>NC_132793.1:57462500-63355000 GCF_048418805.1 Vulpes vulpes
AGTCTATTCCGTCTTATACTACTTTAAGGTTTGTTTATTATAATTTTTTAAAAACATTTCTACTTTTGATATTTTTGTTTCCCCAATGTGTAAGACGAATCTCTTAAAAGAAGCATATAGTAGGCTCTGAATTTTTTTATAAACGCTGACCATCTTTGTATTTTTTAGCTGAGATTTTTGTCTTTTCCCATCTTATACAATTATTAATATAGATGTATTTAAATCCACAGCATGCTGGTAAATGCTTAACAATCATCTTTGAAAATTATTTAAATACAAATTATTTTATAAATTGTACTGATCTAAAAAATATGTTGAATACAATTTTTTAAATTTTTCTTAATTTTTATTTATTTATGATAGTCACAGAGAGAGAGAGAGAGAGGCAGAGACACAGGCAGAGGGAGAAGCAGGCTCCATGCACCGGGAGCCCGACGTGGGATTCAATCCCAGGTCTCCAGGATCGCGCCCTGGGCCAAAGGCAGGCGCTAAACCGCTACGCCACCCAGGGATCCCTGTTGAATACAATTTTTAAATAATACTACATTTTAAGACCGAACTATGCAAAACAATAAATTGAACATAGCCAATTTATTCTCATGGAATACCATCATTACTTTTTGCCAGAGTGTCAGATCTGGAGCCAAATTATGATTGCAAACGATGAACAAGTATAATTCCAACACAAATGTTTGTTGATATTTTTATGCTATGAATAAGACAAAGTGTAACAAAAAACATATGTCAGAACTTTACGCTCATCAATGATATGAACAATTTCTTTGCTGATGGTAGTTTTTGAATACTGGAAGCACATTTCCTTAAAATTTTGTGCTATTCCCAATGAAAATAGACCTGACACACTTAAGTTTAATGCACATTGTCACTTTCGAAATTCTGAAAAACCAGTAATGGCAATAAATTAAACCTTGATTTGTGCCATTTGTTAATTTTTGTGATGTAAATACTCCATCATGGCCGATATTAAGCTATTGTCATGATGTCAATGACCATGGTGTTGCAAAGAAACCCTTTAACACAACTTTCCCACCAAACACTTACAATAGATATTAAAAAACACAAACAAAACCAAAAAGAAATCCAAAGGTTACAATGAATTGCAAAATGTAGTAAAATAATTAGTAATTGTGGAATCTGAGTTGTGGTAAGACATTTTCTTAATGATGTGAAATGTTTGTTTTATGTGACATTTTTCTCAGTTTTTATGATGTGAGAGATAGATTACTGACTTCTTCATAATGACACATTTTCTCCATATGCTAACATGTTGCATGTCATAAAGAAGACACTGTGAAATTCTGAATTTTTTTCTAAGTATCTTATTACACTGCCAGTCAGGTGAGAGAAATTTCCCACTCAAGCATGATGGACTACTTCACAAGTTCAGTGTGGTCTGCCACAGAACGTAATGAGCTCCTTGACAGCTGACTTGCTATAACCATATTTTCTCCCACTCCCCCTTTTATTTTCCAGACGACAATCTTCTTTTACTTTAGAATGGTATTGAAGTCACAGATACAATAAAGACATTATTTTTTTTGTTTTGTTTTTAGGACCTAGTACATTTGTAAAATTGTTTTAGTCTGCAAAATGGTTTAGGAGCAATTTGTCAGTTGAGCCAATGTGATTAGACAGCCAATTTTATGACTGTTACCTTCCTTTCCCAAATAAACAAAATAATTAGAGAAAACAGTGAAGTCACAATCCATTTAATACTCATAAAACCTTCCCGTGGATGTAGCTTTGGAACTGGGCAACTGAAGTAACCATCCATCTCGGGTTTAGAGTAATTGCCGTTTAAATGTGATCTCAGAGCAGAACCACCCCCGTAATTAACCACCTTGCTTTTGGAACACCTTTTTATCAGTGTGTGTCTTTGAAGCAGAACTAAAAGGAAATAAAATAATTTTCGGCATACTCTTTTTTTCCTGAAATAGTTTGTTGCAATTAATTTGTGGAAGATAGGACATCCAATGAACCACAATGTCCACATTACTTCAATGCACTAAAAACGTGGTTCTGTTTTCTGCATATTATACTCCTTTCACCAAAAGAAGAATTATTGCTATCAACCATTTCCATAAGTCCTGTGCTTCTCCAAGTGTTTTATGAAAGATTTTATTATATTTTACTCTTACCAATATTGAGAATTAGACTAATATGATCTCTCCATTTTATTGAGGGGCTCAACATCTATTTTTATATGTCTCCTCTGAAAAGTACTGACTATTATGTTTTGGTTATCATTTATATGACGGAATGAAGAGGTCAAATTGGATAAGACAAAGCAAATGTTACATCTCTGGTATTTTGCACCTCCGACTGCTTGTATTATTCCTAAGATAATGGCACTGCCCTCCAACTGCTCTATGTCAGGTGTACTGTCTAAGGCTACAATTCTGAATCAAGGTCCCCTAAGTTAATGAGTCTGACTTCAAATGAGCTAACAAAATATACTGATAAGGACTACAAGGGTTATTTCAGGGCAATTTTAAAAAGTAAAAACAGAAGAGATTCCCTTCTTCTTGCTATGATATATGTTAACTAATAAGTTTTTTTTTTTAAACAAGTCAGTAAATAAAATATTTGGATCTCCTAGAGAGAAGAAATATTCAATAAAATTACTTGATTCAATAAAATTAAGATGTATTATAATTTATTTTTAATTGGTTGACTTTCAAGATGTCCTATTCTCATATTAGGCATCATTTTACGAGAACATTGTTGAAATGTTATAGGAAATTAACAAATTAATTTAACAATCCATCCAATAAAATATAAATTTTCAAAATGCTGAAAAACCTTTTTGACTCCAAATGCTCTGGCCAGAGGAATATTTAATTTATTAATGTTCGCAGGTACTATCTGATTATCAGATAATCAGATCTGAAGTACAAAGGTATTTCAGCTTTTTGCTGATGAGGTCAATCTCCTCCTACAGTTATAGAAATTTAAGCAGTGATTCCAAAAATTCCATGACTCTCCACCCATAGCACTGATTTTTAGGGCAGTCAAACAAACTTAATCACTGCTTTTTCCTCTGTCTGAAATGTAACTTGTTTCCATCCTTTATATGCTAGACAGTTGGCAGTAATGATAACCAGATACAGCCTCTCATTCTCTTTCAAGGTTTAAGTTGGAGGCATCCTCTGCTCCCTGACAGTGATACTACAAAGCAGACCTGTTAAACAGCTCTCTCAGTGATGGCTGACAAGTTCAGATATGGAAAGACTGAGTAAGCATTGCCACAGGGAAAATAAACGAATCCTTGGTGTATCAAACAAACAGTTACACACAGGCCCTGTGACCCAGCAAGCCAAACACGTACTCTATGGCTCCATCTATAAAAATCCTTTTCTCTAAACTCAAAAATTCTGTTTCTCCTTCCAAATATCTAAGATTTTAGTGCTCAATGTCTAATAAATCTATGTTCCAAACTGTGTTCTCACAAATATCTCAAAACTTTAATCCCGTTTCATTCAACTTCATCCACTTGCACAACTTGTCTACGCCAACAATTTCTATTCTAGCTCTTCTTTGGCTCACTTGGCTTCTCTCTATAGGATACACTAGCACTTTTTCTTATTTCTCTTCTCATTTTTCCTCCAGTCCTGCATTACAAAAAAAGCCCAAACCCTGTTTGCAAAGCTCAAATCAGAAGGAAATGAATAGAAAGTTTAGAAAGTATAAAAAGGGAAAACACATTTATTGATATATTTGTTTCCTTATCAAGGCCAGTTGTGGGGAGGGTATTGGTTTTATGTAGTATAGTTAGAATTAAAATAGAAGAAAAATAATTTTCATCTGGTGACTTATAGCCAAAAGAAGAGTCTTGACTCCAGCAATTTTGAGGACCACAGTAGATATGCATAATTTTCATGTTGCTATGAAAAAGAGTGCTAGGGTACAGTCCCTATATCACTATGCAAAATCAATTTATAATTACTGTGAACACATACTGGACTTGGGAAATCTTGTTCCCAGTAAAGCAAAATAAAACATGTAAAGCTTAATCTGTTGCTTTTAACATTTATCACCTGATATCAACCTAACAACATAAAGGGATAAATGGGACTTGGGGTCATAAGACTTGGGTTTAATCAGGCCTCTGCCCCGTGTTCACTGGTTCGGCTCAAACAAGTTTCCATTAATTGCTCAAGCAGTTTTCTTAGATATAATGAGAAATTTCTCATTAACCTTGAAGAGTTGCTGTGAGAATTAAATATAATATATATTAAGCACCTAACATAGTATGTAACACCCGGTATGTACTTTGATGAATGACACTAAAATTTCTTTATATATTTAGCTTTTTGATTAGTTAAGTATATATTTAGATATATATGCAAGTTTATTTATATATTCCCTTATTCATCAAGGATATATTTGTTTGACATAAAACATGGGTACAAAGAATATATGTATTTCTCATTATTACCTTTACAGTGATGTTTGCTTTTTGTTCTTCGAAGAAATCCTTAATGTCTAATGAAAATCTGAGAAGAAAGAGAAAATCAAAAAGGGAGCTTGTTCAAGATTACTAACCTGCATGAGTCACTATCACTGTGTTATAACTCGAAACACCTTGATGAAAGCTGACATAAGACTTCTTAAAATTAAATTATAAATGTGATTAAGCCAATGATCATAATAAGAACATTAATTAAATCTGCCACTTTGGGCCACATGATCAAATTTTTCTTTAATAAGTTTCATAGGTCAAAAGCTCTCAAATGAGCTAACCAGAAATTCCTGAGCAGGTGATCACTTGAACACTCAAAGTCAATCGAGCAATGCAATATGAAATTAAACTCCATATTTACATACACATCTTTTATTAGACATGTATTTACTCAACTTACAGAAAATATTCAAAAGCTTGAATGAAACCATGCATGTTATCTCAGCTTAGAGTAAAGAACACTTTCATGAATTTTTGTGTTAAAAATGTTTTTTCTGAGCTCAAGTAACTTCAAATTTTCATCACTGAAGTGAGCATTATCGTTTAAGATTGACAAAATGCTGTTGCTGACTCCTAATCTTTCAATGTCATATTCATTGAATAAAACACAAAAATTCACATTTTTATAGGTGTTTATGTAGTGGGTCAAGTATATATATTAAATCTATACCATGAAATAGTTGTGAAATGAAATACAGAGATGTTCATTGTATTAAGCGGATTTAGAGAAAAGGTGGCTTGAATGTCCTAAATATACTTTTATTTTTGAGGATTTTTTTTGTGTTGCCTCATATTGTCTGCATTTCTATGCATTTCAGTTCATGCTTAACCTTATGACTAAATATATTTCAAAAAATATGGTTTGAGTAATTTATCTGGAAAAAAATTAGCACTATTTGGTAAATGAGTTAAAGGCTCATTTCATTCCCACTAGTCTCCACTAGCTGAAGCCAAGTGACTAGAACTGTAAGTGAGATTAGTAGGTGCTCAGTTAATATTTATTATTATTATTTTTTAAGATTTTGTTTATTCATTCATGAGAGACAAGGAGAGGCAGAGACATAGGCAGAGTAAGAAGCAGGCTCCATGCAGGGAGGCTGATGTAGCACTCAATTCCCAGACTCTGGGATTATACCCTGAGTCAAAGTCAGACATTCAACTGCTGAGCCACCCAGATTTATTATTAATTAATTATTTATTTTATTTTTATTTAAATATTTATTATTATTTATTATTATTATTTATTTATAATATTTATTATTATATTTATCCCAATATTTATTATTAATTAACATTTAATTAGCTGTCTTTCAGAATGTCATATTCGTTATTTTTTCCCTTTCTGCATTATCAAAATGACAAATTTTGTATTAAAGTGTTGACATTTTTAAAATAAGTTAAAAGTCCATCAAATAAAATATAAACTCTCGAAATATAGAAATTATTTTTACTCCAAAGTGCTCTCATTAGAATATTTAATTTCTTAATTATAGCAGTTTGTAGGGGTGCAGTAATCAATCACAATTTATAAAACCTGTGTTAAAACAAGAAAAATATAGAAATAAGATTAGTAAGTAACTTTGGAGTTGTTGCAACTGTTAAATCAGAGTTAACTTGATAATTTCTACCTTATTCATTTTTTTAAATGGCTAGGCTTTAATATTTTGAATCTTATAGGTTAAACACCTAATATATCTCTCTTGGTTTTATAGTGGCTATGTTGTGGCCAGTAGGGGACGTCTATATAACCATATCTATATTAGCAGATTGTCCAAAGGAAGCAGGGTAAATCATTCTGGATAATAATCATTTATCGATTCAGTAGATTTCTAAGGAAATACATTCACAGAATAAGCTATATCTATACCTATGAATACAGTAGATGATACCAATTATTTAAAAGCAAGGCTTCTGTAACTTTCTCTGCAATTTATTAACCTATTGTTAGGAACAGACAAGTTCTTTGATATTAATTCATGAAACTTAATTTGAATAATTCCCCTGCTAATTTATTCATAAAGCAGAAAGATAATAATGATGAATTCTGCTAAGTGTTTTTCACATGTCATTCAATACTTTGATGTACTTAAAAAGTAACTATGAAAATGGATAAATATTCCCTTCAAGGTTTTGATCTTTCTAATACCGACATTTTCAAATCATTTTGAAAAAAACTTTATAAAAATAACTGTGACTCTAGTCTACATAGATTATTCTAACTTAAAGTAAATTTAAAATAATACGTAACTATAGATGGCCCATTTCCACTGAGAAATGAAGTAAAACTGTAATTAAAACAAAAAGTGTTAGACTTTGAAGAAAAAATGAAAGTTTTTTATTAGGGCGACCCAGTAAAGTGTTAAGTTAATCAGAAGAGACTTAAATCATCAAATGGGTGCGTTTTTCTGGCATATTTCCATAAAACTCTGTAGATGTTAAATTGGGTGCTTAAAAGAGAGCAGTGGCCCCTGTTAGTGGATGTCACTTTCTGAGCAGCCTTCAGAATCAACCCAGACCTTAGCAGTATAAAAACCTCAAAGGAACAACTTCTTTGTCTTTGGTCCCTGTCTGTGCTGCCTGCCTTACTCTTTTTGAGCTACAGATCTCATGATCAGCTACATGACTGCCATGGAAGTTTCTGCAGTTTTTGCCCTTCAAGGGCATTGGCCAGGCAGCAAATTAAAACCATCAGGCCCAGTCCAGCCTCCTCCTTGCTTTTGTAAGTAAAGTTTTACTAGATCGCAGCCACACTCTTCTGTTTACAAATGGTCTGAGGCTGCTTTTGCGCTACAACTGTACAATTGAGCAATTACAACAGAACTTGTATGGCTTGCAAATTATAAAATGTTAATATCTGGTCCTGTTACAGAGAAAGGCTTGCTGACCTCAGCTACACAGCACTGAGGATTAACGAATTATTGCTCTACTGACATCATGATTTCATTTCAAAAACAATACTGACTAGAGGGTGGTTGGTTTTGTGAGATTTCCCTTTTTTATTTAGAGTTCAAAAAAGAGGCAAATCTAATGGTTGGCATTCCAGTCAGTTTAGGATTATCTTTTAGGGGAAGTGCTAACTAGAGGCATATGGGCAATACTGTTAGTGCTATGAGAATATTCAGTTTCATGGTTTTGTTGGCAGTTGCACTAACGTGTTTCCTTTCTTCAGCTGTACCTTTGTGATTTGTGCATTTTTAAATGTGTATGTTATGTTTCAATAAAAGATTGAAAAGGAAAGAAAGTAAATTGTCATAGAACAAGGACTGAATCTATTCATGCCATCATACTCACAAAGTGAGAATAAGCCCTAAGAGACAGCTTGTATAGGAACTGATAACATCATGAACTTCAAAAGTTGTCCTGTGTCAAGTGCATGAGGGTGGTCTCAGTTGAACATTGGTTTGAGCAGTCCATAGTAGCTTCGGTGATCCTAGGCTCCTATACAGTAAGTACAATAGTTAGTGTGATATGCCAAATCTCTTTTAGCAAGAAGTGCCTTCAGCTATATGTGGGAAAATCTATAGATGGGAAATAGCTCTGATTAAGAAATACCAAGATAATATCGCTTGCCATTCATGACTCGGTTAAGCAGAAAAACAAAAACAAACAATTAAAAAAAAAAAAAACTCCTCAGGCTTCAGGGGGAAAAAAAGACAAAAAAGACAAATAAACACACTCCACATTTTACCATTCAATCAAGCAAGAATGGAAAACCTGTGACCCAGGATTTATTCACAGAGGGAGTGACTAGACAAAGGATATGTCCTGGAATTGGCCTATACCTTAGAGAATCAGGTAAAAAGAAAATGTATAAGTAGATTCCAGAACCACTGGGAAAGGACAAATGTTAAATACAGAACCCACTGAGCATACAGAGAAAAACAACTTCCCAAAGCAAGTATTCCCCAATTGAGGTCATTAAGAAAATAGTACAGTCGGAGGCAGAAGGTGAAGAAATATCTGTGCACAAAGGGGAAAGTCTTTTATAGCACACTTGTGAATTCTGCTAAGAGCAAAACTGTATCTGCAAAGGGAGCTGAACAGGCTTTGAGAGTAATTTGCTTCAGTCATTATTATTAGTGAGTTAGTATCCCGTGTGGTAAGAGCAAAGAAATATTTCAAAATACGTATTTCCGTTCTGAAAATGTGTGCTCTCTTTAATACCTCACTTCATGGTAACTGTGGCAGTAACTAAATGAAGGCTGCAAAACAACTAGAGGAGAAAAACACACGTCCACATGATCAAGTAGGAAAAATTCGTATCTTACTCAGATAGTCTAAGAAATTTTGAAAACAGCTGTGCACAGAAATATTTCATTCTCTCTTACCAGAGGTAATTATTTGGGTTTAATAATTTATTTGATAAATATATTACATTTGACTGTGTTCCAGTTCCAACAGACAGAGCTATAGGGAAATGACTAACTGCACAAAAAGGCCTAAATGAAGACAGACACGTAGCACATTATAAGCGGTTCTTAAGTTTTCCCTGTTGTGACACCAAACATAAGGGCTAAAATGAAAAAGATGTGCCAAGCCGAGTGTTAGTGAGGGTGTAAGGCAAGGGAATCCTCATAGAGAGTGTGAAAGGGACCCCCTTTGGAGAAGGCATTGGCAGTTTCTTCCAGACATATATTTACAGTGTATTCCGCAATTAATCCCCATGAAAAGACATGTTCATAAAAGGACTTGCACAAGGATATTGACAGCAGCAATATTCCTAAGAGCTAGCAATTGAAAAAACAAGCAAAGACAGAAGAGAAAAAAAAAAAAAGGTCTATTAACAGCAGAATGGACAAATGTGTCTGATTCAGCCATACACGAAATACTATTGAGTAATATAAAAGAATAAATTTCTGACTCTGGAACCTCCAGACTATAAGGCATAATTTTATTTTATTTTATTTTATTTTTGTAAGGCATAATTTTGAATAAAAGAAGCCAAATGTGAGAAATCAAGTAAAATTAATTATCGGTGATGGAGGTTAGAAAGTTTCCACTACTGAGCACATCAGAGTGGGGGAAATAATTATACAGTACCTGGAGGAAAATTCTAGGATGATGCAAATAGTTTATATTTTGTTTTGCATGAAAGATGGGACTACGGAATGGTCAATCTCCTCAAACTGAACATAAGATCTGTGCATTTGATTCCTTGAAAATAGGTCTTGATTGAAAGTTTACCAAAAAAAAAAAAAAATAATAATAAATTAAATAAATAAATACATAAATACATAAATAAAAAGAAAAGTTTACCAAAGTTTGGAATATAAAGCGCTCTTTTGTACTTTTTTGGAAAAGAATGCGTATCAGCAAAGAAATCTCTCCGATCCTTGTATCCATGTTTATATATTTTTAGGATTCCAAGAAGATACTTAGTTTGGGGCTTAACAGCTAGTTTCCGTCAATTATGATAAGCTTTAAAAGGACAGATAGAGTAGAGACATAATTAAACTATTTCCTTGAGGTGAATTGGCCAAGTAGACTTATTTTTCCTTAAGCTCATGGAGGATATATTATTTAACTTTACCTACTGTTGTTAGCTATTTTAAAGAAATATGGCCCTGTTTTAGTGTTCAATGGTCTGTAGAGGTTTCAAGGCTAGGAAATAATAATTTCCTCAACCAAATTTAGTTTCTCAATACAATTTGGCCATATGCCAGCATTTTATCATCCAGGTACACTTTATTGGCAAATTGGTTTGATATATCTTCATAATCTATAGGAAGAAAAATCCGTGTTGCTTGTGAACAGAGGCAGAAAGCTATTTGTGTGGGATTGCTCCTTCCTGCCTCACCATAGAATTTTATCAGCTGATAAATATTTTGAATTTCATCTGGCATATAAGAGTTTGATGTAAATAAATGAGCCAAACAGATAGCTGATCTTAGAGAGGGATTTTAAAAAGTAAAATCCAGTAAATCTCTATGAATTAGTGGTTTCTACACACAAAAAATATTGGATATAAAGATTACAAAAATTATGAAACATTATCAACCTTGAACTAACAGACCACTAATCCTAAATTGATGACATTTTGGTATAAAAAGGCTTCGAATCCTTTGACTAATGAAACTTAACTCTGCCTAAATTTTAGAGAAACACCGAGAGCTTTTAAAATACATGACTACGTCGGTCTCACTCCACAACAACAATTTCATGGAGTAGATCTGATCATAGATCCTGAAGTGGTTCTAACACGCAACCGGATTGTAGAGTCCCTGGTAGCTCAAGGGCCTTTCAGGAATCAATTCTAACCCCAAGCTAGCGTAAAGGGACTTGTGATAAAATCTGGTTGTTGTAGCAGTTAAATGTAACATTTCTCGTGATTATTTAATGACTCTGGGTCGTTTCCTCACATGCAAAATCAAATTGAATCCACTGTTCTTTGGATTCCTCTCAGGCTCTAAAATTCTTTCATGAAGTCTCTCTATATGACCTCCCATGAGAGCTGAGTAAGTTTGGTTTCTTTTCAGCCTTTCTTTCATTTTGGCTTGCTTTTTGGCAAAATGCAGTACAAGAAAATCAAAATTATTGGGTGTAAGTCCTTTCACATAGAATGCCCCCTTTTAATTTTTCTGATCTTATGAAACTGCAACAGAAATAAAATAAAATGTCTAACTATGAGTGTGTTTCTAACTGCTACTATGCCTGTATTACATTTAACCTAAGATTCTAACAGTGGAATCTGGAAGCGTTCACCACATTTTGCTGGAGGCAGTACCCATATTGAAGAGTTAAATGCCACCGTTATGATTCTCATATGGGAGAGCTTGGGTCTTGTCTCATGGGGTCGAAGAATGAATCTCATGGAGCAAAAGAGGGTGAGTAAACTGATATAAATTTATTAAGCATAGATAAAGAAAAAGCCCTCAGAAGTGAGAGGTGTTGGACAAGTGTGCCACTGAGGGCTTGGAGGGTTGGTCTTTTACTGAAAGCCAACCAGGAATCCTAAATCCTTTTAACATTATCTATTGACATCGCCAATGAGTAAGGACTAGTGTTAACATCTTAACGGCTTACTACTTCTTTGGGGTCTGGTTATTCTTTGTTGGTTACAGATGACTGTCATAAAAAAGACACTCTCACCACCCACACCTAGGGCAGGGTGGTCTGGCTGGTTTCCTTATCTCTGGTTTCCTTACACCTCAGCATTTTAGGGATTTTTGTGAACCTGATTCTGTGGCCCCCTACCTATATCTCCCTACCTAGCCCTGTTTGTCCCTAACTCAATTCTACACCCAAAATATAATTTACTTTTATGTTTCCTGCTATTTGCCTCACCAATGGTGAACAACGGTCTTCAAAGGCAAGAGACAAACGATATCATATACAGTTTGCTTGATCACATGTTTGAGGGACATCTCTCCCAGAAGCATTGCTGGGAAACTAGTCCTTTCATAAGTTTCAAGTGCATAGTCCCTCTCTTAGCATAGACAAGATCCCGAGCAAGGCATTTACATATACATTTTCTGTATCACTGAAGCTAATTGGTAAAAATGTCAAAAGCTGAGTCTAAGGAAGGACCAAGAAAGGGAAGGATAAAGTAAGCAGCTGTGATGAGCAGCATCAGCAGCAAAATGGGTGGACAAAAAGCAAGCTCTATATAGTCTGAAAGCTAACAAGAGAAGCAAAAGTGAATCAAAGAACCATATTTGTGAGAGAGTATTTAAAAACCATGGCAGAAAAAAAAAAAAAAAAAAGACCGCCAGTAGGAGGAAAAAAAATGAGTCCACAATGATTCAAAGAAAGATGGCAATGTCTTAATAGAAATAAATGTGACCATACATCGACCAGAAAAGAAAAAGAAAAATCCAGAAGAGGACAAAAGCATAAGGGCATGAAAGGAAATAAGGATATGAAACACCAGGTTTGTCCTTAAAGAATATTCAGTTTGGTAATATCACCTATATTCCAGTCAAAGAAATGTCTTTTTCTTTTTTTGATAATCCCATTTTTATAACTCTATATACGGTATTTTGGATTTGGGTTCTTTCCTCGAAAGATCACTCTTCACATGTAATGAAACAAATGCCAGGTAAAATAAAAGGCAGTTATGCACTCAGGGAAATGGTAATGAATATCAACGTGAACTCCCCCTAAATGGTAAATTTAAACATTATAATCTTTCAATGAACTTTTAGCTTAAAATTATATTGATGTAAATAGAAGGTATTTTTTTACATGTTTACATTAGGTTTTCTTCTATATGTTCATGCTTTCCCAGGACCCTCTTCAGATGCTGGAGTTCAACCCTCTAATCACCTGGTAGGTTCTTCTCTTGGCATCCAGCCCCCACCCTTGGGTGGATCCAAAAGTTACTCATAACAAAGCACAAAGCACCTTATAGCTCTCATCACTTAGGAAATTCTGAGTTTTAGGAGCTCTGTGACAAAAACAGGGAGAATGACCAAATATACATTATATACTGTAAATCGCATCACTGGGAGTGAGAGATAAACTTTAGAGGAATTAAAATCTGGTCCCAGTGTCTCATGAGACCCTGCCAGGTGTGTACAGTTCTTATGGTTTATTGGTAGAAGTCATCCCTGAACTACATAAGATATACTAATATTTCTCAAATAAAATATGTTTGGTCTACTTTTTGTTTAAGCTGATTTGAGTTAGATTCCTGTTGCTCAAAAATAATCACAATTTTATGTATAATGGCAATTAAGGTAAAATTCTGGCATTAGCCTATTTGGTAAATTATGGCACTTAAAATTATTTAAATTCAGTTAACATATTATTGGTTTCACAGGTAGAGGTCAATGATTCATCAGTTCTATATTACAGTGCTCAGTGCTCATTACATCACATGCCCTTCTTAATGTCCATCACCCACTTATCCCTTCCCTTCACCCCCCTCCCCTCCATGTGCCCTCAGTTTATTTCCTGAGTCTCTTATGGTTTGTCTCCCTCTTTGATGTCATTTTGTTTTATTTTTTCCCTCTATTCCCCTATGATCCTGTTTTGTTTCTTAAATTCCACATCTGAGTGAGATGGTATAACTCTTTCTCTGATTGATTTATTTCATTTAGCATAATACCTTCTAGTTCTATCCACGTTGTTGCAATTGGCAAGATATCATAGGGTTTTTTGAAGGCTGAGTAGTCCATTGTATATATAGACCACATCTTCTTTATCCACTCATCTGTCGATGGACATCTGGGCTCTTTCCATAGTTTAACTATTATGGACATTGCTGCTATAAACATTGGGGTACAGGTGCCCCTTCAGATACCTTTGTATCTTTGGGGTAAACACCCAGTAGTGCAACTGCTGGGTCGTAGAGTAGCTCTTTTTTCAACGTTCTGAGGAACCTCTGTACTGTTTTCCAAGAGTGGCTGCACCAGCTTGCAAACCCATCAAACAGTGCGAGAGGGCTCCCCTTTCTCTGCATCCTCGCCAACATCTATCATTTCCTAACTTGTTAATTTTAGCCATTCTCACTGTGTGAGGTCATATCTCTTTGTGGTTTTGATTTGGATTTCCCTGATGCGGAGTGATGTGGAGCATGTTTTTCATGTGTCTGTTGGCCATGTCCAGGTCTTCTTTGGAGAAATGTCTGTTCATGTCTTCTGCCCATTTCTTGATTGGATTATTTGTTCTTTGCATGTTGACTTTGATAAATTCTGTGTATATTTTGGGTATTAACCCTTTATCTGACCTGTCGCTTGCAAATATCTACTCCCATTCTGTAGGTTGTCTTTTGTTTTTGTCGATTGTTTCCTTTGCTGTGCAGAAGCTTTTAATCTTTATGAAGTCCCAATTGTTCATTTTTGCCTTTGTTTCCCTTGCCTATGGAGACATGTCTAGCAAGAAGTTGCTTCAGCCAAGGTCAAAGAGGTTTCTGTCTGTGTTCTCCTCTAGGATTTGATGGATTCCTGTCTCACATTTAGGTCTTTCATCCATTTCAAGTCTATTTTTGTGTGGTGTGAGGAAATGGTCCAGTTTCATTCTTCTGCATGTGGCTGTTGGCCATGTCCAGGTCTTCTTTGGAGAAATGTCTGTTCATGTCTTCTACCCATTTCTTGATTGGATTATTTGTTCTTTGCATGTTGACTTTGATAAATTCTGTGTAGATTTTGGGTATTAGCCCAAAATTAGTTTTCCCAACACCATTTTGAAGTACTGTCTTTTTTCCATTGGATATTCTTTCCTACTTTGTTGACCAGACTTGAGGGTCCATTGCTGGGTTCTCTATTCTGTTCCATATATTTATGTCTGTTTTTGTGCCAGTGCTATACTCTCTTAATGATTACAGCTTGGTAATAGAGCTTGAAGTCCAGAATTGTGATGCAACCAGTTTTGGTTTTCTTTTTCAACAATTCTTTGGCTATTTGGAGTCTTTTCTGGTTCAATTATGGCACTCTCCTATAGTGAGATTCTATGCAATTATGAAAAATCACATTAAAAAAATAATGGCCCAGGCCATTGTTTACATTATAATACTATATGGAAATTGAGAACACAATATGAATCTATTAGTTGATGCTAAAGTGTTAAAACTTATAAAAAGATAAAATATCAAAGGGAACACATTGACGTATTAATAGCTGTTGCTGCTAGATGATGGGATTATATTTGATTTTTTATTATTCCCTACTCTTTTCTCTTTTTCAACTATGAGCATACATTGCTCTTATATTAAGAAAAATAATTCACTTTATTTGAAATGCTCTTGTGATTAAAAAGCAATTTAAGCTTTACAAAAGGAATAGATAATTCACTTGTTCTTAGTGAAAATAACAGTCAGAAGAGGACACTGGATTACATTCCCAAACTATTTTTAGATAAAAATATTAATCAATCTCTCTATATTTGTTTCTCTTAAAAAGTGTCAGTTTCTATTCAATTAAAAAACAAATGTAAAATACCCAAATTTAACGTAATTTTATATCAAGTAAAATTCCTCTTGTGTCTCACATATTTTTCCTCTAGTCCCCAAGTGCCCTCTCCCATGTAAGCAGCAAAACTGTCTTGGTATTTTTTAGAAATCCTACAACTGCCATGAATTTGTAATGATCACAACTATATTTTGTCATCTTTTGTTTTAGCAGATTCAACTATTTTTAGTTCATATGTTTATTATATGCAAATGATAAGTACCTCAAGCAGATTGTAAATAATGAGAGACTGAAAAACCAGCCTGTCACTTCTGCCTGGATAGAAGCAGTTGTCATTTCACTATAAGCTACTAAGATTCACATTGTTAAACCACAACATTGACCTAGCGCCTATGGGCCAACCAATAATCCACACAAAATAGGAGGATATTTGAGAAATGCATAGCATTTTTTAATAATTGTTTTACCTATCATCTGTAGAGTTCCTAGCAGTAGGTGCCAAGAACTACACTCAATGACTTACAGAACTCTGATTAGGAATCAGGTTCTCAGGGTTTGGGAATGGGTGATTATCAAGCTTGTCCAAGTTAACATGAACAAACAGAAGCAGCTATTGGTCTGCTGGGCTTCAAATCCTGTGCATTTAATGCCTAATACCTTCCTGAAATCTATAATACGTACTATATAGAAGGCACCCACCCTCTTGGCGTATGGCTTTGACTGTGAAATGTGTCTCATTCTACTCGTACTACTAATCTGCTTTACCTACTAGTTAGTGATAGATTAGCTATAGGTTGGAAACAATATATAGAGGAATTTATAGGGGTGCAGTCAGAATGTTGGTGTTTAATGGTAATATAAACAAAAGATGGGAAATAGGATAAAGGATGCACTAAGAATACATTTTTAGAAGAGGCTATGAATTGAACAAATCCCCAGTCTTTTGAAGACTACTTCAGGATTCATCTGTGACTCAGAATAAGTTGGGCCTGTGGATGCTTGCAAGGTTGTGTGAGTGAGTGGCACTGTGGTTTGGGAAGGGGAGTGGGACAATACAATGCAATGGTTCAGAGAAGAGTGATAATACCTAAGTTCAAATCCTGGCCTGTCATGTATTTGTAGCATGAACTTGGGAAAGTCAGTTTTCCTCCTCTGTTCCTCAGTTTCCTCAACTGTAATAAAAAAGTGAGGACAGCACATTTCTCATAGGATTGTTCCACAGCACTTAACTGAACATTTGGCAGATTGCATACACTTACTAAATGTAGCTCTATGAGCCATGAAGATTCCCCTTGGTATGGAGAAGGTAAATCCTATAGCTAAATTTTAAAGCTGCTACTATTTTTTTTCTAATTATGATAAAATATAAACATAAATTTTTCCATTTTAAGTGTATACATAAGTGATATTAAATATTTTCACACTGTTGTACAACTGTTACTGTTATGTATCTTGAGAAATTTTTAATCAATCCAAACTGAAACTCTATACCCATTAAACAATAGGTCCCCTTTGTTCCCACCCTTATCCCTTGATAGGCTTGGTTCTACTTTCTATGTATTTTACTATTCTAGGAATTATACAATATCTGTAAGCACATATGTCTATATGTATATAGGTAGGTAGGTAAGGAGGTAGATATTTGTTTGGCTTACCTTTGTAATATGGACTCTTCCACTAGAATATAAGCCACTACAGTATAAATATTTTGTCTCTTAATAATTCTTCAGCTCCCAAAACAGTTTATGACATATAGTTGGTACACAAGAAATGTTAGTAAAAGTGAATAAAATAATGTGTGTTAATCCTTCCTTTTATGTATGCTCCAAAATTCCCTGATAATAACCACCGTGCCTTTTCCTTTTTCCCCACGTTCACATCATTAAAAGTAAATCCCTCTCAAAAGTAGAATTATTTGGAATAATCACCATTATGAAAAATGCAGTACTCAATGTGGACAGCTCAAACCCTCATGCATTGCTAATAGGAGTAAAAATCGTGCAAACATTGTGGAAAACTGCTTGACACTGCCTACGAATAGTAAATATATGCAATATTAAGAACATCTATTCCATTTATACACACATGAACATATTCATTTATACCAAAGGGTCTATACAATAATCCTCCTTAGCAACTGTTCCCAGGATATGAAAACTGGAAACAACCTGAATGTCTTTACAGTAGAATGGATAAAGGAACAGTGGTGTAGCTATAAAGCTGAATACTCTTCAGCTAGGAGAATGAACAAACGAAATATATATGGCAAAAGTATCATCGAATAAAATAAGCCAGACACAAAAAAGTGTGCTCACTGAATTATTTTTTATATAAATGTTAACAATAAGGAAAACTGATATATGATGATAGAATTCAGGACAAAGGTTGCCCTTGGAAGGATGAGTTGGGTGGTGACTGATACACGGTGGGGAGAGGGCTTTTCATGTTTTAGTAATGTAGTGTTTCTTGATCTGGATTTTGGTTACATGAGTATGTTGACTTTGTGGATAATCAACAAACTATTTTCAAAAAAAATATTTAACTTGCCTTTGTGTATATAATATGACAATAGAAATGTTTACATAAAATATGACAGATTTTGCTAAGTTCTTTGGGACAGAAATGGCATTGATGCTTAGCTTACCTAATAAGTTCTATCCCTAGTTGATATTGGTTTGATGATTGCATTCTATATTGCCACTTTCCCATTGTCTAAGAAGGAGGCATTTTACATTTCTTTCACATTTTTAGTTCTTGTTAATTTATAGATTATTCTAGTCAACTAACACTGCACCCAAGTTAAATGGTTATGTAAAAACAGATGGAATTCAGGTATCTACAGAATATAAGTGGCATCGTAGACTAAGAAAAACATTTAGATTAGATTTTTCTGATACTGTCACTATATTTATTTCAGAATGCATTTTATTTAGAACATATCAAATGCTGCATAAATTGGATCACTAACTTGAGATTCTGATAGCACATTTCCAATAATATAAATATATAAAAGGCTATGATATCAATTTCATATATAAAGTTATATTTTTCTAAAAAATCATTTTGCCGAGTACTCAGATTTATGAGTCATCATTGGGAAAGTAAGTAAACATTATGCTGATTCTGTATTAATGATTATATACAGTTGATCATTTGATAGTAGACTGAGAAATAATCCATCATGGTTAGAGGTGTTTCTTTATGCCCTTGATATAAAAAATATAAGAACTACTTTCAAAAATGTGTTCCTGGAAATATTTTCTATCAGGTAGTAATCTTTTACATGACTTTTTGTATACCTAACAAAGAGAATATGAATCTAGAAATAGATTTTAAAAGCTGATATTAGGGAGATGTTTGGGTGGCTCAGTTGGTTAAGTTTCCAACTCTTGGTTTCAACTCAGGCCATGATATCAGATTGATGAGATTGAGGGGCTCTGCACTAGTAGAATCTCAAATGGATTCTCTGCCTCTCCCTCTCCATCTGCCCCTCTTTCCACTCATGTTCACTCTGTCTCTCTCAAAAATAAATAAATAAATAAAATCTTTTAAAAATAAAAATTAAAGCTTATATTGGATACATGATTTACTCTACAAATAGTGACTGAATGTTTCTTGATTTTATAACACTGAACCTAGTTTCATGTGAAGAAAAAAAATAAAAGTTCTTTTTAAAATTACCTTCCTATTAACATGCAGGTCTTCTTAAAAATACATTTTAATAGTCAAAGTTTTTCCTTATATTACAGAGTCTTGTTTTGGCAAAAATCAAATCAAGAGACCATTTGTGTACACTCATACATATCAATAGGAAGGATACCCAGAATGAAAATCTTTTCCATATAAAAGTATATTCAGAAATGATTATATTTTCAGATAGCATTTACATTTTTAACTAATGGGTTGATTTTATTTCTTCAATTCCTTATTCATCATTTGAAGAGTAGAGTTTGATGACCTTTGACAACGTACAGAGACCTATAAACTCCACCAAAATCAAGATAAAAAACATTTAATTCGCCTGAAAAAGTTTTGAGGACCCTTTGCAGTCATTTTTTATTTTCCCCTACAACCCTAGACCTTAGCAACCACTACTCTGATTTCTCTTCTTAAAATTTGGATTTTTCTAGAATGCCATGTAAGCAGACTTATAGAGTATGCCGTCTCAGTGTCTGGATTTTCTATTTTGGGTAATGATATAAGAGTTCATCCATGTCATTGCATGTACCTGCAGCCAATATTTATTCCTGGTAAGTACTAAGCCATTACACTATGTCATTTGTGATGACACAATACTATGCTGCATTTTGTTCAACCATTTACCTCTTGATGGACTTTTAGGTTTTTGCTAGTTGGATATTATTAGTAATGCTGCTATAAATATTTGTGTAGTCTTTGTGGACATGCTTTAATTTCTCAGTCAAATGCCTAGGAGTGGAATTGCTATGGAGGCATGATGATAAATGTTTAACAACTAGCTTTCTGGATGGCCGTGGAAGGAGAAAACTTTGGTTTGTAGTATTTGCTGATTGCCACAGTGCAAATATTTCCATCATGACTGATTTCACACTACAAACATTACACCCTGGAAGCAGACTTGAGAGGAGATGTGTACAGAAAGCTCTTCTGAGGCCAGAATAAGCAAGGTCTAGAACATATATCATAGAGCTGCTAAAAAGATAAGTGCATATTTAACTGTAAGAAACTGCCAAACTGTTTGCTAAAGGAGTTGTCCATTTTTATATTTCCACCAGCATTTATGAGAATTCCACTATCACTTGACCAGACTTTTTAAAAGTTACCCATTGTAGTGTTAGTAATGTGACTTCAATTTGTCACTCACTGTGACTTCAATTTGTCTTTGCCTGATGACTAATGACAGTGAGCATCTTTTCATGTGCCTATTAACCATGTGTATATCATCTTTGGTTACATGTCTGTTCATATTTTTGCTCATTTTGTATTCAAATCGTTTGTATTTTTACTACTGAGTTATAAGAATTCTTGTGGAGCAGTTCTAAACTCCAGTCAACACTAAGCCAAGTCCAATTAATGCAAAGCCAAAAGCATATGATCCCACCTGATCCCAGTCTTGATTGACTGACCTACTAGTCGGCAGATCAGTGAGTGAAATAGAAATACTCGTTTGTTGTTGTGCTATTTGAAGTTGTTTATTTCCCGGCTATTTTTGCAGCAACAAATTCTTAAAACAGGATTTGGCACCTACAAATGAGTTACTACAATAACCAAAAAATATTAGCTTTGCAAATGAGTAGGAGATAACAAGGAAACTGTTATAAGAGACTGCAGAATGGTTATCATACTTGGGAGACTATATTTGGTGCAAACATTCTTTAGTGGTGAAATATTTGGTGAAAATATATTTGGTGCAACAACTTGAAAGGATTACAAACACATTCAATAAACTTGTGCTACTGGACAAATATGTTTTGAGGCAAACAATTGGGTGGGAGTTGACTTTCATTATTTGATTGTGTAGAGTATTACAAGAAAAAATGAACTGTTTGTTGATGTAATTAATATAAAATAGAAAGCTTATTCACTCCTGAAATTTCAGTATTAAAAAATTAAAATGCTTCTCACCAATTAAACTTGTTGTCATGAAGACAGCTTTGGGACAAAGATGAAATATACTACCATAAAGAGAACGCCTCAGAGCAATAGCCAAGTTAAGTGAATGCTTTAACCTTATCATTAAAATCTTTGAAAAAAAATATTTGCCACTTCATCAATTCTTTAAGCTTTTCAAAGAGACCCAGAAATAAGACTGAGAGTCTGTGTACCCAAAGTCCCTGTAATTACATACACAAAGTGGGGAGGGGAAAAGAAAGAGACATTATAGAAAAAAAATTTTGTGCATGGCTTTTGACACAAAATTAACAGAAGTCAAGTATATTGAAATACCACATAATGAGAAAGCTGAACTGATAAAAGTAGCATGGAGTAAAAAGCAACTATAGCTGTAAAACAAACCAAGAAACAAAGAAAACAAAGATGAAAGAGATGTAAACAAAACAAAATCCTCTAGGCCTCTATGGAAGGTAACAGGTTAAGAAAGCTGTCCAGCCCTCTAAATAGGTGATTTCTCCAATATCATCTTCAAGTGAGGTCTAGAAGGATAATATTCAACAAAGTACCTCCTGGAGGGCAGAAGCAATAGCTGAGAAAAATAATGAAATGAATTTTTTGTGTGCTGATAGAAATGTTCCCATATTTTGATTGAGGTGGTAGTCATAAGGTGTATACGCTTGTGAAAACTCATCAGCTTGTACTCCTAATATGTTTAATATGAATTATATATTAATAAAGCTATTTTAAAATGTATTTTAAATATAAAATATAGGATATATAAAATAAAAGGATTTGGAAACTGGAAGAAAAAATAGAAAATATCTAGACAAAGCTACACACAGGAAGAGTGGAAACTAAAGGAAAAGGCATAAGAAAGAGGTATGTGGGATGGACTGTGAAGATATAACATGTGCTAGGTACTGAATTGTGTCCCTGCATTCTGAATTTGAATGTTAAAGCCCTAATTTCCAGTATCTTAGAATGTGAATGTATTTGGAGATAAGGCTTTACACAGGTAATTACATAAAAAATGAAGTCATTAGGATGGGCTCTAATCCAATCTGACTGGTGTCTCTCTAAAAAGAAGAGATTAGAAAATATAGGAAGAGACAGCAGGGATGTATGTGCCTAGAGAAAAGGACATGTGAGGACAGAGCAAAAGGCAACCATCTGCTGGCAAAGGAGAGAGACATCAGGAGAAAGCAAATTGGCCTTGATATCAGATTATTAGCATCCAGAAGTGACAGAAAATAAAATTTGTTGTGTAAGCCACCCAGTCTTTGGCATTTAGTTATGGTAGTCCTAGCAAACTAATACAATGTATGATTTAGACTCTAATGGGAAAGGGAAAAGAAAAATAAGTAGTCAAAAAAATAAAATTGACAAACATCTGACAAAACTCCTATAAACCAAAAGAAGAAAACACAAACTAGGGACTTCTGGAAGTCCCATCCAGAAGATGTAGATATGTACAGCACTAGAAGCTGAAATAGTCTGCATAGAGAACTGCAAGATGTGTGAAGTTGAAAATTATGATGAAAAAAATCATGTAAAGGGTAACTGTGACACAAAAAGTATCACTTTTTTTTTTTAGGATATAACTTTTAAACAAAGTTTTTCCCTCACATCTGATACAATGTACAGTTTGACCAGTCACATAAGGGATTAAAACACAAACTGTAAATTTAATCCAAACAATATTAAATGGTTGATGAAGAGGCAGAAGTAGAAGTTTTGGGATGCATTTGATAATTTTAAGAGTGTTAATAAAAAAAACAAAAATAGAGTAAATATATAAATACTGATGAAATATGTATGTGTATATATAAATATTTATACAGATACATATATATATTTGCTTTAGATTTTTCAAATTATTGTTAGCTAAATTAGAATGGTGTATAGAAGGATGTGGTCCTCTGCTCTTTTTTTTTTTCATCCCTCAGAACTGGAATAAAATATCCATATTTTATGACAAAAAAAAAAAAAAAAAAAATGGGATCCCTGGGTGGCGCAGTGGTTTGGCGCCTGTCTTTGGCCCAGGGCGCGATCCTGGAGACCCGGGATCGAATCCCACGTCGGGCTCCCGGTGCATGGAGCCTGCTTCTCCCTCTGCCTGTGTCTCTGCCTCTCTCTCTCTCTGTGTGACTATCATAAATAAATTTAAAAAAAAAAAAAAAAAACAATATCAGGACCAAAATGAAATACAGCACTACAGATGTGCTAACAAATGTATTTTTTAAAAAGAATATTAAGGACTACTTCAATAATTTTGACAATTCGGACAAAAAACAAATCAAGGAAAATTATAAGATAAAAATTTGATCCAGGAGGATTATTTTAAGCTCTAAAAATCAAATCCATTTATTAAAATATGCCCTCAGAAAAAAGATGGTTTTACTTATGATTCTTTTACATGTTTAAACATATCAAGATTACTAAAAACTCTTGCAGGAATTTAAATAGAGAGAAGACTTCCCAAATAATTTTATGAATCCAGCAAAATTTTGATACTTAAATAAGATAAAGATATAACAAAGAAGACACTCAGGAACATAAATATAGACATCGTATGGAAAATATCAACTCAATATCAGTGATGTGTAAAAAAATTACATTACATCAAGACTAAGTTGGCCTCACCCTAAAAATGCAAAGTTTGTTAAACATAAAAAACTCAAGCAAATATGACTCAACAGATTAATGTAAGAGAAGAAAAATGTATATAATCAAATTCATAAATTAAAAAGGTAGCATCTAAATTTAAATACATTTATGGTAAAAGTTTTACAAACCAGTAATATAAGGAAAGTTCTTTAATATGACAGTAGAAAACCTCAAACTACTTTATATTTAATGGTGAAATAATGAATACTGAGATTGAATGAGATAAAAATCTTCTATTTACATTATACTGGAGATCCTAGAAGGAAAAGGAGGAAGAAGTTCTCACTTTATGTAGAGATTCTGAACATGGTAAATACAAAAGGTAATCTATATAATAGAAAAAATAGAATACATGGTAGATACAAAAGAATCTATATAATAATAAAACTTAAGAATTAATTTAGCAGGTTAGTGAATCAATCATTAATTTACTTCCAAATATCTACAAGAGAAATAAAATTGAAATAAAATTCCATATACAATAATAATTAGAAAAACTGAATAAATTTAGCAAAATGTGTACAGTATTCATATGTAAAAACTACAAAATATTATTGAGAAAAATAGGTAAGAATTAAATAAATGGAGGAACATACCAAATTTATAAGTTGAAAGACAGTATTATGACCTTATTATCTCTCTCCACATTGATCTACAGATCCAATGCAATTCTAATCTAGATCTCAGCATATTTTTTCATGGAAATTGAGAAGTTAATTTTAAGTGTGTGTGGAAACACGAAAGGCAAAAAACTGTTGAGGCAGTCTTGAGGAAGGATGACAAAGCTGGAGTACTTACACTATCAAATACCAAAGCCTAAAATCAAGAAAACTATACTATACAGGGATGTCCCCCAACTAGCAATTTCATTCCTTAGTATGTATATTCATGGAAAAAATACTTATTATCAAAAAATATCACATATCAAATTACTAATTGCTCTATTGATAAATAAAAGAGTATAAATTATCCAATATCCACCAACAATAGAAAGAAAAACACATTTTGGTATATTCACAAAATGGAATGCTATGCAACAATGAAAAGGAATAAATTATAACTACATGAAACAATATGGAGGGATCTCATAAACATGATGCTGAGTCAAAGAAACAAAACAAGAATAATTAATTGGTGATTCCACTTTAGCACATTTCATTGTCCATAATGGTGTTAGAAATTAGGATAATCATTTCTTGGGGTATATGGTAGGATGGTAATAGTGTTTAGAAGGGGACACAACAGGTGATTCATGTAGCCCATGTTCTTGTTCTTAATCTTGGTGGTGGCTGCATAGCTTTTTTTTTCTTTTTAAAAGTTTGCAGGTTTTTATATTTATGCAATGTGTACTTTCCAATGTGTAAAGAAAAATACAAAATAGCACATCTGTAAACAGATATAGGCAGAGGTTTGTTGGGTGACAGTAATAGAAGTTTCTACATTACCATAGAGAAGATCCAAAAATACTTGCTTCTGAGATAGCTAGAATTTCAGTTTAAATGAGATGTTACTCATGCATTCAGTTATTGGATACATGAGTTTCTTTTTTTCAGTGTATTCGACAAATGTTCAATTATTATTCAACCTATGTATGCAATTTAAGTGAGTGATTCTCTCATTTTGTAAGCTAATAGTCCTAAAGAACCTAATAATTAATCATCTAAGATAGAAATTTAAGATAGGAATTGAACAAATAAAGGAAAAGTTACCACAAAATTAAATTTCTTATTTTATTCTATTTTTAAGATTTTATTTATTTATTTGACAGAGAGAAAAAGAGCACAAATGGGGGAGTGGTAGGCAGAGGGAAAGGGGGAAGCAGGCACCCCACTGAGTAAGGAGCTTGATGCAGGGGTAGATCCCAGGATTCTGGGATCATTCCTAAGCTGAAGGCAGACACTTAACCAACTGAGCCACACAGGTGCCCTTAAATCCCTCATTTGAATAAGTCTTGCCGTGAAAAGGAATATTGCCAAATTCACAAATAGTTGCACGATTTTATTACATATGACAAACATATGCCAAAATCCCCATTAATAATTTACAAGATCATTGTAAATTAATATTCAGGAAGCTTTTACATAGTGGGGTTATTACTGAAAGATTTTAATTGCTTCGGTTAGCAGAGGGTGGGAATGTTATATATAGTTCTTCAAAAAGCGTAGATATGTCGGAGGACTCTCAAAGACCCCTGTCAACTCTGTGAATCTGTAATGTGATGCTTTGTTTTCGAAAATACTGGTGACAAATTATTCCCAACAAACCACTATGCATAAATACAAGTGTTGACTGTTAAGTAGAAAAACTGATTATGTTTGTCACTTGTATATTCTTCAAAATGTCATTTCTTATTTCTTAAAAAAAAAATCACATCCTAGCATTCCAACTCTATCACTACATATTTGCTGCTGCATTAACATATTTTATTTTTTAAATGTCAGATATTTAATTGTATATATATGTATATATATATATATAGACAACTTTTTGTTTTTATGTGTGTGTGTGTGTGTGTCAGAGTAAGATAACCTGTTAGTCATAAATGAGTGACAGGATATCTGATTTTTTGTGATGTTTTCGTGAGAAATATGTAGTCTGAAATTTTTTCTAGCAGCCACCAGAGAGATAAATGGACATAGAAGCAAAAAAGAACTGAAATTAGTGTTTTGGTAATCTTGTGCTATGTGACAAACTATCCCAATTCTCAGTGGCTTAAAACAACCAGTATATCTGTTTGTTCATAATTATGCAAATTTGTCAGAGTTCTGTGGAAATATCGTGTCTTTGCTCCACTTGGCACTAACAGGCGTGGCTCAAATGGAGTTAGAAGATCTACTCCCAAAATGAGTTCACTTAAAGAGTTGGCAAGTTGTTTGGAACGTATGGATGAGACCTCACTTGGGCCTTGGTCTAGGCTTCAATTCTTTTGCATAAGGCCTATACATGTGTGTAAATGGACTTTTCACAGCATAATGTTCCCATGGTGATTGTGCTCATTACATTCCAACTGCAAGGAAAAGTAGAAGCTGCCAGACTTTCTTTCTTAGGACTTAGTTCAGAAACTGGTAGGATGTAGCTTAAACGAGTCACAGGGCCAGTCCATATTCAAGGGAACAATTTACATCATATGTGAAGACCAGGAACCATGTCTTCTTAGAGGTCAACAAAGCAACAGTTTATCATAGACTGAGATACAGCCCCTAATGATTCAGCTTCTTTCCAATAACCCCAAAGTACCATCCCATTAGGGCATCAGCTCAAGCTTGAAGCCTGTGATCTCATCATCTGAGTCAGGTTTAGGTGTATAAATGAAGCTCCTCAGATAGATTATCTTGCCCTAAAGGCCAATAAATTTAAGAGACAAAAATACCTTCTAGAAATCCAAAATATAGTGCTGATCCAATGACAGGAACCACAAAATATGCACTTGCACTAAAAAAGGTAGATAATAGAAGATATGTAGCAGTTCCTGGTCCATAATGATTCCACAAAACAATCTGTCACCAGTTTTTTGATTTAGGTCCAGTTCCATTGCCAGGAAATTATCTTCAAGGTTCCAAGCTCTAACTTCTGAAAGTTTTCATGTGAGTAGCTTTCTTTTTTTTTTCTTTTTTCTTTTTTTTTTTTTTTGTTTTGTTTGCCTATAGAGACTGTTTTGTTTTGTCTTGTCTTGTTTTTTGCCCATCTAGGTCATCTTAGGTTTGGCAACACATTTACAAATAGAACATTAAAAGTATGGTCCATGAGAGAAAAAAAATAATGAATTGGACTTTGTTAAAATTTAAAACTTGTGCTCTGATAGACACTGTTAATGGAATGAAAAGACAAGTCTCAGAATGGGAGAAAGTATTTGAAAAACATTTTTAGGATAAAGAACTTGTAGCAAGAAAATATAAAAAGTTGCATTTAAAGCTCAGCAATAATAAAACAACCAAGCCATTTAAAAATGGGTGAAAGGTTTAAATAGGCTTCTCACCAAACAAGATGTACAGACAGCAAATAATCCTAGGAGAAGATGCTCAACATTCATTATTAGGGTGTAACAAATGACAATCTTAGTGATATGCCACCATACTCCTAATTGAATGGCTGAAAGTAAAGAAACTAGCCATGTCAATTTCTGTTGAGGATATAGAACAATCTTTCTGGTCACAATAACAAAGGAATATAAAGTAAAAAAAAATGTAAAAAAAAAAGACCAATTCCTTAAAGAAAATGGACTAATTATTTGACAGAAGATAAAACACAGCATCTGAAACAAAATGTCTATTCTTATCTCATACTCTGCGCAAACATCAACTTCAAATAGACCAGTAGTCTAAATGTATCTCTTAAAAGAATCAAACTCCTTGAAGGAAACGAAAAAAAAAAAATATGTGCAGGCTTGGGGAATGCAAATATTTCTTAAGAGAACTCAATCAACACAGAACACAAGTCCTCTACGTTCCAGGTATGTGGTTGACCAAAGTAAGGTGTACATGATTATTTTTCTAACACTTGCTAGAAAATTTTAGAATATTATTCCGTGTTCAGGAATGCTCGTGTCATGATTTGATATGGATCTATTTTCACATATTATGATGGATTGAGTGGGTCTTTCCAATCTAGAAATGTATGTACTTCAAATATGGAACTTTCTTGATTTTCTTTTTCTTTGATTAATTATTTCCCTCCATATTATCTGTTCTTTCTAAAAATCCCACTACTAAGGTATTTGACTCTGTGACTGATTCTCTTTTGCTACTCTTTACTCTATTGTTTTCCTTTTCTTCTTTTTCTATTTCCTAAGAGCTTTTTTCCAAATTTTCTTTTGAATTACTTCTCCATATTAGTTTACAAAATATATTTCATGTTCTCAGACTGTCCTTTTCCCCCCGTAGTAGCTAGTACTTATTTAATGGATGCAGTATCTTTTCCTATCTTCCTGAGAAGATAGCTAATTATTCCTCGATTTTTTTTCTTACCCCTATATAGCCTATGACCCCTCCCAGTTTTACCTTTTTACTGTTTGTTTTGGTCTCTCTATGGTTATCAGTTAGATGATTTCCTCAAATATTTGGTGACCCTGGATTTGTGCTCCTAAGATTATGGTATTCGACTGTTGTCTTGGATTCTCTGCCCACATTGGAGGGGGGCCTAAAAGGTTGTGCAGAGAACCATATGTTTATGTGACCAGGCCAAGTCATAGTGGTGGTGTGGGGGGAAGGGGGTGTCTAGGTCGGTGTCCTTTCTTTATTACTAATCTCTATTGGTTAGAGCTTCCATGGAAAAGTCCACACACTTCCTGCATAGATAATCTGTCAAACTTCCAGGATTCTTTAGTAGTGGTGGAACAGCGGCTTGAGCATTTAACACACATGCTTTCCTGTAATTTCATTCTTTGGGTATCACAAGGCTGCCACATTGTCCCCTGGAAACTCACCCTCTGTTTTACCCTCCATAGTTAGTCACCAGTAATTTTTGGAATATCTTCTGGTGATTACTGTTAACAACTTCTCCTCTATTTTTTTTTCCTTCTAAATTTACCCCTTTAATGTATTCCCTTTATTGTTATTTGTATTGATATTGAAAGGAAATTAGTGCAAATATGTGTATTCATTCCACCAAATTCAATTAGAGATTTGAACTTTCAAACCAAATATGAAGAAAAACAGAAACAGCAGAAGAAAACAGATGTGAAAAACAAGGTATAGAAATGGAAAAAGACTTGGAATTTTCTAGAACATATTTGCTGATAGGCATATTTTGATATTGACTTATATAATGTATATTATATATGTTAATTAACAATATGTATGATATATATAATTCAACAGTAATGTATAGAGTTCCCAAAACTCAATTTTGTATATTCAAGAGAAAGACTACCTGGCACTTCAATCTTTACTAGCCATATTATTATAGAATAACTAGATAACCAAAGTGCACTGTTTTTTGGAAGACTATTAATTCAGAAAATGAATTTTAACAATTTTAGTTCATTTTTTCTATTAGTGATATGTAGCATTTCAATTTTCACATTTTAATTGAGTCAATAATGAGAATCAAACTTAATTATATTATCTCTATTTTCAATATAATTAAATTCTACACTGTATAATAAAATTACTTTCATTCTTCAACCCATAAAATACTTTTTCCCCTTGAGAGCATTGAATATGATCACTTTATAGAAGCAAAGGGAAATAATTATATATATATATGTATATATGAATTTATATATAAATTCACCTAACCTAGTAATTGAATTCAGAAATATCTACCTTATCATTTCCACTAAGAGGGATATATTTCCATGGCCCAATTAAGGAAAAAAAATCCTTAGTACTATTCTTAAAAATGTACATGGAATGAAGAAGAATTTTTTTCCACTCCCATAGTCATTAAGAAAACAACAAAAACAAGAACAAAAAAAGAACAAAAACAAAAACAGAACTACTCACAAACATCTCTTAAGATTTCTCTTTTACTAGTTATTCCAACTTTTTATATATATTACAGATATTCTTCATTAGGAATTAACTTCTTTATTCACAAAGGTCTCTAAATCAAGTCAAAAAGGGGCTAAGTTTGCATAAGAGCTATAGGAAATGGCATCCCTCAGAAAGGCCTAAAAACTTTGGAAACATGTGTACGGGTGATTTTTATAAGAGTTAAACTAAGAAGTAAATATTATGTGGACTAGAGCATAAATTACAATGCTATTAGAATATAAGACTTTAAATAACTTTAAACTTACCGTGATATTTATTGACATATCTAAAGTTGCATGTAAAAGAAATTTAATTCAAACTTTTTTTTGTTTATTTATTTATTTATTTACTTATTTATTATTTATTTATTTATTTATTTATTTTTAAAGATTTCATTTATTTATTCATGAGAGACACACAGAGAGAGGGACAGAGACACAGGCAGAGGGAGAAGCAGGCTCCATGCAGGGAGCCCAACACAGGACTCGATCCCAGGACTCCAGGATCAGGCTCTGGGCCAAAGGCAGGAGTTAAACCACTGAGCCACCCAGGGATCCCTGGTTTTTTGTTTTAAAAAGAGGAAACAGAATGTTTCACTTAATAGAAAATCTGAGTCACAAACTTTAGGAACAGCTAGATCCAGTTGACAATTCTCTATTTGGCACCCTTCAGGCAGCCTCTTACTATGTAGCAGCAAGAGCACAGTTTTTGTTTTGTTTTGTTTTTTGTTTCTATTTTTCCTGAAATATAAACAATGAGTAGAATGGCTGAGGTTATTTCATTTTCCCATTTTTGCATCAGAAATCCCAGGGCTTCATCTCACCTGCCTAGCTTCAACTACATGCCCATCCTTGAACTCTCTGGCTAGGATTGGAGGGAGCCAAACCAGAGTAAAGTATACATGTATTAGAACATGGTGTGATCTTAGTGAGAGCAAGTGCCCCGTTTGTCTTATTATATTGTGGTATTCCCAGCATCATAAAACACTGCTTGTCACATTACAGGCATTCTATAAATATATATTTTTAATTTTTATAAGGGTTAAAAAATTTTTTAACTTATCATCCAAGCCTAGGTCATGGACTCATTCCTTGATCTGGAGAATGGGATTAGTTGCTCTTATAATGGCTGAGTAAGAAATGCCAAGGTGTTCTCAAAGATCCCAAAAATTGTTATGAAAGCAAAAACAGTTCCAGTTTTACAGAAAAGATGTAACATAAAGTAAGCAAAATTTACAGAGATTGTACTATGCAGAAAGAGTGGACTGATTACTGGAAAAGAGAATATGTCCTTTACTCATATTTTTAAAATTATATTTCACTGAAATGCAAAAAAAAATCCATTTTTTTTCTTTTTAAGTTGACACTTGAACAACCTGGGTGTTAGGGGCACTAACCCACCATGCAGTCAAAAATCAAGGTACAACTTTTAACTCTCCAAAAACTTAACCACTAATAGCCTACTGTTGACTGGAAGCTTTACTGATAACATAAACAGTCAATTTAACATGTATTTTGTATATGTATTATATACTATATTCTTACAATAAAGTAAGTGAGAGAAAATATTTTTAAGAAAATAAGGAAGAGAAATACATTAACAGTATTGTACTCTTAAAAAAATCCAAGTATAAGTGGACCTGCATAGTTCATACTCATGTTGTTCAAGGGTCAACTTTACATTATGTTATATATTTTTTGAGATTGAACTAAATCAATTCCCAAGAACTTGGATACCTGTGAATAGATCAATTATCAAGATCTCATCTAACACAATGGAAACTCTAACACTAGACCACAGTAAGCATACCAAGGATCAGCAACAATGACTAGGTAAAGACCAAGTCACTAAGTGCTTTTTAATTCAACTTCAATAAGGAAACAGGAAAGAACTGAAAGAAGTTAAGCTCAATAAGAGTTATGAAGAATTTTAGTAAGTTTTAAAACTGATTTACGCATTAATACTAAAAATAAAATTGCCACTGAGACTAATTTCTTTCTTTATGTTCAAGTAGATTGGCTCAAGAAAAGAAAAAACAAGAAAATTAATTTCATAGTAGTTATTTAGGTAAATGTGTGCATTTATATAAATAAGTATTATGGTGAATATAATTGTAGAGTAGAGTAGAAACATTATAGGCATTTTTAAAGCCTCTACCTCAGCTTCATATTTATAAAGTTTACTGATGTTGTCAGTGTAACCCTCAATGTGATGGCATTTAAAAACAGACCTTGGGTGGTAATTAGGTTTAGACGAGGTCAGGAGAACAGGAAAACTCTCTTTCTTTACACAACCACACAAAACAGTCATGTGTACAGTTAGCCACCATTTGCAATGCAGAAAAAGGCCCTCAGAAGAATCAGATCTGCTGGTAGCTTGGTCTGGGACTTCCCAGACTTCAGAATTGTGATCAATTAATGTCTGTTAGGTCACTCAGTCTATGGTATTTTATTATAGCAGCCCAAGTTAACTAAGGTGCTCATCAAATATGTTCAAGAAGAATATAGCTCTGATTGCTATAAGCACCCATTTGTGACCATAAGGGAAGACAGTCTCATGATGAGATTAATATATAAAAGAGAGAAAATTGAAATAATTGGAGGAAAAAAGACACAAGTTCTGATTGAAACTGCCTAAAATTTGTACCACTGTTAGACTTTGTGTTACAAACCAATACATTCACGTATTTTTTAAGACAGTTGAAATTCTGTGAAATTCATTTCAAACTTTCCCAGCTGAGAGTCTTCTATCTGTCAAAACTCTCTCCTGCATTTTCTTATATTATTTTGCACTTATTTATAAGATAATCTCAATATATGGGAATTTCCAAGGATCATTTTTATCATGGTGGTTGATTTTCACAAAATCTTTTTAGTGGGAACTGCTGTAATTTTCTGAAGGAACTCTTTATTCTCTTTCCATATAACTCAACAGGGGATATTTATTATTGCAAATATACATTTTCTAGCATACCTCCCCTAATGCCATGATGTTCTACTTGAATCAATTTTGTCACCTGGTAATTGGTTCTTTCACATTATAGTTTATACAAATTCTAGTTTGGATCAAGTACTTATATTTTTGTTCTGTTTATGTTAACCAAAAAATTTATAATTCCTTTTAACTATAGCAATCTTTACCTTCTATTTCTATTTTTAAAGGGTCATACAATTTTCTTTAGTCACACATTTCAAAACACATATTGCGGTAGGTTGTTTTAAAAGATGCTTGGAAAAGTTCTTCTGGTCATTCTTTACAATGTTACTTTGCCACATGTCTCAAAAAGAGGAGTCTATCCAACTTCCCCCTGAGCCTGGAATGGTCAATAATTGAATGAAGTGAAGTCATACTTTCTGGGTCTAGGCCTTAAGATAACCTGTAGTTTCTCTATTTGACCTCTTGCAATGCTACCCTGAGAGTGTTGTGTAAGGAAACTGGGTGCCATAATGACAGACCACATAAAGGAGAACCGGCCCTCACCATCTGATAACCAGTGACAATTGCCAGATAGATGCATGAGGCCATCAGAAACTTTTCAGCTAAGCAGACCCTCTGATAAATGTCAGTAAAACAGCAAAAGAATCATCCAACTAAACCTCAGAATTATGAGAAATAACCAATTATTGTTATCCTAAGCCATTAATTTTATTATCTGAATAATAATAAAAATACCTGAAACAAAAATATTAAACACAAATATCACATCAATCCAAAAGATGTAATGTCATTTGTGAACCTAATGGACTTAAATATACATTTCATATAAACACTTACTTAGTTGTTAAGGAATTTAAAAAAATAAAAATATTTTTGAATGTTCTATTTTTAGTAATATATATTAAATTTAATATATATATATATATTTTTTTTTTTGAGAGAGAGAGAGAGAATGTAAGGGAGAGGTGCAGAAGGAGAGGGATAGAGCAAGTCTGAAGTAGGCTCCACGTCCAGCGTGGTGCCAACATACGGCTTGATCTCATGACCTTGAGATATTGACTTGAGTTGAAATCAAGATTTGGACGCTTAACTGACTAAGGCACCCAGGTGCCTCCGGTTAAATTTATTTTAAATTTAATTCAGAAAAAGAAGTAAAAAAAGAATTCATAAACATAAGATAATTGGGCTTTTTATACATTTCTTAAAATAGATTTTCATAAATTAATTTTTTACTAAAGCATACCCCATTTACAGAAAAGTGTATAGCTCAAGGACTTATTACCTATTAGAACTATTTTTAATAATGCTAATTAATCTTTTGTTCTCAAGAGACTCTGAGATAGGCAGAAACACTATGTTTGTTTATTCTTTTTCTAGTAAAATAGGGTACATTGGATTAATTAATTAAATATACTACAGTTTTCCTATAACTCTACATTTGTATGCCTAAAAATTACTGGTTATGAAAAATTGAGCAACAAAATAAACTGGGGTTCCAGGGTAGGAATAATGACTTAATAAAAGTGGTGGCACAGTTTCATATATATTAAATCATAAATACTACATAAATGCTACAATATATATGTCACCTCCCCTTGAAGAAGACTGAGGTTTAGCTGTGAAAGAGGCCCTCAGAAAGGATCCCTGGGTGGCGCAGCGGTTTAGCGCCTGCCTTTGGCCCAGGGCGCGATCCTGGAGACCTGGGATCGAATCCCATGTCAGGCTCCCGGTGCATGGAGTCTGCTTCTCCCTATGCCTATGTCTCTGCCTCTCTCTGTGTGTGACTATCATAAATAAATAAAAATTAAAAAAAAAAAAAAGAAAGGATGAAGCTCTTGAGTTATCATGGGATGGTGGAAGCAGAGTCATCGGAAAGTGGTAATAGCAGTTGTGGGTGGGTGGGATTCATAATACCTGGTGAACTGAAGTGGCTGGTATGTGTATGATGACTATGCTACTGGGCTCAGATTGTTGCAGTTTTCTGGGTCGATCTTATGTTTCTCTTGAAGAAGATCACACATCAATAAATATAAAATTTGCTTAAATTGTCCCTAATATATCAATTGCATTGGAACAAGTTCCATTTTCAAACAAAACATTAAAGCAGAACTGATTGCACTTTGAATTATTCATCTTTTGAAACTCTCCTTTTAGTTCCTTTACTGAGTTTAGACAAAATTTCATTTCTTGGTTTTGTTTTGTTTTTTGGTTCCTGTAACATTTGAACTATCATTTCCAACGCTGAGTGAGCTTCAGGAGCCACACTCGAAGAGTAGATTATAAATCCACCATGAATGCCTTCTTCAAAATAATGGAAAGTTACTGAAAGAGAACTGTCCTGCTTTCCAGACTGTTTCAGATCATACAATTTTAATTTATCCTCTAGGGAGCAAATCTTAGAAATAGATAAGTGAAGATATATTAAATAAGAGGTATTGTTGGAACTCATAGTCTAAGGCCCTCTAGAAATAAGAATCACAGCATCTTAAAAGGATCCTTTGTTAACTTCCTTAATTATTTATTTCCAAATAGCAAGCTCAGTCATTGTCTCAAGCTTCTAATTCTCTGAATGGCACATTTGAGGTGTCTGGAACTTACTTCATAAAATAAAACGAGTTAGGCTAAAAATGGGCAGATGTCAATTCTTCACTATCAAAATGGGTGATGGAAACAGATTAAAGGAGGTCTTGACCTTTTACTGCATGCATTCATTTTATTATTGCCCACTATCCTTTAAAAGGTGAATAGCAATCAATTTTAATCAATTCATTCTAACAAATAAATATATGATGTTAAGCATAATAAAGGTTTCATGAAACTCCATTCCTTCTAGTCACAATTGTTAGTTCTTGCCAGAATTTAAAGGTAAATTATGAATATATACTGTCAGCATCCTCCATTGTTAGTAATAGTTGATTATAGGGAACAGTGAACTTTAGGATAGCTCCTTTGGAATGCCAATTTGTTCTGATATCTGGTTAAAGAAAAGCAAAAGAGGGCAGCCCCGGTGGCTCAGCGGTTTAGCGCCGCCTTCAGCCCAGGGCCTGATCCTGGAGACCCAGGATCGAGTCCCATGTGTGCCTGGGGCCTACTTCTCCCTCTGCCTGTGTCTCTGCACCTCTCTCTGTGTCTCTCATGAATAAATAAATAAAACCTTAAAAAAAAAAAGAAAAGCAAAAAGACATCAAACATCATCAATATTTTGTATAAATGTTATGTTTTTTTTTTTTTTTAATAATTGCCTTATTTCAGGGTCATGGGCAACCACTCTAAGGCTCTAGCACTTTTACAGGTGCCCCCACCCACCTCACACACACACACACACAATTATCGAGCCTGAACAGCTGAAAGTTTGGTGTTTATCATTGACTCAAAGATTATGAATTCAATTCTCCAAAGCAAGGAAATTTAGAACATATCCAAGTATCCAGTATTTCTTTCCTTTGTAGGTAAGATGGAGTTTCAAATGTCTGTGTCCCTCCCCCGCCCCCCCCCCCCCCCCCAATTCAAGGCAGTCGTGTAGGGGATCTCCAGGAGCACAGCAGACATCAGGTAAACAGACTGCAGCAGCTCTAGGTTGTTGTGCAGGATCCAGGGCCCCTCTGGATGGCACCTTACCTTCTGCTCCTGGCTGTGGTCCTGCAGGCTGAGCAGCAGCAGACCCTGGCCACCCAGAAATGCCTTGGCCCAGCTGCTTGGCTGAATGTCTAGCAGGGCATCATGAGCATTCTTCAATTCCTCCTAAGTCTCACTGTAAATGATTTCAGAGAAGCCTCCCCTCATTCCACAGTCAGAACTTTTCCTTTTTAAACATGCATCATACCAGATACAAGAGAGAGTAAGAGTTAATTCTCCTTCAGTCATCGCTTTGTACCTGGCCTCTCAGCAGTATCTGGGACAGGAACTTTTTGTTGAATTAATAGAATGGGGTTGCTAGTTAGTGAATAACTAGAAAAGGGCACCAAGGATGACTTCTTAGTGATATCAGTCATTCTATGATGCATATGAGGATGGTTACTTATAACAGACTGAATTATATCCCCCCAAAATTCGCATGCTCTAACCATTCCTCTCCCTGCGTGAATAGGACTCCCTGTGAAGCTCTGATTTGATACAATTAGTATCTTTATAAGAAGGGACACCAAAGAGTTTGCTCTCTCTCTGTCTCTCTAGACACACACACACACACAAAGGAAAGGCCATGTGAGCACACAGCGAAAAGGTGGCTATTGGCAAGCTAGGAAAAGAGCTCTCACCAAAACAGAACCATGCTCATACCCTGATCTCAGACTCCCAGCTGTCAGAACTGAGACAAAAGAAATTTCTGTTGCTTAAGATGCCCAGTCTACCGTATTTGTTAGGGCAGCCCAACATCGCCTTATGTCTGTGCAAATCCTCTAGGCTCCAGCAAGATAGTATTTTCGAGATTATGTTAAGACTAGTGAGTCAAAGAGATTTTTATCTTTGGGAAAGTAGGTTAAGCTTCCTCACCTATCAAATGATTTATAGGAGGATCATAAGGCAAAATAACACAACATTTCTGTAATGAATATAAAAGAGCATAAAGTTTAATGAGCTGCATTCAGCAGACATAAGAATTAGGGAAAGCCATTAATTTAATGGGAGATGTTAGTTCATAACCACCTAGTTACCCTTTTTTCCCCAAGATTAAAAGTGAAGTTGTTATGCGTATTTTCTAATTTTAGATACAGAATAATGTTGAATCTTAAAATAACATTTGTCAACTATGGTATGATTATTTGTTTAAAAAAATTGTCAATATAGGAAACGTCAGATGTAATATTTTATAGTTTTAAGTAAGATAATCTAAATATAAATGATATTTGATATGGGATTTTATTTCTGAATAATTTTCCAAACTTAAATTAGCATGTTTGGCGTTTAAATTCTAATGAATTCAGGCAGTTCTGATGACAGTCATTACCTTGTGTTGTTCCTCACTTCCTTGAACATACCAGATGATGAAAAGAAATTATAGGTAATATTATGCATAAAAACATAGGAGCACACAATTGATAAAATTAAATACTTTCTCAATTTTTTTGTTTCTTTAGGCACATTTATAATTAAAGCTTGAGGTCACAGGGATATGTTATGTTGTATGTGAAGAAGGTGCTTTGTTATATTAATATGTTCTTCTTTAAGCATATTAAATGATTCTAGTCTTCATCAATTTATTAATGCCACCATTACCCAAAGATGAGGTTGTTAACCCATTAACGTCTAGAAAAAAAGTTTAGAGTGCTTTATCCAGTGGTGATATCTGATTTGTTTTGAGTCTGCTGCCTTTGATTAATCTTTGGCCATTATTGAAAAGTTAGCTGCCCTATAAATGGGCTTGTTCCTTTATTCTATTTTATTTTTGCTGACATGTTACAGAGTCGTGTCTTGCCATATTAACGTGGCACCAAACACAAGTAACAGTTCAACAATGTAATAGGAGTGCATTCTTACTTACCAAAAGAACAAGAAAAAAAGGGGGGGGGGAGAAAGAAAAAATGTACCTTGAAAGAATGTTAAAAGAAGACAATGTTCAATATATGTATGGACTAGAATGAGGTATGTACTGTATGGACTAAAGTGAGGTATGTCCTATATGGACTAGAGTGAGGCCATACATGGGCTAGAGTTGCAGCCAGCCATCTGTTGCTAACTCACTGTTTCAATCTACTTTCCTATTGCTCAGTTGGTTAGAAAATTCAGATCTAAGACATAATAAACACAGGCTAAACCAAACAGGCTTTGCACTAGAGTTTAATACAGCAGAAAAAAAAAAAAACTTTACTATTTTATTATTTAAATGCTATTTATTTTTGAAAAAACTCTATGAAACAGAAAGCAATTTTCACAACTTAGTTACTCCCAATCGTAGTGCCCCACTGATCAAATAATACATGTTATCAACCCCATAGGAGTATTTAAATCACTCCTCTCAACTGCCTTCTCCCACTCCCTCAAATGTCGGCTTTCCACCAGACGATATAGGTGATAAAGACAGCAATAGAGATAGAAATAGAAATAGATATCTTTTTTTCATTCACTAATGCTTGGATTTCTCTTTCCTGGTATCAGATGTCTCCCTTATACATGTCAGATTACCTTTTATTTTTTATTACTTTCACATTTCCTTCCTATATCTCTTCTTCCTTCTGTCCTTTGGCCAAGGTCCTCAACAGACTCGTGGAGAAAATTATTTGAACATGCCATAGTGGAGTAAAGCTATTTGCCACCTAAAGCTACTGTCATCATCAGTTGGCTTACATCATAAAAGGAGATGTGGAAAAGCCACTGAATAAATCATAGTCACAATCACATTTATAATAAGTTCCTTTCCTATTTTTTTTCTGAATTAGTTGAAGTATCCATATTGACTCTCCTTTTCACTTCAAGAATTTCCCTCATTAGTGCTTTGGCCTCTGTCATCATGTTGCCTCCTTGACAAACTCTTTACATTTGGGGCCCTCAAAATTTCAAATTTCTGTACATAAATTTCCCCTGTGGCATTTGTTAAAATTCTGATTCAAGACACATCCTTAGCAATTCTGATCCTATAATTGTCATATACTTATTCAGTTCTGATTAGTGCCTAGCAATTTTTACTTTAATTATTTCAACTTGGTCTTTGAATTAGAAATAAAGAGTTCTTAATAACATCATCTAATCCCAAGGACAGATCTGCTTATGCAAAAGACAAAAAAGACATTCATGTACATTATATATTTTATATCACTAGGTCTAAAAATTGTGCAAATTCTACGTGCTTATGAACATATTTCTTAAGAAATAATGCATACAGAGAAAGATAGAAAAGGAAACCATGCCTCTGAAAAGACAAAATAATAAATCTAATCTGAAATATACAATGATCTAATCAAATAAAATATATAATAAGAATTTGAAAATGTTATTTCTATAACACAAATTCTTCTCAATATTCATGTAGACTTACAGTATATTCCAGCAACTAAAAATTGTTGAATATTATTCAAATACCGGGATCCCTGGGTGGCTCAGCAGCTTGGCACCTGCCTTCAGCCCAGGGCGTGATCCTGGAGACCCGGGATTGAGTCCCACGTCAGGTTCCCTGCATGGAGCCTGCTTCTCCCTCTGCCTGGGTCCCTGCTTCTCTCTCTGTGTGTCTCTGTCTCTCTCTCATGAATCAATGAATATTTTTTTTAAAAAGAATATTATTCAAATACCAAAAATAAATATAGAGAAGCCTCATGAAATCAGTTGTGTAAAGTAGTTGAGATATTAGAAAGTTAAAATAGCTGTCATACCGTGCGATAAAACATCTGCATCTTCTTTCCTACTTAGTAAATGAGCAGGACAAACTTTTATGAAACTTTTTTTTTTCCTTGTGAGATTTTAGTTAGTCTTATTTTTTTTTATGCATAGCCTCCTGTTGCTCCATTAGGTCTCTGACAATATCCATTTAATTTGATGAACATGTTTTTTGTTCTATGTAAAATAGCTGAAATAACCTAAAATACCTAATCCTCCTGATGTGCTCTGAATTTACAAAAGCTTCTAAAGAAATAATGGATTAAGTCAGGGATATTCTGTGGAATTGAAACTGTCAAAATGCAGAGTTGGAGGCTATTTGGCTATTGGAATAAAGGAATGAAGTATGACAATTGAAAAGCATAATATGTCCGTCTAAATATATCTGCACCTTTTTGGAAACCTTACTGGGAATGAAAATGGAAGCACTACAATAACTGAAAAAGAAATGGTGAAATGTAGCTATAAAATTCATTCAATTAGAGATGGTCAAGAGAAAGATTATTGAACCCAATATGAGAAATGGTGCTATCTATTATGATATTTAAAATACAATAGGTAGAGAGAAAATGGCAAGGTCTATTTTAAATTCCATAATTTACATAAGAGGAATTTTCTTTGTCATTATAAAAGAAATAGGAGGGAAATTACAGTATATAAATGAGAGTTCCCACAGCTATTCATTTATTGTTTTTTCAACAAATATTTAAATACACACTATGCATTAAGCATTAAAGAAAGCACTGAGGATACAAAATGACTAGGATACAGCTCCATTTCTCACAGAATTGAACTAAGCTAGGAAGGACAGAAAAGTAAGAAGGCAAGTATTGATATAGATGTGAGATAAATATAGATAGCTGATAAATAGGCAAATGATAGATAATTCACACACATTATCAAAACGATATATTGGAGGAACTCTTCTGTTCAGACAGAAGGAACAGGGCTCAGGAAGCCTTTTGCAGGTGATACTTGAGCTAAATATTGAAAAATTAATAGATACCAATGAGGACCATTCATTTGACATTGAGACAGTGCAAAGATGGAAAGCAAGAAGCATTCGTAAGTGAACAGCTCAACGTGGCTAGCATAAATTGCAAATGGCAGTAAAATAATTCTTGGCTTTTATCTGTCTTCTGACCTTAAAAAATTTACTTTGCTGTATTTGGGATATTCATGTCTCGCTCTGGAAAATGATAAGGTTAAGTGAAATTTTTATAATTTTTTCCATTTCCCATTTTTCACTTATTCAATTTCAAAATGTCTGCTAAAACTTCTACCACAGAGTAAATACTGTCCCTTTAATGCTTATTAAAATATATAATACATACATGCCATGTAATTATATGTAAATTCATATAATATATATAAATTATATATTGATCACATACAAAAATATAAATATATAATTAAAATATATTTATGTATGTATGTGTGCATTTACCAACCCTCAGCAATCTTAGGCAGAATTTTAAGATCTGTATTTATTACCCTCAATGTTCTTTCCCATGTTTTTCATTCATTTTCCTCCTCTTAGCCAGAACGTGATATTTTCTAGGTGCCACTTACACAAAACTTCACTTTGATGTGCCACTGATGGTGCTTGCCCCAAATCCTGACCTAACTATACATGCCCTGCAGCTCTGTCACTGAAATCATTGCTATTAGTAACTGGTTCTTCCTATCAACTACATACAGGAATTAAATTGATAAATGTTCTTTTCCAAGTGATTTAATAAGGGATTTATGGACAATGAATTTATTCAATTGTATATTTGCCAATGATGGAATAATCTCCAGTCAGAGGTGATAAAGAATATTTAAGATAAAATATTTTCCATATTATCCATGAAGGCCTTCATGGATTCCCTCTCTTACATTCCAGGGAAACATTCATTTATCAAACTCAATGGAAACTAAGTCTTCATGTATGTAACATTAAGTTGATGGAGGAAATAGTGATTGGCAGACATCAGACCATTAGATTATTGAGATAAAATATGTAAATTTTAGGAGTTCTATGACCTAAACTAGGTTTCTTCACCACTCATAACCTCAGCTTATCTATCAAAGTGGAAATTCCAAAAGAAACAATAGATTTACTGTGAAAAATACATTAGAAAATGCATTTGAAAACTATATATATATATATATATATATATATATACACACACATACACTATGCATTGTGTATTTACATGTATAAATACATATATATATTTGAAAGTTTCAAATGCATTTGAAAGTACTGTACAAATGAGACTTATTTTAATATTTGGTAACACATTACAGCCTGTATAAAAATTTAAGAATGTTAAGAATATGTTGGCACAGAGGCAACTGTATTTTTTTATTGGTTCCAGATATTTTATTGGAAAAAAGTGTGCTTTGAATGATGAGCAAGCTGTAATCTACTTGAGGGTAGTAGAATTTTGCCAGGGCCTGCCTGGGGGAGAGCCTGAGAAGAGATATATGAGGATAGATACAAAGAAGGGGAGGAATAATCTAGCCTCTGATAAGGAATGAGGGCATACTGGGCAAAGCAAGGGGTGCAGAGGCTTGGAGTGACACAGAGTCCAGATTCAATACTTTGCAGACTATGGAGAATTGTCCAAGGAGATTATTTGAAGGGAAAATAGTGATGAGTCTTTAAAAGAGTTGCATGCGGGACGCCGGGGTGGCTCAATGGTTGAGCATCTGCCCTTAGCTCAGGGCGTGATCCTGGAGTCCCGGGGTCGAGACCCACGTTGGGCCCCCTGCGTGGGGCCTGCTTCTCCCTCTGCCTGTGTCTCTGCCTCTCTCTGCGTGTCTCTCATGAATAAATAAATAAAATCTTTAAAAAAATAAAAGTTTTATGATTTTACAACCAATATTACTATCTGCCAAAATATAAAATGAAATTACTATCAATGATTTGACTAAAGTTAAACTTTGATACTTTATAACACAGGATTAATTATTTTGTGGTGATATATACCTTTATTATTGTTTAATTGCTATAAAGACATGCTTTGGCTAACATAGTGGTTTTAGGAGAAAGAAACCAATCTTCACAAATTAAAAAAAAAATCCTCTTAGTCACTGGAAAACAAAATAATAATTGTTCACTGTGCAGGAAAGGCAGAAAGGACAAGAGGTTTTTGTTTTTGTTTGGTTTGGTTTTGGTTTTTAGAAGAAGCAATAAAAATTTTACGTAATAAAAATAAGAGCTTTGGACCTGGCCTGTAAAGAGCTTAGAAATTGTCATTTTATCTCAAAAAGTAAACAGCTGAAGAAACTAGAAAATCAACAACTCTTCTTAGTTCCATCAGAGAAGTGAGGTCACAGGGAAAAACCACTGCCCTCAAAGTTGGAGAAAGATTGGCGGATACTGAGAATTATAACTTAGTAGAGGAGACATCCAGGCGCAGAAAGCCACAGGAACCAGGGCTGGGATTCAGAGACTGAACTGTGATTGACAATACACATTCTCAATTCAAGTTCACTGTTACATATATGGATTATAAATATGACCTAAGTTTGCACTTTATTAATGTAGTCCTTTAATAACCAGTTTTTTTTATTTTTTCAGTTTTTCCCCAGTTTTATTGATATAACTGACATATAATATTGTATATGTTTAAGGTATACAATATAATGATTTGATGTATGTTGTGAAATAATTACTACCATAAATTTAGTTAACCTCCATCATATCATGGAGTTACATTTTTTCCCCTGTTGTGACTTTTAAGATCTATACTCCTAAGAACTTTTAAATATATAAAACCAAATTGTTAGCTAGAGTCATCATGAATAACCAGTTGATTTTATTGTTAATAAGTCTAATTGTTTTTATTTATGGTTAACGCTTTCACTGTCTTATTTATTTAAGAAATCCTGAACACAAGTTCACAAATATAGTCACATTTTTAAGAGGCCTTATGAATTTAGCTTTTACATTTAGATCTATATTTTATATTTCATCTGCCATCATTGTATATGTGTGTATATATGTGTGACTTGAAAAAGGAGATCAAAGTTCATTTTTATTTTTATTTTTAAAGATTTTTATTTATTCATAAGAGACACAAGAAAGAGAGGCAGAGACATGGGCAGAGGGAGAAGCAGGCTCTTCAAGGGGAGCCCAATATGGAACTCTATCCCAGGACTCCGGGACCACACCCTGAGCTAAAGGCAGACCCTCAATCGCTGGACCACCCAGGCATCCCCAAAGTTCATTTGTACAATATGGGCTATCCAGTTGTTCCAGCAACATTTGTTGAAAAAAAAACTTGTTTTCCCAGAAAATGGCATTGACACCTTTAGGATATGCATTGGACTATTTTTGAACTTTCTCTTGGGTTTCAAAAATCCACATATCCATCCCTTTATCTGCTTCATACTGTCATTTTTATAGTATCTTAAAAGTGGGTTTTAAAGTAACTTTCTAGGATTTAAATTTGTATCCCAACTCTCCACCTATGTGGAAACCATAGAGTCCAGGAAAACATCCATCCACAGATTCTGACATTGATTTATCTATTTCTGCTTTTTCTCTCTCTGTCGTATTTTTGAGTTATGCTTAAATTGTAATAGGAACAATACACTGAAATATATTAATGTGTATTTATCCTTTTCATTGCTGTTACATGATCATTGCTCTGAGCTTCATCTGCTTATCGTCTTTAGAAGGTGCACTGCAGTTATTCTAATTGTTATGGCAGAAATATAAAAAGAGAGAATGGGTCACATTTGAAATTCAATTACATAAAAAGAGATGTTTGAAGAGTCTTAAAAGTAAGATTTAATGGGGAGAAGTATTTTCTAAATGCTTTATGCTACTTAGTACAGCAAGGAGCAGGATTCGAAGTATAAAAGAAAGAATTATATTATAGTCACGGATAGGAGTCTGGTTTTAAAACATGCCTGCAAATTCCTTGATATTTGTCCATCAAGCAGTGGAAATTATTTTTCTTCCACTTAAATATAGGCCAGCTCATGTGAACCTCTGCTAATAAATAGAATTAATAGCAGACTGCTTGATTCTTGATGCTAGGTTAGGAAAGGCCTGATTCTTTCTTCTGGGACATCCATCTTGGCAACCCAACAATCATGTTATAAAGTGCCCAAGCCACACACAAAGGCCTCAGGTCATACTACCCAGTAGTACAAGCTTAGTTAACAATTTACAGCCAACATCAACCAGGAGATATGTGATGAATCAATTCCTGCATCCGATTCCTAGCATCCAATAATTCCAACCTAAAATTGAGTGGAGCAAAGATAAGCTATACCCCCAAAGCCCTGCTCAAATCAAAGATATGTGATTTAAAACAAAAATTCCTCTAAGCACTAAATATTGCACTAGTTGGCTTCACAGAAATACATACCTGGAATGAATTTAGGTACTAGGAGTGATGCTATGATAGTAAAAACACTTAGAATGGGAGAGAGTGGCTTAGGCCCAGGTGGTGGGAGAAATTAGAAGGACACTGAGAGTCACAGGGACTGTGAGCAGAAGCTTGGTGACACTCCCGAAGATTGTTAGTGGGAGATGAAAGGAATGTGAGAAAAATGTTATCGGAAGGTGGAAAGTTTAATGATATTGTCACCTTTGGTAACATGAAAAATAAAAAAAGAAATGAACTTGATGATCTAATTAAAAATATTCCAGACAGAGTGTTAAAATTGCCATCTGGCTTCTTCTAGTTGCTCATATTAAAACATACAAGAAGACAGCATAAAGAAAACATTCTTTTAGCATAAAGGCAAGAGAACTTTCAGGGTTTGGTTTGGCAATAAAGCCCTTTGTCATGCATACACTCTGTAGTTAGCAAATTATTCTAAAAAATTAAAAAAAAATTTTTGTGCTGAGATCAAATTCAGGGCATTATGAGGCAAATACAGTCTACAGAAGATACTCAGGGCATGCCTATAAAGCCTTTTTGTTAAGAACATGGATATACTTACTGTAACTTACTGTAGTACTTCAAACAAACAACAGCCCCTCTTAACCTCTTAATGTCATGCCAAATTGATGCTCTTCATTACATAATAGAGCCTCTCCTCAAAACTTTACAGGAAGCCAAAGACAGTGTTAAAGTAATTAAACAAGGAGATCATTCGATAGTTGGCTTGGGAGTGCCTGGGTGCCTCAGCTTTTAAGCATCTAACTTTGGCTCAGGTAATGATCCCAGAGTCCTGGGATAGAGCACCATGTCAGGCTCCCTGCTCAGTAGGGAGCCTGCTTCTCCCTCTGCCCTCCTCCCTGTTCATGGTCTCTCTCTCTCTCTCATAAATAAATACATACATACATACATACATACATACATACATACATAACTTTAAAAATTTTTGGGTGGCTCTAATGCCTTGGCAGCCTATGTAGGCAAACCTAAGTCAGTCAATTCACTCAAATCCAAGGAAGTGAAAACTAAGAACAACCAATCACAGACAACGAGACTATCAAATAAGGCAACTGCTTAAACTATAATCATCCAATAACTGCTTTGCTTTGCTTCTGTGCATTCTCTGTAGTAATCTTGTCCCTAGCTCTTGTCAGTGGAACATTCCTAACCACTTTCTATTGGGAACTGCCTGATTCATATCCATGTTTGATCAAATAGACGTAACTATTTTAGTGCTCTTTGATTTACTTTTTAATAATAGGGATGGACTTATCTTGATGAGAATTGTGAGTGTGGCTTTTGTCTAGTGGAATAAATGCTATTAATACCTACAGAAAACATCCAAGAATTTTAAGATAACATATTGGCAAAACATTGCCAGCTTAAACTAAAAGGCAAAACAAAGTGTATTGACCTTTGAACTAGTATGGGAATCGTGCATGCTGAGAAAACTGTTCAGCTGCAAATACAAATAATTTCTGTTGGAAAACAAAATGGGAGTTCAGACAGTAGAATCAAGAACCCTGAGGGTGAATCTGAGAGCCATACAGAAACATCCCTAGGCCATAGAATTGAGCTCTCATCAAAAAGCTGGCAGAATGGACTTGGCTGGATTTTAAATTTGCTTTATGTGTATAATCTTTGTATGTTCCCCTTTTTTGAATGGGATGGTCTATAATAGCTATCCTAGGCCAGTCTCACCATCTTGTATCACTTGGGGGAGTGCGGAGTGGCAGCTGGTGGTGGTACTGCAGAAGAATAGGCCATTTGTCTTTATAGTTCTCAAGTCTTCAGACATAGGGGAATTGTTCTAGAGGGGCTGTACTGAAGGAATTGTACCTGAGAAGACTCACCCACATCTGGACATAATTTAGATAATGAAATGTTGAACTTTAAGCTGAATGTGATTCCATAATAAATGAGATGTTCTTGGGGTCTTGGGAGAGGGGTTAGTATATTTGACATGTGGGAAGAATAGAAATGGATGGCAGATTATAATTTAAAAATATGCCTGCAAACCCACTGGCATTTCTCTCCATCAAAAGGTAGATTCTAATTCCCCTCCCTTTAAGTATGGCCTGGCCTTAATGACTTATTTCTAATTAATCAATGTCATGTAAATTATGATATATGAGTTTCCAAGCTAGCTTCAAAAACGCAAAGCCATTTTTACCTTGTCCTTTTCCTCAGAATATTTAAACTTTGTATCCAGCCACGAAGTTTTAAGGAAGCCATGGCAATGTGGAGAGGCCAGGTGGACATGTATTGATGGCCATTCCCACTACCTAAGCTCCCAGGTGACAATCAGGACCAAGCACTAGTCCTGTGATTCACTTCATTTGCCTATCTGCCATTTTGGAGAAATGGAAGTGATGGAACTCTGAAGGATTAACTACATATCCAGTTACCCAAAAGAATCATTTACAGTGAAAGAAGAATATTTCAATCAAAGGATTATTTAAAATGGTAAAGACATATTTCTCTACTAATAGAGCTCTGTGATGGCTTATAAAAGCGATCAGCTCAGCTCTTGAGAAAAGAAAATGTTCCTTTTCTGTATATATCTGAGTTCATTTCAGTAGAGCTGCAATCCCTCTGCAATTTTTGAAGCCATATTTTGAATGTTCAGAGAAGATTCACAAGTACACATTGCAAAAATATGCCTGTCTATACCTTATGCTATTTAAGATCTTATAATTCATTAAACCAAAAATGATGTTATAATTGTACAACGTAAAGACTAAAGTTATGGCTTTAGTTAAATACATATGCTCTATATTACTGAAATAAGGAATGAAAGGCTGAGGACATTTACAGATCTGAGGGGCATAAACAAGATATTAAGAATAGCATATGAGCATGGAAATAAAGAATCCCTGTCTCTTCTAATGAAGTGAGGGAAATATCCAGTAGGATATAACAGCCTGTAACATGGAAATAAAAGTACCAAAAACAACTTCTTGTAACCCACTAAATAGTTTTCAAACTCTTTGATGGAAGAAAAATAAGAAAAAGGATTGTGTTATCTGCTTCTTGTATATATTAAAATACTAGATAGTTTTCTGTTCCATTGGAGATAAGAAGATTGCCACGTGAATTATCTCCTTTTTTAAATATATTTTTCTTGTCTTTCCTGGCTATACCTAATTTGTGGACCCCCATTCTCTTTTTCTGTTGCTAAACTTGTTTGGGAATAGGGCAAAATATGTAAGATAACCAGTATAACATGTACAATTAACCTCACTGTAAACTCACGTAAGAAATTGTAAACTCCTAATGTCTTCCATTTCTATTTTTTCTGCTATTGGCTGTTACTAAAGGGGTGATGGGTTTCCGGGATCTCTAAACAGTTGTACCCTATTGTTTGAAGAAAGCGCTAAGTATGTAAGAAGCAAAGACACTTGAGTGACTTTAAAAAGGATATCCAGATTCCAGATTATGAGGAAAATGAAAGCATTATACTGAAGTGAATAAAATTTCATTAGTCCCCCAAATGTCTAAATGTCCCTACTCTTGCATCTACTTCTGTGGACTTGAGACACCTGGGTTTCCCTGTTCTCCCTCTCCTTACTTCCCTGTGTATGCAGAACTTGCATTCACTTGGGGAATGGTTGCTAGGAAGTCTATGAATTCCTTAACCATTATATAGTTCTCAGGACGCATTGCATCTCAGATTCTCTAGATTCAGATTCTGTAAAGAAGCAAAGAACAATCAACAAAACTGCTGAACTTAGAAGAAAAAAAAAAGCTAATTAGCAAACAGTTGTAAATGGGTTTGTTTACTTCAGGACCCTTGATTTCTTCCTGTTGTTCTTTAGCTTCCCTGCACTGATTTCCACATCCATCATATTTCATTTTTCTGAAATCAGCTTATGCATTTAATAGTCCAGACTGGGCAATCAATGTTGATTGAAATCAACTTTCAAATTGATGCAAGAGGTCCACTGCTGCTCTAAGAACCAGCTGTGTAAATCTAAGAGAAAGATAACTGTCAGCTTTTTCCTTATGTGATTTTACATTTTCTTAAGCATACTGCTGTTATAATGACCCAGGAAGCACTTGTATCTATTAAAGAAATCACTTGGTAAACACTAAAGGTCATACCTTCAAATCCCATCACTCTGACATGATGCTGCCCCCCCCCCCAAAAAAAAAAAACCGTGCTGTCTTGTTAGCAGCCATTTAGAAATGATTTGATTTCTTAGATACAAGAATAGGGTGCATATTTCTGTGGTGCTTATTGAGAATATATATATATATATATACACTCAGTGGAAACAGTGCCTCTTGTTATGGAAGAAGGGCGTTATTTTCAAAGTCATCCAACCCAGTGTACTTCTAATTACAACTTGATGTTGGCTTTACAGAAAGAAGGCTCACAACAGTGTGAGACAAGATTGTTTCATTTCCATCACAATAGGGTATCTATGTTTGGCTTTCAGAGTTGAAACCAGGAAAGCTGCATTATAAGGCTTTCACTTTGTTGCCCTAGGGTGAGTATAAGACATCATCTCTTTCCATGAGAGACTTTTATTTGCCCTGCATGGTTTCTTCTCTTCTACCTTAGCCTCCATGAAGTCTCTCACTTTTTGCTACCAAAAAAAGAAAGAAAGGAAAAAAGAAACAAAACTCTCATTAAATATAATAATTTGTTTCTGTAGTTTTAGTTCAACTTTCTCAAATATTGTTTTGGCTTTATGGAGCATCTTTTTAAATAGACTTTGCATTTTAGAGCAGTTTTAAGTTCATAGCAAAAGTGAACAGAGTGTAGATTCCCCATAATCCCTGTTGCTCACCACGTACACAGACTCTCTCTATCAAATTCCCTCACCAGAAAGGTATCCTTGTGACAATTTATGAATCTACACTGGCACATCACCATCACATCAAAATCCATAGTTTACATTAGAGTTCTCTCTTGGTATTGTATATTCTACGGGTTTTGATAAATGTATAATGACATGCACCCAATATTATAGTACTCCACAGAATAGTTCCAAGGTATAAAAATGTTCTGTGCTCCACTTATTCATCCCTCTCTCCTCCCTAACACCTGGCAATCACTCGTCCTTTTACTTTCTCAATAGTTTTGCCTTTTCCAGGGTGTCATGTAGTTGGAGTCATATAGGAGGCTTTTCAGATTATCTTCTTTCACTTAGAAATACGTATTAAATACTTATCATTGCCCTTGTACCCATATCTCCTTACACCGTTGCTGTCTCAAGTTACATTCCTATACATTACTTTCATATTATCACAGATTTATAACAATTAGTTCATGCATTTTTGCAATTATCTTTTAAATTATGTAGAAAATAAGAATAGTTACAAACCAACAATACAATAATAACAGATTTTATATTTATTATGTACTTAGCTTTATCAGATTCCTTATTTCTTTATATGGCTTCAATTACTGTCTAGTATCCTTTCATGTCAGCTTGGAGGGCTCCTTTTAGCATTTCTTGTAAGGCAGGTCTACTTGCAGAGAATTCCTTTAGCAGTGTTTAATTGTTTTAATCTGGAGATATCTTACTTTCTTCTTCATATTTGAAGGATAATTGGCCGCATACATAATTCTTGACAGATTCTTTTTTGCTGCTTTTCTTTCAACACTTTAAAAATGCTATCCCACTTCCTTGTAGCCTCCATGGCTTCTGATAAGAAATCTGCTGTTAATCTTCTTAAAAATTCTCTGTACATGATGAGTCACTCTTCTCACACTGCTTTCAGGTTCTCCTTTGTACTTGACTGTCAAGTAATGTGCCATGGTATGGATTTCTTTGTATTTACTCTTTCTTGGGTTTCACTTAGCCTCCCGAAAGAACAGATGCATGCCCTTGATCAAATATAGGATGCTTTTAGTCATTTCTTCAAATACTCTTTCTACCCTACTCTTTCTCTCCTCTCCTTCTAGGGTTCTGATTATGCTACTGTTGGTTCACTGATGGTATATCACAAGTCTTAGTTCATTATTCTTATTTTTTTTTTACTTTCTGTTCCTAAGACTAGATAACTGCAATTCTTCATCATCAAGTCACTGATTCATTCTTCTGTCTGACATTGGCTATTGAAATAATCCTCTAGCAATGACTCTTTTATTTCAGTTATCAAAGTCTTAAAGCCCAGAAATTCCCTTTGGGTTGCTTTCTCTTTATTGATATTCTCTATTTTTCATATATTTTCCCCTGGCTATCTATATATCTTTATGCATGATCTCCTTAACTCTTTGAACATATTTAAAACATTGATTCAAAGTCTTTGTCTCATAATTTCAATCTAACTTCCTTTAGGAATAATTTCTGCTATTTTCTTCTGTAAATGGGCCATACAGTCTTCATTCTCTGCATAATTTCATATTTTGTTTAAAACTAGAAATTTGAGTATTTTAATATGGAGACTCTAGAAGCCATATTCTCCCATTCTTCAGTGTTGGTTTGTTGTTTGCTGTAAGCTATGACTGTTTCTTTGTTAATAATTTTCATAAAGTATTTTTGTAAAGTCTGTATTCTTTGTCATGCATGATCTCTGAAGTATCTATTACTTTAGCTTTGTGTTCAGCTGGTATGTTCAGAGATGTTTTCTTATACTCAAAGATTGAGAGAGAGGGAGAGAGAGAGAGAGAGAGGAAGAGAGAGCAGGAACACATACACACAAAGAAGTTTGACGGAGATTTCCTTAAATATCTATTGCAAAGAAATGAAAGCAAAGATGAGCCTTTGCAGATTGAATCTGTGTTAGGACACTCCTTAGATACTTAGCTATGCCCATTAAAATTCTGCGTTAGTCTTCATTTTCCACTTGCACTAAGGCTAGAGATCAGTGAGAGGTGAATGTTTAGGGTCTTCTCAGGACTTTCTATACGTGTATCATTTTCTTCAGGTTACTTAAATTGACTGCACTACTAACATAGTTAGCATTTTAACTGTGAAAGATCTTGAGTTCCAACTTTCTCTATATTAAGGTTTATACTGAACAAGCTAAGTATTTTTTAAATTAGTAAATGCTAAAACATCAACCAGTTTACAACTACAATTCATGATTTATTTTGTTGTAATTATTAAACATATACTAACTCAGGAGAGTTTCTGGATCAACAGAAGAATGTGTAACACTCTTCTATGTATAGGACTTGAGACTCCAAAAGTAGTTATCACACACCATTTTAAAATTGCATGAATTGTGCTAGTGTTGGAATAACTATATCTTTGATCAAATGTACAGAATTGTATTCATTTTAGTTACATACTAGTCAATATAACAAATAAACATCATGTTAACAAAGGATATTTTAATGCTGTTTCTGGAGATTACTGGGTCTCATATTCTCACCAAAATAAATTCCATATAACTTCACCTTTTTTTTTAAGCCAGTTGTTCATAGTTGGAGATTCATTTACATGGCCAATACCATGCATTTTATACACCTTATTTTTATGCTTTTCTGAATATATAAATACACATATATACAAAAATGAAAATACACAAACAAACGTAGGCATATTAAATACACACATTTTTTAAAGGACGTTGCCCATCAAACTAGAAACAATTCAAATATTTCTGTCTCGGGATCCCTGGGTGGCGCAGCGGTTTGGCGCCTGCCTTTGGCCCAGGGCGCGATCCTGGAGACCCCGGATCGAATCCCACATCAGGCTCCCGGTACATGGAGCCTGCTTCTTCCTCCGCCTGTGTCTCTGCCTCTCTCTCTCTGTGTGTGACTATCATAAATAAATAAAAATTAAAAAAAAAACAAATATTTCTGTCTCATTTTCCTTACAATTGTTTTACTATTCAAAAGTTATATAAATCAAAATACCAAATTCCTGAATATCATAAGAGCAAAAATACTAAATAAGTTACTTTCATATAAGTTACACCTGATTATTTTTTAAAAGATTTATTATTTGAAAGAGAGAGAGAGAGAGAGAGAGAGACCAACCATGGGGAGGGATGGAGGGAGAGGAACAAGTAGATCTCCTTCTTCCTACGGAAGGGGAGTCTAATGCAGGGCTCCATCCCAGGACCTAAGATCATGACCTGAGGTGAAGTCAGATGCTTAACCAGCTGAGCCACCCAGGTGGCCCAAATCCGGTGATTTTGAAAAGCAGATATATTCATAATAGAGAACATTTGCATCGCAACTTTAAACACAGGTAATAGCCAGTTGTGTCTATGCATGTTTGGAACTAAGGTATATTTATATACTTCATATATATACAAATATATAATATATATATGTGTGTGTACATATTTTATATATTTATATATATGATATATTTGTGTGTGGGGTATACAAATAAGTTATATGTAGATAGGGTATATAAACTTAGGAGTGTTGTACTGGCAAAATTTTGTTATGATCACCAAGAAACAAGACAAGCCAGTATGCAACCATAATGTATAGAAAGGAAAAAGCCAAAAAGCAGAGAGAAATTGCATCTAAAATTTCTGATTTCTTTCTATCTACATTCAGTCTATCTGGAGGAAAGACCCACCCCTGCCCTTATATTCCAGAGGATAGCTCTCTGCTAATCTAATAACTCCTATGGTTTTGGTTTAAACCAGCTTCACTACGTTTCTCTAATAAGTAACCAAAAGAGTCTTAATAAGACACAATACTTTTCAAAGTAATAAATTATGCCAGGCCTGGGAAACTCTTGCTTATCTGTGTGCTCTGTGATTTGATCCTCATGTTTCTAGGGGATTCAACTTCTTCTGGGAAGTTTCACCTGTTTTGAATGATCAGCATTGAGATAATCTCAAATTTATTTCAGAAACTAAAAAAGGTTATGATCTAAAATAAAATAATAGCAGGACAACATATATTTTGAGTAGCTATAGAAATGCTGATGCAGGCTCAAAGGCTATTTAGTTTTTTCATCCAATTCCGTAATAAAATGATGAGCCAAGGGAAAAGGAAAGCTATGGAAATATACTGAGCGCATATTTGCTATTACTCATTCACTGACTTTATCTCATTAGTAAATCAAGAAGAGTACTGTATTAGCTCAGCATCTAAAGCATGCATTCCTGTAAATAATGTTTCAATTGCAAATCTTCTTGAGTTTTCTATGTTATCCCATAGGGCTGCAAGATGACCAAGTAACTGGCAGGAAATTTTATACTACTGTTATTGATCACAATATGAAAAGAAAACAATAAAGACATCAATAATGCATGGTCCTGGATGACATCTTTATAGCATGGCTAATAAAGATGATTTGGAATAGTCCATTGACTTTTTCTATGCTCAAAACCTAGAGTAAATATATAATTTAATCTTGTTCTAGAAGTTGAGGGCATTTTCTTTTTTGAAAATTGTGACATTATTCATGTTGCTAAAGATGAGGTCTGGCCCCAGCCTTCAGGTTTTAAAACTTAGTTATTAAATTTGGCTTCAAGGTGAAATGTAGGAGGGTAAACGGGAGTGATTGAGAGATTGAAGATGAAAGTTTGGATCTCTGGCTAAAGAATTGAAAGAAATCAATATATGGAGCCAAAGAAATATGACAGTGCCATTTAGCAAATAATGAACTTTAATTGCAATCCTCACTATTTATCTGTTAATATATTTTGTGAGACTGTTTTACTTTATTATTCAACAGAAAAATAAGCAGTCACTGGGAAAAAAAGCAGCTTTTTAAAATTTATTTGATGAGTCTTATTTAAGGGACAGTTTTGCTCATCAGGCATTTAATAAATACCTGGTCTGCTATACACAAGTACCTCTTTTGTCTAGTGACATATCTTGTTCTTAAAGTCATCACAAAAAATAGAGTATCCTACAGTGCTGCCTAGAATAAAAGGATATTTAAGGAAATAAAAGCATCACAAGTGGAGGATTCTCTTCAAATTAATGAAAGAAAAATTATATATACTCTAAAAAATAATGCAGCATATGTTTAATACTACTAAGGTTCATTTTCTTATCATGTAGCCTACCTTGAACCAATTTAAGGTAAATAATAAATAAGTTCTGTATGAATACAGTACACATTTCTCACAGTAAAGTGTGACAAAACCTAAAAACTCTAGATTGCTTTGAGAAAGTAATTTATTGAGATAAGATGTTAGAGATGATGGACAAATGAGGGAAAAATATGTTTACTTTAGTCTGAATGGCTTTGGTGGTGGGGGCACTGAATGGTAGGGGAAGATATCCCTACTTTGTATGCCAAGCCCAACTAGTCACCTCATCAGAACAGAATATGCTCCTAGTACTCTTAGGAATTTACAAGGGTTTGTGGAGTTTGTGGAATTTACTTAGGAGTTCACAAGGGTTTGTGGAGCTCTGTGCCAGGAAAGAGCACGGGCAGAGACTAATATATATATATATATATATATATATATATATATATATATATATATTTCACATATATTATGCACATGCTAATACATGATAGTGATGATGGAGGGGTCAGGTAACTTGGTATTTTATAGTTTATAGGAGGATGTAAGAATATTCCTAAAAAAATATTCACTTGCCTAAAATGTGTTTTAACTTAGATTATAACAAAATCTTAGCGATTCTTAAAATCCTAACTTAATCCCTACCTATGTTTCCCTGACAGACTGACTCCTTTTCCTTTGAATTTCCTATTACTATTACTATTATTATTACTATTTGATAATCATCATATCATCATATATTGTCTTATGCTGGAAATGACCTTCATTGTTTTTATTTTATTGCCCCTACCTAATACAGGATGATGTATTATCTGCATAATCACATGTTTTCATTTATCCCACACCGTGTACCTTATATCTTGAACATCAAATAGTAATTGCTTCATGAATGCATAAAATGATTGATTTCCTTGTTTTGACTATTGAAGTTATGACTAGACAGATGACTCCTGAAGTCTCGTCCCTCTTTAAGTTTCTAACATATTATAACTTCACAGGAGAACATTTATAAGTTTTGATGAATATTATTTATTTTAATTTTCTAGAGAAGTATTTAACCTCGAAATTAGATTGTACATAAATAAACCATGAATTTTATATGTATTGTCAAATTGAATGAATAACCTGGGGATCAATTTGTGAATTTACACATGCTCCTTTCTTTGAATTAATATATTTTGGATAATGTTAATCAAATTCTGGCCCTATAATATGAGTACAGTTCATCTTCCTCATGTGACTTCTTTCTCTGTGGTAGTTCCTTGATCTGCTGTATCTATTACACCAATTTAGAAACATTTCAGCCCAAAACAAACATGGTTCATACAGCAACACATTGTGCATGGCAAATCCACCTTTAATAAACATTTTTTATTATTGCAAAAAAAGAAAAAAAGTACAAGATTGGAAGGAAGAAAAGATTGAAAGAAGGCTAGATGAAGGGAAGAAAGGAAAAGAGGAAGTGTTAAAGAAAAATTATTCATGACACTTATTAAAGATTATAAGGTAAACTTTATACAGGGGAACTATCAGGGTAGATATAGGGACCAATGTAATGTGGCTTTGCAGCCGAGGAGAGAGGTGGGACTCAATACTGAAAAGTAGGAATTTATAGCAAAGGACTGGAGGTAGGGGTGGGGTATGTAGTTGGATAAAAAATTAATTAAGAGGAAACATCAGGGATAAGGGATGGATTCTGGCTAAAGAGACCCAACAGGATTCTTGCTACAGCAAGCCATGGTGCTTGGATACCCCGTGGGGGGATGGCGGAGGATAAGGAATCTGAAGAGATATGACGGATGGTCAGCTTCCTGGGGGGATGATTCTGTTTAAACTGATTTAACAGGATTTTTGCTAAAATTGGACAATACAGAGGTGACCACAGAAGTCCAAAAATTGAGGCCTAGTTACAAAAGAGCTCAGAAGGGCCTGATCAAATTTGGTCAGAGGAAAACAGATATGATTATTAAGCTTCTTTACAAATGGCATCCATGAGGTGTATAATCTTCACAGAAGCAACAAGCTGCTTTAAAGAAAAAGAGAAAAATCTAAATTGAGCAATTTTAAATTTGAGGATATTTGTAGAACCATGATTTTGTGATTTTTGTTCTGCTAGCAGAAATTCCCAATGAACTTGCACCTGCAAAACTGCATACTGTGAAACACATTCAGCGTGTCATTCTGTGCACACAAAGGATCAGGTTACACATTTAAGTGATTTTTAGGGTTTAAAGATATTATCATTAATATTATAAGTGTCTTGAAAAGCATAAAATTTGACTTGGAATTCTGGGAGTTAGAAAGTCTATCAAGAAAAGAGCATACAACATACAGTGCTTTTTCATCAATTATTTCTATCACATACTTGCACTCCAAAACTGTAAAAAAAAAATCAGAAATTAGGATTTCTTTGGGGGGTTTTATTTACCATCAGAATATAGCTTATTTTTCTTCATATTAAACATTTATCTCTAGGAACTACACTAAGGATATTCCCATGATCCCAAGATCTGTCTTCTATAATAGCTCAGATACTTTGGGAGCAGGGAGCTATTATTGTGTTGATTCTTTGCCAAGTTTCTTAGAAATATTAGCATATAGAAGCCCTGGCTTTAGGATTATAAATGGATTATATCCTCTGTTGTTTGCACTTTTATTTAACTCCCCTCACTAATAGGTCACTTCTCAGGCAGACAGCACCAAACCCACTGTAGGCATTATAAAGTTTTGCCTTTCTCAAAGCCTGTGAAACTGGCCCAGCTGGCCTGAATATTTATGGAATATTACAACATCCCTCAGGATTCTAACTCTATTTTTTCCTGATTTTTCAGTAGCTAATATAATTATTTTTTGCATAGCAGAGGAAGATTAATAACAGATGTGCAGAATATTTTAAATACAGTAGTATCCAATATGTTTTTGCATATGTGTATTTCCTTTTCGGCATGTTTTCAAATGTTCTTCCTTTCCATTGCACTGAAATTGATATTTCTATCTTTGTGATGTATGATAATCATATGGCACTGTTATATTATCCATTGATCCCTAGTCTAAGTGCTGTCAAAACTTAGCATAAAAAAACAGTGGAAACTCTGCCCTGCTGGGGCGCAGATGGAAATGAATTTTTATTATAAAGAAACAGGAAGACAAACTTTGTCTTTGGATTTGTATGACCATGTATAATATATGGAATTAGTAGGCAATTTGCCTTTATTATAAATGATAGTATGCTGAGTCATTACCAGAATGGAAAGTGGTAGATTTTTGTTGCTAAGTTTGTCTTTGGTGAGATCTAATCAAACAGAATTATGCTCCCATAGAAAGACTTCTGTTGCCTTTCAGTTTAATGCATTTTGCAAGTTTTCAGAGATTTTTTTTAAACTAACTTTTCAGGCTGATAGTTTCTTAACAGCAACGGTTGAGGAGAATATGCGAGAACCATACATTCTCTGTCCCAGCTTGACTTTGTGCTCACTCTTCCTTTCCCGAAATAGCCTAAATAACACACACACACACACACACACACACACACGCAAATAAACTGAGGACAAGGAAAAATCTCTGCTGGTGTAATGTACACGAGTAGGTGTCATGAGCTGAATTGTGTCCCCTCTCCCAAATTCATATGTTGACGTCCTAACCCCCTGTTCCTCACAATGTGACCTGATTAAAAGATTTTTTCAGAGGTTATTAGAATGGACCTCTTTTGGGTTTCTGGACCCAATTACTACATGGGGTGGGCTACACTAATCTGTATATATACACATATCTATTTTATTTCTGCTCTACCTATATGCATATTATATATTTAAAAAAATAAGACCTCATACTGATAACTCTAACTCTTATCTAGCCTCCAGGGTTTATTCTAGGCTGACTCTTGTTTTTTCCCCTTCGCTCTCCCTCTTTCTCTTTCTAGCTTCTTTCTCTGACAGTAAGAAACCTGGCTCCCATTATCTACATTTTACTTATTTGTTCCACCCTAGTATACACACACATTAGTTTCCAGATGTTAGCCTACATCTTATAGGAAACACATTTACCAACTAGAGTATAGTGTGATGAATGGTTCTTTTAGTCATTTTGCCTACAGCATCCAAACAAATAGATATAGATATGGATATAAAATAGTTGAATTTATTTGTTAGAGTCTGAGTTCAGTCCTGATAAGAATTTTTAATCAATAAAAGCTTGGGTCATTCGGGTCTCACATTTTAAAACTAAGGTATCTTATCAGGAACAATAATGTAGAAGAACTGAATGTTTTCTATAATGTAGTTGCACTGACAATAAGGAGATAATGCCATTATCATCCTGAATCCCAGGAAACAACATGTTATGTTGCTGCCTCAATGTAGCCACCATATTGATCTACATTGTATTGCAGATGGTTTGATAACCTAGGAAAAAATAAAGCCTGTGAGTAAGAGCTAGGGTGCAAGGTTTCTCATTTGTAAGGAGAATACACAAACCTTAGCATCTATTGTGACAATAAATAGCTTTCAGCTTTAAAATAATAAATGGTCCAGTTATTTACATAATTTGATATAAAGGTTTCTCATGAAATAAAAACCTAAACAGAAACCAAAGTGTGGTATAAAATCTGTAATACACACATGCGGATCCAAAGGTCTCTGGCAATTAGGTTGGTTCATTTAACTAGAGCTGGCCAATACACTATGAGAGGAGGTGACTTGTGTCAACCAAAAACTAACAGGCATGTTCTATTTCTAGCTTCCCCTGCTAATGGCATACAAGTTACAGGTAAAAGAAGGGCATCTGAATTGTTTTAGACTTGATAAAAATAAGAAATAAATCTTTATTAATGCGTCTGGGAAAGCTAGGGTAAATGCTATTACAAAAGATGATGGCGTGTTTCTTTCCATAATTATTCAAACAATTGCCTCAAATACTTTCATGATTTACTTATAGGTAAGGAGTGTGTTATCCTTTCCCTTTATGTAGTCCAAGCAGACAATCACTTAGTGATGTGCATAAGAATATTCTTAAGTGCCTTCTGCTGACACTTGATTACGACATCCTCTTCAGTATTCTCTCCTCAGTTGAGTCATTGTGTCTTCAAAACTAGAGGTAGTTGTATAGCAGAAAGTCCTTAGACAAGCTTTGGAGAGTGACAAATTTGACCTTGTGCTTTGCACCAGCAATTACTTTTGATATGTCTTAAACTAAAGATATAAATCTTACTTGACAGTGTTTTTGAGGATTATAGATTATATATATATATATATATATATATATATATATATATATATATATATAATTGCTGGCAGAGGACAGGCACTCTGACCTCTTAACTATTTTTTAATTCTTATTTATTCTTTTTCTTCTTATTATTTTTTCATTCTTATATCTCACTTAGGATAAAACAGGAGGCTAGCATTTTCTTAGCACCTAACTCATTTACTTTGTAAGCTGGGGGTTTACATAGCACAATAAAAGCTGATATAGGCATTTCTTCCATAGTACACAGATCAATGTAAAATTCTCCATAGAGAACCAGTCTGATTCAGTTGGAAGATAGCTGGAATCTTGGGTAGGTGTAGGGATCAAATGTTATTAAAAAAATTTAGGGACTCATATGGTAAGGTATTAGCTAAATACTAATTACTATCATCTATTATTATTCAGAGATTTATGCAAGCATTTATTTGTATATACTTATTGGATTATTATAGCTCTGTATGATGCCATTAACTTGTTCTCCATTAAAATTAAAACAATTCAAGATCTATAGTAAGTAAACAGTGAGACTAGCTCTCCTGATTCCAGAACCAGATGCCTCGTTTGCATAATGCTATTACTCTGGGGAAAACAAATATTTTATATATGTATACATATGCAATTAAATATTTGCAAATATATATGCAATTATATATGCAAATTAAAATTTTATATATACATATGTGCAATTGAGTATATAAAATATCACATATTTTATATGTAGCATTTTATATACACATATGTATATGTGTGTGCACAATAAAAATTAATATATATACAACATATATATATATGACGCACATATATAGTTGGCTATATTTCTTTGTTGAAGGCCAGCCATGCATTTTCCCCCAAAGATACAGCAAATTGGTATGTATAAATCAACAAACTGATAGATCAATAGATAGATAGATAATCACCTCCTTAAAATATTTCCTGAGGGCCAGCCATACCCACATACTTATCTATATATAGGGTCTCTGAACATGGGAAAAATGAGTTACTGATAGTTTACTTTGTACTGTTGTTTCTTTGCCCACTGGGGCTTTTTATCTAGGTAATAAAATAAGCATGAAAGTGCTTGTGAAAGAGCTGCTTAAAGACATTGATCTATACAAGGGAAGAGAGGATGTAAGCAAATAATGCCATTACCTTCTAACATTGAATGCCTGGGATCTGTGGATTAAGGTCACAGCCTCCCCATCTTTTCTTAAAATGTTGAATTTTTCTTTTTAGCTTCTCAGACAGATGGCTTTCAAGATTCTCAGTGCAGGATGGATTGTGTGTCTGTTTGAGATAATAAGGAACAAAAGTGCTGCTCTGTGTGTGGTACATGGCAATGAATGTGAAGTTATTTGTTATTTCATCAACATGAAGATCTTGGGTCCAAGGATCTGGTGGGGAATAATAAGGCATTGATTTTCACTTATAAGGCCAATTAACATGATGGGTTTTCTTCTAGTCTATTGTGTTGATGAATTCATCATCTCCTTCTCTGGTACTGACATGTCATATTGGGCAGCATCATAAGCTTAATGTTGGAACCAGTCTACTCAGCTAGATGCCAATTTTCCATTTATGCCTTTTCATATTTGCAACAGGGAAACCATATCTTCATGTGGAGATTTCTTGCTGATTAAAACATAAGAATTTCTATCAACTAAAGGATAATAAATGCAAATAACCTATTAGGACAATATTTCTGACCACTCCTCTTCAGTGGAAGTTGTCAATAGTATGAACAATGGGAGAAAAGGAGAAACTAGTTCAGTTGTAATGTTAAAAAGTATTATGCTATTACTGGTGTGCATTTTATCATCTAAAGTAGCATGTGGGTTTTGGTAAGATTATCCTTTATGGACTGGGACAATCGTTTATAAGGGAAGGAAGAGAAAGTGACTGCATAATGAGAACTCCACATATGTTGGGCCAGGCTCAGGGGATAGACCTAGTGCAATAATGAGAACACAGTCACTATCCTTAAACACGCAGAGAGACAGGCAGGTCACCTAAATGAGTGATCTGGGTCAAGTATTGCACTAGCAGGTGGAGAAAATGAGTGACAGAATAAATGTCATATTAAAGAGGGCAAAGATTACTTATTTCCAACCATGTGAAAACACACCCATGTGTCCAGATCTTCTTCACAACAAACCAGAAATCTAGATTGTTATTAAAAAATCTCCAAATTAGGGACACCTGAGTGGCTCAGCGGCTGAGTGTCTGCCTTTGGTTCAGGGCGTGGTCCTAGGGTCCTGGGATGGAGTCCTACATCTGGCTCCCTGCGGAAAGCCTGCTTCTCCCTCTGCCTCTGTCTCTGCCTCTCTCTCTGTGTTTCTCATGAGTAAATAAATAAAATCTAAAAAAAAAAATCTCCAAATTAATGCTTTTTAAGTCATTATGAAATCCAAGGAAACTTTCCAGTGACCTTTTCTTTTCCCCCTTAAGATTGATTGATTGAGGGATCCCTGGGTGGCGCAGCGGTTTAGCGCCTGCCTTTGGCCCAGGGCGCGATCCTGGAGACTCAGGATCGAATCCCACGTCAGGCTCCTGGTGCATGGAGCCTGCTTCTCCCTCTGCCTATGTCTCTGCCTCTCTCTCTCTCTCTCTCTCTCTGTGACTATCATAAAAAAAAAAAAAAGATTGATTGATTGATTGATTGATTGATTGATATGAGGGAGAGAGAGCAGGAGAAGGGGCAGAGGGAGAGATTGTCCACATAGACTGTTGAGTCAGGAGCAAGACACAGGGCTCAATCATATGATCCATGACATCAGGACTTGAGCCAAACCCAAGAATCAGACACTTAACTGACTAAGCCACCCCGGCCTGTGACCTTATTTTGAACTAGTGGCTGCTAGTTTGTCACTTCTTTCAACTATGCTTGAGACTCTTCTCAATCCTTCACAAATTTTGTAGTTTCACCAACTGTGTAGTTCCAAAATTTGTGAAATGAGTAATGCAGGGGTAAACTTACTGAGAGTTTGGGCAGCTGGTCTTTAAATCAAATCTATGGCCCAGAATATGCACTGTAACAAAAAATTCTCTAGTGTGGTGGGTATAACAAGTTTATAGAAATGTCAATGCTCATACAAAAGTAAGGGAATTGCTAAGAAGGTACTGGCACTTTGCTTGCAGATACGACTTCTGCAAAAGTCCTAGAGCGCTCTCTTTGACTTTGTATTCATAAAAACCTTTGAAAAATCTGGTGTTACCAGATCCTTAAATGGTTGGCAAGATATTTGAGGTTATAATGGTTACAAACATGAGATAAGGAACAACATTAAGACCATAAGGATATTCTGAAAGTTGAAAAATAATGTCACATAAAAATGACATGTGAATCCCTCGTAAAACTGAAGACCTTAAGAGAACTGTAAAACATTCCTATGCCGCTATTTTACATCAGAACATCTCTGCCATCCATCCACCAATCCATCCTTTGTTCTTGGTCTCTACAAGGCAGTCACATAGACCCATAATGAAACATGCAAATTATGATGTTATAATCTTTTTTTTTCCCTGTAAGTCACATTACATAGTTTGTCTCTTCATAGCGGAGTGAGCTCTGGAATATGGATCTATAGATCTGTATCTGTAACTTAGAAAAGTGGCTGACATATAAGAAGGTTAGAATAAGTATTACTTATGCTTATTATGCGTATTTTCATCATCTTTTACATGTACAGCTTATAAAGGGATATATTTGATTTGCTAATTTGTCCTCTATAAACCTTTTGAGTAAAACAAAATGGTATGGGAAAACTAGCTAGTTAAACAAATGGAGATTTAGTTGTTTGTTTGTTTGTTTTTTCCTTTTTTTTTTTTCCTTGTCATTAAAGCCCTTCCTGATTGGTAAGAAAACTTTACATCCATCTTCCTTAGCTTAAGAGCCTTTAGTGTAACCATGATTTATGATCTACAATGGAATAGTAGCCAATATCTGAAAACATCTGTACTTGAGCCATCTGTTTATATCTAAATACCAGATGCTATATATGTTGAAAATTTATATTTACTGAAATTGCCTTAATACATGTACTTAGCCCACTAACACTGCTGCTAACAAAAAAACACAGACTAGAAATGTTCTTGAGTCATGGATGGATTAAATGTATTTCATCATGTCTCTCAGAACATTGAGCTTAATGTCCTGGTAGATAATAGAAGAAATATAACAGAAGTTCATCTAAGCACTTAAAAGGTTTGCGGTTGGTGAAAATAATTGGATTCTGTGATTAGGTAAATGTTTCCCCACAGAGAACCACAGGGAAGACACTGTATTACTAGTAGCCATAGGACTATTGGGAACCCTGATAAATATTTTCAATATGTCTATAGGCGTTCTGGGGTGGAGGAGAAGATGTTGTAAGAGACACATTAAAAGTTCAGAAATTATTTATAATGGAGATTACAATGAATATTTCTGTAGGAAATAAAAATAACTATTTAACCACCCCCTCCCAATTTTCTCACACATGCTTGATCACAGAATTCATTTTTTCCCCTAGTTTCCTGGACAGCTGTCCTAACCATAGATTGCTGAGGTGTTGATCTCACATCCGCATCTTACTGTCTACATTTGAAATAAGTTTTCTTTGCTGTCAAATTTGAAAAGCTTCCATATACATGATAAAATTGGAGGAAGGAAAACTATGGAAGAAAAACAAATTGGATAATGTCTTCTGGGTTGACATTGTACCCAATGAAGCTAACTAACTTCTATACAAAGGACTTTGAATTTGAAAGATTCTCGGGAGAACTATATGTCAACATAGATCATTTCATGCATCTGTCATTGTTGTTTAAAACTCGAGATTTATTTCTTTTAGCTAGAGAGTTAGGTCCAATTAATCTGTGACTCCCTTAGAAAGGAATTGATTAACAAATATTACACCATAGGACACCTCTCTGAAAAGACTGGTGTCATTAATTATAAGAAAGCAAATTTATACTCAGCAGGGTAGTATATGGAAAAATGCTATACAGAATTACATATATAAATAACTATACATGTAACTATGCATATATACATATATGTGATTTATATAATATACAAATATATATTTATAACAATTATTTATAATCATTTTAACAATACATATATTTGTTATTGTTATTACATGTTGGAGGCAGGCAAAAATTCACTTGTTCCAGGTTCATCTCCTGGATTTCAAATAAATATAAAGTTTATCTGTATTACCTGAAGTGTAGCTTACCCTCTGTAAGGCTCTGGTACAATAACCTCCAAATTATGGCCCAACAAGTTGGTTGAACAACTCAGCTTATTTGATGTGCATACATGAATACAGGTTATTATGAAGATGTACACATTCACATATTTCTAAATACTCCAGGTTTGAGGATTGTGGTTGAATAGAATGAAAACTGAGACAAAATACCCTCAAGAAATTTAGAGATATTCCATTTTAAAATAGAAATGGCATGAAACAAACTTGAGAATAATTTTGTTTCAAGCCCTATAGGCTAAAAATAAGGAAGGATAATAAATAAAGCTGCTAACTTTTATAGTTTGAACACTGTATTCACAGAAGCCAGAGAAAACCACTATTCTATGCATTTTCCTTTACTCTGGCACATTTTTTGACATCTTATCTCCTGCCAAGACATTTCACTTCCAGTTGGATAGAGAACAAAATAGCATATGACCAGGAAAATGATTTTTTTAGCCTTTCTTCAGTTGTGTAGCTGAGAAATAAAAAGTACAAATATTTGACTTTTGTATCTCCAGAAAAGGACTTTTTCTGAAGTTGAACAACTTATGAATAACATGAAATACAAATCATTTTTAAATTATCACAATTTATTTTTCTACCTATTAAAATAAATATAACTGATAGCATGAATGCTCATTTCTGCTTTTTTGTAGCTGTTTCTATTAGGAAAATAAAAATTCAAGACCTTACAGTTCTTGAGGCTATCACAGTAAATTTCCTTTCAATCATTAACAAGTAAAGTGGAACTCTTAGCAATAATTCCATCTTTTAGCTATTTGTACTGTCACTGTGATGGCAGCTGAACACAGCATTTGTTTTCAGGAAAATAATGTCTTCCATGCAATAAATTAGCTTAAACCCTGCTTTCCTGCTGCATTAATGTATTTGTGTTTGTACAAAAATCTCTATTAATGTGGCTGCTTTGAATATTTCAAGTGTCAGCGTTTAGACACTTATAAATTGACCAAAAATAAAAACATTTCATTATGTAGGGTAGAGCACAGAAAAAGAATACAGAAATCTGATTTTTAAATATTCAGCATCAGATACATTGTGCTAATATTTATATTCCAAAGCAGCACAGCACTGAGATATTTCAGGGCAAATGACAGTGCCAGGATGAGAAAAATCTTATTCATATAAGAGAAGGAATATATTACTCCAGATGTCAAAACCTATATGGTATTGTCATCACCTATCAAGTTATCAGCAAACCAATCTCAAATTTTTAGTTGAGAAATGTCAGATCTTCTTTGAAGACTTTTATAAGACCTAAATATACCTTTGAAAAGAAAACAATCTGTGTAGAGGGCCCAAAACACTGGCTCAAATGTCCAGGCACAAGCAAAGGAAATACACCAGGGATCAATCCATTACACAGACATGGGCCCTTCCATGATAACTCATTTTTGGTCTTTATCTAACTCAGGCCATCTATCAAAGTATTTTAAAATTTTAATCATATAATTTTTTGTTGCTGTTGGATAGCTGAACAAACCCTTTAAGATGTTCAACTTCAACCAGTAAGAAAATTGCAGCAGAACATGAGTAATGGTGGAGATTTTGTGCTCTAGGAGCATCTGGCCAGATCAATGCAAGAAGTTTGATACACCGAGCAATAGAGAAAGTTGACCCACCCAGAAAAATCCCAAATAGTTTATTGCCGGGCCTTCATAATAACAGTGACAGGAAGAGGCTTTTCTGTTTTTGTTTTTGTTTCTCTTTAGCTCCCAGGGAGATCATGTCATTGTGAAAAAGAGAGAGAGAAGAAAGTACTCACGTACTAGACCTTGGGTAAGCGTGCCAAGAAAACATTTGAAACGCGCGCACACACACACACACACACACACAAATCATAGTATCAACATCATTACAACAACCCGCTCTAGTAAACATTTCAAATTTTACACTTTGAGAATATTTTGGGGAATCCCACATTGTAATATTGTCCTTGTAGCCCAAAACAAAAATGCATCTAGAACAGCTATCTTTCTCTCTTTTCAAATTGGAATTGCATCCCCAATGACATACTATCTCCCTTATCATTTGAAGGTTGAAAGGGACAAATTAAACTATGTATGTTTTATACATTTAGAGATAGAAACCATATCAGGCATAGGGAAGAATTAAAGAAGAAACTTTAGAGTAGGATTAACCGTAGTAATTGAGGAAGGGATAGAAGGCTGATGCACCTAGAGTGAAAGGAGTAGGAATAGTCACAATTATGGCATAGACTTATGAAAAACACAACTAACGTCAGCATATGCCCATGTTTGTTGCATATTTAAAAGAGAGGTTTGCCAGATGGTCATATATGCAATGTTTGGCCTCTAGGACAAAGCAATACTTCAAGTAGTGTCATTTCCAATGTTAAATAAGAAAAAAAAAATGCAAAATCAAAAAATTCCTATAAGAAAAATGTAGATTTTATTTTTTTATTTATGATACTCACACAGATTGAGAGAGAGAGAGAGAGAGAGAGAGAGAGAGGCAGAGACATAGGCAGAGGGAGAAGCAGGCTCCATGCACCGGGAGCCCGACGTGGGATTCGATCCCGAGTCTCCAGGATCGCGCCCTGGGCCACAAAGGCAGGCGCCAAACCGCTGCGCCACCCAGGGATCCCAGGAAAATGTAGATTTTACACCTGAGAGGGCTCACCAATGGTTAAAGGATGACTTCTTTTGTCCTAAAATAAATTTTTGTCATGAAATTTTGAGCCAATTTCTGTCTGCATCTAAATTTCTGTTGCATGGTATTGGCAATAATGTAAGAATGGTAGCAGAGTTAATAATACATCTGTCAACATCAATTTTAATGATATTTAAAAATATTTTACACAGCATTCGAAGTTTACAAGAACATGAATGTCCTTGCAGGAGTGAGTTTCAATCTTGTTTTACTTTGTAGGAGCAATCTGGAATCTCCTCAGGTTGTTGTATTTTTTCCTAATATAATGTGCCTATGAAAATTGATCTGAAATGTTGTCTTTAGACAGAAGATATTTAAAATTAAAAATAGGCCTCAAAGCACTTTAAAAAGTGTTTCCTCTGCATCATCAGATTTTTCTTTGGTGCATTTAGGGTCTAAAATTTTCATCTTTCATTCCCCTTATGTCATTGTATCCGGACTCACAATACTCTAATAAAATTTCCTGAAATTTCATTTTATATAGTAATAATTCCATTTCCCATCATAGCTTGCATATACTGTCAAAGCAAAGCTTTTAGTTTGGAACTAACATAATAAATACATACATGTGAACTCTAAAAAGTATTCTATGCAATCTATATATGAACTTCTCAAAAAAATAGGCCAATGAAATAAATTATTCTGCACATCTGAATTAATGAACATAGGGAAGTTAAGGTTAATAGTATTCTAGAAATAATGCTATTGGTGTTTAGCTAAGTGATTAATACCATGACAAATTTAAATTAGTGATTTAAATCTACTGATTTGACTTTGAAACCACATAAGAACAGAAGGTGGCAGGGCTGTCTTTGCAAAGTTTCTTGCCAATAAATGCTTACATGGCCCTTACATTCTTTTCCATATAATATATGCAAAAAGGTTCAGATTTGTATGCTCAGTGCTATAAGATATTGAAGTGATGCTTTAATATTACTGGATTAACCATGTAGTGTAACCATAACTTGTTCTGTAATTCTAAGATATATATTTTCCAAGTTTTAACCTATTAGAAACAAGCAAAATCTTATTTCAAGTATTGAAAATATTTGGCAGGGATGACTTCAGATTTGTGTTTGAATGACATACCATTTGAACATTTTTTGCCTTTAAAAACTTCCTAATGTATATTTTGTAAACTTTGACAAAATGATACCCCTTTATTTAATGACTGCATTTAATTTGGGTAGTAAGAGGGTGGATTCCTTCTAACATAACAGGTATAAAATAGACTTACCATGAAAATATTTCTCGTGCCACTGGAACTTATTTTAAGCTTTAGTATAATAAAAGAAAGGTTCCTAGTTTTACAGTAGCTAAATAGTTGGTATAGAATGATTTTAGTGAAGACTATTTGGAATTAAGTCCTCTAGATGGGTTATTAAATATTATAGCTAAAGTAAAGACACAGAGGTTAATTTGAAGTCATTCTATTCATTCCAAAAGAAAAAAATAAAGAAGAAAAAGGACAAAAAATGATAATGTAGTTTTCAATAAGCAGATAATTCACCACTGCTTTGAAAGGTAGGCAGCTCACTTTTCCTTGATATTTGCTTAAAAACAAAATATTTACAGATTAACTACCCAAAATGACCATTTACTGATCATTTCTTTAATGGCATGACATTTCAAACTAAAAATAAAAACCACTTCTGTTTCTTACATGATACAGCTCTAAATATCTGATTGATGAGCACTTTCAAGTCCTAAAAAAAAATTTAGCTTGACATTTGGCTCTACATATGATTTATTCTCAAATTTTGTTCACTCATTTTACCAATATTCACAAATAATTTTTCTCTTTACCACCACTGTTCAAAACAATTTCAAACATTACCTAGAGCTGCAATTTAAACTGAATTTATTACTTGAATTTGTTTTGATATTGAGAAGTGAAAAAAAATTGACAAAGGACTTATCACTTCTCAGAAACTATAGATTTCCCTTACCCAAGAGAAATTCAAACCTACAAGAACAAGATGATTATTAATGCCTAAAGATGTCTTAAAGATTGTAAAAAAAACATAAATAACATTTACTTATGTTTATAAATAATGATCCTCATATCAATACATCGAAATATTTTCAAAAAAAGGACTTCTTATAAAAGCAGTTGTGAATTTGATATTTAAATTAAATATATTTTTTAATTTTCATGTGATTGTAAAAGTAAAATGTCTACACAGGAAATCTGAGAAATTATTATCATCATTAAAAAGTAAGAATTAACTGCTATCTTGCCAGAGCATAACCTACTTTTACTACCTTTTTATTCCATTTTATTAATATTTCTACTAATCTCTAATTTTAACAAAATAAAATGATTTGTAGGTGCCATATGTTGTATGACATATATATATAATTATTAAAACAAATCCTAGTATAGATGACCATTTCCTCTACTATACAGAAAAGGAGAGTGACATAGAAAGAAAGAAAGTTATATAACCAAGGTTACTGAGTTAGTAAGAAGTTGAAGGCAGCATTGATCCACGATAAAAATCTTTCTTTAAGAACGGTCTCATCACCTGAACCGAGCGAGTCACAGCAAGCTAACGACAGCAAAAATAACTTTCAGAGGTACCCAGTTGCCAGTCAGGATTAATAATCAGAAAATATACAGGCAACATAGAAATTCTTGAGATAATGATAAAAATCTTGAAACAAATAATGTAGTTATAGAACTTTAAGAGTTTAGGTGCAAAAAAAAAAAAAAAAAAGAGTTTAGGTGCAGCAGAGAAATATGTTTTCACCAGAAAAAAAGAAATGATAATTATGTGACATGACAGAGGTATTGGTGAATGTTCTAGTGGTAATTATATTTCAGTATATAAATCAACACATTTTACACCTTAAACATACACCGTGTTATATACCCATTATATTTTGATTAAGAAAAAGAAAAAAAAAAATAGCGCACACTCCATAGTGTTTAGCATAGCTTATTGCTAATCTTAGTTACCATCTAAATATTGCTTTGTATAAAATAGTTTTCAAACAAAATCTCAACTTGTCCTTTTACTATCTGTATTGCAGTAATAAAATATTTGATTTGAATAAATATTATACTTAATTTCATCTACTCTTTTTCATCAACAGCCTTCACACAGCCATGCTTAACCATGCCAAGGATGTGTTCTCTTTTGTCTACTCCAGTCAAGTCTCAAAATGTCTGTTCAGACCTGCAGCAAAACCCCTTGTCACTCTAAGAACATCCAGTTTGGGAGCTTATTTTCCACAAAAAAAGAGAACATTACTGTATAAATGTGTATTGATACATCATGACATTATATTTTCCAAGGACACTATTTATGTTTCTGAAAAATCCTGTTTTCATTTTAATGTTCAATTTGAGCACAGGATTGGTTCTTTATTTCCAGCAGTTAGAACATTTTGTAACTTCGACCTCCAAATTCACTGTTTTTCAAAATATATTTTTATCTTTCTTTCATCCTGAATGAGCTACTCCCCAGCCCCCACATACTGCAGTAATTGGGTGGAATAACTTATTATCTAACCTGTTTTCTCTTTGCGAATGTCTGCTTAAGCAACGTTTGTTACTTTCATCATTTCCTTTTGATTGTGTCCTTTCTTTCTTTCTCTAGGTCTCTTCTGAATCAAAAAAAAAAAAAAGAGCAATAAAGCTTTTTGTTTTAGATAACTAAATTTATAGTTGATGTCCTGATGTTTTAATTCTTACTTCTGCTGTAAGTGAAGGAAAATAATCATTGCCTTTCATATTTGGATAGGACTTTGGAATTTCAAAATATTTTCATTGGCTCCTTCAAAACAGTCTGGATAACTATGTGTATTTATACCCTTTCTCTTATTGTTTTACCAATGTAAAACTCAGAAGGATTAAGTGACATTTGCATGGCCTCAGATATACACTTTAGATATTACTCTGCTTCCAGTTTACTTTCCTTCTAACCACATCTGACAGCTTTTATAAAAATACATAATATGCAGGGACTCCTGAGTGGTTCAGTGGTTAAGCATTAGACTCTTGGTTTTGGCTCAGGTTGTGATCTCAGGGACCTGAGAACGAGCCCTGCGTGGAGCCCTCTGTCTGGCTCCAAGACCAGCTCTGTGCTGAGCATGGAACCTGTTTAAGATACTCTCTCTCTCCTTCTACCCTTTCAAGCACACTCAAGCTTGCTCTCTCTCTCTCTCTCTTTAAAAAATAAAAATAAATAAAATAAAATAAAAATACATAATATGTAAAGACTTTGATATATTGAGATCAGATGCACATCAAGGTTGCTTCCAACTACAGGATGATGTAATTTCAACTTCATCTAGAGAATGTGAGAAAAATACTCCACAAATTATTCTTTTAATTGTTTCTTGTTTTTCCTTGGTCTTTCCTATTTTTCCCCACTATTCATTTCCTTTCCTCTTTTCTCACTGAAAAACCAGGGGGTAGAACTATGAACATCAAGGGGGTCACACTCTGCGCATAGCCTTTCTTCCATATGGAGTCCTGTAGGCTCAGCTTTAAATAATAGCCATGAGGGATGCCTGGGTGGCTCAGTGGTTGAATGTCTGCCTTTGGCTCAGGATGTGATCCTGGAGTCCTGGGATCAAGTCCCACATTAGGATCCCTGCGTGGAGCCTGTTTCTGCCTGTGCCTGTGCCTCTGCTTCTCTCAGTATCTCTTATGAATAAATAAATAAAATCTTTAAATAAATAAATGAGTAATCAAACAAACAAATAAATAAATAGCAGCCATGATATTCTGGTATTCTGATGGGAACATTTGTGGGAATTTGTATCTACTTTTCTATAGGGATTATAATATCCATAAGGCACACTACACTGGAATCAGTGAAGTATTATCCAACTTCTATGAGAAAGCAGCTTACTACATTTGTAAAAGTTTAGAATTATAGAATATTTGGCAACATGGAATTCTTATTCTCTGTACATTTGTGTAAAAGGTCATTTTGTTGAAATTTCATTGAGTAGAATAAATAAAATTGAATTTACCTGAGTTTTGGACTCAGTCATTCTCAGATTTGTAATAAGTAATACATTTTTTATGACATCTCCAAATTTGTCAATACATAACGCAATATCATTGCTTGTTTGCATGGATTTGTAGATTTCATGGTGTTTCTTTTTATAATTTTCAAATTTATATATTTTTCCTCTTTTAGTTTTATTTATATGAACAACAGATGACCAAACCAATGAGGTTTTGATTGATTATAAACAGAAAACACAGATGGTAAAATTGACAAAAAGCATGGAGCTATTACGAATTGAATGGCATAAATCAAACCCTTTCAAACTGAAGAATTTTGCTCCATTCCCTAGCTGGCCAATGAAATTTAAATCTTTACAAAAAAAGCAAGTTCCAATGCCTTTTACATGTTGCCAGCACCACACAAATATATTTTAGTGCCACCATCACAGTTTGATGATATTTTAAAAATATCTATATTAAGTTTTTAAAATCTGAGGAGAATTGATTTTGCAATAACAGAATTTTTATGTTAATGAATAATTACACAGATGTAACTTCACTGTCAAGCCATATGGTCATAGTTATGACCATATCTATACTTTTCTTTTTTTCAAAGATTTTATTTTTCTATTCATGAGAGACACAGAGAGGCAGAGACAGAGAGAGAGAAGAAGGCTCCCTGCAAGGAGCCTATTGTGGGACTTGACCCCAGGACCATAGGATCACGATCTAAGCCAAAGGCAGACACCTAACCACTGAACCACCCAGGTGCCTCCTCAATAATTTTATCTCTACATTTTCCTAACAAAAAGACCACTGGGTAGGTCTATAAGTATATAATAAATTTAAATCTCCCTATTTGGTACATATATACCAAAAGCGATCACACATTTTAAAGAAAGCATGAGTAAAGTATAGAATACTTAAAGAGTGGTTGTTAAAACCAAACAGCAATTTGAAAAATAAGATGACTATTTGTATCAATTTGATCAACGGTGTCATAGTTCCTGATTATCAGTACTGTGTGCAAATTGACCGTGAGAGGTGAGCGGGATGGAAATCTCAGATATATTCTGCTTCTAGGTCAAAGAGACCTTGAAAACTCTGAGGCAAACAAAAAAGTGCAACAGGATACTGATTTATGATTTACCTTTTCTGAACAAATATACTGATGATGTTTTAGTGTCTTTCTAAGGTTTAAGACAATAATCCTGAGATCAAAGCAAGCTTCCTTTCCAAAGCAAGCTCCCCTTTGGCAAAGCAAAAATGCAAACATTTAAAAAGAGATCAGAGGTGGTGACATTAACACTGTGTTCTTATTCTATCATACTTGACTAATTGGTCAGCACTGTTACTGTCTTCCGATAAATGTATGAAACAAACCTGGAAATTTATTGAAGCAAATTTTACAAGGCTGAAAAACATTGTAAAATAAATAATCAATGGCCCGTACAAAACCAGACCATCAGAGAGACAGATACATAAATCCCTTATTATTCGACCACACAGGACATTGTTATCTAGGTGTGATTAACAGTTTGGCCATGATTGAAGACCTAGAGCTAAGTCTGACAAACAGCTTGGCCATGATTGAATACCTAGTGCTAAGTCTCTTAACCGGTGCCAAACTAAACTTTCCGATATAAGAAATCAGTCACAATTGTACCCTTCTCTTTGTGCTCTGATATCTCAAAATTATCTCCTATCAACTTCTATTTCCATCCTAACTACATTACTGTAAGTTTTATAAATCTGATAAACAACAATGCTGTGCCATTTCAAAGTTCACTTAATGTGTATACATCTATTAAATGCATTTTATGAATGTGTGTAGGGAATGTATTATTAGCACATTAGTTCTTTTTTATACTTGAACAAAATCCATGTTTGTGGAGAATAGATTTCTTTGATGAAATCACATAGCTGGTCAGTGGCAGAACCAAAACTCAAATCAATGATTTCCATGTCTTCTCATTTGCTTTTCATTGTTCTATTAATTCTCCTAAAAAAAAAAAAAAAAAAGGTGAGTCTCCTGTACTTGACCATATGTAAAGTATTGTATTTCCTAAGATTCCGAAATAAGATTTTTTTTCCAACTTTTCTTTTTTTTTCCTTTCTTTTTTAAAATAAATTTATTTTTTTATTTGTGTTCAATTTACCAACATACAGAATAACACCCAGGGCTCATCCTGTCAAGTGCCCCCCCAGTGCCCGTCACCCATTCACCCCCACCCCCACCCTCCTCCCCTTCCACCACCCCTAGTTCGTTTCCCAGAGTTAGGAGTCTTTATGTTCTGTCTCCCTTTCTGATATTTCCCACACATTTCTTCTCCCTTCCCTTATATTCCCTTTCACTATTATTTATATTCCCCAAATAAATGAGAACATACACTGTTTGTCCTTCTCCGATTGACTTACTTCACTCAGCATAATACCCTCCAGTTCCATCCACGTTGAAGCAAATGGTGGGTATTTGTCATTTCTAATGGCTGAGGAATATTCCATTGTATACATAAACCACATCTTCTTTATCCATTCATCTTTCGATGGACACCGAGGCTCCTTCCACAGTTTGGCTATTGTGGCCATTGCTGATAGAAACATCGGGGTGCAGGTGTCCCGGAGTTTCATTGCATCTTTATCTTTGGGGTAAATCCCCAACAGTGCAATTGCTGGGTCGTGGGGCAGGTCTATTTTTAACTCTTTGAGGAACCTCCACACAGTTTTCCAGAGTGGCTGCACCAGTTCACATTCCCACCAACAGCGCAAGAGGGTTCCCTTTTCTCCGCATCCTCTCCAACATTTGTGGTTTCCCATCTTGCTAATTTTCCCCATTCTCACTGGTGTGAGGTGGTATCTCATTGTGGTTTTGATTTGTATTTCCCTGATGGCAAGTGATGCAGAGCATTTTCTCATGTGCATGTTGGCCATGTCCATGTCTTCCTCTGTGAGATTTCTCTTCATGTCTTTTGCCCACTTCATGATTGGATTGTTTCTTTGGTGTTGAGTTTAATAAGTTCTTTATAGATCTTGGAGACTAGCCATTTATCTGATAGGTCATTTGCAAATATCTTCTCCCATCCTGTAGGTTGTCTTTTAGTTTGGTTGACTGTATCCTTTGCTGTGCAAAAGCTTCTTATCTTGATGAAGTCCCAATAGTTCATTTTTGCTTTTGTTACTTTTGCCTTCGTGGATGTATCTTGCAAGAAGTTACTGTGGCCGAGTTCGAAAAGGGTGTTGCCTGTGTTCTCCTCTAGAATGTGGATGGAATCTTGTCTCACATTTAGATCTTTCATCCATTTTGAGTTTATCTTTGTGTATGGTGAAAAAGAGTGGTCTAGTTTCATTCTTCCTCATGTGGATGTCCAATTTTCCCAGCACCATTTATTGAAGAGACTGTCTTTCTTCCGGTGGATAGTCTTTCCTCCTTTATTGAATATTAGTTGACCATAAAGATCAGGGTCCACTTCTGGGTTCTCTATTCTGTTCCATTGATCTATGTGTCTGTTTTTGTGCCAGTACCACACTATCTTGATGACCACAGCTTTGTAGTACAACCTGAAATCTGGCATTGTGATGCCCCCAGCTATGGTTTTCTTTTTTAAAATTCCCCTGGCTCTTCGGGATCTTTTCTGATTCCACACAAATTTTAAAATAATTTGTTCTAACTCTCTGAAGAAAGTCCATGGTATTTTGATAGGGATTGCATTAAACGTGTAAATTGCCCTGGGTAACATTGACATTTTCACAATATTAATTCTGCCAATCCATGAGCATGGAATATTTTTCCATCTCTTTGTGTCTTCCTCAATTTCTTTCAGAAGTGTTCTATAGTTTTTAGGGTATAGATCCTTTACCTCTTTGGTTAGGTTTATTCCTAGGTATCTTATGCTTTTGGGTGCAATTGTAAATGGGATTGACTCCTTAATTTCTCTTTCTTCAGTCTCATTGTTAGTGTATAGAAATGCCATTGATTTCTGGGCATTGATTTTGTATTCTGCCATGTTACCACATTGCTGTATGAGTTCTAGCAATCTTGGGGTGGAGACTTTTGAGTGTTCTATGTAGAGTATCATGTCATCGGCGAAGAGGGAGAGTTTGACTTCTTCTTTGCCAATTTGAATGCCTTTAATGTCTTTTTGTTGTCTGATTGCTGAGGCGAGGACTTCCAGTACTATGTTGAATAGCAGTGGTGAGAGTGGACATCCCTGTCTTGTTCCTGATCTTAGGGGAAAGGCTCCCAGGGCTTCCCCACTGAGAATGATATTTGCTGTGGGCTTTTCGTAGATGGCTTTTAAGATGTCGAGGAATGTTCCCTCTATCCCTACACTCTGAAGAGTTTTGATCAGTAATGGATGCTGTATTTTGTCAAATGCTTTCTCTGCATCTAATGAGAGTATCATATGGTTCTTGGTTTTTCTCATGTGATATGATGAATCCCATTGATTGTTTTACGAGTGTTGAACCAGCTTTGTGTCCCGGGGATAAATCCTACTTGGTCATGGTGAATAATTTTCTTAATGTGTTGTTGGATCCTATTGGCTAGTATCTTGTTGAGAATTTTTGCAACCATGTTCATCAGGGATATTGGTCTGTAATTCTCCTTTTTGGTGGGATCTTTGTCTGGTTTTGGAATTAAGGTGATGCTGGCCTCATAGAACGAATTTGGAAGTACTCCATCTCTTTCTATCTTTCCAAACAGCTTTAGGAGAATAGGTATGATTTCTTCTTTAAATGTTTGATAGAATTCCCCTGGGAAGCCATCTGGCCCTGGACTCTTGTGTCTTGGGAGGTTTTTGATGACTGCTTCAATTTCCTCCCTGGTTATTGGCCTGTTCAGGTTTTCTATTTCTTCCTGTTCCAGTTTTGGTAGTTTGTGGCTTTCCAGGAATGCGTCCATTTCTTCTAGATTGCCTAATTTATTGGCGTACAGCTGTTCATAATATGTTTTTAAAATCATTTGTATTTCCTTGGTGTTGGTAGTGATCTCTCCTTTCTCATTCATGATTTTATTGAGTCTTCTCTCTCTTCTTTTTATAAGGTTGGCTAATGGTTTATCTATCTTATTAATTCTTTCAAAGAACCAACTCCTGGTTCTGTTGATCTGTTCCACAGTTCTTCTGGTCTCGATTTCATTTAGTTCTGCTCAAATCTTTATTAACTCTCTTCTTCTGCTGGGTGTAGGATCTATTTGCTGTTTTTTCTCTAGCTCCTTTATGTGTAAGGTGAGCTTTTGTATTTCAGTTCTTTCCAGTTTTTGATTGGATGCTTGTATTGCAATGTATTTCCTCCTTAGGACTGCTTTTGCTGCATCCCAAAGATTTTGAACGGTTGTATCTTCATTCTCATTAGTTTCCATGAATCTTTTTAATTCTTCCTTAATTTCCTGGTTGACCCTTTCATCTTTTAGCAGGATGGTCCTTAACCTCCACTTGTTTGAGGTCCTTCCAAGCTTCTTGTTGTAATTTAGTTCTAATTTCAAGGCATTATGGTCTGAGAATATGTAGGGGACGATCCCAATCTTTTGGTATTGGTTCAGACCCGATTTGTGACTCAGTATGTGGTGTATTCTGGAGAAAGTTCCATGTGCACTTGAGAAGAATGTGTATTCAGTTGAGTTTGGATGTAAAGTTCTGTAGATATCTGTGAAATCCATCTGGTCCAGTGTATCATTTAAAGCTCTCGTTTCTTTGGAGATGTTGTGCTTAGAAGACCTATCGAGTATAGAAAGAGCTAGATTGTAGTCACCAAGTATAAGTGTATTATTATCTAAGTATTTCCTCATTTTGGTTATTAATTGATTTATATATTTGGCAGCTCCCACATTCGGGACATATATATTGAGGATTGTTAAGTCCTCTTGTTGGATAGATCCTTTAAGTATGATATAGTGTCCCTCTTCATCTCTCACTACAGTCTTCGGGGTAAATTTTAGTTTATCTGATATGAGGATGGCTACCCCTGCTTTCTTTTGAGGACCATTTGAATGGTAAATGGTTCTCCACCTTTTATTTTCAGGCTGTAGGTGTCCTTCTGTCTAAAATGAGTCTCTTGTAGACAGCAAATAGATGGGTCCTGCTTTTTTATCCAATCTGAAACCCTGCGCCTTTTGATGGGGTCATTAAGCCCGTTCACATTCAGAGTTACTATTGAGAGATATGAGTTTAGTGTCACCATGATATCTATTCAGTCCTTGTTTTTGTGGATTGTTCCACTGAACTTCTTCTTAAAGGGGAATTTTAAGAGTCCCCCTTAAAATTTCTTGCAGAGCTGGTTTGGAGGTCACATATTCTTTCAGTTCCTGCCTGTCTTGGAGGCTCTTTATCTCTCCTTCCATTTTGAATGAGAGCCTTGCTGGATAAAGTATTCTTGGTTGCATGTTCTTCTCATTTAGGACCCTGAATATATCCTGCCAGCCCTTTCTGGCCTGCCAGGTCTCTGTGGAGAGGTCTGCCGTTACCCTAATACTCCTCCCCAAAAAGTCAGGGATTTCTTGTCTCTTGCTGCTTTAAGGATCTTCTCTTTATCCTTGGAATTTGCAAGCTTCACTATTAGATGTCGAGGTGTGGAACGGTTTTTATTGATTTTAGGCGGGAGTCTCTCTATTTCCTGGATCTGAATGCCTGTTTCCCTTCCCAGATTAGGAAAGTTTTCAGCTAGGATTTGTTCAAATACATATTCTGGCCCTCTGTCCCTTTCGGCGCCCTCGGGAACCCCAATTAAATGTAGGTTTTTCTTCCTCAGGCTGTTATTTATTTCCTTTAATCTATCTTCATGGTCTTTTAATTGTCTCTTTTTTCCTCAGTTTCCCTCTTTGCCATCAACTTGTCTTCTATGTCACTCACTTGTTCTTCCACCTCGTTAACCCTCGTCGTTAGGACTTCTAGTTTGGATTGCATCTCATTCAATTGATTTTTAATTTCTGCCTGATTAGGTCTAAATTCTGCAGTCATGAAGTCTCTTGAGTCCTTTATGCTTTTTTCTAGAGCCACCAGTAGCTGTATAATAGTGCTTCTGAATTGGCTTTCTGACATTGAATTGTAATCCAGATTTTGTAACTCTGTGGGAGAGAGGACTGTTTCTGATTCTTTCTTTTGAGGTGAGGTTTTCCTTCTAGTCATTTTGCTCAGTGCAAAGTGGCCAAAAACAAATTGTATTGGGAAAAGGAGAAAATGAGAGAGAGAGAAGGAAAGAAAAGAGAAAAAGAAAAAAGGGAGAAAAAAGGAAAAAAGAGAAGAAAAAGAGAAAGAAAAAGAAAGAAAGGTGAAAAAAAGGGGTGGGGGAAGCAATCAGAAATCAAAAAGAGAAAAAAAAAAATAAAAGAAACCACGGGGGAGTATCTTCCGATTCTGTATACTTTAAGTCCCTTGACTTCCCCTGGAACTGGTCCCTCCAGCTGTTCTTGGGGGGAGGGGCCTGCTGTGCTGATTCTCAGGTGTTAGCACTTGCGGGAGCTGCTCTGCCCCTGCCTGGTGCAGGGCTCAGTGGGGGCTGTTTACCCCGTGAGGCCCCAGGAGGAACAGCCCCAGTGGCGGGGGCAGCTCTGCAGCCCTGGAGTCAGCTCCCGCAGTAACTCCGGGGCTCTCCGTCTGCAGGGCCTGTGGGCTCCGGGGCGGGGCCGCTGATCTGCTCAGCTCGGGGCAGGAGCGTCCTTGCTGTCCTGGGCCCTCCCGGCCTCTGCCTGTCCCGGGGGAGGCCGGATCCTGGGCTGTGTCCCGGGCCCTGTGCTCCGGGCCCTGCGCTGTTGGATTCGCGCTCCTGCCCTGCAGCCCCCTCCACGGAGCCGCCGCCCGAGCCCCTCCGAGCTGCTCCGGGTCCCGCCGAGCGCTGCAGCCCTTAGGGAGCTTGGCGCATCTCCCGGGGCGCAGGTGCCTGTTAGTGTCCCCGGGAGCCCGAGGGCATCCCCGCCCTCCTGGGTCCTGCTCCACCTCCCTGCGGGCCCCTTTCCGCCCGGGAAGGTTGGTGCAGCTCCTGCTCCTCCGGGACGGGGCTCTCCTGTCCTGGGGACACTCGCCCCGGCCTCAGCCCGGCTCCTCGCGGGGCCCCTCCCCCTTGGAGGCCTTTTGTGTCTTTATTCCTTTTTCCCCATCTTCCTACCTGATAGAAGCTCGAACTCTTCTCACTGTAGCGTTCCAGCTGGTCTCTCTTTAAATCTCAGGCCGAATTCGTAGATTTTCAGGATGATTTGAAGGTTATCTAGGTAACTTGGTGGGGACAGGTGACTTGGGGACCCTACTCCAGCCATCTCGCCTCTCCCTTCAGAAGATTTATATTAATAAGAAAATGTTTTACTTTCTGGGATTTAACATTAATATGTAGTGAATGTTAGGGACAGGAAGCTTACACATTTAATATAATTTGTCACTATTAACACAGACAGCTTTAATTGCTCATGTAAAGTATAGTTTAGCAAAGAACCTGAAGAAGGCTTTTCACATTATGGTCTATTCAAACCATTTATTTTATTAATGCATTTAAATCATATAATCCCTTTGTCATTTTTACTTAAGGAAGATATTATATTTATATATATTTATATATATTATAAATATATTATATATATTTATTTCCCATAGTTTCATACACACATGCATATATATATACATATATACATGTATATATACATGATATAAATGAAGAGAAACACTGTTAAAGTCTTCAGATTCAGGGTATATTTGAGAAAGAAAAAAAAGGATCTGAAAGACAAGATAACTGAAAATGAAACTGGCAGGTGATGCTGAAAAGAAAAATAAATAAATAAGGACAAATTAGCGGGTAGAACTGTATGCTGTTTTGTCATCAACTATTGTGATTCCTGGAGCTCCCCTGATCTTTGTCTCAGGAAAACAGCTATTTTGGGTAGTCAGTTGACTGTTCAGGTTATAAAGAAAGTACTGAGAGAAGCAAAAATTGAAGTTTAGCCATTTTAAGGTCACTGTTAGATACTCCCGTTTCCCGCCTCTCCCCCTCATCATCCCTTCCTCTGAGCACATGTAAACCTGGAGGGTATTACACTGAGTGAAATAAGTCAATCAGAGAAGGACAATCATCATATGGTTTCACTTATATGTGAAATATAAGAAATAGTGAAAGGGGCTATAAAGGAAAGGAGGGGAACTGATTGGGGAAAAGTTAGAGAGGGAGACAAACCATGAGAGACTCCTAACTCTGGGAAACAAAGGGTTGCAGGAGGGAAGGTGGGTGGGGGTTGGGGGTAACTGGGTGATGGACACTAAGGAGGGCACTTGATGGGATGAGCCCTGGGTGTTGTACTATATGTTGGCAAATTGAGATTAATTTTTTTTTAAAAAATTAAAAATTAAAAAAATCTGGAAATGATAATTTAGTTAAACAAGGAAATGTACATAAATATTGGTGTTTGTGGTAAAAGCTGAGAGGTGGTAAAGTTGTGAGAACCCCTCAAGTCTCCTAGATTTTTAAATTTTTTTTGGACATATGTTGGAGAATTCTACTAAGACTTTTGACCAATATGCCAGTAGTTGATGAAGGTGGTTTTCCTCTTGGCAACTCCTTTATCAGATCAAAGTCTAAACAAGGTTAAATGGGTGATGGGTATTAAAGAGAGCACTTGTGATGAGCACCGGGCATTGTAGGTAAGTGATGAATCCCTAAATTCTACACCAAATTATTATTACACTGTAAGTTAACTAACTGGAATTTAAATTAAAACTTGAAAAACTAAAAAAAAAGAAAAAAGAAAAAAGAAAACAAGGTCAAGCATGGGAAGGAACAGAGTGGGCAAGGGGACGTCTGGGAAGTTATATGACAAAGATTCAGGAGGAATTTTCTTTTTAACATTCTTCAGAGGACCACACAAATAATCATTCTCATTAAAATATTTTTCAAATGGTTTGATTTTTCACAAAAATTTCCAGCTGTTCCATAGTCTCCTAAAAGAATATGCTTGACTAGCATAAGATGATAGATATCATTTACTTGAACAGAACTCTATGCTCTAAAATATTTTTATAAAAACTATAAAAAGAAATGATTCTATTTGAGCTAAGTCAAATATGAGTCTATATTTTCAAAAATACATACAGTTGTACATTAGGAAAATGTGCTGTTATGTGCTGAAAATTGCACCTGTAAAGATTTAAACTTTAGTGATATTGTACCATTCTACATTTCTACATTTTTTGAAAAATGGCACAAGATATTCACAATGAATAATGGCTTAAAATATTATTTCTCAATGATAACATAAGGTCATATTTTTATTCTTAAAGAGTATCAAAAACCATATTTATGGCCATACCATATAAATAGAGCATTACAGATACACATTTAAATTGCATTATCATTCATGCTTCACATCTAAAGTTATTACGTTTAAGCAAAATGAAGTTACCTAATTCTGGATCTGTCTAAAGAAGTTAGAGGGATTTTGCATTTTTTCTCACATTTTCTCTTCTATGTCAAAGACACAATAGCTTATAATTAGTTTTGTGGCTTCAGTCCTTAAAGGTAGAGTCTGGAAATACTTGTATCTCTACCATGAGAATTAGTGGCGAAATAAAAGCATTGAATGATAAACCTCTTTTCCCTGTATTCTTGATAACTCTTTTATAGTCTGTTCTGTACTTTGCTCTTATTTCCTGGGGATCTAGAGCTATGTGACATTGTTTAAAGCAGCTCTCCCAAGCCGACTTTATTTCCTACTCCTTTGCAATGATTCATCTCTTCATTATGTAATGGCTCTCCTGTGCTTCTGTTTTACTGCAGCGTTTAAAAATTGTTAACAAAATATGCTCTTTTTTGAGAACATTAATAGGTGCAACAAATTGTAGATTCCTTTGTGAAATGAGTTTGTAAAATATGAGCTAAGAAAGATTGAGCAGGTTTCCCAGCTCCAGATTCCCCAGTTATATAATATACTAATGAGGACTAGGGCTTCCAAAAGAAAGATACAACATGTCAATATGTGAATCATTCATTGAAATTTTCTGTGTAGTTAAAAGCAGAAATAAGAATCCTAGTCTTGGGATTTCTAGGCTAGCTATTTTGTTGTTGTTATTCCTTATGCACAGCTAACAGAATCAAAGACACTTTACTCTGATTTTTTTTTTCCAGTTTTGCTACATTTCAATAGTAGGTATTTTAAGGGATTGTTTTTTAGGTCTCATCAGCAACATCAAGCAAGAGACAGTGAGTAACCCACAGGATACACAGTGCAGCCAAGCACCTTAGAAAATTTATGTGACTTGAAGAAAATATAGTTCTGATTATGTTTGGGTCAGATAAATTATATAAAACAAAGTAGGCATTATTATTTTAAAAAAAGAAACTTAAGTTATCAACTGAAGCTAGGAAACTGAGATCATTTAATTCTTCTGAGAAATGTACAGCATTCTAGATCAATTCTACAAATATGAAGAGTGTTTACACAACTTGCTTCCCAAGGCAATCTAGTAAAGATATGAATTATAAGTAATATCACTGCAGGTTAAGCAAATAGCTCCTGGCTCCAAAATTTAAATTTCATGATACATAATCTGCAGTAGGATTTTTAAGAGGTTAGTAAACTGGATGACCCTAGAATTTTATAAATTTAGCGTTAATAATGTGAAATTGCAACCTAACTATCCATCTCTGGTATATTATTTAAATTATCTTGAAAAACAGTATACTTCTTGAAAAGTTTACACAGGGAATTTTTTGAAATTTTTATTTAAATTCTAGTAAGTCAACATGCAGTGTAGTATTAGTTTCAGGTGTGCAATTTAGTGATTCAACACTTCCATACAATATCTGTGCTCATCACAAGGACACCAAAGACTAGTTGTCTTAAGCAATGTGTTGCAGCAGTTATCCATCTATTTTGTTTTCAAAGCAGAGGAAAAGAAATTAAAATGATAAAAAATGATTTTTCATATGTAGATTTATATTCCCTGACCAATTTCTATCAATTGCATGAAATACACTGTTACGCTGTGCAATACTCCCTTTCTAGATCTCAGCCTGAGACTCTACCCCTAGGTGGAGCTCTGGTTTCTTGCTGAGTGGGGAATTACTTGTACTATCTGATTTGCAAGGGACACCACAAAAGAGAGATAAATCACCAGAATGAACGAGTAACTGAAGAGAAGATGGTTTAACTAACACTAAGCTATTGCCTTTTTCACACCTTACATCACTGCTCCACTCAGCTGATTATTACAAGTACATTTCTAATACATTTATCCTGTGGTTTTACACAAGACTTTTTATAGGGAAACTGATGGAAGGATATCTTATCTGTAATTTTATACTCCAACATACTCTATTTGAAAATACATCCTAAAAACATGAAAATGGCATTTTAAAAAAACTAAATATGATATAAACATATAAATGCAAACTGAATAAACATAAATCTAAAATTGAATCTAATATTGAATATGGGGTTATTTGTATTATTTCTATTAACATTAAAATCATCTGTAGGGGCCCCTGGGTGGATCGGTCTGTTTAGTGTCCAATCTTTGATTTTCACTCAGGTCATGATCTCAGGGTCGTGAGATTAAGCCCCAAGATGGGCTCTGTACTCACTGGTGAGTCTGCTGGAGATTTTCTTTCTCCCTCTGTCCCTCCTCACTAAAATAAATAAATAAATATTTTAAAAAATTATCTATAGTTGGGATGCCTGGGTGGCTCAGCAATTGAGCATCTGCCTTTGGCCCAGGGCGTGATCCTGGAGTCCCAGGATCAAGTCCCACGTTGGGCTCCCTGCATGGAGCCTGCTTCTCCCTCTGCCTGTGTCTTTGCCTCTCTCTATGTCTCTCATGAATAAATAAATAAAATCTTTAAAAAAAATTATCTATAGTCATTTTGGAGGAAATATATTAGAATATATAAGTAATATATATAACATTATATTAAATATATATAGTTTTATAGTTAGATAATAGATATATTGGATATAGCTAATATATTTTAGACAGATATAGATATCTAGTCTACATATATATGCTTACAATTTAATTAAAGATAGATTAAACTAGAAGATTTTTGTGCTGTTATTTGACTACATTAAAAGAAAATCAGTGTCCTAGGATCTTGATACTGTAAGAGTAAGCTAAATTAGCATCAGCCCCAGCCAGCAGACGTTGAGAAATGCAGACTGCCCACCTCAGATCTACTGAATCAGTATCGGCAACTGAACAATCCCCAGGTAATTTATGCAAATCAAATATTTTCTCACTTTTAAGGGCTCATTACCAGCAATAAAATCTCCCAAAGTCCAATCTATTAGTTTTTTTATATATATAAAGTTTATTCCTTTTTGATCAATGCGATAATTGTTTGTCTGTCTAAAAATTATTTGTGCTCCTGAGCTATTTATATTATTTCTACTGCTTTCGTATTGGTACAGTCCAATTCACTACTGGCTGTGTGTAATTAGGCCACATTTTTCTAGTATATTCTAGCAGAGTACAGCTCACTGATAATAAACTTAGTCAGGGTTGTTTATTAAGTATTCCCAGTGAAGTAACCAGAAACAACTAGGAATCTAGACTGGGAGAGTGGCAGACCTAAGGACAACAGAACAGAATAATAACAATCAGAAAAAAAGGGGGGGGGGTAGTTCATGAAAGGATTCAGGAGAGAGTCCTTGAACTGCTAACTGTAAATGCACATCCATTTTATCTGATGCCTACGGCCTCATCAGTAGGTGCATGAGAGCTCCCGAAAGAGTTAAGGAGATTCACAAAAATATATATTTCATAGAGCTTTCAGAGGAGAATGTAACTTCTGGCAAATCAGAGAAGTGACTAATCGTTTTTTTTTTTTTTCAAAGATTGTATTTATTTATTCATGAGAGACACAGAGAGAGAAAGGCAGAGACATAGGGAGAGAGAGAGAAGCAGGCTCCATGCATGGAGCCTGATGTGGGACTTCATCCCGGGACTCCAGGACTATGCCCTGGGCCAAAGGCAGATGCTTAACCGCTGAGCCATCCAGAGATCCACCACAAAAGTGACTAATCTCATTTATTTGTTCATTCATACTCTGTCACTGAACACCTACTTCTAAATCTGTAGCATCAACCACCTTGCTGGTTACTAAAGATTCAAAGATGACAGATGTATGGCCCTGCTACCAAAGATGTTGCTGTCTTAAAAGAGGATACATTTTCTTAAAACAAATTTGATTTAAAATTTTAAAAATGGATGTTTGAGAGTGGAGAAACAGGTGGTTATGACATCTTAGAAGAAAAAGTGTATTATATGAGAGTACTTTAGAAGGTCCCATGTATTGTGGCCCATGTTTTGAATAGTTTGGTCAGATATGGATTAGTCATGGACCTGTCCTTCAAGGAAGCTTGAAATAAAACACTGGCTGTTACTTTGTTCAACCCAATACTACTGAAAAAATATAATCAAAATGTGAGCCTTCTTCTGATCACAAAATGAAGCAGAGTTTATGGTATAAGCTCATTTGCTCACAGCTATGCAACTTCAAGTAATGTTAATATTTGACTATGTATGATGTGTTATTGATCATTTGAAATTCAGTCCAAACCTCATATGAAGATACCAGATAGTCACAGTCTCCCACACTGCGTGAAGGTGTAAGCTTTCCAAAATTAATATTTTTTTTAGTTTATCTCAATGTATTTCATAAATATAGAGTTGGCATATTTTAAATATTGTAATGGCTTGTATATTTAAACCACAATCAACATCTTCTTATAGTTTGCAAGTACTAAATTATTCTTTTCATTAAATTTAGCTCACATGTTAAAACAAAGTCACTGCATATATGAATAATAAAATTACAGAATGATTTCTAAATTAAATTTGTACTACAGATATTTCCAACTCCTCAAGTGCTTATTTCGTACCCTTTTAATATATTTAAATTATCTTGGGATAAAACATTATTCATATTCATAAAGACATATATCTCAATAAATGATGACATGTCAAATATATACGTGCATTTCTCTAAAGAAACTTTATAGAAAGGTAATGACTATTTAAAATTGCTTTATCATGTCAGACTTCACCTAGAGACCAGTAAGAGATATCATAGGCATTTGTTACAGAGAAATGGTTTATACAGTTGTGGAGGTTAGTTAAGAAGTCTTTGTAAAGCTGTTGTCTCAGCATCAGATAATGAAGCTTGAAATACACAGGACAAGTAACAAGGAAAGAAAGATTACTGAGTAGGCTGGAATCCACAGGCAGTAGCTGGCATTTAACAAGGATGGACTAAAATCTGTGTTCCCTATTATTGCCTTTAGCCATAGTGACAAGGCTATTCTGAAGAAAACACTGTCCAGGGTCCATCACTATAAAACTAAACTCATGGCCCAGTAGTTAGAGAAACTGAAAGAGGATCTAGGTAAGATAGAGTCATTGCAGGCCCACTGCTGCTTCATGTCAATAAAACGAATCAGCAAATGCACAGGTGGTGTGCACACAGGTGTGTGCATATAGATGGAAGCTCTTTATCAAATAAAATGAAATAGCCGCTGCTCCCTCTGTCCTCCAAACGCAGCAAAGTTGTCCCTTTGTGCAACCCCCAAGGGGACACATGCAAGAACTAGACTCAGGGAAATGCAGTTCAGTTAAGTCAGGTTGTACATTCCAAAGCCATTAAAGTGATTTTGACATTTACCACATTTATATAGCTTATTGTAAATTTACGGTTTTTTATGATCTCTTCCACTGATTAATGTTCAACCCATGCTTCATGTTGTTTAGCCAAACCTTATTATGATTCTGTTGATATTTATATCACAGATTCTATGTTCTATTACATGGCGGGGCGGGGGGGACAAAAAGAAAGGCAAATTGAACTTCAATAAAAACAAATGAAAGAAAGAAAAGGAAATCAAAGAGAAAAAATTATGTTCATGTCTCACAATTATTATTTTTCTAAGAACACAATTCGGGAAGAATTCCTGGTTTCAACAGTAAAAGTAACATTAAAATATGTATGATTAATTTAATTACCTATTTATAACTCATGATTCAGAAATAATCATTTCTTCCCCTTTATTATTCCAAATATTTTAAAATTAAATATTAAAATTAAATTTGCCATTTAGAGGTAATTATTGAGTCACGTGCAGTTTTAAGAAATACTAACATATCTCATATGCGCTTGACTCAGTTTCCTCAAAATTCTCATCTTCCAAAATGTGTAAAATGTCATGATCAGAATGCTAATATTGATACTGTCCACATATAGAACATTTTCACCACCTACGGATCCCTTAGTTTACAAATTTCTAGCTATATTGACTTCCTTCTCACCTTCATCCCCTCCTTAACCCTTGGCAACCACTAATCTGTTCCCTCTTTCTATAATTGCATTATATCAATAATATTATATAAATGGAATATAGGGTATGTCACTTTAGGTGCCATAATAAGTCAGATTTAGGTTACCCATAATAAGTCTTTGGAGACTCATCCAGGTTATTTTGTGTGCCATTAGTTTGTTCCTTTGAATTGGTGAATAGCGTTCAGTGATACAAATGCACTACAATTTAATCCAGTGAAAGACATCTGCATTGTTTCCTGTTTGAGGTATTAAAAATCAAGCTCCTATGAACAATTCTCTATAGTTTTGGTGTGTATGATTTATTTCTCTTCAATAAATGTCCAGAAGTACAATTCCTAGGTCTTGAAAATTGGAGGTTTCATTTTATACGTTTGTTTAAAGAAAATGCTAAACTGTTTTCCAGAATGGTTGTACTGTTTTACATTCCCATTTCCACTGGCACTGTATCCAGATTTCTGAATCCTTGCCAATATTTGGTGTGTGTTTTTTGTTTTGTTTCTAATTTTAACTATTCTGAAGGGTGTGTAGTCACATCTCATTGTTTTCAATTTGTATCTCCCCAATGGCCATACTACACTTAGAATCATGGCTTATAACTCTTACTTCAACCTTCCAATGTAATTTGGAGAAGTCAGACTGTAAGAGAAATGTATTGTTTACCTATATTTTTGCCTACCAGTTTATTTCTTCCTGTTTGATGGTTTCAGTTTCCTTCTTTCAGTGTTTCCTTTTGTTTAGAGAACTTCCTTTAGCCATTATATTAGTACAGGTATGCTCCTCACAAATTAATTTAGTTTTCCTAACTTTAGAATGTCTTGATTTACCCTTCATTCCTGAAGGACATTTTTGCTGGGTATAGGATTCTAGTGTGGCAGTTCTTCTCTTGCAGCACTTGAAAAATATTTGCCACTTTCTTTTGGTCTTCATGGTTTCTAAAAAGAAATCTGCTTTCATTCTTACTCTTTTTCCCCATATATAAGCTGTCTTTTTTCTCTTTCAATATTTTTCCCTTCTGTTTAGTTTCTAGAATTTTAATTATTATGTATCTGAGCATGGATACCTTTGATTTTGTACAAAGATTTCTTGGATTTCAACTATAGGTTTATGTCTCTTGCCAAATTTGGGAAGTTTTTATAATTTTTTTTATTCAAGTACATTTATAGCCCTACCCTTTTCCCTTCTCCTACTAAGACTCCCATTATACAATTGTTAGGCCCCCTGTTACAGTCCAGTAGGTTTCTGTGGTTTTGTCCATCTTCCTTCCAGTTTTTCTGTTTTAGATTGTACAACTTCTATTGTTTCATCTTCCACTTCAACAGTTCTTTAATCTGTCTCCTATATTCTTCTGTTAAGCCTATTCACTGATTTTAATTTTTAAAATTTTATTTATTTTTTTAAAGACTTATGTATTTCGTACAGAGAGAGCATGCACGTGAACATGAGAGAAAGAAAATACCAAGCAGACTCCCCACTGAGCACAGAACTGGACATGGGACTCGATTCCAGGACCCCAAGATAATGATCTGAGATGAAATCCAGAATTGGCTGCTCTGTCACACCCAGGTGCCCCTTAATTTCTTAAGTTTTAGTTTACAGTTCTAAAATTTCCACTTGGTTTTTCTTCATGTCTTCTATTTCTTTGCTGAGATTTTTATATTTCTCTAATGAGGCTTTATTTTCTTTTTCTTTTGTCCATTTCAGGCATTTTCAAAACTGCTCACTGAAAATTTTAAAAATCATAGCTGTTTTAAATCTGTCAGATAAATAGTGCATCATCTCAGTATTGTTGTCTATTGATTATCTTTCTTTTTTCCCCATACAGTTTGAGATATTCCAGGTTCTTAGTATGAAGTGTAATTTTTTATGAACTTTCCTCTTATAAGAATCTGGATATGATATCTCTCTGGACATTTTCTTATGCCATGAGAATCTGGATCTTATGTAAGTTTTTGCTTAAGCTGGCTCTATCTGACAGCTTGGGCACTATCACATCATTATTTCTAGGTAGATATAGAGGTCCAGATTCCTCACTTGGCCTCTATTCACACCCAAGAAAAGGGTTGCTTGTTACTGCTGGGAGGGGACAGGAATTCTGACTCCTCATGTGGTCTCCACTGACACTGTCCTGAGTGTGGCCTTATTATCCTTGGGTGATGGTGAAAGCCTGGCTTTCCACTGGGCTCCTGCTGAGACTACTCCAGAAGAAGATGGGAGGGATGATTCATCAGTGCCATGTGGGGGTGGAAGTTTAGGTTCCTCACATGATCCTAGGCAGTTGGGATAAAATTTTCAGACTTCTATTTTACCTTCTATCAGTTATTCCAAAGGAGATGTTGGGATAAATCATTATAGCCTCCCAAGGGTAGAATGAATAGGTGGAAATCTAGGCCCCCCTCTCAGTCTTTGCTGGCATGGGTGGAGATAGAATCACAGTGTGGTCTATAGTGTTTGGCTAAAATACATTTGTTCTTGTCTAAAACTTTTCTGTCTTGCTAGGATGTCCCTTTTTCAGTCCTACTCAAGACAGCAACTTTGTTCAGTGTATTTTTTCGCACTTCCTGTTGGTTTTTTTTGGGGGGGGGGGTGGATATCCAGCTTCTTAAGCTTCAAGTATAAGATATACAAAGCAAAAAAAAAGCAAAAATAAAATCCAGAGGACTCACCATCACTTCTGGGTCTTGAGATCCCCACTCACTCTTCCTTCCTCTTCTCCCCATTTTTTAGATACCCCTTGTGTTTGTTTTAGATGTAATGTCCAGGGTATTTAGTTATGCTTTTTGGAAGAAATAGGAAAAAGTTTGTCTACTCTATTTTCCTATCATCAATATGCTTTTAGACCATGACAATCAAATTTAAAATGTCCCATTAAAATATAATTTGTTAAGAAATGCATTCAAAAGGTATATATATATAGGGCAACCCAGGTGGCTCAGCGGTTTGGTGCCACCTTTGGCCCAGGGCCTGATCCTGGAGATCTGGGATTGAGTCCCATGTCGGGCTCCCTGCATGGAACCTGCTTCTCCCTCTGCCTGTGTCTCTGCCTCTCTCTCTCTCTCTCTCTCTCTTTCTGTCTTTCATGAATAAATAAATGAAATCTTAAAGAAAAGGTATATGTATATAGTTTGGTGTTAATTCCTAATAGTAATTTTCCTTCTTCTCTTTGTTTCATCTTCTTCCTTTATTCTTCAGACTCCATATACCAGATTCCCTTGCTAAGTGGTTTATGGTTTATGACTATATTCAGCCATTGGAAACCTTAATAAGCAATCAGAGAAAAGAAGACCAGACGGATATCCCTCCAATCTCTCTTATTTGGATCAGCAGCTTCGTTTCATCTATGGTTTCCAGCGAGTGCTATAACAAACCCCCTTGTGTGATCCAAGTTTCTTTACCAGAAAATGTCCCACACTATATTTCTAACCTTTTGCCCCAGCCTTCTGGATACTTGGGATAACATAGTCTCCCTGTGTCCCTCTAGTCTATGAGTAGTATTGATTTCTCACTATTGCTCATCTCTGGATTGTCAATATTTATGTTTTCCAACATCTATGTAATCAATTTGCTATATTAAATATCCTCTGATTAAAATACAGGGGTTTGTGTGTTTTGTTTTAATTGGAAACTGACTTACACATTCCTTTAATTGCTTGTCACACTCCTGCTATTCACTTATTCAGGACAAATAATGATTAAGAGCCTTCTTTAATTGTTTTATTTTGTATCCTTCCTAAAGTAGTATGATATTATTGAGCCAGTGAATGCAATGAAGTTTTGTGTCTATTTTCTCTTGACATTATATATATATTTTTCTATTTGAAACATTTGAGCAAAAAAGGAAAGTTTTCCATTTGTTATCTCATGAATTTTGCAGTCTTCAAAATGATAGCCAAATAACAATTACTCTTGTCATAAACAATATGTGCTTAAAGTTGATCATAGTCTTCTGTTTTTAAATTGTTTATTCTTATATTTTTCTCCATCTTATATGTTCTTTTTAATGAGCTCAAATTATTTTTCATTAAGTAAAGATCACAATTTAAATAAAAGAGCAATCAAGCAATGGATACGTTACTTCTTGAAAATATACACATCTTTAAAAGGGCAGAAGCCAAACTATCTGTACTCATGAGGAGATGTCTCCAATGCCATTGACAGTAATGTGAAACCATCTTTGTGACTGTGCATAGTTAATATAATTTCACATATTAAACTGCCAAAAAGAAACTCAAGCAAAGCTATGGCCAAAGTAATGATTTCTTAGCAGAGAGAGAAAACAAAGTGAATAAAAGCAGATATTAAGTCAATTAACATGCACTTGTCCACCATACTGCAACAGAGCATGTACTATAAAATACCAGATTCGATTTTCATTGAATAGTATAATCATAAGAATATTCAGAAAAGACTCAATAACTCCTGAGTTACATAATGTTACTAATTTTGACATTTTATTGAAAAGGATTTCTCATAAAATAAGAGGGAAATTGTATATACAGTGATGTGTAACAAAACCAGCTATAAATATCTTGAAATATGTTCTTTTTTTCATACAAGTTGCTTCTTTAAAAAGAATATGCTAGGACAAAAGACACTAATATTTTCATATATCAAGAACTTATGGTATCATATAGTTTTCTCATAATGCATTTATTCATATAGGGATTTTCTTGTTCATTCTTCTGTTTATTCTCTCTTTACTCCTCCCTACCAACTCTTTCTTTCTTTCTTGACCAGGCACAATGATAAAACATGTTAGATAAACAGTATTCATTTTTGTTTGCTCAGAAAAAAACAATTCTGGAAAATACGAGTTAAAAGAAGTGCTGAGATTTTATGATTTTTATTAAGCCCTATCTGTTAATAACATTTTGATCACCTCAGAGAAAGTTGTTCCTTTGATAATTAGTGGCCTGTGTGTTTCTTCACATTGATGGTTTTACACTATAAAACATCTTATTCCCTTTTTATCCTTGACTTATTTTTCATCTTCCCACAAACCTCAGGATGAAAACATGTTCACCAAAACCCATGTGGTGGCAACCTCTCTAGAAATGTATATAGGTCACAATTGTGAAACCAGTAGTTTGGGGAAACCACCTTAACTATCTGATAAAATAAATTTTGAGAAATCTGTCTTTCTCTAAAGCATTTTCTATTTAACTTTGCACAAAGATCATCTAGGAAAAACAGTATGTGTCACTTCTTCCTCTCTCAGGGAAATTAGATGAAAATGATAAAGAAAGGCAGTGTAAATATAATCACAGAAGGTGAATGATAAAATCTTTAAGAAACTAACAGTTGACACAACAGGTATACATACCCAAACTACCTGATAAGAGAGCCTACATTCTCTAACATCTGCTATGTTAAGAAATTTTGCAAGTTGTTCCTAATCCTCTTTTCAGATGGGTTATTTCCAGCAATTTCTTCATTTCTTTTATATTTTTTATACATTGAACAGCTTAAACTGAAAATCTGCATAAAGTAAAAGATGAGTAGTTATAAGTGACTAATGTGAGGATATAGTGACATAGTACCTCATGTTGTAGACTCCCCAAAGTGAACATGCTAAGCTTTCATGGGTAAACATTATACCCTCATCACTGTGACAGAGTGCCTGTTATTTTACCAAAATAAAATAATTGAAACTTTAATCAGTTGCTGAATTAACAGAGACCAAATAACTATCTTTAAAGTTATCTGTCAAATTGAAGAAGTTTGTTGATACACCACACACACATATGCACACGCATACACACAGAGGCTTGTGTTATTCATACCCACAAATTTAGCCCTAAGGTCTGCTGTCTTTTTTTCATTACAGTTATTGTCCAATTCCCTAATATCTGACTTTCCATAACATTAGTTAAAATTTTCAGGTGTTTTTTTTTTTTTGAGGGGGTTTGTATCTCCAGTCCCAATCCTCTCCTCCCTCTCACCCCTCCTTCCTTAGTATACTTCACCACCATACCTCAGTCCTTTGGACCTCTAGACAGGCAGCCTCCTCCACCATGGAGTCCAGAAGTTACACTTTGTTTTCTCCTGAACACTCCTCTCCCACCCTAAATTATTGCTGTTCTCCCGCTGTGTGTGTGCTCATCCTCACCCTCATCAACTCAGGCTTGGGGCCAGGGGTGGCCGTGGGTGGGAAGTCATGTTTTTTTTTTCTCTCTTTGATTTTGTTTTTCTGTCTCCCTTCCCATCTGTCCCCTTTCCCCCACCAAAAAAAAAAAAAAAAAAAAAAAGAAGAAGAGAAGCAGAAGCAGAAGCAGAAGCAGAAAACAAACAAATAAAATATCTGAGTGGAACTGTAAAAAAAAAATGCGATTCTTTATTCATCTTTCAAAGCATAATGATGTTAAATGATATTTTAATTATAAAAAATAGATAAAATCCAGAATTTTGATTATTAAATTTTAACTCTTGAAAATACACAAAAATGTGGAAAGTTGAGATTGACATGAAAGGTTTTGAAATTCATATTATCTGTGTGGAACCACAATTGAAAAAAAACAGGCTTATTAATAGAATTAAAAGAACCAAAAATCTTCCAACTTTATAAATCTTAAACTGTGAACTAAATTACAAGTCAAATGCTAAGTGTGTATAATTTCTATAAATTGCTAAAATCTCAATACTTAGAAGTTATTTACTGGGGGAATAAGTTCACTTAACATTAGCTATTGATTTTATTGATTTAAACTATACATTCTCCTTTATTCTATTCTTTTCTAGTTATACTTGTAAATATGGTAGACCATAAAAGAATCTAATGTTTTAAAAATTACATTGTTCAAAATCACCATAAAATAATCATTTAGTGTAATTCAGGAAAATATATTCATATATTCTCACAATGGCATCAAATGAATTTTTAAGTTATCTTATTTTTGCTTAATTGGTCTTTCAAAAAATACAAATGCTTAAAAGAATAATAAGTAAATCTTTTTGCAAAGTAGAATATATTTGTAGTAAAATCAATTCAAAGAAATTTAATTCATGCAGATTATTTTTCAAACTCCTCAAAGAAAATGAAGGAAAATGTAAATTATACACATAGAAGGAAATATTGGATAAAACAGATAAATTTGTTCAAGTTAAGACAAAACCTTGAGATTTTTCAAATTAACCACATATTTACCAAAAAATTGACTATTTAAACTAATTTACTTTCATTTACTCAGAATAGCACCTCTGTCTTGATTAGCTTCTTACTAAAATGAAAGCATTTTCCTAAAACTAGCTTAATTTCCATAAATTAAATGCACATTCGTTTCAATTATTACATCTAAGTTGAATGTGGTTACTTTCTAACAACAAGCCATTTGTTCACACATACATATAATTGTATTTACTTACCTAAGTACATTTTCCTGCTTACTGTGTTTATTTATTACCTGTCATAATGATATCCTGGAACTCATGAAAATCACACATCTGTTTTGCTTTTTTTTGTGGTTTTTCAATGCATTCAAGTACTGAGTGCCAGAACACTGAATAAAATATCTAACAAAAATAATTTTTATGGAAACAAAAAACTGATCAAAGGATTCCATAATTTCAATTCTCTTATCACAGCAATGACTGCTCCCCTTCTGTCTGTCACAATTTACTGCTGTTATTTGGCACAGGTATTTTACATATATTCCACTATTTTATCCTTCCAATAATGTAGTGCAATAAACATGTTATAAACATTGCAGTCGGAGGAAACAGAGGCTCAGCAAATTCAAATGGAAAGTATTTAGTAAATCAAGGACTCTAGGTTTGGCTGACTTTCTATGCACACACACACACACACACACACACACATTATTTCTGTGAAATACATGCAGTACATATCTTTCAAGATTCAGCTTGAGAAACAGAAACTACCTTAGATGTTTCCATGAGAAACCATTTAGTAACAATTGAGTCTTAACAATATCACTGGACATGTTGAAGAAGTAAGGGGCATTTGGTTTTAATACCAATGCAGTAGTAAACCAGCACAAAGAAACTGCTAGTGCTATTACAACTGCAGCCACAACTACCACACAGTCATGGAGTTGGTGACTCAACTCTGGAACACAGACACTGGCTGTTGTCCAACTCATATATCCAACCTGTGTGCCAGCTGACATGGGAATATTTTTGGTCTCACACTTCTTTCAATTTCCAACTCTAAAAGAATAAATCTCATTGGTAGAACCTATATAAACAAATAGAACCCTACACACAAAGGACCCCGGGAAATGTAGTCGCTAATTTTACATACTCAATGACATCTAGGAGAACAAAGAAGTGAATGGCAATGTTGAATTGGAATGGTCTTTACTGAGCACACTATGTTATGTATTTCTTTGATGACTTTCATTGTCCTAGAGGATGGCAAACACAAGTGTAGCATAAATTCTGGTACCCTATTAGGTGTTCAATTTACTTTGTTGAAATAATTTTGTGAAAATAAACATTAGGATTATATGACATAAAGAGAATTTGAGACTGGCTCATATAATGTGAGTTTGGTTTAAGGTTCTTTCTGTTGTACGCTGAAACACAGTAGCAAACGATCTTAGCAGATGCCAACAAAAGAGCAAGAAGACATCCTTTAGTGTACTTCAGATATTTAAATATAGCACTTATTTATTTTTGAGGGAAAATTGAGGTTCAGATAGCAGAACAGAGTTTTAAAAGGGAATAATCCACTGGAATTGGGAGGTAAAATAACTTTATCCAAATTTATTATTTACAGTTCAGCAATGTTTTAATACCCTCTCCATTTTGCAGCACTACTATAGTTGTTATCTGGGACACAATAATTCTCCTTTTATTTTATAAGGCGTCTAATTTTTTGACTACTTGATCAGGTATGGCCTATATAATTTTGGAGTCTTAAATGATTGGTACAAAACATGAAGAAAAGTCAAGCTGTGTGATGAAAATTTCACAAGATACCCATCAGAGAGAAAAAGTAATTTATAAAGGAAGAAGAAACAGCTTGAAATAATATTTCTCATCTGCAACAGTGGAAGCTACAAGACAAAGCAACACTGAGTCAAAACTACTAAGAAAACAGGATTGCAACTCAATCGTATATGCAGCCAAACTACTACTCAACTACCTGAGCTAAAAAATTTAGACTGTGTTAACCATATACTCAATCTTAGGAAAACACTTGAAAAGATACTATAGTTCATATTTAAATAATTCAAACAGAAGACCTCATGACAGAGAAAAGGAAAACAAGCAAAAAGAGAAAAGACTGTAATACTAGAGTTATGAATCTGGATTATATACAGTTAAATATAAATGGCTGATAACAATTACCATTGGAAATTTAAGAACCAAACATATTCTTCCAGGAAAAATTTCTTTTTAGAACTAGATGAAATAATATTTTAAATATTTATTTAAAATATTTATTTATTTAATAATTAGCGATGAGAAGAAATTATTGGTGATTCTAGTTTAATAGATATCTGTTTATTGATTTCTCTAACTAATATCCATGATAACAACTTGGATTTCCTTTGGAGCACTATCCAAACCCTGCACATACAGTCTTATTGGCACTGACAACCAAAATACAACAGATCTCTTCATGGCCAACCAATGGGGACATTATCCAAATGCACCAATCAGACACTCTCTTCTTGGAAATTATATTTTGAACAGGTCTTAAAATATTTGACAATAACTCACCCCTCTGACAGTACCATAAAAATATTACCCACTCATCCCATCTTCCAAAATCCCAAAGCGTTGTTTCTCCTATTTTTTCTCCCTTTGATTGTATGGAAAACCCTGTGATCATTCAAATAATTTTTTTTCTATTTAAATTAACCAGAGTTGGATGCAATTTTTGCAACAGAAACATATACTAGGGCAGCCCTGGTAGCCCAGTGGGTTAGCACTGCCTTCAGCCAGGGGGTATGATCCTGGAGACTTGGGATCGAGTCCCACAGAGGGCTCCCTGCACGGAGACTGCTTCTCCCTCTGCCTGTGCCTCTACCTCTCTCTCTCTCTCTCTGTGTCTATCATGAATAAATAAATAAAATCTTAAAAAAAAGAAACATATACTAATCAACCTATTATGATAGAAAAATATCAGAAAGCTCAGTTATCAATTATGCATATTATAAATACTTAACAATTTTAAGGACAATATTAACATTTCTCTGATATATAATGTTTGGAAGGTTTCAAACAGGTATTTATGTATCCGAGTTTGACATGGAATATTTTCATGATTTTTAAACTGTATCAAACAAATTATCAATCACTCATATTGGAAGTTGTTAAAAGTAACTAATGTCTGTTTCAAACTATATATATAAAAAATGTTAATGTTAATTAGTTTTTAAATAATTTGCACAAATGAGACTCAATCAATGCACAGTAACTGCAAGCTAAGCAAAAATACAGTTAAGTATTTATACATAGTTAAAAGAATGAGTAGGGGGGCAGCCCAGGTGGCTCAGTGGTTTAGTGCCACCTTCAGCCCAGGGCATTATCCTGGAGACCTGGGATGGAGTCCCACATTGGGCTCCTTGCATGGAGCCTGCTTCTCCCTCTGCCTGTGTCTCTGCCTCTGTGTGTGTGTGTGTGTGTGTGTGTGTCTCATGAATAAATAAAATCTTAAAAAAAAAAAAAAGAATGGGTAGGGATAACAATGATAACTATGATGCTGAAGGAGGTGCTAGTTAACACTACAGTAGTAATCACATTTCAATGTATAAAGGTATTAAAAATTATTAGGGAAATGCTCTTAAACATTTAGTTAATTTATTTTATTTTAATTACAGGACTTCAAATAACTGTGAGGAATAAAAAAAACAACAACACAACAACAAATAACTGTGAGGAGGCCACCAGACATTTTCTGATACTTAAGTTGTGGTTATTGTATTATAACCCAGTAGTTAAGACCATGGACTTCGAGGTTAAATATCTCCAAGACTGATTCTTAGCTCTACTGCCTGTGTAAACTTTGGCAAATAACATAACTTCTATAATCTCCAATATTATCTTCTGAATGCAAAATAGTTAAAGGCATTTTGAATTATGTGTATATAAAGGGCTGAGCACAATTCATGCCATTTAGAAATGTTTTAAAAAGTTTTTAACAAAGTTTGTAATTGGGATTGTTTTGTTGCTATTGTTTAGAGAATAAGCATCTGGTTTGGTCCTTCTTCATAAATTATGTCAGAATAAGAAAAGTCTACAAAGCCAATATAGGTTTCATGACCTGTTAAAACTGTAATGTTTATTCTGAATCTCTCAATTTATTCGCAAATTGATTTAAAAGTATTCTTTTTACCAGCATATATTTATTTTAAAGATTTATTTATTTACTTTAGTGAGAGAGCATGCGGGCAAATGAGGCAGGAGGTGGAGAGGGGTAGAAGGAGAGAACCTCCAAGCAGATGCCCCACTGACAGCGGGTCCTATGTGGGCTCAATCCCACCACCTATGAGATCATGACCTGATCTGAAAACCAAGAGAAACAAGATCTGAAACCGGTTCAAACCACTGAACCGACTGAGCTACCCACACTCCCGATACCACCACATATTTAAATAAGAACTTTATGAGACATGAAGTAAAAGTGGAGTCTAAGTATGAAGGTATAAGAAATAGCTCCATTACTCCTTTAAAACAGTTTGAAATAGTATCAACAAAACAAAATTATTTTCAACAAAGAATCAGAGAATGGGTTTATAAAGGATCTCACCCTCATGTTGTGCAGGGTGTAACTTACTGGTCATAAGAGCAGCTATTTATACAATCATGTAAAATACATGTAAAAAGTGATGCAAGAGCATGCAGAAGAGGTGGACTGTCTTGATATTTACTACCAGAAACACCTACTCATCTGGCAGGCTTTCTTCAGTAACTTGGCCTTTGGAACGACAACTGCACTTACCACTTCGGCCACGTAGTAAGCAAAACATAAGAAACTCATTCACTTTTGTTACTGAAAGCTTTACTGAGAGAGAATTCACATACCATACAGTTCACTCAATATAAGTATGAAATTGAACACTGAAAATTTTTAAAAACTAAAGTCTATAGTATTAAAGGGAAACATTGGGCAAATCACTGTTTACAAAATTCTCAGAGATAGAGAATACTTGAATATTCCATTTTGCTTCTACCCTTTACTCCCAGAAAATAACCATAACACACATGCTCAGTTTTAGCATTTACTATACAGTGTTACTGCATTGTAACTACCAAAATTGGTTAGAAAGGAATATACATATCATTATATCCAGTCCTAATACAGTAAAATTTTATAATTATCAAGTGGAATAATGTGGACTAATACTATAACATTACAACCATGGTTGATCATTGCAGGAAAAGAAAAAATTACCTCTGTTTTTGAATCCACCATGGTTATATTAGTAACCACAGGAACTCTTAGTGAAATATAGTTCCAGAAAAAATATTTCTATGAATAACCACAAAAATTCTTTATCCACTGAAATGTAAAATATAGATAGCAGTTTTTAGATGGCTTAATGTCTTTGTTTTCACCACCATAAATTTCATTAGTATCAATAATATTGAATAATAAATTAATAACCAAACGTCAAATTTGATTTAAATTCAGAAAATTCAAAGACAATGACAAAGATCAGAGTCCCAAAGTCAATATTTTTATTTAAAAAAATCTTATTTTTGAAATGAATTTAGTGTTTTCAAGACAGGAAAATGTTGGTGAAACTTGATATAATGATTCACAGCAGTATAATTCATCAAAATCCTAACTTGTAGTTTTTGAGATTCAATATTACTATGATAATTTTAAAATGAGAAAGGAGAGAAAATACTAAGGACATGATGATAACTTTCAGAGTTCATTAATTTTCAAAACACTGTTAGAAGGCATCTTTAGCAGACAGAAGAAAATTGCAATGATTTTAATAAGAGGGAATTGATACAATACAGAAATTAATACAGTAGATTAACCTGGGCGTGAACTGAGTGTTGTATGATTAAGTTGGCCACACTTAAAGAGAAAACCAAGGGCACTGATAAAAATCTAGGGAATGTAACCATACTAGAGTTTAAAAAAAAAAGGCAAAAAACTTCTGAGAAAAGAAGTATTTACGTTATGGCTTCCTTTATTCAAATGAAATATAAGTTGAAAATCCTTTGAAGCCAGTGACAGCCACCAAAGTTCTGTGAAACATACTGTGAAAATGTGGAAAATTGAGGGAAAAAAATAAATAAAATAAATAAAACCCATGCAAGTCTATGTTACACCTGTGGCATTTGCAGGGAAAATGAGGTAGACATTGAAGCTAGAGCCCAGGAGATCCATATTCAAATCTTGGTTTTATCATGAGTAAGATGTCCAAACTAAGTGAGTTGTTTTTCCCAAAGTGGTCACTATTATCTAGTTTGAAGAGTAATTGTGATGCTTAGTAATAATGTCCATGAAGAGCCTACCACAGTACCCGTATATAGAAGTTGTTTAAAATAGCAACTTAGGTTATTTAAGCCTCACAAAGTACACATTCTTTTTGAAGCAATTATTACCTATTTTTATAAGGTTGTATATGCTGCACCTGTATTTATGTAAATTATAATATTGCATTAATACAAATACAAGTATATATACATTTATTATAAACCTCTGGCAAAAACTTGTTCATTCATTCTGATGATTTAACAATGCCCTAAGACTAAATACTTTCATACATAATTCCTAAAATATATCTCACTGCTCTCCACTTACGGTCATTCATTTACTGCCTTTTTGTCATTCACTTTCAACCAAAAGTACATGGGCAGAACATATGCTTCTGAGTGTCATTTTTTTCCCCAACATGTTTTCAGAGGAGTCAAAGAAGTTTGATAATATGAATAGACCAATAATGGTCAAGAGTTATTTAACTCAGAACCTGTTTGGAAAATTGCCAGTATGAGTAATTCTTCAATTTAAAATGCTCTCTTTCTTGTATCCTATTACTACTGAAGCACTTAGAGTTATGAATATTTTATAATATTTTATATATACATAAAGAGTGATATTCTATGTACAAAAGGATACAATTCTGTCCAATTTCTGATAGCATTTTAACTTTCTCCCAAAAAAAGAAAAGTCCAATGGAAGGGAAACTGCTAAAATAAAAGAAATTTGTCTCTGCATTTAACACAGAAAATCTAAACCTCTCAAAATTACTCCAAATGCACCATCACCATTTAGCTTGCCTACAAAACATAGAAGAGTTCTAGTATTTTAAAACCAAACATTTAAAAATCATCAGCTTCCCTCTCTAGTAGTTTTCAACTCTTACCAAGATGTAAATCTAGTATAAATATGCCATGTATCCTGGATAGTTCCATCCTGGCCTCAAACAAAGCATGATCCTATTTATCAAGATATCTATAAGTATATCTGTATCTATCTAACAAATCTAGTAACCCTAGTACAAAATTAAATGAATCATTCTGTCTGGTTTATTCTTAGTGAAATAATCCAAATAATCATCTTCTTTGTCTATGTTAACCATCAGATTAATATGCCAAACTGAAGTGTTTGCATGTGATTTAAAGTAAAACTAAGAAATGTAGTTTCTGGGATATATCTAAAATCCACATATAGCATATAGGCATTTGCCCTATCTTTTGGCAATGCTCAATCTCCAATGTTTTCTCTGATATTATTTAGAGTGATCTCCAGCTATGGACAGATGCACTGCGGCTAATTTCCCTGCTGGGCACAAGCAACAACAACCAGACAAAGGATATAAAACAATGTTTTCAGACATTGTACATCACAGAGAGGAAATAACAGAAGGGAGCTCTTAAAAAGGAGAAGGAGGAGAAAGCTTTTTATCATCCTCAGAGTTCTGCTCAAAGATCGTTCTAGACCATGGTGCAAAGAGAATAATCCCAAGCACAGTTTGTGAGTATTGCTGAATTGAGGAAAAAGTTAATAGAGTTTGAAGAGGATGAGGCAGCTGAAAATTGCAGGATAGAGAACTGGAGATGGGGTTGTTATGTATATGAAGACTTGAGGTATCTGCACACAGATGCAATTAAGTGATCCAGCCATCATTCAAAAAGTCAGATAAAGAAGAGCAGGAAAGAAATTATAAAGAACTCATCATGGAAGGAAGGAAGGAAGGAAGGAAGGAAGGAAGGAAGGAAGGAAGGAAGGAAAGAGAAAGGAGAGTGAAAGAAAGAGAAAGAGAGAAGGAAGGGATGGAGGGAAGAGGAGGAAGGAAGGAGGAGGAGGAGAGAAAGAAAATAGGAAAAGAAAATTCAAAGAGATCAATGTTGGTATTTTTTAAGTTGATATATTTCTATCTAGATTAATCTGGAAGAAGATAAATTAACAATATAATGATGGGGAGATTTCACCATATATTCTACAAACATTTTAAAGAAATACTAAGAACAATTTCATGCTAACAAATTTTACAAAATTTAAAAACTTCTTTAAAAACACAAATTACCAAAACAGACACAATAAGAAGTAGAAAATAAAGTGTTGTATCTATTTAAAAAAATAGCAATTCATAGTATAAAAACCCTCCTGCAGAGAAATCTTCAGACTCATATGGCTTTCCTGGTAAATTACAGGAAATAATGCCAATACTACACGAAGTATTTCAGATTCTAAAAGAGGAAGGAATACTTCCTCAGTAATTACACAGCACTGGATAATTGAAAAGACTCATGAGGCTGCACAGACCCCACTCCTGTAACGTTTTAATAAGGTAAAAGACATGTTAAGGGGGAGTAGGTCAAATAAAGTGAATGGGATTAAAAATTACAAACTTCTAGTTATAAAATAAATAAGTCAAGGGGATGAAAAAGTACAGCATAGGGAACATAGTCAATATTGTAATATTGTAATATTGTAATAATGTCATACAGTGGCGGATGGTAACTAGACTTATCGTGGTGAGCACTGCATTATGGATAGTTGTTAAATCACTGTGCTGTACAACTGAAACTAATATAACATTGCTACTCTTCAATTAAAAAAAAATAACAGACATGGCAAACAGGAGAAAGAACTCATAGGCAAACATTAGAGAGGTCCTAGCTCGCAGGCACCGTGCCCTTCTTTCTCAGTCACACAAGAAAGTTAACTTGACCTTCAGAGTTTGAGCCATCAGATAAGTTTGAAACACTTCAGTTTACTGGGATCCACAGACTATTCCAAAGAGCTTTTTTATACTCTTCCAGTCACATCACTAAAACCAGGGTTCATGATAAGACTTGACAGCTGGAAGCGGGAATACATAAAATAAACTAGGTGAAAAATACCAATCAGTGAATGATAATAAGGTATAAATTGTCTCTGATCTATATCAGACCCTAACACAGGAGTATCTTAATCACTTGATAGCATATTTCTTTCAAGTTTCATCAAGCATTAGTTCTATGACTTCAGGTTACCCAAGGGATAAGCACAAGTTGTAGCAGGCAGGCTTAGATTAACTATGCATGCATACAGCTTGCTAACTAATTTTATGAGGCCACCATTACCCCAATATTGTAATCAGGTGAAAACATTACAAGGAAAAACAATTGCATGTCAGCACCATTCAAGAACACGAATTGAGAAATCATTAACAAAATTTCATCTAGTTGAATCTAGTAAAGTATAATCAATATAAAAACCAGAACCAAGTGACACTTATCCTAGAAATACAAGGTTGGTATGACATTTGAAAATAAATTAGTGCAAATCACTGTATAAATGGCATAAAAGAAATTATTAAAAAATGATTTCAAAATTCAGCGAGTATCTGTCAAGATAATACAATAAGGGAAACACATGCTGAAATAAATGGTTACCTACATGGTGAAAAGTAAAGCTCAATTCTTAAAAAAGAAAAAATTCCAAATGACTAATGGTCATAACTCTAAAGCTTTTAGAAGAAAACTCTAGCGGAAGATCTTTAAGATCTGGGTACAGACGAATCTGGAGTTCCTGTCTGGTAATGGTACAGTTCTGTATCTCGATTGCAGTGGTAAATCTGCATCTGTAAAAGTATTTCAGAGAAACACATACACAGCACCACACACAAATGTGTGCATGTAAAAAGTAGTTTAAGTCTATTAAGATCTGTCTAATTAATAGTAGTGTGACATTGTTAATTTTCTGATGTTGATAGTGTCCTATAGTTAAATAATTAAGCAAGGAGGTCACTAGCCTGAGGTGGTTCTGATGCATTGGTAGCCAGTTTAAGAAATGCAAAACCTGGGACCCCAGGGTGGCTCAGCGGTTTAGTGCCTGCCTTCAGCCCAGGGCATAATGCTGGAGTCCTGGGATCAAGTTCCACATCCAGTTCCGTGCATGGAGCCTGCTTCTCCCTCTGCCTATGTCTCTGCCTCTCTCTGTCTCTCTCTGTGTCTCGAATGAATGAATGAATGAATGAATGAATAAAGAAAGAGAGAAAAAGAGAAAGAAAGAAAAGAAAGAAAAGAAGGAAATCCAAAACCTAACATAGAGTCAATGCACTTGGACCAAAGAAAACAAAATTTGAGAACAACCAATCACAACCAGCTAATTCGTCTTTCCCAACCAAAGTGCTTGTTTAAGTTGTAACCAAGCAGATAATTTCCCCACTGTGCTTCCCGATCTGCTCTACAGAAATCTTTCCCCCGGCCCCCAGTGAAAAAGCTCCTAGCCACTTTGAGTTTGGCACTGCCCAATTCAAATTGATGTTTGCTCAAGTAAACTCTTCAAAGTTCTAATATGCCTCAGTTTATCATTTAATAGATATTATATTGGGGGGAAGCTGGGTGAATGGTGTGAAGCTCTCTGTGATGTTGCAAATTGTTGTGTCTAAAACTGTTTCAAAATAAAAAGTTTTAACAAGAGCATCCTGTCCTTATAATGGTTTAATCCACCTGTTTGATTCCTTGTAAAACCTGAGGCAATCTACGTGTTCTGGAGGTCACACTGACCACACCAAAGTTTCCACTTGATTAAAGAAGGCAAGTTTTGCAGCAGATGCGTTAGCCTTGTTCCTTCTAAGTTTGTAATACTTCAGTGCTTTGTGAAATACTTCTGGAGAAAAGGAGAAGGCATCCAGAGTACTCCTTTACAGAGAGGAAAGATACTATCAAATGCCAAAATATCAGCAATACTACTTTTTTCCATTTTGTGTTCTCTTCAGCCATTTCTTTAACTTTATAACTTTTATTTGGAGATATGGGTTTTAAGTGTAGGATAAGAGTAATGGTGAAAACACGAATGTTTTGTTTTAATATCCTTTATTTTTTACTTAAAAAATCAGGGCCTATTTTTAACACCTTGGTTATAGTTCCAATAATGTCCTTTAGTTATAAAGGAAGTTGAATATTGCTCTCTCTCTAAAACAAAAAATGACATTTGAAAGCAATGCATTTTTATAGCATTTAAAAGGTATGTTAAATAACATTAATTTCCTAGATGATATTTGACTGTGACTGCATATATTTTCATTTTGTTCTTTTGCTGGACTCTGAACTTTTTAGGTGGAGAAGGGAATGACAATGACTCTACTCTTCTAGAATCTGTCTTGTGGCTTTGAAACTTACGATTTTTAATGTGTCCACAAAGGTCAGCCAGCCCTAGCTATCATGAATCATTTGTATTTATGCTCAGTTGTTAAACGGTCTCTTTGAGTTAATATCTGTTAAGCCCAAATAGTCCTCCTATATTCAGTTATCCCATAGATTCATATTTTTATTATAAGTTAAGGGTTTTTACCTTTTGTTCAGTGAAAATTCTATCTCCTTAGATATAGAATAATACTATAGGTTTGCCTTTTTATCTACACTAATCCCTACATGCATTAACTATTTTTCTTAATTAATTGGAAAAAATCCTATGGGGACTAATATTTTCTTTGCGAGTTTGGTGGAGTGAGTGACTACCCAAATAAAAAGTACTCCCACGGGACATAGTAATAAACAATGCACGTGTGCTATGTTGTCCTATAAGTGAGCCAGTCATGAACAATTAAATGTCAATGGCCTAAGCAAACAAACACTGAAAATGATTATTTTCATATCAAAGTTGTTTTTTTTTTTTTTTTAATCTATGGCATGTGTGTTTTGGATAAGTTATTTTGTGCTGTTATTTTTTTTCTTTTATTTTAGCAACTTAATATTTACTTTTAGTTTTAGATCAACAAATGGTAGGATGTGTATGGTGGATATTTTTAAATTTTTATTTTCAGCAGCCTAATATTTATTTTTTCACTGCAGACAGATAAGTTACAAATTCATTAAAGCAGAGAATAATCACACAAGAAGCAGAGAGGACACATCCAATGTTGGGCCTACGTTGTGTGGAGCATATTCTGCACTCAATATGGTAATATATTTGAATAGGATGCTTAATTAATAAACCAACCATGGTAAGCTCAGTTTTCTTTAAGATATCATCTCCTTTGGGATCCCTGGGTGGCGCAGCGGCTTAGCGCCTGCCTTTGGCTCAGGGCGCGATCCTGGAGACCCGGGATCGAATCCCACATCAGGCTCCCGGTGCATGGAGCCTGCTTCTCCCTCCGCCTGTGTCTCTGCAATAAAAATTTAAAAAAAAATTAAAAAATAAAAATAAAAAAATAAAAAAAAAAAAGATATCATCTCCCTTTCCTACCAAAGCATGCCTACAGGAAAAATGCTGGCGACCATGTTAACACTCTTAGCTTGAATACTAATTTTCTGTGGGTTCTTCATATAGTCACTAACATTTTTTTAATGCCATTGCATTGATCTACAAAAGGGGTGGACATTTGAATGATACGCCCTATACATAAGGCATTGGTACAATTGTGTACTACCTTTGTAGGATTGTTACACTGAAATGATTTCTTGGCAGAGTGCTCTTGGTATTTGGGAGTAGAGCACACAGAGCTTGTAAATTAAGGAATATAATACTAATCTACTTTCTTTGAAAAGGGTACTGTAGAAAAATAAATCAATGCAAAATGTTTTTTTTCTTAATAAAGGTATAAAGTGAGACTTTTGAGTGGAAATCATCCTATGAAATAAAACTTTAAGTAAAAGTACAATTACATTGTAAAAGAAATTGAAAGATAAATTTGGATAATAAAAAGAAAATAATATTCATCTAAATTTTGAATTAACATATAAAAATCAATAAAACTACATTCAATGATCCAACCACCATTAAACTTTGTAATAATTGTGTTTAAACAGATATTAAAACATAAAATGATATTAAATATTAGTGCAATTAGAATGGACTTTGAACATTCTTTCCATTAGACATTTTTTTTTCCATTAGACATTTTGTAAGAGTATGCACTATATCCTTAAGGCTGTTTCTTTGTAGTATGGCATGAACTGCAGATTTAGAAACCTATAGAATTAATTTGATTAATTATCCTCGTAATTTAAAACACCATTTGTACCAAACACATCCTAAAACTCTAATTAGTTGACAATCTATACTAACCAGATCTAATTGTCAAGTTAGCACACTTTGTTTAGAAACTTGGAAATGACTATAAAGATCTTTTAAGAGTAAACAAAATAGTAAAATTGATTGCTATTTCATAAAAATATTAAGTACCTTCTTGCTTATGTGTTTAGTCATACTGCCTTCATCCAAAAAGGCTTTAAAATGGTTTATTAATTATATATAAAGCTGAAAATAAGCTACAAATTGTTTGAATGCAGAAAACATTTATGCACTTTTTATCTTTATCGTTTAAGTACTTCTAACCTCACTGTGAAGTTGTAGAACTTATTCTCTAGGGCCCAACTGTACTAAACTATTAACAAGGTTTGAAGCTGTATGTTTTTACTGAGAGAATACTGTTTGCTTTTATTATAATTCTAACAGTGATTTTGAAATAATGTTGATTTCTTTAACACCATATAATTTCTGAGGAGGGGGGAGTGAGAGAAAAAGAGAGAAGGGGGGGAGTGGATTTAACAGTGACATTAATGTGAACTATTCTTTATAGAATTTATATCGAGTCCTGCAGACCCCTGATGACCATTTAGTGAAGTAATAATGCTATTTATTAAAAAATAATTCAGTGACTTAAAAGAGTTTGCTGAATCACAAGTCAATAACTCTGCAAACGAATATAGACATATTTGTGTACACATGTATATATGTAGGTATGTGTATCTATTTATTTATTGGTAAAAACAAAAACCAGAAAAGTGTTACCTAGAATTGATATATTTGAATGTTTTCACAGGTTAAAATTGGCAAATGGTAGAAATTGTAAAAATATGTATATATTCTTAGAATTTAATTTATTTTTATTATTTTGAAAAAGATTTCATGCATTCCTGAGAGATACAGAGAGAGAAGCAAAGACATAGACAGAGGGAGAAGTAGGCTCCTCACAGGGAGCCTGATGTGGGACTCGATCCACAGACCTGGGATTATGCCCTGAGCCAAAGGCAGATGCTCAACCGCTGAACCACCCAGGCATCCCTTATGATTTATTTATGTATGTTTTCCCTAAGAAAGACAGTTTGCTGGTCAGCCAGTTGTTTCTATACATCCAGAATTCCCCTGAACTATCTTTCTCTAATGACTTTCTAAGATTCTTTTTCTTTTGTTTTAACATAAAGCATTTTGCACTAAATGGTAGAAAAAAGCAAATCCAATCTGGGCAGGGCAAAATAGCTACATTCACAATTCACAACAACTCTGAAGCCTACCTTTCCACCTCCCTATTTATCTGTGTCACTCGAATTCAAAAACTGCTGTGTTGGTTAGGAAAGGCCAAGAAGAATTATCTACTGATTTATATCATCTGTACTGGTAATAACCTGAGAAATAATGCCACAAAGAGCTTAGATAAGTAAGAGAAGCCTGGATATCCCTTCTCAGTAATGAATAATCTATAAGTTCACATCCTTCTAAATCATGAGATGCTTATCGAGCAATACTGCCGTGGACAGTTGAGCCCAGCACATGCTGGCCCTCACGTAGACAGGATCTAATTGGAGTCCCTTTAGCTAAATTCGTCCACTGACCCTCTTACATAGTCAGTGCTTGGAAACAAACACACATCACAGAAAAGCAATCCCATATGCAGTTGGAATAATTTTAATGCTATTCAAGGCAGCATGGTCATATGTTCTGATTTACCAATATTCACCTGTTATTCCAAAATCCCATCTTCTAAAAACAAAAACAAAAACAAAAAAGCAAAAAAACAAAATCCCATCTTCTTTACCAACTTTTGTCCTAGGTAAATGTATCATGATCTAGATACTTATCCAAAACAAAATAATTTTTGGAGATATTTTTATTCCTTTTGAATATGCTGATAATTTTTGAAATGTATGGAGGGAAACCATACAGACATATTTAAACTAACCAGATATTCCATATCCAAGAGCGTGACCCTTCAAAATTATCACAGAGTAAGATTGTGTTGGTGGTGAGTTTCAAGTCAAATGATGACTAAATATGTACTGATCTGTCTGTTGCTCAAAATTTGTTATAACTTTTCTTCATCTTTATCATTTCCTAAAAATTCCCCAAAAGCATTAACCATGGAAGTATTATTATGTAAGAAAGAAGTATTTCTTATTAACCAAAGACAACGTAAGCTAACAAGTATATGGAGAAATTATCAAATGACAAGTACATATGTGAAATTATTGAATAACAAGTGCTAGTAGAACATAGAGCAATGGGAACATTTACTGCCAGTAAGACCATAAATCAGTGCAACTGTTTTAGAGAGATTTCTGGATTCTCCTTTTATGAAGTTATGTGTCTCAAGGCTTAGTTTCAAAATACAATCCCCAATGGGTTCCTGAGTTCTCTGCTTGTTCATGGTGGCAAAAGTTGGAGAAAACTGTGCTATCATGATAAAGAGAATTAGTAATAAGATACATTATGTCCATATGCAGTGATGCTATCTAGTATTATGCTTAAAAACATAGCACTAAGTATAAAAAACGAGAAACCTATTTAGCATGATTTAATTGATATAAATAAAAATGCAAAGCCAACTAACATATTTTTCAGGTATATTTTTCAATATAACTAAAAATATATTTTAAATATATTTGCGAGATTCCTACCATGTGATATGGAAGAGACTATTACTGGGGAAGAGGGGAGAAGAGGAAAAATAATTAAACACAATAAAAATGTAACATTTTATGTATTTATGATAATGACAAGCCATGAACTGAATTTTATTAAGTCAATACTCTAAAAAAAAATCTATGTAAGAAGCATAATAAATTAATTAAATGTAAATAAATAAATTAAATATTGATATTTAATCTATATAAAGTTTACAATAATGGGCATCCACTAAAATAAAGAATATCAGTAATAGAGTTTAGCTTATTAAAGAAAAAACATATTACCTACTTATAGATGTCATCCATTCTAAGAGACAATTTGTAAACTGAAAGTAAATAAAGTTGGTAATAACTGGGTACATTATACACTTGGGATGAATAAAATAATAACTGAAATTTAATAACCACATCGTACTCTGTATAAAGAAAAAGCAAGAAATATGTTTTGAATCTAAGAGCATTATGTGACAGTTTCTCTCTATGGTCACCCAACAGAATTGGTGTCCTGGGTACCATCCCTGTCAGAAAATAGGTCTATCGTTTCAGGGATGGTGTAACCATCACATTGTCACCGCTCAGTGGCACTAGCCATTAAGATTACATCATTATTCTGATTTGCTCTATTTCCACACTCACCCTATGATTAAAATTTCAGTGTAGATTTAACAACCAGTTCTGTCAAATTTATCTGTCTCTTATGAACTGAGTAATTTTGTGCCTTTAAAACTCATCAGATAATGCTTGTCATCGCAAGATTCACCAATGTGACTCAGCAAGGCAATATACACCCTACAGAGCCCATCCTAAATAGTGTGCATGACTCTGTCACTTTTTGTGTAAAGATAGACAGAACACTGAATTTTCATTTTATTATAAAATAGTAATGACTGCAAAAACATTCAAACAATACAGAAAGAAACTTAAAACAAAATAAAACCTAAGTACCATCGAAACAAAGTGATCATTAATTTCCAAGTAGCCTTCCAATACATATGAACGCAAACCAAAAAATGAACATTCCACATATTTGTCAGACCAATTAGTTGTTAGTTCTTCCTAAGGCAATAATATATATGTTAATCTTCATGGTCTTTTTAGTAGTTATGTAATGCTTTCTTTTATCAAAATCATGACATGAAAATAACAGTTAAACATGAAATTTTTAATATTTATGTTTTGTTCTCACTTGAGTTTCTTTTGTTAGCTGTGTTAGAATTATAATTATATAAAAAATTAAAAAATTAAAAAAATTATAATTATAAAATCTTTACATTTAGCTTAAGGTTGTACATGTTTGAATACTTATTGAAGGCCACTATTTAAATGCTCATTAAAGGATGCTCTGTACTTAGCTTATGTCTTTATAGAGACTGCTTCAATACCTTATTTTTTAAAAAGTATACAATGATAACTTTTCCTTTTAAATATGCCAAGAGACATTAAAAAAAAACAAACCCACAAATTTATCATCCTAGAGGTTTGTAAGTCAGATATATGATAAAGTTCTCACCAGGCTAGGACGCCTGGGTGGCTCAGTGATTGAGCGTCTGTCTGCCTTTGGCTCAGGTTGTGATCCCAGGGTCCTGGGATGGAGTCCCACATCGGGCTCCCCACAGGGAGCCTGCTTCTCCCTCTACCTATGTCTCTGCCTCTGTGTGTGTGTCTCTCATGAACAACAACAACAAAAAAGTTCTCACAGGCTACAATCAAAGCATCCATAGGGCTATAATTCCTTTCTGGAAGATCTAGGGCATAAAGAAGTCCTTTTTCCTCGCTGGCTGTGAGCTGAGTCCTTTCCAGGGCTTGGATGCCACCTGCATTCCTTAGCTGGTAGTCCCCTTCCTCCATCTTCAAAACCTGCTGCAGTGGGTTGAGTCTTTCATGCTTTCTCATCTCTTCTGTCGTCACACCCTTTTAACTATTTTACCTTCCTCTTTTGCTTTTAAAGACCTTCTGACCATATAAAACCCATCAGGATTATCTAGGATAATCTCTATATGTTAAGGTAGCAGATTATCAACCTTAATTCCATCTTGAACCCTAACTCCCTTTTGGCCTAGTAACATAGTCACATGTCTGACACTAGGGGATGAATCATGGAGGCCAAAATCCTGCCTTCACACCTTGCTTAGCTTCACTCCCAATGATTCACTTTGAGTTTACTGTCCCTGAGCCTTTGGCCTTTAGGAATGTGGAAGGTGTTACTTCTAAAGGGAGTATATTGTCTACATAGTTACAGCAAGAGTCCCAAAAGCTATGGTTCCTACTTGGTCACTTTGGAATTCTGTACAAAGGAAACAGCAGGCAAGAAAAGAAGCACTATCTTGGCAGGGGTAGGTGGCCATGATGGAAACAGATAGGGCTGCTGTCACACAGTGATGGCAGGAGAAATATCTCTCCAGATATATTATTCTACCTCTTTGCCCAAATGGATCATAAATGGTATAGTATGAGAATGTCATTGGCTCAGACATCTGAAGGACAAGAGTCTGATCACATTGTCAGGCAGACGCCTAGCACAGTTGCTAGATGAGAATCAGAAGTGTCAAAATACGTAGGATGGAGCAAAATTTGTTTTTAGATAGGGAATTTTTTTAAAAAGTTAAAAATGTAAAATAATTGAAACCATTTTTAAATTTTTAAGGTAGACTTGGAGCATCAAGACATACTCAGCAATATTTTTTTTTGCCCCAGGAGTATTTTTTTTAATAAAAATTAACATTAAAGTAAATTATAAGGATAATTAATGATATATAAAAGTACTCTCTCCATACATTTTGGGAAGCTGGATGCTGTACAAGTAATAAAAATGAAAATAAATAGGCAAAATGCCCAGTCTAGCAAATATATTTGAAGAATACTGAGAGATTAAGAACAGTTCTATAAATGATGGGCTAATAAATAAGGGAAGCCCTGGTGGCTATCAATACCAACAGAGGAGAAACACATACACATAAACACACTTTTTTGGGCAATGTTCACAAGAAAACCCATTGGTAAAAATCAGAGAAAATCTTCCAGGGTCTTGCTGCAACAGAGGCAAACTGCTGACACTAATCTAAATGAAGAGCCTAACTACTAAAATGAACTAAGATAAATTATATTTTATTTGCTGTGCCAAAATTGTTGGATCATCTTTCTCTTTCAGTTATTTATCTGTTGGGTAAAAGTGGTATGTAAACCTCTCACTAAATTTCACAACTTCATCAGTCATTACAGAGATGATATACCACCATGAGATCTCACATACAGGAAAGTAACATAGACAATTCAGATTATTTTTGGAATAAAAAAAATCTAAAACAAATGATCAGCCATAGTCATTATTCAGTAACCTGTTTACAAATAATATGCTATTTTATTTCAAAATTAAAGTTTGACTTTGAAAACTAGAGTAGTCTATTCTCACTTTGTGAGAAGAGAAAATGCATTTCATTGGTTAGACTTTCTTTATTAAAAGACACTTGTCTGGGCTTTAGTATGTTATAAATTCATGCTGAAATGTGTACAACAATATGATGTTATACTAAGCACATAGATGACAAAACATGACGGCCTCTGTGTGAGCCCTGAAGGCTCTAGGGTTGGAGTTGCTGGAGATTCTTTCTTTTGAGAGTTAAAGAAGAGTAAAAAAGAAGGAACAAGAGCAGATTTGAAGTCAGAACAATAGGGAATATATACTCTGACCATTGTTTTTCCTTCTCCATTTTTGAGAAATATGCATTAAGAATGTAAGTTTTTGGAAATTACTTTGGACTACAAGATGCACTGTGTGGACACCGACACCACTCTAGACTGAATCAGACTGATTAGAGCTTCAGAATTCTAACTTGTATCATTCACAGCCACTCACACATACTTAGGGTGGAGCGACTGAGAGAAACAGAGGTCAAGAGACAGAGTACCTATTACATAGCATATACTTAATATAGTATACACGACATCCATATCATTTATGGTAAATAAATGTATTCAGAGCTAGAAAATAAAGAGACATAACAAAAGATAGCTTTTTGTATAATAAAGTGAAGGGAAATTTTTGTTTTGCTTAATTTTTTAAATTAAGTTTCCGATATTGGGTTAAATTTCCAAAATAAGGGGCACCTGTGTGGCTCAGTTGGTTAAGCGACCAACTCTTGATTCCAGCTAAGTCAACATCTCAGGGTCATGAGATCAAGCCCTACGTTGGGCTCCATGCTGGGCGTGGAGCCTACTTAAGATTCTCTCTCTCCCTATCTCTCTGCCCCTCCTCTCATACTCTTCCTCTTAAAATTTAAAAATTTCCAAAATGATAGTGTGTTTGGAAATTACTAGATAATTCTGGGGAAAATAAAGGTTTAATAATTATGTAATTATTATTTCTGTTATATGGAAATAAAGATACATTTAGGTATCTATAATTCATTATGAGATGTATACTATGACATGTAAAGGAAATTCATCTAGGTTTCAAAAGGGTAATTATGCAAATCATAACTTTACCACAAAACAAAAACCCTATACATAAAGATAGATTATCCTGAGTCTTGGTGATATAGAGTCTCTCTCTGGAAGTCTGAATAGCTAACAGAAGAAAATGCCTGAGTGGAGAAGAAATACTAATTCTAAGAGTCATTTCAGGGGACGCCTTGGTGGCTCAGCAGTTGAGTGTCTACCTTTGGCTCAGGTCATGATCCCAGAGTCCAGGATCGAGTCCCACATCAGGCTCCCGGCATGGAGCCTGCTTTTCCCTCTGCCTGTGTCTCTGCCACTCTCTGTGTGTCTCTCATGAGTAAATAAATAAAATCTTAAAAAATAAAATAAAATTCATTTCAGGTTGTTATGTTTGGTGACTTTGGGCAAATAGAAAGCAACAGTGCTTTGAGAGAAGAGCAAGCCTGTGGGTAAAGTCCTACAGCAGACATTCAGGATGGCTTAGAGCTCTTAGGACCAGACTGCAGAGCCACATGAAGTCCACAAGAACAGAACCTTAGCCAGCACTCACATCCCTCTCAGATCTGGATGGCTTAGCACATGAAGTTTTTTACTAGTAATTATAGCCTGAAGGATGAAAGGTCATTTTTCCAATCCCAAAAAGAGAAAATAGCATGATACACAGCAAAAGATTCAGGATCAAAGTGGATGGATCATACAAGATGCAAACCTGCACCTTTCCCCATCCCTCAGGGCTCTTGAGCAAGTAGGTGTCAGGAGATAAAGCTATATACTTTTTACAGATTCTGGGGTCAAGAAACGCAGTGTCTTCTATACCATGAGGAAACGAAACTAAGACAAAAGCAAATAAAGCAAAAACAAAGAAACAAGAGAAACCCTCATTCTGTGCACACCACCACCATTTTTCTTTTGAATGTGAAATAGCATGAGACAATATTTCCAACCATTCTGAATCCCCAGGACACGAGGCTGACAGTAGAAAAGTAAGTCGAAAGAGGCCTCTCTATGCAATAAAGGTTAATGGCACTCATCTGGTAAGCTACAGAGCAAACATGAGGACAATTCAACAGCTGGCATGTAAGTCCCTGCCCTGCCCACCTCACTCACTTTCTAAATCCAGAAGAGAAGGGGAAAATAAAGAAGAAGGGAAAATACTGAATTGACTGATTACTGCTGGAATAGAGAGGGAGGGGCAGAGACAGAGAGAGAGACACAGAGAACTGCTTTTATCTTAAGTTGACACTAATTTTCTAATAAAGGCAGAAATTGGGACTCAATATCTAAGTATATTTATGAAAAACAAAAATTTACTTTAGCAATTTGTGTTTGCAGACCATGAACTTCGTACCTGCTCGACCAGTGAAGACATCTCAATACAATAATGACGATCTTAGAACATAAAGCTGGTACCATTATATGACAGTGGTATGAACAAACTGTTTCTCATGTTTTCAGAATCCTTGAGCAAGAGAAAATCCTAAGCCAATGTGTGTTTCCTAAAAGAAGAAGAAAAATAAATAGTGTTCTGTGAGAATTTAGATATTGGAATAGGATAACTTGTGAGATGGGGGACATGCCATCCATGTTGTCTTGAGTGAAAGGAAAAGGAAAAAAAAAAAAAGATGAATACAATAGCCACTACCTAAGAGTGCAATTATTAACCTTTTAGAAGGAGAAGGATTAAACTAGATGATTTCTCAAAGTACAATCTAGGGCTGTCATTCTATCATTCTACGGCTCTTTGATGTCAGAATGCAATTCGGGGCTTTTGAAGTATATTAGAAAACCCAGGATAACTTGCTGTCTCCTGGGCCACGAGCCAACCTGAGTCTTATGAAAGGAAGTGTCAAGGATGGCATTCACTGAGGATGCAAAAATCACCTAAAGAAATAGATGAAAGAGGGAATAAGATAGTGAAGGATGCATTAGGAAGGAAAGTTAATTGTGGAGATGTAAGAAACTCTTGCAGAAACATCCAGAATTAAGATGGCATATATAAGGCATAGTGCTTATCTGGTTTCATCCGTTTAGGATACCTGAATTTTGAATGTTAATAGACAAGTATGTTGCAGAAATAGCACAGGAAATTATAGAAACGGTGTCTAGAGGAATTTCTTAAAACAGAGTGCTATGAAGAAAAAAAGCTTTATTGAGAAGTCTGAAATCCTGGAAACAAATTATGTGTGTGGAGGGGTGAGAACTCTGAAGGTCTAACCTTTTAGCACATTTCATGCATAAAATAGATTATTAACTATACCTTCTACACTGTACATTAGCTCTCTAGAATTTATCCATCTTATAAGTAAATGTTTGTACCTTGTGACCAACATATCTTCATTTCTCCCATCTTGTAGCCCCTGGCAACTAATTTACTGTGTCTCTCTAAGTTCAAACTTTTTAGATCCCACATAAGTGGGGTCAATGTCATATTTTTCTTTTTGTATCTGTTTTATTCCATTTAGCATAATGTCCTCCAAGTTCATCCACACTATCAAAAATGGCAGGATTTCCTTCTTTTCTAAGACTGAATACTATCTAAATCTAGTTCCAATGTTTGAAGAACTGTGGACGTAAGACAGGACTGGCGGAGGAGTTCAATCAGTGAGGGATTTGAACAATAAGGAGTAGGTAAAGGATAGACATGTAAGGAGCTCTACAATTTACCTCATTAAGAGAGTGAAGAAGGAATGTTATCCCATGATACTCCCCAGAAAGTCTCTGTTATGATTTTTTCTAAAACTCATCTTCCATTTTCTCCCCATAGATAACATGATGGTTCACTCCATCCACTCATTCAGGTGTCAAGCCAAAGACCTACTCCTTCTTTCTTTACCCAATTTAAATCTCAAACTCCACCCAGCATTATCTATTCCTTTCCCTGGTTTTATTTTTCTCCTTAATGCTTATCATCAGTAATGAAGTAGATTTTACTTTTCTTTTCTTTTTTATGTAAAAACTATGTAAAAAAAAACTATATAGTTTTGCTGCTCTGTTCCCAACATCAGAACAGTGCTAGGAAAATATAGTACAAATTTAATAAGTATTTCTTTAATTGAACTCATTAAATTATCCCAACTCTGTTGATCCTTTTCCTTCTGACAATGGCTTTACGAGCCATTACCACTAAATACTTAGCCTTTGAAATTAAAAAAAAAAAAAAAGTTCACTTTAAGTAGAATCTACATCAATTTATTTCTACAGAGACTTTGCTTCCCTCTGAGATGTTCTGCAATATGCTGACTGACAGCTTTACTTGTTTTTCACAGAAATAGTGTCTGTCTGTCTGCTTAGGCTACAGCTCTCTCTATCCTTGAAATGCCCTACTTCTTACTTCAGGGTCCTTTGCCATGTTAACTATGAAGACAAGAGAAAGATTTTTCTCTCATGTGGAATTTGAACTGAAAATAGTTTCCCCTTCATATATAGGGCCTTAATATTTCCTGTGTAATTCCAATACATATTCACGGGAAGCAATTTTGTATAATCAGTTTGACGTGTTCCCTGCAAAATAATCCCGGAGACAATGATGTACACGCAGGAAGTGCAATGAGCCATACTCTCTGGATGATATCTATGGGGGTGTACATGAAGCCCAATTAGGAAGACAAGAAGGAAGAATTGTATACAATAGGAACAGAGGCATCAGGCAACCTCACAGTTGATCTAAGATGAGGATGGCCTTTTAGAGAACTCCTAAATCAAGGCACAGCAGCTAGCCCTCTGCTGCTCCACATCAGCCAGAGTTGGATGCTGGCCACTCATGGGGAGGGATGATGGAGTCCTGGAGGGCTCAACTCACTTCAAAAAAAGCACTTCTGGGAAAAGTACTCAGCTGCCAGTCATTATCATGGAACACTCCCGGTTTCTAATGGAATGAGTGTCTCCTAGGGGCATGCATACCCAGCATCCACCACAACTTCATGCTCATTTATGAGATTAATATATAGGATGAGAAATAAAAAAAAATACAGGATTCCTTTCTTGGAGGTAGACAGAAGAAAGGGTATCAAATGGAACAGGTGGATTGGGAGTTATAATAATTATAACATATAATAATGTCTTATTATAAGATCTAGGAGATATAGTATGAACTGATTAATATTTTTGTCTGATTTTAGGAAGGAAAAACAAAGATGTTTTTACTCTTGAAGTAAGAAATTATTAGTATTGTGTGTATTAAATAATAATTTAATTTTTATGATCTTTAATGAAAAGGGTTTTTTTTTGCAATTGCCATCATCTTATTATAATAGACGTGTATATTCATAGTGAATATTTTAAAATATTTTGAAAAAAAGTAAAAAATAAAAATATTTTGAAAGCATAAGAAGGAAAATAAGAACAGAACCCCACTCTCCAAATGATACTTGTTACCACTTGGTTACAATTCTTTCAAGGTGCTAAGGAGTAAGTCAGTCGTCTCTCTCTCTCTCTCTCAATCTCTCATTTTCTACACATCCTATATATACCTATATACCCACGTATAACATTTATCTATGCTATTTTTATAAGGTAAACATTATTCTATAACAACTTCATTTTCATTTCATTTAATGTATCATGAATATTTCACTAACTTCAAATATTCTTATACAGTACTATTCTACTGGTTACACATTATTTTATTATAGATATGCATTTAAATTTCTCTATTTCACTAGGTTACCATAATCCATTTGAGTGAATGAATGCTTTTGATATAGACAGATAACACTTTAAGCTCTTCCATTTTTTTTCTTAAGCCTTGGGCAGGCTTTTCTGAAACCCAGTTACTGCAGAATATATGACAACATATTTTACATGACATGTTTATAATTCCTCAATATGTTCCTCAGCATGTAAGGAAGCTTTGAGTCAGAATATATCGTTGAAGGTAATAAACACACTAAAATGTTGAGCCTCTTAAACATATGATTATTTGTGTTGTTTATATTTTGTTGAATCCAATTTTTATTATTAAAGAAACTCAGCAATTACTAGCAACTTCCCTAAGAGAGAATATATTCTTTAATCTTCATTCACATAACTGAAGATTATTGGATACAAAGTTCCTTGTGCTTTATTTAAATAGTTCCTTTAATAAGAAATGCAGAGTATTAATTAAATATTTAATTCTGGTTAGCTTGTCAGCACCATGTATTGCTACTGAAGGCACATTAACGGGGGTAATTTTTTTTTTTTTTTTTAACGGGGGTAATTAAAGAAATTGGTGATGCACTAGATAGGAATTCTTAACATTCTTTTACAGTAAACTCGTTTTGTGTAGTAATAAGCCTTGTCATTACAAATGAAATGCACCACCTGGTACAATTAGCCTTATGCCTCTTATTTTAAGTACATCTCGGAACTGTAGTACAATGTTATAATTTGCATTGTTAAAGCTCAAACAAAATGCCAGAACTTGATTCAAAAATGTCTATCATCCTAGGGTCTGGGGTCATTTAATATATTATATTCTAGTTAGGTATCATGAACTTTTTAAAGAGAGCATAGTGCTGAGAAGATTATGGCAGAAGGTTAAATATAAGTAGCTAAACCTTTCAGGTAAGAGTACCTCATTCACATAATCCAATACAAATTATAGTGTTATATTAACTACCCAAAGCAATCGACAGATTTAATGTAATCCCTATCAAAATACCACCAGCATCTTTCACAGAACTAGAACAAACAATCCTAAAATTTGTATGGAACCACAAAAGACCTTGAATAGCCAAAGGAATCTTGAAAAAGAAAAACAAAAGTGGAGTTATCACAATTCCAGGTTTCAAGTTATATTACAAGGCAGTAGTAATTAAAATCGTGTAAAATAAATAAAATAGACACATAGATCAGTGGAATAGTACGGAAAACCCAGAAATGGACTCACAACTATATGGTCAATTAATCTGCAACAAAGCAGGAAAGAATATCCAATGGGAAAAAGACAGTCTCTTCAAAACTGATGTTGGGAAAAGTGGACAGACACAAGCAGAAGAATGAAACTGGATTGCTTTCTTCCACCATACACAAAAATAAACTCAAAATGGATTAAAGACCTAAATGTGAAAGCTGAAACCATAAAAATTCTTGAAGATACCATAGGCAGTAATCTCTCTGACATCACCCATAGCAACATTTTTCTACATATGTTTCCTGAGGCAAAGGAAATAAAAGTAAAAATAAATTATGGAGACTACATCAAAATAGAAAGTTGCTGTGTAGCAAAGGAAACTATCAACAAAATTAAAAGGCAATCTACAAAATGGGAGATAATTTGTAAATGGCATATCTGATAAAGGGCTGGTATCCAAAATATATAAAGAACTTACAAACCTCACCAGCCAAAAACCAAATAATCCAATTGAAAAATGGGCAGAAGACATAAACAGATATTTCTCCAAAAAAGACATACAGATGGCTAATAGCCACATGCTCAACATCACGTATCAACAGGGAAATGCAAATCAAAACTACAATAAGATATCACCTCACAGCTGTCAGAATGGCTAAAATAAAAAGCACAAGAACCAACAGGTGTTGGGGGGTGATATGAAACAAAAGGAACCTTCTTGCATTGTTGAAGAACGCAAATGCATGCATCCACTGTGAAAAGGATATGGAGTTCCCTCAAAAAGTTAAAAATAGAACTGCCCTACAATCCAATAATCACACTACTGGATAGTTACCCATCGAATACAAAAACACTAATATAAAGGGACACATAGACACCTATGCTTATTGCATTATATACAATGATCAAAATATGGAAGCAGCCCAAATGTCCATTGACATTAGATGAATGGATAATAAATATGTTGTATATATACACTTTGGAATATTATTCAGCCATAAAAGAATGAAATATTTAAAAAAAAAAGAATGAAATCTTGCTATTTGCAACAACATGGTCAAAACTAGACAGTATAATGCTAAACAAAATAAATCAGTCACAGAAAGACAAATACCATATGATCTCACTCATATGTGGAATTTAAGAAACCATGAGTAAAGGAATGAGTAAAGGAAAAAGAGAGAGAGAGAGAGAGAAAGACAAACCAAGAGAGAGATTTTTAACTATAGAGAGCAAACTTATGGGTACCAGAAGGAATATGGGTTGTCAGATGAGGAAAATAGAGGAAGTAGATTAAAGGGTACACTTATCATGATGAAAAACTAAATACATAAATAAATAAATAAATAAAATGATAAAATGACTGTTATACTAAAATATAACCTGAATACAATTAATCATGTAAGTGTACTAAACTATCTAAAAGTAAAATTTTATAATACTATTTAGCCAAAGCATATGGATTATCATTCTAACATAACATGGGAAGATGGGAGAAAAATCTAAAAGGAATGGGCATGAACTTATTAACTTGAGACCCCCCTCTTAGTAGGATGCATATAGAACTGGAGCCATTAAATTGAAGACAATGATGATTCCAATAAAACAAAAGTCAAAAATACATATCGTCAATATCTCAGTTATGAAGCAAGTTCTAAGGGTATCTCATTCTCCATCCCCCTAATATTATTTAAATCACTATGGAGCCTATACATGACAAGAAAAATCACAAAAGCTCTGAAATCTAAAGATAAAAATAGGAACAAAATAGTTTCTGTATCTCTTGATATAAGCTAGGTTAGAAGCCAATTGAGGCAGGGCTTTCAAAGCACGCAGATGTAACCCTTCCAGGGAAAGACTGGGGATGGGCCATTTTGTCTGCTTCCTCCACACTGAGTGAAAGGGTAGGAGTATGTCTCCTGGGAGTGCCTCTGGGCTAATGAGCAACTGCTCCTTTGTTTGCTATAGTCTTGTAGGTCTCTTTGACCCTAAACAAAGTAAGGAAGGGAGTTCTTCAGTCTTTCCTACCTGTTTTTAATGTCTGTGTTTTCTCATTCACCCGTGTGTCTGTAGAAGGGCCTTCTGGATTTCCCCCTGGTGCCATCTTGGTTGAAACCTAAACAACAACAACAAAAAAATGTTTTGAATGGATGACAGGTGTTGGAAACTTTAAATTGTTGATTAGTGAATTTTGTTGTCTGACTTAATGATGTTGGACTTTGTTCTGACCGGCTGTTGCCAGGAAAATCCTATGTCCAGTGTGAGTTTAGAAGAGGAATCAACAAAATCTCTATAAAAAGGCCGGGGGGGGGGGGGGGGGCGGGGGGGAGCAGCGTCTAGTTTAAGTTTTGCAGGCTGAATGGTCTCTATCTCAACTAATCAACTCTGTTGTTGTAATACAAAAACCTCCGTACATAAGATGTAAATGAATGAGAAGAGCTGTGTTCCAATAAAACTTTAATTACACAATCAGGGAGAGGGTCAGATATGTTCCTTAGTGTCACTGACCCCAGTCTGGGGAACCTATTCTAGAGGAGTAGTTCAGGCCAACTACTAAAGCATGGCCTTGCAACTCTACTAAATGCCCCAGGTATTTGATGAGGTTTCTTCACTGTGGTCGCTGGGTTTCAGAAGGATCCACCGCCCTGTTTGAGGTACAGAAATTGTTTGGCTTACAGTTAATTTGGCAATTGTCCCTTCCTCTGAAATTTTTCTTTGCCGTCATGGAGTTTAACCATATACACACAGACTGGTAGTTAGCCTGACTCGAAAGGATCCTTATGCAGATTTCCAGAGTTTTCTCTGTGTAACTCTCTCCTCACTGGTGATCTGCTTCCAATATTCTTGCCACCATGGCTTCTCCAACTTCAAACTAGGTCATTTGTGTTGACCCTCCCTGCTCTAGGGTTTGAAAATTGCCTATAGGGAAAAAGCCAGAGTGATGGAGAGCAGTTGACTCTCTCCTTTCTTTTCTCTCAGAGTCCCCTGCTGTCTGTCACCCAATACCTGAAAACAAATATTTTGTTGAATTTTCCAGCTGTTTATGAAGGGAAGTATGACCTTCCCTGGAAGCATACATTCTCTGTGTAGTTTTTATGAAGAAACTTTTTATCAAGAAACTCGCTACCTATGCACATTTTTTCTGAGGAACGCTTTTGGACACTTCTGGAAAAAAAAAATACTGTTCTTCTCTGAAATCCACAAGAACTTAAAGGATCATATAAGTTTTCCCACGTGTTATGATAGCAGAGTCCTACTTTTGAAGTATACCTTAACAACAAGTATAGCAAAAACGCTCTTACACATTATGTGTGTATGTTGCTTGTTTGGAGAATTAAAACCACAACTATGTAAAAAAAAAAATTAAAGTTTAAAATTCCATTACATATTCTCACTGACTCGACCAACTAGAAAGGTATTTAGCACATAAATTTGAAAGAAAAACCACGTTTTAATAGTGACTTTAGGAGTTTTTGCCCTGATGCTCAAAACATTCTAATATTGCCATTTTCCCCCTAAAACAGGTGATATTAATATTTATAGTCATTTTAAAAGTCCATCTTTCTTCTTTTCCCATTTGCTATTGCTGTATTTTGGAATTTCAAATATTAAAAAAATATTTTCTAAAAAAATAAATACATAAAATAATAAAAATAAAAAAAAATATTTGCTTCCATTGTCACTTTCTTGACAAACATAGCTGGTGTATAGTTGGAAACCTACCCTGGCAATGCAGTTAATGACATCATGTCTCCATTAAGCAAGCTCTGCTATCCAAGCAGAGAGAATTTAAGGACTAGATATAACCATGGAGAGAAGCTAACAATGTAATCATGGTTAACTTTCTGAAATACACTTTTATCTAATTTGAACAACCAAATTTTACATGATAGCTATATTAGGGTTTTCCAGAGAAACAGAACTAAAAAGAGACATATAAAGAGACAGAAGGAGGGAGAGGGAGACAGGGAGAGAGAGACAGAGACAGAGATAGAGAGATTTATTATTTAAAAATTGGCTCACATGATTCTGGACATTGCAGAGGCCAAAATCTGCAGTGTGAACTACCAGGCTCAAGACATAGAAGAGGTAATGGTGCAGATGAAGTCCTAAGGCAGTTTGCTAAAGAATCCCTTCCTTCTCAGGGAGGTTGATCTTTTTGTTCCATTGAGGCCTTCAACTGATTTCACGAGGCCCACCTACTTTATGGAGAGCAATCTGATTTACCCAAATTGTCCGTTTAAATGTTAATTTCACCTGCAAGCACCCTCCAAGTTGACACATAAAATTAACCATCACAGTAGCATTTTCATTAATCCTTCAGGCCTTATTAAAATACTGACAAGAAGACAGGCAACTTAAAATGAATGTTTGGTAAACTAACAAAGACATATTCATCTTATAGGATGATAGGGTGTAATGAGGAGGAGGTGTTATGAAGTGGAGCAGGTGGAGGTTATAGAAAATGCATTAGAAGGAGAAACACTGAAAAGCTGATGTAAAGGAAAACACTTGTTTTGTTTTGGTTTTGGTTTTGGTTTTTGTATTCTATCATGAAACCTCTAAAATGTTTACTATTGTCCCAAAGGCCTTACACATCAGTGACACCTATGGATAGCTGCGGAAACTCAGGAGCACTAATGAGTTTAGATACTTCAAAGAATCATATGTGAAAATTCTACAATTAGTGTGACAATGAATAAGCCGTTTTAATCACACAAGGGTAAGAGATTTTCCAACCTTAGCCTTTGGTGTTAACATTCCTAATGAGAAAGCAATATTACACACAGCAATAATTAAACTTTGGTAAAGGTGTTCCTATTCTGACTCCCAATCGATAGGAATCAGATTGATTTTTTTTTTTTTATGGCTTTTTCTAAACCTCTCATTGGTCCCAAAGCAAGAGTGAAAGTAATTTATGAGGAATTATCCCCAGGTATTTTACCGTCTTTCTCCTTCTCCATGGATACCTAGAATGTGTACAATTCCTATACTCCCTTGATTCTTATCCTCCATCCTCAAAGTTTTATCCAATGATTAGGAATATTTTGGTTCAGCTATGCAGTATTATGGGGTGAAATGGGAAATAAAGAAGCAGAATCTTGTGACTTTTGTGTCAAATACAGCACTCTTCCAAGCACTCAAAGTTAATCGAGCTACCTCTATTTTCACAAGCTTCTAAAGCACTCACTCAAAAACTCTCTCTTCAATCTATGAAAAAATAATAAAATGTCTCTAATTCATTTGCATTTTTATATCTTCATTCTTTCAAATAACCTGTCAAATATCTTTATAGCTCTCATACCACATTTTATTTTTATATTTGGAAACAATACAAAGACCTGTGTAAACATTGGAGTGAGTAGATGATGGTAGAGTGATATCAATTAGATCTATTTTCATTAATCATAAATTCAAACGTGTGCTTTCAGGCTTTATATATGAATTTTCCCATGGCAATATGAAAACATTTAGGTAACTGTTGCTGAACATTATGTGCAACCGTGTGATCATTCATGAACATTTATATGAATCTTTCATTGCTCATCCAAATAAATGCCACATTGAGCATTCAATATGTTTGAATGTGCAACCTCTCACAAAAAAATAATCTTTCTTCAAACCATAATGTTAAACATTACCTTACTATTGGGCTTTTACTATTGTATTAGAGTGTGATTCTGCACATATTATCTTTGGGATTTTGTGCTATGAGCCATAGGATGTTCCTATACGGTGGTGCCTGGATCAATGGTCCTGATCTTTATTATCCTACTGCAAAGAAAAAATAGAGCAGAGGTGCTTGTCACTTATATCACCGTTTCTTATTTTGATTGTTTCATTTAGACAGTAAATCTCAGCAGTATTAAAGGTGATCTGAAAGTTAAATATTGTAAAGAATTTCCAAAATTAACAATGGGCTGCTTCAAACTGTAAGATGAACAAAATCTACTTAAAACTGTAGATGGTATTTTTTTCTTCACTTCACTTATTTTCCTTTAAGCCCCCAAAAAATAATTAAACAGTTCATTTTTCCAAAGCCTAAAGAGATACTGGACCTGCTGAATATATATATATATATATATATATATATATATATATATATATATATATATAATTTATAATATAATTATACTTTATATATAATACAAAATATATATAATTATATATAATTTGTAATATATTTTATATATAATATAAAAATATATAATTTATATATATAATTATATATATACAAAATTGAAGCTCTGGGTATATACTATATAGTTCTGGGTATATACTATACTATATATAGTATACACCCAGTGCTCATCCTGCCAATGATGAGCCTCATCAACGATGCCTCAGCACCCGTCCCCCAGTCACCCCATCCCCCCACCAGCCTCCCCTTCTACTACCCCATGTTCATTTCCCAGAGTCAGGAGTCCCTCATGTCTTGTCATCCTAATTTTTCCCACTCATTTTCCCTCCTTTCCCCTATAATCCTTTTCACTATTTCTTATATTCCCCATATGAGTAAAACCATATAGTGATCGTCCATCTCCAATTGACCTACTTCACTCAGCATCATACCCTCCAGTTCCAATCACATCAAAGCAAATGGTGGGTATTCATCCTTTCTAATAGCTGAGTAATATTCCACTGTATACATTGACCACATCTTCTTTATCCATCAGTGTCAATGGACACTGAGGCTCCTTCCACAATATTAATTCTTCCAATCCATGAGCATGGAATATTTTTCCATCTCTTTGTGTCTTTCTTAATTTCTTTCAGAAGCAATCTGTAGTTTTTAGGGTATAGATCCTTTACCTCTTTGGTTAGGTTTATTCCTGGGTATCTTATGCTTTTGGGTGCAATTGTAAATGGGATTGACTTCTTAATTTCTCTTTCTTCAGTCTCATTGTTAGTTTATAGAAATGCCACTGATTTCTGGGCATTGCTTTTGTATCCTGCCACACTGCCTAATTTCTGTATGAGTTCTAGCAATCTTGGGGTGGAGTCTTTTCGGTTTTCTATATACAGTATCATGTCATGTGTGAAGAGGGAGAGTTTGACTTCTTTGCTAATGTGAATGCCTTTTATTTCTTTTTGTTGCCTGATTGCTGAGGCTAGGACTTCTAGTACTATGTTGAATAATAGTGGTGAGAGCGGGGTCTCTGTCATTTGCAGAAAGTGCCGTGTTGAAGTCTCCTACACTTAGTGTATTATTATCTATGTCTTAATTTTGGTTATTAATTGATTAATATACTTGGCAGCTCCCACATTAGGAGCATAAATATTCATGATTGTTAGGTCCTGTTAGATAGATCCTTTAAGTATTATATAGTGTCCCTCTTCATCTCTTACTACAGTCTTTGGGAGAAACTTCAGTTTATCTGATATGAGAATTGCTACCCCTGCTTTCTTCTGAGGACCATTTGAATGGTAAATGGTTCTCCACCCTTTAATTTTCAGGCTGGAGGTGTCCCTAGGGCTAAAATGAGTCTCTTGTAGACAGCAAATAGATGGGTCTTGCTTTCATATCCAATCCAATACACTGTGTCTTTTCATGGGATCATTTAGCCCATTCACGTGCAGAGTAACTATTGAAAGATATGTATTCTGTGTCATCGTAATACTTATTTAGTCCCTGTTTTTTGTGGCCTATTTCCTTGGACTTCCTTTTTCTTTTACAAGGTCCCCCTTAATATTTCTTGCACAGCTGGTTTGGTGGTTACACATTCTTTCAGTTTCTGCCTATCTTGGAAGCTCTTTATCTCTCCTATTCTGAATGAGAGCCTTGCTGGATAGAGTATTCTTGGCTGCAGGTTCTTCTCATTTAGGACCCTGAATAGATCCTGCCAGCCCTTTCTGGCCTACCAGGTCTCTGTGGAGACGTCTGCTGTTAATCTGATTATTCTCCCTGTATAAGTTAAGAATCTCTTGTCTCTTGCTGCTTTAAGGGTTTTCTCTTTATCTTTGGAATTAGCAAGTTTCACTATTAAATGTCGAGGTGTTTTTTTTTTAATTTTTATTTATTTATGATAGCCACAGAGAGAGAGAGAGAGAGAGAGAGAGGGAGGCAGAGACACAGGCAGAGGGAGGAGCAGGCTCCATGCACCAGGAGCCCGATGTGGGACTCGATTCCAGGTCTCCAGGATCGCGCCCTGGGCCAAAGGCAGGCGCCAAACCGCTGCGCCACCCAGGGATCCCAAACATCGAGGTGTTGATCGGTTTTTATTGATTTGGGGCAGGGGGGAATCTATCTCCTGGATCCGAATGCCTGTTTCCCTCCCCAAGTTAGGGAAGTTCTCAGCTATGATTTGTTCAAATATGCTTTCTGGCCCTCTGGCCCTCTCGGCATCTTCTGGAACCCCAATTATACATAGATTCTTCCTTCTCAGGCTGTCATTTATTTCCCTTAGCCTTTCCTCATGGTATCTTAATTTTTTTCTCTTTTTTCCTCAGGTTCCTTCCTTACCATCAACTTGTCTTCTGTGTCACTCACTCTTTCTTCCACCTTATTAACCCTAGCCATTAGGACATCCAGTTTGGATTGCATCTCATTTAATGGCCTGATTAGATCTAAATTCTGCAGTAACAAAGTCTCTAAAATCCTTTATGCTTTTTTTTTTTTTTCTCCAGAGCCACCAGTAGCTTTATAATTGTGCTTCTGAATTGGCTCTCTGACATTGAATTGTAATCCATATTCTGTAACTCTGTGGCAAAGAGTACTGCTTCTGCTTCTTTCTTTTGTGATGAGTTCTTTCTAGTCATTTTGCTCAGTGCAGAGTGGCTGTATGAGCGGGCTGAGTCAAGAATATTAACCTCAACCTTAGTAAATTTCCCCCTAGATGATTCGGACAAGGTCAGAGACCAGAAAGTAAAAACGAAGATCAGAACAAAATAAAACAAAAGTACCACTAGAGTGAAAAATAAATTTTAAAACAAAGTAATAAAAAATAAAAGGCTAAAAACCCCAAAGAAGAAGAAAAAAAGAAAAAGGAAAAAAGTAAAAGAAAACAAAGAGGAAAAAGAGAAAAAAAGTAAAAAAAAAAAAAAAAAAAAAAAGGAAAGTTGGGGACTGTGAGTTGGTGGTGGTGAGGAAGTTATAGTGGAGGGAAAAAGTAGTCTACCTTTGGGGTCCTAGAGGGTGATCCTCTTGGTTCTGAGTGTATTCAGTTCTGTATGTTAGAAGACAGTTCCAAATTTATATACCAGCAATACTTGTAGAATGCCCCACCACTGACCATCAGAACATACAGGAGATAAAAGAGGGGGGCAGGATGGGAAGCAAGAGAGAATATAACCTCACAGAATGAACCAGCCCGGTGTTCCCCCTGGTTCTGGGTGCTGCTGGTCATGTTTTAGAAGGTATTAACTCCCCCATCATAGAACAAAGTGAGGCAGAGAAAACAAACACAAAACAAAATCCCATATCTCCTAATCTCCCAAAATGAAATTGACTGTGTTGAAGGGAATCTAGAAGTGGAAAATATATCTAGGACCTGTAATTGTCGAAATATGAAAGTCAAAAAGGAGGAAACTTAAGAATGAAGAGGCAGTAAAATAGTGTAGTTAAGGTGTGAAAAGAAAAATAATATTGGAAAATTTTAGTCTGATATAAAAAGGAGTTGTAGTGGAAAAAGGAAAGAAAAAAGGACCCTCTAGTTCTATACACTAGTTTCCCTGGTTTTTCCTGGGTCCTGGAGCTTCTCAGCGCTGCTGGGTCGGGAACTTGCTCCTCCCCGACCTCCCAGCTGGTCTCTGGGGGCGGGGCTGCCGCGGATTCTCAGGTGTGTGCACCTGGGGAGATGCCCCGCCCCTGGGGTGCCGCTCAGGTGAGCTGTGGACGCGGGAGGCCCTGTGCCCTGGGGCCCCTCCCCCCCCCCACCCCCCTTGAACACGGAGGAGCGACCACACGCGGCCGGATCTCCAGCTTCGGGGTCAGCTCCCCGCCAGCAACGCCCTGGCCTAGGTGCTGGGGGGCCGGGGTGCTGCTCTGCACAGGGTGGGGGCGCCCCGTGGGAGGAGGGTCCTCCCCGGCCTGTGCCCTCCCCGCCTTTCCCCCCCAGGGTCCTCCCTATCCCGCACCCTCCCCCCTCCGCCCTCCCAGGGGAGCGCAGGATCCTCGCTGTGTGCCCCCAAGCGACCTGGGATCCGGGCCCTGTGCTGCTGGACCCGCTCGGGGCGCCTCTGCCGCCTCTCCCTCCGCCTGGAGACCCCCCCAGGGATCCGGGCTCAGCCCCCTCCGCCCGGAGCCCCCCCCAGGGATCGGGGCTCAGTCCCCTCTGCCCGGAGCCCCCCCAGGGACCGGGGCTCAGCCCCCTCTGCCCAGAGCCCCCCCAGGGACCGGGGCTCAGCCCCCTCTGCCAGGAGGCCCCCAGGGACCGGGGCTCAGCCCCCTCCTCCCGGAGCCCCCCCCAGGGACCGGGGCTCAGCCCCCTCCTCCCGGAGCCCCCCCCCAGGGACCGGGGCTCAGCCCCCTCTGCCCGGAGCCCCCCCCCCAGGGACCCGGGCTCAGCCCCCTCTGCCGGGAGCCCCCCCAGGGATCGGGGCTCAGCCCCCTCCGCCTGGAGCCCCCCTAGGGATCCGGGCTCAGCCCCCTCCGCCCAGAGCCCGCCCAGGGATCGGGGCTCAGCCCCCTCCACCCAGAGCCTCCCCAGGGACCGGGACTCAGCCCCCTCCGCCCGGAGCCCCCCCAGGGATCAGGGATCAGCCCCCTCCACCCGGAGCCCCCCCCAGGGATCGGGGCTCAGCCCCCTCCACCCGGAGCCCCCCCAGGGATCGGGGCTCAGCCCCCTCCACCCGGAGCCTCCGCTTCTCCCTGGGGCCGCGCTCCAGCCCTTCACCGAGACCCCGCGGGGTGGGTGCGCTCCCCCCCATCCTCCTCCCCTGGTGACCCCGGGGCTGGAGGCGTCGCCCCCTCCTGGGTCCCCCCATTTCCCCGCTGAGCACTTTTCCGTCGGGGGAGAGCCCGGAGGATTGTTAAAGCCCCCGCCCCCGCCCGGCCTCCTGCCCGAGGCCCCCCGCCGGCTCCTCGGGCCCCTCCCCGCTTGGTTCTTATTTATTCATTTTTCCCGCCCTCCTACCTCGTTAGCGGCGAACCCCTGTCCGTGTGGCGTCGGGGTGTCCTCCCTGCTCCCCAGGTGCGCTGGTGGGCGTCCGGGAGGGCGGCAGGTCCCCCGGGGAGTGGGGGGTGGGCGGGGGTGAGGAGCCGGCGGGTGAGGCCCCTGCTCTCCTGCCCTCTTGCCCGCCCTGTGAAGTTAACCTTAATAAGCATCAGAAAAACCTGGGCTGTTTTGCCAAAAGTCCTGAGTTTCTTGAAAGAAATATATTCTCATGCTTATAGAAATGTTAAATAACAAAACTCCAATACGTGTAACTTTATATAGCATCACCTGTGTGAATATAAATGACAGTACAGAAAAAAAAAAAACCACAAAACAAACAAAAACCTCATGAAACCTGGACCAGTCTACTTAATACTCCTGGAAATTATAGTAAGAACAGGAACGGGGGGGGGGGGGGGGGGGAGGCCCTAAAATCTTTATAAATGCAAAATCAAAAAGGAATGACTAACCAACACAATGTTATTCTCCATCACTTTCTGTAGCATATAAGATAATGGGCTACTTAGACCTTTAAGGATTGAGACACCATTCTCCCACATTTTGAGAATGCCAGTAGCTGAGTGGCTCTCTCTAGAAATTCCCTTTAGCTGAAGAGAGCATCTACACTCAAGTCATACCCCATCCCAAAGTAGAAACCTACCTATCGTCAACACTGGAGTGTAAAGTCATAGCTCCTTTGTCTCAAGGCAAGGCCAGTCTGAAGGGCCATCCCAACTCCACTGCTTCCCATAAAATTATATGAATTCATCCTTGTAACTGCTTTGAAGTTCTGTTTCTCCCTTTGTCCAATTCTAGGGCCTTTACTCCTACAAAATGTTGATATTGAAGATACACATCAAAATACTTCTCACAGGCCAATCTCCATCTCAGTCTGTTTTCCATAAATCTTGACTTAGGACAATCAGGATCAGTAGTCTGAGCGTATAGGTTATACTGTAGGATCCTGAAGCTGAATGCTCTCCCAGCAAGCTGGCAAAGACCTCACGACTGGCAGTAGGTGGAGCTCTTCAATTACAGCAGGGCCTTCATTAAAGCTCACCTATGGTGAACTAATTTCATATGCTGGTGCAAGTGAATGCCTTCACAAGTGCACTATCCCAGGGTTTTGTGTAGCTCAGGGAAAGATCAGAAAGAAATTGCATCAGATGTCTCTTACTGAGTGAACTTGATGCATCAGAGAAGACCAACAGGCTTAGGTGATTAATCACCAATTGAAGGCAAAGTGTAAAATTCAGAGGGCCTCCTTGGCAGCTTATAAAGAGGCTCTTATCTCCTGCAGGTGGAGACAGGGTAAAAAAAAAAACAAAAAAACGGAGAATTTGGCCCAGAAATTATTTATAATAATTTATAATAGCAGCAGAGAGCCTTCTAGAGAAGGTTAAATTGTCAGTCTTTCCAACAAAGGATGTGTCAGTGATAGATTCTTGGCTGAAAAGAGAGAGACCCTGAGGCTTAAGTTGAAGACATCTGGGTTGATGAACTGATAAACATGAACTCCAGACCCCTTGAATCCTCTGGGCTCCAAGAGACTTATTCCTTCTGAGTAAAGGCTAGCATGCCTCCATTGCTCGAAAGTGATGCAATGATCACTGCCTCATAGGACATCATGAACACCCACCCCTCAGCACTTGGCTATATCTCCCCATTTAGCCTCTAAGCTGGGAAAGTATGAGGAATGGTAAGAAAAATAAGGGACTATTCCCTCAAGAGAACCGAGGGCCCCTCCCAATAAATCCCTAGTGGGTTTTGCAGGACCTAGTCAATTTACACTTGAAGAAGCTAGGAGAATATGATTGGGACTGCATCCTGAGGGTCCTATATCAAAAAAAGTAGAACATGAGATTGGATAAGGATTCATTTAATTGATAAGAAGGAATTATCCTATTAAAAAGGACCTTGACAAAGGCCTCAGAAAACAGTGCTAATACACAGTCAAGATGATTCTGGGATGCTTAGAGAAAATGATAGCCAATAATAAGTAGAAAAGCCAAAACTGTCATGGCAGACATGAAAAAGAGGAATTTAAAAAATTCACAAAAGTGGCCAAACTACTAGATTTACTATGTAAATAGTTAATAAAATTACCAGTTCGCTGCACTAATAGCTTGGAATATACCTCAATTACAAAAGCAATAGTAATGCGCTACTAAGAAAACACCATCATCCTTGAGACACTGAATGGCACCTGGCTTCTGTTGGTAAGGCTCATGGTGATAAATGTTACAGAACTGTGTTCTCAGAAGGTAAGGAGGACGATAGAATCTAGAAAACATAGAGGCCAAAGGAAGCATCTAACCATCAGAAGCAAAGTGAGTACAATTGCCATAATGAGTGGCAAAATTGGAGTGGCTGTTATGGGTACTCCCAGAGAGTTACAGAAATGGTCACCTTTTGGATAATGTGAAATAATACAAATGGTACCAGGATTATTCCAAAAAACAGGTGTTAACATCAAGATCTGGAACTGGTTTAACAGGATGCAACCTTGAAAGAAAGGCGGGACCCTAGTGCAAGATGTGGCCCTACTCCTAATAATTTCACCAGTGGAGACCTGGAAAAATGTCCCAGTGTGTGAAAACACCTTTGCAGGTATGATGATACACATGTTGGAGACAGGAGGAATAAGTGTGGAATTCATGTGACCTGCTTGGATTTTTCCTGTTTCTCATTTCCTCTAATGTAATTGTGAAGAGATACATGCATCGACCTTGCCCTAGAAAGATAATGATTACCAGGGAGTCAGAACACTCATGAATAAAGGTCTGGGTCAAACCACCACGTAAGGCATCAAGACCTACAAAGGTGATAGCTGAGAGTCAGAGGGGGAGCGAGATCATACATATGGGATATAGCCCTGTGACCATCTGCAGGGATGGGGGTATATTTAACTAACTACTGCCTTCTAAGATTCCTCTTAGAATGAGAAGCCCATGAGAATAATAGAAGAACTGCTTCTTAAACATGGGTAGAAAAGTGAACGTGGGGCAGGGAGTAGGGGGGTATGGGTAGTGGCAAGCAGCCGTGAAAATGTACCACTGACATGCCCTGTGGCAGAAAGCATAAGTGATAGAAGACCCCAGGTGCTAAATATGAACTTGCCACCCCCTTCCTGCCAAGACCACACTTCCTCTGGGCTTCTTCTGACTAATGAATAATTAGGGCAGAAATACTCACGCCCTCTAATGGGTAACTGTTTCCAGGATTCTCCACATGCTCGACCAAAACTCTCACAGAATTGTACCAAAAGCTGACATTTCATTTCCTACAGCCCTCCTCCTCTTCCTTCCTTGGGACTTGCATAAATTTGATTCTCCCTGCCTCCTCTGGCTGCCCCCCCCATGCCAGTATTCCTCATAAGCCTTTCCTCCAGTGTATCTTTTGCATGTCTAATCCTGCCTTGGCTTCTGCTTCTTAGATGAAATGAACTAACACTTTTGTGATCTCTAAGAGAAGGGAAATGCTTGAGGCAAGTCTAATGTTCACATTAATTTCTGAATGTATTCCATGTTCTGGATTGAAATGCAGGAAGTTAGCCAAACAGAATACAGTTTGTTGAACTGTAGAGAAAATACTTGTGTTCTAGACCCATGGATCAGTTGGAATTTTCAGGATAAGTAACAAAAGAGGTGGAAATACGTAGAGCATGAGTCCCAGAGTTCCACATGGGGTCTCCCACATACTACTGCTTGAGGGCAGGCCTGCACATGTACTCAGAGGGTCTCTGTGTGTCTGTTTTTTACAGAGAGACACAGTGGGAGTGGGGAGGGGCAGAGCAAGAGAGAATCCCAAGCAGGCTCCACCTTCAACAACAATCTATGACCACGGGATCATGACCTGAGCCAAAATCAAGAGTCTGACACTTAACTGGCTGAGTCACCCAGGTGCCCCCACAGGGAGTCTTAGTAAGACCTAAAAGAGAGTAACTGCTGCAGGATGAGAGCTAACGAATGGGAAATTTTGGAGTTATAACATATCCAAGACTTCCTATAATGTATTATCTATCCCCAATAGCCACACTATGCTAATAAAAAAATGCGACATGCAAAACATGTGACCCATAATCCAGCAAAAAGAGGGCTCAGAAATGTAACCCAATACAAGCCAGGTGTAGAAATTATCAAAAAGCCTTTGAAACAGCTCTAATACATATGGCAAAGGTGTTACAGGGAAAACTGGACATCATGAATGAGCAGGTGGGGACAAAAATCATTTCATTAATAGTTTCTTCTTGAGAGGGAAATTTTAAAATTAAAACAAAACAAAACAAAACAAAAAAACAGACACAATGTTATATGAAGGAGACCAGATAGCTACGTAGCTGTGAATACCTAAATGTAATCTGACTATGGATTAGGACTGATAAAGAATAAACGTGCCAATCAGAAAGATTTAAGATTAAACCAGAAATAGTAGGAAAAGAAATCTGAGATATCAGTTTGGCAGCTTCTACGCAACCACGGTCTTATAGAAAGAGAGCTTTGGCTATCAGCCTTCAAATACATTTAGTCCACTGGCAGAAGCATCCCTAGGCTGAGATGAATACAACAAGCTACTAGCTATAAATAATGTGAGCCTGCCCTTTGACACGTGGAACAACATCATTTATTTGAGTCAGTAAATTTGGTGGCCAGACACTGGATCATGAAAATTTTACCACAGAATTGCTACTCTGTGAGGGTTTTAGGAGTATGGACTAGCTAACCGTTCTAACAGTACTATGCCCTTTGCTTCACCTGTTTTTATTTTCTATGATTTTTATAGAAAAATTCCTAACATTTATTCTGTCTTTAAGTCCCCTTAGGCCCTGCAGACTGTCAGCATTTGGAGTTCTACCCATGGCAGGTGCATGTCTATCTGCCTAGTGTGGATTTATCTCCTGAGGATTAGTTTCCTAATGATCTATATAATGTATTATAACTTTTTATCTTGGATAAGGTATCAGTGCTACCTTCCACTGGGAGATCTTATTTTTGCTGCTAAATTTTTGCCTCTTTTCTTCCCAGTAAGGGCTTTACCCTGCCTAATGCATAGACATGTGGCATGTAGAGACCTCCTGAAGGACACGCTACAGTATTGTCTCATTGATACAGGGCTCGTCTACAGTACAAGGTTTAGCCAAAGGAATGTGAGGGAACATAAAACACAGAAACATCAGGAGGCATCAAGAGCTCCTCTCTTTTGGATGTCCCCAGGAAGGCCTACTTTTTGAGGATGGAATCTGGAATGAGAAGACATTTGGCAAAACTACAAAAGTTGACTCATAGCCACTGACATCTATCATGAAAAAGAAATGTGTTATTGTAAACCACTGTGATGTGGGGAGGGTCATTTGTTATTAACAAAGCTAACTAATAAAATTCATATACTGGGTTAGGAAATAAAATGAAATACATCAATAGCAAACTTGAATTGCTAATTGAATCCATTTTTAGATGTTAAGAGTGAAAAATACACTGTTCAAACAAAAGCAGAAATAAGATTAACATTATTTGAAACACATATTAATAAAATAATAAAAAAAATCTTAAATAAGAAGGCATCTGCAATCCAGAGTTACTAAAAAAGTGCTTTCTTTGCCTTTTAGTTATAACCGTTTAAGATGAAATAACTGGTTAGTCTTCTCATCCCTTAATGATCACATCTGAACATTTGAGAAGAGATCACTCCTTCTCTAGCAAACATTTAAAAGAAAAGGCTATTTTTCTTTGACATGCCAGTAAAGGCAAGATGTTCCTTTTTTTCTTTAAATCAAGACTTCATGTTTTATTTATTTATTTTTTTAAGATTTTATTTATTTATTCATGAGAGAGAGAGAGAGAGAGAGAGAGAGAGAGAGAGACAGGGACACAGGCAGAGGGAGAAGCAGGCTCCATGCAGGGAGCCTGACGTGGGACTCGATCCTGGATCTCCAGGACCATGCCCCAGGCCGAAGGCAGGCGCTAAACCGCTGAGCCACCCAGGGATCCCCAAGATGTCCCTTTTGGTTCCTCATTATATACACAAACAACTTCTTCATGTATGTCATCAATTTTACCTTCATCTGCTTCCTGGGGTCACTCCCAGGAACTAACGGCCTACTCAACTAATGTAATTCACACTTACTCCCATCATTCTTAGTGACTTCAAATAATCATATAGACAATTAATCCAACACCTAGTCTTCCTCCACTTGTCATTTTTCTCCTCTCTAGTTAAAGTTTGGTTTTACTTCAATTTGGTCTCCCATTAATCCCCCAATCCCATAAATATTTTGCATCATGAACCACCATTAACTTATTTTCCCCTGAATCCAGTGTGTAAGTATCTCTCTCTAAGCATCATCTATCACCTCTCCAGCTTACTTTCTCTGGCGGCCTCTTAAATCTACTTCACTGCGTTGCAATTTCATCCCATTGGGTTGTAGACTTTATCTTAATGCATCTGTCCCCTTATGTTTTTACTTCTTTTTCCTCCATCTTAGGGTATCATCCTAGTTCATCACTACCTTCATTAATTTTTAAATACTTATAACTCTTATTTTCTCTTCCTCTTCCACATTTGTCTGGCATAACCTCAACACTCACTGAACTCAAGTATATAGATTCTGTTGTCTAAAGCCTGGATAACTCAACTCAGCTGGAAATAGTCATATAACCACACTGACAAATAACTGATTAAATTCATGAGCTCAAGCCTTAAATAGACAAATAGCTCTACCTAAATGTAATACTACATGTCCTAAATAATTTTGCTTTCCCAGGCTTTGGTTTAAATAATTCAGAAATTAACTTTCAACAAATACCTTCTTATACAGTATTTTCTATTTTCCTAAATTTATTATGCACAATATAATGGCTTCTATTGTATTCTTTATTTTCTAACATTTCTGCCTACCCATTCTCTACTTCTTGGCCTTTTATTTGCTATTCTTTCAGCCTATAATGCTCATAGTCAGTTCATAGCTCCTTCTTATTCTGCAAATCTCACTTCAAATGTCATTTCCTCAGAAAGCCCTTCCCTGACCATCTTATTTGAAGATCAGGTCCTTTATTACCCTGTTACATTGGCTTGTTACTCCTTCACAGCACTAATCACAGTATGTAATTACCTCCATTTTTTCCTTTTCTTTCCTTTTATCATATCTTTCTACATGTTGAAATTAAACTCCCCAAGAAGACATTTGTGTGCTCTGTACTCTGCTGTATCTTCAGTGCCAAGTATAATGTCTGGCAAACAGTATGTACTCAAGGAATGTTTTTTGTCTAATGAATAAATGAATATGAAAGAGGGCAAAATATGTCACCCCAAAATATACTACTGTGGAATATTAATTATATTAAAGTAACTTAAGAAACAGTGGGTACAAGAAGGATACTCTTTTGTTCCCCTGAAAGCAAGAGGTGAATCTCCCATGTGAAAGGCACTCTGCCTGTTTCGGGAGTTCGAAAGCATCCTTATCATCAGAGTTAGTGATACCAAGGCCTACCAGGCTGTATAAACAAATCTTGTTATTTCCTCACTAATTTACTTTCCTAAGCTCAAAATTCTTTGTCTTGTCAATCCGTCATAAATTTATTTTTTTTCTTTGTCTAGAAGGTATAAAAGTTGCCTGCTTTTGGTCATTTCTTTGAATCTCATATTTTTATGAGCTCTTGTATATATAAAATTAAATTTGTTTTTCTCTTGTTGATCTGTCCAATGTCTTTAATTAGACTAGGCAAAGGGTCTGGAAAGAAAGAAGAGAAAGTTTCTCCTCCATTTCAAATCAATACTATATGCAAATTACTTGCTAACATGTTAACTAGTTTTTTTTAATCTGTAAAGTAAGAGGTTAATAGTAATACATGGTATTTTCCAAAGTCTCCCTCCCTAACCCCTTGACTACAGGTTGTGAATAGCTGTACCAAGATATTAGGTGGAGAGTTGAATCACCTCCATGTTTCAAGTATGTTTTTGTGCTTGTTCTACCATTTGTAAACAGAGGCTATTTTTGATGCTTCCTATGGGTAGCTTCATCTTTAGAGGGATCTCAGCAACCATGGTTAAGAATCATCAACTGCTCAAACACCTCTGCTCACCTCATATGACATATGACAGATATCTACAATACCAAGGACACACATTCAAAATCTTCATGCGTTCTAGGTTAGTGTCCAAAGGAATTTTACACATCAGAAATGAAGAAAAGAAGAAGAAAAAAGAAATGTTATAACAACCCATTCATCCCTGAGAGTTCCCTATGAGTTCACTTCTCTGCCAAAAAACATATAGGTGAATAAACCCAATCTAGTTTCTTCTTCATATCTCCATCTAACACATGTGGTCAAAGGTCATACAAGAGGTGTAAAATTCCCAGACATTTTGGATATTCCCAGTAGAATTTTAATGTATTTCTTTGTTTTTTAATGATACGGACACAATCACAACCAACATAAGCCATCACAATTTGCATAAGCTATTTATTTGTGAACATGCATTCAGCTACAATACCTATGTTATTCATAGGTATTTACGTAAAATTTTCTAGTGGAATGCTGGAAATAGGATTGTGGTAATGCAGAAGACATATTAATTATTTATATAATGAGGTAAAGGTCAGATGTGAATTAGACTTATTATTATTCTTTTATTCCCACTGGCTCCCTCCAATAAGTATCTATTGATTCATTCTCTTAGAGCAACTTTCTCCTGCTGACAGAGTAGGCAGACATCACTAGACTCAGCAATCAAGATTTTAGCTCATAAGGGCTTTATTTAGTTATTTGCTCAACTATTTACTTTACAAAAGCTCAGATTATCAAAACTTCAATCCATTAAACAGGTGAAGTGTATATCCTTTAATAGAATTATTTACTTGAAGAATTACAAGCTCAAATACATGTAGGAACCAAGTCGATAAAACAAGTGAAAGAAAAATTCTGGAATAAATCAAAATTACAGGGAGCAATGAAACAGCTGGTATTTAATCCCACCTAATTGTTACCACCAGAGTAGGTGAGTATGGTATTAACAAGGTTTGTGGTATTTTTGGAAATAATTTTAAAATATTGGCAACCCATTGTGTGTGTGTTTGTATTTAATATTAATCCATTTTGCAAGAAAACCAAAGGCTTCTATGGGCTTTACCAGTAAATAATGTTTACTAGTTTATCATTTAATAATGACTTCAATAGTATTTTTCTTTAGAATCTTAAAATAATAACATTAATGAATCATTTAAAATGTGTGCATCACAAAATTGATTTACATAGGCCTGTTCCATGTTATAATAATGCACACTAAAATAATATTTTCCAGAGATACTCTCTGCATACTATTATACATTATAAAAGCAATTACAGAAATATATGTGTGTGTATATATATATATATATATATATATATATATCTCTAGAAAAAGTTAGACCTATACAAATAATTTTTTAACCCTGAACAATGTATACTACTCTTCTCTTTTGCTTTTATTATGATGAATTGAAAATAATATAAAAGGAAGGTGGGTTACATTAAAGAGGAAACGAAGTGCATGGTTGCTTTGGGGAATATGAGAAAAGAAAAATAGCAAGAGAGGAGGAAGAAATTGAATCCAATTTAGATACAAGGGAGACATTTAGAAAGCTTACAAAGATTAAAGAAATTACAAGCTAAATAACAAACTCTCTAGATAGCACACAGAAAGTTATCAAATAAGTGACCACTATCAAACAGGAAAACTGTTTGGGGTGGTTATTTAGCCTGATAGTTCCTCCCTTCCTACCATTCAGCTCTTCCTATCACCACTGAGTATGGAAACACAGCAAAAGGAGAACACAGAAAAAGTATTTCTGGGTAATAATGTAGGTCGGCAAAGATTTCCCAAAACATGTATAGGATAGCATATCTGTTTATTTTAACATTTCAGGAGTCTGTGCAACATGAAATAAAACAGCAAGAGCCAGGGTTAGAGAAATAAAGGAATTATGAATCTATAAACAATTAAAATGTAGACGGCGAGCACAGGAAGTGCCCATTCCAAATTGGGGTATATTTGACTAGCAATAGTTAAAAGATGTCTCACAGAACATTTCCAGTGAATATTACAAATTAAAGAATATTTGACTAACAGTACTTAAGAATTGTCTCTTCTAAGGACACTCATGTTTAAAGAGAGATCAGGGACTAAATGCAAAGGATAATAGAAGTACCATGAGTTAGATAAAGGGGAAGAATTGAGAATGGTAATGATGGATTTATCTTGTTCTAGAAATCATACTAGATTCATGAATTTATCTTGCATTTAAAGTCAAGGTCACCCTTCTGTTGTAAGCTTCTTATATTTGGTTATTAAAGATGAAAACAAAACAAAAGTAACAGAAGGACAATGAATATACATTAAGAAAAAAAATGTGACGCTTTTGTGGATATTTATATGGGCAAAATAATTTAGACTATCTTTTTTTGTCCAGATACATTGTCCAGAAAAAATAAAAGAGATTGAGTTGTCTAGTGGTAAAAGGCCAAATTTTCTCATTAATATGCTTTTTGCTTTTCTTGATTATTGATTCATAGGTAAAAGTCTTTGCATAGACAATTCTCACTATATTTTAAAATCATTAACAAGAACCTCAATCAGCTCATCTGTGATGATTTTATGTACCAACTTGATGAGGCCATGGCACCAAGATATTTGGTCAAATACTAGTCTAGATTTTGCACGTTACCATGAAAGTATTTGTTATTGCTGCTGTTGTAGTTTTAGCAATATTTAAATCAGTATGAGTAAAACAGATTATCTTCCATAATATGGGTGCTCTTGATTCAATAAACTGGAGTCCTGAATAAAAAACAGACTGACTTGCCCAAAGCAGGAGGGATGTCTGCCTTCAGATATCCTCAGACTTAAGCTGCAACATCAACTCTTCCCTCTTCTCAGGTCTCAAGCTTACCAGCTTACTCTATGGTTTTGGGAATTGTCAACCTCCATAATCATATGATCAATTCCTTAAAATAATATTTTTCTCTCTAAATAGACACACGTTATTGGTTCTATTTCTCTGGACATTATTGACTAATGCGCCAACATTCCCATTATATAATGTCATGGGTACTACTAGCAAGGAACAATTGGAATTTGAAATTTTAAAAAAAATTATATAAACATTCAGAAAGATGAAATAGGGATAAATCTAACTAGATATGTGCAGAAATGTGCTAAATTCTGAATCAAAGAATGAAAAAAGAAATGAACCAATGAAGAACTAAATAGATGAAGAGATAATCCATGTTCACGAATAGGAAGACTCAATAATGTTAAGATGTCAATTCTTCCAAACTTGCTCTCCAGATTCAATGCAATTCCAGTCAAAACCTCAACACGTTATTTTGGGGATATTGACAAAGTGATTCTACAGTTTATATTGGGAAACAAAAGACTCACAATAGCCAACACTATATTGTAGGACAGCAAAAGAGAGGATTGATATTATGAGACTTCAAGACTCAGTACAAAGCTACAATAATCAAGACCATGTGATATTGATGAAAGAATAGATAAGTGGATCAATAAAACAGATAAAGTACTCAGAAATAGACACATATAAGTACATTCAACCGATCTTTGATGAAGGAGCAAAGGAAACACAATGCAGGAAAGTTAATCTTTTAGCAAATAGTGCTAAAACAACTAGACATTCACATGCAAAATAAATTAGACATATACCCTACAGTCTTCACAAAAATTAACTCAAAAGATAAGAGATCTAAATACAAAGTGGGAAACTATAAAACTCCCAGAATATAAAGCATGAAAAAATCTAGGTGACATTTAGAAAGTTTGACGATGACTTTTTAGATACAACATTAAAAGCATGATCAATGTAGGAAATAATTGATAAACCGGACTTAATCAAAATTTAAAATCTCTGCTCTATGAAAGTCACTATTGAGATAATGAGAAGATAAGCAATGAAGTAGAAGAAAATATTTGCAAAAAGAAATATGTGATAAAGGACAGTTATCCAAAATATTCAAAGACCTCTTAAATTCAGCAGTAAGAGCAACCCAATTTTAAAAAGGACAAAAGATCTTCTTCAAGATGAAAAGCTCTGCACAGCAAAGGAAACAGTCTACAAAACTAAAAGGCAACCTAGGAATGGGAGAAGATATTTGCAAATGACATATCAGATAAAGGGCTAGTATCCAAGATCTATAAATGACTTTTCAAACTCAACACCCAAAAAAACAAATAATCCAGTCAAGAAACAGGCAGAAGACATGAACAGACATTTCTGCAAGGGAGACCTACACATGGCCAACAGACACACGAAAAAAATGCTCAACCTTACTTGTCATCAGGGAAATAAAATCAAAACCACAATGAGATACGACCTCACACCAGTGAGAGTGGCTAAAATGAACAAGACAGGAAACAACAATGTTGTCAAGGATGTGGAGAAAGGGGAACCCTCATGCAGCCACTCTGGAAAACAGTGTGGAGGTTCCTCAAAAAGTTAAAAATAGAGCTTCCCTACCACCCAGCAATTGCACTGCTGGGGATTTGCCTTAAAGATACTGATGCAGTGAAATGCTGCAACACCCGCACCCCAATGTTCATAGCAGCAATGTCCACAGTGGCCAAACTGTGGAAGGAGCCTTGGTGTCCTTCAACAGATAAATGGATAAAGAAGATGTGGTCAATAGATACACTGGAATATTCCTCAGCCATCAGAAAGGATGAATACCTACCATTTGCATCATTTACATCGATGTGGATGGAACTGGAGGGTATTATGCTAAGTTAAATAAGTCAATCGGAGAAAGACAATTATCATGTGGTTTCACTCATATGTAGAATCTAAGAAATAGTGCAGAGGACCTTAAGGGAAGGGGGGAAACTGAATAGGATAAAATCAGAGAGGGAGACAAACTATGAGAGACTCTTCACTCTGGGAAACAAACTGAGGGTTGCTGAAGGGGAGGTGGGTAAGGGAATGGGGTAACTGGGTGAGGGGCATTAAGGAGGACACGTGATGTGATGAGCATTGGATGCTATACACAACCGATGGATTACTGAAAACTACATTTGAAACTAATAATATGCTATATGTTGGCTAATTGAATTTAAATTTAAAAAAAGAAAGAAAAAAATAAGAAAAGAAGATCTGAACAGACATCACACCAAAGAAGATAGATGGCAAATAAGCATATGAGTGGCTGTTCCACATCATATGTCATCAGGAAAATGCAAATTCAAACAACAATGAGATACCACTACACACCTATTAGGAAGCCCCAAATCCAAAATACTGAAAACATCAAATGCTGATCAAGATATAGAGCAATACGAATTCTCATTCTTTGCTGATGGGATGGAAAACAGCACAGCCACCTGGAAGACAGTTTAGCAGTAAAAACAAGTTGCTTATAAAGCTAACCACTGTCTTACCATCTCTCTTACAGAGCAACTGTGCTCCTTGGTATTTACTGAAACTGCACATGGATGTTTCTGGCAGCTTTACTCATAATTGCCCAAACTTGGAAGCAACCAAGATGTCCTTCAGCAGGCACTCAGATAAATAAACTGTGATATATCCAGACAATGGAATTGTACTCCATGTTGAAAAAAAAAAAAAAAAACCTCAACTGCTCTAAAAAATAAAGGATTAAAAAAATGTCGAGGGCTATTATACTGTGATACTGCAAGTGTCTACCCATTTCTTTCCAGCTAAAGTAGAGGGCACATCCAGCAAATAAAACATGATTTACCTGAAGTGAAAGGATAAAGTAGCATTTTAAAACCAGCTGCCATTACTTGTATTATTTATTTATCGGGTACTGCGTAATTGCAGAATTGTGCTGAATAAAGACAAATGTGTGCTCTTTATTGAAGAACTTACTGTCCAAAGATAGAATGGAAATTTAGAAACAACTTTAATTTCTTAGGATCATCAAAAGGGGTATTCTAATGGAAGGAGTTGAGTCCAAAAGACTCATATGTGGATAAGGCTTCTTCCTCAATATTTATGTTTATGGCTTTGTCCCCAACTGCATATTGAGAAATATCAGACCATCCTCCATTTGGCCCAAGTGTTGGCTTATATGTTTTTTTTTCTTTTTTTAACCTGGCAAATTGTTATGGATGCATATTTCATGAATCTGATCATATTAAACAAATGACACTGAATTACACTCTAAACTCAAAATTGTTCAACTTTGGGAAAGGGGAATCTCTTGAGTCTCACTAAACAATTATCAGGCATTCAGAAGTGTTCACCTCAATATAGAAGGTCTTATGCTTAATGAATACAGAAATAGCAATATTTTACAGCTGGAGAGTTTTCTCCTCTTCTCGATATCTACATGTCTTGTGTAGCCCCATAACTTGTTCTTGGTGTGCTTCTGTCTTACTGTTGGTAGGTTTGTTTTGTTTTGGGCCAGATGAACAATTTCCCCTAATTTAACTTGAAGCTTAATACATGAATTAGACCCACTTTCCTCTTGAAGATTTTCATATTGCAACTTCCCCATTAGAGGAGACAGTTGGACACTGTGAAGCTAGAGAGTATTATGATCACTCTAGAAACTTATGCCCCCCTGTTCTCCTTTCCACTTTTGTGTTCTCACCCTACAGAGCTACTTCAAAGTTCCCCCAAAGCACCAGCATTTTATTCCTCCCTCAAGTACACATAATCTTTCCTCTGATTGTAGTGTTGTACTCTTGCTTTGCCTGGCTTGCCCCTTAGGTTTGCAAATCCCGGTTGACGCGTGCCCTTCCCCAGGAAGATCACTTTTCTTGCTCCCAACAACTTAAACACTCCATCCACTTCTACACTGTGGCATTCTCAGGTAGGAGACATCCTTAAAATGCTAGGGTTAGCTCATGGTGCCACACTGTAACTTAATTCTTACACAATCTGTCAGCACCCCCACCCCCACCACCCCTACCTCCACCCCACCTCTCACCCCCGCTGCCCCTCTCCCCTGCAGTGAGTGAATTTCCTCCCTGGTTAGACACTGTATTTTCTTTTCTTTTCTTTTCTTTTAGATGCTGTATTTTATTCATCTCTGTGTTCCCATGTCCTTACATATTGCCTGGACCATATTAATTGCTCAAACCATGCTGGATGAATTTAATTAAATGATGCACATTACTCCATCCCCATCAGCCAATGTTTTATTTAGAATCCAAAATATTGTGTTGACTGTTCAAAAATCAAATATTAGCCTAAAGAATTTAATCAATTAACCTAAAGAAGAATCCTAACCAGGCCTTGCCCACCTCCCGCCTCCCCCTCCCCAGTTCCCTTTTAACTTAAATAAGCAGCTGTTTTATTCGTGCAGTTTCTGCTGGTTGAGAAGTCAGTGTGACAGGGATGCTAGCGGGATTTGCCTAGACATCAATAAACTCCAAAGGCTCCCGGCGGGCCACTTGTAGTGTCAATAAAGGCTCATAATTACTTGCTCCTTTGAGCATTGTAGACCCAACCCCCTCGTTCACTCTGCCGCTAAGACGAGGCTTGAGAACCAACCGAGAGGCTCTTAACTTCTTAAACCTTAGGCGAGGAGTGGCAAACATTGGCAGGGACCTCGGGAGTCTTTTTAGGCAGAGGTGCCAGCTGTTACAGTTGTTATCTTAAGCAGTCAGGGGACTAGTCGCTCAGAACCCCCCTTCTTGCTCAGCTCTGCCCAAGGACTGGGGTGGGCCTCAGGGTTTCTGGGCTGGAGGAGGGATGAACCCCAGGGTCCAAGAGTGGATGGCAGCTGGAGCCACTGCACAACCTGCACAACCTGAAGGAACAAGTAACTCAATCGAGAGAGAGAGAGAGAGAGAGAGAGAGAGAGAGAGTTGACTAGTTGGACTATGGGAAGGGGAGGGAGGAGGAGAAAAAGTGGAGCAACTGGAAAGTTCGCTTACAGATGGGGGAGATCCTTGGTTCCCAGACAAGATTTCGCAGTGGGGGGCCTCGGCACCCCTTCCCACCAGCCCAGGCATGGGTGCCCCGCGGAGCAGGAGCAGCAAGCTCTGTCCAGGTGACGGCGAGGCCGAGGGCGGCGCAGGTTCACCAGGACTGGAGCGGCCCCTGCCACACGACACAACCGGAGTAGGGGAAACAGTGGCAGGTGAGAGACGGTGAAAATCGGAAGCTAAAGACGCGTCCCTGGGACTTCGGAGCAAGAGCTTGCCCTTCCTTCTCTGCTTTCATCTTACCTTCCTAGCCCCCCCCCCCCCCCGCCCTTTCTCCTGTGTCTGGGTGTACTCGCGTTTATAAAGGATGTCCTTGGTGGCTGCTTTTTCTCAGAATTCCGTTTCTCCGCAGTGAAGTTTAAGGAGGACTGGAGTTTCCTTGACTCCTGCGTGAGGAGTTTCCAAATGGCAGTGAAAAAGAGTCACAGAAATACCCATGAAGCGCCTGACACCCCTGTCATGCCTTGTTTCCCTGCGAGATCCTAAATCGGGGTGGTCAACCGCCGCCACCCACCCTGAGTGGGCGCTCGGCTAATTGGCTCATGCGTGTGCATTTGTACTTTCCAGATTGAGCTGGGCACTGAATACAAAACCTCCTCCTCCTCCTCCTCCTCCTCCTCCTCCTCCTCCTCCTCCTCCTCCTCCTCCTCCTCCTCCTCCCCCCTCCCTGCCCCGATTCCCTCCACTTGGGAGGGCGTGTGTGCGCGCGTTCGCGAGTGTGTCCGAGCGCGTCAGTTTAGCAAAAGGCCCCGGGAGGGAGCTACCCCCTCCGGCAACCTGCGCGCCCCCCTCCCGCCTCCCCTTCCCTCCCAGCACCTCCGCTCTGCACGAAAACGAAGCATCTCTCGAGCAAGACCGCGTCTCCAATCTGTCCCCAGAGGCGGCGTCCTCTCCTCTTTGCTGAGGACAGACCGTCTCCGCGCTCGTGCAGAGGGAGCTGCCGCTTCGGCTTCCCGGGAGGGCGACCCGACTTCCTCCTGGCGCGCCGCGATCGCCCCCGGGGGTGCGAGGGCTGGTGCGTGCGCGCGCGAGCGAGCGAGCGAGGGCGGGTGTGTGTGTGTGTGTGCGCGCGTGTGTGTGTGCGCGCGTGTGTGTGTGTGTGCGCGCGTGTGTGTGTGCGCGTGTGTGTGTGTGTGTGCGCGTGTGTGTGTGTGTGTGCGCGTGTGTGTGTGTGTGTGCGCGTGTGTGTGTGCGCACACGCCTGCGAGCTCGCGAGCTTCCTCTCCAGGCGCTGTGCAGGCGTCTCCGAGCAGCCGACAGCAACGCGAGGCGACCGCAGCCTCCGCCCCCTCCAGCTGGCGATTGGCTGGTTTTGCTCATCATTTCCCTGCTAGGAAGAGGGAAGGGCCAGTGACGCCCCCGAAGCCAGCTGCAGAAGCGGCCGCCACCTCCGATGCACAAGGTGTCTCCTCGGAGAAGAGCCCGGAGCCCCGGGGAGGCGGCGCGGAGCGAGCCGGGCAGGGCTGGCGCCACCCGGGCGGGCGAGCGCTGCGCTGCGCTCGGGGACCGGCCGGGGCTCGGCGGCGGAGGACCCCCGCGACCCGCTCCTGACACCCCGGCTCCACGCTCTCCTCCGATTGCACGGACCTCCCCCCACCCCACCACCACCACCACCACCGCCACCGCCACCACCGCGACCGTGTCTCCCCCCAACGGAGCCTTTCTATCGAGAGAAGGTGAGGGAGCTGGGGCCACCAGGACTTTCCCGGGCACCCAAGATGCGCTCCATTAGGAAGAGGTGGACCATCTGCACCATAAGTCTGCTCCTGATCTTTTATAAGACAAAAGAAATAGCGAGAACTGAGGAGCACCAGGAGACGCAACTCATCGGGTAAATGCAAAAAGCTTCATTTCAGGATATGGCAAAACCGGAGCCAGAACAAAAAGTGCAGCCTGTAAATGCAATGGGCGCGTAGACGGTGGAGCGAGGGCTGGGAGAGTCGGCGCGGGCGGCCGAGCTTTGGTGCGTTTAGCTGCAGGGATCCAATCACAAAGGCTGTGGCCGAGGTGTGCGTGCCTCCCCACGCGCGGCCCCACTAGTTCAACTTGCCCTGCGTGGCGGTGGTGACAGCGGCGCTGGCGCCCGGCTCCACACGCCCGGGGACCAGTCGCCGCTCAAGTGTCAACCAAGAACGTGCGCCCTCGTCCTTTGGAGCCCTGGGCAGGACTCCGGGCGCTGGCTCTGTGTGTCCCCCCCCCACCCCATCACCCCCAGGACAGAGTAGAGGGGGCTGGCTCCCCGGAGGGAAGGCTGAAGTCAAAGCCCGGGACGCAGGAAAATGGGTCTCTCTGTGGCTTTTTCTCTTCTTTGGGCTTCGGGTAGATCCGCGTGTCGTGTGACTTGGAAACTCCGGGGCCCCCCTGCGATGCTTCCCCATTTGCTCTTCCGTGGGTAAAACGCAGGGGCGTCATGGTTACGCTTTTAGAAACGGTGCTGTAGCTTCACACCGACGGTCTTTCTGCTGTTTCTTCAGTTTGTCTTAAATGAGTTCAGACGCTTCCCCCCCACCCCCTCCCACCTCCCCCCCACCCCCAGCAAGTTCTCTAAATGTCGCACTTCCTTCCTCCCTCCCTCCCTTCCCCGGGCCCCTGCCGCTTTTGAAGTTTACCCGGGAGGCGGCTGCGACTCTGGCGTCGCGTGCACAGCTTGGAAGCCTTTTGTGAGGACGTGAACCTGGTTGTCAGCTCCGTCCGCAAAGTCCCGGGTCGGGCACCGTCCCTGACCGCGGGGGCGTCCGCCCCCGGGGCCCGCAGCCTGGCCCGAGCCCTTGGGCGCCCCGACACCCCGGGGCACGGAGCGAGAGCCCTGGCCGCCGTGTGTGCGCGTGCAAGGACCGTGCACGCGTGCACACGGACACACAAACTTCACGCACTCCGTGTACCATTGTTGCTCCTCCCCAAGTAACGAGTGTTTTTAAGTGAGCAACGCGGGGGCTCGCACTTAACACAACTGGCTGCGTTCCCCCAAAAGGGCTGGCGCGGGGCGCCCCCGCGGGCCCGGGGGGTGGGGGAGCGGGGACGCCGAGGAACAGCGCCCGGCTCGGACGGCTCGGACGGCCCGCCCGGCAGCGACGAATGCACAAAATGGGTCTATTCTGGAAAAGGAAAAAAAAAAAAAAACAGGAGCCGAACTAGAGGAGGTCGTTGACACAGAGTGTGGGTGGGTGCAAACGCAGCCGAAGCCGAGCTCGAGGGGCGGGAAGGCAGGGCTGGGGGCGCGGGCGGGGGCGCGGGCGGACAAAGGGGTCTCGGGGACGGTGACACAGCGACGCGGGGGGAGACGCGGAGGCCGCGCGTGGGGGTCCGGGCTCTTTGTTCCCCTGCGGGCGGGGGGGTCCGAACGCCGGCGCGAGCCCAGACAAAGCCGCCCGCGTCGCCCAACTCTGGGGGCGCGGGGAGGGGGCGCGGGGGGCGAGGAGCGGGAGTGGGCGGCGCGGGGGGAGGGAGGGGGGCGCGCCCCGCGCTCCCTCCGCGCGCCCCGTGGGCCCCCCCAAGGGAACGACCGACCTGGGACGCCCCACGGTTTCCGGGCGACGTTCCTGCTGTGGCCCTGCGCTGGACGCCCCGGGCGGGGGCGCGGCGGGGTGGGGGCGCGGGGGCGGGGCGCGGGGGGGGCGTGGACCGGGGCGCAGGTGGGGCGCGGGGGGGGGGGCGTGGACCGGGGCGCAGGTGGGGCGCGGGGTCGGGGCGGGGGCGCAGAGGGAGCGCGGGGTCGGAGCTCAGCCGGGGACGCAGGTGGGGCGTGTACGGGGGCGCAGGTGGGGCGTGTACGGGGGCGCGGGGTCGGAGCGCGGACGGGGGCGCAGGTGGGGCGCGGGGTCGAGGCGCGGACGGGGGCGCAGGTGGGGCGCGGGGGCGGGGCGGGGCGGGGCGCGGCGCTTGAGCTGCCCCGCGGGTTTCGGTCGCCCCCTGTTGGGGCCGAGCTGCGGCCGCCTCCCGCTGCCCTGGGAAAGCCGAGGCGGGCGCGGGAGTTGCTGACACGGGGCGCGAGGGACGCGCGGCTGCAGAACGCGCGCGGACCCGGCGGGCGGGAGCCTTTACTTCAGGGACCAGGCCCCCTCCTGCACCCCCTCCTGCCCGCCCCCCATCACTCCTGCAGCTCCGCGGGTTCGGAGCCCGGGACGCGGCGCGTGCAGGCCCCAAGCCCCTGGTCCGAGGGGGTGACTTCCTTGCAACCGCCACGGTCAGACGCCCCCTTGGGGTCTGGGGTCCGGGCCTGGTGTCGGCCGCGGGCCCCAGAGCCGGATCCGAGATGGGAGATGCGGCGGCGGTGGCCCCGGGGAGCAGCGAGGCGACAGGCCGGCCCCGACCCGAGAGGGGGCAGGACGGCCAGTGCGGGGCCTGCCACAGGCCTCGTACCTTCCAGAAGACCCTCGTCCCCGAACCCTCGCGCCTGGTTTCCCCGCTTCTTTGCGCCACCCCCCCCCCCCCCCACCGGACTGGAGGTGCCACCTAGGGTCAGGGCGGCGTCGCGCCTGCAGCGCCCAGCGCTCGCTGCGCACCCAGGACACCAGCACCCCTCCCTGCCTCCCGTCCCCCCTCCTGTCCCCAGAGGAAACCATACAAAAAACACGGTTTTTACCAGGAGTTACTCGAGACTAGGTCAGGGTCATTGCAACTGCAACCTTCCATGCAAACCTCTTCATTGCCTGGTGTGATTCCCAGTAGATAGTTTCCCTCAAAAGTTTCCCTCAAAAGGCTACAAAGTTGGTTTATTCTTGACTGATACATATATTTTTTTTTCGTAATGGGAAAAATGGCCCATGATTTCACTGACTTGCTGTGCTCTCTGGGTATAATTGTGTTAACCGCATAAAAATAAGTGCATGCGCTCATTTCAGAAGATAATGCATTTGAAAGTGTGGCATCAGCTTTAATATCACACGTATTTGTTTTGATTGCGACTTCTTAAAACTTGCCACACACTGCGCTCCAGTGTGACCGCAAGTGAGCCCAATTTTCTTATCATCTGGAGATTTCCTTTTTAATTTGACTGTGTACTTTAGGTTGTCTGTCTCAATAATTGTCCATTATGAATTCTGAAACTTCTGATAACACTGACAGTGGAGATAGACTTTCAGAGTTAGAGTATTACCATTGTCAGCAAAGTGATTTCCAGCTGGTTCCAGGCTAGCACACACTCTTATAAATCAGGAAACCCAGGATCTGTGCTTTGTCTGCTTCATTTGGGGTTCTACCAGAACCCCTAAGCCTTAGGCTAAAGTAGTACATCTCATCTTTATTCTTAGTTGTTTGGCACTTAGGGAAGGAAAACACACAACTGCCTGCTGTTTGCATTCAGGCTGGGTTCCATGCAAGTTCTTTTTTTTTTTTTTTTTTTTTTGAGGGAGTTTTATAATTCCATATTAAGGAGGAAATTTACCCTAGTCCATGGAGAACACATTCATTCCAAAGCCAAGTTGTAAAGAGTTTTCAGTCGGGTTGAAGGCAGGGCTATGGAGACCGAATCTCAAGAAACAAAACTAATTATATTTGTTATGTGCTGCAAAATTAATAGAATAAGTTGTAGCGATGCCTGGCAACTCATATTTCAAGGAGAAAAATGTTTGTAAGAACTAGTAACTAATGATTAGTTTCTGTCAATACTGTCCCTGGAAGTAGATTTTTTTCTGAGCTCAACATAAGCAGGAATACTTTATACAATATATTGCTTTACGCTGCATTATTTCCCTGATGTGTTCTGTAGTTTTCTCTTTAGGAGGATATGTTGGATCCTCCTGTATGTAGCCCTATGCAAGAAATGTTTGCAGTGCAGCTGTTTAGTAGTTGTGTTTGATCTGGAAGGAAAAACTAGGAGGGGGTGGTAACATCCTTCATGCCTTGCATTGAAGGAAAAGCCTTTCTAAGACAGAGTCCCACCGAGGTCACTAACGGAAACATCCCTTGGGACCCATTTAACTTTATACAAAGAAACTTGCTCCAGAGACTGGATTGCCCGAAGCCCAGCCTTCTTACACAGGAATCCCACCTACTTCAAGAGGACCTAGGACTAGCTGTAGCTGTTTTCATTCAAGGTTCTTTCCAGGAATGAAACTGAATTTTGGTTTGTCACCAGTTCAATGGAAACAGTTCAAAGAGCAGAGTCATGTGGTAGTATTTCACTAATATAAAACTAATTTAAACTTTGAAAGCACTTTTTTTTTTTTTTTAAGTCTTGGAGGTCCTGAAAAGCCTCCATAGAACTAAGTACAGCAATCGTCTTGCCATGCCAACTGTCCCTTTAGCAACATTGTCAGTGAAAGAGTCTTCCACAGATATTTAAAAATGCCAGCCCATGCATATTTTTACTTCTCCTATGAGAGTTTATTGGTGGTAAAAATAATTGTTTTAATTATGGCAATCTGTGGTTAGGAAAAACTGGTATTAACAAGCCAGTTAACCAGATGAATATAGGGGGAAAAAAAGCTCTATCCTTAGAAATGGGGAGAGTTTGTACCCATATTCTTGAAGGCGTATCTTCAGAAGTGTGAAGGTTAGCTTCCCTGTATATCCAGATCCTCATTCATACATACTTATTGTCGTTAAACGTGTAATAGAAAAGTTGACTTCTGGGCCACTGAGTAGTAAATTGCACCCTCTGTTTCCTAGCATCTTAAATGACCTCTATAAAATGATTATTATTGGCCACGCGTAGGCATGCAAATGTATCATTTTCATCAGTAGGATAGTTGAAAATATTGATTTTTATAGAGTTCTAAATTTCACAGGAAGTAGTTGCATATGATGCTTTGAGTTGCTTCAAATTGGAACTACATGTTTAAAAAAGAATGCAAACCAAAATACCAAACTATAAGCCTCTAATTACAGAATTCATCTAACAGCTGTTACACAGGCAGTGTTTCCATTGATAGTAGGAGAGGATTGCCTACATAATAAACACAGATTTAGACTTTGTGACTGAGCAAATAGTCATATTACTTTTTAACTATACTTTTGAGATTTTAAAACAGTAAGAGGTAACATGTAAAGAAGTAAATGCAGATATTGACAGGGCTCTCCCGTAAACCGCATCTATTTCTCTGAGTCTGGGTCCACAACTATAAAGTACCAAGAGAATAGTCTGTTGACCAATAAATTGCTTCTGCTGTTAACTGTCCTACAGATAACAAATGCTGTCATAGGTATCTGTCACTGTCATCACTGTGACCAGCACTGCCATACCATGTATATACTTGCCTGACAATGTTGATTGAGAGGGATAGCACAGTTGATTTTGTGTGTGTGTGATGTAATAGAAAATATGAGTAAAAATGGCTACTGAATGAGTTTTCTTTCTCCCCGTTGCAATCTCTGTCTCCCTGCCACCACCAAGTCTCAGGAAAGTGTCTCATTGTTGAGATGATTTGAGACTCAATGTAATTTTAGAAATTTGCACTTCGACAGTGCTTTATGGGTTACATTCACATACACACTCCCATTGAGTTCTCCCAACGTCATTGTGTATTAGATAAGGTTTTTGCAAAAAAAAAAAAAAAAAGAAAAAGATAAGGTTTTTGCAATTTTCAAGATAAAGCAAGGTCACTGTGCCCTAGAAAGAGAATATTGTCCAAGGACGTATAGGTTAGCAAGTGAAAGAACCACCAACATGCCCAGATCACCAGATATTCCAAAGTCTGCTTACTCCAAAACAAAATCTCTTTCCGTCATGTCTATGTGCCTTCTGGGAAAATAAAATTACGATCTTGGGAGTCACAATTATACAGATGCAAGAGAAGTGGCCAAACTTCCTGTCTCTATTGTCTAAACACAACAGGGAGGGAGGATAGAGTTTGAAGACTTTTTTTTTTTTTTGCTTTAAACACTACAAAGGCCTTTTCTTTATATGAAAAATGCTTTTATTTCAAAAAGAATAAGTGTAAAGATTGTCCTGATAAAGTCGTACTCTCATTTCTTATAATACCTTTCATCAATCTCATACCTCTGCTAATGGGTAGAAAAAGTTGTATCGACAATTTGTCACCAGTAATTTAAATCAAATTATGCATTATGCTACTTAGATAAAATGCTTCTTACTTTCACAGAGCTGGCATTTTTGTTTTGTTTCAGAGATGGTGAACTATGTTTGAGTCGATCTCTTGTCAATAGTTCTGATAAAATCATTCGAAAGGCTGGCTCTTCGATCTTCCAGCACTCTGTAGAAGGTTGGAAAATCAATTCCTCTTTGGTCCTGGAAATAAGGTGAGTTTCTTTAATAAGCCATAATAAATTTCACATCATGTTCTCGAATATGTTGGGCTTGGCAAACTTATATTGAATGCTTGATTTATAGTTTAAATGTGAATACTTTAATAAAAGAGTGAACCAGCTCTACTCGATGTTGATCAATGAAGGATATGAAGCCATAAAACTGAAATGATTATATAGTCAGAAATTTAAGGATGAACATGTGGGTTTTGAATATACTATCTTTATTCTAATGGAATAAAATATACAACAGAGTACTAACATTTGATAGATTTTTTTTTATTCTGTTACTCAGGATGGACATCTATTTTGAGAATTATCTTTAACTTCTTTATTAAGTCTTTATACCTATCTTGTGTCTTTGTGCACTGGATAAAAGTAGAGCCTATTCAACTCCTATTTTGCTGACTATTCTAAATAAATTTCATTTACTCTATGAATGGATATTTCTATGTGAAGTTCCTGTAATAAAAGTCTCGATAAGTTTATCCTAACTTGGCAAAAGTCAGAAAATAAGTTTTCTAGAGTACTGGCTTGTTCTCTGTAAGATTTGGGATTTTTACCTGGAACAAGCTCTTGAAATCAAGCTCAGTGCCTACATATATCTATTATATCTTATTTTCTTCCAGTATAATCCTACAACTAGTAAGATGGAGGAAACAAACACATCGTGTTTCCCCACAACTACATTGCTATATTGGTATGCTTTAAATCAGCATTTTAGGAAATCATACACTTTTTAAAAGTTTCTGAGAACTATCCTTTACATAATAAAATCATTGCAATTCCATATTGGGAAAATGATAATTATTCAATGATAAGACATTACGGCGCAAGTTTTGTAAGTGGTTCTGAGGGTAAGCCATTGATCTGTTCGTCTGGGTCTCTACCTTACTGACTTCTTGGGTCATACCTACATGTAATGTAGATCATGAGGAACTTAAAGGAAGAAATCTACTGACACTCATCTTTAGAGGATGTGGAGCAGTTCATAAAATGCATTGTGGCAAAGACACTCCCCACATGTTGAAATACACTTGAAAGATTGGAAGATTTTTTAAAAGATGGGTGCCAGGGAAATGCAGGAATCATTTGTTTGAAGCTTTGGAATTGGCTGGAATGGGAAACAGGAATCAAACCATGGCAATATCAAATGGTATTGATATTGGCTGCTTTTAGTTATGGAAATTTTGTGTCTTTGTAGACAGAGTATAAGATTGAGGAGATGAGGGATCCATGGGTGGCACAGCAGTTTGACGCCTGCCTTTGGCCCAGGGCGCGATCCTGGAGACTCGGGATCGAATCCCACATCGGGCTCCCGGGGCATGGAGCCTGCTTCTCCCTCTGCCTGTGTCTCTGCCTCTCTCTCTCTCTCTCTCTCTCTCTCTGACTATCATAAAAAAAAAAAAAAAAAAAAGATTGAGGAGATGAGTCTGATGACAGAGTTTCTAAATTGGGATCTTCCGGGTAGAAGATGGTCAGCAAGTAAGATTTATTTCAACTGGATAAATGAGAACCCTTAAAACCAATATTAAACTTAGGAGATTCTATATAAAAGTACAGGTTTTAATATACTCTTGAGAAAATGAAAATTTTGATAACTCTAGACCCATATGTCCCCTGAGAACTAGTTGGCCGAGGCCAACTATAGCCTTGATCTCTCCAGCTTAACATGTTTACAGCTGGGGTTCCCTTCTTTCTTTTTCTTTCTTTCTTTCTTTTTTTTTTTTTAAGATTTTATTTATTCATGAGAGTCACAGAAAGAGAGGCAGAGACACAGGCAGAGGCAGAAGCAGGCTCTCTGCAGAAAACCTGATGTGGGACTCCATCCCTGGACCCCAGGATCACTCCCTGAGCCAAAAGCAGATGCTCAACGACCGATCTACCCAGCCGTCCCATCTCCCTTCTTTCTTGATACATATCGAATATCTTCCTTACTATCTCACTACCCTACATACACATTTGAATTTAGAAACCCTAAAAGAGATAATTATTAGGTAAAAGCTACAGAATGTAGGGACTACACGAGGTCATAAGTACAGGTATAGCTTAGTTTAGAACAGAATAAGGATTCATATATCTTAGAAAGAGAGAATTATGGGTGATATAAAAAGGAAATATTTGATAAAATCATTTGAAAGGATGATAAGGATGTCTCAAAAGGAACTTTCAAAATGAAAGATTTGGCAAGAAGGGAGCCAATTTAGGTAAGGCTATACAGATCAGGTAAAGGAAAGTAATGGAAGACAGTAAAGTAAAATAAGAAATTGCAATAAATTAATTGATAGATCTAAATATGCCAAATAACGTATCAGATAAAGTCTAATAAGTAATTAACAATAATCTAATTAATATATATGGCCATGCCTTCCTAGTATCCATACAAAAATGACACTACAGCGGTACATTTTGCTACTTTTAAGATATGCAAGCTAAGGGTATTAAACATAAATTGAGCCAAGCAATTCATTATTGCAATTTGACAAATTGATGAAATTGCATTCCTATCTGTGAAGGTGATCTGTTTTGAATTATAACAGATGAGAATATGTATGAAATGTTAATAGTCTTTTCATATGATTCTCCTTAACAGATAAAGAAGCAAACAATAAAACATTGAGCAAATATTGAATAATACATACAAAGTTGTCACTTCCTTACGAGGAAATGATAATTTGTAAAACCATTATTGTACAACATGCAAACAATTCATAAAAATTATAATTGCCTATAGCATTAGTGACTAGTAAGTATTAATCAATTTTACACCTGTAATAAAAAATTTAGAATATGAAAATGTCTGATTGTTAGCTTAGCTTTTGTTTTTCTAAAGTCATACCTGAAGCTAACCATAAACTAATTTAGATCATTATCTCTATTTCTTCCCCACATCTATAAAATTTATGAAGAACCACATTACTTGGTCTCTGTGAGGGGGTGTGGGCATATTTTACAAGTGTTTTTAAAATCCTACTTTGAAGTTTTGTTAAGATATTACAACTAATCATTTTTGATCTTCCATGATTAAACCATGGTTACAAATCTTTCTCATTTAAAAAATCTCATTAAACTTATAATGCTCTTGTGACATTCCTAATAAATTATTTATCTATTTGCATTAACATGTGAAGCAGTCACTGATGATAAGTTGTTTTTCCCTACATTTATAGAAATGATTTTTTTTCTTATTGCTAATTTTTTCAGCCTTATGTATACTCTGATGCTTTCGTAAGCACATCAAGAATTGATTCATATATGCTCATCAAACAACCATACCTCTGGGGAGTTTTCTGAGAGAGATCGTACCACCTACATTGTGCATTGAAAATTCATCAAGATTTAGAAGAGTTTATACATCCCACAGCTAACTTCACAATTATAATGATTACCTTGGTTAAGGACTAGATTTTATTGGTAGTAGTTTGTTATTGTAAGCTAAGAAATGACACATTTAAGATCCATCAGATGTTTGTAAATAAATCTATAAACATGGTACTGAGAGAGTATTTGATCATGTCCAGTGCTTATGACTGGACCTTTTTTCCATCTTTAGGTTGTTTCTTTTCTTTTTTCCCCCCTTATTCTTCATATGTTGAATAGAAATCTAAAGAATTACAATACCAAATGTAGATGCATAGAGAAATATGAGCTCAGCTATTCCTCAAGACACATCCTAATTAGAAAGAATATTTTCAAGCTGGTATCCTCACGTTAAGGTTTTTAAACAGATCAAATCTGCAGGTTAACTAAACATAACTGCAAATTTATATATATTTACCTATAAAAAAGAATTTGCTGTTGCATGCATTGATTTACTTTAGAGAAAGTTCCATCTACAATTCTTCTCTTTACTTTGTTCACTAAGTAGCCAGGGGAGCACATCTTGGGTCACATAGCTTGTTAGTGGCAGAGTCACTAGCGCAAAACTGGGTCTATCTAGCTAATAAAAGCTCTTATTTTGAAACACATTTCTTGGGCTCTCTCTTTTTTTTATTTTTTTAAAGATTTATTTATTCATTCATTCAGTCATTCATTCATTCATGAGAGATACAGAGAGAGGGGCAGAGATACAGGGAGAGGGAGAAGCGGGCTCCTCACAGGGAGCCCGATGCAGGACTCGATCCCAGGACCCTGGATCACAACCTGAGCCAAAGGCAGACACTCAACCACTGAGCCACCCAGGTGCCCCTCTTGTACTCTATTTTAATACTAAAGATGCGGCCTTTCTGGAGTACACACAGTGGAGATTTTTTGTTTTTGTCTTTGTTTTGCTACAACGTATATTATTCATCCAATATTACTAACTGCTGGACCAAATAATCAAATGGCCATCTGAAGTGTAAATTAAACTAAAAAATGCTTTTCTCCAAGCATTTTGAGACCATTTTGCCTTTTCATTTAGCTGCGTAGGATTTTTCTTTGATACTAGAACATCTTCCTATAACAGCTGGGACCCTAAGCTCAGAAGCCCTAACAAGCTACAGGTTATGTTCTCTCCGTGCTTTGAAGTACGTTGCCTTGCGAAAATAATCTTTGAGACAAAAAAATCTTGTGTTCTCTCTGCTTTTTGGTAGGCATAATGAAACACTCAGCACTTCTTAAACCTTTTTAAATTTCTTTTTAGTGAGCCACATTCGTAACAATTGAATTGATTCGGTGGTTTTTATCTAAAGTCAAAAGTTTGCAAAAACTGATTCCTAATATATGTAACATAACCTAATTTGCCTCTCAACTTGGGACGCATTCCAGCTGTAAGATTTGTCCTTAACAATACTCGCTGATGGAGTCAACGGTGTCATTTAGATGAAATTTTAGTTGCCACAGCACGTATGCTTGCTGTTGACAAGAAACCTACAGAGAAGAAAGAGTGGCACCTGGTGATAGGTTAGCTATATTTAACATTTCACAAGTGAAAACAATGTTTAGTAAATTAATTCTCTGGAACTCTGCAGCTGCTATTTCAAGTGATGTGTGATGTTGAAAGGGAAGTTCTAGTTGAAAATTCAGTTGAAAAGTTTCTGTATAGAATCTATTCCTGTCAGTGTAACAGTCTCAGCCTTTCAGTTTAAACCAGCATTGCTTAACAAAAAATAATCTTTATGACTAAGATTTTTAGCCTCACTGATAGTGAAACATTTTCAGGTTCTTTCAGTCCTCTTCATCATTAAAACAGTTGGCTGAATTTAGGTTTTTGCTTATTAATAGGGTTTCAAAAGTTACTTGATGCCCACAGAATGACAGTTAAAGACCTGGAAGGGATCTTTTTTGTTGTTGTTCTGTTCAGTCACACACAGAAAACACAACCTCTTGCTTTACATATCTGCTAATGACTTAGCCACATTTCTGGAAAAACTAGTATTGAGACAGCCTACATATTAAACTTTAGCTTTTGTTGAATCATGTTCCTTTAGAGGCCAGAAGTTAAACTGAATTTCCCCTCTAACTCTCCCATTCTCAAATAATTTTGCTTAACCTGCTCTTTTCATTTATGTCAGTTATCTGAGCAAAAGCATGTAGTTCTCCTTGGTGATACTGAAAATGTGGGTCAGTTCAGTGTAAGAGTTTTTCATGCTTCCAGTGACATTTAGTTAATCATATTTAAGCACTGGTTTCCTTTTTTTTTCATATATTTACAGTCTGAATAACAACGAAGCAAATTCACAGAACTCTTATAGTCCATTATATCTATAATCTAAAAAATGCCTGGAGGCGCCTGGGTGGCTCAGTTGGTTAAGCGTCTGCCTTCGGTTCAGGTCATGATCCTGGAGCCCCTTGGATCGAGCCCCCCAATTGGCTCTGTGCCCAGCAAAGAAGTCTGCTTGTCCCTCTCCTTCTATGCCCCCCTCCACACTTATGTGCATTCTCTCTCTCTCTCTCTCTCTCTCAAATAACTAAGAATCTTAAAAAAAAAAAAAAATAGAAAATGCCTATAGCTTGCTAGGGAGAAAAAAACCCCTAACCTTTCCCTACTGTTTCCAAAAAATAAAATATTATGCATTAAAGCCACAATATTGTTCACTAATAGTAATTATTTTCAGTGTTTCTTGAATTCTACACCAGGAATCTTAGATTATTTCTCATGTAAGCCCTAAGATGGAAACTAAAAGTTTAATTCAATGTAAGAAAAAGAACATACCAGAGACACTTAAGGTTTCCTTTCCTCCTTCTTTCAGTTAAAAAAAAAAAATAAATATTGCTGGCACGCCTGGGTGGCTCAGCAGTTGGGTGTCTGCCTTCGGCCCAGGGCGTAATCCTGGTGGGGTGATCGAGTCCCACATGGGGCTCCCTGCATGGAGCCTGCTTCTCCCTCTGCCTGTGTCTCTGCCTCTTTCTGTGTGTGTCTCATGAATAAATGAATAAAATCTTTTTTTAAAAAAGCAACTACTACTCTAACAGATTAAAATTCCTTTTTATCTAACAGGATAAAAAATTGTTGAGCCTATAACACAGTATTGAAAGAACACATATTGTAGAATTACCTGTGTTCAATAATCATGTCTTTTATCTCAAGAGCTAGACAACATGGTACCTTTTGAAATTTTACTGAACTCTTTTTCTCAATATTTTATTTATTTGAGAGAGAAGAGCACAGTAGAGCAGGGGCAGGGGAAGAGGAAGAGGGAGAAGCAGGGAGCCCAACGCAGGGCTCCATTCCAGGACCCTGTGGTCATGACCTGAGCTGAAGCAGGTGCTTAATGGACTGAACCACAGAGGTGCCCCTGAAATTTCGCTAGCCTCTGTCCACTTTCTTTAATATCAATGTTTCCTAAGAGTCAACAAATTAAGGACGTTCTGTTATACTCAGGAATGTAAAAGATCTATGTCTGAAATATTTTGCTGTTAAGTTTCTATAACACAGCAGAGGTGCCGTTAGTGGAAAGTCCCTTGTGCTGTCACTTGACCAGCATGTTAAGAGTTAACATTTTTCGTGAATAAAGGGATTTTCGCTTTTAGATTTCCAAGTTAAAGAGTCTTCTTTCAAATCTGGATCTCTGGTTTATTCATTTCATCCTGGCAAACATTTCACTACTTGTGAGGTACATCTTCAGAGATCTACAACAACGCCTTTAACTGTGTTCAAAGGAAAATGACAATACCAGCTAGTATGGCATTTTGACCACATCCGTGCAGTTTTTATTTTAAAATCAGTCTTGTCATTTTCACAGGAAATGAGAATTTTTTTTTTTGAAATACAGATGTCAGGCATCACTAAATTTTTCCCCAAACAAATGGTAGTTAATAAGTATATACAAAAGGTTCTATGCATTGCTGTTCTTGGTACTAATTAACTTTTGTGAAGAATTATGTATGCTCGACATAAGGAAAGACTTCTCAATTTTCTGCAATTCATACCTGATAATTGCTGATGTCACTGGCAATTGTCTTCATATATTATCTGTACTTTGTTAAGATGAACTGTTATGGTGCCTGATAGCATTTCTGTTAATTTTTAGATTTCATTTATAGGGCATTTATATAGGTTTTCCTATATAAATTTCACTTATGACCCTGATATTCTGATTGAAGGAAAAAATTCAAAAAATATTTTCTTTTCCAGAGAGTTAATGGACATAATCTTTGTGTATCAAACCTGGCCAAACTTTTCAGTCAACCGATTTTCCTTCTTTTTTTTTTTAAGATTTTATTTATTTATTCATGAGAGACACATAGAGAGAGAGGCAGAGACATAGGCAGAGGCAGAAGCAGGCTCCATGCAAGGAGCCCGATGCGGGACTCGATCCCAAGACCCCAGGATCATGCCCTGAGCCAAAGGCAGACGCTCAATTGCTGAACCACCCAGGCGTCCCAGGCTCATAGTTTCTTTGACTATATAAATCCCTCAAAAAACTGACAGGCTCCTGGGCCGTTTCCTTGTAGTTAATTCTGATATAAAATAACTGCACCCAAAGATTTCTTCTGAGCAGTTCTTCAGCCTCTGACTCTCCTCTATTCTAGGCTAACCCCCCTTTCCCTTAATTTCCCTTCTAAGTAATTTGAATCTATAAACTTACATGGGAAGGCAATGACTCTTCCTTTTGGGAGGGCTCTGACTTAGAATTGTATTTCTTGCTAATTCAGGTATTAGAAACATTTTGGAGGTCCCAGCTGCCAGACTTTCATACAGTTTCCATATAGGCCATTGCCAGAGGTATTCCTGTCCTTCTCAGCTTGCAATTCGACTATTTCATGCCTGGCGTTGCCTCTTTTAGTGCTTTGCAACTGACATAAAACAACATACAAACACTTTAAAAAAGATTTTATTTATTTATTCATGAGACACACAGAGAGAGAGGCAGAGACACAGGCAGAGGGAGAAGCAGGTTCAATGCAGGGAGCCTGACATGGGACTCGATCCCTGGTCTCTAGGAACACGCTCTGGGCCGAAGGCGGTGCTAAACCGCTGAGCCACCCGTGCTGCCCCCTACAAATACTTTTTAACTGCTCCAAGAGCAACAGGCTTATTAGATATAGGCTATGAGTCCCAAATTATTGCAGTTTCATCAAGTGCTTGGCTGTATCATGCCAAAGTCGCTAACTTTCCAGCCAGCTGGATCTTTATTTTCACTTTTCATCATCTAACTTAGCATATACATACTTGTTTATATAGCATCCCACATCTGTTATCAGTTTCTTTATTATGTATGAGATAGGCTAAACTTCTATATTAAAAAAATGATTAATACCTTAAAATACAGTGGATCAAAGTAGTTGGAAGTTTATTTCTCTCTTGTATAGCCATGCACATGATCCACTCATATCACATGATCAAGCACAGCCGCACTTAGGTTTGTAAACTTGGAGATTTTCTATCTGAGGATTCATGTGCCTGAGTAAAACTTAGAAGATTCAAATACTAAAAGGAAGATGGGAAGAAAGAACACTAAGGAATAATTAACTATCTCTGCTATACAGTGTGTCCTATCTATTTTTTCCTCTAACATACCCATTTTTCTTCCTGGATTCTTGAGCTTCAAAGGAAACTTTCCTATAGTGTACTTTTAACTCTTCCTCAAAGAATTATAATATACACAGAATTTGGATGAATGCATACAAATTCATTGGGAACTTCTATATTATCATTTTAATATAGTTAAGTAAGGTATGATTCCAATCCATTTTAAGTTATTTCTGTTTACCTTAACTAGATGAAATTAAACCAAACAAAATGACTATAGAGAATTAATTAGAGCTAAAGAATATCTAGTTATGCAAAGTCAAGCCATGGCATTTTCATGTTATTTAATAAACTAATTTTTCTTATTTTTTTCCTTCAAGTTTTTATTTAAATTCTAGTTAGTTAACATATAGTGTAATATTGGTTTCAGGAGTAGAATTTAGGATTCATTACTTATATATAACACCCAGTGCTCATCCCAACAAGTGCTCTCCTTAATACCCATCACCCACTTAGCTCATTCCCCCCCCTGCACACCTCCCCTCCAGGAACTCTCAAATTGTTCTCTTCAGTTGAGTCTCTTTTGGGTTTGCTTCCCTCTTTTTCCCCCTTCCCCTACATTCATTTGTTTAGTTTATTAAATTCCACATATGAGTGAAATCGTATGGTATTTGTTCTTCACTGACTTTGCTTAGCATAATATACTCTAGTTCCATCCACATTGTTGCAAAAGACAAGGTTCCATTCTTTTTGATGACTGAGTAATATTCCATTACATATATGTGTGTGTGTGTGTGTGTGTACATGTGTGTGTATCACATTTTTTTTATCCATTCATCAGTTGATGGACTTTTGGGTTCTTCCCATGCTTTGACTACTGCTGATAGTGCTACTATAAACTTTGGGGTGTATGTACCCCTTCGAATCAGTATTTTTGTATCCTTTGGGTAAATATCTAGTAGTATAATTGCTGGGTTGTAGAGTAGTTCTATTTTTAACTTTTTAAGGAATCCTAATACTCTTTTCCACAGTGGCTGCATCAGGATAACCTAAATTGTCTGTATCTTCTTTCACTCTATAAATAGATGTGCATCCTATACTTATTTACCAAATCATTGAGAAGTTATATGCAAGTGATTTTTTTTAAGAACAAATTCAATGTCAATAGAATCTACTTAGTTGGTTGGTTTGATTACCACCTGACAATTTAAAATTAGTAATGTACCAATTTATATTTTGTCATATATCCCTTTGTATGTGATATCTCCAGTTCTTAGATATATTCATTAATGGAAAACTTTGTATTTCAAAACAGGAAGAACATTCTTCGTTTCCTAGATGCGGAAAGAGATGTCTCAGTGGTCAAGAGCAGTTTTAAGCCTGGTGATGTCATACACTATGTGCTAGACAGGCGCCGGACACTAAATATTTCTCAGGATCTTCACAGCCTCCTACCTGAAGTTTCACCAATGAAAAATCGCAGATTTAAGACCTGTGCAGTTGTTGGAAATTCTGGCATTCTACTCGATAGTGAATGTGGAAAGGAGATTGACAGTCACAATTTTGTAATAAGGTGAGCTTTCTTCTGTTCCTAAAGATTATAATTTCTTCAAAGATGTTTTACTGAGGTGTATAAAGCTGTTAGAAATATGTTAAGTCTAATATTAATGTTAGGGATTATTGAAAGCTCAAAAATATTTATGATATGTTTTTCTGTGTAGTATCCAAATTTATGTTTATCCTGGGATATAAAATTAAAAATATTTTATCATTGAAAGATAAGATAATCTTAAAAACCTGAACTCTTATTGAATTGATTGGACTTGGGGGTGGGGAACAACTCTTTCAACATGTAGTTATACAAATAAAATTGTGTCCAGAGGAGGTAAAAATATTTAATAAGGGAATGACAATGAAAGTGGAGGTAATGAGTTCCAATCATTGAAGTCGGTGTGAAGTATGATTGTGAAGATCAACCAAGGCTTCTAGAATTCCTGAAGAGACTAAAAATCAGAGGTCAAGAAAAATAAAGAAGAAAAGATTTCACAGCGGAAGTGGAAATTGTTGCAATGTAAAGAAGGCAAGTTTCACCTTTGATTAATACAGGATCTACATGTGACTGACTTCTCGTTCTTACGTCGCTCTATAAGGGATGCAATAAGCCTTTTTATTTTTTTTCAAATGACAATTTTATTAGATTTAATATATGGGAAAATGACTTTTATTAATAGTTTTTATTTATATCATTAATTTAATATCAACTCATTCACTAATATAATTAATAGTTAATGTTTATATTAGTGAATGGATTAATTCATTTAATCCACTTAATTGATTATATTTATAATCCTTTTATATACAATAAATTATATTAATTTGTTCATGAAGATTATGAACATTTCTATGTAATGATGTAATAGATATAAGTAATTTTACCCTTTTAATGATAATTATTTAGCAGATTCTAAAAATATAACAAGTTTATAAAACAACTTTTTAAAAAGTATATAAACAAGTTCACATTTGATATCTTGTACCAAATTGCCTTCGTTACTCTTCATATGTGGTATTTGTGTATGTTAGTATCATTTAGTTTTTGAGTTTTCTCACATAATTAAACATACCTGTTTTTCATTGATGGTCAGCAGATGTTTGCTGATTCACGTGTTTGATTGACTTTAGATTAACTAGAAGAAACAGCAATAGAAATAGGATTGTGATGACATCATAGATACTAGTTTTTAATTTCCAATTCATGCATCTGAACATATTTTTGGACTTGTTTTAGTCTTCAGAAAAATTTGCTGAATGAGTGAAGTATGAATGTATGTGTAAAGATAGATTGGAAAGTATACCAGTTTGCCATGTTGATAACCTGAAGTCTTGAGGTTATGCTGGAATTCAGCCTGTGAAAGTGAAGATCTGGAAAGAACTTTTTTGAAATATAGTCTTAAAAATAAATATAATCAAATATATAAATGGTAATCATACATAGGCAACAATTTTTTTCATAAAATAATTATAGCCATGAAAAATTATAGTAGAACACTATCAGGTGAATACATTTCATAATAATGAATATAGCCACTAACATTTTACTTTATTATCTTACCTTTTCTCAGTTGGGTGCAAGGTCCGAGATTTATTGTACATCAGCTGAGCCTTTAAAAACCAGAACTCTTAAATTGATTGGACTTGGGGGTGGGGAACAACTCTTTCAACATGTAGTTATACAAACAAAATTGTGTCCAGAGGAGGTAAAAATATTTAATAAGGGATTGACAATGAAAGTGGAGGTAATGAGCTCCAATCATTGAAATCCATGTGAAGTATGGTTGTGAAGATCAACCAAGGCTTCTAGAATTCCTGAAGAGACTCAAAATCAGAGGTCAGGAAAAATGAAGAAGGAAAGATTTCACAGCGGAAGTGGAAATTGTTGCAATGTAAAGAAGGCAAGTTTCACGTTTGATTAATACAGGATCTCCATGTGACTGTGACTCCTCGTTCTTATGTCCCTCTAAGCTTCAGCCCTGGGATCTAGATAACAGGTTCAGCTCCACTCCTGACTCTGAAATTAAGACTGTAGTCTTTAACATTTCTGTCAGTTCACATAATTATCACTCCTTTCTTTTAGTGAGAACAATTAACATCTAGTATTTTAGCAACTTTGAAGTCTATATTAAGTATTGCTCACCATAATCTAATGTTGTACATTATATCTCCAGAACTTTATTATCTACCTGTTGCAAGTAGCTCTCTGGTGTTTGAGCATTTGCAAATGGCAGGGTGTTTTGAGGAATAGAACTTCAAGAGGTTATTTATACTTTTCTAAGCTATGATTGTTTTAAAAACTTATTTAACAAGAACAAAATAATGACCAGCTCTTTAAGTTTGTAACTGTATTATGGAGTTACCAACGAGTACAAAAACTGAGGCTAATTATCTTAATGAAGGCATAAAAATCATCATCATAATTATTTTTGCTTTCTTTTCCTCCTATTTTTTACTAGCTTCCAAAAATAGAAGTTGGAATATTATAAACTAAATTATATACTAGAGAAATGTTTCTGATCTTAGGTTAGGATAAAGTTTCTAATTTTATGAAGAAAATTTTAGCATGAGTCCAGGATTGGGTTTCTGATTTTACTAAGAACCTTTAGCAAGAGTCCACTTATGATCAGAAGCAAATCATCTCTCCAGGAAAATAATGTTGGTTGTATTATGGCGATGTGGGGAGTTCGTTCCTTTGAGTCTCATGGATACAGTCCTTTTCAATGACATGTCATTATACCAAACTTCAGTCCTTCCTAAAACTCTTGTCTTTCTCATAGAGTTTTGCCTTATCATCTGTGTGCCAAATACCTTTCCCTTCCTCAAGAATGTTTGGCCTTTCATTATTGTACACGGATCTCTTAACACTAGAACGCAGTAAAGGCCTTTTTCTTTAAAATTTATGCAGAACGTCTTTCCTTGAAATAGTTTCCCATCCATATCAAACTGTTTGAAGTTGTTACAAATTTTAGTGACAGTCCTTAGAATCTTTCGGATTTCTCACCTTCCTAGAGATGTACTGCATGTGTATCTACATATCTAAAGATAGTTTGGGTTATTTGTTTGCTTGTATGGCCTGTGTTCCCAGCTTGTTTGTTTGTTTCCCACTTCTCCTGTTAGTAAGTTTGTTAAGAGAGAAATAAATTATGCCTCGTCTGTTTGCAGAAGGTACTGATTAGTTCATGACCCCTCAAGGGTCAGGTTCCTCCAGATATTATATTCAACTTGACCTCTAACTTAATAAACCAAGCATTATTTTTAGATAAAATCTTCATTTGACATTAATTACATTTTAAGCTTCATCTTTAGTTTTTTCAAAAGGACTTTATAGAAATAAAATACTATCATTTTTGTTTAATGACGTACATTATTATCGTACTGTTTAATGACAGTACATTATTATATGCCAAGAAATATCTCTTGTTCCAAGCAGTTGTCCTATTGGATAAAGAGGGCATGGAGTGTATATGTGGCATTATTGTCCTGTGAAGTATAATTTTGGAGAATGCTAATACTCTACAGAAATATTTAAAAATTAGCCTATGAAAAGTGCCCATCTCTTTGTTTGCACATATAATGGTAGCTATTCATAAATACACACACACACACACACACACACACACACATTGTCATGCATTTCCTCTCCTAAAAGAGATACTCTTTTAGTGACAATTTGTATCATCAATTAATCAATTAAATTAAATGCTAGTTTCAGTGGGAATTACACAAAATAAAATCCCCGGTCGATATGATGTTTAAAGTAAAAAAAAAGAAAAATAAGTTAAAGCCTAGTTTAATTCTCTAATGACTGACTAAATAGTGAATTGATGTGTACAATCTTTGTGTGTGCTTGTGTGTGTATTCTTAAATAACAAGGAAATGTACTTAAATAACAGATTCCGCATATAAGTGGTATCATATGGTATTTGCGTTTCTCTGTCTGACTTATTTCATTTAGCATAATACCCTCAAGCTCAATCCACACTGTCACAAATGGCAGGAATATTGTATTAATATTATTCATTAGACCTACTTCTTCAGATATAGGCATTTGAATTCTCTGAATCTGCTCCTTGAAACCAGAGGAAACTATGACTTCCTTTTATGTGCTTCTGTATCCATAGAGTTGGCACAGCCAGGATCTATATACAAAAGAATGTTCTATGGGATGCATAATTTTATTTCCAATATTCTCTTTTCCTGCCTGAAATAAGCTTTTCTCTTCAAATAAAATCCATATCTGTGGCATTTTTAAGTAAAGAGAAATACAGTTTTAGGCCTAATTAATCAAAAGACATCCCAAATACTCAGTTGGCCACTGTTATACTTCTAACATCATTTTTAATGATGTATGTAGACCAAAATGGAAAAATATATGTGATTTTAAAATTGTGAAACATTCTTCTCTACCAGTATTTATAGAAGCAGGAAATTCAGAGGCCTCCACAAATAACTCTCTAAAATTCTTCTCCCATCCAGGTGCTGCATTAACTACAATTCTACCCATTGAAACACATTTGTTTGGTAATATTCTTATTGTCATTTAAAATGAAAATTCGTTAAAAGGGAAACTTTAAATTATTTTCTCAAAAGTACTAGTAACTTACTACATTAGTTTATTCATACAACAAACCTTTATGAGTGCCAACCATGGGCCAGTCATAGTGCAGCATAATTACAGAATGATTATCTTTACATTCCTTCTTGCAGGAGGCCTGTCTGTGTGGGGTCGGGAATAATCACTGAAACGAGAAGTCTCTAAAGACACATGGTAAATTTAAAATACTCGTCCGCGGCCAACTTTAATACTTCAAATTATGCAGAATGATACAAAATATATCAGAGAGTATAAGGTATGCTTCCTGTACTGAAAGAGACTGTTCAAACTCAGAATTGTACATGAAATCTTTGAAATATTCCAGAAGTTCTCTAGATAAGTAACTAATTTTTAGATATCATAAAAAATACATTATAAGAAGATATCATAGAGCATTACAAGGTATTAGTATAGAGCCATGAACTGACAGCCTGACATACTCTAACCAGAAAATACCAAACAGCTACATACCTTATAGAATTAGCTAAGCCATCAATAGACTCAGTTCCTTGACAAAGTGAGGAACACAAGTTACTCTAAAGAGTATGGTGACTTCTACGCAGTTATATTGTAGGAAAGTTGGACCCGCTTTTAGACTTTGCTTACAATCTGTGGGATAGTCTGAATAGAACTTTCTAAGCCAAACTTAATTTTAATAGCTCTTTTTAATATCACAAGAGGGAGAATAATGATATCACTAGAATCTTCATCATTAAGTTAAAAAATGATAAGCATTAGATAAATCATCCTATTGATATTAATTCCTATATTTCATATTTGGGAAGCCTGACATATGCTAACTAAATATTGGAGAGAGAGAACCAATGCTATGTAGGAAAAGCATCACCCAGTTGAGCGTTCAAGTATCCAAGCAGAGTGCATTGTAGATGATATTGGATGAAGTGGTATGCCTTTCTGTGCTTTAGTTTTCTGATTTTTAGACAGATCATTCTATAGACTATTTCCTTTACCTAAACCATTAAAATTTACCTTACTCAACAGAGCCCACAGAGTGATGGAATTGCCTCTACAAAATCTCTGACCTGTTTGTTTAGTCATGTCCTCCTCACATACATATCTAAAAGTATGCTGTAAAATTTCAATAATTTAGAGTTTAGAAGACAGTATGTATCATTTATATATCATCATCATAGACAAAGGAAAATAGGTTTAGAAAGCTACTTTTAGGCAATCTGTTTAAAAGTATCTTTTAAATCTTTTTTTCAAACTTTGTGTAGTTGTAAAATTCTTATAACAGTGTATATCTTACATTATAGTATACAACTATTTAGCAGTGAAAATTGTTTTGGATTTTGGAAAACAATGTTTAAAGTGCTTTTAAATTTTCTTGAAGTTATTTTTCAAGTTTTTTAGGTAATTTACTCCCATATAAATTTACAACACAGTATGTTCTAACATTTGTGCTGTCTATGCTGAAAAATTTTATGAGCTTAGCAAGAGTGGTTTTCTAATGCCAGAAAAATTCAGGTATTTCTTAATATTGATACTGAGAGTTGGTGGAGAACCAACCCTCATTCCATCCTCCCTAGTCTCCTCATCACGCCTTGGTGTCCAGAAGTGATTATGCATTCTTTCCTTGTTCTGGGTTATCTGGGGATTGAGGAAAATGTTAGGCAACCCATCCCTGCTGGTTTTTCATAAAAGAGACACTATGTCCAGTCTGATGAAAATAAATATGGTCCTGCTCTGCACTACCTTTGACATTAGGTGTAAACCTCTGAGGGAGGAGTTAAGTTTCCACAGTTATTTTTTTGACCATCACATACTGCTCCTCACTGTGCTTAAACAAAGATCATCACGGGTATGACTTATGTGATTCCAGACTAGTTGGAACCTCAAATTTAATTTTGTTCTTTTATTCTTTTCTTTGTATCTTGTTTTATACTGTCCCCATCTTCCCTCCAGCCTATATCAGTTTTTTCTATTTGCTTGGTTTCTCCTTTCTTAATCATCATTTTTAGTTCCTGCCATGCTTGACCAACTCCCTCCTAATTTCCTCTTGGTTCATTTTTTTTTTTATAAAACTAGCATTGAGGGATCAATTAAAATTATCTGTCTATCTACATACCTATATTTATATATGTATTTGTGTAAGTACATCCTTGCTACTCAAATTGTAGTTCTGAACTGCCAATACTGCATCACTTGGAAGCTTGTTAGAAATGCAGAATCTCGGGGCACCGGGTGGCTCAGTTGGTTAAGTATCTGCCTTGGCTCAGGTCCTACGATGGAGCCCTACATTAGTGTGTGTGTGGGGGGTTCCTGCTCAGCGGGGAGCCTGCTTTTCCCTCTCCCTGCCCCCCCACTTGTGCTCTCTCTCACTGTCTCTCTCAAATAAATAAAATCTTGAAAGAAAGAAAGAAAGAAAGAAAGAAAGAAAGAAAGACAGAAAGAATCCCAGAACTGGTACCAGATCTGCTGAGTCAGAATGTGCATTTGATCACAGTGCTCAGGTGATTTTTATGTGCATTAAGGTTGGAGATATTTTGGACATCTCAGTATACGTGGACACTAAGCTCTAGGCAAGCTGAAACTCCCAATATATTTAATTTATTTAGTCTGTATCTTCATGATCTAGCACCAGATTTACATGTTAAGATATATATTGTTTATTTATGGAATAAAATAATTAATGTAGGGTTTAAGAAAAATATGGTTTGTGTTCATGTATTATTGTCTTAGAGTTTATACAACACTGAATTGCAAAGTTAAAATGTAAGAGGAATCATATGTAAGTAAAGGTTGTTTAAACCCTTACAATTAAAAAGAAAATACAGAAATATTAAAGAGTAGGATAGTGAAATGCCCTAAATACTGGGAGTCAAAAAGCTGGATTCCTGAGAAGCTTAATATTGGACAAATATCTAAACATCATTATTTCCACTGTCCAGTGATGATAATAATATAGACCTATTATTTTAAAATGTTCTTCTAAGTATCAGATGGGAAATAAAGTAATGAAATGCATAAACTGTAAAGCTTAATGATGAATGATACTGAAGCACATTTTATTTAATTTAAACGTTGTAGGTGAGAATTAAGTTTGTCACTGCATTTCCGAATTGCCATTGACTTGAAGTATAAATTCTCATTGTCTGATATAAACAAGATATACTTTCTCCAAAGTTATCAAATATGTATACAGTTGACACCAAATAAGGAATATATGGAATGCAAAGACAGGAACACTTCTCAGATAGGAGTATGTGTAAAACCTGAGTATATAATATTAGAAGTAATTATAGTGAAGATATGTATTTCTTCAGGAAACTGAAGCAATGAGATAAAAATGTTTTACTTTATAATGATCTAGCTTCTTAAAATAAGGGATAGTATGTTTCAAAAAAGAAAAAGATGGAGGAATTGACTTTCCTTGACTGATAGAAAACATTTTTATAACTCAATTCTTGATTCTCCCCTAGTTGATAATTTATGGCAGACTTTAAATCATCCTCTTGACCTTCAATGAATGCTAACTCTTATAGCAAAATAGACTCTGGGAAAGAAAAAAAAAATATTTCTGCTTCTCTGAGCGTTGATGAAAATAGCCTTAATTCTTTCCATTCCACTCTCACAGAGAATATGTTTGTCATTAACACAATTGTGTTAACGACAGTTAAGTTTCTGGTAGTGAGCCAGGTCCAAAGCATTAGAAAGATATTTAAAAATTAATTTTTATTAAAATAGCCACTTTATATTTTAGGGACAGTTCCATTGTGTATGCAATATTTGCTCCACTTAATCTCTACTATATTTTTACTTGATATTTTATTCAGATTTTGGATTTAGGAATTTTATAGCTAATATAAAACTTATTATCTTTGTGATGTCTATGGATTTTAATCATAAAATTTATGTTCTAGGCAGAAATAAAAATCCCAATTTTATCATAATTATTTATGATTTTTTAAAAATTTAGCTTAAAACCAAATATGGACTTCATCATGGATTGTGATCTGAAGTGAAGCTATAACCTTTTTCTCAACCATATAATTCCTTGGATAAAAAGATTTTATCTAAAAGAGATGATTTTTTTAATGGAAATGACAGTGATTAACAATTTCAAATTTTAGAACGTTATCTTAAAATGCTTTTCCCATTTTCTAAAAATGCATTATTTTAAACAGATATAATTTCGCATCAATCAATCTAGCAAAGGTTTTTAAAACTCTTAATATTAAGTGCAAAGTTGTGTTGACATTGGCACTCCTGTGAAATGCTTTCAAAAATGTAGATTGATACTATTCCAAAAATCTGGTAGATAATGTTTACCAAACCTTACAAATAGCATATTCCTTTACTCACTATTTTGGTTCTAGAAATCTAGTCAAACATGAACAATTGCTTGTGTATCAAGGCATTTTATAATGCATGACAAAAAAAAAAAAAAACCAACATAAGGAAATCATGGCACATCTGCATGGTTTGTCATTCAACCAGAGGAAATGAGGAATCTAAAGCAAAGAAACCAGTAAGCATAAAGACAAATACTTTCCACATAGAGTTTAGGACCACTCTACTATTAGGTTCATAACAAAAAACAATGTAGAAGGATAAATGTCAAGGTATATTGTAATTACATGATGAAGGATCATTACACCCTGCTAAGGACTTACGTAGTATCCTGTAGTCCAAGTAAGTCCCTTAGAGTTTGTTGGTTTCTTTGTTCTCGTTGAGGTTTTATTGTTCTTGCAACCAGAAGGGGAATATACTTAGAGATAGAGAAGCATAAGCACATTAAGAGATAAAAAGACTGTGATAATAAATTATTTTAAAAAGAGGAAGAACACTCAATGAGGGAGATACTAGAGGAGACAAAATGTGATGAAATCTGATTCATTGAACAGAGTCAGATGATAAACCATGCTTAGATGATATGGTTCATAGCAACATAAAATGTTGTGGAGATTTTCATTTCCTGAGGTCACTTGAGCATTAGCAAATGGATAGTTGATCAGTTCTTCTGCAGATTTTCAAAATATGGCTTTAATTTGGGGTTTAAAGTATTTGTTCCTTTTCAAAAAACTCCTCTGTAAATAGGCCCAAAATGTCTATTCTAAAATTAAATACAAACTTTTCAATACCTATCGCTTCAAGGGATAAATAGCATAGCTTTGATATTTCTTATCATTTATTCATTAACACCTTCATTCTTTTATTCATATGCTTATCAGGAATTGGAGATACAGAAATGAAGAGCAAGTCTCTAAATTTGAGATGATCATGGTCTAGTGAAGGAGATAAAGTAATGAATAATAATGTGCAAATTGCTTTATTAGAGTTATACAGAGAAGCAAGCACTGGTAATGAGGCAGAGGGAAGACATAAGCTGAATGGTCAAGGATGATTTCCTGAGAGAAGCAGCACTTGAACTGACTGAGAAGGTAAATATAGAAAGGAGGGAAAAGAGAATGAGACCAAGTCCAAACTAGATCCACAATGCACAAAGGACTTGAGCATGGAAGAAAGGCTTTTCTCAGCCTGCAGGTGGTTTCAGCATGCTGGAACAGAAAATTGTATGGGTCAACGGGAGCAGGTGAGGCTGGAGGAGGAAGCTGAGGGACAGGTAACACAGGGTCCGTGTTAAGGAGATTGGATTTTATTTTGCAGGACTCTAAAGCCACTCAGTAAAGGAAGGAGATGACCAAATTTAAATTTCAGGAAGATTTCTAGGTGATGGATAAATTAGAGAGAGATAACAGTGGTACGACTGAAAGCCTTCTAAAGGTGGAGATAGTGAGGGGCAAAGCGAGATAGTGACACTGGGGATAGAGTGGAAGGCAAACAAGAAAAATAATGATTTGCATTGTATAATAGATGGAAAAGGCAAGTGATGATAAATACGAATGTGCTACATTTTAAAATGTGACTGTTTTTGATGACAGAAAAGGAATCTTGAATAAACCAAACTGGTTCCCCTTGGTTCATCTGAGTTAATTAGACAAACTGTAATGTTTTTTTCATAGAACAAAGAGTATGCGTGACTTTCCTGAGTACACAGTAAGTTAGGGAAGGAAGCAACTGTAGACCTTTTTCCTTTCCTTTTCAAAGTTTAATATTTTATTTATTTTTAAAGGTTTTATTTATTTATTCATGAGAGACACAGAGAAAGGCAAGAGACACAGGCAGAGGGAGAGGCAGGCTCCCTGCAGGGAGCCCCATGTGGGACTCCATCCTGGAGCTCCAGGATCACACCCTGAGCTGAACGCAGATGCTCAACCTCTGAGCCACCCAGGCGCCCCTAATGTTTTATTTTTAAATAATGATTGAACACACTTAATTTTTCAATTAGAAATAACAGTTTTTGCTGAACTAGATTGAGAAGTTTCTAATTCTATGTTTCTCTGAAACGTAAGAGTAATAAAAGATTGTCTTTATGAGAGTACATTGCAAATTTTGATGACCTAGCATGTAAAACAATAAGAATGCCATTATAATGTCTTCTATTTCCATAAGGCGCCAGCCTTCAAAGCAGGCTAAAAACAACAACAACAACCATGACAACAACCAACAACAAATAAAACCACATACACACAATAGTAACTATCTGAGATGACCAGTATATTAATTATGGGAATTATTTCACTATATATATATATATATATATATATATATATATATATACCAAATCATCACCTACACAATATTATATGTGAACTATATCCTAATAAAATGGGAAAAATAGTTAAAAATCAAGTAATACAAAATAAAATAAACACTGACTATAGTGTTGAACAGTTTCTCCAGTTGTGATCTATGGACCGTCTTGTGGGAAATTCCTTTCTTTTATTATCTACTTATTGAGGCACCCAAGTGGCTTAGTCATTTAAGCATCCCACTCGATTTCGGCTCAGGGCATGATCTCAGGGTCCTGGGACCCAGCCCTGCACTGCTCAGGAGGAGTCTGTTTGATAGTCTCTCTCCCTTCTGCCCCTCTCCCCAATCTTTCCTACTCTCTCTCTCTCTCTCAAATAAATAACATTTTTTTAAAAAGAAATCTACTTATTGTGTGCCAAAAGTATGCCAAAGTATTTTAGAGCCAGATAAGTGAGAGACTGAAGACCTTTTCTCTCAAGGGAATTAATACCTTAATCAAGTAAGATAAATCTTTAAATCAGGTAGGTCTGATTTCAAGTTCCAGCTTTTCTATTTAATGTATATATTCAATCTTAAGGGGTTTATTTACTTCTCTAAGGCATGGTTTCTTCACATTTAATATGAAGAAAATAATCCATATCTTCTATTTTTTGTGGGAATAGAAATAAAATGAGATATGTGAAATTGACTACTATGAGCCCAAGTACAAATTATTTATTCAATAAATGTAAATCTTTTTTCCTTCCGGTGGTTTAGGATTAATGTATTTGTAGTATATTCATGGTGTGAAAATTATATTGGTGACCTAGATACACAGAAAATGTAAATATTTGCAGTTAAATGGTCATTGTTGCTAAGCAGTACATTTTCTCCCATGAAGTATAATTGAAATAATACTCATCTGAGAGTTCAGAAACCTGGATCCTCCTGCTGACATTGGCACTAAATATAGCTGTGTGACTTTGAACAAGTAGCGTAAATCACTTTGGGTTTCAGGTTCCAATATGCCAAATGAGGCAGTTGAACTAGATGGTCTCATAAATTTCTTCCTGGCTTTAAAACTCTATGACTCTATTTTCTTATGATTCAATAGACACCTTTGGAATAAGTCCTGTCAACTTGCACTGTTGTTTCAATTTTTTCCCTTCTGGTTGCCATGTTTTGTGAATAAATTTTCTTCTCATCAGTCAAATGGTAGAAATAACATTTTCCACTTAATATTACACCCTGTAATCTGGCTTTTGTTTCCTTTGGTCCAGGAGAGTTGCCTTTTCTCCTGATGTATGCAAGCAAATGTTAAACCTCAAAATCAGGAGAAGAGTATCACTCCTGACCAAAGGAAAAACAAGACTAATTTTTAATGATTCATATGGATTTTTGTAAATGTGATGAGGCCAGGGCCTTGGGAAGTCATGGTACATAGAATATAAAGAAGAACCAGTAAATACAAGTGTTATCAAAAGGGAGAGAAGTTGTTTTACATCAACATCATTTAGTATAGTTTTGGGGAAAGGACCCTGACATTTTTCTAAGAGATGAGACCTTCCACTTCCCATATCTACTTTACTGGCATCCACCAAAATTCTTAGAACCGCAGAATGCAATCTTTTCGGTATATTGACTTATGCCATTACTGGAAATATATTTTTTTAATATTAGCAGTCATTATGGTACCGAATGTTGACAGTGATGATTTTTTAGAAGGAGACTTAAAAATATTTTACATTTGAATTAACTTAACTTCTGTTTTTGGTAGTATAGTGTGTGTGTGTGTGTGTATGCAACTCCCCAAGCAATAAACACAAATAATTTTTTAAATTGGGAACAAAAGCAATTTTACTTTAAGAAAATAAAAAAAAATATGTTAAACATCTGGAGTATAGATGGGAAAGGTGATATATTGGGAGTTTGAAGAGTTGGGTTCATGTTCCAGCTATAATGCTATCTGAATTATTTTGAGCATGAAACATCTATATATATGTATTTGTTTTTTAAAAATAACACATAAAACCTCAACTTGTAGAGTGTTGTAGTCTGTAGTTTTGAGTATTTTCTCACTAGTGACAAGCATAGTATGTGTGTGTGTGTGTGTGTGTGTGTGTGTGTGTTTGAAAGAGAGAGAATATATGTTTTGTTATAATCACAACCATTTGAAACTTCGGTATTGTGAAATAAATTTTGGACCATGTTTTGTATTATTTACTTCAGCTTCATTTTGGACCTTTTATTTATTTATTTATTTATTTATTTATTTATTTATTTATTTATATTTGTTTATTTACTTGAAGTATACTTGACACATAATGTTACATTAAAATTTCAGGTGTGCAACATAGTAATTCAACAAGTTTATATGTTAGGCTATGCTCACCATAAGTGTAGCTACCTTCTGCTGAATTTGTAGTGTTTTAGATTCAAAGTTGGGTTCAAATCCCACCTTGAAGATGTATAAACTGAAGTTTCTCCCCCCTCATTTGTAAAACCTGATTACAGATAACTCAATTTATATGAATGTTCTTTACAATTTGAATAACTTAGATATGTATAGGATGTGACAAAAGGTAGTAACTGATACAGCTCTTATTATATTTAAGACTGAACAATATGGTCTTGAGTCAAGAGCATGGTGATCTTATAAAGAGTTGAGTGATTTTTTTTACCATAACTCATAGCTTGTTCAGGAAAAGAAATTCAAAGTTAGAGTCCCATAATTATTTTTTTTAGTACTGGCATTATCTTTGGCATAAATGTATGGCTCTTAAATATTGTTACTTAAAAAAATAAAGACAGCAATTTGAAGTTAAAGACTAAAAACAGTAGTTCCATTAATTTGTTGTTATATTATTTACACAAGTACTGCTTCATTCAACAATTATCAAGCAGCCCCTGGATGTCAAATCCAAAGGGATTACAGTAGATATTAGGGAAATAAAGACACCTTATACGGTCTATTCTGTTTGGAGTTTGTAGTCTGATGGAGGAGATAGACATAAAAAGGAATAAGAAAATAGTACAGTAACAGTCATCATAGAGCTAGGGACAAAGCATTCCTGCCAGTGAGACAGAAGGAATTAATTATAAAAATGAATGAAATGAAGTTTTAAGGGATGTCTGGGTGGCTCAGAGGTTGAGGGTCTGCCTTTGGATAAGGGGGTGATCTCCAGGTCAGGGAGGAATCCCATTTCAGGCTCCTTGCGTGCAGCCTGCTTCTCCCTCTGCCTGTGTCTCTGCCTCTCTGTGTGTGTCTCTCTTGAATAATATATGAAAGAAACTAAGTTTTAAGACAGTTTTATTTGAAATAGGAACAATAATTCCCTTTCCAAGAATGTTGTATGTCCATGGATATTCTTGTCCTCATTCTTTATGCACATCATCTTATCCAAGTATTGCGTGGATGTGTTTTTGTGCCTTTTAGTTTCAACAATCAAGATCATTGATAACAATCCTTACTTTTAAACTTGTATATGTGTGTGCCTTGCCCTTCATCTCCATTTTTTCAAATTCCCCCAGCACGATCTTCTATATGTGACTTAAGAAAACTATTAATATTTGGAATATTTGTTTTAGTGCCTTTTATGTTTACTGCATTTCTGATCTATTCTTGAGTCGCCTGGTGAGAATATTTCTAAGTCTTGGGCAATTTTGATGCACAATAGACTTTTAAGCTTGTCTCAATATTTTATGTGTTGCTCGATAAAAAGCAGAACACTGTTTGGTTGAGGGAGAACTGGGAGTTTCCTTTTTACAAACCACAAACTGAAACTTGTTATACGTTAATAAAATACAGGGGAAGGAATCCTAAGAGTTAGAAGAATTCTGAACACTGTAGTTTCTTGTTTTGATTTATCAACCCTCTGTACTAACCCTGCTTAGGGGTAAATTCTGACTTACAGGTGTTTTAAAAAATCAAAGTGAAAAAATGTGTATTGGAACCTCCCCAGTCTTCCTGACTTGTGAATGACAATGGCTCTGATTACAGGAAACACCAGTCACCTAAAATAGGTACATCAGTGGAACAGATCACATTTCTTGTTTTAGGTTAAATAATTCCAACTTAAAAGGATGATTTTTTTTTTCAGTATTGGTCTATTTTAGTTAGCACAGCTTCTGACAGTTCAGCATTTTAAAATGTTTTTTTTTTAAGATTTTATTTATTTATTCATGAGAGATGGAGAGACAGACAGAGAGACAGAGAGAGAGGGGCGGGGGGGCAGAGGGAGAAGCAGGCTCCATGCAGGGAGCCCCAGGAGGGACTCAATCCAGGGTCTCCAGGGTCAAACCCTGAGCCCAAGGCAGGCGCTAAACCACAGAGCCACCCAGGGATCCCCAGTTCAGCATTTTAACAGTTACAGTTAAAACACAGTTTTCAGCTTAACACATATTTATTAGTACTGCACCTTTTGTTTCCTTAGCTCAACTCTCAAAACACACGCTATACCAACTTTCTACCAAGACATCTTTAACATGTTTAACACAACTAACACTCAAAAATGAAAATTGAAGTAATTGTACAGGTATCAGAAGATTTGGTGCAGAGCTCACAAACTGACAGCCCGAGGGCCCTGTCTAATGGTAGCTTTGTCTCCTTTGGTGTGGGTCATCACAAGCCCACAAGAGCCTGTCCCACTTAAATGGGGAAATATTCCAGGAAAATTGCCCATTTTTCCAGAGTTGCATTAACCTCTGATCCAACAGTGTGTGTGTTCAGGAGCTGGTTTAGGACATCAGCATTGTTCCTAAAAGAGTGAGAGACCAAATACCTGCACACAGGTTCTCAGTTTGCATACACAAAATACACAGGGTAACTCCCCTTCTTACTGTGACTAGCTCTACTAATTTCATTAAAGATATCAACCCTATTCAAGCAACTCAATATGATAGCTTTTCACATGTGGTAGACTAAAGGTATTAGTAAATATTTTTAGAACAATGCAGTGGAAGCAATTAATTCTGCCAAATAAATCATGTGAAACACTGCAAAACCTTTGAGTTTTAAGAACAAATATGACTTCTGGGTCATAGGCTAGAGTGTCTTGGAGAGGGAGGTTATTTCAGGTAGAAACATCGTCATAAATAAAGGGACATGGATAGTGAAAGGGAATAAAGGGGAAAGGAGAAAAATGAGTGGGAAATATCAGAAAAGGAGACAGAACATGAAAGACTCCTAACTCTGGGAATCGAACTAGGCGGGGGGGGGGGGGGGGGGGGGGGGGAAGGGGAGGTGGGCAGGGGGTGGGAGTGACTGGGGGATGGGCACTGAGGGGGGCACTTGATGGGGTGAGCACTGGGTGTTATTCTATATGTTGGCAAATTGAACACCAATAAAAATAAATTTATAAAAAAAAACCTGAGTAAATAAATAAATAAATAAATGGGACATAGACAGAAAAGACATAGACGACATGGAGTGGTCTGAAGCCACTCAGATCTGAGATAGCCAGTCAGTGGGTTTGTAGAAAGAAAATTCTGAAAAGCAAGGGTAGACAGAAGTTATGAAAACACTGGACTGACATCATTAAAGACTTTTTGGTTAGGATAGTAATGTGATCAAATATGCGTTCTAACAATATAACATCCTTGAAACAATAATAAAGTCGGTCTTTGTGTTAAAGAACTAGTTAGAGCAATGTTTTTCAATTCCGTTTTAATAAAGGTGCAGCGTAAGAAAGACAACTTACATCAGGATATATTCCTACTACTGCTTCCATTGATATTGTTACATAAACCACACACACACACACACACACACACAACTTCAATGAATTTTCATAAAATTATATGCCAGAAACACTGTTGTTTTTCCATTATAATCCATTCTGTTCTTTCATATTCTTTAAAAATTGCTAATCAGTGACTCCAAATTTAATTCACTATCCATCCACCAATGGGTCTAGCTAATAGTTTGAAAAATAATCAATTAACAAATTATTCCAGCAGTAGTTCCAAGAAACATGGTCGTACCTAAGCCAGCTGAGAAAATACCAGTAGGAATAGAAAAGAGAGAATATATTCGGGAGAGATTTTCTAAGAGGAACTTTCCAAATTAGATATGGAGAATAAGAGAATTACAGAAATCAAGGCCTTTCAGCCAAGTCGAAATGTGACTTTCTACTAAAATAGAGTATAAGAAAGTTCCACTTCAAATAAATATGATCTGATGAATAGGAAGTTGCCTTGGCTTACTCTGTTATATCAGAAAATAAAATAATTCATTTTTATTCACTCATAATAGGACAATATTTCTGAATACTCAATTGGTACTAGAATGCCTAAATCCTTGGACATTATACCAACTGTCTTTCCAGGACCACGTGTCAAATAAATCAAATATACTAAGTTAGAAATTATTTTTCAACCTTCAGTTACACTTTGAAAGAAATGGAAAGAAAAAATATAATTTATAATGACAAATCAAAATATTTTTATTTTCTTAAACAAGAAAATTAAATGTCAAACCTATGTTGCTGTGACAAGTTTGACAGTGTAATCACTAAAAGTTTGAAAACTCAGGTGTGTTTCCCAAGCCACCGTGATGACCGCAATGTATATTTTTTAACACAGTGAATTGCAAAGAGAAAAAGTTTGTTATTATTCTGCCTTGGTTTTCTGGCATGGGTGATTAAAATATCACCCATAATATTTCATGAATCCTGTTTCCTTCTTTTTAATGGACAACATAATTTTTAAGGACATAAATTTCATGCTGAACCAGTTCTTTCCTCTATAAAACAGTAGTGACTGCTCAGCAACCACTGATCAGTGGAGTGGTCTAGTTCCCTGATTATGACCAGGGTATCTGAGAATATTCTCTAGGAATTCTTGCTTGGTTTCCCACCCCCTTGTCTTAAATATCCCAGTCATGATTTTCGTTTGTTTGTTTGTTTTTCCCCAAGACAATGAATGGGGAATTTCTCAACAACTGCCATCATTTTCTCTTTACATCCTCTTCAGAAAAATAAAAAAATTGATTTTTTTTTAATTACGAAGGAAACATTTACAGGGGATGCATAGTATTCATTCTATATGCAATTTCAAGAAACCACATTTAGGGTGCCTCGGCGGCTTACTCGGTTAAGTGTCTGCCTTCAGCTCGAGTCATGATCCTGGGGTCCTGGGGCCAAGTCTCAGAGGCTGCTTATGCCTCTCCCTCTGCCTGCCACTCCCCCTGTTTGTGTTCTCTTTCTCTCTCTCTGTCAAATAAATAAATAAATAAATAAATAAATAAATAAATAAATAAATAAATAAATCATTTAAAAAATTTACAATAGTTCAAATAAATATTAGTATTGCTACTCTATACATATTCTGTATTTACTTTTGTGAAAAGAAAACAATCACATGCAAATTCTTAATCGTGATAAAGTCTGACATTAATAAATCATACTTAAATTCCTTTAAAATCCATGGAAAATCCACAAGTTTGTAACAGTGCTCAAGGAGTTTATGAACTTTTATAAATATAGTTGTCAAGCCCCAGATGGAGAACAGCCATCAAAACTCTCTTCTTCTGTATTTAGTGCACACAACCATGCATTGACTGGGACTGTGAGAATATTCATTTTTTTTTAAAGATTTATTTATTTATGATAGACAGAGAGAGAGAGAGAGAGAGAGAGACGCAGAGACACAGGAGGAGGGAGAAGCAAGCTCCATGCCGGGAACCTGACGTGGGGCTCGATCCCGGGATTCCAGGATCAGCCCTGGGCTGAAGGCAGGAGCTAAACTGCTGAGCCACCCAGGGATCCCCCTAGAATCTTCTTTTTTTTTAACTGAGAAAAATATTTTTTAAATCATTGCCCTTTCAATGTCTTACTTTTCCCTTTACTTCTTCTATTGTTTCTTTTATCCCTCCTATTTTTTATCCTTTCTTGAAAAACGGGTGACAAATTGTAAGTATTCATACCACTTGAAGTTAAGTAGGCTCCACAAAGAATGATAAAATTATGTTTGAGATGGATTAAAAATATCAGAGTGAAAAGCTGTGACTGTCACCACCTTTCTTGATTTCCCAGACACTTGTCTACTCATATGCTAGCATTAATTGTGAGAGTCTAGGTAGAGGCCTTATTGAATCAAAATGTTGTCCAGAACTAAAGTCTTAGAAGAAGTCTGCACATTTAGGCCTTGTTTTTTAGTCCAGTGCTTTATATAAGAGGAGATATTTGTATTTTTAAATATTTTTTATTTTATTGTTTTTAAAAGATTTTATTTATTTATTCATAAGAAACTCAGAGAGGCAGAGACATAGGCAGAGGGATAAGCAGGCTCCTCAAGGCAGCACGATGTGGGACTTGATCCCGGGACCCCAGGATCATGCCCTGAGCCAAAGGCAGACACAACGACTGAGCCACCCACGTGCCCCATAGTTGTATTCCTTTTTAAAGAGTTTATTTATTTGAGAGACAGAGAGAGAAAGAACATGAGTGGAGGGTGGAGGGGCAGAGGGAGAAGCAGGGAGCCCTGCTCAGCAGGGAGCGGAACTAGAGACTCTATCCCAGGACCCTGAGATTATGACCTGAGCCAAAGGTAGCCTTTTAACCAACTGAGCCACCCAGGTGCACCGAGATATTTGTATTTTATATTTCATTTAGATTTGTTGAAGTTATTTCAGTATTCTATTACTTTGAGATCATTTCAGTATCCTCTCATTATTTTAAGAAAGATCCAGATTTGTCCTTTCAGCAGTATTGCTTGTTCATGTGTAGTTTTTCAGAATGAGAACACTTTTTATGAGAAATAAAGCTCCAGAAGAGAAAGAAAACAAGCACCTAAAGAGTTCAGTGTATTTATTTCAAAATTAAACTCAACGTGTAGACTTTACTTCTCATTCTCACCTGGGACAATTTCCTTAATTTAGAGAAAGCAATGTAGTCCACCAATTTTACTATAGGTTCTCAATTGGAACATTAGTCCTGTGCTTTTTTGTGCTTTTTTCTGTGATTTCCCTACCATCTGCCTCCTGCCTTCTTTCCTTCCTTCCTTCATTTCTTTCCTCCTCCCTCCTTTCCTTCCTTGGTCTCTGTACATTTACTTCAAATTGCCTAATCTTTCTTCCATACTCTGCTGGTAAGAAATCTCAGAATTAACCTTTTTTCTCCCCTTCATATTCTTTTCCACTTTTACTCACTTTGGTGGTTTTTCAGAGAAGCACAGCTATTTATATATCCTGGCTGCCAAGGAGTAACCTCTGCTCTCTGGGGCTGCCACTTTCTCCCATCCAAGCCCCCACCTTTGGTGAAGAGTGATTACAGGGGGGTAATGAAGGATGTAACTTCCTCACTTCCTTTACCCAACCAGACATGTGAATCACTGAAGTCACTGAGATGATGGACACAGCTGTATCACATTTAAATGCAACTGAACTTGTGACCAAGGTATCTACCTAAATTTGTCTAGTTCTTCCTTTTCCTTCACAGGAACTAATTGATGCATAATGTTTGAGAGCTTAAAACCTGCCTTTACTCCTTACCAGCTTTCTAAATGTATACAACTTACCATAACTCACTCGCTTCACCAATGGAGAAACATAATGATAGTGCCTGTCTCGTGGGATTGTCATGACAATTGCCTATGATATTACATGCAAAACAAATAGAACAATCTCTGGCACATAATGAGTACTCAATAAAACCTAGCTATTATTGTTCCTATTGTCATAATAAAAGATCTTCACTACCTTATATTCAAATTGTGTCAAAGTCCTAATTTTAGAATTTTATTCCAGTTTTTCCTGTATTCATGTGTCATGTTCTCTTTCTTAAGTACACTTGGCTATGTCTATGAACTTCTATATTTTTCATATTGCCTATGAAGTTAGACTTGTTTTGTCTAATATTCAAGATCAACTAATGAATCAACCATTAAATCCCAATTAGTTTTTGTTTTTTGGCGGGAGGATGGCTAAGATTCCAGACAAAATGGTTTGTTAAATATGCTGTAAATAAATCCTTTCTGCCCCCACACTGTTGCTCAATAAGTTTTTTCTACTCGACGTGCTCTTTAATTTGTCTGCACGCATCCCTTTCGTCTCTCACAAGAGTTTGCAAAAGGTAAGGGCATATAAAAAAATGATTACCATTTATTATTTATTTATTTATTTATTTATTTATTTATTTATTTATTATTATTTATTACAAACTCTAAATAAGCAATTCTGAGAGGAAATTCAGATATTGTGTTTCGTTTAATTTTCTCAATAGCATTTCAATCAGTGTTAATAGCCTCATTTATAGAAAAAGTTGGATCTCAGAGAATTTAAGTAACTTGCCTGAAGTCTACAGGTTAGGATGTGAACACCAATGCCCATGTAGCTACCATTTAAAAGATGGCAGAAGGCAGAAACTTAGCTGAATACCTTTTATTCTTAAACTTTAAACTAAAACTGGGTGTATATTGATGCATATGATTATAATATAATCATATTTATTTGATTTAGGCACAACATATCCATTCCTTAGTATACTTTCCCCATCCCTCTCCTCAAAACACTGTTATTGAATAATATCTGTGCAGTTGTAGCAACTTCGCCCAATGACTCCATTTTGGTTTTGGCAGAAGTGTGGGAATGACATAGCCTAATATAATTCTCAGTATTCATCTTTGTCTTTTAGAATGAGTTTGAATTTTTTTTTCTGTGATTTCCCTAGAAATAATATGGCACTGTTCTTCCCACCCTTGCCAGGAATGTAAACAAATCTGGGTTTGTGAAAACATTTCCTCTTCTGTTTTGTCACTTAGTTATTTTCATGACCTAAGTGTCATTTCTTTTTATTTCTGTTAAGTTGAGGATTTTATTAATTGTCATCTGATCTGCAGCAAAAACTGTGATATGTGTATGCATGTTTGGGTATTTCTGTGTCCATCTACCACACCGCAGTGCAGATCTTTAACTTAATAAATATTTCATCTGTATTTCCTACACTTTGTTTGCTACATAATGGATGCCACATATAAATTAACTGTTAATCCTATGCTGCATATTTCAAAAAGTCATATGAATTTGATATTTAATCCTTGTATCAGCATTTTGAACATCCTCTCATTCAAGAGATATGAGGTGTAAGTAGTATTTTTATGCCTTAGACACTTAAAACTGTTTGTTTAATAACTACTCAGGATTTGGCGAACATGATGGCAGAGTGGACTTGTATGGTATGCTTAAGTCCTGGGAATCTACACTCCCAGGAAGGGAAGTGTAGGGGTGAAGGAACTAAGGAAATATTGATATTTCCTCTGGTTCTGAAAGAAGTCCCATGTGTAAATAGTGTCAATTAAAAGTTCTGTCCTAAAGTCATTCTAAAACAGCTGTGCTTTTCTTTTATATGAACTATGGCCTTGGAAATGTTTCTTAATCACTTTGACCTTGGTTTCTCATCTTCAAAGTGGAGATAACGACTCCTTACCTCAAAGTATTGCAAAAATTATTGGTTTCAGGTCTATTTAGGGCCTACTACCCTCACTTGAGAAAGTCAGAAAGACTTATAGGGCAAATGTTTTAGCTTCCTCTAGCCATTTGGAGAGGTTAACCACAAAACCTGAAAAAAAAAAAAAAAAAAAAGAAAGAAAGAAAAAGAAAAAAACAGGTACCAGAGATTCTTTCTTCTCTTGGCTCTTCAAGCTCAAAAACAGGAAGGGAGCAAATAGGAACCATAAGCTTCCCTGGAGGAAGAAAAGAAAAGAAAAGAGGCTAGCTCCCATTTCTTGGTCCATTGACAAATGTGGTTCTCTTGGTAATGATGGTTTGAGTTGAGAGATTTCAGTGTTGATACAGATACGGTGTTGATACAAACAATGGGGTTGGCCAAAAGAGAAAAGGATGTTAATCGTGTGTTTGGAACTTGTTTGAACATTAAATGGTGAAAAGGAATAAAGTTTAGACTGTAATATACTCATTATTGTTTTCTTCTCATTTAATCTATGTTATATGTGTAAGAAAGTAATTGACAACCTCCTACATCACAGTGCACACCATCTTACCTTAGTATCTAGGATGACTAGTTCTATAGCTATCATGTCTATAACACACATCATGGGATGAATAAATGCATGGCTAAATGAATGAGCATGATCTTATTGATACTAGTAATAATGATGGTTAAGATTATTTTTTGGCCAGATTATATCATTGTAAAATGGCACAAATAGTAAAATAGCTGGAAAAATCTCTGAGCATGTATTATAGTATTTGCACAATGATTTCTCAAGACATATCTGCTGAGCTATTGAAAGGGGGACATCCTAGTTGCTTAGACTATTGAGCTAATACTTAAGGGAAATGCAGAGAATATTAGCACACCAAAGAGCAACATGTTCCTAGGGAATTTCTCTGATCCTCAGGTGTTAACACATGAAATAAACAGTTCTTTCTTTAAAAATTAAATGAATTAAAATTAATTTAAAACATTTTCTATAGCCTTAAAAGAAATGAAAGTACCTTTGATTCTATGTAAAGGGAATGTTGAGAGGTGAGCCCATCTGGTTTGAGATCACAGAAGAAACTTCAGAGGTCTAGAGAGTACATTTCTGAAGGTTTTTAATGATGGAAAATAAACGCAAATAAATCTAAAATTGGTAAGCTTAGAGTAACAAGGAGTTTGGACTCATTCTGAATATATTTTTTCATGTTTTTGATATGTCAAAAACAGTTGGACAGTACAAAAATTTAATTTGCCTAAGAAATAAAGGTTGAGTATATTAGATATTCTTATATACTCAGTAGTTTTGACTCACAAAAATCCATCATTTAAAAATTGGCCACTCATCAATTTTATGAGATTAAGAATAACATGTGAAATAATATGTTAATTCATAAATGCTTGCTACACATTCTGTATACTTTTGAGTATAATAATCCCTAAGAAGATTTTTAAAAAGAAAGATGAAGAATGTTTGATTGCAAATCTATTCATAATCTTGCTCAGTCAGCAGTATTGCTACTGGTAATGCTATGAAGTTCACAACAAGTCTACTGAATTGCTGGAGTGTGACACAGCTGGTTGGTTATTTTGGGTTTCTTAATGCTTGCCCTGATTATGTGGCATTCAGATAATTATATGACTAAATATCTGACTCAACTACAGAGTAGTTAATTTACTGACCACATGTGGACACGATGTTAATCTTTCCTTCCAGTGAAAATTTAGACATAATCATTCCAAGGAAAAATGAATATACTGGACTCCTAGGGCTAGCATGCATTATATTTTACGATGTGTCCTTCTGTCATGCTATTTTCAATACCTCTATTTCCATCCCTCACAGAGCTTGGTTGGGCTCTGTGGAAGTCATAAAAACTCTACAATAAAGCTCATATGAATCAATTACTCTTTGATCTGTGGTGCTCTTTTAGTTAGCACTACAATCATTTAGCGTTCTTTGCATCATATACATTGGTTTGTCTCCTAGATCAATATTATTCTCCAGAAATATTCTTCTCTTAATTTTGCCTCCTAGTGGAAAGTACCTGTCTTTCAACACCCAGTTTCACCAATGAATTTCTTATAAGCTCTTAAAAGACCCGTGGCTAGACAATTACTTTTAAGAAATATGCTGAGTCAATTCTAAAAGTCAATCCTAAAATCCTAAAAAGTGTTAGTCAATGTGGGAGTAGAGGTGTTTTTAAATAAATGATAAGAAAAAATAATGAAAAGCATAATGTAACTTTTTTTGACTTTTTAATGTGACTTTTAATGTGACTTTTTTTTTCCCTGAAAAGATAATGCACTAGAATGTTATTTTTGTTCTCTTTAACTGGGGTGGCTCTGATTATTTTTATAATTGTAGAGAAAATGAAGTATAGCTGTTATTTTTCTACCGTAGATATCCTCTGGAAAGAATTGCTGGGGAATTATTTTACTGGAAAGATATATCATGTTAACTGTAATTTTAACAAGTGTCGTCTATTTTTACCTAAGGAAGGAGAAGTGTCGGTAATGGTGATGTTTGGAATGTATTTTCCCCACAGTTTCCAAATTCATTTTATAATTAACTTGGTTAGACTTTTAGATTATTTTTAAGGTTGGCATGGAGCACAGTTTTGGACTTGAAAAATCATCATGTCCTCAATCTTCCATGAGTTCCACAGTAAGATGTTCATTTTGGCTTCTGTTCACATGTAGCTATCTTCCAAGGCAGTCTCATTCATAATATTCTTACTGTGATGGAAATGAATAATATCTAATCTTGTATAGGGCATAGATCATGGCTGGAGACAAATAAATATCATATAATATAGTGGGCTTAAGTAAATATGCATAACTTGAAAAAAATTATTTATTCCCAAATAATATGATGTGTTATTTTTTATTTGTTTTCTCTGAGGAGCTCAGCCTAAATAACACAGACTTCGTTTAATTGTGTTAGATGTTTGTTGTGGTGGCTAAATGTTGTCAGAGATCTAGAAAGTAATAGATATATTAATTAAGAGAGATAAGGAAAGATATACAGGCCAATATTTTTAATATCAGAGCACACACTTTACTCTTTAATTAAATTTAACTTCTTTGAGAATTTAATTAGAGTGGCAAAGAGGACAAGGAAGAATATTGTGAGGAACTTTCCTCATGCTGTCAAACCTGCAAAAGTACAGAAAGAGGAAATCAGTTTATTTCTCCCTTTCTTTAAAGGCTGACATAAGGAAAGAAAAATAAAAGAAATCGTGTGTACGTATGTGTATATGTTTTCATGAAGGGTTGGATTAAGTAGATTCAAATGATTTTTTTCTAAATTAGCAAACTCCTGTTTGTTACAAATCCAACTTCTCACTTATTAACTAATTAAAACTTACCCCCCTTTATTTTTTAGCAAATTAAAAATCTTTTTAAACTGTCCTTTAAGTCGAGCATCCAAAGATCTGTGTGATAGAATCAAAGGAGCATCACCAACTGGTGAAGACAAAATTCAAGGTGCTTTTCCAAGCTCTCTTTCAGTATAAGAATGAAATCAGCTTACAAGAGTAAAATCAGGTGCCAGCACTTTGTGAGGCCTTGGAGCTTCAGTTGGAAAGAAAAGGACATCAGATTCTCTCCCTCTTTGGCAAAGTGCATGTGGCGTGTTAGCAGGGAAGATAGGCAAATCCAGGATGTGCTAAAAAATATCAAAAAGATATTTGGTAGTAAGGGCTTTTCTGAATTATTTAGTATCTCAAAAAGGCACATTAAATGTGATCATTCCACTTTTCTAACCTTTTTTCCCATTTAGGGCTGTAGAGGGCCATCACAAATATGTTCATGGAGAATACGATAGGGAATTATACTTTCGCTTAACCTCAGGATACCGAAAAGCCACCTTCACTTAATTATGTTTATAAAGTTGTTAAGATGACTTAAGCTTGACAAGTAGTGCAGATTGGAACATCAAGTCTAATATGTTTTACTCACTTGTGGAACAGCATGTGGTTTAGATTGCCTACTGCATGGCAACTGAGCTCTTGTGAATTTACCATCATAAATTCACCTAATAGGAATTCATGTCATGGGGGTTTATGAAGATAACAGCAAAGAATATTTTTAGACAACAGGTTGAATTAATATAAATGACACTTTGAGCCCTATACTAGGACAGCACATGCTTATTGAAGACAATATTCCTGAATATGTGGTAATTTACTGAAAATAATTTTACCAGGCATTTTATCCTTTTTTTCCTCAACCTGATGAAAAAAAAAATGCTTGTTCCCTGTTCTTTTTATGTGCACTAATGTAGGAGTGGATGTTTCATATTTATTTTTCATTTGTCCGTTAATTTTTTCCTCTTCAGGTGTAATCTAGCCCCTGTGGTGGAGTTTGCTGCTGATGTGGGAACTAAATCAGATTTTATTACCATGAATCCATCAGTTGTACAAAGAGCATTTGGAGGCTTTCGGAATGAAAGTGACAGAGAAAAATTTGTGCATAGACTTTCTATGCTGAATGACAGTGTCCTTTGGATCCCTGCTTTCATGGTCAAAGGAGGAGAGAAGCACGTGGAGTGGGTTAATGCATTAATCCTTAAGAATAAACTCAAAGTGCGAACTGCCTATCCATCATTGAGACTTATTCATGCTGTCAGAGGGTAAGTGTCTGGAAAGGACCAGTCTGTCCTTGGCACAATGGAACACATAACTAAATATTTTCCGGAGACAGGAGGGAGCCTCAGTAGAATCTCCCAATGGATATATGTTTCCATATATATATATTATATATATATATATATAATATATATATATTACTCTCTCCACTCCCTTGAATTTTGTTTATGTACCGTATTATTTTAGCTCATTCTCTTTCTTGAAAAAGCAAATATTTGCTTTTCACTCATTTATGTCTGCTCATGAACAAACTACTGGTTTTATGTTTTGCTGTGTTAAAGAATAGTAAGGATTCATAGTAAAATTGATGAATCTTGGGTAAGAAAACTACCAACAGAAGTGCTGAATGGGTACTGGGCAATATTGTGGAAGCATAAATGTTAGATATATTTAAGGAGCAATTAAGCCCCATCTGTAGTTAAGAGGCCTACCCGAGATAGAGAAGGCTCGCTGACGTGACATGCCTTAATGCTCCCTGCCTCCACCCCCGCAAGTCACAGATGCCATGTTTATGAATTAAGTCAACTTTTCCCTTTTATTAATACAAGCCCAGATGCAAAACCTAAGAAATGGATTTTTATTTAAAAGCAGCAAGTGACCAAAGGCCAAATTCTCTCATGCATATGTATAAATGTGTAAAATACATAATACAAAGAGAAGCAATGGTATATACTTACTGAATATCTACTGAGTGTCAAATATTGGAGACAGAAAAATAAAGAAGGCTGATCACTGCTTTAAAGGAATAAAATAAAAATAAAGGAAAGCATAGAAAAAATAAAGGAATGCATAGGTTTTGCAGTAGAAACAGACACATATACAACTAGCTAGGACACAAACACATGGTAATAGTGTAGAATTTTTTCCTCATATTAGCAAAGAAAAAAGTCTAACATTTGAACTAGACTTGAAAAACAAAATAGCCATTCATCAGGGATAAGAGAAGGAGTCAGAGACAGGGACAGAGAGACAGAGATGGTGACAGAGAAAGCCAAACACAAGGAAATACTGTTGCATTATTAGAGTGAACCGAGACAAGGAAATGATTAAGTATATGCTTAACTTGCGGAATAATGGAGTCCACTGTGCAGCACTGGAATACAAAGCTCGAAAAATAACTTGTGATATGGTTAGGAAGAGAATGAATTTTGTTTTTTTTTTATTTGCATAAAGTACAGTTATATGTATGAATTTAGGAGAGTAAATCTTGGAAAAGATGACTCTGCCCTGGCAAGAAGGGGCACTAGAGGTGTGAAGACCAACTAGACCTCTTGATTGAGTTACTCATAAGATGATGAAGACATAGGGCATAATCAGGGGCCGTGTAAGGAAGGGCAAGTTCAAGGGACCAATTAAGTAGAACGGTTGTAAGTTCTAAGAGTAAAGAGGTCTTGAAACCCAGAGTTAAAATTAGTCTGCTTCGTGTACTATAATTGGGACTGAGCTAAGGTGGTTTTGTTTAGTTTTGTTATTATGATACTTTCCTTCCGGGATTTACCATTTCCTTGTTTAAGACTCAAGACAGTGTCTTGGACTGGGTTATTCTGTACACAATTAAATTGCATTCTTATAATTAGATCATGGTTATTCAGCATTCATTCTTTTCATGTTTGACATGAAGCTTCAACAAAGTAAGATAAAATATATTCATTTGGAGGATAAGTAGTTTTTCTTTCTTTTAGTTACAAAGATTCCTAGTAATCACAATTTGACTCTGAAGGAAAGAAAATGTATTTTTAACAGGGTAACTTTATAAATCACTGTCCTAAGAACACAACTTATTTTCTGGATGTGTTAATGCTGAATATCATATGAGTGTGAGAAGATTCTAGAGATGACGCTCTATCTTATTGTCTGGTCCTATACCCACACACTCTGACACACACCTATGCACATATACATACACACTCCAGTGAGAGCTTATTAAGATTCCAAAGCAAATATTTTGACGTAAGTACTCATTGATTATAGGAAAAACTGATAAAATTTAAGATTGCTCTGATTTAGTACGATTTTTAATAGACGGTTTTTTAGAGCAGTTTTAGGATCACAGCAAAATTGAGAGGGAGGCACAGAGGCTTCCCACACATTCCCTGCCCCCAGGTGTGCAGAGTCCCATCATCAAGATCTTGCACCAGAGCTGGACGTTGGCTAAAGCTGATGAGCTGACACTGACCGGCTTTATCACCCAAAATCCATAGTTTACAGTTCATGCTGGGTTTGCACATTCTGTGGGTTTTGGTAGATGCATGATAACGGGGAGTCACCATTACAGTAACATGCAGCGTAGTTTTGCTTTCCTAAAAGTCCTCTGTGCTCGGCCTGTCATCAGTACTTCCCCACTAACTCATGGCAAGAACTGTTTGTTTACCGCCTCTATTGTTTGCCTTTTCTCGAATGTCACGTGGTAGGAATCGTACAGCACTTAGTCTTTTCAGACTGGCCTCTTGCACTCAGCACTAAGCACTTAGACTTCCTCCGTGTCTTTCCGTTGCCTGACAGCTCATTCTTTTTAGTGCTGAAGAATATTCCATTGTCGGCCTGTGCCAGTTTATTTGTTCATTCACCTGTTGCTTCCAATTTTTGGCAATGATGAGTAAAGCTGTGATGTACAGCTTTGTGCGGGTTTTTGGGGTGGCCTTAGTTTTCAACTCATCTGGGTAAATACCAAGGAGCACGATTGCTGGATCTTATGTTAGGAGTATGTTGAGTTTTACAAGAAGTTGCCAAACTGTCTTCCAAAGTGGTTGTACCATTTTATGTTCTTGGCAGTGATGAAGAAGAGTTTTTGTTGCTCCACATTCTCTCCATTTGGTGCTTTCAGTCCTGGATTTCAGCCATTCTGATAGTTAAGTAGTGATAATTTCATTGCTTTTTTAGTTTGCACTTCTCTGATGACATATGATGGAAGGTATCTTTTAATATGAGTATCTGCCATCTTTATCTCTTCTCCAATGACAAGCGCATTGAGGTGTTTGACCCACTTTTTAGTCAGGCTGTTGGTTTTCTTACTGATGAGCTTTAAGAGGTTTTTGTATTTTTTGGATAGAACTCCTTTATCAGGTATGTCTTTTGCAAATATTTGCTTCCAGTCTGTGGCTTGTCCTCTCATTTTCTTGACAGACTCTTGTAGAGCATGAGTTATTTTTTTTTTTAATGAAGTCCAGCTTATCAATGATTTCTTTCATGGGTCATGCTTTTGGTGGTACATCTAGAAAGTCATTGCTAAACCCAAAGTTATCTAGATTTTCCTCTATGTTATCTTCTTAAGATTTTTATAGATTTACATTTCACATTTAGATCTATCATCCATGTTAATTTTTGTGACAGGTTTAAGATCTACGTCTAGTTTCTTTTCTTAATATGTGGTTGTCTAATTGTTCTAGCACCATCTGTTGAAAACAATATCTCTGGGACACCTGTGGGGCACACAGCAGAGGTTTCAGCACATGCAGCCTGGGTTCTCCCAGCAACCTCCAGTGCAAGATAGCACGAGGAGAATCTTCAAAAAAAAAAAAAAAAGACTATCTTTACTCCATTATATTACCTCTGCTTCTTTCTCAAACATTAGTTGACTATATTTGTGTGGATATATTTCTGGGCTCTTGACCTGTTCTCTTGATCTATTTGTCTATTCATCACCAACATCATGCTGTCCTGATGATGCTAGCTTTACAGTAAGTCTTGAATCAGGAAATATCAGTCTTCTAAATTTTGTCTTCCTCATCAATATTTTGTTGACTATTCTGGTCTTTTGCCTCTCCATATAGGTGTTGGAGCTAGTACTTTTGTTCCCTAAATTCTGTTTTCTATATTTCTCCATTCATTATCAATGTCAAAACACAAAATAAGAGGAATTGTTGAAATGGAGCATGTTCAATAAATTAGAATACAGATAGAGTTGTACATGATTAACAACTGTGAATTCAGGTCTTTTACAGATTTTTCTAAATAAGGAAAAAGCAGAGTTTTTTAATAATTAGTTCATCAATACTCTCCTTTTATGTTTTGTCTTAGCCACTTTCCTTCCATAACCATTATAAATTACTTCACTTAATTCCTAAGCATTTTATTCCAAAGAGTAACAAGGCAAAACAAGCTTCTGACCACTGGTGAAGTTAATGGTATATATGTTTTGATGAACTGTGCTTTAGGTGTTTTTACCAAGACTTATTTTGAATTCTCCAGGAGGAACTTACCTTGCTACTTTACTCCTCATATATCTACATTCTCCCCCTCAAGGGACAAGTACATTGAATTCTAAAAACTGTGACCCAAGTTATAAAAGTAGTTTCAGAGTTGCCTTTCACCTTTCAAATACGTTGGAAATTTGTACACGTGGTATATGTGAAAAGTAATTTCACTCAAGGAATTAATGAAACGAACATATTAATGCATGCAACGTAGCATTTCAACATAATGTTTGTGCTCTACAAAGCTACTGAAACTCTGAAGGAAAATAAGGAAGTGTGAATGCTGATGATACAGAGATTCACATGATATGAAAGCAAGAGCAAACTCCCCGAAGATCTGTTTTTTAAGTAACTGTTTTACATCTTTCTGAAACACTGTGGTTAATACAAATTCAGGAAAATAGTGTAGAGAATTTTATAGCCTCTGTTGATTACTGGAGTTTTTTGTCTCCAATAGTTTAGAGCACCTAGTCCACGGAGTTTACTGCGCATAATCACTGTGTTAAAATGTGAAGGGCCTTACAAGTACTACAATTACAAGTAGAAAGTTTAAGTGATTTGTAAAGCAAAAGGTTCTTGAACACAAAGAGAGTCATTTAGATAGTTTTCATATTGTCAGGCTTCATTATTTAAACTTTTTCCCCCTCTGAAAATGATGATGGCTTACTAACTTTAAACATCTATTTAATTGTAGGGCTTTTTTTTTTTAAGCTCTAAAAACATAACCATTAGTCACAAAACTCAAAGAGACTCTTAGATTATGTTTTAATGAATGGTCATTCTTCCCAAGCCTTATTAAATAAAATGTGAGGAAAAAAATATAGCCTGACTCTAATTTCAATACAATCTTACAAAATAACGAAAGGGTAGTCTAATGGGGACAAATAAAAGATATATTTACAAATTTAGGAGACTACGTGAATGTATTCAGCTGGTATGGGGTTGCAGGTTTTTCTTTGGCATTTCTTCAAAAGCTACACATTATTATATATTTTAATTATTACTTTGTAATTTTCCTTGTGAAAAATTGAACAATTTTCATAAGACTTTAAGAATGAAAGGGGGCAGTTTGAAACTTTAAAAATGTGACTACAAGATATAAAAAAAGTCAAGAATCTTTTGCATTTATAATAAAATTATCAAGGACAGCCTACACTATCCTGAAACAAACATTTAACCCAATGGTATAGTTTAAGATACTATTTACACTATTTTAAATTACTATATAAGACATATAAAATGTTTTTTAGAAGATTTTATTTATTTATTTATTTAAGAGAGAGAGTACATTCATAAACATGGGTGGAGGAAGGGAGGGAGGAGCAGAGGAAGAAGGATTCTACTATAACAAAAATAATGTGTCCTATTTTGTCATTGCACCCTGATTATTTGTCTCAATATCAATATTCATACAACAGGAACTCTCCTATCATTAAACTGATAAACAGATACTTTGTATTAATCAATATGAATCAATAGATTAAGGATTTGCTGCTCATTATTGAGATTAACAAAAGTATGTAATGTTCTGTGTGTTGATAATTCTAAAGTTATACAACAATTTTGTAAACATCCTACCCAAAATGATTGTTAAGAGAAGGATATGTTCAATTCATGTAGATTTTCAAAATTTTTTATGAGTTCTACTTATGACTTTTGTTCTTTATCTTTTAGTGGAGAATATATATGCTACCCTTATATTTGACAAATCTTCCAAATATTTCTTATTCCAAAAAATTTCTTCCAAATATCCAAATGAGCAGGATAATTTAACAACCACAAAAGAAATGTACAAGTTTGAGGAACACTGACTACGTGACTGCTTTAAATTTGCTTGGAAATTTTAATTTGAAATGGTTGGTATACCCCATGACCTGCAGCAGTGTTTCTCAAATTAGGGTTCACAGATATATTTTGCAGGTTCTGAGAAAATGTTCTTGTTCTCTTTAAAACTTATTTCTACATTGATCTGAACTGAGAACACTGGCTTAAGAATTTTCAAGAATTATTTAGGGAGTTGAATATACAAGGAAGGTCAAAGAAAAACTTTAATCCCGTCCATGGATAAGACTGTTAACATCCTTCTGGCTTCAATTTGTATCTTTTAAAATGTGGGTATTGACATAAATAATCATTTAGATTCTTTTAGGTGCTGCGTGTCACTAGTTTTGTGTTTCAATTGTTCTTACTCCAGTAAATATTCAAAGCACCGTGATACACGTTAGTGCTTAATTTTTACAAGCATCTTCAGAAATGTCTTCTCTTAACCTAAATAAAAAGCTTCATTTATTTTTGATCATAACTTACAAAATATATAATATAAAATATAATACACTATTAAAAATTAGTATATAGCATATGATATACAAATTGTGTTCCATGGAAGTTGCTTTGCTAGACATTTTTCATGTCAAACACAGTGCCGATAATACACTGGCTTTGCTTATAATGATAATACATGTTGATTCATGTTCAACTTGTCATTACTTGAGATTTTCAAAAATTGGTTTGGTTTTGCCATGCTTGATATATAGCAAAAGATTCCCACTTTATATTTATTTCATTGGTATTTATTGTGCTATCTTGAATTTATTCTTATTAATTTCGTCTAGTTTGGGAAGATAGCTTTCTTTTGCACTATTCCTGTCAGTGACTAAAAAACTTTTGAATTATTTCCTCTTATTCAGAATATAAGATGGTATTTTTAATTAATCTGCATATTTCATGAGCAGTATACTTCTTCCTTTTTGTCATTAAGTAAAAATGATGTATAACAATCGGGTATCACTTAATATACCCTCTTAAGTTTCTCAGGGTTTTGATGAATCATTGATGTTTTTCTTGGGCAGGTAACCCTAAATTAGCAGACTGTGGGTACTTCATTCACAATTTAATGATCAAGGTCATAATTCCTAGCTCAAGGTTTAAATGTAGAAATAATACAGAAATTGATTTGCAGAAATCAAATCAAATGACATCTCTAGCTCACCTCTTATCTGTGTGATTGTCATTCTGTTCTAAATTTTTCATTAGTCAACTATATCTTATTTATTTTTATTTATTTTAGAGAAAGAGAGAAGTATGGGGAGGTAGAGGGGGAGAGACAGAAGGGGATGGAGAGGACAAGCAGGCCCTGCACTCACAGTGTGGAGCCCAAAGTGAAGGCTGGATATCATGACCCTGAGATCTTGTCCTAAGCCAAAATCAAGAGTCAGATGCTTAACCAACTGGGCCACCTAGGCACCCCAAAGTATACATTTTTATTGAAAGAAAAGAGGTACATAGTAGTTGCCTTGTTATAATGTATGATTTTTTTTGCCTTAAAGTTTTTATTTGAATATAGTCAATAGTGTTATGTTAGTTTCCATGTACAGCATAGTGATTCTACTTCTCTCTACATTATGTGATGCTCCCCACAAGTTTAGCTCCCACCTGTCACCATCCAGTACTATTACCAGTATCATTGACTATATTCCCTATGCTGTGCCATTTGTTCCCATGACTTAGTAATTCCATAACGGGATCTGTATTTTCCACTCCCAGTAGAGTCTCCAACAAAAGTAGAGACTGAAATAGACCATTCTCAGGAAATATGAGTTCATCACTGTTATTTAAATGCACGAATTTGGAATATTGGACAAATTTAAAGTTCCACAAGGAAAAGTAATTAAAAAGAAACAACTGTGAAGATCATGACATTCACTCCAAATTTTTTCTGAAAATGGCTTACTTGTTTTAAATTTGGGTGCATGCCAAAAACATTTCCAAATGGTTTCTATTTTGATCAATGAGCAACACAGCCGTAATATTGCTTTTAAAAAAACATACATCTTTGTTTAATGTTTTTGGGTAGCTAAACTACTTCAGAATAGTTGTTTTAAACCTCATGATATTTCCATGATGGAATATTTCTTCCCTTGCTGGAGATGCTGATACTTACCCTTCTGGTGCTGCAGTGTTTTCTGAAATCATAATCCAGTTACCCTTGTGTCACAGTATTATTTCCTAGCAGCTCCTATCATTTATATTTCATTGTGGAATGTGAACATTTAAAATGTTTTATATGTGAGAAATCACTCACAGGTGTGTGGCTCAAAAAAGTAAGCTATTGGAAGCACAGCTGCCTAGATGCACTTGGCCAACGTATTTCCTAATTCTTGGTTGTTTCTCATTGAGACTGAAAGGTTCTGCAGGATAACTAGAATGGCTTTTGAGTAGGGAGGAAGCCTTCATGGCACCCAGTGACAATGACATATCCTAATTTTTCTCCCCTTGTTATGGATTTTGCTCTTTTCTCCCTCTGAATCATTTCTGTTCTTTCTTCAAGTCTCAAAGTTAAGTTCCATCTGGGCAAAATTCCTCACTCTCATCCCTTTTTCAGAGATTGATGGATGTTTTTTCTCTATTCTCTTTATAAAAGATTTATGTCTCCAATAGGACAGTAATCAGAATGCATTATTATTGTTCGCTTTGTTCTCTATGTTGTACATCTCATAATCAGCAAAGACTGATTTATCTGTCTCTTCATATAACTAAAAAAAAGGATGAAAGCCCTGTATTAATTATGGTAGGGGCTGGGGCACAGGTGCAAAGGAGTAGATAATGGAGTTATGAAAAAGAAAAAGTTGTACCAAAGCAAAACTTTGATGTCTGATTCAGGGTTAGTTCTTTAGAGCAATCAAAAAAGCAGGGCTTCAAGCTGGATGGAGGAAACATTTTTTTTAATCAGTCTGGGTACCACAGGAAATTATATTTACCATTTAGCTTATGTGGAAACAGGAGAACCATGCCAATGAGGAAGGCTTCAATCTCAATAGAGATCGCTTATCTTCCCGGCAATTTATTAATTAATCAGCTGGTATATATCAAGAACCAACTTGCGCCCGGTACCTGAATAATTGTAAATCAATGCTTACCAAATTGTACCTGCCTAAGGTATTGTTAGAATGAAAATGTAAGAGTAAGTTCTGATTAAAAAGTAAATGAACCATAATAATGAAGTGAGACACTTGGGGGCATCCAGAATGAACATCTATAAATTCATCCTGGCCACCTGAGAAAGTTGTCTTAGTTCCGCAATTTAGTAACTTACCAACTTAGAGTTATTTCTAAATCATTGTCTGAGCATTATCTTTTAATATCTGTATTGCATGTACATATATATATATATGTGTGATTTTTTAAAATATTAATTTATTATAGTGTTTCCTAGAAGAAAAAGTGACTATTTTAAACACTTTAGCCAGGAAAATAAATTGATTTTCATCATTTTTTAAATTCCAAGACTGAAATTTAGTATTCAGAACAAATGTTTATACTGCTATATTTAAGAGCTACAGGAAAAATTCATAAATTTCATAGGTTATATTCATTACATGCTTTTGGCTGTTTATTGCCTTTCTACTTTCCAGAAAGTAATGAGTGGTAGAAAGTGTATAAATAATCTTAGAAATTCCCTTGTTTCTGTGACCTTTCAGGAAAAAAAAAAAAAAGAGGAACATTGATCAATATGCAAACTGTGTATTAAATTAATCTGCATAAAGCTATTCTCATTTAAGTTCAGGTGACTGGGAATTTATTATATTCAGGGATTTCTTATATACACTAAAATAATTGTGAATTTAAAATAAAAAGCAAATTTATAATAATGAAATTTTAAACAGTGAGCATGACTAGATACTGAGTTTTCCAAGGAAGGTTATTGAATCAACTACTCCATAAATCTTTAAAAATTTATAGTTTCTTATTTCCATAGAATAACTTAGATGTGGTTTAGCTTGAAGGGAATACTTTAGATTGTTTCTGTATGATTGATCATAGTCAATCAACTAACTATAGCTCCTAATATGGTTGATTAGATGATAAATCTCAGGCTACAATTTCCAAATTATGGCTTAGATATTTGAAATGCCAGCTGGTACCAAGATACCAGGAATATATGAGAAGAGAATAAGGCAAAAGACTTGGGACTTGGGTACTAGAATTTTCATGTAAGAAGCACGTTATTGACAGAATCTGTTGCATATTTAGAAGGCTCATGTGAGAGCATACCATCATCCCTTTTGGCAAGAGATCAAGGAAAGGGTCGCCTCTCCCTTTTCTCTCTTCTCAAAGGCCTTCCCCCCAAATCATTTAAAAATCTGGGTGAGTGAAAAGTATACTGTATAAGAATAAGGGCTTTGACTATAAGATATTTTTAAAATCCTTTTAACAATTCATTTTAGTTATGGGTTTAAATAAAAACCAAGAATTGGAAAGCATGTTGTCCAGGAGCAGGCTAGAAACTAGTTTCTAGATTCCACTCAGAGCCATATACCTTGGATTGACTTCTCATAAATAAGCCATTTACATTTTTACAATCCATAGGTGAAGTAAGCCAAGAAAAATATTCAGAGAGACAAGAGAAGGAGCAAAATTATGGAACCCTAATAAAAACCAATATTCAGTGGTAGGAAGGGAAACCACACTGCAGAGGTCAGTCCCATAATTCTGCAAGCTCGCCCTCCCCGATGTGCATCCCAGACAACCAAGGGCTATTCTCTGTCTGCCACTAATATGCTGAATGGTGTTTCTTTTATGCATTAATAAATGAATGTGCTCTCCCTTCAAGGGCTTGTGGTTCAATATGGTTTTCTTAAGACTATATTTAAACACAATATATTTGTTGACATATGTGGGAAGTAGCATTTAACAGCTTATTTTGAGAACTAATCAAATTACATTATATGAGTTATAAATTCTTAAACTTCTTTTCAGTGTTCATTTCACAATAATTTTCTTCAAATAGTGTTATGCTGGTGCTGTCACACCAGGGGCCTAAATGAAGGTAAAATCCTGAACTATTTTCTCAGTTATTAATTTTCCTAATCTTAAGAAAAGAGAAGTTCTATTATATCTTAAGAACTCTAGCCTTCTGCATGTTGTACACCTGAAACTAATATATTATTGTATATTAACTATACTAAAATTAAAATAAAAAAAACATAAAAACAAAGGCAACCCCTCCCCCCCAAAAAACCCCAAAACAACACAACACAAACTTTAGCCTTCTGATACACCATTGTTAATAATTTAGGGTCCGGGATCCCTGGGTGGCGCAGCGGTTTGGCGCCTGCCTTTGGCCCAGGGCGCGATCCTGGAGACGCGGGATCGAATCCCACGTCAGGCTCCCGGTGCATGGAGCCTGCTTCTCCCTCCGCCTGTGTCTCTGCCTCTCTCTCTCTCTCTCTGTGACTATCATAAATAAATAAAAAAAATTTTTAAAAAAATCAATAATTTAGGGTCCTATCTAGATGGTTGAATTTTTATATGTGCCTTGAAGGCTTTCTCATTCCTCAAAAGATCTTACTTCTATATAGTTTGAACAGACTCTAGTTTCAGCAATAACCATCTAAACTTCAACATACTCAGGAGAGAGAAGATAAAGTAACTTAGATAAACAGTAAGGCATATATAACTGATAGCTAATTCTTACCTAGTGGCTAATAAGTTGTTGGGAATAAAGGAAGTAGTCATGAATAGACTTGGGAAATTTGAGCAGTAAGAAGTGGGAAAGATGTGGGTGTAGTAAGACTGCTGATTTCTAGCCTCCTGTTGCTCCTTACTCTGCATCTTTATTCAGCTGGATCATAAAATCAGGCATTGCAGTTAAAGGTCAGCACCAAAAAATTGTAGGTGACTAATCACTGCGCTGTTATTGGATAAATGCCTGCTGCTTGCTTGTTTTCACATGAGTTTGCAGAGACCTCGTTACCTCAGCAGTGGGATTATTTAGCTAGGTTTCCTGATTAAGTTTTTCTGGACAGAATATCAGCCAAATGCTAGTATATAAAGAGCTAAGTTGTAGTCACTCAATCCTATCCTGCTTCCACTTTCGTCCTCTAAACCGTCACCCAATGACCATGTGGGTAGTCAAATGGAATGTGTTACAGAGAGAGAATGGGCTGGCAGTTGCTATCTTATCATTAATCTCTTATTTTTACTAAGAATAAAGTGGTCTTGTTTCGGGAAGTATACATTTTCATTGTCAACACCAAATTGTTGGCCCAATGAAAGTATGGTTCATGTTGCTTGCCCCATTCTCTCATTACTCATTTGGAGCACGCTCTTGAAGAAAATATTGCCCTTTGATGCCACTCCAGGGACAGTAAAAGCAGTAGAAGAATCCATTTGTCTTCTGTAAAAAGTAAAGTCACAAAGTGATAGTGTAATAAAGGAATTAGGAATTCTTAGGTACTTGGACTGCATAGAGTCCATTGAATGAATGACATAGATTGAGTTTCCTTGGCCCTTATAACATTTCAGAGAAAGTTGCCAAAATTAATTAGGCTTTAGTACCAAATAACTGAATTCAGAATAGAGCTTCCTTGTTTCAAATATCCAGTGGTATTTGTGCCAGTTAAAAACATGGACAAAATTAAATAGCTAAAACACTCATGTGACATCTAGATATTCTTTATATAATATAAATGCAAGGGATTTATATTATACTGTTAATATTTTTGATAATTTGATTTAATAGGAACTTTCTTTTCTTCTCCTTTCCTCCACTGGAGCTGACTTAAAGTAAAATTATTACCTGAAGCTAAAGTTATGGTTTTGCATTTTATCCTCTTGATCTTATTCCTCTCAACAGAACTCTGCAAACTTTCTACAGAAATTCTTTTATAGCCACATATAAAATTTTCCCAATGTGACAAGCTGATCTTACATTAAAATCTTTTTCAGTAGTTCTTGAGGAAATTGTACAGTGTTACGTGAATGTTAGTACCATTTTAAAATAACTAAAGAAACCATGTTGGTGTAGGTTGTGGGCACCTTCCTAAACCTCTTTTCTTTGTTTTTCCTTCTTAATAGTCATCATTTAAAAAGTATATTGAAAGGCCCTGATACTTTGTAAAGTCCGTATGTGTTGCAGTCAATCCGCCAGCAGATCCACATTAATAGAAGTCACTACTAGGAAGAATCAGTGCTGCTATACACATTTTGTAGTTTATTCAGCTGGCAAATATTTTCTCTGTTTCTTTTTTCTCCAGACCAGATGCCTACAACAAAATTGCTGTCAGTTTCAAAATTAGTAAGCGGATTATTTTACAGAAAATAATTAACACAGAATATGTTTCATACAAATATTGTAGTAATACACATTGGCATGCCTAGTAGACAGAATAAAAAAATCAACTACAGAATCTTTCACTTAAAAAGTTTTTGTGGAAGGAGCAAAATACTTTAAATCACATAATTCCACACATGGCAAAAACGAATAAATGTGTTTCTGCACATTCACTCCTTCAGCAACATTTGTAGAGGGGCTGAGCTAGGCTGGGGCTCCGGAGAAGACAACAAAGCATGGGCTTCCTTAAGTAATGGAATCCCCACTTACACGGTCTAGAGGTTATGTAAGGACAGGACAAGGTAACTTGGGAATGTTAACCCAAGGAATTTGGCAAATGCTTGGAATACGTGAGTGGGGTATGTGAGTGAGGTCATTGAGAAGAAAGGCACAATAGAGTTTCCAAGCAGAATTAAAGGTCACCTGAGAGTATAAACCAAGAATTCACAGCTCTGCCTATTTGCAAATTGTATCAGTTATCTACTGCCAAACAGTCCTTTTTTGAAAGACCTAAATATAATGACTCCAGTATCTACGGCTTGATTCAAAAAAAAATTTTTAACCAGAGTCCTAGTTTATGAAAAGCTTCAGGATCTAAACAATGCTTCTGCATGCTAAAGGTGATAAAAGGAAACAGTTCTACAACTACTGAAATGAGTAACCTGTTTAGAAATAATTCAAAGTGACAGAATGAAATTATGTTCAAATAGATTTATGAATCTCTCTTCTTTCTCCACCATGATATATGGTGGATTTGACATTTCCTTTATTCCGGTTTTCTCATTTAACTTGGCGTGCACAGGAACTAAGTCCTTGGATTTTTCACTGTGCATGAGACCCTGAATATGACAATGAAGAGGCATACTGTGATTGCAAATAGATTAGGTGGAGGGCAGGGACTCACTGGAGAATAAAACAGGAAGAAGCAATTACAAGAGAAAAGGGTGACACACTGGACAAACTATTCTTGTTTTATTTTTTGCATCTATGTAATAGGAAAACTTTGGAGGTTGGTTTTCTTATATCCTTAAGTAACTAAGCACAAGCATGTGACAAAGGCAAATGAGGCTGATCCACCACAGAGACCCAGACAGATCAAACTATTGAATAGGATAGTGCCCTGACTGGTCAAGAGCTGAGGGAAGCATGAGGTTTCCTTTGTAGCAGTTGGTGTTAGGAAAGAACTTTGCATTGCCCAAGCATTGTGACTCATGATGAACTGCGTGGGGAATTTGACATCCCTCCTCAATGTTCTGGACCTTTTAACACTTAGGCTTGATTGGGGACTTTCTAACCAAGCTGATTTGATGGTGATATTACGGAACATATTCATAACTTGTGCTTGATCCCATTACACTAACACATTGAGACATGTTTCATAGTTTCTTCGAAAATCCCCCATCTTCGACCCTGCTGGAAGCTCACCATGTAATTTATATACGTCCATCAAGAAATTGTACCTTCTGCTTTGGATTTCTTTAAAAATAGCACTGTGATCCTCCCTAAAATGAGTAGAGAATGTTTGAAAATGTTGGGGGAAAAAAAGGTGTGGAGAAAATTCATAACTGCTTAGAAAAACCTACATCCACTTGAAAATCCTTGAAAATTCTTATTTCACGCATCATTTTTTTTCTGAGTCTCACTAATAAAACCATACTAACATAATAAATACACAAGTAAAAGATCAGGAATATTTTAAAATTTTAGGTGTAGCGAAAATATTTAAATGATATGAATAATCATTATATCACGTCTTCCTTATCCATTCATCAGTTGGTGGAGAGGCAGCTGAGGGATAGGCTAAATAGGTGAAAGACACTAAGGGATGGTGCTTGTGATGTACACCAGGTGTTGTATGGAAGTGTTGGATCACTAAATTGTACACCTGAAAGTAATATTACACTGTATATTAACTAGCTGGAATTTAAATAAAATCTTGGAGAAGAGAGTATATAAATATATTATCCATAGCTAATTAATATATATTGATTTTAGTGAACCTTCGATATAAACTAGTTAAACCTCTCCTTTTACAAAGCATGGTATTAAGTCCCAGAGTCCCATCTAATGAGATATTCAGTTAGTGGCAGAGCCAGAATCACTGGTTCCAAGGAGCAGCTCACTTTCCAGAAATATCTCTGTAGAAGAGTATAGCTTTATATTATTATGACAGTTTTTATAATTCCTTTTTGATGTATTATTTTCAGTATAATAATACCTATTAATTTATATAGCCTTGTATTCTTTGCCAAAATTGTATTCAGAAAGTGAATGCATTCCTATTTATATAACTTATCACAGATCTTGAGCTGTTTCTGGCTTGTGTTTCCTGGCCAGAGATAAAAAGATTATTTTTCATAAACAAGAAGAGGAAACACCTAAATAAACTGCCTATCTAGCTAAGAATTTAAACCCCAACTTCAGACACAAGTTTTTAAGTAATTCTAAAATAGAATTCCTTTTTTTTTCAGCTCAAAAAACAGATAACATGAATCCTATAGCTGAGCTCTGAGCATTTCATTATATTTAAGTTCATTTATCTATTCAGGCTTTCAGCTGACATCTGCAGAGCAAAATCAAGATCTCTTCTAGAAAATTGATTGATGGCGTGCCATATTATTTATGAAGCTCATGCCATCTAAATTTGAATTATTTTATTTTAAATAAAATTTGAAATACATTAAACAACATATATTTGGCTAGAGAACAAGTGAAATTTGTACCAAAACAAACTATGAATTCTTGCATATTCTAAGGTGGTGAAAAGTGTAGAGGAATAAGTGATAATGTTTTTAGAGAAAGCCTTGTCAAGGTGGCTTAAACAATTTTTTCTGGGAAGTTTAGTTGTGGACAACACAATATCAGAATATTGCTCTTCCACAATTTGCTGAAATTACCTAGTGACAATTTTTTCTATTGTGCATATTGACTATCCTCTACAAAGCAAATATGCAGAAGGATATACCTAAGAAAAGTGCCAGAGAATATATCCTAAGTAACTACAATGTTGATGAGTTATACTTGAGTTCCTGGACTCAAATCTTCATATTAAGTCTTTATTTTAAGTTTGGGTTAAACAAATTGCCTTCTTATATAGATATGTAACCAAATGACATGTAGTACTTTGACTTTTAATTCAATATTTAATTTAACAGATTCTTTTTCTCCAGTACTTCCTGTTACTGACTCCCTCAGACACTAATGTTTGGACTGGAATGAGAAGAGTATAATTTAGATATTACTTCCGTCCAAGGTAGATTTTTAAAATATGTTGTTGACAGCATTTACTTGGCACTTATTAACAAATAAATAACATTAAATGTTAACGTTATAACGTTGGTCTTCATTAAAATCCCTAATTTCTTTCACTTCTCTTGTAGAAACACCCTATTGCTATTTCTGTTTCCCTTCCTGATTATAGAATGCGGGTAGCAAACTGATGAGTAACAATTTGATTCCAGTCTACTGACTTGTTTAACAACACAGGTATTTAAAAATGAAATTTGTTGCCAACATTTGATAACCATCAGCTTTCACATAGAAATTTCATTTTTTTTTTTTGTTGTTGATCCTTTAAAAAATAGGAGGCTCTGGCAGCCTTTATATCTTCATGATAACTATTAACCGCAGTCCGGTTGTTCTGTATTCATTAGTCTAAAGCATTGTTATCTAGTTCTTCAGAATCCATATAACCCTTGAGTCTCGTCCATTCTGACAATCAGCCTGATTCACTCATCCTGGTTTTCTGCTCCATTCAGCTCTTAACCATTAGTTTCTTATTCTGCCTTTTGGGAGGAGAATGAGGTATAAATGTATGTGGCAACTGATTTAGACAGTCTTAGACCTGCAGAAGACTTTTCATGTCTTCTAATCAAGAATCTCACTAAAAATAATGACATTAAAGCATATTTGGGCAGGTTAAATGAGATCCTAAGATCCTAAGCAACTTGGCCTCAAGCATATATCTTTTGACACCAAATGTTCTGTTTTTTTCACTAGTTTTGGGAATTGATCATGAAATAGTTGTAGAAAATTACACAGTATTTCATCGATAGAGATTCTTTTCAAGCAGTGTGGCTAATAACTGTTTAAGAATCAGCTCCCTGGGAAAACAAACAAACCTGGATTATAGCATTTGCTGATTTCCATAGTGTAAATACTCCTACCATGTCCAATTTCAAGCTGCTGATGAGATGTCAACCAGCTTATAAAATTCAAGATTTAACAAGGGCCTTTGTGAATCAGTAAGAGCCAGCTCCAGCTCACCAGACTAAATGTGTGATTCAAGGAGATTCTTGTGTATATTACAGAGAAATTCAAGCATTAGCATACAGGCTTATTAAACAAAATCTTTTCTATCACATTGGCAACTCTATCCGAAATGTCCATCTCATTTATTTTCTTTTTATTGTAAATATTATCGCAGTTTAGATTGGCTGATGCAAATGCACTGACATCAGTGATATAGAAAAGCAAAATCAATAACTTTTATAGAATTCATATTTTTCACTTACTATACTAATCAAAATAAGCGTGCATAATGGATATTTTATATAATCATCCCTAAAGTGAAGTCTCTGAATGTTATTGACTACAGAAAAATTACTCAAATTCTTTACCCTGCTTTTGAGTTTGGCCTGGCTTAAAATGCCTTTGAATAGCTTTTGGATTGTGTGATGTCTGTCACAAATGAATATTTACTTTAAATCTATTTTTATTGACCTATACATTCATCATTTTTTCTAAAATGTAAGAACTCCTAATCTCATTAATAATAGTTACGATACAGCAAAATTCTTATATGCCAATTTCTTTATTATAAATGCTTAAAACCTCTTTTTCAGGAAAAATAAATTTTTCCATTTTATTCTAGAAACTTAGTAGTTTGCTGTTGATTCTCACAGGTAAGAAACCTGTTTATTTACATAATTGGAAAATTCTGATTTCCTAACTATTTAACCAAAAATACCAAATGATATTAGGAAAAAATGATAGTAACTTATCTGAGAAAGCAAAATTATAATAGTGTTCCCCTTAATAATAACTAAATATATAGGAAGAAAAATAATTTTTGGTCAAGGTTTTATACAGAAAACAAGTTTCAATACTTGATAATACATGACTAAAATATTATATAACAAATATGTATAAACATGGTTGTATATCTGTGCATATGTGCATGTCTATTCCAGTTAATGCACATCTAATTCTATATCTAATTCCAGAACTCTAATACAGTATTTTATTGAACTAACTGAATTATTAATACAGAGTAAAATTCATTTCTAAATAGAAAAAAGATATATGTGTGCAAAGTAGCAGTTCAGACTTTTAGGAAAAATATTCATTTCACTTGTGATATGTTATTGTAACTGTCAGGGATCTATTTCAGGCATGTTTTAAGTTAAAAAACTGAAATATCGTTTCTTCCTCATTCCATAATAAAAAGTACCTCAGCAGCAAAGAGAATTAGAGACCTTTTATAACGCTTGAGATCATACATTGTTCATCATTACTCTATTTTCTAGCATCTTTAATCTTACAATTGAAGAGAATGATTTTGTGAGAAAACTGATTTTATAGAGGCTGTTTTGGCAAAATAAAGTAGTGGTTGTTTCCTCTTAAATCTCTTAAATTCCTTCCCAAAGTCAAACGTGGTTCTACTACAACCATTACATCTGAAATATTTCACCCCTCTTGCGAGAAGATGACTTGCCCAGAGCCACAGAATTATTAAATGTTACAGATGGTGAATCTGTGTCATTTGTTTCCATTAATTTTCTTATCTGGTTGAAAGAAGCAATAAGAAAGCAGGCAAATGTAACGTTTGATTTCGGGAAAGCAAGAAAAGACAGGATTTGGGGATAAACATTCAAATTCAAGTGAAAGGTTGCTGCTACTTACAGGACCTGGGACCCCTACTTGTTTTATTTATTGTCTGAGAAAAGACTAGCAAAACAGAAGAACCCGTGTGTGTGTGTGTGTGTGTGTGTGTGTGTGTGTGTGTTCAGCTGGGAGAATCACTTGGAACAGTTGTTGAATTTTGTCCTCTATTATTTATAGTTTTTCTGCCCGTAACATAATTATCTCTTTTACTAAACGGTTAAGAAGAGGTTAGGCCTTTGAGCTTGGGGTAAACTATCTACAAGACAGAGTTTAAGAGTAAAAATAGATGCATAAGACTAAGATACTTATTGGTTGATTGTTTAATGTATTCTCCCCAAACTTAAAGAGAAAGTGCAGTAGGGAAAGTAAAGCTGCAGGAATCCACCTAGCCAGATTGCTAGCAACCTGTTTACATAGCGAGCTAGCTATCGTCTGTCATTTGTCTTTTTTTTTTCCTTTGTTTTTTGTAAACCAATTCAACACTGACTCTCCAAGACACCTAGGGCACTTAGGATGACTCAGATTTTGCAAGTGAAAAGCAGAGCTAATAATCAGAATAGTTTCATATTTCCCTCAGCTTTATGGTGTGTGTGTGTGTGTGTGTGTGTGTGTGTGTGTGCCTCTGTGTGTGTTTTGGCACTAATGAGAAAATTCCCTAGACTTCTTTAGAGCGCCTATGAGTAAAGTCAATAGTGATAATCACTGGCATGGGAGTATTTTCACCTGGAATTGGAAAGTAAGTCTCCAAAGTATTTCATTTAAATGTTAGCACAGAGTAGCTTTCTCTGATGGTTTTATTCTTTTCAAGGATCAGCACTATTTCTGCCAAATCTAGGTAAAAATAGAATCTGTAGATGATAAAATGCTTTTCTAGAGGTTTTTGTTTTTCTAATTATGAGTAATTCAAGTTGACTAAATTAGTTTTTATTTCCAAAAACTATTTGTTCCTTCAAATATATGGAACTATTAACTTTGATTTGACAGGTGGAAGTCAACATGGGATTTAACATTTGCCATGGAAAACTAGAAGTTCTTTAATCCCAGGTGACGTTCAGTAAAGGGTACCATATATTTAATTGAGAAAAGCATGTCAACCTTCTTTATTAGATTTTAGAATGTTTCTATTTATTTTTTTAATTAATGTAACATAATTAATAGCTCATTTCAGAATAATAAGAAAATTATAAAATAGAGTATTGGAGTTTCATACTTGTTCACATTTTACTTTTTAGTAATTTTGGGGTTTGAAATTAATGTAATGCCAACCAAAAATGGCATGACCAAATCAACAGCATTACTGAGATCCAGTGCAACTTAATTTTTAGGGCACATTCTCTGGAGGAAGAATGTTTCCCAGTTCCAAGGCTCCCAAACACTGACTTTGGGCCAATTCTTTATTTTCACAATGGTTCAGGTTTCTAACCCATAAAATGGAGTTATTAAAAGGCACTGACTACCTCTCAGAGCTGCTGAAAAGATCATTGGATTATTATAAAGCATATAGAACAGGGCCTGGCACAGTGTAGGTACTCAGCAAGCCTTAGCACTAATTAGTGCATCACTGAAAAATTTGGGTAATTAAGAAAAGCTCATTTCTCTCTCCAGGCATTCCGCCTTTAGGCAATGCCACCCCCCACCTTTCTGCTGGTTTATTTAAATTAATAGTGATTGCTCCTAATAAAATATATTGAAATAAATACAAACTTTGGCTAGAAAAACCAATAGCAGACCCAGTGATTCCATCTTAGGCCTTACCCCAATATCAGAAATTACTCTACTCCAGCTGTTGGACTTTATTTTCCTCTTTACTGCTTTCTCTCAATTTGGTTTGAAGTCAATTAATGTTTATTTTTCCATTGGTGAATATTAATAATGGATGAACATATCTGATGCATCCTCCATTCCAAACCTGGAAGATATATCAGCTCTATAGCAGTTGTTGGTAAATCTCTATTGCCTTTAGTTTACTATGTTATTTCTGAAATACTAGTTGGCAAATACAATATCCATAACAACTTCCTCCATTTTAAACTTCATTTTAAACTCTTCATGAGTGACGAGTATAATTCTGATGAGAAATTTGGTATAGAATGAATATGAAACTTCTTTCAACTGCCAGTAATCTCAATACTTCATAAAAGCAAATTATCTAATGTTTACTTTCAATGACTCTGTATGTATTCCAATTTCAGGTGGCCACATATGTTGGACTGAGAAAAAAAAGTGATTTAAGAAAATTAATGCTTTTCCCCAGGTATTTTCCTGTGCATTTTCCCACATAACTTGGTTACATTTAAAAAATATATATCTTTTAAAGTAGCATATCATGCTTGGCTGTCGGAATATCTAACATTTCCATAAACGATTGACTGACTCCCCCCATGGTCATGTCTGGAGTGTATTCTGATACCAACAACCATCCTTCAATTTTCTGGACTCCAGCTGGTTGTTCAGCACTTCAATTTTGACACAATCTACCTGGAGCTAGCATGAGATTCTACAAGTTAAAGGGCTCAGTCCCATATGCCCACCTCCACTTCAGACATAATCCCAGGTCCCCAGCCACCTGCATGTCTCACAGACTGACTATAAATCGAGGGTTCCCAGAACCTCTTCCTCAAGTTTGATATTTTATTAGAACTCATGCAACTCAGGGAAGCGCTTTACTTACTATTACCAGTTTATCCTAAGGGATCTAACTCAGGATATGCCAAGGGGAAGGGATACATATGACAAGGTATGATTGAGGTGGGGGCGTGAGAAAAAGGACGTGGCTAGGAGCTTCCAGCATCTTGGTGTGTACACCAACCTTTCCTTACTCAAGAGTTTTTATAACCCAATCTCCAGTCATCTCACCTTTCTGGAGGTCAGAGGTGGGGATCAAAGATCTCCCCTCTAATAATTGGCATTTTTAACCACCAGCCTCCTTTGCTCACATAAAGTCACCACATTAGTAGAAACTCAGGTGTAAGTGAAAGGGACTCTTGACGAATAACAGAAGACACTCCTATCACTCAGGAAACTCCAAGGGTTTTAGGAGCTCAGTGCCAGGCCCTGGAGACAAAGACTAAATATATTTATTGTTAAACCACATAACTAAGAGAGAAATGTCACTTTGTTGAGTTAATGAAATAGCCAGTTGTGAAAAGAGCTGAACCTACGGGTCTCTTCAGAATTTGGATTAAGAACTTTGTGTACGAATTGAAAAGACCAAATTTGTGTCATGTCTGGGATGTAAAAGTGCTATAGCTATAAATGCAAGAAAATGAATAGGAAGGCTTCTTCCCTTTTCTCTCTTGTCTTATGGCTTTGAAAACAAATTGAAAACAAATTGATGAGTCAATTTCATTAAGAGTGACAACTTGAGATGAGAACAAAATACAAAATTAAATTAAATTTAAAAAGGCAGGAAAAATCCCTTTTAAGCATTCAGAAATTCAAAACCATCTAATTAAAATAAGTCACACAATAATCTTTTCCAGCAACCATGTCCCCTATTAGATACCATTACAGGCATTGTCACCAATAAGGACACCCTTTTTTAAAAAAGATTTTATTTATTTATTCATGAGAGACTAGAGAGAGAAGCAGAGACATAGGCTGAGGGAGAGGCAGGAACCCTCCAGGGAGCCGGATGAAGGACTGGATCCCTGGATCCCAGGAGCCCAAGATCATGACCTGAGCAGCAAGCAGGTGCTCAACCACTTAGCCACCCAGGCATCCCAGAACATCTTTGTTAATGTGAGATAGAGAACCATTAAGTTACTGAATTTAATATCCAAGTAAAGTTTTAAGAAGTGCTAAGTCCTAAGCTTAGAAGAAGCTTAGAAGAAGAAAGCTTCTACTTTCTTTCCATGGACTTTCTTTCTACTTTCTTTCTTAGGACTTCGCTAAGTCCTAAGCTTAGAAGAAACTTAGAAGAAGAAAGCTTCTACTTTCTTTCCATGCCCCACAAACTAGAAACTGTTCCTTTTGTCACTAAAATTTCATATTTTATTATTCTCTTTTTTATTTAATTCTATTAAAAAATAAATAAAATAAAAGACCTCAATTGTACATACACAGATACATTATATATGCATGTATATTTAGGTTGTGTTTTATAGGTATCTCCTTTATTATATGAGTACTCAGATGGTTAATATGATTTCCTAAACTTCAGTTTGCTATAATTCTTTCATTTTTACTCAATTTGTATTGAACATATGCTATGCGCCAGGTACTTTGGTAGGTCCAGGTGCAAATTTGGATTAAAGAAACACAATTCTCACCTCAACCTGGATGTTTATATCAGCACCAGAGAATTAGAGTATGATATTACAAGTCCACTGATGGAAGGAAAGCAATACTGTGTGTATATGTTTTTTGGGGGGGTGGAGTGTTTCCTCTAGAAGTGACAATTGGAAATTGATTAAAGGAAAAGACTTTCTGAAAAAATTGATGTTTTAGTTCATGCCAGGAATAGGGAGGAAGTGTCTCCAGCACAGAAAATGCATATATAAAGAAAGATGCATTTTTGCAATCTTTTCATTATATATTATTAGCTGACACTCACATAACTCTACATAGCAATCATTATTACAAGTGATTTTCACTAGGTAAGCAGTGCTAAAAGTTAGTTCCATTGTTACTTCCATTTTCCATATGAGAAAACTGAGGAAGTAACTGGTTAAGTAACGTGCTCAAGTCTACACAACTGGTAAAAACCGAAGCCAGAATCAAAGCCAGGGAACTTGATTGCATAATCTGTACTCTTCCTCTTAATTCCATACCACATTTTATAGTGGACATGAATTAAAGTAAAATTTTAATTTATTATATTAGGCATTCCTTTTGGAGCCCAATAAAACCAGACTTACAGGGATGCCTGGGTGGCTCAGTAGTTGAGCGCCTGCCTTCGGCCCAAGGCGTGATCTTGAAGTCCTGGGATCAAGTCCCGCATCGGGCTCCCTGCATGGAGCCTACTTCTCCCTCTGCCTGTGTCTCTGCCTCTCTCTCTCTCTCTCTCTCTCTCTCTCTGTGTCTCTCATGAATAAATAAATAAAATCTTTAAAAACAAAAAGCAAACAAAAAAACCCAGACTTATAATAGTTGAAAAACTATAAATCACCAAAAAGACTTGTCATTTATCATGTATCAGAATTCCATGACACTTGACTTTGACAAAGATTTGTTGTCTTCCTCTACATGCAAAGCTCTCTGCTAGGATCCAGGGACATAAAGCTCAATTAGTTTAAAATCTACCCCCCATAGGTTCTCAATTTTTGCCTACCAGGTGATATGTTAGCCAATAAGAGTATATAAGATCTAAGACATATACAACGGAGCAGACATCTGAATGATATGAGGGGCAAGAGTTTACCTTATTCACTTATTCACCTTTGGATTCATAGCTTAGTGGCTACATCTAAATAAATACAGTATGAATGAATACAATGATGTGCTATAAAGGGAAAATTTACTTTCATCAGGGTAATTCATGAGATTTTTCATTAAAAGGAGTCGTCCTGAATAGTGGATTAGATTTCCCTAATGGAAGGTGGTGTAGAGTACAGGGTACGTGAAACTTGTTTGACCCTTGGAGTAGAGGATGAACAAAATCATGATAGTAGAAAAATAGAGAAACGAGTAAACACAGTGAGAGAGTTATCTGAAGACTTCACTGTGTAAGATTCTAGAAAGCCTTGAATGACGTAGCAAGGAACTTTATTCTTTTGGAAGTGGACAATCAGAGGCTTGTGAGCAAGAAGTGACAAGTTAGGAGCCATACTTATTTAAAATTAGTATTCTGTTGGGTAACTGGAAACAATAACATTTTTGACGCTAATTTGTTCAACTGTGTGCAGATTAATGATGATGTAAAGCAGGCTGATAAAAGCAAAAAGAGAAGGAAATAGAAAGATGTGGGAGCTAGCTAAGGGTATACTGAATTTTTAGGATGCTGCAATGCCTGTTAGTGAACTAACCTTTACTAACTGAAGGAGAGTCATACTTGGAAAATAAGAACGATTTCCTTCACTTCACTGATGAGAATAGCAAATCTTTCTTCTTATTATTACAGTTGCTGTGGTCCAAAGCATGTTTGAAAATCAAACATCTGTGATACTGAAATATCTTCAATAAGGAAACATCTGTGATACTGAAATATCCTCAATATTTTTTAAGGATTGGGAAGGCTTCCCTCAGGCATATGTCCCAGATATGCAGTACTGCATTTTAGGTGTAATTGCAAAACCTGTGGTGCCCCGACAGAGCCCCAAAAGGAAAAATTAGTCCCTGTAGAGTTAAGCAAAAAAAAAAGAAAGAAAAAAAGATAAAGTCTGAAGCATAGACTAATTCATATCAAAGCTCTTGCTTTAAGTATAAATGAACACAATGCATTTAACTTATCCAAATATGAAGTCTTTGTTATTGATATTCAGCATCTACTTAGACAAAGATAAATAGTGTTTAAATGAAAACAGATTGTTTAGAACTCATAGATAAATTCTAAATCTTTGCCAGAATCAATATTTTAAACAAAGTTATGGTTCCAGATTCCAAGAGGCTAAAATATATTTCTCTTGCATATATAGATTCCTATCATGTCTCGATTTCTATGTCGCCCATCCATCCCCTACTCCAAGACAAAAACAAATTATAGAAAAGTCAAATCAAGAGTCAGATGAGAAGAACTTTAAAAATAAAATGATTTGTTTGGGGCTCCCTCAGAGATGACCAGAACCTATTCATCTAGGAGCACTTGATCTAGCTAAGAACTGGATTCCTACTCCAGGGGAAGGTTAGGTAGTAGAGCAGAAACACTGGAGAATGAAGGACAAGTAAGTGTGCTGTAGCTGGTTGGAGATGAGCAGATACGCCAGGAATCTGTGTGTCTCTGTGTGGGGGAAATGAAGTAACAATGCCGATGACTCCATTGATTGAACATTTATCTTCTTGTGTAATCCTCATAAAAAATAGATTTTATAAATCTCTTTAGAGATGAGAACAATTGAGGCTCAGAAAATAAGAACTTGTTCAAAAATCTATGTAGGAAGTTGTAGAATTGGGAAGTACTTTATTTCATAAAAATAATACTAGTATTTTTACAGTCACATTTTGGAACTTTTCTGATCTGGAACTGCCAGGGCATAATACACATCCCCTTCCTTGGCTTATTAACAGCCCACGGGGCGTTCAGTTACAGGGTGGAGAGGGTCACCTTTTCCAGAATGATAAGCTGTGTCTATCCTGTTCTGTACTTGCTCCCCAGTGACACACTTGGTTGCTGGAGGACTGGACCATTAAATGAAAAAAAAAAAAAAAAAAAAGAGAGAGAGAAATCTTTCCAAAATTAATTTATATAGACAAATATAATTGTATAATGTAAATAATGATCCCGTGGTAAAACCCAGAGACTTCAGTTTCAACTCATATTACGGTCAATGGAAAATACATTTTTTTTTAATTTTTATTTATGATAGTCACAGAGAGAGAGAGAGAGAGAGAGAGAGAGAGAGAGGCAGAGACACAGGCAGAGGGAGAAGCAGGCTCCATGCACCGGGAGCCCGACGTGGGATTCGATCCCGGGTCTCCAGGATCGCGCCCTGGGTCAAAGGCAGGCGCCAAACCGCTGCACCACCCAGGGATCCCACGGTCAATGGAAAATAAAGCAAGTCCTATGGGTATTCATGGTAGGACTGATTTTGAGAAACTATGGGTCTAAATTTTAAGAACTAATGTGTTGGTCATACTGTATATCAGTAATTTGTTATTAAGACACTGTATTAAGAGTTAACCTAATTAACATAATAACAACCTAAGTAAATATAATAAAAATATTTAGATTTGAAGTCATATGCAAATATGGCTATATAAATACAGATTACTTAATCCGATCTGTAGAAATCATTTGTCTCAAAAAAATCATTTATCTACCTTTTTTGGAATTAATTTTCATTGCACTTACACACATATACTTTTTGCGTGTCTGCACTAAAATATGTGACACACACGGACAAATATAATGGAACCATTCAAAAGGATATCTTTGTTTACATAACACAATGGTGATTTGCCGTGTTATTCTGGACGAAGAGCCCTTGACTGCTTGCCTAAACTCAGAAGCATCATTACAATATATGATCATCCAGAAATATTTCAAGACATGAATTAGGTCTATTGAGTATGAAAGGGTATCCTGAATTCAGAAAAATAAAATCTTTGTTTTGTATAGATATTTGCTGCATATGCAGTTTTCAATTTAGGAATGGATTGAACTATAAAACTTTAGTTTCTTATTTGTTTTTGTAGATTTTATTAATTAATTGGGGATTTTTGCAATAAATATGTGATCAATTTCTATGTGTCAGATCCAGTGTTGGTTGGTAGAGATACATTGATAAACACCACCCTGATCGACACAGAGCTTGCACTGCAGCAGGAGAAACAACTGAATAACTAAAGAAATTATTTGTATTAGAATTAGGTATTACAGAGGAAAAATGGGTGAAGAATAGGGAAGACTTCCCTATTATTGACTGTTTTATTCAATAATAAATAGTGTAGTGATATGTGCCAGGTGTTATTTGCAGCACTCTACAAGTCTTATGTTATGATAAGATTTATCATAACAGTTTATGTAATCGCCTTAACAAACCTAGAAGGTAAATACTATTCCCGTTTTACTGATGATGAAGTGAGACATGACCCAGTTAAATATCTTGTACAAGCTCACTAAGTGGTGGCCCTGGTCCTTGAACACCCCCCACACACACACCGGCTCCAGTGTGCTCCTGTCAGTGATACATCTTGTTAAACTCTGCTGCTTTTCACTTGTTTGTCTCTTGGAAAAATCTTCTTATATAACATTTTAATAATTTTTATGAAAAGCTAAACTCTTGAATGGGATACACAAGATAAGGAACTTTATCTTCAAAAAAGATAAAGATAAGGCCTTATCTTTCTTGTTGCACATTCATGGTCAAAGATGGCAAAAATGTCACTAATTGCACTCTTATTAGTAGAGCATACATAATAAATAGGTGACTGTACGTCTCCTTATTTTGTTTAATTGTACTTCAGAAATACCAGTTTTACTTAGAGGAGAACATGTTGCAAGATAGAAATATTGTGGCAATTCTGAAGGGATATGTTCAAGCACCTTAAAGGTTAAGGACGCAAGTAATTTATTATGTCCACTTTCTGTTTTACTTATGACTTTCCTTTCCCTGTTACAGATCTATCACTGTCAATATCCTTTGTTTTCCAACCTTTTCTTTATTACTCTAAAATAGAATTAAGGCAAAGAAAAAAACTTCAAGTAAATGAGAAGACTGACCAAAGCATTTGGGCAATAGTTGGAAGGAGTCAGGGAAAATGGATATAAGTGATATACACGTGCTCATGTTTGGAAAAGGATTAAGGTTAAATTTCTAATCCATGAGAAGAAAAAAGACAAAGGAGAAGGCTTCGGGCCTAAAGATAATTGCTTTGAAGAGAGACAGACAGTGCTGGGAAAGAGTCCTTGGTCATAAAGATCTCAGGGGCTCACCTGGTTCTTTAGCTCCCTGGGATCCTTTTGGTAATTGTTTCACCAAGCGGGAGCCTGGCGGGCTGTGGCGTACATCACTGATATTTCTGTGTCAGCATAGTCACATTTCATGGAGAAAGATCTGTGACGTGACATAGCCCTGTACCTACAAATCCCTAGTCTCACGTCATCCATTGGAGGATCGCTGCACTGTATTTGGACTCAAATGTCTGCATCAGAATTCACTGGCATTTCATAATAGCCCACTTGTCAGGGCTTTGTCCTTTTCCTGAATGGGATAATTAAGCAAATGAAAATTGTTCTCAGTCTCACACGGGGCTAAGACATTTCACAGGAATCTGCGTCTTTGAAAAAGCTGAACTCCTCCTTTGTTCATTTAGGGAGTAGTATTAAGTGAAGATCTTTCCCTTTTTTGACTTGAATCAACCTCTGTGGACTAAGGATCTCCCACACCCCGTGCAAACTGCTGATCCTCCTGTATTAGAATTCTTGAGCTTTCTATTGAGATTTGTGAAAGGTGAACTGCAGATTTAATCCTGAAACACGGCCTTAGATGTCTCTGGAGTCTTGCAAGTGAGAGAATCTACAGCATAGTCTAGGCTTTTGGCTTGAGAGAAGTCTTTTTGCAAAGATGTGCTTAGAAATCTTAGACTCAACACAATTCCTATCTAACACAATTTTTGTTTTATTCTATTATAAGCTGCTTTCAGAAAGGTTTTCAAAGAGGTCCTACTTTTTGAGATCTGAGGGAGTAAAAAGTAGAGCTTCAAGCTTACAGGAGTAGCAGAGGATCGCTTTCTCAGGTGTTCTGGGTGAGTGCCCTGAAATCTGCTTGCCCAGCACAAACTAGAAACTCTGAAAAGCTGAGGGAAATGCTCCTCATGTCAGGATGTATTAATTTATCACCCATCAGTCCATTAGGGTTTTGCACAGTGGTAGGTTTATGCCGGCCCCAGTTGGTAATGAAGTCACGAAGTGAAAACTCACCTCCGGAAGGAAGCAAGGGCTCCTGCAGGACCAGGTGATTTGCTTTCCAGTGAATGGGAGTGGACTCATGCTTCCTTTTTACAATCACAGCTTTGCTCTGATTGGTGAGCTGTCCCAGAACTGTAAGTTAAGGCATTTGATTTTTCACTTCAGTTTACGTATCTGCAGATACACAGGAAAATGGATGTGGATAGAGGTTCAGTTTGAGCCTTGAGCCACTTAACTGGCATTTAGAACAGTGTGCATGGGGCTGATGAAGCACATGGCATCAGGGAAAAGCGCTACAATGGAACACAGGAAATCTGTGATCCTAAAAGGCACTTCACACTGTTCTCATAGTCACAGAGATCTCCACCGTGAATGCCACTACTATTTTGGGAGCAAGCAGAGTAACAAAGGTACATCCTGGACTTCCTAGAGTGGCCTGTAGCCACACGTGCAGCTTGTGTCTGAAGCCAGGATGGCCTGATTAAGTACAGGGCCCACCCACTGTGAGAAAACTCTCTGGCATCCCAGCTGCCATTCAGAATGTGAAAGCCAGGATATGACCTGTCAAGATGAGCCACTTCAGCATATTGTGGCAATGCAGCTGTCGCTGAAATACATAAGTCTCCAGAGAAAAACATTCACACTGTTTCCAAGGTGGGATGAATACAAATGCACAGCTCCAGTCACACTGAATGTGACTTTTTCAACAGGATCATCTATGCTTAATGAGCAGATGAGTGGGAATGACCCTAGGACCTCTTCTCTCCTCTTTGATTGCTAAACATCCTCTGGAAGCAAAGCGGCTCAATATTTCTCTTGGTCTGTATTTGAGAGAGGCAGGGAATACACATTTAAATTATGCATTGTTGTCCTTCTCTTTCCTCAAGAAACATAAACATTTCTATAGATCCCCCAAGATATTACAATGAAATGTCTGCAAGAAAGTTCTAGAACCCAGATATAAAAGATTTCATATTTATTCCTTGATACTGAACTTACCCTATTCAACATTTTTATAAATTTACAGCATTAATACCAACATTTATAATAAAACTTGAAAACTTTGAACTTGTTCCATTAATGTCGAGAGAAATTCAGTAAGTAAGATTAGTGATGATATAAGCATTTTCCTAATAAAGAATTAATATACATGGTCCCTCAGGTATGTTCAAATAAGCAAATTCATGATTGATTGAGTTTGGTACATTCTTGATAAAACTAGCTGAAATGAGTCTCATTACAAAATTGCCTCATCTTAGGCAGAGTTTTATTAGGGATTGTACAGATCTTCATTGCCAACCAACAGATTTCTAAAAGCAAAAGGAAATATGAAAAATATTTGATTCAACTAACACTACAGTCATAAAAGTCATGCTATCTCAAACTATTTTTTAAGGCAATATTGTCACCTAAGTATACTGATAGATAATTGGAACCTAACTATGGAATGTTTAGGTATATATACATTTGCATAGCAATATATTTACATATGTATATGTTTATTTACATGTGCATTTCTACATATTAGTGTATTAAATATAATTATACATGTAAATAGAATATTCAACATACAACTATATGTATTATATTGACATACTCAGTAGATAATACATATTCACTTTTTAAAAACTTATTTAAGTAATCTCTACCTCCAACATGGGGCTCAAACTCATGATCCTGAAATGAAGAGTCACATGTTCTTCCAACTGAGCCAGCCAGGTATCCCTAGATTCACTTTTTAAATTGGAATCAAATATCCTATTTTCCTAATCATAACCTGTAATAATTTGTTTCACTTGTTTATCTTAGGAACTCTTGATTCCAATACTTTATCAATTTACTTAACCAGTATGTTCATGTTTCCTATGTAAAATTATGGAGTATGTTCATGTTTACTATGTAAATTTGTTGAATAGATTAATGTTTCTAGTCGGCATATATAGAAATTCAAAACTCGTCTACTGCAAAGTACCGGAAAGTCATCACTGAACCATGAAGTAACCTTGAGACTTTCTCACATGTCATTTCTCCATTGCGCTGTGACAGATATTTTTTTTTTCCCCAAACACCTATCATATTCCCCAGATGGCTTAGACATCATCCCTGGCAGATTATGAATAATGTTTTAGGTTGAACAGATGTAAGCAATTTGTAATTTTTCCCCTTTCTGAACCAGCTTTGTTTTGATGAATCAACTGGAAATTGAAACTTATGTAAAACTCCTGTTTGAAAAGGAGCAATGTTTTCCCACAGTGGAGTATGTAGTCAGCTCTTAAGTATGGACAAGAGACAGGCAACAGGGAAACTGGCCAAAATGTATGACAGTGAAAACTGGAAGATTGTCACGTAGCGTTGCAGTGCAGTTCCCATTTCTTTAGTTCACAGGACCACATATAAAAAATAGTTTTAGGTCATTCCAAACCAACCCAATTTCCACCACCTTTTGAAAAGAGAGTATATGTATCAGGTTGCCTGTGTTTCTCTCTGTTCGGAAAACTTCAGAGAGCTAGTTTGGGAAATGTAGAAGCGCTGATTAAATGTTAAGAGAGAAGGAAATCAACTATTCTTCTGGTAAGGGTTTGTTTACTCTGCCAAACTATATTTTTACATAAATCTCACAGATTACAATGATATTTTTTACCTTAATATAGTCAACTGAAACTGAACCTTACTGGCAATTCACTTTTAGGGAAAACACTCTGCGAGATATAAATTAGTTAAATTACTCCTTTGTTTAAAAAAAAAAAGATGATAAAAATCTACCTAAGTAAGACAAGTACATCTTTACTCTATAGCTATAGGATGCACATTTATAGTTATGTACTGATACTCCATTTGTAACAATATGAATTATTTTCCTTACCCTAAAACCGGTTGCCAGACATAAAGACCACTTAATGTCTAGAGTTCAGTCACCGTCCTATACATTCACAGCCTATCTGACCTGATAATTCTTGCCATGGGAAAAACAGTCATGGTATTTTTGGCTTTCTTTAAATTAAAGTCTATGAGACCAAACTAATTGCCACTGGTCTGGATTAGATAACTCTGAATTCTTAAACATGTGAGAATTTGGAAACAAAACAAAATTTTGGAAATTCCATATGCTTCAGACAGAATGTGATACCCAAAATGTGAACTATTGAAGACAGCCATCAGTACACTTCGTATTTCTGTGCTTATTACTACATTTCACCATTACTGACTTGGAAAGTTTAATGTTAATATTACAAAATATTTTTAGGTAGAATTCGTAGACCATTCTCAAAGCCTTTTTAAACCTTGCACCTTTTTGAAAATCAGAAATCTTATGCCCTTCTTTAAGTACAGTTGTTATTTCAAAATAAATAGTGTGACTTAAATGCAATCAAAACAATTAGAATATTTATTATGCTTCTACTTTCACACCACTCCAGAAATCCACCTGTTTCCCCTTCTTCAGTGAATAATCTCTGGCTTTAATAAGCTAGTTAAGGATCTTATCTGGTCTCTCATGTAGGCAGCCATTTCAAGGAACTCATTAGATATATTTTCTTATTTAATTAAGGAACTCTACAGGATAGCCTATGTTGTCTCCTTTTTTCCTCTTAGATTCTATAATTTAATGTTTTTCAGATTTATAGCTTAGTCCCTGAGTTCCTGAGTTTGCTTTTTATACACAATTGATAAGCCAAAGACTAAAAGGCTTATTTTCATTCCAGTACAAAATGAAGGACCCTCCAGACAGCTCTTACAGAGTGCCCGCGAATTTTAATGAAATTTGCAGCTTTTTGGTGTTGCATTTCATTTATCCTCTTTTATTTGAAAGTATGAATATTAAGATAGCAGCTGGGACATTTGAGAGGTGTTTTATTAGTTAAGCAAGACCATTAGACATTCAGTGTGAACTTTCTTAATATTTTAATCACTTTTATTCCAAAATTTAAATGTAATTTGCTCTCCAGTAGCGTATACTCCTTTTCTGAACCTGTATATTCCCCCGATTTCAACTCTTGCTTTCTGTATTCTATCATGTTTTGTGTATCGAGGAAGTTTATAAATGAAATTTGAGTCAGCATTCAAAACAATATTACACGAAGTACTAACACAAAGAGAAACAGATGGTCAAGAATACTGTACACATGCTTTGTAAACCAACTCCCACAGATTGCCTGTCTTCAATTTTTTTTTTTCCCCAAGTTAAATCAATCATCAGATAAGTGATTTTGGATTCTTTATTATGGAAATGTTCCTCTTGAACAACAACAAAAACAAAAAGCCATTTCAATTACATTTCCATTTTAAAGAAAGTTATGTTTCACCCTCCTGATAAGTTTATTGTTATGAAGTCTAAGCTAATTATCTTTATCAACTTATATTCTCATTCAAAGAGTAAGGAAAAAAGTTTTGTGACTCATTCCTGAATTTCTATTATATCAGTATAACTAAAAGAAAACAAATCATGTAAAATAAATGGTTGTCTTAGGCAGTGCCTCTAAACTTACGGATTTTCATGATTGCTGTATTCAGTCGAATTGCATAGTTCACATTCTAAATGGAAACCTTATGATCATTTCTCCCTGCTTTTTAAGATTTATCAAGTTCAAAAGAATTAACTATTGGGTTTTTTGTTTGTTTGTTTGCTTTGTTTTGTTTTACTAGATGATTGGCCCTAGTTGTACAATGCAGGCAATAATCCAAGTTCTTTAAACAAAAAGAGGGAACTAAACTAAACTCAATTCATTAGTTGAGTTAATGTTCTGTAGGCATGTACACAGGTAATATGGCTGACCTTCCTAATATGATTCCATCAGCATGATATATTAAATTGAATTTGTATATAAAATTCATAATTTATAATGAGGTGTTATTTGTATCAGAGCATTCAATTTCTCCAATATTCCAGAAGGTAAGATGGTTTACTTTAAATTTACAGAGCAGGAAACAGACACAGATAAGCAGGTATCAAGTGTGTGTGTGGAGGGGGGGCGTGGAGTCTCACTAAACTTAAACTTGTCAGGATTCTTCCTAAAAACTAGACTCAACAAGGAGGGACACAGAAGGCCCAAGTAGATGCCTAGTTGAAAAGAGAGCCCACAGGAGCCCAACTAAATTGGTGGAGGAGAGAATCTTCTACCTAGGAGAGTGATCGCTACATCTATAGTAACCTCATGTTTAATCTTTTGAGGAACTTGCAGACTGTTTTCCAAAGGGTCTACACCACTTTACTCTCATGCACAGCTACCAGCAATGGATGAGTGTGCAATTCCATAATATCCTCAACACCACGTATTATTTGTCTTTTTTATTATAACCATTCGAATTGGTATGAAAAAAGTATCTCATTTTGGATTTGACTCACATTTCCCTGATAGCCAATTATGTTGACCATCTTTTCATGTGCATGTTGGGTGTGTATCTTCTTTGGAAAATATCTATGCCTTTGCTCGGTTTTAAAATCAAGAGTTTCTTTTAAAAATATTTTTATTATTGAGTTGTAGGAGTATTTTATGTGTTTTGATGCAGGTTCCTTATCAGGTATTTTGATGCAGATATCTTTTCCATTCTGTGAGTTTTGTCACTCTTTGCTGGCATCTTTTGGAGTGCAAAAATTTTTAATTTTGATTAAGTCCAATTTAATTTTTGTTTTGTTGCTATCTAGTAAAAGCTTTGCCTAAGGTCACAATAGTTTTTTCCTGTATTTCCTTCTAAGAGATTTAGAGTTTTAACTCTTAAGTTGAGGTCTAAGATCCATTTTGAGTTCTTTTTCTCATATGGTATGATGAATGGGTGCAACTTCATTCTTTCAACATTGTATTTTAACTGAATATCATGACAAACATCATAATAGGGGCACATCTCAGTCAAGGTACAGTTTGTTACACAACAGCCTGATTTTGTAATACCATTTTCACTTTAATACTTTACTATTGCAAAGAATAGCATATTACTTGTAAGTTGTCTTTATGGCTGTATTCCATTATTTTATTTCCTCAGAAGAATAAGAACTTTAAAAAAAAATCCACTAATGAGCTTAAATTTAGCAACTACTTTATAAATGTGATTTATAAATTAAATGCTCATACCTAAAAATACATTGAAGGAATTGGCAGTAAGTGAGGCTGAAAGAGAGGAAAAGGAAGAAAATGGCCATTGATTGCATCAGATTGGAGTTTCATCAAATATAGACTGACATCTGGAGGGGAAAAATACCCAAGTATTTATTAATATTTGACTTAATGAAAATATTATGTACCACCTAATAGCCCTTCAAAGTTTCAGGGATAAAAATATAAAATTTACCCTATAATTAGGGTAAATTAGGGTCTTAGGGGTAGTATTACAGCAGTAATATTTCTAGTGACATGTAGCTTTGGGATATAATTCAAATCCCAAAGCCGGCATCAGTGGCATTGCCTTCAGCTGGATGCCCCTTTATCAACTATATGCTCCTGGAAAGCTGTTTATTGAGTGATAAATTTATGGCAAGGACAAGGCAGTTGTCTAAGTGGACAGTCCCTTCAATACTGCACACTGTATGGCAGGAATAAATATAGAGACTAATGACCTAAATTTGATTAACCTCCCCAAATGCTATTATTTTGATACTTGCTGGGAAGGCTTTAAAGAACTGCTCTGAACTTGCTTATAGCTATCTTGAATCTGTTCCTTCACTGGGCTTTGAGAAGAAGTCTGAGCTTTGGCTGATGGTTAGTTTATATACTTTGCTAGCAAGCATTTTACTTTATTGAATGGATTATAGATCACATTTGTTGGTCTTTACTCCTTTTGAAATAGATTTTAGCACAATTCCTATTTGGAAGGTTCATGTCACCTGACTTATTGATGGAAACTGGGCATACCCATTTGTAAGCTGTTCAAATCAAGCTAAAATAAGGTCATCAGATCATTAGAAGAGTTGTTTACATTTTATTATAGTAAAAGGGACTTTTATTGGGTCTTTATGTTCTCTGGGAATGTGGAAATACAATATTTAACTGCCTTCTTGGAATAATGTTTATGTAAAGAAAAAAAAAATTCATGGATAAAATACCACTATCATTTTCATCTTTCAATATCTAACCCAGTTTTGCTAAGCTTTAGGATTACCTACTCCCACTTGCTTTTAATTATTTTTTCTTTTCTTGTAGGACTCCATATCTTATGAAACCATTTATTTCATTGTTTCCTTTTCATCTTAATAGGAAAAATGCAAGGTTTCCATAATTTTTGACTTTCAAAAAGCAATCTGATCTCATAAGGGGGATCATACACAAGGCCCATTAGCATTGACCTCATTTAACTCCTTTATCATGTGTCTAAAGATCATCCCCATTCTGTTTCTAGTATTTCACCTTTTGGACGTCACTACTTCCTCATTCTGGCAGTTCAGGTCATAAATTTCAGTTGTCTTTCAGAGTTCAATTGGGTTACAACAACAACAACAAAAAGGTCATTAAAACCTGTGGCTTTACATCTACTTCATTTTTTTTTTTTTTTTTGCCATAGCCCCATGCACCAGTTTACGTTTTTAAGAATAATCTTTGAGAATTCCCCAAAGAGTATTATCTTTTTTTTTTTTTTTAAATGTTTTATTTTCTCATGTTTTTTTTTTTTTTTTATGATAGTCACAGAGAGAGAGAGAGAGAGAGGCAGAGACACAGGCAGAGGGAGAAGCAGGCTCCATGCACCGGGAGCCCGACGTGGGACTCGATCCCGGGTCTCCAGGATCGCGCCCTGGGCCAAAGGCAGGCGCCAAACCACTGCGCCACCCAGGGATCCCAGAGTATTATCTTTAATATCATTTTTTAAGATTTTATTTTTAAGTAATCTCTACACCCAATGTGGGGCTCAAACTCAAAACCCCAAGATCAAGAGTTGCATGCTCCACCAACTGAACTGGCCAGGCACCTCCATTTTTAATAGCATAATATAGAATCCATCTATAATTTTTTTTTTTTAATTCTCTTTCACCTAAATCTAACCAACATGTAATATACTTTGGGAATGATCCTTTTAAATTTCATTTGGATTTCTTTCATGATAAGTAAAGCCTAAAGGATCCCCTCTGTTTTTAAATTCTCTCACATCTCAGCAACTTTCCACTTTCTTTGACATTATTCTCTTCCTTTGGTTGTATCTTTGAAATTATGATGGATAATTTTATAATTTTTAAATAATCAAAAAATTCATTTATTATGAATTTGTAAGTAGAGAAAATGTTCTGACCTCTGGATACAAGAATTATAGGAAACTGGATATGACATTAAATTTTTTAGCAGGGGTGATTTTATCCAAGAGTAATTGTTGGATATGCTGCATCTGATGTCAGATCGCACATTATTGAAGTAGGAGTAGTTAACCACTACAGGCAAAACATAGATTCCAGCTGCAAATGGAGGAACTCTCAGGTTCTTCAATCTGGATTCAGATTACCTGTGATCTTTTAAAAACAAGAATTTTAGATGTAGTAGGAACCATATTAAAAATCTCATTTATTGTTGAGCAAACTAAAGCTGAGTAAGTTTTGGTGGTTTGCCCAAGATCATATATTTAGCTTAAAGTAAAGCCCAAACTCTAGCTTTTCTGGTGCGTATCCTTTTAAATACTGTCACTCAGAAATTTCCAAACCATGAGTATGTTCCTTTATATTAAAACTCTGGCAAGAAGAAGTTAAATATGCATTCATTAAGTATCTGCTGTGTTTCCAACACTGTGCTTGAATATCACATTTGAGAGAGAAAAATAGAAGACTCATTCATCTCTTTCTGTTTTCATTTTATAATAATGTTAAATCTCTCTTTTATCTTACAAGAAGCAAATTATGCCCCCATCTTCTCTTCTTACAAATAAGGTATAAACAATTACCTGGAAATTCTTCTCTGGCAAGTTTCTTTATATTAAATTTTCTTGTGCAAATATTATGAGGCTCCAGGTCAGGAAGATTATATCCTTTCTCTCTCTCTCTCTCTCTCTCTCTCTCTCTCTCTCTCTCTTTTTCTTTTTTAAAGATTTCATTTATTTATTCATGAGAGACACAGAGAGAGAGAGAGAGGCAGAGACATAGAGGGAGAAGCAGGCTCCATGCAGGGAGCCTGACCTGGGACTCAATCCTGGGACTCCAAGATCATGCCCTGGGCCAAAGGCAGGTGCTCAACCACTGAGCCACATCCCGGAAGACTATTTTCTATTACAACCGGTGGTGTACTGGAGCTAGCTTGTACTGGCTGACAGGGGTGGTTTGTACCTCTCTTCCCCACTCAGTGTTCCTTGATGTCAGATCAATAGCTTGAAATCCGCCCTGATGGGAGCATTTACATCACAGAAATTTGCAAAGGATGCAAATTAGCAATTCTTTCTCCCCCAGTTAGTGTCTGCTGTTAAACATTTACCAACACACCAGTGTGGCACAGCACAATTTGCTAGGCACATTGGCTGAGCAAATTCAGACAAATTATTTACTTCTTGAACTTTTCACTGGATCTTCTAGGAGGTAGAAATGGTAATATATACTACAATATATATAATGGGATTTTGTGAGGAGCATGTTTTCACATACTTTAAAACTGTGAGTATGAAATAGAATTACTAATACCATGGTAACAAGAGTTAGATGTTCGCTAATACAATACGAGACACTCGGCAAAAACCAACATATCATAGATAGTTCCTGAGTTTTGTAATACTATCTACTTTCAACCAGGCTGTGTATCTGGCCAGATAAAAAGAAGGCTGAAATTCAGAGTTAAAGTCAGAGCCTGATTCCTGTAGTAGACCTAACAAATAAGTACCAAATAAAATATAGAGATTTTGGGGCCTACATTAGTATTCCTACTCCCTTCCCCATGCCACGAGAGCTCTATGCCTCTGATGAATCAGGCTTTTGAAGGTCAATAGAAACATATAGAGCTCTGCGTGCAAAGGACACCTAGAAAAAATATTGGCAAATTGACCCCTTGTGGTTATAAATTCCTGCTTTCATTTTAATAACACTTCCAAATACTTTAAGAAGCTTATTCATATCTGCATGGAAATCCCTACCCTTTGATACAATGTCACTGCCTTTGACATTTGCAATGTGGTTAAGTAAGTTATATATTGAAACTACAAAATCATCTGACTTGGAATACTTTTGAGAGTGTTCATGGGAAAAGTGGGTCCTATGTACTGGTTATCTCTCATTTACCCTTGAAAGAAACAAAACAAAAAAAGCCAAAAAGCTGCATGTGTAAAACACACCACAAATGACACCAGACTGTTAATTGCCACAACACCACATAGAACTATGTTGTTGTTTTTTTTCCTATATGAACCCTATGTCGAAAATTTCCCTAGGAAATTACTATTTCAAGCTGAATTCTCTTGAGAAGCTAAACAAGCCCATTCCTTTTTAGTTAAATTTGAAATCAAAATAGCCAGGGCTTAAAACCTGGCTGTCACCTACAATCTCCACGACCTTAAACTGGTTATTTAACCTGCCCAAGCCTCGATGTCCCCATCTATGGAATAGCAGCCATTCATGGGTTTGTGATGAGGATTAAATTAGCAAAACAACATAAGTAGAGCTCTTAGCACAGTCTCTGGTCCTTTATACACACACAGTAAATCAGTATTACCATTGCCACCTTATATGACAGTGCCTATGTTTTTACTCCTGAGTTTACTCCTAACTTGCCAAAGACCATCAAGTATGCCTCTCTATCCCTTCGTTTCCTCACATGAGAGGTCTTAATATAAGACCCATCACTTTTTGCTTTAATGGGATGCTATAAGGATTAATTCATAATGGATTGAATTATTCTGAGGAAAGGGCGGGAAGTTCTTGTTTTTGTTTTGTTTTCTTTTGTTTTAAGAAATTATCACCAACCCTACTTTTATAGAAAGACAAGCTATCTTAATAAGAGGTAGTACAAACTTTACCAAAACAGTTTTAAAACAAAATTAAATTTTTCCACACTTTAGAAAGCAAATTCATGTGATGGAGCATACTGCAGACTGGGAATAAAGTGCAAGGTTTGAACAGTTGAAAACAAAACAGCAGAGATACTCCATTTCAATATGCCCAGGGATGGCTGCTTTATGTTTTATATTATGTAGCCTATGCACATGTACTTTTTCTAAGAATGAACCAACGTATTAACAGATATGGAGAACAGAATATCTGAACACTGCTGTATAATATTCAAGTATTATTAAAAATTAGTTTTGAGGCATGGGATGTAGAATTGGGGAGAGGAACCCATCTTCTGCAAAGATGAATTGTGGAAAACTAATTCGTTTATAATATCTCAAATGTCTGTAGACATGTCTGAGCCAGAAGCTGTATTACTTAACCTTAACAGGATTTTCCTGCAGAACAAGCACAAAGCTTGGTTGTGGGAAGATAAATAGGAGAAGAGAAGCAGGAACCTTATGCTATATACTTCATATCACACTCCAGATAAAAGAATTGCTGGGTTCATAAGTGGAAACGTGTCATAAAATACTAAAACTGACACAGTGGAATTCCATATTTTATGTTCTAGAATATTTTATATTCTATTTTATATACTTCTAAAATTTTTCATGTTTGATTTCTGGAAGAATAGTGTCTTAAAAGGAAAAAAATACTTATTACTTCTAAACTTTTAGGATTCTTTATTTAAATATAAATGCAAATTAATGCTCCTTGTTTGCCAAAACGTTGAGTGTGAACTGTCATAAGTATATCAAAGGCTGAATGTTGTTGAAGATAAGTCTTTTTTCTTTTATTTTGAACATGTTGGTTGTTTGAAATAATATATTTTGCCTCATCAGGTGATCATTACCTAATTTTATTATGAGATGAAAGCTAACCCATTATGGGCTTCCATATCAAAACTACTTTACTGAGTACTTTCTTTGCTTTTCAGTATATTAAAACCTGAAAAGAGTTAAACAGAACAGAATGGGAGGCAGGGTAGCAGAGAAGGACCGAGAGTGTTTTCATACAGTTGAAGGCAGTGGGCAGTTTCATGGAGAGAGAAGATTTGAAACAGCCATGGAATCTTATAGATAGAAGAAGTCCCAAAGCCATACAATCAGATGTTTTTGTTTCTCCACCAAGGAAACCTGGGCATTGAGGTTAAATGCCAAGACCACAATTCTCCAGGCAGTATCTTTATACAAGGCACCGAGAGAGAAGTGGGATGCGTGAGTGGCCCTGAGGAATGGGTTGTTGTGGGATGTGCTAAAATTCAATTAGTGTTACTATGTGCCAAGCTAATGTTATGACCTTCACACTTACTATCTCTTTTACATGATCATAACAACCTTATAGGGTAAATTTTATTGGCTGAGGTCCAAGGAAGTGAAGTAGCTTTCCGAAGGACTGGGGCATTCTATCACAGATTCAAACTCACCTTTTGTGATGCTGATTTGGTGGGCAAACATTGCAGGTGTTGAGTTGGTTTGAAATAACAAACGGGAGGGATATGTTGGAGGAAGTGAAGGTAAGACACCTTGCTTAGCAAGAGCAGAGTTTCCAGGCTGGGAAGTAGTGAGACCCATGGAGGCTATTGCATCTATAAAAAGTTGGAAATGTTCGATTTACACATAAAATCCAGGGTGAGTTTGTTTCATACAACAAGATAGAGTATTACAACACTGAAGCAGAAAGAAAGGGAGGGAGGGAATTAATGACATCTGAAATAAAACTTACCCTAGCTGGTGAAAAACATTCTATGTATGAATGATTAGAATATATATATATATATATATTTTTTAAGATTATTTATTTATTTATTCATAGAGACACAGAGAGAGAATGAGAGGCAGAGACACAGGCAGAGGTAGAAGCAGGCTCCATGCAGAGAGCCTGACGTGGGACTCCATCCAGGGTCTCCAGGATCACACCCTGGGCTGCAGATGGCACTAAACCGCTGCGCCACCAGGGCTGCCCTAGAATATATATTAATATTCAAAACGGCCAGGGAAACAAGAGGATGCAGCACATTGTAACAGTGGTTATCTCTATGTAGTTGGATTATAAGTAATAGTTTTCTTCCTCATTCATTTCTTTTTCTTCAAATTTTCTGCAGGGAGCCTGCATTGATTTTATGATTAAAAAAATCAATTTCTATAAAAAGAAATACATACATGGAAACTAGATTATTTGCTGAATTGAAAACATTGCCAATTCTAAACTACCACCAGAAATGAATTTGAGATAAAAATTAGAACAGCTTCTACTGAACTAGAATATAACTCGTTGATTATTTTATACATGTATTATTTTTAATTCACTTTTTTTCCTAATTAGGATTAAAAACTTAAGCTAACATTCTGTTTTTGATTAACTCTTCACAAGAAATTGGTGGTTTTTAAATGTCAGCTTGTACATTCCAGATATGGATTTTAAAACCGTTCCTTGGATTTTGGCTTGTAAAGTTGGCAGATATTATCTAACTGATTGTGCTAATAGAATTTAAGAAGAATATCCATTTTTGTCCTTCCTTATCACATATGGAACATGTTCCTGGGCAGATACTGAATTTCAATAATTTATGTTGACCTATATAATTTCAAGCCAGACATTAGATTTATAATAAGCACATAGGTAATTCTTACTAACTATATTTGTTTCAGTTCCTGTGTCTTTTTTAAATTTCTTTTATTTATTTACTTAGTTCCTGTGTCTTTTTAATTTCATGGAATATTATTAGCTGTAGCCTTAGTTCTCAACCTGCCTTAAGGTTCTGTTTCAATTTATCTGTTGCATGTTGATACCATTCATTCAGATCTGTTTGATAAATGGCATTTATTTTGTGCCTTTTCTCCAAAAATTCCTAAAACTGGGTAGCTAATTTTTCTTTGGAATTATTTAAATTGTTACAAGCCAAACATCGGAACACTTTAGGATTTAAAGCAACATTTATTGACAACAGTGTTTGAACTGCACAGATTAAAATAAGTTTCTAAAGCCTCTCTATCCGTTATTTTCAAATAGGATGCTCTGTGATCTGAGTTTAGTTTTCAAAACATGATTTTTATTAATATCGATTAATTTACATCCTAGGTATATCTTCCCTATTCCAAAATTCACAAATTTCTTTCCTCCATAAAATCCTCACTGAAGTCACATCACATACTTGAACACTGTCCCAAGACTTACATTTTTCTCTTGTTTTCTTCTGGATGTGCTAATGTCTCCAGTTACACTCCTTTGCCTGTTCTGCTTTTTAGATGTTAGGTACTTAAGGGTAAGAAGACAACCTCCCTGATTTTCTGCATGTGACATCGCATATGGTGCCCTGGGTCAAAAAACGTTGAGTGACTGTATATCTCTGACACTATTTTAAGACATTTAGGTCAATAATTTTGCCTTTGGCATTTTTCTACTATTATAACTGCTTGTTTGTATTATATATAAAAGTTACTTTGGTATTTTTGTCTATGATTGATCACAGTTGAATTGCTACCCAGGAAATCTCTCCAGAAAATGGAAAGTGTTTATTTATAAGGTGTTCTTGAACTCACACATAATGTGACTTTGGAGTCCCCTACAAATAATAAGGTGCTATATTATTTCCTGATAGGTATTTTTTTTCTCACTTTAGATATAAAGTAATTCACTAAGACCTTCGCATTGCCAGACTATTCCCATTGACATTCCCCGATAGAAATAATTATTTTTTTGACTGAGTTTGAACTTGCCTCGGCCACTTTAAAAATTTATAAATATATGCATTTTTAAAAACTAACCAAATTCATCAACTGACATTTGTAATCACACACAGATCACATTCACAAAATTTTCCAATAATAATCATTTTGTGTTAGAACATCTGCTTTCTCAAAGCAGAGAGAGCTTTCAGCTGTATCATGGTCTCTTCAAACCCTTCAAATTGTAGTGTAAACTCCTTGCACAGAATCAGTATCTATGGTTTCTTCATGATGTTAACAATGCATGTACTATGGGTTTTGTACATTAGCTACCTTTGTGTTGTGAGAAATTCTTAAATAATAATTTCTGAAAACTCCTTAAGAATCCTCTTTACTGAAAATAGGCATTCTTAAAACATTTTTGATAACAAAAGATGTATAGTGCATTTCATATTGCTCAAAACAGCACGTGGCCTTCATCCAACTAGAAGAATAAATAAAATGAAAGATCAATCCCAGTTCAAAGGAGGGAAAAAAAAGAAGGAAAAAAAAAAAAGAGGAATGATAAGTTTTGGATATTTGTAGGAAGGCTTCAAGGTCTAGTATTTCTTGATCAACAGTAGCCTAGGTGTATTTGATGTCCCCTGGAAAACTCATAAATTATTTTTAAAAAGACAAAGGGAAGAATATTGTGTAAAAATCACAGGCAAATATGTAAATACAGCAATGATCAGAATCTAATAGAATCTTCTACCTTACATTTAGATGGTGGGCAGGGTAAATATTTTCCCAAATATGAAACCAAGAGTAAAAACAAAAATTAAAAAAAAATATTAACTTTATTCTGTTAGTAATTGGACAACTTTGGACATTAAAGAAAATCTACACTCTTCCTCTTTTAGCAGTTTCCACATAAGATAATGAGTATGCCAAGAAGTACTGGAAACCCCCTTCCTTGCCAGGGGTGATGATTAACTTGTGAGTTTGCATGCTTTTCAGGTGAACAGTTTGGCAACAATGATTGATCTGAATATTCTGGAGTATTTTATTGCCTTTGAAAATGAATAGTATAAAATACTTACCAGCATTAAATTTATTTTACCTATTTAACAAAATATTAAACTGAATAAGTAGTGAATTTTTTATGTTTATATGTTGTTTTCCTGTGGGTTGAGGCAATATTTTTAATTAGCTTTTGTAAAATGGGATTTGGACAATTGAAATTAAATAAGTCAGAATAAGACAAGCAGGGTATTTGGATTTTTAATTGAAAAAGCAGAGATTTTGAAAAACCTACGGGCAAGGTTTAAAATTCTCTCTTTCTAGGAGAATTACTTAATCTCTGCCCCATTACTGTGTCTTTTGCAGTCATATTTAACACTTTCTGAGAAAATTCTATTTTGTATATTCTTATAAATGTTCGCTAATTCATTTTGAATATGAGATTCCATGGTAATATCTGCACACTTTCTAGGTCCCCTCGCTATTTACATATGACCTCAAAAATAAGGAAGACAATAAAGGATAAGGAAAAATAAAACAAATATGTTAAATTATCTAAGTGCTTGAGAAATATATTAGTTTCTTCAGCAATCTTCTGAATGTTATTCATAAGGATATTTTTCCAATTTAATTTACTTTGATTCCACATCAAGTATACACAAATTACAAATTTAATTTACTTTGATTCCACATTAGTATATACCTTTCAGTAGGGTGTGTTGTATGTTTCTCTAAATTCTTCTCTTCTCTATGTTTTTTCTTTTCCAGTTACTGGCTGACAAACAAAGTTCCCATCAAGAGACCCAGCACAGGTCTCCTCATGTATACACTTGCCACAAGATTCTGTGATGAAATTCACCTGTATGGATTCTGGCCATTCCCTAAGGATCTGAATGGAAAAGCTGTCAAATATCATTACTACGATGACTTAAAATATAGGTACTTTTCCAATGCCAGTCCTCACAGAATGCCATTAGAATTCAAAACATTGAATGTGCTACACAATAGAGGAGCTCTGAAACTAACAACAGGAAAGTGTGTAAAGCAATAAAGCACATTTGAAAACATACAAACTGAATACGCACTTCTTTTCTGAAGATGCTTCCTAAGATTTGAAAATAGGATCCAAAACAAGACTGAGTTTCAGCATCCACCAAGTATCTGCAAGGTGATAAAGGATATTTATGAGAAATCCGCTACCAGCTGATGAAATACCTGCAAAGTGCTCTAAAAAACACATATTTTGACTTCAAGGGTCCTAGTAAGTGCCACTTCCACTAAGAACACAGTTTGAATGTATAATCAGTAGTGTTTACAAGATCCAACCATGCACTTGTCATTAGTTAATGAGGCAAATATGTTCATCACTGTTGGGCTGCCACGGCAACACCAAGCACATTAGGAGAGTAACCCAGGAACACAACTCAGCCCTGGGGATTAAACCATCCTTGTCAGCAGAAATCGAGATGGAAATAGTTTGAGCAGTGAAATCCATAAGATGAAACAACTCAAGTAAATGCCTTCAGTCAGGACTCTGAGTCTGATCATGAATTTTGTGTTTTGTTTTTTGTTTTTGTTTTTGTCTTCTGGAGTCTCTTTCGGTTTGGGTATTGGGTGCTTAGAAATCCTTTCTGAGATAAATATGAATGAGATAAATAACCTTCAAGGAATCATTTTTTAAAGTTCTTGTATTTTTAAAAAGCAGTCACATGATGACTTTGTGAAAGAGTTTTATTTTGCACAACTCCAAACCTCCAGATTTTTTTCCAGTGGTGTAGAAGGTACCAGCTAAACTGTACCACTCAGTAATTTTGAGCCATTCTAAAGCAAAGAGTTCTATGTCATCTGAGATGGTAACATTAGCAGGAAAAAAGAAAGTCCTTTTGGTACCAAAGATTGTACTGATGTTTCTACACAACGAACCATTCTCCTTTCACGAAAATAATATATTAATATATTATGCTACTAGTATGGAAGTTGTCTTTAGAGATATTAAATTTTTCAAACTCAAACCTTATTTTTATTTGGAGGAAGACTTCCATAGCTTTTACATTTCATAATAATTTTGTGGAAGCATTTTGCCCTTTAGATAAATGTTAGACTGATAGGGCTGAAATGAGACTTTCAGTTCTTTGATACTCCCCCTATTATTCAAATGGAAAGATTGGCATTCTCTTTATGTCATTGTTAAATTTTCTTAGTGCAGAAATAACATGATCCATCGAACGTTGCTTCCATAATAGATGATTAATTTTAAGAGGTTTAATAATGAAACTGTGTGTCAGTATTTTGCACTTCCAGTGAATTAAATTAACCACTGTTTTTTTTCTGTGGTTAAATTTATTCACATTATCACATTAATGTGTTTTCAAAAAAGCACATGAAATTATTAAGAAAATGATTCAAAAAGTTTTAACATGTGATAGACTTGACCAATAGGCCAGTTTTCTGTTAACTTAAGCTACACTGGTAGATAATCCTAATGGTAAATTGTTTAGAAAGCAGAAGTACTGTGTTCCCACTTCTATTCTTGGTCTGAAACACTTTGATGACTTCTTGTTTCTTAGGGGAGGCAGTCTGAGGAAAGGAAAAAAAAATAGCGTGGGGAATATGTATGTTTTGTTTCTTATGGAAGACAGTCTGAAAAAAAATAATAAATAGCATGGAGATTATATATATCTCTGTTAACATAGAAAAGGATGTTCACAGTAGGACAGTTCTTAATATATTAATAATATGTAGTATTATTTTTTAAAATATAAGAGAACCTTAGGTTTCTGAATACTATTTTTTAGAATTCATGTGTCTCTAAGAAAACGAAAAGAATGCATAATGGAGATGCATAGCTAAAAATGGACAGAACATGATGCACTTTTATCATTAACCTCTGATCTATTGGAAATCTTAAAATAATTAGGCACATATTCTGAATGTAAATTTGAAAAGTCTGATTTACTTAATAAATCCAAAGTAGGTGATTTATAGAATCTTAATTTTTACTATATTTACTATTTGTGGGTAAGTTGTTTGAGCAGCCTTTAATCTGAATTCAATAAGAAATCTGAAGTCACATGTAAATTCTGATAGGTAAAATCCATCTCAGAACTCATTCAAAGTATGTCTTTAAAAGCAGCAGCAAGGAACCTTGCCATTTTTACTACATCATCAACAAATGTGTTTAAACAATTTCAAGGCCACAGCAAAAGCATCCCAGCCACTCACTGTTTTGTGCATTAATGTTTATCTCATAGATGCATTGAGTAGTGCCTTTTTAGCTTCGCATTGCTTTGTTAACCCTATACTTTGTGTTCTCTAAATAAATTGCCCAGTTCTGAAAATGTTCAGCGTATAAAAAGGGCTTCAGTATCGACTGAGACTACTTTTGTTCATCTCAGGGAACTTTCAATACTCAAGAATGAATTCAATTAAAGGCATTTCGCATTCAAAGATAACAAATTGTACAAGACCATTTCACTCCCTATTGTATACCTTTCCATCCACACCCTCACCCCCACCCCACCTTCACAAGCTACTGTGGCCTTCTTACAGGGATGAGGCAAGGAGATCCCTGAAGGCTAAATAGCAAGGATAAGAAGAATAATTCCATTTAACCCAGAAGGGGCCAAGAGGGATCATGATAAAATCTTATAAATACATACTTGAAACATCTTTTTTTTTTTCTTTTGAGACTATCATATGTTCACAACTTTAATTTTTTTGTTTCTTTTTCACGATTTATCCCTGTACCTGGCAATGCTCAGGCAGCCGATTGTGAAATATTCTTGTCCTTTAGAGAACGTGGTTGTTACTGTGCTGTTGACATGAATAGGCCATGGAAACATTTTCATCATTATTACCCAGCCTGTTCTATATTTAATATTAAGTTGCTGGAATTAAAAAAAAATGAATCAGTAACAGATTTTCTGGGCAAATCAAGTGATTCAGCCCACAGGACTGATGAAATTACTGTGGAAGTTTTTCTGTCTGAAAGAAGGTGCTGGGCATTCAAATGTCTTTATGTATTGTATATCATATGAAATGTATATCAATTGCTAATGGGAATTTCTACATATATGCTTACATAAGCAATTTATTTAAATAATGCTATGGGTAGTGTACATACCAACTAGTTATTAAGCTTCTACGCAGGAAAAGGGTGAACAAAGTAATTTATTTCTAATTGAGCCAGTTAGTCATAATGCTCACGATGTGGTATTTGGTTCATAAGAGTTGTTTTCATGTGCTTATTGTTGGGAGTATCTATAATTGTGGAAGAAGTATAGGGAGAGTTATGTATAGTTAGTTGTTACCTCTACAAGTCTGAAAGTTTCCCCATTAGACCTTATCAATATACCAATGTTTTAAAAACTGAGAGAGGATTATTGTTCATATTTGATTAAAGAAAATCCAAATAAAGCCCACCTAGAAATAGAAATTTTATTATATATGTGCTATAGATATATCTATATAGTACAAATAGACACGTGTGATGCATATATACAATGTTATATATGTGTGTCTGTGTTACACACACAGAGTCTGTAATATACACACACTAGATTTGTGTCATGCTAACATCTTCAGAGGCTGTACTGTTAAGCGTTCTGGAGATAAGAACACTTTAGAATAAAGAAGTTCTTTTGAGACTTCAGTTACTAACCTGCTTTAAGAGGGATCTACTTTATAACTGAATTCTATTGTTCATACCTAAAAGAGTTTCAATAAGGGTCTAGTATGGCCAAATCTTAAAAAAAAAAAATTTTAAAAAAGGAAAAAAAAAAGGAAAAAAGAAAAAAAAGGAAAAAAAAGAAAGAAAAATTAAAAATTAAAAATTAAAAAAAGTTTTCAAGCTGGAAATGTATTTGAATGACAGTTTTCAGATTGTGGCTCCCAGGCCCTGTGTCTCCCACTTAAGTAGCACCTTTTAATAAATACTGTTTCTTTGTGTAGGCAAAAGCACAAGTGTTTCCAATGTACATAGCAGGAAAAAGAAAAAAAAAGAGTTTACAGAGATAGCACTGCTGCACAGGATAATTGCTACTGAGTATTTCTTATATCATTTGTGGAACTGAAAGAGGAGATTTATCCCGTCAAGTTCATTCTGTTCAACACTGTTTCCTATTGTTCATGTACAGCAACTGGGTGTTATTGTTTTATCATTTGTAAAATTGTAAAATAAATTAAATCTCCCTTTTTTTTTTCCAAGTTTTCTCTGATCTCTTATATCCAAGCCCTCGGTTCCACTTTGTCTATCACTATAAGATGACAGTTTTTAAGAGGCTCTAGTGAGTGCTTTGGTCTTCCCTGCCCCCTCAGCCCCATCAATGGCAATTTGACAAACCACTTATTGTCAAAACATATGTACAGGAACATGAATAATATCCAAAGTGCCGTGAACATCGGGAAATCCTTAGCAATTTTTGGTGTGGTACATTCTGTTTGTGGTTGAGGGAGTGGAGTGCCACACCATTTACATTTGTATCCAATTTATATTCCCACGTTCAGCTGTCCGTGGGTCAATCAAGTGTGGAGGCTGGAGAGGCCAAGGGCTCCTTACACACGGTGCATTCTTGTGGCCACCCTTGACTGAGGATTTCAACTGCTGTTATAGCCCTTACTACTGTTGGTGGTTCACGTTCTAGGAGATGATTCTGAAAACCCGCACATTTAAATCTTTTTCTATGGCTTTCTCTGCCAAATCTACGTTTTCAGACTCTGCACTATTTTCTCTAGAAACTAGTAAGTCTGTTTTCATGAGGTCGCGTTTAGCATTCTGCAATTTTAAAGTATTTGCTAGAGACCCAAGAGTGAACCATTAATAATGTTTAATGAATATAGATCTTATTTGTATTTACATAATTACGTTTTTTTAAAAAAAAAGATTTTATTTATTTATTAATGAGAGACACAGAGAGAGAGGCAGAGACACAGGCAGAGGGAGAAGCAGGCTCCCTAGGGGATCCCGATGTGGGACTCCATCCCAGGACAGCAGGATCACGATCTGAGCCAAAGGCAGAGGCTCAACTGCTGAGCCACCCAGGCATCCCTACTAATTACCTTTCATTTCCAAGGATCCATATACAATGAGTAATCCCTGTTGATTCTTGGAATAAAACCAGAGCTCAGCATAAACCTATGAAATGGAAATGGTACTATCTCAGTTTTACAGATGAACTTGAGAGGTTATGTGACTTGCTGAGGGTCACATAGCTCAGAAGTGAAAGAACCAGGATTTGAATTGAACTGGTCTGACTTCTGCGTCTACCTTCTCACCCATCACATTTTGATGCCGCCTCTTTTTAAATGGCAAGAAGTTCTCTAGGAAACTAAGTTTGCAAACAAATTATTATTTAATGAGCACAATGCTTAAGTGAAACAAGTCACTCAGAGGAAAACAAATACCATATTATTTCACTCCTATGTGGAGTTTAAGAAACAAAACAGATGAACATATGGGAAGGGGGGGAAAGGAGAGAGGGAAACAAACCATAAGAGACTCAGCGATAGAGAACAAACTGAGGGTTGCTGGAGGGAGGTTGGTGGGGGATGAGCTACATAGGTGATGGGTATGAAGGAGGGCACTTGTCATGAGCACTGGAGAGTATATGTAAGTGATGGATCACTAAAATCTATTCCTGAAACCAATATTACACTATATTTTAACTCGCTATAATTTAAATAAAAACTCAAAACAAAAAAATCGCACATATTAAAAATATAGGTTAGTATATAGGAGGGGTATATAATTCAGACTTTGAGACTGTCCAATAAGCTATCCTTGTCTTCAAATAGAGCAATCTTCTCCAATGACAAGAAGATCTGTGCCCTCCAGGTCAGTGGCTCTTTCGTAGTCGTGCTGCATGAACGCTGCCAATTCTTACTCCAAACTCTTTCTACATTATTTTTTAATGCAAACTCTATGACTCTTATATTAGAGTCTAACTTTATGTATCACAAAATCTATTACATTACAGTTCTTTAAAACTCTAACTGAGAGGTGCTTGGGTGGTTCACTTGGTTAACCATCTGCCTTCAGGTCAGGTCATGATCCCGCGGTCCTGGGATGGAGCTCCACATTGGGCTCCCTGCTCATCAGGGTCTGCTTCTCCCTCTCCTTCTCCCTCTGCTGCTCCCTGCTTGTGCTCTCTCTTTCTCTGTCAAATAAATAAATAAATAAATTAATTAATTAATTTTAAAAATCAATCTAAAAAAAGAAAATTAAAACTCTAATTATAATATTCCTATACAACCATTTGATTGAATTTGGGTGTTTCATTTAGCAACTGCTTAAATACCTTGAGGTTGAAGGGATACAGATGACACAGTTCATGCATTTTATGTATTTTAAAAATATTTTTTACTAATTTCCTTCTCTTTATGAGGGTCGTAATAACCTAATCTCCAAATTATGGGGGCAGCTTAATGATTTCCCCTATAAATGAGTTTTCAACATGCACAAGCCCACAAAAGAAAAAAAAATATTGGATATAAGAATAAAATTAATGTTTGATACATTCTTAAGAGACATATCTCAGTCACTGAGTTGCTTAATTTCCAGAATCTCAAAAATAAATTATGTGAAATAATTAAATGCCAATATAAACCTCCCTCTCTCTCTCTCTCTTTTTTAAATTTTTTTTCTTTCCAGATTGCTGATTTCTGACTCAATCACCAAAGTAGAATTTCTCACATAAACACAAGAGAATACTAATCCAGGACATGTTCCACAAAAAATATGCTCATTGAGTAAGCATTCTATATATCTCTCCTTTGGAGATTCAGAACATACACAACATATTAAAAGATCTGAGATACAATAAAGAAAAATATTCTATTTAAGAAGACATAGGTAATTTTGTATGTAATTTCCGTTAAATGTGAAATTATGTTCTACACAGCATACTTTGAATAATACTTCAGAATACAACAAACAATGCAGAGAAGAGAACATGCAAGGCTTCAGGTAGAAAGGCTGATAATTTATTCAGTGGATTGTTTTCCCCATAAACCAAAATATTATCTTAGTAATACTTTCAAATATGAGAAAATAATTTTAAGCTGATATATTTATTTCTTCTCTAAACACCCTATATTAATTTTTACATTAACAATCATCCTTTCTTTTTCTAAAATACTAATCAGACCATGGCTGCATGTTTAAGACCAGTCCCAAACATAACTTTATTGCTCATTCTGGGCAATGCAAACAAATTAGCTTCAAGGCATTAATAGCTCTCTCCGGGCAGTCTGTCCAGACCAGCTTCCTTACCTCTAGCCTCCCAACACCTCACAGATGGACTGTCTATGAGCACATCTGCCAATGCTGCCAAAATGTAAACACACTCAGCTAGCAGCAGATGTTTTCCAGGAAAGATCACTACACTGGAGTTGTTCTGCTGCGGATTCTATGTTAGTTGATCTCCATGATTGGGCGGAAGGTCGTTGTGTTCAAATAGATCATTTGTCTTTCAGATATCGAACAATAACAGGGGAGATGCAACCTCAACTGTTTGGTATTTACCATGTGCATATATGCAGAAATCTTTCTGAAGGCTCTGCTAATAATAAGTCAAATTTTAAAAACATTCAGATAGTATACTGGTGTCATATAACCAGTAGAGGGGAAATAGCAATTTTAAGGACAATAGAACTGAAGGATTATTGTTAAGCACCATGACTGACTCTCTGGAAAAATATAATAAATAGCTACTGCTAATTAATAGGCAATTGAAAAAAATAGAGAAAGGGACTCCCTGGGAGTTCACATAGATACATTCTTCCTCTGAGGAGGGAAAGAGAAAAAGTGGAGGACCAGATCCAAAACTTCATCATTTGAATAGCCCAGCTCCCAAGAAGGTAAAACCCTCAACCAAGGAAACTTGTTTTATCAAAATTGGGGCCATGTTTAGGAAAAAAAGAAAATCAGGAAGCTTGTTTTATCACAATCAGGCCATGTTTGGGAAAAAAATCCTGGATGTATCATAGATTGACACCTCCCCAAATATTGAATTTGTAGCTTTTAAAATGTTCAATAGTAACAGAAGGCTAATGACTATTGACTCGGACAACGTGGTTCAAGACCGTCCGTCTTTAATAGTTTGTGGGGGAATTTCCGCAGTCAATAATCAGGTTGTGTCTATGGAAGAAGGAGCTCAGGGCTACAAAAAGGCCTGGTTTAGCCCTGACTCTCTCACTTATTTGCTCTTAAGTCTCTAATTTTCAAATGATCTGTTAACAGGAGAGAGAAAAAATACCCTCAGAGTCTGACTCTAAGGTGTGATAATTGGTAGGAAATACATGGTGAGGATTTGTAATATACTATACACTGATGGTACTATTAGAATATTACAATATTGTAAAAATAAACCTGTTTTCTTAAAACAAATAAATTATACAATCCTTAACATACATTCATAACCAAGTAGAATATAGAACCCTCGATTTTTCATGATAATTTTACCACAAGTTTAAATCATATGTAGTATATTATGTGTGTTTTAGACTTAATAAAAGTAAAATCATACTTTATGTATCATTTTACCACTGGAGTTTTCCCTTGGTATATGTATAGCCTGTACTGATGTTGACGCATATACTACTCTGATTCATTTTCACGACTACTTAGTTTTTTGCTGTGTGATTGCAAACTTTTAAATCCTGTCTGTTGGAATATTCTGATGAAAGAATAATTTTCAGACAACATCCTGCCTCCAGCTTTCTAGATGCAAAGTGGAAGCTTCTCCATAGGTGTCAAGATGTACTCTATGTGCACACCTGTATGTCTCAAGTCAAAAAGTTCTGTTAATTATAGGTTGATCCTCCAGGTAAACATTTTCTTTACAATAAACATTTAATTCCACTTCACTCCAAAGGAAACAGGGAGAAGATGTGCTCAGCATGACCAGGACCCTGACTGTACTGAATGATAGCTATTATAGATTTCAGGACAGTTTTCTATCACTCTTGGCTTATCAACCCTTCAGGAACTTGTTACTTTCTTTAATCGTATTTTTTGACACTTAAATTTTATGAACCAAACCTTATGTTCCAGTCATACTCAATTTTTTTTCAGCCCCATCCTTTTTCATCCTTTTCTTCTGGCCTACTCCTTTTAGCTAGAACACCCTTCCTGATACCTGATACATACTAGCTGGCTAGTGTCTTTTGATCATTTGGGTCCCAGTTCAAACATCAATTCAGATTTCCCATATCAAAGCACTGTTTAAACTTTATTATTATCCCCTACTTAATTTTCTCTCTACTTTGCAAAACTGTTGACAGCCTGGGGACAGAGATTGTACTGTATCAGCTCTGTTAGGACTAGGGTGACTCTCATGGTACCCAACACATAGTAGGTCTATGATACCTTCGGTTCTTTGAGTTATTTAACTATTTTAATTAGATGATTCTAAGGCACACATATTTTAATATTCTAACAAGTCTAAAGTCAGAGTGCTGGTTAGCATTCAGTGTGTTTATAGATTAATTGGAAGATTTGTTTTGTTTTGCTTTAATTTGACCTAAAAAATCTTACAGTTGAGGAGGTATTTGATTCCACGAAAAGATACTTAATGACGAAAATTCTTGGGAGTTTGAAATTATCTTCTCAATGCAGTGTTTGACATTTAATAAATGATAAGTGTACTAATGATGTGCAAATGACTTCATTATTAGCCATCAACTAGTGTTGACCAGATCCTTTCTGACTCATTTGTATTCTCAGGAGAAGCTGTTTAACTATTTCCTTCATGCTGCATTAGCTTGGTCTTATTCCACAAATTGCTATAACCCCACATTTTCATCAGTAGGATCACAAAACATCCTGTTGCTAAGCATAACATATTAATATTACCAGGTTGTCCACAAAGAAAATCTTTACAGCTTGAGAAAGAAACACAAGTCAGCTCTAGCCAGGCAGGAAATACATTCTTTAGAGAACTCAACCTTAAAAATGTAAAGTGTGCTTCCATATATAATCCAAAATAGAAGAACTACTATGTAGTAAAATAAACGTAAGAAAGTAGAGTAAGACTCTAGGACGGGTTTATACATTTTAAAAAGCAATTATCAAATTCTTAAAAAAAAATTGTGTCCCCCTCAGGCTATCCTATTGAGTAATGTAGCACTGGCCAAAATCCTCAAGCCACAAACACCTGTCCTTCTGTCGTCTGAAAGGACAGGAGACGTTCCATTATGTATTTAAATCCAAACCCCTTTATTTGCAATTATGAGTAAAAAAAATACTAGAAACCACCTGCAAGTGCCACAGAATGCCTATCTTTTCAACTGAAGGGGAGGTGTTGACTCCTTTTGAGGCACACCACCACTCCTCCATATTGACCTTGTAGCTGTGTCAGGACACAGGTAACCCCTGGCAATGCCTTGTTCTAAAATTCAGACTTGGGGGGCCTGATGGGCAGGAAGTGCTGATTTTCCTGTTGTGAGCTACTGCAGACAAGAAAGTGCTCCCTCCCCCTGGTCTCCAGACTTTCCTGAACACTCAGACACCATATGTTGAGCTCTAACTCTGACTCCGAGAAGAGAGTCTGGACTCATGGACACTGGATTCCACTTTCTGCTTTACTCTGCTCTTGTGATCAGGACACCTCGTTGAGGAGCCTGTCTTGGGATTTTCAGGATGATCATCAGTATGAAAAATAAATCTTGGCCTTCTGGGTCCAGTTGAGACCTTATCTATGCTGTTTTAATTCCAGCGCCCTATATCAAATATTCATACTCCTAGCAGTGTGACAATATGGAGAGTATTGTGACCAAAAAAAATGATAAAATCCTTATTTCTGACTCAGGAAGAAAGTGAAAGTTCATTTTTTTTTGAACTCCTGTTCCAAAAGATTAACATTCAGATGAATTTTGATGCTAAAATAAAATTTAGATACCCAAAGAGTGGAAATTCCCATCCCTTCCCATTTCATTCCGACAACGTAAAGCTGGTCCTCAGAGTGGCCATACATGGTCTGCAATACTAAACCACTCACATACTACTATTTCCCTCCTTTAAGCCACTCCAGCCACAGTGACTTCCTTGCTATTCTTCTCACATAACATTTACGTTTCTGCCTCCAGCCTTTGTCCTACTGAACTCTCTCCTTAGTGTTTCCTCTGTCCCCAGGTACTTCCATGGCTCACTTCCTCTTCATCTTCTGTTCTCGTCTCAAATGTCACATTCTCAGTGGGCCTTTCTAAATTACGTTATATTAAATTTATATCTATCTCCCTTTCCTGCTTTATTTTATCCCCCCCCAACACTCATCACTATCTGATATCTATATGTTACTTACTTTTTACTATCTACTTCCCTTTACTAGAATATCAGCTTTGGGAAGGCAGAAAGTCTTGCTTCTATTATTCACTTCTCTATTCTCAGCATTTAAAACTGTCTGGCACATAGCAGATGCTCAAAAAATAGTTTTTGAGGGGAAGAGATATTTTTAAATATTTGAAGATTTAGGGTTACCATGATATTCAGGTCCATAATTTTGATTGTTGAAACAGAGATCAAAGAGGGAATATATCCTATGACTAGTTCAACAAACCCATATTTGTGACTAAAATTCATAACTTTATACATAGGAATTCAGTGTAACATTAGATATTAATCTTTAGAAAGCATCTAAAGCTTCACATTTTAAAATGTTGAGCTCATCCTTCACATTTTCCTAAATTCTTCATACCATAATAATAAATTAATCCAAGTTATCATTCAGTCACTTGCTCACTCTTAATATAGGGTTGTAAAGGGCCTCCTCTCTGTCAAACATTTTCAACAACCTCATGATATCACTAGTAAATCTGGTCACCTTATCAAACAAAACAACAAATAGTAGATAGAGACTTTCTCAGTTACAAAACTTCACTCTGCAAATAAGACAAAATAAAGTTTGCTTACCTTAGCACTACCTATTTTTTTCTTCATTCATAATGTCAGATATACACTTCTAAGTGTACCTAAGACATAGGGGTCTTCTGACTTTTTAAAATAGGCCTTTTACTAAAGGGAAGAACATAGGTATGCTTCTCAGATTGGGGAATAGTGTGCATTTCACATCAGCTTATAGATGTATGAAAACCTGTGCCCACACTACAGTTTTGGTTATGTTCCTTTTCTAATTTTATTTTTTTATTCTGGATTTTAAGTTTCACTAGAGAGGATCTTCATACATTTTCAAATAATATCAGATCCAGTTAAGAACATAATTTCTAAGGCCTAGTTGAATTGAAGTTAGTGAGTGTCTTAGGGAAAGCTAAAGAGGAAGAAATGAAAGCTTTTTTGTTTCATTTTGTCCCCCCAGGAAATCTCCTTTCTTGACACAATGGTTAGTTTCAGGGAGGTTCCAGTAGGTTTTGAGTGAGGCTCTCCCCATTTCAGGGGAGTGAAGAGTTTAATTTTAAACAGGACACCTGGTGGGCTCAGCCCTGTTGAGCATCTGACTCTTGGTTTTAGCTCAAGTCGTGATCTCAGGGTCCTAGGATCTAGCCCTGTGTCAGGCTCCACACTCAGCAGGGAGATAAAATCTCCCTCTGCCCCTCAGCCTGTGTGTGAGCTCTCTCAAATAAATAAATAAATAAATAAATAAATAAATATTTAAAAAGTAAAAAAAAAAAAAAAAAAAAAAAAAAAACCAAGGAAAATAAACTTAATCAAGTGTTTAGCCATCCCTGACTGGCTGCCAGGCAGTTCCGTGACTCATTAAAAAAAAAAAAAAAAAAAAGAGAAGGCAGAGGTAGGATAGGAGTACATTTTACTACAAGAGATGAGTTTCACACAAGCACATCTACATAGAAGATGTATTTGTTTCAGCAACTTACAAAACTCCTTGAAATGTTAAGTAGCATACAATTTCATTGAGACTTTTATTCAGGAGTAATAGATTTAAAAGTACTTAACCAAATCAGTTCTTCAAACTTGCTTTGCCATTTGCACATGGAATCCATTCATAGTAAGGTGATTGTACAGTAATTACATAAAATGTAAAACCTTCCATTTAGATAGATAGATATATGGAATTTTAATTACTAGCAGCTAGATTGAGATGCTGCTCCAGTTCAGGGAGTTAAGAAATCAGTGGGATGCTATTTATGTTCTCCAGAACATATGATACAATCGTGTTTTTCTATTATCTATTGCTCTTAGAAGGCAATTAGTTCCAGGAGCTATGCAGTTTATGGAAAAAAATTGAAAGGCCCCCACCTATTCCTAATTAAGATTAAGAGAATTCTTTGTCATGTTGAGTGTATTTAGGCATAAAATTACAATCATTTTGACATTAAATTCTCATTACTGTATTTCCCCAGTGATTATTTTTACAGATATTTGTTGAAATGCTGACTGATAACAATCTTCCTCTAAATGCTATTCTTTTGCCTACCTTTTTCTTATTATCTCTGCTTTCGTTTCTCCCACTACCAACATGCACCCTCTTCTCTGTTATGAACCTTGAATTTCATGCAAGAAGGAAGTGAAAACAAAAAGAAGTGCAAAATTATCTCCCCACTGATTTATTTAAGACAAAAAACTAACACTAAAAAAAAAAAAAGAAAAAAGAAAAAAGTTGGTAAAATCATTCTCATGCTCAACAGGTTTCTGAGACCCCCATCCGGGGAAGGGGGAAGTCAGGAGCCTGCGGGGGCAGCAGGCCCAGGCCCTGCATTGCCAGGTGGGGCAGCGGCTCTGCAGCTGCTCTGTGAGGCACCCCCCCCAGCCTGTGTGGGGATGTGTGGCAAGGACCCAGTGGGTTGGTCCGGCCGAGCCTCCCACGAGTAGTTCAGGTGCACAGTGGAGGCTCTAAGTGCTGCCCAAGGCCTCCAGAGCAGCCAGGCCAGCATCCTCACAATGTCCTCAGAACTCGCTCCTTTCTGCTGGCTACAATCACTCCTGAACTTTTCTGCCCTTTGCTCTCCCAAAAAGCTGACATGCACAACCCTGGACAAGGGAGCCTGAAAGGAGGCATGCCAGCTCCATTGTCTCTTTTAAAAGTCCCTTGTGAAGGAAGTCAGTCCACAGTATCATTGTAGCTCCCTCTAGGACTGTACTGCAAGGTCAGCCCTGCAAACGAGTCCTGCTCTGGAGACAGGAGAAAAAGATAAGAATATTTGACTTCCAACCTCCCGGCGATTTTCATTAAAAGATAAATCTACCTCAATCTATTTTGAGCCTGGGTTTTTATAACACAATAATAAAAGGGGCAGTGTGAAAAAGACTTTATTTCATCCGCCACATTTTTCCTACCGCTCGTTCTCAGTCTATAAATGCATTTAGCAAGTCTAAAGGCAATTGGAAGTGTGTAGCATGTGGTAGCTTTGCAGCCAAGTGAAATATTGCTCAATCGAGTTAGAAAATTCGAGATCAGACTCTCCCAGAGAGCTTCTTTCTTCATTTTTGAGAAGACAGCAAAAGTCAACTTATTCTCCATCTGAGTCTCTTCATGTGAAGTGACAACGTGATCAAGAGCAGCATTGTGTAGAAACACAATAAGCAGCAGAATGTCACCTACCATTTCACAGCTATACTTCAGTGTCCCTGAGAAGCTGAGAGATCCTGAGTAGGTGATTCAGAAGGAGAACCCACCCCCAGGAGGCAGTGTCTCTGAGCACGCTGTTCAATGATGCTTTAGGGATAGATGGGATCTTGAAGGAGGTCTTTCTACTACACTGAGTCAGGTCAAAAAAGATATAATCACATGGGAAGGGTGTGATTCTGATGAGATAATCGATGGCCACGTAGATAAAAGAATAAAATAATATTATGGAAAACTATACACCCCCAGATTGGATAATCTGGAAGAAATAGATATATTCTTATAAACATAAACTACCAAAACTGAAACAATGAAAAAATAGAAAATTTGAACAGACTGATAACCAACAAAGAAACCAAATCAGGCTGGATAGCTTCACGGGCAAATTCTACCAAACATTTAAAGAAGAATTAAATCTATTATTCTCAAATTATCTCAAAAAATGAAAAGGAAGGAAAACTTCCAAATACATTCTATGAGGCTGGCATCACCCTGGTACCAAAATCAGATGACACCACTAAAAAAGAGAATGGTAGGCCAATATCCCTGATGAACATGGTTGTAAAAAAAACTCAATAAAATACTAGCAAACTGAATCCAACAATACATTAAAAGAATCATTCACCATGATCAAGTAGGATTTATTCCTGGGTTACCATGTTTGTTCAACATTTCCAAATCAATTAATAAACATTAATAAAAGAACCGTCTGATCATTTTAACAGAAGCAGAAAAATCGTTTCACAAAGTACAACATCCATTTATGATAAAAAAAAAAACCCATCAACAAAGTAACTCAACAAAGTGAGTTATGGAGTGAACATAACTCAATATATTAAAGGCCATATGGGGAAAAATCACAACTAATATCACCCTCAAAGGAGAAAAAAACTGAAATTTTTTGCTCTGTGGTCAGGAAAAAGATGGCAATGTCTTCTCTTAGCACTGCCACAAACACAGTACTGAAGTCCCAGTTCTATCAATCAGAAAACACAAAGAAATACAAAGCATTCAAATTAGCAAAGAAGAACTCAAACTTTCACCGTTTGCAAATGGCATGCTGTTCTATATAGAAAACTCTAAAGACTCCACCAAAAAACTGCTAGAACCAATAAATGAATTCAGTAAAGTCACAGGATTCTAAATCAATGACAGAAATTTGTTGCATTTCTGTATGCCACTAGTGAAGCAGCAGCAGGAGAAATTAAGGAGCCAAGTCCATTTATAATTGCACGAAAGCCAATAAGGTACCTAGGAATAAACCTAACCAAAGAGGGGAAAGAGCTGTCCTCTGAACTATAAAACACTGAAGAAATAAACTGAAGATGACACAAGGAAATGGAAAGACATTCTATGCCCATGGATTGGAAGAACAAATATTGTTAATATGCTTATACTACCCAAAGCAATCTACACGTTTAATGCAATCCCTATCAAAATACCAACAGCATTTTTCACAGAATTAGAACAAACCATCTTTATTTATTTTTTATTTTTTTACAAACCATCTTTAAATTCATATGGAAACAACAAAAGACCTCAAATAGCCAAAGAGACCTTGAAAAAGAAAAAGCAAGCGAAGTTGAAGGCATCACAATTCCAGACTTCAAGTTATATTACGGAGCTTTACTGATCAAACAGTAGGGTATTGGCACAAAAATGGACACATAGATCAACAGAACAGAACAGAGAACCCAGAAATGGACCCACAACTATGCGGTCAGCTACTCTTTGACAAAGTAGGAAAGAATATCCAATGGGAAAAAGACAGTCTCTTCAACAAATGGTGTTGGGAAAACTGGAGGGCACCATGGAAAAGATGAAACTGGACCATTTTCTTACAACACACACAAAAATAAATTCAAAATGGATTAAAGACCTAAATGTGAGACCTGAAACCATAATAATCCTAGACATGAACACAGCAGTAACCTCTTCGACATTGGCTGTAACAACTTCTTTCTAGATATGTCTCCTGAGGCAAAAATAAACTATTAGAGAACACCCCTGAGATGAGAGGATGTTATTAATTTTTTTCCCTCAAATCTTAATCAACTTCAGACTTGCTGAATATCAGCCACATGCAGGATGCATTGGGCAAGGCACCGGATGCGGGCAAACTACAGTCCTCAGCCCTCCTCCCTCCATTGCTTTCCCTTCTGAATACCTCTCAAATACAGAGATTTCCATCCAATTCCTTTGGCATGTAATAGTCTGTGATGCTACAATACTACTAAAAGGTCCTTTGTGCTGGTTTCCCTGCTGCTACTACTCCATTCGCACACAGAAGGTGATTCAAAGACAAAGCCAATTGTATCCTCCATTGTTTGTAATGCCATCAACTTTCTGACAAATTCCAAACTCCTTAGGCTCCTTTGCAAAGCCCCCCATTATCTAATCCCAATAACTCTCCTAGCTCCCTCAGAAACCCATGAGTCCATCTCTCAGAGTTATTCCTAAACAGAGTCAAATGCTCTTTCTCATACTATTTATTCACTTTCTACATGTCAACCCCCAGCTCTTTAATTTGACATACTCTTGTTTGTCACCTAAAATTCAGTTTAAAAACAAAAACAAAAACAAAAACTTAGTTTAAATGTCATTCTCACTTTCCATCTCCTATAATACATTATAAACTTGTAGGGTTTTGGTTGTTTTTTTTTTTTCCCTAATGATAGACAATTAACACACAAAACCCCCCTTTTTTTCCTGTGAAAACCATACCCAAATAAAACTTTTAAATCAGCCCTAAATTATTTTTAAGATAATAGAAAGAACATAATTTCTTCCATTTACTCAAAGCTTACTTTGTGCAATGCACACTGCCAGGTAATTCACAGGAACAACTTTATTTAGCCATCAGTTGTCTTTAGTGTATCATCTTGTTTTACTGATGAAGAGTCTTAGGCTACATTAGGGGCGAGTGAAGCTGGAACTCACAGACAGGAAATCTGACTTCTGAGGTTACACTAGCTCACAAGTTAGCTGGGTTTACTCAGATAGGCCTTATTACGAAATAGCCCAAAGGAAAGGACGTAACTGGGGCCGCAAGGGCCAGACGTCACTTAGACAAAGTGTTGGAGGAAGTTGAGAGTCAGCAAAAAATTGTAGATAATGATGAAGCGAGGACCCTGCTAACTTGGTCACAAGGAGCTCAGATACTGTCCTGATCCTTGAGGCGGCCCTGGCTTCCCATTCCAAACTTTAGAAGTCCTGGGGCTGAGACGGGCTGAACTGGTACAGATTCCTTTTGCCATGAGAGTTAAGCAATTTCTTAGCAGGACTGTCCACATCTGGGGACACTGCTTACGTGGCTAGAGCCAGATTCCTCACAGACACCAGTGAGACCACTCACCCTAACCTCCATCTTCACACTCCCTTTCAATCAGGAAACGACCTTCTTTGAGCCGCCTCTGCCCTACAACAACAAAATAAAGTGTGAAAGAAACATAGTCATTAATAACACCTGGCCAGGCCAGAATTACTGATGATGCCAGGCAAACATATTTTGTTTTTTGTTTTTTGGAAGTTTTTTGGCAAACATATTTTTGAAATGCACTGCCCAATTTAGATATATTAATGATGTATATATATGGCCCAGACATGTAGCTCACTGGGCAGGTTGTCCACTAATGGCAGACTCACAGCATAAGCCTACCACTGCTTTGGACATACTTTTTTTTTTTTTTTCATAGTATCTGCTCTTGAGGCATGGATTGTTTGGTTATCACGGATGTGCTGAACTTCCTAGACAGACTCACAGTTCCTCAACTACTTGGGTCTAATATAGACCACCTACATGAGCCTGGAACCTAGACTGACACCATCTGCTCTGTCCCAGCTGTCCATGGCCAATAAGTTTAGAAGGAGGAGCTTAGGTGATTTAGAATATCTAGGAGGCAATAGCATACCTTCATATTTTCCACAAGTGAAACAGTTGTGGCTTTTGATTTATTTATTTTTCAGTTGTGGCTTTTATTGAACACTTGACCATTGACTCTACTACCTTCTAGGACTCTCAGGAAAGCTATGCCTGTTATCACACAAATATAAACATTTATTTACGTAATCACTTCTGAACTCAGTCTGTGAATTTCTACACTGTTAAACACATCATCTATTTTGAATTTTATCTAATGTTTAAAGGGTGTATAAAAAGTTGGCTGCACTTTTGGGTCTTTTACAAGGATATTCTTTTGAAAGAAGGCAGTGATGGAGGCTATCATCAATTTATTAGGAATTTGTAAAATCTGCAGATATTTCTCAAAATACACACTGATTGTTTTCTGAAGGATCCAAAATATTTCTAAAAATCAGTATTTATTTGTTTCTGGATTCAACATGAGAATATAAGAAAAACAATTTTTTTTGTTTGCTATTACAGTGTATACATGAAAATATAAATCCATATGATGTTAATAAAAGTGTTCACAATTCTTTGAATTACATCAAGATTAGTATTTCCATTTCTAGCTGAATATTCTAAGGCTAAAGGGACATCAAGTGACTTGTCATATTTGTTCCAGTAGATCAGAGACCAACGGGTCTATCATTTTACATGAATAGCAGTAAGAATGTTTTCCAGTTTGCCTAAAAGAAGATTTTCATTTTCAGAGAGCATTTTTTCCAGAATTTATTTTTAAATAAATTATAGCAAAGAAAACCTGTGATTTGTTAAGTATAACCAAATTTTAAAAATTGATTCCAAATTTATTAAAAGCTTTCTTCTCTCCCTTAAATCAATGCTGACATAGGATTCAGAGACAAAGTTCCCTTTTGTATTCTGGTACTGTGTAACTCAGAATAAACACTTTCTCATTCAGCTCTCCTACATGAGTATTATATTTTAGAACCATGTAAATATATGTCTATGTATAAAAACGTATATATGGAGATGTGTATATATGCATGCTTGTTTATAAATGCATAAATATGTATACATCTTTATATGTGTGTAATATATACATATAATATATGTGTAAATATATATAATTATATGCAAGCAGAATTTTTTAAAAAAATAATTTAAGTCACAGGGTAGAGTTGTGGTAGGGAAAAGCCTACACTACCCAGGCCACTACATCTAAAAAAACAAAGGTATGAATGTGAAGAGAAAATATGTCTCATGAGTTGACCTAACTTTCTCATTCCATGCTTGTTTCTGAATGAATGGTTCCCTAAAAAAAGGGGAAAAAAAGTGGATTTCCTTCCACTCTGGGAATTTTTATAGTGTTTTAGGAGAACAAAGTTCAGCTTCAAGAGAATCACCTTTGAATTTAGAGAATGTTTCAAGCAGTAAGCATGCCCATCCTCATATGCATTTGTAAGTAACTACAGCAATCTCCCTTATCTGTGGTTTCTCTTTCTTCAATTTCTCTGACCCTGGGTCCACCACAGTGTGAAAGCAGATCATGAGAAGTTCCATAGCGGCCTCATGCTATGTCCTGGTACTCCTTCATTCAAGTCACTTCACCTCATGACTTATAGTCTCACATCATCACAAGAAGGGGGAGTACCATACATTTTGTGTGGGAGAACACATTCACATAACTTTTATTACAGTATATTGTTATAATTATTTTATTATTAGTTTCTGCTGCTAATCTCTTATGGTGCCTAATTTATAAATTAAATTTTATCATATATAAATATATATTTTTAAATATATATAATATATTATATATAAATTATATACACTATTATATATATATTTTATATATATATATGGTTCAGTACTCTCAGACATCCACTTGGGGGTCTTGGAACATAAGCCACACAAATAAAAGGGTCTACTCTATCAAATCTTCAGGCTTTATCACCCTTTGGCTCTCTACCTTAGCCCCCATTGTAACTCTGCATGCCTCAGGGAACATACAGAAGTGTTCCTACTGGAGAAGTTACTTGAACTGAGAGCATGTTCCATTTTTATGAGAAACCAAGCATTTGACTCTTGGCTCTTGCAATAACACTTCCTTTGTTAAAAAGCATTTTGAAAATTTTAAGATTAATGAAAAAATATATTTGTTGTAAAGCTCTATTTTTTCTTTAAAAAAATTCCATAAATTCTAGTTGGTTAACATGTAGTGTAATATTGATTTCAGGTGTAGAATTCAGTGATTCGTCACTTATATGTAACACCCAGTGTTCAACACAAGTGCTCTCTTTCATATCCATCACCCATTTAACCCGTCCCCCTCCCAGCCACCCTCAGTTTGTTCTCCATAGTTAAGAGTCACTTATGGTTTGCTTCCCTCTTTTTATCCCTTTCCCCTGTGTTCATCACTAAATTCCACATATGAGTGAAATCATAGTATTTGTCTTTCTCTGACTGACTTATTTTGCTTAGCATAATACACTAGCTCCATGCACATTGTTGCAGATGGCAAGATTTATTCTTTTTGATGGCTGAGTAATATATATATATATATATATTATATTTATATAAAAATATTTATATAATAAATATAATATATATAATGTCTTCTTTATCCATTCATCAGTTGATGAACATTTGGGCTCTTTCTATAATTTAACTATTGTTGATAATGCTGCTATAAAAACCAGGGTGTATGTTTCCCTCCAAATCAGTATTTCTATATCCTTTGGGTAAATACCTAGCAGTGCATTTGCAGGGTCATAAGGGAGCTCTATTTCTAACTTTTTGAGGAATCTCCATACTGTTTTCCATAGTGGCTGCACCAGTTTGCATTCCCACCCACAGAGCAGGAAGGTTCCCCTTTCTCCACATCCTTGCCAACACTTGTTGTTTCCTGTGTTGTTGACATTAGCCATTCTGATTGATATCCTTTTTAAAATATTTACTTATTTATTTGAGAGAGAGCAAGAGCGTGAATTAGTCGGAGGGGGGAGGGCAAAGGGAAAGAATCTTCACAAGCAGACTCCTCACTGAGTGTGGAGCCTGAGGCAGGGCTTGATCTCACAACCCATGAGATCATGACTCTAACAGAAAGCAAGAGTCAGAGACTTAAGAGAGGCTTAACTGACTTTGAACAACTCAGGTTACCATGACTGGTAATTTTTATGTTGAATCTTCTTGGACCACCTTCATGTTAGAGCCCTGTTACATCTTCCATTCACCTGATTTCTCTGAAACTCAATAATTTTTTGTTATATTATCCCTCTTGGATACTCCTTTATTTCCACCTTCCTTTCCTTTGCAAACAACTGCCATCTTGATCCTTCACCTCACCACCATACACATTCCTTAAAATTTGATTAGCTGTGCTATGTATATAATTCTTAGAAACTTCCCTCATTATGCTTTTTGTCTAAGTGACAGGCCATGACATTAGGAAAAAAAAAAAAACTTTTCATATGTGCCACCTTTTCATGGTAAAATGTTCTACTATTGATTTCTAGCATATTCTTGCAAACACAAAAGAAACACACCATGGTACATATTGCTTCTTTTCTATAGTAGAATTCACAGCCACTAGACTAGAACTTGATGAGTCTCTGTTCCCTCTCTGGCTCCATCCCCTTACCACAGCCTGATCTCATAAGGCCAAGCTGATATTATTGTCTGTCTAGTAGAACAGAAGTGCATATTTTGTCAAGGGCACTTAAAAAAACTTTCTGTCTTGGGGTCAGTGCAGTTCAAGGTTGAGGCTGATGTTTCTATACGAGCTTCTGATTTTCTCTCCATGTACTTTGTACTCTTTAAACTGTATGAGATGTAAAGTGTAAGAGAAATAGGAAGAAAATTTATTTCCCACAAATGGTAATAAATGTAAAAGTATCATCACCCTAATGAAATGGTCTTAGCATAAATGGATCCTAAAAGGTCTGGATACTTGTACGTGATGGAGCCACACATGGCAATAGAGAGAAGGTGTGAGTGCTATACCTTATTTTTAAGTTTGACAAAACAAGCATGCATATTCTCCAAGATTTGACCCTCCGAATCCCTCTTGGCAGCAAGACACAGAGTGAGACGGTAGATGAAAATGGCACTTCACTGGCTACCCACTTTTCACTGCGGTGCCTTGGTGAAAATAGATTTGCCAAATCACTTCAGGAGAGTCATTTAATTCCACCCTGATCAAATTTTACAGGTCTGTGATTCAAATTATTCCATGTTGTCAGCTGCAAGACTTCATCAGGAATGAATTTGTTCTGCTTGGAATCCTTAGTTAGTATTCAGGAAAGACCTCTGTGATTAGCCAAATCAAAACCTTTCAGCGGCAGCCACAGCCACGTTCAGACCAAATCTCTGCAGCTGACTTTTCTAACAAAACATTATCTTCTCTCTAATCAAGGACTAAAACACATGATTTCATTTTTCACTTTCAGTAAATAATTGAACCATGAGCTAAACGCTGAATCTGGGGAAGCTAAGAGCCACACCCTCCATCCCCAGGTGAGCCAGGCGCCTCTCTTCCAAAGCCACTCCTCTAAATCCTCTAGGTTCTCTCAACCTAGCTCTGCACCCAGAGCAACATCCGTGAGGCCTTTAGAATCCTTTTTGCCAAAAGGGGCCGTTGAACCACGCAACTCAGATTCATGTGAAATATCCCAGTAGGAGCACACCAGGGAAGTCTCTGCTTGACCAAAGGCATTTCTATCCCGCTTAACAGCTGGAATCTGCTTTAGCTTAATTGTCCTTATTGCAGGAAGCTCTTTTCCCAGAGTCTCTGAGAGCTATAGCTTCTCTCCACTATGTAAAGCACTAGGCATATTTCCCTAGGTCTTGATGGAGATACTAAGGGCCATCTTGCAGTTGCTCCAGCCCCCTCCCCCTTTTTTAAGCTCATTGACTGGCATCTCTCCGAGCTTAAGCATGCATACAAGTAGAAAATACCGATTTCTTGTTTCATGCATGGGTAGCTGTTTATTGTTATCATTTGCTGGTCCACTAAGCTCTTCAATGACTTTAGGAGGCAAGTTAAGTACCGCCAGTTTACAGCTGAGTACCTTGGCTGGCATGGGGCTGGGCCGGATGTGAGCTTATTTGGAAGTCTGGTGTTTGTTCACGGTTTTGTTAGGATCTTCTGCTTCCAAAATGGCAGTTAATCAAGACATCTGACAAGTCCTCCAGGATTGCTATATGACATCTAGTTGCCCAGAATCACCTGTGCCCCCAACACCCCAAAGGGAGTACCGTTCACTAATATTGCAGGAGATGCGTTATGATGATGATGCTTTTGGTGACTCCACTCATGATTGTTGTTTCTTCCTAAACATTCATATTCTGTGCCTGATTCTTTTCTGTGACAGACAGCCAGCAGTTAACTAGATATTAGAGGTGAAGTCTTTGACCCTTAGGGTAACAATGATAATCAACACTGTTATTCATTTTTCTTCTTTAATTGGTATACTAACTACAATGGATAGATACAACCACCTTTGTTTTATTGATGAGAAAGTAAAGCACAATAAGTTAAAATGCAGCTGGGAAGAGTGCAATGTTATTGGCAGATTTTTTTCCTTGCTATTATTTCCACTTTAGTCTTCCAAACAAGATGATGATGTTCATCATCGCAGGATGTGATTCGAGAAAAAAAAAAATTGCCAGTCTCTTGTTCTTGTGTACCTCTAAACTGAAGTTTAGCATTGTTAGTGCTTGAGGAAAAAAATCATGGTATAAACTGTACCTCTGAGGGACAGATACTAAATTAAGGAAGAGAAGGATACCTTACCCTCTAGATGAGAGAAGGACTCCTGCTGGGTTAGGTGTCTGTATGTGTGATGCACTGAGAAATAAAGGGAAAAAATGATGAAAATGGTCCTGAATTGAGCATCTTACTTCCAGTGGGAAACCTCAGGAAATGTTACAATCTGTGCTCTTCATGGAACCATGGATGGCCTATGTGAGATTCCCACCTCACAGGTGCCAGGGAAAGATGACTTTGGAAGTTAAATTTGAATGGATAGATGAATGTGTTTGCATGATCCAGATGAGTATTTGATGCTTATTATGCATTTGGAGAACTAGTAAGGATGATTTGGAGGGAAAGTAAATGTTAACCCAGAAACACTGTATTTGTGGTGACAGCAGGGCATCCAGCATGAGACATCTAGAAAGCAAATTGGAAACACAGTGAAGAAACACTGAGAATAAGGAGAGGGGATCCCCGGGTGACTCAGCCGTTTAGCACCTGCCTTTGGCCTAGGGTGTGATCCTGGAGTCCCAGGATCGAGTCCCACATCAGGCTCCCTACATGGAGCCTGCTTTTCCCTCTGCCTGTGTCTCCCCCCCCACACCTCTGTGTGTGTGTGTGTGTGTGTGTGTGATGAATAAATAAATACAATCTTTAAAAGATGTAAAAAAAAAAAGAGAGAATAAGGAGAGATCTCAACCAGGGGCCTGACTTAAGAGTTAAGCATAAATATATGACAGTGGAAGCTGTGAAATATGAGCATCACAAAGGCACTTGATATAAGCAGTTGTCATGTTCTGGTCATTTTCATATTCCTGATTTCTTAAACAATTCCTAGTACATTACTGATTGGACTCACTGGACAAATATATAGAAAGAATAGATACAGAGGGAAAGAAATCAGATATGAGGGGAGAAAGACCAGGAGCATAACCTGCCAAAAAGTTGAAACGATGGAAATCTCCCTGAGTTATCAGGATAATCTTTAAATCGAAGGATACAGATGGTTTTAGAGGTTTTAAACATGGCTATATATTCATATCACTTGTGGGGATTTAAAAATTAATAAAAGAATGTCCGGTCAGTCTACTTAGACCCAAATCTCTTGCAGTGGGGTGTAGGTAGCAGGATTCTAAACAAGCTGCCTCCCATCTGATTCTAAGGTCAACCATAATCAAGAACCACGGGATTAGATGATCTTCATGACCTCTTCAGTCATGAACATCCCAACTTTCAGAAAAATTTTAAGAGCTTGCTATATTTAAAAAATACCTATTTTTACTTTGGTTATCCCAAACCTTCTCGGTCTTCCTCCTGCTTCAATGCATCATTATCCTTCTTGTACCCAAAGTCATTTCTGGCCCTTGTTTCTCCCTCACCTCCCTGCATCCCACCAGACCACATCTCACTGATTCTTTCCCACAATCTATTCTTCCCTTTACATTTTCTTTGCCATAGCTGTGGTTCGCCTCTACACTTTGTCTTGCTATGCTGTTACTTTGCGATATGATCTCTAACTTGAATTTCTTGCCTCTGCCATCTATTAGTTTCTTTGCCACCAAACTTACTTTCGCAAACACATGTCAGATTGTGGCATCAGCTGGCCAAGAAACCTTTATGGATTTCTCTTACTTAGAAGATAGAGTTCAAACTCCTTAGGCTTGCATCCAAAGTCCTGCATGAACTAACCTTAACCTCCTATTCCAGCCTCCACTCCAGTGTGTCCTCTCTCCCTCCCATTAACTAACTCTGTTATGTCTTCATGTTTCCTTCATCTACCAAAATCTCAATTTTTCAAAAAGCCTTAGCATAAAACCCCTTTCAGGAATCTTTTTCCCTCCCTAGCCAGAATTAATTCTTCCTTTTGCTCTGCTCTCCTGTCACGTAGTATCTATATTACAGCACTTAATACATTATGTCTTACTTTATGGTTAATTGCTTTAAACTTCTTTCTCCCACACTACATTGTGATCCCTCTGAGGCCAGCTGTCAAGCCTTAGTATCTTCATATCCCACATTTTATCTTGCACTGTGCTTTATAAAGAATAAGTACTTAATATAGGCTTACTGCTCTGGCTTGAACTGAGTTGTCCGGAGCTATGCTAAGAGTACTTTTACACAAAAGTTTAAAAAATTAAATAAATATGTCCTCGGAACCTAGTAAGCACTTTCCCATGAGAGGCATGCAATGCACTTTAACATAACTAAGATGAGTCAGTTTCCATTTTAAATATTTATTATTGTTTTAATGGTTTTGAGAAGGTCTAATAAACAAATCTCTTTTTTTTTTATTTGACCCTATTTATCTGTCAAACCAGAAGCAATTAAAAAAATAATCCTGAGAGAAAGGGTAGTTCATCTAACAAAATTGCCTTTGTTCTTTCGGGATTTAAGGTAAATTGTGTTTGTGAAGTAATCAGTTTGGATTTATCCCATCTCTTTGTTAGCTAATGGATTTCTCTTTGTATTTAATAATTAAGGTAGGGACTATTTCCGAATAACTCTGAGCTTAATTTTTTTTTAAATGACAGCTCTTAAAGTCTTCTCTTTTTTTTACCCCTTTTTATAAAATGAAAGTCAAAATTGCTCTCATTGTGTCACCTAGGTCGTTCCACGCATTAAGAAAACATTCTACCAGGAAAAATAGTAAATGACTTTCCTAGACACATGCCTTCTGCTTAACTAATGACCCGTTTAGAGGAGCCCTAATCAGTTCTTGCTTCCCTAGGCATATAGGTGATATAATGCATGGATGGAAGCTATAGTTATAGAATTCATTTTTTTATTTTTCCAGTGATTTACAGGAAGCCACCTTTCCAACTTGTCTGCAAAATACCGTATTAATGAGGCTCTCTAAAGTCAAATTATGATCTATATTAAGGACAAAATCAAACAGTGTCTATTATTTTTCTCTGTGTATTAGAGTTTCTTACTTGGTTTGCTGGTTTCTCTGTTATTTCATACAAGGACACTCATACTGTTTGAATACAATAACTAAAAAACAGCTTCAAGTTACTACCTGTGAATTAATATGTGCCTTTTTTGGGTTAATCAAACATTCAAACATATCCTGCCATTTTAGAATGGAGAGGTATGTTTTTTAATGAGAATTATAACTGATCATAGCAAACCATACAGGGTTATTGTTAGTGGTGGTAGGAAAGAGGATTCTTGAAATGTAATAATGCTCTCCTAGAGAGAGCACTACTTTTTCTGTAACTAAATGATGCAAAGTAGAGACTATTGATAGGCTGCATAAATAACTATACTTGCTCATAGACCTAAATCTTGCAAAAGTCTATATTTTTATGTTAAAGAAAATAATGTAACATCCATTACATGTGTCTGTGTTGTTTTTTTTGTTTTGTTTTGGTGGTAAGGGGTTATTTGTTATATGCTTGTCCACTAATGTGCTAAGAAACTAAAAAAATAAAAATTGTATTGAGAGCATTTCTCCCAATATGTTCAAAGTCAGCTTACATATCTGTTTTTCTTGTGTATTCATCTATTTCTGAACTTCATTAATATACTCTCTACTCCATCACAGAACCTTTTTATTATCATCCTAATGTAAAACAGCACTCCTTCTCTATTAAATTGTCTGGCTTTATTTTTCTTCCTACCTTATCTTTCACTAATAATATGTTTTTAAATTCATTTGTTTATTATTTATTATCCACCAAGAGGTAAGTTACATGGGAGGGGGACTTTTATCACCACTGATCCCCTGTAACCAGTGCAGTGTTTGCTACAGCATTGGTGCTCTTCGAGTACACGTGGGGATTTGGATGGATGAACACTATGGATTATTTTTAACACTAGAAAAAAATAGCCATGAGTTCACCTAATTTGGTAAATTTATAAAGTTTTAACTTTCAAAAGGAAACTGGCCAGTAGTCCAAGAAAACAAATAAGTGATATTTTAATATTAGGGATGGTGAAACTTCTGCAAAATTATTTAATTCAAAAGCATTATTTGTTGTCTCTTCTGGTCATCTTCTCTGCTAGATTCTGGATATACAAATATGAAGAAAATATCTCCTCAAGAAAATCACATTCTAATGAAGAAATAATTTCAGCACTGTGATTAATGAAAAATAAAACAAACACAAGAGAACTATAAAGGGTATGGTGGTATAGCAGGATGTGTGATTGCCTGTCTGAGGAGGTCATCAGGGAACCATAATAGAGTAGGAGGTGGAGCTAGAACTTAAAGTACAGTTTCCTTTTATACTTCTGGATCTCTTTCTGATGATAGAATAAAAAATAAACTGAAAAAAAGATAAACGATTTTGCAAGTTAATGAATGAAACCAACTATGCTGGAAGTGAGTTTTGCCTACACTAAGAATTCATCCAGAGATTTAAAATCTTCACTTAAAATTAATGAGTTCATCCACAGAGAAACATTGAATCCTGACAAATACCATAATATTAATTATATTTCTATATGACCACCATCTAGTCATTGGAAGTTTTAAAAATTGTGGTTAGCTAAAACTGAGTATGTTAATCAACAGAATTATTGCTAATATATAATGAACAAGGGTTCAAGTTGCCATCTACTTAATAAATAACTGGCTATGTTTGTTTGTTTGTTTTAATTTATTCATGAGAGACACAAAGAGAGAGAGGCAGAGACACGAACAGAGGGAGAAGCAGGCTCCACGGAGAGAGTCTGATGTGGGACTTGGTCCGGGACCACAGGATCATTCCCTGGGCCAAAGGCAGATGCTTAACCACTGAGCCACCCACGCATCCCCTGGCTATGTTTTTAACCAATTAAATCCCATATATCTTTTTTCCCCCCAAATTCCAGCAGTTTAATAACAAATGCTTCCCCACCCCATATGTCTTTCTATATTTGGTCCACACTGTGACCATGGCTGTCATGACAGGCAGGTGGGTATCCAGACACTTCAGAGATTCTATTTTTTCCATTTGTCTAATATGAATCCTTAGGAAAACAGTAATACCATGAATTCTATTCACCTGTGCAAGGGAAAGAGGATATCAGCCCTCTCCTTTATAAAACGATTCTTCACAACAACCAGAACTCATTTGTCTCTCATTATTTTACAGGAGAATATCATTATAGTACCGTCTTTGCTCTAGTACTGTATCTTGGCTAAACAACACGTTTTTAATTTTAAAACATTTAAAAGAACAAAAGCAGGTCTTAGATTTCTTTGTTCTTTGTGATGAAAATAACTAATCTCTCTGAAATTTTCTCTATTCAGACAATTGTTGGTGTCTAACAGACCATATACATTTTAATAATAAAGAATAGAGGATTAATTCCTAGGATCTTGTGGCCACTAATTTGCAATAACAATGGGAAGACATATATGAATTTTAATCAGGATAATGAAGTTAAAAATAAATCAGAGAGCCAAACCCAGGGAGGATGAGCCAAGTTTAGAGCATTTAGAAATCTACTTGATGGTGATAATGGTTTGAACGAGGGGATTGGTAAGAGGAATTGAGAGGCATAATTGATGTGAGAAATAAATTAGAGGTAGATTCAACAGGAATTTGAAATTGATTAAGTGGGGTAAAGAGAGAAGGGAGGTGGAGAAATCAATTCCCTCAGTGGCTGACTTGAGACCTAGTAAATTTTTCATAGGAAAACTAGAAAAAAACCAATTTGGAGCAAGAAACAATGATTTACATTTTGAAGTTATTGAACATGAGGTGTCTAAGAGCCATTCAAGTGGAAGTGTTTAGTAGGTAGCTATATATGGATCTAGAGCTCAGGAGAAGGATCTATGTTAAAGATACAAATTAGGAAATCAATACATTCAGTGTTGCATGAAGCCTTGGGAAATAATGAGTGATCCAAATAAATAGAAAGCATCTAACTAGAGGAGAGAAGATCACTTGCAGCAAAACCTCAAGGGACATTCTCATAAAAGTGTGAAAACAGAAAGAAGAATTGCCAAAGGTTATTGCCTTCCACTGAAGGCAGGCTAAAAATTTCTAGAGGAAGGAATATTTTAAAAAGTTGGGAGAGAAGCATTAGAAGCTCCTAACCCTGGTATGGCAGTGTCTGTGGGGACCTCAACAGTGGAGGTAAAGGCAAAATAAGGAAGGTTTGGTAGCAGTGAGAATCCCACCTCTTTTGTGGAATTTGGCTGTAAGTGGAAAGAGAGAAGGTTGCTGAGAGAGAAGAAAAGTTGGCACATCATTTGTTCTTTTGGATTAGAATAGTAGGACATATCAAATGGCAATAGAAATGGAGAAGACAAAGAGCAAGGGTGGGGTGGTAATATTCTTGTGATAATGCTCCTTAATTCACATTCTAAGTCTGGATAATGCTACATTATATGCCCTTTGGGACATTCATTATATATGATGGCATTTTAATACTGTCTCTATGAATTTTATGGCATATCTATTTGATTTTATGATTTCTGGTATTTCCCCAAATCAATTTGATCAAGGAGCATGTTTTCCTACACAATTTCTGTTAATTGCCTAAAAAAATAGAATTCCTTAAGAACTCTGTGGTAAGATAGAGTTCCTGAGGGAAAGAAAGTAATAAGATTCTGTGCTCAAATGGAGGGATTCATCTTAGCAATAGGATAAACTCTCCTAGTGTGACAAAATGAAAGAAGAACTATGGCTACTGTCAGGTTTATAAGCTTGATGACAATAAGTTGATAGCTTCTATTTCTCTTTAAAGTTTAAGATAATATCATAGCAACAGACACACAGAAATAAGCTAACATACAAACTGAGCTACACACCTAGAAATCCACACACAAACATGTGCATAAACATATACAAACATATATGAACTTACGAACACTAGCACTTAAACACATATAAATTCAAATAAATGGAAATACTATTAATGTCCAGATATTGTAGGACTATAGTTTATGAAAAGGAGAAGAGGCTTGAAACCTTTGCTGAAGGCAATGTCAGAGAAAGTAGAGTAGGTTTTCTCAGCATTACTGGGTCTGAGGCAATGTTGAGATGATAATTTATACTGACACTCATCTACTACTAATCTAGCTCAATTCCTTTAGCAGCTTTAAATAGCTTAGTTGGGACTGATCCAGGATTAAGGTTTCCCAGGTGGTATGATGGAGGAAATAGGGTAAAATAATTGAAAATGTTGGGAAAATACAGGTTGAATATAACCATAGAAACATATTACTACTAACAATTATGATGATAGAAGACCATCTGAAGATCTGAGACCCTAACTCAGATAATCTGGCCCCAGATTTTGTGTGGGAGACAGGGCTGGCCAGACGGCGGAGAAACATAAAAGATTGGGATGTTTTAGCGGTATTAAATATCAGGTCTAATAATGTATACTGAATGATAAAGATAGAAGATTGTACAAAGTTATGCAATAGGTGAATTTACAACTTCAGAGATGGAGTTGAGGTAATCAGATCTTTGGCTCTAGAAAATGTGCAAATGGAGTAGAAGGGAGATGAATATCACTGAGGATGAGACTAAGGAATTGTAGAGCTAGAATATTGATTGGATCTGCCATATGGCTACTAAAGTTACTTACCATGATGTTAGAAATAGAAGTAGCAAGGAAGATGGAGATCCAGGGTCTAGAGTATTATTTTTTTTAAGATTTTATTTATTTATTCATGATAGACACAGAGAGAGAGAGAGAGAGGCAGAGACACAGGCAGAAGAAGAAGCAGGCTCCATGTAGGGAGCCCGATGTGGGACCCCATCCCAGGACTCCAGCATCATGCCCTGGGCCAAAGGCAGCGCTAAACCACTGAGCCACCCAGGGATCCCCCAGGTTCTAGAGTCTTTAAGAATTGTGGTTGCTGGTGGCAAGGCAAGGTAGTGAATATGTAGAAGACAGTATAATGTAATAGCATAAGCTCGACATGACAATCGGAGAAGGACAAACATTGTATGTTCTCATTCATTTGGGGAATATAAATAATAGTGAAAGGGAATATAAAGGAAGGGAGAAGAAATGTGTGGGAAATATCAGAAAGGGAGACAGAACATAAAGACTCCTAACTCTGGGAAACGAACTAGGGGTGATGGAAGGGGTGGGGGTGACTAGGTGACGGGCACTGAGGGGGGCACTTGACGGGATGAGCACTGGGTGTTATTCTGTATGTTGGTAAATTGAACACCAATAAAAAATAAACTTATTATTTAAAAAAATAAAAATTAAAAAATTAAAAAAAAAAGCTCGACATGAACCAGAAACTCTTTTACTTAAAAATAGCTTTTTTCAGAGTGACACTACCAAGATAACAGATGTAGGAAACCCTAGCCTCCATCTCCCAACACAGATCAACAATTAGACAGCTATCTATGGATAATATCAGCTTTGGGAGAGCTCTGGAGTCCACTTAAGAAATTTTAAAATGCAGTAGAACAAAAATCTGAGAATAACTGTATAAGAAAAGAAGGAAGACAGCTGAGACAGCTTCATCTTGCAGCATCATCTCATTCCCCGTGCTGGCATTGCTCAATGACAAGAGAGCACTCCCTAGATAGAACGAGTTCCCCTTGCGAGGAAAGAAATAATGGGTAAGCTATCATCTTCTCTAGCCTTTTGGGGCACCATACATAGGTCCTACTTTGGTTTGACTCCACCCAGGCCAACTGTAAGCTGAGACTATAACAATAGCTAGAAATAAGAAAGAAAAGCAGGGGCAACCAATAGCAGATTTGCAGTAAGAGTGAGGGAGGTTCACAGTGACCTGTTCTTTAAATAAACCCAGAAACTTTTGCCCTTGAAAAAGGAACCAACGATCAGCATAGCTGCTGAGGACACCATAACGATTTCATCAGCTTTTGTTCCACAGATATTCACATTTGTTGACCCCAGTCCCCTACTTCCTCTTATTTGTTCCCACTGGAGCCCAGGCACCACACCATAAGCTAGCTCAGACCTCTGTGACTGCAAGAATGCAAAAAGCCAAACTAGAATCCTGCGGCTTTTTTCCCCACTTGCCAAAGTGCACTCCAGCTCTGCACTTCCATCCAGCCACAGGAAAACGGGTGGTTCTCAGCTGCTTATAAGCTCAGATCAGGCCCTATCTTCTGTCATTGGCCTACACCACCACACTACCCTGTAGCTACCCACCCCCAACAGTGCACCTGCACACCACCAGCCCTACCCTGTCACTGGCCTCCACTGAAGTGTTCACAACTGGAGGGTAGGGGGATTTTTCAGACATGGGAAAGCCACAGCAAAGTAATCCCAAGAAAAAACAACTAAGCTGAAGGCATGCTTCTCGAAAAAAATGACTACAAGATCTCAAAGAGGTATATGCGTTCTCATGTTCACTGCAGAATTATTCACAACTGCCAAGATATGGAAACAACTTAAGTGTCCACCAAGAAACAAATGGATATAAAAGATGTGGTATGTATACATAAGCAGAATGTTATTCAGCCATGAGAAAGAAGGAAATCCTGCCACTTGTGACAACATGTATGAAATGTGAGGGCATTACGCTAAGTGACGTATGTCAGACAGTGATAGGTCAACACTGTATGATTTCACTTCTATGTAGAATCTAAAAAAGTTGAATGCATGGAAAGACAGAGTAGAGTGGTGGTTAGTAGCAGCTGGTGGCTAGGGAAATGAGATATTGGTTAAAGAGTTCAGAATTCCACTTATAAGATGAAAAGGTCTGAAGATCTAATGTACAATACAGTGATTATAGTTAATAATACTATATTATATACTAGAAATTTGGTAAAAGAATACATCTTCACTGTTCTCACCACAAAAAAGAAAAGATAACCTTATGACTTGATGAAGGTGTTAGCTAATAACATGGTTTAGTAATTTCACAACATATGTGTGTTGATTCAACATGTACACCGTAAACTTATACAATGTCATATTTGTAATTCCATCTCAATAAGCTGGTAAATAAGAGGAAAACATAGCTTTGGGGAGTAAAACAATACATACATATTATTAAAAATTCAAACAATGAAGAAAATTACAGAGGAGAAGAAAAAACCTAATCATGCTAAAATTTGCGTATCGAGGTAAGCATATCAATATGCTTACATAATCTTTTCCAATATGTCTAGAACCACAAAAACAAGGTTTTTCAATGAAAAAGGAGGAATTCTTACCTGAAAGTAGAAAATGAGGGCAATGTCAAATCCTTGTACCAACACTGAGGAAAGAGGGATGTGGGATGTCGCAGTCCTCTACCTGGAAGGGAATATAATGGTTTAAGGGTAGACCCACTGTCATTTAAAGGAAACAAGTGAAGATAACTTTGATCAGACAGTGATTGCGATTATATGAGTGTTAATCATAGAATATAGGTTTCAGAAATCATTGGAAGCAGGAAGGCTGAAAAAAGTTACATCATGCTAAAGGGAGTACAAGACTGTGTCAGCTGAGATGAGAGGAAACAGGATCAGAAAGATTGTGACGTGGATGGTAGTCAAGGAATTGAGACAGGGGAGATGTAGTTCTTTCAAGGCCAGCAAGAAATTCATTTTAGTGACCTCTTCACACACTGGTGGACACATACGCCTCTCAGGGACCAGCTGATGGAATAACAGTCATTCTTTCCCCTATTCATTCAAAATTAGGCTTTGAGAACCCACTATGTACCAGGAACGATGTGAGTCTCTAGGGTATAAACTGATGAACAAGAAAGTCATAGTCTGGTGCCCTCAGAGAGAACAGAATGGTGAAATAGCATATGTTTATAAATGCCATTGAAAGCCTGGAAGTGGACAAGCACAAAGCAGTCTGTTCCCTATTAGACTATTATCAGGACAGCTGTTCAGTGAAGCAGGAACCCAGAGAAGGAGCAGCGCACTGCAACTGTAGTTTTTATGTAGAAGAATTAAAATTCCAAATCTCCAAACCAATTGAAAGTTACTGGGGCTCACTGTTTACATAGACATTAGCATTTTTTATGGCTTCTAACATATTTTATAATTAGCGAATTAGCATAAACATCCAGGGGTGCACATAGCTTCAAAAATATTGAGAAAGGGAAGATAGCAAGATACACATATTATATGCTTGAGTCTTCTAATATGATTATTAAATCTCATTTAATATATAAAATTCCTTTAAGGCAACACATCTCCACATAATGTCGATGTATATAAAAAAATCACTGGCTTTTTGAAATATGATTTATTTTATAGAGACACAAAGCATGACATTGCAAAACTACAGCAATCCATCATAGCTGACACCAACAGAAATATCAGTGTATGTACACGCAGAGAAGTTGCTCACGTGCCTCAATACATGTGTTCTAGGACAGAAACCCCTAAAACCCATCCACGGAGAATTTCTCTTTATCAGATACTGTCTTCGTTCTGAAGGTTTCCTTTCTTTTAAAGATAATATTACAATACTCTTTCAGAAAAAGAACATTTGATAATTTTCTACACTTATGGTCTCTCTTAGTAATCCGTTTTAAATATTATTTTTAAAAATAGCCTTTCGGACTAAAGATAGAGATTCTTCACTTTTACCAACATGATTCATAACATGAGCTAGATCTATAGGTAGTTTTTTTTTTTCATTTTTAGGAGCTGATGGACTGTGGTTGAAAGATAGTTATTCGTAGACTAAGAGAATGTGATATGCTTGTCAGTGAGGAGGATAAAAAGCTTCTTATTTTATACCCGGACAGCTCTATTACGGCGGTTAGCTCCAAGCTTTAGTAACATTTCTCTAAGAACAGGCACCATAGGGAGACAGAGGATCTGCAGATGGAGAATGGGGGTTACATTCTAGCATCACAGGGTGAGGGCAATTGTTCACCTTTGTGGGCATGTGCCCCTGTGGCATAAACATACCTGTGGTCCCCACGAAAGGACATCCCCTTGCTCACCTTAGGCTGTATACATTAGAAACACACAAATACAGTCTCCAGACAGATAGAAAAGAGAACAAAATGGTAGGGAACTCGTTTTGGTTTGTTTTTGTTTTAATTAATTTCTGATTACCACTGGCTTGGAAGCATATTTTTAGATGATTTGTTTAGGATCAAACAGGAAATTTCTCTTTGAGAAGAGCTGATCTGGAATAATTTTCTTGGACAGGTGACAGTTTTTCACCTGGAGGGGGGGGTAATGCATACCAAGAATAAGCCATTGTTTTAAGGCTCTTTGCTGGGCAAAGAGAGTTACTTGAATACTTTTGCATATCCTTAAAGAAATACCTTTATTATGAAAAGGAAAGTGACTTGGATATGATAATTCCCAAAGAACAGAAATTCTGGGAATAATTCTAGCCAAGGGGAAGAAAGAGGGAGGTCTTACTTGAAACACTCTTTCAGTTCTTCTCCATAAACATTTAATTCTCCAAATAATTATATTACATATTTTTAAAAATATATTTTTATCATTCATGTAGTTAGTATATCCGTAGTTCTCTTGAATATTTTCTGAATAGTTGTGAAGAAAATTATGGCATAGTATGCCTTAATTACAAGGCATACTATGTAATGCTTTAGACTGTACTTAAAAGTACTAACATCATATATGAAAATTTCCCATCTGTGAGATTTCCTGGATGAAGAAAAATTCCCTTTCCCAGAAGTTCTGTTGATGGTTAACTTCCCTGCAGCCTTCAACAGGGAAGTAGATACCTATGATCCACTTAACATTTCATATTAATTAAAATTTTAAAAGCTGCCTAATTTCTGGAATGTATACTCATTGTTTATGGAGCAAAGATGCAAACTCTACTTTGCTAAAATGGTTTTGTTTGTATTATTCATCTTCGTGGTTCATTAACCCCATTTTTCATGTCAGCATCACACTTCCTTTCTTGCTATTATGTGCCCACTATCTGAACGGTCAGAGTGAAGAGAGTGCAGGGCAGTGGGCCAAGCTTTAGAAAATGACTTCATCTTCTACTTATCCAATTCTTCTGAATCAGAGAAGCATCCAGATGGACATCAATAATCAAGACAGCCATTACCTCCCCTAACAGGGCCTAATGCTGTATTAGCTAAATCAGAAGCAAATTTCTCTCATAGCCCAACTGTGTGTTTTCCTTGGAACCTACCAGCTTTGGCATTTTTCTTTAAGAATCCTTCTAGTTGGCTGGTCACAGAACAGTGAAATCATAAAAATCTGAAGCCATCTAATATTAAAAGAATATTGACTGCTTAGAAACTCCATGTTTAAAATGTTACCCCCAGAAGGCCATATTAGTTATACCCCAATTACTTTCTACTCTCAGGAAATGACATTATTTTACCTCTTAGACTTCATTCCAACAAAAACAAAAGGCTAATAAAACACTCAAAAACATAAAAAATTGAGGGGGGGGGATGTCGTGAAAATACATTTTTCCTTTGATTTACTAAATTATAATGATGCTACTATGTATAAAACTTCCATTATGTATCAAGAGCAGAGTTAAGTTCTTAGGTGGGTTATGTCAGTAAATTCTTCCTGGCCACTGTGATATGTAAGGAAAATGAGACTCAGAGAATATAAGTAACTTTAGTCCAAGGTTACACAGCTAGTAAGTGGCAGAGGCAGGATCCAAGTCCACAAAAGTCTGATGTCAGACTGCACTCAACCAGTATACTATGGTTTTTATGCCTTTCTCAGAGTCTTAGTACAGAATGACCCTTCTCTTGGCACAGATATAACTAGAAACTATAACTATAAGTAAACATAACTAGAAAAAAAAATATATATATATATTCAGGAATAGATAGCAATTCTTTTTCTTTTTTTAATATAAGAAATACGTTTGTATTGAAATAGGACTAATATTTTACTTGAAAGATTTAATTCCAAATGCCATTTGAACTGTAGACACTAAGGAAAAGTTTTACTGTAGTTTTTGGAGACAATTACTTTCAAAGAAGATGAACGAGTCACATAAGTATATATCCAACTATGATTTTCAGCTATACAGTTCTATTTTGTTTTTGAAGTAATGAAAATCAAATACGATCAGCAATAGTCATTCCGCTGAGGAAAACTCACCTTTAGAATGGAGGCATTTGTGTATTGCTTATGCTGATTTAAGAGTTGTAAAAAAAGAAAAGGAATCCCCATGGTGTCTGATCTAATCTTGACACAGACAGTATCCATAAGATCTATTGTCAGTTACAGCTTAAAGCTGCTGCCTCGGGAAGAAAAAATGCTTTGATAACTCATTGTGTCAAAGAAAAAGATTTCACTGTGTGAAATATTGATTAAAACTTTAAAATAAAATTGGTACCTTCTGAAAGAACCTTGTAAAAGTAACAAAGAGAATAACAAAGAGTGTCCAAAGGATGCTCTTAGGATTGCTTTCTAAAAGGTTGATCTTTAATAAAATCTCCTGAAAAAAATGTATATTACCTTTTAATATCTATATCGATATAATTTTCCACTAACAATGACAATATGCCTTCTTCACGTTGCTGTTATTACTTTTTATCTTAAGGTCAGAGTGCATTCATTCTGCTTTTCAGTTAATAATAATAAAGGCATTTCAGCCCTAGCCTTCGGGCAATTATTCCTTAAGGTACAAACAAGTCAAGGAAAAGTCAATAGTTACAAATAGATATTTTGCTATCAAAGAAGATCTATGTGTCCGTTTAGGCTTTTCAATTTTATAACATATCTTTAAAATATACAAAGCCATCCCAATATTTTTTAGAGAGTTTCTATTCTATATAGGGAGGCAAAAAAGTTATAATATTGTAAAAATAGAAACAGCACAGACAAATCGAGACAATTAGGGCTCCACGTTGACTGTATTGTTCAAGGTATCTTGAGACATGTTTAAAGCATGGAAAAGTTACCCTGGACAAATTTTATCATTTGGGGGAAAATGAGGGTGTAGCAAGAAAATGGACTGAAACAAGGAGGATCAAGTTGAATCTCAGGTAAATTGCTGTAAGCTCCTCAGATCATGGGAAGAGAAGAGATGTGTGTGTCAATCTGCCTCGTTTATCTCCTTCCAGTGACTTCTCACTCAATCCACCTACATTTACAATGCACCCACTCTGATGACTGTTCTAAAAAAGATAGGTCTAAAAATGTGTCTCCTATTTTTTGATGAAGGAAAGATTTCCAATGAAGCACTGAGGTGCAGAAAGTTTGAAGAGATGCATAATATTTTGAGAGGAAGTGTGATGAGATGAAGCAAATAAAATTGGCATGCTGCCCAGATAACAGTGAACAGTCCAGAGATATCAGTTGATCTAGCGTAGAGACCATTGGGAGTCTTGAAACATGGTGTAGGGCCCGAGACCTCGTTCCTTCTCTGACACTTGCCTCAGTGTGAGATTGTGGGTGTGGGCCCTGTTTCTCCATTAGTAAAACAAAAGGTGAGGAGGAGTCTTCACTCTTCACTTTAGAGGTATTTTTAAGACTGATTCTAACTCTTGCAACATTAATTATAGACTTTTGAGAAGGGAAGTGTTTCTTGGGCATTCTAGATGTGACAAAGGCAAAATGTTAAGTTCCAGACTTAGTGGTCAGAAACCCGGTGAGGAAGGCACTGGCCCAAGATTCAAATCCTGGGTTCAAATCCTATGCCTATCGCTAGCTCTGTGGTCTTGAGCAAACTATTTAGCCTCTAGACCTCAGGTTCTCCTCCATGAGAAAGGGACATAATTATGCCTCCATCACTGAGTCATTGAACAGATTAAGAGCATATCTAAGGTGCTTAGAATAGCGCATGGAGCATAGTACATGCTCAAAACATTTTAGAAGCTGGTAAAAATGGCTCAAGGGTGTGATATTCTGAAAAATCAAATGGTTCTTTGATTTTAACCCAGTAAGTTGTAACCATAACTATTTTTCCACAAAGCCACACAGTTCCAACCTGACTTTATCCTGAAGTAATGTCACACTACTTGTAAATAAAAATGAAGAAATGGTGCATTCAGGGAATTCCTTTAAGGACAGTTATACCATTTTCCCTTGTTCTTTCTGACCACTGTTGAAATGAGTTTTTCTAAAATACCCAGAAAATTAAGAGAAAACCATGAAGATTGTCCTTTGTTTGGCTTACGATCTTTTGCCCAAGTATTTCACATAACAGTCTATAGAAGTATGGCTTTCTGTAGGGGAAAATACAAATAATCTCAAAATACTCCTCTTTCTGACTTGGCCTTTCAGACTACTAATCCTCTTTCTCCTTCAAATCATTTTATACTGTAGAGCCAGACAAATTCAATTATTTTCCTAATGCTGAACTCTGTGACTAACATTCATTCCTTTGGGGTTTAGTCAGAAGCATTAGACCTGCATGATGTAAAATATGAAATAGGGCATATTACTAACTGTGACCTTTATCATGCATGGTATCAATAAACAATTTAAACATAAACACTCAGGAGAAGGTCAGGTTAAAGATAAAGAAGTTGGTCTCAAAAGAAAGGCCTTGAAGCGATATTTAATTGAATTGAGTACCTAAAAAATTATGGAGCCTTTAGCCCTCTCCCTTAGGCCAATACATGTCTTATTCCTTCCAGTCTACAATTCTAGCTACAACACATTTTTATTTACTTGTGCTTCTGAAATCATTTTTTGATCATGCTGCTGGATGCCAGTGATAACTCCTGATGTGTTAAGAAAAATACTTTTTTGGTTAAGATCATTGAGAGTGGGCAATATATGTAAATGCTTGATGTCATTAATAATTCAACCCATAAATGTCCTTATTTTCAACATTTCTTTGAATGTAGTATCAGTACAACTAAATTACCCATAAATTCAACTCTCCACTGCACCTTAATCATTCAACATGTAGCTATCCATGCATTAGAGTACTAAGTATTCTCTCTCAACTGTTTCTCCCATACTTCACATCAATTTGACCTCTTTACCTAGCTGACCTTTTCTTTGACCTAGTAATTACAAATTTAAGTCCTTAGGGAGCTAGGCAAATAAAACTAATTCCTAATAAATGTATTATACATATATACATATTATACATATATACATATTATACATATACATATATATGTATACACGTGCACACACACACATATATAAACTATATTTATATATATATATAAATACTAATATATTTATATATATATATAAATACTAATGCCCCAAACAAGATATATATATGATAAATATATTGGGGTACCAGGGTGCTCAGCGGTTGAGCGGTCATCATGCCAGGGTCCTGAGACCAAGTTCTGAATCAGGATCCCTGTGAGGAGCCTGCTTCTTCCTCTGCCTGTGTCTCTGCCTCTCTCTGTCTCTGTCTTTCATGAATAAATAAATAAAATCTTTAAAAAAGGAATATATATAAATACATATACATATATTTACATATGCTAGTATGTATTAAAATATATTTTCAGGGTGTCATTCCAATGCAACATAATTAATATTATTCCTTATTATTATTTAAACAATTTAAACTAAAAATAAAACTATTATTTTAATACAATTATTTATTATTTTAAGATAATTATTTTAAAGCAATTTAAACTAAATTAAAACAAAAATCAGTCTCCAACCTCCCTCCATTTGGCAACCACCAGTCTGTTTTCTGTATCTACAAGTTTGTCTTTTGTTTTATTTTGTTTTGTTTTACTTTAGATCCCACATATGAGAGAGGTCATACGGTATTTGTTTTCCTTTATTTGACTTATTTCACTTAGCATAATGCCTTTAAGTTCCATCATATTTTGGCAAATGGCAAGATTTCATTTTTTATGACTGAATAATGTTCCATTACATATACATATTATATGTATTCTTATATATTTATTATTATATGTGTTACTATATATTATATATGTATAATTACATATTTTTATATGTGCTACATGCATACATATGTATTTCTTTATCCATTCAGTTTTCATTTATCAATCCAATTTCAGTGGTCACTGAAGTTGTTTCCTTATCTTGGCTATTATAAATAATGCTACAATGAACATAAGGGTGCATATATATTTTCTAGTTATTGTTTTGGTTTTCTTTGAATAAATACCCAGAAGTGGAATTGCTGGACTACATGGTATTTCTATTTTAAATCTTGAAGGAATCACCATACTTTTTGGTTGCACCAATTTGCATTGCCACCAACAGTGCATGAAGGGTCTTTTTTCTCCACATCCTCACCAACACCTGTTATTTTTCCTATTTTTTTATAACAGTCATTCTCACAGGTTGAAGTAAAATCTCATTGTAGTTCTGATTTGTGTTTCCCAATTTATAATATTGAACATCTTTTCAATTACCCGTTGGCCATCTGTATGACCTCTTTAGAAAAATGTCTATTTGGATCTTCTGCCCATTTTTAAATTTTTTCTTTTCCTATTGAGTTATGTGCATTCTTCATATAATGTAGGTATTCACTCCTTATCAGATATATGATTTTTCAAATATTTTCTCCCATTCAGTTTGTTGCCTTTTAATTTTGTTCATTAAAAGAAGCTTTTTAGTATGATGTATTCCCATTATTTACTTTTGCTTTTATTGCTTTTGCTTTCAGATTAAAAAAACTATCATTAATATCTATGTCAAGGAACTCACTGCCCATTTTCTACCCTAGAAACTTTATGGTGTCAGGTCATACATTCAAGTTTTTAATCCATTCTGAGTTGATTTTTATGTATGCTGTAAGGTAGTGGTCCATTTTCACTCATGTGCATGTGGCTGTCCTGTTTTCCTAATACCATTTATCAAGAACACTGTCCTTGTCCCCATTATATATTCTCGGGTCCTCTGTTGCAAATTAACTAACCATATATGCATCAGTTTATTTCTAGGCTCTTTATTCTATTCCATTGACCTATGTGTCTGTTTTTATGTCAATACTATGTTTCAATTCTTAGAGCTTTGCTATATAGTTTTAAGTCAGGTAGTGTGATGCCTTCAGTTTTGTTCTTTCTCAAGATGGCTTTGACTATGCAGGGTATTTTGTGGTTCCATACAAATTTTAGGAATATTCTATTTATGTGAAAAATGCCAAAGCAATTTTTATAGGAATTGTATTGAATTTGTACATTGTTTTGGGTAATTTGGATATTTTGACAATATCAATTCTTTCAATTCATGAGCATGAATTATCTATTCATTTGTGACTTCTTCAATTTCTTTCATTAATGTCTTGCAGTATTCAAGATCTTTCACTTCCTTAACTAAATTTATACTAGGTATTTATTCTCTTTTTGATTCAGTTGTAAATGGGATTACTTTCTTTATTTCCTTGATAGCTCATTATTAGTATAGAGAAACGCAAGAGATTTGGGGTATTGATTTTGTATCCCATAACTTTGCATTTGTTCATTAGTTCTAACAGGTTCTTGATGAATTCTTTAGAGCTTTCTATATATAACAGCATGCCATCTGCAAATAGTAACTGTTTTACTTATTCCTTGCCAATTTGGATGACTTTTATTTCCTTTTCTTGCCTAATTTCTCTGGCTGGGATTTCCAAAACTATGTTGAATAAAAGTGGTAAGAGTGGGCATCCACTTGTTCCTCATTTTAGAGGAAAGACTTTCAGCATTTCACCATTTAGTATGATAGCAGCTGTGTGTCTAGTATATATGGTCTTTATTGTATTGTTATGTTTCCTCTATACTCACTTTGTTGATGATTTTTATCATAAATGGATGTTGAATTTTGCCAAACGCTTTTTTCTGCATATATTGAGATGATCATATGATTTTATTTTTGATTTTCTTACTGTGTTGTACCACAATTGCAATATCAAACCATTCTTGAATCTCTAAAATAAATCCCTCTTCGTCATGGTGTGTAATCCTTTTAATGTATAGTAGACTCCCCCACCATTATCCACAGGGTATACATTTCAAGACCCCCACTGGATACCTGAAACTGTGGATAGTGCTGAAGCCTATATTATACTATGCTTTTTCCGTATATATATATATATATATAATGAAGTTTAATTTATAATTTAGGCACAGGTAAGAGATTAACACAAGAAACTAATAATAGGAACAGTATTACTTAGCAAAAAGGACTCTATGTATTTTTCAGTCTGAAAGAGTCTGTGATTTGCATTAATGATTCAAACTCCATGTTCTTGGGACTTATAGAACACACTGTGGCCTTTAGATTAGGGCCACATGAATGAGCTTAAAGTACAGAACTCATGGAAAGTTCCCAAGATGTACATCATCACTTTGGGCCGGAGGCAGCCTTGTTGAAGCACATTTGAGGTTTCTGCTGCTGGTTATTGCACACTGCATCACCTTTGCCTTTGCAGATTTTTTTTCTTTTTTGCTTCAATCTTCTATTCAAGACTTCCCTATCCCACCCCACCCCCCAGGAGAAAAAAATCAAAGCGCTATAAATTTTGTTAGCACACATTCTAGACACTTATAATAAATGACATAAATAACACAAAAAATACATACATTAAAACAAGTAGTCATAGTAACTTTGAAATATATTTCAAAGCAACATCAAAAGTATTTTGCTCAACTTAAATTTCAGTTACAAACTGTCTCTTCGAGGGAAAATAACCTTTGAGACATAGTAGTAGTGCTTCTCTTACTGTGGTACCACCAAGTCTCACTCTTGCTCAGCTACAATGTATTCAGGAATAGTTGCTGGCCCATAAAAATGATCCCAGCACCCATCTTCTAATTCTGCAGCTGTACTCACCACACCAACATTTCATTCTGGTGCTCGACAGAGTCTTAGCTGGGTAAATCTTTTTCTTCAGAATCTAGGAATTTACCAGCAATTTGACTTTAAGATGTATTACAAAACTAATAGGCCATGGGAAATATAATGATTTAATTATGAAGATTTAGAATGATGGACAGAGAAGTGGTACTTAGATATTTGTCTTCTGTTCAATCAGTCATGTAAAGTGTCTTTATTCTTTTTTTTTTTTTTTTTAATGATTTTACCTATTTATTCATGAGAGACACAGAGAGAGGCAGAGACACAGGCAGAGGGAGAAGCAGGCTCCGTGCAGGTAGCTGAGCCACCCAGGGATCCCCAAGTGTCTTTATTCTTGGTGTAAGATAAATGGGACTCACCCTGAATAAGTGTGTTAGCACCATTCTGGCTTCTTACCTCAAGTAAGTTTTTTTTTTTTTTTTTTTTGGTAAAAAAAAAAAAAAAGGTACTAAAGAAGAGTGATCCACTTTCCAGGGGCCCTCGTGGAACCCCAGCCAGATTAAGGAGCAATATGACATATATGCACAAATCTTGGAACTCTTTGAGGCATGTATTAAACCCCACTGGCATAATATGGTTGTGGGGGGTAAGAAAGCACCCTAAAGGGAAAAAATAGATTCAGAGCCCACATATATTTCCGGTCAACATCTGAGTATCTGCCCAAATAGCAAAAGTAGCACTGCTGTGTACCTTTCCCCTCCAGCCTCTTCCCCTTCTCCTACCATGTTCTAGCATTGGCAGATTTAGAAATTTCCAGAAATATAATCCAAAGACATAGTAAATACTCTGCTTGTTATTGTCTAAGAGCTATACTGGTCCCCAGAGAATAAAATCTAACTCAAATCATCACTGTAATATGTTTAATTCATTGCTCTCAACTGGTCAGTCCTCACTCCTCAAAACACAAAACAGCTTGGCCAATCTAACATGCCTAAAATGGTTCAAAAGAACCAGGCTTTAGTTGGATATCTTACCAACTGACTCATCCTAACTTATTTCTGTTACATCTCCCTAACCTCCTCTCCAATCTCAGAGACTGCTCTCTGCTATCTAGGTCCATCTGCGATCTGTATCTAAAATTGTTCCTGACTGCCACCACAACTTGTATTTATGAACAGTGCCTTCATCTTCACAAATTTCCTCTCCATACACTAAGACTGGCAAAATTTTAAAGTTCTCCTTAACTATTGTTTCTCTTTCCCCTGCCTCCAAATAGCATGATGTACTACTACTACTACTACTACTACTTTTTCTATGTTTGGTTCATGATTGTACAGAATCTATTTAATTTATACCACATTTTTATAAATATATATTAGGGAGGTAGAGTGATTTAATAGAATAAGCCAAGAGTTCAGACTTGGGTAGGCTTAGTTTCAAGCTTCTGCTTCTTGTGTGATATGATCAGCTTAATGAACTTTCAGTTTACTTATCTGTAATACAGGGAGAATATACCCATGCCATAAGAGTTTTATATTTAGTAAAGGAGATGACAAAAATGATTAGCACAGCATTTGGAATATGGCCATTATTTTTGAGGCAACAATTATTCGAATAATATGTGAGTCAGGATGAAAGTAACTGTTTTTGAAAACTAATAATGAAAAGAACAAACACTTAGAAGAATGCATGGTTATGTTGGAGGATATTTGATGATGAAATAGAGAGATCAGAACTGGTTGTTTTCAGATTAGAAACACATTTGCCTCTATATTTCTCCCTCCATTTTTCTTGAACACTAGAAATAATGTTTCTTTGAATGAATAAATGTCACCAAGCTTTAAAGAGATTTCAGTTGCATCAAGAAATCCTCCCGTTCCACCATTTTGTCCCCAGTGAGCTGCCATGATATCTGAAAATAGTGAGACCACTATTCTGAATACATGTGGTAGATGCCTATTTTAAACCCATATATGTTGGGTGAGTAATAAATTAGTGGCATTAGTCTCTCGGATTAGCTATTACAGAACACAAGGCAAAGCTTCTGGGGAAAAGGAAAAAAGGATGGACTGTGATGAAGGAAAAAACAAGTCTGTATGTTTAATTCTTGCTGCCTGGGAAAGCAAAGCCTACATGGGAAGCTTGCATTAATTCTGTGTAACTGAGGTCCTCCTGAGGAGTAATGATCAGAGAGGACAGGGACAGACTAGTAGGAAATGGGCCTTACCATAGGTCTTGATCCTAATTAATAAGTACCTCCCACCGTTTTCCTTACTTTCTCCTTTTTATAGTTTATATTTCTTTTTTTTTTTCATGGGTTTTAATGTATGGTTAACTAGGAGGGCTGTTTTACTGAAGGTAAGCTATTCAGGATTTATGGTTAGAATGGACATAGTCCCTGGCTCAAGAACACACACCTATATCCAGTTTTTTTTATTTTTTTAATTAATATCCAGTTATTTTTGATCACTTGCTATATATCGATTTCCTTGGCAGGCATTGGCAATTCAGAGATAAAGAACTAATGTTTTCTAGCCCATGGAGCACAACATTTTGGTGGAAGGAGCCAATACATACTAAACAAACTGGACTGCAAGTGAATTCCTCTTTCTTCAAGATCCAAGTCAAATGTCTCATTTAGCTAGCCTTAACTGACTCAAATCCAAGGCAATTTGATCACTCCTCTATAAAGACTCTATCTCTTAATCTTCACCCTTATAGTCACTGCCCTGTGTTGAAATCATATTTTTATCTTTTTTATTTTATTATTATCATAATCTGTAAGCAAAAATTGTTAAATTTAATTGGTATGGTCGTACATTTTCCTGTTTTGCCATCATATGTTTGCATGTGTATCTCCACAAGTAGGTTGTAAGTTTGTTTAAAGCAAGGGGTTAACTTTTATTCAACTATATACCCTTAGTACCCAGCACAGAGCTTGATTTGTAATAGGCACTCAAATGTTTTCTCAATAAATGAATAAATATTATAATCATGTTGTGAATTGTCTTTGAAGAGAGCATAAAAAGCATTAATTCTAGCAGAGGAAGGCATCACTGAAGAAATGACCTTCGACTTAGATTTTGAAGGATGAGATAAATTATGCTAGTATATAATAAGACAAAACTCCACAGATTTCTAAGCTGATTCTAAATGCATCAGCCAAATTGCTTAGAGTGTCCAACACAACATAAAGACAGCTTGTCAAAATAGGCTAGAAATGCTTAGGGAAATATGCGGAAGCTCAAAGCAGCAAAATTATTTATTTTTCAAAGAGTGTAGGCAAGAATGTATGGGAAAAAGAACTAAGAGAATTCATTGCAATGAACTTCAATGAACACCACCCACCATGATGTTGGGGCCTTTTCCCTGGATTTCAGGACACACAGCTGGAATTTGCATGAGGATGCAATGCAACTAATTCTTTAATAGCACACTGAAAGTGAGCTGACAGGCTGGCAGTACTGTCTCATATAGTTGACAGGATTTGTCACATTTTGGGTTCTCCTCACATGGAACTTGTCACTAGTTCTTAAGTTTTTCTCCCTTCTTGCCTAGAGGGGGCAAATCATCCTTCTAATATTTTCCTAGATATTTCCATGCTGAGAGCCAGATGATGTGTGAGGAAATATTGCCTAAAAATAGGAAAGAGACATGTCAGGGCATTATTATGGCCAATTTAACTCAGAGTGGTCCAAGGAAACTAGATCTCCTGTGAAATAAGTTAAAATAGCAGTTGTACTGTACTTAATGGCAGTTTTGTGAAGTGTGACCATAGAAATGACCAGTCTTGGTTCATATCTTGACAAATAGCAAGTCAAAGGTCTCTGAGAATTTGCTCATGTGAGGCGGTTTTTAAAAAATCATAAATTTAATTGCACTAAAAATACTGCTTTATTTTTTTCTGTTTAAAGAGGTTAAGATTTATACCAGTAGTAATAGTAGACTTGAGTATTTTTTTAAAATTTGTTTCTTAAGATGTGTTACATTTTAAAGACTTACATTAATTTAGCTACGGAAGTAGCACCCATGAAGAGTCCACATGAAGAGAGACAATAATTTCACTATACTGTACGCTTCCAAGAACATACTGAATTATTTTCCAGTTACATATACAGTGTTTTAAAAAGATTAAAGATCAGGGGCGCCTGAGAGTCTCACTGAGTTAAACGTCTGTCTTCAGCTCAGGTCATGATTCCAGAGTCCTGAGCCCCTTGTCAGGCTCCCTGCTCAGTGAGGAGTCTCCTTCTCCTTCTCCCTCTGCCCCTATGTTTGTTCATGCTCTCTGTCTCTCTAAAAAAATAAAAATAAAAAATAAAAAAATAAATAAATAAAAATAAAAAAGATCAATGATCAAATGGATTTTGTGTTGAGGCAGAAAGCTAGAATTGAGATGTTTTTGAATATCAAAGCACATGAGGACAGATAAAGTAGTTGAGAATATTAAAACTGAGGAAAAAAATGTTTTTGAAGATCACAATGTTAGCTAAAGAATTGTCATGTATTAGATGAAGTAAATCTTTTATTTTGCTCCAGAAGGAATAGCTATTGTGAAAGCATAGGAGTTACAGCAGATTAGATTTCATTTTAAAGTGTAAATATCATGCGTAAAGGCATCTAATCAGCAACAGGATGGATTACTTGGAGAAGTATCAATAGAGTTGCTTAAATATAGGCGGAGGATGATCCATCAGGGATAGCATAAAAGATTTGGGCATCAGATGGAAATTTGGACCAAACGACCTTATGATCCCCTAACATCTATAAAGTTGACCAACCAGATAATTAGATGGATTACAAAGCCACAATAATAAATATGGTATGGTCTCAGGCTGAAACAGACAATAGTCCAGTGGAAGAGAACAGAGAGCTTACTTTATCAGAAGAGGATTCCAAAGGAATTAAATACTAAATGTTAAATGTAGCACTATAAAAATATTAATAGGAAATGGTGAAAATTGTCTTCATGAGAAAGAAGGATTTCTTAAAATTTCAAAGTCACAGAATTTAAGGCAAAAAATGTATTTATTTACATTACATAAAAATTAAGAACGCTTGCTCAAAATGGACTCTGAACAAAATCAGTATATATAAAATAGAATAGGAAAAGATATTTGAAGTCTACTATGACAGAGAAATAAAAACTAGAATTCCTCCAAACCCAACAAGTCATCCCTCATCAAAAAACTGACAAAGGAACTGAAATTGACAAATAAGTAAGAATAAGTAAAATCAGAGGGGGAAATTTAAAAAAAGCCAAGAAACCTAAGGAAGAGTTTATAATTATTAGTGAACAGAGAGTTATATATGTAAGGCAATGAAATATCATATTATACCCATTAAATGGCCAAAAAATTAAAAAGCTAAATAATACAAAGCACTGGCATAGATATGAGCTACATGAGTTTCCCTCTGCGCTGCTGAGAATGTAGATTGTTACGCTCATTCTGGAGAAAGTCTGTCATTTCCTAAAAAATGAATTATGTATGAGTTAGAGTCCAGGAATTCCGCTCCTTGGTGTATAATTTTAAGAAATTCTCACAGAAGTCATCAGAGAGATATGTACATTGATGTTCATTGCAGCAATATTCATAGTAATAGAGAGTTTGTGGCATTCTGCTAGAAAGGTAAAAAGAAAGCAAAGTTGATGTGCACCACGGAATATTTTGCGTGAAATACTGAATGTTGAAGTAATGAACTAGAAAGTACACAGAGAAATATGAGTGTTCTTAAAATATTGTACTTAAAGATAAAGGTGAAGAAAGATGATAGAGATTAATACATAGAAGACAGTACCACTTAAGTGCATTAAAAATACACGCACACAAAGTGACACATATTTGCCAAAATATATGCACATGTCAAATACACATTAAACATATTAGTGGTATTGGTACAATGAGTATTAGATTAAAATGGAGTAGGGAGTGTAGTGGGGAGGGGGAGGGAATAAATAAATGAGAAAATAAGAGATACATTGCATGAATCATTGATGATAATGTGCCATAAACTAAGTTAGCATAATTCACTTAACACAGTCATCTGAGTGTCAGAAAATAATAAAACAATAAAATCATATTTTTTAATCAAGGGACCTAGATTACAACTGTTGTTAACTCATATCCTTTACTCAGATCTCCTAGGAAGGTATAGGACTTCATTTTCCCCTCCCCAAGGCTGCTTTCAAGTTTTCACCTTGTAAAATACGGGTTTTGTGGAAGAGTTTCTTCTATTATTATGTACATACATATACGAAAGAAAAGCAAAGGAGAATTATCTGTGACTTTTTCACTTTGAAACAGTTTTCAACTATGCACTAAAATATTTCAATCATTTTTAAAGGTTTCATTTTTTAATGGAAGAAAAGTTTAATTTGAAGATAATATGAAACAGTTATAATAGCTTATTAAACACAAAGGATAAAAGAAGTAGTGAAGCTTTAAAATGGTAATTAAAAGAGCTGATGTGTGTCTAATGCATTTATTCGGCAACTTCTAGCATTAAGTCATGATAATGTTTAAAATTTCGCCTATATATTCGAATTATTACTATTGCTGAAATTTCTGTCTCCACCAACTGTCAAAGTCCTGTGCTGTCACTGCATTTGAGCCACCAAAAGTCGTAAATGATGCATTCGGAAAACAGACACGAGCGCATTCCGCCCTCTGCAACCAAATGTGCCTCCTTATGGCGAAACGCAGAGGCTATGTCATGTCACAGCACTGAGAAGGGAGAAAAGGTTGGATGTGGCTTCCCCATCAAAGTGAAATTAGAAGTGACAAAAAATGGTTAAACAGTTCTTCATGTATAGAAGATTTATTCGGTTTTAGGGTGCTTTCGAGTTTACAAAGAAATTTACATGTATTAGCTAATCACTGCCTCACAAGTGACTGCCTATGAGATAAGTAGGGGAGTATTATTTTGACTTTACAGAGTAAGAAACTGGATCTATTTTCATAAATATGCTAACAGCCACATAAGTCCTTACGCTAAGGTGTGATTTGAACAGTAACTTCCTAGTTCCAAGTCAGAATCATTTTCTCTAAGGTGATTTAAAACTTCCATCAGGCTATAAACAGCTTCCTCAAGTTATTTCCCAGGTGAATCAGAAGTTACATTTCCCTAATGTCTGCCATCAGGGAAAGATACAACATACCAGAAAGGGGGAGTCTGATGGAGTCGTAGAATGTTTTGGTATAATGTAGGGTCCGACATACATACATTTCAAGCTGGATTTACATTGACTTGGTTTTGTTTTACGGACATGTTCAGTAATCAGTATAAGAATAAAAAAATATATGTTTTAAATAAACTAATAACATAATGTTGGTAAACTGATTAAACCATGTACTGCCTTGTTTATAATTAAGTATATAATTCTATTGGACAAGAGTATAGAAACAGGGAAAAAAATCACAAAAACCTACATAATGAATATAAAACACATGCAAATTTGGAAATATTGTGCTGAATTCCTCTACAAATCAGCATAGGGTTTTGCATATCATAGCTGCACTGCCAAAAGGAAGTGTCATTATAATATGAGTCCACAGGATGCATATTTGTTTGTAGAAAGGGAGTGCTAGATCACTAATGAGAGAAAGAATTGACTCAACAAACAATTCCTTGAGTAGCAACAGAATCTCAGAAGTCCCTGCTTAGAAAAACCTTTCACACACTTTCAACAATTTATGATTCTTTTGACTAATGGCTCTTCTTAGCAACTGCAAATAGCCCAAGCTTGGTGTGTGTGTGTGTGTGTGTGTGTGTGTGTGTGTGTGTGTGAAGGGGAATGTAGGGGGAAGCTAGTTTTTAGAGTATTTACAACTTGGTGTCAATCATTTCAATTAAATCAGAATTTTACAAACTGTAGATGTTGACCCGCTAATGAGTCTCCAGGAACAAGTTTTAAAAATAAAGTGGAATGGAATGGAATGGAAATGAGAAAAGGTAACAGTAATTGAAAACGATATGGGTGCTTGCTTCAGTTATTTCATGTGTGTCTTTACATATTTATATTTAGTATATAAAGCATATAGTATATAGTATATAAAGTATATTTCTTATGGTTGCTAAAATTTGTAAGACCAGTGTATGCAATAAACTTCATGCTGACAGCCACAGAGATCATCACAGAAGTGTCCACGGAGATGAGGAATAAGAAAGTACCCGAGGAAGAGGCATCTTGGAGCTTATGACTTTTGAGGGCCAAAAGGGACCATGGACACTGATGACCCAAAGTTGAAAAGATTCAAGTAAGACATAGGAGCCCATAGACCCTGGTCTACTTAGGAATACCACTCAGCTCAGTCTCCTCCAATTTAACCAATTAGCAATAGTCGAGGCCAGGAATCTGCAGACTGTGGCCTCTTAAATACCTTGCAAGCTAAAAATGCCATTTATATTTTTAAAGGCTGAAAAAAAAATCAAAGAATAATAAGGTTTTGTGACATTTGAAAATCATATGGAATTTAACATTCAGTACCCATAAACACACTTGCAGTACATGTATTCATTTACATTTGGCCTATGACTGCTTTTGCACTATATTGGTCGACTTAAGTAGTTGTAGCAGACATTGTAGAGCCAGCAAAGCCTAAAATATTTACTGTTTGGTTGTTTAGAGAAAAAAGTTGCTGATCCTTGGGTTTAGGTTTCTTTAAGTGGATCACAATTTACTGGAGCCTGCTCGTCCTGGCTCATAAGAGCGGACTAAGAGTTGTTCTTCCCTAGTCCATATATAATGACATAAGAGTGGTAGCCTGAAATCGGCCATGATAGAAATATTTACACCACTGAAATCAACAGGTACAGATTAGGGCTCTTTTTTTCACCGGAGAGCCAGTTGTTAAGCGTTTAAAAACACTACTGCCTTAAGCACTTAAGAGCTCCATGAATTTAGGTGGGTAACACTGTGTAAACCATGGTTTTCCATTGAGAGGTCTAGACTACCTACCTCACAGGAGATTGCTTTTAGAATGAAATGAGATGGGGTAGCAATACACTATACTTTAAAAATGGGCTTAATTTTGCTCTGAACCTTAAATATCTCTAAAAAATAAAATTTTAATTAAAAAATAAAATAACGAAAGCAAACCACCACCACCCAAAACAAAACACTGTATATGTAAGCCACTATTAGTATTACCTTCCATATCTTACCTCAAGTATGAAAAAAAGAAGAAAGTGAGAGGGAAAACCTAGGACACAGCATTAGGAGATTCATAGTCTTCTCTAAACAGTGTGGCCTGGAAATTTGGAGGACCTGAAGTCTGATCTCTAGATTTCACATAGAATAGCTGATATTAAATTTTACTGTTATCATCCCCTTTGAAATTTTTCTCAACATTATAATTTTCTTCAACGTAATAGTTTGTTCACTTTGTCTTTTTTTTTCCTTCAAGATTTTATCTATTGAGAGAGAGAGAGAGAGAGAGGAAGAGAGAGCATAAGTGGGGATAGAGGGAGAGGGAAAGAGAAAATCTCAAGCAGAGTTCGCACTAAATGGAGCCTGCAGTGGGGCTTGACCTCACAACCCCGAGATCATGCATGACCTGAGCTGACATTAAGAGTTGGACACTTAACTAACTGAGCCACCCAGGCACCCCATATTTCTTTAAAATAAAGAACTGTTAGGAACCATTTTACTCACATGATTTGTGTCAAAACGCTTGACCATGGTCCTTTGATACAACAACAACAAAAAGCCATCAGCAGAGGGATGTATACAATTGCATATTAATCTTTTGCATTTCTTACTGAGTTCTAAACTAATGTTTCATAATTTCAAATAGCTATAGAAACCACCAGCTTCATTGGATAATTTATACCCTTCAAATTTCCAAATATGTGTTTTCTTTCCACTGCCAAAACTGAAAAATTATTATCTACTGTGGAATATTTTAATAAAAAATAAGTATGCTTTTATCATGTAGTATGACATGGTGGGAAACACAGTATTTGGAGCTATACAGAAATGAGAATCCTGGCCTCACCTTTTGTATTCCTTAATTTCTTCACCTCTAAAATGGGGCAGTAGAGTCAGTAGGGGTGGGAATTATTTTTCCACACCATTTCCTATGTCTCTAAAGTTGTTGAGTTGGGCAGAAATCTCCATGAATCTTTTCACTGGAATCTTTTCTCTGTCACCTAATAGTTGAGTTACTGGGCAAATCCTTTGATTTTTTTGAACCTTTGTTTCTACATGGGTAAAATAAGGACAAAAATATTCTGAAGCATTCTTTTTTTTTTTTCTGAAGCATTCTTGTTAAGTTTGTAAATGTAATACACATGGTGCACATTTAATAAATATGAACTTTTGCATTTTCAACTGTGATCCAGGCCATTTTGTACATTCTCATTATATATAACTTTTCTGGTTCTGATATTCATTAGATCTTAAAGTATTATTTTTGAGAATTTGACTTTTGCCGTCCTTAAAATTTTCTTTTCTCATCATAAATTTATTTTTTAAGTTGTTACTTAAATTCCAGTTAGTTAATATACAGTGCAATATTAGTTTCAGTTATATCCTTCCTTTATTTTAAAAATATAATGTTAAACCATAAACTAGCATTTCAAGCTTATCAGAATCTCTCTCTTTTTTTTAATATTATTGCTCCTGTTCTTTGATCTTTCCAATTGATTGGCATCTCCTTCTGGATATTAAAAAAAAGAGAAAGGCAAAGAGGTATTTTTAATCAGTACATTTATAAAGTGTGATTATGAAGCTCTAGATTTCACCTATGAATGTCTATATAGAAATCTCTATGCATTAAAATTGATTGGATAATTGCATAGAAGAGCTTGAATCTAATATGAAGAATGACAAAATTAACTATAAATGACCAACAGTTACTGAGGAATTCCCTCTCAGGGCCAGGCAAGAGATTTCTTTCAGAATTTGGAATTCGGTTCAAGAGGTAAGACATAAAAAAGTAGTCACTTTCCAGTCTGCACATATTTAAAAGGGTTTTGTTTGCACAGGGCATCATAAGGAATAGAAATGTAAGTCAAAACTCCATCTTGTTTAGGAAAATAATAACACAGAACCTCCAAAAGAGAACTTTGTTTAGGTAACTCTGCAAAGTCAACTTAACTCCCAGAATAATTGTTTCAGGTAGACTTTTATAGAAGGTTGCTCTGACCTGCAAGATGGGGAGGATTATGCATTCCAGATAACATGTTGAATATAGAACGAGGCACTATATCCAGAGGAGGGAGTTCCTAATGTTTACTAGAGCATGCTATAATCCGTGGCACTAGAAAAGGTAATGTGTAAACTTGCCTTATAGATGCATGCTTTCGTGATGCTGTCAAATCAAGGCATCTGTAAAAGACAACTCATATAATTTTAAATTCAGTGATAATAGAGAAGTACCTAAAATGTATAATTTCAAGATTTAAGGTTGTTTCCTAAATAGTAAAACTGGCATTTGTATTTCCTCATGTATTACTGAATCATTATTTAGAAGCAGATTTTTAACATTGTCTAATTAGCTAAATGTTGTAGCTCTATTTCTATAATCTAGTAACTTTATAATTCTTTCTGGAGGAAAAAATGACTAGACAGAAAGCTATAGTTTCTTTTAAAGCATTACTCCAGGGGCCCCTGGGTGGCTCAGTAGTTGAGTCTCTGCCTTTAGCTCAAGTGATCCCAAGGTCCTGAGATCACGTCCCATACCAGGCTCCCCGAGGGAGCCTGCTTCTCCCTCTGCCTATGTCTCTGCCTCTCTCTGTCTCTCATGAATCAATAAAATCTTAATAAATAAATAAATAAATAAACATTACTCCAATAATTTGTTTAGTTATTTGACATTATTGTTATATAAAAGTAGAATATATAACTTGGTTTATTATAAACCCATGTCACCCCAAAAAATTAAAAAATAAATCTATGGCCCCAAAATTCTACACAATCTCACCAATATAGCTAAATGACAATATTCAATATTTACTGAGTTTTAATTCCCTCAGAATCACCAACTGATATTCTAAATGATGGATTTTTGGCAATTTTTCTATTATTTATTGGATATTAAGTCTAAAGTATATATATAAATATAAAGTATATATAAACTACATATTAGTACCATCTGAAATTTCAACATACAGTCACTAATTAAATGTGTAAGATTTTTAAATAAAAAACTGGAATGAGCTTAAAGAATTGAGATCCACAGAAAAAAAATATGACATTCACAAATTAAAACCCAGGAACATTTTTAAGAACATTTTTCATAAATTGAGCTTCATTTGAAAACCAACTTCTTCAGTTTTCAAGTTCAAGGTTTTAATCTATGTACAGAAAGTTGCTTTTTAATATTGTTAAATGAAACAAATATACCACCATTTAAATAACAAATTACCAAAATAACAAACTGTATTTTTTTTTTTTACAATTGAGCAAAATTTTAAACTGAAATTGCCTTAGTTTGCTACTCCTCCATCCAAGTAAAACCCAAAAGCTCTATTTCCCTTGCCCTTCCCATGTAGGGATAATTGGACCACATGGTGTCAGATCAATTCAAATTTCTAATCTTGCTTCCTCCTGTCCTTCCCTTCTGTATGCATCAGTGTACATATTCTAAACCATGGATTACTTAACTATCCCTTGTTCTATGATGGCTGTACTAGGATTCCAAAATATTATATTGGAAAAATCCTTTCATTTAGAGCATAGAACCCCATTTCTGACTTCTTTTGGAGAGAATATCAGAAAATATATTTGATAACAAATAATCTAGGGTATTACCCCAATATAGCCTCCCAATATCTGTTTTCTTTACCTCCTCTTCTCATTTGTTTCTTCTACACTATACACTCTTTTCTACAGGTGAAAAGTATATTTAAAGTTGTACATTTTTTTCGTAAAACAAAATTTTTAATAGATTGTAATATGCCTCTATGTATCTTTCCATTCCTTTTGCATTTCTATTCAGGGTACCACATCCTGTGAATTTTACCAAATGATACAAATAAAATAAGAGTATTAGGACCACTGATTTATTTGAATATTTCTGCCTTGTATTTAATACGCTATTTTCAGGTAAGGTAGTTAGAAAACTCATGTTCTCTAAATTGAGCTATTACCGTTCAGTATCCCATTTAAATTACAATAGCACAAAAATTAGAACTGGTAAACTTCACAAGTTCATCATAAATCCCTTCCTGAAAAGTCCTACTGTGATCAAACAATTTGTTAAAAGGAAAGTATAATTTAGGACATATTTTGATTTTCTAAAATATGATGTCCCACTTATTTTGTATAGGTGTGTGTGTGTGTGTGTGTGTGTGTGTGTGTGCGCGTGCACGCCATATTTGGTATTTTGAAAAATAAATTTGTTTCTCTTGAAAAATCAGGCTTGGTTTTTGGAGCAAACTAAATTAAATTTCCTCTTCTTCAAATTTTGATATACACTGTAGAGTTTTGCCTCTGAGATTCTCAAAACTTATTTGGTTTCCAAAAACAATGTATGATAGTATTTATGTAATTATGACCCACTTCCACCTTTAGCATGCTTTACTGTTCCTTTTCCTGCATTTAAATACTCAGATAATTGGGAATATGTAATAACAAGAAAATGAGATACTCAAGACCAATTTGAACTAATATAAATAAATTTCCAATACTCACCCTAAGCACTAAAAACTTATGAGATTTTGTTGGGCTCAGTTCCTAATGAGATCTTAAAGCTCATTTTCTTAACTATATTCCTACTTTGAATGACATTTGTAGATGCCCCGTTGACTCAGTGTTTTATATCAAATTAGCACTGCTATTTTCTAACTTACTTCCTTTATTTATGAATTTATGAGTCTAGTGACTTAATGTGTATCATATCCCCACATTACCAAATGAATTTTGAATAAGTTTTTAAATTATTTTCATTCTTCTTTAATTAAATGGTCTCTACTGAAAACAGCATAAATTTGTGTACATTCCATATGCATGCAGAACTTAATGCTCAGGTTTTTAAAAACAATACCCAAGGTATTATTTAATACTCCACACATTTTGGCAGTTTCCTTGTATCTTTTTGCTGACTTTTATTGGACTAATTTCCCTATGAACAAAAGTAAAGGGCAAATATTAACTCAGAAGATTTACAAATTCATATTGTTGTATAAGATTATAACCAAAATTAAGTCATTAAACTCTGAATAGGTATTGGAGCTTTGATAAATTATATTGGCAGAAGATTAAAATCAAATGTATACTGATTTGAGTTGATTAATAGAGCCAAAACAGTAAAAATGAACAGAAAGAGCAGAAACATAACAAGTATACAAAATGAAAATAGCAGGATGTCTGGGTGGTTCAGCGGTTGAGCACCTGCATTTGGCTCAGGGCGTGATCCTGGAGTCCTGGGCTCGAGTCCCACAACAGGCTTCATGCATGGAGCCTGCTTCTCCCTCTGCCTATGTCTCTGCCCCTCTCTCTCTCTCTCTGTGTCTCTCATGAATAAATAAAATTTTTTAAAAAAAAGAAAATAGGAAATCTAAGATTAGCAGTGGAGATATGGGGGTATTAATATTTCTTGAAATCCATGCTATTTTTTAATTGTTTAATTTAAAAACTGAGGTATCAAATTGTATTTCACCAATACACTATTAACTTATTGATAGATGTCTGCATTCATTAATCAAATATTTATTAAACACCATCTGTATGCCAGGCATTTGGTGGGTCCAACTGTCTACTGAAGTAGGTGAATAAATGCCTCCATTCTTGTAGAGTGGAGATACTACCTGTCTAATATTTAATGATTAGGTCTCAGACTAATTGCCACTTCATCTAGAAACTTTTCCCTGAGCTATATTCCTTGCCCACAACTGTGTTAGGGGTTGTTGCTGGGCATTTCCCTAAACCTGTGTTCTTTCTTTATTGTATCACTTACCATGATTTATTGTAAATACTTATTTGAAGTATTTCAACTCCTTGATTATAAGCTTTGGAGGACAGAAATAAAGCTATTTGCTCACAATTATATCCCTTGTGTCCAGCACAGTGTTCTGCACATGGTATATGTGGAATACATACTGGATGAATGCATAAAAAAGGAAGAGGGAGGGAAGGAAAAAGAAGAAAGAGAATCAAGGAAGGAAATAGAAAAGACACAGGAAGGGAGAAGGGAGAAGTAATTCCACACTGGAAAGCTCTCAAGGTCAATTTTTTTATTGAGTTTTTAATTATAATTCCAGTATAATTAAATACAGTGTTATGTTAGTTTCAGGTGTACACTGTAGTGATTCAATACTTGTATACATTACCCAGTGCTCATCATGATAAGTGCACTCTTAATCTGCACCACCTAAATCATCCATTTCCCCACCCATTTTGCATCTGGTAACATCAGTTTGTTCTCTATTTAAGAGTTCATTTTTTGGATTTTTCTCATTCTGTTTTTCCTTTGTTCACTTATTTTGTTTCTTAAATTCCACATATGAATGAAATCATATGGTATTTTTCTTTCTCTCACTGACTTATTTCTCTTAGCGTTGTACTTTAGTTATGTCCATGCCGTTGCAAATGGCAAGATTTCATTCTTTTTTATGGCTAGATAATATACCATTGTATATATCAATGTATACATACATACACACATACATATGTACATATACATACATATGCATAAACATACATACATATATCATATCTCTTTATCTATTCAATTATCAATGGGCAGTTGGGCTGCTTCTATAATTTGGCTATTGTAAATAATGCTTAAATAGACATAAGAGTGCATATAGCCTTCTGAATTAGGTTTTTATATTTTTTGGGTAAACACCCACGAGTGCAATTACTAAGTCGTAGAGTAGTTCTATTTTTAATTTTTTGAGGAATTTCCATACTGTTTTCCAGAGTGGCAGCTCCACTTTGCATTCCCACAAACAGTGCAAGAGCATTCCTCCTTTCTCCGCATCCTTGTTACAATTGTTCCTTGTGTTTTTTATTTTAGCCATTCTGACAGGAGTGAGGTGGTATCTGATTGTGGTTTTGATTTGCATTTCCCTGATGATCAGTGATGCTGAGCAACTTTTCATGTACATACTGGCCACCTGTTTGCCTTTATGCAGAAATACCTGTTCATGTTTTCTGTCCATTTTTAAAATTGGTTGTTGAGTGTTGAGTTTTATAAAATTTTTATATATTTTGGATACTAACCCTTTATTAGATGTTTCATTTGCAAATATCTACTCCCATTCAGTAGGTTGTCTTTTGTTTTGTTGATTGTTTTCCTTTGCTGTGCAGAAGTTTTTTACTTTGATGTAGTCCCAATAGTTTATTGTTGCTTTTATTTCCCTTGCTTCAGGAGGCATGCCTAGAAAAATGTTGCTACAGCTGATGTCAGAGAAATTACTACCTGTGCTCTCTTCCAGATTTTTTATGGCCTCAAGTCTCACATTTAGGTCCCTAATCCATTTGGCATTTATTTTTGTGTAGGGTAAGAAAGTAGTACAGTTTCATTCTTTTGCATTTTTCTGCCCAGTTTTCCCAACACCGTTTGTTGAAGAGACTGTCTTTTTCCCATTGCATATCCTTGCCTCTTTTGTCAAGGATTAATTGATCAAGGTCAATTTTGAATGTAAATCTCAAATTCTCTTCCTATAAGTCTAATAATAATGACATATGGGAAATTAGAAAAAAACTAAAATTACAAAAAAATATCTCTCATCTCAAATTTAAAATGTGATAAGGTGCTAGAGGTAATAGAAAGATGAGATCAAATTCTACATTCAATCTATTATGAAATATGAGCCACAGCTATAATCCTTTGAAGAGTTTGAAAAAGAGTCAGTAAATCATAGATAAAAATGCCTGTATTTATTCTCTAGACAAATATTTACCTGAGCAGGACAAGAAGCAGGATTTCAAAATGTTTTCTACCTACAGAGGCTATAGGATATTTTTTAAAACACCCAGGTGTCATTTTTGATATGACATACCCAATGTTAGAATTTAAAAGAAAATATTTTCAAATCAGTAGAAAAGTATTTATGAATTTCATAGTGCAAAGGTCATTTAGAATTAAAATAGCAAGAGTTTTTGTTTCGTTTTGTTTTTTTTCTCTTTGGAGCTATATATTCAGTTTTCTACAGAAAACATGTATTATATTTATACTTAGATAAAATGAAGATGAATTTTAAAAATGGGAAATGTAGAACTGAATTGAGCATAAAATCATGTAGCAAAGTGTCATTATGAGTATCTATTTATTTTTATTATTTATTTATTTTTTTTAAAGATTTTATTTATTTATTCATGAGAGACATACAAAGAGAGAGGCAGAGACACAAGCAGACAGAGAAGCAAGCTCCAAGCAGGGAGTCCAATTGGGACTCAATCCAGGGTCTCCAGCATCACACCCTGGGCAGAAGGCATATGCCCAACCGCTAAGCCACCCAGGCGTCCCCATTATGGGTATTTATATTTAAAAATACATACACCTATATATTACCAATTAACTATCTTTCTCAAGAATGACAGTATGTATTGAATTATGTCCCATGTAAAATAGATTATCATTAATTTTTTAAATAAATTGATTGGATTGAATTGTCACACCTTTTTTTGCTTTTAGGAATTTGTAACTGTGCTACATTGTCTTCTGGAAATTATAATTACAGGTGAAAATTAGAACAACTGGATCAGTGATACATATGTATTTTGCAGGTTTTTGAATATACTGGTACATACTTTCAGATAGGTTGAAGGTACGTATTTCATTTCATTATTTCCATGACAAAGCCTATTACTGTAAACTTTGAAAATATTTTCTAAATTGATAATAAATTAAGGAATGTTTTTAGTTATTCACACTTGGGCTTTTGTTAATAACATTTCCAAATAGTATTTGATGTATTGATTAGGAAAGTTTTTGTACTATAAGTCTATTTGTATTATTTTTATTTGTATCATGTATGTATTTGTGTTTCATTACTTTATGAATTGCTTGTTTAAAATATATTTGCAAGTCAAAACTAATTTTTCATTTTTATTCAGTGACACATTAACCCATTATATAAAAATACATCAAAATATTAATTTCATACAGAGAAATAAGGATTTTTGATCCCCTTTGACAAATTAATCTATATGAGCCATAAAAAGCTATTTGGATCACATTAACATGCTGAACTTTGAGCATAGACTAATGATTAAAACTATGTCATCCTGTATTCAGCTATGAGTTTGGAGAATTAAAATATGAAATTAACAAATTACAACCTTTGCCAATAAATCTGTTATTTTTACTGCAAGATAGGGTAACCATTTATGGTGTTAAAAAGATTTGCTTTGAGGATCTAAGAAGCTTCTTTTGAAATAACATCATTGCAATTGTGGCAGTAAATGGTTCAAAGTGCACCTAATATATTCAGAGTTCACCAAATTCTTTGCATTTCCAATCTGACCCACATCGTATTTATTGGCCTATAATGACTGTGGATCACAACAAATTCAGGATGCTTCTGGAAAGGCAAAACCTCTCCTATTAATAATGCAGTAGTTGAACATTAAAGTACCATCACTATGATATTTTATGACGTGATAAAAATGTTAAAAGTACATTACTATACAACTGCAGGAGTATATTCGGCCATAAGTGTGTTTTAACTACTAAAGGGTAACAGGAATAAAATAAGGACCGACTTGGCTTTCACGCAGGTAAAAAAAAGACATAGCACATGTTATCAGGCTGCAATGACAGTATGTTTGTGTGTGTATTGTGCGTGTACAGACATAGCACAATGGATTGAGTTCATGTATGTCTCTCTGTGTGTGCTCAGGTAGGTACGTGTGTTCATGCATGTGCCTGTGTTTGTGAATGTGTGTACACAAGTGTATATAAGTGTGGGATTCAGATTTCATGGCTCACAGTTGAAGGTGTTAATAATATATTTAGTGGGTGGAAGGTTGTATAGTGAGGGTATAAAATCAGAGGATGAACATTTTCTGAGTACAAAACAGAGAGTGACAAAACTGAACTGTCCAGCACGATCAATAAATCCAGCAAGGACTAGACTAGTTTGTAGCACAGCGCTGATTTTCTTTCATATAAATTATATATTTAAACCATAAAAAATGATTTTTGAGAGGTGTCTATATCAGTTTATTATTGCTGTGTTATAAAAAATTACCATTTTCCATCTTGAACACACATTTATTCTTTCACTGTTGCTATGTGTCAGGAGTCCAGGCACAGCTAAACAGTCCTCTGCTCAAGCTCACAAAGCTACATTCATATCAGTGCACTCAATTAGGAAGGGATTTACTTCTAAACTTATTCAGGTTGTTGGCAAAATTAATCCCTTTTTCCTTGTAGGGTTGAGGTACATGTTTTATAGCTGACTATTGGCTGGGGTGACTTCAGCTCATAGAGGCCACCTGCAATCCCATGCCATGTGGCCTTTCCAAAGGCAATTCACAACATACCTGTTTCCTTCTTCAAGAGAAGCAAGACAATCTCTTTCTAACATCAGAAAGGACCTAGTTGCTCATTTAAGGTCTTTTATCTAATTAATTAGGTCAACCAAGGATAATCTCTCTTTCGATGAACTAAAAATTAACAGATTTGGGGCCTTAATCACATCTGTAAAATCCATTTCCCTTTGCCATAAAAAGTGCAGTGATCACAGGGATGACATCCCAACATATTCACAGTACCCACCCATAGTCCAGGTGGGCTATAAACAGGCAAGTACACCAAGGGACAGGAATCTTGAGGGCCATCTTAGAATTCCGTTTGGGACAGTGGTGAAACATCCTATACAATTTATGTAGACCCATTTCCTGCCTCCAATCAATAATATTAATTAGTTTAGGAAATGTTTGAGCATAGAACAGAATGACACAGTTTGAGCATAGACTAATGATTAAAATTTGGTCTCTTTCTAACTCTCATTTTTATCTACATTTCCAAGTATCTATTCCATTGTTTCATTCCATGATTTTTCCACTGTGCCACCAGCAGTAAGTTATTACCCAGAACTGCTGGCCTTAGCTTAGTATCTCCCTCAAATCCCCTCACCACTCCAGCACAATGTATGTTGCAAAAGCAGCATGGAAAAAAGACAGTAAACACTTTTCCCATAGACAGGATTGAGTTTCACTCTTGATATCCTCCTTTTTACAAGAATTTGGACAAGCTATTTCACTTTTCTGGGTATTAGGTTCCTTGTCTATCAAAAGAAGTCATAATATCTACTTTTGTCATAGCTAGATGGAGAAACTATATAAAGTATAGTTGACACATAGAAAGTGCTCAATAGGAGAAAACCTCCAAGAGCACACATACTTTGGCAGTGGTTCTAGGTTCTACTTAATTTTTAGCCTTTGCATAAGAACTTTCGTTTACCAAAAATATTTTGTATTCTAGGTCATATGCTAAGTACATTTTCTTTTGCTAAGTACATTCTTTGCAATTATCTCATTTAATGTTATATTAGTTCCCTGTGGTTATTGTAGCAAATTACCATAAACTCATTGACTAAGAACAGAAATTTAGTTTCTTATAGTTCTGGGGACCAGAAGTTCAACATCAAGATGTCAGCAGGGTTTTACTCCTGCCAAAGGCTCTAAGGGACAATCCACTCCTTGCCTCTTCCAGCTTATGGTGTTCCTCGGCTTGTAACCCTATCACTCTGGTCTTTCTATTGTCACATAATCCATTCCTCTATTGTGTGTCTTTCCCCTGTATTTCTAAGGATACTTGTCATTAGATTTAGAGTCCAACCAGATATGCCAGGGAGATCTCATCTCAAAATCCTTAGGTAAATTACATCCAAAGAGACCCTTTTTCTAAATAAGGTATTATTCACAGATTCTGGGGATCAGCACAGATTTTGGGAGGCCACCATTTGGCCCACTACCAACATCCAAAATCCCTAAATTTATAGAAGAAGCAACCAAATTTCAGAGACGTTTGAGTATTTCTCAAGATCATATGGACAATTTACAGTATGGATAGGCTTTGGTGGTGATGGGTTATACACATATTTCTGAGTCCATGCCTAATTCTGAACCCCTGGTTGCACACTGTACTCTGGCACATCCTGGCAAGTCTTAAGAGCATTCAGGAAATCTTATCTTGGAGGATATATCTATCAGTAAAAGAAAATTTTACTGTTTTTTTCCTTATATGAGCTTAGCCTGATTTTCTGAAACTGTCAAAATCATTTCTTCTAGTAAAAATTAACCTGAGTGTGGGAGTGAGTTGAATTGCTTTAAATTTAAAGATGTCAAAGTAAAGGTCGAGTGGATGCCTATCTTGGGTCTTTAATTAGAAGATTTTGGAGTTCTGTACTAAGATTTTAAAAGCAGGGTGAATCACTTCACCTTTGTGCTGTGATCTTTGGTGCTTTTTTGTTGACCCTTGGCACCACAAATTAAGCGATCAGAGATAATTTGGAAAAGAAAGTTAAGTTCAGGAGTTTTGAAGGAGTACATTGTCTCCCACATTTCCTCATCATTCCATTTTTGTCTTGCCTTTCCAACTACCAGGGACTTATCCCACATATTTACTATGTTGTATTGGTGATTGTGGTATGTGGTTAATGTGTCTCAATTTACACATATACTTTTTTCTAATCTGAGCAAATTTTTTTCCCCATAAGATTCTTTTCAGATTAGCTAAGAGTCTTTCCCCAAGCCCCAGGAAAAAGGGGAAATGTTGCACGTAATATATATTTTTATAATGACTATATAAATAAATTTACAAGAAGCCACACACTCTAATGAAAAAGTCTTAGGCTAGGATCTTTAAAAATCTGCATTCTAGATTCAGTTCTGCACTAATTAATTGTGTGATCTCAACTGGGGGCCAAGATAACTTCTTATTTGCAAAACTGAGATAATTGCTATTTCCTGACTCAAATCATTGCTCTAAGTATAAAAGAACTTACAAAATAAATGTTGAAATCCTCAGAAAACAGTGTGCTAACTTTAAACCAAGATAAAAGAATAAGGAGCAATTGAAATATGCAAATTTAAAAAATCTATAAAAATATTTGGAGGGTTTTCTCAGTCATTTTCTATAGTTATCAGTGGTCGATTTTAAGCCTTTAAGACATCTATCCCAAAGTCATTCTCTGCTAGAAGATCAAGATTTCCTTAGGATTTTAATGTTATTAATGACATAGAAATTTGCTTCTAATGAAAACACTTCATTTTATAATGGCAATTCTGCAAATTCCAAGAAGTGCCTTTGGAAACTCATTCTAGCCTCCTTTTCCCTTTAGCCTTTATTTCCAGATGTGTTACAACACTTACTCTATGTGAAAGCTCATCAGTCAGCTCTGGGGAGCCTTAATTCTCAGGCATTTACTTCAATAGATAAGTGGTTAAACAGTAACCAAGTGTATAGGCCTTTCCAAGAGAGGGGAAAGATGTTTGTAGGGAGAATGCAAGACCGTTGAAAAGTATTTAAACACAAATGATTAGTGGAGTTGTCCAGGGACCAAAGAACCTTCTGTTGAGTGGATAGGAAGAAAAGATTGGCCTGCTGTTTTCCACAGATAGTTTGCATTTGAAGCATAAAGTAATTAAGCGTTTTAATTTTGATCCCTGTGGTGCCTCTCCTTCTCAGAGCACAGCAGGGAGGGTGAGCATAACTGGCACCATTTGAAAGGTTGGGTGCCTGAGATTGCAGCAAGTCTTTGTTTGTACTTGAAAACTGACGTCGGGGTTTACTGTGTTGCTTTACTTACGCATACTCTGCTCCAATCCATGTAGTAAGCAGAAAAATTGTGCCTTCCACCCCACCTTCAAAAAGCAGCCTTGAATCCTCTGTCATCAGAGAGATTAGCTGTGCGCTCACCTGGGCAGACGCCAGAGCTAAAAATGCTCTTTTGGATTAGTATCTATATTTGTTTCTGATATGATTCTGTACTCAGACAAGATTATACATTATTTTTTATAGTTTTACTCTACTCTAGAACATATTAATGTGAACATCCAAGGCCCTATAGGGTCCCTTTGATTTCCTAGTTTACTAGGTCTTTGAGTTAGGCTTACATACCAGGAATAATTGAATAGGAGAATAGACCTTTTTTTCCAGTTGATATAATAAAGGTAGAAAAATACCAAAGAAGATTATCTTTCAAAACAGAGTCAGAACTTTTTAACCACTGAGACTTCATCCCCAAACAGTGCCTGGCATACTTGAAGATCCAATAAATCAATGAATCTTCTCCATATTTACTTTCTACCATGTAATACAGTATGAAGCTCTGACTCTGTCCTAGGCTGCATACCTTAAAGATATGATAATATACATAAAATGCAAAAGATTTAATGCTTAGGTGGAGATATTTCTATTTGATCTACCAATTTCAAACTATTTTTCTATTTGTGTTGCAGTTACAGCTATGCTGGACTAGGCAACTAAAGATCTGTATTCTGGACTTCATTGAAATACTTGGCTCATTTATCTTGGATGCCAAATTGAGGTCTTAGTGTCTTTCTCATTAATCTTGCAGAATAGGCCTATAAGCCAAAAGAGGGAAAGTATACAGTCTTTTTGAAACTTTTTGCTACTTTCTGAAGTGTCCAAGGATGCTATGCCATCCAAATTTGAAAGGTAATTTTTCAGGATAAATGAGAAGCACATCACCTGCATGAGTACTTCTGGTCACCAGGAAAAAAAAATGGATTGGTAAGCAGAGAAGTATTATAATATTTATCTTTGTTGTGGAATTGAATAAAAGAAATAGCCTATAACTAATATATTGATATGTTACCATAACATGTTTGTTAATGCAAAACTAAGTATACAATAAATTTATCTAATATTTTCAAAACAGCAAGATCAAGACTATTATTTAAAGCAATGTGTTAAATGCTGAATAAATGTGGGATTTTACCACATTCATTCATATTTCACACAGGGACTATACTTCCATCAGTTTACTGCCCTGCATAATTATTGTTATATCATTTATTTATTTGTGATATATTGTATATTATTGTAACCTGTGATTGAATATTAAATACTTATACATAAAAAAATTCTGCTGGTTTTCTTGTTCCAAGAGGATATAATATTTAGAGATATTTTAAAATCAAAGCCAAAAAATTCATAGAACTATAATATTCTAAAGTGAGAAAAATTGGGATGCCTGGGTGCCTCAGCGGTTGAACATCTGCCTTTGACCCAGGACATGAGTGATCCCGGGATCGAGCCTCACATCAGGCTCCTTGCAGGGAGCCTTCCTTGTGGGGAGGCCTATGTATCTGCCTCTTTTTCTCTCTGTCTCTCATGAATAAATAAATAAAATCTTTAAAAAAACAATAAAATAAAGTGAGAAAAATTATAAATCAAGTGAAAATGTATAATTTTTAGAAAAAAGGAAAATAGGATTGCACAATAATTTTGAAGATTGTTGTTAGTAGCCATATTCCAAAATCAGAGTGGCTTAAGGGAGGAAAAAAACATGTGAAGAGAGCATTATTGTATGACAAAACTAAAATGTCCAGGGATATATCTAGGTTAAGGCATAGCATAGCTAGATTCAGGTCCTTAAACACTATTTTCAGAAAATTTTACTTTCTATATCTTGGTCCTGCATTGATCTGTGTTATCTTTATTCTCAAGAAGAAAATTTCCTCAACATCAAAATGGCCACTGGCAGACACAGGCTTACTCGCAGTCTAGCAAACACAACCAGAGTTTTGCTTTTCTGCCAGTAGTTCAAGCAAAATCTCAAGATTGATGCTCACTATCTTTAATGAAACTTGGTTCACCCTTGTTCTTTTGAGCCAGTCACTATGGGGGAGGCAATATGGAAGTCTCACTGGCGAGTTGTGGATGATATATGCCCTATCCTGAAGGAGGAGGGAAGGGTGTGGTTTATTCATATTACATGCCCAGAAAGTCAAGGTGATAAACAATTATACAAAGAAAGGGTAACCAGTGTGGGGAAGGCAAAATCAATACATGTTCCCTGTAGAAAGTGGTACAGCAGTAAGATAACTTTCTAAGAATGGAGGGAAGTGTTTCAGAGAAAAGAATTATGAAAACAAGGAATAACAAGAAGGTGTTATTATTTAGAAGAAGGCACCAAATCTTCCTTAAAATTAATAATATTGAATAGTGGATTACTGAAGAGTAGATATTATCAGTTAGTTGCAAGATGTTCAAGAAGAGGCCTAAAGAGTAGAACTAATTTAAAAAAAAATATGAAAACATAGTTGAAAACTGAACTTTGTCATTCCTTGGGAAGAATATTTTAAGATTTCTATGTAATGAAGTTTCAGGTCAAAATTCATCTCATAGTCACGATCATTTGTTAAGTAAATATATAGTCAGGTTATCTAGAATCATGATCCACTAGAGAAACTAGAAGTAAATGTGATCAGCAATGTAGTGACACATTTGAAAGGTACTTGTCTTGATTTGAATTCTAGTTCTTGTTCTTCTCTTTGCTCTATGTATGAACTTGGGAAAGCTACCTAAGCTCATTGTGCCTTAGTTTACTCATTTAAAAATGTGTGTAATATTAGAACCTACCTTACAGGGTGTGTCATAAACTGTGAAAGGTCAGAAAGTAAATGTGCTTGCAAGATACCAAATTTTCCTGTCTGTTTTATGGATGTTGGTGTAAGAGAAGAAACTCCTGGGTCAGAGACAACTTAATTACCCATGGCACATGCCATTTTTTCTTTCCATTTTTTTCTTTTTTTTCTCATCAGGTGACATGGTGAGGTCTGGTGGATGCTGCACATCTAGTATATTTGTGTTAACAGTTTAAAGTACTCAGGCATAAGAAACTCCAGCATTTTTTAACCGATTGCAAGCAATGGATTCCTATGGAAAGACAAGATCTTTAGTGCATTGGACAAAATAAAAGCCAGTCCTTTACTCAGAAGGGACAAATAATATCTATTTTTCAAGGCTGTTTCATACACAAACTTGTTTTTTGAAGATAATGAAGAACCAAAAGACAAATAACCTCTGCTCTCAAGAAGCAAAGAAATGCAAGAAACACATAAAGGATTATCTCCTTACAGGTTGTTGCAAATTAATGAATGTTCTATTATTATTATTATTATTATTATGCAGCGGTTTGGCACTTGCCTTTGGCCCAGGGCACGATCCTGGAGACCCGGGATCGAATCCCACGTCGGGCTCCCGGTGCTTGGAGCCTGCTTCTCCCTCTGCCAGTGTCTCTGCCTCTCTCTCTGTGACTATCATAAATAAATAAAAACTTTTAAAAAAATTATTATTATTATTAAATGATTTTTAAACTATTACTGTAATAATATATATTATTCCATTTATTTAGCTCTCATGTATGAGTCATAATCATATATGTTCAGTCCAATTAGTGTGATTAAGACAACTAACAATTGCAATAAAAGGCCTAAAACATCCAAACGTGGAATAGGATCCCACAGCAAGACTCTGAAAAGTCATAATTTTATTTACATATTCTTTTCTTAAAAAGCCTCAACACAGGCTTAGGAACTTTCCATTTTTTTCATTTATTTTCCTCATATTAACTTATTGTACTTCCACATAAGATCTTTTATTAACAAAATAATTTCATGTCTTTATTAGATACAGAAGAAATTAATGTGTATGATAATAGCAATAATAATCTAGAACATTATCCTCCATGAGAGCCTACATTATCTTTCTTTAATATTTTCTTATTATATTTTTTCTGAAAATTTCACAGAGAATTGCATTATACAGTTAAATTACAAATATTATAGAAGAAAACTTAAGAAATATAACCAACAGGGAAAGCTCAATAGTATTATGAGAAGAAATGGAGGTATAAAATTGCAGAAGAAAAATTGCAGATCAAAAAAGTCAAAAATATGATTGCCTAGGGTTTTTTTTCAGTAGTAAAACTAATTTAAAAAAATCCAATGGGTAGCCAACATAGAAAATACCTGGAAAGAATATATACCACAGGGTAATGGTGGTTAAGAGTGCACAAAAACTCAAACATCCCATTAACAGACTCACCAAGGGATAATCCTGTAGCTGCCAACAAAATGGTTTGAATTTTCTGCCAGAAGACCAGATGCTGCTCTGTTAAAATTAAAAGAAAATAAAGTCTTTTGAATTAGTCTGTGACCTGTAATACTACTTTCACAGGTGGAATGAAGCATTATCTGTAGTAGGAATTAAGAGACCTATTTGTAAAGAAAGACATATTGCGAAACATTTTTTTTAAAGATAACAGGTTGTGTGTATATGTATGTGTACATAAAACCTAGTGCCAAATAACAATACTTCATTTACACAGTTCTTTATCATTTTAGATAGACTTTTCAATTTTTTACCCTAATACAGGTTAACTTTATTATGATTATATATCTGTTTTCATTTTACAAATTTTTGGTAAGTTGAAATTCAAAAAAGATAAATAGCCAGTAACCTCTAACTATAAATATCTTAGAACCAACGAGGTGATACACTGAAAATTACTAGATACTAATTTATTTTGGAGCTTACAGATATGCTCTCCACTGGAAGCTTTCTTCAGCTTTATTCAGAATGTGTGGTAAGAAGTCAAAATTTAGTAAGAAGATAGTTCTTTCTTGGTTCATTTCTTATATCCAAGTCTGCATATTTTTGAAGCAGTTTAAAGACATCATTGCTACAAAACTAAAAGGCAACCTTTAGAATGAGAGAAGATATTTATAAATGACATATCTGATAAGGAGTAAGCATCCAACATCTATAAAAAACTTATCAAACTCAACATCCAAGAATCAGAGAATCTCGTTAAGAAATGGGCAGAAGATATGAATATACATTTTTCCAAAGAAGACATATAGATGGCTAACAGACACATGAAAAAATGCTCAACAACACCCATCACCAGGGAAATGCAAATTAAAACTACAAGGAGTATCACCTAATACCTGTCAGAATGGCTAAAATTAACAACATGGGAAGCAACATATGTTGGTGAGGATGTTGAGAGAGGAACCTTTTTACACTGTTGGTAGGAACACAAATTGGTGCAGCCACTGTGGAAAACAGTATGGAGATTCCTCAAAAAGTTAAAAATAGAGCTCCCCTATGACCCTGCAAATGTACTGCTAGGTATTTACCCAAAGGATATAAAAATATTGATTTGAAGAGACAAATGCACCCTGATGCTTATAGGTGCATTATCAACAATAGCCAAATTAAGTCACTCAGAGAAAGGTAATTTAGTATTCAAAACAGATGAACATAGGGGAAGAGAAAAAACAAAGAGAGAAGAAAACCATAAGAGACCTTTAACCCATAGAAAACAATTTGAGGGTTGCTAGAGGGGAGGTGGGCAGGGGATTGGCTAAATGGATGATGGGTATTGAGGAGGGCACTTGTGATGAGGATTTGGTGTTATATGTAAGTGATGAATCACTAGATTCTACTCCTAAAACTAATATTATACTTGTTAACTAATTAGAATTTGAATAAAAACTTGAAACAAAAGCAAACAAAATCAGAAGACATTGTTGCTGACCACTTCCATTTCATGGGCAAGGGAGATTATGATGTATTTTAAAATAATATATTTAAATTTCAAGAATAGTTCCATGATATCATTTACCACAGCTACCTAGATTAAAATAATGATACAATAATAGTTTACCATAAGGAACTGTATGAATTTCTCACATATGTTTTTCTATAGGAAAAGGCATTACAATTTCATTTTTTCTTCTAAATAACTGAAAAAAACACAATTAATAAACTTACATCATGTATATATATTCTTGGGGACTATGACAAAATAAATTGGATTAGAGAGCATTTTAAATGGCCTACAAGTGAAGGTCTCCTAGAGCACATGTAATGAGAGTGAGTGACACATGAGGAGTTCATTTATTCACTTCCTTATTTGTCAAACATTTTTTAATACCGATTTGTGTCAGGGACTAGAGTGGCTACAGGGGATACAATAGCTGGTAAATAAATGAACAAAAAACCATAGTGTCTTCCTTTGTGATACCTAAATTTTAAATAGGAGAGGCTAATTAAATAATTAATAAGCATAAAATTTCAACTCCATCCAGTGCTATGTAGTTCTTAGAAGTGCCTATAACAGGAGGACTTGAGTCCAGATGTTGAACTTAAATGACAAACATGAGTGAATTAGAAGAACAGAAGAATACTTCATTTTGATTTTTAGAAACACCATGGTCACAATAGAGTCACAAATGTTTCCACCAATGCCTCTTTATGCAGAGGAGCATTTTTTATACCCCAGGGATCTGGGGACACAGCCAAAAGGGCTTTTCTCTAAAAGTAACATCTCAGGGCCGTAGCCTACTTTAGACTAGGGTGACCTCACATGTCAGTTTGCCCTGATTCACCCTAGTTTATGCTTCCTGTCCTAGCTTAAATTTTTAACGTCACTGGTTTACTCTCAGATTATGCTTGTTAGGGCAACATTAATTATACTGTCAGCGCTTCTTTACTCATATTTTATCCTAAATTCACTGAAATGTTTGACTTTGTGCTAAAATAAGCCTGTGTCATTTTATATACAAATAAACAATGAGTAAGATAATGCTCAAGGGGGAAATTATTAGTCTTAGAGCAACTGCAATTTGAGTAAAGACTATTTCAATGGACTATTTAAACACATAATTAAAAACTGTTTTGAATAATCATGAATAATATAGCCTCATCCCTGATAGTTCCAAGAGAAAAGATATGAATACAATTGACCATACTTGTAAGAATTCTAGAAACAGAAAACAGATAGGACAAAGTAGCTACATAGTACAAGGTGATTTGAATTTCTGTTATTGATTTTTAAGATATCATCTTTGTGTATTTTTATTAACTTCATATGTCATTTCATAATCACTAATTTATTGTCTTATGTATTCATTCAACATATATATTCTGAGTGCCACTGCATACATCAGGCGCTTTTCTGCTCAAGATATGGGGGATATGGTGGGGAATAACAGAAAAAAATCTAACTTCATAGACTTTGTTACCATTTGAAGACTTTCATATTTAAGAATAAATTATAGAAATAGCTAAAGTTGAGCAACAGTGTACTATGTATGTGAAGAGAGAATCCATACAGGAGAAAGTATAGAGTCAAAGTCGGACAAAAATAGATCGCATAGGCAGTATTGAAAGAAGCTCGCTATGACTGAGTTTTATGCTTAACTTTGAGTTTCCCAAAGGCAAAAGAAAAAAAAAAAAGAGAGAGATTCAATTAACTATTGTTTGTCCCCCTGGTATGGAAAAAAATTCTTAGAAGATACAGAATTTCTCACAACAATGTCCATCCACTATGCAGGCACACCATAAACAAGAAATTGTAAATAAAAAACACTAAGAGAAACTACTTAATTATTCCAGACCTCAGGTCTGCAAAACTAGTATACACACAATAAACCAGAAAACTCAGAAAAACACAAATTCTTGGGTACTTTGTCTAGCATAGTGCTTTTCATGTTGTCCTCAAATGTAGTCTGATATGGGAACCCCAGAGATACTGAGCATTATTTTTTGTTTTTTAATAAAAATGGAAGTCTTATATTATACAAACTATTTAAATACAGAAATAAGTCTTTTTACGAGTAAGAAAAAGATAAACTAATAAATATATACAGTTATATGTAATGTACATAATAAAGATTTTTTAAAACTAATTTATTACATAAAAATTATTCTGAATTCTGACACCAAACCAAAAAAAAGCTCTAAAAGGGACAAATACAGGGATGCCTGGGTGACTCAGAGGTTAAGTATCTGTCTTTGGCCAGAGTGTGATCACAGGGTCCTGGGATCGAGTTCCACATCGGGTTCCCTGCATGGAGCCTGCTTCTCCCTCTGCCTGTGTCTCTGTCTGTCTCTCTGTGTCTCTCGTGAATAAATAAATAAAATCATTAAAAATAAATAAATAATAAATAAATAAATAAATAAATAAATAAAAGGGACAAATACAAACTTCTTATTAGTAATAATACAGACTTTAAGATCCTTAAAGAAAACATTATAATCTAAAAATACACTAAATAAATATTCATAAAAACTATACAAAGTGTATATCTGAGATGTAATAATAAAAATATTTTTAAATTGTTAATTCATCAATTACATTGATAGAACAAACAGAAAAAATTTGTTTTCAATATTAAAGAAGAGATATAAAACAAATTATGAACACAGGAATTTAAAGAAGTTATATAAATTACCATCATCATAAATTACATCAGTAACTTAGTGCTTAAATTGTGAGGCACAAGAGCTTTGTATACATAATTTGCTTTAAAATTAGATATAAAAACCTGTAGATTCACTGTTTTGCTATTTCTAATTTTCAAAAAAAATCAAAATAGTAGAAACAGAATTTAAACTTAGTTCTAATAATCTTCAAAACAAGTATTGATTATCAATATGCTCTGTTGAATTAAATCTATAAAAAACTGGAGTTAGATAAAAAAACTAAAATTGAGAATATTCTTTTAGAATATAACTGTGAAAAGATGATTGATAAAATGATATAAAAATGTAAACATAAAACATAAAACAAGCTGAAAAAAGTATTCATGTTTAGTTATTAAATTCATTATCTTTTACATATAAAAGTTCTCACACATTAATATACAAGAGTTACATATTCCATTAGAAATATTTTTAATATTAAGTACATAAAATAGCCAAAGCTATTACTGACATATTTAGCTTAACCAGCAGTTGTAAAATATGCAAATTAAAGCAAATTTCAGTTTTGCTTATATAAGATCCTATGAAAGAGTGATGTGAAATGAGTGAAATATCTCTTTCATATGTAACAGGAGTATAAATTGTCATGTTTTCTTGAATGTAGGTTAGGTAATATAGAATCAAATGTTTGAAATATTTTCATCACAGTTTACCCAGTGATTCCACTTTAACTAATTTGTCCTAATGAAGTAATCTGAAATGTACTCAGACTGAATACAAATAAAATTACTCTAGCGCTGTTCATGATAATATAAATGACATGAACAGAACATACAATGAAAATAATCTAAGTGCACAAAAAGAGCAGAAAGTTAAAATATTTGTTGCATATCCATAGGCAGTAATTCTCTGTAATCTCTAAACCTATCAGCAAGGTTATGTAATGTCTTAGAAACACAATCAATGATTAATTAATAGGTGAAAATAAAAATATTTCAAACATTGTACAAAATTGATATTTGGAAAAAATCCACACAGTAGTTATAGTGAAGTCATATTTTGAAGAGAAAATAAATCTATATACTCAGACTTATAGATTCAATATTGGAAATAACTGTAACAATTCTAACAGTAGCTGTCTCTGAGAGTAACCATATGAGGAACATTACTTTTCTCTTTGTACTTCTCTATATTTCTCATGTGTGATTATAGCAAACAAGAAGTAATCTTATAATCAGAGAAATTCTGAAATAGTCTTAATAAAATGTCTTATCTGTAAAATGATTAATCTTCGAAGAACTCAAAGTCTGTGTTCTTAAGCCACACAAATATGTATTTCAGAAATATAAGCAGACACAAATGATATAGAAGTACTCAGAAAACTGGTTTTTAAGTGACTTAAAGAATTTTAATCATCTTTATATGTGATTGTTACCATTGGCTTATCATTAGATAAAACGAGGCAGCAATAATTTGGCTGTCATAAATCTGTTCTATATTTCCTTTCTAGGAAGCATGACAAAAAGAACGTTTCTCCTCAGGATTAGAGGTACCATCAAATTCACAACCTTTTGTCAAGAAGACGGTACATAATGAAATAATACTCTTCCTCTTGTCTCTACAACTTGGTCTACTTTAAAGAAAAACAAAAATTCTCATAAGCATGGAGATAAACACTATGTATGAGTGTCTTATAAAAACATAATACATATCCTTCCAGAATTCAGCTCTCAGCAAAGTTCTCAATTGTGGGCAGGATGTGTTTTATTAAATGGCCATATGAGGTGTAAGAACATTTGAAAGCAAGCCCTCACAATGTTTTCCACAGCTAGCTGATTTACAAACCTGCTGAAGGAGGAAGGAAATTGGGTAACAGTTTATGCTTTTAAAAGCCATCATGTCTGAAAAGATATTATCCTCAAGAAAAGGAAATAGCAGCTGAGTAGCTTACACTGAACCCAGTTTTGTTTTTCATCGTACAGTTGGCCTTCCTTAAATGGAGAAGATAGAGAATCTTCTCAATCCCCTTCTTGGGTTGTCTATAACTCAAGCTTATGTTTATTTCTGTAACTGGCACAAATCTACTTTTCCAAATGATAAATCTGATTTTCAATGTACTTACATTTAGTCAACAGTTTATGAAAAAGCACATCTTGATAGCATATTGGAAATCTGTGAATACATGAAAAAATTCGTAAGTAACAGAGAAAGGCCTACCATTTGCTGAACAGTATGATGAACCCTATGAAGGATATGGAAGAAATATAAGACTTGACTCCTGTTTTTGTAGGATTACAGTTCTTCTGAGATGATACTAATTTATTGAATGCTTTTTATCTTCCTAGAGCTGAGCTAAATTCTTTAAAATGATAATTTCACTTAATCCTTAATATTTTGAAATACATCTCATTATTCCTATTTTACAAACAAGGCCACCACATTCCAAGAGGTTAAGTATCCTGCCTAAGGTGGTATATTTAGTAAGTACCAAAGCTGGGATTTGGAACTTTGTCAGATTCTAAAATCAGGTTTTAACACTGTTAAATTATCTTATCCAGACATTTCAGACAGATTTTCACTGTGAGTTAGTTCATAAGCTGGTCTTAACCAGTGTTTCTGCTCTGCTAAGAATATGAGACATTTTAGACCATTTGCTTACCTCTGGTTAGAGACTTGGGCTTCCTGAATCTCAAATAATAAAAATCTTAATTTTTAAAAGACTATTTTATTTATTTATTCATGAGAGACACACAGAGAGAGGCAAGGATATAGGCAGAGGGAGAAGCAGGCTCCTCACAGGGAGCCCAATGTGGGACTTGATCCCCGGACCAGGGATCACACCAAGAGCTGAAGGCAGACGTTCAACCATTGAGCCATCCAGGCCCCCCATAAAAATCTTAATTTATATCAAATTAGCAAACCCCATATATTTACATCCTGAGCTTTTATTATACTCTCTGACTTGGCATCTAAGTTTCTTTTAAGTTGTGGAGGCTGTTGTTTGCTATAAACCAAAGTTTGAACCAAAATTGTTTCAACATCCATCTCTATCCTTATACATCATTGTCACCACTAAGATTACTTAATATATCACTTGTTGAGTGTTTCAAATTTCATCCATAAATAAATAATCTGTATATTTTGAGTTACTACATATGGAGTTATAGATATGCCACAAATTTCTGTCAATTTGATATGATTCTCTTTTTTAAATGACTTTTTTTCTGATGAATTACAAATTTAGGACTTACTAATAATGGTATTTCATTGTTATTCAATATGGTATCATTTTCAATCTTTTGCTAAAGTAATTCCATGAAAGGAATTATTTAAATTGTATGAATATAAGATATATAAAGGTTTGGGTAAATCACAATAGAAAATTTCCTAATGGGGTACCTGGGTGGCTCAGTGGCTGAGCCTCTGTCTTTGGCTCTAGTCGTGATCCGGAGTCCTGGGATCAAGTTCCACATTAGACTCCTTGCATGGAGCCTGCTTCTGCCTATGTCTCTACACTCTCTATCTCTCATGACTGAAAAAAAATAAAATCTTAAAAAAAAAAAAGTGAAAGAAAATTTCCTTATATCTATTCCAGTACCCTACCAGTACTGAGTATCTTGACTATGTTTGGCACTTACTCACCAAGATTAATGTGCAGTACTTAAAACTGTATGCTGTGTAGGGCCATTGAATTGCTTTGTGATAAAATACCAAACATTTACTAAAAGCTTCCAAACTGAATGCTGTAAATCCAAATTAAAAGGATGTTGGTTCCAGATCCTTTGAAGTTTACATTCCGCATTCCTCCCCAAAATGGGTAATTTGAGTAGTTCTTGGTTATGTTCAAAGGAAGAGACACAAGTTCTGATGCCAGTTTATGTAAAACTAAAAATCAATTTGGGTAATGATACGATGTCATCTCTATAGAAAGGTAGATTTGTCAATTGATGACTTACATAATTTGCTAATTTTTGGAAACGAAAATTCACATACTAATTACCTCACATATTATACCAAAAAAGGTTCTGAATTAATTAAAATTTTCTATGTAAATAAAAAAAAATCAAACCTATGGGTTACTGAGAAATGTGATTTTTCCTTCTACAAAGACTTGACCGATTTGCCTGAGTCAAAAGATTGATTACAAGCTTTGATATAGTCTGGGAATCATTTAGAAGTTTCTCAATATGGTTGTTTGGAAGGAGTTAGGGAGTCTAATGATATCAGCCATTCTACACAAATATCCTGATCAACCAAAATGTATTTGGCTTAACAATGCATTCAACAATGACAGAAGGTCTGTCATGAAGATATAATCACAACTCTTTTTAAGAAAAAAATATGGAAACAAGATACCATCCATTTTGGTACTGGAGAGGACTCTCTTCATTTGCTTAAATAAGCACTGGAAAAATTTTATTTAAAATTCATATCTGTGGCAAGTATAGTAATTTCCAGCCAGCATACTCAGCTGTTCAATACAGACACTACATAAATCTGCTCAACAACATAAACACACTGCCTCAAAGCGATCTCACGAATTAAATAGCCTGTTTCCTGGAGAGAGGAAAGTATAGAACAAAATTAATAGTACAGCTACTGTATCTCAATGGGGAACTACCCTCAAGCCTGAATCATTGCCAAAGAGGAGACATAACAGAGCTGATTTTAGTGACTATAGGAGTGAAGAAGCCTGTGAACTCAAGAGAGAAGAGTAAGACTTGATTTGGAAGCATGTTGCTAATTAGCCAACTTAACAGAAATGAAAGTCATGTAAAAAGCTAATTAAGTGAAATTGATGTGCATGATCTCAGTCTTACTTTGAATATAGCTGAAGCAATCTCTGAGCTAGGGAATCCAAACTCCAGAGAACACATTTCCATGGGATGGGTGGTTTCCAACTGCTCTTAAAAGTACATTTCTTTATGCTCTTGTGGTTGTCAAGCCCAGCTATCCATGTCAATTCTGTCTTGAGAGGTACTTGCTCCTTGTAAGATTGTCAGACATGTTAAAAGTGTAAAAAAAAATTGATACTCTTCATTTTTTTAATCTGTCTAATTATAACACACATAGCCTTAGCTGCATTGTTAATTTGGAAAGCGCTATGATCTACCATTCTATCCAGAGCTGAAAGATCCAAAGTAATATTTGGGCTACCCCTATTTCTTCTAATTGTTAAAGGTAGCAGTTTGCCCACTTGATCTTGCACATTTGAGATGCAAGTTTGAGCATCTATATTCTGAAGAATCCTTTAAGAAAACTCAAAAATATTACATATTGTTTTGAGGTACCCATAGCAACTTTCAGCAAATTTAATGCATATTACAGAAGTGAACAGAAGAAGGAAAATGGGTGGTACTTAAAGTCTGTAAGGATTTATACATCATCTTTTACAGGTAACAGGGTAAAACCCAACAAAAGTTCCAAGGAAGTCAGGAAGATCTGAATAAACTTTAAAAACAGCATTTAAAAAATTATTTATTTGACACGGAGAGATAGATAAAGTGCACAAACGGGGGAGTATTAGAGGGAGAAGCAGGCTCCCTGCTGAGCGCAATGTAGGACTGATCCCCAGAATCCTGGGATCCTGACCTGAGCCAAAGGCAAACACTTAAAAGATTGAGCCACTCAGGCGCCCCAATAGTTACGATGAATTAATCATTGTATGTCAGTTACTACACAAGTACATGGAAGACATCCTACTAAATCTTGATAAAAACCTTCTGTGAAATTATAACCCCCCTTTTATAGAAAATCCAACTGAAAGAATTTAAGTAATTATCTATGACAGAGTTAGTAGGAACAGTAAAAAGTTTTCAAACTCGTCTTTTCCACAAATCTCATGTTTTTAACCGTAAGACTTAGATGGCAAAATAAGGAACACTCATCTTTCCAAGAGTATTTTTTCCAAATATATTCTCATTTGAAGAATTTTCTTATTCCACTTCTTTAGCTAAGTCTGAAGTTTTGACATAAAACCCTGGTACAAAACGTTTGATATTCCAGACACCGTTGTTTCTTTTTGATGAAATTTAATTAGTGGGTCATTGTCATCTTCCCCTCCTGCTCCTCTTCTTATTACTATTATTAGATATTTACATTCTGAAGGTAGGTGACTAGATGAGTAATAGGCAACAAACCTTTCTGTACCTTTATCATTTTTAAGATTTGCAAATTTACCCTTCATTTTATTAACTTTCACTGTTACATATCTTCACTGTCATGCTGAATAACTGACAAAAGGATTTCCTGTAGGTTCAGAATTTACAATTTCTCAGTTGAATCTAAGCTATGCTTAAACTCTGGTATAACAGTATGTCTGGAACACTGATTGAGAAGTACAGGTCAGAAATATTTTTTTCCATGGGGTAAAAAGAACTCTACAGGCAAAGAATTTACCTTAGGGGGAAAACATATACTTTTACACCATGAGAAACCCGCCTAAGCTAAGAGAGAGATGGGCAATTCAAAATACAGTGTGATACTATCATTCAAATGTATCCTCTGGCTCATCTGCTATGGGGCTAGGTTGGAACCCTAGAAATACTAGGGCTAATGTATAAGCCTAGAAAGATATTTTACCTAAAAGCTCGATAAGATATTGAGAATGAAAGACATACACACAATGAAGAGTATAGTGACTTCTCCAAATTATGTCCAGGTATATATGATCACTTTGATATGCTGAGAGGACATACATGTGAAGGTAGGAACAGGACCCAGTACCCAGGTGTAGGGATAGATGCCTCATTTGATGAAAGAGACCTCAAGAGTAGTGGTGTCTGGTGCCTGTTACTTGGTAATAGCAGGAATTAATTACAGTGGTGACAAGTGGTACCAACCACTTTGGAAAATCATAGGACCCTTTGACACAGAAAGCAGGCCCCTTATAGATGACACTCTCAATTGTGGCATCAGTGGGACACCTCTTGAATATATGTAGTGAGTTTTATTAAAAAGAGTCAAAGAAGGGTAGGAGAGGAAAAAGTTAGGTACTAATGTGGATGATAAAAAGTTGTTCCTCATTCATGTGGTGACCTACCTCCAACCAGAGATTTTCCCTACAACTATTTTCAACAGGACTAATGTGCTGATAAAAGTTAGTAATTGTAAGGTCAGGAAATACTGTTGGCTTTTGTTATTTAGATCATGAAAATTTTAAGAGTCTTTCTATGAAAACTATGAGTATTGCTATAATACTAAAAGTTTTTATTGATTTTCAGTTTTGCAAATGAAAGATGACAGGGCTGACGTTCGCAGTGGTGGCTTTCAAAACCCAGGTGGATATATATTCAATATCTGTGGAATGAACACTATATAGTTTGTTAACAAAACCAGCTTTTTCTTCTTTTCTTTTCATGTGTCTTATTCAAATCATCTTATTAATTACATGTCTTTAGTTCTATTGCCTAGAATACCCAGAGTGAGGTCTAGGGTATAATTTTTTAGAGGTCATTCCTTCAGAGGGTTATGTAAATGTCAACCTTGTCTTTACTGGCTTCACCCAGTCCCAGCCCTGGAGGATTTCCTTGTCATGCTCTTGATTTAATTGTAATGCTTTTGAAGTTTTACCTTTAAGTATGATGTTTGTTCTAGATTTTTGAAAAAGAAACTCATTATTCAATTAAGAAAAGTCAGTTACATTTTTAGTTTGCTATTAGATATTTAAACTGATCCCAAGTTTAAACTAATACCAAGTTTAAACAATTGCTTTTTCCCCATTATTTGAAATGGTCATTTAAAAATACATTATTAAAAAAAAAAACATTATTAGGCGGATCCCTGAGTGGCTCAGCAGTTAAACGCCTGCCTTCGGCCCAAGGTGTGATCCTGGAGACCTGGGATCGACGTCGGCATCAGGCTTCCTGCTTGGAGCCTGCTTCTCCCTCTGGCTGTGTCTCTACCTCTCTCTCTCTCTCTGTGTCTCTCATGAAAAAATAAATAATAAAAATCTTTAAAAAATACATTATTGTCAGCATAGTGTTTTATATTAATAGATGCCTATGATTTTGATTCATTGTTATATTCCTGAGCTAACTTCCTTTTCTGTAAAACCCAATTCAAATACCATTTTTGATCTATCTGCCAAAAGTAATGTCTTTCTCCCTCCTCTAAATAGCTACAGCACAGTGTTTACCTTTTCTAGATACTTTGACGCATTCTACCTTCTATTATATCTAGCTATGTGCATGTTGTCTCTTCTACTTCATTCTTCCTCATGATACAAAGAATAATATATTGGAAAAGTTGAGATCGGTTCCAGATCTACCACTCAAAAATATTTCTAAGTTTCAATTTCCTTTTATATAAAATAAACATTATAATGCATGCCTTTCCTGCCTTATAAAGTTTTGTAATGTATCTAAATGAGATAGATTGATCATAGTATCTATAAACTTATTTATACATATCACTTCTATTATTGATCATTAAGCTTTGAACTTTGTAAAAATTATATTCAGTGTTAGCTATCCTTGGAGATAACTATTACCTTGAAAAGTTCCTCAGATTTTTATTTTAATATGATTCTGGAATAAATATGCTCAGCAATAATCATTTTGAAAGATTATCAATGTCCTTTCATGTGCTACGTAGCAGATTGCCTTGTGGCTCACTGCACAATCTATGAATGACATAAATTTTCTGAAAGAGATGGCAGATACAACTAGCACTAAGGAATCATTGTTCTGCTTTAATTTCAAGGAGTATTTTTTGAGATGTTAGAGAAAAAAAATGTTGAAAGGAAGAATGAGTTTCCAAATACTAAAAATGCTAAAAATTTCCCAAAACAATGTTCTGGCATTAGCATGTCAAATATTAAGTCAGAGGTATAGAAAACTCAGGATATTCTGTAGGGAAGTAAAGTTAAAAAATATTTTAGTGTAATGAGGGGAGGGGGGTTGCCTTGGGAACGACCCATCTATAAGTTAGTTATTGCTGTATAACGAGCCATACCAAAACTTAAGTGGTAGACCAATTGTTATTTATTATGACTCTATAGGTTGAGTATGAAGTTATGCTGGTCTGAGTTGCTCATACATATGTGTCCGTAGTTAGCAAGGAGGTCTTCAATGGCTGATACAGGGTGATCTTGGCTAAGATGAACCACTTCTGCTCCACATGACTTTTCATCATTCAGCATTTTATCTCAGGCTTGCCATCATGGTGAAGGGAGAAGACCAAACAGATAAAACTAAAACTATAAAACACCTCTTAAAGCCTAGGCTTGGGAATTTGCACAGTATCACTTTTGCCACCATTTTCTATTGGTCAAAGCAAATCACTGGGCCAGTTCAAAGTCAGAGTGGAGAAATAGACTCCACCTCTTCATGGGCAGAACTGCACATTTACATTGCAATGGGCATGAAGACATGAAGATATAGAGAATTGGGGGCATTTTTGAGGTCTACATTCCCATCTAGGGCAAAAATCCTGTAATAGAGGTGTTAGATATGGTGAAAAGAAGTCAGAAGCCAAGAGGGATTCCCCTTACTTTCCTTTGGTATTGTGGAGAGTGACAGCCACAGGGTTCCAAAGTCCAGCAGGAAGTTGTAAGTGGAGACTTGATTAAAATATTTAGCCCTCCCTTTGCTCCCACAGTTACAGAGATGAATGTAATTGGAAGTTTTTGCATGCCCTAGGGGAGATAAGGAAGTGATAAATAAGTTGAGAGTCAAGACCCGTTATGCAATCATATAGCAAGGTGCAAGCAAGCTACAGAAGCTGGGGTTAAAAAGTCTGTATAAGGATCATATAGATAATGTTGCTTACACACACCAAGCTCTGCAGCACTGATAATATATTAAACAAGAACCAGCGATTGCAGTATTAGGTATTTACCCAAAGGATACAAAAATACTGATTTGAAGGGGGCACATGCACCCCGATGTTTATAGCAGCATTATCAACAATAGCCAAATTTTAGAAAGAGCCCAAATGCCATCAACTGATGAATGCATAAAGGAGATGTGGGAGATGTGTCATCAAAAAGAATGAAATTTTGCCATTTGCAATGACATAGATACAGTTAGCATGTATTATGTACCATAGGAGATTACTAACATATGGAATTTAAGAAACAAAACAGATAAATAGAGGGGAAGAAAAAAAGAGTGGGAGGCAAACCTCAAAAGACTCTTAACTATAGAGAACAAACTGAGGGTTGATGGAGGGAGGAAGCTGGGAGATGGGCTAGGTGGGTGATGAGTATGCAGGAGGGCACTTGTTATGATGAGCACTGGGTATTATGTGTAAGTGAGGAATCACTACATTCTACTCCTGAAACTAATATGTTAACAACTAAAACTAAATAAAAACTTGACATATAAAAGCAAACAAACAAAAAACAAAGAACTATGAGGCTCTGACTGGGTTAAAAAACAACAAACCAACAACAACAAACATCAAAGAACAATTTATATGCTCTCTAGCTCTAGACCAGCTAAAACAATGAAATGGAAGCCAACAGACGGAAAAGATAGCACACAGAGTTTGTGTTCTCTTTCCCCTACAACATACCACAAAGTCAATTACGTTACCCCAGATATGTTGGGGAGAAGACGGGTTTCCATCTAAGAGTGGAGAAGTGTTGAAGTTGGGACCATAACACTGAAAACTGAACATATACTCAAAAGAGACAAGAGCAACAAAGTTACATGAAAAGGAGATGCAAATACCAGAAAGTACTGTGATACTGCGGTTTAACAACTTAAAAAACCAAAACAACAGCAATAACGACAAAGCCAAAAACCTGTTACCCAATGACTGGGTATGATTAGATCAGATACATAAAATACAAAAAGTCAGGTTTTCTTAGCATATCAGAGCAGCAGTGAGGGACAGTTCTAGATATTGTGGAGGTGTTCAAGATAAATGAAACAAAGTATAGTATTTTTACAAATACACACCATGTGTCATGTGAACACATTGCTCCTTCTAGGGTGTCAGAAGGGACTCATCTAAGCTAGGGATGTGAAACTTGGATACTAATAGCCTCACGGTGAATCTGCCTTTGAAGCAGCATATTAAAGACAAGAGTTTGTTAATGAGGGTGCCATCATTGTTCCCCACTCTCTTTCTATAGAAATCTTTCTATGATGGGTTAGGGAGAATTCCATCTATTGGATGGTACAAGAAAGGCATTAAAGTAGTTAGAACAGAACATGCTTCTGCAGGAGAAAAAGTCTTTTTATTTAGTTCTCCTCTGAGTTTAAATAGAAATGGCCATTTTACAAGTCTTAATTGTTTTAAGTATGCCTTTAAAAGCCTTGAAGATGAAAGTATTAAATGCTGGCAGCAAAGCCTTATAAATGGGGGGGCTGAGGGCTCCAAGTGAGAGAAACTGGAGAGCTTCCTGAAGCTCATAGAGGTCATGGAGAGGAAGCACCAGAGCTCAGTCTCCATCCAGTTACCTTTCTCCAAGCTCCTCAGAGCCAAACACTATGTTACCTCAGCAAGAGGCTCTGTGGTGTACATTCCAGATTTCTCCACACCTCTTCACAGCATTTCCCTTTGATGATCAAGACCTAGTAGAATGTTAAGGTTTCTGGTTCTCCTTTGGTGAGCCCATATTTGATTCCTTCTTCTTCAAACTATGTTCCACCTTTCACTGTCCTAGTGGCCATGACAACCCTTGTTTATGAGCTGAGGTTAACATGCTGAATGTTTATGTCTGGTCTTTACTATGAAATAGTGTCATGTGATATTAGACTGCTTTCATCATTCCTATAGAAATATTACAATGTTTTAGACAAGCCTATACTGAGTCAACTTTTATGATTCTGGTCTATTGTGATATAATTACTAATACCATTAGCCACCTGTTACACGAGTCACTTGATTTTCTAATTTATATGTAATTCAAAAGAGTTTACCCTATCAAACTTGATTCTTTGTGTTTCTCAATACTTTATGTCAAGATTTTAATAGAGTTTGGCATTATTATTCTACATTTGAATAATTATATGAATTGCTCCAACTGAAAATCAGGCTTGTCATTGTCCTTATTTAGTTTCCATTTTTTTTTTTTTGAATTACAGTCTATAATTATGCAGGCTAAAAATGGCAAGTTCTTAAATTTTCCTACTGACTAACTAAACAACTCTTCCTATATTCCTTTTTTTTTTTTTTTTGCCTCACACTTCACTGAACTATGAAAACCTACTCAACTATTTGAAATGGATTTTGCAATATTTACTAAGCTATAATCTGAGATTCCAATCTTTCAGCATACCATGAGCTCACTCTAAGTGTTTCAGAGAGATAAGAAGATAGATAGCTATACAACATTTATAGAGTGTTTTATACTACTCCTTAAAATGTAGCATAAGGCAATTTGTTCATAAAATATCAATATTCTTTTTCTGTAGTCAAGACTGTATTTAGAAAAATAAAAAAGTTGAATCTCTCTTATGTAAGAAACCAATCTTCATGTCCTAACATGTCCTTCTTTTTTTTTAAATTTTTATTTATTTATGATAGTCACACACACACAGAGAGAGAGAGAGAGAGAGAGAGGAAGAGACACAGGTAGAGGGAGAAGCAGGCTCCATGCACCGGGAGCCCGATGTGGGATTTAATCCCGGGTCTCCAGGATCGCGCCCTGGGCCAAAGGCGCTGTGCCACCCAGGGATCCCCCTAACATGTCCTTCTTAACAATGGCTAAGATATTAATAAATATAGGTGCTTCCATTTTAGTGAGAAATCCTATAAAATGGATGTCTTGACAAACTTCTGTTTATACAGTTATTTATTTAGTGAAGATGTTATCCTTTTATAAAGCAGTCTTATGAAGAATTTTAATTTTATAAAGTAATATCATTACTGCTGTGTTAGAGGTCTCTGTGACACAAGAGAGCCACATACTTTTCAGGAAACAAGCATCCAGTGACTTGGGCCCACCACTCAGAAATTTGAAACATGTCTGCATAGTTAACAGTTTACAAATGCGTTTAAAAATTCACCAGGCAACATGAATGAAAAGGAATATTTCTTTTTTTTTTTTTTTTTTCATTTATGATAGTCACAGAGAGAGAGAGAGAGGCAGAGACACAGGTGGAGGGAGAAGCAGGCTCCATGCACCAGGAGCCTGATGTGGGATTCGATCCCGGGTCTCCAGGATCGCACCCTGGGCCAAAGGCAGGCGCCAAACCGCTGCGCCACCCAGGGATCCCTAAAGATGAAAAGGAATATTTCTTAAAAGAAATTAAGACTAATACACATCAGGTGTTACAGAAGAAGGACATTATCATGGGGTAGAGAGAAAGCAGAACTTGGGGGGATAGATCTGAATTTTAACAGTGCCACTAATTCACACTTTAATGAGGGTCAGTTGAGCTGAGCTACTTGTCTAGGCCTCAGTTTCCCTGTCTCTAACATGCTGTGATTAAACTCAAATAGTGAAATGATAAAGGATATATATCAGCTCATGGAACTGAAACATTCAAAGAAATATGCTGTGAGGCTTAATTCAGAAGCTCAAACTTAAGTGGTATGTGTTCCATCATAAGGTTGACTCACCGCGCAGTAACTGATTGCCTATTCTGTGATCAAACTTCAGACACCACATGCTTCATCACTCATATACCAAGAAGGAAGAGTGAGAACCTCACACTTCCTGAAGATTATATAATACAGGCTTTATTTTGATTGATTCTATTAGGATATTCCCTTACTCAAGAAAATTGAAATACTAAATGTCTTAGGTCTCAGATTATCAATTACTATTAACAAGTCGTTGGGCTGAATGGTTTGGAATAGGTCTACCACTGGAAATGAGGATGAGATCAAAGCCATTCAAATCACATAACTGACTTCATTAGAGTGAGTGAAGGGGAGTAGAAGCTTTAGAGGTAACCACAATGTCAACTTTCTCTCTCTCTCACACACACACTTAAAAATCCATATTTTATGAAAAATGAAAACAAAGCTAAGAGAATTATAAAAATTTCACCAGGCAAGCCAAGCCTCTGAATATCTCCCACAGAGTTCCTTTTTTAGGTCATCTTTATCACACTCCGAATATGCTGAAAATAAAGCCCTTAAATAGATCTGGTTTATATCACATATATGTAACATGTCCTGTGAGTTCACTGCTCTTAGGGTGGGCCTCTTGCCCTAAAGCTGCAAATCTGTAAGCTATAAAAGATGAAGAGAGTCAACCAGACTTTACCTTGACTTGACATACACAGTTTATTGTTGGAGCTGAGAATGAAAGGATACAAAAGAAGAGTTGGAGCCCTGAGGTCTCATGGGAAGCCAAAGTTGTGAGTAATGGGAAGCTATGAGAGCTAAGAGTTCATGTAAATTGGAAAGGACTTTCATGACAGATCAGAAAGTACAAGAGAAATGACAAAAACACAGAAGAAAGAGGCATAAAGAGCAGCCACATCTGCAGTAGCCCCATTCTTGAAGGTTGTTGGTTCCAGTCTCTATGAGAACAACTACACTTCTTTTTTGAAATCCCTGCTATTGCCGCTCTCCTTTTTTTTTTTTCAGAACTATCCACTCCTTATACGGGTATTTCAAGTAAGGTTCTGTTCCACATGAGCAATATGAATAATAGAAGCAAACTGAAGAACATATTACTAAAGGATTCTTTATTTAACCAAATAATTCACAATAGGGGGTTCTTTGAAAGAAAAAAAAAATACATTCCTGATATGTTTAAATTTACCTTAAAATTTTACTTAACAGGTCCAGGAACAATTTCTTAAAATGAGATCTACTCACTTAGTAAATCTTTTTCTCAAAACATGTATTCTTTAAATTGCCTACCAAATTTTTGAAAAATAAAAAAATGCACTCCTTCTCTCCCCTACCAAGATATACTACTCTACTGCTATTACAAGCTAGACATCAACAACTCTAGGCTGAAGATGATTGTGGGCTAAGGATACGTGACTCTTAGTTAAACACATACTGATTTTTCTCACTGATTAAATTAGAGAAAGGTGAAATGACTATTTCCAACATAAACAGGATGGTTAATCAGCTTTCCCAGTTACTGTTGAGCAAGTATACTTTATTTCTAATTTACAAAATCTTTCTAAAAATACCCATAGTTGAAACTAATTGTGAAGAGACTTCTAAGTAATTATTATTGAATTTAAGAATTTAATCCAGTTTTTATATTTTAGTACTATTGTGATCCTTGAAGCCACAATTATATTCTGAAAATGACTTATAAAATTTTTCAATACTCTTTTTTTTCTGAAAAGAAAATGTAAATTTGGTAAGGTCATATACCTTGCCAGCAGAGAAGAGCCATTGACATGCTGCTCTGAGTCAGCATGGAAATTTGCCTAGAAGCAGGGGTTCTGTACTCCTAATTGACCTGCCAGTTTGAAATCTTTTCTTGGCAACCATGACTTCCTACAGAGTTGAAAATACTGTCCATCTTGAGCTCAGATAGCATATTTAGTCTGAGGTAATATGGTGTTCAAAATAAAACTACTCGAGAGGAAAAAAATATGATTTTTTTTGAATTTTTAATGAAAGAAAAAAATAATCAGCAGCTGTTGGATTCAAAATATTGGATTTAAAATATCCTCTCATATCTCTGAATTAGTATTGTCAAGGGAATTTTATTAGTTGCCTACTTTCTTAAATTTTCATTTCTGTAAGACTCATCAACACTTGATCAATTAGCATAATAAATTAACCTGTAGGATTTTAGATGTAGAAAAGAAGTAGGTCTACAATTTTGTTTCTTAATGCATTTCTCCAGGCTGATTCTCTCAGACACCATGGGAAGTTTCAAAACTATTCTCATGATATGTCTAGCTGCCAAGCTCCTAGCTGCTATAGTGTCATAATTGGTAGGTAATTGGCTGTTGGGGACTCTTCTCTCAGCCTATAGCTGCCTCTGTGTGCTCCTTCAGCAGAAAATTTTAGAGTCATTAGGAGTGAATTCCACACCCTTCATATTTTTTCTTCATTAAAAACATTATTCATATAATATCTCAGTTTCCTGATATATGGTCACTATGCCCTACTGTTAGATATTCCTGCAAGAAGAATATCTGTAAAACCATATATTTTTTCTTTTGTTTACCAATACTGACCCAGAGTTACATGAAAAATATATTCCTTATCTTAGTCCTAGGGACCTTTTTATTATTTTTTTTTACCTTTCTTATGGGTATCTTGCTTCTTAGTTAGAGTGACTTATGCCAATGTTATGCTACTTCCACAAATGGGGCAAAACCAGAGAGAAGCTTCTAAGACTTAAACTGTGGAATGGCTCTGGATCCCCTAGATCCTAGGGATCTTCTCAAGGCACAGTAAATAGAACTAGAGCTTCTGGTGGTCTGCCCTCATAGGGGACGTTTCCAGTTCTATCCACAGATTCTTTGGTTTCACTGTATGGAACTGGGAAATAATAGGAGTTGGGAATTTCTGACTCTTCAGAATACAAAACGGCTTCCTAAAAAGCACCTGTGCACCCTCATACTGTCAATGGCCCCAGAATACATCTTCAGCAGAAAATTGATTTTTTTTCCTTTGGACTTTTATATTATGTATAGCACTATATCTCTTCTGTGCTTAAGACAGTTTGAGAATCTATTTTTTGAACTTCCAACTTTAAGAGTCCCCACTTACACTGGCTACAAACAGAAGACATAATTTTTTGATTAAAGCTAAAAGCACATTAGGTTTCCTTGTTACCATGGCTTCTGACCTTTAGCATCAGGAACATCAGTATCTGATATCACACTCAGAAATAAAAATGAATTATAATTTGTTATGCACAACTTATCCAAATGCCATAAAACTACTTCACTGGACTAATATTGTCTCTAGGTGAACTGCTGAGATCCTATTTGGCCTTGGAGACAGAACCACAACAACAACTAGATATCTATGAAAACTACAGCCAAGTAGCCCCAGTAGCTGCAAGACAACAGATAAATTCTTACCATTGCATTCATTAGCTACCACAGTGAGTGCCAAGCCAGAAGGGAGAAAGATGACTGAATAATTCTCCATCATTTTTAGCTTGTCAGTTACAACATGCACAAAAACAAAATAAATAATATATCTGGTTTTTAGAAAATGTGTCAATGTTTCAAGAGCCCCACCTTCAGTTGTATGAAATATATGTACTTTGGCAAAAATAGTCTCTGCCTTATACCACCTTGAAAGTTGCTGTGTGTGAATGAGATCTGAAAATCACGTTCGGAGTCGTACCTGTTTGAGTACACCTTTCACGCAGATGAACCATTAGCATTAATGAAAACCTATAAATCTCCTGAACATCTTAAATAAAAACTGCCACAAATGCTTAACCATTTGTCTCAACTGGATATGCTTTGTGGAGTCCATGTTGGGAACTTAAATACGGGAAAAAGAGTAAAAAGAAAATGTTAGTCATCATGCCCACAATTACAGATTGGCTCCTTAGTGTACTTAGAGGGATAGAGTGCATAGTCAAATGGTATTTATTTGGTCAAATGGTGGAAAGAAAAAAAAAAAACAGGATTCTCTTTAACATGTTCCAAACCACACTGGAGACTAAACTAAGCTACAGTTACCACAAGAACCTCAGGGGACAATCTGTGGCAGTGTTCTTGCCAATGTATGAGCAACACCATAGTCCAGTGGATTGAAAGTCACTTGTATATATCTGAAGGAACAAGAGATGCCCTTGCTTCTATTCCTTACCCATGACTTCATTCTCTTGTAATTCTGTTTCTACTAATCGTACATGTCACCCCACCACGAGCATAAATAGCTCTTAGAGTCACTTCTAATAAAAAACAAATGTACAGAACTTCTTTAATATTAACGGCCCTGAATTACAGAAAATACAATCATCTAAAAACTAATGTAATTGGATTTCTAATCCAGGAGCAAAGCAAAATGGGAGGAGTGACTACCAAAGTTTTGTGAGCAACTAAAAAATATACATCATTAGATTAAGAAGGGTCCTAGTTGGCTGGAATGCTTGGCAGATATGATCCTTTCTTGCTTTCTTAGGATTGATAAAATATACTTGAACACATTCTATTTTATCACACTTTATGTAGAGAAGATAGTTTTTTTGAAATATCCTTGAAGTCTCACACTTTATACTATTAGCAGAGAGTTAATATGCTCTCATGGCTGGTAAATTTAGATAGGACAAGGGATCTACATTTGAAAAAGGGTTATGTCATAAGCACATTGTTTGACTTATTTAAACTATTTTTTTCAATGTACCAAGCTATCCAATGAAGAGATTAATTAAATTCTAAGTTAATTAATTGGAAAATTATTATTTATATCTCCATTACATGCAAGATATTATGCTAGATGCTTTTAGGGCATACAAAGATAATTACAAACCAGCATGCTTCTAAATTTGTATTCTAGTTAATAAGCAAGACTTGGACATTGCAAATATTAACAATGATTGCCCGAGTGATAGGAGGTACTGCTAGCATTTGAGAGGAGGGGCAGTGATACCCATGTCTCTTCAATGTGGAGCAGATTCTGCATGACTACAGATTTTAAAATGTCCACCTGTAAATGTAGTTTAAAAATCTGTTAACAGTTATATCAGCCTAAACCTTTGTTTACAGAGATATACCAATGGCTTTTGCTCAGATTTGGTTTATATTGAATTTTCTATTTTACTATGCAAGTCAAGGAAATACTATACTTTTATTTCCTGAACTTTACCAACAATTGTTCATCATTTCAAAAATAACAACCCCAGAGGCAAAACAGCATCCAAGCAGCCAAAACAATACACTTGTATCAGTTTGTATTTGTGCCTGTTGAATTCAAAGAAAATGGCAATATACAGAGATGATACTGATATATATAGAGATACATACATTAATATCCTGTTCAAAGTATTCAGTAGTATGAAAAACTCAACAATTGTTATGTGAATACTTGATATTATGTTTTATACTGCTGTACATAAATTTACAGCTCTACTATCAAGATTTTTGTTTTCTATATGAAGTATACAAGAAAAACAAACCAAAAAATGCCAAAATCAAATGAGAATTTTATAATAAAGGTTATATCATACTTTGTCTTTTTTTCCAGTTCAGTTTGTAATTTGTGTTTTTATGATTACTCTTTATTTGATTATTTCACATTTTTTCATTTCTTATCATATACTAATATATTTGAATATTTATATTAACACTTTATTTTTAATTAGCATCTAATAATATATCTTCTCTTTGGTTTTCCTATAGTTCAGAATAGCTTCTGGTCTTTATTTCTCTAAAAAGGTGAAAGAATCTGACTATTTCATTGAACCCTGTACTGTAGTCATGTCTAAACATTTACATATTAAAATGTACATAATTGTATTTCTTTACTTTTTAACAAGGTAAAATTATGATTTTTTTAAAAAAATTTAGGTGCATAAGCATGTTGCTTTTTATGAGTTCAATGGCTAGATTAGAAAGATTTAATGGAAATAAATTTGGAGGTAGTCCAAGTTGGTCCATATCCATTCACAGATGAATTACAGGTTAAAAAAAAAAAACAACAAGAAATACTACTGGAGCCTTCTCCAGTACCATCTTCTCCAAGAAATATATGGATCAAGAGTTCCCTCAGGAAGGAGGAAAGCAGATTTTCTTTCCATTTCCAAGGGTACACCTGACCCTTACTGCCATTTTGGTGAGAGAGACAATAAGGACCAATATCATCATGGCGCTAGCTTGAAGGATTATGTGGTGAGAATTAACATCAAAGCCTGAAATGTGCTTTGAGCTCCTCAGAGATGTTTTACACATACACAGAATGTATATGTGTATACATACATATTTGTATGTATATATGACTGATAGTACAATTTTCATTGATAGCATGACATTTAAATGTGATTTGCCAGTTAATTGTATCTACAAGAAAACTGTGTAATGCAGTAACTAACACCCTAATAAGCACAGTAAACAATCTTACAAGACCTTGATACTTATTTCCACAATACTAATTAATATTACAAAAGTTGGAAATTCTTTATTTATATGTTATTTGACTCCTCTTGCCTTTTGCAAACATGGTTGGGGAAAAAAGTAAAAATAACATTTATTTCAGTCCCTCTATTGAGTAACAAAGTGTTTTGTGTGAACTCCATTTTTTTATTAAAAAATTTTAAACTAATTTTGATGCGTAGAAAACCATGTTCATTGCAACATTGCCTATCATAGTGAAAACACTGAAATAACATATTGCCTGTCAAAAAGTAATAGAAATATAATAGCATGCAATGCAAATACTTAAACTCATGCTACCACTTGTGTTTATTGACTTTGGAATATACTATATAATATATCATTAAATGTTCTAAAGTCAGTTATAAATCATTTTATGTTTATGTGTGTATGTGTGCAGTGTGTGTGTGTGTGTATGTATGTATGTGTAGAAAGTGTGGGTGTGTGTATTTGTGAAAAAAATAGAAAATTCACATAAAAAGATGAATGGTCTCCCTGGTTAGAGAAATAGAGTATAAACATATATGTTTGATTTACGTTTGAAATAATTTTTAAAAATTCTACTACAATAAACCACTTTGTATCCACAACCCAGCTTTAACCTATCTGAATATTCTACTACATTGGTTTTTGGGTCTATTTTATTTAACATAAGTAAACTAAAATGCATTTGAAGCTCCTGGAGCACCCTTCTTTATTTCACTTCCTTTTCTCCTTCTTACCCAGAAGTAATCCCTATCATTAACTTGCTTTTATCTTTTGTATTAATTTTTAAATAATTCAAGTACTTTATTACATATACATATTCATTAACAATATATAGTATTTTATTGCTTGCTTTTAATGATTCAATGTTTGGTATCATATTGAATTTATAATTTCCATCATGCATTTTCTTTTCAATATTAGATTTTTGACATATATCAACTTTAATGATGAGACTTTAGTTCATTCAACATCATTTAAGAAGCCAAATAGCAAAGTGGTTAATATTAAAGACTCTTAAACCAAACTAGATTAGAATCCTAGCTTTGATACTTACTAGCTGTGTACTACCCTGGATCAAGTACTTAACCTCACTCCTATAAAAGGAGAATACTTAACAGCTTTTATTTCACAGGCTTATGATAAGGATTAGCAGTGCTAATATTTGTAAATCACCTGGAGCAGAACAACACACAATAATTTAAGTTTGCTAAATATAGGATGTGTATTATATTCCATCTTGTGAAATGTACCCATTATAATTTGTTGAATATTTAGATGTTTCTAATTTTTTGGCCACTATACATTATGTTGCATTCTACAATGTATAGCACATCCTTGAAGATGTAACTTGTTCAATAAATTCTCCAAGGTGTGTTTTGTGAGGTGGAATTCCTGGGTCCTAAGAGATGCAGACACTCAGCTTCACTATCTATTGCCACAGCTTTCTCCAAAGTGGTTTTCTCAATTACAATGGAAGAGTGCCCTCTATTATTGGACAAAAGTTTAAAATTTAATGAAATAAAATGTGTCATTCTTTTTTCTTGAAATTTAATTTCCTTTATAATTATATAGTTTCATTAATAAGTTATTCCATATCCTGAAGGTATAAGGCTATGTATGAGGTGGGAGTCTATTTCTTTCAGATATGGATCTACACACTCTATTGGGCATATGAAAATAATAGTTTTGCCTTCATTTTAAAGCTAACCTTTATGCTAATTTTATTATTATTACATATATTTTTTAAAATAAAAAAAATATGTTGAAACAACCACAAGGAAACAATTGGTCTTTGGACTTCTCAATGAGTCCACTGAATTTTCAGTGAGGGAAAAGAACAGTAAAGAGAAAATATGTGTTGAATCAGGTTCTAGGCTCTGAATGAGAATTTTTCTTATACAGAAGAAACTCTAGACTGACCTTCATGGAAATCAATATTAGAAGTACACATCACTCTCCATTCTCTGTGCTAATCATATTGATCGATTCCTAGGGCATTTGGAATACTATTTATTTTTTATTTAATCAATTTTTAATGAACCAATAAACAACCCCTTCACAAATAAAGTCAGATAAGTGACATTCTACAATACATCACAACATTTAATTCAATTCTTATAAACTTTCTATGAGGTAGTTACAATTTCACCATTTTTATAGGGAACCAAGGCTAAGAGGGGTTGTATAACCAGCCCAATCATACACAGTGGCAATGTGGGTATTTGAATGATGTCAAAACTAACATCTCATCATCAGTTATGTTTCTGTTAGGTATGGCTTAATATTGGTATCAGAATATTTTTTGGTTCACTTACAACAGCTTTTCTAGAAACATCAATAACCAAAACACTTACTGTGACTGAATGGATATTTTCTTCTCTTCTTTTAGGTAACTTCTAAGTCAACCTCTAATTTCTAGGACTCGCATGGAATGTAAATGCCTAGGGGCACAAAAAGAAAGATGGGGCTCTGATGGACTTATTTCTAGGTTAATTATGAATTCTTATTGTACAAGAAGTTCATATTAAAAAAAAAGTTATATTGAAAGGAAAACACCACATAAAGTAAAAGTGATGTCACCATTTATTGTAATTTCCTTTAAATTTTTTTGCTTTTGTTCATATCTAGATGCATCTCCATAAACTTTTAGAGTATGCTTTTACAACCTAGTTACTTCCGCCATTAATAGAGCAAATAATACAACCCTCAAGGCCATTCGAAAACTAAGTTACAGATTTCACAGCAGTCAGCCACACGCTGAGCCATGCTTAAATGAGTGAAACAATACAAATGTGTCCTTTCTAATGTGGAAATTCTTTCAGTCACCAGGCTAGCCATTGTTTGTAGCTCCTCATTTGCTTGCACAATCCTCTCTCCATTTCTGTTTTGCTGCATATCTAATTGTGGGGCTCTCCATGCTGCTATTATGGGTTTCCTAGCTATGGACACAGATGTCACATCAATTGCAATTATGTTTCATAGATTATATGGATATATAGGCTGCCATCTACAACTGGGCAACCATTTGCCATAAAAGTCCTCTATCTTCCTTCTTTTATCCAATTTCATAACAGAGCCAAACAAATCCTGTGAAGGTATAATGATCGCAGGTCTCAAGGCACAACAAAGGACTTTACCATGAATCCCCATTGCTGAGAATTTGATATTGTTATTTCCTGAATGTAAAAACACCTGGGCATTACAGATAAAGTCTAAGATATAAAAACAGCTTTTCCTTTGCAATAGTATCAGTGCTTGGAAGCGCTTCCATAACAAAAATCTCCCTCAAATAAACCCAAGTCCTTTATTCTTCACAGGACCATTGCCAAGATCTTCATATTTATTTAGTTCTGTTTTCAAGAGAAGAGCGATCTTTGTACTTTGCATTGTTTGTTTATTCTGTAATCCATAGAATTATTTTATTCTGTCACTCATAGGTTATCTAGGTGATATTTTTTAAGTGTACTCTTTAATTCTCATCTCCTATTTTTTCTATACCTTCACCCCCTCCCCTCTTAAAACCATCAGTTTGTGCTCCATAGTTAAGATTCTGTATCTTGGTTTCTCTCTCTCTCTCTCTCTTTCCTGTGCTCATTTGTTTTGTTTCTTAAATTCTACATACAAGTATAAATGTAGAGTATTTATCTTTCTCTGGATAACTTATTTTGCTTAGCATTATACTCTCTCTGTATATACACCCTACATGTTTGGCTATTATAAATATTGCTGCAATAAATATAGGGGTGCAGGTATCCTTTCAAATTAGTGTTTTTTGCATTCTTTGGGTAATACCTAGAGGTGTGATGACTGGATCATAGGGTAGCTCTATCTTTAATTTTCTGAGGAACCTCCATACTGTTTTCCAGAGTGGCTGCACCAGTTTGCATTTCCACAGACAGTGCAAGAGGGTTCCCCTTTCTCCACATCCTGGCCAATACTTGTTTGTTGTGTGTGTGTGTTTTTTTTTCCTTGTTTAGCCATTCTGACATATGTGAGGTGATATCTCACTGTAGTTTTGATAAGTGATATTAAACCTCTTTTCATGTGTCTCTTGGCCATCTGGATGTCATCTTTGGAGAAATGTCCCTTCATGTCTTCTGCCCTATTTTAATGAGATAATTTGTTTTTGGCTTATTGAGTTTTGTAAGTTTTATATATATTTTGGAGACTAACCATTTATCAGATGTATTATTTGCAAATATTTTTTTCCCATTACATAGGTTGCCTTTTATTTTGTTGATTGTTTCCTTTACTGTGCAGAAACTTTTTATTTGGATGTATCCCAGTAGTTCATTTTTGCTTTTATTGCCTTTGCCTCAGGAAACAGATCTAGAAAAATGTTGCTACAGCTGATGACAGCTACCTGTTCTTTCTTCAAGGATTTTTATGGTTTTAGGTCTCACATTTAGGTCCTTAATCCATTTTGAGTATACTTTTGTGTATGATGTAAGAAAGCAGTCCAGTTCCGTTCTTCTGCATGTTGCTGCCCAATTTTCTCAATCATTTGTTGAGGAGACTGCCTTTTCACTGCTGGATATTCAGTCCTCCTGTGTCAAAGAATTGGCCACATAATTGTGGGTTTATTTCTGGGTTTTCTGTTCTATTCCACTGATCTCTGTGTCAATTTTTATGCCATTATCATACTCTTTTAATTACTACAGCTTTGTAATACAACTTGGAATTTGGAATTGTAACACCTCCAGTTTTGCTTTTCTTTTTCAAGATTACTTTGGCTAACTGAGGTCTTTTGTGGTTCCATACAAATTTTAGTATTGTTTGTTCTAGTTTTGTGAAAAAGGCTGTCAGTATTTTGATAGGAATTGCATGAAATCTGTAGGTTGCTTTTGGTAACATAGATATTTTAATAATATTTGTTCTTCTAACCCATGGTCATGGAAGGTCTTTTCATTTCATTGCATTGTCTTGAATTTCTTCATTAGTGTTTGATAGTTTTCAGAGTATGGGTCTTTCACTCTTTGGTTAAGATTATTCCTAGATATTTTTTTTTGGTGCAATCATAAATAGGATTATTATCTTAATTTAGCTTTCTCTGCTTCTTTATTATAGGAATGAAACAAATTTCTGTACATTGATTTTGTATCCTGTGACTTTATTTAATTCATTTATCAGTTCTAGTAGTTTTTTGGTGGAGATTTTAGGGTCTCCCTTCTTTCCTTCCTTCCTTCCTTCCTTCCTTCCTTCCTTCCTTCCTTCCTTCCAGAAGGAGAGAGCAGGAGGGATGTGCAGAGAGAGAGGGAGAGAGAGAATCTTAAGCAGGCTCCATGCCCAGGGAAGAGCCTGTTGCGGGGATCAATCTCACAACCCTGAGATCATGACCTAGCCAAAATCAAGAAATTACAATGTTCCGACCCCATCATGATTTCTAATCTACTGGTCCTGTATTTTTTTTCTATATCCAGACCCTCATCATCCGCTCACTTCCCTCCTTGTTCATCTTAGATGACATGCTTCATCACTATAATTATACCTTTGCAAACACTGTCAATTCTCTTGTCCCTTCTTTCCTTTCATCATACCCACTCAGAAAACACCCCCACTCTGGAAGCAAAGCAGCCATTTGCCATTTCTGTGCCTGCATCCAAAGCGGTTTAGTATTGTAAGAGGTAAGCCAATCAGAGAAAGGTAATTATCATATGATTTCACTCATATGGGGAATTAAAAACAAAGCAAAGGATCATAGAGGAAGGGAGGGAAAAATAAAATAAGACAAAATCAGAGGTGAAGACAAACCATAGAGACTCTTAACTCTAGGAAACAAACTGAGGGTTACTGGAGGGGAGGTGGGTAAGGGGATGTGGTATCTGGGTGATGGGCATTAAGAATGGCATGTGATGTGATAAGTATTGGTTGTTACATGGAACTGATGAATCACCAAATTCTACCTCTGAAACTAATAATATGCTATATGTTAATTAATTGGATTTATAATGATGTTATAAATATGTTGGCTAATTGAATTTAAATTTTAAATAGGAAAAATAGTTAAATTTAAATTTATATATATATATATACACACACACACACACACACACACACACACACACACACATACATATATAGCTTAACCAACTGAGCCACTCAGGAACACCAAGGTTTTTTTTATATGGGGTACCAGCGTATCATGTCATCTGCAAATAGTGAACATTTTACTTCTTCCTTACCAACTTGGATGACTTTTATTTCTTTATGTTTTTTACTGCTTTGGTTAGGACTTCCAGTACCGTGTTGAATAAAGGTGGTGAGAGTGGATATCCTTGTCTTGTTCTTGACCTTAGGGGAAAAGCTCTCAGTTTTTCACCTTTAAGTATGATATTGGTTGTGGGTTTTTCATATAAAGGCTTTATTATGTTGAGAAATGTTCCCTCTAGACCTACTTTGCCAAAAGTTTTTATCAAGACTGGATTTTATACTTTGAAATGTTTTTTCTGCATCCATTAAAATGGTTTTTATCCTTTCTCTTATTGATATGATGTATCCTGCTGATTGTTTTGTAAATATTGAACCACACATGGTACATAACTACCCTCTGTCTTCCCCTGAAAACAATCAATATAAAAAATCTTTTTTAAGTTTCTAGATAAAGTATATTTGAAGTCTTACTTAACTTGAAGCTGCTGAAATTTCAAGCCCATGTTAATGTGTTAGGTCTAGAAATGACCTCACAAGTTTAAGATTCAGCAACTTTAAGGAAAGCACAGAACATATATTTACTGAGTAATTCTTGTGTGCTTAGGTCCTGAACTAGGCACCTCACAATAACTGGAAAGGATGGAGAAAGAAAAAAAAAAAACCAGACACCACCATCCCCCCAAAAATAAAACTGGTATTTTCTGAGGTACTGCTGTGTGACTATAACCAAAAGAATGATAGTCCACAAAGGCAAGGAAGACATATATCATTTCCTTCAAAGTAACATGAAGATGACACTGAATCTTCATTCTATTGGGTAATCACAAAACTTGAGTTCATTCATGGATCAATGGTAAGATCTTTACCCCTTCCCTGGACATGTACACATATAAGATGTATAGCTGTGCAGAAACAAAAACAAAACTAGAAAATGTTTTTGTTTTTTTTTTGGAAAATGTTCTTTAGTATGGTTGTATGGTCCCCTGCTGGCCAGTAGCTCTGTGGCCTCCAAGTGGAGGCTGGGATAACAAGTGACAGGCTTTTAGCTCTTTAGGTGTACAATGTAGGCACCTCCACTCCGTGAGACTACTCCATCTTCCTGAGGGGTGGGTAAGAGTCCATACCAATCTAATAACCTCATCGGCTTCTTTGCCCATTTGGAAAGACTTCTTCCCATTTGTTGTTTTCGCTTACTTCTCTTTGTTCTTAAAATAACCTTTTTGTGAACTCAACCTTACAAAAACTAAAGGAGCTGGAAAATATCTTCAGGTAATCTGCTAGGCTGAACTACTCTGAAATGAAAAAGCATGGAGGCCTCACTAACATCACAGAAATTGAGAGGAAAAGAAAATCCAGAGCACAACATGTTATTAGCAGTTTATTTTAATCCTTCAACTGCAATAAAAATAAAATAGCATAATATCGCAATAAATTACCATGATATATGCTAGGTGTTGCACATATGTTCACTCATCTGATATACATAGCAATCTAGTTTTATAAAAAGAGAACTTGGCCTCAGATTGATTAGAACCTAATAATACAACTTAGAGAACTGAGCAGGATGAGTTCAGAAACTGAGTGGATCTAACTGCAAAGGCCAGGTTCTTTTTGCTAGACCAATCTGGTGGGAGACAGGAAGTTTCTTTTGGAATGAGTGGCATCATGAGCTATAGAAACTTGTTTTGTTTGTCTTTTGAGGGAGGATGCAATAAAGAGCAATGACAAAAATCATACCACAAAACCAATCTGCTGAGAATATCACTACTAATGGGAAACACTAAATCCTAAATTTGCTCTGGCTACCTCCTCTCATCTTTCAGTTATTACTACTACAAAAATCAAAGTTCGCTGTGAGCCTTGAACCTGTGGGCTGGGTACATTTCTCTGGTGGAACTAGTCTCCTGCCCTAGCTTGTAAGAGGGCTAAGAAAACATTTGACCAGCCTTTTTTGCTTTAATATTAGAAGGAAGCTAACTAACAAGATCTATAAAGTGGAGAGATCCTCAAATACTGGAAGATGTTCAGATGCAGTTTGGCCAAAAATAAAAGACAAATGGCCTGTATACTGAACAAAATATAGCTTAGATACTGGCATCCTAATAAAAACAAGAGTTTCATTTGTTGTAAAGCTATGGCAACGAAATGGATTTGTTCCCTTTAGGTGTCAGCTAACAGAGTCGCTTTTGGGAAGATCATTCCTAAGTGCATTGGGCTGTTTCTTGCTTGCAGAACAGAAATTACTGACTATTGGTTAAAATGCTATGTGAATTAATTTTCAGCCTCATTTATTCACTGGCTGAGTATAAAGGCAATTTAAAAAGGAGAAAAATGGCCCCAAAATGTGTTGCCACAAATCTTTTAAGAGAAATATTAGCAACTAGTATAATTTAATTCCATATTCAAACCATTATCACTGTTGTAGTTAACAATTCTGGATGTGTACACTGCCAAATCATAAAAAGACTATTGTTTGATCTTAGATTTCAATTTTTTCTTTTTATATATAATCGCTTATAATTGCTCCAGCACCAGACAATGTATTTAACTATGAATCCACCCTCTGTAAACCTTCTTACCGGGGGCTTAGCTGGATATTTTCATTAATTCCCTTCTCTAATTAATGATCTCCGTTCTACTATAAGGAGAATAGTGCATTGTTAACTGTTGGTTAATGTTGTTGATTTTCCTGTGACTCACATGGATTAAATGATAGCTTCTCTAATCACTTAAAATAATTTTACTATATAAGATGGTTCTGATGAAGATTAAACAACGTCTAAAAACTGTGCTGAAGCAGGTATACTTATTTCGGCGCCTGAAAATGAATGGGTGAACAAGTGACATGGCGGTGACAATCTTGGCACATGCCTCAAATAGTGAAGTAAATTAGCATACACTCATTTCTGGGGGATTGCATGGCAGTAAATTAATGATAAAAAGATGAATCTAAAATAAAGGTGATATTTACCATTTGCAGTCAGAGCAGAATCCCATGGGTAGGATAATGCTGCTTATTATCTCAGTTTCTGATATCACTTATGTTAGATTCAGATGACTAATTGTTTTAATCTCAACTTAACCTCAAAGAATAAAAGCCCACCTTTTCATGGGCTGGTAGCATACTTTACATGAACTTTTGTTCTTCACAAAGTACTCTTCACTAGAGTGATGGAAAAGACTGGAAAAAAGACTGAAACCTTTTATTAATTGTCAAACTAGAATTTTTGGAAAAAGGAAATAAGATTCTTTGTTTGTATCTATATGTCTAAGTTTATTTTTGTACAGCTCTTTTTTTAATGAGGACTACAAGTTGCTTCTATAGTTATTTTTTATTATCAGAGTTCTTGGACAATCTGAGAGTCAATTGCTACATTCCCCCAAATGGATATATGGCCTTCAGAAAGTAATTTAACCATTCTAATTATTGGCCATTGTAAAGGAAATTCTGGTGTGTGCTGATTGAGGAATGAATGATCATGGCATGACATTCCTTTTAGGCAAGTTTTCTTGTTAATTTTCTGAAGGGACACATTGCATAGCACACGCTGGGTCCTGTGGTCAGAAGCCCTGATTAAAGAATAATATGCCAAAATGATGAGTAAATATAAGTGATTAAAGTCCTCTTATACATGCTAGTGAAGGATCAAAGGGGAGTATCTGCAGGTTGCTGGATAGAGAGACCAACTTTACTCACACTGTATCACATAAAATGAGTTAGTCCACAGAAAAAAATGCTTCAGGTAAGTGAAACATGTATTATCATGATAAAAAGTAAACCAAGACTTTATTTTAGCCATTCTGATTTTAAAATCTTTAAAAAACAGATATTATCTCACATTCTCAATTTTATAAAGAGAGCGTATTGACTAAAATTGAAACACTTCTTGTTGTCTCTGATTATTATTGTTATTACTATGCCCAACATAGATATAGTCACTCATCATTGTATCAGATTTAGTTTACCTATCTTCTTCGCTACTGAAGTATGAATTATCTTTCTTATATGTATATTCTCTTTCCAAGAGTCCTCCTATCTTTTTAAAAAATGACTGGGGCAAGATTTTAAAAGAAAATAAGTTATAAGTCAAAAAATAAGGACATGATGCTTTAAGCTCTCAGTTGTACTCTATAGTTCTAAACAGATTTTCTGGAGGTATTTCTCTAACAAAAGTGAAGTGAGTGAATTCCAATTGATTTGTCTATCTTTAACAATAAAAAAACTGGACAGAATTTATGAAAAAATTGTGTTCAAGACAATGGATATTATGTGATGAAACTGAATGTTCCCTCAAACATTAAAAAAAAAAAACTGAGCTAGATCTTATAATTATCCCAGCTTAGTGTTTGGAGAGCTCATAAACCAAGACCACAAGAAGGGAATCCCAGCTGAATCCCAGTGCACTCCCTGTAGAGGAAGCAGAACTGAGAGTCTAGGAGAAACTAATGTGGCTAGAATTCACATGGTGGAGTACTGGACAGGAAAACACTATATAAATGGAGAGCTTCAGATATCTTCTGAACGTTGTCCTTGAATACTCAGCAGAGTGTCAATTACAAACATGTATTAAGAAACTCCCTGAGAGAAAAGAAATGTTGGGAAATATCAGGAAGGGAGACAGAACATAAAGACTCCTAACTCAGGGAAACGAACTAGGGGTGGTGGAAGGGGAGGAGGGCGGGTGTTGGAGGGGAATGGGTGACGGGCACTGAGGTGGACACTTGACGGGATGAGCACTGGGTGTTTTTCTGTATGTTGGTAAATTGAACACCAATAAAAATTAATTAAAAAAAAAAAAAGAAAGAAACTCCCTGAGAATGAGGAGAGTCACAAAAAGGGTTAGAAGAAATACTGTCTGAACTCACATAGTGCTGAAAATAGTACCTATTACCATCAGCCAGGATAAAAACACACATAGGGCATTGGGCAGGATATACAGAAACATTCTGCCTCACAATTGGAATGATTAAACCACACCATACTAAACATTTTTTTGGTCTCACCTAACAAATCTTAAAAGCAAGTTCTCAAAGGACCAAATTATTACAAGTTACTTAACTAAGTCCAGAACAACATTCAGGAACATTTATAGAAATATAAAAATAAAGAAGGTCATGAATCAAAGAATGTGGTAGCCTCTAGATACTGGAAAGAGCCCTCAATTTACAGCCAGCAGGAAAATGGGAACCATGACCTACACTATAAGTAACTGAATTATGCCAACAGTATGAATGAATAGGAAATGGATTCTCTCCTAGAGAGGGATACTATCTGTCAGGTCTTTGATTTAGTCCAATGAGATCTGTACTGAATTATTGAGGTATAAAACTGTGAAACAATGAAATTACGCTCCCATAATCATTAAGTTGATGGTGATTCGTTACAGCAGCAATATAAAAGTAAAATAATAATCAAATTTCTCAGAGATAAACAGGAGATCTTTACAGATCCAGGAAAAAACACATCACATACAGAAGAAAAATATAGGAACAATAACCAACTTCTTAACAGCAATAAAAACCAGAAGACAGAGATCTTCAAAATACTAAAGGAAAAACAAAAACCTGTTAACCTAGATTTCTATATCCACTGCAATTATTTTCAAAACAAAAGTGAAATACAGCATTGAAAATAGAGACATGAAAAAGCAGAAAAAATTCATCTTTAAGGACTTGTGTCACAATAAATATTAAAGAATGGTCTTAGGCAGAAGGAAAATGATGCCAGGTCAAAATACGGGATCTACATAAGAAATTAAGAGGGCTAGAAAGTATAACTACATATATAATATGTGAGAAATGTTTATTACTAATATTTAAATCTCTTTGATAACTGACTATTTAAATGATAATAACAATGGTATATGAGGGATTTATAATGTAATTTAAAATTATCACGAAAATAATTGCTCAAAGGTGAGAAGGGGAGAAATTAAGGTATATTATTGAAGGTATATTATTATCAATTTCTTTTAGTGTATTAAAACTGGTATAAATTCATTAGATGAGTATAGATAAAATGTAGATGAAGGTAGGCTATGATAAGTTAAGTGTATATACTAAAAACTCTAAGGCAACCACTAAAATGTAAGAGTTAACAAATAACAGTCATAAAAATAAATAGCCAACAGAAAGGATAAAATGGGATCATAAAACACTACTGTGGACGAAGGCAGAAAAAATGAACAACATAAAAATGAAAAATGCAACCAAGAGAAAACTAATGGAAAGATGAGAGCCTTAAGCCTATTCTTATCAATAATCATAATAAACATAAATGGCCTAAATAACACAATTAAATGTTAGAGATTGTCAGCATATTTACAAAAACAAGAGCTAATTCTATAAGAAATAGTCTTTAAATCTAAAGATACAAATAGGTGAAAGGAAATGGAAAAAATATAACATGTTAACATTAAATAAAAGGAAGACTGGGGATCCCTGGGTGGCTCAGTGGTCTAGTGACTGCCTTCGGCCTACAGTGTGATCCTGGAGTCCCGGGATTGAGTCCCACATCAGGCTCCCTGCATGGAGCCTGCTCCCCCCTCTGCCTGTGTATCTGTCTCTCTCTCTCTCTCTGTGTCTCTCATGAATAAATAAATGAAGTCTTAAAAAAAATAAAAGGAAGACTGATATGGCTATATCAACATTACAAAAAATAGGGATGCCTGGGTGGCTCAGTAGTTGAGCATCTGCCTTTAGCTCAGGTCATGATTGTGTGGTCCTGGGAAGCAGGCTCCCCTGAGGGAGCCTGCTTCTCCCTCTGCCTATGTCTCTCCCTCTCTATCTTTCTCTGTGTTCTCATGAATAAATAAATACAATCTTTTAAAAAATTACAAAAAAAATAGATTTTAGAGCAAAGACTATTTCAAGGAATACAAAAGGTCACAATGGTAGTCACCATTCAAGAGTAATAATTCTAAATAATTATGCAACTAACAAAAGAATTTCTAAATACATAAATCACAAGATGACAGAACTACAAGGAAAACTTACAGTCAAAGAGTTAATAACCTCCAATGAGAGTTACTGCTTAAGATAGCTATAAAAATAAGTGGATAATATGTGCAAAAGGAAGGTACACAACAAAAGTGAATTTCTTCTCAATTTAAATTTAATAATTTCAATATTATTTTTTAGCTTTTAGATGTCATGACTTCCTAAATGTTCTCTTAAAGTACTAATATTGTTTCATTAACTACCTATGTATCTTTAAAGTATTTTTCAAAATTCATTCAAATACATTTTGAGCAAGTTTTTTTGAGAAATTTTAGAGATATGGTAAAAAAATTTTAGAGATATGAAAAATGAAAGATGTGGTTCCTAACTATTTAGTATATTTAGTACTTCAGTCTTGTGGGGGAAACAGACATTCATAAACTAATTTTAAAAGTATGAGTAAGTGAAGAAATTACCATCCTAGAAACTTCTGTCATTAGCACTCATATCATCATACATTGTTGGCCAGATAGATTTTAGGTCAAGGTATTTCTGAAAGCCCATAAACTTATTTAAATTCATAAATAAGAGACTTAGAGAAAGGTGAAAATGCAAATTAGATGCTTTTCACTTGCATCAAAAATATATACACACAAAAATTTTTACCTAAGTGAGCAGATGCAGAAAGGCATAGAGTACCTTCTTTCTCTATTTATAATTATGAATATAGAACATAAAAGACCATACTTTTGAAATGAGTGTTATCTTCATAAGAAACAAATATCCCTGCTTTTTTTTTTTTTTTTAAAGGAAAGGACCGAGTGGATTGGACCTATGACTGCTTTGTAGGATGGTGTAAGTTATGTACTGCATAATGCCAGGGAAGCCATTCACGGCAGGCTTCTATATGCATGACATACATGAACAGATACAGTGGCTGTTAGTAGACTTCTATATAAACTAATGCTATAAGCTTCTGAAACAGCATAACACAGTCCCTCAGGTCTCACAATCTGCACTGATAGAAAATAGACTAGGATCTGCTGATCCAGCGATGCAGGGCTAGTCAAAAAGACAAGCTTTCCTATAGTCAGAAGAGAAGTTTCTTCCCTTTCAGCTTCCAATACTGTGGTCTAGTGAATTTTGTCAAGCAGCTAAAGATATTAAGGCTGAACTGACAAATTAATTAGGTAACTAGAGAGCTGGAATTAGCAAACCTCTCAGAGGCTGAGTGCTATTTGTGTCACCATTCTAATAAACACCTGAAAAGCAGGTAAGTGTGTGTATATAGACTGACATAATGGGTATAAACCTTCCCCAAAGATTTCATTTTATCACCATTACTCTCTCATGCTCTTTTTTGGGTTTGGCATTTTGAGGAATACTTTTGCTTTTATGTTCAAACTAAGAAAATGAAAACTACTCAGTAAGTTTGAGAGAGCTCTATTGCCACTGGTACAGTTGCCATAAAAAGCCTTCCATAATATTTAAATTTACATCAGACAAGAATTGTTCTGACATATGATGTGTGCTAAATAGGTACCTGTATAAGTCTTTAGGGGTAGTAATTTTGGAGGAACCTAAAAAAATCCATTTAATATCAAATAATGTACCATGATTACTAACCTAGTGTGAATAAAAGCAGAGCAAGGTTTCTTCCCACAGGTCTAGCTGACCTAATGCTTTTAATAGATAATAATTATTCTAATCAATGACAATCTTTGCACTCTATATAGTACGATTCAGTGGTGCTAAAAGATGTCTTCCCAGGGAAAATTATTAAGGTTATCAGGTAATAATGCTGAGAAAGACACAGTGGCTCACAGAAGTTCTAACATCCACAGTGTTGGCAACAATGCTTTATACCACTAACAACCTCTGACTCATAGATCCTAATCACATTTTGAGCGAAAGAGCCAGGAAATTTTGTTCTCTTCCAATGTCTTTACTTAATGCACCTCTATTAATTTCTTTATTCATTTCACAAATATTAATTGAGGGTCATCTATATGTGTGGCACTGTGCTGAGTAAAAGGGATAAAATGATGAGAAAACCAGACTTGGAATCTGGACCTTCTTTACCTTAAAATTTTCTATCTGTAAAATTAAATAGGTGAGTAATTAGTAATGATTTCAGTTTGTTGACAGGTCAAAATACTGTGTGTCTATACCTGGGGAGAACAGAAGGGAGAAGAGAAAGAAATGTACAACTGTGAGGTACTTAATAGAGAAAAGTAATCCAAGTTCTATCTCCTAGCGGTAGCCTTAGGGGCTGGAATAAAGGAATGATCCTTTCTTCTTATTGTACTCAGTCTAATGCTAAAATATAAATAAAGCATATTTTCAAGAAATCAGTATTTTGCCATTGAAGCTACTATCAGATGTGCATTTAATCATGCTAAATCACTGTATTTCTTATAGGCAGCAAAATTTCACCTAATTTAATAGCATTGTAATAAAACTTAGCCTAGTTGTAGTTGACTGTTACAAACATAAGTTTTTTTTCATAATATAAGTTTTAAGCATGATTGAAGAAATATATATAGGCAAATAGAAGGGAATACTGATAATACTTACTAAATACAAAACTCACAAAAAAGAGCATATTTACCACTATGGTCTTATAGTGAGCTTCCATTCTTAAACAGTTTATTCAGGTTTAGGATATGTAGAAAGCTACATAAATGTCTTTGTGGTTATGCACATGAATAGTGGAGAGGGCTAAGAAGTACACCTTTCCTACTACTCCAGAGGAAATAGTACTTGGAAATTTTATGGGTGAATTTTGCTAAAAAGAAATATATGAAGAGCTAAGCAGAGAAAGGGTAATAATTCTTTAGTAATTCATCTGCCTTCAACCAGCCAGTCCTCCTGACTCATTCTTGGAAATTCAACTACTGTTAACTTTTAGTGCCACGATCAGGCCATTGGTGTATTCCATCCTCAAGGCCCAGTCCCTGTTCCTTTTTTTTTTTTTTTTTTTTTTTTTTCAGTCCCTATTCCTAAAGTCCACTGAGGACTACTGGAATATGGGTAATAACTCAGGCCCAAATTTATAGACTGTGATGTTCTTGGAGAAACAATCACAGGAACAAGCAAATAATTTTTAATTGCCTATATATGGTACTAAATATATTTTCCATAATGATGACTCTGGTCTGATTTCTCTTTGGGATTCTTTTACCCTTGGGACTTTACACAAATGTTACAGAATCATAAATTTAGAATTCTAGAAAATATGTGAGAGTTACTCAGTGACAATCTTCTTGAGTCCATGTTTCCAAGTCTCTCTTCAGGGTCAGGCAAAGTGCCAAAAAGATATATGTTTCTGTATAAATACAAAGGCAGACATGGAGTAAGTAGGCAAAAAGAAACCTTCTGTGTCAGACATATTCTGCACAGAAGTCAGGCATCATATACTACTAAAAGATGTCTTCCCAGGGAAAATTATTAATATAATTTATTAATTATAAAGGTAATAATACTGAGAAAGACAAGTTCCAACATCCACAATGTTGGCAGCAATACTTTCCACCACTAACAACCTCTGACTCATAAATATTCAAATTTTGACCAAAAGAACCAGGCAAAAGCACAAAACCCCAGATAGTCTGGCTTTTCTGTTACTACTTTTAGGGATATAAACAGACAATTTTCTACAAAGGTTCTATAAAATTTTCTATAAGGACATGGTTTAGGGACTCTAACCTAGCTTAACACTCATCACAAAAATGTTCTCTGGCTTCTCTCTGAAAGTTGTGTAATATTAGCACCTGCTTCTTACCAGACAGACTAGAGGTTAAGTCATGGATGACAGAATGATGAACAGCACATTAAAAAAATGTCTCTATTGTCATGGAATTTAGAGTTAGTGGGGCAGGATCACAATTTTTCTGGCTCAACTGATTAGAAAATGGTAGACATGAAGAGAAATAGAAAAGATTTATGCTCTTTAACCTTCTGTTTGTGCTTCTCAATTATACCCTAATAGATAACTATCATAATCTCTGATACAGGGAACAAGAAGACTACAGTTATCTCTTTAGAATTTGCTCACACTTGTGAATTATGATCATGAAATTAAACCTTTCAATAAAGATGACTGGTTGAATAAAAACATAGCCACTTTGCTGGGTCTGTTGTGTTGCATAATTCTACTGAAAGAATTGCTGAGTAGCTTGGAACACATGTTCTCTGCTACAGTGAAATGTGGCTTTGATAATATGGAATGATGTTTGAATCATGGTCTATAATTTGGAAATATCACCCAAATTTACCTAAGATCCTTCATGTGAATGACATTATTAGTTTAATGAAATTTGACCTACATAACTGTCCTTATGTACTAGAGAGAACTCTGCTAGTTCCACTGGGTTTTGCTTTAATTAGTCAACATCCATACAATTACATATTCTCTAATTGATTCTGACAAAATAGTCACACAGGCACAGGCTGAGTATTATCTTTGGAATTTCAAAAATCATTAGATATATCTTCAAAAATAAGACTTCTTGTAGTTTACAAAGCTGTGATCATCAAGACAGTATGGTACTGGCACAAAAACAGACACATAGATCAATGGAACAATAGAGAACCCAGAAATCACCTGTTTCCTTGAAAGTAAAGGTGATATCATATTAACCAACCTCGATACCTCAAAGAAGTATACTAATGAAAATCAAAATAATTAAAATTTAAGCTTTAAATGAAAAATCTGCTAGAGAAAGAAACTTCATCTGATAATTTTATATGCTTCTTAATATATATGAACCAAAGACTATGTATGTGGTTTTGTATGTGTAATAAATAAGTATATGTTATCACTACCAGGCCAGAGAACAATATGTTACCTGTCACTTTAGGGGTATCTGGGTGGCTCAGTCAGTTGGGCAAAAGATGGCTTTGGTATAGTTTGAGATCTCAGATTTCTGAGATCAAGCCCCACAAAGGTCTCCATGCTCAATATGGAATCTACTTGAGATTTTCTCTTCCTCTCTCGCCGCCCCTCCTACTTATGATCTCTCTCAAATAAACAAATAAAAATCTTTAAGTAAGTCACTCTATTACTCTGTTCCCTATTCTTGCATATATCAACTTAAAGAACTGGATTAGGGGATCCCTGGGTGGCTCAGTGGTTTAGTGCCTGCCTTCGCCCAGGGCATGATCCTGTAGTCCTGGGATCCAGTCCCACATTGGGCTTCCTGCATAGAGCCTGCTTCTCTTTCTGCCTGTGTCTCTGCCTCTCTCTCTCTCTCTCTCTCTCTCTGTGTGTGTGTGTCTCATGAATAAATATAATCCTTAAAAAAATTCTAGAAAAAAAAGAAATGGATTAGATGTTTTCTATGCTATGAAAAAATTATACCATTTTATCATTCTATGAATAAGTGGTATCAAATTCATAAAATAAGAATTCTTCAGTCACCACAGTTATTCATTATCAACCTAAGGATTTTATGATCTTGTATGATGACATAGGAAATGGAAATGAAAAGTATGAAACTCAAACAGGAAAAAATCAAAATAAATATTGTCAGATAATATGTTTGCTTATATAGAGAATCAAGATCTACATATGATAGGCTATAAAACAAATAAGCAAATAAGAGTTTTTTGTATATTACAAATAACAAATGTAAAATAAAATAAAAAGAATAAATCTTTTCATAACAGAATATATAAAATAGTGAATTTAATAAAAACTATCTAAAACAATACAAAAAATTTACAGATAATAATAATAATAATAATAATAATCTGTGAATTTAACATAATCCAAGGTAAATCTAATAAAAATCCAAGAACATTTGGAAGAGAATAATAAGGTGAGCTAGTTATCAAAATATATCCTGGTGCTACAATAAAAATTGTAGGCTACTAGATTAGGATAGAAAGTTCAAAGAGACAGAATAGTGTTCAAAAATAAGCCTGCAGCTAATAACCAGAATTTTGGAAAACAATTAATTGTAACAATTTTTGCCAGTTTCTGTATTACCTTTTTGGAAGAGACGATTTTCAGAGTGTCTTACTCCACTATTTCTACAGATAACTCCTTTAGTACAATTTATTTATTTTTTTATTTTTTAATTTATTTATTTATTTATTTATTTATTTATTTATTTATTTATTTATTTTTTTATTTTTTTTCTTTAGTACAATTTAAAATCAGTCTTACAAATATAGATGCTATCTAAGGAAATCAATAGCGTAGTGAATTTAAACATTCAAAATATCTTTTTGAGTTTATTTTTGTGTGTAGTGTGAGAAAGTGGTCCAGTTTTATGTAGCTTTTGCATATACTTGTTCAGTTTTCCCAACACCATTTATTGAAGAGATGAAAATTTCCCAATTATATATTTTTGCCTCCATTGTCATAGGTCAATAGGCCATATGTGCATGGGTTTATTTCTGGGCTTTTTCTTCTGTTCCATTGATTTGTGTGTCTCTTTTTGTGCCAGTATCATACTGTTTTAGTTGCTGCAGCTTTGTAGTATACCTTGAAATCTGGAACTGTGATACCTCCAGCTGTGTTTTTCTTTTGGAAGATTGCTTTGGCTATTCAGGATATTTTGTGGTTCCATACAAATTTATGATTGTTCTAGTTTTGTGGGAAATGCTATTGATATTTTGATAAGGATTGCACTGAAACTGTAGGTCACTTTGGGTAGTGTGGACATTTTAACAATATTCATTCTTCCAATCTATGAGCATAGCATATCTTTCCATTTCTTTGTGTCATCTCCAATTTCTTTCATCTATGTTTATAGTTTTCAGGGTAAAAAAAGTCTTTCACCTCCTTGGTTAAATCTATTCTTGAGGTATTTTTTTTCTCTCTGGTGCAATTTTAAATGGAATTGTCCTAATTTCTCTTTCTGCTACTTCATTATTACTATATAGAAACACTACCAATTTATATATTAAAGACCTTAATGTAAGACATGAAAACATTAAAATCCTGGAAGAGAACACAGAGTGATTTCTCTGATATTGGTCATAGCAACATTTTTCTAGATATGTCTGATGAAGTTAAGGAAACTAAAGCAAAAACAGACTCTTGAGATTACATCAAAATAAAAAGAAACAATGAAGTAAAGCTATCAACAAAAGAAGAAGGTAAATCTACTGAATGTGAGAAGATATTTGCAAACGATATGTCTGATAAGTGGTTAATATCCAAAATACATTTAAAAAATTATACAACTCCACACACACACAAAAGCAACAACAACAACAGGCAATCCTATTAAAAAATGGGCAGAGGACCTGAACAGACATATTTTTCAAAGAAGACATAGAGATGGCCAACAGACACATAAAAAGAAGCTCAACATTGCTAATCACCAAGGAAATACAAATCAAAACCATAATGAAATATCACCTTACACCTGTCAGAATGGCTATAATAAAAAATAAATAATAACAAGTGATGGCAGTGATGTAGAGGAAAGGAAATCCTTGTGCACTGTTGGTAGGAATGTAAAATAGTCCAGCCACTCTGGAAAACCACATGCAGCCTTCTCGAAAATACAAAAACAGAAATATCTTATGATCTACAATTCCACTACTCAGTATTACCCAAAGAAAAACACTAATTCAAAAAGGTATATAAACCCCTATACTTATTACAGACTTATTTACAAGAACTAAGATATGCAGCAACCTAAGTGTCCATCAGTAGATGGATAAATAAGGAAGATATAGGATACATGCACACAGAGAATTATGCAGCCATAAAAAAGAAAATGAGATCCTGCCAATTGCAACAACATGGACGGGCCCAAGGGGTGTTATGCTAAGTGAAATAAGTCAGACTGAGAAAGACAGATACCATATGATTTCCAATTATATGTGGATTCTGAATCCAAAACAAATGAATAAACATACAGACAAAAAGCAGAACCAGATTTGTAAATACAGAGAATTAATGGTTGCTAGACAAGAGAGCATAGAGAGATGGGCAAAATGAGTAAAGAGAAGTGGGAGACAGGGGCTTCCAGTTATGGAATGCTAAGTCACAGGTGTAAAAGGAATAGGCAATATAGTCCAGGATTTTGCCCTAGCATTGTATAGTGGCAGAGAGTAGCCACACCTGTAGTAAGCATAGCATAATGTATTGAGAAATTGAATCACTATATTGTACACCTGCAATTTAACAGTATCAACTATACTCAAATTTCAAAAATAAAAAAAAACTAAAATAAACATTTTAAATACCATATAAACTCTAAAATGTATTCATCAATTTAGTTAAAACTTTGGTATCTTCTTGCCTATTTTCTGGATTTTTTGCTGTTTTCTATATTTCAATTTTAACTTTTCTTGCTTGGCATCCCTATAAAATATTCACAAAAATATTTATTCAATTTACCTTAAATTGCTTCTTTGATGGCTTAATATAGGGTATGAATCTCGCTGGAAAGTGTATGTGTACTACGCTGTAATGTAAGGAGATGTAATGTAAATGTAAGGAGATGTTAAAACAGACCTCTAAGTCTTTTATGTGGTTCATGAGCATTATATATCAAGTAGCAGTTTTCTGAAGAGGAGGACCATGATGCGCAAATGACAGGCAAAAATAGTCTTCACTTCAGCTACATTTTGATGGTAGCAATTCAGAATACCTGAAGATGTGTTGGACATATGTGTCATGAAATTAGTGTCTATGAAAGCCTGTCTTAGCATCTCAGAAAAGAAATAAAAACTAGAAAGAGCAAAAATTTTATAATATATTATAAAATCTTTATGACCACTCAAACATTAATTATTTAATACCATAAAAAGACTTACATGAAAGATTCCAACATCTTTCACAATCTTTCACAATCTGATATCTGTTTCAGGATTGAGAGAGAGAGAGACAGGGACAGAAAGGGAGAAAGAGAGAAAGGAAAAGAAAATTTTGGGAAATACCTAAATAAAATTTAAGGGATCAAATATTGCAATTAGGATGTTATGACCTAAGTAGTAATTTTTATTTTGCAATATTTAAACATTACTTTTTAAAAAAAATCTGCTAGAAATTTTTTTACTACTTTTTTTGCCATAAAAATAATCTATGAATTTGCGAAATAGCAATTCTAAAATTAAGGTCATCAAGGATACAAGATAACTAATTATAATAGCACTTAAAGACAACATTAGAAGCTACTGAGTAATTTGTAAAGTTTGTAATCACCCATTTATTTGATATGCCCATGCAATGCCATGAAGGCTACGATATACTTGTAAAAATAAAGGTAAAGCAAATACAGCTAATCTGTTGATTTTTGTTAATTATCAGTAGAAATTGCTAAATATGACAGTAATAATGATTAACAATCTGGAAAGGAATTGACCATATAAACATGACCATAGCATTTATTTTCATTTTAATAAGAAAAATTTGATTTTGATTTTCTTCTTAATTAAAATAAATTACATCTACCATTTTCCTTGATGGGCTTTATAATCATCCATTAATATTATATGCTACACCTAAATCAACATAAATTTTCTAATAGGAGGCAATGGCATACTAGAGGTGACAGAAAAGGGCTCAAAATTCAGTAGCAACTTAAGACCCTAGAAAAATTAGAGACCTTTAGTTTATAAAGCACTCAAATAAACAGAATATAAAAATTTTATTTCGGGGCACCTGGGTGGCTCAGTGGTTGAGCCTCTGCCTTTGGCTCAGGTTATGACCCCAGGATCCTGGGATTCAGTCCCACATCAAGCCTGATTCTTCCTCTGCCTGTGTCTCTGCCTCTCTCTGTGTGTGTCTCATGAATAAATAAATAAAATCTTTAAAAAAATTAAAAACTAAAAAAAAATCAATAAAAATTGTATTTAAGTATGTAAAAAAGCAAGTGAAAAGTAGGGCAGGCAACCTAAATAGAAGTCCAAAAATCTATATTCCAGCCCTAATCTTTAATAATGATTGTGTCACTTGGGGGAAGTCATTTAACATCTCTATAAAATTGAGCTGAACAATATATTACAATGGTGAAGAATAAGACAAAATAGTAGAAATATAATAGTTGCAGAGTTTTTGAAATTTCACTCACCATTGCTTTGTCATCTTTTCCAGGACTAAAGTCTATGACAAATTTTTAAGCCAGGTGACTATAAAATTAATTTAATGTGAAACATTTGAAGAAGTTGGGAAAGAAAAAAAGAAATACTTTCCTTAAGAATGCATCTTTTTGCACAGCAGCAGCTTTCCCCAAATCATACCAAACATATCTTCCCTTCGGACTAAGCAATACATTCTTTCTATAGAACCACAATCCAAAATTGAAAAGACTACTGAATATACAAGTTTCATAAACTGATTTGACTGAAACTTATGGTTCAACTACTTATTAGAAGGAGTATTTCTTTGGTTGCATGGATGTCAATTTCATAATATGTCTATGTTAAGAGACTCAATTAGCTTTATAAGACTTGATAGTGGAAAGAATCCTTTGGTCCAAGCTGTAGGAAGATCTATTCTATTCCTCTTTCCCCTCGAGCTAAGCCTCATATAACCTCTATCGCCAGGAGAGAACCGACTGTGCCTACCTTCCCAAATCCAGTGTGTAGTAACACATTATAGCTCTACATCAGCCATAGCGGGACCATTTATACTATGGAAATCTATAGACACTACTAATTAGGACTTTTTGGAAAGGGAAAGGGAGTCTGTTTGGGAGAAGCCCAGTTGTTAAAACTTACCAGCCTATCATTAGCCAAATCATGTAAACTCTGGTTACAAGGAAATGTAACCCAATGTTAAACATGTTGATGAACAAAGACAGTTTTTTCTGCCTTTGACACTAAAATCTCCTACCCAATAGCCTCTCTGTAAAGTGACTCTTTAACTGCAAAGCTCTCAAAAGGAAGCATTACTTGCTTTTACTCTGAAGCAAAGAGACAGGAGACTCAGTAGATTGAATTCTGAGAAAGAGACATAATAAACGCTAGAGTCCATTAAATGTCCTTGCCCTTGATGAATCTTACCAGTGAGAGGCACTGGGCCTGGCAGTTCCCTCCCCTCCCTCTCCTCTTCCCCAAGTGAACACAGGCTAACAGCAATTCCCCTGCCCCTTTGGGATTGTCCTACAGATTTTAAATGGCAGATCAATTGTCACCATATGGAGATTTGAGGTAAGGTGAGAACAGATTAGAAGAAACAGCAATTAATGGACTTTAATCAATTATTAATTGATTAATAACTTAGTAACTTAATTAAGTTATTTGACTTTTGAAGGACTTTTTCAACTTGCTATAAGGCTTATCATTGCAGCAACTACAACTTCAATACTTTTATTTATGAATATAGTATTAAATTTGCTAAAACAACCCTGACCCTCCAAATATATGAATGAGAACATTTTTTTTTAAAGTGTAGGACTATATGGTAACTGGAACTAAACGAACAACTTAACAAAAATAATAAAATAAAGTACATACACCAAGCAAAAAAAAAAAAGGTACAAGGCTGAAGGAACTTACATCTATGATGCTGATATATGACGGAAGGATTCAAAATAAGAATATGACCAGATTATACTTTTTTTTTTTTGACTTTCAAATTTTGTCTTTCCCACAAACTGACTCAGGATAACAGTATTAAAGTTAAAATTAAGATAACCAAGAAAGTTATAGTTCTTTTTAAAATAGTATAAAATACATTTTTATAAACTGCTTTCTCTTGTATTGGGTAGACAAATGAGAAGTATAATTATTGCATGTACCCTTAGGAAAGGTGGACAAAATGGGAGATCTTTCATTGAAAACAACCTAGGTCCAGTTTTCTGATGCTTAAATTAGAGGGATGTGAGAAGGCTGAAAAATGGAATTGTGTAAGAAATTAGCAACAGAAGAAAATACAAGAGGAGGAAGGAATGAGTCAATTAATCTTGTCCATTAATAACCTTTCATTAACCATACTTGTTGACTCCAAAGGAAAGATATATTTTAAAAAGTTGTCATATAAGTTCTTACCATAGTGAGCAAAAGAAACACATCAAACACCTGTATCCTGGTCAATATTACCATTGAAAGTGTCATTATATGCAGTGTCTGATACAGAATTTAAATTTGATGAATTTTGAATAAAATCATTGATTTTTTTTATTCTCTATTGTCAGAGAAGTAATTTAATAGGTTCCTTAAAGCCATCTGATTTTAAGTGTAATTCTAAAAGGAACTTAAGTAAAAAATAAAAATAAAAAGGGTGTATGTCATGATCAGACCTCTCTGCTTGCAGCAATTCTTAGATTCTCCTTTGGAATCTTGGTGATTGTTTTTTTTTTTAAGATTTTATATATTTATTTGACAGAGAGTGAGCACAAGATGGGCGGTCAGAGGGAAAGGAAGATGGAGACTCCTTGTTGAGCAGGGAGCCCAGGGTGGGGCTCAATCCCAGGATCCTGAAATCATGACCTGAGCTGAAGGCAGACTCATAACTGACTGAGCCATCCAGGTGCCCCTTAGTGATTGATTCTTATAAGATTTATGATATTTATATTTGATGGGCATGAGGTCTAAGTTGTAAAAGCATTTGGGACTTTTAGGAAAAGTAACCAAAGAGAAAGATTGTTTGTATATGCAGCTGGTACTCAAGGGGCTGAGCAGGAGATTCGGTGGACCCTGAAAGGTGGAACAGCTAGTTTGGTGAATTCTGCTGCAAGTGTAGCAAGATGCTATGTAGTGAGAGTTCAGGTGCCTCTGAGAAAACAACTTCATTGGGAAATTCAGAGGAAGTTACAGAGAAACAGGGAAAAGGCAGAAAATGCTGCGCTTCCTTCAATAACAGCTGAATCCAGTGAAATAGCGACAGTCCTAGAGGGAAAGTGTAATTGTGACCTAACTGAAAAAGACCCATGAAAGAAACTTGGGTTTATAGGAGAGGCTGGACAAATGGCTAAAGAAGTGCCTCATGGAAACCGTGTAGTGCTTTAGTAAGGGTCACAGGGTTTCTCAAGAAACCATCATATTTATATCCTCGTATTTCACTTCTCATTACTAAGTTTGTAATGTGAGTTTCTGCTGCACTTGAGTGGTCTATTTACTGTGTGAACTATGTGTGAAGGGCAGTAGCAAACACCGTGGGGTGGAGGGATGGTGGAGAGATGGAAATCTCCAGAAGTTATGAACCTTGGGGGTGGAAGCAGATATACCTTGAAACCACTGGGGCAGCCCTGGGGTGAGGGCTATTCTGAATAACCATGGGCATTATGGAGAGGCAATTCAGATACATTTAATATGTGTTTTAGAGATTTCTGTATCTGTGTTTTGCAGTCATTTCCATCTATAGTTAAGCAATTGCTCATCCCAGTGTCAAAATAGCTTCCAGAACATTCCTACCACTGCCGTGTCCATTCCTTTTTGTCCTGAAATGTAGGTTCAGAGTCCAACATAAAATTCACACCCCTTATAACAAATATTTGAATACTGACAAATGAGCATCATCATTACAAACAGCATTTAATCTCAGTCACTGAGACATCTTGAAATATCTTAAATCTTGGAGTTCATGTATGAAAGAAATTTGACAGATATGTTCCAATTTTAAAATGATTTTCCAAATTAAAAATAAACAAACATTTAAGTAGTGAAGCTATAATGTTGAACAGCCTTCTTAAAGGTAAAACTAAATCATCTTTCCCTTCTCTCTAAGGGGAAAAAATTACTAGAAATTGTTGGCAAATAAAGAAATAATTAAACAGTGTACAATCCCAAAAATAAAGGAAAATATTGCATTATAAAATTTAGACAATTAATCATAAATGTATATTTGTTTCCCCTCTGCATTTTGCGCTGTTTTGGGTTATAGAGTCTATGGAGGTGCAATCCCTAGATTCCTCTTTTGGCACAGAAGCCTTCATATCTCCCAATGCTGGAGGTAGTAGTTGCTATTGGCTCACAGATGCAGCATCTCCTAGGAATTGCTCTGCATGAAGGGTGCTGCCCTGTCCAACATTATACCTCCTTCAAGGGCCACCCAACATCCCAAACCAGTAGGGTGCAGAGGCCTGTCTCCTTTGCTCCTTGCCCGACACGGGGACAATGCTGAAGGACCCATTCCTGTTCCAGAGCTCCTGGTGGCGCTTGCAGTGGCCTTGGATGCAGCTGAACCATAGCTCAGACTCTGTCTCCCTCTCATCGGCCTCCCTTCCTCAGGAGTTGTTCCTAAGGAGAAGTCTAAAAATTTTTTCTGATGCAATCCATTTCAAGGACGTATTTTAGAAAATGGGTGTATTTTTGTTTGTTTTAGTTTGTAATAAAAAAGTGTTTCTCAATCTAAGTAAATATTAAATGTTTTATCTAATTTTGTATGCATAATTTTGTATTCTTGCATTAAAAGAGGTCCCAAAAGAGCCTGAATCTGGTCCTTTTCTCTTTGGCAGGAGAAACTTCCATCCAGTTGGTCCCTCCACCTGGTGGTAGGAGAAACTATTCTAATAATAGCAGAGACTGATCAGAGGGCTCCCTGCATGAGAAGTCTGTGGCCATTATGAGCTTCACCACCAACTCCCATGGTGGTCTTTCTTCTGAATGCATTGTCGCTGGGTCTTTTCCATATTACTTGGTTTCACACCCTATAAATTTAACATCGTTCAAAAACATTTTCTAATGTCCACAGTCAAATATCCAGTCATCCCCCAAGTATCTTTATATATCTTTTTTTGACCTTCCACTCAGGTAAACAGTTTGTGCATTTTTCCTGATTGTCAGTTCTCTTTATTTTCTGTTAATCTGCAAGAATCCTTTCACTTTTATTTTCTTTCATGACATTGACATTTTTGAAAAGTTTAAGCCACTTGCACTGTAGGATATCCTACAATCTAGATTTGTCTGATTGTTTAGAATAACTGTATTGTAAGATATTTAATAATCTTTATTTGTCTGATTGTTTTCTAATGTTTGAATTGAATTTTAAACCTCTTGGAATAACAGTATGATAGATGATGCTAGGAATTTTCCATTGCACTACATCTTTGCAAATATAAAGTTAGCATGCCAATATGTCTTATTGTTTGTGAGGCCTGGTGAAATTGGATTACTCTTATTTACCTGAATGTTATCTGAGTTTCCCCCTCTATGATTGATAAGTTATCTGGGTGGTAATATCTTGAAACCATGTGAATATCTTTGCACTGATTGTTGTGCTCAGAAGTTCTCAACAAACGCTTAACCGAATACCTAAAAAGCTAGACAGGAAAGAAGTCTAAGAAATTCACATTACAAAGTGGGATCATATATGATGTCCTATAATAAAATGGGCAGAACTCAGGTGGCTCCTGTCTTGGCAGCATTGGGATTTACTGACTGAGCGAGCTGGTTCCTATGCCAGAGGCTGCCACAGATGACGAGCCACACCATGTGACCCATCTAACACTGGCAATTATGTCCAATGTTTTAACCTAAATGGTCATTAGTTCCAGGTTTGTGCTTTGCTCTTGGGCTGAATCTGCTCCTTTCCACTTAATTGTGTGCATCCACATTTTCCCGGAAATACTTCTGCACTTACTGAATTCCTGGTGACACTGTCACAGCATGTTTCCAAAGTGCACCAGCTGCCCAAGGGCTGTCATGACAGCTGGGGTCACATTTGCCGGAATGATGCATCACATTCTACTAGCCTGGCTTGAGAGTCCCCTTAGTGAAGAACAGATTGATTGACTGACTGATTGATTGATTTATATTAATTAGAAAAAGTTTGACCTTTTGTATCTAGATTCCCAGGCGACTTTTCCTACTACTCTGTCTGCCAGGTGCAGTAGCTATCTTAGATGTTACTGCCTCACACTGTCGGGGGCGGGGGGGTAGAAAGGGGGGAGGCACAGTTTGTGCTGAGAACCTATGATTCTCACTGTCCTTTCATTCTGCTACATGTACTGCTATTGCTAGCCTGCTTTTAGTGCCTTGGTACCTAACAGTTCTGAAATTATAATAAATATATGTCTTTACATTTTCCAAGGGTCGATTCTTATCTCTAATTCATCAGTGGTTTAGGATCCAAAAGATCAGTATGCCAGACTAATTTTGTATTTAAAGCCAGGAGCTCATTTCCTACTGATCTGTGTCAATGTTGTGACAGCAAAACATTACAGATATTCAGCATTTCATTCCTGACATAAAACATACAACCACTAGTTGATCTGATTTGCTGATTGGGCTATACTCTAGAGCAATCCATTTAACATGAGAAAATATGGCTTTTTCTTCATTAAAAATTGTAGGGGTTCCATTGATAGCAATGTGAGCATGACTTTGCTATCAATGTGGGGAATTAATGTACTAAAAAATATTTCCTTTCACCTTATAGTCCTATTAGCCCTTGTATGGGAATGATGAAGAGTAGTCCAATGTTATATATCCAACAATTGAAAATATACTCCAGGGGCAGCCCCAGTGGCTCAGCGGTTTAGTGCAGCCTTCAGCCCAGGGCCTGATCCTGGAGACCTGGGATTGAGTCCCGTGTCTGGCTCCCTGCATGGAGCCTGCTTCTCCCTCTGCTTGTGTCTCTGCCTCTCTCCCTGTGTCTCTCATGAATAAATAAATAACATCTTTAAAAGAAAAAAGAAAATGTACTCCATAAATTTTTTTATAGTAGATGTAACAAAATGCCTTGTTTTTTTTTTTTCTGACTACTCCTTCCTTATCCCTTAATCTTCCTATCTTGATTTACTCATATTTTTCAGGAAAAGGCAGACAACAGTCAATATATTTAGAATACCTTCCAGGATTTCTAAAAGTGAAGTGATAAACATATTCCCACTCATATCCTCTGACTCACTTTCATTCACATGCACAGTTGTGCTTCCCAGTAAGGCCACGTAAGAGATATTAAACTCTAAAGACATGAACAGTCATACCAAATTGGCCACCCAGCCTGAAGGCACATGATGAGGGATAAATGGCACAATCAATCTGCAGTGTCCTTTTGTCGTAACATGATCACTAAGTTGAAGAGTGACCGTACAACCGCTCAACATTGCCTATGGGAAGGACTAATTTTCTGTCTTAGAGATTCTTTCCTGGGTTATAAAGAAATAAGGCAAACCTAAAATTTCTCATAAGGAATCAAGGGAAAAACCACAGTCAATTGTGCCAAGTCACTGTTCTTTTTGTGCTTAATACCCTAGAGGAGTTTTAAAAGTATATGTATATCTTCTTTTTTATCTGTGTATATTATCATCAAACATTATATGAGGATTCTTTAGAGAAACAGAACCGGTAGGGTCTAAGTACACATAGGGATACAATACACATATATACACATTCATAAGATGCATAATATATTCTACAATAGGGAATACATTAGAATATATAGAAAGAGATTTATTATTAGGAATTGACTCACATTATTGTGGCTGTCAAGTCTTCACAACCTCAGGATGAGTTAGTAAACTTGGAGACTCAGGAGAGGCAATTATATAGGTCCAGTCTTGAGGACAAAGGCCCGAAAACCACGAGAGTCCATGGTGGAATTCCAGACTGAAGAACGGGCTCAAGACCTTGAAAGAGGCAACCTTTCAGTTTGAGTTTGAAGGCACCAGGAGAAAACCTGATGTCCTACTGTGAAGGCAATCAGGCAGGAATTCTTAGTTGGAAAGTGGTCAACCTTTTTATTCCATTCAAATAATAGACTGGGAGGGAATCCCTGGGTGGCTCAGCAGTTTGGCGCCTGCCTTTGGCCTAGGGCGCGATCCTGGAGTCCCGGGATCTAGTCCGCCTCGGGCTCCCTGCATGGAGCCTGCTTCTCCCTCCTCCTGTGTCTCTGCCTCTCTCTCTCTCTCTCTCCCTCTCCGTCTATCATAAATAAATAAATAAATCTTTAAAACAAAAACAAATAATAGACTGGGTGGGGTCCACCCACATTATAGGGAGCGCACCCTACCTTTACTCCATCAAATTAAAGGTTAACCTCAACCAACAATGCTAACACAGGAACACCAGAATGATGCCTGTTCCAATATCTGTGGCCTAGTCACAGTGATATGTAAAACCATTCAAATATTCATTTTCCAAATGTTTATACTCTCCTTATTTTCACCTAGCACACACAATTTCACTCCCATCACTGAACTTAATATGACAGGTCACTTGACTTTGGGTGATGGCAACTCAACTCAAGCATCTCATGTAAAAACAGTACTGATGGCAGAGGCTGTGATTCATACATTTCTGTCAGATTCATCTTATTTACTTTTCCACACAGGATTCTGTTTTTTAGAGATATGGAAGATCATAGTTCGAGTTATTTAACTGATGCCTTTTAATCATGCATTCATATTCCTGAGCAAGGATCTGTCACAATTTCAGTGTTGGACATTGCTAAGTGATATTTTTGTTTTATTTCTCAGAAAGGCTTTAGAACTAGCTGGTCCCTCCATTTATGTTATAGATAGAGTCTGAAGTGTGAAGAAGCGAAATGCCTTGCTCTTGGGCTAGGCAGTAGGGAAACAAGGGTCAGAATCGGCTCTGGATTTTCAGGCCTGTTGCATCTTTCCATCTGCTGTATTTTCTCCTCTGCTTTAGCAGCAGGTAAGGACATATCAGACAGAAATGCAACATAATTTCACATTCCTCTCAGTAATCCAGACCATCATTCCTGCTGTATTTAATGCTTACCATTATTGTCATCTAAATTACTGAGAGAAAATATCAGTAAACTAAACCAAACTTCCAATAAACAATTGCCCAGTAAATGCTACCGCAAATATAATAGAGTGACCAGTACAAATAGAATTCTTCCTTTCACCGTGTATAGCAAATAGGAGCTCCTACTAAAGAATATTTCAAAATGATATTGCTATTATCTCCAGGAGAGAAATGCAAAATAATCCATAAAAGGGATATATTATAACCCCAAATAATAACAATGCCTGTATGAACAGTATCTCCTTCTCTGCAGGCACAGTTGCATAGGAGCTAGCCCTAATGGAGAAGAAAATAAAATAACAATAAAAAATTCAAACTTCAAGGTGTTGTCATAGGTCCACTTCATTTCATAGTAAATTTGTTTTAAACTTAATAGACAAGGAAAAAGAAAACAGAGAATACAATGAGGAAAAAATATTTTAACCTTCAGGATCTGGTTCATCCTATTTTTCCTAAAGCCGTTTATTTGGAAAAATCAACATCTGTGAAGATGAAGGATAAACAATCATCTAAGTTAGCAGCAAAGCTGCAAGAAGGATTTCCCCTTACTCGAAATCTCTTTGCTTCCCTTTAAGGACCCAAAGTGCACTCAATACAAGTGGCGGCTTCTCTGCTTGTTGTATCTGAAGGCTCATTTTTTCCTGCCTAGTAAATGCTGGCTACAGGGTGACAGCTCAAGTGTCACAAGAGAGAAGGGGTTGATGATCAAAGTGTGGGGACAGTGGCCTCCAATGTCTGTCTGGATCACCAGCTGACCTCCCTAGAGGATTAGCAGCAAGTGGTCAAGGGCATTTCCAGACCAAGAAAGAGGAGGGGGATAAAGGTGAAATGTTTAAAACTCTAAGAAGCTAAACTTGAAATAGTCTCCCTGTTATTGCAGCATTTTCTTACATTGTTTGCATATAGGTCATTCTTTAAGAACTTCCAGATTTGATACAAAGACACAAGTCATGAGAGCATGATGATCATGGGACTCTAAAACTACCTTTCTTTAACTGCCTACTGGTATTTTTTTTATAAAAACATATCCTATACAAATAATTAATGAGGGTAATGGTACTGACTGATGTTTTGAGGATGACCTTATTCTAGCTTACTACTGTGTGAGAAGTAAGCCTCGTTCAACTCCATTTTAGAGTGGTTTGGAATTGACCCAATAGTTTTATTCCTCATGTAGTGGTCTTGAGGAGAGACAGAAAAAAGGGATGTGTTTAAAATATGGCCCAAGAGACTATTCCAAATCCTAAGAAGTTGGATCTTGGCCTCTTAGGATTTGCTAAAGGTAAAAATAGTATACCAAGCATTATTCTAAGAGTCTGTAGAGCCACTGGAACCACTCCGCACCCCAGTAGGCTGGGTCCTCAAATCTCTATAACTAGGTCAAATGAACCAAATATTTCAGGGTGAAATTCACCAAGAAATGTCAAAAACAATTTAATTTGGTATTATCTAAATTTCATTAAGTTTGAGGGTTTAAAAAATAAAAATAACTCTGACTTTGAAAGGGTCAGTCAGTAAAATAAAGGCACGATGATGGACCTGGAGAGAGGATGTAAAACGGTGAGTCAGAGGCCAATGAGAGGATATATAATAATGTTTTCTTTAATTCCTAGGGCCACCTGGGTGGCTCTGTGGGCTAAGAGTCTGCCTTTGGCTCAGGCCATGACCTGGAGTCCCAGAATTGAGCCCCAAGTCGGGCTCTGCATGTAAGGAACCTGCTTCTTCCCCCCTGCCTCTCCCCACTCATGTTCTCTCACTCCCTCTTAAATATTTTTTCTTAAAAAATACATTAATAAACATTGTTTTCAAAACAAAACAAGATTCTAAAGGTAGGGAAGCATGCCTACACTAGAAACTTATGATCATGTATTGCTAGCTCAATAGCAAATGAGGAAATAATTACTTGTGTGCAGAATATATATTTACAGGCTGAACATCTAATCGAATCAAATACAAAGAAACTGGTATATATCAAAAGATGACCTTTAAAAACTTACTGAGTTTGTCTCTAAAAAATTAAGGGAGATTCATCTACCTGGAGCATTTAAGGCTGTTGTATGAATTTGCACCGGTCTTCCTACATACCTACCTGAGGCTCCAATTAAATATATGTACTACTATTGTTTCTTACATTAATGTTATGAAATCAAGTTTTTGCTTGTGTTTTTCCTTCCAATCAAAGTCCTTTCAGGATTCTATTTATCTTTCAAGCTCCATTTCAAGATATCTCTTCTAACTCAGAGATACTCTTATTTTTAATTCCTTTAATGCCAAAGCCAAAATCTATATTCTCTCCCCTTCCATTCCAGTGGGACTTCCATTCCATTAAGATAAAGACAGGAGTAGCAGGGTAGTGGCTCAGGGCATGATCTTGGGGTCACATGGTCAAACCCCATGTCAGGGCTCTGCACTCAGTGGAGACTCTGCATGAGACTTGCTCTCCCTCTCTCTCTACCCCTCTTATCGCTCACACGCTCTCTCTAAAATAAATAGGTAAAATATCTAAAAAGACAAGGTTTGCAGGGTAGATGGAGAAGACTCCTAGGACAAGATCAGAAGTTAGGTAATTTTTCTGAAAAATTTACTAACATTCAAGTTTTCAGAATTTTTTTCCAACTCACTTAATCATTCGACAATTTGCTGACTATTGTGAGCCAACCTTGTGCTATAAGTACCTGGAAATGTAAAGATAGGTTAAAACATAGCACCTACTCTCAAAAATTTCACATCTAATGGGCAAGAGGGATTTTTTTTTAATTTATTTATTTATTCATGAGAGGCACACACACACAGACAGAGACATAGGCAAAGGGAGAAGCAGGCTCCTTGTGGGGAGCCTGATGTGGAACTCGATCCTAGAACTCTGGGATCATGTCCTGAGCCAAAGGCAGATGCTCAACCACTGAGTCATCTAGGCGTCCCAGCCAAAGGGACCTGAACATTGCCAGACATGAAAAGCACAGAAAATGGCCAAAAAGAAGCAGGACAGTAGCAAAGCACATGGAATTTTCATAAGTATCTACATGTCTAATTTATTCAAGATTCAGACTATAGAGATAAGTTGAGAGTTATTTTATCATATCATCCATCACTGAAGATACACTCCAGACAGAAACAAAAAACAAACAAACACAACAAACAAAAAACATAAAAATCTTATTTGTTGCCCTGAGCATGTTTGAATTTGGTCCTCAGCTTCATTTGTTTTAGATTTTCACATTTCATGGTTCACTTAGCTCCTATGAGTCAGATGAAACATTTTTAAAACCTATTCTTATCTACTTATTTGCATATATGTTTATTTTATAAGCTTGGAATTTTCACATTAACTTTCTGACCACAATGTTGAAGTCCCATGATAGAGTATGAACATTTTTAACAACTTCGTCTATATTGCAATCTCTAAAAATATTTTTTATGCTTAGCTTATAAAACATTCAAGTGTACAAGAAGGTAGGCAGATGTATACTTAGGAAAGAACAAACTTTAATAGAGACTCAAAATTATTTAGAAAGCTAGATGAAGACAATATTTGGTAGCTTTCTAAAAACAAAGAAAAAACTGTAAAATCTTAAAGGGAAATTATTATGGGACTACAGAAGGCTTAATATTGGGGAATTGGAATAATGGCTTTATTTTCTTAATGAAGAATGACTAACTGTGAACTTGAATCAAATAATTAACCTCTCTGTGACATCCACTACTACTCATCTATTATATTGAGCTGAATATTTCTTCTTACCTTTATTCTTTAGAAATATTTTTTATTATTATTTATTCATTTGAGAAAGAGAGAGAAAGAGAGACAGCACAAGCAGGGTGAGCAGCAGGCAGAGGGAGAGGGAGAAGTAGGTTTCCCGCTGAGTAGAGCACCAGATGCTGAGTAGATAACCCAGGCTTCTGGGATCATGACCTGAGCCAAGGGCAGATGCATAACCAACATAGCCACCCAGGCACCCAAGAAATGTTTTAGAGGTTTTATTTATTTGAGAGAGGATGAGAAAGAGAGAGCATGAGCAGGAAGGAGAGGGAGAAGCAGGCTCCCCGCTGAAGAGGGAGCACAACTTGGGGGTATCCATCCCAGGACACTGGGATCACGATCTGAGCCGAAGGCAGATGCTTAACCAACTGAGCCACCCAGGCACCCTTTATTCTTACCTTTAATTTCTTCCTTTACTATGTATAGACAATAAGGAAATATCCAGAGGGTTCCTAATATTGGAGTGATTTGCCTGTACATGATTTAGTTGGAGGTTGGAGCTACTTCCTATGTCCACCAGTGTGACTGGCAACAACAACAGAAAGGAAAGATGTAAGAGCGACTACATTTTAATTTTCTCTCCTTCCAAGGATCAAGATTTTTTTTTTTTTCTAAATTTCACAGTTACACTGTAACGGGGTTTGCCGTGTGGTTTTGGTCAAAAGAGGACTTTTCAAGATGACATTCTGCTATTTCTTATCTTCTCTCCATTTGTGTCTCACACAGCAAATTTGCTCACTGTATAAGTCAAAACAAGATTTGCTTCATTTTGACAGCATTGAAGTTCAATCTTCACTTTAAAAATCAAGCTCTTCGTTCTGTTTCACATCTAGGATAACTGATCACTGAAACTTTTAGAAAATTCAAATGTGTCTCGCTAGCTTGGTTTACATATGCAGCTAACAAGATTTTGCTCGGTTCTTTCAAAAATAGTCTAATTTCACTGTGACAACAGGAGCAATTAGATGTTTTGAGGTTCATAGATAGCCAGAAAATGTTCCAGGAAATGTTTAAGGAACAGTTAAGAAACTAAACAAAAATAGAAATTGTAGAGAAATATCATTAATTCATGTGGCCTAGAAGGAGGCTATCTAAAGTTGTTATGAAGACATAAAACATATACTAATTTAAAATAAGTACAAATTTGCTCATATAGAATATGCTGTAATTGAAACCAAGGTAACAAAATGCCATAGGAATCTTTAAGCCATGTATTTAATAAATGTATATGATAGAAAAGATCATATAATGGCCTTTAATAAATCAGCTACTATCTTCTTATAGATGTTTTTACAAAATTTCTAACAGTTCCTTTATAATGTCCTTTAAGAATTCATTCTCTAGTCTTATTCATTAATTTTGCTGCCTACCAAAATGTGGTTAACAACCCAGATAAACTTCAGGCTAAACTTCAGGCCAGTTCACTGAAAATTCCATTATTGATGTCCCAAGCAAGATGGTTTCACTACACCACTGCAAAATCATAGTAATACTTCTGTAAATACTCTTTCTTGTGGCTTCAAAGATTTCTACAAATGTTGCCTAGGATTTTTGAAATGTGAAAAAAAAAAAAGCAAACATTATTGGACATTAAAGGAGAGGTGAATAAGATCTCAATAGAGATTATGAGTGTGATCACACTTTTAAGAAACTTGACAATCAGCTTTATAAATTTATGAGCTGATATCCTTCTGTTTCAACTTTTATCTCTAAAGTGTCTTTGGCAGCCAGCACTGTCTCCAGTAAACAAACAAACAAATAAAAAAGGCTCTTGCCAGCCAGCCTGATGAAACAGCAGAGAGTCTGGCTGTCACCCCGGAGCTACCCATTTGCTTCTGTATGCGCTAACTAGGAGCAAGACTCGTCCACCCAAGAGTATAGCTCTAGAGAAATGATCCTTATGGTGAGCAGAAAAATGTCACGAAAACTGAGACACTATTGAGAAACTAGTCAGTGTAGTGCTTTATTTTTGGGGGGATCTCCTTTATACCTGCTGCCTGTATACTCAAGCCTACCCAGGGATGGCAGTCATCTGGGTCTGTTTTATGTAGCTTTGATAGATCTGAACAAGCTGATTTTATCATAAGAGACAGAAACTATAAAAATACAGATGCAGACTCTCTTAAATTTTCATCCTTTTATTTTTGCTCCATAATCTTACTACTTCTGCCTTCAGGCTCTTTGTGTGAAGGTTATTATCAATTCTTCCAGCATCCTTCACTGATTCCAGTTTAAACAAAAGGAAATATTTCTCTTCTTCCTTTTACACTTTCCCTGAACTTCATGGCCCCACCAAAAGTTATACAATACCTCAATTACAACTCTTTTTTACATTTTATTACAAGTATTATAGTGTCCGTCTCTATTCTGGTCTCTAAACTTGGTGAGAGGGATCCCTGGGTGGTGCAGCGGTTTGGCGCCTGCCTTTGGCCCAGGGCGCGATCCTGGAGACCCGGGATCGAATCCCACATCGGGCTCCCGGTGCATGGAGCCTGCTTCTCCCTCTGCCTGTGTCTCTGCCTCTCTCTCTCTCTCTCTGTATGACTATCATAAATAAATAATAAAAAAATAAAAAATAAAAATAAATAAACTTGGTGAGAAAAAGTATCATACTTGCTTCATCATTTTTAATGCAGTGAGAAGCTGAGTAAGTGTTCATGAACAATTGTTTGAAGTAGACTGAATGGAACATTATCCACTGATGTCTACTTCTTTATGGTCTTACCAAAACGACATTAGGATGCTGTGACAGTGACAGCACTTCAAAGTTATACCTCTTCTTGGAATGAGAGGGGAACTATTATTTGATTCTGAGATCAAAACCAAAACTTTCAGTGACAAATCTAGGACTTATGTTGCCCTCATTAAAATGGAGTCCTTGAGCACTGTCCATCCCCTTTAGAATTTTATGAGAAATGATTATTCAGTCAACGTGCTAGACCCGGGTACCATGACAATTTTCCTGCCTGGTAGCTGAGAGGGAAAATAGGTGTCCCCTTTAACTTAAAGGAGACCAAAGTGAGACAGGAGTTAGGATGTTGCATTAGCAGTGGTTTTCCAGAGAAACAGAGCTTCTAGGATACATTTATACAAAGACATCTATTATGAGGAATTGGCTTATGTGATTATGTTGCTGAGAAGTCCCACAGTCTGCCTTCTCCAAGCTGGAAACACAGGACAGGGAGGCATAATCCTAAGCTAAGTCTGAACTCCTGAGAACTGGGGGGAACTGATGATACAGATTCTAGTTCAAAGGCAGAAGACTAATGTCTAGAAGACTAATGTCTCAAGCAGGTTGGCAGGAAGCAAAAAGACTGAATTTTTCCTTCCTCCATATTTTTGTTCTATTCAGGCCCTCAACAGATTGGATGATACCATCCACTTGGGGGGAGGACAATCTATTTTACTGAGTCCACTGATTGTAATGCTGACTTCATCTGGAAACACCCTCAACAGGAACACACAGAAATTATATTTAATCTGGGCAACACTTAGCCCAGTTGAGTTGACACATAAAAAATTATCACAAAGGTGAAACCATGAAAATGCCGGAGTTTTACTGTAATGAGACTCACTGAGGTGCTGACCCATTTAAGATCTGAATTCTGTTACCAAAATATTTCTCTACTCTTGGGACTTTATTATTTTAGGCTCTTCACATACATATTATAAAATACATAACGTAGAAACAGGAATGTGGATAACTGATTAATTGATGGGTTTAATTCCAGAGTTTTTTTTTACTTTCACTACTTCACGTAAAGTAGAGGATATCTTTATATTTGGGAGTTTGGGAGTTTCACTTAGAAATCACTGGGTTTGCCCAAACTTTTTGAAACCAACATCTCTACAAGCAGTTTCCAACCCACATGAATATGCTAATCAAAAAGAAAATGAAAATGTTTATAAGTTACAAGGCTAATTTGCAAAAAACTGCTTAGCTCATTATAGAAAATAACACTGTTTTAAGATTAGGGATTAAGCTATGCAACAACAGACATTTTAATGACTCTTCAAGGATATTTGTTGGAAAAAGCTTGTTTAACTAGAGAAAGTTGAGGACTTATCGATGACTTTTGTAAAGAAGAGAAAGAATTTTCCACGTTCAACAAAAAAGCCAAATACAGACAGAAAGTATCAGTGGACAAAAGGAGACTAAGATGTACACATGTGTGAGATTATTTGAAATGTAATTCACTCAACCCAATAAATAAAATGTAATAAGGGAAAGTGGAGACACATCAGTCTATAGAAAGCATAAAAAGCTGCTATTTTAGTCATTAAGAGTCACAATAGACCCCGTTATAGAAGCAAGGTTGAAAAATGAGTCCTTCATATACAAGTACAGGATGATCATAATGTGGAGGCTTTTCCCAGCTAGAGTTTATCAATCAGGCATTTGTGTTGTTTCATAATTATGATGATATTGGCACTGTTTTCTGAACACAATTATTGCTCATTAAGCGTTTCTTCAGAGGCATTGGCTAGCTCAGTTGGTGGAGCATACAACTATTGATCTTGGGTCCTAATGAGTTTGAGCCCCATACTGGAGGCAGAGATTACATTTTTTTTAAAGTTTCTTAAAAAGTAAAGTAGGTGAGAAAAATATTAGCTGACCAACCCAATAAGACCTTCCTATCCTAGTATACTCCAAAAATGTTATCCAGTGTCTTCACAGAACAAAATAAAACAAGCTGCATATATAATTTTCTGTCAAATTCTTGCAAAATTCATGCAAAACTTCTGCATGAAGTTTCTGTCACTTCATATCTGGCAAATAAAGCATAGTTCATAATGAGTTTTACCAGACTGGAAAAAAGAATTGTGCAAAATAAACACCTAAAGTTTTATAATTTAAAAAATTTTCCATCTAAACACAAATCTAAGACTCTCAATTCTGATTTGCGGTAGAAGATTTTGCCTTAACTTGAAAAGTCCAGATAACTAATTTTTAAAAAAAAAGTTGTCATAAAGATTAGCACTATTAGCCTTCAAAACAACTTGATGAATACTTAAAAAATGCACTTCTCTTGGGAATGTTCAGGTCATGCCATAGCACAGACACTAGGATTCAACCCTTTCTCACTCTCTTCAGATGGTTATCTCTGCACAGTGCACAACCTGCACTACCATATTTGGCTGTTATCTAAGACTTGAGAGAGAATATTCCCAGGGAAATACTATTTCCCTAACTCAATCATATTAACCATAACTATTTAGAAATATCTGTTAGTTATCACACACCAGTCATATGATTATATAGCACATTAATGCATTTTAAAAAGTTCAACACTTTTTATGTCTTGTTTTTATAAAGAAATCAAAATAACTCTCTTTTTAAAGTACTTTCTTTGCATGATGTATTCCAGTAGGCACTATATATACATATCATTTATTTCTAAAAAATCCTTTGAGGATGGTATGTTTTCCTCACTTGATAAGGGAAACTGTATATATTTTTTCTTCAAGATCATAATTGTTCTTCACAAAGATATTTAGAGGTATTCATAGATGTCTAGGGATCCACATATATAATTGGGACCTATATTTTCGTTCAACTCCTAAACTAATTTTTGAGGTATGAGTATATACTGCCATTTCATACTATTCCTGCTTACCTGTGTATCTGTGTCAGAGAAGCTATTCCAGATTGTGAATGGCTGAAGCAGAAGAACCAGGCACTATACACACACACACACACACACACACACGGGCACTATATATACACACACACACACAATAATATACATGTATATATACACACACACATTATATATCATACAGTATATATTTAATTTTGTTTTTAGCACTCTGGGTATCTGACATTCTTGCATATGTAACCCTTTCATTATATTTACATAGAAACATTATCCATTACCTAAATGTAACTAAGTGTTTAGAAAACTGCCTTATTAACTTGTTGGTTATCAACATATATTAATTCCACAGATTTAGCCAAACTTTATTTCCTCTTGGGTTATCTTTTAATCTGTACAGCTTCAAGGCTAGGCTCTAAGTATCTCTTCTCTCTGCCTAGTTTCTTCCTCTATGTTTTTATTGTTTTCTATCCTTTGTCTCCTCGCTTTAATCCTATAATCCATCTCCTAATGCTATCCTTGGGACAATGTGGGAAGTGGAAACCATGAAGACCCTATTGAAGCAACTTCTCAAAATATTTTGTGCTAATGTGAACAGATTTTAATATGCTTATTCTAAACAGCAACTACAAAGCAGATTTTTCAATCAGCAGGGAGAAGAAAAAGAAATACAGTAGGTGAGGGGCCAGAAACCTTTGTCCTACGTATCAAATAAAATGAAAGGAGTGAATGAAATTAAGCCAGTATAGTCAATTTTTATAAATAAAAATTCTCTATTATCACTAATAGCATTACAAGCTCTATTATCTTGAATAAATTATCTAACTTGAGAAATAGAACTGTGATCAGAAAAGTTTACTGACAGACTTCAAATAGCACTCTTTCACTGCACATGCATTCAGCCTGGCAAGCCACAGAAATCAGGTCTGCTTATTTCACAGAAGAAAAAACAATTGCACTATTATCATCAATGCTGAGCTGTGAACTTCTAAAAAGCAAGTTAGATTTTTTTCCACCTAATGCAGTGTCAAAATACTGCCAGAAACATCCTGATCTCAGGATTTTTATTGCTGTTGATGATGTATGAAGTGGAAAGAACATAGCTTGATTTTATAATAAGTTGTTAAGCTTGCACTACTGACTACATTATATATATATAAAAAGAACTGGATAACTGAGTGAGTATGATAGGAAAGTCACTGATGGGGAAGAAAACTAGAACCCCGGTATGTGTCAGCTTTATAGAGCCACAGTTTTGGAAATATTGTACTTTAAATCAAAGAAAGCAGGTTATATATGAAGGTTTTTAGGAAGTTACTATTACAAGGCTTTTGAATAGAATGTATTATTTTCCAAAAAAATGCTTCCAGCGGAAAATATGTAATTGTTTTAAAGAAGAAATAAGTCATCAAGAGGGATAAATCTCTACAATTTTCTTACTGTAAAACACAATTTAGTTTCAATAATCATAATGCTTTAGTGATAAGCAGTAACATAGTAAATAGGAATGGGAAATATAGACATGAGAAAAATCTATGCTTGTCTTAAAAATAAGTTGCTACTTAGACTATTTACACATACCTATATTTACATATGATGAAAATTTATAACAGTTTCATAATGTTCTGAGTCTTTTAACAGCCTTATTATAACCATACATAGAGTTGGTTAGAAAAATAGGTAAATCTATTCACTGTATGATTTTCACAGATTCATTTAAAGATAGTACTATCTATACTATATGTGTGTGTGTATATATATCTTATATAATCCTGTTTTAACATATTTATATTACTACCTTTTTTAAGCCTGTTCTACATTAGCAGTATCACTTTATTCAGACTGCATTCATATATCCTGTTACACATTTACTTTTGCTCTATAGGAAACGGCTACAGTATGATTACATTTAAATCGAGACAGTAAATTTAATTGCATTTCCGTCTAATTATCTGTCATTAGGCCTATCCCGAAGTTTCATGTTACATGTCCTTCTTGATTTGGCTTTCTTCCCTTCTAGGACCCAGGTTGATGGAGCCGCCCCAGTGTATACATGTCAGGTTAGTGCCAGGGCAAAGGAGCCATGGTGTAACCATCTAATCACTATTAATGGTGTAGAAATAATAGCTTCCACTCATATTTCATTAGACAGAGCAAATCGCGTGGCCATGCCTGATATCTATGGGATAGGTCCAGCAAGGAGGAGTTTGGTAGAGAAAAGCATGAATATTTAGTCAATAATACAGATTACTTCAACAATCAAATCCAAGTCTTCAGACAGTTCTGACCTTGCCTACTAATCTATTATTCACTTCAGAACTTTCTTTCCTTACCTCTATACTAAAACTCTTCCTGCTTGGGTCAAGTCAAGGTTAGCATATCTAATGGACACTTTTCTATCCTTATATTTTGATCTTGCAGAAGCATTCAAGTTTCCCAGTCCCCCCTAATTTTTCATTTTGACATTCAAGACTCCAAACTATTATTTCTAATTTTCTTTTTTCTTTTTTCTAGTCTTCTTTGCCAGCTCCTTCTCCTCTATCTGTCCTCTGAACGTTCGAATAACTCAGGATTCATTCTTAGGGTCTCTATTTGGTTGCTTTTATTTATTACTTTCTAATCTCTCCCTAGATGAATATAGATTCCATCTATATTCTGGTAACTCTCAAATATCTTCAACCTTGACTTTTTCCCTGAGCTCTATTCACTTGTATATCGTTTAGGAATCCGAAACATAGTATTTGTAAATACAAACTCATGATCTCTCTCCACCCAAAATGTGCTTCTTCATATTTTGTTTGACAGCATTGGAATTCCTTCAGGTTCTTCTAGTCAGTGATCAGGGCTTCATTCTTTAAATTTCATTTCCCTCACCTTTTTACTATCATAAATTATTTATTTCTAGAACAATTTTACTGAGGTATAAGTGATATATCTTAAAGTACTGCCTATATAACTCAATCTTTCTAGAATTCTCTTTAATCCATCCTCTTATGCCTAATATCTACAACCATTTGTCTTCAGAATAATCACTTCTTTGAAAAGCCCTCTCTAACATAGTTAAAATTTACATTTAAAATATGATTTATATTTTCCTACTAATATCTACCATAACACCCTGAATTTTTTAAGAAAAAATAATTTTATAGAGACTGCTTCTGGCCCACAGCTGCACACCCACTCTTTGGATAGGAAATGAACTCAGTGAGTCCTTATTCCTTTGTCTCATCTGGGCCACATTCTGAATATGTGAGTCTAGATATTCCCTACCTCAACAGCCCTGAGCCTACTTACAGGACCATTAGCAGGACTAGTGAGTGATGTTGCAGGTAAGAGGTAGGAAAATAATGGTGGGAATCCAGAACCTTCCATTTGTGCTCTTGCCTTGGGCCCTCGAAATATGAAGGAAAGGTCTGCCCACCATGTTCCCTTTTAAATCAGAGACTTACTGACTGCAGCCCACTATTACTGTTCTGTCTCTCAGAGAAGAGAAAAATACATCACTTAAGGGTGAATACAAATTCAGGTCTTTAGCTCTCCAGAGTCTTCTGCAGTCATCTCTCTGCATTCAGTAATCATAAAAACAACACAAATACTAGCAGTGCGGCCACACTTCAAATTTTGTTTGCTTGTTTAGTTCTACTTCCCCTTAAGAAAAAAAAAAAGATTTTATTTATTCATGAGGGACAGAGAGGGAGGCAGAGACACAGGCAGAGGGAGAAGCAGGCTCCTGCGGGGACCGTGGTGCAGGACTGGATCCCAGCACCCTGGGATCACAACCTGAGTTGAACACAGACTCTCCACAACTGAGTCACCCAGGCGTCCCCTCTTAGGAAACATTTTTATATGGATATATCTCTATGGAAGCAAGGCCTTGTAATTTCTCTTTACATTTACTGATACACTTCCTAGGAAGCCTTGTAGTATCTAGTGCTTTTTTTTATTATTATTATTCTGATGTTACAGGAGGTGTACTTCCAAATTTTACTCGTAGAAATGTTGGGCTACAGGGGCTCCTGGGTGGCTCAGTGGATTAAGCATCTTCCTTGGGCTAGGGCATGATCCTGGAGTCCTTAGATGGAGTCCCACATTGGGCTCTCTGTTGCCTTCTGCCCTTCACCCCACTCATGCTCTCTAATAAATAAAAATCTTTAAAAAATAAAAATTTTTAAAAATGTTGGGCTATATATTTAATTGGTCTAGGTATATGACCATATACACCTTATACTGAAAATATTAGATATCCAATGTTCAATAAGCTTTTTTGAATATATATATATATGTATATATATATATTCAAAAAATATATATAGAGAGATATAATTGTTGGGTATTGATAAGTGCAGTTTGAGTATATCCCCCATGCAATGGTTTGGTAATTTGGTTATTTAGAACCATTTTGTTTTTCTTCCCACGCTATATCCAACATAGAAAGAAAAGGTAAAACCAGAGATTCAGCATAAACAACATTATCTGATTTTAGTTCCTTTCCAGTGGCTTGGATCTTATAGCTGCTTTCAAAGTCTACATTAGTTTTTTTATAATAAAAAATTTCCAGTGAAATAACATATTTAATCTAAACTTTCAAAACTATTAATATAGAAATGAACACACGTTCATGAAATTGAAAATACTATTCTCTTAATTCTAATCTCTATTCCACCTGTGATTATATTCCCCATTTCATCCTTAAGTACGTTTCCTCAGAATAAATTAAAATTGTCAAAATTTTTTCTAATTTTATTTTTAATTATCCATGTTAGAATATTAATAAATCATATTTTCCTAACCCATTATTTATTTTTTCTAATTCTAACTTCCTTCATAAGTTTATTATAGTTCATTTTTTGTTTGTTTGAGGTAATTTGCTTATTTTGTAGATTATTTTTAAATTTCCTGGAATCAAATGCTGTTTTTGAATTATGCCTCTTTCTCCTGTGGTTTATTTAAAAAGAAGAAAGAAAGAAAGAGAGAGAGAGAGAGAGAGAGAGAGAAAGAAAGAAAGAAAGAAAGAAAGAAAGAAAGAAAGAAAGAAAGAAAGAAGAAAGAAAGAAAAAGAAAGAGAAAGAAAGAAAGAAAGAAAGAAAGAAAGAAAGAAAGAAAGAAAGAAAGAAAGAAAGAAAGAAAGAAAAAAAGAGGCTACAAATTTGTTCTGAGTACAGCTTTGGCCAGAGCCCATAATTTCTGAAATTTAAAATTAATTAAGTTTCAAAGAACCTGTAATTTCAACTGTCATGTCCTCTTTAATATAAGGAATTTTCATAGTATTTAGAAATTTTAGACTGTCATATTATTTTTGGTTATTTTTTATTTGTAGTTTTATGGTATTTTGGTCATGCTATGTAGCCATATAGTGTTTTCTAACTGGAATTTATCAAAGTTTCCTTTTTGGCATGATATATAACTGGTTTATATAAATATTCTCTGGACAATAAAATTGGCATTTTATATACATCAGTTAAAATTATGCTTAATTACTTGTCAGATATATATGACATTCATTAGTTATCAATTTGATGATTATAATAGATAATTTCTTATGCCACTCAATCTGTTGGAAATGTAACACAGTGGAACACTAAAGATGATGCAGACACTGCTTTCACAGTCCCTATATTTGAAAATTCACAGTTAGGGAATCAAGTGATAAGAAGTAATAAAAATAACTTCAATGGGATAACTGTTTTGATGGGTGTTCTGAAAGCACATAATAAAAACATATTACTCAGGGCTAGGGGTCATTGTCTTCATATCTGGAATACATGATATGTGAATTAAGTTACCAGGCAAAGGAAGGGAAAATATTCCTGGAGTAGAGTACAATTTATGTGAAGCACAGCATTTGGTATATTTGAGTAACTTAAGAAAATAAAAGGAATAGGAAGTTGGGGTACAAGTATGTGGCAATGAAAAATAATCCAAAGAAGTAACTTTACATTTAAGTTTACTAAGTACTCATTACTGAGTTTAAAGTAGGTTGGTGAGATGATCAAATTTTATAAGAAAAAAAACCTAGGATATATATCTATAAAAGTCTCTTATGGTTTGTTTCCTTCTCTCTCTTTTCTTTTCTTCTCCCATATGCTCATCTCCTTTGTTTCTCAAACTCCACATGTGACTGGAATCATATGGTATTTGTCTTTCTTTGACTGACTTATTTCACTTAGCATAATACACTCTAGCTCCATCCACATCATTGCAAATGGCAAGATCTCATTCTTTGAAATAGCTGAATAATATCCCACTGTAAGTATATACCACAACCTCTGTATCCATTCATCAGTCGATGGACATTTGGGCTCTTTTAATAATTTGGCTATTGTTGATAATGCTGCGATAACATCAGGGAGCATGTAACCCTTTGAATCTGTATTTTTGTATCGTTTGGCTAAATACCTAGTAGTACAATTGCTGGATTGCAGGGTATTTCTAATTTTAAATTTTGAGGAAACTCTATACTGTTATCCAGAGTGACTATACCACTCTGTATTCCCACCAACAGTGCAAGAGGGTGGCACTTTCTTGCCAATACCTGTCTTCTTGTGTTGTTAATTTTAGCTATTCTGATAGGTGTGAGGTGATATCTCATCATAGTTTTGATTTGTATTTCCCTGATGATGAGTGAAGTTGAGCATCTTTTCATGTATCTCTTGGCCATCTGGATGTCTTTTGCCCATTTCTTAACTGAGCTATTCATTTTTTGGGTGTTGAGTTTGGTAAGTTCTTTATAGATCTTGGATACTAACCCTTTATCTGTTATGTCATTTGCAAATATCTTCTCCCATTCTGTAGGTTGCCTTTTAGTTTTATTGATGGTCCCCTTTGCTACTCAGAAGCTTATTTATCTTGATGAGGTCCTGAGGTCCCAATGGTTCATTTTTGCTTTTGTTTCCCTTGCCTCAAGAGATGTATCTATAGTAAGAAGTTGCTACAGCCCCTGTCAATAGGTTGCTGCCTGTGTCTTCCTGTAGGATTTTGATGATTTCCTGTCTCATGTTTAGCTCTTTCATTAATTTTGAATTTATTTTTGTGTGTGGTGTAAGAAAGTGGTCCAGTTTTCCCAACACCTTTTGTTGAAGAGACTGTCGTTTTTCCACTAGATATTCTTTCCTACTTTGTCAAAGATGAGTTGATCATATAGCTGTGGGTTGATTTCTGTGTTTTGTTTCATTGATCTGTATGTCTGTTTTTGTGCCAGGACCCTAGTGTCTTAACGACTACAGCTTTGTAATACAGCTTGAAAACTGGAATTGTGATGACTCCAGCTTTACTCTTCTTCTTCAGAGTTACTTTGGCTACTTGGAGTCTTTTGTGGTTCCATATATATTTTAGGGATGTTTGTCCTAGCTCTGTGAAAAATGCTGGTGGTATTTTGAAAGGACTTTTGTTAAATGTGTAGATTGCTTTGGGTAGTATAGATATTTTACCAATGTTTGTTCTCCCAATCCATGAGCATGAAACGTTTTTCCATTTCTTTGTGTCCTCTTCAATTTCTTTCATAAGTGTTCTACAGTTTTCAGGCTAAAGAAACACAATTAGGAGGTTACTACAGTAACACAGGAAAGACATAAAGGGAAAGTGAATGGAGTTACTAGAAGTGACAGAACTAAAAGGATGAATTTGATAGATATTTAGGAGGGATAATTAATGGTAATTGGTGAGTAATCAGAAGTTTTTCCTTAAATTTCCCTTTAAAGATACTCAATGTATTTCTATATATTTATTGATAATATGCATTTTCTGTTCTGTGAATTTTATTTTTACGTCCTTCAGTCATTTTTCTGATTTGTTTATTTTATGTTTTCAATTTGTATGGGGTTTTTGGATACTAAGAAAAGTACTTTATCATGTCACATATATTGCAATATTTTTCCCAGTCTAAAAGTTGTCTTTTGATATTATCTCTGGGAGTTCTCCCTCTAAATGCTTTAAAGTTCTTTTGTTCATTTACTATTTCATTCATTCAGAAATTGCTCACTCAATAAGGGAAAGGAAAAGAATAGACTCAAGAGCACATGTTGAAAGGAGGTGAAGGTAAGTAAAGAGGTAGTTAAGTGTAATAGTATATATAATATCATTTCATCCTACAACAGCCTAGTGGTATAGACAAAAGCTTTTCAATTTTGCAGGTTAATAAATGGAGGCACAGAGTTTAAGTAATGTCACTAGGATTTAAAACAATATCTGAGTGGCTTAGAAAGCTCTTTCATTAACCATGCTGCCAAATGTGGTGAGATTGCTGCAAATCTTTTCAATGTTATCCTTTGAGCCTTTTATCCCACATAATCCAATTTCGTTGACCTATCATGTTGTATGAATAGTGAGAGAATTAACTCTAAAAAAAGACATATTATGAAGTAAGAGACCCTATATTTTAGATAAAGTACATATACCCACATACACATACATTTTAGGAATTTCGTTTTAACATAGATATTAGTTGACTACAAACCCATACAATGTTGAATAAATACAAGGTATCTATAAATGGCTGAAAATCAATGATTAAATTTATGTAACAGATATTAAAAAATTATTGATTATAAGTACTTTGTCAACATGATTTAAAACATTCTAATATATTTAGCAAAAAAATTTGTCACAAAACAAACAATCCTAAGGGGAGAATTTTTGTATTATGTATGTATCCAGAAATATGCATTGATAAATATGCTTATTAATATGATAAACAAATTACAGTGAGTCCACTTTTCTTCTTTGATAACAATGAATAGAAACATGTGAATATACTAGTTAATAACTGTATCAGGGATCCTGTCTTATATCCAGACTGTATCTGAATATGATAGGAAGTTGATGAGGATACTATAATTCTACTTATAAAATGGTCTAAAACCCACTCATCTTGATTTTTTTTCTCCCACAATTTCCCCATGAGAATAAGCTTTAGTAGCCTCAATTTGAAATGCATATTAGCAGCTACTTTTCCTTCTTTTGACTTACTTTATCAAATCCCTATGAGTGGTTTCTGAACTTCCCAAATAAACTATTATACACAAACCCTTGCATTAGAATAAACTTTGGGGGAAACCCATTCTAAGATACTTGTTATCAGAAATTGTCCTAAACAGCAGATATTCAGGGTGGAATTACAGAATTGGAAAATACATTTATCAAGTGGCAACAAAAACCCCATAGCTCTTTGTAAATTGGGTGATGATTGGCATGCTGTAGTACCATTATTACTGTGGTGAAGTGACTATGATACAATTAAAAAGGAAAGCACCGATTCACACAATCTCTCTTCTATCTGGGAGAAGCGATGGTAAATTAAAAGACTGTAGACTTGAATGCGTACAGAAAGAATAAAGGGGCAAGCTCAACCCAGCCAACAGTCATATAGGCCATAATTAGAAAGTCAGAATGTTCATAAAGGAAATATTATAAACTGTACCAGGAGGGTAGCCTGGGAAGAAAATTGAGTCCAATTGTTGCAGGGTAAGAAGTACAAAGAAATCTTAATTGACAGCCATAACAAGTCTCCCAGTCTAAAACCATGGCCCTAACATGGAATTACTGAGATACTGAGACTTGGGAAGAAAGTATTTGCAGTAGATTCTAACCCTGAACCTTCTGTTACATACACTGAGCATGCAAATGTGGCCATATCCTTTCTTCTAGAAAAGGAAGGTGCCTCCTTTTGCCTAGATCTCATGTAGGGGAGAACTGCACCATCATGACAAGTGCTTGCGATGATGATGATGATGATGATGATGATGATGATGATGATGATGATTTCAACACTTCCTCAAAGCAAACTAAGTTAATTTACATAAGAATATCCAAGTACTAGTATACTGAGGCAAGAGGAACAGCAAGAGTTTTTGAAGGCAGTTGGATTCAGAATTTGAGCTGAAATTAATACTAGCATCCAAACCAGCAAGAGAATTCTCCTATAAGCAGGGCAGCATACAGAAGTTATATAGTAAATGGAATCATGACCCCAGTTCAACTTCTATTAAGTTCAATACCTATGAATCTACCGTGGATCATTTTCTCAGAGTCTGAAAGAATAACTGAAGTGTGTATGTTTAGCAGCTGGCTGAATCCTTATGTTATTCCTGGACTTTTGGGTAAGGTATGTACTTGTAAGAAAAGCCAAGAACAAGACCATAAAATTGTCCTCTTCTCTACCAAGATGAAAAACCAGAAGGAACTCTGCATCCCAAGCAGAATGGCAGAGATTAGGCCCAATATTAAGTTGGTGGTTCCCATCATATCCCTTTTCCATTCATCAATCTGGTCTCTAGAAAAAATTGGATGAATTTGGTAGATCATAATGGACTACCATAAATTTAACCAGGGTGGCAGCCCAATCTCAGCTACTGGAATAAATGTAATATCTTTACTTGAATAGATCGACACAACCCCTGATACTTAGTATGCAGCTAGTAATTTGCCAAGTGCTTTATTTTCAATCCTACAAGGAGGGATATTCAGAAATTTAACACACTTAGAACATGCAATAGTATAAATTCATGCTTTTGCCCTAAAGTTCTACTAACTTCCCTGCTAATATAATATAGTCCAAAAGGAATTCAATTATTTGGATATTCCACAGAACACACCATAGCTCCATAGTAATTACTTTATGTTAATCAGAAATAGGAAGCACAAAGTAGTGTTTTAATGCCATGGAAAGACACATGCCAGAATGTGAGAAAGAAAATCTAAAGATTCAAGAAGCCACCATTGGTATAGATCTTAGTTATTCAGTGATCTGGTAATGCCAGTACAACCCTCTAAAGCATAAAACAAGTCACTGTACCATGTCCATCCTGCCACTAATAATCACAATGCTTCATTGGTCACTCAGAACTTTGGAGGCAATGTATACCACACTTGTAAAGGTTGACTCAGCTTATTTGTCACTCACTGGATGACCCAGGAGATTCCCAGAAGCCGGGCAGCCTTGACTTTAAGCTAGCAGATCCCATTAAAATCTCTAAGTGTATACCTAGGAAAGAGGGTTAATTCAGAGATCATTTCAAATTCCCAAATGTAAGGATGCTAAATATTGATCACACTATTGGCTTCATCTTGATAAACCAAAATAAGGTCACTGTTATACTTACATAAAAAGTTCATTCAAACCATAGAGAGGGAAAAATCTAGGAGGGAGTATTAGAAATTGTAATAGGAAGTCATCCATAGATGAATAAAAGTAAAAATAAAATATGAGTAAGTGGTCTGTTCAGGTCCAAATCATCAACATATATTGAGCCTAATAAGGATGGTTATATTATCCCCTCAATAATATTCAGTGGTGTCACACAAGGAGAGAAACAAATAATGAAGATTAGATATAGATACCAGCAAGGTGAGACTGGAGGAGAAGCACTAATGTGGGAAATAGAAGAATGGAGCTGGAATTAGTTGAGTGAAACTTAAACTATATATCAAATTAGTAACATAACCAGGGGGTAGGGGCGACTGGGTGGCTCAGTGGTTGAGCGTCTGCCTTTGGCTCAGGGCGTTATCCCGGGATCCAGGATGGATTCCCACATCAGGCTCCTTGCATGGAGCCTGCTTCTCCCTCTGCCTGTGTCTCTGCCTCCCTCTTTCTCTATGTCTCTCATGAATAAATACAATCTTTAAAAAAAAAACACACACACACACAAGGGGTAAAAAAAACAAATATGTCACTTTGAGCGTAACTCAAACTATACACCATTAGTGAAATAAAGAAATCTTGGACTTTTCTCAGTAGCTTTATTGTTAGTAAAAACAATGATTAGTAAAAAACAAAACAAAACAAAACAAAAAAAACAAACCCAAACATTTAAGCTGGTATTGTAATTTTCTAACAATTGTATTCAAATTACAGGCTAAACCAAATAAATGTGTTAGTGATATCAGTGACTGAGATTTTTCACAAAATAGAAAAGAAACAAAATTATAAAATTAAAGAAGTTAAGAAATATTCTTTCATCTTAAATTTAAGTTAGACATGTCAATGTGAACATACGTTTTTTAAGTCATGGAAAGGTCAAGACACTCTAGTAGCACTACGGAGCCCTAAATCTCAGAAACCTAGATCTTGGTTTCCATATACCTAGGTAAATAAACCAGGTCTCGTGGACACATTGCAAGGTTAGAATAGAGAAAACATAACATGGACCTGGGACTTCTGTTGTAGAAGAAAATAACTAAGCTTAAAGGGAAAAATTGTCAAAAGATCATAAAAGTCCAATTGAAAGGCCTCACTGATCAATTAAAGCATCACAAGTGCCTACACTTGGAGGTGAAACATTGAATAAGTAAAAATCCATGAATCCAAAAAGAGGAAAGATAAGAAAAAATATACATTTTTATCACAGAATATATCAGAAAACTATGTTGCGATATACATGTTGAATACATGTGAAATCACTGTATTGATTTTAGTCAGAAAAATTATTTCTTAAACATGTAAATTAGCTTTCCGATAAATATGAGGGGTTTTCTTACTTGTCATAGTTTTTACTTTGCCAAAAATGAAAGGTTAGAAACTTTGCTACCTAAATTATACAGTGTACAATATGTACATTAGGAGAAATTCAACGTTATTTATATATTTCCTATGTACAAATACTGGCTCATAAAAAAAACCTTTGTTATAAAGGAATATGAAACAAGTGTATAGGACTTGGTGAAACGATTCCACTTTTAATAGAAATTAAAAATTCCTTAATAAAATTGTATCTTAATAATGTCACTTTTATAATAATTATAAACACTTTATCAAATTAATGTAAAAAATAAGAAATTCAATATCTATATCATGCCAGAGATACTATTTTAAAAAATGAATATGCCGTACACCTGTTCAAAGGAAATTCCAGAAGGAAATTCTAAAGGATTCTTCATTCTTGCTGAATTTGTTTACTTTTAATAAACAATACAACAAGACACCCTTAAATTCACGGGCAAATTAAAAAGCTCTTTTATTCTGAGATGAAGAGATTATAAATCCATAGCACTGACATGAAAGAGAGCACAGTGCTCACAGAGTTTATTTAGCTATAAAAGTCAAGATGGTGATCTTTAAATAACTTATGTGACTGAATGGTCGCTTAGGAAGTTGTAAATGTATCATTTATAATCTTTGTTAAGAAACTGCAGTTTCTTCATGAGAATGTTTTGATTTCCTGTGAGAACTGTCTTTAAAAAAATAATTTAGTATTTTCTAATTGTGATAATGTTTCCATGATTTCTTAAACAAAATGCACAAATTTCTATCTGTAATTTCATTAAATCCCATTATTCAAAAGTTATTACTGTTTCTTTCCCATGTATTTATAGAGACTGATTAACAGAAACAGAAGAGATTACAGAAAGAGATTCCTTATTATAGTTATATGTCAAAGGAAAGAAAGTCTAGGTGATTCAGAGTGTATGCAGCAAAAGGGGTCAGGGGATACGGATAATTCAAAGAACATCTTTTAGGAATTTAGACATGATGGTGCATGTAGTAGCATATCACTTCTAAAGGCATGTGGAAGTACCTCACAAATAGAAAAATAATCCAAACCTGTCCTATGACATGTTTCAGAATGCAAAAAGAAGGGCATAGAGTGCCTATGTTTTAGGGGAGAGATAATTCCTCCACAATCTCTCTGGATCTATTGTTCATCTGATGTAGATGGTATGGAAGTTTTTGCCCAGTATTTAAAAGTGCCGGGAACTAATGGATACAACTGAATGTGGCTAGAAAGGATAAGAGATACAGAAATAACTCATAAAAATGCACTTCTAAAAATATAATACTGTTTTCTTTCAGAAAATGGAGAATTTTTAAGCAACCTACTAAATATTTAAATCTCCTTGAGGATTTAAATTTATTTGCTTAGTGAGTGGAGCATCCTTTAGGATATAAGCAAATTTTCAGTTCAGTGTTTCTTATTCTTGGGAAATTCATTTATGTCATGGTTACTTATTGATCCTCTTCTATGTGCCAGACACCAAGCCTAGGAAGTAAGAACAAAGTCATGAGTGAGGCAAAAAACTTACCTACGTGCAATATACACATCTGTGGGGTGGTGAGAAGGAGGGAGACATACAATTCATGGAAGTAAAAGTATAAGCTAATTTTAGACTGGATTAGGAAATGAAATAAACAAGACACGGTAATAAGGAATAACTGGCTGAATGATGGGTAAAATGCACATGGAAGACCTCTGTGGGAAAGTGACTTTTAAATTAAAAGATCTAAATGTGAGATAGGAATCCAACAAAATCCTAGAGGAGAACACAGGCAACCTTTGCTGTGACCTTGGCCACAGCAACTTCTTGCAAGACATCTCCATAAAGGCAAGGGAAAGAAAAGCAATAATGAACTACTGGGACTTCATCTAGATTAAAAGCTTCTGCACAGCAAAGGAAACAGTCAACAAAACTAAGGCAGCCTACAGAATGGGAGAAGATATTTGCAAATGACATATCAGATAAAGGGCTAGTAACCGAGATCTATAAAGAACTTATTAAACTCAACACCCAAAAAACAATCAATCCCGTCAAGAAACAGGCAGAAGACATGAACAGACATTTCTCCAAAGAAGACCTACACATGACCAACAGACACATGAAAAAAATGCTCCACATCATTTGCCAACAGGGAAATACAAATCCAAACCACGAAGAGATACCACCTCACACCAGTGAGAGTAGCTAAAATTAACAAGAGAGGAAACAACAAATATTCAGCTAGGATGTGACGAAAGGGAACCCTCTTGCACTGTTGGTGGGAATGTGAACTGGTGCAGCCACTCTGGAAAACTGCGTGGAGGTTCCTCAAAGAGTTAAAAATAGACCTGCTCTATGGCCCAGCAATTGCACTACTGGGGATTTACCCCAAAGATATTGATGTAGTGAAACAACAGGACACCTGCACCCCAATGTTCATAGCAGCACTGAAGGACTCATCAAATCATATTTTCTTATTGTCAGAAAGAACATTCAGGACAGCGTGCAAAAGGCAGTAATGCATTTTTTTGGTTAATCATGTGAAAGATACTCTTCAGAAGTGAGTTAGTAGGACAGCTGTATAAGTCATCCTTATTGGATGATCTTCTGACTGAATCTGAGGACATGGCACAGCACAGGAAGGAAGCAGCTGACATGCTAAAGGCATTACAAGGAGCCAGTCAAATAATTGCTGAAATCAGAGAGACTCATCTTTGGTGAAGAGAATTATATAGTACTGAGACTTTGTTGACTCAAAATTTGCTAGTTACTGCCTACTTGAATAGAATTTTATTTATGAACTCCTGTGTATTGCAATGGTATGAATCTGCTCATGTGAAGAGATGGCTATAAACTGAAAATTTCACTCTGTATTGCAGAACAAATCATACATTTATCCAAATAATAAATGGCTGTTTTTAAAGTTGCCCAGTACAAAAAAAAAAAAAAAAAAAAAACCAACCAAAGAAAAAAAACCTGTGGAAGCCATGATGTCCTTCAACAGATGAATGCATAAAGATGTGGTCCTATATATACAATGGAATATTACTCTCTGTATATCAATGCAAAGAATGGAAACCTACCATTTACATCAACGTGGATAGAACTGGAGAGTATTTCATTGAGTGAAATAAGTGAATTGGAGAAAGACAATTATATGGTTTTATTCATTCATGGCATATAAGAAATAGTGAAAAGGACCATAAGGGAAGGCGGGTGGGGACTGAGTAGGGAAAATTAGAGAGAGAGAGACAAACCATGAAAGACTCATAACTCTGAGAAACAAACAAAGGGTTGTGGAAGGGGAGGTGGGTGAGGGGACGGGGCAACTGGGTGATGGGCACTAAGGAGGGTAGGTGATGTGATGAGCACCAGGTGTTATATATTGGCAAATTGAATTAAAAAAATAAATTCATCTTCAATGTAAAAAAAAAAAAAACTAAATTGAACCTAAATTACAGCTGGATCGGAGTAGGTATATGGAAAATCAGTGAGTTCCTTCCAGTGACTAAGTAAGTCATCCGCGCTGACCAGAATGAAGCCTTAACTCAAACTCAGAAATTCTCACTGGATTACTCTTCTCAGCACAAAACATTCCTGCCCATGTAACTGCATCCTATCTAAAAGTTTCAGACTCCTTTTTCTCCCTCTGTCCTTCTCACCATGTAGTGTGGGAGTCCTCCAAGACTTGATCATTGACACGTCTCTCTTCTCCAACTAAACTACATCTTTGCCTTTTACAATCATGTTTCATCTTTGGCTTTAAACACCACCTAAAGGCTGAGGACTCTTAAATGTGTCTCTGTAGTCTGGACCTCTTTCGCATCTTCGGACTTACATTTCTGATTACCTTCTCAAAAGAGTGATGTCTGAAAGACCTATCAAACCTAGGACACCTTGAAATGAAGTACAGGTAGTCCTCCTTCAAACGAATTCTATCTCAGTTAAATGCAATTCTATCCATTTGCTAAAGCAAAACGAGTTGGGAATTATTCCTGGCCCCTCACATTCTTTGAAAAAATGCCTCCAATTCATGAGCAAATGTGTTAGCTATGCTTTCAAAACACAGCCAGAACGTCATAATCAGGTAATTTCTTTAGATACACTTTCTGGTTTCAGCTATGTATATTCTGCTGCTTAATATACTGATGATTTTCTAGCTCTAAAATTGTCTTTTCCATTTTTATCAGTTCCACCTTTCTTTCAAATTTGCCTTTACATTTCCACTAATCATTTCTTTCTTGCTCATCTTTGTGACTGTCTTACTATTTAGTCCTGTATCCTAACTTACTTTTTGTTCAGTATCTAGTAAATACTTTCTGTTACATGTTACCTTGACAACTCCAATATTTTATTATCTTTAACTCTGAGTTCATTGCTTGATTTTAACCTGGGCGGGGGGGGGGGGGGGGGGGGCGGGGGGTGGTGGTGGTGGTCCTGTGCGCTTCAGTTGGGAAAGCTTTCCTGAAGAGATCTGCTTCTGCTTCTTGGGGGCCTGGGGAGCACCCCCAAACCTGTGGCCCTCTCACCACTTTTAGGGGAACAGTTTCACTAACAAGTCCCAGCCTCAGTTCCTCCACCTTGATTCTGGCTTAAAGCACAGTATTCAGGCAGCTTTTATGCTACCCGTATCCAGCGCACCCCTACTTGCTGCCTGCATCTCTAAAACCAGCTCCTGCCTTCTTTGCTTATTTGTTTGGGAGGGGTTATCTTTGGGGGCCACTATTACCTCATGAGAGAGTAATGCCTGCATGTGCCACAGCCCTGCTATAGTTGTTTGGAAATTAGAGCATCTCTTATATCATGCCACTCTGCTCTAATATTGGCCAAATACAGAAAAAAATATGGTCTATTTTACTTACCTTTGATTTTGTTTTTAGAAATGGATATAGGAAACCTATATGATTATTAATTTCTCTTTTTATCCTATAACCTTCAGGTTTTACGTTGTATTTTTCTAGACTTTAGATACATACAAATTTTTGATTGATATTATTTTCCTGTTAAGTAATGTCCTTTATTTTTATCTTAATTTTCCTTAAATTCTGTTTTTCATATAATGCTTTTCTTATGCTAATCTTTGTCTAGGGAACCCTTTCCCATCCTTTAATATTATTTTATGACAAGCATGAGCTTTTAATGAGAAATAGTTAATAATTCTAAACTTTGTGTTAGAAACAGTATGTTTATTCCATTACTTTACTGTGGATATTAACACTAATGTGCAATTGGTCTAACTTTTAAAATTGCAATCTGGGGATCCCTGGGTGGCGCAGCGGTTTGGCGCCTGCCTTTGGCCCAAGGCGCGATCCTGGAGACCCGGGATCGAATCCCACGTCGGGCTCCCGGTGCATGGAGCCTGCTTCTCCCTCTGCCTGTGTCTCTGCCTCTCTCTCTCTCTCTCTCTGTGTGATGACTATCATAAATAAATAAAATTTAAAAAAATAAAAAATAAATAAAATTGCAATCTGATATAAATGCCATGTTGCCTTCGCCTTCTTTTCAAGTTTTTTTAAATTCATAAGTTTCTCCCCCCCTACTCATTATTAAGTTATACATTCTATTTCTAATCACAGTGGTTAGCCCTAAATACTGAACTTATTAAGTTTAGAGGTTTTCTACAAAGTTCAAAACCAGCATATAAATATATTTCACCTCCTCTTATACCTGTCCTTTATCCATCTTCTTCTCCTTGTAAACTTACACTTGTTTGTATTTAACAACTTGGTTTAAATTTTTTCACCATCCCTTCTTTCTTTCCACTCCTTTCTTCTGGATGCATTTTATTTCTTATTGAAGTATATCTTTTAGTATTTCTTCTTGAGATTTCCCATAGCTATCAAAACTCTTAATTGTGTTTTGCTTATCCATGTATTTATGTGGGGTTTTTTGTTGTCTACTTTTGGGTAAGAGATTAGCTGGATAGAGAATTCGAGGTTTATAACAATTTCTCCTTTGTAGTTTAAAAATATATTCCTACTGTCTTCTGACATTTTTTATTATAGATGATGTTTGCTATAATTCACTATTCTTTTTTTCACTATTAATCATTCTTTTTTCTTTTGAAGTTTTGAGGTTTCCAATCTGTCCTCGATATTAAGTAACTATTAGACTGTATGAATAGACTGTGACTATTTTTTATCCCACTTGCTTTATTTTTTGTTGAGTACACTTACCTCGCTTAGAGTCTCAAAAATCTTAGCCATTAAAACTCTGAATTGTATCTCTCCAATTAGTTCTTTGTGCTGCCCCTAGAAGTTCAATTACACACCTTTTGAATTTTCTTCATACTATTCTAAAATTCTGAGTGATTTTCTCAGTTTTATATTTGTAATTATATGTTTGTGCTCAGTTTAATCTGGAGCTTTTCTATTAAATTTTATAATATCAACTATTAAATTTTAATTCCAATATTTTAGTTGGTTAATTTTTATATTAGTCTGTTATTGGTTAAGAACTGCATGCTTTTATTCCACTATTCATTTGACTCAGAGACTCCTAGATGTTTGTGAGCAGATTCTGAGTAAAAGTAGCATGTGCCACTTCCATAAGGTGCTTGTAAACCTCCCATCCACTTTTTCTCATGCTCTTTCCTCTTTCCTGTCACCTTCAGGATGATGAGAGGAGCAATTCTAAAGCCAAGTACTCAAATTGGAACAATCACCTACATGTCCAGGTCACTGAACAACTGTATGTGTCAAAACTGGTGCCAAACTAAAATTCCCCACACTGTACTGTTATGTGAGAAACTTCTAAACCTTTAAGTCAGTAAATTCTGGCTTGAAAACTCATCTTGCATTGGAATATTTCTCTTTTCCAACAGGCCACCCCAATCCATGCAATATTTTCTGAGGTTGTGTCACCCAACCCCAGGGTTCCACAGTTCTTAAAGAGGTCATCTAAGTAGTCATAACACTAGAGGACAGCATCTCTGTCTTAAAACCAGCATATATAGCTTGACTAGGATCGAACTTGTGCTGCTGCTTCTTTTTACTCTCTCCACCACATAAAAGCAGTCTGTCCTAAAAGTGGGCAAAACTTTACCAACTACATTGGTAGGGGTAGCTTTGAGACTCAACAAGAGTTATGCTCTTTTCATATCCAAAGGTTGAAATTCTAGACTCAACTCCCGCTTCTGAGCTTAGCATCTCTTGGGCCATAAGGCTTCGTTTCCTATTGTTAACCTCTAAAATATGTCTTGCTTGTGTATTTTTTTTAGCACTGTGATACTCCTTTATCATATCATCTCATAAGCTATTTCTACATATTTGTAGAAGTGAGAACAGTTACCTTCATGTACTTAATCTAATATCATGACTTCATAATTTGTTCTAAACAGTGAGAACTATGCAGAGATATATACGCAAAGATATGTTAGCATTAATAAAAATAAAAAATAAATGATTGACAAAATGATTTGATTAAATAAATTACACTATTTCACAGAATAGAATATATGCAGTCAATCAAAATAATTATGCTAAAGACTACTGACAAAGCTGAACATATATTAATTTTCCAAATTAAAAAGTAGCCATTTATACAAGTTTATATATGTATGATAAACATTTACATGTTTGAACGCACGTGTGTGTGTGTGTGTGTGCATATATAACATGTTACAGTGTAGGATATCAGGTTATTTTAAATTTGTAAGCTCTGGGGATGCCTGGGTGGCTCAGTGGTTGAGCATCTGCCTTCCGCTCAGGGCATGATCTCAGGGTTCCAGGATTGAGTCCCACATCAGGCTCCCTGGAGGAGCCTGCTTCTCCCTCTGCCTATGTCTCTGCATCTCTCTCTCTCTCTGTATCTTTCATGAATAAATAAATAAAAACTTAAAAAAAAAAATTGTGGGTTCTGAATATATATTTCCCAAAATTTTTAGGATGAACATTTTCTTAATTCAGAAAACAGTATTAAAAAGTTCAATTTCTAAAGGTAATACTGGACTACCACAGTGAAGAGTTGGTATTAGTTGGTAATATACTAAAAACAAATAAATTGATAAAAAGATATTATTTAGCTTATGATTTGTTCATGCTATCATTTCTGGCCCCAAAATAATACCCGTGCTTTTTACAACACTCTGGGACTCAAATTTGGGATCTTGAGCCTGCTGTTTCTTGTTTGACAAGCAGACAGATCTTCCATTATGCCCCAAGGGTCAGAAAACTTGGGCTCTTTCAGGCAAAGCAGTAAATTATTTAGTAACTTCCTGATGGCTCCATTAATGACCTGATAGATCAGCACATCAATGAAATGTGTAAAGTATACTTGTTGATGGTGGTATGAAAAATTCATTGAATACAAAGGGAAGAAACAAACTGATCAAAATATCAGTGGAGAGAAAATCTGCCAATACACAAAACCTTAAGGAAATAATGAGGAAAATGAGAATGAAGAGACATATTAAAAACAATGGTTTGGAAGCTTTGGAAGATGTTTGACTCTGTATATTTAGGAAAAAATATATAAATTTCTGTTGTGTACTATGTCTTAAAAACATGTATTTGAAACAAAACCTAGAGGGCTTGTGCAACTAAAATATTTACTGGACTTGACTGCTTTTAAAGTACTAGATACAATCTAAGTTCCTTGAGGGTTGGGCAAATAACTATAATTTTTATTTTCCAGTGCATCAGCCTAGTGCTCCCCATGTAGTAAGTGATCATTAAATCATTGCTGAATTGAACAGAACAGACTGAAGTTTCCAAAAGTAAAAAGTGGTAAATGCAATTATATAAATCTGGAAAACAACAAGGTCAAGTTCAGAAAACCTGTCCTTTATTTGATACAATATTTTGTTCTCTATTTAATATTGCTGTATGGAAACTGCCCTCTAAAAATTCTTGGGTTTTAGAAGACTTATCCTTATTTTAATTTTCCTGTGCCACATACTTACGCTTTCCTTTTTAAGTCTAAGAAAAGTGGGAGTAGAAATGGATTTTCTTCCAAGGTGAAATATTTTAAAAACCCAAAGTTCATAAATAATTAACGCATCTTGGCCCAGAATTTAACTGATACACATAAAAGCTGGCCTACCCAATGAGGCTGACTTCTCCCTAAGCTTTGAAGGCAATAATAGTTTTAAGCTTTTTGGAGGAAGAGAAAAAAAGAAAGGAAAAGCATGCCTCCCAAGTAGGAAGCAGCTATGTTTATGAACCCTGATGCCCGGCCAACAGATATTTTTGCATAAAACAAGGCTTGCGAACCATGGAAACATAAACCTAAATCATGTTAGTCAGCCAACTTTGATTGTGAGACCCAGCTGTAACGTGCAGTCTGACTCTAACAGCAACCTTGGCAGGTTTTCATGTTGCTTCAGCTAATATACATAGGTATTCACTCTGCAAGGGAGCATGCTAAAATCAAGATCATGCTGCTAGGGCACAGACAAAAGAAATAAATGAATAGAAAATAAAATCTAGACCTCCTCTAAGAAACCCAGCTTACTAAAGTGCCCTTCCTGATATCCAGGCAATCAAATATCATCCTTCACTATTTTAACTTCTCTTTAATTAACCAAAAATGTTGGATGACGGTATTCATTTTTTTAAAAGGCAAGGTATTTGTGACAACTACAGAATAATATGCCCATAAAGTCCAAGTGATTTCTTCATATACCGTATTTTTTAAGTCTGCAAAAGATAAGCATTTTTGCACAATCCAGTATATCACATACTTCATGTCCTTTTATTTTCAGTATTCTCCCATGAAATATGTATTTATTTCTCACCATTATTAACTGAATTACCTCCATGTAGTAGTGATATCGACTCTTTAATAGTCAATCTTTATCTTTAAGGCTAATTTTTATAACTTATGGAAAAAATAGTCTTGGTCCTAACGCCTTATTTTATGAATCCACCTCCTCTTATAATCAGGTAACTGTTAAATGACTAACCAGAATTAATGCCAGAAAGTCTCATCGAATTTCAAATATTTTACCCATCCTCATCGAATTTCAAATATTTTACGATCTCAAACTACTTTCCATCTGGAAAGCTTATTTTTAATAATATTCCCATTATTTCTGTAAAACTTTGATTTCTTTGAGATCATCAACCCACTGATCTTTTCACTTTTGCAATCCATCAAGACTCATGTTTTCAGATCTTTGTGAATACTCCCAAATACCCCGCCTTCCATTGTTTCTTGTGCAATCACTTGACAAAACCTAAATCAAGTTCTACTCAGCTATCACATAAATAGCTCAATACCTACACAACAGTTATTCTTCATTAAACTTTTTTTTAGCTTTATTCTTATGGATTATCTTATCAAAAGCAAATGTTAAATCCCTCATTTTGTTAATTCATATCCATATCTGCGTCCAACTTCTCCTACCCTCTTGTTACATTTGAAGAAAACTTTGTGCTTCTAATCTCCAGCATCCTTGCTCTCTAAAGGACTTAGATTCCTTCTTTAATTTCTGTTTCTTCACTCGTGTTCTCTATAAGAAAAATTAAATTGTTTTCTGTATTGCTCGTACTTGATCTTAAATTCAGTTTTAAACTTACTTGTTCTAGGTTAAACCTCTACCATTTAATTAATACTAATAAAGCCATCAAGATATTTCAGGTTTCTCTACTTAACATATACTTTTACGTCATGTTATTAAAACTTTTCAGTAGTATCTGATAGAGCTGACCACTCCATCTTTCCCAAAACGTTTTCCATATCCCTCTATCAGGTATGGTATTAGTACACATGACCTTCCTCTTATTTCTGTGGCAGTTCTTTCTTTTTCTTTTTCCTTTCTCTCTTCTCTTCTCTTCTCTTCTCTTCTCTTCTCTTCTCTTCTCTTCTCTTCTCTTCTTTCTCTTCTCTTCTCTTTTCTCTTCTCTTCTCTTTTCTTTTTTCTTTTCTTTTCTTTTCTTTTCAAATTCTTTTGTATATTCAACTCCACCAAATCTTTAAGTTTGAAGTTTCTCAGAGACCAGTCTGGGGCCCTCTATTCTTGTAAATCTACATGCTCACCATATGTAACCAGGGACTCCCACCCATCCCCATGAGTTTTTTTTTTTTTTCCAAAATCAAATATTACTCACGCAGACACATTCATATACATTTTCCATAATCATATAAATGAGAACTCTTCACAAACTCTGTATACTGAAGTTTCTTAGACAATGATCTTATGACTTCTCCTCCCTATGTCTATACAATCTACCTAGGTGATTTCATTTTTACCCCTTGATAAATACTGTCTTACCTCAACAACACACAATATTTTTATCTTGATCTAAGAGCCACAGCTTTTTAAAAATTTTTTTAAAGTATTTTATTTTTAACTATTCTCTACACCCAACATGGGTCTTGACTCACAAACTCGAGATCAAGAGTTGCATGTCTTACTAACTGAGTCAGCCCGGCATTCCAAGAACCACAGATTTAGATACCTGTGCAACTGTCTACTTGACACCCTTACTTACCCAACTCACTGAAATCTTATGATGAAAATCTTGATTTATTGGTCACCCCAGAAAGAAAAGTACTTACTTCAAACATAATCTTTTGTTAATCTGACCTATCTTGTTAGAAAACCACAACTGACATGATTATTGAAGAAAATGGGGAGTCATTTTGACTTCTCCCCTTTTCTTAAACTCCTCCACCCAAACCATCAGTAGCTCCAATTTTGTGTATCTAAACTGTATTACATATCACTTACTTAGATCCATTCATCTCTTATCACCTGCACACCACCTATTTCAAGAGCCTCTTAACTAGTTTCTCTAATTTTCTCTGGACTCACTCCAGGGTAGTCTCTGTATAACAGCCAAAGGGATCTTTTTAAACACAAATTAGATTAAATCACTTCCTATTTTAATCCCTTCTATAGCTTCCCATTTGCATTTCAGTTATAATAAAACTCAAACTTCTTGCCAGGCCTTTGTAACTGCATAATCTGGCCCATGTTGGCTTTCTAACTTTGTACTTGTCTCTCCCACGAGCTCACTAAACCCTAGGCAACCTGGTTCTCTCAGTTTCTCGAATGGCTCAAATTAGTTTCCATTTAGGGAATTTTGAGATTGCAAAATCCCTGGAATGCTTTCCCACTAGTTTTTTATATACTGGGTCTCTTCATTCCTCACGGTCTCAGTTTAAATGTACCCTCTTTGGGAAGCATTTCTTAAATTCTATGTTAAGCGGCTTACCCTGCCCCTACCAATACTTTTCTAACATAGCAACTACATTATTTCCTTCATAGTACTTACCACAATCAGTAATCATTTTACCTGTTTGTGAATGGTTTACTGTTTGTCTCCCTTATTGGAATATAAACTATGCAGTAAAGATCTTGTCAGTCTTTTCACCTTTAGGCAGAGTGACTAGCACATAATATGTGCTTAAAATATTTTCTGTGATTAGTAACTAAATATTAAGACTTAATAACATTATCCATAATTCAAAGAGAAATATGAGGTATGATAAGCTTTTTACAGATCTTTATAACTCTCCCTGAAAAATCCTAAGATGCTTTCAAAGTTTTGAATTCTCATGCAACCTTTTCAATATTTTAATACTCTGAATTACTTGTATTTATTTAAGCCATATCTCATTCTAAGAGTAGACTTCAAAACCCTAAAGTACCTTTTGAAAATAAGTACTGTAAAAATTCCAAATTGAGAAAAAAACTAAGGTAGGAGATTGCTTCAAAGTGGAACCAATATATAATAGCAATAGCTACTACTTAGTGAGAAATGTTTTCATGCAGACACTATGCTAACAACTATTTGCACTATCCTAGATAGTCATCTCATTGAGCTTATATCATCTCAGTTTTTCAGGATAGGCATACCGACGTTTGTAAAAATTAAGTAATACCTATGACCACAGCTAGTGGAGTGTAGATGCCACTTAAGTCTGAGTGCTGAACCTATTTATGTTATATTTGCCATTTTGATGTTGCTCTCAACAGGAAAGGAAAAATACAAATAAAAACCAAATGTGACAGATTTTATGTATTTGCTTATTCAATACCCATTATTACATAGTTTTTAGTTTGCCTTTCTGTACAACTGACTATAAAGCTAAAAACTGCAGTCCCCAGACTGGTTTGCGATATCAAACAGAAATGTGGCAATACACTGGAACCCACTTAGCCTTTGAGCAGGCCCTCAAGCATGTAGCCATCACAGCATGTAGAATCACAGAAGTATGTTTTTCTGGGGCAGCTATCCGTTTGTCATCTAGTTCCTAGTGTCCTAGATATTAGGTGATGTTTCCCTTTGAACAGTTTTTCTCTGGCTCTTCTGGGGATTTATAAACTGTTACTCATTAAATGGTTTAAAATGCATTGTTCTTGCACATAAGTGCTGCAATTGGTTCAGTAATTGTTACTAGAAATAGGTTGCTATAAGTAACAGGAACTAAAATGTGGGACTGACTTGATAGAGATGAAAATTCAGGTTTTAGATGCTTGACACTAGAAAACTGGTCACACTTTATACACATTGGGAAGTATTTGGTTAAATAGTCATCTGAACTCTGAAAGCAAACTATACAGTGACTAAGTCTGTATCGTTGGAAAGAGTGAGACTGATCAGAATGTTGGCTAGTACTGGCTATCTACCTTTAGGAAAATTCTACAAGAGCTAGATGAACCCAGGTGAAAGGCAGACGGACACGGCTTGGAAGCAGAGAGAGGAGGAAATACCACTTTGATAAGACCAGCACTCTCTCCTTAGAGTTTGGCATCTGTATTGCCAGAGCATCTTGTACTTTGAAGCCTTGGAAGGCTAAAAAATAAAAACATGGTTCACATCCTAAATTGAAGCCATTGCAAGACAGCAAAGCAGCAAACTTAGTAAGAGATAAAACTAGTAGATAAACAGGTAAATGCAGCTGGTATGAAAGCAAAAAAACAACAAAAAAAAAAAACAAAAAAGAAATAAAGGATTTAGCCTTCCCCAAAATATAAGATTTTAAATTACAACAAGGCAATAACCATTAAGTTAAAGCAGGGAGAGAAGGTAATGGCCAGTTAATAAAGACAATATCCAAGGTTAAAAACCTTGACCAGATAGCATCTTTAGCTATAGTTACACCTGCAGGATAGAGATGAGACATATGTAAATCTATTAATGTCATGACAGAACTATGGTGACCAAACATCTAGTCTGGACTGTCAAATCCTGCAAGTCATCGCTCTACTAAAAAGGTATGAAATTATTCCTACAATCCCCCAATACAAAACCACATGCGATTATTTTTTAAGACTGTACAAGAGCCTGAAGATTCAGATTTGTGTGGCATCTCAGAGGGCAGAGTCAGAGACCACAAAAATGGGATGAGAGAGTAAAAGATTGGCTGGCTTGAGCTTATTCCACCACTAGTTCAGGAAGCCCTTGCTACATCTGATCAACAGGATTTTAGAACTGCTACAACTGTTAATTCTCTGCATTTTCTTAATCCTCTATTAACAAAAAAGAAAAAGCCCACAATTCCTAGTTTCTGTAACTGTTCCTCTACCAAACTAGGAAACAATTCTGGCCAATGAGAAAAGTATGCTAAGGATTTCTGGAAAATTTTATTTTCCTGATGTGGTACACGATTTTCCAAGATGACCACTGTAAGCTCCTTCTGTTGCTTCACATGCATGTTCGCTCACAGATCAAGAGGCAGAGGTTTAGTTCCTCTTTTTGTCAATCTGAGATGGCTGTAGTGACTGACTTGACAGAGAGAATGCAGAAGTGATATTCGGAATTTCAGAAACTAGGTCACAGGAAACCTTTTAGTAACAAAAAGTTTAGTGATAGCATGCTATAGTAATGCAGAAAATACAGATACATCAGGCTAAGGAAATTTCCAGGCAGAATGCTGAATGTGCCAATTGGTTTCTGTTAGATGCAGAGGATAAGATCTAGATAAAGAAAGAATGAGCTAGAAAAAGGCAATATTCAGTGTTTTATAGAAGAATTTAGAGGACAAGCAAAAGAGTTAGGACCTATTTGGCTCAAAAATAGAAGTGTTTATCATCTCCAGTCTTTGAAGCCTGCAAAAAGTTTCTCAAAATAAGAAACGGCATCAGAGCAAAACGCGAACTCAGAATATTTCCGGTAAAACGTTAACAGGAGGGTAAAGTTCACTTCAGTGGTGCATTTGCAGCTCCCTTTCCTGACACCTCGGAAACATTTATGACAGGCCTTCACCAGACAAAAGGCCTTCTTTGAATATAATTGAATGGCTTAAAGATTTTTTTAACCAGAAAATAGAGCTCCTAAGAATCTTAAAGTCATGATCGCACACCATCAAGACTCAGCCCACCACAGAGAGGAGTCTTTCTGGGAAAAAAAAAAAAAAAAAAGTGGGATTTTTTTTTTTCCCCTACTGGACTGAACCCTAATAAAACTGGACTAAAAGTGATAGAGGTAAATTCAAAACAAAAAACAGCTCCTGCGGGGGGGAGGCTCCAACCTTCTAAAGGCAGAAAGCAGGCTGAGAGCTCCTCGGCAGCAAACACAGGCCAATTCTAAAGGAAAAGAAGGGAAGTTTTAGAGTGCAGCACCAAAAACCTAGAGGGCCGACCAACTGGCACAGAGCCTCACTCCTCAGGGAGCAGGACTTGGCTCCACACAAGGAAGTGTGCTCAGGCTGACTTCAGACTTCCTGTGGGTGAGCAAGTATTATCTGTTTCCTGTGAGACCTCATCTCTTTTTTAAAATACGTTTTTTGTTTTGTTTGCAAATTTCATATATGTGTATCACCAGTGTAATACTGGCTTTATTGAACAGATAATGAGCTTATTGGGCAGATAAATTGCCTCCTTTAAAGTTCAAAATGTTTCATTATAGAGAAATCATGCTTGAGAAACTGCATCTGAGAAAGTGGGACCCTTATCTCCCATTGAATCTGATTTAAATGATCAATCCTGGACTTCACACCAATACCATAAGGCCATAACTTGGGGGATATTAACCTACTCTGCATATAGAAGGGACATGAATATCGGTAGCCAAAGAGCAGATTAAGCTAAATAGTCTCCCAAACTGGCCACCATCAACTCCCTGTCTTCATACCCATGCTGCTTCTCACATGACAAACTAGGCTCAAATTTCCATTCCTTGTTCTGAGTACACCTTATTTTCTTGACTAACTAATTGTGCCTAGAAGCAATACTCTCAAACATCAAAGACCAGACCATGAAAAGCCTTACTGCCTTGATTTTTAACACTTACTCTTGAGACACATTCTCAGAACGTAGCTGCCGTGCTATGAAGACAGTCACATCTAGGCATTTCAGCCAGCCTCAACTCAGCCACATGAGTGTGTCACCTTGGAAATTTAGCTCAGTTAAGTCTAATGTGCCTCCAGACCCAAACACAATTTGACTGCAAACATGAGAGATCCCAAGTAAGAACAGCTAATTGAGCCTAGTCATTACACAGAACCGTGTGTGATGATACTAAATTATTTTAAGCTACTAAGTTTTGAGAAGGTAATGATGTGAATAAAAGAAAACAAGAATCACCTATTATCAGGACCAACAATTTTTCTTCTGGTCCTTTCTTCTTTCCTTTTGCAATCAAAGGCATGAATCCTACAGTACAGCTGTAAAAATCATCTTGAAACCCTGAAGGAAATACCAAGACATTTTTAGAGACCTTGACCCTGAATTCCTTGGGCTATAAAAGAAGCACTAGCAACCACAAACTTCCTGACTTCAAGATAATAGAAAAAAAAAAAAAAAAAGAAAGAAAGAAAAAAGAAAAAAAGAATCTCCTACTTGGGTTTTTGGTCACATGTAGCCATGTAAATAAGTTGATACTCCAGGAATGAACAAATACACAAAACAATGTCGTAAGCTGTACTTTGCTAAACAAGGAAGCTGATGGTTCAGCTTCAAGTTTTATGGGCAGAGTCAGTCATACAATTGCAAAATTGCCAAGAGTACATAAAGCAAATAAATATAAAACTAGCTGCTCAATGAGAACCCAAACATTTCTGATAATGAATTGAAGGAAATATCTCTCATATCCTTGTTAAAAAAAAAAAAGATATGATGTGATGTCATATATGACTTACTCATTGTTAACAAGTTAAATATAGCCTTATCCTTCCGAGCTAAATATTTTATAACATCTCTCTTCAACAAAGGCATAATGCCAGTTAGTCCAAAGAGATTCTACAAAATGAAGAACAATGAACTGCAGTTTTACAGCTACTGGCAATCTGAATAAATCCAATAATAAAATTCAAAAATTGAGGTATTGGTGGCCAATGATTTCTACTACCAATCTTCATAAAAACTTTTTGCTAGTAAGCTTTTGATCGATCTGATAAAATCTTCCACTGTAATGCTCCAGACTCAAATTAGCATTCTCTTACGGAAACTGAAGAGCCTAATTAGGATATGTGCCTGGGTGGAAAACTATAATTCAGTGTACACACTGGCTGAGATAGTAGCCAGTAACGGAGTAAGGATTTTCTCACAGAATGTTTCTGTTCATTTTACAACAAAAATGGAAAACTGTGATGCTAATAACCTAGCCCATATAGTATGTGCCCCATAATTTCTTTTTTATACTCTGTAAATTTAACTTGGAAAAAAATTAAATTGTACTGCCAAATGCTCTCTTTGATTGTATGTATATGTGAACATGGTGTTGTTTGAATATGGGAGCTGAGAGAGATGCTAAGGAAGATTCTGTGACTTCTGGCTTGCATACTTGAATGACTGTTGATATCCTTTAGTGAGAAAAGGGAAAGAAGAAAGCCTAGTCTGTGTGAGGACCATCATGAATTTGAGGATCTTATGGGCCATCCACATGGGGGATGGGAAGTATACATAAGAGTTGAAATATATGGGACTTGAATGTCAGAGAAATTTAAGAAAATACACATTTGTGAACAACCTGTTGACTAAAATGGCCTTAACATTTCATCCCCCTTAGCTTGACTAACATGATAGATTTCTTCCCAACTCAGGATTGCTTACTTATCTTTTTGACTATTTATTTTAGAAAACATAATCGTAAATTCTTTCTGCCTCTTTGAGATGCAATTTTTTTTTTTTTTTTTTTTTTTAAACAACAGCAACAACAAAACCAAAACCATCTGATGGCTTCACAATCCAGAATGTCTTTCTTAGGGACCTGGGAGCCATCTGTTGGAAGTGTAAGTAAACATCAGGGGAGATAGTACTCCTATCTCCAAGTTTTTGTGGGAAAGTAGAAGCCTAACTTTGGTGGGGCCAAGCTGTAAAACTCTCATCATAAAAATGTGAGAAGTTTCTTTTCCCTTTGGATAAAGCCAATTAGCGAACATATATGGCCTTTAACTTCTCCAACACCTTCCAGTACTTTAGGGCTTAAGAGCCTGTCTGATCTTCGTTTCAGTGAAATTTAGATTTTATTTTGGCCTCTATTCTGTCCACTATTTTAAGAGCCTTAAATAAAGTTTTCCTGTCCCTGTGTGGTTTTTGATTTGACACTGTCTATACAATAACTGAAGTCATGAGTAGATAGGCCTAAGGACAGATCAAAGTGTGAAGAGGACAGGATCTGGGAGAGACCTAAAGGTAAAGACAAAATGAGAAAGAGAGGAGGAAAAGCAAATGATCAAATAAAGAAAGAAGATAACAGAATAGTGAAGAAGTGATTCCTTTTCATAGATTTTTTTTAGAATATTTTGGTAAAGGATGCCTTAGATACCATTGAGACTTACCCTTCAGTTAATAAAAATCAGTAGGTGATTGTACATGAACAGGATTATTTGGCTTTCATGTTAAATTAATTTTACTGAATTATATTGGAGTGTGATGCTCATAGTATATATTAAAAGACATTTTAAAAGATGTACATGATATATTTTGTGAGTTTACTGTAAAGATGTTGAGGAAAGAGTTCATCACTGTATCCCAGAGGGCCTTCATTACATTACTACTTGAGAACCCAGGAAAAATTTCCCTCTCATACCTGTACCAGCAATAACTGAATAGCTTTGCTGGTCTCTTCAGTAACATTTATGGCATGCATATAGCAAATGTAGGGAATTTCATAGCATAAAATAAAATCACATTATGACTTTATTTTCCTACTTGTTCTTTCTTTTCCTGCGCCTCAATTTCCTCACCTCCACAAACTGATTGTATCTTTTTGCTGTATGTACATTTATAAACAATCTTATCCTTTCTTTGGAAACAAAGTGAGACTTACATTAGTAAAAACAAATTTCCTCAACTCATATTCAATAGGCCATTCTGCTTCTTTCTAGCTATTGGGCCTGAAACAGATTCTCCAATCTTTCTGAGCCTCAGTATCCTTATCTGCAAAGTGAGGATAATAATCTCTCTCTCTCAAAGCGTTAGTGTGAGGATTGAATGAATGAACAAATCCAACGCATTTAACACTCTAGTGTTCAGTTAGTCTGAACTATTCTTTATATGTGGAGAGTAGGAGACTGCGAAAAAAGAAATATTGAAAATACTAAGAGGAAAATGATGAAACCAGAAATCAGTACAGGTCTGTTAGACTCTGAAGCTCTGCTCTCAATCATAATGCAGTTAATCTTTAGAAAAGGATCTCAATCTGACTTTACAAAATAATTGCTTATGTAGCTTTCTAATTGTACAGATGCTTAAGCCACTACCTATGCCAGTATAACATGAATTTTTGAGTGTGGAATCAGCATATGTGTATTTAAATATGCCCCTCCCACCCACCCTCCAACCATTCTCCCTGCCAAAGGCCAGGAACTATCACACTTCGTGTAGAAAAGAAATCATGCTCTTCAACACTTCTATGAAAAGGCCCATTGGTCCTACTAAAAGTTTTGGCTTTCAGATCCCCAGATATAATTGTTTTTTAAAGCATGTACAACGTAAAGAAGTTAAAAGTAAGAAAAACTGTGAGCAGATACCCCGAGTAGGTGATTTTGATGGGAATAATGTTGAGTACCTTGACAGACAACTAAATCAGAAGCAATAAGCAATGGACCCCTATGGGCATAAGAAATAAGTTTGATTAACCTACTCCTATCTGTCAAAGTCTACTTTATCACAGAAAATCAAAGAGAAGAAAAAAGACCCCAAACAATGGAATATTGTGAAATAAAATTCATTTATCTATATCCTGAAAACAACATACTGAAATTCATTAAAAGGATAAGCCAAAGAATTGAGATGATTACTTTTGGAGCCTACCTTGCCATATTTCAAGAAAGAAATAATCATCAGCAGAAATGATATAGAATTTGTCTTTTCTGAAAGACCATACCCATTGATTTTGCCTAATATTTTAGGATTTGTTAAACCCATAGCTTTGGGTATGGTGTATTGCATATTGGGCAAATCAACAGCAACTACTCAAAGGTCACATACCTTTTGATCGGAAGCAAGTTAATGTGCAGGCTTTCTGACTCTGCCTCACTTCCCTGGTACTAGTACCTAAAATTTAGATGATTTACCCAGAAGAAGCTAATAGCGCATGCAAAACTTCCCGAGTAAAATAAGAATTTTAGAAAAGGAGATTAGACAATGAATACATGATGAGTAACAACAGATTCAGTGGAAAAAAATACATAAAATAAGGGGAGAAAAGTTAAAGTCTGAAGTTTACTACTCTTCTGGTTTTGGAGATAAAAACAAACAAACAAACATAGCCCAAGCTGCACTCTATTTCAAGAACTTTCTTCAGGCAAGGGGATGAGTAGAGTCAAAGGATGAAATGAATTCCTAATCCGTCTTAAGTAATGACAATAGGTGGGGACCCAAGTTGTTCCAAAAAGGACGAAGGCAGGTTAACAGAAATAACTATCAGAGACATTTGCCTCACTTTGGTTCAAAAGCCTATTTGACAAAAATGGACTGAGTAATTTTGCCTTATCCCTGGATGATATGGCATGAGTACTAAAGGAACCTGTATAATAAGAATAAAGAGAAATCCAAATAAAAACACACAAACTTAGAAACATACGCAAAAACAAAGTCAGACACCTGCCCATACATCCTACACTGTGGCTCTATTTTAGAATCTTATGATAGAGGGATCCCTGGGTGGCGCAGCGGTTTGGCGCCTGCCTTTGGCCCAGGGCGCGATCCTGGAGACCCGGGATCGAATCCCACGTCGGGCTCCCGGGGCATGGAGCCTGCTTCTGTCTCTGCCTCTCTCTCTCTCTCTGTGTGACTATCATAAATAAGAAAAAAAGAATTTAAAAAAAAAAAAAAATCTTATGATAGAATGAACACATAGCATTCAGGGTTTCTCAAGCAGCTAGTCATGAACGTTATGAGGAAGACCCACTCCTCGACCTCTAATTTCTTCCCTTCTATCTTTATTTCTTGCTTTGTAACATACTATTGCCAGGGGGCAGAGGGGGCAGATAAAATATATTGGAGTTTGTAGATTTAAAATGCTCAACTTCTGATATAGGGACTAATAGTGCAAATAAGAGAAAATATCAATAATTTTGATATTGAGTAATTTTTGCTTGATTCTAACAGGTCGCTGAAGCTGTTTATGGAAGTCATTTTTGACTTGGGTAGCCTTGGTGGGGTAGCCAGGGGAATATTCAGGGAAGTATTCTAAATGTAAAAATGAATAAAATTAAAACTAAAGTAGTTAAAAAAAAAAAAAAGAAAAGAGAAAAGCATAAGTGATACAAGGTAATAGATTATACCTTCAGTAAGGCAACTAAAGTCAGTAATCGCCTAGAAGCTGACTGGGTGCAGTTTGAGTCCAAGACCAGGGGCTTCTTTTCACTGGACTGAAGTGGTTATCTACCTAATAATTACAAGAAATTAGGCAGAAAGAAGCTACTTAATTTTCTAGCCTCATGTAGTAGTTGGTCAGTTCAAGTGTACAACATCTATAAATTACTCCAAACTTATCCTTTCTCTAATTTACTCTAATTCTAAGCTACAAACACAATTATATTACACTCTATTGATCTCTAATTCCTAGGTTAGGTTCTTATCAACAAAATAGCCACAAAGTATAAAATGGGAAAGAAGAATAGTAACAGGTTTTCACAACATCTAAGTTTCCCCAGCTGTTTTATAATGTACAGCTTTGAGATGAAAATACTAACAATTTTATCAGCATGCTTGTTACATATCTAATGAAGCTAAACTTTGGCATACTATCTGGCATTTTAATCAGAGTGATGATTATGATGATTATTTATCAGTAGATGTGCAGTTCAGGAATGACTATATAATGTAATGAGGGGATCCCTGGGTGGCTCAGCAGTTTAGTGCCTGCCTTCAGCCCAGGGTGTGATCCTGGAGTCCTGGGATCGAGTCCCACATCAGGCTCCCTGATGGAGCCTGCTTCTCCCTCTGCCTGTGACTCTGCCTCTGCCTCTCTCTCTCTCTCTCTCTGTGTCTCTCATGAATAAGTAAATAAAATCTTAAAAAAAATAAAAATAAAAAAATAAATGTAATGAAATAAGAGCATTTTTAACAAACATGCCAGAATTTCCATATTTAGTTAAGGATATCTCTTTAAAATAGTCACCTAGAGAAATTGTGTATTTCTAATAAAGTTATTGCTGCTACTCAAGGCATTTTGGTAACATCTTTAAACCTAACTTGGAAAAAAAAAAAAAACTAACTTGGAGATCATTTATTAAAATTATCATTACTTTATCTTAAACAGAATTCTTATTCTAGGGTGGATTTGATTCTTACCTCCATTTAGTTTCAGTGTAAAAGTTGGTTTATAAATAACAGCAGTCAGTAAATTAATTACCATTATTTCTAAGATACAACTCTATATGATTTTCAAATATCACAAAATGGTAGGTATGGGGCTAAACTTAAATCCAAAAAAGTGTTCTAATAATATTTCAAAATGAGAAAACTTTATACAAGAAATCTGGAGTCTTAGTTTTCCTTGGAAAATAATATCACGACTTAGTAGCACTGGGCAAGTGTTCCTCAGAGTAACTATTTGTGGGAGCAAAACAGAAGTTGACTCTTTTAGAAGAGGAATTTATTTATTCATTCATTCATTCATTCATTCATTCATTCATTCATTCATTCATTCATTTATTGTAGGAAATGTATTTTAACTTTAAGTCCCTGCTTATACAACAATGACATCAGGGGAACCTGACTCATTGTGGTTAAGACAGTTAGCATACTTGGTAAAACTAAGTTGGCATTTTGGGTGGCCAAATACTTCAACTTACCTCATTGCTAGCAGATTACCTATCCTTGCCTTGTTGGACTCTGGAGTAGCCTTAGAGTTTGTTTTGGCCAATAAAATGTAGATGGAAATAAAATATATCACTTTAGGGCAGAAGCTTATGAACTAGCATGCAGTTCACACGTCTGGACATCTAGCTATGAGGCAATATCCCAAGCAGAAGTTTTTCCATCAGCCTTGACCCTGAAGAAAAGACAACGAAGAGCAGAATCACAGTCCATAACAAATGGGTAGCATGAGTGAGAAATAAATCTTTGTTATAACCCACTGTGATTTGGGGACCATCTGTTACTACTATCTGACTTAGACTATCCTGACAGACACCACATATTTACATTTCCTCCCTGGTCCCTATGAGCAACGAAACTTGTGACCCATGCTTTTCCCGTAAATTCCCTCCTAATTTTAGAATGCGAAAAATTGAAGCTCAACAGAGTTACGTAATTTGTTCAGAGCTATTAAGTCTCTGCCAAAGTCTACACACTTACTTTCTTACTCTCCTGCATCTTAATATATGACTGGAATGTTTTGCCATTACTTCTCTCACGATGCTGTAAATAAATAAGATGCCTTTGAAATGTATTGTTTTCTAAATTATCTAATCAAAGTAGCTATCTTAATTTAAAAAATTGCTAAATATGAATGGTTACATTTTTTTGAAAGATTTTTCTAGAAATCATATAAAATACTTATGTTATATAATTCTATATTTGGGTTTATTTTGTAAATATTCTTTCTGTACCACTTTAAAATAATTTTTAAATCATATTTATTTTTTTGCATACAACTCATTTATTAATATTTAAAAAAAATCAAATGCAAAGTAAACTCGGCTTCTTTTTCCCACAAAAATGGGGAATACAATCTCTGTAAAGAAATCTTAAATTATTTTCACACACCAGTTTGTTGCTGGGATTTATAGTTTTAGCAAAAAAAAATTAATGGGGGGGAAAAAGCAACTAATGGGCAATCACCAAAAATAAAAAATAAAAAAATAAAACCCCCAAACAAAATAACATTAACTGATTAATATATAAAACCTTTTACAATATGGTAAGCAATAGTAACTGATCAGAAAACACCTTGCTTAAAGTAATTTTCATACAGATTTCTATTATAGTGCAGTTCCCTCCCAACAACTCTGAGCCCATTAAGAGCACTTCTATACATACAAAGACATAACAAAACGATACAGTATTTATTGCAACAAATTAAAGTTTGTCATAATATATGTAACTTAAATACCCCCCTCCCCCAGTGATAAAGTGGCTTCTTATTCCTTAAACATAGAAATTCTGCTCTTCACTGTAGAAAGATGAAGTCCTCTCATTAAAAGGCACATTCTTATCTGCAAGAAAAAAACAAAAAACAAAAAACAAAACTTTAAATGCTCATCCTGGAACAATTCAAAAACATTTCAAAATATTCCCAAAGTTATTTGTTTCTATACTTTCTATAAATACAATTCTTTACTTCTAAACCCTCAGAAATGAGGATATAACTGAAGCTACAGGCCTAAGTATACTCTGAAACAAAAAAATGTGTTTGTTTTATTTACTTGAAAAAGAGAGTGTGTGTATGGAAGCACCAGTAGGAGGGGCAGGGGGAGAGGGAGAAAGAATCCCAAGCAGACTCTGCATGAAGTCTCAACCCAGGGCTTGATCTCATGACCCCAGAGATTATGATCTGAGCTGAAATCAAGAGTCAGATGCCAAACCTACTGAGCCACCCAGATGCCACTCAAAAAATGTTTTTAATATTTATAATTCAGTTACAAAGTGTATCCATACAGAACTTTTCCATAAGGTTGCCTATTTTCTTATTTTACTGACTAGTTTTGGTAGTATGAGTTTACATTTTTATCACATACATCTTTTTTAGGCCTTAACTCTAATTCTACACCAGGATGTACTATTAATCTAAATCCATTGCTTTCAAGAAATTTCTGCAGGTAAGACCATTACAACCAAAAAGTATTTGGAGTAAAAGAACAGCCAAGGGTGTGCAGATCTTACTAACTTAATAAGTCTTTCTTTACAATCACCATCAACATTTAAAAATTCATTGGAAATATGAATGACTAATACTCTCTTCCAATTTATTATTTTATCTGAATCTTCAGTAAACAATCTAAAGCTAATGAACTTTTAATATATTTTAAACTGAGGATAAATTTAAGCTTTTTAACAAAGATACTGAAGGCTATTAAAAAACAATGTAACCTAGTCCTCATTTTTACACAACTCTTATCCTTTGCATGCCTGAAACTCTTGATCATTTTGATAATGAATTTGTGGACTATGAAAAAAATCAGATGAATAAATTTTGCAGTTCCATTTAGCAGAGTAAAAACATAAGATGACAAGTACCTAATTCCCAACTGTAGCATTTAAATAGCCTTTTGAACTCAGGCTACTTATCAGAATCTAAGCAACATTTAATGATGACACTGTAAGATGTTTTGGGATCAAGAAGTACCTAGTACACGAAGAATCTCTTATTGTACAGTTTCAGAAATGCATTTTAAGATTCATAATCAATCCCAAAACATAGGTGAACATGCATATCTATTATTTTGCATATTATCTAAATCTTATTGAACCTCTTTTTATTTTCCAGACTGTACAGCCTGTTTTCTCATTGCATTCCTTGAATTGGGATTGCCTCAGAATTCCATTCCAGATGTTTCATCCTGTCTAGCACTTACAATGTGCTATGTAGAACCACTATTCTCTAGTTTCTCTGGCACGACTACACTAAAGACCAAATAATAATGAAGATGTTTTTTGCTACATGCCCCATAGGAAATATTTTTGACCTATTAAGAATCAAACCCGTCATCTTCTAGCCTTAAACCTGGCCTTCCTCTCACCCTCTTAACACATACAATGGTAACACAACCTATCTAGTCACCATTCCACCAGTGGGGGCACCAAGGTCCTCTGACTACTCATGCCCTACATCCTATTGAGTATTACTGCCTTATCAAATGTTTTCATTTCCTTCATCTCCTAAACTAGCTTTTGCTTCTGTTTTTTATACTTCTCAACTGAATAACTGAAATAGCTTCAAAAAATTAGACCTTAGTTTCTTTCCAACTCATTTTTTTTTAATAAGGTCACCAAGATCCTTTTCCTAGAACATGTATCTCATAGTATCACTCCACACCAAAGCAGTTAATGATTTATGACCACTTTCACAAATAGTAAAATCAAAATCCTTAATATATATTTAGTTATAAATATTTAACATGGCCTTCTTGATTAGGCCCCAAATCTGACTGATTTTCCATGATCCTAGGATATATCCTATGTTAAAGGGGCTCACAACATGCCAAATGCACACACTGTCATACACGGCATCCCTTGACACATGCTTTCAGTTGAAAAGCAACTTTCTTTTTTCATAAGGCTCTTATTAGAATAACTTACTAGTTTCGAAAATAGCTGCAACTTAAATTTATCACCTCCTCAGTGAACTCTCCTATTTTCCACCCCAAACGCAGTTTCTCAGAGTTCTCACAGCAATTTAAAAATGTGAAGCCTTAGTATGTATGGCATCAGGAAAATAACCAAGAGTTTCCAGTATCTGGTGAGGCAAAGTTGTACAAGGCAGACTGAAGATTCAAGCTTAGACACAGAATGAGGAATACATACTATAATCTGTGTGGACTTGTTAACAACAGGTTCTTTTGGCAGAAAGTGGCAGGACTAGAGGCTCAAGCCCTAAAACCAAGCAGAACAGTAAGCCTACCTTCTCGCAGGGATGACTAGATTTCAGTTTCTAAAACACATTTTTCATATTTTAACATCTCTGACCCTGAGATGCATCTTCCAGCTGATGGAAGGCATCTTAGAAATGTGATCAGACAGGTGGTGGTTACTACGTAGTTGCCACTGCCTATATGTGCACAAAGCTGATCAGGTTCTTTGTTCTTTGTCACTTCAATAGAATTACATTCATTGTTGGTATTATAGAGAATGAGCTTAATGTCTAGAATGCCTTTAAAAAGATAATATCATGAATTATTACTGAAGCAAAAGTTACTGTATGTGTATAACAAATGAAAATAGTAAACTATAGTTTATTACTGGGGAAGCAAATGTTCACTACCGAAATAATGGTGAGAATTCCATATTTTTGCCAAGAAACAACCGTGACTTTAAAAATGGGAAGATGTCCCAATATCCCAAGTAGACGAACCTTTGCTAATTTCTGTTCTGAAAAACTATTACAAACCAAGAAATACACCCGAAGGCAAGGGCAATTGCCGAATTCTTTAGAAGGGAGGAAGAATGCAAAAGTATTAAGAAGCTGGTGTGCACAATTCCACTATTACACAAAAATATCATATTAGTTCATAATTAAATTGACTTCTTTCTTAGTGTTACAGCTTAATATTAATAGTGTCTAGATTAAATGAATAATGGTAAAAATCTCCATAAAACTTATGTCACCTTAGCATGAAGGGAGGTATAGAGAATCTTCAATTAATATCGTTTAAATTTTGAATGGACAATTTTTAAGCTGTAAATAACTACTGAAATTAACAAATTTAAGTTAGAATTTAAGATCTAAAAAACCCTAAGAACATTATATCCTTGCTAAACCACATTCTATGGCAGTGACATGTAGAACAAGTACAGACAAATTTATTTCAAATATAGTCTCATGTGAAGACAGGTATCAGTAACCACAATACCTACCTAATGCCTTGATTTATTTAAAATAGGGTATGCAACCTATTGGTTTGTGTGTGCTACTAAATTTAATACATACATTTTTTTTTTTTCTAAAATGACATTCATTTAATCACCAAACATACACTGAACTATCATCTGCCAGGAAAATTGCTTGATACTGGGAAGATGGTGATGACAAAAAAAGAAAAAAAAAAAAAGAAGAATTAACATATTTCTCTTATTACAGACCCACAAATACAGCATGGAAATTACTTAGAGGACAAAAAACAACCTTGGCCTAGAAAGTAAGCCTGAATTCTATTGCCATCTTGGTCCATTATTTACTGGATAAGTTATTCTTTGTAAGAATGGGATAAAACAGTTTCCAAGTGATTAAGGATGTCTTTTTATGGAACTCTTCTGGATGAAAACAGAATCCATTACAAAGCCCAAGAGCTGGAATAACATTTAGAGATGCAGTCCAGTCACACTACTTGTCAGGTGACTTGGTAAGGAAATAGAAACAAGATTCAGGAGACTGAAGTAAGGATATTCAGTTATCAATGACAGAAGCTCAAGAAGCACTTGAGTCTACATAATCACCTCCTGGTGCTCCTAATTTTGCCACAGCACTTCTCAGTCATGAGGATTTAGTCACTGAAGTCTAAAGATTAGATGCAATGTCAAATGTTCTATTGTTCTACCATTTACAGCTGTATTAAAAAAAAAAAAAGCTAATCTGTTTATGATGTTAAATTCCTATTACTGCTCTGCAAAACTGCTACTCATGAACAATAATTCCCTAGAACTCATACCTTTATTCAGTGACCGCCAAAGGGAAATATTTCTCTTACCAGTTGCCAAATTTAACCTTTAGAAAACATTCTGAATAGTCAGGGTGACATATTATAAGTGATCTATTCAACACTTACTATCTCTTTTGGTTTGCTAATAAAAATATTGACTTTCTGTATGTTTTTGTTTTTGTTAGCGAAGAGGGGTAGAAGACTGTTAGAAAGAAGAGGATAGTTCTGAGAAATTTTGATTTCCTGATAAAGAGACTGATTTGAGGTGGGTTCTTGCTTCTTACCCTTTTGTTGCCTGAAACAGACGCGATGGCTAAAATAATAGCAGCCATAGAAGCTGGATAAGATAAGCATGAGGAAAGGATGGAGAAAACTGAATAAATGTACACATTATGATCAAACAGCTACTGAATTGATACCAGGAGTCAACTACTACAGACTTCTTATGACATGAGAAAAACTCCTGAATTCAGAAAAAAACTTCTGTAATTCTATGTTCTTTATTAAAATAGACAAAAGCAAAAATGGAAATAAAGCAGCCAATCTCAGAGAAATAGAGAGTACAAAAGTGGTTTCCGGGGATTGAGAGGAGAGTGAAATGGGAGTTGCTACTCAATGGTTATAAAGTTTGAGTTATGCAAGATGAGTAAGTTCTAGAAATTTGTTCTACAGCATTGTTAAGTATTCTTAACCCAATAAAGAAAAATCATCATGCTTTTCTATGAGATAAAGAGAATGTTAATAAATTTTATGGAAACCTCACTTAGAGTACTTTTCAAACTTTAAGAATGTCCTGTCTTTTCATATTATATAATGAAACAATGATTAAAAGAAAAGACACTATTTTCAAGGACAACCTAAAAGCTAACTGAAAATCTTAAACTATCTCAACAGTTACAAATCTACATCAGGTGCAGAAACAAAACAAAATAAAACTGTCCTAATGGAGTCCAGAGTATTGTTACTCTTTATTCACTTAAATATATTTGCAAATATTAGATTCCTGGAGTTTTGTTTTGTTTTTTTTTTTTCTCTCTCTCTATCAAGTTCTTTTAAAGATACAGTATCTGTGGCTTCTAAAGAATGACTACTAACTGAGAACACTGGGAAAGGTTAATAGCTTGTGTTTTAATTTTTCATAAACTTGAGGTCTTTCTCCCTGTATTGCCTTTAACACCATTCATGCATATCAGCTTCATGGTAGTTATGCATATTCATCTATCTCACCTTAGAGAGACTGCAATTCAAATAATCAGAGGAGAATTTAAATCCTGAACAAAAGCTGTAAACATTTCATTAAATGGATCACCTGCTATATAAATAGAAATGTGTCATTTAACTGTTGTATAAGTTTTCATTTAATAGTATTAATTTAAACCAAATCAGTCAAATACTTTTGCTCTAGGTCTGTTCTAACACAAGAGCTACTAGCCACATCTGGCAATTTATAGTAAATTTTAATAAAATTAAAATTTCAGTTCCTCAATCACACTAGTCACATTTCATATCCTCAAGAGCCACATGTGGCTAATGGCTATCAAATTATACAGGACAATTCTAGACCATGCAATGATATGAGAAAATAGCATTACCAAATAAAATCTGATGTAACATAACATTTGTTAAAATACTATACAAATGATTCATGTTTTAACCAATAAGCACACTGTGATGTCGAATTATTAATGGGATAAGGCAAATTTTCTTCTAAGGCTCAGTGTCCACAGGAAAGTAAAACATACCGAAAGAAGAACATGAGGGTTCTCTTATTACCTTTTATTACTTATTAATCTTATTTAAGTAATGGCAAAGACAGCATAGAACCCATTAAGTGCAGAAAGTACAGATGATCCTACTAGTCATACCACTAAAGATCCTAAAATACCAATTTTTATCTAACATAAATATTAGTAATTGACACATCCCTCTATTCTATTTACTTTGAATTATCTTAGTGTTTATTCTGATAATATGTTTTCCATTGAAAGTAGTGTTTTAGAAATCGGAACTATTTTCAAACTGGTAACTGAATAAGATCTTCTTAATGAGTGTTTCTGGTTAAATACTTATATCAAATCTGCTTTCTAATTCTGATATGCTAATGTTAATAACCAGAAAATATTTTGTGGTCAATAACATTGAGCGCAAATGTACTGAAGCCATACAATATTAAATTTATTGAAGCAGAACAGAAGTAGCTAAAAAGCAAATTTAGGGTTTTAAAAATTACATACTTGACAAAAACTACTGAAATAGCCTTGAAGTGATGTAAGTGCCAGCTTTTAGAAGCTGCTACCAAGAATGGTAAAAAGGTCTTGTAGTGTATGTATGTCATCATAAAATACTAATAATTTTAATGTTCAGTAGAAATCAAACACAAGGTAAGAAAGTACTGTTTTCATTTGTTGTTTGTGTAGTAAAGCAGTGTTTTAAACTTTTTTGGGGGACTGTTTATGAGTATTTGTTTCCAATATTTTTATTTGAGAAAAATGAAGGTAATTTTTAGTCAGTATAAGCTACCTAATTCCTCAACAGTTTTTCTATCCAAGTGGGCTGACACATCTTACAATTATAGAATTGACATTTGCGTTTTAGTTTTCTAATATCTTTGTGTAAAATGTTTCAAGTAACTAAACATAAAAATATTACTTCTAATAAACCAAATTAGAGTATCAATAGTAAATTCAAAAGAAATTAGATTAACCAAGTTGCTCAAATTATTTTTTTTCACATTCCTACAATTTCCCAATTTGTATTAACTTCAACAGTTAAAAGTACTAGGTATAGTGGTAATGGTAGTTAACATCTCAATATCCATTCAAATAAAAATGATAATTCTGAGCTAATCACAGTACTTCCACTTTTCCTCCTGGGGTTTAGTTTAGAAATGGCCACACAACCAATAATATAGAAAGCAAAAACAAAACAAAACAAAACAACAGATCTGTTTAGAGTTTTGGGGGAAACTTTCCTCGTTCCTGAGGAAGAGAGAGAAGAAAGCAAGTCCCTAAATTCCACTGAAAGTTACCACTCTAGGTATGATTATAGGAAATGCTGGGATGCACCTAAAAATGAGGCCAACACATGAAGATGTGCAGATCCAAGAGATCCAAGAGACTGGAAAGAAAAGGAGCCAGAGCCATGATGCACTGTATTTGGAGTCAGCCCTATGTGTGACATACTATTATAGGAAGTAATAAATTTCCTTGAGGAAAGTTAGATTAAACCACATTTTGGCAGTTTCATATGGTTTCATCTAATACAAAGAAACAGTGAAAATAATTACCCCAAATTCTAACTACCAACAGCAATCATTAAAATTCTGATATATTAAAAACCACAATAAAAACTCCTCTCAGAAAGAGCTGGCTACAAAAGGATAGTTTTATGCCGTGATAAAATTATAAGCAAGGAAAATTCATTTGTCTCTCTGGAAATAACTTGCTTCCTGTTATTCTGTGGATAGGATCTGGAAAATAAAGAGGAACTAATTTTAGAAAGCACTTAAACAATGAAGGCAGCATCAGTAAGGCTGATCCCACAAGAATTACCAGCAGTTATACTGTAGACTAAGAGGATTCTGCATTGCAGTTGGCAAGGTAGGCACATCATAATATTTACATTCTTCATTTTTAGGGTCCTCATTTGCAAAATAAAAAGTAAAAGCAAGTGTTGATATAGAAGACAGAATGAAGAGAACTAACAATTATTCTCTTTATAAAGGTATAAATCAAATATGTATTTTAAAAATGGGATTAAGTTACAGTAGGAAAAGAAGCCTATATTAAACTCTCTGAGCCTCGGATTTCTTATCTTTAAAATAAGACCAAAAGAAACTATTTTACAAGACTGTCTTGATGGTTCCATAATATATGTAAAGAGCTTAGTACAGTGTCTGTATATCCTGCACCCAAGTAGATACCTAACAAGTGACTATTATAATTGCTCCTATTGTAGTTGTTACTGCTCTGCCCAGGGTGCCCCATTGGACTCAGTGATAAGACCCCTGATCTGACCCCTGTAAAGACATCTCTACCAATATTATCATCCATTCCCTTGGCTTCTTCTATCATTTATATGGTAGGACCACTGGGAAGTCTTAGGTGGAAGTCCTCTTTCAGGCCCTAAAAGTACCTCACAATATAATCTCCATCTAAGTATTGACTTCCCCCCATTACTAACGGGAGAAACAAACAGCGTTAACCCTGATAATGTTACTTAAGTCAGTCACAATAAGATCTATATATATATCTTTCCCACAAGATAAATTTGAATTGTTTACTAAATTGATAGCATAATATGTTTAATTTTTAATATTAACATTAGAAGATCAGATGAGAGTCTTACCCAGTGAATCAGCTTCAAATGAAGTAGCAGAGTTTGAACAGTACATCACATCGCAGACAATAATCTCTAAGCTACAGAAGGTAATAGGAATATAAACACACCTCTACAAAACTTGTCAGCCACAGAAAACTATTGTTTCTTACTACAAAACTGTAGTAGAAAAGCAATGTGTCTACTTTCCCCTAAGTGAGAGACAGAAAAGGGGGTCTGTAACCACACAGAGTATGAAAAAAAATCAAAGCAGAGGCCTAGAATCAGTGCAGATGTTATTTAATTGATGTTTAATATTGTTTGAAAAATAAAAATGGAGAACACAGAAAAACTGTTTGCTCTTCGCTTCTTGGTATAGTGAAATATCCATCTCAGTGATCATTTTAAAAGAGGCAAAAGTAGGTCTGCTTTAGAGAAGACCATTACCCTGATTTTGGCAAGGTCAAAAACCAGTAAAGGAGAATCTCAAGTCTAGCTAAGACATCTTTGTTGTGTATTTCTAGCCTATGTACATCTACTAGATTGTTAACTAAAACGAGGATGGGCATTTTGTCCAATTTTGTTCACTACCATATTCCCATAGCTTAGTAGAGTAACTGGGGACAAATAATAGGCAGTTTATCACTGCTTTTAATAGAAAAAAATGAATTCATGTAATTTGCTATGTCCATGGGGATATTTCATAGTCCCTTCTAATTTTCATGGTTAAAATTCATTTCATACCCTTTGAACTTTAATTCCAGTTCTAGAAATTTACCCTGAAAATGCATCTGCAACAACACAAAAATACATATGTACAATGTTATTAACTGTAGTATAATTTATAATTGCAAAGTAATTGTGATACTTCTTTGTGTGTATTCTTCAAAAAATGTGTGTAGTTTTTATTTTTGGAAGCATGTTAGTATTTTTCATATTAAAAATGACAATGAAAATGGGAAGGGGGGAATCTAAATTTGAACACAAGTTCAAATGACTTCAATTATATTTCAAGCGATTATGATAAACACACTGAAGAGGGGAGGAGGAAAAAACTATGACAAATCACATTTCTAACTATATACTCTCAGTCTTGGGCAAGATGGGGTTGTGAAGAGAAAAGTAACAAATCCTAAACCTTCTTAGGAGCTTTGTTTATTTTAGGGCCATAGGCAAAGTGATTCTGAAACTGTCAGCTTTATTATTGTCAGTCCTATAGGACTGAGTTAATGAGTAAGTGCTGATGTTGGGATCCAGAACATTGTTGGAAGTCATTCTCATGATGGAATAAAGAGAATGCAATTATGGAAAAGGAAGAAAGCAAGAAAGAACACGGTGGCAATAGACCAGCATGGTATAGAATGGGAGGTATGAAGTAATACTGTGTAAAGTATAGATACACACGTGAATATGTATGTAAACGGGCATGTGTGAATGTACGTGCGTGCATGCACACATATTTCATAGATTTGTCTGCTAAACAGGCCAAGAAGCAAGGACACACCTTAGTAACAAAGAGCTCACTTGATGCCCACTCAAAGATAGGAAGGCTCTTTAGAGAAATGGCTGATTCCATTAATAGGGCAGGGTAGGTACAAAATGAGCCTAGCATATCTTGTTAGGCCAGAATGTAAGGAAGTGCTTTAAAAAAAAATGGAAGTCACAGGGGCACAGAAGCCAGCCTGAAGAGGCTCTCCCTGGCAAGGATGGCAATGAATTATAAACCACTGAAAAGGGAGAAAAATGACTCCATACTGTCCAGTTAGATAAATGAAGTTAGAAGGAATGAGGGAGAGCTCTTGCCTACACTACAGTATCAAGGCTGATTGGTAAATATGAAGGAAATGTTGAAGTTGGAATACCATTATTTTGTGACTATCACAGTGAAGATTATTAGATCAGGCAAGAATCAAGACGAATGATAAACTTAGAGGGAAATTTTGGTAAGAAGCAGAATATCTTCATGATTTTAAAATGTCTTCCTAGTTGCAATGGGGGGAAAATAGTAACATATTAGAGAAATTGGGCAAAACCTTAAGCAGGTGCGTCAAAATTACTACTATAAATGAAGGAAAGGGCACTGTGTGTCTCTGGATAGGGTACCGTGAGTAAAACATATCATGATCTATATAGAGAGTATTTCAGGAAAGAATGAATACCTGAATCTAATTATAAGGAAACATCAGAACATTAGGTAAATATAAAATGAGGAGTATGCATTCTTCTCTATCTATATTATGAGATAGAAAAAGAACACACCAGAGAACAAATGGAGTAAAATGCCAATAAATCTAGATTTAAGAATAATAGGATATTCTTTGTACTATTTTTATTCTTGTAACTTTTCTGAAGCTCTGAAATTATTCCCAAACAAAAGGCAAATTTTTTCTAAAGTAATGCACAAATATGTGATCTTTGAGAAAAAAGTCAATAGTGGCTTTAGTGTATCCCAAGTGGCCAGATCAGTCCCAAGCATTAAACAGCACCTATATATATGTATATATAGCTGCTCCATCATTCATTTTTTGGATGAGTGAATGAATCTGGGAATGAACAGGTAAGCACTGTTTATTTGCTGTTCTCCTTACTTTAAACATATCTATACAAAAGTTTTTTCTAAGTCTTTTTTTCAAATATTTGGGGACATACTACTAAAAATCTGAAGATGATGCTATTATCAATTATCATTGACAATTATCATTACCCCTGAAACATGCTTTTCCATTATTATAATAATTTCTCTCTCCTTTACTCTCCAAACACATTTCCTAAATTTTGCTCATAATACCTTTAAAAGTCTCTTGAATAATTTACCCCTTTCTGTTTCTCTTGCTATCATTCTGATACCGGCCACCTCATGTACTTGTACTATCTAACTGGTCTTCCTGGTTGCCTTACTTCTTACCTTGCTTCTCTACAATCTATGTAATTTTCAAAACACAACTTTGATTATATTTTCCTCCATCTTAAATTTCCCAAGTGGCTTTTTTATAACCTGTAGAGTAACTTCTCACTGACTGCCATGGATCATGATCTGCCTTTTGAATCTTTGTTCTGTCTTATCCATCACTCTTACTTTTTCATTCAAAGCTCAAAGATTATTTATTCACTCCTTCATTTATTCTCATACATATTAATATAGCATCTATTTAGCTTCTTTTACTTCCTTGGATACTCTACATTCTCTTTTGCCTCTGGTGCTTTGTGCCTGCTGTTTTCTCTCCAATCCCTACCCCTGTAACCACTTTTAATTTTAGGCTAACTTCTACTCATTTTTTCAGGTCTCCATTAATGTTTCTTGTCCAGGAGGCTTTTCTGGACCATTAGTTTTTGGTTATTTGTTCTATGCTCTCACTACAAGTTCACATATCACCCTGTACTTAATCGGTTTATGTAAATCTGATTAATGTCTAGCTCCCTATTAGAATGCAAAATTCATGAAAAGTGGGGCAAAAGAGAGGGATAAATATTGGAGAAAGATCTGTGATGAGGCAGGCCATAAAATAAAAGATAACTAGAGGTAATTATATCTCATGGAAACCATTCCCTTCTTTATGTGCCTTCTATGCACCCTGGTCTGTCCTTCTCCATCCTTCGTCTCTTCTAAGCCATGTTCCCCATCACTACAAAAGGTATTATTTCACAACACAAATCTGATTATCTGAATATATACACTCCACACAGACAAGACCAATAGTTTCGTAATAACAGCAGGATAATACCAAATTCTTTAGCAGATTCTAAAACTCTACCTATTTCTCTCAAAACAAAAAAGCAAACAACAAAACAAAAACAAAAACAAAAACAACCTGTGGCACATCCCTATGTCCTGCCAGAGTTGGTCCTCCCAACTTTGCCTGTATAAAAATCCAAGATTGAGACACCTGGGTGGCTCAGTGGTTGAGGATCTGCCTTCATCTCAGGGCGTGATCCCGGGGTCCTGGGATGGAGTCTTGCATCGGGTTCCTTGCAGAAAGCCTGCTTCTCCCTCTGCCTATGTCTCTGCTTCTCGTTCTATGTCTCTCATGAATAAATAAATAAAATCTTTAAAAAAACCCCAAGATTTCTGTACTCATGATATTTGTACCTAATTGTGGACTCTAGCTTTCCTTTGGCCAAATAATCTCCCCTGTATTTCAACATGTCTTTCCCTACTGAATAGAATCTTTACTACCTCCTTTCATCATTCCATTTACTTGGGAACTAAGTTTATAACCATGTAATTTTGCTTATACAAATCTCTTAGAAAAGGTCTTAACACTCAGCAAGAACAGATCTATAAGAATAAATGTTGCAGCTACACTAGTAGACCATTAGTCCCACAATTTGGAGTGAAAGCATGATTTACAAATAGAAGAGCACAGACCAAAATCAAAATATCTTCAGAATGCAAAAAGAAAAATCAAGTTTACTAATATTTATCTTTCTGCCTCTCTCTCATACACACAAACACACACAGACTTACTACATATTACTTATCAGTATGTAGCAGTTAAAAGGACAAAGCTCTGGAAGGAGATATATAATACAGATTTCTTTTTTGGAATGGTATTATTTCTACCTATTTTAGCAAAGCCATGTGCATGCGAGCTATTGTAGGGTAGTATAAAGAACTTCATCAAGGCAGCCCGAGTGGCTCAGCAGTTTAGTGCTGCCCTCAGCCCAGGGCGTGATCCTGGAGACCCGGAATTGAGTCCCATGTTGGGCTCCCTGCTTGGAGCCTGCTTCTCCCTCTGCCTGGGTCTCTCTCTCTCTCTCTCTCTCTCTCTCTCTCATGAATAAATAAATAAAATCTTAAAAAAAAAAAAAAAAAAGAACCTCATCAAATATAACCAAATAAAATCAATTAGCATAAAAACCGCTAAATGAAATACTGTATTTTTTCTACTTTATTTTTTCAATTTACTTAACAAGGGCTTGCCTCCCTAATTTATGGAATGAAACTGCCCAACACTTACCTTCGAGGATGATTGGCATCAAACAAAGTGTTATCATCATCCTCATCATCTTGTTCTAAAGGTGTCAACTCCATGTTTTCTATGTTAGTGTCCAAAACTCCGTATCTCCTAGTCTTTCGGTTTCTTCTTCTCATCCTATTAAACAGAACATATTAATAAATGAAAGTTATTTGAATATGGCATAAACGACCCTTACTTTATATCTATTTGTAAACTAAAAATAAATTATCCCTTTGTTGCTGGCATTGGAAGCACTCAGTATCAGAATGGCTACATTTCAGAAATGTAAACAATTTACTACCTAGGATTATTTAAGAAACAAAAATCTATCCTACATGTTGCATACCATTTCTTCTGTCCAACCTACTCTCTTCTCTATGAGCTTATGATATAGACAGATAAACCTTCAGGTACCATAGGTTTACTGAAGCCTTCTATTTCGGCCTTTTCCCTACCTTCCCCATGCCTTCTTACCACTGTGCAGGATTAGGTACTTTCTGCCCCACTAAGAACCGTTATGTATATACATATTCAAATTCTACACTTAAGTAGCTGTACATCAGAATCACTCTGGGTATTTTTAAAAGCTTCATACTTAGTCCTTATCTCCACATAATTATGTCAAAATTTCCAAGGAGAAGGCACAAACCATCAAGATTTTGTTAAAGTTCTACAAGTTATTCCAGTGTGCTGAAAACCACTATCCTGGGTCAGGGGTTCTCAAAGTATGGTTTCCTGGATCACAGGAATCACAATCATCTAGGAATTTATTAGAAATGCAAATTCTCATGCCTTCTCAGACCTAGTAAACAAGAAACCTTGAACTTGGGGCCCAGAAACCAGTATTTTAACAAACACTTCTTGTCAGTATGATGCATGCTAAAGTCTCAGAACCACTGCTCTAGAGGACTGAAAATATTCTAGGGTGCTAAACATTTATCATATTTGAATACATATGAAAGTCTCTTTAACTAAGGGTTTGATTAAGATGCTCTTTAAACATTTATTCAGGGTCTGAATGATATCATATTCTAGTTCAGGGATCCAAATCTGACCCTACAATTAATGCCTAAGTCACCTCCAATACAATAACCTCAAATCCACACACAAGAAAACATTTTACACTAGTGATGGGGAATGAAGAACAAAATAGAAGATATTTCAGTAACAACCTAAAAGTTTACTTAAGTGTATAAGTTTCTGAGTCACTTTATTTAAAGTGACAAGTGTGAAAATAAATACCAAGGCTACAGGGCCAACTGTGAGGAACTATACAAGCTTCTGCAAACCCGACTGTGGGGATCCCCCGGGAGATAAACTGTCTTATACACACATACATATAATACACACATACATACAAATACATATTCAAGAAACATTTGAGTTTCATTAAGCATCGGGCATTATGCTAGCTTCTGAGTGTGAAGTGCCTGGTCTCAGTCGTGAAAATTTAGAAAATAATACTAAGCCTGGATAAATATCAAGAAAGTTTCCACTAGTCACTGCCTACAGATCTATCTATATGCCTACCCAAAGGTGCTGGAACAAGAAACAAGCATTTTAAGTATAGTATTTTACAAATGTAACCACTGTGGGACCCCTGGGTGGCTCAGCGGTTGACTGTCTGCCTTCAGCTCAGGGCATGATCCCAGAGTCCCAGGATCGAGTCCCACATTGGGCTCCCTGCATGGAGCCTGCTCCTCCCTCTGCCTCTGTCTCTGCCTCTCTCCTCTTTGTCTCTCATAAATAAATAAATAAATAAATAAAATCTTTTTAAAAAGTGTAACCAATATAAGAGAATACTAATGATAAGACTAAAAAAAAACATAAGAGGTATAAGCCAGTTTATCGTAAATGTGTAGGTTGTTAACAAGTACATATATGTGTACATGTTTGTATGTATGTATGTGTATGCATGCACATTCACACATACACCCTATGTAGATCAGAGATCTAAATTTTTCGGTAAAGGATCAAATAGTAAGTATTATAAACTCTACAGACCACATATGGTCTTTTATCACATATCCATCTTAATTTTTTGTTGTTTGATTTTTTACAACCCTTTAAAAATGTAAAAAAAAAAAAAAAAAAAAAAAAGAAAAAGAAAAAAATTCTTGGTTCGCAGGTCTTAAAATAGTAGGTCAGGAACCAGATCTGGCTGATGGGCCACAGTGTACCAAGTGTGATTTAGACTTATGAAAACACAGAAAAACTAAGATCATAAAAATACTGACTCTTGAAGTAGGAATAGAACAGTCCAATGGGAATTATAGTTTATCATTGGACATTTTGAACCACATATGTGAATAACATTTTCATGCATTCCTTTGGTTTAAAAAAAGTGAATACACAAGACTAAGTGAAGCTACTTGGCAGTGTAAGTTAAGAATATTCAGAATTTCTCCTCTTCCCTTTTGCCAGGCTTTTGCTCAAGTTTCTACACCATATATGGCTTTTCAAACATTCTGGCATTTTCAGTAAACAAAGAAGAAATTAATGTCATGTGAATGATTTTTGGAAACAAACACGATCCTTCCAGGTCGTATATTACATAACAAATATTCAATACATCAATAACTTTATCATTGCCAGTCACAGGATACCCTGGCAAGTCTTAAAAAAAGGGAAGGATACAGAGACCTTAAGGACTTTTGAAATTTTATCTCAGCTGACACTCTTCTCCACTCCCAAGGTCTTTATCATCTCTTGAATGAATCCCCAATCTTTCAATGAGTGGCTAAATTAATCAAGTAACAATGCTATTTTCTCTATCTTTGTAGAATGTAAATGTTTGACGGCATTAGTGTGAGCACTTTGTTATTTATTCTAGCTTGCAGTGTCTTTTCATCATTTATATAAATGTTATCTTCCAAACATGAATCCAAGCTCTTTCAAAACAAGAACCTAGTTCATATATGCAGGAAGTACATTGTTAGGCATCAAATAAATGGGGGAATGCAATTCAATTTAAATGAAGTTAGCATTTTAGTAAATGTTAGCATTAGTAAATGTTACTAATTAAAACAAGAATAAGCAAAAAAAAAAAAAAAAAAAAAAACCCTGCATATTTTTAAACAGAATTTAAAGTTGAAATGCAATTTCTCAAAAGAAAAAAAAAAAAAGTATTCCTAAATCTAAAGATCTGGGCACTGATGGCTACATAGTTGTGACAGCAACATGGGTACAGACATTAAACATATCCATATGTAGTGATTTTCCTCAGGGAAGGTCAAAAACAACTCTAAAGCTTGAAAGTTATTGAGCTTATTCAATGAACCATCTACTTAAAATAATAATAAATATTAAACATAAAACATAAATACACATAATAAAAGTTTATTGAAATTTTAAGTAAAAAGGCTATTTTATCATTTAATATGCTGTGTGCCTTAAACAAAAATGTAAAAGGACTTTAAAACTTATGTAATTTTAACAGCTGTAGTTCTTTTTCTTTTTTTCAAATGAATGCTTTCATTAAGTTCATGACATCCAATCTTGTCTGTGTGTTGATAAGTACACAAATATAATTACAGATATGACACTTTTCTATTAGACAAAGTAAATGCATATTGCAGTATGAAAAATTTTGTTGGCTTTTAACAAATAGGGACTTTATAAAAATGTGTATAGGAAAACATGGAAGATTAAAAAGGCAAAAGAAAATAGCTATATGGTTGATTATAGTGAATGATATTCACTCATCACATGGCATGCATAGGTAAATGATCTTGATCATATCCATTCCAGGCAATGAAGTTATCATTCAAACAGCTGTCTAATATAGTTGTAGATTCCTCAATGTTCCATTTATACTCAGGTTGGTAAGAATTATTTCTGTTTAAATAGCATGTAAAAACTACAGTATAAAAATAAAACTGAACTACTAAAGTAAGCTTGATAAAATTTTATGTAAAAATGTATGAGGCCACATAAAATAAACACAACAGAATAAAATTGCATTTTACTGCTCTATGAAAGAGAAAACTGATCAATGTAACTTGCTGTATCCATCTGGTTTTATTCTTTTGTTTTCTTTTAAATGAAAGTCTGTAGGGTATTAATAAGTATGGAAAGATGTAAGTAATATTCCTTAATTTCTTCTACAATATATTCAAAAATACGTGAGAAATATAGTATATATTATACACACTCCTCTGAAAGACAAAATGATAAAGCAGATAATTCTTAATAATTCAATGTACAACTATTGATACAAATTTTTTTGTCTTGGTTATTTTTAGCAAAAAGCAAAATAGTGACCAAGAATGATTTTGAAACTAATCACTTTGCCATTATAACATAATACAAATAAAAATTAGTAAGCCACAATTTTAGTTGACTACGATTTAACAAGAGATCCAACTCAACTAAATACACACGTATAAAATACTTTTACCTGACATCTCTCTCATCTTCATTCCCCATTGCCAAAACCCAAATCATCAGTTATCACTTCAAGTCCTTGAAGAAGCAGACACCAATAAAGAAATAAGATTATGTTATGGGTTGAATTGTGTCTCCCTCAAATTCGTATACTGAAGTCCTATTTTCTAGCTCCTCAGACTGTGATCTTATTTGAAGCTGAGTCTTAACATAATCAAGTTAATATAAAATCATTAGAATGGGCCCGAATCCAGTATGAAGTCAAAAAAAGAAAATTTGCAGATAGACACACATACAGGAAGAATACCAAGTGAGAAGATCACTATCTTCAAGCCAAGGAGAGACATCTGGAACAGAACCTTCCAAGTATTAGTCTGCTCATTGCCATAACAAAATACCATAAAACTGGCTGCTAAAAAAATGGAAATGTATTTGTTACTATTCTGGAGGCTAGAAAGTCCAAGATCAAGGGACCAGGTTTCATTCTGAGGCTTCTCTTGGTTTGTAAGCAGCCACCTCTTCACTGTTTGCTCATATGACCTCTTCTTGGTGTGTGCAGGGAAAGAGCTCTGATCTCTTTTTTTTTTTAATAGGATGCTCCAGCCCTATTAGATGAGGACATTGCCCTTAAGACCTCATTTGACACTTATCATTTCTTACAAGTCCTATCTTCAAATATAGTCACATACAAATTTGGGAGGGAACCTAAACATTCATTCTAGAACACTCCCTCATAGCCTTCAGAAGGAATCAAGTTTGCCAATTTCTCGATTTCCATTGTCTAGCCTCTAAAATTGTGAAGTGAAAATTTTTTGTTGTTTAAGTCACCGAGTTTGCAATACTTTGTTAAAGCAGGCAGCCCTGGCGAACTATAGATCATAGGGTCTATATTAGAGAGGAGGCCTCCAAACGACAAAGGGAGGGAAAAGGAGAAGAGATCCTACAAAGGTTAATGTAGGTCTAAGACCTGTGAAAAAGAGTAGAAAGGAAGGATGGTTGTGTAGGAAGAGCCACAGACCGCAATGCAGTTCTGAGTAAGTTTTGACTATGCCAACAGGATATCCTTAAGCTAAGGTTGCCTATTAGAAGAGGGAGTCCTCTGTTAATCAGGATGGCCAAGTTTGGCCACACTTGGTCACCGGATGGAAAAGACCCAAGAGTTATGGCCCTGGCCTGGAGGCAATGATAGATCCAAAGCTGTGGCATCAGGAGACTGACAGTCAGCTATGTTTCCTGCTGCAGGGTCTCTTAAAGGGAAGTCTCATCAGTGTACCTACCTCCGTGGCTGTAACAATCACAAAGTCCTATTGATCGTACTTCCTGAGAATCATGAAATTCAGTTATAGTGTTCACCACTGCTATCATTAATTGCCTTGACTATTAATATAGTTTAAATACCTGTGTACCTCTATCTGCTCTGGTCATCCACTAACCTCCCCTCCATCCTCTAAAATCTCCAATGGTTTCCTATTGGTCAGGAGTAACAACTATATAATATAGCCTAAAAAGTTCAACTTAGGATAGCTCATACTTACCTTGCTAGCCTCACTTTGCTGTTTACATTCTGCTTCACCTTCTATGCTCTAGTCAAAAAACCTTGTAACTCATATTCCCTTATAATGGCCATGTGGTCTCTGTCTTTGGCCTCACACTTTTCCCCACATACCACAGTACTGCTGTGTTAATGCCTATTCATCCTTCAGCTCTAGCTCATCTTTCAGCTCTAGCTTCCTTAGAGAAGCTTCCCCTAATCTACCTAGCTAGGTTACAAATAAACACCTAGTATTGGCTCCCACAGCACCTCTGTACATCTCCTTTAAAGTACATATTAATGACACACTTGTATACTTTTTTGTGTAAGCTATTTGTCTTCCCCCACTAGACTTAGTTTCCTAGGGGCAGGAAGTATATCTGTTTTTGCTCACCACTATAACCCTAGTACACAGGGAATAGTATAAAGCAGATACCTACTATCTGTTAAATAAACTAAAATATATGGAGTGACTATATTGCATTTTCTATGTACAACAATGAAACCTACAATTCTATATGTTAATCAGCACCTCTGGGATAAGAGTATCATTTCCAAAAATTTACCACAGCAAAACTTAACCAAAGCTAACCAATTTTTAAATCATAATATGGATAACTATCTTCTCTTGGGACAAAAAAAAAAAAAGACTAGAATAAACATATTAAACATGCACTCACCCCAGGACTTCTTACTCATTTCTTAATTATTTAGTATATTTTAGGTCAAGCCCAGGTGATTCTCATACACTTCCCAAATTAGAACCACCAATATTCAGCTTGCACTCTAAACTCTTTTGGAAACGTACAATTACCATATTGTAACATATATACACTTCATTTACACTCTAAATAATTGAAGTTTATCTGTTCAAAAGCCAAAGTGACTTTTTTTTTTTTTTAACCTTCTTTTAAATTCTCAGCATTCTATATGGAACTATATCCAATGCTAAAGATATCCCTGCTTTACTAGACGGGTAAATGAGTTAATTCTACTTTTAAATTTTTATTTATTTTGCTATTGAGATTTTATTTATTTATTTATTAGAGAGAGAGAAAGAGAGAGAGCATAAGCAGGGGAACAAGGTGAGGGGCAGAGGGGGAAACAGACTCCCCGCTGAGCAGGGAGCCCAATGGGCAGGGGGGCTGGATCCCAGGACTCAAGGATCATGACCTGAGCTAAAGACAGACACTTAAGAGACTGAGCCACCCAGGCACCTAATTCTACTCTTTTTGACGTCTCAAGATTATTATTGTTATTCCACTTTGATGTAAAACAATAATGCTCTTGGGAGCTGTTGAGCCCATGTTGAAGTTTTCAGACTACTGTGCTTTTTAAAAATTCCTTTGGCTTCTCTTCATAATTATTCTTGGGTCCTCTCTACTGGCCTTCAGTTACCAAGCTCTGTCAGGATCATGACCTTGACCAAGTGCAACACTAACTAGAAGACTCCCCCAATAAAGTATCCTGTCACTGTTTATCTCCAGTAAAATGTTCACTGCTAACACTCAAAAGTTAAAAAAAAAAAAAAAAAATCAAATGTATGTTCATCTATATTTAATACTGTAATGTTGTTTTCTGATATAGCCCTTTTCTCACCCACTCCCTGTAATTTAGTACATATAATGAGTTCCTGTGTTTAGACTTATCTATTTGATAGTATAGTGGTAGACAACCCCAGGTAAAGTAAATCCTAAATAAATATTACTTAGCTTAGCTAGGAAGTGTCCTGCATACAACTCCTTTGTTCACCTCTCTCTTGGTCTTTACATGGATTTCCTACTGTTCTTTTTCAGGCACTAAAGCTTGAGATGTAAGGCTTGAAAACTCTCTGATCTACATTTCTAAATGAGTTCAGCATGGAATTATTTTCCAACCAACTTTAAAGTCCTATTTACAAATTTCCAAAGTTCATTCTACCTCACTTCTTAATCTATGACCAATCCCCCTGACAGATTTCTCTTACAATCTCCCCAGCTCTCACCCTATCTCTAACCTTGTCAAACCTACTGTCTCACTGATTACAACCATTTTCAGAAGTCCAATACTACATACACAGAGTTAGGTGTGAAGAGGCATCAAAAAATTCAGTAAAACCCCCAAAATATATTACGAATGCAACTCTAGACATACAAAATTACTAATAATGTTAATATTTACCTAGTATGCACATATGTCAGGCACTGAACCAATCAGCTTACAAGCATTATATAATATAATCCTCACAACAATCACAATTTTACACATAGAAAGGCAAGGTTGGAAAAAAAATAAACTTGAGACAGTATATGGTAGAGCTAGGATTCAAACACAAGTACTTGACTCCTGAGTCTGGGATCTTAAACATTAAGCGAGACTATCTTCCCAATGAATCAAAGTAATTTTAATCAAGGTCACAAAATCAGCTACCAAAACAGTCTTTTGATCCCCAATACAACGATCTTACATTATAACAAAATGAATATAATATTCTATGAACTATGTTTTCTGGTTCACCCTTTCATAGTAAAAAGTAGTAACCTGGTAGCTACTTGCATTAACAAGTATATTTATGTTCTAATTAAGCCATCTCTTAGTTTTGATCACAGTAGCAGAATCTGCTTCTTGTATATCCAAAAGGAAACCTTATTCTGCTTTAACAGTATCATGATTTTGTTTAGAGAGCAATTGGACCCAGCCCTAAGAGATAGATAATGATCATAATAATTGGTGTAAACCAATCATGAAAATATAATTTTCCTTTTGCCAGTCATTGTCTAGGGCTGAGCAGATAAAGCAGTTCAGACAAATGAGGTAGAATGGGATAACTCCAGCAGTGCAGTTTTTGAGAGACTTTTCTCCCTGATAAAGAATATAGGAAGAGAGGCCTCTCTTCAGGCCCTCTTTCCTGTTTGAGACACTACTGTGTGAGAACCGAATCCTTAAAGCTGAGGTAGCCATCTACCTCAGGGACAAGGATGGAAAAAATCAATTCTTGATAACCTCACTAAATTGCTGAACCAAGTTGGAGCCTGCCCATATTCATGATAAGTAAGTAACAACAACAACAAAATACGCCCTTATGTTAAAGTCACTTTTAACTGGATATTGTACTACTTATAGGTAAACTTCCCAACTGATCAGGGGACTTATCAGCTTCTTTGAGTTAGGTTGCCAATCTTCCATCACTCAGACGTGCATTTGTTCTAATTTTTTTAAGAACCTCTTAGGCAGGTTGGTATTACCAATCCCTCCATTCTAAATAATCACTTTATTTTTCTTAGCATTTTTCAATAAAAAATGCAGTGCCACAGAAAAGTCCACTAAAACTTTTCAGTTTGATCCCACACTTGCTTTTTCAGTGACTCAGTAGTCTCACCTCCATCTAGATCATAACCTTTCCATTTTTTTTTTCTCTCCTCAGATTCAGTACCCCAAATTTATGAACACAACTGTTTTTAAACTGGACTCCTCAGAGTCCTACATTTCAGTGGAAAGGTAGCCAGTCTCTATCACTAAAAAATATGGAACTCTAACATTAGAACAATGCACAAGGCCTGCTATCATGGGACCTGTCAGGTCTACTGGCTCTATCCTCTCTAGGAAATTACTATGCCTATAAGCTTTTTTGAATGGGTAACGGCAGTTAATGAAGTAATCGACTGTGCAAAATCCCCTATTCTAAGCCACAACTAATATGACCCTCCAATGGGCACTTTTTCTAAGGGCTGTCAATCTCTAGACTGGATGGTGACCAATAATGTGGCCTAGTCTATAAAAATAAGCCAATCAGAATATCTACCTTAGGAAGTCAATATAGAAGAAAACACATGCACATGGGTGCAAATAAGAACATGAGACAATCTGAGGTTGTGTTGGAGATTAACAAACTCATGGAGAGACTGCAAGGCACATGGAGTAAAGGAAATAATGGGTCACAGTAGCCCTAACTTACTAAATCACTTAATTTTTATTAAGAAAGTAAAAAGTACGAGCAAGAGCTAGAACCTATGAAGTAGAAAAAGATATACACAGTGAATGAGTAAGCTAGTTAAATGCAAGAAAAACAGAAAGAGAAGGTAATTAAAGTGTAGATAAACACAGTAAATGAGTAAGCAGTCAAATGCAAGAAAAACAGAGAGAGAAGGTAATTAAAGTGCAGATAAATTCTGTTAATTTTATATAGCCATATAAATTTTTTCAAGAGTAGGACAGTTTTCCAATGGGTATCAATGTGCCTCCATTATAATGAGTAGTTTGTAAGACACAGTACAGACTACTACGGTAACTGCAAAAGCATTATTTGCTTATTATTTTTAGTATCATTAAGAATTTGTTTTATTATTCTGTAAAATGTAAATTCATCCAAATGAAAAAGTAAAAATATGATCAATCACTTTGAGAACTCACTGAACAATATCAAAGAAATATGAGTCAAATTCAAACTCTGGGTTCTGCAGGGGCTTGGACATTTTCCGGCTATATGACCTTTGATGTATCTGTTTTTAGAGCAGACATTACTAGTGCTCACCTAATGTAGAACTCTCTCTCTCTCACTTCCCAGCTTTTCATACAATTAGTCTCCTTTTTAGGCTGAAGCAGTCAAAAGCCCCTATAACATCCTTTCTTCTCTTCTACCAAGCTCTGACAACTGTGGAGGGCTTAGGTTGAAATGTCAAAATCCTAAGATCAAGGTCAGCGAAACTGCTGAGTTGCCAAACTGGGGCAACTGTCCTAGAAGACAATCCAAGCCTGCAGCTGAATTTTCATAAAGGAGAAATAAACTTTACTGCATTAAGCCATTGAGATTGAGTTTATTACCTCAGACTCTCACATCCATCTCAATAACTATAAAATCATTTACCACATAGATGAGAATAAAGTAACATAAAGTTAAAGAAAAAAAAAAAGCTTATAGGGGTGCCTGGGAGGCTCAGTTGTTGAGCGTCTGCCTTCAGCTCAGGGCTTGATCCCAGGGTCCTGGGATCGAGTCCCATATCTGGTTCCCTGCAAGGAAAAATTACTTAATTTTTATTAAGAAAGTAAAAAGTGGGGGAGGGGCAAGATGGCGGAGGAGTAGGGTCTCCAAGTCACCTGTCCTCAACAAATTACCTAGAAAACCTTCCAATCATCCTGAAAATCTACGAATTCGGCCTGAGATTTAAAGAGAGACCAGCTGGAACGCTACAGTGAGAAGAGTTCGCGCTTCTATCAAGGTAGGAAGACGGGGAAAAAGGAATAAAGACACAAAAGGCCTCCAAGGGGGAGGGGCCTGCGAGGAGCCGGGCTGAGGCCGGGGCGAGTGTCCCCAGGACAGAGCTCCCTAAGGGCTGCAGCGCTCGGCGGGACCCGGAGCAGCTCGGAGGGGCTCGGGCGGCGGCTCCGCGGAGGGGGCTGCGGGGCGGGAGCGCGAATCCACCAGCGCAGGCCCCGGAGCACAGGGCGCCGGGACACAGCCCAGGACCCGGCCTCCCCCAGGACAGGCAGAGGCCGGGAGGGCCCAGGACAGCGAGGACGCTCCCGCCTGGAACTGAGCAGATCAGCGGCCCCGCCCGGGAGCCCCCAGGCCCTGCAGACGGAGAGCCCCGGAGCTACTGCGGGAGCTGACTCCAGGGTCCCAGAGCTGCCCCCGCCACTGTGGCTTCCTCCCGGGGCCTCACGGGGTGAACAACCCCACCGAGCCCTGCACCAGGCAGGGGCAGAGCAGCTCCCCCAGGTGCTAACACCTGAGAATCAGCACAGCAGGCCCCTCCCCCAGAAGACCAGCGAGACGGACCAGTTCCAGGGGAAGTCAAGGGACTTACAGTGTACAGAATCAGAAGATACTCCCCCATGGGTTTTTCTTGTTTGTTTGGTTTTTTTTGTTTGTTTGTTTTTGTTTGTTTGTTTTGCTTTTTTATTTGTTTGCTTCCCCCACCCCCTTTTATTTCCTTTCTTTCTTTTTCTTTTTTTCTTCTTTTTTCTTTTCTTCTTTCTCTTTTCTTTCCTTTTTTTTCTCTCTTTTTCTCCTTTTCCCAATACAACTGTTTTTGGCCACTCTGCACTGAGCAAAATGACTAGAAGGAAAACCTCACCTCAAAAGAATGAATCAGAAACAGTCCTCTCTCCCACAGAGTTACAAAATATGGATTACAAATCAATGTCAGAAAGCCAATTCAGAAGCACTATTATACAGCTACTGGTGGCTCTAGAAAAAAAGCATAAAGGACTCAAGACACTCCATGACTGCAGAATTTAGATCCAATCAGGCAGAAATTAAAAATCAATTGAATGAAATGCAATCCAAACTAGAAGTCCTAACGATGAGAGTTAACGAGGTGGAAGAACGAGTGAGTGACGTACAAGACAAGTTGACGGCAAAGAGGGAAACTGAGGAAAAAAGAGACAATTAAAAGACCATGAAGATAGATTAAGGGAAATAAACAACAGCCTGATGAAGAAAAACCTACATTTAATTGGGGTTCCCGAGGACGCCGAAAGGGACAGAGGGCCAGAATATGTATTTGAACAAATCCTAGCTGAAAACTTTCCGAATCTGGGAAGGGAAACAGGCATTCAGATCCAGGAAATAGAGAGATCCCCCCCTAAAATCAACAAAAACCATTCAACACCTCGACATTTAATAGTGAAGCTTGCAAATTCTAAAGATAAGGAGAAGATCCTTAAAGCAGCAAGAGAAAAAAAGTCCCTGACTTTTATGGGGAGGAATATTAGGGTAACAGCAGACCTCTCCACAGAGACCTGGCAGGCCAGAAAGGGCTGGCAGGATAGATTCAGGGTCCTAAATGAAAAGAACATGCAACCAAGAATACTTTATCCAGCAAGGCTTTCATTCAAAATGGAAGGAGAGATAAAGAGCTTCCAAGACAGGCAGGAACTGAAAGAATATGTAACCTCCAAACCAGCTCTGCAAGAAATTTTAAGGGGGACTCTTAAAATTCCCCTTTAAGAAGAAGTTCAGTGGAACAATCCACAAAAACAAGGACTGAATAGATATGATGACACTAGACTCGTATCTATCAATAGTAACTCTGAACGTGAATGGGCTTAATGACCCCATCAAAAGGCACAGGGTTTCAGACTGGATAAAAAAGCAGGACCCATCTATTTGCTGTCCACAAGAGACTCATTTTAGACAGAAGGACACCTACAACCTGAAAATAAAAGGTTGGAGAACCATTTACCATTCAAATGGTCCTCAAAAGAAAGCAGGGGTTGCCATCCTTATGTCAGATAAATTAAAATTTACCCCGAAGACTATAGTGAGAGATGAAGAGGGACACTATCTCATACTCAAAGGATCTATCCAACAAGAGGACTTAACAATCCTCAATATATATGCCCCGAATGTGGGAGCTGCCAAATATTTAAACCAATTAATAACCAAACTGAAGAAATACTTTGATAATAATACACTTATACTTGGTGACTTCAATCTAGCTCTCTCTATACTAGATAGGTCTTCTAAGCACAACATATCCAAAGAAACGAGAGCTTTAAATGATACACTGGACCAGATGGATTTCACAGATATCTACAGAACTTTACATCCAAACTCAACTGAATACACATTCTTCTCAAGTGCACATGGAACTTTCTCCAGAATAGACCACATACTGGGTCACAAATCGGGTCTCAACCGATACCAAAAGATCGGGATAGTCCCCTGTATATTCTCAGACCATAATGCCTTGAAATTAGAACTTAATCACAACAAGAAGTTTGGAAGGACCACAAACACGTGGAGGTTAAGGACCATCCTGCTAAAAGATGAAAAGGTCAACCAGGAAATTAAGGAAGAATTAAAAAGACTCATGGAAACTAATGAGAATGAAGATACAACCGTTCAAAATCTTTGGGATGCAGCAAAAGCAGTCCTGAGGGGGAAATACATCGCAATACAAGCATCCATTCAAAAACTGGAAAGATCTCAAATTCAAAAGCTCACCTTACACATAAAGGAACTAGACAAAAGGCAACAAATAGACCCCACCCCCAGCAGAAGACAGTTAATTAAAATTCGAGCAGAACTAAATGATATCGAGACCAAAAGAACTGTGGAACAGATCAACAGAACCAGGAGTTGGTTCTTTGAAAGAATTAATAAGATAGATAAACCATTAGCCAACCTTATTAAAAAGAAAAGAGAGAAGACTCAAATTAATAAAATCATGAATGAGAAAGGAGAGATCACTACCAACACCAAGGAAATACAAACGATTTTAAAAACATATTATGAACAGCTGTACGCCAATAAATTAGGAAATCTAGGAGAAATGGACGCACTCCTGGAAAGCCACAAACTACCAAAACTGGAGCAGGAAGAAATAGAAAACCTGAACAGGCCAATAACCAGGGAGGAAATTGAAGCAGTCATCAAAAACCTCCCAAGACACAAGAGTCCAGGGCCAGACGGCTTCCCAGGGGAATTCTATCAAACGTTTAAAGAAGACATAAGACCTATTCTACTAAAGCTGTTTGGAAAGATAGAAAGAGATGGAGTACTTCCAAATTCGTTCTATGAGGCCAGCATCACCTTAATTCCGAAACCAGACAAAGACCCCACCAAAAAGGAGAATTACAGACCAATATCCCTGATGAACATGGATGCAAAAATTCTCAACAAGATACTAGCCAATAGGACCCAACAACACATTAAGAAAATTATTCACCATGACCAAGTAGGATTTATCCCTGGGACACAAGGCTGGTTCAACACTCGTAAAACCATCAATGTGATTCATCATATCAGCAAGAGAAAAACCAAGAACCATATGATCCTCTCATTAGATGCAGAGAAAGCATTTGACAAAATACAGCATCCATTCCTGATCAAAACCCTTCAGAGTGTTGGGATAGAGGGAACTTTCCTCGACATCTTAAAAGCCATTTACGAAAAGCCCACAGCAAATATCATTCTCAATGGGGAAGCACTGGGAGCCTTTCCCCTAAGATCAGGAACAAGACAGGGATGTCCACTCTCACCACTGCTGTTCAACATAGTTCTGGAAGTCCTCGCCTCAGCAATCAGACAACAAAAAGACATTAAAGGCATTCAAATTGGCAAAGAAGAAGTCAAACTCTCCCTCTTCGCCGATGACATGATACTCTACATAGAAAACCCAAAAGCCTCCACCCCAAGATTGCTAGAACTCATACAGCAATTTGGTAGCGTGGCAGGATACAAAATCAATGCCCAGAAATCAATGGCATTTCTATACACTAACACTGAGACTGAAGAAAGAGAAATTAAGGAGTCAATCCCATTTACAATTGCACCCAAAAGCATAAGATACCTAGGAATAAACCTAACCAAAGAGGTAAAGGATCTATACCCTAAAAACTATAGAACACTTCTGAAAGAAATTGAGGAAGACACAAAGAGATGGAAAAATATTCCATGCTCATGGATTGGCAGAATTAATATTGTAAAAATGTCAATGTTACCCAGGGCAATGTACACGTTTAATGCAATCCCTATCATAATACCATGGACTTTCTTCAGAGAGTTAGAACAAATTATTTTAAGATTTGTGTGGAATCAGAAAAGACCCCGAATAGCCAGGGGAATTTTAAAAAAGAAAACCATAGCTGGGGGCATCACAATGCCAGATTTCAGGTTGTACTACAAAGCTGTGGTCATCAAGACAGTGTGGTACTGGCACAAAAACAGACACATAGATCAATGGAACAGAATAGAGAACCCAGAAGTGGATGCTGAAATGTATGGTCATCTAATATTCGATAAAGGAGGAAAGACTATCCATTGGAAGAAAGACAGTCTCTTCAATAAATGGTGCTGGGAAAATTGGACATCCACATGCAGAAGAATGAATCTGGACCACTCTCTTTCACCATACACAAAGATAAACTCAAAATGGATGAGAGATCTAAATGTGAGACGAGAGTCCATCAAAATCATAGAAGAGAACACAGGGAACACCCTCTTTGAACTCGGCCACAGTAACTTCTTGCAAGATACATCCACAAAGGCAAAAGAAACAAAAGCAAAAATGAACTATTGGGACTTCATCAAGATAAGAAGCTTTTGCACAGCAAAGGATACAGTCAAAAAAACTAAAAGACAACCTACAGAATGGGAGAAGATATTTGCAAATGACATATCAGATAAAGGGCTAGTTTCCAAAATCTATAAAGAACTTATTAAACTCAACAGCAAAGAAACAAACAATCCAATCATGAAATGGGCAAAAGACATGAAGAGAAATCTCACAGAGGAAGACATGGACATGGCCAACAAGCACATGAGAAAATGCTCTGCATCACTTGCCATCAGGGAAATACAAATCAAAACCACAATGAGATACCACCTCACACCAGTGAGAATGGGGAAAATTAACAAGGCAGGAAACCACAAATGTTGGAGAGGATGCGGAGAAAAGGGAACCCTCTTACACTGTTGGTGGGAATGTCAACTGGTGCAGCCACTCTGGAAAACTGTGTGGAGGTTCCTCAAAGAGTTAAAAATAGACCTGCCCTACGACCCAGCAATTGCACTGTTGGGGATTTACCCCAAAGATTCAGATGCAATGAAACGTCGGGACACCTGCACCCCGATGTTTCTATCAGCAATGGCCACAATAGCCAAACTGTGGAAGGAGCCTCGGTGTCCATCGAAAGATGAATGGATAAAGAAGATGTGGTTTATGTATACAATGGAATATTACTCAGCAATTAGAAACGACAAATACCCACCATTTGCTTCAACGTGGATGGAACTGGAGGGTATTATGCTGAGTGAAATAAGTCAATCGGAGAAGGACAAACAGTGTATGTTCTCATTCATTTGGGGAATATGAATAATAGTGAAAGGGGATATAAAGGAATGGAAAAGAAATGTTGGGAAATATCAGGAAGGGAGACAGAACATAAAGACTCCTAACTCGGGGAAACGAACTAGGGGTGGTGGAAGGGGAGGAGGGCGGGTGTTGGAGGGGAATGGGTGACGGGCACTGAGGTGGACACTTGACGGGATGAGCACTGGGTGTTTTTCTGTATGTTGGTAAATTGAACACCAATAAAAATTAATTAAAAAAAAAAAAAAAAAGAAAGTAAAAAGTACAAGCAGGAGCCAGAACCTATGAAATAGAAAAAGATATACACAGTGAACAAATAAGCTAATCAAATGCAAGAAGGAAAAAACAAAAAAGTACCGTCTCTCACGAATAAATAAAATCTAAAAAAAAAAAACTTTATAAAAGTTCTATATAAATCTATATAAATTAAAGGTTGTCTAATATACCTAGTGAAAAGATATATAAATGATACCATAAGGTTATAATTATTCAAAATATAATATGTTGCTAACATGCAGTGACATTCATAGACCTGCAAAATAAAAGAAAATTAAAACTAAAACTATTATGTCAACTGGAGGAAAAGAAGCCTACACGGAACAGTATAACACGTACACATCTGCATGTAAATCAACTAGTACAAAAAGTTTATTTTCATCCTTTCAATCTTTAGTCATAATACTGAGAAAACTCAAATGCAAGGAAAAAAAGAACAAATAAAACTACAATATAGAGACAAGTTACAGTATATTTTAATATTTTTACTTTAGAAAAATATGTTTGGCCAAATAGAAGGAATAACATTACGTGCCAACCAAAATCTAAGAAGATTCAGTATCTTCATGTTATTCTGAGAACTGTCAAGCTCCTGCCTATTTCTTATTATAGAAAAGAAAAAAAAAAAAGCCAGTATTAAAATAACAGTAAAGATCTCTGAAAAATAATTAGGAAAAGCCTAAATGATTTCTTAAGAAAATGACTTTGATTCCAAATTTATGATTTAGTATTTTTCATGCCACTTTATATTATACTAAGCAATGCAACTTATCAAAATGTACTTTTCAATCCAATTTTAACTTTCTGTTTTTCATATTGGAGAAAAGACAGAGCTTAAGTAATTTAAAAAATATAGATTTGAGAGTTTCTTTATCAAAAATAAAATTAAAGGCCAATTTTTTAATATAAAAGATAAATAGCAACATGGGCAATGGAGACTATGACAAAACAACTCAAACTTTGAAGAGTACAATAAGCAGAGATCATATTCAAGATATTCAGCTATTTAACAAACTGTAAGATGTAAGAATCCATTGATCAAGACAGATGCTAGCTGTCACAACTGGCCCAAGTGTACTGGTACAGTATACTGGTATATACCATCTGAGTATTAGTACTAAAATTTCATAATTCATATTTGTTGTTATTTTATTTTCAGGAAAACTCGGTAATAACTAAACAGATGCATCTCATTCCAGTTTATCCTATCTGTCCCAAATCTAACCTTTTTAGTCACCAGCAAACGCATCTCCCAGTTATACTTATTACAATTCATCCCAATTACTGCAGTTATTTTAGATAACCATAATGTATATTATCTTGGATAAATATCTGCAAATAATTTATATATTTTAAATGGTCCCAGTTGACTTTTCTGCACAGCCACAGAGCATGAGTCCATAGCTCTTCAAGTATAGAAAGCACATGAAGTAAGTTAAAATGACTGGATTATTAGTTAATGTTAACACCTGTTGCACAACTACCTCACATTTCTAATCATTTCTATACTTTGCTTTAGTTTTTCCCATACATTCTTCCTATGTCCTTCTGCTATTTATTTAGGAAACATCTGAATATCTATTTTAGAAAAAGGTCTAAGCAATAAATAGTATAGAGAGGGCAGACAAGTGAACTATCACTACAACTATTATTGACTGGAAATACTGCCATTATACTGATGCTGTGCCTGAATGTTTGTGTCCCTCCGACATTCATGTTGAAATCTAACCACCAAGGTGATGGCATTAGGAAGTCAGGTCTTTGGGAGGTGAACCACTCATGAGAGTGGAGCCTTCATAAATAGAATTAGTGCCCTTATAAAAGGAGCCCCAGGGATCCCTGGGTGGCGCAGCGGTTTGGCGCCTGCCTTTGGCCCAGGGCGCGATCCTGGAGACCCGGGATCGAATCCCACATCAGGCTCCCAGCGCATGGAGCCTGCTTCTCCCTCTGCCTGTGTCTCTGCCTCTCTCTTTCTCTCTGTATGACTATCATAAATAAATAAAAAATTAAAAAAAAAATAAATAAAAGAATAACTTTAAAAAAAATAAATAAATAAAAGGAGCCCCAGAAATCAATCCCCCCTACCCGTCCACCATGTGAGATTACAGCTAGGAGACACTATTTATGAATCAAAAAGTAAGCTCTCACCAGACACCAAATCTGCCAGTATCATAACGTTGGACTCGTCAGTCTCAAGAACTGTGAGAAATAAATTTATATTGTTTATAAATCATCTAGTTAGTCTGCGGTACTTTTGTTATAGCACCCTAAATGAACCAAGACAACAAGGTGGTTGAACCTATAACAAGGTGGTCACAGAGGTTTTTTGATACAGCTGATTTTTTATTTTCATCTTCAAAGACAACTAGGAGTTTGATTTAAAAAAATGCATGTAATCCCTCTGCTTGAAAAATGCTCTTCCATAAACATACGGCACGCTTGAACAGAAGATAAATATGGAAAATGATGAAAAAAAGTTAGATTAAGGAGGACCTTAAATGTTAAGCTAAGGAATATGAACCTTATCCCACTAAATGCCTTAGAATAACACTGCCCAACGAATCTTCTGCCATAATGGAAAGAGTCTATACTGTGCAGTTCAATATTGGCAGCCGACCAGTAGACTCAAGTGATTACTGAGCTATTGAAATGTGGCTAGTGCACCTAAGAAGCTGAATTTAATTTTACCTTACTGCAGTTTTTAAAAAGCCACATGTAGCTAGTTGGCTACCATATTGTACAGCCATAAAGCACAACTGTAAGTACAGAAAATGATCAGATTTAAATTTTAGAAGGAACAATAATAGCTGTTTAGTGAGGAAGGTAGGCTGAAGGAGGGACACACTTGGAAGTGAAGAAACAAATTTGAATGGTAACACAGTAGCCAAAGGATGTGAGCCTAAAGGAATGTGATATCAAAGGAGCTGGCCAAGTGGTAATGTAGTCAAGAGCTATTTATGAAATTAAACTGTATGAATGGATATAGATGGTAAACAAAAGGGACACTTGGGGTGGCTCAGGTTTCCATTCAAGAAACCGTGTAAAAGGTGATACCATTTACCTTTACAGAACAGCCCAAGGAAGGTTTGGAAACAAAAATGATGGTTTCAAGTTTGAACTTCATGAGTTTGAATCATATATCCATAAAAGTTGGCTGGCAATACATAATGGAAACTCAGAAGGCAATCAATAGCTTAGAGGTGGTAATCAAAGAAGTGAATTTTGGATGGCTCACTCAGAATATATGGACAGTCAAACTGCAGAGTTAAGGAAAGGACCCATAGAATATCCAAATACAGAAGAGGTAAAAGTCATTCTCCTCCACAAACATTTAATGAAGGCGTTGTCTTCTAGGAATGTGGCAGGGACCAAAGATGAATACAATGCAGATTCTCTTCTCTAGGAGGTTAGAGGTATAAAAGAATTCTAATAGTAGGAAGAGTAGTCCATGAGGGAAAGAAGTTCATGAATAACCTGGAGAATAAATAATGAAAGAGTTAAGAAAATCTGAAGTTGAAATAAGAAATAAAATATTGATTGCTACAGGAAAGACAGGAAAGTGTCCATGAAACTGATGGGATAAAGTTATTAATTATCTCCTGCAAGGGCACTTTTAGAACAGTAGAAGTAGAGAGCAGACTACAACAACCAGAGGAGCAAATGGAAGGTATGGAAATAGGGAGTATTTCAATGGAGGACATCTCTCCCCTGTCATCCATGCTATTGCCACCACATGGGCTTTATTTAGAATCTCTCTTTCCATGTCTTCTCAAGGACCTTCCTTTCCTTTAACTTCAATATTTCTTTGTCTATTGGCTCTTTTCCTACTACTAACATTTGAATATACTCCAATATTATATTCTTAAATGAACACCTCCTCCCCATTCAATACTTCTCCCTGACAAAATAGCCAAGATTGTTAAGAGTGACCAAAACATATCCGAGGAGAAAAGGCCAACTGAAAAGTAGACTTCAGTTATAGGAAAAGTTATTAGATCATTCATGTTGATAAGAAATAAAGATTCCAGCCTTTGATACAAATTTAATAGTTTTTGCTGTATTAACTGTCCAAATAGCCTTGTCTATCTCCTAAGCAGCCTCCCGCAACTAGCTTAATCTCTTGCTACTGTATTCCTCAAAGTGCAATCCATTATCACAAAAAGCAGTGATACTCTTTCACTAAATGTTAAGCTCCTTGAGGAAAAATATGACATATTAATTATCCTTCTAAGTTACTATAACCAGACTGTTATGTCACTCAAACTTAAGCAATACCCAGAACAGTTTATTGGGTAACACAAGTCACTCAAACTTATCATGAATTGTTTGGACTGAATTTAAAGTAGTCAACACAATAAATTCCCCAACCACTTCTTTGCATAGTTCACATTCAGCACCATTTTACAAACATTCTCCAACCACTGTGCCATAATTGCGAATGGTTTACTGATATGCCAAAACAAAAATCCCCTCAGCTTTTTTTTTTTAATTTTTATTTATTTATGATAGTCACAGAGAGAGAGAGGCAGAGACACAGGCGGAGGGAGAAGCAGGCTTCATGCACCGGGAGCCTGATGTGGGATTCGATCCCGGGTCTCCAGGATGGCGCGCCGGGCCAAAGGCAGGCGCCAAACCGCTGCGCCACCCAGGGATCCCCATCCCCTCAGCTTTTGAGTTGCTAACAGGGCCCAAGGTAGACAGAGATCAGAGTAAATAGACTCAAGCATTCATCCCACATGGATATCAATTTCTACGTGTGGGATGACATGGAAAAGGTTGGGAAGTGAGCCCTGGGCCTAATATATTAACCTCAATACTTCAATCTCCCAGGACTGCCCACCTGATGGAAAACTACTTAAGTAGAGAGAATCCTATTAGCATATGTAGAAAAACAGAGTGAAGAGATAGCTTTAACAGGACTCCGCCAAGATAACTACAGGAGAAAAGAGATAAGAACAGTGGAAGAGATCAGAAAAGAGTAATGAAAGAAGAAAAATAACCCTCATTATCACTACTAAAATTCATTGAACAATTATGTGCCAGGAACTGTGCTAAGTATTTTATATAGGTTCTTGAAACAATCCTTTCTGGTAAATCCTATCATTTTCTCTATTTTACAAAACCTGAGCTGAACTCTACCTAGATCTGCCATTTAACCCAAGGATACATACAACAATTATACTCTCCTGAAAAGCTATGATTAGAACTCAAGAAATCTGACTTCTCATTAGACTACACTGAAATGAGATCAGGACAGCTTAATGAAACAGGGGTCAAGGCAAGAAAAATAACTCAAGTATTAAATGATAAGCAACAAATACAGCCAAACCATTCAGAATCATGAGTCTTCTGGTAGAATCAAGAACACTTGGTAATTTGAAGGTGATTACAGACTGGTGGTCAAATTGCAGTACACTTTTTAAACTGGTCATAGGAACTTGTATTTTATTTTATTATTTTATTTTATTTATTTTATTTAATTTTATTATTTTATTTATTTAAAAGGTTTTTATTTATTTATTCATGAGAGACACACAGAGAGAGAAGGCAGAGGGAGAGACACACAGAGAGAGAGGCAGAGGGAGAAGCAGGCTCCATGCAGGGAGCCTGACATGGGTGACATGGGACTCGATCCTGGTTCTCCAGGATCAGGCCCTGGGCTGAAGGCGGCGCTAAACCAGTGAGCCACCTGGGGCTGCCTGGAACTTGTATTTTAAATGGCTGGATTATAAAAAAATATCTGGCAAGATGGGTATGAATAATTTATATTCCTCCTTGAAACCTGGAGCAAAGGTGGAGTAGGGAGATAAACATCTCTTGCTTGTGGTGACTATATCCTTTTTCTGTTTGCAGGGACATTCCTTTATCGGTAGTAACTCTACCACAATAAACATAGTCTGATGAGGTAATAATTAGGATTGTAACCATCTCTGCCAAGAGGTGGGGCAAATTTATTTCCCCTTCCATGAGAGTCAATTCCTGAGCTGAGGGACAAAGAGACTGAAAACCACTTCATATCTATCTAGTGGAAAGAAACTTCTGTTTTGGTTTCTTACCTCCTAAACTGCTTTAATTCCTACCTGTTATCAAAAGATGATTCTTCGGTTAGTCTTTGACTTTCTGAAATTTAAAAAAATCCCCTTTAGTTTAAGTTAGCCAGGACTGTTTAATGTGTTTAACCAAAATAGTGAGTGATACAAGCAGTAACGTAATCCTTTAATATTAGAAGTAAGCAGGAAATAAAAGTATACAAGAGATGGAAGAGGGGTTCTTATTTCTTTTGAAAAATCTAGTAAACTACTTTCCCTACCTAAATATTTATTTTTTCTGTCTGGCCACCTACTTCACTTACTAGATATCTGGGTGCAAACACTGCATTTACTCCTGGATTAAAAAAAAGTAGAAGAAGAAATAAATGGCTCCTGTTCTCATCCGGTTTCTGAGTCTTCTCATTTCACAGTGACTCTGGACGTATCAGACTGCTGTACAACTGATACATAATCACCTTGACATTTTGGTATTTGACCACAAAGCCACATTAGCATTTTACAGTATTTTAAGACTATGACTAAACATTTTGGGAGAATAAGTTTCATCGCTGCAGAGAATATCAATTCTTTAGGAACGTATACTTGTTAAATATATTTCTAAGCTCTGAGTCTCTATAACATTCAATATATCCTACCTAGTTGAACAAATGATGACAAACCAGGAGAATTTATACTTGTTGAGAAAACTCCACTTTCCAAGAATGTATCAATACATGGAATTTAAGACAGGGGCTTTTCTTATCTTGAGCACTGCTGATTCTCCCTACAGGGCCTACCACTGTCACACTGTCAGTGCTCAAGAGTATTTACTAAATAAATGACAGTGAGTAAGCACATAAATGTTAAATAGTCGAAGTATTCCCTATTTCTGCCTAAAGTGAGTGATATCTATTGATATCTTATGATTTTATAAGTAGTGCTGAAACCATATGTCCCCTGGGAGTATAAGAAAATAAATTCTGTAAGTCAGATTCCTGTAAGTACCCAGATGGGAAAGATATCTTTATCAATCCCACATTTATAATTCAATAATGAATAGCTCCAGAGGGAATTGAGGTAGAAATATGTACGATCAGATTAATAATAGAAATTGCTGTAAAATATCACTACTCCCTGTGTCTAGCAAATCAAAAAACCTTTGGCGGAGGAAAGGGAAGTAGGTGGCTGAGGTACAATACCAAATTATTTCAGGTTGGCACAGATATAATAATCAATAATTGCTAAGGTCAACGCAACTTTTTAAAAATAAAATTTAGGGTTTTTAATATTCACAAAAGCTATTATTTTTAAATAGAAAAGTACTGTGCATACAATACTCGTTTATTTGTCCTAAAATAAGCCAGCCATTCATATTTGCAAAATCACTTTAAATTGGTTACTTTAAGTAATCACAGGAAGCAGTATGGTAGCTACGTATGTTGGAAAAGTTCAGACAGACCTGGGTTTCTTTTTTCTTTTTCTTTATTTATTTATGATAGTCACAGAGAGAGAGAGAGAGAGAGAGAGAGAGGCAGAGACACAGGCAGAGGGAGAAGCAGGCTCCATGCACTGGGAGCCCGACGTGGGATTTGATCCTGGGTCTCCAGGATCGCGCCCTGGGCCAAAGGCAGGCATCAAACCACTGCGCCACCCAGGGATCCCCAGGCCTGGGTTTCAATGCAGTTCTGCTATAGTCTATATATGTGTCCCTTAGACAAGTTACTTAACCTCAATTTCTTTACCTGTACAAGAATAGTGCTTAATTAGTTTGAAGGTATTTGCAGGTACTAAAATGGAAAATGCTTATGAAGTGTGTGGCATTGTATCTGGTACATAAATAACTAACAAATGTTAGATGTCAGGATGATAAAATTTCAAAAATAAGGTTTCAGTTACAAAGTAAAGACTTTTAAAGAATACTAATTTAGTGCCTTACCTTATAGGTATAGGAACCATTAAAATTAAATTAATATTGTGTATTTACTAGGCACTAAGTATTAGTAAGACCTGCCTTTTATTACTTTTCCAGAGCATCCTATATATTCTTTATTATCTGTATGACTGTTTGATTAGTGTCTCTGCTCCTCTAGTCTCTAAGTGCTCGGAGGAAGAAATGCCTATTTCACTCACACTGGAACCTCAGTGCCCAGTTCTGAGAAGCTGAATAAATACTGACTGCCCTGAATGAGCTGGTACACGAAATTTCAGGCTCATCTGCACCTTATAAAATAGCTTTCTTTCCCCACTTTACATGATAAGATCTTTTTTTTTTTAATTAAAGATTGTATTCATTTATTCATGAGAGACACAGAGAGAGAGAGAGAGAGGGAGAGAGAGAGGCAGAGACACAGGCAGAGACACAAGCAAGCTCCATTCAGGGAGCCCGACGCAGGACTCGATCCCGAGTCTCCAGGATCATGCCCTGAGCTTAAGGCTGCGCTAAACCGCTGAGCCACGCGGGCTGCCCTGAGTTTGGTGGTCCTATGTCTTTAACACCTCATGAACATGTTCTCATTTTTCCCTCAACAGAAAAGTGGACCTTGATTTGCTGGCTTTATCAATAGCAATATCTTGCTCAGATAATGCCCTTTACAACAGTGGTTCTCAAATGTTTTGGTCTTGGGATTCCTTTACATTCTTAAAGATTATTCGGTACTCCAAAGAATTTATGTTTATGTGGATTACACATATCAATACTTAATATATTAAACCTAATAAGTTTTATATTTATCATTTAAAATAAATATAAAACTTTATCATTTAAAATAATAAATCCATTACATGTTGACATATCTTTTTTTTATGAAAAATATAATCGTCAAGAAGAAAACTAAAAAAGGTGAAAAACGGCACTGATACAGATTTTCTCAAATCCCTTTAATGTCTGGCTTAAATAAATAGAACTAGATAGAAAAAGGAAAACAGCCAGGTTTTGACATTTTCTCCTGCATTCAATCATTTGCAATGTGTGTTTGGTTGAAATTAAGAAAGAAAATCCAGGTTCCCACATATGTATGAACTTGGAAAAGGGAGGAGCAAGGTAATAGACTTCTCTTTTTTTAATACTAGTGTTTCTTTTTCTTTAATACTACACCAAAACTCCACAGGACGTAAAAACTAGATGGACGGTGTTCCCTTGGCTCTTTTCTTGGCTGAATCCTTCAGAAAGTGACATCTTAGCTCTATACGTCAGCTCTTCAGATAGACAGTCACCAACTAAGCCACTGAAATAATAACCTTATTTTAGATTTTTCCATCTTATACTCCTATTATAGATTTCTTCCAAATCAATCTTATTATATGGTATATTTAAGTATCACAATCGATGCCATTAAACAATTTAACTTCAGCAATAAAAAGATGTATCAAATGAAGGTGACTGATAATAATAAATGTCACCAATTTAATTACATAATTCCTTTTCTACTTTATAAGGGATTAAGTAGAATAATAAGTGACAATCAATCATCTACTTGTATTCATAATCTGGTACTTAAACAACCTAATGACCTGGTCTACTAAATCCACCTAGACATCTTGCTGAGGGGAAAAAATTCAAACAGTGGAATTTACAATTATAGATTCCTTAAACCCCATGGGACACCGGATAAATCACAGTTAAGGGGAAAGGTGCCATTTAAGTCATCATATATGTTCCAAAGCTGGAATTTAAAGAATTCCATAATCTAGCATTCTGTATTAAGTACGGGCACAAGATTATTTATTTTGTAAATTTAAACTTTTGAATGACTTAGATTATTCATAGAAAGGCTGTTTTGGAAGGTGAAGTATCAAATGTATCCATTCCCGAATTCAAAATTCAATAAAATAGAAGTCAGATTTAGTTTTATTAAGTATTAAATATTTGCTCTAATATTAAAACCTGAGTAGGTTGGACATTCTTTTTCCTTTGGCTGCATAGGTTTTCTATCATGCCAATTAGTAACACTTTGCACTGAGATACCTTGTGCCATGTCAAGTGAGTGCTAAACACTTCCGATTAATGAGGCACATGGCATAGACTGGACGGTACAAAACTGTTGCTTTTCCTGGCCAAAAACAAGAGGAATGTAGGAAATTTCATACAGTATAATCTAATGAATTAAGTGGCAAACACCAATATGAGAACACGCTGGCAAGGAATAACTTTCCTTTTAAATTTTATAAAATAGGGCAGCCCGGGTGGCTCAGTGGTTTAGCGCCTGCCTTCAGCCCAGGGCATGATCCTGGGGTCCTGGGATCCAGTCCCACGTTGGGCTCCCTGCATGGTGCCTGCTTCTCCCTCTGCCTGTGTCTCTGCCTCTATGTGTATCATAAATAAATAAATAAATAAATAAATAAATAAATAAATAAATAAATAAATAAATATTTTTTTTAAAAAATATATTATATAAAATAAAATACAAGGTCTTTCTGCACTAAGTAGGAATCCAATAATACTAACAATTTCCTAGTAAGGGACGGCTTTGTGCAAAGAACTCCAGGGCTCACAGGTGCTACTACTATTCAGGAGTCCTGGCCCTGCTAGAAGTCTACACCCAGATAGGCAAAACGAGAGAGTACACGACAACACATAGAGAGGAGTCTTAGTGTGATCGCTAAAATATTTCCGGGGATCCCCGGCTGGCTCAGAGGTTGAGCATCTACCTTGGGCCCAGGGCGTGACCCCGGGGTCCCGGGATCGAGTCCCATGTCGGGCTCCGTGCAGAGAGCCTGCTCCTCCCTCTGCCTGTGTCTCTGCCTCTCTCTCTCTCTGTGCCTCTCATGAATAAGTAAATAAAATCTTTTAAAAAAATGAATTTTACAAAATAACATACTCACAAGGTCTTTCTGCACTAGTATGAATCCAATAATACTAACAATTTCCTAGTAAGGGACGGCGTTGTGCAAAGAACTCCAGGGCTCACAGGTGCTACTACTATTCAGGAATCCTGGCCCTGCTAGAAGTCTACACCCTTTCGATAGCCTTTCGATTGCCTTTCGATAGGCAAAACGAGAGAGTACACGACAACACATAGAGAGGAGTCTTAGTGCGGTCAGTAAAATATTTCCGGGGATCCCCGGCTGGCTCAGAGGTTGAGCATCTACCTTGGGCCCAGGGCGAGACCCCGGGATCCCGGGATCGGGTCCCACGTCGGGCTCCGTGCAAAGAGCCTGCTCCTCCCTCTGCCTGTGTCTCTGCCTCTCTCTCTCTCTCTGTGTCTCTCATGAATAAGTAAATAAAATCTTAAATAAAACAAAACAAAATACATAAAAGACTCCTTGCTCTTCAAGGAGAGTGCGCCCTTCGAGCACGCAGTAACGTACGATTCATGAACGGAAGAGGGTAAGTGCTTGGTGGCCTCAGGTCTTGCAGCGGGGCCCCCGCGCGTCGCATGGCCACCCGCGCAGGCAGGTGGTGGGGAACCGGGGCTAGCAGGTGCAACGCCAGGTCGCTGCCCGGCTGCAAGCAAGGTCACCCCGCAGCCCACCTCGCCGAGGCCCCACCTCGCCGAGGCCCCGCCTCACCTGACGGTCCTGACCACGAAGTACACCAGCACCGCGCCGCTCACCACCATCAGCACGGTCAGGGCCCGCTGGGTCATCGGCTTGTCGCCGGGGTTGGGGCTCACGGCCAGGCTCCCGCCCGCCGAGTCTTCCTCCCGGGCCTTCCCGCCGGAGTCTTCCGCGGCCAGCCCCGCCCGGGGGCTGCTGCCGTTGCCGCCCTCCGCGCCCCGCGGCCCCGCGGCGTCTGCGGGCGCCCGGCCCGGCGACCCGGCGACGGTGGGGCCGGGACGCAGGGGCGGCGAGGTCCCCGGGGCCGCGGGGCCCGGCGCGGCCGCCCGCAGCAGCGAGGCCCAAGCGCCCGCCCGGCCCGGCGGCGGCGGCGGCAGCAGCAGCAGCAGCAGGGCGGCGGCCAAGAGCGGGCTGACGCCGCGGCCGCAGCGCGAGCCCTTCATCGTCCCCGGAGCGCCCTCTCAGCGCGCGGGAGCCGCCGGGCCCGCCGCCCTGGCTCCACGAGGGACCATGGGCGCCGCGGCGAACGCAGAAGCGGCGACCCACCCCTGGACCGCGGCCCGGCGGGGGCAGGTGGCAGGGGCAGCGGCGGCGGCCGCGGCAGCTGCCCGGAGAACCGGAAGTCCGTACATCTCCGCCGCCCGCGATACTACGGACGCTTTCGGTTGCTAACGAGGGGCGGCAGGCGCCTTCGATGACGTCAGGCGCGCTCCGCCGAGTACGCATGCGCTCTGCCCATCTCGTCCCGAAGGGAGAAAGCGAACCGGGAGCGCCTGGAAGCTCCTCGTGGAGTCCCCTTGGAGCAGAGCTGCAGCGGGACGGCTAAGCGTCGGTCCAGACGAGCTACACTTTCCCCTCAGCTCAGGTACAGGTGACGGGCGTGCTCTTGGCCGCCCCCGGGACCCGGGGCTCTCTCTCCTGAGAGCATCTGCTTCACGCACTGGACGATTGTGGGTTCCTGAGATGCGCGGCCCCGGAGAAGTTCGCGGCAGTTCTGCAACCAGGGGCGGCCTCTTGAAAGGAACGTCTTTGGGGGGACGTCCTCGAAGAAGGCGGCTCCCCGGCCGTGCCGCCGTCTCTGCGGAAGGGTGGGAGAGCCCGACGCAGGCCGGACCCCGGGCCAAGTTGTGAGACGACCTTTTTTTTTTTTTTTTTTGCATTTTTTTAAAAATTTCATTTATTCATGAGAGAGACACACACAGAGAGAGAGGAAGACACCCAGGCAGAGGGAGAAGCAGGCTCCATGCAGGGAGCCCGACGCGGACTCGATCCCGTGACCCTGGGGTCACGCCCTGGGCCGAAGGCGGCGCTAAACTGCTGCCCCCCCTCCCCCCGGGCGGCCCACTACTTCCTGTCACACATGGGGGAGGGGCGCGGAGTATTCCCTTTGGGGAAGGCCAGTCAGTAAATACAGGTGGTCAGTGATGTTACCCCACCCCCACCCCCACCCCCACCTCAGCTTGTATCATCTCCAGCTGTTTCCCAGGACTTGGCGCTGGAAGAGAGTCGCGGTCTCTCTCCTCGATTGAGATAATCTCTCGTAAAACCTTCCTCACCTCCTTGACTCTGACGTCACTAACACGGAACTTATAACGGAAAACGTCCGATTGGCAGCCGAAGTTAACACTTGTTCTTTTTTTTTTCTCTAAATTATTCATTCAACAGGTTGATTAGAATTTCTTTTTTTTTTTTTTTTTTTAGTTGATTAGAATTTCAACTTGCTTAGCAGTGTGCGAAAATGAGGAGTATGAGACGGTAGGCAAATAAGATGTGGTCCTCGCTCTTACGGCACTTAGGTGCGAATAGAGATAACACAGTGAGGGGTTGCACGCGTTCTGGATTCTTTTCTAAGATATCTATCTATCTATCTATTTATTTTTATTTGATACAGAAAGAGAGGCAGAGACACAGGCAGAGGGAGAAGCAGGCTCCCTGCAGGGAGCACGATGCGGGACTCGATTCCTGGTCTCCAGGATCACGCCCTGGGCCGAAAGCAGGCGCTCAACCGCTGAGCCACTCGGGTTGCCCCCCAAATCAATTCTTTTTTTTTTAAGATTTTATTTATTCACGAAAGACAGAGAGAGGCAGAGACACAGGCAGAGGGAGAAACAGGCTCCATGCAGGGAGCCCGACGCGGGACTGGATCCAGATCTCTGGGGTCACGCCCTGGGCCGAAGGTGGCCCTAAACTGCTGCCCGCCCCCCCGCCCCCCGGGCCACCAACTACCTCCTGTCACACATGTGGGAGGGGTCGCGGAGTATTCCATTTGGGGAAGGCCAGTCAGTAAATATAGGTGGTCAATGATGTTGCCCCCCCCACCCCCCACCTCAGCTTGTATCATCTCCAGCTGTTTCCCAGGACTTGACGCTAGAAGAGAGTCGCGGCCTCTCTCCTCGATTGAGATAATCTCTCGTAAAACCTTCCTCACTTTCTTGACTCTGACGTCACTAACACGGAACTTGTAACGGAAAATGTCCGATTGGCAGCCGAAGTTAACATTTTTTCTTTTTTTTCCCTTTATTCATTCAACAGGTTGATTAGAATTTCTACCCCTTGCTTAGCAGTGTGCGAAAATGAGGAGTATGAGACGGTAGGCAAATAAGATGTGGTCCTCGCTCTTATGGTACTTCGGTCCGAATAGAGATAACACAGTGAGGGGTTGCACGCATTCTGGATTCTTTTTTTTTTTTTTTTTTTTTTTTTAAGATTTTTAAAATTTATTTTCATTTATTTATTTTTACTTATTGGAGACAGAGGCAGAGACACAGGCAGAGGGAGAAGCAGGCTCCATGCTGGGAGCCCGACGTGGGACTCGATCCTGGGACTCCAGAATCACGCCCTGGGCGGAAGGCAGGTGCTTAACCATTGAGCCATCCGGGCTGCCTTCGTCCTGGATTCTGAAGTCTGTGTCATAAATGACTAGTACAGGGCCTCCAGTAAAGCTTTGATAAAGGGCTACTGTAGTTCAGATAATATATTTTCGCTGCTTGGAAGTAACAGTAATGCTGTGTTGCTCCTTCCTGGTAAAATTGAAGGGAGGAGGCATCGTCATGCTGGGTTGCAGTGTGAGGAAGAGCGTGAGTGACACACCCGAACTCTAGCTTCCAGCCTGGCCTTTATCAGTAATAAAATGGCTGTGTGGATTCTCTATCTCCCTTACTCACAACTTTCTTCAGAACCGTCTATGGAAGAGGGTGGGTATTTAATGCTCCCCTCTACCTTTTGAAAAAAAAAAAATCCAGGATACAACACATAAAAAAGAAGAAAAAAAAGAATCATCTTTCCTTCCTTACAGTATATCATTTTACCAGTATGTACTTCATCTTCGTTGATGGCATTATTCTGTCAGATGCATAAGCATAAAATCTTGGAGTCCTCCTTTACCATTGGTCTACCATCTGCATCAGTCCTTGCGGGTAACTGACATGCAAAGTGCTGAATAATTTAATTAGTAGAGTCCATCCAATGCTTCCAAATGATTAAGTATATCATGTTCTGACTTTTCTCCAAATGTGACGCTCAGCTACCTGAATCAGAATCAGAAATGGAATGTGTTTAAACTGTAGGTTCTAGGTCACTATTCCAGAAATTCTGAGCTAGAATTCTTGGGAATGGAGACAAGATCTATCTCTGCATTTTTACACAGCTCTCCGAGGGATTATCATTTGCGCTAAAGTTTAAGGATCTCTTTCCTTTCCCTTGCCACTGCACTGATGTCAGATTATCCACTTTCCTAGCATCTTTTTCATTAATTAACTCTTTCCTGTTCTAAGCTCCTGACAAGGAATTTTTTTTTTTTTTTTTTAATCTTGCTGTGGCTATCCTTTAGCTTGGGTCCCAGGCCTTTCTACCTTCAATTACACTTCATATATTACTGTCAGGGTAAACCTTCAAGTACAGCTCTCTCTTAAAATAGAAAAACACCACCAAGTAGATTTTTCTCCAGAGATTTTGAGTCCTCAACAACAGATCTTATGCATGCAAAGCACCTACAAATTATTGTTTGGGGAAGAATACTATATTTGCAAATTATAATGAAAAAAAAAATTCCAATTTCATCACAGGAACTAGGAACAAGTTTCATAGGAGAAAATACTGTATTTTGCTGCATAATATAAAATCACAATTTGGACCACGCATGTCTTTTTAAAAAACCCATTATCAAGTTAGGTATGGTTAGTGTTTCTGAATTATTTCTATTAATACTATGCACTCCTTTACTTGTTTTCATTTGGCTTGCAAACAAATCGTGCCAACCAACAGAAGAGGAAAATTAGGGGAGAAAAATTCTTATAACAAGGAATTTATATAAATTTACTTAATGTACACACGGGAAAGGCCACTATTATTCTAATTTATTAAGGAACACTTTAGCTGGCAAACTAGTCTTCCATGAAAATAGAGTTAAAAACCACTGGCCGGCTGAGTAAAATCTCACCCTTTAAGTCTGGTACTAACTAATAATTCTGAGTACTTTTTAATCATTTTATGTACTAGATTTCATATTATCTAATGTTAAACCGTTATCTCTTTAATCCTCACAAAAGAAACATTGTTATTCCTGCTTTGTAATTAAGGAACCTGAGACACAAGGATAGTCAATTGGGTGAAAATCTGATTGAAAATAGAGTTGGGCAGTGGACACAGGCAGTCTAGCAGGAGAGGTGGGCTACTTCCTCCTACATTTTTATCTTCTAATTAGAGTTTCCAGTATTTGAGTCTAACTTACTGTCTCAGTCAGCTTTGCCAGAATCAGGGCTGCATAACCAATACCGAAAAGATCTCACTGGCATATGGCAAAATAAGCATTTACATCTCACAACTTTGGAAAAGCTGAGGTTGACTGATATAAGCTGGCTTTGTAGAGAGTGGGTTCGAGGCCACAGATTAGGTTCAGTTTTACTACAGGAGCTTCTCATTCTTTGGGATCTCATGGCTTTCTGGGCGATGTTCTTCTCAGGTCTAAGACCAGAATTTTATAAAGCAGAGTGTGTAAGTAGAAAGGCAATAGGATTCATGTGTAACTTTTCTTTTTATTTTCTTAACGAAACAACTGGTTGTCCCAAAATCCTACCTGATGCCCTTGACATGCATTTCACTGGGGGGAAATGTGTTCTCTGGCCACTTCTGGCTTTCAGGAATCTGGGAATTTTAATATTTAAATGGACATATTCTAGTCTAGCTAAATTGTATTTGTTAGCAAAGAAAAAGAGGAAAATTTGATAGGCATTTTATTTTTAGTTTAGTTGAATAGCAAATAGGGCTCAATACGTGTTCCCTGGTGTCAAAATCCTCTTGTCCATTAAAGATGAGACAAGGAAGGAGGGTGGTTCAACTGTAATGGTAATTCATAGCCATATATGATAAAGTATCTTATATTTTAAAGGTCAGAAGCTTCCATATCAGGGGATTGCCTATATCCTGAAATCCAAAAGGAAGCAGAGTTCAATAATCCAGAAACGGAATATAAAGCAATTATGTAATCAGGAGGCCAAGAGAATGTAGTGAGAGTTAGAGTATGAAGGCAAAACTGGAATGTCAGCTAAAGAACAACAGTTTAAGAGAACAATGCTGTTGGGGTAGGCACTGTGTAACCAAAAAGGAACATGAACAAATGTTAGAATTAAATATCTAAAAGAAGATGACCGCAGAAATGGGCTATGGTTCCTGAGAGGAAAGAAAGAGGTGAGCCCACAGTTGCTCTGGACCTCTGCTTAGGGAAATTTTCCTAGATCCAGTGCAGTGACCTGAAATTCAATCAGAATATGGAAGTCTCTCTCATCTAAGGAGGCAGAGATGAGAGTTCTGGACATTTGAAGTGATTGGAAACTATGGGGCAGGAGATGAAGAAAAGGAGTCTATAGAAGTCATGCAACTCCTATGGGAGTTTCCTATAAGTCCTTAACCGATGACTGGGCTGGACAACCATAGGCATGGCCACTCAAGTCTTAGAGTAACTTCTACAGAGGTGAGAGCAGAACAAAGATGTTAAAATATGAAAGAGTGCTGGGGACTTTAGAATTTTAACCCAGACATACTAAATAGACAGACTTTAACACTTCAACACCTCCTAACAACAAGGGAAATCAGGCCAAACCAGTGCTGTTTGGTAAAGGCCACACCCAGAGAAAGGCCCCTCTAAACCCACTTTAGCAAAGCTTAAAATCAAGCTCTAATAAAAGTCTTAGAGGAGACAGTTTGGAGATTAAACTTCTCCAGTCTAGAGGAACTTGGAACCCAAAAATAGTCTCAGAAGCAAAGAGAAAGATTCAAGAAAAAAACAGAACTTCATGACCTCATGGGGCAATATTACAGTTTAGTATATGTGTTGGAGCTCCAAAAGTGAAATCAGAATATAGTGTGGCAGTAAAATATTTTTGAAAGATGAAAAACTTTAACTTACAGTGCCAGGAAGATCAGAGCAATAACCAAGGTATATTCAAAGAAAACCACATTTAGTTGTATCACAGTTACTTAGTCACAAAAAGCAGTGTCCAAAATAGAAAATCTGTTTAATAAAGATTTTATTTATTTATTTATTTATTTACTTATTTATTTGAGAGTGTGAAAGAGATCCCAAGCAGGGGGGAAACGTAGAGGGAGAGGCAAACTCCTCGCTGAGCAGGGAGCCTGATGCAGGACTTGATCCCAGGATCCTAGGATCATGGCCTGAGCCGAAGGCAGATGCTTAACCAACTGAGCCACCCAGGTGCCCCAAAATAGAAAATCTTGAAAAGAGATACAGAAAAAAAATGCATTACATACAAAAAAAAAAAAAAAACAAGATGGAAATGAAGGCATGCGTTTCCATAGAAACAATGGAGACCAGAAGACAATGCAGTGGCATCTTCAAGATGCTAAAAGAAATAAAAAAGCTATTAATTTAATTAATAAATTGCCTACTAAATATGAAAATAAAAATATATTTTCAGGCAAATGAAATATAGAAGCTGTTGTATAGCATTGGGTTAAAATTTTACAAATATTAATATGAAATTAGTGATTACCCCTCATTAAGCAAAATGCATTTTTAATCTATTTTTCCATAGAACTAAATAACACAAAGCTATTCCGTGTGATATAATATACACAAGTTAACCTCAACTACATTACTGGTTTTTATTGGACCCAAATTGGAATATCTAACTTCTCCATTAAGCTTTAAAAAAAAAAAAAAAAGTAAGAACAATGTATGAGTTTACATATGGTAAGAGTAGAAAATCACCAATGCAATAAAAATAAAAAATAGTAAGTTACTGCAAGAATTCATGATCTTAATTTTTCTGGATTTTTTCTGAATTCCATATAACTAACATAAATTTATCCTTTAAACAATTCCCTCGGGGGAGATTAAAAAAATTCCCTCGAACAAGTAAAACAAGAATGCCTAATTGTGCAGGAGTCTTCTGTATGTATTATGCAATAACAAATCAGGGACTTTTTATGACATTTTACACAAAACTATTGTCCTCACAAAGCAGCTCTACCAAAATGGGGCAGTGTTATATGAGCAAGATTTTAATGTTTCTAAGATTCTCTGCTTTTAAGAGTCTTAAATTCAAAGAGAAGCTACTGAAAGAAGATTCATATAAGAATGCCTGTGAGATTCAATGCAGCTTCAAGTTAAGCTGGGTTTCAAAATACTTGAATCTGAGAAAACTACTAAGATTTTTCTTGTTGCTTTGTTTTGTTTTCGTAGCACAGAATGGGTTGAAAGATATTTGTATAACCTAGTGATGAAAAGTCATTCTGAGGACTACTATATTGAAGTGTGGTAGTGAAGTCTAGGAAATTTAATCTCATTCTGGAAGATAATTTTGCAGATTTATATTTTGAAATGGCAGATAAGTGTCTGCAAACTGCAGATTCTTAGCCTGTTCAAATTAAAGCGAGTATTAGACATTCATCTCTGGTCACTAGAGAGTGGTTTTTTATTAAAAGTGAAGGTGTATGTCTAGTAGATACATGAGGAGAATTTCAGAATTCGATGTTGGACCACTTTGTTGAAATCAGAATGCCAATGATGAAAATTGCTTGTCACAAAAGGATTTGGGAAATGGTGAAAACGTGTATTATTAACTGATTTCCATTTTTAAATGTTAATTTAAAAACTGAGTTACTAAGGGACAAGCAGATAGTTTAAGAAATATACATAGTGCATGGATGTTTCCTATTTCTCTGATAAGCTAAAAAAATCATTTTTCATACTAAAGTGTAGAGAAAGTCTAGAGCAGACATTGGGACATTAGTCTTCTTGGGTCTCAAGAGCTTGGGAACCAGCAGTGAGCCCCAAACAAACCCATTTCCCCTTTGCATCCATAAGTCTTCCTTACTCAAGGTACTCTCATTCTCCCCAACCTCCATCCCGCAACATGTTCAGGAAAAGAAATAATTTGATGTTAGAAGTAATACCACTGAAATCTGGGAGGAGACACCAGGGAAATGAGTTGTTAGTGGCCAGCCTGAGAAATTAAGAGATTTTATGTCTAGACCTTACTTTCACTGCAATATTTACTGTGTCAATTCTCATATACTCTTCCCTTTTTTGTACTCTCCAAAGAGAGCACACCATATTTAATTTTTTCCATGGACCTCTTCCTCCTTCAGAATCTAATTTAAAGCATTTTTTTCTCTAGTGTATTTTCCCTAATTAGCCTTTAGTCAACTTAAATTACTTGCTCAACTTTTATTATTTTAACTCTTCAGAATGTAAATAGAAGCATACACTACCTGTGTCCTGTATTAGCATATTTAGGTCATCCACACCTCCTGAAAGTTCATTATATAGTGTTTAAAGTCAAATATACTATTTAAGTTTCTGTCATTAAGATGGCTCTACAGAAGAGCAAAGATTTGGTGAAAGCATCCAATTTTAAGGTAAACTGCCTTATTTTTCCTATTTTTTTTTTTCTGATTAATTTTTAGGATAAAGAATCTTGATAACTGTGATGCATGTGTGGGAGATTCAAATGCCCTAATTCTGCAGTTCTGTAATACCTCCAATCTAGTATATTTAAATAATATTTTTTTCTAAATGATATTTTAATTGTGCAGGTTGATCAATTCATATATTTAAGAGCAACTGACTTTGAACTTTAAATAGGTGTAGTTCAGAAAAATATTTGATTGAATCTGAAGGATAGATATTCATTAGAAAGAAAGGAAAGAAAGAAAAGAAAGAAAGAAAGAAAGAAAGAAAGAAAGAAAGAAAGAAAGAAAGAAAGAAAGAAAGAAATTGTATTAACATTGCATGCTCTGAGGTTAACATGCTTGGTTTTCTAAAACTGGTATAACAGGGTGGTGAACTGGTCTTTCCTGTACCTGGAAATTGATAACTAGGAACCAAAACTGGGGACAAAGAGATGTAAATACTCTGTGTTTTTTTTTTTAATTTTTATTTATTTATGATAGTCACACACAGAGAGAGAGAGAGGCAGAGACACAGGCAGAGGGAGAAGCAGGCTCCATGCACCGGGAGCCCGATGTGGGATTCGATCCCCGGTCTCCAGGATCGCGCCATGGGCCAAAGGCAGACACTAAACCGCTGTGCCACCCAGGGTTCCCCAATACTCTGTGTTTTAAGGAAAGCTGGGGACACATGTCGACCAGACACTCCTTATAGTTTAAAGGACAATATCCCTTTTCTCTTACTAGGGATTCAAAGATCTTCTTAAGGAGAAAAATAAAGAAAAAGAGAGTTGATAGAAGCTAGTTGGAGGCAAAGAACAGGAAAAAAATAAAACCACCACACGTTGCTAGCCCACTAAGTATAGATTCAGTAAAATGGTTGTGTTAGCACTTCAATCTTACCATTTTTGGATGGCCTCCTTGAAAGACAGGATCGTCAGCAGCGTAATGCCATGAAGTTAATTAGACTTCCATGTAAGGTTGACTTACATCAGAATTCCCTTTGGAAAGTGAAAATTTTATAGGTTGTAGCTTTGTAGCTTCTGTCTTACAAAGCTTAAAAAAACATAAATCATTAGGTGAGGACACAGTAGTCATATCTAAAATATTCAGTATTCAAGGTACCTGAGTGGCTCCATGATTAAGCATCTACCTTCAACTCAGGTCTTGATCCAGAGGTCCTGGGATCAAGCCTCACATCAGGCTCCCCACAGGAAGGTTGCTTCTCCCTCTGCTTAGGTCTCTGCTTCTCTCTGTGTCTCTCATGAATAAATAAAAATCTTAAACAAATTAAAAAAATATTTAATAACCATTAGCATTTTTTTTTTAGCTTTTAGCTCTGAAAAACATACAGTGTTAAAGGACATCACATGTATCTATATTATATGATTTGAACTTCCCAAGTACTTAAGTCAATTTATGGCTTAGCATTATTAGAGAGTTATGCTGTAACAGGACACATAATTATCCTACATCTTCAAGATAGTGTAATAAACTCAGTGTATGTTGTTTCAGACGGACTCCTCACAAAACATTCTCCAAAGTGATTATTTTGTTTGATTTATTCAATAAGACAGTAAATCAAAATCTAATAGTTTAGTCTGTTACTATTACTATAGCATATTTAAAGTTACAAAAAAATAGAAAAACTTTTAGGTCATTACAAAGGTTAATAATTTTATTTGCAGTTTCCAATTTTTCAGGTCAGAACAGTAACTTCCAATGTGATTTTTTCAACATTCCGAGATTTTTCTACTTAATTCCATGAGTGCCCTAAAGTTTCAAATCATTTTCTTAAACAAAAAATTTAATTCAATAAACTTAAAATTCTTTTTACTTAATGTTCATGTTGTACTTACATGAATAATTTTGTTTAGAAAGTGATAAGGTAATTGCTAGCAACATATTAATGTACTTTTTTTTATAAGTTAGGGATAAGTATAAATAATCAACAGTAGGACAATTGTTCTCTTAGAGAGTGGAGGCCATAGCATCAGCTATGAGACTTGTTAGAAATGAAAGTTCTCAGGTGCCAGTTTAAGCTATTGAATCAGGAACTTTGGGCCGAGCCCAGCAATCTGTAATTTTACAAGCCACTACATAATCTGGAAACATGCTATAGTTTAAGAACCGCTACAATAGGCTACTAGGAAAAGATTAAAACAGATTGATAAGATGAGCTCTTCTTTGTAAATTGAATCTTCTGATTGTAAAATTAGTTTCAATCTTGGCTATCGTTAGAATCATGTAGGGAACTTTAAAAAATTCTGATGTGACGGACAAAAATACCAAGTAAGTGAGATTCTCTGTGACCTAGGCATATTTTGTAAAGCATCCCAGGTATTACAATGTTCAGTCCATTTTAAGAACCACTGTATTTACATAGTGATCTCTTGGAAGGATAGTGCCCTGTAAGAGCTATAAAGATATTTGCTAACCATTACAGCCACTTTTTGATGGGATAGCAAATGGAGGTGCCTGAACACAGAGATACCATAAACACCCTCTGTCTTGGGTTTTCCATATCATTCAAAGGGTCTTGAATGGCCAAAGTTAATACATCCCTAAATTTTTTTCTCCAACTACTACAGTTTACAGGGAAAGAAAGAAATAACCAGAAATCTGAAGAATACAGCTCTGCAAGATAACATCGCAGCTTACACAAAACAGAATTAATAAAATGTTTCAATAATTTAAGTGTAATAAATATCCTCAGAAAACAGACAAGATTGGTATCATAAAGGTTAGAACAAAAATTATCATGAAAAATGACACAGAAATACTAAGTCTAAAAAAATTAAATGGCTCTGGCCTCCTTCTAGTCTCCCTATCAATGCCTGTATTCCCTCGTAATAATATGAAAATTTTAGTTCTGCCTTGTTTTAGAGTTTTTTTTTCTTCTTTCCATTCCCAATTTTGATGCTTGTCTTGGAGACATTAATGGATTAAATTAAACTAAGAATTCACCCTTGCTTCTTAGGTATCCATCCAAGGCAGACAAAGTAAGAAAATGAAAGACGATATCTAAATAGACAGCATCCTTGCCCATTAATCCTAGATGGCAGTAGGGACATTGTCCTATGTCCTATGTCCCTGGGAGGATGTAAACACTCTTAGTTGAGAACCACTGGTAAACACTATTCTGGCTTCTTTTACCACTGATTAATTTTGCCTATTGTTGAATTTCACATAAATGGGATTAGATGATATGCATTTTTTTTCCTGTCTTTGTTCAATCCATCACTTCCTTGAGTATAGACCTATATATCTATGCTGCTAGAGTAGATGCTGTTTTGACTGGTTGTGAGATTGAGCTGTGTCTTTGCAGGCAGCTATATTTCCTTTTTTATTGATGCACCATTTTATTTATCTTTTTAAATACTTTATTTTATTCATGAGAGAGAGAAAGAGAGGCCGAGACATAGAGGGAGAAGCAGGCTCCTGGTGGGGAGCCTGATGCGGGACTCGATCCCATGACCCCGGGACCATGAACTGAGCCACAGGCAGATCCTCAACCACTGAGCCACCCAGGTGCCCCAACGCACCATTTTATTGTTTACAATTTAATTTATTGTTATATTGATGGACATTTGGTTTCTAAATTTGACAATTATGAATAAAGCTAATATGACTGTTTTTGCACATATTCTGGACATGTACTAATTTCTGTTGATGTTAGTGTTAATATTTGTTGATGTTGGTATTCATTATATCTAAGAACTTCTGTTAGGAAAGACACCACTGAGATAGTGAAAAAGCAAGGTATACTATCAAAGAAAATATTTCAATGCATACATTCATCAAGGAATTTGTATCTAAATATATAGAGGCAGCTTCTATAAATCTGTAAGGAAGAGGGACTCCTGGGTGGCTCAGTGGTTGAGGGTCTTCCTTCAGCTCAGGTCGTGATCCCGGGGTCCCAGGATTGAGTCCCACATCAGGCTCCCCTCAAGGAGCCTGCTTCTCCCTCTGCCTATGTCTCTGCCTCTCTATCTCTCATGAATAAATAAATAAAATCATTAAGAATCTGTAAGGAAGAGATAACCTGGGAAAATGAGCAAAATTTAAATAGCTTCTTGACAAAAGAGAGTATACAATATGACCAGTAAGCATATGAAAAAGTGCTCACCCTCATAGTTATGAAAGGTATGCATGTTGAAACAATAATGAGGTAACCCTATATATCCCCCAAATAGCTAAAATTAAAGAGATTGACTCTTAAAAAGTTTTGGAAAGGATATGAAACAAACTGATCTTTCATAAAATTTAAACTATAAAACACTCTTACTATGATAAATATATTTAAATTCTCTGACTCATGAACATTTGGTGGGTTTCTAATATTTTATCATTAGAAACTGCAGTAATAAGCATTTTTGTACTTTCATCTTTGCACCCTGTGTGAAAGTTGGTTTTAGATTCTAAAACAACCTGTTCTACTATGACTTGTGGGAACTTTTTATGTATTATGAATATTAACTCTTACATATGTTGAAAATATTTTTGTCTTGTGTCACTTCTTTTTGTTTTGTGAATAGGCCTGGTAATACAGAGAAGTTTATAGTTTTAATGTCAAATCTGTCTTCTGTGGCATCTTGTTCATATCATGGTTAGAAAAGTCTTAGGCACATTAAAAAACATTTTTTTCTTATACTATATGTTTTATATAAAAATTTAAATTGCCTAGTTATTTAGAGTTTATTGTTTTTATTATGGCAGAAGACTGGGATTATCCCTGTCTTATTTATTCCCTGTTAAAGTGAAATTTTCTGGGCAGCCCAGGTGGCTCAGCATTTTTAGTGCTGCCTTCAGCCCAGGGCATGATCCCAGAGTCCTGGGATCAAGTCCCACATCAGGCTCCCTGCATGGAGCCTGCTTTTCCCTCTGCCTGTGTCTCTGCCTCTCTATGTCTCTCATGAATAAATAAATAAAATATTTTAAAAAAATAAATAAAGTGAAATTTTCTTGTTTTCATATACAACTTTCCCTTAAATATTCGTGTTTTTTCCTTAACTCCTCAACTTGATTCTTTTGACCTCTTTGTCCATTATTGCATCAATACCATATTTTAAAAATATTTCAGCCTTATTCTAATTTTCTTCCTTTTCAAAATTCTCCTGGATATTCTTTAACATTTACTCATGCAGAAAAAAACTGTAGAATAAATTTGTTGTCTCCCCCAAAGAACCCTCTGAGAATTTTATTGAGTTTGGCATTTACTGCTGAATCATTTTGTTTTTATGATATGGAATCTTTTCATCTAAAAGTATAGTATATATTTCCCTTAACTTTTATTTATTTAAGCAAAGATTTGCAGCTTTTTTTATAGGTTTACATATTTCTTTGGTTTATGCTTATGTATTTTATAGTTTTTGCTATTGTAAATTTGAATTATTTTTTTCATTTTCAAAAAGATTTAGTATATGACAGATATTAATTTCAGTATATCAGTATTCACCTGGCACTTCACTAAACTCTCCTAGAACATCTAATAGTATTTTTTTCTTAATACAATATTACTTTAAAAAAAAAGATTTTATTTATTTATTCATCAGAGACACAGAGAGAAAGAGAGAGAGAGAGAGAGAGAGAGAGAGAGAGGGAGGCAGGCTCCTGGTAGGGAGCCCAGTGTGGGACTCTATCCCAGGACTCCAGGATCACGCCCTGGGCCGAAGGCAGGTGCTCAACTGCTGAGCCACCCAGATCTCCGTAATATTACTTTTCTAATTAAGTATTATATTCTTGGAAATAATGGAAAGTTGCCTCATTATTTTGAAAGTTTAAACATTTATTTCAGTTGATATATTGCTCCAATTATGACCTCTAATACAATGTCAAATTCTGGAATTCTAGTGATGTTAGTGGACATCCTTATCCTCCTCCTCTCACTTAAATGGAATTGGTTGTAGTGTTTTACTTGTAAATACACAGAGTGTACATTTGTTTTCTGAGTATAGTTTTATCATGCTAAGTATGCTTCCTTCAGATTCAAAATTGCTAGATAGTAAATCTTAACTAGTAAGGGCACTTTCTTTCTGCCCTTCTACCCAATGCATACATCCTCTGAAATAGGGTGATGTAGGAAGACGGAAATCTCTATTCAGATAAACACAGTTCCTGTTTGCCTCTCATTGTGGAAGACTTGTAAGATGACTTTTTAGTTTAGTGTTTAAAAGTATGTATTTTTAAACCAATGGGGCTCTTAAATGCAGTGAATATTTAATCTGTTGTAATCTGGTGTATATACAGAGTAGTATTGCCTTGTTTTGCAAACACAAAACAACATATTATGTTGTTATGAGTATTTTAAGGACTTTTAGGGAGTACTTTCAAATATTAAACAGTTTCACCTTAGGTTTCAGAACCCAATTATCTCATAAAATACAAACCCATTGCATATTTATAAATGAAATGAGTAAAAAAAAAAAAAAAAAAAGAAATGAGTATGATTTTCTGTTTTTGTGCTGTTCGTCAGTGTTAAGTGTCAGGGTATAGTTAAATTTCTAAATAAATTGGAAAGCAATTTGTTTTTAAAAATCTATGTTCTTAAATATTTTAAATAACATAGAATAAGAATGTAGATCATTGACTTGCTTTTCCATTTATTTTATAGAATTCGGTTTATTTGGGTTTCTTACATTTTGAATCAGCTCTGATAGTTTCTGATACCATATATTTCTTGTAAAAATGTCTACAATAAATGAATGACTAAAAGTATCCTTAAATTTAACACTATCTTTTTGCTCCATTATAATTTTTAATCTAACTTTTATTTGTCATGATATTTGTATTCTGATGTTTATTTTTTATTTCTCTTTGATTTTTTTTTTTTATCAGGCTTCCTAGAAGTTTGTTCTGTTGGTCATTATAAAAATCCCAGCTCTTAGTCTTATTAATTATGCTAACTTTTCTTAATGTGATAAGAATACTTAGCCTGATATATATATTAAGATGATAAATCTTAACAAATTTTAAGTATATATAAATTATCATCGAATGTAGGTACATTGTTTTACAGCAAATCTCTAGAGTTTATTCATCTTAACTGAAACTATACCTTTTGATTAATTGCTCCACATTTCCTAATACCCCTGAGGTCCTGATAACCACCATTCTAGTCTTTGATTTTATGCATCTTACTGTTTTAGATATCTCACATAAGTAGAATCACACAGCATTTATCTTTCTGGGTCTGACATTTCAATTACTTTATGTCCTCTAGGTTTTTGTGTATTGTCATGTATTACAGTAATGTCTTTTTTTTGAGGCCAAATAATATTCCCTTGTGCAGTTACCACATTTTTTTAGTTATTCATCTATCCATGAACGTTTAAGATCTCCACATCTTAGCTATTATTGTGAGTAGTACGGCAATGAACATAGAAGTGCTAATACCTCTCGAGTTCCTGACTTCAGTTTCTTTTGGATACGTATCCAGACATGATATTGCTAGATAATATGATAGTTCTATTTTTTTTTTTAATTTTTAAGGAGCCCCCTACTGTTTTCCATAGTTGGTGCACCTTTTTGCACTCCCACCAACAGTGTGCAAGGCTTCCACATCCTCGCCCAACTTTTGTCTTTTATTTTTTGTTTTGCTTTGTTTTGTTTTGTTTTGTTGTTTGTTTTTTATAATAGCTATTTTGACAGGTGTAAGGTGATATCTCAATGGGGTTTTGATTTGGATTTCTTTGATTAGTGACAATGAACGGTTTTTCATAAACCTTTTAGTCATTCATGTATCTTCTTTAGAAAAATGTCTATTAAAATCTTTAGCCCATTTTTTATTCAGGTTACTACTTTTGGGTTACTATCTTGTAGGAGTTTATATATTTAGGATATTAACCCCTTATCAGATACGTAATTTTAAAATATTTTTCCCAATCAATAGTTACCTTTCAAATCTTGATTATTTACTTTGCAGAAGTTTTTTAAGTTCAATGTAATTAAAATCTGAAAGTAATTTTTTTACAGAATTAAAAAAAAACAGTTCTGCAACTCATATGGAACCACAAAATATCTCAGAGTTAAATTAATCTTGAACAAAGCTAGAAGCATCATATTTCCTGATTTCAAAATATATTATCAAGTTACATTAATCAAAACAGTATAGTACTGACATAAAGACCGACATACAGACTAATACAAAAGAATAGGGGACCTAGAAATAAATGCACACATATAAGATCACTTGATCTTTGACAGGGGCACCAAAAATACACAAGGAAAAAAGGATAGACACTTTAACAAATGTGCTGGGAAAACTGAATATCCATATATAAAACAATGAAATTGGACCCTTATTGTAGACAATACACAAAAATCAACTCAAAATAGATCAAATACTTGAGCATAAAACATGAAACTGTAAAACTCCTAGAAGAAAACAGAAGGGAAACCTTCATGACATTGATCTTGACAGTGGTTTTGTGGATATGGCATCAAAAGAACAGGCAACAAAAATGAAGATAAACAAGCGGGACCACATAACTTTTTGAGGGTATACTTTTAAGAAGGGAAGGAAAAATAAAATAGGATAAAAACGAGATGGAGACAAACCTCTAAGAGACACTTAACTATAGAGAACAAACTGAGGGTTGCTGTAGGGGAGGTTGGTAAAGGGATGACATAATGGAGTGATGGGGAAGAAGGAGGGCACTTGATATAATAAGAACTTAGTGTTATATGCAACTGATGAAACATTAAATTCTACCCCCAAATTAATAATACGCTTCATGTTAACTAACTTGAATTTACATAAAACCAAAAACAAATGATGTTAGTTTAAAAAAATCCACTTTAATATCTATCTAAATTCATTTGATATATTTTACTACTTTTTATCTACACTAAATACATAATTTATTTTCCATATAGTCTCTTTCTTATAAAAGATGTTAAGATGCATATTTTCATTTTACTGTGTATGGCTTTGTCTGAATCCTGCAGGTATTCCATGGATGTAATGTTTTCATCAGTATTAATTTAAGGCACATTTTTAAATATAGTTTCTCCTTTTAGGAAAAATTACTCAAAGATTGATTTTTTAAATTTCCTGTTTTATATTAACTTTAAAATAGTTTTGATTGCATTAAAGTTAAAGAATGTTACCTTTATAGTCACTATTTGGAAATTTACTGATGTTTTCTTTGTGGAAAAGATAGAGCTGATTTTATAAGTAATATTTGTAAATTAAAAACTATACAGGTTATGGTATAAAAGTCTAGGGAAATCTAGGTTGATATTGGTTGATAGAAGATTGATAACTCTTCTATCATTTCTTTGACTCCTAAAGCTATAGAACTCTGAGGTAAATAAGTTATTGTCTCCTAACATTAATCTGTTATGGAAGGGAGAGAGGTGACAATTTTTGTTTCTACACTAAAGGAATGTGTGTTTATAAATGCTCAGAATTGGATCCCTGGGTGGCTCAGTGGTTTAGCGCCTGTCTTTGGCACGCTGGCCCAGGGCGTGATCTTGGAGTCCCAGGATCAAGTACTACATTGGGCTCCCTGCATGGAGCCTGTTTCTCCCTCTTCCTGTGTCTCTGCCTCTCTCTCTCTTTCTCTCTCTTCTCTGTGTGTCCCTCATAAATAAATAAATAAAATATTAAATAAATAAATGCTCAGAATTTTATAACTTTTCTCATTGTACAAGATTGACATTTGTCCCATTAATACAATTTAAGACACTTTTCTTGAATACTGTGTCATTTAATATAAAATGGCCACCTTAAAATTTTTTATCTGCCTTTATTTTATATTTTACCTATGTATAATTTATTGGCTTCGTTTTAGTTTTTCTAGGGTATAACTACCTATATTTGCATTTTACTTTCCTTTTTTCCTAATAATATGTAAAAGGTTTTTGATCTTAATTTACAACTACTATACTGAGCTCTTATTTATCTTAGTTGATTTTATATTCTGTTATTATGTTGCTTATGGGTTTTTTTTTTATGAATTTTGCTAAAATTAAGACTTTTTTATTCATTCCATTTTTTCCTTGCATGATTGGACTGTTTTTGTGTCAAATTTATACTTTTGTAGGGGGTATCATTAATTAAAAAAAAAATTATAGTGCAACACCTGGGTAGCTCAGTCAGTTAGGCATCAGACTTTGATATTGAGCCCTGCATTGGTTCTGCACTGAGCATGGAACCTGCCTAGTATTCTCTCTCTCCCTCTTCCTTTAACCTTTCCCCTGCTCATGCTTTCTCTCTCTCTCTCTCTCAAAAAAAAAGATAGATAGATAGATAGATTTCAAGAATTGTGATGCTTCCCTTATCTCCATATGTATAATCTGTTTTTCTATTTCAAAAATGTTCAAAGATTAATTCCATGTTATAACTGTTCTGAAATGTTCCCATATAATGGTGAGATTTTTGCATATATCATTGTCACATTGTAATTTATTGAAAAGTTATGATTATTCACACTTTTATATTCTTCCTAGGGTCTCAAAACTTCATATATGAATGTTGAAACTTTTTCTTATTATCCCACTGTAGCTGTGAAACAGTGATTTCAGTCTGAGCTTTTATGTCCAAGAAATTCTAGACAATGGAGTCTCTAGAGGAAAAAGAATGGATCTATGAAAATGAATAGCTGACTCTTGTCCTGAAAACTTGTCAGTTTATTTTGGAAGATACATATATGACCAACTTACTCAAATCCAAATATATCAGTAATGAATAGAGATGAACTTGTGTCAGGGAAGAAAATAAGGACAGAGGAAGAACTTAGCAAAAGAATAAGAAGTTGTGAAATGATTGGCAGGTTCACACACTAAACAATGATAGAGTGAATCTAAATGCAAAAAGGCATGGGACTGAGTGGCATGGGATCTAACTAAAAATGATAATGGATATGCGAATATGAGGGTTGGGAGTATGAACTTTAAACTGTACGCAATTAGAATAATTGAAAGCTTTTGTTCAAAGTTTAAGAATAATTCAGGTAATGAGTGGAAAATGACTTAGAACTGAGATAGAAAGTCTGTGAACAAGGTTAGGGAAGAAAAAGATAACTTAATGTAAAGACATTTTTGGCACCAGTTTATCAAAATTCATATATAAATTGCATGTGGGTATTATTGGAGATACAGTGGTCAGAATTATCTCTTAAATTTCACATATGGGGGATCCCCGGGTGGCACAGCAGTTTGGCGCCTGCCTTTGGCCCAGGGCGCGATCCTGGAGGCCCGGGATTGAATCTCATGTCGGGCTCCCGGTGCATGGAGCCTGCTTCTCCCTCTGCCTGTGTCTCTACCTCTCTCTCTCTCTCTCTCTCTCTTTCTCTGTGTGCGACTATCATAAATAAATAAAAATTAAATTTCACATATGAATGATTGTTGGATGCTACAGCTATTAACTGAGCTTTAAACAAGATGGTCAAGCAGGTTTCAATGTACATAAAATTATTTTGGGAAGGAGTAGAATTTAGTGATCAAATTCTAATGAAATAGCGAATTTGAAATCACTGCACTTGCTTTTACTGGTTTTTGACATTGTGTACATTACTTAATCATTCTTAGTTTTGTTCAGGACAAAAGATGTAGACTAATTACTTTGAATGGATTATTATATAAATTAAAACAGATATTGTATATGAAATGTATTACTATTTGTATCATAACATTAATATAATACTAATATTACTATTTTTGTACATAATATACTTGAGATTTTTATTGGAGAACTATATAGATGTTCAGAGTTTAGTAGGTCAACTAAAATGAGCCTTGTATTCAGGAGGAAGTTTAATACTGGAGAAAAAAATTTATATAGTGTACATCATGGAAGGGACTGTATAAAACCATAACAGGAACAAAAATGGTCATCTATGAGCAAGAGAGCAGATGAAAAACTAATGCTAAGCCAGCCAGATAAATAATTTTAAGTGTTAAGAAGGAAAATCAAATAGTACTGCCCGTCAAGCTAAAAGAGGAGAGAATATCTAGGAAGATAGATATCACAAAGGAAAACAAAGCAGGTGAAAGTGAAGTCTATTTCACAATCCAGGAGTCAATTTCAGGTGTTTCAGTGGAGTGGTAGAGGAAAAAAACAAAACAAAAAACAAAAAAAAAACAGTGCAATGAATTCAAGCCTCACTGAGATGCAGAAGAATGAAAAAAAAAAAGTGGATGTAGATCCCTCTTGAGAGCCTATGTCAGAAAAAGAGAAAGAAGTGAAAGCTGAAATACATTGATAATTTTGTCCATTTTTTTGGTAGGAATGGAAAGGACTGAACATATTGGAGCCAGCATGAGAATGTCAATTAAGAAGCAGGCTAGGGATTCAAGGAGAGTAGAAAAGTACAGCAAAACCAGTGAGAATAATGGGAAAAGAAGTCAATAAGAAGGTGTTGACTTACCTCATTCATATAAATGATCATGTACTTATACGCTCAAGTAGAAAAAGAAAAAGGTCAGTGTTCAAAAAAGAGTTCAAATAAAATCTCACACAGCTCTGCATCTTATATTTTCTTCAGTTTCTATTAGTGTGTCCTATTAAAAGATGTATGTGTCATTTCTAGGGCCCTCATAAATATGGCAAAAAACACACGATACCATTTCATTTTTTAGTTTTTTAGTTTCTTCCCTCTTACCATTTCTTATGCTTCATCCTTCCTATATCTGACTCTCTGTGTTTCCAAAACATGCACGTATCTCAAAGGAATGTATTTCCATTTTCTGCTACAGGCACATATTCTGTAGAATGTTACATTACAAATGCAACTTTGGGAAAAAGTGAAGAGTCAGTAATTCTGATAAGCCATAGAAACAGGTTAGAAAACAGTGGGTGTAATCATCTGTTTTCTACCACTCCATACTGACAAGATGGCTAAGTTAGCAATTATGGACTTTGAGAAAGTTGGATTTGTCAAATGCAGCATCTAAAAAAGAAAAAAGAAATCAGTGATTTAGTCATTCATTCATTCATTCAACAGCCAAATAATTACCGTATAGGAATAATTTAATTTTTGCAGTTCTGTTACCATATGGAATAAAAATCCCAGTGAATGAACATAGATATTCAGTAAGTACAGGGGAGTTTGTGGAATCTTCTTTACCTGATTCTAGATAGGCAAAATTATTTTATCTTACAGTATCAGGATAAATCTAAACTGATTTCATTGTTGGACATTTTTATTATGATTTTGTCCTTGGTGACCTCTACATTTTTTAATAGTATTGTAATTGCTAATTTGGAGCATATAAAACTGCATTTACCAGTATTGAGCTATAATGATGTAAAAAGTTTTGATTCAGTAGTCCTGTCATATTTGGTCAATTGCCAGCAATTGCCATTAGTGAGAAGTGAAGCACCTACAGAAGTACCAAATCGGTAAGAGAAACAAATCAAAGGGAGATGAAATGATCCGTAATGAGCAGAGAAAAATCAATAAGGGGAAAAAAGAGCCTCTCTCTTAAAATGAATGAAGAAGAGACAGGCTGATGTTTGAACTACATTTGTTCCATGGAAGTAGTCACTCTGAGCAATGAAGCTTAGCCCAAAAATACTTGTTGTCTTCCTAATTCTTCTTGATTGTGAATCTAATTGCATACATTGGTATACCTGATATTACTTTGAAAAATGTATGTCTTATTAAAAATTCTGTTTAAAGAGGCAAACTTAAAGCAAGGTTACATTTATAAAACCCTCTCTTTACAATGGTAAGCCATACACCTTATTGTCATTCTAGACTACATCACTCCTACTAGCCTAATTAAGACTGAATAAAGAACAGACTGAATTCTCAGCCTAGAGTGTAGGTTCACCTTGGGGCTAACTTAATTCAGTGTTCCATCTTGAAGCATATAGAAAACTTTTCAGGCAAACATCAAAGAGGAATTCATAAGTCCTCAAAGAGCTAAAAACTATTTTGTGGATCCCACGAAGATAGATGGGAACTTTGAAAAGAATGAAGAATATAGCATCTCAAAGGTGCAATTGCTTTGTTATTCTGTTCAGTTGCTCCCATTAAGAAAATTGCTTCCCCCTTCTGATTAACAATCTCTAGTAAATTCATTACTTTAACTAAAGAATGCATAAAAATGGGAATTCAAGATTTTTGGAGAGCATTAAGTGCAACACTTCATTTATCAAATACACTCTGTCTCCCAAGGATTAGACAAAATCAGCAGTATATCTAGGACCTCTAAGGGAAGAGCAAGGGTCATCTTTTCTAATAATAGACATTTGGAGGAAGATACGAGAAGAGGTTTCATCCTCCCCTACTACCCAAATGATTCTACTGAATCTTTGGATTCCAAAGCAAAGGCTTTGCATAGCCAGCCTTAAAGATGGCCCCTAATGCCTCCTGGCCTGAATTGTACTAGAGTGGATCTGTTTGGTGAATCAAATATGGCAAAAGGGATGGTATGTCACTTCTGAGTTTAAATTATAAGAGATGACAGCCACCAACTTCTTTGTTCTGTCTTTTGATTTCTCTCTCACATCATTCCATTTGGGGAAAGCCCTATAGAGGCCCACATGGTGAGGAACTGAAACCTCTTATTAGCCACATGAGTGGGCTAGGACACAGATCCTCCAGTTCCATTCATAGAGATGCAGATCAGCCAACAACTTGATTGCAGTCTCATGAAATACCCTGAGCCATAAACACATGGCTGAGCTATTTCTGGATTCCTGACCTTCTGAAACTGTGACGTTATCAAGTTTCTTGTCTTTCGCCACTAAATTTTGCAGTAATTTGTTTATGCAGCAGTAGTTCGGTACCATGGTTGTTTTCATCTACAATGGAACGTAAGCTTTTCCTTTATGAAATGATTTCTTTAAAGTAAATGATAACAAATATTCTTTCATTTTATGTTTGTCATTCATAGAGTGGGACTATACCCTTTCAGTAACTATGATCCAGGAAATTTAAAAGAAAAAAAGGTCCTATTCTTCTTTCCATAATTTTGATAATCTTATTTAGTTCATGGTGTCTAGGACACATAGCAGGCACTAAGATTAGGGTCAATCTCTGTAAAAACTGTAAAGGTTTATCTTCTGCTATTAAATATTTTTATTTTCCTTTCTCTAGGTAATTCTGGCTTCTTGTACTAGTCTATATGTATAAGTTGAGGATGATAATACTACTGGATTGTTAGATAAAATGAGTAAATATATGTAAAGTACTTCAAACAGTGCCTGAAATTTCATAATTACTATATATGTGCACATTCCTGTGTTATCTCCATCTCATCATCCTGACAGACATATTATTAGGAAAATCTCAGCCTGTGATACTCATTTCTCATCCAGAGTTTGTTGTCCTAGAATGTATTCTTCTGCATTATCAAGATCTTCGTGTTTCTTGAAAGAGTACCTTAACACTCCAGATTTTGGGTCCATCCTTATGCCAGGATCAATTTGTTGGATTTGCTACTAAATTTGAATTTGTCGGATAATATTCAAATTTAAATTTAAATATTCAAATTTTAAATGAGAGTTCATCTCAGTTTAACATTACAAGGAAATGGCAATAGTCATTGTCCCTTTAATAAGAAAGGGAATCACTAGTTGATTTAAGCTCTACAGTGTCAGTTAACCTAAGAGAGTAACAGAGAAATAGTAGGAAACTAGGTTTGAATTCAGACTCAGCTGCCTAAGCACAGAGTCCAGAATGTAGCTATAATACTGATTTTTTTTAAACAGATTTTATTTATTTATTCATGAGAGACACAGAGAGAATGAGAGGCAGAGACACAGGCAGTGAGAGAAGCAGGCTCCATGCAGGGAGCCTGATGTGGGACTCGATCCCAGGTCTCCAGGATCACACCCTGGGCTGAAGGCAGGCACTAAAACTGCTGAGCCATCCAGGGATCCCTATAATACTGATTTTGACATGTATCCTATACAGATTTTTCTTATTTTAAAATAATATTTTAACATAATAACTTAGAAATTAAGGAAACAAAGTTATAAAGGAACTAAGAAGTCATATAAGTCCCTAAACTGAACTTGGAATTAATCTCTCCAGTTGCTTGCCTTATACGTATTTCATCTAAGATAACTGTCAAGGGCAGCCCCAGTTGCACAGCGGTTTAGCGCCGCCTGCAGCCCAGGGTGTGATCCTGGAGACCCTGAATCGAGTCCCACGTCAGGCTCCCTGCATGGAGCCTGCTTCTCCCTCTGCCTCTCTCTCTCTCTCTCTCTCTCTGTGTCTCTATGAATAAATAAATAAAATCTTTAAAAAAATAAGATAACTATCAATTATAAGATGTTCCATTATGTTATGAACCACTAAGAAAGAAAAAGGATATGCTTCCAATTAAAACTATGATAAAATGCTTGTCTGTGACATAGCATTTTTACTTCCATGTATTGAAAAGTCTTTTTTGGCAACTTAGCAAATAACTTTAGTCACAGATGACACTTGTATATGCAGAAGGAAGAAAATATGTCTGAAGCAAATTGGTTAAGATACTCCTAAATTGTCTTTATGTGAAATGCAAATTCTGTTGAATCATTTTTTCTTTCAGAGTGGTCCATGTACATACTTTTACCCATAATATCCGTTGGACAATATTGGCATATGATGCAATATTTCTTAAGAAAGTAAGTAAATATTTCTTTTGGGGCACCTGAGTGGCTCAGTTGGTTAAATCTCCGCCTCTTGATTTTGGCTCAGGTCGTGATTGCAGGGTGGTGGGATCCAGCCCTGTGTTGGGCTCCATGCTCCGTGGGGAGTCTGCCTGAGATTTTCTTTCCCTCTTCTCTGTGTCCCTTTCTCCGTTAGCATGTTCTCTCTAATAAATAAAATCTTTTAAAAACATTTTAAAAGAATGTTCTATTATTTTCTCTGAGCTCTCCCTTTAAGCTACTGACATTCATTATATAAGTTTTGATGCACATACAGACAATTGCAGATAAGTCAGTTTTGCTGGCTCATCAAGAAAAATGATATGATTCATTCCAATTTCAGAGATGTTAAGATAACAAAATGATGTGAGCATCAGTTAGCATCCAGTTAGAAAACAGAGGTAATGTCAAGAAATTAAATAGAAAGAACTTAGTAGAGAACTACTTAGAGAATTTTTAGAGAATTAAAAAGGCAAATAGAGGTAGGTAAAACAACCAGAGATTAGGTACTGAGGGAAGCTGCTCTCACTTCTAAGGTGAACAAAAAGGGATGAGATATTGTTATTTGTGCACATTAGTCAGTTTGCCTGGAAAAAAACGGAATTGTGGAGGGAGAGACTGGTTGGAGCTAGAACTATAGAGATGTCTGGCTGAGGATGCCTTCATAGCAGGGAGAGGAAAGAGATGCATTGCCTCTTCCCTTTGCCTCCTCACACATACCTTCCCTTAGTTGATAATGTGCATGTCTATTATTGAAGTTCTATTTGTCTTTTTTTTTTTTTGGTTGTGTTGCGTACTACATTATTTGGATAAACTTATTAAATAGATTCATAAAAGAGTTTGTCTTTCTCTGTAACTCTATAAATTTTCACTCATTTTTACATAATACACATTTTTTGGCCTCCCCTAAAACCTCTCACATCTATTTATATTTCTTACATATTTCTAATAAAGATAATTTTAAATAACTTTTAAACTTTGCTATACACGCACACACACACACACACATATGCATTTTAGACATACAAATGTTGTGCACCATTCTATGATTACACAGACTAACTAGTGATTAGTTATTTGGGTGAGTTATTTAAACGTTAAATTAGGTTTCTTCTTCTACCAAATGGGGATAACAAATCCCACCTCCTAATTTATTGTGAAACTCTAAAATATGCCTGGCACACAGCATACACTCAATGTTATTCCCATCCCTCCAACATCAATCCTAAGCAATTCTATGCAATTTTCCCTTTCTATTTTATATTCAACAAATGATAAGACTGGCAAGTAATTTACTCCCAGTGAGTTCAGACCTTGTTCCTTGCTACTGAAATTTAAGGATTTGCCTAGGAGCAAACAACAGGAAAAATGTAGTCTACAAAAAAAAAAAAAAAAAAAGTGATCTGTAGCAGTTGACTTGTTGAAAGCACCTGATCTATAAACTCCTGCTTTGTGTTATGTATAAAGTAAGATTCAATGAAACCATTTAACCATTGCTTGATTTTGATTTTGATTTTGATAATGCAGGGCTCTGGACCTGGGACTGAGAAATAATTATTAATATGTATTTTTTCAGTGCATGGGTATTATTTTTATTATTATTAATTTAAGTATTAAGTACTTAGCATACAATGAAATATTGATTTCTGGAGTAGAATTCACTGATTCATTGAAGCACACCCAGTGCTTGAACTAATAAGTGCCTTCCTTAATACCCATCACCCATCTAGCCCATATCCCACCCACCTCCCTCCATCAACCCTCAGTTTGTTCTCTACTGTTAAGAGTCTCTTATGGCTTGTTTCCCTCTCTCCTTTTTTTTCCTTTCCCCTTTCCCATTTGTCCACCCACTTACTTTCTTAAATTCCACATATGAGTGTGACCATATAGTATTTAACTTTCTCTGTCTGACTTCACTTAGCATAATTCACTCTAGCTTCATCATATCATTGCAAATGGTAAGATTTCATTCTTTTTGATGGCTGAGTATATGTGCACTATCCTTTATCCATTCATCAGTCCATGGACATTTGGGCTCTCTCCATAGTTTGGCTATTGTTGATAATTCTGCTGTAAACATTGGGATGCATGTATCCATTCGAATCAGTATTTTTGTATCCCTTGGGCAAATACCTAGTAGTGCGATTCCTGGATCGTAGTGTAGTTCTATTTTTAACTTTTTGAGGAACTTTCAAACTGTTCTCCAGAGTAACTGTGCCAGTTTGCGTTCCCACTGACAATGCAGGAAGTTGCCCCTTCTCTGCATCCTCACCAAAATCTCTTGTTTCCTGTGCTGCTAATTTTAGCTATTCTGACATGTGTGAGGTGGTTTCTCATCATGGTTGAGATTTGTATTTCTCTGATGATAAGTGATGTTGATTATCTTATCATGTGTCTGTTAGCCACCAGGATGTTTTTGGAAAAATATCTATTCATGTCTTCTACCCATTTCTTAACTGTATTATTTGGTGGGGGTGGGGGGGTTTGTTGAGTTTGATAAGTTCTTTACAGATTTCAGATACCAGTCCTTTATCACGTATGTAATTTGCAAATATCTTCTTCCCTTATTAGACAAGATATAGTACTGGAAGGCTTAGCCTCAGCAATCAGACAATAAAAAAAAATAAAGGCATCTAAATTGGCAAGAAAGAAGTCAAACGTTCACTTTTTCAGAAATGATACTCTATGTAGAAAACCCAGAAAACTCCACCAAAAATTTGCTATAACTCATCAATTCAGCAAGTTATAGGATATGAAATCAATGTGCAGAAATCAGTTGCATTTCTATACATCAATAACAGAGCAGCAGAAAAAGAAATAAAGGAATCAGTCCCATTTGCAATTGTGCCAAAAACAATAAGATACCTAGGAATAAATCTAACTAAAGAAGTTAAATATCTGTGCTCTGAAAAACTAGAACACTTATGAAAGAAATTGAAGAGGACACAAAGAAATGGAAAAACATTCCATCTCATGAATTGAAATAACAAACACTGTTAAAATGTCTATACTACCCAAAGCAACTACACATGTAATCCAATTCCTATCAAAATACCACCAGCATTTTTCACAGAGTTAGAGAAAACAGTTGTAAAATTTTTAGGGAATCACAATACACCCTTAATAGCCAAAACAATTCTGATAAAGGAAATCAAAAGTGGAGGCATCACAATTCTGGATTTCAAGCTATATTGCAAAGCTGTAGTCATCAAGACAGTAGGGTACTGGCACAAAAACAGACACAGATTAATGCAACAGAATAGAAAACCCAGAAATGGGCCCTCAACTCTACAGTCAACTAATCTTCTATAAAGCAGGAAAAAATATCCAATGGAAAAAAAAAGAGAGTCTCTTCAACAAATGGTGTTGGGAAAACTGGACAGCAAAAGAATGAAACTGGATCACTTTCTTATACCGTACATAAAATTAAATTCAAATTGAATGAAATACCTAAAAAAAAAAAAAAATGAAAGACCTAAGGTGAGATAGGAAACCATCAAAATCCTAGAAGAGAATACAGGCAGCAACCTTTTCGACATGGGCCATGGCAACTTCTTACTAGACACATGTCCTGAGGCAAAGGAATCAAAAGCAAAAATGAACTAGTGTGACTTCATCAAGATAAAAATCTTATGCGCAGTGAAGGAAACAATCAACAAAACAAAAAGGCAACATACAGAATGGGAGAAGATAGTGCATAGAGGCTAAACCGGCTACCCATTCTTCCGTCCAATTATTTATTCATTCGTTCATCAATTTAACAAATATTGATTTACTACCTTCAAGTTACAAACATTGTATTGGGTGCTGGGAATATGATGGAAAAAAACATATGAGACAGAGGTACAGAGCAAATGAGACAGAGGTAGAGAGCAAGCATGAGCCAACATGAGTGAGAGACAGCAAGAGAGGGAGCGAGAGTGTGAGTAAGCACAAGGGTGAACTAATGAAGAAGAGAGAAGAAAGCAACACATTCAATTTCTAGGGATGAGGAATGCTGCTGTTAAACGATTCTATAAAGGTACAGAAATTTAATTCAAAGTAAAAAGCTATATAAAAGTATAAGGTAAAACTAGAAATCATGACAGCACCCTGATTTACTTTGTCAGTTGAAGGAAAGGTTTCTGAAAAAGAGAAATTTAAGTATAGACCAGAAAGATGAGTAGCAGTAACAAGGGAAAGTGGAGTAAATTTGGTTGAAAGAATTAGCAAATTTATCCATTTCTTAAAGCAAGCTTCTGCTTTCAGTATATTATGGTCCTATTCATAGATATTCCATATAAAATATTAACTAAACTCTGTTCTTCACAATTTATAGTCTGGGCTTTTTATGTCAACTTCTTTATTTGAAGAGTAGGCTAGCTTAAAGTATAACTATTTCATTATGGAACTCTATATTATTCCTCACTGTGGAAATTTCGGTTGACAAGAATTTTAAATAATGTGGAACTTTTGTTGACCTTACTTTGTCCTTTATTTCAATGACTGAGAGTCAAGTATGGCTATAATGTATCCATACTATTAGGTTAAAGGTGACTAGTTTAATAGTTTAATAAAAAAGGAATTGATAGGTCTATTGTCTGTTTTTATCAGCATAATCTCTAAATTTGTCTCATACAATAATTAAATGAGAGCTATTTGGAATTAATGTAGATTCCTCATTACTAATTTTTATATAGAACTCATAGTTTAATACTTTTTTTTAAAAAAATAAGTTTTCTAGGAAAATCATGACTTGCTGCCACTTTTGAGCATGTTCTAAACAGATAGAACACATTTCCCTTCTGTGCAAATGACAGAAATCTATTTTCTTAAATTTGGAGCCAACCGAATTGATTAGATAATTAATGTCAGAAGAAATGAATTCACATCAGCTCTTCTAAAACCAAAGGCATACATTGCCTTTTGGTACATGTCTTCCAGCAGTTTACTGCTTTGAATCCAGCAACGACATGTTTATTGGAATATGTACTATGATCTTTTATCATTAAATATTTGTGGGTGCTTTTCTGAAGAATAAGCACATGGATACACAATTTTTTGAAAAATAAAAAAATATGACTAAAATGAACTGACATCTTTTTTTTTTTTTTTTACTGACATCTTTTCTAGAAGTATATTATTGCTATCATTTTTGCTACAGACCTTAAAGCTTTCACTATTTATGTGTTCATTCAGTGGTATGATTTCCGAATAGCCTTGTGGAGACCCCAGGAACTGTTTGTTGTATGTCCTAACTCAGTGCAGAGAAAGACCTTCTATTAAATTAGGCATTTTGTGTGTGTGTGTGTCATTTGTATTCTCTCCATGTCTCTCTCTGTCTCTACGCACCCCACCGCTGCCTCTTTCGTAAAGATCTATTGTTTTTCCTCCCTGTTTTACCTATTAAGTCCTATCTGGCTTTGTTTTAAGAGACGGCACAGATCCATGCACTAGAGTTTATTCAGGGAGAATAAGCTCAAACTCACTACTGCTCAATATCTGAAAATCTTTGTGGAGATAAATACAAAGGATTTCCTGAAAGTTAAGTATTCCATCCATTTTTCTTGCTCAGAGATTCTTTAACCTGGTAAAGGAGGATTTAAAAGCTTCATAAAAAAAATAAATAAAATAAAAAAATAAAAGCTTCATAAAATTACATGTATATATATATAATTTTATATATAAAATTACATGTATATATATATATACAAATATATATGTTTTTAATGGACATTCTATTTTCATCAGGTACTCAAAATGGTATGTAATTAAGAAATGGTTAAGAATCGTCTCACCTGATAGTTTTAAATCTATAATTGGATTTAGCAAAAGACCAAAATGCTATGTGCTGTGTACCTGGACTTTGATACTCTAGAAATGCATAGATATTTAATTATGCCTAAGTTGAATGTTAAAATTACACACATGTTAAAAGCATATAATAGCAGAAACAGAACAGATTGTTTTGCCTAGTGAAGACATTTACCTTTGGTCTCCATGTGAAACAATAAAGGTGCTTCTTTGAGAAACTGACTTCTCGGGGCTCCCTGGGTGGCGCAGCGGTTTAGCGCCTGCCTTTGACCCAGGGCGCGATCCTGGAGACCCGGGATCGAGTCCCACATCAGGCTCCTGGTGCAAGGAGCCTGCTTCCCCCTCTGCCTGTGTCTGTGCCTCTCTCTCTCTCTCTGTGACTATCATAAATGAATTAAAAAAAATTTAAAAAAAATCCCATTAAAAAAAAAAAGAGAGAGAAACTGACTTCTCTTTGTATTTTGGAAGCAATGGGTCAAGTACTGGTTGTGTTTCCTCTCACTTTAGGAGTAAGGCTTCTGGCTTTACTGTTGTAGACAGTGAACTGCCAAATTAGAGGCTTGATGTTATCTGTTGTACTCTAGGGCATGTATTTTGTATAACTTTTGCATTTATTCTTTTGTTTCTACCTTGATTCACCTTTGCCACAAATTCTTCACTTCTTTATCTCATGCATTTTGTTGTAGCATTTACTTTTATAAGTTGCCCTAAATCATTTCCAAAAGCACCGAGAGTACAAATATAAATGAATAAATAAATAACAATAGTGATTGGGCAGCATATAAATCATTTTGTTTGTTTAATACACTTTTTTCACGCGGTCTATCACGCGGTCTATCGTTTTGAAATGCTTTCAGAAATGGTTTCTGTAACAACATGCTTTTATAGTTTTTTGTTGTAAATATTTATTATTTAGGTTAAAAAGCTACTAATGTATCCTTAATATAGTAGTAAGAAAAAAGGGCCAACACTGAAGAATGAATACAAAGTATTTTAACTTGAATGGTGGAGTGAGGAAGCTCCTTTTTTCCCCGTTAAGTTTAAAAACATATTTAGGCATCAATGTTTTTGGTAAATGTGCTATTTTACATTTGCTAATTCAGATAATCTAACAAAATTGAATATATTACTTAGAAATTATGTGCTATGTCTTCTACTTATAAACATAATTATGAGTTTCTGCCTTGAGAAGTATTTTAGTGCACACCAATATATTTTGTATATGTATGTGTACAGCTAAGATTGTAAAATTGCAGTCATTGGGCAGCCCCGGTGGGGCAGCGGTTTAGCGCCGCTTGCAACCTGGGGTGTGATCCTGGAGACCCGGGATCGAGTCCCACGTCGGGCTCCCTGCATGGAGCCTGCTTCTCCCTCTGCCTTTGTCTCTGCCTCTCTCTCTCTCTCTTTGAATTAAAAAAAAAAAAAATGCAGTCATTTATATGGTCCCTATTTTGATTTCTTTTAGTCTTAAGCTTGATTTGTAGTAAGTTAACAATAGGTACTTCTCCTTTGTTGCGTTTGGGATGAATGGGTTACTGACTATCTTACTGTATTGTGGTAGGATGTACTGATGAATGGGAAAAGACTACAGAAAGGAATTGATTTTTCTTTTTATGTCCTAAGTAAGACTCTACGATCTACATTGCAATCTAAGGAATAATGATTTGAATCTGTGTTTACTGGATGAGTCGAAGCCCAAGCCTTGGGCATAGTTTATCTAAAGAGTATACTGTAGAGGTCTACTATAAACCACTTCTTCTCAGCCACGTATTGTGCTGTAATGGAAGCATTAAGGGTTAACCTAGAGAAAAGAATGAGAATCCTACTCACATAACACAAAACTCTAGCAGGGACAGGTTAGGTAAAATGAAAAAGTATATATACTTTGGGTGGCCTGCATCCCCAAGGATATGCTGTGTCCTCAGACATAACTGAAAAGTCTTCCCTCATCAAATATCTTATTCCAGGCAAGGCCTAGACTTAGTACTATGCATGCTGCATGGTAAGTGTTCAGTAAATACTTATAGAATAATTGATAACCACCTTAAGGAAAAAGAAGGGCTCTGTATAATGGACCTGTGACTCAGATATAGCTGTCAGGAAAGAAAAATGAAGTGCTCAGGTTACCAAAAACTGGGTTTGCTGGAATAGAAGGAAATGGCTGTCTGGTAGCTCCTAGGCAGAGGGCTAATATCCCCTGCTCCTTTCACATTATGAATGATTTAGTGCAGTGGTAGGAGATGTGGTCATTGGTCTACTGTGCTTCTGCTAGAATTATCACAGCTAGGCTGAAACCCTTATAGAGGGGAAAGAAAATGTGAGCATCTCTTCCTTCACAAGTTTGCAGTGAATAGCTAAACTGTAAAGACTTCACTCTTAATACACAAAGAGAAAACCTGTGATAGTTTTTTTTTTTTTTTTTTTTTTTTTTTTTTAAGGAACTGTTAAAATAGCCTGAGGGACAATCTCTCCAAGTAGTTGCAAGTAGGCAGAGAAAAGGAGAACCACAACACTTCAGACTGAAGACTCTAGTGGGCTTGAGAGTACATGTCTGAAGGAGTAGCTATTAGAAGCTATATTCTTTCTACTTTTGGAGAAACTCCGTGTTACTGTGTAAAGTAGTCTCTAAAATAAGGACTATAGAAGTGTGAATTCAGAGCTGTGAAATCAACTCAAAGAAGATAAAGGCTTCTAGGTTCTTCTGCTAACTGCCTTGGAGAGTGTTTGGACTTGAATCCCTTTGAATAATTTCTTCATGTTACTGCATTCCTGCTTTATGTGTCAGGATTTGGCCTGAGAAATAGAATCACTATGAGTGATGTAGAGTAGAGATTTATCATAGAGGCTTTTACCTCAGATAATTGTGGGAGGTGGTATAGAAATCTATGCAACGCTGCTGCTGCCTTTGCATCTTATGCTAGGCCTTAAGTTTCAAAAGATCAGCTCAGGGGCACCTGGGGGGCTCAGCAGTTGAGCATCTGCCTTTGGCCCAGGGCGTGAGTGATTCTGGGATCGAGTCCTGCATCAGACTCCCTGCAAGACTCCTGCTTCTCCCTCTGCCTGTGTCTCTGCCTCTCCCTGTGTGTCTCTCATTAATAAATAAATAAAATCTTAAAAAAAAAAAAAGATCAGCTAGGCCATCAGTCTAGAAGGAAAGCTGTATGTGTAATAGGGGAGAACAGAGAAAAACTGGAACCTGTGAGGACAAACTGCAAACTATGAAGCCAAATGGGGACCCACATCTGTCTTTTACTGCTGCCAAACCTGTGATATACATAACCTGTAGGAGAAGCTGCTGCCATTTGCCGTAGAACTGAATAATAAGCTTAAAGGTCACAGTTAGCATAACATTCTTCAATCATAGCATTTTATCAGCTTACTGCCACCCTTCCACTCCCACTCTCCCATATACACACTCCTTAACTCTCCCCAGAAAATTAAAAATTTTCCAAATGATTTGATAAAGGCTACCAAACATCATCTGAAATTGAACCACAGTTACCTTCAAGAAACAGGACCCTTTTTGAGGGTAATTTTACACTAAAAGTGGTGTTCCAAGAGGATGATCTTTCAATACAGACATACCCAGAAATATTATGGGTTTGATTCCAGAGTGCAGTAAAGCAAATGTCACAACAAAGTGAGTTAAATGGATGTTTCAATTTCCCAGTGCATATAAAAGTTATGCTAGGGCATTGGGGCACCTGGGTGGTTCAATTGGTTAAGTGTTTGCCCTTGGCTCAGGCTCAAGCATGACCTCAGGGTCCTAGGATAGAGCCCCGGGTGGGCTGTCCAGTAGGGAGTCTGCTTCTCCTTCTCCCTCTATCCTTCCCCTCTGCTTGTGCTCTCTCTCTCTCTCTTTTTCAAATAATTAAATAAAATCTTTAAAAATAATTTTTAAAAAGTTATGTTTATACCATACTGTAGTCTATTAAGTCTACAACATTGTTAGGTCCAAAGAAAAGCAGTGTATACACCTTTAGTGAAAAATAGTTTTGCCAGGGTGCCTGGGTGGCTCACTGGTTTTACCAGGTCCCCGGGGTGGCTCAGTGCACCCCAGTGACTGGGTGGCTCAGTCAAGTGTCTGATTCTTGATTTCAGCTCAGGATATGATCTCAGAGTTCTGAGATTGAGCCCCACATTGGCTCTATGCTGAATGTGGAGCCTGCTTGAGATTGTCTCCCTCCATCCTTCCCACTTGCCCACACATGTTAGAATTCTATAAACAAACCTCTTTGCTAAAAAGGCTAGCCTTTAATTGAGCTTTCACAGATCCATAATCTTTTTGCTGGTAAAGGGTCTTGTGTTGATGTTGAGAGCTGCAGACTGATCAGGGTGGTTGTTGCTGAATGTTGGATCTCTGTGGCAATTTCTTAAGACAACTCTGAAGTTTGCCACATAATAATTGACTGTTCTTTTCATGAACAATTGCTCTGCAACATGGGATGCTGTTTGATGGCATTTTACCCACAGTAGAACTTCTTTCAAAATTGGAATCAGTCCTCTCAAACCCTGCTGTTGTTTTATCGACTCAGTTTATGTCATATTCTAAACTCTTTGTTGTCATTTCTACATCTTCACAGCATCTTCACCAGGAGTAGATTCCATCTCAAGAAATCACTATCTTTGCTCAATTCTTGGTAGCAAATCCTCATGTCTTAGAAGTTTAATCATGAGACTGAAGCAATTTATTCACATCTTCAGGCTCCATTTGTAATTGTAGTTCTCTCGCTTCTTCCACCACATCTGTAGTTACTTTCTCCACTGACATCTTGAATCTTCAATTTGTAAGAAATTCAGCACCTATGAAAAACACAATAAAATGAGATATTCCTGTACAGTGAAATAGAATCTTTCTCTTAGTTTTAGAATCTTTTTGCAGCAGTGGTAACATTCAAAGAAGATTCATTGTTCAGATGAAAAAGAGGACTCTTCCCATCTCTGCTTCTTCAGACTTAATTTTATTTTGTAGCCATCGCCACATAGGCCGTGTCCACCAGATTAATCCCAGATAACATGAAGCCTGTCCATTCACAGTCATCCATATGACCTGTGTTGTAGTACTATGCTATTCAAGAATTTGGTGCCATCTAACACAATGACTAGCTAAGTAGTATAGCTTTGATGTGCACAGTTGTAATACTATTTTTATTCTTTCCCTAGAGAGGAATGTTGGAGGCTAGTTCTTTAAAAATAACCAATTTAGAATGAAGCAGCCATATGGTTGATTACAATGATGTTTTTCATTTTAGTTCAGTTTTGGTTCAGTTAGAATCTGATATTATAAGTACTCTTTTATATAAACAAAACAAAGCCTCGGCATTTTGGTCTTAGCATTTAATGTTTCTGTATAACTCTTGAAATTCTGAAAATAATATGAAGGACCAGGCACTATATATTAAAATTATACGATTTCATAAAATTTTCATATTTGCACAATGCTTTACTATAGTACTTTAAAGTTATCACAGGGTTCCTGTCTCAGTCGGTTGAAGACATGACTCTTGGTTTTGGCTCAGGTCATGATCTCATGGGTCATGGGATCAAGCCCCACATCTGGCTCTTTGCTCAGCAGAGCAATCTGCTTGACATTCTCTCCCATGGCTCTTCCCCTGAATCATGCATGCTTGCTCCCCTGAGTCATGCATACTTACTCTCTCTCAAATAAATAAATAATAAATCTTCTAAAATAAAATAAAAGTTACCACATTTATATAATGTCTCACCATAGTGTTTAAAGTAATTGGAAATTTGGTGGAAAATGGAAGAAAATAAATAAACATATATAAATTATTCCTTAAATAATTTATGAGACATAGTTTACCTAATGCAGATGAATTGGAATCAAGGAATCTATATATATGCATGTTCACATTTTTAGGTTCAGTTCACAGTAATAAAAACATTTTTTAAAGTATTCTTTTTTAAAAAAAAGATTTTATTTATTCATGAGAGACACACAGAGAGAGAGGCAGAGACACAGAGGGAGAAGCAGACTCCATGCAGGGAGGCTGACATGGGACTCGATCCGGGGTCTCCAGGATCATGCCCTGGGCTGAAGATGGCACTAAACCACTGAGCCACCTGGGCTGCCCTAAAAAAAAGATTCTTTAGTCACATAAAAGAAATGATTCTCAATATGATTTCTTCCTAAGAACCAGCCAATGTTCTCTTCTGTAGTAATTTATTTTTTTTTCCTTCTGCTGATGTCTTCCCATAAAATGAAAGCTGTAGAAATTAGAAAAGGAGAAAATAAGATAAACATGATCCATGTGTATTGTTGCAACAATTTTTAACTAGTCCAAATATTTTTCCATAAAGTTTCCAAAAAATACGTTTCTCAAACACAAATGCAAGAACAAAGTGCTTCAAATTGTTACAGTAAGTTTTGGTTAGAAAACAATGACATTAATTTTAAAGTTTGTATTGAAAATTTACCTTTTGGAACATCTAGGTGGCTCTGCGGTTTAGCACCTGCCTTTAGCCCAGGTTCGTGATCCTGGAGTCCTGGGATCGAGTCCCACATCAGGCTCCCTGCATGGAGCCTACCTCTCCCTCTACCTATGTCTCTGCCTCTCTCTGTTTGTGTCTTTTATAAATAAATAAATAAAATCTTTTTTAAAAAAAGAAAAAAAATTTACCTTTTGAAAGACATCACATTTATGTCCAAATCTTGAAATATATATGCTATATTATTCTTATATCATTAACATCACAGTATTATGTGTTTTTCATATAATATCAGGTGTTGTTGAATTATTCTATGTAATTTCATTCTTGAATGTTGAGCATCCTTTAATCTTTAAAAATTAGTATGCTGTGTAAAATGCAGAAAAAATGGTGGTCGGATTAAGAAGGATTTAGAGATTTCTGTTATTTTTTAGAAATTTGTCTCATTTAAAAGCTATTGAGTAACTTGGTTCTCCAGATACCAGGTTTGTCAATAATGTTTGACATTGGATATTTACTAGAAACTGCAGAGAATTGTAAACTTGACCCTCCCTGGAAAGCCCTAGTCTGTCAGACAATCACTCAACCAGTTATTCTAGAAGTCAGCCAATCAGACACTCAGTCAGTCAAGCAATTAATTTACATTTACTTGTTATTGGGTAGAACATTTTGGAATATAAAAGAGAGTGCAGACTTTCTCAGCACCACAACCCATGATTTTATTCTCCATTGAGGATGATATATGGAGGACTAGGAGAGCACAAAGAATCATTTAATAGGTGAGAAGTTTTAATAGGATAAAAGGCTGATCCATAATGTGTTCAATTCAGATAGGTACATTCAAATACTGCTCTTATCATTATATCCATGCCATTTGGGGGACTTTATGATCTTGGGCAAGGCAGTAGGCTATGATGTATACAACACTAGGTCTAAACCTTGACTCAGGTGCCAAGTCATTTTAAGAATTTTATCAAACCTTGTTTTTGGTCCATGGTCTGTTTAATTAGAGTATTGGCCTTACTAACACCTATGCCTTATGATTCTGGAATTCTATAATCTTTTTATTCACATAAATATATAGAATAGTGACTTTCAACAATTTCCCATAGCTTTCTTGAACTCTGAGTTCTTTTCAGCATACCACCTCAAGTTGATCATTGTGTGACATTTCGTTTTGTTACAATCAAGTTTGCAAACTGTTTCAGTGATGTCCATCAAATAGATCATTAGGTTGGGTGGATCCTGGTATAGAATTGGGGATGACTTGTTGCCAATGAAAAGCAAGAAACATAGGGTAATACTAATCCAATTCTAGAGAAAAATAATTTCCTTAAGAGAGTATTAGCCCATCTTGTGAAGTTAATAAACAGAGGCTGAAACTACATCACAATGCTAAGTGTGAAAATGTGCATCGTGGAATAACTGTGAATGATTTTCTAGATATTGCAAAAACTTGTTATACTATAGTAGTGATTGTGTTATCACTGTAATTGCCTTTTTAAAAGTGTTACATTGGATATTTTAAATTTTTCCAATGTACTACCAGATTATTTTAGCATTCATAAGAATTTGACAAATGCAGGATATTTACGATTTAGTATAGAGGGGTAGATAATCAAGCTGATGCATAATAAATTTAACTCAAACTAGATGGAACCCTCTGAATTAAATCTTGAAAAAAAAAAAAAAAAAAAGCAGCACCTCTAGAGACAGACCAGTTTAAGTCCACCGTGACTTAGTGCATCATGTTTTTCTGAATTTACTATAAATAAGGAAGTTTATAAAAAGCAAAGCTTGTACCTAATGATCTGTTATAGAATTTTACTTTGAGTACTGTGCATTCAAGTTGATATGTTGAATAAGATTCCACTTGCACTCATATTCAGACTTTAAGGTTGTTTTTGATAATTAAGTATTTCCCTAAGTTATGAAATTCTTACAGTAAAATTAAAAATCATATTTTTTAAAATTTTGGAGCTTAATAATAATTATGAAGCAATACCTTGGCTCAGAAAGGGAAAAATGAAAAGCATGGATCAAATTGTACAGCACCTCTTTGATGGTTTGACATGAGGCCAGAAGCAAGAGTTTACACTAAACATTGTTTTTAAAATGCAACCTTTAGTGTTACTTGATTTTTTTCCCCAAGCAAACTAAGATGTGAGATTTAATAATCCTTTCTGACAATTTTATAAAAATGGGCTGCCATGCTTAATTGATGATAGGCCTCTTCATCTGCCACCTCCAGGCATTCACTGTAAGTTACTGATACAGAGTTCACAGCCTCTATCCATCAGATCTTTGACTGCATCTGTGTTATTAACCTTTGGGTTGATCTGAGAGTGACATCGCCCCAACTAACTGGCTGTCATGTCAGCTTGGCAGCTGGGCTTTGCATGTTCTCTTTCACTTTCACTTTGTCTCTCAAGATCATCTGAAGAGTTAGGGACAAAGCAATGTAGCCAATTACCTTGTAATTTCTAGATTGTCCAGCATTTCTCTGAGATAGTGCCAGAAGGCACTATTCTATTTCCAGGAGAAAATATAATTCTAAAAGATACGAGCAGTTGATGCCCTAGAAATATAATAGTCAAAAGTCTTTGAGTCAGAGAGTCCAGGTTCTAATTTTAGCTCCAACTCTGTGGCTTTTTGCAAGATACTTAACCTCTCTGGAACTCAATAGTAAAAAAGAAGAAATTATTTTGGGGCAAAGATAGTGAATTTTCCTCCAGAATTCATTCTCTCTGTGTATCGTTTATAGATCAGCCTTACCTGTCAGGGACAAATTTATATTTTGGAAGTGTTAAGAAAAAAAGATATAAAATAAATAAATGAATAATTTGCTAACTCCCTTTTCCCCAGGGCCTTTGAAGAAGGCTGTGTAAGTGAGGGACTCTAAAGGTTATACCATATTAAAGTCACAGTAATTCCCAGTAAGTCTACCTCAACCTAGTCCATTACATACACACATATTTTAGTAGGGCTTCTACTCTCCCAGCTGGAGACTACATTTCTTAGCCTGCCTTGTTACTGTGCCCATTTGATGGTGTTCTAGCCAAAAGGAGAACATAAATAATATACACAACTTCCAGATAATATCCTTTAAAAACTCTGCTTGGCTTCCATTTTATTTTTACCTTTTTCCACTGACTGGGAAATGACAGTAGCTGGGAATGGGAGAAATGGCCCCATTTTGGACTCAGAGATGGAAGCTCTACCTGGAGTCGTGCAGAGACCTCTTGGGATAACCCATTCTGGATTACTCTGCGTGCTAAATATTTCTTGAGGAAGAAATAAATTTTTTTAAGTCAATGTATGTTTGGGTTGCTGTTAAAGTAGTGTAGCCCATATCCTAACAAATATAAATACCTACCCTTTAGTATTTTTTGAGAGTCAAAAGATACAGTGCACGTAAAATGCTTGCAGATGGTACTCTGCAAAAACTAGCTCTTCCAGACAGAATTTTTTAATTATCTAATTTTGTTTAGGCAAAGAAATAATCCTAGAATCAGTAGAGAGGTTAATCCTCAGATAATTTTAAACTAAAGTCATTCTAAAATTTAATCCAATAAACAGTTATTAGGTTTAGAATAAAGTTATTGTAAAATTTAATCAACATTTGTTAGGTGTCATCACTGTGCCAGGAAATGTGCAAGCATCAGGGATACAAAATTAAATATAGTTTAGTATAATAAACATACTAATTGAGTATGTACATGTGCTAGACTACATGCAAAAGTGAAACATATTGCGTAGTTATTCAGATAAGAAAACATGAGAAGCATGTTATTTCCTTGTCTACATAACTGTGTGATATATGTCATTTATGCTTTCATGTTTTACCTGTTGTGATATTTCAATATATAATATAATGTCTACAGTAGGAAAAGGGAAACATTTTAATTACCATCAAGATCTAGTATTATGTTTTTTTTCACTGCAATAATCATGTTCTTCTAAACTATAAGAATTTAGAATTTGTACAGTTTATTCAGTTAGATCATGATTGTTTATTCAAAATAAAAATTGACAGAAATTTACTTGTGTATAGATAATTTTTTTTGCTCAGTTATCTGAAAATAATACTTATATGGATTACTGACTATGGGACTAGCTTTCTTGATTAAACTTGTTATCCTATAAGTTTATTTATAGATTTACAGATTTATTTATTTTTCTTAGAGAGAGAGATATTATGGGAAGGGACAGAAGGAGTGAGATAATCCTCAAGCAGACTCCCCTCTAAGCAAGAAGCCCTACTTTGGGCTTGATCCCACAGCCTTGAGATCATGACCTGAGCTGAAATCAAGAGTCAGATGCTTAACCAATTGAGCAACACAGGTGTCCCTGTAAATTTATTTATTAATCCAACCTTTCAATAGTTTCTTTTCTGCCTTCTATACAGTTACTCCCATAGAGACCCCAATTATTCAAATGTTGGGAGATAACAGATTGTGATAAGAGAAAGGTAGCTAATTTTATGTAAATGTTTTGATTCTTGTTATGTAAAACGTTAGGTTAAATACAAGTTTAGGAGGCTTAATCCTCCCTGTGAAAAATAAGGGAAGAGGTATCAATACCTATCTTCCCTTTTTTTTTTTTTTTTTGACAATTACTTCAGAAAACTTGTGGTTATAAATTCTCTTTGAAATGTATGTAAATATTTTTAAAGGCCAAATAAGCATCTTGTCCTTTTTATAATCCAAGTGTATCTTTCTCTGGGACCTGGAAATCATCTCTTTGAAATATCATTAAAGCAGATAGCACTCCTACATCCCAGTTCTGGCGGGCAGGTAGGAGGATCCCAACCTTGGTCAACTTGCAAACCTACCTCCTGTCATAAAAGTAAGAATTTAATTTGCCTTTGGATAAATTCAATTAATTAACAGGATGAGTCATCTCAATCATCAGGTAAATTTAGAATGAACTATGTGAGAAAAATGGTGCTGTCAAGTCCTTTTACTTGAAACAATAGTTACTGTTTACCTTGACAACACATGTGAAATGCATTGTATCAGCTTGATTCTGTGGAAGAGTGAGATTTTCCTCTGTTTTTGCAATCTCTTTGTGGATTGCCTATTATGCTCATCATAATCTGGTTTAATACTTATTCAATAAGTATTTTCTCTACTATGTTTGTGGAAACGTTTTTTCTGGATTGGCAGATTTTGTTCTTCTATCTCCTCAACAAAGGTGACCACAGATATTATCCATTCATATAACCTTTCATATTTTTAAAATATTTGAACATTGCTCACAATCTTCTTAAAAATATAGGAAATAAAAATCTCGATACATGTACATAGGTGTTAGGTTGATAATGTTGTAAGTAAAAAACAGATATCAGCAATTTCATGTGTTGCAACCTAAGTTATGTGAGTATAGAGAAATGTGTGGAAGAATCCACATCAAACTATCAAAATTAACTAATTAGGGAGAGATTAGTAAATTTCTTTTTATATACCTATCATATTTTTTGACTTGTTGTGGTAAGTTTGCATTACACTTTTTTTCTTATTTTACAAAGAATAAATTGATTAGGAATACGATGCTGATTGTATTTGCAACATAAACATCATTAATCAAGGCAGGGACATTTTCCCTTTTTCTTTTATATATACATAAATAAAATGATTTCTGTAAGTTTCAGATTATATCCTTAAAAAATTCTGCTTGTCCTCCATTTCCTTTTTTCCTTGTTTCACTGGCTGGGAAATGGCAGTAGACAGATATGGGAAATGGCCCTATCTATCTATCTATCTATCATCTATTTTAAAATGCAGTATTATATTAACAGTTATATATAACTGTGATATCTAGGTAAAACATATATGCTAGATGTATATGATATATATAAAAGATAAATCTTGCAAGTTATATATATATAACTCCTAATATAAGGCTGTGTAAACATTTGTTAAAAGAAAAAAATGCATGAATGAATGAATGATCATAGCCAGAGAAGGTTTTAAGGAATAGTAAAGATTTAAAGAAGATAAGGATAAGTTGACAGATGTTTGAGGGTAGAAAACCAGAAACAGTGTAAGTAAAACTTTATTTTGAAAAGTTTGGGTAATAATAAGGCAGGTAAAGTAGACTTTAATGTTGGTTGAAAGAGATCTTTTCTGTAGAGTAGATTTTGAGGTTGGTTAAAAGAGATCTTTTTGTAGTTTTAAGTTCCTGAAGCATATACATTTACATGTTTAGTGACATTTTTGGTGGCAAAGAACTAAAGAGAGAGGCAGAGACAATAACTAAAAGCTGTAGATAGATCACTAAGAAAGCAGATCCCGGTCTTGAATTGGTTCATACAGAGTTCCTCTATTATTATGAAAAAGAAGGAAAGGTAACTGATACACGTCTGTTTGTAGATCTATTGGAAGCCTGAGAGGATCTCCATTGATGATGACTTTCTGTCTCTGTGAGGGTTGGAGATAAGATAGGATGCATCTGTCTTTAATGCTGCAGTGGTTCTTGCTGAGCTTAATACCTACACAAGTGGAGATGTATCTTACATGCTTTTGAAGTTCCAACTTTTAGTTGTCATTTGCATGCTAATAATTCCTAAGTATGTCATTTTGCCTGTTTGCCTAGGACAAGGTGGTTTTTATCCTTACTTACACATTGTCAAATAAACTCTGTATGGATAATCCTGGAGCTGATCACAGATCACAAGCCTGTTCTTACCTTTTCCTCTTGGTGAATTCCTATTTAGGATCCTTGGTTTCTTCCCTCAGTCAGGACCACTAAAGCATTTTGAAAAGGAAATGAATTCTGATTATTTTTCTTACAGAGGCTCTATATCTACTGGTGTTCAATGAGGAAACTGGAAAAACCTCCAGCTATTTCACACAACCAATGGCTTAACAGAGGGGATTTAAAAACCATTAGAAGACCTGGGAAAGAAGATGTTAGGGAGGTCACTGTATCATTTAGGAAATCAGAAAATGTTCAGATTATAAAAAATCAATGCCACTGACTTCATTGCCTCCTGAACTAAAGCAAGTGATTCTTTGGACGACACCAGGAAGCTGCTAGAAAAATCTTGTTGCTAAAGCCTTGGCAGATGCCACGCACAGCCATGAGAATAACAATTGCTTCTCTTCTGCTTTTCCTATGCCTTCTAAAATTACATTAGTTCCTCTCATTGGCAGAATGTAACCCAGACCCATACTGGCAGGAAATCTTGAAAATGTAGTTGTAGTTCCCAGGCCTCCAGCTCCAATGATAAAAGGAGAACACAGAAGGGGGAAAACGGGGTTCAGTGGCCAACACAATTTCACACAATCCAGCACATTTCTAAGCCAAATTACTCACATTCTTTCCCAGGGAACAGTTCTCATTTGACCTACAATAGGAGATGCTGAATATATGTTCTCTGAGTAAGACAACGTTAATTCAGGGGAGACCCCAGGAGAAACTTAAACCAACTAGTCGAAGTTAGTCAAGCGTTAGAGGGCTAGGTTGATTTACCTCTGGCTGACATTATCCATCCTAACTCCTCAGCAGTAGCCGGAAGGGTGTGACAAATTAGCATAGGAGTCATTTGTAGGATTGCCAAACAGAAACTAAATAATATATCCGTGCTTCTCTCCTAACTGTCACCAAGTTGTTTGAAAGCCAATATAAGGAAAAGGAAGTGCCAATTTCAAAGCCTCACTAAAGAGCTGCGTTCAGAATAAGTTACTCTTCTCTGTAAAGGTAGCTCTGTTGCATGTAATAATTTAGCAAGGATAATTTGTAAGAAAGTTCAAGATAAAAAATTTATGGATGAGATTGCTTTGAAGATTTTGACTTAAAGCAACGTTGTGAACTAACATTTCCACTAAAGTAGAAATTTAAGAAAATTTGAGCAGGATGCAAACCCTACAACCACAATGTCTTTACTCTGGGTATTATAACTAAGTAAGTAGTCCACAAAGAACCATTACAGTTAAACTTAGTAGTGAAACTTTGGAAAAGCTGAGAATACTATAATAAAATCAGAGTTTTATGAAACCATGATCAACCTCCTCAATTTTATGAAATGTCAATTTTTTTTTTTATTTCTGGATTTAAATCTGAATGTCTTAGATATTCTCCCACTTTCTTCTTCCACGAGGATATTGACAGGCATACCAAATAACTACCTTGCTTTGGAGGAGCCTCATTTTATTTCTGTTTAGGGAAAAGTCCAGGTTCAAAGAAGAAGTTGGTGATCATAACAGGACCATTAGATGCCTAAATTGAGACCGATGGAGAAAGAAACGGAAGACTTATGACATATTTTTTAGTTTTAGCAGAGACTGAAATTTAAAGGTCACAGTTGGCAATGTTTGAATTTCTCTCTTAGCAAAATACACAGTTTAAGACCCCTGAAATACCACATACACAGCTTTTAGAACATAGAAATGGCAAAATAAATACCTCTGAATTTGTCAACTTTTTTGTTTTCACAGTTGACTAAATTTCCCATTTGCTTGTAGTCTACAGCCTAAGAAATGTGAAAACTTGTTTTTTTAATAAAAGATTATTTCTAAACTTATCAATGTAAAAAGTTACCTTCTCAAACATTGAGGATTTCTTTATTAGTTAACTGTCCTAAAATCTTCTGTAAGAGATTTTATGATTTAAAATCAAGGGCAAATTAATCTGACATATTTATCATATGATAACATGTCATGTATATGTATGCATTGCCAATTCTATTTAAAAATATTTAGCAGCAAGTTACTATTTTAACTTAGTTGCTTTATTAAAATATTTTAATTTTGTGCAAAATGCATAAGTCAAAGGAAATGCATATTATTATTTTCTCTCAGGTAACCATGACCATGAAAAGGTAAGCTACTTAAGCTTACCTTAAGAGGAGTGTCTCTAGTTTCACCTAAGGGTGGTATATACTTCTTTCAACAAAACTATGTAGAGTTAAATGTTTTGACTGGTAGATTAGAAAATCTAAGTTAAATTGAAATTAAATGTTAAAATTTGGTAAGATGGTAAAGCTTACGTACGAGTGCTTTGCCGAGTGAAATGAACGTAGCATTTAGAGGTATATGAATATTCACAGTTCAACAAAAATAAGGAGGCTAATCTTGCTGAAGAATGGGCTCTTTCATTGGAGAGAGTAGTAATTAAAATATCCAGATACGTGAAAGCTTCCATATAGATCTTTCAAGCCTTTATAGCATTTTCTGTTTGTGTTCTTCATCTGGTAGTTATTTTATATTATTCTCCAATTTATATATTAATTTTGAAATCTCTACTGATTAAGTAAACTCTTATGGGCCAGAACCATATTTCATATTTCTTTATAATTCTCAGTTGTGCATTGCACAGTGCATATTATAGGCATGCAATAAACATTGGTGTTGGTATGGTTGATTATGATAATGATAATGGTGGCAACAATGTTGGATAGGTAGATTAAGACATGAGTGGGTAATTGTTTGGATGCCAATCTGATAACTTTAAATACAATTTAGGAACATGGCATTTGAGGCTAGAATTTATCATGAAAGAATTTTGAAGGCAGAAATATCAAGGTATTTGGTGACTAAGTCTAGGTAAGAAGGGCACAGTTGGCACAAGTAATACTTAACTGTAAGATTTAAGTATTGGAAAATAAAGGGATGGTTGGAAGGGAAGCTGATTGGTCAAGAAAGAAGATTAAAAGTTAGTTTTAGTAAATTTGTCATAACAATGAAGAAAATAAAAATACCAAGTATATCATTGAAGATCATGAACTGAGGTTTATACTGTGAGGAAGGAGATATAGGTTTAAAATTCATTGCCCTCTAGTTGAGGTATGATAAGGCAACAAAGGATGTTCTAGTTCTCTTTCATGGAAAGAATAAAGAAAAGCAAAATACACATATTTCATAATTTGGTATATGTATTCCTGGAAAACCTTCTATTCTGCCAAATTGTGTACTACAAATAAGGCTTACACGAAAGATAGAATTGGGGGCAAGCCATCAATCTCTGCAACTTTATAAACAGAGCACAAACAGAAAATGCTATAAAGGCTTGGAAGAACAATCAGAAAGAAAGAACAAACAGAAAGAGAAACAATCTGAATGTTAACAAACACTGACAGGTTTTTTTTAAAAGGCAAATTTCTAATAAATTAATAAATTGTACCATAAATAAATATTGTGAAAAACAATAAAAGCTTGATAGGAGGTGTATAAAGAAGGATGTGGAGTTACACAGACAAGAGAGAATTATAAAGATTGGAAAGAAGGAGGTAATAAAGGCTACATAAGAAGCCAAACTGATCTCTCTGTGTGTCTCTCATGAATAAATAAATAAAATCTTTAAAAGAAAAAAAAAAAGCCAAACTGAGCCAAGGTGTAAAGAACATGTGGTGACATGGTTAAATGCCCCTTAGTGGCTCTCTGTAATCTAGCACCATGTGGTAGACAGAATAATGGCGCCCCCCCCCCCGCAATTTTCCATATCCTAATCCCTAGAACCTGTAAATATTTTAGCCCACATGGCAAAATGGAAGTCCTTACATGTAAAACCTAGAGATTGAGGGATTGTCCTAGGTGATCTGAGTGCCCCCAGTCTAATGACATGGGTCCTTAAAAGCAGAGATTCTTTTCCTAGCTGTGGTCAGAGGGAGATATGAATGAATAATAAAGAAGTTTAGAGAGATATGTTGCTGACTTTGAAGTTAGAGTGAGGGGACTTCAGGGAAAGAAATGTGGGCAGCCTCTAGAAACTGGGAAAGTCAAGGAAACAGATTCTCCTCTAGAGCATGTGGAAAGGAATGTAGCTCTATAGACACCTTGATTTAAGCCCATTGAGATACAAGATCTGTGTTAGACAACTACTGCAGCCAGTACTACTACTATTAATGTTATTACTACTTCTATTGCTACTATCAATCTGTAAGGGTAAACTTGTGTTTTATGCCACCAAATTTGTGATAATTTATTAAGCAGAAGTAGAAAACTAACATTTTTTCAATATGTCGTATTTTTTTAATATTAATAGGCTAGAGACAGTCATAGACCATTCAATGTGAATTTTACCTCATAATAACTTTATATTGATTTATACTAATAGTGTGTAGAGTCATTCACATTATAGAAACATGTGAAGGCTGAAGAGACTGCCCTGCCCGCAAAACTGATATTTGGAGAAGGTCCTCATTTAAAAAGCAGTTTTGAAAAAAGTGAAGTAAGTACAAAAGGCAGGACAAATGACACATAAAAAGTAGCATTAAATCTTATCCAGGATGGCCCATGGGATAGGGTTTTATGATCGTATGAGTAGAGAATTCTATCAATGTTGAAGAGTCATAGAGGAATTTTTCAGATATTTTGTCTTATGACTAGGCTTGTCAGATAGAATGCAGATTCCCCAGTTAAATTTGGATTTTAGATAAACAGCACATAATTTTTGAGTGTAAGAATGTCCCATACAGTATTTGAAACTACGAAGTAATCCATTGTTTATCTGAAATTCGCATTTACTTAAGTGTTTTATATATGTATTTTAAAGACTTTATTTATTTGAAAGAGAGAGCATAAGAGAGATAGCAAGCACAGCACTATCTTATTTACACTACGAAGTTATCCATTGTTTATCTAAAATTCACATTTACTTAAGTGTTTTATATATGTATTTTAAAGACTTTATTTATTTGAAAGAGAGAGCATAAGAGAGATAGCAAGCACAGCATAGGGAGGGGTAAAAGGAGAGGGAGAAGCAGACCCCTTGCTCAGCAGGGAGCTTGACTTCTGGGGCTCAATCCCAGAATCCTGAGATCATGACCTGAGCCAGAGGCAGACACTTAACTGAGTCACCCAGGAACCTCTAACTGTTCTATATTTTTATTTGCTTAGTCTGGCAACCTTACTTGTTTTTAAAATGATTGATTTTAAGACATTTTTATTATTAATGCATCATAAATCATGAGAATCTTTCAAATTAGGAATTTGATGTTTCACTTTACTTAAAAAATATCCTACTAAAAAAAATCCTACTAAATTTATGGTGTATCTTATACAGCATCTTAAAATCAGGGAAATAGGTATAAGCTTTTCTTATAATTTTATTGGTATTCTATATATTTGAGATATATCTCTAGTTGGTTAATTGACATATTTAATTGTCATATATAGTACATGTATGTCTATGTTCTTATGAACTATTTCTTACAAGTTAAAATTTAGTCTATGATAGTGAAAACATTGAGTGAAAAATTCTGTAATATGTTGTTACATGAGGGTAAAGCAAATTTGTTTCATTTTTGTCATGTAGGGCAGCCAGTATTTGAAAATTAGATTAGCAGTGGAGCCAGTTCGCATGTTCCTATGTCGTGTGGAGAAGGTATAATGATTTCAAAGACAGTCTGATGTTGACAGAAATTTCAACTATGAATTTATACTATATCCGATCATCAACTTGAATTGACACCTTTTATTTAAATCTTTAAAGATTTTATTTGTTAATTTTAGAGAGACAGAGAGAGTGTGAGTGGAGGGAGGAGCAAAGAGGGACAAGCAGACTCTGCTCTAAGCAGTAGCCCCATGTGGGGTTTGATCTCCTGGCTCTGAGATCATGAGCTGAGCAGAAATCAAGAGTCTGTCACTTAACCAACTGAGCCACCCAAGTGCCTGTCCAATCACTTGATACTTTAACTGTCTAAAGAATTTTACTCAGAATTTTAAATATTTGTATTTTTATTTCTTTGTGTATTCTTGTTTTTAAATGTTCTCTTTTCTCTACATGTTCTCCATACTTCTGAAAGTCTCTAGACTTTTAAATCTTTTTTCTGCAAACTATATTCCAATTTATATATATCAGAAACTGTGTACGTATTGTGAACTCGTTTGTTTTTTTTTTCTTTTTTTAAAGATTTTATTTATTTGTGAGAGAGAGACAGAGATGGTGGTAGAGAGCACAAGTGAGGAAGAAAAGGAGAAGCAGGCCTCCACCGAGCAGGGAACCCAGTCCAGGGCTCTATCCCAGGACCCCAGGACCATGACCCGAGCCAAAGGCAGATGCTTAACTGACCAAGCCACCCAGGTGCCCCTGAACTGATTAGTTTTTAAATGGAGTACTTTACCAACTGAGGCAAACAGTACCAGGAAAATCAGGAAGAAAATTATCAGTATTCCATATAGTTTCCATATGCATTTATGCATATATTTTCTGTCCATAAACATCCTCAAATAAACTAAGCTTTCAGGTAAATCCAAATAAATTTAATCTTTGGTTTGTATCATAGACTTGTAAGTGACAATAAATGTACTCAGCATGCCAAAGTGGCACAATGATTGGAAATTTTTATTTAAAATTGATAAATGGGAAATTTTCTTCCTTATGTAAATGATCTAAATATTCATCCACTGATGGCCACAATTATCTCCAAATTGAAAATTAAAATACAAGGAATCTTTTAAAAGAGGACTTCTTATATATATATATATATATTAATATATATAATTAATATAATTATATAATTATATATATAATATATATAAATTAGTAAGATAGCTTCTCTTAACTATCTTAACCAACTCTACAGGAAGCCTGCCTGATTCACTCTGGCTTTTTTTTTTTTTTTTAATGGGTGAAAAACTTGCATATAACTTTGTGGTATTTCATTTGCCTTCTTCTGTTACCTTTTTCCAGATTTGTAGTTCTATTTTTTTATACTTTGTAATACGTACAAATTAAATATAAAGCATAGGGAACTTTTAATAATGATAAACTTTTCAGCACAGTAATCTTGGAGAAGTATTTTCGTATGATTTTTGACATTAAGTTGAACAACAATACCCCTCTCTGACATAATGGAACTGATGTCAGTGGAGTGCAGACTAAATTACAAAGGGCATTTATTTCCCAGAAGCTGTAAAGGATTAAAAACTATCTCAGGTCGTGATATTCTATTTTGTATCATGTTGCTTTGTACTATAAGTTTCTTCTTAAGAAAAAGAGAAAAATATAATGGGAATCCTTTATTTCATGACCACCAGCATCTGTAGGAGTTTCTATATTACATGGTCAATATTTTCAACGAAAAGTCCCTTTGCACTTACATCTTATAAATGGAGTATGTGGCTTCATAATCAAAAGTATTCTCTAAAGTCATATTTAAGGAAGCAAAGGTTTCCAGCTATAAATAGTCACAGCATTAAAACAGATGTTTTTCAAAGTTCACTTGTATTTGGTTGGTTGCTATCAGTAATAAATTTCACCTGTACTTAATGTTAGATCATGAAATCAAGATTTAATTCCAAGTAGAGTCTGAAACAAAACTAAAGATATCAAATATTAAGATGAATTATATTTTCAAATATTGTGGAATTGTGTTTTAGGGTTCCAGAATCCCTTTATTTATTCCTTATCCCCTTGACTTGCCACATGTTACCAAAAGTAGCATAGCTATCCATGAAGGAATGAGGGCTTTTTTGTTGTTTCTAAAACATCTAGGTTTGAACAGGAATTTACTTTTGGCAGGTTCCTTGCCATTGCTGAGTTCTGTTTACCTTTGTAAAGCAGGGATGATAATAGTGTGCTATTGCTGGGAGTAGCTCTCCTTAATTTTTTTTTTTCATATTTGTGTATGGTCGGGGATTTCTGAACAAAACTCACTGGAAAACTTTGTTAAAGGATGATTACTAGTGAACATGCTTTAAAGCCTGAGATGGTATATTGTTCCAAAAGATATTTAGAGACTTCTCTCCCCTGAGGCCATTTGCTGTTCCAGTTTTGGGGGGCTGGGACTTTGCCTTCTAAGGAAGACTTATTTACATTCCTGCTTAAATGCTTCTCTTCCTCTCCAGCCATCCCCCCCCCCCACCACCACCACCACACACACACACACTGCCTCTGTTTCTAAGGGAAGGAGATACAGATCTGTAACTGTCCTGTACAACTTCGGAATCTCACAAATTCAGAGTTCTTGTTATGTGGTACAAACCCAGTACAAGCACAGGGTAACAGAAGGCCCTTACCATATTGCCCAGCGGAGACTGGAATTTGGGGAACCAGTGCTAATGTACTCTGTATGTAATAATGATCTGTTCTCTGATCCAGAAACTTTATGTATCTTATTAGAATATGAATCAATCTCTATCTATCTATCTATCTATCTATCTATCTATCTATCTAATCTATCTGTCATCTATCTATCTTCCTATCCACACACATGTATGTATCAGCCATTCCATTTGCTACCTAAGAGAATCTAAAATCTCTGTTCCAATGGCATTATGCCCATCCTCAAAGGATGGTGCTCATTTCTGTTGCTAGCATGGGCTTAGATATACCAGATCCCTTTCCCTCCAGTTAAGTTAGAGGTAGGTTAAATATAACCAAGGATATCAAAGAAGTCAGCCAAATCAATGGTAGTTCTAGGAAAGGTTTTCCTCATAAGTGGGAAAGTGCTATATTAAGAGAATTCCATTTCCCTCCCAATTATTTGCATTTTGGAGCTTGTCTTATGAGAATGTGGTACACAGGGGTGCAGCCCACATGTTGTGATCATTAGAAGCAAGTATGAAGAAAGAAGCAGAATGGGGATGAAAGAACAGAAGAAATGTCAAATCAGCAAGCAAAAGAGCAGAGTGTTATGGATAATGTCTTTAAGCTGCTAAATCAACCCTGAATCCATTCCTTTGGATTTTTTCATTGAATATAAAATAAGTGATCCCTATAATTCAACATGCTCTTCTTATTTTCATTTACTTAAACTAAGTAATATAAGAATATAGGAATTGTAAAGATTAAATGAAATGAGAAATTAGGTAACTAGAATAGGACCTAGTAGATGCTTAGCTAAAAAAAAAAAGAAAAAAAAGAAAAAAAAAAGATTAAAAGGAAAAAAAAAAGTGCTGCTGCTGCTGCTAGTATTACTAATGGGGGTTATCCCAGGTCTGAACACCTGTAGGCCTATTGTCTAAGTGTCTGTATCATAGATCCGGGGTGCTGATTTGGGGGGTTTATGAAAGAGTGGTCATTTAATCACAAGGACAGAAATGAGGCATGTTGGTAAATGGAAGGAACATCAGAGTAAAATATAAAAGTGGTAAAATTTAATTAGAGCAATTATTCTTAAACAGGAACCCTTTATGCTCTCAACAATTATTTAGAACTAAAAAGTTTTGCTTATATGAGTTGTCTATATCAACATATACTGTATTAGAATTTAGAATTAAATTTTAAAATTGAGTACTTCATTTTAACTTTATTGAAAACCTGTTTTATATAGATTTCTTTTTCAAAAATTAAAAAAAGAGAGAAACATCATTGTTTAATTTTTTTGCAGATCATTTTAATGCTTAGCTTCTTATATCTGCCTCTGCATTCAAATAGCTCTGTTCTATTTGATTGAAGTATAGTGAAGAAGTTTTGATTTTACACAGATATGTACTTAGAAAAGGGAGGAGTATTGCAATGATCTTAAAGATAATTGTGGTTATTTTGTTTTGGAATTACACCAAAACTTGTCAATTGATGGTTTCTTAAAAGTTGATTAGAATGTAGAATTTTGGTACGTAGCAACAAATATTTCAAAGCAACAAATGTGCAATCCATTGATCTGTGTTGCATCTTAATTACTTTTACTCATGCATAATTCTGTAACATCATGCATTGCTATTTGGAAAATATTGGTTAACTGAGTTATGTATATCATTTAAAAATTGGCAAATTCATTATCACATTTGTTAGCATCAGTGGTGTTCTAATAAGAATATTAGTTAAGTATTGGAAAACTGTCAAGTTCATGGTGGCAGACCTACATTTTCTAAAATTCTAATTTTTCCTTGAAAGCTTGAAATACATTATTGCAACAAATATTGTCAGTTGTTTTCCTTGAAATGACAGGTCCACTTCATTAATTTTTGAAAAAATGTCTGTCAAAACATGTCTGAATAATTATAGTATGTCACTGTATCTTCAAGTAAAAATGGTGCTCCACTAAAAAAGCAGCAAGTTGAGTTTGCATCTGAAACAACTGCACACGGGCTTTTACTGGAAACAGCCATACGCTTCAGAATGTAGCAGAAGCATTTTATCTTGATCTGTCATTTTGTCCTATAGACTATTAAAGAGGGATCTATGCAAAGGCTGAACATGATTAAATTAATTTTACTACTTCACCATGAACACTGTTATGTGAAATTCAATGTTTTTCTTTTTTATAAAATTATGAGTGCAGGTCAGTAAAGAATACAACGACTCCTAGACTACTGATGTATAATTTGGTGCTGCTACCTTAACTCATGTTAAGGTGTCAGCATTTTTATCATCATTGTTTTTGCACCATCAGTGTACATGTCAACCAAGTGAAAGAGGCAAATTATCTCTTAGTATTATTATGAAATAGTTTTGACCTCATTGGTCCCTGAAAGGATCTTACAGGCTGTTTTTGGTTCTAGAGATCATACTTTAAAACAATCAATTTAAGGAACAAAGCGGGGAGAGGGAATGTACCAGTGTGTCAAGAATCTCCCTAATATCCTGACAGGCTAATAAAATGAAGATGTCACATCAAGCCCATTAAAAGAGAGGACTGTTTATTTGCATTCATCAACCATCCAACCCAGTAATCCCTAGTTCTTGTTCCCAGTGGTAGATGCTGTGATATAGACATCTTCCATTTGGATGGAAATTTTTGGATTAGGTGTGCTGTTTGTGAATCTTTAACCATTGATTCATGGTATCTGAGTCTTCTAATGTACTTGAAGGGAGAAACCAAGAAATTTTTGAGTTTTATTAAGCATTCAAACAAAGTGCTTACCACAGCAGATTCAGGTTGTTACCCAAACTTCATCATTTTCTTGTGTTATCTGTTTATTTTCTGTCATCCATTTCAGGAGTCTGCTGCATATTTCTCCTTCTCCACACATACTTGCATTAGATACAGGCAGGCATATTTTTGCATTATACTTATAACATCTGCTTTGAAGAGACAGGGAGTAATCTTGTGATTCAACTATTTTATCTTACTTAGTAAGATAAAGTTCAGTAACAACCAAACCTAAAACGTTTTTGTGGTCAGCATTTACTGACTGGTACAAAGTTATTACTTTTATGTACTTATCACAGTACTTTCAGCTCATGAACTGCTGACATTTGTTTTTCTTATCCTAAGTTGAGAAAATTACAAACATGTAAGAACTCTGCTTTGTATGGCTAGTAAAGTTGAGATTTTATTTCTAGAGGTTTGAGAATGCCTCTTTATCCAGAGCATGATACTCCTTACTGGTGTGTTAGAAACTTTGCATATTCTCACTAATAATGAGATATTAACTTTTATACTAGTTTTAATCTTTGTTTTTTATGTTTAAATGTATTTCATTTTTGTCTTACCTATTATTTATTGCTGATTATATTTTATTGATCCCTACTAACCACTCTAAATTATTTTTTAAATATGCCATTATATAAATAAATAAATAAATAAATAAATAAATATCTAACATTTATGCTGTTCTGTTCAAATTCTCAGTTTATCCCAACTTTTACCTCTGACAGCAATTTTAAATGCACAAAGAGTCTGATGATGTGTCTCTGATTCTTGAATATAAAGATTCATGTTCAAGATCATGATCGTCACAACTATATGATCCCTGCAACTGAAATATGCACTGGTGTTTTGGAGATAGCTGATTAGACAGACAGTGAAAATATGAGATAAATATTACCAAGAATCCTCAGGAAAATTAACCCATGGGACATGAAATCCTCCTTGTCATAAATCACATAATAGTTTTTCTTTTATGTGAGAATTGGTAGAGAACACTAATATATTTAGACAGTTGATTCTAAGCAATTAAGGCCACTGCAAAGACCAAGTGTATTTTGTACTAAGGAAGAATGGATACTGCTTTTAAGAACTATATATTTCTTTAGAGATTCAGTTTTTAATTTCCTACACTATTCATACATATACATTTCTTACACTATTTCTTACACTTTCTTACATATACAACTTTCACTTACACTTACATATACATACTTACATATACAACTTACACTTTCTTACATATACAAATTCAGTTTTAACTTCTTACACTAGGGTTCTTTTTCGCTTTCACATTTATTCACTATTTTTTAAACAGCATTATTGAGTCATATATTACAAATCATAAAATGCACCCATTCTAAGTGTATGGTTTGATAATTTTTAGTAAATTTAAAGAGTTGTAGAAGCCAGCACACTCCAGTTTTAGAATCTTTCCATAAACCCCAAAAGATTTCCTGTGCCCATTATCTGCACATCCTTATTCCCACTGTCATCTCTAGGCAACCACTAATCTGTGTGTGTCTTTAAAGATTTTTCCTTCTGGACCATTCACATCCATGGAGTCTTGCATCTGAGTTCTTTGGCTTAGCATAACGTTTCTGAGGTTCACCCATATTGTAGATTCATGTATCAGTGTTTGTTCCATTTTATTGCAGGGTAGTGCAATATATGAATATACCACATTTGTTTAGACAATCATTAGCTGATGGGCATTTGAGTTATTGCCAAATTTTGGCTACTATGAATAATACTGCTGTGAGCATTCATATACAAATCCTCATGTGGACATATATTCCTATTTGGGGTGCCTAGAAATGGGACTGCTGAATCATATAATAATTTTATGTTTAACTTTTTAAGAAACTGTAGAGGTTTGCCAAAGTAACTGCACCATTTACCATTGCTAGCAATGTACGAAGTTTCCAGTTTTCTACACGTTTAGAACACTTATTATTGTATGTCTTTTTGATGATAGCCATTCTAGTGGTTATGAAAAGACCCCTTACTGTGGTTTAAATTTGTACCTCTCAAATGACTAATGAGGCTGAACATCTTTTTATGTGTTTATTAGATATTCACACATTTTTTTAAAATATCAATTTAAATATTAACTGTAGTGGCTGCAAGTTTACAGTAAGGTAGAGGGTCTTGTTGAATTCACCTTTTAAATCTTCTTTTTTTTTTTAATTAATTAATTTTTATTGGTGTTCAATTTACCAACATACAGAAAAACACCCAGTGCTCATCCCGTCAAGTGTCCACCTCAGTGCCCGTCACCCATTCCCCTCCAACACCCGCCCTCCTCCCCCTTCCACCACCCCTAGTTCGTTTCCCCGAGTTAGAAGTCTTTATGTTCTGTCTCCCTTTCTGATATTTCCCAACATTTCTTCTCCCTTCCTTTATATTCCCTTTCACTATTATTCATATTCCCCAAATGAATGAGAACATACACTGCTTGTCCTTCTCCGATTGACATATTTCACTCAGCATAATACCCTCCAGTTCCATCCACGTTGAAGCAAATGGTGGGTATTTGTCGTTTCTAATTGCTGAGTAATATTCCATTGTATACATAAACCACATCTTCTTTATCCATTCATCTTTCGATGGACACCGAGGCTCCTTCCACAGTTTGGCTATTGTGGCCATTGCTGCTAGAAACATCGGGGTGCAGGTGTCCCGACGTTTCATTGCATCTGAATCTTTGGGGTAAATCCCCAACAGTGCAATTGCTGGGTCGTAGGGCAGGTCTATTTTTAACTCTTTGAGGAACCTCCACACAGTTTTCCAGAGTGGCTGCACCAGTTGACATTCCCACCAACAGTGTAAGAGGGTTCCCTTTTCTCCGCATCCTCTCCAACATTTGTGGTTTCCTGCCTTGTTAATTTTCCCCATTCTCACTGGTGTGAGGTGGTATCTCATTGTGGTTTTGATTTGTATTTCCCTGATGGCAAGTGATGCAGAGCATTTTCTCATGTGCTTGTTGGCCATGTCCATGTCTTCCTCTGTGAGATTTCTCTTCATGTCTTTTGCCCATTTCATGATTGGATTGTTTGTTTCTTTGCTGTTGAGTTTAATAAGTTCTTTATAGATTTTGGAAACTAGCCCTTTATCTGATATGTCATTTGCAAATATCTTCTCCCATTCTGTAGGTTGTCTTTTAGTTTTGTTGACTGTATCCTTTGCTGTGCAAAAGCTTCTTATCTTGATGAAGTCCCAATAGTTCATTTTTGCTTTTGTTTCTTTTGCCTTTGTGGATGTATCTTGCAAGAAGTTACTGTGGCCAAGTTCAAAAAGGGTGTTGCCTGTGTTCTCCTCTAGGATTTTGATGGAATCTTGTCTCACATTTAGATCTCTCATCCATTTTGAGTTTATCTTTGTGTATGGTGAAAGAGAGTGGTCCAGTTTCATTCTTCTGCATGTGGATGTCCAATTTTCCCAGCACCATTTATTGAAGACACTGTCTTTCTTCCAATGGATAGTCTTTCCTCCTTTATCAAATATTAGATGACCGTACATTTCAGGGTCCACTTCTGGGTTCTCTATTCTGTTCCATTGATCTATGTGTCTGTTTTTGTGCCAGTACCACACTGTCTTGATGACCACAGCTTTGGCATTGTGATGCCCCCAGCTATGGTTTTCTTTTTTAAAATTCCCCTGGCTATTCGGGGTCTTTTCTGATTCCACACAAATCTTAAAATAATTTGTTCTAACTCTCTGAAGAAAGTCCATGGTATTTTGATAGGGATTGCATTAAACGTGTAAATTGCCCTGGGTAACATTGACATTTTTACAATATTAATTCTGCCAATCCATGAGCATGGAATATTTTTCCATCTCTTTGTGTCTTCCTCAATTTCTTTCAGAAGTGTTCTATAGTTTTTAGGGTATACATCCTTTACCTCTTTGGTTAGGTTTATTCCTAGGTATCTTATGCTTTTGGGTGCAATTGTAAATGGGATTGACTCCTTAATTTCTCTTTCTTCAGTCTCATTGTTAGTGTATAGAAATGCCATTGATTTCTGGGCATTGATTTTGTATCCTGCCACGCTACCAAATTGCTGTATGAGTTCTAGCAATCTTGGGGTGGAGGCTTTTGGGTTTTCTATGTAGAGTATCATGTCATCGGCGAAGAGGGAGAGTTTGACTTCTTCTTTGCCAATTTGAATGCCTTTAATGTCTTTTTGTTGTCTGATTGCTGAGGCGAGGACTTCCAGTACTATGTTGAACAGCAGTGGTGAGAGTGGACATCCCTGTCTTGTTCCTGATCTTAGGGGAAAGGCTCCCAGGGCTTCCCCATTGAGAATGATATTTGCTGTGGGCTTTTCGTAAATGGCTTTTAAGATGTCGAGGAAAGTTCCCTCTATCCCAACACTCTGAAGTGTTTTGATCAGGAATGGATGCTGTATTTTGTCAAATGCTTTCTCTGCATCCAATGAGAGGATCATATGGTTCTTGGTTTTTCTCTTGCTGATATGATGAATCACATTGATGGTTTTATGAGTGTTGAACCAGCCTTGTGTCCCGGAGATAAATCCTACTTGGTCATGGTGAATAATTTTCTTAATGTGTTGTTGGATCCTATTGGCTAGTATCTTGTTGAGAATTTTTGCATCCATGTTCATCAGGGATATTGGTCTGTAATTCTCCTTTTTGGTGGGGTCTTTGTCTGGTTTCGGAATTAAGGTGATGCTGGCCTCATAGAACGAATTTGGCAGTACTCCATCTCTTTCTATCTTTCCAAACAGCTTTAGTAGAATAGGTATGATTTCTTCTTTAAACGTTTGATAGAATTCCCCTGGGAAGCCATCTGGCCCTGGACTCTTGTGTCTCGGTAGGTTTTTGATGACTGCTTCAATTTCCTCCCTGGTTATTGGCCTGTTCAGGTTTTCTATTTCTTCCTGCTCCAGTTTTGGTAGTTTGTGGCTTTCCAGGAATGCATCCATTTCTTCTAGATTTCCTAATTTATTGGCATACAGCTGTTCAAAATATGTTTTTAGAATCGTTTGTATTTCCTTGGTGTTGGTAGTGATCTCTCCTTTCTCATTCATGATTTTATTAATTTGAGTCTTCTCTCTCTTCTTTTTAATAAGGTTGGCTAATGGTTTATCTATCTTATTAATTCTTTCAAAGAACCAACTCCTGGTTCTGTTGATCTGTTCCACAGTTCTTTTGGTCTCGATATCATTTAGTTCTGCTCGAATTTTAATTAACCGTCTTCTTCTGCTGGGGGTGGGGTCTATTTGTTGCTTTTTCTCTAGTTCCTTTATGTGTAAGGTGAGCTTTTGAATTTGAGTTCTTTCCAGTTTTTGAATGGATGCTTGTATTGCGATGTATTTCCCCCTCAGGACTGCTTTTGCTGCGTCCCAAAGATTTTGAACGGTTGTATCTTCATTCTCATTAGTTTCCATGAATCTTCTCAATTCTTCCTTAATTTCCTGGTTGACCTTTTCATCTTTTAGCAGGATGGTCCTTAACCTCCATGTGTTTGTGGTCCTTCCAAACTTCTTGTTGTGATTAAGTTCTAATTTCAAGGCATTATGGTCTGAGAATATACAGGGGACTATCCCGATCTTTTGGTATCGGTTCAGACCCGATTTGTGACCCAGTATGTGGTCTATTCTGGAGAAAGTTCCATGTGCACTTGAGAAGAATGTGTATTCAGTTGAGTTTGGATGTAAAGTTCTGTAGATATCTGTGAAATCCATCTGGTCCAGTGTATCATCTAAAGCTCTCGTTTCTTTGGAGATGTTGTGCTTAGAAGACCTATCCAGGGTGGAAAGAGCTAGATTGAAGTCACCAAGTATAAGTGTATTATTATCAAAGTATTTCTTCAGTTTGGTTATTAATTGGTTTAAATATTTGGCAGCTCCCACATTCGGGGCATATATATTGAGGATTGTTAAGTCCTCTTGTTGGATAGATCCTTTGAGTATGAGATAGTGTCCCTCTTCATCTCTCACTATAGTCTTCGGGGTAAATTTTAATTTATCTGATATAAGGATGGCAACCCCTGCTTTCTTTTGAGGACCATTTGAATGGTAAATGGTTCTCCAACCTTTTATTTTCAGGCTGTAGGTGTCCTTCTGTCTAAAATGAGTCTCTTGTAGACAGCAAATAGATGGGTCCTGCTTTTTTATCCAGTCTGAAACCCTGCGCCTTTTGATGGGGTCATTAAGCCCGTTCAGGTTCAGAGTTACTATTGATAGATAGGAGTTTAGTGTCATCATATCTATTCAGTCCTTGTTTTTGTGGATTGTTCCACTGAACTTCTTCTTAAAGGGGAATTTTAAGAGTCCCCCTTAAAATTTCTTGCAGAGCTGGTTTGGAGGTTACATATTCTTTCAGTTCCTGCCTGTCTTGGAAGCTCTTTATCTCTCCTTCCATTTTGAATGAGAGCCTTGCTGGATAGAGTATTCTTGGTTGCATGTTCTTCTCATTTAGGACCCTGAATCTATCCTGCCAGCCCTTTCTGGCCTGCCAGGTCTCTGTGGAGAGGTCTGCTGTTACCCTAATATTCCTCCGCATAAAAGTCAGGGACTTTTTTTCTCTTGCTGCTTTAAGGATCTTCTCCTTATCTTTGGAATTTGCAAGCTTCACTATTAAATGTCGAGGTGTTGATCGGGTTTTGTTGATTTTAGGGGGGGATCTCTCTATTTCCTGGATCTGAATGCCTGCTTCCCTTCCCAGATTCGGAAAGTTTTCAGCTAGGATTTGTTCAAATCCATATTCTGGCCCTCTGTCCCTTTCAGCGCCCTCAGGAACCCCAATTAAATGTAGGTTTTTCTTCCTCAGGCTGTCATTTATTTCCCTTAATCTATCCTCATGGTCTTTTAATTGCCTGTCTCTTTTTTCCTCAGTTTCCCTCTTTGCCATCAGCTTGTCTTCTATGTCACTCACTCGTTCTTCCACCTCGTCAAGCCTCGTCGTTAGGACTTCTAGCTTGGATTGCATCTCATTTAATTGATTTTTAATTTCTGCCTGATTGGATCTAAAATCTGCACTCATGAAGTCTCTTGAGTCCTTTATGGTTTTTTCTAGAGCCACCAGTAGCTGTATAATAGTGCTTCTGAATTGGCTTTCTGACATTGAATTTTAACTCAGATTTTGTAACTCTGTGGGAGAGAGGACTGTTTCTGATTCTTTTTTTTTGAGGTGAGGTTTTCCTTCTAGTCATTTTGCTCAGTGCAGAGTGGCCAAAAACAAGTTGTATTGGGAAAAGGAGAAAAAGAGAGAGAAGGAAAGAAAAGAGAAAAAGAAAAAAGAGAAAGAAGAAAAAAAAGGGAAAAAGAAGAAAAAGAGAAAGAAAAAGAAAGAAAGGAGAAAAAAAAGGTGGGGTGGGGTGGGGTGGGGGAAGCAATCCGAAATCAAGAAGAAAGAAAGAAAAGAAAGCACAAAACAAAACAAAAACAAACAAACAAACAAAAAAAGAAACACGGGGGAGTATCTTCCGATTCTGTGTACTTTAAGTCCCTTGACTTCCCTTGGAACTGGTCCGTCTCCTTGGTCTTCTGGGGGAGGGGCCTGCTGTGCTGATTCTCAGGTGTTAGCACTTGGGGGAGCTGCTCTGCCCCTGCCTGGTGCAGGGCTCAGTGGGGCTTGTTCACCCCGTGAGGCCCCGGGAGGAAGCCACAGTGGCGGGGGCGGCTCTGGGACTCTGGAGTCAGCCCCCGCAGTAGCTCCGGGGCTCTCCGTCTGCAGGGCCTGGGGGCTCCGGGGCGGGGCCGCTGATCTGCTCAGCTTGGGGCAGGAGCGTCCTCACTGTCCTGGGCCCTCCCGGCCTCTGCCTGTCCTGGGGGAGGCCGGATCCTGGGCTGTGTCCCGGCGCCCAGTGCTCCGGAGCTTGCGCTGTTGGATTCGCGCTCCCGCCCCGCAGCCCCCTCCGCGGAGCCGCCGCCCGAGCCCCTCCGAGCTGCTCCGGGTCCCGCCGCGCTGCAGCCCTTAGGGAGCTCGGCGCATCTCCCGGGGCGCGGTTCCTCTGTCACTGTCCCAGGGAGCCCGAGGGCATCCCCGCCCTCCTGGGTCCTGCTCCACCTCCCTGCGGGCCCCTTTCCGCGGGGAAGGTCGGTGCAGCTCCTGCTCCTCCGGGACGGGGCTCTCCTGTCCTGGGGACACTCGCCCCGGCCTCAGCCCGGCTCCTCGCGGGGCCCCTCCCCCTTGGAGGCCTTTTGTTTCTTTATTTCCTTTTCCCCGTCTTCCTACCTGATAGAAGCGCGAACTCTCCTCACTGTAGCGTTCCAGCTGGTCTCTCTTTAAATCTCAGGCCGAATTCGTAGATTTTCAGGATGATTTGAAGGTTTTCTAGGTAATTTGTTGAGGACAGGTGACTTGGAGACCCTACTCCTCCGCCATCTTGCCCCTCCCCCCACCTTTTAAATCTTCTTGATGGTCAGCCTCCCGGGTTTTTCATGGTAAAATGCTACTTTGCTCTTCAGGGAGATAAACGTAACCTCTAAGATCTGAAACTGATAATATATGCGCTCTTCTGTTTACCCTGGTTAAGAAGAGATACCTAGGCCTGATTACCAACTTGATATATTTCACTGCATGACTCAACTTTCTTTTGAGCATTGTTACGATTTATAGCCAAAAAAGTCATGTATCCAGGGGTGCCTGCATAGCATGGTTGGTTAAGCTTTGGACTCTCAGTTTCAACTCAGGCTATGATCTCATGGCAGTGAGATCCACCCCATGTGCAGCTCTGCGCTCAGTGTGGAGTCGGCTTGGGAATCTCTCTCCCTCTCCCTCTGCCCCTCCTATTTGTATTCTCTGTCTCTCTCTCCCTAAAATAAATAAATCTTTAAAAAAAAAAAAAAGTCAGTGTATCCATTTCCAAAAGTGGAATAGAGTAGCACAGAGAGTTCTACACAGTGATTGTTGTGTTAGTGATTAGGGGGCCTATCAAAAATCTGAACTGAGATTATTTCCCTCGGGGCACCTGGGTGGCTCAGCAGTTGAGTGCCTGCCTTCAGCCCAGAGTGTGAACCCAGAGTCCGGGGGGTCCAGTCCCACATCCGGCTGGTGCATGGAGCCCAATTCTTTCTCTGCCTATGTCTCTGCCTCTCTCTCTTTCTGTGTCTCTCATGAATAAATAAATAATTTTTTTAAGAGAGATTATTTGCCTATGGACTTAACAGCTCACCTTCTTGACTCAATCCTCTGCCTGGCTGGACCTATGATATATACAAGACCTATATAAACTTGAGAACTTGAACCTGAATACTCTTGACTCTCTGCTTTTCAAATTCCTGCACATTTTTTTAAAAAATGAATTTATTCATGAGAATATTTATTTATTTATTCATGTGTTTCCACCTAAGTGTCCCAATTCCTGCACATTTTAAAGATTTATTTATTTATTTATTAATATTTTATTTATCTATTCATGAGAATACACAGAGAGGAGAGAGAGAGAGAGGCAGAGACACAGGCAGAGGGAGAAGGAGACTCTATGCAGGGAGCCCGACGTGGGACTCGATCCTGGGTCTCTAGGATCACACCCTGGGCGGCGCTAAACTGCTGAGCCACCCGGGCTGCCGTCCTGCACATTTTTATTCTGACTGCCATAAATAATACAAGAACACAGTAATACTTTTTAAGAGCGAGGTTATCCCATTTTTGGGAGGTATTTTGATAACTGTAACCACAAACTTACCAGAAATACTAACTTAATATTTACAAAAGGTATTAGCATAGTTTTGGCAAGTTTTTGTTAGATGATATTTCAAAATTGCTCCCCTTTCTCTGTATTACCATGATATACACATATCACATATAGAGAAATTTGCCCTACTGTGTTACACACAACTATGTAGTAGAATAGTTTCATAATTCTACTTTGTGTCATTACAAAATAACTGCTATTAGACTTGTTCTGCCACTATAAATAACTGCAACACCAGACACAAGATATGGACTGTTTTCAGATATTAAATAACAGGTGTCAGGAGACTGCAATCACTGAGAAAAAGGAAACACATGAGATGAGCTGCATGACTGCTCTGGTTTTCTGCCTGAGTGCATGTTCCTGACTGTAATTCAGGAAGAGGAAATCCAAAAGTAGTCTCATCAAATTTGAGGTGACAAAGGTCAGAACTTGAGGCTACTGACATGGCTAGAATTTTCAGAGCAGGGTACTAGAGAAAAAATATCCATTTAGAGAAGGAGGTTCAGAAACTTGTATACAACTCACCTTGGGTCTTTGTGTACTAAGCTGAACATGTGCAAATGACACTCTGAGAGGTTGCATAAATAATGACTACCAAAGGACAACACAGCTATTAGGGGGCCATGACCTGAACAACTGCTACAGCTGGCACAGAGTAGATGTTGTCATTCCAGTAAGCAAGTGTGGAGAGACGTCATTTAATATGATAGGTAGCAAAGAGTTCATGCTTCAGCGGTAGGGCAATTATAGCTCTCAAAGCCAGCTCTTTATTTCAACTAACAAAGATTTTTTTAGGGGCACCTGAGTGGCTCAGTGGTTGAGCGTCTGCCTTCGGCTCAGGTTATGATCCGGGGTTCTGGGGTGGAGTCCCACATCAGACTCCCTCCAGGGAGCCTGCTTCTCCTTCTGCCTATGGCTCTGTATCTCTGTCTTGTGTCTTTCATGAAAAAATAAATAAAATCTTTAAAATATACATATATATTTAAAAGCCTTGGAAACGAAAAAGATATGTATAAATAAATTGTCAGGTGGAACAAAACAAATGCTTCATGAAAGAAAGCAATAACATGTAAATGACAATATGATATTCATTATGTCCAGTATACAGTGAAAAATAGACATGCAAAAAGCAATAAATGAGCCTCATAATCAGGAGAACTACCAATCAATAATGAAAATGATAAAGGTGTCAGAATTAGCAGGTGATTTTATAATAGCTATTAAAAACTATACTCATGAAAGAAATTACATAAAGAAATGGAAAAACATCCCATGCTCATGGTTGGAAGAACAAATGTCTATGCTACCCTAAAGCAGTCTATGCATTCAATGCAATCCCTATTAAAAGACCACCAACATTTTTCACACAGCTGGAACAAACAATTCTAAAATTTGTATGAAACCAGAAAAGACCCTAATTAGCCAAAGTAATGTTGAAAAGGGAAACTAAAGCTGGTGTTATCACAATTACTGATTTCAAGCTGTATTACAAAGCTGTGATCATCAAGACAGTGTGGTACTGGCACAAACATACAGATAAATGAGACAGAATAGAGAACCCCCAAAATGGACCCTCAACTCTATGGCCAACTAATCTTTAACAAAACAGGAAAGAATATTCAATGGGAAAAAAAGATAGCCTCTTCAATAAGTGGTGTTGGGAAAACTGAACAACAACATGCAGAAGAATGAAACTGGACCACTTTCTTACACCGTACACAAAAATAAATCCAAAATGGATGAGAGACCTTAATGTGAGACAGGAATCCATCGAAATCCTAGAAGAGAACACAGGCAGCAACCTATTTGACCTCAGTCACAGCAACCTCTTGGCTAGAAACTTCTCCAGAGGCAAGGGAAACAAAAACAAGATGAATTATTGGACTTAATCATGATAAAAAACTTTAGCACAGCATAGGAGACAATCATCAAAACTAAAAGGCAACCTAAGAATGGGAGAAGATATGTGCAAATGACATATCAGATAAACGACTAGTACCCCAAATCTATAAAAAACTTATCAGAGTCAACACATGAAAAACAAGAATTCAGTCAAGAAATATGCAGAAGATAAAAAAATCAAAGAACACATGCATACATACATACATACATACAAAATATATATAAACGTAACTGACAGGGGAGCCTGAGAACATTTTGGAAAATGATACACTGGATAGGGGAGAATCTGTTGCATTGCTGCAGGTTAGGGACTGATACTTGCTGTGAGTGTTTATAGGCCGATGTGTGCTTCACATGTTTTTAAATGGAAAGAACTGTACAATTAAATTTGTCATACAATGTCCTCTGGCCAACCACAACACAGAGAAGAAAGGACAATTTTCTTTAACTTCTGATGAATATTGCATCCAGGTAAATTATTGGAGTGGTTTCCAGTCAAGGATTTGGATCATCTATGCCAGTGAATAATCATTATTGACAATAAATGAATATGAGCCCTGTCTTGTAATTAGTGTCTTATCAACATTATTGTATTATAACAACTTTGGGGTACTGCTTATCTTTTGCATTTATTACAAAGAGTGCCAACAATTTTAATATTGATAGTGATTCAACTTTGAAGCACACATTTTTCAGTTATGCTTTTTGTAAACATTTATTTCAGACTAGTTTAAAAATATCTTGATATATTTTGTAGTTACTTACCGATTTGAATCAGGATTTTATCTATATTATGCAATCAAAAAGACATTAGATGTTAGACTAATAATATATAATAACAATCATAAATTAATAGTTTTTGTTTTCAACTTTTTAAATCTAAGCACTTTCGGTTTTCTCAATGATTGAAATGATAAATAAATGCTATAAGTGTTATCCTAAAGACAAATTTATACTAACTAATGGCCATGTTTATGTTTTTACTTATTCAGATTCTATGTAATATTTTGTCTGGGAAAAAAGTGCTCATTTGCTAACAACATTTAAAACCACTATTCTGAGTTACTAATTAAAAGAGGATGTGAAAAAAGAAAGATAGCACTGATCGAGAGGTAGGAATTCTGTGAAGATAAATCTAATTTTAGACATTTAGAGTTGGATGCAGTGACATTAAGCTACAGTATATATATATATATATATATATATATATATATATATATATATATGTTATCTTTACTGATTTCCAAGAAAAGTAAATATGGATAGGAGCTCCAAAGAAGTAAAAAAAAAAAAAAAAAAAGAGAGAGAGAGAGAGAGAGAGAGAATACAAAAAGGTATGTCTAGGTATTGAAGACATCTCACAGTTGAGAGAAATTGAGGAGAAATTGCATAGTGTATATTGAAAATTTACCTTATAAAAACCCAGTTTGAAATATACAGAGTTTTATTGATATGTATGTGTTCATACTGAAAAGCAAACATGGTTATTGCAACTATGGCCTGAAAGCCCTAGTACGAATGTGCTATTCCTGCTCTTCCCATCCAGAAGTGGTTCTATTCTTCAATCCCTTTCAATCCAACCTCAGATCTTTCTTCGACCAATGGAACTTAACAGAAATGACGCTGTGCAATTTCTGAGACCTTGCACTCTCTTGTAATGTGGGCATTACACCTCTGGAAACCCAGCCTGATCCAGTGTCCTGGATGACAAAAAATACCTGGAGAGAGGCCAAGATATTTGAGATATTAGAGCTGAGCCCAACTCCAGCCAACTTCTCAGCTGGATGCAGCAATATGAAGGAGTACAGATGAAAACAGCACAGGAATCACCTAATCAGACCAAAGGTTTATGAGAAATAACAAATTGTTGTTCTAAGCTGCTGAGTTTCAGGACAGCTCCTTACATAACAATGCATAACTGACACACTAGGCAAAACAGGCTGTTTTTGTTTGTGTGATCTATTCTTAAATACACATGTGTCATACTTAATATGTGGTTTGATGCATAATGTGATATTGTATGTTTTCTAGGACAGTTGAAAGTAGTAGAAATATCAACAATTATTTGTTCCATTTGTGTATAGAGGCATATATATTACAATATAATTCAGCTTAAGGACCAACTAAATTTTCTACAAGAAAGAATGCAAGATTTGGAGAAGAGAGAATCAATTTAAGCAGTTATTTGAAAAGGATTTGTTTTCTGTGCAATTTGAGTCAAGTTATTTCAGTTCTCTAGATCTCCATTTTTTAAAATTTGGTTAGAAATAATTTTAAGAAATATAATACCCAAGTTTGTAAGCACATATATCTGTCCTTCTTATTGTTGTTTATTTGTCTGTTTCTATGTTTATAGTTGAATTAACTTCTTGGAATTTGTTGCTAATATGTCATTTATTTTATTTAGCGTAATGTGTAGTTGAATGTAAACTATGAGGAGATTACTAAAGATATTATCCTAGATTTTTTTTCTTAAAGATTTTATTTATTTATTCATGAGAGACACACAGTGAGAGAGGCAGAGACACAGGCAGAGGGAGAAGCAGGCTCCACACAGGGAGCCCGATGTGGGACACCCTGTGCCAAAGGCAGCGCTAAACCGCCGAGCCACCCAAGGATCCCTATCCCAGATGTTTTACTGGAAAATGTTTTGGGTGATTGAAACAACTTTCATGGCAGGTTATCTATTTCAGTACTAAGTTATAATGGCAGTTTATTCATATTAATATTAACAAGAATAAAATTTTAAAATTAAATAATAAGTGAAACTAATATATATTCATGGCTCTGAAAGCCACAAACTAAAACCATGAATACTGAATGAATAGATGAAGACTAAATAAATAAATAAGATACATCATCCATATGCATTCGTCAAATAATATATTCGTGTGATAAGAAGGCTCTGCCACAGACTTCTGGGTGTGGCATCTTATTCATTGCTGACATGATAATCAATCATCTTTTGACATATGTGACAAGTCAAATAAGGAAGAAAAAGTACTTGCCAAAATACTTAAATTATTCAAATGTGAGGAGATTTGCTCACAAAGAGATGACAACAGAAATTCTTATATTGTCAACTTGAAAAATTACTTTATGTCAATCATAAACTTTGGTTTTGCTCCCTGTGATTATTACAACTTTATGTATAATTCCAGTTGTCTGCAAAAATCACTCTAATTTAACAGATACTTGTATAATACATGTCATATATTTTAAAAATTCACTTTTATTTTGAATTTTCACTCTAAAATTAAGGCTTGGATGGAGTTGGGATATATAATTTTTATTGGTCTCCTTAAACAACTTATGAGTGGCTTATAAACTATTGAAAAAGTAATTAAGTTAGGGTCCAACTCATTTTATGTTATTATGAGGTTTTTGAAGACACTGAGTATTTTAAAAATTGTAGTCAATTAAAGGTAAAGAATGAAGAATGAAAATAATTTTTGAAAAATATATGCAAAGAATTTTTGTTAAAAATTTTAGATCGACTTTCTGCCCCTGCATGCCACTGAGTAAGCATCCTTAAAGTCTTCCCTTCCACCACCGTCGTGTCTAAATTAGAGTCTCCCAAAGAGCCTGAGCAGCTGCGGAAGCTCTTCATCTGAGGTTTGAGCTTTGAAACAACTGGTGAGAGTCTAAGGAGGCATTTTGTGCAAAGGGGAACGCTTACGGACTGTATGGTAATGAGAGATCCAAACACCAAGTGCTCCAGAGGCTTCGGGTTTGTCACATATGCCACTGTGGAGGAGGTGGATGCAGCCATGAATGCAAGGCCACACAAGATGGATGGAAGAGTTGTGGAACCAAAGAGGGCTGTCTCAAGAGAAGATTCTCAAAGACCTGGTGCCCACTTAACTGTGAAAAAGACTTTTGTTGGTGACATTAAAGAAGATACTGAAGAACATCATCTAAGAGATTATTTTGAACAGTATGGGAAAATTGAAGCGACTGAGATCATGACTGACCGAGGCAGTGGCAAAAAAGAGAGGTTTTGCTTTGGTGGCAATTGATGACCATGACTCTGTAGGCAAGATTGTCATTCAAAAATACCATACTGTGGGGATCCCTGGGTGGCGCAGCGGTTTGGCACCTGCCTTTGGCCCAGGGCGCGATCCTGGAGACCCGGGATCGAGTCCCACGTCAGGCTCCCGGTGCATGGAGCCTGCTTCTCCCTCTGCCTGTGTCTCTGCCTCTCTCTCTCTCTGTGTGTGTGTGACTGTCATAAATAAATAAAAATTAAAAAAAAAAATACCATACTGTGAATGGCCACAACTGTGAAGTAAGGAAAGCCCTATCGAAGCAAGAGATGGCTAGTGGGTGGCTTCCATGGCAGTCGAGGTGGTGGTGGATATGGTGGCAGTGGGGATGGCTATAATGGATTTGGTAATGATGGAAGCAACTTTGGAAGTGGTGGAAGCTATAATGATTTTGGCAATTACAACAATCAATCCTCAAATTTTGGACCCATGAAAGGAGGAAAGAAGGAGGCAGAAGCTCTGGCCCCTATGGTGATGGAGGCCAATACTTTGCCAAACCATGAAACCAAAGTGGCTATGGCAGTTCCAACAGCAGCAGCAGCTATGGCAGTGGCAGAAGGTTTTAATTACTGCCGGGAAACAAAGCTTAGCAGGAGAGGAGAGCCAGGGAAGTGACAGGGAAGCTACAGGTTACAACAGATTTGTGAACTCAGCCGAGCAGGTGGTGGCAGGGCCTAGCTGCTACAAAGAAGACATGTTTTAGACAATACTCATGTGTATGGGCAAAAAACTCGAGGACTGTATTTGTGACTAATAACAGGTTATTTTAGTTTCTGTTCTGTGAAAAGTGTAAAGCATTCCAACAAAGGGTTTTAATGTAGTTTTTTTTTTTTTTTGATCTGATCATGATGCTGAATAATGTGTCTTTTTTTTTTTTTTTTTAAATTAGATTGATAGTACAAACAGTTAAATAATAGTAGTCTCATGGAAAGTCAATTTTGTTAGTAAAAGTTTCTTGGACCTTTTTTTTTTTTCATTTTGCACCTCTTCATAAATATTTTGTGGCGTATTTGTCTATATTCAAGATGATTACATTAAAATAACCAAGAATTTTCATACATCTTTATCGTTTGTCTCTTAAGTTTATTTCTACAAGAAAACAGAAGAGAAAATAGAGGTTTATTGTAGTCTGTTTATTTAAGGAATGTTTCATATTCTTGCTATGAAAAATGAGCTGTTTATTTTTGTACTATTTTTTAAAATTTTTGTACTAATTTAATTCATATAGTCAAACCAAAATTTCTTCATTGAAACAGCACAATTTCTGCAGATTAAGCACTATATCTTTCTCTTACCTTAGAAAATTTTGTTGGACTGGGACATCTAGGTAGCTTAGTCAGTGAGCATCTGACTCTTGGTTTTGACTGGCGTCATGATTTTAGGATCTTGGGATTGAGCCCTTGAGTCAGGCTCTCTGGTCAGTGGGGGGTCTGCTTGTCCTTCAACCTCTCCCCTGGCTTATGTGCTCTCTATCTCACTCAAATAAATAAATAAATAAATAAATAAATAAATAAATAAGTCTTAAAAAAAGAAAATGTTGGACTATAATCCCCTATATTTACATAGCAAAGTAGCTTAATCAGTATAATCAATAGTTTATATTCTTAATATCAATGATATAGGAGCCAATCAATGATGTGAACTGTACTCTAGATCATACATATGTTCAATAAATGGTTTTATCTGTCATTAAAACTTTATAAGATAGAATAAGTATGAGATGAGAAAAATCTCTCCAAAGCACTGTGTGAGCCTTTGTGAATATAATGCAACAACTCTGTGAAGGCTGAGAAAGGGAAATGCAGAAAGATTTCTCAAGGTACAGAAATCTTTAGTGATCCAAATACCTCTCTCACAGGCTTTATTTTTCAGGCACCCGGGCTGCCTGAAACTCTTCTCTTAAAGGCAAAAAAGACAAACTGAATTTCTCTTTTCATGGCTCCCCTTTGATCATGACCATGAATACTAGACCTCTATCATGTGCCCAAGTGATAGTGCAGTTCTTTACCTTCATTGTTTCTATAAACTCTGCAGAGCACCAACAATGTGCAATGACGTAAGCCCCTCAACTTTCTGTACCTTAAAAAAAAAAAAAACTTTCTGTACCTTAAGAAGTTCTTTTTTAATCTCTTACATGAGCAATTACTTAAGGGATGACATTTTTCTTTTTACTCTGAGATTTATCTTATACAAGAACTTCCTTATCAAGATCAAGAACTCTTAAATAAGAATGGTAAAAATATCAGTAATTTTCCAGGTGGTATAGAGTTACTTTCTGCTCTACACCCTAATTCATTGTTATCAATTCCAATAAATCCTATTTTCCCTTCATTGCTGATGTCTTTCTTCACAACACAAAAGATAATCAATTTCTTTAGCCTTTTATATTTCTTTTTTTTAATGAAATTTGTATTTTGGTGTCCAATAATATATAGTAATAAGAAAAAAGCACAGAATTATTTTCAGGAACATAAAGTGGTTGATCAAGAAATAAATAATAGTTCTTCTATTAGTGTTATATCTTTATCTTAGTTTAGCTCCATGGACTAATAAGGAAATACAATTTAATTGCTCTTTTTTTAAAATATTTTATTTATTCATGAGAGACAGAGAGAGAGAGAGAGGCAGAGACACAGGCAGAGGGAGAAGCAGGCTCCATGCAGGGAGCCCAACACAGGGCTCAATCCCAGGACTCCAGGACCAGGACCATGCCCTGGGCCAAAGGCAGGCACTAAACCACTGAGCCACCCAGGGATCCCCTAATTGCTCTTTTAAATATGTTTTACCAATCTGAGCTTATGAGTTGCAAGTCAGCAAAATCATAGAATTTTAAAGTTGAAAGATATCACTAAGTCTAAATTGTTCATGTTACAGATAAAGAAACTTAAGTCTAAAAAGATTAAGTGATTTTCCAGTGACTGTTCTAATAGAGTGAGACAATGGGATCTTCTGATTCCAGATTCAGTTTGCTATATGACTCTTCTTATGCAAACATACATATTTCCATTTTAATTAATGTCATACATATGACATTTCTTAGTTATCTTCACTAGTGTATTTAAAAGTTACCTTGTTTCCAATGAATTAAATACTAAAACCCAGCCATCAGTGTTCTAATCTTGGGAGATTCATCTCTGCTTTAAAGCCTGTAGGAGGGACACCTGGGTGGCTCAATGGTTGAGCATCTGCCTTCAGCCTAGGTTATAATCCTGGCGACCTGGGATCCAGTCCCCCATCAGGCTCTCTGCATGGAGCCTGCTTCTCCCTCTGCCTGTGTCTCTGCCTCTCTCTCTGTGTCTCTCATGAATAAATAAATAATTAATTAATTTAAAAAATAGGACAGTTTCTAAAGGAGAACATGTTAGGAAATTTGAGGTTGGAGAGCAAGAAATGAGACGACATTAAGATGGAGAAGAGGCTGAGGAACATTGGGATCATTATGCATTCACTGGCAATGCCGAACGATTCTGTTAGCAATTTATTTTTTGACAGAATGTAAGAAGTGTAGCTGAAAAGATAAATATATTATTAATTTTCTAAAATCTTTTGAGGCTTGAGCTTACCTGTGGTATTTGGAAAGATTTCTGTCATTATCAATAATATAATTTCCTACATCACAATACCAATTTGTATAAGATACAAATGCAGAAATACGGAGAAGATATAAATGCAGAAGACAGCAGAGTTTGTGAAATCATTGAGACCATTTGATATAATTTGAGAAAATATCTAGGCCAAGTTTTTGAAGATGGATAGCATTCAATCACATAGTGAATAATGATAAATGATATTTTAGCCCATAAATATACATAGAGTTATGAGGCAAAAATAGTGTATCCAGCTAACTACTAGTAATTTCATATTGCTGGAATCTGATGTCCAAAAATCAGAATACAGAAAGAGAGGAGGAAAGAAGACAATTTAAGAAGTCAATGCAGTAATCCAGGCAAATGTTGAAAGGACCAGATCTACGTTAGTGGCAGAGAGTTGGAGAGGAAAAAATAGATTCAAGGGGGATTTAAGAAACAGGATCTTTGAGATTTGGTGATAATTGGAAGTAGGGGATATTTTAAGCACTTTGTTTTAAGAGCCGTATTGATCTTAAATAAATATGATGGCAGGATATATTAGGACAAAATACTCTGAAGTGTTTACATGATGATTATTACATGTATATGCTTGCCATTTAAAAACCTAGATAGTTAGAAATGCCTGAGAATTTGTCTGTTAAGCGTGGGACTCTTGATTTTGGCTCAGGTCGTGATCTCAAGATCTCCCCCTATGCACGTGCCGGCACATGCTGTCACTCTTTAAATCAATTTAAAAAAAAACCTAGATGGTTAAATTATTCACTTTTCATCTAGATATTTTATTGATGAGTAGACAGAGGAAAACAGTTAAGATTACAGTGTGATATGTTTTAAAAATAGCAACAGTAAAAGATAGAATATATTAAATTTAATTAATGTGGATTTATTTAAATACTAACGTCAGTTAAATGGCATAGACAATATTTTCATGATATTCACTATTTTCTAAATCCTTATTATTTTGAGAACATACTTCAAAAATGCCCGTGAACGTCTTTGCTTTTAGTTGCAATATGAAAGGATAAAGTAGCAATTCGTTTCTAGCAGAAAAACAAAACCACAGCAACTTTTCTTTCTTTGATATAGCGTCTTTTTTAATATCTCCATCTGTGTCCCCTTCCACAATATAGCTAATTAAATTTTTGTTTTCTTACACACTGTAAATACAGCTGGGATGCCCTAGTTACTAAAAATGGCTAACATAATGTAATTCTTGTTAAACTCATTTGATTACAGACTTGCTCACTACAACCAGGCGATAGCAATTTCTTCTTGAGAAAAAGAGAAAAAAAAATTAAAAATCTATTTCAAAATATTTCCTTGTTTAGCAAAGATCTTTGCTGAGCATGATGCTAACAGTCATTCTGTTACAAAAAAAATTAAAAAGAAATAATTTAGTAATATAGGAATTTATCTACTTGTTTTTAAATCTGGAAATATATATGATTTTTCTATCTTAAGCTGCAGACTGACACTGAGATGACCCTCAGTGATTCCGGCTTTCTAATATTCATGCTTTGTATAATCCCCTTACCTGGGACTTGCTTCTTCTTTGAGTATGAGAAAAAGATATGTCAGTCCCACGATTGGATTACATTTTATAGGACTCTGTCTTGCTGGCACTCTTCTTCCCACTGTATTCCTGGCCTTGAATAAGTAAATGGTCCTGTTGTGAAATGCCCATGGAAAGGGCCACGTGGCAGGGAACTAGGGGTGACCCTTCTCTAATTGCTGAAGGTGACCTCTAACTGACAGCCAGTAAGAATCCCAGGCCGTCAGTTATAGCTTAGAAGTTGATTCATCCCCTTTCAAGTCTCTAGATGAAGATTAAGCTTAGATGGACACTTTGCTTGCAGCCTTATGAGAGACCCTGTTAGAGGATCTAGTCAAGCTGTCCTGGACAAGGAAATTTTCAACCACAAATTTTTGGTAATTTTTTATGTAGCATTTGGAAACTAAAAGATAGGCAAATAATCCACTTCAGTTAAGATCTCCATTGAAAAATGTTTAAATTTGGACTCAGTTGTTTCTAATTCTTATTTTTACACAAAGCCTTTCAAAAAAGCAATAGCTCAATAGCTTTATATTTTATAAGTGGAAATATATATATTTCTTGCCTTACATATTTTCTAGGCTCTGTCAACATATTTTTATATTAAACTTCAGATTAAGGCAGAAGTTCTGTTTAATTAGTTCTGGGAATAGAAGACTTAATCGAAACAATTTGAAAATTGTTATTTCCTCACTGTATTCAGCCTTAAGCCTCGACATGATATATGTGGTTACAACTTTATTTCTTCTAAAATACCAGGAAATAATCACTTTCATTTTCATTGTAAAGTACTGTGGATTTACAATGGCTAATCTCTCCAAGTTAATTATGTATTTAACCTGAAACCATTTTAAATATATGCAAAGTTCTTCATGTTTTATGTCAAGGATATGTGTTCTATTCAACTATCCAAGGCTGAATTCAGTGAAAAAGAGGACCAGAGCCAGTTTTTGCTTTTTGTGAGCCATAGGAAAAGAAAAATGTGATAGTAAGAGATGATATTTTGAGGTCCTTTACAGAAGAATATTTGACCATTTTAGCTTTTCAAAATATACTGATTATAAGTAACAAGGTTTTTTTTGGTACACAATTATTTTTAACAGAAAGTTGCTCTTAACAATTTCATTTATTTTCATCTTCTATAAACTTAGACACTATGCTCATTTTTACCTTGTGTGAAGTATCAACCAGTAAAAAGTCATTTTGATATAATTTTGACATTGAAGCATTCTGTAACCCTAAAATTGGTACTGTGACAATAATATTATTGAGTTAAAAAGCCTAGTAAAATTTCAAGGGAAATACTTGGAAGGAAAAGGTATTATTGGAATTGACAGGATTATTTAATTAGAATTAATCATCTTCCAGTTAGTTTCCCTTTAAAATGTTTTCTTTTCTTCTTTTTCTTCTTTTTTCTACTTTCTTTCCAAAATTAACATGTCCATTTGAATAGAAGTTTCACAATCAAATCCTATAATGCTAAATAGTAGAGTAAAAGCTTAACAAAAATCATCCGTTTTAAATGAAATAAGATTGCTGTTGTCTTCCTGAGTTACTCTGAGGAGAAAGACAGCATGAGTAAATAGAGAGTAGGAGACAAGTGCAGGTGACGACAGCTTTAGAACTAGTGAGAAAAATGTAGATTTTTATTTTTATCTTTTTCTTTGCATCTTTTTCTTTTTTTTTTAGATGGTACAACATGATGTTTTTCTTCTAAAGGTATAAACATGATGACTTTATATATGTCTATGTACACACATACACACACACACACATATATACATACATTGTGAAAGGATTACTGCAATCAATTAATACATATATCACCTCAAATATACCTCAAATAATTATTACTTTTTTGTGTATGGTAAGGGCACAAAGTATACTTCTCTTGCAAATTTCAAGTATGCAGTACAGTGTTAATAGCTATAATCACCATGCTGTACATTAGATAACCAGAACTTTATTTATTTTTAACTGAAAATTTGTACACTTTGATGAACATTTCCCCATTTCTCCCATCCTCTAGGCTCAAGATCCACTGTTCTACTCTCTGGTTCTATGAGTTTAACTTTTCAAATTCCACAAATAAGTGAGATCATACAAAATCTCTAAGTCTAGCTTATTTCACTTAGCATTATGTATTTTAGATTCAACCATGTTGTCACAAATGGAAGGCTTTCCTTCTTATTTATTACTATTTCCTTACTTATTTATTACTTATTATTTCCTTCTTATTTATTACTTATTTATTACTTATTAATTATTTCCTTATTTATTTACTTCTCATTTATTAATATAAATGAAATATATATTAATATATACATAAGGATTTTATGAGAGAGTAAGAGTGTGTGAAAGAGTGTGCATGAAGTGGGGGAAGGGCAGGAGCAGAGAGAGAAACAGTCTCTGCTGATCAGAGGGAAGGAGGGAGGGAGAGAGGGAGGGAAAGGAGAAGAAAGAAAAATTCTATAGTGTACAGATATCTCAAAGATATCTCTTTGAGATTTTTCCCTACATTTTTTTTTCTTGGAGCTTTATGTTTTCAAGTATTACATTTAAGTCTTTAATCTATTTCCAATTAATTTTTGTGGATGGTGGAAGGATCCAAATCAATTCTGTTGCACATACTTACCGAGTTTACCCAAAGCATTTATTGAAGGGACTATCTTTTCTCTATTATTCTTGATGTCCTTGTCAAAGATTAATTGACCATATATTTATAGTTTTATTTCTGGGCTGGTTCTCATTTCTGTTCTGTTGAGCTATGTGTTTGTTTTATGCAGGTATCATATTATTTTGATTACCGTAGCTTTGTAGTAGAGTTTGAAATCAGGAAGTGTGATGCCTCCAGTTTTGTTTTTCTTTCTCAAAATTGCTTTTGTTCTTTGGGGTCTGTTTAGCTATTTGTGGTTTTATACAAATTTTATGTTTATTTGTATGTCTATGAATAATGTCATTGGAAATTTGATAGGAATTGCAATTAATCTGTAGGTTGCTTTGCATAGTATGAGTAGTTTGACTATATTCTTCTAATCCATGAACATGGTATATCTTTATTTGAGTCTTCCTCAATTTATTTCATTAGTGCCTAAAAGTTTTCAGTGTGTAGATATTTTACCTCCTTAGTTTAATTTATTCTTAAGTATTTCACATTTTTTCCTGCAGTTGTAAATAAAATTGTCTTAATTTCATTTTAAGGTAGTTCTTGCTAATCTACAGAAATGCACCTAATTTTTGTATATTAGTTTTGTACCTGTAACTTTACTGAATTTGTTTGTTAGTTTCGAGAGATTTTTGGTGAAGTCTAGGATTTTACCTATATAAGATCATATCATCTACAAAGAGAGACAGTTGAACTACTTCCTTTCTCATTTGGATGTCAGTCCTTTTTCTTTCTTAACTGCTCAGGCTAGGATTTCCTGTTCTATTTTGAAAATAATAGAAGTATTGTTGAATAGTATAGAAGTGGTGAGAGTGGGCACTCTTATCTTGTTCCCAACATTAGAAGAAAAGCTTTCACCTTTCACCTTTGAATATTTTAGCTGTAAGCTTGTTATATATGGTCTTCAGTATGTTGACATTCATTCTTTCTATAACTAAATTGTTGAGAGTTTTTATCACAAAAGATGTTGAATTTTGACAAAGGCTTTTCCTGCATTTATTGAGCTGATAATATAGTCTTTATCCTTCATTTTGTTAATATGATATATCACATTTATTGATTTGCATATGTTGAACCATCTTTTATTACTGGAATATATATTACCGTATCATTGTATATGATTCTTTTTATATGCTGTTGAATTCAGATTGCATGTATTCTTTTGATAATATAATTTTCTATAGTTTTCTTATCTTTTACTTACTTTGTTATCACTATAATGCTTTTTTCTTTTTTTAACTTAAATTCAATTAGCCAACCTATAGTACATCATTAATTTCAGATGTAGAATTCAGTAATTCATCAGCTGATCACATCACTTGCCCTCCTTAATGTACATCACCCAATTCCCAATTCCCCCACCTACCTCCCCTCCAGCAAACCTCAGTTTGTTTCCATAATTAAGAATCTCCCATTGTTTGTCTTCCTCTCTGGTGACTTCTCATTTACTTTTTGGTCCCTTCCTCTATGATCTTCTGTTCTGTTTCTTATATTCCACATATGAAGAAACCATATGATAATAATAATAATGATAATAAGTCTGATTGACTTGTTTAGCTCAGCATAATACCTTCCAGTTCCATCCACAACAATGTGAATGCTAAATATTCTTCCTTTCTGATGTCTAGTATATATATACTACATCTTCCTTATCCATTCATCTGTTGACGGACATCTCAGCTATTTCCATAGTTTGGCTATTGTGAACATTGCTGCTATAAACATTGAGGTGCAGGTGCCTCTTCGGATCATTACATTTGTATCTTTGGGGTAAATACCTAGTAGTGCAATTGCTTGGTTGTAAGGTAGCTCAATTTTTTACTTCTTGAGGAAACTCCATACTATTTTCCATAATTCTAGTCTGGTAAAATAAGTTTGAAACTGTTCCTTCTTCTTCCATTTTTTTGGAAGGGTTTGAAAATAATGCACATTATTATTTTTTTAATATTTGGTAGAAATAGCTGTAAAGCCAGCTGGTTTTGGGCTTTGATTTGTAAAATTTTTTGTTTATTGCTTCAACTCCCTGCTTCTTATCAGTCTACTTAGATTTTCTACCTCTTCATGATTCAGTCTTGGGTAGTGTTATGCTTTTAGGATTTTGTCCATTTCTTTTTGGTTATCCTATTTGTTATTATATAATTGTTCATAGTAATCTCTTATGATACTATTTTTGTTGTATCAGTTATAATATTTCTACTTTCATGTATACGTTTAAGTCCTCTTTTGTTCTTAGTCTAGCTAAAGATTGGCTAATTAATACATTTTCAACAGAGTCATAATTCTTTCTTTCATTTATCTTTTCTATTGTCTTTCTAATCTCTCATTTATTTTTACTTTATTTTTTTCTTATGCTAATTTTGGGCTGACCAGTTTTTTTGTTTTTTTGTTTTTGTTTTTGTTTTGTTTTGTTTAGTTTTTTTTTTTTTTTTTTTTCCCCTGAAGCCTAATGTTCGGTTGTTTCAGTCTTTTTCTTGATATGGGTGATTATCACTATAAAACTCCCTTTTAAAACTGCTTTTGCTGGATCCCTTAATTTTTAGTATGTTTTATTTCCATTTTAATTAGTCTCAAGATACTTTTTGACTTCTCTTTTGATTTCTTCTTCGGTTGTTCAGGCATATGTCATTTAATTTCTATTTATAGGTAGAAAATTTGCAGTTTCCTTCTGCTATTGGTTACTTTCATATCATTGTAAAACAAAACAAAACTTGATGTGATTTTCAGTCTTTTAGAATTTGTTATAACTCATTTAGTAGCCCAATGTATAATCTCTCCTAGAGAATGTTTCATGAAAATGTGAGCAGAAATAGTATTCTGATACTGTTAGATGGATTGTTCTATATATATCTATTAGATCCATTTGATCAATAATATTATTCACATCTGTTTCTTTATTGATTTCCTGTTTGGATGATTTAAAGATTGATGAAAGAGGGGAATTGAAGTCTTCTATTATTGTGTTGCTGTCTACTTCTCTCTTCAGTTCTATTAGTGTTTTCTTTATATATTTAGGTGTTGCAATGTTGGGTGCGTATATATTTACAATTGTTGTATCCTATTGATGAATCAACCCATTTATCATTGTATAGTGTGACCTTCTTTGTTTCTTGTGACTGACTTTTTTAAAATTTATTTATTTATTCATGAGAGACACAGAAAGAAAGAGAGGCAGAGACACAGGCAGAGGGAGAAGCAGGCTCCACGCAGGGAGTCCCATGCAGGACTCGATCCCAGGACCTCGGGATCACGCCCTGAGCAGAAGGCAGACACTCAATCACTGAGCCACCCCATGATCCTCTCTTATGACTGATTTTGATTGAAAGTCTATTATGTCTGATGTAAATAAGTATTGCCACTACTACTCTGTTTGGTTACGATTTGCAAAATATCTTTCACAATTCCTTTACTTTCAGTGTGCATGTGCTCTTAAAATAAAGGGGAGTCTCTTGTAGATTGCATATTGTTAAACTCTATTTGTTTTATACATTCCACCACTCTTCACTTTCTGATTGAAGAACCTAAACTATTTACATTTAAAGTTGCTGTTAAGTAGACTTACAATTGCCATTTTGTTAATTGTTTTCTAGCTTTTACCATTCCTTTGTTCTTTTCTTCCTCTATTGTCATCCTTCTTTGTGATTTGTTGGGGGTTTGTGGTGGCAAATATTGATTTATTTTTCTTTCTCTTTTGTGTATCTACTAGAAGTTTCTTCCTTGTGATTACCATGAGGTTCGTGTAAAATGTCTTATAAGACATATAATAGCTTATAATAGCTATAATAGTCTATGTCAAGTTGGTAACTTAAACTTTAAAAATTGTATAAATTTGTCTTTTTGGGGATCCCTGGGTGGCGCAGCGGTTTGGCGCCGGCCTTTGGCCCAGGGCGCGATCCTGGAGACCCCGGATCGAATCCCACATCGGGCTCCCGGTGCATGGAGCCTGCCTTCTCCCTCTGCCTGTGTCTCTGCCCCTCTCTCTCTCTCTCTTTCTGTGACTATCATAAATAAATAAAAATTAAAAAAAAAATTTGTCTTTTTGGTAGTATCTTATAGATCCCATGTCCTTTCTTCACTTGTTTACATTTTTTTCTTTTCTTTTAACCAGGTAATTTCAAATGGCCTGTTTTTGTGTTTTTATATTATTTCTTTTATGTGACCTCATGTGCTGTTGAAGTTTCTATTGACTTTTTCAGTTTTATCATATTCTTCAGCTCTAGATTTTTCTTTGATTCTTTTTTATGGTTCTATTTCTTTATTTTTCTTATTTGATTTTTCATTGTTTCCTATTTCTTGTTTTATTGATTATATTTACTTATGTATCTGTATTATATTGCATCTCATTGAGCCCCTTTGAGATGATTATTTTTAATTCTATGTCAGGCAATTTATAGATCTCCATTACTTTGGGGTCACTTACAAGAGCTTTATATTGATTTATTTTGTCAATGTCATATTTGTCTAATTATTTGTGATCCATGTAGCCTTGTGTTGGTGTCTGTGCATTTAAAGTATCAAACACTTCTTCCAGTCTTTACAGACCAATTTTGGTTAAGCAGGGTTGAAGCCAAGTCTTGTGGCTGGTTCAACAGCACAGTCTGTGTTTAGAGGGCTGTTACCAGGGGCTTGAGGAGATACGGATCCTCTTTGGTCCTTGGGTGGACAACAAGACTTTCAATAGGGCTGGAACTAGTACAAATGTCCACTTCAGGGTCTACAGACAATAAGCCTATTATCAGTACACGGATGGGTGTGGCTGACAAATTTCTGGGTGGATTTCTGTCAGATCACTGGGCAGATCCCTGGGTGGGTAGTATTGGCTCTGGAATATGCCTAAAAGGGGCTGGAACCATTACAAGTTTGCTTTAGCATCCGCTGTTGGGACTGAGGTCAGTGGATCTACTTCTGGGGACAAAGATGAATGTGTCTCCCCAGCCAGGCAGGACTGCTATGTGACTATAGGTGTGACTAGAGCTGTGTTGCAGGGCTCATGAATTTCTAGTTTGACTGAGAATGATGAGTCTATTTAGGATTTGGGTGGCTATGTCTCCTTGTGGGTCCCTGAGTGGGTAGGAGGGTTCTCTGACTATGACTGATAGAAGCTGGAGCCAAATTTCAAGTCCATTTTAGGATTCGCCACTGAACTAAGGTCAGAGAGCCTGCCTTTGAGCATGGGTAGTTGTCTTTTGGCTCATCCCTAGGCATATATGAGGGTATGACTATTGACCAAGAGTAGCTAAAGCCAAACCTTAGGTCTACAGTTGGGACCAAGGTTAGAGGGCCTGTTATCTGTAGTATGAGTAGTTGTGACTGTGGGCAAGTTCCTTGGCAGATGATGCTGGTGGCAAGACCAAGGTGAAATAGGGCTATAACTGAGTCCACAGAGGGACAGAACTGCTTTTGGGTCTGTAGCTGGGGCTACATTCTGTAATTCTGTCCCCTGGACATAGGCCTTCCTCTCAAAACATCCTTCTTTAGTCATGGACTCCACTGGGGTTTTACCATCTCCTACTTGCATCCCAAAGCACCCACAAAGTCACTTTTGTCCATGAACAACCAAATTATTGTTGGATATTAGAGAGGATATCAGTGGAGGACTGTTCTTCCATCTTTCTGATGCTCTCAATGTACAAGGTTTTAATTGGGAATGATAGCCATTCATGGTGCAGTGGGTTTTCACTTCATTTATATTATTTAATTTTATGGTTTAGGGGTTATGTTGTTAAGGTAGAGAAGAATAGAGATAATGTAAGCAAGCAGATTAGATACAAACTTTGTATTTTTTCAAAATACATTATGATATTACTTTTTATGGTTGATTATTTTATTTTTTTACAAAAGTTTATTCTTAAATGTACAACAGGATCTAAGACAACACTTCATCCTAGCTATAGGTAGCAACAGAGGTTATGACAGGGAATCCAGATGTTTAAACAGGAATGGAACTAAGGATCATAACTGCCTCAGGCACAAAAACAGCTTACTTTTTGCCAGATTTCTTAATTCCACCTGTGGCCTAGGGTCCCTTCCCCACGGCCTTCTCTTTTAGTTCCTGGAGTTTCTTCTGGTCCTCTTTCTGTTTCTGCTTGAAAGCCCTAGCTTCCTCATCCATCTCCTTAGCCCACTTCTTGGGCTGTTTCAGGGGCTTCTTGCCACCTTTGCAGCCGGACATGGTATCTGCTGCCCCTTCTCCAGGCCCTGCCACTGGAAGCGGCATTATGGTATTACTTAAACAAAACTGCCTACAAAATAAGCACCATGATGAATTACATCAAAATGTTGTGGCAGGAAGGAGTATTCATGGGGGTGAGTAGAATCAGCCAGTGTCAGTTTGCATTTCTCCAAAGCTTATAGAGCTGATTAGACAGAAGAAATTTATGATTATATTATATATACCAATCCACAATTTCATGCATTTTTCTAGGTCATTTACTCAAAAAGAGATTTCAGCAAAAGCAAATATATCTCATTTCATTTGGGATGCCAAGATGGTGTGACATTTTTGCAATTGAAAATAGTATTGGTGGAATAACACAATTCAATACTTGATAAATATCATTATCTCAGGCCAAAGGCATTTAAAGTTTGAGTATTATAAAGTCCATCATAGAAAAAAAAAGAGACAGAAAGGAAAACCACAGTGAATATGAAAATGAAATATTCAACTTTCAAGGAAAGATAAACAATTAAGGCCCTTAAAATTTCATCATATTTAATTTAAAAAATACAAGACTCTTGGGATGCCTGGGTAGCTCAGGGGTTAAGTGTCTGCCTTCGGCTTAGGGCATGATCCTGGAGTCTCCAGATTGAGGCCCACATCAGGCTCCCTGCGAGGAGCCTGCTACTCTTTCTGCCTGTGTCTCTGCCTCTCTCTGTGTGTCTCTCATGAATAAATAAATAAAATCTTAAAAAATAATAATAAAAAATAAAAAATACAAGATTCTGAAACTGATTTATTTAAGCAGAATATACATTGAGATTTCAAAATGACAGTATTTACATTAAATATAATTGACTTCAATTATGCTATAATGCTTTTCAAAACAACCTTTTGCAGATGAATGGACCTCAACACAGGAATAATTTAAATAAGTTTAGATCACATAGACTATATGGAAAAAAGGATAAGTTAGAAATGATCTCATGAAGTTTTTTCATTGTATCAATCAATAAACTGAGATCAAGGATAATCAATGACTCATCTTAAATTATTAATTGTGGTAATCGGAACAGAGATTCCAAACACCTGACCTGAACTCTGTGCTCTTAATCTATATTATGCAACAATACTTAATGAATCTTCTCATGATAAAACTGAATATTTTATAACTTTAAATTTAATACATGTCATGTAAATGAATAAAATTTTTGTGATTATTTGGAAAGTAACCTATTTATAACTATGGATCTGTATGTGTTTACTATAAGTACATACCTGTGTATACACAAATATATTTTATAAGCTATGGATCTCTATGGTTATAACAAATATGTTTATAAAATCTCTGATTTATCATATAAGTTTACTAGTTTTAACATTTAAACAAAAATATTTGTCCAATGGATGAATGATACCATATGACTATTTCTTCTACTCCAAGTTATCTCATGAGATCTTGTATTTTAGGTAGACAATTCCCATATGTGTTACATTTAGAGCAACTAAATGGATTAATAACTATTTAGTGATAATTGGTTATTCGTAATGATATCTAAAACTTATTGACTGATGTTCTACCTATAAAAAAAGTGTCTAATGATACAAAGCTTCATCATGACTTTGACTCATTTTTTTTCTGAACAATTTGAATGAGGATTTATAAAGCTTTGTGTACCAAATTTTGTTAGAATATATCTCAAGATGATAATGTTGCTATAATTAGGGACAGAATACAAAAATGCTGTAGAGAGAAAAGGAATAATCTGAATATTATTTCTGTTAAATATTTAACAGAAATAATTATAAGACCCTGTTTGCATTGAAAAACCTGAATAAATATTGGTGCAAAAACATAGATGTTTTAGTCAGCCATTAATTACCTTAATATGAGGAATTTAAGTGATTTACTGGTCCAAATATCAGCAGAATTTCCAGGTTTTTTGCTACATCTTCAATTAATAGAGCAGTAAATGAAATATGCAAAACACTAAGAAATGTATAGCAATAAAAAACTTTTTCAGCATGAATTCTTGAAATCTAGGATAAATTATGTAATATGGTATTATTCATAATTTTCATCATTTCTTTACACTGTTTCATATTTATATTCACAAGCAATGGAGACTGACTCCTGCCTGCCTGCATACCATTTTAGGAGATGTAGAAAAAACTGATTAGTTCACAGAAAGTTTCTCCAGCCTTTCCCAAATCCCTCACCAATTTCCTACCTTCCTCAGATAATAAACACAGATGACTTCTGTTTGCAAGTTTTCCACTGAGAGGTGAACATCCAGTTATTTATAGCGGCATTACAATGAGAAAAATGCAAAACCCTCATATAATATAAAAAATATTTTAATTCAAGGAGCATCCCGTACTTTTGTTCCATGCTTTTGTAATTTATACTAATTATCTCATTGGAAATGAACAGCCTATGCCTTATAAAGTCATATTCTCCTAGAAATGTAAATGGAAATAATTATATATAACTTGATAGTGATGCTCATCCTTGTTTTTGTCTGTAAATCCATAGTATTTTGGTTGGTTCCAGGTATTAAATTTAAGGGGAGACTTCAACAAATAATCGTAATGATGAAATAGAAAGATGTGTCAAATAATGTGATGTGAAAAGTAATTGAAGAATATAGAAGTATTTTATTTGAGTGTCTTCGGTGTTTTGTAGTAGCAGCCTTCAAATACATTTTGGTGCTACAATTTTAAGGATGGAATTAGTGGAATTAAGATCTATGGTTATAAAATACAGTGAGGCAGAAGCTCCAAAAAATGAAGGGCCTGTGTTACAGAGAAATCTAGGTGATATGGGAAATCTGGTGTTCAAAATTTTCTGATTACAAGAAGAGTTTATGCAGAGGCTTGATAGTCATTTGTCGAGATGCTGATACGTTAGCAGTAGATATGCCTTTCCTTTAAGCCCAGAAATCCCAGGATTCTGTGTGTTACTTGGCACTACTTTTTATCCAGTATCATAGGCTGACACAGAATTTGACACAGAATTGTGAATCTTTTGTATTAAGAATCTATCTGTGAAATTGGAGGTAAAAGCAATGTGAAAATTGTAAAGAAAAATCTTGTGCTGCTTTATTCCAATTTTGAATGAGACTTTCTTAGATGTTTCTTTTTAGCACGTGTATGTGTTGATGTTAGTGTGCACGTATGTACAGCAGAGAAGAGGTGAGAAGAATAACATAAGTAGAAAACTCACCATTCTTTTTGGGGTTTAAGAAATTCACACATTTGAAGAGTTACTTTCTTATGATATTTTCTCATTTTGACTCAATCCATTTGTTCATTCCAAACCCCACTAATCTTCTCAGTGAAATGCTCAATAATTCTTTGTCTTCCTTGTTCTTACAACTTTCAAATATTTGTAGGCTTTTATCATCTTACCTTTTAGTCATCCTTTTGCACACATATAGAGACTTCAAATCTTTAATCTTCTTTCATAAATCAGAACCTATATTCCCCTAATCATTTGTTATGCTTCTCTGAACTTCTTCTATAAGTCTTTTATCTATAGTGTTCTGATACTGAGATGTCTAAAACTAAGCATTTAATAATAAGTAAAAATGTGTAAGTGTAACATACCTGATCTTGAGGCTCTCTACCTAGGGAAATAAAGAGGGGTACTATTTTTCTGTGTTATACTATTCTATAGGACATAGAAGGAACTTAAGTTTCTTTGAGATCTCTTGTTAGAGAGAGTATCTGCAGTGGTAAGAGATGAAATTGTTTTTTCCCTGAATTTGTTTCCCTGTGTTGCATTTCTTCTCAAAATATTATTCATACTTCCTTGTTTTAATTCTATGATCAGTGTTTCAATTTATTTAATTTCTAGTTCCCCCTTTCCTGTTATTTAGCACCTTTTATTTTAGTATATGTGCTGCCGAAGCGAGCACGAGCACTTTTTATTTTTATTCTTATTTTTTTTAATTTTTGAGCACTTTTTATTTCAAATCATAAGTTGGATTCAAACATTTTATAAGATAGTACCCAATTATATATAATAAAATGTGGACTATGGGAAGGTTCTTAAAAGAGTAAAATTAAATTACACTGTGGATATTAAGCACATCTGAGTGCAGCATCTTCAGTTTTAAAATTCCTCTTTTGGAGTCTAGGCTGGAAGAAGAAAGGATACAGTTTCCTTTATTTTTCTTCCTTTTCAATTCTTTTCAGCTAGCTTCTGAATATCAGCCCTGATTTCTACAATTTTCATCAGCTTGCACATCATAGAGCCATTATTTCATTTGATTAGGGGCTTTATTCTTCTCTTCCCTACAGTCAAATTCTTTCTACACCCTGTCTCTAGGTCTCCAAGAGACATTAGTGTCTTTGAGTAAAACTTGACCTGCTTTCCCTAACCATTTTTATTTCTTCAGCTTTGTCAGTTTCTGATCTTTAAGCCCAAGAGAAAAGTCACCAAACCTTTAATTCAGTGGAGAATTGAAAACCTAGGTATTCTTCAATAAGTACTACCTTAGAAATATAAGTTATATTTCCTATAGCTGTCCATTAGACTTTGATTTGCCAATCAGTTCTTATTATGCAACTAAAGCCTATTTTCTACAAGTGATGAGTTTAACCTGCAGTATTCTCCAAATGATTATAGTGATATGTACATAAGTCATTTGTTAATATTTCAAATGATTTAATTTACTTCAGAGAGTGGTGCCAATCATGAACTGAAGCAGAGCTTTATGAATTTTTTTTTGACTTGGAAGAATGAGACAACCAGTTTAAGTAATTCCTTCAAGACCAATGATCTATGTGGTTATTGTTATAATTCAGGTCACTGACAATAGCTTGTTTTGAAAGGTCAGAATCACCTTCATTTTTAAAATCATGGTCTGTAGCTGAAGCTAGAGATATACTTTGAAATTATCAACACAGATCATGGGTTAAATATGTATAACACAAATACATAAAGGGTTAAAAAATTCAAAGTAGGCAATGCACGCATCAAGTAATTAGGACTAATATGTTGTTTGGAATTAAAGTCGAATCTTTTTAATTGGCATATCTCAGTGGGAATAGAAATACAAACTTGTAATTAGGTGATTGGCCTGATTATCAAAGCTTCATTGGCATAGATTGTACTGAGAGTCTTTTTTCTTTTGGCATGAGTTTCTCAAACAACTATAGCATAATATGGGAGATGCATTGAACAACCATAGCAGGGCTTCAATGTTGCCTAAAATGAACAAAGGTATAGAATGAAGAAGGTCAACCAGCCAAAGCTATTTCACAATTGTGTGTGAGAATCAGCATTTTTAGAAGAAAAATATATGTGTTATTTTAGTAAAATAATGGGTTCTTTATACCAAACTTAAAGCCTCTGAGAATTAAGTGGATGTGAAGTAGGTTTGTCATTATTAGGCACTCAGTAATTTCAACTCTGATCTATCTACAGGAGCTCAACTACACATTACTGTGAGGTATGCAGAGAGAAGTCAATAAACAAGAAGGAGAATTCATCTTTTTAATCAAATATAAAAGCCTAAGGAGGTGGAGAGAGTGTAGAACCCCTCTAAAGTTAAAGAGCTATAAACAATCAATAAGTAACTATAAATTGTTTTTGTGAATCCATTATGCTATTTAACAACATGTTATTGCCATTTTGTTTCCTTAATGCCAATGTGTTCCTGACTTTGGAAATCAGGAATTCCACAGATAAAAAAAAAAAAAAAGTCGTCTAATTCATATCATGACTTAACAGCTCAAAATAATTCATCGGAGACTACGTAGGTACTCTTCATTGGGAATTGTACTAAAACAGAGGTGTGTGGGCACAAGTTCCTATAGTTAGGAAAATGGGTTTTAAATAATAGTAATAGTTCACATAAAATGTTAAAGAATATTTTGGAATATTTAACAGAATAAACTATACCTTAGAGTGCCTTCGTGACTCAGTTGGTTGAACAGCCGACTTTTGCTTTTGGCTCGGGTCATGATCTTGGGGTCCTGGGATGGAGCCCCAAGTCAGGTTCTGTGCTCAGCGGGGAGTCTGCTTGAGGATTCTCTCCCCTTCTCCCTGTGTCCACCCCACCCTGTCTCCCGCTCTCCCTATGTCCACCCCTCCCTCCCTCCCTGAAACCCTGCTCGCTCACTCTCTCTCTCTAAAATTAAAAAAAAAAACTAAAAAAAGAATAAACAATCAAATGCTTCAGAAAACTCATTTGTATTTACTTTTATTGTTATTTAGGAATTAATTTTTATATTCCCTAAATGCTATTTAGATAGCCCATTTCTCATAACTATATGTATATGAGTTTGAATGTCATGTAAGTATGTATGTGTGTGTGTGTATGAGACTCAAGCTACATTTCCTGCAAATAAGAAAAACTCTATGATTTATAGCAAATTGGATTATGTGAAAACAGGGCAGACAAAATTAAAATATAGGAGTACAAGTTACTTTCCTTGTTGAACACACACTGAGGGGTAGTACCATCATTTTCAAGGAACCACAGAGGGCTCACCTTTAAAAAATAGAAAACAAAGGGAAATCTAGTCTTATTTATTATGTTTATACAGTGAGGACAGGTGTTCTGGGTGAGATAGATGCTACCTCACCCCCAGTCATTCACATTAGCTCTGTAGGCAGTCAAGGACTCTTTATGTCATAAAGATTGTTTGTTGTTACTTTATAATGGTAATCTGGCTCAATAACGCTTTGTGTAATACTCTCTACTCCTTGAAAACAATGTTAATAGACATACCAATAAAACATACAGATGAACTTGGACCGTTTTTTGGGTTAAAAGGTCACCTCAGGGAAATATAATCATTTTCTGTTAATGCTCAGACCACTATGTACTTCACTGAACTATATGAAAGGACACAGTGTCTTATTAGAAGATTAGTTTACATTATAGGCTGACAAGAATGGCTTGTAAAGTGTGATTCATGCTCTGAAGCAGCACACTAAAGATAATTTCTTCCCTGTCTAGTCTGTAATAATGAAAATAACCAAGAAACTACATCCTAGACTTTATAGATCCATAAACATATACAAAATCAGGTCACCCTATGCCACTATTGTCACTTTCCATTCATATTTACTATGGTTATTCCCTTTATCCAGAATATACTTGTATATAAAAGAGAATAAGACCAGCCATATTGGTTTTAGGAATACTTTCTCACTTCCAGTATGATCAAGGAATCAAACACCAAATGATAAGAGGAGAAACTATCAATTAAATATGCTCAGTGAAATTTAATCTATAATTTATCTATTGATGTATTTAGTGTTAGAATAATTTTGTTCAGTTAATATAGTTACTCAAGTTCAAAACAATTAAAAGATATTACAATATTTAGGTAACTATCAAAATGGCATAAAAATAATAGAAATAACCCATAATCATTATTATTAGTCAGGGTGCTAGTGTGGAAGACTATCTAGTGGTGCATTTACTATTAAAATTCATAGAATTCTTATTGTATAGAGTATAAAAAAATCTGGAGGAGGCAATTTATAAGGTACTTGCCTACTATAAATATTTCCATATAGCTAAAGAGAAATAAATATCTATGAATTCAGTCAGCTTTGTAGTGATTGGTTACTCACTATGGAATTATTTACTATATTAGTTATTAACTAGAAGGGCAGTAAGTTTTCAATGTATATTATTAAACAGAATATACCATAACTGAGACATAAAAGATTATTTCCCACTTTGTTACATTATTTGTTACATGGATGGTATCTACATTTGTTGGTTTCCTGTCATCCAAAATATAATGTCATTTCATATTATAATTAATATTAATTCATGATAATAATATAATTGGATTGTATTTCCCCTCCCCCAAATCCTACCTATTCTTTGAAACCCAGATTAGGTACCATTTCATTAGTAGAGATTTCTCTGGGTGGTCCTCAAAAAGATTTAATAACTCCTCTGTTGCTTGTGCAGGTTTCTATTGGACATATCCCAATATAATTCAATCATTTACTCACAGGTAGACTCCCTTTTGAGATTTTGAATTTATGGAAAGAATCTGTCCTTCCATGAGGAAGAAACTATTGGTTTCTTGGGACATGCCTTCTTAAAATAAGACACCATGATAGGGCAATGCCCCAGAGAAGGGATTGCATTGGAAAAAATCAGACTGATCACTGACATCAGAGACAAAAGTTGAGGTGAAATGGCCATGTTTTAAGCCATCTTCCAGGGGCTACATATGTTGGCATTCACCTTGTTGTACATCATCATAAGAAAGGCTTCACTTAACCCTTCAGATATGCAGTAGGAATCCACTCTGGGTGAAGTGGCCTCTGTAACTGGGAAAGAACTGCCTGTCTACCTACTGTAAAGGGAAGACCTGAGAGGTGAGTGTGGTCTCTCTGTACCTCAGTAGACCTCTCACAGATTACCTGACCAACTAGAACAAAAGCATGCATGGCTCCCTCCTCTTGATGGTTTGCTAGTGCAGGAGAGAACCCAACAGTTCACCTAATAAGGACTTTGGGAACACCAAATTGTGAACAATCAAAAGGAAAATACCGATGACAATCACAGTAGCTTGAGGATGTAGACCAAGCCAAAATCCTAGACAAGTGGAATCTACTAAGGTACAAGTGACAAAGTAGAGAAGAATTTCAAGAAAATAATAACATTGAAAAAGAGGCATTTATGGTCAACTCTTTCTCCAAAATCCTTCAGGAGTCAGAAAATATGAATGATTTCCAAATAAAAAAAATCACTATACAAATAAAGATTGTGATCATTATTGAGGAAGAAATGTCACCAATATGACAGAAATATGAAAAGTGAAAATTATGAGTAAAGGACTTTAGAATTTTTAGAACAGAATTTCCCAGTTTTTGGACTTTGTTAGATTGTTGAGAAGTTGATGGGGGTACATGTGTACTGAAATATTTGCTCCCCACAAGCACCTGTTCAGCTGTAAAGGGTTTCTGGTGGTCAGGCAGCCCATAGTGCTACAATGAGAAGCCTACTCCATTTTCCCCTGAGGCTCTGGAAAAGAAATTTAAAGGTTGGGAGCTCTGGTTCAGAAATTACATCTAGAGAGCTCGTGTGTAAATGACTGAAGTTCTAAAAGGAGAATAGGAAATATAGAGCAGAAATAATGAAGAAAAATATTCTGTGAGAATAAAGTGGAAAAAATCTCACCAAGGAGCAGACACTATAAAGATGAAAACACAGAGAAAATGCCTTCATATACTCAGTTTGAATGATATAGGGGATGTAGAAGTAGAAAGAAAACTAAGAAATTAACATTAGGACATTAATATCAAATTATAGATTAATATTGGTATGGGGATTAATATTAGGATTACATATATTAATATTAGGATTATGTAGTTATATACAAATATATGACAATTACATGGCTTGGAGTTTGTAATACTAGGATTAGGCAAACAGAAAGAGATGTTTTGGAAAAAAATGTCTAAAAATACTCAAGTTGGAGGGGGTGTGTTGGAGGAAGAATGGAAAAATAAAAATTCTAAAGATTTTTTTTAACATGGAAGAGGAGGTTGAGGAAGTTAAACATCTTTGTTTTGAGTTCCTAATTATTATTTAATTTAAATGTGAAATTGGTGACGAAGGATACTGTAGGATGAGGAGATGGAGCAGTTTGTTTTAGTACCATCCCAGGTCTGTGCACCTGTCTTGTTTTCCTGCCAAAGTAATCTTGACAGTGGCTCAGGATAGTAGAGCCAGTTTGCTGCAGCTGCTACTACATACCTATAGGGTAGAGGTAGTGGAATATGGGGTTTAGGGAAGAGGGACCACTGTGCTAATAGCTCCGGGTGCCTCCCGTGTCTGCCCACAGTGTCTTGCCTTGCATCCGGGCTGCCTGCTGTTAGTCCTCACCTTGAGGCCTGCACAGTATCTCCTATGTATATCTCAGAACTGCTCATTGTGAGTTGACACCCAATGAAGCAAACTTTAACGATAAAATTAGGTAGGTGGTATATCCTTCTTCCATCACTTGTCAAGGTGCTACAGGAGCTCAGCTCTGTTGCTCCTTCCCTTCTTAATCCTGTGTTCCCGGGAGTGTACTCCTCAATAGCGTTAGCATATAAACCTTCGCCTTAAATGTTGTATCAAGATTAAATCAGAAGATTTCATACTGGTGACACTGAAAAGAATTGTGTAGCTTCCAAGTTAATGGGTCAAGAAGGGAAAGAGAATGAAGAGAATCAGGTACAATCTAAGAAAAAAACAAAAACATAAAGATACATGTAATTAAAAAATGACAACTAAAAAGTGAAATAACTAGTAAAAAAAAACAGTAAAGAATAATGCAAGGCAACATTATCAATTAATGATGTTTCTAAGGTATTGATTTTCCTGTTAAAAGATCCAGGCTTTAAGATTATGTTAATTTCATAAAATCCAACTACCTAAGTTTGACCAGAAACATTTAAATCCTAGTAATAGTATATAAATAAAGGGGTGGATAAAGATGTTTCAGGCAATTGCAAACTGACAAAAAGCAGGAATCCCAATTAAAACTCAGGTGAAATGAAATTCAAAATTCAAAATATTAATTGGGATTGTTCAATGAATTAAGTAAAGACCATTAGACTGAGGTGGTTCTAGTATTTTAGTTGCCTTCCTAAGCAAGTCAAACCTGCACCTGTAACTCATCAAAGTTAAGGAACTGAAAGCTAAGCACAATCACAAACAGCCAACTAGACTTTCCCAAATAATGCAGCCCTTTAAGCTATGGCCAGTCAAGTAATTTCCTTTCTTTCATCTGACTTTTCTCTAAAAGTGTTTCCTTATCTTCTATTGGAGGAGTGCTTGTAGCCACTTCCAGTTTGTGTGGTACTGGCTGGTTGTGTTGATTTTTGCTCACATAAACTCTAAAATTGTTGATATGCCTCAGCTTACTGACAAAAGAAAATATAATGCAGTAATAAAAGTTACAGAAAATATACTGCATTTGCCACATCTTGTGATGTCTTAGTTCTCTTCCCCTAATTAGGATTTGAAGTTGTATTATAAATAGAGTCATGGGAAAGCTCACTCAAGACTAGACATGGCAATGTGCCTGCGCAAATCAGCCATCCAAACATTTTTTTTGTAATCTCTCTTGTCCTGCTCAGGCTGCTTTAATTGAATAGTAGACTATACTAATCAATAATATAAGTTGAATACAAACTGACATCCTCCTATAATTTTCTATTGAAATTTCATGCTTTAAGTGAATACTGAAATAGGAGTATTTAGAATCTTTTTGAATTTGACCTTTCCCTGGAAAAGAAATGAAAAACATAAAATACGTCTTTAAAAAAGAACTAGAATGCATATAGTAACTGAGCTATAATTGCTTAATAATTAATCATGCAATGATTAATATTGATACAAAAAGTGACTTTGGCATATGCATATCATATCTGAAACTTTAATAAAAAAACTATTTCAAATATGTATAATCTTTAAGAAAAGATGCAACTTAGTATATTGGACTCCTTTAAACATTTATTAAAAATCTGACCTAATTATAACCTCTTGGTTTCATACCAAAGAAATCAGAGAGTGATTTTTTACCTTGAAGACGCTTTTCCCTCTCCGAATCAGTGCCCGGTACTTCTCTACTCCTAGCCTTCCTCTTTGCCCTGTCCCCATCCTAGAATCCATAAAACTACCAGAGCCTTTTGTTGGGGCTCCATCAACAGTCAGATGACCCCCACATCTGTGCTACTCCAAATGTGGTCCTTGACCAGTGTACAGTCCCATGGGCAAAAATTGAACAGGGAGCATTGACATTTTCTATGGTTTTAGACTCTGGCATTTATCATTGCAGTAAACAAAGGCTTACCTCTTATTTTTTGGCTTCTTGCTTCATTTAATTGGTTACTCTGACACCTGGCAGCTCAGCTCTCTCTCTCAGTTCAACTGAACTCCTAACAGATGGGATAACTTTCAAAGTAAAAAAAAAAGAAAAAAAAAAAAAAACAAACAAACCCTACAAGATGTAGGAATATTTAGAATTCAGTTAACATCTTGAAATGCCGTTGAAAGGATAGCAGTAACAGCATAACTGGATAACTGGCAGGGATATTTAAGTTAGAGGTGATATATCACCCCTTCTTTATTCTTAGGCCAAAAGCTGTGTATAAGTGTTCTCCAAAAGTAAAAGTAAGGGCATCTTTTCTGGTTCCTTTCCTCTTCAGGGATATTGTAACTACTTTTTCAGAGGGCAAACTATTCCTTCTTCACTGCCCAGCTTGTACTTGGTCAGAAGAAAAGTTACAGGAGGCTAAAAAGATAGTGGGGTTTAGGACTTAACCTTCTCCAATCCCTATCTATAATGCTTCTTAATTAAGCAGATACCTAAAGGTATATACTATAAAACCATTAAAAAAAATCAAACTATAAAAAATATTGTATGCCCTATAACTTACAAATCTTCAAAATAAATTTAGAATGTCTTATAATCCAATATTAAGGTTATAAAAATGTGGATAACCTTACATGATAATCTGTATTCCAGTATGCTTGGTACTAAAACATGTACTTTATTCTTTTTATTTCAATTTGCACTTTTGTAGAATTCTAATTATGGAACTTTGTACTTAAAATTAAACAGAATCAAGTCACAAAACAACAAGGACACAGCAGAGTAAAGGGTAATAATTATTGCCATAAGGGATAGACTGTGGCTTTTTTTTTTTTTACTGAATATACTGACATAATTGCCATAATTAACAATAGATCGATAGATATAAATATAGGTAGGTAGATAGATATATAGATACTAATGTATTCCTTTCCTAAGAGTAAAATAAATAAAACAACATGAACCCTGATGAACTGCAAATTGAAATTTGTAAGGAGCCTTGTCAGGGAGTTCAGATTACTTTCTTCGTTCCTAGACCTTTCTGTACTTATGCTTGTTCCTCCATGGGTGATCTTATTCTTTTCCATGATTAAAACTATCAACTATGTTCTTCATGACTTTAAATTTACTGCTCTAGCATATAACTGTCACCTAAAATCTAGGCCTGTATTTCCATTTGTTTGTTAGTCACATGCATCTGAGTGTTTTGGGAGCATTTGAAAGTTAGACACTAACAAAGTAAATGAATAATAATAATAATAATAATAATAATAATAATAATATATAATAATAGGCAAATTTACTTTTCCTTTATTACATACTTTTTCCAGGATTCTTTTTCTAAGTTATTTCTCACATTTGTCTTTTCTTGCCTAATTCCACTATCATCTCCTTGATTCACATCCTTATCACCACACTTCTGTATTATTTCAATAACTTACCTCAGCTCTTTGCGACCTGTATTCTCCGTCTGATAGATTCTCATAACTGCTGCCAATTATTTTTTTGAAGCAGCAAGTCTTATTAGCAATCCTCTGTTTTAAAAGCTCCATTGCATCTGTGTTACCTTCCTAAAGAATGAAGTGAGACTTCTTAGCATGGTATTTAAAGCCTTCTTTTCCATTCTCTCCTGCAACTCTCCATCACATATCAATTTTGGCTAAAGAGAATTAATAGGGGGCTGGTAAAAAGAATCCAAGAACTTTCTTGTTATTAAGTTTTCTCATCATATTTCATTCATTCTGTAACAATCAATATCTGTTAGTGATTTATAGGACTGGACTAAATGCTGTATCTGAATTAGTAGACTGTGACTTTTTTCTATGCAGCCATTCATTCAGTTATCTATTCAGTGAGCATGTTTTTGAAAGCTGTTATTTCCTAGGCATCCTGCCACACATTAGAGATGTAGTCCCAGCCTTTGTGAGTAGGAACATGTATATTTTCCCCTTTGTTTTCCCTAATCTTACTTCTTATAATGCAATGCCCTGTCCAAAAATGATCTCTTTTATGAAGGTATATAAACACTTTTTGCCAACCTCAGCATAATTGACTCTCTTCTCTGTGTCTCAGGTTTAGTTGTATCCAATGATTAAACAAAACAACAAAAACTATATTCTTATCTAACATGGGGTATGCATATGCATTTGATATCTGGTTGTAAATATTGCAAGAATACAAACAATATAGTGGCTGTGGGTACCCAACTAGTACCACAAGTTAAAACGAATAGCTTTATGCAAAGCAATACAAAAACAAAAAGTCAGTACAAAATAACTTACATTCCAATATTCTTCCTGCCACTTATACTTGATTTTTAAGAACTCCTAATTTTAAAAATCTCTTTCTCAGGTTTGTTTATGTAGGCACCCGGTCTAGTGTTCAAAATAAATACAATTGACTTAGCCCTCCAGGCTTCTTTTCTGTCTCTTTTCCTTTGTTTCTTCTTTTTGTAAAAAATATTTTATTTATTTATTCATGGGAGACAGAAAGAGGTAGGCAGAGACACAGGCAGAGGGAGAAGCAGGCTCCATGCAGGGAGTCTGATGTGGGGCTCGATCCCAGGACTCCAGGATCATGCCCTGAGCTGAAGACAGACACTCAACTGCTGAGCCACCCAGGTGTCCCTCTCTTTTCCTTTCATATTTAGTCCAAAAATCAAGCTCATGAATGCCATAAAGCTATCTGTACACATTTAATATCCTCAGTGATGTATGAATTTACTCAATACTGTGGAGGGAAACACATAGGACTGAGACTTTTCCCCTGTGCTGAGGATTTTGGAAGACAAATGTCAGCGCTTATTGCTTAGATATACCTGGGACAAATATGTTACTAACTCTATGGTACATACTTAGGTATTGGTGCATAACAAGGAGTCAAAAGATCTTATTGTTTTTTTTTAATTTTTATTTATTTATGATAGTCACACACACACACACACACACACACACACAGAGAGAGAGAGAGAGAGAGAGGCAGAGACATAGGCAGAGGGAAAAGCAGGCTCCATGCACCGGGAGCCCGATGTGGGATTCGATCCCAGGTCTCCAGGATCGCCTCCTGGGCCAAAGGCAGGCACCAAACCACTGCTCCACCCAGGGATCCCCTTAGTGTGTTTATATAAGCTTTCATATATACATAAGAATGTAAGAAAGTATGAACAAGGGATAAATACAATTATATGTATAAATGCTGATTTTATACACACACACATAACATAAGATCCAGATAAATGTGCCTTACCTCATATTTGTAAAGCATTAGCCAAAAACAGTGTGTTTGTGTGTGTGTGTGTGTTTGTGTGTGTACACTGAAGACAATGCTGAAGAAGCAACCTTTTTTTTTTTTTTATAAGGTTACCTACTGGTGGCTTTATTTTAGTAGATAGGTTCACTGCACTGAGGAATATATATCATATATATATAATTATGTTTGTGTGTATACACATAAATAGTTTGGTATTGTTTCAGAAAGGGATATAAGCCATATGTCCATCAGAAGTATATGTGAACACTTTTCCAAAACATCTTTTCAAGAATTGGTGTTACTTGGGGCACCTGGGCTCAGTTGGTTAAGTGTGACTCTTAATTTAGGCTCAAGTCATGATCTTGGTGTCCTGAGATCCAACCTTGTGTTAGGCTCCGTACTCAGCATGAAGTTGGCTTGAGATTCTCTCTCCCTCTCTGTCTGCCCCTCCCCGTTGTTCTCTCTAAAATGGATAAATAAATCTTTTTCTTTTTTAAAGAATAGGTGTTATCAAGATATCACATGGATAGAGGTGTATTTGAAATTTTCTTTATATTAACATTATTCAAAATTTAATAATTATCTTCATTGTTCTAGGGTCTCAGGTATAACAGCAAGAACATCATGGCACTTGCCTTTATAGATCTTATAGTAAAATGGGGGTAGAAACAATGAATAGCATTATATACTATGGTAGGAGAAGTGCATTCATATAGAAAGACATATCTGGGATGCCTAACTTGGACTGAGTAATCAAGAACCATTTCCCAGTAGAAGTGACACCAACCTGAGACTTAGAAAATGAGTAATAATTACATGGGTAAGATATGGGGTGAAATATCCCAAGGAGAGGGACAGGCACCTAGAAAATCTAGGAGTAAAAATAGCAATTTCAGTTTTTGAAAAATATTTTGATCACAGAGTTTTAGAATTATAAAGTAGAGAATAGCAAAAGATGAGACTACATAGATGATGAAGAACACTATTAGCCATGCTGAGAACATCCTGTGATAATGAGAGGGTATAGATGGTTTAAGAAATATAATATGACTGGGTATTATATTTTTAAGTAATCACTATTTCAGACTCTGACATCTGGTCTGGACATGTGACACTTGATTGGTAATTAACATCCACTATTGAAATTCATGTTCCTCTTAAATTCTTATTTGGTTATAGGGAATATTATTCTCTTCAGGTAGGTTCTAGTCATTTTAAATCTAGCAATGAATCTCTTCTAGTTTTTATTGATCATTTAAAAATATTAATATTGGGGATGCCTGGGTGGCTCAGTGGTTGAGCATCTGCCTTCGGCTCAGGTGGTATTCCTGGGGTCCTGGGATCAAGTCCCACATCAGGCTCCCTGCCAGGAACCTCCTTCTCCCTCCCTCTGTCTGTGTCTCTGCCTCTGTCTCTGTGTCTCTGATGAAATAAATAAAATCTTCAAAAATAAATTCTTAAAAAATAAATAAAAATATTCCTATTGTTTCACATAATTCTGTTTTATTTCACTTATTACTTATATCATTATGTTATTGGATAAAAAGAAGCACCAATTTACAAACACTGTTATAAGCATATTGATTAGTTCAAACCCATGAAGTCTAGTCAACAAAGCTAAATCACATATTAATCAAATGGTCAAGAAGTTCAGTGGGAAGATATATCTGTTAGGAACCTTCTAATGTAATAATAGTTAAATGTTAGCATAATAAATTTTTCTAAGTGTTTCTCCCACAGATGCACAATGAATTATATTTATATCTTGCTTTAAATGGTTGTTGTGTCAAAGGAGATGATTTAGATCATATTGCTATGTAAATTGCTAAATGCTATCCATCCATTCATTCATTCTAGTGAGGGAGGTAGGGAAAGGGAGGGGCAGAGGGAGAACAAGGAGAGTCTTAAGCAGGTTCCATGCCTAGGATGGGGCTGACACAGGGTTACATCTCACAGCCCTAAGATCATGACCTGAATCAGATTCAAGAGCTGTATGCTTAACTGACTAAGCCACCTAGGTGCCCTGCTAAGGGCTCTCTAAATATTACCAATCATATTATCCTTGTTATATTAGGCTACCTTTTGAAAATATTTGAATAAATGAACTGGCATGCCATTTTAGATGATTATCCTTTTCTTTGGAAATAAACCGATTCCCTTCTACTGAGGAAGAAAAGCCATGTTGACCAGACCTTGATAAAAGAAATGGATATCTCAGTTTTTTCAATGTGATGGAGACAAATTTTATACTACAGCACAACTAGAGTCTGGAGCCCCAGTAATTCTAGGTGCTTCTTATCTAATACAAATTTCTATTATTTTCCTCCTTTTATCTTTTTAATAATATTTTAGCTGCAATATTAAAATTTTCTTAATTTTAAATTATGGTTAAGAAACATAACATAAAATTTATCATCTTTTTAAAAAATAGATATATAACATTATATTAGTTTCAGGTATTCAACATGATTTAGGATTTGTATATATTGCAAAATGATCACCATATCTATTTATCATCCATCCACCCTACATTGTTAGAAAATTTTATATTCCCTTTTAACAGATACATTATTTTTTATCATGTTAGGGTATCATACTTTAATTTACCAGCCTCTTGTTGATAGACATTCAGGCTGTTTCCTGTCCTTTACCACAATAAACAGTGATGCAACAAGTAACATTCCACATATATCATTTTGCACACATGCAAGTATATCTATGGGCCAATTTCCTAAACTGAAATTGCTCAAAGGCATGCGCCCTTGAATAGTTATAAAAAGTATCTCACTACCCTTCATCAGTATTCTATTTGGGGATTTTATCTTTTACAATGTGAGAAATGCTATTTCAGGGTAAACTTAATTGACATTTCAGATATGACTGAAGTCAGCCTTACTTTTATGTTAAGATTCATATATGCTTCATTTTATGTGACTTCTCTTAATATTCTTGGCCTCTTTTCTATTGGCTTTTGATCTTTGTCTTGCCATTTTGTGGAAGCATTATATTTATTGTAGATTTTAAACTTTTGCTTTCAAAAAGTTACTTTTTTTTGCCTTATTTTGTTACTTGCTTCTAATTTCTGGTTATAGTGGTTTATTGTCAGGTAGACTTTCTATTTATTTATAATTTTGATGTAGTTATTGCTAGGAATTAAATGAATGTAATTATTCTGTGTGTTCCTTTAGTACATATTACAGTCCTCTTAAAAATTTTCAGAATTCAGTGAAAAGAAAGACAAACCCAACAAAATGATAAAAACAAAGTGATGTATAATAAGGTGGAGATAAGTAAAAGGTATTATATAAATATAGCTGTACTCTACCTATGAAATCTGACGTAATCAATAATGCTATACACTTTGCACCTATAAAATTATATTATTATACACTTTACACCCAAAATTTTCACTTAGCTAATAAAAATTCTCTCCAGTTGATTTTTTCTTCCTTATATAATCTAATCTTCTCAAGCATACACAGAGACTGTTTTACTTGATGTCTTCAGAGAGAAGATATATTTTTAACATTCAATAAATGTGTTAATTAATGTAATACTTGGGAATCTGTTTCCCTTTTAGTCCCTGGAATTTTTTTTTTATTAAATTAATGGTATAACTTGGATCAGTACCTAGATTTTCTAAATCAGAGTTCTGTGTGGTGCAAGAATTTATGGTAGCATTAGTTCAATTGCTCTGAAAAAGAAACATGTGCCAAAGGAAGAAGGTAGGCCTGTAGAAGATATATCTGTTGATGTGAACTCAGTGTAAGCTACTGAATTTACAAGGTGGAATGGTAGCCCTGAAACCTATATTTTTGCCGTATATAGCATCGAGTTCTTCAACCACCAACGTAGCCTATATACATTTCTGATTTGTCTATTCAGGTATCTTAAAATGCGACCTGTATTTCCAACTGAGACATATAATTAGGGTAAACTCATGCATAAACAATAATTATTATTTAAAAAGTAACAGATTTAAAGTGGTTACCACTTACTAAGCAAATATTTTGTGCCGAGTTCTTTATCTCTAATTTCACAAAAATCTTAAAAGTTCTTCAAATAATAAAATTGAGCTGGAAATAGCAAATTGCTTGTTTAATTTAATATTAACCTATAATATAACTAGGGTTAAAATCTATGCTGTTATGATCCTAAAACCATTTTTCATATTACCACAAGCTCCTCAGAATTGTTTCACTAAGCAAGACTTAATAGATACAGTCAGGTTTTATGATAGTAAAGTAAGAAAATGTGTGATTGTATGTAATTTCTACATTTTAAGCAATAGTAATGAAAAACATTAATTATATTTTTGCTGCTACTTGTAGAATAATAAAATAGATTATTACTTTCATGAGTTATTTGCTACAAAATTTTTTTTAAGTTTTTGTATCAAGTAGGATTTGGCATAAAATAGAACCTATTCAGATAATTTAAATAATCGTACTTTAAAGATGGGTTAAAGATGTAGCAGCATTAAGAAAATAAAATGTCTTATTTGCTGCAGTAACAAAATACCATAGACTGGGTTTTGGGGGTTTGGGGTTTTTTACAGGTTTTTTTTTCTATTCACCACTTTTATTTAACATTGTGTTAGAGGTCTTAGCTAGTGCAGTAAGATTTAAAAAAAAGGCACAAGGATAGAAAGAATTAAAACACATAAACAAAACATATTTCCTGATGACATGATCATGCATGTAGAAAACCCTGAAGAATCCACAAAAAAGCTACCAAAAGTAATAAATATAGCCAAATTACAGGACAAAATAGCAATATACATAAATCAACTGCATTTCTATATATCAGCAACAATTGGGATAAAAATTGTAAAAACAGCTCCATTTAAAATAGAATCAAAACCCACAAATGCTGAGGAATACATTTAATAAAAGAAATGCAAGGCCTATACACTGAAAATTTAAAAACTGTAAAGGGGGAATTAAAGACTTGCTAAATAAATGTGGAAATATACCATGTTTGTGGCTTGGAAGACCCAATTATTATTATTATTATTATTATTATTATTATTATTAATTTCTCACATTTTGAAAGCAGAGAAGTTGAAGATCAAATTACTGGCAGATTTGGTGTCTGGTGAAAGCTGACTTTGTGGTTCTAGACAGCAGTCTTCTCTTTGACTTTTCAGATGGTGGAAGAGACAGGGATCTTTCTGGGGTTTCTTTTTTTTAAGATTTTATTTACTTATTAATGAGAGACAGAGACAGAGAGAGAGAAAGAGAAAGAGAGGCAGAGACACAGGCAGAGGAAGAAGCAGGCTCCATGCAGGGAGCTCGATGTGGGACTCGATCCTGGGACTCCATCCTGGAACTCGATCCCGGGATCACGCCTTGGGCCAAAGGCAGGCGCCAAGCCACTGAGCCACCCAGGGATCCCCTCTCTAGGGTTTCTTTTGTAATGATACTAATTTCATTAATGAGGGCCTCACCCTCACCTAATCACCTACCAAAGGTTCCATGTCCAGATAACATCACATTGGACGTTGGGTTTCAATATTTGAATTTTGGGGATATACATTCAGTCTATGGCAAAAAGAATATTGAGACATCCAGAGATATGTGACTAAGAAAGATATAACCCTGCCTTTTCAGAATCAAAAAGTAAAGAAGAAGTGGTATGAGCTAGAGCAACATGAGGGTCTATGTAATGGGAAGTAAACTCATGGCATGAGGTAGCTTCAGCCAGAGAGATAGTTCTAATAAAGCAGAGAAGAAACTGGAAATCACAAATTCTCCCCTTTTTTCCTAACTGACCCTCATTGGTGACCCTACCTATAACCTGTCTGATTGGGGAGCCCATTTGAACTAATCCCTAGATGTTGGCCTCCTATGCATACAGCAGGGCAAAGATGGGTAAAGAACAGAGTGGGACAATGTATGGGTCATGAAGGGAGTTAAATGAAGAATAACCAGCCCAAGCTTTAACACTAATGACAAGACATGTCTAAATATATTTCCCTGTTTGCATTAGCTAGTAAGAAATGTACAGATTAAATTATTTATCTAACTATAATAAATTACTCAGTTGTTAAAAAAAAAAAAAAAGTTATTTCAGATGTTTCCTAACATAGATTCTTCTTATTTTGCTTGTGGGTGGGTATTTTTTCCTTTCTAGATAAAACTTTTCATGTTACATTAATTTTAAAAGTGTTATAAGTGTCTGAGTATTTTTAGTAAATCTTGTTGAAATAAAACCACTAGATGACAACATGTTAAGTTGTCCATATTTGATGGGCTCTGAAAAAAAGAGATGGAAAAGGAAGCTATAGACCACTAAAGATGAAGGAGTAACGCTACTTGTTTTTTACTACTGAGTAAATTGAGGCCAAGAGATCCCAGATCTCTTGATGATTATCCTGCTCCTTTGCCTTAAGCCCAAGAAATTTCTCCTATGTGAAGAGCATTTCCTAACTGGCTCCACATAAAGAATTCAAACAAGGGCCCAACAAGGTTAGGGGACATCTGAAATTTGAGTACTGTGGCAGGAGCTCGTATTACTTGTAGATAATTTTCAAGAGTCAAGGCTACAGCAGGTATTTAAATCATAATAAAGTGTTTGGTCTTATCCTAAAGGCAATGGGTAGCCTTTAGTTGGTTCTAAATCATGTAATCATGATCAGTTTTGTATTTTAGAATATCCCTTTTAGCTACTATATGAAGAATCGGTTTGAAGAAGCAAGTCTGTGGAGGTGAGGAGTTCAGATGGAGAAAATAGTGTTTATTATGTTGATAAAAGGATAAAAGAACAGGTCATATGTGAGAATAATTACATAGAATCAATATGACTTGTTAACTGATTGGGGGATTCAACTAAAAGAAAATGGGTAAAGTATAATTCTCATGCTTCTGGATTATAAAACTAGGTGGATGGTAGTGGTCATCCACTGAGATTGGACCTGAACTGGTATATGTAGATGTGAACCAAAGATAAATCCATTCACAGCCTGCCAAAATGAAGTGTCTGTGTGTTATCTATTTAGGCATTGATTTTAAGATAAAATAAATAATTTCTAGCCATTCACATATGACTCTGAAGTCTTTGAGCCCATGAATGGGTTTAGATAATCCTTGAGCAACTTGAAATGGTAAGCAGTACATAATGTATATGTACATTCACAGAATGGCAGAAATTAAGTACACATTTACTGAGATTATTTTGGGTGTTAGACAATGTGTTCATCACTAGCAATGGTGAACATGATGCCATTCATAGAATTTGTGATCTAATAGGAGATACATAGAGGTAAACAAGTAATTTTAATGTTGTTTCCAGTGTTATATCATTAAGTCATGAAGGGTTCTAGGAGTATTTATACAAAACATATTTCATATACTCTTTGGGGTTTCTGAGAGAAACAAATATCTAAGTATATAGACTTTAATATATTTGTGCAACCATTGAATAGTTTTAAGGAAAGGAGAGAGATAATCACATGTGTACTTTGGAAAGATTAGTAGCATGTCAACAATTCTTGTAACATTAGTACTACGGTTCATAGCCATGTTCAGTCCTGAAGTGCCAATGTTGAAACCTGCCCAGCAAAGAGGGTGTTGTGAGGGGAAGGCAGTCATTCTTAGCCTCTAGGTGTGTGAGGTCAATACTAGGAAGAATTCAGATTCTGTTAACATTGCTACCCAGAATTTCATTTAGGATTACATTTACTGACATATCTAGTGTGACTGTATGTTCTGGTTTTTCTGGAACAGCTGTCTGCACTCAAGGTGTTGTTTACACTCAAAATATGTGGTCACCTTTAGAAAAATCCCTAAATTAGATTAAACTAATCTAAGCTCCATTCTGAATCTGGTCGGAAAACAGAAACCATACATTTTAACATGAGAGAATTTAATATAAAAACCGTTTTAATCAACATATCACAGAGATAGCAATTGCAGGTGGCAACTACCATCCTTAGAGTTGGGTAATCAAAAGGAGGCGATTGGAATTACTGCAATTTAGTAGCTTGGGGAAGGGATCCCAGGAACTTGAAAATCAGATACATGAGGAGGAGCACTGGTCAGTCGGTGCTCTTGTCTCTGAGAGCCTGTGATGGGGCTAATTTAGGAAGTGGTAAGAAAAATGCAAAGTAGATTTAATTACCAGAGCCACTAGAACAAATTGTCTGTCAAATGTCAAAAAGCTAGGCTGAGGTGAAGCTGACAGGAACAGGAAGTAGGCAGAAAGCTCAAAGGAAGCAAACAGCTTCCAGCCCTGCAGACTCCCTGTTGCCAGAGCCTCACGGTCAATGCAGATTGGCAAAGCATACATGGGTTTGCAGGCCCAGCCACAAAAGTGCATGCTCATTTTACTGTTCATTTACTGGCACACTGAAAAATAGGGATTATGTTTGATGTGGTGTTAAGATTTGTGCCTGTGTAGTTGATGTTATCGGCGTATCACAACCATTAACTGTTGTTAACATCAAAATCCTTCTTAAATTACATTACTTTAAAAGGAATATATATATTGAGTTTTGGTTTAGATGTTATAGTGCAAGTAAATACTATCTATATGAGCCTCTGAAGGCATTTCTTTCACTAATTTATTTAATATATTTTTCTGTATGTGAAATAATTTGGCTTAAGTGTAGTCAGCATGTCTAAGTAAGCATTCTGTTGTTGCAAAATAACATTTGCTTTGCTCTGTTTCTATTGAAGATAAACATATACACACACATAGCCATGCCTTGAGGTATAAGTAACACATTAGTAAAGCTGATTGAATTTCACCTTCTTTGCAAGCATGGCCATGTTTCTTACTTTGCATGTCCTTCAGGCCTCATCAGAGCACAAAGTTCCAAGTGACTTCAAAGGGTTTTCTGTACTCAGATCAGCTCTATGGGGCATGTAGGAAGATGCGAAATGAACCGACACCGGAGGTGCAATGAAAGGTAAAAATCCTAGCATCACCACAGCTCTTGAGCTAAGCTGCAGGCTAAATTACTGCACCTGGATATAGGAATCTCATGGGTTCACAAAGGGAGAGATGGTAAACATTTAAGGCAGGAAATAAATCTGAGTTTTTTCACTGGATTCGGGAAAAGCTTTCCTCACCAAGTGACATAGGTAGCATCTCATTATTATAGCAACCTGTCAACTTTCTTGCTTAGAAAAGAAAAATAACAGATAAATGTAAATGATCAAAAATAAAAACAAAATAGTGCCTACCTATAGTACAATGGGCATTCCACGTATGCTATTTGGATTAAAATAGGTCTTTCGAAGTCCGGTATATATTTTTCAGTCTTTATACTTATGGTGGTATGAGTTCTAGGGATATTGAGGAGTTAAAGACAGATTCAGAAACATATAGAAGAAATCCAGTGTAACCATTTATACCAGCTTCTGTCCTCTCTGAAAGACTGACCTGGGAAAAGGGAAGAGTAGGTACAAAATGAAGATTAAATTCAGATTCTATGTCCTCTGACACAAACACTTGAAATAACTCCTTTTAAATGAGCAATTATTAAATTTAACAGTGCTTATATACGTGTAGATGTTTATTTATTTTTATGCATGTAGATATTTAAACAAAATGCAATATCACAAAGTGAAGTGGTTTGTATTTTTAGGTACATTGTACATATACTTGATAAAAATTGTGAGGTCTTGAATTTTTGAGAATTTAATTTTTTGAATAATTCTGATATGATATTGATCAATCTGAAATTCCTTTTCTGGAATTAGGATTTTTATTCCTCTAACACTATCAACATTTGAGCCTGTGGATTTTTAAACATTTTATCTCTTCGCTTGAGGGTTCTTCTCACAAATATTACTTTGAGGGTTCATATGGCTTATATTGATACTACTTAACAGTTAATTGATAATGTCATGAGATTAGGAATCATCAAAGACTTTTGGAAAGCTACTACAAGCAGGAACAAGATTCTCTTCTTTTTAGCTGAATACAAAGAATAGCTGTTGAAAATAAATATTTAAGCATAGCCATACCTCATTTTTTTGCCTATCATTGATCAAGATTCCTACTGGAAAATCATTACTTTTGGAATGTGCCTTAGACTATTGACAATAAATATTGAATAAGATATATATAAGGCTCAACAAAATACATTAAAGTTATGAATTCTTCAGCCATGTCTAAACTTATTGCTTATTTAAAAAAATACATGGACATATCGTCTCAGAACCAACCATGTTCCATCAAGCTTTTTCTCATTATTAAAATATTTTTCTATAATTTTGTGACAATTACTCTGTCCAGTTTGTGTATCCTCTACCCTCCTTCCCTTTCTGTTATCAAGATTCACTTGTACTGGAGATTTAGGGGTATTGCTAGTCACTGGAGATGAAGTTATGTGATTAGAAGAAGGGAATTACGAAAATTAGCAATAGATTTCCTTCTCTACAATGTTAAGGTTTTTTTCTTTATTTCTGGGATTTGGCCTCTGGGCACCACCTGAAATTTACAGTGTTGTCTACCTCTGGCAATTTTCCAGATGCCTGGCAGCTCAACAGGGGCTTTTTTTTTTTTTTTAATAATAAATTTATTTTTATTGGTGTTGCTATTGCCACTCTCCTCTTTTTTTCAGAACTATCCACTCCTTACACGGGTATTTCAAGTAAGTTTCTGTTCCACATGAGCAATATGAATAATAGAAGCAAACTGAAGAACATATTACTAAAGGATTCTTTGTTTAACCAAATAATTCACAATAGGGGGTTCTTTGAAAGAAAAAAAATACATTCCTGCTATGTTTAAATTTACCTTAAAATTTTACTTAACAGGTCCAGGAACAATTTCTTAAAATGAGATCTACTCACTTAGTAAATCTTTTTCTCAAAACATGTATTCTTTAAATTGCCTACCAAATTTTTGAAAAATAAAAAAATGCACCCCTTCTCTCCTTTACTAAGATATACTACTCTACTGCTATTACAAGCTAGACATCAACAACTCTAGGCTGAAGATAATTGTAGGCTAAGTATATGTGACTCTTACTTAAACACATACTGATTTTTCTCACTGATTAAATTAGAGAAAGGTGAAATGACTATTTCCAACATAAACAGGATGGTTAATCAGCTTTCCCAGTTACTGTTGAGCAAGTATACTTTATTTCTAATTTACAAAATCTTTCTAAAAATACCCATAGTTGAAACTAATTGTGAAGAGACTTCTAAGTAATTATTATTGAATTTAAGAATTTAATCCAGTTTTTATATTTTAGTACTATTGTGATCCTTTTTTTTAATAAATTTATTTTTTATTGGTGTTCAATTTGTCAACATACAGAATAACACCCAGTGCTCATCCCGTAAAGTGCCCCCCTCAGTGCCCGTCACCCATTCACCCCCACCCCCCACCCTCCTCCCCTTCCACCACCCCTAGTTCGTTTCCCAGAGTTAGGAGTTTTTATGTTCTGTCTCCCTTCCTGATATTTCCCACACATTTCTTCTCCCTTCCCTTATATTCCCTTTCACTATTATTTATATTCCCCAAATGAATGAGAACATACACTGTTTGTCCTTCTCCGATTGACTTACTTCACTCAGCATAATACCCTCCAGTTCCATCCACGTTGAAGCAAATGGTGGGTATTTGTCGTTTCTAATTGCTGAGTAATATTCCATTGTATACATAGACCACATCTTCTTTATCCATTCATCTTTCGATGGACACCGAGGCTCCCTCCACAGTTTGGCTATTGTGAACATTGCTGCTATAAACATCAAGGTGCAGGTGTCCCGGCGTTTCATTGCATCTGAATCTTTGGGGTAAATCCCCAACAGTGCAATTGCTGGGTCGTAGGGCGGGTCTATTTTTAACTCTTTGAGGAACCTCCACACAGTTTTCCAGAGTGGCTGCACCAGTTCACATTCCCACCAACAGTGTAAGAGGGTTCCCTTTTCTCCGCATCCTCTCCAACATTTGTTGTTTCCTACCTTGTTAATTTCCCATTCTCACTGGTGTGAGGTGGTATCTCATTGTGGTTTGGATTTGTATTTCCCTGATGGCAAGTGATGCGGAGCATTTTCTCATGTGCTTCTCGGCCATGTCTATGTCTTCCTCTGTGAGATTTCTGTTCATATCTTTTGCCCATTTCATGATTGGATTGTTTGTTTCTTTGGTGTTGAGTTTAATAAGTTCTTTATAGATCTTGGAAACTAGCCCTTTATCTGATACGTCATTTGCAAATATCTTCTCCCATTCTGTAGGTTGTCTTTTAGTTTTGTTGACTGTATCCTTTGCTGTGCAAAAGCTTCTTATCTTGATGAAGTCCCAATAGTTCATTTTTGCTTTTGTTTCTTTTGCCTTCGTGGATGTATCTTGCAAGAAGTTACCCAGGGCAATTTACACGTTTAATGCAATCCCTATCAAAATATCATGGACTTTCTTCAGAGAGCTATAACAAATTATTTTAAGATTTGTGTGGAATCAGAAAAGATCCCGAATAGCCAGGTGAATTTTAAAAAAGAAAACCATAGCTGGGGGCATCACAATGCCAGATTTCAGGTTGTACTACAAAGCTGTGGTCATCAAGACAGTGTGTGGTACTGGCACAAAAACAGACGCATAGATCAATGGAACAGAATAGAGAATCCAGAAGTGGACCCTCAACTTTATGGTCAACTAATATTCGATAAAGGAGGAAAGACTATCCACTGGAAGAAAGACAGTCTCTTTAATAAATGGTGCTAGGAAAATTGGACATCCACATGCAGAAGAATGAAACTAGACCACTCTCTTTTACCGTACACAAAGATAAACTCAAAATGGATGAAAGATCTAAATGTGAGACAAGATTCCATCAAAGTCCTAGAGGAGAACACAGGTAACACCCTTTTTGAACTCGGCCACAGTAACTTCTAACAGGGGCTTTTTGTAGCCACGGATCCACCAAGTTCTCCAGCCTTTATTTCTTGAAAAATTCTCCTTCCTAGTTTCATATGGTTTGGAAAAGAATATCTGCTTTTTGCCACTCACCATTCAACTCTAAAACCCATGTCTTCAGTTCTGATCTCTCCAATTTATGCTCCATTATTTCTGCTTGAGTAATCTCTCACCATAAATTTAGTTTATGAAACTTTGAAGGAGCGGTGCTAAAGCTGACCTATGAGGTCCAAGGACAGTATTTAAAGAGTTACTTAAATTCTAAATAACATGAAAGAGTTATTTAAAGTCAAAAACACTAAGATCATTTCCCAGTTTAGTTTCTATGGATTTATTACTTATATACTAGTAGACCTAAGAAAGTCCAAATAAGAAAGGAGGATCTTCTAACTAGAGGGGACATAGAAAAGACAGGGCATCAACTGTGTTGGTGCCAACAACCTCAGAAACAACAGGGCACAGGCCCATCTCTGCTGGCCTCCAGTTTCAGACATCACTTAGTAGCACAGTCATTGACAGCATTAACAGTGCTCGCAATTCCTTCAGAACCTATTAGTAAAAACAGCCCCTTCAACAGATAGTGACAAGAATTTCAAGGATTCACTTCAGAGGGCTTGGTCATTCTTTAAAGTTGGCAGGAACTAGAGGAAATGATAGCTGTCATGCAGTTTACACCTAAGAGGACTAGATTTGAGCACAAGTAAAAGAGCCTCTAGGAACTTGCAAAACTGGGAGGAAATTGATAGGCATGATTGAAGTTCCTGTAAAATGTGTAGAAATGGAAAGAAAATACCACCATAGCATAACATTTATTGTGGCCCCATATTTACTTCTCCACTGTGCCTTGTGAGATGCAAGCCCCACACAATTCTTTTCCTTATAGTTTGTTATTCTTGATTTTCTTGCTGTGATGGTAAATGGATGCCCAGCAGGGTTTCATTTCTCTGGGAAAATGCAAACAAGTGTCTCAAGTTGCTAATTTATTCATCCAAACGCCTCACAGTAGGTAATCTTTGCTTCATGCTGTAATGGTTAATATTAGACACTCCCTCATAGTCTTAATCTAAAATTGCTTTTATTATCAGACATTTCTCCTTAATTTCCCCAAATGTATTTGGCATGAGCAATCATCCTCTCAATATTATAGGCAAAACTTTTAGAGTAACCGTTGACTATACATTATTGTGACCCTAGATTTCACATATATTAAACTTGAGTACATTATAATATCACAAATCACTGTCACACATCTCGTAACTCTCACTAGAACATTAATTAAGGGATTAGTTGTTTTCATTCTTGGATCATAATAATAGCTTTTACTGGTCTCTTTACCTGTATTTTCCCTTTCTTTAATTCTTTACTCCTATTACTCCTAGCTTAATCTTCCTCAAACTAATTTTATCTTGACATGCAATAGAAGAAAAAGATTGTTGTCTGCTCAAAATCCTTTAATACCTTTATGTTGTCTATCATAGTAATTTTTTTTAGATTTTATTTATTCATTCATGTGAGACAGAGAGAGAGAGAGAGAGAGAGAGAGGCAGAGACATAGGCAGAGGGAGAAGCAGGCCCCCTGAGGGGAGCCCTAGGCAGGACTCCATGCTAGGATCCGGGGATCATACCCTGAGCTGAAGTCACATGCTCAACCATTAGGCCACCTGGTGCCTCATAGTAAATTTAAATACTTGTCTGATTTATGTAATTTTTACATAATCTGGTCTTAGATTTTTTTTTTTCAGTTTAGCACATTACTGAGTCAGGAAATCTTTTAGTGATTAATAGATATAGTAAATATATACTACTGGTAAATCCTGCTTTCCGAATAAGAATGTAACCTTCATGAGCACAAGGATAATGACAATTACTTCTCTTTATATTTCACAGAAAATACCATAGTTATATTAAAAAAAAAAAAGCATCCACAGCTTTAAAATGATGACAGATTTATAAATTGACTTTGGAAAAAAAAGTCAATTTGTAAATGTCACTGAAATCTATTTCAAATCAATTAAAATCATATGAAGTGAAGGAAATAAACATTTAAGGCAAGGACTTTGTATGGCTCGAGAATTAAGTTATGTAATCTATATCTTAACATTCTTTTTCTATAAATGAAGAAATTAGTTCACTATGTTTTCAAAAAGAGAAATACTTTAAATAATAAATTTAGAGATTTCTTTTCAAAGCTCTATCTGCTGTCATTAAATAGGAAAATTGCTTTCTGTTTCACAATAGTTGTGGAAATTTTAATGCACAGTTTATAAAGTCTTTGATAATTGCATACTGCATTGTCACTGCATTTGTCAAGCAGTCTTACAAAGTTGAATCCATTTAGAATTTATGGCAGTTCAAATGCTGGTAGTATTGATTATTTATAAACAAATTTTCAATCTACTTTTTAAAATATATTTTTCTTAATGAAAAGCAGCTTAAGCTTACCTGAGAATCATCTAACACTTCATTTCTTAATGTTGTAATATTGTTAACTACTTTTGAAATTAATCAGCTTTCCAGTTTTTGTTTTTTATTGTATAATAAGTTAATTCATCCCAAAGACCGTGTCAAATAGTAAATCCATTGCTTTTAACACATTGAGATGCATTTGTTTTCTTCCCTTCATTGCCTTCAAACAAATGCTATTCTGTTGACACCTAATACTTAATATGTCAAAGACCAAATTCATTATTTTCACCCAACAAATTTTTTTGTTTCTCAATACCCCAAATTTCTCAATGGTGATCTCCCTCTTTCTCCTTCAGATAATTTGATAATTGTCTTCTCTGAGTATCTTAAAAGGGATATATATATATCATATCTAATACATATTTACATATTATGAAGCATTACATATATGTGTATCCAACTGTTCTGTGTTTTTATTGAATTAACTAGTTGAGAGGTATCAACTAAATGGTTAGTAAATGGGCATAGAATCTGTGTCAGTAGAAATCGGGAAACCTGGGGTATCCTCCAACCCTACTAAGTGGTAACGGAAGTAAGTACTTTAATCTCTTTGGTCCTCTATCCTTCATTTGTATAATTAGGTTATTGAAGTATCTCTCAGTGGTCCTTTTAATATAATTTTTTAAAGATTTTATTTATTTATTCATGAGAGACAGAGAGAGAGAGAGACAGAGGGAGAGAGAGAGAGAGGCAGAGACACAGGCAGAGGGAGAAGCAGGCTCCATGCAGGGAGCCCGGTGCCGGACTCAATCCCAGGTCTCCAGGATCACGCCCTGTGCTGAAGGCAGGCCCCAAACCTCTGAGACACCCAGGGATCCCTCAGGGGTCCTTTTAACATTGAAACCGGTCATAATTAATTCAGTGAGTGATGGAAAGCCTATGAGGTGCCTCCTCATGGCTGAATAATTGTGGTTAAGCCATGTTGGAATTCCCACTAACAATACTGCCCACAATTTTGGGTTTGTCTCAGATAATCACCTGCCACCTTGCATATAAATTTTGTCTTGCTGGACAGTACTAGAAAACTATATAGCAAACGAATATTAATATAGCAGAAACTATTCAAAAATTGTCTTTTGGTTTTAGAGAACTGGACTTGTAGCAATGGGAAAATTAACCCCTTCAAATGATGTGTCTTAGGCCATAGTCTCTTAGGTCTTGCTTCTTCTATAAGCATGATTTCTGTTTTCACGGAGTTAAACCAACCAGCTTGTATTTGAATTTAGAATATTACTAGAAATGTGTGGTGCTGATAATATACCTCAAAGTACTTTAAATTTTGTCTGGAATGACTTCATATACAAATTCAAGTATGGTAAGGTGATAAGAATAAGGAAGCCCCATTAAAAGATTTCATGAATATTTAAAGTAACCAAAACCATCTATTTTGTTTTGTTTTGTTTTTATTTCATGTAAGTGCATACTAAATATTTTTTACTATTTAAAAAAGCATTTCCCAAACTGATATTTTTGAAAACTCTTGTTTGATTTGTATAGGATTTTCACCCAGTGGCTCCTTTGATTTTCTCCTGGTTATAAATAACCCAACTATAGTTGGTAGATCTCTGTTCTTTTCCATTTGCCTTCCTAGGCTAAAACACTCTAATGTGTATGCCTAAACATTTTATGAGAATAGGAGAGTCCAAATGTTAGCTCTTCAATTAGAATTTCAGCTGTTAAACTGCTACAAATAATTAAAAACTTCCTAGCCCTTGACAATGATAAATACACTATCCTTTCATGCTGTGGCATATGCACATATAAGGAGAGCAAACTACTCTGTTCCAAGGATTTTATTTCATTTCCATTAAAAGAATACATTTTTCGTCCTAAAAAAAAAATTTGTCTTGCTAAATTAAAAGAATAACTGCTTTTAATCATAGTTCTCTGAGGCCTATTTATGATACTTATCATATAAATATGGGTGATTATAATTAGCATTTCTCCTCATAAGCATTTGAATTTCTTGAATTCAGTCTCCTTTATATTAGTATGGAATAGGAGAGATCCATTTCATCTGCTGAAAATGGAATGAGTCTAGAAATGGGGAAAGAAACTATGTTCCTTTGGTAAGATCCCCTGGGCTAAGATGCCACCTTCATTTTTCTTCATTGTTCAGTGTTGATTTGGTTCAGCTCTGTTTGCAGCCAGTGCAGTGTCCTTTGAAATTCAGAAAACAAGAAAAAATTACCATCCTAGTAATTCAGTATGTTTAACCCTTGAAAAATTCTAGACTTCTGAAGGTTTATTTATTTTTATTTATTATATATTCATTAGGTAAAAAATTAGATAATATCGAACATATTTCTATAACATCTTCCACATATTAAATATTATACCTATTTGACAAAGTCAGTTGCCTCAGAAATTCACAGCCATCATATTTTATCTTATATGGAATTTTGAAAAATATGGAAAATCTACCAATTTGCCTAAACAGAAGAAATGACTCTATTTTTATAATGCTCTATTGAAATTAAAATGTATAAATACATAATTATTGTAAAATGGATTTATAATTGATTTTATGGAGTGCATAGAAAAGGAGATACTGTTAGTAAAATTATGTTCTGCATGAAACTGTTTGATGTGAAAAGAAAAGTTATTATAGTGGTGTTTCCACTAATGATCTGTTTGGTTTACTGCCATACAAGAATACAAGTCTATTTTGGGCTTTTATTTCAGTTGCATTAAATTTCCATCAGAGTTAGATTTGTTTAAAATAAGTTTCTGGAATAATAAGTCTTTTTGAGGAAACAGTATTATTTAAATACATTTGGAAATAGGAAAGATCAGGAAAATAGGAAAAGAAGGCAAATTGAACACTTTGCCTTGCTGTCTTTATCCTGATTGCCACCAAACAACTTTATCTCTCTCATGTGGTACATGTTAAACTGAAGCATAGAGGCTGGGAGCAAGGCCTCAGGCTTAACTGGAATCCTAAAGCACAGGGTCAGTACTACTAGTCTCTCACTAGTCTTGGTATCACTTTAGGTAAGTAGAGGGAAATTGAGGGTGAGGAAGTGTAGATGGATTCCAGAGAGAACGTGGCCTGAAGATGAATCCCATTCCCCAGAAGGGGAAAGACTGCATATTGACTCATGGCAGACCAGCTCTTGCTCTGCAAGGGAGCTGTGGGATTGTGACCTTGGCATGTTATGTTTTCTGTCCTTGGGGAAAATTAGAGTGGCATGGAGCTGACAATTTGTTGCCTCTTCTAAGACCAGGAATATAGTGTTCTCTTCCTCTCTTCAGATTGCTGCCCCCTCGCTTCAGTATTTGTACTGAGCCTTAATGAGCAAGCAAGAGAATATTGTGTTAAGGGACTCCAGCAGATAGAAAGAAGAGAGAGAGAGAGAGAGAGAGAGAGAGAGAGAGAGAGAAAGGCCGTTTAATGAATTAATACTGCTCTTAGGAGGAAAGTATTTTTTTTTAATTTTTTATTTATTTATGATAGTCACAGATTGAGAGAGAGAGAGAGAGAGAGAGAGGCAGAAACACAGGCAGAGGGAGAAGCAGGCTCCATGCACCGGGAGCCCGACGTGGGATTCGATCCCGGGTTTCCAGGATCACACCCTGGGCCAAAAAGGCAGGCGCCAAACCGCTGCACCACCCAGGGATCCCAGGAGGAAAGTGTTTTAAACAAAAGCAATGGCTTTAATTTAACTTAAACACCATTTTAATTACACAAGCATTTAAAATTTGTGGCTTGATTATTTTGATATGATTTGACAATTCCATGGCCATCATTTTTTCAGAATTTTCCAAGATTTTCTACTTTTATAGATCCCATCTCAGTTTTCTGATAAGATTTCTGTTTCCCCCTCTTCTCTTAACGTATTAATCACAGTAATTTATTTTTTATAATACTTTATTTTTAAGTAATCTCTACACCCAATGTGGAGTTCGAACTCACAACCCAGAGATCAAGCATTGCATGATCCACCAACTCAGCCAGCCAAGAACCCCTTAATTGCAGTAATTTAAAAATGCTACCTGAAACTCTAATCTCTGTCATTTCTGGGTCTGTTTCATTTTCTTAATTTTTTTTCTCTTGAATTTGTGTTATTTCTATGTAATCTTCTGACAATCCTGGAAATTATTTATTTAATGCCAGCATTTTATTTGAAAAAAAAACTGTAGAGGTTGAGCAAGAGGCTATATTCCTCTATAGTCTATTTATCTTAATTCTAGAATGCAGCTAGGAATAGGAACAGATTGGAGTGGGATAATTCATTCTTTATGAGGGTTAATCAATTTTGTCTTGGCCTTTATTTAGGGCAATCCTAATTTATGCCTGTTTTTTGACCTGAAGTATCAAGCAACTCCCTTTTACAATCAAAAGTGAATAAAGAGCAAGGGTCAACAAACTTTTTCTGTGAGCAGTCAAATAGCAAATATTTCAGGCTTTTCAGCTTCTAGGGTCTCTGACTTAACTACTAAATTTGACATTGAGACACAAAAACATCCATAGAGGACACATAATCAAATGAGTATGTCTTTTTTCCAACAAAACATTATTATTTTTTAAAAATTTTGTTTAAAGATTTATTTATTCATGAGAGGCACAAGAAGAGAGAGGTGGAGACATAGGCAGAAGGAGAAGCCAGGCTCCCTGCAGGGAACCTGATGCAGGACTGATCCCAGGACCCTGGGGTCATGACGTGAGCTGAAGGCAGACGCTCAACCGCTCTACTGCTGAACCAACCAGGCGTCTCTCAACAAAACATTATCCACAAAACAGATGTTGAGCTGAGTAGCTTGTGGCTTGTCGATTGCTGGTATCTATTTTAGACTATAAATATATTTTCCCTCAATTTTTTAGCCTGAGTTTTGTCAGTATTTTTGTCTTCTCTCTAGGATCTTTGTCTTGAAAAATTCTGGCTTTTCTAAGTGTATTCTATTAGGCTCTTGAAAGAGCTGTTTTTGGTATTTCTTTCAGCTTTTATATTTGTAGGGACAAGTTGGTCTAATATAAGCTAGTCTATCATAGTGGGAAGTAGAAGTCCCCAAAGGGAAAATAAAAGAAAGCAATTTGTAGCCTTTGAACGAACCAGCAAAATATAGAAGAGGAAAACCGTGATAACAATGAAATGATAAAAAAGCAAACATTGAATAAGGAAGAAGAATGAAGGTCAAGTATATCAAGTATTACACTACATACAGAAAACTTCTCAATCTTACTCAGCGGTATAGTGAATCTGAATAATCGAATGCCATGCTTTTGACACAAAGATTAATACAATTAAATTATCAATTCTTTCTGAATTATATTGTAAATTTAATGTAACTTCCAAATAAACCACAACAGAGTTTTTTTTTTTTATAAGTTGGGTAAAATGATCTCAGATTATTTTTGAAAAATAAATGTCTAAAAGCAGCCAGATAATTATAACAAAGAAGAATGGTTATAGATTAACCTCATAAGATACTGAAACAATATAAAATCACCAGACTAAAAAAAAAAATTGTTATTTGTATAAGAATAGAAAATGAAAGAATGGAATAAAATGAAGAACAAGTAAATTTCAATGTATACATAATTGAAATTTTATGTTTGACACTGGTGTATTTTAATTTCGTGGACTAAAGTCAGTACCCATAGTCTATTTTTTAATTAAGTATATATAAGTATGCATAGAAGTGTCTACAAGTATACCTAGAAATATATATCAAGTTCTGATTTTTAAAAATCTATATAATAGTACATTTTAGAGAAAACAATCACATTAAATAAATATAAAAATAACTGACAGATTTTGGTGGGATGCACAGTAGTTAATTATTGTATAGAAACACAGCACTTACCTATCAGACTCTCAATTCTCTCAACTACAAAATGGAATTTTAATAAATAGAACCAGTTTCATTGGACTGTCACCATAACCAAAAATGTGTACAAAAATAATTTAAGTAATGAAAACTTTATATAAATATATAGACAGTGGTATTTTCATTGGGGCTTTTATTAAATGCATAAAATGTATATATATCTTTTAGTTTGTTTTTTTTTTAATACTTGGCTGTTTTTCAAATCAAAATTTCCTGAGAATCATGGAGGCATTTTAGTCAATCAAGAAAACCAAAGACATACAATATTACATACTGGTGCATTGGCACATAGTTACAGAATCATTAACTTGGAGACTCTGTCTCCCACATTTTATAACTTACATTGATACTGCTTTTTAAAAACATTTTGTAATTTTAATTATTTATAAGTGTATGAATATTAAATAAATTATATGCAATTATAAGCTGGATTATTTCAACAGAAATAACGTATCTGGAAGACAAAGTAATATAATATGTGACTTTTATGGGCATCAACAAAAATAGAAGAAATCATATTTCAAAATCTAAAATCCTTTTAGTAACAAATGAAATAATTTATAATTTTTAAACAGCTAACAATAATGATATTCTCATTGTAAAAATCTTTTTCCTGTGTGAAGGTTCTTTTCTCCTTTGTCTTTCTTATATGAGTCTTCTCATTTCATTGTAGTTGACATCAAACGTTTTACATCTTAAGTTAAAAAATCTTCAAAAATTGATCGCAATAATTTAATAGACCCCAAAAGGGTGCAAGAAAGCTCTCAGCAATTTACAAAGTTTGAGTTTATCACATAAATAGCAATCCTAGAAGCTGCTGTGAGACTGATCAAGGAAGGAGCAAAAAGAATAAACAATAATAACCAAATAATGAACAGAATTGGAATACATATTAATTTTAAAAAGTATGTCAAGAAATGAGGAAAACTGGACTTGCAGCAGAGATTTACCTAGAAATGTCTAGAAAGGAGAAGGAACAGAATCTATTCAATATTTCTGGACCAGTAAAATAAGACGGCAACATGAAGGAACAGAGTGGTAAAATTTTTGAGAATACTAGACTTCTGAAAACACTAGAAGATAGGGTGCAGGTGCAGAACGAACATGAGGGCAGAACTGGTATCTACAATAAGTAGGCGATATAACAGGAAATATAAGGAATTGTGAAGCACAAACCTAAAAACCTTTTATTCAGTCTGAGTTAAAAATAAATATCTTATCCCTTAATAAACTTAATAAACATTGCAAAATTAGAATCCTACTTACATAAAGTACTAGAGTTACTTTTTGCAATACAAAGCCTTTTTTCACACATGGTCTACATATTTTACAAGAATTATCCAGTACCAGATATCAGTTCTACCTACAAACCAGTAGGGCAGAGCCAGTAGAGAAAAGGGGAGAACTTTTTTTCCACTTAAAGATATTGTCCAGAACTTAGTTATACATACCACTGTCAAAAACATTTCCTTGGCTGGAACTTAATCACATGCAAGATGATGCTCTAAGACAGACTGCTACATACAGTCTTTATTTTGGGTACTCATGCCCCTAGCTAATATCAGGGGTTTTATTGTCATAAAAAAGGGAGAACAGATACTGGGCTGAATCTAGCAAAGTAATTATTAGGGAAGAGAATCTAAATCTCAACAAGCGAAGAAAGTAATGTCTAAATAAGTCTGTTGTCTTATAGCCCTATTAAAGAAAAGTAGAATCAACACTAAACCCAAAATTAGTTGCCCTGTTGCTAGTTCTATTCCCCATACATTAAACTCAGTGCTAAATAGTTTTAAGGACCAGATTTAGAATTGCAATATCAAAAAAAAATTTTTTTCTATTCTGATGATTGGTGTAACATTTGAGGTTTGTGAGATAGCCAGTTTATATGTTTTGCTCTACAAACACTGAGAAGAGACTGCTGGATACAGCAGTCTTTCATTCGTTGAAATTAGTGGTTAAAAGGACAGACCAAAAAAAAAATTAAAATAAAAAAATAAAAAATAAAATAAATAAATAAAAGGACAGACCAAGCTGCCCCATCCCATGCTCACGGTGATATGGTGAGGGCAGTACACGAAAGCAAGGGCTGTGAATGAAAATGAACCTTACCCTGGCACTTGAGGTTTGAGCCAGACACGATAATTCACAGTGAGTTTTGGTAGACAGCCAATGTAGGTCTTCTCACTACCCTCTTCAACCACTAGGTTCTATCCAGAAATCAAGAAAAATATTTAGGAGGCTGCCGAAGACTCAGGTATTTTATATTGTTAATTTGGACTTGAAGGACATACAAAGTTTTATAGGAAGTGTGTAAAAACACTTCGAAAAATGAAATGTATTCTATAAAACAAACTACTTCCAGTACCATATTTGAAACACATCTATTCTATTAAATGCAAACACCGTGAAAGCAGGTTTTCTTAGTTTTGTTTATTGCCACAGTCTAATCCTAGATTATTGCCTGACATTAAGCAGATACTTAATAATAACTGTAAATATTTTTTCAGCATTAAATTGTTCACTTTACATGTCAGAAAGCACGGATGTACCTCTTTTCTTAAGCTGTGTGTGATTAAAATCACCTTAAAAATGAAAAAAAATGGAGGGAGTTTAGTTTTTACAGAATATGTGCAAATAGTTTTTAAGTAAAGAGTATTTTGTGAAGAAAATAATTCAATTTATTTCTGCATTTTTTGCCTAACATTGGATTTTAACATAGCCTTTTAAGTGAACCTTTGCACTTTTCTTTTTTCTCTCTGAAGACTTATGTTTCTGCCATAGTTAACTGGGCAGAAATTTAAGAACTTTATCAGAAAATAACTACAAAAATGAATGCTTTTCAGGGAAACTGGGCTGTGTTTCTTCTTTGGAGCCAAGCCAAGATTTGTTAACACCAAGAAAATGAGACAATATTTCTGTTGTTCACACATAACCACATTTGCCACAAGCGGTAAAGCTCCACGTTGGCAATGACGGAATTTGGCCTGACATTTTCAGCCCCAGTGCTCTCAGCTGCATGGTACAGCCCCAAAAGAAATGAGCAGCTATTGTTGTCTCTTGCCAAGACCAGAATTTTGAACTGTAACCAGGAAGAAGTATTTTCCCCATTTATATGCACACTGATAATTAGGCTCAAGGAAATGAAGTGCATAGAATGGAAATTGAGATTATGTTTTTTAATGTGAACTTGTGTGATACCAGCTTCCACTCTTCTGACAGATGGATTCTTTTTGGCAGATGATTATGCAAACTGCTCCTTTCGTGCCTGTCTACATGAAGTGTATTCTATAAACACATTGAGGCGTCGTGTTCCTCCGAGTCCTCAGTGCTTGGGAATGTATTAGCACCATGATGATTTGGATGACAGGATTCAAAAGTGTCTGAGAGTAGAAGCTGGAGGAAACTAGTGTGATTGCTTTGGTTCTATCAAGGGCCCTGGAAGATAATAACGTGGTTCCCTTGAAATTTTTCATCGAGCATTTTTATGTCAAAAGAAAAGAAATGAACTCACAGATAATAGAGGAAAATCCAAACAAGCAAATTGTAAATTGTTTTTAATAAGTGTTGTAACAGATACCAGAAAGCTAACACTTTGGAAGGCAGTGCTCAGATAAATTTGAAATGCATATCAGGTACTCATAAGGATTATTCTGCCTCTCGTGATCTAATTATCAGGGTCATATTTCCTCATGATTTAACAGTTTTGTAATGATTGCTCTAATATTTCAGTGACAAAGAGACCTTCCTCTTTGTGTTTCTGCAATCAAGGAGGTAAGACCTGAATCAGTAATATTTTTGCAACTCAAATTTTAGTGGGAATTTTCTTGAGTAGCTAACAGTACACACACACACACACACACACACACACACACACACACACACACACAGACATACACACATGCACATATACACGTGCATAAATCCACATTTTAGGAAAGAAAGCCAGATACCCAGAATACCAATGGATAACATGGGCAGTATAGGAATGTTATATCATGTATTCAGTGGGTCAATGGGATACTAACTCAAGGTCTGGTCTGCCACTGTAACTAAGATCCTGAATGTTAGTCCCCTTGAGGGCATTATAATAACTTTAATATTTCTTTGTTATTAACTGTTTTTTTTTTAAATCAGATTTTGTAGAGGACAAGGGAGAAGGGTATGAAGACAAAAGAGTTCCTGATGTCCATTCAGTAAGGGTTTGGTAAAGACACATAGGGCAAGTAGAGTGAGTAAAGGGGAAGTAAAGTGAGCACAGAACTATGTCCTCTGGATTCCACATGCATGATTTACTGTCTGAAAGCTAGAGTTTTTCTCCTTGAAATAGAATATTACCTTTTATCTTCCACTAATGAAAACCATACATCACAAAAGGATGACACATGGTTATAGATGCTTCTGAGCAAGTGTGATGGTGACAGCAACAATGCTTTAAATTACGTGGAAAAGAGAGGAAGTGTGTGTGTGTGTTTGTGTGTGTGTGTGTGTGTGTGTGTGTGTGTGTGTAGCTCAAAATGTGTGAAACCACCTTTCATGCAAAGCAGAGAGGCAGCCAATCCGTGAGAGATGCTTGAAACTCGACTCTAGACACTCGTGGACACCTTCTTATGATTGAATTGGAGAGTTTGATGTTGTTGTTTGCAATTAATCACTACACATTGAAGCAGGCCAATTCAAATTACATTGGTCTGTAACAAACTCAGCTGACATTACAGCTGTCTGGACATTTGGACTGTAAATATAAAATGTCACTGTGATTGACCATTTATTGAAATATGATTCATTTAGGATCTAGTTTCTTAATTTGGTGGCTCAATATTTGAGAAACAGTGAGAATAGCATTTGAGGATACAGAGCATGAACGTACAAGCTTCTAATATTCTCTACCTCCACCACCATGTAATCAGATCCTCTTCAATCGTAATAAGCTAATGGAACAGAATTATTAATTTATGCAATAAGTGTTGAATGTTAGGAATGTATATTGAGGGATTGCTGTAGGTAAAAGAGATATAGCGAAGAACAAGGCAAACATTTCCTTATTTTATGTAGCTTACATTCTAATTTAGGTGAGAGTAGATATAAATGGATAATAAACAACACAATGAAGGAACAATGTGTTGGGTTTGAGAGTGTAAAGATACCTAAGACCAGGAATGCATTTAAGTGCGTACTTAATGCTGAACAGAAACTAATCCTACAAAGATTTGTGTGAAGAGAATTCCACCTGGAGGGAACAGAAACATGTTTCTCAGAATACTCTGGGGTTTCAATTGTCTATGCTGTGTCACAAGTAATACCAAAACTCAGTGGTTTGGAACGTGAACTTCATTTGCTCATGACTTTGTGGATGAAGAATATATGATGGGTTCTGTAGGGTGTACATCTCTGCTCTATGTACTATCAGCTATGGTGACTCAATTGAGCTGGGAGATCTACTCGGATCTCAGATAAATTTGTGCTGGCTGATAGCTAGGAACATAACAGGGTTATTGGCTTGGGGCCTCACTCTTCCTCATGTGAATCTCTCCAAGGGTTTGCTTTAGCTTCCTCCCCGCACGGTAGCTGTCATCTGAGAGTTAGAGTTCCAAGAGACAGGAAGTGAAGTTTCCAGTCTTATAATGTGTCACTTCTTCCATACTTTAAGGGAGTCACAGAGAATCACAGATGCGAGGAAAGTGGGTATGGATTACAATTGGTAATAGGCAGCGTGTGAAGAACTTATGGCCATCTTTAACCTGTCACAGTTAGTCTTCTGTCCAAAAATTACTTTTGTTATTCTCACATGCAAACTACATTCACCCGTTCCCCTAAGTCCAAATTTTCATCCCAAAGCAACATCAGGTTCAAGATCAGGATCCAAGATTTAATAATCTAAATCAGGTTTAGGTATTGAGGAAGCTCCTCACATGGAATAGCAAGTTGGTGCTGACTGCTGGCTCGGAGCTCAGCCAGGCTAGTCCTCTCCATGAGGCAGCTTTGGCTTTCTCACAGCATGGTGGCTGACTTCCAAGAGTAAGTGTTCCAAGAAACATGAAGTGGAAGCTGCCAGTCTCTACAGGCCTGGAGCCAGAGCAGGCATAGCAAAACTTCTAATATATTCTATTAGTCAAAACAGTCACAAAGCCCACCTACTTGATGGGAGGAGCACGAAGGAATGTGTGGCTTTCTTTAATTTGTGCAGCTGGTGTTTTCAAAGGGCAGAAAGATGAATACTTAGGCAATATCCCATACTGCTTTTTGTGTGCTTCTAATTTAAAATCAAATCCTTTTAAGAACTCAGAAAATATGGATAGTGCTCTAAATGGTATCTTTGAATACATACTAAATAGGTACCTCTGCAAGCTACAAAATCACTTTAAGACTATGATAAATCAATCTGAGTGTCAGCCAGACTAATGGGCACAGGGGTCTTACTTCTAGAGTACAAAAAGGAAAGGCAAGTGCATTAACCCCAAGTAGTCAGGAGCAGAAGAGGTAGTGAACAGAGAGGTGCAATTAGAAGGAGTCAGCTTAAAAGTCCATTGGATGGACAATGAGGAATAGGTCACAAATTGAACTAAAAATTGCATGTTGCAGGTTAGGTTCAACTGGGACATAGCAGGAGGTGAGAACAAGGGGAGAAGAAAAGTAAGAGAACTATTGTTCATTGTTATATGCAGATACCAGCTTCCTAATATTGCTTCTTAGTTCCACTATGAATGCTTAGTTAGACCTATTTTTAAAGTTTTAGTTATGGAAGATATAACAAGGAATGATTTTCTAACTCTGGGCTCAAAGCTGGATAATTATATATTGCTTGCAATAAAATATCATATGGAAAAGGTAGACTACCAAACTCCAGAATATGTACCTGTACTTTCTGGTATCCAGTGGGGAAACAATTTGTTAGTTTGGTGGATACTCCTTATTTTTTTATTTTAGGATTTTATTTATTTATTCATGAGAGATACAGAGAGGAAGGCAAAGACACAGGCAGAGGGTGAATCAGGCTCCTCACAGGGAGCCCAATGCGGGACCCCATCCTGGACCCCAGGATCATGCCCTGAGCCAAAGGCAGATGCTCAACTGCTGAGCCACCCAGGCGTCCCAGTGGATACTCTCTAAACTTCGCTTGTGGGATCTCCTGATGATTGTTTTCTTGCACGTGGGAGTATAAGACAGAAGGAAGAAACAAACACCAATCACAATGAACAGAACAATTTATTTTTGTAAATGGGTATGGCCTACAATCATTATAATTTATTTCCTTTTCAAGCTCAGGAAAGGATCTACTTGCTTCTAATGCCTATCCATCCTTAAAGACAACTGCTTTTTTCTTTTGTTTTAAAACTTTCCTCAATTTTTCCCCATTTCTTCTAATATGAGTTTCTGTGTTCTTTTAGTCACCCTATGTCTAATATTATACCTTTCTTTTTTTTTTTTAAAGATTTTATTATATTTACTCATGAGAGGCACAGAGAGAGAGAGAGAGAGAGAGAGAGAGAGGGAGGCAGAGGGAGAAGCAGGCTCCATGCAGGGAGCCCGACGTGGGACTCGATCCCGGGTCTCCAGGATCGCGCCCTGGGCTGCAGGCGGCGCTAAACCGCTGAGCCACCCGGGCTGCCCATATTATACCTTTCATACTAAAGTGTTATACTCGTTTTCTCCTAACACTGTGAAAATGTCAATACAGTGTAATTGTTTCTTACTGTCATAGAAATACTTTGTTCAATATGATAGCTTTAAGACACAACTGGCTATTATTTAGATTTAAATATAAAGTGTTTAAAATTATATTAAATTAAAATTCGATCACTCAGGTGTACCAGCTGCATCTCTGATGCACAATAGGCACATGTCGCCAGTGGCTACCACATTGGAAGGCACAGATATAGAAATGCCCATTTTTCTCAACAATTATATTGGACAGTGTTGCTCAAGATTTTTAATAATTTTTATGACCTAAAAGAAAAATATCTATGACTCAACATTATTATAGCCATTTGACTTCGTGTAGGAAATTGTGTAAATAAACGTATTTTATATATATTAAACTTCATTTTTCTTGGCATGGTTTTAGTAGCTATTCATGAAATATAAATTAAAACTTGGTCATGCTAAAAAGAAGCATTTTACTTCACAGAAATAGGTAATGACCATATATAGCTATAAATTCTACTAATTCTGAAAAATAGTTTGCCTTGGTTAGCCTCTGAGATAAAATCTTGAACTGTGTAACGGCCCATATTGAGGATCTATACTAAGGAAATTGGATTAAGAAGGTGGATCTGTAGGGACACCTGGGTGGCTCAATGGTTTAAGCGTCTGCCTTTGCTCAGGGTGTGATTCCAGGGTCCTGGGATCAAGTTCCGTATCAGGCTCCATGAGGGGGCCTTCCTCTCCCTCTGCCTGTGTCTCTGCCTCTTTCTCTGTGTCTCTCATGAAGAAATCAATAAAGTCTTAAAAGAAAAGAAGGCAGATCTGTATAAATCATCATGCCAAAACTGAATTTAAGTCAAACTGAAAGGTGTCTGACTGTTAATTTAAATCTATTATAACAATTAGCTTGAGATACAAAATGTTTTACAGAAACAATTAGAGACAATGATACACTGAAAACTGCTTAGAGTTAAAAAAGTTCTTTTCAGACACAAAAAATTCTAAGTCATTTTAAACAGATATGACTCAAAAAATAAGGTAAAGGAATTTTCTAATGGTCTCATTTTTAGCTATTTGGAAAATTACAGAAATGATCTCATAAGTTGTTGTTCTCTTCATTGACCCTCCTAAAAAAGACAGTAATGATAAAACAGTTGAAGGAATGTGCTCATTAGTCCTCACTGGGACCTGTGCTCCTGCTTAGTGACTGTCCAGATTTATACATTTTGCTTATTCAATTGGAAAAAACACACCAGAACCTCAATTCTATATGAAGGGTAGAGAGAAAATCCCAGTGCTTTGGAAAATATGAGAGAAAGAAAATTAAATATTGACTAAAAAGGAACATTTCTAATTAGATGGGAAAAGTTAATTCATGTGGAATGAAAAATGAGACCATATCTCCAAATGGTCACAGATACATGAGCACTTACTAGTCGTATTTTTCCATTGTGGATTGCCATGGATGGCATGGTACAGTTTCTTAGCTGTTCTGATGTTGAATGCTTTCTAATCTCCACTATTTTTCTATAAATAGATTAAAGAGAGCATATTCCTGGTTAAATATATACAAATCAACTGTCTGTAATTGTAATAATTATGCAAGCAGAATTTATTGCTTTTACTTTCACTTAACTGAAATTCATATATTCAAATCTTTATTTTACATTATATATGCTTAATCCTTGTTGTCTTTTAATTCCATGTGTCATAATCTGCCTTCTTACCCCAAAATCTTTCATATATATCCTTCTTGACTATATATCCATCTTGATCTACAAATTAGTCGTTAGTCATATTGAAGTTTTTACTCCTTCCTTAACTGATTTGATTTGGGTGCTGGAATAAAAATCTGAAGATCTACCTATAACTATCTAAGTATCTATCTCCATGCATATAGATTATCCTAACATAAAATCCAAGTGCTGTCCTTTGGGAAAAACAATATGTATAATGGGAATAAAGACAGGAACTTTTTTTCCCCGTTCTTTGTAGAAAGATTATTATATATTAAAACTTCATATGTTAAAATTTTTGATCTAAGCATTATTAAGATATTTAATTTGTGATTACTTTTACTCAATTTGCATGATTACTTGTATAATATACTGTATTATTAGGTACAGAATTCTGAAATGCAACCTGATTTGGTTCTTTCCTACTTACTGCTCTAGACAGAATCAGATTTTGCATTTATCATAGATGTCATAAAATTTTTAATTGGTTTTAGCCATCAAATCTGATTTTGAAAATAGATGGAATGAGTCTACCATAAACACTCTTGGCTGTAACAGTAGATTTCCTCTACATGCTGGCCTCATCAAAAATTTTTCAAGGTCACTTTCTATTACAGCAAATTTGGAAGCCCAGGTAATTGAACATTTGGATGGTGAACAGTTCCTTTTTAAATACGGGATACCTTTTTACTGGAGGAGGATCCTATGAAGTTTTCAATATTGAGGAGAGAAAAGTAGCTCTTTCAATCTGTTTTCAAATTACAATTTCAGTGATCTTCTGAAACACAAAATATGAGTATATCCCTACTCCAATTAACCATGTTCTTGGATTCCTTGCACTCCTAGCATAAAGTTCAAGTTCTACAGCATGGCTTGCAAGTTTAAAAGGTGTTTTATTATTTCTCTAGTCATATCTCCCACTATTCTCTGCTGCTCATTCCATAATAAACAACTGATAGTTCTCTAAGACACTATACTCTTTAATTTTTAGGCCTCTGCATGTGTGCATTTCCCACTGCCTTAACAAGGTCAATCACTAACTCATTCTTCCATTGTCAGGTATATACCTAGCTTCTAATCTTTTGTTTGGATTTTCAAATATCTCCTCAGTCTTTTTTCCCCTCTCAGGGAGCAACTTTTTGTCTACCCTCTCCTACATATACAACTAAGTAACTACAATTGCCCCATCATGAACTTGGAATGGTAGAGAGGGAGGAAAAAGGTAATTTTCATCAAAATATAAAATTAAAGTCTGTTATTATTGTATCCTCATAATTTATGATTCCTGCCAAATGGTTGATCATGGGATATCTAGGAGGTACTTCAAAAAATCTCTTCAAATATTTCATGTTTTCTGCTAGAGAAGCTGCTGTCACATTATATTTGAGGTAGATGCAGAGTTGTATTGCTCATATCCTTGAAAGAAGAGCTTGTTTTCAGTCCTCAGGGAGTATGGTCAGCATGTGGCTACCATTTACGAGCTTCTTCAAGATATGCCTACCCTGGAGAAAGTCATCTTGCCTGAGGTCACATCTTTTCCTGGGGCAGCTTGTCTGATGACTGATTGAAGTATGCTATATAGTCCAGCCATTTATTCAGATAACTGAGCCAAGGAAAGGAAGCTATCCAACTTAGGAGACTGAGGACAAGAAGCTATGCAATAGAGCCTTGTGAATGGATCTATGAGAATGGACACAATGTGAGATTTTTGTATTACATGTTCGTGACCACCAGAAAGCATCTACCACAGAAGAGACTCTGAACATTCAAGTGGACAAAATGGATCAGTTAGATGACATCAGTTTGTGTCTATCACCTGATATCCCAGCATAATGAACATTTGAACAATTGCTACAGTGGTGTGAAACAAATGGCAACCACTCCACTAAGCTTGATCTATCAGGCATCAGCATCACATAATACCCTTGCTGATTTCTTGAGAAGGACCATTTCTAGAGGAGATAAACCAGGCACTAGGTGTCAACAACATTGTTCCCCTAACATCCTGGAAGGGCCAGTGGCTCATCAGAAGAATAGACAATATTCTAAGCATGGGTTTTCCTTTCTTAACCACAAGAAATAAGGGAGCACTATTATTTAGGGGCTTACAGAGTGTTTTAATGACTGGCACTGGAACACCTATAATGTTATGTCAGAATAGGTAACCCATGTTATACAAAGGAAAGCAGACACAGGTCTGTCATTTCCGTATCACCGAAGCTTCCAGCATGATAGAGTATTAAAAAGATTTACTAAAAACACAGCTGCAAGGGCAGCCTGGGGGCAACGTACTTCAGTGACAGGATTTCATATGTCAGGATGCAGTAAATGCATTGAATTAAAGAATTTTATCTGGCTCTGCACTGCAATAAGAATTGGGGATGAAAATAAGAATGGCCCCTTACCTTTACTCCCAGTAATTCACCGAATGCATTTATGATGGAGTATGGTGCATGTGGAGGCACGCAGTACACATCCCCCTTTAATCAAAGACTTGTGGTCCAGACACTGGGAGTACCTTCAGAGACCTCAGATCCTCAAGGGTTGCCTGGTCGCAGACTGCACCCTTGTCCAAGGTTACATGCTTTCTTATTGAGCCTGCATCTGGTGACTGAATGATGCTGAAGTACACAGGTCTGGTTTTATCATTTCTAGGCAGGACACTTTGATGTCAGTACTTGCTTCAAAGCTCTTCACTGATTTGGCTACGATTTTTGTTTTGTTTTAAAAAGATTTTACTCATTTATTCATGAGAGACACAGAGAAAGAGGCAGAGACACAGAGGGAGAAGCAAGCTCCTTGCAGGGAGCCTGATGTGGGACTCGATCCCAAGACTAAGATCACGCCCTGAGCCAACCGCAGACATTCAACTGCTGAGCCACCCAGGTGTGGCTTTGATTGTCCTTATTATACAGTTCGACTTTCTCCACTGCCCAAACCTGTTACCCACCTACCCTTCATTTCACAGATGTTGACCCCTGATAAACATCTTGTACCCCAAATCTGTCTTACCATCTGCATCTGGAGAACCCAACTTATGACAATAACTATATCAGTTTTTTACCTTTTGTAGAAGAGGGGCCGTTGTGAAGCTGGTGTTGTGTCTTTACCGTTTTATCTACAGAAACTATCAGAATGTTGGGCACATCATATGTTCTTAGCAAATATTGAAAAAATGAAAGAAAAATAAACATTAAAGTTAGGAAACATGCATTATACAGAATAATGCTTAAATTAAGATTCCAAGAAAATGACATTATATTGATTCAAATAGAAAATAGCTTTTTAAAAAAGATTTATTTATTTATTCATGATAGAGAGAGAGAGAAAGAGAGAGAGAGAGAGAGAGAGAGAGAGAGAGAGGTAGAGACACAGGCAGAGGGAGAAGCAGGCTCCATGCCAGGAACCCGATGTAGGTAGGACTCGATCCCAGGATCACACCCCGGGCTGAAGGCAGGCGCTAAACCTCTGAGACACCCAGGGATCCCCGCAAATAACTTTTAAAATGACAACATAACATATCACATAATTTATTTTGTATGTAGATGCGGCTTACCCCATAATTTTCTTGAATCCAAAATATAATTGGATAAACAAGATATAGCTTAATATAGCAAAATTTCCCCATAGTAAGGAAAGGCAGGTTCTGTGATACTTTGATAATTTATGATAAATTTCCGATAAGACTAGTGATTCATACACATATTTCCCCAACACAATTTCTTGAAAATAATTTTATGAACAAGTGCAAGCAATATTCATTATTGAAATATCCTACTGTGTTTAAAAAATAGAAGATGTGGGATGTCTGGGTTACTCCATTAGTTAAGCATCTGACTCTTGGTTTTGGTTCAGCTCATGATCTCAGGGTCCTGAGATGAAGTTCCAATTCAGGCTCCCTGTTCAGCGGGGTGTCTGTTTCCCTTCTCACTCTCCCTCTACCCTTCCGCCTGCTAGTGCACTCTCTCTCTCTCTCTCTCAAATAAATTAATTAATTTAAAAAAATAGAAGAAGCCCTCATTTGATTTCATGAGTGGACAGTTATATTATTCATATATTATAATTTTTAATAAAAGTTTTTGTTTTGGAATAACTCATCAATTAATATTATAATAAATAATATTCTGGCATTATATAATGTATACAATATATTATGGTTAATATAATAAATGTAATTAAATTTATATTTGATCATTTGATTACAATTGCTTGTATAAGACATAGATTTTTAAACTGTAATATCAATAGCAAAATGCTAATGTGAAAAAAATGACCAAAAATGTGACATAATAATGAATACATCAGGTTAAAGTTATAGGATAAGATAATATCTTAATTCATTATAGATTTTATAGTACAAAATAAAATGTTTCTTTAAAGCTTATATTATGTGTTTACGTTATGGGAATATTTTAGAAGTAGAAGACATAATTTCTAACATATGAACACTATAGTTTGGCATGGTTTCATAATGTAGTAGAAGGAATATTTTTGGAGTCAGAAATACTAGAGATGGAATCTTGGCTCAGACAAGACAAGATTTTGTGCAAGTTGTGTTTTTCTGAGGCTCAGAGTCTTCACCTAAAAAAAATTCAGGATAATATTACTTTTTTCAGGATTGTTGTATTTCTTCTTAGACTCTTTTATAGGTTTTTCTGTGTTGACCTATAATCCAAACAAAAGAGTTTATTTCTTAAATGTCTATTTGTGGTCAATCTTTTTATTTATCTTTACATTTGTGCTGGATGAGACCCTCCACTTGATGTTTAACTGGGCCCTTGGGCCCTTCAAGTGATAGAAATTGAAAAGAGGCCGAACAAGAATGTCAGACAAGGCTTTAGTAGGACTTAACACTAGAGCACAAGGTAAGCTACAAAAAGGAAACAATCTTAGGACGACTTCCCGAGGAAAGGTCAAGGAGAAGGAGAAATTTTTAAAAGAAGTGAGATGGGAAAAAGATGACCTCTAAGCATGTAGAGGAGGGATTTATTAGCAACTACACACTTAAAGATCATCCTTCTCCATGTGTCATATATCTAATTAGAATGTTAAGTCTCCACACCTAAGCATGAATTTTACTGTTATAATGAGAGAAAAAGTCATGAAAGTTCAGCACTGGGGTTCACCTTGGTGCAGACTGGTTCTATCTGGTCTTTGCCAGTATTTGTAGTAAGCACCCTTCTTCATTCCTGCATTATATGCTACTCAAGAAACAGAGTTTTAGCATTTTTCTTTCTTTATTTTTAGGAAGGCAGCTAAAAAGCACTGGGTTCTGCATTCAGGGTAGAGAGGACCCGAATTTAGTCCCTGCCCAGTCTCATACTTAAAGTGCTTACTTTTCTTCATAATAACCAATAAATTCTAAGGTTAAGTTACCAGGCTAGAGGTCTCCTCTGATTTGGAAACTTCTTTCCCACTGGACATATTCACTTGGTTGATCTCATACCCATCTAACAGTGAATCTGCAGAGTTCAGTTCCTCATTTCTGTTATAATTCATTTCTCAATTTTTTCTCTATATTATCAACACCTTCATTATCACTTTACTAGGAAAATCTCTCCAAATCATATTTTAACCCTGACGGTTTTAGTACCCTGAATTCCTCCTTTACTCTTTCCATCCAGCTTGCTTCCATGGAACGTACAAATGCCATCCACCAGTATAGTCGTCCATGTGAGCTAGAACTCAGACTGTCACACTCCAGGTTGAGACTTCCACAATGTCTTGGTTCCCTGAGTATTCTTATAATCATTTACTCTGGCATGTAAGACCTTGTATGAGCTGGCCCCTACTTATATCAACAGTTCTAGACACTTCTTCTTCTCCCTTCTATAATCTGGATACATCAAGTTTATAGAATTACTTTGCTTCTTATCACAAGCCAGAGCTTTTTGTACCTATACATGTGCCTGTGCTTTTTCTTTTACTTGGGATGTCTTTTTGAGGATTCTTTAACTAAGCCTTTGGGATTCAATTAAAGCATACACTCATTCAGAAGCCTTTCTCTGAATCACCATGTTAAACTTAACTCTCCTCTTTTTAGCACCTATTACATTTTAATGAAATTATTCACCTACATACCTACTCTCACCAACACCTCCATACATGGTTAAGATGTTTGAAGGGCAATGGTCTGTCGCTTTTGTTTTATGTTCACTCAGCATCTAGTAAGCTGCCCAACAGTAATTGGTAGCACTAGGATGCTCAGTAATTGGGACCTCTGGGACTCTAAGAAATAAGAGAATGAGAAGTGACTGGATTTTGGGGATTTATTTTACACTATCTCCATGCTTTTCTCTCAAAAATCACCCCAATCTATATATAAACTGAGTATAAAGAGTTGTTTACTAGACAATATAGATTATAGAGAAATCCCTTAGTCTTCAACTTTCAGCCAGAATGTTATCCACTCTCTTTGGATATAGAAATTGTGGAGATACCATTGGATATTGATAATGTTAATTAAAATAAAATGAAAATGCTTTAGTAATATTTTTTTAGAAAAAGATTAACTACCTTTACTGTAATTATATAAGGATCATAATAAGATTTATCATTATTTCCAAATTATTTCTACTTAACAAACTTTTGAAGGCAGAGGAACAGACACTATAAAAACAGTGAGAATTTTTCCACTCACAACACTTATCTATTACAGAACAACTATTTCTGAAGATATTTTCTCTTTGTTATTTAAATAATGCTCCACTACCATCAAAATGCTATATTTACTTATAAGTTAATAAGATCAAAATGGAAGAAAAATGAATAGATTGCCAGCCTTACAACTCTGAACTTAAATTATTTTCTGCTAATTTTGCTATTTAATTAATTAATTAATTCATTCATTCATATTTTATGCAATTAAACTTCATTCTAGGAAAAATAATAAACATCTGCTCTTACTTAAATAAAATGTTTATATTCATAATATTTGAATTGAAATGTAGTTTGGTTCAAAATAGCAGGCTATAAATAAGAATAAAAATAGTCTCTAGTTTTTTTTTTTAGTTTGTTTTTCATGTGTCATCAAAGAAAACTTTTCAAAGCCCCAATACTTTCTAATAGAGGTTATTTACTCTGCTAAGTAACGGTATCTTTACAATTTGTTCTGCAATTTTTAAAATAGTCCAAAATGGACTCAAAACTTCCACTAAGCCCATCTTCACTATTGTTAGGGAGATATCTATTTGCAGGACGACAGGGCTCCACCAAGAATGCAATTCATGCACCTCAAGACTCCAGTTATAAGGAGATGTCAAATAGAATTGCCAAACCAATTACTCAGAAAAAAGGAACAGAATAATTTTGACAGCAGGAAAGAAAAAAGGAGGAAGTAATTATTATGGTTCCATAGTACTTATCTTGATTGTAAAGAACAATTTGTTACTTAGCTGATATGAAACCATATGCCTTGTTTACCTCACTCTTAATGGGAACATGGTAGTATACCTGAATTGTTTGCCAAAGAACCTGATCCTCGTAATACTGAAACAAATTATTATTTATTGACATTAATGATTATATTGGAGGCATAATTATTTTATTTCAACAAAAAATCATTAGGGTTGGTCAGAAAAAATCATAATCAGAGTGCTTATTTATATAGGTAGCTAATTTTGATAATTTCTTATTGAAAATATTAGTTACTAAAAACTTTTGATATAACATTCAGTAGTTAGGCTTTTGAAAATGTAGGATTATTTGTTTTAAGATTCTTTTATTTATTTGAGAGAGAGAGATCGGGGGAGAGGCAGAGGGAGAGAATCTTCAAACAGACTCCTTGCTGAGTGTTCAGCTTAGTACTTGATGCCATGACCCATGAGTTAATGAGACCCATGACATCATTTCCTGAGCAGAAACCAAGAGTCAGGTGCTTAACTGACTGAGCCACCCAGGCACCCTGAAAATGTAGACTTATATAAAAAATGAGAATGAGACCATTTGTTAAAAAAACAACAAAAAAACAAGACAGTCTATTATATACCATAGAGAGATTTCAAATTTACTTCATTTCTGAAAGATGAAAACGGGTGATTTAATATGTCAGTCTTCAGATATATGAACAAGCTTTCCATAATCCATCATCCAGAATAAATATATTATTTAGGAACTTTGTAAAGACAGACAAGCTAAAAATGTGTTTCATAAATGAAAGGGTTTACACTAAAGTGTTAATCTATCATGAACTCAAAATGATTTTTAAAGATGTATATGTGGGCTGTTGCTTCTTTTTTAGTGCTACCAAAGTGGCTTCATATTTTCAAACTCTCCTCCTGCGGCTTACTTTGGTTTCCATTATAATCAGCTGGCCAGGTAAGTAAAATTGATGTGAATCTGTATAAACTATATTGAAATAGGAGAAAAAAAGTTACTAAGCAGTATACACAGGGTTATCCTATGTGGAGGATTGTGGCAAGCATATTTATATATGTTTTTAATATATGTATATATATATATATATATATATATATATATATATATATATATAACTAGAGTAAAGGAGACTTTCAGTTTTATGTTACACATGTCCATAGTGTTTGATTTTTTTTTTTTTGGGGGGGGGGGGGAATCAACCTAAATTACTTTTAAAATTGGGAGGAAAATATTTTTTAAAAACAAACTGTATATATGTAAATACTAAAATTCACTATTTCTCAGGGATCTTTTCTTGATACTTTTTCTAAAATTCAGTTTCCACATATCCCTACTTCCTTGCTTCATGTTTTTCTCCTTAGCCCTATGCATTACCTGAAATGCCTTTTTATTGTGTTTTCTAGCTTCTCATTAAGAATAACTCCAAAAAGGTAGAGATTTTTACCTGCTTATTCAGTACTGAATCTCTAGTGCCAAAACACTGACATATAATAGTGGGTGCTTAGGGAATGAGCGTGTATAGTTTTATTCATTAATTTATTCAAAATATGTATATATGGGGACACCTGGGTTGCTCAGTGGTGAGCGCCTGCCTTTGGCTCGGGTTGTGATTCTGGGGTCCTGGGATCAAGTCCTGCATCATGCTCCCCACAGGAAGCCTGCTTCTCCCTCTGCCAGATCTCTCCCTCTCCTTGTGTCTCTCATGAATAAGTAAATAAAATCTTAAAAAACAAAATATGTTTATATGTATACTGAATGTATATATTATATATAATCTCTATATAATAATATATAGTTATACAGTAATATATAGTTCTACATATATGTGCATGTGTGTGTATATATTACACAGAAAGAGTCATGGCCTCATATTTTTGTCTAAGCCCCTGCCTTTTAAAGAAATGGAAAAAGACATATAAAACCAAGAAACTTCCAAACCTCATGAAGAACGCTGTTTGTGTAAATAACTGCTATTTTTAGGACATAAGACCAAGTTGAAAGAATGCTTTTATGAGAACATTTGAAAAGTAATCTTTTCACACCACAAGAACAAATGAAGCATTTGATATATTTATGATTGTAGACATAATTGTTACTGCCAAGTATGCATATATCTGAGTTTTCAAAATTCATTTTATTCCTATTACAGTCTTTGAAAATAAAGCAATTTTCCATGATGCACTGTTTGCATCCTGCTGAGAATGAATGTGCATTGAGAATGAAAAACATGCCAAACATCAGGAAAGTTGCCCTTTGTCAGAATCTTGAGCCTTTGAAATTAAACTATGGAATTAGTTGATTCACAAATACTCCTTATGTGCCAACAGAATTAAAAGGTTGTGATGAATTTCTTGAAGTCAGAATCACATACTCACTTTATATATGTCTATGAAGAAGATGCTACCTGCTTATCCTTCCTTGCTAGAGCATATAATTTGAATAGTTAATGAAAACTTATTAAAATAGAACCAACTATATGCACTCCTATGTTTACTGCAGTATTATTTGAAGCAGCCAAGATGTAGAAGCACCCCGTGTCCATCAGTAGACTAATGGATAAGAAGAATGTAGTGTAGACACACACACACACACACACATACACACACACACACAGGAATATTATACAGCCTTTAAAAGGGATGAGATTTTGCCATTTGCAACAATATGGATGGACCTAGAGGATATTATGCTACAGTACAGTAGCATAATAAGTACAGTAATTCAGACTGAGAAAGACAAGCACCATATGATTTCACTCATATGTGGAATCTAAAAAACAAAACATATAAGCAAATGAACAAAAAGCAGAATCAGAGCTATAAATATAGAGAATTAAACTGAAAGTTGACAAAGGGGAAGGGGATGGGAAAAGTAGATGAAGTGGAATAGGAGATACAAGATTCCAGTTATGGAATAAATAAGTCACAGGAATAAAGGGCACAGCGTATGGATATGGTCAGTGATACTGTAATAGCATTGTATGGTGACTGATGAAAGCTACAGTTGTGATAGACACAAATGTATAGAGAAGTTGAGCCATTATGTTTTAGACTTGAGACTAGCGTGTATCATTAGTTGTGTGTCAATTATACTAAAAAAAAATTAAGACCTAAATGAAATATTCTGTTAGGTGATTGTTAAATAATGCCAATAAAACCGCTAAATAATACATGGGGGGAAAAAGAAGAATCAAATACATTTAGAGACACCATGATAAATCCTAGAGAGGAATAAATCCTAGAGAGGCATACACAGATGAGTGCCATATAATCTTTTCCCAATTATACCATCACCCCTATCCAAGCAGCTGCCATTTATTGAGTACCTCCCATATACCAGACACTATATGAAGCATGTTTTCTACACGTGATGACTGTTTTTGAAATATTCCTTTTGTACAGTGTATTGTAACCGTCATTTCACATAAGGAATTGAGATTCAAAGAGGTTAAGTAATTTGTTTCAGAATTTACCTGATATTAGTCACCTCAAGGATAATGTGCCTATTTTTATGAGAACTACTTCATCACCCATAACAGATATGAGTTATGCTTGCCAAGTTCGTAATTACGCAGTCCTTTCTCAAGTACAGTTTGTTAGATCAGGAATAGGCACTGGAATCCATCTAGACTATTAATATTCTCTTAGGAATTTGAAATTGGGATTGAGGGATTGCAGTTCATTTGCCCAGAATAATTAAAATCACCTGAAATAAAGTCAGGATCTGTTGGATGACACTGCATCGGTAAGCAGAGCAGAAAGAACTAATCTATAAGAGGAATGAAGTAAGCATGTAAAGCAAGGGAGATGTGAGCTTCCTTATGAGAGTATTTTAATTTCCTTTTACAGGGTAAGGTACATTTGATTACTTGGGTACTTTTGTATTTTGAGAAAGATCCAAGGAAACTATTGTGCAGTTCAAAAACCATCAACGATGTGGTAGTAATTTACTAGAATATAAACCAAACTTCCAGTCTAGTGTGCTATTGCTGTTATATCTAATTACTGATAATTTTAATAAGGAATTAAATCATTTAGCAAGATCACTAATTTTTCTCTATGTTGATACATATTCATCATGACTGCTAGTTTTTGTTTATTTTTAAGTAGGCTCCACCTCCAGTGTGGAGCCCAATGTGAGACCTGAACTCATCAGCCTGAGATCAAGACTCGAGCTGAAATTAAGAGTTGGATACTCAACTGACTGAGCCACCTAGGTGCCCCACTAGTTTTCTGTTTTTAAATTTACCACGTGAAGGAATTCATGGACACTAGATCAGATCATTGTATATCAAATTTGGATCCTTCTTCTAACATAAGATTTTAATATTATGTTATCTTTAATTCAACAGTGTCATATGTCTAACCTACTTGTTCTCTTCTGAAATAAATCATTTCTTTTTATAATGCTGAACCTAAGCATCTATTAGAAATTAGTGGCTAATATACTGAGAATGGTAGGTTTGGAAAGGAGTAGGTAGCCAAGTATTTCTGTTAACTGGAAAATTTAACATGTAACAAATATGTTTTTAAATTACCCTTCTATTGGGGATATATTCTCACAACAGATATGGAGGAAAGTGATACAGTTGAAGTATAACCACCAGGACATAGTGCTTACTGCTGCTACTACTACTGATACAGCTACTGCTGCTGAAACTATTACCACCACCACCACTGCTACTGCTACTACCACAACCAATATAACCACCACCAAAAGCACTACTCCTGCTGTGGCTAACATTTATTTACCAAAAAATATTCGCCGTGTGTCAGCACTGTTAAAAAAAAAAATAAACTCAGAGCTCTGGATATAAAACCAGATATCATTAGTTCATGTAGCTCATATTTGGAGTTTATGCTGTATTATCTTTGATTTGGGAAAGCCACTGAAATTATTTGAGAACAATCTTCCTAATCAGTATAATTTCAGAAGTTTTATAACAATTACATGAAGCGCGTGAAAATGCTTTCTGAACTATACAACATTATACACATTTAGTTATTTATACTATGTTGTTAATAAATGCCTGCCATTGGGGATATTAATTTTAATTAATAGTATAGAAAGTTACACTCATGATAATTGTGAAGTAGCACTGTAATCATATAAGTTATCCTCTAGTAATCAATTATGAATATCTCCACTGTCTCTATCTTCTGATATATTTATTTTTTATTCACAAAAGACATCAGGCAATCATGCTGGCCATATTTTGAATAATTACTATTATTTTACTATCTATTTGAATCCCTATTCTACCAATATACTCAACATTGACATTTGGTGGAATGGATCCCTGAGTTCCTTCAATATGTTTCACATCTATCTGCATGAAATGAGAAGCTCTGTTCCATAATGAATGATGCAATATACTCCTTTTAAATAAGGATTTTATCAGCCTATATAACTAATGACAGAGTCACCTAAATGACCAGTTGGCATCATTAAATTTACCAACTACTGTGCTATCATCAATTCCAATTAAATCCTAAGCATGTCTTTCACCAACATGTAAACACATTTTCTAATTGGGAAGTACTATCATGAGTAAATTTAATGGTGCCAAATTGGCCATTTAAGCGATTTAATAGTTTAGTGGGAAATCATTTGGCTTTGAAGGTATTCCTTTTTTTATCCCTCATATTTGTTGCAGCTGGGAATATCCATGTGACAAAGATTGCTAGAAAAATTGATACTAGTCTCATATAAAGTAAGTTTATTACATTTAGCAGTGATCATAGGTATTTTCTGGGAGGTCACATTAGCCCAGCAGCTGAATTGAAGTTATGAAACCCTGAAGAGAGATACTAGATAGCCAATAGGAATATTTGGGACAAGTAAAATTATCAGGAGTTTGACTTGCAGATAATGCTGAGGAAATTGTTTTTACCCATGAAGTATCAAAAAAAAAAAGAAAGGAAATGAAAGAAAGTTTGGACAGGTATCTGGCTTCTGTTACTTGCTTGTTTATCCTCAGCACCTAGAATACTGTCAAATAGATGAACTGCAGAAATAGCTCAGTGATGGTATGATTTTCTGTGTTTGAGCATCTAAGTAAAGGACTGTCAATAAAAATAATAGTATCTAATATTTATTGAGCTAATTACATTCTGAGGACTGGGAGATGAAGGTTTTACATGTTCTATATACTTCGATGTTCACAATAACCAAGAATAGCGTCAGCCAGGATTTTGGACAGAAAGCAGAACCATTCTAGATATTTGTAGTAAAACGGAGTTAGGAATTATGTTTTCAAAGCATTATGGGTGTTGAGATGTGGACTCCAGGAATGATACCAAGCCTGTAGCAGAACAGGACTACTAGTTGCCATCCTGCCATTGCTGCCTTCAACAGACTTAACACAGACATCTCCACATCTTTACTTGCCAACAGAAAACAGCCAAAGCAGCTGGAAGCTAGCCTCTGCTACATTTATGCTTTCCAAATCTCAGAGAAGTGTAGTTCATTTACAGTGAGTCATGTTTTTTTTCATTCAGAGCTTCAGCTGGATGGAAGAAAAATTGTTTTTAGCCTTTTAGCCTTTTCTATATAGGAAAGAATGAGGGTAGGTAAAACAAGATTAATAGAGCCACCAAATGTATTTATTGCAGACTTTCCTATTCTCCTATCTGGATATGGAAATTATAAGTCAAGTAGTTTAGGTAATTTGCTCATGATCCCAGAACTAGCTATGCAGTGAAGCAGGGATTCAAAATCAGATGTATTGGTTAGCATGCGCTAAGCTGGAGAAAGAGCAACAGGAACCTTTCACAATTTCAGAGGCTTATATTAACAATGTCCATTGTTTTCCTCACTCTGAAATGGCCACGGCTGTAGGATTTAGGTCATAGAAACAGAAGAAAAGAAAATGTGATGAACATAATAGTGTCTCTTAAGCTTCTGCCCAGAAGTGACACACATTATTTTCTCATATTTCATTGACCAAACCAAATCTCAAGGCCACATCTCAGTTCACTAGCGTAGGGTTGAGGGTATATAACTCAAACCAAATGTTTATGGACAAAATAGTCTATCATGCAGATCTGTCTGATTATAAATTCTGTGCTCTTATCTATTGGAAGTCTTTTCTTATTCCCTAAGACATTATGAAAAAGACTCAGACAAGTGGAAGTATGGGCTTCATGGAGAGAGACCCAGGTTGCTATTTGCTACTCCATTTTTGGCTTAGATTCTACAGTGAGGTGCTGTGAGCAGCTAAATTCTTTCCTCCTGGGGCCAGATTTTTTTTTTTTTCTCATAAGTCTCTCTTGGGACAATCAGGGCAATCTTTTGATGGTTTTAGTTAAGACTGCTGGATTCAGAGAAATGAAGGGTCTCATCTTCTGATGACTTACATTTCCTATCCTTTTGGATAATTACCTGTGATGAACTGAGGGGTCACTAGCACAGCCATTCTAAAACTCTTTCACATATTTAATTGTCATAACTTACAAGGTAGGTACTATTGTCAATCTTGTTGAGAGATAAGAAAACTGAGGAACAGGAAATTAGACATCTTGCCTAAAGTCACCCAAGGCAGAGACAGCATGTGTGTTTTATGTGTTATTGCTTTTTGTTTTGCCAGACCTTGCTGCACGTGAGGGTTCTGGGACCCAATGATGGTCAAACAAACATGGCCTATGGCCTCATAGAACTAGTCTAGAAAGGAAGATATGTGTGTTTATACATGTAAGCTGCATACATATGTATGTATATAGGTATATATGTTGCAGAATCACAAGATCATGTAATTACCAACTTGTGCTTTGAAGGAAAAATATTGAGTATCTGAGAATATAAAACATAAGAGATAGGACTTAAAACTTTGTATGAGTCACAAAAGTCTTCTCTGTGAAGGTAAAATTTGAATTGACAAGTTTACTAAGTAAAGAATGTCTGAAAAAGAATATTTCACCAGTAGAAACAGCAGTTGCAAAGGCCCAGAAACTGGGGAAAATGATAAATTTTAGATAGTAAACAAAGACTAACATCAATGGGACGGATAGGAGAGGAAGCTAGAAATAGGACACGGTCCATATTATCTTGAGGGGGCCTATAGGGAAAATCAATGATTTTGATCTCTATGTTAGGAGTAACAGAAATCTGTTGAAGGACTTTGAACTGGGAATGCCATTTTAGATTGCATTTCAGGTTTTTATGATTTTTTAAAACACTGATTTATTGACCTGCCTCATTTTCATGTGTGTCCGAACTGACAAAAACATCTTTACCCAGAATTTTAAGCTATATCAGGAGAAATTACTGTGTGGGTATGAGTGGTGAGGAAGAGTATGGCATATTGAAAGTATAACATCACAACATAGAAGGCTGCTGAAAAATTATGCAGACACTTGCAGATCAAGAAGCAGTGAACATGTATAAGGGCCACTGTGTCACAGAGACAATTACAAGAAAGGATTTCACATTAAACCTGACGTAGCTATCCTGGAATTGTAAATAGAGCAGTGAGGGAAATAGAAAAGTGAAACTGTGGTTTGACTTAACCAATAGGAACTTTACCAAAGCAGGAATTATTTTTTCTAGAGTAACACAAATAAGAAAGAAACTATTTGGTGGGGAGGAATCAAGGTCAAAATTTTTGGCTAAAAATGGAGACATATGTCTTCTTCACGGAAAGAAATATCAGGTGACTGTCAGAATCAGGCCTCGAATGTTACGTTAGGATTAGAGATTATCCTACTTTGACATTTGTGAACTCATCCAGCACATTTTTTGCCTTAGTTCTCAGCGGAAACTCTGAATTTTGGTTGCCAATAAAATAGAATAACTTTTGTTTTATGTTTTTAGATGAAGAAAAAATGTAAAGTTATTAGAAAAGAGAATTTAAGGAATAATTATGAAGTTAAGACTCTCAAAAGGCATGAAAAGACTTAAGTCTTGGGAACACCTGGAAGCTAGGAATCAACCGCCACCAGGATTTAGCGGCCTCTTCTTTTTATTTATTTTTTTAAATCCCCCTCTCTCTGCTCTCCTGACTGGTTTTCTTAATCTGGCAGAAAATATGGTCAACAATTATTATGTTTATTATAGTATAGTATATTACATTATATTACGTGTTTCCATATAGTTCCAACCACTGGAAAGATACTTTCTTTCACTGCTTTTTTATGGCAAATCTCAAAATTTGGGGGAAGAGATTCATAAAAGTTTGGGTCAGGCACTATCCAGAGTGATGACAGGATCACACTCACAGAGATCATGATATGAGCCACAAATGCCCATATAATGGTACTTTTGGTGAGGGATACCTCACCAAAGGAAAAGGAGGTGCTCCTGGTAGAAAAATATGTGATTTTCCATTTGACAAGGTTAACTATTTTTCATCCTTCATAAATTTGCTAAGACATGTTATTTCTTGACCATCAAGATGAGAATGACATGTTTTTTCTATTGTTCCTGTAGTTATCCCTATCATGATCAACCCCAAAATATATTTGACTTGTTTGTTTCTTCATCTGTTCCCCTTACAAAATGTTAAGTTCTTTGAGGACAGAGACATCACTTTGATAATATAATATCACAAAGACTGGCACATAATGTAGTGATAATAGAAATTGATCCTTATTTTAATTGGGTACATTTTTGGAGGCACCATGCTGATAAATTTTATGTGGATTATCACATCTATTCCTGATGATAACCCTATAAATCAGTTACCATTATTATCTCCATTTTACATAGAAGAATATTTAGACTTTGAGAGGCATGAAGCTTAAGGTCATGACTAAAGTGTGTTAGAGCTGGCATTTAAATCCAAGCAGTACGGCATTAGAGTGCTTATTTTTAATCATGATGCTAAAACCATTCTTTCAGTTATAAGAAACAGGAAAATTATGTTACATAAACCTGAAACATTTCATTTTGTTTTATGAAGCTTTAATCATGAACATTTATTACTTATTTAAAGAAGAAAACTTGATTAGCTCTAAAAATGATGAATATAGCATCTGTGTAGACAAAGTGAAGAAAGAAAACAATTGTTTGCATAATATAGGAAAAAAAACAAAATAATATAGAAGGCAGGTTGCTGTTGTTTTTTCAAAGTTTAACTGTCAGTAACTATGCTAGGAATTTAAGCATATTATTTTTCCTGATTTTCCCAATAAAACTGTTGAACAAATGATTGCTAAATTGATGTTGAGATAGACATTATAATGAGTCTAAAAGAACAGAGCTTTTAAAAGATAGCATTGGGATTATATCCACATTTGCTGTATGACAATGATAATTCATAATTACTTGAGTATAACATACTAACTATGGAAGTATAAGATACATTTACATGAAGAGTTCAGATGGACTAGCTAATTTTACTTGGTAAACAGAATGTCACATAAAAAATGTATGCATAAGTCTTACTTCATTTTGGCCAAAAGGTTTTATAGATAATATCTATATCTCCAGAATCATGTATTTAAAAGCTATATTAATTATAGAATTAGAGAGATACATTTGCAGCACCAATCATCATTCATCTTAATGAACAGGCACAACAAGTCTTAACATTTTTAAATCACTTAAATAAATCGCAAATATATAAGATAGTTATCTTAGTATAGTATTGATACAAGTAACCCTTATGTTATAACAATGCAAACCAAAAGCTATATTTTTAAGCATAAAGATATTAAGTTACCCAAATATAATAATCTAGGTAGCAGGAGGACACAATAATTTGGATTAATAACCTGCACATCATGAAATACACCAACACTCATTTTGGTTCATAAATAAATTTCTCTCTTGAATGTTCTGTAGCATTGCTATAAATTTATAACTTCTTCTGAATTCACAATTATCAGGTAATGAACTCTAACTAAGTGGATATTTGGATTATACTGATAGCATTTTACCACAGCGATGTCAAATATTTGTAGAAGCTTTTTAATTTGATTTAGTTGGAGATACTAAAATTAGAATTGTGGTTTTGTTAAGATATATGGAAAAAGAAATATAGAAATATTTGTGTTGTTTTAAAAAACATGCATCTAGCACACAATTCTAGAATTAAAAAGGGAGATAAATTGTGTTTCTACTAAAAATACTATGAACAGATATATTGGTCATATTTAGATCCAGGGTATACATTGATCATTCACATGCAATATGTTTATTCAGATGTCTTGTGGCTAATTTGAAAATTAAAAAAGGGGATCCCTGGGTTGCTCAGTTGTTTAGCACCTGCTTTCAGCCCAGGGCATGATCCTGGGGTCCCGGGATCGAGTCCTGCCTTGGGTTCCCTGCATAGAGCCTGCTTCTCCCTCTGCCTGTGTCTCTGCCTCTCTCTCTCTGTGTCTCTCATGAATAAATTTTTTTAAAAATCTTTAAAAAAAAGAAAAGAAAATTGAACAGGTATTTATTCTCTTAGTCTAAAAAAATTCAGAATATTTTGAAGCTTATCTGGTAGGATCATCAGAAGCTTTCTATAGCTTTTGACTTTAAAATGTCATGAATTTTATACTTTAATACATGTCCTATTTATATCTACAAACTGTCTGATTATTGGCATAACACAAAATATATTACTAGCTACTTCTTGGCAAGTGCTAAGCCTGAGAAATATTTTTCTACCCATTGAATCACAAGGCAATATACACTCAAAGTTCCATTCAGACCAAATATTGTCCCTGTTCTATTTTATAAAAATAATAGATAGTGCCAAGTACTAACAACTATTTTTAGGATTAAGCTCTTTTCATAATAATGTAACACTACAATGTTTAGTCTTAAAAGTGGCTGTCATAGATATAGAAAACTCTGTGCCTTCCTTTCTAAATAGATTCTGGGTGACTAATGGGCTAACTTGGTTTATATAGATTATTATATTTAGTTAGGCTTTCGAAATTTGCTTTTTCTTAATTCATGGTATATTGAGTCAAACAAAAAACAACATAGAGAAAGAAAGAGGGGAAAAGAGACAAATAAGGAAAGAATACAAGAGACTGAAGTAAAGCATAGATATAAGGAATGAGAATTGAGAATACCTCACATCATTTTATTGAGCTAATACTTATTGAGAACCTATTCTTTATAAGCAATTTGTTAAAAAAAAATAAAGCAATTTGTTAGGCATGATTAAATCTTGTCCTGTAGGATTCCCAGGTGTGGAATGACTATAGTCGAAGTTACAGAATAAACATTTAAGCAATAATAAATACCTTAGCATGGTAATGTGTTTTAAAGAAAAGGTTCTTTAGTGTGGGTCGAGCTCTTAGATTATGTATTACAGCTATGTATTTCTATGGAAAGGAAAACATAGATAATCCTGCATTAACAGGAGTAAAAATGTATTATACTACCACAAAGAAAAACGTACTAGTGGACACTACTAAATAAAACTATTAGCAACTATTCCATGGACCCAAAATGTTCTTTCCATAAATGCCTTATCATGGAAGTTGATTCTATACTCATTTTTCCAGACCTATAAAAAGAGCATAAAATCCCTAAAATTATATATATATATATACTGAATTTTTTTCTTCATGAATTTATATTTGATAAATATACATGGCATTAAAAATAATGTGCAGTATCAATATTTAATACCAGAGTCTCCTTTATTGATAATGTGTCAAAGATATGTGAACAGTGTATACCTTGTGACTACTATAAGGTAATCTGGTTTTGGCCTAATATTTCACTGCCATGTGAGGTATTAAAACAGTTTGGGGATATAGAAACAAACAGTCTTGAAATTTTAAAAACACAGTTGAAATTTTGTATTTATAAAACTCCCGTTTTATAGGTTTAGCAGTAATTGGATGTTGTTAGGACTAGAATGTTAATACAGCATTTATTAGAATTAGATTTGAGTACATTACCCTTCCATGTTATTAAAAGATGAAGCATAATTCAGAAATGGATTTTTTTTTTAGTTTCTTGCCAGTTTTTTTCCTCAGTTTCTTTTTTTTTTCAGTTTCTTTCCAAGTCTTGACATATGATCAATTGCTTTATGTGGCTATTTGAAAAATAGTATAACGTTATCAACTTCTCAACACGTATTACCTCTGGGATCATAAAGCAAGCACACATACATATTTCAAAGTGCATTGGCTATTAAGTTGAACATATTTTTTTACTAGTCAGATATAAACCAATATCAAGCATCCTTGCTAGAGTATATATGTTTATCAGGCTATATATATTGCTGTTTCAATACATGTGCTGTGAAGCTTGGGACAGAGTTAGCAGTTGTAGAACCCACAAGAGTGTGGTCTACAAAGTTTTTACTCACGTATTTCTATCATTAAATTGTTTGAGTATACCCACGAGCATGCATATTGATTATATACATCTACCACTATATCATTATGTAAATTACATGTACCTACCACTATATAAAATGGGCATTGTTAAACATATATAAAGTTAGAAATTAATTATTAAGCCATACATGAAATAAAAATTTCTTGAATTAATTTAATTATTGTAAAAAATTATTTCTTTATCTGATTTTAGTGGCTGTCATAACTAAAAAGAACACTACAAAAATTAAAAATCCAAATGAAAGAAACGTATAGTAGCTTGTGCATACTCAATCACAGCACTCATTTTTTAATTTTGTACTTAGGTTTTGCAAAATTTTTTGTCAAAATTCAGTTAGGACTTCTTCTTGAAACTAAATTATAATCTAAATTAATCTACTTTGAAGGTAATGAATTTAACATTTAAAGTTTAAAACTGGGCATCCCGGCGGGGGGGGTGGGTGGGGTGGGGCTCAGCGGTTTAATTCCACCCTCAGCCCAGGGTGTGATCCTGGAGACTCAGGATCGAGTCCCACATCAGGCTCCCTGCATGGAGCCTACTTCTCCCTCTGCCTGTGTCTCTGTTTCTCTCTCTGTGTGTCTCTCTCATGAATAAATAAATAAAATCTTAAAAAGAAATAAAGTTTAAAACTTACTGACCCTCATCCTTTTAAAACTTGTATAATTTGAGAATTGTAGAGTTGAGACCTTTTGGAGAGTGGTAGAGCTTTTGGAATTAATACAAATTATTTTCAAGAATTAAATAATTGTGTAATAACTGAAATACATTTAAGTAATTTTTTCTCGATATTTTCCTATTATCTCTTGCTTAGTACAATTGAAACCCATGGGTATTACATGTAAAATAAATTTAAGTTTTGTTTGGTCTGGCTGGGGGCCTCAATACTGAGAAACAATACAATAGAGCAGAAGTAGCTGTATAGTTAGCAGACAAAGTAGACTTCAGAGCGAAGAAAATAATGGGAGCCAGAGTGAGACATGATAACCCAGATAACCCACCAAGAAGACACAGCAATCTAAATGTGTGAGTTCCAAACAACAGAGATGAAAAATATGTGATGCGGAAATGATGGAAATGAAAAATAAAATAGACAAACCACAAGTACAGCTGGAGGCTTCAACACCCCTTTCACAACAAATCATAGAATAATTAGAAAACCATCTATATAAAACTCATTAACGCCATCAAATGAATAAGATCCAATGGATGTTTGTAGAACACTCCAACCAACAACACAAGAATAAGTTATTTTTGCTGTTGTTGTTTCTAGTTTTCATTTAAATTCCAGTTAGCTAAGATATATTGTAGAATTTAGAGATTCATCACTTACATATAACACCCAGCGCTCATCACAGCAAATGCCCTCCTTAACCCCATTACCTATTTAAGCCTTCTCCTCACCCACCTACCTCCAGCAACCCTGTTTGTTCTCTGTGGTTAAGAGCCTGTTTTATGGTTTGCCTCTCTCTTTTACTCCCCTATGTGTATCTGTTTCATTTCTTAAATTCCACATATGAGTGAAATCATATGGTATTTTTCTTTCTTTGATTTGACTTAGCATAATACACTCTAGCTCCACTCAGGTCATTGCAAATGACACGATCTCATTCCTTTTGAGGTTTTCATTTATTTTTTTAAAAAAAGATTTTATTTATTCATGAGAGAAAGAGAGAGAGAGAGAGAGGTAGGGACACAGGCAGAGGGAGAAGCAGGCTCCCTGCAAGGAGCCCAACACGAGACTTGATCCAGCATTCTGGGATCAGGCCCTGGGCCAGAGGCAAAGATGTTCAACTGCTGAGCCACCCAGGCATCCCTGATGTTTTCTTTTTTAATCCATTCATCCATTGATGAACATTTGGGCTCTTTCCATAATTTGGCTATTGAAGATGATGCTCCTATAAACATCAGCATGCATGTGCCCCCTCAAAGCTGTATTTTTGTCTCCTTTGGGTAAATACCTGGTAGTGCAACTGCTGGGTCATAGGGGAGTTCTATTTTTAACTTTTTGAGGAATCTCCATACAATTTTTCCAAAGTGTCTGCACCAGTTTGCAATCCCACTGACAGTACAAGAGGGCTCTCTTTTCTGTGCCTCCCGACAATACCTGTTGTTTCCTGGTTTGTTAATTTTAGCCATTCTGACAAGTGTGAGATAGTATCTCATCATGGTTTTGATTTGCAGTTCCCTGATAATGAGTGATGTTTAGCATCTTTTCATGTATCTGTTGGCCATCTGATGTCCTCTTTGGAAAAATGTCTTCTGTGGATTTCTTAACTGGATTATTTGATTATTTGAGTGTTGATTTTGATAAATTCTTTATAGTGGATACTAACCCTTTATCAGATATGTCATTTGCAAATACCTTCTCGCATTCCAAAGGTTACCTTTTAGACTTCTTGATTGCCTCCTTCATTTTGCAGAAGCTTTTCATCTTGATGAAGTCTGAATAGTTCATTTTTGCTTTTGTTTTCCTTGCCTCTGGTGACATGTCTAATAAGCTGCTACAGCAGAGGTCAGATAGGTTGCTGCCTGTGTTTTCCTCCAGAATTTTTATTGTTTCCTGTCTCACATTTAGATCTTTCATCTATTTTGAGTTTATTTTTGTATATGATGTAAGAAAATGGTTCAGTTTCATTCTTCTGCACATTGCTGCCTAGTTTCCCCAACACTATTTATTGAAGAAACTTTTTCCCATTGGATATTCTTTCCTGCTTTGTTGAAGATTAGTTGACTATATAGTCATGGGTCCATTCCTGGGTTTTCTGTTCTGTTTCATTGATCTATCCTATCCTTTCCATGAATTTTCATGTATCTGAAGACTACTTTCTTACCATTTTCAATTAGTTTATTTTGTGTCATGTCTCTGTATCTATATTTAAGTGTACTTTTTAAATGCAAAACTTCCTCAGAGGGGCTGGTCAATTATATATTTTTTAAAGGAAACCACTTAAAACCATCTGTTTTTAAAATTTTTATTATTTGCTTATTTATAAGATAATTCTATGTGTAGCCTGAATTATTTTTATCATTAAATCAAAATATTCAATTAAAGTATCAGTTAAATATTCATGGTGAAGAATTCAGTTACACACATTACCCTTACTATTATTACAAATTGTCTTTATTAATAAATCCAATTAAGATAGCCCAATGAAACCCAGATAAAGAGCAATTTATTTTAACTCAATTATATGCAGTATTTAATGGTCTGTTTATTATGCTGAGCAATAAGCTAAATCATGTCTAGTGTAAAAGGAATCATTACAAAACCTCAGAGTCATCATTATTTAGGCTAGTATCTTTAATTTGAGCAAAGATATTCATACTATAAATAAATTGTATGTTAATATAATCATTTGTGGAAGACATGGGTTACTTATATGATTGTGATCATATCTGTTGATATGGAACACATTATCAAAGGAAGAATGGTGGGCTGTTTGTCCAGAAAGTTCATTTCAGTCACGACCCTAGAAGTAAATCAATGTTTGATCTTGGACGAGGGTGACTCTTGACTCAGTTTCTTCATATATAAAGTAGATGTCTCCTCTATCTACTTGCAGATTGATTGTTGTAAAATAACAATTCATAGTTTCAGTCAGGATCCTTGACTTCAATATGAAGTATTTACTTCTTATAAGATCTTTCTAAAGTATTAAGGGCTAGGCAGTTCTCTTCTGAATCAATATGCACTTGGTTTTCTCAGAACTTGGGAATAAGTATTTACACTTTGTATTAAATACTTTTTCAGGTTAGATACTCGCTTAACTTGTACTCTGGCTACCAGCTCTCACTTAGCTCAATATCTAGTATCAACAGAGTGATAAATCCAATCACATGGGGTGACAAAACAAATAATCAATCTAATTATTGGACTTAACTTTATCCTCATATTTAAACATGAGCATTTATTTTTTTTTAATCTTATAGAAGTAGGGGAAAATCGTAGAATCTAGAATATCTTTTCCCACCAGCTCCAGATTAGATACTAAGACCATCTCTAAAAACTTAAAATGTAATAGAATAAGTTTAAAAAATTAGTTTTGTTTTATATTTATGGCATTGAAAAAAAACCTTTATGGTTAAGCAGAGTAATTATATAAAAATATCTTTTGGGTTTATTAAATCCTTTCTGAAATACGTGTGGTTTTTTTAGAATTATCTTGATATATTGTTTGTGTATGTTTGGTTATTCTCATTTTGGTATTTTATTTGCTTTCTATCATTCCCCTTTCAATATAAATATCTAATATTACAAATTTATTTTGACAAATTGTTTTTCATATGATAAAATAGAATATATTAAAAAATTAAGTATTAATTTAAGAAATGTTTTTGTTTATCCTCTTTATACTTTTTTATTTATAAATTTTTTATGTAAAAATATTTCTACTTAAGAAATGTCCCTCCTCAATTACCTTTTTTTTATGTAAAAATATTTCTACTTAAGAAATGTCCCTCCTCAATTACCTTTTCCCAACTATTAGAAGAAACCATTAAGATTTATATAATCTTGGGATACCTGGGTGGCTCAGCAGTTAAGCGCCTGCCTTTGGCTCAGGGCATGATCCTGGAGTCCCAGGATCAAATCCCAGGATTGAGTCCCACGTCAGCCTCCCTGCGTGGAGCCTGCTTCTCCCTCTGCCTATGTCTCTGCCTCTTTCTCTGTGTGTCTCTCATGAATAAATAAAATCTTAAAAAAAAAAGATTTATACAATCTTATGGTTCAGTATGTCATCATTTTGTTAACTACTATTTATTGATCCTATTCAGTTAGATGATTATTTTCCTCAAATTTTGTTGGCAATTTTTTAAAATTTATTTTATTGTGACAGATACATTAGAAAGGTAAAAAATAATTTGGCATATAACATTATTGAAAGATAGATTGATCATTTGAATGAGTTAATCATTTTGAAGCCTTGATGTAATGTGGCTAATACAATAAAATCAAAGATGAAAGAATATGATACAGTGAAAAATGATAATATGTTGGGAATTTTAAAAGACACTAGGAAGTAACAAGATTTCTCCAAAGTTTGAGCTCTAGCAGTGTATAAGCTTTATTTGGTATATTTAAAATGTATCACTACTATTCTGATATAAAGGCCTGCTATTTACTTTAAGACGGCTTTTTAAGAGTCAGAAGCATAAGGTTGACATCTAATAACCATCCATCAAATTCTAATGTGACTATCATTAAAATAGACTTACTTTTTGGTATATGTAGGTTAATGATTCAATTAGTTTCAATTACCAAAGCCTGTCAGGCAACTAATCAAACATGTGGAAAGGACATTTTTATTTTATCTCTAACAATTTTGCCTGGGAGTCAGAGTTGAAAGGGAGAGATTTTCTTTTTCAGATCCTAAGTAAGCAAAACTGCCACAATACATTTATAAACACTAAAGAGAGCATAACTTCTTATCATTATTTGGTATATTTGATAAGGTACTAGTAGATTACTTACCATAATGCAAGACTGATGCTTTCAAAATACTGGCAAGAGTTGAAAGACCATTGATATAATGGAAATGAGAGTAGAGCCAGAAAACAGAAGAATGCAATTTCAGTCTCAGCTCTGCTTAACTGTGTAGCAAGGACAAGTCCATTTAGGACAAGTCCACTTACCTCTCTGGAGATTTTGTTTAACTCAAAGAGAGATACAGATTGAAAGAGAGAGGGAGGGAAGGAGAGGGATAGAGAATGTGTGGGTAGTATATAATGTACTGGCTTTGTTATTGTTTGGATGAAGATCCTGAAGAGTCTGATGAAAATCTATAGGTTATCTGGTTAATGCATCTATATTGACATGCATCTTTTGCCTAAAACTTTAGAAGTTCAAGGATACCCAGGAGGTAACTGTCATGGTTTCCAAATTAAAAAAAAAAAAAAATCCCTGAGCCAATCATTTCCAATTGGAGACTCATAGTTCTTCTTAGTCAAGTTTTGATGTAGATTAATTAATGACAACTCACAGACAATTTCGGTCAGATATGTCAGATCCAGGAGTGACCTGAATCTATTCCATATACAGCAAACTTTAATTACTGATTTGACCTATCATTATAATTCCATCACAGAGCTAGTAATACTGAGATTCTTCTCTCAGGACCTAAGAATGACATTTGAAAGAGTAAGTTATAGAAAGTTATGTAGATTGGCTTCCTTTTTAAAAATATTTTATTTATTTATTCATAAGAGACACACACAGAGAGAGAGGCAGAGACATAGGCAGAGGGAGAAACAGGCTCCCTGCAGGAGCCCAATGCCGGACTCAATCCCGAGACTCCAGGATCACTCCCTTAGCTGAAGCAGATGCTCAACCACTGAGCTACCCAGGCATTCCTGTAGATTGGCTTCCAATGAAAAAGTATTGACATTAAAAGTATTTGGTGGAATCTGTACCTGTTGAGAATTACTAAAAGCTCAATGCATTTCAAGTGTTAGACTTTTTAAAGCGATCAATCCCATTTATAATGATAATACTCAGTTTACACAAGGTCAGCAAGTGACTTGTTGGCCTCCTCTCTAAAATTTCTGGAGCATTATTAAAACACTATAGTATTATTAAAATTTTACTAAAGCCTCCAAACTTTTTATCAATAGCTTTCAAAATATAAATGTTTAATATATTATCATTATTCTGAAAATGTTAGTGCAGGCAATTGGTAAAATTCTTCAGTAGTTGCCAAATAGCAAAATGTTGTCTAGAGACAATGTGTCCCTGAATAATGTTGGAGAAAGGATGCAAAGACTTTATGTTTCCATATGTAAAAATAGCAGCCATCTCATTCCAAATCATCTTTATGCCACTTATCCAATAATGGATATAGAAGACCAGTTAAAGGTGTTATATGCAACTGATGAATAACTGAACTCTACATTTGAAAGTAATGATATGCTATATATTGATTAATTTGGTCTAAATTAAAAAAAAAAAAGAGGGGCCTGGGTGGCTGTCACTTAAGCAGCTGCCTTCTGCTAGGTCATGATCCTAGAGTCCTGTGTTCGAGCCCCCTGCCAGGCTCCCTCCTCAGCTCAGCTCCCTCTATCTCTCCCCTTGCTTCTCTTCTCTCACTCACACACTGTCTCTCTCAAATGAATAAATAAAATATTCAAAAAAAAAAAAAAAGAAATAGTAAACAATCACATAAAAACTTAAAATTTTTTTTAAAAAGACCAGTTAATATATATTTATATTGATCTAGGCAATTACTAAAGGAGGGATTACTAAAGCCAGAAGCAGGTAGAAATAACACAAAGGAAATATATTATATTTCAGAAAATCATTAATAATCAAATGTCTTTTTTACATGTGTATACTTCCCAAATAAGCTGGAATAGGATGAAAAGCCCTGCATCATATTAAACAGTGTTTTAAAATATACTTTTATCTATTAATTAGGAAAGGAAATGAGCTACAGGTTAGGGAGTAAAAACTTTCATCAAGCAACTACTATACTGTTGTTATTTTTGTTTTATGAAATTCGTGTAGAAAAATCCTCAGTTCATTTTCCACATTGGCCCATGCACAATTATTATTGCTGTATTTTATCTCTCCTCTCTACCACACTCAATTCAATTTTTATAACCCATTCTTCCTGACTCTGAATAAACTATTAATTAGAAATTGATAGTGCTATTTTTATGCCTATTTTACACTGATCATGTTGGCTGTAGGTCTCTTCTTGTTTTTTTTTTTGGCCTAAAATTATGCTTTTGCAAATTATTCATATTGCTTTATGTAGATAGATTCATTTCCTTTTACCACTGCAGAGTAATCTGTCATCACATATGCCATATTTCAGTTAAGAATTCTTCTAACAGTTACAATAGTTTCTTATCTCAAGCTTCCAAGAAGCAGAGTTTGGGATGGAAATTTTTGTTTAAGTCATTTATCGAGGGACTGCTCCTAGGATAAACTTGTAAGGGAGTGAGGAAAGCAGTTAAAGAAGTAGTTTCAGGACTCATCTAGCCTCAGCCTGATCCAAGGGACTCTTGAGTATGACCAACACTTCAGAGGTTGCCCCCACCCAAAGGCAAAGTCTGGGTTATTTATTTCCACATCAATCAGCCATCTGTAGGCTAACGGATGGCTTTTGAGACAGACCTAAATAGAGAAAAAGGAGTAGAAAGGTGGGTTTGGAAAACTATAGACGCCTCCTGAATTGGAAGCTTCTATCAAACAAGGTTGAGTCTCTGGAGAAAAGTGCAGGTGTGAACTATTTAGTGACCCACACTCAGGTAGTTGTGGAACAGGCACACAAAAAGCCCTATAAAGGGGAGATGGTCAAGGCCCGAATAGCATCTGCTGCAATTAGGTTGCTTATATCTCTTTATTATCAAAACAATAAAAGGATGAATATTCTTGTTCATATTCCATTTTACACTGTTGCAAGCATTTTCCTGGATCACAAAACAATCTAGAAGTGAAATTGCAGCACTGCATTTCACTGACATCTGCTAAGTAACACATTGATTATTCAATCATTTACACTACTACCAACAATGGAAGAAAATTCCTCCATTTTCCTATATATTTGCCTGCACTTCATGTTATTCTGAATATGAGAGAAATATAATGGGTGTTAAGTTTTATTTCATCATGGTTTTAATTTTTTAAATTACTCCTGAGTTTGAGTATCACTTCATATAGATGTTGGGTTGCCTTTCTATTAATTGTGTATTCATATTTTGACCATTTTAAATTTTCTTCTTCATTTGTAGGAATTCTTTGCACATATTTCAGATATTGAAGACAAGGTAGGAAGTATCTAATTATTGTGTCTTTGCTCAAATATTTACATGGCCATCGATCAACATAAACTATTTAAAAAACAATATCAGCACCATGGTTGATTTCCTTTAACTTCCTTTTTATGGGATTTATATTGCTATTTTTCAAAGTAGAAACTGTATCTTAGTATCCCAGATTGAACTTGGATTGTATCTTTTCATTTCAAAAGACTGTATCCATTTTGTTGATAGAAATTAAAAAAAGATGAATGACCCATATTCCTTTGGTGACAACAGCAGCTTGTAATAATATAGAGAAACTCAGTCTAGAAATGACAGTCTTTGGTCAAAAAATATTTGAGATCTTTATAAGAGTATGGACCAAGAATTTAAAATATATTTGTTGACAGTGCAGCAAAATTTAGTTCTTTTAAGAATTACTTGATGGATAACTAATTTTTACATCAACCACTAGGTTGAAACATGGTATTCTTGGATTTCTTAAAAAACAGCAAAAGAGCAAAATGCTTTCTCTCCAAAGCCTTCACTAATCCTTGATGTAAGGTACTATTTGCATATAAATGGAGTATAAAAGTATACTGCAAGGTATTTTTATTCTATTTTACATAGAGAGAACTAAGGCTTAGAAAGGTAAAATCAGGTATTTAAGATCAAAGCTGGCATTCAACCCTTATTGTGTCTGGTTCCAAAGACTATCTTTAACCACTACACTGTCCTGCTGTTCTTTCAGAGGACTGAGATGCATGTATCTGGGCTGGGGGAAAGCATGGTTCAAGAATGTGATTACAGGGAAAAAATATCCAGCTCATCACTATATGCCCTTTGGGTTTCATACTACTGAATCTTTATTGCTTGAGCAAAGATTCTTTGCCCAGAGAGCCTAAGAGTTGAATTTTTATTTTATACCTTTTAAGGCACCACTTTTCCTTGTCATGGATTCTCTGCCAAAACGAAAAAGTATGAATGCTTTGTTCTTTCCAGGATATTTGCATAACTCTGAGCCAAAATCTGAAAAAAAAAGTTAAATATATTGATCTATAATAATCTTAATATTTAAAAAATGATCATCCTTAATTTACAGAAATTTTGAGACTAATATACTATGGTCGAATAGAATGCAAGAATAGGCCTATATAAAGAAATGTTAATAAATTTCATGTCATCTTTATATATATCAAAAACTGTTTCCAAAATTCTAAAGTATCAGAATAGAAAAAAAAATCTCACAGTATACTAAAAATTAAAAATGTTACATGAAAAGTAGTATGTATATAGAAAAATAATAAAAATATTGCTTATTTTTGAACACTACAGGCATCTCTATTAAACTCCACAAAAAAGCAATGCCTGGGTGGGTCAGCAGTTGACCGTCTGCCTTTGGCTCAGGAAGTGATCCAGGTCCTGGACTGAGACCCACATTGGGCTTCCCGGACTCCCTGCAGGACTCCTGCTTCTCCCACTGCTTTTGTCTCTTCTTATGTCTCTGATTCTTTCTCTGTGTCTGTCATGAACAAATAAAATATTTTAAAAAATAATTTTAAGAAAACCTCCACAAGAAAGAGTCCCTTACTAACAGTATCTTAAATATTCCAAAATTTGTAAACAATAAAGTATGAAGAGATCTGGAAATGCTGACATGAGTTTAGCTAAAACGTATACAAGAGAAATTTCAGTTCAATTCATATTAATATTCTTTAAAGAAAGAGTACATCGTTCTGTTCATGGAGTAGCAATGATTGCTTTTCTAAAATGATAAAATTTGCGATTTGCAATGAAGCGGCTGGAGTAGAGAGTATTATGGTAAGTAGAATGTCAGAGAAAAACAAATACCATATGATTTCACTCATTAGTGGAGTTTAGGAAACAAAAGAAATGAGCAAAGGGAAAAAAGAGAGAATGGCAACCCAAGAAACAGACTCTTAACTACATAGAAGGAACCAATGGTGACCAGCAGGGAGGGTTTGGAGGGATGGATAAAATAGGCAATGGGGTTTAAGGATGACACTTGTGATAAGCACCAGGTGTTGTACGGAGGTGTTGAATCACTATATTATACACCTGAAACTAATATTCCACTATATGTTAACTAACTAAAATTTAAATAAAAACTTAAAAAATAAACTACAAGATCTCATAACAAAATTTTGAAAATGATAACATTCTTCTCAATTTATTTTTTAAAATTTTTAAAAGATTTTTGTCTATTTATTTATTCACGAGAGACAGAGAGAGAGAGAGAGAGAGAGAGAGAGAGAGAGGCAGAGACACAGGCAGAGGGAGAAGCAGCCTCCATGCAGGGAGCCTGATGAGGGACTGGATCCTGGGACTCCAGGATCAAACCCTGGGCCAGAGGCAGATGCTCAACCACTGAGCCACCCAGGCTGCCCACATTCTTCTCAATGTATACAAAATATATTTTAGATGTATTTATTCTTCAAACAGAAAAGAATAAAATAATTGCAATACAGTTGAATGATTCTTATCTTTGAACGGGAACATTATCTCTAAGAATAAATATAAACAAAATTACAATGCAAGTGGTAGCCTTGCCTCTAGTTCTGCAAGAGTTCCCATTGACTTGAGTACTTTGGCTAGCAAACCAGGCCTGAGAGGCATTCCACAAAGCAACACAGGCAAGGTGAAGGGCCAGATTTGTTCTGAGACAATTGCTTTTGACATTACTAATGCAGTTGCTCTCAAAATGTAATGTTCACCATTCCCATAGTGAATGAGTACCTTCTGTTACCCAAAAGCCAAAATTCTTAAAAAGAAAAAAGTCAATGACCAGATGTCTGTCCTGCTAACTGGAGAATCAGATCAACTAAGAGCTACAATTCCCCAATCCACCTTTCAAAATTCCCATTGAAATGGCTCTGCCTAGAAATGCAATGTAGAAAGTAAAATTTATTTCCTTACCAAATATACTGAATTCTACTCTCTGATTTTAATAAAAAACTAAGTCCAAAACATGTTAAAAAATCCCCAAATTGTTGAGTCTGAAAAACATCTGAAGGATCTGACAGCAGGAGCATATGTTAAATCTGTACAAAGTCAAGTGCAAAAACAAAGTGAGACAGATATCCAAAATTACGTCACCAAAATCTTTTTTTTTTTTTTTAAAGATTTTATTTGTTTATTTGAGAGAGAGAGAGAGAGAGAAAATGAGTGCAAGTGAGCACAAGCAGGTTAGGGGCAGAGGAAGAGGAAGAAGAAGCCTGACATAATATTTCATCCCAAAACCCTGAGATCATGACCTGAGTTGAAGGCAGACACTTAACCAATTGAACCACCCAAGTCTTAATACATTAAATGCAGCTTAGAACGTACGAAGACCTAAAACTGTGTCTTGGAAAGAAAAATTATAAAACGTGTCTTTTAGATTAAAAAACAGGAAAGGGATATAAAAGGAGAAATAAGTTTCCACTTTGGTTCATTAAATGTAAAAGGCCATAACTGATTAGATGATGTGAAAAATCCTATATTTCTCTACTATCTATGTATTGGAAGAAAGCTCCGGATTCTAATGTAAGTTTGTAAGAATTGTTTCAGCGTCTCTAATTTAACATTAATATACTCTAGACAAGTTTTAGTATCTTAAGGGTTCTCTGTTCTGGAACCTGAAATTCTCTAAGGTTTTGAATTTGACATTTCATTTCACTTGCAGTATAATAACTGACCTGTGCAACAACAGTGATTGATTGGAATCTTCCACAAATTCAAGTATAATTAATAAATCTGGCATAAACACTATAATGTCAAAAGGGAGACAATTTCCATCTAATGAAAACATGTTGGATTCATTGAGCTACTATGTTTAATCTAACTCTGAGAATTTAATCTGACTCAAATTAACTCCAAATGCTGCTTTTTAAAAGTCCAGCATATGTAGCATAATTGTAGTAATTTAAAGATGGTCCATTTGAAGGTATATTTGAATTTCTTAAAAGAAGGCAATAACTGGGGAAGCCAAATTAGGCAGAACTTTACAAATTAGATTGCCTACAATTGGAAGATTTACTCTATTAGTCAATCTTTTTTAGATACTTAAAACTAAAAATGTAGACTAAAATCAGGTGGATTCTAGAAAGTAAACCTCACATATACTTCTAAGCACAGGAAACTTAAAAACTACTTCTTTTATGAAGACATTGGTTCATGGAGTTTCAAGTTGATGTTCACATGTTTAAATGGTCTATGTGTTCAGACTGATTTTAAATTCCCAAAGAAAGGAGGTATTTTCCATCCATAAATCCAATCCAGGGCACCTGGGTGGCTCAGTGGTTAAGCATCTGCCTGTGGGTCAGGTCGCAATCCCAGAGCCCTGGGATGGAGTGCTGCATCAGGCTCCCTGTAAGGAGCCTGCTTCTCTCTCTGCCTGTGTCTCTGCCTTTCCCCCTGTGTCTCTCATGAATAAATAAAATCTTAAAAAAAAAAAAAATCCAATCCAGAAGTAAGTCAATCAAATAAGTTTCAAGTTCTTGTTTATAAGGAACATTGTTTTATGCTTTATAATTTGTGCACTTTATCTGTTTTGAATTATACATTATATTTATCTACTCTAAATGTTCACATTAGATAATTTATTTGCATTAATCACAATATATATATATTTTTTAATTTATTTTTTCAAGTAGGCTCCATGCCTAGCATGGAGCCCAAAGCAGTACTTGAACTCATGACCTTGAGATCAAGACCTGAACTGAGATCAAGAGTTGGACATTTAACTGACTGAGCCACACACAGACATTTTTTTTTTCATTTGTTCCTTTTAATTATATATATATAATTTTAAAAAGGAACAAATGAAAAAAAAATGACATATTGGAATAAATTTGCTATCTATTTTATAGGTAAATATTTTCAGTATTAAAAATACTTATAAAAATTGAAATAAGAACAACTGAATACCTGAATTGGGAAGCAGGCCAAAATCACAGATGGGAAATTCAAAAATAAATATTAATGTCAAAGAGATTTTTGAAAAATTATTCCATTTTACTAGACAACAAAGAAATTCAAATGAGATCAGGTTTTTATCCATCATGTTAGAAAATATTCAAACTCAATGATTGTATAGTATGTGCAAAAGTGCTATCAAATTGGCATTTTCATATATTGTTGGTGAAAGTATGAAAAGACATAACTTTTCTTGAGTAAATTTAGATATATACATCAAAAACCATAATGTTATTATCCTTTCATTAAATTATTTCACTCTTAGTAATTTTCCTAGGAAATTAAAATAAAGATATATGATACAGTTTTGAAAAATGTGTTTATTAAAAATGTCCTTTTATTAATAAAAGGAAACTTTGGAAATGTAGCAGGGAATTAAATAAGAGTACTTCTACCACTTTGTATTGAATAAAGTTAAGGTTTTGTATTTTGTCTTAAGGAGTTGTTATTCAAATTTGAATTTAAAATTTCAATTGCAGAGTACTTCATTGTGGATATAATATACTTCATTCCTCAGTTCTCTGTTGAGTGCAATTCAGTTGCTTCCAGCCTTTAATATTCAAAATAATGCTGCACTGAGTATTTTTATGCAAGAGCCAATTGGTAATTTTGCAATTTGGTGAAAATTCCTGATTTAGAGAGAGAAAATACACTGCTTATTTTTAGGTATTGTATGGTCCCCTCCTTCTGAGTTGTACCATTTTGAATTCCCACCAGAAAAATAATGATCATTCTTGTTTCCTTACAGCTTTGCCAAAAAACATGTTTTCAAACTTTTATATATTTCTGAATAAAACAAAATTTTTCGGTTTTTTTCTGTATTATTGTTTCCTTGCTTATTATGAGCAAGATTGGGCATTTTAAAATATGATTTTAAAATCCATTTGCATTTGTTGTTCTGTGATTTATTTGTTCATGTATTTCCCCCATATTTTTATGACCTCTCTATGTATTAGGGATAGCAACATTTTGTCTCTGAGAAAAGTTACAAATGTTTTTCTCATTTTGTCATTTGCTTTGCCTAGCCAAAGATTTCTCTTATTTTTTCTTTTTTCCATTACTCTGGACCTAACTACTAATTATTATTATTTTTTATTTCTTCTGAATTACGAGTCACAGGAAGATTTTTCTCTAACTCTTGGTTAAAAGGAATTTACCTACTTCTATACATCTCTAGTTTTACATTTTTACTTTTTTTTAAGATTTCATTTATTAAAAAAAAAAAGATTTCATTTATTTATTTGACAGAGAGAGGACAAGTAGGGGGAGTGGCAGGCAGGGGGAGCGGCAGGCAGAGGGAGAGGGAGAAGCAGGCTCCCCACCTAGCAGAAGCCTAATGTGAGGCTGAGTCCCAGCACCTGGAGATCATGAGCTGAGCTGAAGGCAGACACAACTGCCTGAGCCACCCAGCGCCTCATTCTTTTCAATTAAAAATCTATTTTGAATTTATGCTGATTTTTGATGTGAGGAATGGGCCAAAGTTTAATTGTATCTATCAAGATATGAAATTGTTACAATATTTATATAAAAGTCTACCTTTTCCTTCCTGGTTTGAAATGCACCTTTACCATATATATATATTTTTTCTTTTCTGGGATCTGCTTTTGTATGTTTTTATTCTGCTTCATGCTAATTATCCATGTTCCAAAACAATGTTCCTTTAGCTAGAGGTAGGACTAGTTCTGTTCTCATTGCTCTAATTTAAAAATTGCTTGACAATTTTTGTTTACTGGTTTTTCATATAAACTTTATGATCAACCTAACTAGCTCTAGGAAGAAAATTTTAAGAACCTGATATTAAATTTATAAAAAGTCATCTTTATGAGGCTGAGTCTTTGTATATAAGAAAATAGGATGATCTTTTATTTGTTCAAATCTCCTCTTGTGTCTTTTAGAAATATAGGATAGTTTTCCTTATACAGACATTTCCTAATATACACGTTTATGCCTTTTCCCTCCTTTTGCATATATATTTTTCTGACATTAATCTAATTGGTCATCTGCCTATCTGGAGGTTATTGATAACCAGTATAAGGCATTTTAAGGTATATTTCCACTATGAAATATGAAAAGTATTTGGTTGTGGTATCATTCTATAATGTTGCAAGATGCTACCATTGGATAACTGGATAGGGTACATGTTAGCTATTACTTCTTACAGTTACATGTGAATCTACAATTATCTCAAAATTAAAAAAATATAATTAAAAAATAAAGATAGTCAAGACACCAGGGTGGCTCAGTTGGTTAAGTGTCTGACTCTTGATTTTGGCTCAGGTCATGATGTCAGAGTCATGAGATCAAGCCCCGTGTTGGGCTCCATACTGAGCTTGCAGTCTGCTTGGGATTCTCTCTCCCTCTCCCTCTGCCTTCCAACCCAGCCTCTGACTCTCTCTCTCTAATAAGGAAAGAAAGAAAAGAAAAGAAAAGAAAAGAAAAGAAAAGAAAAGAAAAGAAAAGAAAAGAAAAGAAAAGAAAAGAAAAGAAAAGAAAAAAAGAAAGAAAGAAAGAAAGAAAGAAAGAAGGAAGGAAGGAAAGAAAGAAAAAAGAAGAAAGAAAGAAAGAAAAAGAAAGAAAGAAAGAAGAAAGAAAAAGAAAGAAAGAAGAAAGAAATATTATAGCAACTGGTTATATACTTGTCATCAGGAGTAATTTAGGTAATGCATGTTTAAGTAATTTCAACATACAAAATATTATAGAGAATAAAATTATTATTACATATTATGTTTTTCTAACAGTCAGAAATCTACAACTTAATGAAAGACCTTCATTTTACCCATAAATGTAGGCTGTTCCAAACTTGTTTTCTCTTAGATATTCTTTGGGCATATATGAAATTAATGGAGCAGAAATGCTTTCTGGTGCAGTTTTGATACCTAAGATGACAATATAGTGATTGAGAAAATCAAGTATACATAAATATTAAAGCTATAAGTATTTTGTTGTGGAAATAACATTTGTGAGCAAGATGAAATTCCTAGAATCTGTAAAAAAAAACAATAAAGAAGTTATTAGAAAACTGAGGTGGACACTTGACGGGATGAGCACTGGGTGTTTTTCTGTATGTTGGTAAATTGAACACCAATAAAAATTAATTAAAAAAATAAATAAATAAAAAAGAAAATTGGATGCAAAAGTTACCACAAGGCAAAACAAACAAACAAACAAACAAACAAAACCTGAAATGGTAATATAAAATACAAAATGGAAGGAAATTTTCACTTTAACTGATAGGCTTAATATAACCAGGGTTTGAGCAAATTATAAATAGAAAAAAAAAAAAAACAACTAAGAGTCAAAAAGAAACTATGGAAAGGACATGATCTGTGTTAAAAAGAAGAGGATGTATTGCTTTTCTTTTACATTTTTAAAGTCCAATGTTTGATCAGATAGCATTATAGGATATAGGAAAACAATTCCCATTGCTGTAAATGTAAATTAGTCTGACAGATTTGAGAGCAATTTGGCAATATATATCAAAAGATACAATCACAATACCCTTGGATTTAGCAATTTGAATTTTAGTTTTTATCATATAAAATAAACCTATATATGTTCTTGAAAATACATAAGAAGTTCTTTATTGCTGCCGTGTTTGTCATATCAAAAGACACAAAATATTAAATGCCCTGCCATAGGGGATTGGCTATACTCACACCAGGAATTACCATAGAGACATTAAAAATTGAGATAATCTCTAGTACTGATATCAAAAAATTGGTAAATATATCCTTGAGTGAAGAAAGCATGCTGCAAAATAATCTATGGTACATTAAACATGTTATTTATACTCATTTGTGGGTATCTATACCATGTGGTATATATATATCACAAGAAACTGTGAAGTGTGTTTATGTGGGGAAGATGTGTGGGATGGAGAGAAAACATTTTTGGTATATATTCTTAATATTGGAATTATTACCTATATTATTTCTCTAAAATATAACATTGAAATGGGAAGTTTCATGATACTTTTGGCCTGAAGTCCAAGAAAATCCCAACATGAGATGCATGATTTATAAATCATAAAACCTGCATAGAGATAACTGGGAGCTGATTTTAAAAACCCAAATATAGACAAGAGAGGAACTCCATATTAGAAAAATAATTTCTTTAAAGACTATTGTAAATGTGTAAGAGAGGTGGGAAGAATCATTCTGTCAATTTCACGTCAGTGAAGGAGGGTTTCAGTGAGTCTTCTTAGAGTTTGTCCTCTTTGTTTTGTTTTGTTTTGTTTTGTTTTCCTCTTTGGTTTGTAAGATACAGTGGGATCAGGTCTGATTTATATTGAAGAAATGGAAGACCAGAGGCTGTGGCTCTGATGACAAAACAAGAGGTAGTTCTGATTGCTCTTAGAATATGCTGGAATGACTAGTGAGACCTCAGCAAAAAAAGTCTGAATGAGGTTGTATCAAATGGCCAACAGAGGAGGGAAAAAAATGTAAGTAATTTTCTGTTGATGATGATTACCCAAGATCAAAATGACTGCTGGTGAATGTCTCCCAGTATTGAGTGTAAGGAAGTAGAGGAGTCTTCAAAATTACTAAGAAATCCCAAAACTTGATAAAGCATCAGCCTGAAAAACTTGATAAATGTTCACAAATATATATATAGTCATGTAACCACTACTATAATTAAGATACAGAAACTTTCTGTCATCCTCAAATTTTTTTCCTTGCCCTTTGCAATCAATCCTTCCCACACTTTGGCCTTGATCTGCTAAAAATCTGGCTTCTCTAACCATAGATTGTGCCTATTTTAAAATGTCAGGCACTAAAAGCCAGGTACACACTTAGCCAAATAAAATTAAATGGGTAGTAAATCATTGCCTCAAAGACTTGAGAGTTATATGTGAAAAATGAAAGAACAAAGATTGAATTAGTCCACGCTTTGTCAGAGAACGAACTATAAATGCGTGCAAATCATTTATACATAATGACTTGCCAGGAATATTGATTCACAACAGCCCCAAAATACTGAGCAGAAGATATGTTTTATTTTTATTTTTTTTAGAAGATATGTTTTAACATTGTAGTTAAATACATGGCCTTTTACCTACTTGTTAGTCACAGAAGATTAAAAATATCCATTTTCTGGACTTCTTTCTGAAGTTCACCTCCCAGTTGCACTCCTATAAAAATACTACATTTGCATTAAGCATGATCTAATTAGCTGATTAGTTTCAACAAAGGTTATTATATAGTACACTATAAAAAGATTAAAATACAAGGGTCGAAATTCATTTTTATATATTGAGATATGAGTCCTTGGTTAGATATAAGGTTGCAAGTATTTTCACCAAGTTTACCTTATCTTCTCATCTCTTCTTTTTCCTTACAGAAAATAAAAAGTTTTTAAGTTTGATGAAGTGCAATTATTGATTTTTTTTCTTTTATGGATCATTTCTTTGGTGTATTGTCTAGGAACTCTTCATCAAGCACCAGAGCTAGGAAATTTTCTCGTACTTTTACTAGTTCAATGTTACTTGAATCTATGATGTATTTTGAAGTACATTTATTTATTTATATTGTCTATGGATCTCTCATTCTTCTACCATCATTTGTTGAAAGGATTTTTTTGTTCCATTAAATTGCTTATATATCTTTATCAAAAATTAACTGACTATACTTATGTGGGACTATTTCTAGGTTCTCTGGTCTGTTCTATTGATCTATGGGTCTATTCATCTGTCCGTATAATAGCCTTGGTTATTGTGGATGTACAATAAGTCGAGATCAAGTAGGATAATATTCCTAATTTATACCTTTTTTTCCCCAAAATTGTTTTGATGTTGTAGTTCCCTTACCTTTCCATGTGAACTTTAGAATCATCTTGTCTATATCTACAAAAGAACTTGATGGAATTTTGATAAGAATTTCATTAAAACTGTATAAAGTGAGAATTTTTTCACACTCTGTTGAGTCTTTCAATGCATTTATAGTGTTTCAATTTATTTAGATCTTATTTCCTTACAATTTTATCATTTTCAAAATGCAAGTCCTGTGTGCATGTTTTGTTGAATTTACACAAAACTACTCGTATTTTTTGTTACTGTACTCTCTTGGTTGCCTGGGAAGGGAACTGAGATATTAGCATGGCCAAGATTGCTCAGCTCCACTTGGTGAAAGGTTTCCACCTGGCTGTCCAGGTGAGGCCTCCTTCAGACTCTGGCCATTGAAGTCTTGTGATCAGGTGTGGGATCTGCAGCTCCCTGGCACTGGAGCACCTCCTGGTCAGGTGCAGGCTCTCTCAGAGCATCCACCAGGCGCTGAAGGTGGGAAGCATCTCTGGGAAGCAGCCTTCTGGAACGTTTGGTGAGCAAATAATCTACCTTCTATGCTGATAATGCCTCAGTTTGCTCCTTTTTCGCCCTCCTTGCACCTAGCAACAATGGTATTTTGATTTCAGGTTCTAAGCATTCATTTTTGAGATGTAGAAGTTCAACAGGTTTTTCTATCTTAATCTTGTTTACTGTGACTTTGCTGAATCAATTTATTTGTTCTGGAAGCTTGTGTATAGGTTCTTTTTTTCAGAATTTGCTACACAGACTACATATCATCAAGAGGGATTTATTTCAGCTTCTCTAATGTGTGTCCATTTGATTCCTTTTTCTTGCCTTACTGTATGGATGAGAACGTGGAGAACATCTTGAAGAGCAGTGATGACTGTGGCACCCTTGCCTTGTTCCTGACCTGTGGTGGAAAAATTTCTTTCACAAATAGGATGATTATTTGTCTTATGCTTTTTTGTAGATAGTAGTGGTTTTTTTTTTTTTTTTGACTTGTGGAGGTCTCTCCATATTCCTATTTTTCTGTTTTTTTTTAATCACAAATAGTTGTTGATTGTCTCTAAATGTTTTGTCTGCCTCTACTGATAATATTCTTTTTTTTATCTGTTGATATAATGGATTACATTAATTTTCCTTTTTTTAAGATTTTACTTATTTATTCATGAAAGACACAGGGAGAGAGAGAGAGAGAGAGAGGCAGAGACACAGGCGGAGGGAGAAGCAGGCTTCATGCAGGGAGCCTGATGTGGGACTCGATCCCAGGTCTCCAGGATCAGGCCCTGGGCTGAAGGCAGCGCTAAACCACTGAGCCACCCAGGCTGCCCTAATTTTCCAATTTTGAGCTAGCTTTGTATTACTAGAATAAACACCACTTGGTCATAATATGTATTTTTTAAATTCATTGTGAATTATGTTTACTATATTTTAAGAACTTTTAGATCCAGAATCATGAGGGATATAGTCTGTTTTCTCTGGTTTTGATAAACGATATGGACTTCATAAAATCAGTAGGAAAATGTGCCCTCTAACTTCTGGAAGAGATTGTGCAGAATTAATGTTAATTTTTCTTTCAGTATCTGATGGACTTTGTGAGTGAAATCATCTGGGCCTGGAGATTACTTTTTAAAGCATCTTTAAATTAAAATTTCGAGACACTTGAGTGGCTCAGGTGGTGCTCCCAGACTCCTGGGATTACATTGCACATCAGGTTCCCCACAGGGAACCTGCTTCTCTCCCTATCTATCTCTTTGCCTCTCTCTGTGTGTCTCTCAGGAATAAATAAATAAAATCTCTTAAAAAATTAATTAATTAAAATTTCAAATTCCTAAATAGTATGGTGCTATTCAAATGATCTATTTCAAATTTGGTACATTGTGGCAGTTTGTACTTTTCCAGGAATTGGTCCATAACATCTGAGTTGTCAAATGTGAGTAGTTGCTTGTAATATTACCTTTTGTGCTTTGGTCATGTTGGTGTAGGGTCTGTAGTGGTATCCTTTGTTTTATTGATTTTCTTTATTGCCCTTTACAGTTCCACTGCTTTTTGTTCTTACTGTTATTATTTCCTTCTTTCTGATTGCTTTGTAGGCTTAATTTATTCTTTTTCTAGTTCATTAAGTGGCTTGAATTTTTTGAGATTGTCCTCTTTTCTAATGCAAACATTTGATGTTCTGTGTTGCCCTCTGGGAATTACTTTAGCTGCCTCCAACAGTTATTGATATATTTTCTTCTTTATTCAGTTCCATGTGTTTTTGAAAAAATTTTCTTTAGACTTCATCCTTGATCCCTGGTTTATGTAAGAGAGTGTTGTTTAGTTTTCAAGCGATTGGAGATTTTACCTGTTTGTATTACTGATTTCTAATTTGATTCTTTTGTGAACAAAGAACACACTCTATATGATTTTAATTGTTTAAAAATTTGGCCCAGCATATCTCGGTATTTGTTTATTGTAAAGAAGACTGTTGGTTTGAGCATTCTGTGATTGTGATTAGATCCTATTTGTTGCTAGTATTATTGACTTGTTCTATATCCTTGCTGATTACCTATCTGTCTAAATTTTCTATCAATTGTTGAGATAAGAGTTTTTAAGTTTCTAAATATAACTGGAATTGTTTATTTCTCCTTTATTTATGTCATATTTTGCTTCATATATTTTTCAATACTGTCATCTGGTGCATACACATTTAGGGCTGCTATGTATGGATTAGTCCTTTTACCTTTATGAGATATCCCATTCTGTCCCAATAACTTTGTCTGGAAATCTACTTTATTTGATAAAAACATACACATTCTTGCTTTATTTAGTTGTTTGTATGATATAGTTTCTTTTTCCACCCTGTATTTTTAGCCAACTCCTATCATTGTATTTGAAGAGAACTTTTTGTAGACCTCATATTGTTGGATCCTTTTAAAAAATCAGGGTTGCCAAAATCTTTTACATGGTTTATTTTTGTGTAATTTTTGACAAGTTAAGGCTTAAATCTGCCACTTTATTTTCTCTTTGTTCTTTCTGGGGGTAGGGTTTTTGTTTATATTTTACTACATACATGCTGGTTAGTGAACATTTGTTAAGAATCCATTTTGATTTTTTTCATTTTGATCCATAGGAATTTATGTATGTCTCTCTCGTTTTCTCTACATGTTTTTTTTCATGGTTTCTCTTGATATTATACTTTATATTAAAAACATATCACATTTTAATGGAGTCAACATTTTAAAAGTTCAGTTAAGTATTGAACCTTACCTTCCTTTTGTCCTTTTGTCTACCTCCGCCTATAATTGTCTTAAATATTTTCATTGAATTATATGTTAGAGACTATTGTAATCTTTACTTCAATCATCAAGCATTTCAGAAAACTCAAAAGGAAGAGAAATTTTGTAATTTCCCATATTTTGCTCTTTTCCTTACGCTTGTTTTTTATTGCTCTAAGTTTCCTACTTTTTCCTTTCTGTTCAGAGGATTTCTTTTAGGCATTCTTTTAGGATATATCTACCAGAGAACATTTCTCTTAGGTTTCCTTCACCTGAGAATGTCTTATATTTACCCTTTTTTGTTTGTCTACATGACGGTTTTTACCAACCTCTCCCTCTCTCCAATCCCCAGCCCCTGATAACCACCATTCTGTTTCCACGAGTTTGACTTTGTAGATTCCATATATTAATGATATACAGTATTTGTCCAACTTATTTCACTTGATTGACATAATGCCCTCAAGATCCATCCATGCTGTTGTGAATGATACGATTTCCTTCTTTCTCGTGACCAAATAATGTTCCAATATGTATATACACATATCACATTTTCTTCATTTGTCTGTTTATGGATTCTTACGTTTTTTCTATATCTTGGCTATTGTAAATAATGCTTCAATGAACATGGGGATTCTAGTATCTCTTTTGGATCCTGATTTCATTTCCATTGACTCTATACCCAGAATGGGACTGCTGCCTCACACCATGGCTCTATTTGTTAATCTTTTTAGGATCCTCCATTCTGTTTTCCCCCCTTTACTTCTGAAGTATATATTCAGTTAATAGAGAATTCCTGTTTGACAGTTTCTTTTCTCAAAACTTTTTTCCCCTTCAGCACTTTATTTCTGAAATATATTGCCACTTGATACAGAATTCTTGTTTGACAGGTTTTTTTTTTTCTTTTCTTTTTTCCCCTCAGCACTTGAAAAATATGCCACTTCTTTCTGGCTTCAGTGAATTCTCATGAGAAACCCTCTGTTATTCAAATATTTTATTCAAATTCCTTTCCCCCTCTAGGTAGAAAGGTTCTTTTTTTTCCTTTTTCCTTTCCTCTTTTTACTTTTCTGACTGCTTTCAAGAGATTTTCCTGATCTTTACTTTTTAGAAGTGTGCCTGATGTAAAATGGCTTGCACTTATTTTGTATAATCCTGTTCAGGGTTCTCTCAACTGTTGAATTTGAGCTTTATGTCATTTGCCAAATATGGGAAATATTTAGCCATTATTTCTTCAAATTATTTTTCAGACCCAATATCTGTCTTCTACCCTCCAAGAACCAATAACATTAACGTTAGATCTTTTGTTATATTCCCACATGTCCCTGAATCTCTCTTCATCACTCTTTTTTTTTCCTTCAGTCCATTTTCTTTCATATTCAGATTGGGTTTTTTTTTTTTTTTGTACCATCTTAAGGTCACTGTTTCTTTTGTCTTCTCCATTGTGCTGCTGAACATACTCACCGAGTTTTTAGAATTTTGACATCCGGGGTTAAACAAAACAAAGACTCCTCACAGCTGGGCAGGTGGCTGGATAGGCTGCTGTACTGCTTTACTAGTTCATGTTTCCTACTAGGCCTCTGTTGCTAGTGCATTTGTGAGAGGAGGAGATCACCATATTACTGTTAGCAGTGGCGGAAATCCTGATTTTTCCCTAGGACTCCTTTGAAACTATCCCTTTGGAGAGAGGAGGGATGCATCAGTGGCATGTGGGAAGAAAAGTATAGGCTTTCCCATGTGATCACTATGATATCACATTAGGGGCTACTGCCACTCATTTTGGATGAAAATCTTAGTTGTATACTCTGACAACACCCTGATGGGAAGAAAAGTATAGGCTTTCCCATGTGATCACTATGATATCACATTAGGGGCTACTGCCACTCATTTTGGATGAAAATCTTAGTTGTATACTCTGAAAACACCCTGATGGACATTCTGATTAATATGAACATCTAGGCTTTCCCCTGAAGAAGAATGCTGGTAGTGGGGATGCGATTTTTTCTTTGATGCTTGCCTTAAGTAGAGTGGTTATTGGTGAAAATTTTCTTTCTTGCTAAACTGAACTTCTGGTTGTTTTACTAGAAAGTTCTTTTCTTTTTTTTCTCTTTTCTTTTCTCTTTTCTTTTCTTTTCTTTTCTTTTTCTCTTCTCTTCTGTACCCATTGACATTTCTTTTTTTTTTTTTCCAGGTTGACATTGTCTTTATTTTTTTTTTTAATTAATTTTTATTGGTGTTCAATTTACCAACATACAGAAAAACACCCAGTGCTCATCCCGTCAAGTGTCCACCTCAGTGCCCGTCACCCATTCCCCTCCAACACCCGCCCTCCTCCCCCCTTCCACCACCCCTAGTTCGTTTCCCCGAGTTAGGAGTCTTTATGTTCTGTCTCCCTTCCTGATATTTCCCAACATTTCTTCTCCCTTCCTTTATATTCCCTTTCACTATTATTTATATTCCCCAAATGAATGAGAACATACACTGCTTGTCCTTCTCCGATTGACTTATTTCACTCAGCATAATACCCTCCAGTTCCATCCACGTTGAAGCAAATGGTGGGTATTTGTCGTTTCTAATCGCTGAGTAATATTCCATTGTATACATAAACCACATCTTCTTTATCCATTCATCTTTCGATGGACACCGAGGCTCCTTCCACAGTTTGGCTATTGTGGCCATTGCTGATAGAAACATCAGGGTGCAGGTGTCCCGACGTTTCGTTGCATCTGAATCTTTGGGGTAAATCCCCAACAGTGCAATTGCTGGGTCGTAGGGCAGGTCTATTTTTAACTCTTTGAGGAACCTCCACACAGTTTTCCAGAGTGGCTGCACCAGTTGACATTCCCACCAACAGTGTAAGAGGGTTCCCTTTTCTCCGCATCCTCTCCAACATTTGTTGTTTCCTGCCTTGTTAATTTTCCCCATTCTCACTGGTGTGAGGTGGTATCTCATTGTGGTTTTGATTTGTATTTCCCTGATGGCAAGTGATGCAGAGCATTTTCTCATGTGCATGTTGGCCATGTCCATGTCTTCCTCTGTGAGATTTCTCTTCATGTCTTTTGCCCATTTCATGATTGGATTGTTTGTTTCTTTGGTGTTGAGTTTAATAAGTTCTTTATAGATTTTGGAAACTAGCCCTTTATCTGATATGTCGTTTGCAAATATCCTCTCCCATTCTGTAGGTTGTCTTTTAGTTTTTTTGACTGTATCCTTTGCTGTGCAAAAGCTTCTTATCTTGATGAAGTCCCAATAGTTCATTTTTGCTTTTGTTTCTTTTGCCTTTGTGGATGTATCTTGCAAGAAGTTACTGTGGCCGAGTTCAAAAAGGGTGTTGCCTGTGTTCTCCTCTAGGATTTTGATGGACTCTTGTCTCACATTTAGATCTTTCATCCATTTTGAGTTTATCTTTGTGTATGGCGAAAGAGAGTGGTCCAGTTTCATTCTTCTGCATGTGGATGTCCAATTTTCCCAACACCATTTATTGAAGAGACTGTCTTTCTTCCAATGGATAGTCTTTCCTCCTTTATCGAATATTAGATGACCATATATTTCAGGGTCCACTTCTGGGTTCTCTATTCTGTTCCATTGATCTATGTGTCTATTTTTGTGCCAGTACCACACTGTCTTGATGACCACAGCTTTGTAGTACAACCTGAAATCTGGCATTGTGATGCCCCCAGCTATGGTTTTCTTTTTTAAAATTCCCCTGGCTATTCGGGGTCTTTTCTGATTCCACACAAATCTTAAAATAATTTGTTCTAACTCTCTGAAGAAAGTCCATGGTATTTTGATAGGGATTGCATTAAACGTGTAAATTGCCCTGGGTAACATTGACATTTTCACAATATTAATTCTGCCAATCCATGAGCATGGAATATTTTTCCATCTCTTTGTGTCTTCCTCAATTTCTTTCAGAAGTGTTCTATAGTTTTTAGGGTATAGATCCTTCACCTCTTTGGTAAGGTTTATTCCTAGCTATCTTATGCTTTTGGGTGCAATTGTAAATGGGATTGACTCCTTAATTTCTCTTTCTTCAGTCTCATTGTTAGTGTATAGAAATGCCATTGATTTCTGGGCATTGATTTTGTATCCTGCCACGCTACCAAATTGCTATATGAGTTCTAGCAATCTTGGGGTGGAGGCTTTTGGGTTTTCTATGTAGAGTATCATGTCATCGGCAAAGAGGGAGAGTTTGACTTCTTCTTTGCCAATTTGAATGCCTTTAATGTCTTTTTGTTGTCTGATTGCTGAGGCGAGGACTTCCAGAACTATGTTGAACAGCAGTGGTGAGAGTGGACATCCCTGTCTTGTTCCTGATCTTAGGGGAAAGGCTCCCAGTGCTTCCCCATTGAGAATGATATTTGCTGTGGGCTTTTCGTAAATGGCTTTTAAGATGTCGAGGAAAGTTCCCTCTATCCCAACACTCTGAAGGGTTTTGATCAGGAATGGATGCTGTATTTTGTCAAATGCTTTCTCTGCATCTAATGAGAGGATCATATGGTTCTTGGTTTTTCTCTTGCTGATATGATGAATCACGTTGATGGTTTTACGAGTGTTGAACCAGCCTTGTGTCCCAGGGATAAATCCTACTTGGTCATGGTGAATAATTTTCTTAATGTGTTGTTGGATCCTATTGGCTAGTATCTTGTTGAGAATTTTTGCATCCATGTTCATCAGGGATATTGGTCTGTAATTCTCCTTTTTGGTGGGGTCTTTGTCTGGTTTCGGAATTAAGGTGATGCTGGCCTCATAGAACGAATTTGGCAGTACTCCATCTCTTTCTATCTTTCCAAACAGCTTTAGTAGAATAGGTATGATTTCTTCTTTAAACGTTTGATAGAATTCCCCTGGGAAGCCATCTGGCCCTGGAGTCTTGTGTCTCGGGAGGTTTTTGATGACTGCTTCAATTTCCTCCCTGGTTATTGGCCTGTTCAGGTTTTCTATTTCTTCCTGCTCCAGTTTTGGTAGTTTGTGGCTTTCCAGGAATGCATCCATTTCTTCTAGATTTCCTAATTTATTGGCATACAGCTGTTCATAATATGTTTTTAGAATTGTTTGTATTTCCTTGGTGTTGGTAGTGATCTCTCCTTTCTCATTCATGATTTTATTAATTTGAGTCTTCTCTCTCTTCTTTTTAATAAGGTTCGCTAATGGTTTATCTATCTTATTAATTCTTTCAAAGAACCAACTCCTGGTTCTGTTGATCTGTTCCACAGTTCTTTTGGTCTCGATATCGTTTAGTTCTGCTCGAATTTTAATTAACTGTCTTCTTCTGCTGGGGGTGGGGTCCATTTGTTGCTTTTTCTCTAGTTCCTTTATGTGTAAGGTGAGCTTTTGAATTTGAGTTCTTTCCAGTTTTTGAATGGATGCTTGTATTGCGATGTATTTCCCCCTCAGGACTGCTTTTGCTGCGTCCCAAAGATTTTGAACGGTTGTATCTTCATTCTCATTAGTTTCCATGAATCTTCTCAATTCTTCCTTAATTTCCTGGTTGACCTTTTCATTTTTTAGCAGGATGGTCCTTAACCTCCATGTGTTTGTGGTCCTTCCAAACTTCTTGTTGTGATTAAGTTCTAATTTCAAGGCATTATGGTCTGAGAATATACAGGGGACTATCCCGATCTTTTGGTATCGGTTCAGACCCGATTTGTGACCCAGTATGTGGTCTATTCTGGAGAAAGTTCCATGTGCACTTGAGAAGAATGTGTATTCCGTTGAGTTTGGATGTAAAGTTCTGTAGATATCTGTGAAATCCATCTGGTCCAGTGTATCATTTAAAGCTCTCGTTTCTTTGGATATGTTGTGCTTAGAAGACCTATCTAGTATAGAAAGAGCTAGATTGAAATCACCAAGTATAAGTGTATTATTATCAAAGTATTTCTTCAGTTTGGTTATTAATTGGTTTAAATATTTGGCAGCTCCCACATTTGGGGCATATATATTGAGAATTGTTAAGTCTTCTTGTTGGATAGATCCTTTGAGTATGAGATAGTGTCCCTCTTCATCTCTCACTATAGTCTTCAGGGTAAATTTTAATTTATCTGATATAAGGATGGCTACCCCTGCTTTCTTTTGAGGACCATTTGAATGGTAAATGGTTCTCCAACCTTTTATTTTCAGGTTGTAGGTGTCCTTCTGTCTAAAATGAGTCTCTTGTAGACAGCAAATAGATGGGTCCTGCTTTTTAATCCAGTCTGAAACCCTGTGCCTTTTGATGGGGTCATTAAGCCCATTCACGTTCAGAGTTACTATTGATAGATATGAGTTTAGTGTCATCATATCTATTCAGTCCTTGTTTTTGTGGATTGTTCCACTGAACTTCTTCTTAAAGGGGAGTTTTAAGAGTCCCCCTTAAAATTTCTTGCAGAGCTGGTTTGGAGGTTACATATTCTTTCAGTTCCTGCCTGTCTTGGAAGCTCTTTATCTCTCCTTCCATTTTGAATGAAAGCCTTGCTGGATAGAGTATTCTTGGTTGCATGTTCTTCTCATTTAGGACCCTGAATATATCCTGCCAGCCCTTTCTGGCCTGCCAGGTCTCTGTGGAGAGGTCTGCTGTTACCCTAATATTCCTCCCCATAAAAGTCAGGGACTTTTTTTCTCTTGCTGCTTTAAGGATCTTCTCCTTATCTTTGGGATTTGCAAGCTTCACTATTAAATGTCGAGGTGTTGATCGGGTTTTGTTGATTTTAGGGGGGGATCTCTCTATTTCCTGGATCTGAATGCCTGTTTCCCTTCCCAGATTCGGAAAGTTTTCAGCTAGGATTTGTTCAAATACATATTCTGGCCCTCTGTCCCTTTCGGCGCCCTCGGGAACCCCAATTAAACGTAGGTTTTTCTTCCTCAGGCTGTCATTTATTTCCCTTAATCTATCCTCATGGTCTTTTAATTGCCTGTCTCTTTTTTCCTCAGTTTCCCTCTTTGCCATCAGCTTGTCTTCTATGTCACTCACTCGTTCTTCCACCTCGTCAAGCCTCGTCGTTAGGACTTCTAGCTTGGATTGCATCTCATTTAATTGATTTTTAATTTCTGCCTGATTGGATCTCAATTCTGCAGTCATGAAGTCTCTTGAGTCCTTTATGGTTTTTTCTAGAGCCACCAGTAGCTGTATAATAGTGCTTCTGAATTGGCTTTCTGACATTGAATTGTAATCCATATTTTGTAACTCTGTGGGAGAGTGGGCTGTTTCTGATTCTTTTTTTTGAGGTGAGGTTTTCCTTCTAGTCATTTTGCTCAGTGCAGAGTGGCCAAAAACAAGTTGTATTGGGAAAAGGAGAAAAAGAGAGAGAAGGAAAGAAAAGAGAAAAAGAAAAAAGAGAAAGCAGAAAAAAAAGGGGGGAAAAGAGAAGAAAAAGAAAGAAAGGAGAAAAAAGAAAAAAAAAGGGGGGGTGGGGGACGCAATCAGAAATCAAGAAGAAAGAGAGAAAAGAAAAAAAAAAAGCACAAAACAAAACAAAACAAAACAAAACAAAACAAAAACACAAAACAAAACAAAAAAAACACGGGGGAGTATCTTCCGATTCTGTGTTCTTTAAGTCCCTTGACTTCCCTTGGAACTTGTCCCTCTAGCTGGTCTTCTGGGGGAGGGGCCTGCTGTGCTGATTCTCAGGTGTTAGCACTTGGGGGAGCTGCTCTGCCCCTGCCTGGTGCAGGGCTCAGTGGGGGTTGTTCACCCCGTGAGGCCCCGGGAGGAAGCCACAGTGGCGGGGGCAGCTCTGGGACCCTGAAGTCAGCCCCCGCAGTAACTCCGGGGCTCTCCGTCTGCAGGGCCTGGGGGCTCCCAGGCGGGGCCGCTGATCTGCTCAGTTCCAGGCGGGAGCGTCCTCGCTGTCCTGGGCCCTCCCGGCCTCTGCCTGTCCCGGGGGGAGGCCGGATCCTGGGCTGTGTCCCGGCGCCCTGTGCCCCGGGGCCTGCGCTGTTGGGTTCGCGCTCCCGCCCGCAGCCCCCTCCGCGGAGCCGCCGCCCGAGCCCCTCCGAGCTGTTCCTGGAGTCGCGCCGCCCCCTCCGGGCTGAGCTTCTTCCTCCGCCCGAGCCGCCGCTGCCGAGCTGTTCCCGGAGCCGCGCCGCCCCGTCCGCGGAGCCGCCGCCCGAGCCCCTCCGAGCTGTTCCCGGAGCTGCGCCGCCCCCTCCGCGGAGCTTCTTCCTCCGCCCGAGCCGCTGCCGCCGAGCTGTTCCCGGAGCCGCGCAGCCCCCTCCGCGGAGCCGCCGCCCGAGCCCCTCCGAGCTGTTCCTGGAGTCGCGCCGTCCCCTCCGGGCTGAGCTTCTTCCTCCGCCCGAGCCCCTCCGAGCTGTTCCCGGAGCTGCGCCGCCCCCTCCGCGGAGCTTCTTCCTCTGCCCGAGCCGCCGCCGCTGAGCTGTTCCCGGAGCCGCGCAGCCCCCTCCGCGGAGCCGCCGCCCGAGCCCCTCCGAGCTGCTCCGGGTCCCGCCGAGCGCTGCAGCCCTTAGGGAGCTCGGCGCACTCTCCCGGGGCGCAGTTCCTCTGTCACTGTCCCAGGGAGCCCGAGGGCATCCCCGCCTTTCTGGGGATCCTGCTCCAATTCCCCGGGAGGCCTTTCCGCGGGGAAGGTCGGTGCAGCTCCTGCTCCTCCGGGACGGGGCTCTCCTGTCCTGGGGACACTCGCCCCAGCCTCAGCCCGGCTCCTCGCGGGCCCCTCCCCCTTGGAGGCCTTTTGTGTCTTTATTTCTTTTTCCCCGTCTTCCTACCTTGATAGAAGCGCGAACTCTTCTCACTGTAGCGTTCCAGCTGGTCTCTCTTTAAATCTCAGGCTGAATTCGTAGATTTTCAGGATGATTGGATGGTTTTCTAGGTAATTTGTTGAGGACAGGTGACTTGGAGACCCTGCTCTGCCGCCAGCTTGCCCCTCCCTCTCCTGCCCCTCCCTCTCCCCATTGACATTTCTAGGTGGGTGCCTTTGCCAGTACTCATCCATTCAGTCTGAGATATATGAGGCCAAAAAACAAAACAAAACAAAACAAAACAAAACAAAAAACAGAGAAATCACCCCCCTGTTTGAGTCCTCGGGACCTGATCCATGCTTTTCTCTCTACCTTTGTTCTTTGACTTTTAAGGAACAAACAAAATACACACACACACACACACACACACACACACACACACAAACATAAACCCAAGTCATTTCTATTAGATAATGGGCAAAGAGCATAAAGAGATATTACTGAAGAACATATACAGATGGAAAGTAAGCACATGGAAGGATGTTCAACCTTGCTATTATGGAATTGTAGATCACACATCTATTACATCAACAGAAAGAAATATCCATAAAATGGTATGATCACTTTGAAAAATAATCTGTCAATTTCTTTTATAAAATGAGTAAACAAACACTTATGACACAACAATCAGACTCCTGGACACTTATTTTTGAGAAATTAAAGCTCATCAAAATCTGTCTGTGAATGTTCATAGCAGCTCTATTTATAATAGCTAAACCCTGGAAGCATTCAAAATGTTCCTGGAGAGAGGAATGATTAAACAGTCTCTGCTGCAACTACCCTGTGGAATACTACTCCATGATAAAAGGGATGAACTATTGACATATGCAGCAACTTAGATGGATCTCAAGGGTGTTATTCTGCGTGAAGGAGCCATTTCAAAAGTTCACATACTGTTTGATTCCATTTATATAACATTCTCTAAACGATAAATTTATAGAGATAGAGAACATATTATTAGCAATCAGGATTTAAGAATGTTTATTTAGTTTCCTAGGGCTCCTGTAACGAAGTATAGGTTTTCCTGCTATCCATATGAAACTGTTTGTATACCCAAATGATGGAAAGTGAAGAAGCAATTACCAATAATACATACGGGGATCTTTTTGAACATTTCCAAACCCCTGCAGAAAACCTCTCTCAGGTTTTTCTAATACCTTAGGACACATGTTACTAATGTATGCACAAATCAGTCAAGATAAAGCACAAATGCTCACAAACACAGTTTACAGCTGTGGTAGCTTGATGCTGAGTGTAGTGACCAGGGAAAGAGGTTGGAGACACTCTTGCTGCTCAGGTGTATGCGGCTTCTATAAGTGCTCCATGCAAAACAAATACTGAATGCTATTCCCCCTCCCCCCCCCTTTTTTTGTTTGTAAAACAGAAAACTCTCTTTGGATTTCTTTCAGTTAGCAAACATAGGTACTAATGTAGATCCTTTAGAAAAGCATACAGAGAGGAGGTGAGTAGGGGGATGAGTGAAATAGGTGAAGGGGATTATGAGTACACTTACCATGATGAACCCTGAGTATTGTATAGAATTGTTGAATCATTATATTGTATACCTAAAACTAATAAACACTGTATATTAACTATACTGGAATTGAAAAATAGATAAAATAAAGACAGAGTCAAAAACTGAACTTTCAAAAAGCAGGGGATATCTGTACTACAAAGTAGGCAGCTTAAAACAACAGAAATGTATCCACACAGTTTGGGAGGCCAAGTGTCATCCCCATTCCCTCTGGAGTCACTGAGGAAGAAATGTTTCCATGCCTCTCCTAGGTTCTGGTGGCTGTTGACAATCCTTGGTGTTCTTGGCTTGCCATTGTGTAATTCTAATCTCAGTTTGGCTTCAGATGACTTTATTCCCTGTGTTTCTGTGTATCCTCTCCTCTTTTCATAAGGGCACAAATCATTGGATTTAGGTTCCATCCTAAATATAGCATTTTTTATTCTAAAAATCATTAACAAATTCTTTCCCTAAAAACCCTGTATCAATAAAAGGACACATTCTTTAGGTTCTGAGAGGAAATGAATTTTTGAGATATGTGATTCAACCCATTATAGATGGTGAGGGGGAATGGAGTCCAGGTGCCTATAAAAGGGTACAATGCGGAAGATCTTTGTGGTGACAAAATAGAGCTATATCTTGATGGTATTAAGGGTAACATGAGGGGATCCCTGGGTGGCTCACCTGTTTAGCACCTGCCTTCTGGCCCAGGGCATGATCTTGGAGTCCCAGGATCGAGTCCCACATCGGGCTTCCTGCATGGAAGGCTTCCTCTGCCTGTGTCTCTGCCTCTCTCTCTGTCTCTCTCTGTCTCTATCTGTCTCTCATGAATAAATAAATAAAAAATATTTCAAGAAAAGGGTTACATGAGCCTACACATATGATAACTTTTTAAACATTCATTGTGTGATTACTTAATTTTCTGGTTTTAATATTCTGTTATAACTGTGGAAGAAATAACCTTGGGGAAAAAATGGTAAAGGGTGCATAGGACCTATATGTACTGTCTTTGTAACTTCTTGTTATTTCAAAATAAAATTTACAAAAGAAGGCCTCGTAGTTTTCTTATGGATGACAACCTTCCTGTAATTATGTATGAATATTCTTTGCTTTCTTCTGTGTTTAAGGAGGAGATGATCTCTGTCTCTTGAGGTAAGGAAAAAACACATTGATAATTGCTAGAGTGTATCATGAGTTATGTGTTCAATACTATAATAGATTGCTTATATTGTCAGAGAGTTTATACATTTGCTCAGAGTGCTGTAGGGATTGAGATCCAATAATTGCCGTACTGGCTGTTCCTGAATTGAATATAAGGCCTAGAGTGTCATTGTGTATATAATGAAGCTAAATTAAAACCCAAATTAACTGTAAAGTATCATAATGCATCTTATGTAGTCAAAACTCTTTTCTACCCTCACAGTGATTTATTTAAATTTAATGGGTTTAGTTGAAAAGAGGATGATAGAACAATTACAGATTTTTAAAAGCACAGAAGTTTCTCCCTAAAGGTAAAAGGAGAACATATGCAATCTCTGTATTTGCATAAGCCTTTTACAAAATAGCTGAAATAGAATGTTGTCTGGGGAAAATTATTAGCACTGGAAATGTATTAAAAAAAAAGAAAGAAAGAAAGAAAGAAAGAAAGAAAGAAAGAAAGAAAGAAAGAAAAGAAGGAAAACCTTCAGTGGTAGGTATGTCATTTAAAGGGATTTAAATGTTATTACTGAAAGAATTATTTGAAAGCCATTTTTCTTACTAAAGTTTCTTGAATTTCTAAAATACACAGAAAGACTCTCTGTGGCTTAAAACCACAGCATATAGCTATATTTAGGTAACTGATTGCCAGGTATCTGTTCTGTTAAAATGAGATTCATCCTCTGTCCACCTCAAATTTAACACAAAATATGTTACCAAGGGGAATTTAGAACTGATTAGGATTGACAGTTCTTTTCACAGGAAACTTCCATAGGTAGAATCAAAATGTCATGTGGGAAAAAAAGCTTTAACAAAACAGAACTGCAAGGAGGGGGAAAGAGTCACAACTGAGGTTATGGATCATTTGTGAGAATGATGATGCCTTTTTCTAATTTGATTTGACTTTCAAATTTTGTATTTATAGACAGAAATGAGCCATGAATTATTATTTTGAACTATCATTCTTAATCTCCATGATAACAGGCTTACAATGAATTTTTTAATTATATTTTTCCCACTTAATATCATGGCATAAATACTAATATCAAGAAAGTACGCTACAGTTATCTAGTGTTTTCAATGACAAAACATCAAAAGGTATTTTCCAGATTAGGTGCCTCACCTTTGTGATAGAAATCACTAGAAATTTAAAAGCGGTTGCAGTACATGGCAAACTGAGATGAAGTGTATAATTTATTTTTCGAAATCAAATTGAGTTAAAATGGCCAAGATAAAATAATTAAATAAGGAAAAGCATTAAATATATTTTGTGGATAAATATTGAACCATAGATTAAAACCATGGCATTAGAAAAGCCATTTCAAATTTCTAGAATGTTATTTAGGGTCCAAATGTTTTAACACGCTTATTATACCAGTTTATTGACTGTTATTCACCTCCGATCGCTGCAATCAAATACCATATACTGGTTTGTGGCTTAGGCAACAGACATTTGTTTCTTACAGTTCTGTAAGAACAGGATGCTAACAAATTCAGTCCTTCGTAAGGACACTTTTTGTAGCTTGTAGGGAGCCACATTCTTGCTGTGTGCTCATATAAACTTTATTCGGTGCTTGCTTATAGAGAGAGATCTCTGCTTTCCTTTTCTCAAAAGGGCGCTAATCCTTGCATGACGTTCCCATTCTCATGACCTAATCTAAACCTAATCCCATCTCCAAATACCATCACATTGGGGCTTAGGTCTTCAACATATATATTTGGGGGAAACATAAACGTTTAGTCTATAATATTGCCTACTACAGAGTCTAATGTAACAGTGAATGGTGAATTAGGAACGAGATCTTGCAGTGCCTAAGCTTTTGAATGCTGTGTTTTCCTTTGTGATTTACGTTGTAATGCAATAAACTAGCAGGGCAAGTTCTTCTTCTTCTTCTTCTTTCTTTTTTTTTAAATGTGCATGTTAACTTAAATTCCAGGCTGCTCTGAGCCCTAGAGCTAATGACAGACCCAGAATATATTAAAACCAAATTCTTTCCATTGTGTCATCTTGGTCCCCTTGTTAGTTACCTCTACTTTATCCCTAACCCCCAGCCCAACGTGTTGCCTGTCTCAAGTCTTTGACTTTCCACGTCAAGATAAGTCTCTTAATTCATTGTGTTCTGCTTTACATTTATTTTATAGTAAAATTATTTAAGTGTTGGTCTCCATCACTAGTCAGCTCCTTAAAACTGAAAACTGAATTATTCATATCCATTCTCCCAACTGTCTAGTGTAATGTCTGGTGCATCTGACAGCCTTTTGTTCCAGACTGCCTCCTCAAAGATATTTTTATAGCAAACAGCTTTGGAAAATAAAGATAGTGTCTTCTTCCAGAGCAAGGGCATATTTTTTGTACTGTCCAGGATAATAAAGATAATGTCTACCTCCCAGGCAAAGGACAGATTTGCTTGCAGTCCATTATAAAAGATTTAACTCCCCTAAATGCAGGGTTCCCCAGCAATGATTCAAAGACACTGCATGCTCAGTATCTACCTGGACCACTTCGTGCCTTCCCAATGCAATTTAGGTTGAAAAAAATTGATGCAAATTTGTAGTTTATGGACTTCTCTGTGCCCATGTGTAATAAAGTCTTTTGACTCTGTCCTAGGAATCCCAAGTCACATCAGCATTCATAAAACTATGGCAGGTTAACTTATCAGCATTCAAGTAGAGTAAAATCTTAGACCCTTCACATTTATTGATGTTAGGTACTCAGTAGTTATATATTAAATGTGTTTTATTGAATTATGGATGGCAAAAAGAAAAAAAAAAAGCCTACTCAGTCATGAAGTCCACATTTCCTTTCACTCACATAACAGATGGGGAATCTGATGTTCAGAAAAGTTAAATTTTTTTTGACTCCTCTGACAGGATGACTAAAACATTTGTGAGATTATTTAATTCATGGGTAATTCTTAAATTTAGTCATTTTTGTCCTATTCAAAATACTTAATGAATTTTGTGATCATGTGGAAAATAACTAAAATGCATTTGCCATGTTGATGTCAGTTCTGATCTTTATTACTTGCATTTACAATCACATTGGCACTGTGACATACACTTTTAATTGTTCAGGATAATGAGAAATGAAAAAAGATTCAATATACACATGATGAATTCATGATGAGGCCAAGATTTTTAGTAGTTTAATGAGAAAAAAAGGTGAAATAATTTTTCAAATGGTTTATGATAGGATAAGCATATACATTTTCATGATCTGTATTAATACATTAAATTAATGTTATTGATTTAAACTTTATTAATTTTTAAATTATAGTTATATTCCACTGGTATTTTTGTTTTGTTTTCTTAAATTTGTCTGAGGTATGGACATGAGATATCTATATTTTTAAATGTAGGAAATATTATATTCCAAGAATCTAAATTAATAGGAAACATTCGTAAGAAAGTTGTCTCAAAAAATCTGTATATGAACATTAACTCACATTTCAGAAACTGCTCCAAGCCAGAAAGCTGAAGCCATAACAAAGATTTTTTAAATCAAAGACTTTCCAATATCTTTCCATTGTGTCACTTTGCTTCCTTTATTATTTACTATTTCTAGAATAATAGAAAAATATAGAAGGATAAAAAAAATCCCCATTGTCTATTAAACATTGATGTAGTGAAACTTAATTTCAGAATCTAAAGCTATATAGTTCTAAAAACTAGTAAATGGTCTGGTGATAGTGATTCAGATGTCTGAAGTTCTACCGACAAAAGGATGGGGCAATAAGAAGTCACTGCTTTATTATTATTGATTCTGTATTGCAATGTTCTCGAGTAAACATTCAACATATAAATAAATTTTATACAATCCCTTTATTTTCCCATAAGATCATAATCACATAATTAATATTCTCCCCTCTTCTCAAACATTCAAATTATTTAAAGGTGAAAGTGGTAGTTTTGGATATAATCCCACCTTCTAGTAATATTAGTACATACTTTCTTTATTTATTAAAATTATTGTTTATCACATAGAGCATTTGTTACTCCATTCTCCTCCTTTGTGATACCAGTTTTTATCCCCAGACTTCTTCCCACCTCATTGTTGTACTCTTCTTTTTATTCTTACTATAATTATGAAATGGCAGAATGAATTAAAACATCCTTAGGACTGAGTCTTACTTTACATAAAAATGGATACATGTGTATTTTCAAGTTCTGGTATTTTAAATTGATTTTACATTTTGGGACTTAATCCACAACTTCAGTTAATATGACTTACCCCACAACAGTGATGACTCTTCTCAGTGGCAAAGCCAGAAAGAATTGACTTTTTTAGTCAAATGTTATAGTTTAAGATTTATTTTCTTTAAAAAGGACATTTCATCACTAGTGATTGAAATGCTGTTACCTTTTAAATAGTATACACCTTAACAACAGAACCCTGTCGAGGAAGCCTACGTTGGCTTAAGGTTGTGTGGAAAATTTCCAACACTTCTTTTTTTTTTTAAGATTTTATTTATTTATTCATGAGACACACACACACACACACACACACACACACACACACACACACACAGAAGCAGAGACACAGGCAGGGGGACAAGCAGGCTCCATGCAAGGAGCCCAACATGGGACTTGATCCCGGGTTTCCAGGATCAGGCCCTGGGCTGAAGGCAGCGCTAAACCAATGAGCCACCTGGGCTGCCCTCCAACACTTCTTATATTGAACTCAAGCTGGTTTCTTAAGCCAGATTCTTTGTATTGAAAAGAATCAGAAGTCATTTAAGAGGAAACAAAAAGCTCAACTATATCTTTGTTTGAAAAATAATATAATATTATTATTATTATTATTATTATTATTATTATATAATAAATTAGCAGCCATGGATTCTAATATTGAGGATATTACAATCTATCAGAATCTATCGATTGGTTAGTGATTGTAGAAATCCCTACAACTTAATGTCAACAAAAATGATAGAAATAATATTTAACTATCCTTAAGTCCTGAGAGGTGGCTGGCTGAGGAAAGGTCTGAATGGCCTTGTGATTCATTTTCTTATTCATTTTTAGAGTTTAGAGAACTTGCTTAGCAGATCTGTTTAGTTCAAGAGAATAGAGATGCTGGCAGCTGTGCTCTAGAGGCTGACCCATTCTCAACAGGCCACTTCCTTGACAGGAAAACTTTCCTTGTCACAATTCACATAGGTTTCCCTCTTCCTCCTTGTTCCTATAAATATGTAAAGCAATATAGAGACAGTGTTCTTTTCCACTGGGGCATTGGCCATGATGTAAGTGGATTATTTTTTGCCTAGCATAAGGAGATAATTGGATTTCCTAGATATATACTATACACTTCTCTACTGTTTAATAAAACTCACACATGTATCAGACACACACACTACCACCACCAACAAAAACAATGACAAATAATAATTGATGTCAGAATAGGAAAAAGCTATAAATGTAATCTTAATGTATATGAATAAAATTATATATTGGTGAGATTGTTCATGGAGAAATCATGAGGTTTAATCCTTTAACCTACTAATCAGACTTCCAGATTGTATTAATCAGTGGGAATATTTCTTTTTCCTTGGAATTCTTTTTGTGGAGTATGTGTAGGTTGCTCATGCTAAATAAGTTTTGAATTAATTTTTGGAGCACGGTATACTGGACAATGTCAAGTGTCTATTCAATGTCAAAAAATTCTAATTTTTTTAGGTAAAAAGTATTAATCCTTAATTATTGAAATAGCTCTCTTTGTGTAATCGATGCCCTGTTATGCATTTTAAAGTCCTCAGATATTGTGTCTCGATCTATCCTTATGCTCTAAGGAAGGATCTGATAGTTCTAAGTTTCTGCATGCTTTGCCTGTGCCTCATGAGTTTCTATATCCTCATTTTTAGTCAACTTTGATACCAGAAATGATATCTGACTCTTGTGAGTATTGTTTGACAGTCTGACCCTTTGCATTATTTCAGTTACATTTTGAAAGAAGCTATCTTTCAAAGCAGAATTGTTCTTTGTTCAGAGAAATGATTAATGTTGGTATTCTAGCTACTAAGGTAGCCTAAGGGGAAGACTTCCTAAGGGGAAGTGTGTTTAATATAGAGGGATTGCAGTTGCTAGGTATGATCCTGGTGTCTTAAAAATCTTCCAACTTGCCAAAAGAATGTATGTACAGTTTATTGAATCTTTACTGAATACATGGTATAGGCCAAATCTTTTGCCCACATAATGCCACTTGTTCATAATAACGAACATGAGAGTTTACTATCTCCTTTTGACATTTAAGAAAACCGAAGCTCAGAGAGGCAAGCAAAATTTTATTGGGGAGTATGTTGTTTGTTGTCAATGGATGTGTGATCCTCCTATTCGCTGAAATTTAATATTATGTGTCAACCCAACTGAGTCATGGTATGCTCAGGTATTTGGTAAGGTGTTATTTTGGGATGTGTCTATGAGGGTATTTCTGGATTAGATTAGCATTTGACTCAGCAGACTGAGTAGAGCATGTTGCCCTCCCTGATGTCGCTAGGCACCATCCAGTCTGAATAGAACAAAAAGGTGGAATAAGGGAGAATTTGCTCTCCGAATGATAGTTTAAACTGGGAAATTTGTCTTGTGTCCTTGAACTGGACCTATACGTGTTCTTAGTCCTTAGGTACTCAGATTGAAATTACACCACTGAACTTCTTGGGTTTCTAGCCTGCAGTTTGCAGGTTGTGGAACTTCTCAGCATCTATAATCATATGAACTCTTTATAAATCTCTTAGATATCATTATAAATCTATGTCAGTATATATCCTTTTGGTTTTGTTTTTCTGGAGATTTTGACAGAGTGCTTCTGGAGAGCAGAATTCTAAGGATGGGTTTTATAAATTGTTTTTTGGGCTTTCTGGAATTGTTTTTTTTTTTTTTTAATCTGATTAGATTTAAATACCTTAATGACTGTCTCTAATGGTAGGATACTTCTGGTAGTCTGTTACATGAACTGGTAATAGAGACACATAAAATGTCTCTATTGGATACTTCTAATCGACCATTTATAAGCAAGGAGTTGATTAACTGTGTGTATGTTACCTTCAAACATTTGTGGAAAACTACTGAACATAAGATCAGGTTGTTACTCCTAATATCCGTAGACAAGGTGGGGAAAGCAAAGGATGAGCGCAGGAATTTGAATTTCTAGCTCAAGTACCACATAAATTACCTAAACACTTCTACTGTTTCTTGAGGAGACCCTTATCTCCTATATTCAAGGCTCTGATTGCTAAAAATCGAATGCAGAATTTCATTCAGCACCGGCTAACATACAACACATGTTGAACTCACAGTCTCGGGTGTCTACTGGTAAATTGATGGCATAGATTAGGAAAGAATGGGATCCGGTAAGCAGTGATAGGGTTGTAGAGAAAGGCCTTGATGAAGTTACAGATGTTGAACCTCTAACTTCTGATGAATTTTCTTTGCCAGTGGAAGAGGCTTCCTAATCACCAGTGATGACAGCCTTTTCATCCCTGTCATCTGAGCCTGGGGTCGTTAACATTACATTTTCTGAAGGAACTGTAATGGCTTCCCCTGAAGCAGTTGCTAAGCAAGACTCCCACCACCCTTTTTTGCTTCTAGACCTATTACTAGATTCAAGTCCTAGCAGGCCCTCAAGGGTAAGGTACAAAGTATGACCTGTGAGAAGGTTCATTGAAGTCTGAAACAACTACTTGTGTTTTCTAATTTATACAGACAGAAATTAAGGGAACATATATGGGAACGGACACTAAAGGTGAGAGACAATGGTAAGAGAACCTAAAGATGGCTCAGGCCAAATTTATTGATATGGGCTCAGTAAGCAGGGATTCTGCATTTATATTATAACCTGGGGGGTTAGGAAGGGCTTTGAGGTTTGTTTGGTTAATTGGCTGAAACATGGGCCAGTAGGTGGCCCACAATGAGTAAACTGGAAATGTGATCTGTTTTGGCTTAATGTAAAGGAAGGGATTAAAAAACTTAGTGTTACTGGATATTAGAGTAGATTTGTCATTTAAGACCTATTCATCCATACTGAGAGTGTCCAGAAAACATACCTTTTACTAATATCGGAGAAATAAATTTATGAGGTGATTCCTGGCATCCTTGAACAGCTCTGTGATTGTTTTTCTCTGTAAGCCAGACCTCACAGTTGGAACTGCAGCCACTGAGTTAGGAAACCTAAATGTAATGGAAATAATTGGATCCCAGAGTGATGGGGGTCAAAAGGGGGCACTTAATTGCCCAGGGGAAGTGTAGTTAGCATAATGGAGAGCAGAGTCAAAGCCACAATGGGAATAGTCTGGCTCATGCAGTTCAGTTCTGTTGTGTTGCTAGTTGATGGTAGTGTTCCTAGAAGTAAAATAGAGAAGAAATCTGCCAAATTCTTACTTGATCTGTATAAGCAGAAAAAGTTTAGAATAAGTGAACAAAAGTCTAACCTGAATCATAAAAATGGAGAGTCATGCCCCCTTAATCAATTCCCAGACTTGATCCAGGTTGCAGACCCAGAATCCTTTGAATGAAGGGGAGACTGGGTTTTCTTGAGAATGCACCTTTGTAAACTATCAAACATTTATTTTGTTAGTCTTTCTCCTAGTCCCCTTTGGAGACTACTGGAAACTTGATCTAAACTGACTAATTCTAGGTTACATCCAAGATATAACTGTGGCCCATAGTCAGAGGAGGAGCTTGTGCAAGTCAAGTAACCAATGGAGTTTTAGCTCACTTTCCTCTCCCATTGGACATGTTACTCATCTTGTAGTTATTTCTCCAGTCCCAGAATGCATACTTGGAACAGATACACTTTGCAGGTGGCAAAATCTACATACTTGGTTCCCTGATCTGTGCAGCAAGGAACTCTTATGGTGGGAGGGACTAAGAGGAAGCCACTTAACTGTCTCTACTTAGAAAAATAGAAAATCAAAAATGTAATACTACATTTGTGGAGGGATTACACAGATCAGTGCCACTAAAAGTACTCAAAGGATGCTTGGTGGTGATTCCCATTACATCCCATTCAATTTGGCCTGTACAGAAGACCAAAAGTTCTTGAAGAATAATAGTAGATTATCATGAGTTTTATCAGGTGATGTTTCCAGTTGCAACCACCATACCAAATGTGATTTCATTGTTGATGAAATAAATACATACCCTGGTAACTGGTATGCAACTATTGATTTTTGCTCCTTTTCCTTTACCTTTACAAATAGTGCTTCTCTTCTGACACTAAGTGCATGGAGATTTTGCCTCACAGAAAGCATTTCTCTGTGACACCAGATAGGTGTCTTATAATTTATCTCCATTCCAACAGTATCTGGAGAAAGCATCAGATCCCCACTTCAGATACCAGTGGCAGCTAGTATGTCTCCAGGTGACCCACAACTGATTTGTCTACACATCTGAGGCTCCTCAAGATCAATTAATTTGCTAGAGCTGCTTACAGAATTTGGGGAAATATTTACATTTTCTAGTTTAGTAAATAATATGATAAAGCATAGAGATGAGCTTCCAATGAAGAGATACAGTGTAGTGAGATCTGAGAGTGTCCCAAGCACAGGAGCTTCTGTCCCCATGGAGTTTGGATGTGTCACTTTCCTGCTGTGGATGTGTTTACCAACATGAAAGCTCTCCAAACCCAAGTACTTTTGGGATTTCATGGAGGTTTCATAATGTAGGCATGATCGACCACTAACTCCATTTTCAGACCTTCCCCTTCTGAAGGGAATGGAGAGCAGGGCTGAAAATTCCAAGCTTCTGATTACGGTTTGGTCTTTCCAATGATTAGCCCTCATCCGGGAGCCATTCTGGAGCCCACCCAGTGCTGCTTCATTAGCACAAAAGATACTCCTGTTACCTAGGATATTACAAAGGTTTCAGGAGCCCTTTGTCAGAACTGGGTCAAAATCCAAATGTTTGAACAAAAGATGCTTCTAGTGCTCTTATCGCTTAGGGAATTACAAGAGTTTTAGGAGCTCTGTGCCTGGATCTGGTGGCAGTGACCAATATATATTTTTTCTATTATTTTACACTTCTTGAGATATCTGCCTGGATAAAACTGGTCCTATTAGCCTTTGAGGATGCATAACATTTATTGCTATGGACTTGGGGGGGTGTGCCTCTTTTCTAGTCATTAATGTCCCACCCTTGACAGCTGCTCTGCCACATTATTGGTGCATGAGTTTCTTGGACTTTCAACTCTTCTCCTCCATGGAGGGCATTTCTCTTTGACATATCTTCTTTATTTCTTGGGGCAGTATTCCTTGATCAACATTAAATAGTTGGTGGGGGAAATACAGAAATCAAGTTTACTGATTAAAAGCAAAGCAAATACACTGGGAGGTATTTAGAAATATTACCTTTACCTGTAAAAAAATAGTTTCATAGAGTGTGGACTTGATTTCTAACATAAATTTTAGCCTTAGAAGTTACTATTATTGTAATTTCCTATTCCCTCTCTTTTGCATAATTATGTCTAACTTGGATAAAGTAGCAATTTATAGTTATTGTTCACACAATTCCAATCAATACCAAAATCCTACATGGAAAGAGAGGAAACAATTTTTTTTTGAAGGATAAAATGCAATCATGACACAGCATTACTAGGAAACCAATAAAAAATTCCCACTGTAAATTATATTGAAACTTTTTATTTATAACTACTACAAGCAGGATGGTCATAAATTTTGTGGAACTGGAAAGCTATAAATGATTCATCTGGCCAAGAATGTCAAATGCTTTAACACTTCTTTCTAAAATTAAAAAAAAAAAAAAAAAACAACTGACAACATAGAGTTTCAAATGGTTTCTTTTCAAATTCTGCTAAAAATGAAATATTTGAATTTTAGCTATTATTTTTTCCTTTGTCTAATAAAGGAGTTTAATTTCAATCATTAATTTCAGGCTCCCCCTTCAAAGGGTGAGGCAAATACTGTTGAATGTAGGGAAGAATCACTAACAGTCTGAAGAAACCATGAGAAATACGTGTTTTCTTCTCTCTTGAAAAGCAAAATCTCAGTAGCTTTCGTAGCTGTTACTTTAAAACAAACTGTATGTAGTCTGGGAAAACAGGGAACTGCATCATTAGCCATGCATAAGGAGTAGTGTGCTTGTTATTGTAGGAAAGGTAAGCCTCAAAAACAACAGAAAAATTGGTGTATTATCAAGCAATTCTTAGGAAACTGAAACATATTTTGGAATTAATTACCTGAGGGAAAAAAAGCCCCTGGAAGTTAATTTAATTGGTCTTGGGTATGATCTAGGCATAGGATATACAAAGGCCTTACTGGTTAATCTACTCTGCATCCAAGGTTATGAGCACCACTGAAGCCATGTGTAATTTTGATTATTTCAATTTCAGTGGAAAAATTTTAGATGAAAGATAAGTAGTTATAATTGTAAATAGAACATACCTCATTTTCATATGTGATTTGGTTTCAACTTGGACCTAATAATGATTAAAAATGAAGCCCAAAATCAACGTATAGTGTCATGCCTGTTTAAATAAAAATGTATTTAATATAATTTCACAGATTCCCCAAATTTTCAAATACTAATTTATACATAAAAATAAATGTGATCCTATTTGAGATTATTGTTTCCTAAGTGTTGAATATTGATGGTTATTAATTCATAATTCTTTCTTCAGGTTGAAAGATGTTTCTGGACACAGTAGATAAAAGAGAATATGGGGCATGTGGGTGGCTCAGTAGGTTAAGTAGCTGCCTTCAGCCTGGTCATGATCCCAGGGTCCTGAGATTGAGCCCCTGCTTCTCTCTTTCTCTCTGCCTGCTGCTCTGCCTGCTTGTGCTTTCTCTTTCTCTCTCTCATTCTCTGTCAAATAAATAAATAAAATTAAAAAAAAAAAAGAAAAAAGAATATAAAACAAAAGAAAAAAACAAGGTTAAATTGGTATTGCTAAGAATGTGCAGAGGAGAAATTCTTTGTAGTTTTGTTTAAGGGAGTGAAGCTTAAGCCTTCTGTCAGAGACTGGTAAAATGCAATGCATTTTAATTTTGAATTTATTAAAATAAATTGGTATATTTTCTTAGAGTTTTCTCTCTGTGCATAGACTATTTTACATGATTGCCATTATACTCCACATACAATTTGCAGCCTGATAATATATATTATACAGTGCCATTAACAATGGCACTCTCCAGAGAAATACAGCAACTTTTTGAATTAATTGAACAGTTTGGGTCATAATTGTATATGTAATCGATTTAGTTATAATTTACTTTTGGTTGGACTTCTTGTAGATAATTTTAAATATAAAATGATTTTAAGGATGTTTTGAAAAGTTCTTTCTCTATTGCTTTTCATGTGTTTGCTATCATTTTCTATATCTTTGGAGCAGAAGTAAGAGGTCAACAGAAAAGAAATACAGAGAAGTTATGGAAATTATAAATATCTTTAGTCATTAATGATCCATGAGCCATACCAAGTGACTTGGGTATTCATATTATGAATGTGTTTTCCATGAAGATGACCTTTCTACCACCTCTCCTCTGGTAGAAATGAAAAAGATAAATGTATGAGTAAATGAGTATATATTTTGATTTTTGTATCTTGTCTTAAAATGTGAGTAACATTATATAGAGATAATTTGTTGATGCAAGTGACACAATTTTTAAAAAATAGGTTGTGAAGGAAAAGGAACCCTTATGTACTGTTGGTGGGAATGCAAACTGGTACAGGCCACTGTGGAAAACAGTATGGAGGTTCCACAAGAATTAAAAATAGAACTACTCTACAATCCAGTAATCACACTACTGGGTATTTACTCAAAGAATACAAAAACACCAGTTTGAAGGGATATATGTAGCCCTGTATTTATTGCAGCATTATTTACAGTAGATAAACTACAGAAGCAGCCTGTATCCATTGATAGATGAATGGATAAAGAAAATGCACACACACACACACACACACAGCAATATTATTCATCATAAAGAGAATGAAATCTTGCCATTTGTAATACCGTGGATGCAGCTAGAGATTATAATGCTCAGCAAAATAAGCCAGTCAGAGAGAGACAAAAATCATCTGATCTTACTCATATGTGAAAACAAATGAACAAAGAAAAATAAGGGAGACAAACCAAAAATAGACTCTTAACTATAGAGAGCAAATAGGTAGTTACCAGAGGGGGAGGTTGGTGGGGACCTATAAACAAATAGGATATAGCAATAAACGTACTGCCACAATGACTTCACTCTTCATTCTTTGGATATATAAAAGATGTATTTTCTTAATATTGCAAAGCACAATGATTAAGTAATTAAATTATTAACACTACATAATAATCAAAATTTCAAACATAATTTAAGAATTTGTTACTCTCACCTCCTTCAGTTCAAAAGTGTTTGAATTAAGAAGCCTTCATTTTGGAAAAAAAAATTGGCATTTGGTTTTTAATTTCATATTCTTCTTGTCTTGGGGATCCTAGCGTTATTTTGCATGTACAATGTTTTAAAAATAAACCTAGTAGACCTTTGTTGTGCACAGATAATTAAAGGATATTGACTGAGTCTCAGATATCCATCTTTCAACCTACCTATCTGTTCATCTCTATATCAGTTTATCTATTTATATGTCTGTCTATATGTTTATTTATTCATTTATCCAAGGGGGAAGGGTGGGGGGAGATGGAGAGAGACAATCTTAAGCAGGGTCCACCTCCAGTGTGTAGCCTGAGGAGAGGCTCAATCTCACAAGCCTGAGATCCTGACCTGAACCAAAATCAAGAGACACTTAACCAACTGAGCCACCCAGGTGCCCTGAGACTTGGAATATTTTTTAAAAAAATATTTGTTCCTGCTTAAAGTTTTCATTAGTATTGTATTACTTTTTCTTTATTTTGCTACTGCCGATCTAGATTTCAGCATACTTTGTCCATTTTCCTTTTGTCCTTTATTTTTCCAGGGCTATCTTCATTCTCCTTTAATAGTGTTTTGAGCGTTAACAATTTATTAAGAAATCACTGGGTGTATTTTCAGGACACTACTGGGCTTCACATTCCTACCTCCTCAGCCTATGACTAGCTTGTAGAATTTGTTTGGTAGAGATGCAAATATATTCTTTTCAGGGGGAGAAACAACCCTATAGATTACATTGTGCCTGGTTGGATGTTAACTAGTTTTTTATCTTAGTAATTTTATCCAACACTATCTATACATACCTAGTTTAAAGCTATTATAATATCTTACGGGTTCTTTATTAATGAGTTAATGAAATGAAGTATTTGATATTTTAATGCTTGTTTGGATGAGAGTCATGATTTTTCACAATGAATATTGTGCTTTAAAACTGAAAAATTAAAAAAAATTAGCTAATGTTCATTTATGAGGCCTTAGAGGATAAAATTCCCTCAGGCGTTGTTTGCTTCTCCTAATCAAATCATCTGTTTCCATTTCATGGCCACTGAATTAAATATTTCAATGACAACTCTGTTTTATTAACTCGAAAAACCCAATGCAAAATATTGAGCAGCTCGTCCTTGGGCATGTTGAAAATTTCTCGTGCATTTACTCGGAGGTACTAAAATTTCTTTCTTATTCATACATTCATTCATTAATAATCAGATGACCTCTCAAATAACTGCCTTTATTTTATCTTGACAACTGGTTATTTATCCTAATTAATAAGAATTATGATAGTAGATTTCAGTTCAGGACATAATCTCCGGATCATGAGATTGAGTTTCACATTGAGTTTTGCTCTGGATGTGGAGCCTGCTTAAGATTCTCTCTCTCCCTCTTGCATTGCTCCTACCCCCCAGTTCTCTCTCTCCGTCTCTCATTCCCTCTTTCTAAAAGAAAAAAAAAATCAAAATCTCTTTCTTTTAGTTGAAAATTGCTTTATGTGTAAACGTTCCTGTATTTATTATAGGTCATTGAAATAAACTGTGCTTGTGACTCTTATAGAGGAGTTTATTTAATTAAGGGCGCTTGAAATAAAATTTTTCTCATGCATAAAATAATTTTCCTTCTGAAATGAGGAAATGCATATTTAAAAATTCAGATTTTTTTTAGTTAACAAATTAAAATCCCTTAAGTAATTTTGAAAGCTCTAATCCCTAATTATATTTGGCTTGTTATTCTCAGAATTCTGTATCTGTGATTGATCTTCAGTTAAAAGTACTTACACGTATATCACAGGGAACTAATAAACTCACCAATAATTGTAAATGAAGTGCATAAAGAAAGATATGAAATGGGAGCTATCAAAATACGATTTGTGTAAAAACCCAAGGAATGATGTTTTTATTAAATGCTTGTGACATGTCTCAGTGTCAATCATAATTTACACGACAAAATTCTAGGATTGAAAAGATCATTGGAAATTATCTGGTTGGGCATTTTAAATAGTGAACCATTTAGAAGAAGTTATCTTTACATGTCTTCTTGAATACATCCAGTCTTTGGAAATTTGCTACTTTATGAGATGTCTTTGAAATAATTTTCTCAAATTGAAATGAAATCTCCTATTTCTACCATATCTACTCATAGATTTTATTTATTCTCTAAGCCAAAGTAAATAATTTGTCTTCAATATGACTTTCAAATTTTGAGTTTGGTTATCATATTATCATGACTTGCCTTAATGTTTTGTTTTTTGGGCAAAACATACCTAACATTTTCAATTGTTTTCATATGAGTTGGTTCTCAATGTCTACTTCTGTTTGTTCCCATAGCTTTGATCTGGCTCAAGTCCATCTATAGCTTTCTTAAAATGTATAGTTCAAATCAGATAACATTATTGCAGTCAGAGATTCCCAGTTAATGCGATAACATACATATTTAAAATGTTGGCAATAGTCTTTCCATTATTGGTGGATGGAGTAATTGATTGTAGTCTACATTTCAACTCAGAAGAACTAGAAAAGCTAGATGAATTTCTTAAATAGAAAACTGAGAAGGCAGCAGGATTACAGTGACTGAAGTTTGAGACATGAGGTGTTCTCAGATGCGTTTACCCTGTGGAGGAATTAGTTAATTCTGGGCATGGAACGATCTCTGAAAATTTGGACTTCACAAGGAAAAGGACTGGACAAAGAATCCATTTGAACTTTTAAACATTATGAGGGGCTGACATGACAAAATCAGAAACTTGAAGGGCCTTAAATACACAGCCAGGTTCTTCCTTGAGCCATTTATTGAATTCTGTAGCTGAAAGGGCATGAAGGGTGAATACCTGAGCAAAAACAATTCTGAAAAGCAGATTAGAAATTCCGAAGTCTCTTGTTCCTGAGGAAAAAGAGATATTCCAAGATTGTCACTGAAAGCTCTGGAGACAATGTTTTAAAAACAAGGATGAATCAGGAGTAGTCTGATATTACCAAAAGGATAACCTGCCTCAGTGCCACACTGGATAATGTTATCAGTGTTCCCACTTCCCTATCAGAGGAATGGAGAAACCATTTTTGGCACAAGATATAATGTATTCTGGATATTTTTTTGTATTTTCACAAATTCACAATGTCTGACATTTAATCAAAATTAATAAATGATTAAAAAGACCAGAAAGGCCATATGACTTCTAACCAGGAGGAAAAAAAAAAAAAAACAAAAAACAGAAGCAAACTAAGACAATATAAGGGTATTAGCATTAGTAGACAAACATTATAAATTAACTATAATACACTCAAAAAAGGAGAAAATGGCAAAAAAGTGAAAATAATTTCTTTTTTTAAAAGATTTTATTTATTTATTCATTGAGAATCACAGAAAGAGAGAGAGCCAGAGATACAGGCAGGCTCCATGTACGGAACCCGATGTCCCGGGACTCCAGGATCATGCCCTGTACTAAAGGCAAACCACTCAACCACTGAGCCACGCAGGCGTCCCAAGGAAAATATTTTCAAAGAATTGGAATCTGTATATAAAGAATTATATGGGTATTTTAAACTTGAAAATCACCATATTTAAATTTAAAAACTTTTTGGATGGGAAAGCAAATCGAATACAATAAAAGACAGATAAATAAACAGGAAGACTGTCAATAGAAAAATTCCTGATACTAACAAATGAAAAAAGATGGAAGGAATACAAAAGAATTCAAGAGACCTGTTCAGGTCAAAATTTGTAGCATTTGTGTAAGTGAAATTCCAGTTGGAGAAGAGAGGAAAAAAAAAAGAAAAAGAAGCAATGTTTAAACAGATAATAGATAGGAAGTATTTAAAAGAGATGAAAGATATCAGCTCACAGATTCAATAAGCTTATTGAAATCAGAGAATAAATACAAAGAAAACTAAACTACTAAGTTATACTAAAAGTATACTAAAAGTATACTTTTAAAAGTATAAAAGCATACTAAAAGTATAAAAGTATACTAAAAGTATACTACTTAGTTATTACTAAGTTATAGTAAAACTCCTGAAAATCCAAAACAAAATGATAAAACAATCAGAAAAGATATCAACTTTGGGACTAATAACAACTTTATCAATTATAACAGTGGGATAATTTTTCTAAAGCAATGAAAAAAAAAACAACTGCCAACTAAGAACATTTATACTGGTAAAATTATTATTCAAAATGATATTGAAATGAAAACATGTTGACAAAAAACAAAACAAAACACAGGATTAAGCCAATAATGTTGCATTAAGTGAAATAACAAAGGCAGTTTTTCAAACAGAAGAAAATTTATTCTTAGTGAAGAAAGTGATGAAATGCAGGATGTAAGGCAGAAGAGTATTAGAAAGGTAAACAAATGTATAGTGTAAATGAATATTGGCTGTACAAAACACTGCTAATAATATTTTATGAAATATAAAGTAGATGCATAATCAAAAGCTTAACTATTAATGAAAAGAGCAGGAAGCTTAAATGGTATTATATATTCTAATGTAAATATTCTAATAGAATTATATATTCTAATGTAAATATTCTAAAGAAAATATAACTTAAAATACTAAAAACAAGAAAAAGAAATAAGAGCAAGGTGCTTATAATTGGTTGGGAATTTGGCATGTGTTTATGTGCCTGTGTGATTTATAGATTGATGTGTATTACAGTGGAACATTATTCTGGAAAAATATATTTATGGAAATCTTTTTATTTTTTTCAGTGGTGACTTATTTTTTCCAGAGAAAAATCCTCCAAACTTCTTAGAGAAGGAGGATGACAAGATGGAAAATAGAAAGTAAATATTTGCCTCCCGACATTATAAGAACAAGTTAGTAATAGGAGTGGAGACTCCCCCAATTCAATATGCAACACTTTTAATTTTACTCTTCTTAACCCTAACCATAAAAATTTATCTGCCTGGTGTTCCTAAGTTGAAGTTCTTCTAGTTCAAACTCTCCAGATAAAAGCCTCTATTCTTGTAGAAGATGAGGTGTGGTGCAGTTGTCTGGTCATTTGAGAGTGAGAATGGTGACCTAGGTCTTCCAAGATTTTTTCACAGACTTTTAAACTGCCTTATTATTTTTTAGCTTCATGGCTTATCCTCATCCTCTAAGATATTCAATGCCTCAGTTTTCATCTTTAGGTAATTTAGTTTGACATAATTGTGTTATCCCATGTGTTTCCCCAACATAAACAAATTTAGTTTCTCTTCAGTTATTTTGTGTCTTTAAAAATATGTATTTTTCAAGGGCACCTGGGTGGCTCAGTTGGTTGTGTCCAACTCTTAGTTTTAGCTCAGGTCATGATCTAAGGGTTGTGGGATAGAGTCGTGCCTGGGGCTACACACTCAGCACTGAGTCTGCTTGAGATTCTTTCTCTTCCTCTCCCTCTGTCCCTCCTCCCACTCACACACATACATGAGCGCACACTTTCTCTCTCTCTCTCTCTCTCTCTCATAAACAAAAATAAATCTTAAAAAATGAAAGAAAAATGAAAAATATGTTTTTTACAAAAGGTGTGTATAAGTATATACATGTACAAATACATATATGTTTATATAAACTATATATTACTAGATAAATTCCTATATATACATATATTTAATACCTATATATTAATGTATAATGTATGTGACATATAAATATGTGCATATATTAACTTGTAGGTATTAAATATGTTATAATTTATGCATATGTATTATCAACAGGAGGCATATTATTTATATACACATTGGTATGTATTTTGTGTAGCTTAGTGCCAGGAGAAGAGATGTAGATGCTGTATTAAGGGACCACAAGGAGATTTAAAGAAACAAGTCTGGAGGAATAGAGTAGAAGAAGAGAACACATTAAAGGAAGACTATGTGGAGAATAAAAGAAACCAAGAAATTCATGTGTTGCAAATGACATTGGTTCACTGAGATGCTCCAGATCATCTGATTTTGAAACGAAGCCATATCCTATTCTGAGATAAATAATAAATTTATTTATTATTAAAATATATAAATAAATCTTCAGAGGTCATGATATTTTGTCACCAACTTTGGATCTTAAAGCAGTGGCAGCCACTTATATATCCATGACCACAGATCAGACACTTCCCAGATATTTCTGCCATTTATCTTGTCTGCAAACACACCGATGTGTGTTATATGATGCTTGTGAAAAATACGTGTTATGGTAAGGTATCTTATATCAGTTTCTGTTGTAGACAGTAAATAAGAGGGTATGATAAATTTATTAATATTTATTTTAAAATTGGCTAAACTACAAATGGCAATGTGAGATTACAATGTTAATGAAAAATAACAGAAATCGTAAAATATAATCATAAAATATAAGGCAGAGCAAACTTTATCTATGTTTTGTACAGCTTATAATTTAATTTTATTCAATCAAATCTTTCAGCTGAATATTACAACAAAGTATTTCCATAATTGGTAGATCCTGTATGCTGTTCAAATGTATTTAATAATAGATACAATATGTGCAAAGCAGTTATTCATATTACTGATACAATTCTCAGACACTAAAGAAGCAAAGGTATAATTTTTTATGGAATAATTTGCATTTTTTTACTTAAGCTTGATTTCTGTCATAATATTCTGATTTTCAGGCAGTTTTTAGATAAAATACACATGAAATATTCAAAAACAATTTAACCAGAAAGTATATTTTTTGCCTACTATGTGCCTAGGACTATGGCCTTTATATTGACTTTTAATTTCTTTGAAAGAGCATTACAGCAGCTTCCCTTAACATCTATTTAAAGATCAATAAAATGTAAGAGCATTAAATAATTTAAAAAGAAATCATCCCATGTTTGTTAACTCTGAGATGAAAATGATTATATATGTGTTTTTATCTGGATATAAATGCTTTTCTCTCTGTGATTTCATCATTAGTATGAAATGCTGTTTTATCCACATTATAGTGAGAGTCTTTATAAATGTCTCTGTATTTATAAAGACATATTGGATTATACTCCAGAGCTGTGCTTCACAACCTATACAAAATGTCAAAAAAGGCTCCATACTGTTGGAAGGATGTAATTTCAACTTTATAAACTTTATGGGAATTAAAAATTAAGTAGGAGGCATATTTTTTTTAATTGCAAAAAAAATTAGTAGGCAAATGCTTTTGGATTAAATAAAATTCAAGTAAAGAAATCATTAGAGAATTTTCCACTCAGCTTTCATTTTTTTTCTTGTATTTTTTTAAGTACACACCTTCTTATTTTTATTTATCATTTTTCCAAAGATCAAAAAGTAATAGAAAGTATAAATTCCTAAAGAAACAGGCATTCTTGTGTACTGCTGATGGATATGTGTGTGTATAATATGTATATATGTGTATATATATGTATACATATGTGTGTGTATATATACATATATACAATTTGACATCTTAATTAAAATTAAATCTGTACAGTCTTTTATCCAGCAATTTAATCTCTAAGAATTTATCCTATAGATGCTGTTGGTCATATACATATAAGAATTTTTTTGAATCTCCTTTAAAAGACTAATCAAATTAATTAAGATACACCCATGTGGTTTTTATACTATTCAAAAGAATGAATTTTTTTCTTTTTTTATGATTTATTTATCCTTGGAGATTAGAGAGCACAAGCAAGGGGGGAGGGGCATAGGAAGAAGAGAACCTTTCCAGCAGACTCCCTGCTGAGTGAGAAGCCTGACTCAGGGCTTGACCTTAGGACCCCAAGATCATGACCTGAGCTAAAGCCAAAAATCAGCTGCTCAACCCACTGAGCTACCCAGGGGCCTTAAGATGTTCTCTTTTTATTGAAGTACAGTTAATACACAATGTTACATTATTTTTAGTGTATAGCATAGTGATTAGAGAAGTCTATAGGTTGTAAAAACAAGGGACTAGAATTCATGAGATATGGATTCTAAATCTGAAATTTCAGCTACTGACCACTAAAAGGACATTTCTATGAGCAAAGATTTTTATTGCAATTTTAAATTTAGGAAGTCATTTTCCTCATGGTAATGTGAAAGAATTTACAATGACTTAAATGTTCTCTACTATCTATTTTAGGTGTATTCCAACTATTTCATGTCCTTGTTACCAATATGCTAATTATTTAAACTATTATTTTATAGTTTATATATATATTCATTCAGTTATTAAAGTACATTTAAGGGCAAATTGGTAACTGACAAAATTTAAATTTTTTTTTTTAATTTTTCATTTATTTATGATAGTCACCGAGAGAGAGAGAGAGGCAGAGACACAGGCGGAGGGAGAAGCAGGCTCCATGCACCGGGAGCCTGATGTGGGACTCGATCCCAGGTCTCCAGGATCGCGCCCTGGGCCAAAGGCAGGCGCCAAACCGCTGCGCCACCCAGGGATCCCGATAACTGACAAAATTTAAATGTGAAGACCTGTTGTTAATGAATAGGTTAGAGTTTCACATGAATATATTTGTGTCACAAATTCTTTATCCTTTATCATTTGAATAGTCATAATCATTTGAATAATCTTAACTATAAAACTCCCTCACATGAGCCCTGATCCATCCTGATTTTTATAAAACTGCCTTTGAGAGAATTACTTAATCTCATTTCCACAAACTGTTAAATATATCAAGACTGATGACTTACTTTAGATCTAAACTGGTGATCTTGAGCTAAAAGGTTTAACATCCCATTATAAACCAACCCCCTGAGAGCTTTTTCTTCCTGTTTGTGTTTTGTTGTTTAAGCAATTATGGACATGCCTGAGTACTGTTATTTAAAGATACATTAGTGCTCTTAAGCATACACCACTAAGTAACTCTAGTTGTTCTCTTGTTTTCAGAAGAATATATATTAAATATTTACTATCAGAATAAAGAAAAACTACTTGCCCTATTATTGTAATTCTTCTAAAATAAATTTTATTATATAAAGGTACTAACTTATTTGTCAGTTTCACAAGTAGGTCTTTATCTCCAGATTAAAAATGCAAATGTTCCAATTGCAGCAATATGGAATATTATTTCATTCAGAGAATAATATTTTGTCATTCTTTAGCTAAGCTGGCAAGGAACATTCTGCATATGTTTGTTTTCCTAAGAGTAAAATTAGAGTATATATAATTTTCTTCTTGAAAGATCCATCCATTTGTTAGTCCATTATCCATCTTTCCATCATTTGTCCGTCTATCCATCCATGCAAGAAGTATTTGTTGAAATCTCCCATGTCCCAGATACAATTCTAGGTGCAGGAACAAAACAAAACCTCTACTCATGTAAGAACATTACATTTCCTATAAATTTCATACTTGATTGATTAGACAGAGTGTCCACTATATAGAATGCTGTTTGACACACAGGAATATTGGACATTCTAGATTTATTTGACTTTTTATTTCTGTCTCCTCTCTTCTCTCTCCATATACCAAATCACACCTTTTTATCCTCTTCCTTCTATTTGTGTTACCTAACCTACCTCCTATTACACTCATTTATTTTACTAGTCATATCCTCTACCATTTTTTTTTAACTTGGAATAATTATGTTTCTCTTGCCAGGCAAAATTTTTCTTATCTCAAATATTTTTCACTGTGATTTTCTTCCATTTTGTTCAAAGTGTAAGTACTCTTATTGAAGTGCATTTATTTTAATACACTCATATAAAAGTGTGATTAATACTTTTATAAAAATTCTCTTTTTATAAATTATTTGTTTTGCCTTCACTATAATGTAATTGCTCTATTTCCCTAGGTGTCTATTTTTCAGTTGCTGATTCTTTTTATTTGTTGATTTTAATTTGTTTGAATTGCCTGGTTCTGTTTATGTGTCATTACATGTACTTTCTGATATTGGTAACAAGTACAGTCTCTCCAGAGCAAATATTTTTTGTTCAAATTTGATTTTCCCTGGTAAGTCATGGTCACCCTCATTCCTTACACAGGGGCCAGAGAAATATTGTTGAGCACCTTCTCGAGGTCAGTAGAAGTTTGCTCTTCTTGTTAGGTGGGTTGAGGCAGAATGACTTTAAAGAGCCTACTCTTCAGCTCAACTGGAGGCTTCAGGATTTGATAGACAAGCAAAACTTTCATTCATCTTCCTCTGATAACAGGAAGGTGGTTCCTCTGTCAAAATTATTTTTGACATTTATGGTGACTATCTCTCCAAGTACATTAATTGGAGTAAAAGGCAATAAGCCTCCTTAGTATAAGGAAGTAGATACAGAGATTTCATGCAACAAAGCATATTCCTTCATAACTTTCTCATAAACACCTCTTAAATTTCTTGGTGGGACTAATATTTCCCTTTCCCATTAGCTACACTTAGGAAAAGTGGGGTAAGAGAAAAATTCATATGCTTAATCACCTCCTCTGTTCTTTCTTACTGTTTCAGGTGTGTTTAAAGCACTTTTAATGAATAAAAAAGATGTGACATATATATCTCACATCTTCTTTATATACATATATATGATGGAATGTTACTCAGCCATCAAAAAGAATGAAATCTTGCCATTTGCAACACATGGATGGAATTAGAGAGTATTATGCTAAGTGAAATAAGTCAGTCAGAGAAAGACAAATATCATATGATTTCCCTTATATTTAAGAAGCAAAACATGAAAATAGAAGAAAGGAAGGAAAAATAAAATGAAAACAGAGAAGGAAGCAAACCATAAGAGACTCTAAAACTATGCAACAAACTGAGGCTTGCTAGAGGGAGGTAGGTAGGGGGATGGAGTAAATGGGTAATGGGCATTATAAGGCGGGCACTTGAAGAAATGAGCACTGGGAGTTATATACAACTAAGAATCACTAAATTCTACCTTTATTGAATTTAAATTAAAAAAAATAAAGTACTGTATAATGCATGCTTTACTATTTCTTCATCTAACTTAAAGCTAAGCCAGAAATATTTAAGTAGATTTTTGAAATTATGAGGCTCTTAACAGCATGAGTTATAGTTTTCAAGCTATATCTTACCTATGTTAGTAAAAACTTTTACCGACAAATACTCAGAATGATCTTTTTGAAGCCAATGCCACTCTTAACAAAGCCAGAAATGGCCAGTATTATAAAGGCAAGATTATTTTATATGTCTTCCTGGTTCTTTAATGATATGACAAAGCATGTCTTTTGCCAACCAGAACTTTTGGCAGGCAGTGATTAGGCTTGCCATAGAGAAGTTTTTCAGTCCTAAAACTATGACATGGACAATTCTCTTTTAATGCCTTGTGAATCTTTCTGAAGAGCGTAGGTCATTACACTGCAGCATACATGGAAGCTACCATGACAAGGTATGTAAATATGACTTGGAACCAGAAGCAAAAAACTAATCCTGAATGAGAATAATGATATAGAAACCTGACAAAGGAGCTACTCATACTTCCTGTATCATGTGCGATGGATTACTTCTGACTGTGGCTGTAGAATGTCCTTTATTACAAATTTTAGTTTCCCTTGCTGTGCAATGTGTTACAAAGTGGTAGGTTGATGATCTAGATGATTCTCGTATAAACCTGTGGGAATATGTGTTAAAAGTAATTAAAGTACACCAAAGCTTTGAGAGACCTTTTATCTTGCCTACAATTTATAGTGAATTCTTTAAAACTTTTGCTGTCTCAAACTGCTTAACATAATAGTAAGTAAAAATAGTATGCATTTCTTGTGGATAGAGGAACAAGTACCTAGAATAATTTGTGAATTTGTATTAATTTTTTGCATAGTTAATACTAAGTGATAAGCTTTTAACATACTATAATAGTGACACCTTAAATCTGTAATAACTTTATTATTTTTACATAATTTTCACTCTAACAAAATTAACTACCTAGTAATCATAAGTGTACCATTATCAATCTTTAAAGAGTCAGATTGTGGCAGAGATTCACTATTTATATGCCTCTCCAGTAGTTTTTATTTGTAGGTATGTTTCATGGAGAATGCCAGAAAGAGTAATTCTTATTACTATCTGTGTAATTGTGTTTCTGATCTTGCTTCCTGTATCACAGAGATCTTAGGAAGATACAGGAAGCAAGATTAAAATGTAATTTATGAAATTGAAAACAAAAAGAAAAAATAAAAGGAAGAAAGCTGTGATAACCACATTGCTATTCTCCTTTGAGAGGTGGTTTTGGGGCCTGTGTCTCTGATAATAGGTTTTAATATTTGTTTGTGATGCTTTGTAATCAGGGTAATTGTCAAGAGAGAAGAAATGATCTCAAGCATAGTTCTCTTTAGGTTTTACGAGCACTGCCTCGATACCAATGACTCTTTCACCACTTGCTTTATATTGTATTAGTGAAGAGTCTCCTGGCTGCTGTCACCTTGTGAAATGGATGCACAATCTGTTTGCTTTGCCACATAAGCCATCCTTGAAACTTGGTCAGAGTTCATTATGCTACTTGTACCTCATTTAGGCCGAGGCATGGAGGAACATAAAACTAAAAACTTTAGCTTAGGGCAAAGATGGAATGGATTTCAGTTTTGTAGGGAATTAGAAATTGCTTTAGGATAGATGGATTTTATAGTTAGAAAATAAATGTCCTCGAAGAAAAACTAGCCAATAGAGGGAAAGAATATAAAGTACAAAGACTGTGCTGGGACAAGGGACAAGCACACAGGAGAATGAAAATGACAAAGAGGTGTGTATGAAAATCCGTTAAGAAGAGCTGATATGGAATAATCTGAAACTGTGCATACTAAAAGAGCAAATGAAGCCCTAGCCAACTGAAGAAAAATAATGCTCATATTATCTGGCCACAAGTGCAAAAAGGAAATAAATTTGAGAAAATAGAGATTATTGGACATGTATGCAAAACAACAAAAAGTCATAAAATATTTAAGACTTGGAATTCCATGTACTTCATTGCAAGTGTGAGATTGTGACAGTAACAGAAACTTGACAGAAACTGTACAGAAAACTGTACTATAAATATTAACAAAATATAAGCTGCTTTGGAAATAGAGGATTAGCGAGAAGATAGAACTCAAAGAAACACACACTCTTCTGTTGGCTCTTCCTTTCATATAAGAAAGTATATTACACATAAGTTTTTTTTTTTTTTACACATAAGTTTTATACTCAACTGATTGCCTTACTGAATAAAAACAACTTAAATCAGTTAAATATTAGTCCAGGTTAGATGGTAAAAGGAATCAATACCCAAAGCATACTTTTAATAGTGGTGAATTTTTAGGGCTTCCTATATGCATACCGTAACTTTTTCTCCCTCTGATTTATAGGTCTTTTCCTCCCTCCCTTCCTCCTTCCCTCCCTTGCTTCTTTCCTTCTTTTCCTTATTTCTCATTTTCCTGTGACCAGTTTGGCCTGTGTGATTTCATAATCACTGCCACTTTTTAGTAGCACTCAGTTGTTTTTTGTCTGCCATCTGTCTGCATATCTGTTCATCAACGTATTGTTTTTCTAACTCAAATTCTACTCATCATTTTTTTCTAATTCTGTATTCTCACACCATGTGTATACAGACATAGATATTTATTATTTCGAAAGTCTGTTTATTCTGGGGCAAACTGAGAGTCTTTTAAGCTCTTTCTGTGAGGAGTTTAAGGACACAATTTGAGAAGATTCTGGGTTCCTTGAAGTTAGCTTGTGAATAAGATCTTCCTTTAATTTACCACTTTCTCTGTAGTATCTGTCCAAAAAATGGATAAACTTTTGTTTAGAGGACTGGCAAGTAGGTAGATGGGTTTTTCTAGACATGCTGTACTTTCTAATTTTTGGATATTAGAACTTTAAAAATCATCCAAAGAAACCTGTATGGAATGTTTTCTTCAAGTAAGAAAGTGGAAAACTATATATATTTAGTCTTACATAGTAAAATCTTGTTTTACAGTTTCTAAGTTACCATTTGTAGTTCTTTCTTTTTTTCTTTCTTTCTTTCTTTTTCTTTTTTTTTTTATTAGAGACAGAGAGGGAGGGAGGAGCAAAGCAAGAAGGAGAGAGAAACTTAAATAGGCTCCACACCCAGCATAGAACCCAATGCAGGGCTTGATCTCATGACCCTGAGATCATGACGTGAGCAAAAATCAAGAGCTGGATGCTTAACCTACCGATCCACCCAGGCACACCACCATTTTTAGTTTTCCAAATGAGGCAAGTAACTCCATTTCTCTGAGCCTCTGATTTCTTCGTATGTAAAATAAAACATATAATAAAGGCTGTCTTGAAGTGTTCTTTTTTTAAAAAGATTTTATTCATTTGAGAGAGAGAGAGAAAGAACACAAGTGGGGAGGGAGAAGCAGAGGGAAAAAGAAAAGCAGACTCCCCACTGAGCTGGAAGTCCAATTTGGGGCTCCATTCCAGACCCTAAAGATCATTACCTGAGTTGAAGGCAGATGCTTAACCACTGGAGCCACCCAGGTGCCCGGGGAGGGTTCTTTCTAATAAAATAATAAATGTAAGCGTTTAGTAAAGTGCAAGATGTGTAAAAAGTCCTCAATGAAAATTACCTATTATTATTGTTATTATTATAAGCTAATGATCTACCTCTATATAATTGTATACATGTATAATGTATAAAAAAGACATAATAAATTGTGAAGTGGTTCATACTAAAATTCCAGAACTTTTCATGTAGCATAGGAGTGAGGGACAAATCGAGATGGTTTGCAGACACTGGCGGAAGCCTGACAGAAGGGTATTTGGAATCTATATAGTTGTAGCAGAATGAGGAAGGCGTTATTATCTGAAGTACAAGGTGGATAGTCCACAGAGGTTGAATTTAATTAACATGCTGTGATTAAAGAAGAATTAATATGTAGGGTGGTTTGGTTTTGTAACTTACTTGATTGCCTTGATAAGTTTTGGGTACAGTGATGATATTCTGAAAATCTTGAATTTTTATTTGGGCCCAGTTGGAATGCCTTATAGTATATTTGATAATGTACTTTTCCCTGAAAGACAGATCCAACATCCTCCAAGTGTTGCAGCAGTGAGATTTTTCTTTTCTTTAATAATTTTCAGTCCTGCAATATATCCAAAAACACATTAATTATCTTTGCGCTATTGCTTGTCTCCAAAATTTCTTTTAAAACAGTCTCATTTAAGATTTTGGCTTTTCATCACTTTTTCCCTTTTTATTGAAACTCTCCCAAGACACGTCCTGGGGTTTTATTGAAATTCACTATATTGTGAAAGGTTATCTTTGTCAGAAGTGAGAATCAAGACTGTGACATTGTATATTGGCAAATTCTTGGATATTTATAATCCCATCAGAGATGATAGGTGCTGTTGAGGAAAGATGTAACTAACGTTTCAGCGACCACTGTGGAAATTCCTGTTTCTTTTGCGATGTGAAAACACTTTCTTGTGTCTTAGTGCTGTCGATAGCATGTACCCCTTCTCTAAACATTCCGAATTTTAAAACTTTAGAAGTTTGTTTCTTTTTGGTTTGCACTCTTGTGTTGCATTAGTTGCAAAAGCCCTGAAATTGAAAACAAATTGAGAAATAACAACTGTATCGTGCATCTTTGTTATAAAGCAGTACTTTCTTTGAGCCAATGCACTTTTTAAAACAAGTTTGAAGCAACTCTTTACAGAGATGTCATGGACTGTTTTTCTCAAAATGTGCATAACTGTAATATACTGAATAGATTACTAATGTTTAAATAGAGTACTTAAAATATTTGTTAGCCGTTTGTATTTTCTCTTTAAAGTAAAAGCGCTTTGTACAATGTGTGATGACCAGCTGCCACAGTTTGCCTAAAACAGAGATTTCTTGGATCAGGCTTCTAGTGTTCAAACCGTAGTCTTCAGAAAACCTGGATGGTTGGCTACTCTAAATGTATCACACAGCAAAAGAAAAAGTATATACAAAAGAGATGAACAACTCCTATACTTTCTGCATCTGCCACATAAGTACATTTTAAATTCAATCAATAGTAAATTAGTTTAGATTCTTAGATAGGATTAAGTATATTCTTTCTTTATGAATATATTTCTGTATAGAGCAACTACTATTGGAGTATCTGTGGTCATTTTTAAATAAAATATATATGTGCCAGGAAATCACCATTTAGCATTAATGATAATGTTCATGAAGTTCTTGCTATTTTAATTAAGGTGAGATCGTAATTGAATTTTGAGTCAGATTGAAAGGGAAAACAGATAAATGTGATATGAAGCTGAGCAGATGGTGGTCACAGATACTAAAGGAAGAGAGAAGTAATAAGGACAAATGTACAGTTAAAATCTACTTGTCTCTGTTTAGTTCTAAACTCCCATTTCATTTCCAGAGTCCATTAAAATTTAAGGTAGCAATTTAGGAAAAACCAAGACAATCAGATGCTAATCTAGGATAATTTGTTTCAGCTGGAGTATTGATTGAACCATACAATATTTGTAGTCAAATACTTTACATTATTTATGAGCATTTGCTAATAAGCCTTGTATGCATTGCTTCAACTGTATTAATAAAAACAACACTGACAACAGTAAACAGACGCTTAGGAAGTCCTCTGAAAGGCATTTGGGAAACTTTTTTATGTCCAAAAAATTTAAATCTCCCCTTGACATCAATTAAATATCCAGATATTCTTCCATTTCTTTGCTTTTCCATAATAGCAGAACTTCATATATGTATGGGTTCATGCTTTCAGCTCTCCCATCACATAGCATATTCCTGCATATACACTTACTTATGTTTCTAGCAGTGATTTTTACAGTGTGCTCAAATACATAACGAAATGCCCATTAACATCTTAGCTTTTTCAAAAAAACAAAGATTTTTAATTTATTTATTCATGAGAGACACAGAGACAGAGGCAGAAACATAGGCAGAGGGAAAAGCAGGCTCCCTGTGGGGAGCCCGATGAGGGACTTGATCCCAGGACCCCAGGGTCACTCCCTGAGCTGAAGGCATTAGGTTTTTTACTTTGTTGTCAAGCAGGTGTCTCAAGCATCATAATAAGGCAATGTATTTCTGTCCCCTTCTTCCTCAGTCAGGTAGCATGAACCATCAACCACCTATTAGCTGAACTCAGAATCCAAGAGACATAGTTGATCCCTCTTGCCCTCTTCCTAGAATGTTAAACGGTACTTAGTCTGAGTTCAACAATTATTTGTTTTATCTCTTAATAAATATTTAATTACGTTTAGAAAACCATAAAATTAAATAAAAATCTTAAAAAAAAGGGGCAGCCCCAGTGGCACAGGGGTTTACCACCGCCTGCAGCCCAGGGCATGATCCTGGAGACCCTGGATCAAGTCCCACGTCAGGCTCCCTGCATGAAGCCTGCGTCTCCCTCTGCCTGTGTCTCTCTCTCTCTCTCTCTCTCTCTCTCTCTCTCTCTCTCTCCATCTCTATGAATAAATAAATAAATAAAAATCTTAAAAAAAAGAAAAAGAAAAACATAAAATTGAAGTTGGAAACTAATCTGTATCAAGCAGCTTCTCTGGGTGCTTATATCTTTGACTCACATGTTTCTTTAATGACAAGAAACATTTAATTATCATTACAGTTTATGAAGCACCTTTGCAAAATATATTTGCTCATTTGCTCATAACCATCTCAGGAAGATACTGAAGACTGCTTGAAAGTAAAAACCATGCCTTCTTCATTCCTTTATTCTCAGCTTGGGACATTGTAGATTTTTTTTAAAATTTTATTTATATATTTATTTTAGAGAGAAGGAGTGTGTGTGCAAGTAGTGGGAGGGGCAGAGGAAGGAAGGAAGGAAGAGAAAGAAAGAAAGAAAAGAAAGAAAGAAAGAAAGAAATAAAGAAAGAAAGAAAGAAGAAAGAAAGAAAGAAAGAAAAGGAAAGAAAGAAAGAAAGAAAAGAAAGAAAGAAGAAAAGAAAAAAAGAAAAGAAAAGAAAAGAAAAGAAAGAAAAGAAAAGAAAAGAAAAGAAAAGAAAAGAAAAGAAAAGAAAAGAAAAGAAAAGAAATCTTGAGCAGACTCCACTTTGGACAAGGAGCCCAAACTGGGCTTGATCTTAACAACCCAACCTTGAGATCATGACCAGAGCTGAAACCGAGAAAAAGTCAGATGCTTAACCAATGAGCCCCCAGTTGCCCCAGGGCATAGTGAATATTTAATGTAAGTTTTTCAATAAACAGAATGACTTAAAAGAATCTCCCAACTGAGTAAAGAGTAGAGCCAATACACACATTTCTCATCCTATGACTTTTATATATCTTGAAACATTAACAATATTCATGCACAAAAAAATAGAAGTTGTGTTTAAGACAAATAGTTAATATTGAAAAAAAGTTCATGAATTCCCCTTCTGTTCTGTTTTGTTTTTAATTGAACAGTCGTCAGTTTTCTTGTGGCTTATTGTCCCAGTTGACTATATCCTATTCAGTGTGATGAAAGAACACTGAACCTGGCTACTTGTCCTAGATAAGACCGTAGAGGTTAGTAATTAGTGTCCCCAGGCCCTTGACCTATCTTGTCTTGTTTCTTCATAGGCCTGAGAAGTTTAGGCTCAAAGATCTTAAAGGTGCAGGGGCCAGAATTTCAGTTTAATTTCTGTGGCAGTTGATATTATCTTTTTATTGTTTGAAATTAAAAGCTGTACCCTCATTATATGTTCCCTATTATTTTCACTCAAGCCATTGATCTGAGCCTGTGCTGTAGAATGTAATAAATCCTTTCAAATATTTCCTTGCTAATGAAAATAATTCAATTCCTAATTTATTTTTTACATTCTTTGTGATTACAGACAAGTATAATGCCCATATATAAAAAACAAATATAACAGATAAGCCATTCAAGTTCAACTAACATGTAATTTCCATAGGACTACCTTCCCTGGCAACCTTGTTAAAGTCACCAGTCCCTGTGTCATCCTGTCATTCTCTCGCACATTATGCAGTTTCACTTTCTTCATAATATTATCTCAAGTAAATCTACCTCAGTGATTAAAATGCTTATTTTCTGCCATTCCTCCACTCCAGCCCTTACTGGAATGTCAGCTGTCACAGGGATCTCATCTAGAATGCACACCAATATAACCCCAGAAACTATAAAAGTGCTTGTCATCTAATAGATGTTTAATGGATATTTGAAACAAAGAACAAATGAACATTCTGAATATTGATGAAGGTTATGAAGAAAATTGAAAAGAAAACAATATACATAGAACAAGTAAATTTTTTGTTGGATAAGTTTGAACAACTTTCCTACATAAGTAAAATGAAACCAAGCCAAAATGAAACAATAAACAATCTACTTTCAGAATGTGAGACCAATCAGAATGTGGCTTTCAGTTCTGATGTTATATTCTTACGTCTCATCATTCAACTTTTATTTTTCCAGGTAAAGTTGAGAATAGTTTTATATCACAGTGGTTTTTCTCTGAAATGCTTTATACTCCAAATTATACAGCCCTTAATTGGCCAAGCAACATAATGACATTTTTAAAAATAATTTACTCCCTCATTAAGGTTATTACAACTGATGGAATCTCTCTCACCATAAATAATAGAAAAAATTATGCCAAGGTTTGAATGTACCCTCACAAAGTTCATGTGTTGAAAACATGACCCCCCGAAAGTTGGGTCCTTGGGAGGTGATTAGGTGGCTCTTCCCTCAAGGATGTGATTATTGCCCTTATAAAAGAGGTTAAAGAAATCTCCATTTCCCTCTCTGCCATCTGAAGACATAAAAAGTGTGAAATCTGAAAAAGGGCCCTCACTGGACCATGCTGGTGCTCTGATATCGAACTTTCAGACTCCAGAATTGTGAGAAATAAACCCACACTTATATGGTCAATTAATCTGTGACAAAGCAGGCAAGGATATATGATAAGGGAAAGACAGTCTTTTCAATAAATAATGGGAAAACTGGATAGCAACATGCAAAAGAATGAAACTTGACCACTCTCTTTCACCATACACAATTATAAGCTCAAAATGAATTAAGGACCTAAATGTGAGACCTGAAACCATCAAAAGGCAGTAATTTCTCTGACATTGGCGGTAGCAGCATCTTTCTAGATATGTCTCTTAAAGCAAGGGAAATCGAAGCAAAAATACACTATTGGGGCTTCAACAAAATAAAAAACTTATAGAGTGAAGAAAAACATTCATAAAACAAAAAGGCAACCTACTGAACAGGAGATGTTTGCTAATGATATATGTGTTAATAGGTTAGTATCCAAAATATATAAAATACACAAAAGAGCAAACAATCCTATTTAAAAAAATGGGTAGAGAACCTGAAGAAATATTTTCCAAGGATAACATACTGATGGCCAACAAACACATGACAAGGGATCTTTTTCTAACATCAGGCTGGTGCCCAGTGTATTTTCAGAATGAATGACTTTTTTTTTAATGTGAGATAAGAAGGAAACAGAGTGGAAGGGATGAAAGGAGAAAGAGTAATAAAAAACATGCTCATGAAAACCAAAGACTATTTTTTTTTTAACCAAAGACTATTCTTAAAAATTTTATGTCCAGTCCTGCAGTGATCTACTGTGGCTCTTTTAGGGTGACATTGGCTGTCTCTACCTCTTGTTTCTTTAATCTTCTGGTTTTTTTTTTTAGCTAAATTCTTAAAGACGTAGGAGCAGAATGTGTAAATATCACACGTGCAAAAGCTTTTGCTTCGCATATTTATTTAAATTAAAAATAAACTATTAGGAGTCATTAATTTTAAAAGCATAATTGAAATATTTTGTGACAGTACTAATTCATTCTGTCAGTGGTTTGACTATTAGTCTTCCTCCATTCTAATCTCATGAAGTTTTATTAAAAAATCATAACCGATAGCAATTATTTATTTGCATATTTAAATTATTCCAAAAAATGTTATGCGTTTGTTTAGTGAAGATTATATTTTTCTATTGTTTTGACTACAGTGCACTTCCCTGCAGAATTTAACTGTAATAAATTGCAAAGGGCATGCCAGATACCCTTTTCGATCACCATCAACCAGTCAAAATGAAACCTTCAACTTAGATCCTTTTACTCATTTGATTAAATTCTTCAGTTTTCTTTTGGTTGTAAAATATCACTCCTTTCTTACTAGTTGAGTCCTTCTGACTAACACTTTCCCTTCCTTCAAAGGCAGTTTCGTTAAAAGGCAGACAGTGTCTCTACTTTTTCACCTTATCTTTCCTCATTAGTCATCTTACAACTTTTATATCCCCAGTAATAACAATTTTTCACAATTTCAATTTAAATATTTTGTAATCTGTCATAAAGTCCAGTGGAACTTTGTGTCTTTCATTTGTTCATTATTGCTGGCCATTACTGTGGAACTTGTTTTGAAATCACATAAATCACATTTTTTTCCTTTTATCTGTGTCATTTCCTGGTTTACTCCTTGAGTCCTTTTTTTTTTTTTACTCCTTGAGTCTTAAAGAGAGCAGTGTCTGCTTCCAAGACCTCTTCTCTCAGGTTTCTTTTAATTTATTTTTATTTTATGCCACCTTTTTGAAATGCCATATACATCCTTCTACTAAATATTGAACTAATGGACAAACTAGACTCACTACTATTTACCCCCAGACTAATTTACATGGTAAGCTGCCCTGAATTTTTCTTAGAGCACCCAAGTTGTTATCCAGCGCTTACTTCAGATTTCTTCTCCCATCCAATCTGCAAATTAAGGTTTCTTTTATTTTTTCCCCTAAGAACCTAAAGTATATTACCTTACAAATACTCATATTTCACTTGGAAGCTATAATCTCCTAACTGTTCCCTCTGCCTACACAATTTAATCCTTCTTTTCAACTCTCTAAAAAGCAATTCTTATTTCACTACCTTTGTTAAAAATCCTAAAAATGCTCCCTCTAATTTTAAACATAAAAATAATAAATTTTTCACAATAAGGGAGATGCATACAACACATTTTCCCTCAACAGCCTCAGGAGGGGCCAACCATGAAAACACGTTGATTTTGAACTTCTAGTGTCTGAGATAACTTATTTTGCTTAAGCCATTCAGTTTGTGTACTCTAAAGCAGATACAGCAAACTAATACAATAATCAATAGCTCTCATATACAAAACTAATAAGAAGTTAGAGGTCATTATACTGAAACGATCTCCATTAACAATGGCAATGAAGATGAATAAACTTAAGAAGAAATGTTCAAAGATTTATGGGGAATTTCTAAAATACTCCTGAAAGATATAAAAATAGACTGAGAAAATGGGAAGACATTACTGGTTCATAGTATAAGTCAACATTGTAAGATTCTCTCTATATTAACTTCTAAATTAAATATAATCCTCAAAAATGTACCTAATTTTTTATGGGGTTGAACAAGATGATATTAAATTTCATATAAGAGAACAAGCATGAAAGAATAGGAAGCAATAAGAAAAACAAGAAAGAACTAGATCTATAAGATATTAAAACATGCTACAAAGTCTCTACAATTGAAAATTAAATGGTGATATAAAGAAAGGAGATAAGTTATTAGATTTAAGTAAAAAGCCTACAAATAGAGTAAAATATATGGAGATTTTGGATATCATATAGGTGAAATCTCATATCGTTAGAGCAAAAAACATATTGTTCAATGAATTATTTGTGATCCATATCTCATACCACACTATGGATAAACTGCAAATGGATTACAGACCTAAAGTAAAAAATTTAAACCATGCAGGTCCAACAATCATGGGTAGTTTCTTATGTCTTAACATTAGTGTAGGTAATGGATTTTGAGCTCTTACTCAATATTCAAGAACAATAAAAGATTGATATATTTTACTACTTTAAATAAATTGCACTGCAAATAATGCCAAAAACAAAATTAAAAACTGAAAAATGGAGGAAAATAGAATATTAACTGGAAGTCTCATACCTCTACTATATAATAAAATCTTAAAAACTCATAGGCATGGGGACAAAAATCCAAAAAAAAGGAAAATGGGGAAAAAAGACATGAAGCAGGAAATTCATATATACACATAAAAAGATGCAGAAATGTTCCTTAAAAGGAAAAATCTCAACTGTCTCACCTATCAGGTTGGTAAAAATTCAAAACTGTGACGTTTATGAGATTGTAGGGAAACAAGATTACTCATAGATTGCTGGTAGGAATGTGATTTGATACAGCTCCTCTGGAGGGAAACTTAGTATTACTAAAGAAAGCATATATATTACTTAATAAATTAGGTATTACTAAACAAAATATATATATTACTTAATATTATATATTAATATATTATTTTGTACTTATAGGAACTACATATGAAGCTTACATAAATCCTGCTTGCATAATAATTGTTAGAGCCATGCTCATGTTTCCCATATCCTCCTACCCTCCATGTATAAATAATTAAAATCAACAAGGTTGAGGAAAAGGATTGATCCAGAATTGAACACAAACAGTAACAAAGGAACTTAATTGTACTACAAGTGAATGACAAAATATAATGAAGAGGTTTGGGAAGAATTAACCTATATAATTTTGGAAAACAGTACTTTGTATACTTTAATGTTTAAGATTAAACAAAATATAACCAGATAATTTACTCTTGTTAATGCATTTGTTTTTTTACAGGGGAATGTGTGATTCTGAAACACCTTCATGTGTGTACATGTTTGTTTATGTATATTATTGCAATAAGTAAGTATATTGTGCTTAATGATAACCGAGTTTAACAATATCAGAGGAGAATTAAAAATAAGGAAAGGAGGAAGGGTAAAATGATCCCTGTGGTGATTGTGATTAGAGCTATCAATTACACACACATACACACACACACACAGAGAAATGGATAGATAGGAGTATATAAAGTATGTATATTGGTATGAAGGACTTAGTATCTAGCACCAGTGAGCAGACATACTGTCTAAACCTTGGTTTCTGGGCATCTAGGCTCAGTGGTTGAGCATCTGCCTTTGGATCAGGTCATGATCCTCTGGTCCTGGGATTGAGTCCCACATCGGGCTCCCCGCAGGGAGCCTGCTTCTCCCTTTGCCTGTGTCTCTGCCTCTCCCTCTGTGTCTCTCACAAATAAATAAGATCTAAAAAAATAAACCTTGGACTCTAAATACTATTTGCCAATTAAAGAAACAATTTTAGGCTCCTTGGAAAAAATGTTCATTTCAGAGTGAAGTTAGGGAAAGTGAAAGCTGAGCCTAGAACAGCTGATGATGCTAAATAATGAAATAGTCAAAAATATGTAGTCATTAAAGAAAAGACACAAGCACCAACATGAAGCAGCAGCCAAACCTGAGACAATTTGAGCAACAAAATAAATAATAATGTTAATTTATGGATAATTTATGAAAAATTATGGATATGTAAATTCTGGATAAGCTGTGGGCTAATTTGAATATTCACACTCTTTCTTTTAGAAATGAATAATTAAAAATTAAATAAACGGAGAAGAGCAGGTCTTTCTTTAAACAGAATGTGGAAGGGATAGGGGAAAAGAACAACCATCATTAGGCAAGCACCTAAAGAGAAATCAATATTGCAGCCAAGATTTATCAGTAATGCTAAAATTAGTGTGAGAAAGTATGAAAAGAAAGATTGTTTAAATCTTATTATATTCAAGGATACTGAAAAATTTGTTGAGGAAAGAATTAACAAGGTTTACATTTAAGTAGACTGCATTGTTACCATGATCATGGTGAAAAATTTTCAATGACATAATACCATACTAGTGTAATTAGGGATGTATATTTGAAATTCTTTAAGTAGAAAAATGGAAACTCTGCTATCGACCTAAAGATAGATACCTTTGGGTGCATGGGGTTAGACAAGAAAGATCAGTCACTCTCAGATGTCAGAGGGTGAAAAAATATGAATATTGGATGTCTGACCATAGATTTTCTTAGGTTAACGTGTTTTTGATACATCGTGAGGTGATAAATGTAAGGAAATTGTGAAATCAGTTGTTTACCCTCTGCTTTACTCTCCTTTGTCTTTGTGTATTTTGTTTTAGTTTTCCATGCAATTTATTTTTGTATGACAATATCTTTCTCTTACCTTAGCTATTTAAACATTTTAATTAAAAAAATCAATGTCTATAGGTAATTGTCCTCCTTTTCATCAAAACTATCTGAAAGATAAATGCATTGTAATAAAATTTAAGCATATCTGAGAGTTAAAACACATAGTAAACATTTCTTTAGAATACAAACAGATAACTGTATATGCAAGAAAGAAAGGAAAACTGAAAATGTAGCTAATATTAATGAACTTATCTCATTATCTCCAGAGAAGTAAAAATGAAAATGATTATAGGGAATTTGTTAAAATGGATAGATTTTGTCTTTATAAAAAATACATACAATGAGTTAAGCCCAAAATAAACCATGTTTTAATCTAGGACAGAGGAAATCTAGAGCAGTATGTCAAAAGACTTGAAGGAGTATGCCATATATGAGACCTTCGATATTAAAATATGTAACCCATATATAAGAGACCATCGATATTAAAATATGTAACCCAGTTTCCAGAAGGGAAGTCCAATGCCTAGACATCCTACTGAGTGTGTAAAAAGAAAAGAAAAAAACAAAACTGTGGAATGAAAATAAATTGCAAGTCCTACTAGAAGAGAATAAAAATGAGAAGAAATGTAAACTAAGCACATAAATAAAATGTTGAAGAATTAAGTCTAAACAAAATACCAAATAAATACATTAAGTTACAAAATAACACTGATGACATTTTTCCTTAATATAGAATATTCGTATTTCACATAAATTATTACATGCAATATATGCATTCAGTCAACCTTCTACAACAAAAATAAGCTAAAACACAGATTTGATGTTACTACTTCCCTAGTGGAAAAATTGTAGAAGCGTCATCTTGTCCTGAACAGGCATGGTCAAAAGGTTTCAACTCTTGGGTTCAATCCATTGTTTGCTTAGAGACCGTTGTGGCTCGTTGTGAAAGTGTGCTCAGATCAGTGACAAGATAGTTATGGCTCTTTGGTTTTTTTGAGAAGGCAGTGCTAGTCTGATACAAATGTGTGTGTCATCTTCCTTCAGGTGTGGATTTTTAGCGCCTTCCCAAGGTACCATGTTGTGATATGGGCCTGTGTGGCCTCCCAGCTTCATCTCCAGGATGCCCTGTCCTGAACTCTATCACCTGCAGCTCTCCCCGCCCACCCTGCTTCTCAGCTTAGCTTCTGATCTTCACTCAGCATGACATAACCTTGTCCCAAATATGATACCTCATCTTTCTTTCACTTAAACCTTGCCCTCCCAGTAGATGTTTTTATTCGGCTAATTTAACTTATCTTTTGATCACAACTTAGATGTCCTATGACCTGCAATTTATTCAATAGAGTGCCTCCTGTGGGCTAAATACTATGCTGGACTCTAGTAATAAAGCTGTTAAGACTTTTTTCTGTCCTCGTACACCTTCCAATCTAGAAATAGTAAACTTATCCATGTAATTATATATTTAAATACTCGGGATAGGTTTTATTGAGAAAGGTCATTTAAAATAGTAATTTAAAGGTCATTTAAAAGATAATTTAAAATAATCCTGAAATTTTCCAAGTATGCTAAGAGTCAATAGTCCCTCTTCAATGCTGACATGTTTCTCTGTTTTCTCACTAGAATATAATCTTTTGGGGGGTAGGTACAATGTACTGAGCCCAAGGCTTCATTCCTAGCAGATGTTTGATCAGTGCCTGTTTAACTTAAATATGTACAATGATCATCTTTAAAACAACAGTAAACAATGTCCTTGCTATCTTGTTAATATATACACCTCAGGAAAAAAAATCTTTGTAGATGACCCATTCATTTTCATAAATTTTAGTGATTTTTACTGTTCACTGAGACCTTGACAGAAAGGAATTGCCACTTCTCTCCTATGCTATTTTCTCCCTAAAATGAAACTTTCTGACTATCAAAGTCCAGCTTACAAAATTCTCAGGATATGAACACCTGGAGCATTTTTGAAACAAAAAAGCATGTCAGGACAGAGCAATATCTGGAAAGGCTTTTTTAAAGTTTTATTTAAATGTGATTTAGTTTATTGCCTGAGGCATTAGAAACAGATATCTGAAAAAAAAAAACATTGATGAACTCTGAACATTTATTGAGTTTTTCTCACTAATCCATTAGTTAGAAGATACCACAAAACCAGCTCCACTTAAATTATGAAGTCTGTTTACACAGAAAATAAACATCATTACATACATTTCTAAAAAGAAAAAAATCAGCCCTAACCTTTACTATGACCAAGTTTACAAAGCCATGCAGGCAATTCAACAAAAGAATGGAACAAAATCAATTTAAGTTATTAACATGGTTCAGAATATGGTCAAGTATTTGCCTGATATTTTATTGATTCTTGCTTAAATCTCCATATTTGAAAGAGGTCATAGACCAAGAGGTAGATGTTGTCCCTCAGATACAATATTAGGCAAAAACTACACCTACAGGCATTGGCACATTTTCCACTATTATAGGACAGATTTTCTGTGGTGTTTCCATTTCAGTGTAAAGTTGAATTCTTAGGGCACACCAAAATTTGGTACTGCAAACAATACAGATGCTAATATTGCTGGAAAACGTAAGCTATCCAATATAGCTATGATTTCAGAAATTTTAAGTGCATTGGCTATTAGGTGAAAATATTGTATGATAAGTATATTCCAGTTATAGGTAGCAGGTCATGCATTTAGATACTATATTGAAATTTATTGCAGTAATTTAATTTAAAAGGACAAACAGTATATATCTGAACAATATACCAGGAGAATACCTGTTCACATTATGATAATTTTTGTAGTTGGTTAAGATATTAATTTTTTACTCTGACATATGTTGGAATATTTAAAATGATTAATATAGCTTTCATAATAGTTTGAAACAAATCTTAAGGTACTAATGCATTAGAAAAAGCTAATTTTAGATTAATTTTTTAATAATACTTCCAGAAAGATCTCTTAAAATAATACATACATATATGGAAAACATTTACGTATCTTTTCTGGCCCTACCTTGAGTTTCCATGTTGTAAATTTCATGTAAACTTTATATATGTCATGCAATAAATCTGAGCCTTACATTTTTGTTCTCTCCTTTGCTTCATGAATTTTTTCTTTAATCTACTGTGAATAATATTATTTGGTCATTTTTCTCACCCATGTTCTACTTGGCAGGCCCATTAAAATTGAACTTCACTTTCATTGCTTCAATAAATAAAATTTTAATTCATAAAAATTAAAAAGCTAAATAATCAAATATCAACTGAGTGCTTGTTATGTACTAGTCAATTATATAATTTGGGGAAACAGTTGGGGAACCATGGAGGTGTAAGATGATATCCTATCCATGCAGGACATCATTTAGGCATACACACTGCATTCTTTATTGTACATATGCAGCTCACATCAGAGTCTTTCTCTCAGTGCCCCTCAACAAGGATTGTACATCAGAACTGCCTTTAGAGCTTTTTAAAAGCATGAATTCTTGAGGATCTAGGTCAGAGTTACTTAATGATAGCCTCTGAGGATGAATTCCAATCATACTTTCATTAAAGAATACTAATTATTTTGTGGAACTGTTCTCATATATATTACCTGAATAGTTAAGTTTTAATTATGGAATGTAATACAACATTTATTTTTTGGAACTAAAGTACGTGGTGTTACATTGCTGTAGAATTGCTTCATGTGTGTTACAGGAGAGACTAGTTGGTGTCTTGCAAGAGAGAAAATGGTCTATGCCACTGAAATCTCTAATGGAAGTTTTAGCTCTATTTTCTCTTAATAATGCTTCTTGACTTACTGATACACTCTTCTTAATAATGAATTATATTCACCCTCCCATTCCCCTATCTAGTTTCTCTCCCACTTGACACTTACAAGTAAAGATTAGAGCTCTAGAGAGCAAGAATGTACTACTAAGGTAATTAGTGCAATTCTAGGCAGAATCAGGGGGAAGAGAGCCATACCTATTGATCATGACTCAGGATGTCTGTATGGTAGATACCCAGAGTATTTGGAGGTCCTGCACTGAGAAAACAAAACTATGATTCCATCGCTGTGATTTAAGTATAATTGATAAGAATCTATTTTTTTAAAAAGATTTTATTTATTTATTTATTTATTTATTTATTTATTTATTTTTTAATTAATTTTTATTGGTGTTCAATTTACCAACATACAGAAAAACACCCAGTGCTCATCCCGTCAAGTGTCCACCTCAGTGCCCGTCACCCATTCCCCTCCAACACCCGCCCTCCTCCCCCTCCACCACCCCTAGTTCGTTTCCCCGAGTTAGGAGTCTTTATGTTCTGTCTCCCTTCCTGATATTTCCCAACATTTCTTCTCCCTTCCTTTATATTCCCTTTCACTATTATTCATATTCCCCAAATGAATGAGAACATACACTGTTTGTCCTTCTCCGACTGACTTAATCACGAGAGACACACAGAGAGAGGCAGAGACATAGAGGGAGGAGCAGGCTTCCTGCGGGGAGCCCATGTGGGACTCGATCCCACGACCCCGGGATCACAACCTGGGCTGAAGGCAGATGCACAACCAAAAAGCTGTTTTTGATGGCAGTTGAGTACAGAAGAAATATATCCAAGCTCCAAAGTATTTTTAAGATTGTGAAGAGTTCTCTTTCCATGAATGATCAGGAAGGCATGTCTGCCCCAGAGGGGTTTGCAGATCCTCATTCCTTTATGTGTATTATTACAAAATCACTTTCAATAATAAACAACATAAATATTAAGTTCAACTATTTAATAGTATATCACAGACCAGGGCTTGTGCTAAGTGCTCTTAATGCACTCTCACATTTGTTCTGACAATATGAGGTAGGTACTGTTACAGTTTTTGTATTATGAGTATTTACTTACATGTAATATTGACATGAATTGATGAGTGTAATTGCCGTAAAACATAGATTCCCTGAACTCATTCAACAAATATTTATTGAGACCTTTAGTAAGTAATATATGGAAATAATAATTATAAGGACAAGGAAACCTGAAATACCTTTATCTCAGCAGTCAGACACTGTAACAGCCACAAAACTGTGCTCACAAAAGAAAGGCAGATGGTAATAAATGTTGGTAGATTTGCCTCATTTCCTTTGCTTCAGTCATTTCAGAAAACAATGAGAAGAACTCCGAATTGGCATAATAGCATAAAATGAATCAATTTAAAAATTTACAGATCAAATGATAGGATATGCGAATATTTATTAAAGTAATCTGGGTCGGGTGGTTGGAGTATTTGTGTGGGCGTTTAGGTAAAACAGTATTGGCCACAACTTATTAATAATCGAAGCTTGATTCTTGGTATATTTATATATTTTTATAATAATATATTAAAAATTAGAAAAAAGATCAATATGCAATTTAAAACTCTGATGAGTTCACAAGCAACCAAATAGTTGTTTCATTTTAATATTATAGTTCAGCAAGTGCATGAATTTCTCTTCCTCAACCAAAATGCAATTAACATCCATGAAATTATACAATTTTCTATTTGCCTTTGCCCACCTATAATAATTGTGGCTAACGGCCATCTAAATTATTCATTTTATATGGTGAACAAGTGATTATTCTTAAAACAGATCCTGTGCTCTTTTAAATTGCTTTTCTTCATTCTCCAGTTGGCCCAGACCATTACTGAGTTAAATGTTTCTTAATGAAGAATACTGCCTCACTGAACTTTGCTTTGTCTGCGAATCACAGGAATAATTTGAAATTCCAAAAGTCCAGAACTGCATCTCAAAATAAGATGGCAAATGCTAAAATTCTATATCTCCACACTATGGTCTTTTTCTGAAATGTATTTTTTTTCTTTTTCCTTTAGAAACAATATACTGTCAGAGGAGTTTAAGATTTTGAAGAGTCTTAAATCTCTAAACCTGGATACAAATAGTCTGTGTGCTGATTATTCTAGGAAGTTGCTTTTATCAATGAAGACCTAAACAGAGCCTGTAATAAAATGAGTAGGAACATGCTGTAGGAGGGGAGAGGGTCAAAAGTGAGGCTTTGACTAGTGTTTCTGCTTTGAACCTGCTTTCTCTACTGGTGCTTCCTGCGGAGAAGAGAAGCTGCTGATCAAATTGCCTTGGTCCAAGGCATTGATAGAGTTACACTTTTTAAAAGGTGAGCTCAAACTGTGCTGGAGCCATTGTGCTTTTTCCATTCCTCTTTATTTTCCACTTCCTTTGTGTGCCATCCACTTCCATGTGGTGTGGTCAATGCTGAAGTTGGCTGTACGTATCTAATGATGTCACTTGCCCTTTCGCTTTGATTCTTATCAGGAGGCAGATAGAGAAGATAAAGCCAGTAGTTAAGAAATAGGGGAAGTAAAGGTTTCCTTTACACTGTGAGGTATAGCACAGCCTTTACCAGACCCTATGTCACAGTGTGGGTTTGGCTTGTATGCTAATAATCTGGAATTTTCCTTTGCATACCATTTCTTTCATATATTCTCTCCGTGAGGTGTATGTGTGTTCATGCTTGTTCAAGCAAGGGCCATGAGAGGCATCTAGTGAAGTCTTCCTGGTGGGTAGAGTGGGTTAAAATTACATAAAGCTACTACCAGAAAAACATAATTCTCCACTCTGTACGTGCACACTTAGCAGCAGCATTATTTGAACAGTGTATATATATTTTTTTGTTTAATGGGCTAAAGACTTAGTTTATTTTATGAAATTCTTTTGGTGAGCAAATAAGTAATCTTAAATTTGTGGGCCTGACTCAGTGGCTTTGTAAACAAGTGGTGCAAACATACTGAATTGGAACTTGAAAGTCACAAAATCCAGAAACATTTACCTTTATTTTACCCATGTTTGCTTGAGCTTCTGGTTGACACAGCACATCTCTAAGATATGGAAATCCCTTATCCTGCTTTACTTCCTTCAGGTGCTAGGAATTGATTTTGCAGTCAGCAGGAGCATCGTGCCCAGCTGTGTCCTTTTTCGTTTTTGCCTTTCCTCTGACTTTACCTTCTAGTTAGTCAGAAAGCAATCACAAAACCCCAACAGTGTTGAAATTGTAGTATTCTAAATGTCTCAGCTAGGCATCTCCGAACTTCCCAAACCTCCTGACTTTTCTTGTGATCAAGGACCAATGTAAGCCTAATCAAGTGCCTTCATACAGAGACGCTCATTTGGCTAAATTATTATGTGTTGTAATAAAAAAGTAATCATTTTAATGTAAAACTTTTCACTATGGTGATAAAATAAATATTCATGCAATATTTAAATATGAAATAGCAAAATTAAACACAGACACATTTTATTATAACTGATGAATGTAATAAATTAGCATTCTGTGAGTATGCGATTTTTAAATTAGAGTCCCCCCCCCTCTACTTTGGTTATACAGGAAACAAATTTAAACTTTCTTTCAAGTAATAAGTATGAAAACATAATCAAAAGTAAAGTTTGGCTTCTATACTTATATCTCTTTTATCCACATTTGTTCCCACTTATTATAAACCAGAGCAAATGCCCAGGAAAATGGACCTGAAATAAACTTTATTAACTCATATGGATAATAGTACTGAAAAGTCTATGGTGGCCAAATAGATTGGGCTGTTTAGGGTATCTCGTAGATTTGTATGGGGTGGGATATATTTTAGGAATGCAGATACAAGAAGTTTCATAAATCAGATTTCATGCCTCTCAGAGATACTGAGGCCATGGATAAGTAAAATATTCTGGTGGAAAGTATTAAACACAGGGCCAAGGGAGCCACAGTTGGTAATTTCATCGCCTCCAAATATCAAGTAAGGCTTCATCTCTAAACCTACTATGCTTGCTGGGTAGGAATTCATGCTATCTATTTACATATCTTTTGATTTAAAAGATTAAAAAAACAGAAGTCTGAGCTTGATAATTGTGATATACCCAACTTTGTAAATGTTGGCATTTTTTTTTTTTTTTTTGTCAGACCTTTACATAGGCCAAACCTACCCAGGCAAAATTAAGCTTATCTTTCTGAGCAATTCCATCTGGAAATGATATGTAGACACTGGAGTGTTTTTATAAATTATTTATTTATTAATTTTCCACTTAAAAATCCTTTAAAGCTCTTCTACAGTCTATCAATTAAATACTGACTTCTCAGCAGGCCACTTCCTTTCTTCCACAATATAGATCCAACTTCACTTACCTTCTTATATATATTTTTTCCCCCATGCTGGTTATTACCTTTCTTCATACTATTTCCATATATTCCACACTTCCATTTTTGTTTCACTGCTCATCTTGAACACTGAGAAAGTTTTTTTTTCTCTCTCTTTCACTCCATAATTGGATTTGTACTTTACTTTTCCTGAAGCACCCAGGGACATTTAGTTTCTCCATTGATAATTAAGGCAGTTCCTTCTGTGATTATACAGTTGCTTGGGTATTTCATAAACAAAAGTACTCAAACCAAGGGGAACCTTTTAGCCTCAGAACATGCCTAACTTTGTTTAGAATATCAGGGTGTTTTCAGTGTTAGGTATAATGGGGAGTAAGAGGACCGATGTGTACTGAGTACATATACAAGTCTGGGCACTTGGTTTTATTACTGGGACAACTTCAAGTTGCTTTTGATCCTGCCAATGCTCCATCACGTTAATTAAAATAACTGGCATATTTGCGCTGTAAGAACTGATGTATTTGCCAGGAACTTGGAGTCAGAGAAACTTGATATATGCACCCCATATCCATTCATTTACATACCACCATGCCCAGGGAATAGCTGAGAAACCTGTTGCAATGGTGCACTTACAGTGTTAAACAAAAGGAAAACTGTTGGCTGTAATTTGAAAAAAAAAAAAAAAAAACTAAAATGGGTTCTTCTTGGTTATTTTTCTAACAATACTGAAAATATTTTAGACCTAATTTGCTTATGCAAGGGGTACTATCTCAGAGAATTATCAATTATTTTATGCCATAAATGATGCTAGCTCCAACTGTTTCCATTCCATCAAACCATTTGCTTCTGTCTAACATGCTTCCATTTACTCCATGCATAGAGTCCAGAATTATTTTTATAAAATACATATTGATCATGCTACTTCTCTGCTCAAATCCCCCTCATGGCTTATTATGTATGACTTTTAGAATCGATTCCATATTCTTACCGAGGTATTAAAGAATCCCTATAAGTTGATTCTAATCTCTCTCTCAGTTATTATCTTCTAAAATACTACTCTATTGGACAAATTCTTCACCTTATGAAAACTATTTGAAGCTGTATCAATCAGAATATAAAACAAGAGATAGAAAGCTCTGTAGGTACTTTAACAAGAAAGAAATTCAATACAGGAAATTAAGTGACTAAAAACTGGTGGAAATGCTGAAGACGAAAACTGGATTCTCACTCAGGGTCCAAGAACAATTCCCACAGCAATGAAGAATTGATTCACTAGGGTGGCCACTTCCTCTGAAGCCAACATAGGAGCTAATGTCAATCAGAAAACCCCTACCAGAGCTGACACCTCACTATCAGAATACTTTGGAAAATAGGCTTAGAACAGAGCTGTATAAAAACTACCACCAAAATTGGACTGAAATTGGTCTCCAATTCATTTCCTCCTTTCAGTTATCATTTTTATCATTGTTTTGGGGAAAATCAACTTCCACCTTTGGGAGAGAACAAGAGTCTCCGGTGGTTGTCCTTCTAGACACCTTTATGTTTCATTTTAAAGTGAGTTTCTTTTCTGATATATCAGCATTTGAGTGAGGTCCTTAGATGTTTATCATACAATCTCATTTAGAAGGAGAGAAAGTGTTCTTTTGTAGAGTAAATAATTTAAAAACCAGAGAAAGATAATTTAAGAGAGTGGAAGACAGAAACAATTCAAAGATCTGAAAATCTTAATTTATGTTGATAGATTTTATTTCAGTTTCCTAATGATTGAGCATCATAAGAAAGATTATTTTGTGGCCTGGCCACTTTATACATGCTATCTATTAATCTTTCAACCACTTTTCATCTACCATCTTGGTAGGTATCCTTAATTTAACAGAAGAAGAAAATTAATCTCAGGGGAATAGATTTTTCCCATGCTTAAAAAGAAAATGTTAACATTAAAAGGTAATTTGGATTGCTAATAATCCTCTTTCTTATGTAAAATAACAGTCATTTTTTACGTTCAAAATTTATGCCAGTAGAAAACATTAAAAACATTATTTTGTTATTGACTTTGCATTGTTTAAAACTGTGGAAGGAAGGTAAACAGAAATAAACATCTTTCAGTTAAACTCAATAAAAAGGTAAATTATTGTGAAAGAACAATTTACATTACTTAAATGGTGTATAGAGGATTATTTGGCAACAACTCAAGCTACTCACTGGGGTAAAGCAATAGTATTTCATGGTGTGGACAATTATTGGTACAATGTGTACTTTTTTCCCTTTAATAATGGCATGTTCCCTTTTGTCACAACTGCACAAGACAGAATAATTAAAGTACATTAGCTACACTGTGGAAGGGACATTTGGTTTTAATTAACATTGGACCATAAGAAAGGCAATTTGCTTTATATTACCATTCATTCTTTGATGCACACATACAGACATATACACAGAATCTGTGCACTGAAAGGCAACTATGTGAAATGCTACGAAGCTTCTCAATCAGGAGTTACACTAAAGCCTAACTAAAATGTAGAAAATGTTTTATGTATTAGGAATCCTTTCTTCTCTTTGATATTTTAGACAGTTGTGTGGCATCCTAATGTAACATGACTTAAAACGAGAAGTCAGTTTTGTAGTGATTATTCCAGAAGCGGAATAGACAATCGACAAAGCCACCTGCCATTCATATGGCAGGAACAGAAAGCTAGAACTCACTAGAGAGTAAAATTGCAATGCATATTCATTTTAAGTTAGAACTTTAAGAAATGAGACTGACACCTCTGATTTGTCTAATTCAATTCAGTGAGAAAGTTTAACTTGTAGTTGGGTAGAGTGTCAATGAAACCTATTTCCTATAGGTTTGGAATGCAGGAATGCATATAGATTCCCTGCATGATAAACTAATGTTACCCTATTCCCCCACCAGAAGGATATTGACCGTGTATCAGTTAGCTTTTGTTGCATAACAAACCACTTCAAACGTTACAGATTTAAAATAGTGACCAGTTATTTAATTCATGAATTCTGTGATTTGGCAGTGGGCCTTATTTGGGTAATTCTTGTTTCAGGGTCTCAGTTTTATGTCTGAGCTCAACAGTATGGTCAGCTTGGAAGTGTTAATGTGGAATGACTGCAGCTGGAAGAATGTCTCCTCTCCCCATGGTCTCTCACGCTTCAGTAGGCCAGCTGAAACTTGGTTACATGACAACTGGGCAGGATTCCAAGAGAGTAGAAGTGACTCTGGATTCCTGAGCTCCAGAGAATTGGCATGATGTCACTTATACTACATTATATTGGCCAACCAAGTCCTTCAGCCAGCCCATATTCAAGACCTGGAAAGCAAAATCCCACTTTTAAATGGAAAGAGATTCTAAGCTACATTGAAAGGATGTGAACATAAGGAGGACTGAAAAGTTGTGGCCAGTTTTTCAATCTACTGTACCACATCGGGAAATATATTTTATTGGTGACAGAGTTCTCTTGATAATGAATTGCATGATAATGAAACCTACAAACAAAAATAGGCTTCAGAGGAGGGATGGAGATATATCTATCTATCGATCTATTGATAGATAGATATAGTTCTTTCAGTCTTCCCATAATTTTTTTAATGTCACCTCTGGTTCAGCATAAATAATCTTCTGTGACTCCTAAGTGAGATTCATTCCAAGTACCTCAGACTGCTCTCCAGCAGTTCTACACTTATACCAGTTTAACTTATTTTAACATCCAAATCTTCAACATTTCTGAATATGTCCTTTCTGGCCCCCAAAAATTGATACCCAGAGAATCTCTTAAAAAACTCAGATTATTTTGTTTTCATGTAGTTTCTTACATCTGTATCACTATTCTCAAATTTACTTCACACTTTTAGGTGTGTTCTCTACAGCTTAGGTCTTCCTTGCATAAGACTCATTGCCTTGAAAATGTGTTTTTACACATAATTTTTACCTTCAGTTGAGTTCATTTAAAAATTATATCTCATGTTTTAAGTATTTGTTGATAGGAATGCTTTTGTTATCTATTTCCATTATAATACCTTGTAGGCAGGGATAATTTTGTCTCCTTTGTAGCATTTACTCAATCTACACTTCTGGGTATTAATTATTATTAGTGCTAAATTATCATCTGTCATCTCTCTATTATACACACATATACATATGCAGATATATATATGCATACACAGATATATCTATACATGTGTGTATAAATGAGTATAGATAGAAGGATACATAAATAGATAAGTGATAAAATAGTTATTGACACTTAAATTACTCATTTGAATGTCAGATGTAATAGCAAAATATTAAAATTTCAATACATACATGGACACAGATAAGACATTTTATTTTTTTCACACTTTGATATGTTCCTGATTAACAATAATCATCTACAAGTATGTGCATAATAGTGCCCATAGAGAAATTTTAAACATTATTTTTAACTCTTAATTGTAGAGAATGATGTGATTATTACCAGAGGGGAGGGCTGTGGGGGATGGGTGAAATAGGTGATGGGGTTTAAGGAATGTGCTTGTTGAGATGAGCACTGCATGATGTATGGAAGTGTTGAATCACTATATTGTATACATGAAACTAATATAACACTGTATGTTAACTAACTGGAATTAAAATAAAAACTTAAGTAAAAGGTTATTTTTGACAAGAATGAAAATAAACTGTACAGTCTGAATAAGGAATTAATAAAGTACAAAGAAATATGAAATGAAAGAAGACTCATGAACATCAATGTGCTGCTTTAAGTTTTTTTTTTTTTAATTTTTATTTATTTATGATAGTCACACACAGAGAGAGAGAGAGAGAGGCAGAGACACAGGCAGAGGGAGAAGCAGGCTCCATGCACCGGGAGCCTGACGTGGGATTCGATCCCGGGTCTCCAGGATCGCGCCCTGGGCCAAAGGCAGGTGCTAAACCGCTGCGCCACCCAGGGATCCCAGTTTTTTTTTTTAAAATCCTCAGTACCTAAATGAAAATGAGAATTAAAGTCATATCCTCTTAGGTTTTTCTATAAAAATGTCTTTGGATAATTCTGAATCTTTATAACAATAGTATATAAGTATTATAATAGTCATGGTTTTATTATACTTGAAGGCAATAGGAGTCAAAATTCTAAGTTCTTTCAGATATCAGAGATATTCACTTAAGATTGGAGAGGTACCCCATTTTTATTTTGATGACTTGTAGTTGGACGTCTCTCATCACACTTGAGCTGTAACCTTTGCAACCTTGAGAGATACTAATAGACTCATTAGGAGCTGAAACTCTTGTGTCACGTGATCCTGGGGTTAAATCTCTGTTCTGCTATTGAAATGTTTTTAGTAATAAGTTACTTAAAAGCCCCTTAGTGCCCAATTTTCTCATCTGTGAAATATAAGAATCACACCTGTCTTTCGGGTTATCATTAAATGAAAAAAATATATGCATTATAAAACTGGTGAGGCGCTTGTATTCAGTTCAAGATGATGATACAAATATCAGATGAAGTCCTTTAACTTTCCTCATGACCAGTATGTTTGTTATTCTTAGATTTTCTTTGCTTATTAAAAATGGGAATTAAAAATAAATACTTCATGGTATTATACATATACATGAATAAAGTAATATGCATACATGCACTTAGAATGATTTCTAGTAAATGACATTCAATAAAAGTTAGCTTTCTTTCAAAAAATTGGGGATCCCTGGGTGGCGCAGCGGTTTAGCACCTGCCTTTGGCCCAGGGCGTGATCCTGGAGACCCGGGATCGAATCCCACGTCGGGCTCCCGGTGCATGGAGCCTGCTTCTCCCTCTGCCTGTGTCTCTGCCTCTCTTTCTCTCTCTCTGTGTGACTATCATAAATAAATAAAAATTTTAAAAAAAATCTTGAGACCAAATTGTAGTGATAGACTGTGTTAGCAGGATGCGTGTTGATGACTCTGAAAATCCAGATGACTGTGAAAAGTCTGTGGCATGCGCTGTAAATATTTGTTGTGACACAAGGATCATGAGAGTCACAACATGGTATAATTGGCCCAAACCATACATATGAATAATAACACTAATAGGTATGCATTCTAGCATTTAAAAAATGAAATCAAAGTCTACAAAGCTTAACATGCCTAAAGGCATTCAATTAGGTGTTCCAGTTTGGTCTTCTGATTCCAAAACTCGTTATTTTTTTTCCTCACTACATTACTCTTTCATTCATTTCTCACACACACATACACACACACACACACACACTCACACACACACACACACTGCAACTAAAACTTTTTTGAAACAAGAGACTTAAAAACAAAACTTTTGGTTTAAATTAACTTCTTCTGACTACTGCTCTCTACCTGCTATCATTGATCTGCTTTCACCTATCAGCATATGACAAAATAAATAATCGGAATGGTCTTAAAATAAGCATATTTCAAGGAGGCCTTAGGCACTTATAAATTAAAACGTCCATCATGATATTTACAAACTCAAATAAATTGGAAACTACTATCACTTCCAAATTAGGCCCATTTGCAAAGCAAAGAATCTATGAGATTTTATGGGGCATTTCTACATACTCAAGTCATTATTTTAAATTACATTTTTAAAAATTTTATTTATTCATGAGAGACACACACACAGAGAGGCAGAGACACAGGCAGGGGGAGAAGCAGGCTCCACGCAGGGAGCCCCACGTGGGAACATGAAGGTGGTGCTAAACCGCTGAGCCACCCAGGCTGCCCCCCCCTTTTTAAATTACACTTTAACAATAAGCCCAGTAAGCACTCAAGTCCAAGCCTTATCTGAAAGATCATTGTTCTTATTTTTACTAATTTGGCTTTAATTTTTTAATAATTAATATTGGATTTTGCAGGAAATGTAATGCATATAAAAACATGTTTTGTTGAAACCTCCAGCTCTTTTAGCCAGACCAAACAGTCTTCCATGATCCAGCCTAACTCATGCACAGAGCAAAGATGCTCTGACCCTTCAACAGTGAATTCTCACATTACCATGTCCCCTTCTGCTTTTCCTGCTTCTCTCCAGCAACTTTCGGGTTCCAACCAGAGCCAAAGGGTTATAACCACCTATAACCAGTCCTCAGCAAGCTCCCTAGGTTCCATATTGCTATCACAGTCTGATTACAGCAGCAGTAAATCCCTTCCACTGTGGACTCCAATTATTGTCAACCCTAAGGTGGCCAACTTATAAATGTTAAACCATCCCAAACTGCAAATTGCACATCAAACTGCAAATCAGGGAGTTCCAACCATGAAATACAAGTATCCAAAAAGAAACTTAATGTCAAGCACTGGAAAGAGAGCTGAAAGGTGAGGACAGCCTTCATCGTAATGGAAATCAATGGCTAACATCTGAGGAGAAGATGGGTTGCAGATTGCTAGGATCGCAAAATGTAGAGGCTGTGTTTCGAGCTCAAAATTACAGAGAGGTACAAGATTTACCAATGCACAGTTCTGAACATGCCCCACTGTACGTTCCAACATTACAAGTATGAAGTAGACCATTTTCAAAGGGAGATGTGAATGGTCACACCACATCCCATTCAAGTGCCAGAGAACATGTTGATTGAACTAGAAGACAGATTCTGCAGTATAAACTTCATAGTGAGCGGATAACCAGCCCTTTATATGTTATGCTGTGTAAGTAGCAGCCCAGTTAATTAGACAACTTTCAAAAAACAATGATATCTGACAAATTTTCACTCATTCATCTTTGAAGTGGAGACAGCTTCAGATGCAGGGTTTTTGCATGTGTTGCCATGAGCAAAACAAGAGAAGCTACGTACACTGTGCTGCTGAGCATCCTTGTAAAAAGAGAAGAGTGCCAGTGTTTATCTTTAGACAACAAAACAAAAACTTTGAGGGAGACTTGGTGAAACTAGAATACCAGATCTCAGTAGTACCTCCACCAAAGCTTTTCTAGAAAAAAATAATGAAATGGTGCAATTCAATACCGATTAAAGAAGCTTATAGCATGATAACTATAGACTAATTCTTTTACTAATAAAAGATGTCAACAAGAAAGGTTCTGGTATTTGTAGTTAATAAAGCTAAGTTAATGAGTCACCACACGTAACAGATTAGATGTTACATATAATCCAAACCAAACTCTTCCAATTCCTAAACTGTTACGTGTTCAACCAAACTATTAATAGCCATACTATTAATAATATATTTGATTAAATTTTTGAAATAAATCCATATCTCTTAACAGAATATGACTTTATTAGGTAATATAACTGATAATATATATGTAGTTTATACTTATATGTTATACACATGCATATAATATATATGTATACATATAGATGTATATTATTTATCCCTTAACTCTTAAATATTCTAGCTGCTTATACAGTATGTGAAGCCTACAGAAAATCTGAGTTTATAATAGAGAAGACTATCTAAAATGTGGAATTTTAAGCTTTAAGTTATATACATTTGACAATTGCAGGTTATGAGTTAATACAAACTTTTTAAACACATTTAATGCTTGCAATAAGGTTTATTGGTACTGCTTTCTAAATACTGCTTAACCTGTTTTCTCTTATACTTACTAAAATGGTAGAGATTATCAGTGTTCCATAGTTTTATGTCAAAAGAATAAAATTTTGAATATTTAAAACACATTTTTCTCATGCTAAAATAGGTATTATTTAAGTGATTTTTTAAGGAAAAGCAAACAGAAGGTAATTATGATTAATTTTTCTTTCCTCTCAATCTTTTGACTCCTTTAAAATTCCTAATTTTCCTACTACTTTATTTTCCATTAGATTTATTTTTTAACAAGATTTTTTTTTTTAGAGAGCTTTATTAATTGTGGTAACCTTCAAGTTCAGAAAATTAAGAGTGAAGCCTAGGAATAGAAAAGGTGGAATTACACAGTCATCAAGGCATCATCTGAGTCTTAGATTTGCTGATTTTTTTAGAGTATTCATATAAAGATTCTAGCTTTTTCCTTTTTGCAAAGGATGATATATACTTGATTTGTTGAAATCAATGTATATGCTTTTATTTAATTTCTAATTATTAATTCAAAATGATGCATAACAAACATACCTACTTAGATTTCAGCTGCCAGAAGAGAAGGTGAATAACATTTTAATATTTAACAGATCAGGCATTATAATTTATGTTTATTATCTTATTTGATTCTATCCAAAAAACCTTGCGGGGGCACCTGGGTGGCTTAGTGGTTGAGTGTCTGCCTTTGGCTCAGGTTGTGATCTAGGCGTCTTTGTTTTTTTTGTTGTTGTTGTTGTTGAGTTTCTCCTCCATTTTATAACATAAACTGGGGCCTAAAAATGCATAGCTCTTCTTAAGTCTTATGGTACTCTCAAAAATATCTAAGAAAATGGGAGTATCTAATGCAGATGACAATAGGATTTCTCCTCAATACAATATTTGCACCATTTTATTTTCAAGTGCACCATAGTTGTAAAAATTGTGAATAAAAGCTCTTAATAAATCAATTTACTAATAAGCTATTACTATTAAAGTTCTGAGTAAATCAATTTACTAATAACTTATTACTATTAAAGTGAAAATACATTCACCATTCTCAGAAATCCTATTTCCTTATTTTAACTAAACATTTTTGTGGTATATACATTTCAAATGTATTGGTGGTTAGCTCAATTTTTCTCAAGTCTTTCAAAGGATGTGGTAAAATAAAAGCTTAACCAATGTTACTTTATTTTTTGCTCACTATAGCTATTACTTCCTTATGTAGTTGGTCTCTAAGAGCATTATTTGAGAAAAAGAAATCCAGTACATGTGGTTAAAAATCATGTGATAATTGGCTTTTATGTCATGTTAGGGAAAATATTAAGCAGGTATGTTAATTTATTATTTTTGATTCCTTTCAAAACCTTTCTTTTACTCTCCTTTCTTCTTTATGTCTTTGAGATGGATAAACAGATGTAAGGATAGTTCTGGAATGGTAATTGTAGTCACTAATTTCTGTTTAACTTACGATGCCGATGGCAATACCTAAAAAGTCTTTCGGTAATAAAACTGACAAAGTAATAGTTGAAGCTGATTGCAGTCACACAACACTGTGAAGAATTTTGTTCTGTTGCTTTCCGTGTATTCATACTTGAATGCATTAATGATGGGATTTGATTTCAGGGATGTCAATTTGGGATGTAGGGCATAAAATGGTGGAATATTGAAAAGGTGAAAAGAAAGCCAGAGAGTTCATATGCCCATTGATATCATTCAGTGTTATATGGTTTTCAATATGAAAGTTGACTTACTCGATTAACCAAGTTCACAACCCCTGATCATCTGCTAGCCTTCTGCTATAATTTTCTCCATGGGGTTGTCATTTTTAGGACTGTGGTAATATTATATGCTTTTTCAGAAATATTTTCAAATTATAATTATGACAAACTAGTTGTGGGACATAGGAGACTATGCAATTTAATGGATCAGTGAACACTGAACATATAATATATTTTTTGAAATTACCCTCTTGAAGTTTCTTTTAAAAAGTTTATAAAACCATGTCTACATACATCTGTTAGAAAAATGAATGGCTTCTGTCAATTACATTCTGCAAAACCTTGACCCTTTAAATTTTTTTTTTTACACTCTTTGATCCTATATGACCTTACTTTATGTGAGCTTTCCACATTCCAGTGAGAACAAAATGTTTTTATCACAATAGAATATTATAGATACTTCTATTTGTACTTCTATCGCTATGCTGTCATTATTTGTGTATGTTTTTTCATCACTTGTTTCAGGCTTAACTTGTTAAGGGCACAGGTATTATGTCATTATTCTTTTTTCATGTATTTCTTTCCTTTACGAGCTGGACAGTACCTGAAGCAATGAACATTCTTCAAGGAAATTTCCCAAAGTGTTTTTGAACCATAATAATAGCTCAACTAGTATTTGAACTACCGTGCCTTAGAGAAGCATGGTATGAATTAGAGAGCCATTGCTACAATGGCTACGAGCATTTAATAGGAAACAGCTTTTCTCTAAGGGTGCACTTTCTCCTAGCCTATCTCTCAAGATACCAACTCACCTACTCTTCTTTTCCTTGGAGTTTTGAGTCCCTTTATTTTTGCCAGACAATTTTTTGCATTTATGATGTTTATTTTCTTCTTTTTTGTTAACATTAACCCATTTACTGGTGGGGGGGCAGCAATGTGTCTAGATCAGCTTCCTGACCTCCCAACTCTTCTTACAACTAGAGGTGGCCCATGATGCATCATTGCTAATAGGATGTAAGCTGGAGTTGTTAGAGGTCAAGAAATCGTTTTAAAGAAGATAAAATCAGCTGGTTTGGGTTTGCAGTTCTTGTAGTTAAGGATACTTGAGTAGCAAGATGAAAGTTTGTATTATAAAGCTGCCATATCCCTCCTGGACTGATCTCAATACTTCCAACTGGATTAAAACATGTTTCTACTTCATAAAAGTAAACCTGAAAAAAATGTTGTAGTCAATAGTGCATTTATTATAATGAGAAATAGCAAAATATATTTTAAGGTTTTCAAAAAAATCATAGTTCTAAATGATTTCAGCTAAAGATAGTGTTAATTAGAGAGAAATGTTTCATTATATGTTTATATTTGACAATAAGAAGTGTCTTTCTCTTATATTCTTGAGAACACTACTCATAATATTCAATAATAGCACTTGAAAGTAGCATAGGATGTGTATCAGAAAATACTTAAAATGAATATATAGATATTTAATTTCTTGAAATAATCCAGCATTTAGAACTAACTTCAAAAGGATAAAAGTTAGTGACTTTATTTGTTTAACAAAAAAGACCAATAAAGCACTAATCACTATGATAAAATTAAATTGTGCAACGTTACTTACCAATGGAGAAGCTATTCCAACAGCAGTAGGAGACTGAAACTATTATAACACAAAAGAGGAAATTGTGGACAACTAAGGGAAGAACCCATGCCGGTATCATATTATACACCATCTGAAACAAGGATGATGAGGTGAATCTCTAAAACTTCCAAGAGATACTGTGCTATCATAAAAGGTCTCCTGTGATGAGAGTTTCACAGCCTCTGTCTGAAGCCTAGCCAACACTTAAAAATAATAGGAGTCTATTAGTCTGTCTGTTCCAGCAGAATATTCTTCATATTATTTGAACCCATTGTCCTATAGGAAATATGAACAACCAGTCTTTGTTCTAAGAATAAACCATTTTGAAAATCATAGACAATTATATGGTGTCTTGATTATATCTTTTCAAAATTATATAAATCTGAATTAATTTTCTATAAAAAGACTTTTAAATGAGTCTACTTATTGCCAGTGTTCACTCCAAACAACTTTTTAAACATGAGACTATGAAAGGACTATAAAACTTTAACAGAATATTATAATTCTAGGTTTAAAAATAACATGAAGTGTCATTTAAAATTGACCATTATGCTCTCACTAAGAAATCATCAATAAGTAGTCTCTAGCTTGTGCATGGATTGTTTAATAGAGGATAATGTACTGTTCTCATTCTAAATGAATCAAATAAACTTTTCGCCACTTGGTTCCTAGATCCTGCTTTTACTCTCTTCTGCACATGACAACCCAGCACCACCTGTGTAGGGTTGTCATGCTTCCTCTGAAGATTTCTTTCTGTTATCCAGGCTAATTTCAAACAACTACCTCAACTATCTCTAAAATGAAGAGTACTTTGAATTTTTTAAATAAAAAGTGGCCTTTTTTGAACAATATATGTAGTCAAAATTTTTTAAAATTTCCCTCCACCCCTAAGACTAGAAAGTACTTATGCTTAGGGTTGATTGATTGAACACAAATGTGATGCTTCCCATGAATCGCTTTTTTTTTTTTTTGAGAATTCTTAATCCTTACTCCTGCCAGCATATAGAAAGCTTTCAGTAAACATTGCCAAGCAGGGAACTGAATGGGCAAAGGAATTAAAAAATAAATTAGTTTAGTATGACCACCTCCAGATAAAACAAAGTTGGCTTTCCTTCATATTTGCAACCCTCTTAAAACAGAGGACTATTTTAAATTATCCATTACAGAATTCTCAAGGATAATGGGAATCTCAAAATTTGTATTTTGGAGAACACAATTTGTTTTAATCAGGATCGTCTTCATTTCCAGTCTTCCTTTTTTTGCTCTCATTCTCTGTTGTCCTCTTTGTTCACTGCCATCAGTTCAGGCATCTTATCTCTTCATCATATTAATGTGAAAATACAATTTGCTCAAATCAAAGTATTTTTTAAAATCTTTCATTTATTTATTAGAGAGAGAGAGAGAGAGAGAATGCACAAGTGGGGGAAGGGGCAAGGGGAGGGGGAGAGGCAGACTCCTTGATGACCAGGCAGCCTGGACCAGGGTGGTCCCTGGGGCTTGAAGTGGGGCTGGGTTCGACCTGGGCTTGAAGTGAAGCTTGATCCTAGGACCCTGAGACTGTGACCTGAACCAAAAGCAGACACATAACCGACTGAGCCTCCCAGGCGCCCTAACTCAAGCCAAAGTATTTAAATCCATGTGTCTTTTTTTTCTGAAGAGTATCTGTTCTTCTTTAACATACAAGCTCCACCAAATGCCACTTGTTATCTCCTTTGCAGCTATTCTTTGGACAGAATGCTCAGAAATGAAAGAGAGCTAAGGAGTCCATATATTTTCTCAGAGTCCATATATTTTCTCTGTCATTTTCTGTTATAGCATTGATCCCAACCTGCAGGCGGATGAATTCTTTATGTTTCTGCTTTTTAGATGGGTAGCTCATGGCACGTTTCAGCTTAACAGTTAATTTTCTCTCTTTTTTTCAAGATTTATTTATTTAGAGCAGGGGGAGGGGCTGACAGAAAGGGAGAGAAATCCCAAGCAGATTCTGTGCTGAGTGCAATGTCATTTGTGGGGCTCTATTTCAGAACCCGGAAATCATGACCTGAGTCAAAATCAAGAGTCTGACGCTTAATGAACCTGAGCCACCCAGGCACCCCACAGTTAGTTTTCTTGTATGCTAATTAAAATAGTCTAACTTGCATCTGAGACTCACCATATCTTTCTGTGTCTGTTCAAATTGCCCAACATTGATGTAACGCTATCACAGGTTTTTCATCAATAGCAGAAATATAGCACATAGTCCTTCCAGCTTAGTCCTTTATTGTGATTTTATTTCTCTTTCTTTCTCCTCTTATTTCAACTCCAATGATCTTCAATGTATCTCCAAACTGCTGTTTTTGAGGTGTCAACATGTCTTATCATAAGTCAGTTTTATTTAGCATATTACTTTCCCTTTCCTTTATTTTTTGTCTTCAATCTCTTCTGACCTTTCTGATTTTCATTTGGAATATTTCTTATTAAGTATATATCTTCAGGTTTGCAAATATATATATACATATTCAGTGACTGATCAGATGGATTTATTTATATTATTTTATTAATTTAATAATCTTGATTGAACACCAACTATGTGAAAATATTTCACAAAATCAGAGATGCAAAACTGAAATAGAAAAAAATTCCTGATTTCAGTTGTCTATTAAAGAAGATATAAAATTTGACCAAGTGTAATATGTATGCTGCTCTCTTTTAAGAGATTCTTTTCTTTCAATTTTAGAGCTTACTCTTACTTTTCTGACCTGGCTCAGTTTTAGTATAAACTCCTAAAATCATTCTTCTCCCAGGCTGAGTTTGATGATCAGTCTCTGGTTTGATAGCATAATATAGCTAAGCTACTTATCATGAAATATCATAATATTTGGCTTGCTTATCTATCACCCTTAGGGACACTGAGCTCCTGGAGTGTATATATACATATATATACATATACGTGTGTGTGTGTGCGTGTGTGCATGTGTATAGAGTGCAGAGTAGATAATACATTGCTTTTGAGTACTCGAATGACTATATTCTATATTAAAGATTTGAAAATTTGAAATATACAACAATGGGAAGATGGATGGATTATCTTCCTTTGCACAATGTTTTTTTATTTACCATTTAGTACAATGAGTTATTCATTTAGCTGATGATTATACTTGTATTCATCCATATAAAATCTAAAAAAATATTCTCTACATTTGTGGAGTAGAGATTTGTAGATTATTTATATTCTACTTCTGGAGTGTAACATGCTTTAGTTGAATCAATCCTGAAATATTTTGTTATTCAACCAAATTATGATTCAACTTTGGTTCCTATGTTAATAATTATATCAGCCTTTTTTTGAAACTGCTTCTATTGATTAGGTGGGTCTCATGACTATCAGTTAAAGATGAATGGAAATCTCATACTAACATCATCATATTAATTTCCATTTTAAAAGAATTTTCTAGCAATTCTCATAATAAACCCTTCAGATAAACACCAGGGTTTATCTTACTTGTTCTGAAGTGTATAAATGACCTCCCCTCCTCCATTTTATATCCCACTTATAGCATCATTAAGTTGCTGGCTCAAATTTAACATGTCACTATTCATTTTTATTAATGGCTCTTGTGAAATGTGCTTTTGTAATTTACTGTCAGTGAGGGTGCCTGAGATACTGGAGGGGAGGCTCCAAAGAAGCAAAACTGTCTACACGGTCTGCTGTGAGCTCCAGAATGAAAAGCTGCTGGATGAACAACTTACCTTCTTGTGAATATAAAATTTAAGAAATACATTTTAATTCTTAAGACTTAATTTTATCCACTTACTGTAAGTAATGAAGTAAAATGATTCTGATTGATCCTAAAGCTGAATTGTGACCTCAAATTTAAAAAAAACAAACACTATATTTACAAATCAGTGGGATTTTTTTTTTGTATCTAACCTCTTCAAATATCTAGGTCAAATATCTGAATATTGTTGTTTGTGAAATAAAGCATTTGGATATCCTGAAGCCGTGAATGAATTCACCTAGTTTCTGCCTTGCTACATTTGAAAATCAATAGTTAAGTGGAGACTGTGGGGGAAGATGGCGCTGCCATCTCCAGCCCCTGAAGAAAGTCAATAGTATTTTAAGAGAGAAGCTGCAAGCCTTAAATTACACATTAGATGAAGAAGAGCTAATGCAAATAGATTGTTTACATGTCTGACTTCTTCCCCAGCTCTGAGCACAGTGTTCTCTCCAGCAGGTACGGGAGATCAAGTTTGAGGATAATTAAACATTTTCTGCTGCCAGACGACATGATCAATTGAAGGGATAAAGTGCCACAGAGTATGTTCCTCACTTGAGATTTTCCCAGATGTAAGAGACACAATAAATTGGGGCAGAATTTTCTACACTGTCTTTTAATTAAAAATAAACATTGGTATCATTATCCCTCGTGCACTACTGCCTGGAATATAACAGTAATATTGATAATACCACTACTAACAAAAATAATTTAATTACACTGTAGAGCCCTTACGTGTTTCATCGCTTTTATGGCAGAATCACATGAAGGCATATTTTTGGCTTATGACATTTTGCTTGATAAACTTGCAAGTGCAGCCATTTTTATTCACATCCTAAATTTCAGCAATCATATCTATTATATGTTTTAATTTTTAGAATAATACTGATAACTTTCTCCATTTTTTTCTTCTAATATGGGATGTATTTTAAGACATTGAAGCAGCTTGGGGAAAAAAGACTATCTTAATTGAGTTAAAATAATGGTTTTTTTATCAACAAGCACTCATAAACACTTTCCATCTCATCTTCTGTAAGTACTAACAAGCCGTTGTTGAACATTCCTGATCTTTTTCCTAGATATTATTTCACTTCTGCTGATTTCCCTTAAATCCTGAGCTGACATAGCAAAGGCACATGCATGTACATATAAAGACAAAATCCTTTAGGATAAAAAGGGTAATGTTTTAATTAAACTTTATGAAAAATCATATCTCATTTTCTATTTGCCTAAAGAATATATTCACATTTTCAAGTATATCACATGACAATTATTGGCAAGTGATGAATCCAGTATATTATTTATTTTGAAAATATTTTAAAATGTCCATCATAAAAAACCCCGAAACAAAAATAAAGAAGTAAAGTCTGTCAAATTAACAAGTTTAAAATTTTTTCTCACACCTATTTTTGATTGAATGGTATACAGCTGCCAGAATTTGATAACTTTTGACTTACAAAAATGGCACATTTACTTCATTGAAAGTAAATACAAACATTTATATTTAAGTAAAATAATAAATTTGGTATTTCCCATTATAATAAAACCCTCATAATTATGACTTAAAAGTGATTTCTTTTACCATTTTTTATAAAGTGTAACATATACTTCATGCATTGCAATGGGAAATATATTGCATAACCTCCTTTGCCCTGAAAGTTTCCAACTTTTGAATGGAAAGTTCTTCCATCTAAAGAAAACTGTCAGTTACCATTTTCAGAGAATTTGCAGATTGGTACAGAAGAATTTCATCAGTGGAGTCAGGGAAGACTGGTTAGGGTGCTGCTGTTGTGCATTCTTTGTCCTCCAAAGTCTTGACCTGTATGAATCTCATTATCTCTATTATTTGTTTAAAGGACACCAGAGCCTTCCTCTGGGATTAAAATGTATAACAAATATACAATGCCCAGTCCCAAGGCCAAGACAGTGTGGACACTCCCTCCCACTGACTAATTTGTATGCACTTAATGGGACCTCAATGTAGGCCACACCTTCTATCTTACTTTGGGTAAACTAGAAATGCTCTGGATTTGGCTTTCATTGACTGCATTCTTTACAATAAAATGTAGCTATCATTTTCTCATGTGGCATTTGTTTTCTAATTTCTTCTTTATTAAGAGTGATGGATATAGGGGATCCCTGGGTGGCTCAGCGGCTTAGCTCCTGCCTTCGGCCCGGGTCGTGATCCTGGACACCAGGATAGAGTCCCACATCGGGCTCCCTGCATGGAGCCTGCTTCTCCCTCTGCCTGTGTCTCTGCCTCTCTCTCTCTCTCTTTCTTTCTCTCTCTCTTTCTCTATCTCTCATGAATAAATAAATAAAAATCTTTTAAAAAAAGTGATGGATATAGGACAAAGAAAGACTAAAGTGGCAGTGCTACAAATGACAGAAGGAGCATTACATTGCAAATGCAGACCTGGAGATGAATGGGGGTGAATCCCGCAAGTTTCAGACCTCTGAGAGGGAGATCTGGAACCTTTTGTGCTGAGGTTTTGGGGGAATCTGTCTTTCTCTACCTATAGTCATAAACTGTGAAGACTATTTTAGTTTTTTGAAGATTTATTTATTTTTTAGAGGGGGAAGGAAGGACGGGGGGGAGGGAGAAACAGAATTTGGAACAGAATCCCATCTGAGCATGGAGCCAGACATGGGGACTTGATCCAATGACCCTGAGATAATGACCTAGCCCATATCAAGAGTCGGATGCTTAACCAACTGAGCCACCCAGGTGCCCCATGAAGAGTATTTTAAATGACAATTTTTCTGTCATCTTATTACTCCTACAACAACTAATAACAGATAATATGAAATGATTACTATCTGCTAATTCTATATTAAGATATTATCTAATCTCTGGGATGATAATAAACATCTACATTACAAGAGTGCATGGGCAGAGACAGCTGAGAAGAGTAGCAATTCTAATCAATAGATAATACCATGTGGCTTCTCCCCTTTTTGTAACCCCCACATTTGGTAAGGACCACAGTAACCCACTTTTATACACAAAGAAACTGAAGATCTGAGATCATAGTCTTTGCCTATGGTCAGTGCTAGACAGCAAAGGAGGCAGGATTTAAAGCCAAGTCTTCAAGACTCTAAAGCTCACATCCCTTCATGACTGAGCAGGATAGTGTACAGTACAGAGAAGAGCTTAATATGTTAAGAGGTATTGTTTAATGCTGAGAACAAAGGCTGCATTCCTCACAGAGGAGTCGGAAAGAATATCCCTTTTGGGGAGACTGAAGTCTCTATCAGGGCTGAAGGCAAGCACGGAAACCTTTACATTCCTTGCCTGAAAGGTTACGGCTCAGGGAAAAAGTTTAAAAATATAAAATTGGGGCAATGGCTACCTAAATCTCCATGTAATTTGTTTGTAGTAATCACTTTTAAATTAAATTTAATTTTTTAAGCTTTAGTATAATAATCAGATCTTTTGGTAGAGTGTGTATTATTTAGAAACTAAATAAAATCAGGGCCCCAGAGTGGCTCAGTTGGTTAAATGCATCCAACTCTTTTTCTTTTAAGATTTTATTTATTTATTTGAGAGGCATAGAGTGAGTGAGAGAGAGAGAGAGCATGAGAAGGGGAAGGGTCAGAAGGAGAAGCAGACTCCCTGCTGAGCTAGGAGCCCTCTGTGGGGCTTGATCTTGGGACAACAGGATCATGACCTGAGCCAAAAGGTAGACGCTCAGTTGACTGAGTCACTCAGGTGCCCAATAAACACGTCTGACTATGATTTCAGCTCAGGTCAGGATCTCAGGATCAAGCCCCACATCTGGCTTTCCACTTGTTTTCAAACCCTGACCCCTGTAATGTCGAACTTCTAGAACTTAATAGCCCTGTGCCTTCTGGATGTCATGAACCTTTATAGATAACTAAAACTCATAAGAGTTTTGGCTCTTCCCTAAACATAGTTTTTGGTTTTTTTTTCCTTCTGCCCTCCTTATGTCAACTGTTTTTGTTACTGCTTTGTTTCCCCACATCCCTAAAACCCTTGGGTAAGAGACCTCTTAATTCTTCATGATGCCTCAAAGCCATACTCTATCTCTTCTCTCTTGAAAACATACCAAAGCCATCCAACTTTGAATCACATGTCATTAGCTATAAATTTACCGTGCACTTCAGGATCACTTACCCTTCTTTCGAGCTCGATCACTGTTGCTCTCTTCAACACTAGTCCTGTTGTGAGTCTTGATGATTTTAAAGTCCTGGTATGTATGTATCTGATTCTTTCTCTGGTTTCTCCCTTCCTGAAATGTTTTCAACTTCCATGTTACTTTAGCCATCCATTCCCACAGGGCAGGTTTTCTACTCTTGATGTAAAATTGAATCATCTGGTATCACTTAAAAAGTACAGAAGCTCAGGACTCACACTGGAGTTTTGGGATCTGCTTTAATTTGTTACAGTTTACAAAAGCATCAAGAATCACTGTTATTCACATTATCATGATCAATTATTGCTACTCCAGTAAGTTCACATTCAAGAATCCTATTCTCCAACCTCTTTATTCTAGCCTAGTTCCTCTACTGCTCTGATTTAAGCAATCTTTTGACTTCTACGTTTCATTAATACTGCCAATTTTTATTGTCCTTCACAGATCTGATGTCTTCACTGCATTCCATACCAACTAAAACTCCATGGTTCATGATTGAAAACAATTTTTTTCAGTCTAACATCAATGTCCTTACCTTTGTTTCATCTCATATCAATATCTGCAAAATCTCAACTCTAGTTACCTTCTCTTCCCTCTACTTTGTGAATGAAACTGCCCAACAGAACATGCTGGTGAAAATCACAGTTGTCTCATTTAAAATTCATGATCATTAATCTAAGTTCCCTAAGACCAGAAATCTCTTTTGTTTGCTGTTGTATCATAAGAGCTTAGAGGAGCACTTAGAATCTAGAAGGAACACAATAAATATTTGTTATATAAACACCTAAGTGTCAAATTGTCCTTTAGCAAACTTAATAACCCTGTGCCTTCTGGATGTCATGAACTTTTATAGATAACTAAAACTCATAAGAGTTTTGGCTCTTCCCTAAACATAGACATTGGTTGTTTGTTTGTTTGTTTGTTTGTTTGTTTTTTTCCTGGCCTCCTTATGTCAACTGTTTTTTTTACTGCTTTGTTTCCCCACATCCCTCAAACCCTTGGGTAAGAGAAATGGAATGGAAACCTAGTGTTTCCATTATCTCTTCCCCTAGCCTTATCATTTTTCCTCAAAACACTGATTGTTTCCACCCTGACTTTCATCTAATAACTTTGCTTATTATTTCATTAAGAAAAATAGGACAACTATCAGAGAACATAAGTCTCACTATTTCTACCCACCTAAATGCAATGATGGTTAAAAAAGAATGTGCTGGAAACTCTATAAGAAAACCTGATGGCATTAACAACATAGAACTTTTAAAATGGGGGGAAATATTTTAAATAATGAATAAAAACAAAATGAAAACTTGGGAAATACATTTGCAATATATATAAAAATATTACATAAACTTATACAAAAGCCTTGTAAGATCATTGTGCACAGTTGAAATAATAAAAAAATGTAGTTGAAAAATGCATGTTAAAAAGAATTCAAGATGATCAAGTTATTTAATGTCATTAATAATCAATGTAAGTTTAAGTATTTCTCTCCATCATACTGATAATGACTAAAAATGAAGAAAATGCTGTTTTTACAGCCAATCATTCTGTGAACATGCCCAGACTAGACAATATTTAACATGCTCAAGGCATGAAAACAGGTCAGAATTTCTGAAATATACTAAAGAAAGGAGACAAGTCTTTTAGGCCGTTGTAGGTTATGGGATAGAGTGTGGATTTATTTAGAAGTGAAATGGGAATTTCTTTGAAGTAGAAACAGGCAAGTGACAGACTTTAAGTCTTTTAAAGGTCACTATAGTTGTGATGAGGGGACCCTGTGAGGGCAGCAGAAGCACAGTGACTCAGTGGTATCAACGTTGTTGTAAATGAAAGATCATGATGTTCTGGACCAGCATGGTGGCTGCAAATATAAAAGAGAATGATTAAGAACCATTTAGGAAGGAAATTTTCACAAATTGCTCTTGGTATATTGTAAAGCATGATTGATAAAGAGAACAAGCAATTTGTTCAAGAGAATATTTTAGAAATGACAGAGCTGTGATTTGTACTTGGCTTTGCCTAATTCAGTGCCCTATGTACTTTCACAGAGGTAGATATAATGGGTGTGAAAGAAACATGAACATCAGTGCCCTTCAGTTACTCAGGTCCCTTCAAATGCACTCAGGTGGCCCTAGCAGTGTGTTCTCATGGCAATGCTTTTACAAAAACATTTTAACTATGGTTCAGTCCACTCTTGTTCTGCTCGAACTCCTCTCTCCCAATTCTCCTAATGTTGGGTGTGACCAAGATGGCCTCAAACTTCTCCTGAGCTTGACTAAACAGACAGGCTTCTTCCGGGCTCGAGGCATTGAACTCCCTTTCCCTATGGGTATGCTTCATAACATCTGTAATTGTAAATTTTTTTCTCTTCCCCCCCCTTTTTTTAAAGTAAATCTCTTTAAAAGCCTCTTGCCAGTTTTAAAACCCAGGAATATTTTTTCTCAAGGGCATGGGGTCCAGTTCTTTATAAAATGAGATCATCAAGGAAGATAGCACACCTATCCCCTGATCTTTGTAGAATTGGAGCCCAATTTTATAGGTAGGAGCCTAATTTTGATGGGTATCTTGCTGTAAGTTGTAAAACTACCTCTTGTCATGAAGATATGAAAAAAATCACTTTGTCTTTGAATATGACCAGTTACCAAGCAAAGATGGCATATGAGTCTTCCCATCTCAACTCTTAAAAGCTCCTCCACCTTTTGTTTCAATAGCACTGAATTCAAATTGCATTTTATTATCTCTCATTTATTGCAATAGCCTTGAATAAAGTCTTCCTATCCTGTTTAGCTTTTCCTGGTGCAATTTTTGTTTTGACAGATTCCTTTGAGTAACTAAAGTCTTTTGGGAACCCAATTAAAGAAACATTAAATTGGGGATACAAGCTAGGTTTGGCGTGTATGTATGAGAGAGAGACAGAAACAGAGATAGACAGAGAGGGAGGGAGAGATTGCAAGTACTTCTGTGGTTACTTCAGTCATTGCTAAGTTTTCATAAGCTAACAAGGACAGCACTAAGATTAAATCTTAAACTGTCTGATATAAATGCTAATGACCTTAATGATATATAATATAATCTGCCTCAGGTCTTATTTTAGGGCATTCTGGTCGATCCCTAGTCACTTCTAAAATTTGGCATTCTGACCCATCTCCTTATCTGGCTCTACCTATATTTTCCACTTTTGCCCACTTATGTCCCATCCATGCCCTCTACTCCACCTCACTCTTTGCCTCTACTTGACTGTGCCTTTATTATATTCTTGCTTCTGCCTAAAATGACTCACTCAATTACAAGCTTACAGATTCATTTGAATTTCTAGCTGAATAACATAAAATATTAAAAATTATAACTATAAAACAAACCAAAAAATTAAAAACTAGGATTTAACCAACAAGTAGTGGTTACTTCAAAAGATATTTAAGACTAGGCATTGTTTAAAAAACCAAAAGCAAAAAAAAAAAAAAAAAATGGCCTGAAATCTTAGTTTATACATTAGAGAAGCTCAACAGAGATTTTGACAAAATTGGAACAAACTTAGAATTTATATGATATTTCCAATAATGAGTTTGAAACCAATATAAGCTTTTCTAAATAATAATTTTAAAAAGTCTCATCAACTATGTTAGAAGAAGAAGAAAGACTGGAATTTATTTTTTCTTTCTACATTGACAATGATCTTACAAGATTGTTTTCATTTGACGAGATGATCAGTAATAATAAATCAAAGTGTAAAAAAGAAATATTATAGAAGTAATAAGACAGTTATTTGGTAAAAATATAGTTTTCTGGATTTTTGTAATCTAGCAATGTTTGTAATTTTCTGCAGTGTGCTATTTGTTGTGATTTATATAGTCATTTTGAGATTTAATTTAAGAGTTGTAATTATGCTTTCATTTTCTTGCAGAGGACACATCAAACTTTCTAAGTTTCAAAACCTAGAAATGCTTCTGATTTTTCCTCTAAAATTGTCGGTCTTAGTATGTCAGGCAGCACTTCATAAATGTGTTTCATTAGAGAAACAGGCAGCTTATAAAAAAATGGAGGGGGTTTCTGACATTTCAGTAGGACATAATGTTAACATTTTAATCTGATGAAGCTGTTCAGAGAGGAGAGATGCTTTTAGGATCAATGAAAATGGTTCTGAAGAATAACATCATGGCAGGATTGCAAGAGGATGTTAAGCACTGAGGACCGTATAGCACAGCAACCTGAGGCTGCTGTATAAAATGAGTCATGAAAGCTGGTCTCCACATCTAGGATGAAGGATTAAGAGTCCATAATAGGGACAGCCTGGGAAGATGGGAGAAAAAAACCCACATGTATATTAAATTATTTATTACTTGGGTCTGTATAATGGTTGAGTGCTGGCATTGGATAGGGTAATATTGCATATAACGATCCCTTTGTAAATTGTGAGAAAACAAACCCGATTTCAATGTGGATAAATGAGGACTTCCCAGAAGTTCATGTAAAAACAAACAAACAAAAAAGCAGTCTGTGATGGTCAAAGCAGTGAAAGCAGGGTGTGTAGTAGGACAAACTTGCAAACAGAAGCATCATGTTCAGAAACCATATCAATCTTTAAATTTCAATCTTTTCCCAACTTAAATATTTCCCTGTAGCCCATTTTACTTCCATTCTGGGACAGTGCTAGGTATAATAACAAGGGGCTCAAAAGGAATATCATTCTGGACATTTATTGACCATCATTCTGTTGTATCATGAGGAAAACTAACACAACTTTTGTAATATAGTAATAATAATCACAGCAAGAGAAAGAAGACTGGGGAGAAAATTAAATGATTCTGAGAAAGCTCATTATAATTATATTTAAAGAAGATTAAACTTCCACAAGTTAAATTGTTTATAGAGTAGAATTTATTGTTTTCACTCTCCCTGGTACCATGGTGGCAAATAGTTATCCTCAATTTTTACCATATATTAAATTTAAAAGCAAGTACCATTCATATCATGCTTCATTTCATGTACAAATCATCTCCATATCTATTAAATGGTTATTTAGGTATTTATGCTTTGGTAATTTAGATATTTTATATTAATTTTAAAGAGAACCATCAGGTTTTTGTTTTTTGTTTTTAAAGAAATATTTATTTTAGTGAGAGAGAACAAGTGAGTGAGGGGAGGGGCAGAGGGAGAGAGAATCTGAAGCAGACTCCCTGCTGAGCTAGACATGGGGCTAGATCTCACAACCCTGAGAGCATGACCTGAGCCAAAATCAAGAGGTGGCCACTTAATCTACTGAGCCACCAAGGTGCCCCAAAGAAACTTAATCTTCTAATAAATAGCACTAAGAATTTTAAATAGCATTTTAATGTATGGGTTTATATTGATTTATTTACTTATATATATGGATGTATGGGTTTATTTTCCTTATTACCACATGTTTTTATTAATTGAAGTTTATTAATTGAATCAGTTTTTATTAATTGAAGAAAGTCTTATTTTATCTGAAGATCATAAATTTTTCTCAAACTGTCCCAGAATGGAAGTCAAATGGGCTACAGGGAAATACTTAAGTTGGGAAAAGATTGAAATTTAAAGATTGATATGGTTTCTGAACATGATGCTTCAGTTTGCAAGTTTGTCCTACTACATACACTGCTTTCACTGCTTTCACCATCTCAAACTAATATGGAGATAAGTTTCTCAAACTCATAAATTTTTCTCAAACTCATTGCATTCTTTGGAGCATCTTAGCCAATCTTATATTGTATAGTGAATATAACATTTGCATTATTATTTATTTATGTAAATTACTTTTGGAATATAAATTAATATGTCCATATGCAAGGTTGGAGATTAATATCTATCTCTATCTGTATTCTGTAATAAAATGGTTGCAAGCCACTGTACCAAATTCTTAAAGGTACTAGCAAGAAATTTATATGTGAGAAGTGGTCAGGATTCTAGAAAAATCAAGCAGCCCTCTCAGTCTATTTTTTCACTTTTAATAAAGGTATGGGTAAGAAACTTAACTGTTGAATTGTGCTCTCCACTCAGAGTTTGGTGTTTGTCAGTCCCAAACACCCCATACCTTAGAATACCTTTATTTGGATATAGAATCATTGAAGGTGTAATTAGTTGAGATGCAGTCATACTGGAGTAGAGTAGATCCCTAATCCAACACCTTGATTTTGGACTTCTAGCTTCCAGAACCGTGTAACAATACATTTCTGTGTTTTAAGCCACTCAGCTTGTGGTATTTTGTTACAGTATACCTAAAACAAAAACGAAACAAAAAAAAATAATAGAGATTATGGTATCAAGAAGAGTAGTGCTGCTGTAAGAAATACATAAAAATGCGGAAGTGGTTTGTTATTGGGACACAGGCAGAGGCTAGAATAATTTTTAGTTATGTGATAGAAAGAAGCCTACATTACCTTGAAGAGACTGTTGGTAGAAATATAGATGTTAAGGGTGATTCTGCTGAAAGATTATATAAAAATGAAGAAGGTGTTCTTGGAAACTGGAGGAAAAGTGATTCTTTGTTTTATAAAGTGGCAGAAAATCTGTAAGAAGTGGACTTGGATATTTAGCTGAGGGACTTTCCAGGCAAAATTTTGAAGACACAACCCGGATTTTTCTTGCCTCAAGAGATAAAATGCAAGAAGAAAGAGATATTGAAGAAGGAACTGCTAAGCAAAAATAAACCAGCCTTTGATAATTTGGGAAATTCTCAGCCTTTCCAGATAATGTGCTCTGGAAACAGTGCAGAGTGGGGCTAAGCAGCAGTGTCCTAAAGGGATTAGGTATGTGATGTATGGATCCAATCAACCATCTCAGCAGGAGCCAGTGATAGAGCTGTGGTTATCTAGGAAAGACCTGTGGAAGTCTCTCTTGTCAGATGGCTTGGAATACCATAAATTCTGCAGGAGGTTGACAAAAAATCTCTAGAATTTTGTGCCAGCAGAAACACTGCCAGCCTGGACTGAAAGAACAGAGATGGGATGAAATGCAGGAGGAATAAAACCCAAGGCAGAGTCACCTACACAGAGGCCTGGGTTGATAGATCCTTCTTGGTTCTAAAAGATCAGCTGCTGCCCAGGGCAAGGGGCAAGGCCACCCCTGAAGGCTCAAAGAAGGGAGAATCCAGCCACAGATAATTATTCTTCAGCCTTACAACCTAATAGAATAGACCCTGCCCTGTTGCCAACTTGCTTTAGACCAGTGATCTGTACCCCACCCCTTTTCCTTCTAATTTCTCCCTTTTGGAATGGAAATGTCTATTATATGGAGATAACCTGTTTTCTGGTTTCACATGTTCACAGATGGAATGGGATTTTGCCCTGGGATGAAGCATAGGAGCATACAATACATCTCACCCATACCTGATTTAGATGATATTTAGATAAAACTTTAGAGCTGATGTCGGTTTGGGTTAGGACTTTTGGGAATGTTGGGATTGGGTGAATATATTTTGCACGTGGAGAAGATATGAATTTTGGGAGGCCAAAGGGCAGTCTCTTGAATTGTGTGCCTCCCCCCAAAAAAGATTGGAGAAGTCCAAACCCAGAATACCTCAAAATATGCCCTTATTTTGAAATAAGACAGTTGCAGATATAATTAGTTAAGATTAGATCATATGGGAGTAGGATGGGGCCCTAACCCAATATGGCTAGTGTCCTTGTAAGATGATGGGCCGTGTAAGGAGAGTCACATAGGGAGAACATTATATAATAAAGGTTGGAGTTATGTAGCTACAAACCGAGGAATGTCAAAAATTGCCACCCACCAGAAGCAAGGAAGGATTCCTTCATAGGTGTTAGAGGAACATGGCCCCTCTAATACCTTGATTTATAGAGTTCTAGCTTTCAGAATTGTGAAGCCATGCATTTCTCTGTTAAGCTACCCAATTTGTTGTACTTTGTTACAGCAGCCCTTGGAAACTAATACAACATCTATGCTCTTCTGTTACATATATTTTAAAAAACCTCAAAAAAAATTAGCACAAGAAAAATGATACATGCCAATAAACAGTAGGAACTGATAGATGTAGACTGTAGAAACCAGAAGAGCAAGTGTCCTGTCTACAGGATGAAACCCTTATTAATCTTCTCCCACACGGAGATTTGGGTGTTGACTTTAATTTGTCGAGAAAAATTTAAAAATTGAAATTTTAAAAATATTTCTTTAATTATAAGTTATCTGTTTAAAAAACCACCCAGGAGTTTAAGCAAAATAAGACTCAGAGAGTATCTAGGTCAGAGACCATTGATTGGCAACCTATAAAACTGGTGTTTAAGGAGTAGAATATTAAAGTAATTATAGATTATGCCTGTGGTTATACAATTATGATAATTTTTTCCGACCATTTAAGTGTACCAAATAAGACTTCTGCCATTTTCATCTTCAACCAGTGCGACCCAAAGAAATAGAAAGAAATAATTTTGCTGCACCTTGCCTTTAAGTTGTGCTACCTGTCTCCATGATTTCATACTAACGTAATTCTTATGCCTTTGGTTGTTAAAATGCTTTTATCATCATAATTTTACTAGCCTGCTCAGCTGATGGAAGCAAGATATATGAAATAGTAACAACTTATTAATTAGCAAAGAGACCTCTGGATGATAAATTCAGCACTTAATTGTTCTTCTTTAAAAAAAGGCTCTTGATATTTTTTTTCTGAGCAATGATGCCTAAATCAGGGCTTACACAATTAGACACACTATCTAGGTTTCAGTAATTTTGACATTGTTTCTTTTCCTAACTGTACTCTTATAGTTCATTTAATTTTCCAAATTATCTCTGAATCACAACTCTAGAAATAAATATTAAAAGCCCCGCACTGGTCATAACAGTATGATTGTATAATGGCTTCCTATGAACACGACCTGGTCTCTAATGAACCCTCATTCACAATCATCATGGCAGGTGATTTCCAATTAGAAATTACTTGATGCATCTTTGACTGTAGAGGGTAAACTTTTTTTTTTCCCTAACAAGAAAAAAAAGAAACATAATGGTTGGCAATGTGATTTTCAGCAATGGGGTAAGGTTTATAAAGAGCAAATTTGTAGCTCTTCAAACAATTAACATTCAAACTGACTGTAGAAATGAAAGCTTAAATATTCAATTTTCTTATTTTGATTGTTAAGGGAAAACCCTTTTACAGCAGCAGCATTCCATTTGTTTTGGTTTCAAATCCATTATTCTAATAAATCAGCTTTTATTCATGCGAATATTGATTTGGCTTTGTTTTTTTAAAAAGAGAAAATGCACTTAATCGAGAAAACCAAAGAATTTACAACCCCTAGAAAAGGAGAGAAAATAAATGAAGAGAATATAAAACCTAGTTCTAGTGCAAAAGCCATTTATACTGTAGTTGAAAAATACTTTGTAAATGAAAACATACTATTTATAACACCTGTAAAAAGAGAACAACATTTGTAGAAACTGTTGGCCATGCCTTAATACTTACTGGGGAAGGAAAGTTTATGGATTTTTCTCAGAGAGGGCTAGCTCTTCTCTGTCCTGTTATAAACTTTTGCTAATTAATAAGCTGTCAACAATGCCTCTAAAATTTCCATGACCATGGTTCCCAGGAGTATCACCAAATATAATTCCTCTATTTCAAAGACCCATATCCACATTGTAAAAAAGGCCGTGTTTACCCGCCTACATGCTGGTCTCTGATTATCAGCACTTCTAGAATTATTTTTGGAATATAATTAACAACTACTCTTTTGATTTTGATGCAAAAGCATATCCATGGAAATAATATTTTTCAAAAATTCATTTTTATGTATACTGTGGATTCATGTGGATTTATGCTTATGATAAAGCATGAATGTTTTACACACACAATAAAAATAATTTTTGTCAGAATTCAATATATCTACCTTCCATATTGAGTTTTCCCAACCCACCTCAAAGTAGAGCTATCCTCTAGAGAATAGCTGCAAACCTAAAATGAAGTGTCTCCAGGGACTGACTACTAGCATCCACTAGTGCCGATCACAGGGGAATTCTAGGGGGTCATTTTGGGCTGCCTAGCCTCTCAATCTAACAGATCCTACGGGTCAGACTTTTGACAGTATCTCTGAGTGAGGCCCAATTCTGCATGTGTGCTTAGGTTTGCATGTCATTATATAAACATTAAATAGATCACAATATAGATAATGCTATTAGATAGACTTCAAAAGAGAAGTGCAGAAAGTAAGGGAAGGAGGAAGGAAGAATGGAAGGAGATAGCCCAGACCATTTTGACCTCTTTGAGGTCCAGACCTTTTTATTAATCCTTCTTTGGATATTTTGTTTGAAATAAATGTTTGGTTTTTATCTCTTTGGTTTCATACCCACAGACCCTGCTTTCCCAACCACTTTGGATTGGTGTGTATGTCTCTAGATGGTCTACCTGAGTTCTTAGAGGAGTTATTTCCGAAGATATTGCCTCTCAGGAATGCCATCTGGTTTGTTAATTCAAAGCAGCTTCTCATGAACATATGTCAGGCTCTTCTCTTGTATTCTAAATTGGCTTCCAAGAAATTGCACATGTCCAGGAGCATTTTCTTCCTCATACCGGGATGGAGAGCTGACACTCCTTAAGTAACAATAAGGATAAAAGTGTAAATAAAATTTCGGTTTTGAGAACTATCATTCTATCTGAAAACAATAAAGCAGGAAAAATAATTGAAATGTCATCAATTCTTGAATGAGGAAGAAAATTAAAAGTGATTTATGCTGTGAAAGCACAGAAAAATTTTGTTCCATCAAGTTAGAGCTTTTCTTCAAGGGTTTAAGATATAAATGTGGGGAAACAAACAGTGGAGCCATGGTATGTATGTAACCCTCATCATGTTGCATTACTGATCTGTTTCAAAGTGTCAGTTATTCAGGAAGCTGTGGAAATACCTGATTGGGTAGGTTCACAAGGCAAATATGTGTAGAGGTTATAAGTTAAATAACTAAGGTCAATTAACATCTGTCTGTAAGTTAATTAGTAACTCTTCTACTTTCATTGCATTTTATAAATAGGGGCTATAATGCAAAGTAGTGAACAACCTGTGATATGATAAGGCCATTTAAAAAAACAAATAATTATTAAGCAATGGGATATAACTCAAAATGTGAACATAATGGTATAATTATATCCTAGGACATTTTCAAGGCTTGTATGCACTAAAATGCTTCTGGATCCTAGGAGGGTTATTAATATGTTTTACACTATAACCTTATCCCCCAAAGTTGCCTCATTTCAAAGATAAGGAATGCAATTATTAGAAGTAAATATTATACCCAGAGATAAAGAAGATAGTTAGGAATTATGGAGGACTGCACAAGAATTTCGGAAGAACTTTAGTGTAGGATTGTTTAGCATGGATTTAATTGATTTGCTGTTAGAGGATGCATCTTCCCATTACATTGAACTGTGACTCACATCCATAACAAAGTAAAAATCCTGCAGAAATCATTTAATTAACAGCTTAGAATTCTACCTTTAAGAACTTACTCTCCCTCACCTCCCACCATAATGTCATACTACCATATACAGTTGTCTCAGGTTTTAGGCACCTTAATGTCATACAATCATATACAGTTGTCTCAGGTTTTAGGGTCTGCTAGCCAAAAATTTGTAAATCTCCTCCAGTTTCCTTATTACAAATCATTCCATTTTATTTAGGGCATTGCTCATGCCTCCAGGCTTAAAGGACTCTTGGGGGAGGGATAGAACACCATATGAAACATGTTTTTATAAAACAGAAGTCCTTGAAGTTTTGTAAGCAATTTTCCTACCTGTTTGTGCAGACTCACCTTTTATTATTACTAAGGAATATAATTCACAAAGAAATAAAATAAAGTGATTAAGTTCCTTTAGTACATTTTATGCTTGTCCATCCACAAAGCATGTCTCCATTTCTACTGCCCTATGTAATTCTGTAAACATTAAATAATAACTGTGATTAAAGAGTATATCCTCAAATGAATTGTACCCAGGGATTTTGTGAACCAAGAATAAAAGAAGTCACATAGTTGCTTTGTTAGAGAAAGGATAAATTGTTAACAAACTACTTTCTAAGGCTGCTTCAAATATGTACATTTTGAATAGATATCTTGCATAACTAAAATATTACACCCTTTGAAAAATTCATTTCCCCTACCTTAATCTCTGGCAACTATCATTCTATTCTGTGCTTCTATGAGTTTGACTACTTTAGATGCCTCATCTAAGTGGGTTCATGCAGAATTTGTCCTGTTAGTTGGCTTATTTCACATAGCATAATGTTCTTCAGGCTTACCCATGTTGTCATGTAAGGCAAGATCTCCTCTTTTTTTAAGACTGAATGATACCTTATTAAATGTATATATGACATTTTCTTTATCCATTCATTTGCAATGGACGTTTAAGTTGTTTCCACAACTTGATTATTGTGAATAATGCTGCAGTATACATGGGAGTGCAGTTATCTCTTGGAATCTGTAGTTAATAATACTGTATTGTACCTTTAAAATTTTTGTTACGAGGATAGGTCTCAAGTCAAGTGTTCTCACCACAAAGCAAGCAGGCAAACAAAAAAACAAGCACAGAGGGGCAAGAGGAAATTTTTGGTGGTGATGGGTAAGTCTATTACCATGATTGTCGTCATGGATTTGGGGTGTATGCACATGTTCACACCTAACAAATTGTATACACTTAAAATGCATGTTTTGTGTAAATGTAGACCTCAATAAAGCTGATAAAATAGATACATTTAACACAACATGTAACTATTGCTTGTATAATGGGAAACTCTAAAATTGTTTTGAAGTTTTTCAGCAACTCATCCTTTACGTGGTCCTTGGGAACAAACTGATGGTTACTACAATGGAGGTGGGTGAGGGGATAAGTTAAATAGGTGATTGGGATTAAGGAGAGCACTAGTGACTAGCACCAGGTGTTGTATGGAAATGTTGAATCACTATTTGCACACCTGAAAGTAACATCACACTGTATGTTAACTAACTAGAATTTAAATAAAGACCTTTGAAGAAAAACTTGGTAAGAAGAAAATAAAGGAAAAAAGAAAGAAGAAATAAAAACTTTAATAAAAGATTTATTAGGTTTCAGAAGTGACAAATAGATAGGAAATACAGGAATCCATTTAGGAGAGAGTGGATTAGGATCAGATCTAATTGTAAACACAAGATCCATGATGAAGTAATGGATAAATTGGACTTCATTAAAATTCAGAACTTTCGCTGTATGAAAGACACCTTCAAGAGAATGAGAAGTTATAGACTAGAAGAAGATATTGCAAAAACACATCTGACAAAAGACTATTATCCCAAGTATAAAAAAATCTCTTAAAACTCGACAATAAGAAAATGAACAACCCAGGGATCCCTGGGTGGCGCAGTGGTTTGGCGCCTGCCTTTGGCCCAGGGCGCGATCCTGGAGACCCAGGATCAAATCCCACGTCAGGCTCCCGGTGCATGGAGCCTGCTTCTCCCTCTGCCTGTGTCTCTGCCTCTCTCTCTATCTCTCTGTGACTATCATAAATAAATAAAAATTAAAAAAAAAATTAAAAAAAAAATAAAAAAAAAAAAAGAAAATGAACAACCCACTTAAAAAAGTAAAGACTCCTCACCAAAGAATATACATGGGTAGTATATAAACGTATGAGAAGATGTTCAATATTACATGTTATTAGATAAAGGTAAATTAAAACAATGAGATACCACTACATTCCTATTAGAATGGCAAAATTGCAAGATACTGACTACACTAAATACTAGCGAAGGTGTAGAGCAACAGAAACTCTCATTCACTGTCGTTTGGGAATGCAAAATGGTAGAACCACTTTGGAAGATAGTTTGGCAATTTCATACAAAACTAAACATATTATAAAGATCCAACAATCTTGCTCCTGGGCATTTATCCAAAACCCAGGTAAATCACTATTTTGTACACTTGAAACTAATACAACTCTGTATGCTAACTATACTAGAATTAAATTAAATTAAAAAAAAAAAACCCTGAAAAAAAAAACCCTGTTGAAAAGTTATGTCACCTGGAAAATCTGCAGACAGATGTTTATTTCAGCTTTATTCATAATTGCCAAACCTTGGAAACAACCGAGATGTCCTTCAGTAGGTAAATGAACAAACTAGTACATCCAGACTATGAAACACTATTCAGCACCAGAAGGAAATGAGCTATCAACCCATGGAAAATGATGGAAGAACTGTTAAGTACACATGATTATTATTCAGAAAAAAAAATCAGTTCATAGGTAAAGAAAAGACACAGAGGAGCCTTAAATACATGTTTCAAAGTGAATTAAGGCAGTCTGAAAAGGCTGCATGCTTTATGACAATTCTGGAAAAGATAAAATTTGTAGAGTCAGTTAAACAATCAGTGGTCACCAGAGATTGTGAGAAGGGAGTAGTGGATATCCAGAGGGTTTTTAGAGCAGGGAAAGATTCTGTATGTTACCATAACAATGGATGCATATCATGGCGTGTTCATCCAGACATAGAATGTACAACACCAACAGGGAACTGTAGTGTAGACTATGGGCTTTGGGTGATTCTGTTTTTTTTTTTTTTTTTTTTTTTTGCGAAGGCAGGTCATAGATCCTAACAATTGTACCACTCTGGTGGAGATGTTCCTCGTGGAGTGAACTATGCATGTGTGGGGTCAGATGTATAGGAAATCTTTATGCCCTTTCCCCAATTTCATTGTGAATCTAAAACTGCTCTAAAAAAAATCTCAAAATGATTCCTGCTTCCACAGAGTTTATATGAGTTGGGTTGGGGGAGGGGAGGAGAAAGTGAATACATGCAACAAGGAGATAATTTTTGTACTAGTTTAAATCAAGGGAAACACCTGGGAGGAGATAACACCTGAGCTCAGACACGAAGACCAAGGAAAATCCAGCCCTGAAACCATTTAGAGAATATTACTGCAGTCAGAGAAATTAGGAGTTGCAAAGGTCCTAGTGGGAATGAGTAGATATAAGGATTCATGAGCAAAAAGCTAAGGACATCTGGTTTTTAAGTACAGTCCTTTATCTGAAAAATGAAACTTCTGCAGCTTATGCTGTTTTTGATAACAGTTTCCAAGTAGTAACATAATAGACATTACTTTAAGAGTAAACTATTGTGGAAGCAATTCAATTTATTGGTTCACTTCCTTTGGTGATATTGGCAAGCTCCGTTATTGTAATTGCTAAGGGAAGATTAAGAGAGGAATATTATCTGACTCACTGGAGATCAAATTAAGTTATATGGCAAATTGGTGCAAAAAGAGAAGATAAGTGGTTGTTTTGTTTGTTTTTGTTTGTTTTAGCTTATTCAATTCTATCAAAATATGTTTTAGATGAAACGTAGGAGTTAATGAATGAAGTTTTACAGACCCGAATATTCTATAATCGAGTTGGGCTATATTCAGAATTTTCTGAGGCGGATTTTTGGGTTCACTGCTTTCTGAAATGAGCTACAGAGCTGTCTTGAATCTCAGGCAAGATACTTGCAGCCAGCACACTTGAGAAATACATAGATGACAGCAGGTATTTACTACCTGAGTAGTTAAATAGATATTTGTAGACCAATTTTCTTTTCACTGTGCTTCACCAACAGTAATTTATAAGGTGTAGCCATTGATTAATTCAAATTGCACATGTCAGGTTGAGCAAAATATTATTTCATCAGCTTCTTACACTGACATCTAAAATGTAGAACTGTCTCTTAAAGAAGCTCAAGTGGATTGTGAGGATATTTTAAGGTATTTTAAATAGGAAAGAACTTCTTTAAAATCAGAATCTTCTTTTAAAGACGTTTTCACATTTTTTTGCAATTTTAAATAGACTTTTTAAATATATTAACAAATTATATTAAATGTGTAGTCTGATTATACCCATTTATCTTTTTAATGTATTAATTGGCAGCCTATTATACATATATAACTCATAACCATCTATTTAAATTACATTTTATGGATACGTTTTAAATGTGATTATTTTTAAATCATATTTCTATATATTTTTAAATCTGAGAAGTTGGAAAGGCTGCTACTGACCATGTATTAATTATTCTACTAGAAATTATTTAGTATTGAATTCTGAATGAGTACCAAAATAATATATTCCTAGAATAAAAACTGAATTGTTTTTGTATTTTTGATTACTATGTATAACTAGAACACAAATTCTGCAATGTGTATAAGATCCATAATTTTTTACCATAATTATTATAGGCCATATAATTTTGATAATCTTTGTTATTTTCATTTTATGGGTATTAAAGTTTTCCTAATATTTGCTATTATAAAGTAATATGAGTAATAAAGATTAACACGTAGGAACTTAAACACATCATTTCAATATATGAAAATGATAATTAAAATGTCACTTAGTTGTATAGTAAGTTTGATGAATTTCATAAGGTCAACAATTTTATTTTATTTATTTTTTAAGGTCAACTATTTTAATTACTGTTTCTTATTTTTAGTAGTCAGTGATTGAGAAATTGTTTTCTGTTTAGTAATTCATGTGCAAGAATAGTTTGTAAAATGGGAAAACACATGGATAAGGATGTTGAGAAAATATTGATATGCCTAAGCGATTTGTTAAAATAAATTATCCTATTACAAATCATTTCACTACAAACACGAAGAATAGTTCAATAAATAAATTGCAAGGAACTAATTAACTTGTCACAATTTCTGATTTTTATTCAGATTAAATCTCAGCACTGCTAGTGCAAGTTGTGAAAGTTTTGGGTCCTTTGTATGGAAGATACGCTAGTGGACATTGCCTCTGCTCATTGACTTTCCATTAGTGCCAGTTTAGAGGTCATAGATGGTGTGCCAGACTCAGAGCCACTAGCTGTGGCTACACTTCTTGTGGCAGTTTACTGGATCATTTTGGGATTAACTCATCAACAATAATTTACTTTGTTCAACCCTGTTAAATACAGGGCCCAAAAATCATGTTAATAAGCATTTATTCCTGAATTTAGGCATGATTTTTCAAGGCCTTGATTATAGAAATAATCTTGATTGATTTGCCCTTCTTGATAACCTACTAATATTGTAAGGAACTAGAAAATTGTATTTAGTAAAATAACAGTTATTTTTATAAGGAATAGGTGATAATTTGTATACAGAGAACTAATAACTATTTCACTCTCTTCATGAAGGCCTTTAATTCAATTAAATTAATATTTTTATAGCCACATTCTGAGAAGCTAACTAAATTTTGTGCAATTCATCCAAAATAACACAGAACAAACTTTATCTTACAACAAATGGCTATTGACCTTTGGCATAAAAATTACTACTCTGAGAAGAGTAAATGTGACAGAAAATAGACATATGAGACTTTCAGAAGCATTTATCCAAGTATTATACTTTTAAATCACAGATGTGATAGCAAATTTTATCACATTGTTAGAAATCTTTAATTTCCTCTTTATAATTTCAAAGTATAAATAAAATTGAAACTCACTCAAATTTTATTTTAATGATACTAATATATTTTTAGAAATTGTTTCACAAAATGGCTAAAGATAAGCAAAGTTGAGGAAAAAACCCCCAAAATTCAAGAAATGAATTTTTTCATGCAAAGACATAGATCATTCCTGCTTACTTCTTTAGATAATAATATTTTTTTTTAAAAAAAGAAGCTTACTATATTTTTTTCCCTAGGTCTTCCAAAACAAATTACCACAAATTGGGTGGTTTAAAGCAATGGAAATTATTCTCTCACCTTCCCAGGGGCTGTCATTAGGGCCAGTGCTCCCTCTGAAGGTTCTAGGGAAGAATCTTTCTTTGCTTCATCCTAGCTTCGGGATGTTGTAGGCTATCATTGATGTTCCTTGGATTGTAGGACCATCGCTCCAAGGTCTGCTTCTGGCTTCACAGAGCTGTCCATCTTGTACATTTTCTGTCGTTTTGACATCAGCCATCAGGACCCATCCTAATCCAGTATGACTTCATCTCACTTTTATTGGATCAACAAGGACTCTATTTCCAAATGACATTACATTCATACGTACCAGAGTTGAGGACTTCAACTCTTTTTTGGAGACACAAACCCCCAACAAATACCATGAGCTTAACTTTCACATTAATATTTAACATAAACAATGCTTAACATACCCTAAAGTGTAACATATATAAAACGAAGTAATTGAATTTTTGGAAATCTTAGCATTCATGATTAAGATAGGATAATATTCCTCCTGTGAGAGGGTTTCAACTGGTAGACTAGCATTACACTTTCTGCAAAGTCATCCTGGGTTAGTCAACATTTATGTTTCAGCAAAAGAAAAACATATGCCCCAAGGAAACTACTACTTTTTCTCATCCTATTTATTTATTTTCTGCTTATGGCTACAACTTCAGTAGCATTAAGTGTCATTCCTTGTCTTATTTGAAAAAAAAAATAGGATACTGAGTACTTGATGTTTTGAGAGTTCTACATTCACCAACACTTGTGTATGCAAATGAATCACTCCTTGCTCTCCAAATTTTCTAATTGAATCTCCCAAAGTAACCGTGCTCCAAATTCTAGGGTTCTTTTTAAAAGTTTATCAATTTTTCAGTCCTCATCAGAAAAGTTTTCACAACCTCTAGCATCCAAGTGCTAGAGAGTATACACTGCCAATTCCTTCTCAGAGTGTATCTTCTTCTTCCTGATTGGAATGTGTTAGAATTGTACTACAGAGACTATTCCAGCGATGCACATACTACCTAACAAAAAGAATCCCTTTTTACCACTTTTGGAAGAAAACCTCTTAATAGATAACATTTTTTCCCTCCTTTCATGATATTTTTGTAATTTTCTAAAGTGGGAAATTCTCTTGAGCACACATCAGTACTTCTGTTGCAAAAAGAAATGATTGCAGCAGGATACATTTTAAGTATAATCAGCAAATTTTCTCTAGTATTTATAATAATAATTCTGTATGTATTCCATTTTATCCACAAAGCTAAAGCATTATATAATAAACACTATCTAAACTGACAATTTTAAGTACAGTATTTAAATAGAGCTTAGATGAGATTATTTATGCTTAGGAAATACTACATGTGCTTATAAGCAACTAGGAATATGACAATTTATATTTCTCAGTAAATACCACTAATTCGAGGAAGAGAATATGTTTATTGCCCCAGAATTTTTCACTTGCCAGGCAATTTTGTTTCAACCTTACTTCCCAAGATCTAACTTCTTTGTGATTTTTAGTATTATTGATTAGATTTGTCTGTTTTTGCCTTTCATTTAAATGGATAATAAAGTATACCTTCCTTATCTATTTGACTGTTTTCTCCTTAATATGTTTTTGAGATTCTTAATGTAATGTTCTTTGAGTTTACTGTTGTATCAATAATTCATTTCTCATTATTGACCAGTATTTTTTGATTATATCATAATTTTTAACCATTCTCTTATTGTTTCTTTTGTTTTCATTTTTTTGTTATGAATAATGATAACATGAGTATTCTTATATCTTTATAAACATGTATTTCTACTGAGTAAATACACCCAGATGAAAAGTTGGTGGGTAATAGAGTAGATCCATTTTTTAAGTTTTTATTTAAATTCCAGTTAGTTAATATACAGTGTAATATTAGTTTCAGGTGTACAATTTAGTGATTCAACACTTCCATGCAATGCCTGGTGCTCATCATGAGTGCCGTCTTAATCACCATTACCTATTTAACCCATCCCTCCTCTGCCCCTCCATCATTGGTTTGTTCCCTAGAGTTAAGTCTGTTTCTTGGTTTGTGTCTCTCTCTTTTCTTTCCTTCTATGCTCATTTGTTTTGTTTCTTAAATTCCACATATGAGTGAAATGATATGATATCTGACTTTCTCTAACTTATTTCACTTAGCATAATACTCTCTAGCTCCATCCACATCATTACAAATGGTAAAATATCATTTATTTTTATGCTGAGTAATACTCCATTGTATATATATATATATATATATATATATATATACCACTCTTTATCCATTCATCAATCAATGAACAATTGGGCCGTTTCCATAGTATGGCTATTATAGATGATTCTTCTGTAAACATCCGGGTGCATGTATCCTTTGAATTAGTATTTTTGTATCCTTTAGGTAAATACCTAGGAGTGCAATTGCTAGATTGTAGGGTAGTTCAGTTTTCAATTTTTTTGAGGAACTTCCCTACTATTTTCCAGAGTGACTGCACCAGTTTGCATTTTCAGAAGCGTTCCCCTTACTCCACATCTTTGTCAACACCTGTTGTTTTTTGGGTTGTTGATTTTAGCCATTGTCACAGGTGTGAGATGTTATCTCATTGTGGTTTTGATTTGTAGTTTCCTGATTATGAGTGATGTTGAGCATCTTTTTGTGTATCTGTTGGCCACCTGGATGTCTTTGGAAGAATGTCTATTCATGTCTTCTGCCTATTTTTTAATTCGATTTTCATTTTTTGGGGACGTTGAGTTTTAGGTCTCTATAGATTTTGTAAACTAACCCTCTATTGGATATGTCATTCGCAAATATCTCCTCCCATTCAAGAGGTTGCCTTTTGGTTTTGTTGATTGTTTCCTTCATTGTGCAGAAGCTTTTCATGTTGATGACGTCCAGCGGTTTATTTTTGTTTGTTTCCTTTGCCTTAAGAGACATACCTAGTAAGAACTTGAACAGCCGATGTTAAAGAGGTTACTGCCTGTGTTCTCCTCTAGAATTTTAGTGGTTTTATGTCTTCACTTAGGTCTTAAATCCATTTTGAATTTATTTTTGTGTGTGGTGTAAGAAAGTGGTCCAGTTTCATTTTTTAGCATGTTGCTGTCCAGTTTACTCAACACCATTTGTTGAAGAGACTGTCTCTTTCCTATTGAATGTTCTTTCCTGCTTTGTCAAAGATTAATTGACCATGCAGTTTTGGGTTTATTTCTGGTTTTTCTATTCTGTTACGTTGCTCTGTGCATCAATTTTTTGTGCCAGTATCATACTGTTTTGATCACTACAGCTTTATAATATAACGTGAAGTCTGTAATTGTGATGCTTCCAACTTCTCCTCCCCCCCGGCCCCAAATTGCCTTGGCTACTTGGGATCTTTTGCGGTTCCATGCTTTTTTGAGGATTGTTTGTTCTAGCTCTGTGAAAACTTCTGGTGGTATTTTTATAGGGATTACATTTAAAGTGTAGTTGCTTTGGGTTGTCTGGACATTTTGACAATGTTTGATCTTCTGATCCCTGAGCATGAAATTTCTTTCCCTTTCTTTTTTGTCATCTTCAGTTTCTTTCACTAGTGTTTTATAGTTTTGAGAGTACAGGTCTTTTACACCCTTGGTTAGGCTTATATTGCTAGGTGTCTTACTGTTTCTGGTGCTGTTGTAAATGGAAATGATTCCTTAATTTCTCTTTCTGCCACTTTATTATTGGTGTACAGAAATGCAGCAGATTTCTGTACATATGATTTTATATCCTAAGACTTTACTGAACTTGTGTATCAGTTATAGCAGTAATCTTTTTCCCCTTTGGGTTTTACAACTAATCACGTTTCTTTGAATATTCAACTCTTCACATAGTAAACTAATCCCAGCATAGTGTCACTCTAACATTGTTAAGCCACTTATATATTCATTCACATTTGCAGTATATGACTAAATATGATAAAGCTTTGATTTTGTCCTTTCTGTATAATCTGTTATTTTTTATAGCAGATAACAAAAAGAGGAAAATATCTAGCAAAGCACTCTTTGGGCTTATTTTAAATGAAATCTACAGTATGAAAATATGCATTTTCCAGGTGAGTATGAGAAATTGAAAGATAACAATGGTCAGAGCCTTAGAAGAAGAAAGTACAGAAGCGATTTCTTGGAAACTGGTTGAAGACAGTAGAAAAATAGAGTTTGCAGTTTCTGACTTCCTGGTAACATCAGAAAACCAAGCTCAAAGACGCTCTCCCAAGCCTAATTTGATCAAGAGACTGGTTGTGGGTTTTGGTTTTTAGCACACGATAGCATCTCCTTCCCCTAACGACTTCATCATTCAGAGTCTAAGTTCTCTCTTAGAGCAGGTTTCTCTACTTTAGTGGAATGTATGTATGTATATATATATATATATATATATATATATATATATATATATATATATATCTTAGCTCTCTCTCTGTGTTTCAATCTTTATTTTTCCATTGTTGGTGAATCATAATACCGATAGGTATATAATGCAGGAAATTAAACTTTCATCTATTAAAAAAACAAATTTGTAAGAAATTCTCATATAAACAGCCTTATACATGACTGGTTCTAAAGTTTGGAATGGGGGATCCCTGGGTGGCGCAGCGGTTTGGCGCCTGCCTTTGGCTCAGGGCGCGATCCTGGAGACCCGGGATCGAATCCCACGTCGGGCTCCCGGTGCACGGAGCCTGCTTCTCCCTCTGCCTGTGTCTCTGCCTCTCTCTCTCTCTCTTTCTCTCTCTCTGTGACTATCGTAAATAAATAATAAAAAAAATTTTAAAAAAATAAAGTTTGGAATGTTATAGCAAAAAGTGACTGTAATAATTTCATTTTTCCCATTACTCTCATCGTTTACTATCTGCTATTTCTTCTGAACCTGAAGTATTTTAGCTTTCATTTCATAGAAAATAATTAATATGGACAAGGAAAGAATTAGTATTATTTATAAAGGATTTTTAAGTTATTAGAAACTGTATAAAAAATGAAGGAGCCAAATACATTTTGAAAAGAAGCAAAATATTGATATAATATGGACTTTTTAAAAAGCATAAATTACTTTTGTTTTATAACCAATATTCTTTTTTACCTTAACCTGAAGGATTACAGCTTGTATAGATTTACATGGCTATTTAAAACATTAATAGGGACTGAGTAAGATAATCTTCTATGATTATGCCAAACATTCAGATGACTATTAAACATTTTAATCACTTATTCATATATTTTAAAGCAGAAACAATTGTTTCTTTTTTTTTACATTTTTAATTTTTTTTATTTTTTTAAATTAATTTTTATTGGTGTTCAATTTACCAACATACAGAAAAACACCCAGTGCTCATCCCGTCAAGTGTCCGCCTCAGTGCCCGTCACCCATTCACCCCCACCCCCCACCCTCCTTCCCTTCCACCACCCCTAGTTGGTTTCCCAGAGTTAGGAGTCTCTATGTTCTGTCTCCCTTCCTGATATTTCCCAACATTTCTTTTCCCTTCCTTTATATTCCCTTTCACTATTATTTATATTCCCCAAATGAATGAGAACATACACTGTTTGTCCTTCTCTGATTGACTTATTTCACTCAGCATAATACCCTCCAGTTCCATCCATGTTGAAGCCAATGGTGGGTATTTGTCGTTTCTAATGGCTGAGTAATATTCCATTGTTTACATAAACCACATCTTCTTTATCCATTCATCTTTCGATGGACACCGAGGCTCCTTCCACAGTTTGGCTATTGTGAACATTGCTGCTAGAAACATCGGGGTGCAGGTGTCCCGACGTTTCATTGCATCTGAATCTTTGGGGTAAATCCCCAACAGTGCAATTGCTGGGTCGTAGGGCAGGTCTATTTTTAACTCTTTGAGGAACCTCCACACAGTTTTCCAGAGTGGCTGCACCAGTTCCCATTCCCACCAACAGTGTAAGAGGGTTCCCTTTTCTCCGCATCCTCTCCAACATTTGTTGTTTCCTGCCTTGTTAATTTTCCCCATTCTCACTGGTGTGAGGTGGTATCTCATTGTGGTTTTGATTTGTATTTCCCTGATGGCAAGTGATGCAGAGCATTTTCTCATGTGCTTGTTGGCCATGTCCATGTCTTCCTCTGTGAGATTTCTCTTCATGTCTTTTGTCCATTTCATGATTGGATTGTTTGTTTCTTTGGTGTTGAGTTTAATAAGTTCTTTATAGATTTTGGAAACAAGCCCTTTATCTGATATGTCATTTGCAAATATCTTCTCCCATTCTGTAGGTTGTCTTTTAGTTTTGTTGACTGTATCCTTTGCTGTGCAAAAGCTTCTTATCCTGATGAAGTCCCAATAGTTCATTTTTGCTTTTGTTTCTTTTGCCTTTGTGGATGTATCTTGCAAGAAGTTATTGTGGCCAAGTTAAAAAAGGGTGTTGCCTGTGTTCTCTTCTATGATTTTGATGGACTCTTGTCTCACATTTAGATCTCTCATCCATTTTGAGTTTATCTTTGTGTATGGTGAAAGAGAGTGGTCCAGTTTCATTCTTCTGCATGTGGATGTCCAATTTTCCCAGCACCATTTATTGAAGAGACTTTCTTCCAATGGATAGTCTTTCCTCCTTTATCGAATATTAGTTGACCATATATTTCAGGGTCCACTTCTGGGTTCTCTATTCTGTTCCATTGATCTATGTGTCTGTTTTTGTGCCAGTACCACACTGTCATGATGACCACAGCTTTGTAGTACAACCTGAAATCTGGCATTGTGATGCCCCCAGCTATGGTTTTCTTTTTTAAAATTCCCCTGGCTATTCAGGGTCTTTTCTGATTCCACACAAATCTTAAAATAATTTGTTCTAACTCTCTGAAGAAAGTCCATGGTATTTTGATAGGGATTGCATTAAACGTGTAAATTGCCGTGGGTAACATTAATTATGTTTCATATCAACATATTCAGTTGACTGATGATATGTCTTACTTTTCAGATATTTAAAGATGGTTGGTCTATACTAATGGACTAACAAAGTACTTTCTTTTAAAGATTCTTTCACTAAAAATGGAAAATAAATATGTACAAATATATTTTGAAGGGTTATGAAAGCCTACAGGGTTGCTGATTAAAATCAGAAATTAAAATGGATAAAACAATTATAATGAATTTAAAACCATTTAGAAAACATTTAAAAATTAACTTGTTAAAAGTATTAAAATGTTCTCTGTTATGAAAATTAATATATTTAAAGAGAAATCAGTAATTTAGTATGCTTCTTATCAGAACAAATCACATACTATAAAACAGTATTTTGTTAATGTAGGTTATTGAAGTGATCTGGAGGGAACCAAGTGAAATTTGGCAAAAATCCAAGATTAAACATAATATCCACAGATCTCTAATTTTACTCAGATGTTACAGCAGTTGTCTTTAATTTGATCCTTTTATAAAGGACAGTCAAATACAAAGTCATCTTTATTTGGGCATAGTTGAAGAATTAAATCTTATTTAACAAAGAGAGTTGGAAAATGATTGGATGACTGCTGTTCCACAAGAATGCAAAAGCAAAAATAACTTGATTTTCTTTTGACATATTCATATTAAATTATCCAAAATCCTTTGGAAAATGTTAAATTAGAAAGTGATTTTAGTGACTAAACTTAGCAAAATATGAATTCCATCAGCACTGGAGAATGTACCTCACTCAAAAAACAAACAAACAAGCCCTCCATAACAGGAGATAAAGGAATTTCTAACATAGAAGTTGCAGTCATTATGTGTTTTGCCATGACAGGTGTTCCTACCACCCAACCATTCATGATTCTTAAATGGGAAATGATGTTAGTGTGACAAGAGAGTTGTGTTGGTTGATCAATGTGTTGACTTTTGCATAATAGGAGATCTATTTCCTTGACAATGAAGGGAAAACCTCAACTCTGCACATAGACAGGAGCCCTCTTAGTTAGAATGGGACCATTAAAATAGAAAATTTTGAGGTCTATTTTTGTAAAATTAAAGATAGGTGTTTGATATATCCCGTTCCAGCTAGGATGTGAGATGGTGCTCCCCATACAACTAGAAATCAGTGGATAAATAAACAAAACAACACTTTGCTTTAAAGCCATCTGAGTATATTGAATGTAACAATGTCTAAAGAGCCCAGTTCAAAAGAGAGTCTTTCATAAATGAGAAAGGGGGCTACAAGTTAAGCAAGGATAAAGGAGGAGGCATGCCATAGGAGAGAATTCTCTGAGAGGAGAAGAAGCAAGCAAATATTTTAATGAAAGCTTGGGCTGGTATGGCTGTTTGGAATCTGGAAGAGCCCAAGCATGAACTTAAATCTCTTGACCAGACAGTTACAACCCATAAGAATTTGCAAAGTAAGCATCTGTGGGAATAGCATGGAAAACAGAGCCATTGCGGAGTTATCAGAAGTTAGGCACAAGGACCCTGATGGAATTCAATTCAGAATTGAATTGAAATTAAATAAATCTTCAACCTAATCCAGCTCAATTTGTGATTAGCTTTGTCCTAACCCTCTGCATGAGGAAGGATAAGCTTAAATGGGAAAACCAAAACAGAGTAAGACACACATATTAAACAGCTCAATTTTTATTTCACATTTATAAAAAAGTTGAGCCTATCAAAAATTAAAATGTATGTAAAGACATAAGAAAATGTGAACCTGTGATGAAAATAAAATAGTAACCAACAGAGTGATTCTCAGCCTCGGTTTAGGATATATAAAGCTGGAAATAGTACTACTCTTATCTGTCTATCATGGGGGAAAAGAAGGAAAATGTCATAATTCCCAGTCATTAAAGATGCCTACTTACTTGGAGAAGAGTCAGATGACTAGAACACCCCCTTTGAAAACCAAGAACGCAGTGCCTCCCCACACCTGAGATGAACAACAATAGAGTATGCCCTGCCTCTTAGCCCACTGCAGCCAGGCTGGCAATAATTGAGTAACAACCCCAGTAATTTCTCTGGGGTTGGTGTAAGAGCATGGAGAGAGACCTCTCTGAAGCACAAGTATAAAGGGAAGTCTTGTTGATCAGAGACAGACATGGAAAATTCTCCCAGAGGACCAGCCCATGTCCCAAGCTCAAGGTGATATAAGAAAAATATGAAACCTGTGGTGCAGCGAGGGTGAATGTAACAGCAGAACCAAAACACAGCTCAATTTCTGACTACATTGACTAAACTCACCAAACCAAAGGAAAATTCTAGAACTTTGAAAAAGACAATATCTGAGTTGAAGAATTCATCAGGCACACTTAACAGCACACAGGACACAGCATTTTTTGTGTCCTGGCCATTGAATGGAAGGACAGGTCAGAAACTGAAGCATAGAAACAAAGGGAGTAATAACCATAACTAAACAGATGTAGCAACAAGAGGAAAATACCACATGCAGGTAGAGTTCCAGAAGAAGAAAGAGACCAAGAAGGGAGGAATATGTGAAGTACTATTGGAGAAATTGTTCCAAATATAATGAACCGACAAAAAAATATAAAATATAATAAAATTCAGAGTACCTCAGGCAGGTTAAAAAAATACATACCTAGGCCCATGATTTTCATGCAGCTTAAATGCCTTAAAAAGAAAAGAAGAGAAAAGAAAAAGAAAAAAAAAGAAAAGAAAAGAAAAGAAAAGAAAAAGAAAAAAGAAAAGAAACAAAGAATTCTGTAAAGCTAACAGAGTAAAAGGCAATTTATATTCAGGAAACTAACGATATCTACTTCTTATAAACAGAGGATGACAAAGTAAAAGATGACTTATTTTGGTGATGCAGTAATATCAACCTATAGGTCCAGTTTATTCCAAACCCTTACCAACAATTAACATGATCATGTTCTAAATTTCTAACAAAGTGGTGGGTATGAAATGATATCTTAAGATTTTTGTGTGTGTATGTATGACTTTTCTGGTTGTCAGGCTGAGCATATTCTTTCACTTAGTCACTTATATTTTCTCTTCTATGCAGCAAGTTTTTAAGACATTTACTTTTTTCTATTAAATGTATTTTTGTACTACTATTAGTGTTTGTGGCCATCCTTATTTTGAAGAATACAAATCCATTGAGAGTATTACAAGGGCCTTCCTCATTTTCATCTTGCCATTTCACTGACTTGATTGTGTGCTTCAAAGAATAGATGTTTTCAGAGTTTTACATTTTTGTCTTCCTCATATAAGTTGGGTAATGCTGGAAAGGATTTTTGTGTGTGTATGTGTTTGGCTTCCAATTTTTCCTAAATATCTGTGAGTTATTCATTAAATATTCAAAACTTTGTCCATCAAACCACAATGCTAGTTGTGCCAGAAAGTTTCCATTAAGTTCTATTGATCCTTAATCTATTCTCATTCTAACATTGTACTTTCTAAATTATGATAGTTCATATTAATTTTACACAAATTGCCTTGTTTTCACATATTGTTCTCTCTGGTGCCTTGATTATTCCTTAATCTTATTTCTCCATAACATTTTAGATTATGTTATTGAAGTTTTAGTTACGTGCACACGCACACACACACACACACACACACACACACCTACACCAGTACTCGCTAATATTTTATTTGTTTTCATTGAATCTGTAGGTTAGTTTGGATAGAGATGACGACTTTAGGTATTGGGACTTCATGAATGTTTATTTTTTGGCTTTCTTTATTATATGAAAATTTTTTGAGTTGGACTGGATTCTGATAATGTGTAAGTTTATGCCAAAATATCTCTGAAAGTATTTGTTTTGAAGGAAGAAATGAGAAAAATACAATGAAATCATCAGATCCCTTCTCAGTGATTTTGAAAACTAAGGACCATGGAGAAGGATCTAGAGCCACAGCTGCACTCAACAACCAGCAGTGATGCTTTGTGCCCTTGCACAAATATAGGATAGAACAGCTCCCCATCGTGGCCAATCCTCTGCTTGCTGAGACTTTCTACCAGGAACAAAGTCCAAGGCCTTCCCACAGAGCTGCTGCTGCAGCAGTACTATTCATAGACTGAGATGAGAGAGCAAGGGCTGGGCTTCCCAAGAAGTTCTAATAACCTCCTTCCTGAGTCTCCGGACAGCACTGACCTCACAATTTTGACTTGAGGTTTTAGTAGACATTTTTTTTCTACTAGCCTTTTTGGATCCATGACCCTATTTTATGAAATTCTTTAAAAAGTTTTATGGTTTCCCATAAGGATGTCCCATATCCTTTGTTAGATTTCTTTTTTAGTTTTCAGTTTTGAGATTTTTGTAAATGGCAACATTTTAACACTTATATTAGCATCAAAATGTGAAATAGAGATAAATCTGACAAAATATATGTAAAACCCAAATACTAAAAACTATATACGCCGCTAGGAGAAATTAATGAATAAAATAATGTCTAAATAAATGGAAATACATACTTTGGTTCATGGGTCAGAAAACTCATTAAGATGTTGATTCTCCATAAATTGTTTTGTGAGTCTTCTATCCGTTAAAGGAATTATAGCCAGAGTTTATAAATAATTCTAAAAAGTCAATAAGGAAATGATTTAATTTAAAAAAGCAAAGAAATTGAGCAGTCACTTCACTATTACACATAGCAAGTAAACACATGCGGAGATGTTCACCATCATTAGTCATTGTGGTCATGTAAGTTAATTCCACAATGAGATACTACCACGTATATATTAGAGCAGGTAAAATTTGAAGACTGACTGACCATACCCAGCACTGCCAAGGATGTGGAAGGTCTTATGTCTTGTAATAATTACATGATGGTGAAAATACTTTCAACTACTCCTTTTTAAATGTTCTTACCATGGTACAATTTTCATCCAAAATAATTCCACTCATTTTTAGAACAGTGATTTTTATTTCATGGTATAGACTAATTATATGTGTATTATTTTTTTCCCCTTAAGTAGATGCCTGGCACCATTTACTGACTGTTACTTTGCATCACACACTAGGTCAGCAATTTCAAATAACTGTTTTGAATGGAATACTGAACAGACAGGTGTGCAGTGCAACTATTTTGTGGTTCTGTCCTCATTTCATGGAAAGTATTTTTACAATTATATTCCATTTTTTAAAGATTTCATTTATTTACATTAGAGAGAGAGAACGGGGGGGGGGGGGAGAGAGAATGAGAGAGAGAGTGAGAAAATTTCCAGGAGGCTCCAAGCTGAACACAGAGCCAGATGTAGGGCTCGATCCCATGACCCTGAGATCATGACCTGAACTTAAAACAAGAGTCAGACACTAAACCCACTGAGCCACTCAGGTGCCCCTGTATTCCATTTTAATGCCTGAGTATATAGAATCACCTTGATAAAAATGTATAATATATTGAGAATACTGACAATGTCTTAGAAGCATTATTTCACTTCTGAATCATTTATTGAATGACTGGAAGTACAAATTCAACAAATTTATCACTGAGTCATTATAATGACAATCAAATCAACTAGTATATCAGTGGTTATATTTTCCTAGTTTTTTCATGAAGCAGCCAATTTTTAAAAAAAATAATTTATCGTTGACTATATATCCTTTATGAATTATTATTCTTCTAGCAACTCCTAAAAAATATAGTTTTGGAGTTATTTTACTTTTAAAATAGACTCTAGAAATTTCCATCATTTTCCTGATGTTTGTCACTTTTATGTCTCAATATTTGCTAGGAGAGTAATGCACTTTAGTTTATTCCCATATTGTTTCTGTATATCATTTTACCCTTTTTGTATAGTTTGAATGGAAAATATTTGCTCAATGGTATGTGGTTACTAGGTTATAAATGACAAAGGGTTTTCAAATATGTAGTTTTTAAGTATGAAGTTTTCAAATATTGTTAAATTTAGGGAAATTTGTAAAATATTTGCATAGGAATTGTATTTCTTTAAGTATTACTGAAATAAATGAAATAATTTCAGTAAAACTGAAATAAATGTCAGACATCTGGCTTCATATTCAAGTTGCTAACCACTAGGACATATCTCAAAGCATGATATATTATTAGGATAAAATGATTTATTAATGATAGTGGGTTGAAATAATTATTTCAAATTGTCACTACTTTGATTTAAAATACTTTTGCTGACTTTTGTCATAATTGATTTGATTATCATTATTTTGACATCTTAATGTGACTTGTGGTATACTCTTGATAGGATTAAGATAAGAAAAATATCGGGTCTGCCATTTTTTATTCTCCAAAATATTTAGTATTAGTAATATTTTAATATATTTTAAAGACATATTTTAAAACTATTTTCTATTTTGAGTATTAGTTTAATTGAATAATATAAAATAATTATAAATAAAATATAAAGTTAAAATATATTGTATAAAATATAATAAATAGAAATCATATTTATTATTACAATAATATTTATATATTACATAAAATATAATTACAATTCCATCTATATGTCTAATATATACCTATACTATATATATATTTATAAATTCAAATATATATAATCCATTTATGTAGATATACAAATGTAAACATATTTTTAACTTCAATTATTTTGGAACAGGTACACTATAATATATTGCAACTGTATAACCCTGAAGATAAATATTAGCACCATTTTCATATTATGGAACTAACACTCTTCCATCATGGTACCATATCAAGTAATTATTCCTTTGTTTAATAACTTTTTTTAGGACTCACTTTATGCTAAATACAACAAAAGTAGTGAGTTTTGGCAATGTCTCTTCCCTGATGAAGATTACATTTTGGAAGGAGTACATAGACAATGAACAAATAAGAATATCATATCATATATCATATAGTATATCAGATAGTGATAGGCAATAGGAAGTAAAAGAAAGCAAATAATGAACATAGAATGAAATATGAGCCAGGTATATTTAAATAGGTTAGGTCAGGGAGATGACATTTTAGCAGACATTTGAATAAAATGTGAATTGGTGCCATACCAATGTCTGAGAGAAGAGTAGAAGAAAGAGCAAGCTCGAAACTCTGAAACAGGCATTTGTTTGGTGCAAAGAATTGTAGAATTGTAAGGAATGCAGTCTTGACTGAAATGACAAGAATAAGGGAAATAAAAGTAAGAACCCAGGGGGTGTCTTTGGGTACAAGTTCATATGGTGAGGTAGCTATTACAAGCTTGTCATATATTTTCCTATGTGCTACAGAAAATTTTTGGAAAAGTTCATCGGAAAAGTGATAAGATTGACATATCCAAGAAGTCATTCAAAGTCTGTGAAGATGGAGATTATAGCTAGGAAAACTGAGTGGGAACAAGGAGGTAATTTGGTTATATCAGTATAAAGGGTATTGACTAGAACTTGTGACTGAAAAGCAAGAGAATCTACTGATTCTTTGATATGAGACAAAGATCATTCAAGGATGCCACGAAGTTTTTTGGTTAGGCATTTGGATAAGTGGAGGTGTCATGTAGGGAATCACAGATTTGGAGGTAGAAATGTGTATTTTAGCTCTGTCCACTTACTCTTTGGATACTTATGAGGCATTTAGATGGAGGCGTCTAGCAGGTACTTGGATATATGGTTCAAGATTTCAGGAGAGCAATCAGAACTGAATAAAAATAAAAAGTTACCAAGGTATGGCTGGTATTTAGACATAGAGGAATGTATGAGATCACCTAGGAGAAAATGTAAAGAGAGAAGTTACTGAGAACAGAGAAAAAAGGCGCAGCAACAATTAGAAACTGGAAAGGAGAGGCTCTAGTACAGGAGACAAAAGGAGCAAAGGTGTGATGGAAAACTAAGGTAATAAGGGGCCTGGAGAGAAAGTGCAGAAAGGTGTAGTAATTACCACTGAGAATTTGAATATCCTGAAGAATGAGAATTGACCTGTGGAATCTGGCACTGTCATAGTTGTCAGTGATTTTGTCAAGAGTTGTTTCAGAGTTGGAGAGATAAAAGCTTGGACTATTTCTTAGCTAAGAATAGAATTTAAAAGCTACAGTTTCTTCCTACATGACAAGGGATCATTTTGTGCCTTCCTCAAAAATACAGTCTCTTGAACTCACTAGGATGTTTCCTTCATGTAAACACCATCTGTATCTAATGGCATCACTACGATCGCTCTATTTCTTAGAAAATTGCCTGTTACACAGATGTTTGTTGAATGAAGTTCTGAAGAACATCAATGGAAGTTTCTTAATTTCCTTTATTAATTGAGAAATTAGAACGTAGGAAAGTTGGTAAGATCAAATTAAGCTGAAGTTGGAACTATTTTATTTTAACTCAATACCTCATTATATAGGAAATTATACAATTCTCATGCCCATTTCTTGATTATCTTCTGAGACCTAAGAGTGATTTGTCTTTCTTCTGAGTTAATAATAAGAATGTAAGTAATATATATAGCTTCTCATGCCGCTGTGCTAATAGAGATACCAAAAAGCTTGAATTTAGAGCTCTGATTTCATGACAAATTTGCAATTTTCAAAATGAGATGTCAAAAGTGCATTTGTTTTTATAGAAAGTAAGAAGTGATTGACTAGACTTCAGTCAATGCTCTCATGTCAGTTTTACAGGCACATGTGACGTCCATTATATTACTGCTTGGATTGTTTTTAATTTTTTTCTTTAATTAAAGTGTAATTGACACATAACCTCTTGGACTCTTATGATTGCTGTGAAACCATACAGAAAAGACATTCAGACCTAAAAATAAAAATCCCTTTAACTTCTACAAATTTTTCTGAAGAGCATCTGCTTTGATTCTATTCCCCTCTAATTTTACTTTGTTTCTACATTGGTCATCTCTGTTGCCTAGATTTTCCTGACATCATGAATATATTTGACAGATTTTGGATTGTTTGTATAAAGAATTCAAGTTTTCTTCCATTAATATTTGTCAACCATTTTTTTTTTTAATTCAAGCTGAGAGAGAAAAGTTTATTGTGTTATTTAAAATATTTTTACGAGGCAGGCAGGGTGGTTCAGCAGTTTAGCGCCACCTTCAGCCCAGGGCCTGATCCTGGAGACCTGGGATCGAGTCCCACGTTGGGTTCCTTGCATGGAGCTTGCTTCTCCCTCTGCCTGTGTCTCTCTGCCAATCTCTCTCTCTGTGTGTCTCATGAATAAATAAACAAAATCTTTAAAATATATATATATTTTTACATTCATGTCTAGGTGGTGTATTTTGATATCTACATTAAATTTCCTTTTCTATGATCTGCACATTGAAAAAAGATGGATCATAGAATAGCAACAAGAAACAACTTTAGTGTTCTTTCCCACTGACATTTAAAATTCATTTAGTAGAGAAAGCTTTTATTGTGAAGGTGCATGAAAATTATAAAAATTATGAGTGTTTTTCATGACTAGTTTTCTTTTTTTGTTGAGATATAATTGACATGTAGGATATTAGGCTCAGTTTACAACCTAGCAATTCAGTATTTGTGGATATGAAAGATCACATTAAGTCTAATATCAATCACCACACATACTTACAATTCTTTTCTTGTAATGCGAACTTTTAAGACTTATATCCGTAATGACTTTCAAATACACAATACAGTTATTAGCTACAATCGCCGTTCTGTACTGAATCATGACTTTTATGATTATTGTCAAGTGAGAGAAACAAGTTGCAATTATTGCAATTAAGTAATTAACATCCTTAGTATTATTAAGTAATCATAACCAAAATGTTGATTTAGAGCTACATCTTCCTCTTCCCAATGGCTCATATTTATGTAGAACTTATTTTCTGCTAAAATAGGATACAATAAAGACTGGACAGTTACCCCTTCCACTGGTATGCTTATCATGAATTTTGACCCCCACTAGGGTTCAGAGTATGGGTATAAAATAGGGAAAAGTAGAGACTTATTACTTTATAGTAATTTTAAATTACCTCAAGGCAAGGGTTTAAACCTAATTCTCATGTAGGACATTTTATGGGTTTGTAGAGACTCCATACGGTTTCCTTCCACCTGCAACTTTCATTTCACAGACAATAAAGACTATTAAACTCTAGCTGCTGTTCCATACACAGCTCCTTAGGAGTTTCCTCATTCTTTTCTGTCCTGTAAAGATCTTTGAGGATTGGGTATAAATAAAATCTGTCTTGTATGACTCATCTCAGTCTATGGCAAATACATTAGCCATGCTGTTGATAATGCTCCTGCCGAAAATATCTTTTCTCTTTTCTCTTTTCTTCTTTCTCTCTTTCCCTCCTTTCCTCCTTCCTTCTCTTCCTCCTTCTCTAACTTCCTCTCTTTCTTTCTGCCTGCCTCCTTCCATACTACCACATGCCAACAGTGATAGAATCTAGTCTTAGATTCTTCAGGTATATGTATCAGGTAGAAGTCCTAAGGGTCCCATTGAATGTGGAAGGCAAGCATTACTATTTTTCAGTTGTGTCACTGTTGCCTTCTTATTAAGTTTAAAATGAGGTGTACAGTCATCTCTCTTCTTGTGAATATTGAAACTCAAGATGAAAACTCTTCTTACAAATACATTTTCCAATAATTTTCTCCCACAAAATCTCTTCTAATACTTTGTATATGCTAAAGTTAATGAGAGAATTCAAGAATCATCTAAATAGTTCTAATTTGGATATATTAAAAAAAACTGAACATTTTTTTCAAAAATTCAAAAAAAATTTAAATAGGATATATTAAAAATAAATAGTTCTGATTTATTTTCTTTATTAATCTGCATATTAGCTCACCTCCATCTTACTTTGGTATATTATATATAACCTATCTCCATCACCAAATGAAATTATCAGTTTAGCATGAGTTTATCATGATCATTCCTATGTTTATGATGTTCTAATCCAATCATTTGAATTTATAGAAAATTACTGTGCTGTGCTTGCTTGCATAGTCACACAACTCATGCTTGTGCAATTCATGTTATCTTTCTTACGTGTCTTGTATTAGATTTTATTTTTTTGTATTACATTTTAAAGTAAAACATCTTTAATTTTATTTTTATAAATTTCAATCATTTAAACATCTTGCTGTACTTATGGACATTTTAGGTCATTAAGCCACTAGGAATTACTGATACTAGGGATATCAGCAAAGAACATAAATGTGATAGTCCAAGAAATGATTATAATTTTACTTCATTATTTCCAGTATTATTAATCATATATATGACACATTATGCATTGAAGTGCTAAGCAGGAGAGCATGACTCTTTTCCAGGAAGGTTTTCTCCATGATGCTATCAATGCTAGACCACTTTGAAAATATAAGACTAATGTGTTGCAATGGAAAAAGATAGTTCTGTGATGCTTTCATTATTTTGTGAACATTGCTTAAGGTATACAAATCTGAATAGAATCTCTAAAGTGAAGGGAATAAAAGTCCAAGGGGAATATTAAGTATTTTCCATTTTTATGTGAATATTATTCATTCTTGAAAAATTGTCATTTCTGGGAGGCTGTGTATTTGATAATAAACTCATCTTACTTGAGATAAGAACAAGTTTGGGCATTGCCCTTGGATAAGGTTAATCAGCCTGTTTGTCATTGTTACTGCTTTGTTTTTTTGGGTTTTGTTTTCATCTTTCAAACAAAATAGTTTCTATTTTCCTAAAAATATTTTATGGGTGAAGACATCTCTAGCAAACTATAGCTATACTTTGCTGGAAAAGAATTCCCTAGATTACAAAATGCATTATTTCCTTTTTGGCATGGAAATAATGGAGATCTGCTCCCAATTAGGAGGTATGGACACTCCAAACAGAAGGATTTTTTGCAGAAGACAGTATTTATCAGTCTAGTTTGTTTAATACAAAAATTTGACTAAAATCTTGATGCAATTAGGACATTTTGACATTCTGACCATTTGTACATATTAAAAATAAACAATGTAAGCAATCAATTTGTTGGTGGGAGGGGTTCTTTAAAGCAATTGCAAATTTATTAAGCAATGACATATGGCATATATGAATATTTAATGATTGGTGAAAGTAAATTGGGGTATTCTTTAATGAATATTAGAGTTACACTCACTTTAGATGATAAAGAAGAAAAATGAAGTAGTACCTGAATTTGGAATGGTGTCTAAAATGATGCTTTTAACAAGATTAGAAAATTACTGAATTATGAAACACATATGGCAATAGTCACTAATCTTAAAGTTCCATCAATCTTTGACCAAGTGAGTCACTGAAGAAATGTAAATTCTTTGCTTTTTATAAAAGGATCATTTAACTTATATATGCTTTAGCAACCTGAGGCACTTTTCAGAAATTTAAATATAAAAGGCAATTATTTTGTAACTGATTAGATTCTTACAGAGTCTATCATTCTTACAGAATACGAATCATATTAAAAAATGATATTGATTGTGAAATATAAAACTTATTTTTTGCTAATTTCAACTTTGTTCTAAAAGAAAAATTATAAATGATGAACTTTTCTCCCTGGTAATAGCTTCAATTTATCAATTACCATTTTTCCCTACTGTTAGTTGCCAAATACATTTTAATCAGTAGTTAATGAGTCAATAGTTTAGCTGTTCTACATATTGAAAATATAAAAAAGTAAGTAAGTAGTTTTCATTAATGAGGGCAAACCACTTAACCACCGAGTTCTCAATCAAAGTTACTGTTAGGTCAATGGACATAATGTATTTGGTGCTATAGATGCCAAGGCCAGGAAATGCAAACACTTCTTTGGGTACTCTTTCTTTCTAGAAGACTTTACACCCTTTCTAATTTTATATAATTGTTAACTTCTTTTCTCTTATATCAAATATTCTGATATTTATAATAGATTTGTAGTGAATAGCAAGTATTGATACCTTATTATTTTAAAGGAAATATGAGATTCATGCAAGGAAATTCATGAAAAATGTACCTTTTCTTTCAAAGAAATTTAAGACAGTAGTCTGATATTCAGAGTTATCAATTTCAGCAATTTCACATGCAGCTGTAGTCAAGGAGATGAATCACTTTATTACTGCACAAGATAACTTATTCCTTTTTCAAATTTGTCGGGAATTTCAGAGTAGAGCTCTAAAATCCAACCTCGCATATAATGATCCTATACACATTGTTAGCACTTAGTCTCAAGACTCCTTCAAGTTCTTGTAAATTGTCCTTCAGGTAAAAAATGAATCCTGATTCTTCATGCATGTAGGCATTATAATTATCTTCTTCATATGTTTTAGTTTTATAAATACTTTCAGTTGTTCCCAATAGTCACATATCTCTAGATGCCCAGTTAAATTGCTAAAGGGATTTACATACAGAAGCCCTTGGTATAACTATGCTCTAAAACTTACTCTGATTTATATTTCAGTCTGGAATAAATTATTTCCTTTTCAATACACAGGCAGCTTCAAGGTATAAAAGCGTTGAAAGAAGAGTGAAGGGGGACATTTTCTCTATATTGCCCTTTCTTGTGGCAGACAAAACTTAATTCTTTTTGTCTGTTTGTTTGGTCTGAAATATTAAGTGGCAGCTGAGTTTAATTTAATTTAATTTAATTTAATTTTAGGGATCCCTGGGTGGCGCAGTGGTTTGGCGCCTGCCTTTGGCCCAGGGCGCGATCCTGGAGACCCGGGATCGAATCCCACATCGGGCTCCCAGTGCATGGAGCCTGCTTCTCCCTCTGCCTGTGTCTCTGCCTCTCTCTATCTCTCTGTGACTATCATAAATAAAAAAAAAAAAAAAAAAAAAAATTAATTTAATTTTATATTAACTTTTCAAGTGCATTTTAAACTTCTCTTAATATGTATAAAGTAGAAAACAGTGTACAAAAAAGATAAATTAATTATCTAGAATCTTCACAGGAATAGCCTGCTTCAAAGGTATATTATGGTATAATTCACGGAAGTCTAATTTATAGAATGTTCTGGGGAGAAGTTTTGAAGGGTTGCAAGCTCCTTCTATCAAGATCATCCTTGATGAACCTAAATAAATGAGAGAAAATCATACAAGAGATAATTAGCAAAAATATTAGAAACCTTTGGAGAAGTGCAAGTTCTTACAAACTGGTGTGTGTGTGTGTGTGTGTGTGTGTGTGTGTGTGATGGGAGAGAGTGTTCATGACTGCCACCTTGGGTGAAACACATTTGGGAGCAGCAGTGAGAGTATTCAGTAAAAGGTATCCTTGGATATTGGTTCTGCCTATTTCCCTACACCATAATTATCTTTTAAAAATAATTTCCTGTCTTTTCAAAGAAAATGGAAATAGTTATGGGCCTTCCATAAAGCTATTCTGGCCTTCCATATGGAGTATCTATTCAGACCTTCCAAATAGTTATTCAAGCCTTCATATACCGAAATATAATCAAAATAAGTTTTACAGCATAGCTCTACCAAGAGCTGTCAGGCAGGGTAAACCCTGCTGGGATGAACAGTTTGAAAACATTTGAACACTGATCAGACTGATTTGAGTTCTTCTTCTATGGGTATATTATCCTTCCTTCACCTTCAGAGATACGAGTTTACAACCTAAGGTGACTGTTTCCTTCCACTTCTTCCTAATTTTAAGAATTTAATAATTAATACTTTAACAGGGAAATAGTCTATTAGAGTAAAACTAAAGGACTGCGATCCTCCCTTGTTCTGGATCATTATCCTAAAACTGTTTGTCTCCCCTCTACAACTGAAAGGATAAGATTGTGCATAGCTTTATTCTTTCCTCAGAATATTCTATATGTTAGAGTAGCTGATGTGGTAGTGTGCTAGAGTCAGTTTGTACCTACCCCTGATAGCCAACTGTGAACCTCTCTTTCTAATTATGAATTCAGTGATGACGCTTTGGTTGCTGGATATCGGCCATGGTGGGAGTATTTGACAGCACAAATAGACACCCCAAATCACACTTTTTGTGTGTGTTTTTAGAGATTGCTGGTTTATCAGAATTCTGCATTTGATAATGAACTTAAAAGTAAATGCAAAAATTAATTGAGGAATGCTGATATAATAAAATAGAAACAGTAATCTGCACTCATACCAATAAAATAAAGTTAACTCATTAATTTTTAATGAATACAACAAAGGAATAAGGAAAGTGCAAGCAACAAGTTGTGTATAAAAGACAGGCCTTCAGAGATAAAGAACAGATAGACTTAAAAATGTAAGATATGTGCCTATAGGAGGCAGAGAGACAATAGATTAATATTTTAAAATATGGAAGGAAACCATAAAAGCAAACAATTTGAAATATTTTGAACCTGAAATTTTGTATCTAGTCAAACTATTATTAAAATTCCAGAGCAGAAAAAAAAAAACTTCCAGAGCAGTATAAGAATATACTCAGACAAGACTTTAGAATGCTTGTCAGAGAAATGCATTTTGAAAATAATCTTAGAGGAGATATTCATTAAGAGAAATCCAAGAAGAGTGTAGCAGAAATTAAGAAAGTAAAGATAATCATATATGTTATGTATACTTAGTAGAAGTATTTATTGCATTTTGTTGATGAAAATAGATCTAATAAAAAAGAAGAAAAAAAATTCCCTAAGAACTCACTGTCAAGATTTCTACAAGAAAAGAGGGAAAAAGGAGGTACAGTGATTAGAAAGGTAGAGGTCATTTTTTAAATTATTTTTAAGTCTTAAAATCAACTATGTGAAAAAAAACCATAAAATTTATAGAAAAACCTACGTGAAATCATTATTTAATTCAAGAATATTGACAAATACATCATCAACTTAAAATGGCATTTTCATATGTCAGCCAAACCTAAAACATAAGTCATTTGATAGTTTACAATAGGAACAGAAGATTTAAGATATAATTGAAGTCTGTATGTTAACAACACACAAAACTTCCACAGAGAGCAGTTATAAATGAATAAATAATACATGTAATCCCTACTATGCTCTGGATAATTGGAGAGATATAGTCTTAAAAGGAATTGCAAGTAGACTAAAAATCAACTAGGATATTAGAAGACTTGAATAATACTATCACTAACTATTGCCTCTGGTAGGACATTCTTTCCAAAAATAACAGAACACACATTCTTTTCAGGTGCACATGGGATGCCTTACCAGAAAAGCTACATTCTGGAAATCAAAGAAGATTCAGTAATTAAAAAAAAAATGCAAGTCACATAAAGTATGTCCTGTGGTCACAATAGGACATTAGAAATCAATAATAGTAAGAACCCAAAAGGGATATTAGAATGCATATTAATCCAAATAAAAATGGAAACACAACTTAGCAGAATGTTGGGATGCTGCTAAGACAGTACTTAGGAGAAAATTTTTATAGCACCGTATGCCTATATTTCAAGACAGCACAATTTGAAATTACCTCAATTTTCCATCTTAAGAATTTGGAGAAAGAAAAGGGAGCCTGGGTGGTGCAGTTGGTTAATCAGCTCACCCTTTTTTCCTGCTCAGGTCATGATCTCAGGGTCTGTGATTGAACCTTGAGTGGGGCTCTGCACCCAGCATGCAGTCTGCTTGAGCATCTCTTTCTCTCCCTCTCCTCCCCCACTGTTCATGCTCTCTCTCATTTTTTCCCTCTAAAATAAATGAATAAATCTTTTAAAAAATTGGAAAAGAAATATAAATGAAATCCAAATTAAGGAAAACAATTAAGATCAAAGTTTGGAAATCACTGAAATAGAAATCAGGAACAATAGAGAAACCAAATGAAAGTAAAAAGTCAGTTATTTGAAAAGATCACTAAAATTGATAAACTTCAAGCCAGATATGCTATTCCTCCAAATAATGACAATACACTTCATAACATAGTTGAATTGAACTTATTCTTTAAAAGAAATATACTGCCAAAACTCACTCTAGAAGACACAAATAGGGATCCCTGGGTGGCGCAGCGGTTTAGCGCCTGCCTTTGGCCCAGGGCGTGATCCTGGAGACCCGGGATCGAATCCCACGTCGGGCTCCCGGTGCATGGAGCCTGCTTCTCCCTCTGCCTGTGTCTCTGCCTCTCTCTCTCTCTCTCTCTGTGTGTGTGTGTGTGTGTGTGACTATCATAAAAAAAAAAAGACACAAATAGCTAAGTAACCTATATTACAGAGGAGTTGAAATTATAGTTAAAAGCCCCCCCCCCCCAAAAAAAATAAATAAAAGCCCTTTCCCCGAGAAAACTCAGGATCATGTCTTCAGTTAAGCATTCTACCAGTATTTATGGACAAAACCATAATAAAACCCTACACCGAAGTGTTAAAGAAAAGAACACTAAAACTTAGTATCACTTATAAACATAGATGCAAATATTATTTTTAAAAAATAATAAAATCCTATGGTTTATACACAGGACAATAGATCATGATTTATTGGCCTTTATCCCAGAAATGCAAGGTTGGTTAACATCAAAAGATCAAGTAATATAATTCACCATATTTGCAAACTTAAAAACAATAATCATAATATCATATAAATCACAAATACAGAAAAAGCATTGATAAAATCCAACATCCATTCCTTATAAAGTCTTAGTAAACAAGAAAGTGAAGAGAATTTCTTCAAACTGGTACAAGGCATCTGAAAACTTTCTAAGATCAGGAACAATGAAAGAATGCCGGCACTCATCTCTTCTATGCACCATAGCAGCGAAGCGTCTAACCATTGTAATAAGTGGAAGAAACAAACAAGCAAACAGCCAGATCAAAGGAAATGGAAAAATTGTAAAAGCAAAATGAAGAAAAATTTAAGTGAAATGGATATTTCTACTACCTTGATTGTGGTGATCATTTTACATGTCAAAACCTATTAAGATATACAATTGTATATTGTTTCTTTTATGTCAATTACATGCCAATAAAACTGCTAAGAAAATATTGATAAATCAATTAATGTCAGTTACACTGACAAAAATTTAGAAAGCTAGGTAATATGAACTTCTGTTTCAGAACTAGGGACACAGAAACTCTCACACACTGTTTTTTAATATTTTATTTATTTATTCATGAGAGATACATAAAGGCAGAGACATAGGGAGAGGGAGAAGCAGGCTCCCTGCGAGGAGCCTGATGTGGGACTTGATCCCAAGACCCCGGGATCACGCCCTGAGCCAAAGACAGACGCTCAACCACTGAGCCACCCAGGTGCCCTCCGCCCACACTGCTTTATATGCTGAAGCAAAATTTGGTAGTTTTTCCATTAAATAAAATGCACAAATAAATCGTTTATACACTTAAAAATAAAAAATAAAATAAAATAAAATAAAATAAATAAAATAAAATGCACATACTGTCTGTAACTCAGCAACTCTTCTGCTAGACATATATGCCAAATAAATTCTCACATATAGAAGGGTATAAAAATCATAGGAGGGTATGAACAAAAATGTATCTAATGCACACAGTTGAATACCACTTGGCAGCTGGAAGCAGCCCACTGAATGAATGTATTAACAATCACGGGACTGAAACAAAGAACACCCAAAACAACAGACTGGATGGACTTAGAAATATAGTATGGAATGAAACAAACAAACCGAAAAGATATTGCAAATTATTATGCAGAACCATTCTTGTTGGCAAACATTTTATTAAACTAAAAGAAGGACGTGTAGTTTAGCCCAACACATACTATCAGAAGTATGTACATCAAGCCCATTACCGTGATTGCCTTACTGTGGTGGTTAGAAGTCAGGGGAGAGTAAATGGAGAGCAAAGTGCCTGAATAAATAAATAAATGAAATTGAAAAGACAATAATTACATAGGTCTTAAACAAATTAATGATTATAATATTCCCTGAACTCTAAAATTAACTCAATTCTTTAATGTGTACATTGCAAAATAATAATTAAAACAAAATAAAATATTGACTGCTCTCACATATTCAGCAACTGCTGAGGTATTACAGACCTGGTCATAGCTGGTAAAAATTAACTATCTATGGATCGGACTTATTTCACTGATTCTGTTTGATGCCATTTTCTAGTTGTTTGGAAATTCCAGATTTGGCAGGCAGGGCAGGTGAGTTCACAGCTTGGTGTAGTAAGTAGAGGAGTATCGAGTAGTCCTTTAGGGGACTTACTATAATAGCTCATTGGGCTCTCTGTTAGGGAAATATGCTGGGAACCAGACATGGTATTGTAAAGATACCATTAATGAGATTAATATTCCATGCTGAACTTCTCAAAATGTTCCTATGCCCAATGCAATACACATTTCCTTTTTTTTCTTTTCAAATTTTTATTTAAATTCTAGTTAGTTATCATACAGTGTAATATTAGTTTCAGGAGTAGAGTTCAGTGATTCATCACTTACCTACAACCACCCAGTCCTCATCATAATAAATGCCCTCCTAATACCCATCACCCATCTAGTCCATACCTCGCTCATCGCTCTCCATGAACCTTCAATGTGTTCTCTATCTTTAGGAGTCTCTTATGGTTTGTTTCTCTCTCTCTTTTTTTCTCCCCCTCATTTGTTCATCTTTTTTGTTTCTAAATTCCACATGTAAATGACGTCATATGGTATTTGTCTCTCTATAACATTTTTTTTTTTTTTTTAGAGAGAGACAGGGATAAAATTTCCATTTATCCATTCATCAGTCAATGGGCATTTGGGCTCTTTTTATAGGTCAGTTATTGTTGATAATGTTACTTTAACAATGCTGCATGTACCCTTTCAAATCTGTACGTTTTTATCCTTTGGATAAATACCTAGAACTGCAATTGCCAGATAATAGGGTAGCTCTATTTTTAACTTTTTGAGGAACCTCCACATGGCTATCCAGAGTAGCCGCATCAGTTTGCATGCCCACCAACAATGCAAGAGGGCTCCCCTTTATCGTCATCCCCGCCAACATCTGTTGTTTCCTGTGTTGTTAATTTTAGCCTTTCTAACTGGTGTGAGGTGATATCTCATTGTGGTTTTGGTTCGTATCTCCCTGATGATGAAAATGTGTGCATCTTATCATGTGTCTGTTAGCCGCCTGGATGTCTTTGGAAAAATGTCTATTCATGTCTTCTACCTATTTCTTAACTGGATTATTATTATTATTATTATTATTATTATTATTATTATTTTTCAGGGGTGTTGAGTTTGGTAAATTCTCTACAGATTTTGGCTACTAGCCCCATATCAGATATGCCATTTGCAAATATCTTCTCCCATTCTATAGGCTGCGTTTTAGTTTTGTTGACTGTTTCTTTCCCCATGCAGAAGCTTTTTATCTTGAAGAAGTCCCAATGGTTCATTTTTGCTTTTGTTTCTCTTGCCTCTGGTGATGTGTCTAGAGAGAAGTTGCTCCAGCTGAGGTCAGAAAGGTTACTGCCTGCTTCATCCTCCAGGATTTTGATGTTTTCTTGTCTCACACTTAGGTCTTTCATACATTTTGAATTTATTTTTGTGTATGGTCTAGTGGTCTAGTTTCATTCTTCTGCATATGGTTCAGTTTTTGGAATACAGTTTTTGAAGAAATTGCCTTTTTTCCATTCTTGTTTTGTCAAGGTTGACTGTATAGTTGTGGGTTCATTTCTAGGTTTTCTGCTCTGTTCCACTGATCTGTGTATCTGTTTTTGTGTCAGTACCAAACTTTCTTGTAATAGAGTTTGGAGTACAAAATTGTGGTGTCTCCAGGATTGCTTTTCTTTTTCAAGATTGCTTTGGCTATTTGAGGTCTTTTGTAGTTCCATACTAAATTTTAGGATTGTTTTTTTCTAGTTCTGTGAAAAATGCTAGTCGTATTTTCATCAGGATTGCATTAAATGTGTAGATTGCTTAGTATAGACATTTTAACAGTGTTTGTTCTTCCATTTCATGAGCACAAGATATTCCTCGATTTTTTGGTGTTCTCTTCATTTTCTTTCAGAAGTGCTAAGAAATTGAATCAAATAGTATATTAAAATAATTATTCATAATAATCAAGGGGGAGTTATTTCTAGGCTGCAAGAGTGGTTCAATATTCGCAAATCGATCAGTGTACTATGCCACACTAATAAAAGAAAGATGAGAACTGTATGATCTTCTCAATAGATGCAGAATAAGCATTTGATGACAAAGTTTAGCATCTATTCTTGATAAAAACCCTCAACAAAGTAGGGATAGAAGGAATATACCTCAACACTCAACATCAAAAAGGCCATATATGAAAGACCCACAACTAATATCATCCTCGATGAGGAAAAACCTAGAGCTTTTTCCCTATATTCAAGAACAAGACAGTGATGTCCAGTCTCACTAGTACTACTTAACATACTACTGGAAGTCTTAGCCTCAGCAATCAAACAACAAAAAGAAATAAAAGGCATTCAAATCAGCAAGGGAGAAGTCAAATTTTTGCTATTTGCAGACAACATGATACTCTATTTAGAAAACCTGAAAGTCATCAGGTTTGGACTGCCCCCGCCCTGCCAGCAGTCCAAAAAATTGCTCGAACTAATACATGAGTTCATTAAAGTTTCAGGATATAAAATCAATATCCAAATCTCTGTCACATTTCTCTACAATAATTCAGCAGCAAGAAAAGAAATCAAGGAATTATCCCATTTTCAGTTGCACCAAAAACCATAAGATACCTAGAAATAAAGCTAACCAAAGGGTAAGACCTGTACTCTGAGAACTATAATACTAATTTCTTTTATTAAAACTCCAGATGCAAGGTAGGAAACATTGGTGTAAATAAATGCTTCAAATAGTAATTGTCCCTAGAAGAAAGAGGTACAAATCAAGAAAGTTGGGGAATCCAGAATGGATGGTCTTTCTGTAATTTCCCTGTTGTTGACTTCCAAGGCAATGGGAAGATTAGAGCTAGGTAAGTCTTCTAACTCAGCTGAGGTGTGCCAAGCTCACAGAAAGGCCTGAAGAAACAGAAAGGGTAAGAGGTTTTTTGTCTTTTTTCTATTGGCTTCTTGAACTTGAGCTATATGAAAACTCTGACAATTGGGTCTAGATTTTTGTGTTATTGTGTAACCGCTACCTTTGAATATTCTCAGTTGAATCCCAGGGGCCATAACTGAGCTATACAGGAGCAATGATGGTCAGCAGCCCTGGTTATTCAGAATGTCTGTGAATGTTCTTCTTTTACCTCTTTTGCTACCTCCATAGCCTCCTTGGTAAAGAGGATAATCAGCCAGCCTCTTCACAAAAGGCTCTCTCCTTTAAGAATTTTGGAAAAAGTAAAATATTGTATATTGTCTTGGATAAGATGTCTACAAAAACAAAGTATGTGGAATAGATGGCAAAGGCTTTAGAAATAGTAGAAGAATGGTAGTGGAAGAGGATGATAGTAGAATTAAGGGGAGATAAAGCTGTCTTTCCTTAGTTTCCCTGAAAAACTAGCTAAAATATAAGGTGAAATATATGGAAAATCATTAAAAGGGATAGAATACAGAGTGTTGGGAATGTCTCACTCAAGTTTTGTGGGTGTTTTTTTTTTATTTGTTTATTTGTTCATGAGAGACAGAGAAAGAGAAAGAGAAAGAGAAAGAGAAAGAGAAAGAGAAAGAGAAAGAGAAAGGCAGAGACACAGGCAGTGGGAGAAGCAGGCTCCCCGTAAGAGCCTGATGTGGGACTCCATCCCGGACCCCGGGATCACACCCTGACCCAAAGGCAGATGCTCAACCTCTGAGCCATCCCCCACTCAAGTATTTAAATAGTGAGTAAATATGCTTTTAACTGCATGCACAAAATTTCTTTCCTTGCAAGCAACAGTATCCTAAAGATTTCAAAGGGTCTAATAGTTGAAGGAGCTGATTTGTTTAAAGTTATTCAGAAAGGTCAGAGAATACAGTACTTAGTTGTGAACAAGCCTTAGTAACACAAAATTCCTTTTGGAAAAATTAAGGAAATTCCCCCATAAATATTTTCTTAAAACATATAATGGGGCATGGTAAATCAAGTAGGGTATCTGATTAAAAATGTGATAAATCTAAAAACTTTAACTTACTTATCATTTCCAGGTTGTTTATTGCAATATAATAAAATGGTCTTGGAAAAATTGAATCCTATTGTTATACATATTAGGCTGCTCTAAGTCACTTACTTTTGTTTTGTTGTTTTTGTTTTACAACCATCCCATCTTTCTTGATTATACGTGCTGAGGGAAAAGCAGGGACCCAATGTGGGACTCGATCCTACAACCCTGGGATCAAGCCCTGGGCCAAAGGCAGATACTCACCCACTGAGCCACCAAGGCACCCGAGTCTTCTCTTTTTAAGACTCAGGCTACTTTTCCAGGCTCAATAGCTTTTATTCAAACTTGCACCCCTCTCTGGAGTTTAGGTTTGCTGACTGCTTCTTCTTCCCTGAACAACTGCTTCCTCTCCCCTTTGGCTATTCGCACTGTTGTCTCTTCCCAAAACATCATTCTTTGTCTTGTTATTTTATATTCCCACATTCAGCTAATGCCACACTTTCTCTATGATGCCTTTTTGAAGTAAACCCTGACTTGTCTGACTTCATCAAGTGTCTTCTCATCCCTGCTCCCAGGACTCCCCTGTGTATATATCAAAAGACACTTATGTGTTGCTGCGTAACTTTACCTTACTAATCCGTTGCATTTATTAGAACTTGATGTTCTGATAGGAGTGAATTCCTTCGCATCTGTATTAAAGGCCTCGGCACATAGGTGTTCTAGAACTTATGCAGGCCCCGAATGACTAATGAACATATCCGAAGTATCTTAAACCACCCTTCCTTTTTCAGTGAAATTAATCATGGTTAGTAGAAACAATACAATATTGATGTATGTGGGCTTACGTTTGTCTGGGTTGGTTGTATTGAATATGCTGTTGCATGTTCACATTTATATTACATGTATATAACTTAAACCAATAAATCATGCTTATTTCAACTTTTCATATATTTAAATACTTACACATAAATATTACTCTCGTACAGTCCTAAATTCAGAAAGGACAAATAAAGGACAAACTACAATTTCTCTGGTTTATCTTATTTTTTTAGTTCTTTCTTCTATCCATCTTATCTCTAAATTAACTTGTAGGGTCTAAATCAATATCTTTCCAGGGCTTTTGTTACCTTATCTTGATTTGGTGTTTCTGAACTAATGATGAAAATGCAGTTTATGTTAAGATTTACTCTTCAATTCGAACCTACTGAAGTACAAACATATTTCTTCAGACTACCGCTTGCTTTTCATTTTAAAATAATCATTTTCTGTTTTAATCACAGCAATATTGTTGCTGTTGTTATTATCACTCAGAACTTCAATTATTATTTAAGTCATTCTTTCCAGTTTTACTACTGCTCTTTCCAGATTCTCCTTGCAGGAAATTTAGATATTCAAAAGAAATCATTCTCCAATGATTATATATATACATATATACATACATGTATATATATATATATATATATATATGTTAATCAGCATGATTTTCTGTGGTGACTGGCATCAGACTCACTGAGAATAGTGAAATTCCTTCTCTGCAAAGTCACACATTCCTTATAAAATAATATGCAATTATCTATAAAATGTGATTACATTATTTATAAAAGAATATCATTCTGCCTTCAGGAAAATATTAATTGTTATAATAATTTAATAGAATTGTAATAATATTATATGATCATTATAATGAGTTTTTTCATTAGAAGAATAGATATTTTGGATTTGAGAGGATTTTGTGTTCCATCTAACTACTTTTTAGACTCAATATTCATCTCTTTTCAGCTGTTCTTCATACGTGAGTTAATCTAGATCCTATCTATCTGGGTCGAATTTTCTGTTCACAGTCATTCTCACCTAGGTTAATACTGAAGGCAGCATGCAGAACAGAACACCAATGTTCCAGCAATTTGATTGTGCAGACTTGCAATGGGACTTCCATAATTTAGGTTTATGCTAATACAGCCTAAAATCACTTTAGTTTTCAAGCAAATTGTGTTGGAATATAGGATTTGTCTGCCCATCAGAACCTGTAGAAATGAAATAGTTCATTTTCAAACGCTGATATTTTCTATCAGTATTCTTCACCCTTCTCTGGCTCCTGTGTTCCATCATTTCTTTGTAAGTCTCTTCCATGCTTCTTCCACAATATTTATACTTTTTTCTTTGTAAGTATTTGGAATTGTCTTTAATGCACATTGTCTTTGTGACGTGTGCTTTTAGGGTTTTGTTGTTGTTGTTTTTCTTCAGTTTTTACTGAAGTTTGTGAAAGATCTCACCTGGTCCATCATGTTTATCCCCAGATACACAAACAAATACATGCTTGATGCATTTAAATCAAGGGCTATTTTATCAATTTTTTTGGTATTAGATCAATTCCAGGCATATAATAGATGATCAATTCATTTTTTATAATCGTTCATGTTAAAATAAAATTAAAAAGAAGGAAATATCACTTTACCAACTGCAAGCCAAACATTAAAAATTAAAAATTGGATGAAACATAAATACCCCAAATTTTCAGAATTGAAAGAGCAAAAAAAATTGTAATGCTCAACCTAATTAAACAAAAATATATAAATCACTCTAAATACCAGTTTTTAGATGATGTTATTAGCGTACATAATGAAAAAATTCAAATCCTATATTACATTTGAAAAGCAAGATAAAAATGTGTTTTGAGGTAGATTAGAGCTACAAATACAGCAATTCAGATGAATAGTTTCAAATCTCATTAACTCATACCTTTGGGGTTCTTTTCAAAGCCATAGCTCCAAAAAATAAACAGTTTACAATCTTAGAAGTTCTTGGACACCTTGAGTGCTTTAGGAAAAAAAAAAAACAAACCAAAAACACCTTATATTAAATAAATGTTTCATTTGTAAAAATTTTAAGAAGTACTAATTAACTGAAGTAAATACACTGATATTAAAGAGCCATGGTAATTTGTTGAGGAACTGATGAACATTTCCTAACGTTTTGCTGTAGGTCTATTTTAAACTTTATTTAATTAGGAAATGCTTTTTAAAAACCCTCAATAGCAACTTATTTGCAAGTATATGAAAAAACAGGGCTTTAAAAATAAATAATAAAAAATTTTAACATTAGTACAGTGATAGTTATGTATCAATTAACTTTAAGATACAGCAGTACAATAAATGGCATTAATGAAAAATAAAAGGAATATCGGGGTCCTGGGTGGCTCAGTGGTTGAGCATCTGCCTTCAGCTCAGGTCCTATCCTGGGGTACGGGGATTGAGTCCTGAATCAGGCTCCCTGCCTATGTCTCTGCTTAATGTACTAGATCTCTGTGTCTCTCATTAATGAATGAATAAAATAAGTAAAATCTTAAAAAAATAGTAAAGTGAATATCTTGCCATTTGCAACAATATGGGTAAGGCTAGAGGATATTATGCTAAGTGAAATAAGTCATATCAAGAAAAAATATTAAATATTTTTCTTATGATTTTACTTCTATATGGATTCCAGAAAAAAAAAAAAACATGAATACAAAAACAAACAGAAAGCAGAAACAGACTCTATAAATACAAACATGGTTGCTGGAGTGGGAGAGGAGGAGATGAGCAAAATAAATGGAGAGTGGGAGTACAGGCTTCCAGTTATGAAGTGGGTAAATTGTGAAAAGATATATCAAAAGGAATATAGTTATTGGTATTGTAATAGCACTGGATGGTGATAGATGGTAACCACACTCGGGGTGAGCAGGGCATTACGTATGGACTTGTCAAATCATTCTGTCTACACCTGAAACTAATATAACACTGTATGTCAACTATACTTCCATAAGTTTTTGGGTTTTTTAAAAAAGTACTCAGTGGCTATGTGAGATAGTATGATACACTTACCTGAATGATGAAAATAAAGATTACCACTGTCAAGTAGAGTGATTAAAAAACCAATGTTATACTTAGGCAATGAGATTATATACATTAATGAGAACGAATGAACAAAGTTTTTCCACAGTCAATGAGTGACATAGATGAATCTCACAAATACAAGTTTAATTGAAATCAGTCAGACAGATAAATAATGTAAAACTGGTAAGTGTAAACAACGGTGATAGAAGTGATGATATTTGAGTCCTTTAGGGAAGAGCTATGACTGGAAGGCACAAGAAGAGGCGTCTGGGTGCATCCATTATCTATTTATTCCCAGGCTCGTGGGTCCAAGCTTGTGCACTCACTTTAAGAAAATCTATTGAGCTGATTTGTGTATTTTTCTGCATGTGTGTTATACTCTAGAATTTTACTTTTTAAAGAAGGGACATGTTACATAGAATAAGAAGCTATTTTCAAGTTTTGTAGGTTAGAAAAACAACCACACCTGAATCCTTGTTTAGGATGTTTAGAGAGGGATAGGTTCCGTTACTAAATAATTCCTAGAAAAGTGTCATGTTTGCTACAAAGGGAAAAGACAGGGCATAAGGTGAAAACTCACATGATGTAAATGTTGGATTCATGATTTTTGTGACTATATTTTAAATGCATGTTTAGCAATATATAACTCATTTCTAGATATATGTGGAAGGTGAATGCATTCAATTCAGAATACTTGAGAACAATAGCATATATTGAAGTTGGAGTGACATCCTCTTGGATTGGAAACATATTTGCTCATTGTCCTGGCTCATGGGCCAAAAGCATCAGAAAAGAGAACAAAGCACTGCAATGTCTTTATAATTACACTATTTTTTAAAAAAATATAATAAACTTCGAGTTTTTATTAAAAATATAATAAACTGAGTTTTTATTTATGACAAAGTAAGGGATTTGATAAATTAATGCCCTCTGGTTTATCCTAAATAAAATATCTGATTTAGGAAGTTATTTTAATCCAGATTATATTTTCATTTACATTGATCTAAAAGTCAGACACAAGTTAATGGAAAATAAGTAATTAGTTAATTAGGTCTAGCACAAAAATGGAAGTGAGTCTTTGTTGACAAAAATAGAGAAGGGGGAAAGAAAGGACATTGAATTAAAAGAAAGGATTTCGTCCAAGGCATATACTAATACTTGTTTTTGAGTTTTGTTTGCTTCTGCTTTCTTTGCTAACATACAGGCTCAGGATATAACTTAGAGTGGGCCAGAGAGTGGAGTTTTTTCTTATTTCATTCACTCTGAGGCTGATTCAGATCATGAAATTCCTGGAGAATGTGAAAGGACAAGAATACAAAATACAAGCCAGTGGAGAGGAACTGAAGATACCCAGGGGTTTCAGTAATTTAAGCAAAGTAAAAGGCATTCCTAACCCCAGATCTGGGACAGAATTCCAACTTCCTCATATCCTTTACTGGCTTTTATTCTGCTGTATGGTAAGTGCTAGCCAACATCTATTTCTACAATCTTCTAACCAGAGAATTTTCAGAAATTTTAAGAATTTCTTTATTTCAGACATCACCTACATTCTGGGTAGAGGGAAACAGAATGGACCATAGGCCACCAAAGGCAGCATTGAATACTTCTGGTTAGCTGTGGATCTCACAGAAATGAAAGCATTTGTGGTTTTGATGTGAGGTTCTAATACGTCTTACATAATCATGAATGTACAGAAAACAATGGTCAGTTTTAAGTAAATGATAGTAGGCAGCAATTTCATGCTGATGCTAGGCAATTGACTTTTTCAAATAAATTTGAATCCAATTAATTCTGGTTTTTTTTTTGTTTGTTTTTTTGTTTTTTTTTTTTTGTAGTACGACTTTGGTACAACTGTCCACAGCTCATGAAAGGCAATAAGTTCATTATATACTGACCGTTAACAAAAATATGTGTGACAGAAAATGCTAGCAGTTGTTAAACACACACACACACACACACACACACACACACAAACTGGCTAATACAGAGAATATATATTATATACAGTTGTTTCTAAATTGGCAAAACAGAATTACCTGTGTAATAAAATAATGTTCTTCAGGGGCCTGACAGTACATTTCTTCTGTCCTGCTGTGCTCCCAGATTCTAGAAACATGCTCTCTACCCATCTGAGACATTTGGCCTTTAAAGTACATTCTCCTCTGTCCATGACCTCTAAACTCAGTCACGATGAGAGGCAAAATAAATTTTGGGGGAACACAATGTAATTCATAACCAACTGCATTTGTTCCTGATCTAGAAATCCAGATGTGGTATTTGGCACTCAACAGAAGCAACAGCACAGCAGTGTGACAGAGACTCTGAACTCCACAGCTAAATGGCCAGATTCCAAACCCCCAGCTCCTCTGTCACCAGCTGTCACCCTGGGCAAATCACTCAACCCGTCCACCCCTCAGTTTTCTCATTGTAAAATAGGGGTGCTAATAATAATCCTACCTCATAGGGTTATATGAAAATGAAATGGATTCTTAGTTGTAAAGTGCTTAGAATCACATCTGGCCCAGTTAAGAGTATCATATTCATAAGTTTAAGACATTAAACATGACTCTAATCCCCACTTTCTTCATTTCAATACATCCCAGGCCAAAATCACTGCCTTGGTGACTGCCTACTTTCTTGAGAGCTGCAATTATTATCCTTTAAATCCAAATGGAGAGGCCAGGCTCCACTGTGGTGCTCATGACATGCACAATTGCTCACTAAATGTTTCTTGGGTCTCTATTACACTCTGTCATCATGTTCTTCCTGTCTTTTAGGAATTCTATTACCCCTTTCTGATTCTCCCATATGTTTTCTGATTTGCATGATTGACTGATCTATTATGTATTTTATGCTGCCAAGTAAATCTATCGATCTATCTATAGTCATTTTTTGAGCACTCTCTCCAAGACAACTACTGTGCTAAGTGCTTTTCTCTCTTATTTAATCCTCCAATAGGGTTTAGAGGGTAGGACCTATCATTATCCCTATTTTGCAACTGAGAAAACTAAGACTCACAGAAGTTAAAAAATGTGGCCAAAGTTATAGACCACAGGCTAGGCATAGCCCACATATGAACACATTTGGAGACTATATGATGTCAAGTGTTCCCTGGAAGAGGCAAAGGGGTAAATCTGAAACAGAGACTGGTACCTTCATGGTCTCTGTGATTCTCCTTAGAGAAAAGCTGTCCTCTCCTGCTTTATGTGTTAATTTCTCTTTCTCCTTATTTCACCATGGATAGCTCAGCAATCTTGGGTTGGAGAAAACTAAACCACTGCCTCTCATTTTGTGATCATCAAACTTAACTTTTCTATTCCTGTAACTATGTTGATGGATGTTAGCAGATATACATGGTTAAATAATTGATTCAGCCTCCATTAATATAACATATTATTGAACACCAGGAATTGTTTAAAAGAGAAATGAATAAAACAAGAACAATAAAAAGTCCAATATATTTATAATAAAATAGACTATATATTGATATAGATATAGATTCATATTATACATACTATAATTTCAGCTAAATGCATTATATTCTTTTAAAAACTCTCTTACATAGTAATTGACAGTTTTATATACTTTTTAAGTATCGTTGCCATGATGATATGTAAATAATTGCAAGGTAATTACAGTACACTTTGAAGCTTCAAAACATTGCTCATGATGGAGTGGCTCTATTTTATATCTAGACACAAGAGATAATCTTATCAGAATCACTATATAGAGATGGTCAGATGTCATCATAATCTTAATCCGCAGAGAAATTTCTTAGTTACTTCAAGTACGAAAATGTATTAAATAGGAACAGAAGAAGAAAAAGTAATGAATTAGTTGCAGATCTCAATTATGCTGATGTCTTACCTGGTGGCACAAAAGTCACCTAGCCAAAATAATTAATGTGCTATATATAACTGTTTATAAATTGGAAGAATTTACCATTCCATTTCTGGGGCAAAATGACAGGAGCAGCTTGAATAATTCCAAGGAAATATTAGAAAAAAAAATTATTGTCATAAGTATATTCAGGATCCTTGAATTGTCCTTTATATATAGATTTTTGTTGTATCCTAGACCTATTAATTCAAAATATTGATCCAACTCTTAGCTAAAGATGTAGGCTAACACCCAAGATTAGCAATTCGCTTTGTTTTCCTAATACTCATAACATAAATTCCTAAAAATGTATAACCAGACCTACAACTTAACCATAACTGTCTTTCTAGCATAAAGAATATTTTCTTAAAAACATTTATTTTTATTTGACCCATTAAATGTTTTTAATTATTGTTGATTAAATAATGGTTCTGTATGGATATAGATATTTCAAGTTCATCTTAGCTCATGTGACAAAGAGAAGTAATATTTATAGATGTAGACTACAACACATTATTCAGAAAACTGAAATAATCTGTATGTCAGGGTGAAGAGGAGGCAATGCAATCCAAATGCACAAAAAGAAAGAGAATGAAAAGAAAATAGATGAAGTATCAATATGTTATCAAAGATATAGGAAAAGAGAATAAAAAAGAATTCTTAACCTTCTTAAATCTGAAAATAAGTTAAAAATATGTCACAAATTCAATGTTCTGCATTCATGCTCAGAAAGGAAATTACATTAAGTTAAATATATCCAGGTAAAACAGCCCAAGAGCAGAGGAGGAATTTGTCCAATTTATCACATCAACTCAGAATTTATAGCCTTAAATCAAAGTGAATTGACATTACTTAATAATAATTATTAATATAAAGCTGTTAATATCAAAACATCAATACTGATGCTATTAATATCAAAATATTAATCCCCATAACCTGAATTTTGGATAAATATTCATAGAAATTCACTCTACTCTGCATATTCAAGTAATCATTGATACTCCCACTAATCTCAGCCCTGATCACTTAGATCTGTTCCTTTAAAAAAAAAAATATTTATTTATTTATTTATTTATTTATTTATTTATTTATTTATTTAAGAGAGAGAGAGAACATAAGGGAGAAAGGAAGAGGAAGAGAGAGGATCTCAAACAGACTCCCCACTGATCGATGAAGGGCTTGATCTCAGGACCTTGATACTATAACCTTAGCCCAAATCAAGAATCAGATGCTTAACTGACTGAGCCACCTAGGAGGCCCTAGATCTGTTATGTCTAATCAAGAAAGATGGGATGGTTGTAAAACAAATACAACAAAACAAAAGTAAGTGACTTAGAGCAGCCTAATATGTATAACAATAGGATTCAGTTTTTCCAAGACCATTTTATTATATTGCAATAAACAACCTGGAAATGATATAAATTAAAGTTTTTAGATTTATCACATTTTTAATCAGATACCCTACTTGATTTACCATGCCCCATTATATGTTTTAAGAGAATGTTTATGGGGGAATTTCCTTAATTTTTCCAAAAGGAATTTTGTGTTACTAGGGCTTGTTCACAACTAAGTACTGTATTCTCTGACCTCTCTGAATGATAACTTTAAACAAATCAGCTCCTTCAACTATTAGACCCTTTGAAATCTTTAGGATACTGTTGCTTGCAAGGAAAGAGTTTTTGTGCATGCAGTTAAAAGCATATTTACTCACTATTTAAATACTTGAGTGGGGGATGGCTCAGAGGTTGAGCAGGTGGCTCAGAGGTTGAGCATCTGCCTTTGGGTCAGGGTGTAATCCTGGGGTCCGGGATCGATGGGTGTTGGCCACAGCCAACACCTAAATGTACAGGCAGCTCAGAAACTCACTCATTTTAGCCAGTGCAGGACATCCTGGCCGGTCATTTCAGCCTCAGGAACCACTTTCTGGTCTGTTGAAATGGTTTGGACTAAAGCACAGCTGGATGTCTCCCCCTGCCCATCCTTATTTCTCTTTCCCTTTCTGATAGTATTGATGCCATTGTCATCTCTCATAAACATCTGGAACAGCAAACTGGCCCAAGGTCCGCTTTTCATAGAATCCGATTCACAATACTCTCATAAGTCAGCCCTTAAATATTTCAGCACTATCGCTACTTATGTAAGAAATGCATCCAGGGTTATAACCTCTATTGACTCTACCTCATTTTTCCAAGCGGCCAGAGAGACTTCCTCACTGAGATCCCCTTCCTATGGCACACCCCTCAAGCACACACCCTGCACACCTTAGAAAGAGCTACAATGCAAAATAGATTGTCTCTCACCTTATTCCCTTGGTGGCCACCCAACAAGTAAAGATCTTAATCTTCTTAAAATTGCATGCCAATTCTCCTTTTTTCCCCTTTTTTAAATGATTTTATTTATTTATTATTGGGAGACACTGAGAGAGAGGCAGTGACATTTCAGTTGTTGTCACAGCAGATGTACAGGAGAAAAATACCTGAGGCTCATTGCAAACTTTACAGTTTGAGGGAAGGTTTCTGGGAAGATTCAGTACCAGAGACTTGCAGAAAGAATGACAGTGTATTGATGGGAAATTGTGTCTGGCTAGAGAATTCAGTTGCAGCCCTATGGAATCGGACTGGATATTTTTAAGTTAAAGAGTTATAGTATTGGGGGATCCCTGGGTGGCTCAGTGGTTTAGCACCTGCCTTTGGCCCAGGGCGTGACCCTGAAGACCCGGGATCGAATCCCACGTCGGGCTCCCTGCATGGAGCCTGCTCTTCCCTCTGCCTGTGTCTCTGCCTCTCTCTCTCTCTCTCTCTCTCTCTCTCTGTGTGTGTGTGTGTCTCATGAATAAAATAAATTAAAAATCTTAAAAAAAGAGTTCTAGTATTTTTAATGCCTTTGCCACGAGCCACATCTCTGCATATGCCAGTAAGTTTAATTTGGTCAAGCAAATCTCAGTTGTCACCCAAAATAAAGAAATCTGTGTAGTAATGCAGTAAGGTCAAGGAAAGCGACAAAAACTGAAAAGCATCTCTTTTATTGGAAAAGACATAGCTAAGTACATGTCCTATTTAGGAAAGAATCAACATCTTCCTTAATAAAAAAAATAAAATAAAAATAACAGGTTATGGCACCTGGTGTCTGACTCTTGGTTTTGCTGGATTGTGATCTCTGGTTTGTGAGATGCAGCCCTGAGACGGCTCTGCCCTCGACAGGGAGTCTGCTTCTTTCCCTCCCCACCTCCCCACTTTAGTTTTCTCAATCTCGCTCTCTTTCTCTCAAATGAATAAATCTTAAAAAAAAAAAAAAAACCCAACAGGTTACTTTCCATAAATGGTTACACATTATAGGAAGTCTTTCAAATGCATCTTAATCTAAAAATAGAAAATATTAAATGTCCTTTAGTAAGGAATTAAGAAAAATGAAATTATTCAATAAAAGTTGTTTGGGTTTTTTGCATGTGTTATTTTGTTTTTCCTAAAAATAGCTGTAGTTTATTGGGGGATTTTATGCTATAGCTATTTATAAGGAGTTCCATGCAAAAAGTGATCATTTTTTAGTACTGTATCATGACATTTCAGGAGATTTGGCATGATACCTTATAATAACTTCATTTTCTTCACAGAAAAAGAAATGAGGCTACTGCACAGTAAGAATTTGCAGTAAATCTTACAAGAACTCAGTAGCTTGGCATTTATTGCCCATCGCTTCCTTTTGATTTAGCAGGTCTGCCCTTCAATATTTCTTTTCTCCAAATACTTGCCCAACTCTGTTTTTAAAACAATTTATACTGGTGGCACATTTTACAGCCTTTGGTAGTTTGTGGCATATGTTATTGTGTCAGAATGATCCCACTCTAGTATATTTAGAGAAACTTCTGGACATCTTTGGTAAAACTCAATTATTTTAAGGGTCTATCTCTCCAAGAAAGAAGGGCATGGTACCATCCAGTGCTATTCCATGGGGAGAGTTTTTCTTTAAATGTTGCAATATATTTCACTTTTGGTTTGAAGGGAAATATCTGGAAGTGGTCTTGTTGAAATTTTTGTTGTTTTTGACTTGTTGGAGAGTATGAATGTTAAACTAGGAGGGTGTGCATTATAAACATAAAATGTCTTACAGTTTTTTTTAAGAAAGTATCTTTTTTAAGATTTTATTTATTTATTCATGAGAGACACACACAGAGAAAGGCAGAGACACAGGTAGAGGGAGAAGCAGGCTCCCTGCAGGGAGCCCGATGTGGGACTCGATCCCGGGACCCCAGGATCACGCCCTGAGCCAAAGGCAGACGCTAAACCAATGAGCCACCCAGGTGTCCCTGTCTTACAGTTTTTACCATAGGTTTGACTTGCAACATTCATAATAGTGTTAAGACCACTACATATTGAACTCAGACTTACTTTCGAGAGTCGCTATTTTCTCTGATGGGGGACGTTGATGGAAAAGGCTATGCATGTGCGTGGGCAGGAGATATATATGCCTCCCCATCAGGTTTGTTATGAACCTAAAACAGCAATCAAAAATTTATCTTAATAAAACGAACAAATGGACCGATTCCTGTTTCCATAGAGTTTACATGGGAAAAAAGGTAAATAAATACAACAAAGAGATATTTTAGCCACTGAGAAGTGTTATGAAGATTGTACTAGTTTAAATCAAAGAAAACATGTGTGAGGAGATGACATCTGACCTAAGACGTGAAGCAAGGACAATCCAGCCCTGACACGTTTAGAGAGTATCACTAAAGCAGGGAAATGAGGAATTGCAAAGTTCTAGTGGGCATGAGTAGAAGTAATGATCCTTTTGCATAATGGATATCCAGGGATTATCAAGAACAGCATTACAGGGGAGGAAATATTTAAACAAGGGCTTTAAGGAGTTCACCTAGAGAGGAAGGGAGATGGCCACTCTGTGTCAGAACTGGAGCAAACTCATGTGGGTACCTGAAATATTCTGGGGCAGGAGGCAGACAACAAAGCTCAATATTGCCATGTGTGAGGAGCTATGCATTGAAAACCTACGACATCTGTAAATTTTGCAGAAAGGAAACTGGGGCTATGCATTGAAAACCTACAAAATCTGTGACTAAGCCAGTGAATGATTTGAAGGGACCGATATGAACAGGAATGCGCTTTTGCAATGTTAGTCTGGCGGCAACAGTGGTTAATGTTTGGGTGTGTGGAAGGCAGGATGGAAAAGAAGCATAACAGAAGGATATTGAATTAGTCTGTGGAAAGATGATGAGTTCCCTTTTCTGGAGCACTGACAATAGAAATGAAAAGGAGAGAAGACTTTTAAAGATTTTCCTAACCCTTAAAGGAAGAATTAAATACAACTGGGCATGAGAGTTGGGTCTGATTTTAGAAGATAGCACAGACCAAGCTGTTAGATCACAACAAAGCAAAACAAGCAAGAAAACCAAGGGTGGTCAAGGTTGAGATACCCTATCGAGTAGTCTAAGGGCAGAAAAGAAGGTGGTGCTTTTGTCAATTAGGAGGTTAGTGTTAATCTCTAAGGCAGAAAACATAATTGTTTGCTACAAGAGGACTGGGATTATGTGGAGAGGAAAATATGAAAGGATATTATTGATTGGTAATTGTTCCCCTTAGCCAGTGATTATGTTGCACAAAAATTGCGGAACATGTGGGGGAAATGCATAGAAAAAACATAGAGGTCACTCACTGTAAACCAGAGAGCAGGTGCTTCAGCTGCTTTCATAATAGTAGTAACAGCTCTTTGTGGTGGGACAGAGCAAATGATTATAAAATATAAAAAAAAAAAATCTTGAAGGTTATGTAAAATCTAGATCTGTGGCATTAACTGTGCATGTTAATGTTCAAGAAATTTAAAGTAGCTTCCTTTGAGATGGAGTTAAAGATGTATGCCACTCTGTGGGGAGAGACTGTCTGAAATCTACTGCGTTCTCATAATAGTGATATTAAACTTAATAATATAAATAAGCTTGAACTTTATTTTTTAGGTTGAATTTTGATATTTAGTTTCATTTATTTATGTATTTTCTCAGTAAAAAATAAAAAATGGAAAATGAGTGGAAATAAGATAAATATTATATTTCCTTAGAATGATATAAAATCAATACTGTGTTATAATATTTCTTTTCAATCTTCTCTCTATATATAATTTTTAAAATAGTTGTCTTTCTTATATACACCCCATAGTCATTATATGACTGATACTGAACACAGGAGCGTGTATATGTACGTACCTAACAAACTTCCAAACCTGGAAGGCTCCACTTGCCGTGGGGTTGGCAGGTTGATCAAACAACAAAAATTGAATTTGGAGTCATCTTTCTTTCCCTGCCCCAGCATGCACCGTCTTATGGTTTGCTTCCCAAGATAGGAACTGGAGATGGAGATGTGTGGACAGTGAGTTTATTGAGAACCAACAACATGTGTAAGGGAGAGATCAAAGCAAGACTGGGGAAAAACAGACACTCGGCTTTGATGGAACTGAAACAAAGACTTCAGCTGATTTGGGGAGATGTCAAACAGGGACAGTCCTGCAGTTTTGGGACAGTGGAGGCAAGGCAGCGGCCCCTCTGGAGTCCTGTAATACCTGTCATGGGACATAGGCCGCCCCAGGGCGAAGGATGTCAAAGCAATCCCTTCTGGCCCAGGGCAGTTCCTACAGCAGCCCCAAACCCTTGGCAATTAGCAGGCAGCAGTCCTGCCAGAAAAAAGGACCTAGGTCCCAAAAGGAAGGCATCTAGGTACATTATACCATTTACTCTTTTCTCTGCCTTTCAGAACCTAGTTGCCACGATGACAGAAATCTTGGTCTTTTTGAAGGTTCGATAATGTATCTTGAACACTTAGAAAAATTGCGTATCACATAGCAGACATCGAGTGTTTGTTAAACAGGTTTTTCCTGTAGACTTAAAGCATACAAAGATGTTTACATGTAGGCTTCCTTCACTGGCAGAAGAAATTTCTCGAGATCACTTAGAAAATTCAGTGATAATTTAAAATCAGGAATCTCAATTTCATGTCACAGTTTCCACGTCAACTCCCCACCTCGTTGAATCATCTTCTCCCATTCTTCGACTGACCACCCGTGTGTCCGATGCTTAAAATCCCTGACATGGGCATTTGTCTACATCCCCTGAATCTAAAATTATTACCCTGATTTTTAGAAATTATTTTGTGTTCCATTTTTCCTCTGCCTTTGTCTTGTTTCATTCATTTCTTTTTATAAGTGTTGAGTATCCTGGTGGTTTTTGTTTTTAAAGCTTTGTAAAGTATTTAAAATAAAGTTGTTATAGCATTTCATTTGTGGTGTGTGTGAGGATTTTTCAGAATATATTATCTATCTGTGACTTCTGGCTATTTGTAATCAGGCCTGTTGGGCATCTAACAACTGTTTTGGTCTTCTTAAATTGGCTAGAATATGAAAATATCACTGTTCTGTGCAGATTATACTAACTCATTCTTTTCCAAATTTATTAAAGTCATTTTTTAAAGTTTTATGTAAGTAATGACATGCACATTACCTCTTTTACTGTTTCCTAATGGCCCATTTATTTATTTTTATCTGATAGCACAAAATCAGTAGATTGAATCCTCATTTTCATGAACAGATTGATCTTTGCTTCCTGGTGAGAACAACTTTGAGTAAAAAGCTATCAGATTGTAAAAGTGATCCAATCAAATTCTGTCAACTAGTTTTCAGAATGCCATTGGAAACAAACACAAACACCACCTTCTTGCGTCACTGTCCTTTTTGCCACTACCACCCCCTGCCTACCACCACCACACACACTTTCCACTCCTGCCTACCCTTAGAACCACAACACGAGTGGTTCCTCCTTCCTGACTCAGGCCAAATATCTTCTCTGTGTGGTATCTGTAGACCAATGAAATTTGTATCTCATTGTATGATGATGCTATGCCCATTATATTTTTTATTTGATTTATCTCCTTCACTAGAATAAGAGCCCCTAAAAAGAAGCAAATAGGTCTAATTAATGCTTTTAAAGAAAACACTTACCCCACCAAAAAACCCCACAAACACACCTAGTATAGTTGCTTTACCTAGTAGATATTCCTGTTGAATATTGAACAACTGATCAATCCTTCATTTTTGGGGGGATGCTTTCAGTGTGTGTGTATATATATATATGTGTGTGCGTGTGCATGTGCTGTTTAATATATATTTATATTTATAAATTGGAATATATATAATGTATATTTATGTATATATGTATGTGTGTGTGTGTATATATATATATATATATATATATATATATATATATTAAACAGCAGACAATTTGACTTTGTTGGGTTTTTTTGTTTGCTTGCTTTTGTTTTATTTTTGCTTGCCAATGAATGTCACCACAACGTGGATGACAGAAGCAGACTTTGGAGTGATACAGCTACAAACTAAGAAATGCCAAGAATGAATGGCTACCACAGAAAGCTCCAAAGAGGTGAAGAGTGAGAGTCTCACAGTGAGCATAGATCTGCTGACATGTCGAGTTTGGACTTCTGGCCTGTAGAACTGTGAGAGAATAAATGTCTGGTGTTTGAGGTGAACAGTTGGTTACAGTAGCCCTAGGGGCCTATATTTCATCTCTACAGCCAAACAAAACCAGATAAATGTATCATACAAATACTGTGTTCTGGAGAGTAAATATATCATGATACACTTATTTACAGAAAGGTTTCTTGGGCCTAACAAGTGCATATTATATCTCTCTTCCATAGATTATGACGGTTAATTTTCTCTCTTAACTTGACCGGACCATGGGTGTGCAGATTACTCGGCCAAACATTACTCTGGGAGTTTCTGCAAGGGTGTTTTTGGAATAGGGTAATTGCGATGAACATTTTACTCGGTAATGTAAAGCAGATTGCCCCTCATGATGTGAGTGGGCCTCATCCAATAAGCCGAAAGCCTGAGTAGAACAAAAAAAAAAAAAAATGAGCCTTTCCCCAAGTTAAGAGGGAATCTGCAGCTGGCTGCCTTTAGATTTCATCTGCACCCTTGGCTCTTCTGGGTCTCGAGCCTGCCAGACCGCACTGAACATGTGAGTTTGCTAATCTCCACAACCGTGTGAGCCAATCCCTTACAACAAATGAGTCTCTCTCTCTCTCTCTCTCTCTCTCTCTCGCTCTCTGTATATTTATAATATATATACAGTGTATGCATGTGTGTATCACAAAAAAAAAACCCTCATGTTATATCTTTCTGCAGAACTCTGATACAGATTTAAAGTTATTTTCATGTATTGACTCTTAACAGTTCCATGGAAAATTTACTTGTATAACTTTGTCCCACCTTTTTTGAAATTTGATTACTAAAATATTATTCACTGAATTCCTGTAACATCACATAAATCCAGTGTGCTATGACTTTTACTTGGGACATAATATACATAGAATCAAAACCTATAATAGTATAGCTATAAGAATTTTTTGAAGCAGTGTTGTATAACCAGTTAACTTCTTATGTCATTTTTTTTTTAAGATTTTACTATTTACTTGAGAAAAAGAGAGCATGCTGGAGAGAGAGAGAGAGAGAGAGAGAGAGAGAGAAACACAAGCACAAGCTCAGGGGAAGGGCAGAGGGAAAAAGAAAGGCAAACTCCCCACTTCTGAGATGCAAGCAGATGCCTAATCAACTAAGCCATCCTGCGGCCCCTCCTGGTATCATCCATGATGCTTATACCTTCTTCGTTGCTACTCAAAAGCCACAACTGCCTGACCATAATGTTACGGCTCTTCGAATGAAGGATTTCTATGGGTCCTGACCAATCCATGCTGCATTGATCTATCCTTTCTGACTGATTAGTTATTCTCAGACATTAAGAATTATGACCTCCAAAGAACAATCAGACCAAGCCAAAAGGTCTAACTTAATGGAGGTGATAGGTAAACACACCCATTCTCGTTATTGTAACATAGTTAACAGTCAGAAACTAAGTAATTATACACAAAGTTGTTGTATGAATGCAAATGACATGAAAAATACTATGTTACTACTCATACAAATGGTCATGCTAAGTAGTATGTACAGAATGACTGGATTTTAGTGGTTCCACAAAAACATATTTAGTTAATGGAAATGAGGGTTTTATAGATTTAATCAAATCAGATAGGTTCTCTATGCTGTCTTTTGAAGCATGAAACCAATTCATAATTATTCTATTGTTAACTGGGCTTTTATTTTAATTGATTCACTGCTTTTGTTAGATTATTCTATATTTAATGAAGATTGACTTGTACTACATTTTTATGAATAGACTTAGTAAAGTACCATAAAAACATGTTTGCACAGTATTATAGGATTAACTATTATGCTTCCTTGAGAAAAATGTTTTTTTTTTAACAAGGAGAAGATATACTGTTTTTTGAAGTATAATTGACATACAATATCCTATTAGTTTCAGGTATGCATCTTGGTGATTTGATGTTTTCATAAATTATGAAATGTTTCTCACATTAAGTCTAAATACCATCTGTCTCCATACAAAGTTACTACTATAATATTATTAACTATATCACCTATTCTGTACATTAAGTTGCTATTATTTATTTTATAATGGTAAGTTTGTACCTCTTAATTCTCTTTGCCTATTCTCTTTCCTGTCCCTCCAACCTCTCCCCACTCTAGTTAACAATTTTTTTTCTTCTATATGAGTCTGATTCTGTTTTGTTTTGTTTGTTCATCTATTATCATTTGGTTTCTGCCTTTCTCTGACTTATTTCACTTAGAATAATACCTTCTGGGTCCATCTATGTTGTCACAAATGGCAAGATTTCATTCTTTTTTGTGGCTAAGTGATATTCTATTGTATAGCTACCATGGAGATGATGTTATTTTTTATAATTAGCTTTGATTATTCATTGTAAGTGCATTCCTCTTTCTTAGGGCAGATTGCTGGTTTGATTTATTTTTGTTTTGGGATATATGTCTTTCTACTATCACTTTAACCTTTGTAATTCAAGAGCTTAAGGAGAAGAATAGCTCCTCTGACCTAGGAACACCAAGAATGGAGTAGTTTGGCATTATACACTCAACCAAGACACCAACAGGTCATCTCAATGGTTTTAATTGTCCAAAAGGCTACATGTGTAAATCATGAGAAGGAAGTAAGCTTATGTACTTAACAGAATGATAAGATTAAAGAGCACATCAGAGGAAGATGGGAAGCTGTCTAGCTGAGACAAGCCATTAAGAAAAATTAGAGGGAGAAACTTGAAGATATGAACAAATCATATAATTAAAGTTTGGTTCTACGTACTGTTCTCTCTGATTCTGATGTTAAGATTTGAATTGGACAATTAGTTTTGATTTTGTTGATTCTTACCAGTGTGTTTCTAAAATGTCCAAAAGGATAGACTTGTTTTCTACATTATTTTCAATGACTAGAAATTGATTAATTTGGTATTAAGGACTTTTTTGTGATCTTTATTGTTGCAAAAATAAAGTTAATAATTTTATAAATCTGTACTTTCTAAATGTAAGTCACTGCATATTGAAGAATTAAATGACTAGATGCTTAAACTCTTAAATGCCAGAAGGGAAATACTCAGTGAGTTATAAATTGCCTGCTATTGCTATTACTTCAAGGTAATATTCAATATAGGAGCCGAAAAGTTTTAATGTATGATGACAAAAAAACTTTGTGTTTACTAAGTAATTGCAAAGAAACTATATATATAATAAATATTATATATATTATACAACTATATGGTGCAAATATATTTAGGTAATAATTAAAAAAAATAGTGCTTTAGTATCTTTTCAAATTTTATTATTGTCAGTGAGAATATAGCAGAAAGTTCCTTTCTCCATTGAATGTTAAGTATCTAAGGGAAAAAGTCTAGCCAGAGGAAAATTCCTTTTCAATTATAATGGTTAAGTAGAAGTATCTGGATATGTTGTACTTCTTAGAAAAAAAAAAAAGACATGAAAGCTTAGGTAACTGAAGGGATGTTTATAAGAATTTTCATTTGAGAGACCAGTTATTTGCTTGACAATAGTCATGTATTGTTTGAAGAATTTTAATTATAAGACAACACAATACATAAGAATCAACACAGCAGAAGAAAGCAATATTAGTCTATTATCATCCTATTCTTTGACAATGATATCAAATATTGAATAGTCACCTACTGTTTTTCTAAATTCCGTCAGAGTTTATCTTCCATTTAGAGACAATTTAAGTCTTTCACACAATCCAAATGTAATTCTGAGTTTTAAAAAATTCTATTTTAATGGAGAATAACTGACGTTTCCCATAGGGGAAGTGGGGAGATGGGTGAAATGGGTGAAATAGATGAAAGGAGATTAAAAAGTACACTTATCATGATGAGCACTGAATAATAAACAGAATTGTTGAATCAGTATACCATACACCTTGAACCAATAATAAGCAGCAAATATGTGCACAAAGTTTTATGTATCCTAACTATAAAAAAAAGAAAATTCAATAAAAAATTCTATTTTAAATGGAGTCTTTGGTTATCTTCTATCTCTGACAAAGAAATCAACAATCTACTTTGTGTCTCCATACACTGGCCTCTTCTGGACATTTTCTATAAATGAAATCATGCTATATATGGTCTTTGTGACTGGCTTATTTCACTCAGCATAACGTCTACAGGGTTGATCCATATTGTAGTATATATACATATTCATTCCTGTGTAGTAACAAATACTTTTCCATTATATGGATATACCACACTTTATCTACTGATGAACAGATGATGTTCATGTCAGATGTTTTTATGTTTTGGATGTTCTGAATAAAGTTACCATGAGCATTCATTTACAAGGTTTTATGTGAACATATATTTTCATTTTTCTTGGATATGTACTATATATGTATTACTGAGTCATATGATTTGTCCTTTTTCAGGAATTGCCAATGGTTTTCCAAAGTGGTTGCACCTTTGTACATTCCCTCTGGCAGTATATGAAGATTCCAATTTCTCTATTCCTCGTCAACATTTTTATTGTCTGCCTTCTGGCCCTTAGGGTTATGGCCTTTTTTAGATTTGAATCATCCTAGTGGGGTAAAATGCTATCCCACTGTAATTTTGATTTACATTTCTTTATCTGGTTGATGGAATTCCCTTCATTCTCGGGTTTTGGGTAACATATTAATGATTACAGTAATATAAATGGTTTAAATTCACCAAACAGAAGAAAGAGATCGGCAGAGTGGATAATAAAACACAACCCAAGTGTGTGCTGTTTAGAATAAACTCACTTCAGTTTCAGTGAGATAGGCAAGCTGAAAGTAAAAGATAAAAGAGGTATAAATGCAAACCTTAATACAAAAAAAAAGCAGGAGTTTCTCTATTAATATCTGGTTAATTAGGTTCCCAGCAGATAAAATTACTAGAGACAGAAAGATACATTAAATATATATTTTTTAAAAGGATCAATCGAGAAGGGAAGTGTAATGATCTCAAATGTACACATACCAAACAACTGTATCAAAATATGTGAAACAAAAACTGGTACCACAGAAAGGAAAAACAGCACACCAGTAATTTTAGTTGGGGACTTTAACACCTGCCTTTCAGCAAATGATAGAACTTGTAGTCTGAAATCAGCAAAGATACAGACAAGGGGACCAACATAGTCAACTAGTAGAATCTAATTGTCACATACAGAACATTCCAACTAACAACAGCAAAATAAACACTTTTCTAAAACTATATTTTAACCAAAATAGTTCATATTTTGGATCATAAATCATAATTTAACAAATTTAAAATAATTAAAAGTATGTAGTGTGTTATCTGACCATTAAGGAATCAAATAGACAACAGGAAAATCTGTAATCACATTGAATGATTTTAAAATTGTAACTAGAAAATGAGCAAATGACAAGAATAGTCATTTTCCTGATGAAGTTATACAGATGGAATATAAGTACCTGAAAAAAACACTCAACATTATTAGACAATAAGGAATTAAGAATTAAAACAACAATGAGCTACTACTATGCACCTATAAAAATCACTAAAATACAAAAGAATGTAAATACTAAATGGTAGGAAGGATGTGGAAAAACTGAATCACTTACATTTCTGTTGAGAATGTAAAATGGCACAGCCACTTAAAAAAATCCTTTGGCAGTTTCCCATAAAACCAAAGCTGTAATTACAATACAACTTAGCAATTAATTAGCATTATTGGTCATTTATTCCAGAGAGATAAAAACTTATGTTGACACAAATATTTGTATAAGAGTCCTCAGACCCACCAAAAATGGAATAGTTCATATATTTTTTAACAGTTAAATAGTAAAAGAATAATAGTTCATACAGAATACTGTTTAGCAATAACCAAGAACAAACTTAATATACACAATGACTTGGATGCATCTTCAGGAAATTACACTGAGTGAAAGCCAATCTTGAAAAGTTACATAATATGAGATTCTATTTATGTAACATTTTTTAAAAAAATATTTATTTTTATTTTTAATTTATTCATGAGAGACAGAGAGGCAGAGACACAGGCAGAGGGAGAAGTAGGCTCCATGCAGGGAGCCTGACGTGGGACTCGATCCTGGGACCCGATCCTGGGACTCCAGGATCACTTCCTGGGCCAAAGGCAGACGCCAAACTGCTAAGCCACCCAGGGATCCCCAAAAGAATTTTAGAAATAGAGAATGTAGTACTGCTTAGGAAGGTATAGGTATAAAAGGGCATCCTGGAGATCCTTGTGGTAAAGGGACTGTTTAGGATCTTGACTGTGTGGTTAATACAGGAACCTACACAGGTGATAAAATTGTACAAAACTAAGTGTGCACATGTGTGCACATACACACACGAGGACAACTATAACTGCAGTTCTGAATAAGTTTGGTGGATTGTGTCCCTGTCAGTATCCTCTTGTGATATTGTACTAGTTTTTCAAAATATTACCAATGGGGGAAACTAGGTAAAGGATACAGAAGATTTCTATGTATTTTTCTTAAGATTGCACATGAATTTCAAATTAACTCAAGGAAAATGTCAATAAAACATCTATGATGAGATACTTAATGTTTCAACATTATTTTAGGTAGTATAAAGTTAGAGTCACAGAGATCTACCTACCATATGAATCTAAATATACTATTCATCTTTTCACAACTTAATCAGACTCTAGGAAGACGTCTCATATTTTTCTCATGATGTTAGGAAGTTCTCATATCTGTCTGCTTCTCTAGCTTTATTGCTGTCATTCCATGCTTCATATTTATGATGTTCTGGGCATTTACATTCCTCACACTAGGACTTTTTTGGATACATGGAATTTGCTTGAATGCCTTTCCACCAACTTTTCATCTGCCAAACTCCTTTTTAACCATTTCGATTAATTTTAAACTGAAAAAAATATCAGTTTATCTTCAACTCTGGCTTGGGTTCCCCTTATTCCCTATCTCCTTGTCTAATACCCTTTCCACACCTCTCATTGCACTTACTTCATTGTGCTCTGAGTGATCTATTTCAGGAATCTATTTTTGTCCTCTTACTCTACCTCATAGGAACAGAGGTTAGAAATCTCCAGAACTAAATATAAAAAAAAATTCAATAAATATATATTAAAAAATGGGAATTTTATATTAAATTTTAAAACACCTCATCTAGGGATCCCTGAGTGGTGCAGTGGTTTGGCGCCTGCCTTTGGCCCAGGGTGCGATCCTGGAGACTCGGGATCGAGACCCACATCGGGCTCCCGGTGCATGGAGCCTGCTTCTCCCTCTGCCTGTGTCTCTGCCTCTCTCTCTCTGTGTGACTATCATAAATAAATAAATAAATAATTTTTAAAAATTAAAAAAAAAAACACCTCATCTACAATTTCAGTGTTGTGAGACATGCAAATTTTGTGTTGCAACTTTGCATACAACTATTTCTGCATTGTTTCTATTCTTAAGGCAACTTAAATGAAGATTCATATTCTACATCTCTTTCCTGATGGGATGGCCTGATAATTACATTCACATTAACAGCTTACAGTAGCTAATAATTGCTAGGGTTGTGTTCCTCTCATGAAAGTATATCCAAACATCCCTAAGGAAGAAGAGCCTTTGAAAATGAGATATTCTAAAATTAACATTAAGTTTACTTTTATAGATCCATCAACTCTTTGTGCTAATCTCTCATACATGTATGGCAATTATTTTCAGTGTGTTCATGTATATCTATAGTTACCACAGTATTTTTAAGTGTACATAAGAAAGTGTGATATAATAAAAAAAAATCACCTGAATTGGAGTCAGTAAATTTGTGTTCAAATCCAGAAGCAGATTAATAACTGTGTGACCTTGAGAAAATCAATACTTTGAACCCACTGTTTCATTAGAAAATTTATGCCATACGTCTATGTATTCTTTGAGGATGTACCAACTTGAGGATATGAAAACTTGTGCTACTTGATAGAAAAATAGTAAATATAAGAATTTCTATGGATTTCACATTTGGGGTTTTGTAACATACAGTGTTATCTATGTACGATTTTGTATAAATTCACTGATACGTTGTATATGTGGATACCTAAATATTGCAGCTCTGTAGTGCACTCAAAATAAATGGTTAACCCCTGTAAAGCATAAAAATAATTAGAATGTATACATGATACAACTATTTTAAATACAACTCTTTAATCTCATAGAGAATCCAGAGTGTTTTAATTTATTCTGTTATATGTACACTTTGTATTTTTTGACAGTCCCTTTTTACAAATTAGTCATTCTGCTATTGCTCTGTTGTTAGCGGCCTTCAAATTAAGGATTGTTTTGTCTTCTTAAGAATTTTGCTTTTTATCATTATATATGTCCCTCTTTACATAATGCCCCTGATAATTTTTTTTTAATATCTGGGAAGGTGTTTCTAGAAGAGACTAGCATTTAAATCAGCAGACTCAGTAAAGAAGATTGTTTTCCACAATATCAATAAGCGTCATCCAATCTATTGAGGACCAGAGTAGAACAAAAAGGTGGAGGAATGGTGAATTTGCTCTCTGCTTGAGCTGATACATCCATCCTCTCCTGTCCTTGGAATCAACCCCTGGTTCTTTGTCCTTCACACTCAGAATGAGACTTACATCATCAGTCCCCCAGAACTTAGACCAGTAAAATTGGACTGGAATTAGACCACTGGTTTTCCTGGCCCTCTGGCTTACAGATAGTAGATCATAGACCTTCTCAGTCTCCATAATCACATGAACCAATCTCTCATAGTAAATTTCTTTCTATGTCTGTCTATCTATCTATCTATCTATCTATCATCTATCTATCATCTATCTATCTACCTATCTATGCTCTTGGTTCTGTTTTTCTGGAGGACCTTAAATAAGGCTGTGGTTGACAGGGACTGGTGAGTGGGGGAAATGAAATAATGCCAATAGGTACAAGGTTTCCTTTTGGAGTGATGAAAATGGTCTGGCATAGTAATTGTGCACAATTGTATAAATATACTAAAATTCACTGAATTGTATAGCTTAGAATTGTGAATATTATATTTTGTAAACTATATCTCAATAAATTAGATAGAATTGAACACCAATAAAAAATAAATTTATTTAAAAATAAATTAGATAGATGATAGATAATTAGAATATTATTTGGCAAACTGATAGCTCCAGAGGGAAGGTGGGTGGGGGGATGGGTTAAATAGATGATAGGAATTAAGGAGTTCGCTGGTGTTAAGCACTGGGTGTTGTATGGAAGTGCTAAATCTCTACATTGTATACTTGAAACTAATACTACACTGTGCGTTAACTGGAATTCAAATGAAAACCTTTAAAAAAAACACCCCCCCCCAAAAAAAAATATTATTTGGCTCCAGATACAAATTTTGCATCAGAGTAGTAATGCTATAGGACACTTAACTTGCATGGGCCCATCTAAAGACTTACCAGGAGATGCTGGTAACATATAGTCATGAAGTGTTTTTTTAATATGGCAAAAGTGAGATATTTTAACCACAGTTGGTTAAGGCCAGTGTTTCTTTCCATGCCAACTCCACCCCACCTCCTCAACTACTTTCCTTCCTGTTGGTTGGCATTGGCACAGCTGTGGGGATTTGAAAACTACAGTTAAGAAGAAGTTTAACTAATCAATCTAATTGCTTAATCTAGAGACTGCCATTGTTCTGAAATCCAGAAAAGAATGTTATGGTAAGTTTTAGGTAAGATACTTCTAGCCTTTTAGTGTTTAAAAGGCTTCCAGGAATACTCCTGTTGCAAACTGCCTGATTTACACTGTGTCATGACCCAAAGTACAGGGCCAGAGATTGATTGCAAAATAGACCTGTCTTATAACAGTTGATGCTAAGAAGGAAGTGGTTAATAGAGAAAAAAACAAGATGTACAGGGCCAGAAGTTTGTCTGTGGAAAATTCTTAAAAATCTTATACCTCATATGTGAAAGGAAGTTGATAGAGGCTTTCCCTTAAGGATTTATATCATGTAACTATAATGATTTTGTTATAAGAAATTTTTCTAAACTGTCAGTAATATAAAAAAATAACAAATTTGAATCAATTGCCCTAGAAGAAAAACAGAATTATCCTATTTTCTCTGCAGAAAGTGATAGTACATTGTTCAGTGAAAGGGGCCCTCAAAATTGCAGCCAAAATACATTTAAAGTATTATGGTCCCTTTTTATAAATTAGTCATTCTGCTGATGCTCTCTTGTTAGGTACACAGACATTAAGGATTGTTCCATCTACTGGAGAATTATCCAAAAAGGTTGGACGAATTGAGGACTTCCTATACCAATTAGAGGACAGTTTCTTAAAAACTAAAAAACTGAGAACTGCTCGAAGGCAAAAAACAAAACTGAAGCGGCTTCAGACAGTGCAGCCAAGCTAGTCCCTGGGGGCCGGGCTGCCACCCCGAGGTCCCAGAGGAAGGGGCAGTGGCCGCCCGCAGCCTCAGGTGACAATCCAGGAGCAAAGGCCCTGGGCTCCGTGTTACAAAGGGCTTGCACACTTCACTCATCTTGACTGGCAGCAATAAATGTTCTCAACAAGTTTGACTTAAAAAAAAAAAAAAAAAAAAAAAGTAAGTATACCTCTCTTCCTGTAACGCCCCTGATAACTTCCCTTATTTTGAATTCTGCTTTGTTTGAAATTTATATAGCTACTCTCACTTTTTAAATTTAAATTTTTTATTTATTTATTTATTTATTTATTTATTTTAGTTTAGATTCAATTAGCCAACACAGAGTACATGATTAGTTTCAGATTTGGGGTTCAGATGTAGTTTTCAGTATTCATCAGTTGCATATGATATCTCTTTCTTTTGATAAGTGTTATCACAATATATTTTCCTCTATCCACTTAATCTATATTTGTTTATACTTAAAGTAGGTGTCTTGTAGACAACATATAGTTGGATCTATTGTTTGATCCACTCACAATTCCTGTCCTAATTGGTACATTTGGACCATTGGCATTAAGAGTTACTATTTACATAGTTGGCTTAATATCTACCATTACTGTTTCCTATTTCTTGTCCTTGTTCTTTATTCTATTTTGTCTTGCACTCTTTTTCTGCCTTTTGTGGTTTCAGTTGACCATTTTATATTGTTCCTTTTTTTCTTCTTTCTTATATTTTAAATACTCTTTTTACTAATAGCCCTATGGTCTGTATACACATTTCCAAATGATTCAATTCCACTTTCAAGTAACACTATACTGCTTTCATGGGTAGTGCAAATTAAATACCTTATACTGACAAAATCATCTTAATTCCTCCTTTTTCTTTATATCATTATTGTCATACATTTCACTCATACATAAGCATGAAAAGGTTTACATATCAAACATTGATATGTTGACATATCAAATGTTGTAACACTATTGCTATTTTCATGTTCAACAAACTGTTACCTGTTTATTGGGTTGGTTCCAGTTTATTGATGGTGTTGTTCTCAGCTAGGAATGCTTGACGCACTTGCCTGAACCCATATTACTCATAGGGAGCTGAAAACACATGTTCCCCATGGGCACCAATATGGTGGATGAATCTGGTCTTCTGGCTCCTATTATGGTCAGAGAGAATGCACTTCAGCAAAAATATCAGGGAACTTTGAGGAACAAGAATTATACTCACAGGTTATGAAGGGTGCATGGCAAGCTCAAGTGAAGGCATGAAGAAGGCACACAGTGAGACTGTGGGACAAAGGCAGACAGAAGAGAGAGTGAGGAGGACCCTAGACTTTGCCTTTATTAGGGTCTCATGGTGGATTATCTGGGGTTTTGCGGCATTACTTATAATTGGTCAATTTATAGCAGAACAGTGGGAATTTCCCTTCCTCCATGTGGAAGGCTATGACCAGCTGGGTTTGAGTATTTGCCTTTCTCCACCTAGAAGGCCAGAAGCAGCTGGTTGGGATATTTCCCTCCCCCATGTGAACTAAACTCTGACAAACCCCGAGAGTTTAGGCTTAGGTTAAGTACTTTCTCCTGAGAGCAGGCCTTATTAAGAAGAACAGAATGTTCTGGTGTCTATCAAAATGGTTCTCTTCCCCACCCTGCCTGAAACACAGGGAATTTTTACTCAGTAAGCACTGTCAGAATCTGGTAGGTCTCTAGGAGTGAGACTTACAAAAGTGTGGGGGCTTCTAGGGTGACTGTGTTGCCCTGTAGAATTTATCTCATAGACTCCTCCACATTGAGCCTCCAGCAACTTCTCAATTTTACTTCAGGTTTCCTTACCTAGGCACTGGTTCCCATGCAGATTTCTCTCCTGGTAATTTATGATTTTTTTAAGTTTGCTTATTAGTCTAATTTTGGAGGTATTATGACTACATTTCTCTTATGAAGTTAAGAGTTGTTGATTTTTTTAGTTTGTTCAACTTTTATTTGGTGCGAGGACAGTGGCCACTTCCAAATTTCTTAAATGCTGGACTAGAAACCCTTTTTCTTTTTCAGTAGTTCACATGCTTTGTCGTTATCTGGTAATATTTAGCGGTACTAGAGCCTTCGATGTACAATCTGTAAATTTCTTAGATTTATTGTACTGTGTGAAATTGAGTATTAATAGATTGTGGATTTGAAAGAAATATTGAAGTTTGATCCAAACTAGTATCCCTGAAGAAATTGTCTACAGTGAAGCTTTTTTCTCCAGATCCCTGTGACTTAAGATTGGTAAATTATCATTTCCTTAGGTACTGAAGTTATGGTAATGATTAAAAGGTATCTAAGCTAGTTCCCAGAACTTGGAGGACACAAACATTAATAAAGTAAAACAACAACAACAAAAAAAGTATGCTTTATCGGCAAAATGATCTCCAATTTATTTTGTATGTAAACATGAGCAGGATAGTCAATGAGTCTAAAATTTGGTTTCTCCACTTTCAAAATGGAGTTATCTAAATTACAGTATCTTTTTTTTGAAGGTTAAAGTATTTATAATTTAAAAAGCACCTTGTACTTAATATATATTGTATTTCCCTTTCTGTCTTACATTAATATAGTGTTTCCCCAGATTTCCTAATGATCAAAAGTACAAACAAAAGTTTGTTAAAATTTAGATTTCTGGCTTCTACCTAGTGTACTAAATCAGAATCCTCAGTAAATCTGCACTGAGACCCAGCATACATGTGTTCTTTATAAAAGTCATTGACGAAATGTGCTCTATTAAAGTTTCAGCTGAGGACAATCTAGCTTGTCCAATACAAAGATGTAGAATATGTTAGCAATTGGGGAAACTCCTTGGAAGCTAGATATGGTGAAAGATTTGAGATTCCGTTGGCTTTTCAATATATTGGTTGTCATAAGAGTTTTTGTCATAAGAGTTTTTATGTAGCTTAAGTTTCCTTGATGGGGTTTTGTTTAAAGAAAACCCAGGTAAAAGTTCAGGCCATCTGGATATTTTCTGGAATAAAATATGGGAAATGATTATACTGAAGTGTCTTCTGTGTGTGTATATAAGTATTGCTTATCTACATCCTATTCCATATGAATCAATGACTGATAGTTATTCAAATAATAGATATTTTGAAATATAGACAATGGTTTATTTTAAAAATATTCACACAACTCTCTTCTGTTATTTCACCTGAAGGAGTTCCTATCTCACACATACACAAACACACTTGTACTTTCAAAAACCCCAGCTCTGATGCTTGCTAATTATTTAACCTCTTAAAATATAAAGTGTAATATGTCAGATATGGAAATCACAATAATTGTATTAAAAATTATTTTGAGGGGTGTTGGGTGCCTCAGTCGAATAAGAGTCCGACTCTTGCTTTCTGCTCAGCTCATGATCTCAGGTTGTGACACTCAACCCATGGCTGTCTCCCTCTCCCCCTATCACCTGTGCACTCTCTCCCTTTCTAAAACAAAAGATAAAACATAAGATAAATATTTTGAGCACTAGATCACTTATATTCTTATGTATCTGGTTTATCACAGATAAGGTTTTTGCTCCTAGATTTCAAACTAGCCCAAATGCTTGAGGATAGTTTTGCATGGAATTTTCCTGCAGTTCGATGACGGGTAACTTCAAGTCCATAGCTATAAACCTTTTGTGCAAGTCTTTTGTACATAGAGGATGTACTTTGAGGTACATCAAATGTACATCAGAATGTTTAAGGTCCTCTGCTAATCAGATTTGAAAGACATCAAGTTCTGTTATATTTACATAGAAGCTGTTAACTCCACAAATTTGTTCATCTTGTGTCTGCAAGATAATTCAGAATAGGAGTTTAAAATAACAAAATAGAATTGACAACTAAACATATAAAGATAATAGATAAAATGGGTAAATCTGAAAATTCTGTTTTTTAAAAAAAAATCATAACTATATGGTTCATTGAAAGTAAACTTGTTTTTTTAAAATTTTTACTTATTCATGAGAGATACAGAAATAGAGAAAATTATAGGGAAATAGAATAAAAATAGAATAGAAATAGAGAAAATTATAATAAAAGAGAGAGAGAGAGAGGGAGAGAGGAAGGGACAGAAACATAGGCAGAGGGAGAAGCAGGCTCCATGCAGGGAACCCAACATGGGACTCGATCCTGGGTCTCCAGGGTCACACCCTGGACTGAAGATGGTGCTAAACCACTGACCCACCCAGGTTGCCTGAAAGTTAGTAAACTTAAAGCTAGTAAGCATATTCAAAGGCAGGAAAAAATGTCCTAAACAATTGAAATAGCAGAGACTATTTTATATGTGTTGCTAAAGGGAAAACTGAACCAGTGTTCTCATTACAAATTTATAAATAATATAAATACATGTAAAGGTCTAGATAGTACATAAATGTGAAGGGTATAAATATAAAGAATATACAAAAAAAAGCACAAAAGTCTATGTACAGCCAATTGCTAATTATTAAATACCATGAAGAGTTTAATATAAATTTTAATTTTATTATATATGCATATATATGTGTGTATATCTACGTGTATGTGTGTATATATATCTCTAATCTTAATACAATATAAAATGCAGTATTAGGATAAAAATTCACACTGGTCTGTGATTATACTGCTTTAACCTGTTCATCATTATTTCCTGGCCAAAACTCATAATGTATAGAGTAGCCAAATCACCTTTAATAGTTACATATCATTTCATTTACTAGAAGTAACACACTTTAATTTTCTAAAACAAATGCCTGTATTTGTGTATAGAGGTTGATTTCAAACTTGCTGTTTTAGGAACAGTGAAGCAATGATGATGCCTGTGGTGCACATTTTGCACACTTGTTGTATCGCTTCCAAAACACATTCCTAATAGCCAAATAGTTATTTGTATTTGTTTAAATAGATACTGCAGATAATTTTTAAAAAATGAGTAACCTTAAGGTAGTCACAATTCAGAATGATGAAGTATATGTAGAATTCTGTGTTTGAGTGTGCAGTTGTATTATAAAGAGAAATGTGGGAAAGATCATCACCCATATGTGGATTATCCACTCTGGGTGACAGGGCTTCAGGGGATCTTTTCTTGCAGGACATATTTATTAAATTAAACAAGTATTTTGTATTTATAAAATCACACATAAAAGCATACATAATTTGCAGAATTAGATAAAGGAAAACTGAAACACAAATCAGTGGAATACATGTATGCAAAAATGAAAAAAAAAAGTTTCATTCTAAAACTGATACACTAAAAGATGCCCAAACTTTTCAATACAATAGACTTTTGTATATTTTCAATAGTTGAATACATATTTATTTTAAAATACCTATCACCAGGCTTTTCCCCCTCATTTTTAATTTACATTTGTGCCAAAATAGTATGAGTAAATTTTTCTCTTACTTGGATGTTGTTAGCCCACCTAGACTCTCCTTTTTTGTGAGGTGATTTTTTTTGTCTCTCAGAATAGCCCAAACATAACCCTGGGGATTAAAAGAATAAACTATGGTATTTGGCCCAGTAGATGAGTATTTGGTCTCAAATGCACCAAATAGGTTTATACAAATGTGATGATATAGGTGAATCTTGGCAGTATGAAACAAATAAAAAAGCTATTACATGAAACATCCTGCCCTTTTCATAAAGTTAAAAGCAATAACACATTTATACTAATGGAATGCATTTTAACTTAAGTAAGAGCTAGCTGAATACAGAATTTTTTATTTATTTTTAAAATTTTTTAAAGATTTTATTTATTCATGAGAGACACAGAGAGAGAGAGAGAGAGAGAGAGAGAGAGGCAGAGACACAGGCAGAGGGAGAAGCAGGCTCCACGCAGGGAGCCCGTCGTGGGACTTGATCCCGAGTCTCCAGGATCAGGCTCTGGGCTGAAGGCAGATGCTAAACCACTGAGCTACCCGGGCTGCCCAAATACAGGATTTTTAAAAAAGATTGTGTTTATTTGGCAGAGAGAGGGAACACACATACAAGGCAGGCAGGGGGAGAAGCAGGCTCCCCTCTGAGCAGGGAGCCCAGTGTGGGGCTCTGTCCCAGGACTCTGGGATCATGACCTGAGACAAAAGCAGATTCTTAATTGACTGGGCCACCCAGGTGCCCCTGAATACAGGATTTCTGAACAGCTTTCCTTTTGTCCAGAGAAGGCCAGCGTATGGGATGGGATGGTGTCACAAGGTCCCGAATGGCCAGATGGTGGATAGGAGTTATTTTCAGATGTGGCTTTGACTTTTGCATTCAAATTTTCATTGTCACCTATAGTAAATAACTAAAAGTGTGCCATTTATGGACAAGTTATAAATAGGTGACAAGAGCCAAGGATTGTGATTAATGTCCAAAAGAGAACAATCCTATTTTATGATTTTTAATTTGTGTTTCAAGGATTGCTATTGAGTTTCATATCTTTTCAAATGCCATGTGACCCCTTTCATTCTCTTTTTGTCTTTTGTTTCTCTGTTGTCCTTTATCAGTGTTTCTTTTCTGGTTTTATTAATTCAACTTTTTAAATGAAGGGTCATTTCCTACTGTTGTTTAAGCACAGCATTAAAAATTGTTTTTAAAGATTTATTTATTTATTCATGAGAGAGAGACACACACACACACACACAGAGACACAGAGAGAGGCAGAGACACAGGCAGAGGGAGAAGCAGGCTCCACGTAGGGAGCCCGACGGGGGACTCGATCCTGGGACTCCAAGATCACACCCTAGACCGAAGGCAGGCGCTTAAACTGCTGAGCCACCCAGGCTGCCCTAAAAAATTTTTTTTTGATCATTTTGGCAAAACTAGTGAGATGGACACTGCATTATAATTTTAAAATCATTGATGTGAACATGGTTGCTTCTCTACTAAGGTTACATAGCTATGCTGTGCTTTTAGAGGTGAAACAGTTTTAGTTACTTCAAATATTTTTGTTAAATTAAAAAATATTTAGACACTTGTTCCAATCTGTCTCTGACTTTTGAATGTGGGGTAGACGTTTTGCCTCATTTATAAAACTATCCCTGCATCTTCAAAAGTCTTGGAAAATGTTGGAATATTTTATATCTCTGTCTAGCCATAAGATATCAGTAGAATTTAAACTCCATTAACTGCATTAGCAAATAGTAAAAAAAGAATGTTGGCTTTGGACTACCTAAAACTATTTGTACCACAGTGGTTTCAATTTGTAACATAAGCAGTAATATATGTTTCCAAAGATAGAAATCTACAGAGAAAATAAGATAGGGCATTTACTGAAATTAGAATATTTATCAAAAACAAATTGCATTTCCTTATGTATTCACTGAACCTAAATGTTAATGAAATTCTCTCTTTCAAATTATATCCGCAAGGCAAATATTAGATAAGACCATGTTATTCAAGGATTAAAAAAATGATTGAATGCTAGTTTTACACTTAATAATCTGGAACAGAGATGTAGGTCAATGAGGAAAAAAGAGTATTTTAAGAGATTACTGTTGCTTAGACAAAGTGATAGTTCATTCAAAAAAATAATCAACATTGTGCACACTTGGGGGGGGAAAAGTGATTTCTTTTCATCCCAAATGTCAACTGAACTTTAAAGGGTGACATTTTGAATAAAGGAAAGTAAGGATAAAAATGCTTACAAAAATGCTCATCAAATTGCACCCTTCCAATGCTTAGACGAAGCTTTTAGAATTTTGACTTTTTATATATTCAAATATTCTGGTTATTTTCATTCAAAATATCTAAATATTTTTAAATAGAATTAACCATTTTTGCATAAGTGTTCTTGTTATAAAGCCTCGGTAAAATGAAAGAATGGAAACTTCTACGACCAAACACTATTCTGATGCAAATACCATTCTGCACATTTTTGACATGAGTTATGGCAAAATTCTAGTCTAGACAAATTTGTTTCCCTAGCAGAGAGGAAAGTTCAAACAGTGACAGTGTATATTTTTACATGTGGCTCTTTTGCAAAATGTTCTTTATTTTTTAAATTCGTATAAATGAAGATCAAGGAAATAAAGTAACATATCATCAAAGAAATGGTGTACATGAAAATAGAGAATTATCAAAGCAGAAATTCTACTTTATTCCATGTGTAACTCCTGGGATTTATATCAGTTCATTCATAGCCAGATATAAAGCCTATTCCTTTGATTTTAATTAAAATACACTTTGCCTGGAATCATTTATTGTAATTTGTTGTTATCAATATTAAAGATGTATCTATTAATGTATGCATCGAAACCTAGTTATTGTTTTAATCCAAAGTAACTGAGATAGAACACTGTTCTACCGATAATAAATAATTGATAGATAAAAAGACCTATAGAATGACAGAAGAGAATACAAACGCATAGATGTTATTCAGACTAAAATACTAGAAGTGTTTTTATTGACAACCGCTTTTTGGTTTCCCAAGTGTCATTCTGATCCATAAGGATTCCTTCAAACAGATGGAGTCTGACCCAATCAGCTGTCGGATAGTGTTATCATCCATTGTAGGCAATATTGTTATCTCATTATGAATATTTATATAACTTAGTTGATTAGAATCCCCTATAATTTGTAAGCAAATTGTATATGCATATTATTCAGGATCCAATCAAGAAAATAGAAATGTAAGTATTTAAATGGAAGGCGTATAGTATAGCAATGTAGTATAGATAGTATAGACGTGAGCATTGATTGCACAGATAATAGGATTGTTGAAAAGGCAAACAAGGGGCAGTCCACCACCCCAGGAAATAGTAAGCTGCTGCAGGAACAAAGGGAGGCAGCATTCACTGAAGCTCAGGTCTAGAATTGGTGGAAGCTCTAAATACAGTAGTCTGTCTGGCTAGAGAAAAAGCCATAACTGAGATGTCGTTGGAAGCAGAGAGGGGAGAGACACTGTATCTTATCCTTAATTCTACTTTCCAGTATCTTGCCAGTGTTTCCGATTGTCAGGAAAGCTTGAAGCCAGCTGACCTGGATGCCTAGGAAAGGGAATGTCTCAGCCACCTGCTGGTCTCAGGCTTCAACAACTTCCTTAGACCTTCTAAACCAGCTTGAGTCTGATATTTTATGAAATGCCTCCATTTTATTCAAGTTTTTTATAAACAGTATTATGTCTTGGTATGTCAGATGACATCAAATAATTCTCATAAATGGTTCAGTTCACATTGTTTAGGTGTATCTTGGTCAAGCATTAATTTTCTAGTAGGGCTGAATAGCTACAAAGTACTGGTTAACAGCTGAAGGCATGGCTTTACCTTGAAACCCTAGGGATCTTTGGTATAATTCTCTTTTGGAATTTGCAAATGCACATATTTACCCCAGTCATTTTAAGCATCATAAGTTCCACTGGTTCCTAAAATCTGAGTGTCTTGAAATTTTGTATAATAGCCTAGGATTACTTTAAAGTAATAGCCTCCCCTATTTCTCAGTCCCTCTCATAAGTAGAAACATTATGGGTTCCCTGCTAAATGGGACCAGAGGGAAATATATAAATCCCAAGAGGTCTCATAATCAATACAAAAATATAATCTTCATTTTATTTATTTATTTTTTTTTTTTTGATTTGCCACTGGTATAATCTTCATTTTAAAGGAGACATTCTGACAATACCCAGAACAGAGGTGTAGGAAGTTCACTGTTGGGATAATCACTTGAGATTTCACAGGTTTTATCTGATACATATTTGTCTTACTCCAGCTGCTACTACTTATTCACCAAGTCTAAACAGATTCTGTATCATTTGTACTATTGGATTCAATTCAAGAGTGAAGATCAAGGAACAATCTGATTGCTGACTGGTCCTTTACTAAAATTCCATACTGTGTATTTGGATCATTTCAACTTTCTTTGTATAGTAAAGGGCAGTTGTAAAAAGTCCCCAAGGAGAACAAATACATTGAAAAAATATTCTAACACTTTTAGGAGTAATAGTCATAAAGTGAGTGTCTTAAAACATTAAACTGTAAGATATTTTCTCTTAAGGGAAGAAAATGTACCTATTCCAAATAGGAGAAAGGATTGACTTATGATGAGAGATCAGTTCAGCTATGATCAGGAGGTTGAAAGACTGTGCGCACGAGACTGCCTTTCCCAGCACAGATTTTGTAGGTTTACATATTGTTGTAGAATTGAGACTTTCTTTGTTTCTTAACTCTAGTCTTTGATTTAAAGGTTTCGTGTGACTAGGTCAACCCACCTACATAATCTCTTTTGATTAACCTAAAAACAACCAATTAGTACCCATAATTACTTCTACAAAATATTTTGTCATATAATGTGTAATATTATATGGATTTCACCCATGCCAAGATAAGAGTCAGTAGAGCTTATAGAAGGAAAAGGGCAGTAGGGTCATTTAAATATTCTAGCTACCACAGTTTCATTCCCTTTCATGATTTTAAGGTAATATTACACATTTTCTCCTTTATATGTCTTTGAAAAGACTCACTATGTAATAACTTGTACTCTCCTATTACTGTGTGCTTTTCACCATTTCCACTTGGCAAATGCAAACTAGCTGCTAGGATGGTCATCTGGATGTCTGAATGACACAGTTCCATGACATTTCAAGAAGGTCACTTCTGCCCAGGATCATGGATGACATGACTTCAAATGTTCAGAAGGAGGTTTCCCCAAATAAGATTTTTTTTTTAATTTTTCAAACTGATTTATCTAGTCTCTCCCGATTGGCTACTTCTGGTACTGTTTAAGAAGTAGCCAGAAATGAAACAAGGTTTTTAAGAGTTGCATAGAAGTAAGGTTCTTTTGAAAGAGATAGAAACAAGGGACAACAATATATACTTTTGAAAATAGCTTGTGGTTGGACATTTTTCAATCTCTTGTATGTCACCACTTGGCGGCCTCACAAGTTCAAAGCTTCCTAAGCAGCTAGAAACCCAGCAACTATTTTTTAAAGAACACCCCAAAAACAAATAATCCAGTCAAAAATGGGCAGAAGACATGAACAGACATTTCTCCAAAGAAAACATACAAATGGCCAATAGATACATGAAAAAATGCTCCACATCATCTGGCATCAGGGAAATACAAATCAAAACCACAATGGGATACCACCTCACATCAGTCAGAATGGCTAAAATTAATGAGTCAGGAAACAACAGATGTTGGAGAGGATGTGGAGAAAGAGGAACCCTCTTGCACTCTTGGTGGGAATTCAAGGTGGTGCAGCTAATCTGGAAAACAGTATGGAGGTTCCTCAAGAAGTTAAAAATAGAACTACCCTATGACCCAGCAATCGCACTACTGGGGATTACCCCAAAGATACACATGTGATGATCTGAAGAGGTACATGCACCCCAAAGTTTATAGCAGCGATGTCCGCAATAGCCAAATTATGGAAAGAGCCCAGATGTCCATCAACAGGTGAATGGATAAAGAAGATGTGGCATATATATATTTGTATACACACAAACGCACACAATGGAATATTATTCAGCCATCAAAAAGGATGAACACTTAACATTTCCACTGACATAGATGGAGGATATTATGAGTGAAAACATGAAAGACAATTATACGGTTTCTCTTAAATGTGGAATATAAGAAACGTCTAAGAGGATCATAGGGGAAGGGAAGGAAAACTGAATGGGAAGTCATCAGAGACGGAGAAAATCCATGGGAGACACTTAAGTATAGGAGACTAACTGAGGGCTGCTGGAGGGGAGGTTGGTGGGGGGTGAGGTAGTTGGGTGATGTGATGAGCACTGGGTGTTATATGCAACTGATGAATTTTTGAATTCTACATTTGACAATGATGTACTATATATTGGCTAATGGAATATTAATTTTTTTAAAAAAAGATTCCTTGGAGTGCCAGAAATCCACTCACTGTAAAAAAGGAAAATCCTGACACGGATACCAAAATATTTTCATAAACTTTCAGGTAATAGTTTCCTTATGCTAAAATAACTTCTGTGCCTTTTAACTAAGAATATCCTTTTCTTACCCTGGGGACATGAGGCCTTGGCAAAGACTTAAAAGCACTCAGTGCCTTGGTGTATTGAGAATGGAGTTTAAAAAGAGAAGGGCCTAGAAGTACTTAAAAAATACATAAAAGGACCTAGAAGAGTAAAGATGAAGGGAACAAAGAAAATTTGAAAAAAACTTGCATTTTCTTAGGCAGGTGCTCAATTATTGGTTGAGCATCTCAAACATGAAGTTTAAAACAAGACAGTTCCATGTCCGAGTCTCAGCTGTCATCAAAGGAAGAAGATGTGCCATTATTACTGGAGTTTGTATTATTTATTTAGCTAGCTAGCTAGCTACTGGAGGTCTTAAAAGAAATCTCATCCTACAATAGTCATATGATCAATGGCCGTCATGTTATTCTAAATTTTCAGAAGTTGCAGTGGAGTAGCCTTAAAATTGGGCACACATAATCAAGACGTTAGGTAATGGGTTTATGCTATTATAACTAATATTTTATTATAACTAATATTTATATGTTATAACTAATAATTTGATTAGAATAATGTGTACATTCCCCTTACACTTAAACATAGGGAAACTCATAGCCATATAGTCTGACTGAACACACAGACTTTTCCCAGTTAGACCCTTAGGAGTGTTTTTTTTTTTTTTCCAAAGCTTGCATGAAATCACTTAAAATAAAACCTTACTAGTTATTCACTAACACTGTCAAATTTGCTCCCAGATTTTACTTTGAATATGTTCTTTTACTTCTCTGGCTGGCAAAACCAAACGTGGTGCAGGATTTTCAAAAAAAAAACAAAAAACAAAAAAACAAAAACAAACAAAAAAACAAAGAGTCAGATGCTTATTCATTGAACAACCAAGCAAAGCAGGCTGGATAAGCAGAAATATGTCGCAGAGCAATCTGTAGTCAAGCAGAAGTGAGACAAAGCAGCCAGGTACAGCAGAGCTCCCACTGAGGTGGTCCTATTTTGAGCAAATCCCAGAGCTGCTGAATAGAGTCCATTATTTCTTCCTCTTTTAATTCAATAAAAACAAAACAGTTTCCAATTCCATCATCACATTAGGTAGAGCTGAGCTGGTTGGATTTTACACGGGCCAATGGAGTCTCTGAGAGAGGGTGATAGAGAGCAAGAGGGCCGAATCATTTTTCAATTTTATTTTAATTTCCTTCTTGGTTAAAATAAATTTCAAAGTATCCAAGACAAATGAATTAGACATTCCAAGATCAATTTGAAATTTGGCAAAAGTACATTAAGCAAAAGTTCAAATCCTACAATCAGCCCAGAACAACGTAGTTTTACAAAATCGTTTAGACTGTCAAGATTCTAGCTCCTCATATGTGGTATAGCAGTTCTGAACAGTGTGTCACAAATATTTTGTTTTGCAAATCCTGTTTTACTTCACAAATAATTATTACAGAATATTTTTATTAAAAGACTAGGTGCCATCCTAAATCAGTGCTTATGTCTTTGTGTGTAGTTTTTGTAACTTTTTCTGGGTCTTTCCCTATAGGTGTAATAGAGCTTTAGGTTGTTTCTTTTTTTCCCCTAAAGTTAACCTTAGCATGTGTTTACATCTCTAAAAGTTGATATCATTTTAATGTAATTGCAATCTTAATTTTTTTCTATCATTTAAATGAAAGAAAGGTTGAATAGGGGCGCCTGGGTGGCTCAGTGAGTTAGCCATCTGCCTTCAGCTCAGGTCATGATCTCAGGGTCCTGGGATCATTCTTGTTTATGGCTGAATAATACTCCATCGTGTGTGTGTGTGTGTGTGTGTGTGTGTGTGTGTGTGTGTATCATGCTGCTTTATCCATTCATCTGTTGATGAGCTATTTCCATAATTTGTAAATAATGCTGCCAATAAACATAAGGGTGCATGTATCTTTTGAATTGGCATTTTTGTATCTTGGGGGTAAACACCCTGTAGCTCCATTAGTGGATCATATGGTAGCTCTGTTTTTAACTTTTTGAAGAACCTTCATACTGTTTTCCACAGCGACCGCCCCAGTTTGCATTCCCACTAGCAGGCAAGAGGGCTCCCCTTTCTCCACAGCCTCACTAACACCTTTTGTTTCTCGTCTTGTTGGTCTAAGCCATTTTGACAAATGTGAGGTGATGCTTGTAGTTTTGATTTGCATTTCCTGATAGTGAGTGATGTTAAACATCTTTACATATATTTTTCAGCCATCTGGATGTCTTCTTAAGATAAATGTCTGCATGTCTTCTGCCCATTTTTTAATGGATTATTTGTTTTTTGGGTGTTAATTTTTACCAGTTCTAAATACGTTTTGGGTATTGACCTTTTATGAGATATGATATTACCAAATATCTTCTCCCATTCAAGAGGTTGCCTTTTATTTTTGTTGATTGCTTCCTTCACTGCGTGGTAGCTTTTTATTTTGATGTAGTCCTAATAGTTTATTTCCCTTGCCTCAGGAAACATAACTAGAAAAATATTTCTACAGCTGATGAAAGAGACATTACTGCTTGTGCTTTCTTGTAGAATTTGTACGGCTTTAATCTATTTTGAATTTATGTTTGTGTACGGTGTAAGAAAGTGGTCCAGTTTCATTCTTTTGCATGTAGCTGCCCAGTGTTCCTGACACCATTTGTTGAAGAGCCTTTTCCTGTTGTATATTCTTTATTGCTTTGTTGAGGATTAACTGACCATATAATTATGGGTCTCTTTCTGTGTTTTAGATTCTGTTCCAGTGACCTATGTGCCTGTTTTGGTGCCACCACCATACTATGTTGATTCCTACAGTTTTGTAATATAACTTGAAGTCTAGAATTATGATGCCTTCAACTTTGCTTTAATTTTTCAAAATTGCTTTGGCAGTTCAAAGTCTTTTGAAGATTGTATTTATTTATTCATGTGAGACACGCAGAGGGAGAAGCAGGCTTAATCCCAGGACCCCAGGATCTCCACCTGAGCCAAAGGCAGACACTCAAGCGATGAGCCGTCCAGGCATCGCAGTTCAAGGTCTTTTGTAAAACCCTAAAGACTACAGCAAATAACTACTAGAACTGATAAATGAACTCACTAAAGTTATATAATACGAAATTAATGTGCAGAAACATGTTGTATTTTTAAGATTGAAGCAATAGAAAGAGAAATTACGTAATCAATCCCATTTGCAATTGCAACCAGAATAATAAAATACTTAGGAATAAACCTAACCAAAGAGGTGAAAGACCTATGCTCTGTAAACCATGAAACATTAATGAAGGGAATTGAAGATGACACAAAAAAAGGGAAAGATATTCCACGCTCTCAGATTGGAACAAACACTATTAACTATTAACAGAACAAATACTGTTAAAATGTCTGTACAATCCAAAGCAATCTACACATTTAATGCAATCCATACCAAAATACCAACAACATTTTTCACAGAACTGGAACAAAAAAAATCTTAAAATTTATATGGGACCATAAAAGTTTGGATACTTTCTTAGAACTCTGGGCTTTATATCCCATTTCCCTTGAGGGGGCATCTCAGGCATCACCTGAAATATGCAGAATGAGAGAATCTTCAAACTAACTTTAAGTGGCCCAGGGCCCTGAGCACTAGTCCTGGTTAGTGGCCTATACATCCATTCCTTTCTCACTCACTCCTTATTGCCAAAAGTTGAAAGGTTGGCCATAGTCTCGTGGTTCAAAGAACATTTGTATAAACAACAAACATAGACATAAAACCAGAAAAAGTGTTATTAGTTTCATTGTATTTTATTATTGGGATCCTAAGATAATAAAACATAAAATCAATGCCTGAATAATGATTTGCACAATGTTGAGTGGAAAGATTTTTAAAAGGTATCTTGGTTAAGTCAGTAGCAAAGCCATTGGATTTGGGATTAATTTTGAACACTTGGTTCATTTGCTTCTCACTCTCCTGCACACTAGGTGTCCTTGAAAGGATAACAGTAAGTATAATGGGCTTCATATGATACAAAGTGCAGTAAGGCTGATTTATGGAGAATGATTCAAAAAGGGTAATATTTTACAGAGAGCAGTCTGTGACTACTTCACTAAAAACGTGACATTGGGCAAAGAGTTGATGAAACGTGAAGCCAGCAGAAAGTCTTTAAATGTTTGGAAGGCACAGTTGCCAGAAAAGGCAAGAGCAAGTTCAAGCACCCAGAACTAAAATACACTTGGTAAAATGAAAAACCACTCACCGTAGGTTGTTAGTGCTAACAATGGCATGAGAAGAATGGTACATTTGGTTAAAAGTAGACCATTAACATGTGAGAAATATTTTTATATTAATATTTTCTTGCTAGTACCATCGTCTCAATTTAAGTTTAAAGCTCTCAACACTTGGGGGGAAATGGGAATAATAAGTTCTAGAATATCTAACGTGGAATGTTAGGATAGGTCTCCTTATAAAAATTATACATAAACCCCTGGAATCAATGTACACCACTGAAAAAAATTTACAAGTCTAGATGAGATTTTTCTTCTGTTTCCTCATTTAAAAAAAAATCCAATATCCTTTCATTCTTCTTGTAAACCTCCTTATGAGGTAACTAACTTAGATCATGATACTTTGATCATTCTTTAACAAACTATCTTTAATGTGATTTGGAGCAGATTATGCAGTTTTTCAACTTTACACCACAAATTTGTAAGTTGTTTTGTGTGTGTGTGTGTGTGTGTGTGTGTGTGTGTGTGTGAGAAAATGATAAACTATGTTCAGTGGTAGCATTATTAGAGGAAAGAAATATTTGAAAAAGGCTTTGAGGCTTTATTATTTTTACTTACATATTTTGATCTGTAATTTTGAGATTATTTCTAAAAAGTAGAGTTACAAGACTAGTACACAAAATTCCATTTAGTCTTTACTCTGCCTTCCTGAATGTTAAGATATTACCGTATATTACTTTGTGTGTGTTTGTGTGTTTCTATAACATCATGACCCATATGGGAGTAAGTGGCAGACACAATGCCTTTTATTTTTAAATACCTTGTTGCAGACTTCCTATAAAAAGGATGTTTTATTCATAAGCACAACAATGATCAATTGTACACAACAATCACCTGTCTTGAGACCAGGGCAATCACTTAAAGGAATGTTTTTTTTAACTAGGGTTTCTCTGATGTTTCCTCATTATTTGATGCATGTGGTACATTTCACAAGGATGTCACAAAAGTGTTTCTGGGTTTCTCTTGGCAGACTACAATCTAGCAACACACAATTTTTAATTTTGCCCATACAGTGAGGTTAATTTGGCTTAAGTTTGTGTGGCTAAGTTGTTTCAACTATAGTTTGCTACTGTTCCTCTTTGCTTTAGAGGAGAGATATTTTGAGACTCCACAGGTAAACTGTTTATTGTCAATCTTTCACCCATTCATTTTCATATCTATTGATGATTCTTGCCTGGACTAAGTATCACCAGTACATTTGCAATATAGTGATGGAAAAACATCTTCTTATCTTTTATACTTAATTAGCACTCTAATGAAGAGCTTTTCTTTTCTCCTATTAATTAACTAACATTACTTTGGAATGAAGGATTCTTCTTGTATTCAATAAGTTATAAATTATTATTTATTTCAATACTGAAATATCTCAGATTTGGTCGGTGAAAGCCCCTCCAAGCCTCCTGTGTGTCCTTCTGACATATCTAGATCATTGTTTGAGCATTTCCTTACTTTTTAGTTTAATCTACTACTCTTAGTTTATTCTTTAGTAGAAGCTTGTACAGCATGTCTTTATTTTCTCTGTCGTATTCTCGGGAAATAGGTTTCCTAAAGAAGCCCAGATTCCTTTCCATGAAATACTGAGTAGAAACCCAGATACTGGCCTTAGGTGTACTGATGGCTACTAAGGTTTTATTGTTCCTAAACCTTCTCTTCAGACATAGCTAAGGGAAAGCCATATGCATATACATATGAATGCCTGGGTATGTCCACATATGTATGTATATCTCTCTGTGCGTATCCATCTACCTGTCTATCAAATAAATTGTGAATTTACAAAGACACCTCCAAATCCAATGCAACATCAGAGAATTCATTCTGACTTTGTACTTTTCCATATATGTAACTTTCTTCTCTGTAAGAAACCTGACTCTCATTATATTCAGAATACATTAAAACAAACAAAAACTACTGCAAATAAACATTCCAAAATAGAGTTAGATATTGGCTGACAAATTTCTTTTAAGGATGTACATCTAAAACTTTTCATTCAAATGCTAGTTGGATCAGTTTCCTTCTTCCTTTCAACGTGCTTATGTTAATTATAAAAATACAATTGCATTGTTTCCTGACTATATTCAAATTTAGAATTTTTATTGCATTCTCTATTTTTCAGGTATTAGTTTAAAAGTCAAAATTATGTTGAAAATGAAGAACAGGGGCACTGCCTGGGTGGCTCGGTGGTTGAGCATCTGCCTTAGGCTCAAGACATGATCCTGGGATCCTGGGATCGAGTCCTACATCAAGCTCCCCACAGGGAGCCTGCTTCTCCCTCTGCCTGTGTCTCTGCCTCTCTGTGTGTGTGTCTCAAGAATAAATTAATAAAATCTTTTAAAAAAAAAAAAGAAAATGAAGGAACAGGGAGCAGGTTAATCTTCATTTACTAAATAAGGAGAACTAGACACAATATACAAAAGAGTAGTTTCCAGACATTGAAAACCAGCACAGGGCAGTAACATCTGAGGGGAAAAAAGAGATAATTGAAGTGATCTCAATGATTGCCCTAGTTTAATTCCAGGATACAGTGCAAACAGGGTTTAGTAGTCTCACTGCATTTAGGAGATAACTTGAAGTTTGAGAAATCCAAAGCAGTTAGAATTTATGGGACAAAATAAGAGAGAGACAGTTCCCAGAGAGGTCAGCACAAACTGTTTCCTGATTTTTATCTTACTGAGTGCTGACTGTGTTGGCATTCCTATACACATACTGAAGCTATGTTCTGGGAAGCATTACTTGAAAATAGTTAAAACTTCCAGGTCTTGCTTTTGAGATTGACCAAGTGGGGCCAGTCTGTCACTAAGTATTCTCCATATCCGGGGGAGGCATGCTGTAAATATTTAACTTAGTGCCCCCATGAATTGTGAGACTTTTTGAGACTTTTTCAGCCTGGCTGGTGGGATAGACTCTCTTTCTGGCCCTGTGTAAGCATGAGGCACTATTACCTCTTGTCCTTTTGGGTGGTTCTTTCCCCAGTGTCCAGTGGTTGCCTCACAGGACTGCAGTGATTAGCATCGCAAATACTCAAATGACATTCTGCAAACGCCTGTGGTTCATTGCCTACATGACACTGTTTTCTCCAACATTCTGTCCAAGAGCTCTGGCTCCCTTTGTTTCCCCAGGTTTTCAGCTCTGTCCTTCCAGCCCAGGAGGTTCCTGCCAGGCTCCTGCTCTCTGCACTGTACCTGGAAACTCTATATACACTGAGTCAAGACTGTAGTATGCACTTCATTTCTTCCCATCTCTAACATATCACTTGTTGCCTGATGGCCAGCATCTTAATGTAGTATCATTTATTTTGTCCACTTTTTGGTTGTTTCAGAAAACAGAGTGTATCTGGTCTCTGTTCTTCATTGCCTTATATGCTATCAAGGATCAAGCATCATTTGCCTCCAGGAATCCAATGCTTTGGATTTGGTGGCTCTGTGCAGTGCCTTGTCTCTCTCTAGATTTTAGGCTATTTGGTTGCCCCGTGACTTCAGATTGCTTCCTTAAAGGGAAATATTGACTGAAATGTTCCCAGTGGAAAATACCCTTTTTTTTCAGCTTTGCACATATCCTAACTGAAACCAGATTGTAATAGTTGTTTCAGTATTTGTATTTAAAGAAAAAAAATACTTTTTAAGAAAGAGAAAGTATAATGGATACCCAAAGAAAACGAATGAATCTTAGGTCCTTGGTGATTAACAGAGGATCTTACAAGGGCTAAGTCCATCCTCTTGCTCTCACATCTTTAGAAAGCTTCTGTAGAGCTAGTAGAAATTCAGGAAGAGTGAGTTGTACCAATAAATTGTGCAAATTGCTTAATTAGTACCCACTGTAAATAACTTAGAGTGACACACCCTTTCTATAGTGTAATCGTATTAGCCTTAGATAAAGATATTTACCTTTTGATTTAATGAGCTCCTGGAGTATATTAACCTTGGCAATATGCCAGTTTATTTCCTTTAATTGAATAATTTATAAGTATGTTAATTAGAATAATATAAACAATAGAAACACTAAGTACTGTTTTAAAAATGTAATGGTGGCACAAGTATTTTATGGCCAATAAAGAAGACAGGGGTTAATCCATTCATGGGTTGGAAAACAGGAGTATTTGTTATGTACTTGTCTCCTACTCTTTCTAATTAAATTTCCAGGAAAGTAAAGGAAAACATAAAAGTGGATTTGTAGCATCTTTGGAAATTTAATAGGACACCACATGAAAATATGGGGAAAAAATTATTTAACACCAGTGCTCATGTGTTTGGGTTAATATATATAATCTCTAAATGCTGTTATTGAATAATATCAGATGCATGTTTGGATCATTTAATAGTAACTGAGAAAAAATAATATATCCAAGTGAAACTTTCACTTGGCCCTTTTATTATTATGATTTTTTAAATATTTTATTTATTCATGAGAGACACAGAGAGAGGCAGAGACATAGGCAGAGGGAGAAACAGGCTCCTTGCAGGAAGCCCGATGTGGGACTCCATCCCAGGACCATGGGATCACACACTGAGCCAAAGGCGTATAGTTGCTCAACCCCTGAGTCACCCAGGTTCCCTTTTAATTTGCTTTTATGCATTCAAATTCAAAATAAAAACTGATAAATACTTAGTGTCACAAAATCAGTGCAAGTGAATAGCTTTCTTCCTGTATAACAATTTTGTGAATCATAAAAATATATCTGATATGTAATTAAATGTATTATATGTGTCTAAATGCTTTATTTTAACTGTATGCTCCTTGTAGGCTCAGTAGTACTAAATTCTGTTCTTTTGTTTTAATTCATTTTTTATGTTTCTTTAGTTTTTTTTTTTAGCATAAGTCGTATCTTGTAGTTTTAATTATAATCAACTGTTTTGCAATGATAATTCATCTTGCTCATTTTTAAATGAAAAGTGTTGCTACGTGCTAATTTCTTAGACATTTACATAGATAATTCACAACCACCATTCGTTTCTCTTTACCAATTGCATAGTGTGTGTCCACCGCAGTTATGAAGGTGAACCAGTGTTACTGAGGTAGAGAGTAATTAATAAGATGAAGCAACAAAGGCTGACAGATCTTCCAAATGGTATTTTCAACACCTGTGAAAAAATTTGAACAATATGATTAGGCTTTGAATGGCAAATGCCATATTTCACCAGCTTCCCATTTTAATATTTACACATGTGATGGGATTTTCTTTCGTCAAGTGTTCTTATTATAGTCTTTTTTTGTGATTTCTTTCCCCCCACTTTTTAAAATCGATTTATGCAGATTCTAAATTCTGGTAAATAAAAGTGCAAAAAAAGAGTCCTTGATAATCACATAGCATCACCTAGGTGTTTAGTCAGTTAAATGTCTACCTTTGGCTCAGGTCAAGATCTCAACGTCCTGGGGTCCAGCTCAGAGTTGGGTTCCCTTCTCAACAGGGAGTTTGCTTCTCCCTCTGCCCACTCCCCCTGCTCCTGCACTTGTTCTCTCATTCTCTCTCAAATAAATAAAAATCTTGGGAAAAAAAAAATCACATAGACTCTAGCGCGAGGAGGGATCATTTCTGAGCTGATAGTTACTCTGCAAGAAAAGAAAAATCTTAAAAGTAAATTGATTAGAATCTGGAAATCTGGATTATATGTCAAATTATTATTAGATGTAAGACTTTCAATGAAATGGATAGTGTCTTTGCTATTTCCTTGCCCCTCTCCATAGAAATTTTCACTGGCTAGTTATTGGAATTAATTCTTTTGTGTCTAATATTGGACGCTTTTCTATTAAATGGCCGTTTTCATGAAAGTGCTTGTGTCATTGTCTAGTTCTAACTTAGAATCCTGATTATAAGCTGTGGGCTAGGAGAGTTACCTAGAACATGTGAACTTACTTACAGGAAACTTAGTTGCCTTAGATGACACATTCAGATTATGAAATTCATTTCTAACGATTAGGTAAGTAAATTAGAGTATTTTAGGAGTCAGCATGATACTTTGAATGTCACAGTTCTCAATTAGAGTTAACTGGTTCTCCTCCTTCCCAAACTTGGCTCTATGGTTTATGCATACTGTGAAAATCCAACCTCATTCTACTCATAAGGAGGAAAGAAGCCAGGTTCATTCCTCGCCTTCTCAAGCCTCAATTGATTCAATCTTTTCAAGATTATCCTTTACAAAGCCTTTGTTTAGCCTGCACACTTTCTCTTCAATCAAATCTATCTCTGTTTCCAAGTTCATATTTCTTCCATGAATTACTTGTAGTGCCTTGAAATGTCTATCAGCAAATTCAGACCTCACTGCAGCATGGCTTTTAAATGTGTAACTCATTTTGCTTTGTATCTTACTACAGTAATTATTTTTTTTAAATCTTTCTATCTTGATATTAAAGATCGCATATCAACCACAAAATTCATTCAAAGTGTAGTTAAGTGATGGCATTATTTTAATACTCAGAAGTGTATACCCCCATTAGATACTAAGTGGATAAGGCTTTTATTGCTCATTAGAAAACCATTTATTTATCTCCTATATTATAGGATGCTTTCATTCCTTAAGAGCAATAATTTGAGTTATAGTCCTAGTTTGTCATCAAATGCAAAATACATTTCTTAGAAGGGATTTAAGGGGATATGCAGTCAGTCCTCCCTCTGCTCTGGTCAAAGTAGAACAACAAGAAACCACCTCTATGCACCCTGTCCTCAGAAAACTACAAAGCATATGATGCTTGGCAAGAAGTATGGTGTAACATGACATGGCATAGTTAACTGGGGAGCATTCACAGCTTGTTTCCTGTGTGTGTTCACTAATGTGCAAGTGAATTCAGGTCACTTCATATTGAGTTTAGTATTATATGGAGCTTTTTAATCAATAGAATGAATTTGGTTATTCATCCATTTACCACATTTTGAAAATCTATAGCAATGCCTTTATCTTGGTAAGATAATCTGGCTCTGTTTTTCATCTATCCCAGTACTACATGAAAATAATCTTTTAGATCTGTGAAAGAGATGGTGAGCAAATAGAATAGCTATCATGAAAGGTTTATATTTTTTTGTTTCTTTTTCCACTTTCTCTTATACACTTGTTTCCTATCCCTTTGGGGCTCCTAAAGACTGCTCTGTACATTGAGGTTTTGGTATCTCTCTGTAGGACAACACTTAATTTCAGTTCATTATTCATTTATTCATCTTTAATTTTTCAGTAAATAATATCTTGGGTTAGGCTGCCCAGATGTAGACTTTGAGGTAGAGTTTGAGTAAAAAAAAAAAAAAAAAAAAAAATATATATATATATATATGTATATATTTTTTTTAATTTTCTTTTTGGTGGGGAGTGATTCTAGAAAACATCAATAAGGTAGTGGGGAAAGAATAGCAACAAAGAAAGAAGACAACATGGGGTAATTGAAGTGCATCCAGCTAGGGAACTCTGGGATATAGTAAAACAATCTCAGAGTTCTATCAGTTAAGGCGGAGGAAACTAATATGTTTATCCACACTCTCTCCCATTAGTCATTAGTCAAGTCTTACTTGACTTATTGACTTGAGTCAACAAGTCTAACACTTTTGGCTTGCCCTGATTGAAAATAAATGTGCTCCTTTAGCACGGAAAAAAAAAGTCAAACCGTCTCTTAGAAAATGGATAGGTTTTCTATAGAGGTGTTCTTCATTGTAAAGATATGAATATGGATGGGGATATGGGCAAGGGCAACAGTATCTGCTACAATGTTGACTTAATATTTAGTGATTATGTGAGGTACCCAAAATTATCAAATTGTTTAGGTTTTAACATAAATCATTAATGATTTTCTTAAAGAATACATCAATGAGAATAAAATTAAAAGTACAGATTAATCATTTAAGTTAAAAAATGAGACAATTCTAGATGGGAAACAAAAGGAATAAAAATAAGAAAATGCAGGCTAACTTCTGAATAAAGTTGAGGTAGGTCAAATTATCTCAGTCTGCACAATATTATCATTTGGCCCTGGATAACTTGGAGGAGGGGATATCGAGTGGCTAGTAAGATAATGAATAGCATCTCTAGCATTAATCCATTCTTCATCCTACTGGGTTTGAAGAAAATACCCTGAGTTTTGCTCTAAGCTAGGAGTATGTGAAATAGTAAGCAACTATATGGAAAGAAAGAGTTGTCTGAGCAATTTACATTTTCTTAACAAACATAAGTGAAACTGCAAACTCGAATACTTGGGGGGGAAATGATTGGACATAAAAGGGATATGGGCTCATGGGGTCATGCTCAGAATGATTTACAGTATAAATGTATACTGAATCTGTTTTCTAGATAATAGGATTCTATATAGATGGAGCATCCCTTAGCACTGTCAATCATTACAGAAGATAACTTCATCACTTCTGTGATGCACTAGATACTTACAGGTTTGTGGGCTAGAGGAGTAAATACTAAGCTAAGGTTAGGTCATTTAAGAATATTTTAGATTGAAGAATACCTCCTGAACTAGTAGTCATAATGAAAATTATATTTTGAGCATTTCATTTGTATTTGCTTTTTTGTGACTTGGCACAGATGTTCAAACCCAAAATTATTATAAGAAGGATAATTTTCTGCTTCAGTATAATTAGGGGCTCCATGGAAAAGAAATTACTAAAACTAAATATGATTCTAACAAAGAACAACTGCTTTTATGTGAATTTAAACATTAGTTTTTGAAATGTTTGAAAACAATGAAGTTATTGTCATCATTTGGTAATCAACTATCAAACCTAGTACCCTCAAGAATAGAGGGGGAAACAAAAACTTAGAGATAAAAAGTAATATTTAGGAGTGTGTGTAATACTTTTGTCCTGAAATATGAGATTGTTATATATATCTACTTTTAATATAATAAAATTATCAAGTTCTAAAAAGTTTATTTTTAAATATTTATTATTTACCTTTTTTTTTACTTAGAGAAAACTGTTAAGTCCATGAAACTAAAAAAAAAAAAATTCAGAAAAGGAAATTCTACAAAAGGAAATCTGAAATGAAAGTTTTTACTATTTGAAAAATAATTTAACCTTTATATTTTTTCACAATTACAAAAAATCATCGTAGTCTCATTTGAAATTCCAAAGTGAAATAAAGTCTTCAGAGGAATTCACTTCAATTTGTTAGTGTTTTAAATGAGGGGACTGAAGTTTTAAATACTTGCTCCCAGTATCAGATAGATAATTGATAGCACATTCGTGACTAGCAGTCATGGCTTCTGACTCAACATCCCATAGCCCTGCCTTCTGTTCTTTCCTTTCCAAGTAGCTCATCTTGGTGCCCAGAAAAACTAATGTTTAGGAAAATTATTATTGTGTGGGATCTAGAAGGAGTCAAATAAGCAGAGATAGAGAAATTTATTAGAGACTTTTCTATGGATTTTGTCCCCCAACAATGAAACTTTTTAATGGTTTCCATCTCTTTTCTTGCTTGGAGTTTTCAAGCTAGTTGTGACTTAAATCAGAGGTAATTCAGTCTTTATTTTAGAATAGACACCAAAAAATGGTTCATTAAATTTATCTCTGGGGAAAAAAGTTTCTTGTATTTTTTTTTTTGTATTTTATAGAACTTTTAAATGCTAAGTTTTCAAGAGATTGATTCAATAGCCCTTTCACTAAGTCTTTTATTTAATCCACTATTAGGTTTAGAAATATGGTCACAGGCCTTTATTTTTGTTACTCATACGTGTTAATATCATCTATTTTTTTAAAATTTAACTGTATTTGTTTTTTTTAAGATTTTATTTATTTATTCATAAGAGACAGAGAGAGAGAGAGAGAGAGAGAGAGAGAAAGAGGCAGAGACACAGGCAGAGGGAGAAGCAGGCTCCACGTAGGGAGCTTGACGTGGGACTTGATCCCGGGTCTCCAGGATCATGCCCCAGGCTGAACATGGCACTAAACCGCTGAGCCACCCGGGCTGCCCTAAATTTAACTTTAATTCCAGTATAGTTAACACAGTGTCACATTCGTGTCAGGTGTACAATATAGTGATTCAACAGTTCCATATATCACCCAGTCAGTGCTCATCACAAGTGCCCTCCTTAATCCCCATTACCTCATTTTACTCATTTCCCACCCACTTCCCCTCTGGTAACCATCAGTTTATTCTTTGTAGTTAAGAGTCTGTTTATTTGTCTTACTCTCTTTTTTTTCCTTTGCTTGTTTATTTATTAAATTCCACATATGAGTAGATCATATGGCATTTGTCTTTTTCTGTCTCTTAGCTTTCTAGCTCCATCCATGTTGTTGCAAATGGCAAGATTTCTTTCGTTTTTATACCTGAGTAAAGTTGATATAGATATATACAGACAAACACCACTCATCTTTACCATTCGTCATCTATCAAAGGACACTTCGGCTGCTTCCATTTTTTGGCTATTGTAAATAATGTTGCTGTAAACATAGGGGTGCATGTATCCCTCTGAATTAGTGTTTTTGTATTTTTGGAGTAAATATCTAGTTGTGCCCCTGCTGGATCCTAGCATAGTTCTATTTTTAACTTTTTGAGGAACCTCCATACTGTTTTCCAGAATGGTTGCACCAGTTTGCATTCCCACCAATTCATGAGTATTCCTTTTTCTTCATACCCTCACCAACATCTGCTGTTTCTCATGTTTTTTATTTTAACCATTCTGATAGGTCTGAGGTGATACTGGGTTTTGATTTGCATTTCCTGATGAGCAGTAATATTGAGCATCTTTACATATGTCTCTTGGCCATCTGGAAGACTTCTTTGGAGTAATGTTTCTTCATATCTTCTGCTAATTTTTTAAATGGATTGTCTCTTGGTATTGAGTATAAATTCTTTATGTATTTTGATACTCTTAATCAGATAAGTCATTTGCAAATATCTTCTCACATTCAGTAGGTTGCCTTTTAGTTTTGTTGATTGTTTTTCAATATCACCTAATTTTGTCTAAAAATCTTTTCTGCTTTTTTTTCATTCATCCTTCCATATTTTCTTTAAAGATGTATTGATATAAGAATGGACAGGAGAAAAAAGAGTGTCATATAAAATGTATGAGGTATGCCTGGGTGGCTCAGTAGCTGAGCGTCTGCCTTCAGCTCAGGGGGTGATCCCAGGATTCTGGGATCAATTCCCACATGGGGTTCCCTGCATGGAGCCTGCTTCCCCTTCTGCTTATGTCTCTACCTGTCTTTCTCTCTTCTCTCATGAAGTAAATAAAATATTAAAATAAATAAATAAAATGTGTGAAAGATGATACTAGTGAAAAATATTTAGTTATTCATAATAGCTTTCATAGTGTTTTAGCATTCATAATATCATGAATCTCCTCAGTAACAATTTGGCTATCTGCTAATAATGTACTCATCACTAAATGTCTTAGCTGTTTTAGTTTTCTCTGGGTTTGGTTTAGTTTCTCTAGGTTAGGAACATATGAGTACTAAGAGAAAATTTTTCTAAGAACATGGCTTCAGAGATAATTCTGTGCAATACCCCATTGTCAACCAGAGATCTTAGATTTTAATAAAATATTACAGTTGTCATCTACTTTTAAAACACTTTATTTTTAAATTTACACACAATAAAATTTATTTTTTCATGTACAATTTTATGATTTTGGACAAATGCCATAATCAAGACACAAAGTAGCTGGATAACCTCAAAAAAATTCTCTTCACTATAATAAAATTCTCCCTGAGGCCCTTAATCCCTGGTAACCTATTAAAAATAAAGCATTTGAAGAAGAAATTCTTGTGTTGATACTGATGAGAGATTTTTAGAAGTATGTAACAGTGATTTATACATGTTACTACAAATCTAAGAAAAAGTGTTGATAGGTGTTTCATCATATACCCTGCCATATTTTAATTGCAAATTGGTTTTAATTTGTTATTTTCTAAACTAAATACAAATTACTCATTTACATAAAATCTCAGAATCACCAATGTTACTGACTTGAGAAAAAAATATTTGATTCTGAAATTGATTTGCGTATTAGCAATTACTACTTTACTCTTCCAATTTGGAAAGAGATAGTTCACGGGTTAATGAAAAATAGAGAAGGGTAATCAGACCCTGTTTTAGGACATTATTTTATCAAGAGGAATATCTCACTGATTATTCTGTGCTTATGTTTACCAGGAAATCCACAGAATCCATATGTACTTGTGGAAACTTAAAAAGTGCTAGGCTATAGCAGGGTAATAAAGCATATAAATGATAAATAGATTTCATTTAGTTAAAGTACATGTTTTGACCAATGTTGTGGAAAACAGATGGCAATTTAACCTTTGCTGCTATGATTATCACCTGGGGTCAAATATATCAAGAAGCTCTTTCTAATCAAGAATAAATATTAAATAGCTTCACTTTTTTTTTAATAGCTTCACTTTTAATGGAACTTAATTCTTTCAGAAAATGAGTTAATTGATGTTCTTATTCATAAAGAGAAATTCTCATGGCCTAAAACATTACTAAACAGTAATACAGAGATAATCAAGTTATTTTAACTCACATAGATCCTTTTTTCTTGGGGACATGATGCAAGTAAATGCATCTTGAATCATGTATTGTGAGGAGTTAATCGAAAATTTTTTTGGGTGAAGTGTTGTTCCCATATGTGACATACCATACCATTTTCAAGAACGGACCGAAAAATCATTTTTACATACTTAAAAAATGAAAATTTCAAAACAGAATGGCCAGAATTATGCTAAAAATACTTGAAATCATTCTTCCCTTCTGCTGTTTTCTTTCCATATGTATGGCTTAGAAGTCTGTTTATCATTAGATGAATCCCTCTGAAAATTTAGAAAACTGCAAAAGCCATATGCCCATGTAATTTTAAAAAATATTTGTAAATTTCCTTTTGTCGTAGTTTAAGTTGGTAAGTTAAAAGAGTAATATAGAGGGGCACCTGGGTGGCTCAGAGGTTGAGCATTTGCCTTTGGCACAGGTCGTGACCCTGGGGTCCTGGAATCGAGTTTCGCATTGGGCTTCTCTTGGGGAGCCTGCGTCTCCCTCTGCCTGTTTCTCTGCCTCTCTCTGTGTGTCTCTCATGAAGAAATAAAATCTTTAAAGAAAAGAGTAATGCAGAGATATCGTAACTATTATTTCAAAGCCCTTATGACTTTTTATGAGTAGGGCTTGGCTCAAACTAAGCACATAAACACATCAAAGACTTTTAAAATTTAGCTCTGTGCTTCTGGACATGCATTTCAGAATCTGTGGCCCTTGGAGAGTATGGAGGTACCTTGAAAGAAGTCAGAGAACGTCTGGCTGGAAGGTTTTAGAAGATTCTCTTGGCATTTAGAAAATTTAGAAGAGTCTTCAGGCATTTATAAAACTCCTTTGATATCATGATGTCTAATGAGAGTTAAGGCTATGAATATCCTCAATCCTAGCTCCCTAGTGGACATAATAAGCAGGGCTTTCAGGAGGAAAAAAGGCATATCTGTATTGCAATTACATTTCAGTCTTCTACCCAAAACCATAAACCCTTATCACTTAACATAATTGGGGCAAATATATTTGAGAAAATTAGCTTGCACCTATATCATATACCTTACCTTGGAAATGTTTGTTAATTAACTCTACATTTTTGAACCAGACTCCCTCCCAAATATCAAGCATCGAGAAATCATACAGTTGCCCACAATTATAATCTAGATTAAATTTAAAAAAGGAGGGGGGCAAATTGGTACAAAGGCAAAATGGTAACAGATGAACAAGTAACGATGGGGAAATCCATGATTAAGTTAAGATGACAGTTGTTGGAATGCCTAGCTGACTCAGTCAGTAGTGCATGCAACTCATGATTTTAGGGTTGTGAGTTTGAGCCCCATGTTGGGTGTAGAGGTTACTTAATATAAAAGCTTTAAAAAAATCAGTTGTCATGTATAGATTGAACCATGTGATTTTGCTTATATCAGCCATGTTTGGCTGAGAAGCCACAATCTTCTGCCTGTATTAGTGTTTTATTATTGCTGTAAACAAATTATCACAAATTGTAATGGCTTAAAACTATACAAACTTATTATATTACAGTTTCTGAGGTCAGAAACCTGAAATGGGTCTCCCTGGCTAAAAGCAAAATGTTAGCAGGGCTGCATTCCTTTTAGAAGCTCTAGAGAGGGACCCATTTCCTTGCCTTTTCCAGCTTTCAAAGGTCATTTGCATTCCTTGATTCATGACCACTTCTTCCATCTTCAAAGGTAACAGCATAGAATCTTTAAATCTCTTTTGACCCTCTGCAGACTCATCTTTCCACTCACAAGAACCCTTGCGATCACATTGAGCCCACTTCAATAATCTAGGATAATCTCCCCAACTGAAAGCCAGTTGATTAGTAACCTTAGTGCTATCTGTAGCCTTTATCAGTGAAACAAGATGATTTGGGTCTTAGCTTTTGGTGTATTTCGTTGACTAGGTTCCTGTGGCTTTCCATTACTTTGTACCCCTGGAATAGTAAAGTGGTAGTGTTGATTTTTCACTTCAATCTAACCATTGCTGTATTTGCTGGAGGAGGTATTTTTCTGAATAAGCAGAGCCCTTAAGTGAAGAATATTGAACTCAAAGTATTGCACTTAGGACTTGAGATTTTTTTCTAGCACTTAGGTGTCATCTGAACCTATATTCTGGCTATAAATGAAAGAGCATTATATATCAACTACCAGATGAAAGCATATAAAATAGTATATAGGACAGCAGGAGAGCACCCACCTTTGTAAAGTGTTGTCTCCCCACTGACACAGTTATTAGATCTTCAGCAGGTCATTCCATCATTCTCTCAGACAACTGCTTTGGGTGATATTAATATCAAGAAATCCAATTTGAATGATTCCTTTGCCTTACTTACTTGCTATGAAACGAATTCCCTAATATGAGGTGCGTATTGCTGAGGTCCAGTGATTGCTCAGGTCTATACATAAATAAGTATATCAACTAATTTATGTTTTCTCCCTACTGTGATTTTATGTGAGATTTGTGTAGAATGGTTAATTTCATAATTTTTCTATCATTCTTTTTCATGTATCGGGACTTTCCAGCTCAGAGACTTGAATCTAAGGTTAAACTACTAAAAGAAGAACACCTTGTAACCCCTGTTTTCTGGCTCTCAGTGCATTTTTCTGTGTGATACCAGAGTTGATACCAAGAGAATGGCTTACATGTTAATAATAATCGCAATGTATTACCACATTGTGGGCTAATAGAGCAAAATTGTATATTTTCATTGTGTATAGGGATAGTTATCTGCGAGCTTTGGATATTTTTTAGAAGTCAAATGAAAACCTAAGATGTGATGTCACAGAAAATAATTTACTATTCTACATGGAAAAGGTGTCTTGAATTTCCCATCAGTTTCAAAAGCTTAAATTATCATCTATTTTGGGAAATTACACTGGGAGAATTTATCCCTACCAGTTAATCTACTTGAGCAAAAGTTAGGATGTATTAAATAAAAAGAGATCATTCTAATGAGATACAGTAACTGAAAATAAATAGTAATATTTAAGTAAAATTTCAATGCTGAAGTATTTGTCCTAAAATATGACTTAACAATTTTTACTCTAAATGAGATGGATCAAAATGTACAAAGAATTGAGATTCTCTTTTCCATATAGAGAACATATCAATATCCAGAAATGAAAAATTAAACAATGAAAACAAAGTTAAAAGAAAAAAGAAAAACTCTGCATCTATACAAATCAATTGATGGATTGAGTCAAATTTTTTTCCTTAAAATTTATATGAAATTTACACTGGCTAAATGTGATGTAGTAGCCTGTACTGAATCCTGGACTAGAAAAAAAGGAAAGGGAATAGGAAAACTGGGAAAATTTGACTAGCATCAGTAATTTAGTTAACTGTATGACACTGATGTTAATTTATCAGCATTGAAAAAATCTACCATGCTTATATAAGATGATAACATTAGAGGAACTTGATTACATTTACAACTCATTTATAAATCCAAAGTTATTTCAAGTTAAAAAATCAATCTTCATCCTAATTTATTTATGTTTGATGTAAATGGGCCAAATTCTTTAACTCATACAGATAATTTTCCATTTATTTTCAGCTAGAAATAGAGTTTCATACTGTATATAAGAACAACAATGCTAAATCTTTTAAAATTGAATGTCTCCTATCAAGAATAATTAAGGTGACAAGTAAATTTAGATAAACTTAAAAAAATAGCTTTGTGTTTTGTGATTTATTGAATATGTGTACTATTTATAGTGATAGTGTTGATTTTGATTGTAAAATTATCATCTCCTCCAGGAAGGTCATCTAAGTATAGATGTTATAGAGAATGCCCATTAGATGCGTATATCTAAGATACTTCATTTGATTGTAAACTTCACGGGCACCTGAGTGGTCAGAGGTCCTGCCTTCAGCTCAGGTCATGATCTCAGGGTTCTGGGATCGAGCCCAGCATTTAGCTTTAGAGGGAAAGAGTCCTTCCCCTCTCTCTCTGCCTCTCCCCTGGCTCATGCACTCTCTCCACCCCTCTTTCTCTCAAATAAATAATAGATATATATTTAAATATATATATATATATAATCCTCACTTTATATGAGTGTCTCAGCACTGAGAATATTTGATCTGTCAAAACATGTGATACAAATTTAAACCAAATAGTGATAATTTGGGCATATTCAGTTGACAATAATAACATGATAAAAATTCTTCAGAGTTACAGGAAAATTGTATGCTTCCATGGGATTCAAAATCAGGACTCTAACAACAGGATTTACAACCTTGGCTGCCTTATTAGAATCACTTAGAAAAAGAATAAATGATAAAAACCATTTAAATGACTATTTCACTATGTTAAGAGGTAGCCAGGGCAGGAGTTGTGATACTTAAATGGAAATCTATGGAAAAGAAAGACTTACACCTTCTTTAAGACCACAACACAAAGCTTCAAAGCTCAGTTAGTTGTCAGAAAACCTTGCAAAAAGAACAAAAGAAAACCTCTTTAAAACCTGACAACTCAAATGTGGTAATCACATGTCATATGACGAGATAGACACTTATAAGTGTTCACATATGCACTGAAACCAGCCAGTACTGTATGTGAACCATTTCACATGCAAATCACATGCCAAAACAAGGCACTTTACTACAGAGGCGAACTACAGAGCCCTCACTGAGGGAAGGGGCACTGGGCACTTGTTCAGATACCTGCCCCTAAGTGTCAGTCACTATCAAAATTTTATGTGTAGAAAAGAACCTCTGGTTTATGGGGAAGAGTCCTGAGGCACTGTAAAGTCGCCGTTCTATTAAGAACAGTATTCTACGATACTGTTTCATATTTGAATTTTTATGGGAGCTTAAATTTTGTGATTCAACCTCAAAACATCTTTCCAGTAAAAATGCCACCTCTGCTTTCTCATCTGAAAAAAAAAAAAAAAAGAATTGCCCCAAGGTAATTCATAAACATATGTATGAAGGCATACACTGTTGTTTTTTTTTTTTTTAATTCATTTTGGGTTATGTCATCCATGTCGTTGGTAAAGGTAACTTAAAGGTGCTAAAAGCAAGACCACTTTCAAGGAACGTATATTCAAACATATTTTCTCATTTTATTTTCACAACCACTTAGATAGGTAGACAGGTCTTGCTTTCAACACATTAGAATGAATAAAAAGAGGGGTCAGGAACACTTGGGTATGAAGCTAAAGGTCTTACTATTAGTAAGTGGCTGAACTAGAAGAAGAACTGAACTCCTGGCACCCATACCATTGTTTGCACTTTAGCATCCTGCTCTGTTTGCTCTTTGTCAGCTGTGAGCATGAACTTCACTGGACCTTTTTGCATAACTTTGTTTTGGCACAGAAATGCAAACTGTTGGCCACTTGACACAATTAGCCAGTAGCAGAAATCTTCGACAACCCAGTTTTAATTTATAAGGAAGCAAGTCACTGATAATAAGAGGATCAAAAACAGTTTCACGTTGCTCTCTTTCTTTGGTGGTTCCTGTTGATTGTCGTCTGTGCCATTAGGGATGTAGACAATCTGTGCTTAGAGCCACTTGGGATAGTGATCTTCTATGTGGTAAACCCACCACTGAAACACAGTTAGGTTTGTTTGCTTTATTTAACTATTGATTTTTGGAGATTGCTTTTTAAATTTAATTTGTTTTATAATTGTATAAAATAGTTACAGGAAACCAAAGTCATATTTTCAAACCAAGGTAAAATAAAATTTTAACTCTTTTACATGTCACTTTTATCTATTTCCTACTAAGCCTTATAATTTTTTAAATTGTGCTTTTGGGGATCCCTGGGTGGCGCAGCGGTTTGGCGCCTGCCTTTGGCCCAGGGCGCGATCCTGGAGACCCGGGATCGAATCCCACGTCAGGCTCCCGGTGCATGGAGCCTGCTTCTCCCTCTGCTTGTGTCTCTGCCTCTCTCTCTCTCTCTCTGTGACTATCATAAATAAATAAAAAAAAAAAAAATTGTGCTTTTGTTTTCCACAGTTAATTTAATGAAAGTCAATATGTTTATAAATCTGCATAGTGTCCCCTGTCAACTTTATTGTTGACATATATAATATAAAAATAAAATATATTTTATGATACATACTACAATATAAAAATAGCTTAATATACACCTTTCTTCCATCTTGCTTAATGATTTAATAAGTATCCTTGTGATCTACTCCAAAATAATACATAGAAGTGTTCCTTATTAAATTTTATGGCTGAATAACTTACACGGCTAGAGATAACCTAATTTAACATTCAGTTTTTCTAGTATATTGTCATCATAAAAAATGTTTAGCACATAGCCTTAACGTAAAACATTTTCGTATTTTTCCAGTTTAGTAAAAGTTAGTGGACATATTATTACTAGTTGAAAGTGTTAAATGCATAAGTACTTTTGCTAGATACTGGTAAATTTCTCTCTAAAAGAATGTCCTGTCAAACATTCCACAGCCGTAGCAACAGAACATGTTATCAAAATTTTAGATTCTGCTATTTTTATTAGGAAATATTTGATATTTTAACATTGCTAATTTTTTATCTTATTTTACAAGAAAATTGATAATGTTTGGGTATAAAAGGTATTTGCATTTCTTTTTCCTAAATAATTTTCTTGAATTTTCTAGTTAATTTCCTAATAGTTGTTGGCCCATTTATTTTCTAGTTTTAGAAGATATTAACTACTAGGTGGAAATATAAATTATAAATATTATTTTTTCTATTAGTCATTTTTTAAATATGATTTTTACTTAAAACATTTTGGTTTTTTCCACGTTTTTAAATAAATTTGTCAATTTTTCCTTTGTTTCTGGATCCTTAACTGTAATTAAAGATTTTGTTAGTTCTAGTTATGGAGTCATTTATGCATATGTTTCCATATATATCTATGTCTATCTCTCTCTATATATAGTTATTTTAACATTTAAACCTCTGATACATTTGGACTCTTAATGTTTACCAAATAATGTTTCCAAAAGACAGTTTTCTTGATTTTTTTCTATCACTAGTCCTTCCAAAACTTTTATTAAAAAGTGAACATATTTTCCAACTTATTTTAGATATACATTTCATTTACTAAATATCCATTTTTTTCAAATTTCAGATTTGATATCCTTTTACAATAACTTACTTGACTAGATAGTACCAGACTTCTATAAATGCAAATGCTCTCTTTTCCCCACCAGCCAACTTCTCTCTTGAGGTTTTCCTAGCTACTCTTGTTTTTGTGTGTATTTTTTTTTCTTTTTCAAATACAGTACTTTATCATTTTGACCAGCTACAGGAAAAGGGCAAACAAACAATCAGTGGCCTTTTTATTGAGATTGCTGTCTTAATAAGAATTGATATCTCTAAGTTGTTGACTCTGCCCATCCCTGAATATTGGATTTATTTCCTTTTAATCAATTCTCTCTTTATGTCTTTTAGGAGCATTGTGTAGTTTTCCTGGATAGGTTTTGTATCTTTTTGCTAAGTTTACATATATTTTTCTTGTCTTGTTTTCCCTGCCTTTTCTCTCTCTTTCTCCTTTGTATTTTATTGAAATCTGTCCTTAGGTTAATTTGGATTATTTTAACCAAAACAGAATAATAGGATGAATCATGTCTAGTAAATAAGAAGGCTTTGAAAATGAATATGAAATCCTTTGCTTTTTTTCACTTTTGGAAAATAATGCCCTCAAAGCCTTACAAGGAGACATGTATAGTTTAAGGAAGATTTTAAACTTAATTATTTTCTAATGTTTTATTCAAATGTAAAATTACTGTAAGAACCTAGTTTTCCCCTTGGTATACAGAAATTTCTTCCTAGGTACTTTTTCAAACGTCAGCATATTTATCTGAAGTGTTCACTTGCAGTGAAAAGGTACACCTTTTTACCTTGATAGTCCCCTGAAGACTATCAGATTTTAAAAATAAAGTGCTGCTTCTTTATACTTAAAAAGAACTCTTAGTACAGTAAGAACATTTTAAAGGGGATTTCAGTCTACACTTCTAACTCTAAAACCCTTCTTCAACCTAAAATTTGTAGCTTCCTATTTATTTAGCTCTTTCAGGAGCTCAATCTGACAAGTACAAACTTCCGTGGAGTGTGTGTAAAAATCAACCTTCTCTAGGACCCTTCTTGTACCTGTACATGACTGTGTTCTCCCACATTTAATGGAAGTTTTGTGAATAATATGTTATTTATTTGATCATTGTGTGATATGAATTTGATTTCCATCTAGGAGAACAGACTAGTTTATAACTAAAATGTTGCTTGACTGTGTAAGTTAGATACTAAGAAAAAAATTCTTTGTTAGAATTGACAAAATCTTACAGAATCATAATAAAAGTGGAGGAAAAACCCACTAGGATTAAGTAATACTTATTTTTCAGTGGATTGATTTAGTCAACAGAATGATAATATATATATTTTTTCCAATTATAAGTGAGTAAAGGAAAAATTAAATACATTAAAATTTACTTTTACATGATCAAATGATTGGTTTATATATATATATTTTTAACTATAAACAAAACAAGACTGTCAGTAATCTGGTGACATGGGAGTCTCTATTGGCTTCTAGTATTATAGCCTGTGTACAGCTTACTAATGGAAGGAAGAGGGCGTGAATTAATTATTGGATAACATTACTGTTTGTGAACTACCCAATTTAGAACTGTATGTTGAAGTCCTAAAACAATGAGATTAGATGCTGCCTTTGCAATTTCTGATTAGCGCAAGCATTCCCGGCATTTCATCATTTACTTTACCTTGTGCAGTTACCACTTTGCTTGGTACACAGTTTGTCTCTTAATATGCTTTTAAAATCCATCTACCTTCTAAAAGCTAGTCAAGCCTAGGTGCTCTCTAAAGCATGAATCTTCTTTTGATCTATGGCCCCATGTGCCAGGGACATTTGTTTATATGCCACGCAAACTTCTCTGAGATATTAACAGTGAGAACCAAACCTCTATCTTGGCTGTCAAAAAGGTGGAGTGGGGCTTTGGGATAGTTGTTGAGAATAAAGTTTGGAAGAAAAAGCTTACGATTAAGCTAAAACATCTTTACGTTGTTCCTCCTTGATTCCATGTGCCTTTACTAACAAAAGCCAATTCATATCCTTTCCATTCTTCTCGGTTAGTCTACTTTCCCCTCTCCCCTTCTGTTCCTCTCAGAAAATGTTTCACTCTTAACCTTAGCATAAACATCCCTCTCCAGTGATTCAAAACCAACTTGATAACTGGCTTCATTCATACTTCCTTTTGTCCTAGTGAGAGAAAGCTGTATTAATGTTTCTTTTTCAGACTCAACATAAAGGCCAAGGATTTTATAAAGTTGATGATGCCGAAGGTTTCGTCAAAATTTAAACATAAATACAATTATTCTAATAAATAAGTTATTGTCCCAGGCAGACGCCATAAAGCAAAGCACACAGGGAGTGTTGATTTTTGTTGTATTCTTTTTGATTAAAATAAGTCATCAGCAACTTTTTCTGTTGAAAAAAAAAACCAATTATTTTTAAAAGAATAACAATATTTTCTCTTGTGGCCAGATTTTCAGAAAGGATTCTCTCTTTCCTATCCCACAGTACAAACTTAGAAGATGATTTTGCATTGTGTTTTGAACTACCTTTTGATTGAATTTGATATATTACATACAGAGCAGATAATTGGTCTATCTGCTATGAATCCCAGGATCTCAATACATACTTAGGTTAAATGCAAACATTTAAATTTATCCTACTATTTCACACACATAAGTGTATCTTTTAAATCTTTTGCAGTCTGTACCTCATGAGTCTCTTCTGAGATATACTTCATACCTGATAAATAAACAAAGAAGTGTTTGTTGAATGAATATGTACATCTAAGTATCAATTCCAAGGATTTCAATAGAAACCAGGTTTAGTTATTTGTAAATGATAGTCATTACCATGTAGGGCAAAAATAAGTTATCCTACATTCTTTTTGGCCTTGCAATTGAATTTACAAAATTTTAAGAGAAATACACGTTTAACAAATTACAAAGCTTCCATGGTAATTAGATTTTTTAAAATTTTCCTCATTCTTTGTCTACTACATTTCTCCTTAAAATGACTTAAAAAGTCAAATGTATCCAAATGCATTTGAATAAATATTTTACAAGAGTCTGTACTAGAAAAAAAAATTGAGAGGGTTTCCTTAAAAACAACAGTGTTCATACCAACCTTTTCTTAACTCTGATGCTGTCAAAAATGACTTAGCTTCAATTAACATTGCACTTTTGACTCAGAACTTGTCAAACAATTCATTTTGTCATCTCTAAACTTGCCCCTAGACAGAGACAGGAAAAAAAAAAAAGGCAGCAATAACCATCAAACATGAAAAGCAACACATTTCCCTGTAAATAGCAGAATGGCATCGGGAAATGTAAGTAAGTGGGTAAATATATTGACAGTTTGCTTTTAACAAATCAACACTCTTCAACATTTGCGAGCAGGAACCAGGCAGTGTGACAGGAGAACACACTGGCAGATGGATCTCTCTTCCCTTATATAAACCAAAATAAAATTGAATGAATAGAGAGAGAAATATGTATGGAGTATAAAAGGCACATACTCGACCTTAGAGACTAAATGGATCATGTTTAGTATTTAGGAGAAAGGATTTTTGCAAGAGGAAAACGCACTGCCTTGGATAATATTAAAACAGGAATCTGAACCCTAAAGATCTCCTTACAAGATTTTGACTATATAAATCAGCAGCCTCAAGGCTCCTTGTTCTAACATAAATAGGTCTTACCGTTTCCATCATGGGAAGACTTCTTCACTTTTGGCTTGTTGACACTCAGGTTCGTGTGTTTTGTGTTCTGACTTGAGGCTTACAAAATAAACTATAACTCAGACTCTGAGATAGAGAATCTATCCCACTTGCATTTTGATACTTGCTAGCTGAGATGTCTGAGGAACTTGAGCCCCTGTATTACACTTTTATATTAAAATTTTAAAAACTAGCTATTTCAGTCAAAATGTATAAACCTTTTGTGAGCACTGATATAACCTTAGCTACATAAGCTAACAATTTATTAAACTAATGATATCCACAGTGTATTATTTAATAAAACAGAAGGTAAATATGTGTGAACAGGTCATTACTGACCAAAGCTTTCAAAACGTCTTGTGTGTCTAAAGTTAAAATCCTACCTAACTCATCATATTTCTTTTAAAAAAAATTTCCCATACTGGACTCTGGTACTAAATTCATTTAGAACTTTATATGCAAATTATAAGCATTTTTCATTCAGATAAATTAACTATAGCATTAACTTTGACTTTAACAACAACAACAAAATAAGTTGGCTTACTGAGTAATGAATTTGCTTTTGTTGTTTAAAATTTAGGTAAGATGTATCTCTAGAGCATTAGGCTGTATTACTCACATTAAACTTAGTCACTAAGCCTCACTCTACTAAGGATGCACAATGCACTCAAAAGGATTTTACCAGCAACGATGACTATAATATGTAAGGATTCCAGGTTAGAGCTATTTGAAAAATTGAGAATTGCTTCATACAGTCTCATACTTCTCAGACAAACTAATGAGGTTTACCACTCACAGATTCACCCAGGAATTCACATTCATTTTGGGATCTTCAGTTTATTTACAAGCTATTTCTGAACAGTTCACATAGGCACAAATTACGTGTTTGAAAGATCTTTCCTAAATAGAATCCATTAATAGTGTATTTCCATTGACTTTAAGAGCTCAGAAGTAGAATGGTCATAATCTTTAATAAACAACTTTCCAGTATATTTGCTGCATACATAATGGTTTTTATTTTACTGAATGATTTTACAATGTTGAAAACTATACGGTGCATGTCCACAGCGATCTTACCTGTCATTCAAACTAGGAATTAAAAATCATACCCAAAACTACTGTCTATTGACTCCTCAGCTTTTATTGACTGACTGATTCCTCTGATAGCACTTTCCTGAATCTTCTATCATTACCTACTTTGAATCAATTACCTGTACATATATAATATAAAATATACAGGTAAGTATATATATTTACTATATATGGTGTGTAAATATGTTTTATCATATGTAGTATATACTAAGATATTTTGTGATATAAGACTCATATCACACACATATAAGTATATAATGAAAATATGTATGATATAGCATGTTACTGATGCATAAATTGATATAAATGTGTTTTATTATGTGCATATTTAATAGTACATATTCTAATAAACATATATGCCATATATAAATGTATGTAAGTGCCTTATATAGAACTATAAACATGGGATCCCTGGATGGCTCAGCGGTTTAGCACCTGCCCTTGGTCCAGGGTGTGATCCTGGAGTCCTGGAATTGAGTCCCACGTCGGCACGCTGCATGGAGCCTGCTTCTCCCTCTGCCTATGTCTCTGCCTTTCTCTCTCTCTGTGGGTCTCTCATGAATGAATGAATAAATAAATAAATAAATAAATAATCTTTAAAAAAAAAAACTATAAACATGTAATATGTTGGCTTCATTTGTTTTGAATTTATAAAGAGGCTATCATATTGAAAATAGTGTTCTGGAACTTGGTCTTTTGAAATTATTCACAAATATTCAACACAATTTTCCATATGTTTTTGGTTTTAAATTACTTTTCATTCTTTGAATTTTTAGTTGTGCTGATACTAGAGTCATTGTATTGCCTGGGTCTTCTCTCATTTCTCTTTGTCAATTTTCTTAGAGGTATATCTCTCCTGTTCTTAAATAATTTTGCTTTCATTAATCTTTATTTTCTTTGGTTTCCTGATCCTTCCTTTATTTTTTCATTTGCATTATTTTTTTATCAATTTATTCTATTTTTTTCTTAACCTTTTAAATTGGAAACTGAGCATGTTTTTTACCTGTGAGACTTTCATAGTGTATACATTAAGGGCTATAATTCAAATAATGTCTTTAATTATACAGAAATTTTTATATAATGCATTTATAAGTCATTAATAGCTAATTTGGAATCACATTATAAGCTCATCTTTAATTCATAAATTAGGGTATTTTTATTTCCAAATATATATTTTAAATTACATTTTGTCATAAACTCCTAATTTAATTTTATTGTCCTTGGAGGATATTATCTGTATAATGCTACTCATTTGAATTTCAGATTTGGTAACTAAAAATTAATCAATTGATATAAAATTTCCATGTGTGCTCTAAATTGCCATGTTCAGCTCATGAACTCTCTTCAGATCTTCATCTTGGTTTTTTCTTATCCTTCTGCCTTCCCTCTCTATGACTTTCTGCTACTTCACCTCCATAACTGAGAAATACGTGTAAAAATCCTCCACTACTTTCTTGGCAGATTCAGTACTTCCTCTCATTAGTCCCAGTTTTGCCTTTTGTGATTATGTATTGGTATTTGGTATTTATGATATTTATCTTTCAGGTGAATTTCACTTTATCATTAGATAGCCGTTGATATAGGCATACCAATTATTTGCTTAAAAAAATGCTTCCCAATGTTTTTGTTCTTAGCAGTTTTATGTTCTTGGAATTAAATTGTGTGACTCGCAGATGGGATTTTTATTGAGCTCATTGGAGTATGAATATGTAGTGGTATTTATGCAATTGCAGTATTAACCACATACACAGTATCATTCAACTGCTGGATCCTGGATCTTACTCCTGTACTCTTATCATTCCATACCTTTCTTTAATTATATTCCCATCATCTTAATTGAGACTTGATATTGTGAGGAGTCATGCTTGATGCAAGATCGAAGAAGGAATTATAGTGGTGATAAAATCATGCAGGGTCTTGTAAAATACATTTAGGAATTGTGCATTAGTTTTAAGAGTTATGGGAAGATGTTGACCTGTGATAGGCAAAATGTTAACTAATGAGACTAACAATTTTGAAAGTATCATTTTATAGGTCTGTATTCAATACAAACATATGGACGGAGTTGTATATGTTTATATCACATAAACATACTGCTGTGAGTGGTGTAGAACCATTAGGGAGGCTGTTGTAATAGTACAGATGGGAGCTGATAGTAGCTGATCTAATGGGCTGCTGGCTAACAAGGAACAAAGGGGACCTATTAAAGAGTATTTTAAAAATTAAAATTGAAAAGTTAGAAATATATTTAGTAAGACCTTACTCAAAATGCAGGTGATAATACTCGTAGTTTTCTGGTTGAAGCAATGGGCGTATACTGCCATTTACTTATTTAGGAAAAATTATAATTTACTGGATTTAGAAGAAAAGAAAATAAATTCCTACACAAGATGGAATCTAAATTGATCTTGAAATTTTTAATCTCATGAGGTGCCTTGGTGGCTCAGTTGGTTGAGCTCATGACTCTTGATTTTGCCTCAGGTCATGACCTCAGGTTAATGAGATCGAGCCCCATGTTGGACTCTGTGCTCAGTGTGGAATCTGATTGAGATTCTCTCCTTCTTCCCCTCCCCCTTGTGCTCTCCCTCTCTGTCTCTCTCTAGCTCTCTCTCTCTCTCTGTGTTTCTCAAATTAATCTTAAAACAAAGAAAACTTGTGTAGGATCCTGGTTGGATTTAGACCTCAGAAAAAATGTCAGGACCAGAGACACAAATATGATTAACTAGAAGTGAAAATTAAACACATTTTGTGGTTCCAGATACTGTACTTTTTACTGTATGTGTGTGTGTGTGTGTGTGCTTTGCAAAATCAAGTTACGAATAAAACTGATATCCTTGAAGAAATGCAGAATAATTCTGAAACTCTAAATCAAATAAGAGTTATTAACTTTGCTGAAGGTGTTGAGTTAAGGGTCCTGTGATCAGGGAAGTGTTGGAAAAAACCACTCAGGTTGTCCCAGAACACCACAGCTTATATATTTAACATGTTAAACTGGATTCTGTGCATTTCAGATGAAAATTTTTCCCTACAGGCTAAAGCAAACCAAAGACAGTCTAAGGGAAAAAACAAAATGAGTGCACATTCTGTTAACATCACTACTTTCTTAGATGCTTGGGCAGTTTATTTTTGCTCTTCCAAATAAAAGATTTTCCCATATTCCTTGTGATTGGCTTTAAGATCAGGTCTGTCTTGGTCCTTGCAAACAGGACCATACTTTTTATTAAGTTCAGAATTCTCAATAAGAGGTGCATAAGCCTTCACTTTTGGTGTGCCTTTCTGACTCCTTTAGATATGGAAAAATTTGTTCCATTTACTGAAGTTGGTTTTATTTTGAGTTCTCTCTTAGAATGTGTGTTTGTTGGTATACATACACAAAGTTCTGTTTGTGGATTTTTTTTTTAAAGAAATTTGTGTATCTTAATGAATGTCTCACTGTTTTGGTTGTGATGACATATCTTAACTTCCAGGGGTAAATACACCTGGTATGTCTGCACATAACTACCTCTGTGATTCCTGACATATTTTATTCTTTAAGTTGGAGGCCTGGTGACACTGCTTCCAATATTTTGTTTATCCCTCAACCTGAACCCCTATCTGAACAGTGATTTTCCCCTGCATCAATGTTCTCACTCTACACTGGCTCTCTTGAACCTGACTTAATCACTATTTATGATCTACCAACTCAGAGATTTCAGATGCTACAGCAACTGTTTTTTTCTCAAAGGTTATGGTTCCCTTATTTTTAGGTAGTAGTCAACATTTTAAGTATTTAGTATTAAAATGTTGGAGTTTTTAAAAGTGCTTGTCTTGGAGTAACTTTGAGATTAGGATTCTTGTTTTTCCATTCTTTCTTGTGTTACCTAGGTAAATTGATGAGCCTTTCTGGCCTTTATTTATTCATGACAGACACAGAGAGAGAGAGAGGCAGAGACACAGGCAGACGGAGAAGCAGGCTCCATGCAGGGAGCCTGACATGGGACTCGATCCCAGGACTCCAGAATCACACCCCAGGCCAAAGGTGGCGCTAAACCGCTGGGCCACCAGGGCTGCCCCAGGATGGATTTTTCAAATCTACATATGATGAAGAACTGAGACTAGGTTTTAGTTAATAAATTGATCATTTGAAAATATATATTTTGTAACCCAAATAGTATGTAAGTGTACCAAATATTTTACTATTCAAAAATATTGATGCTCTCACATTTTTAAAGAAAACATAAAACTCTGATTATTTTATATAAATTTCTTGACATAAGCAAATGATATTTACATAGAAGCCTCAATTAGGCATTCAGCCCAGTAAGTTTTCTTATCCACTTGACTATAAGACTAGTACAATATCTGATATCCTTGAGTTCTCTATTTGAGCCTGTGGATTTCCATGAAATCATTTGAGCTATACTTGGGTCCATTCTTTTTAAGGGTAGGTACTAGACTCCTGTATTTGTCTATTTAGCCCTGTAAGAATCCCAAAACCCCTGCATTGCTTTTCAGTGACTTTCTGATTATTTGATTATGCACTTGACATCCAGAGCTTCAAGAATTGAGTTCATTATCCAGTGGGAAACCAGAATCTCATTTCTTGTGTTTGTTTCTCCTACCCCTGGAATATTGTACCTTCTAATCAGGTCTTGGGTAGCTCTGAACTTCGTTTTGTAACTAGAGCAACCCAAAGCCGGCCAGAACATCCATGGCCTCTCTGCTTCTTGGTTAAGACTCCTTACTTGGATTTTGAGTCTCTAGCCCCTGAACCTCTTAGACTAATGCCTTCAGGAAAGCGGTGGCTTCCTTCTCTTAGACTTATTTTTCCCTGGGATCTTAACCCATAGGCTAAATCATGGGGCTTGAAGCCTTAGCTTTCATAAACACACACCCATGCTTTCATTAATAGGTTATTCGTATATGATCTAGTTTACCTCACTTATTTTCATAAGAGGGGCCAGTCATCCCAGGTAATTCCATCTTATCCAGGAGACCAGCATAGTTTTCCTTTGCTATTCTCATCTTACTTCATTTATCCCCTACTTTCTCCATTCCCCATTTGGTAAGCATACAGTATGGAACAAGAGTATAAGAGATGTAAATTAACACAAATATCTAGCAATTCCTGAATGTTTCTGGGGGTGTTCTGGCCTTAAAATTAATTAGATTTCCCCATTTACAGTGCTGTCTTCCACATATTTTGAAATTGATAATGGAGATTTCATTGCTTTGGTAATCTACCTGATTCCACATGGTCCTTCAGCTTTCACTCTTCTCTCTACATATGCTTTTTATACAAGTCCACATAGACAACAGAAGTGTGAAAGCATTTTAAAACTTTTCCTACCCAGGAATCCATCCAAATTTAGTATAAACCTACTTTTCCTCATCTTGTCAATTTTTTTTCAAAAGAAATTTCTTAGTACACCTTTCTGAGTTAAAATTGTATATGAAGGTTAAGATTCAAACAAATTAAAATATTTGGTAGCAGTCCCAGACTCCTAAAGTATGTACATAAAGGAAATGCTGCCGTACAAATTCTTAACTCTATGCATGTAAGCAAAAAATAATCATGGTAATTTTAGCATCAGTCCTGTCATGTTTCATATATGTCAAAAGAATTCACAAAAGAATATCTACTTTTATGTAAAACACAAACAGCAAAAATAAAACAAAAAAAGCCAAAAAACTATTACTTTGAGAGATAATAATAACTGATTCTGGAAGTCACACATATAGCAATTGCTAAATTTGCCTTCTGATTTGGGAGTATTATTTTATGGAATGAGATTTAAAAATGAAAAAAAAAAAGATTTAAAAATGAACTACTTGAACTAAAAGAAGTGTGAACTAGGGATCTCTGGGTGGTGCAGCGGTTTAGCGCCTGCCTTTGGCCCAGGGCGCGATCCTGGAGACCCGGGATGGAATCCCACGTCGGGCTCCCGGTGCATGGAGCCTGCTTCTCCCTCTGCCTGTGTCTCTGCCTCTCTCTCTCAATCTGTGACTATCATAAATAAATAAAAATTTAAAAAATGTGAACTAAAAATGTCTTTGAAATTGATTCATAGTTCAGCCATGTGTAAAATGTTTCTGATATTCTATGGGATTATATATGAGACTAACCATAAAATAACTATTATCATATAAAAATATCAAAAGTGCTTTGACATTTCAGGGTACAAGTGGAGGAATAAATTTATAAATTTAAAAGATTTATAAGTAAAGTATTTTCCTTTACTAAATTTCAGTGGCATATTTGTCATGTATTAGGTGACTATGTATGTATGTATATATATATATATATACATATATATATATATATGTATATATATATATATATAATGGTGAGTTCATTACCTCTATATTTGATACCAAGGGTTCATCGGTATGGCATTTCATCAGTACCACACTGTCTAAATTACCAGAGCTTTGTTAAAAAAAAAAATCTGATATCTGATACTGAAAGTCTTCCAGCATGTTATTTTTTCTTTCTTTTTTTTTTTTAAGAATTTTATTTATTCATGAAAGACAGAGAGGCAGAGATATGCTAAGCTACCCAGGCATCCCATGTTTTTTTTTTTTCCTATTTTAAGATTATTTTGATTATTTTAATTCATTCGTATTTCATGTTAGTGTTTTAAATCAGCTTGTCAGTCTTCAACAAGTCCTGGGATTTTGAATGAGACATTGAATCTTTTAATCAATTTAGAAGTGGCATTTTTTCCAATGTTGTTTATCCCAAAAAATGAAGGCTAAGGATGTACCTTCATCTTTGAAATATTTTCCAAATTTCTTTAGTGATTTTTTTAAAAAGTTAATTATAGAAGTTGTATATTTTGTTAGATTTATTCCTTTTTATTATGTATTTCAACTCTTCTTGAATTTCAGTTGTATATGGATGTACAAATTTTATATTAAGATTTTATCTAGTATCCATCAGTGATAATAATTACCGATTCTAATAATTTTGTATACTTCTGGATTTTCCACCTACATAACACTTCCACATCTGCAATTAATATCATTTATGATTACTGGCAGTTTAATTTTTTATTTACTATCTTTAAACTTTTATTTTTTACAGTAGATCTCACAGTATTACTAACATAGGTGCATAAAGATATATAGAGATACATATTGATGTTAGATATTGCATATAAATCATCCTAGATTCATTCCATACAGCTTCAGTTTTGAGAGGTTGAAAGATTGGAAATGTTATTTCAGTGACTTCAATCCTACTGTTGCTGTGGAGGCACTCATAAGAGATTTCCCATTTATGGTGGCAACAGCATCAATAGTGCAGTTTAATGACTTGATTTTCTAATCCCTGAAATAAAGTGTTAAGATTCTGTATACTAACTTTATATTTGTTGGTAGAGGGGAACCTGGGTGGCTCAGTGGTTGAGTGTCTCCCTTTGGCTCAGGGCATGATCCTGGGGTCCTGGGATCAAGTCCCACATTGGACTCCTCACAGGGAGTCTGCTTCTCCCTCTGCCTGTGTCTCTGCCTCTCTCTCTGTGTCATAAATAAATAAATAAATAAATAAATATAAATAAATAAATAAAATCTTTTAAAAAATTGTTGGCAGAGATGGCAGCAGTGTCAGCAGCAGTAACAATGTTGATAACACAGGGTTATTGAATTTGACATCATTTTAATTCTTTTCTCACTAGTAGTTGCTTCTGCAGTGGGTCAGTTCTTCATTATTTTGGATCAACATCAATAATTTCAGTTGAGAAACCTTTTTAACACTTTTCATTTATTTCCCTCATACTTATTTTTGCATGTTTATTATTTTTCATTAAGCATCCTAGAGTAGTTTATTCTTTGTACTCATCCCTGATTGATAATGTTTCATTTAAGAATCCCTTAAATAATTAATCTAGGGTTGGTGTGATTATGGTTGAAATTAATGACTGACCCCTGAATCATCATAATTTAAATTATACTAGCAATTCTTATTGTCCCTGTCGGGACAGAATTTTTCTAAAGTTTGACTTGTGGGGCATTTGCCTGCCATAGTAGACTATTACTGGAATGAGAAATACAGAAACTTTGAAGTGGGTACATAGATTGAATGTGTTTGTTTCCTCAGAATTCATATATTGAAATCCTAACCTGCAAGATGATAGTTTCAGGAGGGGAGTCCTTTGGGAGATAATTAGGTCTTGATAGTGAAGCCCTCATGAATGATCATGCACAATTTTCCATTGAAGAACAAAAAAGCCTAACCTACTCTGGCGACCTTGTGACATGTCAAGGGGGGTGGTGAAGAGAGAGAGAGAGAGAGGAAGAGAAAAAGAGATAGACTAATCAGAGGGAAAAACAAAGAAACCAGACATGGAAATGAATGAACCATCTTGGCATATCTAGCCCAGTCTAGACTCGGTTGACTGTAGCATTCATTGCATGTGAGAGCCCATGAAACTAAGTTCAGTAAAGCTGCAGAAGCACAGGCTTTTTTTTTTTTTTTTTTTTCAAAGCCAAGGTTTTTTTTTTTTTTTTTTTTTTTTTTTTTTAGTGGTTTGTAACAGTGTGATAGCAGAATGAAATTTGTTAGGGACAATGGGGTATTGTCAAACAGAAATCTGTAAGATGTGGCTTTGGTTTTGGAACAGGGTAGCAGGAAGTGGCCAGGAGACTTTGGAGGAAACTCATGAAGGAAGCTAGAAAGATGATGAGGAGATTACTACTGGTGTCTGGATGTAAAGCAGCCTGTATTAAGGAGTATTTGAAAGTATAGTAAAAGTGTCTGCAGTTATAACTGGAAAACAAAATATTTATCGAAAGTATTTAATGAACTGGTGAATTTGGCTACAGATTCTTCAGGAAGAATGTTAAATTTGCCACTGATGTTTTTCAGCTGTATTTGACAAGAAACATATATAGAGAGATGACTTAAGGAAACATTCAATTTTTGAGCAGTATTTATAGGAAATACCGGGTAGCCTGTATATCTTTCTAGACAAAGTGTTTTCAGACTAAAAAAAAAAATGGTTTCAGAGTAAAGATCAAGGTCAGGGCACTTCCCATACAATGCGTCCTCCCGGGAAGTCTAGATTAAGGATGTTGCTCTAAAATCCTTTAGAGACATTGGGAAGATTTAAGGTTACATTCCTTAGATAGACAAAAATGACTCTTGAAGATCTTAAGAACATACTTTCTAGACTTTATCTGCTAAGCCAAATGGCTTCTAAGAATCACTAGACTTTCGTGCAACAACAATTTCCCACTCAGCTTACAGATATCATTCAGACGGACTCACACCTCTGAGAATAGTCTGTCTTGAAGTAATTTGTGGGTATGAGTTTGGCTGAATAGTAAAAACACTAGATTCATAGAACAGGGCACCTGGGTGGCACAGTCAGTTGGATATCTGACTCTTGGTTTCTGCTCAGGTGTGATCTCAGAGGCATGAGCTTGAGCCCCACATGGGCTCCAGGGTGTTCAGCCTGGAATCTGCTTGTGATTCACTCTCCCTCTTCCTCTGCTCCTTCTGCTTGTGATCTCTCTCTAAAATAAATTGTAAAAATCTTAAAAAAAAAAAAAAAGATTGGGGAACCTGGGTGGCTCAGTGGTTGAGTGATGGCCTTTGACTCAGAGCATGATCCCGAGGTCCTAGAAATGAGTCCCACATTGAGCTCCCCATGGGGAGCCTGCTTTTCCCTCTGCCTATGTCTCTGCCTCTCTCTGTGTGTCTCTTAAGAATAAATAAATAAAATCTTTAAAAAAGATTAGTAGAACCATTACAAAGATTTAAAAAAAATTGGGTCAGCAAAAGCACCATAGGCTTAATAGAAAATATGCAGAGACAGATCAAAATGAAAGTCTCCAGGGCTCCCAACCGTCAAGCGTCAAGAGGCAGGTTATGAAAGCTAATCAGCTATAAATATGAACCACTTCTATCAGAAAGACAGCTGATCAGAGTGCGGAATTAAAATAAAAGGAAAATCAATTCCCAAGAGCAGGAATGATCCTCATGAGGGAACTTGTGAGATGTGCCCAGGCAGCTTCAAGAATTTCTCTAAGAAGTTTTCTTTGCTTCCGTGTTGTCTGCTTCTGCTTCACTCCTCAATTGTGCATGAATTTGGAGGTAGATAACTTGGCTCTTTAGTTGATAGATCATCAAATAATCCTCAATTGGAGTTCTTATTGCCTAATTTAGTTGAAAATGTTATCCATAAGCCTCTCTTTCATTCAACATTTTAAAAAATCGGTGTATTTATGGAAGTTTAAAAACAACTATCCATCTTTCCTACATACTTACTACTAATACTAGTGTATGTTGCTTAAAATAAAAGTTCCAGGGAACTCTGTGATACTCAATTTGATTTTTTAGATAACTTTTTCTCTTTTAATAATTGTTGATTCATTTGTTTGTAATCAGAGCTTTAGACGTCTTTATACTACATATGTGAGAGCTTCATGAAATAGAGGTGTCAAATGTTTATGATCTTTCTAACGTCAAAGAATTTTGGCACACAATTTTGATCTAAGGTTTGCCCTGAAGCTACAATCTGCTAGAAATGTCCTGGATTTGATCTTTGCCCTAAGGCGATTTCTTAGTTGCAGAACATTTTATTGGCTGAAAATAGTATTCAGATGACCATAACTATAGATTTCTAAAACTTTATCTTTTATTAAGTTATTTTTTTGATATTTTCCTTAAATACAGAAATCACACATCGCTAAATGTAACGTCAGTTTTGATGCAAATACAGGCTCCAAACTTCATTTTCTTCTCCAAGATATTATCATAACTTTTCAGGTGGTTATTCCTAAATGGTCAGTTAAACTGAAAACAATATTTCCCAACGTGGATGACTCCTTAAATCATATGGGGGAGATACACTTTTAACGGAAGCATATCAGACCTTCCATTTCAAGTCTACTTTTGGAAGTCCATCATAGAATATATGATAAAATGGAATTTATAAACTTCTGAATAAGATAGATTTAATTGTTAGGTACATGAATTTGGGGAATGTAGTTAATAATTCAAAGTCCATCACTATATTGGAACAATTTAAATACAAATGTTTTTCTTTAATTTTATTTAATTTTTAAGATTAAAGTTATAATGCATGTAGAATGGGCAACAGAACTTAGGTCATAGAAGAGGGTTTATGAATAGTTTTCCATTTCTCTGTTCCATTTTTAAAGTTTTTTTTTAAAGTTTCTTTTTTAAGATTATTTATTTATTTATTCATGAAAGACAGAGAGAGAGAGAGAGAGGGAGAGAGAGAGGCAGAGACACAGGCAGAGGGAGAAGCAGGCTCCATGCAGAGAGCTTGATGTGGGACTCGACCCCGGGTCTCCAGGATCAGGCCCTGGGCAGGTGCCAAACAACTGAGCCACCCAGGGATCCCCCATTTTTAAAGTTTTGATTAGGAAGGCATTATCTGTGCATGATATTTAATTGAAAGACCTGTAGTGTATTCCCACAATATTCCAATTATCATTCATAAGTTTTCACTATATTTTTAACTCTGAAATCCCCCCTACAAATTATGCCCCATCCACATAAAATACTATTAAATACTCTATTCTTGATTTGTCAGGTGAAAGCCTGGATTCTAAGCCAAATGCCAAGGTTTAAACTCATTTTGCCTTACCCGTTGAAAATTCCAATATATATATTGGAATATTGGATATATTTGTTTTTCTTACCTTTATATTTGGAATGCTCCTTTTTGATTATTTACTTTTTTTTTTTTTTTTTAAGTAGATGTACAGTGTGTGCTCAGGGCAGAAATACAGCCCATGCTTTGAGGCTTTTGGAATCATTTTGACCTTGGTAAATGTTAACGTATAGCTTCTCTTGGAGCTCAGGAGCAAGGCCCACAGATGTTAAAAGTTGAAAATTTTCCTTATCACCTGATACATTCTCAAGCTTTTGGATGAAAGAAACTAATACATGCATCTTTAATCTGAAAAAAAGTAACATCACAATATAAAAAACATTAGTAGATGAAAAGAAAGCAATTGTGATTCATAAATTAATAAGATACTGTTGGCAAAAGTACGAATTTGAGATCCTGAGATATGGCTCACTTAATCAAACTAATAGTTTAGTATTATTTTGGGAAAACACTGCAGCACTGCACTAGAAGACATGAACATGTATTAAAAATTGTATAATTTTAAATAATTGGATAAGTCAAAAAATATAAATTCTATAATACATACTTAATATTCCAAGTCCTTAAAAATTTCATTTTTTCCTAATTTATATAACATCCAGCCAGGTTTCCTCTTCTTTTTCTTTAGGTTCTTTCCTTTACATACTAGGAAGCCAAGAAGAGAGTAATTCCTGATGAAATATATTGTGTTAAAGGAACTGTATTGCTAATGGAGAGAATGTATTAAGTAGAGTTCCACCTGTAACCTCTGGTAAAAGATTAACCTTTAAAGAAATGAATTCCCATATGCTCTTAGTATTTTTACAGTTTAATTGAATCGTATTCTGAGGATCAAATTTTAGCTCAGGAAAGTTTTCATTAACACAAACTTCAGTCATTTACTACTAAGGCCTTTTGTTTTTTCTTAATATGAACACAAAAGATACCTTAGCTTTCCAACCTCTGAAAATGTTGGTCTTAGTGTTTTCTTGAAAAAGGATGTATGGTCAAATTGCCGTTATTATTCCTTTGGGCAGGACAATCTGTGAATTGTGGCAAATGCTGTTATGTTTCTCCTATAACTTCAAGATTTGGATTTAGCAATTGCCTCATAGAAGCTGCTTTAAATCAAAAGGGGTAGTTGTTTGGCAACACTGTCTGACCAATAAGTTTGTTCTGGTTCTTCTGTCACTAAGCTACTTTAATAAGTGCTTCTAATTTCCTAATCAAAAACTAAAAAGACAAATAAATTAGGTCTAAAAGTCTAAAAAGTACCATTGGAATCAACAGAATGAGTGTATAAACCCAGAATAATTAAGAGAAAGATCATGGTTTTGCTACTCCAGCTTATTTCACTTTAATGAAAAAGATAGATAGACAATAAACCATTAACCAGCTTTTGATCTATAAAGAATATCTTATAACTTAGGATAATAGAGATAAAACATGTATGTATAAAACAAATCGGGATTTAATAACTTAACTAAAAGAGACATAAAGTGCCAGTGGTCACAGAAAAAAAAAAAAAAAAAACCTTTAGTTATCGTGGAAAGCTTCAAGAAGAATAAGTTATTTGTGGAAGTAATTGATAGGATTGACTCATTTGTAATACCAAATGAAAAATAGGTCAGAGGGCTTCAAAAAGATCAAGTCTGATGATAGCCACAATCTTGTTAATTTAATGCCTTTTATTTTTCTTCATTTCTGTACCAGTGATTACTACATAACTAATGATCTATAATCCATGCTGTGTATATGATGTTCTCTATTCCTGCATCTATAAGCAAAAATAAAGTGTACACCAAAAATGTGATGTAGAAATGCAATTACTTTTTGGAAAAATACCTAATATTTAGGTAACGCTATCTTTTTTGAATCAGATTGACTTGCCAGTGAATTTACTGTATGCAATCTCCAATATATAAAAGAGAATTTTCTTGTGAAACCGAGGAGTGGCAAAGTGATGCTCTTTGGAAAATCACCTCTTCTCTCATAACAAGACAGAAATCTTTCTCATTGTGTTCTTTAGCGCTAATTTTAGCTTAAAAAAATGAACAAATAACATATTTTAATACAATATACTGTTAGCATATCAGTTATTGGTAAAGGCAAGGAGGATTGAAGTTGTAGATAATGAATAAATTCCACATTGGGGTGCCTACACCTTTTTAAGATTTTAACAGTCTCATTTGGCATGCAGGTGGGTAATTCTGGGAGAGATTTAACAGTTTCTCCCTAATTTAGTTGAAGCTTTGAACTTGCTTCAGAAGCATTGTTTTTCCGGGAATGTTTATCTTCATAATTATTTCACGAATCATGAAGCACAATTCTGCGCATTTCTGAGTTATCAGGTGAAGCAACATGTGACCACTGACACGAGAATCAGTCACAGTTATGGAAAAGAGGCTGTCACAAAGACTCAGACTTCAAGGCATCCTCAGCTGTCCTGTGGGTGTCAGCCACATTCATTAGCAATTAGTTACCCTATCTAGACACGGCAGATGGCAAATTGTCCTTCAAACAGCAAATAGAAAAATAATTTTGAAAGTCAGTGCACATTAATAGGAATAGAAACCGTCTTTAGAAAAGTTTTCCAAATCAACTGAATGAGTTTTTGATTCTGAGAGTTCCCCATTTCATGCAGACCAGAATAATGAGAGTCCTATACACCCCCAACAAACAGTGTTCTGTTGAATGGTGTTGTGGAGCGTGGACTTTGCCTTTTTGGGTATTATTCTAACAAGTTGGCACAAGCAGTGAAGTTGATGAGTTATAAACTTGGTTTGCTGACAGGAAGGAAATGACATTGATTAATGCCGTAAGAGAGGAGTGTTAATTCCAAATGGTATTTGTTTAATTGCATAGGCAATATACTGTTTCTTAATAATTAGAAAAATAGTACATAGCATATTAGGAAGCTACTACATCTAGAAAAATTAGAAAAAAATATTTGGAAAGGAATTAACTACAGTCAAGTGACTCGCTCTTATCTGGTTGTTTATCACAAAACAATTAAAAACATGCATGTGTTAGGGGTACCTGGGTGGCAAAGTCATTTAAGCGTCAGACTCTTGGTTTTCCGCTCAGGTCATGATCTCCAGGTCATGAGATCAAGCTCAGAGTAGGCTTTGTGCTCAGTGGGGAGTCTTCTGATATTCTTTCTCCCTCTCCCTCTGCCCCTTCTGTTCATGCTCTCTCTCTCTCAAATAAAACAAAAATCTTGAAAAAAAGTATGCTTTATCAGAAACCGTTGTTTTCTACAAATAGTAACTCTCCAATAACGAACGATTTTAAAATAGTGGATCTACTTTAGTCTCACACAACATTATTACAAATAATGAAGGAAATAATCCTCATGTTGTAATAAACCTCTTGTGGGATTTTTGTCATGGAGCACATCCAAACCTAAGTTAGTCTTCATAAAGGTATACAGAATCTTGAAAAGCTAAGGCTTATTTTGTTTTCATTTTTGTTTCTACTAAAAAGCTTAGCAGAGGAATAGGTTAAGGAAGGGTCTAGAAAAATGTATAAACAGTTTTTCAGTTCAGAGAAATAAATCACTGAAAATAACAATTTGGAGGTGAGACCAGACAATGAGCCTTGTGAAACTACATCTCATAAATGTGACTCTTGCTACAGGGGCATTATTTCCTTTAAAATAATTGTAGAGCAATAGATAGAAGGGAAGCAGCACAGGAAAGATAGATGTTAGTTCTATGAAGTGGTGCATAAAAATTAGGCCACAAGAAGATGTCCTGGGCTGTCTGAAGAACATCTTTAGTAGAGGGTGACAGCCCCTTGGCACTGCACCTCCCAATTGTAGAAACTCCATGAAGGCCCTTTTGTACCTCTCCTGTAGCAGTTGGTATTGTGATTCCTGAGCTGAGGTGCTCGCTTCTGTGAGAGGCCCACTCCCATATCATTAAGTGTCCTTGTCTGTACTTTATCACAAATCCTGAAAATCAAAGACCACAGTCATGCAGCAGCATCGTAGAACCCTTCATGCTCTGGGTTGGAGCCACACACGGTACCAGTTAGGTGTGAGTCCCACCTTTTGAAAATTGGGAATGAGGGACAACTCACTTTGTTTCTCCAGACCTAAGTTATTTCATTGGTAAAGGAATATTTTAATAAGCCATGATAGTGAATATTTGTAAGAATCAAATGAAATAAATAATATAAAGCATTTAGCAGAGCATACACCAAATGAATGAAAAATGACAGTTTTCAATGTAAATATTTCTGAATTGAGTTCTGTGTTGACTATCTGATATACAATAAAATTTTAGGAGAACTATTTTAGACACTGAAATACTAACATGATTTAGATGTGTTCTTAGATATAAGCTTAGATATAATTTCCTTAAATATTATAAATAGAACTAGATGTATTTTAAATACACTCTTCACTTCTTTGTAACCTATTTGTACACGACAAACTCTAAAGTTTGTGAGACTTTATTTTCTCCTTGATAACTCATTAATGCCAGAGAAGGGCCTCTCTTTTAGTATAAACCAAACTTATTTTCTTCCATACTCTGGTCATCCTCTTTCCAATGCTATCTTTTGTTCTTGGCTTAAACTTCAGAATCAGTTCTGAATTAATCCCCTTTTTTAGATCCTTGTTTCTAGCTTGGATTTTTTTTTGTACTTTCTTATGAGTTCATTGAATAGCTTTTATTAATTATGATATCAAAGAATATCTCCCACCGTCCATATTTGGTAAAATTCTGGCTACTTGCTTGATAGTTCTCACTGTAACTGAAATATACCTTCCTTTTCCTAGTCTAGGAAGTGCATTTCCTAGATGTGTGTGTGTGTAACACAGAGTCTTTCCTTATTACCTTATCATGAGACTAATATTCTTTTATTATGATCAAATAAATTTATTTTTCCCATTAGATGATTATGCTTATATTAAAATGGTATATCAGAAACTAAAAGTGTCACTGGCAATGTGATGATAGTTGAATTTTTAACTATTTAATGTTTAATATAATTTAGAGAGCAAAAATTGGAGTTTAAAAGGACAATTTTTTTTAAAAGGACAATTTTTTATAGCACTTGGATACTACTGATTATGATCACTATTTTGTTCTTGAGTAATTCTAATACACATTTATGATCACATTATCAGTTATCACAGTAAATATAGGAAAATTCAATGTTAATTGTAAATATTAAGTCTGTGTAACATGAATGGAGAAATAGAACTTGAAGAATTATTGAGACACATTAAAATAAGCTATCTTTGAAACTAAAGTGGAAAAAAAAGAAAAAAGAAACTAAAGTGGATTAAGACACTATTACTAAAAATATTTACTTTCTTCTCTTTGCACATTTGTTTTCCTTTTTGCTAAACTTAATATTATATTTCTTCTGCGTTACAATTGAAAAATAGCAATTTAATTAGGAGGAGAAAAGTAATGTCACTTAGACATAATACATTTATCATCAGAATTGCCATGTAACAGAAAAACTCTCAAAATCAATTGTGGATGGCACATTAAAACATACTTCTCTGATTAATTAAGTCTATTACCAATGGAAATTTCTGAGCTGTCCACTCAATTGAGTATGAAGAAAATTCTAAATAGTTCATATAGGTAAAATGAGGTTTTAAATCTGTACTCTAAGTACAGAGCTGCTGTAGAGTCATCTCAACACATTGTAATCTGTAAAAAAAGTATCCAGGAAATATTTTAAACAAAGAAAGATGTAGTAAATATAAAATTATATTGTATAGATGCATTATCTACTGAAATATAATGAGTAATATAGTAATTTTAATGATGCATATGTCTATTTACCTACACTCAAATAAATGTAGTTCCTGTCATAATTTCAAATACATATGCATGTATATAATATACACTCATTGAAATCAGGGAGGGTTATTAAGATTATGTCAACTGCATCTTTGAGGAATGGCAACACAAAGGGACCAAATGATTTGTTCATAATATTTTAACAGTCAGAGGTACAGTGGGGACACAGATTTCAGTGTCCCCTTTCTCTAAATCTTATATTCCTCCATCATGGAATGGCACCTGTGTAATTGAATCAAAGACCTTGAAAGGTTCCTTTGAGATCATCTAACATAGACTTGTGCCTTCATGCAAATCTCACGATTCATAACTGATAATTTTAAGAAGGTATCTGTGACCTTCCTTATGCTGCTTCTTCCCGCAGAAATCTCCTTTCCTTCAGTTCCAATTCATTTACTTATCTATGACTCCCAGTGGTGATGATGAACAATGAGAGAAGGAGAGAGGGCAAACACTCCTAAGTGTATCCTCTCTAATTGGCTTCGTTCCCTTTGTTCATTTCCCAGGGTCTAACTATTTTAAAGAGGAGGCAAAATGTTAAAAATACTGGTTTGAAAAAATATATATTGGTTTGTTGTTTTTTTTTCCAGATCTTTGGCTATTACGCTTTTGATTTTTAAAATTATGTAAATTCTTAGAGCTATTTTTGCCAAATATAATCAAATATAATTTCTAGCTCACAGATTGTCTTATTCAGTTACTTGGCCTTGTTATACCCTTCTCATCATGAGTAAGCATTATTAATTCCTTTTTCATGAGATTATCAGTTATATCTTCTCTGATTACTTTCTGTTCTGTAGAATACTAATTTTCTAGTTTGTCTTCCCAAATATTTGGCTTTTTTTGGTCATTGAAATAACATAAATTAGTATGAATAGTTCTCAGGAAAAAATTGCTTTGAGATACTAATCAATACCTTTTTTTTTTTAAGTATCAGAAATATAGGTGAGGTGATCTAAGTGGTCTTTCAACCAATATTTTAAGTGTTTTTATATCATTGGCATTTTTAATGAATATATTTAATAGAAAAACTGTTAGATTTTGCTGAAATATGACATTAATTTTTCCTTCCCTGATTATCCAAGAGTTAACAGACAGGATTTGAGAGATTTTTTTTTTTTGCATATTCACATGCACTTCTTCAGACACTCAAAGTTACATTTTGTATTTCTGACTAAATTGTTTTTTTCCTATTAATTAATTGCTAATTGCGGAGGAAAATAACATCATGGTTGTCTTAATCAACTGTGTGAATGCACTTGGCCCTCTTAATTATGGGACACCTTATATTATTCACCCCTGTTATGATGAAAATAAAGTACATAGACATGTATGATTTATTTTTTTTTTAAAAAATCCAGATTAACTTCTAGATTGCAGGAAATGCAAAGGATAGAGCAACAAAGTAAATTATGAGAGAAGAATACCCTCAGGCAACACTATGGAGCACTTTAACTGATAGCTGGTATGGGCACTTCAAAAAGTTCATTTTATTACCACTTGGCTCCCCTAGAAAAATTGGTGGCCACATTTCATGAATTGCAAATATCAACAAGGCAACAATATAACATCACCCACTCCCCATGCTTTCTGCACAGTTGAAGTACAGAGAATATCATGAACTTTAAAGTACATGTAGTGAATGGGCAAAGAAACCAGAGTGTAAATTTCTAGACTTAACCCCTTTCAAAGAATTAGTTTAGAACTGTATATGATAGAGACTCTATTAAGGTCCTTGTAGAGAAAACTCACACATCGTATCAACTAGGGTTTACACTGAAAGGAGAAAGTCCCATCTGAGTTAGGAATTATTGGGAACAGGTCTGAACTCTGAAGGATCACAGCAGTGGCTTTGGGAGAGACAAAATAAAAGGACTTAAAAATGTGTGGAAACAAATGCAGCAGTCTGAGGTATATCCTCTCTGGGGAACCTAAAGGCACACTGAGTGAGGAACTGTTCTTTGGATGACTGGTAGTGACAGAAAGAGAGTAATCCCTATAGGATCTTGGCAAGTGTCCGAGAAAAAGGAGGTATTGCAAACTAACCTCCTAAAGTCTTCATCTATGTAGAAATATAATGGAAAAATAAATAGCTAATGAGAGTTTAAGCTATGAAACAAGGTAGACAATGGCGTGTTAACAGATCTAAGGCAACAACAACCACACAAAGTTAAATTGGGTAGAGACATTTTTGACTTTTGCCTCCCGATCTGCTTTTCTAACTATATTGCACGTTTTATGTTATGCACTGACAACTGACCAAAAAAAAAAAAAAAAAAAAAAAAAAAAATCCAGAAATTTGAATTCTTTTTTTGGTGTCTTTTTCATCAATAAAAAATAACTAAAACATCTTCCTATAAATTGTTTTTTTCCCCCAACAATTCTCCCAGGCTTGTTATATAAATGCTTTAAGATTCAAGCCTCTTTTTTGGAGGGGAAACTTCCTGACACAGAATAGTGGATAAGCAGACATAAGTCAAAAGTGTCTTTACGCATTTTTGAATTGATTACCATCTTCAGGAAGTTTTTTGGCATGCCTTCCTTATTTCCTTCCATTAAATTTTGTGTTGGGGGATATGTGTAGCCCCTTAACTATGGTGATTATGAGGAGGCTGTGTGCATATGTTCAGACACACCAAGATGTATACACCTAATGTGTGTGCCCTTTTATATATATTGATTATACCTTAATAAAGTCTTAAATAACAACCATTCTGTACTGTAATTTAGGATTGGCATTCTGCTGAATGTCACGATAGACCACGAACCTCTTGATAAGAAGAAGAATCTTCATTCTTTAAAACTCTTCAGGGCAATTTTTAAGTATACTGTGGAAGACGGCAACTCCTGGTATTCTTACAAATTGTTTTGTAAGAACTATTTTTGGAGAAAAGGACAGGACCACAACAGAGCTTTTAATTCTTTAAAATAACATTATTTTGGGATGCTGGTAGTTTTTGTGAATATAAAACAATTTATGCTGAGTTTTTGTGCAGCTGAACATGCATTAATTATTCTTTGTGCTTCATCAGAATGAAATGATTATGGGCTCTTAAAATAATTCTAGAAGATTATTTTTAAAAGAGCTAAGATTTTATGCCAAAATCTTATTTAAAGAGATTTATAATCAGTATTTAAATTAGTGCTTATCAATTTTTAAAATGTCAGAATTTTATAACGTTTAATGTTCTTTGTAACTATTCTAAAGTGTAATGAACGTTACCTTATGGTACCTTCATTAGAAAATGTGGTTGTTAATATATAATCACAGATAAATTTCAGATTTGTAAAGCTTTGTTTTATTACTTCATCTGTGTTAACGATTAACTCAGTAAACCTTATTCGGGCCCTAAGATTATCATTCCTACATTATGCTAAGCATGTTTTTTGGATAACTGTATTGTGAATTTCTGAAATCAAGTATTTGAAATGCGAAAAATATTTCAGATTATTTAATTCTGTATTGAAACTTTTACAAAGTTTGGGAACTAACTGGGAAAAAATGCTGTCTATTCCATAAAAAAAAAAAAAAAGAATTGGGAGAATTTTGGTGATTTCTAAAAGAAACATTATAAAGTCCCTGTGAAATTTATTTGCATTGATTGGGATGCGGAGGCAGCAAACCTATTTAGGAATCTCCATGTCTTTCTGACTTACTGATTTATGCTGAATATAAAAGCACAATTTTAGGCAATGAATTAAGCCTCATAGCATTTTTATTTATTCTTGAAAGCATTTAAGAATCATGGTTCCTTTTTTCTCTACAGAACACTATTTTTCTGGGGGTTTTGCATGTATGCATCTGTATAGGTGTGCACAGCAACATGTTTCATGTTTACTTTTTCTGTGCGCATCGTTCTTCCTTGTGTCTTAGATCCTTGATGATTTTCCTTCCCTTTTAAAGTATACTTTAACTGTTGCTCACTAGGAGCCATTTAATTTAGAATCTAGATATTTGCTTTTGCAAAGTCTTATTCTTTCTTGAGAGGTATTTTTGAAGCAGTCATTTCTGCCATGTTACTATTCAGAGCTTCCCTCAATCTTCAATATTTCAACATTTCACAATGATGTGTCTAGATTTGGATTTGTTGTGTTTTACAGCATGATTGGGATATGCTGTGTTGTCTCTTCTATGTATAAATACTATCTCTTCTCAGAAGTCAAACATGCCTTAAGACATCTCATTTTATCTTGTCTCATAACCTCACTTTCAAATTTTGTATCTTCTTTGTCTCTCTCTTACATCCAACAAAACAATCTTCCAGTGGGTTAATTTTCTTTTCTTCTGAATCTAGTCACTGTTCAACACATTGATTGAGCATCTAACTATTTTCCCTCTTTTGTTTCTTTGGAAGTTTTAAGTGTTCTTTCTTTATATCCCGTAATTACTAACCTTAGTATCTCTTGAGTTGTTGGTTCTGATTTTGAAATTTATTTATATTTTAGCTGATTCTGGCTCTTGGCCATTTGTTTCCCTGAATTTATGTTGGTTTGTATGAGATAAAGGAGGAAAAGGGAGAGGATAAGGATTTATGTTTTTGCATTTCACAGGAATATAATGAGGCCTGAATTGAAAGTCACTCCTCAACAGATAATTTGCATTTGTTTCCACAAATACCTGAGGAAGATTAGTTTAAGTGGTTGGCTTGCTCTAGGGGAGGGAAGAGTTTAGCATCACAGGGATTTTAGGAATTCTGGGCGCGTGGCCATTTGAAGGCTAGCTTCTGATGATAGATGCTGAGGACAGTCTCTGGTATTGCCATCCTGCAGGTATGATGACCAAAATAGGCATATTTTCCTCACTTTTCTTACTCTTTTGGTGGGTTTTCTTCTAGTGTATGTATTGCTGGAATCAATTTTCTGGGGGGACCCAGATTCTCATGGTTTCCATTTCTCAGTTTGATTGGCCCAGAGAAAAGAAGAGTCTTGCTTCCCTCTTTTCTATGTTTTATCACAAAGGAAAATCTAGGGAAGTGGAATTTAATACAGGTTGCCTGGGCAGCCACCAGTTAGACTTGCTCAATTTCTTCTCTATTTGCATGTGATTTTTGGCTTCTGGATATTTCTCTAAATTGTTGTTGTACGGGAGCACTACATGGCAGGTTGCCAAAAACTGAAGTCTCCATTGTTATTTTACATTTATATTATGCTAGGATACAAGTTCAGCTAAAATGGGTGAACAAAACATATAGCAATTATTATAGCATCTGATTAAATATTTATGTTCTTTAACTTAATAGCTGAAATAATTTTTGTCATCTCTCTAAGCTATTAAAACTGCGAAAGAATATAACTTTAATTTTGTTTTTTAAATCGAAAGTTACTGCCATCATTGAAAGTTAAGCACAAAGAAATGATAAACTTCAATTTCTACCTTATTTAAGTTTCCTTCCTTGATCATTTAAAAAGAAACACTTTAGAGTGAAATGGAACTAAGCTTTGACTATAGTCATTTACTTGGTGTTGATCACATAATGTACAGCTTTTTGAACTGTTTCCTGAAATTGCAAAAATAAAAGCAGTTTTCTGTTGAGGTTTAGCCTGCATAATCTTGCATATTTTATCTTACACAAACAGATGAATAAATTTAAATGTTTGAAAAAAAAGTTTGGCTACAAAATACTTCTTATAGAAGAAACTGTATTTTCACTTGGGGAATAAAATTGCTAGTTTAATAAGGTCTTTTTCTATATTTAACTTTCATATTAACAAAAGACCCCTGAAAGGACTCCTAAAATTTTCCAATTCTCATACACAGCTTTGTTTATGTGAGTATATTTACCTAATATTTATTTATTTACTGAGAGTGAGTGAGGGCGGGGAGGGGCAGAAGGAGAGCAAGAATCTTAAGAAGGCTTCATACCCAAGAGGGAGCTCGATGCAGGGGGAATCTTACAACCCTGAGATCATGACTTGAGCTGAAATCAAGAGTTGGATCCTCAGCCACCACTTTTAATTAGATTCCCCTTTACTTAATTTTTAAGAATAAAATTGCAAGTCAGTTTAATGGTTTGGGGTTCACCTCATATTTCAATAGTGTCCCATTTTCAAAGCATTCAGTTAATATTTAAACTGAGGCTTCTTGCATTAATCGGGAAAAAAATTCTGTAATCTCTAAACTAAAAGCTGGCGGCACTATTAAACATCAGCTATTAAACATCATCAACTTTTTGAATTCATCTAATTGGAAGTCAAAATGTTTACCATGACAAATGAATATATTCATTGGTTGTCTTTATTTTCCTTATATTGATGTTTAATTCATTGGATCCAATTTCTTTAATGTAAGGATGTTAACTATGGAAAATCAGGCCCACATTCCTAGAATTCAGCAAAGAAGTATAGATGTTTCGACTATATTATAGAGATTATTATAGAGCTTAGAATTAACGGAAAGACAAGTGAGAATAATTAAACTTTAATGGTTAATTAAACGTTAGTGGTTCTGAGGAAGTAGGAAAGGCACAAAAGAAAAATCTCTTGCTTGAATTTCACTGAATACTTAAAAGTAGGTGTATCCAGTTCTAGAAATTGACATTTGTCGTATAGTTTGAAACCACCCAGACATTTTAGTATGATGTACTTGGTATTTGTAAAGTTTGATGGAATGTACATATTCACTATTGGTATAATTGTTGCAATATTACTATTTCTTCTTTCTGTGGGATCTTGTCCTTTGCTGGGAAAAATACTTCTGAATCAGATAATTAGTTTTCATCCTACTTTATTATTAGAGAAAAGCAGATACTACATTTAAGAATAACTCAAATCCAAGCTTCTAATTATTAGAGATCTGTATATATCTACATTTGTATCTTTATCCTTATCTATACCTATATTCTGTCTACATCTGTGAGATAAACAGATTCCCAGCATGACTTTCAACATTGTGAACTTGACTGACATATAGTCAGTCCTTGTCTGACCTTGTCACTCTGAATTCACTATATTGTGATTTTTTTCCCCTTATCACATCATATCGTGTGATTATATTTTGGACTCTAGGTCCAGACTACCTGAATTTAAAATCTGAACCTGCCACTGACAGGTTTCAACCCTCTGTGCCTCACTATTCTCATCAGTGGCAGTGACAGATAACAGATTGTTAGGACAGTGAAACAAGTAAAGCTCTTTGACTAAAACTATGTCTTTGGTAACTGCTGTTTGTGTTGTTTGTTAAATATTTGAATATAAACATACTTGGGACTCTTCCCCTAGTTCTAGCATGAATAGCATATTCCTATTTATAATGTATGTATACAAATGTAGAAACATTTTAAGGGAATATTCAAAAATACCTGAGAAGCACAGAAAATGAGATTAAGATGAAATTTCACTTCAGAAATTCTACTTTCATAAGTTAATAACTATTAAGAGTTTGGCATATTTTAAATACAAATAAGAAGGTACTTTTCTGTATCTTATTTTTCCTCATAATATACATCTAGAAGTACTTTTTGAATTTGTAGAAATGTGTTTTTGAAAAATTCTGCACCCTATTCTATCATATGGATATACTGTAAGTTATTTAATCTTACCCTGTGTTAAACATAGATTGGTTTCCAATCTTTGCTATTATATACAATGCTGCATTGGTCTTTCATTTTGTATATAAATATATATTTAATTATATTAAGGCAATTTAATATTAATATAATTATATCAATATATGTCTACATTATTTATAAAGAAATATATATAATAAATATAAATAAATATATAAACTTTACAAATAGAAAACTGTAAAATCAGGAAGAAATGTTCAAGAACATTTCTCTGCTAGAAGTCAAGCATTGAAAGGCAAACAGCTATCCCACTTTATGGATCATTGCAACTCAGTTCATTAGAGAAGAATGTGCTACTAATGGGAGTATATGTCTCATTATGGGCTGAATTCACCAGCCTAGGCTGGCCACCTACACCACTAGATCTGTGTAGTTCAACAAAATCATACTTGTTTAATTTGTGACTTTTCTAGTGGAAGTCTTTTCAGCCATTTCATTGAAATACTAGGTTATTTTGAAATCAGAAGGGGTTTCATTTAGAGAATGTAATAGATGTCAACTTTTTGAAATAGACTTAAAACAGAAGTATATTTGTTAAGGAGTAGAGAAAGAAAAAGGAAACTTTGTCATCTCATTATGTTCAATTTATTAGAATAGCTTTCCAGATTGTTATAAGAAGTAATCTTCTTTTAATGAAGGGATTTAGACAGGATGCTTTGGGTGTAGGTGTATCATTATAAGCCTAATTTATCATGAGGCAATTATTCATGTATATACCAAAGTTTTATATTATCTCTTATACTTTTACTAACTTATTACATTAAAGTGTAAAGAAATTATTTATGACCTATAAACTGAGAATTTCAGCCTTGAAATTTCCTTTACGATAAATACATCACATTTATATGGTAAGTACACATTACCAATAGCATCAAATAATTCATAAGAATATTGGTGATAATAGTATAAACAATACAATAAAGATGTGACATAAGATTTTTATCAAAATCAAAGATTTTTGTGTCTGGTGTAAGAGAATGGTCTAATTTCATTCTTCTGCACGTATCTGTCCAATTTTCCCAGACCATTTATTGAAGAGACTGTCTTTTTTCCAGTGGGTAGTCTTTCCTACTTTGTTAAATATTAGTTGACCATAGAATTGAGGGCCCATTTATGGATTATCTATTCTGTTCCACTGATCTATGTGTCTCTTTTTGTGCCAGTACCACACTGTCTTGATGATTACGGCTTTGTAGTACAGCTTGAAATCTGGCATAGTGATGCCCCTGGCTCTGGTTTTCTTTTTCAATATTCCCCTGGCTTTTCAGGATCTTTTATGATTTCATACATATCTTAAGATTTTTGTTCCGACTCTCTGAGGAAAGTCCGTGGTATTTTGATAGAGATTGCATTGAACGTGTAAATTGCCCTGGGTAACATTGACATTTTCACATATTAATTCTTCCAATCCATGAGCATGGAATATGTTTCCATCTCTTTGTGTCTTCCTCAATTTCTTTCAGAAGTGTTCTGTAGCTTTTAGGGTATAGATCCTTTACCTCTTTGGTTAGGTTTATTCCTAGATGTCTTATGCTTTTGGTGCAATTGCAAATGGGATTGACTCCTTAATTTCTCTTTCTTCAGTCTCATTGTTAGTGTATAGAAATGCCACTGATTTCTGGTATTAGTATATTACTCAGCCATTAGAAACGACGAATACCCACCATTTGCTTTGACATGATGGAACTGGAGGGTATTATGCTAAGTGAAGTGAGTCAGTTGGAGAAGGACAATCATCATATGGTCTCACTCATATGGGGAATATAAAAAATAGTGAAAGGGGTTATAGGGGAGAGAAGAGAAAATGAGTGAGAAAAATCAGAGAGGGTGACAAACCATGAGAGACTCCTAACTCTGGGAAATGAACAAAGGGTAGTGGAAGGGGAGGTGGGCAGGGGGATGGGGTGACTGGGTGACGGGCCCTGAGAGGGCACTTGATGGGATGAGCACTGGGTGTTACACTATATGTTGGCAAATCGAATTCTAATAAAAAAATACAAAAGAATCAAAAAATTTTGGTACAATACAAAATTATAAATTGGCCATCGGTAAAATATTGTGTATGTGCGTGAATTTGAAAAAAAATGATGTAAATTAAGTCCAGACAACAGCTCCAATTGTATCAGAACAGTACAATTCTGACAGTTAATATAGCTGGCAGAGGTGGGAAGGGGAAGAATGACAGAAAAAAATATTCAAAATGTCAAGTATCTGAGGTTCACGTTTGATGTTAAAAATACTCAAAGATCAAAAGGCAAATCAGGATATATGTTGAATTTTGAGATTAAGATAAAATGTTTTCATTAATAAAATTTTGCAAATCACAGTTCTTCTAAGCCTAATATTTCAGAATGTCATTAAACTTTGGTTCTAAAGTTTATAAGAAATTATTCACTGTTCACTTATACATTATATAAGCACTATGCGGTAAAGGTCACCTAAGTGTTGAGGAATTGGGATTCTTTCTCTCTTTCATTTTCCCCTACACTGAAAAAGTCTAGATGAAGTAACAGAGTCTTAACTATGACTATGATTTTGAGTAAATTCACATATGTTTAACTTGAAAAATAATCAATAAAATTAGAATTGCCTAATAATAATTGAATTCATGTTATTGAATGGAAATTGTTGCTTAACGTTTAAATTTCAAAAAGAACAAAAAATAAAAATGAATAGTTTTATTTAGGGTTTTTATATTAACTTTGAATTCTTAATAAACAACTGATTAAATTTCTTGGCCAAATGTATACCTAAGATAATTGTCTTGTCTATGTCTGCTTGGATTTGGTCTTAATTTTCCTGCTTTGATGTATTTGATGCTATTTTTAATCACACACTAGTGTAATTATTTTATTTATTTCAGTACGCACAATTGCTCTGATCAAGAATATTCCTCTAGTCTGCTGTAGCATCTAGTGACTCTTGATCAAGTTCCTAGAATTCCTGATATTAACAGCTTATTTAGGCTTGTGACATTTGTCAAGTTTCTGTAATCTTAAGTAAAATTAATGTCATCAATATTTCAGAATGCTCCTGATTAGGTACACAGTTATTGATCATTTACTATGTCACAGACATTATTAGTTTGTGGTATGATAACCATAGAATCCCAGCTTTCAAGGAGGTTACTGCTTAGTAATCTATCAGAATGTGTGATCTACTGGTTGTTCTGCAAGCAGAGGATAAAGACAGATAAGACACTAACTGAGCCTAATTGATGAAGGATTATCAGGGTTGTAGTGAGGACTTTCCAGGCAAAAAAAAAAAAAAAAGTGTTTGAATGCATGAACACATGAAATTTTAGAGAAACTGAAGTTCAGCAGTGTTAAAAAAAAAAAAGTCTATATATGATCATGTCCCAAAGCAGCAATGTAGAGGTAGACTTAGCAGAGCTCTGTAGTATTGACCTTTCTTCGATAGATGAATAGAAATCACACGGCTGCCTGTGCAGGTGGAATTATCCAAAAAGTCGTGTTAACAGAGACTAGCCACATATATAGACAGTGAACAATTAAACAATAATCATATGCCCCATGAACTCTGCTGTGAAGGAAATGAACAGAGTGCTGTAATAGATAATAGGCTAGAGGGAGATTAAAAGGATCAGAAGGGATAACTTTCAAAGAACTGGGTCCTGGCTGTGGGAATTGAGAAACAGTACTGGGAACAGTAAGTACAACTACCTTCTGGTAGAAAGAGTGCTTGCTACAATCTAGGAACTGCTAGGGAGTTGCAGTCTGATGGGTGAGAAGAAAAGTGGCACCAGTTGGAGTTGTAAGAAATAGATATATTCATCATTTAACTTTCTTTTGAAATGTTTATATTCCTGTTGAATTACTCTATCATACCCCTGAAAGTAATACAACACTCTATGTCAACTAACTGGAATTAAAATGGAAACTTAAAAAATTATATTTCTGCATGTCTCCAAGTCATATAAACAGTATCTTAAGAAAATATGCCCTGTGAGCTTAAAATATGTTTTGCTCCTATAGTACAATTAGTTTCTTTAAAATAATGGCCTGACGAGCAATGTTTAGACATTTATCTGTTAGTTTACATTTCTAATATGCTATATTCATTTCTCCTTGTGTTTTTCTAACTTTTTATCAGACATGATAGTTTATGATATAATAAACTTTTTTAAATATAGAACTGAAAGCATCAGATTAGAGAAATGGGAATTGAGTCAGTGTTATATAAAATTTAAGGATTCCTTGGATGGTGGAACAAAACATAGTGGCACTCGAATAAATGAAGGGCAGGACTCTGCTTCTTAAATCTTCAAACCAGAGAAGGCTGCTAAGCAGGGCCACAGAGAGGGATAGGCAGGGGACCCAGGGGTAGAATATAACAGCAAGCTGGAGCTTCAGAAGGCAGTTTTATACACAAGGGGTTGTGTTAGCAAAGCTTCCTGGGCTTCTTGTTAAATAGCTAATTTGGATAATTTTGCAGGGGATGGGGACTGTCTTTCCTTATCTGATACCTGGCCCTGGGCAGTTAGGGTGAATAATGGCTCCTTGAGGATAAAAGCCTGATGAGGGACGTTTGGGGTATGGAGTTAGCTGCTCCAAGATGGGGTCTGACCAGCCTTGAGCCATGGACTCAAAACTGGATCAAGACGACATAAAACCAACCAACCAAAAAACAAAACGAAACCCCACTAAAGCAAAAAACATAAAAGAATAATACTATTTGTTGAGTTTAACCTAAGTGCCGACTGGATTCCTGGAGAAATGAGATTGTGTTTTCTTTTCTTTTGGGATCAACTGTGAGTGATGCATCTAAACTACAAGCTCCTCTAAAGGAAGGTTCTCTGGTAAAATATAGCCATTACTCGTGAAGAAACACTGCCATTATTAAGCCTAAAGGAATTATGCTTAACTGTGCTTTGGGTTATCCTGAGGCTTTAGGGAAGCATGGCCTGATTTATCAGGCAAGAAAATCGTGAATAAAATTTGATTAAGCATCAACTGGAGATACATGAACAAAGGGTCGGCTTTCATTCTTGCCCTGATTCTTAATTGTTACCATCTCTCACTAATGCTTTATTTCAGAAGGAAAGGATCTAGAAGTTTACCAAACACCTTCCATAACAGATAGTCTATTTCTATTATTGTTAGAAGAGAGTATTCATCTATTTGGCAGTTTCACTCAAGCCATGTGTTTGTTTTCTAATAATACATATAGCTTCCTAAGTCTTTTAGAGGTAATAGTCTTTATTTACATATTATGGAAAAACTCAGCATAAACAATCAATTGGATTTAAGTCTGACATACAGAAGATGGGGTAATATGCTAATCTACACCATAAAGAGGAAGTAAGTAGAAACCTATAGAGGGCTTTGTACAGTACAAGTGACCTGATTGCTTTACAGGTTAACCACGGGGGTGGGGGGGAGGGGAAGATGGTAGAAAAATAAGATCAAAGTAAACATAAGATAGATGCCAATCAATCCTAATGTGTGAAATTATTAGATCCCTATTGAAGCAAACTGAAAAAAAAAAAAAACCCAGGACTTCCTTTGAAATTGGACACTTGACACTAATATTGATGAGATTAAGTACTGTGTGTTGGAACCCTTGTCATGTTGAGAAAAGTCCTTATCTTTTGGTGATACTTGAGATATTTGAAGAGTAATTGGCAATGATGTCTGAGGTTTTAGATTATGGATACACATATGGTACAAGTAGGTCAGGATTGACCTTTGAATTGATACTTAGCATATCTGAGTGATGGGGGTTCATTATGCCATTAGGTCGACAGGATGTGTACCTTTGAAATTCTCCATAATAAAAGTCTTCATTGTATTTCTAATGGAAAAGATGAGCATAGGTGAGAAAAAAAAAATCTGTCAAGTTGATAGGAGGAAAAAGTAATGAGGCATTGAAAAGTGAACCACAGCTGACTAGTTAGGAGCTAGCCCTAAACCTAAACTGAGGCATCCTGTAGAGTCAGGGAAACAACCCGTGGCAACGAACATTAATTTCCTTTCTATGGAACATTTTAATTTGTTTAGCTTTAAAAGGACAAAACTTAGATTTAAATGCCCATCATGCAGTTTTCTTCCTAAGGACTTGAACAGAATCACTAGTTATCCCAGAAGTCTGAAAGTATGTGGGAGACATCATAATCTAGCACCTGTGGCATCACACTGCCTTCTTGTGCAGTTCTGAGGTTTGAGGCAATGTCTAATCAGGGTCTTTAGATGTTAGTTACATATTCTGACTCATTTGTTATATGAGAGTTTGACAATTTTCAGTGAACAACTTTATTAAAATAATGTCAGGCCGGAAATAATAGGCTATACAAAGCAACTTAACTTTAAAAATAAATATATTGTTTGGATTAAAAATAAAATCCTGGTCTGTCCTGTCAGTAACTAAAAGTTAATGCCTTTTGCTGCTACCCAGGCTCATTATATTCTGGAAAAACTTCTGACAGCCTTCAGCACTACCTGCACACTGCTTTGCTTCGTAACAGTAAATTAACAATCCAAAATAGTATCTATCCTAAGTAAAAATCAACACTTTCACTTATCCTTCTCTGATCGTAGTTTTCTAATCCATGACTCTATTTGGCCTGGTGGCTGGTCCTCGGTAACTTCTAAAGAAAATTTAATTAAAACTTCTAAACGGTCAGTGTGTATTTTGTATTGGATTTTCACTTGATTGCAATGTCATATTATGCATATCCTTATTTATATTAGAAAAAATAGAAAGCTTTCATTTTTAGAAGAGTTATATTTCAAATAAGACTAAGATGACCTACTGTCATTGGCAGGCACAAGTAGGATAAAATACTATTATTTGGAATAAGTGTGAAAATTTGACTTTCATTGATGAAATAAAATGCTTTCAAAATAAGCACAGATGAGAATAAATTCCACCTGATTTCTAGAGAAGAGCTAGGATAAATATATGTATATATTACATATACATATATAATATATATAACATGTATATGTAAAGTTACATATTCTGACTCATTTGTTAATTATTTTAGATATATAATATTTATATATATATAAAATGTGTAGTAGAAACTTGACCTGGCAACCTTCCATCACAAATCCTTGCAGACCAGGGCAGGTCAAATTGCATAGGCTCTTCGGCATCTTGGTGCTCGGAAATCTCCACCAGAAGATTCCAAAGAATGGCAGCATCACAGCCAGTTCAACAGCTACCTTTATACACTCACCTTCTCCAGGTAAAGTGATGGACTATATAACTGTCCCATGATGCCAAATCCATCTTGACATCAAACAATTCAAAATCCTGTTAACTATTGGAAGGGCAAATGCAAACTAAAACCGAGAGGTTAATTCTCCCTGTTGAAAATAAGAGACTCCAGCGTCCCCCACCCCCTTTCCTAGAATATTACATTAGAAAACATTAATTCTTTCTCTGGCTCATTGAGATGCTCAGAAGTCTTTTTACAGTTAAATAAGTTTCTTGCTGGAATTAGGATCCTGGAATGTCTTTCTCAGGAACTTGGGAACCATAGCTTAAAAACATAAGCCTTAAGGATGGTGGAGTCCCTAACTACCAGTTTCTGTTGGAAGGTAGGTTGGTTTCACTTGGAAAGCAACTGGTTTGGTTGTCTTACTCCAAATTGCAGAACTACCTCTCATCGTAAAGCTAGGGGTAGTTGATTTTTATTTTGGGTAAGGGCTCTTGGCTAACAGAGACTTTCACCTCAACTACTGAGTTAATTGAGGATGCACAGTGTATGACAAGCGGTCTCAAGTCCTCCTATCTGAGGACTCATTTGAGACCATGTATAGGTGGTACCTGCTTAGCTGTGTAAAAGGGTGAGGTTTTATTTATTAATTTTTTTTGTCTCTGCAGTCTCTTGCTGCATATCATGTTTTGGTTTAATACTTCGTAACTGTGTCTTTTACATCTCCCTTTGTAGGGAGGTTTCCTAGATTGAGCCATTTGGCTTTTAATTATGCTTCTCCAAACACCGTAGATTTCTTTTTGATTGGTTTTCTTCAATGACACCACTTGTCTATGCTTCATTCTGATCTCTTTTCTGCTAATGTGCTATCTTTCCATCAGTCCGCATCTAATTTTCTTCTAGATTCTGTGTGACAAGTGATTCTTGATTAACTGAGCACATAGTCAAAGTAGAGGTAGGAATAACCCAAAGCCAGGTTGCCTGGCACAGTGTGGTGGTTAGATCCCGGTGCCTTCATGCTCAGTCCCTAGCACTCTTGAGGTTGCAGCCAGGTATGGCGCCAGAAACGAACCAACTGTGAGCTGTGTCATGATATATTTTTTTGGCAAGCACAGAAAATCACAGGGAAAAAAATTGTTCCAGCCTTATTCCTGTCCCTTGTTTCATCTATGTTCTTTCTTATCCACATCTAATTTATATTTTCTTAACTTTTATAGTTTATCTAAACCATCTTACATGCATCTGGGGAGCAACATAGTTTATAAATAAAAGAGAAGGAAATTTAATGTTCTGGGGTGCCTGGGTGGCTCAGTTGCTTAAGCATCCAACTCATGATTTCGGCTCAGGTTATTGTCTCAGGGCTGTGAGATTGTGTCCTGCATCAGGCTCTGTGCTGGGCATTGAACCTGCTTAAGATTTTCTTTCTCCCTCTCTTTTGCCCTCTCCCCACCTCTCTCTATCTCCCTTCCTTAAAGAAAGAAAAGAAAGAGAAAGAGAAAGAATACAGACAGACAACGTTCTGTAATGAGAAGTCAGTCCCAAATAAACTTTGGCTGAGCTCCACATATTCAGAAACACAAATTTTGAGAAGTTTTTAAATAAAATATGTATTAAAAGAATTTAGAGTGAAATCTTTTTGTTTCTTCAGTCATTTATGTGTCAAAACTAAGTGGCTAAAGTAGATATTAAAATTGTGAGACGGACTATGTGTAAGATATATACAATATGACTATTTGTAAAGTATTTCTTAGAGATTACATAATATTCAATAACCAGAAAATTTAAAGCCAAATGATCTTTTTGTTTCATCAGTATAGATATAATATCTCAAGTCTTTAATCTTATAAATGTGCTAATTATTTAAATGTATTAGAATGTACCATAAAATCTTAACCTAGAAAGATGCACTAATTTTGTTTTCCAGAAATCCACATCCTAAAATTAAGAATCCTTTTGCTCTAATTTTCTTTTATTATATGTATGCCTAACATTTAAGTTTTTACATGATGCCATATACTCTTAAATGTGCTTTCCCTGTATTCATTTAATTTTCACTATAATCCTGTGAAGTAGTTATTAAATTACACTCAATTTTGCAGAAGAGGGAAGTGACAAACAGGTCACTGTGAGGAAAGTGACAAGGTCATATAAGCAAAATGTGTTGGCCAGAAATCACACCCAGATTATCTAGCTTTGGCACCTTTTCTCTATGCTTTAAAGCACCAAGGCATTTTCCAGTAATTGCTAAACATGTTCTAAGATATGGAAGTGATCATAAAGTATCATAAAGGATTTAGGCTATGACAAAATTCTTAATTATAAGTAATATCATTTACACTAGTGAGAGTTAGCATAATATAGAAGTCATAAAACTTTTAAATTTGCATACTCACATATATATTTATACTTTCTCTAAGGTCTAAAAAGGGATATAAATATAGAATATTCCTAGAGGATAATAAGCAGTTTTATAAATAATTTGAATTTTCTAATTACTGCACCAAGTAATACATTGACCTTTAAGGAGTCATTCTTAAATGTGGTCCTTGGATCCCCTGGTGTTACTAAGAACATTTCAGGGAATTGCAAGGTCAGAATTATTTTCATAACTTTCCTAGGTTACAATTTGTCTTTTATATTGTACTGACATTTCACTGTTGGCATAAAAATGATGGTGGGCAAAACTGTTGGTGTCTCAGCACTAATCAGGTCAGTGGCATCACACTGTATTTGTGGTCGTTGTATTCTTCACCTGCACACGTTGCAGTTTTAAAAAAGGAAAAGAAGAATTATTATTAAATAATAAAACATAGCTAAAAATTCTGTATAAAAGATCCTCAAAAAGTAGTACAGATTATGAACTTCATTGACTATTAGGCTTTGTATGGTCATCATTTTAATTTTCTGTGTGCTAAATTGAGAAGTCCTATTAAAGCATCTCTGCTGCATACTGGGGTGTGGTGATTGTTTCAAGAAAAAGCACAGAGGTGGTAAATTTGTGTTTTTATTTTTGTTTTGTTTTATAATTTATTTGTTTGTTTGTTTATTTATTTATTTATTTATTTATTTATTATTTTGAGGTGGCAAATTTGTGAGCCAAACTGTTTCTTCATGGAACACCATGTTTACCAAAAAAAACAAAAACCAAACAAAACAAAACAAAAACAAAAACAAAAAACAAAACAAAAAAACACACCCTGACAAACAAATTAATATTATTTGAACTTGATATATTTTTTGTAAATAAACAAGGGAGACTTCAAGAAACTTCAAGAAAACCCACTGATAGTTATTTGTTTCCAATAATAAAATTGAAGCTTTCAAGCCGAACTTAGGAATTATTTTATTCACCACAGAGTTTGACTACTCCTAGTATTTAAAGACTTTTAGAATGAGATAGATGGTGATATTAGAGAATTTGATGTTTTGATAATGCGTAATGAAAGGTATCAACATGTTGAAGAAATGATCAAGTCAATAGAAAATGACCTCACCTCGTTGTATATGACAGCCCTCATATTTACATATCTTAAAACTGGAAGTTTGTACCTCTTGATCACTTCCATCTAATTCTTCACCTGCCCTCCACCTCTGGCAACCACACATCAGATCTCATTTTCTGTATTTTTTTTTTTTGCTTTTTTTTAAAAAAAATATTTCACATATAAGTGAGATCATATAATATTTGTCTCTGTCTTGGTTCATTTAGCATAATGCTGTCTGGGTCTATCCATGATGTTGCAAGGAGAAAGTTTTCGTTCTTTTTTATGGCTGTATAATATTCAACTGTGTATATATACCATGTCTTTATCCATTCATCTGTTGATGGATGTTGTTTCTGTGTATTGGCCATTATACGTAATCCTGTAAGAACATGTAGGTGCAGGTATCTTTTCCACATAGTGCATTTGTTTCCTTGGAATGTATAACCAGAAGTGAAATTGCTGGATCATACTTTTCTTGAAGAGACTCCATACGGTTTTCCATAGCGGCTGTACCACATTATAGACCCATCAACAGTATACAGGGGCTCCATTTTCTCCACATCTCCCCAGCATTCATCTCTTGCTGCTACTAGCCATGCTAACAAGTATGAGGTGATACCTCATTAGGGTGTCTGATTTGCATTTTTCTAATCAGTGATTTTAAGTACCTTTTCATGTACCTGTTGGCCATTCATTAACCTTCTTTAGAAAATATCCATCGCTCATTTTATATTTGGATTATATTTTTGTTGAGTTATATGCATTCTTGCATATTTTGGATATTAATCCCTTATGAATGGTTTGGAGATTTTTTCCCCATTGTGTAGGCTGTCTTTTCATTTTGTTGATTGTTGCTTAGCTGTGCAGAACTTTTTAGTTTAATGTAGTTCTACTTGTTTATTTCATTGATTGTGCTTTAAATGTTACATCCTAGAGGCCTCTTTCTTGATGTTTGTAGTGGTTTCTGGTTGTTTTAATTTTTTTTTTTTTATTTATGATAGTCACAGAAAGAGAGAGAGAGAAAAAGAGAGAGAGAGATAGGCAGAGACAGAAGCAGGCTCCAAGCAGGGAGCCCGACGTGGGATTCGATCCCGGGTCTCCAGGATTGCGCCCTGGGCCAAAGGCAGGCGCTAAACCACTGCGCCACCCAGGGATCCCAGTTTCTGGTTGTTTTATTTAGAACCTTATACTGCAGTACAACAGTACTCAATAGAGTTACATAGACGCTGACAAGAGTGTTTTGTAAATTCTTTTTGTATGTGGGTGTGTTTGTTTTTAAGAAATGTTTGTGAAAAAGATGTTATCTACTTTGTTGGGTATTAAGACTACTTACAAATTGTGATAGTACTCAACAGAGGTAAAAAGATGTTGGGGGGAGTGGTTACTTCTGTTGTAAATTCTTTAAAAAGTTGTTTTTAATACTTCTAAAATTATTTAATTTGGGGGGAATAACACTAATTTATAATTCATAAGGTATATATGGGACAACTATGTAGGCAATTGAATTATGTAGCACATACGTCTAATTTATTGCAGGGCCTTGTTTGGCCAACTTGATAACCTAACTCTATTACTTTGTAGTAAATGGAGATTTACTGTTTCATGGTTATTGTCCAAACTCCATTCTCCTAATACTCCATCTTGGTATAAACATATTAAAAAAAAAACTGTAGAAGTCTGATCCATGGTTAAGTAAATATTACTGTCTAAAGAAAAGCAGTCTTCAGTTCATTTAATTCTTGAGATGTTTTTATTAATAGTGGCAATTGGGGCAATGTTCATATATTAGCATTTTTATCAGGTAAAATGATAAATTTCTGAAAACATGGCTTTTCAATTACAAAGAAATATAACAGCACATTGTCACTTGTAAAAATTTCTATTATGTCAGGTTTTCTAATGACAACATTTTGAGTATGAATAGTAACATGAACAGCTATATATTTTAATTTTGATATAAATATTGCCAAAATGTTATTAAAGATAAGTTTTGATCAGAGGTATATATAGGCATTTCACCTTTTTTTATGAACACTGTATTAGTTCAATGAATCCTTTCTTGATGAAATAATTATGCAAAATAAAATGTATAGGATAATGAATATATAAAACAGATGGTCCTGCCTGTCTTCAGATATTTTATATCTTTAAATGGTTTCATGCACTATCAATCCATTTAAAGCACAGAGAGGGGTAACCATTAAACAGTTTTCCATTCTTCTTCACTAATGATACTTAAAGACATTTAATAACGTTTGCTAATTGCGTAGTGCCAATCCTACAAAAATAATGTATCGGTAGGGAGTATTTCTGCTTCATTCCTTTTGTTTCCAGACAGCATCTAATGAACTGGAATGATCATAATTGGCAGAGTACAATGCATTGGAAAACATGTTGCTGAGGGAGTTCTTTAAACGTCAAAAAATTTACCTTCTGCCTGGGGAAATCAAGTAAGTCAATAGAACTTGTATTAAATTTGAAATAGTTACAACATTATGTAGCCTTGGTTTTGCCATATTCTGAAAAGCATAATAGCCTTGTCATGATAAAATTTTGCATTTGCACGATTGTGTAACCATTTGTGTTATGTCCAATGATCAAAGTAATACTTTACCAGACAAAACAATATTCATCATTTCTAAAAGTTAAATCATCAACATTTCTGAACTAGTACTTTAAATTACCTTTCATGAAGAAACAGGCCAATAATAAAGACATAAAATAATTGAGAGTATGTTTCCCTTAAATAGCCAAAACAATAAATATAATAATATTGTAAGGTTTTATTTTGTATCTAATCTCCATTTCTATATTTTTATATCTAGTTAAAAATCAGAAAACAACATTGAAAAATTTTCACAATAGAGTAATCATAAAACCTTTGCTATAAACATTTTAAATATCTTCTGTCAAACTGAGCCCAAGAATTTCTCATTGTCACATAATAAAAATTTAGTGGTAATTCATATTAGCAAAATAATTATGTTTTTGGTGAAAGCAAAGCTCTGGATAAAATTGCAACTTTCTCTTTTTGAACATGATTTTTGTCAAATGTTAAAGCACATCTAGTACCTGTTTACCTTTGCAACAAAAAGAATCACCCAGTGGGGTCATAGGTACCTCTTGAATAGTCTTGTTACTTTAACATGTCCCTCATTCCCAAAATCATATTTCTCAGTTCTTTATGTAGAACTACTAGTAACCATGTATCCATCACTTGCTTCCACAGTAATGCCCTTTTAAAGGAATGGCTATCTTTAATTAAAATATAAATATGTAAGCAAATATGCAAAATATATGTTACTAATGACCACATTGGTATTGATTTTTTATGTTTTAGGAGTGCATTTAATTTAGGTTAGCACCAAATTTTTCATTAGTAGTGAAAAATGCAAAAACTGGTCAGAATTACATAAATGGTTCGAGGCATTAATTAAGTTTTATAGGCATATGCTAGATTTGATATACCGTTTTATATAGACGTGCGTATACATACACTGTCACACATGTCATTACTTCATAGTTTTAAATCACCCTAACTGGTAATATGTCAACAAAATCACCCAACGTGGGTTACTTTTCTGTTGCTGGGTAGGATATTTTCATAAACACAGCAGCTTAAAACAACATACATTTATTCTCTCACAGTTTTCAGGTACAGCTTTACTGGGTCTTCTGGTCAGAGTCTCAGGAGGCAACAGTGAAGGTATCATCTGGGCTGCATTCCTTTCGGAGGCTGGGATCCTCTTTCAGACTCATGATTGTTGAATGGAATATAATTCCTTTTAGTTGTAAAGCTAAGTTTCTTATTTGTTGGTGGCAGTCAGCTGGAAGTTGTTCTAAGGGCTACTCATGATTTCTTGCCATATTTCTCCTTCTGGAAACTCGTACACCATGGAGCTCACTTCCTGGAAGCCTAGCAGGAGAATCTCTCTGTCTGCTAAGTTGGAGTCTCACATAAAGTAATTTAATCAAGGACTCCTATCACCTTTACTATATTCCACTGGCTAGAAACAAATGACATGTAATGCTTATAGCAAAGGGGAGCATATTATAGAAGCCTTGTTAAAATTATTATACGTTTTGTTCCATGGGAGACAAGTGTCAATAAAAATTTATTTCCTTAAAAATAATGAATTTTATTAACTTTATTGATCAATTTATATGTATTAAATTTGAATTTATGTTAAATATATTTCAATACTCCTTTTAAAGTAAAATTTGAAAATAATCATTTCTAAGCAAGGCAAAGAATCTGCTTTTACCTTCGTATTTTAAAAGGTGTAGCTTGATGAAAAGTGGTTTAACTTGCAAAGATCTCTGATGGCTCTTTAACATATGAGCAACTTTTTATGTAGTTCTCTATTGATCCCTAGTTAGTAATGGTTGTTTGGGGTGGACTGAAAGTTTGTGTTCCCCCAAATTTATTTCATAGGTTGAAATCCACTCCTTGGTATGATGGTGTTTGGAAGTAAGGCCTTTGGGAAGTGTTTGGGTCATGAGAACAAAGTAGTCCCCTTAAAAAACGTGACCTTTAGAGATTCCTTATAATCTTCCTGCCATGTGGGGTTATGATAAAAAGACCCAGTTACTGAGAAGGTAGGGTCTTGTCAGACATAGAATCTGCCTTTGTATCATCTTGGACTTCCCAGCCTCAAGGACTCAGGAATAAATATCGGTTGTCTTTAAGCCACCCATTCTTTGGTATTTTATTTTAGCATCCCAAATGGACTAAGGTATTGTATGAAACCATTTGATGTATATCAGTTCATGAACATGTACTTGGTAGTTCTCTGAGAAATTGTACTAACTGTGCATAAATCCCCTCATCAGAAAGAAGGACACTATGGATTGTTCCAAAAGTTGCACTGATTGATTCATTTTGTGTGAGACAAGGCATTCTTGTCAGGAAACTCATAGACAACAATGTATTTCTTTGATAAAGCAGATTTAAAGTGCCAGTTACATGTAAGATGCATGAAAATTATTACTTCTTTTTAAAATATTTTAAAAAATATTTTAGTTGTTTACTTGGGAAAGAGAGGGAGTGTGCAAGAGCACAAGCAGAGGGAAGGGCAGAGGGAGAGGGAGAAGCAGGCTCCCCGCTGAGCAGGGTGATCCTAGGGACTCCAGGATCATGACCTGGAGTCAAAGGCAGCTGCTTAACCCACTGAGCCACCGAGGCACCCTTGTTCACTTTTCTAACAAATTGCACTTTCAAACTGTAGATTCATCTTAATAATATATACATAGTGTCTTTAAGTTCCTGTTTATTCCACAGGTCACTTTTTTCTCAAGAATGTAGTTGCAAAGCATTTTCAACCTACTCATGATACAATTGGTTATATATTTGGAAAACAAGTATTCTTGGATATGAGAGACATAGTTGGAATTCCTCAACCACCCCTAAGCAGTACAGAGTAACTGTAGACAACATGTGTAAAGAAAATAACTTTAAAAATATTTAAAGTGACAAGTGACACTTTAAAAGAGGAGGAAAAGAAATAAAAGTATTTCTGATTAATGTTTCTTATAAAAGTTCTGGGTAATACAGTGTAAAAATTGATGAATGCCAATTGTGAGATATTTAGAGGACTACAATTTTTGTTTAGTCTTCAGAATCTTTCTTGAATTGTAAAGGGAATTTTGGTTATCATGTTAGGCTTTGACATGTTTATGCTTTCCAGGAAGTGAGTTACTCTAAATTCCATTACAGTTTAATTGTTGAAAATTAACTAGCATTCTTCTTCACTGGATATAGCCCTAGATTCATTGAGCCTAAGAATAAGAAAAAAATTCTAATTGTTATGCATTTTACAAATATACATGATTCCTTTTATATTTTGTGTTTTATATCCAAGTATGTATGTTACTGTTTTGTATGTAAAATTAAAATTAATTAAAAGTAATAACATTCAAATAATTTCACGTATTATAAAAGGATGTTATAAACTAATAAGTAAAAACAAATAGTTTGAGATATTGGGAAAAAACACTTTAATATACTCACTCAAATGTTATTTCAGTTATAAATAGCTTGCATTTAAAAATCTTACCACTTAAATTTGACTACTTAGAGTTGTCTGTCATACAACTTTAAAAAGACAATGGCTTTGCCAAAGGAATTTTCTATTTGTTATTGGCTCTTCTGTAACACAAGATTTGTTTTTTACTCTTTTCATGATTACTCCAGGTAAAGGAAAATAGCTTTGTTTTGCCAAAAAAAAAAAAAAAAAAAAAATCAGTGTTATACTCCCCCCCCCCCCAACAACTGGTAGATGATTACGTTGGTATAATTAATTGATATGTATGAAAATAATTTTATTCATCATTATATTTGTTAGCATACTCTCACACACTTGGACTCTATACAGAGAGTACATGAGACTCATATTTTCCCGAATGGACTATGTGAAGGGAACCTGGCAGCAGGTGGGGTGTTTGAACATGTACCAAAGATAAGTTAAAAGAACCAGGCCCACATGTGGTAGTAACGTGAGCCTTCTATAGCCTAACCCTACAATAGGTAACTATAAACAAGGAAGTATATGGAATAATAAAACTACTGAGAATTTTGAAAAATGAACACAAAAATAGTGGAAGCAGTTGGAAATTCAGAGAAGTTACAATCATGAAAGTGAATTCCTCATTGATTTGCTTATGTTGGAGAGTAGTTGCAGTGTGATTCCAGGGACCACTAAAAATCTGATACAAAATCTGACAGTTTTCTGGACAGAGGAACCAAAAAGAGTCTGGGCAACCACATTTGACTGCTTAAAGGTCAGAGGAAGTCCCAGCAGGCAGAGAGCCAGAGTTGGGGATCTGAAAGATTTTTTGTACAAATCCTACCTAATTCCCTCTTATAGATCCCTATATCCTAGCACTTAGAAAATGAAGAATAAGACCACTTTGGAGTAAAAAATAGTCCAGCAAAGGGAGACTCTTCTAGAGGCCCTCAAACCAGGTGATGGGAAAGCTAATGTCACTGTTTTCCCTCTGTGGTAGGCTAAAAAAAAAAAAAAAAAAGGGATCCCTGGGTGGCGCAGCGGTTTGGCGCCTGCCTTTGGCCCAGGGCGCGATCCTGGAGACCCGGAATCGAATCCCACGTCGGGCTCCCGGTGCATGGAGCCTGCTTCTCCCTCTGCCTGTGTCTCTGCCTCTCTCTCTCTCTCTATGACTATCATAAATAAATAAAAAAAAAAAAAAAAAAAAAAAGCTCCCCTAAAGATGTCCATATCAAAATCAAATCCCTGAAAAGTGTCCATAATAATGCCAAATTATCTACATATATAAAAAAAAAGAAAACTGAATTAACAACCTTGAGAGGGGGGATTTATTAGGGTTACCAAGTGAGCTCTAAATGAAATTACATGTATCCTTCCTTCTAAGAGACACAGAGAGAATTTTGAGAGAGACCAGAAGAGGAGAAGATGCCAGCCATGGAAATTAGAACAGGCAAGGAGCAAAATCTCCCCTAGAATTGGCCAACACCTTGATGTTGACATTGTCCGCCAGAACCATGAGAGAATACATTTCTGTTGCTATGAGCCACTGAGTACTTTATGATCTGTTACTACAAACACAGAAAATGAATATACTCCCTTTTCAGATCTTCCATCCCTAGAGAATATATGTAATGTTTCATGTTTAACAGGTTTCAGTGCAATATTAGAAAATGATAAAACAATGATAATACCATTTATAAACATATATGTGATTTTATACTCTTAGTTTAAGGGACAGAAGTATAACTAAAAGATTGTTATCTTTATTTTTTAAAACTTTTTAAAAGATTTATTTATTCATGTGAGAGAGAGGAGCAGAGACACAGGCAGAGGGAGAAGCAGGCTCCATGCAGGGAGCCTGATGTGGGACTCGATCCCGGATCTTCAGGATCATGCCCTGGGCCCAAGGCAGGCGCTAAACCGCTGAGCCACCCAGGGATCCCGATTGTTATCTTTAATAGTAATTAACTGCTTAAGTTTTGGGGAGGCATTTAAGAAGATAATATATTTTAAAGATAGAAGATATTATCTACAAAAATAAAAAGGGGTCAATACTCAGAAATTAAAATCTATATTTTAGTGAACACCCTTCTAGGTCTTTCCTATAAAAATTTATATAGACTAGTTATAAAATGCTGTCTGGCAACCATATAGGATGGAAATTCTTTCCATTTAGGCTATGTGTATTTGACATGAATGAATATAGATGTATGTCTTTTTTTTTCCTTTTTCGGTAATCATCTTTGGTATGGGTATACATAATTTATTTTATCAATATGTTATTGATTTGTTTTTGGATCCTCTCCAAGAGTCTAATCTAAAGCAATGCTGCAGAGTGCATCTTTACATATAAAGTATTTAGGCTCCAAATTTTTACCTGTAGTGGAAGGAAACTTGCAGACCAGTCCAAGCAATAGAAAACCCATAGGGAAATAGGTTGAGTTGTTAGAAATCACTTTGCACCTGGTCCTAAGGAGTATTTGTGTTCTGGCAGATGATAAGGATAATAAAAAAGTGAATGCATCCAAGTTACTCTGCAGGGACTGGGAGTGTGTAAGGAATGAAATTACTGAAAAAGGCCGAAATTTCTTTTAAAATGACATTTTGGAAAACAAGACCCTTGTAATGAAAAGAAATTAAAATTAATTAATTAAATTAAAAGAAATTATCTTTTTAAAAAGTGTGTTACTGTGTTGCTCTTGTTTCATTACGGACTTGAAGGCTGAACCTAGCAGTGCCCACAAATTTGGAATTAATAGGTTGAGTTTGGTATAGAACAGCAATTAGGCAATGTGGAGTGATGCTCCTGGTGGGATTTCCAGTTGCAAGAAATTCTTACAGATGGAATCATTACAGTGCTCGGAGTAGTAACTGAATATTGGATCCCCTGGACTTGCTCTGTATTTACTCTGTTGACTCTCATTCTGTAGGTCTTTCTGTTTTTACTTTACTTTGTAGGAAATTTCCTCTTTTGCTGATCCCCCTCTTGCCCCCCCCCCCATTTCTCCTCTATGGATTGGTTTTGCAAAAACACTTTCTAGGTTTAACATATTTGATCTTTTTGCTTTTTGTAAAAATCGACAAAGCAAAAGCTTTGAATATTCTGTTTTGTTTTCAATATAATAAGTGCATTCTGCAGCTTTAAAACACACCACATTTTTAGGAAGCTAACAATTACTAAGAACTAAAAATGTCGCTCATATGGTAGAAAATCCAAACATGGAGATTTTAACTTCCTCCCCTGGCCCGGGAGTTATATTCTCTAGTTGAAAAGCCAAGTGATGGAAATTCAATATAATATCCTAGTTCTAATTCGAGAACCATGGTTGAAAAGTGATGGAGCAAAATGAAGAAAGAGAAAACTGACATTATTTTTCTTATTCCCTAAAGGTATTTTATAAACCTAACAGCTACAGATAATTTAAAGTTTAATATTTCTGACTATAGCCTTAAAAATGTAATTACTTGTTTTTTCTCTGTTCTTCTTAAGAATTGTTTTGGCAATCTACATTTTCTTCAATACTACAAGTTTTGCATTAACCTTTAGGGCAACAGAATGAAATTGTTACAGGTTTTGTAATTAGCTGTGGTTGTAAAAGTCAGACATTCAGACAGCAGAACTCACTGTCAGAGTGAACATCTGATGAAAGTACCAGGCTTACTTGGAGAATAATTCTGTTGCTGTAGCAACCAGTCCTCATTCTCTACCAAAGGGGAAAAACAAACAGAAAACAAGTAAAATGCCTGAAGTTTCAATTTAAAAAGATTGCTATTCCACATGGAATTATGGATAAAATCTTTAAATTCAACATTTTAGTCATTAATAAGTGAAGGCAACTGTTATACTTTTAAATCAATCTATCAGAAAAGGACTTCTAAGCTTCCGAAGGTACACATTTTGGAGCAAAAGAAATTTGCTTAATTTTGACAATTGGCTGATTTTAATATTAAAATGCATTGAATAATCTCATCAAAGCATTTTTTTTTTCTCAGAGACTCTCTGTTGCTTTCACTGATGAAGTAGGTTGATAGATTTTCTTCTATATCAAAAGACATTTCACGAGCACCTTCTTGAGGACCAGAGAGAAAGGGACCTTTCTTGAATTGTAGACGAGTTTCCTGGCTTCTGGTAACCCAGTAAATCCAAGGAAGAAAACACACAAACAAATAAAATACACTGAAAAAGAAAGAAAAATATGTCATACCAACTCGTAGACAGTAAAATAAGCTTTATGTCAAAGAATGTTTTAGAGAGGAGGACCTAGAAAGCACTCACTGGAATGAAGTGACAGGGGAACCAGGGAGCCACTATGTAAAACAACCATTCTTACAGCAAGAATGGTTTAGGGGTAGCTCGTTTCTCTCTTCTGATTAAACTAGGAAATGTCCAGAACGATAAGATATTTTAGGATATATCGGATGTAAAAAGTAATGGCATGGTGGAAGGAGAAATAAGTGTCTCTAAGCATATTATCTGGTTTTGCAAAGGGCTTGAAGGTGAGGATGGAAAAATTACCTAGATGGTTCCTGAGCCAGGCTGTTGAGAGGCTAGAGAAGACTGGAGAGATCACAGTCGTCTGTCGCTTCAAAGCTCCTCAGCGAATAATTGTGAAGCTCTCAAAGTACCTCATTTTCTTTGGAAAATTAGCCATCTTTTCTAATTTTCCAAGTATCTTAGTAGAATCTATGTTATTGCTGGGTGCATGTAGCGCTGTTAATCTGAAAATGGTTTGAAAATTCACAAATCATAAAAAAGTGACTTTTAATTGGCTGTTGGCAGAATTTAATGGAAGGGAAAAATCATAATGTAAAAATCCCCACACTGTGCTTATATTAGCTCTTAGTGCTGTCTCAATATCCTTTAGCTAGGTACACCTGCTGGAATAACGTTTAAATTTTTTTTTTGTATTATACTGCATTTTTTTTTTTTGCAGCTTAGTAACTTATGAAAATAGGGAACTATACTACTTAGTCATATGGGAAAACATTTAGGTTTAGGTGGACATTTGAAATGTTTGTGTCTACTTGGGTTTTTTTTTTTTTTACTTGGGTTTTTTTAATGCATATATGCACATATGTATTCTCAGAGGGATTGTAGCACCTCTTGGCATCAGTTTGCTTATGTTAAAACATACTTTATTTCATGATTGGAATTCAGTTAGAATTCTTGTCGTTCTCCAGACTTATTTTCTAGAGTCTACATAATCTTTTGTTCATCAGATCTATTGGGGTGAATATCAAGGAAGATATTCATGACTCTGAATGAAATGAAGGGATTTAAAAAATTATCATTCATTCATTCATTCATTCATTTATGGGAATGAGCAGGAAAGGAGCAGGAGTGGGACAAGTGGTCCCCATGCTAAGCATGGAGTCTGATGCAGAGCTCCATCCCAGGACCCTGAGATCATGACCTGAGTCAAAAATCAAGAAACAGATGCTTATCGAACTGAGCCACCCAGATGCCCCCCAAAATGAGAGAGTTTTTAAATCCAGGGATGAGTTCTGGTACTGAATGTGTAGGGCTGCCTAACCCAGCTCTAAGAGTGTACACGTACATACACCAGAAACAAACAAATCACCGAGGAGAAGATCACAGAATAAAATCATTCCATTTAGAGAGAAGAACCATTACAAACCGGTTTGCTAATCTCTCCTGAGAATTCAAAACACTCTTTATGTGATTAATTGATTCAGGCAAGTTGAGGGATTTGATATAATGACTCAGTGTGGAAATGCATATAGCTTACATGAGCTTTTCTGAAAATATCTTATTTAAATTCACAAAATCAGGAGATTATCCTAAGTTCCTGTGAAAGTATTGGTCTATGATGCCTCTGTTTCAGTATAGGTAGATAAATAGAAAAACTGTAGCTATTAAGCAGGCTCTACTCATAATATAAATACATGAAATAAAAATGCACATATATATACATTATATATGTAATATATATACATATACATATAATATATATATATATATATATATATATACATTTTGTATATTAGGTTTGACAGCAACTGGTTGATAACTTTCAAAATATTTTGTCCTGGGACTAATTGTAGGGCCATCTAATATCTGAAAATGCTGTTCCATATATTTTTATTTTTAAAGTTGCTTAGGGTGAGAGGGTAAACGGGGTTGTTGTTACTCCATCTGGCAGCTGAAGTTCCATTACCAAGTTCATAGTGCTAGATACTGAATAGTCCCAGATTTATACCTTTAGACTTGATCTCATATACACCTATATCACATTTTCCTTAATATGCTCCGACGGAGCTTTCAGGCTACTGGTGGTGTGAATTCTTTTTAAGTTCTACCTACTACCATAAAATCAAATAAAAATTAAGGATTGATAGGCATGGCATAGGGGTTCTTTTAAGGTTTTGCAGGGGAGAAAAACATCATGCATTTTAACATTAGTATGGTTCACAGACTGGATTTTCAAACTCCTCTGAGTTTTATAAATCTCCTGAGATTGAAAAATAAGGCTTTGCCTGACCAAGTATTTTTATATTATTAAGTGACATTCATTTTCTTTTCTGGCTTGCACTCAAAGACATTTGATAATAAGACAGAGAATTTAAATTATTAATAATCATTTTAAAGAATTTAAAGGCAAAAAATTTTCTTAAAGTTATTGTGCTCAAGCTCCTTTTAAAACACAGGTAAGATGTTACCTTTGAAGAGGGGATTACAAACCCAAATGAAAATTGATTTCCGCTGTGGCAATAGATGGTTCAGACACTGATAGAAAATTTATGTTTCTATTTTTCAAAATGAATACCAGTGAATTTAACTGTACTCAAAGATAGAATTTTAAGAACTGTTAATACAGAGATTTAGTGTACATAGGAAGCCTGCAACCTACCCAGGTTACAAAAAGAAACAAACAAACAAAAACCCTATTCAATATACAGTTATTGAATGTCTACTGTGTGCAAAAGTCTCAAAACGGTAGAAAAATGGATGTTTCTATCATAATATGGATGTTTCCATTAATGAGTTTATGATCTATGAAAAAGGGTAGGTATGCATATAATAAAATAAATAACACAAGAAACAAAGGAGAAACAGACTTCTCAGATACTATCATATTTGTTTGATGTGTTAAGAAATATGTGTTAATAAAAAGTGAGGTGTTAAGGAGGGATGGAAAGAAAATGTGAAGTGTAAAGCAAAATGGAGATACCATGAAGACAGAAGGCCTTCCAAAGACGTAGGAAAGAAAGAACGTGTACGCTGGATCAAGGGATTGCACAGTTTGCTTTAAAATGAAGCAAGAAAGAAGTGGACAGGCAAAGTCCTTTAGTTGAGTCAGGGTCATTCTGTGTGGCACCTTGAACTCAAAATGATGGGTTTTGTGATAAAACTGTACCTGGGTCCTCCTTCCATTATTCAGTGGTCATTGGATACCTGGGTGGCTCAACGGCTGAGCATCTCCCTTCAGCTCAGGGTGTGATCCTAGAGTCCTGGGATCGAGTCCCACGTTGGGCTCCCTGCATGGAGCCTGCTTCTCCCTCTGCCTGTGTCTCTGCCTCTCTCTCTGCATCTTTCATGAATAAATAAATAAAATCTTTATTAAAAAAAAGTATTCAGCTGTTAGGTACTAAATACAAAATAACAATAATTATCAAAACATCAGCTTTAACACCAGTCATCAAGACTCAGGATGCAAGCTAGCCTGATGGTACAAATTGTCTCCCTGATACAGGGTGAATGGACCCACATATCTGACCCTCATGAGCTGCCCTAACGGGAGGGCTGGCAGTTAGGCAATTTAGCTGGGCAACCACTTAGAAGGTGCCCTCTTACGGGGAGGCTTGGTCAAGGAGGGGGTGACATATGAGCATGCCTTTGACAAATATAAACATGACTTTTCACATTCGTGGACACGACTTTTAACACTTGACCTTAGATGCACTTAGTAAATGGCCTACTTTTTCTGAAGTTTCAAGAATACATGTCCTTTCACAAGCCCTTTAAAACATCAGGCAGTGTTTGGGAGAGCCATGTGAAATCAAGTCTCCGAAGCTGAAGCTTAATAAGCTTCAAAGGAAATCCCCTTCTGTCACACAAAATTTGCCACAGTCTGAGTGGGTTTGAGAAGTGATGCTCTAGACATCATTGATGCTTTTTGTTTTCTCTTTGGATATTCCTCTGCATTTCATTTAAATATTTTTCTGATTAAAAGTCACCTTTTCTCCTCAAAACCATCTCTAGGGAGACTGTTTTTATATGTTTTTTCATTTTTCCCCTTCTTTTTTCTCCCTTAACATCATTCTGGTTCTTTTAGCTATAATCAATCTTTATAAGGTAAAGCCTAACAGTAAATATCAATAAATAACTTCTTTCTGACCGCAGTTACTAATTTTATGAAATTTTCACTTTTATCTATCTTCTGTTGTCATCCCAAATTCATACATGAGAAGGAACTTTATAAACCACATGGCTCAAAAAAGATGTGGGATCCTGTATATGATAACTCTCTCAGTTGTTTCTTTAGCTTCTGCTGTGGACCTCCCATTAAGGGGGATTTATTTCATTCTGAGACAACCCATCACATTCCCAAATGTTATTGTACCACATACAGTCCACAATTATTCTGAGTTTTTTTGACAAATCTGCCTTCCACTTTAACCATGGTTTTAATGGCTGTCCTGTGGTCAGTCAGCCTATAATCATTTTTGTTATTTAGGGTTGGCTAGATAATTTTCATATCAATTCATTTCCCATAAATTTTTACTTGGCACACTGTGTTAAAACATTAGGATTTAATTCCCTCCTGTCTTCTGCAAGTCCTCACTCGCCAAGTAATTTTTAATTAATTTTCATCCATCATTTTTCCTCCATTTTTGAATCATTTTTTTCCTTTGAATCATGTGGGGGAACACTTTTGTATATACATAGGATAATGTTAATGATAGAAATAAACAATTTAGGTCACATTTGCCATGGTCTAGGCACATTGGTATAAGCATATAGCCTTTAAGGGTGTAATTTAAGTAAACAGGGCCCTGTAAGGCAACTGATCTTATTGTCCTCATTTTCCAGTTAAGAAAGCAGATCGGGGCACTTGGATGACTCAGTGATTGAGCGTTTGCCTTTGGCTCAGGTTGTGATCCCAGGGTCCTGGGATCAGTCCCGTATCTGGCTGAACATAGGAAGCCTACTTTTCCTTCTGCCCTTGTCTCTGCCTTTCTCTGTGTCTCTCATGAATAAATAAAAATAAAATCTTTAAAAAAACATGTATAACTGAGGATCACACAATTTCCATATTGCATAGCGTCAGCTAGAAAATAGCAGAACCATGATTTAAAATCATACGTGTTTGTCTTCATCGTCCTTTCTTTAGCCACTATCCTCAGAGACCTCTCATATGTAAATCCCTTTCAAATGAAAAAGCGGACTTGTAGTGACTATGGATATGAAACAGCATTCTTAGCTCTTTAGATGCTGCTGTATAATTTGTGGATCCCGATGCAAAAAAATATCTTGAATCCCCTTATTCATATAGTAGCACTTAGCAAACAGTACTAAGAACAAGTAGTTAAATAAGCACTGCCAAGTGTACTATTATATAAAGCATTTTCATCTTGGAGCTCTTTAATTGTCATGTTGTCTTTTGCTGTTCATCTTTGTATTGTTTACTGACAGTTTTAATATAAACATGAGTGTTTTTAATTCACATGGGAAATCACCAAGATGACTAGATTTTTTTTTTTTTTAGCTCACCATACATGTATGTATTTTGTTGTTACCCGAATACTGGAACTGCAAAACTACTGTCGTGACTTTTTATTTCCTTTTTGATACAAGTTGATATATTTTATTAGTATTCAGCCTTGGATTTATTAGTATTCAGCCTAACTGATGAGTAAGGAAGGGCTGAAAGGGAACATAACTTTGAGTTGCCCTATCTTTCTTTACTTTTCATTCTGTGTCATCCTTTTCTTTGGAGGTCCTTATCTAGCTATTACGGACAAATAAGAAAGAATATGACCATTTTTCTTGGCTCTTTATGTTTCTTGGAAATGCTTTACCTTCTTTTTGTGTTCAAAGTGAGTTCTGGTTAGAAAGGAAAACACAGCCTCTTGGGGCTCTTAGTATCTCTGCTTGCTTAGTTGTAGACGTAACATGCTTCCTTTATTCTTGTTTTGAGCCTGTGTCTACTGTACGTATCACAGGTGCATCACTTTTATGTGTTCATTCTTGTAGGGCAGTGGGGATGCTGTATGTGAATGGGTGGCAAGGAATGGCAGACGAACATATTGCGTGCACCTTCTCTGCTTGTTCTGCTTTCTTACCTGACTTCATTTTCAAAACGCATATTCAAAGATAAAACTATCAATGATTTGAAGAGGTGACAGCCGAAAATTAAACTGAATGTGAGGCCCTATGAATATGAGCCCTATAAGACTCCACCATTCATGCCCACAAAGCTGGACCAGATCCTCTGTGAACATAATTTCATTTGAGGGTCTCAGTTCTGGCATATTTGTATATGCCCAAATCATGGTACACATGTGGATTTGTCTATTAAATTATTAATAGTGCTTATATTTTAAGGTGCTAGAAATGTCAGGATCTTTGTTTATATGTATGATCATATACAAGTATAGGAAGTTATTGTGCATATGTACATATGCACATCTCTGCATATGTATGTACAGCCCACAGTATTATATCCTACAGTTAGGGCTTGATCATTGGCCTGCTGGAGTTGATGAGCATATTACACAATAGCAATAGAAGTATCATTCCAGGGTTGCAAAATAATCTTGCAATATAAATAAATTAAGATGCATTTGACAAATGCCTACATATCCATGAAGACACAGCTTACACATAGCCTCAAGGAGGTCGATACTGCTTATCCTACTATTCAAAAGAACTTATTATTTTAATTTTTTTGGCACAACAATTACCTGACCATATTCAAATGTACTATAGATGTCAAGCATTTAATTATTCATGTGGCTCTTTCTAAATTAGACTGTGTACTCACTGAGGCAGATTCCACTTCTTACTTATGGTTCATTTGGCAGAACCTAGTTTCGATATTCCTAATTTATGATCAGGATAGTTTAATTAATGAGTTTGCTAAAAGTAGACCCTGATTTTTAGGTTTCTCTTAAATACTGAGATAGATATATTCATGTTCAATACAGTGGTTTCAAGAAATGTTAACTAAGAACTTTGCAGAAAAACAGCAGCTCAAGAGTACTCTGAATATTTCTGCTCTGTTGGAAATAGGCAGAGTTGGACATCTGTACCTCCTCAGGCCAATGTAAAGGAAACATCTGTGAAGCACACATTAAATTGTTTTCTAGGGAAACCAACCAACCAACAAAATCTACCATGTTTTCAGCCAGAGTGAGATGGTACACAGCCAGAAGGGAAAACAAAATAAATTTACAAAGTCAGTGAATCCCAGAAATGGAGTTGTGATTTATTGGTCTTGCCCAGCCATTGATGTCATGACGATATTGTTGGCCAAGTGAATTTATCAAAGTGGATTGCTTAACAAGATTGAAGTGCAAATCAGGGTATTCACCAGAATTGCAAGGTTTGCCAATTTTCTATTAAACTTTAATCAGTTCTATAAATACAACCTTGAATGGATTAATTCTCAAGCATTTAAGATCTGTGCAAAAATAACAATAATTCAGAAAGAACAAAGAAAATTTTGACTTTTTAAACGTGTACTCCAAAATATGGCCATCTCTGTGGCAAGGATGGTGAGATAAGCAAGGGCAATACTGGCTCAAGAAAGAAATGGGGGGCAGCCTTGGTGGCTCAGAGTTTTAGCGCCGTCTCCAGCCCAGGGCCTGATCCTGGAGACCCAGGATCGATTCCCGCATCGGGCTCTCTGCATGGAGCCTGCTTCTCCATCTGCCTGTGTCTCTGTCTCTCTCTCTGTCTCTGTCTCTGTCTCTCTCTCTGTGCCTCTCATGAACAAATAAATAAAAATCTTAAAAAAAAAAGAAATGGGGTAGTCAATGAAATGACATCTCTTAATGGTTTTGAATCTCTGCCTTCTTTATGACTTAATGCAAACAAACTACATCCCATCTCAACCGTCATAACCCAAGCTATTCTACTTTTGTTTTAAATACTTTTTTTTCAATTGAAGTGTAGTTGACACACAACACTATATTAGTTTCAGGTCTACCACAGAGTAGATCCACATAATATATGTATACTACTTCTAACAAAATTTCTCTTTGGAGTAATTTTATATTTAAAGACATATTGTAAACATAGTACAAATAATTCCCATACACCTTCCATCCAGTTTCTCCTAATGTCAACAAAGCCATGCTACACTTGTCAACATTTAGACATTAACATTGGTACATAACTTTCATATAAATTACAACCTTATATTTTACCAGTTTTCACTGATGAAATTTTTCGGTTCTTGGATCCAGTGTAGGATATCATATTGTCCATAGTCACTATATTTACCTCATCTTCTCTAACTTGTGACAATTTTCTATGCTTGTTTTGCATCACGTTAAGAGTTGTGAAGAGTACTGGTCAGGTACTTAGTTGGGTTTATTGGTGTTTTCCTCATAATTAGGCTGGAGCTTTGGGAAAAAAATCTCATAGAGATGAATTGTCTCATTTCATCATATCAGAAGGAGCATGATGTCCACATGATTTTTGTGCCATTATACTGGATCACTTGGTTAAGATCTTCAAGCTTCTCTACTGTAAAAGTTACTATTTTTACTTTTACACACTACATTCTGTGGAAGCAAGTCACCAAGTCCAGACAATACGAAAGGGAGAAAAATATAAGCTCCATTCATGGAAGGCAATTTTCTTTAAAGATTATAGTTTTTCTTGGGAAATTTGCCATTTCTGCCCCATTTATTTATAGAAGTATAAACTTCTGTACATTTATTTCATACTGCAGGTTGTGCTCTATTCCATTACTCTTGCCTTGGGTTATTTCAGGGCTAGCCATTGAGTGTCCTTCTAGGATGGCTCTTGGTTCCTTTGGGAATTCCCCAAACTTTCTTTGGCACCATAAGATATAGGTTCATTTTGGATGTCTCTTACTCAAGTCCAGGGAGCAGCCATGTTCTAAAGAGCTTTCATTCTTTTTATTGAAAGATAGGATGGTATTAGATCCTCCAAGCTGAGCTCCACATATGGGTGATGCTCTTGGAATATAACTGCTTCCAACTCATCTCAGGAGGTAGAGCTAAAAGTTTGGGAGTATGTACCCATTCATATATACACATGATCTGTAATTATTTCTATATCTGTGTATATAAAAAAATATGACTTTATATTGCTATCTCTTATTCTAGACCAACATAAGGGGTTTCATTGTGATTTATTTAATTTTCTAATCTGAGAGTGACAAACCTGTCTCCCATTAGCTACAACTTAATTATTTTGTCTGCCCCTAATACTGATCACACAGTTTCAGAATTGATAACCAATACTCACAGGAAATATTACCAAATAGAGTCAGGTTCATGTACAGTTACTTTTGTCTTTAGTCTTACAGTTGCTTCTCAAAACACCATCTCACAAAGTTGCTTGTGTCAGCCCATGTTTTCCCAACCACCTTCAATGAGGTTGTGTCGTACATTTGCAATATAGTTATATTCGTTTTCCCCACTCTACATTCCATCCTTGAACTCCCAAGTCTAGTTGAATTTGGGCCTTCATTGTATATATTAAGTTTCACTTTGTGATACACAGCTTAAAAGATTCTTGATAAGCATTCCATCCCATGTCTGTCACTCCAGCAACACACAGAATGGTGGTTACATCACCATGGTTTTGTCTACACAGCCCATTGTAGTTACTGCTAAAGCCTCTGACCTCAGCACTAGCAATCCATGGATCTGTTTTCTGTCTATAGTTGCCCTTTCTTCTCAAATCTGGCTTCTTCCACTTTAGCAAAATTTGCTTAAGTTTTATCCATGTTGTTGCATGAACCAGCAGTTTGTTCTGGTTCATTGCTTAATATTTCTATTACATGATTTTTAAAAAGTTGGTTTATTCCTTTACCTGTTGAAAGACACTTGGTTTACAACTTTGAGTTTAAGGAACAAAGCTCCTGTAAGCTATACACCATGCACACGTAAGTTTTTGTGTGAACAGTAATTTTCAATTTACTTGGATAAACACGAGTTACTGGAAATGTTACATTAAATAGGATGGATAGGTTCAAGTTTATAATAAATTTTTACATTGTCCCCAGAGAGATTATATTGTCATGCATTCCCACCAGAATGCAATGAAAGTTCCTCTTGCTTGCCAGCATCTGGGGTTATCAATGTTTTAGAGTTTAACCATTCTAATAGACGTACAATGGTATCCCATGTTGGTTTTAATTGCCATTTTCCTAATGACAAATGGTGGGAATTTGTAAATTTTTAAATCTATATTTATTTGCCATCTACTTCTTTTCCTCCTGAAATGCCTCATATATTTTATGTATCTTCAGTTATTTTCCTAGGTTTGAGTTTTACTCCATTTTACTTTTAACTATAATATTCCAAAGATTATTTTTTTTAGTATCAGAATAGATTGAAGATGATGCATTTATGGGAAAGTGCAATTTTTCTCCCTTATTTTTCAACTCAATAATCTTCACAAAAATATTTCTCTTACCCAACTTCTTTCTCCCATGTGTTGTCTTCTGCAAATCCTGATGATTAATTTTTGTTCTCCCTTGAAACTCCACTGAGAGTCTCCGTGAAACTCAGATCTGTCAGCTAAAAAGTAAGGAAATTAAAGTAGATCATCTGTAAGATCTTTTCTAACTAGAATTTTATTATTTTGTGGCAATCTCCATAATTTTTTAATGTATTATGCAGATGCAGTCTACATCTTTCCAAATTCCTTGTTAAAGGGAGAGGATGCCCCCTCACTGTATCTCATGTATGGGATGTATTTATCTCATGTATTGTGTGTATGTGTGTAGGAATACATATGTTTCTATGTATAAAAATGTTTAAATTATTGGAGAGTTTGGACTTGGACTTTAAAATTTTAATTACACTTTATTACTTATAGATTGTTAAAGGAGAAGTTAGCTACTATGATATGACGTAGAATCAAGTCAAGATTGATAGGATTTGGGACAACTGGGTGGCGCAGTGGTTTGATGCCCGCCTTTGGCCCAAGGCATGATCCTGGAGTCCCTGGATCAAGTCCCACATCAGGCTCCCTGCGTGGAGCCTGCTTCTCCCTCTGCCTGTGTCTCTGTCTCTCTGTGTCTCTCATAAATAAACAAATAAAATATTAAAAAAAAAAGATTGATAGGATTTTAAGACTTCCTAGCACACAGTTATGTTTTAATAGGAATAATTTATTTCTCTCTGATTTGTTAGTTGAGTGAAAAGGAAGAGTGAATGCCCAAAGAAATGGACTTCTAATTCAGCAGGACAAATTTCATCTAAATGGCATAAAGCTTGTACACTAAGAAACAGGTCCATGTTTATCGCAGGTCTGTTTAAAATAGCCAAAATGTGGAAATAAGCTAAATATACCTCAGTAGATGAATAAAGAAAATGTGGTGTGTCTGTGTAATACTATTCAGCCTTAAAAAGGAAGGAGAAATCCTGCATTAATGTAATAAGGATGAAACTTGAGGACATTATGCTGAATGAAATAAGCTGATCACAGAAAGGCAAATAAGGACTAATCCTGCTTATATGAGGTATCTAAAATAGTTAAATTTATAGAATCAAATAGTGGAATGATTGTTGCTAGAGGTTAGGAAGGGGGGAAATGGAAAGTTACTAATTAATGGTTTTCATGTTTCAGGTAAGCAAAATGAATATGTTCTGGAGATCTGTTGTACAACATTGTACCTGTGGTGAATAATGTATTATACACTTAAAAATTGGTACAAAGATAGATCTAAAGGGTGCTTACCAAAAAAAAAAAAAAAAAAAAAAAAAAAGAAAAAGGAATACAGATCCTGGATATAGGAACGAAGTTCCCCAAGTAGGTAGAATTACTTATACTTTGTTTTGGCACCTTTTATTAGGAAATTATCATAGATACACTATTTAGGAATATACTTAATTTAGTTATTTCTAAATCCTTAAATACCAAAATTTTAATGAGTTTATCATTGTTTCCTCAAGAATCTTCATACCTTCTGTCATTCATTTTTTAAGGTGTGTATTAAAATAATAATCTAATAATCTATGCCTGTTGCTAAGTCTTTTATAGGTATATAGCAGAGAAGAGGTCTAATAGAATATATAACTGGAAAAGAATAATATCTTTGTTGCCTAGTGAGGCGTGTATGTGTTAGATTACTTGATTGGTGGGTGGGTGAGTGGTCAGTTGGTGTGTAGAGGTGAATATGATTAGATAAAGGTAACCAATTCCTATGGTGTGTTGTCCAGATCACACTGATGTAAAGTCTCAGACCTAATTTTACCCTGCCCTCAGATATTTATTAAAATCCAGGCACAGGTTTAAAACCTGTTTTATAAATAAAACATCCTTCTATCATGTTTTGTGTTTTAAGGATGCCTTTCCGGAAAGCGTGGTGAGAATTGCCAGTGGCCACAGGCAAATAACTATCAGAATGAGGTAAAAAAAGAATCCTCCAGACCAGTGGTGTGACACACCCATTTGGGGATCAAAGGTAATGTGTGAAGACTCCTTTAGATTTTGATGGCGTGTTCACACAAGAGTAGATATCCACTGTAACTATTTTAACCTACCTTTATTGCTGTAATACAATATATTTTTTTTAAAAAAAACAGAACTCCTTTCTAATATTCATTACTCTAGCAAATATTATGGTGATAAAGTGAAATAGGAAAGCTGAATCTTTTTTGTAGCATAAGAGTTTTAGAGTGTGACTAAATGCTAAGACATCATTCTTAAAGTAGGAATTTCCTTAAAAGGCCACCAAATATCTCTGGTCTATGGGTTAAACTAACTGAAGACAACTATGATACTATCTGTATTGAAAGATTCCAAATAATATGACATACATCATAATAAAAGGTGACCATCATCTTGATTATAACATGGAAGAATTGATACACAAATGTTTTATAAATAAAATATGACCATGTTTCACAACCTAAAAATAAAGCATAACCACATATCACAAGATTGCCTAACCTATAGGCAAAAATTTGCTTATTTTGGGGTGACTGGTTCTTCTTGTAGATCTCTAATATTGACTCTCTTTTTTTTCCCTTGTATTCACAGATTTCTATTTACCAATCTTAACTGATAAGTTTTATTGCTAATTGACATTTTTACCTATTGTCTTTTTTTTCTCAGAATAACATGTAAAATTCTAAAACACAATAATCATGTCAGGTATATCATTTTATACTCACTGTCTTTAATAGTTTCTGGATTCTAATTGTCATTCAATAAGTATGCCATAGATCAGTGTTTTTCAGAATCCAATTTACTCTCTTTGCACATTGTCATCTGGCTCTTTTCCTGTTTTCTGTTACTAAGAATGTACGGTTGCTAAATATTTGCCTTTGAAATGTGCCCAACATCCCACAAGTAATTTGTCTGAACTTAGAAATGGGAAGTTGCTTAACATGGCCAACTGTTCTCTTAGTATCTCTTCACCTACAACTAATAAAATAATTGACCAATTGGAACAAAAGCTGAAATTTAACAATAGGTATGGACAAGTTGAGGATATACAAGTTGAACATCTGCCATGGTTTGATTTTTAATGATCAACAGCTATTTACATCTTCATTTTAATTGTACTTACCTATTGGAAAAAAGCAGAAATAATGAGTTAATTAGCTCTTTTTTATTTTCATGAAGTTAAAAAATAATCTTGTAGTCATTCGAATTTTCTACTAACATCAGTTCATTTTGCCGTTTGCTTTCCTAAGATTAATGTCCTGAATTTCTTTAAAATACTTATGTCCCCAGGAGTTCTCTGCATTGTTAGTATATATCAACTTTTCTTCACCATTATTGTACAAATTAAGTACGATTTAAATTCTAGTTTGCAGATGGGAAAACTGAGGCAGAGAGAATTTGGATAATTTTCCTAGGGTGACATAGAAAATAAAAGAACTAGGTTCACAGCTTAGTGACTGTCTCAAAATCTAGTGACTGTACCCTTCGCATTTCCATCCATACTTTGTAAATGCTTTTTCATGTTCATCAAAATATATTTATAAGGATATACATAGCAGCTTTTTGGAAAAACAAAACTCAAAACACTTGAAATTGCCATCCAGCAATACAATGGATGGATAAGTTATGGCATACTAATAAAATGTTCATGCACATTGATTAAAAAAATGAAATTAGTAATACCCTTAAATAAATCTTATTGATGTTGTGTGCAGAAGAATCTGGCATTAAGGTACATACTGTGTGCCTCTATTTATATGGGATTCAAAAACAGGCATCTTTGATGATGTTTAAAGCCATTCATTTTCCAATTTGGTAAAGAGGCCTGGACTTAAATGGATCACATGCACACATACGTGAACTGTGACATAATGGAAAGTTCTGTATCTTGCTGTAGGTGATGGGGAAACATCACCAAAGTTCACACTTAAAATGTTTTACTTCATTTTCATGTCTTGCTGTATTTACTGTAAAACTCTATTAAAGGATGATTAGCCATCTCTTCTAAGTTAAAAAAAAACCTGCATAATTCTTCTTTCATCATCTTTACATTACAGAATTATTGGAATATCTCCTCTAGATTAAGACATATCTAAATATAGTAATGATCCCATTATAAAATTACAGGTGCGTTTAAACTTTTCTGACACTTTCTCATGACCAACCTATCAATTCCTACCTGTGATAAGAGTACATTGTTCCTGTCTGTCTCCCCAGGCATCTAAAAGAGAAAATTGTCAACACTCAAATAAGGAATACAATCATAGTTCTCTTAGGACCAAATGTAAATTAGAATTCATCTGTATTGTTGCATTATTTTTTTTAACATACCTTGTTTCCTCCAAAGTCCTCAGACTTAGCACAGAAAAATGTCATCCTTTTACTAGAAATTGTTGTTGAGAAAAAGTAATACTTATTATCCATATAGTCTTCTAATTACATTCACTGTAATTCTGTTTCTAATGCTATATTCTTCTGGTGATACAAGTATCAAACATGGGCTGTTCCAATCCAACATTTCAGTTTCATATTGGAGATTTCTTTGGCCATGTCACTCTTTTATGACTTAATTAACAACAGTCAGTATGAGTGGTGAGATCTTCCCCAAATTTCTAACTAGGAGCATATTCAGAGAAATCAGTTCCATTGGCTCTACCTGAGATTACTTCCATAGTACCCTAAGCTTAAAATTATAACAGAAATTATCTATTTTTTTCTTTCTGTGTTTTGTGACCTATTGTTTCACCTTCTAGCATGAGTAAGCTATTTTTATTTGTCTATTGTAGAACGCCACTGCTTTAAGAGAGTCTAAATTTATCTTCTTACCTGTTGAATAATTACTAATCTTGGATGAAATTTATATTTTTGTTTTTCACCATTTACCTCTTTGTAGCTCTTTGATTTTTTTTAATCTTCTCAAAAATATCCCTTCCAGGGGATCCCTGGGTGGCACAGCGGTTTAGTGCCTGCCTTTGGCCCAGGGCGCGATCCTGGAGACCCGGGATTGAATCCCACGTCGGGCTTCCGGTGCATGGAGCCTGCTTCTCCCTCTGCCTGTGTTTCTGCCTCTCTCTCTCTCTCTCTCTGTGTGTGACTATCATAAATAAATAAAAATTAAAAAAAATATCCCTTCCAGCTGAGTTATCCTTTTTAATTATTTCTTCATCTCTAATAATTCAGAGATACAGCATCAATCCTGAGGTTCTTCCCCTTTAGGCATTGCTCTACAAAGGCTGTATCATTGAGAAAATATCTTGATAACACAAACATAAATGCCTCCTGGCACTCACTAGAAAGTCATCCTTACTGAGTGTCTTTTGTGGCTCTCATATTAACCAGAATCTTTTGGAGCAATTCATCAGTCTATCTTTGCCATACCTGCTCAGTGTTGAATTCCTTGTCTTCAATAAAATAATTCTCCCCCAATTTCTTAAAAAGAAATCACACAAATAGGCAATTCTCTGTAAAATCCCACTTTAAATGTTCTTGATCCTATTTAAGTTTGCTGATAGATTGCTTCCCTATGAAAAAATAATAGAGGTTTACATACACACAAAAATGTTTGTATGTAGATAGTCTATCTGCATTGCACAATTGTGAAATGATGGGTATGGATGTCAAGTCTTTTCAGAGTGGATACTGTGCCTATTTAGAAGAATTACTCGTTTATTACTTAAAGTAGAAAATGAAACCCAACAGTACTAGCGAGAAGCTCATCTTCATTATAGCAGTAAAAGAAATCGAAGCACTGGAGAGTAAACCAGGAAGTTGAAGGGAGGAGTCGATATTAAAGAGATGTGGAATAAGAGAGCCAATTCTTGGATGTCACAAATATTTGTTAAGAACCTGCTTTGTTTTTGGCATTATTCCAGTTACTGCAGACATAAGAGTGACATTTTGAATTCTCAGTGGCCTGACATTCTAGTAGGCAATAAAAGACAACAAACATTTAAATGAACAGAAACATTTCAGAAGGTAGCAGGTACAATAGATAAAATAGGGCAATGCAGTAGAGAAAGAGAGTAGGAATCTCTTTAGAACAGGTGGTCTGAGGGGCACCTGTGTGACTCAATTTGTTTAGTATCTGTCTTGATTTTGGCTCAGGTCATGATCTGAGGGCCTTGTGATCTAGCCCTGCTGAGCAGGGAGTCTGCTTGAGATGCTCTCCCTCTGTCCCTCCTCCCACTCACTCTCCTCTCTCTCTCTTTCTCTATCAAATAAATAAATCTTAAAAAAGAGAGAGAGAGAGAGAGAATAAGTGAGCTCAGATGTATCTCTATGGAAGTATCCTGGGAAGAGTGTCAGAGGTGGAATAGCTCTGTGCTTTGAACAAAGAAAGGTCCAGGCTGAGATGGGCTAGCCTGAGAACCCAGCGACTCGACTAAATTCATCAATGTTTAGCGTATGTAGCTATTTTTAATACAGAGATGAAAACATGTATGTGGAGTTCATGGTGAGATCAAGGTAGAGGGGGAACACAAATGATGAGGCAGTTCCATCTTGGGAGGCAGAACAGCCAGCTACAACATGTTCTGGGGGAAAGTGCCTTACAGGGAATTTGACTCCAGAGTCACACTATTCATCTGTAGTTCTTGTCTGTCATTTATTTGCAAGAATATCGACATGTTTATAATGGTATCTAAATAATTAAGGAGAAAGTCCAATAAATGTCTGTGTATAAGCAACTGTATTTTAATCTAGCCACATGAACCATTAAATATTCTTAAAAGCCCCCAAACCTCATTGTACTAATTACAATATATAAAATAGGCCAAGCAGTGATGTTTGGTGTGCTATAGAGTGTGTATGTTTGCCTCAGATTTTTATCTTTAGCTAAGGAAAAGACAATTGAATAAGTGATGGAAAAACTAATGGAGTAAAGGAAAGATACTGGCCTTGCTCTCTCAATTGCTCCTCTACTTGGTAGCTCTGTAACAGCTGTTGAAAGAATATGATAGTTTCATCATATCTAAAATGGATCTAAGTAAGTTCCATAGGGTTTAGTAAAGAATATATGAAATTGCATAGTAACAGTTGTAACAATAATAAAGAGAACCACTAAAATGATGTGTTACTTAGAACACATAGTTTAGGTCCAAATTTCAGCTTTTGCGCTTAGTAGTTTTACTGCTTGCTAACCTTGAGGAAGCCACAGAACTTCTCCAAAATTCAGGGTTTCAGACTTAAAAAGGAGTGATGTTAATAGCTCCTATACTTATATATGGAGCATGTACTCATTTTTTCTATCAAAGCGTGAATCCAAGCCAGTCTAGTGTTATCCAGGTGATGTTAGTTTATTGGTTACTCTTTCCCTTTGTGCTACTTCTTTTTTGAACGTTTGATTTTAAAACATCCTTGAGAGAGTAAGGAGTTTAAATTCATTCACTTTCTCTTTCTTGATAGCTTTTACAAGGTTTTTATCAAAGTTTGTTACCTAGGGACAAATTGAATTTCAAGGATTTTCTGAAATTTTTAGCCTTTGTAAAAAAAATTGGCTCCTTGATGCCAAGTAAGCCAGCTCTATTCTTTTCCTCTAGTCTCACAGCCTTAGAAAATGAATAAAAAGGTCACAGAAGTAGCTGTACAGAAAAATACTCCTGCAGTTCAAATGTAGACATTCTCCGCCTGTCTGAATCTTTCAGCTGTTGAAAATGGGGAGGTTAAAAAAATAATAAAATTAAATAGAATAAAATAAATAAATAAAATAAAATAGGTTAAATGTCTGGTTTATTTTACCAGCTGTAGCTGGAGTAGCCAGGAACAGAGCTATGTAGGCTTGCCACCTCTTTTTAGAAAAGCCACTCATCTCCATTAAATGCTTCTCTCCCGTTGGCTCCTATCAGGGCCTGTTATTCTCATTCTGTTCCGATGGGCTCCACCCTCTGACATAGATGCAAAGCATCCTTCACTGATGCTTATTCATCTTATTCTCTTGAGAAGTCACCCTGTAGAAAACCTTGCACTCTTGGGTTTGCAAAGAGAATATGAGTATATCTGGAAGCCCTCTTATCATGAAACATTTGGTTCTTATGACTCTAACATCAGCCCCAGAACTAATCCAGAGGATGCTGAAGGACATTTTAACGCCAACTTCTACACGCTATCCAATTCAGTAGTCTGTTCATATTTCCTTACAATATCAAGAGCACTCAGGCTCCAACATATATTCCAGCTAACAGGTTACAGGATGGCTCTTGTTCACCAATAACTGCTACGTCTCCCACCATGTAACTACTGGTATCAAAACAGGCAGGTAATAGTTTCCTCCTTGTCTAATGCTCTTTCTGAGCCTGTGGTAGCAGGATATAGCTGAATCCATAGCTCAAGACATCAGTGAAATCTCTGTTACACAAATACTAAATTTCATACACAGTCATTTGTACAGAATTCTGATACATATTCTGCATAGAGACATCCCCACCTTAGTCCTCGTAATACAAGTCAACTGGCAAGATGGTCCAAATCCATGAGATCACCTGAGAAAGTTTAAAGCTCAAAGTACAATCGAATTGTAGCTCTCAATATAAACATGGAAGACACAGGCGTTGTTTGCTCCCTCCAAGAAGAGACTGTGTAAGAAGCAGTCTCAGTAGCTATGCGTTATATAAAAGGTTAGAAGACAGTGCTCCCTGACATAGACCAGCTTGTTGCTATGCCAAGTGAAGACAGGGTGGATTAAAATACACATTGTGAATTTCAATTATGATATACCCTTGTAGCCTATATGATTTAGGGCAGAAAATAACTATAAGATCCCATTTTGTTGTATTAAGAAAACCCCCTTAAGTAATGTACATGGAAAATGGAAAATACAGGATCTGTGTTGGAGGAAAAACTTTTGAGGTGACAATGATTCTTGAAAAAAAGGAGCCAAGCGAGTTCATAATATCACTGTGCTCATAATAGAGAGTGGACCATGAGACCAGAGAATCTAGAACTATACAGACTTGGAAAATGACAGTTGTCATTTAATTTAGAACATACCTGTAAATTCAGACTTAGGAATTGTCATTTTCAGAGGGCAGAGATATGATGAGCGCTAGGTGTTATATGCAGCTGATAAGTCATTGCACACTACATCTGAAACTATGTACTTTATGTGGGATAATTGAATTTAAAGTTTAAAAAATTAATTTAAAAATTGTTTTTAAAAATTAAATGACAATTCAACTTAAATGGCAAGGATTCTGTTATTTAATATCACACTTTGAAAAATCTAGGCAGGGAAGCAAAGTGGTTCAGTTTTTAATAAATTGCTCAAATACACTCAAGTGGCCATATTATTATACATTGGTGTAGTGTACCAGAAAAAGATTAGTAGAGTCTCATAATCGAAGTCCAGAAATCAGGAAAAAAAATAGGTAGTGCTATCAAGTAAAATGGCCATTGCCTTAAAGACCTCAGTAATACCAATAGAAGAGTAAGTAGGTAGAAATACCTTTGGTATTTATAGATTATACGTATGGTTGATATTCTGAAAACCTTAACTTTAAAGTGTTTGTGGAAATTCTAAATTATTTTGTTGTATATAAAATTTCAAGTTACATCACCTCTCAAAATATTGTAACACTGGTATTAAAATAGGAGAGTTCTTATTTCAGACTAAGTAGCCAAGGAAAGCACCTTCCAGAGATGAAGAGATTGTTAAAAACCTATTTCAACCTATTTATTTTTTATTCTAACATTGTGATGTTTGCAGCTTATAATATACTTGTGTTCAAAGCGGGCAAATGTGTTCTCTCTTAAACAAATAGCACAGATTGAAAACATTATTTGACTGTCTTTGAAAACATTATTTGATCCATGTATTTAAGAAGTAAATTTTATGATTGCATTTTTATAGCAGCTGAAGTAAAGTCTTAGTTATCGTATCTTAATATTTATTTTTATAAAACAATGAACTAATAACTGTCCTCTGATTATTTTTAGAAAACATAATTGGCCAAATTTGTACAAAATGAAACACTGCAGCTGTGTGCTTACAAAACTATGTTCCTAGGGAAGAAGGGTCTTATTATTGGCATGCCAGCATAAAAATTAAATGAACAGGAAATTTTGATACAAAGGTTAATTTTCAGCAGTGCATTTTATATATTTATAGTAGAACAGAGAGTTGCTTTAAATATATTCTGTTCAACTTGTTTTCAGTCTCAGTGGGTAGTAAAACAAAATAGTAATTTTGTTGAAAGAAAATAGAAATCAATTGGATGCATTAACCATCCTGTATGCTGTGAATTGAAAGGCTTGCTTGCAGGAATGTGCTTTTCACACTGCTATCTGATTTTGAGGTTCACTCTTCTTGTACCTGGTCATTTAAAAGAAAACTTCAGTTACATACCTATATTGAAAGGGTAAATGCTATTTATTTAGGCGCCGTATACTAATCTCAAGATAAATCTAAATCCAATTTAAAGATGATTTGATTTTTATGGACACCTAGGTAAGAGAAGTGGATAAATTATTATGTATACCACTTCAGTTGTCATGGAAATCAGTGGATGAAAACAAAGCATTTTGGCCATGAACTGATTTTCATTCCACTTATCAGTTCTGATGATCCTTTCTTGGTGTTTATAGGAAATGGGCTTTATGTCGCACTTTTGTACATTTTTATGGTTTAAAGTGGTCATGCCAACAAGTGGAATCACCATTCTTACATGCAATCAAAAGCTGTCTTCTATGGCTATTTTATGTGTTACATGCCATTAAATGCTTTAAATCGGAGAAAAATAGTCTATTCTAGAGAAGCACAGGAAGGCAGACAAAATCGTCTTGGGTCCTTTCACATGACACTTTAGATAGAGTTTTCTATATACACTGAACAAGCTATTTAGGCTCAGAAGAAAAAAAATGGCAAGGCATAGTCAGTATTTTACTTAAAGCACTTTTTTTTCTTTTTTTTTGTATATTTAGGAATAGTAAATATTCCCATTTACCTAGAGCTGATTGCTTCCTTTGGTATTCCATTCAGAATTTGGGTCTGTACATAGAATATACAGGATTCTAAGCAATGAATTTATTTAGCATTTCCCATAACCATCAACAGAAAAGTTATACCATATAAGTATCCAGAATGTTCTTTCAACATGGTTGGTCTACGGTATGTAATACGAAGGAGAGTCTAGTTAAGCCACAGAATCCACATTTGTCTAAAGAAAAAAAGAAAGAGAGAGAGAGAGAGAGCTTACATAGTTAATAAAGCAATTTTAAATACACCAAGATGCTATTTAAATAAGAACATACCACAGGGACCCAAGTGAGTAGCCAGTCCCGAACGCAGAGATTTGAATTGGAGAGAATAACTATGGGCCATGAAGAAACCATGTCAGGTACATTTCAGAAATAAATGAAATTATTTAGGAATGGTGGTTTCGAATGAAATGATAAGCAGTAATTATATGACAAGAATAATCTGTCGGGTGTTATAAATTGAGAGCTGGCAACTACTGAATCCTGCCTGGAACCTTACAGCATTTGTCTCAATCCTCACAGCCTCTTGTTAGGAGGCATTCATTCCCATTTGGTGGATAAGGACACAGTAGCCCTCCTTACCTCACTGTCGTTGTGTCATGAATCATATTGTGTGTCTACGTGTTTCCGTTACTGGGCTTTTTATGATTTCCCATTCATCAATCTGTCTACCTTTATGCCAGTGTTACACACACTGTCTCCACTCTTCTGGCTTCATAGTAAGTATGACCCTGAATAATGTAAATTGTACAAAGCTGCCTCCTCTTCCTTCTTCTCAAATAATTTTATTCGTCTCAGTCTTTTAGACTTAACATATTCCCTATAAATTTAGATTGAGTTTGTCAAGTTGAGCTACAAATCTTGATAGCACATTCATTTATTTTCCCCCAAATTTAAAAATTATCTTAGAGAAAGTTGGTATCTTTAAACATTTTCATCCTACCTGTAAATGTAATAGATTTCTCCATTTATTGAGGTGCTCACTATTCTCTCTCTCTCTCTCTCTCTCTCTCTCTCTCTCTCCTCTCTTTTGTTTTACTTTGGCTAGCTTTCCATACTTTGTTAGATTTATTGTTACATATTTAAAATTGATAGTATTGGGGCACCTGGTTAGCTTAGTGGTTGAGAATCTGCCTTTGGCTCAGGTCAGGGTCCCAGGGTCCTGGGATCAGGTCCATATTAGACTCCCCGCAAGGAGTTTGCTTCTCTTTCTGCCTTTGTCTCTGTCTCTCTCTCTCTGTCTCTCATGAATAAATGATTAAAATCTTAAAAATGAATTAGATGGTATTGTACATATTTCAAATTTTATTTCCCATTTATGTTGTTGATATATTCAAATTCAATAGATATCTTACTGATGTTCCCCTTATACACAATTACTTTGCCAAATTTGCCTACTAAATTTAATAACTATGTATTATTTTGGATTTTCTTGGTACATATGGTTTTAATGGCAAATAATAACAGTGTTGATTGCTCCCAAGCATTAGGCTTTTTTTTCTCTCTGACTGCATAGACCAAAACTTACAATGTGTTGTGGAAAAGTATTCTTTCTAGATCTCAGGGTTCAATATTTTAAGATTTCATCATATTGTATAACATTTATTATAGGATATTAGACATATTCTTTATCAGACTAAGGAAATTTCCATTATTATTAGATGGGAAAGGTCAGGAAAAATGTTTCTGTGGTCCACTCCAACTTGGAATTATTCAGGGAAGTAAATCTTGGAAAACCACCTAGTCCAGCTGGACTAAATTAATATAATACATACCTAGCACAATATCTATCTCTTCTATTAAATCATGAGTTTTATGAGGTAGAAATCTTATTTTCTATCCATTGTTTAAACCTCAGAGCTTATTTTAGACTTGCAATAATAATGCATTAATAAATGAATATTGAAGGACTTCCTAGTAGTAAAAATCATGTGCAGAGATATAAAACACATTAAAAGCAATAAGTCTTGACATAATTTGTTATAATTTACTACTTTGTAAAGACTATATACACACGTGGACAAGGTACATACAAATTACTAATACGACTATCTGTGTGATGTTTGTGGGTGTGTTTTACTTTACTTGGTGTATATAGTGTAAGTTTTCTTCTGCAAAGAAACAAAGGTTATGATTAAAAAATTGCACAGACACCCTCTACCACTTAATATTTTCCAAAGTTAGTTCACCAGAGTCTCAACTTCCTTTCATTAGGTAATGTTGTGAATCTTTCAATTTGAAAATAGCTTTTTATTACCATCATCTTATTGTTCATCATGAGCTTCTATTCTACCTCTTGAGTCTTACCTTTGCTTTCCAACTGCTATTTCTATTCCTCATAACTTCTTTGAAATTGAGTTCATAGTATCTCAGAAGTTATCTTTGAAATCATCATACATACTAGAGTATGTGTGTTTTTCAGTATGGGTTAAGGATCATGGATGATGATGGGGAGTGTGAGGAAAAATGGAAGAGAGGGAGCGTTAGTCCATCAGGTAAAGTTTATACATGTCTGTGAGTACAGTGACAGAGATGCACAGATGGCTCCTGCCAGTTGGCTTTAATACAACCTTGTTAGGGACGATTGCAAGATTTCTCTCAGGATGCTTTAGGGGAATGACACTGATGGGTACTTTTTCCAAATAAAGTAACTCTTGTACTCTGGTGGCAGTCATCATTAATACTTTTATCCCTCTGGGTCCAGGTGAAAAATAGGGAAGACGAACAACACTTATTTTAATGAGCAAAATTCAATACAAAGAATGGTAAAGAATGGGGATTGGGGAACAAAATAGGTAAAAGGATGAAACAGGTAACAGTGATAATGATGCGTGAAGAAGCAACCAACTCCATGAGGAGGGGAAACACTAGAAGAGATTGTAGTTCCTAGAACCCAGCAGCTTAGGAGATCCTCAAGGAGTCTGGTGTCTGGATTTCTGAGGAAGGGATGCCAGCCAGCTGTCACTGAGGGGAACAAGAGGAGGTGAGCACTGTGACTGCTGGAAAACACTGGAAACTGACACCAATAAGAAATGTGTTTTTCAGCAGATTATGGAGTGTGGGTTTGGACCTGAGATTGATTAGCTTCATAATCAGTACAGTTCTCAACTTTTCTGAAAACCATAAACAAAACAAAAATAGCATTCATTGAAATTCCACCAATCAAAGAAAATGATTGCTAATATTTTGGTAAATATTTCAAATATTAAGCTAAATACATATACCTTTGCAATGTAGCATAAACTTTTAATTTAACAAAGTATTACAGTAAGGAATGCTGCTTTGTTTTGTTTTTTTTCAATTAACAAAATGTAATGTATTCCTTTCCATGTGAGTAATTTAAGTGTACATTGTCATTGTAATGGCTGACTAAGATTCTATTACATAAGCATACTCGAATTTATTACTCTGCTACCCTAATTCTGGTTTTTAGGCAAATTTCTTTTTTTCACCATTATCTATATAAATGATAATAGATATCCATGGGGAGAAAAACTAGTGGACATAAACGATTATCTTTCTAGTATATATCTCTTCCTTTATTAAAATTCTTTTGAGTTTTAGAGCTGACACACAAAGGTACATTATTTTCAGGTGCACAACATAGTAATTCAGCTTCTCTATATGTTATGCTACGCTCACTACAGGCATAGCACCATCTGTCACCATACAACACTATTAGAATATCATTGATTATACTGCACCTTTTATTCTATTGATCAGTTCTCTCCATAACTGGAAGCCTGTCTCTCCCATTCCCTTTCACCCATTTTGCTCATCACACTGTCCTTTCACTGAAATATAAATTTCTATTTGAATTATAGCTTGGGGACACCTGGGGACACCTTTTTTTTTTTCTGTACAATACATCCATTTACAGAATCGGCCAGTACTGTGTACAACATATAAATACATGATAAAACATTAGAGGTGCATAGAGCATACTTACAGAAGCCAAAAAGTTCACTTTATACATCCAAGGATAAAGAGTTAAAAATATAAAAATAAGAAACACACACTGCTTTGAAATGTAAAATGACTTTCACATACACAGGTGCGTGGAGATGCCCACTCCCACTGAGTCCAAAGTGACAGGGAGGGTGTCAAGCAGAGGAATTCACCTGCCAAACATCTGGACATCTGACTTACAAGGTCTACAGATGGCATTTTAAGAGGAAAGACAACCCTATGACCAACCCCATTGTCCAAGCAAGTCTATTCAAGGTTTCAAAAGCTCCTGCGGGCCAGTGAATGATACCGAGACAGGAAAGTCCCAAATTTGCTTCAGCAACAGAAACAAAGGTCAAACTGGTTGAGCGTCAGCCTTCAGCTCAGGGCGTGATTGTGGGATCTGGGATTGAGTCCCACATCCGGCTCCTTGCATGGAGCCTGCATCTTCCTCTGCCTGTGTCTCTGCCTCTCTCTCTGTATCTCTCATGGATAAATAAATAAACATCTAAAAAAAAAAAAAACATAGACAAATGATACCCAAGTTTTATATGACATGCAATGTTAAATTGCCCTTTTGAAACTTTGGAACAATTTACTTTTTACAAATTTTTGAGCTTCAAAACATGTATTTTTCCAACTTAGTAGACTTGGGTTTATCAATGTTAGTAATTTTTAAAAATGCAATAATTCAAAAGGTCATATTTTTATATAGAGATTTACTAGTGAAGCTAAACATATTACACATTTTTGTCTTTTTTCACATTTTTATTTTTAATATGAAATTTGTCTTTTCATCAATTTTGCCCATGTTCCTAATGAAGGGCTAGATTTACACATGAACTTGTAGAAAGTTTTAGGGGATTAGCTATATATATTGCTGCATTTTTTTTGCCCAGTTTATCAAGTTGTCAAGTTATCAGTTGTCTTCAGAATTTGTTTATATTTTGTTAATAGTTCATCTTTAGAATTTCTTTGCCATGATGATTTTTTTTATAAGATCACACCTGTCAGTTTTTTCTTTATTATTTATTTATTTGACTTTTTTTTTTTCCTGGCTATATTTACACATTTACACAGTTCTACTCCAAGACAAATATGATGACAACAAATAAATAAATATATTATTGTTTCAACAGATTTAATTTTTTAAATCACCTTTCTCAGCTTATATTATTAAATAAAATATTACAAATTGTTATCAAACAGGAATTTAACTCATTTGAAAAAACTGTTATTTTAATAATTACATAGTTGAGCTTAAAGACAAAACAGTCTATCCAAGGAAGATTCAAGAAGTGGTTGTAGGAAGAAATGTTTAAATGGTTTAATGGTAAAGGGTAAATTCCTAAAAAACTTAAGATTATTAAATGCCAGTTTTAAATGTGATTGATTCATATCCTAGACCGAGGGAATAAGACAATATTTTATAAAAACAAATTATATAATGTGCTTAATATCATATTATTTAATTTCTAAAATTCAAATCAATAAAATCCATATACATAAAGGGTAAGTCTTAAAAGATATGATAAAAATATATTATCATACATTACCTCTGTGCATTTGTTGACGAACAATTTGTTTTACAAAGGAATGTAAGAAGCAGTTGAACTCAAATTGGAGCAATCAAGTGGACATGTTTCACTTCTTCAGAAAAAAATTATTTAAAATAAATATAAAGCATATATATTATATATAAATTAAAGGAAAACCTCATAGTTTAAACTGAATATAGTCATTAATAACATAACATATATGGGATTCATAGTTACAACATAGAATAACAAAAATTCTATGGTCAAATTATGCATTAAAAATAATGTAATATTTGAATTATTTATTTATGGTCCACATACATAAACTTTATGGTCAAAAAATGATCAAATATAAATGCAAAGGAAATAGCACATTTACATTGTGTTTGAAGATACCTGTTTATCAATGTTTCCGAATCAGAAAAGCCAGACTTGGAGACTCAGAGAATTAAAGTTTCCTTCCTGTACTCTCGGCAAGTGCTGGAAATGAAATGACTTACAAGTAAGCATATTATAACTTCTGGATTTATAATAATGGGTTCTAGAGAAAGTAAAACATTAGCATTAGGGGAGAAATCAGCTGTTACAAGAAAAACTTTAATTCTCTGGCTTTCTTTATTTTAGCTTTTTTGCCTTTGTCTTTGGTGTCAAACTCTAAAAGTAATTGCCAAGATAAGGCCAAAGAGCTTACCAACTGTAAGCTGGTAGAAATTATAGTTTTGAGTCCTAAGTTCAAGTGGTTAGTCCATTTTGAGTTAGTTTTTGTGTATGGTGTTAGATAGTAGTCCGGTTTCATTAATTTTTTATTTTATTTTTTTATATTTTTTTTCGGTTTCATTTTTTTAACATGTGGCTGTCCAGTTTTCCCAGTGCCATTTATGAAGACACTGTCCTTTCCCCACTGCATCTTCTTGGCTCCTTTGTCATAAATTAATTGACCATGTATGTATGTATGTATGAGTTTATTCCTGGGCCCACTGTTCTGTTCCCTTAATCTATGTATCCTTTTTTTATTACATTACCATAGTGTTCTGATTACTACAGCTCTGTAATATAGTTTGGTATTGGGAAGTATGATGCCTCCAGCTTCCTTCTTAGGACTGCTTTTTGTAACCTCCCATAAGTTTTGGTATGTTGTATTCCCATTCTCATTTGTCTGAAGGAATTTTTAAAAATTTCTCTTTTGCATTTTCCATTCTGTTCCATTGACTTATGTGTTTATGTTGGTGGAACAGAATAGAAAACCCAGAAATGGGCCTATAGCCAGATGGTCAACTAATAATCTTCCATAAAGCAGGAAAGAATATCCAGTGGGAAAAAGACAGTCTCTTCAACCAATGATGCTGGGAAAACTGAACAGTTACATGTAAAAGAATGAAACACAATGCCCTAATAAATTAAAAATAGGTGAAAACCTAAATGTTCTCACATTTTGATGGAACCCATCAAAATCCTGGAGGACAACACAGGCAGTAACTAATGTCTTTGACATCAGCTGTAACAACTTCTTAATAGATATATCTCTGAGGCAAGGGAAATAAAAGCAAAAATAAACTATTGGGACTACATCAAAGTAGAAAGCTTCTGTAGAGCAAAGGAAACAATCAAAACTAAAAGACAGTCTACAGAGTGGGAGAATATATTTGCAAATGGCATATCTGATAAAGGGATAGCGTCCAAAATTTATAAAGAGCTTAACAAATTCAAAACCTAAAATACGAATAATCCAGTTAAAAAATGGACAGAAGACATGAGTCAACATTTTTCCAAAGAAGACATACAGATGGCCAACACACACAATGAAAAGAAGCTAAACATCACTTATCAGAGAAATGCAAATCAAAACCACAGTAAGCTATCACTTCATACTTGTCAACATGGCTAATATCAATAACACAAAAAACAATAGGTATTGACGATGATATGGAGAAAGGGGAACACACACTGTTGGTGGGAATGCAAACTGGTACACTCAGGAAAACAGTATAGAGTTTCCTCAAAAAGTTATAAAGGGAAATACTTTATGACCCAGCAATTGTATACTAAGTATTTACCCAAAGAATATAAATATATTAATTCAAAAGGAGATACATGCACCCTCATTTTTATAGCAGCATTATCTACAATAGCCAAATTGTGGAATCAGCCCATGTCCATCTACTGATAAATGGATAAAGTAGTAAAAATGTATAAATAAGCACTGGAATATTCCTCAGCCATAAAAAAGAATGAAATCTTACCATTTATAATGACTATGAAGCTAAAGAGTATTATGCTAAAAATAAGTCAAAGGCAAATACCATTTGATTTCACTCATGTGGAAATTAAGAAACAAAGCAAATGAGCAAAGGGGATAAAAAAAAAAAAAGCAAACCAAGAAACAGATTCTTAACTATTAGGGAACTAATGGTTACTGGGTTGAGGTGGGGTGTGTGTGTGTGCGATGGGTTAAACAGGTGATAGGGATTAAGGAGTATGCTTGTGATGTGCACTTGTGATACTGTACACCTGAACCTAATATAACAATATATTAACTGAAATTTAAATGAAAACTAAAAAAAAAAAAAAATAAAAAAAAAAAATAAGAAAGTTGCTCTTCTGATTTCTCCTTTGACCCATTGGTTTTTCAGTAAGACATTGTTTATTCTCCACATAGTTGTGAATTTCCCAGTTTTCTTCTTATAATTGATTTCCAGTTTTCATACCATTGTGGTTAGAAAAGATGCTTGGTAGGATTTCTATATTACTAAATTTATTAAGACTTCTTTTGTGATCTAACACATGACCTATCCTGGAGAGGCCATGGGCCCTTGAGATGAATGTATATTCTGTTAATTTTTGGATGGAGTATTATATATTAATCTAAGTCCATCCAATCTCCTATGATTGCTTTTCCTTTTCATGGGTTTTGCCACTGATCAGTTTCATGCATCTTTTTTCTTTTGGTATTGTTAAAAGTAAGGAAGGAAACAATAAATTATTTGGCAGAGGAAAGCATCTCAAAAATCTGTAATTGTCTCACATAATATGAACTGTACCTTCTAATATATTGCTTTGAAAATGTATATTTCTTTTAGATAATGTTGTAAGATCCTAAATTAATATCTGGAGTTCCTAATATTTCTTTAATTTGTGACTAATTTTCCTTCTGAGATAGTGCCATTAGGTCAGTAGTAGCCTAAAACCACATCATAGTTAGTGCCTATGTCATGCACCTCTCTTTATCTCATCTCATAGGCACCTCTCATCTAAAATCATCATCAGAAGAAGGGTGAGTACAGTACAATAAGATACTTGGAGAGAAATAAAGATCACATTCACATAGTTTTTACTGTAGAATAGAGTTCTATTTTATTAGTTATTGGTGTTAAACTCTATAATAGGTATGTATGTATAAGACAAAAAACATATGTAGGGTTGGTACTATCCATGATTTCAGATTCACTGGGGACTTTGAAATATGTCTTCCACAGATAAGAGGGGACTACTGTACTCATGAAGTCAGATGTCTTCTAATTTCAAGATATAGACACACAAGCAGAACATGTGACTTGGTTTATAAAAATCAGATAAGTGAAAAATGTGGTCCCGTGGACAAGCAGGTTTCTTTTAAAAGCATTTAAAGTATTTAAATTTCGTCATGGGTGAACAACAGTGCCAATCACAGAAATCTGTAAAAGACGTTTGACTTTGATTTATACCAAATTAGACACTAATATACCTGGATTCTTGCCTATTGTTTGGTAATTTTCTGCAAGTTGTATATGGCTTTGTAGAGGATTCCACACACTTTGTTGAGTATCAGTTAATTGTAATTTAGAATATGTTTTCAAATCTTTTTGATTCTATATTCTTCTTTGTTATTTCTAAAAATATATATAAACTTAGCTTACTTACAAAATGTTATACATAACATATATTAATTTTATTTTTTAAATGTTACTAAATCAAATTCACATCGGTTATTAAAGTAGTAAGCCATCAATTTTGTAATTTTAGTATACCCCCTCTTTATCCTGAAAAATGAAAGCATTTTTAAAAATTTGAACATATAAAATATATTTTCAGAGTTTAATGACTGACCAACTTGATGAATGTATACTTATTACTTCTTGTAATATATTAGACAACATACAATTCTGTGATAAGAGTGCTTCTATGGAAAAACACATGACTTCTGTCTTTATTATTACTTAGTAAGGGAGAGAAAGTGAAAAAAAAAACTAATACAGAAAGAAATAGAGATTATGTAGAAGAGACTAAATATCTTATGCTGATCCAGGGGATCAAAAAAATATTAGAAAAACAAGGATATGATACACTTCACAGAGTGAAAAATTTTCACTTCACAATGTGAGAAATTTTTAAAATGAATAGAAGTAGAAGTTCTAGTTTACAATGATAGGTTATCCCTATTATGGAAAAGAAGAAAGGGATATTTTTAAAAACTCCATTTTCCTAGTCAATGAGGAAACCATACCTGTGGAACATGTATGTCACAAAATAATGATGACACCCATTCAATGTCAAAGAAATAATTTATATGTACCATTAATTATAATTACTACATAATAAGCCCACCCAGTGTATGTTAAAAGATTATAGGCAGCATTAATATCTCATTATTTTTTTTTATTTGAGTATAGTTGAGACACAATGTTACATTAGCTTTAGGCGTGTAACTTAGTGATTCAACTTCTCTTTATCTTATGCTAATTATATGTAGCATCTCTTTTAATTTAAACAAATATCTTTTAAAATACCTACTATTCGTCTCAGTTTTACAAATTAAAGAGTTCAGACACTCAGATGCAGGCTAACTTCAGAGATATTATGGTTCAGTTGTAGACAAATGCATTAAAGTGACTATCACAACAAAGCAAGTCAAATGATTTTTATTTCCCAGGCATATACAAGTCATTTTTACCTATGTTATAGTCTATTGAGTGTGCAAATATTATGTCTAAAAAAACAGTGTCCACACTTTAAGGAAATACTTTATTGCCTATGTTATACATCGGAAATTAACACTCTGTATATTAAGTACACTGGAATTAAAAAAAATATGTTTACTAACAGAATACTTTATTGTTAAAAATATGCGATCATCTGAGCTTTCAGCAAGTTGAAATCATGAACACAGATCCCTATAACAGATATGATAGTAATATTGAAAAAGGTTGAAATATAGTGAGAATTACCAAGTTGTGACACAGAGGTGAACATGAAGTGGACAAATGCTGTTGGAAAAATGGTGATGATAGACCTGCTAAATATGGATTGCCACAAACCTTTCATTTGTAAAAAACATAGGATCTGCAAAGTGTAACAAAGTGAAGTGCAATGAAACAAAGTACGCCTGTATTTAAGAGGCAGTCCTGAAGTGGAACAGCTAGACACAGAAGTTGGGATGTGAACCAAGTTGAATATGATTCCAAAAATTATCCTTGTAGCTATTGTGTAAACAGAAACAACATTCTAAACTGCCTTCTTTACCCTCAGATAATGCTATGGGATGATAGGGGGTTACCTTGGAGAGCTATCAGAGAAAATGGCCAAGCTTACTTATTTTTAGTTAAATAAAAATTTATACTACATTCTGTTATTTACCACTTATTTTTGTTGATTTGCTGATTGTGCCTAATTGTTATCAGTGCCAGTTTTGCAAAACAAATGGTAGGAGCACATGGACATTTTTAATGACCCTTTCAAAAAGCTCAAATCAGCATAGAGTGAAAATCACATATTTGTGCCTACATTCCTATTTAGTTACACCTGCTTCCTCTAGCTATTTCAGCATCATCAAATTAGATAAATGACAGTATGAGGAAAAAAAGATAAGTGTTATATATTTACTTTCATCGTTATCATGTAGATTAAAATGTTTTTATTGTAGCAAATAAATGAAACAATTACCCATAGAAACGCTCCTGACCAGAATTATGCAAAAACGTAGATTATGCATTTATCATATTGATAGTAAAAGCTTAATAAATTCGTCTTTGTGCTGTTATACAGCTGTCCAGAAAGTGCTGTTGTTTTGTTTACCAATTTACTGCCTGTTGGAGAAACAGCTGTCTAAACCCATAGGCAGGACAAGAGAAAACAGTAGCATCTTTCAATTACGCAAAGTGCAGGTGAACAATTCCACAGAAAAACCTTGACCAGCCTCAGAACCTGGCAGAAAAATGCTGTTAAAGGCAAAAGCATAAGTCAGGCATATTTTTTGAATTTAGTCCTAAAAAGGGGCTCTATGTTGCTAAACACTTTAGGAATATAAATATATAATTTAGGAATATATACTATATATGGAATATATATATTATATATAATGTATATGGAATATATAATATATATAATTTAGGAGTATATAAAATATATATGGAATATATAATATACTGCTCTGAAACATAAAGATTATATATATATTCTTTAGAATAGAATATCTAGGGGATCCCTGGGTGGCGCAGCGGTTTGGCGCCTGCCTTTGGCCCAGGGCGTGATCCTGGAGACCCGGGATCAAGTCCCACATCGGGCTCCCGGTGCATGGAGCCTGCTTCTCCCTCTGCCTGTGTCTCTGCCTCTCTCACTCTCTCTCTCTGTGACTATCATAAATAAATAATTTTAAAAAAATTTAGAATAGAATATCTATATATCTATCTATATCTATCTATCTATCTAGAGAGAGAGAGAGAGAAAGAAAGGACTGCAGTAAAATGTTCCCAAATAGAGAAACTTGTCTTATTCTAGTTAGAGTTACTTTATTATTAATTATACGGGGAGGAATAAATGCTTCTGATTCTGAATGGCAGTTTGGCAAGCACTATAAAAGAAAACCCAGATTCTGAAGACTTCCAACCTAGAGTAGATTGATATAATCATCACTTAGCACACCTTAGAATACTTCCCTTTTATTACTAGTAGTAAGCATCTTTGATGCACTGTGTGCTCTAAAAGTATTTTACATAAGGGAATTATGTTGATTTTAATTTCATTGTTAAGCATGTAATTTAACACCATAGCATAATGTATTTATCCTGTTATTGAGGGGAAAAAAAAAACTTACCAAAAGATAAGAGAAACAACAGTAGCAAGTATAGAAAGGAACTAAGCAATTTGGAAATAAGATTTCTAAAAAAATAAATAGACCCTTTTACAGTTTCATATAGTCTTTAAAACCACCTGGAAATTCCTAATCTTATTTATTATATCAAGGATGAAAATATTGATCTTAGCAAGAATAGAAACGTATTTGTGATTTCCTGAGAAAAGAAAATGATGGTTTCAGTAATTCTAACTATCTCTAAACTTGCTAAAATTCATTGAAATGTCAAATGTTATAAAAATTCTTCTGGATATTGATGACAGATAAGGTAATAAAAACCACATATTTTAATTTGCATGGGAGAACTCATTAGATCAATAGTAACAATATTAGGATTTTTACATAGAGACCTAATGACATGTGGTAAGCAAGCACGGTAATATTAACAGAAGATACTGCTTGATTTTGTATGAAATCTGTAGAACAAAATTCCATCTGTAATTAATAATCTCATTTTATTCAATTGTACTAATCAAGCTACACTTTAATATGGCATAAATTTCATTATGCACTCTTAAAGCCTCTGGAGATTACATGAGAATGTGAAATAGTGCTAAAAAGAAAATAAGATAAACAACATATTTTAAAAAATATTTCAATCCTATTTTAATGGAGGAAAATACTGCTTTTTGCTGATGAAATTATGACATATTTATCCTTTTAATAAATTTGGGATTGCTTTAGACAGCTGTAAAAGGATTTGTCACTGGACACCCCTCTAAAATCAAAATTATGCTAAAATTATGGAAATGAATTATTCTCATAGAATGTAGGTTAAAGAGAAACTTACTTTATAATTAAAGCCAATCCATCACAATCACAATCAAATTAACCTAATCATTTAAAATTCATCATTGCACAACTAAATAAATATGAATCTGAGGGAATATTTATGTAATAGTATTTTCATCATCATACATTGATGGCCCAAATTTTAATATTTGAAAGACCTTGGCAGATAGATGCCATTTAAATAATGGGATGAATGAGATTGCTTCAGGGAACAAGTAGAGGGAAAAATAAGGTCCAGGATAGATGGTACAGACAGTTTTCATTTTTTGGTGGGATAGATAGAGACTTCAGGAGGCTGAATGGTAGCCAAAAATTAGGATGGGGGAACAAATGACACCCTCCACCCCTACTCAGTAATGGAATGGTCAGTATTTTGCATAATGCTAACTGGTGGAGTAACAGGAGGATAGTCAAGTGACCATAATACAGTTAGCAGTATGGAAAGCAAGAGTTCAGACTAGAGCATTCTCAGGACATAGAAGGGAATAAATCAGATTGGATGGGTCCGAGGTGAGGATGGGAGGTAAAAAAATCAGTCTTTGAAAATATGCCTGGTATGTTGTAGTGATCATCTTGGTTCTCCTCTGAAAAACAAAGTGGAAAAAAAAATACAGGATTTAATCACTGGGCAATGGAATCTCTGAGATGTGAAAGGCAAACTTCATAAGAAATTTTAGAATTACCACTAACTCTAGATGACTATATACCTCTAGTAAACAGGAATAGAGAAATGGTACAATTATATAACTAGTTAAAACTATGAAATATGTAGTTCACTTACCTTCCTCATTAATTCAAATTTTTCTAGAAAAATAGGGGGTGCCTGGGTGGCCCAATCGGGTAAGCAGCTGAATCTTGGTTGTTGGCTCAGGTCTTGATCTCAGGGTTGGAAGATAGAGCCTCATGTCAGGCTCATACTCAGTGAGGAGTCTGCTTGAGATTCCCCTACCCCATCTGCCCCTCTCATTCACCCTATCCCCAATTCCTATAGTCTCTATTTAAAATAAATTTTAAAAAGAAATAATTGGCCTGATTTAATATAAAATACAAAGAATATTTTCCCAGGCATTTCCAACCTTTGTTGTTTCTATGTATTCTGCTAGCTGTATATGCTAAGATAGTTCATTGGATGTCCTTTCCATGTACATAGACTGTATATACCCTAATATGGTCACAGGTAGGAAGACTTTGGTTGGTTGGTTGTTTTTTGGGGGGTTTTTTTGGATAGCTCCAAAAAAAGATAGTAGAGGAAATCATGAAAAGTATAAAGGTGGCAAACCAAAACAGTCTTTTCTCTTGTTATCATTTTGTAGCAACTTAGCTATAGCTCAAGCATGTCTGAAATTCATTGAAACTGCAGATGTCTTCCTTCTCTTACAGATTTTGGGCAAGTAACTGAGGTGATCTTTTATTTATTGTAATGATAATGGTAATAAAAATAACCACTAGCTAAGCATTTTGCAAGTATCATCACACGTAGTCCTTATTTTAATAGTCTGACTCTAGGTTTCCATGTTTACCGCTGATGCCTTTAAATCCCATCCCTCCTGTTTCCCTTCTAGCCCCACATTTGGACAAGTTGGTAAGAAATCCAGGGTGCTCTTTCCTTTGTCACTGGCAAGAAATTCAAGCCACAAAGGTTCAAACCTTCAACCCAGCCCCATCCAAAATGAGAACACCAAGCCATATATATATTTTTTTAAATTATTTTATGCTCTTCTAGGACCTGCTTGAGAGCTGCTTGGTTTTCCACAGGAAGTGTATGAGGGATAAACCTTTTCATACCCTCCTGGTGGGTATATATGTCATCAGCCTCAGCATCCAAACCAAATTTTTGGTGTGTGTGAGGTTTGTCTGGATCTGCAGAATAATTACAATAATTTAGTAACTGGGTAAATAATTTACATTATCTTTATGTTACAGAAAAATAACTTGAAATATGTAACAGCTAAATTACTTACTTTTTCGGTGTCCAGGCTGTGGGGTCTGAATTAGGCTACAGTTGCAAGTCTGCTAATTAATTATAGATCTGATACTGAAATCATGTTATTTTTGATATTGAAATCTTATTTCATTCATATAATTAATGTAATAATCCATTTTTTCTCATAAAGTGAACCTTAGCATAACTAATTTTGAACTAACCAAACTAAAATCAAAGAGAGCCACCATCTTTCAAAGAAAGTAGTATAAAAAAAATTACTTTGTACCAAACATCAAACAAGAAAGTAAACAAGAACAAACAACAAAAAACAAAAAACCCTCTAATTACTTCTGAACTTATCTTTGATAACAGTCTATCTTTGATAGCAGTATAAATAAAACCAAAAATTAATAATGAAGATTCTCTTGTCTCCAGAAATCTCCAATCTTATAAAAAATGACATATCCTATCCCACCAACAAAAACTACTATATATAAAAAATCCAACTCTACAAAAGGAAGAAATAAATAATCGCAGCATAACATCCTAAGAAAAGATGCAGAGAAAAGGAAAATATTCAGCAGCAAAATGTATTTGCTTATACAAAGGAAACTTTTTTTAAAGATTTTTTGTATTTATTCATGAGACAGAGAAAGAGGCAGAGATACAGGCAGAGGGAGAAGCAGGCTCCACTCAGGGAGCCTGGTGTGGGACTTGATCCCTGGACTCCAGGATCACACCCTGGGCTGAAGGCAGGCGCTAAACTGCTGAGCTACTCAGGCATCCCCAAAGGAAACTTTAAACCTACTAATCAGTAGGAATAGAATAAAAAAAATAATGTCACATAAGCATTAGAAAAGAGAAGTAGAAACTCATAGATAAAAAAGTAGTAAGATGGTGATAAATAAGTAGAATTGAAAATACAGGATCAAGAAAAAAAAGATAAATTGGCAGGGAGTCAGATGAGCACATCTGTGTCTGATATTATAGGCAATGAGAGAAGGTTTGCGGTCATACATAGAGGCTCTGTGACGTCACTTAAGAAAAGTATTGCACCTGGGAGCCTGGGTGGTTCAGTTGGTTAAAATCCTACTCTTGATTTCAGCTTAGGTCATGATTTTAAGATTATAGGATCGAGCCCTGAGTTGGGTGCTGGGTATGCAGTCCACCTGGGATTCTCTCTCTACATCTCCCTCTGTGGCTCCCCTCCCCACCTCTCTCTTCCTCTCTCTTTAAAAAAAAAAAAAATAGACAACAACAATAACAACAACAAAAAAACCCCACAAAGGTATTCCATAAAAACAAGTATGGATTGAAGTCAGATTACAAAGGAAGAAGGAATTTTTTTATTGAAGTATATTTGACATACAACACGGCATACATTTAAGACCAACAACATGTTAATTTGACATAGTTTTTTATTGTTAATATGACAGCTCTTATAGCAGTAATTAGCACCTCAATCACCTTATGTAATTATCTCTTTTTACTGGATGGAATGATTATGTTCCAGTCTCACAATAAGTTTGATGATTGTAATATAGTCATTATACTGCACATTAGATCTCTAAGGCTTATTTTCTACTCTTAGCAAATTTATACCCTTAAACAACATCAGTACATACCCACCACCTCTCCCATCTCCTTGTAACCACCATTTTATTTTCTTTGAAAATGAATTTGGCTTTTTAAAATTCCACACATAACTGATAGCATTTGATGGTTGTCTTTCTCTGACGTATCTCATTCAATATATAATGTGCTGAAGGCCCATCCATGTTGTGGTAAATGGCAGAACGTCATTCTTTTTTATGACTGAATAATATTCCACATCATCTTACCCATTCATTCCTTGACGGACACTTAAATTTCCCTATTAATGCTGCAATAAACATGACAGTGGATATTTCTTTGATGTCCTCTTTTCATTTCCTTTGGGTATATACCTAGATGAGAAATTGTTGGATCGTATGGCAGGGCTATTTTTAATTCTTTGAAGAATCTCTATTTTTTTCCATAGTGGCTAAACCAATGTACAGTCCCACCAACAGTGTATAAAGTTTCCTTTTTCTTCATGTCCTCACCAGTTTGTTACCTCTTGTCCCCTTGATGATGCCCATTCTAACAGATATGAGGTGATGATATTTCCTTGTGGTTTTGGTTTGCATTTCCCTAATGATTAGTGATACTGAGCATCTTTTGGTGTACCTGTTGGCCATTTACATGTTTTCTTTGCGAGTAAAAGTGTTTTTACTTTCTCTGCTCACTTTTTAATCAGATTGTTTATTCCTTTATTATTGAGTTGTTGGGGTACTTTATATATTTTGGATATTAACTCTTTGTAAAAATGTCCTCCCATTTTTTACACTGCAACTTTATTACTTATTTTGCTGTGCAGAAGATCTTAAGTTTTCACAGCACTATTTGTTGAAGAGACTATCCTCTACCCACTGGGTGTTCTTAGCTCCTTGTCAAATATTAGTTGACCATATATTTGAGAGTTTTAATTCTGGGCTCTGTATCCCATTGCCCTGTAGGTCTATTATTATGCTAGTATTGATACTCTTTGTATTACTACAGATTTGTAATATAGTTTGAAATCAGGAAGTGTGATACCACTGGCTTTGTTTTTCTTCCTCAGAATTGCTTAGGTTACTTGGATCTTTTGTGGTTCTAAGCAGATTTTAGGAATTGTTTTCTGTTTCTGTGAAGAATACCATTGGATATACTTCTAAATTACTCCTAATTCTCTCTCTCTTTCTCTTTTAAAATAAAGTGTAAGGTTTAGAAATATTCCTTAAGAATTACCTAGAATTATCAACCTGTAGTTGTTAGGCAGATCATGTTTATATGCTTAAACAAGATATTTAGAGATGAAGTCAAAGAAAAGGTAACTAGGCATCTTGATCTTGTAGGTATAATCTATAGGAAAACATGAATATTATTATATTGGAGGCAGGATTTTACTGTAAGAGTGTTTGAAAAAAGAAATAATAGAATGCATCCATTATTTTAAAACGGTCACTCTGTCCGTTCTGTAAAGAAATACTGAAGAGAGACAAGAGTGGGAGGAGGAAAAGTGTGTGCAACTGAAGTCATGCAGATTAGATAAGATGGTGCCTTGACTAAGGTAACAGCACAAGTAGTAAGATGTAATGAGGTGTTGGATCTTTCCAAAGTATGGATGATAAGACCTACTAATGGATTTGATTTAGAATATGATACAATAGAGAAATCTATAGGAACTCTATGAAACAGGAAGAATAGAGCTACCATGAGATAAGGAATGCTGACAAAAGGGCTGATTTATGGTAAGAAATTAATATTTCATTTATCAAGTTATTATGGTTGAGATATCTACTTGATCTCTAGTTGGTAGTACAGAGGAGATAAATATAGTACTATAAATACAAGAGATACTTTTGGTCTGGATATAGAGTCCTGAGTCGAATAGAGATGCTATGTATAACTTTGTAGAGGAAAGGGATTAGAAGAGAAAATGCATCAAGACTGAACGTTAATCACTCAAAAGTATCTCTTTTCCAGCAAGAGCTTTAGAGTTAAGATGGACCATTGAAAATTATTCTTCATTGGGGCAAGGGAAGTGGGCTTTTATACCCACCATTGACTGAATAAGAAATAGAAGTTCCCCTCAGGAAAGATGAATGACCTTGGTAAGGTCCCAAAAAGAGCTATAAACCACTAAAACTCTCAGCAGCCAAGGTCACAAGTGCCTCTGTGCTGAAGTGGGTATCTGGGTTGCTCATCATGAAATCTACTAAAATCCATTTCTTAGGGCATTCAGATGCGCTCGATTAACATAATGTTATAAAGATTGCTTCTTCAGATTCTGTTGGCCTTCATTTCCAGGGATAAAATTGTAAGAGGAAGATTAGTTTGGTAAAGTACAACCCCTGACTCGAAAGCTCCTCTTGCTGGCATAACTGTATAACCATCACCGTCTCCTCTCCCATACTTTCTAGATTCTCTATATAATAATCAACTAGCAGGGAACTTTATCCTTCTCGGGTGGGGTCACTGTGTTTTTCTAGTCACAGTGGAAATTAGTCAAGAGAATACCAAAGGACAACAAAGTGAGTCCCTTGATTTTCCAACTTAGGCTTCTCTACCCTCCCCATTATGCAGCAAAATCCTACTTCCTCTGAAGATCAGGACCTATTCATCCTTGCCAGGATTAACCATTCTCCTAGTCTATTGGTCTCTAATCATGAGAAAGACAATGTGATTGGGAGTTGATTGTATTTGGAGGTTTAGTGGGAATATGGCTCTGTTACCTAGTGGAAGTATTTTGTCTATGAGGCACTGGACCACTATACCCGAAGAGCCCAGAGTCATAGAGATGGAAAGCACATATTTCCTAAGTAGGTTGCTAGGAGGCAAGGTAAACAGAGCCACAGATAATTTCATTCCTTGATTCTCAAACTAATGCAATTTACCAATTGAAGACAATTCATAATAATAATTGGTTTTGATGTCTGGGAGAATTACTCTTGATCATCTGGGGAAATCATTTTCAAGATGACACTTGAAGTGTATCTTCAATAGGCCATTCCATTACTCTATCAAGTTTGCAGCTTCAAGGTGTCATAACACATAGCAGGGCTAGTGGTTCTTATAATCAAGAGCTCACTACAGCCACATATTCTTTGATCTTATGTTTTTCCTGTGGTCTTGTACAATTATCAGCAGATCAAATACTCTATAATTCCTTAGATACTGTTGCTATCTAAAACACTGCAAGCAGGAAAGGCAATCCCATAACAAGAACTGGGTCTATCCCAGTAATGATAAAATGCTTTTCCTATGAGGGTGAAAAATAGTCCACTGTAATTAGTTTGCCACCAAATGGCTTGTTTCTTCAGGAAATGGTGCTGTTTCAGGGACACTGGGTTGTTCTTTGTTGCTGTAAGATGGGCAATAGACAGAAGCAGTGGTTAGATAACCTCTGGTGAGCTATGTAGCCCCTCTCCTTGCCACAGTAGCAACTATTGTGCTATCACTGGAATGGCCATGAAAGTGACTGTGGACATCGACTGTTTGGGTTATTCTGTGTATTTCATTGTTAAGTAGTTTCTCTAAGTTCTCATTTCCATAGGTCTTAGAACATACCTCATTTTCAGATCTCCATGTCTCCATAATTCCATCCATTTCTTGCCCTTCCAGACTTTTTTCCAGATTTTTGCCAACTAGCCAAGTTGTTTGATATTTGTATTACTTTGTTAGAGCTGCTATAGCAAAATACCACAGACTGAGTTGCTTAAACAATAGAAATTTATTTCCTTACTGTTCTCATAATCCGAGATCAAAGCTTTGGTAGGTTTAGTTTCTACTGAGGTCTCTTTTATTGGCCTGTAGATGGCTGCCTTCTTATGTCCTCACATGACCTTTTCTCTATGTGCCTATCTGTGGTGTTTCTTTCTCTTATCAGGACACAAGTAAGACTGGATTAGGGCCCCATCCTGATGGCCTCAGTTTATCTTAATGACATTGTCAAAGAACTTATCTCATAGCATGAATGTCTGGAGTGTTGGAATCTCAACAGATCCATTTAGTGAGGGACACAATTCAGCCCGTAACATCATTTTCCATGAGTTCATATATACTCTAACCATAGGCAACTTTTCTTTCCACACAAAGTAGATGACCAGGTAAAAACACAAATTCTACCCACTAGGACAACATTTCTTTACCAGTGTCTTGTAGGCTACTCTTAAATAGTGCCATAGCATAGCCCTTAAACATAGTCAGTTTGCACTTACATATTGACCTGACCCTACCTTTAGCCAAGCTTGAACTTTTGCCTCCTTTATACATAGATCACATGTCAGAACTGAAGAAGAGGATATGGTAAAATATTTGTGGATGACATGGGAATCTGGGCACATGAAGCTTGCATCCCAGATGTATGTCCCATTTTATGATGGATTGCTGTTGGGTTTACCCAAACTCAGGATTTGGTAGCTCTGATAGTACCTGGTTCATAATGGGCAGTTATGGCTGCATAGTACTTGATGTTCTATGGTCAAAGAAGTATTCCTACCAAGTTCATTCAAAGTCAGTTGTCTTCCATGTTGTTAACCAGTGCAATTTTCTGTTTTCTTGTGTTTCATGATGCTTGCAACCATTTCTCTAAACATATTTACTACTTGAAACAAATCTGCCTCCTTGGGGTTATTTCACCTTTTAAACATGCTAAAAGAGGCCATGACTTGTTTTCTTTTGCTTTCATCCAGAAATGACCTATAAAATGATTCATATGACTTAAAAAACAAAAGTAACATTATTTTTTCCTAAGATCACTCTCTAATTTGTTGAGTCTGGATCTGTCATGAATTTATGATTTATTTACTAGTCATTTTATGAGAAAATGGCAAGGATCCTCTTAAGTTATTGAGTCACAAATGAACAGTATAACTCTTGGCATGATTGCGAGGCTAAATCAAACCTCAGATTGATTCATTAGACTATGAAGCTAAGAATCCTTGTGTGAGGAAATAAACTGAACAGCTGCTTGGTGTTGACTTACAGCCTTGTTGTAAATAGCTGAATAGATGCTGTCCTCTTGGGAGATTAGTATTTAATCTTTAACAGGAAATTTCAAAGTATTTGCCCCTCGGGACCAGTCCTTAGCTGTAAAATATGAATGTTAGAGTATCTCACATGGATAGATAGTTCTGGTAAGGAGCATTTTTCCTACCTGAGACTTTTTTTCATTTGAATGTATTTACCTGATTATGCTGCATCAGTGTCTGCCTCAAGCAGGGCAATGAAAGTTCAGATCAGCTGAGTTATGGAAAAGGGCTGGATAAAAATTGCCAGCAACAACAAGATAGGATTGAATTCAATTACCAAGGAGAGATTCTTAAAATAAAGCAAAGTGTGTTTCATACTAGAATAAAAGTGATCTTTACTCTTTCAGAAAAGAGTAATTTGTCATGGAGGATGAATGAGCACTCAATATGACCAGTAGTAAATCAGCTAAACTATACTTTGGGATAATAAAATTAGAAAGAAGAAAGAGAAAGAGATCTCTTAGATTTAGCCCAATTATAAGGACTTCATGTCCAAAGCATTTAAGTTAGAATCAAGTTAATGTCATTTCAGAGGACACATTTCCATCACTATAAAAATATAAATTACTTTTTAGTCTCACATTGCAATAGCCTTTTGAATAACAATAGCTACAAAGGGACATCATTTGTACTATCCATCTTTTTTTTTTTTTAAATTTATTTAAGTCTAGAGTCTCAGAATTGCCAAGGGAAAGTTAAAGGAAGGGAACAGTTGCAACCCTATGGATATATGGTACATAAGCCAGTTATATTGAAAAGAGATGTGGAAAACTGTCATTGAGCACTGATACTAGTGCTTCAAAAAATAAAATAAATAAAATAAAAAAAGAAGGAGGAAATATCTTTAGCAGGACCTGCTCATAGTTCTAGCTTTTTTCTCCATAATTTTGTGAATAGTGTCATCCTGGAAATACATGATAATTTAATATGCATCTAACAGACATACATCCAATATATACTTAATTATTTAATACTATTAGAAGATCTCATTATTTCCAATATCCTATTATTTATGATAAATGAATGAGACATCCACACATAACTGTTTCCATCACTGTAACTGTCATAACATTTTATGAAATTAAAAGAAATTGTGAAAATTTTAATAATTTTATCAATTCTTATGTAGACAAAAGGTCATACTCATGAAAACAAACTATGATCTGAAAAAGCAATAGGACAGCTAAAGAGAGGTCTAAATTTAGCAGGTTGATTTATACCCTGTATATATTACACAAAGTAGGAGTTTTCAAAGCATGATAACATGAAACCTAAATGACAACAGGAATCTCTAGCTCTTGTGCTTAGAGGAGAATTCAAAATGATAGAAAGGTAAAATTAAAACCTCAACTAAATAGGACCTAAATAGCTAGCTAGATATAAGCAAAATTTTCCACTATAAAAAAGGACATTAAACTATATGCATGTAGTTGATGAATATTTATTGCTGGAAACAGAAGAAATTTGAGATATATTACCCTGCAACATATTTGCACTTTCTTTTAATAAATTTTAAGTAGAAAAATAAAAGCAATCTGGAAGAGTTAATTCAGGAATTAATGGTTAATCACAATGCCACTGGAGATATTTAAACATCATTTTCAATGGTAAAGACCAGGCTATATTTTGCAAGAAAACTAATAGCTTTTTTTGAGGCTTAGGATTTATAAAAATATAAAGGAAAATGTATCTCAAAGAAATGAAAGCTCATAATGTTTAAATCAATCGGTAAAGCAAACCAATCATAACAACACCAAAACAGGAAAAGAGAAGCTGATACATTTTTAAGGATGGAAAAAGAAATCCATAGCATGGATAACTGGTGTTCTTAATAAAGAGAAACATGGTAAACAAAAATATTTTTGAATAATTAACAAAATAAATTTAATCAACAAATAATTCTGTTCAAAAAAACACAAAAAAAACCCACAAAAAATAAAAACCAGTAAACAGAAAAATAAACCAAAAAATAAACCCTGGTGTCTTACTTTGGCTCCATAAATTCAAATCCATGAAGATGGTGAACATGTAAAAGTTTTAACTTACAAATTCCATGCTTATCCATGTTAAGTTTTTATTAATCAGCTTTCTAAATGAACATAAAACTTTATACATATGAATATTATATTTTTCCTGTAAAAAGTTGAACACACAAACTGGCAAGGTAAGTTAAAGAATATCTGCGAACAAATAGGGTTATAAAATAAAGTATTGTAGTTCTTCTAAAAATACAGAAACATAATATGAAAACTGTCAGTTTGAACCAAAATACAGGTGTTAGCAATTTTAGTTAAGACATTGTGATAATTGAAAAGAAAAAACTTAGAGATGAAAACTCAGAAGTGTTGTATAGCAAAAAAGTTTGCTGATACAATAAAATAATGAAATAGACTGATTTCAAAACTTCTTCTAGAAGCCAAAACCAAAACTATACTAGAAATATTTTACCTTAGTGGTTAAGAGTATAACCTCTACCATTTACTAATTACATAATCTTGGGCTAGTTACTTAACCTCTAGATGCCTCTATTCCCTCATCTGTAAAACAGAGATAATCATTCTACCTACTTCATGAGGATGCTTTTGTCCTTAATTTAAATGAGTTTCTTTGGTTTAAATGAGTTAATAAATGAATAGAACACATTACTCATAAGAATCAAAGAAGTATGAGTGATAAATTGTAGAATAAAGTATAAAAGATACTGACTTTAGGATAAAATATATCAAATTTAGAATCAGAAAACCTAACAGGTCAGCGATTAAGATACCAAATAGAGAAAATGGAAGAGGTCATTTATCCCTCAAACAAGAACATTCCTTGGAAAGAAGGAAAAGCAACTGCATTAATAATAATAAACCTACAAAACATAAAAAATTTAGACCTTGAGTTTAAGAAGTTTCTGTCAATAGACCACTAGGCCATAATACTTTTTAGAAAGCCTGATCTAAATATTCCTTAGGAAAATAAGTTACGACAAATACATGCAGTGGAGAAACACACAATGTGATATAGATCTAAGTGATTTAGGCAAGAGGCATCTACGGTTTGCTTTTGAATGAGTAAGAGTAAGATAAATAACAGTAACTCTATGAATATAATTATATATAAATGTGTATGGAATTTGAGAGTACAAATGGGAAGAAAATGACTGAAAACATTTCACTCAAAAGCAAGTTTTCTTGTGTATTTAGGTCGAAGAGGAAAAGAAGGAACTTATTAGTCATATTGATCAGATAGTACAGCAAGGAACATATCTCTGCTTTAGAACATTATCTTTAATCATGAGAATGACTTTCTCATTATGAACAAGTCCTTTTGATATTCCATTTAAGAACTTACCACTTTGACAGTTGCATTTCTAATAAGCAGTTAGACCTAAAGGAAGGTTTCTCATCTAAAGAACTGTCCTCTAAGAAACAAATTGTGTTAGAGGATCAACAGATAGCATCCTTTGCCCTGTTCATGGATTTCTGAATATGAGTCCTTGAAACAAAACCAAAGGGAAAATGTTGCAAGCACAAACACTGCTGGTAGGCAATGGAAAGTAAAAGAAGCCACGTAGCTGACATCAAGATGATACGTGGGTGATCTTGCTGATTGGATAAGAAGGTAGTCTTAGAACCAGACTATGCAGTCCAGGGCTACTTATCCTGTGTGTCAATAAAAATGTTGTAAACCTGATGACATACAAAACCAAGGCAGTAGTTGTGTTTCAGTGTGCAAAACCAATACCATCAGAGATAAAATGTGATGGGTCAAAGGACATGTATAGATGCCCAGTAGCTCTACCTAAGTCTTCTGCGCTACCAGCTTAGAGTTGCCAGAGGCAGCTCCATGAACAAAGTTATCTAGCTTCAAATTGGAAGTCCCAGTAAAAACCTTTATCTTACTACCACAACAGAATATCGAGATATAAATGCTCTGGTAAAAGAAAAAGTGAGTTTCTAGTTCAAGTATCAAGTGCTATTTGCTTTAATACCAACATTAAAAAAAAAAAAAAACAACAACTAAGAATTCATTACTTCGGATCTTAAATAGTAAAATTCCATTAATGTATTGTTGTAGAATACATAATTCATATATTACAGGTAATAGGAACATAGATATATTGTTGGGCTTTTTTTAAGTTTTTAAATTCCAGTTAACATACAGTATAATATTAGTTTCAGGTGTACAATGGAGTGATTCAATACGTCCATACATCACCCAGCGCTCATCATGGACAAGCGTGTTCCTTAATCCCCATCACTTGTTTAACCCACCACCTTCACTCCCCTCCCCTCTGGCAACCATCAGTTTGTTTTCTGTAGTTAAATCTGTTTATTGGTTTGCCTCTCTTTTTTCCTTTTGCTCATTTGTTTCTTAAATTCCACCTATGAGTGAAATCATATGGTATTTGTCTTTCCCTGACTTAGCGTAATACTGTATAGATCCATCCATTATCATTGCAAAAGAAAAGATTTCATTCTTTTTTTATGGCTAATACTCTTGTGTGTATGTGTGTGTGTATATATATATACATACACATATATCACTCTTCTGTATCCATTCATCAGTCCACAGACAGTTGGGGTGGCTCTATAATTTTGTTATTATAGACAATGCTGTTATAAACATGGAGGGTGCACATATCCCTTTGAATTAGTATTTTTGTGTTATTTGGGTAAATACCTAATGGCACAATTGCTGGATCATAAGGTTCCATTTTTAAAGTTTGGGGAACCTCCATATTGTTTTTCAAAGTGGCTGCACCAGTGTGCATTCCCACCAAGAGTGCAAGAGGGTTTCTCTCTCTCCATATCATTACCAACACCTATTGTTTCTTGTGTTGTTGATTTTAGCCATTCTGACAGGTGTGGGGTGATATTTCATTGTGGATTTGATATTATTTCCTTGATGAGTAATACTGAGCATCTTTTCACCTGCCTGTTGGGCATCGGATGTGTCTTTTTTGGAAAAGTATCTCTTCAGCTCTTCTGCCCATTTTTGGTTATTCATTTTTTGGGTGTTTTATAAGTTCTTGATAGATTTTGGATACTAACCCTTTATTGGATATGTCATTTGGAAATACCTTCTCCCATTCAGTAGGTTGCCTTTCAGTTTTGTTGATTATTTCCTTCACTGTGCGGGAGTGTTTTGCTTTAGTCCAAGTAACTTATTTTTGCTTTTGTTTCTCTTGCCTCAGGAAAGATATCTAGAAAGAGGTTGCTGTGGTGGATGTCAAAGAGGTTACTGCCTGTGTTCTCTAAGATTTTTATATCTCACATTTAGGTCTTTAATCATTTTGAATTTATTTTAGTGTATGGTGTAAAAAAATGGTAGTTTCATTCTTTTACATGTTGCTGTCCAGTTTTCTCAGCACTGTTAAAGAGACATTGTTTTTCTCATTGGATATTCTTTCCTGCTTTGTCTAAGATTAATTGACCATATGCTTGTCGATTTTTGGGCTCTTAACTATGCTCCCTAAAATCTTCTGAGCCATGGGATGCTTTAAAATCAGATGAAAATGATAAATCTCGCTCTCCATAAACAATACACATTCATAAAATATGTTAACAATACCAGGGCATTGACAAGCCCCTTCAGTCAGTTTAAAATCTGTTCTGGAGAAGATATATTTAAACAAGTCCTTGCTATTTCTGGAATCAAATTCATATAACCTACAGCAGAGTAGACCTTGATAATTGAGTTTCTAGTGAATAGCGCTTGTGCAGCTTCCTGACTGGAAGGAGGCCGGCATTTAGGAGCAATTCAACATGAGTAATGGGTGGATATATTTTTCTCTTTGGTTTCTGTTAGGTCTCAGAGGAAAAAACAAAACCAAAAACATATCAAACAGATTCTAGGATGTTATACCCTAAGACTAGAACACTGTAGATTAGTGATAAATGTGGAATGATAGCCTTGCTTTTAACCATGGACCTTAAGAAAAACAGTTTATGGATATTCTTTATTTCATATGGAATAATATGATTTCTGAATTTATTAAATCTTTTGGAATGCAAAAGGCTGATCTTAGAAAGTTTCTCTGCTCCTTAGGTACTTCACTGAATATATTATGAGAGTTCTATATTAATGTGTTTTTTAAATGAAATATGAGAAATATTCTTTATAATAAACCTTGTTGAAGCAATTGACATGTATACAGAAAAGACTACAATGTATAATTATAAATGAATCTTTACAAAGTGAATACATTCATGTAACTATCATCCAAACCTACAACACTCAAAAATTCCCTATCTTTTCTAGTCACTATTTCCACATCCTGTCCAAAGTAGGTTCTACACTGACTTCTAAAACCACAGACAAATGTTCTTACTTTAAGTATTATCCTGTGAACCTTGCTTTTTTCACTCAACATTATTTTTATGCAATTTAAGTTGTGTCTAGATCTAATTCACTTACTTGCACTGATCTATAGCACCCATTGTAACTATATTAGCAAGAACATATATTGCCATTTATGATCTATAGTTCTTGGAATTTTTTTTATATCAAGTTGAAGGTTGTTCCTATTACATAGGAGTAGAATTACTTAGCCATAGAAGATATGCATATTTATTCCTAGGAGTTTTATTTTCCATAGAATATTCCAAAATGTTGGACAAATTTAAAATGCTACCAACACATTATACGAAATCCCTTTATTTTATTTTTTAAAGATTTTATTTATTCATGAGAGACACAGAGACAGAGAGAGGCAGAGACACAGGCAGAGGGAGAAGCAGGCCCCAGCAGGGAGCCTGACATGGGACTCGATCTCTGGTCTCCATGATCACGCCCTGGGCCGAAGGTGGTGCTTAACTGCTGAGCCACCCAGAGATCCCCAAGAAATCCCTTTAGTACATATTCTCACCAGTATGTCAAATTATTGATTAAAAAAACTCAAGATATTTGAGTAGATGTGTAGAGGAATGAAGCCATAATTTTAATTTATATTTACCTTATGAAAAATATGGTGGGAGAATTTTGTACTACCTGGCTTCAAATTTTATTATAAAGCTATAATAATTATGAACATTTTCCATTGTACGGATAGGCATACATCAGTAAACCAAAATACAAAGCCTAAAATTAAAACCTCACGTGTGTGGCCAGATAATTTTCAAGAAATAGGTAAATGAAACATTGCAAGAGAATTTTTTTTTTCAATAAGTACTAGAACATTTGGGAATTCAGTAAGTAAAATAAAACTTTCACTGTTACTCTAAGTATATAGAAAAAATTAACTCAAAATGGATCACAGATTTTAATGTAATAAATAAAACTAAAAAAATATATATGTGTAATATATATATGAAGAAAACATAAAGATAGTTTGTGTCCTTGGTTTAAGCAAATTTCTTAGGTTGCAAAAGCATAAACATTAAAGGGAAAATTTATGCACTGAAGTTTATTAATATTTAAAAGCTCTCTGGATGACAATGAAATGAAATACAAGGCACACCCTGAAAGAAAATATTTGCAAAACACTTACCTGATAAAAGGCTTGAATGCAGACATTCAAGAATGTAAAATTTTCTTGCAGTACAACAATAAGGTGACAACATAATAAAAAAAACAATATTTTTTATCTAAGAATGAACAAATACTTCACCAAGGTATATATATCGGTAGCACATGAGCCCATGACAAGATATTCACAATTATTAATTGGGGAAATGCAAATTTAAACTGTAAAGGATACTAGACCGATGAGAATAGCTAAAATTATAAAGACCTGAGAAGAGGAGAAGAAACTAAGGCTTTGAAGTGACTGAGAAGGTAAGCAGAACGCTGGTCAAACGCACAGTCATTTGGAAAATAGTTTAGCAGTTACTTAGGAATTCAAAAATATACTTTACAACTTGGTAATCCCACCTAGATATTTACCCAAGGGAAATGAGAATAAATGTCCACATGACGGTCTGTATGCAAATACATCTGAGGGCTGTTTTCATAATAGCTACCGCCCCCCCCCAAAAAAAACAAGAAAAACAAGTGCTCATCAACTGTAATAAAATAAATAAAATATGAAAACACACTCCTGTTAATAAAAAGGAACAGACTGGCGAGAGGTACATCTACATGGGTGTATCTCAAAAGCATCACACCATATGAAGAAAGACAGACACAAACATTAAAGAATGGCTGTGGATGTTTGAGAGATGATTATTTTTTAAAGTTGTTTTGGCATTGTTGGATTGTTTTGATGTTTTTCCTGCCCAGGTTGTGATCCTGGAGGGCCTGGATCGAATCCCACATCAGGTGCCCTGCATGGAGCCTGCTTCTCCCTCTGCCTGTGTCTCTGCCTCTCTCTTTCTCTCTCTCTCTCTCTGTCTCTGTATCTCTGATGAATAAATAAATAAAATCTTAAAAAACAATTCCAGTTAGTTAACATACAGTATAATACTAGTTTTGAGTGTAGAGTTTAGTGACTCGTCACTTTTTCATCACAAATGCCCTCATTAATCCCCATCACCTGTATCACCTAATTCCCTCCACCCACCTCCCCTCTGGTAACCATCTCTAGGGTTGAGTCTATTTCCTGCTTGGCTCTTAAGTTTTCACTTGACTTTTAACTTTTGATAAAATGGTGGATCTTGAGCAGCAAGATAAATCACTAGAATATGTCTGTGGGTCTTCAGCACGTTTACTCTATTTGCATGATGCCAATTCTTACAGAAAAGGAGTGAGGACGTCTATAAAATAATTTCCAAAGTGTGTTATCTCTGGTTTTTGGGCAAATGCCATTATATTGGGAGGAAACACATTTTGGTTTTGTTTTTTCCCTTAATGCCTAATAAAGTCATTAAAAATGTTTGCCTCCCCTTTCCACAGCATGCCTCCTCCATTTTCCAACTATTCCTCCTGGTTTCCAATATTGCAGTGTAATACACATTTGAGGCTTTATGTAAATTCCTAGTAGATGAAGTATTTCATATCAGAAGATAATTTTAGGGACATCTGGGTGGCTCAGCGGTTGAGCGTCTGCCTTCAGGCTCAGAGCGTGATCCCGAGGTCTAGGATCAAGTCCCACATTGGGCTCTTTGTGGAGAGCCTGCTTCTTCCTCTGCCTATGTCTCTGCCTCTCTGTCTCTTTTTCTCTCTTTCTCTCTGAATGAATGAATGAATAGATAAATAAAATCTTTTTAAAAATCTTTAAAAAAAGACATTTAATTTTATTTATTATGTATTTTAGCAATATAATAATTGGCACACTTAAAAGGCCAAAAAATGCCATTCCTGCATAAACCTACTACAAATTATTTGGTGTTTTGTGGTTTATTTTTCAGGTGTATGTCCACATTTAGGTACTTAGGAATGTTTTGGGGAAAAGGTTACAGCATTGTTGTACATGAAGTATGGGATGAAAGAGCAGATAGTTCAGCCACCATTTGCAAGGATACTACAAATTTTGGCCCTCAGTCATTTAACTATATACAGTTTAAACACATTCAAGAGATGTTACTATACTTACCTAATTATAAACTTTAAGTAAAAGACTTTGTCATGGTCAGTGGTGTGCTGGCTACCATTTTCAGTTTTTATAAGCTCATGAAAGCGAGGTGTTTATTGCTTCCTAACTCCTCATTTAGTGACCTCACGTAGGTAGCTTAAAATTGGCCTTGACAAGACAGTTTACATCAGAGAAATTACTCAATGTGACAAATCAGTTCCTTTCCTCTCTAGAGAACCTTTTGTTAATGATTACAAGCATATGACTGCATAAAAAACTTGAAAAAAAAAAAACTCAAGTAGTCCAAAACACTTCTAGGTGCTCAAAATAAGACATTAAGAAATCTAAACAAACAGTATTCTAAAATAACTCTCAGCATGACACAAATCAATTTTTAAATTTTATATTACTTCCAGCATAGTCAGCATACAGGGTTATATTAGTTTTGAATGTAATATATGGTGGTTCATTACCTCCATGGATCACCTGGGGCTCATCACAAGTCTCCTTAATCCCCGTAACCTATTTCACCAATTATATATGCATATCAACATATATACACACCTCATCCTCTTTATCCATTCATCTATTGATGAACACTTGGGCTGCTTCCCTAATTTGGCTTTTGTACATCTGCTGTAAACATAGGAGTGCACGAGTCCCTTTGATTTAGTGTTTTTGTATTTTTGGGTGAATATCTAGTAGTGCAATTATTGGATTGTAGGGTGGTTCTAGTTTTAAATTTTTGAGGAACACCCCTACTGTTTTCCAAAGTGGCTGCACCAGCTTGCATTCCCCTCCACGTACATAAAGGCTCCTTTTTCTCCACATCCCTGCAGCACTTGGTTTTCCTTGTGTTTTTTATTTTAGCTCTTCTGTCAAGGGTGGGGTGATTTCTCACTTTAGTTATGATTTGCCTTTCCCTGATGATGAAGGATATTGAGCTACTTTTCATGGATCTGTTGAACACCTGGTTGTTGTCTTCACAGAAATGTCTGTTCTTCTGCCTATTTTTTAATTAGATTAGTTGTTTTCTGGGTGTTGACTTTTAAAAGTTCTTTATAGATTTTGGATAAGACTAACCTTTTATTGGATATGTCATTTGCAAATATCTTCTCCCATTCAATGGGCTGCCTTTTAGTTTTGTTGATTGTTTCCTTTGCTGTGTGCAAGGTTTTTATTTTGGTATACTCCCAATACTTTTTTTTTTTTTTTTTTTTTTTTTGCTGTTATTTCCCTTGCTTCAGGAGACATATGTAGAAAAATGTTGGTATGGCCTATGTCAGAGAGATTACTCCTATGTTTTCCTTTAGGATTTTTGTGATTTCAGGTCTCACATGGAGGTCTTTAATCCATTTTGAATTTATTTTTGTGTGTGGTGTAAGAAAGTGGTCCAGTTTCTTTTTTTTTTTTTTTCATGTAGCTGACTAGTTTTCCCAACACCATTTAATGAAGAGGTTATCTTTTTCCCATTGAATATTCTTTCCTGGTTTGTGGAAAATTAATTGACCTTTTAGGTGTGGGTTTATTTATGGGTTTTCTCTTCTGTTCCATTGATCTATGTGTTTATTTTTGTTCCGATACCATATTGTTTTGATTCCTGCAGCTTTATAATATAATTTGAAGTTCAGAATTGTGATACCTCTAGCTTCACTTTACTTTTTCAAAATTGCTTTGGCTATTTGGGGCCTTTTGTGTTCCATATAAATTTTAGGATTCTTTGTTCTAGTTCTGTGATAAATATTGTTTATACTTTGATAGGGATTACATTAAATGTGTAAATTGCTTTGGGTAGTATAGACATTTCAACAATATTTGTCTTCTAGTCCATGAGCATGGAATATCATTCCATTTCTTTGTGTCATATTCAGTTTCTTTTGTTAATGTCCTATGGTTTTCAGAGTACAAGTCTTTTTCCTGTTTGGTTATATTTATTCCTAGGTCTCTTATTTTTGGTGCAATCGTAAATGGGATTAATTTCTTAATTTCTTTTTCTGCTTTTTCATTGTTCACATATAGAAAATGCAACAGATTGTGGGAGCCTAGCTGGCTCAGTCATTTTTTTTTAACTAATCTCTATACCTATTGTGGGGCTTGAATTCACAGCCTGGAGATTAAGAGTTGCATGTTCCTCAGAGTGAGCCAGCCAGGTGCCCCCACAAAAAATTCTAAAAAAAAAAAAAAAAAAAAAAAAAAGAAATGCAACAGATTTCTGCACATTGATTCTTGTATCGTGTTTCCTTACCTAATTTATTTATCAGTTCTAGTGGTTTTTTGGTGGAGTCTTTAGGGTTTTCTATATGGGGTATCATGTTATCTACCAATAGTGAAGTTTTACTTCTTCCTTATGGATTTAAATACTTTTTAGTTCTTTTTGTTATTTGATTGCTGTGGCTAGGACTCCCAGTACAATGTTGAATACAAATGTTGAGAGTGGGCATCCCTGTCTTGTTTCTGGCCTTGGGTAAGCTCTCAATTTTCCCCACTGAGTATGGTGTTCACTGTGGATTTGTCATATATAGACTTTATTATGTTGAGGTATATTTCCTCTAAACTTTCTTTTTTGAGGGCTTTTATCATGAATGGATGTACTTTATCAAATCCTTTTTCTGCATTTGTTCAAATGACCATACTTTTTTTATCCTTTATTTTATTGATGTGATACATGATGTTGATTGATTTGCAAATATTGAACTACCCTTGCATCCCAGGAATAAATCCCATTTGAGAGTGGTGAGTGATTTTTTTTTTTAAATGTATTATCGGATTTGTTTTACTAGTGTTTCTGCATCCGTGTTCATCAGAGATACTAGCATATTATTCTCCTTTTTTGTGTGTTTTTGTCTGGTTTTGGTATCAGGGTGATAGTGGCCTCAAGAGGATGAATTTGGAAGTTTCTCTTCTTCTTTTGGAGAATAATTTGAGAAGAACAGGTATGAACTCTTCTTTAAATGTTTGGTAGAATATCCCTGTGAAGCCATCTACTTCTGGACTTTGGCTTGTTGGGAGTTTTTTGATTACTGATTCAATCTCCTTGTTGGTAGTCACTCTGTTCAAATTTTCTATTTCTTCCTGATTCAGTTTTGGTAGGTTATGTTTCTAGGAATCTATCCATTTCTCTTAGATTTTCTAGCTTGTCAACATGTAGTTTTTCAGAATATCAAATCAATTTTTGAATATAAACTATCTGAAAAATTAATGAATGTCACTTATAAATCTTTTGGTAAATAAACTTAAGGTAAAACAATAGCATAAGATTTCATTTCTTTCCAGATATAAAATACCTAGAGGTCTGCTAAGAAATCTTGATAGAGTTTTAGCCAGTAATCCCAGAAGAAACAAATCCATTGTAGTGAATCTCTCATTACATTTCTTTATTCAGTAATTGATAGCTGGTGGTTGGTAAGATCTTCTAGAAAAATAATTTATATATAAACACAAGAGGGTCATTGAAATTGTAGATAAAACAAAATATTATAGAGAAATAGTAAAAGTATAAAATTACTGTTCATGACAATTTGAACAAACCAACATATTAAATGACAAAGGAAAATATAGCAAATAATCAGAATGCTAATGGAATAGAAAATTATAGAAAATTATATTTATATCATATCATTGCAGTGATTGATTGCTAGGCTCTTGAGCTGTTTGTTCATTTCCAAGGAGAGTCATTTGTTTAGCAAATTTTATCCCTGATATGATTTTTAAGAGCTATTATTTTTCAAATGGATTTTTAAGAATGACAATGAAGAAGAATTGAAATTACAACATTGAGTAGGCTTTGCCATGATTCATAATTATTTTAATACTGATAACTAATATATATCAAATGGCTTATTCAGTAATTTCTATTTGTTAGATGGAATGGATAATCTTATTAGAAAAATATTACATTCCTTTTTAAGCTGATATGTATAATTATGGATAAAATTCCTGGTTGTTAAAAAAGCTTAAATAAAACTATTACTGCATAATGGTCAGGCTGTGGCTTTACCCATAAAACTTACTAAAGAAATGGCTAATTGTTTAAGGTATTCTTTGTTCTACTGTCACTGGACAAAGGTGGATTACTTGATAACTGAAATTATAATTAAAGAGTTTGCAAAAAGGAATCTCAGGTTTAAAACAACTAAGGAATTTAAGACTAGAACAGATTTATTGGTACTTTTGCAAACTAGATATTAGTTTCCAGTATGTTTGAATGCAAATCCAGAATTTAAGATCCAAAGTTGATTAAATCCTAATAAGCAGAATTTTTCTGTTTAGTAGCAGACTAGTAGTTCATGCTTCACTAGTTCTCAATTTATAAATAGGCACGTACAATGATGCTTAAAACTATCACATTGACATCAGTTTCATCTCAAATTCAAGGCGATGGAATTGAAATAACAATAACTTATCTGCATTGCAAATTTTCCTCACTTCAAACAATGTTTGTGACTTTTAAAATGTAGTAAAAAAGGTTTTGTCTGCCACATATTCTATAATTTATGGATTTTTACAGGCCAATTTTATACCAGTGTTATACTACAGAAATCCTGCTCGTCACCACTTCAAACATTGTCCCTTTCCATTTCCATTCTACTACTAGTATATAATATGAGTACTGCTACAGAGGAACAAGTTAGAGAAATGATTACTCTTTTGGATACAGATGTATTACATAAGTAAGCCGGGTAGTTCTGAAAGACACTGAGTGCTTTAGGATCAAAGCCTATTAGGACAGAAGTCAATTTTTAAGTATATTTTGTGTATAAGCAACTGTTTTACACTTATAAAATGTGCAGTGAACCCAACCACCAAGCAGAAAAATTCCAGAAGCTAGGATCTGCCTTAGGAACTTTAATTTCAGTGAGTTAGATGGTCATTAGTGACACACTAGATCCTTGATCTGTGTTTTCTTTTTCCAATAATTCAACAGAAAATGGCATCCCTTGGAGTCATTGGTGAATGCTGGTCCTTACTAAATCGCTTTTTGTTGAAGGACTAATAAATAGTGGAAAAATACCAGATCCAGATCTGGAAAGTTATATGCAACAATCGGAAATCTGAGCATGACTTTAAAACATTAAAAATAATTATATTTTAAAAATAACTGTTGCAATAATAATTTTAGAATGTATCTGATTTGTAGCCTTAAAAAAATTTAAGAGAAAGATATGTTGAGAAGACATGACAGATTGATTAAAGGGATATATGATGACACAGGGAACAAAAGAAAAGAACCCAAACTCCTTTTTGAAATTTTAAAATAATCCTTTTTGTTATTGTTGAAAAAAAGAAAACAATATAGACAAAACAAAACAAAGATTAGAATTAGAGGACAAATCCATCATCTCTTTACGAAGATACAGTAGGGAAAATGCAAAAACAAGTGATGAAAGAAATCACATTTAAAACACCAGGATGAATTTCACTGAAAGATAAAGGAAGTATTTACTGGAACACAATTCAGTGATGGAATAGCTAAAATCATTCTTAACTTTAAAAAGATATGAACGTACAATCAAATTGACTTATGATGTCTCAGAAACAATTAAGTGAAATAAAAATAGAAGGTGAAAGTTTTGAGCAGTTTTAAATCACACATATATATTTTTAAGTGTAGAGATGTTTAGGGACATCTTAACCAATTTATTTCACTTATACTTTCCCTATTACATACAGCTAAGATTTATATATGGTAAGAATCTGTGACTAAGTCTAAAAGAACTCTTTGAATAAGTTAAAAATTCTAAGTGGTATGAAGCATAATACCATAGTTTAATTAACAGTATTAAATCATATATCATAATACCATAGTTTAATTAACAGTATTAAATCATATATTATAATACCATATTTTAATTAACAGTATTAAATCATATATTTTAAGTTCAAAATATGACAAAAGAAGTTCCTCTAAATTCAGAAATAGAGCTTGCCAGAAATATGTTTTCAGAATAATAGCTGTTGCATGCAAGGCACAGAAATTTTTATTTAAAATGGAGAAGGAATATAGCAAAATTCCGTTTCTTACTCTGCTCATCAAAGTAGAAGTAATTTTTTTTTAATAAATAGGAAAAGATCTTAATTGAAGGAGAGAAAAGCATTGGAAAGCATCTCTATTTAATGCATCCCTAATATTTTCTCCTTACTGTACCTAATGTAAAATACGTCTCTAATGGATGCCTCATTAAAAGAAACAAACTAACTAAATAAATAAACAAATAATAAAATAAATAAAAGAAACAAACATGCAAACAAAATTGTTAATTTTATTATTATTATTATTATTTTTGCTTTTAAGCAATTTTCAAGTTAGGAAATTTCTGTAGTGCACCATGACTTGATTAAGCTATAAAACCTAAACATACTATAATTTTTTAATATTCCTGTAGTATAGTAAGATCCAATTAATACCTTGAGAATGATGTCATTTTTTGATAAAATTGAATATTTGTAGTGGTTTCAAAGTAATATTATTGATTTCCCTCACGAGTTAGGAGTATAAAATTATTTACCTGGATATGACAGTTACTGATTCTTTATATCTATATGTTAATTGAATAGTATGAACCCAGGGCCAAGTACGTTTACTTCAAGTTCTTTTTATACATAAATATAAAACATCGTCAACTTGAAGTTTCATTATCATACATATGAAAAAAATACAAAGTTCCTGAATCACAGACTGAACAATATCATCTTTAAAAGGATTCTATTATTCCTAAATATACAATACAAATACAATTGCACCAATAGAATTATACCTGCTGTATCGGGTCAAAATTAAAAATTACTCTAGCATCTTCTACATTTAAGTAATGAATATAAATTTATTTCTAATAAGTTGTGATTGACATTACATCATAAATATGATCAAAATACCTTTTGGTTTCCAGAAGCCCTCTCTAAGAGATGTCATTGACAATGCCTGTGGCAGACCTCTTTGGTTCTCACATCATATCTCCTCTGTCTGTATATGATTTTGGTAGTCAGCTGTGGAAAGACTCTTCTGCACTGGCTGTATTCCATCTCAAATGTGTACCACTCAGTTTTCCATTATGCCTCAGGATCTTTCTGGTGCTACGACAATCTGATTTGATGACATTCATATATGATACAAAATGTGAGATCGTTAATGTCTCAAAGAGCACCTTTCAAACCAAGGGGGCATGAGGGAGTCACTGGTTAAATGCACTGGTTTCTTTTCTTTCAGGTCGACATCACTGGAGGATTTCTTTACTTCTTACAGGGCACAGGTAAGTCTTCCCTGTGGCATTAATAATGTACTCTTATATTGATTTTCCATCTTCCCTGATTCTTCTACTTTCTACTTCTTTACTTGTGCTTCTTGGTATCACCTCACAATAACCTACATTTATCCAAGTCTAGCCTTATGCTCCGTTTTCAGTGAAGTGCATGATGGCCTCTCTGCCCTAGAAAACAGACATTCAGTAGGAAATTCCAGAACACAACAGCATTAGCATTTGTAAAACTATCATGTGTGATAGATTGGGCAAGGTGAACTGGAAAAAGTGGCATTGGGGAAATGCAGTAAGTCTAGCATTAAAATAGTCTAAGCTCAATTGTAGTGATAAGAAATGTGGAGTTGTTGGCTTTTGGTTAGCTGCCTTAGAATTTATGAAGAGAGAGTGAAAGGCTTGGGTCAACAAATATCATTTAAAGCACACTGTGAAAGTCATGGCCACGTTAAAGTGAGCATCTTTTATGACAGTCATGGGGCAAACATTAGTAAAACTTGGGATCAAGCTTCAATTATAAGGGTGACAAAACAGACTAATAAAGTTTTCCAACTTAGTAGTTTGCTAAAAAAGCTTTGGAAGAATCTTAAAGAATAGCTCACGGATTAGGAAATTTTAGAATGGATTTATTATATGAAACTAGAGAAGCCACATGATGAAAAAAGTCTTAAATAAGTTCTGGAGAATATTCCTTTCACTAAAGCATAAGGAATAGTCTAGTGGAGGGGCCACCATTACTTTTTAGCTCAGTTGTGTCCCTCTGCTATAGATGAAGGTTGGCAGTAGAGATGCTGTCATGAACCTGCGATGGAGGTCTTAAGAGTTTGTGGGAATGACAGACTTCCAGAAGAGTAGAAGACAAGTGTTTGTACTAATAAGACAAAGGAAGAGTGTGTCTAGTTTCCACAATGCATGCTAATACCATAAGGTATGTGACCTTGACTCATGGTCTGTGGTAATGGCTAAGAGACATTGTATCCATAAGGGATCACAAAAAGTGGGGAGAAGAGGGTGGACATCAGCTCTACAATAGAAAGCTGCGATCCCACACTTCATTTCCAGGTCTGCACCACCGGATTCCGAGCTCGTTGATAAAGGGAGAAGTAGGTGCCCTTGAGAAAGACTCTGACATGTTACTATATGATTATGCGATAAGCTGTCATCTAAATTCTGGGAATCAACTCTAAAAAACACTTGCATATACATAGAAATATGAATAGAAAAAATATCATTTGATTTATTATTTGTAAAAATTAAAACTGGATGAGAAAACTACCTTTCAAGAAGGAATTATTTCAAAATATTTGTCTCACCTGTATATTGGAATGTCATGCAACTATTTAAAAAAAAAAATGAGAACCAGGCTTCCATGTGCTGATATTGAAAGATTTCTAAGAGATAAAGCTTTTAGGATAGTATATACAATTCCATATAATTTATTTAATAAAACAACCATATGCTTATATGCACAAAGATAATAGTTTAAATTAATTCTTAATGAATAGCAAAATGTACCCCAACTGTTAATGGTTATTTAAAAAGCATAGTAACAGAGAAGATAAATGAAGTTTAGTTATAAGAGGGAAGTTAAGAGACTTATAATTTTTTAATGTATATTTTAATGCATTGCTTGAATCATTTTCCTAGAGTGGTGCATTCATGTCATATTTGTATAACTTAAAAAAAAAAAAACAGAAATGAGACATTTAAAGCATCTTTTACCTGTGTGCCTTCCTCCATCATAATTTCCTTGTTCCTCTAAGCCAGAGATAACTATCATGAAAATTTTGTATTTTTCATTCTTTTTTTCTTTTTAAAAATAATATTATTTGTATCTTGCATAGATAATCCTAAGCAAGAAACTTACATCTGTTGTATATTATATTATTTAAGTCATTTTGTATGTATTCTGTGACTTACAATTTTTAATACCACTATATTGAAAGTCATGGGGTTTATTTCTATTTTGGTCCATTGCAACTATATTCCACTGTAGGACTATAACATAATTTATATCTAAGGAATTACTCTCATGTTTGTATTTTTAAAAATACACATCAATAAATCACTCTCCTTCTTTCTCATATTGGTTTTTATACTACAAAAAATCCTCTACATACCACTTAAATTTAATCAAAGTACTTGGGTATATAAATTTTTTCAGTGATAAACAGGATCTTTCATTGTTAATTTTTTGATTCAGAAGTGTGTTTTCAATTTCTAAATATATGGCAGGTTGTTAATTTTTTAATTAAAATATCCATAGGCAGAAAAAAAGTCTTAAAGTCACATGTGAAACCTGCCCTTATGGTCTTTTAAGTGGTAAGTTTAATGAATTCTCCAATTTAGTATATTCTTCAATTTTTTTAGTTTATTCTTCTTACATTCATTAGATCAAACTTAATTTTGTGCTACCAAATCTATATTATAACTTCTTTTACAGAAAGATATGTTAAAACCTTAAATTGTTTTGTCGTATTATCAATTATTTTTTAAAATGTTAATTTTACTTTCAGCATTTTAAAACTAATTACTACCTAAACACAAGATCAGAATTTTCACAGCTTACAGGTTGACTAAACTTTTTATTATGTATTGTGACCTTTTTTATTCCTAGTAATGTTTTTAGCCTTAAAATCAATTATGCCTACTTGAGTGTAGCTGTGAATTTTAGTATTTTCTGTTGAGTTATAGCTCTTACAGAAAGGTAAAAATGTAGATCTCGGTGAATTAGTTCAAAGTATACATACCAACCAGATGAAGAAATCCAACATTGCCAGCATCTCAGAATACCAAATTTTAGTGTTGCCTGTTTTTGAACTCTAAATAGAATCATAAAGTATGTATCATTCTGTGTTAGAGTCTTTTTTTATTCATTTATCTGTAGTTTGTTCAAGTATTTTATGGTATTTCATTCTATGAATATACTATACAATTATTTTATCATTCTACCAATGATAGACACTGAAGCTGTGACAAGCGTAAAACTGTGTCAAATAATATTGCTATGAATATTACTACATTTTTCTTCTGGTGCCCACATGCAGTTTTTTTCCTGTCACATGTTTACCAGGAAACAGAGTTGTCAGATAAAATACAAGATACCCAGTTAAATGTAAATTCTAGATAAGCCACACAAAATATTTTACTATATGTATTTACCAAATAGTGCCTATGTGCATTTACACAAAACAAGATTCTCCAATGCTTACATGAGATCTACATTTAACTAGGAATCATGTAGTTTTGTTAGCTACATTTGGCAAACCTACATAGAAAGAAAAATAAAAATTTAAAAACCTCTTTTTAGTCAAGGATGTATTTACTATTTTTAGAAGCTTTTTTCTTAGGCCTTTCACTTTTCTATATCTTCTTGGATTAGAATTTCATTTGTACTGTGAATTTTGATTTGTCAAGTTTTGATTTTCTTTTTCCAAATGGCTACCTGATTATAGTTGAATACTTTATAGAAAAGACCTTTTTTTTTCTCTCCTATGTAGTTCCACTTTGGGTTTCATAAAAGCTAAAATATGTAGGGATGTTAGGTGGGATGATATTAAATCTATTGATCAATTTGGGAAGAAAGGACATCTTTAATATTTTCAGTATTCAAACTGTGAACATGGCATATGATTCCAGTAATTGAAGACCTTTTTTTCTGAAACTATTTTAGTGTTTATGTGTGCATCTTGAATATATTTTGTTAGGTTTATTCCAAAACATGTGAAATTGTGCTGCTATTGAAGTCGAGATTTGTGAAATTATCCATAATTAAGATGGAACTGTTTACCAATATTTGCTGCTCTTTCCATATACTTTTAACAGTTGTGATTTTTGTGACTGAAATTACTCCCTGTTGTTTGACTGTAAGATTTATTAAAGCAAGAATTATATACAGTTTTATTTACATTATATCCACAGTGCCTAGCTCAATTGGTGGCACATAGTAGGCAGTGACTTGAAAATATATTTTGATAAGCATGCTTTAGAAACACAAATGCTAACCTTCACCACATGCATAGTAATCTTCTAACAATTTCTTTATGCTAGAAAAACATGAGCCTAGTCCATTTGAATTTAGATTAGGAAGAGAAAGTTAGGAAGTAATTATCTACAGGACCAGATAGGGGAAAATTGGTGAATTGATCTTTAGATTTCACTCTTGGGTATTTAAAATACAGGACATATGAGTTCAGAAAAACTATCAAGATTTGCTCTGCATTATCATAATCCAGAATAAAAAATGGATCCATTGGTAAGACCCTGTGTTTCATTTAGTTCAGAAATCCAGCTTTTTTCAAGGGGCAAGAGTTAAAATACTTGTAAAGAAAGAAAACAGAATAGGAAACCTCTTTAAAAAAAAAAAACTATGTTTGAAAGTTTTTTAAATTAAAAAAGGGAATATTAAACCTTCTCTCCAATGAGCTGATTAGAACATTGGTCTCACCCTGTGAAGCTCCACAGAGGTATAATGACAAAGGATTAAACAGGACAATCAACTCTTGGTTAAGTATATGAAAAGCATCATAATAGACTTTCCCAGAGATGAAAAGGACCTATCACTCTATCAAAGATGAATTTTATCCCCCTTGTCAGAGCACGCCTGCAGTCTGTGAGCATTTCTGTCATCCTTCCAATTACCAGTCTTCTCCAATGTAAACAAATAGAAAGGCATAATATCATTCAGTCTCCTTAGTGATTATTATCCTTTACAAAACAATCAGTAAAGGAACAATTATTTTTATGTAACACTGTATGTTAACTATACTGGAATTAAAATTAAATATTTAACAATTATTTTTATAATGTGAAGAAGTTACACAGTCCGTGTATATTGGAATATACGAAGAAAACATATATATTCTAATAGCATGTGTATGCATCTTTTTTAGGAGGGGTGTGGTTCACTAAAGCAAACAGATGAAAACAGTGTGGTAGGTACACAAACCAAAGATGATTAGGTATATGAAATGAAAAGATATTTTCTGGTTTCTTATAAATATTTAAGAAGCACCTGGGTGGCTCAGTTGGTTAAGCATCTGTCTTTAGCTCAGGATATGATTCCAGGGTCCTGGATTGGGTCCAAAATCAGGTGCTCTGCTCAGTGGGGAGTCTGCTTCTCCCTCTCACTGTCCCTCCGTGCTCTCTTTATCTCTCTCTCAAATAGAGAAATAAAATCTTTAAAAATAAATAAAATATTTAAGAGAACACTCACTATAATTTATATTTCATTATAATTTTCTTTTTTAATAATTTTATTTGATTTTTTAAACTTATTTTTTATTTTATTTGAATTTAATGATGATTTGACATGTTACATTTTGAAATAACTTTTAAGTTGTAAAAATAGGGCAACAAAAATAACTGCTCCTGATGTTGCCTGCCCCCTCTTTTTATTTGCAGGCATAAAATCATACATCAGTAGCCTTGTGGGTAAATGCAGATACAAGTAAAGTAATGTGCTATTTTAATTTAAATGCAAAATATTTATTGCTCTTACATAAAGTCAATAATATCCATATTGGTGAATAAGTGCTTCTGATCCAAATCAATTTCTTAAATTACATAAAAATTTATTATAGCTCATAACTTTATATTTCTCTAGATACTGTGTAAATCTTTGAAAACAATTAGCAAATCCAAAAGCACTTTGTACATCTATGAATTTTTAATGCTCCTTTACATGCCATCTTTCTTCCAAGTTGAAAAAAATAATCGCTTTAAATGTCCCATCTCTCTTCAAACCCTTTAACTTCCAGCACTAAGGCAACTATGTAGAACATAAATAACATTAATTTTCAGGGCTAATGAATCAGACAACATTATGAATGGATTTTCAATTGGTATAAATGCCTTCCAGTCACACTGCCTCCTATGCATCCATTGGCTGAATAAGTATGAGACAACCTTCTTAGATGACATGAAGGCCTCTGAAGAAATGCCACATTTTTCCTGATGTTGAAGGGTTAATCATTGAAGAGTATGGGAGGTGATTAAATAAACAATAGAAGCTGAAAATGGTGGCAATGAAACTCTTCCTCATGGTGGGGACCCTGCTTCTCCCTCTGCCTATGTCTCTGCCTCTTTCTCTCTATCATGAATAAATAAATAAAATCTTTAAAAATATTGACTTGCAAACATTAGGAAAGTTGCTTTTTCTCTTTTCTCCAGTACCAATCCAAAGCCCCTCATGTAAACAAATATCCTCATTTGTGCAGCATAACATCAGAGATCTACTGGCCACTTAGGATGCATCTTTAGAAGAGGGCTGCTAACCTATGTGAGTCATGGAACCCAGGAAACTGTGGGGTATTGTAAGACGTCCTAAAATCCATCATAATATCAAGGATTGCTCACATATTTAAAAAAATACTATCTCCACTATTTATGTATATTTGACAACTCTGTGTAACTGCTACTGTTATGAGGAAATATGCATGAAAAAATTGGGTCAAAAATTGTACATATTATTCAGATTCAAAAGATACATTTTACAGGGAGTGTCTTCACTGGAGCCTGGCTATTATTAGCAAGCTTTAACAGCAGGAATACTGTTGTTTCAGGGAAGGGTTGTAAATGTAGATTTAGCATTAGTTAAGGAGGGTGATGAATAACAACTCCATTAAATAACCAGTGTTAATACTCAATTTTCATCATTATTTAATAATTTCTTTTATTTTTATTTATTTTTATGGTTTTAAAGATTTATTTATTTTAAAGAGAGAAAAGGTCTAAAGCGAGCAGGTCAGAGGGAGAGATGATCTAAACAGGCTCTCCTTTGATTATGTAGCCCAATGCTGGGCTCTATCCTACAACCATGAGATCATGACCTGAGTGGAAACCAAGGGTCAGATGCTTAACTGACTGAGACACCTGGGCACTCCTTGTTTTTATTTTCAATAGGGATTTTTTTTTAATCTGTCAGAGAGAATTGTGTTCAGCCATTGTCTGCAATGATAAAGGAGCAGAATTCTATGTCTGTGCTTCAGGGAAATTAGACAACACTGGTGATATCTGATGAATTACTGAGCTTAAGAGGCAGACAAATACTGGCTTTCATATCTTGATTTTCACTTGATTCTGGCTGAAGGAAGTATATGCGTGAATTAGGAGTGTTGTTACAAGTTAGAAATGGAAATAAATGGTAATATGGATTGGGTCCCAAATGTTGCAATAAAAGGGAGTTTGAATCGTATGGAAACAGAGGCTTCAGAGTTTTTGTTTTTTGTTTTTTCCTTCCCTCAAGAACTTCATGTAGCACGGCTCCTGAGAGGGGGGACAAAAAGCTAACCAGAGAGGGCAAGATAGGCCAAGAGCTCAATCCTCAACCACAGTGATGTTAAGAGTGGAGAAGATAGGAGCCCCTGGGGGGCTCAGTTGGTTAAGCGTATGCTTTTAGCTCAGCTCATGAGATAAAGTCCTGCTTGGGGAAGCCTGCTTCTTCCTCTCCCTCTGCTCCTCCTCCTACTTGTGATCTCTTTCACTGTCTGTCTATCTCTCTCACAAATAAATAAATAAAATCTTTAAAGAAAAAAAAAGAGTGGAGAAGATAGACGCATTTCTCTGATCTCCAGGTGTGAGACCATTGAGTGACATCACTGAATCCAAAAGAAAACCCTCTCCATGAGCATAGCCGGGATTTTCAGGCAATCTCTCAAAAGAAGTTGTCTTCATGGAGGTTGGCTTGAAGAAGAATATGATAGGTACTTTTATATTGTTGTTTTTTTGGTTTAATTTTGTAATAATTTTAGATTTACAGAAAAATTACAAAGATAACATAAAGAATCCCCATATGCCATTCAGCTAGATTTTTGCTAGTGTTAATTTTTTTTAAATGACAGTATATTCATTAAAGCTGAGAACCAACATTTGTATGCTACTATCAACTAAGTTCCACACTCGATTCAGGTTTCCTTAGATTTTTTCCAGTAGTACTGTGTCTGCTCCAGACTCCATCCACAATAGCACATTGCATTTAGTTATTAGTTATCCTGTCTTTCTCCTTTGTCTCTTCCAACCTAGGACAATAAGTCTTGTTTTGTTTTATTATGACCTTGATAATTTTGAGAAATACTTAAAAGTTTAGTGATTATTGTCTTTATACACATCTAACAAAAAGATAGAAGTTTGAATTATCATCTGTCCTTCCAATTTGTCAGATAAACTACAGCTTAGAGATAATTAGGGAAATCTGGCAATACTGAAGAAGATGGAAATAGTGCCTGGCTGCGGATGTCAGTAGGACAAGAAAAACTTTTTGTGTTAAAGATTTTATTTATTTATGAGAGAGAGAGAGAGAGAGAGAGAGAGGCAGAGACACAGGCAGAGGGAGAAGCAGGCTCCATGCAGGGAGCGCGACGTGGGATTCGATCCGGAGTCTCCAGGATCAAGCCCTGGGCTGAAGGAGGCTAAACTGCTGAGCCACCTGGGCTGCCCAAGAAAAACGTTTAAATAAAAGATAAACTATAGGAATTATATGGGTTCAATTATTGGGACATAAGAAGAAACTCATAGAAGTTGCCAAAAAAAAAAAAAAAAGGCAAAGTGAATGAGGTAAACAATACATATATGTAGTTCAGATTATAGATAATCTAATACTAGATTTTTTTCAATATAATCTGTCATTCTGAATTTAGTACTACTCTTTCTTCTTTTGATTCCACATCATATTGAGAGTTTTGGTGAATTATGTATCCTTTCTATTAATTAGATATATTGCTAAAATGGTAGTGATAAAACAGAGCAGATGGTAGAGGTTAAGCTTATTTAGAGGTGAAAACTGAAGATTATATAGCAGTTAGGAAAAGGTAAGTCTTTTACTTTATTTCTACACACAAAAGTATGCTCCCTTTATTTCTAGAAACAGTTCTAGGCACTGTTCATTGAGACTGATCTTATGAAATAGTTAAAACCTCATGCATGTAAGGCATTAATGTAGATTTCTGTTTTATCTGTCAAGTCCTGATGGACAATGAAATATGTGTTTGAGATTCATCTGTTTCTTCCATATTGTTTTCAATCTTTAAATCGCTTGCCTCAATCTAAATGCTATTACTTATTCTTTTATCTATTTAGAATTATTGATGGAGATGTATGGTACTGTCAAAGACAGAATTCACCAGACAATTAAGAGATGATTTTATTGGGCAACTGTAATAGGGAGAACAGGCTGTATCTGAAAGTCAAAAAGTGGCTTAGCAGAGTATTTTTGCCGTAGCATTTTTTATAAGGAGGGGGAGAGAGTTGTAGACAAGGTGCTTTACCCTCAGGGTTATTTTGTATGTAGGAAACGTGCCAGTCACCTATTTGAATGGGAAATGTTTATCTCTGCATCAAGCCGGTTTCTGGGGTACAAACCAGTCTAATCCTAATCACTCATGGGACCAAGAACATGACATGACACTAGGGATGAAAGTGGAAGGAACCATATCTGACATTGGCATTAGGTATAAGCAAAGGGAAAGGTCTAATTTTGATCTTGTTGGTAACTATTATAAAAAAAAATATTCACATGACATTATTTCTCCACTAAATATTCCCTCATTATCCTTGCTGTGTGATATCATATTTAAGACTGGCTGGATCTCACATAATCATATTTTAGAATTCTATCTGGGATATGAAGACAGGCTAGATCTTCTAATTTCCTCACAAATGTGGCAAAGATGCCTATCTGGCCACCGACAACAAAAACCCCAGATACCTTTCTCTTTCTCTTCTAGAGAAGTGAATAGTATGAAGTCCATGGTATTTTGGGGTTTCTATTTTAGAATTTTATATTGCTCCAACATAACAATAACTTCAATTTTCTGGGACTATGCAGTAGCAAATGCACTGTTCAGAAATATTCACTGCTGATATTCAGAACATTTGCTATCTCTGGTACTACCACTGTGCTGCATCTTGTTATATTTTATTTTTAGATATTTTTCTCAAAAGTTATGTCTACCTAAATTTTCAAACCAGACTATAATTATTGACTTTTCCATTTTGTCTATATATATAGTTTACTACCAGAATCACAAAAGGTTTTTAAGCAATGGCTTTTCATAAATTAGCCTTATTTATTTTATGTTATACTTTTCATCTCTGTAGCTTAATTTATTTTATAATTGGAAGCTTGTGCTTCTTAATTCCCTTTATTTTACTGATTCACCTCCCTTCTGGCAACCACCAGTTGGTTCTCTGTATTTAAGTGTCTATTTTTTGTTTGTTTTTATTATTTTTTAAATTCCACATATAAGTAAAATATAGTATTTGTCTTCTCTGACTTATTTCACTTAGCATAGTACCCTCCTGGCCTATCTATGTTGTTGCAAATGGCAGGATCTCATTATTGTTTATGGCTGTGTAATATTCGTGTGTGTGTGTTGTATGCGTGTACACGTACCATTTCTTTGTCCATTCTTCTAATGGGTACTTAAGTTGCTTCCGTATTTCGACTATTATTAATAAGTGCTGCAGTAAACATAAGGATGCATATATCTTTCTGAATTAGTGTTTTCATTTTTGAGGGGTAAAAATCCAGTAGGGGAATTTTTGGATCATATGGTATTTATATTTTTAATTTATTGAGAAACTTCCATACCGATTTCAACCATGGGTGTACCAGTTTACATTCCTTCCAATAGTGCAGGGGAGGTTTGTTTTCCACTTGTTTTTTGTCTTTTTGATACTAGCCAGTTGGACTGGTATGAGGTAATAGCTCCTTCTAGTTTTGATTTGCATTTCCCTGATGATAAGTGATGTTGAGCTTCTTTTCATGTGTCTGATGGTCATCTGTATATTTTCTTAAATGTCTATTCAGATGCTCTGCCCATTTTTAAATCAGAAAATTTTATGTTTGTTTTTGGTTTTTTGGGTGCTGAGTTTTATATATATATATATATATATATATATATATATATATATATATATATTATATATTGTGAATATTAACTTCCTATGAGATATATCATTTGCAAATATCTTCTCCCCTTCAGTAGGTTGCCTCTTTTTTTGTTTATGGTTTCCTTCACTTTGTAAAAAAGCTTTTTAATTTTGTGTAGTACCAATAGTTAATTTTTGCTTTTGTTTCCCTTGTCTTGGGAACCATATTCATAAATATATTGCTAAGATATCAGCCATAATTTATAATAATTATGTATACATGATAAAGGATTATGTATGAAATGTTAACAGTACACACATAGATGTTAATACTACCCCTAGTGTGAATCAAAATGCCATTACTAAACAGAATAATTTTGCATTTTAGAAATGGCTTTGGTGATTCTGCTTTGCATGACTTATCTGGAGAGGATATGTCCAAAAATAATATGTTTGTTACTTTAGATATAGGGATAGAAAACATTTTCCTCCAAATCATCCTTTCTCGGTTATAAGAGAAATATTAGAAGCACTAGTAGACAATGGGACCTCTCTTTTCTAGAACTTTACAAATGTTAGATTCAATATTAGTTTGGATCCTAGGAACTTCATCTAAAAACAAATTAAGAGTTGACTTTGGGTATATTCTATGAGTGTGAAGAATTTAGTGAGAATTTGAAAAAAAAAAAAAAAAACAGAAACTAACAATGATTTCCATACCATCATATAGAGCCCTTGCTACCACTCCCCAAAAAATATATTTAGTGTTATAAAAAGTATCATTCACTTTGTGAAAAAAATTCATTCTTAGACATGTTGTAAATTTAGAAGAAACAGTATTACTGAAGAGTAAAAGAGAGTATCTAGTATTTACTTTTTCTGGAGAAGACTGCTTGGTTTAGACAATATTTTATCTTAATCCAATAATGTGAATAATGATAACTATCAGAAGATGCTTTAAAAAGCGGATGAAACCTACATAGACCTATATACATGGATATAATTTCTGTATGGAGAACAATTTAAAACCTTTTATGTGACAGGGTAGGTAAATAAACAATCCATATGAAATATAGATTCATACGTATAACATGGAAAATACTAAGGTCTATGTACTCATTCAGATAATTCCACTTTCTCTTCTTTCTGCTTAGTTCTAGTGCCATTGTCATTTGATATGGAGAGGTAGAGAAAAACAGAATAATCAAGGAAAAGCAAATTCGGTTCACATTAAAAGGAAACTAAATCTGTCAATCAAAGAATAGATAATATCTGCAGAGTGAAAGGGCAAAATTAGCTAAAGACAGAATGAAGTTGGGGGGAGACACCAAATTTGATGGAACAACCCTTGAGATGATAAGAAATTTGGAGGAAAGACTGTCCAAAGAAGAATTTTTGAACATTGGTGCTATAAATAAGGGTGGAATCCCACAGTTTCTGGGCTTCATGTTTGAGGACTTTGCATCAAAATCACATCACCTTCAAGCCTTTTTAAAGTTGGATTTATACCCCTTTAGAATGTCACACATTGTTAAATGGGTGAGTCTCACCAAGAAAATAAGAAAAGAATAAAGTATGTAAATAAAGTGATTATTAAGAATTAGGACTCTCCCCTGGACCACAGGTGTAAAGGAAGTTCCTCTTGTTAGAGTCTCCAGCAGCACTCACTTGCCACCTTGTGGAATTCATGCTGTGTAGAGTGTAAAGAGAGCTAGAATTACTCCGGTGTGGGCCTAATCAGAAAGAATGATAATTCAGTTCTTTCTTTGCCTGTATCACTTTATCCAAACTTATTAACTTGGACTGAAGGAATTAAAACTGAAAAGTAGAAGAAATTGATGAAGGTATTTTACTCCTTGATAAAAGCAAGCCGCAGTCTATTGGATTCCACTGGGGAGACTGTTAGCATCGCCGCTGCAAGGGTCCAAATCATAAGGGACGTCAGGGGCCTAAAGAGAAAACTTACATAAAATGCAGTGCTGAATTTAAAACAGCAGATGATGTTCCAAATTCAATTTTTATAGACCAAATGATCATTTAATTTTGATTTTAAAAAATTCTAGTGTGTTGAATAGCAGATGGAATACCTCTGCCATGGTGCAACTGGGAAGTTTATCAAAAGTTGTTCAGAAACCAGGAAATTGAAGAGGAAAATCTGCTCTCATTAAGAATCCTTAATGAAGAGTTTAAGAGTAAATCTGATTCCTGTAAATGGGAAAATACATAGAAAAATAGGATGAAGGAGGTGAAGCCAAAGTTCTCAGTGAAAGTGGAAAAGAAATGTGAATACTTTTAAATTATGATGGTATCTACTCTGACAGTATTAAAAATTGAAATGTGAGCTAAAATGAAAAAGGTTTCCTTTCTTCATAGCACTGAATGAAGCAATTATATAGTTATTTAGATAAAACTAAGAAGGCTGAATTGGGTGATGCCAGGTTTATTAGGCAATAACGGGGCACCTGGGTAGCTCATTTGGTTAAGTGTCTGCTATTGGCTTAGGTCATGATCCCAGGGTCCTGGAATGGAGACCCTGCATGGAGTCTGCATCTCCCTCTGCCTCTCCCCAACGCCCCCACGCTGCCACACACACACACACACACACACACACACACACACACACGCTTGTGTGCGCGCGCTTTCTCTCTGGCTCTCACTCTTTCTTTCAAATAAATAAAATCTTAAAAAAAAAATTTTTTAAGGAAATAACAGAATCCAGAGAAGAGGGGAGACATTCATTGAAACAGAAAAAACAATTCAGAAATAGAACCAAAGAGTAGGAATTTTGTTGACAATAAAAATGTGATGTTAATAAAAATCCTTAGCCCTTTGGGAGGAAAATGAAGCTGGATCTCACACTCACAAAAAATGGATAAATTAACCATCCAAACAACTAATCTAAAATTTCTAGAACTGTGCTAATGTGATAACTGCTAGCTCCTTGTGGCTTTTGAGAACTTGAGCTATGGCTGGTGTAAATGGCAGTTAAAGTTTTAATTTTACTGAATTTTTATTTAAATTTAAAACTGGTATTTGACTCAATTATTAGGAAATACTGAGGCATGATGAAAAACACTTGATATGTCAATCTATGTTTTAAACTGTAAATCTTATAAAATTAAAATACAGATCAGATATTTTCAATGAAAACTTCACTTCAAATTGACAGTAAGTATAAAATACATCTTAAAATACTATAGTACATCTCATTAATAATTTTTATGTTGATTACTTGTTGAAATAATTGAATATATTAGTTAAATATTTTATTAATATTAATTTACTTGTTTCTTTTTCTTTTTTTAATGTACTACTATACATTTTTAAGTTTTACATCTGGATCACAACGTGCTTTCACTTAACAACATTATTCTAGATAAAACAAGGTTTTGATATATTTATGATCCAGAAGTGGAGAAATCCTTTCAACCCAAAATCAGAAATCCTTTAATCAGGAAAAAGAAGAAATCATTTAACCAGAATTTATTTTTCAATCCTTTAAGTCAAAAGCCACAAAGGGGAATATGTTTACTTTTGTTTTACAAAATAATAACAGCAAAGAAAGGGAAATAGAAGAAATAGGAAAAAACATATTTTTGCAAACAACTTTTATTAATGTGAAAAGGCTTAACCAAGATTTAGAAAATAGGCAAATTACAAAAAGATAGAAATCAGCAATTGAGAGCAAAATAAAAGAGCAATTAGAGATATTAGTACATACCTAGAAAGATATATAACCTCACTTGTAATTAAAAAAATAAAAATTATAAGCAAGTTAGCATTTTTTTTAAACTATCAGATACCTGGTAATTGAGAGAAAATGAGAGAAAGAAACAGAGAAAGAGATAATAAAGTGAGGGAACAAATTTATGGCAACTCCTAACACTTTTTGGGCCAAAACTAATGAAATCTACACAAATTAAAATTGCAATTTCTTTATGTACAGTAGATTCCATTAAGAGTAATTTGTCATAGGATTATACTTTAAAAATATACTTATCAAGAGGATATGTTTTGCAATATTGCATATAATAGCAAAAAGTATAATGTAAAGTTTAATAAGCAGAATTTTTTTCTAAAATACTGGTGAGAGAGTCTGTGTGTATATAATAGAGTTATATAAAAAGAATGAGTTAGATCTTTATTATGCTGATATGAAAATATATCCAAAATGTACTATAACTAAAAGGCAGTAGATATAAAGTTTATAGTTTAATGAATGTACTGTATACTGAAAGAATAAATTGAATTAAAAAATCCATATGTTTCTATAAAGGATATGAGCTGGCTTGAATTTAGTTATTGACCTAGCTATCTGTTTAGTATTGTAGAATTAAAAAAAAATGTTAAAAGTACATGCATATGACAAGAAGGATAGGGAAGTGTGGAAAGGAGTGTGGAATTTTGCTTTTCATTTTATACGTTTGAATTTTAAACTTATTTATTTATATTTTCAAAATCATCAATACCAGTTGATTGTATAGAAAGTGGGGCCCTTTTTTCTCTTCATAGTTTTATATTTAAAAACTCTTAATAGCTTAAATATTTATAAAACTTGCTATGATTTTATTGGTGAAAATTAATTTTCTAGTTTATTAACAATCTCACAATTTATCTTTTAACTCCCTGAGAGATACATATACCATTATTTCCTTGTATCATGCAAAATAGGTTTATTTTATATGGGCTTTGTGTTCTGGTTACATTTTCTTACCTTTTACAAAATCCAATGCTATTCACTTCCTACTAGCCTACTTGTACAGCATTTTAAAGACACAATAAATATTCACCACCATCATGCTCTTCAATCTGGTGATATTTTAAAAATATATCTTTCTGATGAAACAGAATTTTTAGGATACATTGCAAAGATTGTTTTACTGTACATAGAAAACCAGGTTTGTAATACAAATTAAGCCTTACTCCATACATCTTAAATTGCTGTGAGATTGCTTCCAATTAAATATAACAAAATGAATATTTTTTTAAATTATGATTTAAGTAATCTCTATACCCAATGTGGGGCTGAAACTCAGAACTCTGAGATCAAGAGTCTCATGCTTTCCTGACTAAACCAGCGAGGCATCCCACTAAGTGAATATTGTAAAAAAAAAAAAAAAAAAAGGAATGTCATAATATTTATGAAATTTCAAACCTAATTATTTTAAAAGATTTATAAATAGCTGAGAAACATTAAAAATTTGTGAAAAAATCACATTCTCAGTTTTTTTCAATAGAGTGTATATATTAGCAGATATTCCTTGAACTATTAATTTAAATAATATGTACTAATGGCATTATTGCAATCTGATATATAGAAAATTATTCAAAGGGAGTTGTCTTCATAATAGTCTATAAAAATAAAATAATTGGGGCACCTGGGTTGAGCATCTGCCTTTGGCTCAGGTTATGATCCCAGGGTCCTAGGATCGAATCCTGCTTCAGGCTTCCCACAGGGAGCCTGCTTCTCCCTCTGCCTGTGTCTTTGCCTCTTTCTCTATGTCTCTCATGAATAAATAAATAAAATGTTTAAAAAAAACTAAAATAATTTTAACAATATTGAAATGGATATTGGAACCTTAATAGAATGAGTTCTAAGCATCAGACCAAATATAAACAGAGAAGAAAATTTAAATGGAAACTTGTTTTAAGACTAGGATTGAAGTTATAACCAAATGATTAAATTGCTGAAAGTAAGTGGACTTAAAGGAGTAAAGGGGAAGGCAATAATATTTATTTCATCAATATTAATGAAAAAGAAACAATAGAATCTATCAAAGGAGTAGGATCATAGATTGTGTTCAGTATCCTAAAATATCACTCTAGCGGTATTAAATAGGAAATTGAGCTTATTTTCTACTATGATAGGAATAGAAGGACAGTATGGAAAGAGAAATGGGTCATCCAAATTTAATAACATAAATAGCATTATTATGTAGCCAATAATACTGAATCATACTAGTTTCTGCCTTTGTTATCATTGTGTTAGGCACAGATCTCTGGAATGCATTGTGAATTCAGGGAAGTTTTCTTGTCACCTAGACTCTAAAGAAAATGTTTACAATTATAAAAGGCTTGTTTCCCTAGTTTAATCATGCTCAATTTGATACTTCTCTTCTTCATTATACTTATTTATAGCAGAATCTAACCAGATGATATATATTTATAAATCCATGCACTATAATGTGCTTTTCTGTGCAGTCACTCCAATAAAAACAGTGTAATCCACTGTGCTGCTAAATGGCTGGATGAAAAAGAAAAAAAAAAAAAAGAACTACTACAAGTATATACATTTTCTTTCTTTCTACCTTAGAAGCCAGATCAAAACCTTTTATATTATGTGATGCTGCTGCCCCTCAGGGCAGAGCAATAAACTCCTTAAAATTTCATACCTGCTAAGTTAGCGATATAAATGCCAATTTAGTTTAGCTGAAGCAGACTTTTGTAATCAATAGCAAGGATTACTGTCAGTAGAAAGTATATCTTGCTAGTTCTTGCAGGTAAGTGGTTAGTTGTGGAAAACATTAAGCAAATTGAATGAATCATTCATTCTCAAAATGTTGTCAGTGAAATTTTATAATTGACTGCTTTCCACTTGGTATTGCTGATATTAAATTACAAAACCTAGGGTCTGTTCACAATTTCTATTATGTTAGATTATCTACCCTCACCACAGAATCTCAATTTTCTTGGCTTGAATGTTTCCATTTACTCATAGCCATCTTAGGAGGAGAAAAAATAAAATTAAAAAAAATATGTAAGCAGACATGATTTAGGAGCCATGCCATCAAAGGAATTCTATGCATGCATATGACTGTCAAACTGCATTGTGTGGTATGGCTTACACAAAAACTTCTATGAAGATGTAATTTTAAATCTGTCAAAGGATGTACATCTCAGGAAATAGAATAGCAAAGATTCAAAGGTACTTAAAGACATGATTTCTAATGTAGGACATATCTTTGACAAAATTCTATCTCCATCTCAGAAGTGTAGTAGTACAACAAAAATAATGCCCAGTATTAATTACAGCCCTCTCCTACTTTATCAAATTGTGCTGGTGAAATTTTTTTTGTTGTAGTCTTCCTCCCCCCCCCCCTTTTTTTTTTTTCGATTTTCATTATTGAGGCAGGTGACCTACAGAAATCCCAGTGGATTTAAGCTATCAAAGGAAATTCTGTGTGGTAGAAGTAAGGAAGTATTCAATGCTACAATGGCCTATGTAAATAATTCAAGACCTTTGAATACTCAAGAAAGGATTGTTGGCTGATTATTACTCAGTATAGGAAGATGAGGACATGGGAAGCAAAAGTATTATCTCCTCCTAAAATTCCCTAGTATTTCCCCTTTTTCAGCTTTTTCATCCTGTGAGGTTAATAACACATTGGACCCAGACAAACAGTTGAACAGTTATTCTGTATTAAACACTAAATAGATACAGAAAACATACATTCTACTTGCATCCCTCCAGGAACTACACTCCAGGCCCAGTCTGGATTCTGTCAGGGAAGCACAAACCACTCTCCACTGAGCATAAAATAAGGCATTTAACTGACTCTGCAGTTGCTTGAGGGGTGACATCTAAGGACACTTCTCACCAATTGTTCGAGCTGCTGGCACCAAAGTTCATAAAAATGCTGACATTGAAGTTTTTTCACTACCTGAAGAACTAAACCAGAGTTCCTCAAGTGACTGCCCAGAAGCTGCTATACTATTTGAGGACTTCTGGAGAGGCTCCCATAAAATGCTCAGTCTGTAACAGTGAAGAGGATGGTTCTCAAGCGCTTGTGAGAATGCCGTGATGAACTTCATTTCTGCCAGGGAATAAGTGCTTCCCCTTCACCTTCACTCCAATCTTCTCCTATGGAAATCCTATCCAATAATCATATAATGGAGAGGATTCTGGGAAATGTAGTTTCCATTTCCCAGGTGGAAGTGATGCCTATTGACCTCAGATAGTCCTATATTGTGCACATTATTTGTGGACCTCACATCTGTGCACACCCCTCTTATGCATATTTAAATTCTGACCAAAAGTAAAAGCATAATGCTTTACTTAACTTCTCAGAACTATTTATGTATATCCGAGGTATAATAATCTTCTTCCCAAAAGGGGAAATACAAAATTCCATATGCCATTTTATTAATCTCTGGATAATGTTCATATCTTTTTTAGCTCAGTCACTATCCCTCTTGGATGCGTTGAAACTCAAAAGCTAAAATATAAATTCAATTTCTAGTGACACCATTTAAATTAGATAATAAGAGAGCCATGGAGAGAAAGATGAAAAACAGATTTGTTATTATTTACAAATGTATGTGTATATAAAAACCAAGAAGAAAATATGCATAATCATTACAGTCCTTACTTTTGCAAAAAGTCACATTGTCCTAGTTGGCATCAATAACTTACCTTTTCACTACCCCTTCCACATTCCCTCATCTTCATTAGTACGATAGCCAATCTTAGGTCTTTGTCTGGTGTGTTCTCAAATTAATTGCCAAAGGAACATGTTCCCTTGTACTCTTCCCTGTGTGAAGTAGTTTTATTTTTTCTGACCTTTTTTGTTGTTGTTTAACCAGAAACATAGATATAGTAGGTGAATCTCTTGAACTCCAGGCCTCTGCCTCCATTGAATAATAGCAATTCAATTAAGACAAATCAGCTCAGCTAATAGAGTAAACCTCTTCCCTTTACCTAGTGCTCCTAGTGACAGAAAGAACATAAAATGTGTAACTTCTGGTTTAGTGGAATCTGTCTTGAGTCCTTCGGTTCAAATATCCTTCCTTTTTAAGAACCCTGACTCCAAATCATCAGTATAGAGTTATGGAGATAGGATACAAAACTTGCTATTGGGAAAATAAGGTCTGTGACATGAACAACTACTAAGAGAAAGAACACCATCCTACTGATCACAGAGTGTAAAACACATCCAAGAGGACAATGCCCAGTCACACAAAGTGTTTACGCTGCTCACTTTCTTCTTCAAATATCCCATGGCTCTTTATCAGCTTTAAGGTTGCTGTGTGTATGTATGACAAGGCTTTAGAGTAAAGGATGATGCATGATTATGGATAAAGCATTAGATAAGGCAGGAAAAGCAAGTCTATATCCAGAAGAAATATCTATTCTAAGGGTATGCAGATGCTGTCATTTCTAATTCTAAGGTATACGAGATAGTCAATCTACTATGCAAATTAATTAATCTGCTCTTAGGTGACACATTTGTCCCAGGGAAACGGTGTCATGTTGGGAGCTCATAGCTAGTCACAACTACAGGCAAATGGGCCCGAGACAAAATCTTGGATAGAGGAAGGGCTGTGTTTTAAAGCCTACAACTAACCTCCACTCCTGTCACCACAGTCACTTTTTCAAGAGGCCATTGAGAAAGAGAAGAGGTTTCTGGAAAGAGAGGCTATCGGACATTAACGGAATCAATCATCTTTCCTATCTCAATATTAAGAACTTTGTTGTGATTATGTATTTTGTCCAAAATAATGTCCTTTTACTTATCTCCTTCCCAAACCTCTTGTTACTGATTTATACATTGTGTTTCATTCTACTCCATGGTGTCCAACCAACAAGTGAGTATAGTTTATGCATCTCTGTAGATGATTCTGGTCATCTCTACTTCTAGAGGAAGTAAACAATCAGACATATTTTTTGAACTTGTGTCTGCTGAGCTTGTCCTTCACCCCTAGTGTTCAAGAACATCCTTCTATTTATTGCTATTTTCTACCAATAGTGGTACAAAGTTCAACTTTTTTTTGCCTTTAGTCAGCTATTTACAGGGAGTTCCTCATGTTATCATGCATTTGGGCTGAAAAGGGAGCTATAAATCAGAAGTAGAAGCCATGAGAATAAGACTTTTAGGACTTGGAACATAATCAAATTGATTTGTTCTTAAAGGAGTTCCTTGAGCTTGATCTCACATATCACTATGGAATAGTTTTCAGTTGTAATATTATGTACACATAATTCTATTTGAGGCCAGTGGCTTGTGCTCTTTAAAAATTTTAATTTTGATACTGTTTTGCAAAAGTATTTCACTCTTACCTATATGTGGATAATACAACAAAACTGTTACTAGAAAAAGTTGAGAATTTGAAGAATAATTGTTGCCATCTCTCAGAGAAAAAATTACCCAAAGCATATTGGTGGTATTAGTAATTGTGAGATTAGAAAACAAAATCCCAGATACATAGAAAGATTTTTTAAAAAATACATAAGGTAAGGATTTCACTATCTGGCAGGAAGTTAATGATAACATTGATCAAAATAAAAAAGGTGAAATAATAAAGATAAATACATAAATTAAGAAACAGAAAATCATAAAACTAGTGAAGACCAGTGAAACAAACATATTCTGCCAATAAAGTTTTCAAGAGGAAGCAAACAGCATTATCAGATGTGAGTCAAGGTAAACGGGAAAGTGAAGAAGAAAAGCACACTGAGAGAAGTTGTGATTTTGAGGTGATAGCAGCAGTTAGCCTGAGGTGACTCCACAGAGAGGATCTGATAAAATAATCAGCATCTTTCTCCCTCCCTCAGATCCAGGTCTAAGGATCCTAATGCCTGAAAAAAAACAAAACAAAAGGAGGAAAGGGTGCTCATTGATTTAGTCTGTCCTAGTTTGCTTCTTGTAGAGAGCGGATTATAAAGCAGTGGAGAATGGATCTAATGAATCAAATGGAAAAAAAACTTTTGAAAGGACACTGGAGTCCATTTTACATGATCTGTGTGTTTTCCATACCTCTCTACCTGAGGAGGACACATATTTTACAACTTAGATTAAACAAATTTATACCATGAACAGAGAGGTTAGGCATGTGCCACAGATCGGAGCAAAAAAAGAACCACATAAACTAGCACTTGATTGTTTCAGAAATTGATATGAAGCCCAAATTGAGAAAATCTACCTATTCATAGTATGTCAGGAAAGATCTATTCCTAAGAAGGATATTAGACTCAGATACTTTGGAAGTGTAAGTTAGAAGTCAGATTACTTGACAAGTAGTGAGATCATCCTTGAAGAATCAAGCTAAGCAAAGACTGCTGGAATCAATATATGAGCAAAGAGAGAAAAGCATGAGATTAAGGTCCATGAGTCCATTCATGGATGTGAAAAATGTTTTTCACAAATATTTATCTGATATTTCTTATGTTTTCCAGTAAAGTTTTATAAAGATTAGAACTATTTGTATCCAAGTTAACCACCAATAATCTGAAAAAGAATGTGATCTGGGTTTTTATAAGAGGTCCTATGGTCCACAATTTATATTAAGTGATTAATCATATCATCTTTACCAAGAAAAGCTAGTCCTTTGCTACCAAATAATTTCTTTCTACTTGGATATCAGAAAACTTGGACAACAAGTTTTCTTTCCGGTTTCCTCAATTAGTGAGTAGCTTTATTTGGTAGTAGTAATTTCTGACCCTTGAGTATTGTCATTTGAGCTCTGTTGTATTTTTAAAATTTTAATCTCATTTAAGTGAAAACTTAAAAGAGAAAAATATTAATCTCATGACATTACTATCTTCAGAAGCAAAATGCATCCATATAACCATAATTGTCACATTACCACAAAGATGATTGTTTATCTTGTTGAATCTTAGATTTTTGCTATATTTCTAGCTATTAACTATATTAAATATGTTGGGAGTTAAGAGTTAGAGAAAGAAATATAAATAAGTATATTACAGCATTTGCTCTATATGAGTTATAAAGCTAGCAGTGTTCTGCTTACAAACTTATTTTGACATCATTAATTAAAAATAAAAATAGAAAAACTATTATATGTATAGGCTTGTTGTTTCTCCCTATGAATTTAGATATGAGTATATGTGTATATAAAAATACTTTTATTTTAATCTGGATAAATATAAATTGTGATCTTTCAAAAAACAGTAATATAAAGAAGAGAATGCTTCAATATGAATACCAGATAAAGTTGTCAGATCAGATGAGTCCCAGTAGCAGCCTTAACCAATAAGATCTAGGATGGTGAATTCCCAAATAAGCTCAGTGAAGCCAGAATTCGTTTTCTCACACATTGATAACAATTATAACTTCAGTGAGTAGATAAATCCTGTTATAGAAATGAACAGAACAGATTCTCTTAGAACTGATTCCATTATAAATTCATTTGATTAATGTTAATTTCTGATTATGATTTGGCATTCCATGTAGGTCTGCTTACTTGTGTAGCTAGGTTCATGTACTATGGTAAAATATGATTGGTATTCTGTTTTCATATGCCAATCTTCAGGTTTGTTTGTATAACTATTCCTCAGGTAGAAGGCCCTTTACTTGTTTTGATGAAATTGGGTTTCTTAACTCTTCCATATGAGGACTATAACTTGAATCATGATACAATGATAAAATCACCAGAGCAAAAGTATCTTGGATGAGAGCCACCCATCACTCGCTCCTTCTCAGCACAAAACTATCAAGCACTGCCCTCTTGACTTCCTCCAATTAACTTCTAACCACATTATGGTTAGAAGGTGTGTTGGTTAGAAGGTATGGTTAAGGTGTGTTGGTAACTACTTACATGAGGAACTCTTCAAAGAAAAAGACTGCTTTCCCTCAAGATGATTCATGCAAACCTTGTTCAGAAGCTCTTCTACTTAAATGTTATTTGGAAAGAAATTTCCTACACACGCTGCAATAATTTCTCCCAATTTAGATTCATAGTTAAATATAGCATATAAGGGCAGCCCTGGTGGCTCAGCGGTTTAGCGCCGCTTTCAGCCCAGGGTGTGATTCTGGGGACCTGGGATCGAGTCCCACGTCAGGCTGCCTGCTGCATGGAGCCTGCTTCTTCCTCTGTCTCTCTCTCTCTCTCTCTCTCTCTCTCTCTCTCTCTGTATCTCATGAGTAAATAAATAAAATATTTTAAAAAATTTTAAAAAATAGCATATAAGCTATGTCTACAGGATCTAGAGGCAATATTTGCAAGCCTTACTGCTAGTGATCAGGACAATCTTTGAAAAGAACAGTTTTGGCTATGTAAGTAAGCTATGATTATTTGTACAATTTTAATTTATTTGCAATCAAAATTTGACAGGGTATCTGAAAATGCTAGGCAGTGTTTCCAAAATCACAAATTCTGCGTCAGTAGATTGTATTGCCAAAAGGACTAATACATCTCATACATGATAAAACTATGTCCTAATCTACATTTTGCTAACCTTTGGTATCTTTGAAATAATCTATAAAATCATTTCCTTATGAGGTAAAAATTCCTGTTCTTGAAGAGCATAAGCAGTATTGTTCGGTAAATGTTTAATAACTATTGGTGGGAGATCTAAATTGTAGCATTCAATAATTTTTACTGTTCCAGTACTACTACTACAGCTGAATCCAAGCTACAACATGCCACCAGTGAATGTGGAGTTAGGAAAAGATGCACAAAATGCTCTCATAAACCAGAGTCATATGGCTTCAGTGTATAAGTGAATAAGATAATTTTAAAAAATGTTTAAAAGATTTTTAAAATATGTATTTATTCATGAGAGTCACACAGAGAGAGGCATAGACAGGGGAGAAGCAGGCTCCACTCAGGGAGCCTGGTGTGGAACTCAATCCCAGGACCGGGATCACTCCCTGAGCCAAAGGCAGACGTTCAACCGTTGAGCCACCCAGGCATCCTAATGAATAAGATAATTTTAATATAGAACTGGCCATATTATTTTTAAAAGGTTTATTTTAGAGAGGGTGAGTGTGCGAGTTGGGAGAAGGACAGAGGGAGAGACTCTTCAAGTGAACTCCCCCCTGAGTGCAGAGAAGGACATAGGATTCAATCCTAAGACCCATGAACTCATGACCAGAGTGGAAACCAACAGTCCAATATTCAACCAACTGAGCCAACCAGGGGCCATAGAACTGGAAATAATTTTTATCATGAAAAAACAAAAGGATCCAAGTTTAATATGTCACAAAGAGGTAATAAAAACTAAAATATGGGGAGTTTAGATTTATTTAAGTTCAATTTTAAATAAAATGATTTGATTTGGAAGTAATATATTAGAATATTTTACCCTGGCTCATTCATTATAGAAGAAAGGAAGTTCCGAAGTATAGACTAGTTCGTTGACAAGGCTTAAACTATGATTAATTCTTCATATGCTTACAGTGAAAAAATGGACTGAAAAAATGAATAAACATTCGGTAGATCAGGGGACCCTGGGTGGTTCAGTCAGATTAAGCAGCCGCTTTCAGCTCAGGTCATGATTTTAAGGTCTTGGGATCAAGCCTCACATCAGTCTCCCTGTTCAACAAGGAGTCTGCTGTTCCCTCTGCGTGCTCCCCACCCCACCCATCTCATGCTCTCTCTCTCTCAAATAAATAAAATCTTTAAAAAAAAAAAAAAGATTCAAGGATCTCTGCGTGGGTCAGAGGTTTAGCTCCTGCCTTTGGCTGCAGTAAGTGCAAGTCAGAGCATCCCACCAGGGGGACAATGACAAACTTAACACTCTTCGGATGATAGATTGCATTTTGGTCTTACAACCAAACGTACCCACTGTGGTTTACTTCTCAGAGCCCTCTAGCTGTTCTATGAATCTTGGAATTGACTCCACATTAAGTGAAACTAGGACTCTGCACCTCATCCGTAATTGTTTTTATTCTATCAAAGAGTATAATTATTAGTCTCAAAAGGAAGAAGTCACTGAACTTGGATTTCCAGAAAAACACAGTTTTAGAACTCTCTAAAACTTGAACTACTGAATCTTTTTTTATTTTTATTTATTTATTTTTTGAAAGATTTTATTTATTTATTCCTGAGGGACACACACACACAGAGAGAGAGAGAGAGAGAGAGAGAGAGGCAGAGGGAGAAGCAGGCTCCACACAGGGAGCCCAATGTGGGACTCGATCCCAGGACTCTAGGATCACACCCTGGGCTGAAGGCAGTGCTAAACTGCTGAGCCATCCAGGCTGCCCCCTATGGAGACTTTAGCAGGGTTCAGGGCATGTATACACTCTATGTGGTCTCAGTAACACATTACTCTCTCAGATTTGCACACTTGAAACCAGCTCCTACCATGAAAACGGTGGGCAGAAAATACATTCCAAAAACGACGGAGGAGGGGATGAGGATCCTCTTGATTGTCCAGGTCCAGCTCCAAGGTCAAGTGGCAGTCATGTCTTCTCCCGACCTCCTTCAATAATGTGCAAAGAAACAGGCACTAAGACATGTTGTAAATTGTTAAAAATTAGAGACAAAAAAAAAAAAAAAAAGCAGCTAGAGGAAAATGTACAAGCTGATGGCAATGCAAAGGACAGTATATTTCTCTTCAAAGGCTCCAGAGGCCAGAAAGAAGTAGCACAACTTTTTTAAAAAGCTGAAATAACCTGTCAACCCAGAAACCTATAACCAATGAAAATTGTTTTTAAGAATTAGGGTGAATACATTCGCAGATTAAAAATAAATAAATAAAAAATAAACAAACTGAGAGAACCTTGTGCAAGAAGAACCTGTTATTTTTTTTAATTGCTGTACAAAGTTCTTCAGGCAGAAGTAAAATTGTATCGAATGACAGAGCATAGATAGAAGAAAATTATCACGGATAAAAGGGATATTACATAATAAAAATGTGAATTCACTAGAAAGACATAATAATCTAAAATATACATTCATGTAAACAGAGCACTTTAAAACACATGGAGGAACCGTGGACTTAGAGGAGACAAACGCTTTGTTCTCACTAAGACTTCCAACGCTCTTCTTGCAGTAACTGATGGAACTACTGGAGAAATAATGAATGGAGAAGAACTGACAAAGCTATAAACCAGCTCGAAATAACTAACATTTATAGTGTACGTCACCCCATAGCGGAAAATATTTCCTTTTCTGGTACACATGGACTATTCACTGAAATAAACCATATCTTGAGTCAGAAAACAGAGCTAAAAATAAACATAAAATGATTGTGGAAAATGACAGATCAGAACACATTTTTACTTCCTGCTATTACCTTCTCTTTCTGCTAACTTTCTGCCTCCTATTGGAGGGTTATATTCAATTTATTTTTTAAGAGTTACAGTATTTAAGATGTAGTTTCTTTCTAGAATACATAGCTGCTTGGACTTAGGTTCTGGGGAAACTGTTCTAATTGCTCATTATCAGTTGTCTGTTTTATTTACCACAGCTTTCCACTTCTAATTATCTTGGGTTGATTTTGCTGTTGGCTGAAATCCACTCAAGGGCTTCCTTCATGACTTTCTCCTAAATATCCTTTTTTGAAGTTTCAGCTTTGTTGTCTTAAGTTCCCGACAACTCAATGATAATTTTTGGGTTGAAATTGTTCTGAAAAATTTGTAACCACTGCTCCATTGTCATATGACATTTGCTGTTTATGTGGAAGAGACCATCGTGTATGCTTGTGTGTGACTTAACACAAATTTGTTAGCTTACTGTTCTGGAGGAGAAAGGACCAAGATTAGCCTCACTGGGCTAAAATCAGGATGTCAGCAGGGCCACATTTCTTGGTGGGAGTTCCAGGGGAGAATCCATTCTCTGGACTTTCCAGCTTCTGCAGACTGCCCCCATTCCTTGTGGCCTGCCTTCCAATTCAGTTGTGCCACCCTGGGTCCCTCTCATGCTGCCATCTTGGATTCTCTCTCATGCCTGCCTCTTCCCTCCATTTATAAGGATGGTTTCAATTGTATTGTGCCAACCTGGATAACCCCCAGGTTATCCTCATCCCTAAATAAACTGATTACCAGCCTCAATTCCATCTGCAATCTTAATTCTCCTTTGCCAGCTAACCAATCATTCTCTATTTTCTGGGGATTAGGACATGGGCATCTTTGGAATCCTATTACTCTGCTACTATAGAGCTTTTTAGTTTATCATATATATATATATATATATATACACACACACACAGTAATATATATAGTATATATATATTTCATTATATAATATTTTCAGATGTACAACATAGTGATTTAATGGGTCTATATATAATGCCATGCTAATCACAATTGTAGCTACCATCTGTCACCATACAATACTATTAAAGCATCCTTGACTATATTCTCTATGCCATACCTTTTATTCCCATGACGTATTCAATCACTACCTGGAAGCCTGTAACTTCTACTCTTTTTTACCCATCTTGTCCATGTCCCCACCCTTACCACCTTCCTTGGCAGCCATCAATTTGTTCTCTGTACATATGGGTGTTTTTTTATGCTTTTTGTTTATTCATTTGTTTTTTAGATTCCATGTATTAGTGAAATTATCTAGTATTTGCCTTTCTGACTTATTTCACTCTAACATAAACCTTCTAGGTCTATCCATGTCACAAATAACAAGATGTCATCATTTTTATGGCTGAATCATATTCTATTATATATGAATATATAAATATACATTTATGTATATATGTATTTGTATGTATATATATATATATATATATATATATATACACATACATACATATATATGCATACCCCACATCTTCTTTATTCATCAACACCTGGGTTGCTTCCATGGCTTGGCTATTGCAAATAATGTTGCAGTAAACATCAGGATGCATATATCTTCTCAGGCTTTGTTCTTTGGGTAAATACCCAGTAGTGGAATTACTGGATCATATGGTAGTTCTATTTGTAATTTTTTGAGAAAACTTCATATTGTTTTCTATTAGTGGCTGCACCAGTGTACATTCCCTTTAACAGTATATAAGGATTCCTTTTTCTCCATCCTTGCTAATATTTATTATTTTGTGTCCTGTTGATAGTAGTCAATTGACCAGTGTAAGGTGATGTCTCCTTTTGGTTTTAATTTGCAATTCTCTGATAAAGAGTTATGTTGAGCATATTTTTATGTGTCCATTGACCATCTGTATGTCTTCTCTGGAAAAATGTCTATCTCCTCTGCTCATTTGTTTGTTTTTGGTGTTGAGTTGTGTAAGTTCTTTATATACTTTAGATATTAACCCCTTACTGGATATCTCATTTACAAATATTGTTTCCTACTCAGTAGGTTGTCTTTTCATTTTGATGATAGTTTCCTTTCACTGTGCAAAAGCTTTTATATTTTGGTGTAGTCCCAGTATTTTATTTTTGCTTTTGTTTCCCTTGCCTGAGGAGACATATCTAGAAAAATGCTGCTGCAGCCAATGTTAGAGAATTTATTGGCTGTGCTCCCTTTTAGGAGTTTTATGGCTTCAGTTCTCACATTTAGATCTTTAATCCATTTTGAAGCTATTGTTGTGCATGGTGTAAAAAGTGGTCATTTCATTCTTTTACATGTAGCCAGCCAGTTTTTTCCAAGCACCATTTATTGAAAGGAATATCTTTTCCCCATCGTATATTCTTGCCTCTTTTGTCACAGGTTAATTGACTTTATAAGTGAGAGTTTATTTTGGGGATCTCTATTCTGATCCATTTATCTGTACATCTATTTTTGTGCCAGTACTATACTGCTTTGTTTACTATAGCTCTGTACTATATCATGAAATCTGAAGTTGTGATAGTTCCAACTTCTTTCTCAAGAGTGCTTTGGCTAAGCAATGTATTTTGTGGTTTCCTACAAATTTTAGTATTTCCTGTTGTGTAGTTTGGTGAAAAAATGCTATTGGTATTTTGATAGGGAGTGCACTGAATCTGTAGATTGCTTTGGGTAGTATGGATATTTTAATTCTTCCAATCCATGAACATGGGATATCTTTCCATTTGTGTCATCTTCAATTTCTTTCATAGATGTTTTACAGTTTTCAGAAGACATGTCTTTCACCTCTTTGGTTCAGTGTATTCCTAGGTTTTTTATTTTATTTTATTTTGCTACAATTGTACTTATTTGCTCTCTTATAAGGGATTTCCTTCTCTCTTTTTTTTTTTCTTGAGGAATTTGCTCTTTATACCTTTTTTCTCATGAATCCTTTTCATTTTAACCTTTTAATTTAATAGCAAAAAGGCAATATCTAGTATTGGCTAGCTCTTGCCACAGTAATAGTATATAACTACCCACATGGAAACAGTGGCATGCAGTGATAAGCATTGTTCATATGCCTGAGTTTGGGCTGTGGCAGCTCTGCTCTTGGCTGTTGATTGCTGGTAGGTAGGGAGGATTTGCTCTGTGTATCTCCTTTTATGATCCAGGATAATGGGGCCCTGAATATTGGGTCATAGATTTCTCTTTTTTTAACGATTTTATTTATTTATTCATGAGAGACACACACAGAAAGAGAGGCACAGAGACACAGGCAGAGAGAGAAGCAGTCTCCATGCAGGGAGCCTGACTTGAGACTTGATCCCAGGTCTCCAGGATCACACCCTGGGCCAAAGGCGGCACTAAACCACTGAGCCCCTGGGGCTGCCCGGGTCATAGTTTTCTAAAGCAATAATCACAAGCTTATAAAGGACATGCAAAATCTCTCAAAATCTCAGTAGCTCCTAGGCTCTAAACAGGCCTACCATATGTCTACACATATTCCCAAAGTCATTACTTGCCCAAACATCAATGGGGCAGGAAATGATTCTCCAATAATAGGTAGCAGGGAATGATTTGCTGAATAATCTGATCTATATATCTCAATATTGATTTTTCTACATCAAATTTTCTTGTTCTGTGTGTGCCTTTTTTAATATACAGATTTAATCCTTTATTTAATTAGTATTTTCATTTATGTAATTATCAACTTGTCTTCTATTTCTTAAACTTCAACCACTCTCTGCCTTCAGTATTTAAAGCTGAAAAATTTGTCTATGCCAGTATTTTGATTGTTATCTGAATTTATTCAGTCGCTGTAAAGTCAGAACTTATTTTAAACATGTATACGAATGATCTTTATCAATTTGTTAATATTCCCTAAATTTATCCTTTTACCTTATTCATTTCCTTATTCACTTAATACATATATTTTAAGTGCTTATTGTGTTATCAGCGACCCATATGGATAAAATAGTTACAGAATTATGTCATGTACATTTTAATTTTGAAATTAATCAAATGAACAAAAGCATTTAATTGATGATAGCCTGAAGGCTTTAAGGGAAAAGTAACTTTAGACTATAACTTCAAATAACCATTTGTTGATTCTTGTCTTTCTTTCCCTTCCTCTTTCCTCTGTATATATACATATATATATTCTCTACTTATATATGTGTATATATATATATGCACACATACATACATACTCATATATGTATTCTCTCTCTCTTTTTTTTTTTTTGATGAGAATAAGTTCTACTCTCTCAGCAAATTTCAATTAAACAATACAGTGTTATCAACTATAGTTGCCATGTTGTATTTCAGGTACTATAAAGATTTGCCTAATTCTGGACATCACACATATATGAAATTATAAATATTTGCTCCTTTGTAACTTTTTGTTTTGTTTTGCTTTGTTTTGTTTTTATTTAACATAATGTTATCACGGATCATCCATGTTGTAGCATGTAACAGTTTTATAACCACATAATAATCAATTGTTTGGATATACTGTATTTTATTTATCTATATATCAGTTTTTGGACTTTTCTACTTTCTGGCTCTTTTGAATGATGCTGCAATAAATATTCTTGTGCAAGTTTTGTATAGACATATATTTCATCTCTCTTGAATATACACCCTACAGTCATATGGTAATTCTGTATTTAACTATTTGAGAAATTGGCAGACCATCATTCAAAGTGGCTACACAATTTTACTCTCTCACCTGCAATATATGAGATACCCATTTCTCCACATCTTTGCCAATATGTATTATCCTATTATTTATTCTACCAATCCTAGGAGGTGTGAAGTTAGAAGTTTAAGTTTTAGGGCTCTTCAGGGAAATTAGAATTACTACAGGGAACTGATCCATAAGAAGAAAAAATTATAACCTGGTTCTAATCCTGAAAATGAGGGCACTCTACATCACATTTGTCCAGAAAGCTGAACTTAGTCTCAGAAGTCTCTCCTTGAAATTTAGTCATCATATCTAATTCAAAATTATCCAGTAATTTTGAAGGGTTTTTTTTTACTGCTTGATTAAATATAAAGCATGATTTAATAGTATATGTCTGTTATTCATAGCTTCACAACATTGTGAACATTTTAGTAACTCTCCTCATTTTATGTCCTGATTTTCCAGTACAAAAGGCAGATAACCTCAACTGTAAACTTCTCTATGCTTAAGGTGCAGGTGTATGACCTAGATTCCAATCAGTCAGAAACAACTAACCAAGATTTGTGTTTGGAGTCAATCAGTGTGGTAATGAAGACTCAATTCTTCATGAATTGTGGTGACAGAAATGCTCGTAGCCAGATGCAGTACCAGTGACTGGTACTAAATGGTGTGTTTTGGCATAGTTTCTACTTTCTGGCTCTTGCCAACAATTAGTATTTTACTAATCTACCAAGAATTGGTTTTGTTATTTGTATTCCCAATTGATAATGTTCTAAAATATTTTTCCAATTTACTTCGAGTTATATATAAGCCAATAAAAGAATTATATACATATATAAAATAATCCCTTTTATTCCCATTACATTCCCTTTTTATAATTCCAAAATGATAACATTAGAGAAATAATAAATATTGATTTAAGTATAGCAAAAAGTTCATGTCAACACTGTTCCAATGGATATTTTACTATGCAGGCTTTTACTTTTTATCTTTTTAAAATTATGGCTTTATATCAAATAAAAATTACAGATATTACAAATCTGTTTACATATTTTTATTTGCATTCACTTCTATTTTCTTCAGATTTTGAGGGAGCATTTTTGTTACAATTTTGTACAAATTATTTGCTTTGTTTGCATTCTTTTCTTTGATGCCTGCATTAAAAACAAGATTTCTGGCCACAAAACCTGTTCATACAGAAATGCACCTCCAACACTATGCCAGGAAGGCTTTATCTTGCCTGTGTGAAAAAATATTCTCAGGAAACTTCCTGTGCAAACTACTCTCATAAATTATGGACTACATTGGAAGTTACAGAATGAGATAAAGTGATTGGTTCTGCTGTTAGCAGAGAAAACCAGAAAGAATAAAATAACATTTTATGTTTATGCAATTTAATAATTAAAATAATATTAAAACTCTCTGAGAAAAACAGACAAATGTCTATCTTACTATATTTCTTTCACTTCTTTCTGTAGTTTCCCTCATTCTATTTTTGGCTTTTTCAGTCTTCATTATACATGCATAATAAGGAATTGTAGGTATGGTTTAACTAATAGTATCATACTGAAAAATACTGAAAAAATAACTTCTTCTACAAAAATAAAATGGTAATATCTGTATTTCTTTGTTTACTTTGTGAAATTTGAGGTTTCCTAATCCAGTACCATGTGGCAAGATATGGGGATTTTTTATGAATTTATTTTTTATTAGTCTTCAATTTGCCAACATATAGAATAACACCCAGTGCTCATCCCGTCAAGTGCCCACCTCAGTGCCCGTCACCCCCACCCCCTGCCCACCTCCCCTTCCACCACCCCCAGTTCATTCCCAGAGTTAGAAGTCTCTCGTGTTCTGTCTCCCTTTCTTATATTTCCCACTTATTTTTTCTCCTTTCCCCTTTATTCCCTTTCACTATTTTTTATATTCCCCAAATGAATGAGACCATATAATGTTTGTCCTTCTCCGTTTGACTTATTTCACCCAGCATAATACCCTCCAGTTTCATCTACATCGAATCAAATGGTGGGTATTTGTTGTTTCTGATGGCTGAGTAATATCCCATTGTATATACAGACCACATCTTCTTTATCCATTCATCTTTCGATGGGCACTGAGGCTCCTTCCACAGTTTGGCTATTGTGGACATTGCTGCTATAAACATTGGGGTGCAGGTGTCCCAGCGTTTCACTGCATCTGTAAGAGATGGGGATTTTAAGAGGAGACAGATATCCCTAATTTTTAGAAAATTAAATCACACTATTGCTTTTTGGTGTTGCCTGGAACATCAAAAAACACAGAAACTAGGCTTTTTGTGGCTAGATCATCACGGCAATGGTTTGTGAGGTACTCCCACTCCAATACTAGCAGAATTTCAGGGTTCTGAAAGCATTTGAGAGGCTTGGAAAACCAAACAGCCAAAAAAGCCTCTAAACATCAACAGAGGGGATCCCCGGGGGGCTCAGCAGTTTAGTGCCTGCCTTTGGCCCAGGGCATGGCCCTGGAGACCCAGGATCGAGTCCCACATCGGGCTCCCTGCATGGAGCCTGCCTTTTCTTTCTGCCTGTGTCTCTGCCTCTCTCTCTGTGTGTGTCTCTCATGAATAAATAAATAAGATCTTTAAAAAAAATTAAAATAGAGGGACAGTCGTGGGTCGGCTCTGGTGAGGGTGCCCCTGCGGGACCGGCTGGGAAAATGCCAGTGGGTGATGGTGGAAAGTGCCTTCAGTTTCAAGAAGCTGCTGGATCAGTGCAAGAACCAGGAGCTCGAGGCTCCTGGAGGAATTGCCACTCCCCCCGCCCCTTGCCCCCGTGTATGGTCAGCTCTTAGCTTTCTATCTGCTCCACAATGACATGAATAATGTAAGATATCTTTGGAAGAGGATACCACCTGCTATAAAGTCTGCAAATTCTGAACTTGGGGGAATTTGGTCAGTAGGACAGAGAATCTGGCAGAGAGATTTCCCTGGGATCTGTATGACCATCAATGCACACCAGTGGTTGGAGACGGTCCAGCCAATCAAGGAAGCACTTAGAGATGCAACAAGAAGAAGAGCCTTTGCCCTGGTCTCTCAAGCCTGCACCTCCATAATTGCTGATGACTTGGTGGCCTTTGTTGGGCTCCCTGTGGAGGAGGCTGTGAAAGGTATATTGGAACAAGGATGGCAAGCCGACTCTACCACAAGAATGGTTATGCCCAAAAAGCTAGTGCAGGGGCCCTGGATGTGTCCTTTAACAGGTTTATTCCCTTATCAGAGCCCGCCCCAGTGCCCCCAATCCCCAATGAGCAGCAGTTAGCCAGACTGACTGAGTATGTGGCTTTCCTTGAAAACTGATGTATCATTCTGAGTTCAAGATCCACCTTCAGAATCCTGTATACTGACAGATATAGAAATGTAAATTTATTGGATGGATGAAGCACCTCAGCATTCCTTACTGAGTATGTGATAAAATACTTATATAAAGTATATTATTATATATTTTGTCCTTAAACATTATGCTGAATAGTTGTTGAAACAATTCTCATTTTGTAATATTTGACAATTTGGATGGAGCCCGTCAGTATTATGCAGTTTGTATTTCCTAGTGACTGACATAAAACAGCTCTCTGCTTCATGTAGGTCAGTGGTTGTCAGCTGTTTGCCCCTGCCCCAGCGTACAGCACACCCCATAGGCCCTGATGGTTGATAGTTGCAGTGATTCCTTTGGGGTTTGAGGAGGACTGTCCAGAGAGAGTCTCTGAGCTGCCAGGGATTCTGATGCACCCCCTTCAGAGAATATGCTCTCCTTTCTCCTCACCTCCTAAATATCACTCTTAATGATATGCTGAAGTGTAGCTGAGGAACAGAAGACCACTTCCTCAGTCAACCAGTTTCTTAACTTCGATTTTTTCCTGATAGTGTGAGTACATCCATTGCTGGCAGTGGAGGGCTGGCCATGAAAATGCAACTATTTAAGACCTTCAGGAGAAATGTTAGATGTAATAACTCCTTTCAGAAGAAGGGAATATTAGGGTGGAACTCATTATATTGGCAAAGAAGCTATTAAGATAAGTGATCCAGTTTGTACAACTGTCTTGCAGCCTACTGGTTGCTTATTTTTATCCTTTGGTTCAAGTTCTGCCTTTTGGAGAAATACCGAACAAGTCTTGCAGTTTTTGTGTGATGCCCTCTGAATATTTGGAGGTGTTTATTGTATCTTCAGGTTAAAAGCCCCCCTGCTTCATTTATTCTGCATTTGTTCAATAAATATTTAATTGAAAAAAAATTAAACATTGACAGAATATATAGAAGTCTTCTCTGGAAATTAAAAAATATATATGACATTTTCATATATTAAATTTTGGGGAGCATTTGTCAGGACCACTTTCTATGCTTGTCTAGTGCCAAAGTGTTTATCCTTGTACATATCAGATATTCTTTATCTGATAAGGGGAATATTGTTCTAAATGTCTGCTGATAAATTAGCATATTCAAATCATCTAATAGGCATCTACTCAGATCACTGTAATACTGTTCAGGAACTATACAGTCATTCAGGATATAGTACAGCCATGTGGCCATGGTTCCTTTATTGCTTTCTTAGTAACAGCTGTACATTATCTGCTATTCTAGGCCCTTTCCTTCATCCTCTGTTTATATTGTTCAGCTTCGGATCTTGCCACTGTCTGTACTCTATTTCTGTGTGTCTTATGCAAAACTCTTCAAGACAGGACTGATTGGTTTGGTTAGAATAACTCATATACCAGTATTATTATTAAGCTCCAGATTCACCTATGGTTGGATGACTTTGGGCCAGATATCCTTTCCATGCCCACTCAGCTGTTGTAAGAATGACTGAGCCTTGTACTCAGCTTTTCAAGGGAAAAACCCTCTGAAGTTTTAATAAATTTACTATTTACTATTTATTTAATAAACTTACTATGTACTATTATTTTATACCATACTAAGATTGCACTATTTAATGAATTCCTCTCGTATTATTTTAATACTATACCATTAGTTTAGTGTATCTGCATATACTCATTACGTTCTGATAGTGTTTAATGACACATATGCTATTTCATTCTCATTAAAAATCATTTTGGGATAAATGTATAAATGTGAAAAGGATTTAATAGTAAAATCTGAAGGTTATACATTTAGTAAGTAGAACATATGGGATTATAACTGATCCATATCTGACACAAACATTAATATTCTAGAACGAGCAGATACTTAGCCAAGTCTTTTATACAATACCAATAATATACATGTGGTTCCAGTATATCCAGCTTCACTGAAGGTCAGAAATGGATACAAGTCAAGAGAATGAGAAGACAAGCCACAGGTTGGGAGAAAATATTTGGAAAAGATGTATCTGACAAAGAACAATTATCCAAAATTACAAAGAATATTTTAAAATGAACAGTAAAAAATGAATAAACCAATTGATAAGTAAGCAAAAGACCTGAATAGACATGTCACTAAAGAAGCTATATAGATGAGAAACAAGCTTTTGAAAAGATACTCATCATCCTATGCAATTAGAAAACTGTAAATTAAAATAGCCATGAAATAATGCTACTAATCATGAGGAAATCTCAAATCAAAACCATAATGAGATCACCTCACACCTGTTAGGACGGTTATTATCAAAAGACAAAGATAACAAGTGTTGGTAGAGATAAGAAAATATCTGTGCTCTGATGGTGGGAATGTAAAATGGTGTCGCCACTATGGAAGATAGTATGAGACTTCCTCAAAAGATTAAAAACAGAACTACCGTATGAACCAGGAATCTCATTTCGGAGTAAATATCCAAAAGAATTAAAATCAGGATATCAAAGAGATTTATGCACTCTCAGGTTCATTGCACCATTATCCATAGTATCCAACAATCTAAAGGTTGTTTAACAACTGTATTGCTAAAGAATCTTTGATATGCACATATAATCTGAATATTACTCAAAAAAGAAAATCCTGCCATATGCAGAAACCTGTATTAACCTAGAGGACATTATACTATGTGAAATTAGCCAATCAGAGAAGGGAAGGTACTACATGATTCTACTTACATGGGGTACCTAAAGTTGCCAAAGTCATAGATAGTAGAATGGTGGTTTTCAGGGTCTAGGAGAGGGGAGTTGGAGAGTTGCTGTTGTGTTCAGTATGAAGTTTTACTTACACAAGATGAGTAAGTTCTAGAGATAGGCTATACAGCATTGTGTCTATAGTTAACAGTATTCTATTGTACACTCAATACGTTTTTAAAAAGGTAGATCTCGTGGTAAGTGTTCCTAATAGGATAAAAGTAAGATAAATTTAAAAATTAAAAAAAAAAGGATAAAGTAGTTGAGATGTATGAAAGAATATAATGAACAACTATTGGATAAGTTATGCTTTTTTTTCTCCATCTCAGGAATTTTACTTTAGTGGGTTTCTTTTTAATTAAAACCATTCAATAAGATCTCTCAAGTTTTCAAAGCCAAATAGGTATCTCAGAAATTAGATTTAAGGCATCCCTAAAGAGCAATTGATTTAATGCTGATTTAAAAACCATCCTACAGAATATGCCGTTTGGTCTAAATAATTTTATTAGAGAAACTCTAGGTTCATGTAAGTTTTGCCATCTGAAGCTATCAGAAATAATCTATTTTATGAAGACATTGGATATTATAATTCAATTTATTTGGATGCCTAATTTACACTTTTCATTGTTAATATAATCTTAAGTTAATCTTAAACATCTATGAATGTAAAGTAGCCTAAGGCCAGTAAACTTATTATAGAAAATAGAGTTTGATTAATTATGTTTTCTGTAATACAGTAAAGTAAATATAAAACAAACTAGATCACAGTTAAATTTTTATAATCTGGTAAAACCAGGGCAAAATCATATTATCAAATTTAGGTGATGTACTTAATTTGAAATATCATATAGAATTTCTTCCTTTTCATATTTGTAAAATCATATTAACACTTTAAAAACAAGAAAAAGCTTCATTCCTTGCAATTTTATAACCAACTAAATAAGGATAAATCTCCTTTTAAAATTGCTGTCTAAATAGCAAAATTTTCCTTAGAAAGCTAAACATTATTCTAAAAATACCTAAGTATTCAGTCTTTGTAAGCCAATTAACATTGGAGCATCTGAAGATTTTTTAAAACCTTATAATCTGATATATTAATTTACTTCCATTTTGTTTTATAGCTTACTGTGTTGACTAGATATTCCTAGAATATACACATCATGACAAATTTTATAAGCAACTGAAAAGGCTAACCATAATTCTAATCAAAACGGATTCCAATGAGGGAGGAGGGCATAACTGTTGATAGGTTAGCAGTACCATGCTTCACATAGAACAGACACAGAAAGGTTGTCTTTTACAGATGAAAAACACAAAGAAATCCTGAAAAAGGCTGCAATAGCTTCTCTTCTCCCCCCACATCACAAGTAGACAAATAATCAAAGCTGAAACTTTAGGGGCACCTGGGTGGCTCAGTCAGTTAAGCATATGCCTTCAGTTCAGGTCCTGATCTCAGACTCCTGGGATGGAGCCCCACAAGGAGCCCCTTACTCAGCCCCTGCTGAGTCTGCTTCTTCCTCTCCCTCTGCCCCTCCTCCTACTCATGCTTTCTCTCTCTCTCTCTCTACTCTCTCTCTCTCTCTCTCTCTCTCTCAGATAAATACATAAAATAAAATAAAATTAAAAAACACACACTGAGATTTTATTGGAAAAAAAATTTAAGACCCTCGGAGAATTAAAGCAAATTTTCACAGGAGACTGTAATTTTCTCTATGACTCACTCATGGTGTGGGGCACCAAAAAACTAACCTGAGCAAAACTCCATGAAAGCTAATGTTTTAATGTTCCTTTGGCAAGTAGCAGGGTGTTTGTGAGTGAAGCTCCTGAAGAAATCTCAGTGGAACCCTCATACTGTTAAAGTGTAAAAACACTACTGAAGGTAAGAACAAAATGAAACAAAGAACAACAAAATACATACAAACAAACCTCAGTCTGTTAATTTTCAAGAGAAGGAAACCCTTGAGAAGTGATTGAAGGGTTTCCTAAGGGTTTCCTAATAAGTGGTATAATGAGGAATTTTTAAGCAAAGAGAAGGGCAGGGTTCATTTTAGTTAAGCTAATTAAGGGTTAAAAGCAAAACTTCCCTATAAGCCTGTACTGAGTTTATTAAAATAAGTCCCAGTGGTGCTTGTTTAGGAAATAGTCTTTATTTCAGTCCAGGAAGGGTCTGGTGTATTGTGGTGTAGTGGAGTCTCTCAGAGTTTGTGGGGTTTTTACCTTCTTCATTTGTTAGAGTCACTTGTAAGAAATCACTACATTTAGTTTTGATGTTGCCTAGGCAAGTGTCACATTAACTATAAAATGTTCTTTTTGTAAAACAGATCAGAGAAACTACAAAGAGTGAGCTACATTGCTGCAATAAAAGCTTTTTTTTTTTTTCAACTTGCAACTTTTAAAGGACTTTCAATTTTGGTCAGAGAAATAGAAAAGTTATGGGCTTAATTTTTAGCAGCGTAGATAGTAAATAGGAAACCATGTGCTCAGGTTTAAAGTTTACAGTATCATAGATATCACCTAGTCCAAAAGCTTTATTTGATGTAGAAACCTTGTGTCACAAGAAATGTGTCACTTGCTCAACATTAGACCCTGTGCTAATTGGAGAAGTATGACTGGTGTCCATGTTGAGAAAAAAATAACAAACAGGTTACTGTTTTTCTATTGTACCATCTAGCTCACTGTGTGTAATATTCTAAAACATTCAAATGTTTAAAAGTAATAGAATATTGAATTTTCAAAACAAAAGTTTAGACTAAATATGGAGTTGTTTGACCAACTATGCTATGGGTATATTTATAAAGGAAAATGAAAAAACAAAATCTAACTTTCCATTAAAGGAAAACATCCTTTGTGCACTTGCTTTTCTTCCTTTATTTCCTTAAGTAAAACTAGGACCCCAAGACTTTTTAAGATCTATTGTCTAATAGTGCTCAGTCTGTCATAATTAACATTCCCGATTGCTCTCCTTGGCTTGCAGTAAAGTCATTGCAAAGACTATTTTATCCTTCAGTGATAGGTATCTACAGCAGCCCAAGCACTGTTAAAAATTCAATCTGACCTTTTCTGGAACTGTTTGAGTAGATAAATAGGAAAATGTAACTGTATATTGGGAACTGTAGACATCCTTAGGCTTTCCACTGAGTTAATGAGAGATTAAGTTTGTGGGAGCATTGATTTCATCCAATTTTCAAACTGAGTTACTGCAAACCTACATTAAAAATTTAAAATAAAATGTCAACATTACAAAAGGACACAATCACTCTGTACATAAGCCTCCCTTAGTAGCTTTTGCAAATTAAAATGCTGAAAATGAAAACATGGATGCTTAGAAATAAGGACCCCTATTAAAAGGAGGATACAGGGTAAAATATGTTGCTAACCTTTTCAAATTAAAGTATTTATTTTAGGTGACAACATAATTATCTAATGTTCTTAGTTAAATTTATAAAATGAGGAATACCTAAGAAATAATTCGACTAAAATTTCACTTAAGAGATGAACATTCTTGGGCTGATATAACATGTAAACTTATGGTAAAACAATTTTCTTAACATAGGAACTCCTCAGAGTAAATGCCAAGATAGACATTAATTCACCTTTTAGAACTTTGAAAATTTTATGCATACTTTTTTCCTCCAGTGACAATTTAAAGAGGCTTTAAGATCTCGTCAAATAATATGTTCTAGATTTGTTTTAGGATGATCATCCAATTTGGAAAGGGCTTTGCGTTTAAAAACAAAAATAATTTTAAATATTGTCATTCAATGTTTCCTTCAGGGTTTAATGATTATGAGGTAGTAGAGCCTGTCTCTTTGTGTTGTGTGAATTTAAGTTAAATTCGTTACTCCATGGAATATGGATATAAGTTTTTATATAGGGTAAAGGCATCTGGTTTACCATTAGGTACATATAAAATTGTACAGTTAATTTTTTACCAAATAAATGAGAACAGTTTGATTTTAAAGGGATTGTAAAATAATTCCACTTAGATCCCTATCTACACTTAATCTCTCTTTTTTTAAAAACATTATATTTATTTATTCATGAGAGACAGAGAGAGAGAGAGGCAGAGGGTGAAGTAGGCGCCATTCAAGGAGCCTGAGGTGGGACTCGATCCCAGGTCTCCAGGATCAGGCCCTGGGCTGAAGGCGGCACTAAACCGCTGAGCTACCCAGGCTGCCCCTACACTTAATCTCTTTAAAAAATAAAGATTAAAAAATAAATAAATAAAAAATAAAGATTAAAAAATAAATAAATAAAAAATAAAGATTAAAAAATAAATAAATAAAAAATAAAGATTAGTTTTTCATTGTTACTTTAAAATTATAGAATAAAGATGGTATAAAATAGATTGTGTCCAAATCAGTATATGTATCACTGCTTTTTATTGTGAGATAATTAATATAATATTAGTTTCAGGTATACAAAATAATGATTCAACATTTGTATGTAGGTGAAATAATCATGACAATAAGTCTATTTAGCATCCATCAGAACACAGTTATAAAATTTTGTGATGAGAACTTTTAAAATTTACTTTCATAGCAACTTTCAAATATACAGTAGTGACTATAGACACCATGCTGTACGTTACATCCACATTTATTTTATAATTGGAAGTTTATATCTTTTGATTCCTTGCATGCATGCTCCCCACCCCTCATCCCCTTCCCCTGTTAACCACCAGTCTGTTAAATATCTATGAGGTATTTTGTTTTGCTTTGTTTTGTTTTAGATTCCACAGGTAAGTGAGATCTTAAATATTTGTTTTTCTCTGTCTGACTTATTTCACTTAGTATAAAGCCATTAAAGCCCATCTCTATTATCAGAAGTGGCAGTATTTTCTCTTTTTATGGCTGAATAACATTCAATTATATCTGCACACATATATATATGCGTATATATATGCATATAAATGTGCGTAAGATCCATTATAAATATATATCACATTTTTTATCCATTCATCCATTGATAGACACTTAGATTGTTTCTATGTCTTGGCTTTTGTAAATAATGCTGTAATGACTACAGCAGTCCATATATCTTTTTGAGTTAGTGTTTTCATTTCCTTCAGCTAAAAACATAGAAGTGGAATTGCTAAATCATTTCATTTTTTAAAGCAACTCCAAACTTATTCCATAGTGGCTGCACAAATTTACATTCCCTCAACAGTCCACAAGGGTTTCCTTTTTTCCACATCCTCTTCAGCATTTGTTATTTCTTGTCTTATTGATAATATTCATTCTAATAGGTGTGAGGTGAGATCTCATTGTGATTTTGATTTGCCTCTTCCTGATAGTGATGTTGAGCATCTTTTCATATATCTATTGCCTATTTGTATGTCTTCTTTGGAAAATTATCCAGTTCCTCTGCCCATTTCCTCCTCCTCCTCCTCGTCCTCCTCCTTCTTGTTTTTCTTTTCTTTTCTTTTCTTTTTTTTTCTTTCTTTCTTCTTCTTTCTTCTTTCTTCTTCTTTCTTCTTCTTCTTCTTCATGTGAATGTGATAGGATAGGGGGAGCAAAGGGAGAAGGAGAGAGAAAATCTCAAGTAGACCCCACACCCAGCAAGGAGTCTGCTGTTAGGCTCAATCTCATGACTTTGAGATAATGACCTAAGCTAAAATAAAGAGGCAGACATTTGACTGAGCTACCCAAGCACCCCACCGCTGCCCATTTTTAAATCAGGTTAATGATTTCCCTACTGATGTGTAATCTCTTTTATATTTTAGATATGAACAGCTTATTAGGTGCAATTTGCAAATATTTTCCCTCTACTTCACAAGTAGAGGTTCATACTGTTGATGGTTTCCTTTGTTGTGCAGAAAGATTTTGGTTTGATGTAGTCCCACTTGTTTATTTTTGCTTTTGTTGCCTTTGCTTTTGATTTCGCACTGAAGAAATCATCACCAAGACAGCTATCAAGATCCTTACAGTATACATTTTCCTTTAGAAGTTTTATGGTTTTAAGTTTTATGTTCAAGTCTTTAAACCACTTTGAGTTACTTTTGTGTATGGTATAAGATAGTGGTCCAGTTTTCCCAGCACCACTTACTATAGAGACCGTTTTTTGCCCACTGTATATTCTTGGCTCCTCTGTAGTTAGTTGACTATGCATGGTTTTATTTCTGGGCTGTCTAGTCTGTTCCATTGATTGGTGTGTCCGTTTTTAATGACAATACTGTACTGCTTTGAGTACTATAGCTTTGTAATGTGGTTCAAAATCAGCAAGTATGATGTCTCCAAGCTTTGGTGGTCTTTTTGTTTGTTTGTTTGTTTGTTTGCTTTTGACTGTTAAGGGTCTTTTATGGTTTCATACAAGTGTTAGGTTTGTTTCTTCTATTTCCGTGAAAAATATCACTGGAATTTTTATAGAGATTGAATTGAATCTGTAGATTGCTTTGGGTAATGGTAATATGAATGAGATATGACATGTGGGTGATAATAACTGTTCCAATCCATAACCACAGGCTAAACTTGTCTCTTTCAATTTCTTTCATCAGTGTCTTACAGTTTTCAGCATATAGGTCTTTCATCTCCTTAGCTAAATTATTTCTAAATATTTGATTCTTTTTGATGCAATTGCAAATTAGACTGTTTCCTTAACTTCTCTTTCTGATGATTCTGATTGTTAGTGTGTAGAAATGCAACAGATTTTTGCATATTGATTTTGTATCCTGCAACTTTACTGAATTTATTAGTTCTAATATTTTTTTTTGGTTGAACCTGTAGTGTTTACTATATATAATATCATGCCATCTGCATATAGTGGCAACCAAACTTACCAATGACCAATGGCTATGGTCCCAGAATTGATGTCTGCTCTGATTAAAATAAATTTCAGTATATTTTGCTCAGATTTTGCCAAAATTTCTGATAGTACTGTTCAGTTGGTTAAATTGCCATTTAATAGTTTTGATTTTTTTTTTTGGAGTGCATATTATTTGTCCTAACTCCTTAATCTGTCTCTTTCAGCCTATTTCTCAGTGTTTTAGATTCATATTTCCAATGCTAACTTGACCTATTCAGATTAACATCCTAAAGAATTCACTGAAAAATCATATCCTAAATTGATACAATAGAATTTGGGTTTTATTTTTTTTTATTTTTATTTTTTTTAAATTTTTTTTTAATTTTATTTATTTATGATAGTCATACAGAGAGAAAGAGAGAGGCAGAGACACAGGCAGAGGGAGAAGCAGGCTCCATGCGCCGGGAGCCTGATGTGGGATTCGATCCCGGGTCTCCAGGATCGCGCCCTGGGCCAAAGGCAGGCTCCAAACCGCTGCGCCACCCAGGGATCCCTAGAATTTGGGTTTTAAAAAGAGCATTCTAATTATAGCTTCCAGGAAGAATTTCAGAACAAAATGTATGAGAAAAACTCATTAATCTCTTCCAGGATTTGAATGAGTTTTGAGCCATTTTTTGGAACACAATCCAAAAAAAAAAAAAGAAAAAGAAAAAAAAAAAGAATAGCTTAGCCAAAAAGTAGAAAGTTTACTTTTGATATGCAGATTTAAAATGTTAGAAAGTTTTTAAGTATAGATGACTTTGCTTTTACCACATTATAGAGTACTTTGACATTCTATCTATATAGTAAGCAAAAGTGGTTTTACTATAAATAGTTGGTTGTTCATTTAATCTTTTTGGGGCACATTATTCTAGTTAACACCATCTTGCCTTATCAAGAAAGTGGCTTAAGTAAAAGTGAAAGATATGCTTGAGTGAGAGGAAGTACTTTAAGACATTGTTTCCCATTTGAAGCTAGGATACATCTTAAGAGAAATATAGACATATGCAACCATGGGAGACGTGTTTTTTAATGGTTTGTGGATTTTTGAGAAACCTTAATATTAGAGAGTGAGGATTTCAAGGAATAAGCATTTAGCAAAGAGTTAGATTTAGAATTTAGAAAAAAATAGTTTCAAAATATACTACCAGGGCTTCAGGACATAGAATAGAGAGCCAGAGATTATACAGTAGTTACCATGCCTAAAACTTTGTATTTTGTTTGTTTTGATAATTAATTCTTTTCTGACCCCATATTGATTTGTACAAAAATATTACTGGATGATGGAAACATTAAAAATTAGCAATCTTGCCACTTTTCTCACAGCTCAGTATATTCAAGCAATGTTGAAACAAATTGGTCTATCTACATTTCTCATCTGGAGATTAAACATAACTATATCCAGGTTTAGAGAAGAACCTGTCAGAAAAAAAATATATATATATTGTGGGTGGAGTATTATCTATTACCATTTTTTCTTGATTTTACTGGAATATAATGTTTACCAAAAGCTATTTTGTGATTTTGAGATGAGTGCCTTCCATGAAATAGGATGTAGTGGCATATGAGAGCTCAGTAAGGTCACATAGAATGGAATTTGGAGTTAATCCTCCTAGTTAAAAATGTAGGTTGTTAGAATTCAGGTGGAAGACAAAGGCAGGGAGAGGTGCAGTTAATGGGCAGAAATATCACTAACTATTAACATAATAAATTCAACAAGGAAGAAATGAAACAGACTCATGGAAGCAACAATATTACTAAACAAGTATTTATTGAAGGCCTACTCTTTGCAAGACTCTGACAGGCATTTGGGATACAATGATAAACAAGACAGATTTCTCTTGCTATCAAGGATCAAGTTGTTTTCATGGCATCACCTAGAGAAAAAAATTGCTAGTTTTAACATTTATTCTTCAATCTTTATCTAGTTCTCTGTCATTTTCACCTACAGAGACCAGTTGCCACAAATGGAGAATAACTGTGCAAGCTAGAAAAACAGAAACACACACACACACACACACACAAAAAAAAAAAAAAGGGATCCCTGGGTGGCGCAGCGGTTTGGCGCCTGCCTTTGGCCCAGGGCGCGATCCTGGAGACCCGGGACCGAATCCCACGTTCGGCTCCCGGTGCATGGAGCCTGCTTCTCCCTCTGCCTGTGTCTCTGCCTCTCTCTCTCTCACTGTGTGCCTATCATAAATAAAAAAAAAAAATTAAAAAAAAAAAAGAAAAACAAAAACACAAAGTCAAAGCCAATAAAAACTTGAAGTAAATGAGGCAGGGAAACAGACGATAAGGGTGAAGTTTTGGGTTTTACTTGCACTACTCTCTGGGAGTCTACAAAGACTTGTTCAGGCTTAGCTTTTATGATACACTTCCTCAACCACTCAAAACTAAGAATGTGTAATTATCAAGGGTAAAATTTTATTTTCACATTAATATAAAATGAACATACATCATATGCTTTATCTAATCCATGATTAATGAAGGCTTTGGCAAAACACTATGCACAACATTATGTAGAGTCAAAATCATATTGACTCTACAGGCAGCAGTTGTAAGAGACAAATCCAAGATGAGTTTATCTCCCTTCCTACACCCTAAGTGGCAGGATAGATTATTGTAATACAATTATTTCTTCTGCCACCAAATAGTTTTAGCCATTGCCTTGAAAACCTGTGACTTTCAAAATGATAAAATCATAACTTTAAATATAAAGTAAGCAAAATATATAAGTATTTTGCCCATTAATTAATGAGGGGGAAATTAAGTTATTATGATTGGTTCAATAAGTACCCAAGAAACTAAATTATTTATAGTCAATTTAACAAAGAAATATTAGTATAACACTGTTGGGTTAGATATAAAATTGGTTCATGCTCAACAGGCCATAAATCTTTAGAGCAATCTGTTCCACCAGACAGATTTTTTTTGTATCATTACAGTATAAAAATCTACCAGGAAGAAATTTTACTTAGTCTGAAACTATAAACCAATAGTAAAAGATAAGATCAAGTAAGTACATTACTTTAGACTATTACTCCATATTTTTTGGTCATCATTTTAATATCAAATGGACTTGGCTCCAAAATGTTTGCCTTACTTTTGCCTCATTTTAGATAATGATTTTTTTTCTGATAACCTTTGTCACATGGATATTTCATACCGTCAAATCTCCCTACACAAATATCTAAGTGTTTCAATGTGTCATAATCCCCTTTCTCTTGGCTTGAGTTGAGAAGAAAGAACATTTCTTCCTTCCTCGTGGTCTTAAGGAAAAAATATATCACACTGACAATATTATCTGAGGAAATCTTCCCTTGAAAAGTTCAATCCCATCATTTTATATTCTAGACCTAAGTGATCACTAATGTGGGTAGAACTGATTCGTAAAAAAGTGTAAAAGGTCATTTACCTTTCTTTTGGATAAGAAGATGTTTATGATTTCTTTTTAAGTATTTTATTTATTTGAGCACATGGACACAAGAGGGGTGGGGAAAGGGAGAAGCAGGTTCTCCACTGAGCAAGGAGCACTATGCGGGACTCAATCTCAGGACTCTGAGTTTATGACCTGAGCTGAAGGTAGACACTTAACTGACTGAGCCACCCAGGCAACATATATGATCTTTTGTATATCCTTTGACTTTGGAGCTGAGCCAAGATAATAACAGGGAGAGTCCATATTAACATCCTGCTTTCGCTTTACAAATGCCATTTTATAATATTCCTCACTAATGTCTTGCTAACTGCCTATAACTCTTACGTTATTCTACAATTATAGTTCATTTTGTGGAGCTACCTGTCTCCCCTTATTTCTAAATTCTCAGCACACTGAGCCCTTATGTATAATTTGATCTAAATAGAAGTTTCAATGTATATATTAAATATCATTGATATATTAAAATATAAAATGTATTTCCTGGCTGAGATCTGAGCTGAAAGGGAATCCCTGTACCTGTGGTTCTCAAATGACAATCTGTGTACAGGTAGTATCAGTATCATTTAAAGCTCTCATTGAAAACATAAATTATCAGATACCTATCCAGGTTTATCAGTCATTATCTTGCAAGGCTAATTTAGGAATCTGTACTTTTCATAGTGTCCATAGATGAGTAAAATGCCCAACCAGGTTTTGAAGGACCGATCTGTTGTTGAATGTTCATGTTTTTGATGCTTCTAGTATATCCACTTGGAGTATCACTTCACACAGCAGCAGGTGATTATTTTACTACTAAAAAATTTCATGTAAATGTTCATATGGCTCTTTCTCCTCCCCCAGCTTACACAAAATAGAATAACAGAACAAAAATCAAAATTTTAAAGCCAGTTACTGAATACTAAATAGTAGTAGTATCTTCGTATCTTGAGTCAATACTACTCAAATATTCATATAGTTTCTTCATTTTATTTAAATATTTTAGTGTTATTTTTTAATACTGGGAAATAATGAAGGAAAGAGCTACATACATCAGAAATATCCCTTGTTTATGCTCAAGTCATTATCTTTTAGATAGATGACAAACAGCTATAAGTTAAGTGACAGGCATGTTAAACGTCTGCATTTGGGAATCTGCCTCCTAAATCTGAGTCATAAAACACAGACAAGAGAGTTGTGTTCCTCAGATCATGGGATAATGCTCCGGGTGGTTTAATAATCTCTTGGGGCTTCTGGGCCTTGACAGTGGATATAGTTTTTGGCCTTATATTTTCATATATTTATAAGGACAGCTGTTCACAGGCTGGTACTCTGTATGAAATTATATTCATTTTATTCCACATGGTACAAGATCCAGTTATCTGACACAACTGGCATACAGCCAGGAAAAAGATGGAGTTTTAGAGAATAACAATGGCAATTTCTGAGCTCTGGCTACCAGCATGACCCTAAGATCTTAACATGTCTACTTTTCCAGACTTTTCTATCCCCCTTTCCTTTCCTGGACATCATGACTAGACATGCACACATCTTCACCCTTCTGAATGGGCTGTGGTATGTGCCTTTGTGCTATTGCTTATACGGTTCATATGGGGATTCAACTTCTTCCACTTTCACATGACCAAGACCATTCAATTTTAAGGTTCAGTTTAGAGGATGAGTTACTGAGGACTTCAATCATTATTTCCTTTCTTCATGAAAAGTACACTTGCATGGACTACCATAAAAATCTATCATCTAATCTGTCATAGAGTCCATAAAATTATATTGCAATTATTTATTTGTCATCTTTACTAGTCACAATAGTCCTTGGACATTTTATCTCGTTCAGTATGGCCACCTATTTAGGAGTTTGTAACACAGTAGGCATTCAGATAAAAACTAATGATCTAGCTAAATTTATTCTGCAGGACTACATCCCAGCCTATTGATAATATTCTTACTTTTGAAATATAGAAATAAGAGAAATTATGAGGTTTTTATCCTAAAGAAATTTTGCTAAAATTTTCCATGTAATGCTATTAAATTTTCCTATTGCCTTAACATTTTCAGTTACGTATGTTACATGGATTTTCACGGTAGGTCACTTTTCAAATAATTGTGTCAGAACTCGGATATATAAATTTTCAGTAACTTTATCTAAAATCTGTGAAGATACATTAGTTGTCTTTGACATTAAAATATAAATATATATATATCTTCATCTATAATATTCTGTATTTTTATCAAATCATTGAAGTAAAATAAATATGTAAATTCTGATAAGAAGCCCATAAGTATTGGTTTTTGTTAGTTGAACAAAGATTTATAATATTTTATAAAATTTATCAGAACCATAGAACATCTGTACAAGCATATTGATTTAAATGATTTATCAAATATTTATGCTATTTTCAAGTTCTTTGAATTATTAAATTTGAATTAGCCATTAATCATGCCACTAATAGCACTCTAAAAATATACTGCCTTAGAATTAGGAAATATAATACTAAGGAATTTTGAATTTATACCAGCAAAGATTTAATCTTAATTTGATCATGAATGATTTTATGACTTGAATATATTTTACCATGTTCTACATTCCTTTTTATAAAAACATTAAATGTTCAAAAAACAACTTAAATGTTTAATTTATATTTTTGTAATATGTTGATAAATATTGGTTTAATTGCCTTTTTAAATGACATTGATTATTAATTTGGTATATTTTTCAATGTTTTCTTTTTTGGTTCTTAGAATATTGTTCTGTTTTTGTCATGGAAAAACTGTGATTATAATGTCCAAAGAGAGATTCCTTTCTATATCATTTTGACTAGTAGAAATCAATGGTATATCATAAACTTTAATTTAGCTCCAATTAGATAATACAAAATAGATATTTTATTTTAAATTGGAAATGACAAATGTCAAGTTAAAATTAACTGTAGTTATATAAAACTAAGCTTACTACACAGTGAATAATAAAATAATTTTTCACAACATAAGGGGATACTCTTAGTTTCATTTTCTTAATCTTTTTTTAGTTGAAGTATAAACATACAATATTATGTTACTATCATGTACATAACACAATGATTTGACAATTCTATACATTATTCAGTGCTCACCATTATAGTAGTCAGTGTCACCATACATTGTTATTAAATATTATTGACTATATTATCTATGCTGTATTTATCATTTCTGTGACTTACTTTATAAGTGAAAGTACCTTTTAATCCCCTTTATCTATTTCACCCAGTACCCTTCCCATCTCCCCAATGACTAACCCTCTAGTTTGTTCTCTGTATAAAAGAGTCTGTTTCTGGCTTTTTTTTTTTATTTGGTTGGTTGGTATTTTAGATTCCACATATAAGTAAAATCATACGGTATTTATTTGTCTGACTGATTTCACTTAGCATAATATACTCTAGGTCCATCTGTGTGGCCACAAATGTCAAGAGTTCATTCTTATTTATTCCTAATATTCCATTCTCGGTGTGTGTGTGTGCATTTGTGTCTATACATTCATTTACATACTCCTTTATCCATTCATTTGTCAGCAAACCCTGAGTTTCCTTCCATATCTTGGTTAATGTAAATAATGCTGCAATAAACACAAGGTTGCATGCATCTTTTCAACTTAGTGTCTTTGTTTTCTTTGATTGAATACCTAGTAGTGCAGTTCCTGGATCACATGCAATTTTAATTCTTTGAGAAACCTCCATATTGTTTTCTGAAGTGGATGAACCAATTTACATTCCTACCAACAGTGCACAAGGGTTCCCTTTTCTCTACATCCTTTCCAACATTATTATTTCTCATATTTTTTGATACTAGCTATTTGGATTGGTGTGAGGTAACATCTCCTCATGCTTTTGATTTACATCTCTCTGATGGCTAGTGATGTTTAGCATCTTTCCATATATCAGTTAGCTATCTGTATGTCTTCTTTGGAAAACTGTCTACTCAATTCCTCTGCCCATTTTTTAATTGGATTGTTTCTTTTTGGTGTTGAGTTATATCATTTTTAATATACTTTAGATATTAACTTCTAATTGGATATTTCATTTGCAAATATCTTCTCCCATCCAGTGGGCTGCCTTTTGGTAATTTCCTCTGCTGTGCAAAAATTTTTGGTGTAGTCCCAATGGTTTATTTATTTTTAATTTACTTTTTTAGAGGAAGAGAGAGGGAGAGGGGCAGAGGGAGAGAAAGCATCTTTATCAGGCTTCACCCTCAGCACAGAGCCCAAGGCAGGGCTTGACCTAGCCACCCTGAGATCGCGTCCTGAGCTGAAATCAAGAGTTGGATGTTTAACCAACTGAGCCACCTGGGCTCCCCTCCAATAGTTTATTTTTGCTTTTGTTTCCCTTGCCTAAGGTGGCATATCCATAAAAATGTTGGTAAAGGCAATGTCCAAGAGATTACTATTTTTTTTCTTTTTCTTACAGTTTCAGGTCTCACATTTAGGTCACATTTATCCATTTTAGTTTATCTTTGTGTATGGTGTAAGAAAGTGGTCTACTTTTCCCAACACTGTTATTGAAGAGACTGTCTGTTCCTCATTGTATATCCTTGCCTCCTTTGATATACATTAATTGACCACATAGGTGTAGGTATATTTCTGGCCTCTCTGTTCTGTTCTGTTGATCTATGTGTCTGTTTCTATGCCAGTATCAATGTTTTGATTAAAATAGATTTGTAGTAGATCATAAAATCTGGAATTCTGATGATTTCAGCTTTGTTCTTTCTCAGGATTTCTTTGGCTATTTGAGGTCTTCTCTGCTTCTATCCAAATTGTGGTATTTCTTCTAGGGCTATACAAATATTATAGGTATTTTGATAGGGATTGCATTGAATTTGTAGGTTGTTTTGGATAGTATGGATATTTTAATATAAATTCTTCCAATCTATGGACATAATATTTATTTGTGTTGTCTTCAACTCCTTCATTGCTATCTTATAATTTCATTTATTTGTGTTGTCTTCAACTCCTTCATTGCTATCTTATAATTTTCAGACCATGGGTCTTTAGATGAATTTCTAAGTATTTTACTCTTCCCAGTGCAGTTACAAATGAGATTGTTTTGAATTTCCGTTTCTGCTACTTCATTATTACTGCATAGGAATGCAAACAGATTTCTGTATATCAAGTTTAAATTGCTGAAAATGTACTGATATGTTTTTTTTTTTTAGCAGAGTTTAGGGTTTTCTATATATAGTATGTCATCTGCAGAGAGTGACATTTTTACTTCTTCCTTACCAATTTGGATGCCTTATTTCTTTTTCTTGTCTAATTGCTAAACTAGGACTTCCACTATTATTTCAATAAAATTGGAGTGAGTTGACAAACTTGTCTTGTTACTGATCTTAGAGGAAATTCTTTGTTTTTCACCATTGAGTATAACGTTAGCTGTGCCTTTTCATATATGGTCTTTGGTATATTGAAGAATATTTTATCTTAATCCACTTTGTTGACAGTGTTTACCATGAGCAGGTGTTGTATTTTTTCAAATGCTTTCTCTGCATGTATTAAGATGATCATAAGATTTTTACTCTTTCTTTTAATAATGGGATGTATTACACTGATTAATTTACAAATATTGAACCACCCTTGAATTCCTAGAATAAGTCCCACTTGATAATAGTTAATGATTTTTAATGTATTCTTGAATTTGGTTTTTGGTGATTTTTTTAAGGATTTTTGCAGCTATGTCAATCAGAGATTGACCAGTAGTTTGTTTTGTTTGCTTAGCAGTTTTTTTTTTTTTTTTTTTATCTGGTTTTGGTATCAAGATAATGCTGTCCTCTAGAATGAATTTGGAAATTTTCTTTCTTCTTTTATTTTTTGGAATAGTATGAGAAGAATGGTATTTTTCTTTAAATGTTTGGTGAAATTCAACTGTGAAGCCATTTGGTGCTGGACTTTTGTTTATTGGAGGGTTTAGAGTACAGATTCAGTTTCATTACTAGCAATTGGTCTGTTTAAATTTTTTCTTTCTTTTTAAAAAATATTTATTCATAACAGACACAGAAAGAAGCAGGACATAGGGAGAGGGAGAAGCAAGCTCCCTGTGAGGAGCCTTATGGGAGCTCAATCCCAAGGCCCCAGATCAGGACCTGAGCCAAAGGCAGGTGCTCAACCACTGAGCCACCCAGGTCCCCCAAATTTTATATTTCTTTCTGATTCAGATTTGGAAGATGGTGTGTTTCTAGGAATTTACCAATTTCTTCTAGATTGTCTAATTTGTCGGCACATAATTTTTCATAGTATTCTTTGTATGTATTTCACAGTGTCAGTTGTTTCTCTTCCTTCATTTCTGATTTTGAGTTCTCTCTTCTTGAGGAGTCGGCTATTATCAATTTTTTTAATTTTTTTGAAGAATCAGCTCACAGTTTCATTAATTTTTAAAAGTCTTTTTTTTTTCAATTTAAGTTCAAGTTAACATATAGTGTATTGTTAGTTTCAGTTGCATATAACACCAGTGTTCATTATACCAAGTACCCTTCTTAATACCCATCACTCAATTACCCTATCCCCCCACTTACCTCCCCTCCAGCAACCCTCAGGTTGTTCCCTATAGTTGAATCTCCTAAAATTTGCCTCCCTCTGTTTTGACCTTACTTTATTTTTCCTTCCCTTCTCCTATATTCTTCTGTTTTGTTTCTAAATTTTACATATGAGCTAAATCATATGCTATTTCTCTTTCTCTGACTGGCATAATACACACTAGTTCCATCCATATCATTGCAAATGGCAAGATTTCATTCTTTTCATTATTGTGGCAAGTAACATACCATTGTGTATGCATATATACATATACATATATATACACACACCACACTTTTATCCATCCATTCATTCACTTGTCAATGGACATCTTGGTCCTTTCCACAATTTAGCTATTGTGGACATTGCTGCTATAAACATTAGTAGGGTGTATATGCTCCCTTTAAATAGCTATTTTCATAGTCTTGGGATAAATACCTGGTAGTGCAATTGCTGGGTCATAGGGTAGTTCTATTTTTAACTTTTTGAGGAACCTCCATACTGTTTCTCAGAGTGGCTGCACCAGTTTCCTTTCCCACCAACATGTAAGAGGGTTCCCTTTTCTCCACATCCTTGCCAACATCTGCTGTTTCCTGAATTGTTAATTTTAGCCACTCTGACAATTGTGAAGTGGTATCTCATTGTGCTTTTGATTTGTATTTCTCTGGTGATGAGTGATGTTGAAAATTTTTTCATATGTCTGTCTTCTTTAAAGAAATGTCTATTCATATCTTCTGCCCATTTCTTGACAGAGTTTTTATTTTGGGGGTGTTGAGTGTGATAAGTTCTTTATACATTTTGGATACTGACCCTTTATTTAATATGTCATCTGCAAATATATTCCCCCATTCTGTTGGATGCCTTTTAGTTTTGCTGATTGTTTCCTTTACTGTGCTTTTTATAAAAGCTTTTTATCCTAATGAAGTCCCAATAATTCATTTTTGCTTTTGTTTCCCTTGCCTCTGGATATGTGTCTAACAAGAAGCTGTGGAGGCTGGAGGTTAAAGAGGTTGCTGTCTATTTTCTCCTCTAGGATTTTGATGCATTTCCAGCTCACATTTAGGTCTTTAATCCATCTTGAATTTATTTTTGTGTATAGTGTAAAAAAAATAGTCCAGTTTCATTCTTCTGCATGTGGCTGTCCAATATTCCCAAAACCATTTGTTAAAGAGATTGTCTTTTTTCCATTGGATATCCTTCCCTCTTTGTCAAAGATTAGTTGACCACAGAGTTGAGCGTCCATTTCTGGGTTCTCTATTCTGTTACATTGATCTCTATGTCTGTTTTTGTGTGAGTACCATATTGTCTTGATGATTATAGTTTTGTAATACAGCTTGAAGTCTGGAAATGTGATTCCTCCAGCTTTGATTTTCTTTTTTAATATTGTCTATTCAGGGTCTTTTCTGTTTCCATACAAATTTTAAAATTGTTCCAGTTCTATAAAAAATGCTGGTGTTACTTTGATAGGGATTGCATTGAATGTGTAGATTGCTTTGGGTAATGTAGGCATTTTAACAATATTTGTTCTTCCAATCCATGAGCATGAAATATTTTTTTCCATTTCTTTGGGTCTTCCTCAATTTCGTTCATAAGTTTTCCGATTGCAGACCTCTTACCTCTTTGGCTAGGTTTATTCCTAGGTATCTTACTGTTTTTATTGCAATTCCTTGATTCTTTTTCTGCTGCTGGTCTATAGTAATGCAAACGACTTCTGTGCATTGACTTTATACCCTGCAACTTAGCTGAATTCCTGTATCAGTTCTACCATTTTTTCTGGTGGAGTCTTTCAGGTTTTCTACAGAGTAAGTATCCTGTTGTCTGAGAAGAATGAAAGTTTGACTTCCTTGCCAGTTTAGATGACTTTTATTTCTTTTTCTTTTGGTTGCTGAAGCTAGTACTTCCAGGATTATGTTGAACAACGCTGGTAGGAGTGGACATCCCTATCATGTTCCTGACTTTAAGAGAAAAGCTTTCAGTTTTTTCTCATTGAAGATGATATTGGCTGTGTGTCTTTCATACATGGCTTTATGTTATCGAGATATGTTCCCTACTTTGTTGAGGGGTTTTATCAAAAAAGGATGCTATGTTTTGTCAAATGCTTTTTTTTCCGTATCTATTGAGAGGATCATATGTTTCTCATCTTTTCTTTTATTGATATAGTGTATCATATTGATCGTGGCTTGAAAATATGCATGGTATGATGTCATTCTTTTTGTACTGGTTGAGGCCTGATTTGTGACCCAGTATGTGATATCTTCTGGAGAATGTTCCATGTACACTCAAAAAGAACACATAGTCTGCTGCTTTAGAATGAAATGCTCTGAATATATCTGTGAAGTCCATCTGGTCCAGTGTGCCATTCTTAGACCTTGTTTCCTTGATCTTCTGCTGGAAGAGAATCTGGAAGGTGATCTGTCCATTGCTGTGGACAGGGTATTAAAGACCTCTACAATTATTGCATTATTATCAATGAGTTTAGGTCTGTTATAAATTGATTCATATATTTGGCTGCTCCCCAATTAGGGGCATAAATATTTACAATTGTTAGATCTTCTTGGATAGACACCTTTATTAGATGCATTGTCCTTCTTCATCTCTTGTTACAGCCTTTGTTTTAAAATCTAGTTTGTCTGATATGAGATAGCCACTCCAGCTTTCTTTTGATGTCCATTAGTATGATAAATGGTTCTCCATCCCCTCACTTTCAAACTACAGGTGTCTTTAGGTCTAAAATGAGTCTCTTCTAGGCATCATATAGATAGGTCTTTTTTTTTCTATTCATTTGGTCACCCTATATCTTTTAATTTTTTTAAATTTTTCTTTATTTATGATAGTCACACAGAGAGAGACAGAGAGAGTCAGAGACATAGGCAGAGGGAGAAGCAGGGTCCATGCACCAGGAGCCCGACGTGGGATTCGATCCCGGCTCTCCAGGATCGCGCCCTGGGCCAAAGGCAGGCGCCAAACCGCTGCGCCACCCAGGGATCCCACCCTATATCTTTTAATTGGAGCATTTAGTCCATGTAGACTCAATGTAATTATTGATAGGTATGTACTTACTGCCACTTTGTTCATTATTTTCAGGTTACTTTGTAGTCCCTCCCTATTCTTTTCTTCTCCTCTTGCTCTTTTCCCTTGTGGCTTGATGGCTTCCTTTAGTACTATACTTAGATTCCTTTCTCTCTCTCTCTCTCTCTCTCCCCCTCTGTCTCCCTCTCTCTCTTTGTGTGTGTACCTGTTATAGGTTTTTGATTTGTGGTTATCATTAGGTTCATATATAACATCTTATGTGTGTAGCAGTGTATAATAGAGTTGATGACTGTTTAAATTCTAATACATTCTAAAATCTTTCTAAAAGTCTTCCATATTGCTGATTCATTTTTCTACACCATCTAGTCTTCTGTTGGTTCCCTCTAGTGTATTCTTTTATTTCAGTATTGAATTCTTTAGTTGTAATTGTTTTTTAGATTTACCATCTCTTTGTTGAAGTTCTCATTGAGTTCATTTACTCTTTTCTCAATTGCAGTGAATATTTTTATGATAATTCCTTTGAATTCCTTAGCAGGCATATTGTTTATTTGTATTTCATTTAGATTTTTTGCTGTGATTTTGTGTTGTTCTTATATTGGGGTCAGATTCCTCTGTCTCCTTATTTTGATCAACTCTCTGTGTTCGTTTCATGTATTATGGAGGTCAGCTACATCTCCTGGTCTGAAAGTAGTGGCCCAATATAGAAGAGGTCTTATGGTCCCCTCTTAGCACAGACCCCCTTGGTCAACAGAAGCAGACATCCAGGGTGTCTCCTGTGTGGTCTCTGTGCACCCTACTGTTGGGATTGAGTCACATTTATTCTTAGCCCAGTTGGCTGCTCTGACCCAGTTTGTCTGCTGTGTCTGCACTGGGCTGGTTTGATCCAGTGTTGTTGAGAAGCCTGAGACCACTGCAGGCTCTTTGTGGGAGAGGCCAGGAGTCAGACTATTTATCTCTACAATCCACCTCTCTGCCATAGCTATTGGCACACAGAATGGTAGGTCTTTCTCCCTGTGCAGCCAGCCAAGAGGCCTGGCTGCAGGAATTGCAGAGGCAATAGTGTGTGGGTTTATTTTCCCCCTCTACAGGATAGGAGTCACTTTAAGGTGCTGCAGGTTTCTGCAAGGGCTGCTTGCATGGTCTGGCAGGGCAGAAACCACCTTGGTGGTTGAATGAAGTGAGGCTGAGGGACAATATGTTGTTGAGGCAAGTAGTACCAGAAAGATAGATGGAATATTAGGGCTGGTTCCTGCTATTTACTTTGGGGGAGGAGAAGAAGAGAAAAGGCATCTGCCAGCACTTGTGTTCATGTTAGAAATCTGAAGATCCCTGTCCCTCCAGCTCATATTCTGAAATCAGTAAATGAGTCTTCATTTAAACAGTAATTTGCTGCTGATGATCTTTTAGGCCAATTCCAAATTTTAGATAATATGAAAAATTCTGTGAATACATTTCAGTGTTTCCCTATTTTTTGTGTGAATATCCAGGATGAGTTTCTAGAAGTTTAGTGTTGAATATAAAATAATGGACATTTTACATTTTGATTGATAGATTTTTTCCAAAAATATAATACTAACTACCGAAAGTATAATATACAACATATTAATGTGTTGCATCTGTGATTGCCTTTATAAATCATCTATAATTATATAGCTTTGACAAAGAGGATGTGAATCATCTTTTATCTTTGAACAATAGTTATGATAAAAACATTTATTGAAAATTCCAAAGTTTTGCCACTAATTGAAAAATTCAAATATAATTATATATTAAAATCTAACATGAATGTGGTTCAATTCTCTTCCATTGATTCCATTCTGTTTAGGTTCTTATACCTTTTCTGGTGTCAAATATTTAGTTTTGTTTTGTTTTGTTTTGTTTTGTTTTAAGGAACATAAGATTAGAAAAGTCTCACTCTTAAAATATTTCCTTACCTCCTTTCCATTTTCAACCTCTCAATCATTAATCATATTTTGTTCTTCTACAGTTATGTTTTGTTCAGACTTTATTTTTAACGTTTATTATTTTACATAACATTAAAATTGCTCTGCAATTATCAGTTTTGACTACATAATTTGTTATATCATTAGGAAAAATACAGAAATTGACATACTATCATTTTCTGTCACCTTTTCTCTCTGTAATTTTTAAATAACATTTTTACCTTGTCTATAACATTTACTGAGTTAAACTGTTTGAAATTGCTATTTTTGTAGATGAAACATTTCTTGTATCAGCTATACTGGATGAGTCAATCTATTATAATTTATTTTTCACAGTTCTTTCAACTCTTTAGCTTTAATTCTGTATTTAGATGTAGCTCATATTTAAAATGCAACATTTGTTTTTTTCTTTCTTTCTTTTTCTTTCTTTCTTTCTTTTTTTTTTTTTTTTTTTTTTTTTTGAAGGGAGGGAGGCAGAGATATAGGCAGAGGGAGAAGCAGCCTCCCCACAGAGAGCCTGATGCGGACTCCATCCCATGATCTTGGGATCACTCCACCACTGAGCAACCCAGGAGTCCCTGGGGGACAGTTTTTTAGAGAGGACACCAAAAATGAAGGATCAAATATAAAGTTCTCTGTATCAAGAGATACTATCCTTATATTCTTCCATCCTGTGGGTTATCTTAGTATCAATTTGCAAGTCTATTATCGAAAATATATAAAGAACTCTTAGAGCTCAACATAACAAGATAAACCAATTAAAATTGGGAAAAGTATTTGAATAGATATGTCTCTAAAGAATATATACAAATAACCAATAAGCACGTGAAAAGGTACTCAACATCATTGTCGTTAAGGAATACAAATCAAAACAATGTATAATGTACTTCTACTTCACACCTAAAAGAATGCTGTAATAATGTTGAAACAAACATAAAACAAGTACATGGCCAAAGATGTGGAGTAAGTGGAAATCTCATACGTTGCTGGTGAAACTATGATTTTAGCAAAAGATAAAACAGTTTGGCAGTTCCACAGAGAGTTAAAATTACTATATAACCCCAAGTGCCACTCCTCAGTATATAGAAATTATATAACAAAAGCATTAAAGATAGGTATTCAAACAGAAATTTATACATGAATATTAGAACTTTATTCACAAAAGCCAAAAGATATATGCAATGTAAGGGTCCATTAGTGGATGTAAATATATACATATATATTAAATATAAATATATTTATATATATTTTTATGTATATTTAAAGATTTCATTTATTCATGAAAGAGAGGCAGAGACATAGGCAGAGGGAGAAGCAGGCTCCATGTGGGGAGCCCAATTAGAGACTCGATCCCAGGACCCCAGGATCATGACCTGAGCCAAAGGCAGACTCTCAAGCACTGAGCTACTCAGGTGTCCACACTATATCTGTATCTATATCTATATCTATATCTATATCTATGTCTATATCTATATCTATATATATTAATATGTATTATATATTTTTAATAAAAATATTTCTATAGATATTTCTATTTGTTTCTATAAATATATTTTATATAAATCAGATTATATGTAATTGTGTAATTGTGTAATATATTTATATTAATATAACATAGTACAATATACAAATTCACATATATAAAATTCACCCATTTTATAAATACATGTGAATATTATTCAGCCATAAAGAAGAATAAACAGTTGATATCTACTACAACATCAATGAACCTTGGAGTCATTATGCTGTGAAAGAAACAAAGACCCACATATTTTATAATTCCATTTGTATGAGATATTCAAATTAAACAAATCTATATACTCAGAAAGTATATTTTCCCTCTGATTGCCAAGTGAAAGTGGGGATACAATCTGACTGATACCTGGTATGGGGTTTCTTTTCAGAATATTAAAATTATTCTAGAATTACTTGGGATGGTTGTATAGCCTTTGCAATAAACTGAAAACCACTAATTTGTTCACTTTAAAGTGGTGCACTTCATGGATTTAAATTATATTATAGGGATTCCTGGGTGGCTCAGCGGTTGAACATCAGTCTTTGGCTAAGGGCATGATCTCAAGGTTCTGGGATCGAGTTCCGCATTGGGCTCCCTTGAGGGGCCTGATTCTCCCTCTGCCTAGGTCTCTGCCTCTGTTTCTCATGAATAAATAAATAAAATCTTTAAAAAAATAAGTATATAATACCATACCTATAACAACTTTTATCCCATGAAAATGGGATAATTGCAAGTATTATATGAGCTCAGGAAATATCACAATCATAGGACTTTTGTAGGGAGGTCAACAATGCATGACTGAAAATCTGTAGTAAAAATGTTGCCTCTGCCTCTCACTCTGTGTCTCTCATGAATAAATAAATAAAATCTTTAAAACAAACAAACAAACAAAATCTGTTCCCCAGTCCAATGTTGCAAAGATTTGCTACTATGTTTTCTTCTAAGAGCTTTATAATTTATCTTATTAAAAATAATTTAGGTATTTGATCAATTTTGAGTTGTTTTTTAACTCAAAATGTGGACTAAGATAGAGGTTCAGGTTCATTCCTTTGCACATGAATATCTACTTGTCCCAGCAACTAAATAAAAAGACTGTTAAAAAGATTATTCTTTTCCCCATTAAATTTTCTTAGCACTCTTGTTGAAAATCAATTGACCATAAAAGTGAGGGTTTATGTCTGGATTCTAAATTCTACTCCATTGATTTGCCTATCCTTATGTTAGTAACACACTTTTCTTTATTACTGTAGCTGTGTTAGTTGGTTTTAAAGTTGGGAAGTGTGAGTCCTCTAAGTATCTAGTTTTTCTAGATTTGGGCAGTTATTCTGAATCACATATATATGCTGTATATATGTATATATATACACACAACAATATATATTACAATGTCTATACAATATATACAATGTATATATATATGTTGGATATATATGTATACATACAAATATTAGGATCATGTATATTTATGTAAAAAATAAGTACGAAGTATTGCTACACTAACAGTACTAAGACTTACCATCCATAAACGTAGGTGTCTTTCCATTTATTTTGGTCTTTAATTTCTTCAGGCAATGATTTGTGGTTTGAATTGTACAAACTTTTTACCTCCTTGTTTAAGCTTATTCCTAAATGAAATATTTTATTAATTTTATGATTGGATTATAAATTTCTGGCATATAGAAATATAATTGAGTTTTGTATATTGATCTTCTGCCTTGTAACCTTACTGGACTTATTTTTATTATCTTTATTCTGCAAGGATTCCTATACATAAAATCCAGTTATCTGCAAATAGGCCTGAAAAAAAACAAAAATACTCAGTTTAAATTGTGAAAAATAAAACTATCCCTTATGCTCTGTGTAGAACTCCCAATACTGTGTTGAATAAAGTGACAAAAGCAGACTTAGTCTTTTTCCTGATCTTAAGATAACAGCTTTCAGTTTCTCACCAATAAGAATGGTATTAGTTATCGGTTTTCTGTAGATATCCTTTATCAAAGGCATTTTCTGCATCTAATATGCATATTTTCCACATTATTTTATTAATATTGTATTGATTTCCATATGTTGAACCAACTGTATATTCCTGAGACACTCCCACTTATTCATTAAATATCTATTACTTTAAATTTGGTTTGCTATTATTTTGCTGAGAATATCTGTGTCAATATCCATAGAGGACACTGCCATACAATATTTTTTCATGAGAATTTTGGCTTTACCAGAATAATATTGGCATCTTAAAATGAGTTAAGAAGTGTTCTTATATGTTTGATTAAAAAAAAAAAAGTGTTTAGGAAGTATTCGTGTTAATCTTTTAAATGTTTGATTGACCTCACTGTGAGGTCGGCTGGTCCTGAGTGATTCTTTGTGTGAAGCTTTTTCATTACTAACTCCATTTGTTTACTTGTTATAGATCTCTTCACATTTTATTGTTCATCTTAAGTTTCGGCAATATGTATCTTTCTAGAAATATACTCATTCTTGTTTAAATGTTAAATATACTTATTTAAAGTATCCCCTTAACCTCCACTTGTATTTCTGTAAAGTCTATAGTTATGATCCATTTTTAGTTCCTGATATAAATGACTGAGATTTTTCTCTATTTTCTTGGTTGGTATGCCTAGAGTCATCAACTGTGTGGATCTTTTCAAAGAATCACTTTTTAGTTTTGTTTACTTTTCTCTATATCTTGTCTCATTTTTTTGTTCTCTATTATTTACTCCTTCCTTCTTTAGCTTGCTTTGGATTTTGTTTGTTCTTTTAATCATTAAAGTTGGAGATTAGGTTACTGATTTAGGATCTTCGTATTTCATTGTAGACATTTACATCTATAAATGTGATTGTTTAATAACCACATATTTTTTAATTTCCTAAATTTCCTTCTGCTATTGATTTCTAATTTTCTTTAATGTGTTTGGAGAACATACTTTATAGGATTCCCATCCTTTGAAATTTTTTTGAGGTTTGTTTTATGAAGAAACAGATGGTCTATCCTAGAAAATGTTCCTTAAGCACTTGAGAAGAATGTGTGTTCTCCTGTTGGGCAGAGTGTCTATTAGTTCTAATTAACTTATAATGTTATTCAAATCTTCAATTTCCTTGATATCTTCTATCTGCTTGCTTTATACATTATTGAAAGTTGGGTATCAGAGTGTTCAAATATTAAAATACCTCTTTCTGCCTTTAGTTCTTTTAATTGGTACAGTTGTTGCATTTAATGGTGTCTGAAGCTTTACTTTTTTTGCATTCTTTGTTTTTCAGACTGGACAGTCTGAAGTTATCTTTTGTCACATTTGCTGATTTTTTTCTTTTGCCTTGCACTGATCTGCTATTGATCTTTTCTACTGAATTTTTTATTTCAGGTATTTTAGTTTTCAACTACAGGATTTATATTTGATCCCTTTTTATAATTTCTATCTCCTTATTTATATTCTGTATTTGTTGAGAGAACATTCTCATATGTTCCTTTAGTTATTTAGACTTTGTCGCCTTTAGTTCTTTGAACACATTTAAAATAGGTAATTTATAGTCCTACCATCCAGGCTTCCTTGGGGATGGTTTCTATTGATTTTTTTTTCTTTTGTGTGGTTAATACTTCCCCGTTTCTTTGTATGTATCATGATATTTTGATGAAAAATATATATTTCAAACACTTTAAGGTGCAACTCTGGAAATCAGATATTCCTCCTACCCAGAGTTTGTTATTAGTGCTGATTGCTTTTGTTATTTTGTTAATGGCATTTCTGAACAAATTTTAATGTCTGTTTCTTTATAATCTATGTCCATTAAAATTTCTATTTAGTTAGCTTAGTGATCAGGTAATAAATAAATAGGGATTTTTAAAAATTGCTAGAAAAGTAAGCCTCCCACACTTTGCTGAGGGACTGTTGTGACTGTTAGAGAACACAACCAGAAATTTTATTATTTTTTTTTTAATTTTTTAAAATTTTTATTTATTTATGATAGTCACAGAGAGAGAGAGACAGGCAGAGACACAGGCAGAGGGAGAAGCAGGCTCCATGCACCGGGAGCCCGACGCGGGACGCGGGACTCGATCCCGGGTCTCCAGGATCGCGCCCTGGGCCAAAGGCAGGCGCCAAACCACTGCGCCACCCAGGGATCCCCCACAACCAGAAATTTTAAACCTAAATGTAGCCTTCATTCCTCAGGGAATATCAGAAGTGAGACCTTAAGAGCTTCTCATGGGGAAAAAAAAAAAAAAAAAAAAAAGAGCTTCTCATCCTTTTTTCCTGAATATACACACAACTCTATGAATGAATGATGCTTCCCAGAAATATGTCAGAAATTTTTAGACCCCCTATAGACATCTCATTCTTTACCTCTCCCTTTTAAGATTTTGGTTAATCTCTTGTCTTCCCCAACTCTTATAAATCATTTTAGGCAGTCAAGATGTTAAACATTTGACAAATACCTCTTGGGGAGAAGCTTTTAGCACTCAGCAAGTTCAAGTGAGGTGAAATTAAAATAAGCTATTTGAGTAGAGTAGAACCACTACTCAGGTCAAGTAATTACTATTCTTTGTATTCTTTGGAAATGAAGTTTAGAAAGAACTATAGTGCTATTTTGCTTCTCTGATACAAGGAATATGGCCTATTATCTTTTCAAGGCTACTGCTGAGTAGTATGTAGAGTGGTGGATGAAACCAGAGCAAATTAAATACCACAAAGCATCCTGTTGATGCTGAGACTCAGCCATTTTTCTTGATAAAATGCTACTTCATTGTGGAAATCTTTGGTTAATTTTCAGAGTTCTGAGGAATTTGATTCTGACAGTTTCTGACTGCTTTTATTGCTTTTTGGGAGTGTCTTTAACCCATCATTTTCAGCTATCACTCCATCATTTATTTTCATTGGAAATTTAGAGATACTTCTCTGCTTTGAACCTGCACAGTTCTGGGACAAAATCTGAAGGAAGTCTTCCTTTTACGGTGGTTAGGGGATTTTTTTTTTTGACAGAATGCCTAAAAAGATATATATGTTTAAAACTCAAACATGCCAAGTATTTTTGTCAGTGTCAGTTATATTATGATAATTGTAGTGGAGCACTTTTGTCCCTTGGATTAAAATTTTAGGTTTCTGAAATTCTGCAAATTTTTTATTGTTCCAAAGTGGTTGGATTTTTCTGTTGTAAAATTAAGTGGTTTGCAAAAAAAAAAAAAAAAATTAAGTGGTTTGCAATTTTTCTTATATTAAGTTGCTATTATTGTCTTGATAATTTTTACTTCCTCTATTTGTCCTTTTCCTTTGCGTTAACTATAATTATTTCATACTTTTCCTGTTACTAAATTGTTTCCTTTCTGAGTCTGTTTTTTATTTACTAAATTATTTGTTGAGCATTGATGTTTTTCTCACAGCTTAGTTTACTAATTTGCCATAATCCCTTTGTATTTCATTGTCTTTTAAAAATTAATTTTCTTTTTACACTTTTCCATTGTACAACAAACTTGAATGCAATATATTTTTTAAAAAAAAGAAGAATTTTATGTATTTATTCAAGAGAGACACACAGAGAGAGACAGAGACACAGGTAGAGGGAGAAGCAGGCTCCCCACAGGCAGCCCGAAGTGGGACTCTATCCCAGGATTATGACCTGAGCCAAAGGCAGACGCTCAACTACTGAGCCACCCAGGTGCCCTGCAAACACCTTTTCCTTAAAGGTCTGTCTCCAAAAGGAATTTATCTGACATTTGTATTTTTTCCTTTTTATCCTTAGGTAGCATTTTACATAGCTCCCCTCACATATCTTTTACATGTATGTATGTATATCTAAAATTAGAATTTTTTTCTAAAAATTTATTTTTTCTATTTTTTTATGTAAAACATTCATCAATTTATTTAACATTTATAATTATAGGTTCCAGTTATTATTCCTATTATTAGAATACATAATAAAAAAATTCCAAATATCCCTACCCTAGTCAGCTTGCATTTTATCAAGGGAAGGACAGACATAAAATATAATCCTAGTCCCTGAAGCACAGACCTGCTAAAATACAATAAAATGAGAACATAGAGAATAGGTTTTATGGCTTGGAACTGAGAGCACAATTACTGAGACATCTCCATGGCGTGAACCAGGATGGTGTCGCTGAGGTGTTGAAAACAAATGCCTTGGATTACAGGGACATGCAATCTTAACTTGAAATTGTGACTTGAGAAGTTAAATATTATATATTTTATATGTCTCTTCCATTGCAAGATATTTTGGGGAAAAGTGAGTTTGGTAATACCAATACCTACATAATTAAAAAACCTCCAATCTACATATTTTCCTGCCTGATTTTTACTATAAAAGCTGTTAATATCAGACATTAGCTTTCCTACCCTCTGTCAGTGTGAGCAAACAGATAGTTTAGTCAGTTTTGATTGATCAATACAAAGAAAAAGTTTGCTGAGGGGATAATTTATGGAAAAGGTCCTATTTCCTGGGATGCCTGGGTGGCTCAGAGGTTGAGTGTCTGCCTTTGACTCAGGGCGATCCTGGTCCTGGGATCAAGTCCCACATCGGGCTCCCTGCAGGGAGCTTGCTTCTCCCTCTGTCTATGTTCTGCCTCTCTCTGACTCTCATGAATAAATAAATAAAATCTCTAAAAAAAAAAAAAAAGGCCCTAGTTCCTAAATTTAAAAAAGATGAATATACATTCATCTCTTCAGCTAAATGAGAGATACCCACGACTTGAAATAACAGGAAAAAAAGCCTAGAAATCAAGCTAACATTTAAGGAGGCTGAAATCTGAGTTCTAAATAGCAGCTCTGATGGTCTGATTTGGTCTAGAACTCTATCTCTAGACTTCTGTTATATGTCTCGTGAGAAATTCTTAGTAAATGCATTATCACTGATACAAAATGACAAGGATAACTCATTGGTTACTTATAATATCAAAAAGCTTGTGTTGTAATCCACTCCTAATCACACATAGGTTTTTTTAAATTAATATTTGGTCAGAGACAATCAGTCTTTCTCCCTCTAGCAGTTATTTTCACTGTGTCAATGTCAGATTTCAACCTACGTGTCATCAAATCTTAAAAGTAGAATAAACAGAAAACAGTATAGAAGAAGAAATAAGGAAGCCCCGGTGGCTCAGCAGCTTAGCACCGCCTTCAGTCCAGGGCCTGGTCCTGGAGATCCGTGATCGAGTCCCACATCCGGCTCGTTGCATGGAGCCTGCTTCTCCCTCTGCCTGTGTCTCTGCCTATCTATCTCTCTCTGTGTCTCTCATGAATAAATAAATAAAATCTTAAAAAAGAAAAAAAAGAAAAAGAAGAAAATACTAAGGACTTTAAAAATTAAACACTAAACCACAAATTTAAGAAACAACAAAATTATGCATATTTAAACCACTGAAAACCAGTGGCAACCAATGGCAAAGAGAAAATGTTAAGAGCTCTGCCAAAACAAGAAAAAATACTATTTACAAACGGACAAGAGTTAAGAATTACAGCCATCTTTTCATCTGAAATTATGCAAACAAGACAAGAGTGGTACCTTTGATGTGCTGAAAGAAGAAATAAAACTCTCAATACAGTATTCTATAAACAGTGAAAACACTCTTCAGAGCTTAAGGAGAAATAAATACTTTCAGGGAAATGTAAACTAAGGGAATCAATTGCTATAAGACCTCGTGTGCAAGAAATATTAGAGAAAGGTCTTTAGGAAAAAGGCATGAGATCAATCAGCAAATTAGTCAGTAATATGTGAAGAATGTTAAAAAAATAGAAGTAAATACAGTTTTTCTTATTCACAGTTTTTCTAAAACATAACTGATGAAAAATAGGCCAAATTATATGTTAGCTGTTTAAAAAATAAAATTCAGGATGATGATGGTACAAAGGATGGCAGAGGGCATACGTTTTACACAACTAAAAATTTTTTAGACTGAACATGAGATGGTAATATGCTACAGTATTTAAATGTATGTTTAAAACCCAGAACTAGTAAAAAAAAAAATATGCTTAAATAATATTAGATTAAAGGGACTCATTATAAACTGCTAGATTAAAGCCAGAAAAGGCATGAAAAGAGAAAAAAAGGTACAAGAAAGGATCAAATGGAGAAGATAGAAAACAGCTAACAAGATGCTACCTGATAATCCAACCACATCAGTAATCACTAGGAATTTCAATGATCTAAACCCATTAGTTAAGAGAATTTTACATAAAAAAATGATTCAACTATATGTTGTCAGTAAGAAATCCACTGCAAATATAACACATGAATAGATTATGATAAAAGGATGGAGAAAAATGCAATCAAGTATTAACCAAAAGAAATCTATATTAATTTCAGACTAATTACATTTCAGTGAAAGAAATATTTTTAGTAAAAAAAAATATTTTCAGGGATAGATGGGAACAGTACAGAATGATAAAAAGGGCAAATTTTACCCCAACTACTTAAGAATCCTAAATTCGTATGCATATGTCATCAGAGCATCAAAATACACAGGGAAATAATGGATTGAAATGAAAGAATAGATAAATTTGTAACTGTCACTTGAGACATCATTATTCCTCTCTCAGAAATTGACAGAACAAGTAACCAGAATCAATAAAGAAATAGATAACACAAAAGACACCATCCATCACTTGGATCTGTTTGAGAATCCTGGAATACTCCATCTAACAACAGAATTGTGGGTGATTTCAAAGCCCACTATGTAATTCTTAATCTAATCACATTTTAAAAATTAAGAGATTTTTGTTCAGCTTCTTCCTTACAAAAAGAAGATGGATTTTCAAAAGTACTGCATTAGTAACAACAACTGATAATAAGAGCAATTTCTTAATTTAGTCTGTCCAATTTTTCTTTCATCATTTTTCTTTGCTATTACCTTTTAAATATTTTATCTTGCAAAGAAGCTTTCAAGATGTAGTTTCTGATAGAACTTTTAGACAACATTGTTCATGTTTGATACGTGTGCCCATTTATAATCCCTAGTCATGACTTATTGTACCTTTCATCATTATTTGCAATATATTTCATGATCTCATATAATTTAAAGGGTAAATCCAACTTTAGTGAAGAGATCCAAAAGATTATTTCTCATTATGTTAATTCTTTTCTATTATTATGTCTTCTGAATCTCTAATAGCCTTTTCTTCTTCCTATTTTCCTTTTTTCTCAAGTAACTATGAAAATATTAAGTATCAAATATAGTATGAAACTTTTATTTAGCAATTCAAATATAGTAAATACTTATTAATTACAAATTTAAATAAGAATTCTGCTTTAGTTTAGAATTTTGAAATCTGGGTTTATTTAGGGGCTTTTAATATTATAACAAAATAATTTTTTTTCAATATTTTATTTTTTTATTCAGAGAGACACAGAGAGAGAGGCAGAGACATAGGAAGAGGGAGAAGCAGGTTCCCTGTGGGGTGCCCGATGTGGGACTCCATCCCAGGACCCCAGGGGGGTCCCTGAACTGAAGGTGTCAGACCCTCAACCACTGAGCCACCAGGTGCCCCAATTGAAATTACTTATAATTTTATAGTATGTATATATATATATATAATATATATAATTATATATAGTTGATAATATAAATTTTGTACTATATATATATACATATATGTGTATATATGTGTGTATATATATATAGAGAGAGAGAGAATATAAATATAAACATTAATGGTTGTAACTAATGGATCAAAAGCTAACATAATCCCATTAAATATACCAATGCAAAAAAATATATATAGAGAGAGAGAGCAAGAAATGTTTTCAATGTCTTCAAAATAGGAATACTGATTTAGTAGAAACTTTCTTTGGTCAGGTGTAGTACATTAGTGAAATTTCATTTTAAATGTATCCCACTAGTAGTCATACTCATATGACTTAAAAAGATGAAGCGAGGGAAAATTCTTTGTGGAGACCTCCTTAGGCTATTGGGAACTGGCTGTTAGCTCTACATTTGTTTGTCTTTCATTCGTTATTTTAAAATAATTTCAAATTTACAATATGTATGCAGAGATTTTACAGAACCTCACAGCATCGTTGCTACTTGGGCAGTATATCACTTTCTTAGAAAGTTCCCACATACTGTCCATGACTATCCTTTCAATCAGATGTCATCTAATACATGAAAAAAAAAATCAAGTGAGAATTTCTCAACCAGCAAGTGTGTCAGAACTAGAATTATATCTTCATCTACTTTGTTGACACAAAATAAGTTTTTTAAAAAAACTTAAAGAAAAGGGGAAAATGTTTTATTGGAGCCCAAGTTAGGACATCTGTCTGTGATACAAGTTTTCCCAAAGAAGAGAGCGCTCCAAGGAAGGAACATTTGGTGCGGGTTATCTGTGTGTTTTACAAAAAGAGTGAGAAATCATCATGACAAAGGACATTCCAGAAAGTTAGAGATCTTATCTTATGTTTTTACTATGTGCAAGCTGCATGATTTTAATCTAGAGGGAGTGGGGAAGGAGGTTTTTGTTTTGTTTTTCTTATCTTTATGTTTAGAATGCTCCTTTTTGGTGGTTGGTTGCTTGATTTAATTAAATTAATTTATTTATTTGAAGCAGATGTACAACATGTGCTCAGGGCAGAAAAAGAGCCCTGCTTTGAGGTTTCTTGGAGTCATTTTGATCTCGGTAAATGTTAAAGTAATAGCTTCCCTGAGAGCCCACAAACAGGACCCGCTAAGGTTAAAAGTTGAGCATTTCCTTTAACTCAACTCTAAAGCATTTACCCTCTACTGTATCAACAAAACGTAATACTCATTATATTCTTAAGGAGTAGAGTAATACATGCAAAAGAAGACTAGTTGAGGATTTAGACACTGGAACTTTAGTACTGGTTTTGCAGCTAACAATGTTGGTGACTTGAGCCATGTAGATGAACTTCTCTGGGCCTTAATTCTTATATCTTGAGTAGAAAGGAATTGAAGTAGCTAACCCATAAATCTGCACCAAGTTCTAAAGTTTTATGATTACTTTAGATTCATCCTTCCTCTGTTTATAAGCACTGGGCATTTGCCAAAGGCCATTTTAGAGAATGAGAACAGAAAAATCTTACTATTGCAAATCGTCAAAAATGTATATCATTGTAGACACATCTGTAGGATCTTGAAGTTTAAGTTTCATTAGCTTCACTGTAACTCTGCCTTTAGTGACATCACTCAAAATGGCTTTGATGGCATGTTTTGTTCGTGAGGTGGGAAAGAGGAAATGGTGGAATATTTAATGCTTTTACCTAGAAATTCTCCTGATCCCTTTTCCTGTCCAAAATGTTGAGGGGTAGAGGGGTGACCTACTTCTAGTAGTGACTAAGAAAAAATGAATTTACTGCTTCCTAGGAAGGATGGAAGAGCCTCTTCTAGAATCTTACTAGAGTGGTAAGATAGAAGTTGCATTGGTTGTAAAGCCAAAGAGATGAAGGATCAAGCACTTATTTTCTTTTTTTTTCCTTTTTTTTTTTTTAAATTTTTTTTTTATTTATGATAGTCACAGAGAGATAGAGAGAGGCAGAGACACAGGCAGAGGGAGAAGCAGGCTCCATGCACCGGGAGCCCGACGTGGGATTTGATCCCGGGTCTCCAGGATCGCGCCCTGGGCCAAAGGCAGGCGCCAAACCGCTGCGCCAGCCAGGGATCCCAAGCACTTATTTTCATTTCAAAATTAGGCTGTCAACAGTGTACCTAGTATACTGGAGAAAGCAAGGATTCCCCAAATCTACTTAAAAAACAAAACAAACAAACAAACAAAAAACATTATCTAAAGACTATGATATGAGCAATTTGGTAATCAAATATGAATATAATTAGTGACCAGCCACATGACAAACATATTTAACAGCTTGAGTGTTGGGGAAAAATATTTAAATATAATTCTAAAAATAAATGTGTTAAATTTATTTGTAGAGAAAACAAGATTAGGTCTCAGGCTACCCTGCCTTTGCCTCATAAACCACTATGAATTTGGTCACACAAAAATTCCATCTCACAAAATCCCATTGGATAGAAATAGAAACTAGCCTATTTTGTTGCAATCTAAAATATTCTGCAGACTAAAATAACTCGTAGTTTTGGATGATTTCACATCTGTCTAACATAACATTCACTTTTGTTTTTGTTTTTTAAGGAGGATACAGCTTTTAAGCAGCAATGAGGACATTTATGCACTGAAATCTCTTCAAGATAAGTTACCAAACCCTTCAAGACCTAGGAAGATGGGGCTGATTATTTCCCACATGTTGGTCAAGGTCATGGAGGAAAAAATAGTATAAAAAGTTAATATTGCAAGAAAGACTTAGCATCAAAAATGAAATAATATTTGATACTGAAAAAGATATTATCCCCATAGCTCTGCCAAACTCAGTGTCTACACAAATTATTATCTCTCTTTTAAGTGTAACTTACAGTTATGTAAGTTACAGTTCTCTAAGGACAGCTTTAACTGCTTTCTGTTACTTAGAAATTTCCTCTGTTTTACTTCTCTCAGACAAAATGACTTTAATTTTTACAATGCCATTTCCTTTTATGTCAGAACTGTGTGCCATGGTAAAGAATTTCCAATTGAATATACCTATTCTCTTTCTTTCTACAAAATATACATACCAAGTGAATATCTTACGTATAATTTGCTAAAATAAAGAATGTCTGATAGTCTTTGTACTAAAATCTTAATATTTATCTTCACTTTAAGAATTGTTAGTTTGCTGGATATAAGAAAAGTTCACTTTCTTGTGGAGGTGATAATGTTAATATATAATAACTCATAGATTAACACTACAGTGAGCTTTTATTCCTAGAATAAAATATAAATATATTACAAGTCCTCTACTCTTATTTATCATTTTTTTTTACCAGATATGTGGAAACAGTCTTAAAAAATGCTTTATATATAAATTCAGCCTACTAAATAGGATAAAATTGTCTGTACTGTTACAATTATACTGTCAACTTTTCTGAACTCAGTTTCTCTGTTCTTTGCTTATAGTTGTGCTTAGAAGTAACTTTCTAGAATCCACATTTTCACTATGTGTTCTAAAATAAATGAAGAACTGAGAAGTTCTATACCTTAGTATTTATTTAAAATACAGATATTATATATATAACATATATAACCTATATATATATCGATAATATATTTTGAAAATATAAATAAAATTTAGATCTTTACCCATAAATGTTTAATGATGGAGTTTAGGAAATATGATGGCAGTGGTGGCAGCACAGATTTTGGTCTTTCCAAATCCCCATTAAGCCAACTAAATAGAGCCAACAAAATCTCCTATACAGCATATCCCCAAACTAAATGAAAGTGCCTTCACATACTCCAAGATGAAAGCAGGTGGCCAACGATGGGGAAAGGAGTAGGAATGGAGAGCCTTCAGATCATGATGCAAGTTTAACAAGTGTTAAAAGAAGGAATGGGTAGGAAATGTATCAGTCTACACCCCAGTTCTGAGAAAAATTTTTTTTTTTTTTCTGAGAAAAATTTGACCTCGCCAATGAGCTTCCCATTGATCAGTCCTGAAATGGGCAGAAATCAAATGGATCTAGTATTCCGTATCAGGCTCAATCTTTGGCTGGGAGCAGCCTTGAAGGAGCAAGGTCTTGGAGCCTGAGGAATACGCTTTGGTCTGAATGTAATAGAAGCAGTGAGGTGAGAGCTGGAGGCTAAAAGAAAGCTATGCTCCTATTAAAGGCTGCCAAAGAGATCTGCACCTTAATGGCTGCAGCAGTTTACCTATTAAACTCATACATATACTTTTCTAAACTCTTGAATGGTTTCCTGGGGCCTCCTTTTCTGAGAAAAGTTACTGAAATGAACCACAGCTCCTTTTTTTCCCTGTTGTAACTACGGGCACAACTGGGTAGGAATTCCAATAAATCTTTTAAAAAGACCTCATTCAGATTTTGGAACTTGATTTCTCTTCTTAGAACACTGATGCTGGATATTGAGTAGCCATCTTGTGACTATCAGGTAAAAATTGGTAAGAATGTAGAGAATATATAAAGGATAAAGAAGTTATTATAAAATTAAAATAAATATATCTGATGAAGCTAGAGACAGATATTCCAATCTGTATGATTCCAAAAATCAGAATCTTTAAGATAAAAATATAATTAATGAAGAATTAAAAATTCAAACAAGATAGATGAAGTGAAAACCGAATTCAAGCATATACTCAAAAATATAATTCTCCAAAGAAAATTGCAAGATAGAAAATACAGAATAGAATTTGAATTAGTGAATAAAAAAAATGGTCTATTAGGCTTCTAATAATGATTTCATAAACTTACAGCCAATTAAAGAATATGCCATTTAATAAGACAATACCAATAATTTTTCAGAATTAGTGTAAAATATGTGTTATCCAACTAAGTAACCACAAAACCCTAACTGGTCTCAAACAGGAGTCAAAGCTAATTAATGCTAAGACACACAATCAAAATGACTGACTTAGCAAGCAAAAAAGATGTTGGTACTGAGTCAGATTTGATGATAAGATTACCTATGAAGGAGTAACACACTAATCACAGCAATCATATTTTACTGAAATAAAATCTTCAAAGTGCAGGGGATCTCTGGGTGGCACAGGGGCATGATCCTGGAATCCTGGGATCAAGTCCCACATCAGGCTCCAGGCATGGAGCCTGCTTCTCCCTCTGCCTGTCTCTCTCAATCTCTCTCATGAGTAAATGAATAAAATCTTTAAAATAAAAATCTCCCAAGTGCTGAAGGGAAATCACAAATATAATTTTATTCCAGCTGCATAATTATTAAATAATATGTGAGATCAAAACAGATTTAATGAAAGCCAGATAATTTTCTATCCATCTACCTCCACTGAAAGAGCTACTCATGGTGTAACTCAGAAGACAGGAAATAAGACTGAGAGAGAAAGAATGGGATATAAGAAGTTAAAAACAATGGTAAAAACCTGTGGGTGTCTGGGTGTATATGTATAATATGAATATTACTAATATTAAATTAATAAACAGATGTATATAATATATATTTAAATAAATGTCAAATATATAGATACATGACTACTCTGTACGTACTCAGTATGGAGTAATTAAAAATATAAAAATAAATATTTAAAAACAATATGAAATATGAGAAAAGTAACCACATTAGTTTCTAAATGTCTTTTTTCTAGCACTAGAGGAGAATAAATATGGCTATTAGTTCAACATCCTTTGAAGATTGTTTTAACTAATAACTAAAATAATCTTAAGTCTATGTCACAAGGAAAAAAGTCTATGTTATATTGACAGAAGTAAAATGAAATGAATAGACTATAGAATACATAATTTGAAACAAGTGTTCTCAATCTTAGTGCAAGGACATTTTTAACCAGGTAGGTCTTTATTGGATAGGGTTGCGCTAAGCAATGGCATTTAGCAGCATCCCTGGACTTACCCAGCTGATGCTAGTAGCACACCTCAGCCTGTTGTGGTTGCTGTGACAACCAAAAATAGCCTCACTTGAGAACCACTGACCTAAAATAAAGCAAAAAGGAGAAAAAATAGTCAATAGAAAATACAGAATACATGACAAGAATAATTTCACATCTACTAGTAATAGTAAAGTTTCAAAAATCACTTAAACAGACTCTTGTAATGTATTTTAAAAATCACAGCAATACACCTTTTCAAAAAGTCTTACTTAAATCATAACGATTCAAAAGGGTAGAAAATCAAGGGATGGGCCAAACAAAATTTCAGACAGGTCTCTAAAAGAAAGGCAGTATAATATTATTATGGGAATTTAAACAGAATAGTATATAAATAAAAGGCAGTACCTAAACTATAATCATTCATCAAGATCTAAAAAGCATGTATCTCTAAATACCTTTTACAATAGACTAAAAGTTATAATGCATGAATTGTTAGAATTCAAAAAATAAAAGTACATTTAACATTAATTTTTCTCAAATGAATCAACCAGTAGAAAAGTATTAAGGACACTGATTAAACGGTAATGTAGTTTATATATAGAACACATATTAACATTCTACATATTATAAATATTAAATTTTTAACATATAACATGAAATACAAAATGTCTATATATGTCTATATAGATCAACATATATGCATTTATATGGTAACATATAGAGATAGATCACAACATGTTACTAATAACCCCACAACCACCACCAAACACAACACTTTTCCAAAATTTGGTCATGTTTTAGGACGCAGAAAAACAAATTTATAAGAAATAGTAATAAAAGCAAATAAAAACTACTAAAGTAGTAGATACCACCATATAAATAATTTTCTTTAAAAACAATATAATTCAATTAAAAATCACTAATTTTAAAAAGTCGTTCCTTCTGTCCTGTTACATTTTAGAAACTCCAACACTTCTAAAAAGTTCTTCCAGTTACAATGCAATCACAAAAGAAATTACAAAATAATTAGAAATACACAAAAATGGAAGTTAGAGCATGTTTCTTCCCCTAAACCCTCTAATCATACCTTCAGAGTTGGGGGAGAGGCCCATATATTGATGGAACACCCCAGCCTCCCCACCATTCAGTCATCAAAAGAAAGCACACTAATTTGAAGCTAGAGTAGCTTTACTCCAAGAAGAGCAACAGAAACTCTTCGGCCAAAACAACTGGGATTAAGTCCACATCTCCCAGAAGCTTCTAGTCCTGTCTTTTAGGATAGACCTGAGCAAATTTCCTAAAGTGCCAGGTTATCTTTCCGTGTCTACACCTTAATCCGGGAAAGCTCTGTACATCTCTATTGTATATTCTTTTGCAGTCTTCTGTCCACTTCTTAAATTTTATTACTCTAGTCCTTGAAATTGAATGTTGCACATAAAATCCCCTATACTGTCAACATATTATCTGCATGGTCCCTTCATTCATTTTGTTCAAATTGCAATCAAGCTATCACCTGGATATACTAATTAGTGCATGAATTCCTCAGAGTGTCTTTCTCAATGGTGAGTTTATTTTTCTCAGAAGTGGCTTTATTTTTCTAAGTCCTTATGACACTATTCTGGAAATGAACTTGGTATTCTTTTATTTCTAAAGTCATATTTAGAACATATGGCCACCTTTATGGTAGCAATGTTTGAATATAATTCCCAATAATCCTCATCTCTTGGTATGCACCCTTCTGCGTAGTCCTCTCCCACACTGTGGGAAGTGATAGAGTGTAACTTTAAGAGTAGGTCACAAAAGGCATCGAGGTTTCTGCCCTTTTTCTTTTGAATCACTTGCTCAGAATCTGGTTTTCATGTCCTGAGGAGAGTCCCCAGCAGCTCTATAAGGAAGTCCAGATTTTGAGTAACAGATTTTTTTCCACCCATGAGCATCAACTTGCTACTCACATGAGTGGGCAATTTTAGAAGTCAACCTTCCAGGCTCAGTAAAGAAACCGTGATGACCCCAGTCAAAGCTGACATAAAAGTTGCAATATCATAATAGAGATTCCCAAGGCAGAAGCATGAAGCAATGCAACTCTTAAATGCCAGAAATTCTGGCAGAAATTCTGAAATAATAAATATTTGCTGCATTTTTATGGTCCTAAATTGTTAATTCATTGGTTGTGCATCAAAACACAATCATTTTTCCTAAAATCTCCAGCCCTGAATCTCAGGTCAATGAGCTATATTAACCACCATATCGCATTACTATCATCATCCACCTAGCCCTGGGACATAACGCTTCATTTTCTAATGATTTTAGCTAATGTCTCACTGTTACCTTTCATAGGCCACTCCAGCAGGAATTCTTCCAAGTTGCAATATATACAGAGATCATCCTTCCTACACTCTAGCCATTGAGTCCTTTAAACTTTGTTCCTCTAATTATTTTGTCCATATCCCTACTTCAGCCACTTACTCCCATGGTCATATCAGAGTTAATTACAATTGTCAATTATTGTAATTTCTCTGTAATTTCAGTTTCATGTATCCTAATCTGAGACTACCAGCTCCTCTCTGTGAACTCACTTGGTGTTGTGCCCACTACCCAGAATTCTTTAACCTTTTAAAAATCCTTAATCCACGATTTTCCCCATTCTTGTTGTTTTTGATGGGCCTAAGCTCTGATTTATACTAGAGTACCAGACTCAAAAAGTCCTTGTGAAGGTCAGTGATGATACCTCAGTGCTCAATCCAAATGGTGAGTTTTCACATTCACATGTCTTATATTTCAAACTTTCTACAGCCTTTGATACAACTGATAACTCTTCTCCCAATGTATTTTTTCATTTTATTTCCAAACTCCACACTCTCCTTGTATTTATCTTGTCTCATGAGTTGTTCCTTCTCAATCTTTTTTGCCTGAACTTACCTAAATTCTTTAGAGCTTTGCCACTGGTATTCTATTCTTTCTATGCTATGTTCTTTGGAGATAGAGATGGTATTAAAATAATTAGAATGGATGTTAAGTTGACAAATTCCAAATTTATTTCTCCATCATTAACCTCTCTTGAACTCTAAAAATTCCCAATTACCTACTCCATACCTCAAGTTAGATGTGCGAAACTTTTCCCATACTTCACACATTAAAAGACCACATTTAAAATATTTTCTTGCTCTGCATACAGAACACTTTTCCATTGATGGCTAATCATCCTTCCATTTGCTTAAATATTTTGGAGTCATTACTGTGTACTCTTTTCTTCTGTCACACTTTATCCAGTCCATTAGCAAATCTTATATTCTCCACTCAGAAAATATGTACAAGTTATGTCCAATCTCATTATTGCTACCAGCTGTTCACAGACACCATTATCTCTCAAAGCATCTCTAATTCTTCTCTATGTCCCTTTAATCTACTTAACAATAGCCAGAATTATCATCTATTCATGTAAGTCACATTTCCCCTTGGCTAACTCTTACTTTCTTTTGTCTTTGTTTAAATGTCACCTTTTCAATGAGGCCTGTTCTACCTTTTTTATCTGATATTGCATCACCACTTCTCTCCCACTCTCTTACCCTGACCTGAGTTTTATATCCTTGATGTCACTCTTCCCTTTTTAACATGAGCATGCATTTTTATTATTTATTCTTTTACTGGCCCCTCACCACAAAAATACTTTGAAGTTTATAGGAGCAGGGGCTGCTTCTGTTCCTGTTTTAATACTGACATAGCACAAGTATCTAACGGTTACTGTCGATAAATAGGTAGTACACATATATTTTAAGTAAATTAATAAAGTAGTACAAGTCAAACTAAAGGATGTTGCTAACTATTTAGAATGTAATCTTGTGATGTAAATACACGTAACAGAAGATGAGACTGAAAATCATTTGCAAGATCAGAATAGAAAGTGAAGTGAGTAAAAATACAAAAATCATTATAATCAAATCAAAACTATTTCTCTGAAATATTAATAAGATAGGTGAATTTTTTATAAGCAAAATTGATAAAATCACATGTTCCAATGTAATGTTAGTATAATGTTAGGAATGAAAATGGAAACAGATAAAATATAAATGACAAAAGAAAAGAAATACTGGGCATAATATTATGCCAGCAGCTTTTTGAAAACTGAGGTAAAACAGATATTATCAAGATGTTAATTTATTAAAGAACAAGAAAACCTAACTATACTAAATAGATAGAACAGAATGAACACATAGTCCAAATCCTATGACAAACAGCAAAAAAAAAAAAAAAAAAGGCTCACACAATTAAAAAGTCAAGTTTTCTAAATCCTTCTAAACGATTACCCCTGTAAGTCACAAAAGAAATAGATAAAAGGAAACTCAAGTCATTTTTTAAGACTGATAAGACTATCATAAACTACTAGCTTGCAATGTAAGAAAGAAAAATAGGGTTGAATATTATTGATTTAAAAAATATATTAACCAAAAAAATCCAGCATGTGAACTAAAACCAATATATTCCAAGGAGAGGTTAGTTCAGAAATATAGGAACGCATCAGTGTTAAGGTTGAAAAAAAAAAAAAAAAAAAAAGGTTTACAAGGGAAAACTTAACAAGAAAATTCTAGAAGTTTATCATTCATTTCTGATAGAAATGTTTAAGAAACTGGAAATAGAATATTTTAAACACACCCCCCAAAATAAAAACTTTAACAAATATAATACCAAATTTAGAAATTCTAAAAGCTGGTTAGTTAACGAGCTCCTGAGAAACTCTTGCATGTGACTAAAAATATAAATACACATCCATATATGAACAAATGACTAATGTATGGCATAAAAAGAATAATGCACGTACATGATAAATCTGTACACTATAACATGGATAGGTTGCTAAAAGCATAATAATAGCAAAATATTTAAAAGACGTGTATTAAGAATCATTGTATCAAATCAATAAAATGACATAAAAGGCCTTTGTTCACATTGGCTATTACAGATCCTTTGTTGCATCATTAAAAATATACATACTTTTTCTTTTTTATTTCAAAAGATATGTTTATTTATGAATAGTTTACTCTAGGGCTTAGTGCTTTTGCTTTTTGAGTATGAGTCCATTGTCTAATTCCCCATAGGTTTCTTTTCTGTTATATAATACTCAACATTATAGACAATATCCAGTTTATAAAGAATAGCAAGAATTCAAAACCATTTCCACATCAATCCAAGTGTACTGTAAGATCCTTCTATATTTGTATATATTCTCCCAAATTTATGAAGTTGTCTTTTTTGTCCTAATTTTTTTTGGGGGAGGGGACTTTTCAAATCCTCAAATTTAATTGTAGAAAAAATTTGTTTATTTGCATTTCCTGCATTGCATAATACTTAATTAAGTTGAATAAATTCAAATGAAGTATATATGGTCTAAACAGATTTTGGATAAAAATGTCAGAGCTTTGTTAAATCTACAACCCGTTTGGTGAATGAAGTAGCATTAGCAGGGAGTACATTATGAACTGTGAATATTCAATATTCTATGGAAGTCATATATTTTACAGAGGTAAGTTTATTACCAGTTTACCTGGTAAAACTGAATAGTTTTATCAGTGGCCGGTTAATAGAGCTTCTGCTATATGCTGCTGATGGAGATTATATATATATATATATATATATATATATATATATATACACACACACACACACACACACACACACATATACTAATGGATGGATGGGTGTATATATCTATTATATAATTATATATATATAATTAGTAAAAATAGAAATACATAAACTGCATAGATACAGATAAAATTGAGGAGAATACTTGCTTCTTTAGAAGACAACATGATGTGTTTAAGGAGAGGAACTAAGAGAGAAAATTCATCTGTGTTTCTATCTGGTTTCCCCAAAAAGGAAAATTAAATTTTAAAGCAATATGGTAAGATGCCAGTATTTTAAAATTATAGTTAGTATAAACATGGATTTTCTTTTATATCTATGGATTTAAGGTTTACCAAAAAGAAAAATAAAAGAAAATCACCCATGACCTTGCCATTTCAGGACTTAATATGATGAAAAGATTATATTACATGTTTAATATGTATGTATGTGAAGATAAAAATATGTCAGTAATATATAAAAGTTTAAGTAAATATATATATATAAGATTATTCACACTTTGTGCTATATAGATATTTTCTCTTGCCCTCCCAGATCAATGAAATCTAACTAAAAATCTCAGTTGGTTACTAGCTCAGGAACGTTTCTTATTTTTTTAAAAAGATTTTATTTATTCATGAGAGAGACACAGGCAGAGGGAGAAGCAGGCTCCATGCAGGGAGCCTGATGTGGGGCTCGATCCTGGGAGCCCCGGGATCATGTCCTGAGCCGAAGACAGAGGCTCAACCACTGAGCCACCCAGGCACCCCAAGAAAGTTTCATTTATAACTGAAATGACAGAATAACAGAGACCAAATTCTACTCTTATATTTGACATCAAGCAAAAAGAACCTTGTTAAGTCATGGCTAAATATTATCATTTAGGAATCAAAACTCAGGCACCATCCCTAGAGGGCAGACCTGCAAACTTCATAGGGTTCAAATTACCTGGCCAGGCATCATAAGGACTCTTCCCAGAATATTTTAGGCCATATTTTTTAAAAGCCTTGCTAAATTTTTATATCTTCTCCTTGCAAGTGTCCAGACTAGCACAAAGAACCCATCCTAACCACCATCACTACAGCAGCAAGTCAGAGTTTTCATTAATTTTAATTCGGCTTATAGTGATGACTAAGATGTGAGAAACAAAAATGACATAGGTAAAGCCTATACCTCAAGTGAGGACTTTCCATGTAGTGTGGATTATTAGGACACTTGGCAGGTCCTTCGAGGCTTAAACTATCAGAGTCTAATTAACTATTTTCTGTATAGGCATTATGTTATTTCCAATATTTGAAATGGCAAATAATGCCACAATGCTAACTTTGCTCAAATGTATTTTCATTAAATAAGATATAAGTCTTCAGGGTGGATTCCTAAAAGTAGGATTTCTGGGTTAAAAGTTAGATTGATGTATAGTTTTGTGAGGTGCTGTCAAATACCAGCCAGAAGTGTCATACCTGCTTGCATTTTCCCCAGCAAGGTTGACAATGATGGATAGCACAGCTTCATCAACACCCTTTTTTCATACTTTTGTTTTCCAATTTGTTGGGTAAGAAATAGTATCTCATTGTTTTGGTTGTATTTCTTTAACCATGAGTGAATTTGAAAATGCTTTTTTTTATCTTTGAAAAACCATTTTTCTTTTTTTTTTTTTCTGTTGTATTTGCCGTACACATTTTTTTTTTTTCTCATTTTCAATCAGAGTTTTGGTACTTAACTCATCAGTTTTAAAGCTTTTTTTAACATTAAAAATATCAGTCTCTTGTTTTGATTATTGCAAAAGATTCTTCCTAGTTTCACAATTTTCGATTTTCTTAATACAGAAGCTTTAAAAATCTTTTACATACTCAAATTCATCAATCTTTTTACTTGCCTCTGGATTTTTTTTAAATCTTAGAAAGCCATCCCTTGCACTGAGATTCAAGAATATTTTACCCATGTTTCACTGTCATACTTGTATGGTTGCATATTTTATATTTGTATCTCTAACTGGATATTTTCCTTTACACACAATGTAAGATACAGAGTATTTTTTATTACAAATAACTACTAAGATGTTCAAGCATTTTCATTAAAAATCTGAAAAGCCAAAGGAACCTTGAGAAAGAACAATACCAAAGACATCATGTGTCCTGATTTCAAACTATATTACAAAGCTACAGTAATCAAAATAGTATGGTACCAGAATAAAAAAAAATGCTTATATCAATAGAACAGAATGGAGAGCCCAGAAATGAGGCCACACATATATTGTCATTTAACTTATGAAGAATATACACTCTGAGAAGAACAATATCCTTAATGAATGGTCTTGGGAAAACCAAACAGCCACATGCAAAAGAATGAAACTAGGCCACTATTTTGTACCATATGCAAGAATCAACTTGAAATGGATTAAAAACTTGAATGTAAGACTTGAAACCATAAAACCCCTAGAAGAAAACACAGGTGTTATGTTCCTTGACATAGGTTTTGCTAATTATTTTTTGGATTTGACACTAAAAGCAAAGACAACAGAAGCAAAACAAACAAATGGGGCAACATCAAATTAAAAGGTTCTGCACAGCAAAGGAAATCAATAACAAAATGAGAAGGCAACCTACAGAATTAGAGAAAATATTTGCAAATCTTATATCTAATAACAGGTTAGTATGTATAATATATAAAAATCTCATACAAATCTATACCCCCCAAAAACCCAGCTCAATTAAAAAAATGAACAGAAGATATGAATAGACATTTCTCCAAAGAAAATAAATAAATGGCTACCTAGTACATGAAAAGATGTGCAGCATCACTAATCATCAGGAAAATGGAAGTCAAAACCACAATGAAATATTACCTCACACAAACAAAACAAAACCCACAAGTATTGGTGAGAATGTGGAGCATAGGGAACGCCTGGTGTGAATGCCACTATGGCAAACAGTATGGAGGTTACTCAAAAAATTAAAAAGAGAACTACCATATGAGCTAGCAATTCCACTTATGGTATTTACTGAAAGGAAATGAAAACATTAACTCAATATATGGATAAAAATATATGGAGATATATATGTATATATATATGTATATAAATAAAAATAAAATATATACTATATATAAAATATAGAATATAATTATAATTATGTACATTATATACATTGTGTATATTTAAAGAGAGAGAGAATATTATTCAGCCATAGAAAAGAAGGAAATCCTTCCATTTACAACAACATAGATTGAGCCTGAGGGCATTATGCTAAGCAAAATAGGTCAAGCAGGAAAAGACAAAATACCATATGATTTTAGTTATCTGTGAAATTTTTTAAAGACATAAAAATTTGCAAAGAGAACAATTTGGTAGTTTCTAGAGGCAGGGAGTAAGGATGGGTAGCATGGGTGAAGGGGGTCAAAAGGTAGAGAATCCTAGTGAGGAGATATGTAATGTACAGCATGATGCCTATAGTTAATAATACTGTATTATATATTTGAAAGTTCCTAGGAGAGTAGATTTTAAAAGTTCTCATCACAAGGAAAATGTGCATAACTTTCCGTAGTGATGGATGTTAACTAGATTTACTGCATGTTGTAATGTATATATCAAATCACGTAGTACATTTGAAACTAATATAATATCATTTATATCTGAAAAACATAGTGGAAAAAATTCAAATTATATGAGACCCCAAGAAAACATTGGAACTGTATTGTTTACAATACTAGAACCTGAATCTCACCAAAAGTAGAAGGAAAGATAAAGAGCAGGGGAGAAAAAATAAAGCTTTACTCAAACCATTGTATAAATAAATAACCTCCAAAGCTTAATATTTCAAGTTTGCTTTGGTATAAAGTATTGGTTTGGGGATCAGAAACATCTATAATAAAATTCTTTAAAAAAATCTATTTGGCATCTGGTATCTGCTGAGGGATGAGACACCTGAAGAGTATTTCAATTTTACAGGAGAAAGAAGCCAAACAAGCTACAGGTTCACAACTTTCCTTGAACCTTTCTAAGCACTGAGGTTTCAGGTCAACAAACTGAACAAATCTAAGCAGATGCCTGCAGGGAAAGATGGGCCACAAGCAGTGGCGGATGAAGCAATGAGATTCAAGGAAGAGTTTATGTAGCAGAGGCTGTGAATTGGTGGACACCAGGGGCCTTGCTGAGGGAGGGGGAAGTCCCTGTGGCCTCAGAAACTGGGGAGTCCACTTCCTCTTCAGAGTTTTCTCCTCAAACCCCGTCAAATGCTCATGGAAATTACTGGATCATGTTATAAGAAGATGTCCTTAATGTTGCAGACTTGGAGGAAGAATGGCAGGTACCAAGGGAAAGACATACAATTCCACCTTCTCCTTTCTCCACTCTCTCTCTTCTGGAATAAAATTTTCAATATGTGGAGGTTAAGAGCAATCATCACTAACACTGCTGGGCACCGAACTAAAGATAGGACATCTAAAGGAAAGGGACACAAACACAAACACCAAATCATGCTCCTGGAAGAGGAATGGAAGTAGGGGTGGGCCCAGAAACACATCTAGGAAAGGGTAGGGACACCAGGACTGGTGGCTGAGACTCCGGCTAAATCCGAACCACAAAGTACATCCCCCCCCACACACACACACCAGGCTAACAAGAGTCAAATATCGAATTCGAGTTCCCCAGACAAAAGAACTGATCGAGTGTGTACACAGTGTCTCAATATTGCAGAATTTTCAGATTCAGTTTTCAGCCACAGAACAGCTGCTTTCTGCTTTTTCTGTTTCTCACTCTCTGCACTTGCCCTTCAGGGGCTGCCCAACGCCTTATGTGTGTTATTGCCTATAAAATATTAGGTTCATGCATGATGTTTTTTATAGTTTTTTTTCCCCCTTCATGATTATGTCTCAAGCCCTGTCAGCATGGTAGTGCTGAACTGTGTATAATTATTTTCTCCCTGACTCGCTAAGAGTTCAGTGGGGCCTAGGTTCACACTTGCTCTCAAATCTTAAATATTTCTCAGGAGTCAGCAGCAAATGATCAGATTCTCTAAAGCATCATATCATTGATGAATCTGGGGCTTTGTTGGTGTCCGGTTCTCTAAGATCTTAGCCTCCGGATTTCTGGCTGTCTCTGATGTTTCCTGGCACCTTTCAAGAGCTGTTTGTTTTCAATTTTGAAGCTCAAGTTTTCTCATTATTAGTGGTGGAGGTTGCATCTTACATTTTGCTGAGCTCACTGAGAATGTGTTTTCTAATGTCTTTCTTTCTATGAAATCTTTGTTCTTGGGTAAGAAACAGTTTCTTGGTTAGTTTTGTTATGTTATTTTCTCCTGCTGTTCACTATTCTTAAATATTGGTGATTCTCCGATGAGTGCAGTTTTCATCTAATCTGTTTGTAGGTACTTAGTGATTCACAACACAGTTTTCCCAGATTAATTATTCCTGACGGTACTGTACGTATGTGTGTGGAGGGGTGAAATACGGGATATGCACCTGAAAATGGCATATTCCATTTTACCTCCCATGATTGTGAGTTTATTGCTGAAAATTATGCTTTTGTGTTCAATTGTTTAGTATCTTGAACTCCTCTTGCCTAACAGCTATAACAAGCCTACGCGTGTGTCCTTACCTCTCATGAGCACAAATCTGAAATTACTGCTCACAACTGAAAGACTAACCATTCTATTGTTAAATCCTTATGCTGAGGAGATGTGAACAGTGGGGAAAAATTATTATTTTGTATGAATGATCCGAACACAATATTACCAGAAATAATTCTAGTGATATAATAATAAATCTTTCCTCCAAAATATATATCCATGTGCTAATCCCTGGAATCTGTGCATAATATCGTATTTGGAAAGAAGGTGTTTAAAGATACAATTAAGTGTGAAGTGGGGGATATCATTCCAAATTATCCAAGTGGTCAGTCAATCTAATAAGAGACAGTCAGTGACAGAAAAATAGACACAGACCCAGTGAGGAGAAGGGAATATGAGGATAGAAGCAGAATCTGACAGATGTGAATGCCAAAGAATGCCAAGGAAAGCTGACAGCCACAATAAGCTGGGAAATGGGAAAAAAAAAAAAAAAAGATTCTCTCCTCAAGCTTCGTAGGGACTACAGACCTGCCAATATCATGTTTTTGGACTTCTGACATCCAGACTTATGAAAGAATAAATTTCTGTAGTTCAGAGGCCACCAAAATAGGGTAACTTGTTATAGCATTCCTTGGAAACAGTTAACCTTCCTCTTTCTGGAATATACCACTTCGGGTTTTTGAATATCTGTGAAACCATTCATTCCTCCCCACACCCAATATACCATCCCATAAATGTTAAAAATTTAGTTAGCTTCTTCAATATTATCCAATCCACTTGCCATTTTTCAGAGATGCCTCATAAAATTTGGGCTACTGGTGCTTTTATTGCTTTGAAACAGAAGAGAAGGCTGCCTGCCACACTGCTCGATCCACTATCTGAAAACAATCTTCATCATGTTCTAAATATACTAATTCTAATCTGCTTAATTAACAGTTAATATGTTAAAACCAGATATAATTTTAATTTTGCTTTCTAATATTTGTTCAACTTTATTTTTAATGGTGTTCAATGTACTTAAATTACTTGAATAAAAAATGGATTATTATAAAACAAATAAAAAGAGCCCAAGTTTCCCTTCTAGTGCGTCTACCTTTTTATTTGTAATTCATGTTTGAGTTACTTCAGTTATATATGAAAGAATGAAAAGTACAGAAATTAACTACTACTGTGGATAAAGAATATGGCTATCATGCTATTCAACTTAATAAGAAATTTGCTTGGGAAAGCATTCCTAACAGAGAATTGATAGGAAAGTGTTAGCCAATTTCACTAAGTTTCCCTTAAAGCTGCTTTCATTGCTAATGAAAAAAAAAAGGGATAAAATTAAACGAGTTAATTATTTTCACAAGTTTCAGGGAGATTTACATTATCTAGACCTTTCTTAAATTTCATTTTACACTTTGGAGTTTTGAGAGCTTTGATTTTTAGATACATGACGATAAGATTCAGCCTTAGAAGACTATGCTTTGACACTATAAATCGGTCATATCACACACACTGAGATTTATCATCATCTACAGTCATTTTATACTCAAGTTAGAGGTTTAAAGCATGGTTGTTAACACTTGTGTTATAGACTTTGAAGAAATCCCTAGGGTTCGTCAGTCAGTTATGCAAGTTGAGACAGTAAATAACTAACTCAATTGCTGGAACAGAAGAGAAGAAGAGACAGGTTATTTTTGCAGAGTTTAACAACCAAGGCAAAATTACTAGCCTCATGATAGAAGTTTAAGTCCTATAATTAAACTTATTACCCTGTGACCTTGGATGCTGATTGTCTATTTGATGTTGAAAGCAGCTGCTGACTCATATGTTCCAGGTGGCAGTGAAAACTGGTGAAAGACTCGGCCTGTATTAGAGTATTAAAAACCATTCACCAACATAAATGATTTTCAATGATTCCAAATGGTTAAATGTGTGAAAAGAGACAGCTGTAGTAAGGAAAATAATTGTGATTTAACTATTATCTGGGCCCATTTCTTAACCTCGGGGGATTGCCAGCAAAAGCTGAAGTGATGTTGTTAAGTGAAAGTTTACAATCACCTTAGTAGAGATGGAGAATTAAACTCCATTAGCCTTATTTCAAATGAGGCTTTATATCATATGAAGGAGTAAATAAACATGCTTTTAAAAGAGCTTGTTTTTGAGAACCTTAAGATCATTAAACATTTAACAATCCGACTTGTAAATACTCTCTTGATAAATTTGGGTCTCTCTGGAAGAACATGTTTACAGACCATTTTTCTAGAAGCTTGGAGGCTATCATATAGAGTGGACAAAGACCAGGAAATGAATATCTTGTGAGGGTGCTTGGGTGGCTCAGTCGGTTAAGTCAATACTAACTCTTAGTTTCAGCTCAGATCATGATCTCAGGGTTGCAAGACTGAGCCCCAAGTCAGACTCCCTGTACAGCAGGGAGTGTGCTTAAAGATTCACTCTCCCTGCCCCTCCCCCTCCTTCTCTCTTTCTCAAATAAATAAAATCTTTTAAAAAATAAATCTCTTGGGAAAGTGGAATAGTGCATGCATACCTATCAACTGTTAGACATTGAATATGATTACACATATAGATCATTGGATCTTACACATATCCTTTGAGATTACAAAAATAAGTAACTAAAAATGCTTAATTAAGGAATATTATATAACTGAAAAAGCAATCCCATAGTACACATCCTAAAATTTAGCCATCATCAGGTCTTAATCTGACAAATCACAATATAAGATTTTGCCCCCATACTCCAATTTCCATGCTGTTTGGAGCTAATATAGTTTAGTGCTTAATTCTAGCTGAAGTCCTTAATGAGTCTGGTAATGAGGTCCCAGCAGGTAAGAAGTGACATCCTGGCTCTCATGTGTCTGAACCAACCACACAGATCAACATGAGAATTTTGCTACTCCCAGTGCTTCTCTCTACCTACTATTTAAGCAACCAAAAATATAAAGAGATCATCAGAGCAAGCATTCTTTGTACTTTACATCTTCCTAGTCCCCAAACTGACTTGCTCATAGGAGTTCTTTAGTCTGAAAGGTGTCAGGCTCCCTGTGGGTTACATATATTTAAGGTAAAGCTCAGATGTGAGAATGGTGCCAAATACATCCTAAAGTTTTAAGTTTTGTTTTTCCAATATTGGAAGACTATGTGCAAACTTGCAATACAGAGACCACATGTTATAAAGTAAACAATAGTGTTAGTTGTTTCTGTCAGTTATAATTTTTATTATTCCATCCTGGCTTAGTAATATTAGAGATTTAACATTTAGAAATCCCTGTATATTAGTTAATGATATTTTTATAAAATGAATATCATTAGAAATTTTGATAAATGATTGTATTTATCATCTATCACAGATTTTAAGTTCATAGGTAACCTTCCATTAAGATTTTTGTACTTAGCATAAGAGAAGTTCATTTCATCAGTGGTTAAAATAATTCTATTTCTTTTAATGATAAAATGTTTCAAAAAACTGATAAGGTCTGCTAAGCACAACATCTCCAAAGAAACAAGAGCTTTAAATGATACACTGGACCAGATGGATTTCACAGATATCTACAGAACTTTACGTCCAAACTCAACTGAATACACATTCTTCTCAAGTGCACATGGAACTTTCTCCAGAATAGACCACATACTGGGTCACAAATCAGGTCTGAACCGATACCAAATGATTGGGATCGTCCCCTGCATACTCTCAGACCATAATGCCTTGAAATTAGAACTAAATCACAACAAGAAGTATGGAAGGACCTCAAACACATGGAGGTTAAGGACCATCCTGCTAAAAGATGAAAGGGTCAACCAGGAAATTAAGGAAGAATTAAAAAAGATTCATGGAAACTAATGAGAATGAAGATACAACCGTTCAAAATCTTTGGGATGCAGCAAAGCAGTCCTGAGGGGGAAATACATCGCAATACAAGCATCCATTCAAAAACTGGAAAGAACTCAAATACAAAAGCTAACCTTACACATAAAGGAGCTAGAGAAAAAACAGCAAATAGATCCTACACCCAGCAGAAGAAGAGAGTTAATAAAGATTCGAGCAGAACTCAATGAAATCGAGACAAGAAAAACTGTGGAACAGATCAACAGAACCAGGAGTTGGTTCTTTGAAAGAATTAATAAGATAGATAAACCATTAGCCAGCCTTATTAAAACGAAGAGAGAGAAGACTCAAATTAATAAATCATGAATGAGAAAGGAAAGATCACTACCAACACCAAGGAAATACAAACGATTTTAAAAACATATTATGAACAGCTCTACACCAAAAAATTAGGCAATCTAGAAGAAATGGACGCATTCCTGGAAAGCCACAAACTACCAAAACTGGAACAGGAAGAAATAGAAAACCTGAACCGGCCAATAACCAGGAAGGAAATTGAAGCAGTCATCAAAAACCTCCCAAGACACAAAAGTCCAGGGCCAGATGGCTTCCCAGGGAAATTCTATCAAACGTTTAAAGAAGAAATCATACCTATTCTACTAAAGCTGGAAAGATAGAAAGAGATGGAGTACTGCCAAATTCGTTCTATGAGGCCAGCATCACCTTAATTCCAAAACCAGACAAAGACCCCACCAAAAAGGAGAATTACAGACCAATATCCCTGATGAACATGGATGCAAAAATTCTCAACAAGATACTAGCCAATAGGATCCAACAACACATTAAGAAAATTATTCACCATGACCTAGTAGGATTTATCCCCGGGACACAAGGCTGGTTCAACACCCGTAAAACCATCAATGTGATTCATCATATCAGCAAGAGAAAAACCAAGAACCATATGATCCTCTCATTAGATGCAGAGAAAGCATTTGACAAAATACAGCATCCATTCCTGATCAAAACTCTTCAGAGTGTAGGGATAGAGGGAACTTTCCTCAACATCTTAAAAGTCATCTACGAAAAGCCCACAGCAAATATCATTCTCAATGGGGAAGCACTGGGAGCCTTTCCCCTAAGATCAGGAACAAGACAGGGATGTCCACTCTCACCACTGCTATTCAACATAGTACTGGAAGTCCTCGCCTCAGGAATCAGACAACAAAAAGACATTAAAGGCATTCAAATTGGCAAAGAAGAAGTCAAACTCTCCCTCTTTGCCGATGACATGATACTCTACATAGAAAACCCAAAAGCCTCCACCCCAAGATTGCTAGAACTCATACAGCAATTTGGTAGTGTGGCAGGATACAAAATCAATACCCAGAAATCAGTGGCATTTCTATACACTGAGACTGAAGAAAGAGAAATTAAGGAGTCAATCCCATTTACAATTGCACCCAAAAGCATAAGATACCTAGGAATAAACCTAACCAAAGAGGTAAAGGATCTATACCCTAAAAACTATAGAACACTTCTGAAAGAAATTGAGGAAGACACAAAGAGATGGAAAAATATTCCATGCTTATGGATTGGCAGAATTAATATTGTGAAAATGTCAATGTTACCCAGGGCAATTTACACGTTTAATGCAATCCCTATCAAAATACCATGGATTTTCTTCAGAGAATTAGAACAAATTATTTTAAGATTCGTGTGGAATCAGAAAAGACCCCAAATAGCAAGGGGAATATTAAAAAAGAAAACCGTATCTGGGGGCATCACAATGCCAGATTTCAGGCTGTACTACAAAGCTGTGGTCATCAAGACAGTGTGGTACTGGCACAAAAACAGACACATAGTTCAATGGAACAGAATAAAGAACCCATAAGTGGACCCTCAACTTTATGGTCAACTAATATTCGATAAAGGAGGAAAGACTATCCACTGGAAGAAAGACAGTCTCTTCAATAGATGGTGCTGGGAAAATTGGACATCTACATGCGGAAGAATGAAACTAGACCACTCTCTTTCAACATACACAAAGATAAACTCAAAATGGATGAAAGATCTAAATGTGAGACAAGATTCCATCAAAATCCTAGAGGAGAAGACAGCAACACCCTTTTTGAACTCAGCCACAGTAACTTCTTGCAAGATACATCCACGAAGGCAAAAGAAACAAAAGCAAAAATGAACTATTGGGACTTCATCAAGATAAGGAGCTTTTGCACAGCAAAGGATACAGTCAACAAAACTCAAAGACAACCTACAGAATGGGAGAAGATATTTGCAAATGACGTATCAGATACAGGGCTAGTCTCCAAGATCTATAAAGAACTTATTAAACTCAACACCAAAGAAACACACAATCCAATCATGAAATGGGCAAAAGACATGAACAGAAATCTCACAGAGGAAGACATAGACATGGCCAATATGCACATGAGAAAATGCTCTGCATCACTTGCCATCAGGGAAATACAAATCCAAACCACAACGAGATACCACCTCACACCAGTGAGAATGGGGAAAATTAACAAGGCAGGAAACCACAAATGTTGGAGAGGATGCGGAGAAAAGGGAAGCCTCTTACACTGTTGGTGGGAATGGGAACTGGTGCAGCCACTCTGGAAAACTGTGTGGAGGTTCCTCAAAGAGTTAAAAATAGAGCTGCCCTATGACCCAGCAATTGCACTGTTGGGGATTTACCCCAAAGATACAGATGCAATGAAACGCTGGGACACCTGCACCCCGATGTTTCTAGCAGCAATGGCCACAATAGCCAAACTGTGGAAGGAGCCTTGGTGTCCATCAAAAGATGAATGGATAAAGAAGATGTGGTTTGTGTATACAATGGAATATTATTCAGCCATTAGAAATGACAAATACCCACCATTTGCTTCAACCTGGATGGAACTGGAGGGTATTATGCTGAATGAAGTAAGTCAATCGGAGAAGGACAAACATTATATGTTCTCATTCATTTGGTGAATATAAATAATAGTGAAAGGGAATATAAGGGAAGAGAGAAGAAATGTTGGGAAATATCAGAAAGGGAGACAGAACATAAAGACTCCTAACTCTGGGAAACGAACTAGGGGTGGTGGAAGGGGAAAAGGGTGGGGGGTTGGAGTGAATGCGTGACGGGCACTGGCGGTTATTCTGTATGTTGGTAAATTGAACACCAATAAAAAATAAATTAAAAAAAATAAAAAAATAAAAAAAAAACTGATAAAAGTAATGTGTGTCCTAAATAAACTTTCATTCTTTATTGCATGGGTGGAGTATAAATTTTCCTATTTCTGATTTTCATTTCTTCTCCTCCAACCATCCTCACAAATCCTGATTTTAAGTTTTATTCAGTACATTCTTAACAATCATTAACTTAATTATTTTTTAATAATTTCTTTAATCGATTGCTTCAATACTAAACTCTTATTCTAGTTTTTCTACTAAGTACTTTATGTAGTTGACTAATTAATTTGGAAACCTATATAATCAAAGCATAAAGTGCAAATAATTCAAGCAAATAAATGTTCAAAAGGAAAGAGAATTCTATCACCAAATTGACAGTTGCTTATAGGATGAGAAATTACACAAAAGAAAATGATCTGGAAATTAGGTAAAACCTTTGGATGGCACATGAGCCTCAAAAATAGATTTTTATTTCACATGCAAAGTCATATTTGGAATTATACCCTAGAGCCTATTTTCTTTCATGACATCACATGCAGAGAATATTTTTTCACAATCTCCATTGCTTCTTTTGTTCTTTTCCATATTCTTTTCATACTCATCAGTGCACATACTCTCAAACAATCTGTTTAAAGTCTAGTCTCATCTAAAATTCTAATGTTACTTGACATAAAGTAGAAAAAATAGCAGAACAACTCTGTTCATTCTGGAAGCTGTGTTTTAAAGTCCACCCAAGAGCTAGTTGTTACATATTACAATAGACAGGTTTTGCTTCAGAGGCTGATTACTTTTATTGATTAACACTACAGTTGATTTACTATCTTTCATGTGCCTAGAGAATGCCTGATTCTTTCAGGAATAAGGTGAAGCTTGTTGAAAAAACACGTGCCAAATGGTATCCATTAGAGTATAACAGAGAGGAAGTTACTTCTCTTCCAGTTGAATAAGACTGAATAAGCAGTCCCATGAACAAATACGAATTTCTGCTCTTGAAATACTGCAGCCAAGGAAAAGCTGAAGCACTGTGTAATTATAAAAGAATAGATAGTGATGTTTATACAATCCCCACAAAATTCAGTATTTAAGATAGGCTGCGAAAATAATCATGTAGATAAATTGCAGTTACTTTGTTGTTTTTAGGTTGGCAAATATGCAGTTTCTACTGTTTTTTTTTTTTTTTTACTTTCTTACATATTTTTCAGTCTGTATATTTAGAAAGAACTATGTATAAAGATAATTATCATTATCTTTAAATCTCACAAATTCTCATTTGTTCCAATGCAGAACTAAAATTTTCAACTATGTAATCACTATGAAAAAATCGTATGTTTCTCTTTTTTTTAAAAAAAAGAATTTATTTATTTATTTGAGAGAGAGAGAAAGCATGAGTGAGAACACAAACAGGATGAGGGGCAGAGGGAGAGGCAGACTCCCTGCTGAGGAGGGAGCCTGATATGGGGCCTGATCCCAGGAGTGGGATTATGACCTAAGCTAAAGTCAGCTGCTTAACCAATTGAGCCACCTAGGTGCCCATATGTCTCTCTTTAGAATAATTTCATAGATGGGTATAAATTGAGTTTTGGACAATTAATGTAGACAAGACTATTAAGTCAGTAAGAAGCATGGACAAAACTCCTGATACTCATGTAGTGCTACTTCCATCGGATTGAGTTATCTTTATAAATAATGGCATATCAACACTCATCATAATAACTATATAGTTCATTAAAAGATGTACTATTATATGTTTTTTCTATTTTATAAAATAGCGGTTATCTCATTGAACTTAGGGCAAATATATCCCTAACAATTTTCACAATACAAAAACAATAACAATTAAATATCCAAGTAAAGGAAAAATAAAACTTTTCAATGCACCTCAACAAAAAAACACCAAGTTTACAATGAAAGAAAATGGACAATGACATTGATCCAGAATTATTTGAAAGGTGATATCTTTAAAACAAAAAAGGTGACATCTTGATAATTATTGGTAAAGAATGTAGAAAGAAGTCAGACTTCAAGACCTCCCTCACCAGTATTTAAATGTAATTTTTAAAGGTGGAAAAAACTCACAAAACAAATATACAAATTGACAATATCAAATAGAAAATTATAAGTAGAATTTAATGTTATGAATCTTACAAATAAGGTAGCAAGAAAACTTTCATTTCTGGCTAGTGTACCTTATAAGAACAATTCTTATTTAAACAGAATTAGGAGTTGATATACCAATAAGAAAAAAATAAAATGAGGTGAATTTCAATTTTTTGCTACCTCTTCCCAGAGGCATTTTCCATAAGTGGCACAGGTAAAGATGTGAAGAGCTGAGTGGAAAGTTGTAACTAAAAAGGTAAGAAATATAATAAGGGTTTTATGCGAGCTGAAGAGAAAAATGATGGTGTTTAGGACTTTTATGAATTGAAGTTATAAAATCTTAGAGAAAACAGAAAGTCAATGGAGGCTTACACTTTGTACAACTTTTTCCTTATAATGTGTTTTTGAGTGCAACAATTTAGAAAGGCTGATAATTAAGTATGAAGTAATAGGTAATAGTCTCAGGAGCCAAACAGGGCTTTTGGCAGTTATTATGGAGATCATTGTACATAAAAGGCATAAGATCCCTAGAAAAAAGTAGGCCTTAGGACAGATCCTGAAGAGAGACATATTAAAGGAAGAGCAATATGAAAATCAACCAATCAAAATAAAATACAAAAAAAAACTCCTTAGAATCACCCCAGTCCAAGAGTGAATCAAATCATCTATCTATCCCTTTCTAAATGCTTCCAGAACCAAAATATACACTTTGGCACAAAGATGGCATTATTCAGAATCTCACAATAATATCTACATCAATGCAAAATTAGAATCATACTAGAAAATAAGACCAAGAGAAACATTAAAATAAAAAAGACAGGTAAAGTCTCCTAGACAATCCAGATATCAGTATTTTCAAATATTGTCCTCAACCATTAACATTAAAAATGTAAATGAGATGTAAAATTTCAGCAATAAATGGAAACATAAAAGAAATGAAGTAGGCCTTTTAAAGCTGAAATATATAGTAGGTGAAACTATAAATTCAGCAGATTGGGCACCTGGGTGGCTCAGTCAGTTAAGCATCTGCCTTTGGCTCAAGATCCTGGAGTCCTGGGATGGGCCCCACTCTGGCTCCCTGCTCAGCAGGGAGCCTACTTCTCCCTCTACCTCTCACCCCACTAGTGCTCTCTTTTGTTCTCTCTCTCTCTCAAATAAATAAAATCTTGGATAAATTCAACAGATGAACTTAAGAGCAAATTAGAGGGGCACCTGGGTTCTCAGTGTATTAAGTCTCCAACTCTCACTCTCACAGGTGATGATCTCAGGGTCATGGGATCAAGCCCCATGTCCAGCTCTGCACTCAGCAGGAGTCGGCTTGAGATCCTCTGAGTCTCCCTGTCCATCTTCCCCTCCCCTGCTCTTTCACTCTCTAAAATAAATAAATAAAATCTTCTATAAAAAAAAAGAACAAAACAGACACAAATAAAAAGACAATATTTGAAGAGAATGACAGATTAGTAGAAAAGAAGTGGAATGAAGTAGAGAGACAAAATTAATATGAGAATACATAAAACAAAAAAGTCCTGAAATGGTCATAAATAAAAAAAATATATGATCCAGAAGGAAAGGAGACAGATAATAGGGAAAAGTTTATTAGAAGAGATAGTGGATGAAAAGTTGATAAAACTGAAAAAAAAGTTGAAAGATATCTATAAAAATTTTAGAAGTTCTATAAAATCCAATAGGATAAACTAAGTAAACCACACTTAGCATCATAATAGAAGTGTTTAGGAAGACAATGAAAGCAAAAGGCTTAAAAATAACAAAAAAAACTGCAATTCACACTTAAAAGAACAACAAAGTAAGCATTATATTCACAAAAAAAATAATGGATTTCTATCTTCTAAGTGCTAAAATAACTGCAAACAGTAGTATTTTACTTCCAGGGGGAAAAAGCCTTCCCCCTATCTTCTTCCAAAGATAATGACAGCTGAAAGACAGTTTCAGAGCAACAGAAACTGGGGAAACCCTCTGGCGGGAACCACCACCAGGAGAAAGTGGCTGTGCATGTCTGACTGGAATCTTACAGGAGGTGGTGTTCAGATACCAGCCTCAGCTGCAGTTATCTAAAGGCTAAAATGGGGCCGGATGATCTGATTTGAAGGTGATGGACTTCCACAGGTTTGAAGTTAGGATTAGCTACTGATGAGAGGCCTTAGTTGTTCTCTCCAAAGACTCTCCAAAAGATAGGTTGAGTGTTCTCACAGCATCTAGTTGGATTCTCACTGATTGAACAATGCAAGGGTCCAAAGAAGAAGCTGGTATGACTTTTATGGCTTATTTTCAGCACTACCACACCATCACATATCGAGTATGCTATTGGTTGCAAAGGTAAGTCCTATGTCACTGTGGAAGGGGACTACATAAGGAGGTAATTAATAACAGAAGACAGAATCATCGCAGTTTATGTCTCAGGTTGACTCTCAAAGATATTTGAAAAACAAAAATAAAATGAATAACAAAAGTAATAAAAACCTAGTGCTATAATTCATAATTAGAGAAATGTAAATTAAACTACACTGTGATTAAATTTTTCACGTTCCATTTCTCAGATTGCTAAAAAAATTTAAACTTCTACTAAAAATTAAAAATAGGTATAACAACATACTCCAAGGATGAATCTGTGGAAAACCAGGAATCATATATACTTCAAACTAGAGAAGAATTTGTCAGCATCTAACAAAAGTACATTAGCATTTAAGTTCTGACTCAGCAAATTCACTTCTATGAATTTAGGCTGAAGATATATCAAACAACAACTTGAAAATGCACATTTGCATACTTAATGATGCAGTATTAACTGTAAATGAAAATAAAAAATGAAATACCATCTCCACTGATAGGAGAGTGATTAAACAGACAGTGCATCGACACAATGAAGTATTATATAGCTATAAAAATTATAATTATGTCTATGAATGGATAGGAAATGATTTCCAGATTATATTTTTAACCAAAAGAAGCAAAGTACAAAAGAATATCTATAGTGAATCATTTTTTCTTATAATAAAAAATGTGGCAAAAATACAAATACATTTATTTACTCTTTTCTTTGCGAAAATAAAAATAGAGAAAGTAAACCAAATACTAATGGTACTGATTACTTACAGAGAGTGGGTGGCAAGAAGGTTGAAAGATAGAAGGGTGTGGATGACATTCTCTGTATTCCTTTGTGCACAATTTTCACTTCTGGACTAGATTCTATACTAGTGTTTATATTTATAATAGTAGTTCATATACCAAAGCAACACAGACAAATACAAAATTACTGATTCTACAGCTGGTTTTTGGAGAATGAAAGTATGAAAGAGCTTTTGTGTGTGCATGTATGTGTGTGCACCAGAAAATAAAATCATTAAGATATTGGTAGATTGTTACATAGCATATATTTATAAGAGTGTACATGCATGTACACAATCTATTTATATGCACGTGTAATATATAGGTATACCTAATAGTTTGTCTGCTAAGAGAGAGTTGCAAGAAGATAATCCTAGAAGAATAAGCACAAGGACTTATGAGATTTGGGGTTTTAATCACAAGTTCTAAAAACAGATTTTGTCTCCTCTTTATATAAACTAGAACCTAATCTTATTTATCAAATTGCCTTCAGTGTCCTGTGTATTTTAAACAGTAACAGAAATGACTATTATATGGCCTTTGGTTACTTAGCACTTGCTTTGCTGAGGAATAGGTGTTGAATTTTATAAAAGGCATCCTGGGGGGGTATTTTCCTCTATTACTATTAATGCAGTTAATTAAATTAATATATTTTAAATTATTGAAACAAATTTCCATTTCTTTATTAAATAGTCCATAGTCCTAATATTTCTAAAAGCATAAATATTTTATCCTTTAATATTTTGCTTAGGATACTTAAATTTATACATTAAAGTGACATTGATTTATATTAGTATTACTCTCCACTTTGGTCTTAAGATTTCTCTAGCTTTTAAAATAGCTTTGAAGAGCTTTTTATTACTGCATACGATTCAAAACAACTGTGTGTCTTAAAGGTTTAAAAGAATGAATATTATAACTATGTCCCTGGAATTTTTAGATTTGTATTTCTCTTCTCACCCAAGAGACATTTGAATAAAAGGCTTTCTTTAATTTTCTGGTGGAAGGACTTTGTTTTTTTTTTATTATCTTTTGCTTTATTAATGATTTCTAGTTTCATTGTTTTGTGATGAAAGTAGGATGTATTTCTATTTCATTAAAATTACTATTTTCTCTCTCATCATTTTTAGACATTGATATGCATTTGAAAAGGTGATGTATCTTCTGTTATTGCTGTAGAAATTTGATACATATCCGTAAATCTAGCTCAGTGCTCATGTTGCTTAACTCTTGTGTGTCTCCTTTGTTTTACTCTCTAATTGCATTCTCTCTTCCACCCCAGCATCATTATTGGTCAATTGATGAATTTCTTCCTCATCCATGTTTTATAATTTCACTATACATTTATTTGCCTATAATAAATTAATAGCCTGATCTACGTCTTCCTATGATGGTCAAAGTGTCCCTAGGTTTTTTAAGTGTATACTTGAAAATAGAATGACAGATAAATCTAAACTGTTACTGGGTATTATTATTTCATTATCTATGTTTTACTTTATTTCCTTTACGGGATAGTACTTTTAGGCCAGATTTTTAAACTTTTGTTTATTTATTCTTATATTGTGTGCTGGGGTAAAACAAAACTCACAATTTTTATATAGTGATTTGTCAGCATGTGCATACTTTCAGAATTTCATTAATTGTAGTGTCTGTGTAGACATTGGTTTTATTGATACATAATTCTATCTTTGCAATTTTTTTTTTGCTTTCTATCCTTTATTCCATTGTTTTCTTGTTGTATTATGTTGGCTACAATTAGCAATAAAATATTGAATAGAAGCTCTGGTAATTAGCAGTCTTGTCTCAATCCCAGTTTTTTAGTCAGCATGAAAGTGGTTCTAATGTTTCAATGTTAAATAATAATTACTAGAGGTTTTAGGTAGGCATTTTATTTACAAAAAAATAAAATAAAACCTTGCACGTAGTAAATTTTTAATATGAACAGAAAGTAACATTTTGTTAATATTCATATGTGTATGAGCAGTTTTATTAATACGTTATCATCCAAGCATAATAAAGCTTTGATTTAAAAGTTACTTGGTCATAATGTATTATTTTATTTACACATAAATGAATCAAGTTTATTTATATTTTAATGAAGAAGTCATTTTGTGCAGATATTTTTGGAGATTGCAATTAATGTTATAAATGATGTGGGAGTTTTTCCCCTTCTGTTATTGTCAGGAAAGAAATGGTATAAGATAGGGTATCTGATTTCCTTGAAGTTTGGTAAAATTCAATATAAAAGTGTTCATGATGAGTGCTTTCTTGTTGCATAGATTTTTGAGTACCAGCAAAATTTCTTGGTAAGATGGTTAAAATCCTATTTACATATGTTTAGAATTTTGTATTATTTTAAGATTTTAATTTCTTTGTAAAATGTCTAATTTTAAGGTCATAAATAGAACCACTATACCTACTCTTTTTTTTTTTACCGTGTAGTTTTTTTTAAGTTTTTATTTAAATTCCAGTTACAGTGTAATATTGGTTTCAGGTTTAGAATTTAGTGATTCATCACTTCCATACAGCACCTGGTGCTCTTCACCAGAAGTGCTCTCCTTAATTCCCATCAGCTATTTCATTCATTCATCCTCCCACCATCTACCTGCTAGTAACCCTCAGTTTGCTCTCAATAGTTACCATATATCTATTCTTATTTGAATATTACAGATATGATGTGTCGACAAGTCACCATGCCCCTCCTTTCCTACATACAAAAAGTCTCAGGATTATCTTGACCAAGTCATCACCTATTTGGAAAATATAATTATGCTTAAACAAAAAGACATGAAAAAGAAACTCCTGGAAAAGCTATTTAAACCAATTTCTAGCTAGGATACTGTAATACAATGCAGAAAATGCTATAACTAATTTGTAGACACAATAAGAAGACATTTTCCCCCACAGCTCTTATTCATTACCTTTAGAGACTGCATGTTTCAATTTTGAAGTCTAACACTTTTCTTTATAAATCTAATACATAATAAAAGCATGTATTTGTTCCCTTTCTGTATTTTCAGGTTTAAAAGATGCTACATTTCCTCTTCCACTAAAAGTCGTTTTGCTCAAAATATTTTTGGTTTCTGTTAAGAGTAAAATAATGTCTGGCTATGTATCTATTAATATATGTCTAAAATACTATTGATAGAAAATAAGCCCCATATCCTTTTAACTTATAAACATTTTTTTAAAGAGGCACATAGTTTGTTATTTAGTTAGCATTTAGTCTACCCAAAGGTAGCAATTCAATAAACAAGGTAAATAATTAAATAATTATCCAAACTGATTTTTCAGTGTTTATATTTTTTATAAAGAGAATGGGAAGAATAAGGAAAATATACTATAATGTGTGAGAAATATACTTCAACTATATTATAAAGGGACTTTTCAAAAAACTTCAATAAATTGCATCAAGTAAATTTTGGGCATTGGGAATGTACCAGATCTCAAACTAGATGCTATGAGGACTGAGGCATATGTTTCTAACCTGTAGGTACTCACAAGAGCTGACTCAAACTCCCATCAAAATAATTTTATTTTATTTAACTTATTTAACTTATTTATTTATTTATTTATTTATTTATTTATTTATTTATTTATTTAAGATAGCACACACAAAAGTGGAGTGAGAGATAGGTAAGAGAGGGAGAATCAACATAGATCTCACGACTCTGAGATCACGACCTGAGCAGAAAGCAAGAGTCAGATGCTTAACCGACTGATCCACCCAGGCAACCACCATCAAAATCATTTTAAGGAAAACAACATATTTTAAAAATACACTTAATTTTTTAAAGTTTAAATGTGATTTAAGTTTTGATTGTGACAATACCCCAAAAATTGCTAAGTGACAAACTTTTAGAAGCAAACTATAATTCCTATATATTAAACATATTAATTTGCTAGAAGAATAACTTGGAAACATCCGAAGAATTTTTATTTTCCTTATCTCCTCCTTCCCACCTCGTAAGGGGTAAGTTGCTATCCATAACATTTCAGTTTTGTCATCACTAACTGGTACAAAGATCTAGAGTATTTATTCTTAAAATAGAGAAAGTTTTATCTGACTTCTCATTTCATGAAATTAAACATATAAAAACTGATACATAATTGCCTCAAATAGTCTTTATAAGAGGAACTGTTTGAAAATTAGACAATAACACTTTTTCTTTTAAGCTGAAAACTTTAAACATTTCTCTAATTTTAGAGCATTTTTTACTATAAATATTTCTCACTGTAATCACCAATATTGTATAACAAAGACTAGAAATAAATTTAGTAACATTAAACTTGTGTTATAAAATTTGTATTTACTGTTGTAAATACTTTTTGTAAAACCAAAATGAAATGGCATAGACTTCTATACTACAATGTTTAATTTAATGGAAATACAATATTTGTTCTAGAAAAATATCTAAATATGCATTCAATATTTAGTCTCTTAAGTTTAATTAAAATTATTTTCTGTTTAGGAAAACAAAAGGATCTATAGCCTATTATTGACCCTCCAAATCAAATGTTCCTCATGTATCAACACAGACATTAATGTACCTCCTTCTCTCCATGGACCACCTCCATATGCTAGGGCATGATTACAACTCTGAGGTTTCAAGGCATCTCCTTGATAATAGAAAGCATGTACTGAGGTTCTATTAGGTACCAAATGTGCTCGGAGATTATATACATTATCTCCTCTAACTTTTCAATAATTCCTTAAGATAGGTAATAATTCAAATAATATCTGTGTATAACAACTATATCACAGATACATTTAAATTTTCACAATTTCAATAACACTTTTTTAAAAAGTATAAAGTTTCCATCCTCATGGTGGTGGTAGGAAGAAGGAAGAGTCAGAAAATAGACATAACAAATTATTAAAATACAAAATGTCATTTGTTGATGTTTTTTAGAAAGGGGAGAAAGGGAAGAGATAGACTGGATTGTCAGAGCAGGTCTCCCTTTGTTAGAAGATGACATTTTAATAAAAATCTGGGGTTGATGAGAGATTGGGTAGTGCACCTATCTGGAGAAGAACATCCCAAATCAAAGGAACAAAGGGAATATCTCTTGGGGGGGAAGGATTCCTGGTTGGTTTGGGAATATCACGAATGACAGTGTGGCCTAAGGTGAAGAAGTACAGGGAAAAGTTTCAGATGATGAAGGAAGAATGGGAAAGAGATATCAGATCTCAAAATATTTGTGATATTTTTAACGACTTTGGTTTTCAGTGAGATAAGAAGTCTTTGAAGTGATTTCAGCAGAAGAGGGGCATATACCCACTGAGAAACACTGTGGCTCCCTGATGATAATAAGAAAGGGAGAAAGGAGGGAGGGAGATCAGATAGGAAGCTATTGTGACAATTCATTTCAGGGCTGAAGATGGCTTGGGTCAGTCGCTTTATGACTGTGAGGATGAATAGGATGCTGAGAAGCAATCTTCTACTAGTTGAAAGGCAGAGTCAATAGGATTTTGCTGAGAGTTTGAATATCAGATGTGAGGGAAGAAGGGAAGTTGAAAAGTTTAGCATGAGCACCTGGAAGGAGGAAGTTAAAATTTATTGAGGAGGGAAAGACTGCACTGAGACTCTCAGAAGTTTATCTTTTGATGTATTACGTATGAGATGCCAATTAAACAGCCAAGTGTAATATCAAGTAAGCAGCTGCAGACATAAGCCTGGATTTCAGGGGGAGATCAAGGCTGAAGATGTAAATTTGGCAGTTGTTTGTAAGTAGATGATACTCAGTGAACCAAGAGATTGCCTATATACAGAAAACGGAGAAGGACCAAAGGTTGGCCAAGTAGTGTTTGGAGCATAGGAAGATAAGTAGAATCAGTAAAACACTCACTGAACGTAGCCAGTGGAGTAGGAGAAAAACTAGAGAAAGCTAAATTAAGAATGCTAGTGAATAGGCTATTTTAAGAAGAAACTGACTGATGGATCTAACAGAGCAAAGGTTACTGCTGACTTTGAGAAAATAATTCTGGTAGAGTGGTTCAGTGACTTATGAAAAGAGCAAATATGGAAAAGTCTTTCAAGAAGGAGAGAGGAGGAGAGAAGAGGAGAGGAAAGGATGCAGGGTAGTTGCTGGAAAGAGATGATGGGTCAGGAGAAGATTTTATTAAGGTGGAAAAATACATTCTCCTTTATTGATGGAGAGGAAATAAATACGTGATTATGCAAAAAGAAGGGAGAAATCTGAATGATAGCCTTGAGTGGATAAAAGGGGATGGATCTGGTATACAAATGAAGCTGTTGGCTTTTGTGAAGACCACAGAGATCATAATAGAGGAGATCACGTGGTGGATGGTAGCCCCTCTCGTATTTCCCCAAATGTAAATTTATCCTATTATTTAATTTCTAGTTGAATCTTAGTTCCTTCATAGGACTGTCTTTGATCTATGAATTCCTTCACCTCTGGTGAAAGCACATGCTATCTATCTGCTGTGAAAACGTCAATGATTTTATGGCACCTCTAGACATTACACACTTTTGAATCTGTGATGAGAGTTAAGTGTGCACATGTCTAGTTCTCCATAATAATCACATACTAGAATACAAGGATGAGGTCTTACATAAAAGATAGTAGGACTTCCTCTTAGAAGTACTTAATTCCTTAGAATATTCAATGATAAATTATCATAGGAGTACTTAATCCTATGTAGATTTAACAAACACTTGAGAGTAAATATTGACTCTGCTCTATTACCATGGCCTGTTTGTACTGAGACCTGCATGATAGTAAGGATAGAGAGGGCAATCAAAGTAATTGCCTAATTAAATGTTCTAGGCCCCTGAGCAACTTACATGGTAAACAAATAGAATGAGCTTCATCAATTTCTCAGTTAAAGGATTTTTTTAGGCACCGTTGTCAATAAATAAAATAAGAAATATTTATGTGCAATCATATCTATATTACCTTAACCAGAATATGTGAAAGAGGACATCCTCAAAATTCAGAAACATTCATGAATAGAAAAACTCAAGGTAATTCCTACATTCTTGACTTGTAAGTTTCCTTATGGCCTTACCAATTTATCTTTATTCTAAGTTTCTCAAAGTCTTCTCTAGAGCTTTTAGAGGTACAGAGATGAAAAGTGGTCCCAACTCTATCATCTGGCTACTTTGTTTACCTTTCATTACCATAAGGTGAGGAGGAGGAGGGCAGCGATCAAGGTATAGGGCATGTCCAACATGGACCTTAGCTCTAGTCCTGTAATAATTAAATTTTGAGTAGCCCGGGTGGTTTAGCACCTGCCTTCAGCCCAGGGCCTGATCCTAGAGACTCGGGATCGAGTCCCACGTCGGGCTTCGTGCATGGAGCCTGCTTCTCGCTCTGCCTGTGTCTCTGCCTCTCTGTGTGTGTGTGTGTATGTGTGTGTCTCTCATGAATAAATAAAATCTTTTTAAAAATTAAATTTCTACTTTCCAATGAACTCTTCTCTCTTCTTTGATCAAACAAATGCAAACCATTTCATGATTCCATCACTTTTCTCTACTTATTTTGTGACTCTTATAAGTCCTAGTGACTTGAATACATTCAACTTCAAATCTATTATGTTCTATATATCTTAAGATTAATTTTAATTTGGGGCACCTGGGTGGTTTAGTGGTTGAGCATCTGCCTTTGGCTCAGGTCATGATCCCAGAGTCCTGGGATCAAGTCCCACATCAGACTGCCCAAGGGAACCTGCTTCTCCCTCTGCCTATGTCTCTCCCTTTCTCTGTGTGTCTCTCGTGAATAAATAAACAGAATCTTTAGAAAATTAATTTTAATTTCCCTCCTCATAAAACAGATATCTGTCTCTGAAAAGAGAGACTTTAAACTGTAACATTAAAGTTACTTATTTGGGACATTTATTTTAATTCCCATTATTTCAAATATGCTGGAGGGTTGGATAAAATAGGGTTAACTCAAGATGATGACACAATATATGTCCAAAGTCCAAAAGTCCAGATGATATAAAAAGAAGCCATAAAAAGTCTTCCTGAGAACCTTTATAATGAAAGGATGTCACTGCCTTAGCAGTAAGAGAAGACTGAAGACTGAAAAAGTCTTCCTGAGAACCTTTATAATGAAAGGATGTCACTGCCTTAGCAGTAAGAGACTGAATATACACCTGGACAATGCCAGAGCGTATATAAAAATAGACCTGACCCACATTCTGCTGTGACCAATGCAAGAAGCTAAACCACCTCAAGTATAGCAATCAACCCCAGTTAGTCCTAAATCATTACTGATACCTTACCTCATACTGGGGTCTACTTCCAACTTACAACCAGGTGGAGAAAGCCAAATGTTCTCTCCTAACCAATCATAACACCTTCAACCTATCGAGCGCTTTCTCTCAATTAGCACATCAACTATACCTTGGACCAGAACTTCTGATTAAATATATTAGCAATTATTTGCCAGTCTGTTCTAATTTTGTGTACTGTGTGCATTTACTATTTTAATACTCGATAGTGATTCATAACATGCTGCATGCTTTTTATATCTTTGATTTCTAGGATTTATAACTTGATTTGTAAGTATTATGTATTCAGTACATATTGGCTGAATTTTAAACTAATGTGTTATCTTATTAATAATTTGCCTTGTGATATCGTAGTAGTTATAATAATATCCTAATAAAAACGAAATTGGAAGATACTATGGGCCTATAAAATAGATTTTTTAGGAGGACCTGGGTGTCTCAGTCAGTTAAGTGTCTGACTCTTAGTTTTGGTTCAGGTCATGATCTCAAGAGGGATGAGATGGAGTCCCACAGAGGCTCCACACTCAGTGAGGAGTTTGCTTGAGAGTCTTTCCCTCAATCACTCCTCCCACTCTCATGTATGTGCACACGCACTCTCTCTTTCTTTCCTCTAAAATAAATAAATAAATATTTTTTTAAAAAACAGATTTTTATTTTATTTTTTTTAAGATTTTATTTATTTATTCATGAGATATACAGAGAGAGAGAGAGAAAGAGAGGCAGAGACCTAGGCAGAGGGAGAAGCAGGCTCCATGCAGGGAGCCCGACGTGGGACTGGATCCTGGGTCTCTAGGATCAGGCCCAGGGCTGAAGGTGGCGCTAAACCACTGAGCCACCCGGGCTGCCCAAAACCCAGATTTTTAAAGTAATTTGTTTAAAACTGAAGTTATCTGTTTCATGACTTCACTGAATATGTCACTTGTAAGTTATCAAATATATAAATTAAATAATTTCTTAAGTAACCAAAAGTCTATTTATTTTATAGGATAATCAATACAGTCAGAATTACCCTCAATTTTAGTTGAATTCTAATGTTTTAACTTTCCAAATATTTCTAAGTATATTCTATTGTTTGAGGTTTTGGCTTTTTTTTTAACTTTGGTTTTTCATTTCCTTGAATATCTTAATGTGCTTAGAAATTAAAACTAACAGAATTATTATGTCTGTCACAATATCCATGTGTATGATACTTTATACAAGTAGAAATTGTTATGCTTATTGTTAAGATCCTTCTGCGTCTTTCCTTAAGGTAGCATTTAATTTTATGCCTGGTTTTTATTTTGTCTCTTATTTATAACTAACGGCCTTGTAAGCAATATTTCTGTGTTAATCCACTACTAATATTCTCTTCAATTCTGTTCATTTCCTTCAAGTGCACATAAAAGATAAGGACAGATGAGAAAAAAATGAAAAGATGAGAAATAATGAAATTGAAAAAGTAAAACAGCTTCTATTTGGTGTACAGTATATCATAACCTTCAAATATCCACCTTACATTTAAATGTTTTATTTTCCTTTACAAGTTTTCTGTTTTAATATTATCTTTATTATAAATTGAAAATAAGTCTCTTTTTAAAAGTCTTGATTTCTGAGATAATCCCAAGAATGCAGCATATACTTAGTGTCATTTTTACTGAAGTCACACATACTGTTGCTGCTCCTGATGACACTGCTGCTGATGATAATGAAGCAGAAAAAATGGAAAATAACCTAATATTCTTTTTGTTTTGAAACAATGAAAAAACTACTTACATTACAACATTTTTATGATGCTTATGTAGTTTTTTTCTCCCCCTGCAAAGTTCTCTAATACAGTATATTCACTTATTTTGTAGAAAGAGGAATGCCCTTGGAGGCAAAACTAAACTATCATTTGCTATGTATCAGCATTTTCTTTAATTCTCCTTCAGGAGACCTTTCGTTCTTATTTCATGATAAGGCAGGAAAATAGAATGAGCCCAAGGGTATTATTTAATTACATGCTTTCTCAGCTAGAAATCAAATAGGTCACTTCTCTCTGACTGAAACCTTAATGATAAAGGAAGAAAGCAACAGAAATAATATTAGAATAATGATAGTCTAAAAGAGATCCTAATACAGGACAAATCAACATAATTTTCAAGGTTCCACTAATAATGACCTGAAGACAGCTTTACATTGACTGCCCAGTCCAAGCCAATAATCTCATTTTTTTTCCCTATCAAATCTGTGTTTCTACCCATCAATTCATAGGGTTGGGCCTTCAGTGGTTGGGTCAGTACAATGTGTCCCTTCCCCAAAGCTACAAATGCCCATACAAGAAGTGATGAGCTAACCCCAAGACAATTAGAATCTACTTCTCAGAATTTGAAAATGATATTAGGTGATTATTTTCTAAGGGATTATATTTTTAATATATGCTGGTCTCTTAGAAAACAAAAAAGGAAGTTTAAAGCACTGGGTACTATACTACAATTTTCTTCCAGTGCTTTGACAACATTGTTGTCAAACAACAAGAAGAAGTCCAAAAACCAGATGTCAAAGAAAAAAAAAAAGGGCAACAAGAAAGTAAACGAAGAACTACAAGTGAGAATATCTTGAGTTCTTAATGCATTCCTATTTCCTATTTTCACTGCTTTCTGAGCCCTGAATATATTCTTTTACTTGTTTGAATCCTCAAAATAAAGCTCTTCTTTTATTAAACTCATGTTGGTTTATGCAATTTACAAATAATATAAATACAGAATCAGTGCCACATATGCCAGCACAGTCTTGGCTGAGATAAGCTACCTTTGCACATGTAACCGTGGAAATTTCTATCATTCTAGATCTCATACTATATTATCTGGATCCCATGAAATCCATGGATTCTCAAGGTCACAGACCAACAAAAGAAAATAAATAGGATCTTATCCAAGAGGCAAACATCCTCCAGTGCCTACTTCCCCTTAGTTCTATTCTTTATCGGCATAGTTTTTCAATTCAGATCATATCATTACTCTCTGGTACTGCAAATTGTGTAGAGGGTGAAATAAGATAATCCATGGTGGTCCCAACCCAGGGACCATCATTCCAAGCAACTTTGACCTATGTGACCCATGCAGAAAATGTCACTGCCACACCTTAGAATATCCTATTTGGCCCTACTTGTTCCTACCTGTTCATAGAGACTGTTTCATATTTTGTAATTATAAATCATTGAGAAAGTAATGATATCCTCCATTATACACCTCAGTAAACAGAGCGAGAAAAGTTACTAATGGTGAGGACCGTAGCCCAGGCCTCCTGTATCCTCACAGGCTACCTTCCCACAGCCACACCACTCCTCCAGGTAGAGGACAGATGAGGGTGCACAGGGCACTAATGTGCTGAGTCGAGATTGTGCTGTGCTCAAAAACAGCATCCTACCCTCTGCTTCCACGGTGCTGAAGATCCCTACGTGGATTTACTGATGTAAAAAGCTGTTATTAGGACACAGCACTGAGGTAATGAACTGTATGTGGTGGCTAATCATTTTTATTCGTGCCTTAATTATAACACTTGACTGTTTTCAATTAAAAAAATTTAAACATTACTCTTTAAGCTGGTAACCTAGAAAGCAGATCTATATCCAGAGTAATGAGATTCCTGAGAAAGAATAACATGTACGTATATAAAACTGAGGTGACAAGTAGGCTGGTAGGATGAACTAGAATATAGTTGTGCTGATCCAGGAATTTTGAAACACAGAAGGAGGGCAAAAGGAGATTTAAGAAGGAGGTAGGGTTTCAAGAGAGAATTATATAGGATTTTATAAAGATCTTTACTGTAAAGAATTTGTACATATTTTTACAACATAATACATGAGGTATATACACACACATGTACAGGCATGTGAGACAACACAAAACATAGTCACCATTTTCTGTTGATATACTTAAAGTTTTTCACTCATTGTGTTTTTCATTATTATTCAATCACTTAGTTTTCGACACCCAACATGAAAATGTTTGGTTAAAAATAAATGGAGTGCCTTTTCTTAAATACCAAAAGAATCATTTGCAGAGTTGGTTTTAACTTTTTAAATATTCATAAAAATACATGTGCTCAGAAATATATACTAAAAAATTAAACATATACTAATATAAACATTCTTACTTTTGGCTAATTAATCTTCAGAATATCAAGAAAATACAAGAGATATTATTCTCCTCATATTCAAGGTAGCATGCTAAGTGACTTGGGCAGGGTCATGCAGATGGCCGCTCCACAGCATGGTGGGGTCAAAGTAGTCGGATGCCTGACATGTGGCTGGCTTCTAAGAGAGAACTTGTCAAGTGGTAAAGTTGGACACTGCAGAGCTTTTAAGGTGAAGCTTCAGGAGTTATACAAGGTCACCTCACCACATTCTGTTGGTCCAGTCAGGTCCTAAGGCTAGCCCAGTTTCAGAGGGAGAGAAATATAGATTCCCTTTCTCTAGGTTAGGAATGGAAAAGGATTTGCACCCATATTGAATCCATCACTCTAAGAGTCTAGCAGGTTCCAGTCACCCTAGGATCCTCGAGACCAGAAATGAGGCTATCAGCTTTAAAGATGAGGATGGTCAGATAAGGGCCTCCCTAGTCTTCAAAACGCTATAAAATAGTTTTAATTTGATTGAGGCTTCTTGAGCAAGATACAGCTTTTGCAAAACTCTGGAATATATATGATATCATTGATACTTAATTTTCATAATGTTAATAGATATTATAGCTTATAATACAAGTGAATGTCAAATAACCAAGTTCCCTTCAGCATAGATTTCATAAGTTATAAATCTAAATGAGATATATCTCATTAGATATTTACTTGTTTCTTACTCTTTCAAAAATGCCTTTACTGTAAGTAAGCAGAACACTGATTCCTACTCCTAGGACTGAATCGATACTTAATAACAGGGTGTTTATCAAGAAATAAAATGAGAGATTGAAATCTTTGTCCTGATACATGTATCCTGAGTAAACAATGAAGTACTTGTGGAAATTCTTAATAATCAGTAGAAGAATGTATGAAGTACATACATGGTATGTGATATTGGATAAGTGCTTTTAAAAAAGAAAACATGTCCCTGTCCTATGGAAATGTGTTATTTCCTATGGAAATTCATAAAAATAAATCCTGCTGCTAGTCTAATGGCAGTAGGATGGGTACTTGGAGCTAATTTTTCAGTGATGGTTTTCAATTTGTGAACTATGGCATATAGCTCACAGACACTAGAATAGGGGAAAGGTTTCTGGAATCTAGCCTTTGGTAAAGGAAAGCACATTTTCCTCAATGCAAACACTTGTGAAATGATTTAGTGTTCTAGGAAGCTTCACTGATAATTAGTAACTGAGCTGTGCTCTCAAAATTTTCATAGAAACCTCGAAGCTCAACTCCAAAATCTTTGTCCCTTGTATTTAATCTTCCTAGATTCTGATCCTGCAACTAAAATAACTAAGAGGTATTCCGTTTTCATTTCAAATTTGGCATTTCAAAAACTGAAGTCATAATTTTCTTGGCAAAACCAATTTCAGGCTTACCTTGATTATGTGCTCTTTAGTTTCTGTGTAACTTTCGCTCCTGCCATGCCTTTCCATTCTTACAGCTAACACTCTCTTGTAGACCTCTGCATACCACCTGAAACATGGTAAGGAGTACTCTCTTTTCTTCCTGCTTCTAACCTGGTTATTAGGATTCACGTTCATACCACCTACTGATTTTTCTGAAATTAGATTTTATCATATGGGATTCGTACAGCCTATTTAGTAGACCCAGGGTACTTGACCTGGTATATAAAACTCTGAGTTTTGGAATCCAAACTCTTCAACTGGATTTACCTCTCATTATATGCATATCACTACTAAGCAAAATAATTTAACCATATTTTTTTTCACAATTCCATTTGCTTTCTTGTGTCTGTGCCTTTCTGCCTAGACTTCCAATCCTCCACCTGTAAGGATCAACCTCCTCAAATGCCATCTCCTCAAATTGCCAATATGCACCTACCCATCCTTTACTGTTTAGTTCTATCTATCATCAACCTTGGCATTCTACTTTTGCTCTCACTCTCAACTGTTCTCCAGAGGGCTCAGGTCACTGTAACCCCCGGCCTTGGTTCCCAACTCCCTTTGATCAGTCTTACCATGTTTTGCCCTCTGTCAGTTCTTTCTTTGATTCCTTTTATTCATGGCTTGTCAACTTCAAAATATCCCAAGAATGCTGAAGGCAAGGAATCTCATTTTTACTTCTCTATGGACCATAGACTACTCAGAGTTGTTGGCTGATTAAGTTGATTCCCGCAGTTCAATGAGTCAACAATACTGTATGGGTTTATAAAAGTAGTAGGGCATTTAGAGACTACGAAAAAAAAAAGGTTCCTGCTGGATATGGACCTAACTCCAAACATCACAATTAAGTGCAATTTGGGTTGCTTAATGAAAGATCCAATGTCAAACAGAGAATTAAGGTGTTGCATATTAATATATAGCAATTGGTGTTAATGGTTGGCTAATTGAAAGACTTCAACAAAATGAGGAGATACCACTGGCTGTAAATCACACAGTAAGAAAATTACCACAAGTCCTTTCCAATCATGGCAATCTATATAACAGCAAACAAGGAAGAAAGCTTAGACCATGTCATGATATCCAAGAAAAAACCTTTGTTAAAGAAAAAAAATTACTAAGAGTAGTTAAATCTCTGTTTCATGTTATTTTATAGACAGTACTGTGCAATCTATTGTGATAACAGTATTAGGAAAAGGGGAATCAAATAGATTTTCTCAAGATTTCCATGGTTTTATCCATTCTGCTGTTACAATGAAAATTTTAAGTTATATTCACGACTATTACAATATAAAACAGGATGCAAAGGAGCTTCCTGGAACCAATAGTATAAATGAAATTAAAACAAGACATTAACAGGGACACTTGGGTGGCTCAGTGGTTGAGAACCTGCCTTTGGCTCAGGTTGATCCCAGAGTCCTGAGATCAAGTGCCTCATTAGGTTCCCTACAGGGAGCCTGCTTTTCCTTCTGCCTATGTCTCTGTCTCTCTCTGTCTTTCACGAGTAAATAAATAAAACATCTTAAAGAAAAAACAGCAAGACATAACAAAATCATGTAAAAATCAGTGATGGAATTTTATGTGTAAGCAGTTATGGGTCATTACCTATCTCATTTATCATAAGATAAATACTCTTTGTCTAAAAGAGGGCTGCCTTAGACGGGTTGCCCATAAAGTCATGGGGTTGATTGCTAAAGCAGACTGGCAAAGCAAAGCAACTCAATATGAGGAAATGAACTATCACTGGCCCATATTGTTTATCAAGCACTGAATGGTAACTCCCTTCGGAATATCAGTCAGCACATCTGGGATTTACTAAGCAGGCATTCCAATAGAAATGACAGACTTTTCAAAAAAACATAAGAGTGATCTGAAAGTTCAGCTATAAAAATTTATTTATATTTTCACAATCTGGTGTGGTTTCTGTCAGATGCCATGGAAGGCATGGTGTCTGTGTCCCAAAGATAAAGTGAAACGAACCCAAGTCAGAGATGAGTGGATGGTTGACGGATGATGGACATTTGGGCCCTTGTAACCCTGTACATTCTCCCTTTGGGATGCCTCTTCAGTGCCAGCTGGAGTAAGTCCACACTGTCCAAACTGTCAACAGTAGTTTTGCAATATGTGCTTCTTTAGGGTTGCTACAACTATGAACAGGGATAGATTCCCTGTACTCTGAGGGTCCTGATCTTTCAGTTGTTTCAGCCCAGCTTCTACAAATTGCTATATGTATTCATGCAAACTAAAAGGACCACAATTTCCCCCCATTTAATGTCCATGACACCTGACATGTTTTATAAATTTTTAACCTTTCATGGGATCAGTGATTGTCACACTATTTTCTGAAAGCCAAACATATCTTTTGTGTTTGATTTGTGAAGTTTATAAGCAGGCATTATTCAGCGTTCAGTGAGAAATATATTTTGAATATACAATAAATGGGCTAAAATTAGGACAGAAAAATAACTGAAGGCTATGAATAGCACTAAGTTGAGAAACACAGAAACATTAGCGAATTCCAAAAATCATTCCAAATAAACCATACAAAATAAAAAATGAATACTGTACCTTTCAAACAAGCTTTGAAACTCAAAAAAATATATTAAAGAGTTATTTTGAAGAATAATGAAAAACAATGACACTAAAAAGGATGTCAATACTACAAACTATTATCTGTATAGTAGTCTAGATTGGAAATAAAACAGGCAAAGAAACAAAACCTACCCCAACCTATCCAAATATAAAATAAGAAAAAATTCTTTAATGAATTTTCAAAGGTTAAAAAAAAAACATTGGGAACCCCGGGTGGTGCACCGGTTTGGCGCCTGCCTTTGGCCCAGGGCGTGATCCTGGAGACCCGGGATCGAATCCCACGTCAGGCTCCCAGAGCATGGAGCCTGCTTCTCCCTCTGCCTGTGTCTCTGCCTTTCTCTCTCTCTCTGTGTGACTATCATAAATAAATAAAAATTAAAAAAATATTTAAAATAAATAAATAAATAAAACATTTAAACCTTATTTATATGGATTTCTCTGCAAAAAAAGAAAAAAAAAACATATTGAAAGCCATATGAGACAAATTACTGAAGGTAATAGAGTAATCAAGTAGTGTAGCCAATTCTGTAATCTTGTTTTTTTTAAGTTTGGTTGTTGTTATTTTTCCTTACATTTGGTGAACTTCCAAAGATGCAAATACACCTGTAATAAGGGTTTTCCATCTTTTATCCAAACTTTAGGGGCTAATTATGCCTATGAAGGTGAATGAGTGATAAGGAAATATCACATTGGATATAGGCTGTTGGACTAGCCTCAAAACCAAAAAGTTGCAGTTAGATTCACTTCAAACTCATATATTTAAAAAAAAGATTTTAGAATTATAAATATTTCTGCATTGGCAAAGGGGGGCCAAATGCATTTAAGGAAAAATATTTATTTGCATGCAATACTCAGAGTAAAATCCAAATCAATACACTACTGTCAAATTTGGAGAACAGAAACATGAAAATACATCATCTCAATTAGACATAAACTCAATCTCATTGGGAAACAATGAAATTCATTTCTTCTTTACTTACTCTTTCATTTACTGAGTTCATCCAGTTTTTGATTTATCATAACTCTAACTGTAGAAAGTTTCTTTTTTTTTGACATTTAAAATTACTGACACTTGGAAAATCTATTTCTGAGGAAACAGTTTTAAAGCAGTTTAAGAAAAATAAATGTGGTTATTTTCTCTGAGATGAAAGAACTTTTGAATCAATATACACAATTTTAAATCTCTTGAAATGGATTATTTTAGGATTGTAGATTGGCCATGATGACATTTGTCTGGTTGCTCATAACTCACCTATTGAATCTATTTAAGCTCCTACAATGTGTCATGCTGTCATCAGGGGAATTTGGAATGGCTTATACTGGACGAGTGTGCTCTGACCTAGGAGTGAATTTAATTAGAAGTGTGAATGCTCAACCCAGGAGGAAAAATAGCTTTTCATTTTTTATAATTATGACCTTTAGAAATCAAAATTTATTTTCTAGTATTCATAGTATATTAAATTCTAAATTTTGGCAAAATCCAGCAGTATACTAAATTTGAACACCCTTACTAACAATAATGTTGACATTATATTTTAGTTACTAAATACTAAAGTTTAAATATTTTTGTGTAGAATTATGTAATTATATAAGATTTCTATATAGTAACTAATATGTAGTATGGAATTTAATTTTAAGAATTATTACATAATTTATAATAACATTTTATTGTAAATATATAAAGGTAAACAAATTCAGATAATCCATCATTGCATTTAAAATTACCTAAGTCTTGAAAAAATATATTTATTCCATATAATTATCCTCCACGACTGAGCATCTATTTTTAGAAGTAGTGTCTATTTTTTTTTTTAAGATTTTATTTTTAAGTAATCTCTATACCCCAAGTGGGGCTTAAACTTACAACCCTGAGATCCAGAGTGGCATACTCTACCAAGTGAGCCATACAGGCACTCCAAGTAGTGCATATTTCTTTAACTTCTATTTTCTTCAAATAGATTTTAGAGACATAGTGCAAAAGGGGATACAATCTGTTTACTTATTTCTAATAAAATTGGTAAAATAAACAATAAATTACAAATAGAATATTTAATTTAGAGATAAACATTTTAATAATATAAAATATCCTCAGGGGCACCTGTGTGGCTCAGTCAGTTTAGCATTTGACTCTTGGTTTGGGGCCAGGTCATGATCTCAGGGTTGTGAGACTGAGCCCACATAGGACTCCACACTGAGCACAGAGTCTGCTTGAGTTTCTCCCTATTCCTCCGGCCCTTCCCGTCCTCTCTCCGTCTCTCTAAAAGAGAAAAAAAAAAAAAAAAAAAAAAAGAAAGAAAAGAAAAATAAAGGCAAAAAAATCTTTGGAGGACTGTCCTCACAAAATTGGTAGAGAATTTAATTGCAAATGGGCAAATGTCTATCAAGAAATATGGTAACATAGACCATTTCTTAGTGACCACTGTATACCTGAACTTGTAAGAGTACCTGGTATAGGGTGCTTGGGTGGCTTAGTCGGTTAAACAGCCAACTTTTGGTTTTGCCTCAGTTAATCATGTCAGGATCCTGAGATACACCCTGCATCAGGTTCTACACTCAGTGAGGAGTAGGCTTGAGATTCTCTTCCTTTCCCTCTCCCTGTGCCTCTCCCTCTGCTTGTGTGCTCCTCTGTCTAAAATAAATAGATCTTAAAAAAAGAGAGCACCTGATATATAGTAGAGGGCTTACAGATATTTGTTAAACTAATGCATTGATGAATATATGCTTTTTGCCTTTTCTAAGTCATAAGATCTCACGTCTCCATTTCTAACCAGTATTCATTTGATAGGGGTTTTGAAGATCGTTTATAGACCTTTTGGGCCACCTAGAATAGTGAACTCAAAGGAAAAAAAAAAGAAAAAGAAGGAAGTTCAAGTTTTCTAATGTGGGGTTTTGAGGAGGGGAAAGGGAAAATCATTGCATAAATTTATAACTGCTTTGATGGCAATTTATATGAGAAAATATTGATTAGAAGAATATATGTTTGGTTAAAAATTCTATATATTTTCCATATGCTATATACATTTCATATTTATGTAATGTTCTATAAAGTCCGCACGTTCTAACCAAGTCTTTGGTATCTTTCATATATAGTCCATCAGAACTAGAAATAGTCTCTATGATGCAACTCATGTTAAAATGTTTGACCTAATGTGTAGAGCATGTTTATATACTGCGCTTCTCTCTGCTACTGGATGTGCTACAGTCCTTAAAGATTAGAGAGAGCCTCAGAAGCCCACAGAATTGGAATGGGAATGAAGGGATTCTGATATTACTGGGGTTGTTTGCACAGGTGGGTGAGTAACTGGGAACAGAGAGGAGTTGATACTGAAGAAAAGGAAATGACAATTCAAAATCTGACACGAGTCAGAAAACATTGGGGATCATGTTTAGAACTCAAATCTTTGAGCATCAAAAAATCAAAGATTTTCACCAAGAATGAATTTTACCTCTTTTTGATCTTACTCACTACATATAACCAATTTCCTCAGAAAGAAAGAGAGTGAGAGAAAGAAAGAGTGAAAGAGAAATTGAGATTAATACTCCTAGGATATGTGACTCTCCCTTGTCAGAGGAGGGCAGAGAACCTTGCCTGGCAGTCAGTCAGACCTTCAGTAAAAATGTGATGATTATTTACTCTATATGGAGCACTGTTCAAATATTCAGATCAAAGCACTGTTTGAATACTCAGAAGTAAGTGAACAATTCATGAATACATCTGGGCAAAGAGAATTTTTAGGCAGAAAGAACAGAAAATGCAAATGTCCTATGTGACTAGAGTGGCATGAAGGTGGGCAGTGTAGGGTGTAGTCGGAGCTAAGAAACAGCAGGAGGCTTGATCATGGAAGTCCCAGAAGGGACTTTGATTTTTATTGTAATATGAGAAAAGAATGGAGAATTTTGAAGATGAATAAAATTGTTTTGCTTACATTTTAGTAAAATCATGCTGGCTGCTATGTGGAGAACAGAGTATAAAGAGATAAGCTGGGGAAGGCAGAAGGCCAGGAAACCAGTAAGGAGGCTCTTGAAATAACTTAGGTGAGAGGCAGGGGTAGCTTTCAGATGACACAAAGGGGCCAGTTATGGATATAATTTAAGTAGGAGGCCAACAGGATTTACTGATGGATTGAAAATAAGTCATCAATGTGGTAGATCATAAGTGCAAGCAACAGGAAAAGGTATTTTGCCAAAAGTAAGCATGTAGGCTTCTACCAGAAGGAAAAATGATGCGTAGTTGACCAAAGCAACAAATGTCCACAGCAGTTTCCAGTATATAGTAGCCACAAGTGAATAAAAGAGGATGCCATTATCATCACTGTGCCACACCATTAGAGACAGATCATCAGTGGGAACCATTTGATGTTGATATCTGAAGTTCTGTACAACTCCTTAAATTTATAATACTGAAGATCTGGGTTGTTTATACCATCTGGCATAGGACTAACTCCATACATTTTGGTCAAGTGCTCCTTTCTGATGGTAAAAGAAGCAGCAAAGGCTAGCAATTGGTTAAAAGAAATGTAGAATGTACATATTTTATTATTTTAAAAAACAGGAAATCATAATAGGTAGGTTAGTGTCACTTTTATTATAGGCCATGTACTTGATGCTAGTAATTGACCCCTGGGCAACAAGAACCTGATGTGGTTTTTCCCAGGAGTACAGGGGAACAAGAATCCCACGAGATATTTTTTCTAGTTATACAATGGGAAAAGAAATAAGCAGAAGCATTGTTTCCATTCTAAATGTTCTAGCCTAGAGCAACTCAGAGTGTTTCAGTTAAAATCTAATCAGAGAGACTAAAATGAATGCAATAAATGTGAACTGACTTTTCTAACCAAAGGACATTACTATGTGAGTGGAGTAGTAATACATTTTAATACACATATATTTGAACTTTTAAAAAGACCTTATGAAATAAATTGAAATAAAAGCATTTTCTGAGTATATGAATAAAAATAAATTTAAATGAAATATGATTGGGTGAAAGAGTTTTCTTCTTGGTCAATTGCAAGTTACAAATTCAGATAACATTACTTATCTAAGTTAAATGGCACAAACGCTACTTCAAATACTAAATGAAGAATTTTGCCTCTATCTTAAAACTCAGTAACATGTGAAGACAGTAATTGGAAGAATATTCATCTGCAACACAGTCTTGACTAGCAAAACACTGATGGAGACACAGTGCACAATCAATATTCATTAACTGATGCTAAGCAGTCTGATTATTCTTTATTTTTTTTTCTAAAATGACTTTCCATTTGGATTCTTTGTTACTAATCACACACAATCAAAAGGGTGATTTCATGATGTTCTTGCCTTTGTTATATTAATAATTCATTCAAATCAATTCCTAGAACTGACTCCACCCTTCATTCTTTGTAGGCATTTGTGACCTTTACTACTTAACTAGAAGAGTGGATGTATGTGATAATAGTAAATAGAAAACCAATCTTAATTCAGTAAAAGTCTGAAGCTATATTCACTAGCTAAAAATGCTCTTGTCTGGAATCATTCTTCAACTAGACAAATTTCTTTATTTTTTACAAATATGCATCTGTACATTGAGATAAATCTACATAAAAGCAATCTAACTATAGTGCTTCAGAGAAATTCTAGAAGCATAGAAGGTGCTATTCGTCTTATTCTTAGAGCAACAAACTAAAATGTGACCAAAAGGATCCAGATTCCTGGTACTCAACTAACAGAATTCTGTACCCAACAGTATCTGTAAAATGACTTTCTAGATCTCTTAACATAAAAAAGCTCACAACCAATAGACTCAGAATTGATACATTCCAGAAGGTAAACTATGTAAGGGGCATTAGCCCTTTACATTTGCTTAGAAAGAATGTGTGTGTGTGAGTGCTTATGTGCACACATTAGTGTGTATGTGTGTGTGTAAAATAATGGATACATAAAGCAAAGGAATATGAAAAAGAATAAACACAGAAAGGCAAAGTAAAATCCTGCTGTTTAAAACTTATATATTTTAGGCATCTATTAATTAATTAATTAATTTTTAAGAAACATTTCCTGGATTCTTGTGTGTGTCCCCTGATAGAAATCTTCCTTTTGGTTATGTTGGGATGCTGGCCTGGTAGGACTAACTCCAACTGCCATTGAAACATCAGGCATGAACAAAGAGAAAGGAATGGTGGGGGATTAAAAAGATTCCAAAAATTTGAGCAAACAAATGATAATCTAATGGACATCATAATTCTCCTATGTAAATATGATATTTTCACTCTGTGCCTGCAGTTGTCTTCTGCTGTCTTACAGAACATGGGGACTTAAAATCTTACCATGGAATCTGGAAGTATATTAATATTTTTGTTGTATTTATACACACACACTAATTCAAATCATTAATTTCCTTCTAGACTGCTCTGCTCCTACTTTCTTGGCTTCTGGTCATTCTCCTTTATCTGATCATTCATGTTTAACTTTCTTCAAGATGCAGCTCAAACTGAAACACATATCTTTTCCCTAGCGCATTAGATTTTCTCCTTCCCTATTATAGACTGTTGCTAAATTTACCTTCAAAAAGTCTACAAACACCAACAGGATATGTACTATATTTTGCCCTCTTTAATATTCCATGCACCACTGGGAACTACTTGCCTAAAATCATATTTGATGATTTAATGACCAATTTCCTGCCATTACCCAATGTTTATGTTGCAGAGATATTTTTATAATTTAGGATGGATTATTTAGACTTCTAAATTGTGAGGATCTAGTAATAAATAGCGATAGATAATCTTGTTTCAATTTGCATTATCTGAATGAGCAGGATTTTGAGATTTTCTCTTTATGTTTGTTAGGCCCCTTACTTATTTTCGTTCCTAAATTGCTCATATCCCTTGCTAACTTCTTTTGTGGTATTTCTACTTTTCATGTTAAGTCACAAGAGTTTTTTGGATGTTCTCTATATTATTTCACCATCAGTTTTAAGCACTGCACATGTCTTTTTTTCAGCCTATTTTTATACGGCTTGTATATACTCATTACAACAAATCCAAACAATAGAGCACTGTAAGAAGAAGTAATTGCCTCTTCCTGAATACTTACTTTGGAAAAATAGGGCTACTTCTTGTTGGCTGTTCAATAATTGGCATATTATACAGTCAGTCACAAAATACATAATCCTTATTACATGTCTTGAATATATTAATGTGTGTTACAAGCAGAATTACCTTTAGAGGCAGGCAAGAGTTTCCACACCCTGGACTCTGTGCTCTAGGACATTCACTATTACTCTCTTTCACCTTCCTCAGGTGAGAAGGCCTATGTTACCAAATTAACAACTGGACCTGAGCCTGAGATCCCCTTCCACACCACACTTGAAGCATCTCTGGCCTTTTCTCTGGTTCAAACAGGCTATGCCACAGATAAGAGTATATCTATTTTTGAGTGGTGGCCACACAGAAAATTCAGGTAAAGCTTGAATGTGAGGCCCTCATAGTGCAAATGGAACTGGGAGTATAAAGGAAGGATGAGAGCCTGGGCTTGACTGCCACTGGGGAGATTCTAAAGTAATATTTCTAGGAACTTCAAGCTTTCAGAAAGTTTCCCAACAAAAACAAACAACTAACGCATATTCCCTCACCTTGGAGGGACTGTAGTGCGCTGGATTGGCAGAGCTTAATATGGAGATAACTGTCAAAGGAGAAATGTAGTTTATAGAATCAAACCTCCAGCATCACAAAAAGACTAGGAATATTTGAAATTGAAAGTTAAGAACTTAATAAATAACATGACATGCTAAGGAACTAGAAAAGCCACAACAATGATGAAGAACGAAGAACAACGTTAGAAGATTTAAGTGGTTACCAAATGAGGGCTTAATATCCAACTTAATTATAATTCTGACCTTCCCAGAATACAGTCTTAACTGGTAGGGCTTTTCCAGTTAGTACCAATAAGGCAATCTATCACAGGACCCTATCCATTTCCCAAAAGAAGAGGAGGTAATACAGCTAATAAGACCCTTTCTTAAAATGAGATAATCCACCTAATAAGACCATTTTGTTCCCAAAGAAAGGTTAGCTTACATGATATGATTATTTTCTTCTGCGTATGACTTCTTTCTCAGGGCTTTAAAAACCTATTCCTTTCTATAGCCCTTTGGAGTTCCCCCGTACTGGTGTTAGATGAGATGCTGCCCAATTTATTAATTAATTCACAAAGCCAGATCAATATTTAAAATTTACTCAGTTTAACTTTCATTATTTAATAAAGCTAACTGATTAAAAAATTATTATAAAGCTACATAATAAAGGAATTATGATATCTAGCATAATCCTAGATATTGTGATAAATTGAACAATAAAGAAATCAGAAATGAAAAATATAATACACTGGACAAATGTATGAAAAAAGTTAAATCTCAACCCCTACCCCACAGCTTACACCAAAAGTAATTTAAGATGGATTATACACCTGAATTTTAATATTAAAAAATTAATAAAGCCTCTAGAAGAAAGTATAGAAAAATATCTTCAAGACATTGGAACAGGCAAATATTTCTTAAAAGATGATAAAAAAGCATTGACTATAAAATTTAAAAGATAATAATATATTGCCTTTCATCAAATTTAAAAGTCCTATTCATCAAAAGGCCCTTTTAAGAAAATTAAAAGGCAAATCATAGACTGGAGCACTTTCATAATCTAAATATCTAACAAAGGATTATTATTCACAATACAGAATGAAATCTTACAAGTAAACAACCAACCAATGGTACATAAAACAACCAATTTAAAAATGGAAAAGAAGAGATAACTCAGATAATTCACAACAGATAATAGAAATGGCCATAAAGAGGCACCTGGGTGGCTCAGCTGGTTAAGCAGCTGCCTTGGCTGAGGTCATGTTCCCAAAGTCCTCGGACTGAGCCCTGCATCAGGATCCCTGCTCGATGGGAAGCCTGGTTCTCCCCCTCCTCTGCTTGTGCTCTCTCATGTTCTCTCGCTAATAAATAAATAAAATCTTTAAAAATGGCCAATACATACACAAAAAAGTGCTCAAGAATATTAGTCATAAGGGAAATATTAATGAAAATCCCAATGTGATACATTTCATACCCATTCAATTGGGTAAAATTGAAAAAATCGACATTTAGAAGCATTAAACCCAACTGCGTCTTCTTTGTTTGTATCCTGATTAAGAATGTTTTTGCTTCAGGGGCACTTCAGTAGCAGTCAGTTAAGTATCCAACTCTTGATTTAAGCTCAGGTCATGACTGACCTCAGGGTTGTGAGATTGAGGCCTGCATTGGGCTCCATGCTGAGCATGCAGTCTGCTTGAGATTCTCTTTCCCTCTCTCCCTCTGCCACCTACCCCTAGTCACGCTCTCTTTCTCTTTCTCAAAAAAATACATTTTTTTCATATTCAAAACATTTTTTTAATGATAGTCACAGAGAGAGAGAGAGAGAGAGAGAGAGAGAGAGAGAGAGAGAGGAGAGGCAGAGACACAGGCAGAGGGAGAAGCAGGCTCCATGCACCAGGAGCCCGACGTGGGATTCGATCCCAGGTCTCCAGGATCACGCCCTGGGCCAAAGGCAGGCGCCAAACCGCTGCGCTACCCAGGGATCCCCAAAACATTTTCTTATTGCTGATGACCCTATTCAAAATACTATAAAAGCATTGTTACATATTAAGATATTTTAATATTGTTATCTAAATGTAAGTGTTGAATGAGATTTTTAAAGTACGAATAATGAGAACATTTGAATTGATTACTGTACTAGTCTTACTCAAAATTCATTTAGTTTCATTCTCATGTAAACATCTCAGACTGAGATCTGATAACCAAGAACATGCAGATCCTAGTTAGCAGGTTAAAAAGAGGGTGCTGAGTCACCAAAAGAGCAGGAAGTAACTTTAAAGAAGGCAAGAATCTACTGAATCAACGATTGCCAGAAAATCTCCCAGATATTATTTCCTCTGGGTGAATTTGTATCTACCAAGATTAGTTTCTCTCATGGAAAGAAAAGTATCCTCTCCCCAACCCTTGCTACAACTCCCAGCCAAAAGCACAGCATTAAACCCATTTAATGCTAAAGAACAAACTGCATGCACCTACCATATATTTACTGAAAGTGGAATGGACTTGAGAAGTTAAAGACTACTTATCTTTTCCTCACTCTCACTTATTCTTTCAAATAGCCCTACCCAGGCCCTAAGATCAGGAAAGAAAGTGTGGAAAACATACCACTGAATGAGAATCCCAGGCAACTTCAGTAATTTATATCATCTCTGTTATAACCCCCACAATACTTAAAAGCATCTGCTATACAGAAAAATCTCTAGTGGAGTGTCCATGTGCAAAGACATCTAAAAGCTCAAAGGGAACATGTATGAATTATTAAGGCAGCATTTGCAGCACATAAGATCTGTAGATACTAACAACTTGTAGTTTATCTTAAAGCATATAGCAACAAGATACCACTACTGAAAGCTGGCAGCAAAATCACAGTCCCTGGGAATTTCCTCTGATTTAATTTATGAAAACTTCAGTATTTCCTAAAACAATATAATTACTTTTAAGGAACTTAATTTTTTTAAAGATTTTAAAAATTGTAAAAGGCATAGAATCAAAGCAAAGTTATGTATATCTAAATTTGGAAGAGGAAGCATGATGAAGGGTAACAGAGTTGAAAGGCACAGTGATCATAATTTATGAAGTTAAAATTTATTATTACTTTTACATATTTATAAAAATCATATGACTGTGTCTTTGAAGACTGCCATGCAAATGAGGGAGCCTGATGAAAAACTGTCATGGTAGATGACATAGATAATGTTATCTTCCTGAGACTTCCTTCGGTTGAATACTTAACATTATGTCACATCTTGCTCCATGCAAAATCAAATCAAAACAAAACAAAACAAACAAACAAAAAAACACAACTTCTTGAAAGATCTAGATGAATACACAGCACATGTAGGTGCTGAAGACATTTATTCATCTTTCAAAAATAAGCCAAAAGGGCTTGCACAAATATATGTCATGCTGAGATAAGAGGAAAATATACTTAAAACTTGGCAAACAAATTAAGCACACTTTAAATTGGGTCTTTATTTTCATTATGAATGAACCAAAACAACATATGTTTAATGATCAATAAATAACAGATTGCACTACATTCTCATTCATTTCTAAGAAGTGAATTTCTTCTGAAAAACTGAAATCTTGGGTCTCCTAATTACCACCAATAATTATGCTTGAGGTAAACCTCATAAGCTGTGATATTAACACTGAATAAATATGTGGCTCCCATTTATCTGGAAGTGGTTGAAAACACCCTTTTTAGAATCATGTATGTGTTTATTGCCTCTAAATATCTTTCCCAAATAAAGGTCAGGTGAATATTTTCTATTTTAGCATCACTAAACACGCCTTAAAAAAAAAAATCCATCTCTGTATTTGGCTCACCCAGGCAAAAGATACTCCTGTATTGGTCAGACTCTGGTACAATAAGGTGTTTACTAATGGACAACATGTTGCCTGTTTTTTTTTTTTTTTTTAAAGGAGAAAATCTAATGAGTATACACAGATCTAGGTCCTTGGCAGATGAATTCTGGGGCCTCTTTTAGGTATTTTTTTTTTCTCTCTACAGTAAAGAGGTTAAGATGGCTTCACTGCTCACCAAAAGGTATGCTTCTCTTTTCTTGGTTTAGAATTGTCACCTGGCAGGGTTCACCAGCTGGGGACTATATTTTGCAGCCTTGCTTACACCTGGGTGTGGCCATATGAATAATTCTCTAAAGGAAATGTGATCACAAGTGAAATATGTAACTTCTAGGGAAAAATGATTAAAAAGTAGAAATATCTGCCTCCATCTTTTTTCTCCCAAATGCCAGCTAGATTCAGAGGAATCCAAAGCCTTAAAAGAGATTCAAAGTTGAAGATCTTGTGTCCTTGTGTTATCAACTGGAATAAAACCACTAATGAAACACAACACATGCACTGGAGTGTTAGCAGAAAGAGAGTTTTTAAAATTCTATTTTATTCTACATGCATTTTGTTGATGAATGAGCTAAAGCTCAGAGTTTAAGAAGATTATTCAAGGACATACCTAGGAAGAGGTAAAGCTGAGATTCAAATCCAGATCTATACTATTTCCTGTATAAATCTTTCATTGCTGCTGTAACAAATTGCTATAAATTTACTGACTCAAAACAACACAAATTTATGTTATAGTTCTGTGAGTTAAAAGTCCCATGTGGGTTTCATAGGACTAAAATCACTGTACTGACAATGCTGTGTTACTTTCTAGAAGAGAAACTGCTTTCTTGCCTTTTTCAGCTTAGAGAGGCTGTCCATCTTTCTTGACCTTCTTTCTCTATCCTCAAAACCAACATTACCTTTTTTTCCCTCAATATTCACATTTCCCTCTAACTCCAGTGTTTTGCTTTTCTCTTCAACTTGCAAGAACCCTTCTGATGGCAATCTCCTCATTTTGGTGTCAGGCACTTAGCCATCTTAATTCTATCTGTAATCTTAAATCCCCTTTTGCCAGGGAATTTAATGTATTTCTAGGTCCCTGGGATTTAGGATGTGGACATCTTGGGGTAGTGGATGGGGCATTATTCTGTCTACCACTTTTCTCAAACCACACTCTTAACCACTATACAGAGCGCTTCATGACCTGGACCGTATGTGGAAATGGTGACGTTTATGAAATGATTCCAAGGAATTTTCAAGATAAGATGCGAGAAAATAGAACAGTCATTTCTTGATTGTAAGTTATCTTTAGATAGCTTTCAGCCATTGTCTGAATATGTTTTTGTTGGAAACCTTATTTCAAAAACCAAATAAATTTTTTCTCCTAAGTCTAAAAAAAGGAAAGATAGTCATATAGTCATCCACAGTAGGTAGATTACAGTACAATTTTCAGCATCAATAAAGGGTTATTTCTAAGGAAAGAATCATTAGGGCTTCATTTTTCTCATGTTCATTTCTAGAGTATTCATGTAGGCACTCTCCTACAAAGTAGTTCAAGTAAATATAAACATAACCAGTAGGCAGACTTGTATAAATAAGAAAAGTCCAAATGATAGAAAAAATGTGCACAAAGGGAGTATAAGTTTTTATGGTGCTGCATACAAGGGTAAAGGGATGGGATTTGTGAAAATATAGTGTGCTATCAAAAAACAATCAAGATGTCTTAATAAAAGAAAATATGAGTAGCTCTGCTTTAATTTTACATGAACTATACATGTAAGAAGATTTTAGGGTTTAAGAAACAAATTGTCAAATGAAGTATAATAGAAGACTGAGATCTGAACATTCAGAAATCATTCAGCCGATTCCAATTCCTAAGTATTATGTATATGCTTATTACACCCTCGATGATGGCCATACATAACATTAAGTTTTATACAGATATGTTGAATTGAGGGAGGAACATTAATTGCCACGCAAAGGCAGACCTAAACTTGGAACTAATTCTCTCAGGGTGCGGTAAAGTGAATCTGGAGTGTAGACAAGCGCGTTTATATAAACTAGCTATGACCTTGAATCACCACTGAAATTCTCTGTTCTCTGTTTCCTATGTGTAAATGTAGGTTTGGACTTCAGTGGTTTTCAAACAAGCATGCCTCAAAATCATCAAGAGAGCTTGTTAGAAACTGTAATGCTAGTCCCGAGCCTCAGAATTTCTAATTAAGCAGTTCTGGAGTAGAACTCAAAAATTTACGTGTCACACAATTCTCAGGTGATGTCAATCCTGCAAATCCAGGGCCATACTTGGAGATCATGGGAATAAGTTAATAATAGCTCTTTTAGCAGTTAGTAAAGTGTATCTGAGTCACTGCATATGTATTATCTTCCATATCCATTCTTTCCCTTCTTTGGTTTTCCAAGGGATTCTTGTGGTCTTTCACACCTTGCTAAGAATTAGCAGATTATGTGATCATTTCAGCCTGGTACCTCTTTAAATCTGTGTCAATAGGAAATCCCTAGGTGGCTCAGTGGTTGAGCATCTGCCTTTGGCCCAGGGTGTGATCCTGGGGTCCCGGGATCGAGTCCCACATCAGGCTCCCTGCATGGAGCCTGCTTCTTCCTCTGCCTGTGTCTCTGCCTCTCCCAATCTCTGTGTCTCTCATGAATAAATAAAATAAAAAAAAATAAAATCTTAAAAAAAAAAAATCTGTGTCAATAATGAAATCATATGTAGAACATGTATTCAACAGAATTAAACGATGGAAGGATGAAAGGAAGGAGGGGTGGAAGAGGAATTCCACTGGACTGGCTTTTTACCGTGTGCCTTGAACTGTAATAGATGCTATAGAAGAAGGAAGAAAAATATAAGAATTATAAGTATCCTGGTGTGAAGAAGATTAATAATACATGACTGAAGGCCATAAGAAGAACAAACGTAAGGGTGTGATGGAAAAAGAAGAGAAGTAACCAGATCTTGGAATAATTGAGAAATTGAGTTTAAAAAATAATCTGTATGACAAGCAAGGGTTATTTGCTAAACTCTAGAAGTTCCACATGGAAACGAGTAGGATTGAATATACAAAGCATCTTAGGAACAACTTAAATTGTACTATATGAATGACAATAATCATCAGGGTAAGAATACTGCAAATGACATACACAGTTAGAATCTTGGTAAAGCCTCTTCCTGATTTCAAAAGATGTGGTCTCTATGGCAGCTCCGTGACAATGGTGCATCTGCAATGCATTACCCCTGCCAGGTGACAATTACAATGGAATACAAAGTGGTCTGTCATCATTAGAATCTGTGAATGCCTTACAGTCTCTGAAGCATTTACTGTTGGAGAGAGCCCAAAAATCCTGAGCTGCTACAGCTCATAAAGGTCAGAAATAGCAAAATGTATTTCCAATTAACTAGTCAAGTATAGGGGGGAAAAAACTGTTGCATTTTTTCCCCAGCAAAATTCTTGGCTTTTAATCCTACGTAGCCCAAAAGGAAATAATGACAATGTTTCAAACAAGATGAACTCAATATGATAATGCAGCCCTAATGAATCTTACAAGCAAGACATTTGTAGAATTTTCAAGATTGCCATGGCAGCTTCTCATTAGGGCCTTTCTGTGGTTACCAAGTAATTCCAGTAACACAACACCCTGCTGAAGAAGCAGGCCAAGGCAAATGAAAGCATGTGAACATCTTCACTTTTAAATTACAAGTTTGAGAAAAATTTATTTGGGTAGGCCCTTTGGGAAGAAAGGACTACGCTGCATTTATCAGGCAGTTTGCCAGATACTTAAAAAGCATGGCACATTCTATACAGTTTCCCCCAACCACATCTGCATCCCTGACTATAACTATTATGAGAAAAATGAAGTGCTTCTCAAATTTAGAATTGTCTGTAATAAAAGAGGTGTAAAAGAAGGAAGGAAGGAAGGAAGGAAGGAGGGAAGGAAGGAAGGAAGGAAGGAAGGAAGGAAGGAAGGAAGGAAAAACAAAAGAGAAAGAAAAGGAGAAAGAGAGAGAGAAAGAGAAAGAAAGAAAGAAAGAAAAAGAAAGAAAGAAAAAAAGAAAAGAAAAGAAAAGAAAAGAAAGAAAGAAAGAAAGAAAGAAAGAAAGAAAGAAAGAAAGAAAGAAAGAAAGAAAAAGAAAGAAAGAAGAAAAGGAAAGGAAAGGAAAAAAGAACTGGGAATCAACTGTGAATCAACCCATTACACTCTTTTTAACCTGTTAGCTGTGGAAATCGAGTGATAAAAATTCGCAAAAATTGTATCTTTTTCTCATTATCTACAATTGTCTAACTAATATGTAAACAATTAATGTAACACTTAAAATAGCCTGACAGGAATCATTTGAAGGAGTTAAATGATTGGACATAAGCATCGGAGGGCTTGACTTAAATCATTAGTAGGGCAGAGTCTCATTTATTTTCTTCCAGGGATCTCATAACAAAAGATTTGTGAATGGAGCACATCATGAAATTTAACTTAAATCTTCCCGCAAAAGAAAAGGAGATAGAGTGTACCTAGCAAAATTTATAATTGCACAGGAATGTAATATTTTTTTTTTTTTAGGAATGTAATATTAATACTAAATTTTAATACTGAGCTTCTTTGGAAATTCCTTTTATGACCTCCCTTGTTTCTGGAATTTAACAAGGGTGAGACTCATGAACAAGTAAAACTCGTGTTTTCCACCCTGCCTAGCTTACTGAGGTCTATAAGCTACTGGCACGTGCTATCTTTCTATGCCCCTGACCTTGTGGCTGCTGTCCTCTGAAAATCCCCCTTCCCTACCAGACTTTACCCCTGCACTGTATGGCATACACCCGGGGACAGCTTTCACATCTTGGACATAATAGATTTGCATATTTACCAGAGCAGGTTTCCAGCAGCTAGCAATACATTGTCTTATTCTTAAAAATCCATATACTATTATAGTTTTCTGACAGAAAAAAAAATCAGTCTCCTCTGGAAACAGAGCTTCACTTAATTTCATAAAGTTACCAAAGAGGTTACAAGTCGCTCTTATTTCTATTCCAGACAGAATGTTCTCCAAAGTGAAAAACCCCGGACTGTTGTTAAAGCTTTTGTGCCATTGCTGGGACCACACTGTCCTCCTGAAGAAAATGTGAAATGTGTCAACGTCTTGCAATCTGTATCACCTGGCCTAATTTCTGCATCTTAGTTTTAAAGACTCCTTCGTCCACATGGCCCATTTAGCTGTGGCCAATCCCACTCTCTGTGGAAATGAGGCACTGTCTTTGGAGCTTGGGTGACAGGAGACATCATGGATCTTTGTCTTTCTATGCCTTGGCAAGGGACCCATATGCACAATAGGTGCCCTCTGTCTTCCTCATCCCCGATCACTGCGTACATCCATGTATTCATTTCTAGTATAGCATTCCTTAAAATACAAAACCAAAGATTGTTGGAAATAATATCTTTCTCTTTCTTGAGCAGTAAAGAGGAGAAGCAATATCTCTAAAAGATAAAACTGAGGAAAACACATCTGGTACGTGGTCTTATGGAAAAGGAAATTAACCGGTATGAAACAAACAAACCAGAAGCAAAAATCAAGCAAAAAAACCTCTCTCTCTACTCTTCGGCAGTTTAACCAGGGTAAGGTGAGTTCTGAACACAGGAATAAAGCAGAATGGATTCTTTCAAATTTGGACTGGAGTACTAAAGAGATTTTACTTTGTATTGATAATATGACCCAAGTGACTACAGAAGATTATCAAGAATGATAAGAGCAAATATTAAAAATGTGATTTTCTTTATCTAATATAAAGTAAAAGAATGCAAAGTAAAATTCTGTATCATTATTCTTTAGTTTACATAAATTCCCAAATTACAGTTATAACTATATATAATTATTATATATAAAATCATAAAATTAGTATCAGTGGCCTAGTTCTAACAGTTACAGAAATGAAAGGGTTTTTAATATATTAGAAGGATACTGTGCAGAGTATTTGGTACAATGCATTATTATACAGCACTTACCATTTTAGGATTTTCCTTTAACAAAATCTAAGCAGGTTTCCAACTTTAAAGATATGTCAAAAGGCTTTGAGATTTATATTTTTTTTATCATATTATTTAAATAAACTAGGTAACTTGTATAATTTGTAACACATCCCATTCAGACTATTAAGAGATCACTAGGTTAAATTCACAAATATATCTTCTGATGGCTATATGCAGTAGCTGGATATGTGAATGACTTAACAGGGAGAAAAACTGCATCTATAGGAAGAGAAGTGGCCAAAAGGATTTCATTTTTAAAAATGTCATTTAAGGAGCCTTCAATCTCTCCAAATCTTGGTATGAAATTGGATGGGAAAGTAGTTCATACTACAATAATTCAAAAATCAAAAACCACTCAGAATGATAAATGAAAATGAAAGAAATCATTCAATAGAAATTACTTTTTTCAATTGAATTCAGAATGGGCAACCTAGCAAAATTACAGAGGCCATTTAAAACAAGAAGCTTACAAGATGAGGTAGATAATGAGAAAGGAAATCAGGCAATCTAGGTAAGCTTCTCAATCAGAGAAAGTTATAGGCCATCCAAAAAAATCCCTAATTGTGACCCATGTGACACCAACACACACACAAACACACACACAAACACACACACACACTCACACAGGGCTACAGTCTATGGCAATCCTATTTGCTCTGTCTTCTTCCAGGGATCTCATAACAAAAGATTTGTGAATGGAGCACATCATGAAATTTAACTTAAATCTTCCCGCAAAAGAAAAGGAGATAGAGTGTACCTAGCAAAATTTATAATTTTTCTTCCCAAATAATCTGATTCATTCCTCATTGTAATTAAAATGGAGAACTAATCTGGAAACTTGTAATCTTCTTTGATATTATTGTAAATTGTCCATGATCTCATTTTTTAAAAAAGGCAACATTTAAATATATAAATATATTTGAATATATAAAATTTTATATAAATTTTAAAACATTTAAATATATATATAGTTGAGCTTCTACTCCAACAGTAACCATGTGAGGAAAAAAAGTCTGCATGTGCCTTTGGAAAGTTGTTTTACTTCTCTGGTACCAATCCCTTATCAATAAAATGAGATATTATGTATTTTTATCTGAAAGAGGTAGGTGTGGACTAACGCATTCAAGTTAATCAAATGTGCCAACAGCTCTGGAGGAGAGCATGTCTAGCTACAAAATATTTTGTATGTGTTAGGCATCTGAGTTTTCATTTTTAATAAAGTTGTTGACAAGAAGCACCAATCAGGAAGACTATCACTCCATTGCCTGTTGTTTCTGCCTGGTGTCTTATTTATTTATCTTTTATGGCGAGGTGAGAAAATACTTTAAAAATAAATTAAGCACGATTAAATTTCGAAATGTCTATCAGTTTAGTCATCTAAAGGTGACATTTTTAATAATTTTTTCCCATTATATGTTATGGGAATTGGGTACTCTCTATCATGTATTGATCAAGGATTTTATACTTCTGATGGAATAAAATACAAACAGTGTGAAGTATATGGCAAAATGTATATATACAGTGTGGCATAGCCTGTGCTCCATGACAGGCACCTGTCGGTATACATGCTAGCTGACCAAAAGTAGCATGACAACGGTTCCTACTATGTCTTTAAAGCACACATCAGAAACTTCTAGCAAACAAGTTATATCCAGACAACACATCAGACTTACTTGATCTACCAAAATGTCAGCACATTTTTGTATTAGCTGCAAATATTGAATAATTCGGGTATTTCAAATACGTGACTGCTCTTTTGATTTTATTCTTTTATAAGAAGAATGAAAAGGAGGAGAAAGAGAAGCCATGTTAGTGTATTTGATAAACATTAAATCTTTATATGGGCAAAAATGGTCTAAAGCTAATTTATCAGTTGCTATTTATCATGATGCTTTTATTATCTTTCTCTCACCCAATCAGCATCACTTCCATTATCTAGCTGCCTTCCTTGGCATTGGTGTCTATAACTCCCATATTAATTTCACCATGTAGAGATTAATGGAAAGATTAATATAATAGAAAGCATAAATAAAGCTGGGTTTGATTAATTTACCTGCACTTTATAATCTTCAGTTTCCTTATCTTTAAAATGGTGATAGTATCAATCACTAAAGGTATCAAGAAGATAAAGTGGAAATATGTTTCTAGAAATAATATAACAAAAATTTTAAAAAATATTTTTACCACTAGTATTTCTTGCTAAGTTATAAGGACAACAAAGAAGCAAATGGTTTGAAGTTTGAATGGTACTAGGAATATATATCACTCCATAAGCCTTTCAGATGAATCAAGATATCTTTGCATACCATAAAAGAACAAGCTAAATATGATTCCAAATCAGCTATGTGAAATAAAAATTCCTACTCATTATTTAGTAATCTCACAAATAAAAGAAAAATAGTTGGTTATACACTTATATTTGATTTTAGTAAGTCTAAACAAGATAATATTAGCAATAAAGTTTACAATATCCAATATTCCCAACAACCATGATAATGTCTTTCCAAATCCCAAATATACCCCTTCTCTTTCTTCCCTCTATATCAATCTCTTTCATATCAGAAATACAGACAGCAGCATAACTGGTGTTGAAAGCTTAATCTCTGGCAAAGCTATAGAACACCGTGGAATGGGACAGTTGTTCTGAGATGACCTAGCAAAGTCGAATCTGAGAAAACAGATTCAGAAAGGTAAAGTTGGGGATTTACCCCAATGATACAGATGCAGTGAAATGCCAAGACACCTGCACCCCGATGTTTCTAGCAGCAATGTCCACAATAGCCAAACTGTGGAAGGAGCCTCGGTGTCCATCGAAAGATGAATGGATAAAGAAGATGTTTATGTATACAATGGAATATTACTCAGCCATTAGAAACGACAAATACCCACCGTTTGCTTCGACGTGGATGGAACTGGAGGGTATTATGCTGAGTGAAATAAGTCAATCGGAGAAGGACAAACATTATATGGTCTTATTCATTTGGGGAATATAAATAATAGTGAAAGAGAATAGAAGGGAAGGGAGAAGAAATGAGTGGGAAATATCAGAAAGGGAGACAGAACATAAAGACTCCTAACTCTGGGAAACGAACTAGGGGTGGTGGAAGGGGAGGTGGGTGGGGGGTGGGGGTGAATGGGTGACTTGCACTGAGGGAAACACTTGATGGGATGAGCACTGGGTGTTATTCTGTATGTTGGCAAATTGAACACCAAAAAAATAATAAATTTATTATTAAAAAAAAAAAAGAAAGGTAAAATAATTGATCTGACGTAGCATAGTTTATTAATAAAAGATCAAGAACTCTAGTCTGGAAATCCTAACTCCTAGTTCAGTAGGTTTTCTGAAAATAGTGTGTTAGTTCCATCCACACTTAATTATAAATATATTTGCCACTTTTCAACTAAAGACTTAATCACATATGTTATTGAACACTATCTTCATCACTAAAATTCACACGCACACACATTAAATATTCTGAAGTGCACAAAAATAACAAGTCACTCTTTCCAGCAATTATTTTAGAATACTAATGGAACCAGAATGACCAAGAGGAATTAATTACAGGAACAAAAAAAAGAAAAGCATTGTTTGTTCATCTAGCCCTTCCAGTTACTAAAATTGATTCCTATTTTCAATAGATACATTTTAGAGCATTGGAAGGAATAAAGTATATAAAAATCAAAGATTCAGACTAGAAAACAAATTGGCAAAACATCTAATAAAAGATGTGTATCCAAAATAAACAAAGAAATCTTAAAACTCAACAAATAAAAACAAATAAGCCAACTATAAAATTTGCACAAGATCTATACAGACACTACTCAAGATGCTATATGGAGGTAAAACAACCATAGGAAAAGATGCTCAATATTATTTATCATTAGGAAAATACAAATTAAAACAACAACATGATATTACTACACATTTATTAGCATAGACTAAAATATGATTTAAAAATGGACAATACAATTTGCTGGAGAAGATACAGAGCAACTGGAAGTCTCATCCATAGCTTGTTTTGCAGATTGTTCAAAAACTAACTATAGTTTACCGTATAATGCCTCAATCCTACTCCTAAGTATTTACTTAACTCATCTAAAAAGTTATGTTCACACAGAAACTGCATACCAATATTTATATATACTTTATTTGGGGATCCCTGGGTGGCTCAGCAGTCTAGCGCCTGCCTTTGGCTCAGGGCGTGATCTTGAAGTCCGGGACCAAGTCCCACATCAGGCTCCCTGCATGGAGCCTGCTTCTCCCTCAGTCTGTGACTCTGCCTCTCTCTCTCTCTCTCCCTCCCTCTCTCTCTGTGTCTCTCATGAATAAATAAACTCTTTAAAATAAATAAATTATATATATAATTTATATATAATACATATAACATATATTATTTAAAGTGTATATATATTAATATATATTATTTATAATCTCCAAAAACTGGAAGCAATCAAGGTGTTCTTCAACAAGGAAATATAGAAAAACTGTGAGAAACCATACAATGGAATTGTAACTTTTCAGCTATAATAAGGCATCAGCCATGAAACCACACAAAGACAAGGATAGTTCATAAATGCTTATTTCTGAGTTAGAGAAGTCAGTCTGAAAAAGCTATTGTCTTGTTTTGTTTCACATCACTTTTGGAAAAGAAAAAACTATGGAGATACTAAACACAGCAGTGGTTTGTTGGGTGCTTGGGAGAAGGAAGAGCTGAATAGATGAAGAACAGGAGACCTATAAGGTGATGAAATTATTTTATGTGATTCTGTAATGGTGGGTACATGCAACTATGTATTTATTTTTTAAAAAATGGAACTTTACAGGACAAAATCAACCTTAATGTAAGAGAATTGAAAAAAAATATTTAGCAAGTTGGGAGGTCCCCACATAGAAATATGGACTGTAATAAATACAAACAACCCCCCTTCCCCAACTCTCTAACTGTATTACAATATAAGAAATAACCTCAGAGGGGTGGGGAAATCAATGATGTAAGATGTTCAGGAGGTAAGTGGGTTATGAGAATAAAGGCAAGGCAAAGCAAACTGCACACAAGCACTGTATTCCATCTGATAAGGTTATTTTCCATGGAGTTAGGAAATTTATTTGGATACTGCATAGCAATTCATGGATAATGTATATGAAAAATTAAGCAAGTGAATTTTAGAGGGTAGAAGTCAGTCTTCTTCACTGCTGAAGTGGGAAGATGGGAGATAGTCAACAGGAGAAGGCTAGAAAGATCCAATGGTAATGGATCATGCATCATGAGCTCATGTTCAGTTGAATAGAGATATAGATGGATATACACACAGAGAGACATTTATGTATGAGTGTGTGCTTGAGTTCATATACATGTATTTCCTTTCTTTCACCCAAGAACCTAGAAGCAGCAATGTCTCACCAGCAATAATCACACTTACTACCTAGATCTCGGTTTCTAATACAACTTTGCAAAAAAGGGAACTGAAACACTCTGGAGAACTGGAGGGCATGGGATATACAAGATGTGCCTTGAGTATCTTGTAATGCCAGAACATAAAAAGGGGCTCAAAAAGAAATAAATAATGATTGAATATATGGAAAACAAAGTAGCAAAACACACAAAAAACCAAAAACCACACAGAAGTCAACTGTAAAAGCTGCTGATGGCCAAGGCTGGACAAAATTCAGCCACACATTTTTTAAAGGATAATTTAATTATAATCTAAAGTATAAAATAAATATCTATTAGTCCACAATGATATAAATAAATGACTAAATAAAATTTTAAAAGTCAAGAACAGGGACGCCTGGGTGGCTCAGTCTATTAAGCATCTGACTTAAGTTTAGGTCACAATCTTGGGGTCCTGGGATCAATCCCTTGTTGGGCTCCCCGCTCAGCAGGGAGCCTTGGTTGTTTGTCTTTCTCCCTTGCCCCTCCCCCATTTATGCTCTGTCTCTGTGTCAAATAAATAAATGACAAAAAAAAAAAAAAAATAAAAACTCAGAAGAATAAACAAATCTCTTACCCTGAAGAATTCCAAGTAATTTATGCTGACACTTCACCATCAGGGAGGACAAGCATGTCTCCCCGGTCCTTAGGTATAGGCTGTGCATAGAGACCTCCTCCCAAAGAACACAGTATGGGATTGGGGAAGAAGAGTAACTATAGGGTGAAGAAACAGGACAAACGTGACGTTGGTTTTATGATCATGAAAACATCATCAGTAATGTCATATACATAGCATTTACCCTTGTTAGGAATGTTATGAGAATGGCATTTTACACCTCCAAGGTCTTCCTTCCTACCAAAATCCCATAACCTCAATATCATCAAAGGAAATTTCAGACAAATCTCAATTGAGGAACATTATACAAATTATTTGAGAGTCCTCAAGTCTATCAAGGTCATCAAAGACAAAGAAAAGTCTGAGGAACTGTTATAGGCAGGAGGAACGTAATTTGATGTGACAACGAAATATAATGGGATGTTCTAGTTGGGATATTGAAACAAACAAAAAGATTAAAGTTTTAAAAACCTAAAATAATGTGTATGAAGCATGGGCTTCAATTAATAATACTGTATCAATATCAGTTTGTTAACTGACGACTTTACCACACACTTTATTATTACTTAATAAGGGAAAATAGGTATAAGGGTGATGGGAACTCTGTATTATTGTACAACTTTTCCATAAATCAAAATCAATTTTAAAATTAAAACCTTATATTTGAAAACAACAAAAAAATAGATATCACCAGTGATTCTGGAAATCCAACAAAAACCTTTTTTGCTAGAAATACATTTTTTTAAATGTTGAGTGGTGGTTTGTTTATTATTTATTTATTTATTTATTTATTTATTTATTTATGAGAGGCACAGAGACATAGGCAGGTGGAGAAGCAGGCTTCCTGCAATGAGCCCGCTATGGGTGGGACTCAATCCCAGGAACCCGGGATCACGACCAGACATTCAACCACTGAGCCCCCCAGGTGTCCCAATACATTTATTTTTAATGCCAGATTTAACATTCATTGTTTTATGCCTGAGTACTGTGGAATGAAAGCTGGATGGGGTTGGTTTGGATTGTGTGGATATAATACACAATAAAGAAGAAACAATGTAAAGAAGATATGTGCTGTCCTAATGATAAACCTGTATTCTACAAATAGGCATTGAGTCAATAAGCAGTAATTACAAGAAGGAAAAAAGACTGAGGAACTTATTTTAAATCATTCAAAATGTTAAAAAAAAAAAAAACCAACAATTCTGCAGTTCATAAATATCAATATAAAAAACTGAAATCACCACAGTGTAATATGTAGACTATGCCCTAGTCTGGAAAAAAAAAAGCTATTTGTATATTGTGGTTCAGTAGCCATTACATGCTAGACAGCATATGAGAATTACACTTTCAAAATCCATCTTTCCACACTATCTTTATTAACTTAGTTGATGACATGGCACTGAATCCGTCAAATTCCAGTCACTTTGCTCTAAATCTGCAAAATTCCATTAAATAATGTACATTGAATACTTTTTTAAATAGAAAAACCTTAAATAAATGCTGTTTTCTTTTCTCCATACACAGACCACCCATGATCCTGCATATGCAGGCAAATGGTAGAAATAAAAGATCAGTTTAGTAAACATGGTATATTAATCAAAGTACTTAAGACTGGGTTGACTTAGGGATCCTGTGAACTGATTTAAAGCTTCACAAGTAAAAACGTTCAGGGGTCCAGTATTGCAGTTCTATAGGTGAAAAGGCACATCAAAAAATGGCTGAAATGCTTGATACCAGTTAAGTTGCTACCAGCATAAAAACAAGACATCAGTAGAGACTGTGTGTTCTCCGCTTTGCAAATGTGCCCCTAACATTTATAAAATAAAATGTTCTTTTGATTGCTTTCTACCAATTTGTATCAATTGATGTAAAATAAATGATAAATCTCTGTAAACTCCCAAACACTTAACAATAGGCAATCCCCATAGTCCCCTCTATCCATGGTAGTATGGGACCATAACAATTACTGTCCAATTTATTATCTTAATAACCCTTCTGGGAACTTTAACATTTTTTTGTCAAAATTTTAAAAATCCTACCAGTTATAAATGTGTAAGGAAGTTTTTAATACACTAATATTTATTTAATGCACTGTATTTGACAAAATATGAGATTATTTCATTTCTTTGTTGACATAGCAGTAGTTTAAACAGTGTTTACCTTCTAGTCTATAATTTATGATCCAAAGAGAGAAAGAGCATCTTTCATAGATCTTTAAAATTGTAACATGCCTTTCTAAATTTCATTTGAAATGAAATGGTGGCATTTTTATCCTCTGCCCTTTCAGTGACATTCAATGTTTCCAGTGTGTTTTTTGGCCACTGTAACTTCCTCTGAGATTTTTCCACCCTTTTTTTCACAACTGCTTTCTTCCTTTATGTCTCTAAGTTTGCCTTCACTTGGTCCTGTCGGCATTATATCTAAAGACTTGTCAACAGTAGTGTCAACATTCCCACGGTCAGCTTTTTTTCTTCTCTGATTCCACTTCTGTTGATACAAAGTTGACTTCCAGTGTTATCACTTTTTATTTCTTTGCTACACTTTCAACTTTGTTGGCCAATTCAATAACTCATTTCTTTAAAATATCACATGGGCTTATCACTAGGGAAAATGAATTAGTACAACTACATGCTAAGTATGCATAAACTGAGTATGTGTGTGGTGACCAATTTTCAACAGATTTTGAAAGAAGTGAAGGGATCGGTATTGACCATGATGCAGATCTATGTTATTTACATAGTGATTTATGGACTGAGGTAAGGCAGTCAAGTTTGTACTTCACACAATTACTCACAGTTAATATATTCTAACAACTGAAATTTAACCTGTGTTGTCGGGAGATTGGTACTATTTAATCTGTTCTAAACTGAAATCCATGTATATCAGAGCCATACAAAACAGTAATTATCGATAAAAGAATAAGATTATAAAATAAATCCACTTTCAATTAACACTTGTACATATATATATGTATATATATATGTACACACACATAGAATTTTTATGACAAAATTGTTTCTCAGCAAGTGGCCATATATTAGAATAATCATATATCTTTTCAACAATTAAAGAAATATTTATTAAGCAATTGGAATAATCCTTCTGGGTGGAGAACAGAAAGAAAATTCATCTCTGTCCTCACTGTACTGACACTGTGGTGAAGTTGCTACCAGCATAAACACAAGTAAGCCATATATAAGATAAATACGTTATGAAAACTAGGATAATGATAACAACAAAGAGGAGACCGAAGCTGAGAAGTGCAGCGTAGTGTCAGGGAGGTGGTTAAAACTGGCAATAGGATGATCAGGGAAGATTTAACTGAGAATATAAATGTGAAGTAAAGATCTAAAGGGAATGAGGGAGTGGGGCTTTATGCATATATTATGGAGGAGCATTTCTTGCAGAAGAAATGCAAATGTAAAGGCTGAGAGTTGAGAGTTGTCCTGTTATAGGAGAGGAATAGGGAAGAAGTCAACGTGGCTGAGTCAATGAGAGGAAAAGAGGAATAATGAAGGAAGAAGGGATGGAAAACCAGCTTACACAGACTCTCAGATATATTCATAGGATGGTTTTACTCAGAATGACATTACAAATCATGGCAAAGCTTGGGCGGAAGAGTGGCATAAACTTAGACATTTTTACAGTACAACTGACTTCTTTCTTAAAAACAGACTGAAGAGGGGTCAAAGCAGAAGAGAGGTAGTTAAGATTCTATTGTAATAATTCAGTAAAGAAATTAACAGAGTTCTAGACTAACATAGGGGTCTTGCTGTGCTGGTAAATAGTTGAATTCTATTCCTATTTCAAGATTAGAGGTGTATAATAGCAGTTTTTCAATATCACAGAGGTGTTTGAACAATCCCCTAGAACTGGTTGAAAGAGAATTTGAGATACTAATTGCCTCGAAGGAGGTAGAACTCAAATACTAAACTACATCATCAACCATGAAAGCTCTTTTACTGCACGGTGTGCAAACATTTTCTCCGACAAAGGAAAGAAATGCATTTCAAGATAAAGTTGCAACAAGAGGAAAGAACATATTTGACTGGAATTTTTCAAGATAATTTTAGGGGTCTCTTCACCTTTGTACAGGGTGTCAGTTTCAGTTCTAAAAAACATTCCAAGGCAGAGAAGGGATGGTAAGACAGGATAAGAGGCAGCATGATCGTCTCCAGGGAACACTAACCTACAATCATGAGTAAAAGGCAAAGTCTTAAGGCCTCCAGGGATTGATTTCCTTCGAAACAACCTTCTGCTCAATAACTTAGAGACAAACAGCCTGATGCAAAAGCGGAAATTTGTGCTTTCAGAGAGCCCTCCTTGTAGGGACAAATTCATACATATGAATTGGTACCTCCATGTCTCAATTAATTCCAGTATCCACAAGAAAACCTTTTCAACTTCTGAGTATTTGCCTCTTCAACATGAAGTAGAGAATGTAACTGTATTCCAATTGTTCATGGATGATGTACTTTGCACATAAATTTGCACACAAATTTTTGAGATATTTTTAGGAAATATATATTTAACAAATAGCAAATCCTTTAGGTTACAGGTTTTATCTTTGTTTAACCAAATCATTTTACTAACTATTCTGTGATGAATACCCTTTATTTCCCCTTCCTGGTCCTTCCTCTCTTAATATATTTTACGACTAATGGAGGTTCACTTTAACACATCCTGTCCTCTGAAGTACACAAATGAATACTGATTTTTGTCAACCCCAGGTGACTCATCTTTGTAATTTGTCATGTCAGATTTTATCAGGCATTTCATACTGGCTTACTGGAAGAGCACAACACAATCCAATTGATTCAACACCAAACAATTTATCATAACATGACACTTTTTAAATGATGAAGTTCCAGGATAGACAGAAAAAAGGCTTGTACTATTAAAAAAACTCATGAGAAAAAAGAAAATAAAACTTTCTCTTGGTTATTCAATGTCTACAAGTGTATTTCTAGACATTCTGATCATTTTGAAAAGAAACCCAGTATTAAGAGTAATGTTCTTGAATATACATATGAATTCATTTCTTGCAGGTTTAAAAGTTGGCTAGCTTAACACAGGACTAATGCGTTGAGTATAGCACATTCCAATGTTTACCCATCAAGTTTACCTTGATTTTCCAAAGATTCAATTCCAGCCATTCAGCACCTGCTAATTATGAGATACAACTTGTAAGTTCTTCTGAATAAAATTTCAGAGCACTTCCAGGACCAGCACATCATCAAGAAAAGTAGCTAGACTCATTATCCCAGGTTCTATGATTGCAATGTCAAATGAAGCATTATTTTGACTCGTTTTCACTACATCGTGCTTCTTTCTTGGCAGTCTGCCAGCAAACAGATTTTTTTAAATAGCTCCCAATGAGATTTCTGTAAATCCCACATGTCAATTACCCTACACATTATATACAGGAATAAAGCGAACAATTCTGATACACATTTAAAAAGACACCATTCACTGTGTATGCAACTTCTTTGAATAGCCATCTTCCTAATTTACACATATTGAACCATAATGAAAATAGTGAAGCATGTTTCCTATTATGGTTAAAGTAGTATTAAGTATGAAGTTTACAACTCACAGCAATTGGATAGAGTTAATATTTCATTCATTTAACACATTATAGGTACTAATAATGGTACTGTGCTAAAGCTGTGATTCCAATTTATTTTTATATCTTCCCAGAAATACAATTATATCTTTATTTTAATGATGTGAAAACTAAAGTTCTGATGCTGGGGATTCAGGCAGATGAAATCTAACCTGAGAAGTATAAGGACAAACAACTCAACTTAAAAGTTAATTATAATTAACTATAATTGGCGTTAATATTGGAGAGGGGTGAGAATGGACAGCAAGAGGAATGACCAACTTCAGATAAAGAATTCCAAGGTTAATTAACATTAGGGGATCCCTGGGTGGCGCAGCAGTTTGGCACCTGCCTTTGGCCCAGGGCGCGATCCTGGAGTCCTGGGATCGAATCCCACGTTGGGCTCCCAGTGCATGGAGCCTGCTTCTCCCTCTGCCTGTGTCTCTGCCTGCCTCTTTCTCTCTCTCTCTCTCTCTCTCTCTCTCTCTCTCTCTCACTATCATAAAAAAAAATTCCAAGGTTAAAGAATTTTATAGTGAAAATTAAATCCAGGCTGGAAGCTACCAGTTAAAAGTAAAGGAAGAGAGCAAGAAGGAAGCAGTGGGAGTTTTCAGCAAGTGTCAAGCACTAGATATGGAAGAGACTATGTAACTGGTAAGAGTTTGGTAGTTTGAACATGAACCTAATGGCGACAGGAAAGTGAATCTTAAAGACATTGCCAAAATGTGGAAAAATCTGTATGTTATGCTAAGGGCAATTGTTATGTACTCAAGTTAAAATCATAAGAAGTTCACATTTTAGAAGATCACTCTCACTAAATGGGAAAGGATTAGAAGATGGCAGCTCTGAATTAGAGAAACCTAAAAGAAAACCACTGCCATAGCTTAGTTTAAATTGAAATGTTTTACCTGAAATGGTAAGGTTAGTAAGAGATAAACACTAAAGAAAATGTATAGGATGCAGAGACAAGGGTGATGTTTTTCAGACATGAGTTTGTGTCAGAATCATCTGAAAGGCTTGGTATAATATAAATTGATGGGTTTAGTCCCAAGATTTCTAACCTAGAAAGTACAGGATGGGACCAAGGAATTTGCATTTCTAAATTCCCAAGTGATACTGATGCTTCTGGTAAAGGGATCCCTTTGAGAACCACTGGTTAAAGGAAGGAAACTGGGAAGGGAGCCAGAAAAGTCAAGAGTCATGCAGTCCCACCCTTCTTCCTCACACTATTGCTGAGTTCAGGGAAAGGAGATCTCCAAGGAATGAACTTGAAATGAATCCAAATCATTCTCATCCCATCAGGACTCAGAATTCTTTCTTTCCAGAGACCACATTTCCCTACAAACTCTGTTTATACAATATCTAATCATACTCATAAGCTTAAGCTGAGAACTAGCTTTAGAAAGAGATTTTATTCTGGAAGCCACTCGTGGTTTGTCTATAGATCACACATGTACAAAATTGGATTAATCATTATCCTTATTTCATGACACAGCCAATGCTGAATGTATGGTCTACTTTTACTCACTGTTAACTTAAAAATCAAAATAAGCACCTGCCAATCAATCAATTTTATTTTTGAGACAAAAGTCAGAACACTGATATAAATCTATATTAAAGCGTCTGATAACCCCCAACTCACATCCTGATTTTTCCTAGCCTGAGTTAACCATTACCTTTAATCTTTTGTGTTTTTTTTCATGTAACTTTATGTCTATTCACATGTTTTTCTAAAGAACATTTTTAAATTTCAGGATTATTTTGCTTTATATAAACTATATTATGCTGTATGTTACATTTAAAGATATACTTTTATGATTAGTATAATATTGGTGATATTCAGCTATAATTCTGTGTGTCACCAGATCTATTGTAACTACTACACAATATTTCATTACATGAATATACTATAGTTTTTCATTTTGTTGTTTCTCTGAAAAATATTGCTGTGAATCTTCTTATATATGTTGGCTATAAATGTATGCACGTTTATCTTAGCTAGTAACCTAGGAGTAGAATTTCTGAATCATCCTATATATAAATGTTGACATTTAAGAGATAAAGCCAACCTTTCCCCTGATTGTAACAACACACCCATTAGTGATTAATGATCCTATGGATCTGGGGCACCTGGGTGGCTCAGTAGTTGAGTATCTGCCTTTGGCTCAGGTTGTGACCTGGGCTCTGGGAATCTAGTTCCACATCAGGCTCCCCACAGGGAAGCTGCTTCTCCCTCTGCCTGTGTCTCTGCCTTTCTCTCTGTGTCTATCGTGAATAAAATAAATAAAATCTTTTAAAAAATATCCTGTGGATCTATATGCTCTTCAGCATTTGATGTTAACAAATGGACCTTTTTTTTTTTTTTTAATTTTGACTTCAAATGAGCATCAAATTCTATTTCATGGTGATCTTGATTTGCTCTTCTCTTTCTTGATCGGCTAACGATTTTAAGCATCTCTTTATGTGCTAGCTAACTAAGTGTGTTTTCTCATCTATGGCTATTCCTTTTTCCTCTTGCTACTTTACAAGCATTTGTGTTTTTTTAAATTGATTTACAAATGGTCTTTAGATAATCTTATTTCTAATTATTTTTATGTATTAATATAATACTTAAATGTGTAGCTTTTAAAATATCTGGATAATGAGAGGTTTGCTTAATAAAACACACTATCAAGTCATAAAAAAAAGCTTTAAGAAGAATATTTTCTTAGCTTTGTACACAAATACTCATAAAACCAAACAAAGAAGAAAAACCTGACCTGTTTCTTAAATGCAGATAATTAATAAACCTTCCCTTTAAAATCAGCAACAATGAGAAATTCCAACCACACTAAAGAATTTAACTAAACTGTTCCATAATATTGCTGCCTTGGGCAATCATTTTGTGTCACCAAGTGGCCTGCAGGGACTGGTGACACTAATCCCTTCCTGAAATAATATGTCGCTGAGTCCCAAATTAATTTAAGTTCTTAATGTCACTCCCTCAAAGACCCTTTTGATAAGGTGTCTTTCCCACCTATTCCCTGAGCCTTTTCTTGGTGTACCACTTAAACAAGACCTCTGTGAAATTTACCAAAACCCCCCTCTTTCTGGGTTGAATTGACCAATCTGGCCTTAGCTCCAGTACCCTAAAGCATTCTGAGAACCCTAACAATGGCACATGACCCACGTCCTGCTGTGTTTTTAGCACACACTCTGCCTTGACCTGTCATTGTAGCCTCTGGAGACATGCCCTCTGCTGTCCCCAGGACCTGTGAGTTATAAACTTCTCCGTTTCATTTCACTATCCAATACTAGGGCTCTACTTTACAAATGTTAATTTAAAAAAAAATCACAACATAAACCAATAAAATACTGAAGCCTTTAGTCAATAGTGTAAGATCAGAAAAAGAATTTGAAAGCAGAGGCACTAGAAACGAGAGAATACAACTTCCCTTTTTCCTTGTTTTGCAGATGATATGACCATTCATCTACAAATTTTAATTTTAATTTAATTTAAATTTAATTCTACAAATTTTTAAAAATAATAATTGAGGCTTAATAAATTTGTTACATATGAAAACAACATATAATAATCAACTGGTTCTGATACCTTCTTCCCTTAGAATTAATGTTTCCCAATAATTTTATTTGGTTCCTCAGTGAAACAGACTCTTACTTAATCAAGTGTAGTCATATCTGGACGTCATTTCTGAAACACAAAGTTTAACAGTTTACTCTCAAACTAGAATCTCTGTCTTCCTTTCTCTCCCTCTGTCTCTCTCTCTCTCTCTCTCATATACACATACACCCTTTACAAAAATAAATAAAATCTAAAAAAATTAATAAGAATGGTTCAGGGACTATAAGTTTTTATAGTCCAAAAAAGAAAAAACACAGTTACAGAGAAATGTTGTGGAGAAACACAAATAAGCTAGATAATAAGGAGTTAGTACTCCTTAGTACTATTTTATATGTACTTTAATGAATTCTAATTTTTCTAGACTATATGAAATCTTCATATACTTGAAAAATACTTGTTTGAAATTAAAGAACCAAGACATAACTGAAATAATGAGTTATCCTACAGAGATCATAACTTTTTCCCTGTTGTTATTACCATAAGTATATGTAGGAAACATTAACAATATTTCCAAAAATGAAAATGAGCATAACACAGGGAGAAAAAAAAAAAACTAATGCAGGTTACTGGGCATCTTTAATGCTTAAGACAAGAAGGTAATATGCATTAAATTTTTGAGTAAAAAGGATAAGTAGAAAAATCTATTTTTAAAAGCCACATGCTATTACACTTTCAACATATGCTATACATTTATAGGGCACAGAAGTGATGAGGTAACTCAACATTTTAATCAAGAAAATCCCCCGGATGAGTATAGCAGAATGAGTGTCTGGTTCAGGGTAAGAAGCAGAATTACATTATTTTAAAATAACAGTGGTAATTTTAATCAAGATTTTTGCCTAAATTTGTGAGCTAAGTGAATAACTGATTACATAATGATCAAAAAAGTAATCTTGTTAGATGATTTTCATATGTCTAAAAATAATCGCTTAAGTTGTCTCTCCAATTAGATCCACATATATTAATAAAAAGGGGGACAGATGTTTTCTTTAAAACTAATTCTTATAAAAAAAAAAACTAATTCTTATCAATAGAATTTAGTAATGCAAATGTTGCTACTATTGCATAATTGACCTCAAAAGAATAGTCTAAATTTAAGAATTCTTTAATTCTTAAAAGCATGCGAATAGTTCTGTACTATTTTAACATCTTGCTAGTCAAGTATTGTTTAAAATTGATTCTGTTCCTCCAATAATCAAATATCTACTGAGAATCCATTATGTGCCAACCACTGTTCTGGGTCTTGAGACAAGAGGAGTGAACTAATCATATAAGATTTCCTTTCCTCATGAAATGTAAATTATAGTGGAAGAAACTAATTTTCAAAATAAAATCAATGTCTATAATATGATAAATGTGAAAGAACTAAGGAGAAAAACGGAATAAAAGAAGTATGCTCACTCTGTGTGCTGGGACCAGTGTATATACATCTCAGATTTTATTCTTCTATATGACCTAATGAACCCTGGACTTTGTCCCCTTACCCCACATCCCAGCTGCAGTGGCCACAGCATGATTTGCCCAGACCATGCTAGACCTGCAGTCATAAAAGACTCAGATATTCCCACTGTTATCTTATCTTTTAATACCACTGGTTATTCTTAGACTTTCCCCAGAATCAAAGAACTTCCACATGATTCTCTTCATGTGCACCAGAGAGAGAGCCTCAACTCTGCACCCTAGTTCAAGTTCACTATGGACGATCTGTCTTCCACAGTGACTACCTGTAAAAAATGGCTAGAAGTGTCTGAGAATTTACACCAAAAGAGGTAAACTTTGATGAGAAATAAGAGATTACAAACAAACCATTGTAAATTTCCTGCTCATTCTTTCCCTGTTTGTCATTTTCAAGAAGTAGTGATTCCATAGGCCACTTCTGGAAATGGCTTGAGTGACCCAAGAAACAGTTAGATTCCTTGGGAGGCCGTCATCAGTTCCACAGGATCTTCTTACACTGCTTTCTTTCTTTTTTCCAGCCTTACTTCCTTTTTCTTACATAATCTTACCTAAGTTTGGTCTCAAGCCCTGTTTGCTAGGCATCTCAGAGATGTTAGTTCACTCCTGTTGCATAAAAGCATTCCCCCAAATTTAGCAGATAAAACAGTAGCCATTTTTTAAATTTTATGGGTCCAAAGGTGCTAGGCATTCATTCTAGTGATCTGAACCAGGCTTGGTTGATCTCAGTCAGTTTCTTTCATATCTGTACTTGGAAGGCTGAAGGCTGCTGGTCTACGTTAACCTCAGCTGAAATCACTTGCCTCTAATGCACAAAGTCCTTCTTCCTCCTGACATAGGCTCATTTTCTTGGTGGAGGCCAGGCTCAAAAGTGTAAATGTAAATGTATATGTGCAAGTTCTCTTAAGGCCTCAGCTTGGGATTGGAACCTATCACATGCACAGCAGGCTATCTCCCAAAGCAAGTCAAAATTCATTTCAGAGTCAAAGGGTGGAAAACATCTAATCTCTGTTATCATGGGGACAGCTGCAAAGTCAGATTGCAAGGAACACTGTCAGAGGGAACGAAAGAATCATGGCCATTTTTACAATAAATCTGTTATGCTAGGATAAAAGGGAAGGCCTCACTGAAAAGCTGACATTTGAATAAAAATATGTAGTTGTGGGAGAGAGCTAGGAAGTTATCTTGGGAAAGATCATCACAGTCGTGCAGAACATCCAGGGCCAAGTCTTTAAGGCAAAGGGCATACACGGATTATTAAAGGAAAAACAAGGGTGACTGTAATTATAGCAGAGTGGGCAAAGTAGAGGGTGCTAGGATACATATCAGTGAATTCTTGAGGTCCTGGGGAAAAACAACTGAATGATTTCAAAGTTCAGAGCACTGACTTCATGACATAAAAATCACTTGGGCCTTCCGACTCTCTCAGAAATGAAAGACAAGTTTTCTAAAGCAAATAAACTTTTGTAAAGTTCATTTCAAACTGTATCAAGTAGCTGAGCCATTTCTTCCAATGAAATCTTTTTTGAAACTGCTATATGTAAAAAAGTAAACTCAGAACTGATCCACTGCATCTACTTTTGTAGCAATCTAGAGGCTCCCTCTTAGAAACATGTTTTTTAAAATAACTAGACCGGATGATCCTTAAGATCCTATCCACATGTGTGATTGTATAAGGTAATAAAGTTCTCTATAAACTGCCTAACAAATAAGAAAATTGAGCAATTAATAGACCATTCATTCCTAGACCTTCCCTTTTTTTGAACATTTTTTTAAAGATTTTATTTATTTATTTATCTATTTATTTATTTATTTATTTTTATTTATTCATGAGAGAGACAGAGAGAGAGGCAGAGACATAGGCAAAGGGAGAAGCTGGTTCCCTTGCAAGAACCCTGATGTGGGACTCGATCCCAGACCCGAGGATCATGCCCTGAGCCGAAGGAAGACGATCAACCACTGAGCCACCCAGGCATTCCATTCTTAGACCTTCCTCAACAGGTTCTGTACCCTGTCACAAACGAGTTAACCTTCAGACCTATTTGTTCTTGTCACTAATTTAAAAAAATCCTCAACCACATATTTAAATGATATAAAGTATGCTTATTTTAGAATTTCTCTTAATTACTGCTTTACAAGTTAGCTCAAGGTAATATGTCCTAGACCCATTTTCTGAGAATCTCAAAAAGCTTCTGCTTATTTATGACTTCTATGATGTCTAAAAGAAAAAATAGTACTAGTAGGAAAAACCACTCACAATATAATTTTATAGTTTAGTACTATAATAATAGTTTATAATTCATAATAGGTTTATAATTCTGATGTAGATGTAGAATAAGCTAAGTATTTATCTTTCACCCAGGGACAAACAAAATTCTATAAATATGTAGGCAGCGTGTTGCTTAACCTCGTTCATTCAGGTCAATGAGGGAACAAACAGAAATGATGGAATTTTCTTATTTTTATCCCTAACCACTGCATTTCATTCCTTCCAAAAGTCAACAAAACCAAGAGTCAACAAAAATATAAATATCAATGAAGTACACATGACAGTTTAAAATCTTTAAGCCAGGAATTTCTCACTGTGAGAAAACCTTAAACTACTTCTGTTTGTCTTACACAGTATTTATAGTTGCACTATATCTGTGTGTGTAATATGTCACATGTGTAAAATCATAAAGAGAAAATATGGTAAGATCATTTCCTACAATCTAATGTTTGATTTTAAAATACTTTTTCTGCTAAATTAATAACCAAATGTAGTATAAACTAGTGTTAGATACAACATTCTATAAAGGAAATCAATCTCTGCCTAAAATAAGTGACTCTCAGTGATACTTTCATTCATCTTAATGAAAATTAAAGAATTTTCATTTGGCCACGATACTTAGATTTTAAAAGAGATACAAAACATTAAAACTTGCCATAATCTTCCCAGTGATACCATTTTCTTTTCTGTTCTCTTTGATCTACATTACCTAATTTTAATTTCTCATTTCATAAATTGTTCATGCCTTGATAGATACCTTTTTTTCTTTTCTTTTGATCCATAAGTACTGCTTTTAATTTTGAAAGCCATTTGTAAAGCATAGCTTTATAGATAATGCCACAAATACAGAGTTGAAAAGTGTCAAACACGATTTCTTTCAGTCCTTAGTAATAATTCTTGACACTTAAAAAAAATTCTTGTCAGCAGAATATTGAAGATAAATAATTTCCTTCATATTTCTGCAGAAATGCACAAAATAAACCTTTGATCTAAAATGACATTTATTAACCTGAATGTGAGATTAACCATAGCATTTGTCCTGAATAATATTTTATACTCATCTAGGAACTTTCATCTCAGACTAAAAAATGTAAATACATTAATTCTGTAATCCTTATAAGACTCCTATGGAGAGGTATTAACTTTTAGCAGTCCCTTATGAAGGAAGAAACCAAGACTTGAGATGATCCCCAAGTTATACCAAAAATTAAATCTGACTATACAAAAGAGATTGGAGTTTGTACTTCTAGCTTTCTCTTACAAAGTTACAATTTTTGCCTGAAAGTTAGTTCTTTTTTTAAAAAATATTTTTTTCCTAAAAGCAGAACATGTGAAAGCATTTCCTCTCCAGTAAATCACCCAAAGATAATAATCTCTTCTAAATATTAAGATTTGCCAATATATGGGCTTGTGAATAGTCCTACTAAAGAAACTCATGGAATATTTCCTTACTCACCAACTAGGAAAGAACGGGTAAAAGCTTGTAATAAGGCAGGATCTCAGGGTGTGTGGACATAAACGACATAAGATCAGCTTTCATGTGGACATAATGTTTTCTTAAACTATTCAGTGCAAAAAGTGACAGAGACAAAACGCCTAAAAGTTGAAGGTTTTGCTTATCGCATTGCTGTGAAGACTGTCCATACTGATGTTTGTAACTAAAAGTTATAGTCACAGCAAGAACAGCTCTCCCCTTCCAACTGCAGGCGCAGATTCATCTAAACATTTAAGATTGTGCTTCCTCAACAGAAAATCCAAGGAGTCATCTCTCATCTCACAGCCTATGTCAAATACAATATGCTTTTTACAGCACCATGTCATCCTCAGAGTACTTAGCAAGCTGTCCCTTTATATTTCTTTATGGAATTATGTAACTATCTGTCTTCCTTACTGGACAATAGGCTTCATGAGGATGGAGGTGGTATCTGTTTTCCACATTATTCCCAGCACTTGGTACAAAATCTTTCACTTATTAAGCATCAAAGTAGGCAATACATCAAAAAACATTTCATTTGACTAGGATATCTGGGCAAAATGAGCTCCAGTCAAAGATATTTTTTCCATTACATATAATGTAATGCAGTTATGGTCAAACATCCCTCCCACAGACCCATATAACGTAACGTGCTGGTGGTGTAACAACACTACAAGCATTTTTTTAGCCTTTTAGAAAATGAACCAAATACTCTACTGAAACAGTAACATTACTTCAAATTTTCTCTGAGGTTATCATACCACTAATGAAATAAAATATCGTAAGTTCAATTAATTTAGTGGATCCCCTGAATAAAACCCAAGTATAAGGGGTAATTAGGATTTTACCCTCAAGTTTCTCTCATACCTTTTCGTGTACCTTTTTATTAAGTTGCTTTAGAGTCTTTAGGTGAGGGAAGGTGAACAGATTCCCAGAATGATGTTCCAGAGACCAGTGTAGTACCTTTCAGACGAGCCTGGAATTTCTCAGACCCCAGAAACTTCACTAAACATCTTATTGGGGATCGAAAGAATTTTAAAAGAAACAAGAGTATCCTGTTCTATTACCTAATTTAAAATATTCTGTGTTTCATTAACTTGCTTAAAGATGCTTTAAAAGCTTGATGAGGGATCCCTGGGTGGCGCAGCGGTTTAGCGCCTGCCTTTGGCCCAGGGCGCGATCCTGGAGTCCCGGAATCGAATCCCACGTTGGGCTCCCGGTGCATGTGGAGCCTGCTTCTCCCTCTGCCTGTGTCTCTGCCTGCCTCTCTCTCTCTCTCTCTCTCTCTCTCTCTCTCTCTCTGTGACTATCATAAATAAATAAAAATTAAAAAAAATTTGTATAAAAAGCTTGATGAAAAAACAATTACAACAACAAAAACTGCACCAACTGGTACCCTGCCACAGAACACAATGTTGGAAAGGAAACAGGATTTGGATTCTGAATGGAATTTGGAAAGAAACAATTTGTTGTTTAAGAATATTTTCTTGAACATCTGCACCTCCACGTGCATATGTGTGCCGATGAGTGTACATCCTAGAGAGCACTGCAGACATCTACGAAGGCAAAGTTCAATTATAATGCACATCATTGATTTACTATTGCTCTCCAGAGCTGCAAGCAGTCCAGGTCTGGGTGAGCACAGGAACTCAAGCCTTTGCAGTCTGAGCCTGGTGTCCTCACTGCAGGGCCTAGAGAAGGCTGTGCTGGAGGATTGCTTTTGGACTCCCACACATGTGGTTGCATAATTTCCCAGTACCTCACTTGGTTTTTAATCTATTTGAAGTATGAAAGCCTTTTTTTTTTTAATTTGAGATATCATTCACTGAAAATAAATTTATATGCAAATATTAAACATCTCAATACTAACTCATAAAGGCATTTATGGTGTTTAATTAAATAGTGTGAGGTTGGTGTGTATGGTTTAGCAGCGCATGCTAATTTAGGATACATTCAGTTCCACAGGCACATCAACAGAATATCTTTTGCATAATATGGGGTGATTTGAAACAGAATCTTCTCGATACATTTTAGATATTGTAATGAATGCGGATGATAAAGCCATATGAAATTAGACATCCACATGACGAGATTTTCCCTTTTCTGATTTTTCTGCCAGTTTCAAATATTGTGAGTGGGTCTATTTTTATATTTAATCAGGGTAAGTGCATAAGGAAAAAAAAAAGCCTCCACATAATATCCTGTCAGTAAAATTAGTAAAACCTGGAAAGCAATTTCCATTTTAGTATGTGGATCAGGAGATAAGATGCAATATCGGTTCATTTTCACTATAGCAAAAGAAAGTGTAATTTTCAGTTCTCTTCTAACTTCTATTATCCACATGGGAGCTGTTATTATCTACATAATGTACTGAGGCATTTGCAATTAGGCTTACTGTTCAGATTAGTCTCCCTTGGTTTCAAGTCACTTTCACTTGAAACGATAAAATTAAATTAGCAGTTTTACCCAGGTCAGTGTGAAGTTTCTCCCCATGGATTTTCCAGCTATTGTTGCTCTGTTACAGTTTTCATATCATAACATGGGATGCATTTGGAATACAGATATTCTATTCCATTTGCAGGAATTTTTAAGAAGAGGACAATATATAATTTTTGTCATTCAATTTCTTCTGGGTAGCTATTGTGTAAGAGTTTAACACACAGTTGAACGCCTTGCTTTGGAGTTAGTTGCATCCTCTTCTTTTGGTGTTTCAAGCCATGTGATGAGATTTATATTCAAGTATATCGACATGGTAAAAATAATACTGAATCCTAAATGTGAAACAAATTGCATTCGCTCCTTGAAACAGGAGACGGAATTACTCTGAAATTACTAGGAAAGAACTAATCAGTTTCTTTCTTCCTCTCATTTTCTGTTTCTTCCTATTCTTTTATTTCCTCTCTTTCTCTCTGATATACATTTATTAAGTATAATCAAAGGATTGTTTTTTGTTTGTTTTGATTGTTTTGCTTATTTTGGCCTTTTCAGAGTAGAGGAAGTCCAGAGGGGGACTTTTTAAGAAGGAGAAAAAAGGTAGTGTAGACACCTAAAGAGTAGTTATATTCAAATCACACTTCAGTTAACTGATGAAAGGGGGAATAAAAGGTGGAATTGACAAAAATTGAACATCCTCAACAATGGAGGTAGCTGTATTTTTGCCCTGCTTACTTAAAAGAGTAAATAAACTTGCATCCTAGGCTCTTGCTTAAAGGAATTCCCTTTAGTTTCTCAATTACACCTGTCCCTTCAATCTTCCTCTATTTGGAAATTCCTTGTCTCATTTCATTGCTTGACTAGCTTTTACTCTTCCTTCAAGCCAGTTTGTCACTTCTGCGAATCCTTCTCTAACATCCTCAGACTAATAGGATCGGTGCACATCTTTTGGAATCCTGCAGCACCATGCTCTTTCATTTGCATGGTAACTGCACATTGTTCAGCTCATCTTTAAGGCATGAACTGCCTCATTCATTTCTATATGCCAGAGCTTTACAAGTCATTTTTAATAGAGTAGAAAATGAATAATTATTTGTTCGAAGACTAACTGAATAAATGGATGAATAATTAAAAGATAGGTTAGGTAATTTTTTTTTTTTTTTGAAGAGAAGTAGAAAAAACTGGCAACGACAACTAAGCTTCAGGTGAAAGATTATTTAGGTTGTCAGAAATTCTTCCAAATTATTTTTCATCTTTCCTTACAAGACATACTGTTTTTGACTCAAAGATCATATCAGGCTCTGTGTATGTGGGTGTGTGTATTCATGCGCACGTTTAAGAGAAACACTGGGACAGAAAAACAGAGAGACTGTGGATGCTTTTAGGCAAGGTAACTCATCTTCAGTACATATTCCCTCTCACTCCCTACTGCATCATACCTGACCATCTCATACATTTATGGTACCTGACTATTTATAAGCCTTTGAATTTGGAACCCTTATTCTTACTATATTATGGGAATAACAATGCCCCAACAACAATGGAAAATGAGACAAGAAATAATTAATTTGGTGATTTTTCTTTACTAAAGACTGATGACTGTCTTAGTTTGAAAATTCTAATCTTCTGACATTTATTTTTTTTTTAATTTAGAGACTCAATTTCAATAAAACACTTCTCAGACAAAAACAAAACAAACAAAACATACCCATAGGTATACAATCAATATCCAGAATTTTTAAAATCAAAGATCCAATGTTATTTCATAATTGGCTTGATAATAATACCTGACTAGAATTTACATAAAACCAGTTTTGTTATTTATTCCATTCAGTTTAATACATTTACTGAATGTTTGTACATTTTGACGCAGAAATGTTAATGTCGTTCACTTTGAGGTGTTGCCAACATTTGAAATGTGTTTCAAATTTTCCTAAATTAAAAATGAAAGTAATCTAAATTCACAAATTCAACCGGACCTAATGATTTTAATCAACATAACAAAGAGCCATATAAAACAAATATAAAACTTCAAATGTAAATATAGCTGACTAGGAATAGTTTCTAAAAAAAGAATAAGAAATAAAGAATAAAAAGGAACACCTCCTACTGCTGGTAGAGAAGGGAGGTTTTTATTTAGTAATGTTACACAGGCATTCAAAATATCCTCCCTTGGGAAAGCTATTCTAAACTTGAATCCAGGAATGAATATGATTAGTGTATTTTGGTTACTATGAATTTTTGTCAGGTTAAAAATTCCCCTAAACCGTTATTTTAAACAACCTCTTGTCAATTTGCGTTTGACAAATATTAGGAGTTTGACATTTTATTTTGGTCATGTCTCAAAAAAGTGATAATATTTAAATTTAAAGATAATTATAATGGTGCCACCTTAATTTCACAGTCTTAGTTTGTATTTTCCTCTCTATACATGCTCACTACTTCACATATTATTGTCTTCTTTGATATTAACTAGATAGTAGCTAGGATTATGAAATATGGAGATTTCAAATGTAAATAAAGCATATTATTTAAAAAGTGATTCTCCCCGACGTGCCTGGCAAACAGTGTTGACTTACCCAGTGGATCTTACTGGTAATAGCTGCTTCCTAAGGAAGAGGCTGAAGTTGACCATGACATGTGAAATCCTTCTAATCTTTTTGTCTTTCACACCATGGTTGAAGGTGTAGCTCTAGCTTTCATATATGTATGAATGGATATTGAGATTTTTTAAAAAATATATTTTGTTTATTTGTTCATGAGAGACACACAGAGAGGCAGAGACACAGGTAGAGGGGAAGTAGGCTCCCCATGGGGAACTGGTGATGCGGAACTGGATCCTAGGACCCTGCGATCACCACCTGAGACAAAGGCAGATGCTCATGAGCCACCCAGGCGCCCATGGAAATTGAGATTTTCAAAATAATACAAGTCTAATTAAAAAAAAAAAATCTTGTCATCAGCCTCTTTTTGGTTTTAATCATGTTCATTGCGTATGAGATAATCTTATTATATCCAGAGATACCTCTTTATATTGATCTGAATCCTATAAGTTTAAATTCACAGACATGTTTTTTTTTTTTTTTAAAGGGCTTTTTACAAAGCTAGATGCTACCATGGAAGACCTACTACAGTAGCCAGACTCTATGAGAAAAACCTGATGTAACTGAAATTCAAAACTGTCAGATACATGCATATGCACAAATTTACCCAGCTGCACTGAATCACAATTTTAAAGGTCAGAATAAAGGTCTAATCACTAAGAAATTATTAATTTTCCTTAAAAACTGCATAATCTATCTTATTATATTACTGCCTAAAATTGTTTTCTGCAAATGACTGACATAAAGTGTGCTTTACAACCCATAACATGCAGTGTCATAACACTGCTATAGTTGGCCGGGTCTGAAAATTTAATAGAAGCTCTTTACAAAACTAAGTTTCTGAGAATACTAAAATACATTACAGGTTTTAAAAGTACACTTTTTTAAAAAGTACACTTTAATAAAGAAAATATGATGTATTTATATAGAGCTCCCAACCAAGCAAAAAATAGGGCCATCAAATTTAGAGCAGTTGAAGATGAGTGCAGCTTCTTACACAATGAATGGATAGAAGGATCCAGTCAAGTGAACTTTTTTCCTCAGCAAGCATATCAGAAGATGACTTAGTTTTCAGACTTGTCAATGCATTAATTTAAAAGGCTCTTATCTTGCTGTCCCAAACTCTCTTCTAAGCCAGTATCTTTCTGAATGGTGCTGAACTTTTAACAGAGTAAAGGTGCTTTCTATGCAGTAGATGAAAATTCCTACGGCAGCAGAAAATAAGCCAAGTAATAGTAAAGCGCAACTATCTCAATAGGATAGGGACCCAGCTATTTGTGAATCTGTAATATTAAATCCTGTCTTAGAGCAATGTACTTGTTCAGTATACACTGATGTAAGTGTAAATACCCTGAAAGTTAAATGATAAAGTTCATGCAAATTAAAGGAACACTGTAATGAATAGACCTATGGTATTTTTTTTCCTACTTTTACATCATTTATTCCAGTAAGTGTTTAATAATCAAGACATTTTGAAGTTTCAAATTTGTTCACAATGTAAACCCCCAAATGTAGGTAGAAACAGCAGTTTTTATTCTGATCACACGTACAACATTCTCTATAGACAATTTTAAAAATAAAAACCAACTGAAATCTAATAATCTCAACATAACCTCTCTTGGTATTCCTTTCTTATATTTATTTTTATTTATATTTCATACAATTCCTTTTAACCTATATAATGTATATAATTATATTTATTACAATTGCTTAATATATTTTTAATTTAAAATTGCCAATGTTTGACTGTTATACTGATGAAAACGGTAATTCAATATGATTTGAGTTAAAATGTGTATTATACTGGATACATAGTCTTTTCCTGCTTTCTCATTTAACATATTGTCATCATTTAAGCATATTCTGATTTGCTGAAATATTCTTTGCATGACTGATACCATAACTTATTCAATAATTACCTAAACTTCTATCATTTGAGTTCTTTCAAACTTCTCATTTTTTTATACTATGAATTCTTCAAATAAGTCCCTAGGTATTTCTTTAGGACAGACTGTTACAATTACCAGGCATTAAATCTTTAAGTATCTTGATCTATACAGCCAAATTTCTTTCCAGGAGTGCCACAGCAATATATATTGCTCTAAGCAGACTGTGGATATGGATCTCAGCTACCTCTCAACAACAGCAGTACAATTTATACATTCCAACCATTGCTTATATCATAGATGAAAAGCGGTTTTGAATGTGATGAAACAGAGGGATATACACACTATTGTCAAAACGTAAGTTTAAGGATGTCAAGCTAAGCTTTTGAGTTTATTTCCTGTCCTATTAAAAATCCAGCAGAATGATATGAAGAATTTGGAAAAGATGGGCAAGCTCAAAGCATCAGGAAATTGGGAAGGAAATCGTGGCCATGCTCTCAGCAGGCAAGAGACGTCAACAGATTTCTCAAAGACTGAAAACTGAGGGAATGGTATTGATTGTTATGCCGCAGAAAAAGGGGCTGGAGGGGTGAGCTTCATTACTTGACTTAGTTTATACCCTATGAGACATGAAATCAATGACTGCACTTTCAATGGAGGGCAGGAGTAGGAGAGGTGGCATTCATTAAGGATCTATTGAAACAGTCAAACTTCCCCACGTATCTTCCTGGTTCTTTGTCCAGAATAGTCATCATGCAGGACTTTGCCAATTACAGGTAAGTATTAAAAAAAAAAAAATACCAGTGATAATAAAAAGAGATTGAAATACAGCCTGACATAGAGTATGGAGGGAAGAATCTATGGTGGAATCTAATAAGTGACCTAGTTCCTTAATTAAAGCCTTAAATATTTTAACATTTCATTGTGGAGAACAGAATGCAAGCTAATCTTTGAATATTCCTTAAAATAGAACTTATTACTGGCTAAGTGTCCCTGGATGTGCCTAATCCATATACACAGTTTCTGAGTATTTCTTGTCTTATTATTAAAAAGAGAGGAAAATTGAGGGTTAGAGAAAAATGAAGCAGGAAAGAGAAAAAAAAAATCTAAGATAATAAAATACACAATCTGATGTTAGGATAAATAGAAATTATGAAGAAAATGAAGGAAAAAATAAGAACTAAACTTGATTTAGAAGTTTCAGTTAAATTACAGAAGCTGTTTTAATGATAAAATAAGAGCAAGAGATACTGTGAAATAGGAGTTATGAGAGAGTGGGAAAGAACTCTTGGGAATTAAAAATATAACTACAAAAATTAAAATGCCACAAAAAATTAGAAACCTAAAAGGTTAAACACCCAAAAATGTAGAACAAAAGACAAGTAGAAAATACAGGATAGCTAGAACATCAATTCAGAACATCAATTCAGAAAATCCAACAGTTTCAGATAAAGATAGACTGATTGTGAGAACATTTATACCATTTTCCTAGATTTTAAGAGACATAGGCTTTTTAAAATCACCCTTCATGCTTAAGGAGAAATACATGAACATATATGGTGATAAAATTTATGAGGATAGTACTGAGGATAAGGCAAGGACTCTAACATTTCTATAGATAGAAGAAAAAAAAAACAAAACAAAACACCAAGAACAAAAGCAGCAAGTGACGTCAAAGATTGAGATATGGGCACAACCTAAGTGTATGTTATAAAGGAAGAAAAGAAAAATACAGGCAATAAGTAGAGAGAGGGAGTGACAGTGGGCAAAAAAAAAAAAAAAAAAAGATAGATATCATAGCACATCCTTTGGTTCTGAATTGAACAATATTTATTTAGCCATTATAATACAAATCCTAATAATTATGTATTTGACCCAAACTGGCTCTCTGTACATTTTATTTATATACCAGTAACAAGAGAAATGGGAAAGATGATAATAAACTAATGGGGACAAAAAATATCACATAGTTAAATCAAATTTTTAGGACCAAAGAATAATCCCAAATACTTAGAACAATATTACAATGAAGAGCCACTGAGAAGAGATATCACTTCAGATTTTTATCTGAATAACTTCCATAAAAATATACAATTTTAGTAGAAAAAAATAGCAGGTTAAGCTTTGCTTTATCAAAGTTAATTAAAAGATGTTGATTACACATAGAAAGTTTAAAAAACAAATGTAATTAAGTTCTAAATGTTCGGTGTGTAACCAATTTCTTTCTTCGGTTATTTCCTGCATATTCCTTCTCTTTATAAAGAATGCAGTGAGAAACGAAGCCAATAGAATTACCTGCTTGTGTGTAAAAGATAAAGATAGATGTATTTTCAGGTTCCTAGTTAAACAACTCTGAGACCAACAAAAAAGATGCTCAAAGTTGGCTGCAGGAAGTATTTCCTCCTAGAAATTAAGTCTGTAACCCAAGCACAACAGTCTACATGTCAAACCTAAAAGTAAGATCATCAAGATTCATTCTAAGATCATCGCTGTGCTATTCCTACCAAAACAAAGCTATTCTATCATCAACTCTGCTTAATTCCAGTCAGTTCTTTACCTTAAAAAATCTACCTAAAGTCACCAAACCCAGGTCCTGAACGTCTTGAAATAACCTCCTCTATCCTCACTCTGCCAAGTTCATGTTCCCTCTGCTGCAGTAAGTTTAATAAATTTAATTTTGCTTGATCAACAGATTTTCCTGTTAATTTTATAGTAGGGTAGGCATCTTCAACATTCTGGAGACCCCACCAAGATCCAGAGGAAACCACCTTGCTGCCATGGCTTAAGATCAACTCTTGAGAGAATGTCCTTGAGGTGTCTAGAGCTTTCTTTTTACAATGCTGAGCTATGGTTTTTGCTGAGTACAAAGTGCTATATTGGAAATCCCAAACACTGAGTTTATTGTGTATCCCAGGAATGTATATTTATGTTTGAAGAATCTTTTGAAAAAGTGATCAGTTTCAAAAATTACTTTGTAAAAAATCTGTCATCTTACTAATGACACCATGTGTCTCTCTACCTGCCTTTATCTCTTTCAGTTGTTTGTCTGTAAGAGGAAGTTCACAAGGCAAAGGACAAATATAGGTCAGCTAAGTTTGTCTTTCAAGTCAGCTACAAGGAATAACGAGTGCGAGGTCACACAGCCTAGGTTCCTTATCAATCAGTCTTTCATTTGACTTATCTCTCAAATCATTGGAAAACTTTTCTCGAATCTTGATTTGTTAATGGGAGTCGGGGTACAGCAAAGATCCATGTAAACATCATCTACTATAAGAGGCTGTATATTTGCCCATTCTCCAACTGAAAAAGGAGCAACTATTAGGTTGGGATCCTGCGATATATGATACTTACACAACATATTTGATCAAAGATATTTTCATGAGTTTCTTTCATTCTAGGTACACATCTCCTCTTGACCAGACTCTGGCCTCTTATAGGATTCTTAATATAATTCCAATTCTTATTATTTTATTTCTAAATAGCAAAATACAGCAAATATAATTTACAAGTAATTGGTCATATCGGAGAACTTCCAAAATATAAAAAAGAAAGTTCAGTGAAAGTCTTCTTACAGAACTGAGAATAGGGAATAGCAATAAATTAAAACAAGCTAATTAAAAATGAGCACAGGCTCTGAATATGCATTACACCAAAGAAGATCTACAAATGGCCAATAAGCACATGAGAATATCCTAAACATCATTAGTCATTAGAGAAATTCTGTTTTAAACTAGAATGGGATATCACATTTTACCTACTGACGTGACTAATAAAAAAAGATGATATTAAGGATGGGAAAACATGAACTCTCATATAGAGCTGGTGGTTATATAAAATATAACGTTACAGCCATTTTGGAAATAGTTTGGTATTTCCTAAAAACATTAAACACAGAATCACTATGGGATCTTACATATAAGATTCATGTCAAGAGAAATGAAAACATGCATCCACTCAACATGTCTATACAAATGTTCATGGCAGCATAGTTCATTATAGCCAAAATGTGGAATCAACCCAAATGTTTTTAAATAAAAAAAAAAAAAGTATAACTAAAATGTAGTATATTTATAGAATGGAAACTTATTCAGGAATAAAAAGGAAAGTAGTACTGATACATGGTACCATATGCATGAACCTTGAACCCATCATGCTAAGTAAAAGAAGCCGGTGACAAATAAAGCCACATATTTTATCATTCCATTTATATGAAATATCCATACTAGACAAAGCTACAGAGACAGAAAGTAAATTAGTGGTTGCCTATGGCTGAGAAAGAATGGAAAATGTCTTATAATGTGTATAGGCTTCTTTTTGGAGTAACAAATGTTCTAAAATTATATTTTCATGATTTTTGGTGTTACACAACACTAAGTATACTAAAAAACACTGAGCTACACATTTTCAATAGGTATATGGTATATGGATTACGTCTCAGTAAGAGTATCCATTTGTTCAGGAAGGATACTGACCATAAGCCCAAAGAGATAGGTTGTTCAGTACTCTAGTTTGACAGTTTTTGTTCCTAATTGCTGGAAGTATAGTGTATCAATTTATGAATATTAGTTACAGACCAAAAACTGTACTCTAGCCAGCTTAAGCAGAATGGCATTTAATGAATATTAAGTTTCTTCAGAACCTCCACATGGGATGTAGAATCAGACTTGGTATAAGGAAGACTGAAAAGAAAAAAAAAAGGAAAAAAAAAAAAGATCTTGAGTTCCAAAACTGCTTCCTTAAGGATTCCTTAGGACAAGTAAATGATATGGATGGAAAACCCAAAATTGTGTTGCATTTGGATCACCCTAAACTACAACTTGAACCCACGTTTGTCATATATTCCCCTTCCCATAACATACATAACATTATCACTTGCTACTTCTACTCTTTCTTCTGTCTTCCTTTGACTCAAGTCAAATGGAAACCCTTCAAAGGCCCTTTACAGTTAGCTGAAGAAATCCCTCATAGTTGATTTTAAGTCATGATCTCTTTCAGAATTAAGAACTATTGAGATGATTTTCCTAAGCTTAAAGAAGCGACACAAAAAATTCACAAAGGAATCTAGGAGAGTTGTGAAGATGGTATGGATTCCATGATACACTGCCCAAGTTTCCCTTCAGGAATTAAATATTAAGTGGTTCAAGATCACCTGTCACCTTCAGGAAGAATATGCCCAGTGTAGTATGCTCATCTTTTTTCTAATTTCTGAATTCAAAAACTCTTTCTTCCTTTTAAACATGAACATTTAAAACTAGTTTGCCTTTCTAAAATTATTTAGGCATATCCCACCCATTTAAATATAAAGTTTTTTAAAATAATTTAATTCTGTTTTAAAATTTTTCACTTTAATTTTTTAGATTTCCGAATAACTTAGAAATATATTTTCACGTATTCCAACTTAAGTACCTTTGTATACAGAGGGTATGATCTCTATAATTTTTGTTGCTGGTATTTGTTGAGGCTTGCTTTATGACCTAGTGTGTATTCAATTTTTATAATGTTCCAATGAAACGGAGGCTCCCAGGTCAACAATGAATTAAAAATAATTCTTAAAAATATTTTATCCACTAGGGGTTGCCTAGAGCCAAGGTATTGGTGGGTGATTGGCTATAAATGACACAAGAGAACTTTTCAGGGTGATGAAAATGTCTTATCTCTTGATTGCAGTAGGGTTTCATGGATATAAGTTATAGCTCAATAAAGTCGATTTAAAAAATATTTTATCTAGTATTTTTAGTAGCTGTACTGGAAGCAATTTTGTTGGGTATGTGGCCAGCCATATTGCCTTAAAAATCACCACCAAATGCTGCACAGGCAGACTGACAAATTGCAGGCAGTGTTTAGAATGTCTACAATGATTGAAAGGTTGGAGAATGTAGATACCACACACAAGACAAGTTACAAGGCTACTACAATCATGCAGGAGTTATAGATCTGAGCTAAATCACCAACACTAAAAATAGGAAGAGAATGAGTTGGGACATGAAGGACAATGTGCTGGACTCAATTTCTGGTAAGGTATCGATGAAAATCCCCTTTGCCAGAGGGGAAAGCATGATGAGATTACCTCATTGTGATACAACTTATTACTTCAAATTAACACATCCATATTAAATAATTTACATTGGCTGAGTAGGCAAACACAATGTAACTCTATATTATTATTTTTCTAAGGAGGAAAGACAGAGAAAATACAAAATAAGTCCCTCCCAGGGAAGGTAAACGACAAATGCTGTCTACTGGGGACTGGCATCTTTGGCAATGAGGACCTAAGGAGGCAAGAATGTATATGAACAGAAAAGTGATGGAAGAGAAGAGGTGGCCTGGAGACAAATTTCAGCTATTTATCATCTCTTTCTTTCTTTCTTTTTTAACCTATTGACCATTTCATTATACGCTGGACCTGCTAACTAGTAATGAGTAATTCCTGTTGTGAGTCTTGCCATCCTTTCAGCCCATGCTGCTTCCTAATAGCCTTAAGAATTACAATATAATTTTTTGCATTTGAGACTTAAACTCTGTTAAAAAAACAAACAAAATGAAAAACTGATGAATCAAGAAAGACACTCAGAAAGACTATAAGTATCAACAGTGGCCGTCACTCAGTAAATGAACTGTAATAGCTGACACTTCCTTAATTGGAATAATGGGAATGCCAGCCTAAATATGGATCAGATTCAGACAATCTTTCAACAAGATTTCTCTAAGGAAATACTACGTTGACATGTGTTCAGGAAGCAGTATTCAGCACTAATAAGTAGAAATCCATTCTGAGCTAATATGTTTAAAATGGCTGCCAATTTTAATATGTTTTACCTAAAGATACAATCATCTTACTGAAGATAACTCACACTGTGGGAAATAAAAAATGTCCTTAGCAGACTGAAAATGTATGCCCCCAAATCTCAAAGGGACTAGTAAGGATATGAGCATTTTATTCAGCCTGCAATAAATGGTCATGTAAGAGAATTTCAGGACTTCTGCAGTGAATGAAACAGTAACACAAATTCCCAGCATGCCACCTACATATATAAATATATGTGTACATATAAATCTATTTGACCTGATTTCCTTGACTATGAGTGCACATTTGGAAGAATAAAACTTAAATTATTAATTTGATGAGTTTCCATGAATATAGAAGAGAAGAAAAAAACAATTAAATTGATGACATGATGAGATTTCTCTTCTGCCAGGAAAAATGAATTGTACCTATAAAGTATGTTTGATGAATAAGCTATTTTTTAGAAAAGTGATAATTGATAGTATTCTAAAGCCATAGTATATGACACTTATTTGAATGTTTACCTTTTCAAGAATCAGCAGTAACCTCTTACATCGATCTTTACTGAGCACAGATTAGATTTCTAAATTAATAGCACATATTCTTAAATCCTGGTTACAAATATTCACTAATTAAAAAACTAATTACTTCTGTCTTTCATCCTTAGCCTTGAATCCATTTGAAAGATGCCAATTAAAAAAAAAAGAAAGAAAGAAAGATGCCAATTTTTCCAGAAGCAGCTGAACATGGAAAACCAAATTTTCATGTCAGCAGTAAAGTTGATGTTACCATGCCTCCTTTCAATGTAATAATAAAGCAATTTTTCTCTTATTATCTATTTTAAACGTTTTATTAAGGGTTCATTATTCTGATAGGGAGTAAGAAATACTTGCTTCTCCCAAGTTTAGAAACAATTCAGAAAATAAGAGAAAAGTATTAACAAATAAACAACCAAAATATTATCATTCCTACTAATGAGTAGAAGGCAGGAGGGAAGGGAGACTCAGGAGACAAACTGACCAAAGTAAAGCCAATTTGATTATAGGGTGACCCTTAACCTAAAGGTTTAGGTTTAAGTTAAGGTTTTCTTCAGGCTGGGCATTCTGAAAATTGCTTTCCGTGGTAATTTCACAACCCTAAAACAATGAAAAACTAACTGCCCAAAGTGAATGATAAACCCAAAATTAAAGAGTAAGCTCCTCCCTATACAGTTAGCTAATTGGGAAAAAAAAAAAAAAAAAAAAATATATATATATATATATATATATAAAACATTTTATTGCAGACAGAAGGGGGTCCTCTTTCTCAACTGAGGAGAGACACTACTATCTTGTCTATGAAGCAGCTCCTTTGTTACATCTATACTTAATTAATCGTTGTGCCTTTCTCTAAATGGCTTGCTCTTGAATTCTTGAGCAAAGCCAAGAACCCTCTTGGCAAGAGGGCCTGAAGCCCTCCTTCTCTGGGTCTTGGCTGCAGGCATCAGGTATCTATGGCACTGAGTCCGGGGGCCCTAGTTTTACCCTATTTTAAGCAAAGGAAGCAAGTCTTCCTGCTTAAAAAGCAATTTCATCCCTTTTACACGCTAAAATACCCCTAAAACATAACTAATGAGTCAGATCCTCCTTTCTTAATAGGACACATACTCTGAAAACCAAAGTAATTTTGAACAAATGCATTCTAGGACTTACTATTTAATCATTAAAACCCAAGCCTAGCATGACAAGTAAATATACCTAATGTCACTAAATTGTGCATTAAAAAATAGTCAAAATGTTATGTATACTTTACTACATATGCAAAAAAGCCCCAAGTTAGCTCAGCTCCCAGCCTCCGTTTCCACAGTATTAACACTGTCTCAAATCATAAAACTCTTTGTTAGTACATACCTGATGTAAGCCCACTTAGATCTGAGGAATAACAGAATTTCTATTTATTATTTAAAATTACAATATCAAATCTAGAGCTCCAATGTTCGTAAGACATTCTAACTGTAGGGAAAAATAAGTGACATTCACTTAAATACTATGGACATAATCAAATATCTCATTTGTTATTAAATATAGACATTTTGAAGGTAAGTGAATTGTAAGTTGTAACGTAAATTGAATTGTAAATTGTAATTAAATTGTAAAGTGACTTTCTAATTTAGAAAATTTTGTTGATATAATACTTTCATCAAAATATATATTTTCCTAATTCATCAAAATATATATTTTCCTAATTGATAGGGACCACAAAATATTGTAAAATCATTCACATGCTCAGCACGTAATCCTAATGGTTTACTGTAGTAAAAGATTTTGGTTTATTATTGCAATGGCTAAATTTAAGTTATAATTAATTGCTTTGTAAGTACACAATATTTTATAGCATAAAGCTGTTATAAAGTACATGCAATCATGCAAATACAGTAAAATATTATTTTAAAATCATTCAAGACTTTATTATTAAGTGAATGCCAGCTAATACTTTGGTAAGAACAAATATATTTTATTTACCTAGGAAAACATTACATATTATTCATAAGGGAATAAATCTATTATTTACCTAATTAAAAGCCAAACCCAGGTATAAATTAGTGTGTGTGCTTATCTGGAATGAGCATTGGCAAGGATCAAAGATTTGTTTCCACTTCTGTGTGTTATGTACCTCCTGTGCATTTATAAATTACACATATATCGCGGCTAGGAAGGCATTAACCACGGAGAGGGCAGCCCAGCTAATCACCAACCACAATCTTTTTGTGATTCACTCAGAAGTTAAATATCTGTCTACCTGGGTGCCATATTTTGTCTTAATTATAATTGGGAAACTTTCACAGTGACTTTTTCCTCGGGGGCTTATTTCCACATTTGACTAACAAAGAGAATAATACAAAATCCAGGTATCTAAACATTTACATTTCTAGAAATCAACCAACGTTTGAAATTTGAAACGTTTGAAAGCATTATTCAGAGAGCACAGAAAGAGCATGTTTTCCCCCAACTGTAAGAAAAACTCATCCTCTAAGTTATAGAGCTGGAGGTATTGCTGCTGGGGATTTTCTTTTGGGAATGCTAGCTGAGAAATGTTGGAGTTGTCCTCCTCGAGTGCTTTACGGTCTTACTAAAGAGGATGTCTATTGTAAAAAGGGATAAAGGTAGAGATTTATTTATTTTTAAGTATATTTTCTTTCTAGTTAGTTTATGTTTGAAATCCAAAAAGGATGGGTGTTGACTTCTGGATTTTTTGCTGTATCCTAGGCCAGAACCTTTTTAGGAACTGAAGACCTATCACTAGCAGAACACCTACCTCATGTTCATTAATGTAACAAATATTATAGCAAGTCTTTTCTACTTCATTTTATGTAGTTCTCCCAAAATCTTTCAGGGAGTAGGTATTATTATTTTTTTTTTTTTCTGATGCAGACACTGAAACACAGGTCAAGTAACATGCTCAAAAAGTCACAGCTGGCACTTTCCAGAGCGGAGACTCTTTAGCCCACACACACATATATAAAATATACATAAGCACATGTATGATATAAATATATAAATATGTACATCTTTAAGTTGACTTTTTTCCCACCAAGAATCCTCTCCCTTTAGTTTTCTTTCATTCTTTCTCCTCATGTTTAATACATATTTATTCTCCATCCGTCCTACACTTGCAGTTTCTCTCCTATCTTTTGCTGCCAAATTTTATGAGTATGGAAATTCTATTCAATGCCTCCATCTCCTCATCTTCTGTATGCCTTCAATTCATTACAAAATGGTATTTACTCTCAAAAGTCTTTCATAGTAAAGACTATATTTACTGAATTTTTAAAATGCAATTTTTCTTTTTTAAAAATTTATCTGAGAGAGAGAGAGAGAGAACGAACGAGCATCTGAGAGAGGTGGAGTCAGGGCAAGGGGCAGAGGAAGAGGGAGAAATAGGTTCCCCGCTGAGCAGGAAGCCTGATGCAGCTTAATCCTGGGACTCTGGGGATCCTGACCTGAGCTGAAGGCAGTAGCTTACCTGACTGAGGCATCCAGGCACCCCTAAAATACAATTTTTTAAACCCCCAGGGATTGTGATTCGGTAAATCTTTGATAGAATCCAAAAGATTTTTTGTTTTTGTTTTGCATTTTCCAAGTAACTACTGTGGTTTCCTCTAATTTTTTTTTCAAGCATGATCATTTTCAGTTGCATCTATCACAGTTTCTTAATCTCCATAGGTTTCATTTCATATTTTATATGTTGGTTATAAAGCCAGAGCTACTGGGTTAGTCTTTTCCCATATCATCTTTGGTTGGGATCCTTTGTTTATAATCCATGATTCCAATCAACATTTTACACAGAAACACCCAAGATGTCTCTCCACTCAAGATTTGTCTTCTGATTTCCAAATTTTTATATGAAATGTCTTATATAATATCTAAATCTGGATATCCCTCAGGCTGCTTAAATTCAATATGTATCAACCTAATCTCATTGTATTTTTATGCGAGACTTCTCTTCTGTTCAACATCCTGGTTAATGGTTCCATTAAACCAAGTGAGACAATTAAGACTCCTAGCCAGATTCTCCTCAATGACCTCCTGCATCCAGCCAGCCATTATCAGTTGCATTTCCCTAACAATTTAGAATGTATCTACCTTTACAGCTCAATTGTTTCCCATCTTCCATCACTGTTTCTATTGTCATCCATGACTCAGATTTCTTTGTCTGACAATGTAATTCTTTTCCTTATTCCAACTTTTTTCTGACATTTCTATTCCTAACACTGCTACAAAAATTATAATTTTAATATTACGTAACCATATTCCTTCATCTATCAAAAAATTTCAGTGATGATTCCTCCCTCCCATAGTTTGAATGTGACACTTGGACTTTAATGACCTAGACCCCCGTGTGTCTTATTTTATGGCTATCAATCTCTTCTATTTTAAATTTGTTTACACGAATCATTTTTGAATATGCAAGTTAATCCTGCAGTTATGTGGCTCTTATTGGCTGGAAAACAAAATGGTACAACCACTTTGGAGAAGCTTCAGGAGTTTCTTACAAACTTAAACACAATTTTACCACAGAATCCAGCAATACCACTCCTAAGTATGTACCCAGTTCGTTTAAAAACTCAGGTTCACAGAAAAACATGAACACAAATGTTTATAGTAGTTTTGATCATAATTTCCTAAACAAGAATCAACCAAGATGTCCTTCCATAAATGAACAGATAAACTATGCCTTGGAATAGAATATCACCCAGAAAGAAAGAAAGCCATTATGCCACCAAAAGACACAGACAAAACTTAAATGCATGTTACTAGGTGAAACAAAACCGATCTGAAAAGACTACATACTGTATGATTCCAATTAAATGACATTCTGGAAAACGAAAAGCTACAGAGACAGGAGAGAAATCAGTGGTATGCAGAAATTTGGGGTAGCAGGGGAATGATGAACAAATGAAGAAAAAGATACTTTTAGGACAGCAAAATTACTGTATATATTATTTTAATGATGGATACTGACATGCAATTACATAGAAATTTACAGCACAAAGAGTGAGGCTTAATGTATAAAAAATTAGGAAAAGTTCATCAAGGAGACCGCAGGTCCCAGGAAGGAATGCAGACTGTGACAAGGGACTCTAATTGTACCACAAATTTAAGAATAACCTCAGAGAAGGGTATTGAGGGAAAAGGTGCTTACCAAATAATTTTGGAAATAAGGAGAGTCTGTGAGAGTGAAGGCAAAAGGAACTGCTCATAAGCACGGTATTTTAGTTGATAAAGTTGTGCCCCAAAATAATATGGAAAAATATTCTAATACTATTATAAGTACACTGCAACTGAACAATTCAATGAATGGGTGATGAATGATAGTCATCAAGTTTCTCACAGCTGGAGTGGGAATACACGGTGTAAAAAAAGGCTAAAATAATTCATGTGATAATGATTAGAGACATTAGTATAAACTCATGGTTGGCTTAATGTAGATACAGATGTTTACATATCAAAATATTCAGGATGGGGGAATAGGTAATATAAGTGGTGGAGATTAAGGAATGCACTCACCATGGTAAGCAATGGAAGAGCTGAATCACTGTAGTGTGCGCTTGAAATGAAAATAACACTGTCAATTAATTATACTGGAATTTAAACAAAAAAGAAATAAAAAGAGAAATATTCATACATATGTGAATGAAAAGGGGGAGAAAACAGTAACTTTGTAGTAGAGAAACCAAACACTCCCTCAGCCCCACGACAAGGGCAATACCAACAGTAATAAGTCTTGTTAATACTATGTACCCTGAATACAACGTGATGAAAATGACTCTTCACCGGTGGTAGCATTCCTACCAAAACTCTTCATTCCAATGTCGTCATGAGAAAGATGTCAGACAAATTCTAGAAGATCATTCTAAAAAAAATATTTAACCTGCAATTCTTAAAACTGTCAAGGTCATTAGAAACAAGACAAGCCTGAAAAACTGTTAACAGCCAACAGGAGCCTATGGAGATACAACAATTACGTGCAATGGAGTCCTTTGGATGAACTAATGAAACAGAAGGGACATAAGATAAAAACTGAGCAAGCTAGAGCAACTAAATAACTAAAATAATACATTTACACGATATATACTGATAAAATTCCTTTATGTTAATTTGCTTGGGACTTTAAAAGCATATCTATTTTTGTACTAATTATACCAAGGTATAAATTAACGAAATATCTATAATACGTACATCATATACTTATAGCATGTTAACACTTTGTAGAAAAGCTTACTTACTGATGTAAAAAAAATATATATGAGGGGAAATTTCTTTCACAAGATGTGAGCTATTGTAGTTTATAAAGAAGTGATCCAAATATAGTTCAAGAATTTTCAATTACTCTACTTCCCTTTTATTAATGTTTTAGTTTATTTTTGTAAACTGTGACATTATTTAAGAAACAAAGATTTTCTGAAGGTTAAATAACACTTCTTAGGCTGCTGTCTTCTATGCTTATATTACAAGCTATCTCCATCCACCTCCTGCTCTAAAGGCTGATTTTCATATAAATCATGTACTATATTGTAATCTGTGCTGCATATTTATCATTTTTTCTTCTTTATATTGAAATATTCATTTGATGTGAGAGGGTTAAGGCTGATAGGGGAAAAATTAATAAAAAAATATATTAAAAACAAGTAACTCAGAGCTTTTCCAGTTTTAGATATAAAGTGCCTTGTCATTTCCGAAGAGTGAAAATTAGAGTCCTTTGTATTGTCTGTGTTCTTAAACTCAAGCCTGCCCCCTGCCTCAGAAAAGCTTTCCTATTATGAGCTTCTCTTTACAGAGACCTACTAACCAGCCTCTAGGTCGGCCAGGGTTATACAAGTATTGTTTTCAATAGTATGATTTTTCATCAACTGTTTAAATAGTTTTAATAGTTTATTTTTTTTCTATTTTTACTTCGGCTATATTTTAATACTCATTATGATTCATGGGATTTAGTTCCTAGATAATATTTCACAACTCGTTTAGGGACTATAATGTAAATAACCACAAAGCAAATAGTACTATCTACCAATTGCCCTTTCTGAGTCTCCACATTTTGATACTATGCCTCTATGTATAGGAAAGTAGTATTATCTTGGGGTCTGTCTCCCCATATGTTATTGGCTCAGGCTTCAACAAAATGGTTTCTGTTCTAACATAGTTTAAAGAGGAACACAAGCAAACACTCAACATTACTTGAACTCACAAGTTAGGTCTCAAAGGGTCGTTGTTTCTGAACTGAATTGATCAGAAATTAAAGCTGTGTTCCTGGAGAAAAAGGCAATGATTTAGAAATCCTCACAGGGCTTCTCCTTTTCCTGACCTTGTGTCTAAGAATTACAGTATTAAAAGTCTACAGAATCAAAACAAGTAACTCTGCTCCAGGGCAGCATGCCCTGTTTATGTTTGGGTGATAAAACCAGTCAAAGGGTAAATTGAAAGTATTACTAACACTATCTAAATCATTTACTGTTGCTGGAAGCACCAAATAATCATTACCAAAGATGTTATGGTAATATTTGCTAGCAAGGTTTTCAAAGTCACTTTTTAGCTTTAATTCAAGAGTGAAGGCTTTTTTTTTTTTTTTTTTTTTCACTGTATGTTTTGGAAAGATGCTTTGCAGTCACTGCTTTTCTCTCTCTCTCTCTCTCTCTCTCTCTATATATATATATATATATATATAAAATTTCTATATATATTTCTATATATAATTTCTCTCTCTCTCTCTCTCTCTCTCTCTCTCTCTCTATATATATATATATATATATATATATATACCACTATAATCTGGAATATTTATTTCTATTAACAGTGGTACATTGCTATGAACTAAATTATGACCTCCCCAAATTCTTATGTTGAAGCCTTAACCCCCAATGTGATTGTATTCAGAGATAGGGCCTTTAAAAAGGTAATAAAAGTTAAATGAGGTCATAAGGGTGGTGTGCTGATCCAATAAAATCAGTGGGTTTATTTGTTTGTTTGTTTCTTTTTTAAGAGATGCCAGAGAGCTTACTCTCTCTCTCCCTACCAGAACACAGAGAAAAATTGGTGAGGGCTCAGGAAGAAGGCAGCCATCTGCAGGTCAAGAAAAGAGTTCTCATTGGAAATGAATTGGCCAACACCTTAATCTTGGACTTCCAACATTCAGAACTGTAAGGATATAATTTTTTGTTGTTTAAACCATCCAGTTCATGATATTTTGTTATAGCAGCCTGAGCTAATACTTACATCTAAGTGGTTCATGAAAATCTATCTGTTAACCACAGATTCTTTCTCAAAACCAGTTTCCTACAGTATTTTTTAAAAATTTACTCAGTGTTTTTTCTTCACTATTAGTCAATATTTTTTAAGTTGTTTCCCTCATCCCTCCCTTCCTTCCTCCCTCCCTTCCTTCCTTTCCTTCTTTCTTTCTTTTCTTTTCTTTTCTTTTCTTTTCTTTTCTTTTTTCTTTTCTTTTCTTTTTTCTTTTCTTTCTTTCTTTCTTTCTTTCTTTCTTTCTTTCTTTCTTTTCTTTCTTTCTTTCTTTCTCTTTGCTTTTCCTTCCTTCCTTCCTTCCTTCCTTCCTTCCTTCTTTCCTTCCTTCCTTCCTTCCTTCCTTCCTTCCTTCCTTCCGTTCAAATGAGGATCACAAGAAATATAGAAAACACTGTTGGTTATTATTCTGAGGCTTCCTTCTCACTAGACAAGGCTGAAATTCATTCTAGTGTTTCTTTCTTACAACATAATTATATTATGCTTGTGCTTGTTTAAACCTCTGAAAGAAGAGGTACCTGGGTTGCTCAGTGGTTGAGCATCTGCCTTTGGCTCAGGGCCTGATCCTGGGGTCCTGGGATCAAGTCCTGCATCCTCCCTACAGGGAGTCTGCTTCTCCCTCTGCCTATCTCTCTCCTCTCTCTCTCTCTCTGTTTCTCATAAAAAAAAAAAAAAAAAAAAAAAAAAAAAAAAACACCACTGAAAGAAATCCTCTTACTGTTAGTGGCTTATTGGTGAGCATGTGAGATATTCTAATCAATGAGATGTGATGGTAAATGAGCTAGGAAGGGAAATGCTTCATTAAAAGATTTCTCATTTTTGGGGATCCCAGGGTGGCGCAGCGGTTTGGTGCCTGCCTTGGGCCCAGGGCACGATCCTGGAGACCCGGGATCGAATCCCATGTCGGGCTCCTGGTGCATGGAGCCTGCTTCTCCCTCTGCCTCTCTCTCTCTCTCTCTCTCTCTCTCTCTCTCTGTGACTATCATAAATAAATAAAAATTTTTAAAAAAATTTAAAAAAATAAAATAAAAAATAAAAGATTTCTCATTTTCAAAGGGGGGCAGGTGAATGAATGGGTTTGGCCTGGCCTAGTCACTATTGTCTGTGGATATGAAGTTTGACTATTTTAGCTTCTTGCAAACATGAGAACCATTCACTTAGGTGGAAAGTGATATACTGATAGAGTAGAAAGATAAAAATAATTTAGAAGTCTGAGATTATTATTGAACCTTGAACTTAATAGTATTGGAGTTTTAATATAACCAGACTTTTTTGCTAGGCAAAAATAATAAATCTGTTGTTTAAAAAGTGCTAAGTTGACTTTTAATAATTACATATGATAATTACATAATCATTTATATATAGGATTAGAAATTAAAATTCTTTGACACACTTTTTTGAATTGTCTTCAACATAAAACTTTTGAAAATAATTTTAATTGTTTAATCTATTTAATAAATGCCTTTCACATTAGAAAGAAAAATAGATACTTTGTGTTAAATGGAACTTGTGTATTTCAGTAAAATCAATACATAAAATTGCTTCTCATAAAAATCTCAGGGAATGATATAAAAGAAATAAATAATAGTGTAACAGATGCTGAGAACTAGCACAGGGAGTCATGGGAAAAAGGAATACTTCTTGCTTTATAGAATTTTTTTTTATTTTGAGGTTTTAGAAATTTGTGAATATATATTAACTAAGCTTAAAGTCTTATAAAAATAAAGACTGAGGAGGCTGTTAAAAATCAGATTTGGGGATCCCTGGGTGGCTCAGTGGTATAGCGTCACCTTTGGCCCAGGGCATGATCCTGAGATTCAAACAATTATATTTATTTGGGTAACAACTATATTTATTGTTTGGGTAACTTAGATAACTTTAAAATCCCTATTCTATCTCTGAAATTGAATTTTACTTTTTATATTTGTGTTGATCTTAAGAGTGCACTAGCAGAGAAGGCAATGGTTAATAGAAAAACTTATTAGTAGAAAATTACTATTTCAGCAGATTTTCCTGTGACCTGAGTTAGAAAACAGTTAGAAAGCATGTTTTTTTAAAATTTCTGGGCAAGATTCAGTTGGAATGAGTCTGTGCCTTAAGAGAGCAAGCAAATAAACTTCACATCATCATCACATCATTGACAGGTAGGGGTAAGACTACTTCTATGTCTCCACTCTACGGGCTAGCTTCTGTAACCTCAGTGAAGTTTTGCAATGTCCCTGGAAACAGCTGTTCAGCCACCAGAATATTGGAGAGGGCTCATTAGGATATCTCATATGATCACTAGAGGTGCTAGCTGGGAGATTAATAATAAGGAGCCTTTGTTATATTGAAAAGGCCAAGTTATTTCAAGTTTGGACATGCTATTAAAGTAGCCTAAGTAAGAGAGATCAGTAGACTGCCAGCTAGAAGAAAAGGAGATGAAAAAAAAGTAGGTGAATTTGAAAAGTGATCAGTAGGCAGAGTCATTAGGATTTGTATATGAGATTGGGAGAGCAGAATAATCAAAATATTGCCAGAGATGTCGAATAAGGAAATGTATTGACATATAATTTGGGGAATAGTTGAGAAATTCAGTTTTAAGCATGCGAAATTTGAGATGCCTATAGGACATTCAAGGAAGCGTTTAAGTTCTTAGCTGCAGTTACAACAAAGGATCAACTTATAACCATTAGATTTATGAGAAATGAGAAAAATCAATGATGAGTTGTTCAGAGATGCTGATGAGAGCCTCCAATAAGGTACACCTCTTAAAATGGCCAACAATCATAGTTTGTGAAATGGGAGGAATGCATTTTCTGAGAAGTCTTATTCGCTTTAATTTCATTGAAAAACAATGCAGTACTACTATATGGGGAGTGTCTAAAATTATAAAAGGAACAAAATCTAACTCTTCCCTATAAAAAATTTATATTCTCTATATATTCTAATGAAGAAAATACAGTCAAAAATTAGGGTGGCTTTTTAATTATATTATTTTTCTCCCCACAGATACAAACAAAATATATTTTTATCAGAAAATCTAGGTTGGTCATCCAAATATTATTTTTCTATTATATATGTGTTATATATATAATATACATAGTAATACAGTATACACAGTAATTATACAGCATATAATTTTATATATTTACACATATTGTTATAAAGTTCTGCAAATAAATAACAATGGGAAACAAAATTAGATGCAGAGCACTAAGAATCTACAAAGACTGTATTTGTACAAATACAAAGAATATTTGTACAAATACAAATATTATTTGTATATTCTAAATAAATGGAAATCAACCAGTAGAAATATCACCAGTTTTGAACATCCTAAATCTCTAATAACACTAAAATAAATATAGTGCTTTTGTTTGGTGGAATTGAACATAGTAAGCATTGTGGCTCTTTGAAGTCAAAAGAGATGTCGGAAAGAATATTATTTTAACCTTGTAGGTTAATAATTATGCTTCATTGTCCTGTTTTTCTTTTTTTTTATGCATTAGCTTAAAATAGAAACTTAACATTTGTTGTTTGGCCAATTACCTCATAAAGAAATTGCTCATATGGTGCCAAGTGAGAACAGATGCTACAAAATGGTATCCTCCTATACCCAGTTTTATAGTTGTTAATTTCAATCCATTGCAAATGTTTTTCAATTCCATTTAAAGGAGATGATAACTGTGATGTGTAAAGCTTTCATTGTTATTAATTTATTTATTTATGTAGCGCGTCTCACATTACAATGTGATTTCTTCAGGCTTGATTCTCCATTTCTTTCTAAGTGTTTTAGTATTTAAATCTTCTCATTACTTAAGGCTTTCCCTTTTGTTCACTTATTTGGATTCTCAAAAGGAATATTCTCATTCATGTGCGAGATGCTATGTTAAACACTTGTCAGAAAAGTCAACAATTCTGGGATAACAGCATAGTGTACACCAATTAACCAACATATGTGGAAAACTGGAGTCAGAGAAAGTCAATGAGTCAACCAAGTGTGTGTATGTGCTGGGGGCTGGAGGGTGCATACTCATGGGTTGTTCACTCAGCTTGATGACTTTTTTTTTTTTTTTTTTTTTTTGCTTTCAGCTGTTATTATTTGTTAGGTCTTTGCCAAATCATCTCATCAGATATCAGAAATGAGCAGACACATTTTCATGTTTTGATTGTTGTATTCCCCTATTTATCCTTTGCATATGAAAAAAATATGTGCACTATAGACACATGCAAAATTATCCAATAAGACTGAAGTCCACAAAATTCTTCCATCTTAGGTTTACTGTCTGAGAAGAGTGTCATATATACATGACTTGGAAAGAAATTTTTCTATACTTCTTATTTAAAAAAAATTCAGGATGTGTCCCATAGTAACTACTAAATTCAAGAGACAGAGAGACTGATCCGTATTATGTAGTATTTTAATAACAACCATAGAATAATTTGCAATAAAAGAATCTATTCCTTAAGCATTATCTTTTTACACACTCTTGCTTTCTTATAGAACTGGACAATGATTTTTCTGAGCATAAGGAAATGGCTTTGGATCTCCACACAAGTGCTCTGGTAACAAGTCCAAGTCATAGACGACAGTATTTAGATTTGATAAAGGTCTCATTTTTTTTTTAATTTTCCAGAAATAATGGAGTGGTAAAAAATATTTTTAAATAAAGAATTAAATAATTTTACTTTCAGTTCTTTTTTCACAAAAAAAATACCTCTCAATAAATTTGTGTTCAGTATACACATGTTTATAAATACGTCTATTCTCTCATGAGTTTCCTAATGTATTGTTTTTGCTTCTAATAGATCTGATATGGCTTTGTCTAAACTAGTCAATGTGCTTAAAAGGCAGGTCTAACAGCCATACTTATTTTGCAAAGGGTAAGATTTCAGAAGTAGTAGCATACTGGGGACAAAAATAAGGACCTTACTCCAAAAATTGAGCCTTTCCTTGCTCCAAAGGAAATGGTCACAAAAAAGGATATCCTAGACTGAGGAAAAGCTGTAAGAACTGAAGTATGGACATTCTGATCAATTTTTTTTTTCTTTAAATTAGTGGAAGAGGAAATGCATTCAAATGCCTCATTTCTATTAACTAGTCACATGCGGTTTCTATGTCCCTGTAAGACCCAAAAGCTAATTTACTATTACAGATTCACAGATGTTGTTTTATTCATGCTCTAGGCAAGTCATACTGGTCATACTGTATATTTTATTTCTGAATTGCTAATAGAAAATGTGGAACCCTTTCATATTAAAAGAAACACAAAAATAATTTTATTGAAATAATTTATTCTTAAAGCAACCTAAAATATTTATGAACATATTTTCCTTCATTTCATTAAATTCATGTATAAATGCAATACTGTTAATACTGAAGATATAAGTCAGCCACTCAGGGTAAGAAATATGGAATAGTTTAATCCAAAAGCAGTTTATTCCTGAGTTTAAAAAATATCTAAAAGGAGTATTTTTTTTTTTGGGCCATAGAAACCCAACTGATAATGCCAAGCTTTAAGCTCCAAGCTGATATCTTTAAACAATTATTCAAAAAAATAGAACACCAAGCATAAAGTCTAGTGACCTAAGATGACTATAAGACATTTTCATTTCTTACTTCAAATCCTCTTCACTCTGTTTCTCCCATGTCCTTAAATAAAAAATAAAAATGTTATCCTGATTAAACATATTTATACCTTTTTTTGGACCACTGATCCTTTTGAGACTACAAGAAAAAATACACATATATGTATATGTATAAAATGTTGTATTTGACTTAAGGGTCTTATATATATACCCCACCAAAGGCCATCTGTATGCTATAAGGTTTCATGCATCAGAGTTAAGAATGCCTGGTCTAAAACAATATGCATATTTTTCATTTTGGAGGATTTTATAAACCTTCTACTGCCATCATCAAGGCTTCTTAGAAAGATAAGCACCCAATAGGTGTTCATCATGTATTAGTGGTTAATAATGATAAAGAGCTATTTCCTCTCCTTATAAAAGTAATAATTTGAAATCAACTATCATGTGAATTTTGCTACAAATTTTCAGTTCACATCTCCTAATTTCCATGATATTGAAAGCAAGATAATTTTATGAGATGAATCAACCTTCAATAACTAGAAATTAACCGGATCTAGGCAACCCAAAGAAGTTCATGAGGAAACCAAGATATTGGAATATAGAATTGGAATATCTATAGAACTTAGCTCTGTAGGCTCAAAAACTCACAAGTCTAATTTTTGCTTACCCAACAGCAAGCAAAAATCATATATAATTTTTTGGAGATCTGTTTATAACTAGATGTGATGCCCTGCTGGGGGTGGTAGCAATTACCAATGCTCATCATTATTCACTTCTCCTCTCTTTCTTGAACACCCAGCAGACAAGTTTCCAGCCTACGTAAAATTAGTCAGGGCAATATGGCTACTTCCAGCTGATGGAGTATAAACAAAATTTGACATTGTCATTTCTTGGCTGAGATATTTAAAAGCACTTGATTGACTCTGTAGCTTGCTCAAATCATGACACTGACCCTGAAAGCTTCATGTTTATACTGAAAAATGATAAGACCTTAAAATTCACTTGGAAGGCTACTTCTCTGGAGAAATAAACTTAGGCCACCAATATTAATGTCACCAATATTTCAGGAATTAACTGGTAGCTAAGAATAGCTTAGCCTAAGTTGATGAACATGCCAAGTTAGATGACATTTTTTTTAAGAGAGAGAATGAGTCCCCAAGTCAACGAGGATACAGAGAGAAAGAGAATCTTAAGCAGGCTCCATGCCCAGTGCAGAGCCCAACACAAGGCTCATTGTCAGAACCCTGGGATTATGTCCTGAGCTGAAATCAAGAGTCAAAACCTTAACTGACTGAGCCACCCAGGTGCCCCCACATTTGATTTTTTTAAATTAAAATGTAATGAGTAATAGAGCATCATGTCTTCTGCAATTAGTGAAAGTTTTACTTCTTCCTTGCCAATTTATGGTATTGGCATTAAAAATAGGCACAAAGATCAATGGGACAGAACAGAAAAAACAGAAATGAGCCCTAAACTATATAGTCAATGAATCTTCAACAAAGCCAGAAAGAATATCTAATGGGAAAAAGGCAGTTTCTTCAGAAATGATATTGAGAAAACTAGACAGTAACATGCAAGAGAAAAAAAGTGGATTACTTTCTTATACCATATACAAAAATAAATTCAAAAAGGATTAATGACCTAAATATGAGAGAGGAAACCACCAAAATCCTGGAGGGAAAGACAGGCAGCAACATTGATCATGGCCATAGCAACTTCTTATTAGGTATGTCTCCTGAGATAAGGGTATAAGCAAAAATAAACTGTTAGGACTTCATCAAAAGAAAAGACTTCTGCAAAGTGAAGGAAACAATCAACAAAACCAAAAGGCAAACCTACTGACTGGGAGAAGATATTTCAAAATGACATATCTGATAAAGGGGTAGTATCCAAAATAAATAAAGAACTTATAAAACTCAACACCCAAAAGAAATGAATAATCCAATTAAAAATGGGCAGAAGCACCCTCAAGTGCTGCTCTGGCTACAGTGCACTTGTTCAGAGCTCCTGGATCCTGCTAAGCTAGCACCTCCATCGTCTCTCTCCAACTGTAATATCATCAATTGGGACCTCATCACCCATGATGAGAGTTCTCTGATATCGACAAGATACAGGAGATTGCAGATGGGCTGTGCCTGGAGGTAGAGGGGAGATGGTCAGTAGGACAGAGGGTAACATTGATGACTTGCTCGTTGGTGGAAATGCCTCCACTGAAGGCCTAGAGGGCAAAGGTACCAAAGTACCACAGTAATCACTGGTGTTGATATTGTCATGAACCATCACTTGCAGGAAACCAGCTTCACAAAAGAAGCCTACAAGAAGTACATCAAAGATTACATAAAATCAATCGAAGGCAAACTTTAAGAACAGAGTCCAGAAAGAGTAAAACCTTTTATGACAGGGCTTCAGAACAAATCAAACACATCCTTATTAATTTCAAAAATGACCTGTTCATTATTGGTGAAAACATGAATCCAGATGGCATGGTTGCTCTGCTGGACTACTGTGAGGATGGTGTGACCCCAAATATGATTTTCTTTAAGGGTGGTTTAGAAATGGAAAAATGTTAATGAATTTGGCTATTACTTTGGATATATCACCTGTTGTCCTAACTAGCTGCTGCTCTACATCCACACAACACCAGAACTGAGACAAATGGGACTGATGTCACCTTGAGCTCTTCATTTATTTTACCTTGATTTATTTGGAGTGAAGGCATTATTTTGAGATAAAAAAATGTGTCATGTAGATTGTCCAAAAATGAAATGCATTTAAACCCATTTGAGAGAATGATTCTTAGTTTAACACATTTTTAAATCTATCCTGTATAGTGTCCTGAAGAAGCTAGAGCTTGATTATAGACTACTGCTAGAAAGCATAAGACTACCCACAGATAACTTCTACAGTGAAAGCTACTTCTGGGACTGGAATATAAAAAACAGGAACCCAAAGTCTTAATTCTGAGTTCAAGGAAAGTGAAAGACCATGCTCATAGCCAGGTCAACATTTGAAGTGGGTTCCTTACACATTTTGTCACCTACAAATGGAAGTAGTTAACTCGGGGAGAGATCACCAAAAGAATAAAAAAGAGACTAATAACAGTTGGAAGACAACAAAGTGGGCAGAAGATATGAACAGACATTTTTCCAAAGAAGACATCCAGATGGCCAATAGATACATGAAAAGATACTCAACATCATTCATCATCAGGGAAATACAGATCAGAACTACAATGAGACATCACCTCACACCTGTCAGAATGGCCAAAATCAACAACACAAGAAACAACAGGTGTTGGCAAAAATGTAGAGAAATGGAAGCCCTCTTGCACTGTTGTTGGGAATGCAATCTGGTACAGCCACTTTGGAAAACAGAATGGAGGTTCCTCAAAAAGTTAAAAATAGAATCCAGCAACTGTGCTACTAGATATTTACCCAAAGAATCCCAAAATACTAATTCAGAGGGATATGTGCACCCCCTTGTATATAGCAGCATTATCCAAATAGTCAAATTACAGAAACAGCCAAAGTGTCTAGCAACTGATGAATGGATAAAGAAGAAGAACATGTATAAATACACTGAAATATATATACACAATATATAAACACATATTGTGTACATATATACACAATAGAATTACTCACCCATGCATGACAAAGAATAAAATCTAATCATTTGCAATGATGTGGATGGAGTTAGAGAGTATTATGCTAAGTCAATCAGAAAAAGAAATACCATGTGATTTCACTCATATGTGTAATTTAATAAACAAATAAATAGGCAAAGGGAAAAAAAGAGGAGAGGCAAACCAAGAAACAGACTCTCAACTATACAGAACTGATGTTTACCAGAGGGGAAGTGGTGGGGGTATAAGTGAAATAGGTGATGGGGAGTAGGGAGGGCACTTATGATAAGCACTGGGTGTTATATGGAAGTGTTGAATCATTGTATTATACACCTGAAATTACTATTATACTGTATGTTCACCAATTGGAATTTAAATAAAAACTTTAAAAAGTTATGGGTAATGGAGATGTTAGAAAGTCAAATAAGAGAAATTAGTCAAAGGATTCTGAGCATTCTTTTGTCACCCCATAACTTACAGATCATATTTAAGTACACTCTGACGTTGCTTTCAGTGTATGATAATGGAGAATGGTGGATTTCTGAGTGGACATGAAACTCAAAATAGTACTTCATTATTCCTGTTTGGGGTAGTTATATGGGAATTGAGCTGGCATTTGCTTACCAACAGGCCAGAGGTGAATATTTACCACAAACTTTTTAGACCAGCTAACTCTCAAAAATCTAACAGTTAACTCTTCCTATCTTATCACAATTTTCTGATATGACCTGAAGGAGGCTATGTGTGGTTGGTGACAAAATCTACCTGAACAAGATAAAGTTTAATAACTTTTAAAGAAAATGGAAATTTGATCTCCTCTCTAAACAGACTGTCAAGATGTACACTCCATAGGAATAGAGAGTAGGGTTACTGAACAAGAAAACAGCCAAAATAATATAATTATTATTATATAATAATGATGAAATATAATATAATATTTAATAATTTATTATATATTATTTAATAATTTATTAATGCAATATATTATTTAATATTATTTATTTGTATTTAATGTAATATATTATTTACCTTCATTCAGTTCTAACAAACATCGTATGCAGCAGAACTACAGCTACTTCTGGCAAATGTTCCCTAGAATAAAAAATTATATTATAAATATCGACTATTTTCAGCAGTAGGAAATATAGCTAATAGCATATGCCAAGAGATCCATGCTCCAAATTGTCGGGTGTGTAGATTTCTCCAGAATCCTTCCTAAAATCAACCACTTACTTTTCACAGGTCATTTGAGCCCAAGTAATTTTTTAAATCAATGCTCAGCACACTTTCTAGGATATTAAGTAATATGCACATCCAGCAAGAGGAAAGCTTAACATTCTTTGGAAGCAGGATAATAAAGGTGGTAATTGCTAATAGAACACTCGCAATGACCTAATGTCGAGCCCATAAACACCTACACATCGACTGTCTCAATTGCTCTTAGATGAATCTTGGAAGGTGGCAGACCATTTTTTAGTGCAAACTGGCATTCAATTATGGTCTTCATTTAATTAACTATAGTATTCACAAGGTCAATTTGTTCTCTATATACAAGATATTACATCTTCCTCAGCCAAAGGAGACAAAATAGTGTCCCCGTCTTTCTGTCACCAGAGAATGAAATCAGGTTAGCATCTTGTGTAATGATCCCTACAGATAAAGGTGCATTGTTCAGCTGAATGAGAACATAGAACAATAGTCTAATCACAAAGCAGTGTACTTTGAAAGCTACAATATCATTTGAGAGATATTAGTTCATCCACATAGCGTATTGTAGAAAGAAATAGCAATTCTTCTACTACTCAATGGAGAAGCAAAGGCACAAAGACATCAGTAGACACAGAAGACAAAACAGAGGAGAACAAGACGTCACATGTGTCCTGTTGTTATAATCACTCCACTTTTTACCCAAATAAAACAAGCCTTTCTAGGTTTATATTTCAGGTAAGCTTAAAAACTCGCAAATGCTATAAAGGAACATAAACAATACAAAAATCTGCAATCCTGTGCACGCACACACACTCAACTACCAAAGTACTGATGAACAGCTACAAAGTTTCTCCCTTTCTTCAAAATTCTTTCTCAAAGCAGCTGCTGATTTCTCTTCCCTTCTTGTCTCCTTCTTCCATTTCTCAAACATCTCTCCTCTTTTTATAACACTGCTGTTCTCCCCTCACATGTTTCTCCCAAAGGCTAACCCCTGACTTCTCCTATCTTAAGTTCTTTCCTTCCAGATGTCTCCATCTTTTTCCAGGCACATATGTTTTTACCCCTCCATACCCTTTGGCTTGCCTAATTCCCTATCTCCATTTACTGCACCATTAACTCAACAATGATTAGTTACAGAGATAATTTTCCTTACAAAGTAGCTGTGTGTGTATGGAATTGGCTGGGAAAAGGGCACAACGAATATGGGAAAACTGGTAATTAATACAGATTTTGTTCTGGTCGCATCTGTATATATTCATAGATATATAGCTCTGTTACTTCACCAACTTTATGACTGAAATTCAAGTTTAAGGAGATAAGATGGTCACACTTGAGTCAATGTTTTTTGTTGTTGTTGTTGTTGTTGTTGTTGTTGTTGTTGTTGTTTTTACTTGAGCCACTAATTTTACCTCTTCTTTTACTTTAGAACTCTTGCTGTCTCAAAATATTCAGTCAAATCCATTCAGCCAGAAGGTTTTTATATCAAACATCTCCAAATCCAGAAGTATCAATCCCAGAGATCTCAAAAAATGATCCTGTAAACAAGTAAATTACTTGTCTAATTTACCTGATGGATAGACGACTTGAGCCAGGATAAAATCTGCCCATGGAAGTCTACCACTTATTAAAGGGAGACTTTGCCTCTTCACATTTAGGCATTTATAAAATAGGGATAAAAATAACCTGTACCACCCTCAAAAAGTTGTGGCTAAATGTTAGGATATATTCTAAATCACTTGAGAATTGCAAAATTCCAATCCAAGGAAAGGTATTTATATTGCCTTTGATCAGCCAGCCAGGTGGTGTTAAACGGGGTTTCTTGGACATCAGATTTTTCTACTGCTTTCCAGGTGTCCTTTTATGCATATTTGTGGTATTTGCTCAGGCATTCTGTATTATTATTTAAAGCAATGTGCAAAGAACTAAGAGAACAGACTCTAGAATCCAACCAATCTAGCTCATATTCTGGGTCCTGCCACTTGCTATTCATAAAATTTAAGAGATGTCATTTTAACCACTTCCTTCCTTTGAATGTGCATGTGGAAAATGGAGGTAAAACTAGCATTTAACTTAAGGTGTTGCTGTGATCATTTAAAGTGTTAAAATGGGTAATATGATTTCCAGGGCACGGGAATAGTGTTTTACAAATTACGAGAAAAAAAAAAGGGAATATTTTTACCATCTGATATTCTATGTCACAGAGTTTACGAGAAAAGTCAAAAGCTTTATATAACTGAAAATAATACTGAAAGTTGCTACTTTAAATTTCATGTGTTTGCAAATACAAGGCACTATTTTCCAATATATTCGTATTGATTTTCTAATGTTGCTTAAACTGTACTGTATGTGATAAGTGTATTGTTTAGTGAAGGGAAAAGAGTATGTGGGAATGATAGACTATTGGGGTTGAAGTCTGTTTATCTCTAAGTAAGTTATTTAACATCTTAATATTTTATTTTTTTAGCAACCTTATAATAACTGTAAGAATGAAAAAAAATAAATAACTGTAATAATGAGTCTTAAGATTTTTGTGAGGTGTAATAGGAAAGTCTTCACATTATTCCTAGCAAACGGGGTAAAGGGAAAACATGTTAGTTATCTTCTCCTGTTGATAGGGGGAATGGAGTGTGTGCAGCTTCTGACAATATTTACTACGTGTCGGGTGCCTTGTGACTTCACACTCACCTTCTAAATGTCAACTGAGTAACCGATCTCAAGTCTTAAGAGAATCATCTTAAGATAATCATCTTATTAAGAAATGATACTTTAAAGAGGTTATTCATAATCTGTGTCCCTGGACCTTTATGAGAGCCTGGGATTATTTTCACAAAACATTATATACCTGTGCCCTTGTTGCATAAGGAAACAGCCCACATTTGAGTATTATCAACATACAAAATCATTTAAAAACATGGAATATTTTTTTTTATTTTCATACAATGTCTCAAGAGATACTAACAGTATGTAATCAATTTAGGAAATAATAAAACTATCTGTTAAAATTAGTCTTTACCCCCAAAACGTGGAAATCACTAGCCAGAGGACACTCAAACTATGGCATTTTAAAGTTATTTTAAATCCGATTCAAAGCAGGGCTCTTATTTTAACTGTCCATCTTCCCCCACACTCTAGTTATTTTTATAGTTTCCTCTTTATGCTCTGATTTTATAGTGTGACTACTCATGCATATTTGTTCCAGGGCTAAATTTCTAATATGCATAGTGCATAGAATCATGTACTCTCAGAGTTAAAAAAGACCTTAAAGTCATCTAGTTCAACCATCCATCAGATGCATGAATTATTCCTACTTATGTCTACATCCACTTTCATGGTGCCTTAAATATACCCTAGACATTAGCCCTATAGCCAAACATTAACTCTGACTCTAAGTGGAATTCTTAATTCATCAGCACTTTTAAAACTCCCCACTTGTAACAAAAATCTCAATTAAAGTGTATTTAACCGCTACTTTCACAAGATGACTGATTCTCTATAATATATATTGAGCTAGCTCATCATCAGCAGGCAAGTCACTCTCATGTATTAAATTAGATGCCTAGGGAACTACATTAACTCTTTCAGACCATGAGGGTATTTAGTGTTCAAAGTGCAGTAACTGTAGTAAAGAGTTATGTACCGGAGAGAGGCATGAATAATAGATAGCCTGACAAGGAGTAAAATAAAGAATTCCAGAAATAAAGGACCTCTATAAGAATGGTGCTTTTTAGTACATTTTGAATACAAAAGAAACAGATTATTAAATACTGTGATCCACCATTTAAATGGATTTCTTCTGAAATTTAAATCTATATAGGCACTCACTCTTTAAAGCATCACATTAAGAGAGAGTTGTGTCGCCTGTTATAGACCTCATATTGACAGAGATGTTGTGATAATGACAGTCATTACAATAACTGCCTCATCAGTTTTAAATGATAGGCATTAAATTTGTGTTTATTAATCTTTAACTTCCCTTTTGAGTTTTCAGTGACACAAAATGAAAAGTCCTGAATTTAAAATTTCTCCTCCATCCTCATCTTTTCTTTCCCTTTCATTTTTTCCTCCTTAAGAGTCCGATGCTATTCACGTAGCTTCACAACTGACGTTAAAATGATGCATGATTAAAATATTCATTGTACTTCCACAGAAAGGACTCTTGTCCAATAATTTCGGCTATAAAAATAAGGAATGTTATTTTTCACAAAACCTTTTTCTTTTTTTTTCATTGCTGTTGGAAATGGACTGTATTGTACATAGTTGAGCATCAATTTAAGGACCAAGTTTGAGATGAAAAGATACACCTTATGATAAAAACTGCATAAATTTGTGCCTCCTCGTTCCTGTGAAATAAACTGATTTCTAGTTTCTTTAAGCACACAACATAGCAGTCACTTATTCTCATAGGTTCTTGGTATCAGAAAGTTCTACAAGATACTGAATTGTAGAGGCTCTAAGAAGTACAATGGATGTGCAAAGCTCTCAGAGAATTTATTGTGTAAAATATTCTGTATTAGTTTTCTGCTGTTGCCATTGCAAATTATTACACAGGTAGTGGCTTGAATAAATTTACTCTTTAGTTCTGTAGGTCAGAAGCCCTGAAGCCCAACATGGGTCTTCCCTGGCTACAACCAAGGTGTGTAGGGTGCACTCATCTTCTGCATGCTCAAGACAAGGATCCACCTTTTGCTTAATTGCATTGTTAGCAAAATTCAGATCCTAGAGGTTACAGGACCCCCACTTCCTTCCTTCCTGGCTATTGACCGAGGACCTTCCCCAGAGTCTAGACAGTGTCACGTTCCCTGGCTCAAGGTCTTCTTTCTTCATTTTTAAAGCCAGCAATATCAAGTCCCTCTTAAGCTTCGAATCTCTGTTGCCTCATTTTCCATCTCATCTCTCTTACTCAGCCAGAACTGTTCCTGGATTTTAAGAATTCATGTGGTTACATTGGGTCTCCTGAATAATTTAAGATAATTTCCTCATTGCAAGGTCTATGTTCTTAATCACATCTGCTAAGTCTCTTTTGCCTATGAGGTAACACATTCACATTCATGGGTTCCAGGGATTCGGGTGTGGACATACTTGTAGGGGGGACACTATTCTATCTGTCATGTATCCAAACCTGGTAGGCTGAATTGTTGAAGATTCTAGGACTATTAACACTGGGCACAGAAAACTTAGAATCAAAGACTTTACTTCAAATTTCTTTATATTATAATAAAAGAAACTCTGTTATAAATAGCTGTGTGATTTAGTAGAACTATGTATTTTAAATAAAGTGGATTATTGAGGAATTATCCTAGTACAACAAGCCAAAAAGTCAACAATTTGTATTTTGCATATAAGTGTAAAGACTGAAAACTGTCTGATTACTTACATTGGGTAGTGATTGATCTTGCCATCAAGCATCCTTTCACCCTCTAGTAACCTTGCCCCGATTTTTCTGTGGGGACCTAAGTTCTTTCCTCAGTCTCAACTCAGGCTCTCCCAAATAAAGCAGAACCCAGGGATGGAAGATCTTGCTAGACTTGAACAACTCAGCATAGCACATTTCCTTAACCGCTTAGCTGAATTTATCTGCTTCAAGTTCTATCTGAACTTTACAGAACAGATCTTTTCAATAACATTTAGAGTGTTTTTTTTTCCTGATCCTCAACAAAAAAATGGAACATCCTTCAAATAGTTTTAAGAAGCCACATGACCTTGGTATAACAATCTGATGACAGTATTACAAAAATTAATTATGAACTAGGATGTGAAGATGTAAGTGGAATGTATTATAATTACATAATACTACTTAATTGGGTTTATTTGGGAAACAGAAAGATGACTTAAACTTAAGAAATGTCTCAACAGTTGATAACTAGTTTATCAAAAGTTTATTATCTCACCTATTTGCAAAGTTCAGGAATACCTTTGCTTTCAGAAAAAAAAAACTATTGGAACTAAAATTATTTTATGCATATGTGATTTTTAAGTAAGATTTTAAATGAAGTATAACATTACATGAAAGAACAAATTTTTTAATGAAATGCTTGATAAAACTTCACCAATTGAATGCATATATATATATATATATATAATGCAGCATCTCAGAAACCCCTTTGCTGACACCAGCCCCACTCTGGACCATATAAACTCTATCCTGACGTCTAACGAAATAGACTAGTAGTGTGCAAAAAAAAAAAAAAAAAAAAAAAGGAAATAAAAAAGTAAGAAAATATAGAAGTACCTGATGCTGTATCTTTCTCCAGTCAGGTTTCATTCTTTCTTCTTTTCATGAAAGGGTTACTCTTCATTATGTTATCAACACTCAGTTAAGGATTTCAGTTCAGTTTCTTCTTCTGATAACATCACTCTTCCTAAAGATTCACCTTCCAGGTTTCTTAGCTTCCTTGGTAAACACATCATTGTCCTTTTCCCAGGCACACCCTGAACTTTGCTCCTGGTGTCCACAGCACAGAGAGAATGCCAAATCACCATTCCACTTAGAGAGTTTTTGTTTTAACAGCCCTCTCCAGAAAGCTTCACACATTGGCAAATGTCTTCAGAAACCCCCAGTTGTGTGTTTGTTGACTCTCAAGTTCAATTTTGTCACTCCATGAAAGACTGTAAAAAAACAACAACAAAACCTTGCTTGTTTATATTACCTCAAACCATGGTCCTATTTCATAGGAAAATGCCAAGATTCTCTCTCTCTCTCTCTCTCTCTTTAAAGATGTTATTTCTTTTTTCATGAGAGACACACAGAGAGAGAGGCAGAGACACAGACAGAGGGAGAAGCAGGCTCCCTGGGAGGGAGCCCAATGTGGGACTTGATCCCAGGACCCTGGGATCACGCCCTGAGCCAAAGGTACATTAAATTTATGGTTTCTGTCTGCTATAACCTAGCTCAAGTATACATTTTATTTTACATACCAATCCATTTTCTTAATGAAAGAAAACTTAGGAGTAGGCCTCCTTTGAACCCACCTCCTTATGGGTCAGTTTTAGATATACTTTGTGCCTGTAGTCAGGAGGGGAACTGCTAGTTCATTAGCAAGATTTCTAAACATACATCTTATTCTATGCTATTTCCTAGGGCTTTTATTGACTTTTAGGTTACTTTTATACCTGGAGAACTTGCTGCAACTTTTGCTTAGCTCTAATTTTTTTCTGGTACAGTGGCTACTCTACGCCGGTGTCTTTTTTTTTTTTTTTAATCCCAGACATTTAAAAGTAATGCCCCGTCTCTTTCACATTGCATACTCTTATGTGTTCTTATTTCATTTATTTGGTAAGTCAGAACTTTCAGTTTTTCGTTTATAAACTAGGAGTAATGAATGAACATTTTTCCCGTAAAATATGATATTTAATTTTAGTTATTTAGATAGGCTTTGTCAAACTAAGGAATTTTGTCTAATATGATGACACTTTTTATCATAACTACTTTTTATTTTATCGTGTATTTTCTCCATTATTTTATTTTATTTTATTATTTTATTTTATTAAGGGTTATTTATTTATTTATTCATTATAGACAGAGAGAGAGAGAGAGAGAGAGAGAGAGGCAGAGACACAGGCAGAGGGAGAAGCAGGCTCCATGCTGGGAGCCCGACGTGGGACTCGATCCCGGGACTCCAGGATTGCGCCCTGGGCCAAAGGCAGGCGCTAAACCTCTGAGCCACCCGGGGATCCCCCTTTCTCCATTATTTTAGATAATGACTGCATTTCTTTTTTTAGGCCCTCACTGAGGTGGATTACACCAATAGATATCCTGATATTAAAACACCCTCATTCCTACTTGGGTCACGATGTACTAGTATTTTCATTATACTGTTATTATTAGTTTAGATTTAAGATTTCTAAAGGAAATTAAGTATTTTAAGTAAGATGGTCTTAAAACTGTTTCATACACTGCCTTTATCTGGTTTTAGAAAATGGTTGTTTTCTTCAGATCTTAACTTTGAACCATTCTCTCCCATCTATATGTTCTAAAAATGCATATATTACATAGGAGTCATTTTGATGTTAAATACTGATAGAATACCTCTGTCAGGCCATGTGAATTAGAGAGAATTTGGTTGAGGATATTTTTGTTATTAATTCAATATCTTCAAAAACATTTTATTTAGTCAAGTTTAATAATTTTCCTTAGAACATAACAGCATATATTTGGCTAGACTTTCCTTCGCTATCTTCCTTTTCAGTATATGTATTGAATTTGTACTTTAACTTTTTCTATCTTTTAGCTAAAAAAAAAAAAAAAAAATCCTGTACTCTGTTTCTCCTTGAGAGACTCCATACATTTCACAAAGGACTGTAACAAAAACTCCTAAGCTCAAAAAGCCAACTCTTGACTATTTTTGTCTTCTTCTCTCCCATGCCATAGTATTGGAAAGCAAGTTTTCACTTTTCCTTCCCTCGTTATCACTTTTCATTTCTTCATCACTAGGTCAGTCTGTTTCTCAAGAAGTGGATGACAGAATGAAACAAAGTATAATAGTCTCTGTTCTAGAAGGCTGGTGGTGATGATACCACCAAACAGAAACACCAAATTCCAATTTCTGTGCTAAGAGAAAAGGAGGGAACACCTGTGCTCCCAGATTCCCAACCTGTACGTGGCAACTCTCAGCCACACTGTAATTCCCCATGTTTACCAGAAATAGCCCTGAGCAGCCTGAGGCACTTCAAGATGATTTGGTTTCATTAGTTTTTCTATACATGTTGTTTGGTTAGTCAATTGGATGAGTCTCACCTCAAGCAGAGAATAAAACCAAGCCCAGCTATTGGATACTTTCAACTTGTCTCTCACCCAGGGTGAAGGCGCAAGAATTCCCAGCTCTGGAGAGTTAACTGAAGCTGACAGTTGCGTGCCCTGGCATCTGTAAGCTTGCCTTCCTGGCTTTTATTCTTATTCCAGAGAAATCGAGAAGAGGGAAACAAAGTCAGACATCAATGTGCCATCATTCTTGAATATTTGTGATTTCTATTTCTTTATTCTTTAAAAATACTTACTATAATCTGAGGAGCATGCAGATGACAAGATAAAATAATAAACAGATTACACATTGATAAACCATAGAAAGTAAAGTTTTTCCTCCACATGTCTCTCATCCTGCAGTCCAGCCTCACCGCAGACTATATGCTGTCGATAGCTGCATGTGTATACTTTCAGAGACATTATAGTCATACAAGTACATACACACACTTTGAATCATAAATGTTAGTGTATTATTTTGGGGGTCTGGCCTTTGCCTTTTTTTTCTATTTACTGTATCATGACACCATTCATATCTGTAAAAGTGACCCATTTTTTAAGAAAACAGCCACAAACTATGTACCCAGTTGCACGAATAGTATTGTTATTGAGAAAGGTTCAGAGTCAACATCCCTCTATCAAGTAATAGAGGAATAAAACCAAATGAATAAGAGAAAACCTAGGGAGAAAGGATCTATGTGTGTTCCCAAATATGTGAATACATGGTGCAATGGGAGCCACATTAGATAAAAGAACACATCAGATGAAAATCACATTGTCAAAATATAAACAAGGGGCAAGAGACTGATTATGGAATACTACAAAATTCTAATCAGTTATTAAGAAGTTTGGTTTAAAATAATATGCCAGAACTTGGAGAAAACTCTGATGGATAGAGATGGTGAGCAAAATGATGGAAAAAGATATAAGTGAAAAATAGAATTTAAGCATTTTGCACATTGATCTGTGATATCTAGATATTTCAGCAGTTTCATTTGAGGATCCCTCTGGGTTTAGGGTGGATCCTAAATTTGAGTGTTTTCAATTGATTTAAGGTCATATCTTGGGGCTTTCCCCCCTATGTTGATAGAGACAGAAAGAAGATTAGATAGATGATAGATAGACAGATAGATAGATAGATGATAGATATGAAAATACACAAATTTTTATATATATTATACATGCACATATACTTATGCAAACACATATGTGCATATACACACAGATGTTTTGAGAGGAAAGACAGGAGGTGATTGTTTAGAAGTAACAGAAGCAGGCATATTTAGAATATTTAGAATATTCTTTTCAGACAGTTGGTTAATAATTCTGGAGGCACATAGTTTAAATATCTCAAGCACCCACAGTAGTTGTCTTACTCTACTTAAGCTACTCTCTAACACAATACTACAGACTGGATAGCCTAGAAACAACAGAAATGCATTTCTCACAATTCTGGGGGAAGGAAGTTGGAGATCAGGATACCAGTGTGGTGGAGGGAGGGTTCTTTTCTGGGTTGCAGACTTCTCATAGCCTGACATGTCAGAAAGGGCAAGGAGCAATCTGGAGCCTCTTTTAAGGAGGTATTAGTCCCATTAATGAGGGCTTCACTCTCATGACTTAATCACCTTCCAAAAGCCCCACCTCCTATTTTGGGGGCTCACAGACATTCATGCCATAGCAGTAGCATAGCTAGTTGTATTTAGATTGCTAACAGTTCATGTCCACTAAAAAACTATAGTCCGACCGTAAAACAGTTGCAATGTCTGTATGAAATTAGGCATTCAGATTTTCCATGCCTACACCTGTGTACCCTCCCCTACCATCCACTTTGGTGAATATACCTAGGCCAAGATCGCTAGCAATCTGTGCAGCCAAACATCATGAGAGAATACTACGAAATTAGACATCATAAAATAACTGTCATGATACATTCAAACTTAGTTATTAAGCTCTCCCCTAGAGTCGTATTTCTCTGATTCTCTCCCCTCTTACTTTCTGCCATTGACTACTTTTCCTATCTTTGAGAAACACACTTTTGGAGTACTGCTCATTCATTCCCCGTGACAAAATCTGCAAACCTACCTGTATCTCCTTTTACTTCCTACTTCTTCACTTACAATGAACCAAATATTTGGACTTTTTTTTCCTATTATAAGTGAATCTTTTTCTTCATATGACTCAATAAAAATATAATTTTCTCTGTCTTTCCCTTTATCTCTTTACTTATCAATATCTCCCTAATTAGATCATTCTCATTCACATGTCAAGCTGCTCTGTTGTTTCCCATATCAAGTATTTTTTAGCCTTTGTTGACTTCATATTCCTATCAGCAAAAGCTTCCATGAACTTCTTCAAAAAAATTGCTTACATTTTTCACCTCCACTTTCTGATATTACATCACTTCTTACACCACTCTGAACTAACTTCTACCCATCCCCATCCACCACCCAGTTCAATGAATCTGCTTGAGCCCAGTTTACTAACAAATTACTTTTCCCTTAGGTTCTATGACAACACATAACTTTAATTTCCCACTGAATTCTCTGCCCTCTCTTTCACATTTTTCTCTGCAAATTTCTCTGTATTAGCCAAACCTTAAAATGTCATTTCTTGCAATTTGGTCCTGGACCCTACCTTCTCTCTCTACAGATGATCTCATTCTCATGACTTTAAAAGAGTTGCTTAAGGCTAAATGAGAGATCTTTCCTCTGAGGTATATACACCTGCGTAGTCAAGTCTGAACTCTCGACTTTATCCTATCCCAAACTGTACCCCTCTCATCATTCACTTGCTCAAGTTTAAAATATTCACATTGTTATCAGAAAGTACCATGTACCAGTTATCAATCCCAGAGGAGTAGAGTACTGCATACCAGTTATCAATCCCAGGATAGAACTCTACATATTTCTGCCCACTGCATTTTGGTATAAGTTAAAAAAATCTACAACACAATCAGACACTAGATGGAACAATGCCCTACAGAGAGAAAACACAGAGCAAGATCAGCTTCAACAGTAGGCATTGGTCCCCCATGGCTAGAAGGTCTCTCCAAGCAGCTATTTCAGGGCAATCTGCCCACATATACCCCTCGTGCACCACAGGAGGAAAGATCCAGTTCCCTCCTCTTGGAGAATAGATGTAACCAGTGGAGTTGGCCACGTGCCATGTGATGCACATGCTTTAAGTGGAGACCATCTAAGAGCATTCACTGAGCCTGAAAAAAGAAGAGATATTCGCACGCTAAGTGTTAAGTCTGGCACAAGCTCTTGGCTCTTTATCTCTTGGTAAGGTAATGTTGCAAGCCCAAGGCTTATTGTTATGCATCCAAGTGGAAGCCCAAACCTTGTGTGCCCAAAATTGCTTTTCCCAAGAGCTATCCTTCTTATCTACCTCCAACTTCCATCAAATCATGGTTGCCAAGATCTGTAACAAAGCCAGTTCACTTTTCTCCCCATCCACTGCCACAATGTTAGATCAAGCCTTTCTTCTGAGACCATGGTATTGTTCTAAATGGTCTCCTGACTTTTTATTTTTCCTTTCATTCAAATTAATAATGCACAGAACACCCACACTATAATTACAAAAGAAAAAAAACTCAGATTCTGTAGTCTCCTGTTTAAAATAATTTAATTTGATTGTTAAATGGAGATACAAAATTCCACATAATTGCCAAGAGGTCTGCTATTTTACACAACCTCATCCAGCATGTTTTTCCCCTTTCACTCAACTATGGTTTAGTCACTCTGGTTTGTAGTTGCTGGAATCTACATGATACTTCCCTGTCCTAGAGTCTGAATTGTTGGTTCCTCTGCCTGCAGTACTTTTTTGCTTAGATGTAGTAGTGGCTAATAACTTCTTACTATGCAAGCTTCACCTTAAATTTCAACTTCCCCAGAAGACCCTCCTAGCCACCTTAAGAGGACTCTATTACTATCATCACCATTATCTATTTTTACAGCATCTTGTAATTTTAAAAAATTTGACTTGTAATATTTCCCCTCTTATTTTACGTGTGCATATAACCTCTAATTTGTCATGAGGGAAAAGTAATTGTGTCATAATCATTTTTTTCCTAATATAGTTTCTTGTATTTATCAAGCAGTCAGAAACATCTTTGCCATCAACTGATGTAAGCCAGAAATATGAACCAGAAAATTAAAATATTAGACAATTCAAGGCTAAATACTTAATCAAATAATAAAACAAATAAACAAAACCACTCACACCACTCTCTCTTATAGATACCTAGCCAAGTTTTTGGATAATCTGTAATTCCTTGACATATACATCTTTCTCTGATATCAACATTCAAGAAATAATTTTCAATCTTAATATGATGATAAAATTATACAATTTTCACATTCCTGATGTTGCTGTCACCTTCTAAGTACTGTGCCTGTTGTTTGGATTCAATCAATAAACATTTTTATCCAAAGTAAGAAAAATTACTTTTAAAAATAATATATAATTGAATTCATGAAAGATTTTTATAATTTTAGAAAGATTCAATATAACTGTGAAATTGTAGCATCTGATACAGAATACTCTTTGTCAATGCTTAGGGAAAGCAGATAAAAGAGTGGAAAATTGATTATGTAATATTCTGTGTGTGGGAGAGTGCCTTGTCCTAACAATTTAGTATCTATAATACAGAATATAAAAGAATCGTTGTTTGAAAGCTGTGATAATTTTCCTTTGAAGGGTAGTCTTTTAGTTTGGTGCAAATATGGAATGATTTCCAATTACCTAATCGTATGACTCTATTTCATGAAGTCCTTGAGTCAAATTGTCTCCTAGCTGTGATAGTGACTCACAGAGTATCTCTGACAAAAAATATGCAACAGAAAAATTATTGAGAGGAAAAAATTACAGCCAGAATCTTAGGGAGAAAAATTTACATCTTTTTAAATTTTGTTTTTTCCTTTTCAATCTAGCTAGCTGATAGCTGTGACCTTTCTCTACCGTTAAATTCCTTATAGATGTACATTCCAAAAGATCATTTGTCTCTATCATGTATGTGATGAAACAAAGAGAGGAGCCCGGAGTGACTTTTAAATATTAGTTATCAATGTTTATACTCACTGGTCTATAATCAACAATTTTGGAAACTAGTTAATGATCACATGGGATACTAAAAACAATTATTTTTAATGGTGTTTCTAAAATTGAGCACTTTGTTGTCCCTGTATAGACTTACTTCATAGGGCATATGAAGCAACCAAGGATTAGGAGATGGTACACAACCATTAAGAAATATTTGAGTGTCTGACATGTGTTAAGCACTGATATAGATCCTGAGAATACAGTAATAAATGTGCCATAAAAGATCCTTGCTTAACGGAGCCTAACTGGGGCAAAGGGAGAGAGATAACTAATGACTGACAAGGAATTATACAACATGATTTCTACCTGAGATATATATTTAAAAAAAAAAGTGAGACATTATGCAAATGATTTTAGATAGAATGATCAGAGAGGCCTCTCTCAGGAGAAAATGTACAATCTCAGATCTGATTGGTGAGAAAACAATGTTGAGGAATATCAGCATGAAGTTTATAGGATGTGGAAGGACTTGGCATTTACAAGAAACAAACAAAAAGTCTGTGTGTCTGGAACATAGTGAAGCCAGGAAATGGGCACTAGATGAAATCAGAAAAATAAGAGGGTCTTCTTAATAGATGACCTTGTGAGAAGGTAGATTTGGGATTTTACTGTCAGGACAATGGGAACACAGGGATAGTTTTTTGTTCGTTTCTCACAAACTGCACACTTTTCCTGTTGTACAACGTGGTGAGTTTGGATGCCACCACCACAACTAGAGTGAAACATATCTAACATCCTCCAGTTCCTCTATCTCTGATTTCCTCTTCTCTTTTCTTTTTTAAATGAAAGGGACAATAATGAGTCCAGATGCCAGCAGACAGTGGATTAAAACGGGATAATCAGGAAAGCAGGAGGGATAATCTTGGAAAGAGGAAGGTGCCTTAAGACTTACTGTATTAGGAAAGGTGACAGGTACAACTGGCAGAGGAGATGGAGAGAAGCAGACAGATTTGGGGCTAGGCATTCAGAAATGAACATTATGCTAGGTTTCTCTCCTGATTCAACCTTAGGATTTTGTATGTAGTTGAAAAAGAAACAAGATAAATGGCCTCCTATCTTCTATGTTTTTTACTGATTTTTTTTTCTAAATGTGTGGTAGTTTAATAATTTTTAAATATTTACAGTTTATTTTTCTGTGAAGCCTGTCAATACTTTTAGGTAAGACATTTTATTGCAGTGTGGGCGCACACGTTCATTCAGGAATGTACCAGCTGTGATGTGAAAATTGCCCCTTTTTCCCTAATCTTTATTTTATTCAATCTTCTTACACTGAAGTTTCTCAGACTAAGATATATTTGACTAATGTTAATTACACACTGACACACAGTTTTTAAGTCATTATAAAGCTTCACACTTACTGAATTCTGAGAAATATTCCAAGATGCCAAATGAACAAAGTGATGAAGGTAAGCGCTCAAATGAGGGACTGTGTGAAAAGAAGAATAAATGAGTGGTGACAAACTCCTTAGAATAATTATGAATTAAGTAGTGAGCCCTCATCTAAACCTTCATCACTTCAGATAATATTAAAAAAGAATAACCTGCTATTTCATCCTGAGAAATTAATGTCAAACTCTAGCAGTCATTGTATGCCTGATAACTTTGAAGATCTCAACAGAACACACATTTCCAGAAGCATTCAATTTGTTCTAAAATCATGCTTAATCCAGGCCTCCTGTTCATATGCGTTCTATCATCTGAGACTGCAATTTTCAAATATAAGAACTACAGTCATTAAGTATAGACAATGCTTTTAAATGCCATTAGGTGCCACCGTGGGGTGTAGAGTGTCAGAGTATGAGCATAATGTGGTGATCCTACCTCTGTCACTCAGCAGCTGTGTACCCTTGGTAAGTCACTGAGCACCTTTCAACCTGCTTCCCCATATAGGAAATACAGAGGTTGGACTAGGTAATAATACATGAGATCCATTCCAACCCTAAAATATTATAGTTTCTGCTATAACATTATACTGGGTAGGGAAGTGTTTCCCACAGTCATAAAGAAGCTGTAATAATTGCATAATATTTTTTAACAGTCCACAATTCCTCTTTCTTAGTCAATGATGTTTGACTGAATCCTAGAACAATGACCTTAGTTGGGACAGACCGTATTGCTAATGGAAGCCGAATCACACTATTTCACTCTCTGGAAAGTGCCCTGAAGAAGATGACGAAAACAGTGGCCACAGATACCTATACAGAGACAATTTCTTCTTGGGTCTATTTGTCTTTTCTAAGTATTTTATAACCAATATGTATCTTTTTTAACATTTTAGTTAAAAATTTTAGTGAGACAATTACAGATTCACACAAAGCTGTAAGAGATGTAGAGATCCTATGTATACTTCGCCCTGTTTCCACCAATGAAATTTGCAAAACTATAGTAAATAACACAACCAATATGTTGACATTTACACATTTCGCCAAACTTACTCAAGTTTTCCCCAGTTTTACTTGTAATTATCTGGGTGAGAGTGTGAGTTCAGAGCTTAGCTAAACCCCTCCACAATTTTACTGCTTTGGCATCCATTTATGTGGCCAAGCAAGTTGTGGAGGACTTGAAATGTCCCTAGGCAACCCATAATTGCATGTCCTAGAAAGCAATCCACAGACTCACAGCAAATCTAAGCTTCTGATATGACTTCTCCAACACTCCTTGTGGGCAACAGTCTCCCATGCCTCTTAGGATCTTCCCCCTAAGCATCTCTCTCTCTTTTTTTTAAGATTTTATTTATTTATCTATTCATGAGCGACACAGAGAGAGAGAGGCAGAGACACAGGCAGAGGGAGAAGCAGGCTTCCCATGGGGAGCCTGATGTGGGGCTCGATCCCAGGACCCAGAATCACACTCTGACCTGAAGGAAGAGGCTCAACTGTTGAGTAACCCAGATATCCTCCCATAAGCACCTCTTACATAAGACCCCTGAGAGCTCATAGAACCCCATTCTTTTTTGGTTTAAATTGACCAATCTAGTCTTATGTCAGGAATCACAAAGGCCTCTGTAGTGGACCTTAGCAAAGCCATGTGCCCCAGGTCCTGCTGACCTCCCCTGTCTGCACCCTGCCTTCCCATGTGCTCTCTCCAAGTGTGCTGTGTACCTCCTCAGGTACAAAAATTTATTTTAATTTCCCCTGTGGTCTTTTATCAAACCATTAAAAGTAACCTATAAAATTACTGAAGTTCCTAGAAAATTCAGATTCCATGAAACACTTTCGAAATATGTACATTCATTTTATGTTTTTTTTTTTTTTAATTTTCAGGTAGCTCTCCAATAAGAAAACAGAATCTCAAAATGTCTGACTTTTGAGAATTTTATTATCATTTATTAATTCTCCTTTTTCAGATGTTAAACTATATTTTTAACTATGGTTATAGCCATGGTTATATATAGCTCATGTGAAGGATAAGCATACTCAATTAAGTTAAACATATTAATGAGAAAATTTCGGGACACCAAGAACTCATCTGAAACAGTAATAAGCATGGAATAATCTCTAAGAATTCCAAAAATATACTTGAAATTGAAGAAAATTATCTTATACTATGGTTGAACAAGGAAATCACTTAGAAGCAGCAAAAGCCAATGCAAAATTCTAAGAAATATCTAAAAGTTTAAATAAGGTTAGTCTTGTAATTGTAAAGGAGTCAAAAGTTGGGCAGCAATACTGCAAAAAATCTCTTTAAGCAATGATTACTATAAAATCACCTCGTGTGTAGAGGTCTTTAAAAAATCATCATTACCATTTAGAGGGAAGACACCAGCATTTTTTGCAATTAAAAAAGAAAATACTATTTAAAAAAATATTAGGACTAAGATAATGAAAACTAGTAAAAAAATGGCTTCTCATTTCCTCCTTGTCACATTCCATACTCAAGCTTCATGAGGTCACACGATTAGCTGCTGACTAGAGGTTTTTTCCTTCTCCCACCAAGGACCACTCCACAAGTGAGCTGTGACACCCTACAAAGTAGAATGCCTCCCCTGTTCCCTGTTCCTTAAATAATATGTCCATGATAGCAACTGAGATGTGTAGCAATAAAGTACATTTTCTGCGTGGTTTGTCAGCTATGTATAATAGTCAACTATGAAAAAGGTTCAAACCTTCCTTCCTTCAGTGCTGAACTATGAAGAGTTCCCAAGAGTCTACTCATCAAAAATGTAAATCGCGTCAGTGATGGAATCAGTGAACAGCAATATCAAATTTTTTCAAGAAAACTTTAAACCAGCGATGTCAGTAAGTCTCCATAGCAGAAGTCAAGTACTGATGCACCACAGATTAAAAAATCATTCCTAATGAGTGAAGCCCACCAGCAATCACACAATGTCTCACTGGACTTCCTTCCTTCAGGGCAGGTTCAGAAGGGTTCAGGTGGAACAGGCAAGTATCTAAAACGCACTGAGTGAGAGTCCCATGGCAATCCAAAAGCCAAACAAGAAAAATGACATTTAATGATGTTTGGTTGGCTGGGTGAAGTGCTGTGCTTCTCCCCCATTAGCATACATAAATGCATACTACACTAAGAATTCAGCTTCCGTCACATGACACACATTCAACATTTCTATATTTTCTACCACACTGGGTAAGACGTTCTACATGGCACTCAAGAACCTGTGTTGTGTTTTGTTTTGTTTCATTTTCATCCTCTTCCTCAATCCTTTTTTTTTCCTCTCTCCTTATTTCTATTTGGTATTTTTATGTAATTAGGACTAGAGCTTAACATACTGTGCCCAGTGTCTTTAGAGTTAATGCTGTTACTTGCAATTTCCTCTTTCCTCCTTTGTGAAGTCTACTAAAGGACCCAAGGTTGAGTAAATATTTACTAATGAATGGACCCAGGGTGAAGCTCTGTGTGACTTAGTCAACTGTTGGGAGTTTGTAGTTGTGATCAATTCTGTTTTCAAGGATGCACTTGGGAAGGCGCTTTCAAACTGAGTTCCAGATCTGAAAGTTCTGAGATTTCCACCATGAGGAGGAAGGTTAGAGGAAAAGTGAACCAGGCAGTATTTAAATAGATCTGTTATTTTTATTTTAGTGTATTAATTTTAAAAAGCAAGATTTTATTTGAAGAAAAAAGTGTCACTGCCAAAACTATTTAAAACCTCCCCCAGCCTTTTTTTACAAGTTTGTCCAAATTTTGTCTTTTTGCACATGTAGGTAAATAATATTATAAATGTGTCTCAAGAGTATGCACACGTATTTTACTTCTATAATTCAAATAAGACAATTGTAATTGTATTTGAAATACAGGGCACAAGATAGGAAACATAATGAGGTAAAGTTTTTTGTGTAAGAAATATTATATTTAATTCAACCCTTGAATTACAGTTTCAATTATATGCATTTTTTTCTACACAAAACATCACTTTGTAATGAAAATAATACTTGCATATCTACAATAGTTTTCTGTAGTTAATATTTATATCCTTCTCTATATTTCTGTGATTTTCTCCTTTATGGAGTGTTTCTGATTATTATTCAAAATTCTTTTAAAAGCAGATACAATAAATGTCTTAATATTGCAACCTCGAGCTTTGCAGATAAATAATAGCAGTTACAGTGATTTTATTTATATGGTTCTTTGGTGTTAATTATATTTATCATCAGTATCAAAGCCTTATGCTAATTTGTGAGAAAATCTAAGTATCACTAACAGTTCACAATTTTTTATATCCCTAGGGATAATTCTGGAAACAATATTAGCCTTTAACTTCATAAAACATATGAACAATGTTATTACAGTATATCTCCACTATCACGGTTATTAATTTTTCACAGATACTAGATTTGTTCACCTGCAGAGGGATGAAAATGGGACATACTCATGGAAGTCCCCAACTAGAAGCCTCTCTTTTCTAATTAATAGAACGGCCTGCCTTGGATAATTTTTCTACACAGTTATTTTTACACCATGTGGAGATAAAAGGAAAAAAAAAATGACTGTCCAGAGGCAATGACTTTATGTTCCTCATCCCTTTTTGTTCCAGGCGTTTCCTCACTGAATCCAGCTTAAAGCAATATACTCAGAATCAATTTCAGGATATAGTTAATTTTATGATGAAATTATTGAGAAAAGTTAACAAAAAATATTTTTTTTCAGGGAAAGGAACGTGGATCATGTCAACAAAGATGAGAAAGCAACTGACATATGGGCTCTTTGCTCAGGATCACAATAAAAGCTCTTTCAAAGATTCCCAAGGGACCACCCAATCACACAGATGTGATTCACTTATTAGATGGCCATAAGAAGACCACATTCATCTAAAGATAAAAAAGTGAACCCTGGGGGCACCTGAGTGGCTCAGTTGGTCAAGTCTCAGTTGGTTCAGCTCAGCTCATGATCTCAGGGTCCTGGGATCAAGCCCTGGATGGGGAGGACTGGAGGAGGGGTATGTCTCTGCTCAGTGGGGGTGGGGTGGGGGTCTACTTGTCCCTCTCGCTCTGCCCCTCCCCTATGTGTGCTCTCTCTCTCTCTCACACTCTCTCTCCCTCAAATAAATAAATAAAATCTTTAAAAAAAGAAGAGAACGCTAAAAAAAAACAAAAACAAAAACAAAAACAAAACGAAATAGCCTATTCTTGTAAGGACTGAGCTACTAAGCTAAATGTACATTCTAGAGAACTGCAGTAGGAATCAAATTTAATGTTTGTGGAGTTAAGGTAAGTGATTTAAAAAATATCTGCATTTTAGAGTAATAACTTTTAGTTTTCATTTTATGGTCATATTAAGAAAGAATCAAAGTTCTCTTCCTTCTTTAAGAAAATAAATAAATTTCAGAAGATTAGTTTATAGAACCAGAAACCACTCATGAAAGTCAGCTACTGGGGACCCAATTAGACACTGTGACCAGAGCAAAGACTCAAGCCACCACACTACCACACCAGTTCACAGTGCAGGTGATTCACATTGGATTTTAGCAAAACTACAAGTCATTACATGGTGTGCATTTTCATTATCACCTACAAATAGTCCACACAGAGACATTAAATCTACAGAATATGAGAGGTTGGACTGGAGGATAGATACAAGTTACCCACAAAGAAAAGGGCATTTATCATGCCTACAGGGAGAAAAAAAATACAATATTCAGGTGACTGTGGGGCCTAGAAGCAAGGGGGCAAAATGTTATGAAGGAGCTTTTTGAATAATTAAGAAAAACCAAATGCCACCAAATATGAAGTCTTTGAGACCTTATTTTAACTAGCCAATAGAATACATTTTAATGTATTTTATAATTCTTCCAAATTATTTGCATATATTGGCATGACATGATTACTATGTTATATACAATAGAGATTAATATTTAGAGAAAAACTATATAGTTTGACCTTAGAGGGTAATCAATTCAAAGACATAGACTCCTTACATCAACCCATATTTTAGATGTCGAGGAAAAAATTTCAGGGTTTTCTTTGTCTTCCTGACACAAGTGGAGCACTGTATACTTTATTATAATTTATTCCTAAGCTCTGACTAAAAGAATAAGTTTACCGTAAAAGATGTTTTGATGATGATGAGAGCCCATATTTACTTCTGAAAATCTTTTTGAAAAATTGTTTTAGTATTTTAAAATACAGCATTGCCTTTCTAAACCAACAAACAAAAATTGCCTGCGGAGCAACTAAGAAAAAAACCTTTTTATTAACACTTCATAATTTTACCCACAAAAGGCTCCTTCTAGACTGATGACTCTCCAAATTCGCTGGACTGGATTATAATGACTTTTTATTTGTCCAGGAAGTTCATCAAAATATGATGAATTGTTATTAGTGAAGATTGTTCAAATATATGTATTTTTTGCATGAGAGTCTTCAGATTTTTTTTTAAGATTTTTATTTATTTATTCATGAAAAACACAGAGAGAGACAGAGAGGGGGGTGGCAGAGACACAGGTAGAGGGAGAAGCCGGCTCCATGCAGGGTCCCCAGGATCTCACCCTAGACTGAAAGCATTGCTAAACCACTGAGCCACTTGGGCTACCCATCTTCAGACTTCTTAAAGATAAAATCCCAGGTGTTTTGAGCAAGAATATTTAATAGCAATTTAGGATTGCAAAAAGCCTAGAAGATCTTTGAGGGAAAAGTCTCGGAAAAAGAATTTTGATTTCTCTAACAGAGAACTGACTTCTTCAACAGTTGACCAAAAAAAGGCCACTTCTTTGACAAGGAAAATCTTCTTTAAGTCAAATAATTTTCATGTAATATGAGAAGATACGGAGCAGTGGGATGAAAAAGGCAGTAATTCTAAACATCTGGTAAATTTATGTTATTACTTCAAAGCCTTACAAACATTCTGATTACACCGTTAAACTCGGATGAATACAAAAGAGCCCTCTTTCAGCCTATTGCAAATCTGTGTCCTAACCTATTTGCCCATATTAGCAATGTGCAAGATAATATATAATTGTAGCCACAATGAAAAATAGAAGAGAATGAAGCAAAAAAATGGAAAAGGAATTATTAACAATACTGCTTAGCAATAAGCCTGTTAACTTTTTTTTAATTTTTTTTAAAGATTTTATTTACTTGAGAGAGAGAGAGAGAACAAGCAGAAGAAAAGCAGAGGGAGAGGGAGAAGCAGACTCCCCACAAAGCAGGTAGCACAATGCGGGGCTCGATCCCAGGATCTTAGGATCATTACCTGACCTGAAGGCAGATGCTTGACTAAGCCACCCAGGTGCCCCCCTACTTAATCCTTTTAGACTTCCATCATAAAGAGCAAGCAGCACTTGGATCAAATATGACCTCAAAAAATTGTTGTGTAAATGAATAAATAGAGAGGTCTTGGAAAAACAGATGGCACCACTCTGAATTGCTCCTGTAATTACTCTGGCACTGCCTTCTTTGAGTTTCTTTTCAAGAAGTTATAAAAGATATTGGCTATTACTCCTCATTCTCAAGGTCTAATTAAGTACTTCAGCCAACATAGTAGAAAGGTAGAAAGGCAATCTAATTCCAGAAGTAAATGGAAGGTGATTATTTCAGTCAATTTGAAGAGCTAAAAACATCATAGGCTGTGGCTTAAACAAGTATTTGTTTCATAATACTAGAGTCTGGGAAGTCCAAGATAAAGGTACCAGCAGGTGCAACGTCCTATGAGAGCCCATTCTTGACTTACAGTTAGCCATGTCCACACTGGGCCTAGAGAACGACCTCTAGCCTCTCTCTCTTCTTAGAAGAGGATTAATCCCACCACGTGGACTCCATCCTCATGACATCATTTAAATTTAACCACCTGCCTATGCTCCATCTCCAAAACAATCACACTGAGGCTTAAGGATTCAACGTAAGAATGGGGACAAGAGGAAAGGGGGATAAACATGTCATTCCATAACACTGACCAGCTGTAAAGAGAAATTCTTATTTTCAGGGCACCTAGGTGACTCAGTAGGTTAAGCGTTGCATTCAACTCAGGTCATGAACTCGGGATCCTGGAAATGGGCCTGCTCAATGGGGAGTCTGCTTATCCCTCTCTCTTTGCTTCTTCGCTCACACAAACTTTTCCTCTCTTTTTCTCTCAAAATCTTTAAAAAAATTTCTTTTTCTTAGGACCAAACTCTTGATAGTTTAGTGAATATGTATTAAATTAACCTCTTTTGAAATGAAACGGTCATAAACCACAAATTTAATACCCTGTGAATAATAGTGATTTACACAAGGCAAATAACTTTATTTAGTAATAGTAATATTAAAAATTGCATTTCTTTAGTCCTTTATGGGGTGAGAACTTTACATTGCCTCTTTAATAGATCTTAGGATCAGTATCACTAGATATTGCTCCAGCTACCTATCACTCCAGTGAAAACATATTTCATTAGGTAATTTAATCTTTATTGAGTATAATTTGTACAAAAATGCATGTGGCTCCCTGCATGGAGCCTGCTTCTCCCTCTGCCTGTGTCTCTGCCTGCCTGCCTCTCCCTCTCTCAATAAATCAATAAATAAATCTTAAAAAAAAAAAATGGATGTAGAAAGCTTTTCAATGTAAAAAAAAAAAGACAAAATCTTACAAAAGAGAAGTTATTGCTAACTAGACTTGAAAGAACTAATGAATCATTCACTGGAAAACCTCACTTGAAGAAGAAGTATAACACCATTCAGATATTACCTTTTTCATTTAAATGCAGGAATTAATTGTAGAGTGAATCTCATTCATTCCCATTAAGTAGTAAAGAAGTGTAGTGTGATACAGTTTACTGATACTTAAGACAACTAAAGCACAATTTTCACACCTCATTGCTACACATAAATGAGAGGTAAAATGAAACCTAAGACATATAATAGGAGGCCTTTAGGCTCTTTGATCACTCATTATGTGGATTTTCCCCCTACAGTATCACATTAGCTTCCCTGCTTTATATACCAGAACGAAACATGATTCAGATCTGATGTAAATGTTGCAGGTATTATTAAAACTGTGTAAACTCTTCCAGTTCAAGTAATTGAAACATAACCTAACTTTTTATTTGCACAATCTTTACTAAGTCATCTTTCCCCAGACTTTTAATTCTTATTAATGTTAATGAGACCCAGGTGTGTGTGTGTGTGTGTGTGTGTATATATATATATATATCAAATGCCCAAATTATCCTGCAATTATGTATATATATATAATTGCAGGATAATTTGGGTATTTGATTAATATGTATACTTATTACACTTTTAAAAAGCAACAGCTCAACCTTCTGTATCTTGAATTAAAAAAAAAGATTGAATGAAATATGTAATCAGGTCCTATTTTCCTACACCTATGTGTATAGATATTTAGATAGATGGCTGATTACATATATTTTATTTTGTGCTAAGAAGTACGAATTATCTGCATAATTTGGTAAGATAATTTAGTATAAATTCGATTTTTAAAAACATGCTTATAACATCCTGCCATTAATAGGAAGTGTCTCTGAACTAACTACAAATGCTATCGGGAATTATTACATTCAGAGCATTGTCATCATTAGGAGTTTGTGCTGTGTCCACATATAAAACAAGTGTGAGATCCTACTTCCCCACTCAAACCATATGTGCAATCTTAAACAATTTTCTAAGCTAGTTTCCTTGTATGAAATGGAAATAGTACTTGCAATTATCTTATAGATATGTGGAATTAGATGGGTGATGCGATCAAAGCACTCAGATGAGTGCCTGACATGGGATTAGTAATGGGAACCCTCTTTTCAATATTTTTATTTAAATTTGGAGTCATACTATTTAGAAAATAGACTCAAAATTACCTAGTTTAAATCTGTTTTCTTTTTTAAAAAATGACTGAAGGATGCCTGGGTGGGTCAGTGGTTGAGCATCTGCCTTTGGCTCAGGGTGTGATCCCAGAGTCCCGGGATTGAGTCCCACATCGGGCTCCCTGCATGGAGCCTGCTTCTCCCTCTGCCTATGTCTCTGCCTCTCTGTGTCTCTCATGAAAAAATAAATAAAATCTTTAAAAAAATTCCTGAATAAATGGAACCATGAATGAACTGGAGTATTCTAATATTGCTATTAGGGGTAAAAATAAGTAAGCAGATGTCTGTTCCTGATACATTAACTCCTGTTGTGGCATCCGGTGTGTTCTAATACTTACATGAGACAAACTGGGACAGTGATATGTTGTTAATAATAATATTGGAGACTAATTGTCAAATAACTTACACTAAATTACAACTGTTATGCTTCATGCTTCATTAATTTTTTACATTAATTTTAAAATTGTTACTCAAAAAGTTAAAAATAGACCTGCCCTACAATCCAGCAATTGCACTGCTGGGGATTTACCCCAAAGATACTGATGCAGTGAAATGCTGGGACACCTGCACCCCAATGTTTCTAGCAGCAATGTCCACAATAGCCACACTGCGGAAGGAGCCTTGGTGTCCATCAAAAGATGAATGGATAAAGAAGATGTGGTCTATGTATACAATGGGATATTCCTCAGCCATTAGAAATGATGGATACTCACCATTTGCTTCTACATGGATGGAACTGAAGGGTATTATGCTGAGTCAAGTAAGTCAATCGGAGAAGGACAAACATATGCTCTCATTCATTTGGGGAATATAAAAATTGGTGAAAGGGAATAAAGGGAAAGGAGAGAAAATGAGTGAAAATTTCAGTGAGGGTGACAAAACATGAGAGACACCTAACTCTGGCAAATGAAGAAGGGGAGGTGGGTGGGGGGGTTGGGGTGACTAGGTGATGTACACTGAGGGGGGCACTTGGTGGGATGAGCACTAAGTGTTATACTATATGTTGGCAAATTGAACTCCCATGGAAAAAAAACTTTAAAATTGTTCGTTAAAATATAAATATTTTTCTAAATTTTCTTGAAATATTTCTGAATCATAGACTAGTTAAGTATTAAAAGAGAAAATGAGAGTTCTTGAATATAAATTCTGTGCTCTTCCATGTCAGGTTGGGGAGTCCTGAATTTCTGATAGGTGTGCCCGACTCCATATCCACAACCACACTTCAAACATTGCCCCCTGAGCACCTTTGAATTTGCTACTGCAACTTTTGTCTTAAAGGAGATGAACAAATTGAAAATCATTAGCACTAACAGAAAATCCTTTTGTTTATGGCCTCATAAAGTATGGAAAAGCATTCACATAAGAAGGAATTAGGAAATATATTTAGATTTTTTTTTTCATTTACTATAATCAATTATTAAAGATATCAGACAAGCCATGTTCCAAAGTAAGTTATATGGTAAAACACAAAAATTCTAACAGAAAGTAAACTAGAAGTTCGATATCCTAGAAATATCTCATCCCAAAGGGTATGAAAGGATGAGGAGGATGGAGGTTGAGATACTATTTTTAAATTTTTTAAATTTTTTATTTATTTATGATAGTCAGAGAGAGAGAGAGAGAGGGGCAGAGACACAGGCAGAGGGAGAAGCAGGCTCCATGCACTGGAAGCCCGATGTGGGATTTGATCCCGGGTCTCCAGGATCACGCCCTGGGCCAAAGGCAGGCGCCAAACCGCTGCGCCACCCAGGGATCCCCTTTTTTTAAATTTTTTTTAATTTTTATTTATTTATGAATGAGAGAGAGAGAGAGAGAGAGAGAGGCAGAAACACAGGCAGAGGGAGAAGCAGGCTCCATGCACCGGGAGCCCGAGAGATATTATTTTTAAAGAATATTTCTTTAAATAGATTTATTTTATTGGGGGTACCTGAGTGGCTCAGTAGGTTAAGCATCTGCCTTCAGCTCAGGTCATGATCCCAGAGTCCTGGGAACCAGTCCAGCATCAGGCTCCCTGCTCAGCGGGGAGCCTGCTTTTCCCTTTCCCTCTGGTGCTCCCCGTCTTGTGCTCTCTGCCGCATGCACTCTCTGTCTCTCTCTCTCTGTCAAATAAGTAAATAAAATCATAAATGAGTGAATATTTGTTTGTTTGTTTATTTATTTATGAGAAAAAAGTGTGAGGGGAGGGACGGAGGAAGAAGGAGAGAGAATCCTCAAGCAGAGTCCTTGTGGAACCCGACCTCATGACCCTCAGATTGTGATCTGACCTGAAATCATGTCAGAAATTTAGTGGACTGAGACACCTAGGCTCCCCTGAAGATTATTTCTTTGGTGAGAACTTAACTAGGAGCCCAACCTTCTAGGGAAAAAGGGCAGGGAGTACTGCCTCCTATTTAAAATTCCTGAGAAAAGGATTTTAGTACAATTACTTAGAGGGCTTGGTATGTGTCTCTTTCAGTGTAAAGAGGTGGGACTGTGTTTGAGGAATCCAAAGAGCCAAAGGCTGGTGGAAGTGACTGTGGCATCAAAGGGCCTGAGAATTACACCATTCCCACAGTTGGTCGAGGCAAAGAAGCTAGAACATTTCTGCAAATTTGACACAGGCTACACAGAAAATGAAACAAAACAAAGAAACAGCACAGTGTTGTCTTGTATTCTGTGCAAAAGGCTTCCTAGAAAAGTAAGGGGGTCTGGCAAGGTAAAAGGTGGTCGATCATTGGATGTGGGTGACGTTTGGTGGAAAGACAGATCTGTCAGCCAGTAGTAACCATGGCATCACCAGCATGGGTTGTCTCCAAAGAAAGCATGAAATTACCCAAAATATGTCATCTTTAAAATCCTGCCATATCTCAGAGAGCATAAAACAATTTCTTTCTTTTCTTACTCTAAACTTAGAAGGATCAGAAAGCAAGGAGAGCTCTATAGTAGGCAGAAAATCAGAAGCTGACAAAAAGCCAGTTCCCTTATGGAATTACAAGAGAAGATGAGATGGGCCTTTGCTCAGAAAAACAAGTTGTAAGAATGGAGCTGAAAATGATGAGGCAAAGACTACACCAAAGGAAATCTGGAGTTGTGAAATGGATGATAAGAGGAGTCTTGAGTAGGAAGGAGGTAGCTTAGTAGAACAGAAGGTCATATAAGATGAAGAATGAAAAATGTCTGTTTGACCTACATGAGAGGACCTTTCATTGATTAGTATGAGTAGAAGCAATTTTAACCTGGAAAATACGTTCTTTTCCCGTTGGAGACATTTCTACAACAGCTGTTCTGGATGTTTAGAAAGCCCTGCAAGACAGCTATTTCTATCTCCACAACTTCTCTTCAGCATGGCCTTGAATAAGCCACTCAATTGGTCTGTTTTCATTTCCATATGCATCAGAAAAATGATATTCATCTCAGAAATGTTTGGATGGAAGATAATTTTCTTTTTTCTTTATTTTTTAATGAAGATAATTTTCTAAGTGGCCGACAATTTAATTTTGTAGTCTTTGGAAGAATAAATGTCTTTATTCAATTAAATAAATTTCAGTATGGATTAGACAGGTATTTATACATGTTTACTAAAAATTATTTATATGATTAAACGTTTTTGCATGTGTGCCACCTAATAAATTCAAAATGACTGATATGGTTATCTTAATCCTCTTAAATATTTTTGAGAGAAAGAGAATTAATTATAAAAGTAACAGTTTTCTACTTGTCAGCTAGGTAACAGCTGGTATCAGTTGCTAGATACATGAATGAAGAATCCTTTGTATTATTCCAAGGGCAGCCTTAGAGTCTTCTAGGTGAAGCTCCCTTCATCACAGTAGAGATAATGTTTTAGAAGCACATTAAGAAGAAAATTGATGGGGATCCCTGGGTGGCTCAGTGGTTTAGCGCCTCCTTTGGCCCAGGGGGTGATCCTGGAGTCCCAGGATCGAGTCCCATCCCGGGTTCCCTGCATGGAGCCTGCTTCTCCCTCTGCCTGTGTCTCTTCCTCTCTCTCTGTGTCTCTCATGAATGAATGAATGAATGAATGAATGAATAAATAAATAAATATTTTTAAAAAAACATAAAAATAACAGTTTTATTTAATGTAGTTCTTCAACTAATTTTTATTCCTTAAATGGGTAAGTATATCAATAAATAAGTAAAATTTGAACTCATAATACATTTATACAAATAGCAAACTTCTAAGGTATATTTTCACAAAGGAAGCCTATGAGTCAGTAGTACAAACATTATACTTATCCATAAAATGACCCTCAATATGAAAGAAGGAAAAAGTAGCTTATAGAAACTGAACCAGAATCTATTTCAACAATTATCCTCTCAGTAATGACAGCAAACACCTTATCCCAGTTAAAACTTAAACCAGTCTTATCAAATTTAAGGTAGGGGATGATAATACATGTGATGAAAGCTAAACAATGCCTAACATAGCTAAGATTTAAGTCATAACTCCCTGCTGGAATTTAAACTATTGCTATATGATAATTTGAGACAAAAAAATTACCCAAGAACTGATTTCATGAAAAAAAACAACCACTTTTTAAGATACTTTTTAAATACTACTTGTAAATGATTTCAAAATTAAAGAATTCTGTGAGTTATTGGCACTTTATGGCTAATTAAAAAATGTAAAATGCTGTGGTATAATGTATAAGCTAATCAACTCAGACATATGCTAGCTTAAAATTAATTTGTCATACCCTACAATTCAATAAAATTGTGCAGAATTATTCCTCAGAGAAAATACTGTATTTATCTCTGTGATATTTTTAAATTAAGAGGTACTATTAAATAGTTCATTGTTGAATCGAGCCTAAAAATACGTGTCTGATTGTCCGTGATGAATGTCCTGTCAATCACTGTTTGGTTTAATATGAGAAGATTATCACTTAAAATATAACTGCATATTAAAATACAAGCTATTTGCAGTGATGTTGTATTAGAATATTTTTATGCATGCCAGAGGAAAATTCAATCCACTATTTATCACTCCACCCAGAAAATAATATAAACATATAATAACATTCTTAAAGAGTTGCCTAATTTTAAGAGATGGTTTTCAGGAAGTGTAATTATTAACCAAGTAATAGCTTATGACTTCCTACTGAGATGTAAAAATTTATACAGCAAGAACTTTTTTCTTTTTATGAACAAAAGAAAGAGGAAACTATGTAAGGAAACTAGACTGGATTAGCATACAATGTACACAAATACACATACATAAAACTATGCAATGTATATTATGGACCTATAAATATTCAGACATTTGATTTACATCATCACAATGTATCTTGAACTTATTTATCATATTTATAGAACAAATTGAATAAAATAGAGATGTGAGAAAGACATTTCAGTCTGTTTCAAGATATATTGTGTTAATGTATATATATATTTTATTATGGTAAACTATATATATTTTTTATTATGGTAAATATCTTATTTGGGACTGTGGCTCACCTCATGATGGCTCCCACTGTCCCACTCCTCCCCCCACCTTGTACTCGTAGCTTCTATAGTCTTCTCCCACAGTATATCATTGTTGGTCTGTGTCACCAATATAAAATGGCATCATGATGGTGTGTCATTTCTGAAGTAGGTTATACAACATGCTATAACTTCCCTTTTGTGTAATGACCCTGCCTCCTTAACTCTCTCTCCCACCTTTTGGAAGAAGCCAGGTGCCATTCTACACCATGGAGACATCTGCCAACAACCATATAAATGAGCTTGAGAATGGATCCTCCCACTCCAATCGAGTCTTCAGATGCCTGCAACCCTGACCAACATCTTGATTATAACTCCATGAGAGATCCTGAATCAGAACCACCCAGCTAAGCCATCCTTAAATTTCTGACTCACTAAACATGTCTGATAGTGAATATTTGTTTAGTTACTAAGTTTGGGGGCAATTTGTTCTACAGAAATATACAAATATGATTTGAAGATGATACATATAAATGAAGATAAATGCCTACTTGTGTTTCCTTTTAAAACTATACATAATATTTTCAGACAGAAGCTTTTATAACCCATATATTTACTTTCTCACATCCAGATTTTTAAAAATTTTGTTTGTTTGTTCAAAAAGTCCAGCCAGGGGCACTTGGGTGGCTCAGTGGTTGAATGTCTATCTTTGGCTCATGTTGTGATCCCGGAGTCCTGGGATCAAGTCCCCCAATGGGCTCCCAGCAGAGAGCCTGCTTCTCCCTCTGCCTGTGTCTCTGTCCCCCTCTCTCTCTCATGAATAAATAAATAAAATCTTTAAAAAAAAGTCCAGCTACTCAGTTATCAGATCTGTACATTTCTTTTAATGGCTCAAAAAAAAAAAAAAAAAACCTTGCATATTAAAGTTCATTTTATCTATTTTTCTCTGGTGCCTTTACCTTTGGGTGACATTGGTCTCTTAATAAATATTAGTTACAACTTTTTTTTTATAAAAATTGGGACTTGCAAAATCTAGGCTTTTGAGTGTATTATATACTTGTGAAGGCAGACTGAGAACTTGTATACAACAAGAGGTACTCATGTGCATTCTCCTCTCAGCTTTTTTCCCCATCAAGGATTTTTAAAACACTGCAGTTCACTTACAAAAATAAAACCAAGGAAACAACAGCAACAACAACCTCACAAAATTGTGACTACAAATAAAGATCTGAAAGAAACATCCAGTAAGTTTTGTTTTTAGACCTTTTGCCAACCCAGAAATATTTAACAAGTAAGACGATATATAATCATCTGATTTTCTTTCTATTTTTTACACTGCATTTGTATTGCTACACTTCCCTAAATATGCCAGCTTTGCAACATATTTCCATTTATTTTAAAGGTATTTAGTGAAACAGTAGCAGCAAAAGGCCAAAAGTTACTTCTAAACTAAAGGTCAGATGTGACAATGCTTGAAAATAAGAAAATCTCCAAACAACAGAAAATCACCATGTATAAGACAAGTGACCTTTTTTGAAATGATGACACAACGTGTTTTTCTTTTGTACCCAAACTACAATGCACAAGGCTAGTTGATTAAATAGGTTATACTGAAACTCTATTTTGTTACATTATTTATAACAAAGAAAATTTGCTACACTTGAAGTGAAAAGGAATCTTTCAAAGGAATAATACCTATCTAACAGGATTCTGTACATTTAGGAAGCTGATATCTTTTCCCCTCAAGGCTGATGTTAACAAAACAAAACAAAACAAAACAAAAAATTGTTACTTAGATGTTAAAGAGAACCTACAGCTTGAACTGGAATCAATAACATGTGACTTACTTTATTTTTTGATTGATCTCCATTGCACCAGAAATATGAAAAAAAAAAAATGGGTACAGTATAGACTGTTCAAAAGAGCTAAAGGACAGTCAGCTACCAAATGCAGAAGAAGTTGAAAGTTTAACTCTAGGAAGTTATGTGTCTATGCATGTATATATCCATAAGATAACATGGAATTTTAGTACAAGTAAATGTCTATGAAAAAACTTTGCCCAAATTTGCCCAGTTCCCCAATGAAACACAGTTCCCACTATTCACAGGCCTTTCTTATCCTTAACCTTTAAATCTGGATTTGTCTAAGTTTTTCTTATGAAGAATATAATGTGTGACCAATGATAGCACGTGGCCTATGAGGCCAGTTCAGAAAATCATATTGAAGTTTCTGCCCTGGTCTCTTGGAATCCTACTGGAGGGTGAGAACCATGAAAAAGTTTGGTTCCTGTGTCATTACTCACTTTGTGAGGAAGCCCCAACTAGCCAAAGCCTGTCTTCCATTTTGGACCCTCCAAACCAACCTAAAAACTACCAGTGAATGATTTCAGTTGACATTTGGAACAAGAGATTTACCTAGCCAAGCCCTACCTGAATGCCTCACATCACAAATTGTTGTTTTTAGCTTTAGGCATTTTTGTTACACAGTAATAGATGAACAAGAATAAAATTTGGTACCTAGAAATGGGCAATGTATCCAATCCTGTACATTTAGCATTGGCTTTCAAACTGAAAAGTATGACCTGCAAGAGCCTGAATAGCTTTTCATGTAAACAGGATGAGCCTGGAGGAGATGATTCATCAGGGCCTGAAGGACAGATAAGACAATGCTACTGGAGATGGGGGAATAACACATTCCATGCAATGGCAGGGAGTTTGGCAACACTGTCACTTTCGATAACACGAAAACACATGTATCTAATAAATTGTGGGTCTATGGAGATTGTCCAGAAAAACAGAGAATTATAATATCTAGAATCTTCCATATGTCTATGACAAAACATTAAAAAGGACTGAAAAACTAAATAACGAAATGTTCAATTCTGAAGAGAATTAAAGTGAACATAAAGAAACATGATTTTCTAAATTGAAAATTAATACTGTTTCTCTTCACCATCTCTCCTCACAAAATATGTGCAAAGAAAAAAATGCCTTTGGGGCAAACCTCAGATGGGGCTATGGGGTCCACCTTTGTTATTATTATTTCAGAAAGATCTAAGATAGAAGAACATAGAATATTTAAGCTAGACAAAAGGGCTTATAAGGATGTTTTTTTATAGACTTTATACGCCATCAAGTCAACATTTTCAAGTGCACAATTCAGTAGTTTTAGCATGTTGATACAATTGTATAACTATATTTATTATCTAATTTCAGAACATTCTTATCACCATAGAAAGAAACCCTATACCTGTCAGCAGGTACTTCTCACCCTTTTAACCTATTTATTGGCAACACTTAATAATCAGTTTTCATTAATATTGTGAATATTTCTTAAAAATTACATAATGTTTGGCCTTTTGTGTCTGACTTCTGTTCCTTAGCATACTTCTAATGTTTACCTGTATTTTATCATATATCAGTACTTCATTCCTTTTCATGGTTGAATAATCTTATGTATCTTTATGGATATAAAGTTTTTGTTTATTCATTGGTCAGTTGATGTCATTTGGGTTGTTCCTACCTGTGGGCTACTGTGAATAGTGTTGCTATTCCTTTTTAATGTATTTATTCCTTAGAGACACACACACACACACACACAGAGGCAGAAACATAGACAGAGAAGCAAGCTCCTCTCAGGAAGCCTGATGTGGGGACTCAATCCCAGAACTGGGATCACGCCCTGAGCCGAAGGCGGATGCTCAACTACTGAGCCACACAGGGGTCCCTAGTGTTGCTCTTCCTGAACAAATTTTTGTATAGATATGCTTTCATTTCTCCTAGGTATATAACTAGGAGTGGAACTTAACAAAAATTCTTCGAAAAACAGAGAAGTATATACTTTTCAACTCTATTTCATCAGTACACTTACACCAAACCAGACAAAAATATCATAAGAAAATCAACTAGAGATTAATATTCCTTATAGAGATATAAACATCCTCAACAAAATGAGAAGAGTGCAAATATGGTAACAAATAAAAGGATTTATACACCATGACTAAGTGGGAAATCAGGTTCTTCTCCTCCCGGGGTTTGATTTTGTTGCTATTTGTTGTAGTTATCATCTTGTGACTTTTCTGAATTCAATCTCTGAAGTCTCTATTCTTTGTCCTGAGTGGCCACTGAATTTTCTGATTGTTAACCTAGTGGTCAGCTAATGATTGGACAGAGATTTCCTCACATGCCCCAAACCAACAAGTCTCCTAGTCTTTGCTGAGATGCTCTGCACACATACAGTGGAATGCCGTAAGCACTCAGCTAGGCAGTTTACAGTGCTGGCTAAGTCCTCAATTCCTACTGGTTCACAACCATAATATCAACCAGAAGTGAGAACATAGGGCCTTTTTAGGTCTATGTTGACTGTTGCACTTTCCTGGACATATGTACTCTCTTGTACATGTGCGTGGCCTTCTGAATACCTAAGAATTATGCGGGAACTTTTCAAAGCTTCCTCTGGACCTCTCATTCCCAAAGTTTATCCTACTCATGTATCACCATTCTGTATTGGGGGTGTGGGTTTGAGACAATTTGTCCCTTTACTCTCTGGGTGTTAGTTGAGATAAATTTTATTCAAAGATTTCTACCTGAGAAAAATCTTCCATGCTTGACTCTTACTTGGACAATAATACTCTAGACTTAAATCCTGAGCCTCTCGCTATAATAGGACGATGCTTTAGGGGCCTTTGAACTCTTAAATGTAGGAGTGGGGGCAGCCCCCATGGCACAGCGGTTTAGCGCCGCCTGCAGCCTGAGGTGTGATCCTGGAGACCCAGGATCGAGTCCCACCTCAGGTTCCCTGCATGGAGCCTGCTTCTCCCTCTGCCCGTGTCTCTGCCTCTCTCACTCACTCTCTGTCTGTCTCTCTCTCTCTTTCTCTCTCTCTCTCTCTCTGTGCGTCTCTATGAATAAATAAATAAAATCTTAAAAAAAAAATAAATGTAGGAGTGGTATAAACCAAACCAGAGGTGTACTGTGATAGCTAGTCTTCAATCAACCTCCAATGAGCATCTTTGTGTAATGTATATATTAACATCTTTATGTAGGTGTTTCTTCTCTTTAAATCTAGGCTGGCCAGATTAAATGTAACAGAAGTGGTACTTCATTTTTTTTTTTTTTTTCAGAAGTGGTACTTCATGATTGGAGTTAGGTTAGAGGAACTCTTAAAACTTCTGCTGTGGTCTCTTAGAATATTCTCAGAGAAGATGGCCAAGATGTAGGAAGTCTCCTTTACTCTAAGACTGTCATGATGTGAAGAAGCTTAAGTTAGCCATGGGAGAGGCTACATGTAGAGATAAATGATCACTCCTAGTTGTCTCAGATACCCCAGCCAAGACACCAGACCTATAAAGGAAGAAACCATTTGCAAATCCAGTTATCTAAATAAACATTCAGATTATTGCAACCCATCAGATTGGGTTCTTCAAATGAAGACATGTATTGTCTTCAAATACATGTGAAACTTCCCCCAAAATCACAGCCCAACTGAACCTAACCAAAGGACAAAATCATGAAAGATGATAATATATTTTTGCTTGATGCCATTAGATTTCGTAATGATTTGTTAAACAGAAATAGACAGTTGGAACATATTTTTATTTTGCTAACCAAGTTTGTAAAGAGAAATATGTTCACTGGTGACAGGTGAAATACATAAAAGGAAATGTTGGATGATGATTCACTGAAAAATGAGAACTAAAGGTCAAAATCAATCAGGACCAACTTAGGGCAATATATTTTTTAAAAGATTATATGTATTTATTTGAGACAGAGAGAGAGGAGGAAAAAGAAAGGGCATGCTGAGGTAGGAGCAGAGGGACAGGGACAAGCATACTCCATGCTGAGCACAGAGCCCAATGTGGGCCTCGATCCCATGACCCTGAGATCATGACCTGAGTCAAAGTCAAGAGTCAGACACTTAACTGACTGAAACACCCAGATGCCCCAGTGCAATATTTCCTTTTAAATATAGAGCTACAGAAGACCAGCCTGGCACCTCCTTAAAAGATTGCCATAATGTGGAGATCAGATTGGCTATAAATGGAGAGGCTGAATTGAGACATTCAAGGCCAGCCACTAGTGGAAATACATGCTCTAAAATGTAGTATTTAAGACTAGATTGCTTATGCTGTGGATATAGGCAATCTTGAAACATGAAAATGACCAATGATAGAAGGATTTTTAGTGTGGAAACATTGCTTTGTGGTGTATACAATGCAGATTTTATAATTAGTTGACCTAAGTGCAAATCATTGGTTGGCCATTACCAGTCATATTAAACAGGGTAAGAAATAAAATATATTAACAGCTAGTTGTCCACTCATTCACTCCAGTTATATCCTTGAGTCCATCCAAGTTAAATACTGTCTTCTAATATAACAGTATAAATGTACTTTGTCTCTTACTGAATTTCACTTACATGAGGCTTATTTTGTTCCAAGCTTCCTTCATTTAATATTACATTTGCAATTTTTATCCATTTTATTCCACAGAGTTATAGTTAATTCACTGTTCAATATTTTATTGTATTTAGCTATTTTACTATTAGGAAATCTCTATTTCTGTTTTGAATTATTATGAACAACGATCCTTCTTGAATATGTCACTTTGTATATGCACACATGCATTTCTATTGCAACAAAATTGCTGAGCCAGAGAATGAGGACATATTTACCTTTTGTTAAAAATCACATTTTTTTTTTTAGATTTTATGTATGTATATATGTTATGTATGTATGTATGTATGTATGTAAGAGTGAGCAAGAGTGAGCACAGGAGCTGTGGTGAGCAGAGGGAGAGTAACAAGCAGATTCTGTTGAGCACAGAGTCTCTCTAACATGGGGCCACATCTCACCACCCTGAGATCCTGACCTGAGCCAAAATTAAAAATTGGATGCTTAACCAACTAAGCCATTTAGGTGCCCTTAGAAGTAGATTTTTTTAAAAAAATAGTTGTATGAATTTAAAATTTCTCAATGCAATTTGAGAGATTATGTTGCTCCATAGCCTTACCAACATCAAAATTTCTATTGTTTTATTATTTTTTAAGATTTTGTTTATTTATTCATAAGAGACACAGAGAGAGAGAGAGAGAGAGAGAGAGAGGCAGAAACACAGGCAGAGGGAGAAGCAGCCTCCATGCAGGGAGCCAGATGTAGGACTCAGTCCCGGGACCCCAGGATCACACCTTGGGCCAAAGGCAGGCGCTAAACCACTGAGCCACCCAGGGATCCCCAGTTCTAAGTTTTAGAACTTATCTTAGTTCTAAGATACTTTTTTTTGCTGATTCCATTTTCCAATGAGAATGCTACTCTGAGGTCTATATGGGAAGTGATATGTCTAAGTCACATGTTTTTCATATCTGATTTTCGAACATTAGTGGCATGAAGTAAAAACTTTTATCGGATGAAATACAGTCATGTGGACAAAAGTGATCAATCATCATTTCTAAGTTTTCTTTGCATTCTCTCAAGTTGCTTGTTTTTCAGAATAAGCAACACCTAGAGTAAGATGATGTCACCCATCGTCAGCGTCTATTTGTAGCCCCTACAATGCTACTAATAGGTGTCTGGTGCCACGTCAGCAATTCTGCACAGGTTCATCTTCAAGCAAAATTTTTCCCTAATTGGCAGTGAATAGAGGTCCTTCCCACATTATCGGCACAGTCAGATATGAAGGAAATCTATTTTCATTACTCCAAAAGTGTCTAGCCCGGCATCTTGCCCCTCTGACTGCCAATTTATTTCATGCACCCAGGGAGCTAGCTTTAGAGTTCTGCTAAGGCATCTGCCCCAGCACGTCTGTCCCCATCGTTTTGGTGGGTTTTATTTATAATACCTTAATGTTGCCTTTTCTAAAGGCTCAGAGAAATGAAGCATTCCACATTGACAAGAGGGCTGTGGCTATTGTTCACATGTCTAAGATTATACAGAAATGCCATTAACTCGGGCACAAGAATATATAAATATCTATAAATAGATCTGAAATAGGTCTGAAAGGTACAGATGTACTTTTACTTTTTCATCAGAACTTTACCATCTACAGGATGTATTGTGGCCCATGTGCAGTTGCTACCAATCCTAGATTTAGGAACTCCCATCAGCGAAGCAAGCAAATTGATTATTGACACCACTGCATGTAGAAATTGGTAATAAGGAGGTGGATAGGGAGGAGATCCACAGAGCACTCTGTGTTTGGCACAATGAATATAATATTTCCACTTTATCAGTGACTTTTACTAAACTACTCCTTGACTCTCCTTCCAGATACCCCCCAAAACACGAAAGGTATTTCTAGTCCCAGGATAATCAGTTGTCATTCACTGCTAGAGTCACTTTCACCAATGTCTATGGTAACAAGCTGGTGATTGTCTTTCAAAAGGTCTGGAAAAATCTTCACATCTCTTGAGATAGCTTCAGCTTTTGAGTTCAAATCCCTAATGACTTCTGCTGAACACAATCTCCAGTTTCTGCGAGTCTCCAGTCAGCGTATCTGACCTGCAGACACTAGTAAATCAGCTGACAATCAGGTGAGAAGTTTCAAGTGGATCTTTTAGTGCTTGTTTTTGCTCAGGGCTCCATTCAAATTTACCTTCTTTCTGGTGTGTTCCTGAATTGGGACTTAAAAAAAAGTCTTTAAGTGGGGAATGTGATTTCACAAAAATGCAAAAGACCCACCTGTTTGGGGGCCTCCTGGTGAGTGGTAAAATCAGTAAAAAGGGAGACAGAACATGAAAGACTCCTAACTCTGGGAAACGAACTAGGGGTGGTGGAAGGGGAGGTGGGCGGGGGGTGGGGGTGACTGGGTGACGGGCACCGAGGTAGGCACTTGACTGGATGAGCACTGGGTGTTATTCTATATGTTGGCAAATTGAACACCAATAAAAATAAATAAATTTTTAAGTAAAAAAAAAAAAAGATACTCATTTGTTTCTCACACTTTGCGGGATATCTCTGCTGTCTCTGGGTAATTTTATTCCTCAAAGTGTAACACTTGATCAGCCTTATATTTCAGCCAGACATTACTTGTGATGTGAAAAACTTAGACTCTCCTGCCTGCCTTCCTTCTGCAAGGCAATGATCATATCATCAATACAAGGAACCAACTTGCTCCTAATGGTTATGAGGGTCAGATGCCACTACCCTAAATGATGATGTGTCCCTTTGAATTTAAGTATCCCTGCAGAAAAACCATACACATATATGGAATACTATTTCACGAAAATGCAAATAGCATTATGCTGGGTTCCAAACAGATATTAAAAAGAAAGCATTAGCTAAATCTAGTATGGCATACCAATCGTCTTTGGTCAGTCACACTTCTTGTACAGTCTTCACTACATTGGATATGGTGTAAGTAATGAGGAGAATCACTGCGTTATACTCTCCAATGGCTACTGTCACAGCCCACAAGTGAATGGGATTTAATGCTCCTACTTCAATTATTTCCTTAATAAGAACAGTGGTGTTGTACTTTAAGAATTCTATACTGCTTAATTTTCCTACAGAAAAGAGCTTGGGCAATACAAAGATTCCCATAGGTATGTCTAATTAAAACTAGATAGCATCCCTTTTGCATGTAATATTAATTCTAATTTCACCTTCCAGTAAGGGCAACAGAACCCTGGATTATAGTCTCCAGTCACACTTTCCAATCTGTGGCTATACCCTTCAGATCTGTGTGCCCTTTAGGTTTCACATATGGCCCTTTAAGAGTGCTTTCTTCCTCTCCTGTGGGATCATTGCCCACTAGTAATTCCTGGAAATCTTTTACCCTACACCCAGACCATCTCATCCATGCAGCTGTGAAAGGTCTTGGATTCTCTGCTCGGGTCTTCATGATTGGATCGTAACCCTTCTCTCTGTCGCTGTACATCTTATTTCTTTATATGAGAGCACATATTCAGCACCATGTTCAAGTTTTTTCTGTTCTTTTAACAGGATTAAATTCATGTAAGCTTGAAACCATTCAGAGTTAATTTGATACGTCACGTTAAGAAGCATGAATGTGCCATTTGGGGGGACCGTGAGTAGAATATTATGGACTGAATGTTTGTTTCACCCCAAATGTATATACTGAAAACCTAATCAGTATTTAGAGATGGGGTCTTTGGAAGGTAATAGGTCATAAGGATAGTGTCCTCATGATAAGAGCACTGCCCTAATACGATAAAGACACTTGCTTCTTCTCTCTCTCTACCATGTGACAATAAAACAAAGCATCTGTCTATAAACCAGGAAGAAAGCTCTTACCAAGAACCTTGAACCTAAGCTTTCTAAGCTCCAGGAATGCAAGAAATATTTCCATTGTCAAGCCACACAGTCTATGGTAACATGTTATAGCTACCAGAATTGACAGCTACAGGTAGAAGAAATCTCTCTTTTCTGTCCCAAATTTTGAGGATGTGTTTTCTACTGGCAATCCAATTAACTTTCCTTTCTTATTCTATTTTTCAATAGCTATTTGACATCACCACTGGCTAAATATTCCTGCCATACCTTTTCTCTTGCACCGCCAGCTTTTTCAGGCAGACAAACTAAACTAGCACATCAGTTCTACCTCTTGAATATATTCTTGGCACTTACCAGCAGAGTCATACAGGGATCCCAAAATTAGTAGAGAAGCAGGGAACTGACTGGATTACAGTATCTACCATGGTCTATGCCAACAACCTCAGTTCAGTTTAGATGTGTATCCTTACCATCATACAGCCAATTTGGGAGGCCAGCAACTGTGATGCTTCTACTTCTTCAAAGTAGTGGATTCTAGTTGCTAGAGATGGAGAAAGATAGCTTCTCCTCTTGGGGTAAGTGTGGAAAACTCCCTTATTCTTACCCACTGTGACAGATTAGTTTTCATATCTAGAAACTAGTTTTCAGGCCCATTAGTTTTCAGGCCCATAATGGCCTGCTCACAAAAGCTTGCAGCCACTTGGGATCAGTTGACAACCCAAATAATTCCTTTAAATCAGCATTATCTTGTATTAGTGATGTGACCCACCCTCTTCCAAATGTTTTTTTCTGACAATTCTTGCTGGCAAGGATTACTCTTCCACTATGTTTTCCCCACAAAATGGCCTTCAACAGAATACCCTCCAGACTCCACAGCTTGCAGGAAATCAATGGTTATAAGTGATTTACTTTTCCAGTAAATATATAGGTTAAAGTGGCTGCTGAAGCCTGGGAAGGCTTTCAGCAAACAGAAAATCTGATCTTAATTCATTCTCTGCCAATATTCTTATTTTCTCTTTTAAAGGTCTAATTTACACCAAAGTTGATATTAACAGTCAGGAAATAGTGTTTTTGTTAATTGTTCTTCTGTTTCATGTTCTCTTTCTATTCACTTAGTTAATTCTTTTAGGTCTAAATCTATTGCCTTTAAATTGCATTGGTAAGAGCTGTTAGTCATATTCTGTCTCCAGGGTTTGGCCAGTTAATACCAAGGATAAAGAAAGAGTCATGCCTGTATCAACTAATCCTAGTACTTTTTCTCCCTTTCCATTCTTAAAAAATGTACCACAGCCTAAAGGATTTATGGATGTGAAAAGCAAGGTATAATTGTCGAAGTTGACTTACACAAATCATAGAACTCACCTCCACTGGTCTATTTGACTATTCTTACTGAAATACAGCACTGATTTTATTGCTGTAATTTCACAATAAGTTTTGATATATAGTACAGCATGTATCTCATATTCTTCTTTAAGATTACACTGGCTAATTTTGGTCTTGCATATTCATATAAATTGTAGATTTGGCTTGTAATTTTCCAATAAGTTACATTTGCACTTGGAATAAGATTGCATTGAATCTAAAGATCATTTTGGGGTGAAGAGACATTTTTACAATATAGAGCTTTCCCACTAAAGAAAGTATTTCCTTTCTTTAAATCATATTTTTTTTAATTTGAAACATGAGTGAGATTAGCTCCTATTTTTCCTTTCATGTAATGTCCTTGTCTAGGTTACACTCCCCTTCCTTATTAAAACACACACACAGCCTTTCCCACTATCAACACCTTTCACCTGAGTGTTGTATTTATCATAATTAAAAGAACTACACTGACACATTTCTAGCATCCAAAAGCCATAGAATACATCAGGGCTCACTTTGGGTGTTGCACATTCTACACATTTGGACAAATGTATGACGTAACTACTATCACAGCCTCATACATAAGAGTTTCAGTGCACTAAAAATTCTCTGTGCGCTGACTAGTCCTCCTTCTCCCAACCTCTGGCAAACTCTGATCCTTGTATTATCTCCACTTACTACTTTTACAGAATGCCATCCAGTTATAACCATACAGTAGCCTTGTAGATTGGTTTCTTTCACCCAGTAATATGCAGCTGAGATTCCTCAATGTCTTCCCATGACTTGAGAGTTCATGTCCTTTTAGCACTAATAACATTGCATTGATTGGACATGCTAGAGTTTATTTATCCATTCACCTATTAAAGGACATCTTAGTTGTTTCCAAGTGTGGGAAATTATAAAGTTGCTACAAACCTCTGTAAGTTTTTGTGTAAACATAGGTTTTCAACTCATTTGAGTAAATATGAATGAGCACAATTTCTGGGTCACAAGGTGAGATTTGATTTAGTTTTGTAACAAATTGAAACTGTCTTCCAAAGCTACTGTACCATTTTGCAATCCGAACAGTGAGGCATGAAAGTATCCAATATACCTAATATTCTTGGTAGCATTTGGTGGTGTCGCATTTTGGATTCTGGCCATACTAATAGATGTAGTTGTATCTCAATTTTGTCTTAATTTGCAACTCCCTTGGAAATCTTTTTAGTACCAAGTTTAATAAGAATTTTCTGTTATGTTTTCTTCCAAAAGACTTCTAACGTTTACACGGACTTCTGTGATCCAGTTTAACTTTTATATGATCTGAGGTGTAAATCAAAAGACTTTTACATATTTATTATTTTTCATGTGGATGTCCAATTGTTCCAGATAATTTGTGGAAGAATATTCTTTCTCCACTAAGTTGCCTTTGTACCTTTATTTAAAATATTTTATCCACATGTATTGGCGTATTCATAGGCCATCTATTCTGTTCCACTGATATATTGACAATTCTTATGCCAACACTACACTGTCTTGATTACTGTAACTTCATAATGCCTTGAAAGCAAATAGCATTTAGTGCTTCAAATGTATTGTTCTTTTAAAAAAGATGTTCTGCTCATACTAAGTTTTTTGAATTTGCAGGTAAATTTCTAAATCAGTTTGCCGACTTCTTTAAAAAAAAAAACTGCTAGAATTTAAACTGTGATTATGATGAATTCATAATCATATCTGGGCAGGTAGATTTTAAGAATTCAACCATAAATTATTTGCTCTTCTGGTCGGTAAAAAAGTTGTATTTCTCCATTTATTTAAGTCTTCCTCAAATTCTCTCGACAATATTTGCATTTTCAGTGTACAAAGCATTCCCAACTACATCAGTTTCTTTTGCTGCTGTAACATATGCCTACAAATTGCTTCAAACAAGATACATTTATTAACTTGCCGCCCTAGAGGCCAGGAGTCCAAAGTAAGCGGAGTGAGCCAAAAGGCAGGTGTCGGCCTTTTGGCTCACGGGAAGAGTCCATTTCTTTACCTTTTCTAACTTCTGGTGGCTGCCTGCATTTTTTGGCTTGTGGTACCTTCTGCCATTTTCAAAGCTAATAGAATTGTGTTTTCAACAGTCTCTGATCCTTCTGCCTTCCTGCCACACATTTAAAGGACTTATGTGATTATATCAGGCTCCCTAAAAAAATCCAGGATAAAGTCTTTATCTTGAAGTCAACTATTTAGCACCTCATTTCCATCTACAATCTTAATCCTTGCATGCTTTATCACATAATACTTGCACAGGTCCCAAGCCCTAGGAAGTGATATCTATTATAACATTTTTTCTTCATAAGAAGAAAAATTCTTTCGTAGCTAAAGTAATTACACAAGAAAAAAACAATAAAAAGCATCCAAATTGGAAAGGAAATAAAATTGTCCCTGTTTGTAGATAGCATGATCTTATTATGTAGAAAACCTTAAAGATTCCACCAAAAAAACTGTTAGGACTGATAAATTCAGTAAAGTTAAAGGATATGAAATCAACATACAAAAATCAGTTATGTTTCTATAAACTAACAATGACCTATAGGAACAATAAATTAGGAAGATAATCCCATTTACAGTAGCATCAAAAATAATAAAATACTTAGAAACAAATTTAACTCAGAAGGCGAAAGACTTGAGAACCAAACACACAGAGGGGGTGATAGAACATGAGAGACTCCTAACTCTGGGCAACAAACAAGGGGTTGTGGAAGGGGAGGTGGACAGGGGGATGGGGTGACTGGATGATGAGCACTGAGGGGGGGCACTTGACAGGATACTGTATGTTGGAAAATCAAACCCCAATAAAAAAATACAAAAACAAACAAACAAACACAAAACACTGATGAAAGAAATTATACAATGCACAAATGGAAAGTCCTGTGTTTGTTGATTGGAAGTGTTAATATTGTTAAAGTGTTCCTACTATCACTAAAATGTTCTGTAAATCCAATGCAAATCCCTATCAAAATACCAATGGCATTTTTTTTTCAAAAACAGAAAAAATAACTACAATTCAAGTAGAATCACACACAGAAGACCATGAATAACTATACCAATCTGGAGAAAGAAAGACAAAGGTAGAGACAACACACCTCTTAGTTTCAAAACGTACACCAAAGCTATAGTAATCATAAAAATAGATACATAGAGCAATAGAATAGAGGATCCAGAAATAAATCCACGCATATATGGTGAAATGATCTTTGATAAGGGTCTCAGGAATATGAAATGAGGAAAGGATACTCTTTTCAACAAAAGGGGCTGGGAAAACTATCCGCATTCAGAAAAAGAAATTGGACTCCTATTTTACACCATTCACATAAACCAATTCTAAATGGATTATAGACAAATACATGACTTCCAACTGTAAAATTTCTAAAAGAAAGCATAAAGGAAAAGCTTCATGACCTTAGTCCTGCCAGTGATTCATAAATATGACACCAAAAGCATAGGCACAGCAAAAGTAAAGTCAGACAAGTGGGACTACATTATATTTAAAGGCTTCTGCACAGCAAAAGAAACAAAAGGAAAAGGCAGCCTATAGAATTTCCACATAAAAAATTTCTACTAACCATATATCATGTTCAAAATGCATAAAGAATTCATACAACTATTTTAAAAATCCAATTTAAAAAATGGGCAGAGGAACTAAATAGACATTTTTCAAAGTAGATAATCCAAAGAGCCTACAGGTATATGATAGCATGTTCAACATCACTAATCATCAGAAAAATGTGAGTCAAAACTACAGTGAAATATCAACTAACACCTGTTAAAATGACTATCATCAGGGAGACACACGTGTTGGCAAGGATTTGGAAAAACTGGAACACTTGCACACTGTCAGCTGCAATGTAAATGGGTTCAGCTATATATTCAGAAAACAATATTGGAATGACCTTAAAAAATTAAAACTAAATCTATCATATCACCCAGCAAGTGCACCTCTGGGTAAAGACCCAAAGAAAAGAAATGAAATATTTGCACTTCCATGTTTACTGCAACATTATTCATGATAGCTAAATATGGAAGATAGCTTGTTACCCACCAAAAAATGAATGGATAAAGAAATTATAATATATATATATACATATACACACATATATATATAATTCAGCCATGAGAAAACAAAAACACTGCCATTTGTGAAAATGCATGGAGCTTCAGCACATTATGCTAAGCGAGAAAAATCAAAGACAAGTAATCTAGGATATCACTTGTATATGGAATCTAAAATTTTACAGAGAGTAAAATGGTATTCGACAGGGGAAAGGCCTAGGGGATAAACCAGATGTGCTTATTTGTTTGTCTGTTTGTTAAGGGTACAAACTTGTGACCAGTAGTAAATACATCACTGGGATCTAATATACAATATAGTGAATATACACAACAATATTGAATTATAACCATCAAACTTGCTAAGTGATTAGAACTTAATTATTCTAACCATTAAACAGACCTGATAATTATAGCAATGGCAATCATACTACAATAAATAAGTGTATCAAATTAACATGTTGCAAACATAAGATATGTTCTCCAAGTCAGTCACATCTCTGTAAATAACACCATTATCTACCCAGCTGATCAGTCCAAAAGATGTTACTCTCAATTCCCCTCTATTTTTTATCTTCTAGTGCAGTAAATCCTTGAGTCATTCGATGACAACATCGCATATAAAATATATCTTGAATTCATCCTCATTTATTCATCTTCAGATATTATTTCTTACTTATGAATTTAACACTCCCCTACTTAAACCATTTAGTCATTCTTAATAGCCTTAAAACTAAGTCCAATTTCCTAAGCAAGTTTTTTTCCAAGGCCCTTAATTCCTCTGACATACCTTGCTATCCTCTCATTCAGCTGTACTCAGCTAACTTCAATGTCCTCAAATATATCTTTCACATCTAGAACATTTCTTAAAGTTTTTTTTTTTCTATGTTTGGAAAATTTTCTTCCTTCGACCCATCCTATTCCTTTAAAAAAATCATCTTTGAGGCCTCAATTTATGATTCATCTTCTCTTGAATATAATCTAGGATCCTTCAGCATCTCTGATTTTCCAGTATGAAATAGGTATTCTTTCTCTACACACCTATAGAATTATGGACATTATGGGCTTTTTAAACCACTGCACCCCCATCTTATAACCAAATTCCTGTTACACTGTAGGCCATCAGTACGGATTGTAAAATGAATAATCCAATCAATAAATACAATTCATTGCAAATTGTTATTTGTTCTAAGTTTAAAGAGTAAGTCATCTAGAATCTTATTCTGTTCGGTATAAGGAATATATTCTTTTTTCTTAATAGTATCTAAAATTTTACTGCTAATTTTATATCTTATCACTTTACCAAAAAGGTCACATAGATTTTATTCTACTTCTATAATTTGTCAATTAACAAATTTATTTTAGAATCTATTTGTCATGCAGTCTCAACGATTTTTTTTCACATGTTTTAAGTTTGGTAGAACTTATTTCCTATTCTGACTCTTTGCACAATATTTTCCTGTCTTATATTCTTATAGCAAGTCTATTAACATTTTCAGAGACCTTTATTAGATCATTAATTTTTAAACTTTGTATTTCAAGTGGCATAATACTAAGCATGTGACAACACATAATAAATATTTAACAAAAATTCTGCATTCAATTTGGATTAAACCTTCCCCTTGAGTATATTTGACTCTCCCACCTCAAAGAGAACGTATTGCCTATTTTTTAGAATATTTTTATTTTAACATAAGAATTTTATATTGTGCTTTCAATTCCTCTTTTTATTCATATTTTGAGTGTCCTTTCTACATATGCATGGTTTTTATAAAATATTTTGCTGTTTACGTTATTTTAGTAGTCAGGAAATGTCCACCAAATTTGTCTTTATTGGCTACAATCTGAAACTTTCTAATACGATAAAACAGACTATTATAATAGTAGTTTAGCTTACTTTCATCTCCATAGATTTCATGCTGTTGACAATTTTTCTTTCTTGAAAGCACTCTCTCTCCCTTTGCTTTTTTGATGTTCATCCGTATAGGATTCTTTTTCCTTAATTTTTTTCTACTCAGTTTCCTTTGTACAAATTTATTCCTACTTGTCTATTCCTGGCATTCTCTTCACTGATCCTATCATTCTAAATCGTGCCTTTGGTAAACTATTGCTTTAAATGATCATATTTCTGATTATGATCTCCAAGACTTCATTTTTTTGTTCAGGATTCTGTCTTAATCCTTAGACATTATTATTATCTTCTGGCTCTCTCTAAATTGTCCATTAGGATTCCAATGACAATATGTTAAAAACTTAGAAAATCATATTCCTTACCCTCATGTCCCAAACTATAAACAGAAATAAAATCTTTTCATTATCCTTACTTTCATATTTTATGAATGTCATCCAAATAATAAAACTTGTCAATTGAGACCCCTATCACCATTTTGAATATAACCAGTTACCCTAAATATTGCTTTACTATTCTAAAATATTTCACATTTTCCTTAAATCTGTCTGCCCGTTTACCTCTTCAGCATCATTTCATAATTATATTATTGTTACAGCTTTCTCACTTATTTCTTATGCCAATCCTTTTCTTGCTTTTACTTTATTTTCCACAGTACTATGAGATAAATCTGTCTCAGAAATAAAACATTTTATTGCACCCAGTAACAGCTCCTGCTCTCAAATACAATATGTTTATGGTGTCCAAATATCCAAGTGTAAAAGAAAAATTCAATCAGCATCACCTAACTTCTCTTTTCAGTGAATAAAGCCTTGACTCTTTTCTGTAGCACTGCATAGGTGTGACTTATTTGATCATTCTTTCAACACATTTAATGAATGCATATTAAAAGCCAGGAATTAGGCCAGCTTTGTGATACAAGATGAATAGGATGTTATCTTTACCTTAGTATGCACAAATAAGAAACCCAGAAAGATAAACAGAACAATCACAACACAAAATAATTGCATTTACTGTATATAAGCATAATTTTATGGCAACACAAGATATTGAAAACAAACAAAATCTCTGCATTCAGAAGTAAGATAAAGTTCACAAAGGTTTGGACTGATTCTGGAAGAATAACTATGAGAATGATATATGAAGAGATGGGAATCAGACTTTTGGGGCAGTGGAAACTGATATTTATCAAAATACAACTCAAAAAATTGAACATGGAGAAGTAATGAAATTTCAATATTCTAGAGATGTGATGCATATAATAAGAAAATATGGTGAGATACAATCTTGGAAGGAAGAAAAAGGGCGAAGGGGGTCATTTCCATTTCACGGATATTTTTCTGCATGTATTTCACAAGTAGATAACATTACAATTTTGACTACAGATAATAAATATGGAAAATCATATTAAGAAAATCACAGTTTGCCTTTAGCATGAAAATATTTCAAATTATTTGTGAGCCTGAATATATTACTATTTATAGAAAATCTAAATAAATGTGTCTGGTAGGAGAAACTGTAGGAGACAACATCGCAATGAAGACTTACAGTCTTATTTCAATTCTTAAAAACATTTAAATAAAATCATTGCTGCTAGAATTACAAATTTAATATGAATATGAAATATAAAAACAAAACTCTAGATAGTTAAAGGTGCTGCTTTGAATTGAAAGGCATATTATTAAATACTAAACATTAAAATTTAGAAACTATGAAATTTAGTACAGAATTGTTAGCTTATTTGAAGAACTTCTTCTTTAGCATTGGTTATTTATTTATGTTTTTGCATAATATTATAACTCTGCCTCTTCCTTGGGGAAAATCCTTTCTGCCATAAAAGAGCTTAGGTTTATTGGATAGTATTCATATCTGATAACAAACTCCATGTCTTTGTGAATGAAATACCCCTTGTACTCCATGTCACTCTATAGTGTGCTTCGCTGTGAAATCCTTTTCATTTCCTTGAAACAATATTGATTTCATCTTTTCTACTCACTTCAATTAAATATTTCAGGATTTAAAATATTGTCACATCTTTATAACATATGTCCAAATCAGGGGGAAAAAATAAACAATTGTATCTCACACCCATAGAAGTGAGGGAATTCCCCCCACCCCGTTATGATTTAAAAATACAATATGGAAACTCTGAAAAGTAAAAGGACATAAAGTTTTCTTCCTTTGTGATAGATTTTATTTTGTATTTCCTTAAAAAAAAAATATATATATATATATATATATATATCAAAAAACTGTTTTTGAAACACATATAGTTTCCCACAATCTACTACAGGTACTGCTGGATCTCAGAAGACCATCCACAGTTAATAAATGGATATTTTTTTTACTTCAATAGTTTGAAATTATGTTAATATTTAGTAGAAAATTTTAACTATCAAATAAATGTTTTCCCAAGTATTATCATTTGAGGTGAGGCAGTATCTTTTAAGTTTAAAATATAACTGTGTATTTCTTTGAAAAAATCAAACAGGAAGTAATCAAACAATACCAAAAATAAATAAATAAGAGTGATATGTAGAATAAGAAAAGCTGTAACCCTACAGAGAGATGGCTAAATTGTTTGTAACCATATTAAGTAGGAAGAAAACCATTTCTTCAGACTTCGTGTGACTAAGATAAAATATATTTGCTACTAAATAGAGCTCAATGATTAATGATTATTATTAATGTTTATTAATCCTATGAAAATTCAACCTGTGAATTAAGGGAAAGGCATATTAGCTCAAGACACTTCTATACAGATTAAATTTGCTCCATTGCTTTTGTTTCCTTAAGTTCTCAAGTTCTGTGATTCTGAGTTAAAGGCAGATTTTATTAATTTCTTGGGAAGTCACAGAAGACAAGGGGACTTAGAGATTTTCAACTGAATTCAAATGCACTTCCTAAAGACAACAAAAATACAGAAAAAAAAAAGAAAAAAGAAAAGAAAACGAATAGAAAAGAAAGATATTCTCTCCATTTTGTTTTGACATTTGTAAATAAGATAAAATATAAGCACTACAACCTCAAGCCTTTGCTTTCCACCTGAGTGAAAATAGGCACTGGGTGTTTTTCTGGTTACAGAGGTAGGAAAACTAAATTTCAGCAAGACTGAGTTTCAGGTAATGGTGACAAACTAGTCTTAAGCATGGGTATCCTAACAACTAACCTAATAGCTTTTTTACTCTGACATTTTCAATTCTGAGAGAGGAAATAAAAGTCGTCTTTCTAAAGCAAACACAATTATTAGAAGGAAAAAAGAAAATGCTGAAAATATCAATAATTACAAGTAAAAGTTTAGACATAGAGCCTTTATTTAGAACTGTTAAGCTAATGGAAGGCAGACAGAGACAGACACCTTTAAATGTAAATAAACTTATGCTATGTAGACAAAAAATTTCAATAAACACTCTTGCTCAAAGATCTAGTCCCAAGTCTTCAATCTTTGAATGTAACTGCCCCATGCACATGACTGTTTGGCTCTTTAGATTCTATTATAAGTTTCATAAATAGAGGCATCTGGGTGGCTCAGTTGGTTAAGTATCTGCCTTTGACTCAGGTCATGATCTCAGGGCCCTGGGATTGAGCTGTAGTCAATCATCAGTCATCAAGCTGTAGTCAGCTTCACCCTTTCTCTCCTTCTTATGCTCTCTCTCTCTCTCAAATAAATAAATAAGACCTTTAAAAGATTCGTTTCATAAACAGTTATCATTCAGTAAATCAGACGAGACAGCATGGTTGGATGCATTTCTTTTGGTAAATTGGCACGGTATATAGCAAATAAGCAACAAACATTCTTATTTTCTTATTCTTATTTTACATGCATTAATTTTTTTTCAATGACAAGTTATCATGAATCATCAATGTGAAACGGAAATTTTTATTTCTTCAAAATTCTTTTTTTAAAGATTTTATTTATTTATTCATGAAATGAGAGAGACATGAGAGAAGACATGAGAGAGACAGAGAGAAGCAGAGACATAGGCAGAAGGGAAGCAGGCTCCCTGTGGGGAGCCCCATGTGGGACTGGATCCCGGATTCTGGGATCAGGATCTGAGCCAAAGGCAGATGCTCAACCACTGAGCCACCCAGGTGTCTGTGAAATGGAAATTTTAAGAAAATACAATGGGTATGAAAGAACTATCTTAAAAATGTTGCAACTCTATAACACTAGTCACTGCTTTTCAACTTCTTCAAACATAGCTGAGCCACAAGAAAATATTTGCTGGACAAATTATCTGAGAAGCTTTTTATCACTATTCTATTTTGAAGCTGGAGGTGTGTGTGCGTATATATATATATATATATATACACACACATATATATAGTTTCAAAGAGCTCTTTGATTTTTACTAAAAGATAAAATTTTATTTTTAATAACACATGTTTTGGGGTTTGCCCAGTAGAGCTCTTTGCATTTCAAGTATACCTGAATGGTATATAATTATGGTTTCGTAAGATACTTGGTATTTACAAGCACATTGAACTTTCCTATAATAATGCCACTTTAATGATTACTGTAAAAGAAATTTGATAAGAAAAAATATATTTACTTTCTTCATTCTTTTGCCTATTGTTCCCATAAACAAGAATTTCAATAAAAATCTGTTCATGTCTCTTCCAAATAAGGAATAATTTAACACAGGTTTTTTTTTTTCTTCTCACCCTACAAGGGGGTGGATCTTAATGTTAAATACTATGTTACCTGAAACTAGTGACCTATAAGAAAAATGATATTCCATTCTCACAAAGAAAATTATAATGCTTCAGAAGAAAAGCAGTACAGCAACCTAAATTTTTTTTCTTAATAAAATCTTGAGCTCTAGCATGTAGCACACTAGGATTTCAGCATCAGTCTTTCAATTACAAGAAATCAGAGAGATAAGACGTGGGTTGACAGAGGCATTTGACAAGGTAAATGGAGAAAAAGTTGTACCTGAACAGGAATCAAGAAAAAGAAAATATTTCTTAACATTTAACATTTCCTGAGGCTAATGGTCTCTAGTAAGAGCAGGCTTCCAAGCACCTGTTTTTCCTCGCAGTGTGACTTCTTTGACTCACAAAGAGAAATGGATGCTGTAAAGGCAAATTGAGATCTATTTTCAGTGGTTCTTTGACTGCCATGAGCCTTAAATGTATTTTGCTTTTCAATGAGCATGAAATGATTTCCATCAACTAATAGCCACATTTATTGAATATTCCAGGGGAAAAAAAAAAAAACATTGTGATATTAAAAGACTGTAATGAGAGCAAAGCATTTGGTCTTAGAGTGATCGGGAAATCATTTACATTAGTCACTATGATAAAAAAATCTTTCTATATATACAATATAATACTTAAAATTGCTACAATAATAATAATAAAAAGAAGCACAATATGATAATGATTCAAGGTTCAAAAAAGTCTTTTTAACTGGAAAAACATTAAAGCCTATGGTTCTAAAGATGGCTCTTACTGTAAAGTCATACATTTCATGGTTATTTTTGCGTGTGTCTACACACACACATACACACACATAAACTTTATATACATGCTATGTATATGTATATATATTCTCTTTTCCATTATATTCTACACATTTTTTTCCTTTTTCCATACATACACACACACACACACATTTTTGTCTTCTGTTTGGATTCACATTTAATAATGTTCTATAAGCCTGAATAAGAAATCACAGAGATCTGAGGAAGTATTTTCATCTTAAGTCACTTTTATTTTCTTTGTCAGCAAATTAAATAAGGTGGGTGAACATCTGTAAGAGACTGAAATTACCTAAGGGCTAAGGACGATACTCCCAAAAAAGATCAGATGGAAACAGTTTAAAAAGAGATTTGTATATAAGAGGGAATTATTTAGCTAGATTTGAAACAAATAGTCTCTCCACAAAACGGAATGTTTCTAAAGTCTTACAGCATCATTTCCATATTCTAATGAATATTTTTGTGAAATTTCGCCATGTTCCACAATGTAAAAATCAACACCAAAAGATAAGACAAATCTAGGTGGCCAAAGACATAAAGTCACTAACTGGAAAAATAGTACCGTTTCTGATCATCTGGAAGTGTCATAGATATACTATTCCACTAACCTCCATAGGAAGTGTCTCTCAACAGGTACAAGATATTTTCAGTTTTTATCAAGAGGAATAAAGCAAACGATAAATTTGTGGTTTAAAACAGCAGTTATCATTTTAAGGTGCTAATAAACTGCCCTTGAGGCACAAGCATTATTACTTTCAATAAAATGAAAATAATACTTACTTCCTAAAACTACATGGATAATTAGTGCAAAAACACATGCAAAATATGTAAAGTTGTAGCCCACACATAGTAAACAGTCAATAAATAGTAGTTATTAATAAATAATAGCAACTGTTATCAAATAATGACATTAGTTAATAAGCACCGTGATAAGATTTTATTTTTTTTCTGTGAAATTTTGGAGGAAGTTCACGTACCCAAGATTTAAATATATATGATTGCATCGCTTAAGAACTTCTCAAAATAGGATCACCCGTTCAACTGGTCTTAAAGAAAGAAGAGGATTTAGTTCCATGAAGGAACCACAATTGATGCAAAAGGAATTGCATGAGCAAAAGCTAAGTTGGTCCTAACGATGCTGTGCCCAGGGATCACCCGATTGTGAAAATGTACCAGACTCAGTGCTTACAAGGAAAGACACTATAAGAACATTATCGTGCTACACTGTAATTTATTTATCATAGTTTGCTTTCCCTTAATAGATTGTTATTTCTCTGAGACCAGTGGTTTGTCGTATCTGAGTATCCCCTAGTGCCTTTCCGAATAAAGATCATTTGATGAACCAATGAAAAAAAAATGAATAAGATGCAGTCATGCTTCTGCAGGATGCATGCTGCGTGGAAGACACAAACAAGCGATATCAAAGGGGAAAATGAATCATTTCGATGCAGGGAGATAAACCAAATATGCATAAAGTACCAAGGAAGCAGAGCAAGATGTGATTATATGTGTGAGAAGAAATAGAAGGCTACAGGCAGGCAGCCAGCGTACAACTTGGAACACTTGACGATGGGTTGAGTGATATACGATATTTACCAATGCTCTCTCAAGGAGTTGGTGAGTGAAGAAGGCAGCACTGAGTAAAACACACACCTTTTTGATGGCAGACAGCTGTGTAAGAAACACAAGTGACCAGAGTCCAGGTCGTGCAGAAACAGAACCTGCCATGCTCAACAGGCTGCCAGGACCCAACTGATCCCAAGTGCTCAATATTTCACAATCAAAAGCTATTATTTATTCAAGAGAAGGGATAAATAAAGACCTTGAGATGATGTTAGAAGCCTAGTTACTATAGTACTTCCAAGAGAGGGCATAAATGAGGGGAGTTCCAAATTTATGAGCACACTCAGGAGGAAAATGCAAGATCCAGGGAATAATTTTTGCCGGTGTTGACTTTCTACAATCTCTTCCAATTGGTTCCATCTATATAGATTAGTAGGACTCACCCACAAATACCTCACAACATAATTAAATACACAAATGTCCTTTCCATTGTTTCAAAAATGTCAGCTTCCTCCTTCCAATACATTATAATATCCTGGCAGCAGTAAATTGTATTATATACCTTTTCTCAGGTTAAAATGATTGCTATGGTGTTCTGTCTAGATAACCCCATCCCGTTCCTCTCTAGAGTCAATCCAGCTATCCTCCAGTTGCTGGGAATGCTGGGCAGCTGATGGCTCATACAGTGTGCCAATCACTAGAAATTACCACTGGAAACATCCTCATATAAAGTTATTGCCTTACTCAGATTTCGATGTGAAACCAATGATTGGTTGCCAGAGGGATACAAGTTCTAGCTCCTTTGTTTCAATTCAGGACAATTCTGAAACATCATTTAACTCCAGAGGTTCCCCCCCACAAGTATGTGAGGCCTCACTTCCAACAACATTGGGGCATAGATTCTCTCTCCATCTGATTTTGTCTTTCTCATAGGTGTGTCCCCTGAGACCACTCTTCAACAAACCTTCTGGTACAACTCTCTGTCTCAGAGTTTTATTTCCAGGAAACACAATTTAAGACAGCCACTACCAACGGCTAGTTCGAGGAAGCATATTCTAATATGGGATTTAGGAAATGGATCCCTCACCAGCTAGCTGGCGACGAGCAACCATAATTGGTAGTAAGAGGAGTGTGGATAGCCTGTGGCATGTTATAACAATGTAATTGTTAAAGATTCCACCAATGTTTAACTGGAATAGGATATCAGTGCAAAGAGACAACCCAGCTGGTGCAATATCTTTGCTACTAGAGAAGTAGGACAGGATAGTTAATCATAAATGCCATGAAATTAAGTGCTACTGACTTCCATTGATTTGTAGAAGATAGGTAATGACAGGATTGGAATGATTAATCACCAATTCAAGGCACAAAATGAAAGCTAGTGTCTCCTTGGCAACATTTATAGGAATCCTGATCACTTATATCTGAAAGGCAGACAGAGCGGAGGACCAGGTTGGGGCTTCACTATAATTTAAGAGCTACAGAAAAGTGTTGAATTCTCAGTTCCAGGAAGTCTTCTAAACCAAGGTCAAGACCATAATAGGAAAGAAGTGGACCCACATGTGGAGATAAAGAAATCCAGTTAAGTCCAGTTCTAAAACTTGAAATCCTAGATTGTTCTGAACCCACTGGGTTTACGGATGTGACTATGGCATTAGAAGATTATCACTCCCCATGCCTGAACTCAGCAAAGAAGCCTCAAACCACATAGGCACCTTATAAAATAATCCTTTTCTGACAATACAGCAAACAATGAGCATTAAGCCACAATCAGCTTGGCTTCACAGTTAAAAGAAAAAAAAATGTAGACAACAAAGAAGCTGCTAAGCATAGACCAAGTGAGCTGGTAAGAGCAAAGAGTCTATGTCTCAGGCTGGACTCTGAGGGTGCAAACCAAACTGGAATAAGGGAGAATTTATCAATATGGAAGTAATCCCCTTTAATAACATTTTAATGGTAAGAACCCCAGGATTCTGAGCAAAATCCCCAGAGCAGGGGGTGGGACACAACCCTGGGATAACAGAGCTAAAATGGCTGTTGGAAGCTTAAAAAAAAATAATGATGATGATAATGATGTCAGAAAGAGGAAAGAGAAATATTAGAACGGTGTTTAATTTTTTCTCCATCACCCATGTTAAAAAAAAGAGTAATCAGAGTCTGTGAAGAAGAACTAGATCATGCAAGTGTGGTGACTTAAATGCCTTTTATACCAGCTGGATTTCCTGTAGTCCTCAAAACAAAAGACGTTCTCAGAAAGTATTTCTTGAAGGAAAGCTAAGAAAATAAAAATTAAGACCTAATAAAGATTTTGCTTTTATTTATTTTCAACTTTATCTATTTTTGTATTTTCAAATATTTATTTTCACGTAAATCATTGGTGTCAATAAAGTAATATTCCCTATGATAAACACAATAAATCATACTTCATTGTTTCTGGACATAATATAACTCAATATAAAAATACATACTAAGTAGTTTACTGTCCACTTTTTTTTAATGATTAATACTGAATGTAACTGGAAAACCAAAGTAGTAATTTAATATATTTTGATCTGTTAGTGTGCCTACCATTAATCTTCCTCAAATAAGAGAATGTGTTTGATTAAGCTTTATTTTATTACTTTATAAATTGTCTTACAATTTTAATTGTAATTACAGTTTTAACAGAATTTGACACCCTTTCTCTAAGTTTTTCTGTTTATACCTGAAAAATCTTTATTTATTCTGATAGGCTGGAATTTTATCTTTTCTTAGGTAACAGGTAACAGAAAAAAAGTGTTTATCTCAGTTTCTAGGAAGTTTAAAGTCGAACTCTGTAGTCAGCTGCTGTTTCTAGCCTCATGTTTATATTGTGGCATGGATATCTTTGACTTTATATAAATCATATTTTAGCATTATTTTAATGATTTATTATATAATTTAGCTCAGATCCTTCATGGATTTAGGTAAATTATAATAACGAAGGAAGATAATAACAAAGGGAAAAGAATCAATTACTTCTTTTCCTTTCCTCCAGGTAAACTTCTCTATTGCAAGTACAGGCAGTACCCCATTTATTATGGAGGTTTTCAACTTTTATGATGGTCCAAAAGCAATACACATTCAGCAGAACGTACGTCAAATTTTCAATTTTGACTATTTCCCAGGCTACTGATAGGCAGTAAGATACTGTCTTGGGATGATGGGCAGCAGCAGACAGGTGCACTTCCCCTTCAGTGGAACAATCACCGGGGTAAAGGATTGATACCCTAACAACCATTCTGCGCCTAGACAACCCTTCTGGTTTTCACTTTCGCCTTGCAGTCAATAAACTACATGAGATAGTCAACACCTTGTTATGAAACAGGCTTTGTGTTAGATCGTTTTGCTACAGTATAAGCTAATATAAGCATTCTGAGCACATTTAAGGCAGGCTATGCTATGGCATTCAGTACTTTAGGTGTATTAAATGCATCATCCACTTAGAACATTTTCACTGTACAATGGGCTTTTTGAGACATAACGCCACTGTAAAATGCGGAAGATCTCTAACAAAATTGGAAGTTTGGGTCAGTAAAACTGCATCATGAAGCAAAGTTGGATTTCAAAGTTGGAGACATGTTCATTGTGAACTCGACCTGTCTTAGTTAATGACAAGTAGGGAAAAACAATTTAGTAAATGCATAGCAGAAGTTAACAATTAATCTGGAGCTTACTTTCTCTTCATTGAAGGCCTTTATCAAATCATATCACATGAATGTTTAAGGAGCCTATTCTGCTCTAGTGGCATCATTTCTTTACTACCAGTGCTCTTCTGTTATTGCCACTAGAGTAACCTTGCCTCTGAGAGTCAGAACTGTATTTTGAACCCAGTTGTTCCAAATTGCATTTTGCCTCCTTTCCTCAAGTACTTCATTCTTCAGTAACACTCTGTCGTCTCTATTCAAAGGGGCACAATGGCAGGAAATAAGGCATTCTAATGACTTAGGCACTAAGAGGTTTTCCATAGGAAGTGTGACACGTTAGCCAAGTGTCAGCATCATGGAGAAGGTGTGCTCTAAGCCAGACGTCCAGGCAAAGCTCCCAGAATGACCTACAGGTAAGGTCAAGTGAAGAAACTATTGACTTCTATCACCAACAAAGCTGAAAAACAAGCCTTCAGTCTATAAAGGTATAGACTCAGGTATAAACAGAGCTTTGGTCTAGGAAGCAGGCAGAAACGTATTTCTCAACCCCCCCAAATAAGACAGGAGCCTGAGCACCCTGTACAACCTGTACAACCTGTGAGGGTCTCCACACTGGAACTTGAGAAACAACTAAAGCCACAGGAACACTTTCTCTGCGATTTTTAGTTTCTCGAGTCTTGAATGAGCACAGCTTATCCACATACAGAACCCTAGTTCTCAGGGGAACTGGAAAAAAATATTTTTCTTTAAGATTTTATTTATTTATTCATGAGAGACAGAGAGAGGCAGAGACATAGGCAGAGGGAGAAGCAGGCTCCATGCAGGGAGCCCGATGCAGGACTCCATCCCAGGACTCTGGGATCACAACCTGAGCCAAAGGCAGATGCTCAACCACTGAGCCACCCAGGCGTCCAATAAAAAGATTGTTGTTTTATTCAGTTTCTACACTTGCTGACTTCACAGAACAGGGAAGCATGTAAGCAGGGGAGTGGAACACATGCTACTCCCTGCACACCACTTCCACACCGTTGATCGCAGACCTGCCCACACTGGAAGTTGCTGAACCAACTATTTCACAATCATGGTCCTTAAACACAGTGCTCTGTCCTGACAGTGAAGGTCTGCATTAAAAAATCCCAGTGTTCGTGTATAATTTGCGTGTGTTTTTCTTAAAACTAGATAAACTGGTTTTAAGCTATATGTTTGTAATGAAAGACATAAAGGTAGGTGGTGGGAGAAGAACATGGGTATAAAATGGAAAGCATTCCTGCCAAGAAGAAATTCAGAGGTAAGATAAAGTCAGAGTATCCAGTGGGGGAAAGGACAGCATTTTCAGTATCTATAAACAATCTATATCTATAAAGAAAACAAACTGTACTTTGACCCCTGCTTATACAAGGTATAAAAATCAATCCCAGATGAATTGAAGAGCGAAATGTGTGACAGACAAAACAATAGAGCGTTTGGAAGAAAATAAAGGTAAATGACCTTGAGCTAGGCAAGGTTTTCTCAAATGAGGCACAAAATACTAACCGTAAAATAAATACATTGGAGTATATTACAACTATGAACTTTCACTTACCAAAATATGACATTAATAAACAGGCAATGAACAGACTAAGAGCAGATATTTGCCACACACATGTCTGAGAAAGGATTAGCATCTAGCACGTATTTTTAAAACATAAGAACTGGCAAAAAGAGTATAACAAACACAACAAAAAATAATATGCAAGTTGTCAATAAACATGTAAAAGAATGAGCAACATAGTCACCAAAGAGATACATATTAAAAACACAATTTGATATCACTAAATAATCTTCATAATTGCTAAAACAAAAAAGAGAAAAATCTACCACTGATGCGGCTATGGAGCAAGAAATTTTAGATACTACCCTTGGGATTGAAAATTGTTAGAGTCACTTTAGAAGAGTGTAACTATCTGTTAAAACTAAACATATACATGCTTATGATGCAGCATTGTTCCTCAAAGGTATATCCTAGACAGAAATATAAATGAGTATCAATCAAAAGACGTGTGCACAAATATTCCACAGATACTACATTATATGTGGTTCTCACAAGCCTAATGTGGAAAAAGTCAGAAGAAAAAAAGATGTGTACCATATGATTCTACTTATTTAAAGTACCAGACAAGTAAATTAATCTGCAGTGTGAGAAATCTGGATCCCAGTTACTCCTGTAGGGGTGGGGTGGCAGGGGCAGCCACAAGAAGGTAGCAAGGTGCAGAGGAGAGCCAGGCTGCTGCTATTATTCTGTTCCTAGATCTGGGTACTGTTTGAATGAAGGTATTGAGTTTGTGAAATTTTATAATAATTTTAAAAATCAAGTCAGAGCACTACCATATGACCCAGCAATTGCACGACTGGGTATTTACCCAAAGAATCAAAGGTAGTGATCCGAAGGGGCACCTGCATCCCAGTGTTTAGAGCAGCAATGTCCACAATAGTCAAACTATGGAAGGAGCTCAGATGTCCATCACTAGATAAATGGATAAAGAAGATGTGGTATAAACAGACAATGGACTACTAGTCACCCATCAAAAAATGAAAACTTGCCATTTGCAACAATGCAGACAGAACTAGAGGGTATTATGCTAAGCAAAATAAGTCCATCAAAGAAAGACAACTATCATATGATCTTACTTATATGTGGACTTTAAGAAACAAATCAGAAGATCATAGGGGAAGAGAAGAAAAAAATAAAACAAGACAAAGTCAGAGAAGGTGCCAAACCATACGAGACTCTTAATCATAGGAAACAAACTGAGGGTCGCTGGTGAGGAGGTAGATGGGGGGACAGGGTAACTGGGTAATGGTCATGAAGGGGGCACATGATGTGATGAGTATTGGGTGTTACAGAAGACTGATGAATCACTGACCTCCACCTCTGAAACCAGCAATACATTATATGTCAATTAATTGAATTTAAATAAAAAATATTTAAAAATCAAGTCAGAGTGTTACAGTGCATGTTCATGTGTACTGGAATTAAGTCATCACACAGTACTGGTCAGCTATGAGAATATTCTGAATTCCAAGACCCTCGGTTGGGTTTTCTGAAATGGGAGTATAAAATACCAAACCACAAAGGGGCTCCTGGATGGCTCAATACATTAAGCATCTGCCTTCAGCTTCGGTCATGATCTCAGTCCTGGGATCAAGCCCTGCATCTGGCTCTCTGTTCAGTGTTGGGGCGGGGGGCTGCTTCTCCCTCTCTTTCTGCCCCTCCCACCCCTGTTCATGCTCTCTCTTATAAATAAATAAATAAATAAATAAATAAATAAATAAATAAATAAATTCCCTAAAAAAATAACAATAAACTAAAATTCCAAACCACAAAATCAGAATTGAAATCATGAGGACTAGGTATGAAGGCTAAAAGCCTCCAACTATGTGTGCTTATATTATGTAAGATGAAGTAACAGATTCTTAAGAATCTTAATATTGTAGAAGATAAATATCTTGAGAGATTATAAATGGAAATTAATTGGATTCATTGCTTTACTTTAATAAACATAAAATATTTATACAGGGTCTCACAATTCAAATTTACTTGTGACCTTAAGCATTTTAACTTTCTTCATAGGGTGTAATAACCTTCAAGTGCAGATTATCTTACTGGGAAGGTTTTCAGGAGTGTAACTAAAATCTTAGGGAGAGGAAATACTAAAGGCTTTCTTAGAGTCATGTCAGTTAAAAGTGGTGGGTGAGGTTATATAAGAATTACAGGGATCCCTGGGTGGCGCAGCGGTTTGGCGCCTGCCTTTCGCCCAGGGCGCGATCCTGGAGACCCAGGATCGAATCCCACGTCGGGCTCCCGGTGCATGGAGCCTGCTTCTCCCTCTACCTGTGTCTCTGCCTCTCTCTCTCTCTCTCTCTCTGTGACTATCATAAATAAAAAAAAAAAAATTAAAAAAAAAAGAATCTCTAAAAAAAAATAGAATTACAAATAATAATCAATAGAATATATTAAAGAATGGAATTTCGAGGGAAAAAAACACAGATGTAATGGTATATATTTGAAGGAAAGAAAGGAGAAATATTAATTTCACAAACATTGATGGAATGTGTACAATGAGTTAAGCACTATCCTTACATTTGACGGAAATCAGAAAATAAAACAAAGATTTCGTGACCTAATGATGTTTTCATTCTTTAAAGGATGGTATAGCAGTTAGGTTTATAAATTCTTTTTCTGACATCCCTGGGGTCAAATCCTACTTCTACTGCCTAATACCTCTGTGACTCTGGGAAAACACTCAATCTTTCTTTACCCAAGTTTAGTTATCCAGAAAGTGGGGATAAAAGTGGAGATAATAATAGTACTAACCTCACGGGTTGTGGGGAGTTTCAGAGAATGTATGCCCTGTGAAGTCTTTAGCACGTATTAGCAGTTTGTGTACTTTCTATGTATTTGCAATAATTACTACATTATTGGGTAGTTTTCCCAACTGATAATTATCTTAAAGAACTACTTATAACATTTTGAAATTCAGTCTCCTTTGGAATGGACTTATTTGCACTAATACCAGAAAATAATAGCTTAAGAAAATTAAACACATAAATTCAAGAGTGTAGAAGACTCCTTGGTGACCACTCTCTGTTTACAGATTCCTGTATCAGGAGCCCCCTACCCCAAATATCCCAGAATATATATCACAAACTATAGAGATTCAGGGTTCAAATGAGCCCTTGGTATTGCTACTGTCACTTAGATGATTTCACTGGCTTATTAATAGTATCATAAGCTAAAACCGATATCACCTTTCCTTACTGTTAATTATCTAATCATTCCTATTTGTCCTTGAGTTCCAGTAAGTTCTAAGAGAAGTTTGGTCTTGTTTGTTTTCTCTTTTATATTTATCACGAAAAAAATTTGTCCTAGCAAAAACAACTTCAATTTTGTCAAAAAATAAAACTATGTAATTTATTGCATCTTCCTGGGCCTCATCTTCCAGAGTTCACGTTATTGTATCACTTGAGGGAAGCAAATAACTAATTTCAATTTTTACTGAAATTGAACTTTTATATGTAATTAGTCATATATCTCGGGAAGTTTCAGAAATGTTAAGAACCTATCCTTTTATATACCTGTTAATATTCAAGTTGCCTGATCTCTTTATTAAAGCATGTTTTTATACTTTATAGTGAAAACACATGGTAATAATCAAATAGAATAAAGAATATATATTTTAGAGTTGGATTCCAGATTTGAATGCTGGGCTGTCATTTAAAGTGTTATTGGGCAAACTGTCTAATTTCTCTGAATGACACTTTTATATCTCTAATATGGTCATGGTATCTTTCTTATTAGCTGTATGTGAAAGGAAAATGTGATAATATATTACGAAGTGTTTATTCACAAGTGTCAGGCATACTGTGCTAGACTCTATGTTTAAAATAAGACATGTTTCCAGCTCCCAAGAAATGTAGTGTCCAAAGGATAATACATATACACAGTTGCCTAGCAGATACCTAGTACCTAAAAAGAGTTCCCTATACTAAGCTCCCTTCCTTTTTCCTATCCCCTATTCAAAAGAATCTATTCTTCATATTGAGGTTCCTACCAACAGGAAAGCATCATTCTTCTTTTTCTTCCAGATTACCGGAAACATCTGACTGGCTGATATTAGAACAGGCTAGAACTGAGATAAACTTTCCATGTCGAGCAAATTCATTAGAGTACAGGTCTATAGTATAGATCTTTAACCAACAAAAAAATCTGTCAGCTAGTTTAGGAAACCAAACCAAATGTAAAATAAAATAAAAATAATAACAGGAAGGTCTAACATTCCAACCACAGGAAATGAAGTTCAGAGATTCCACTTTAGTCTCCATGGAGAATTATATTAATAAAGTCTATAAATAAAAGAAAACCCTATTTTACCATCCTGGGAAAACACAGCAGGATGAAGATCCATATGTGACATATTAAGACAGGAGTCTAAGTTTCTAGAACTGAGATAAAAGTGAAAGGTTGGCCACTAACAAAAGTAAGATTCCTAGCCCTTGAACATGTAATGATTACCTGAAAGAGTCTCTTCTTTCTCTTCTCTCTTCTCTCTCTTTTCTCTCTCTTTTCTTTCTCTCTCTCTCTCCCTCCCTCCCTCCCTTTTTTTTATATAGGGTTCTCCATGTTACCCACTCCATCCCAGCTATGCCTTAGCAAAAGCTTCTGTTCTCTGTTACATATAGAGGTGGACCGGATAATGAAGTTCTCAGGTTCATCAAGGTTTCTTAGTGAATTGCCTACATGCTCACTCTCATAACTCAGCAAAAAATTGGCTCAAGGTCCTGAGAACTCAAGTAGTTTTTCAAAAATTACAGTATATATAACTTATTACCAAGTGACTTCCGAGTCCTTTGGCAGCCTAGCCTAGGAGAAGCACATTACCCAGAAATTATGGGGAATTAGATCTACTCCTCGAAGACTGGTTATCCTGAGCATTTACCCTGGTTTCTGGGTCCTTGGTAGCATGGGTCTGGTTCATAGCAAAGCAGCTAGTGGTTCTGTGACTCAAAAGACCTGTCGGTTTATGCCCAAGAGATCTAGGGAGGAAAGTCATTTGGTACTATGACTAAAAGTATAGTATCTCAACTTGTTCCAATGTTTTGGCTATCATATTCAGAGAATACACACACACACACACACACACACACCAACATTATTTTGTAGGAAAATGACTGAGACATATGTTTGTCTGGGCCTTACTTATTTACAGGTTCTGATGTCTCTGTAGTAAAGAAGAATAAAATAAGACATTCTTTCTGTATCAATAAGAGATAGTCCCAGTAGGGATAGAGCTTCCCTGAAAATCATGGTATTTATCAGCCTTTGCTTTGAAAGGATCAAGACTTCAAAAAAACAAAACAAAACAAAACAAAAAACGAGATGATGAAGACTGACAGTTTTAGGTGATGAGTGTGGTGCCTTTGGTAGCTGTGTTCATTTATATGAGGAATAAGCAAGTTTACATGTTCCAGGAGCAGCATAAACATGGGACACTTTCCGGCACAGTATTCCTGAGATGGTAGGACTTTGGTTGAAGTTTGGGTAGAAAAATGGATACTAAGTTCCTGTGGCATTTAGGCCATGAAACTATTGGTAAAGCAATATCCTTTGAGGGAAGTATAAGGATAAGACAAGTCCTTTTTAATGCAAGTCAGCCAAGTAACCTCTGCCCTCTGGCATTGATGTACTCCATTTTTTTTCTTGGTAAATTAACCAGACCCATTGTATAGCCCATATTAAAATGTTTCCTGGTTCTTTTAGCCTCCTGTCGTAGCCATCAGGAGTAAGGAATGCTCTGAAAGCCACAATGAATGATTTTTTTAATATAAATTTATTTTTTTATTGGTGTTCAATTTGCCAACATATAGAATAACACCCAGTGCTCATCCCATCAAGTGCCCCCCTCAGTGCCCATCACCCAGTCACCCCACCCCCCACCCACCTCCCCTTCCACCACCCCTAGTTCGTTTCCCAGAGTTAGGAGTCTCTCATGTGCTGCCTCCCTTTCTGATATTTCCCACTCAATGAATGCTTTGACAACAATGCTTTGGTTGTATCCTTAAATTGTGGAATTTAGTACCCCTGCAGAGATTACACGTGTGAGGTTGGGGTGATTTGCAGAAAATGGATGTAAGGTTAGGGATCTGCTGATTTTTTGCAGTTTTACATAAAAATTTCTCTTGAAGGGAGATTTTTACAGACTAAAATATGTTAAATCGCTTCTCTACAAAACTGAAGTTGGTAAAACTATGTTTCTATAGAACGCTGACAATTCACTTCTCTATTTACTCCTACTGTCCATATTTCTAATTTGAAGATATTAGTGAATTAAACAATGTAAGTTTGCTTTTATATAAAAAAGGCAATAAAATGCTACCAATAGAAAGGTTACAAACACCTGCTTAATACATAGAAGTATGGAGAGAGATTAATAAAACTAATTCTAACTCACCTTATTACCATTAATAGGTAGTTACTGCAGACTTTTATCTTGGTTGTTTGCAGAGGAATACCAACCACAGTCTCAGCTGATGGGAAGGGCAAGAAATGGCTTTCTCTCTTCCTCTATGTTATACTTATTCAGAAACAAATCTTTTTACAGAGACTGAAGAAATCTAAATAAAATAATTTTCTTACTATTGCAATCAAAGGAGCACAGGGTTTTCACAGCATAAAGGTTATTCACATTTGCTCTTAAAGTTTTTCAAATGCATTTTAATTGAAACATGTCAACATGTTTTACTTTGTAGGATGACTATCAGACTTGCAGTAAAAGGAATGCAGAAGATAAGATTTTTATAATCAAATAATATCAACTACATTAAAACTATACTAGGATGAATTTTTACTGAAGTTGTAAATCACTAACATTAATAGTTCCTATGAATTAAATAAAATTTGGTCTTTTATGGGCTATTTTTATAGCCCTATGGACCTGCACTTTGCATGGATATTTCTTCCAAATAAACTCACGGTTAAACTCATGGATCTCTATAGCCATCTCTCTTTTTGTGGCTGCATTTCCAATGCCTGGTTGCTAACCTTAAACACAAATCAATACTAAATAAATATCAGATGAAAGAATAACTGAATAAATGAACATATGCAGTTAGAGGACACACACTTTTATAAAATCTACCTTAATTTTCCACTTTAGAATCAGGGTATTTTAGAGAAGCCATCGAATGACTATCACACCACAGCACCAAAGCAGATACAAGGATCAATAAAAACATTCCCAGGAATACCTTTAAATGCAGAAAATATAACTTTGTCAAGAAGATCTATTGTGAGGCCTCAAAATTATATCTAAGGTTGTTGCCACTTGCTTATCTTTTACAGTCACACCACAGTGTGCCAGTTGGCTCGGAAGACCACTCTGTCGTCCTTCAGGGTCAGGTTGGGACCAGGAAGCCTGGTCCATGTGCCAAATAATGAGTTAATTAAACCTTTAACGATTGAGAAGATCTGTACATGAGGTAACTCTACTTTGCAAATTAATCAACAAATGGTACCGGGATATCAAGATAAAAGCTCAGTCATTGGAACAAAAACTATTCTCTTGCACATAAACAAAGAAGTAAACAGGTTAATTTAAGTTCTGTTCCCTGTGTGAATTGTATCAGGCAATAGTAACCCGGTCCAAACAATCAGTCAACAAGAAGGGCTGATGTATAGAAAAAAATGTATACATTTTCTCCCCAGATAATCAGCTTTTCTTTCTTTTCCTTTCCTTTTCCTTTCTTCCTTTTTATCTTTCTGTCCCTCCCTCCTTTCCTCCCTTTCTCCCTCCCTCCCTTCTTTCTTTCCTTTTAATTAGTGGGATCAGGAAATAAAAAAGATAATGATATATTCATCTACCTCTGGCTATCACATTTAGGTTATCCAATTCTAAAGATACTTGGTGGACAATTAGAGAGTGGGGTGAAAGGGAAAGGAGTGTTTTATTTGTTTCCCAGGAGTCACAAGCCACTAGATTTTCTATACTTCTAAAGGAGAGTCCAAATACCTCAGCAATGGTTTCCAGACAAAAAAACCTCTATTGTGTGTATGTGTGTTGGGGGAGGGGGGTACCTATTGGAAATGTTTTTAAACCACTTATTCAACTTGAAGAATTTTAATATTTAATTATAAATTTTCAAATTATTGTTATTGATTACAGTAAGTTTATCAAGTAAATGGCAGTATATGGGAAATGGCAGTATATGGGATGAAGAAGTTTACATAACTTGTGTATACATAAACCAAATTTCAGTCTACCTCTTGGAATTCTTCAACTGGGTAACCTAATCGTTGCTTTATTTATTTCAAAGGAATCAGGTTTTCCTGTATGTTATACATTATTAATCTATTAAAACCTGCTGTGTACAAATTAAACACAAACAAGAGGGAATAAGTTGGCATCTGGAATATATATAGTAACTTCAGTTGGCATCAGAAGACTCATTTTTTGTTCTAATATTTAACATTCAATGAATTAATAAAAATACTTTATTTTTAAACTACTTAAACATTTATTACATGCAATTGTTGGACTTAGGAAGGGTCAATGATGTGGAATTATGTCTTCTGATCTTACTGTTTCCTGTGAGTTAAATGATATGAGTTCTCCATATGCTACCTACGGGTGATTTAATTGTAAATGTAACAGAACTATAGCACTGCTTGATATCCCAGTTAAAATCATATCTGCTTTTTCGTTAAAGTAACTTTCCAAAGGACAGTTTTTCAGTTTAGGTTGGCAGGAAGATTCCTTGTCCACTGCTTTCATGGGACCAGGAGCAGGAGTGGGATTTCATTCTTCAGAGGCAAGAGAAAGGATTCAAGGAGAGTGGGAAGCTTGTACTTAGTGCAAAGTCATCACAGAGAGAGGGGTGGGCATGAGGCTACCCAACAGCAATAGATGGCTGTATACTCATCTGGTTCAGTTCACCATTTGTTTCCGGTTTTACTCTTTCCATTTTTATCATCACCTCCTTAGGTTTGTTAAGTTTTGATCGTTTATATTTTTACTCTGCACTTTTGGAGGGATCAATTTTTACCGAAATAAAATGTGCACATTATGCAGCTCACAACTCCTAAGTCACAGCTTGATAGATTTTTAGCAAGTCAACATGTTCCACTTACCACCTCACAGAACAGTCATTTATTCATTCAAAAGTCATTTGAGGGCCACCCTGGTACCTGGCACTGTGCTGAGTGCCAGAGATAACACAAGTATGATAAATAAGACATCACAGTCTCTGACTTGGTGGCACTTGTATTCTAGTTAAACAGGCAGACCAAAACAAACAAGTTATCACTGACACTAATAAGTAAGCACCAGTCAGGGTACTGTGATAAACAGGCAAAGCTTAAATTAAATATTTGTGGTCAGAGAAGACCAAATCTGCTCACAAAGGAGGATGGAATGGAAAGAGCAAGCACAGGTGTCCTTGTCAATTCCTACCACTCACCCTGCCCCCTTTCATCATTCTGTGCCAGACACACTGACTCCTTGCTGCTTTCTTAATCACAAACAACCAAGGCAAGATTGTGTTTCAGGGACTTAACATTTGCTTTTCCCTCTGTTGAGAGTAATCCATTCCCAGAGACCCCCATTATTCAGCTCATTCACTTCCTTATGGTTTGTAATAAGTATTGCCTACATAATAAATAGCAGGATATTTTATCTTGATTTATTCCCTAAAATTCCTCTTGGCAAATTCCAGATTTTTGTCTTTTAATTCTACACAATACTCTGATAAGATGGCTCCATTACTCCACAGCTATAAACATGGTCACGACTCAGTACAATTCACTATTTTATGGCAAAAATGCTGGAAAAACCTACTTTGGAATCATAAATTGTGGCTTGTAATGCTCATCAACAATGTCATCAATATGATTTTATTTTGAATATGGAAGAATTAACAAACCTAATTGATCTCTGGTTCTTTTTATTCCATAGGAATTTAGAAAGACTTGCACATCATTAGATAATTGTTCTACAAATAAAACAAAGAGGATCAATAATTTAAAAAAAAATACTCTGATCACCTGAAAGAGTTAATGTTTTTTCCAAAGCATCTTTTATTTAAGGCAGTTTTTAAAAATGTCCTCTAGGGGATCCCTGGGTGGCTCAGCAGTTTAGCACCTGCCTTCAGCCAGTGATGTGATCCTGGAGTCCTGGGATCCAGTCCCACCGTCTGGCTCCCTGCATGGAGCCTGCTTCTCCCTCTGCCTGTGTCTCTGCCTCTCTTTCCCTCTCTCTGTGTATCTCATGAATAAGTAAATAAAATCTTTAAAAAATAATTAAAATTAAAAAATAAAGTCCTCTAATACTGCAATGAATAAAGAAGAAAAAGCTGCCATTTGGGGGGCATACAGTATTTAAACTTTGAAAAAGTTTGAGTTTGATTTCTTCAGAGACTCAATTTCAAAAAGTTTCCATATTTTTAATTTACAGACCATTTCTGTAAATCTCTAACACTCATCAGGAAAAGTCTCAAATGAGTTCTCTAATTTTAAACTAAACTGTACATTCTTTTTTTTTAAGATTTGTTTATTTGAGAGAGAAAGTAAGCATGAGTGCAGGGAAGGGCAGAGGGAAGGAAAGTGAGAGAATCTCAAGTAGACTCCCCACTGAGCACGGGGCCTGATATGGGGCTCGATCCTTTGATCCTGAGACCATGACCTCAGCCAAAACCAAAAGTTGGTTGTTCAACCAATTGAGCCACCCAGATGCCCCCTAACTTGTGCATTTTTTCATTAAAATGGAGAGTTGGAGAGATTCAATAAAAATCACCAGTAATTAATGGTACATTCAGTCACTTGGGTGAATTTTTTAAAAAGATATTATTTATTAATGAGAGACACAGAGAGATTGAGGCAGGGACATTGGCAGGGGGAGAAGCAGGCTCCCTGTGGTGGTGGGGGGGACAAAAATGCTGGATTAAGACTTGATCTCAGTATTCTGGGATCATGACCTGAGCCACTGGCAGTCAACCAATGAACTGCCCCACTTTGGTGAATTACAGAATATATATTAAATTCTCTCACCCTATTCTGAAATATAGGCCTTCATAATGCCTCAGACTATCATTACTGTGGGCCTGATTCTGGCTAATTATTGAGCTACATTTTATGTTTGAAGAAAATATGCTGGTATTAGCTATTAATAGGAAAAGAAGGGATGCCTGGCTCAGAGGTCAAGCATCTGTCTTCGGCTCAGGGTGTGATCCTGGGGTCCTGGGGATTGAGTCTCCCATCAGGCTCCCCACAGGGAAACTGCTTCTCCCCCTGCCTTTGTCTCTGCCTCTCTCTGTGCCTCTCATAAATAAATAATAAAATATTTTTTAAAAAAGTTAAAGAAAATAAAAAGGATTCCTCTCTAACTTTTCTGAATTCCTGCCATGGGCCAAAAATTAAGACAGGCAGTTTAAATATGCAACATCATTTAATCATGAGAAGAATAAACTCTCCTGTGTCTCCTCTCAACTTGTTCTCAGTATTTCACTTCTGATCACCACAGGTGCAGGATTTGTCTTATACCCAGCAAATCTCGAATACCAGTTGTGTATCTAACAATGCAATTATGATACAATTTACCTGGTGTTTGTGCAGACCCCACCCACTGAGGGCTCATTTCCATCAAACTGCTTGCCCCCAAATTCAGATGCCAACCGTCAGTCCAGGTTGTCACCTGTACTTCTGACTGACCAACTATGAATAAGAGATTGCTATGACTCTTCTCATAGGGTTCAACAATTTGGTAAAGCAGCTCCCGAAACTCAGAAAAACAGTTTCCTTTCTAGAGCATTGGTTTATTATAACATGACACAACTCAGGAACAGCTACACAGAAGAGATGTAAAGGGCAAGGCGTGTGGGAAGGGAAATGGAGGTTCCATACCCTCTCAAGGCATGGCACCCTCCCAGCACTTCCACACATTTGCCAACCCAGAAGTTCTCCAAAGTCAGGAATTTTCATGGAAGGTTCATTACACAGGCACGATCAATTGAATCATTGGCCATTGGTGATGGTTTCAACTTCCAGCCCCATAGAGGTCCGGGGTTGGGGGTTGAAAGTCCCAACCCTATAATAACAAGAACTAAATCACAGTTTGATACATTTTTAGTCAACATGTCCCATTACAAACTCACAGAATAGTTATTCATTCATTCAACAGTCATTTGAGCAGCAACTCGATATTTGACATCATGCTGGGTGCCCAAGATAGCACTAGTGTGTTAAATAAGACATCAGTTTCTGACCTCATGGTCTTTGTATTCCGGTTAAAGAGACAGACCAAAATGAGTTCACAAATTATTACTGACATTAATAAACAAGCAATAGTCAAGGTACAATGAGAAAGATTAACAAGCAAGATTTAATTTAAATATTTGTGATCAAAGAAGATATTTCTGCCTATAAAGGAATCTGGAGTTTAGGCAATGAGGGAATCCTTGTGAATTACTTTTTCCCTCCCATTACACTTTGTAAAACAAAGATGTTTGCTTGGAATCAGCATATCTGAAGTGTAGGCTGGCCTTTCCTATTTATTAGCTAATATGATTAAGTTCATGTCATAAATTTCTATAAGCTTTAGTTTCTTGATGTACAAAATAGGGGTGATAATACCCCAAAGGAGTGAAATAATCTAATTATGTGAAAATGCTTTTAAGTGATGGAAAGTGCTTTAAAATGTAAATGTTGCCCTCTGATAAATTCAAGCTATTATAGTAATGCTTAATGTCTTACCACTTCCACAAACTAACTATATGCATCTGATAGGTTTCAATGCCATAACAGAAAATAAAGACAGACATTGATCATTTTAGGCCTTTTAAGACAGGGTGGGATAGGAACACAGAGTATCTCAGAATAAGGAAGATCTTTCTGGCATTTCTGACATGGAAATGTAATTTTCAAAACAACAGAGAAGAAATGGTGAGATGATACTGTAAAAATATTTTAAAATCAAATTATTAAAGCAATAATTTTTGAAAAATAATCAAAATAATAGTTTAAAGGAAATCCAATGTTACAAAAACAAGCCCACAAAGACATTTATTGCAAATTATCTTCATTTCTTTTTTTTTTTCTTTTTCAAAGCAACAACAGAATGAGTAAGGTTTGCTTTAATGCCTTTTTATATGATGCTAGGATATTTTCTTCAGGATAAGTTAACTAAGAGCCAACAATGTATATGTTATACATGTATTTACGTGCAAGCGTATTCATAAGTAAAGCACAAATCTAAGTAACAGAGAAGTATAAGGTAGAGATCTCTCATCTCTTTCTACTCTTTCCATGATTAACTCTGGTTCACTCTGGGTGGCTTTACTGTCAGTTGGCCATGACTAGTGTACTTATTTCTTGGTCTTTGCATTAGTTCCTTCTGTTTGGAACAGTCTTCCCTCACATCTCCATGTGGCATACTTCCTCACCTCTACTAAGTCTGTATTTGAGCGTTATCTTTTTAGGTAAATTCACAGGGCTGGTCCATTTAAATTGTCACTTTCTACCATCATATTCTTAGCCTCCCTAACACTGCTAATTTTTTTGCCCCTCAGACTAAACACTTTGAAATATTTTATATAACTTACTTTTAAAATTTTGCCCTGTCCAACTAGAATGCAAATTCTTTTTTTAAAAAATTTTTATTTATTGATGATAGTCACACACACACACAGAGAGAGAGAGAGGCAGAGACACAGGCAGAGGGAGAAGCAGGCTCCATGCACCGGGAGCCCGACGTGGGACTCGATCCCGGGTCTCCAGGATTGCGCCCTGGGCCAAAGGCAGGCGCCAAAACGCTGCACCACCCAGGGATCCCTAGAATGCAAATTCTATTACAAAAAAAAAAAAAATTGTATCTTTTCTGCATTGATCTATCCCAGAACCTGTATCTTGCCTGTAACATAATAAATATTTTTGAATGAATGAATGAATCAATCAATCAATCAATCATGGAGCTTTCAGTATATCATGATTTAAGATGATACTTCAGGGACACCTGTGTGGCTCAGGGGTTGAGTCTGCCTTTGGCTCGGGGCATGATCCTGGGATTGAGTCCCCCATCAGGCTCCCTTCAGGGAACCTGCTTCTCCCTCTGCCTGTATCTTTACCTCTCTCTCTGTGTCTTTTCATGAATAAATAAATAAAATATTTAAAAAGAAATAAGATGATACTTCATGTTCTTATTCTCTTGTCCTTATCACTCCAGCTACTGAAGACAGCTCCTTTTTCCCTGACTACAAAGGATCTTTCAGTTGGGGTAATAATAAAAATCTCTGAGATGTGAAAATTTTGCAGTTGCCAAAGGCACAGAAGAATCCAATTAGAGTTAATCTGGAGTCCTGATATATAGTTAACCTGAAGTCTCCCTCCAACTGCTTTAGATTAAGTGTTATTAAATATCAATAATTATCTCATTCTCCACTATATTTAATTCTATAAACTAATATATTCTATGAGCTATATGGATATTGCTCCCTAATTAATTTCCAAATCCTCTACCACTTATTTGGACATCATTTAAGGAAAAATTAAAATTTTATTTAAATTTATTTAAATAAAACTTAAATTTTTATTATTATTTTTATTTTCTCCACTATATATCATACATAATAATGATATACTAATGAATGAATGAAAGGCAAGAGTCATCTCTGTGACCAGAGAGGGGAAAATACTATGACCCAAGACAGGGAACAGCTTCATTAAAAGATTTTTACAAACATTATCTTAAGGCCAAAGCAAAAACTCCAGCCCATAAAGATAGCTTCCTCCAGCCAGAAATACCTCCTAGACTACTGTAGAGCTTTATTAAAAAGTACTCAGTAGAGGTAAAGCAGTTCATTAAGGTAATTTTTGTCATCCTTTTTTTAACTTGATACATAATTATTCTTTATTGCATAATTATATCTCAGATTACAGAAAATTTTAGAAATATATTTACTTTTGCTTTTGTTTGGGAGTAAGTCTTATCTTTTTTTTATCAACAGAGTAATCACTCCTGAGCAGATCTGAAACATTTATTGATGGTTAGTGTACGTTATATATCTTTGCTAATGAAGGCAATTAATCTATTACCACAGATGGGTTCACACTATCTTTCCTGCACAGACAGCACCTTCTTCTTTCTTGCCACATTTAAATCTTCATGACCTCATTTTTCATCCAGGATGATAATTTGTTAGCTACTGACTGCTTTAAGAACCAATCTACCATCCACCCTCTCTATTAGGATTTACGCATAAGTCTCCTCAGTGCAGAGAGGACTGACACAAACTGAAGAGTTGTAGGCGCTGTACCCATCAATGGACCAACAGCCTGGACTCTGCATCAACATTGAAGAGGAGCCAAATTAACCACCTGATTCTTTATCCTCCAGAAGGTCATGAGGCTGAGGGAAAATGATTTTCCTTGCTTTGTTCATTGAACTTTCTAATTAAAGAAACTTCTCTAATCCTTTCCCTCAAACCGATGGAGCTTGACTTTTCCAAGGAAAATTGCCACTGATTTCTCAGGAGATGGCAACTTTACACACTCTTTTCTCTGCTTGGTTTTATCTGTCTCTGGCAATTGCAGTTCTGATTTATCAGTTCCCATGCCCAAGCTATTAGCTGACTGAGCCCAACTCTCAGTGAAGTATACGGGGCTAAGTGAAGTCGTGTTATTTTTTTTTTTTTAAGTCGTGTTATTTTTTGAATGAAAAATAAAATGTGTTGAAGCATACTGAATATGCATCCCTCATGTGTAAAACTTGCCAAAATCGTTCCTACTTAAAGCTTAAGTACATATGAGGTTTGCAGTGTCATTATCAAACCTAAAAATGTTTAGCATTTCAATGAATGCTACCAATCAATAAGTATTGAAAATAATTAAAATGAAAGCTTTCTTAGGAAAGCCATTGAGGTTTAATTAAAAGACCTAATGAATGAAGATTTATTCAAATACATGGAACACATGTGATCTTGATTACATATCATAGAATTAAAATAGAGATTCATGCTTAAGAGCATGGACTCTCAACAGAATATTTGGAATCAAATTCTGGTTTTGTGACTCACTAGTTATATGGTCATGAATAAGCTAATTAATCATCCTATGCCTTGTTTTTCTCAAATGTCGGATGGGTCCGGTGAAGGACAGCTGAAAACAGTCCATGTTCAGAAGCAGACAAGTACTCTGGAAACCACATGATTGTTTTCCCCGAGCCATGGCATTAATACCCAGCAACTGTGTGAGTCATGTTAAGGTGAATAAGAAATGTTTAGTGCATGCACTATGTGAGGGTGGATAATAAAACTGAGTTGTAAATAAGAGGCTGTAAGTTTATGCTTAAATGTACAATCAGGGCATAAGAGCCCCCCAATTAACTGTACCCAGAATTGAGAGAAAGATATTTGGCCAGTTATATAGAGAAATTTTAAAAATATATTTTCACACCATAAAGCCTATTGCCTAATTTACTAAGAGAATAAAGATGCCTACCTATCATCAACTAAAGGCAATGATAAATGGAACAGGCTTTTAAAATTTGAGTTTAAGTTTTGTTCTTAAAAAGCAAGATGCATCAATGATATTAAGTGTCAGACCAGTTTACCGCAAAATCAGCCAGAATCCCAATGGTTGACTCAGGTAGTCCGCACACTGAAAACTTGTCTTCCTAGAATACTGAATATATTCCCTTTCTTTATTTTCTACTAATCTGAGGCACTGTTATTACTGCGAGTGTAGCAACCAACTACCCTATTTCTAAGGCTATTTCTTCTAGTTTTTCTGTAATGATTTCTCTTCTAATAATCTAAAATAGAATTAGAGCTAATGCAGTTATAGTTTGTATTATGGATTTTGTTCCTAAAGCCATGGGATTAATAGTTGTACAAGACTCTAGCCATCATCATGTGTGTTAAATGAGATCATAGGTACAACATATTTAGCATAGTGCCTGGCTCTTTTTAAACACAAGTTACCCATCATCATCATCATCATCATCATCATCATTCATCATCTTCTTCTTCTTTATCATGATGATCATCACTATGCTCTAGGCACAGTTCATATGCCAGGGAACATAGAATGAACTAGATCGATTGGACATTGGCCGCAGGGAGTTTACATTTTATTGGGGAAGACAAAAAACAAACATGTTAAAAATAAATACAGGTTGAAAGTAAATACACAAAAAAACTCAGAATGTGATAAATACTGTGAAGAAAATGAACATGACAGTGAGCTACAGCAGAGCTGGAGGTCACTAATTTATAAGGACAATTAGACAAGATCTCTGAGGCAGTGCTGGAATTCAAATGTTAAAGAGCAAACCGGACTTCAAAAAACCCAAAAGAAGGACAACTTTGCAAATTTGAAACCACAAAGGAAAAAGAATTGAGGCTGGAAAAAGCATGACTTACATGAAGAGAAATAACCCCAGCATGTACGCAGCACAGGAAATGAAGAAGATTCAATAAGAGGCTGCATGGGGAAGCAAAATCAAGATAATATGAAATATTGGTAAGAAAAAGAGTTAGCATGCCATCTTGGTACAAATGGAAAGCCACTGAATAATTTTAAATAAAGATGTGTTATGCTTAGATTTATTATTATTTTTTGTAATGATCAAGACCACTCTGGGGAGCAAAGGGCCAAAGGAGGAAACAGTGGAGACCACTTTGAGGGCTGCAGCTGAGATCATCTGCAATTTTGAAAATAAATTACTATTTGAGAATATAAGAGACTGTGCTAGAGCTGTGGGAAGAATAGGAAGGCAGATCTACCTACTAAGAGTATGCTTCAGTCATCTGGGCGAGATGTAACAGCAACCGAAGCAAAAGCAATAGAAATAAAGAGAAATCAGTGAGTTTGGGGGTGGGGCATCTAGAGTGGAGAAACAAGGGATATTTTACCATTAATTAGAAGTCAGAAGTGAAGAAGAAAGGGTCAAAATTTGCCTTCAAGTTCTAGCTTAGGCAACCAACTAAATTTCAAGGCCATCCATTGATACCATGTACCATATATACACTATGACAAGCTGGGTTTATTGAAAGATTGTGTATGTGTGTAATGCACAAATAATCAAATAGATATGTCCAGTAGGCAGTTGGGTAAATGGAGCTGAACCCGCAGAGACAAGTTCGAGTTAAAAAAAAATATATATGGCACCATACGATTTCACTTATATATATGGAATTTAAGAAACAAAACAGATGAACATATGGAAGAAGGAAAAAAAAAGAGAGAGAGGGAAACAAATCGTAAGAGACATTTAATGACAGAGAACAAACTGAGGGTTGATGAAGGGAGGGAGGGAGATGAGGGGTGGGAAGATGGGTGATGGGGATCAATGAAGGCACTTGCTATGATGAGCCCTGGGAGTTGTATATAAGAGATGAATCATAGAATTCTACTCCTGAAATGAAAATTGCACTGTATGCTAACTAAAGAGAATTTAAGTAAAAATTTGAAGGAAGAAAATTAAAATAAAGATCACATAGTCAGCTTTCTTCAACATTATCATTATGATTATAGAATTATTTAAATTAAAAAATATATACAGTATGTATGTGTGTGTATCTACTCCAATTGAGTAGATTCTGATCATAGCACTGTAACCAGGTCCCAGAGGTTCCCCACCATCTAAGAAAATAACCCTTTAGAAAATTCAGAGTTCCATGAGGGCAAGGTAGCAAACACAGTGGTTGTGGGTAGTGGGGTGAGGAGAGAAACTTAGGGACTATTTAGCAACCGATACAAGATAATTTCAGTGATTTTCTAACTTGTTCATTCTTACTAGAACACATCACCTGAATGTTATTCCTGTTAATTATGTTAAGAACATCAGCATAATTAAAATGGCAACCTAAGCCATAGTTGTGGTTGAGACCTATTGGCATCAAATAAGAAATTTCTCTTATGCTTAGCAACAGTCTTCCATGGTTTACTGGAGAATCGCTGTACCTATTTTTCTTCATTAGCATAAAAAGGTCCAGACCAACCTAGCATAATCAGAATGAAAAGCTGCCCTATACCAGAGCTTCAAAAGACACCATGCAAGTAACAGGGATAAATTGATGTCATGACTAATCGTGCAACAAGAATCCATTAAACTACTACAAGAAAGGATGCCTGGGTGGCTCAGCAGTTGAGTGTCTGCCTCCGGCTCAGGGCTTGATCCCAGGATCTGGGATAGAGTCCCACATCAGGCTCCCTGTGAGGAGCCTGCTTCTTCCTCTGCCTATGTCTAGGTTGGTGTCTAGATACTCTAGAAAACCAAGAGGGAACTTACTTTCCTCCCAACCTCCCTGTTTCCTCCACCCTAGTCAGTGGAAACCGCAGGTTGAATCTAGATTTTTCAGCTCCACCCAGAACATAATGGGATGCCAGCCTTCTCAGAAGTGGTCTCAGAGAAGGCCTAGCAGAGCTTTACACACAGCTCAGCAGCAACAAAGCCATGCCTCTCTATCCACATCCACACTGCGAGCACTCTTCCTCAGCTTCCCAGCCTGGTACTATCAGCTGAGGCCTGCCTGTCACCCCTAGCCAGTCCCTTTCCCCTCGTCAGAAACTTTCATCCCTACCTGGCAGTAACGAAGCAACACCTTCTTGCCAACCAGAGCTGGGTCACAGGAGGCTTGCCCCAAACCAATTTAAATAAGATCCCAAGTCTCACCATATAATTCCCCAAATGTTCCAGGGGTTCAGCTGAAAAATCACTCATCAGACCAAGAACCACAAAAATCTCAAGTTAAATGAGAAATGACAACCAACAAATGCCCATAATGAGTTGAGACCAATGTTAAAATTATTTGACAAACACTTTAAATCAACCATAATAAAAATTAAAATGCTTCGATAAGCAACTGCAAATAGATTTGACTAAAACAAGCAAATACAAAATACAAAATGCAGTATAAACTAGAAGATATTCAGAAAAGACAAATGGAATTTTTGGAATTGAAAAATGTGGGACACCTGGGTGGCTCAGCAGTTGAGCATCTGCCTTTGGCTCAGGGTGTGATCCTTAGATCCAGGATCCAGTCCCACGTTGGGCTCCCTGCATGGAGCCTGCTTCTCCCTCTGTGTCTCTGCCTCTCTCTCTCTCTCTCTCTCTTTCTCTCTCTCTCTCTGTCTCTCTCATGAATAAATACAAAAAAAAATTTTTTTAAATGTGGTCTTCAAAATAAAAATCTCAGTTCATGGGCTTGACAGCAAAATGGAGAACAGAGAGGGAAAACAATCAGTGAGCGTGAATATCAGTGGAAGGGAAACAGCCAGTGTGAACAATGAAAGCAAGCCAAAAAATTAAAAGAACCTCAAAAAAGACTATATTCATAGATATGGATAAGAAGGGGTAGTAAGAGAGATATTTTTGAGGTGACAATAGTTTTCCATTTCAACTGAACTTATTATGACCATGAGTATGAATCTATAATTATTTCAAAACAAAGGTTTTTAAAAAGAGAAAAACACAGACATTTCTAGTCTTTTTAAAGGAAAAATTGAAGTGATATTCGATATATTTGGGTTTATTTCTAAAACTGTATTTCCAGCTGTCTCCTGGTTATTTTTGTTTTTTTTTTGTTTGTTTGTTTGTTTTAATTTTTATTTATTTATTTATGATAGTCAGAGAGAGAGAGAGAGAGAGAGAGAGAGGCAGAGACACAGGCAGAGGGAGAAGCAGGCTCCATGCACCGGGAGCCCGACGTGGGATTCGATCCGGGGTCTCCAGGATCGCGCCCTGGGCCAAAGGCAGGCGCCAAACCGCTGCGCCACCCAGGGATCCCCTGTTTTTGTTTTCTATTTCTCTCCCTCCCATCTTTAAGATTTACTGAGTTACTTTCTTCTTCATTTCTTATTCTTCATTATTTCCAAGTTATTAAATTTAGATTTATGCTGCTAACCATTATATTTTCTATTTTACATGCCTCTTAATTGAACAAAGTAATACACTTAGGAAGAGTTCCATAATTCCCACAAAATATTAAAGGGCCTCTGAATACTTTTATCCTGACGCATAGGCTACTTTGCCCAATGTTTTAATTCTAGCCCTCTTTATTTCACAAATAAGTTATTAATTTTTGCCAGGCAATGTTGGTCTATACTATTTATTCGTATTTATCAACAGCTCCCCTCACCCTTTCTTCCATTCTAGGCCTTCTATTTGATATAATATTTTTTTCCAGGTATGTTGCTCTTCAGAAATTTCTGTTAGTCTGTGTCTGTTGATAATAAACTCTAGGTTTTTGTTTTCCTGAAAATATTTTTATTTCTCTTTAACAACTGGAAAGCATTCATTCTGAGTATTGAATTCTAGGTTGACAGTTACATTATCTCAGTACATAGAAGAAATTATTCCAGTACCTTCTGTCTCCTATTACTGCTGTTGATTATAAACTGGTTATCAGTTACTGCTATTTTATTTGACCTGTTGGTCTTCTTTGGCAGCTTTAAAAATGTTATTTCTAGTTGATATTCTGCTGTTTAACTATGATATGTCTAGGTGGAGATTTATTTTTATGTGTCCTATTTAGCTTCCCTGGATTTCCAGAATATCAGGGTTATTGTTAACCAAAACTTTTGGAAAATTCTAAGCAATTCTGTTTTCTAATACTTTTTCCACACTGCCTCCTTCTATTCACACCAAGATGAAAGCAGCCAAGTTTCCTGTTCTTTTCTCATTCATGCCTTAAGGCCAAAATCTAGTTACCTTCCATGGTTTGCTTCACTGAGAGGTATGGAAATTCCTTATAATTACACTAGTTAATAATATTCTTAGATTTTTTTCTGTATTTTAACTAATATTTTTTACTAAATGTACTAGTCACACTGCCAGAATTAAGATCGATATTATGTGTTTTTTTTCCAGGTGTTTTATGCAATAAATTAAGTACTGTAATTGAGAATTGAGACATTGAAAAAAAAAAAAAAAAAAGAGAATTGAGACATTGAATAAGGCCTTAGTAAGGGACTCAGCATGACAGCACATGGAAGATGGTAGGTACTTAGCTTATAAAATGAAAATAAAAAATGCTGAGCTGGGAAATATTGATGGGGAAAATCACTTTCCTAAATTTCAAATAAATTTTAAAGAATATATTTATTTATTTTAGGGGCACCTGGGTAGCTCAGTTAGCTAAGTGACTCCCTTTGGCTCAGATCATGATTCCAGGGTCCTGGGATCAAGCTCTGCATGAGGCTCCCAGCTCAGCGAGGAGCTTCCCCACCCCTTGCCCCTTCACTTGTGTTCTCTTGCTTGCTCTGTGCTCTCTCTCTCTCTAAGATCTGTTAAATCTTTGCTAAAAAGATTATTTCTTTTAGAGAGAGACACAGAGAGAAGGGAAAGGAGGGGCAAAAGAAGAGGGGGAGCCTTAAGCAGACTCCTTGCTGAGTGCAGAGCCCAAGGAGGGCTGGATCCCACAGCCCTGAGATCATGATGCAAGTGGAAACCAACTGCCAGAAGCCCAACTGACTGCCACCCAGGCATCCCAAATTCCAAATAATCTTATCAAATAATTTGATTCAACAGTTAATTCAGTTTTGACTTGAGGTATCTTTACTTAACGTTTTACCTATTTTATATAAAGGGGAATGTTCTAAACATGTTATCCTTTTTCATCTCTAGTTATAATTTTTCTTTGAAGCTTATGTGATTCTAATAAGTCTATTAGCTATACATAAAAGATTTATACAGCCCACACTTGAGGGAAATGGTATTTCACAAAAGTATGAATATTAGGAGGCAGGATCATGGGGCCACCCTCAAGTCTGTCTGCCACAATGATAATTATACATTAATTGTTACTATTATTATTTACATCGCTGAAAGAAATAGACAGAGGCTATATCCTTATGTAAAAATGCTTCCCTATCATTTTTGAAATGCAATTCTGAGATAAATGCACACAGGCAGATCAAGCCAAAGCTGTGGTTCCCAGAATAGTACCACTTATCTTACAGGAGATAATGGTCAAATGATAGAATCCATCTGAATTCTTCTCTTTTTATGCCAATAGTATGGCTTGATTGAAAGTTAGTTATGGTTAAGAATCATGACAGAGAGAACAATTCTATAATAATTTGTTTTTAATATAGAGATAAATTAAAAAATGAAAATTCATTGTCAGCTTTTCATACTGTTAAACAGCTAGTATTCATATATTTCTGCCCAAGACTGTATTTAATGAAATCAAAACAATATGGGTATGACAAGAAGGTGTTAAGATTAGGTTTTCATATGACTAAGTTATGACTATTATCTAGCTTAGACCTATTGTAAAATGCCGTTTATTATAAGCTACACTCTGGTGTAGCAGGGTGCAAAAATGAAAAAAGTTTTTAGAATCAGTCCTGTACAGTACCTAGAAAACTCTCCCTACTGAAATAATTTTAATATGAATCTATTTTATTTAAAATAATATAAATTATTTTAAAAATTCTTTCCTTAGCTAGTAATATGGTTTTCTTTATAGAAAATGGCTACATCTACTAGAATTTCACAAATATTACTAATATATTTATGTAAAGGGTTAATATCTATATATCAAAAATCTAATTTTGCTCCCAAGGGTCTGCAAAAGTCCACTATGAGAAGAAAGACACTCTAAGAAAGAAGAAATCTGAGAAATCAATCTGTAACACTACACACCATGATTCATCATGCCTACACATTGGTCCTCATTCCAGTAAAGTGATGATGAAGCAACAAAATTAGTCCATAAATGAGAATAAGGATATCTGGAAAAAGGAGTTGGAATCATCATTGATGAAGTATTTCCTGCCAAACCAGGAGTAAGGTCATCTATAAATAAAATTCAATTCTGGAAGGGACATTATAGTCTTCCATAATCCAATGATGGAGAATTGGCTACTCTTGAGGAAACTAGTTCTCTTATCAGGGATTCAAAGTACTCCCTGTTAATATGAGCAATGAGTGCTTTTAAGTGATTAATACCCCAATGCCCTATAGGTGTTACTCCTCTATGCATCAGAAGTGGGTAATAACTCACCAGGACTTTCTTACTATAAGCACATTGAAAAAAAGAAAACAGAGTTAAGGGATCTTATAGTGAAAAAATGTCCAATATATTAATGAAAACAAAGTGTCTTCTGACAGCACATTTAACTGAATAAAACCAAAATTTTTCACTCATACAAAATGGATGTTTGAAGATTATAATTATCCTATTAGTCCAAATCAGAAGACAAACAACATAAAAATTAGAAAATTTGTCTTTGAACCATTAACTAATTATTGATTTGGCATAAGTAAACAGGCTCTCCATGTAACCATTCTTTTTCTAATGAATATAAAACATAGACATACGGTCAGGCATATAATTTATTTCCTATCTTTTAATTTTTCTCTTTAAATGTTATAGTCTAATATTTTGCCTAATTTTCCCTCCACATACTTTTGTATTTAAAACAAAATGTTGAACTTCAACAGAAAACTACACCTCAGAAACATTATTTGACAATTCCCCCTTGACCCACACCCTCAATACAGGGTTGGCTAGAGTCAGCACTTGATTTTGTCAACTTTTTAGTTGTTGCCAAATATGAAAAATGAGATTTAATATTCAGTTACAGAAAACAATTCCCAGTCAACACTATGAATATATTTGAAACTATGGTTCATGTTAGGAATGAATCAAAAATGAAATATTTGGCTAAGAGTTTTCATATCTTGTCAGATTCTCCATACCCTTTACCCAAAAAATATTATGCTTATATGTGTCAACATAAAAAAAAAAGGAGTATAAAAAAACCCTCAGTAACCTCAGGCTAATTAGCACAAGTGACAGAAAATAGATTGTTCAAATATGACATGACATAGGACTGTGCTGAAACAAGATTAATTAGAAATTACTTCAAATCAAATGAGTTAGCTCTACATAAAAGGAAAACACAACAAGCAAATGTAGAAAAGAATATAGAACCATAGCCTCATACTCTTTTCAGTTCTTTTCCCACTTTTCTTATGGTTGTGCATTGTCAGTCTTATGCTGGTTCCTTTTTCATATCTATATTCTAAATGTGAATGTTTTTTGCAATTCTGCTTGGAGCCTTTTTTTCTTTCACAATCCACCATACATTGACCTTGGCCATCTTACTCATGCCCATTGTTTCCTGTGTATATTTACCTCAGAAATAATTTTCTATTTCAATTTATCTTCTCCCCCACTGGTACCAGCTAAATATATACTCTCCTCATCATATGCATGGACTATTGCTTCCTGACTCCAAGCTTTCTCTCTCTCATACACCCCCAGATCTGCTATTAAAGTAATTTTGCCACAATGTAAATGTTAAGACATCATCATCCTGCTTCAAACCAATTAGTGGTTTGCCATTAATTATAGGACAAAGCCTAACTTCCTTAGCAAGGCATAAACACCCTTTATGAACTGGTAACTTCCTGCATCTCTGCCCTCAGCTCCGATCATTTTTTTTCTTCCTACATTCCTAATCCAACCCTACTGAATGACTTTTAGCTGCCCATATTTGTGGTGCCTCTGTGAGAATGGAACGCGCGGGCAGTATGTGGTGGAAGAAATGCTTTCCTTCTTTGTCTGCTTGGCCAATTCCATTTTTTGAAACCTTGTCCACATGATTCCTCCTCTACAAAGTCTTCCATTCCCTCCTACAAACACAGAACATACCAATCTCTTCTATTAGTTCTACAACATGTACATCTCTCACTCTCATTTTACATGAAACACTTAATTGTAACTGTGTACACATGTGCTCTTTTCTGTTATAGACTATTAAGGAAAAATAGCACATATTTCATCTTTTTATCTTCAACTCATAGCAGAGTGCTTAAAACACAATAATGCATAATGGCCAGTTTATATATGGAACAAAGGAACTGATGTATGCGCTTCCAAAAAGGGATTTGAAATGAACAGCAATTTTCCAATGTGAGAATCATTCTTGAGAACAGGTTCAAAGCTTATTTTTTTTCCTTTAAATTTGAAGCCTTGGAGAAAAACTTATAGCGTCTGATGGAGAAAATATATTAGTAGCTAAACCTTTCATTTTAAAAGAATGTCAAATTCTCGTGGAGTATAAAAATATCCCTAAGAAAGACAAACCTCCTCTACTCTGTAATGTAGTGAGTTAGTTTCTCCCCACTAATCAGCATCAATACAGTAAAAGATATCTCAGCACTTTTGTAATGAGGCAGCTGTTCGTAAATAGTTACAACACGATTATATTAGCTCACATTGGAAAAATGTTCAAAACATCTATTCTGTGCGAATCAGCTATTATTAACTTACAACACAGCACTAAATTAAGCATATGTGTGCACATTTAACACCTTCACACACATACCTGAGTTAATTCCTGAGTTTGGATATCTGTACCTGAGTTAATTTTTGTGAGATATAAGAAGTGGTTATATTAAAGCAGTCCCGCTGCAAATAATAGCTCTTTCATTTTTGCAACGCATAGGCTTGTGCAGTTTAACAGTGACAGCATATTAAATATTCCAGAAGGAGAGTAAGTGACTCCCAACCTCGCCCCCAACACACACTCAGATGAAGACTGAGAGAATGGTCTGTATTTGGAATGACTACTATATTCTATAGCTTGATCCTCAACTTTTATGGTCTGGCATTTTGATTTGCTATCTACATCCATTTCTAGTAAGCTCTCAGGTATTGAATCAGGCTAATAAACATTACCAAAGAACAGGGGCACTTGGGTGACTCAGTCAGTTAAGCGTCTACCTTTGGCTCAGGTCATGATCTCAGGGTCCAGGGATCTAGCCCTCCATCTGGCTCCCTGTCCAGTGGAGTGTCTGTTTCTCCTCCTGCCTCTCCTTCTCCCAGCCCCTGGCCCCACTTATGCTCTCTCATAAATAAATAAATAAATAAATAAATAAATAAATAAATAAATAAAATAGTTTTTTAAAACAACAATAAAAGATTACCAAAGAACAGTGTATACCCAAGAATGCAAATTTACTGCAGGCTGTGTCTTTCTAGTGGTTTGAGTTCTCATTTCTTCTCAAGAGACAGCCTTCCTGAGCCATGCACTTGGATGTTCAGTTAGAAAACCTAAATTTACTTGGTAAATACCTTCTCCATCCATAAAGCAATGAGAAGATTCCAACTCAAAACAAAACTCTTGAGCCATATTCTTCTAGGTCTAAAAATGTAATTGCTCATTCTATCTCCCCCTTGGTACTTCAAACTTCCACTCTCTTTGCTCCCATCCAGTTTTTCACCTCCATCCTGGGTCCCTCCTCTCTGCCTGGCTCCTCCAACACAGTCATTCTGTGTCCTTCAAACACCCAGATGGTTCCACACAAAACAATTTGCCTGAAATTAACCCTCACCACCCTTCTTCCCCACACTGAACACAATAGAATAGAAAGTTTGTGTTATATTCACTCCGTGATACACTATGTAGAGATAAGAATGAACCATCTACAACTATATGAAACAACATGGATGAAATCTAACAAATATAATGTTACATGAAAACACAAAAAAAGCTACATTAATGCCCCTGACATTAAATACTCAACTGCCAGCAGCTATGAACTTGCTTTCTTGTCTGGAAATGGCTAATATGGTGCAAACTCCAGGTTATGGGATAAGAATAGGGCAGATAATGTGAAGGCTCTATGATACTTTCTCTTTAGAATATTATATAAATATTTAATTAAGAAAATATGTCCTTGAGAGCCAATGTTTTTCCCTTCAAATTTCATCAAATTTCTAATTCTAAGCTCTTTCATTTGCTTATTTGAGATTCAACAGACTATCCCTCCTCTCTAAATGAGCCTTTAACTCTTCTAGGCCATAACAAACACAGTTTGGGTTTTTCATTGATCAGAAATAACTGGTCCTGAGTCTTTGTTCCCCAAAATTTAGATTTTAATCTCCTTATTTACGTATTTTCTGTTTTTTCAACCATTTATTTATTATTTATTTATTTATTTATAAATTTTTATTTATTTAGGATAGTCACAGAGAGAGAGAGAGAGAGAGAGAGAGAGAGGCAGAGACATAGGCAGAGGGAGAAGCAGGCTCCATGCACCGGGAGCCCAATGTGGGATTCGATCCCCAGTCTCCAGGATTACGCCCTGGGCCAAAGGCAGGTGCTAAACCGCTGCGCCAGAGATCCCTCAACCTCATATTTAAAATAATTTTTCCCCACCATAAGGATTAATCTTATCCGTGTTTTGTTCTTAGTTCCTGATAAATGTCTCCCTATAGGACAAAGGGAAGGCTGGGATGCTGGGCCCAGCCTGGGAGGTAGTTCTGGGCAATATGGCATAACCCTGGAAGTCCAAGAGCAGCTGTTAATACAGAATGTGAGTGAAGAGACATCTGGTAGAGAAAGCAAAATAATAAACCTAGCAGACTGTCCAACTACAGCATCATTTCAAAGATTTAAGAAAAGAAGGTAAAAGCAGTTATAATTTAGTAAAGGATATCAAAGTTGATTTTCCAGCAGTTCATACTATCCAGCCAGAGAAATTTTTCAAAATAATGAGTTTTCCTTCTAAAAAAAAAAAAAAAAAAAAGAGTTCATAATCTCCTGCAACATGCCTATTTACCTTAGGAGGTAAATATTTTTATTTTTTTATTATTGTGTACCACTGTGTCATTCCATGGTGGGAAAGATGGCAACAGATACAACCAGCCCATAATTCAGAGCCAGATTACACTAAGAAACATCCTTCCATAAAGAATTGTGTCCTGAACTATCATGATCTTCTATTCTAGGGCCTAAAGAAGAGAACTAATAAGAAGAAATAAACCGGATATTTCTGGTTTTTGAAATGTTGTAATTGAATAATTGAAGTGTTTTTAAGGACACATTAATAAAGAATATTGAATTTACTGAAATGCACAGGTGGATTAGGAATTATTGCAACAGGCAGTCTATAAATGAGAGCAGTCTATAAATTCCTCTCTCAAATTTTCTGTAATCAGTCTAACATATTTTGGCTTAATTACTTATTAAACTTCATAAAGGTACTTACTCTCTTGTATTACCACACTACTTTCCTCATCTCCTAAATTTTCTCATTTTTCAGATAACTTAGCTAACTTATTCACTTTTAGGAGTTTCCAGATAACACAGAATGAGTATATAAACAATATAAATACAATATATATGTTTTATAACATAATTATATATAACCTGTTTAAAATATATTTATATATGTCATATATGTCACAATATAAACTAAACATAAATATAAAGGCTGTTTGGTTTATAAAAATTAAAATTTTATACTCTTTGACTGGCATTGTGCTAGGTACCAGTTTTGAATGACATATACGCCAATTTTGATCAGCTTTTTAAATGACTTTTTTTCTGTTGTGTGGTTTGTTTTTCACATATACAAGGTACACAAACAACTGTACTATAAATTTTAGTGTACATAAAATATTCATAATTTAATCTTTTAAAGGTAAATCATAAAATATTACCATCAATTCTCCATTTAAAATCCTAGCCCAAAGAAATTAGCTTAAGATAAATAAGCATATTTTGTGGAAATTTGAAATAATTGAAAATATTTCTCTTATTCTTATGACTGTAGATGTTATATTTTCTTTGTACAAAAATGACTGCTCATCTTTGAAATAAAAATATATGAAAAAAAAATTCCTTTCAAATGAATACCATTGAAACATGTTATAACACAACTCCCAGACAAGTTGCATAATAGGTAACATTTTGAAAGACAAAAGCAAAAGCTAAAGACAGACTAAAAATAAATTACAAATAATAGCTGAACTTCAAGGACCAGGAAATAAAAAAGCATAAACAGAATAAGACAAAGGCAGAAAACTCAATAAAAAAAAATGGGCAAAAGAGCTCAACAGATAATTCTAAAAGAGGATATCTAAATGGCCAACAAGCAAATAGAAATATGCACAGTTTTACTAGTTACTGAGGAAATGCCAATTAAAATTTCAGAGCAAGACCATTACACATCCACCATAATAGGTCAATGAAAAGATGAAAAAAATGCCAAGAGCTGCAGTGAATATGAATCAATGTATGGCCTCCGATTGGGTTTAACTTGGTAAGCCCACTTTGGAAAGTGGTTTAGCAACATCTACTAGAGCTAACTATATGTAAAGCTAAGTCAATGGCCTAGATCATCATCTACATTGCACTCAAGAGCAATGTGTACTTCCATTTACCAAAAGATATCCACTAAACATACCTACCATGAATACATTTGTAATTACAAAGAAAACAAAAATAGAGAGCATGTTTTACATTCACTCAATGATATACCAAAAAGAGATAAGAATGAACAATCTACAACTGTATGAAACAACATGGATGAAGTCTAACAAACATAAAGTTACATGAAAACACAAAAAAGCTACATTATGTTATTTGTACAAAAGTAGGCCGAACTATGTTGTGTTATTGGGGTGTTTTTTTTCTCCCTTTTTCTGTTTCAAGTTTTTATGTATATTCTAGTTAGCTAACATATAGGGTATAAGTTATGTTATTGTAAGTCAGGCTGGAGTTCATCTTTGGCCAGAATTGGTGAGGGAGGAACAATAGATCTAGAAAATGTTATAAGACAGACATAGGGCATATGTATTTCAATGGTAAAACATATAGAAGAAAGCTAAGTACTGCTACATGGGGATATGTTACATTTTTTTCCTACTTTTCTGTATGTTTAAGACTTCTTTTAACTTTTAGAAAAGCTTTGGTATTTCAAATTACAGCAATGTTTGCTATGGAATCAAAGAAAATTCCAAAGAATGAGTTATAATAGCAGTGATTGGGATCCTTACTTGTAGTACATCAACAGGGAATAGTGAATAAGAGTCCTATGCTTTTTTTGTTTTCTACTATAGTAAAGCAAAAAGGACTCCAAAATGATGTCAGTGATTGAGCATTTGCCTTTGGCTCACAGTGTGACCCTGGGGCCCTGGGATTGAGTCCTGCATTGGGCTCCCCAGGCAGCCTGCTTCTCCCTCTGCCTGTGTCTCTGCCTCTTTCTGTGTATTTCTTATGGATAAATAAATAAAGTCTTTTTAAAAAAATTATGTGAGCTTCAGATCTCAAACTAAAAAAACAAAGGAAAGTTTACACTTTTTTGCATCTTGGCTTTCCTCTAGTTATCAAAGAAATTTTTGCTCCCTCAGCAGTGCAATGTTTACAAGGACTTCAGATTTGCCTCAGGAAATTCTCTAGGGTCCTTTAATTCTTGACTAGTAATATATTTTCAAAATAGTATTTTGTTTATTTAAGCATATATTTATCAATTACCATATTTTAAATCTGTTTAACTAGGCTGTACCTTTTATTTTTAATGATCCCTGAATTTTATGCTTTTATTTATTTATTATTTTTTCATTCTTTAACAAGCTTCTCCTAAACCTTTGCCATACATCCCGCACAATGATGGACGCAGTGCCACTGGTAAGTGAAATCCACATGCCCCTGATGCTCAGGTAATTCAGTGATTCTCACACTTTAGCACACGAATCTCCTAAAGTCTTTCTAAAACATGGATTGCTGGGCTGCGTCTTCACAGTTTCTCATGTGGTAGGTCTGTGATCCCTAAATCTGTATTTCTAAGAGGTGGCCAGATGACTTACACTATTTTTAAATTTAAATCTTGTATTACAAATGTTAGTTTTAATAGCTCTTTTCTCTTTTTTCAAATCTCCTGTTATTTAAATAATTTCATTTTCTCCTCCTTAAATTAGTGTTTGTTTTCAAATTTCTTCCATGATAAGTTATGTCTCCTTTTAAAACACACTGTTTTTGTTTCAGTTGCTTTTGTGTGCTTGAAATGATTTTTTCTATGCCATCCTAACCATGGTGAATAATTCTTTAAGTGTACTGTTGGATTCAATTTCCTAGTGTCTTGCTGAGAATTACTCACCATGATCAAGTGGGATTTAATACTGGGCTGCAAGGCTGATTCAACATCTGTAAATCAATCAACATGATGCACCATATTAATAAAAGAAAGGATAAGAACTATATGACCATCTCAATACATGCAGAAAAAGCATGTGAAAAGGTGCAGGATTCATTCTTAATAAAAACCCTCCACAAAGTAGGGATAAAGGGGACATATCTCAACATGATAAAGGCCATATACAGAAGACCCGCAATGGGGAAAAATGGAGAGCTTTTCCTTTGAGGTCAAGAAAAGACAGGGATGTTCCCTCTCACCACTGTTATTTGACATAGTGCTAGAAATCCTAGCCTCAGCAGTCAGACAACAAAAAGAAATAAAAAGCATCCAAATCACCAAGGAAGAACTAAAACTTCCACTATTCACAGATGACATGATATTCTATGTAGAAAACTGGAAAGACTCCACCAAAAACTTGCTAGGACTCATACATGAATTCAGCAAAGTCACAGGATACAAAAAACAAGATAAAGAAACCTGTGGCGGGATCCCTGGGTGGCGCAGTGGTTAAGCACCTGCCTTTGGCCCAGGGCGCGATCCTGGAGACCCGGGGTCGAGTCCCACGTCGGGCTCCCGGTGCATGGAGCCTGCTTCTCCCTCTGCCTATGTCTCTGCCTCTCTCTCTCTCTCTGTGTGTGACTATCATAAATAAAAAAAATAAAAAAAGAAAGAAACCTGTGGCATTTCTATACACAAATAATAAAGCAGCAGAAAGGGAAATCAAGGAATCAATCCCATTTACAAGTGTACCCAAAACTATAAGACACTTAGGACTAAATCTAATCAAAGATGTAAAAAGATCTATGTCATCCTAATATTCTTTATTTTATATTAATTTCTTTCAAAATTGACAAAAATCTCAAGCCTTCTCTCCCCACACATTTTTAACACCCCAATTTTATAAAAATCTCCAAGTGTGAGAGGTAGAGGAGCCAGGCAAACTTTAAAGAGGGGAATATGGAGGCCTTCTCTGGCTGCCTCCCCATGCCTCCCCACAATTACCCTTACAGACCTCCTTCCTATTCCAGTTTCCACATTCCCATTATAGGTGGCTCTCCAAAGAACACAAGACTCAAAGAATCAGTCACAATCATAAAGCCCACGATACCAAAGAACTATTTGATTTGTTGGATCAATATTGCTGTATCCGTCCTCTGTGATGTGCAGGTCCTAATATCCATTATCTTCCAAAGAGGCAATAACAGACTAAAAACAAATTATACAGATTACATGAGGAGGATCAAAGCATGCTACTCATGGAAGCTCAGATACAGAGGTTAGCATAACGTCCTGATTTAACTCTAATGAGAAATACTTTGATCTTGAAATTCACCAGAAAAGATAATGTAGCTTGTCTAACCTAACCTAATAGCAGCCTGCTTCTCAGCAACAAAAATATAGCAATATTTGAGATAGCTAAATAGGGGAAGCCTGGGTGGCTCAGCGGTTTAGCGCAGCCTTCAGCCTAGGGTGTGACCCTGAAGACCCAGGATCAAGTCCCACCATCGGGCTCCCTGCATGGAGCCTGCTTCTCCCTCTGCCTGTGTCTCTGTCTCTCTCTCTCTCTCTCTCTCTCTCTCTCTCTCCCTCTCTCTCTGTCATCTCATGAATAAATAAAGAAATCTTAAAAAAAATAATAAAATAAAATAGTTAAATAAACTATAACATATTACTAAATTATCACTTTGGTTTCTGACCTCTAAAGTAAGCAGTTTTGGACAAGTGTACAATGCCACTGCCAGTAGTTTGCCCTCACTATTCCAATATTGCTCTGGCCTATGCCCACCATGGTGGTCATTTCCTAATGGATGTCAAGGAAACAGACTCACTTAGCGTTTACAAAGTACTTTATGTAAATTGGTATGCAATCACTTTAAATGAGCATTTTAAGGTCTGTACTGTAAATGGCCTGACTCAAAGCAATTGTAACTATTTTTATGCTGGCTATTTCTTTTTATAGTTGGTTAATTAAAACCTTCTGCTGAAGATGGCTTTGAACTACTCATGAAAATCCTTTCCTGGGCTCAAAACAGAAAGAAACATCTGAGCAAAAGCCCTAAATTACTCATTCTTCAAGGGCAATCTATATTTGTTTTTTTATAAGCCATTTTGCCATGTGTTTCTTTTTTCTTATCAATTTCATCAGTCAAGGATTTTGTTCTTTGCTTTTATAAACTGTTTTGATTAAATTTTATGATATAATCCAATAATCAGAATGATAATGTTCAAAATTTTAATTCAAATCATTTTCTTCACTCATGACCTAGGTTGGAAAATAAAAAACAAAAACAAAAACCCAGGGCAGCCCGGGCGGCTCAGCGGTTTAGCGCCACCCTCAGCCCAGGGTGTAATCCTGGAGACCCAGAATCGAGTCCCACATCGGGCTCCCTGCATGGAGCCTGCTTCTCCCTCTGCCTGTGTCTCTGCCTCTCTGTGTCACTCGTGAATAAATAAATAAAATCTTTAAAAAACACACACACAAAAGAAAACAAAAACAAAACAAAACAAAAACAAAAACAAAAAAAACCCTATACAATAGCAATAACAAAAAAACCCTTTTAGTTTAAATTTCCCCTTCCCTCCATTCCTCTCCAGTCTTCTCCTTTCTCCCCTTGTTCCAGAGTAAGTATTCCAGACTGTAAATAAATAAATAAATAACATAAATTTGGAATTATAAAATTTAAACATCAACCTGATAACTTTGTGTCTATTCTTGCTCTATGCAACCCGGTCAAAAAGCTTTTCTTTTTTTCCAAATGTGGAGAAAAACCCACATCACATAAATTTACCTTCTCAACATTTTAAAGTATTCAGTTCAGTAATGTTAACTGTATTCACAATAACTAGAACTTTCTCTCCTTGACAGTCTGAAACTCTACACCCATTAAGCAACAACACCCCATTTCTTCCTTCCCTGGCCCCTGGAAACAACCATTCTACTTTGCTACTATGAATTTGATTATTTCAGGTACCTTTTTGTTTTCAGGTACCTTTCATAAGTGGAAACATACAGTCTTTGTCTTTTTTTTAACTGGCTCATTTCATTTGGGGTAAAGTCTTCAAGGTTTATCTATGTTGTAGTAAGTGACAAGATTTCCTCCTTTTTAAAGCCTAATATTCCACTGAATGAATATACCACATTTTTTATCCATTCATCTGCCAATGGACATCTAGGTTGCTTCCAATTTGGGGCTCTTGTGAATAATGCTGTGCTATTTATAGGTGCGCAAATATCTCTTCAAAATTATCTGCTTCCAATTCACTTGGATATTTACCTAAAATGAACTTGCTGGGTCATACACTAATTCTGTTTTTAATTGTTTGAGTAACGATCCTGCTGCTGTACATAGAGGCTACACCACTTTACATTCTCATCAATAGCACAACTGATTTCCCACATCTTCACCAGCACACGCTAATTTTTGTTCTTTTGATAATGATCCTCTTAATGGATGTGAAGTGATTTCTCATTGCAGTTTTGATTTGCATTTCTCTAGGGAATGGTGATGTGGAGCATCCTTTCATATGTTTGCCAGTCATTTGCTCATCTCCTTTAGAGAAGTGTCTATTCAAGTCCTTTGTCTATTTTTAACTGGGTTGTTTTTTGTTGTTGAGTTCTAGGAGTTCTTTATATATTCTGGTATTAATACCTAAACAGATATGTAACTTGCAAATATTTTCTCCCACACCATGTGGTGCCCAGTTGCTCTGTCATTTCCTCTAATGTACCCAAGTTTAATGTAAAATCTAATTTTACTTTTGTTGCTTGTGCTTTGCTGTCATATTCAAGAAATCATTGCCAAATCCACTATCTTAACGCTTTTCCCATGTTTTCTTCTGAGAGTTATATAGTTTTACTATACATATAGGTATTTAATCCACTTTGAACTAATTGTGTATTTGTTTTATTTATTTATTCATGAGAGACACACAAAGAGAGGCAGAGACACAGTCAGAGGGCTGTGTGTCTCCCTGCAGGGAGCCCTATGCGGGACTTGATCCCAGGACCCCTGCATCATGACCTGAGCCAAAGGCAGTTGCTCAACCTCTGAGCCACCCAGGTGCCCCTAATTATGTATTCTACAAGAATCCAATTCATTCTTCTCAAGATAAGTATCAATTTTCCCAACACTGTTTGTTGAAGGGATTTTCTTTCTGCATAGTGTGATCTTGGCACCCTTGTCAGGTAACATAGGATAGTCCACATAAGGGTTTATTTCTGGACTTTATTCCATTGGACTATATGTATATCTTGATGTCAGGACCAGACTGTTTTAATTACTATATATTTATAATGTGTTTTGGAATAAGGAAGCATGAGATCTCTTTTTTTTTCTTTTTCCAGATTATTTTGCTTAATCCAGTCCTCAACTCTTAATCCCTATAGATTCTCCTGTGCTCACTTGGGTACAAGAAGAAAAGGGATTTGATCTTGTTTGCTATCATGAAGTTTATTTCTAAGTTTACAACAGTATGACCGAGAACTTGTCACTGCATGTAATGTCTGAAGCACAGTGTTTGGTATGAGTTAGCTAACTTTGGCATTTACTATGGATGATTAATTAAACTCTTGCCTCCTGGGTGGCAATTCTTTAGGGCAAGATGGCTCACTTCCTAGTAGTGGCTTGGAAAAGGTCCCTGGCAAACCATGGAAGAGATTTTGGATCAAAATCCTTTGATTTCTTTCTCATGGCTCTTCCTATAGTGTGGAAAACTCCAAAAATCTCAGTCTCATGATAAGATACAGCTTCTCACAAGATGGTTGATGAGGGAAAGATGTAGACTGCAACAGAAAAGGCCTCTGTGTGCTTAAAGTACATTCTTCTTGTAAGACAGGGCTATGTGGCAGTGGCAGGCATGTTGCTTCTATAGAAAACAAAGATGCTTTATGAAGGAACAGAAGGCTCTATCATGACCCGTTTCACAATTGACTGCTGCATAGTCTTCACCCCAGTATTTTCTCTTTCCTTCCCTCCTGATTCAGGGCTAGCAATAGACTATTGATCCCTTGTTTTAGTTTTAATTGTAACTTCATTTAAAGACCTTATTACCTTTCTCTAACAATGACCTTGATTAGAGCTTCCACAACTACTGTGAAAGAATTTTTAAGTATGAATCTCACCAGGAAACTGTCAGGGGCTGGGAGGGTAAATGGATCATCACTCCTGTACTCACAGAAGAGCTCTCAATCTCTGGGTCTTTTATTTCTCTCTTTTCAGCACTCAGAGGAACTATTATCCTTATTCTCAACTGTACAGTAAAACTTGTAAGCAAATTTATTTTTAAAATATACACCCATTGTGCTCTACCTAATAAATATTCAAGCTTATTTTGAATGATAATAAATATTTGTCGGCATTATAGCACTGCATTAAAACTACATTTTTAAATCAGCATCTTCACCAGGCCAGAAGGATACACAGCTCTCCTGTACTCCGAGTGGTTATTCACTAGCATCTTCAAAAATATAAATACATTTCTTCATGCTAATTTACTCTACTGTGAATATAGAAGTAACAATTACACTGAGACTATATTAAGCCAAATAAAACGTGTTACTGATAAATACAAAACATGCCGGCGCAGAATTTTTTTGTCTGCTTTTGAAACAAATTGTTTATTTTCCCATAGCAAACTAGCTTAATTTTACTACAAACATAACTATGACCTCAGCAACTATGTTGACTCAATAACTGTGGCAAAGAAATTCAAATTTGTATCAAGTATGATTGTGGAGTTTTATTAAATTATTTCTTGATAGCAAAAGAATTGGCCTTTACAAATAATCTACTCACATAAGTGACTGTAAGAATGAGCCTTTATTGCCAGAAAATGGGTCTGTCGTGTTTGTGAGTAGGCCACGCTGCTCTTAGAACATTTTCAGGGAATCAGCAGCTAAACCCATATCATCTCTCATTTACCAGAATGTGCATGGCAGGTTTCACATGACAATTAAAACACATTATAGATGCTTTTTGCCAAATGTTACTAAGCTTTCATCACAGTGAAGATCTAGACTCAAAGAATAGCTTTCCAGCTGCTCACATATGGCATGAATTCATAGTCTCCACCAAATCCAAGATGGCCCTGGAAGGAGATAGAAGAGTAAATGTCAAAGATCCTTGGGTTCCCTCCAAGCTTGGTTCCCCTCCTTGAGCTTTGAAGTTTGGAATCAGTCTGAATTGTAAGGGGAAATTTTTTTTTTACAAGATTATCCTTTTCAACTTGGCCTAGGTTGAGAAAAGGGATTATTACTTCCTTGAAGACAAAAGCTTTTGCCAGCTGCCAACACTAGCTTATTATAAACTTTGAGTAGAAAGTCAGAAAAGTTGCTGTATAATTCAGGAAAGGGGATGCTATTTCCTGCTTATCTTCTGAGAACAATGGTATCTAGCCACACAGGGTAAAGACTGACAAAAAGAGACAAGGACTGCTCTTCATATATTTAAACAGATCATTTAAAATGTTTCAGAGAAAAAAAGGAGAATAGACAACTCTGTTCCTATGTATTAAGTCCTAAATTGTTTAGTCATTTAGCTCCTTTCAGAGAGGCATCTTAGGGGTGAGGGGAATGCAACATCATGTCCCGTGAAGTTTAATATATTCATATAATTTAAATACATAACAAGCATTAAAAATAGATTTTTTTAAATTATGCTCATTTTGGGGATAAAGAAACTAAGGCATGGGGTTGGGGTGGGGAAGACGGGGTATCTGCTGCTCCAGCAGTAAAAAAGCAGCTAGACTAACATTTGAGCCTTGCTCTCTACATTGCTAAAAACATGCTTTTCTGGCTCTACCAGAGATCCTAATTTGATACTCTGAAGGCCAGAAATGATCCGCAAACTGTTTTGCTTGGCATAATGATTTGAAACACTATAGAATTGTATGCCAAACCTTAAAAAAAAAAAAAAAAAAGCTTAAGATTTTACAGAAAAACTGAAAACGCTGGCATTTCTCCTTGTGAACAACCGACTGGAGCTCAACAGTGGCTGCATTCCTTCGCCGGGGCATGGCTTCCCCACAGATACCCTGATTTCTCTCGCGTCCTTCTCACTGGTATTTAGAGGTTTTATCTTACAGCACTTATTTTCTTTAACATACTGTTAGAGACTGAATTGTGCCCCTTCCCAAATTCCCTTACCAAATCCTTAATCTCCAAAGAGACTGTATTCATAGACAGGGCCTTTAAGAAGGTATTTAAGGTTACAAGAAGTCACGGAGTGGGGCTCTAATCCTGTAAGACTAGTCCTGATAAAAAGAGGAAGAGGCCCCAGAGCTTTCTCTCTCTGCCCAGTATGGAGAGGCCAGGAATGCAACAGCAGGAAGAAGACTGCAGAGAGTCAGAAAGAAAAGTCTCACCAGAAACCACCTCTGTTAGTACCTTGATCTTGAACCTCTAGCTCCTCAACCGGAAAATAATAAATGTTGGCTGCTTCAGCCACCTATTCTGGGGTATGACCCTCAGTCTGACAGGCTGATCAATCTATTCCCTCACGTTCAGCCTTCCTCACTCATTTCATTCCTGTGATGGGCCTGGCTCCCTTTATCTGATTTTGCCACATGATGGTTTTTCATCCTGCCATAGAGAAAATACCCGGAGTTGTACTGATTTTAATATTCTCATTTTAACTTGGGGTTCATCAGATTATTTGAAATTTTTGGAGGACCAAAATGCAGATTTATCAGAAAATGATAGCGTAGAAGAGTTTGCTGTAAAATATCCTGGTAAGTACATCTGAGGCAATATATATTTTTTTAATTTTTATTTATTTATGATAGGCACACAGTGAGAGAGAGAGAGAGAGGCAGAGACACAGGCAGAGGGAGAAGCAGGCTCCATGCACCGGGAGCCCGACGTGGGATTCGATCCCGGGTCTCCAAGATCGCGCCCTGGGCCAAAGGCAGGCGCTAAACCGCTGCGCCACCCAGGGATCCCATGAGGCAATATATTTAAAGAGGTAGTCCCAGCAGAGAAAAAAAAAAAAGGTTGACACAATAGTAAGATTGTATTCATGGCAAAGTGTGCACAAGATATTTAGGAGGATGTTCACTGTAGTAATTAAGCAGAGAAAGTGGCTTAAACTTTTCTATAAATTATGAATTATTTACAAAGGGCATGCGCCATTTGGACATGATCACAAACTATTTATGGCCTGTTTACCTCCGTATCCCCAGGGCCTTCACAATGTAAGTGCTCGATGAATACTTGTGAAGAGGATGAATGGATTTTCCAGACCCAGAACAGCTCAAGTAAATAGACTAAATCCAACAGACCTGGTTTCATTCCCAAGTCCTTCAGTAACTCTGCAATGTTAAGTAACTCCCTAAACTTAGCCCAGACTTATTTTTACTTTAAGTTAGTCAAATGAAAGGATTAAATTCACATTTTCCCTATGGACAAATACTCTTAAGATCCCAGGGCAGAGATTAACTTAAAAGCTTGTTCACGGGGGACACCTAGGTGGCTCAGTGGTTGAGGATCTGCCTTTGGGTCAGGTCGTGATCCTGGGGTCCTGGAATCAAGTCTCGCATCAGGCTCCCCATAGGGAGCTTACTTCTCCCTCTGCCTGTGTCTCTGCCTGTCTTTCTGTGTCTCATGAATAAATAAATATAAAATCTTAAAAGTTAACCAAAACTCAAAAAACTTGTAAATGGGATTGTTCTAATAAATAGCAAGTTTATTCTTCAAACAGTGGATAACAGTTCCTTGAGCCAAGGCAGTGATGTAACCTATCACTTATTCTTTAAATACACGTAAGGGCAAAAGGTTGGAAAGGAACTGATATAATAGAACTGGGGTTTTTTTTAATTTTTTTTTTTTAATTTATTTATGATAGCCACACAGAGAGAGAGAGAGAGAGAGGCAGAGACACAGGCGGAGGGAGAAGCAGGCTCCATGCACCGGGAGCCCGACGTGGGATTCGATCCCGGGTCTCCAGGATCGCGCCCTGGGCCAAAGGCAGGCGCCAAACCGCTGCGCCACCCAGGGATCCCTCGCCACCCAGGGATCCCGAACTGGGGTTTTTTTTAAAAAGATTTTAAGAAAGAGAGGCAGAGACACAGGCAGAGGGAGAAGCAGGCTCCATGCAGGGATCCCAATGTGGGGCTTGATCCTGGGGTGGGCTGAAGGTAGGCACTAAACCACTGAGCCACCCAGGTGTCCCCAGAACTGGGTTTCTATAGAGGAAACATTCACTCCAATCAATCAGTGAAAAACAATTTTTACTATGCTTTCATTTAAGAAAATCTTTTTTGAAATTTCACCCATAACTAAATGTTGAAGGAAAATTTACAAATACACGAATGTATTGTTAGTGGACTCTGATTTGTTTGTTTGTTTGCTTGTTTGTTTTGGACTCTGATTTTGAAACATAAGTCGAGGGAATTAATAAAAGTCATTTTATATACTAGATGAACACTGAAAATTAACTGCTACAGTGCATTCTACATAATCTTAAAGAGTGCAGTTGTAGAAGCATCTAATTTATTCTCTGGGAGCAGTTATGCAGTAGAGCCATTAAATTTGTTTAAATAGTTTACCAACATGTTTTTGATAATATTATACCAAATTAATCACAGTAATGTCTTTTTTAATAATAAGTTAATGTATTTGCCATGATTTCAAATTCTATAATTGCATAGAAATCACCCACCTTCCTTTATTCATACCTGATTCTTGTTTTTTTCACTTATTGTCCTTTGACAGAAATAGTTTTTTTTTTTTTTTTAGAGATTTTATTTATTTATTCATGATAGACACAGAAAGAGAGAGAGACAGAGAGAGAAGCAGGCTCCATGCAGGGAGCCCGATGTGGGACTTGATCCTGGGTCTCCTGGACCAGGCCACAGGCCAAAGGCAGCACTAAACTGCTGAGCCACCCAGACTGCCCCAGAAATAGTTTTTTAAACAATAATTATATGGATAAATGATACTGATTAACTAACCATATTTAAGAAGAGAAAATAAAATGAAAAGCCCATTCCCTTCATTAACCTCTTTACATTCAAAAAATTCTATCATGTCTGAAAGAAATGTTTGATAAGAGATAGGACTTTCAAAACTGAGAGGTCATTAGAAAATTCTGGAAATATTTTTTAAGAACACAAAACACAGGCATCTCCAAACATGTAAACCCATAGAAAAATTCAAATTACCACTTCATGAATTTACACTACATCTGACATGCGGGCTCTACTATTTCTAGAAAATATATTTAATCATCTATTTATACATGATTTTATATATGATTAAATATATATTAAATTATATTAAATCATATTTAATCATAAAGTATATTTTACTCATATTTGTATGAATGTAGATTATTTTTAGCCTCCTCTCTACCAACAAACACCACACTCAGCCCACTTCCAAATTTTACGGAATAGCTAGACACTGAGAAATATATGTGTTAATGTGTTTGTTTTTTTTTATGTGTATATCTACAGACTAGTGTGTACTTGCTCATATTATACTGCACTGAAAATATGGGAGGTTCTTTTTTTTTTTTTCATTGAACTCTCCATCACTCCTCTTCTAGGATGAAACTCCTCTTATCATCCTTAAAAGTCATACAATAAATGTTCAGTATATTTTTATTCATCACCAACCCTGTGCCAGATAATTTTACTACACACTCAAGATTAATAGATAAGAAAGATATGATCCCTGTCCTGTGAAATTTACCATTAATGGAGAAAAAAAATAAGATATTATCAGTATGATTAGAATTAAAAATAAATGAGCAAAAGAGAGCAGTGGGGTGCCATGGGAATGTATAGTAAGTAAGTCAATTTAGCTTACTTTAGAGAGTCAAGGAGGAACTAAAGGAATAACATGTTTAAGATGCGACTTAAAGAATTAGTACCACGGAACCAGGCAATGATGGGGGAAAAACATTTTGGACAGAGTAAGAAGCCTAACTCTGCAATAAGTCCTGTAGGGTAGAGAGGGAAAGGGTGAGGCTCCAGATAATGCTGGGACAAAAACAGAGTCCTTGGGCAAAAAGAAGACATGGAAAAATGAGAGAAGCCTTAAGAGCAGCTATGCAATATGTAAAAGATAATAGGATTCCTTCCCAAAAGTAATTTACAATTTTTGTATGAGAATGTATCACATATGCAAAGCATAAAAAAATACATTTGTAGGTCAAGATGATAAGAAGTGAAATAAATAGAATCACATACTAGAGACCGTATATAGCCTAACAAAAAAATTCAGAGGACTTTGATTATCTTCCATTTCAAAGCCAATAATGAAGTTATCTTTAATAACTGGCTTTATCTCTCTTATTTTACATTCTACAGAAATAGAAAGCAAATTAGGTAAAAGGCTTTTGAAGAGTTTGAAAAATAAAGAAAAAAATATAAACTCGTGACAAAAATTAAGATAAACAATACACCATAAGCAAGTATAAATATGGTTTAGCATTAAAAATAAGAGACTGAAGAGTCAAGATTTCAATTTTGTCAAATAGTTACTTAAAAAGAAGGATTCAAAAAGTTATTTATGTTCACTGAAGACAGTTGAGGAAATAGCCATTTTAGGTCAAAGGGGTTTCTTGGGAATGGGCCACGTTATATTTATCTACCAAGTTTTCCTTCTTAATAGCTAAAGTCCAATTAATGTAACACATTATTAATGTAACTGAGTGCCGAGTGTTAACATATGTTCTGATTTTCCTGTCTGAGGTGCTAAACTCTGTTAATTCTGTTATCACACCTACGCACACACACACCCTTCTTAACCATGTCAAATTCCACCATAGTAAGATTGTACACTACACTATATGTTTTAAGCTGGGATTTCTGGAGGGAGAGCTATTATACATTTTTAAATGTTTGGATGGTTCAGGCTCCTTCTTCATCTGAGATAAAACAAGTAAGCCAAGGGGTCGGGTGAGGGTTTATCAGAATGTCAATTTCTGGTGGCTAGCTCACATTAGTTCAATAGTAATCAGACCTTTTCTTTTACATATTGCTACAGAACTACAGTTGATAGAAGTTTGGATTTTTTCCCAGAAATGACTGTGAGAGCAAAGGCAGAAGAAACAACTGTGGTTTTGTTCTGCTTGAGCATGACCCCATCTCAGTTTTTGTAAATACTGAAATGATGAGCCAAATCAGAAAATCCTGTGCTATTTAAAGTTTGGCCAATGACTCACAAATGCCTGATGAGGGATTTTTCTTACCAAACCTGGCCACCACCCAGAACCCAGATGGAAAATGTTGGAGAGGCTGTGCTTCCTTTCTACGCCTAGCAACGAAAGTGGAAAAGGTAAGGAAAGGGGTGCCTGCGTGGCTCAGTCAGTTAAGTGTCTGGCTTGATTTTGGCTCAGGTCATGATCTCAGGGCCCTGAGATAGAGCCCCACGTCAAGCTCTCCACTGGACAGGAAGCGTGCTTAAGATTTTCTTTCTCCCTCCCTCTGTTCCTCCCTCACTCCATGTGCACATGCTCTCTCTCTCTCTCTATCTCTATCTCTATCTCTCATTCTCTCTCACTCTAAGAAAAATAGAAGAAAAGGTAAGGAGAATTTCAGAAATGTTTTTGATGTGTTAGGAATCAAGCAACCTAGCAGGTGTTCTGCATCTACAAAGATGCGGGTCCAAATCTTCCCGTCTTCTGTCTGTCGCAACAGCACTAAACAGATTTGAAAAATAAAAAAAAAAAAAAAAAAAGAATATCTGTTTATAAGTACTCCCAAATACTGCATAAACATTGATTTGAAGGTTGTAAATAGTAGCACTGGACTATACAGACTTTTTCTCTTGGCAATATTTCAATGAAGTCTTTTATGTCTCAGCAGTTAGTGCCGATCATTGCTTAAATATTGCAAAAGGGATGTGTCAAAGCACTTTCCATAATGGGCATTACACTAAAAAAGCAACCTTTCTAGCACTGTTTTTCCTCTGGAAAAGGACACTGAAACACAGTTATGCAATATAACCATACAACAGAAAATACTTTCATGAGCCAGCTAAATTGGTTTGGGGATGGGCTTTTATTGAAAAGAAAAAGGGTTAATTTGGTCTGATTTTAAAAGATTCTAAATTTTTGTTTTCCATGGGAGACAAGGGAGGACTTAATCAATTTTTTGGCATATATCCTGTGAAGCAAATACTATTGGTGCCCTGCTCATATCTCCCCAACTGCCTCCATGTGCCACATGGAGCCAATATCTTATCTGGATCCAGTAACATTGTTGCCCACACAACAAGCCAGACATGCCAAAAAGTTACATCCCAAAACAGCCCCACACAGTGAGGGAGCTTAGTCTTGAATATAAATTAATCATCCCTAATTGAGATAATTTTGAGACGTCTTCCACACACCTGTCAGAGACTTCAGAGAACATTGCCAATCAGCTGCCCGCTCAATAACACACTCTTCATTAGCTTTGCCAGAACTCTCTAACAGTATTTCCTGAGAGTTCTTGCCAATGACCCACATCCAGACTGTTCTACTGGGGTCTGACACTGGAGGAACCGAAACCAATATACTCCCATGATTCTTAAATATGACCCATAGTCTCATGGTATTTCCAAGGTAATATTCTAGAGCTGTATTGCTATAATTAAGATATCTGTGGTAATTTCTTTTTAAATCTTAATTGCTAGGACAAAAACTTACTTAAGATAGATACACCAAATGGTCTTCACTGGGACTGGCTTAAGTAAGGACAAGATTTACCTCAAAGCAAAATTTTGCGTCCAAGGACAACATACAACAAACAGTCCATCACTTCCTTTTCTGAGTCCCAAAACTTGTTTTATTGTTTTCCTTTTTGTTCTAGCTGTTTCTCTAATTACACCTTTGCATGTTGACAGAAAAGTATAGAAAACATACTTCCCTATAATGTATGGAAAACAATGTCAGGAAAGTGAGTCTGGGCAGACAGAGAAAGTCTAGTGATAACTGAAAATACGACCAACATAAAATCACTAACAGTGAAAATGTGAGGTATTACAGATACAATTTGTGACACACTTCACCCATGTGAAAAAAAAAAAAAAAAAAAAGACGTCCAATATAAGGAACATCAGTTTAAATACAGCAAAAATGGTAGTAGGTGAAAAGAAAGCAACCTGAGAATCATCAGCACAAATTTCCTTAAATATCCTTAAATTTCCTTAAATTCTGAGTCCTTATGATAAAATCTGTTTGGTCCTCATGATTCCATTCCATAATTACACCATGTAATGTTGAAGTTTGACATTAGATAGATTTTGCTAAAGTTTAAATTTTGAGTATAGATCATCAATTAAAGGATGCAGAAATTAGACCAGATCCTAAAGGCATAGTTTATATCTTTGAAGCCCTTGGGTAAATTATTTCATATGACATCAGACAACAGAGACAGTTGCTCTCAGAACTTGATCTCATCACCTGCCTTGCCAAATACATTTATGTACATATGTCAGTATGTATGTATGTATTTATCTTTGCATTTCTAGAAAACGAATTGGCAGAGAAGAAACAGGAAATGCAATCATAAAATGCAAAACCTGAAACATTTTAAAACCTAAAATGAAAAGTATTTGATAATTCCCCAAATCAATATTCAACTTTGAAAAATTCTGCTTTCCTGATATACTACACTGAACACATCCCCATCAATGTAATTAAGTCGCAAGGCACCTGCTAATACTGGACTTGCCATAACATGCCCAGGAAGAAAAGGCTGAAAAGACTCTCAGTGGTTTCAGTAATTGTTGAACCACCTGTGCAGCCAAATAATGTAAAAATTCTGATCCGTTCATTACACAGAAAGTTGCTTCATTTCAGAAAAAGCTATTTCTGAAGGGATATTCTTGCTCCTCACTTCCACCTATTGGAAATTCTCAAAAACCCAAAAAATAGCAATATCGAAAGCTAAGAATTATAGGGAATAATGTTTTAAAATAAAAGCAGTGCAACACTTCTAATGTTATTTCATATTTCCTCACACATCAAACATCCAATTAGACAGTCGAGTACTGTGTTATTTCATAAAATGAATTACAGCAGTTCACAGGGTATAGAAGTCATCTGTGTACAGCTGATGGAAGTCACCTCCCCCCTACTTTGCATTCTTACATGTACCTGGGCTTATTATAGCTTCCTTATCAGTTTCAAGAAATTGTCTTCCACAATCTTTAAGGTGGTTAAGGTTGCAGAATGTAGACTTTCAATTTTCACCCATGCCAGGCTTTAGATATTTTAGTGATCCTCACCTCCGAGTATAAAATCCTTCCTCAGTATCTTGCACCCTACTGGAATTTCAAGAAATTGAAAAGCTCTATTACTTCATCCAAATTTGGAATACACTAGATTGCATCCGTCTCAGGATAGGTCTGAATCTACAATAATGGGAATCAGATGATTTTGTTGATGCATCATTCGGACCTGGCGTATCTGATGATCCCATCTCCCAGTTAGAATTGCATTTGTTCACCATTTTCCCCAGATAATATTAACATTTTTGACAGGACTCTTGTTATGCTAACAAGAGCATAACCATGGGACTAACTAACATCATTCTCTAGTACTCAGCATAAATATTTCTTTCTACAAGTGCCTGCAAATGTCTCCCTACAAGTGTCTTAGATATATTTGCTACGGTCATCTCACCTTGGGGTCCTCTATTTCTTCCCTGCCTTCATATCTGTAGCTATTGTCCTTCTGACTCTAATTTAAAAATATATCCAAAACACATCCATCCATTCTTCCTCCGCCATCGCCCATGCTACCATCAGTTCCCACCAGGACTATGCCCAGTATTTTCTGTTTCATTTTGCTGTTCTACAGTCCATTTTCCACATAGCAGACCATGAGATTTAAATATATATGAATAAGATCATAACATTTTGCTAAGTATCGCCCCACAATGGCTTCCTACTGGACCTGGGCTGGGGGGCAGGGAGGAAGCTCCCTACTGTCATCTACCATATGGTACATGATCTCTCCTCTACCATTCAGTCATAATTTCAAATGTCTCACACTTACTTTATTTTAATCATATACTTCTATTTTGCTCCTGTTTTCCAAGCATCCTAAAATCATTTTGCCAATAATTATGTTCTCTAAATACACCTCTAACTGAAATATTACTTCCCCAAATTCTTCGTTGTTTTCTTTATATTATTCAGGTCTTTGAATAATTACTTCTCCGAAAGGAGAAGTCTGAATGTTACTTCTCCAGAAAAATATTAGATTTCACTATCTACTGCAGTCACTCAGTATTGCTCAGTCACTTGACATACATTATTTACATTATTTTACAATGGCTGATATTATAAAAAGTTATTCATTAAATAATTATTCATAGTGACATGGACAGGGTGAACAATCTTAAGGTCTAATCTTAGCACATAGATTGGTTTTGGCCCATAACAGGTTTCTGTAAAAATATGTTGAATGAATGGATGATTTTATGAATGAATGGCACTTATATAATAACATATATATATATGCACAATAATGAACTATAATGGTACTTAACAAATACACTATGAAAAAATCTGATTTTAGGAATCTATGTATGTTTTTACAAAGATTATAGTATGCCTATTTTCCCTTTATCTTTTTTATTTAATTATTTATTTTTATTTTATAATTTTTTTAATTAATTTTTATTGGTGTTCAATTTACCAACATACAGAAAAACACCCAGTGCTCATCCCGTCAAGTGTCCACCTCAGTGCCCGTCACCCATTCCCCTCCAACACCCGCCCTCCTCCCCTTCCACCACCCCTAGTTCGTTTCCCCGAGTTAGGAGTCTTTATGTTCCGTCTCCCTTCCTGATATTTCCCAACATTTCTTTTCCCTTCCTTTATATTCCCTTTCACTATTATTCATATTCCCCAAATGAATGAGAACATACACTGTTTGTCCTTCTCCGATTGACTTATTTCACTCAGCATAATACCCTCCAGTTCCATCCACGTGGAAGCAAATGGTGGGTATTTGTCGTTTCTAATTGCTGAGTAATATTCCATTGATGCACTGGACCAGATGGATTTCACAGATATCTACAGAACTTTACATCCAAACTCACCTGAATACACATTCTTCTCAAGTGCACATGGAACTTTCTCCAGAATAGACCACATACTGGGTCACAAATCGGGTCTGAACCGATACCAAAAGATCGGGATAGTCCCCTGTATATTCTCAGACCATAATGCCTTGAAATTAGAACTTAATCACAACAAGAAGTATGGAAGGACCACAAACACGTGGAGGTTAAGGACCATCCTGCTAAAAGATGAAAAGGTCAACCAGGAAATTAAGGAAGAATTAAAAAGATTCATGGAAACTAATGAGAATGAAGATACAACCGTACAAAATCTTTGGGATGCAGCAAAAGCAGTCCTGAGGGGGAAATACATCGCAATACAAGCATCCATTCAAAAACTGGAAAGATCTCAAATTCAAAAGCTCACCTTACACATAAAGGAACTAGAGAAAAAGCAACAAATAGACCCCACCCCCGGCAGAAGAAGACAGTTAATTAAAATTCGAGCAGAACTCAATGATATCGAGACCAAAAGAACTGTGGAACAGATCAACAGAACCAGGAGTTGGTTCTTTGAAAGAATTAATAAGATAGAAAAACCATTAGCCAACCTTATTAAAAAGAAGAGAGAGAAGACTCAAATTAATAAAATCATGAATGAGAAAGGAGAGATCACTACCAACACCAAGGAAATACAAACGATTTTAAAAACATATTATGAACAGCTGTACGCCAATAAATTAGGAAATCTAGAAGAAATGGACGCATTCCTGGAAAGCCACAAACTACCAAAACTGGAGCAGGAAGAAATAGAAAACCTGAACAGGCCAATAACCAGGGAGGAAATTGAAGCAGTCATCAAAAACCTTCCAAGACACAAGAGTCCAGGGCCAGATGGCTTCCCAGGGGAATTCTATCAAACGTTTAAAGAAGAAATCATACCTATTCTACTAAAGCTGTTTGGAAAGATAGAAAGAGATGGAGTACTTCCAAATTCGTTCTATGAGGCCAGCATCACCTTAATTCCAAAACCAGACAAAGACCCCACCAAAAAGGAGAATTACAGACCAATATCCCTGATGAACATGGATGCAAAAATTCTCAACAAGATACTAGCCAATAGGATCCAATAGTACATTAAGAAAATTATTCACCATGACCAAGTAGGATTTATCCCTGGGACACAAGGCTGGTTCAACACTCGTAAAACCATCAATGTGATTCATCATATCAGCAAGAGAAAAACCAAGAACCATATGATACTCTCATTAGATGCAGAGAAAGCATTTGACAAAATACAGCATCCATTCCTGATCAAAACCCTTCAGAGTGTTGGGATAGAGGGAACTTTCCTCGACATCTTAAAAGCCATCTACGAAAAGCCCACAGCAAATATCATTCTCAATGGGGAAGCACTGGGAGCCTTTCCCCTAAGATCAGGAACAAGACAGGGATGTCCACTCTCACCACTGCTGTTCAACATAGTTCTGGAAGTCCTCGCCTCAGCAATCAGACAACAAAAAGACATTAAAGGCATTCAAATTGGCAAAGAAGAAGTCAAACTCTCCCTCTTCGCCGATGACATGATACTCTACATAGAAAACCCAAAAGCCTCCACCCCAAGATTGCTAGAACTCATACAGCAATTTGGTAGCGTGGCAGGATACAAAATCAATGCCCAGAAATCAATGGCATTTCTATACACTAACAATGAGACTGAAGAAAGAGAAATTAAGGAGTCAATCCCATTTACAATTGCACCCAAAAGCATAAGATACCTAGGAATAAACCTAACCAAAGAGGTATTTTCCCTTTATCTTTATCAGTTAATTAAGTATGTCTCTTTTGTATGCCAATATACAGTGTGGAAATAAATATCAGTGAGGATGGCCTGTTGAGTGGATCATGACTACCACAGAATTTTTGCTGACCATGAACATGTCACTAGTGAAGGCGGGTGTGCATATATATAAAAGTTTTTACACAAATATTGAGCTAAAGGATATTGGCCTTTGAAGAGTAGTTGAAATATTCTCTATAATATAGAATTAGGAATATTACTTTAATGAATAATTCTAAAGAATGACTAAAATGTACAGCAGAATGGTTACCACTGAAAAGTAAGTTGGTGAGACAAAAGAGAAATTTTAGTAAGGATGAAATTTGGAGAACCAAACGTTTAGTATAATATGATTTCTATTTGAAAACTCACAAGGAAATTATAGTAAATGCCAAGGTAAACATAACTCAAGAAAATTATAGTAAATATAAAGGGATTGGGGTGGGTAGAAAGAAATGTCTGAGGCTCACCTTTTAAATTCGCAAGAGTGCTCCTTCTGGTGAGAGGAGTGGGATTGGGATAATCATCAAGAAATAGAGTTTGGAGCTTTTTACTGCTTTGCATAAAAAATGTATTCATGTATTACACATGATATTTCAAAAATAAAATACTAAGAGGGATGTGTGCATTTAGTCCTACAAATCTGGGAAGGCAATTTTTGAAAAATCGTACATAGCAGCTGGCAATGCAATAACTATTTTTCCCTTTTGTCAGTACAGATGGGATTTATAGATTATGACCCCTGCCCTTAATCAAAGGAAGCCAAAGTTAGTGTACTGTATTAAGGCTGACCCCACAATACAACTGGAAAAACTGAAAAACACTCTTTAGAAACCATTCTGAACCTCTCTCAGTAGGTCAACCTCTCTCATCTACTTAGAGGGATACTTCTAGTTTGTTTCATGTCTCATGAGACTCTGCCGCTCTGATGATTTAATGGATTTAGACCATGGGAAGGTTGTGAATAGATCCTAGTGTTGGCCACTATCCTTGTTCCAGAGAAAGTCAGGATCAGGGTCAGGACGCTTCCGTCGTTTGCTGTCATTAGACTGTTCTCACAGGTCTATGGTCCATGGGAACAAACCTTCTCTTTCTACGCCATTATTAAGCAGGTCATTACAGGAGACAAAAATTGGGGCTAGTAGTAGATAAGGATACTCAATTGAAGACTTCTTTATAAAGACAGGTTCCAGAAAGAAGCTAAACAGCTACTAGAGTAGTAGGTCCATCTCCATGTAGACAGTAGTAGATGTGAATTCTTCCTGAAGAAAAGCATCCTCAGTTTAAGTAACCAGAATTCTCACAAAGAAGAAAAAGTAGAGTAAATCAAAAACAAAGTCAGTATTTTTTTATTATAGAAAAAATTTAAAATACAGGGAGAAAGATACATAAAACCTGTTAAGCCCACTATTCAGAAATAATTCATAACTCTATTTGGATTAATTCCTTTACTATTTTTCTATGTGTGCATGTCAATTTTTTTTCACTTCCAAATGTGGAAACATATTTACTAAATTTTAATCTCTTTTTATATAATAACAAGTAAGGTTTATTTTCTACAAATCATTTCAAGCATAGTCACTTTAAAAGATGAGATAAAATTTATGAACATTATACAGCACAAAGCTTAAGTATTTGATGAATTTTGACAATTACCTATGGCATGAGAAATTAAGAAACATAGTATTACCATCGCTCCAAAAAGTTCTCTCATGCCTTTATCCATTCGATATCAAGTTTACCAGAGGTAACCACTTTCCTATTTCTACTACTAGGTTAATTTTGCTTATAGTTGGACTTCAAATACAGGAGATTATGCAGTATCTATTCTTTTACTCAACATAACACTTAGAGATTTATGCATGTTTCTTGAGTGTGTTACTTTATTCCTTTTAAATTTTGAATAATATTTCACTGTATAAGACAATTTGCTCATTCATTTTCCTTTTAGTAGGTACTTCTCTATTATCTCCAATATTGAAATACAATGAGTTGCTTATATAAATATTCCTATACAAGTCATTTTGTGGACTTTTGTTTAAATATTTTGTTTACATATTTATTCATTAGAGACACAGAGAAAGAGACAGAGACAGAGGCAGAGGGAGAAGCAGGCTCCATGTGGGGAGCCTGATGTGGGACTCGATCCCAGGACTCCGGGATCACACCCTGAGCCAGATGCTCAACCACTGAGCCAACCAGGCATCCTGGACTTTTGTTTTTATATCATTTTTATCATTATCTAGGAGTGGAACCTCTGGGTCATGGAGTGGATGCACAATTTAACTTTCTAGGAAACAAAGAGTTTTTCAAATAGCTTGTGCCATTTTATATTTTCATGTATGAAAATTTTCAGTTACTGTAAAACATTACCAATAGTTTTATTGTTAATGAATAGAATCTGCAGTATTTTCATTATTTTTTCTTTATTCATTCTACTGGGTATAAAATTAAATCTCATTACAGTTCTAATTTGTATTATCCTGATGACTAAGAATGTTCAACATATTGTGATTAACTATTTTGTTGTTGTTGTTAAGTGTCCAATTATTTAGCCACTTTTTAATGGTTCAATTGTCTTCTTACCGTGATTTGTACACGACTAGGATATAACTCCTTTCTGATATATATGTCATTACAAAAACATGTTCTAGCCCACAGCTTGCCCATTCATTTTATGTTTTCTTTAATAGGAAGAATTTTAAATTTAGATGAAATCCAATTGACATGTTCTTCCTGGTTAGTGTATAGTTTGTCCTGTCTACAAGATCTTTTCTACAAGTTGCAAAAAGATTCTCCACTCTGTCCTCTAGAAGTTACGATTCTACCTGTTATATTTAAGTCTAAAATAATTGTTCATTTCTGTTGACTTTTTTTGCTTGTTTTTATTTTTTATTTTTATGAATATGTTGTTGTTCAGACATGATTTGTTAATTTTTTTCCACTGAATTAACTTGACCTTTGTCAAAAATCATTTTATGATATGGTTACTCTCAAGACTCTTTACTATGTGTTATTAATATACTCATCTATATTTACGCCAATTCCACATTGTTTTCATTACTATCAAATGTATATTACGAAGTCAAATTTGGGTTGTTATAAGAGAATCCCATAGACTGAGTGGCTAAAACATCACTTATTTCTCCCAGTTCTGGAGGCTCAAATTTGGAGATCAGGATGCCATAATGGTCAACTTCTAGGTTAAGGGTCTCTTCCTGATTGATAGATGACTGTGTTATCACTGTGTCCTCACATGACAGAGAGTTCTCATGCTTCTTCCTGTATCTTTTTTTTTAAGGATTTACTTGAGAGAGGGAACGGGGGAAGGGGCAGAGGAGAGGGAGAGAATCCCAAGCTGACTTCCCATTGAGCTTGAGCCTGACATAGGGCTCGATCCCATAACCCTGATATCATGTCCTAAGCAGAAATCAAGACTCCGACACACAACCAACTGAGCCACCCAGACGACCCTCTCTTCCTCTTTTTATATGACTATTTTAATGACTTATCTCATCATTAGGGCCTGACCTTAATAACTTCCCAAAAGCCCCATCTCCAAATACTCCCACTGGGGAGTATGGTGAAACCATATGAATTTGATGGTGAATAGAGACACAGATATTCAGCCTATAGCAGTATTCATAATTGTTTTGGCTTCAGTCATTGAATTGCCATGCAAATTTCAAAAATAACATTAATTTCTTCTAAAACCTTTTGTTATTAATAATTTGCTAGACTCTGTTATCTATCCAGATTTTTTACAAATCTCTAGATTTAGTAAAAAGGTGACCTCAAGAAAATATTGAGTCTTTCAATTAAAATTGCATATTTCTGCATTTATTTAAATCTTTAATTTCTTTCTGCATCGTTTTGTCATTTTCAATGTAGAAGTCTTGCACAGCACAATTTTCATTACATACCTTACTCTTTGATATATTGATATTCTGATGCTATGTTAAAAGTATTTTTCCAGTTTAATGTTCAATATCACATTGCTATTACAAAAAACATAATTATTTCTGCATAAACTTGTTCAAGTTACTTACTAATTCTAGCAGTAGTTTCTAGACACAATGCCATTTACAGATAAACCTCTTTACTTCTTCTTCCACAGTTATTTGTATTGGATTCTTATCTGTCTGAAGTTAACATCACTTCTAGTAGATGTTGAAAAGAAGTGATGAAATCAGATATTATCTTTTTATTAATCTTAGAGGGAATAATTTAATCTTTCTTTATGTAAAGTAAGAGGCTATTGCAATTTTTTGGTAGGTATCCATTATCAGATTAAGAAAATATTCTGTTTGTTGGGAGCTTTTGTAATGAATGGGTGTTGAATTTTGACCAATGGCTTTTCTACATTCTACATTTTCTACATTGAGATAATTAGAATATTTTTAGGTTTTATTTGGTAATGTACTATACTGATTGTTTTTTCTTTTTAATGTTAAAACAACCATGCATTTCTAGCATAAAAACATTCCTTACCTTGTAAGATATATTACCTTTTCATAGTTTTTTTTAGAATACATAAGTGTTTTTGTTAAGTATTTTGGTGTTCATACTCAAGAGAGTTTTTTCCTATATTTTCTGAAGTACACTATGTAAGATTGGTTTTATTTCTTTGCTAAATGATGGTACAATTTCTTATTAAATTTACATGTGTGTGTGTAAGAGACAACAAATATTCCTGCTACAGGGACTCAAGCAAGGATGACTTCTTCTGGAGAAGTAGAAGAAAATAATGTATACCTCTGGGAAAGGTATAGAGGAACTACTTGTGTCCCAGACACAGGCAATGATACATGATGCTGGTGGTAGGGTAAATGCAAAAACCCTCTACCCCTGGCAGAAGGTCAGAAAAGCTTGCTGGGTATAGGATGCTGTACTGATTGCAAGCAGAGGTTTGCAGGTGCAACCTCGGGGCAAGAGTTAATAAACTCTCCCTTATCTAAGACATAAGAAAGCAGGGCAGATTTCTGAGAAAGCCTCATCCTGACATCCAAGAGTACAACGTTTGTCTAGGATTTAGGTGTGTAAGAACAACAGAGATCTGCTCCTGCCTTTATTATAAGCCTAGGAATAACTAGCAGAAGTAATCTACCACTGGGGAATCAAAATGAGCAGAGATAGGACTCTAAGGACTCTCTCTAGAACAAGTGAAGAGGAATAGCAGAAAGCTTAGGGAGGAATAAGAAATGGGAGAAAACCCTCTAGCTATCCAGGTCCTATATTAAAGTATCCAGAGCCTTCTCCTAGAGGAATATGAAAACCATGGTATCAAGGTGGCAAGTTCAACTTACAGACTAAGTCAGTCACCTATACTCAGGCCTGAGAGATAAAGAAACATGACCATCCCTTGAGAAAAACAGAATTTATCTTTTTTTTTCACTGTTATTCTATGCATGATAGCTGTGATTCAATCAAAACTTACAATACACACTTTTTAAAAATAGAAGTGGACATAACCCATTCTTAAGAGAGAAAGGAATAAATGGAACCAGACTTAGAAGTGACCCAGATATTTTTAGCTATCAAACAGGAAATGAAAACCAACTATAATATATGAAAGATCTGAGTGGAAAAGGTTAACAGACATTAACATATAAGGTATTTTAGTGGAAAGGTATAATATATAAAAAAGAATCAAATGGGACTGTTAGAAATTAAAAAAAATAGGATACCTATATCAAACAATTAGTTTGATGGACATAATAGTCATTAGAAATCCAAATTCAAGCAACAAAGAGTAAAATGATTTAAAAAGAAAAATAGAAAAAGCATCCAGGAACTGTGGAATTAATAAAATGGTCTAAATTTTATGTGAATAAAGTTCAAGAATGACAAAAGAAAGAAAAGGGGGCAGAACAGATACTGAAGAAGTAATAGCTGAGAAATTTCCAAAAATAAAGACAAACAACAAAATATAGATACTAACAGCATAAAGAAACCCTAGCAGAATAAGCAACAACAATAACAAAAGCACATAACATGATCAAAAAAATGTTTTAAATAAAAGAGCAAAGTGTGTAGGCATCTAGAAAAAAATACATACAGAAGAACAAATGTAATTACAGCACACATCTTCTGAGAAACAATTCATAATATCAAGGGGAAAAAATAAACCCAGAATTCTATACCTAGTGAAATATATTTCAAAAACAAAACAACTACCATTTCAGAAAAACAGAAGCAGAGAATTTATTGCTAGGAGACTTGCTGTACAAGAAAGACTGTAGGCAGTTCTATAATAGAAGTTTGTCATTATATGAAAATTTGGATGGAGAAAAAGGAATGAAAAGCATAGAAATTGCAAAAATCAATATAAAGACATTTTTCTGATTTCATACTGCTGTATACAATAAGTTATTATCTACGGAAAATGCTAACAATTTATGTTGTAATTTATAAGATATACTAAGATACATGTATTTTTTAAATAGCATAAATAATGGGAGGGAAGATTTAGAAGCCCACTGTTTCATACACTTTATGTGAGTAGTATAATATTACTTGAAAGGAGACTAAGTTAAATATATATTTTATAAATCCTAGGATATAAAGAGAAATGAAATTAATTAACCAATACAAAATGAAATGAAATAAAAAGTAATCCAAATGAAGGTCAAAAAAAAAAAAAAAGGAATTCAAAGAAAGAAGAAAAGGATATGGGACATAGAGAACGTATCTAACAATATGAGTATTGAAATCACATCACTTCAACAATTCATTAAATAGTAATTATGAAATTAAAAAGTGGATGATCAAATTTCAAAAAGAAAAAAATATGGCATGTGTGTAAGAAACCACCATTAAATATAAATATATAGATAGGTTACATGTAGGAAATTGGGGAAAAATACACCATGCAACATTAATCAAAGAAAGCTGGCATGACTGTTATACTAGAAAAAAAGACATTGCAGAATAAGAAATATTGCCACGAGTACAGGAACTCAGCAAATAATTTTAAAGTAGTCAGTTTATCAAGAAAACACAATCCTAGATATGTATCACCTACTAACAGCACTTCAAATTACACAAAGCACATATTGTTAAACTAAAAGGAAAAATGAGAAAGCCTACAAGTATTAGAGACTCCTCACTTCTCCCTCACTAATCAATAGAAGAAAAAAGAAAATCAGTAAGGATTTAGAAGACATGAACTTTCAACCAACTTGGCCAATCTGGAATTTACAGTATGTTCTACTCAATATCAGAAAGTCCATTTTTTTTTCCATGTAAACATGGTAAGCTGCCCAGATAAATCACTTTCTGGGTAATAAAACAGATATCACCAAAGAACAGAAATCTTACAAAGTCTGCTTTCACTATTAAAAGTAAATTAGAGGAGTCCCTGAGTGTTTCATTTGGTTGCACGTCCAACTCACGTTTTTGGCTCGAGTCATGATCTTATGGGATCAAGCTCCGTGTCCAACTACTTAACTAAGCATAATTATTTTAAAAATAACAACAGGTGAAACTAGATTTTCTGCCACAATATGTATGTAAAGCTGAGGATTTCCAGAAAAGTAATAAATAGCAGGGAAATAAATATACATGAATCCTATGTGTCTCAACAAAAATGACAAGAGAAAAAAATTGAAGAAATTGTTTTTACTCTTCCTTACCTGGTATATAATTTGAAAGCATTTCAAAATTTTTCTCCAACTGTAGTATTAGAAAATATTGAGATGCCATGAGTGTTACAATTGATCAATCCTATATTTGAGACGAAAGCGGCCACTATAGCTATCTCTCTTTCCTAAAAAACAAATAAATATAATTCCCTTTCTTAACTCTAATTCTTCTTTCTCAATTCTTTAAAAAATACAGAGACGAGAAGTCCAATTACGTATTTTTCTCCTAAATGTAATTGTTCTTTTATTGGCAACCGGCTGTTGGTTCTGAAGTTTATGAATCCTCTTTGGACACATGTATCCTGGAAATGGATTCTGCCTAGAGCAATAGGATTCATCAGGAGGTAGGAAAACTTTGAAATAAATGTTCCTTTCATCTCTGCTCATTTTTACTCTTGGATTTTAGGTTTTTTCATCAATGATAATTAAAAAGTGCTATCACATTCTACATCTGCACCACTTGATTGTTATATGTTCAAAATTGTATATAATGTGAAGCCTTACCAAACTACATGTTATGTATTTATAAATATTTTGAAATTGATGTTTAAATATAAAAAAGATCTAAATGTACTTTATTTCTTATGTCTATTGATAGTAGTTAGTAATTAACTTTGAATAATCATCACACACAATGCAGCCTTGTAAATATACCACACGCCTTAAATAAAGATTAAAGAAATAAAAATAGCTTTACTATTTTCTCTTTAATACTGATGAAAATCTAAGCCATAATACAGAATTTCTGTATTGAAAAAATAAGATTTTAAAGATTACTTATTTCTAAAAGACATTCTAAAAATCCAGCTATGTAGGGCTTAAGAAACCTCTTCTCAACTATGTTAATCAAGAAAAAAATTTCTTTTTCTTAGACTTCACATTCTTAGATGAATTATATGATGTTAATTCCAGGGCAAGGCTGGAGGGTGAGACAGGAGAGTCTCTGCTACTTTGAAGATATCTCTTCCAAGCTATTCCATGAAGTCTCAGTTGCCTGCAGATAATACAGCTATTCAGTATCCCTTAAAAGGGCTTTCTCCTCCCATCTTTTTCTGTCTCTGAAAATTATTTTCAACTTTTAAATATACTAAAAAAAAACTAACAAAAGAAGAAACATTTGCTGGTTAAAAGGAATTTAGTGCATAGTTTAATTCCCACATACAAGGCAAACATCAAAGGTCTTAAATAGATAGTCCTTAACTTCTAAATTAGTACATAAGACAGGAACCCTTACCACCTGATTCCCAACTTAATGTCCATAGTCTCACATCAAACCGAGAGATCTGGCTCTTATAAACCCACCCACATCGGGGATTTGGTTATTTGTACCTTCTTTCTCTAGAAGCTTAAATGTGTGCTCCTGAGAGAAATGTTGGGCTACTCCTATGGTCTGAATGTGTACCCCCAAAATTCATAAGCTGAAATTGTAATCCCCAAATCGATGATATTGAGATGTGGTACTTTGAGAAGCTAATCAAGTCACGAGGAATGAGTACTCACGATTGCAGTGAGTTCCCTTACGTAAGAAGCTGTACAGAGTTCTGGAGCCCAACCCACAAGAGCAGGACTCACTGAAGAGATTGACCTATTCTTGATACCTCCTCTCACCATAAAGCAACTTTGCCACCTCTCAACAAACCTACTGCAGGTTAGGATTCATACGAATGGAACTGTCCTTGAGCAAAGTGTGACACTAGAAGAGCTCCTGTTTTTGTTGTTGTTGTTGTTGTTGTTGTTTTTGTTTTTCGTTTTTACTGTGCTATTCCAATATATAAAACATATTGGTTATTAGATTTCACATCTAAAAGAACAAAATGCAAAACAAAACAACCTTTAAAAATTAAGCCAGTTACTTCAAAACCATAAGATCCTGTTTAAATGCTTTTCAAACTAATAGGTACTATTCATGTGTCCTTTGTAGTTAATTTTGTTACCATTACACTTACATGTGTATTTTACTTTTCAATTATATATTTAATTTAGAGGGAAAATAAATTTCTAATAAAACAAAAAACTGTGTGCATTACGATGCTGTAAAAAAAATCATCTCAGTGACTGTATCTGCATGAAATAGCACTCTGGTTGAAAAGAAAAAAAAAAAGGCTGTAGAGGGTAGACATAAACAACATGACTTTTGGGGCCAGACAGGTGTGCATTTTACTTCTGACCTGAAATTAAGCAGAGGATCTCGAGGCAGTGGCTTATCTCTAAGAGCCTGCATTTCCACAACTGCAAACAGGATATGGAGATTGATATTCCTAACTAACAAGATGGTGCTCAGCAATAAACACGGCCAAACCCTCAGTATACACTAAGACCTACAGGACAGTTATTACTGTTCTTCAAGTGGGAGAAACCTGAAAGTTGTTCCAACTCCCCTTTGGTTTTACAATCATTTATAAACAAGGAAAAACATTTGGAGTTACTTGCAAGAGAGGGATGAAGCCGAAAGTTCCAGAAGCCTCTCCACACAAGTTAACAGAACCTTTTATAACCTTTTCAAGTAGCAGAATCCTATCTTTTATTTTCTATTTCACATAATACATCCTTGAAAAGTAGTGCCATTTTCTCTCAATCTAAACACTAAAAGCTCAGTTTTCTTTCTAAAATTGTAGCTAAAGGAAAATAAAAGGTTTTTTTTTCTGAACTTTTCATCCGAACAGTCCTGTCCTATAGCTTCTATGTAAATAACATTCTTGCCATTATAACGTTTCATGTAAAACAATCCAAATCATAGGATAATTGTTACTTGGTGTATCACCCTGGAAATGTAATAGTTGTAAAGAGTGAAGAATGCATTAGAAAGCCATCGAGTTTAATTGCATTCTTGGGAATGCTTTGTTGTGCTGGCAGTTGGTTTTTTGTATGGAAAAAAAAGTCAAGGTCTGAGATATAATTTTCAGTTGCCACTAACATTGTAGTTAGCCTACAAATACAGCCAATGTATTTAGCCTATAAATACATTGGCTAGCCTTCAAATACTAATTAATATTTTCAAATGAAGAGGCTTTGGGATGTATCTTTCTAAATCGCTGAGGATTTTGCCCTGCAATGATGGTCCAGAGTTTAATTTTTGCTGTTGCTGTTTTTCTCCCATCCTTCCACATCACTTAGAGTGGAAAGCAAATGGCACTCCTGGGTAGGAGTCATGGATATGTTGACCTTTCCAAATAATTTTGAAATCAGAAATCCGAAGAGACTATAAACAAAACAAACTGTACTGAACTTCAGTGATGTACATAAAAGATCTGTGTCGGAGGGGCGAAGAACATCAACCCAACATATGTATCATGATTATCTTAGGTTGATTATTTTTAAGAGACTGCATACCCAGGAGCCCCAAAAATTAAGTAAAAGTTACATTTTGTAAGACATTTATAAGAGAAATCTCCATTTGTATGGGTGTCTCTAAGTACCAGGAAAAGAGGATGACTCTAAATCTCTAGAAACTCTTACCAATGGAGAAGTCATGGATTAAAATCTTCATAACATGCCCTATGACCCAGCAATTGCACTGCTGGGGATTTACCCCAAAGATACAGATGCAATGAAACACCGGAACACCTGCACTCCAATGTTTATAGCAGCAATGTCCCCAATAGCCAACTGTGGAAGGAGCCTCAGTGTCCATGGAAAGATGAATAGATAAAGAAGATGTGCTCTAAGTATACAATGGAAGATTCCTCGGCCATCAGAAACGATGAATACCCATTTGCTTCGACGTGGACAGAACTGGAGGGTATTATGTTGAGTAAGGTAAGTCAATAAGAGAAGGACAAACATTATATGGTCTCATTCATTCAGGGAATATAAAAAAATAGTGAAGGGGAATAAAGGGAAAAGGGGAGAAGATGAGTGAAAATATCAGTGAGGGTGACAAAACATGAGAGACTCCTAACTCTGGGAAACGAACAAGGGGTAGTGGAAGGGGAGGTGGGTGGGGGGTTGTTGTGACTGGGTGACAGGCACTGAAGCAGGCGCTTGATGGGATGAGCACTGGGTGATATGCTATATGTTGGCAAATTGAACTCCAATTAAAAAAAATAAATTAAATTAAATTAAATTAAATCTACATAACAACCTTACCTTTGTTTCCTGTGCTTTGCCTGAAATCTCCCATAACTGACTCCTCACTCCCCAGCATCTTCTTTTATCTTTAGCCAGAGATGTCTTTAATGTGGTAGCTTGGGCCATTTGGGAGTTACTCCATTTTCCTGGGTATTTCCCATGTGCAGAGAGGTACAAGTGTTGTTAAACTTCTGATTGCTTTTCTCCTGTTAACCTGTCTTTTATTACAGGGAGATCTTAACCAAGAATTTAGAAAAGTAAAAGGAAAATTATTTTTCCTTCCTTAACAGTGTGTGTGTGTGTATAAAGATAACTATAGCCTAAAAAGAACTAAGATTTCCTTTGGTTATATGGCATTAATGTGGCATTTGTCTCCTAAAAGCCTGAGGCATTCTTTAATAACCAACCATTATTCAACATGCTACTTTGAGGAAAAGAGAAGAGAATGTTACACTTAAGAGCCATGGAACTAAGATTCTGAGCAGTTACACGTATTGTCCCAGGTGACAATAAACAAAGAAACCAACCTAGGTGAAGGCAGTTCAAAACTTAACACAGTCCACTAGAGTCCAAACCTATGACCTGTGCACACTGTGCTTCAAATTGTATTCATGGGGGAAATAAGCCTAATGGGTACCAGCTTTAAAGGGATAAGAAAAATAATAATATCCCAAGTCATAATATCCAATGAATAATAACTTTAAAAAACTTGCCGCAGAATTTATGATTCTTAGGGAAAGCAGGAAGAGCTTCTCCTAACCCATCTGTTCATAAAACAGAAAAAGCAGTAATGAATAATTCTATTTGATGGATATATATTCACCTTTTCCTTTTGTCAGATACTGTGCAAGGCATTACCAGGAATACATTAATGTCACTATAGCAGTAGGGTTTTGCAATGGAAGACTGGCATGGCCTTGACCAAGACATGACCTTTATGTTCCTCTCGGCTTCACTAAACATTAGAGTTTTGTCCTGACTAAAGGCCTCTGATCACTCTTCTCTTAGAGCATTTGCTTTAGAAAGCTTGTAATTGGAATTTTTTTTTTCTGCCCCTTTGAAATGTAGATAAATCTTCACCCAGCCTCTTGCCAGTTTTACAACTAAGGAATATCTTTTTCAAAGACTGGGGAGCCATCTCTTTGAAATGTAATCATCTAATAAAATAGAGCTCCTATCTGTGAGAGGATAGGAGCCTTGGATAAACACTAACTAGCAAGTACAGAGGCCTTAATCACATTGACCAGTGGTGTCCCTAACATCCTCTACTACTTTCCACTGGTTCACCCCAACTAAAGGAAAGCCTCTCACCTTTTGTCTGAATGGAGTTGAGTAATTTCTTCCTTGGCCGTTTTACAGATAGGCTGATAAAGAGAAATTGGACAGTAGGAAGAATTCCATAGTCGTCAAAGACTGAAAGGTTAACATTTGTGATCATGTGCACGAAGATGACTAGTTAGGAATTACGAGTCTCAGGTTACAAAATGCACCTGGATCTCTACTTGATAGCAGAGTATAGATGACAGCCCTACAGTTTCTATCCCATGCATCTCTTGGAGCCTACATGGTTTGTAAATAGAGTTGGATGTTACCCATTTACCATGGGTTATTGTGGAACGGATCTTGAAGAAGTGTCCAAAACTAACATTCAGAGAATGTCAGTAAAGAGTAAGTAACAAGAGATTGGAGGGAGAAAAAAATGAAATGATGCATCAGGAAATAGCAAACAAACTTACTTTAAATAGACCACAAATTTCAATTTGGGGAAAATCAAGAAATAAAGGTGATTTGGTTACAGAGAGCTGTTATTGCAAAAGCTTAAACACACAGTTTATCTTACAGGGTTCTTTGAAATGAAGTAATTTTTAATAATAAATTTGAAAAAAGAAATAATAAATTTGAAGACTGAAGTTTCTATTAAGACAATCCAAATATTGTTGTAAACTTGAGTTTTAGAGCAAGCGTTTTCGTTTTTTCTTCTTAACATTAAAAAATAATTGGTCATCAAATGACTGAATTATTTAAAAAACATTTTCATAGTATGTTTCATACATTAAAACATTTGATGTGGTTATATCATGCAATACTTTAAATATTTAAATCTATACTGTTATTCTCTATCTCTTCATAAAGATTACCATACATTTGTTAACATCTACAAAAAGCAGCATATATTTTTATTTACACCATGACTTCTTCTGCAGGTATGATTTTATTCACTCTGCTCACTAATCAGCTCCATATTAAAAAATTTAAGGACATTTTTTCAGTCACAAGGCATCTCTGCAATATTGGACACTATTAACTCTCTCCTTCATGATATTTTCTCCTTGCTTTGCATTTAGACACTAAACAATCACCATTTTCATTCGAACACTTTCTTCTTCTGTCTCTAAAAGTACTTTAAAAATTTGCATTAATTTTCTTTCTAGGCTTTTTTTCCTTTCAAAACCTCATCACCTCAATATTCATCTCTGCAACCCTGTCAAAGCAAGTGTGAGATACATCACTAGCATTCCTAAGGCCAAGTGTCTAGATAGACCTATGGTTGTTCAGTATAGACTCAAAGGCAGCTAATAGAAACAGAGTAGATCCTTGGGATATAGGCATATGAAAACATTGATTACTATGCCATTTTTTTTCAACAAACATTTTATAAAAGGCTGCAGTCAGTAGATCATGAATATATACTAATAAGATAGAGTACTCACATTCTAGTAAGAAGAAAGCAAGCAAAGCAAAAGAGTGAACTAATATTGCAGCAAACCTACCATTTGTCAAAAATTCTTCATGGTCTGAGAATTACGATCTCTTCCTGTCATATCAAACAAAATGCAAATAAATCAAAGAATCTCAAATTTGTCACATTCTCCTACATACTACACTGCAAAATCGGGATAAGAATCTAAGTATAACCATCATGACGTCCAAATTCTTTCTTCATTTCCTTGTGCAAAAGAAATTAATCAGAATGCAACAAGTGCAGGCCTGGTGGCTCAGTGGTTTAGCGCTGCCTTCAGCTCAGGGCCCGATCCTGGAGACCCGGGATCGAGTCCCATGTTGGGCTCCCTGCATGGAGCCTGCTTCTCCCTCTACCTGTGTCTCTGCCTCTCTCTCTTTCCCATAAATAAATAAAATCTTAAAAAAAAAAATGCTACAACAAGAAGCCAGAAGATGATGTCAGCAAAATAATGGAATAGGAGGTCTCAGTCCTTACCCCTTACAAAAACACTGATTTGGCAGTCATTCCTGATAAAAGTGCATTTGTGGGAGCTGTGGGATCCAACTAGGAGATTGTAATATCCTGGCGGAACCCAAGAACAGTGACTTCAAGACAGCAGGCCTGTTCCCTGGTAGCCCACAAGATGAACACAGATCTGACTGCAGATGTGATAGGGAAGCAGCCTTATGACTCAGCTTTAGTCCTGCTCCATCATATCCCAGAGAGAGTCTCTTCTACTCATGTACCTGGCTGGAACTACACCATCCAACAAAATGAACAAAATGAAAAGGTAAAAATTACTGAATGGTAGAAAATATTTGCAGAGCACATATCTGGTATAGATTAACATCCAAAATACTTAAGAAATTCCTACAACTCAATAGGATAAGAATAACCCAATTAAAAAGGGGCAAAGGAGGGAAGCCTGGGTGGCTCAGGGGTTAAGCATCTGCCTCCAGCTCAGGTTGTAATCCTGGAGACCCGGGATCAAGTCCCATGTCAGGCTCCCAGCATGGAGCCTGCTTCTCCCTCTGCCTGTGTCTCTACCTTTCTCTCTCTGTATCTTTCATGAATAAATAAATAAATAAATAATTTTAAAAGGGGGCAAAGGACTTTATTTCTCCAAGTTAGATATCCAAATGGCTAGTAGGTACATGAAAAGGTGCTTAGCATCACTAATCATTAGGGGAATGCAAATCAAAACCACAATAAGATATCACCTTATACTTATCAAGATAGGTATTATCAGAGAACAAAATATACAAGATGCTGGTGAGGATGTGGATAAAAGAATACTGGTTTATGTTGTTGATGGGAATTTAAATTATAATAGTCATTACAAAAAAGAATATGAAACTTCCTCAAAAAATTAAAAATAGTACTACTATATATTCCAACAATCCCACTTTCTGTGTGTGTGTCCAAAGGAATTGAATTCTGGGCCTCAAGATGGACTTTTTTTAAATAACACTGACTATTTTTTTTAAGTATTTATTTATTTATTTATTTATTTATTTATTTATTTATTTATTCATGAGAGACACAGAGAGAAAGAGAGAGGCAGAGACAGGCAGAGGGAGAAGCAGCCTCCATTCAGGGAACCCAGTGTGGGACCTGATCCCGGGTCTCCAGGACCATGCCCTGGGCCAAAGGCAGACGCTCAACCGCTGAGCCACCCGGGTGTCCCAAACACTGACTTTAAAACTAGAGAGAGATTAATACTGCCTGACCTCATGTGTGGAATCTAAGTAAAACTCATAGAAGCAGAGAGTAGAATTGTGGCTACCAGAGGCTAAGGCCCAGAATAATGAGGTGGTGATGGTCAGAGAGTACAAAATTCAGTTAGACAAGGTAAGTTTTGGATATTTCCTATGCAACATAGGGTCCATAGTTAATAATACTTAATTGCATACTTAAAATTTGTTAAGCAGACAGATCTTATGCTAGGTTCTCTTATCACAAAGAAAAAAACCCAAGGGGGAATAGAAGGACATGTTGGGAGGTTATTGATAATTTTATGGCATTGATAAAGATAATGCTTTCACAGGCATAGATTTATTTCTAAACTCATTACATTGTATATGTTATATAGTGACAGCTTTTTTGTTCATCATACCTCAATGAAGTGATTTTTTTAAAAAGCACCCAAGAATCCGTCACTAGACAGTGTTTGTCAAGAAGCAAAGAAATGAAACAAAACAATACATGCAACATACAGCAGAAACACATACCATAGAAAGGAAAGAAGAAATACGTGTGTATATGAATCATGGCAAGTCATTCTCCAGCCCAACTAGATCTTGTTGTATGTTTTCTCTGTGCTTCAAAGTGAATAAATCATCTAAGGGGGGTATTTGTTTGTTTGTTTTAACCATTTATTCATCTGAGAGAGAGAGAGAGAGAGAAAGCAAGAAAGGGAGAGCACGACCAGGGGCGAAGGGCAGAGCCAGAGCCAGATGCAGGCTCCCCACTGAGCAGGGACTCAATCCCAGAAACTCAAACCATGACCAGACCCAAAGGCAGATGCTTAACCAACTGAGGCACCTGGAGTTGTTTTTAAAACATAAGTGATCCAGCTACCCCATTCCCCACCCCCCTCCCCTTCCGCAACTCTTTGTTCGTTTCCCAAAGTTAGGAGTCTCTCATGGTTTGTCACCCTCTCTAATTTTTCCCACTCAGTTCCCCTCCTTTTCTTTATAATCCCTTTCACTATATCTTACATTCCACATATGAGTGAAACCATATGATGATTATCCTTCTCTCATTGACTTATTTCACTCAGCCTAATACCCTCCAGTTCTATCCACATCAAAGTAAATGGTGGGATAAGCACTGGGTGTTATGCTATATGTTGGCAAATTGAAATTAAATTGAAAAAATAAAATAATAAAGCATTGTGGTCTGAAAAAAAAATTTAAAAATATGTAAATAAACATCAATTGACATGCAGGTTGAAGGTAAATAATGTTGGGTTGGGTAAAGAGAAAGCTTAGGTGTTTTACTATGAATCTATGATATGAAGATGGACACAGTTTTACAGATCAGTTTGGGACAAATGTGTGTACTCTATTTTCTTTTTTAAAGTATTCTAAAAGAACACTTAAATGTTATTTTTTATCAATACTTTATGAATAAAAAATTTTCAGACTATAATCTATAATCTTAGACTATAAGACTAAGACTATAATCTTAGTTTTTATAATAAGTGACAAATATTGAGGGAAAAATCAGAATGGCAATACTATAAATGCTAAAGCTCTGGCTGTCATATTTCAGTTCCTCCTCATTTTGCAAAAGTAATAAGAAAAATTGTGAGAGTACTTCCTTTTCTAAGCAGTTTAGAATATTATTATTTAGCATGGATAGCACTATCATTTATTTAGTATCAATATTAATGATTTGGAATGGGAGTAAAATTACAGTAATGAAATTCATAGCTGATACTAAGTCTTCAGCTGTTAGGACTGCCAAAAAGAGATAAATATATAAAATGACTTGGATTGCTTAAATTGCAGTGGGAGTTTTAACAGGCACTTCGACTTAGGGGAACAAGCATTAGATATTTCTAGTGGGGAATGAAACTCTGAATTGGAGAGTATCATTTATAAACCAATAACCCAACTAAGGGAAGATTAGCTCATTTCTCTTGAATAATATTTTGTTGGTCTTACACTGTTTGTAAAGGAAAGCTGTAACTTACCCTTTTAAATATAAGTCACTCATAGGTCAAAGTATTGTTCATGAAACTTCACCACCAGAACCAGCCTGTTCCTTCAAATGTATGAATTGTTTTTAATCATTCCAAATGACTTAAAGTTTAATGATTTTTCCTACAAAGCAATGTGATCCACTCTCTGCTATCATCAATAATGGCAATGGCTACCCTCATGAGGGTGTTAAATCAAGCTACATAGATAATGCCATAGAAGCCATGTTTTCACATATATGGGATGCCCTTCGCTTAAGTTTCAACCAGGAGAAGAGAGAATCTTTTCAATAAATCCAAAATAACATAATTATCTCGGCTAATGAACCAAAAGGTTGATCAAATGTATTAAGGCAAAATACACTGTATCTTGGGTAATATATTTTAGGTATTCTGCAGAGAACATTAAAACAAAGAAAAATTATTTAAAACAGTAGAAGATGATTTTTTAAAGATCTTTAAAGTTTTATTTTTAAGTAAGCTCTAACATCCATTGTGGGGCTCAAACTCACAACCCAAAGATTAAGCATCATAGGCTCTACTGACTGAGCCAGCCAGGCATCCCAAGGAAGATTTCTTTTTAAAACTTCCAAATTTATGGATAAAACTATTTTCTGAGGTCAGGACTTCAGTTAGAGAAGCTAACATATTAAAGATAAATATATATATCATCATCGCAAATCCACCATAACAACAGCCACCATTCACTAAGAACCAACAATGTGCAGGGCATTCCAATATGTACTTTATTTATGCTACATCATGTGATCTTACTTTTGTACATCACGTAAAGAAACTAGGACTCAGGAGGGGTGAAGAGGCTAACGTAGAATAATCAGCAAGTGTCAGAGTCCACGCACAGTCAATGGAGGCAGCTAACCTTGCCTCCAAATTTGGGGTTCTTGTATCCAGTAGGGTACCTACCTATGAAAGAGTAGGACAATTTAAACCGATGTAGAGAAAATGATACTGAGAGCAAACCAGAGTAAAGTAAATTCTGGAGTAGTTGGATATAAATTTTCACCAGTGTGTACTGAGAAATTTAAAATTTATATCAGAAATCCAATGAAATATTTATAGTACCTTGTATATAACTGGCATATGTTAACTTTACTAAAATGGTTATAAAATTTTGGGTCATTTATTGCTGTTTTCATGTGTTTTCCTTCTTAACCCATGAGTAGAGGAATACTCTAAATATGTGTAGGTTCCAACAAGAGATATATGATCAGGGTCTTCACATGGCTATTAGAGACAAAATTTCTAAACCCCTAAATATTATACAAAGTAGCTCAAGTTCCAGATCTGTGACTTAGTATGGTATATGGCTTTCTGAGTGGTCTACATAATACCAAAGTAGATGAGAAGGTATTTAAGCAATGGAAACACTCTCAATATCATATAGTCATTCTTACTCTTGCTGAAGAGTTTTTATGAAGAATTATAATTATTTACAGCAAAACAGAAATTAAATTTTCCTTCTAAAAATAACATTGTAGGGATGTTTGGATGGCTCAGCGGTTGAGCTTCTACCTTTGGCTCAAGTCATGATCCTGGGGTCCTGGGATCGAGTCCCACACCAGGCTTCCTGCAAGGAGCCTGCTCCTCCCTCTGCCTATGTCTCGACCTGTGTGTGTGTGTGCGTGTGTGTGTGTGTGTGTGTGTTTCTCGTGATTAAAATCTTTAAAAAACTAAAAATAAATAAAAATGAAATTGTAAACACACAGGTATAAAGAAAGCATTCTAAGTAGAAAACATGTCTTAAGTTCTCTTAAATTCTGATAAACCAGTTTTTTTAAACAAAAATTCTCTGGCCACCAGTTATGGACAAAGCTAAGGAAGGTCAAAACAGAACAGGGTGGGAATGAATGGTAGTTTTGTTGCTAGGGAAGGGATAGTGCCTTGGAGGGAAATGCAGGAGAAAATTAGCTCCTTTGTCCTATATGAAAGAAGAGAGAGGCATAGAAGGATTAAAGAAAAAAGTTCCTATTAACTATGTTCAAAATTGAAAAGAAATGCCCCTCTAAAGTGTTACCTTCCTGCTGAAACAATGCTTCATTAAGAATGATTTATTTCTAAAGTTTCTGTTTGTTCCACAACACATTTCTGTCACAAGTGGCCCTGATAACTCCTTTGTAAAGACTGTTTTGGTTTTATAAAATAATTCAATAGGACTAATAGCCAATTTCATTTCAAAATTGTAAAAAGTTCAAAATAAAGCACAGTATTATAGGAGACTCATGAATGTGTCCTATAGAACATATGAAGCACACAATTTGAGAGCTTCCTATTTTTGACAAAAATTTCAATAGAAAGCTAAAATGATGTGATATGAATCCACTGTCCAATGGTAATGTAAAGTAGTTTGAAAGGGGTAACAGTGCCTGTTTCAGTGAGTCTTCTTTCTATTGCATGTAAATAATGCAATAAATCAACCTGCTGACGTGGGCTAAGAAAAAAAAAATCAAATTATCAGAAAGCAAAGTAGAAAACAGTCTGAAACTTCCAGAGTTGCCATAACAAAATACCATAGGCTAGCTGGCTTAAACAGAGATATTCATTTTCTTACAGTTCTGGAGGCTGGAAAGCCCAAGACCAAGGTCCTGCAGAATTGGTTTTCTGGCTACGACTCTCTGCCTGACTTGTAGAACACTGACTTTTGCTGCGTGTCCTCACATGGCTTTTCCTGGGTACATGCACACGGAGGGAGCAAGTTCTGGTATCTCTTCCTCTTTGAAGGACCCCATGAAGGTGGGGCTCATCATGGAAGCCCCACCTTCATATCTTCATCTAAACCTAATAACCTCCCAAAAGCCTCACCTCTAAATGCCATCATATTAGATGTGAAAGCTTCAAAACATGAATTTTGGGGAGACACAAACATCCAGTCCCTGACAGAAAAGAACTTCTTAATCTACAATTGTGTATTCCTGGGATCCATTGTCAAATTAGTAAACTAAAATTGTTGCTGCTAGGGTCTGGGAATTTTAATACATTCTCCTACATATTTCTTATGCATATTGAATCATAGCTTTAGAGAAGAGATATAACTGTCACGTGCTATGGAAAGAGCTTTATTGTTTATGTATAAACTACCGGCTCCCCCCACTCCTCCCAAAACTAACTTAAAAAAAAATGTCATTATACCAATGGCTGACCTATTTTCCAAAGAATTTGAATGTCTGGTTATCATACTCTGTTCTAAAACTAGCTAATAAATTACATAAGTACTTAATTGGGTATAGAGTATATTTTACATTTTCAGAGAAATTTAACAGTCTCTAACTTCAAAAAGACTGCATAGATACGGGGAACCATTTATAAGGTACACAGACAATGGAGTTCCTACAGAGAATAAACTGAATGAAATACAAGGTGTTCTATGTAACAGAATTTGGGGTGAGTACTTTCCATTATTACAAGAGAGATCATATCACATTACCATGAAATCTCATTATCTTGACTGGTCAGGCTGATTGTGTATGTATTACTAACTTGAATATTCTACGAAGTTTTAGTGAAAACCATCGAATTTCAGATGCTATTTAAATTGCCTAAATAATGTTTTGCTTGTCAGAATAGGAGGGCAGACCAAAATAAAACACTTTCAAAAGCATGGGAATGTTGACAATTTAAATGAGACACACCCAAGAAGGCAAATTTGAGTCAAGAAAAAGGGATTGGGAGAGGTGAGGACAGAAAAAGGAAAAGCGTTTGATCTTCCCGGCGAAAGACCTGAAGAAAGAGAATATTGCAGACATGGTGTTCAATGCAATGGAAAATTGATGAAGGGCTTCGAGTAGGCAAAGATGGGTCAGTGTGACAGATGAAGAAGCCAGCTTTGACAGTAATAGCTAGACAGATGAAAAGTACTCAATCCTGGAAATGGGAAATCAAGTGAAAATGAAGTACTAGCAGCCAAGCTGAAGATAATCAAGTCTATTTTATAGTGAGAAAAAAATATAAAGAGCAAAGTAGAGGAATGGGCTAGAAAGTAGAAAGCTCTGGTAATGTTTCCTTGGAGAATTGGCAAAAAGGAAGTGATCAAAAGATATTTCTTGAATGAACTAATTAATGATTTATTGAGTGACAATATATTTAATTCAACAAACATAGATTTAGTACGCACTACGCATCAAGTGAGTTTGTTGCTAGGGAAAACAGCAAAATGTTGTCAAAACTTCCTTATTTGCCACATTAGAGACATGGTGATACTGCCAACTGTGAATAGAAATGTACATTTAATCTTCAAGCATTGAAATGTGGTTTTACTTTGACTTAATCCTAATGTCATCAACTGCTTGGAAAATATTTATTGTTGACTGCCAAAAAGAAGGCATTTTCAAGTGCAATTTCAAACCTTTCAAGCTTGCTAGCAAATTGAATGTTAAAGTCAATAGAATTTGCATTTATGAAGATTCATATGCATAGAAGTGAGTTTTTCAGAATGTTTCTATCTATCTCAACCCCTGGAAAATGAGAAAAATGAGACATTAAACTGACTCTTGCAGCTCACCTCCTCTGTCATTTATGACACCTGATTCTGTATCTTGCAAAATTAGAGTATAATGTCAGAAACCATTTGGTCGATGGCTGAAGAAAATATTAAATGATGCTGCTATTCACATACAAATGTCAGCACCAAATAATACAGCAATGCTTTGCTTCTAGATTTGTGTATTCCCTACCCAACAGCTTTATGAACCAGGAAAAAAAAAGAGGGATGAAAGATTTGTTGCAATGAGTTTTAGGCATTGTTTAAGGCTTGCTTGCAATAAGGATGCCTTCTCCTTCTCCCTTGAGATGCCATAAAGTATTTTCAGCTCTCAAATGAGTTATTCAAGAAAAAGTAAATCCCTTGGAAATTATTTGAATTATCTATGTAAAAAAAAAAAAAAAGCTATTTCTCATCCATAGTATTAGGGGAAAAAAATCAATCTCTTTTAACTTCCACTTTGCTAGTGGAAATAAGAGTTCTTATAACAGTACCCCACACAATCCTGGCATATGCCTAGGGCAACTGATAACAAAGTTTTCCAAACAATAGTGCACCACTTCTAGGATGCACTTTTTTTTATGCTTTGAGGTCTCTGAAAGTTGAACTGCAAGAATTGTTGCTTTCTTGGTTATTACACAAAAGACAGTTTGCCTTGGATGTGATGAAAAGGTAGTAAGCCTAATCATCATACCCAGCAGTAAATCCCCAACATACCTTAGAATTTGTGACCCAAAGAAAAATTTAAAACAGAGTATGAAAAAAGGGAAGGTATCATTGTAAGACCTGTAAAGTTATTATTTAGGACGTGTCAGCCATATGATCAGTGGCACAGTCTCTACTCAGTGAGCTTTTCGGTTGACCAGTAACCTGTTTCAAGTATCTACTTTCACCTTCACTGGGATGTAAGCTTCTAATGCCCATGAGACAGGTATAACTGCTCAGGCAAGTGAACAGTTTGTTTCATGTGATGTTTGGGGGAAAAGAAATAAATGCCTGACAGTTTGTAAAGGTAGCAAGTTTAATTACCATTTCTAGAGCCACTGCAAATCACTTGTGTGACCATTCTATCTTAATTATACAGCAGAGTGAAAATGGTAGCACCGCCCAAGACAGAATGGGTGCTGTAAAACCTGCCAGAGGTGGAGATGAAATACTGAAGTGCGAAGCACCTTAATGGAGAAAACACTGGCTTGGGAATCCAAAAATGATTTCTGTTTAATCTCTCCATCGTTTCCTCACACGCTGAACACTCCCTTGGTTGTAAAACGGAAACGATTATGTTTTCAGGCTCTGTGAGGTAATACGCAAATAAAACAATCACAGCGTGTACCAGTTTTTGCTTCTTGGAAGGAAAAGATTATTTCAATACAAATAAAAAGGGGGGAAACAGGATGATAAATAGATCAGAATTGCTACTTATTAGGGTAAATAGAAATATGATGGGATTTCTCAAGCTCCAAGTTATATTAAACGAACATTTTTGTTAAGCAAGAAATATTTGTGATTTTTGAGGCTTAATTTCCTACCAATTTTTTGGGGGGGAGGGGATTGTGGTTTTTATTATGTTCCTACTAAAAAAATCCTGACTTTGCCACCTACTACACTTGGTGCGCTGCTCACAGACCCATAAAGCAGGTGGCCACCAGATGCAGCACACCTCTAGGAAACAGAATCAGCACTTGGCAAATTTGTTTAGGCAGGTGGTCTATGAATCCAGGTGGTCTCCTAAGCAAGTTTCACTGTATTTTCAACCTCAGAAAATAAAAGCAGAAAAACCACAGGGAAAATATTCGATATAACTGTATTTCAGGGGAAGAAAAGTGGGATTCTTGCAAAAAAAAAAAAACTTAAAAATTAAAAAAAAAAAAAAACCTTAAACATATACAAGGAGAGAGAGCTTAGGCATGTGTGAGCCTCAGTGGAACAGGGATGCAGAGACTTGGGTGTGGGTATGGGCTCTGTGACCCCGGATCCATCACAAACTCCCAGAGCATCTGTTCTCCACTGTCTCAGAACTGGAGAGAGCCCCAGTAATTACTTAGTTCAACATTCTCATTTCCAAGATGGGGAAACAGATTCAGAGAGAATGAAAGCTTTGCCAACAGTCCCACAGCCTGACAGGGATATAAACAGGCAGAAATTCAGTCCCAAATTCTTGCCACTATCCCAGCTACCCCTCCTTCCCTGAAAAAAAATTTTACAAGTAGAATTACTGTGGAGCAGTAGGTGACCTCTACCATTTCCTCCAACTCTAAAATTGCCTATTTCACAGTAAAATATAGTGAAGTCTTAAGAAGTTTTGAGGATTTTTTGGAAGATTTTATTCATTCATTCATGAGACACACAGAGAAAGAGGCAGAGACACAGGCAGAGGGAGAAGCAGGCTCCATATGGGGAGCCCAATGCAGGACTCGATCCCAGGACCCTGGGATCATGACCCGAGCCTAAGGCAGATGCTCAACCACTGAGCCACTCAGGCATCCCTAAAAGTTTTAAGCATTTACAGAGCAAACAAATTTAAGCTAGCTAAACTAACAGACTAAATGAGGAAAAGCTGAAGGCGAACCCAAAATAGAAGAGAACATACCATGTGCTCTATCATCCCAAATCTCACTGTCAATCTTTAACATTTACTCTCAAGCATTTATATTCAAGATGATATTTTTCTCTATTTACTATCTCCATTTGCAAAAGAGATTGTGTTACAAACTTCCAGGAAACTGCAATAAAATCACATTAAGCTAAGTAATAAAATGCCATTATTAGAGTGACAAGAATCTTCACTACCTGAAGTTATAATGCTTGCTCCCCTACCAACGGGGATGTTGTGAGGATTAATGAGTTATTTAGAAAGCATTTTATGCATATGGAGAAAAGAGCCTCATAAATGCAAAAGAGAAGTAACAGTAGTTTATCTCCCCCATCAACGGAGGAAAGCCTGTCGAAACAGATGGACCTGGAATGTTCCCTTGAAATTGAGAAAACACTACCTGTGTTAAAGAAGCCTTAGGAGAAAAGGCTTCTTGAGGGGGGGAAAAGTCCACCCCTGAAACTAGAGAGGTTTTGTTCATTAAACTTCTCTCTGGGGTGACCACCTGTCCTAGCTAGTTTGAGGCTGAGGTGTTTTTTGGGATGCAGGACGTGCAGCACGGTTCCAGAGCAACCAGGGCACTTGGTCACCCTGTGTGAAGCAGTTTTCTTTCAGATTGTTGTCCTTTTTCCTACAGCACTGACAACCGCAGGGTCTAATACTGTCACTCAGGTTTTGAATTACTTGATCAACCTGGATGAAGACATGTTTCGGGGAAATGTTCAGACAAATGATTTAATGCATAAAAGTGACCTTAATCCTTCTTGGCTGAGGCCAACGTAGCTCTAGAGGCATTCAGGTGAACCAGGGAAACTGCAGTGACATTTCAGGGCAAACCCCACCACCTAGTTATCTGCTAACATTTCAGCCTTCCAGGTACTTCTAGACTGTCTAATAAGTCTTAGCACAGTTTCCCACAATAGTGCTTTTGTGCTTTGTGGCTGAACCTCTGCTCCTCAAGGTTTGACCATTGAGAGGAATTTCCAAAGGTTTGCAACTCTGGAAGGTTTAATCATGGGTTGCCCAATCTCAAAGGAGCTCCAATGCTCTAAGATGAGCCTGGATAGAGCATTTTCCAAAATGCATCTTATTTTTCAAGCACCATTCTCAATACTTTTTGGAAATACCCAAGTGCTTTTTTTTTTTCTATCATGGACCTCTCTTTGAATTCTTCCTTCCCTTCCCTTAATTTTTTTTTCTTCTTTTTCCTATAAAGCTTTAGTAAAAACTTAACAAAAATCTCTGGCATGTAAGAAGGAAAGGAAATATTTTGTCGAAAGCCTCATTTTAAAACACTGAATTTTCTTGCCATTATAAAGTGTATAGTTCTGAAAATATTAGTGACAAGCTTAGGAAGGATAAAATACTGGCTTTGCAAAAGCCAAAGTCATACAACGTAAAATTATTGTTGCAGACTGCATTACCAATTTCTTTTTCTTTCTTTCTTGTTTTCAATATACTAGAATGTCAGAAAAATGAAATGATTCCAGGCATTCTTACCCTCTGGCAGGTGCTGGAACCAGGATGAGAATAAACAATAGAAACAACATGTATCTATCCTTTACACCGTAGTCAACATTCTTCTAACTATGACACTGTAAAGAAAATACACTTTCTTTTGTCTCTTTTATGCATCTTGACTTGTCGGGTCAATTTGATAAATCACACATTGACAAAAAAAGAGGAGAAATATACAAAGAGGTGACTCCATGGTGACCTTGTTTTGTACCAGGTGATCATACACAGCGGGGGGGGGGGGGGGTATTCACTCAGCTGCCGCTTTTCATTTTAGCTTATTAATGATCTATATAGAGTTAGACAACTGCTTCCCTGCCTCTAGCCTCTCATGGGTTAATGCCTATTTGCCTACACTGCTGTTTTTCATTCTGTGGCGAAGCCTGAATAACAAACACCATCAAAAACCATCAAATCAGGTTACATGGAAAAGATACTCCCATATATATCGTACACCTCTTCCCAAATTTGCATTAGTTTTCTCAGCTCCCTGTACATGGATACCTTTGTACTCGCCCTGATTATGCGATCATATGGAAACTGTCTTGAACATCTTCCTGCAGCTCCTAAATGAAGCCAGAGATTAAAATTGTGGCTGGATACCTAAAACTAGGAGCCCTTCTTGAAAACAAATGTAGTACTCCCATATTTCAATCATGAAAGTCAAAGAAAAACATGGATATTTATTTACAAAATGTGAACAAACATTAAAATATACCTCTGTAGAGGGAGAATTTCTTAAATAATAACAACACTTCGATTTTAGACATCAAAGGCATTATAAGTTTAGGTGTTATTGTTTGCACTTCTGTGTCCATAAACATTTGAAACTGACCATAGATACTTTATGCTACCTACTGTTTTCAGGGGGAAAAGGATAAGGAAGATATGAGTTTGAGAAGAGTCCTAATTCATCCCAAAATAGAGCAGATAAAGGAAACGGGTGGGTGTTTATGGGAGTTTGAAAAGAGAATGGATTTCATCTGGGGAGAATGAAGAAAATCTTCCTGCAAGTAGTATCATTTGATATGGAATTTGAAAGATAAGTAGAATTTCGACACTTGACATTGGGGTCACTTCTTCCCCCTTTTCTTTATTATAGACACTAATATGAAAATTACATTTTACTATCCAATCTGAATGGTAACCATGATGAAGTCATGAACATGTCCTCTCGAATATTTTTATCTATCCAACATGTGTTCATTAATTAGGTGATGCTGCTGGTGAAGACTCTCTGGGGTCAGATCCTGGCTCCTCCACTTATTAGCTGTGCAGCCCCAAGCACATTCCTTATATGTTTTCTGTCTCAGTTCCCATAGCTATAAAATGAGTATGATTTCAGTTTCTACCTACCTCACAGGGTTACTACTGATGTGAAATAAAACAAATATAAAGCTTAAAGAAAGCCCAGAACATAATAAGTAATTTGTACAAGTCAGTTATTTGAACTGTGGCAGGAATAGGAACAAGACCAAAACCTACAGAAGGGGGGATTTATTTTTTAAAGGGTTTTATGTATTTATTTGACAGAGAGTACAAGTAGAGTGGCAGGCAAAGGGAGAGGGAGAAGTAGAAGCAGGCAGCCAATGGGAGGGCTCAATCCCAGGACCCTGAGATCATGACCTGAGCTGAAGGCAGATGCTTAACTGACTGAGCCACCCAGGTGCCCCAGAAATGGGCAATTTAAATTAGGCTTAAAGAAGTGGGTGAGTTTGAATATAGGACAGGAAAACCCTAAGAGAACTGAGGATCATTGGCTTGGACACACAGTGTGAGTCATATTATAAAAGACCACAGTTGCCAGAATAGGGAGTTCATTTTCAAGAATTGGAAATGGCAAACCTGTTATGTGGACTCAAACGGGAAAGCCATGGGATAATTATAGGAGCCTAGTTTAAAAATCATGAAAGCCCAGTTCCAGTAAGGAGGACCAGTGGAGTTCCAGGGGAGACTTGCATCTGCATCACTCTGCAACAGACTACAATGAGGGACCAAGGAGGTGGAGGATCAGAAGAAAAATTAAAGTTTCATTTAGGAGTATAGCGGAGAGCACCCTACGTATAACAAGAAAGCTGAAGAGAGAAGACAGAGTTGAAAGGGGAGCAGTGACAGAGTTCCAAAATCACAATTCCCCTCTACAATACACCTCAGGCCTATTTACTTATGATTTAAGGAAAGAAAAGCCAATGTAATTTAATGGAGTCACCCACACAGAGTCATTGTGCAAGATGTTGCCAAGCATAGAGAAAATAAAGTATATAATTAAAAATCCTGTTTTTAAAAACTGTGGTAAAAAAGTGTAATGTACAGTAAATGCAGTACATTTTTAATAGTTAACCTTAATTTGCTTATAGACAGCTGTGCACATGAGACTAACCTTAATAAGGAATTAGAAACATGAATTCCCATCATTGTCCTTATTCTGATCAATGTCAGAGCATTCCAAGAGAATCGGTATAATGAGCACGCATACATGGCTTTCAATCCCTCAGAGAGAAGAACCTATAGAAGCAAAATATTTCAGTTCATTTCAAATAGTGTACTGCAAATTTTTCTTCCCTTTGTAGCTGGGGATTTACTACTGAGGTTTTAATTCTCACAGCTAATGTGATGTTCTTTACACATTGATTTTCCTCTGTTCTTCTTTCCCTCAACCCTATGCCTTTCACAATAGGTATGTCAATCAAGCTACACAAACAATTCTAATTTAAGAAGCAAATGTATCACCTTACAGATAGCAGGCAAGTCACAGAACTGAATAAACACCTAGTGAACAGGCTCAGGAAATAAGTGGGAACAAAGCAGGGTGGTGACTAGGAAGCAGAAAACACCCCAGTTCTTACCAAAAGAGGAGTCGGACTAGGGTCCTGGCCCCAGCATCCCTTCTGTCAGACTCTCCCACTGCCCCGCAGCCCTACACCAGCATGCCAAGTCCTTAGGAAGAGCCTCACCCTACCTGCCAGCATCAAAAAAGAGGTTGGACTCCTATTTCACTCTTTCTCTGGGCTAGTTTCCATGTTAAAATGTTGGTCCTAAAAAAAATAAATAAAAAATAAAAAAATAAAATAAAATAAAATAAATAATAAAATAAAATAAAATAAAATAAAATAAAATACAATAAAATGTTGGTCCTCAAACCTTTCTTCAATATCTAAGTAAGCATCCATTTCTTTCCTAATTAAAAAAAAAAACAGTGCAGAGATTTGTGATGGTACAGAGCAAGTGAGAGACATGCAGTGTACAGACTAGTCCCTAAACTCCTGGAAGATGAGTTTGCTTTGTCCGTCTTGCCTGGCATTTGGTAGATATGTTACACTGGATATTATTTGTGTTTGTGTAGATATAAATGTGTATACAGATGTAAGTATCGATATATAATTTGGTCAACTAGTTAGTCCATTCAGTCATTTCAAACAGAAAAGCTTAGCATGGCATGATTAAAGATCAAAATCTTAGTTTTAGTATTTATAACGTAAGATTAATTAGTTACGGACTAAAGGAACCAAAGTAATTATTTTGCTTAAGCAAGGAGGACTCGCTGAAGTATTGCTTAGTCTGAAATTAATTCTATTCTACAGTCAAGGCAGTTTATACAAATTCCTACCATTGTTGAAAAGATGGGAATGACATTCATTCTTAGGCACATGCAGCAGGCATATTTCATGACGTGGACAGTGGAGAAGAAAGTCACCCCATTCGGTGATAGCTGTGCAAGGATCTCCACGTTATTTATAAGAATGGCGTTAAGAGGGGCGCCTGGGTGGCTCAATTGGTTAGGCAGCTGCCCTTGCCTCAGGTCATGGTCTTGGGGTCCTGGGATTGAGCCCCTGGTCAGGCTCCCTGTTGGTGGGGTGTCTGCTTCTCTCCCTGCCCCTCACCCTGCTCATGCTTGCTCTCTCTTTCTCCCTCTTGCTCTTTCTCAAATAAAATCTTAAAAAAATAAATTATTTAAAGAATGACATTAATGGAGCTAAAGAAAGTATAACACTTTCCAGTTATGACTTATAGAGTACTTATTTACACTACTACTTAATAGTTAAAGAAAATAATAATAAAGATATGGTCTAAAACAGGAAAACACTACTTTGAATAAAATTAATCTGGTTTCTTTGAAGTATATTTTATAGTCTTTAACATGGTCAAGAAGTTATAGATATCCTAAAGCAAGATAAAATATCTTACAGTTTCCCAAACCCAACTCGGTTTCGACTCAGGTCATGATCTCAGCGTTTTGAGTGAGTCTCCACACTCAGCAAAGAGTCAGCTTGAGATTCTCTCCCTCTGGCCCTCCCCTTGCTCCCTCTCTCAAATAAATAAATAAATAATTCTAAAAAAAGAGAGAGAGAAAGAAAGAAAGAAACCCTGAAGACCCAGATGATGACTCTCCATGCTATTCATATAAAATGAGAATATACACTAATATGAAGTTCTCTAGTAAATAAGAATTAAAAGGCAAAAATATGCCAGGCAAAGATCTATACACAAAAAGTATAGCTTGATCTTAGAGCATCTGCATATATAAGTATTTCCCTGCATTGTAAACAAAATGTGGATGGATCTATAATAGAGTAAGCTTAGATATTTTTTAAGTTGACTTAGCCCCTCTCACTTTTGCTATAGCTGACCACAATTGGATGTATCAACTAAAATTAAAATGACCATGAATTTCTGTATGTGAGAACACATCAGACACAGACACTAGGCCTGGAAGGACATTTAGATCAACACTTCTCTATTTAGAAAAATCACATGTTATGGTGGCAATTAAGATGGGGAAAAAAAAATCCCCCAAGTGAATCTTGAGATATCAAAATGAAAATCCAAAGGCTTTGGGCAAGAATTTTCAAATTTTAACAACAAGAAGGATTTTTTTATACACAATATGTAAATATTGCTAAGTCAATCAAAAAATTGTGCAATATGGAAATGTCATTTGTCTTTCATTTTAACACAAAACAGAAATGCTTTGATATGTTTGAGCTTATTTTATCTTTTACCATGAGAATAATTGCTCAAAAACAGGAGTATGTTTGAATTCCTTTGTAGCATACAAAATATATTTTGATCAAGAAAATTTAATAGATATTGAAAGTTTATAAAACTATTTCACCATTAAAAATTAGGCCACCTTACTTCATATATATATATATATATATATATATATATATATATATATATATATATATTTCTATACAGTTCTTTAGCCATGATGAGAAAAGGAAAATCAGTACAGCAATGAAGTTAAGAAAACAAATTTCAAATAGCAGCAATGTAAAAGAATTTGATAAAGAAAGTTGAATTTAAGTAGTAGGAAGAATTTGGCCATAATTGGATTTAGTAAATGGGAAAAATACAGCATAAAGAATTCTTTTAACAGTATTTATTTTAAAAGTTTAACCAATGACTGAACCCAAAGGACTTTTATCTGTGGAAAAGCATGATTGCAAATACAGTCATTTATGTAACCAAAGAGGATGAAAGATATGAAAGGGAAATTAAATTTTCAATGAAGCAACTGCCAACCACTTTGCCATTTAAAATACAATGAAGTAGCAGATGTGCAAAGTATTTTTATTTCATTTTTGACCTTCAAGAGTCATACTATTTATTGATAATACTATATATGAAACTGAACAACACTAATAAGAACTGCTATAAATCAAATTTTATGAATATTTACGTGATCAGTCCTATTGGTTTTGCTGACCATATTATTAACATTTTTACTTGTACTTTGATCACTTTACAAAATATTACATTTCAAACATAATTAAAAATGTTGGTGATATACATGTAGTTATATAAATTATAAAATCAATAAATTTAGAAAGAAAAAACATTGAAATTCTAATTTTATTAGAATGGCTTCTTCTCTTGCCTCCCAGTATTAGAAACCTGAGCATTATTCCAAGTTGAAGGTAATTACCACTTCTTTAATAGAACATCTCTAATCATTAACACAGTACAATATTTTACTGACAGAGCATTTTCTTTTTTTTTTTTTTTTTGACAGAGCATTTTCTAAATTATCTACAAGCACATGTAGGTATCATTTTCTACAGGCCAGTAGTTTATTATTTGTAACTTATTTGATATTTATAATATTCCTCTAGGAAAGATACTTTATTCCTAATTTATAGATGAAGGAAATTGAACACCAAGAGCTTGTCCAAAGTCACACAGCTAACAGGTGGCAATCCCAGAAATTGACCTAAGTAATCAAGTTCAAGACTAAATTCTTAAGTATCATATTTTGTGACCTTTCAATGATCAGGGTTATAATCCACGCGTGATTTTAGGGTTTTGAAGTAAATTTAATCTTGCTTCTAAAGATAAGTAACTTGTAGAAAAGGCACCATCACTTTTAAATTAAGAAAAGTATATATTAAATCTTAAAATGCCTATTTCAGTCAACATTTTATGTGTCATATATATACATATATATATCATTATTTATCATGATGAAATATGGTTATGAATTGGAAACCTGAACTCATATCAATAGATTTCTAATTTGGAGGGGATGGGGAGGATGAACCATGTAAATATTGGGTGATCTTAATAAAGGTGTAGATTACCCTATAACTTATTTCCATATATATAAAATGGAGATTTAAAAAATAATAGCTATACAGGTAAGATCATGCCACTAAGATTAAGTATATGCTTGACTTTGGTTTCATTTTCAAATCATGTATAGATCAGCTGATACCAATACCAGAGAGATTCTTCAATTTGGGCTCATTCAAATCAAATATGATTAACCTGATGACTATAAAACCAGTATTTTATTTCATCAGCTTTTATTTTCCATAAGACAATGATTGGCATCTGGATGGAATACTTTTACTATTTTTAAAATATATTTATTTGAGAGAGAGCGAGCACAAGCATATGGGGGAGAAAGGCGGAGGGGGACGGAGAGAGACAATCAGACTCTGTGCTGAGCAAGAAGCCTGACTGAGGCTCAGTGTCAAGATCCTGAGACCACCACAACCTGAGTTCATGATCTGAGCCAAAATCAAGAGTTGATAGCTCAACAGACTGACTCACCCAGGAACCCCTGGATGGAATACTTTTGAAAGACATTACCTGTAAGTAATAGACCTTTCTTCTCCATCACTTCCATGAGGCTATTGTCTCATGTTGTCTTCCAGAGCATAAATACAGAAATATAGGCTGGCCTGAGAGAGCTAGGATCAAATCATGGAGGGATAAAATCAAGCCAGAGATACCAGAACAGGGACTGACCAGATTATCGCTAAGGAGGATGAAGACCACCAGTTCTAAGTTAGAAAATAAAATGTTGGAGGAAGCCAAATTGGTAATAAAGAAACATGATAGAGCAGGTATAAAGCCAGAAAGCCTGAAGACATTTCATAGAATGGGAAGTACAAGATGAGTAGGGTAAATCTAACAATTGATCTTCATAGTCTTCCCTTTGAATATATCTGCTGTTGGACCCACAGTTGATCCTCCAAACCTCCATGGTAGGAGTAGAATTCTTTCAGGTTTTTGCTGGGTCATTTTGCCTTTTTCTGAGACATGCTTAGGAACCTGGAGGTGGGAAAGTACTTGGTGGGCATTGTTGTCTGTAGGATCTACTGACCCACACTTTCATATATTGTGAAATGTTATAACTGGCTTAGCAGCTTGTCTAATCGGAACAGATTTGAGCATATGATCTGGGTTTTTTTGCCTCAGTAGATCAAACAGATTAGAAGTTGTAGGTAAAGATTAAAGTCTTGCAAGTTATATTCAGGATGGGCCAGTAGAACACAAGGTAAATGATATACATGGGTTTGAAAGAGAAGGAAAAAGAGGCAGCGAGAGACTAGAAAGAAAGCAGAGGAGTAGCATATGCTAAGCTGTAATACAATATTTCTATGGAAATTGGTAAACCGGAATATAACATTCTGGTGGACATAACAGAACATTAAATTCCTATTTTTATGGTAGTGTATTATAAATTGCCTGATCAGATAAGAGAAATACAAGATTTATATAGTCTTATAACATATTTCTGGGCCCATTAGAGCCCTAATAAAGATACTTTTCTCTTTGTTTGAAACATGCTCCTTTAAGCCTCCTTCCATTTGGCTCTTCTACTTCTCTCTACCTAGGCTTAAGTCAAAGTTTTCTTCATTGCACCTCCCACTATTAAAGTCAGACACTCTACTGTCCAAGCTGGATGCCTATCCAAATCTCCAGCCTAAATTTCTTAATTTTATTCATTGATTCATTTATTAAAATATTCTATTAAGTGCTGCCTTTAATGGGTATGATGATTGACACCAGAGATTTATCTTCTCCTCATTCCAATGTCCACTGTTGTAACTCATTACCTCATCATTTTTCAACTCAATCTTAGTGGCAGTAACAGCTGTGTTCTGCCTCATTCTTAATATGCCCTTTTCAATCGTGTCCCTTTATTATTCCTCAAATGAGTTTTATAATACACAAACTTGATTATGTCAAGCCCCTGACATAACTCAAGCTTTTTAGCATGACATAGAAAACCCATCATGATATATTCTCTGGTTACCTTTGTGGTCCCTTTTCTTGCTACTCTTCAATTACATCCAACCTTCATCTCCTGATCTAATTGCATCCCAGAACATGAACTGATCTTTCTCAACACTGAACTAAAGATCACTCTGTCTTCTCTCTTCCGTATATCCCTATCCATCACACTTTATAATTGCAGACACATTTCAGGTGCCCCCTCCTCTGGGAAGCCTTCTAAAACCAATCACTCCCAGAAAGACTGGTATAGAAGTTCCTTCAAAAAGTTTTCATAAACACCCATGTATATCTTTACCCTAAATTTTTCACATAGTTTAATTACCATCAGTTTATTATCTGTTTCCACCCACACAGTAAGCTAAAAACTGTTGGTGGCAAAGTATGTATCTTAGTTATGCTTACCAAATATAGTAAGTATTTCAAAATTGTTGATGAAAGAAAACATGGAAGAGTATCTCATTTGGTTAAATATAAAACATCTGAAAAAAGTTGACAGGTTGAAAATTATATCTGACAGAGAGTAAAAAGAGAAAATAAAGAAGATCTTGAATGTTCTCATCATAAAAAAGAAATGGTAATTATGTAAAGTGATGGAGGTGTTAGCTAACACTACAGGGGTAATATTCCAATAGATAAATATATCAAACCAACACGTTGTACATGTTAAACTCATACAATGTTATATGTCATTTATGTCTCAATTTCAAAAAAAATAATAAAGAAAGAAAAGTAAGCTGATTTTCTGGGTATAACATGAATATAAAGATCAGTTCCAATTGGGGAAGAAATAATTACAGGAACCTTCAGTGAGAGACAGCTGATTGTGTTATAATATATGACAGCAAAATGGTCAATATGGGCAAAGTCTGCATTTGAAAGTGAAAAGAGAGTTAGGGATATCTCCAAAATGAAGTCCTGATTGGAAGTCATAAGTAATTGTACCTAATAAAACATGACAAATGTGTCTAAAAAAATAGATGAGGCTACACAGAGAGCTCCATGGAAAATTTATATAGAAAAGAGGCAGCCTCAAAAGATAAGAGAATAATAAAAGTATTGTGGTATCAATATTTTTTTTTGTAAAACTCTTTAGCATAGAAGCAGATATGAGTGTGTTACCTGAGCTTCAATCCATATCAATGGGCCAATTGGTAAACAGAACTGGAAATACATACTCCAAAGGTATATATCACTCCAAAGGTCACTCTGACAAGTCTTTTGACTAACTTTATGAGAATTCTTATTAAGTAGCATAATATATGTTAGAAATTGGGTTTTATTGGTAAAATTAGCTTACTCTCAAGATGTATTGAGAAAAAAGATCGGTTTCAGAAAAAAACATAAGACTGCTTTTCTTCACTAGATGATGTATAAAACTATCTGGCAAGCATATATGCATACACATTAACCTTGACATTATTTAATGCATATATATATATATATATATATATATAGACACACGCACACACACACAGTGGATTTAGAGTTCATTAATTTTTTCCTAGTGGACTTTTGCTGTTTCAGGATTCAATGTGCTATGATAATTGCTCACTTTTTTTTTTATTTGATTTTGATGACTTTGGCAACTTTGAATACTGACTAAGTATTTTGTAGATGCCTTTCAATGATGTTTGTATAGTGCTTTTCCATGATTAGAGTCAAGGTATGGGTAGAAGAGCACACAGATGAAATCCCATTTTCAACACATATCAAGGACATATGTCAATATATCTATCACAAATGATACTAACCTTGATAACCTGGTCAAATTACTGTTTTCTAGACTTTTGCACTGTAAAGATAACTTTCCCCCTTTCCATACTACACTCTTTGGAAGCAAGGCCCTAAGCACACCCACCAATAAGGAGTTGGAAGTTATATTCCATCACCTTTGGAAGGTCAGTGTATCTATAAAAATTATTTGGAATTACTCTGTTTAAAAAAATTGTTCCTTGGGCATCCCCGGTGGCACAGCGGCTTAGCACTGCCTGCAGCCTGGGGTGTGATCCTGGAGACCTGGGATCGAGTCCCACGTCAGGCTCCCTGCATGGAGCCTGCTGCTTCTCCCTCTGCCTGTGTCTCTGCCTCTCTGCCTGCCTCTCTCTCTCTCTCTCTGCCTCTGAATAAATTAAAAAAAAAAAAAAGTTAAAAAAATTGTTCCTTCTTCCTCATCTATCTATTTAAGTTATTTATATCACTAGGGACTATGCATATTTATTATGCAATTTGAATTATAATATAGTACTACCTTTTGTTTTTGTTGTTACTCAAATTATTTCAGCTTTAGCCACTGCAAATTCTTCCAGTGGACTCCTCCATCTCTTTAACATACCACATAGTTTTTTCTTTTTTTTCTTTTCTTTTCTTTTAGCTCTTTCTTACTCTCTAGATATATAAGATGCTCCAAACTTATTTTGTTTGTATCCTGCCCAAGTCTAAGAAACAGCCATTTATCTAAAGAGCATTGCTTCCTTTTATTAGAGAATGATATCAGAAACTAAGATGTGATCAATGAATAGGCTCATTGACCCTGGAGTATTACTGTTTTGGGGCCTGCTGAGTGGACAGAAAGAGATAGATAGATAGATAGATAGATAGATAGATAGATAGATAGATACACATATATGTGTATATATATATATAGATATCTATATATACATACCAGCCTCTTTTAAATAGACATGTTTGTAATTTATCTATCAGTAACAATAGTAAGTTAAGCATTAGTTTATACTGGTATCTTCAATGCTAGTTCAGTACGACAGGAGTCATTGTACTTTTCTTCCTTGCTTTATCTGAAACCACCCTGACAGTTCGAGAAACAGAATTACCACCATTAACCATTCATTTATTTAACCTTTGAATTTTAAATGCACCTATATCCCTGCATTAATTCAGAGGATTATTATCAGAGTCTACCCTGATGAATCCTGCTACTAAAACTATGTTAAATTTGTCATAGGTCTATAGGCCAGAGGTTACTCAAGCCCTAAAAAGATCAATCATCAGAGTCATAGAGGTCCTTTAATTTTGTCTACTTGCTAGTTAACAGTAGAATACATATTAGAGTTTCATCTGCATTGTAGGGATGATGATAGCCTCTTCCACCCTTCTAATTATTGGAAATCAATCATATTTACCCCAAAGAGATTTTACTAGCTGTGCCTGTCTAAACTGCCCACGTCAGTTTTCAATAAAATGTATAATCAAGAAGAAATTTAGGGGGGTCAGTCAGTTAAGCATCTGCCTTTGGCTCAAATCATGATCCCCAGGGTCCTGAAATTAAGCCCAATTCCGGACTCCCTGCTCAGAGGGAAATTTGCTTCTCTTTCTCCCTTTTCCCTGTCCCCTGCTCATGCACATTCTCTCTCTCTCTCTCAAATTAATTAATAAAATCTTTAAAAACATTTTTAAAAAGAAGAAAATTTAAAGTCAGCATAGCATAACAAAAAAGCATACTTTTATCACTAGTATCAAGGATGATTTCTGAATAAAGTTAGAGTAATGGCTACTAATATGCAAAACAAAGAAAAAAACCTACAGGCATTAAAGAGAGCACATGATGAGATGAGCACTGGTTATTATACTATATGTTGGCAAATTAATTTAAATACAATTTTAAAAATTAAAAAAAAAACTCAATCAAGGCAATGAAGGAGGATTGCACAGACCAACTATTTTCTGTCTTGATGCTGTCCAATAAGATTGGACTTGTGAATGCATTCTTTCCTTCCAGAGCACAGCCCATCCATGGCTACCTCCGTAAAAATGGGTGACACTGAGATATATTTCCCCATGCTATTTCACTTCTATCTTCTCTATCAGAGAGGATGATCTTCAAACATGAATGGATATATAAGAGGAAGTTGAACATTGGGATGGTGAACAACATGAGGAGTACAACTAAGCTTTACCAATGAGATCAAGTCCCTTGGTCTAAATTAACTACCTTCAGGAGTACCAAATCTAACGTCAAAAGAAATTCCTCAAATACCAACAGCAATCGTGGTGCAGCAATGAAGATGTCCCTTAAAAATGTTCAATAAACACCAAGTGTGTTGTGCTTTGTGTGTATCTAAAACAAAGGGTGAGGATGTATGAGAGTTATAGAATGGAATATTTTATGTCAACATAAAGGAAAACTCTAATAATATTGGAGTTTTATAATAATACCTAATAATGTAAGGAGATACCTGAGAAGGTAGTGAAATACTTGTTTCTGGAAACCTTCAAATTACTTATGAGATTATTGTGCAAAGAGTGTCCATCAGAGTGGGATTATATGGTCTCTAAATAGACTTCTAGTTGTGAGATATTGTAATAACTCTTTATGATGCCTCATGAATGTGGATAGTATAAAACTATGTTTAATTTCAGTGCCAATGATGTTCTTTTTTTATATTTTTCATTTTAATTCTTCTCCCTACAGCAATGAACCAATAAACTTGAAAAGATTTTATATAGTTATAAAATAAAAATGGATTCACAGTAGGTATTAACTCATCCTGTTTGATGTCCAACAGCTTGCTCGCTTACTTATTTATTTGTTTATTTGTGTTTGTATGTATGTATGTTTTAGAGCTAGAGAGAGAGAGAACACAGTGTGAGAGAGCAGGGTAGAGGGGAGAGGGCAGAGGGGAAGGAAGGAAAATCCTAAGCAGGCACCAGGCCCAGTGCAGAGCCTGACACAGGGCTTGGCCTCACAACCCTTAGATCACGCCTGAGCCAGAATCAAGAGTCAGAGGCTTAATCAATTGAGCCACCCAGGTACTCCAAAGCAGCTTTTTAAGTAAGTTTTTTTCTTAGTGAGGTTTAAATTTAGAGCTTAAGACATGAGTCAATGCTGATAAATTTTACTTTAAATTTAATAAATTCTAATTTTGATAAATACATATTTTTAAGAGTATGAGAGAAGAGGGGTAAAAAATGGTGGCACAGGAAAATCATGAATTCTCCTCCTCCCATGGATATACCAGATCTATAGCTACATATGTATTATTTCCCTCTGAAAAAAGATATAAAAAGTACATGGAATACTTCACAACAAAAGATAGAAGGACCTCATCAAGATGGGTAGGACAGGCAGAGACAGGAAGTTAGCAAAAAAAAAAGAAAGAAAAGAAAGAAAAAAAAAAAAGCCATACCAAGTGTGGCAATATACAACAGGGCAGAATCTCACAGTCTAGTACTTTTTCCAGAGGAGTGAGGAGTTGGTTCCCCACATTAGACATACCCCAACCCTTGGGATCTGCACTAGAGAGATAAGCTCCCCAAAACATCTGGCTTAGAAAACCAGTGGGGGGATCCCTGGGTGGCGCAGCGGTTTGGCGCCTGCCTTTGGCCCGGGGCACGATCCTGGAGACCCGGGATCGAATCCCACATCAGGCTTCCGGTGCATGGAGCCTGCTTCTCCCTCTGCCTGTGTCTCTGCCTCTCTCTCTCTCTCTCTCTCTCTCTCTCTCTCTCTCTCTCTCTATGTGACTATTATAAAAAAAAAAGAAAAAAAGAAAAAAAAGAAAACCAATGGGACTAATTCTGAGAAACCTAGAGTGCTATAGAGAACTGAGGTTTTCCTTTTAAAAGACTCACAGGTAGTCTCCCATACCCTGGGATCCAGTGTAAAAGCATCAAAGTGGAAAGTATCTCTACTCTATGTGAGAGAGACTCATTTGCTGATGTGGGCACATCTGCCCATTGGGCAGAGGAAAGCCGGGGATCTCCTTAGCGATGAAAGTGCTAGCAGATGCCATTTTGTGTGCTCTCCATCTAACCTGCTACCACTGGTGGCCTTTCTGGGATGCTTCACTCTTCCACTGCTGCACTGGGTTGGTGGGAGTGAGTCGTAACATCAATGTCTCACTGCCCTGTGGAGGCTGTAGAGTGCAGGCAGTCATAGTAATGCCCCTCTCCCTGGCTGGAGCAGACAAGCACAAACAGTTTAGTATTCCCCTGTCCCTAGCCTGGAGCCAATGCATGTGCACAGACAAGACACTCTTCCTCACAGCATCGCTGAAGCCTGTGGGTGTGTTCAGTCAAGGTATTTTCCCTCTGCCTTTCTGGAGCCAGTGAATGTGTCCCCCCCCACCCCTTTCCCACTACACTTTCCAGATTACTTGGTAAAGCTGGCAGACACATGCAAATCAGACAGAGGATGCCCCTTGTTCACCTGGCCTGGTGGCCAAGGGGGCTGGTGTTTCTAGCTCCAAGCCACTGTGGCAAATAGAAACACAGTTCTTGGCAGGCCAACATCCCTAGGGCCCTGCGCAGATAACAGAATGAAACACAGCCACAGCCTTCCTGTAAAAATGCCTATTTACTAAACCTGGAGCTTCAGCCTGAGGACCAGGCTTCAGCTTCCCACATTTTTAAAGAATATGGAGAGGCTTGCAGAAAACAGAAACAGGACAAGACTATCCTTATGCACTTCACTACAATTCAACAAGACCTCTTAGAAAAGAGTTTATACATTTATCTGGAGCCCCAATTTTTATGACTGTTGCCCAGGAGAACCTCCAGATTACCTGGTCTGGAGGCCAGCAGAGATTATGATTGTGGCCTCACAGGACTGTATATATTTGCATACTTTAAAAAACTTTATAAGCCTGAAACTGGGTGTTAAATGGGATCCCTCCCTTTGGGACAATGGCAGGTCCTGGCACACCCTCAATAATAAGGACTTATCACCAATAAATCAGGTTGTTTAGACAATCACAAAATGAGACAAAAAAAACTAGGACAAGTTTGAGCAAGAAGCTTTATCACCTACAGAAGGACATTCTTTCAATTTTGAAAGAGTTAGATGATTCACTTAATACAGTGAAACAAACACAGGAAGTCAAGCATAACGAGGACAAAAAGAAATGGTGTGAATAAGAGAATAAGACAAAAATCTCAGAAAAAGACCCTAAAGATATACAGATAAGTAATCTACCTGATAAAGAATTCAGAATAATGGTCGAAAGGATACTCACCAAAGTCATGAGAAGAAGGGATGAACACAGTGAGAACTTCATCAAAAGAGAAAATAAGGGAGTATTAAGTCACAGAATACACTAACTGAAAAATACCCTAGAAGTGTTCAATATCAGATCAGATGAAAGAGGACAGATCAGCAAACTGTAAGAGAAGCACTGGACCTCACTCAAAGTAGCAAAAAGAAAAATAAATTTTAAAAAATGTTGAAAATAAAAGGTACCTAAAGGACAGCATCAAATAAACTAACATTCACCTTATAGGCAGAAAGAGAGGAGAGAGAGAAAGGTGCAGAAAACTCATATAAAGAAATAATGGCTAAAATGTTCCCTCATCTGGAAAAGGAAACAGAAATCCAGGTCCAGGATGTCCAGAGAGTTCCAAAAAGCCTCAACTAAAGCAGATCCCCACCAAGACATATTGCAAGTGTCAAAATTTAAAGAAAAACAGAAAATCTTAACAGCAGTGAGAGAAAAGTAACTTGTTACATACAAGGAAAACCCCATTAGACTACTAGAAGGTGTTTCAGCACAAACTTTGCAGGCCAGAAAAAAATGGCATAATACATTCATAGCACTGAAATGAACAAACTTCTGAGAGTTCTCTATCCAGGAAGGATATCATTAAGAATTGGAAGGGAGATAAAGTTTTCCAGATAAGTAAACCTAAAGAAGTTCATCACCACTAAAGCAACTTTACAAGGAAAGTTTAAAGGAACACTTTGAGCTAAAAAATGAATAGCACCAATTAACAAACAAACAAAAAAACATACACAAGTAAAAATCTCACTGCAAAGGTAGATATTTTAATACAGGTAGTAAATAAGCTACTTAGAAAGTTAGCATGAAGATTAAGAGACAAAGTAGTTCAATTAACTAAAACTTCAATAATTAAGTGATACATAAAATGAGGTGAAATGTGACATTAAAAACATAAAAGGAGTAACAATTTAGAGTTTAGAAATGTGTTTAAATTTATCAACTTAAAATAGACTGTTACAATGTAAAATGTTATATGTGAACCTCACAGCAACCACAAAACAAGAACTTTTAGGAAATATACATGAGGAAGTGAGAAATGAATCTAAATACAACACTAAAGAAAGACATCATGTCACAAAGGAAGAAAGAGAAGAGTGAAAGAATAGAGAGGAACTACAAAATCAGCCAGAAAACAATTAACAAAGTAGCAATAAGTACACATCTATGGATAGTTACTTTATATGCAAATATATTAAACTCTTCAATCAAAAGACACAGAGACGGTGAATGGACAAAAAAATAAGATTCATCTATGTACTGCCTACAAGGGAATGACTTTAGATTTAAGGACACATACAGACTGAAAATGAAGGGATGGAAAAAGATATTCCATGAAAACAGGAACAAAGAGAAAGCTGATGTAGCTGTATTCATGTTACACAAAAAAGACTCCAAAACAAAGATTGTAACAAAAGATAAAAAGGGGCATTACATAATGATAAGGGGATTAATACAGCAAGAAGATTTATAAATATACATGCTCCTAACATACAAGTATCAAACTATATAAAGCAAATATTAACAGACCTAAAGTGCTAGTGACAGCACTACGATAATAGTAGGTACTTTAGAGGACTACTTTTCCATCAATGGGCAGATCATCCAAACAGAAAATCAATAAGGAAACAATTACTTTAAATGACACATTAGTCTAGGTGGACTTAACAGATATATTCAGAGCATAACATCCAAAAGCAGCAGAATACATGTTCTGGTCAAGAGAATTGGGAACTCTCCAGAATAGATCACATGTTAAGCCACAAAGTCATTCTCAATGAATTTAAGAGGATTGAAATAATTTTTATAGCATTTTTTTAGCAGAATAGTATGAAACAAGAAATCAATTTCAAGAAGACAACTGAAAAAAAATCAATATTTGGAGATTCAACAACATGTTACTCAACAACCACTAGGTCTTCAAAGAAATGGCAGGAGAAATTAAACAAAAAATACATAAAGACAAATGAAAATAGGAAAAAAAAGATATTAACATCGGGATGCAGTAAAAATAGTGCTAAGAGCAAAGTTCACAGCAATGCAGGCCTACCTCAAGTAAAAAAAAAAACTCAAACAATCTAATTTTACACCTAAAGTAACTAGAAAAAGAGCACACACAGTAGAAGGAAGGAAATAATAGAGATCACAATGTAAATAAATGAGACTAAAGAAAAAATAGAAAAGATCAATGAAACTATGAGCTCATTCTTTGAAAAGATAAACAAAATCAGCAAAACTGTAGCTAGACTTTCTAAGAAGATACAGAGAGGGCTCAAATAAATATCATCAGAAATTAAAGGGTTATAACCCACATTACAGAAACACAAAGGATCTTAAGACACTACTATGAACAATTATACTTCAGCATGTTGAACAACCTATAAGCAATGAATGAATTCCTAGAAACGTACAATCTTCCAAGACTGAATCAGGAAGAAATAGGAAACCTGAACTGATTACTAGTATGGAGATTGAATCAGTAGTCAAAACTTTCCAACAAGTAAAAGTCTAGGTTCAGACAGCTTCACTGGTAAATTCTATCAAACATTCCAAGAAGATGTAATACCTATCTTTTTCAAACTCTTCCAAAAACTGAAGAGAAGGGAATATTACTAAACTCATTTTATGAGGCCAATACTATTCTGATACTAGAATGAGACAAGGACATTATAAGATAAGAAAATTATAGGCCAATATCTCCGATAAACCTAGATGGAAAAATACTCCACAAAGTACCTGCAAACTAAATTTAAAAATGCATTAAAAAGATCACACATCATGATCTTGTAGCATTTATTCCAGGGGATCAAGGATGGTTCAACATCTACAAATTGACTAGCATGATAAACTATATTATCAAAATAAGATGAATATCATATGATCCTGATATGATCATGGATGCCACAAAGGCACTTGACAAAATTTATCATTCATTCCTGATAAAAATTCTCAACAATGTATATAAAGAATATACCTTAACATAATAAAGGCTATATATGACAAACCCATAGCTAATATCATACTCAATGGCAGAAAGCTTGAAAGCTTTTCTTCTACAATCAGGAATAAAATAAGGATGTCTACTCCTGCTTTTATTCAACATCATATTAGGAGTCCTAGGCAGAGCAATTAGGGAAGACAAAGAAATAAAAGGTACCCAAATTTGTAAGTAAAACTATGACATGATACTACATATAGAAAACAGTAAAGTTGCTGCAAAAAAAAAACAAAAACAAAAAAAAGCAAAAAAAAACTTTTAGAAGTAATAAATATATTTACTGAAGTTGTAGGATACTAAATTGATATGCAGAAACCCGTTGTATTTCTATAGACCAAGAATAAAATATCAGAGAAATTAAGAAAATAATTCCATTTGCAAGTGCATTGAAAGAATGGAATACTTAGGAATAAATTTTGCCAAGAAGGTAAAAGACCTGAAAACTATAAGACCCTGATGAAAAAAAAAAGTGAAGACAAAGACAAATTGGAAGATATTCTGTGCTCATGGACTACAAGAATTAATACTGTCAAAATGTTCATACTACCCAAAGCTATCTACAGATTCAGGGAAGTCCCTACCAATATGTCAATGGCATTTTTCACAGAAACAGAACTAATACTTCTAAAATTTTCATAAAACCACAAAATCCCCAAACAGCCAAAGTAATCTTAAGAAAGAACATCAGAAGTATCATGCTCCTGAACTTCAAACTATATTGCAAAGCTATAATAAACAAAATTGTATGGTACTGCTATAAAAAGAAACATATAATCAATGGACTAGAATAGAGAACTCAGAAATACAGCATACAGATATGGTCAATTAACTCATCACAAAGGAAGCAGGAATATACAATGAGAAAAAGACAGTCTCTTCAATAAATTGTACTGGAAAAACTCTTAGGGTACATGCAAAGGAAGGAAACTGGATCCCTTATACCACATGCAAAAATTCAAAATTGATTGAAAACAGGAATGTAAGACTTCAAACCATAAAACGATGAAGAAAACAAAGGCAGTAAACTTGATAAAGGTCGTAGCAATGGCTTTTCAGATGTGACCTCAAAGACAAGGGCAAAAGCAAAAAACAAAACAAACCAAATGAGACTACATCAAACTAAACAAATTTTCTATCAACAAAATGAAAGGCAACCTACTAAAGGAGAGACAGCATTTCAAATCATATATGTAATAAATGGTCAATTTACAAAATATATTTTAAAAACCGACACAAAGCAATAGCAGAAAAAATAAGCAATAGACAAAGGATCTGAACAGACATTTTCCAAAGACCTACAGAGGGCTAATAGGCACTTGAAAAGATGTTCAACATCATTAATCATCATGGAAATACAAATCAAAACCACAACGAGATATTACCTCACATTCTGAAATGGCTAATAACCAAAAGACAATATATGATAGAAATATATGTATAATATATTTATTTACCCTATATTGAATATTATAGTGTATATAGATTATTATAGTGGATATTCACTATATCAAATAGTGTACTTTCAAATGTACACAAAGATGAAAAAGCTATTTGCTTACCTATGTTCAATGCAACATTATTTGCAATTGTTAAGGTATAGAAGCAATATAAGTGCCCATCAATGGATAAAGAAGATATGATGTTTCTATGTACAATACTACTCAGACATAAAAAATGAATGAAATCCTACCATGTGTGACTGTGTGACAACATGGATGGACCTTAAGGGTATTATGCTAAGTGAAACAAGTGAGGCAGAGAAAAACAAACTTATGATTTTGCTTATATCTGGAATCAAAAAACAAAATAAACAAAACAAAACAAAATCTAAACCCATAGATACTGAGAACAGACTGTCATGGCCAGAGGTGAAAGGGGGTTGGTCAAGGTCAAATGGGTAAAAGGTATCAAGAAGTACAAATTTCCAGTTACAAAATAATTAAGCCATGAGAATTTATAGCATGAAGAATATATTTAATGATATTATACTAAATTTGTATGGTGATAATGAGTAACTAGACTTGCTGAGGTGGTCATATTACAAATATACACAGAGGTCAAATCACTATGTTGTTCATTTGAATCTAACTTAACAATGTAGGTCAAGAATATTTTTAAAAATTTAGTAAATGAAAAATGGATGGATATCACTTGGCTAAAGTGCCAATAACTTTAATAACTAAAATGAAATGCAAGTACTTTACCTCAAATTAGAAGTACACAAGTGGGATAAATTTTGTATGACCATTAGTCTGATATTCACAAAATAAAAAAATTATACAATTTCTAATTTAAGATTAAAAAAAAAATAGAATGTCTAAAAACCCCTGTAGGGCAGCCCTGGTGGTCCAGGGTTTAGCGCCACCTTTGGCCTGAGGTGTGATCCTGGAGACTGGGATCGATTCCCACATCAGGCTCCCTGCATGGGGCCTGCTTGTCCCTCTGCCTGTGTCTCTGCCTGCCTCTCTCTCTCTCTCCCTCTCTCTTTCTCTGCCATGAATAAATAAATAAAATCTTTTAAAAAAGAATTTAAAAAAAAAACTATAAACTAGGAATGAACTATTAGCACCCTTTAAAAGACTGGAATTTAAATAAGACACATACACTGAAACTCTAAGATACAGTGTTTTTCCCCCAAAATAAGAGTCACCTACTAATATTTATAGGTTCAAATGCATGAGCTCCTAGTCATTTTTCCATTATATGGTAGGGGCATAAAATGCATTGCATTCATTTAGTAAGTATGTATTGAATCAGGTATCCCATTGGGTAAAATAAAGTATTCTTCATACATCTAAGGTATAAATGCTGTTAATTTCTAGTACCTAACAAAGCAAGAGAAAAACAAGAAAGAGTCCCTGCCCTTTTAGAGCCTACAGCCTAGCCAAGAAAATAGATATTAAATAATTGCTTAACTATTCACTTCACAATTAAAAGAAACAATATGCAACTAATGACTTCATTAATTGTATCTGGGATAATGTTGTGATTATAAGAGGGAATCCTTAGCCTAAAGAACCTCTGGAAATGATAATTGAGTCAAGTTTTAAAGCATAAGAAGGAATTCATTAGGCAAAATGTGACCTGAAGATGATTTCAAGAAGATGGTAACATATGTGTAAAGACCCTGAAGTGGGAAGGATCCTGTGTCTTCAAGACACGTGCAGTGGTTCATTATCCGGGGGTGTACCAAGAGGAGGGCAGGTGGACGAATGTGTCCTCACTCTTCAAATTACTGCTACGATTACATTTCGATAAAATATACATGATTGTGGTTTTTTTATTCTTCTTTTGTCATATTTATTATCCACGTACATTACAGATGGTGTGGCACTATCTTTTCAAATTTTACGTAAAAGGTTTTGAAGTACTTTGAAAGTGACCTACATTAAATATGTAAATAGTAAATAAATATAAATAAACCTTTCTACTATATTCTTATAATTTCTCAGCACAGTTAAGTGATTTGCAAACAAATGTAAAAGCAATCTATTCTTCTCTTAAAACAATGCCAAAAGGCTAAAAATAAAAATGAGCATATACCCCCAAATGCAGTTGGAATGAATACTATTCAAATAATAAGCATGAGATCCAGGTTGGAAGAGGGAGACAATGCACTGCATAGCACGAGACAAAATAAATTTATTTCTCTGTGTGAGTATTTTTTCAACATCTTAGGGATGATCTTCCAGCTACAAAAGTATATTTTTTCTAATGCAGGTATTATAAATGACTTTTACTTGTTTGTTTTAGGATGAAATAACTAGCTGAGGCCAGAAACAGACAATTTTCTTTCTATGGTAAATTCATTTTTTCCAATTTAAAAATTACTCAATTTCATACTCCTCTTTCCCCCTGCGATTTACCTGTTGGGAATTAAATTGTTTATTTATATAAAAGATTAAGTGAGGAGAACAAAACAAACACCTATAACTAAATGCCATTTTTTTTGTTTTGATTCTCAAGCAAAATATTGATCAAAGAGATCTGGAATGAATAATAACAAATAAAAGAACTAATTTCCACCTGGAAGAATCCAGAGGTCATCTCAGACAAATTTCCTCCTCTTATAAATAAGAAAACTGAGACCCAGGGAGGTTAAGTGATTTACCCAGGGTTCTCTAATGAGTTAGGGAAATTGATTGATTTCTAGTTTCCAGTTCTTCCTAGTACACCCTGCCCATAATTTCACTCTGTCATGTTATTGTTTTTCCACATATTAAAGAAGTGGCTGCATGTTGCTGTTCAAACTGCAATAATGTCAGAAATAAAATTCACCTAGAACTCTTGTTTATAAGGCATCAGCTTAAAAAGAATCAATTAAAGTTGCAAAGTAATGAGATTGGGGGGAAAAAATCCAACACGGCAATAGACCAAGATGCGAAAGTAAAGAGCCATACTCCTGCTGTCATTTAATCTTTATGTACCCCTTCAAATGGATAACCTTGGTGTTAAAAGTAAAGGAATCAATTTTGTTACATTTTATGCCCAACAGTGACAGTAAATTTGTGAAGTGCTTACCAGAAACAGAAGGCTTGGCTGACTGTCTAGCAAGAAAGTAAATACGCATACTGTTATAACTTAACTGTTCTTTAGAGGGAACACATTTCATTATTCACTTATGAAATCCATCCACTAAGCAGAAGGAAACAATACAAGGCATGGTAGAGGGTGACAATGGGAGAAGTGGGTTCCAGGAGTTCTAAATTTTCTCTCCAGAATTTGTGAAGATGGGCTCATTTTTTCCCCTAAGTCAAAGAGATGGATTAAGAGATAAAGTACAGATGAAAAGGAAGGGAAAATTATTCCAGTAGGATGGATTTATACAAATGTCTTTGTATTTAGCACTTGGTACCTAAGGAAACTCTTCCAGCTATGACTTCTCTTACTTCCAAGAGAAATGTTGACTAAAATAAAGATTTGACTTTGAATAGTCTGATCAGATTCATGAATTGTACCTATGACAATCACCAATCTTCTTAGGCTGTTTTCAAGACAGGCTTGCTTCAAAAATGAGTGGAAGGGGAAAAAAGAAAGGTTCATTACAGGTTTCTAGTGAAGTATGTCTGTTATTTCCAGGCACATGTCCCATCATGTAAGACATCTTAAGAAGAGAGATAGACTCCTAACTCTGGGAAACGAAGTAGGGGTGGTGGAAGGGGAGGAGGGCGGGGGGTGGGGGTGACTGGGTGGCGGGCCCTGAGGTGGGCACTTGACGGGATGAGCACTGGGTGTTATTCTGTATGTTGGCAAATTGAACACCAATAAAAAATAAATTTATTATTAAAAAAAAGAAGGAGAAGAGAGATAGTTTATCTCTGGTCTTGAGCAGCTGTGTGGCCTGATTCCTGCACAGTATTTTGTCTTTTCTTCATCTATCCTGGTTTTATATTCTCTTCTCCCCCTGATAACCATCTCCACTCATAGCCCCTACGTGTGCAGAAGCGCCCTTGACTTTACTACAGAATTTAATGTAATAGACATAATTTAAAATTCTAGTTGGTCACAGTTATTTTTAGATAAAATAACATCTGTAATGTTTACCAGTAGTGTTTTCAACCTCTCCCGGGTTGCTACTTTAAATGGAATCAATCCCTCATGAGTCAAGACACACTAAACACTATTTCAATGCTCATGTGAACAGTTTCAGTTAGAGCCAATCAAAATTCCACTGGTTTTGAAGATCGTACTATCTGTGAATATTCTAATTGCAGAGTTAAAAACAAAAGAAATTTTATTTTACTCTTATTATTATTAGCATTACCTTTTGAGTACTCCAGCAATCTAGCTAATAGGGTACCTGACTTCCTTTCATCGGACCTTAAAAAATACTACTCAATGAATATGTTGTGGAGCATTCAGTAATTACAGCTGAGGAAACTAACACTTATTCAAGATCATACATGAAGTAGGTGAAGGAGCTCAACTAGAAATTGGGGTTTTATGATATCAAAGCTGATGCTGTGAGCAATTTTGCTGTTTTTTTTTTTTTTTCCTAAAAGCCTAGCCTCTGTTCTCCCTGAAACTCTATTAAAAAGAAAACAAAGGCAATGGGTGACTCCAACTACAAACTTTTTTAAAAAATGCCTTTTTTCCCCCCAAACCTTTAAGAGAGGTAGAATCAAAGGGAAAACAAAGCAGTTTTTCTCATGTGTTGCTGGCATAGGTATAAATTGGCAAAAAAACAACGGGGAATCATTTGGCAGCTTTTACTAAAGCTGAACATATTTGTACCCTGTCACTGGCAATTCTCTGCTGAGTGTGGGTATGTACTCAGATGAAGTAAGTGCGTATTTTGACTAAAAGACACGCATATGAATGTTCTATCACCTTTATTTATATTTGCCTAAAACTCAAAGCAGCCTAAGAGTCCCTAAGAACACATTGAATTAAATCGATTGTGATATATCCATATAATGGAGCACTACGTCTCAATGGACAAAGCAACAGCTGTGTGTATCAAAGACAAGAAACCGAGCTGAAGAACCCTGACACAAAATAGGATACTGCACGGTCCTATAAGGTTCAAAAATGTAAAATTAAACTCTGGTGACTGTGGCCAGGCCAGTTATTTCCTTTAAGAGGCTACTATTGACTAGAGAGGCAGAGGGTTCCTCTAGAGTGCTAGAAATACTCTGCATTGATTTGGGTGTCGAGCTGCTCTTTTATGAATTCAGGAACATCCACTGTACAATTAAGATGTGTGCATTTATTACCTAAGCTTTGACTTTTAAAAACAAATGTTCTTGGATAAGATAAAAATGAATTCTTTACAAAAAAGTTTTAACAATCCTAGAAAACATGTAATTTGAAACGCGGCATTTGCTTCTAACTTTCCTGACAAGTTATGCTTATAAGTATGATTTCCTTCCAAACTATAGTGTTCGTAAAATTAATTAGTCAATGGGGAGCCTGGCTGGCTCAGTTGGTTAAATGGTTAAGCATCCGATTTTGGCTCAAGTCCTGATCCCAGGGTCCTGGGATAGATTCTGGTATCAGGCTCCCTGCTAAGCAGGCAGTCAGCTTCTCCCTCTCCTTCTCCCTCAGCCCCTCCCCCTGCTCACATTGGTTTTCTCTCTCTCCCTCAAATAAATAACATCTTTAAAAAAAGAAAAAGAATAATTAGTCAATAATTAGTACTGAGAAAATTGTACCCCTCTTCTTTGGAGAAGACAGGAAATACTAGAGCATTTTCTCACAGGATACTAAAAAATAAATTCAAGATGGGTTAAAAGTTAAATGTAGTCAAGAGACCCAAAAAAGTACTGGAACAAATATAGCAGATCGTTTCTCTATTACTCAGTTGAATAAGTCTATGTGTAAAACTCTATTTAAAAATATGAAGGAAAATAATAAAGAATTTTCTATTTTAAAATTTCTCATTAAAAATTCAAAAGCACAACTTGAAGGGCAAATAATACCCTAGAAAGGATATTTTCAGTCTTTGACAGGAAATGGTTACTTACTATCTGTAGTACATAAGGAAAGTTTTAAAAGCCTATCTATTTATTTCAAAGTAAAGCAGAAGAGTAACATCAAGAGAATATACATAAGGCAAATAATAAGTAAAATATGTACTGTGGGTGGCCACATGAAAATGTTCCATTTTGTAATTCAAATGGTATAAAAACTACAATTTTTAAAATACTTTATCAATTAGATAAAAAGTAAAAATAGAGGAGTAAGAAGCACAGTGAAATAAACCCAATTACATGTGCTTATTACATGTAAATTGGCTCAAAGTTTCTTTTTAATTTTTTTCTCCATTTGGGTATAATTAACATGCTCAAACTTTCTTTTTACCATTTCAGTTATTTGCATATAATTAACGTGCTCAAACTTCCTTGAGTGGCCTACTGCAACAGAGCAAGAACTTTCAAGTGTTTGTGCTTTCTGACTCAGTAATTCCAGGGAGAACTCACTTAAAAAATAAAACAATAATAGAAATGCCTATGAGTAGTTGTGCAGAATACACATCACTCCCTTTTACTACAGCTCCACGAATAATGAGGAAAAACCAGGTTTTTAGTGGCAATGTAGCATTAAATGTACTGTAGGGAATAGGATACGGGCTGTGTGTAATGACAGCCAATATAAACCTTAAAATAATAATTATTAGCAGGGCTTTTATTATAAACAGGAAAGACTGGTATGCTATGAAGGTAAGAGATGCGAGTTATTTGGAGGGCAACAAAAGCCTCTGAAAAAAAGGATGTCTAAATGAAACCTGATGATTGGTAGAAGAGCACTGCCTAATGCCTGTGCTCTGTTCTTAGCTACTCTGCATGTGTTCTACTAGGGAACACGTCAAGTCTTCCATCACTCAGGGTCTGGCACAAAAACACCTGCAACTCTACACATCCCATCTCCTGATCAACATCATTCCAGTCTCAGGAACATATTTCTTGTTCTAGGGCTTTGAAGCAAGAGGTAGCCACTTCCAAAATTGCCACAATTTGTGGGTTGTACACTGGTCATTGTCAGAGAGGGGCAGCAGTGAGGAGGAAGTGATTTACAGAAGTGGTTAAAAATGGGAAAAGACAAATTAATTTACTTGAAAATGTCTTACTTGAAACGTCCTATCCAATTATTTAGATGCAATCAATTCTTACCTAACAAAGTAGCATTATCTGTTCCTGCCAAGCATCTGTTTTTCTGCTTCTTTTCAGGTTTCAGAAGGCCCAGGGGTATTCAGGAAAATATACAGTATTTGTAAGAGTTACACTTGGCAACTAAAGAATATTTTGAAATAAAAACAGTTCATATTACTCTTTAATTTGTACACATGTGGTCCTATATTTTATATGCATAAAACCTAGTACCAACTACACTTACAACATTTCTCAGAATTGCAACTAAAAATCCAAAATGGCTTTACTATATTAAAACTTTTATTAATATTTTATCAAATGGTCAAAAATTCAATACAAATTTTCCATATTTTTAAATTATGATTTGTTCATATATCAACTAATATATGATTAATTCATACATTAAAATTTTATCTTGCCATTTAATTTCAGTAGGTGGTCTTAAGTATTTCATAAGGAAAAAATATTTTTCAAAATAGAAAAAATGAATTATTCATGGTTGAAATTCATACTAAGTGCCATTTTTGTGAAAATACATTTGAACTTGTAAACTTTGAATATAGTTACTTTTTAGTCTTTTTGAAAAGAGTAGAACTCAAAATAAAAATAAACAAGAGGGGGAGGTAAGAAAAAAAAAAGCTATTTTTAAAAAATTTTAAATTTTTCAAGGAAAAAATCTGCTGAAATTTCAAATCCTGAAAAAAAGTGAGTTTTCTGTGAAATGTGATCTATACAAAATTCACAAGCAGAACATTACAATTCTGCAACTTAACCAAGATTAAGATAGCCATGCAATTTTCTATTATGTACTAAATGAAGATCTAAATATCCACCTCAAAAAAATTACTTGTATCAAAAAAGCACACACATATATTTTTTAGAATTAATTAAAAGGCCTACTATAAAGCCAACCAATAGTTTTCAACACAACTAAAACTGTTTTGAAGGATAGAAAGGGAGAGAATACTTCCAAACTCATTTTTTGAGGCCAGCATTACCTTGATTCCAAAACCAAAGACCCCACCAAAAAGGATAATTAAACACCAATATCCCTGATGAACATGGATGCAAAAATTCTCACCAAGATACTAGCCAATAGGATCCAACAGTACATTAAGAAGATTACACACCATGACCAAGTGGGATTTATCCCCAGGGTGCAAGGGTGGTTGAACACTTGTAAAACAATCAACCTGATAGATCACACCAACAAGAGAAAAAACAAGAACTATATGATCCTCTCAATAGATGGAGAGAAAGCATTTGACAAAATACAGCATCCATTCCTGATTAAAACTCTTCAATGTGTAGGGATAGAGGGAACATTCCTCCGTATCTTAAAAGCCATTTATGAGAAGCCCACAGCAAATATCATTCTAAATGGGGAATAACTGAGGGCATTTCCTCTAAGATCAGGAACACAAGAGGGATGTCCACTCTCACCACTGTTGTTCAACATAGTACTAGAAGTCCTAGCCTCAGTAATCAGACAACAAAAAGAGATAAAAGGCATTCAAATTGGCAAAGAAGTCAAATTCTCACTCTTGGCAGATGACATGATATTGTATATAGAAAATCCAAAAGACTCCACCCCAAGATTGCTAGAACTCATACAGCAATGCGGCAGTGTGGCAGGATAATCAACGCCCAGAAATCAGTGGCATTTCTATACACTAACCATGAAACTGAAGTAAGAGAAATTAAGGAGTCAATCCCATTGACAATCGCACCCAAAAGTATAAGATACCTAAGAATAAACCTAGCCAAAGAGGTAAAGGGTCTATACCCTAAAAACTACAGAACACTTCTGAAAGAAATTGAGGAAGACACAAAGAGATGGAAAAACATTCCATGCTCAAAGGATTGGAAGAATTAATATTGTGAAAATGTCTATGCTACCCAGGGCAATTTACACATTCAATGTAATCCCTATCAAAATACTGTGGACTTTCTACAGAGAGTTTGAACAAATCATGTTAAGATTTGTATGGAATCAGAAAAGACCCCAAATAGCCAGGGGAATATTGAAAAAGAAAACCAAAGCTAGAAGTATCACAATGCTTAACTTCAAGCTGTATTACAAATCTGTGATCATCAAGACAGTGTGGTACTGCTACAAAAAAGGCACATAGATCAATGGTACAGAATAGAGAACCCAGAAATGGTCCCTCAACTCTATGGTCAACTCATCTTTGACATAGCAGGAAAGAATATCCACTGGACAAAAAGACAGTCTCTTCAATAAATTGTGTGTGGTGTAAGAGAATGTCTAGTTTCATTCTTCTGGATATGGCTGTCCAATTTTCCCAATACCAGGATAAACTCAAAATGGTTGCAAGATACATATATGAAGGCAAGGGGAAAAAAAGCAAAAATCAACTATTCAAACTTCATCAAGATAAATAGCTTCTGCACAGCAAAGGAAACAATCAACAAAACTAAAAGACAACCTACAGAATGGGAGAAGATATTTGCAAACGACATATCAGATAAAGGGCTAGTTTCCAAGATCTATAAAGAACTTATTAAACTCAACACCCAAGAAACAAACAATCCAGTCAAGAAATGGGCAAAAGACATGAACAGAAATCTCACAGAGGAAGACATAGACATGGCCAACAAGCACATGAGAAAATGCTCCGCATCACTTGCCATCAGGGAAATACAAATCAAAACCACCATGAGATACCACCTCACACCAGTGAGAATGGGGAAAAGTAAGAAGACAGGAAACAACAAATGTTGGAGAGGATGTGGAGAAAGGGGAACCCTCTTACACTGTTGGTGGGAATGTGAACTGGTGCAGACACTCTGGAAAACTCTGTGGAGGTTCCTCAGAGAGTTAAAAATAGATCTGCCCTACCTATGACACAGCAATTGCACTGCTGGGGATTTACCCCAAGGATACAGATGCAATGAAACGCCGGGACACCTGCACCCCGATGTTTCTAGCAGCAATGTCCACAATAGCGAAACTGTGGAAGGAGCCTCGGTGTCCATCGAAAGATGAATGGATAAAGAAGATGTGGTCTATGTAGATAGTGGAATATTCCTCAGCCATTACAAATGATGAATACCCACCATTTGCTCTGATGTGGATGGAACTGGAGGGTATTATGCTGAGTGAAGTAAATCAATCAGAGAAGGACAGTGATTATGTGGTTTCACTCATATGTGGAATATAAGAAATAGTGAAAGGGATTATAGGGGAAAGGAGGGGAACTGAGAGGAAAAAATTAGAGAGAAAGACAATCCATGGGAGACTCCTAACTCTGGGAAACAAAGTAGTGGAAGGAGAGGTGGGGGGGGGGGGGTGGATGGGGTAACTGGGTGATGGGCACAGAGGAGAGCACTTGATAGAATGAGCAATGGGTGTTATACTATATGTTGGCAAATCGAACTGCAATAAAAAATATACATATTAAAAAATAAGGTCAAATATAAAAATAGAATTAAAAAATCTATTAGAAAGCTAATAGTTTTCAACAAAACCCAAGTGATCATCTATATTAAATATTTTGTAATATTCTTAAAGTGTTATCACTATATGTCTAACATTTATCTGAGTATAATGTTTGATATGACATCATCTCCAAATTGCATAAGACAATGACCATTTTCTTTAGATTTAGGATAAACTATTTTGAAATCTGACGGTAGAATGACTGCACAAGGAGATAGATTTTTTAAATCATGAAACAAAAAAAAAAATAAATAAAATAAAATAATGAAACAAATGACATCAAGGTTGCTTTAAAATGAGATTAAAATAGGAAGAGAGGGAGATACAGAGAAAAATACCCATACGATGTTTAAGAAAAAAAAGAGGGGAGGGAATAAAAGACAAGACATGCTGAACAACTAATACTCATGTACTTGTTGGAAGATTAGGGGGAAAAAATCACAAAACTGAAAATTTTATCAGTTTTGGACATGATGTAAAAGAACAATTTTAAGTGAAAAACTAATAATCTCAATTGTAGACCCTGATTTGAAATAATGAGGACAAGTCTATGATAATGTTGCTAATATAGATGGGACACAAAAAGTTTAAGAACCAGAATCTTGGCTGAAAAATCCTTCAGAGTTTCTTTGCTAGTAGTGGTATATGTCATTGGGAGAAATGGTCTCAAATGCACCAAGAATGATGATGTTATTTGAAACAATTATGTATTTTATATGATGCTTTATGGATTTATCCAAGATAGCATACACTGATGAAAACCATATCAAATATTTGACCAAATAACCTCTCTCAAACATATGATGGGAATTTAACATTCTGTTAAAGCTACTGGATTTCACTCAGACAAGATATAATGTATCAGAAGAGTCCAAGAAAACAAGAAAATATCCTCAAATACGGGGCAAAGACGAGTCTAGCCACAACTAAAATTCAGTTTTGAGTACATCTATAGCTATTTGATAAGAACTTTTGTCTGTTTTTAATAATGTTAGTAAGGCCTTTAACAACTAAACAAATTAAGTTTGGCTGTTTCACCTTTTTAAATAACTAAAAAAAATTATATTTTTTTTCTATTAAAAGAAACTGCAAGTGAAATTTGCATTAAGGTGGCAGTCCAATAAAAAATACAGAAATAATGTTTCCCTGAAGGAAATGTTTCCATGCAAATATTACAAACTACTTAATATAGAGTAGATTTCTAGTCACTATGGACTAGAAAATTTTCTAGTCACCAGGATATAATCCTGACTAAATAGAGCGATGAACAAATTAAGAAACATCCTTTTTTTAAAGTTGTTTTTATAAACATTCCAGAATTAAGATATTTGAAAGAAGAAACCTTGTATTGATCTAAATATTTCTATAAGAGTTATGGATGTTGGGATAACAAAAAATAATGATTTATGTAATATTAAAATATGTTCGGCTCTTCTGATAATTTATTAAATGGAAACCTATTATATTTGAACATGATATATAAAATGTTTTCCCAGTTTAGATATTGCTTTAAAAAATTATTTATAATTCCATTTACTGCTACCCTGGCAAAGATATTAATCTTCAAATTTTAATTCATATAATACTACTATGAATTATAAAGATTAAAGAGAAGTTGCTCAGTTTGGAATACAAATTATATGAAAAATATTCATGCCTAGTGACTTTGAAAGGAGGGAAATAAAATTTGATAAATCAGTAATTTGTGATATGTTTCATCTATCTTCAACACGTCAAAGAATGCCAGACATGGGCAATATTACTTAGATGGGGTCATCTTTGATCTTGCTATTTTGCCGTCAATCAGTAATATAAAAATAATACTTTGAAAAGGTTTGTATTTATGAAGATATATTTGCATGTTTTAGGTAACATCTGTTAGTGTGATTTGTACCTTTTAAATATTTAGACATAGTATATGCGGCTCCCAATAATAGCAATGCTCTTCATTACATAAATGCTAGACACTGGGCAAGAGTTCAATCGGTAAGAGTCAACTCAATAAAGAGGGTGGTTCATGGAGAAGGGAAAGTTTTTTAAGAAATTAAAAACAGTATGGAGAATGGCCTGGAATTACTTCATTTAAAAAAAAAAAAAAACTTTTTCCACTAAAATAACTGAAAGTATTTCAATATATTACAACATTAGCTATGTGATAAAATGCAGGGACAGATTTCACAGTAGATGAATAAAGACTTTATGTTGTACCCATATAATAAAATGCTACACGGGCATTAAAAATCAAATTTTTGAAGCCTGTTAAACTTAAAAGCGTTTGCCTATGAACTTACGTGCATAGTAAGGTATATACCAAGATTTCCATCCTGATATGGGTCATGTCACAGTTTTTGCTATCTTGTTCATCCTGGTAACTCTCAACCCTCTGTCTCTTTTGTGTATACGCTATCATCTTTATACATATGAAAATAAGTAATGGTCTAAAATACAGATGATCTGAAAATACAATTTTTTTATTCTAAGAGGTTTACACCTTAACTTCTCCCACATATCTCAGCCATAATGGGATATATAAAGCATTCTATTGAATGGATTGTAATTTTGTATCAGGAGGGATAATCTGTTTTACATTTTTATATCTCCCACAGCATGGGAGCTCATTACCTGAATGCAATTCCACCTTAAATTATGTTATTTTAAACATGAATCCAATATTTATCCACCATAAGAAATGAACTTTCCTAATAGAAAAGGGTTTTTTTTGGATTGATTGACTGATTTTCTATCTATTTAAAACAAAAGTTAAAACAGGCACAGACAATAGGCGAATGACAACAAAGGACAAATGGACTTCCTTTTACAGTTACTGTGGCTATGACAAATGAAAATGACAAATGAAAAACTGTATTGTGAAAGGAGCTGTGGGTTCATTTTTTGTTGTTTTTTTGTGGATGTAGGATGAATACTGTCTCCTTGCCATGCTAGAGTAGACAGGTGGGCCAGTACGTATCTTAATATACATGCTTGATGACTCACCATTTTCCTCACGGGTATATACAAAAACCAGAAACACAGGGGAGATAGATATATATATATCTAGTGCAGCCCTCTCTCTATATATGCATAACTTGACAACCAGAAAAATCCTTTTCAATCATCCCCAAATGTTGATATAGGTAGAGGAGCTTTGAAAAGCACAAGACAATCAGGATAATCATGCCCAGAGACATTGGGGACTGCTGTGTTCCCTCCATATAGAATGTTAGCAGGGAACTGGATCCATGGTATTTCCCAAGTAATTAGACACAAGGGGCTCTTTGAACTGAAGTTTAGAGAGTTACATGGTTCCAGCATTCCTTTCTTTCCTATCTTCTCATTCCGTATTGCTCTCTGCAATATTTCAACAAAGAAAGCATAGACTTCTGAAATTAAGAGTCTGGTGATTAGAGGTAGCACTTAGGCACATAGTGCTGCTGCAAAAAATTTTTAATTTTTTATTTATTTATGACAGTCACACACATACACAGAGAGAGAGAGAGAGGGAGAGAGGCAGAGACACAGGCAGAGGGAGAAGCAGACTCCATGCACCAGGAGCCCGACGTGGGACTCGATCCCGGGTCTCCAGGATCACACCCTGGGCCAAAGGCAGGCACCAAACCGCTGCGCCACCCAGGGCTCCCTGCAAAAAAATTTTAAAAGACTGTTAAAATACCTATTGCCACATACCCAACTGTCCCAGATATACTGACCTAAAAGAACCATTTGTTGGCCCACAATTTTATGTGATGGCCAGTTGGTTCAAGGCTGGTAGGTCCCACTTGGCCTCTCATGTTTATGAACTCAACTCAGATTTGGCTAAGGTGTTTCTGTTCTTTTCTGTGCAACTTTTCCAGAAAAATAGAATTTTTAATATGGAGGCAGTGTTTCAAGAGAGCAAGCCCAATGTCTGAACATGTACCAAGACTCCGATTGAATCAGGTTTTTGATGGTCCTTTGGTCAAAGCAAGTCACAATGACAAGTCCAGAGTTAATGTGCAAGGAGATTACATAGGGTGAAGGTACCATTATGGGGCCAGTAGAAGGCTCCACAGTGGGGTTTTCAGCAGCATGGTCAAATGGCCTCAAAAAAAATCATAAATGTTTTGAAACTAGATAAAGGTGATGACTGATCATCTCTGTGAATGTACTAAATCCCAGTAATTGCATACTCTAAAATGGTTCCTTATCTATTATGTGAGTTTCACCTCATTACAACAGAGACAGAGAAATATCCTAAAATGTTCCTTCACCTGAAAGAACATATACCATATATAATATGTGTATATACATTTGGAATTATATATATTGTACATATACACACACATATACACTACACACACACACCAGAGCTACTCATTTTTCATCAATAAATTGTGTGTGTGTGTGTATATATGGTATCATATATATTATACATATATACATATACATCATATACATACACATACCAGAGATACTCATGACTTTTCATCAATAAATTATGTAGTTATTTGTCTATATATTAAGATGAACTTCCTGGGATTCCTGGGTGGCTCAGTTGGTTAAGCGTCTACTTTCGGCTGAGGTCATGATCCCAGGGTCTTGGGATTAAGTCCCATACCTGGGTCCTTACTTAGTGGGGAGCCTGCTTCTCCTCTGCCTGCCACTCCCCCTGCTTGTGCCCTTTCTCACTGACAAATAAAATATTTATAAAAAATAAATCAATAAAATAAACTTTCTGCAGAGTTAAACTCTTGTCTTTTCAAGTCAGAGAAAGACAAATACCATATGATTTCACTCATATGCAGAATTTAAGAAGCAAAACAAGTGAAGAGGACTAAAATGAGAGAGAGACAGACAGACAAAGAAACAGATTCTTAACTATAGAGAACAAACTGATGGCTACCAGAAAGGAGGTGAGTGGGATATAAATGATGAGGATTAAGGAGGGCACTTGTGATGAGCACTGGGTGTTGTATGGAAGTTTTGAATCACTATATTATACACCTGAATTTAAATATATTTGGAATTTAAATAAAATTAACTGGAATTTAAATAACAAAAACAAACAAAAAAAGGAATTCTTGTCAGTGAAATCACATATTTTAACAGAAGAATAAATCACCTCTTTTATAAACCTTTTTTATAGATTGTTAAGCTTTAATCTCTTTAACAATCGTTTCATTGAAACTTAATTCTTCGTAAGAGATTAAATTTGACACATTTACAAAAGAAGAAACAGAATACGCACTTGTTTTACTTCAAATAAATATTCCTACTTTACTATTTTCAAGAAAAAACCCTCTAACATTTCCTTAGAGGTGAGTTCCAAGAAAAAAACAAAAACAAACAAACAAAAAAACCAATCCAATTAAAAAATGGGCAGATCTGAATACATGTTTTCCCAAAGAAGACATACAGATCACCAACAAGTACATGAAAGGATGCTCAACATCATTAATCATCAGGGAAATGCAAATCAAATCCACTATGAGTTATCACCCCACACCTGTTAGAGTGGCTATTAACAAAAAGACAAGAAATGATGAGTTGTTGGTAAAAATAGAATCAGAAATCCTTGCGCATTCTTGGTGAGAATGTAAACTGGTGCTGACACTATGGAATATTGGAGGGAGAACCCCAAATTAAAGAACATAAGTACTATGTGATCTAGCAATCCCACTTCTGGATTTATCCAAAGAAAACAGAAGCATCAATCCAAAGAGTTATCTGCACCCCTACGTTCATTGCAACATTATTTACAATAATCAAGATATAGAAACAACCTGAGCATCCATCGATGGATGAATGCATACAGAAGTCACAGTATGTGCACACCTGGACAGTGAGAGATTCCTCAGCCCCAAGAAAAAAATGAAAGCTTGCCATTTACAACATGGATGGACCATGTTTAGTGTATTATGCTAAATAAATGAGATGGAGAAAGACAAATACCGTATGATTTCACTTTTAGGTGGAATCTAAAAAAAAAAAAAAAAAAGCCATATGAACAAATAAAACTTATGGATGTGGAGAACACAGTGGTAAGTTGCTGGGGTTGGAAGGAAGTTGGAGTCTGGCCAAAACTGGTGAGGGGGTCTGGAAGTACAGGCCTCAGTCGTGAACTCCTCCTAGGGATGTTGTAGTTCCCACTGCATGGGAACTGTACTCAGTGATACTGTAGCACATATTTGAAGGTTGCCAGGAGAGTGGACCTTGACAGTTCTTATCACAAGAAAAAAATGTTTTGTTTTTTTTTTTTACTTTTATTTGTGACGATGGTTACTAGACTTATTGTGGTGATCATTTCACAGTATACACAACCGTCTGATCATCACATTGTACACCTGAAATTAATATAATGTTGCATGTCAATTTTATCTCAATATAAAAAAGAAATGAAAATTAATCAGTTCTTTAGTCAATGCAAATGACTGTCATTTTTGTTTTCTCTTCTGTACATGCCTAGACATTTGTACAATACAGTGAATGAAGGACTTTTTAATACAAAGAGACTGTTCCATTGTTTCCTTTAATTAGAACTACTTTCAAATTTAAAGGGAGAGTGACATTTTTAATATATTTTTTTCTCCTTTTAAAGACTGTATTATTCTGCTTCCAGTTATTTAAAGTCAGGGTGAACTAGAATCTGTTCATTTATATGATTGTTCTTTAAGCCTGAAACTTTTCTTCTACCATCTCGAGCCTTTGGGAATGTCTTTCGGATTATTTAGAATTCCGGAGGATTTTTTTTTACCCTATTATCATAATTCAGGAATATTTAAATCAAATAGAATACCAAATGCAGCTAGTATCCATGATCAGTTTATTTTCTAATAATCTATTCATCTAATAGACTATATTAAAGTCCTCTTTGAAAGACACTTTTTCATCAATACGAATAAGTTAACTAATTTTCCTATGTCTAAATTTTAGTGAAAAATGCACTTAAATACAACCACACACATGCTCTAAAAATTCATGTAAGCCCAAGTCCTAATGACAGTTCCTCATCGTTGAAAGCTGAAGCCTAACAGAATAATAGAATGTTAAAAATTAAAAGTAGCCTCAGCTGACTTAGAAATGATTTTAATAAATCTTATTTCTATTTTATAGCTTAGCTGGAAGGAGTAATTTAAACAGATTTACAAAATCAATGTTGATGTAGACCTGTATTTATTTACATAAAATATATCTGTGGCCTGCTATTGAGCGGGAACTCAGGAGCATTCATTCATTGAAAGCACATGATAGGAACTGGGTTATGGCTCAGGATCCAGTTAGGAAAACAGAAACTAATCTATGTAAAGCAGTGAGTGGTCCAAAGTAACAAAGCTGATGGAATTTATTTATTATAAAGCTGATGGAATGGCTGAAAGAACACAAGGAAGATGCTGGTGGTGCCCAGTCATCAGGAGCTCCCACTACCAAGGCTGGATGCCATGACCCCAGGTTCACTGGGGATGCTTCTAGAGGCAGGGACTATGCAGTAGTGCTATGCTCCCACCAGTGAGACTACTGATGCTGCTGTCTGGGTCCCACAGGCACCTGTAGGTGATTCTGAGGCTGCAGCCAGAGGTGGAATGGCTTTCCCCGCCCACCAGGTGTCTTACTCTGTCCAAAGACACCTGTTGACAGAACCTATGCAAAATCCAATGGCAACAGAGTTTTAAAAATGTAATTTTCAGGCTTCCAGGTCCTTGTAATAATCAACACAGAAGCATGGGAAAAGGGGTCAGTACTAACAAATATATACAAATGGACCAAAAAAAATTGGAGAAAGTTTACTCTTCTGAGAAAAAATAAACTGAGAAAAAATGTAATATTATATGTGTTACAGCTTGAAGTATTGAGAATTTGAAGGATAAGGAAGGAATTTGAAGAAAGAAAGGATAGGAAGATTTCTCTGAAAAAAAAGAAAAAAGAAAACCTGACTTTTCAACTTATATCTGAAGGTATCATTTGTGTTTAACTTGGAGAAAAATAAAGGGGAAAATATCCCAGGTAAGGAAATTCCCATATTATGGATATACAAGGTATCATCAGAAAGCCACTGTCAGCGCAGCCCTAGTGGTGCAGTGGTTTGGCGCCGCCTTCAGCCAGGGGTGTGATCCTGGAGACCTAGGATCGAGTCCCATGTCTGGCTCTCTGCTTGGAGCCTGCTTCTCCCTCTACCTGTCTCTCTCTCTCCTTCTCTCTCTCTGTGTCTCTGTGAATAAAGAAATAAAATCTTTTAAAAAAAAATAAAAGAAAAAAGAAAAGAAAAGAAAAAGAAAAGAAAAGAAAAGGAAAGAAAAGAAAAGAAAAAAGAAAGAATAGAAAAGAAAGCCACTGTCAATAGATTAGAGGGCCAAAGGAGAAGGGGAATGAGTGGAAAGTTCCTTGGTAGACAGATTATAAAATAATACTAGCATAAAAAACCATTTATGCAAAATAACATTTCAGTATCTATATTGGTTTCTGTACATAGAGATATACTTTGAAGCTTGTTCTCCAAAACTTTCTAAATAGTTGGTACCATCTTCTTCTAAGTTATTTGTTTGTTTTGTTCTGTTTTAAGTTACAAATATATATACATGACAACACTACTGAAGCAGAAACAAAATCCTTGAATAGATATTTCTAGAAAATCTGCAGTCTTAAAAAGATGACCTAATCTAAATACTGCCATATACGTGAAAAATCAGAGATTTTATTTTAAAGGACTATTTAGAAAGCCATATATTTTCCAGACAGGACTAAATTCTTCAGTTCCTTTATTTCTTGGCTCAAATGCTGTTTAAACAGAGGCTTACTATCCAGAGACATAAATCATATAATTATATACTGTTGATAAATAACATATACAATGAAAAATTTAAAAATGAAACTATGGTCACAGTAGATTCCTGAATTCCTAGACACTTATATCTAGAAAGTCATTCCTGTGGAATCAAACTAGGCTTCAAAGGCATAAGAAATATCAAGTCATGGTAAGCCTCTTGAAGGGAATAATAATGACTTGTGGCAGCAATGACCAAAAAGTATTCCAAAGTTTCCATAAAATAGGATGTTAACAATTTTTCCTTAAAAGGGATTTGTGATCAAAGAATAAAACTTTAAGTTTTCTTTATCCTAAGACTTTTTTCCTTAAAATATTAATAAAGTCATGAGCATTTTAAATCTAAGAAGGAGAGGGAATACTTATCATTTTCAAAATCTTTTTGACAACAGGGCCTGTTTTTAAACTACCATCCTGCTTTGCTGATATTCTATAGAACATATTGAAAATGCTATTGGAGAGAGATAATTTTAAAAATACTCCAAGAATAGTCAAGTCATCTCTATAATGTACATGTATGTGAACCCCTAGAAATCTATAAATTTCAAATTTTACATAAATCGGAAACAACTTTAATCCAATCAAATGACTTAGTCATTGATTCCTTTTTTTGAGTCAATCATTTACCAACTATTTTTTGAGAGCTCACTCTTACACCAAGCCCTGTTCTGCATTCCAGGGACCTGATTTGTGTAACTCATCCTCAAGTAAGAGAATCGAACTTTTAAGTCAATGATAGGATTCAGGCTAGGCTTGACATTTAGTCTAAAAATATATCATTTTGTTTTATTATAAAGCTGGAACAAATCTATTATAGAAAAGTATAGGGTAGCCAGGGTGGCTAAGTAGTTTAGTGCCTCCTTTGGCCCAGGGCATGATCCTGGAGACCTGGGATCCAGTCCCACGTCGGGGTCCCTACATGGAGCCTGCTTCTCCCTCTGCCTGTGTCTCTGCTTCTCTGTGTGTGTATCTCATGAATAAATAAACAAAATCTCTAAAAAAAAAAAAAGAAAGAAAAAGAAAGAAAAAGAAAAAAAGTATATCCAGTTCTGAGAAATGGAAACAAGAGTCACCCACAATTATACCACACAAACATGTCCATCTTAAATTAACTTTTATTATGTTATACATAAAACTTCATGTATGTCTGTGTGTAAAACACTTGTGATGTTATATGTACATTTTTATTCCCTTTTTTCAATCAGAAACAGAATAATAGAAAAGTATAAGATCCGTAAGCCAATTTCCTGGGTTCAAATTTCAGTTTTGTCATATTCTAATGATGTAGGCTCAAGTAATTTATTTAACATCTTTCTTGATGTTATCTGATGTCAAAGAGGGATAAAACAATGGTAACTATAGGTTGTTGGCATGAGAATCAGAAAATTATGTACATGGTTGGAGGTGTTTTACACAGAGTAAGCATTCAATATATGCTAGCTACTAATTAAATACTAAAACATCTTTTTTTTAAGCTACAGTATTAAAACTTTTTGTGACTTTTGCTTTTATTTGAGTTATAGTATAGTTAGCACACAGTGTTATATTGGTTTCAGGTATACAATATAGGGATCAAGTCTTCCATACATTTCTCAGGGCTCATCATGCTAAGTGTACTTGTAGCCCCTCCACTCTTTTCGCCCTTTGCCCCTTACCACTCAGTATTGCATTAAATTGATACTCTATTGGTGGACAATTAGACTGTTTCCTTGCTTTCATTAAGAGGAATAAATAATCTGTTTTCTTTTTAATTATTCCTAAAGATACACTATCAGAACAGGAGCTGTGGCACAAAGTGGATGAAGGGTTTTAAAGTTTTTTTTTTTTTTTTTTTTAAGAGAGCAGAAGTGTTCCCATTAAGGTTGTACCAACTTGTATTTCTCCAACAATTTATAAGCCAATTCTTTTCATAGTGCTGAGTATTTTAATCTCTAAACGCTTGCTAGGTAAAGAAAAGTCATACCGCCTTAGTTTGCATTTTTTACTACAAGTGATAATGAACATTTTTTTTATCACTAATTACTCGGGTTGCCTTGTTGAACAGCAATTCTTTGTCAGGCATCAGGCAAAGAGTGGTTAGTGAAGCAGCCCAAATCCCTGGCATCCTGGGGGCTTATCTTTTCTTTACTGATTTCTATGAACTCCTCATACTGCATTGTAGCATATTGTGCAACTTTGACTCAGAGCTCCTGTTTAAAAATTGCTGAGTTACAGATCACATAAAATCTGTTTTTCTAAGTTTGCTATACATTTACCAATGTATCCTTTTTCTTTTGAATTTTTAAAAAATTATTTAAATTTTTAAAGATTTAAATCCCTATGTTCAAAATTCATTACCTTAAAAAAATAAAAATAAACAAAATTCATTATCTTAGGATATTTGCTTGATTCTTATCTCAATTTAAAGTATTATAGGATATCTGATTTAGAGAGATAGGCATAAAAAGGCTATTAAAATTATCCACACGTATGTTATCCAGGATTAACTGAAACTAGAACTTATTTATATATTCATGTATTGGTTTATATACATATGCATGTATATCCATCTCAATACTAAAAAATAAAAGTAATATAATGTAAAGGTTTGTGTAGATTTAAACATTAAAAGGAATATTTCTATAAATTGTCAACTATTAGAAAGGCAGTCATTCATATGAATTTACCTCCACAATTCTGAGTCTGTTGTCTCAGGTACTGAAAATTTTGTATCCTGTATTTATTTACTTTGGATAGAGCGTAAACACTTACAGGATTTAATGCTTACCACTAATGATGTATGTTATTGTTTGCAAAAAATATTGAGTTGTCAGAGATAGGACAAATAAACAGTTGTTATTTTTTTGTACACATATAAAGGACTTAAGCTTACTGTTTTTATTCCCATGCCTTTAATTCTACTTCATATTTAATAAGCTGACTTTTCCTCCATTTGAATTTAGACAGATTTTAATTAGAAAAAAATTTAATTTTATCTTAACTATTTGTAGACATTTATGAGATTCCAGTAAAACTGGAAAATTTTTTAATGATCTGTCTTATAAATATATTCATCAACAAAGTAAAGTAACATCACTGAAATGATTTTTTTCTGAAGACAATGTTTTCTTTTTTCTTCCTTCCTTCATGATGGTGTATTTTAAATATGATTTTTGCTGCCCTGACATACATGTGTGAACAAATATCTCCACTAGGAAAAAAATAATGTATATCTCTTTCAGTCAAAATTCAAGTAGACTTTACTTCAACAAAAGGTAGGCTTTCCACATACTAAACACTATTTCTTATTTGGCTTACTCTTTTTTTTAAGTGAAATTGAGAGTAACAGAAAGAAAGAGAGAGAGATGGGGAGGGAGAAGAAGAAGGAGAGAGAGAGAATATTAAACAGGCTCCACATCCAGGACAGAGCGTGACTCGGAGCTCGATCTCACAAGTGATGGATCTCATGGAGCTGAGATTATGATCTGAGCTAAAATCAAGAGTCAGAGGCTTAACTGACTAAACCACTTGGGCATCCCTTGCTTCACTCATTTCAAAAGAAGAAAATGACAAAAGGATAAGAATATCAGGGAATAATAATCTGTCCAATAAGCATTTTTTAATTAGGTCATATTTTATGAGCACTGAAATGATGTTTCATTCATATACATTTATTACAAATATACTAATATCACAAAACATTACCATTTACCCAAGAATCCATACCACATACCAGTACGTAATTTATAAGGAAGCCTTACTATCATTGTCATTGTTATTCTATTGAGCACATGATCTTTTTATACAACATGAAATGATTACACTGTGAATATTTTCAGAAATCCTTTTCTTGGGAAAATGATAGTTATTACAAAAAGAAATATAGTGAGGTTTGTGACATAATCATCTTTGTTCTATATGCTGAAAAGTTCAATCAGTACTCTTTAGAAGTTGTGTTGATTTTCTTAGAAGCATTTTAAGGAAATGTATGAAGGCTCTATGTGCCTAGGAAAATCTCAAGAAATATGAAAAATGAAATTTTTCTTCCTTTGTCTTTTTATATCTCCAGTAAAATTTCATTAAAATCTATCCAAATTTCAGAAAATATATTTTATATTGGTATTCCAGACCACACATAGTCTTCCTTTTCTCAAAACTTTTCAAAATGAAGCTGAAATCTGCTAAATGGATTCTGATACATCCTTCCTTTATAGTTATATAAATTGACAGGAAATGTTAGAGAGATTTGGCTGTAGAATAAACTAATTTTAACAGTGAAAGGGAAAAAAAAAAGCATGCACTCAAGAAATACAGTGATCTTGACACAAGATCTGAATGAGACCTATAACAAAATGTTTTATCTTCATTTGGAAAAGAAAATGAGTTGTCTAATATAACCTTACCAGAGTTCCCACAAAGGCTAAAAAAAAGTATATCCCTGAAAATATAGGTGAATCTTAATTCAAAGATAGATAACTCTAAGCACAAAAATAAAAACCTAGTAACATAATACAGGTGCAAAGAGTATTCTTTTTATAATGCACTGCCACTGCCTTTATTATATTTTAAAGGTTAAAAGATTTTTTAATTCAAAATGGCAGGCTGTGAACACACACATAATCCCCCTGCCTCTCAAAATCCCATTTGACAGTGGATGATCTCCAGCTTGAGTTTTCTATCACTGCATCCAGAAGGCAAAACTATCTTGACATACTTTCCATTGACCCAGAGCCCACAGTCAGCTCTTCTGCTGAAAAGAAATGGTGGAAACTATTATAGTGGAAACTATTATAGTGGAAACTAACTGGAAAATTGCTAAGAACATAGTAGCCACCCACAGTCATCACTGTAGTTCTTAAAAACATGAATAAGAATTATCAAATATTAGGGGTAAAGGTCTAACAACATAAAAGAAAAGAGACTAAGATGAATTAAAATGAAACATAATGTAAATTATAGAATTTTGAGATCCCAATCTGTATTCACAGCAAGGCAATCTCCAAAAAAGAATAATTGTGTAACTAAATGAGAGATGTTGGCTATTTTAAGATTGATTGCTACAGGGGGGAAAAATCCAATAGAATGGACACAAGTGAAAAGTAAATTAATGATCTGGAAGTTAAAGCAGTAACATCAAGTGTTGGAAAAGTGAAAGCTAATAATTACATGTTTTACCTGACTTTCTTTTCTCTGAGTAATTTCTAAAATGTGTAAGTAGTGATCTTTTCTAAACAGAAACTTAGGTGCAGAAAGTTGTCGAAACTTGCCTAAACTCACCAGTTAGTTAAATTTTAAAATGAAGATTTGAAACTTGAAAATGTCACTCTCTTTACCACTTTACTATTTTGCCTTTTCAAAAAAAAGGCAAATAAATGAGATAGATTCAGAAAAATCTAAAATCTAGGGGCACCTCGTTGGCTCAGTGGTTGAGCCTCTGCCTTCAACTCAGGGTGTGACCCTGGGGTCCTGGGATTGAGTCCTGAATCAGGCTTCCCACAGGGAGCCTGCCTCACCCTCTGCCACCTCTGTCTCTGCCTCTCATGAAGAAATAAAATCTTTTAAAAAAATCTAAAATCTACATATTAATTCATGACAGAACAGAATGAAATAATCAAAAATAACAAGATTTGTCATTGCTTAAAAAAAAATCATGAAATTTCTCACGGAATGAGCCCTCCAGAAACCAATCAGTTTTTTTTTTTTTTTTTAGTACACCTATATTTTGATAGAATTTCAAAATTCCAAGAAAAAAAAAAAGAGCATTTTAAATTCTAAAGAGAAGTGGAAAAAGTTTCCTGTGCTATAGGTAAAAATTGTGAGAAACACCAGAGACTTGATGGTACTCAAATAAATTTAGCAGCGTTTACTAATCCTACAGATGGCTGAGGAGCTGGAAAACTGAGAACAACTTCTGGAACTCTCATTGAGCCAGGAGACCAAAAGTACAATCTGAAGGCCAACAGGGAAGAGGGGACCATGGCAGGTGTTTGTTTGAATTATGGGAGATTCTGAAAGGCAAAACACCAAGGATGACAGTGAACCAGAAATAGTCCCGCTGCTGTTACAAGGACTGAAGCTCTGTTATCCGGGGCTCCACCCCTAGCTGAATTAAAGGTCATCAATCCCCAGCCTAACTACCTGACTCAAGCAAAAGTAAATTATCTCCAATGAACAATGTCACCCTGAGTCTCAAAATCATTCTTACAATTTTCCATATATAATGTCCATTATGCAGTAAAAAAAAAAAATGGCTGCATATGCGAAAGGACAAAAGTCACTCAAAGGCAAAACAAAAAGGATGAAATGGATTCACAATTAAGCTGTACACAAAGCTTTTCAACTTGCTATAATATATTCAGGAACACAAATAAGATGCAGAATTTAGACCAATGACTAAAAACCATATTTTAAAAATCAAGTGGAAATGAGTGTGTACTTCAGAAGCCAGTAACTATGTGTCTAAGACCAGATCGGATACAGCTGAAGAGTCAATCACTAATCTTGAAAACAGTTCAGAAAAACAAATACAGATTAAAGTGTCCAGATCACAGGACTGGCATCCCAGAATGAGAGAAGAGAGTGCACAAGGAAATGCAATATTTAAAGGGATGAAGGCAAAGAATTTTCCAAAATGGAGCAAAGAATTCAAACCATGGATCTAAGAAACACTGGGCAACTAGGCCTCACTAACAAGGAAACGTCTGAGCGTGTGTCATATGACACGGCTGAGAGCAGAGGAGTCTCACTCCAGGATTAATAGGGCAGCTCTAGTGGAGGCTCAGCTAGATGGGGAGTGGATCCTCCCCTGGGCTTGTTCATCTCAATAATCCCAGAGAGAGAGGCAGGATGCATTCTATGATGCTGGGAAACAGCAACCTCGATATAAAGCATTTTTAAAAAGTCCTCCAAAAACAAAAATAAAATTATCTCCTATTTCACATCCAGCCTCCCCACACCAATTTGGTTTGATCCAAATACATCCTTGAATTTCATGCTGGATAATGGGAATGGAGGAGGTCTGTTTCCTAGTGCATGAGAATCAGGCTGACTCACAACTCTCATGTTCCCCACCCATCACCTATCTCCTTGCTGTGAAAGTGTTAAATGCTCCTGTTACATCTTTGCCGAAAATTTCAACTTTAGTCATGCATTCTGTTTTCCATCAATGTTTTTAGTTTAAGTTTTCCAATTTAAAATTCCTACTTCTCCTTTCTTTTTAATATTCCTTACGTAGTTTTGTCCATCCTTTTATTTTCAAATTTCCTCTGTTAAATTGTTTTGCTTCCATATAATAGATAGCCAGATGCTTTTTCCATGTTTATGAACCTTGTTATTTTCAGTGAGAATTCAATTTATACTTGGGACTCTTACTAATTATAACTAAATATTCACCGTTTCTATGATTGCTTTTGTTTGGTTGTTTACTCTTCTGTTGAGGTAATTTTTCAAGGTCACTAGCATTTTTATTATTCATATTTTTGGAAAAGGAAACTATCCTGATCTTTTTTTTTTTAAACTCAGGTTTTTTGGACAATATTTTTGTTTTTATTTTTTTTAAAGGATTTTATTTATGTATTCATGATAGACACACAGAGAGAGAGAGAGAGAGGCAGAGACACAGGCAGAGGGAGAAGCAGGCTCCATGCAGGGAGCCTGATGCATGATTTGATCCCAGGTCTCCAAGATCATGCCCTGGGCCAAAGGCAGGCACTAAACCACTGAGCCACCCAGGGATCCTGAAACTATCCTGATCTTAATTTGACCTTGTATGTTGTCGGCAGAACCACCTTGGTTTTCTAACTTAACTGGGACCTATTTAAAAATTTCCTTCAAAGCTCTAGTCACAAGTGTTTACTCTGAAGATTTAGACAGCAGTTTTCCTGTTGAGCTGAGGGGTTTGGGTTGAAGCAGTAAGGACTGTGGAGTTGGTGTGCAATTTGTGTTTTCCTATATTAAGAGAACTGAGCAGAGTGCACTCTGCCTAACAAGGGCTCATCTTGTTTTTATGTGGATGCTTTTGGGTTCTGCTTTGTTTCCCAATCAAGTATCAGGTGTTGAAGCTTCATTTCTAATTGAAATAATCAATCCAAGGGACTTAATTGGTAACTTTTTCTCTTGCCTACAGCCAGAGGAGGGACAATCAATAGGCTAAACTTAGAGGCTTGGACCAGTATTGTTACAAATCAAAAGAAAAAGAGGAGAGTATCATTTGAGATCCCCTATTACTACCACCATGTTTTGTTTTGTTTTAATTTCTATCCCTGTTCATTTTTATTTTTATATTTGGTCAATATGACCATTATCTAAATCCACTCATGGGTTCCTACTAGACAGATAAAATGCAAATTCTCCTAGTTTTTTTTCCCCCCCAAGTATCTGGTGGTTAATGATTTACCAAAAATGGTGATAAAAAATTTTAATCTAGAATGATAGTCTGTATCTTTTCTCCCCTCACAATTACCTGCAAACTCATTAATTTCTTCTTCTGTTCCTCTAATTACAACCTGTCTCTTTTGATGGCTATGAACTTACTTGATCTTTCATCTCTTCTGAGGTAGCTTATTCTTCTACAGTTCATATTGTCTTTTTAGGCATGTATCTCTTTTTCCTTCCTGTGGCCAAGTGCTTTCCTCTATAAATCTGTCTAGATAGATAGATAGATAGATAGATAGATGATAGATAGATAGATAGATAGATGATAGATAGATAGATAGATAGATAGATAGATAGATAGATAGATAGATTTGGGTTTCTTCCCTTGTAGGCTGGGTATAGACTGCAGACAACTTTAAAACTGTGATCAGAATCCCATGTGGAAAAAAAAAAAGAATCCCATGTGGATAAATCCAAGAACATGTATAAATAGAAATGAGGAGCTGACTTAGCTGCATAAAATGTCATCAAGGTGGTGATGGTGATGGTAAATAGCAGATGAAGTGGTGGTTCCACTGAGAGGAGAGCTGAGATAAAAGTAAGACAGTATCAACAGTGGTGGTGTTTGGGTGAGAGCTATAATGATAGCTATGTTAATAAGTGGCCATAGTTGCAATGATGAGGGCAGTTTTAGTGCTATTTTGAGAGAGAGTGATGGTGATGATGGGAGAAATGATGTTGTGGGGTAAGACTGATGGATCTAATCTCTTCAAAAATCTTCCCTTACCTCTCCCTCCATCTACATCTATCCTACCTGAACACCTTTCCCTGGTTATGACATCACTGGTTATGACTGGGAGTATGGACACTCACCAACCTCTTTCTGCAAGGAATAAAAGTTTACTATCTAACCTCATTATTACAGCTAAAGAAAGATGCTCCTCTAGATTTTAAATGGAAACTGGATGGATAAGCCTATAAAAAGAACTACATATATACATTTATAAAGAAATAAATCCATTTTCTCAGCTGTAGGATAGGGATTCTAATAATACCTCCTCACCTGATTGTGAGAGGTAGGTGAGAAAATACCATCTGTCAAGCACAGTAACAGTGCTTCAGAATGGCTTTTGAGAATATTTTTCCCTCCTTTTCTCTTTCTTCTTAAAATTTGTAGGCCGACCTGGTATGCAAACTATTATTTCAGTTTGAAAGCTAGCTTTTGTAGGAAAAATGGTTCCAGGTTTCATGAAACTGGTGCACAAATTAATTTTCAGAACACATGATTATAGAGAGGGAATTGGCAGGATCTGGTTTAAACAACTGGGTAGGAGGTTTGTCCCAAATGTCAGGAATAAGGTTCCAAGGCATCTTCCCTCAAAACCCTTCATTTATGGCTTATATTATAAAAGCTTAAGAAGAAGAAAAGTCTGTTGTATTTTGTTTTGGCTGTGATGAGGAGCACAACACTTACTACAACAGACAACACGGACGTAGAATGCTCAGGTTAGAAGCCACAGCATCACAAATGACACAGAACATTCTCCTCTAATGAGTGGTTAGGATTATACATTTTGCAGAGAGTACTAAAGAACAAACATTTTCAGAAACAAGCCACAATAAAAAATGTACTAAATGTGAACTTCTATTTTTATTTTTTTTAAGATTTTATTTATTTATTCATGAGAGACAGAGACAGAGAGTCAGAGACACAGGCAGAGAGAGAAGCAGGCTCCATGCAGGAAGCCTGATGCAGAACTCGATCCCAGGACCCCAGGACCACAACCTGAGCCAAAGGCAGACATTCAACCACTGAGCCACCCAGCTGTCCCTAAATGCAAACTTTTAACAGTTGCAAATCCACAAGCTAAGATATCTCTTCTTGTAGAAAAAGACAAGTTTGGCTTCCACTTCCCATCACTTCTCTACCTTGAGACTAGAGCTATCTTTTCAAAAGAAATATCTGACCATTCCATCTCCCTGATTTTGAATTTTGTTGATGGATACCCAGTATCCTCAGAACAAAGACAATGATTTTTCCATGATCACAAGGTCCAAAATGATTTTGTTCCAACCCATCATCTCCACTCTCACTTCACACCATGCTCCTCCTTGCTCACCCCTCTTCAACCACCACAGCTTTTTTCATTTCCCCTCAGACAATTTGTCCCCACAACCTGGAATATTCAACTCCCTCAAAGATCCTCTTTCATACTGCAGGAGAATGGATCATTCATTCAAGGAAGCCTCCTAACTTCCTTACCTAGGCCAAATCACCCTTTGGGTGGTCCTCATGACTCAGTCCCACGTTATTCACAGTAGCAACTCACATTTGTTTAAAAGTTGATTGGAGTAATAGCTTATGCTTCCAAATTAAATCTTGAACTCTGTGAGGGCAGGGACCATGGCTGTTTTTTCCTTTCACTTATGCTCTTAATACCATCCACAGGGCTACATCCTACAAGATAGGCAGTATGTGTCTTCTATTCCAAATGACCCTTCCCTAGCAAGTCAAGTAAGCTGAAACCACAAGTTACATAAGAAGTCATTAAAACTCAGGAAAGAAGAATTAAAGTTTTAGCCACAAGGGCTAAAGTTGCTCACCATTTTCTTTTTGAGGAAGAAATAAAGTACATATATATTTATAACAAAACATTTAGAGTTGGTAACTGAATATATTTATAATTATATTAATAAAGGTATACATGCCTGTATTTTCAAATTTAAATTCTTTTTCTGGGATAAAAGGACTATTATTCTAAAAAAAAAAAAAAATTTTTGGTTGCCATATCCAATCCATCCAGATACTTCCATAAAAATGCTTGCAATTGATAGTCCCAGTATTCTTAACAGAATATTGCTGTCAAGTTTCTGTTTTCAAAAAAAAATTAAAATGAGATAATCAATAGTCCTTGCAGAATGTTGCTTTCTCAGACAGGAGTTCTTTACCAATAGGCATAGTAACTATGTTTGATTGAAAGTATGGCTTTTTTACAAATAATACAATGGCATAATTAATGTTCCATGGCTACACTCACAGTGTTTTTTAGAGAAACTATGAATCCCAATCTCACTAACTTCTTGTCCTACTCATCTTACTCAATGCTATGGCCAAAGTTCTAACTGTCAGACATAGAACACACAGAGGTGACTTCAAGGACCATTTCTAAGGAGAGCAGAGATCTTTGAACATATCAGGTCCAGGAAGAATGTATATGAATGACAGACTCTATATAATTCCCCTTCCAATAGGTATATATCATTCAATCATGCTAGAAGTTAGAGGTTAAGCACATAAAGCCATTAAAAGTGGCTGAAATCATCAGTCTGGTGAATTGATGTTTCTAATAGCCACTATTCATGTGAATCCACCCATGCATTCATATTTTATTCATTCCTCTGTACTATGCTCAAATCACTAAGAACTTATTTTCTGCCCTGTATCTGAGAAACCTGCTCTAATGTTCAGCAATGGAAATGGATTATGTTATAAGGAAAGTTCAGAGCTCATCAAACTGTTAGGATCAAATCCGCTGCCTGGTCCGCTATGAAGGAGTTTTGCCTGAAGAGACCAAAGGGAATGGGAATCTTAACTGCTAGTTCCTGAATATATTACACACTCTAAAAGTGATGAAGCCCTAGAGTTTTAGAAGCTGATGGAAATGGATCCTTGTCAGTTCTATCCCCAACCAAAGGCAAATGCACGACTCCCCATGAAAATCCCTATAGGTGAGCTTCAATGCTTCAAGGCATCTGGGGGGTGTTGGCCTGCTTCATCCTATTCGTAACCAATTTTCTGTTACTCTCTTCATGTCCCACTCTCTTATATTCAGATATATTGCAGTGTCCACAATACACAGAAAGATATTTCCATTCTATCATTCACTGGGTGTTTTCAATGTGAATTTAACCTAACATGGCCTTCCGCATTATCCCACAGTCCTAGTCTCAAAACTCACCTGTCAGTCTCACAGCCCACATGCTTTCCCTGCCTTGCTGAGGCCAGAGTCTTGAGCTTCACTTCTTTGGAAGGGATATTTGCCAAAACATAATGGACAGGTTTCCAATTCTCTTGGCCCAATGGATGTAAGCAGAGAGAAAAAGCAGTAGGCCTTATAGGAACTTCCTTACTTCAGCCAAAGGCTGCCACATTTAAGACTTAGCTCTGTAGCTGCTTTATTGCAGTTTTCTATGTCAGCACTCCAGCTGACAGGAAGCAAGTCATGTCTAGACCCCTCAAGCTTGAGTGTCTAGTCCAGGTTATACATAGCTGCTTCCTCCCTCCAACTTATTCGTGATACCCATGGAGTCAGCATATAAAAAGGTGTTTACCTTATTATTTACCAAGACAGGAAAACATCTAAATGCAAAAACAAACTGCACTAGTACAAGTAAAAAGGGAGAATGATTAGGTCACAGTTGTTTTTTTTTTTTTCTTTTTTTAATTTGTTCTCAAAAGAAAGATATGCTCTCCAAAATCAATTTCTACCCACTCTGATTCTTATGTCAGTGTTCTGACAAAAGCTTTGAAGAAGCCTTAAGAGGCAGGAATCAATATTGAGATTATCCTAACTGGCCTATAAACAATTCCTGCCTTTGCAGCCAAAAGCGCAGGATAAAAGCCACAGAAAGAGGCCATACTTAACTCATTTTTATACAAGAAGCAACAGAGTGTCCATGATAGAGTTGAGAGACATGAACTCTGCTTGTCCTGCTCTAGATCACTGATTTCTAAATCCTCACCTATAATATATTGAAGGCAAAGCTGGCAGGGGTTTTAGATGGTAACTGGAAACTCTAAAGTTTATATATTGGACATTTTTTTATTCAACATTTATATAAAACTCATGATAGCTAATTTTACCTATATGGGTTAAAAAAGAAAAGGTCTTCCCATCATGGGCCACCAGCTTTGATACTGTTCTCATAAACATGTGAGGCAAGATGTCATAACGGCTCTATAAAGTTGGTACTAGCAACGGAGACAGCAAATCCCAAAATGACTTGGAAGAACCTTCAAAAAAGTTCGATGTGGGCCTCTTTGTCACAGACAATTCCTCATCCTTTTCCAAGCCCAGACCCCCCTCCATATCGGTAGCCATCTCCTTTGGGTATCTAGGCCTCCCTTAATTTTACAAGGGTGAAAACATTTAAAAACTAGAGTGACTAAGGGAGGATTTGTTTAAGAACAGACTAATTCACAGAATCACAGAAGAGGAAAAACACCACGCCACAGGAAACAGGAACCAGAGCCAACACAGTGGCAGAAATTCATAGACTGTCCCTTGAGACTGTGGCCTGAGGATGGCCAGCTGGGACTGCAGGCCAGCCATCATCCTTGGAGAAGGGTGTGAGAACAGTGGTTTACAGACTGAAAAACCACACCCAAATACCAAGGAAAGATCTCCCCAGGAAGAGATGTTGGTAAGCCAAGCAGAAACAATGTCGACATAGTGCTCCAGAATACAAGTAGCCTTTAAAAAGAGAAAACTGAACCAACATTTACCCCACTTGTGTTCAAGCTGGTGGCTGTAACTTCATTCTGTAAAAGCAAACTGCGCCCTCAAAAGCCAATTCTCTCCCCGAGTAACTCAAAGTAAATGCAAATTTACTTCACCACCCTACTATGGGTAGCACTGTCCTTAAAAAAGGAGAGAAAATGAGTGGGAAATATCAGAGAGGGAGACAGAACATGAGAGACTCCTAACTCTGGGAAACGAACAAGGGGTGGTGGAAAGGGAGGTAGGCGGGTGTGACTGGGTGATGGGCACTGAGGGGGGCACTTGATGGGATGAGCACTGAGTGTTATGCTATATGTTGGCAAATTGAACTCCAATAAAATAAAATAAAATAAAATAAAATAAAATAATAAAATAAAATAAACTAATTAAATAAAATGCTAATGCTAGTACGCTAGCAGCACGACAGTATCACCTATAAGTAAGCATAATAAATTCCACAATATGTATTCAAATAACATTATTTAACAAGATGAAGTGACTCTGTTCCCTTTCAAATGATCAGCCATCTAAGAATGATGGTTCAAGGCAGCACCTATCACACACATAGAGAGAGAGGCATATAAAAAAAAAAAGGCATTCTAGCAGATTTGGCTCAGGTGAAATAAAATTGTTAGGTTCCCCAACAAAGGCATATTTAAATTTGAATGTGACACAGTGGGCCAAGCCTCTTTTATACCATCCCCTGGTGATTTTAGTAGGGTCTCACTGATCACTCTGATACCCCTTGTATTCAACCATCAATAGCCCGAGTTGTCATAATTTTAATTATTTTTGTTAATTATTTGATAATTTTTTAAGATCAGAAAATGATGAGAAAGTATAAAAATATACCATTTAATGTGAACTTGTATAGCTGGACTGAAAGAAACAAAAGATAAATGTTTTGATCGTCTATTCAGGACATTAAATTTGGGGGAAACAATACTGGTAATCTTAAGGTTCTATGTCCCTAGTCTTCTTATATTGTACTTTCTTTACTCTTTTAATTTTTATTTACTCTGACAAATTGAATTGAACACCCAGATGCTCAATCTTGATGAATAAGAAATGGGCTGTATTATGAGTGAATCTTTCTCATTGTTGTTAACCATTCCCAGTAATTCAAAAATTATGTAAATAAAATTATTTTTAGCAAATTACAAATGCCTGTGCATCTCCAGTTACTGAATTGGAAAAAGATAAACCTGAAGAAAGTGGTAGGCTATTTTTTTTGCACCAACTCTCACTCTTCAGGAGCCTCTATTCAAAACTAATTTTTTCCCAAGAAAGCTGAGCAACACTTCTCTTAAGAAGAAAGTGAAAATCTAATATTTATAACTAGAAAACAAAAAAGCAAACTTATTTTATTTTCTGTTAGATATATACAGGAAAAAACCCTTAACTGTTCCTTCCTAGATGCCTGACAACCTGAAAACTAGCTGAATATAACAAAGAGACACATAAGAAAGAGTAAATGCCATTACTTTCTCATATCTTTACACGACTATAGGATTTTCTCCACCAAAAATATGGCTTAAGTGTGCTGAGCATGGTGATTTTGTTGACAATGCCACAGCTATCATATTCAACACATGCCTTACTTGCCTGAGTACCTTGACATAGCTTAAAATCTATGGATTTTTTTTCATTATATAAAGGTTTTCTTTGCTTTTATGTACATCTGACAGCTGTCAGTCTTTCTGACATATTTAAGAAACCCATAGTCATAATTCCACAGACATTCTAGAAGTATATTTTTCATCTGTTTATCCTATCCAACATCAAAAAAGATACTAATAAACTATCAACTAATCACTTTTAAGCAGCTCCTTCATAAAACATAATAATCTTTTCAATAATCATACTAATTTCCACCCCTATAATTTGCATGTGCTCATTTTTTTTTTTTTTTATTTTTAAAAGGGTTACCTTCATGTTAATGCCTTTTTTCTAGGCTATCTAGTTTATTAAGCAACTATTTTGCTAACCTACTAGATGGCTCCAGATAGTTTATTAATACTATCCCTTCTCTTTGATCAATTTTTTTTTTTTATTTCCATTCTATGAAACTGTGATGTGCCAAGAAATGCCAGAGTTTGGGGGATAACTCTGGTTGAAAAAAGTGGAAAAAAAAGAAAGAAAGAAAGAAAGAAGAAAGAAAGAAAGAAAGAAAGAAAGAAAGAAAGAAAGAAAGAGAAAGAAAGAAAGAAAGAAAGAAAGAAAGAAAGAAAGAAAGAAAGAAAGAAAGAAAGAAAGAAATGAACAAAGTCAGGAAGATAAAACATTTTGTGGTAATGGCCTATATTTACCTTTCATTTGAAAATTTCCAAGGAAAGGTCAAAAGGTTTATTGTTCTAGACAGCAATAAGCAATAGGACTTTTATCAATAGCAATGTTACAGTGGCTATCTACTGTCTGTGGGCCATAATGAAATTAAAAAAATCTATTTTTAGTAATCACTGATAAATTGCCTAAGTTTGTTAATTTAATCATTCGCTGATTGATTCAGCAAAGAACTATTTATTGAGGGCATATGGTTATCAACACTAGACTAAACTACCCTCAAGATTACTGTCTTACCAGAGAGAAAGACAAATTATGACAATATGCATGATAAATAAGTGAAAAATAAATGAGTTATGAAAGTAGACCAGAGAACGGAGAAATTACCTCTATAGACAACAAAGAAGTTGTCACAGAAGAGGAAACCACTAACTAACCTCTTAATAATTAGGGTCTACTGGGAAGAAAAATAATACAAAAAGAAGTGCTTTCAAAGTAGAGAAAATCCTGTGTTCAAGAGCATATAGCAGCAAGTAATTATCACCTCCACATAATGTGACTTGGGTGAAACTGCAGGAGATGATGCTGAAGAAGTCAAGGCCATATTGGGAAGATCTTTGCAAAACAAAATTAATTAATTTCTTTAAAATACCTGTTTTAGATAGGAGGGCATAAAGGAATTTCCAAAGAGGAATGCTGGTATATCGCAGCTAATTTTTAGAAAAGTAAAACAATCTGTGTGGCATGGACGGATGGGAGGGAGAAAAAGACCAAAAGCAGAGAGGTCACTTAGGGTATCATTACATTTGACAAGAGAATATTGAAGGTATAGATGTAGGCAGTGCGCCAATAGCCTTGGACACGATCACAGCCACACCATTCATACAGAACTCTGGCACAACTCACTGTCCTCCTCTCCAGCATGACTATTCAGGAACTTCAGCATCGGAGTAACTCATGGAACACCTTAAGCTTTCGGACCTCTGAACTTGTCATCTTCAAAATTTTGCGTCTTCAGCCACACAAGTCCAAACACTACATTTACCAATAACTGGGCTGCTTCTGAATTTTTTCATTTCTCATTCTCCAGACAGCACCACTGGGCACTATGCTCTCCTCATCCAGTAGTATTTCTTCAATCGATGCTTTGACCACAAAATTGCAAATCTATGGACCTTCCTAAGTTTTCACTATCTATATCGCCACACTCTTATCTTCATTTGCTTTCATAACTAGTTTAAATTTCATGCTCTGATGGCGAATTTTATGTGCCAATGACTGGGGTAAGAAGTGCTTAACATTATTTCTGGGTATGTCTATGAGGATGTTTCCAGATTGTATTAGTATTGGCATCAGTAGACTATGGCCCTCTCCAATGTGGGTGGGCATCATTCAATCCACTGAGGGTCTAAACATAAAAAAAAAAAAAAAAAAAAGATGGCAAAAGGGATAATTCAGTTTCTTAGCCTGACTGCTGAGCTGGAACACTGGTCTTTTCCTGACAGGTTATTCTGGCTCTCAGGCCTTTTGACTCAGACGGGAACTGCATTATTCATTTTTCTCGTTCTCCAGCTTGCATTCAGCCTCCATAATCATGTAAACCAATCCTGCATACATACATATATCTTTCTCTTTTTCTGTGTAAGGGGAGATAATAGGAATGGGCATGTGTGTGTTTAAAATTTCCTACTGTTCTGTTTCTCTGGAGAACCTGACTAATGCACAAGGTTAATCACTATATCATTCTCTTTAAAACCTCCTCACACTCTTCTTCTACAGACCAGCTCTGAGCCCAGTTTTCTTACCCTCCCAAATCTAGTTCTCAGCAGTTTAATATTCTTGAGTAAAATACAGATATACACTCATTATTTGCCATTTAAACACAACAATTGAGTGGCTCAGGGATTGGGCATCTACCTTTGGCCCAGGGCGTGATCCTGACATCCTGGGATCGAGTCCCCTGAAGGGAGCCTGCTTCTCCTTCTGCCTTTGTCTCTGCCTCTCTCCGTGTCTCTCATGAATAAATAAATAAAATCTTTAAAAAAAATGAACACAACAATCTATTTAGCAAGTATTTGTGAAGAGCTTATTATAAGCCAGACACTGTTCTAGGCCTGAGAAATACAGAAATAAATAAGACAAAAGCCATGCCCTGCTGGTTTTCTCATTCTAACAAATTAAATCTATACACAAAAGAGGCAGATGAAAAGTAAACACATAAAACAATTTTAGTTAGCGATAAACATATAAAAAATTCAAATCAAGGTAAGTGGTGGGAGATTATGATGGGAAGGAAATTGGATTGGGTCATCAGGGGAAGTCTTTCTGCAGAGAAAAAATGAGGACTAGGTATTAAATGGTGTAAATGGTGTAAGAGGGGCACCTGGGTGGCTCAGATGGTTAAGCAGCTGCCTTTGGCTCAGATCGTGATCTCAGGGATCTCCTGGGATGTAGCCCTGCACCAGGTTCCCTGCTCCATGGGGAGCCTGCTTCTCAACCTCTTTCTCTGTTGCTACCCCTGCTTATGTGCTCTCTCATTCTGTCTCTCTCAAATAAATAAATAAAAAAAATCTTTTAAATGGTATAAGGAACAAATACTATGAAGACTGAAGAGAAGAGCCATGAAATGTCTCCTGCTTTACTCAGTGTGCAAGGCAAGGCTCTTCAGAGCCCTTACTATGGCCTTCCAGGCCCTAAACCATGGAAGGTCCTTGTCACTTCTCTGACCTAGTCTTCTTTGTCTTTCTTCTTACTTACTCTGGTCTAGCCACACAAGACTACTTGGCTAGTCCAGGAAGGGCATGCTGCCATGTTGGAGGTACAGAGCGGCTGTTTCCTCCACCGAGAACACTTGTCCCCGGGTATTTGTGATGCTCTTTCCATGAGGCCTACTTAGAACAATCTCTGACACACAGTAAGTGCTATACAAGTGGTAGGAATTGATTTTTTTTTAATAATAACTTAATCTTCATTTTGGTTGCATCCACTAGTTTAATAAGGAAGTTTAGCCTTTTAAGGATTTCCCAACCTTCTTCCTGGCAATGGAGGCAGGCAAAAAAGGAATCCCTTTACCACACACTTCTACATTAAAAACCAAAATAAACAAGCACTTTACAAACAAAGAAATCACATACATGGTATGCTTTTAATCTAAAGATCTTAATTTCGAGACCTCTGGTCTAAGGTCTTCACTTTCGGAAAACCATGTTCAATCATACCATTTCTGCTTTGTGTCACATCACATTGTCCCCTTAAGGCAAATGAACACAGTGTCTACTTACTGTTTGAAGGGAATGATGGAAAAGAGAAAATATATGAATAGTGAAAAAAATAGAAATAGGTTAGAATCTCAGAATCTTAGTCTGCCACTGTAAATTTTACACGTTGTTTCATGTACCAAATGATTACCCTAGAAGTTCCCTGAAACTCTGGTGTGTCAGGAATAGACAAGTGAAAAGCCTGTGCAGTTCATCAGGAACTTTAACCACCTACTTTACATTATTTTTTATTAATTATAGTGCAGGTATAACAGTGTTCCTTAAACTTTAAGAAACTTAAACTTTCTTAAATTTAATTTTAAGGGGGGGGGGTCTTGTTAAAAAGTTAAAATTGATTAAGCAGTTTGGGGGTGGTACCTGTGGTTTTCAATTTCTAACAAACCCTCAGGAGGCTGATACTGGTCCCTGGACCTTAACACAAGCTTGGTTTAGATATGTCTTTCCCAACAGAGTCTATATAATTGTTCTATGTACTGTACCTTAATGTACACACGTTAAATTTTTTTCAAAGAATAATTAGAAAATTTAAAAATCACTAATGTGCACCTGGTTAATCAGAATTGGTTTGAAATGTATCTATACTTTTGGATTACAGTCCTCAATATTGCACAATGGATTACACAATTCTACATTTTCAACAGAGAACTGGAATTTGAGTTGTATACTTTTAAAAGACAAATGGTTAGTTGAATATATTTAGGAAAAGACATTTTAATCTTTTCTTATTTAAAAGCAGATTAGTGAGAGAAAATACTTCCTCTCACATACACACATAGCAACAAAACAATTAACAGTTTTGTTTGTTGTTTATTAAATTACAGCCTTAGTAAAATTTTAACTGGAAGGAATGCCCTGGCATTTGAAATAAACAAACACAGTGAAGTACTTACCACCTTACACAGCAATTACTATTACTGAGCTTATCATCTCAGCATGGAATACACGATAACATTTTTAAGATTAAAATCAAGGTTTACATTTACTTCAACGTGGATGGGACTGGAAGGTATTATGCTGAGTGAAATAAGTCAATCGGAGAAGGACAAACATTATATGGTCTCATTCATTTGGGGAATATAAAAACTAGTGAAAGGGAATAAAGGGGAAAGGAGAAAAAATAAGTGGGAAATATCAGAAAGGGAGACTCCTATCAGAACATGAGAGACTCCTAACTCTGGGAAACGAACTAGGGGTGGTGGAAGGGGAAGTGGGCGGGGTGTGGGATTGACTGGGTGATGGGCACTGAGGGGGGCACTTGACGGGATGAGCACTGGGTGTTATTCTATATGTTGACAAATTGAACAATAAAAAATAAATTTATAATAAATAAAAATAAATAAATACATAAATACATTAATTAATTAATTAATTAATTAATTAATTAAATCAAGATTTAGGGGCACCTGGGTTGCTCAGTTGGCTAAGCAACTAACTCTTGATTTTGGCTCAGGTCATGGTCTCAGGATGGAGATCCAGCCTTGCCCTGGGCGTGGAGCCTGCCAAAGATTCTTTCTCTTCCTTTCCCTCTCTGCCCCTCCCCTCTCCACTCCCTCGTGTGTGCATGCACTCTCTCTCTAAAAGTAAATTTAAAAAAAAAAAAAAAAAAACAAGGTTTATATAAGTTCTTCTGTGAAAACTCTAAGTTAATAAAATAAAAGAGTTTATTTTGTAAAGTTTATCATCAGAGATAGAAACCATACCTCCTGTCCACGTGTCTTTTATTGCAATGGTTAAAGCAAAAGTGTATTCACTAAATATTTCCTTGGCACGCAGCTCCCACCCAGGGTGACAAGTATTATGACTTTTATTTACATAAAACAAGAGAAAATTATTGTAGCAGTTTGTGTACACTATCTTAGTGCAATTCCTCTTGAAGAGAAGGAATAAATAGCTTCATACCAGCTAAAAATCAGACCAAAAGTTGGAGAGTAGTTGATTTCTTTGTTGCTTATTTAAATCTTGTTAAAAACAGAAATACTGCAAATTGTACATTTTTAAAGCTGTACCTGTCCAACGGATTTCTTTTGGCCCTTTGGAAATTGCTCACATTCTCCAAGCTCAGTAGACTTTTAGGTATCAGTAGCATTCGACATTTTTTTTTTTTTTTTTTTTTTTTTTTTGTAAGGAATCCCTAGGATACACCAACTCTTTGCTCACCTGATTTGTTCCTCTTAGCATTCTGGACTCAAGTTAAGAATCATCCTTCCAGTTTTCTGTACTGTTTCCTATACTTCAGCTGACATTTTTTTCTTCCTGTGGCCACACTGGCATTTCATATGTATTTCAGATAGCCACCTGTATCATTGTGTTAAAATAGGTTGTTCACACATCTATAAATAACCACCAGGCTTCCCTAAGGCAGTCCCTGGGACAGCCCAGATTTCTCTCTTATCTACTACACCACGTGACTACAATATAGAATCTAGCAAGGTGGTTGACTGTTTGAGGAAAGGACTGGGTGAATCAATAGTACATTTCCTCTTCAACACATGGACTTTTAAAACACTTAAAATATGGCCACATCTAAGTTTAAATTATCACCTGTATTATGCCATATAATCCTCACCATATTTTCAAGAAAAGGGAAAAATTATTAATTCTACCAAATAAATGTGGAAACTGGGGCTCAAAATGTTAATTAATATATTCAAAGTCACGTAAGTAGTAAACGATGAAGCTAAAATTAGAATTCAGACCTCTTGGATTGTACACCCTGTGATAGTAAGAGGTGGAAAACTTGAAATGGAACATTTGTCCAGGGAAAATTCGGACTCACATTGAGATTTTTCAGACAAATCTGAGCCTGTGAAATACCTAAAAACCACTATCTGCAAAGATCTTCTAGACCCTGTCACCTGTCTGATATATTTTAACCCTCAGCCGATCTTGCAACTTTGTTCTCACGCCAATTTGAGCATTTCTAAACTTGGTCACACTCTATTACTTACGAGGTTGCAGGTTTTTTCTGTGTTCTATAAAATTCACAAACCACCAATTTACCTGCACTTCAGAATTCATAATATACAACGAGGCCAAAAAGGAGGAAAAAAAAAAAAAACAGGAACAATATAATTTCACTGGGTTTCATGGTTTCCTGTTATATGTTTCTGTTAGAAATTTTTTATTTGTAACCTGGTGAACTACAGCTAGCAGTTGTTAAGCACATTCATTTACTAAAAAGATATTAAATAAAATGTATTACTGAAACAGGTACCTCATATAAACTATGTTGCTATTCACAATATTTCATTACATACCATGCTAACAAAGAAAACTGAATAAAAGAATAAAATATACCATGAACTTGCTATTTTTATCCATTTTGTATGGGTGATAGCCTATTAGTAGTTTTGAATAACTAACAATAATCCCATTTATACAAACTGGATTTTCACTCAATAAAAAATGATAGAACAGCATTCAGTTTAACATGACTATAAGCAAAACTGGAGTATATAAATATAGTACAGAAACCATTTATGTGCAGCTTCACATTCCACACTATTAATGAAAAGAGCTATTGATTATCCAGAATAAAGGACACAACAGTCAGTCAGTAGCACTTTAGGTTACTTTTTCAGAAGAGGTGATGGGTTTTACTAAGCCTTTCAAAATCATCCATATGGTGTTTTATTAAAAACATAAGCAACAGGATTGATCCTATGTCCTTATCAAAGGACCATGACTGCTTCTTCCCTTCTATGAATCACCATCTTATACCAAAATTTATAGGAAGACAAACATTTACAAACCAAGTAAAAAATATGGTTTCCCCTCCTCTTAGCCAAGATTAATAAAATTTATCAAGCTCCTTATGATTAACACCATGTGTTATAGATCTCTATGTGTCATGGGTGGGCACAGAGAGAACCCAGAAGAAACAAAATGCATCACGTCTAACTTTGAGAAATAGGACCATAATAAGATAGAATGAATGGACATGAACTCCATGATTAGGCAAAACCAACCAGGAAGAGCTCAGTGGCTAGCCTGTATGCATGGTACAGGTATGCCTCCTTGAATCCACGCAGTGATCCCATTGTTTCTTGGGCCTCTGCTTTGTGTTGCCAAAAGTGCTATCAGTGAGGGCAAAGCACATACTCTCAGCGTTGAACTTTTCTGTGAACTAGGTCATGATCTCAGTCTTATGAATAAAATATGCTAAGCAATTGAAAATGAATGATTCCAAGTGTTCAGGTAATTAGAAAAATGTTTTAATTCCAAAGACAAGTGTGGGAGAGAAGAGAAGCCATCAAACTCACGTTTTCTGGAAACTCCACAATTTTAAACAGAACTTTACACAGAAAATTAAAAAATACAATAACCTGGCATCTTTTAACTCAGTATTTAGCAGCAATTTAATGGTGGTGGGCTTCAGTGAGGACTCTCATTCGGCCTTTATTACTTTAATAAAACAACTTTAGTACATTTACTATTCTACAGCAGTACTTTATGATGAGTTACCGAAAGTAAACTGCCCTTGTCAAAATAAATAAAGTACATCTCCGGATTCCACATTCCTGATTTTATAATGTTGCCTTTTAATGTTCATTGCTACTCATTTGCACAATTTAGTCACCTCTCGGGATTTCTCAAGTCATTAGTGTGAATTAGTATAGTATTAGGAATAAAATGACAGATCCTTCTACGAATTTTTAAAGAAATGCACTCTTAGGCACAGATTAATGGAAGTAATGTATCTCCTACATTTACAGCTCCCACAATGAGAGCAGATGGGTCACAAATACACTTTTCCTAAGTGGTCATTTTTAGTGGCAAAACTGCCAACACAGCAATATTCTCAGTCCATTTTTCCACACAAACTCATAGGAAAACTCAATATGTTGTAGCAGAAACAATCCTGAAGAGACATTGGATAGGAGGTTTGGTGCTGCTCTGGCATTGTCTATGTGACTCCAGGCATCATACGGTTCCTTCATCTGTCCTGAAATGGTGCCTTCTACATTGTATATTCTCTTGAGTCAGGAATATCCAGGCAGGCAAAGTATAGAGAGCTGATAAAGTACTTGGTAATTTATAGACCTCTTTCCTATAAATAACATTTCATTTTCACAATGGGAAAAGCCCATGCCAATGTGGGAAAACTGTAGCACATCCAAGAATTTTATCATCCACGACCAAATTGCTAGCAAGTGCCAGAATCAGTACCAGAACTTACATACCCTAAGTCCTCATGGGTCTATTGATGGATAAGAAAGCAATCTTAGCTCATTGGACCACAAAGATTTCATGTTTCAGGAAGACTGGGGTTAGGAAGGCACCTCAAGACATCACTAATACACACTCCCTTCTGAAGTAATACACCCCTCACCCCACCCAAATAAACTTGCCTAATCTTTAAGGATGTTGTTTTTTTAGGACTAATAACTTTCAGAATCACCCTAAGCTAGTTTGTTTTTTGTTTTATTTTCCTTTTTTTATGATTTTATTTATTTATTCATGAGAGACACAGAGAGAGAGAGAGAGGAAGAGACACAGGCAGAGGGAGAAGCAAGCTCCATGCAGGGAGCCCTATGTGGGACTCGATCCCAGGACTCCAGGATCATGCCATGAGCCAAAAGGCAGGTGCTAAACCTGCCACTGAGTCACCCAGGGATCCCCTTGTTTTTGTTTTAATGCTCTTGCTAACTCTTCTAAAGCATCGCTATTAAAGGTCTCTTTGGAGAGGCTATTAGCCCCAAATTTAATGCATGGTAATTATAAAAATTCTAAATTCTTAATATAATCCTTATTTACTTTAGCTTAAACTATTTTCAATTATGTAACACCTAAGATGTTGAAGCTATATTCATGTGTCACCAAGTATATGATAAGCTATTGTGGTAAGCCTAACAGAAGGGAGGGCATATAAAATGGGACGTTTTAAATGAAATCTAATTACTGATATTAAATATGAAAGTAATGACTACTTTCTTATTATTCTTCTTTAACCCAGAGTAAGTACTTATACTGTTCCTTCCTTTGTGATTCTTTGCTCCATCTCCATCCACGATTCAATCCAGTTTTTTGCCTGAAGAACTGCTTACTTGGCTTAGGCCCCAGCTAATACATCTGCCCTCAGGTGTAGCTCTCATCGGCAATTAAAGCAAATTTTGTCAACTCCTCTCCTGTGATGACCCAATTTATTCTTCAAAATTTCCTAGTTTCATTATAACTTATTACTTACGTGTTTCTCACAGCCTTTACTCTGAATTTCTGAACTATGTTTAGTGTGTATGTATTTGAATAGGTATATATGTACGTATTGACTGGTCGATTGATTGGTGGCTAGGGTATACTTAGCACCTCCAACAGAGACTCAGTGGGAGTTTGGAATGAGGGAATAAATTGGATGAGATGACAAAAAATATTTGAAATCTGATGACTAAAAAAGTCAGCAAGTCCATGTAATGAAACTGAGTGTAGTATTTCTTTATAATCCATGAACAACTTGCTGCAGTGGTAGGTGGAAAAAACAGAATTTTAAAGAGGCCACAGGCAAAAGCATTTGTATCTTTCCATGGCAATATAAAGTGCACAGAGATAAATTAATGATTATCATAGTCCATCAAAAGGTACTGCTTTTCCACTTCAAATTATCTCTTATCTCTTCTTGACATAGTCAAATGGATTCACTAATTAATACTAATGAACAGAAATCCTTAGGTGAATCATTTACTTCCCTTTGAAAAGGAGGCTAAATTAACATTAAGATGGGTCAGAAAGTTAGATCCAGAAACTTCAAAAGTGACTGTTTAATTGAGTAGATTTAACTTATCTTCCCATGATAATTGATAGCAAAACCATGCATTTAATTGGAAATCCCCACAAAATAAAGACATACTGAAACCCTACTCCACATATTTTTTTGTGAATCACTTATCTTTTAAGAAAAACGAAGTCACTGATATATTTAGCAATTAATTTTCAGCTGTCATATAATTTAAATCTTTGACAAGAAAAATTGGATAACTTTGATGTTTGACTTCTAAAATTAACCAACGATGCCAGATTTATGCCAGTGTTAAACTGCTCATTGTCAATATATAGACTCTTTACCCTGAATAATTAGTAACAAAGAAGGTCACAAGATGAAACTCCAAAGCAGCATAGCTTTTAAGGTTGTTATCCCAACGTAGATGTGAAAAATCTCTGTAACTATCTCATCAGGTCAGAAGGTCAATGAGCTTTTGTAAAAAGGCACAGAAAGAATGAAAAAAGTCAGAAGAGACATGGTAAAAGAAAGAAATAAGTAAAGTAAGAAATACAAACTGACCTCGGATTTTGATGATTTCAAAGGAAAGAACACAACAACTGGAAGATAAACACTACATAATAAGTACAAAGGTGAGGAATCTCTGAGACAAGAAAAATCTGGTTGATAGCAAAAATGAAACTAATCAACCTGTCCCCCACCATCAATGATCAGGTTTGGGCTCATCATCAACCCTGTGCGTTCTCAGAACAAAAGCAGACAGGTGGAATCTTCACAAGCTATGAAACCTCTGGGAGTGGGGGGAGGGTGCAGAAAAAAAGGATACGTGCCTCTTATCCTTAGAATGCATTAGAAAGAGATACCCCTCACTTCCCAAATTCGGGACCCAGGGCAGGACCCCGAGAATAAAATGGAGCTGATATTACAGAGCAGTGATGGCCAACATGGGTAGTGGGAGAGGCTGAGGTGCCAGGACACAAGAGGAGAGAAGGCTACGTCGCCGAAAGTACACACAGGCAGCCCCTATCAGCTGTAGCACAAGTCAGAGACACACTTCTGAGTTCAATTCCTCCCTTCAGTGACTAGTTCTGTGTGCTTGTTCCAATTATAGGACTCAGTAAACCTGTTTTCTTAACTGAAGAATATGAATATCAACCAAACTTAAAGAATTTATTTTTACCAGAGTTTCCTGGAAAAGTGGAAACCACTTGATGTGTTCTAAGCATGAAGGATTTAAGACAAAGAATGAGAGATTTACTCAGCTACGGTAAGGGTTGGGGAGGAGAGGTCGCAAAAGCCATCTTGATGACCTCAGCCCAGGGCACTGAGGAGCATTCTTGCTGAGCTCACCGGGTAACTCCAGCAAATATATGGAAGCTCCCACTGACCCTCTCTGTCTGCAGCAGTGAGAGGGTGGTTCTTAGGAACCAACCAGGAAACCAGGGTTAATGTCTCATCTGCACAGCTTCTGGCTGAAACTGCTTTCAGAGAATCATGGCCTCTCCTTGCTTTTGCCTTCCTAGTCAGGTGAAAATACTTCTCATTGGTCTGGGTCAACCAGAAACCAATAGGGAGAGGCATTCTATAAAATGAAGACTTTGTCTTGTCTTCATGGCAGAGGAGACCTCAAGACGACATGATGATGATCCAGCCAGCCACCTAAATGGAAAGAGGACTCAATTAAGCTATGCATGATAATAGTATAGTAAGTAGTGGTGCCACCACCATCATCACCATTTCTAGAGGCCAGAAAAAACTGTTGGGCAACATTGACTGTTTGAGACTATGCCTTAGTATTTGGTTCTAGTCTCTTAAAAAAAAAAAAAAAAAAAAAAAAAGTCTAGTGATCCCTCAAGGAAAAAACAATTACTTATTTCTCCATACTTTGAATTATTTCCCAAAATGTTTTGTGGTGACGCATATAACTTATATAAGGAGAAGTTAACATTTTAGGGAGAAAAAGTAAGTGGCAAAGGAAGGCAGGGAAGCAGGGAGGGAGGGAGGAAAATGTGAAAGCAGCTTTGATTTTAGTGGTTATGCTCCTTGGACTCAAGTTCAAGGCAAAAGCTTTTCCTCCTTGTTCTACGGTTGCTCATAACTGACGTGCCTAATCATTGGAAAAGCACCTATTGTATCTTTAATTAGCAAGGAATGTGACAATGAGAAGGCTGGATTTAGTTAACAGCTTAGAAAACAGAATCAAGCACAAGGAAATAAATCATCTAATTGGTAAAAATCACTGACAATTCAGCAGGTTGACATCACATATGCCTCACATGCTGGCTGCAAATTGTAACAGAGGAACTATAATGTCTTGACAAAATGGGAAAGCTGATCATCAACAAAAACCAAAATATTATTGAGCCTCTCTGATGTGCACGACTCTGTGCCAAAGAAGAAGTGATGACAATGACAGCCAGAGGCAAGAGATACAACCGATGATCCCTAACAGCACAAATCAGCTCATGCCACGTGCCTACCAGCTGGCCTAGCACAACAGTGAAGACAAGGATGCAGTCTCTGAGATCAAGACCCAAGAGTGGTCCTCGCTCAAAGTCAAACAGAGCGAGAAAGTAAGTTCAAACTTCTTTGAAAGAGAGCAAGAAACAAGGGGAAACAAAAACAAAGTGACTGGAAATGTTCCCAGAGTCCCACAAGTCGTAAAGCTGTCCACACATACACTCCGTGGAGTTAGTCACTAGGAGGGTCGTCATCAATCAGGTTGGTCACGCTGGAAGACTCCCTTAGCGGAAGTTAAGAGGAAAAATAAAGACCTAAATAGTGCCATATATCAAGCCCATGAATCTGGGAACAGGATGGTAAAAGATGCATTTATGGTACAAATTAATCCAAATGACCAAGGAGGGCAAATGTTTGCCACATGTATGCTATGTGTCCTAAAGTACCTGTGACCATGCATAAAATAGTGGCACATCTCGCCAGAAAGGTCATCCTGTTCACACTCACTGCAGTCTCTTCCCTTCACCTGTCCAAAATGTATCCCTCCGTGCAGGTTTGCCGCAGGCCAATATATTCAACACTGTTCCCAACATGAAGACATTTGATTCACTTCTGTTCTCAGGCCCTTTGATGAACATTAAAGTGTTTTTCTTCCTAGCACATTCTGACACATTCTCACAATGGACTAAACTGGCAATGAGGACTTCACTGGGTTGTAACACCTAATAGATTAGGAAAAAAAAAATCGGGTCATTCATTCAACAATCACTCAAGAGGCGCCTTCAGTGTTCTAGCTCTCCCCTTGGTTACTCGCACTGCTGTGGATTTAAGCTACTCTTCTAAACAAACAATACCAGCTTCCCATTGCTTTCAGAGTATAAATATCACACTGTGGCTTTCAAATTCTTCTACTCCATGTCCCCAGTGTATCTTTCAGACACATATTTGAGAACAAATCTCAAACAGCACATTCTTCATTGAACATTTTCTTATTTCTCCTAAACTAAATGTGGCTCTTCCTTACACAAAATATCCCTCCTTCTCTTTTAGAGAACATCACGCCTGTCTCATTTCCAATTAAATGCCTTATTTTGTGGTAAACTTCCCTCAAATCTCAGTGGATGACAACATCCTGAGTCATGTCTAGGAGGGTCCTTTGCTGAATTTGACTGTTCTCATTTATGTGTCTGCACTCAGCTAGAAGGTGAGCTCAGCAGGAAGGTCCCATAGATAGCCTCATCTATGTCTGGCAGCTTGTGCTGCTACCAAATGGTATGCACCTCTGTTTCCTTCAACATGTCCTTCCATCTTTCTGCAGGAGAGATGGTCTCATAGCAGCATTCCAAGGTGACAAACAAGGACACTGCAAGATATCTTGAGGCCTAGACTCTGGAGATCACGTATCTGTTCAGCTACGTTGTATTAGAAACAGCAAGTCAAAAAGCCTCCTGTGATTCAAGGAGTGGTAAAAGAGACTATTTCTTGATGGGAGAAACTAAAAAGAATTTACAGCCATATTAAATCTATCAGAATCTGTCCTCTGGTAATATAATTACTTATGATCTTCCCATATTCACATATTAACATTTATCTGTTCTCAGGATCCTTAAAAGTGGGGCACCTGGGTGGCTCAGTGGTCGAGCATCTGCCTTTGGCTCAGGTCCTGGGATGGAGTCCTGCATCAGGCTCCCTGCAGGGAAACTGCTTCTCCCTTTGCCTATGTCTCTGCCTCTCTCTGTGTATCTCAGGAATAAATAAAGAAAACCTTTTTTAAAAAATCCCTACAAGTATTATCTATAAGTAGCACTGAGCTCAGAGTCCAGTATCTAATTATGTATTTTGTCCAGAAATCTATAAGCTAAAAAGGTGACGCACCACTATCAACTCACCAAACACATCCATCCATCCATCCATCTAGCATTGGTAAAATGGAGACAAGATAACCTCAATAGAAATAATATGAACATATAACCTCAATATGAATGGGACCATATGGAATTTACGGGTTCAGAGTAATTCTGAAACACAGCCCATCACTTACTGCCAGCTGCTTATCTCTGAAGATAGGGAATGTAAAAAAAAAAAAAAAAAAAAGATAGGGAATGTTCTTTGATCATGGCTCCTATGTGTTCCCTAAAAATGACTCTCTCATCCATTGTTGTCCTAAATTCTTGGTGCCCTCCCTGGATTCTTGGTTCTGCTCTCTAAAATGCTTTTCTTTTCTATAGCATATGTTTGTAATTAAGTAGTTACAATGGCCTACTTTCTGCTTTCCACAGATCTCTTTTCTTCTGTAAATGCCTCAGTTCCTAAAGGTCAAGTCCAAGTTGATAGTCTTGGTACCAGTTCAACACCAATGTTCTTTAACGTAGCCATCCTAGAATCTTCTATCTTTATAAAATCGGCTTTAAAATCAAACAGTCCCTTTTTTAGTTCATCTGTTCATCATACGTAGCTGGGAAAATAAAATGGGCACCTTCAGTATCTGGCTAGAGATCTCCTTAGTCAGACCCTTATGAGTATTTAGTACAATATCTTTCTTCTGAATTACAGCAAGTGATAGTTTTACGACTGTTCAGCCACTTGTGACATAGGTTGCTCTTTCTCAGCTTCCAACAGTTCCTTTGCTTCTTTTCTAGCCTCTACTGACAGTTTCCTTGCCTCCTCCCCCCCTCCCCTTATCACCTAGTACTAAATTGTAAAACCATTTAGGGTCTTACATCCAGTTCATGTCTGGCAGTTTGTGCTTTTCACTCAGTGGGGCACCTTGGTTCTATGTCCTGCGGCATCTTATCCTCTAATAGGTAGTATCAGCTTCCTTACATGACAACCTTAGGGCAGCATTTTAAAAGCAGAAAGACCAAAGTCATACATTGTCACTTTCAGGTCATTCTATTTATGAAAGAAAGTCACAGGGCCAGTTTCCTTTTAAAGACTGAAGGAATTTTTGCATCCATGTTTATCAGATATACCAGAATGTAGCTTTCTTTTTTTTGTAGTGTCTTCATCTGATTTTAATACCAGGTAATACTGGTCTCATAGAATCAATTTAGAAGGTTCCCCTTCTCGTCTATTTTTTATAGTGGTTTGAGAAGAATAGGTATTGATTCTTCTTTAAATGTTTGATAGAATTCACCTATGAGGCCATCTAGTCCTAGACTTCTGTTTTGTGGGAGTTGATTACTGATTCAATTTCATTGCTAGTAATTAGTCTGTTCATATTTTCCATTTCTTTCTACTTATGTTTCTAGGAATCTACATATGTTTCTTCTAGAACATCCAATTTATTAGCTTATAATTTTTCATAATGTTCTTTATAATCCTTTGTATTTCTGTGGTGTCAGTTTATTTCCTCTCCTTTATTTTTTTTAAGATTTTATTTATTTATTCATAGACACAGAGAGAGAAAGGCAGAGACACAGGGAGAGGGAGAAGCAGGCTCCATGCAGGGAGCCCAATGTGGGACTTCATCCCAGGTCTCCAGGATCACACCCCAGGCTGCAGGCGGCGCCAAACCACTGCGCCTCCGGGGCTGCTCTCTCCTTTATTTTTGATTTGAGTCCTTTCTTTTTTGTTTTGTTTTGTTTTATGAGTCTGGCTAAAGGTTTGTCAATTTGCAAACCAAATCCAACAATACACTTAAAAAAATCCTTCATGATGATCAAGTAGGATTTATTCCCAGGATATAAGAGTGGTTCAATGTTCACAAGTTAATCAGTGTGACTTATCACATTAACAAGACAAGGGAAAAAAAAACAAATGATCATCTGAATAGATCCTGAAAAAGCATTCAACAAAATACAATGTTCATTCAAGATAAAAACCTTCAACAGAGTAGGTTTCAAGGGAACCTACTTCAAAATAATAAAGGCCATGTACAGTCCACAGCTAGCATCATATTCAATGGTGAAAAATGTTAGCTTTCCCCTAAGGTTAGGAAAAAGGCAAGGATGTCTACTCTTAGCACTTTTATTCAACACAGAATTGAAAGTCCTAGCCACAAAAATCTGGTAAGATAAATAAATAAAAGGCAATTTGTTAAGAAAGAAGTAAAATTTTCATTATTTGCAGATGACATGTTATCATATATAGAAAATTCTAAGAACTCCACAAATATACTACTAGCACTAATAAATGAATTCAGTACAGTTTTAGGACACAAAGTCAAATACAGAAATTTGTTGCATTTCTATACACTAATAATGAAGCAGCAGAATGAGAAATTAAGAAAACAATCTCATTTATAACTGTACCAAAAAAGAATAAAATACCTAGGAATTAGTCAAGGAGGTTAAAGATCTGTACTTTGAAAACTGTAAAACACTGATGATAGAAGTTTAAAATGATACAAATATATGGAAAGATACCCCTACTTACAAATTGGAAGAACCAATATTGTTAAAATATCCATACTACTCAAAGCAATCTATAAATTTAATTCAATCTCTTTCAAAATAAGCAGCATTTTCACAGTACTAGACCAAGTAATCCTAAAATTTGTATGAAACCACAAAAGACCTCAAATAACCAAAGCAATCTTGAAAAAGAAGAAAAAAGCTCAGGTATCACAATCTCAGATTACAAAATATACTATTAAGCTGTATTCAGGATACCAAAACAAAAATAGACACATAGATTAACAGAACTGAGAGCAGCTAATAGAACCAAATAGACCACACTTTTATGGTCAATTAATCTACGACAAAGGGGGCAAGAATATGCAATGGGGCAAAAATAGTCTCTTCAATCAAATGATGTTGGAAAACTGGACAGCATTCAAAAGGATGAAACTGGACCACTTGTTTATACCATATACAAAAGTAAACTTGAATGGATTACAGACCTAAATGTGAGACCTGAAACCATCAAATTCCCAGAAAAAAACATAGGCAGTAATTTCTTTGTCATCAGTTGTGGAAGCATTTTTCTAGATAGGTCCCCTGAGGAAAGAGAAACAAAAGCAAAATTAAACTATTAGGACTATACCAAAAAAAAAGGCTTTTTCACAGCAATGGAAATGTTCAACAAAGCAAAAATGCAGTTTACTGAATGGGAGAAGATTTTGGCAAATGGTATATTCAGTGAGGGATTGATATCCAAAATATATGAGGAACTTATACAACTCAACACCAAAAAATTTAAAAAAATAATAATCTGATTAGAAAGTTAATAGAGGTCCTCAAAGACATTTTACCGAAGAAGACATACAAATGGCCAACAGACTTATGAAAAGATAGTCAACATCACTAGTCATCAGGGAAATGCAAATCAAAATCATACTGAGCTATCACTTTACAATGTACAAAATGGCTAAAATCAAAAACACAAGAAACAAGAAGTGTTGACAAAGATGTGGAGGAAAGGAACCTACTGATGATAGGAAAGCAAAATGGTCCAGCCACTATGGAAAGTAGTACAGAAGTTTCTCAAAAATTTTTAAAAAAGAATTACCATATAATACAGTAATCCCACTGCTGAGTACTTACCCAAACGAAAACACTAGTTCAAAAGATATATGTACCCTTTGTTTATTGTAGCATTATTTAAAATAGCCAATGTATGAAAGCAATTCAAGTGTCCATTGTTAGATAAATGGATAAAAAAGATGTGGTAAATATGTACAACGGGGTGTTACTCAGCCATAAAAAAAAAAGAATGAAATGGAACCATTGGTAATGACTTGGATGGACCTAGAGGGTGTAGTGCTAAGTGAAATGAACAGAGAAAGACAAATACCATATGGTTTTACCCCTTGTGGAACTTAATAAACAAAAACAGAAACAAACAAACAAACAAAAAAAACAGACACTGAAGTACAGAGAACAAACTGGTGATTGCCAGTGGGAAGATGGGTTAGAAGAGGATGAAACAGATAAAGGGGATTAAGAGTACACTTATCTTGATGAGCATCAAGAAATGAACAGAAGTGTTGAATTACTATATTAGACACCTGAAGCTAATATAACACTGTGTGTAAATCACATTTCAAAAAAGGGACTCCTGGGTGGCTCAATGCTCAACTATCTGCCTTTGGCTCAGGTCGTGATCCCAGGGTCCTGGTACTGAGTTCCATATCGGGCTCCCCACAGGGAGCCTGCTTCTCCCTCTGCCTGTGTCTCTGCCTTTCTCTTTGTGTCTCTCATGAATAAGTAAATAAAATCTTTTAAAAAAATTGTATTTCAAAAAAAATTGAAGAAATCCAACCCAACTTGATACAAAGATGGAAGACCACATTTCTACCACACATATGGTAGTTATAATCTTTATCTTACTATTCCTGTAGTTGAAGGACTTACTACCATAAGACCTTCTGCATTGTTTTGCACAATATTTGTTAGACATCTTGTATTCAATGCATAAATTTTCCACAAAAGTTTCACCATAGTATCATCTCTAAATAAAAAGATAAGTACATGTCTAAGCAAATGTTTATGACACCATGTCCTTAAAAACTGGAGAAACATCTATAGATCAAGCTCTCATCAAAAATTAAAAGCCATTTTAATATGCCCAGTCAGCTTTCTGCTAATAGAAATGTGGCCTATGCGTCCTTGAGAAAAAAACACAAGGTAAATTTCTTTAAATCAATCTATGATTTAGGTTCTTTTTTCTTTTCTAATTGGGATTTTGTACAGTAAATGGAATTGCAATATACAGAAACTTATAAATCACATTCAGACAGGGTACGTAATTCAGAATAAACTTTCAAAAAAATGAGAAACTGACAAATACTCGTTTGAGCATGGATACATTTTCTATTAAGACAAACATTTTCTCAATCATATTGCCCTTTCCTAAACTTTCTTTAAAAAGAAATTCCATGATGAGAATGCTGTATAAATATTTTAATGTATTTTTTTCCTGTGACTAAAATTACTTATTTCCAAAAAGTACTGAGGTACCATTTTATTTCCACTTAAGCATATTTAAAAATAAAGCTGAATATTCACCTGGTTTCCTCCAAGTAAAGTAGACTTTGATGTAAAAGGTGGGAAATGCATTTTAGTCAGACAGTTGTTAAACGATTATTTTTTTCTTAATAATAACCATGCAGCACTGAGGAAATCACTTATCTCTTTGGATTTCTAATTCCTCACCTAAGATATGAAATAGGAACTTCTTACAGGTCTTATAGCTCTGAAATACCTAGTTTTCTACAAGCCTTTTTGCTGTCTAACGCACTAATGCAAACGTGAAGGACTCATTAGGTTGCTTTGCACTATCCATCAGTTTCATTAACAAGAGCTTTACTACTTAGGAGAATATGGTAGTAGATGATTAATGAGCCAGATCTTCAGACTAAATATACATTCTCACATTGCTTAGCATACTGATGAACCAGCTGAGAAAAAAAAAAAAAAAAAACATAAGTTGAGACTGTCCAATTTCCTTACGGTGGCAATTTTATTTTTCACACTTAATGAAGTTAACACCTAGGAGATTGAACAAGAAAAATAAACAATAAATGCATAGGTGTCTCCAAAGTAAGGACAAATGTCAAGTCAAAATACAAGAAAACAGGTAGAGTTAATTTTAATATTTCATATTATATTTAACTTGCAAATATTTCATATTAAATTTAACTTGCAAATAAATTTTTAAAAGTTCGTGGAAGTCTCAGGTTATCTTTTTTTTCCCTAAAGTATTTACACTAACTATTGTCCTTTGATCATGTCATTCCTTTTTCTCAGTTATTCTTTTGACACTTCTAATCAGGAGGCTAAGATACCAGGAAACCTCCCAATTATGTAATTTATAGTTATGCTCTCCATACTGAAAGTAACCGAGGCTTCTTAAACAAGTGATTTCAGCTTTTTTCACAGAAAACTACTATGTCAAAAGGACAAGAAGTCAATTTGAAACCAGTCTTTCACTCCCCCAAAATGTAACCATTTCAACATCAAAATAATAACTGTGATGTACTGAAACAATGTCAAATAAATGACATTTCATTAAGTTCATTATATTTTAAAACTCAAGGGTTATCTTTGGAGCTTACTAGAGTACCCACTCACTGTTTCTGAAAATTGGTAGAGGGGATAAATAAGCATTTATCCTGCTTCTATATCATGAATCATATTTAGGGCAAGCAAATAGTGCAAAGTAGGACAACGTTAAATCAATACTATTGCAATAAATAAAACACAAAGAGCATGTAAAGATCTGAGAGCAGGAATTTTCTTGAAATCCTTACAGCAAAATTTTCTTAACTTTTCTTACGATCAAGAATTTTCTTAACTTGCCCTGAAGAGTTGATGTGTTCTTCCCTATCTATCCTCCTACCAATGGTGTAGAAGCACAGACCTCGCCTCTGAGCTCCTCTGGCTTACTGCTTCCTTCCTTCATGTGGGCACAGTAACTACAGAATTTGGATATTTCTCCAGGAGAAACACAGCCTCACATTGGTGCATCCTTACATATGTGTATTTCCCCCCACTTTTTGTAAAGGTAATCTTGGGATCCCTGGGTGGCGCAGCGGTTGGGCACCTGCCTTTGGCCCAGGGCGCAATCCTGGAGACCCGGGATCAAATCCCACATCAGGCTCCCGGTGCATGGAGCCTGCTTCTCCCTCTGCCTGTGTCTCTGCCTCTCTCTCTCTCTGTGACTATCATAAATAAATAAATAAATAAATAAATAAATAAATAAATAAATAATTAAAAATTAAAAAAAAAAAAAAGGTAATCTTAAATTTGATCCCAAACATCATTTGTGCCAGTTTTTCAACTCCAAATTAGTATGCTTTAGTTTAATAAATAAGTTGTCACTAATTTTCAAAGCATTTCCACATGAATTAGCTCATTTGATCACATATGTTATCCTGAATGGTATTACTCATTGGAATGTTACCAGGAAGAGGTTTTTTCTCAGTGGACAGGGTGGAGATAGGGTGGAAAGTTACCTTACTGGAAAGCGAGAAGACAACAAAAAGAAGTAGATTTGAGTGGGATGTAAAAGTAACAACTTGGAAGTAACAGCAAAGTTTGGGGAGGTTCAACATAAAATGAGAGAAAAGATGAGGAAGAGACAGAAATAATATACTCAGAAAGACACACACACATACATACTAGTAGATAAGTAAAAAGAGGAAGTAGAGATCAAGGAGGAAGGAATAGAATGGGGAAAAAACTGATGAATTCAATTTAGGTTCTAAAGTATGCTAATCAAGTCATCCTGCTTATACCTGACTGTGCAGTCCATTTGACCTGTGGCTAGTAAAATAAGTGACAATCCATAATTTATTATCTCCGTCTTTTGAAAGGCTAATTGGCTTTTTTGCAATTAAATACTCTTCAGAACTCTTAAGCAGTTCCTATCAAACCTTCAACTGTCTATAACTGTAGAGCCAAAGCAGTCCTTTGGGAGACACGATTCAATTGCTCACTTGTCATGAGAAGAAAACAAAGGTCAGACCAGTTTTTCTCCAAGTGTAGGCCAGCTTTCTAGGATCAGACACCTACAATCCTCACTAAATGCAGATTCTTGGGTGCTGCCAGGATACCCTGGATCAAAACTTCTGAAGGTGGGACCCAGGAAATTGCATTTTTAACAAAAATCTTAGATGTTTCTTATATATACTCAAGGTGTATGTTTGTGTGTTGTTGTTGTTGTTTTCTGCTAGAAGAAAGAGAGCCAAGGAGCAGGCTGGGTTAATAATCTAAAGTACTTTTATCAACTATTGAATTCAGTATCTTTCAGAAAGAAAAATAATAAAACAACAGTTATCCGGTAGTCCTCTGGTTGTCCTATTAACTACAGAGCAAGTTCAAGGAAACAGTTCTGCTCAGAATCACAATGTGTATGTGTGTGTGTGTGTGTGTTAAGGATTTTATTTATTTATTTGAGAGAAAGAGAAAGAGAGAGAGAGAGACCACAGTGGGGTGAGCGGCAGAGGGAGAAGCAGGGAACCCAATGTGGGCCTCGATTTCTGGACCCTGGGATCATGACCTGAGCTGAAGGCAGACGCTTAACCAACTGAACCAACTGTGTTGCCCTGAGAATCACAACGTTTTCACTTCCTTCTGTAAGTGGCTAAAGTAAAATATGTATCTTGAAATTCCAAAGAAAATTCAGCAAAATCAAAAAGCAGACAAATGTGGCATTTGTTCCTTTCTCAGGTATTCATTCCCTATCCTATTTAATTTCTTTATGCCACCCAAAATGGGAGAATGGAAGATTAAAATAGGAGTATGAGTTTAATTGAAAAGTCTTAGAAAAATTTTCCTTTAGAGTCAAAGACCCGGGAAGCAGGCTACCTTATGTTAATAAAAGCCCTGTTGCAACTCGTTTTCAAGGCAGATGTATGGCAGGATCCAGCAGGAGCTTACATCTGTTACTTATGTGCCAGCCTTCCTCTGTAGAAACTCTAAGCTGTGTAATCAAACACATTCTTGCTCACCAAGGGAGGCTAAAATCCATATTGCTCACTTACGGCTTGTTCTTGGACAGAATCCTGATGGGAACCATGTGACAGACCATATAGACATAGATTTTAGGGATGCTAGTTGACTAAGATCTGACTGGCTATTTGGAAACCATTTTTGTCACCTTATCAAGTGTCTTTGAACAAATATACCAAAGAACATACCTTTCTTGTAGAGTTCAATTTGTTGGAGAAAAAAAATCCAGGGGGATTTCTTTTTCACCACATCTTGAAGTCTCAGAGGTTCCATGTAATATCTGATTAATGTAGTATTCAAGAGATATAAATGACTCTAGAAATTCTGAATGATAGTGAACTTAACCACTTCCTCATCAGATCTTAGAATCTCGCTGAACTGTGAGAAATGATAAAAATGTCCTCTACAAGGTCATTATAGGCTTGTTTATCTGTTTATCCTGATAGAAAATAAGACTTAATGTTTGTTCTATTACCTTTCATGTGGTTTGAGAATTATTTAACATCACTTATTTGATAATTCTTTGGGGCTTCTGGGTGGCTCAGTTGGTTAAGTGTCTGACTCTTGATTTCAGCCTTAGGTCTGGATCTCAGAATCATGAAATCAAGCCCCGCATCAAGTTCTATGCTGAGCATGGGGCCTACTTAAGATTCTCTCTCTCTCTCCCTTTCCCCAGCTTATTCTTTCCTTCAAAAGGAAAGAAGGAGGGAGGGAGGGAGGGAGGGAGGGAGGGAGGGAGGGAGGGAGGGAGGGAAGGAAGGAAGGAAGGAAGGAAGGGGAAGGAACAAAGGAAGGAAGGAAGGAAGGGGAAGGAACAAAGGAAGGAAGGAAGGAAGGAAGGATGGAAGGAAGGAAGGAAGGAAGGAAGGAAGGAAGGAAGGAAGGAAGGGGAAGGAACAAAGGAAGGAAGGAAGGAAGGGGAAGGAACAAAGGAAGGAAGGAAGGAAGGAAGGAAGGAAGGAAGGGGAAGGAACAAAGGAAGGAAGGAAGGAAGGGGAAAGAACAAAGGAAGGAAGGAAGGAAGGAAGGAAGGAAGGGAGGGAGGAAGGGAGGGAGGGAGGGGATAGAAAAAAGGAAAAAAAAATTCTTTAAAAAGCATGAAGTATGTAGGATTGATTCATATGATACCATTCCAGGATATTCGTCCCAAGATACTGTGTCGATATTGAAATTCCAGAGAAAAAACTTTTAAAATTAAATGTTTGCACATGCATTTGGTAAAAATCACAAGTATGATTATGCACTAGAAGCTTATTGTTCATTTAATATCTGCTTATTGTTTCCTCTTACCCTTCACATATTTACATGCAGCTTTCAACGATGTCCTACTGACTCCTGTAATTTTTGTCTCTTGTTTTTCACATAAGGTGGCTAAATATAGCCAAATGGTGTCTTTTAAATTGTGCATGCAGAAATTTTTGCTATGTTTGCTGTGCTAACAATATATGGACAGCATAAATATTATTCTCATTTTCTGCTTTTATTCTTCAACCTCTTTAGATATGGTGGCTTTTTTTTTTGTATTCAGTATAAATTCAAGAGGTACCTAAAAGATGAGCTGAAAAATTTCTGACAGCTCATATAAAATGACAGCTCACCTAGATATCTATACAGTAAACTCTGTCAATAATATAAGAACATAATAGCTAAGATTTATGTATATGAATATTATTCCTTGTAACCCCATGAAGTACATAACTAATTATTCCCATATTATATATAACTAAACTGCAGAACACAGAGGTTAACTGACAGACAGTAAATGGCCAAGCCCAGGCTTGACTGTTATTGAATTCAGACGATTTAGTTCAAGAGCTCCAAGAAGCAGATGCCAAAATAGGATTAAAAATGCAAAGATCTTACTTGAGGAAATACCCATGGAGGAATGGAGAAAAAGCCAGAGAGGCAGGGAGAGCCGTCAGAACACATGCAAATCTCTAGAAATGAGAGACAGAGTTGGGGCACCTGGGTTCGGTGTCTGCCTCTGGCTCAGGTCGTGATCCTGGGGTCCTGGGATCGAGTCCTGCATAGGGCTCCTCACATGGAACCTGCTTCTCCCTCTGCCTGTGTCTCTGCCTCTCTCTGTGTCTCTCATGAATAAATAAAATCTTAAAGAAAAAGAGAGAAATGAGAGAGAGCGATACAGACTGGTTGGGGTAGAAATGACTTAAATACAGGGCGGTCTAAGGAAAGTTGGCCAAGGCACTCGGAGACTGTAGGTCAAGGATCCCATCAGGGGAGTGCCCTGTCTCCCAAGACTGAGCCTCCCTTCATCCCCCTGCCTCAACGCAAACGCAGCTACAGGTTTCAGAGCACAGCATGTGGGGCCTATGGTCAGTGATGTTCCTTGTGCCCTCTGTATCTGCAGGTCTGCGTGATGCACTCTCAGAACCAAAACCTGGTCTTACCCACTACACAACATGGCCTGTGAGTCTAAGTGGAAGGGGGGCAGAGAGGTGAGGGGAAAAAAACACAACAAGCAGTCCCAAGGTGGCTAAGGTCTAACAATGAGCTGAATACAACGGGCAGAGCACAGTAGTGAATCCAGAATCACACAGACTCTGTAAATCCCTGCATGTTTCCAAGTAACAATTGGGATTCTAAAAGACTTCCCTTCCTAAGTCCATATGATTTATAAACAGAGGGTACTATATAGTTGCTTGCATGTGTCTCAGACAGATGTGGGCCATGGGCTCACGAGAGTCTGGCACACCTGAGGAGCTCAGCCTGGGAGGCTGAGCATTGGGCGCCCAGGACTGCTGGGGATGCCCACAGGTCCTTAGACCTCACAAGCCCTTCAGCACAGAGCTGGAGACTCCAGAGCCTTCGCGAAGGCTAAGAAAGGTGTACACATTCCTGCAGGATGTTGCTAACGGATGTTGAGGGGCCTTCACCCCATCAGACGGTATTATCTGTACCAGGGAGTCTTTGGAAGTTTTGAAAATCAGTAAGAGCAGTTCCTCTAAAAGAGATACTCGTGAAAGGCAAAATTTAGATGGAGAACAACCTAATAGAGTAAGTTATTTCTTTGTCTACATCTAAGTTATATCCTTTAAATCAGTCTATTAGCATCTGCCTGTCAATTGCTTTTACCATGACACTCAACTGAATTCTTGTCTTAACCAGCCTCACATGGCAGAGAAAATCCACAAGTAACACAGAAAGGTCCATGCAGTTACTTATTTCAGAAGTCCTCATTTTCTTCTACGTGACTCACCGTAACAATTTACTGTTATTCCTGCCTCAGCCCCCGCTACAATCAGTGTATCCTATACACTGTTGTCAGATGAATCTTATAGCAGCAGTTTTCTTATAATGAAAACTAAACATGCAAGTGTTGAATTCCAACTGTTTCTGATCATTTGCGTGACTCAGAAAGTCACAGAAATCCCCCTGACGTTTGCAATCCCAATCTATAAAAAGATAACGAGGTGGGTTTTCAGCCACAAATTTGCATTTCATTGTCTGCTACTGTACTGTAATTGTTTCTCCTCTTCCAGAGGACGTGAGGTTAAGCTCTATCAACAGAGGGTGCTGCTAGAGGGACACCAGAGGTAGGAGTTTCTCTTCCTGGTGCTGCTGAGCCTCTCTCCCAGGTTCCTGGAGGGCCTAGGACTTTAGTGGAACCCAGATATCAAGAGGCAGCCAATAGCACCTCTGGGCAAGCAGTAGGCAGCATTTTTCTAGGAGCGGTTCCCTTGGTACACAGCTGAGCACCTCTGCAAGAGGTATGACCATCTCCGCACACCCTTGTGAATAGCTTTCCCCCACCCCCCTTGGCTTTGCAGGGCGTTCTGAGGTTCAGAACTTTTCCATGGGCAGCTTCACCATCACCCCAAAGGAGGATTCCCAGAGGGCCTATTTTGCAAAAACAACCAACTTCACCATCCAGTGGGCGATGGTTGCAACTTTCCAAAAAGGTCTGCATCTCAGTGCCATAGAAGGAAATCATCCAGATTTGCCTCCTGGTTGGGTACTGGATGTCAGCCCTCACTAGAAGTAGAAGCTTCTGCCTATATTCACTATTCTAGAATTATTTAGCTTTCTTTCCCCCTAACTAGCCAATCCCATATTACAGTTACTTTCCATGTTGAATTACTGTGTGATTTCTGTCTCCCAATTAGAACCTGGTTAATACAGCAGCAATACCCATTGTCATAGGATTATTAATTGAAATGAAGGATATAAATTGCGAAGTACAGTAATACGCTAATGGCAAAAGTGCTTAGTAAATTGTAACTGTGAATATCATTATTGGAATTTAATCCTGATAATGATAATTCCTAATGAGCCAAATTGGAGAATTCACCATTTTGCAAACACATTTGTTTCTTATCTCTGTGTCTTTGCTCAGGCTAATACCTCTGGTTAGATTGCCTTTGAAACGATTCTTCAAGATTCAGAATCTCTGGAAAAATATCAGAATTCTCATCTTAGGCCGTTCAGCCCAAGTACCGGGAAACCTTGATTTTAAAGCAAATGCTCTGGGTAGAAGTAGATCCATTTCAATCTAATAAATAAACACTGTTTTAGCATTTTTCTATACACCCAAAGTTATTAGGTAGCTTTCTGTCTGCAAGTCACTCACATCCCATTGGTATATACAAGATCGATGACAAAGAACTATAAGGTAATTCTGATGTGCTTACAAGTTTATTTACAAGGCACTTACATGGGTGTGGAAAATTGATCTTCTTTTATCTATTACTGATTTTACTAAGTTGTAGATCACCAAAACTGTTAAACTTGCCCGACATGCTAAAATGTTTTAAGTTTCCTAAAATGCTTGGCCTCTTGTCTATCCAAGCAACACTCCACTCTACAATCACCCCCACCCCAGAAAGGCACCTTTGATTGTTAAAGAGGACATCTAGGTTTGACTTTATAGCTTTGGCAGAAGGGAAATGTCCTCGCCTTGTCCTGGTTCCGTGTCTGCGTTGATTGGTGTTTCTCAGGTGTCATTACAGGAGCCCCATCTTTGGGCCATATGTTGGTTCCTGCTGGTCAACTTCTGCCTAAAATAACTTGTGGTTTTTGTCCCTGTGAACAGTTAGACCTCAGGGTGATCTCACATCTGACTGAGCCCTACTATGGTACCACTCACTGGCACTGCAGACATCCTCTGATTCTCTTCTTTGTTGACCACCACAGGTCCCTGGACTTCGTCTCACAGACAACCGGTGTGTTTTTTTTTTTTTTTTTTTTTTTTGACCACAAGCAGTAAAGTTTAATTAACCAGTTCCTGGAGGAACCTTCACAGACCAGCATCACATCGAGAAGCTGAAGGATGGAAGCAGCAGGAGAACCACAGGCCAAGTCCACCCGTGCCACCACCGCACCCCCCTGATGCAGGCAGGCTGCCTGGGACTCCAGAGCAGACAGCCTGCCCAGCACTCCATCTCCTCCTGGCCAGCAGGTCAGCAGAATCCATCAGAGTCCCAAATCCAGACCTGGTTCCCTCTGAGGCCATCTCTTAAAGTGACCCACTCCCTGCCTGATGTGGTGCAGGCCAATGACAAGTTTCGATCACGGGCTGTACTGGAGGCCAGGGGTCTGACTGGAGCAGGGTCTGGGGGCCTTGGAAGGGATCTGGGGATGGGTACTCAGAAGATCGGGATCAGGGACACCAAAGGGAAAAAGAAACCCTGGCTTGCGGCCAGCAGGGGAACTGGGCCCAGCACTCAGATGGGGCCCATCTAGGCAGGTCATTCTGAGTGCAGAGCCGAGTACAGCAGGACTCCAGCCTGTGAGCGGCTCTCCATCGTCAGTCATTCCCCGGTGGCAGCTGTGTCAGGATCAGCTGCTCTGTGGAGTCAACCTGGCCGTGGTCCTCTATTTCCCAGAGTCTGGAATCCATTGCTCTGTACCTTCCTCCAGGGTGGAGCTGCCATGTGAAGGGCAGCTGGGAGAGGGTCAGCTCGCTGGGGAGCATGGGCACCTGGGGGTGCACTGGCATCTGCCATATGTGGACTGTGATGCTGGGTTCATGCTTCCCCTCAGCCTCCCAGTGAGGGTCTGACGCATGGCATGCTCACAGACTCCCAGTTACGTACTAAGTATTAGCCCTGATGCGAGACATGGAGGAAACTCTCGTACCCCAGAACCAAAGAGAACTAAGATTACCTCCAACTGCTCAATAGGTTCTTCCCACCTGACTGTGTTCTCTGAAGAACTGCCCAGGGTCAATTCCAGACCACAGCATGTTACCAGTTGTCTGTGCCAGTGTTCCTAAACAGGAAGAGGAGCCACAGGGTTCCCAGCCTCAATTTCTCCCTCTGACAACTGCAGTCCCATCGATCCAGGATTTCATTTCAGAGGAATGACAGTGAGAGTCCCACATCCCAACCACATGTCTCCTATAATTCTGCTTTCTGTTGTCTCCATAATTCCCTGGAGCCAGGAAAAGAAGATTTTAATCTCCTTCTCCTTTCCTGACACAGATTTCATCTACATTGTATTTTTCCTTTTTCAGCTCATTCCACACAGGTAAGCCTTATGGCAGGCAGGGAATCTGGCTCACTACTAAAGACATTTACATCGTTTTTGTCTTCCAAGATAGTTGAATTATGAAATTCCCTTTACAATATTTCCTGAAGACTCTAAAAATTCTTGATGTTCCCTGTTCTCTTCAGAGGGGATGTCCTAAGTTGCATTCAAATCCTCTCCTTCGGGAGGGCTTACTTCATTGAGTCGATTACATTTGGGCATAAGGCACTAACTCATGAAACTGTCCTGACTTTCTTTGTGTGTGTGTGGTTGTGTGTGTGTGTGTGTGTGTGTAGTAAAAATATGTAACCTGTTTTTTTGAGCACAAAATTGATTTAGCAACCTATGTCCCCCTCTTCATGTTCTGCTAGCAGTAGCAACTTCATTTTACTGATTGGATGCCTAGACTACATGTACTGATAAAGAATAATTTGGATGCAGAATCCATAAGAAATGTGTTTCCAGTAGTTAAAAATGCTGCAGCCCCACTTCTGAGGTACACAAATCAAGAAGTACTTAAAGACTACAACACAATCCCCAGAATACTTCCATCCAAACTATGAAAGGAGATGACCTAAAAGGACTCTGAAAGATCCAAGAGAGATACTGAGTTAACTTGGGGGGAAAGGATGTCCTTGAACTCAGACATCACTTCTCATTTATGTCTGTATTCTTCCCAACATCTCACATAGCTCCTCTCACACTGTAACAACACCCAACTATTTGTTGAACTGAACTTAGCAGAACTGGTACGTCACACTCAGTTTCATACTGAAAAAGTAAAACTTAGAGTTACTCACTTATCCCTTGGTAAAATGAAAGCATACTCCTCAGCAAAATCTTCTTATGAAATCACAGGCAGAACCTGAGATGTTTTGGACAGCTGGGTTTATTTTTATTTCTACTGAAAATGAATGCACTTAAATCTAAAAGCTAAGTGGTTGCCACTATGTTTAGTTTCTACACACCATTTCGTCAACATTTTTCATGAACTATTGCTTTTATTTGCTTTCCAGTGAAGGGAGTCTGGGGTATTTCTCTGATTGAAAAAAGAGAAGAGAAGTCATTGTTGCATAGATAGTTCCAAAAAAGCTGCTTTCCCTGACTGATTCTGTAGTCACAACAAGCATATCGCTGCGGGTAGTCTGAGTCTGAAATTCAGCTTGAGGGAGAGTAAATCAATGATTCACTTTAAGGAAAAATAACTAGCTTTAGGCAAAAAATTAAAATTCAGGACAATAAATGAAAGTGTATGCCATGTTCAGAAATTATATTAGTGACCCAACAAAGAGCTGGGAAATTCAACACTGTCCTAGCCTTGCCTTTATTTGCTCTAAAGTGTTTTGTATGTTTTTTAATAAAGTCATCTAAGCTTTCTTTGTCTAAAGCAGGGCTGTAAACTTAGCAGAAAAATGCAGTACCCCAAAAAGCAATTTAGTTAAAACTCTGTCACACTGATCAGAACGGATCGTCTACACAGGAACCCAACAGGCAGGATTGAACTATATCAGTTACACACCACGGAAATAGACTGAGCTGATTACAGATACGCTAGAAATGGTCTTCGGAATAATTTAATTAAAGTATTTGTGTACAGTTGTGAAATACATAAAAAGAAGTCAGTAGACTCACATGTTTAATGTAGATTATAATAATGTCTTGGAATAAATGGAGAAGCACGTCCTTGAAGCAGCATAAAGAAGTAGTAGAATTAATAAATGGAGAAGCACATGTTTTTTGCAGGATGAAGAAGTAGAATTACTTTTATATTACAAGCAATATAAATTAGGCATCAGGGAAAAGAATATAGATGAGTTAAAAAAAAGTACTGGCTTTTCATTTGGACTAACTTGAGTTATTTGCTGAAATTGGCAAAAATTCAAGTTAGATTTTCTTGATGAAACTGAAGGCATAGGGGCATTCATGCATTGCTGGAAGGAATGCAAAATGGTACAACCATTGTGAAAGGGAATTTGGCAATATTCAGCAAAATCATAAATGCTCTAATCTTTGATTTAGCCATATCTTCTCCTAGAAAAGTATCCTAAAGATATCATGCAAATTAGAAAGATATATGCAACTATCTGTGAATTAGACCATAACAATTTATAATAGTAAAAGATTAGAACTAACTCTTAATAGAAACTTGAGGGGCGCAGAGGCTTCTGGGAGCATAAAAGATGACAACAGCAGCTAGGCCAACTTTTGAACCTGAGAGAGGTGGGAGGGGAAAAGGAGAAGGTGATTTGAGCCAACTCTCTAAGCAGTATTCAAGTAGAGAACCTACCTTCTCATAAAAAGATAAAATATACACAAACTACTCAGGACGCCCCTGAAGGGGTTCGCAACCATGACTTCAGGAGGGAGCTGGAAGAGAGCGAGCGAGCTGCTGCAAGAGAAAAAAATAGAGATTGTCCAACAAGAGAACATACAACCTCCTCGTCGGTATCAAAGAGCCTCGGTTAGACCAGATTCCTGCTGCCAACCTTGCTGCAAATGATCCTCTAACAGATGAGGAAGACGAGGATGAAGATTTTGAAGAGGAGAGTGATGATGATGACACTGCAGCTCTTCTTGCAGAACCAGAAAAAATTAAAAAAGAAAGATCTGAAGAGCAAGCCAAGAAGGAACAAGAACAGAAAGCTGAAGAAAGAAAGAATACGTGTGGAAAACATTTTGAGTGGAAACCCTCTCCTTAATCTCACTGGTCCATCCCAGCCTCAGGCCAACTTCAAAGTTAAAAGAAGGTGGGACGATGATGTTGTTTTTAAGAACTGTGCAAAAAGGTGTAGATGCTCAGAAGACAGACAAAAGATTTGTAAATGATACACTGCGATCTGAATTTGACAAAAAGTTCATGGAGAAATATATTAAATAATGCAGTTTTATGTGCTTAATTCAAGACTGTAAGGTGTAAAAAAAAAAAGAAACTTGAATAAGTTATTTCATAATCATATAACAAAATACACATATTTATAAAAGTAATAATGATTAACTAGTATATATTGCTACGGAGTAATTGTTGGTATGTATTTCTAATAAGTTGGCAAAGGAGAGAAAATTTCCATAGTATGTTACCATTCATCTAAAACTACTATTGTTCTAATTATATTAATATTACTATCTTTTTAAAATGGAAGACTAACTCATCAATATTTTTAAATCCTTAGGAATGTATTAATTTTGAAAAACATCACTGATAACTTATGGAAGATGCCATATAATAGTTATTATTTTATAAAATTGGATGATGGAAAAATATCAAGCATTAGTTGCTTTTTTTATGGATTGTAACATAAAGTGACAAAAAATTAATGGGGGAAATTTTCTCTTCATAAATGTATTGAGGCTAATAAAGAAAAATATTAAAATTAGAATATCATGATTTTGCAATCATTGATTAAATAATTACAGCTGCCAAAAGAAGAAAAATCACACAATGGGTCCTTTATAATGTAAGTAATCATTATCACCTATAGAAGGAATCTTTAAAATTATAAAACCCTTTACCTAATGAAACCTCTAAATTAACCAGCATAACATCTTAAATAACAAAGAAGGATGCCCACAGACTATAAGCAATTTTGTCAAGCAATACTGTTATTTCAATATTGAACTGCAAAAAAATAAATAGGAGAAAGGAAGCCCTAAGTTCATATAGAGCAATTGCATGAACCAATTTCAATGCATCAAGCTTACTGTAATCATAGTCAAAGAAGGTAAAAGAAAAGAAGAAACAGAAATTTGAGCTTCTTTTATTTACTAATATTAAGAACTTATTTTTTAAGGATGATGGTGGCATTATTGGTAATTTCTTTAATAATTTTTAATTATTAGATATAAGTAATCTAAGCATCTGCTTCAAAACGAAATAGGGATAGATGGATGGAAAGTAGGGTGATGAAATAAGATTGCCCAAGAGTTGATAGTTGCTTAAACTTAAGTGCAATGGGCACCTAAGAGTTCATTATACTATCATAATGGGGTTTGCATATGTTTGAAAATTTTCATAAAATAAAATTTAATGTTGGTATACATGATGAACCCTCTAATCTGGACAAGCTGTCCGCCATGCCTGAATAGCATCTCCTGTAAGAGGAGATACTGTTTTTAGAAGGTGGTTATTTGATAGGCTAGATCAAATAATGCTCTTGTTATACCTTAACCAAAGTCCACTCAATATAGATCTTTGGCATCTGACATCGAACTTAACATAAACCTGCATGTTTCGTACAATGTTAGTACTACCTCATAGGTCAATAGAAAAACAAAAGCAGAGAAACTTACGCACATGTTATGATCACTCATGTCAAGACAGAACGCTAAACCTCAAATTGAAATATTATTTTATAATAGTTTAAAATTCACAAGTGTACTTGAAAATTACTCAAAATGTATTTGTTTTTTTAAAAGATTTTATTTATTTATTTATTTATTTATTTATTTATTTATTTATTTATTTATGAGAGATGCACAGAGAGAGAGGCAGAGACATAGGCAGAGGGAGAAGCAGGCTCCACGCAGGAAACCTGATAGAGGACTCGATCTGGGACCCCGGGATTATACCCTAGGGGGCAAAGATGCTCAACTGCTGAGCCACCCAGGCACCCAAATTACCCATAATTTAAAGACGCTTTCTACATCATGTAAAACTTGACAAATGAAGAAAAGAAGCAAGAACCATGAGTAGCAAAAATTTACTTGTTGCATTTAGCTATATCATTTTGCAAAGTTCATATTTGTATCTCTGAGAATTATCTGAGAGTTCTTATAAATACCGAAGCTGTGTTTGAGGCACAAACTTTCGATGTAAGCTTTACTCCTGTAGGAGAAAAGGTACCGAATGCCTCTGAAGTACAACATGTATTTCAAGCTAGCTCATTGTACCATCCTTAAAGAATGTAACTCTGGGGCTTGTTAGGAGGGATTGGAACTGTCAGAAAATTTTAATGGGCATGGAGACAACAGCAGGGCAGATTGTGGCTCACCTTGTGACATTTTCACAACAGCTCATCATAATTATAGATGTAAAAGGTGCTTGGTCAGTCAATTCCATAAATTATTGGCAGAAATGCCAAGCAATATCCTGCTGTACCTCCCTCGAGTGACCTGAAGCCGGATGCTATTCTATATTTTCCATCGATCATTTTGATAGACAGTCACAATTTTGTTTTAAACTAAAATCTTTCTCATTTCCTGTGACCTCAAGCCACACACACACACACACACACACACACACACACACACCCTACTCCACCCTTTAAAAATCAAAAGAATGACTCCTCCAAAATTATTTTATTTTAAAACGATAAAAATAGTAATAGCTAAAGAAAAAAAATGGTGTGTACTCAGTGTCCTGCTGAAATCACCTCAGAAATAGGCCAGGTAGGGGTAATGACATTTTGGTTTTGCCACTTGTAGGAAAGTATGAATTTTTGACAACTCTTTAGCTTTCCCTTTTGTCTAATGTTCATGTAGGTCTTTACTGTAGCAACTAGTTGCAGTTAAGTTTCCTAGTTTAAGAGAGGAAGGATGGGCTATTTTTAGGAGGAAGTGTAGCCCACCAGAAGGGTCAGAACTAAGAAGTAGACAGGTCTGTGCTGGACCAAAGGTTCTGAGCAGGGCAAGGTGGGAGTCAAATTAAAAGGTGGGGTACAGGGCAGCCCAGTGGCCCAGTGGTTTAGCGCCGCCTTCAGCCCAGGGCCTGATCCTGGAGTCCCTGAATTGAGTCCCACGTCGGGCCCCTGCATGGAGCCTGCTTCTCCCTCTGCCTGTGTCTCTGCCTCTCTCTCTGCATCTCTCTGTGTCTCTCATGGATAAATGAATAAAATCTTTAAAAAAAAGGTGGGGTACACCCAACTTTGCCCCATAACTAGTTGGGTCTCATAACCAGGCAAGCAATAAGCAACGTCTCGGCAAAGGACATCTGAGGCTAGAAGACTAAGTCATTAAATAGACCAAATGCAGAGTCACCTGTAAGTGACATATCCAGTGGCTTGTTTGCCTAATAAAGGCTGGGAATGAGGTAGTAATGTTATAATTGTGCTGAAGGTGAACTGTCATAGATTTTTTTTAGTTTTCCTCTTTCCCAGTCTCAAGTTGAAAATGTAGTTTATTAAGAAGAGGGAGGGAGGGAAAGAAAAAAACTGTAAACAAAACAAAACATGATAAACAAATACGGATGAAGTCGTTAAAGGAGAAAAATGGAAACAAAGACAAAAGACAAATAGGTAATTCTAGACAGAACTATAAAATTTATAGACACTTTGTTTACAGAATTAACAGACTCTGTGATAAATGTTTAATACACATTATATCTTTAATCTTCCCAATGCATTTAATGAAATTGTCATATTTTTATAGGAAATTATTTAGGCTTAGAGAAGTTCCATGATTTGCAGAAGATCATGCAACAAGTTAGTAATGATTCTAGAATTTAAAACAAAGCCATCTGACTCTAAAGGTGGCCTCTTTATCACTCTTCTTTGCAGAATTCAGTGAAGACAGCTATCAATATATGATGTTTAAAATTTTAGTAGTATGGCAAAAGTTAATGTAAAGCCAAAACAGATAGTAAATTTAGCATAAAAATATATAAATGAAAAAAAATACAGAAATACATTAAGTTACATACAAAAAGGTGACAATTTGTTAAAACATTACTAGTTGTATTGTCTACAGTGATTTTTAAGGCTCTTTTATTCTCTTCCTAATTTATAATTTTCCTAATTTTTAAAAATTTACTAGAATGACCTTCCTTACTTTTATAATAATGATGATAAAAACATGCAGCAATTGGTCCGATGTCTCTAAATTACATTCACTTAGATCAATTTCAATTGATGCAATGCTACCATTTCTCAATTTTATTTATTTACTTACTTATTAAATTTATTAAAGTTCACTACTTATTTTATCCAAGGTCAAACCAGTCTTTTTGGAAGCCTTTTGATTTAAATATAGAAATTTAGGGATCCCTGGGTGGCGCAGCGGTTTGGCGCCTGCCTTGGCTCAGGGCGCGATCCTGGAGACCCGGGATCGAATCCCACGTCGGGCTCCCGGTGCATGGAACCTGCTTCTCCCTCTGTCTGTGTCTCTGCCTCTCTCTCTCTCTCTCTCTCTCTCTCTGTGACTATCATAAATAAAAATTAAAAAAAAAATCTTAAAAAAAAATATAGAAATTTATTCCCAAATCTATATTGTCCCTTTATCTCCTCAGCAAGTCTTATTCTCTCCTAGAAACATTCTTTTCTCCAATTCAGTATGTCTAAGATCAAAATCAACATTTTTTTTGAAGATTTTATTTATTTATTCATGAGAGACACAAAGAGACAGAGGCAGAGGGAGAAGCAGGCTCCCTGCAGGGAACCTGATACGGACTCGATCCCTGGACTCAGGATCACGCCCTGGGCCGAAAGCAGATGCTCAACCACTGAGCCACCCAGGCACCCCAAAAATCAACATTTTTAAAACCAGTATCATCATATGTCTCAAGGTCCCTAATGCTGGTCATTTCCTAATGCAAAAGCACCGGGACAATTTTAAAGAAAAAAAAAAAAAAAACTTAATCCTTTGACATTCAACCAGTCTCTGTCTTTTTTTTTTTTTTTTCACAATTTCATTCATTTTATTACAGTAATTGCTTCAGAAATGAGCAAAAGCTAGTCTCCATTTCTTATGGAAGTTTCCTTTAAATTATCTGCCACATGCGTCCCTTTCTTCTCACTCTAAATGTCACCACTTTGTTTCATGTCCTTACCAGATTGGTGTCAGGTATGCATTTGACACATTTCATACATGGTTCTCAAAAATTATGTTAAAGCACTTCCTTCACCATGGTCCTTCCCTATGGTCACAGATGTTTAAATGCTCTCAGGTGCCTATGAACTCGTCATCCAGGTACTTAAGCTTCACCTCCTGCCCCAATCTATTCCTACCAATTCTTCTGGTTTCAAATGCCACTACTTACCTCCTCGGAGCCAAGCTCTACCCTCATTATCCATGTATTTCACACCTCTCTGGTCAGTTTAGTCCTATCGGCTCCTTAGAGATTAATTCATACTTCAGCTTCTATAAGGTCTTACTACGTATGAAACCTATGACAATATAGATAATAACGTGTCTTCCATTGAAGTCTAGGCAATCAAGAACGGTATTGTCAACACTATCAAGATGCAGGAGGAGGATCCTGTTAATCTTTCTAACAGAGGCAGACAGTTTAACACACTAATTGATTTAAACAAGCTACATAAAAGACAGAGTCTATATAGTTAGAAAGAAATATATTGAAAAGTACTAAGGCATAAGTGGCCTTTTGGTAATTGAGGATCGGATCCATCTTATGAACTGTTTCAAGGTTCCGTTTCAAATAAATATGTTTGTCTCAATAAGGAAAGTGTTGAAACTCCTATGTTTCATCAAGGATACATGAAAACAATATTATTCCAAGTTCCTTTCTCTACATGTTTAAAGAGACTATAAAAGACAAGGAATACTGTTTCAGAAACATGCTTATCTCTAGCACCTGCTCATTTCAGTCACTGCTTTGATGTACAACTCAACACAAAAAAGACAGCAGAGGCGTAATACATTGTGGACAAATAATTCATAAAGTGGCTTTGTAGAAACACAGCTTGCATCAGAGGCAAGGACAGAAAACTAAATACAGAAGTCTCCTGCCTCATTGTCTCTCTTTATCGTGCTCTTAGAAGGTCAAAGCAAATGTATTCTTATTTTCAATCTTATTAATAATATAAAAAAGTTTTATATTTTTTTATCCTTCATCTTCTATGGGAAAATGCTCACTTTTCTCTGTCAAGTTTTTTATTGCTCTTTGCCTTATATTGAGTCCAGCAACAAATTTCAATTTAAATAGCTAGTGAAGGGCTCAGTCAGATAGGCATGATCCCTGAGTCCTGGGACTAAGCCCCGCATCAGGCTTTCTGCTCAGCAGAGAGCCTGCTTCTCCCTTTGCCCTTCTCCTCTGCTTGTGCTCTCTCTCTCTCTTTCTTGCTCTCTCTCCATCAAATAAATAAATAAAATTTAAAAAAAAAATAAAAATGAATGGCTGGGTCGGTGTTCATTAAAGCTCTAGGAACTTTCAAATCATCAGATAAATTGCAGAACATAATAAATTTTGGGTCACTTTAGTAACTTTCATTTTAAAAAAATATAGCACCATGCTATATATATTTTTACTTTTTAATAACTTCATGTGTTTTGTGGTTCTATTTTCTACTAAAAAAGTGAATGTAGGCAGTTAACATGAGTCAAGAATATGATTTTCAACATAGAATTATGAAATCTCATGAAACTTAAAATTATATGCTTATTATCTCAGCAAGGTTCCATTTTACTTCCAAAGAAATATTTAATACTTTTCAAAATGTGCAATATTTCAGACTATGAGTTCCTGAAAAAATTAAAGAAGTTATGTCTCTTATGCCTCAGCTATCAAACCATATGAACATTTACCAAACAAAGGAAAATTACAGAAAGGGGATTTCATCAGTGACATCCTAATTGTCTTTTTTTCCATGTTAAAAACATTGAAAAACACAGAATATTTAGGCATTACATAAAATCATAGATGCTTACGGGTTAATAAAATTGGAATATTTCAATTTGGTTTTTTGAACAATGATCTTCACTGTAAGTAGAATGTAAAACATGTAAAATGTGCTTTCATATCTCTAAACAGTCCATGAAAACTTCCCATGATTTTGTTCAACCTTACCTTATTTATTCAAAATAATTAGAACCAATTATTTTGTTATTTAATCAAATCATTTTAAATGGTCATATATAAGTCATGAAATAGTATACAACAGGTTTTAACAACCTTTACTTTCTTTGCTACCACAAACCCACCTTCTCAGAAATTCCCCTATCTGTAAGAGTAGAGAGCAAAAACCATTTGGGAAACCTAAGTTCTCATCATACTAAATTCCCAGATTACCCTAATCAACAAAATGTTGGATGCTCACAGTATAGAGAAGATAGCCACAGAGAACAGGAGCACCTGGGAGCCAGGTAGCATGCAATGACAGCAGATGTGCAGGGGGAAAGCTTTGGCAGAGACAAGTGTATCCCCAGTGGCCTTGCAACATGAATGCTTAAATTATTAGGCACACCTCCTATTTGAGGCTGTGATCATTTGCCCTGGGGGCCTCTTCTTCCTTGTTTTCCTCACTGGATTCCTTTTCTGTCACTTTTCATGTTGGGATGTTTATAGGTGTTTCTTGTGAAATGTATTTGAAAAATGTAAGAATTATGTGTAGGATGCTTTCGGCTCTTCAGAGGAAAAGTGCCATAAAATCTAATACATAAATAATAAATCAACTCAACAGATGTTGACTTTTTCTTGTCAGACAGAGACTTTAAACTCCTGATTCAGAATCTCTGACAGAATAAATAAACTAAAAGTGAAACTCAATTTGTCTACCTTACCCAGGGACAAAAGATAAAAAACTTAGATTAAACAGAATTATCTATATCCTATCAAACAAGATAGGACAAGAACCATTATTCATATCTTCAAAGCAGATCTTATAATAAAAAAATAATAAGCAGAAGAGAATTTTTTCTAGTTGAATATCCTGTGCATTAAATGGAAATTAATAAACACAAAACATATGTTCTTAGACTCTGAAAATAACACATTTTTCCTTTTTCTTAACATATCATTTCTTTCCTAAAGGAAACAAAGACTAAATATTAATTAAGAAGTACTAAAATATAAGTACTAATTAAGAATCACCTTTTAAATTCTTCTCTAAAAAAAGCACTTCTTTCTGGCATTACTAGCAGAACCTTAGTCAAGAAGGAGACATAATCTTTATACCAGGAAATAGACTATACTCCTCTGGAATTTTAAGTTCAGTATCTATCGCTTTCAAAATTTATCTTCGTTGCCCATGTTTCTACTTTTAGCATTATGGTGCAAATAGTTCTTATTCAAACTTGTGTATCCCTGAAAATATCACAACATAAGTTATTAAAAACTTTAAATCTGGGAAAGATTTTGACTCCTTGCTATTCAAAGTGTAATGCAAGGACAAGCAGCATAGTCATTACATTGAACCCATTACAATTGAGAAAGTCACCCCAGATCTACTGATTCAGAATCTGAACTTTGACAAAAATCCGTAAGCAATTTGCATGTTCATTATAGTCAAGAAATACTAATTTATCTAGTTCCTGGGGTGTATTTAGCCTTCTATCTAATAACTTTAGTGACTCCTTTTAATTATTTGTTCACAAATTTAATCCAATCCACCAAATATACTTTCTTTTTTTTTTTTTTCTTTTTTTTTTTTTTTAGATTTATTTAGTTATTTATTCAGAGAGAGAGAGGAGAGAGGAAGAGAGAGAAGCAGGCTCCATGCAGGGAGCCTGACATGGGCCTCGATCCCAGGTCTCCAAGATCACACCCTGGACTGCAGGCGGCGCTAAACTGCTGCGCCACCGGGACTGCCCCAAAATATACGTTCTTAAAAGAATTACATGGCTTCACTGAATGAATGAGGATTGCTTCTGTAGATTAAATTTCCTAACAGAAAAAGAAAAAAAAAAAAAAATATATATATATATATATATGCATGAAATAGAAAAAAAATGTTGGAAAAACTGTAAAATAGACCATTTCTCTTCTATGATCTGACTCCACCCTCACCAATTACCATAACCCCCACACAAATGTCAATTTCCTTTTCAACCACATTTTTCTCCTTTTATTATGCTTTTATATTGTTGTCCCCTCTCTGTAAGAAAATTAACGTATTTTTTTAAAGATTTATTATTTTAGAGAGAGCACACATAGGGGAGAGAGAGAGAGAGAGAGAGATGGGGTGAAGAGGCATCAGGAGGGAATGCTGAAGCAGACTCACCCTGAACATGTTGCCAGATGAAGGGGCTTGATCTCACAATCCAAGAGATCATGATCTGAGTCAAAGCCAAGAGTCCAGCACTTAACTGACCAAGCCACCGAGGTGCCCCTTGAGAGGATTAATTTAGCCAAAGTTTTGTCTAGCCTCAAAGATTTTTTTTTAAGACACTTAATATTTTGAAAAAAGTTCTCTTTCTACTCTTATGGATTTTGTTTTTATTATACATAAAAATTCTAAACACCTAAAATTTCACAATGAATGTGAAGTGCTTAAGAATTATAGAAACATAAGCAGATTCAAGAGCCCAGAAAGAAAACTATACATATACTGTTAAATAATATTTAACAAGACAGCCAAGAACACTCAATAGAGAGAAGACACTCTTTAAATCAATGTGCTGAGAATATTGGATATTCACATGCAAAAGAATGAAACTAGGCCCATTATATCACTCACAAAAATTAACTTCAAATGTTCTAAAAACTTAAATGTAAATCCAGAAACCATAAAACCCCTAGAAGCAAACACAGGGAAAAAGTTCCTTGACATTAGCCAAGGCAATGATTTTTTTGGATATGCTAAAGCAAAAGCAACAAGATAATACTAAAGACTACATCAGACTGAAAAGCTTCTGCCTAGCAAAAGAAACAATCAACAGGGAAGCCTGGGTGGCTCAGCGGTTTAGCACCACCTTCAGCCCAGGGCCTGATCCTGGAGACCTGGGATCGAGTCCCACATCGGGCTCCCTGCATGGAGCCTGCTTCTCCCTCTGTCTGTATCTCTGCTTCTAGCTCTCTCTGTATGTCTCTCATGAATGAATGAATGAATGAATGAATGAATGAATAAATAAATATCTTTAAAAAAAAGAAAAGAAACAATCAACAGAATGAACAGACAACATACAAAACAGAAAAAAATATTTGCAAACTCCATCTCTGATAAGGGTTAATATCCAATATATTTAAAAAAAAAAAAACATAGACTCAATAGTCAAAAAACAAATAATCCTATTAAAAAATGGGCCAACACTTGAATAGATATTTTCCCAGAAAAGATACACCAATGACCAAAAGGTACATGAACAGATACAATATCACTAATCATTAGGGAGATATAAATTAAAAGAATAATAAGATATAGCCTCATACCAATTAGAATGGTTATCATCCAATAAATAAATAAATAAACGAACAAATAAAGAAGTGTTTGCAAGGATATGGAAAAAAGGGAATCCTCATGCACTGTTGCAGGTATGGTAAACTGGCACAGCCATAATAGAAAATACTATGAGAGTTCCTCAAAAAATTAAAAATAGAATTACCATATGATACAACAATTCCACTTTTGGAAATATATCCAAAGGAAAAGAAAACACTATGTCAAAAACAACTATACTCCCATGTTCATAGTAGTGAGATCTATAATACCTAGACATGGAAAGAACCTAAATGTCCATAAATAGATGAATGGATAAAGAGACTGCTCTACACATATACACTGCAACATTATTCAGCCACAAAAAAGGAGATCCTGTCATTTGCAACAACATGGACAGGACTTGTAGACATTATGCAAATAAATCATTCAAACAGATAAAATGATCTGACTTACTAAATATGGCAAAACAAACAAAAAATTCATAGAAAAAGAAATCAGATCTGTAGTTACAAGAGACGAGGAGTTGGGGTGGAGAAACTGAATGAATATCCTCAAGAGGTACAAATTTTGAGGGGAAAAAAATCAAACACACATCACCAATTCTAAACAAAGCAAAAAATAAAATAACAAAGCCTCTGTGTGTTTTTCACTGTGAAGCCACATTTTTAAATTTATTGTTTTTCTGCTTTTGTTTTTAACTTTACAAAAATAACTCTAAGCAACTAAACAATTTCTCAGCTGGTCTTGCACGGTGTTATATAAGGGTAGCCATTCTACATTACTTGAGTTTTTGATTTAACATTATGTTCCTAAAAGTCATTTCCCTATTTATATGAACTGTAATAGAGTGATTCTTATTGCCAAATAATTTCCCAATCTTCTTTTCTATTGTCTTGGGTCTACTGTGAGCCTTTAGTTGTCATTACTGGCACTGTCAGCAACATCCTTATACTGTGGGCTGGTGCATACACAACACTTCCAGAACATATGCCTAGGATAGAGTTAAGGGTTGTGGACAACGCAACTCTTCACAGTGCTAGATAATTATGCTTTAAATTGGTTATTCAGACTTCTAGCTTCTAAGAACCACGCCATGGTCATCAGGGAAGAAAAAGCTTCTGAACAATCAGGTAGGAACGGAAAGGTAGACACAAGACAGGAAACATTAAAAAAGGCTCGTTGAGAAGAATACTGATAATCTTTGTTTAAAAGAAAGCATCCCATTTGTCCAGGAAAGTATTCCATACCCCTAAGAGGTTATCCTGAAGATAATAACTAGCCCCTAGTTCCAGAATAGGAAAACACGTAACAATCTCTTAATAAATTCAAGGTTCAACTTTTAGAATGTATGATGTGAATTACTGTGGGTGATGGAATAGCAGCTTTCGTCACACTCTTAAAGCTACATATTCATTAGGCTAATAGACACGCCTTCTCAGTGATTCATGGAAACCCTTAGGGAGACAGGCAGGGAAACAAGGCCTTCCTGATGGGCATGTGTTAATGCTACAGTCACTATCTTTTAAATGTAGTTGAAGGTATATCGTTTCAATTGTTTAGCACTTCACAAATGTATTAGGAAATGTGCACCTTGAAGGACTTGCTAAAATAGCACTTACCATCCTGAAGGAAAAAATCTTGAGCCATCTAGACAACAGGTATATTCTCATTAACTTGCTGTAGTAGTGAATTAAATTGGAATGCCATTTGGAGGTGAGTAAAGGATCAAAACTCTGATGTTGTTCTATATGGGGCCTGGACTTTTTCCTGCATAAACCTCACAAAGAAGTTAGTACACAGAATGAGAAACAGCTCCAGTATAAAATGGAGTATGAACAAGGCGATTTTTATCCTATCAATTCTCTTTTACATATGCATGGCACTGAGTAATTCCTGTATTAGGCCAGGGAAATGGGATTTTGGGATTTTGGAGACACAAGGCTCTCTTCCAGATGGGGTTAAAGAGTACAAGTATGTTGAGAAAGGACTTTATTGATCGTGAGGCAGATGTGTCCTTGTTGGTGTTGGTCTGTTGCAGGTCAAGCAAGTAAAGGTTAACAGTTGCAATATTAGGTAGATTTAATTAAATTATATCAAGTATTACCTTTGTAATCATTCATACTGTAAGGATGACCATAAAGTAATCCTAATTTTAATATACTAAACTTATAAAAGCCATGAATTTAAAGTTATCTTAGATGTTTTAATATTGAAAACAATTAAGATTTCACTTAAAAAATCAAAGCCTAAATGGATCATTTGTATCATTGCCAGGATCTTTAGAAACCTAACTACAATTCCTTTTGAATAGATTCACTTTTGTTTTCTTATATATTCTTAAGCCCGCATAATTCTTAGGATAAATAATATTTTATACCAGTGAATTTTCTACATTTCACTTGTTGCCTATCTCTGGGTCACATGTGTGTGCTTTAACTGCTATTTCCCATGATTTAGAAAATACCTTAACTAAGTTAATATTTAATAGTTTCTATTTTCTTCATTTATGCAATAACATAAATAGACAAGATTATTAAATGACTTGATTTTTTGAATACTTGAAGATTCATGGCTTTTCAGATCTAATTTGTTTGAATGGACCACGGCTATTTCTTTTGAAGTTCTAGTTCTCACACTTTGGCCTGAGAGAGCTCCATTAATGTTGGTTTCTATGATCCTTTGACATGATTCCATTAATATTTAAAAGCCTCCTTGCTTTCAGACACAACATGATTTTCCAGTCTCATTTATACCTGCCCTCCCCTAACACCTTCAAGGAACTCAGGTTCATTTTAGTGGAAAAATAAACAATCAGAATCTGGACACTGAGGTAAAGTCTTTTAGTGGACAAAGAAGACTTGACTTTTTTCTTAGAAAGACATGCATCCATACTGATACTGCCAATTAAATTTTAGTAATACATAATCACCATTTAGATTTTTAATCCTGTATTATATTTGTACTTTTCCTTTAATATTAAAAAAATCTCAGGGGCAGCCCGGGTGGCTCAGCGGTTTAGCAGCACTTTCAGCCCAGGGTGTGATCCTGGAGACCTGGGATTGAGTCTCATGTCAGGCTCCCTGCATGGAGCCTGCTTCTCTCTCTGCCTCTCCCTCTTTCTTTGTGTCTCTCATGAATAAATAAATACAATCTTAAAAAATATATACAAAAAAAATATTTTTATTGAATGAAAAGTCATTACCCATTTGTTTTATCTGACAATCCAAGAAAAGAGACCTAAAACTGTATGATATTAAAGTAAACAATTAAATAACAAAGTTCAAAATTTTTTCTACACTGTTTCTTTTGTTCTTAGGAATGTAGCTCACTAATGGTATTTTATCAATTTACTTTGTTCAAGAATTGCTCTTGAACTCTAATTCTGGGCACTTATTTAAATACTAATTGATGGTCAGTTTGGTTCCATTTCTTCAGTTCAGTTCCAATTTCCAAGTGTTGGCATTCTTCTAGTCTCTAGTGTTTTCTTGGAAGTAGAAACATCTAGAGAAAAGAACCTTTTCTTTGTCATGATTAAAAGCCAGCAACTCAGTCTCCAAATTTTGTTTCATGGTTCATTTCATTACCATTACCTAGCCCAACGATAATGACTTCCTACAGTTATAGGTGCAAGATTAATATGTATGATATCTACCTGGATAAGCCATCTCTACCTCCTATTGTTGAATTTTCAGTATTATTAAAATACATATATGCCCACATACTTAAATTTTAACTCTACTGAATGCCCTCTGATCTTAAACTTTCTCAATTTATCTGGCTTCTTTTTCTGAGCTACAAGTTCTTCTTTTTATAATGAGTATTTTTTAAAGAATATATTATATAATTTCAAACCAAAGATTTACCTCACATAAATCCAAATATTCTTTCAACAATAGTCATAGACTTTAATTTGCCTGCAGGGTGATAAGAATGTATGAATAGTGTTGGAATCCCATTTGATTACCAATAATTACAGGCATTTGACATTTTTGTGAAATTTTCTTTTGATTCATCATTAGAATGTGCTTTACTTCATACATATTACCAATACCTGTTAATTACTAACAAACTTAGAGCAAAGCTCCAATTTTAGAAGAACTTTGTCTAAGTACAAACATCTATTACCTTATCCATATAAATTCAAATTCCCAAATCCCATTAGGGAGGCTAGGAAATACAACAAATGTTTATCAAATAAATTATAATTAATTTTTTTATTTTTTTAATTTTTTTATAATTAATTTTTTTAAAAGCCAGAAAAAAATCATCAGAAATTATCATTTAAAGTGTCCAAAAATTCAGGTAGGAAATTGTAATCTGTTTTTCTTCATGATTATATGGACTAATCCTACTAGAAGTGATGTATAAAATATTCTAGTTTTCGCAATTACAGTACATTTAAATTGTATTGTTTCAATTTCATTCAATTTTTTTAGAAGAAAAATCATTTCATCTATAAAGCAGATATTAACTTCCAAGTTAAAATATAGCTGTTTACAGTTATACATATTTAAATATAAGCTTTTTTTTAAATACAAGCTTTTATTCAATGCCTTCTGATAGATGAAGATTCTTCATTTAAAATATAATTAATCCCCATATTACTTTGTAATCTATCCTCATTCTGAGGACAGCATTCCAATTTGATCTATTTCTAATTGCTCAAAAGTTAATGTTAATAATTTTCACCTCAGAAAGAATCACTGTCCAGACAATGAAGTGTGATGGTCTTCACTGAATACAGATCATTTTTTAGACTCTAGAACTTGTTCTAGAAGAATATATTACCTGCATGTTCTAAGTTACTATTTCAAAGGCTATGAGACCTTGATAATAAAACCTTGGTGCTCGGGCAACCTGGGTGGCTCAGTGGTTTAGCATTGCCTTCAGCCCAGGGCTGGATCCCAGAGACCGGGGATCGAGTCCCGCGTTGGGCTCCCTGCATGGAGCCTGCTTCTCCCTCTGTCTGTGTCTCTGCCTCTCTCTCTGGTCTCTCATGAATAAATAAATAAAATCTTAAAAAAAAAATAAACTTGATAGTCAACAACTTGTTTAGGCATTTTGATAAACACCTCCCAACATCTTCAGAGAAATCAGGAAGCCTATGGACCTTTGGTACAAAAAGCTAATAGATCTAAGTATAGCAAACAGGGTTGTTGAGGTTTGCTTTTGCATTTTTTAGTGGTTATTTTTTAAATATAACTAGTTACTACATGTTAATGACTGCATCCTTTTGCTCCTTTTAATCTTTTATAGGAACATTTCTAGTCACAAGGTCTCAAACTTGATCCACCAGAAATACCAAACTATGTGTAGTTTCCCAAACTCATCATCATATGTCAGTCTCTTTTGCACAGGTCTTTCCTACTTCAAGAATAATCCATTCCTTGTCTGCCCAACAACTGCCATCTTCTACCTCAATCATGCTGAGAGAAGCTCAAGTTGTGTATGCTATGACTGGAGACACCTCCAGGAGGTTTAGCTGCTCCAGAGGATGATATATGGTTGGTCTGAACATGTCAGAGTTCTCTTTTATCACTTGACCAGTGGCCTAAGCTATCTCCTTCTCCTTGGCTTAAGGTTGGGCATATGCTCCCGTTCTGACTAATGAGACAAGGTAAGTGAGCCATAGAAAGAAGGTTTCTTCATAAAAACAAAAATGAGATAAAGAGGAAACCCTTTATCTCTCTAGTCTCCTACTCCTATTTCAAAAGTATGAAAAGTGTGGTGTTTAGAGACCCAAGAGTCATTTTGTTTTCAAGAAGGGAGAAGAAAGAAGAAATGTCATCACTGCTGCTGTAAACAATCTAGTCCTAAATTGCTTAAGTTTCTGTGATTTAAAAAAAAAAATTCCCCTCTTCACTGAGTGCCCTGGTACTTAAAATTGAATAAAATCTTAACTCATTCATCTTTAAACCTTGTTGAAACATGCTCTTTTCTATGAAGTTAAACTGGATCTCAATATTTTTCCTTTTTAACAGAGTAAACAGCTATTTACTCATAATTCCTTGTTATTTAAATATACTTTAGGTACTTATTTGTCAAATGTACCATATTTTCCTTATTATTTTTAAATAACTAGAGTATAGGTTCTTCATGTTCAAGAAATATAATGCCATTCAAATGCTTGACCTGAAATTGAACTTAACCGAACCTGTTCTAATACAAGTTGAAGAAGACATTATTACAGAACATTCTATCAATTAGGATGTGCTCATGCTTAACATAAAAGGAAACTCTGACCTCAAGTAGTTTAAACACTAAAAGATTTTGATTAAAAATTCCAAAATTCCATAGGTAGGCCAAGTCCCTTGGAACCAGAGCTCTGGCTCATCTTATTTTCAATCCCTTGGTTCTTATCTCAGCATGTTGGGATCATTCTCATGCTGACAGCATATGGCTATAGCAGTTCTAGTCATCATATCCAGATGAAACCTTCCAGCAGGCTTTCTCATATCTCATTGGGCATAATTCCATCACATGCTCATAGTTAAGCTCAATTGTTGGCAAGGAAAATAAAAATACTATAATTTGGCTTACAATAATCAAGACTCATAACCTGGGGCTTGTGTTGGGATCAACATCCTCCAAAGCATATGTATTCAGAGGAAAATGTACACACAGATAAAACAAAGGATGTTAGGAGAAATATGTATGTTCATAAGATAAAAAAAAAAGTGTTATTCATGATCTGCAAATAAAACCATGTAATTTTGTTCTATGTGATAGCATGGAAAAAACGTATTTTACAAAGTCTTTAAATTTCCAGTAGACTTTCATTTTTATTTTATAAAACAGTATTACTTTATCAGTATAAAGCTCATCTATATCAAAGATTATAAAATTTGAAGAGATTATCACAACACAAAATGTCAGTAAGTAGAATTACAATTTAAAAGGACCAATTTGATATATCATGCCATAAAGCTTTTCTTCTTACTATTTTATCAGTAATATTATGATCTGAAAATCAATATGAACAAAACTAAATATTATTTTACAAACCGAAGAAGAAAATGTATATCAAGTATTTTAATAATTATGAGGAAATATTTATCATTAAAAGAAAAAGTCAATTATTAAAAATTATTCAAAACTCACATTTTATGACTAAAATCCAAGTGGATTTGTCATCTTTTGCCTCATAGTAAAAAGTAATATACTGATGCACACTTATTTTTAGCTTAACCTCCACATACACTTTTCATTTGTTTTTGCTTCAAGTTACATCATAGGATCCAAGGACTACTTAAATATTAAAACATGTAAGTGTGAAAAAATCAATACAAATACTCAGGAAAAGCATATATAGATAATGCATAGTCGGAAAAATAATGTTTGTCCTGATTTTTAGAACATGAGATCTAAATCAAAGGAGTAGGTTTTTATTTAGTAGACACTTATATAAGAAATTATTCTGAATGTATAACTCCAACATTAAACAAAGACAGTCTTTGCACCTTTTATATATATGTCCTTGTTTTATTAGCCTACATTTCAAAAAGACACAAATATAACTTACAAAAATTTGTGGCTTATAGCAAAAATAATTCTAAAAAGGAAGTTCATAGAAATAACTGTATAAATAAACAAGAAAAACATCAAAAAACCAACTTTATATCCCAAAGAACTAGAAAAAGAATCACAAATTAATCCCCAAGACTAGAAGGCAATAGAGAAGATTAAAGACTCTAAGAATTGGTTCTTTGGAAAGATAAAACTGACAACCCTTTAGCTAAACTCACCGAGAAAAAAAGAGAAGACTCAAATATAATCATATTTATTATCAGATATTAAAGATATTTGTTTAATCAGATATTAAAAAGGAGACATTACAACCAATACCACATAAATACAAAGAATTATAAGAAACTACTTTAAACAATTACATGTCAACAACTTGGAAAATCTAAAGAAATGGATAAATTTCCAAAACTATATAACCTATCAAGAGTGAATCATGACAAAATAGAAAAACTAAATGGACGGATTACCAAGAAGGAGATTGAAACAGTAATTCAAACCTCTGAAAAAAAAAGTCCAGGACCAGAGGGCTTCCTTGGGAAATTCTTCCAATTTTTCAAAGAATACCAATCTGTTTCTAGCTCTTAAAAAAAAAAAAAAAAATACAAAGGACGAAAATCTTCCAAACTCATTTTATGAGGTCTGTATAAAACTTATACCAAAACCGGACAAGGATATCCCAAGAAAATTACAGCCAATTATTTCTGTTGAACATAGATGCCAAAATTCTTAATAAAATATTAGTAAACTGAATTCAACAATAAACACCACTCTCGAGTGAGATTTATTCTAAGGATTCCAGAATGACTCAACATCTGAAAACCACTCTGTGTGTTACACAACATTAACAAAATGAAGAATAAAAATCATATGAACCTTTCAATAGACACAGAGAAAGCAATTAACAAAATTCAACATCTATTCATGATAAAAACTCAACACACTGAGGTTTGGGGAAACACATCTCAACCTAACAAAGGCTATATATGACTAATCAAAATCTAACACCATACTTAATGGTAAAAAGCTGAAAACCTTTCTTTCAAGATCAGTAATTAGACAAGAATGCCCACTCTGGTCACTTTTATTCAACATATTATTGAAAGTCCTTGCTAGAGCATTTAGGCAGGAAAAAGAAGTAAAAGGCATCCAAATGGAAAAGAAAAAGAAAAACTGTCACTATTTGCAGATAGCATGGTACTATATATAGAAAATCCTAAAGAGCCCATCAAAAAATTGTCTGAACTAATAAATTAATTCAATAAAGTTGCAGGATACAAAATTAATATGCAAAAATCTTTTGTGTTTTTATACAACAAACTATCAGAGAAGTAAATAAAATAATTCTATTTACAGTTTCATAAAAAAGAAATAAAATGCCTCAAAAAATTTAAACAGAGATCGAAGATATGTACCCTGAAAACTGCAAGACATTAATGAAGGAAATTGAAGACACAAATGAATAGAAACATATTCCATGCTCATAGATTGGAGGAATTAATATTTTAAAATATCCATATCACCCAAAACAGTCTATAGATTAATTGCAGTCCCAATCAAAATACCAAAAGTATTTTTTTTTCTTTTAGCAAATACTTTTGGCTTCTAAGTCTAGTTTCTATCCATCACCATCTTTGCTTTTGTCCACTTTTGAATTTTCTGTCTTGTTAAAGTTCATTCAATCATATTATATTTACAATAAGTTTTTCCTTAAAAAATAAATAAAAATGCAAATCATGTTTTTTATTTCATTAGTGCATGAGATTTTTGCTTACATAAAAATATTAACAAGGAAATTGAGTTAGAAAATTCATAACACAAGAGACATTCATTTATGTATGTATCTATAAGCACCCATTTCGTCATTTGGCAACTTCCCCTTTCTAATACTATTATCTCTATTTTCATCTAAACAAGGAAACAAGGCAAGGTTGATTATTTGCAATACCTCGGGGAAAAGATACAATTTACTTTCAGTTTCTAGAAACCTAATTGATAAATATTGCCCTTCACATACAAATCCCAAGATAAAAGTAGCTCTTATGTATTTGTTTATTGATTCAGTAATTTAATAAATTCAAGGCCATATACGAGGTACCACTGAAATAAAGATTAAGGCAAAAATCACTGCCCACAAAGTATTCTAAGCTAAGTGAGAGAGAAAGATAAGTGAAAGGAATATGCAAAACTGTATTTTACATTTGATAACTGTGGTGTAAATATATACCGCCCCCCCCCCAAAAAAAAAAAGAAAAACCCAGTAAAGTGGGGAATGGACGGGGACTTAGGAGAAGGATGCACATAGAAGGTGATGCTTAAGCTTAAAGGATGATAGCAGAGGGCTGAAAGGAAAGACAAAGAAGAGATTTCCAGACCAACAAGTTGTTGTATTTTTTTTTTTTTTATCAAAAGTGGTTTAGCAAAGGTAAAATTCTGTGTAAATGTGACAGAATGGCAAAAGAGATATAGGCCAAACTGTGAAGGTTATAGAATATCAAGCCAAAGAGGTTTGTAGGAGATGAAGCATCATTGCAGGATTTAAACAACCAAAGGATTTGGGATTTTGCTAGAATCTTCTGGTGTCTGTGGATGAAGAATTTCAAAGGGACAAGACTGGAGGCAGGGATAGGAGTTATGATTTATTACAACATTGTTATGTATTCGTCACTGTCTAATTCAAAGGCAGTTGAAAGAACAGAGAATGGTATAGATGTGAAGAAGCCAGAGAAGGTAAAATAGAATTTAGGTACAGTTTGAATTTGAATCCTCAAAAGTACACAGAGGAACATTTTGGGTTATAAGGCTGATTTTACTTTACTAAAAAATTATAGAAGAGCAAAAGGCATTTTCTCAGTGTTTCTTACTTTTGTTACTTTGCTCTGAGAGTGAAAGGAGAGGAAAAATGTTAGGTTCAGCAATGTCCAGTAGTCAGACAGAATGTGTATATTTGGTGATGCTTTTCAAAATATTGAGCAGTAGTTCAACAAGATCATCAAGGCCACCTGGTGGGGAGAGGCACTGGTGCAGAGTCTTGAAGCCTCCCTGCTGTGGCAGGTGCCAGGTCGTTAGTTATTAAGTTGTAGAAAGGTTTTGGCAAGACATTGTGGGGATTGGAGGTACTGGAGGTAGAGTTTAGGCAGTAACTACTAACTAATTGGTATTAATGTATTTTAATATTTGGGCAACTGGTATGCCTATAGGGCACATACTACCTAAACATCATCCCTAATGAAGTGAGGAAATAGATGGCACAATTTAAAACTGTAGTTCTTTCAACAGTTTAATGTAGAAAGGTTGAATATATCTTTGGTGGAGAATGTTCTTTTGAATGGGAGCACTTTAATAGGTATTTTATGTAAACAAAGATAAGTCCCACGCTCAAAGCCTACTCTGTAAAGTAAAAGCTGAGGGGGGAAAAAGTCAAATACTTTGAATAATAAAGCAAAAGACTCTCATATATTGGGGAGAAGATCCTTTGCCCTAAACTAGTATTTTGATATTAGATTTTTAGCTTTTCCTAAGGATCACTGACACAGGAATGTAAAAAACATGAGTGGGTCTCAGCAACATGGTAGCTGACCAGTCCTGACCAGAGGAAGAGCCAGCAGGGTGGTCATCAATAAAAAGCAGGAGAGGGATGCCTGGGTGGCTCAGCAGTTGAGTGTCTGTCTTTGGCTCAGGGTGTTATCATGGGGTTCTGGAATCCAGTCCTTCACCAGGCTCCCTGTGAAGAGCCTACTACTCCCTCTCCCTGTGTCTCTGCCTCTCTCTCTCTCTGTCTCTCATGAATGAATGAATGAATGAATGAATGAATGCTTTTTTAAAAAAGCAGAATAAATGTCAAGAATGGGGTGAAGGGTTCTGGACACAGCTATGAAATACAGAGAAGCAGGGATTTGGTGGCTAGAATTAACAAAGCACAAGTTCAAAACAGTAAATAATGAGCATCAATTTAAGTTCCCTCTGAGGATATTTAGAACAACTTGAGAAGGTATAGGCTTCCTGAGATCCGAGAGAATGAAGGTGCAGCCTATGCTTAAATGAATATTAAATAAGATGAAAGAAATCTTGGCAGCCTTCAGGAAAATTTGAGTAACATATAGATATGATACTTAAGAAAACTGAGGGATTTATAGGCGTAAGATCCTTTGGCCAAGAAATCATTTCATTATTCTGGATGGTTCAATAACTGGGAGTTTGTAGAATTAGATAAATTTAGGATAAAATTCTGCAGGATTGTAACATTTACACAACAGTTTCAGCTAGAGGCACCTTTAAGGAAAACTAAGGAATAGGCGTGAAATGTAGAATTACAAGAGTGAACTGTTGAACAAACTAAAGAAAGATTTTCTAAGTGTACACAGTCAAGATAAATAACACAAGATTGAAAAGAATCAATGGTATTTGGTAGTAAGAAAGCCATTAGTAATCAATGTGGGAGGACTCTCAGTAATGTGGGACATAAGCCTATTCGTAACGACTTGGGAGACCAAAGGGTGGAAAGGAGAAAATTAAAAAGCAAATTTTGATGACATTCTTGCAAAATGAATATATTACAAAATTAGGTAAGTCAAGAGCTAAAGAAATGATTGAGTTAAGAAAATATTTCTTTTAGATGAGACTAAATGTAATTTTATGATGGAGGAAGCTATGATGAAGGAGGAAGAAGCTAAAGAGACAGGTGGGGAAGAAATAGTGATAGAAGGTCTCAGAAGAGACACAGAGTGATAGCAATTCAGTTAAGGAGATCACACTAACAGAAAAAAGTAACCCTCTTCTATTTCTGCAATCTTTGTCTCTTTATCTCATTTCAGAGCTAGAAAATTCAGAATAAAATAAACGATCGGTGAGTATGTGAGAGATCCTAAGAGCATACCTCTCTTTCCATGAATTGTGTAATAAAGCTGAACTCCTCCTGCCCAATTTTAAAAACAACTTTTAATACTAAGGCAATACTTAATATGGAACAAATACTCCTCTGGGATGCTGTCTGAATAGTGGTCCTGTTCTAAAATTACTAAGCCATCCCCGCCCCCATGCCCTGCAATACCTTCATCAGCAGAATGATTGTGGAAGGTCAATTCATTTGTGAAAATGACTTAAATCTTCCACAAAGAAAAAGAGTTTCTTTTAAAGGAAGAGATCTCATTGATCTCTGTAAGGGTGAGGCTTTTTCTAAGCTTACCAATTATATGGTTCTCACAGGAAAAAAAATCAGGCAAATGGATAAATTATGTACACGGGGGTTTGTAGATGGATAAATCACATCACTGTGAACCGGTTCATCATAGGATTTTAACAGAATGGATTCTGCAGCTAGACTTCCTAGTTTTGAATTCCTTTTCTGAGCATATTCCTTAACTTAGCCTCAGTTTCTTCATCTGAAATAAGGTAAAAATTAATAATAAGGATGAGGAGGAGCAGGAGGAGAGGAAGAAGAGGAGTATTACTCATTTAAGAAGCGGTTTCGTGTACACACACATGTGCATGTTTATATCAATGCATTTAAGATGGTTAAAAATTTATTTGTCCCAAGACATGATGAGTTTCCTCACTGGAATATGCAAGTATAAGCTAGAAGACAAAATTATTGAACAGGATGTTTGCTAGAATTCACTGAAACTGTAGGACTTTGAGATTTTTATAATCTTCAAGTTAAAGATAGAAAAACATGCAACAATATTTATTTGACTCAAGGCAAGTATTAAGTAAATAAATCCAAAGCCTCTAGACCACTTACTTGATCAAGAGCAGCTTAACGTGGAAAACAAACTTAGATTTATTGTGTGTTTGTGTTCAGTGTGTATGTGTGTGTTACGGCAAATAACACAGGAAGGAATTTAAACAGCAGGTGCCTGTTATTATAGCCAGTCCCTGACAGTTTGTAATGCATTTGGTTGACCTCCTTGGAGGTAAACAATCACTGGAAATATGGAAATCCAGTTGTGAACCTCCACGGAGCTCTAGGAAACCCACAGATGGATACAGAGTAGAGATGCATATTTCAAATAGCTGACATTTCGATAACACATCCTTTTCAAAGTGACATCAAGAAAAGGAGACCTTTACTAGCTCTGTCTTGGAATGTCAGTGTGGTGCTTCAGGGACTCACTGAACCCCTTATCCTGTTCAACTTTTAACCTTCATTGATCTAAAATTCTTGTACTAAAACAAAAAAAGTTGCCTTTCTCTCATCAATTCCTCAAGGAGAAAGAGAGACATGTAGTCATAAATTATTGATTCTCTGCCTTTTTAAAAATGGAAAAAATGGCACTTTGCACAATGTCTGAAACCTGATTATTTTTTTTAATCTTTTCTCCACACAATATCTTGGAATTATCGTACCACAATGAGATTAGGAATTCATACTCTAAAAACTAAAGGAGATCCAAGGACAGTAGAAAAGTGCCAACCTACCTTGGGAAAGAAATCACTTTTTTAATGCATGTCAAAGCTATAGTCTAATGACAGTTTTTAAATGTAAGGTGACCCAAAAGTTCTTAATTACCTTTAATGTAAAATACAGCCAACTAAATTGAAATATAGTTTTGTAAATAAGTCAAGTGGTTTGAACCAAGGACCATCAACTGCAATTTCAACCTTAGGATGGGGCAGTTAGTGTCTTTTTCATTTGTGAAATCAGTCCCTAACCCTGAAGAACACATAAGGTTCTGAATAAATGTATACGGTCATATCTATCCAATCTATACCTATATCTAAAAAGCGGTTTAAAGAATAATGTACTTTTCAAGTAAATTTTTTTCCTAACCTATTTTCTTTATGTTTGGTCTCACTGAAATGGGTTAAGCATGTCTTCTCTATCAAAAGGTAAATCACAGAGAAACTATTTCCAATTCATCCATCAGACAAGGTTCTGGTATCCAGAATATGTAAAACAAACAAAGAAAACAAACAAACCAAAAAACTTCTCTTAAAATTCAACAAAGAAACACAATTAAAAATAGCAAAAGACTTGAATAGACGTTTACCAAAAAATGATACACACACGTAGCCAGTAAAATATGAAAAGATACTCAACAACATTAGTAATTCAGGAAATGAAAAAAATCAAAGCCACAATGAAATATCACCTCACACCCACTAGGATGGATATAAAACATGAAATATAGTAGGGTTCCAGTTCATGGGCACAGAAGAAAACTCTGAGCTTATCTCCTCCATGGAACGCGTCAAATTATCCCTATTAATAGAATAATTCCTCAAGACAAACTGAGGGTGGAATGAACTGCTACTGAACAACCAAAGATAGAGAGAAGGGCAAGAAAGCAGAAATACAGACATGGCAACAAAGGAAACCTCCGTTCCCAATGTTACAAGTGGCAGTGGGGAGGGATAGTACTCAGGGACCCGGAACTGATCTCTCTGTCCTTGGGCACAGAATAAAAGTCACAGTTTAAAAGAGCAACTAACATTTAAAAGAGACAACACTAGAACTCTGCCAAGTGGGGGAAGAACCACCCCAGGAGCTCTCCGGGTCAGAAGGTCTGGTGAACCACGTGGTTCACATTCCCACTCCCATCTTAAAAACCTAAACCAGCAAAGTCTTTGGATATCATAATGGGAGGGTCTGGTCATCTCAGTAGGCTAGCAACTTCAGTGAGCCCAGAGTCCACAAGTTCATACCGGCCCTTCTCACACTGGGGCTCAGAAAACGCAGCTGCACTTTGAAAGGGCCTGGGAGCTATGGGAACAATTTCCCCCTCCACCTTAATGTGTAGACGTGAGCAGGGTCTGGTTCATTGTGAGCTTGCAACTTTAGTCAGCACAGGGTCTCCAAGCCCACACCTACTACCCTGTAGTAGTGATATACAGAAAACAAGCTGAAATTTTGTGGATTTTTGTTTTCTTTAATTTTTATTTTTCAATTTAATTTTTTTTAGCTTTTTAAAATTTCTTTTCTTGTTTTATTGTTTATTTTTGGTTTTGTACTATCTTGTTCTTTTCCTTTTCTCTTTCTTTTTTCTCTTTTATTACTTTATTATTTTGCCTAATTCCTTTTGTCAAAAGCCATTAAGACAATAACTAGCACATACAGCCACAGCTCCAGCCAACACAAGTCACCCAGAATACACAGTCTGCAAAAGGGACACCACACACAAGACCACTCCTTCAGCTTTAGGGGAAATGGCCTAATCCATAAAGACTAACAAATCCAAGCAAAAGGAGGACAAAGAGGAGTATGCTCCGAAAGAAAGAACAAGGGAAAAAAAAAAAAAAAAAACACCTCAGGAAAGAAGAACTAAATGAAACAGAGAACAGAGATAAACAATATGCCTGACCAATATCTGCCCATTAATATAAAGTGTGTGTTAAAGTAAATGGGGTGTTACTATTAGCGTATTATTATCAATTAATTTCTTTACATGTCTTATTAATTGTTTTATATGTTTGAGCACTCCCATGTTGAGTGCATCAATATTTATAATTGTTATCTTCTCGTTGGATTGTCCCCTTTATTATGATATGGTGTCCTTTTCTGTCATTACAGTCTTTGTTTTAAAGTCTAGACCAAGTTGGTATTGCTACTCTGGCTTTCTTTTGACATCCATTTGTGTGACAAAGATTTCTCCATCTCCTCACGTTCAATCTGTATGTGTTTTTAGATCTAAAATAAGGCTCTTGTAGGCGGCATGGGCCTTGTTTTTTAACCGTTCTGACACTCTGTGTCTTTTAATTACAGAATTTAGTCCATTTACTTTAGAGGAACTATTGACAGATATATATGTAGTGCCATTTTATTATTTGTTTTGTCATTGTTTCTAGACATTTTCTCTGCTCCTTTCTTACATTTACCACTTTTGGTCTCTCCTTTCCTCTCAAAGAGTCCCCCCTTTAATGTTACTTGCAGGGGTGGTTTAGTGGTAACAAATTCCTTTAGTTTCTATTTGTCTGGAAAACTCTTAATCTCTTCTCCTATTCTGAATGATACCCTTGCTAGATAGAGTATTCTTGGCTGAAGTTTTTTTTTTCCATTCAGCATGTTGAATGTATCATGCCTCTCCCTTCCTGCTTGCCAAGTTTCTCTTCAGAAATATCCAGCTAGCCTTATGGTTCTTCCCTTGTAAGTGAAGGATTTCTTTTGCTGCTTTTAATTTTTTATCACTATATTTTGCAAATTTAATTACAATATGTCCTGTTGTTGGGCTGCTTTTGTTGATTTTGATGGGAGTTCTCTGTGGCTCTTGCATCTGGATCTGTTTGCTTTCCCAGATTAGGGAAGTTTTTTGTTATTTATTCAAATAAACTTTCTGCCCCCTTTCTCTCTCTTCTTCTTCTTCTGGGATTTCTATAATATAAATATTACAACATTTGATGGAGTCCTTTAGTTCCTGAAGTCTATTCATGTGTTACATATTTCTTGTGTCTCTCTTTTGTTCAGCTTCATTTTTTTTCCCATTATTTTGTTCTCTAGGTCACTTATTTGTTCCTCTGCTTCTTCCAGCCTGCCTGATGGTTTCTATTTTCTCAAGCTCAGTGAGTAACCATCTGATAGTTTAACTTCTGCATCAGGCATGTTACCTTTATCTGTTTTAATTAGAACTCTGATCATGGCCTTATGTTGTTCTTTCATTTAGGATAAATTCTTTCATCTTGGCATTTTATCTATGTCTCTGTCTTCTGTGTTAGACAAGCCAGTTATATCTCCTGCTACTGAAAGTAATGACCCCATAAATAGGTCATGTAGTACTCAGAGTTGGGTACTTCAGGGAGTGTCTCTGGTGTATGTTCCATGTGCTCTGCTATTGCGTCCTGTCTATCCCATCCTTCAAGCCAGAGGTCTTCAGAAACTAACTTTCCCTGCTATGGGCAGTGTTTGGTCCCTGGGCTCAAAGTGCTGAGTTTTAACTAGGTGTATTCTGGTCTGCTTGTGAAATGAGACCAGAAACCAATTCCACCTGAACTGAGGACCTACAGAATTCTCAGCTCAAGACATGGTGTAGGTAGGGGTTTATGGGGAAGGGGCCCATTGCAGTAGGACTGAGGCACGCTTGACTGAGAAGGGCAGTCCCATCAGAGCACAGTGAGGTGGGGCCCGGTGTAAGCAAATTTGGCAGCCAGCGTCTGTCTAACTTGATGTGGGCTGAGCTGGTTCCCTCAAGTGGCTCTGTGTTTATGCTGAGTCGCAGAGGAGGGAAACAGCACCAGCCAGTTCCTTTGGTCCCTAAGAGGAATTTCCATGAATGCTGCCTCCCAGAAAACATTCTAGAATTGTGACTAATCTACCCCCCTGTGTACCCCCAAGCATTTTTCAGATTACTGTTTCTATGCTGCCTGACCCTAGGTTTGTCTGCCTTTTCTCTAGGAGTAGCTCATGCCCTCCTGGCTCTACCCCAGGCAAGCTCACTGACTTTTCAAACTCCAGGTTTTAAGCCATGCTGGTTCCAAGAATTCAGGAAATGCAGCCCCTCTTGTATCTCAAGCCAATGGCTTTGGGGAAATGTTCTCCTTGTGCATTCCCCAGTGTGGCTCCTCTCTCTCTTACCCATCTCAACGACCATGGCTCCCTTGCTTCCACAGTACTTGTGATCCATTTCTCTCCTGAACCATGTCTACATGTTTCCTATTTTCTTCAATGTGGCTCTTCTCTCTCTATAGTTGCAAAATTTGACGTCAGTCTTCAGGCCAATTTCTGGGGTATTTAGGATGACTTGACAGTTATCTAGATGTGTTGGTTGGATGAAACAAGCCTAAGGTCCTCCTATTCCACTGCCATCTTCCTGTCTCTCTCCCCCTGACTAGTAATTTAAAGTAATGATTGTAAAGATACTCACTGGGCTAGAAAAAGAATGGAAGAACTCAGTGAAGCCTTCAATAAAATGACAGAACATATTTCAAAAATCAGAGTTGAAGAATACAATAACTGAAATAAAAAATATACTGGAGAAAAACAACAGCAGATTAGAGGATGCAGAGGAATGTATCAGCAATCTAGAAGACTGGATAATGGAAAGCACAAAAGCTGAACAGCAAAAAGAGAAAATAATCTTAAAACATGAGAAAAGACTACGAGATCTCTTAACACCATGCAAACCAACAATCACAATTTAGGAGGTCCCAGAAGAAGAAGAGAGGAAGGAATAGAAGACTTATTTAAAGAAATAATAAATGAAAATCTCCCTAACCTATGGAGGAAAATAGGCATTCAAGTGCAAGAAGCACAGAGAATTCCAGACAAGATAAAAATCCAAAGAGGCTGGCATCACAGCACATTATCATTAAAATAACAAAGTTCAAAGATAAAGGGAGAATCCTGAAAGCAGCAAGAGAGAAACAAAAAGATACCTCCAAGGGAAAACCTGTAAGACTATTCATTGATTTTTCAGCAAAAATTTTGAAAGCCAGAAGCAAGGGGCATGATATATTTGAAGTAGGAAAAAAAATTACAATCAAGAATAATCAACCCAGCAAGGTTATTATTAAGATTTGAAAGACAGATAAAGAATTTCCTAGATGAACAAAAGATAACAGAATTTATCATCACTAAAGCAGCCTTATCGGAAATGTTAAGGGGACTTCTTTAAGTGGGAAGAAAATGGCCATAATTCGACTTAAAAGAAATACAAATAAAAAGATGTAAAATATGAAAACATATACATAAATGTAGAGAAGGGAGAAGGGGAAAATATTTTTTTCTTTATCTAATTCTTTTTAAGAATGCATTTGAACTTAAGTGACCAACAAATTAATATGGACTGATATTTACTTAGGATATTATAGATGAACCTCATAGGAACCACAAACCCAAAAATGTATGATAAACAAAAAATAAATAGATAGCCAAACAAAACACTAAAGACGCTCATCAATCACACAGAAACAGAACAAGAGAAAAAGAATAATTATGAAAACAATCAGAAAACAAGTTTTTTAAATGGCAGTAAGTACATACTTATCAATAATTACTTTGCATGTAAATGGACTAAATGTTCCAATCCTAAGACATACAGTGGCAGAATGGATTAAAAAGCAAGACCCATATATCTGCTGTGTACAAGAGACTCACCTCAGACCTAAGGATGCGAAAGACCAAAAGTGAAGGGATGGAGAAATATTCACCTGCAAATTGAAGCAATAAAAAACCAGGGTAGAAATAGTCACACCATAAAAATCAGACTTTAAAACCATGACTCTAATGGGAGATAAGTAAGGGTATTATATAATGATAAAGGCATCAATCCAACAAGAGGATTTAACAATTGTCAATATGTAAACAGTCAACACTAGAGCACCCAAATACATAAAGAAAAAACTAGAACACATAGACAGTGATGGTAATATATTAATAGGAGGAGACTTTAACATTCATTTACATCAATGGATATATTATCTAGATAGAAAACCAATAAAGAAAAAGTCTGAAAGATGTATTTGATGTATATAAAACATTCTATCTAAAAACAAGAGAATACACGTTCATTTCAAGTGCAAATGGAACATTCTCCAGAATAGATCATATATGAGGCCGTATAACAAGCCTCAGTAAATTTAAGAGGAGAAAAATCATGCCATGCATCTTTTCTGACCTTAACAGTATAAAACTAGAACTAAGTCACACACACACACACACACACACACACACACACAAAATGTTTTTAAACCAATGAAACTAAGAAAAGATAAACAAAATTGACACTTAGCCAGATTCACCAAGAAAAAAGAGAAAGAACTAAAATAAAATCAGAAAAAGAGAGAACACTACCAAAGAAATACACAAAGATTATAAAATAAGACTATGAAAAATTACATTCCAATAAGTTGGATAACCTCAAAGACGTGAATAAATTCCTAGAAACATACAATTTTCCAAAAGTGAACCAGGAAGAAATAGAAAATCTGAAAAGACTGATTACAAGGGATGAAACTGAATCAGTAACCAAAAACTACCAAAAAATAAAAGTTCAGTAACAGATGGACTCAACAAGTGAACTCTACCAGACACTTAAATAATATCTATTTCTCAAACTGTTCTGAAAGACAAAAGAGGAAGAAAAGCTTCCAAATACATTCTCCAAGGACAGCATTATCCTGACACCAAAACCAGACAGAGACACCACCAAAAAGAAAAAAGAAAACATGAAAACAAAATGTTCAGGCCAATATCCCTGATAAACAGAGATGTAAAAATCCTCAAGAAAATATTCACAAACTACATAGAACAATATATTAAACAGATCATTTGCATGGTCAAGTGGGATTTACTTCCAGACCACAAGGATGATTCAATATTCACAAATCAACCAATATCTTACACTACATTAAAAAAACAAAGGCAACAAGTCTATATGATCATCTCAAGATACAGAAAAACTATTTGACAAAATTCAACATGCATTCATGATAAAAAATTATCAACAAATTGTGATTAGAGGGAACACACCTCAACATAGTAAAGGCTGTATATGAAAAACCCACAGCTAACATACTCAGTGGTGAAACACTGAGTGCTTTCCCACTAAAGTCAAGAACAAGACAAGGATGTCCACTGTATCCACTTTTATTTAACATAGTACTAGAAGACCTAACCGCAGCCATCAGACAAGATGAAGAAATAAGAGGCATTCACAATGATAAAGAAGAAATTAAACTAACAGTATTTATAGATGGCCTGATAGTACATATAGAAATCATAAAGATTCTACCAAAAAACAACTAGAATCAAATTTAGTAAAATAGCAGAATAAAAAATTAATAGCCAGAAATAAATCAGATTTCTATATACTAACAATGAAGTTGGAGAAAGAAAGAGAAATTATTTTTTTAAAGATTTTATTTATTTATTCATGAGAGACACAGAGAGAGAGGTAAAGACATAGGCAGAGGGAGAAACAGGCTCCCTGTGAGGAGCCCCACGTGAGACTCGATCCCGGATCCTGGGATCACGCCCTGAGCCAAAGGCAGACACTCAATTGCTGAGCCACCCAGGTGTCCCAGGAAAAAGAGAAATTAAAAAGAAAAAAATACCATTTGCAATTGCACCAGAAATAAAAAAAAATACCCAGGAATAAACTTAACCAGAGAGAGAAGGTCCTCTACTCAGAAAACTATAAAACATTCACAAAAAAAAAAAAAAAAAAAAAAAAAAAAAAAAAAAAACTGAAGATGACACAAATGAAATGAAGCTCCATGCTCATGGCTTGGAAGATTTAATATTGTCAAAATGTCCACATTACCCAAAGCAATCTACAGATTCAGCGCAATCCTTTTCAAAATACCAGCAGTATTTTTCACAAAATTAGCACAAATACTGAAGTGTATATTAAACCAAAAAAGGCCCTGAATAACCAAAGTAATCTTGAGAAAGAAGAACAAAGCAGGTAGTTTCAGTAGCAAAGGAGGGAAAAATATACAATGGGGAAAAGACTATCTTTTCAAAAATTGGTGCTTGGAAATCTAGACAGGTCCATGTAAAAGAATGAAACTGGACTATTTTCTAACACCACAAAAATAAATTCAAGATAAACTAAAGACCTAAATGTGAGACCTGAAACCATAAAAATCCTAGAAGAGGACACAAGCTGTAATATCTCTGACATCAGCCACAGCAACATTTTTCCAGATGTGTCTCCTAAGGCAAGGGGGAAAAAAACAAAAATAAATTTATTTATTTATTTATTTATTATTTATTTTGACTACATCAAAATGAAAAGCTTTTGCACAGCAAAGCAAACCATCAAGAAACATCAAGAAAACAAAAAGCCTACTAAATGAGAGAAGACATTTGCAAGGACATATGCATCCTTCTGTATGTTAAATTCTTTAACATACAGAATATATAAAGGACTTATATAACTCAGCATCAAAACATCTAACAATTTAATTTAAAAATGATCAGAAGGGGTGCCTGGGTGGCTCAGTTGGTTGAGTGTCTGCCTTTGGCTCAGGTCATGATCCCAGGGTCCTGGGATTGAGCCCCATGACAGCTCCCTGCTCAGCAGGGAGTCCACTTCTCCCTCTCCCTGCCTCCACCGGCTCCCTGCCTCCTTGTGCTTTCTCTATCAAATGGATAGATAAAATCTTTTAAAAAATTGGGCAGAAGACATGAAAAGACATTTCTCCAAAGACATACAGATGGCCAACAAATACATGAAAAGATAACATCACTCAGTGTCAGGGAAATGCAAATCAAAACCACAATGAGGTATCACCTCACACCTGTTAGAATGGCTAAAATCAAGAAGAAAATAAACAGGTATTAGTGAGGCTGTGGAGAAAAAGAACTCCCTCCACATCGCACTACTGAGGAGAATGTAAATTAGTACAACCACTGTGACAAACAGAATAAAGTTTCCTCAAAAAAATTAAAAATAAAAATACCACATGATCAAATAATTCCACTATGGTGGATTTACCCAGGGAAGACAAAACCACTAACTTGAATAAATATATGCACCCTATATTAATTGTTGCATTATTTACAATATCCAAGGCATGGAACATCTTATGGGTTCATCAATAGATAAGGAAAAAGTGGTGTATATGTTTATACACACACACACACACACACACACACACACACACACACACACACAATGGAAAGTTACTCAGCCATAAAAAAGTATGAGCTTGTGCCATTTGAAACAGCATGGATAGACTCAGGAGGTATTATGCCAAGTGAAATAAATCAGATTGGAAAAGACACACACATGCTATACAACTCCACTCATAAATTTAATCTAAAAAATGAATAAACAGAAAGCAGAACCAGAACTATACACAGAGAGAACAAATTGAGGGGGAAGGAAGTGGGGGGCCAGGCAAAATAGATGAAGGGGAGAGAAAGATGCGATGCAGGCCTCTAGTCATGGAATTAGCCATGGGAATAAAATTCAGAGTGTATGGAAAACAGCCAATGATATTTTAACAGCAATGTAATGGGACAGATGGTAGGTATACTTAAGGTGAGCACTGCATCATGGATTAACTTGTCAAATCACGAAGTTGTATATCTGGAATTAACAGAACATTGTGTGTCAGCTATACCCAAATAAAAAATGAAAAACAGCACATTTTAGTGAGTATGCGGGGAAATTTGAACTCTCGTACACTGCTCTTGGGAATGTGAAATGGTTCAGCCACTGTGGAAAACATTAGGCAGTTCCCTAAAAAGTTTAAACATAGAATATGTGATGTTGCAATTCCATTTCTAGGTATACACCCAAAAGATTTTGAAAACAGATACTCAAACAAAAGCATATATATAAATGTTCACAGAAGCAAGAGTCAAAATTGCCCAAAGCTGGAAACCACCCAAATGTCTATTGATGGATAAATGCATAAACAGAAATCAGACACAAAAAGTTATGTATTTTATGGTTATATATATACGCACACATGTTTTGAAACTAGGCACAGGTGCTTCCAAATATATACGTAGGTTGTGAAATTAGACAGAGGTGGTGGTCACACAACAATGTACTAAATACTTTTGAAGTATTCACTTTAAAATAGCTAATTTTAAGTTACACAAATACACTTCAATTTTTAAAAGTCCATCTTCCTCATTTTTTTCAGCAAGTCTTTAACTCTCTGCATCTTCAACCTCTCCTCCAACTTTGAAGTCTGATTGAAATATAACTAACATATGACGAAATTCACCCACTTGAAGGACACAGTACAACGGTTCTTAGTATCCTTAAACTTTTGCAACCATCAGCACAATTGGTTTTACAATGATCTTCCCAACCTATTAGCAGTCTCTTGTCATTTTCTCTCTCCTCTATTTATTCCCCAGGCCTTCATAATTACTAATTTACTTTTTCTAATCTATGAATTTGCCTATTTTGAACATTTCATATAAATGGAATTATACAATATATGGCTTTTTGTGCCTGCTCCTTTCCCTTAGCATAATGCTTTCAAGGTTCACCCACACTTAGTATCAACACTTCTGTGCTTTTCAGCTGAATAATATTCCATTTTATGAATACCATATTTTGTTTATTCACGGATATTTTGGTTAATTTTCACTTTGGGGGGGCTGCAATGAATAATGCTTCCATAAAGATGTGTACAAATTTTTGCATGGATACGCTTTTATTTCTATTGAGAATATACCTTGGTGTGGAGTTGCTGAATCATAAGGCTACTCTAATATTTTGAGGTACTGTCAAATTGTTTTCCACAATAGCCATACACCATTGTAGATTTCTCCACTAATATAATTCACCTTTTCTGTCTGCAATCTAAGTTTTGCATCTAAAATCCTTCAGTAGGGGCTCAGCCTGTGAAGTGCCTGCCTTCAGCTCAGGTTGTGCCCAGCATCACATCTGACTCCCTGCTCAACAGGGAGCCTACTTCTCCCTCCCTCTCTGCTGTTCCCCCTGCTGGTGCTCTCTGGCTCTCCTTCTCCCCATCAAATAAACAAAAAAACATCTTTTAAAAAGCTAAATCCATCCATCGAAAACTTTCCTTACCCTTCCTTCCGAGGGCGGCACCTAAATTCCAGAGTATAAGACCATGGAAGTGGAAGGAAATGATAGTATGGGAAGGTGAAATAGTGATTAAGCCAGAGAAAACAAAGACACAAATCTTGGCTAAGTGAATGTATAGACCTAAAAGTAAACATGGTACCATGCAAATATGATGAGAATGATGCCTATTATGTGCACACAGGTACAACAATTGATCATTTAAAACTCTTGGGAGTTCTATCTCAGGAAATGACAATTTCATTTTTAACTGATTGGAGAAAACATTCTTGAGACTCAGAGATTAACTACTGAAATGATAGAAGGTGGAAGGTTTACCAAGCTTGAGAAGTCAGTGGGTCGAGGAGGAAAGCCGAAATTTGACTTAGGTGATCTCAAGCCAACAAAAGGGAGAGTGGAAGAACCGTGGACACTTGGATGAAGAGATTTAAGCTAAAGACTTGGTCCAAATCTGCAAGAGGTTTGCAAAGTCAGTTGTATGGTACAAAGGAGGCAGGTGGCCAGGTTAAAGCAGAGGTCAAAGTGAATATTTAACAGCAGTTTTGAGAAATTACTGTAATGAAACAAGACTGAAGTCTGTAAGTATAAAGATCTTCAACCAGCCCAGGTGGAAGATGCTGGCTCTGAAGCTTGGCAGCTGCCATATTTGGTTAAAAGAATGACTGATAAAAGTCCCCATGTTGCTAAAAAAGCTGATTGGAAAATGTTTACAGTAGAATAAAAAAATAGATACTTGTTAAGACCAGGTTTTGGTTCTCTTTTGTGTCCATCTTTTATATAGATTGATGAGCAGAGAAAAAAAATCAATTTAGATGATTAAAAAACTCTGTCCTTCCAGCCATCCAGACTGGTCTGTTGTCTCGAAACACACTTGGTGATAGGAATTACCTGGCAGCAACAAGAAATATCTTTCACTAAACAGAAGGTATTTCAAAGACCATTCAGTCAAGTAAATGGCTACCTCATTAACCAAACTGGGAATGATTCCAAGGGTTTACAAAATAACTGTATTCAACACCTACAGGCATATCCTATGCTTTTTTCACAGGCTTTCTCTCTTTTTTAGCTGTATTAAAGCAGCCCACCATTTTCTTAGGTAGCATGCTAGCACACCTTTGTTTTTATTTTAAACAAAGCATGACTGACAGTAATAAAATAATACATCAATTTTCCCTCACCAAAAACAAATTAAAAAAAAAAAACATGTTGAGACACTCTGTGCTTGAGATTGGGGTATGAATTCCAAGTCATTCATCGAAATGAGTTCACTTCATCCTTTGTTAAGTTATGTATGCAAGCTGAACCAGTCAGATTGAAGAAAATGGGTAATTACCATGTCTATTCTAATTCTAAAAACTCCTTTAAAACCTTTTTGCAAATATGATTATTTCAAAAGGCAACAATCTGTTTTTATTTAGTTCCAGGTTTTCTCGGTTTTAAAAATAATATACATTACCTACACCTTGATTCGATAAAAAAATGGGGTTGCTTAATATTTTTGGAGCAATTTAGAGTATTAAAAAAAGACCAGCCTTAAGAAAATGGTTTTTGCCTGGGGTCCCCTCACCTCCATAAAAAACCAACCTTCTATTTTCTCTCTACACATCTACCCTATGTTCTCAGTGATGTCCTGTTCCCTCTTCTACATTAGGATGTTATTAGATTATAATTCCACCCATGACCTCAGGCTTCAAATCCTTCAATCCACCCCACCATCAAAATGCACCAATCTTTAGCTTAATTCTTCAGATTTGCTCTATGGAAATCACCTTAGTTATCAGAATTATTTTTTATTACTTGCTGCTTAGCTTGTCACCCCTCCAAGAAATTATATTGAAGTCAGAGCAGTGACTTTCTTCTGATGGTGTCTTAGTTCAAGGAAAATAATCCTGACTATGGGCATGCCAAGCACTATGGCAGACCACTCTAGAGAGATTCTGAGCAAAACACAGGTGACTGCCTCTTCCAACTTTGCATCAGACTGATTGCCTCAGTCTAGAAAATAAATGCACATGGTAGCCAATCTTAACAGCAAACCCTAAGAGGCTAAGTCATAGGAGTCGTTCATCACAGTGTTAGGTAATTCTTGAGATTTAGGATGATTGATGTGTTTAATTTAAACTGGCCTGGGTATACAGGATGTGTCCCTGAAGTGGTAATAGGGTGAGTGGGTGAGTTAGACGAAGAGATTTTAATGAAAAGCATTTTTGTTTTAAAACGTTATGTGCATTGTCTTTCAATAATAACAACATACACACACACACACACACACACACACACACACAAACATTTTAACTGCTGCCATACTATACAATTCTATCCTGTTCTCTGAGTTTATTCTAAAATGTCAATCGGGCAAAAGGTGTGTTAATTCTCATTGCATAAGACTTTTCCTTTTTTTTTTTTTTTTTAATAATGAAGCCTTTTATACAAAACTCACTTCAGTTTTTCTGACAGTGGAATCCAAAGTCACATGGATTAGTTAAAATCCCATCTATCAAATGCTAAATTTGTCAGTTGAGGTAATGGTGTTCATATTGGTGGGCTCAGTTTTAGTCTTTCTGTTTAAGGAAAAATACAGAGCACTTTCTGAATTGTACATATATGGTACAGAATCAAAGCTTATTATATTTTAGGACTATCTGGCCTTCATTGTTAATAAAAAAAAAAGCTTTCCCATATTTGCAATTTAGTATTCTTTGTATTGTATGGTAGAATATGTCTGTTGTAGAGGTTTAAGCTCTAATATTAAAATGCATGCATATATGAAATATAAAGTAGTTTTAGTAAAGGGAATACCTTGGAATGGTCTGATTCAAATGATTATTTTCATATACTATTTAACCTCTTCTGTGGAACAAACGCTAGGCTAGGTTCCTCAAATAAGATAGGATCTTCTTTAAACTGTGCAATTTAGATAAGCAAACAATTATCAATAAAAAATAAAAAGTGTCATGAAAAAAATTTATTATGATGTATATTTAGTGCCATAAGGGAAAATTATATGGTGCTTTGAGAGCCTAAGAGATCCTAAAGCAGTCTGGGAAATCAGGAAAGATTTCCCTGAGAACCTGTTATCTGAGCAAATTCTGAAATCCAGGGGGCAGCTACATGGTGGTATAAAAATTGGAAGTAGAGCACAATGGGAAAAGGACTCCAATGGGAAAAAGACTCCAATGGAAAAAAACGTGGTACATCTGAGAGAATCAAAGATGATGACGCCTGGAGAATAATGGATTATAAGGAGAGTCGTAGAAGATGAAGATGAAAATGTAGGCAGAAAGCAAATCAAGGAGGACCTATTACGCCGTGCTAGAGATCCTATTTCTCATCTTAAAGGCACTGAAAAATTATTACGATGTTTTAATCAGGACATGGCATGAGCACCTATTCATGTTAACATCTTCCTGCCTCGGAAGTTTCCATGAAACAGAACCAGAGTCAAAGTGTGAACTTTAATGCATTATATTAACTCGAAATGAAAAGGTGGTAGCTTCCACTTTAATGGCAACGCCAAACTGGAAAAATATGAGAAGACTTAAGAAATATTCAAGAGGTAGTGTGGACAGAATTTCACGAAGGATAAATGAAAAAGATGGAAGTTGTAGAGAAAAATGCAGCTTTTTGTCTTATACAATTGGATGAAAGAGGTGTTATTTGCTGAGATAAAAAATATATATCTGAGGAAATAGAGTTTGGTAAGAGAGTGAACTCAATTTTGATCGTACTGATATTAATTTTCCTTTGAGACATCCCAGAGGAAATGCATTTAAATATATAAATCTAAAGCTTAGAAAGTAAATTTGGGCAAGAGCTGTAAGCTGGGCTCATTGGCATGAATAGTACAATAAATATGGAGAGAAGATCTAGGATAAAATATCAATGAACTCAGTATTTAGAAGCTGAACCAACTTCAATATTTAGAAGCTGATTACAAGATTTTATATAAGGCTGCTATGTCTCCTTTTTTTTTTTTAAAGATTTTCTTTCTTTATTTGAGAGAGAGTGTGCACAGAAGGAGAGAGAAAAGCATACACCCCACGAGCAGGGAGCCCAACATGGGGCCCAATCCCAGGACCTTGCCATCATAACCTGAGCCAAAGCAGAAATTTAACCAACTGAGCCACCCAGGCATCCCATGGACTGTTATGCTTCCTATAGAGCTTTCTGGATGTAGTAAAAGCTGCAAAAATATGAAACCAAGGGAAGATGAAACAAAAATACATTGTACTATGAAGGTAGGATGGAAAATTAAAGGTAACTGATCTTCATTCAACTCCACAAACACATATGAGAAAATGGAAAACCCAGAGCAAATGGAAATTAAGAATTCAGTACCATGAATCTGAGACATGAATCCCAAAACACTGAAAATCTCTTATGTTAGTTGAGGCTTTCAGAGTGTCCAAGGTTAAGTGTATTAACTGACTGAAACAAATACACCAAAGATATTGCTTGAGCCTAAAGAAACCAGCAACAGTAGGGCATTCCATACATAGTCTGTGTCAGCTGAGTGTATTTGTGTCAGACATATTTGTTTGCACCATTCTTGGCATTTGCTTAATCTTCTATACTCTTAGGACTAATTCTTCCCCAAGATTTCTGGCAGGAGTGTGAATCTCGTATGAATTCATGCGAAGTCATCAAGTGAGCTAAACCTTCTCTTGGGGATAGCCAGTCTGGAGTCTGCTCTTCTCCACCCTTAAAATGGATCAGATGGTTTCATATTAGATCAACAATAACCGTTATACTGTGACTATTTTGTAGAAATTACATCTGTTGACATCCTGGGAATTTTGTGTTTTCCGAATTTCATGTTTTCTCATTTTTCTTCCAGTTTTACTGAGTTATAACTGACATAGAACATTGTTTCAATTTTAGGTGTACAACATAATGGTTTGATATATGTATAGACTGCAAAATTATTAGCATAATCAGTTTATTTAACATCTACCATGTCGCATAGTTAGAATTTTTTTCTTCATGTTCTGTTGGAACATCACCAGCCTTCACTCATCCTTTCTCTTTAAATAATCCACTTCCCCAGAGATGAAATCTGACCAGGTGCTATAAAACTGGCTGCTATGGCATTGGGAAGAGTACAACAAAGCAAAAGTGCCTCTCTCTTTTTTTTTTTGTATGAGGAGTTAATTCCTATATTCAATATGGCACCCCTGACTTCCACTGTGCTTGTTGTCCAGGAGTCAGAGTCATTCTGGTTCAGTCTCTCCAGAGTAATCTTCTTTTCTTCTTTTGAATTGAGGAAGAGAAGTTACCTGACTATAGGAGGTTACAGTGAAAATTGATGAGTTTTCTTATAAAGAATTTCTGCCAGTTCAGTCTTCAAACACCCTCCACTCTTGCGTTAATTGAAATTTCTGAGTCTACTGTGTATTCTGAAATACAAACTACCTTCAGCCATCTTAATTTTGTTAATTTGGTTGCCATTTTAATCTTTCCAGTGTCCAAATGTTGATATTGCATGCCTAGATTCATCTATTGTTCTTTAAAAGTTTTTATTTATTTCTGAGAGAGAGAGAGAGAGAGAGAGAACAGAGGAAGAGGGAGAAGCAGGCTCCCCACTGAGCAAGGAGCCTGATGCAGAGCTTGATCCCAGGACCCTGTGATCATGACCTGAGCTGAGGCAGATGCTTAGCCAACATATTTTTGATGTGCCCCTTATTATTTTTTTAATGAACAGCACTTACTTTGAGCCGGCCTTGTTTTAAGTACTTCACAAATATTATATTGTACCTCAAAAATTCCCATAGGCTAGATATTGGCATTTTCTACCCTGTACAGATGAGGAAACTGACGTTAAGAAAAAATTAAGTAAATTGCCCAATGTCTCAAAGGCAGGAAATGCAAACCCAGGATTAAAATCTAAGTCTATTGCCTCTAAAATCCATGTTCTTAACCATTGTGCTAGCAGATGCTTAATGGACATAAGTTAGCTACTCTAGGATTCCTACTTAGGGATCCTGTTTCCATATTTATGATACTAAAAGAAGGCAAACTATTCCTGTAAGTTATTATTAACTTTGTGAGCTTTGCTTACTTATAATTTTATTATTTATCATGTTTAATCAGAAATCTTAATAGTTCTTTAAATAAGAGGATACATTCATATTTAAAATCTTGCAATGCTGCATATAGATAATATTCAACATGTCAAATTGCATCAAAAGTAATGAAAAATACTTAACTTCAAACTAATTCAAGTATTTCTGACCCCAGGTATTTCTTGGACTTCAAACTCAACATTACCCCAAAGCACTCATTCCCTATTCAATGAGGTACTACATTATTACCATTCACAAAATAGAAAAAGGGATCTAAAAAATACTGTACTAGGCAGACATGTCTGTTCACAGATCTACATTTTATAGGTGACCAGGAGAGAAAAATAAATATGCTAGACACATCAAAAGTCGCAATATGAGATGTTCTAGTCCTAAGGTCAAAGCCATGGTGGGTGAAGGAGTGGACATGTCTGGGAAAGGTCCACTAAAGCCCAGAGAAAAATAGTAGTGTATTTCTGGGCACCTTCTCCCTTGTCACTGGACAGTACTTCAGGGATCCAACTCTCCACATTGAGTTCCAGGCAAGCCACTTCTATGGGCAAGGACTTTGATAAGAATGTGACTTCCTCAGGTCAAGATCATCTGGAAAAGGATCAGAGAAGATTTTCCTGTTCTTGTAACATAAATGATCCTTCTATGAAACATGACCAAAATATATTTGGAACCATACCAAATGAATAGTTTTGAAGAAAAAGTCTTGCCCATGACTATCGCATAAGTTATATAATCCAATGCTCTATTCCACCACAAAATTTAAAGACATTCATATTGTGTCATTATGCAAAGAGATGAAATTTATAATGTTCCAAAAAAATCATTTGGCATTTTGTTTAGAATTGCATTAAAGTAACAGAAAACGAAAAGATCTGAAAACTCTAAGATGTGACATGGCATAACTTAGGAACTGTACATTCTTTTTCTGAGAAATTATTTCTTTAACCAAAGCCTATAATAGCAATGAAATGACTTAAATCATCTAAGAGGAAGTAAATAGTGACTTAAAAAAAAAAAGGACTTATCAAGGCAGCCCCAGTGGCCCAGGGGTTTAGCGCTGCCTTCAGTCCAGTCCTAGAGACCCTGGATCAAGTCCCACAGAGGGCTCCCCACATGGAGCCTGCTTTTCCCTCTGCCTGTGTTTCTGCCGATCTCTCTCTCTCTGTGTCTCAATAAATAAATAAAATCTTAAAAAAAAAAGACTTATCTAAGGGATATGATCCTTTTTCATTTGGCAAATAGAAGAATCAAAATAATTAGATTAATAAACAACCATAAATCTCATTTTTTTGACATTTTTATTTTTGTCTAAAGAACTCAAGTATGTCTTCTAAGAAGGCAATTTCAGATGTCTTGACTTCCATTGAAATAAAATCACGTTAATAAAATTTGTTGCTCTTAAAAATATCAAAACTTCCTTCATGAGAAGCTTTTCAGGAATGCCCATAGATTATAACAATTTTTAAGGTGATACAACAAACTCCCACTAAAATTAAGCTCCCAACTTCATAGTATTTTGTAATATTGGCATAAACATTTTAGAAGTATAACATTACAGATAAAATTTAACTGAACTACATTATGCTTTCTAATCTGCTTTCCCTCTTTTTTCTCTCCCTCTTGATTTCCCCCTGCAAAAATTAACCATTAATTCAGTACTTAGTATTCCCATGCATATTTTGTATTTTAACTACATTTGTTTTCCATGTTTTTAAACTTTATAGTAAATTTATCATCTATATTCTTCCACTTTATTTTTAATCACCAAAATAAGTGTTTTCCAAATTTATACATTAAGTCTACTTTAATAATTTTCATTACTGTCCAGTTCCACTGGTTGAATGAAACAAGATCAATTTATGCATGCCCAAATTTGTAGACATTTAGATCATTTTAATTTATTCACTATTAAATGCAGTAATGAACATTCTTAGGTATGACTCTTTGTGTACCAGAATTTAAAATTCTCTTGGGGCAGGGCTTCTCAAACTTGGTACTACTGCTATTTTGTGTTGCATAATGCTTTGTTGTTGAAGTTGGCAGTGAGGGAACTTGTCCTGAGCATCATGGGATGCTTAGTAATATTCATGATCTCTGCCCACTAGAAACCAATGGTAGCCCCAATATTATGATGAACAAAAATGTCTCCAGATATTGCCAAATGTCCTCTGGAAGACAAGAGTTGGCCCTGATGCAAAGCACTACTCTGAAATATACACATTTAAGTTTAATTGCTGTTTTTAGGCTATACATGTCTTCAACTTTGCTGAATATTGCCAAATTGCTCTACAAAATAGTTGTAGCAATTTCCTTTGCAAACACATGTTCCATTTCCAGATTTCTATTTGAAATGTTTCTAACATTCAAAATAATGGGTGTAATACAAATGTGCAGCATAAGTAACAGTAAGAAATGAACATCACATATTCTCAAACTGGCTTAAGATATACAGCATCATGTTATCTTGGAAGCCCATTATCCCTTTCCTGTGCTACCCTTCTTCCTCACTCCCTCCTCTTTCCTCCAGAGATAACCACTATCTTGATTTTTCTTCCAACATTTCTTTTCATGTTACAGATAAAGACATATCTAAATATGATGTTTTTCATATATCCCATATACTTTTCAGTTTTACATACATGAAAACATACTTCTATAGCTTGTTTTGTTATCATTCAACCTCATGATTTTTGTTCATCATTTTCATTTTGAGTTTTATCAATATTCATGTAGATAACTGTAATTCATTTACAAATAAAATATATGGTTACAGACCTCTTATATTATGGTCTCCAAAATACTAACAAAAAGTTTTACTAGACTTATTATATAATTTATAAATACATCTAAAATCTCTAAACCAAAGCTCCAAATAAAAATAAAAGACTTACAAACAACAGAACAAAATGGTCTTTAGTAATCCATTAGTCAAATCCTGAAATTTTACAAATAAGTCATTGACACCCAAAGCAATCAAATGACCAGGTATGTTTTATAAACCGTATATTAATGTAGTTGTATAATCCAAGACTAGAATTTCCCAGTCACAATTCTTTCCAATCATCAACTTGCCTCTGTTGCAATCACCTCAGGCTAAAACTGTCTTCTACAACTTTTCCTGCCCTTCTCCTTGACCTACTACACAGCTATCATGCTTTACACACAGCAAAGTGAAAATCATATAGTTCCAAATCTTTGGAATTTTGTTTCATTTAAATATTATTAATTTTAGCTGGTAAAACATCTTAATCTTCATCGTTTATTCAAAGAAAATCAAAGGGAAATAGCACTTAAATCAAGGATGCACTTGGATTTGTCTCTGTGGGAATGCATGACCTAAATATATGCTTCCTCCTTGGATGTCATGAGTATATTCATCACTTAGCACTGCCTTTATGGATGATAGACACCAGAGTCCCATGAGGCAAATGGCTTTTTCAGGATAGTAGTTGTAATGATAATGCTACCTTTAAAAGACGAAGTACAAAGGAGGAAAAGAAATTGATATGTTTATGATCTCTCAGAGGTAAAAGAAAAAATACTTGGTAATGATAGTATAGTACGGTATTAGTCTATGCACTTTGCTCACTCAGTCCTAAACAGCCAAGGAATAGCTACAAAAATGATAATTATATGCATAACTAGGATGGAATGTTATTAAACCTGGCATTTTAAAAGTGTCCTTTCATTCCTCTGAAAAGCACACATAAATGAAAAGGGATGTGTGACTTCTCATTGAGCTAAATAAAGTTAGACAAGAGTTAGATGACTCATTTAACATATTTAGGAAAATGACATGACAGAGTGAATTTCTCATCTGTGTGACAGAAAAGGAAACATAACTATTTTTGGTGATGCTCAGGGGTTTCGTATTCATGGCAGAAGGAAATTTTCTAATTAATTTGCAACCTAGAATTAACTTTTCAGTCAAGCTATGACCAGGAACAGACAGCGTGGTATCCTTTCACTTGTGCTCCATCTGCTACCACTCATGAGTTCTCAAAGGAAAAAGGTTGGCCTTTGCTTAAGGATAACATGGACTTCAAGACTTACTACATGGAGATAAACTACAATTAAGTACACTGCTGTCTCATCATCTTTGTAATCATTTACTAAAAATCAGATTGTCAGTTCCACAGCTTTTCTCTTCCCCTCCCTGTTTTACTTGAACATAGTTTTTACATCATCCAATGAATTTATTTCCTTCTAGGTGCCAGGCACTGTGCTAGACTCCATCAGGGATACGTTATAAGCAAAATAGATATAGTCCTGACATTAAATAGGCATTAAGTGAATTTAATGTCAGGATTTGTCATTTGCCCATGAGGGGAAAAAGAAAACATGTGTTATTGGAAAGGAATAAATCTAGAAGGAGTAAGAGGTAACCAAACCATGCTCTATTTGTTATTTACTACAGATTGTGTCTTATTCTCTTGCAGGACCAAGAGAAATAAATGAGTTTTAGTATGAGTTTCCATAACACAAAGAAATCTGATTTAATTTGAAGGTAAGGACTAGGACTTTATTTTGTTTGTCACTATATCCCCTTTGCATAGCTAAGAACTTAGTACACAGCAGCTGTTCAAAAGTCTATTTTAAAAGGAGCATTTTCAGAATGATAGAATAAGGACTTCCAAGAATCAGTTCCTTTATAAAAGCAGTGATAAAACTGACAGAAAAAAATGGGGAAAATTGACTTTTTCTGAACTATGGAAATTAGGCAAAGGCTTACAACAGTCCCAGGAGTGCTTATGCTAGAAATGCCTCCATCTAAGAACACATTCTATTCTGTACAGTTTTAAATTTTACTGTTCTCATTTCTCTCTCCCCAGCTTCACAGGACCTCAAAAAGCAGCAGCCTTAGAATCACAGTAGGTGTGGAAAAACGGCATTCTAGCAACAAATGGACAGGAGAATGGACTGAAGACTCTTCTCTAAAAATTCCACTCAAAGAGAATTACCATTATTTGACTTGTCTGGAAAACTCTTTGGAAAAGCCCCATTCATAGGGCTTATCTTTGTTTGACTTGATTCAGTGAGGAAATTTAGCCCTCGTGGAACTGTGGAAAACAATCCATGACAATTGCTTCCCATCACAGCTGCCGAGGCAGTAATATCAATTGAGGCAAGCAAGAGGCTGACTAAAAACCAACATCTTCAAAGGAGTAACTGAAAAATGAAATGTCTAACCTTCAAAAAGTTGCAACATTTTTGTGGAAATATAAAAGACCAGGTGTATGTGCAGGGTAGGGCACATGCCTGAGAAAGACCTGAAAAGCCTTAAGCCATCCAATCCATTTAAGAAAACTTCTATTTAATCATTAGGGAATATGAAGTTACTTTGACACTAGGGCATCCACACATAATCAGGAACACAAACTTTAAGAAATTATTCCACTCACTAATTAGAAACTCACCAAACAAAGAGCAACATCAGCAGCAATGAGAAAATTTTAGAGTTTATGTTGTCTCTATGTTTTGAAATGTCCAGTGTTCAAATACAACATAATTATGAGACATGCAAAGAAACAAGAAAGTATAGCCCATATATAGGGAAATAAAGCAATCAACAGGAACTGTCCCTGAGAAAGCCAAGATGTGTATTTGAAAGAGAAGGACTTTAAATAAGGTATTATAAAATAGATTCAAAGTTAAATATATTCCAAATACATTTAAAACTTTAAATATAAATAAATATATTTTAAAATCAAGTAAAAATGTATAGAAAATTAGAGAAAACTATGAGAAAAATATCTCATGAAGAGTATCAATAAAGAGGTAGAATTATGTAAAAGAAAAAATAGAAATTCTAGAGACAAAAACTACTATAAATATAATAAAAAGTTTAGAAAGGAAACTTGAGAAGAAAAAAAATATGAAATAAAAATAGGTCAGTTGAGATTATCCAGTCTAAAGAACCAAAAAGAAAAGGAATGAAGAAAAATGATCAGAGCCCAAAAGATCAGTGATATACTATCAAGCATACCAACATATGCTTGGAGCCAAAAAGAATTATTGAAGAAATAGTGGCTAAAACCTTCCCAAATTCGTATAAAATAACCTACCCATTCAAGAAGTTCTATGAACTCCAATTAATATAAACTTGGAGCCAAACCTAAACACATGGTAGTTAAAATATCTTAAGACAAGGAGAGAAAAGGAATTCTGAAAGCAGCAAAGTATGACTCCACTCATAAAAGGGGATACTCAATAAAATTAGCATCTGTTCAAAGACACAAATAGGTTGAAGGTTTAAGGATAAAGAAAGATAATCCCTGTTCATAGTAACCAAAAGAGAGCTAGGTCCTAGTATCATACAAAATACACTTGAAGACAAAGTTTTTCTAGCAATAAAAAGAACATTTTATAATGGTAGAAGTTACAATCCATCAGGAACATAACAGTTATAAAAATATATGCTTTTATATTTTTACAAAATATAGCACTCTTTCAATAATAGAAACTCAAAATACATGAAATAAAAGCTGACAAATTTGAAGGGAGGAACAGAAAATTAAAAAGTGATAGTTGGAGTCTTTGAAATTCTACTTTCCACAATAAAATGAATTAGGAAGAAGATAAACTTGGCAATAGAAGCTTTAACAACTTTAAGAACCAATTAGACCTCACACACATCTATGTAACCCTCTACCTCAAAGAAAAACAAAAACAAAAACACAACACACATTCTTCTCTGGTACACATGGAATGTCCTCCAGGATAGGTCATAAAACAAACCTACATTGAAAAGACTTAAGTCATGAACAGTATATTCTACAAACCACGCAGTAACCAAAATAAAATCAATAATAGAAGCAATTGGGGAAATTTCAGGAATGTATATAAATTAAACAATGCATTCCTAAATAACCAATGGGTTAAAGCATAATGTTAGAAAAGTTAGAAAATACTCTGAGATGAATCAAAATGAAAATATAACATACCAGCACCTAGTGGTTTTAGCTAAATCAATGCTTACATTTATAAATGTAAATGTTTACATTAAAGAAGATGTCAGGATGAAGCGATGAGTGAAATAGGTGATGTGGAGTGGAAGATACAGGCCTCCAGTTACACAATCAGTCACAGGGATAAAATGCACCATGTAGGGAATATAGTCCATGGTATTGTAATAGTGTTGTCTGTTGGGAGCTACACTTGAGATGAGCATAGTGTAAGTTACATAATTGTCCAATTGCTATGTCAAACACATGAAACTAATGTAACATTATATGTTAATTATATCAATTTTTAAAAAGCCAAATCAGGGGCACCTGGGTAGCTCTGTCCATTAAACATCTGCCTTCAGCTCAGGTCAGGATCCTGGGGTCCTGGGATCAAGCCCCATGTCAGGCTCCCTGCTTGGTGGGAAGGCTCTTTCTCCCTCTCCCTCTGCCTGCCACTCCCCCTGTTTGTGTTCTAGCTCTGTCAAATACATAAATGAAATCTTAAAAAAAAAAAATCCAAATTACTGACGTAACCTTCTATGTTAAAAAAAAAAAAGAGGAAAAACTCAAAGTGGGTAGAAAGTAGGAAAAATTAACATTAGAGCAAAAATAACTGAAATAAAAAACAGGAAAACCAATGGAGGTAATAAATTACATAAAAAATTATCACATACGATGTCAAAATTTACTAAAAGTTATAGTAATCAACATACTGTAGTATTGGTATATGGATAGACATACAAATGGGACAGAATTCAAAGTCCAGAACCCCTTACATTTATGCTCAAATGATTCTGAAGAAGTCAACTAAATAGAATAAAGAAGTCTTTTCAAAAAATGGTGTTGGGACAAAGGGATATTCACATGTAAAAAAAAAAATCAAGCTGGATGCCTATGTATGTCACACCATATATAATTAAATCAAAATGGTTTCTAGACCTGTATATAGCAGCTAAAAATAAAACTTTTATTGGAAAACACTGAAGCCTTTGTAACGGTGGGTGATTTTCAGAGACATCTATTTTCATCTTGTTAGATTGGCATCTACTTAACTCAAAACATCAAGCTCATTAGTAAGACAATTAAAGGTAAAAACTCTAAAGTTTAAGATCTTTCAATTAGACCCTATTGCCTTTAAAAAAAACAAAAACAAAAGTTATCTATTTTTATTAGAATAAAACATAGTTAATATTAAGCACCACTGTTTAAATTCAAAGCACTTAATACAGTCTGATTTTTTAAAGAGAGAAATTTTGTCATTGTTTATAGTTTAAACAAGACCTAGTACCTTTAAGATTTCAATTTGAAAACTGGTGTCTCTTCTGTATTATTCCTTTCCTGTACACCATCCACCTCCTACTATGCCAAGTTTCTATCCATTTTTTCTTCATGCTATGCTAAGAGCACTGCATGTGTGAGTCTCTGCCTAGAAGAGTCTGTCTTCTTCAACTGCAGAACTATTATTTATACTTTTGATGTACTTATTGATGCAGCTTATGGGCTACCTCTGTAGGAAGTCTTTCCTGTTCTGAGGTAGCTGGTCACTCCCTACTGTCTACTTGCACAGCACTTTCTGACTTAACTGTAGCACTGATTTTCCATCATATTAGAACTGCTCATTTATTTCTCTCCTCTACTGAACAATGAGTATTTGAAGAGCATGGCTTGTGGCTCATTATACTTTTTACCTGTCAGTGCCTAGTATATAGTAACTACATAATAACCTTTTGCTTAAAAAAATAAATAAAAAATAAATAAAAAAATCCCTATTTACTCAATTTAGTAAGAAAACGACAGCATTTTAAAAAGTTATTTCCTAATGTCTGGGTGTTTCAGATTGCATGCATTAGAGTCAGAGGAGTATATAAGGACAGAGTGAGTTTTGTATACAGCCACCTAAGTGGAACACTGTTTACTAAACCATAAGAGCACACATATGTCCTTACCTTCAGTTGAATAATGACAGATAGGGTTCAGAGGTGAAGACTTTTCTTTTATTTAACATTTATTTAAAATATTTATTTAAGTTTCAAAAATTAAAATATAGGAATATCTTTCTCAGCCATAAAAAGGGATGAAATTTTGATATATGCCAAAACATAGATGGACCTTGAAAACATTATCTTCAGTCTTATAAATAAGCATGATATAGAAAATGAAATATTATTTCACTTATTCGAAGAACCTAGAAAAGGCAAATTCACAGAGAAAGAAAGTAGAAGAGAGGTTTATCAGGCATGGTTTACAGCAAAATGAGAGGAAAGAGCTTTTGTTTAATAAGGGCAGTTTTTTGTTGGGGTATGAAAATAGTTTGGAAACAAATAGTAGTAATGGTTACACAACACTGTGAATGTATTTAATGCCAACGAATTCTACAATGTAGGAAACGATGTTAGAGTTCAAAGCCGATGGCCAAGAAGGAATTCTTAAAATGTCTTTGGTGCAAAAAGGTGATTTTATTAAGGCACGGGGACAGGACTTGTGGGCAAAAAGGGCTGCCCTGGGGTCATGAGGAGTGGCCTATTATATTGCTTCCAAGATAGGGATAGCATAAGTCTCTAAGGAATTTTGGAAGCTAGGTTTCCAGAACCGTGAGGGGACTAACTATTGGTGGGAAAGGGTCATATATTACTGTCTGATAAAAACTGAGTCATGAGATCCTTCAAATGTCATATGTCTTATCAGTGGGTCATATGCTTTGTGGGATGATTGCCAACACATATCTTGGGGGGTAGAGATAAATGAAGTTTCCAAAGGAATTTTTGGATATTAAGACAGACTTACAGGATCCTGGGGCCAGTGTACTTCAGAGTGATGTTATCTGAGTTAAAGTAGTTTTAAATACATTAAATGGATCTTTTACACCACATCACCGTGAACACACTGGGGAGACTTGCTTTTTTGGAAAACTCAAGGTGCTAGATCCCTGATTCAAAGAGGAACATTTCTCCTGTTTGTTGATTCTAGTTTATTTTCATTTAAGATCTTTTTAGGTTAAGTTTAAGCTTTTAAAAAATAAGTTTTGAAAATTGAGACACATTACTAATACTATAGGAATTGGTGAGGCCTTGACTTAAAACTTTCTTTGTACTGTGATTTCCTTTTGGGTGTATTTTGCTAAGTGAAACTTGTTAAATTTTTTTTGTTAACTAAATTTTTTTCTTAAAATAAAGATTTTTTTCACAAAAAAAAAATAGTTTTTTGCCCTGAGCAAAGCATTAAAATGGAGGCAGCTAAGTCTCTTGAAGAAGGCCACTCTGCCTGTTTCAAGGACTTACCAATGGGCTTTAAGTAGTAAGAAAATTAAATAATTTTACTTCTACCTTTGTTTCTCACATCATTCTGTACTTATGAGTAGTAAAAATGGTATTATGTATATTTTACCAGAATAACATAAGGGTATATTAAAATAGAACTATTTAGATGAAAAAGAGAAGTTTAAAAAAATCACTTATAATCCCCTCATGGAAGACTACTTTGATATTTTGATGTAGAATCTTTTTTCTGTACATTTATAGAATTAATAAAAAATGGAAACCACCTATGGTATATGGAAACCACCATATACCACCTATGAATTTTTTAAACAATAAACCTATTTCCAGGTCATTAAAAAGGAAGGCTAAGTAGTGATGCATTCAGATAAACAGAGAGGACTCGCTATCAGCAGACCTGTGCTGTAGGAAATGTTAGAGGAAATTCTTCAGATGGAAGGAAAACGTGTAATAAAAACAGAACTACACAAAGGAAGGAAGAATGCCAGGAAAGGTAAATATGTGGTTAATAGGAAATACTTTTCTTCTCTTTTTTAATTTCCTTTAAATCAAAGAACTTGGGGTGCCTAGGTGACTCAGTCAGTTAACATCTGCCTTTGGCTGGAGTCATGCTCCCGAGTCTGGGGGTCTAGTACCACATTGGGTTCCCTGCTCAGTGGGGAATTTGCTTCTCCCTCTCCCTCTGCCCCTGACTTATACTTTCTCTCTCTAGTGCTCTCTCTCTCATAAATAAAATCTTTAAAAATCAAAGAACTCATTTTGAATACGTGAAACCAAAAATATATAAACATATGTTATGCCCTCAAAAAATAGTCTTTCCTGCGGATTTTTGATCTTTAACCTTGTATTTGTGACTTCACGCATGTTATGAGAAGCCTACTGGAAAGTTTAAAAGCCTAACAGAAAAGTTCCTCTTTTGAAATCAGGATGGATTTTAAGAAGAAATTGAAAAACGTCACAAATCCATTCAATGAAAAGCAAAATTCCCTTCAATATTTTACACATACATTTTGTGTCATTATAATGGGAAAAGTCTCCAAACTTGCAAAATAACATTTCCATTTCTTAAAAAAAGATCAACCCAAGTTTCCTTTGTAGACACGCAAATACGATTGTGTCCTTGCATATGTGCATACACATGCACACACACAATTTAGAAACATTTACTCAGCTTAGACTACAAAAGGACAGGTGAGATTCAGGATAAAAAGAACAAAGGAATTTTATCTCATCAGAGTCCAGAAAGATCTCTGCCTGACAACAAAGAATAAACCTATTTTCAAATGTAGGTAATTTCCACCCTCCTCATGGTAGAGACCAGATGGCTATATGAGGTATAGTGTATTAAACCAACACACAAGGGAGAAGTTGCCAAATACATCCAACTGGAACTAAATAGGATATTGTTGCACTATACAACAGAATTCAACATGCCTCCTCACTGTTTCAGCCAAAAAATCCCTGTTAATTTACTTCTGTAACAAAGACTGGCAATCCGCCCTGGTAGTGATTTAAAATGTTACCCATAAATTTCCTTGCTTTCAATGGTGTCTGAGGGGTCTTGGACTCTTTATACTTTGATTTCAATGGTGATTCAAGTTATCAATAGCACATTATTTGATTGAAAAATGAAGACCTTGTAACTTTTGCCTTTGTTTTACTGTGAAGAGGGTGGCAAGGTTTACATAGTCTGTAATTTGGAAAAGAATCAACTTCACTGGCTAGTATTCAGCCACAAAGAAAACATGATTAGCATTATCCAAAGTAAACAAAATCCTTATGCTAATGCTTAATCATGTTGGAAATGTTTGCAGCCACTGTGCAGTAAGTTTTTCAAAAGATTGAGTCCCAAAATAAATCTCCTGAGCGCCTATTTACTTACATTATTCTAATATGCTCCTTCAACCAAAACCTAAAATCTCCATGCAAAATTCCTTGACCTAAAGAGCATAATGCTAATTATGTTTCTATTCAAAACCTGGGACCTGGATAATACTCTAGAATCTCCTAGAAAGTCAGTCATTAAGCAATTGAGGCCTCTGGCCTTTCTCATCTCAGTCAAGAAGGAATCCTATCTCTAAAAGATGCCTTTGCAAAACATATTCCAATTTACAAATATTTGAAGGTGGAAGATTCAACATGTTGCAATTTCAACTATGTGACCAAAAGTAAGGAAACACTATGGATAGTTCTCTTGGCTTCCATCAGTAGCAAATTAAAATATGAGCTCTCAAATACTTGTATCTCACTCTTTCTATCAGGAAACAAAAGGATGTCCTAAGTGTCTCTGACAAGTTACTTTCCTGACCAAACATGTTAAATATATTAGTACCGAGGGGTGTGTGGACGGGTTTTCTAGAGAATATGTAATTCACGATTAGTTTAATATCCTTATTTGTAAATACTAGGTGATGGGATTTCACATGTAGTGAGGCAGACAAATGGCTGGAAAGGGAACTAAAGAAATAAGAAAGCCACAATCCTCATCAGAATGGCCACAGAGCAGGTACAGAAAACTGTGGAAGGACAAGCAAAAGAACAGCATGTCTCATACACCTACCTAGAGAGTATTACGTCACCTCCAGGCAGATACTCTAGGATTCTGTGTTCTTACTGTTGCTGGTGTATCTTTGCAGAACGACGATGATTTAATCTATTACCCAATCCTATACTTCATTTTACAAAATTTGTGTATGTTGCCTTTCCCCAAATGCAATTTAAAATAATTCCCATAGACTTCAATTCTCCTTGGTATCATAAAATTATGTCATAAACTGTCTAACTCTGCCACTGAAAACGATTAATGACATCTTTGCATAAAACTCATCAAAGCTTCTGTGCTTTATTTGTAGTTTTACTCAGAGAATGGAAAAACTCACCAATAGTAGTTTTACTTGTAGAACTATTTTTCTCTGCCTATTTAGTGTAACTGAACACATAGAGAGAGGGAGATGGAAGCCTGGCACTTCAAAAGGAAATAAATCAAGGGCCTTTTGGACTTTTGGAAACTTTTTATTTTAATAATTATGTAATATTATACTATAGTTTTATTTCCTGTTTTGATCAAGATTTTGATTTTTTGAATTTTTTTTTTTACTGGCTGATAATTTCACTAGAATGCCAAGATTATTTATCTTCTTAATCATACCATCTATTATCTAGAATATTCTTTCTTCCTGGAAATATCCTTCATTTTTCCCTCTAATTTTGGTTTCAACTTGAATCTAGCTATTATATGTCTATGCCCTAGAATATTTCACATATTTTCAATATTATTTAGGAAATTAGATCTTTTCTTATGAAACATGTGCCCGGTCCTGAAGAAGGTCTATTTTTCTCAAGAGGGAGAAACTTCCAAAAGATCTCTTCTCATGCCTTTCACAGCTTTTGCCTTTTCATACAATACCTTCCTAGACAATAGCATTCTTGAGTGATGCTCAATATAGCTCAAAACTGATTCCCATCTAATATGAATAATAGTGAAAGGGAATATAAAGGAAGGGAGAAGAAATGTTGGGAAATATCAGGAAGGGAGACAGAACATAAAGACTCCTAACTCGGGGAAACGAACTAGGGGTGGTGGAGGGGGAGGAGGGCGGGTGTTGGAGGGGAATGGGTGACGGGCACTGAGGTGGACACTTGACGGGATGAGCACTGGGTGTTTTTCTGTATGTTGGTAAATTGAACACCAATAAAATTAATTAAAAAAAAATAAAAAAACAAAAAAAAAAAAACAAAACTGATTCCCATCTAACCCATCTTTTCCTACAAAGAAAATACATGTAGTATTATGTGCTTGTGCATATGTGTGTAAATTAGGATTCTAAATCCCACTTCTGACAAGGGCACTCTATCAGCATCTACACACGAGGCCTGCCAAGTTCCTAATGAGGGCACTGCATTCAATCAGTGTTGATGTATTAGAGGTGTGCAATTGGCATGTATATGAAACCTTAGCCAAAAGAGTATAGATGCAGAAAGAGTAGGTGTGCTAATAATGTCTATGAATCTCTGAGTAAAGGCCTGGACCCTGTTCTTTTGGGAGCTCTCCTACTGTATTCCATCCACAGTGAGGGCCTAGGCATCTGTTAGGGAGAGAAAGCGTGAATATTTAAATGTAACTAATGGACCATCACAGATATCCCCTATGTAAAGGTTAAAGTATTAGTGCCTTTGTCCTGCATTTTTTCTTTTTGTGGGGACATGGAGGGGGTGGTGAAGGCACACCGAGTAAGACTTGTTTTATTAAATGACTAATCTATGTCATTGTCAAGGCCAATCTGTGCAGATAAGAGAAGGGTGATTTATGTCTTGGTCTCTTCTTCCTTGGACAGAGTTTGGCTGATTTCCTTTTTCTTGGGCTGGAGCCACTCTTCCGTATTTGCATGTCTTCTTGGTTTAAGGTCTATAAAACTCAGCCTGGTCAGACAGGAGTTTCTTGGGGGGCTTGTCTGCCTTCAGTTTGTGAGTGTGTTCAAGACTATCTGCTTGTTTTTGAACGTATTGCCTCCTTCACCTTCAGGTACAAACTGTGCTACAGGTAAAAATCAGTCTTGGATTCACGTTATAGGCTTACCTCCTTTCATTGTGCTTCGTTCCTTTGGGCTTCACAGATATTGCGTGTTGGTTTTATTTTGTTTCTTTTCACAGATTGAAGGTTTGTGGCCACCCTGCATTGAGAAAGTCTTTTGGTGCCATGTTTCTCCATGGTACTCTCTTCCTTTGTGCCTCTTTATCACATTTTGATGATTTCTAGAATATTTTAAACTTTTTCATTATTATTATATGTGTTATGATAATCTGTGATTAGTGATTACAACTTGCTGAAAACTCCAATTATGGTTAGCATCATTTAGCCAGCCAGTATTTTTAATTAAAATACCTACTTTTTAATAAACATAATGCTATTGCACACTTAATAGATTAAAGTACAATATATGTCTTCAAAGCAGCAAAATTCTTTTATATCCAGGTTACCTTCTTAGGCATTCTAGCACTGGCATAACCATATATGCCTGCCCTTCCAGTGGACCCAGGTATTTTTCTACATCAATACTGGAATGGACAGTCACAGACTTGCAGATGATCAGCCTATCTGCTATCATCATCTGAATCTGCTGATAAAGTTGGCATTGGTAATTTCATTGGTCTTACTTGGATTCCTCATTACTAGACCAAGCGTATCACGATTCACTTAGACATCCTTTGTGTTGGTTAATTTTATGTCAACTTGGCTGGGCAACAGTGACCAGATATTTTGTCAATCATTACTCTGTATCTTTCTGTTACAGCCTCTCTGGGGTGTTATAAACAAATCTGTTTTGAATAAAAGAGATGATCCTCATGATGTGGGTGGGTGTCACCGTATCAGCTGAAGGCCTTACTACCACAAAGAGTAACCTCCATGGAGCAACAGGAATTCTACCCACAGACTGTCTTTGGACTTGAATTGAAATTCTTTCTGACTCTTCAGCTCAATGGACTATTCCATCAGATGTTGGGTTCACGTATCCTCAGTAACTTCTAAGTCATTTATTTATTTATTTTTAAAGATTTTATTTATGTATTTATTTGTGAGAGACACACAGAGAGAGAGAGGCAGAGATAGAAACATGCTCCATGCAGGGAGCCCAACGTGGAACTTGATCCCGAGACTCCAGAATCATGCCCTGAGCCAAAGGCAGATGCTCAACCACTGAGCCACCCAGGTGTCCCTAAGACATTTCTTTAATCAATCAATTAATCTCTCACATGCACATTCTGTGTGTGTGTGTATACATACATACAGAGAGAATATATTATTATATATGTATACATAAAATGCATAATATATGGATTAGGTACAATATGTATAATATCATATATACATATATATTATATCCATATATTATATATACATGTGACATAATTATGTAAATATATACATGTAACATAATATTCAATATATTGCATGAAATTATCACAACATATATTTACATACTAATATATAACTGTTGTGTACAGAGAATACATTCTGTTGCTTACATATATGTATGCATGTGTATCCATATGTCTCCATCCTCTTCCTTATGTTTCTCTGGAAGACCTAATACACCCTTCTTCAAGAACTACCAGGCCTCTCTGCCTCAAATCTTTTGTTTCCTTTGCATACAAATATAAAGCAACATAGTTCTACCTCATTTATTAATGCTAATGAGAACTGCTAGCTACCTGAATGGTTTTACTCAAGGGCCCAGTTGTAGTCATGACCAGACATTACAAGCTGGCTAGCAAAGGTCAGGGGCACATTTTCTTCATGGAATAGGGTTCTCTATTCGAAGCTAAATGGCCCCTGCCATCATTTACAACCTAATGCAACCATTTAAGCTAACTATCCATCCTATAAAATCTAGCTAGGTCTTCTGCATCTCCCTGAGCCCCAGAAGGAAATGATCACATGAATTTTTACTAGAGTTGCTTTTGTGAAAGTAGCTGAAATCAATTGGTTTGCAAACTTGTACCACGTAAACCTCATGAAGTCAGAGTGCCCTGCCTCCCAACCACGAGTCAGAAGCACATCCATTATCTGTAATATGTATGCTTTAATGCTTAAACAAAGATAAAGTAATATAATAGCCTATCTTCCCCTAGCTTTAGACTAGAGATTTTATCTCCTTCAATAACATGGTCTAATTAAATGAACTTTATCTGCTTTAAAAATTATTTTTGCTTAAATCTTTGATCATGTATTTTTGTGTTCTTCCTTTTTTGCAGCTCATCTCAATGACACTACTCTTTAATCTTAAAATCTTTTGCTTAAAAATGCTCCACCTTACTGATTAGATTCCAAAGTTTCTTTCACATTCTCAGTAAAATGTGTCCCAGTAGGTAGCAGTCAAATAGACAAGATCATTCAAGCATTTCTCAATTAGTTAAGGAACTTTTGATGCATCTCATTTATCGTTCTCAGTGAACAAAACATCTTCGAAGTGTTTTCTTCGGGTCAGAGGGCACTTTTAGCATAATAGCTAGCCAAATTTTTATATAATTAGATCATATGGGGATTCAGGCCTTCTATTACTTTAGTTGCATAGGATATGAGTAGTACTTGCTAAATCCTGACCCACGGAGAAAGGAAAATAATTGAGAAAGTGACCTTGACACATTAGAAAAGGAAGCATGGAGGCTTTTGACGGCATAAAATTACACAATTACTTATTGGCTAAAGTTCAGTGGAAGGAAGCCATGCCTTTATTTTTTTTAAAAAATGGGGGTTGCATAGCAGATTGCCATTTTACATTGTTGGAGGACGTCTCTGGGTTCCAGTATGTGGCACATTCTATTTGGAATGACTTACAAAACAAAGAATTACGTGAGATTCTCAGTGAGTGATTTGAATTACTTATTTGGAAGCTATATTTTCCACGATTATCAACATTTAATTTTTCAGAAGGCATATAGAGCTATCAGATGAACAACAAAGCAGTCACAGCTGCAGGACAAAATAAAATAGAAACAGGTTATATTTAATGCAACTTCTAACTGCACAGTAAATTTACTACAATTATATATGAGTGACATTAGATATGCCTAGGTTAAAATTTCAGTTCCTTTATCAGTTGGATGATCTTGACCAAAATACTCACCTGATGCTAGTTTTCTAAGGTACAATACGGGGTCAGTAGGTTTGGACTTTTATAAAGATTGAATGAAAACAGTTCAGGGTCTGGCATACGGTAAGTATTCATCAATTTGACATGGTATCAGCAGATTTTGAGAATATGAGTGGTTGGAATTAGACTGAATTTCCAGGGGTATGTTATTCAAACAGCCCTGTAAGAATGTTCTGAAGTATGTGGTGAAATCCAGGACAAGAACGCAGGGAGATTCTTGGTCTTGTCTGCAGCTCCTCTCACCTTCCCATCCTCAACTTCAAACATAACTTCTGATGGGTTTTGTTGGGAATTTTTTTCTAGTTCCTCTCTCTGAGAAATTCAAACTTTGTATAATCATCTGTCTTAAAAATTACACTGAAATCCTTGGGAAAGTTGTATATAAAAGCCTGTTAATACCACAAAAATTCTACAGAAGACCGGGCAAGTCACCTTTGTGACTTACGCAGTTAAGAGATTCACTAGTCCCTGTAGGTCCACAGTCTTTGAAAGACAGGTTTGCAGACAATTGACTAACAACAGTCACCAGAGCAGCTCTTACTGCACACACTACCACACTACCCAGATATTCAGAGAAACAGAGACAAGAACTAGTCCTAAGAGATCATTTAATAACTCATTATCTAATGTTCATTCTTTGCTATCCTTTGTCTCATCATTATCATAGAAGAATATGGTCATGTGAAACAGATGTTCTGATTAAACTCACACTGAGTAAATTTGATTAAATGGTAAGACAAAGATTATTGTGACTTGTTTCTATTTTTTCCCATTTATCAAAAACTCACACTGATCCATAAGGAAAAACATGATCTTTTTTTCTACTACATACTAAGTCATTAAGAAAATTTAAAGCCTTTAAAATCATTACACAGGGATCCCTGGGTGGCGCAGCGGTTTGGCGCCTGCCTTTGGCCCAGGGCGCGATCCTGGAGACCCGGGATCGAATCCCACGTCAGGCTCCCGGTGCATGGAGCCTGCTTCTCTCTCTGCCTCTCTCTCTATCTCTCTGTGACTATCATAAATAAATTAAAATAAAAATAAAAAAAAAATAAAATAAAATCATTACACAGAATATACTTCACATATCTATATATGTATGTATAAGGAACTAGACGTCTCTTTCTACTATAAACACGTATTTATATTTAAGTACATTTCACTGGGCAAATGTGAAATACTACATAATCATTACAAGCCTACTAGAAAAAAATACCCCTAGATTACTCAACAACTAGGAAACAACCAAAAAAAGAGTTTATGTGAATAGGTAAAATGATTTAAAAAATTATAGTATATTATTAATAATATTCTGTATTCTTAAACTTAGGAAAATTTTAATTATCGAAGCTTTACTTATTCTTTATTTCATTTTATTAACCATTTTGCAATAGAAAAATTAGGTGACTTTAGAGTCAAACACATTCAATTTATATCCAAAGCCAATGCTCGGAGTACAGAGTGAACATGATGATGCCTGTCCCTTGGTGCTGAGCATTTAAGGTATCTGTTATCTGCGATTCCATTTGCTGAGGTTAACTGGTTGAATGCTAAGCTTTTTGATTTCTAGCATGAAACATCCTTTTAGTACATCCTATGTCTGCACTACACATGGATTTTCCTTAACTAAAATCCTTTTGGAATTCTATATCCAAGCAGAGTAGTCTTAGTTTGCATGAGAATAGGGGGAAAAATCCTCTAAAGGCATCTGACTACTGCAAAATAACTTTCCTTTCTATCTAACCTAATCCAAAGCATTGGTGACTCCCAGAGTGGTTTTTAACAAGGCCTTGATTGCACTGTACCATCTCTGTCGTCACTGCTGGATACATCTGGCCCCAACTGAGGTTTGAAGAAATGAAATCAAAGAATGGCTTATGGTATGAAAATTATTTTTAAAAAGCTCAGAACCTATCACATAACCAATGAAGTGAGAGGTTATAATATTAAGTTCTTCTACCAGGAATCTGTTCCTTTACTTTGTTCTGATGTCTGCTCTCTTGGCTCACTTTACATGACTGCCTTTTACTTTTACCCTTTCCTTTTTATTCTTGAAACTTTTTAAACCACTATCACTTTCCTTTTGCAAGATATCTAATTTCTACCTTTTAGTTTCCACACTTAGATTCCTTCCAATTTTAGAGCCCCTTCCACCTTTTTTTTTTTTCCTTTTTTCCTATGAGCAATATTTTGCATTGATTCCCCAATTCAACTTCAGGTTTCTGTCCATTTCTTTGCCTGACCCTCATTGGCTAATGAGTCCTATTTATTCAGTTTCCAATATATGAAATTGAACATTACGGTTGAAGCAAGAATTAAAGGGATCTGAGAAACTAAAAGACCTGCAGCTCAGTCAAGGCTACGACTTTCTAGATAAACATGGAGAAATTACTTAGCCCTATCAGAAAATTGAGATTACAAATAGTTTCCCTTCAGGGTACCTGGGTGGCTCAGTCAGTTAAGCATCTGCCTTCGGCTCAAGTCATGAGTCTGGGGTCCTGGGATGCAGCCCTGCATTGGGTCCCTGCTTGCCTAGAGCCTGCTACTCTCTGCCCCCATTCGTACTCTCTCTCTCTCTCAGGCTATCTCTCTTTCTCAAATAAGTAAATAAAACCTTTAAAAAAATAGTTTTTCTTCCTACTGTATTAACATGAGCAATAATGACAACTACCATTTACAAGAAAATGTTATTTTTGCTTCTCAGGAAGCCCCACTCTGCTGCCAACAACCCTGGTATAGATTTAAAGTGGTTGTGTTCTGTCTCTGTGTCTATGTGAAAGAGAACAATTGAGTGTCCATGTACTTTGCCATTTCACACAAGAGGGTGCTGGGTTGTACATACAAAGTAAAATTTATGCACAGCAAAATTTTTAATTACTATATGCATAGTAAAATTTATAATTACTACTATTATTAGGAAGAATATATTGGATTTGAGGCACAGTCACCAAAATTTTGTTTGTATTATTTCTTTTAACTTTGATAACAACCTTAGAAGGGGAAGCCAACTTCATTATCTAACTTATATAGGATGAAATTGAAGCTTCAAGAAGCTGAGTAATTTTTTGTAATCCATGTGGAGAACCACTTCTAGCTCTAAATGTAAAGATATTAGCTATAGGATTTACTGTCTCTTCAGAAAACTCACACAAACACACACGCGCACACACACACACACACACACACACACCATAGTATATCTAAAATATTGCAAATAAATCTCAACAATTTCAAACGAAATTTTCTTCTCTCTGAGCCCAGGGAGAGAAAATGAGGTTTCCAGACAGTTGAGTGAAGTAAATGTTCTACATGTTATACTTAAGTGAGCAATTTCCTAACTATCTGATATTGAATCAGGAAATGAAAGCTTTTTGGATTCTATCTACTATATATGTCTAAGCATTTGCAACATCATGTCTTCTTTTACATTTATCATTAAAATAACATATAAAATGTACATAGCAGCACTCTCACTCCATTGGTAAAGTGGCCTCAAGTTCAGTAATTTTAACTCCTCATGTGTTTGCATTATCCCTTTGCAGTTTTGTTGCTGGAGTTTAAGAACTTTCAATTATATTAGCTTGGGGCACCTACATGGCTCAGTGGTTGAGTGTTTGCCTTTGTCTCAGGTTGTGGTCCTGGGATCCAGTTTCAGATCGGGCTCCTCATGGGGAGCCTGCTTCTCCCTCTGCCTATTTCTCTGCCTCTCTGTGTCTCTCATGAATAAATAAACAAAATCTTTAAAAATTAACAATACATGATATTAGCTTGTACAGTTTATAATTTTTTATCTATACTTATTATCTATAACTATATCACAGCTTTCAAGTGTTTTAACAAAGCATTACTTGACCATATTCTAGCCTTGAAAATGCCTAAAGACAGATGCAGAACTATTCAGTGACATGTGTGAAACTACTGTAATGATCTCAATATCTGACAGACGGCTACAACATAATGTTGCATGCAGAAATATATTTTACTTTCTTCTATAACAACATTTTGTAAAAGATGAATTGATTACAGAATAAATTATTAAGGTTTAAAGACGTTTTTTTTTCCTAATTCCAAATTAAACTTATAAAATTTGCATGTGGGTTGCAGTCACCACTGATCACCATTGATCTGACTTTCATACCAAAGAAACCATGTGGAGAAAGACGTGTGAAAGACACACAAAAACTAGCATGTGGTTTTTTGTTGTGTGTGTGGCTTTTTTTTATAATTATGTATTAAGCCTTGTTCGTGGTGATTCTTTCATTTTTAATTTTGGTTGCCTGACTTAAAATTCTGTTCCTACCGGAAATCATATCTCTAACAGAGATGATTTCTAATATTCTTTTCCAAGAATTCCCAGCATTTTCTTTCAAATAGTTTTAATTATTATTTGGCATTTCCTTGATCACTTAAAATTCAAAAAAAAGACCCACAGTATCTGAAAAACAATAATATCATCTTAGAAAATATTTGAACGGATTTAGTTTAAAAATATATCAAGCATGATTTTTATAAATATTGATAAGATGGAGTCTGCTCAGATCAAACTGCTAATTTGATTTTCATACAATTTCTTGTTCAATTTTCTAAAGTACTTCTATACAGTATAATGAAATATTTTTAAAAATGGGAAAACTGCAGAGAGGATTAAACTATCACTATTTCTAGAGAAATGATTTTATACAAAGCAAACGTAAAAGAATCAACTAAGAAGCTGGGAGAGTTTGGAGAGAGGACTACACAAAAAAATTAACTATTAGAAAACATATGATACCATAATTGAATTTCCCCAAAATTATCCCACAAATTATAAGCCTGGTCCAAACATTTTTGTCAAAATCTAACTAAGCAACGTGACATTTAATCTGAAAAATATTAGCAAACTAGTCAACTAAGGCCTAAAGAAAGCATACCATTTAGAAGGAATTAGTAAAAAAAGATCACTAAGTTAAAGTAAGGAGAATAATGTGGCATAACACCTAGAACTGATAGAAAGAACCCAAATATAATGCAACCAAATATAATGATCTAACAGACACAGGACGCCTAGAATTTGTGGTATGTAAAGATGGCGATTAAATTAGGAAAAAAAAAAAACTAGTTTTAAAAAACTATTATACAGAATTCTGAGGGAAAATAAAGCCTCAATTCTTATTTTAAAATATTTTTAAGTAAGCATAACTGTGAAATCATGGGAACTATAATAAAAAACTGTAATTGTTAAAAATAATTCCAGAGTCAACAATTACCTTGCAGAAGGCACAAATCTAAAAGCCACAAAAGAAAGCTCTGATATTTCAGCAAAAATCCATCTCATTTGGGGTTTATGCCCTAAAGACAGCTTACCTTTCTTTCAGTTAGCCATTGAATACATTTGTATGGGGCATAGGATGTGTTCTGTGTACATTTCTAAACATAAAAAACATGGCAATGAACAGATCAACCAGAATTTATGCCCACATTGTTTCTCAAGGAGTAGAAATAGGTAAGTGGATACATCATGTCAGATGGTAATAAATGCTATCACAGAAAATTAAGCAGGAAAAAAAATGGTAGTAACAAAAACTTTTGAATTAAAGAAAGACGTACACCTGAGTGGTTCAGTTGATTGGGCATCCAACTCTTGATTTCAGTTCAGGTCATGATCTCAGGATCCTAGATTTGGGATGAGCCCCATCTCGGGCTTTGCACTAGGCAGGGAGTGTGCCTGAGGATTTTTCCCTTTCCCTCAGTCCCTGCCCCTGTCTGCACCCTCTCTCTCAAATTTAAAAGGAAGGAAGGAAGGAAGGAAGGAAGGAAGGAAGGAAGGAAGGAAGGAAGGGAGGGAGGGAGATTGGTAGTATGCAGTATTATCAAAGGTATGAAGAAAAACATATTTCCATGTATTACCAGTGAGATTCATTGGTACAATCTTTTTAAAGAGGAATTTAACCACATATAACATGTACAAAACCTCTGACTCAACAAATTTCATTTGAAGGATTTAGTCAACAAATATATTTGGGCATAATTCATTTATATGTATACAAGTTTATTTTTACAGCATTGTTTGTGTAGAAGACCTGTAAGGAAGTTTACTGTTTTTCAGTAGACAATTAGATAAATAAAATATGAACATCCATAGAAAGTACTCCTATATGCATCTATTAAAAAGAATCAAGAGGATTTGCTATGATAATCTGGAAAATGCTTTTAAAATATAAAGCAAATGACAGAAGAGTTTGTATGTATCATCCTTCTGGTACAAAACAAGATGTATCTATGTGTTTGTGTATACACCTGAAAAAATTCTGAAAGGCTACACGACGTTAATTCTAGGGATGTTGTAAGAAAGAGATAGACACATTTTTCTTTGTTCTGCTGAAAATTTTCACTACGTGCCTTGTTATTTTCTCAGAAATAAAAAAAAAATTAAACAGTGAGGCAAATATTGTTCATTTTGTACAAGAAACTTAAAATGGCCTCATGACAATATTGCATTAGATTAGTGATCAAAATAAATATTCAATTTGTCCTATGAGAATGGCTGGTACAAATAAATTATGCCAACAAATCCTCTACGGGTTCTAAATTATATTGGCTGGATGACTATAGCAATCACATTAAAAGCATAATTAGCAAATTGCTATCTCAAACTGTGATTAAAAAAAAAAAGACGATGACAGACTACATCACAAACTGCCTTGGTCTTTTTGGCTGCTCTAACAAACTCTCATAGACTGGGTGGCACACAAACAACATACATTTATTTCGGCCGGTCCTGAAGGCTGGGAAGTTTAATATCAAGGCTTCAGCAGATTCAGTGTCTGGTGAAGGCCGGCTTTATTGTTTACAAATCATCATTTTCTTGCTGTGCCTCACATGGGAGAAAGGGAAAGGGAGGTTTTTTTGGGGGGGTATCTCTTACATGGATACTAATGTCATTCATGAGGGGTCCACTCTCATGACCTATTTGTCTCCTGAAGGTCTGTCCTCTAAATACGATCATACTAGACTTTAGGATTTCACAAAGGAATTTGGGAGAGAGGAGAACACAAATTTGCAGTCTATAAGACACAACAGTACCATCTTTAATTTATACAACCATTTTAGGACCGTTTAGTTATACAAGATAGAGAACAGTTACAGGACACTGATACCTAACATGGTTACGTGTATGGAAAATAACTTTATATAGCATTTGTTTATCCATCTGTCACATTATTATTTTCTTTAGAGATTGTGACTCACTCATGACTCACCTATCAGGAGCTGCTCTGACTCTCGTATGCTCCAAATTTTATACGTCTCCTGTGTGGTAGGGTTTCACCATCAAACTTGATTCACACAGCAATTATTAAATCTTACTCTGGTATGTAGCTATCGTGGCGCTGAGAAAGCAAACCCCCTAAAATGACAGTGGTTCACTCTACACTGTAATGTACATGGACACAGAAAACAAATGCTCTAAACCTGTCTTGATAAAAGGCATTATTTTCCCAGGGCTGTACAAGCTGATTAATAATGAGGAATCTCAGTGATTTGGAATTCAATAGAGCAGACACTCTTCTCATCTAGTGATGTGACACTGTAATAGCTTATTTTACTGGAGGTGGTAATAAAGCCTGCATGACAAAAAATAAAAATAAAAAGGCTCTATGACAAAGCATCAACTATTTTTTACCTAGAGCTTAACCAATTTCCAGGAAAGGAAGATGAATTCTGTGTGTTGTCATTTATTCAAGAGACCTCATGAGAAGGAATGAATTAAATTTGGAGGAATGCTATTGAAAGAAGATTATCTGATAATTTGAAGATGCCCATTAAGATTCTTAGGTTAAAAAAAAATAAAAGGTATGTAAGGGAATTTTAACATCTTATGAATGAGTCTTAAAGTTATTTTTTTTCATATGAAATTTTTACCCAGACTTATCCATCATCTCTACAGAAATTGCTCAACAAACATATGAAGAATGATGATTGCCATGAACTGAAACATTCCTTCTTGATAAAAAATAAAATAGTGTTATGGGAATTCACTACCAAAAACTCCAAATAATTAAAACTCAGAGATACAAACAATAGCCTCATCTAAGTCAGGAAATATGCCTGTAAAGTAAATTATGCTTGGTGTAAAAACTGAACTATCTTCTGCCTAATTCTCTACACTTGCAGAGACTATAAAAAGTAATTTGAGGGATAAATTCTAGTAGCTATGTGTGACTTGCCATAGTTGACATTTCTCAGGTACTACCTCTTGCCCAGAACTATCCCCTTTTCTCAGATTTGTAAACGTTTCCCTTGCCTATTGATATATGTGTATCTTTGCTGCTTAGATACCTAGAACTAAATAGTAATGATTTAAAAATTCTAACTTAAAATCCTTTAGATAACCATAACACAATCAGATTTGCAGAGTGCCGTGCCCACTCCCTTTCGTATGATGCATGCTGGGGCCCAGAATCCTAGGAAGGAACACAAGCTTGACCTGCAAAAGTCACCTCCACAAATAGGGTAGGTACCTGGGAAGCCCCAGAGAGAATGTCAGAGTGTGGAAATCTCAAGCACATTTTAGATAAATGTTTTAAGAGGCTGGGGTGGCTGGGAATATAATCTACCAAAAGGAACAGAATTATGTTAACATATCCAGTGATCTTGGCCTTTTTATAGCAGATCATCAGCCTGTCACCAGAGGTTCGGGACGTAGTAACCAGCCCCTCCAAAGAAAAACTTACTAGCATTCAGGCGAGTTTAAGGTTATCACAAAACTACAATGCAATCCAGCAAAAAAACTACCCATGTTGATTGGAAAGTAAGGTAAATATCTAGACAACTGAAAATACTTCATAGGAGTTTTGAGGCTTTGTACCACCTCTAAATTTTTAGCTCGACAGAACATACATGGAAAGAGAAGTTCTGCTGTAACTGGGGGTGACGCAAGCCCAAGGACACATAAACCCTCTCAGACACCAGGTCTGGTCAGTGGCACAGAGTGAGTCTCAGTCCTATGAAACAGTGGGGCAGACAGTGCTGCTATATACCTCCTGCCCCAGGCAGGATGGAGCCTGGACCCTGGTTAGACCCACGCAGGATACTCCCTTGGGAAGCTGAGAAAGAAATTGCAACAGACAAGGGTTCAGGAGTTGAAAATGCTTACAGATTCAAGTCTAAGCACTTCTGTTTAGCATTCAGGGTCTGACTAAAATGTGGCTTCAACTCAACTTTATAAAATCACCTTTTGAGAATCAATTTTCCCACCTTATGGGAGCTGATCAAATAAATTTTGGGACAGGCCTCAAGTCTTAGTGTCTCAGTGTTTTCTGGCATTTTTTCCATGTCTAGAAAGTCTTCCCACACCCCCCACCCTCTTAGCCATGTAGTCAAACAAATCTATCATTGAAGACCCTGCTCAAAATCACCCATCACTCTCATAGAACTTGAACTGAACACCACTTTGGAGAAAATTCTCTTCTTTTTTCTGTATGACAGATGACTTCCTGCCTTTCATAATAAAAAAAAAAAATGAAGCTACATTTTTTGTCTCCCTTTCAAGTTTGTCACATTTTGAGGAAAAATTAATTATAATTAAATTATTTGTATACGCCCCATGGTGCTTTGCCAAAAAATAATTTTTAATAAATATTTATTAAGCCATTAATACAGCAGTTGACTTTAGAAGGCATGTCTGGGCAAATCAGTGTTCACAAAAAAATAGTGAGACGGATGCACTTATCTGGAGTCATGGCAAAGCAAACAAAATCCTCCTTACGTTTTGGGGAATTCCACTGAAAAAGAATATTCCTTCAAGATGCATAAAACATTACTAGTCCTCAGAGGGTGGTTGAAGGGGCATTGCAAAGGTGGTAAATTCCATATTTTTTTTTACTGCTTGTTTTTTTTACACCCATTTGCCATGTTTTCGTGCATTTTGATTTTCCTTCAAGTGTTTATTTCTCTCAGTGGAAAACAGATCCTCCTGGGCCTTTAAAAATGATTTAATTCTTAATACCAAGAGCTCAGCAGTCTTGATCAGTTCTGCAATACAAACCATAGCATATGGGTCAAGACTGAAAGTACTGCAGTGAGAAATCAAAATTCTAGAGAGATACTATTGGGCATGGAGGAACGCTATAAAGTGAAGATCATTGTAACTGATGAGTTCTCAATTGTCCATTTCACCCTCTCAGGTATGGGCTGTTCTTTTTAGAAATAAAGGATGTTTTGGCAAGCTAAACAATAAGAAATCTGCGATTTTACAGTGGTAATCAACTGAAACCTATATTGTTAATATCCAGATTTAACACTGAGGAGAGGAAGGGGATTTGCCTTTGTTGCCTTGGAACACTCTTTAAATGAAAATTTATAAGGTCATTTGGGACATACAAATTCCAGGAGGTCATGCATATTGACTAAAGAACATCAGTCTGCACTACAGATAGACTGCTTTGGTCTTATGAGAATTGAAGCCATCTGAACATCTTTAAAACACCAGACCAATTCTCAGCCTTTAAGAACTTCCAAGGCAATTCTTGGACAACACAACATACAAAAGAAAAGGTTGTGGATGTACCACGAATGTATTTACTCAGTAGCACTGTGGATAAGAGAGTGTTATTTAAGAATGAACGCATTCATCACTCCAGGGTGGAAAAGGGTCTGACTTTTTCACAAATAATTCCAGCTGGTAATTTTATAACTTTTTCATAAAATTTTTTAAGAATGTCAAAAAGGAATTTGCTATAACATCATGAAATACAAAGACTGAATTTACCAGTGGGCGGGGTTGATTACTATGCAAAGAATATTGTTATTGGTCAACTGAAAAGCTTTAGGAACTGAACTTTTTATTGTATAGAAGCCATACACACTTAAGAAAGATTATATACCTCTGGTCTCTTGGTTATTTTTTTTAATTCTTTACTCTGACATTTATTCTTACTCTGCTTTCTCTGTGCTATATGAAGAACTGAAACATAGTTTCTCTCCTAAGAATATCACTAAAACAAAGAAAACTTCCTACTGCAATACAATTATCATAGAAGATATAGGAAAAGAGGAATTACGATAAAAAGTAAAAACCCATATTTTCAAGTTATGTTCAGGAAGGCAAATACAGAAATGGGGCAGTGTCTATAAAGGGATGTAAAATCAAGAGAGTTAAGAAATTACAAGATGACCTGAGTGATCTAATCAAGAAAGAAAATTTGATGCAGAAAAAAAATTTTCTTTGGAGCAGTATCTTTAATTATGCAAGAATGCTTGGGCTCTGAAGCCCAAGCCAGGAGGGTGACCTTAGGTTAGGTGTGGAAAGATGAACTATGCTTAGTAATAGGAAGATAAAAGGAAATATTGGAATGACATAAAGATAGATAGATAATATGGTGCTAATCTATGAAAGTCTTTTATGGCTGTCCTTAATTTTTCAAAAAATAGAAATGAAGGTCTTCAGATGCTAATGAGAATGGAAAAAAAGAAGTTCTAGAAATTTGATAAGAAAAGGCAAGGGATAATGTAAGGGATAATCTCTAAGGTATCCACCAAAGATCTGCTATTTATGGGCTATGATTCCCTTCCTGTAAATGGAAGCGGGACTTAGTGAGTTACTTCTAATAACTAGGACAGGGCAAAAGTGAGGGAGTGTCGCTTGTGAATTTAGGTTATAAAAAGACTGATTTTGAACTCTTTCAGCCCTTACTCTAGAAAAAAAAGCTGCCATGTTATGGGCTGTCCTTGGAAGGGTCCACATGGCAAGGCACTGATGTCCCTCATCAACAGCCTCTAAGGACCTGAAGACAGCTAACGATCATGTGACTGAATTTAGAAATTAGAATTTAGAATTCCTTCCCCCAGTGAAACCTCAGAAGGCTGCAACCCCATCCAACATCTTGTTTGCAGCTTTATGGGACACTTGTAGTCAGAGGTATTCATGTAAAAGTCACCTAGATTCTGACCATCTTGTGTTACTAATTAGGTTTATTGCTTTAAGTTAGTTGAGAATGAGATCATTTAGAGGTTGCGTTGGTAATACAAAAGCCTATATTATGATGACAGAAGTTAGTGGCTGGAGTATGGAGAAGGACAAGATCATTTAAGGAAAGGATATTGAGAGCCTGAGAGACCAAGACAGAAGAGGAGAATATTAAAATCAGTAGAGACAACAGAAATAGAGTTAGATATAGAAACAATAAGTCAAGAATTAGAATCTTCAGGAAACTAGAGTGCCTCAGTGCTAGTAGATCACTCAAACAGTAATAGGTTGGGGGTGATCTGATCTCATAGCATTAAGAGTAAGAACTGCATTTTTCATGAATCTATGATATTCACTATCCCAAAAAGGTTGAAGAATTTTACTGAATATGTTGACGATTATTCAAAAATATTATCACTAGGTCATTTGGAACATAAATATGGGGGAGTTTCTAACCTGCCCCATTTCCTCCAGAAAACCCTCCCTTAATGCTCAAGTTGGAGATAATTACTATCTATTAGGATCTTATACTTCTTCCCATCAAAAGACTGACCACAGTATTAGGTGATTATGGTATTGTTTGTGCCCTTTCAATTGACCCTTATTTAGGGTCATTCATACTACCAAGGCCATGAATGTTACATCCAAGCTGCATTCCCAATACTATTCAGCATTTGCTTATAACATACTAGTTCATGATCTTGGAATCATGGGGCAGACCCCCATGGGGCAACTGCACTCAGTGTAGTCTGCTTATCTCTCTCCCTCTGCGCCTTCCCTAGGTTGTATGTATACATGCACTCTCTCTCTAAAATAAATAGATAAATAAATAAAGTCTTCAAAAAAATAAAGGTTTTGCTGTTGTTGTTATTGTTTGGTAGATTTTTCTTTTTCTTTTGTGAACCATCTTTAAGGCATACATCATTGAGAACTGAATCAGGTATATTCTAAGACCTCTGTACCTATAATTTATTTAATCTTCACAATCTCCTTTTGACATTAGTATCGCTACAGTTCCCATTTTTCCAGATTAAGAAACAAAGAGGTAGAAATGCTTCTCCAGCATCACATGGTAAGGAACAGATAGAGCCAGATTCCAAATCCAGGAAACCAACCATTTGCTAAGGTAGATACACTTGACAGTGATAAAGACTTCTATGACATGGTCCAACACACACCATTTTGAGCCCATTAGAAAACAAAGCTATTATTAATAGTAAGAGAATGGAAAAGAGATCGTAGAAACACTTCATTGATTTCAAAGTGTTTCCACTACCAGTGATGAGGATTTATATAATTCAAACAACCGCAGTGGTGCATGAAGAGGTGAAATAGTGAATAAAAATATCAGCATTTCTAGTATCATCAATCACAAAGTGAGTCAGCAGGCTTGAAGCAATCTCTTACTGACAATATTTCTAAAATTGATCATTTAAACAAGGTAGGGAACATAAAAGAGCTGGACATGCCTAATGATATTTGATCATCCTTGAACAGAATTTTGAAGGAGATGAGGTTAAGATGAAATAAAAACTGGTTTCACTCATAATTAAATAAAAAGGCTATCAACCTGAAATATTATTTGTATAAGATTATTTCAGCGAAATGAATTAAGATTTTTAATATTATTTTAAGATTTAACATTTTATTCATCCTTCAAAACTGCCAGATAGATCTTTATATAGAAAATCTGCAACTCATCATAAAGATGTAAGTTCTTTTTGTATCCTATAAACAGCACATACTTGTCTTTTTCTTTCATCCTCATATCATCCTCCAAGATTTCATGGAGATTGTAGTTGTTTACAGAAAGGAAAATGGTATGAATTGGATTATTCAAAGTTCTCTCCCTGTTGTTTAGGATTTTAAGAGGAATAGGAGACACAAAGTTATTAATAACTGTGGTATCATTAAGATGTCTGGTAAAATTGCACTATAGCCTGCTATTCTACAAGACCTGCGTTTAAAAGCTTAGACAGAAATTATTTAAGAAAAGACTGAACATCACTGTAGGCATATGAACATACACAGGAAGAAGGTGAAAAGTGTAACCTAATCTCCAGGATCCTTAAGTGCTTTGTATGGAAAATATCTAGTTATGCCATTATTAAGCTGTTTTAGTATAGCACTAAAATGAGTAATTTATGTATTATAATTATGCATAAAGAATCAAGCTATTGACAGTAAATTATAGAAGTAAAGGAATATGCTTGCAGAATATTATTAGAATTCTCGATTACATGATTGGTGGCTTACTCAAAGAACACATCAGAATAGAGCAAGTATTAAGAAGTAGTGATGAAAGAAGGACTTACAACATATTCCTAAGATAAGAAATGATTATATTTAAAAAATGATTATATTATGCCTGGTAGGTGAGAAGTATTTTAATAAAGATGGCAATATTTCAATTCAGGTTCATACTACCTAAGCCTCGACACAGATAACATTTCAATTCTGAATATGTGATCAGAAGGTTGTGTTTTCCCCATATATCCCTTGAAATACCTTGACATATCTTTCAGCACCTTCAGCACCAGGCATAATAAATGAGCATTTTCCTTTTTCATTTTGTCATTAGACCAAAGGATAAATAATATAATGTGAATGATACAGAATTTCTTGTGTTAAGTGCATGCATATGTTTGTATATGTATGTATTGTATGTATATGGATATGTATATACACACATACTTGTTACCAAAACTCTATTAATATAATCACATGGCTGTAAATAATACATAATTTAATTAGAAGTAGAGGCATAAGAGGTGAAAAAATTGAAGGATAGATATGGGGAATAAATATAGGTTTGAAGATATGTTACTCATATAAAAAGATGTTAAGCTTTACAATTGTATCTGAAGGTGACAGTATTGCAGTATTATAGCTATAATGAAATTTTGGAATCATCTCCTCTAGTGGTTCATAACTAAAAACAGATCTTAGTGAATTTTTTTTCTGTGTACAGCAGACCTGGCCCTCCTCTAAACCTACCAAATCAGGATTCTCAGGGTAGGACTCAGAAAGGGTTGAGATATGCATTTTTGATTAAGTATCTCAGATGAAGTAAAGTTTCCTCATTTTACTTCTTTTTACCTAAGACAGCACATTCTAACTCCTAAGTTTACAAAAAATATTTGGTAATAAAAGGAGAAAATATATTTTCTTCATTGTCTGAAAGCATGGAATTTAAAAGTTGTTATCCCATTAAATCATAACGCTGCATCATAATTATTTTCCTAATCATTTGAAAAAACAAATAGCTCAAAAAAAATGTCATGGTGATATGTTAGATCTTCATTGTTATACAAAGTCTTTCAAGGAATGTAAATGAGAGAGAGGAAGGGAAGTCTTGATATAATCAGTGTTTCTTCTTATAGTAAGATTTGAAAGCAGGAGCTTCTTTGGCTTGGTATTTATATTTTATCACAACTGCAGGCTGGATGCAGGCTTTATTCTACAACTTTTCCAATTTTTAAAAACATGAAACTTTATTTTCCTCCAAAATTAAATTCTGGTGTCCTTGGCAAGATAATAGCCTAATTATTCTGTTGCTCCTTTTTGTATGTTTTACTGCTGTCACTCCAAACACAGTGGTTAAGGCTAATGGCACTGGAGTAAGACCAATCAGCCATCATCTGCCAATTCATCAACTCATGTGATCAACTTGCCCCTTGGCTATGATCCTCTGGATGGGAAAGTAGCCATGTTCTCACTACTTATTCCTCCACAAACATATTGAACAGCTATCCTATCAGGGACTACAGTATAATCGTACACTCAAACTTCATTCTTTGTTTCCAGAATGAATCATCAGCAAGAGATGCATCTGTGAATGACACCTATTCTGTCCTGTATGGCTTTTAAAAGCCACGCAGTCCCATTTTGCACCCAGCAATGTATACCTTATCCACTATCTTCTAGCCCACTCCCTGACCCCTACTTTTGATGCAGACTCTAGAAGGTAAGATGAAAGCAAAGACTCATAGTATCCTTTTATCTTTGAGTGAATCCAAATTGGCCTTTAAAGAATGTTCATGAAATGTCCTATTTTTATCACATCATTTTCTCTATTTTTTAATCTTCCTGAAAATATTGTAACTTGTAGCTGTGTTTATAAAAAGTGAAACTTTGAAGGACAATATACAGCTAAAACAGGAAAGAAATACTTTGCACTTGTTCTAAAAGACAAGTTAATGGGTTTACCAAAACTCACTGTGCTTTCTATGATGCAAAGTTTTAGTGGCTCATAAGACTTTATTCTTTTAACAACATGTTATACAACCTGTGCTCTCAGAACTTGGGACAAAGATACTACAAGCTAACAAACTTGTATAACACAACAAGAATGTACTATTTTCTTAACCACTTACTATTTATCTTTTTGACTATTTTTTGCCAAAATACCATACCAGAAATTTTATACCGATTTCCCTAACAAAGAGATTTGTATGTATTTGTATTGTATTTGTAATGGACTCTTCCTTAATTTCACTATAAATGTTATTCTAAGTTTTAGTTGCAAAATGTACCATTGTCATCAGTTCTTTTGTGTTTCAATGATTCCTTCTGAGCAGTTTTGACATTTTTGTGTACAACAGTACAACAAAACAATAAGCTTCAGTAATGAAAACAGTTATGGTACTGGCATACAGGCAGGCACATAGACCAACGGGACAAAAGAGAGAGCCCAGAAACCAACTCATGTATACTGTCAACTAATCTTTGACAAGGGTGCCAAAAATACTTCATGAGGAAAGGACAGGCTTTTCAACAAGTGGTGCTAGGAAGAGTAGATATCCACAGGCAAAAGAGTGAAATTGATCCTTGTACTGTACACAACAATCAAATTAAAATGAATTAAAGATTTCAGTGTACAACCTGATACTGTAAATATCTTAGAACAAAACAGAGGAAAAGCTTCAAGACATTGGGCTTGGTAATGAACTTTTTAGGCAAGATACCAAAAGCACTGGCCACAAAAGCAAAAAAAAAAAAAAAAAAAAAAAAAAAAAAAAAGGACAAGTGGGGTTTTATCAAACTAAAAACCTTCTCAAAGCAAGGGAAACCATCAACAGAGTAAAAGGACAAGCTAGGGGAGCCTGGGTGGCTCAGTCAGCTAAGCATCTGCCTTCTGCTCAAGTCATGATCTCAGGGTCTTGGGAGTGCCGCATCGGGTTCCCTGCTCAGCGAGGAGTCTGCTTCTCTCTCTCCTCTGCCTGCTGCTCCCCCCTGCTTGTGCTCTCTCTCCAGCTCACTCTCTCACTCTCACTCAAATAAATAAAATCTCTAAAAATAAATAAGCTATTAAAGAAAACTTTCAAAATCATACATCTTAGGAGAAATTACTAGATCTAAAATATTTCAGGAACCCTTACAACTCAACAGCAAACATCAAATAGACCCCTTAAATACTGGGCCAAGGATTTGAATAGGCCCAGGCTCTCTACAAAAGACATACAACTTGCCAACGCATATATGAAAAGATGCTCCCCATCACTACTAATCCAGGAAATGCAAATCAAAATCACAGTGAGATATTACCTCATTATCCGTTAAAATGGCTATTACAAAAAAAAGATAAAAGTGTTGGCCAGGATGTGGGGAAATTGGAACACTTTACGCTAAATGAAATAAGATGGAGACAAATAAGATGATACCACTCGCCTGAGGTAACTTAAATAGTCAAACTTACAGAATGGTGGTTGCCAGACACTGGGGGGGGGGGGGGGGGGGGGGGGCAGGGAGTTGCTGTTTTAAGTACATAAGTTTTAGTTTTAAGTCTATGAAGTTTCAGCTACATGACATGAGCTCTAGTGGTCTGTTATAGAATGCTGTGACTATAGTTAACAGTAGGATACTGTGTACTTAAAAATGTGTTCAGAGAGGTCACCTAGGTGGCTCAGTTGGTTAAGCACCTGACTTCATCTCAAGTCATGATCTCACTGTCCTGGAATCCAGCCTAGCGTCCAGCTCCCTGCTCAGTGGGGAGTCTACTTGTCCCTCTGTCCCTCCCCTTGCCCATGTGCAGGCTCTCTCTCCCTCAAATATCTTTTTAAATGTTTTAAGAGGTTGTGTCTCATAGTAAATGTTCTTCCTATAATAAAAAAATAAAAATATATACAGAACAAGTTGTATTACATAAAGCTTGAAGCCTACAAAGTGGAAGAACCCCCAATATGCCACGTGTTTACGAAAATCTGTGTATTCTCGAATATCAAGTCATCTATTGAAAATTATGTGTAAATTTTTTTTTGTTTTGTTTTTTGTTTTGTTTTTTTTATTTTTTTTTTTTTATGTGTAAAATTTATAAGGGGTTTCACTGCACCTAAAGTCACATTTTAGTTATGAAATAGCATAAGAAAGATGAAAGGACAGTCTTATAAAAATAAAAAATAAAATTTAGCCAACCACAACATTAATATACAAATGATATAAAATTATATTAACCAGTTACAACCTTGTGAATGTATTATCTCATATAGAAGATTAATGCATAGTCACTCTTCAGGAGTAATTTAAAATGTTCAATAATTTCTGTGAAAATCAATCAAATTTGAATTGCATGTTTAAAATGTTTAATTATCTTTTCTTCTGTAACTAGAATATTGACACAGACTTCTTAAATATTTCCAAGGACAGTAATAGTCCAGAACACTTTTAGAAAAACAAATCTAGCATTTGTTTATAATTCCCTTAGCAAGTTATCATGCTGAAACTGATTCTTTGGATGGTCATATTTGTTCCAGTATAAAATGGGAAATGAGAAACTCATCTTTGTTTAGTTCACAGGTTTTTAAAAAATATATGCATTGAATTCCCTATCAGGACATATCATTTATTGTGATGTTTTATGAACATCAAACAATTTACTCTGTGCAGTAATCATCTTTTGACAATATAAGTATTGTAGAAGTACTGTATTGGTGATTCTGAGGTTACCAGTTAGGCTACTCCAAGTGTCTGGAACACATTCTAGTTACTTTATATTCTAAATGTAAAATATTAAATTAAAATCCAAGTTCCTCTAAAGCCATCACCCAAGGAATATTTTAATATTTGAACACCACATTAAATTGTTTGATGATTTTTTTTAATTTAAATGTTGTTAATTGACATACATTGTAATATTGGTTTCTGGAGTAGAATTCAGTGATTCATTGCCAACACGCAACACCCCAGTGTCCATCACAGGTGCCCTCTTACCACAGGATTTAGCCCATATCCCAACCCCATCCCTCCATCAACCCTCAATTTGTTCTCTTATCCTTAGAGTCACTTATAGCTTGTTTCCCTCTCTCTTTTTGATTATATATATATATATATATTATATAGTTATATTATATATATATTATATATGTGTATATATAGTCAATCATTCAGTAATACTTCAAAACCTCAAAAGGTCCCTCAAAAAATACATACTAAGACACTCTGTCCTTTTTCAATTCTAAAAAAAAAAAAGTTTTCTGCCAGGTTCACATGTATTTACTTTGTTTCTGGATGGTGAAGACCCTTTGAGCATTCATACTGAGGGACATGTAACTACTTTTGCCCAAACCCCTTTCTTCAAGAGCTGGCTAATCAAGGAAGCAGAAAACAACCACAAAAAAACTAAAACAAAAAAACAACCAAAAAAGAAACCTACAGCAGCAAACCAAAGGTAGTGAAAATATAACAGAAGACTTAGAGTAATTTGACACTTTTTATTTTTTTTTAATTTGACACTTTAATATATTATCTTGAGTAAATCTTAACTCAGACTTTTCACATAATACTGCTTGGCAAGAAATTAGATGTGTGACACTATCCTTTTTTCATAAAGTACTTTTCATAGAGCACTTTTTCATAAAGTAGTCTACCCAGCCCTATACTCTCCTCAGCATCATTTCTCCCAGACATTCTCTGGTGAGACTCTACAGGGAAGATACAAAGGAAATAAAATAAGAGATAATAAGATATTTTACTCTATTTTTTCTTATGAGGCTGTTTGTATGGTTTTGGTTTGGTTTGCTTTTGCTTTTTTAGAGACCTTACCTTCACTCAACTTTTGCATTTTAATAGTCAACAGAAAAGCCCTGGAATTCAGCCTCTCTTTAAGGCCAGCAAAAAGTGTATGTAATCTTTATGAATCATTAGTAATGAGACTTACACAAAACCTCATACCCTCATATATTAGGAAGTACATCATCCTTCCTAATAGTAACTTATATACTATCTGAAAGACCATTAACAAAATACATTTGAAATTCCTCTTTTAATTTTCCAGTGCCTTCACTCACTCTGAAAGAAAATATTTTTATTATTTTTTAAAGATTTACTTATTTGAGAGAAAGAGAGAAGGAGAGAGAATGTGGGATGGACAGAGGGAGATGAAAAGAATCCTTGAGAAGATTCCCCACTGAGCGTGGAGCCTGACGCAGGGCTCCATCCCAGGACCCTGAGATCATGACCTGAGCCGAAATCAAGGGGGGCCACTTAACTGACCAAGCCATCAGGCATCCCACAAAAGATAATTTTTAAACCACAGTTAATACATGATGAGATAGATTATAGTTTCTGAACACTGCTAGCAGGTAGGTATATTGCCTCCAAAGGTAAAATTATTCTGGGTTTACCAATTCTAGCATGTTTCCTTTCTATAAACTGGCATTATTACTCTATAATCAGACTCAACCATCCACTTTCCAGACTTAAGTACCTCTGAAGTTCCACCAAATTAATACATGTGCAAAAAGAGAGGAGTCAGGTTTCTCAGCAATTTAAGAGTTTTACTTCTAAACAAAATGACCTGGCACCTACAAAGTTTTGTTGATTTCAAGCATTAAACCACAGGCTTAATAATACACGGTATATATACTAAGAAATAATAATATTGTGTCTTCTCAACTAATTCTTATTTTCATTACATTTTTATAAAATAGTTTTCCTTATAAAGACAAAAGCAGGGATCCCTGGGTGGCGCAGCGGTTTAGCGCCTGCCTTTGGCCCAGGGCGCAATCCTGGAGACCCGGGATCAAGTCCCACATCAGCTCCTGGTGCGTGGAGCCTGCTTCTCCCTCTGCCTGTATCTCTGCCTCTCTCTCTCTCTCTCTCTCTCTCTCTCTCTGTGTGTGTGTGACTATCATAAATAAATAAAAATAAAAATAATAAAAAATTAAAAATTAAAAATTAAAAATTAAAAAAAAGGACAAAAGCACCCAAGAGTATCACCAATTTCCACAGCATTAGTCAAGTAGTGGGAGGTGCTATTGCTTAGTATTTCCAATAATTGAAATAATAGCTGTAATAACCGATGAAGCAGACAACAGTAACACCTTCCTTGTCACTGTTTCCTATGACTCCCTTAAACCACATAAAGAGTTGGGTTGGGTGTTCTGTGGCTTAGGGATTTAAAAAAAAAATATATATATATATATATATATATATATATATATATTATATAAATAATAATAATATATATTTTTATATATATAAATAATTATATATATATATAAATTGACCAAGGAATGTGTTTAAGTGGTGAATTAGCAAAAGGCACACTGTGTAATTGCTACGAGTAAAACCAGTAAGTATAAAGTAAAATGTGACAGCCCGAGAAAGGCAAACAGTAAGGGAGAATGAGTTCTAATAACAAGTAATTTATTTTTCACCCCAAGTGACTTCATTTAAAAGAGTTTATGCCCGAGAGAATTCTAAGCATACACGGTGATCCTAAAACTCTGAGCTGTTAGTGAGGCATCTTACAGGGGGAGAGGTCACACCACCAGGGTGCGATCATCGACCAGGCCAAGACCACCGGAAGGCAAAAATTAAGTTTTTGAAATTTATGTATGTGAATTTTGGTATCTTCACCTTTCACCAACTGAACTGAAAGAAGACAAATACTGTGGGCAGAATTGGTTAAGATGAGTCACTCATCAGCGTGGCCTTCACAGACATCTCTGTTGGCAGCTCCCGACTTCATCTTTTCTGAGCACTTCTGAAGGCCCTATCTGGCCTGCCTGTCTGGTATTCGAAACAGAGCCTTTGAAGAATTTGATATATTCCCCGAAGGCCATTCTGCATCCTCAATCCAAAGGACCAGAACTTTCTGGCGGACATCTACCTTTATCTTTGCAGCCTATCGTAATTACTCCTGCATAGGGCAGTGGAGAAAGTCGTGTTTTGCTTCTTCATCCTGTATTTATTCACTTACATTTCAACCTTCTGTCCCACTAAGCATTCCTTTTTCATCTAGTTAAAACATTCCCTCTCTTTCTCCTCTCCTCCTCCCTTGCTCTCCCCTCCATCCATGGCTGACAGGGTTTTCACCCTGTCCTCAACAGAACCTCCACACCTAAAAATTGCTGACAGCACAAGGGACCAGACTGTTGCAGAAGCAGACAGGAATAAGGAGCCTTCTAGTCTTCTACCAGTTGAAAGAGCAACAGGAGGCCCACTCCCTGTCAACAGGCATCACAATTTCTTAGAAAAGAAATCAAATTAAGCACATTCATTTGTTCAGCTCTTGGTAAGTATATGGGTGTCTCCCAGATATTCAGGGTGAAGCACTCAGAAGCCTTCATCAGCCACAGCGTTCAACAATCTTGCCAGGGGGTGCTTCTTACTCCCAAGTACCAACAAATGCTACAGTTTTTTTGTATATGAAGTAGCATTACCTTTAGACAGTCCTGTTCTACACCAAGGGAATTAATCCCCCCTGAGAACTGGTGTGCATTGTGGCCACACAGACAAGGACGGAGCCTGCAACCACAGTGATTCGAACTGAAAGCATGTCCTATCTCATGCAAGGAAGTAGAGAAAGGGAAAGACAAGCATGTCAAGAAAGACTCATTAGCCAAGACAAAGCAGGCATGATCCCTGGGTACAATGGCACTTGCTTATAATTCAAGTCTTTTAATGAGAATTTAATTTACTTTTTAATTTTGTCACATATTTGGTTACACTTTTATTCCCCCGGAATATCCCAAATGTCTTTTGAGAACATAAATTAAACTACAAAGAGAATACAAAGGGCACGCGGCACATTTGGCAGAAAGGCAGAAATCACCAAGGAGACGCATCTTATAGGCCCACCTCTCACGGTTGGGTAGGAGCAGCCTGCACACCCTGTTTGCAACCTTTACATACATACGAGAAGAATGAGCCTGTTCCAGTCCAGGGAATTCTGGTTTTCTTTTCCAAGCAGTGATGAGGACCCGTAGACCCAACAAGACAACGGAAAGGCAGTTATCGAACTACATGTATTTGCTCAACGTGACCAGGTTGGTGACACTGGCTTGACTCAAGTCAGGAGAACAAGTGGCCAGGTAAGCTTTAAGTCCTCAAGTGTCCAAGTTCACATTCCCACTTTTATTCATATTCCTCTACTTTCCACCATCTTTTTCTGTGACACAAGGCTGAATAAATTCTACCCTATATTAGTGAAATGACTGATGACCTTTTACTACATTCTCTTTCATTTGAACATGTTTTTTATTAATGATAATACTATTACAATAAAGTAAGGTTCCCTTTGACAAGATGAGTGGCCAATAAACTACAGGGAGGGCAACTCTGGCTTTAATTGTGTTCAAACATATTACTTCAGGTTCTCCTGTGTCTTCAGTCTTTTCTTGAAAGAGTGTAAGCTATGGTACTCCTCTTCCTGATTTCTCTTGCCTAATTCTCTCCCACCCCACCATATCCTTCCCTCCCTTCACCTCTACCATGATGGTCTCTCTTTCACTATCACTCTTCAGTAAGGTCCTCCTGTAGCTCTTCACATCTTTGCTGACCTGCAGTTTCTGACCTACACCTTCCTCATTTTAGAAACCTAGCTCTTTAATGAGTTGTTTTCCTCCCTGAATCACAGATTGCCTTCTGATCAGTATTTTTCAATTAAAATTTGTCCAAATGGTCCACAATCACAATACTGTGTAATTATCATCACTGTCCTGATTAAAATGAAGACAAGAATCAGCATAGCAAAGGAAGAGAGTGGCTTAGGACACACAGATTGAGGAAAGGACATTTGTTAAGTTCCTGTCTCCCGGCCTCCCCAATATGTGACCAATGTCATGGTCTCCTTCATCCCCTCTCCATTGGGCTCCATCTCGGGAATGAACTGGGGGATTCCGCGCTACAAACTGCAGCTGCTCCCTCCTCTCTACCCTGAGGAACTGCCAACAGAGCAGCTGAGATTTCTGTCAATCCGTAATTCACCTTCAACAGCAAAAATGCTCCAGCACCAAAAAAAGAAAATAGCATCAGGCTTATGAACAATAAATTGCCTTTCATAGAAAATGGACTTCTGTCTGCTAAATAGAAAAATAGATCAGAAATTATAGAGGTTATGATCACAGGCTTCAGTGTAAGGGAGATCTTAGATTCAACTACCACTCGGATATTTACTTGACAGGTAATCTTGGGCAAAGTATTTCATCTTCTAAGTTTCAGTTTCGTCAATAAAGTGGAGGTAATGATCTACCTACCTCACAGAACTGCTGTTAAGATAAGTGAAATAATTAAAGTACAGCAAGGGGTACCTCACCTCACACCATCTTCTTGTTTTGTTTTGTTTTTTTAATTTTTTTCACATCTTTTTAATGCTAAAAAAATTTTAAAAACTGTGAAATAATTTTTCCAACTAATTATTGCATTATTATCTAATAAACCTGGGTTCATGTTAGCTGGTTTCACTTTAGTTTCAGGAACTTCAGAACAAATTGTAAGTAGCATTTCTACTCATTCAGGGAACAGGACCACTGGAGCACTGAGGTCCTGAACAGAACATGGTAGGTAACTAGAACTCTCCAAGCTCTGCAGTAGTAAGGGAAGCTAAGTCAACTCTTCTGCAGATATGAAGAACAAAATGAAGTCTGTCTTAATTGGTACAGCTGGATCTTTAGAATTGTAATGTGGCTGACCAAAATAAGGTCACAAGATGCACTTTTCATTCTGTAAGTCAACTCCCAGTTGTCCAAACTTATTTTTTCTTTTTGCTGTATTTGCTCTTTTCTGTGATTTGAGGCATCATCACTTCTGTTAGTAAACCCTGACTGAATATGTATTTAGAAAAGCAAATGTCCCCATTACCATGCTTGCACATACAATACCTAATCCCCTAACCATCATTTCCTAAATGTGTGATATGGACATTGACTCGTTCTAGAGTGGGGGCTAACACAAGGCCTCTCATTCACTTGTTTGCTTATTTAACCAATGGATACTCATCCTTTTGTCTTCCTGGAAATAAAACTATGAAAAATTACAATATAACCATTCTCTAAGTGTTTTAGTTCTATAAATATTCTCTCACTGAGAGATTAGTTGATACTGATAAAATGACCATTTCTGAAGAGAATATGAGAATGTGAACCAAAAAATTAGGCTTCTTTTTGCTAAATCACCAAAGATGCCTTTTGCCAGGACTCAAAATGTATTAGAGATGTCCTCCTCAAACAGGAACTTTATTTACATATTACTAAATGACATTGTAGGTGATCAGAAAATGTTGGGAATCTAATTCTCAAAAGCTCAGTGAAAATAGCACTACCAAAAAAAGTCAACAGTTTCATGAGCTGACTTTGAATGCAAAGAAAGTAACAAGTACAGTAATAAGCATCAAACAAAATTGGAACTGGCTCTCCTACATCAATGCCTATCAGTTTCCATAATAACATTTTACCTTTTGAACTTGGTATCTTCTTCATGATCTACAGCTAACTCATCCAATTTTGAGTGGCTCTCAACAATTCTTTTTATTGTATTGTTCCTAGTGTACACCACATTAACTTTGGCTTCTTACTACCTTTTGTATTGGTGCTAGAGATTGTTCTTAACTTAATTTTCATAAAATTTCCAGACTTACTTTATGTCCTGAATGAAAGAGCATTCTAAAAATCTCTCTCAAGGCTTTGTGATTGTAACAGATTATTATCTTCTGTAGAAGGGCAAAATGTATCTAATCCAGTATTTGGAAGATGAAATAGAAGACATTGAACACTTTGAAATGTAAAATATTTACACAGAAAATAAATAGTTATACAATAGTTAGAACAATTTTGTTAAGAAAATATCAAAAGTATCCCCTGCCTGTCTCTGATACACAGGATTTTCTGTGTAATACTTTTTAGATGATGTGAGTATTATCTGCAGAAGAGTTCAATAAATATTGCAAGAGAAAATTTTATTCTTAAATGTGCTACAATAATATAATGTAGTAATGTATAGGCAACCTAAATATTCTTTGTCTGCAGTTGACCAATGAAAGGCATCAGAGAATAGCAAAAAAAAAAAAAAAAAAAAAACTTAATAGAAAATGACAGGATACAACAATGAAGCCCCAAAACTCCTCATCTTTCTCAGTTACAGGAAAAGCTTTATTCTTTGTCCTCATCTATGCCATGAATGAACCAACCAACTAAATCTAATGTAATTTTAGTAGATTTCTATCATAAAGCAGGAGACTATTATAGACTCAATTTCTTACCTTATATAGAAAGAGAGGTTTAATACCTAAGAACATTCTTATAGCCGAGTTTTGGTAAACTATACAAAATTCTCCTGATTTATTTTTTTTAAAGATTTTATTTATTTATTCATGAGAGACACACAGAGAGAAGCAGAGACATAGGCAGAGGGATAAGCAGTCCCAATGCAGGACTCGATCCCAGGACCCCCAGGATCACAACATGAGCCAAAGGCAGATGCTCAACCACTGAGCCACCCAGGTGCTCAATTCTTTGGGTTTATACTTTGAGGCAATATAAGCACAGTATCTCAACAATAGCTAATATTTATGTCAGTAGCAGAGTACCCTCTCTCACTGAATCTCAAAAGTAAAAGCCAATTAAAACTAAGACCCCTCTAATGCAACAATGTCTGGAAGATAAAGACTGCTAACAGTTATACTGTGATAGATAAAAATAGGTTATAGGGAAAGCAGAAACAAGCACAAAGACATTGGAGCCTTTGTCTTGGAAAACTAGACATACATACATCTGCGCAAGTTGTTCCATCTGGGGATGAGTTAAGGATGGTTTCTGAACCCCAGTCACAGTTGCTGATTGATCAAGAGCAGCATGAAGAACTTAAAACCTAACCCCGCTCGAAGAATTTACTGCTGGATCATGGTGACCAAATGGCTCCCTTTTCAGTGCTCTGGATAGCCACCATGTGGTCTGCCCAGGATGAGTTTGATTCTTTGGAAATATTCAAATGAAACAATAGATTTCTATTTTTTAAATAAAAGCTTGCCATTGAAAAAAAAAAAAAAAAAGTCCACATTTAGAATGAGGACTCCTATTTCTATAGCTCTCTTGACATGTGGAGAATGGGGATCAAAATCTTACAAAAATCACCAGTTTGAGATTTCCCATAATACGCCTACACCCTGAGAGAGGGCAAACATCTGCACAGGAATCTTTCACAAGACCCTAGGATAGACAATGAAAGACCGAGTCATGGAGAACATGTGTTACTTTTCCGCTTTGTCCATATATCCACTGAAGTCCATCTTTCTTTTTTAAATGTCCAGTATTCAAGTGTTAAATTCAGTGGAAACACATGGTTAGCATAGGGATTAATTGAGTAGGCTAAAAATACAGAAGATAGCTCACAGAGGTCATATGGAGAGGAAAACTTTTTTTATGTAACAAAAAAGATTTGTCATATATAAAACGAAAAGGATTAATATCTGTTATAAATAAGCACCTCTCATTTCAGAACAACTGAAGCCATAGAGATATGGACAAAAAATATATGAAGAAACAATTCACAGAGAAATACAAATGACCTAAAACATGAATATACAGTCAAAATTATTAGATGAGTAAAACCGTTGATAGTGACTGATAGCATATGGAGGAAAAGGAAATTTCCTACCACTCTTTGGGGAGGGTAAACTGGTGTGATCTTTCTAGGAAGAACATTTGGTGAAGTCTAATAAAAAATAAAACATACGGAGTTTGTCTTTTTCCAAACAATTACTGTAATTTCACAGCAATTACGGTTTCATTTTTTTCTATTTATTTTTCATTCAGTGTTTACTGTAAGCTCAGTGTCCACAAGTAATAAAGTCTTATCTATACTTTGCCTTCACATATACATTTTTAAAACCTCATTGAATACAGCCTATAGCTGTACTAGAAGATTTCCAGGACAGGTGTAAAACGGAGTCACTGCTGTTAATGTGGAAACAATTACCCATTAATGAAGAAATCTTAAACTTTACCTACAATTATGCTACCAGTAAATAGAAATGTATACATAGGTGGTACTCGCTGATATGAAAAAGATGACCACTACATAAAATGAGTAAACTCAGTTGCAAGCTCTAATTTTAATTTTCCTTAAGAAAATCTCATTTTTCATTTTGATATTTTTATTAATAATGACCCATTGTATAATGTGTACAATACATAGGAGTAGAAAATCACATGGAACCAGTAACAAAAAAAAATATATGTATAATATATATGTATATGTGCTGCTTACCCTGATTACCTAAAATGTCTTTTTGTGGTTTTATTTTTTCTGTTAAAAATGTTGACTGTGGGGATGGCTGGCTGGCTCAGTTGATAGAGCATCCAACTCTTGATCTTGGAGTTGTAATGTAGAGATTACTCAAAAAAGCAATCTTTAAAATAAATAAATAAAAATGTTCAGTGTGTAGCCTTGTTAATGTTGTATCTAACAAACAGACCAGTGGTTCACATGCTCCTAACACCTTGCACTCTCAACTTGCAGAAATGAATTTTATACAGATGGTTTTTGAAAAGTGCTGATACCGATCAAGTCACATTAAAAAATATCAGTTTTGGTTATAACCTATTTTAAAAATCCTGAATTTTGGGATGCCTGGGTGGCTCAGGGGTTGAACATCAGCCTTCAGCTCAGGGTGAGATGCAGGACTGAGTCCCACATCAGGTTCCCCATGGGGAGCCTATGTCTCCCTCTGCCTATGTCTCTGCCTCTTTATGTCTCTCATGAATAAATACATACATCGTTAAAAAAAATCCTGAATTTCCTTGAACTGAAGTCCATTTAACAAACTATTACTGACTACTCACAGATCAAGAGAGGGTATTTCAGAGGCTGCCTTGCTCCCCTTCCAGCCTGGACCTAATATATACTATCATCTGGCCTGGGGCTGCCAGAGCGTGATTTCCTGATTTCAAACCTTTCTTAGGTGACTCATACTTTGAATGTTCAATCACCACTTCCCTCAATAAAGTCTTCCTTTCTCTCACCTAAATCTCTGTGGGTAGTTTATTTATCCTTCTGTTGGAACATGGAAATTAAAAAAAAAAAAAAACAAAAACAAAAAAACTCTACAGGAACTGAAGCATAGTAGTTCTCAACTTCAGAAAGAATTAAAGTAAATTCAAAGCAGAAGACAAAATGCTGACTACAGAGTTCAGCATCCTATCTGATTGCATGTAAAAGTGATGACCTATTTTTGAGCATTTAAATGAAAGCACAATAGGGCCTCCCTCGGTAAGGGTGTGAATGCTTTATGTCAGTTTCTTACCCTCACTTTCAGAATCATAAATATTCTCCTGCTAAGCCCATCACTTTTCTTATTTCTCCCTCACCTCTCTTCATTCCTTAATTCTGTCTTACTGTATCTATTGCTATTATTAATCTATTATTAATAATAATAATTATTCTATTATTATTAATAATAATTATTCTATTATTATTATCTATGCCCTTGATTTCCTCAGTTGCTTCCTCTCCAATTCTCCTTTGGTGTCCTGCAGTATACAGCTTAAGAAATCACCATTCATGGCTACTGGCACCCAGGGACACACATACAGTTTTAGGGCCTCTCACTTAGATTTTGTTTGCTTCCTATTTCTTATATTCTAAAATCTGTCATAATGACACTGACCTCCAGGACCTTCCCAACCAGACTATGAAACTCATTACTGTTCAGAAGACAAAGAAATGTGATTTTGGCTGACAAAACATTTCACATTTATAGCTTTGCATTGTGTCAGATAACATCCCTGTATCCCAAAGAGGCTTTTTTTTTTTTTTTTTAACACGAAGGAACACCAACTTTTTATTCTTTGACATTTTCCAAGCTATTTTTCCACTTTAGGAAGGTATTTTTTTTTTCCAAAACAAAAAGAGAGAGAGAGAGAATATCGTATCCAAGAGTATCAGGGGCCATTATAATAGAAAACAATTTCGTAAAGCATAGATTGTCAGACCCAGAATTTGAATGAAGTCTGCTCTATGTGGCTATGGCTGTTTGAGGGCTTGTTGACACCACTGTAATTGGGAGAACAAAGGTGAGCAATAATATTGAACGCTGGATGTGAGCAACCTTGATGAGGACTTTATTGTTAATCATTCTAAGTAAGTTGTTGGTTTAAGGTTTACAGCTGGAGGTCTGGCCCTGTTGGATTCACCAATTATAAAATGAATTTCCTTTTTGGTGTTCAGGAGGAAGAAAGTTCTCTCTGCCTTACTTCTAAGGAGTTTTCCACTACTTTATTCCCAACACCTAGAAAAGTACCTGGAACATTCACTGACTTGGTGATTCTTATTCTAACAGCTTGGGAAGTGTTGTAGCACTAGACGTCCATCATTATCTTTGCTCATTCCAGAAAAAAAGCTTTTTTAAAAGGCAGCCTTTGTTTGAAATGTCACAGGACAGCACTAAAATCCCATATCTTGCTATAAATTCAAAATAGGAAAAATTCTTTAAACAATTATTCAAAAATAAAATTTGGAATTACGTATCGCCCCTGACAAGTTTTTTTTTTTTTTTTTGAAAGGTGACAGGAAGAGTTCCATAATGTACTTTTTTTTATTAAAAAAAAAAAATACCTTAGGGTGTTCCTTATCTATTCAGAAGATTATCTGTTACCTAATTTGTCAGGAGTCAAACTGACTCTCCCAGGGGCAATCAAACTGCTTAAGTCTAACTCTATTGTCATGAACATTTTCCTCTTGGGGTATCAATAAAGCCATCAGTTTAACAACTCTCATTTTGAAGACAAAGATCAAGAAAAGGAAGAAGGAATGACAAAGACTACTACCAAAATAACTAAGATTAAATAAGCAAAACTTACTTGTAAGTATTGCTATGGCCCAAAGGAATTAATTCAATAGGATATATAAACATGAGATTTGCTTTACTTAGAAATTTACTTCTAATAAATAAATGTGATTATATAATTAACATTTTGAATTGAAAGATATCTCACTACTCGCATACAGTTTCTGTTCTGTGTCTCAGAATGATTTCCATAATCCTTATTTCATCCATATTTGTCAGAGATTCTTCTTCACTATCAATACATTACCTTATTCCTAAGATTTATTTTAACCATAGTCATAGCAGAGACAAATTATTTAGCCACAGCATCCCAAGCAAATCTCTTTGTTTTATTTAGTGACAGAGAGTGCTTCTTAGCTTCTGGGTATTTTCCTTCCATGTTAAAGATGTCTAAGCCTAACCAATTTTAAAAGTAATCTTACATTTCGTCAATATCTAGTACCAACAGATGAGAATATATTTTTCTAAATACAATCTTTGGACAATTTCGAGAATGGAAAACTTTGAACCAGCTAGTCATTTTAGATCCTCCTAGCAAATATTTTTAGTAAAATAAGCAATTCAAATATGCATTACTCCACTGTGTCATTTGGTAAGAATATAGCTTCAAGCAAGTTGTCAAGAATGAATTGGAGGCATAAAATACCTAAGAATCTTGTTGGGGTGAAAGAGCAGAAGAATTAGTAAAACATCTCCAGAAAAAGACAAAACATACATACATACATATAGTGAAAATATATCATTATATAAAATATTTTAAACCCTTCTTTGAAATTGCAGCTGTCAGCTTTCCTTTTCTTCAGGGACACAAGCAGCTTTATTGACAGTGACCTTGCTCTGGAGGCCTGTGACAGAGCAACTGTGGAATCCACATGTTGAAGACATGGGCCTATGAGATGAGAATCTGAGTGTCTACATCACCTTTTTGCCAAGAGTCACCCTCTCATCAGAAACATCTGATTTGTTCTTTACCTGCATGAAAAATAAATCCTCACATTTAACCCAGTACCCACCCCTTCTTTTTTTGGTGCCACAGCAGCTAGAATGAACATAACCCTTAACAAAAAGCTATCTTCCCCAATGCTGAGCATGACAGATTGACTAAATTTTAAATGAGAAACAATTTGACCCTCAATGTGACTGTAGAAGTTTGTAAAGCTTTGCACTGTTCATACTTTTGAGTTGGTTTTGATCTTTTAGCCAGATGATTTTGATGGAACTCCTCAAAAACTAGGTTGCTGGGTTGAGAGTATGGCTATTTTTTTTTACTTGTACTAGTTTATCTCTTTCAAGGGTTTCAGAGTTTTGAAATCTTTGTCACCCTGTGTTATCAAAATTCTATTAATGCAAACATACTATGTAGTTTTAGCCAAGACGGAATTGTGGCACACAAGTCATCGCCTATAAGACTATGTTAGTATTAGATACTAGGGTGTAGGTTGGCAACTGCATTACCAACTAATACAACTGTTCTACCATTTATGATAGAATATATCATAAAGTGGTTCTCTACAGTGTATTAAGAATGAAGACAAAGAATTAAGCTGTTAAAATGACATTATCCTTAGTGAACCACTAAGAACCACTTGAACCTTAAGAACCTATCCTTGAACCACTTAGAACCTTAGTGGTTCAAGACAATAGGGCAAATTAGAATGAAATTAATAGTAATGGGGAAAAAAACTGAAACAAGAGGGCCTCATTAAATTATAATGGGTTAACTTGGTAGACTTACTGCTACACCAAGGCATGAACAACTCCTTTGTGTACCGAGTGCTTTAATGTGATATACCCCTTTTTCACAATTCTGTAATATAGGTATAACTTACATCTTTAGATAAAAATAAAAGGTTGGTGAGGCTAAGTTGTTGGCTCAGAGTCATGTGGCAATCAAGCATTAAGGCTTCAAGCCAATATTTTTATCTCTAAGCTCACAAGCTTAACCATTATTCTCAATGACCTCAGTGTAGCCAGATAATATTAAAAAGTATTAGTGAATGTGTTCTTTATATTTCTGTCATATTATTCTTTATATCCTATAATTCTACCTTTTTTTCCCCACTTGAAATAAGATCACCCTTGTAACAAATGTTCTGCTAACATTTGTTACAAAACTGAACGAAACTGTCAGTTCTCAAGGTCAAAAGCAAGGGGGAAAAATGGACCCCATGTAAATGTCAGGACCCAAAACTATACACTATCTTTACCTATGTGCCCCTTAGTTGTCCTGCAAAGAATCCTGTCTTCCATGGCAAGGCAAGCAATCAAACAAAGGTTGGTTGGATAAGATGCGTAAGCGGGTGAGGGTGCCTCAGGCTCAGTCAGCCCTTGCAGGTCCACACTCAGCTTGAGAAGCAGCCACACACCTTCTAAGAATACTCACTTCTTTCTTAATGACAAGTCAGAATTCACTTTCAAACTATGGAATCTAATCATAAGAAGATAATAAACATATCTAGCCTTCTTAGAGTTTTATTTAATGAATATTAGTATTAAAATCAGTTATCAAATATACTTAAGTTTATTGCAAAATTTTGAGTACTATAAAGAGATTGTAAAACCAAGGAAATTTACAAATAATTGTATTCTCTAGTTGTTTCTCTATCCACGTTTATAGATTTTTTTTGTACAAATTCTCAGGAACATTTTTTTAGGTTGCATAATTAGCATAGAGTATGAAACTTTATGGTTATTGCCATATCTACCTAGATGTAATCACTCTCCTATCAGGAGAAAAATCATAGTTACACAAAATTATTAGGAAGTCACCAGTTCTAAAAAGCAACTAGATAGCATGTGGCCCAGCAAATTTGAGAGTGCTATTCCCCAAGAAGGTGTTAAGCCATCTACTTAGAGCAATGCTGAGTGACCAAGTAATAATTGCTACCAGTAGAAGAAAATAGCTTTGTTTTCTGCTAGTGAAATTAAGAAGTTGAAACTAAGCTACTGTATAAACTTGAAGAACCATCTTTTAATAAGTGGATTAACTGACTGCATTAATGTTCTTCAGCTACATTAATCTCCCATTTTTGAACCAAGTCAGTTTTAACAAATGAAAACATGACTCTGTCTGGGTCAACTTTCATCTCCAGGAAAAAAAAAAATTAAATACTAAAATGAAAGACAGTTATTCATTATGTAGCAGGGCTGAGAAGCAAATACTTTTCTATAGAATTCCCAGTGAGTATAATAATACTGACTCAGTCTTGAGAATTTTTGGAACCTCAACTATCAGAGTAAAGAAGCCAAATGGTACTGATTCAAGCATCTTAAGGATGAGTTTCTATAATCCAGGGCTTTACACAAATCAAACATTATGTATTTCTTTCTCTTTAAGGATAATCATTGATAGATCTGTGCACATGATTTAATATATGCTCTGAATTATATGATTTAAAATAAGGGAAAATATGCAAATATTTTACAGTTTTAAACTTAATAAATAAAATTCATTATTAAAAGAAATAGTCATCTTAGTTTTAGGAGAGACATATGGTCAACTTCAATATTATAAAAATGATTCCCAGAACACAGGAAATAGAAATCTACTTCCTCAGTGTATTAAACATTTATATCCAATATAAATTTGCAAGAATCCACCCTTAAATATAAAACTTAGCAGCATTTTCTTTTAAGTCACAGTTAAGACAGGAGTATTAAATATTATTTCTTTCAACACTGTAGATATCCTATCAAATTTCAAAGAAATAATGCAATGTATGAGAATTAAAAAAGAAAAAAGATTTACTTTTTTTGTAGTTATGCTTAATATTAAGTCCTGATAGAAAACTTAAGGGAATTTACACAAGGTGCCTGGGTGGCTCAGTTGGTCACCCATGCAACTCTTGATTCCAGTTAATGTCATGATCTCAGCATTGTGAAATCAAGCCCCACATTGGGCTCAGCACTGGCTGTGGGGCCTGCTTAAGATTCTCTTTCCCTCCCCCACTGGCTCCCAGCCCACACACTCATTCTCTCTAAAAAAAGAAAAATAAAACTTAAGGGAATTTACAAATTATTAAAACTCAAAGGCACTCTTTTGTAAGTAAGATGATAGATTCAAAATCAGATGCTGGCTGACTGTTGGTTAGAGGTCTCTCTTGGTTTCTTGCCACATGGGCTTCATCAGAATGATGATGCTAGAGAACCAGAGAGGGCAAGCAAAAACAAAACAAATGTCAGATTCTAAAAGGAAAACCGACACTTATTCTTTATTTTTAAAGTCTTCCTAATAAATTAGGAGATAAAGAAATGTAATTGACATGATGAAATAATCTTCAGAAACAATACCCAGCATCTTTTTTCTCTTGTGTCACAGTCTTTTATAACCTAATCTTCTATGTGACATCCAATCCCTTCTCTTATAACCCATTTTTTAGAAGAAACCCCTAAGTTCAGCCCTCAAGAAGTGGGAAAGGATTTCAGAAAGTCATGAATATTAGGAAGCAGAAACCACTGAGGGTCATTTTAGAAGCAACTAGCTACACATATATAGAGAAAGAAGGCATTCCTTTAATTTTTCCTGCAGAATGGTAGTGGGCTTATAGCTAAATATTAAATCCTTTTCATTTTGTCAACTTTACTGACAGTAGCCACATATCCATATTATCCATATTTATCTAACTGTCCACAGTTTATATCTATTACCTCAGTATTCCATCTAGTTAAGGCCACTTTTCATTCCTAAAGGGTCTCAATTTAGACAATAATTTAAGTGCCCACCCTAGTTCTTTAGACCTTAAGTGGGTCCCTTACAGAAGTTAATTATTTTAGATCTTAAAAATACAGATGACCACATAATAGATGAACATATTCCAAAAACCACTAGGATCTCTACAAAAGGGCAAGGAATTTGCCGATGTAATCAACGCTCCCTCAGTGCAGACAGACGACTATAATACAAGGGCAGAATGACCTTTGGTTACCTTAACAACTGATCATTCAGCTACTAATGTCCATAGGTCCTTTAAGAATAAAAACTTGTTATATGGATAACCTACAGGAGGTTTAAATTGCTATAAGCAAGTTTTGTGAAATTTTCCCATAATATCTATACTTCAATCAATCATCTCACACAAGTAATGAACATCTACAAGTCATCAATATCTTCAATTCTCCTATGGTAGCACTAAGGAAAATAAATATTTGACATGATTTATGGCTTCAATATATTTATGGTATCTTTTGTGAACAAAAGACTCACAAAAGTTAACCAATAATGACATGAATTAAACTATCCACGAGCAATTGATTTTTAGAGACTAATTTAGTACCAAAAAATTAAAAAAGAAAATTAATAATTAGACTATTTAAAGATGGTTTTTAAAAAGTGCTGCTTTATCTGACTCTGAGAGAATAGTTTACACTTGGCTCAGAATACAGGAAAAGGCTTCATATCAGGTGATGAGAGCCAAAAACCTGGATGATCAGCAAAATACAGTCATGTGATCACCTAGTCAGTAGGTGTGATGAGCCTGGACGAGCAGAGCAGCGCCCAAGTGTCAATGCTTTCAAATACTGTTTAAGGGAGTCACTAGATCAAAGTGGCAGTCTTTAAGGTTAATCGGATATAACTATGTAGGATAAATTCTGTGGGCAAAGATCAGAGGCAGAGAGACTTGTCAACCACTTTAAGTATCTTTCAAAAAATAACAAGTGGTGACAGTGAAATCAGAAAACAGACACATGGTGAGTAACAGGAAAAGCGCCTACAGACATGGAAACTAATTGATCTCGGGGTTAAAAGGAACTAAAGGCAATTTCATCATCAAAGCTGGATGACCAAAAGCTAACAGTGACCTGCTAAATAATTCAAGCGGTCAAACTGAGTCAGGTGCAAGGAAACAAATATGTAATCCAACCCCCGCCCCCGCCGTTTTTTTTTTTTCTTTTTGGAGCCCTTTGCCTTCTCAGTTTGTTTACCTATCTTTAATAGAGATGTGAACCTGATGCAAACTTTGCCATCACAGAAAGCACTTACTTTAGCATAAAGAAAAAAAAAAAAAAAACAATTGTTCCACCTTTTGAGAAAAAACTGAACACTAATGCTTCTAATTTCCACCACCATTCACAGTTGGGAAGATGACTGTAAGGACCTGTGCCAAAATGTAGACCACAGGCCCTATTTTAAGGGAACAGCTTATTTTCATGTCCAGCCAACTATTATGTGGAAGGAACTCATGCCAAACACATCATGATCCTCTGATCTTAAAGTAATGCTGAAATAGAAATTTTATGTTATCTGTCCCAGACTTGATCTTTTTTTCTCATCTACCCGAAAACCAGAAATTTAATTTATTTAGCTGCCATTTCTTTCTTGTCAAAAAATACTCATTATTCCTATTTTCTATTAGACTTGCTCAAAAATAGCAAAAGGAACCCCAAAGAGAAAAAGAGACTGGCAAAAAAGTTTAAGGTATGATGTGTATTTACAAATGCAGAGCAAAGTAACTGACTTCAGACTGCTAAATATACAGCAAATTTGTGTACATCTAATTCAAAGGGAAATAATAATTTCCAGGTAAATAATTCTTTCCAAAGTATAATCTCTAGGGCTAGAACTAAAGAGTTTACATCAAGTAAGTAAAGCTTCATAGGGAAGATGAACGGTTACTATGTAATTTACGTACACATAATTACCTATTTCCAAAACTAAGCTTTTCCTCTTAAAATAGTAACCAAAAGCAATATTTACAAGTGGCCCCAAAAAAGCCCTGGAAGAAAAATGAGGGCAAATATGACCCCTGCATGCAACATGCAGCACTATTTAAAAAAAAAAAATAGTGATTTCATCACCTAATTATCATTTCCTTTTGTGATGAGAATGTTTAAGATCTAGTCCATCACCAACTTTGAAGTACTTAACACAATAATGTTGGCTGCAATTCCAATCCTGCTCATTAGATCTCAAGAACTTACTCATCCTCTATGTGTAAGTTGATGCCCTTTTAACCACCATATCCTCATCCCCTCCCCATCCTTCCAGCTCCTTAACCACCACTATTTCACCTAGTTTTGCTTTTTTAGATTCCACATGTCAATGATATCATACAGCATTTTCATTCTCTAACTTATTTCACTTAACATAATTCTCTCAAGGTCCATCCATGGTGTTGCAAAAGGCAGGAATTCCTTCTTCCCCATGGCCAAGGATTATTCCATCATTATATATATATATATTCACATACTTGATACACACACACACAATCATATATATGTATTTATCACATCTTTTATCTATTCATCTCCCTTGACAGACATTAGAGAAACAAACTATCCTGGCTATTATGAATAATGCTGCAATAAATATATGAGTGCTCACATTTTTTCAATACTGTTTTCATTTCCTTTGTATGTCTATCCAGAAGCAGGATTACTAGATAGTACTGTGGTTCTGTTTTTATTTTTTTAAGCAAACTCCATACTGCTTTCCATGGTGTCTGTACCAATTTACGATCCTACCAACAGTGTACAAAGGTTTCCCTTTCCTCCACATCCTTGTCAACTCTCATTTCTTATCTTTTTGGTAGTAACTGTGTTAAAAGATCCAAGTTGATACATTTTTGTGGTTTTGATTTGCATTCCCCTGATGATTACTGATGTTTAGCACCTTATGTACCTCTTGGCAATTTCCATGTCTTCTTTGAAAAATGTCCACTCAGTTCCTCTTCCCATTTTTTAATATTATTTGTTGTATGAATTTTTTGTATAATTTGGGTATTAACTCCTTAACAAATATATGCTTATGTGATATGAGGGATGCGTTACCTAACACTATGGTGGTAATCACATTGCAATATATTATGTATCAAATCAACACACACCCATTTAACTGTGTTATATATTAAATGTATTTCAAAAATAAATGAATTGAAATATGTAAATAAAACTATTGAATTAGTCCTACCAGAGAAAAGTATAGTGACCTAGGGTGATCTATATTTATTGATAGTTGAGTTAGAGATACTATTATCTATGTTTTATCTTTTACTATGTTTTACTATGTTTTATACTTTTACTATGTTTTATCTTTTATTTGCCTTACTGGATGAACCCTAAGAATTTTCTCAGTGTCTTTCTCTACACATATGTGGAAATGTTGGCCACTTATTTCTCTTTCTCAGCTTAAGTGAGCCAATAAGCTGATCGTAGTTTCAGATGGAGGTTTCCTACTGTCTTATTGCCAAAGAAGGAACTGGTCAAGTTAAATCATCAAAGACCTCTTTTCCGGATAATTATGAAAATAAATTTGTTCATTAGACTTATGATGTAGGATATAACTGGTATTTGATCAATCAAAGCAATATATCCTATTGACATCTATAGACATAGATTTAGACTTTGAACACATTAATATGTAACACAATTCTTATCTTTCAGGAGCTCCCAGTCTGACAGGAGAAAATGAGATATACAAAGAATAAAACAAATAATTTTGTATTAAACCATTCACCGGAACAATATTGGAGTTGCTAATAAAGTCGTTAATAAATGTTAGAGAACGTGTTACCGGAGTATCCAGGATGAGCCATGGATATTAGCATCTGAGGCTTGCAAATAAATGATCAGTTCTTACTACCTTCATTAACTTGTATTAATTACTGAAACATTCACTCTTTTCATGTGTAAGTTAAATACGGAACACATGCACACAGTATTACGCATTGTGTAAATGGCTTATTTGTGAAAACACCTATCCCAGATTCGGGGCACACTGTAAGAGCTAAATAAAATTTTAGAAAAAAGAGGGAGAAAATCAGACCAAAACAGTTTTTCAAGAAGACATAGACTCCTACTTCTACAACTGGTTATTTACAAGTCATAGGTCAAGGTTAAACTAATCAAGTATCAGAAAAATTGTCAAGATATAGAATGTCTCTTGTTGAAGTGAACAGAATCTCCCAGTGAGAACACGCATATCACAGTACTGGGTTCGAAGCAGTCATCCTCATATGAACACAGTTTTGCGAGCTAAGAGGTGCAGACTTCTCAGCTTTCCCACAAGGGCTTTTACCAAAGACATACTTCACCCACAAAGATCACTGTCAGGACTCCATTTATACCATTTCAAACTTACCATAAATCCACAAATAAGTTGGGAAGAATTTACTTACATTTAATAAATATGCTTTATTTTAAGCCAGTGCAAGTAGTAGTTCTCTAATCTACTTTAATATAAACTTAAATAATTACTCAGATATTCTTTTCTGAGGTCTATGATCTTAGATGTATGGAGTTCTATATATCATTTGATATATTATCAAATAATTTGATAATTTATTATCCTAATTTGATTATTTATTATCCTAATTCTTGTATAGTTAGCATTGATTCACCAGTGATCATTATATTTTAATGACTTTATCTTTTAGGATATGTGATCTGCTCCTTTACTGCTTTACCTCAAGTACCTTAAAGGATTCCCAACACAAAGGTGTTAATAAATACGTGTGCAGCAAATGGACCAAAGAATATTACCTTTCAGGGCTAACACATGCCAAGAACCCCTTCTCTTTTCCCTACTTAATATTTTGTTTTGTCTTCTGACATTTTGTCTCTTCTGTGTAACATTTTCAATGTGCAATAAAGGATAGGATTTCCTCCTGTGTCCAAGACTTTTAAGCTTGTATACAATAGAAATATTGTGTATTGTTTATGGAAAATATTCAATATTCTGCATTTTCCTTATTTTTATCAATTTACTTAACATAAGAAAATGCCCCCCAACCAGCAGTTACTAACTGTAAAATATCTTATGTGAACAAAAGGCTGTCCCCCAAACCATATATTCTCTGCTCCCAAAACCACGTCAAAAATCAAGCATGTAGTTTTCTAACAGATTTTCTAATATGAAAGTTTCTAAATAGTAAACTAAATATTTTCATCGTTCTCTTAGTATCTTACAAGAAATAACCAGAATCTCACACTTTTACAAATTAGCTGTAGGTTTTTATTTAGATGAAGGACAAATATTTGATTGAGGCTAAAAATTTCTCAACATTGGATCCTACTAATGATGTATCTGTGCCCTAGTTTTATCAGCTTATAAAACTTAGGCTTATGTTCCTAATTACTTAACATACGTATCTAAAATAAAAACCTAGCACAGGAGGTAAGTTAACACGTAAGACATGGTATGTTGGATGTATGAAGTATAAATAGTAATTTTTTTTAATATTTTTTTTAATTTTTATTTATTTATGATAGTCACAGAGAGATAGAGAGAGGCAGAGACACAGGCAGAGGGAGAAGCAGGCTCCATGCACCGGGAGCCCGACGTGGGATTCGATCCCAGGTCTCCAGGATCGCGCCCTGGGCCAAAGGCAGGCGCCAAACTGCTGCGCCACCCAGGGATCCCTTTTTTTTTTTTTTTTTTAATATTTTAAATAGTAATTTTTGTTTTTTTTGTTTTTTTTTTTTTAATTTTTTATTTATTTATGATAGTCACAGAGAGAGAGAGAGAGAGGCAGAGACACAGGCGGAGGGAGAAGCAGGCTCCATGCACCGGGAGCCCGATGTGGGATTCGATCCCGGGTCTCCAGGATCGCGCCCTGGGCCAAAGGCAGGCGCCAAACCGCTTTGCCACCCAGGGATCCCTAAATAGTAATTTTTGATGAGTAACCACCAAGTGCTTGAGTTTTCTTTATTGTTTGGTCTTTTTTTTCTTTTCTGGAAGAATTCGCAATGGTACAAATGCCTTTACAATGATCATTTACACAAAATTTCAGTAACTTGTTTAACTATTTCTTTGAACTAGAATAGACACTAAATCTGCCTAAACTATTTTCATTACACTCTACCAACTTTTTTATACCATGTCACAACATGAGACCGGAAATAAAATCTCAATACTATTTTTACAGAAATTAAGTAATTTTGGAGATGCTATGAAAATCTCCTCTTATCATAGAACCTTACTGAGTTCTAACAGTTAAAATGATTTTTGTATTGAAAAACAATATTCTTCCTTTATTAAAGGCTTACAATTTTTTTTAAAATATTCTCTTATTTCTAGAGCTTAATACCCAGTATCTACTTGTGACCATGGCCAGGAACTTTTATAAACAGTATCACCTGTTAAAGTATTTTTTTCCTAAATGAAAAGAAAGTTGTATCATTGGTATCCTGCTAATTTTGGATTTGTGATAACATGAAACGAGGAGTACCTAGAGCAGACGATAAGTATTTGCAAAAAAAAAAAAAAAAAAAAAAATACTGCGAACCACATGTGACCTAGTTAATAAAATAGTGTATTACCACAAGTAATACCACAAGTTCTCTATAATTCTTAACTATATAATTAATCTGTGTAGCTCTGTGGTTTTTGATGTTGTTGGTTGCTAAAGGCCCAACAGTCAACAAAGCAGACCAAAGGCCTTGCCCTCAGTACATTATTATGTTATCATACATCCTAGTCATAGTAGTGAAAGCAGTAACAAGCACCTGTTATCTCTTTGAGATGGGATAGTTGCAGAAGGAGCAGCTATGTTTAAGTTTTGCCTTCCCTCCCAAAAGAAAATCTCAAACATATTCACTTTTGACTGCCTATTTTGTGCTAGGGTTTAATAGGCCTTATTGAAATGCTACAGCCATCCTACAGGGCAGTCACTACTCTCCTCAGTTTACATGTTTTAACTAAAGCTCACCAAGTATATACACTTTGTCTTCACTTTTTTAGCTATTAAGTAATAGAGCCAAATTCCCATGTTCCACTTGTATTTTTATTTATAGACTTAGTTACATCTTTAGATTCCCATATGGATTAATTTCTAAAAGAACTTCCAGCATAGGTTTGTGGAGTATTTCTGTTGATTATTTATTCTTCTTTTCAGATAGCAATTTATTGAATGAACCTGAAATCAATTTCTATACTGGACTCTAGAAAAAAATCAATAATGCATAGTTTTGCTTTGCAGAGCATGGAATCTAGCACAAAGAGAGGAGTGGTATGCATGCATGCCTATCTGTGTGTGTAAAAATTACAGAGCTAAGATGTAATTATTGGCAGGGAAGGGGCTAGTCAAAGAGGGAATAAACATCAATTCTTACTGTGAGGTCTGACTTGAGAGAGGAAATGTTTGTCTGAGTCTCAAAAATATGAGTTGGTAGAGAAAATGAAAGAAATGGCAAGATCAAGGACACGAGAGAATTATGGAACACGGTACATTAGGAAACTGCAGTAACTGTAGATTTTGTATATGGGCTGCGGGTGGTTTCAAAAGATAAGTGGAGATGAGGCCCTGAAAGGTGCTTGTCACCCTGTTCAGTAATTGGGCCTCCCTACAGTCGTCTTTGAAGTGTCATAAGCAAAGGAGTAGCACGGTAAGATTTGAGTTTTAGATGATCATTTTGTGGCAATGTGAAGAATGGATATGTGGATTCTTAAAGGCAGAAAAACCAGTTAGCAAAATATTTCCGTGGTCAAGGCGCAAGTGAAGAGAGCACAATTTAAGCTCCTACCAGGGGAGTTAAAGTGAACAGGATGGACAGGAGGCAGCGATGAGGTGCAATTGTCAGTGCTAGTCACCAAGCACATTTTAGGATGGGGGCAAAAGGTATCATGAGGATGACTCCAGGCTTCTAGTTTAGACTGGGATACTGTAGCAGTATTTTATGTATATAGGAAACATAAGAGAACAGTCAGGTGTAAAGGGAAAAGTTATAGTTTAGGATAGGGTGATCTCAGGAATTCAATCAGACATCCAATGGTGATGTCTAGAAGGCAGCAGGAATGTGAGTCGAAACCTCAGAAGAAAGATCTAGTACTCTAAATACTTGTCCAGACTGCACTTATCTGTTGAAAAGTGTGGTTGTTTTTTTTTTTTAATCTTAGGCCCACTGACTGTTTGTTTAAAAAATAAGCTTTTCAATTTTCCAGGAATTTGATAAGCTCCCATTCCTCTCAGTGGTGCAAGGACTGGTCCAGTTGATTTGTTGATTATGTGCTCCGTAACCAGTCCTAGAGTACAATTAGAATTTACCTCAGCTCTGCCATTAATTTTCAACATGACCTTAGGCCGCTTATTTAACCTTCCTCTATTTTAGTGTCCCCTGCTGCAGAATGCAAATACTGTCATATAAGCTTACACACCATGCTAAGAGAAGGAAAACTAATACAAACTTTACTAAAGTGCTTAGCAAATACAAAATTTTATATAAATGCTAATCCAAATATATTCCCTATTTTCTCACTGTTGCTGGTAATAGCTTAGAAAAGGAAGAGGTGATGGACACAAAATACTACCCCCCCAATTGGTTGCAAAGCCAAAGGAAAAAAAAAGGAGGGGGACAAAATGCACACACACCACCTTCCAATACATCATCTATATGTTACTTGGTACTTTTGACCTGTGGCAAAATAACTCCTATGAATTTCTATGAGCTAACATGATTGGATTGTGAAATCATCAGCCCCCATCCTAAAGAAAATGGCAGTCCTGCCTTGGATACTCTGGATCTCACCATGTATGAGAACCAGGCTCATCTCATCTTTGCAGATGCTCCAAAAGGAAGAAATCAGGTTGTTTCTGGGAAGATAGGAAGTCCATCCCTCTCGAGAATATTTCATGTGCACAGACCTGAATAACTCTGTCCTCAAGGGTTAATGTGTGATGAACTGTCTTAAAAAGCAACCTCCCTATATGTTTTTCTTGCCATATGCTTCTCCATTCTACATTGTTCTCCCTTGCTGCCTCCTCCCTGACTCTTCCTGGTGGAGATCAGGGATATGGAGATGTAGCACAGCCACAGATCCACAGTAAAGCAGAAGTGAATTCTGGGAGAGGCTTTCAGTGTCAAAAGAGCTGCTTCTAGATAGAGCTACCATGGATTATGGCATTCTCAGAAGCCTGCCATGACTTCCTCTTCCAGAAATCTTTGATACATTAAGCTGTACCCCAAACTTACTTCTAAGTCATTTCATTTTAAATCTCTTCACTAATTATCTTTATTTCAGGCACAATGCTGGGTCTTGAACTTATGAAGAGGATTAGGAGTTTTAAAAAGGAGTTCATAAAAGAATGTTCATTATAATAAGAGTAACAAAATTTATTGAGGATTTTTATATGCCAAGAACTATCCTATCTGCTAGTCATGTACTGTTTAATGTTTATATAAATTCAGTGGCATATATGTTATGTCTGTAGGGCTACTATAACAAATTACCACAAACTTGGTGACCTACAACAACAGAAATGTATTCTCCTACAGTTCTGGAGGCCAGAAGTCAGAAATCCAGGTATTAGCAGGAATGGTTCCTCTTGAAGGCTGTAAGGAAGATTCAGTTTTATGTCTTCCTATTTGCTTCTGGTCACTGGTCAACATTCCTTGGTTTGTTGTACATCACTCCAGAGTCTGTCCACTTTCACGGTCTCTCCTCCTGTCTCTATGTCTCTCTCTCTTTTTTCCCCCTCATAGAAGAAACTCTCATTGGATTTAGGACCCATCCTAAGCCAGTAAAATTTCACTTCAATTCTTTCCTTATTTATTCCTGGAAACACTATCTCTAAATAACGTCACACTGGGAGTTTCTGGATAGATACAAATTTGGGGGATTCTAACCAAATCACAATAGGATATAAGATCATTATCACTGAGGAAATTGAAGCTTATCAAGAAATAATTATCTAGTTTTTGCTGCATAACAAAATATTAAAGCTAAGTGGCTTAAAACAGAAAACACAGTTTATTTCTCACGTACTTTGATCATCTGGCTGATTTCTTTGCTACTCCCTTTACCATGCTTCCATACAAACCAATTTGATGAATTTTTTTTTATTTCAAAAAAGGAAAAAAAATAAACTGCTCACTTACTTCAACCAATATGTCATTATACCTATTGTTTCAAGAGGTTGAAAAGAGTTTTTAGCTCTTGTTCCCACTCAAAATCCTTTTTCAGAGGAATACAGAAGAATGGCATTATCCCTGACACTCAGATCGGATATTCTTTTGGAATGGACCACTTTTCATAGAGATTACACAATAAGGAAAATATCCCACCATAAACGTTAGTTCCCATGTATCTTTTGCAGCCAAATTCTGCTCAGAAGTATACCACTTTTGCTCTAGATCTCTTCCAATGCCCCAAAACAAATAAAATACTATTTGTTATGCTAGCCAGTTTTAACAGTTTTATTTTGAGGAGATTTTTACTCAGGTTATATATCTAAGTAAGTTTTCACTAGTGAGATTCTATTCTGCAGAACACCAGATGGCCACAACACAGAAATGACACCTGCAGAAAGAATTAAATAAAGAAGGAATATTCACTAAGCTGTGCCTTCTTGTGGCTGCCAGCTGTGTGCATAGTAACACGAGAAACAAGTATAATCTACAATACTGGTTTCCTTAAAGAGACCATGGGAAGTTGTTAGCACAGTGCTCTGAGACTCATCAAATATTAAACCAGAAAGAATATAGTGGAAAACCTTGTTTGGTCTTCACTCGAGGCATTGGCAGTGCTAGGGAATTAGAGTAGAACTCTGCCATCTGTGGGCTTGTTTGAAGTACAAGTGCTGCCATTGACCTATAATGATTGAACATTCCCCTTGGGAATACAGAGTGTACAGACACATATGGGGTGAATTTGTACAGAAAAATAAAGGAACAAATAAAATATGGAGCTTGCTACTTGAGCACTTTGAAGGTCAAGTGCTAGGACTCTAGGTGGCCTTATTAAATGAACAGATTCAGGGGGTAATAAATGTTTCCTTGGCTCATGGCTCTACGCTGTAGATCATCAGGTTTCATGTAGGTCTCTCACTGATATGATTATTTGTGGGTTATTTATTTTATATACTTCACATTAAATTCCACTGTCATATTTCTCAGAGAGTTATGTGTGATGGTTTGTCATCATTTGTCATCATGTAAACTTACTAACAGAGCCAACTATCATCTGAATTGCTTTTTACCTAATTTCACACATCTCACAGGACAAAGTATAGGCCTATAGTTTCATTTTTATTAAGTCCTAAAGGAGACTATCTCAACCTTTTAAAAACTTAACAAAAATGGAGTTAAGTGCATTTAGTTATGGAAACGTCTTTTTTAAAAATCAGACTAAGGTGATGGTTGTAAAAACCATTGAACTATATGCTTTAAATTAGTTAGCTTTATGGTAAGAGGATTATATCTCAATAAAGCTGTTTTAAAAAAATTGATCCGTCCAAATTTTACTACAGCACCATCAGTTCTCTATTTGGAGCTCCCCAACTTCTTTCTCTTCTTCTCACATGTTCTATTATATTCCCTGAGGGCCCATTCAAACTTACCTCAGTAGCCCAGACTCTACCAAGGCCTTTTACAATCATATATTTCTACAATCATATCATTTATTTTTTTTCTAGGTATTGAATATATGTGTGCTTCAAGGGGTGCCTGGGTGCCTCAGTCTGTTAAGCATCTGATTCTTGATCTCACCTCAGGTCTTGATCTCAGGATCATGGGTGTCAGTCCCACATTAAATATGTATATAATACGTGTGTGTATGCACTTTAGGAAGGGTCTTCTCTAAGCCCCCCAAAATAGAAAATGTGGGGCTAGAATGCTACTGAAGGACAAAAGAATTAAGAACCCTTATTCCACAGGAAAGAATGGGATTCTTACATTCACATATATCCTAGACATGTGCCCATTCTATGTTTCCTACTCCTCCTCTTTTTTTAATCACTTTACTAGTATGCCTCCCGGTACTCAAGTGTGTTTCTCTCAGTTTAACACATTCAGGTCTATTTCTCTACAAAAAAAAAAAAAAAAAAAAAAAGAGTAGAAATCACCTAAAAAAATGACTAAGATTTAAACACAGTAACCTTCCTTACGAGGTTTTCACTATTATTTTTGTAGACGGACTCTTAATAGGCACTTTCTCAATTGTAAATTTTACTGAGAAAAAATAAGTGCAAAAGTGGAACATAGACCATCATTCCATCACTTGTCTCTATTTACCAAATATTATTATCTATTAACAGCTTTCAAATTTCTTAAACTTGTTATCTCTCTCCTCAGAGTTGCTTCACCCATAAAGACTTTTACCTGGTGAAGCTCCTTCCTTCAGACTCATTTAATGTTTATGGCATGGGTAGAAAGAAATGGTCTTTTCTAAATAGGAGTTAAAGGTCCATTGGCCCTTTTCCTTTAGTATAGATATTTTCACGAATATATTTTAAAAATAAGAATGTAAGTAATTTGTGTCTATATAGAAAAATATGAAAATGCAAATAAGCAATAATAAAAGTAAATAAAAATTACTGACCATACATATTCTTACTATACATGAAAAATAACCATTATCTTTTTGTACATAGTATCTTTTTATGTGTAGGTGCATATATACACACACACATATGCACAAATATACACCTTTCTTCACATCTTAATTGTTCCACTGCATATTACTTCTTACATCCATTCAGTAAATGTGCCTTTAGTAACTATCATCTTTTAAGCCCCATGCTGGGCTCTTGAAATAAATAAGAATGATATGGTTGGCCTTGATATCCCTTTCTAGTGGAGGATGCAACCAAATAACATCAAAATAGAAAAACTAACAATGAATTTTTTAAAATGTTATAAACAAAGTATCAAAGGACTGAGGTAGAGAATTACATGTCGGGGTGCTACTCTATATAGTTTGGCAATCCTCATGAAAGAGTATTTTAACTGAGACTCAAGAATGAGAAGAAACTAATCTTGTAAAGACTGATATATGGAGCATTCCCAGACAGAAGGACTGGCAATTGCAAAGTTCTTGTGATTTGTCAACGTGGCTAAAGTATCCAGTTATTCAATCAAACACTAATCTAGATGTTGTTATGAAGGTATTTTATTGACATGGTTAACATTCATAATCAGTCGACTTGAAGTAAAAGATATTACCCTTTATAATCTTGACAGACCTGATTCAATCATTCAAAGTTCTTAAGAACAGAAGTGAAGTTTTCTAGAAGAAAAAATTCTACCTCTAGGCTGCAGCTCCAGCCTAAAGTGAAATTTTTAGGTTTAATACACACAGGTATGTAAGGGTTTTGATATTTATTTCTAAATGGTCCAAAACACCCCCATTATCAGGATCTTAAAATAGCAAATATCAATCACACTAGTCGGGTTTATTCATTCTTTATTGTCTATTACTTAATTTCTATTATTTTTCCATTTTAATAGTCACTTTCTCTGAAAATTGAGTTCATCTTTAGAGGTTTCAAAAGAATTACCTGGCAACAGTTGGCCTATTTGCTTATGTCCTTGTGATTTTTTATCTAATTTGGGATATTGAATCTGTTAATATTGAGCAACTATGCCTTCTTTTTTAATTGGACTGCCAGACAGTGATTTATCAGTTTCAGTTTTCTTTTTCTCTTAAACTGTTTTTTCTATTTATTTATAGATTCTAGAGTTATAGTTTCTACTTCATTAATTTCTGTTTTCTCTGTTTTGATCCCCGATTCCTATTAGGCTTTTTTTTGTTTTAATATAATGAGTTTCCCAATCATTGTAAGTTTTTTGTAATTGTAGTTTTGCTTCTCTCTTTGACAAACTAATAAAGAACCATTGTTTTATTATTTCTTTACTAGTAATTTCTAGTTCCATATATTTTCAATGAGATTTTAATTTTGTGGCTATTTTTATTATTCTCATGTACTTCAGTATATAACCAATTTTTATAAATATGTTATAGACAGTATAGAAACTATTTTGAGGGTAAACACTTAAAATAAATCTAATAAAAATACATAATCACATTATTTAATTGCTTTATTTCTGTATTTTATTTCTGATCATTTAATGAAGACATAGACAAATACAGAGAAAGAAAATACACCAAGAACTAACATTTGGGTAAACTTACTGAGGGATTTCTGGGAACTCTTTCTATTATATGTGTAACTTTTAAGTCTATATAAAATTAGAAACAAAATTTTTTTAAAGAAAATAATGTTAAGGTGATCATAAATCAAAAAAGTATTCAATTGTCTGAATACGAGGTCAAATGTAAATACATCTTTGAACCAAGAGATGATTTCAGATACCTATTGTTCCTTTGCATAACAACTAAGCACACATTCAGATGTTTTTACCAAGAGAAATGGGGAAGTTTTTACAGATATTTAAAAAAAGAGAGAAAAAAAAAACTCTTTAACATAATATTGAAATTTGAACAAATTAAGGTTAAAGAAACATCAAAGAATTTTCAGAAAAAGAGAATTTTAGGAGAGAAATGGCTTCTCTTGATGAAGCAAGAAGCCAAGGATCACTGACAAATTCACTGTGAAAAATGCTCCATGTCACCATTGGTCATTCTGAGGCTTCGTGCACAGTAAGTCATAACCAGACTACTTTGACACATACAATATTAAGCTCAGTGCAGTTCAAAGGGCCAATAACAAAAGAAGATTGTCCATTATTATTACAGGGTAATTTTCTAGGTTAATTTTTTTTCTCCAGTCTTGAGCTTTGGTCAACATATTTTTCAAGAGCCCCAACTAATCTAATCCATGGGGAAAAAAAATCCTCAGTAAGGAGCATGTTTTGTCAGTAATTTTTAAAATACTAGTGGTTGTATCTATCTAATAATTGCATACAAATGTATATATTCCCTTTGCTAATTTTTATCTGTCCATTTTGCTACTCCTCTATTATGGAGTTTTCAGAAACAGCAATTGATTACATTAGTCAACAGATATGGCTTACAACTTCTTGATGTATGACTATCATCTGAGATACAAATAGGTATTCATCATACATCAACTGAATGATGCAAATATGAATTTTCAGGCCAAAAAATGCAAGTGTTGAGAAATGTAACATAGATCAATTTTCATCGTTTAAGCCCCATTTCCACTGAATCAAACTCTCTATTAGTAAAAATACAGTTGTCTCTTTTTTCACTAGCATGCTAGTAAATGTTTTACCAGCTGTCTCTGGGGGAGGGTAAGTATAAAGCAAGCTCTGATTTGTAGCAGTCCCCAGTTTTTATGGCATAAAGACTCTTACCCTGCCACTTACAAGCGTCTAACTTGACATTCATTTAACGAAGAGATGCAAGGAGTTGCCACAGTCCAAACCAAAGTAGCTCCAACACACAGGACTGCTTCCTTCCTAAGAGCTGTGTCAAAGTATCTGTTACCAAAACTTCTGGGCAAAAGGGCAGCTACTCATGCCTATTCATACTGACATAAACGTCATTCTGTTAATCCACAGAGGATCATACTCTGTTTTCACCTGTTTTCTAACTCAAGATAACTCCAAGAATGTTTTTTAGCTAGCAGGCAACCATTTGGAACCACAGAGAATTTGCATTTACATCTATAACTCATGGAGGTAAAAAAAGGAGGCTCTAGGCACCTGTTGCAGACCCATTCACTTAGACACATCTTGCAGCCACTTCTAGTCTGCTTGCCCCGTGACACACTGCACTGCAAGGAAATCTGAGGATCAGCCATGACTTCAGATTCCATATTGGAATGAGACACAGGCCTCTGCACCTGATTCCCCAATCTATCTGAAGTTTCTGTCATCCCTTTACCCAAGCAAGGGTCATTCAGCATTGATACATGGAGGGCAAGAAAGAAGGCTCTTCTCTCAGGGACACTCATGAACATTTAACAGTGGTTTTCCTACCAATTACCATCTCATCAAAAAGGAATCTGTACCTGGAGTCTATACTAGGAGTTTATAGTAATCATTTACAAATCATGCATTCTTCAACGATTTTTGACAATACCTGAGCTTAGGTTTTTAATACTCCTAGACTCCAGTACAAGAAATTATTTTTCTGTCTTCTTAGCACCTTCTTAATGAGGAAAGATATTCTATTGAAAAATGAGATAAGGGGCAAAAAAATGAACAAAAAGTTAAGGGAAATCTTCAGTTAATATATAATTATTATCTTACTACATGTATATCTGTTCTGGAGGGAAATTTGATTTTGTTTACCAAAAGCTTTACTCATATATGTATGCTTTTCCCTAGCAACTTAATTTCTCAACTTTTACCATAAAAAATAATTTAAAATGTTCACAATTTAACTCTAATAATGTCCATCACAGCATTGATAATCATTGTAGAAAAAAAAACAGCAAACACCGTAATGAAAATTTAGTAACAAATCATAGTATATATATTCAGTGAAATATTATGCAACTATTAAATAGGATTATGGAAGGATATACCATCACAAGAAAAGACGTTTGTAATTAATGGTTTAGAGGAAAAATCAAAATATATTCCTGAGGGGAAAAAAACCCTCTCATACATTCTTACATATGTTTTAATATCCAAGTGATGGTATTGTCAGTGATTTTTATTTTCTTTCTATTGCTTATCCACTTTCTAATTTTTTTCTTAGCAGTAACATTTGGTAAGTGGTAAAAGATCCTTTTCCAAATACCACTTGAATAACATCTCAGACGAGATATATTTTGAGGATGATGTCTGTTATTTTTTTTATCATAGCCATGAAATTATCTGATTTTTATTTCATTATATTTGTTCTACAGCTTTGAGATGAACATACAGTTTCATATCTCTTTTTTTTTTATTTTTTATTTATTTATGATAGTCACAGAGAGAGAGAGAGAGAGAGAGGCAGAGACACAGGCGGAGGGAGAAGCAGGCTCCATGCACCAGGAGCCTGATGTGGGATTCAATCCTGGATCTCCAGGATCGCGCCCTGGGCCAAAGGCAGGCGCCAAACCGCTGCACCACCCAGGGATCCCTCATATCTATTTCTTAATCCTCACACCTAGCCCTACATGATGTAGATGTTGTTATCCCTACCTTCACATATAAGCAAACTGGGCCTGTGTGAGGTGGTGAGATTTACACCATCACTAGGCATGTAGGTTATGAATCAGGAAATAAAATTACTCCCTGAAATAGGTACCCATGTCCATTAGTTTAAAAAAATATTTATAACAGAAATATGTGTATTAATACTTCTAAAAATGAAGGGGACAAAGGGGGGAAAATAAGACTATATATAGTTCTAGCTTTGGGCTAAGACAGTTGTAAATATTCCTTTAATTATCAGATTGACCTTACTGGGTATGTACTCTCCAGTTTGTATCAGATATACCTTTTTCTATGATAAAACTGAAGTTTAAAGTAAGTAAATCACCCCACATTGTGCAAGTAGTAAATCACCTCCTGGTTCTACCTATGGGACAGAAACCAGTCAATGTTCTTCACCATGACCCCATGTGAATATGAGCAAGTAGCAATCACTGTGAGTCACCATAACTATCACCAAAACTCTGCAAGTAACATGGATTGAGTTGTTAACCCAAAGACTACCAGAACATTTAAAGAAGATGCAATATAAGTAATATTTTTTCAACCCGCTCAGATTCCCCTACACAGAAAAAAGCAAACTTAGAGGAAATTTGCTAAGTAGAATGCAAAATTTTGGTACACATAATGACCTCATTGTTCTATTTGCTTTATAATAGTCTTCAGGATAATCAAAAACCATTCTGTTTATGCCTAACAACACAATAAGGAAAAAGGAAATTGTGCGATTACATGGATAGATCAAGTCAGCACATTGCTTTTTGATTGAATTATGTGGCAGTTTTATGTAAAGCTGTTTTCGGGCACCTAATACCTAAGGAAGTGTGGGGTTTTTTCCCCCCTCTGCCTCATTGCACACCAAGTGTCTACACAAGAACATATTATACTATTGCCCTACAGACAGTCATGATTACATCCTTTATGAGTATATAATAGCCTTGAGTTCTAACTGTTCTAAAGATACTTATAAATCTAATGGAAAACAAGGGTTCTTTTCTACATTTTATAACATTTATGCATTTTTAAAAGATTTTTATTTATTTATTTATTTGAGAGAGAATGAGCATGACTACATGGGGGTGGCCAAGGGAGAAGAAGACACCCCACTGAACAGAGAGCCCCAAGGCGGGGCTTGATCCCAGAACCCTGAAATCACGACCAGAGCTAAAGGCAGACGCTTAACCAACCAAGCCAATCAGGTGCCCACGTTTATGCATTTTAAAACATATCCTGATTAACTTCTTATTCATATGAAATATCACTTATATGGGAATTCAGGGAACTCAGAAAAAGCAAAATAGCAAGACTTATTACAGATATAATAAAAATACAACTGATTCATCACCGATCTCATTTTATTCATTCAGCAAAACTTAGAATTCTCTACTTTATGCCATGCATTGGGTTCAACAGAGCAGATTGGCCCCTGCTGTCATGTACCTTTCGTTCTAGTGATATTCTTGTCAGTATCTTAATTTAGTTCCCCTACACTGACAAGGCACTTCCCTGCCCTAACAAGTATAAGATTTTCAGGATGGTTCTCTGTGCTGCTGGTATGACTACTACAGTTTAACAGAAAATCACCTCAAAGTTTGGCTTCCTGTCTTAACTCATCCTCTGGAGCACAAGTCTGTTTACTAACACCGCTTTCAAGATGTGTCACACCTATGGCTGTCACTTGAAAGGAAATACATGAAAGCCTGGAGACTTTGTTCCTGGGGAAATCTCACAGAGAAAGACTGATCAAATCAAGGACATGCCCATAGCAGAGGACAAGATCAAGCCGCCAGGTCTAGCTCATCTAATGCATTTTCATATCTCCAGAGTCTGTTGATCAGAGTCCTGTTTCTAAAAATGCCCGTGCTTCTGGGAATACTATTATTAAATCATTTTTCACTTTTCACGTTTCTTTTCTTCTATCAGTCTGAATATCTATTCTAAAGCCACAGGACTGCATTTGTCAAAGAGATAAGCAACTCTGTTGTTGGAGGGAGAATGTGAGATTTCTTTTAAAAAGAAAATAAAAAAATTCCCAAAATCTACTGTCTTCCTTCACTAAAAGAAAAATCAGTTCAGAACACTTATGATCTGATCATTAGATCATACATATGCATCCCCATGGTGAGAAGGGCTGAATTTAAATTAATCTTCTCGCTGATCTAGTAAAAAGTTATTTTGATATATTAGGATTTCTCCTGTTACATGAACAAATTAGCATGCTCATGTATGCTCTGACATACTAAATTCTGTATTCCTCCAACTTTTTGGACAGACGTGTTTTCTCTACTACTTTGCACCAAAACAAAGCTCAGGTCATATAATACATCAGTCATTAAAAGTTTGCTTCATTCATTTCAAAGACAAATCTACATGAAAGTTACAGCCACTTAGGAATAAATACCACTTAGGAAACTTGTAGTGCAAGGTTAAACCAGCAGTTTAAACTTAACAGTTGACCACCAATGCATCAAACCTTTAAAATTTCCCTTTCCACTCCTAACTCTGGGAAATGAACTAGGGGTGGTGGAAGGGGAGGTGGGCAGGGGTGGGGGTGACTGGGTGATGGGCACTGAGGTGGGCACTTGACGGGATGAGCACTGGGTGTTATTCTGTATGTTGGCAAATTGACCACCACTAAAAAATAAATTTATGAATAAATAAAAAAATAAAATTTCCCTTTCCAATGAACACTTTTATAATTTCATTTAAATTTGGGAACCTTTGTTCCCAACCTATGTTCTAGGTTTAAGAAGTCATATTTTCCTAGGGCTCAGTGAGAAATAATATTTCCAGTGAGAAATAAGACACCCCATGAAAACATCTTCTGCTCCAAATCTCTGTCTGAAAATACTGGAAGAAGTATCTTCCCTTTGGTAGACTTCAGACCATTTAAAATCTCTGTTCCTGCTACATAAAGCCAATCAGATTTGCTCAGAAACACACTGAGTTATGCTTTTATTTCTCCTTAATAATGAATAATTGGTTGAGCCCTCTAAAAAAAACAGGCAATAATTTAACCATGATTTTCAAATTCATTCATGTATTTTGTTTACCAGTAGAAAAATAAAATGTTTTTTGATTCATTTTTTTCCCTTCAGATTTCTCATTTCTGCCCCTCCACCCTACCTCATATCCAACTTCTTTCACTCTAGTGAGGTTTGTATGCTCTCCTTGAAAAAAACATTATTGGCATTGTTTGCATTGTAGTAGGCTTAACTGAAACACCAAAAAGACATCATTTGGCAAAGGAAACAGGGCTTAATTTCCTTCTATTATACCTCATATACTCCATTAGCGTTCTTACTTCCAGTTTGCAATTATCCTCCACAAAGGAGAATAGAGAATGCATGGAACTAGAAATCCACATATAAATCCCCAACCTTATTCCATCCAACACATTCAATCTTCCTGCAATCTAACCCTTCACTGGAGAGCCTAATAATTACCAAAACTGGCTGGGAGTAGTTTCACCTCATCTTACTTCTGGCAGAAAATGGACTGAAGTAAGTAGAGGCCGGGGGGCAAGCCACAGTGTAGAGCTCTGGGTTTTTATCAAAGTCCACTGAAGTACAGAACTTGCCAATGAACTCACTATGCCAGGAATTCTCAGAGCCATAAGTTCAAAAATAGCAGAGACAGAGAAGGACTGAATCCTGGCTTAGTCAGTCAAGAGGAAGAGTTTCTTTTTAGGCTCAGGTAATCTATCATGTGAGTGAAGGGCTCCAGTCTCAGGTTCCAAGCAGGATGAAATAGGTCTGTGATTGAGGAAATGGAACAGGAAGTAAGGAGAGAGAGATAGGAAAACCTCTCACAGAATCACAAAAGTTATAGTTAAAAATTAGGCCAGCAAAGGTTGCCTAGATTCCTGATTAGGTGGAAAGAACAATAAAACAGTAAGACCATATACAAATTCATCCAAAAATGCCATGAATCTTTGCTCCCTTTAGGCAGGAGCAGGTTAAAAGAATTCTGTCTTCCTTTCCTTCTGGGCCCTTGCTAACTTCAGATAAGGCTTTTTAAGTCTCAGAAGGATTGAGAGGGTGGGAAATCTGAAAGCTCCAGGACTAGACTCTTGGCACTCCATACTTGACTTGCACAAGCCATACGTGGATCCCTACATGGAAGCATATTTCTAGGGTCCGAGTTCCAGGACTGTCTTCTCTGGTCAATCCCAGAGATGGTGTTAGGTCAAGAGCAATTATCGTTAGAACCTATGTCCCAAAATAACAGAGGTCTATAAAACTTTTTCAATAATTTGTCAACATCAATCATATATGCTAAGAAAACATGTATCAGGTAATAAGGGATGAGAGTGATAAAGCCAGCAGGTCTAATCTTAAGCTATAGCAGGTAATAGGTTATGTTTGAGCTTCCTGACAGCCAAGGTAAAGGGGAAACACATTAAGAGGGATCCCTTGAGATAATTGGGTAGTTTATATTATGCTGATTTTATCTCCAATTAGGTCATAATTAACAGTAAAGCCAATAAGAAGACTGTTCTAAATATATGTTGAGTACACGGAAAAGAATAGAATAAATTTAAATCACTAAAAAGAGAGGATGAGGGGAAGGGAGTCTTTTTAGTAGCTGACTCTTTAGTTGGTTGTTAATTTTTGAGAATCCACATGGGGGAACTTCAACCAAAGAAGATCAAAGACATGTCAAACAGGGTGCTTCAAGTAGAAAGACAAGAGCCAAGTAGAAAGCTAAGGACAATTTTGATCATCATGGCAAAGTTTAAAAGGAAGCAGGAAAAAAGATGAAATCCTGGACATTAAGTACATTAGCAAATGCCATGTATCCAACCAGTAGCATTTCAAGGCTCATAGAAAGTAAATTCCTTATCATGAGGCTTTTGTTTATTTTAGAGGCAGTTTAGAGATATTCACCTTGTGACAATTATTACCTCGCTCTAAGGAAGCAAAAAATCAGCACACAGGCTGCGCTCAGAATATCAGACGGCCTATGAGTAGTTCTGAATACAGATACACACGAATCTATTAATTAACTCTGAATTATAATATCCAAGCAGAGGATTTGGATAGCTTCCAACAGTAGCAATGTGTACCATGACAACCTAAACTCACTATGTTTTACAGGAAGGAGTTTTTCCTTTAGGATATTTTCAAATCAGTAATTGTTCACTGGAACAAATATTTCTGCATCAAGGAGAAATTTTTTTTCTTTTAATTTTTCAACAAGATAAATATTGTCCCAGAGATATTTAATAACTCCATTTATATGGTATATGTCCATTTAATGTAAATCTTAAGAGTACGTTCCAGAGTTCACCTGGGTGGCTCAGTCAATTAAGCATCTGACTTTTGATTTCAATTCAGGTCATGATCAAGGTCGAGGCGATGGAGCCCCCTCCCCCAGCCCTGTCAGGTTCTGTCCTTAGCACGGAGTCTTCTTGTCCCCCTCCCCCACTCCTGATCCAATTCCCCTCTTTTTCAAACAAATAAAATCTTAAAAAAAAAGAAGTAATGTTCCAAGTTAAATTTTAAATTACCAGTGAATATCTTCATTAAAATAATCTGATAAATATATACATTTAAATATATATTTATAAATATAGATAACACAAAGTAAAGTCATGGTTATCACTTCCCTTTCAACACGTATTTCACCAAAAAAAAAAAAAAAATTGGGAATGGGTAGATATATTTCTACAAATTTCTATAGTAACAGAAATACATAATGCTGAGAAACAATCAAGAAAACAATGTTAATGCAGTCTTTTAAAATAGATGTCATTTGTTATAGGAAATTTTAACCACGAAAATTAAAAGTTTTAATTTAAATACCCATTATAACAATTCAGATGTTTGGTTTCTGAAGTTTTTAAAATGTTCATTTGCCCTCAGTTTTTACTTCATAAATAATCTATGTTTTATATGAATTTGTTGTCAGTAGCCTCTTCCCATTCAAGAGAAAAAGACAAAACCATTTTAAACCAATAACTTTAAACTTCTTTTCACCAAATATGAATACTATAGCTGCTTTTAAAAGTATTATTAACGCTGTGAATCTTCTACCAACATTCTAGTTCCCCACAAACATTCAAACATGTGTATTCAACTTCTTTCTATATACAATTTCAGGGAGTCCCCGGTTTTAATGAATTCCAAAACCAGCCTAAGAATCCTTGATCCTATAAATCTTTTTTTTTTTTCTTTCCTTTCCTCTCTCCTTTCCTTCCTCTTGCTTGTTTGCTTGCTTTTAAAGATACCATGAACCTCAAATCTAAATTCAAGATGTGGATTCAAAGGTCTATTCTTCATTTTTGGGTAGGTAATATTTAGGAATATTATTAAAGGTATTTATTCTGTTTTCCTTTAATTTCCTGTACCTAAATTGTTAGCAGTTTCCGTCCCTCATCATTTCGCAGGGAGGCACACACATGGTGAGGAAAAAAAGCTAAATTAGCCTTCCAGAATTCTACACATCTGGTTTCCAAAAGTTCCAGCCTCAGAGACAGAGAAAATGGTTGGGATGAATAGGCAAGTTTTCCCCAAACTAAGATATAGTTTTCCCTATAAAGATATAGGTCAACTTTCTGATGCTAAGAGATAAAAACAAGTCTAGGGGGAAAAAAAAATAGGTCTGAGGACCTTGGATTTAGAAAACCAAGCCCTGACTCTGGCAATCCCCAAGGGAGTTATCAAGACCCAGAAAAGGATGACTTATTGATCCATAACTGGCCACCAGATCACTGCAGTAGGATGCCCAACTCCCAGTTGACCTAAAAGGGCTACAGGCCCAAACAGTGCACACTTCCATGAGAACCCATGTGAACGGATGACTAACAGCCACAAGATCACTGCTTCCCACAAATCCTGTGGCACTGCAGAAAACTCCAGAACACTAACAAAATGAGTCTTGGAAGGGAGGGCCTATCTTCAAGACTGACCTAGTTCAATTTCTCACCAGAGCAAGTGGATTGGATTCCAATCCCAAAGTAAATTGATTCCAAGAAAACAAACATTAATCAACAAACTAATTAAAGTGTAGTTATACTCTGTTTTAAAAGGAAAATCCAAAACATAGTTTCTCAAAAATGTACTTTTAAAAAGTTGTACTGTGAAATACTAACCCAAAATCAGCTCAAGTAGAAGAACATTGGATAAATTAGAGTTTAAGGCAAAAAAAAAAAAAAAAAAAAAAAATCCCCCCAAAAAAAACCAAATGTTGGAGATGAACAATGTCATAACAAAATTTAAAAAGAAATACTTCACTAAGAGCTTCTAGAAATCCACAGACTGAACGCAGGTGTTATCATTACCTCAGACTATACATTAAAGCAAAAGCTGACAGTTTTATATGGGAGTGCCCCAGGCTCAGCCCTTGGAGCTCTGCTCTCCACCATCTACACACACTTTTTTGATAATCTCATCCAGTTTCATGGCTTTAAATATCATTTATGTTGGCTGACATCTATCAAATATATATTTCCAGCCCATCTCTCTCCTCAAATCCATATGCGTATATCCAGTTATCACCTCAGTTCAAAAATCTAATAGATATCTCAAACATAAAATGCCTGAAACTTAACTTCCACACCTAGTCCTTCCATACCTGCCCCTGCTCAGCTTTCCATATCACTGTTGATGGCAAGGCCATTCTTCCAGGGGATCAAGCCAAAATCTTTGTCATTGATTCCCCTTTGTCTCTCAAATCCCATATTTAATCAGCAAATTATTCCAGTTCTATCTTTAAAACAAATAGGGTGTCATCCCTCCTCATACACTTCATTATTATCACTAGGGTCCAGGCCACCATTATCTCTAAACTCAGTGTCCAATAGCCATCCATAGTCTAATCTTAACAAGTCAACAAGAGAGATCCCTATAAAACCCAAGTCAGATTATGTGACCTCTCTGCTCAAAATCCTCCAGTGCTGGGATGCCTGGGTGGCTCAGTCATTTACATCTCTCTCTCTTTGGCTCAGGTCATGATCCCAGGGTCCTAGGATCAAGCTCTGCGTTCGCTCCTTGCTCAGTAGGAAGCTAGCCCCTCCCACAGCTCATGCTCATGCATTCTCTCTCTCTGTGTCTCAAATAAATAAAATCCAACATCCTCCTGTCCCTTCCCATCTCCCATCTCTTCAGAATGAAAACCAAAGTATTCTCAGTGATTTTTCTGGCCCTATCCAATCTCCCTATCAGCACCCTGACTCCACATTTGACTGCTCTCCTCCCCAGTGCTCTACTCTGGTCCCAAAGGCCTCTTTTATGTTCCTTATACTCAAGGGGACACTAACTATTTTCATATTTTTCTCCCATTTCCATTATTCAAATACATAGCTGCCACATTTTTACCTCAAGGCCTTTGCACTTGCTCCCTCAGCCTGGAACACACCAACCACAAACATTCACAGGGCTCATTCCCTCCCCTTCTTCAGGCCTTTTCTCAAATGTCACACACTCATTGAGGTCATTCCCATCCCACCTTTCAAAAATTGACTGCCCCATCATCCTCCATTCCCTTTCCTGGTTTTATTTTTCTCTGTATCATGTAATAATAAAAAGTAATATTGTATCCTGACATTTTGTTTGTTGGTTTCCCCCTTGCTAGGATGAAGGCAGAAGTTTCTCTGGTTGATTTTGTGCTTCTTTTTTTTTTTTTTTATAAAGATTTTATTTATTTATTCATGAGAGACACACAGAGAGAGGCAGAGACACAGAGGAAGAAATAGGCTCCCTGCAGGGACCCTGGGATCACGATCTGAGCCAAAAGCAGATACTCAATCCCTGAGCTACCCAGGTGTCTGTGTGCTTCCTTTTTAATGCTTAAAATATTCCTTGACACATAATAATTTTTGGATGAATGAGTTGCTTTATCCACTTCTGGGTATATTCAAGGCTATAGAAGGAGCACCATTCAGAAGGAATTAATCTTAGATTTGATTCCAGGGGATATCATTTCAAATCTCTGCCTTCTAAACTTCAGTGTGGCCTTAAATTGTCTAAGTTCTCTGAGCCTCAATTTTTTTATCCATGAAATGAGATTAAAATTTTTCCCAATCAGATATTGTAAGAATTAAATGGAAACAACACATATCATCAACAGTTTGACAGGACAGAGATGGCAGTGGCTTGGTTAGGCAATGTTTAAAAATAATTAATTTGCATACATTTACAGAAATCATAGTATTTTGTTACCCCGGGTTCTACTCTTTATTCTTTTTTATGTTCTTGCCTTCATGAATTTGTTATGTGTCTGATTCATGAAGGCATTTAGGTTTGATCCCTGAAAAATATTCAATGCGTATTATATTAGTTTCCTTTTGTGAACATGGAGGTAAAATTTCCTTGAAAACCAATGTATGTTTTGCAAAGGACCAGTATGTTTTCAGATACAGAGAAAGCCTAGAAGCATTCTTCAGAATTTATTACGTTCTATGAAAAAGAAAAAAAAAAAAAAGACAAGATTGATGAAGTAGCAGCTACCACACTATAGCTCATGTATAGACCAAGGGAAATTAAGAACAACAAGAAATCATCAGCAGAAAAAAAACACTCCAGGCTGTGGATGGGCCTCAGTTAGCCTGTCCCCAAATCCATCATCAAAAAGCATCAGCGGTCACAAAGAAAATCAAGAAAATATAAACAATAAAAAAATAATGATAGGCAGGGGCAAAATAAAAATCTTCTGATGCCAAACAACCTAGATAGTTAAGCTGGAGGTTGAAATAATTTGAAGGTTTTCCTTTTTTGTTTTAAACTAAGTTTGAAAGAGGGAGCTTCACCATCTTTTATCCTCAAAATATGTGGACGCATAAAATATCTAGCTTTATTTTCTTGACAGGTTTTATTGGTGTGTCCAACCAAGTGAAAAGCTCCAGCCATCGGGGAATGCTGCTGTGAATATTTTCTATTTGCAGGTTTTGTTTTTGTAGCTAGTGAGAGTTTTTTTTTCATTGAGTACCTTAAGATCCATTTAGTCTCCTGGCAACCATTCTCTACATTTCTCGCAAAAGGACAATGAAATTACCGTTCTTTTGTGGTTAAAAAAAAAAAAAAATCACCATGTTGCTGATCCTTTTTACCTATGCAACTTTCAACAGAATAAATCTCACAACAGCATCCAGTTTTTATTTTAGAGTATAAAGGTCAGTTTGTTACAAACTGGAAATAACTTTTTTCTTTTAAGATGAATAAACATGAAATTAGCTGTCACAGGTCTTTACCAGAGAAGCAAATGTGAGTGTGCATACGTGTGGCATGGCCGTCAACTGACAGCCTTGGATTTAAACCAAACAAGTTGCTACATCACATTAGGGCAGCCACACTGACTAACCCTCCAGGTGATACCCACACAGGAAAGAGGCTTAGAGGCATCCAAAACAAAGGCTTGACTCCAAAGTCAGGCAAGTCACCAACAAGGTATACTCTGGAGCATAAAATTGTCTATGCTCACGGTTTAAACAGAAAAGAGAGATCAGAAATTACATTTTTCCTTAAGGAACAAAAGGAAAATGGAACAGGAAAATTTTACAACTTGGGAAGAAATTCAGTGCATTGTCTTATGGCAATATAAATCTTTCTAATAAGATATTACTTAAGCATATAGCTAGAACCTCATAAAAAGCAACCCTAATTCTCCCAACAATGTTGCAGTATGTAAACTGAGGCTCAGAATCGTTAATATGCCCAAGATCACATAGCTATTAAGAGGCAGAGCCAGGATTTAAGTCCACCTCTATCTAACGCATGCCCAATCCCACTGTTGAGCTTCACAGTCTTGCATTCCCCTTTTCTCAAACATCCTGTATTTTCTCAGTAGTGGTTTAGGTCTCACCCATACCTTTGCACCTCAGATCTAAGTGCATTGTGTTCTGGAGTCTCGAGACAAAGGAAATTCTCAAAGGCAACCGTGAGGTAATTCATGGGGAAAGCAAACCACAGCCCCAACACCAAGCACCAACTCTTCTTCCATTTTAATTAAAAACCCAACCCATACCCTCAGGTAGTGCTAACCAGCTGCAAAGCAGCACAACACTCCACCAGAAAATGCTCAAAATCACACAGGAATCCGTTTTCCAATGGGAAGAAAATAGAACATTTGAAGACAGACCAAATGAACAGGGTCAGTTTCCATGGTATTTCTGTGACTGGGTATAATGTAAAGTTGTTATAGAAGAGTCAGATGCACAGGTTGAATTGTGTGAAATAAAAGCTTTATCCAACCTGGCAGTTGCGTTTAAATCCAATTTTCATAGCATGAAAAATAGGATGGAATATGCTGCAGGTACATCAACCTTTATGACAGACTAGTACATATAGATACAAAGTATAAATAAACCTTTCATTATAGCACAATATTATGTTTTATGGCTGAGATTAAGTTAAAACATGAAAATATATCTTAGTCCACTGAAAAATGCTAACGTCCTTTTTCTCTGAGGACAATGTATAAGACTGACTCCAAAAGAAAAATCCAAAAGCTCACTTATATTGCCTTAATTGGCTAAAACTCTTATATAATTATTTTACCCGGTCTGGTGACTGCATTCATTGTATTTTCTTTTTCAATCGTACAAGAACAACTTAGAGTTGAACATAAAGCCTCGCTACCAAGTTACTCTAAGGAAATAGCTTTTGTTTCTCGTTCCTTTTCAAGCTTTTACAGCTCTTTCATGATTCTGTTTCTCCAATAAAATCAAGGAGGTAAAAACAGGAGAGCAGACACTGTTCTCTTTCTCAGTTGCTGTTCTCCTTCCATATTTCAGGCTTTCAAATCAGCTCTAAAACTGTTTATGAAACCGATCTCCATTGTCACTCTCTTCTAAATCAGGTAATATCATTGGAAAAAAAAAAAAGGCTTAAGGACCAAAGAATAAAGATCCAAGCTATACCTTAGCATTCCCAGGCTGAGAAACTCATCAAAGATCACTTCACTCATGTAAAGTCACCTTGTCCCCAGCAGAGGTCGAGAATGAACTCCTCACCCAAGACCATGATCTCTCCTACTACAGGGCTTCTGCCTCCATTACCATCCAAGTTGTCAGTTCAAAAGTAAGAGCCAGCTCTCCCAGATTTTGCCCATTCTATTGAAAGGCATCAAGGAAAGGCCAAAGAACAAGCCCTCATTAACCTATCCTGGTCAAAGCCATTATCTCCCTGAACCTGCTAGAACCAATCTCATCAGGTCATCTTTCCCTGTTTATATCAGTCAACACAAGGGCCCTCAGACTCTCCGATCACTACTTATTTCCCATACTTTCATTATCATAAGGCTATCACATGATCTCTCTTCCTCATCGGCTCCCACCTCCATGTACCAGCTATCTCCAAAACTTTTCTTTTGTACTTTCTGGAATCATAGTCTACCAGCAACAAAAGTCTATACCCAGCACCTTCTCTTAGCATCCTCTTCACTTTTTGGCTACATATAGCTAATGCCTACCTTTCCCTGAAGACTCTGCTTCCCACCCAGCTCTGGAAAGCAATGGTTGTCTTTCTCCCCTGGACTGGCCTTCAAAATGGGACATATATCTTCCTTGCTGTTCTCCTCATTGGCTCACTCTTCCTCCCAGCTCTCTCAATCCCAAGTTTAAATTGCATGTTATCAGACATATTACTCTCTGTACTGAATTGTTCAGTCACCAACCTACTTCCAATTCTTTCTGCTCCATTTTTCAATGGTGTCAGCTCCTAGCTCATTATAATTCTCTCCAACACTACTACTGTGATAATTTTAGGTTAATGGTGATATCCACGCTGAAGAGCTTTCTGGTACTCTGGCTTAGAAGTTCTTGACCTCTTCTCCTCCAATGATCCTGTCCTTCACACTACATCAGTCATTGCTGCCAATGGGCCAACCCCAAAACTGGTCTTCACCTCCTCCACAATCTCAGTGCCATACCATATTTCTGATCACCACATAATCTTCCTTCTGACTCCTTATGTCTCCATTCTCCAAAAAGCCCTTGACCTCATGCTTAGTTTTGCTATCCTCTCACTAGTCAACATATCAATGCTCTCTTTCTCCCCACCCCCCAAGCCTACATTTCATAGCAGATTTATCTGCATTTCATGCAGATTCATAGCAGGCTTATATGCAACTTCCTTTTATACACTCTTACTTGCTTGCATTTCCTGTTGATTCATCGTGCTCACTTGCAACACCAATATGGGAGTTAAATCCAACTCTCATTTTCTGTGTCTGACAGTGGCTGGAGAAAACCATATTTATGCTGGTCTTTCAGTTATCATTTCACATTAAAACGATGACTACCACATTGGTGTACACAAGAGTTAACATAGCAGACCTGAGACTGCTGTCCTTAGAAAGGCCTGCTGGCAAAGCTACCTCTTAGCTGGTATCTGGGAACTTGAATTTCAGGAGAGGTTCCAACCACTCCCTGATAAGAATGGCTCATTGGATCTTAAGTATTTGTGCAAACAGTATGGTTTGTTCTGAACATCTGGTTTCCTCCTGGAAGTCTGAAATTTTAATATGTGCTACACAGAGGATGCCTACACGACCAGCCCACAATAAAACCCTGGGCAATGAGTCTCTAAGGAGCTTCCTTGGTAGACAGCATTTCACGTGTGTTGTCACAACTAGTTGCTCAACAAATTGAACACGTCTTATGTAATTCTCCTGGGAAAGTGCTCTTAGAAGCTTACACTTGGTTTCTTACAGACTTGGCCTCAGTTGTCTTTTCCCTTGCTGATTTTGCTTTGTGCCTTTTGCTATAATGAATCATAGTGGTAAGTACAACTATTAGCTGAGTCCTATTAGTCTTCCTAGCAAATCGTGGAACCTAGGTGTTGTCTTGGAGACCACTGAAATATCTTGCTGCTATTCTCTATTTCTCTAGTCCATTTACCTTCCTTGGCTATTAGAGTGTACCTTGTACTTCCCAAATATCTCCTCCCTGGCTCTCGGTGCAAGCCCACTACCCTGCTTCCTAATTCTTCGAAAAAATTCAGCAAAGAGAAGCTCACCTCTACATCAACCCACAAAGCAGCACCCACAAAGCAGAGGTGCAAATACCTCTGTACTCTAAGCACCCTTTCCTTCCTGTTAGTCTAGGTGAATTCTCTGTTCATGTCTAAAACCCAACTCTTGACTTCACAAAAAGCTTCTCATTTACTTAATGACACAACTTCATTAATTGTTCTTTACCTTTTTCATCAATTTCCTCCTAGCTCTTCAATCCTTCTAATTTGCAGGGAGGAAAAAATTTTACTGTAGTTTTCTAGGTTCTCCTGGCTGATCTAACAATGAAATTTACCTAGGACAGATTAACAGGAGAAGACCAAATTATATTACTTATGTATGCAGGCCCCTAAGGCAAGACCTATAGGCAGTCAGGCAAATGAGGTTTATATGCAACCCTGAGCTCAGAAGGGGAAGGGCTTGAGGACTTCAAAGAAGAGCAAGACAATTCACAAGAAGATAGGAAAAGCAAATGTTTAGTAAACAAATTTTTACTATGCTTTAGGGAAAAGTCTGAGAACAAAGCTGCCTTCTTGGTGCAAGCACCCTATCTAAATTATTTTGGGCAGTTAAGGAGATTTTTAAAAATTCTTGAGTCTTTTCTTTAAAATAACACCTTAAAATAATTTTCATGCCAAAGAGATATATTTTGAGATGGCAAATTTTGCTCTACTACATCAACATCCAAATATACTGATATTTAATCTTTATTCTTTTGGTTCTGCTTTTCTAAACTAGCTTCCTATCCAATTCTTGGTTGTCTTGGTTCCTCTTTGCAGCATACTACTTTAAAAAGTTGTCTGCACTTGTTTTCAATTCCTATTCTACACACAATCTGGATTTAACCTCCAGCACTACAAAATTTCTCTCACCAAGGTCACCAATTACCCCTCATTGCTAAGTCCAGTGAGGAATTCTTAGTTCACATCCTTTTTGACCTCTCAATATTTGAAAATGTCAATCAATGCTGTCTCCTAAATGTACTTTCTTCACTTAGCTTTCAGAGTGACACATTTTCATTGTTTTTCTTGTACTTCAACAGTTGTGTCTTCTCAGTAACCTTAACAGATTTTTTTTTAGAACATTTAATGTTAGGTTACCTCAGGACTCAATCTTTTTCCTTTTATCCAATTACATATTTTCCTTTTACTTTCCTTTTTCATGCTTGTGCCAGTGATTCCCAAACTTCTATATATGATGCTAGCTTCTTTTCTGAAACCCCAATTCATATTTCCAAATGTTGATTTAAAGTTTCCACTTAGGTGGACTAACAGGTATCTAAAACTTAATATGTCCCAAACTGGACGCCTATCCTTCCTCCTCAAAACTGATTTATATAGTCTTCCCCATTGCAACTGATGTCAAGTCTTTCCTTCCAGTTTTTCAAGACAGAAACCTTGCAGTCAACTTTAACCTGTTTTGCTTTCCAAGTTACCCTCTTCCCCCCAAAAGAATCTTTCTGGTTTTGCCTTCAAAGTATGTGTAAAATCTGATCAATTTTCATCACCTTCTCTCAACATCCCTGGTCCAAGTCATGACAATCTCTTAGATTACTAGTCTAGATTTCTAACAGTTTCCATTGCTTACATCCTTTTCTTCCTGCTCTTCTCAACATAACAGAAAAGGGTGGTTTTTGTTGTTGTTGTTGTTGTTTTGTTTTAATTTATCTATTCAGGAGACACAGAGAGGCAGACATAGACAGACATAGGCAGAGGGAAAAACAGGCTCCCTGCAGGGAGTCTGATGTGGAACTCAATCCTAGGACCCCGGGATCATGACCTGAGTTGAAGGAAGGTGCTCAACAACTGAGCCACCCAGGTTCCCCCAAAATGGATTTTTTTTTAACTCAAGTCATCTATGTTCCACCTCAGCTCAAAACCCTGAAGTGGTTTCTCAATTCCCTCACAGTAAAAGCCAAACCACTGTGACCCGATTCTTCATTATGTCTCAGAATTACGATGAGTTACTACTTCATAATCCACCTTTTTGGAACCAGTATTTTGATGATGGAATCATACACAAGGACTTTTTCCATTTTTTACTTAAGTTTTCCTTCCTTCCAAAGAGTGGCATCTCTGTCTGCCTTCTTAAGGGAGTTCTAATCTCCTATTCAACCTTACAGTGCAAGTTACTCACAAACTCTCTAAGATCTGAGGAGACTTTTTAGGTAAGTAAATAGCTATAAAGAAATTGTTGTAGTGAAGATTACCGGAACCTAAGGAAGAAAACTATCTAGCAGGATCAGAAGATTTCATTGATTTACAGTTTTGCAATAAAAATTTTTAGTATAATAAAATTCTGAAAGATAATTACAATTAGGCTCAAGGAGAGTTATATAAAGAAAATAAGCATAGGACGCTGAAGACAGAAAGTGAGAGTTTTTATATTCCAAGTCTCTTACATTTAATTCAAACTTTTGTCTTATGGATAAAGCATAGGAAGAAAATCAAAGAGAAAGAGAGAGACAGAGAAAGAAAGAGACAGAGAGAAAGGAGGATGAGGGAAGGAAACAGAAATCTTTTCCAGATGTCATGGCTCCATCACTTATCTGTTAAGAAATTTTACCAATGTGTAGCACATAATTTCAATATTCAAACTCTTAGCTTTTTGTCAATAAGTTATCAACTTCTTACCTTCCATTGTATAAAGAAAGAGTAAGTCAAATAGGTCAAAGACCTATACCTAAGAGCTAAAACTATAAAAACTTTTTAGTTTAACTTTACTTAGTTAACATACAGTGCAATATTGGTTCCTGGAGTAGAACTCAGTGATTCTTCACTTACCACACCCAGTGCTTATTGCAAGTGCTCTCCTTGATACTCATCGCTCATCTAGCCCCCATACGCATCCCTCCATCAACCTTCAGTTTGTTCTCTATCATTAAGACTATCTTAAGGCTTTTTTTCCTCTTTCCTGTTTTCTTTTCTCCCTTCCCATATATCCATCTGCTTTCTGTCATAAATTCCACATATGAGTTAAATCGTACAGTATTTATCTTTCTCTGACTTATTTTACTTAGATTAATATACTTAAGTGTCATCCACATCATTGCAAATGCCAATTTTTTTTTTTTTTTGGTGGCTGAGTAACATTCCATTATACACACCCACACACACACACACATTATATACATACATTATATATATATGTACATACAGCATTATACACACACACACACACACATATATATATACACACACACACACACACACACACACCCCACACATACACCCCACATCTTCTTCATCCATTTATCAGTCATGGACATTTAAGGTCTCTCCAGTTCAGCTATTGTTGATAATGCTGCTTTAAACATCAGGGTGCATGTATCCCTTTGAATCAGTATTTTTGTATTCTTTGGGTAAATACCTAGTAGCCCAATTGCTAGATCACAGGGTATTTCAATTTTTAACTTTGAGGAACCTCCAAACAGTTCTCCAGAATGGCTGCACCAGTTTGCATCCTCACCAAAAGTGTAAGATGGTTCCTCTTTCTCAGCATCCTCACCAATACCCATTATTTCTTGTTAATTTTAGCCATTTTGACAGGTGTGAGGTGGTATCTCATCGTGGTTTTGATTATTTCCCTGATAATGAGTCATGTTGAGCATCTTTCCATCTGTCTGTAAGCCCACCTGGATGTCTTTTTTTTTTTTTTTTTTTTTAGAAAAGTGTCTTCATGTCTTCTCCCCATATCTTAACTGGATTATTTGTTTTTTGGGTACTGAGTTTGACAAGTTCTTTATAGATTTTAGATACTAACCCTTTATCAGATATATCATTTGCAAATATCTTCTTCCATTCTATAGGCTCCTTTTTAGTTTGTTTCTTTCACTTTGCAGACATTTCCATGTTGATAAAGTCCAAATAGTTCATTTTTGCTTTTGTTTCCCTTGCCTCCGGTGAAATGTCTAATAAGTTGCTACAGCCGAGGTCAAAGAGGTTGCTGCCTGTGTTCTTCTAGAACTCTGATGGTTGCCTATCTCACATTTAGGTCTTCCATGCATTTTGAATTAATTTGTGTGTAACATGTAAGAAAGTGATCTAGTTTCTTCTGCACGTGGCTGTCCAGTTTTCCAAACACCATTTTTAAGAGACTGTCTTTTCCCCTTTGGATATTCTTTCCTGTTTTGTTGAAGATCAGTTGACCCTAAACTTGTGGATCCATTTCTGGGTTCTCCATTCTGTTCCAATGATCTATGTGTTTGTTTTTGTACCTCTACCATACTGTGTTCATAACTATAGCTTTGTAGTACAGCTTGAAATCTGAAATCATGATGCCTCCATAAAACTATAAAATTCTTAGAAGAAAACACAGGAGTAAGATTTATGACACTGGATATGGTAATAATTTCTTGCATATGGCAATAGTAACAAAAATAAAATGGTGCTCTTTAAAATTAAATGTCAACTGTGAAGGACACAATCAACCAAGTGAAAAGGCAACCCACAAAATGAATAAAGTATATATATTTGCAAATCATTTATCTGACAAGGAATTAATATCCAGAATATGTAAAAAATACCTCAACAATTAAAAAACAACACCCAACTCTATTAAAAGATGACAAAGGTTTACATATACAGTTTTCAGAAGAAGATATACAAGTGGCCAGTATACACATGAAAAGATGTTTAACATCACTAATCACTTACGAAATGAAAATTAAAACCTCAATGAAATACATCACTACTGGTTCCTCAAAACAATTAAACATAGAATTATCATAAAATCCAGCAATTCCACTTCTGAGCATCCACCCAGAACATTTAAAAACAGGGTCTCAAGGAGACATATTTGTAAACCCATGATTAGAGCAGCATTATTCACAATAGCCAAAAGGTAGAAGCACTCCAAGTGTCCATTTATGAAAGAGGGGATAAATAAAGTGTGATAGATACATAGTCATTAGCAAGGAGGTTTTGACATATACCATGACATGGATGAACCTTGAAGACATTATCTAATGTGAAATAAGCCAGTCCCAAAAGAACAAATGCATGATTTCCCCTATATACAGTACCAAGAATAGTCACACTAATACTGTATGTATCCATATAGGAAGGTAGTTGCCAGAGGCTTGATAGAGTCGGGAATGGGGAGTTACTGTTTAATAGGTATGGAGTTCCAGTTTGGGAAGATGAAAGTTGTGGAGATGGATAGTACTGATTGCTGCGCACTGTCAATGCACTTAATGCCACTGTTCTTTATTTCCTTAGATTCCGTATTTGGCTATTTGATGTCCATTAATCACAGGGTCAATTTTATTAGCTGGGTTTTCTATTTTTTTTATCTTTCTGCTCTGTCATGTGGAGAGAGCCTCTCTGTTAGAGCCTGCCCCTTCCAGGACTAGCCAATTCTTAGAGATAACAAAAGGCTCAGCTGGAAGCACATCTTTTATATGTAAACTAACTAGTGCAAAACAATACTTCCTCTGTCTCAATCATCTTGAAACCAGGTACCAGAAAATTAGAGACTATTGCTATAGTCCAAAGCCCACTGAAGTTATTACAGCTAATCTCACACTGTTTATCTTGTCTTATGTTAAAGAAAAAAAATATTCAGTGACACTCATTAAAGTACCATAAAGCAGACTTTATTTAGGATCATAATAGAGATAGGGACCATGAAATGGGATTTCACAGTAGGAGAGAGAGTCTGGGCTCAACTCAGAATACAGCATGGGCAACTGGGAATTTATACCCACATAAGAGGGTGGGGTTAGTGAATTAAAAATTGCTAAGAGGAAACAACCAGGGTCAGTGGTGATCTGGCTAAACTGACCTAACAGGATCCTTGAAGACAGGCCAGGGTGATTAGAAGTCACCTCAGAATGGCGGAAAAAGAGGAATGTGATTAAATATTGAGAATGCTCAGAGAGGGAGGATGAGGGAGTCTTGCTTATCAGGATTCTTGACACAACTGGATTTGACAAAGAAGTACTAGAGGACCCTAGGATAGGGTTCAAGAGCCACACTAAAGTTTGGTCAAACAAAGAACCTTGTTTATTACCCTTGCCTTTTCCACAGAAACCCCAATAAAGGACTTGACCTCACCTATACTTTCCCCTCACTCCTGCCTTCTGCCTCCTGACCACGGCAGTCAGTACTTTGCTCTGTGACCCAGTGAGGCATGTGGTGACTCTCTGCAACTTGGTACTCACCAAGTTGTTCCTTCCAGCCCTGGTTCTCTTCCCTTCCTGTGGCCACTCAATGTATACATACATTCTTAGAACACATTCTTAGAACAGCCACTGAACTGTATAAAAAGTAAAAACGGTCAAATTTTATGCATGTATATTTTACTCCAATACTTTTTTAAGATTAATAACCAACTATCTTTTTAATCTCTCTTAACAGGTGAAATAATTTATTAATGTGTTTTGCAAACTATTAAATTATGAATTTAAGAAAGAAGTTGGTGAGTTATCCTCATTGACAACTGACCAAGTTGATTTATCTTAATTATATATTTTCAGGGTGTATTACCCTCAAAAAACTGGCAATTTTAAGCTTATAGTGTTTGAGCTACTGTATCCATATTCCTATGATAGACTTCCAAGGTATCAAAAGCATGTACTATTCTGATGATACTCAAAGATTATAAGATTTAATGAAGTTTTTTTCCAATTTATAATTCTACAGAATTTATGTCTTCTAGTTGCATCTTTCCATTCTGAGGTAACCAATTTTGGATGTGACTCAATTTTCTAGATGTTTCTGAAGGAAAGTTCACATACATGTCTGGTTGTCCAAAACAAACTTTATGAGACCAATCTATAATAAAAGAAGGTAGACCCATACACGAATACTCATTGACTTCGGTGGAAAATTTTATTGACAGAACTTCCAGTAAAACCTAAGTATCAGCTATTTTAGAACCTATTATCAGATATTTAAGAACAAAAACAAAGTCACTCTTCTTTTTTATAATAAATGCCATTTAAAAACGGCTGAAGGATTTAACAAAATAAAAATAAACAACAAAAAAAAAACCTCTAACAGCCAACAGTTTACCAAAAGATCAAAAAGAAACTAAAAATGCTACACTTCATATTTTAAAATTTGATGTTGTAAAGTAACAAGCAGCATAAAAATTTTCTATATTTTGCTTATTTAATCATCAGTAAACTCTTTTCATAAACTTTTACCTAATTAATGCTAACCTATAAGGCTCATGTTTGTATAACTGAAATAAAACAGAATAAGTTAAATCACAAAGTTTTCTAATTGTCCCAGAGACTGTGAATATGATCCAAGATTTGTGCCTTGAAGGTATCAATTACTCTATTTTTTTCTCTAATTTTATTCAACAACTTCGAAAAGTGGGTAGATTGCCTTGTTTGTGTAAGCCAAAAATGTTTAATGGGAAAAAAAAAAAAAAAAAAAAAACAAGAAACAAAAAAAAAACCTTCTGGTACTCACAATCTTTTGAGAGACAAAACATTGGACCTTTTTCCTACAAATCCTACTTTCTAAGCCATTTGAATTCAACTTTATTGATTTGAAAATACTTCACTAGTCTAGGGGGATATTTGACCTTTATTATCTTCCAGAAGAAAAAGCACAAGACTAACAATGCACAGGCGAGCAATTGTCAGACTCTTGGACAATAAGGAAATGAAACAGGAGGAGTGTCTGAAGGCAGGGATCCAGCCAAGCTTAAAGTGCTAAAAATAAGTCAGTGACAACTAATGAGTAATTGCACCACATTTCCTTATACTCAATGGCACAGGATACATGGGCAGTAAAAGCAACAGCAGGCACATTTCAAACCACCTTGAAGGTCAGGTTGTGTCTCTGCTACCTTTTAGCAATTCTAAACACCAGGTAATAGGAACATTTCTCTTCCCTTATCATGTCTAGGGCATGATCAAATACCTTTCTAAAAGATAATAGGAATCTTATTCATCATGATCATCATCACCAGATATAATGAATTAAGCATCTTCTGCCCCGCTTTAATCCATGTCATGTTAATTAGACTGTAATGAAAGTGCTTAACAGTCTCCACCGCCCCATCATCTTCAGTCTTTCTATAGGAATTGTTTGTGAATCCAATAGGTATTCTATCGTTTCCTTTTTATGATCTACATAAAAGGAACATCTCAAAAGTCTGCAAAACCTGAACTGTAACTCACATGTTTCTTAGAGAATGATCTCGAATGTATTGGGGATGAAATCAATATGGTCATGCATTTCAACTCTTCCTAGAAATAAATTAATGTAAGAATATGCAGTGTGCTGACTTAAAATATACTAAGGGATTTAGAATAGAATGTAAAAAAAAATTGAATCCTATTAGGAAAATGTTTTGCAGGAAAAGTTGTCTAAGTGTATCTTGAATGGCATCTTTAGCTAATGCTATTCTTTGTTTTTTATGTAACCCATGAAAACATGGCACGTAACATTAGAAATCCCTTCCAGAGCTTCAGACAAAATAGAGTACCAAATTAAATTAACCATAGCTGAATGTACTAGGAACTCCAGGCTACAAATGAGAATGCTGAGTTTGTCGGGATTTTTACCCTTACTCTTGACATTAAGTCAGTTCAACTCTGAGCCTCCATTTTCTCATCTGTAACATAAAACCTCACATACTTTTAAAGGTTTCTTCCAGCTCTGAATTCCATACTTTGAAACCTGATAGACGTTTTAGCTCAGAAGCTATCCTAGAAAGAATGAAAACTTACTTCTAATCACATATGTACATAAGTTAACTTTTTATCTCAAATTCTATGATGAATATTATCATTTCTTAATGAATTACCTGTAACTTTTTTAATTTCTGCACTTTCAAGTACCAGAAAAACACACATACACAAGAATAAATGGAAATAAATTCACTTTCTAAGAAATAATTTTAAAATTATGTTCTACTGAAACATAATTTTAGACTGCTTATCAAAGCAGGTAATTCATTCTCTAGGCTGCCTTTCAAGAACTTTTGTAATAATCTCTTCCCATCTCCTTTAGAAACAAATCATATACGGGGATCCCTGGGTGGCTCAGTGGTTTAGCACCTGCTTTTGGCCCAGGGCGTGATCCTGGAGTCCCGGGATCGAGTCCCACATTGGGCTCCCTGCATGGAGCCTGCTTCTCCCTCTGCCTGTGTCTCTGCCTCTCTCTCTAGTGCTCTCTCTCTCTCTCTCTCTCCCCCCGTCTCTAATGAATAAATAAAATCTTTTTAAAAATGTTTAAAAAAAAGAAACAAATCATATGTATATACACATATATAAGACTATACACACATACGTATTTTGCTCATGTAGAGTTCTACATACATAAACATTATCTAAAAATACACACACGTGCATTTAGTTCATGTGAAATGTCATGTGGCAAACAGCTGAAAATTAAACCAGGCTACCACAGAAGACCTATTGAGATATCTGAAGATATTTAGATATAACCTATCACCTTGAATTTGTCCATGTCATAGTGTATTATCAGCTGTATTAGAGCTCCTTTCTAATCTGCAAAATCTTTTAGATCAAGAATCATGTTTAATTGGATTCAGATACCCAGGAGAAACCCAGTAGCAGTTATGAAATGAATGAATGAATCAATGCACCTTGCAGAGATATGCACGCACCCAGGCAGCTAAAAATATGCAACTTAAAAAATATCTGAGTGCCCACTGCTTCCCTTTCTTCTTCAGAATTATCTAATTGGCTTTTTAAAAAATGACACATCAATTAAATTTATTTAATAAATGTATTGATCAGTACTATGTGGCAGGTATAGTTTTAGGTGCCAGTAATTCACCTGTCAATCAACACAGTAAGTTAAATATGGTGTACTAGAAGAAAAATAGGCAAGTATAAGATTGTGCCACTGAGTTTGACAGTGGAGCAAATGAAGAAATCAGATGTGCTTACAGAGTACTCAGTTTTTAAAAAGAATGCTTGACAAGGGTCTTATTTACTGGATGACATGCAGAGACTAAAAGCCAAACCACTTTTGTTGGATTTCACTAATACTTTTGATGGTCTCTTTCAGTGTTTTTGTTTTGTTTTTTTTCTTATACTCCATGGTTTTATTTTTTTTTTTTACACTCCATGTTTTTTTAATGGATACATTTTTATTACAGATCAGAATGCTAGCAGATCATAAAAAATGTTCAACGTTTGTTTTTCTGATTACAAAAGTAATACATGTTCATGATAGAAAATTTGCAACATACAGAGAGGCACAAAGAAAAAAACAAAAACCACTTCAGTCGATCATTTCTTCTCTCCTTCTAGCCTTTTTGTGTGCATCTATTTATAAAGTTTGCAGTAATGTTCATCTCTCTTTGCCTAACATTCTTTCCAATGTCTTAACATTCCCCTGATGACTTAAAGAGTCTTCAGAACATTTTTAATGGCCATATAATGTTATATAATATGTATAAGCCACAACCCATAATTTATTCAATCAGTTCCCCAATGCAGAAATTTCCAACTTTTCTCCTATAATTCTTTCTTTCAAGAATATTTGAGTGCTTGCTATGTATTAGGCACTATGCTAGGCATAAAAAGTAAAGTAGTGGACAGTGACTATAAAAATAAGGTTTGGGGGATCCCTGGGTGGTGCAGCGGTTTGGCGCCTGCCTTTGGCCCAGGGCGCAATCCTGGAGACCCGGGATCGAATCCCACGTCGGGCTCCCGGTGCATGGAGCCTGCTTCTCCCTCTGCCTGTGTCTCTGCCTCTCTCTGTGACTATCATAAATAAATAAATAAATAAAAAGGTTTTGATGAACATCTTCATAAATAAATATTTGAAAGCATCTTTCATTCTTCGACTAAATTCCTAGGTCGATGAAAACAGAACTTCAAAAAGCATTTTCCCAGCTTCACAGGCAGACTTAAGAAGTAAAATTCTGAACTGTAAAATATTAACTTTTTGGATCTTTCAGTGTTTTGGTTTTTTTTTAAATTTTTTTTATTATTTATTTATGTAGTCATACAGAGAGAGAGAGAGACAGAGACAGAGACATAGGCAGAGGGAGAAGTGATCTTTCAGTGTTTTGATAGGAATTTGATAATATCCTTTGATGTATCTAAAGCTACACGTGTTAAATTTGATCTGCAGATATTAGCTCATCTAAAAACTGGAAGATGTTAACCACCGAAGTAGAAGTCGGTGGTTAACTTTAATTTTTAACCTGTTTATATTATTTTGGCAAATGGATATTTAAAATAATTACCACTTGGTAGTATTAAGTTTACTGATTTTTTTTCTTAAGTACTCATAAGTTTGTTATTTTTTAAGCTCTTCACTGAACTTCAGAGGATGTATCCAAACATCTAAATATGGTTGATCAGCCCATGTACACAGACACAAGGAAAGCTAAGTAATTACATATACCACGAAGGTCAAACTCTACAGTTTAGGGAAAGAAAGGGGAAACCTAAATTACCTAAGTGACTTTGATGGATTACAATTTCTCAATTCTCCCATCCCTTGAAGCCATGAATAAAAACTTGAATATATTTATCAATTTCTTTTGATTGGCAGTGGCTCCACAAAATGTTCTATTTAGAAGGATTCTAAAGCTACGTCTTAAATCACGGAGAAGAATGTTTGTGATTGTTAGAAACGTTTACAGTACAAGGAAGGAGGGCAAAGGGGTAAGCCTTGCTCCAAATCTTCCCCAACCTTGACCTTAATTATGCAGAGCAGTTTACATGCCACATCAAATCCATGCCTAGCATAAATCAAGGTTTGGTGAAATCAAAACCAAGGGCTTGTGAGCAGAAATGGGCTGATTCAGTAATCTAACTGGTTCAGGGATAGAGAAGGAAGAATGAAGCCTTTAAGCATGCATCCTATGTTGAAATGTGATAGTTTCGTAGCCAAGAATAATATTCATGTATTAGAACCTGTGAAAAATCAAGAAAAGTAGCTAAAATAGGGATATATGAGAAATATTAATTAAGTGAACCAAATGGAATTATTCCAGCAGGTGTTTGTCAGCTATCATAACACTTTCCATGGGGTTCTTGAACCTTCCTCAATTCTCCGCTGTCTCTGAGAATCTGTGCTCAGCCTCTGGCACTAACCAAATTATGAAAACTGCAAGATCTATTTTTTAACTTCTTATAACAAACTTTGACTTGCATACCTCATTAGTCAGCTTCATCGAACCTACGTTTTTCAGAAGATGGCAAAAATACATTGTCAAAGAGTGTGCTTCTGTCCTAATTCCAAGAAGAAATGAATATTTTCAGCTGCAGAGTAGGACAGCTCCAGGAAAAGGATCTATAAACAGGCATAGAAGGGCCAGTAAAGGATGAGAGTCTACTAAAAACCACAACAATTCAAGAAATTAAAGCAAAACGGAGCATGTTCTCCTTGTGGGCAAAAAAGAAAGGAAAAAAGATTATGTGTTTCCTGAGTTGCGTTATGAAATCTTTTCTCACATGTCTTCTGCACGTCTTTTTTTTTTTTCTCCTATCTCATTACCCTTATTTTCTAAAAGTCTTTCTAAAGACTCTAGTAGTTTCCTTTGCCAAATCTAAATGCTCCTTCCTCGTGATCATTTGCTTCTCCCAGGAAACGTGTTTTCTTTGTTAGATATCTGGGCTTCCCATCCCTCGCCATTCAGCGCCTTCTGTCTCTTCAAATCGGGCTGCTTCTCCTCATTATGCTATTCAAGGCCTGAGTAATGCTGGCCAGTACTTAGGGCTTGAAAAAAAATTCCAGTATTGTTGAACGTCTTCTTTGGTGTTTTTTCTTACCTTCTCTAATCTATTCATGGACAATGATCACATTTTGTATTTACAAAAGCCTCCCACAGTTCTGGCAGCAGCGACAGTACTTGGCTCTGAACTTCAACATAACTGAAAATGATCACTGTCATCATCAGATACGGAGAAAAAGATTCCACTCACAACCACTATTGAAGAGACTGAAAATTTCAGTATCTATTTCAGAATTTACCTTTAAGGGGCACCATGGTGGCTCAGTCAGTTAAGCATCCAACCCTTGGTTTTGGCTCAGGTCATGATCTCAGGGTCATGAGATCGAGCTATGCACTCAGGTCAGAGTCTGCTCAGGATTCTCTCTCTCTCCCTCTGCCCTCCCCTCCTTCATTCGCATTCTCTCTCTAAAATAAAATCTTTAAAAATAATTTACCTTTCATTAGTAGTAACTTTGCTCTCTAATTCAAATAAATATTACCAAATGGATATCAAATATAATGAACTTGATCAATGTGTTGGCTTGTAGTGTTTTTTTGTTTGTTTGTTTCTGCTCATTTCTTTTTCTTTAATTTGGGGTTAAATAGAATCCCAAAAGTGTGTTCATTTTGACAAACTTTTATATGTTCTTTCCATCAAAAGCCAAAATTAAGTGGACTTTTGTTTTTTTTGTTTGTTTGTTTTTTAAGTAGACTTTTGAATTTCTTCTTCTAAATGGAAAAAAAAAGCAGCAGTACAAGTAATATCTTCTTCTTGAAAGAAGTTAAGGAAGTCTGTGGAAACTGTGCTCAAGAGTTAATGGCTCCATTTCTACTTACTCTCTATACTGCTCTTGGTGATCTTTTCCATGGATTCTAATTTTGTTTTTACTTGACCCATGATGAATATAAACACAAAAGAGTTAGTCTGGAAGAAGGGGACATATGAAACTGCTTCAAACTCAAACATATGGCCACTGTTCACTTATCTAATTCTACATAACAAATAGTCCCAAAGTTTTTTGGCTTATATCAGTTTATTTTTATATTTCATAATTCTGAGGGCTTATTGGACCTTGCAAGGAAGTCTTTTCCCAGAGTTTGTCACACTTTATACAGTTTCAGTCCAATGGTGGTTGGGGCCAGAGTCATCTATAGACTTGGTTGGGCTGGATGTCCAAGCAGCCACCTTCACTCCTTAGCTGAGATATCTAGAATTCCTGGAAGCTGTCAAGTACTCTCTGTCCTGAGAGTATCTCTTCACAGCTAGTGACAATATTTATGTTTGTTCCCTTTATCAAAAGCCAAAATGAGAGTCACCTTATATATAGTTTCAAACATAAAAGAAAAAAAAGTAGTATCAACACCATCTTTCTCATGTTCCCTTAGTTATCAGACTTCTAATATGCATGTCTATATATAATTGCACTTTTTTAATATTTTGACTCACTTATCCAGAATACAGGTTCAAAGATTCCCAGGAAAAGGTTGGCCTAAACTTAGAAGTCATGCAGTGTCTCCTCTGCTTCATTGCCCACAGACAGCCCAAATATAGTGTGGATGGGGACTACCAAATTGGAAATATGGGGAGGTATGGTTCATTAGGAAGCTATCTCTGGAGAATAGTTACCCATCTCATGTAGCTCTACATGAGGCCATAGCCAAAGGACCATCTTTCTTTATCTCTGAATGTCCTATGAAGCACATAGCTTCAGGTGGGAATTACCTCTAAGCAGAGAAACTGAAATAGCTTGGTAATCAGTGGTGATCATATAACCCAAACAGCTTGGCATCACACCCTTTAGGGAATGTGTGATGTGTTTACTGAAATATGCATGGAGGTTTTACTTATAAGCATGTTTGTTGCAGGTTTATTTATGAAGGTGAAAATGAAAAAATTAGGACAACCCTTTTGTCCAACAATGATAGCTTAACTAAATAGTAAAACAGATGTACTGGAATACGTGCCACCACACAAACACGTTAACATTAGCTAAATACAGGGGAGATGTATTACTATTACTATGTATGACATAGAGAGGACTTAAAATATATAACTTTATGACTATATGAATGTGTATGTGTATAAACACAAGCAAATAAATACATGCATACTGTTGTTTGGGGGGAGAAAAGTATTAGAATTAATGCATCATGTGTGGGATTGCACCGAGTAGAAGAATCATGGACATCTTCATTTTTTTTTTCCTTCTACATTTCATTTTTAAGATTTTCTGTTATTTTTTAAAATTTTTCTATCTTTTCAAAACTTTTTGAAAAAAAAATCTTTTATTGCTATGCTTCTTCAATAGGAGGGAGAAAAAAAAAAAAAAAAACAAAGAAAAGCCTGACTTTAAACTTCATTTAGAACTATTTTTTTCCACTATAATTAAGAAATCAACTTTTCCTTAAAGTCATTCTTTATCTCTTCCAGGCTCTAAAAGAGCATGATTTGATAGAATGAAATAATGATGCCTTGCCCTAAAAAGTTTAATGCATTTCAAAATGTGATGAAAATTTCTAGGCAGAATAATATAGTAATAATTAATATATTAATATTATATATTATTTACTACAAATATATTCTAATATATTAATATTAAATACATTATAATAAAATATTCAGAGTTTAACTTCAAGTCCAAGATGGCAAACTGATGACACACATCTATTTTTCCCTTCTAGAATCCCACTCAAATTACTGAGAATTGATGGGGAGAAAAAGCACTGGAAAAAACAAACTTTCCTACTGCAGACCAGACTTTGAAAGCTCACTAATAAAAAGAAATTAGGAAGTAAGAGAAGTCAGAGTCTAACACACGAGAAAAAGCCATAAAAATACAGTCAGAAAAATAGATCAGAAGGTACGTGCTATAGTGTTTGGAATACAGTAAGCACATAAATGAATGGCATAAGTACTGTTGTTCTAGTATATTGAGTCATTGCTCAGGACTTAAGTACCGCACCAGTACCTCCCACTTTTTCTCAAACACATTCACTTGGAGGATCTCCAGATATCTCAAATTCGTTATGTTCCAAAAACAAACTCATCCTTTTTCCTCCCAAGACTTGCCTCTCCCCATTTCGTAATCCAAGCTAAGAATCTTATATCACCCTTGCCGCCTCCCTCTCCTCCCCATTACCACATCCACCCATTACCACATCCCACCCATTACTCCCTCATAATCCTATGTATGTTCCTATCTTTCCATTTTTGTGACTCGAATTTAGGTGTTTTCTTTCAACAATTTAAGTTTCTCCAGACTTGCTCCACAATGGTCCATGTCTTATTTTTCTTTCTGTTAATTTTGTATTTATTCCTTTGCATGTTTTTAATTTCTTATGTAATACATCCACTAAGATTGGAATAAGTAGATCAAGGAATAATACTCTTCAGAATAAAGTCATGGAAGGAGTTGCCAAAGCAAAGAGCAACAGAACAAAAAAGATCAAGTCAGAGGTTTCTTGTAATAGCATATCCATGTATGGCTTCATCAAGTAAAACTCCTCCTCCATGAATTTGAAATTTGCTACTTTCACTTGTAGCCCAGACAGCTCTTCTTGTCAGTGATGTGGACCTGACATTAAACCTGCCTCTGGGTTCGTGAAGGCCAGCCCACCTTCTTCGCAACATTAAATGTCCACCATTTTTTTTCTTATTTCAATCAATTACCCAACATACAGTAGGTCATTAGTTTCAGATGTAGAGTTCAGTTATTCATCAGTTTCATATAACATCCAGTGCTCATCATATCATATGCCTGCCTTAATTCCAGTTTCTGATAAATACCCTAAATGAGATCAGAGTATTCTATCTATATAGGAAGAGATGTCAGATGAAGAAGAAAGACCAAAAACATTGAATTTCTTATAAAAAAGGAAATTTCTAAATAGAAACTAGAAAGACTTTAATAGCTGATTGAAAAATGATGAGCCATTGGCTTAAATGGTGTAATGGCGGGAAGGAGCCGGGCAAGCCATGAGACAGGTTATACAGTAAAGATAATTTCAAGCCAAGTAAGATTCAAGGTGATGCACTGTCAACTGAAACACATATACAGAGAAATAGACTTTCTTGAACCAAGGCTTAGAAGTACAATTTCTTACTGGTTTTATTTAAACTGAGAGGTGTAATTTTGATTCTGGTAAACACTGTGAAACCTCCAAACCCAAATATGTTTGTCTTTTAAATATCAACATGTATGTGGAGAGAAGTCTTTAATTTTGGATTTTTTTTAACATCAAAAATTTGTGGACAATAACTAAGCCCGTACTCTGAAGTGATGATTATATGCTGATTATTTAAATAAAAATAGAGGGTTTATACACTAACAATAAAAGATAGACCTTGAGCTCAGATCTCCCTAATTCCTCCTCACTTAGTAACTACAAGTAAACCTGAGCCAATATGGCTGTGACATGCCCATGCCACTCCAACTGAAATTTCCTATGTGTGTCTGGTATTGCTCTTGTCCCAAACCCACCTGCTTCTATAGAGGAGTGTCCTTTCTGGCTAATTTTATTAAGCTTTAGTTGGCTCAGTAGCCACTGACAGTACAACTTTTGAATACTGTATCTGTGCTTTTAATGTGCAGATAGGGGCACCACATTGCTCTGTGCTTGACATCAACAATCTCTTCAGGTACAGGAAGTCTTCTGCTCTATTGTTGGGATTTATTTCTGATTGTTATCTGGCTGATTTTAAAGAACTCTTGCAAGAAAAAAGTCTTTCTCTTGGAGTTCAAATTGAAAACTGATCCTTTGTCTTTCCAGTAATACTCCCTTAGAAACACAGTCACGCATATTCTAGAAGAGGATGGCTCTGGACAACCGTAAGTAATGACTGTCTGCTTACTGTGTATGTTAGAGAACACTTGAGTAGTAAATACTCAACATGGAGTTAATGAACACATGAAGAAGGTATTGAATAAAAAGGAAGTACACACATGTTTTTATCATTATTATTAATGAAATAATGAGGTACATTTTCTCTAGGCCTGAGCCTATGTGAACAAAATTCACCACCACTGGAACTCAGGCCTAAAGGGGAGAAGAGAAGCAGTCAGGAAACCAGTGTGATGGCTTCTCATAAAATTGGTAAAAATCACCTTAAAAAAACAAAACAAAACAAAACAAAAAACAGGGTGCCCTTGTAGCTAACTTTCTGGACCCATTAAACAGGTTTCAGTTTCAACAATTGGCAATGCCACGCTCTGCTTCAATGAACTAATTCTGAACTGACAAGTCAATCACTATTGCTTGTAAAAATTGCTAGTTATTGCCTATTGAAGCCACATCCTAAACTTTTGTCTGAGAAATCATCTTCTTGAGTAGTTTCCTGCATATATCACTTTATCCACATAAATCTCCAAAGCCTTATGCTAATTTTGAATTGTTCTATGCACTTTCATTACCCCTCTGCCTAAGACTCTTTGCTTTTCTTTCTTTGGTAGAAAATTCTCATCGGAATGCCTTGGTGTGGCTGTCTGTTTTACAGAAGCTTTAAAATATTTTAGACAGTCATTAATCTTCAGCCTTTTGACCACTTTGCCTTGCTAACCCATGTAGATCCCCAAGTATCCATTAACATTTGATTTTTATGGCCACAGATTGCTCCAATATCACTTCCTTTGGTTTTACTAAAACCACTTTAGGTTTCTCATTATGGGAGAAAACAGTAGATTCTGGAGTTCTGTTTGTTAAAAATCACAGATTCTGAGGCTTTATTTGTTCCTTATTTTACAGCAGTATTTATTAGATCAAATTAGATATTATAGTAATATTTAGAGCTGTGTAAGAGGACTAGACAAATGTACTACACTACTGTCACTTCAGTTAGGTTTACGAATCCTACCAAGTATGGAGAAAGAGTAAATGACTAGTATTCTAGAATGTGGTCATTTTGAGTACCTGAGCTCTTTGACATTTGTGGCATCTGTTTTCACAGCTTTTGCCAGTGTGACCACAGTCACACTTCTATGTAGAACATCCATACTCAAACTATGAGCTGTCATATTGTCCTTCCCCCAACCACAATTATAGAGCAGATGGTGAAAATGATTCAGAATAGATGTGCTGAACAATTTTAAAAAGATAAAAACCATCAACCAGACTACTGACTCACTATCTTAGCACTGAACCTTGTGGAAGGTTAGCATCAGGTGTCACTGCATAATTGGAGGGAGTAGCTGAGGAAACATGACTGTCACTTGACCCAGGAATTGGACATGGACGATCAGAGGCTCCTCACTCCCTTTCCTTTCCTGGGAATGTATCCTGTCCCCACGCTTTCCTCAGTGGGAGCTGCTTTTCAAAGACATAGCCTTCAAAGAGCAATGTACTGTTCAGGCCCTCCAAACCCAGGTAAGGCTTCTATATCAACTCTAAAGATAAACTTGTCTTGTGGCCACCCAAGACAAGCCTTATAAGTTCCTCTGCTTGTTAAAACAACCACCCACCAATCTGGAGTGTCGCCTTCTTCTTTTAATCTCTCTCTGGCATCCACATATAGTAGCCAGTTTCAGATTATACACAGGAAACTCCTGGAAAGAGTATGATCTGATACATGACTGTGCAAATGAAGTTGAATTTTGCAAGGGTGGAGAGGACATTTTGAATCACTACATGTCTTCTCTAGGCTTCTATCAGTGTCCTAATAGTGCCACCTGACTTCAGTAGAGAAGGGCTTTTACATTCCAATTTTTCTTATGTCTTTCATAGCATTTTCCTTTAACAGATTTAGCAATAACTATTAGTATAAATCAACAATTTTTAGAATGCGTAAGAACCTCAGAGGTCATTTTATCCTACCCCTTGTAGAAGAGAAAATGAGGCTAAGGAAGATTAAAGAGATGAGGTGATTTGCTTACCTCACACAAAAATGTCCTTTTCAAAGTTCTTTCTAAATTCATATTCTAAGTTGATATTTTTTCTTAGCTTGATATATTTTTTTTAGCAAGTATTAAGTCCTATTAGCAGAAAGATGGCTAGCATTAAATTTCCAATCTTTGCTTCTGGGCTCTATTTACTTTTAATAAAATTCATGAATTCCTAAAATATAGACAGCTACTGGGTCATTTTGTTTGGAAATATCTTCTAATGTGTCTGAACAAATCCATGATAATGATTAAGGTTTTCAGAGTAAAAGAAAATTTATTTATTTATTTATTTATTTATTTATTTAAAGAAAATATTGGAAAGAAAGCATAACTAATCTTTCTCATGTCCAAGGTCTTTAGGAACACAGGTCCCAGAAAGGCCCAAAAGGGATTACCATCTTGATTACTGAAGCCCAAAGTCACAAATGAAAGTCTTAGTTTCTTATCATTTGTACTCCAGCTCGCTCTGAGAAATACAAGGTTTGAGTGTAACAGTTTTCAGTCCTTACAGAGTCTCTCTCTCTCTCTCTCTCTCTCTCTACTTAAAAAAGTAATAGACCCTAGCTATCTTTTGTACTGGTTTCCTATTGTTACTTTAACACACCATAAACATTGTGGTCTAAAGCAATAGAGACTTACTATTTTACAGTTCAAGATTAGATTAGATTAGATTAATTAGATTAGATTAGACTAGATTTGAAACCAACCCAAATTGGTTTCACTGGTCAAAGTAAAAGGGTCAGGAGAGCTGCTTCCTTCTGTAGGCTCTAGGGAAAGACTTGTTTCCTTGCACATTCTCCATTTCTACATGCCTCCTGAATTCCTTGGTTCATGGCCCATTCTTCCATGTTCCAAGCCAGGAATGTAGCATGTTCTACTTCTTTAATCTCTGCTTCCAACCTTGCACCTGGTCTTTCATTCTTCTGCCTCCCTCACAAAAAGATCTTTGCAATTACATTGAGCTCATCCAGATAATCCAGGATCATCTCTCATCTCAAAAATCTTTAATCACAACTTCAAATTAGGACATGAACATCTTTGAGGTCACATTATTCGGCCTACCACACTTGCCTACATTCTTGTAAAATAATGGTCTCATTCCTAGAAAAAGAAAAACTGTATTTTCTAAAGGAATGTAGGAATCTTAACCATGAACCATTCTGCCCATTTTCATACCTTTTCCCCAGACTATCTAGGCCAGAACGATATCCAGAGACTTGTATTTCAGGGGGCAAAAAGGAATTAGGAAGGATAATAGTTGAGCATCCCTCAGAAGTGGGAAGAGCAAAACCAGCAGTCAGAAAAAGGACTCAAGTTGAGCACAAGCCAAACGACTTTTCAATCCAAAAGGAATTGGTAGTAGCCCAATTAACTGAGATTTCTGATGAAGGCACATCAGAACCATTGCACTAAGCCCAAAGTTCAGTTCAGATTAAAAAAAAAAAAAAAAAAAGTGTGTGTGTGTGTGTGTGTGTGTGTGTTCAGTATTCTGTAGAAGACTGTTCAGATAATTAAAGGTTATAGGCCTTACTGATACCTTAAGGCAAATCCCTACATGAGATGCTTCATCTCCCAAAGCCACCTATTGTTTTTGATCATTCCCTCAAATTAAGTCCAGACATATGGGGGAGACAGGGGGGTCAAGTGGCCAAAATGTCCTTCTGAAGTTTGAGGTGAGAATTTTCATGACTTTATGCTAGTCTTAGGGCACATGATGGTTGACCTACCCTGCCTGCGTTTATGGTGACCAGACTTATTAGCAACCTTCATTTAAATTGACAGATCAGGGGAGAACTCACCTAGCTGGGTTACAGCCCAATAATATTCTCTGACTACCTAATCTAGACCTTCCCTCCTACTGCCTGGAGGGCCCTTCATGAGTCTTCAACTTCCTCCATTTGGTCCACTGCCACCATGACCTACATACCAGGGCTTCACTCACCATCCATGCTATGCAAAAACTGAAAATCCAAACTCCAGGACTCTTTCTTTCTGACCACACCACCTAACTAGGTTTATTTTAATGTGCCTGTAACTCTGCCTTTAATGTAGCCTCTGATTAGAGTCTCAAGTAAAAGACCTTTGACTTTATGCATGCTAAATGAGCTCAAATGGAGATAAACACAAGCATGTGCAAGCATACACATACACACACACATACCCTTCATCCTGGGATGTAGGCAAGAAGAGGGAATTGGGAGACAGATATCCAATTATCTCATTTTCCTATCTCTTTTTTTCTCCCCATGCCATTCTCCAAGGGTAGAAAAGTATACAGTCTTGTTGACTTCCACTGAATACTATCCTTCTGATTTAACCCAAAATTTAAATCGATATAATCATTTCTCTTATGCATAGGAATCTTATATCGATTATCTAAATTCAGTTGTATTTTAATTTGAGGGTTTTAAGTTTGGAGAAAACTTCAATATCCTAGTTAATGTGCCAGGAATTGGTTATTTTTTTCTTAGTAATATTCTTATTCCTTTTGTAGTGAATCCTAATATAAGAAAGCAGAAGTTACATAGTACAGAAGACTGATAATGAAAAAGTAGAAGGGCAAAGTAGATTTTTTTTCTAAATTTCCTGTTTTAAAAGCTATCAAGATTAGTATCACCCATGACCTGCCATGTGGTATCCTGTTAAGGCTGCTAATATATAATGCCAAGGGTAATTCAACTCTATAATATTCTTCCCTCAAACACATCATCTTGGTCTATTGATGAGAAAAACACCAGACAAACCCTTACTGTGGCGTACACCTAAGTAATCCATGAAACTCTCAAGGTCATAGAAAATAAAGTTAGAGAAATCATTACAGAGCATAAGAGACAGGAGATTAAATGCAATATGGTGTTCTGGATGGAATCCTAAAATCCACAGGGTATTAGTAGAATCACTGCATAATATGCATAAAGCCTCAAGTTTAGTTAATAATACTGTTCCAATATTGTCTTTTCAGTTTTGAAAAATGTGCCATGATAATAATAATATGCTAATGTTAGGGGAAATGAGCAGAGGCATATAGGATAATTCAGAATTTCCTTCTTAACTTTTCTAAAATCTCATACTATTCCAAAATAAAAAGGTTGTGAGATTTAAAACACAGACACACACACACACACACACACACACACACACACACACACACACACAAACGAGGATGGCACTTTCAAGATTAGGTCACTAAAAACACAGTGCCATCTTGCTCCCCCCACCACTAGACATCTCACTCTGGGGAAGCAAGTTGCCAAGTTGTGAGGAGCCCTATGGAGAAGCTGTTTCGAAGAACTGGTATCTCCAGTCAATAGCAGTGGGGGCCTAATGCCTGCCAACAGTTACATAAATGAATTTCGAAGTTGATTCTTACCCATTCGAGCCTTAAGATGACTACAGCCTCAACTAATACCCGATTACTATCTTATGACAGACTCAGAGGTATCCGACTAAGCTACACATGGATTCTTGAACCTTAGAAACTATGAAAAAACAAGTATTTGTTTAAAAAAATCGCACTGTTAAATTTCAGGGCCCATCCAGCCAGGATTCCCAATTTGTAAGTAAATGAAGAAGTTATCAGAATAACAAAGTAAGAAGAACAGTTTAAAAACAAGTGAAACCCAACTTCCTGCTTTTGACTACCCAAACCCATCCTTCAAGTACAGAGAATAAAACAGATATAGAAAACAGAAGTTTGATCCACAATTATTCCCACAATAAAATTATCATCTGAGAAGCATGAATGGATGGGGGGGTGGAAAACAATGGATTTAATGCTTATTCTCTCTGCACACTATGCAGGTGCTAGAATGACAGGTGTGTCCTTGTAGCTGAAGTCCTATCTATACATACATGGACTTACAAAATAATTTTATCAAAATTCCTTATTTTTTAAAAAGTCAGATTTAGCCTAACCATTTAATAGTAAGCTTCATCTTAAATAATTATCACAGAGAAAGTCAAAATCCAACACAATTTCATTACATGGTTTTCTACTTTTCAATGATTAAAACTGCATTCTTTCATAAATACTGCTGAGTCCAGCTCATTTAACAAGGATTGTAACTAAGTTTATACTAAATTTGAAACCCCAACGTTTGGGTGAGAAATTCTACTGATACATAATTATCAGTACCCAGTAGGATTTAATCTACTTCAAATGTTAGTTCCCTAGTAATGATGTTTAATAGATATCCCATTTTCATTTGAAATGAATCTAAGTTCTAACCATGACCTCTCTGACAAGAGGGAATAATAGGGAAAATGAATTATTTAAGTTAGGTTGTGTTTCTGCCATCTCTGAAATATAGGCATTTATTGCTACGGACATCCCTCTTAGAATCTATTTCACTGCATCCCACAAATTCAGGCATGTTGTGTTTTCATTTTTGTTTCATTTGTCTCAAGCAACTTTTATTTCTCCTTTAATTTCTTCTTTGATCCACTAGTTGTTCAGGACAGTGTTTAAATTCCATGTGCTAAGAATTTCCCAGTTTTCCCCTTGTTATTCTAGTTTCACATCACTGTGGTCAGACAAGATTCTGAGGATGCTTTCTAGCTTTTCAAATTTGCTAAGACTTGCCTTGTGGCCTAGTACATGCTCTGTATTAGAAAATGTTCCATGTGTGCTTGAGAAGAAACAACATTCTCCTGTTGTTGAATACAATGCTTTGTGGAGGCCTTTTAGTTTCACTTTTTCTATAATGTTATTTAATTCCCCTTTCCTTGTTGAGTCTGTTTGAATAACCTATCACTGTTGAGAATGGGCTAAAGTGCCCCCACCATTACTGTTTTATGGTCTCTTTCTTCTTTTGGCTCTGTTATTTTTTGCTTTGTATATCTAGGTGCTCCAATGTTGGCTACATAAATACTAACGGTCGCATTATATAATGGCTTTCCTCTCTGTTTAACATTTTTAAAGTTCAATGCCAACTTTGACACAAGTATAGCCACTCCTGCATTTTCAAAAAGTGAAAGAATGAAAAATTAAATTGGAAATGTGGTTATTCAAGTAAAAGTTGCAGTCAGGTACCCCTGAAACATCTAGAAAGCAATTCAATATTTTGGAGGAAGACAAGAAAAATAAAGATTATGAAGAAAAAGATAGCTCATTGGATGACTTGATCATATGCATCAAAACTTAAAAGTTAAACCCACTGGACCAGCAACACAACTTTTAGAAGTTAATGCCAAAGAAGCATACAAAGGATATCAATTTCTATCCAAAATGATATAGCCATTACGTTAGTTGCACCCGCCAAACACTGAAAATAACTAAATGCTATCAACGAGTCACTCATTGTGCTATTGATACAATAGAAAGCTCAAACCATCACTTTTTAAATAAAAATTAGATTGACCAGTACGTATTCACAGACACACACATGTGTACTTACAAGTCCCCCTCTAACAAGGGACCTTATTACCTGTGTCTTTTTAATGGCTCTTTATATATCCTTTTGTTTTCGAGCTTTTTTGGTCATGGTTAACCCCTATTTTTAAGATCTACTACCTGTCCTGGCAAGCCTTGCCTGTATTTGTGAAATGTCATTGAACAGTTTGTGTCCCTCCTTTCTTCAGGACCTCTCCCTAAAAGGAGATGCACACTGATTCCACACCTGCTCGCCTCATTCTTACCCATTTTCTGGAACGCTTTCCTTTTGCTTGCTGGGATCAAAACAACTCTTAGCATTAGCAATTTCTCTTACAGCACATTTTTCCCATTTCCACTCTATGAATTTGGTTCCTATGGTTCACATAGTGTAACGGTTCGTGAAGCAGTTGGGATTTTGCTGGCAGAGTTTAGAAAACTCTGATTGTCTTGACAACTTCATCCTGTCAATATAATTCAGCCTCGACCTGCAGAGCAGTGCTCAGAATAGGATAGAAGTATAGTCTCCACAACCACTTAATCTTTGCCCTCACTACTAAGGCAGCCAACAAGGGCACCCATTAGTGGCAGATCCGAAAGTGGATTTAGATAGCTTTTACAAACTCTGCTAAAGATCAGAGCCGAGAAAGAAAAGTGGGGAAAAAAAGTAGAAAGAATGTCTCAGGTTGTTTCTTTGATAATAAATAAATAAATAAATAAATAAATAAATAAATAAATAAATAACAGACATTATCTCCTTCAGGCTTTTAACTTTGTTTCTAAAAAGAGAAAAAAAAAAAAAAAAACAAGAAAAGTTCCCAACTAGCTGTATGTTATTTGTATTCTGTACAATACTTAATAGACATCCTCAAGTGACTAAAAAGCATTTAAATTCACTGAATTTTATTATCTATTCTTTATCTGTCATCAATAATTATATTATAAAAGCTAGATTTCCAAATATCTTTTCCTTTTTTAGTACTTTATAGTTTACAGTGTGCAGAGAATATTAAATATAAATATAAAACCAGGAATATTTCTCTTTGAGTCATTATCATACAAGGTGCTGAGACTTGTTGTGTCACGACTTTATTTCTCAATCATTTTGCTGTTTTTCATTTATCCAATATATTTTCTTGTTGTTTTATGACAACCTTTTCTTGATACGGTCATTAACCTTAATTGTGTCCTGATGACAATATATCCTGAAACCAAATAGGCCAAACACAGACATTTTATTCAATTTTACTCCTTTCATTTTGAAATGGGGATTTTAGAAGTCTATGTGGAACCATGTTTCTCCATTGTAACACTGCTATATCCTAGCTGTATGTCCCTGGGCACATCACCTACTATCACTCAATGTCTGTTTGTTCATCTGCCATAATCTGGATTAAAACATCAATTTCTGGTGCTTAATCCACCTAGACATGAAGTCTTCTTTGTCAATTTCTAGTTTGAAAAAAATAATCTTCATAGGGTAGGTAGAAATAATTTGTAAATGTTTCCACATTAGGATTTGAATAAGCCATGTTGACAAAAAAAATAGATATATAAAAAGGTCAATGACTAACGTATAAAGGCAGTGAGCAAATGATGATGCTATTAGGATAGTATATGACATTTTGCAATCACTTTTTTGTATTACTTTTGTAGTGCACAAAACACCTGTGTAATGTGCTATCTCTGGAGGTAACAGGAAACTAATTTTTTCCCTAAGTGTTTCTGAACTGACAATATGTGTATAAATTTTCATCTTGAGCTACATAGAGTAGATACACAGCAAGAATACTGGAAACTGGAGGGAACTAAGAGTCTTGCTTCTCCTAACCATTTTACACAATCATAGCCAAGAGAGCTTTGTATATATGTGTGTGTGTGTGTGTGTGTGTGTGTGTGTATATATATATATATACACATACAAATATATATACAAATATATACATACATATATATATACATATATATACAAATATATATACAAATATATATATATTTATATATATACAAATATATATATATATTATTTTACATATCATTACAGCTAAAAACATTACAAAAACTCCTCGAGTGATAGAAGTCTTTGGTTGGAAATCCACTACAATTCATTACAAAGCAAAAGAATGACACATTAAAAGAAAATTCAAAGTACCATTAGAATGCATTACTTCAGTTATCTTCATGAAGCAATCTCCCTGCCTCTCAGCCACCCAACATGTAGAGAACTCCACTCCCAGGTTGGTGGCATGCTGTCCCCTTCCAAAGCATCATTCCCTACATCTGCCTTTCCTGAATAAAGCAAAAAAGCCAAGAAGAAGTAGAAGTGTGATAGCACATAATCCATGACACATTTTTGGTATTAGCACTTGTCATCCATGTTCAACCTCCACTTTCCCTTGAAATCCTTTTGATTGCTCTTCTTGTAAGTATCTAAAATGAAATGTACCCCCATACATGTGATGTGGTAATTCACTGTTTTTACCCTTTTAATTGTCTCCATTTCTTTTGTATTCTTTAACTTAAATTTTCCTGTCCTTGCTGGGCAGAAATCAGAAACACCCTCAAGTTAAAAAAAAAAAAAAGACTCCTATCTTGAAATACATACATATATTATATTCCCTCAAGAGAGAGATAAAGACTGTGTTGGAGCAGAATGTGGGCAGAACTCTTCAAGGTCACAAGCAGGTCCTAAGGATCAGAGAACAAGACTCACACTCCATTCTCTGGAAGAACCTTTAGGGAGGAGGAGTAGGAATTCACAGGACAATGTTTGAATCACTTTTAAAAAGCTGCATGTCAGAAATAAGAATTTTCACCATCAGGAAAACATCTTCTCACTTGGGGATTTTTGCTCAACCCTGAGACCATATGGGGGAAAGTCACATAATTACAGATTAAAGTCCCCCTCTGCCAGGTGGAAGAGGTACTGGATCTGTATTAAGTTTAACCTATCGAATAGAATAAATGAGACCTCCCATTTATCTCTGGCTTCAATTCCATGCCTATTGAAATTTCATGTTAAATGATCATCTTCTCTTAATCTACTTTTTAGTCTTCGGTCCCATTTCTTCCATTTTCTTCAACATCAGCTCCTCAAAGTAGTCCACCAACAATGTATTTCTCATCTCCCTTTCTATCAGGTTTCTACCTAAGATTTAAAAAGTTATTTACAAAAAATAAATAAATAAATAAAAAGTTATCTACAATGATCGCTACTAATCTCCTACTTGCCAAAATCAATGGCTCTTCCCCAGTTATCATCACAGATTTTCTGTAGTACTCAATCCCTCCTGTCCTTGATTTCTTCCAGGAATTTATCTTTATGAGTCTCATTCTCCTCCTCTTCTTCCTCCTGTCCCTCAAATCTTGCTAATCCCTGGGACATTTGACATTTTTTTCCTTTATTGTACATTTATTCCTTCTGTATGCTCATTGATTTCCATGACCAAACATTACTGTTGATTATGTTTATATATGTGAACATGTGAGATCTTTCCATTCCTCTCACCATCAAATCATGTATCTTACTGCCAAGAACCCATCTCCAACTTAGTATCCTCTGCCTTGCCTAAATTTATATGTTGCAAATGCAATGCCACACACCATTCTTTTCTTGCAATTTCTTCTCTCTTTTCATTCCCACTCAATTAATTGAAAAAGACTGGATGTCTATAAAGTGTTATATACAAGGCAAATGGATTCAGTTAGGCCAGTTTACTACAGGTCAGAGAACCATATTTTGGTTTTCCATTTTTATGCCTCCACCATTAGTGACAATTTGTTAAGGTCCTCCATTCTTTCTCTTAACTTCCAGCTAGTTGTCAATGCCCAGGAGGATCTTGCGGGCCATTTGTGAAGATGCTGTGTTAGAGACAATGATTCAGTCAGTGTAGGTCCCTGAGTAGTTGTGTTGAGATCCATCCTTACCACATTTTTATTGTGTTAAGTGTTCTAGAACAGTTCAGGATGTAACTCCTACAGAATCAGTATTACCCTAGCAAAGACAGGTGAGAGAAATTAGATGCTTAGAGTAAAGAAATAAATCACAGGGTTACCTAGCTACTCATACCAGAACTTCAATTTGTAAACAAGTCCCACCGAATCCAAAATTTATTTTCTTTCCACTCAGCTATGGCTTATCTGGCTCATCGATTTATGAAACAGTTTTTCACACTGCCGCCTACATCTTTTATCCAACTAGGACTCCCCTTTACTCAGGGAATAGTATCTCTCCTTCCATTTTCTGATGTCCTAGCACTTATTAAAGCAAGCAAGCAGACAAAAGGGTAAAACAATGAAAATAGTTGATAAAGGAACATGAGCAATGAAATATAAATAAACATCTACTTGAGCTTATTTCTCAAATATAGGTGACCTCTATCAAAGTTACTGGGTACGCTTGTTAATAACAGATTGTTGGGTCTCATCCCAAACCCACTACTTTACAATCCTCATTTTTTAAAGTCCTCACCACAGATTATTTTCATGTGGATTTTGCACTTTTATATATATACATTAAAGAATGAGACCCAGGATTTTCATTCTTCTAGATTCCATCCCTTTTCTGCAGAGCATGTGCCTGCTTGAACCTCATAGATGTAGGCATCCACAACAGTTCTGTGGTCATTTAAATTTTTATTTTCACAAAATTTGAAAGTTAATGGAGGACTTAACATTAATAACATATAAATAAAATGATTTGTGTACCAGAACTCAAAAGCCTATTTTCTGAAGTAGCACATTTTCTGTTCTCTTTTACTTTCTTATTAGATAGTATGTAATAGTTAATAGCTCTAAACATATGAAATAAACTCAGCACCATGAAACAACCTGCCTCAAATCAGGTTGTTTGGTTTTTCATATTCCCCTCCACCAAAGATAATCTAGCTAAGACATGGCATGAGCAAACATATACCTGTCTTTCGTCACTATTTATGTAATGATTTTAAAGCCAGTGTTCACTTGCAATGTGTGAGCTGTACCTTACAATTGTTTTTACTTTTCAAAGTGCAAAGAAAACAGATGCCTTTTGCATGGCTGCTAAACCATATATATAAAGCAAGGGCAGTCCAGCTGCCTTTCTGCTAGATTGCCACAGACCATCTGGTTGGCATTTATCCCACATAGATAATGCCAACACACATCCTGGATGATAAAACATTCACACAAATAAATTTTTATCCCAGAGAAATAGGAGTTTTAGATATATGAAACCAAACCAGTTTCTTACCAAAGTGTTAGTCCATGTAAACATGAATATATTGTATCCTGAAATCCACTTCTCAGAATTTTCACTCAGATCTGATAAAAGCAACTGATATGTTACAGATGGGTATTGAAAATAGAAAAAAAATATTTTTAATAGGGTTTGAGTCATGATTCTAATGGGTATTTAGAATGACTCTTCTTTGTTTTTCCTTTCAATTTTAAGTAGAATAATAAACATTTTTAAGTCTATAAAATTCTGATACATTGTTTAAATGGGGATCTTCTAATTAATCCAACAAAATATTTTAAGAGTTTTGGGGTTTTCTGAATAAAGCAGTACTTTTTTCCTAAGCAGTTTATTTAGGTAGTCTAATATAATTCAGGTTTGTCCTTGTGTACAGAAGTGCTCTTTATTAACCAAAGCAGAAATGTGTTATACATTGAGATATGCACAGAAATGACCAAGTCAGCATGATCTAATCATGTTTGCATCAGGTGTCCATCATGTTTACTTCATGATCTGATAGTTTATCAGAGTAACAACTCGCTAACACTTAGGTTACCACTTTATTGATTTAAGAAAAAAAAAATCAATGTAACTGTACAAAATACCAAACATCTACCTTTTATTGAGGACTTAAAACTATGTAAAAAGTGTTTTACATTAGTGACTTCATTCACAAACTCGCTTGCTTTCTATCATATAGTTTACATCATTTTTCTTCATATACTAGTTTAAAGTTTTAATACTGTTCATATGCCTACTTCTATAAAACCAACAGTTAGGCACCACTACTGATTGTACATAAGTTCCAGCCTGATTAGCATTTTTTCCTACTCATTTTCTACCTTCACTTTTTTTCCATCTTTGCATGTTCATCTGCTGGTTTCTCCTATTTATATCTCTCTCATTTATATGTGACCAGATGAAGACAAAACTACAAGTGTATGACCAGGGCATTACAATGTGTTCTGAATTTCAAACCTCCAAAAGTTGGTAACCACTAAGTTTATTTACTTGGCCTTTAAAAATCCAACCAATTAAAATTTTCAAACAATTAAACTTGTAAAATTAAATCATATTTTGAATACAAACTTTGGCTTATTTTTTTCATTCAAAAAATTAAAATTTAACTATTCCTGATTATGAAATATAGAGAGGATTCTTTCTATTATAAAGAGAGATGAGGCAGAAAATAGATTTTTTTCCTATACATGTAGATCTTAGAGAATGACTATGAAAATATTCTTATGGAAAGTATAAAATGGTAGATCATTTATTATAATGAGAATCAGGAAATATGGATTATTGCCATATAAATAGTTATCTAGGACTAGAAGTATTTTAAACTATGTGTATCTCAGTTTTCCCATTTGTACAATAAGGATGGACAAAATTCATTTTTTTGGAATAGTAATATTTTAAGTTTAAAGACATCTAGCTTTATTTAAGATATCTACAAATAGTATTTATCCTGTTATCCAGAACAGTGTCTGATATACAGTTCAAATTCTAGTTTGAATCAGAATATATAAATTTGTATTCCTATGAAATATTTAATTTTATTCCTAAATGATCTACTAAAAAGGACTAATATTTTAATCAAAGAACCAAAGTCCTACTCTTTTTTAAGCCATCCCTCCCCTCAGACACTTGAAAGATTAAAGACGTATTGAATACCAGAAATTTATGACCAAGTACACTACAAAAATCTGGCACTTCAGATTGTAATTGAGTATATAAAAATTCATCAGGAACCTATAGTCATATAAGTTGACAATGAACTCTCACCCGTGAACATAACTTGCAAATTGTCATATGGTATGATAAAATACAGACTCTTCAATTGTTATTTTTCCCTTCTATAAAAACATTCATTTTTAAGTGGTAGATTGCCAAAAATGGCATCCAGAAGGCAATATGCCTTCATGGCAATATTGCCCTCAAACAAATTTTGCTTTCATTAGCTCTGCTGGAATACGTTAAACTAGAGTTATTTTAAAATAACTCCTTCTTTTACTATGCACATTCTTAATACCATTTTTAAACCAAAACTTATGAAATTCTTTGTTAATATACATCAGGGCTGCACAAACCTGGCTATGATTTAGTGGATCTAATTATAATCCACTTGCCCAGGCTAGATCATTCAGCCAGCAATGAATCATACATTATCGTTTTCTATAATTTGTTCTACCCAAAGATTTGGGGGCTCTAGCACAAACTCATCAGGCATCCTGATGAAAAGTTATTTCCTTCTCTAAATGCCTTCTACTACTTGCCTTTCTCAATAAAAGATATTAAGATCTTCAACAATGTATTTGTGTAATAATGGAAAAAAGGAATGAAACCTCCCAAGAATAAGTAATTATTAATTTAATATTCAATCTCCTGTCAGGCATGATTTCAACAATAATACAGTGACAGTCCTTGGTGGAAGCTTCCGTGGCTACCTACTTAGCCCTAGTTTACCAGGTGTCAAGAAGTCACATGGGAAAACACTCTGGCCTAATACTCAGAACTGGGTTAAAAATCTCAAACCAAGGGGATCCCTGGGTGGCTCAGCGGTTTAGCACCTACCTTACGCCTAGGGCATAACCCTGGAGTCCCGGGATCGAGTCCCATGTCGGGCTCCCTGCATGGAGCCTGCTTCTCCTTCTGCCTGTGTCTCTGCCTCTCTCTCTATCTCTATCTCTGTGTGTGTCTCTCATGAATGAATAGATAAAATCCTTAAAAATAAATAAAGAAATAAAATCTAAAAAAAAAAAAATCTCAAACCAATCACTTATTTGCTGCATGGCATCCATCAGTAACTTCTTGACCTTAAACAAATGCATTTTACCAAATCTAATCCATGACAGGTGGTTAATCAAACCGTTATCATTAGAAGAGTGAAGTTCTTTCATTAGGGCCTAAATTTTAGACAATAGGCTTAAGTATTTAAACATATTCATTTCTAGCTTCTCATTCAACCAAATTAAATTTGAATCCTAAGCCCTGTCCAATCAGAACAAGAGGAAATTCTATCTCCAACTGTTTTTGGCTATACCTTTTAGGGTTACACTGAAATCCACTTAGGGGCACTCCAAGTTTATGCAATTCTGGGGAAAAGGCGAGTGGGGGATGTTTAAATTATCACCATATCATGGTCTTCATTGACCTCTTTTTACAAGCTTTTAACAGTTCCTTTAAGAAGCTCTCAGCTTTTCTGCTCTGTGTAGAGAATACAGGAATCTGTTGAGTTTAGGAAACTAAATCCCCAGTTTCCTCTCCAAGAAAGTTCTACAGCTACTTAAAGATTTTCTACCTTTCCAAAGCACTACCGTGGATGGTGCTCAGGTCCTCTACCAGCCTAGAACCCAGGACTGCAGACCTACTCACTCTCCTTTTGAATCCTCTATTCCTTCCTTCATTTGAAGATGCTCCATCCCAGCCCCATCCGAGGATTCCTAAATAGGATCTTTTCAATGGATTTGAACTTCCACAGAAAACCAACAGCATTACTGACTCCCCTACATGGCTCTCTACCCACCTACCATGCCAGATGCAATTACAAAGAGCCTCACTCTGTCTGCATACAACATAAAGGGAAGGAAAAGCAACAAATGATTTACACAGTTTATTTTTTAATCCTGTTGTAATAGTCTTTCATATTCATGAGATCATGGAAATTTTGTTTTGTTTGTAGCCTTAGCACCTAGCACAGTGCCTGGTATGTCAAGTTAATTAACTTTTAATAAGTGATTGGCAACTGAATCAATCTGAGTTAGTAAACAAGTGAGTTAGAACAGGATACTATTTTGAAATCCTAAACTGAGAAGTCTTTTTTTTTTTTTTTTTTTAAATCTAAGTTCTGTACGTTCCACCCATTTGGCTTCATGGCACTTATAGCTTCAAGGCGAAGCCTGAACAAAGAAGGCAACTAAAACACTGAAAGAATTGTTAAAACTTATAGCAGGCACAATAGTCTAAAAACAAGGTATCTTTCACATGAAGGAATAAGGCACTTAAGATATAAATGGATTTGTTGTGAATTTCAAAATCTCTTGGCTTGGAAGAGGAAATTAGACCCTGGAAGTCTAGAGCCAAAGTCAACTCTCTGTAAAGTGCCAGATAGTAAATATTTTAGAGATTCTGTGGCCCACAAAGCCTATAAAAACTATTCTCTGCCATGGCAGTGCAAAATAACTCATAAATTATACATAAATTATCGAGCATGGCTGTGGTCCAATAAAACTTTATAAGAACAGGCAGCGGGCCAGATTTGGCCCACCAACTGTAGTTAGCCCGACTGCTGTCTGGCTAAAAGATAGAAGAGTTTATAAATGCTGACCACATTTATATTCCTAGACTGTGGAAGAGCCTAGAGACAATGGGAAGAGAAAAAAAAGAAATTCACTATAAATGTTATTTTAAAACGTTATTTCAGGTGAAGGCTCTTGGGAGTCTTATTCTCAAAAGGACGATCCCAAGAACAGAAGGTATGTCTCTCAAAATTCTAAGGGTAGAGATGCTTTACACTCTATGGTGGAATACCAATGGCAGCAATAACAACAAAGGCTCCAAAAAAAAAAAAAAAAAAACTAAACAAACAAATAAACAAAAAACAAAAGCTCCTCCTGCCTGCCAGAGAATTGCTTTGATCCAAGGTCAAAAGATTCCATATCAGACAGCCTTAGGTAAACAGGCTAAGGATAGGAAGGGTAGAGAATATGTAGATGAGCATCAGCAGTCTCACAATCACTGAAGTCTCATCAGCAAGAAAGATGTTCCCTGGGAACAACCAATTCTGAGAGAACAAGCCACAAGCAGCCAGAGGAGATGATGACAAGAGCTTTGGGACCAGAGGCATTTTAAAGGCAACAAAAGGAAAAAGCTGCCCATCACCCTCAGGGCAGGCTGATAAAGATGAGCTACTTCCCCACTGCCCTACTGTACCATTACGCCTGTACCCAGATGCCATTTGGGGACAAAGAATAGGTGAATGGAGAAGACTGCCCTGCAGAAGTCATGGGAATTTGGCATAGATGGAAAATCATGAGGTAAATCCATAAAACTAAATAATGCCTTCAACTATAAGTATCTTACATCAAAGATAAAACTTGGAGCTTCTGAAATGAGATTTTTTTTCAGGTATAGCAAAGTAAATTAATACACACTTCTTTTCATAAAAGAGTATATACTTACAATTGCCCAGATTTGTTCTCCTTGCGATGCCACCAGAGGCCAGTTAATGTAGCATCACCAAATCCTCTCATGTAGCTATAAAAGTAGCAGCAAAGACTTCTTGTAAGTTATTAAACATCAAAGTCCTGCTTTACTGTGTGAGTTGCAAATTCACTCACCTAATGTGCAGACAGCTACAGGACATGGATACTAGTAGGATGTCTCTCTAGAGGAGGGCATAAAGTGCCTCTAGAGGAGGTGTCCCCTTCTCCTTGGAGGACCCAAAGGAGAGCTCTATTTTATATCTGTACCTGCCAGTCCCGCTAAGAATGTAGCTTTATAATGACTAGTATTCCTCATGAAGTTCCAGAATTCAGATAGACAAAGGAATGAGAAACTATCATGAATTTTTCTTCATAAGCCCCAAATGAGAACTTCTATTTAAATCAAATCCTAGATAAACAATGTTCTCTTCCAAAGTGAATAAGCTACTTAACTATAAGAACAGCCATCCCAAGTTTCCTCACAACTTGTCTCCACACAGCCAAAGGCAGTGAGCTGAAAGCCAATGCAGGGAGGTATGGCTCAGGAAACAAGAGTTCAGAGAGGTAGACAGAAAAAGGATTCCCTACATAGCTCACCCACAACCACTCAAGGCACAAAGGCAGCCTACGGACATACAGTGCTGAGGGCATATCCTGTCCTGACTACTGAACATTCGGTCAGCTTCCTAGCAGTCACCTAATGAATGGAGAGTTAAATGGAGTACAATGTATAGGCAGTTAGAACTGATGTTGTTACTTGGGTCTGTTTAATGTTCCTCCATCTATAAACTCGATTTTAAGGGTTCCTTAAAATCCCAGTGCAGCCTCACCCATTTCTTAGTTCATGCAACCTCGTCACTACGGATACTACCAAAGTCACCATCAAGGTCAGTGCACAGTTCTTTCAAATATAAATCCTCAAAAATAAATCCTTGAAGGGAGTTTAGCTATTAATGAACCAAGAAAACAAATTTATTTTTAAAAGGTTTTATTTATTTATTCATGAGAGACACACAGAGAGAGGCAGAGACACAGGCAGAGGGAGAAGCAGGCTCCACGCAGGGAGCCCAATGTGGGGCTTGATCCTGGGACTCCAGGATCATACCCTGGGCAGAAGGCAGGTGCTAAACTGCTAAGCCACCCAGGGATCCCTGAGAAAACAAATTTTTAAGAGTCTTTGAGGTACCCTAAAAAGTGACAAATTTCATTAATGCCAATTTAATTGCAAAGAAAAATACCAAGCTTTGGTTTTTGACAAATTTTATCATCTCATAGAATGATAAAGTTAATTGTACTTTTAAGTGTAGTTATTTTTAAAGCCAAAACACCTTAAGGCCCAAGGATTCTAGCCATTTGTGGGGACCAGCTTCACAGATCTAAAATTATACTAAAAAATAAAATAAAATAAAAATAAAATAAATACTAAGAATAACACAGTAACAAACATTTTCAATCGGTTTGCTCTTCTAGTAGGTATCACAAGAAAAAAAAAAAAGGAGAGATTTTATTTCCAAGAGAAAAGTAGCCAATTTTTTCTATGTATGATGTGTATCATCACTAAACACTGTTTGAGTTGACCTCCAGGTAAATTATCTGGTATTTGGTACAGAGGTTCTTTTTAGAAAGACGGGGTTAAGAAAATTAGAGATCAAAAGGAAAATGTTATAGAGAAGATACGAGACTTTTTCAAGAGTATATGGCCATATTCTACATCATTATAATCCCTTTCAGGGGCAACAGTACTCTTGTTGTGAGTGTTCACTCAAAGGTAAACAGTAAGTCTCACTACTACATGAAGCCTGGAGAGTTCCGTGTAAAAAGATGAATTACCAAATAAAGGGCTAGCAAAGTTCAAGGGGTTCACACTGGGAGGGAGAGAAGCATCTTGGAAAGGCATTATGTATTTTCGTTTTGATGTATGACTGTAGAAATTCTTTCAGCATTACCATTGTGTTTTTAAATGCTTTCTGCTGAGAATACTTTCAGTATAACAATTGACCGTATATTCTATATTTTTTTCCTACTTAAAAAAATATACACCTATGTCAAAATATGCATAAAGAGCATGTGTTAAGTATTCCTGAGAATCTAAAACTACTTACAGAATATAAATTGTTAAGAAAGTTACCATTTGTCATTACAAGAAGCATCAAAAAATCTAATAGGCTAAAACCAGAAAGCATGATCTTAAACCAATGGTCACCTTGGCATTAAGAAAGGTATTTTGATCCGAAAGATACTTAAGGGAAATATGGATATACCACTTTGTGTTAATGGGGGTTTCTCTAGAGAAGGAAAACCAGGAGGATGCGTACATATTGAGAAACATTATTTTAAGGAGTTGATTCATCCCATTAAAAGACTGACATGTCCAAAATCTGCCGGCGTGTAACTGGTAGGCTGGAGACTCTGATGCTGCAGTTCAAGCTCCAACGCCATCTACCGAGAGAATTCCTTCTCATGTTACTCAAGGGAAGTGCTCCTCTGTGGCATCAAGGCGTGTCATTGATTGGATGTGGCTCCTGTCCATTATGGAAGGCAACCCCTTCTATTCCACCGATTTAAATGTTAATCTCGTCCAACAAAAAGCAAAATAAAACAAAAACCACCACACTATCACCAAAACACCCAGAGTAATATTTAACCAATATCTGAGCACCATAACCTCCCCCTCCAGTTGATACATAATACCAAGCAGACTTATTTTTAAGAGTAATTTTAAACTTCATGGGATGAGCATTGCGTGCTATATGTTGGCAAATTGAATTTAAATTTTAAAAAAGGTTAAAAAAAGTAATTTTATACTTTCTAGCTACAATATGCATCACATTTTAAAACAAGTGGGATAAATGTGAAATAGGTGAAAGGTGACTATAACCCGGTTTTTTTTTTGTTTTTTTTTGTTTTTTTTTTTTGCCAAAAATTAGCTTTAAGACTTGTAATCAGATGCTTCTTCATTTACATTGGAAAATGATTGGTTAGGATGAAATGTTAACTTGAAAATATAGTGGGTTTTTTTTTTTTGAAGCTATCATTTCTAAAATAGTGTAACTTTGCCAGCAGGGATAATTTACTGATCTACATGAAATATTTAGAGTGCTCAAATCCCTGCAACTGCAAGATGACATTTTGTCAAGATCAATAAGATTCTTCATCTTTCTAAAGTATACAACTGCATGTTAGAATTTGCTTGGTGAACATTTTCCCAGTGACTTCACTTGAGATACATTTTTCCAGACATTTAAAATGTTATTTTAGCCCCAATTACTAGTTAGCACTCACACTTTATTTTGTTTTTACACTTAGCAGCAGACTTCCTTAAACATCATCATTCATCATCTCTAAGTGCTTGACACTTTCCCCCAACAACACCTGTGAGAAGTCAGTTCCATTGCTATCATTCTCATCTTCCACAGAGCCTACAAAGCATCTTTCTCGACAGAGAAAAAAGGTCTCTTACTTATCACCTTCTAAGCCAGAATCTCACCTGCCTGTAACCTGAGCTCTTATCACCTGAAATATTATCAAAATCTGGAAGATATTTGCCCACCACAGTTGGTGAACATATTTTGGTTGCCTGCCTCAACAGTGACTGGAGTAAGAATTGCCTTAAGTGTCTTAGACTACTTCATTAATTGGTCCAGCAGGTCAGACCATCCATTGAGTTAGTCCTAATTAGACTGGAACTTCCCTGATGACAAGATGTATCATGGTCTTTGTGCTGTGATGTTAAGGACATGATGAGATTTCACTTGCTCATAGATCAAGAAAAAGAAATGGGGATCTAAATGAGGAAGAGAGGGCACAAAAAATCTGAAAGGACAAAAGAGGAAAGCAAGGAGTAAAGGTTGGTTTGAAGAAAGGTGTACCCTCAAGATTAATATCTTATTTACAAGCTCCATTTTTTTTTATCCTTTACAGTTAAGGTGATAATCTCCATGGTAGAAATTAGTATTTACTGTCAGTTATTAGGTAATTACAAAGTTACAATTTTAAGATTTTGATGAAAGTAAGCTAATGGGTACCAATGGAAGGAGTGCTGAGGAAGAAAGGTGGCAAAGCAAAGAGAATGGTGAAGGAAGATCATCCATTTCACAATGGTGCTAGGAATAGGCAGCTGATTCTGTCTAGAAATGCAGATTTCTAGTCCAACAGCAGTGTGTATGAAAGGATACTAAGTATTTAATACACGATTGGAAGCTGGCATCTAAAAATTGACTGTGTGGCAGATTCCATTCAGGTTCAGGAGTTAGGAGTTAAAACATGAGATGAGGACATACTATGACATGGGAAAGATAAGGATCATCAGTAAATGGACTAAGTCATTTCACACATATATGTAATCCATTTAAAACATAGCTCAGGGGGCGCCTGGGTGGCTCAGTTGCTTAAGCGTCAGCCTTTGGCTCAGGTCGTGATCCCTGGAACCCCGCATCGGGTTCCCTGCTCTGGAGGGAGCCTACTTATCTCTCCCTCTGCCCACCTTTGCCCCTACTTGCTTGCTCTGTCAAATAGATAAATAAAATCTTTAAAAATAAAAGTAAATAAATAAAACATAGCTCAGTATCTTAGTAATTCATAAAATGAAATTTTTTAAAGCTACTGAATTTATGGTGGCAGTATAGTTGAGGCAATCCAGCTTCATCACTCACTGTGTGGCCCTGGACAAGTAACAAACCTCACTAGTCTCATCTAGAAAATGAGTATAGTAGGGTTGAGGTGATAGTTAAGCTTCAAGTTGTTCGGTATGTGTCTCTTATTTGGTTGACACTATACAAATGCTGCCAACTTTTTTCCCCCATTACTATCTATTTTCCCATTTAATGAATATTACAAGTACTACTTTAAAATGAGATTGATTTTTCATACTATTAAACATTCCTTGCTTTTGACAGGGTTTTAAACCCATCATCTAGAAAAACTTCACTCATACAAACAAAATATTGTAAACTTTTTACATGGAAAGGCAGTGCACACACATACATATTGAAATTTGTACACATTACATCTTTTACCCAAGTTTTTGAGGTCATCTGTTATATACAATAAACCTTGGACTGTCAATGTTATGGACATAATCTTTACTCAGAAATTAAATGAAAATTTTATGATGAAACAAATTTAATCATTAAATATAGGAGATTAATATTTGAGCCTTTGTTTCTGCCATTTCAAATATATGCTCTTCTCTTCCTTGAAATGAGGTAAAGAAAAGGAATTTAATTTCTTTTCAAACCTGGACTCTCCTGCCAGTATGCTTAAAATGACTTCCAATACTAGAGTTAGATGTAAAAGGAGATTAACTAGATATCCAGCCATCCTCATTTGCTTTTAACTGCATTTTCTTTCGGTCTTTTACTAGAAGGAGGGGAGGAAATTAGGTTAAAACATGCCTGACTTTATATGAGATTATAATAAGCAGCATTTTCAAGAGATAAGAAAGCAGAGCTAAGAATTTATGCAACAGCAAAGGTTGTTACAGGATCTTTATTCAGAAGGAAGAGAATTACAGTAAACTTGAAAAATGAGAAGCAGATGCAATTCACTGAGTTTCTTTCCTGAATAGTAAGGTGTCCTTGTTTAACAAGGTAACTTATTTTACCAGAGAGACATGGTAAATGTCCTGATCTGTATTACTTAGAGAACAAAGTAGTAAATGAGTATAATGACTAGTCATAAATATTCATGAAATCAGGCAATTATAAGCATAACCATTGCTTTTTGATTGTTTAGAACTGGACTGATTACCATATGAAAACCATTCCTTCTTGAAAAAGTTTTTTTTTTTTTTAATTTAAGAGTATTTGGCATAAGTCCTCTTGTAAAAGATGTATAATACCTAGTTTAGTATATGTGCTGCCGAAGCAAGCACTATAATACCTAATTTAAAATCCTGTGCCATCAGTTTGGTGAGGACAAAATGTGGAAGTCTCATTTTCCAAAATAGTTTGCTAAGGTTAGCAACAGCGACCTAGAAAGTACAAAGGCTGTTAAAAACAAGAGTTAAAACATACTGATTTAACTATATACCAGTAAAAGACTTTGAGTCCCAACACATGTTTTAAGAAAACAACATATTTTCACCTCTGAGACTGCTACTTGTAATTTTACTTACAAAACCTAGAATTTGTATCTATTTATAGTTCGGGGTAAATTTTCCACACTCTACAATTCAAAAAGAAAAGCCACCTGTAAGAGAGCCATTTTTGTTATTCTGGTGTCCTCGAGTATCAGGAGACAGCAGGGTTCCATTCATGCGTTCACTCAACCGTTGATTAATGCCCGGTATAGAATACATTACTGTATTATGTAGCATCACTATAATGTGAAATGGAAAAAAATGATGACCCAGAAAAGGGAAAGATTCATCAGTTTGGTGAAATAAATACTATGGAGTAGGTGGGTCTTTTCCAAGAAGAAAAAGTCCCTCAAATGATATCAGAGAGAAAACCTACATTGAGTCATAAAGTCACCAAAAGCCCTAGCCACCAATGATTGTTCCATAAGCAAATAAAGTAGGTCAAAGTATATGTTGTTACTAAAACAATCTAAAAAATTAGTCCATGCATATTGCCACCATACTCAACTCCTTCCAGATTGAGTCCAAATTTATTTGCATGGCATCTAATTACATCCTTTCTTAGACTCCCAGTCACCAATTTATGGTAACGATAAACTACTCACACACCGCCACATCTTGATGAATTTAGAATGCTGGGCAATGGCAGAGCAAAGAAATGAAGTAGCAAAAAGACATTCAAGTACTGAAAAAGGCTACAATAGTCTCTAATTCATGGATATGGATCTGTGCCTGCCTCCAGCAAAGTTTTCCTTTCAGCTTGTTGGGAGACTGTTCTCGTTGAGACTCATCTTCAGTTCTTTATTTAAAGCAGAATCAGAGCAGAGTAGAACTTCTTTTGCAGTTCTTTAAATATAAATATATATATAAATAATTTTATAATATGTATGTACATAACATAAATAAATGAAAGAGAGAAACTAGTATTTTCTGTAGTTCTGTTGGGATGTACCTCTAAGGAGCACTTAGGAAAAAGATCAAATTTCAGCATATTTATCAATAGAAAGTTATCAAGGTCTTTATTAGTGGGATAAACACTGAGTAATAATGAGATTTTCTATGTTCAAAAGATAAAGGTGCAAGTATAGTCATTTCTTCCTAAAACATATTTTATATAGCCTTCTTCGGAACTCTTGGTATTTTATCAACTTTAAAAAGAAAACCGTAAGACAGACAACGGATCTTGAATCAGATAGAACATAACTAAAATGTCTAAAATCATCCCACTACTGCTTCTGTGAAGACATTTCACAGCTATCATAACTTGTGATGGTAAAAAAGGCTTTAGTCTGTCATACATATGCTTAAGTGATAGAATTTACATTGTCTTCTATGTTACGAGATTTAAGAGTTTTACAAGTCAATTAACAGGGCACACTTCATTCCAACTCTAAAAAACTTACTGCAGTTTCTTCAATACCTGCAAACTCATCTTCATTGCAATTCAGTGATCTGTCTTATGCGTGGAAATTCAGATAAAAGACTATAGTGGATAAATACATGATAAATGTATTGTAGGCATGTAGGACAAAATTCTTTTAAACTTATAGCTCAATTTCTCAATTTTTTTCCATGACTAGATTATAAGTTTAGCATCTGATTTCTCATGGATTTTATTTCAACGGTTATATAATCTTTAAAAATCATGTTCATTATCATACTCACTTGCAGGTGTCTCTAAAGATTGAGAATTTTTCCTAGCTCCCTTGAAAGCTATGCCAACTCATTAAAACCCCAGCTGGGAATCTCATTGCCCTTGAGCTGCTGACAGAGAACCCCTAAAAAGAAATTAGAAGATATCATATAGACTGCTTCTATCCCCGCAAATCCATCAAACACTTAATATGCACCAAGCAATGTAGCACATGTTCAGAACACAAATAAGAGGGATCCCTGGGTGGCGCAGTGGTTTGGTGCCTGCCTTTGGCCCAGGGCGCGATCCTGGAGACCCGGGATCGAATCCCACGTCAGGCTCCCGGTGCATGGAGCCTGCTTCTCCCTCTGCCTGTATCTCTGCCTCTCTCTCTCTCTCTGTGACTATCATAAATAAGTAAAAATTAAAAAAAAAAAAAAAAAAAACAGAACACAAATAAGAGTCAATTGTGACCCTGTTATACAGACAAGAGTATCCTGGGGGGCAGTGGTGGGAGAGAGAAATGATTAAGTGATGATTAAGTTAATTTACTCATCAGTTAAATGCAATTTTGTCAGTTCAGCAATACAGAAATAAACAAATGCCACTATTAGCATAGGGGAGGGACTAATAAAATCCACGTTGATGGAGGTATTGAGTTAGCAGAGATTATATAAGTGTAGAATGATTATGAATAGCAACAAAAAATAGAGAACAGATATATTAGCATATGTAACAAATACACTTCTGAAAATCATCAAAAATTTGTTAGTGCTAGAACCTAAGATTTAATGCAGAGAGTTTAAATGGATGAAAACTAGAGGGAAATCAAAGTGAGAATAGGTAGTGTTTAATTGTTTTAAAAGCAATTAAAATTCCACAGGAGAAGAGCAAAATAAATAATACATATTGAGAAGTTACTTCTTGCCAAGCACTGTGTTGTTACACACTTGTTTATTCATTTCATCGCCATTCAACAAATGAAAATATTAAAGCTCAAAAAGATAAAACTTCCCCAAGGCCATGAAGTCCAAAGGTAGCAGAGTTACCCCCTCAGCGAGTTTTTCAATATATTCCGGTCAAAGTCAACCATGCATCAGTAGCTGATTTTAGAGCAATGGTTCTAAACAACAGTGTCAACTGAGAACATTCTAGAAACTGAACTTCTCATATCTCTCCCTTATTGAGTCAGTATCCAGAAGGATAAGACCCAATAATCTGTGTCTGTCCAAGTCCAGGTAATGTGATGCGCATCATGGTCTGAGAATATCAGAGGAAAAGTACAGGCAATTAGAGACAACCCCTCCAGTGGATTTCAGTCCACTTTTCACCTCTACTGTCATTACATGAGATAGGTTTCAATGACATCTATGTCACTAGGTCAGAAAGTAAAACAGGACCTTTCATAGAAGAGGGCTTCCCAAATTCTGATGTGCATATAAATCTCTTAAGGATCTTATTAAAATGCAGATTTCAACGCAGTAGGTTTATCAAGAGCCCAAAATCTTGCGTGTCTAACAAGGTCCTAGAGGACTCCAATGCTGCAAATATGAAAATTAGGCTTTGAATATCAAGGTCACAAGTCAGAAAAATTGTGTTCTAAAGACACAAACTGCTAAACTTGACAAGGTAAATACAGTATTTTGATGAGACACACTAGAAGTTGTCAAAAAGCAACACCCAGAGAATTGTGATGTTACAAAAATACCCAAGCAGGACTGCCTTTAAAACATCCCTCATTAAAAAAAAAAAAAAAAAAAAAAATCCCTCATTTATTGTTGTTGTTTCGAAGACTTCAAGGAAAAAAAAAATCCCTCCAACACCCACACATTTCTACGTCTGGAAGCTTTTTTCTTCCAACTCCAGTCCTCTGTCTACAACTGAAGCTCCACCTCTTGCTCTAGCATCAGTGGACATGAACGGCTAACTCTAGTCTGCTTTTAGCATGTCCTCTCAAAGTTGGCCCACATCACCCTTCATTCAGCCTTTGCCCCTTGACAGGTAGTTACATTTATTTGATAGCCTGAGAAAACGACCAATGACTTACCTAGTATCTCACCATAAGCAGCTCAAACGGATTTAGTGAGGTCTTTTAATGGCCTCATCAGTTTCTTCCAAAATCTAAGGTAACCAAAAATTTAACCAGAGTTTTGAGACCACAGAAGAACCGTAGGACAACGTCTCCATCAAGCATGGCTCTGCTGTGTTACTGATTGCTTTAGCAACTTCACATACAGCTCTAGCTCAAATCTAATGGCACCACTTAGCACTTTGCTACAATATGCAATACCGTTTTCCACCAAAAAAATGTGAAAAAAAGAGCTATAATAAAAATCTTTCTATGGCATATATACTTAAATTCTGCAGGGTTTCACTGCAGATCCATGCCAGCCTGCAAGTGTTTTATGATCAAGAAAACAGAACAACACTTCCTTGGTGGACTTGGGCACTCTCCCAAGTTACCGGATTCTTTTTTCCTTTTCATTGTGTTTATTTAGTATTCTTTGGCTACTAGAACTGTAGATTTCAATAAATTTATTTCGTTAGATGGTTAGCAAAATAGTGTAACAAGGACTATCGGTCAAGCAAAGACAGTTGAAATATAGCCCTGCTCTTTAAAAATTATGAAGTGGGAGATGCAGCAGAATATCATGGTCAAAGGTAGCTTTCTGAGACATCAAAAGTCCAATCCCATCATCTGCCACTTAAACTCTCTGGGTAGTTTCCATAATCACCCTCTGTCTCAATTTCCCGATCTATTTAAAAATATGGAGACGAGGCAAAAAATACAATCTTTCCATCATGGAATGGTGAGAATTCATCAGTTTACATTCATAAAATACCTAAAGAAATTCTGGTACCTCATAAATGTCCCCTATTTTTTTAATATAGTTAAGAAATGAAGCTGGCCTCATAAACTCAAGTGTGCCAAAAGCCCCCTCCCCCCAAATATACTCTTGCTTATTTTGTTAAAACTTAAAAAAAAAAAAAATTCTTCTTTCCCTCATTCCAAATAGGATGGTGCACAGATACTTTCAAGAAATTATCTGGCCACAGTCAGTCTTATTTCAATTTGCATACCAGCTCTTAAAGCTTATAAAATGCACAGGCATCAAGAGCTGGAAGGACAATGATCTGGTCTCCCTTCTCTCTCTCTTTCCTCTCTCTTCTATATTACCCATCATCCTATCTTCTCCTTAATCCTTCATCTAAGCAGGTAGAAAACTGTGATGCCACTGCCTTTTGTCTCTTTAGGTCTATAGAGTCAACTACTTGGATTTTAAGGTTATAGAAGAAAAACTGAAAACGTGTCTTCCCTCCTGTCAACTACTTACTCCTTACTTGAGAGCAAAAGAATGGTCCTTCTCCTTGTAGGTCGCTCTACAACCCTGAAATTTCTAGCAGCTTATCCACTCCTCGATACCCTTCCCTCTCTGACCCCAGAGACCCAAACCTAGAAGCAGGAGCCCTTGTGAGCCACCAACTTCTCTAAAAAAAAAAAAATTATTTATTCATGAGAGACAGAGAAAGAGAAAGAGGCAGAGACACAGGCAGAAGGAGAAGCAGGCTTCCTGCAGGGAGCCGGATGTGGGACTTGATCCCAGGTCTCCAGGATCATGCCCTGGGCCAAAGGCAGGCGCTCAATCGCTGAGCCACCAACTTCTATCATCCAATCACTTCTCCTGTTTTTTCCTTTCCTGAACACACAGGAGAGTTTTTCTAGAGATGGAGAGGATGATCCTCTCCTTCTCTAAACTCTCTAAAATTTTTATTAAACTCTTGAATTCATTTCATTCCCCTGAGGGCTTATAATTCTGGAAACAAAAGTCAAGAAAACCTTTTGACATGTACCTTTCTTTTGCTCACACCTTTCCCTGGAGACAAGGCTCAGTTGATAACCTTGCTGCTTGTTTGAGAGAAAGGAGAAGACAATAGGAAGAAAGCAAATAGGAGTTAATTGTCCAAAACACCGACAAAAATACAGGTGCACCAATAACCTTAACGCAAGGCAGCATGTTCTAGGCATTCTAAGAAAAGGATGCAGAAAAAAATAATAGATTTTTAAGGGGGGAGGTGCCCCTGTATGAAGGGTAGATCAGAAAAGTCTCTGAAAAATGTAGTATTTAGGCTTCCCTGAGGGATTTGAGAGAAATGGGTAGAAATCCCCTTCAAGGTTTGAGCAAAAACACTCAAAGCTAGTAAAATTCACTATCTTTTCATGCAAAGTAAAAAAAATCATTTTTAAATTTTAAAACACTATCCTTGCCTACAAGAAGGTTCCACTTAGAATCAACCATGGTAACCTGTGAATATCCCGAACAGGGATTACAAGTTATGCCCAGGTTCCAAAGAATTGCAGACTTGTTTTTTTATACCAATGATTAAAAAAAGAAAGAAAGCCTCCTAGGGACCACTTAGTAAATCAGGCTACCAAGGGGAGTAATGATTTGGGGAAAGCTTTTTTGTCTGTTGATCTAACATATATGTCCATTAATTTAAAAGAATTGGGCTCCATTTGAGATGTTTTAAGAGTTAAAAGGAGCTCTGCTATGTGAGGCCATCATGTTCGATTTCTGACTTATTTTAAGGTTACAAATAAAGAACTTAAAAACTCTTATTCCCACTAGCCCCCTACTGGCAAGTACAACATCTTCCAGACACGACATAAGGGAATTGACTCATGCATAATAAATTTTTTTCATTATGACCACTGCATCTTCCTGACCCCAAGAGCTCTGCACAACATGAGGTACCGCGGCATCATGAGCAGTGCAATTTCTTTCTTTCCAAAAATACTTTTAAGTATACACTTGCACAGGTCAGTTTGTCCTGTCAGTGCATGAAGATGCTAAACTTCTCTGTGCATTTGTTCCCTTCTTAGTGTTTATCCCACCATTCTTTAAAGGGTCAGAATTCAACCCTGGTTGAAGGAAAACAAGATTATTTTCATAACAGAATAAGCAAATGCAGTTTCTAAAACAGATGAAAGGTTTCAAGGTTAAGAAAAAATTCTATGCTGAAGAAATGCATTTAAGTATTATGCTGTTAACATTTCAATGTACAGTCATAGCCAGAGAAAATAATGATTAAAAAAAAAAATCAGGGATGTCTGGGTGGCTCAGCAGTTGAGTGTCTGTCTTTGGCTCAGGGGGTGATTCCGGGGTCCTGAGATCGAGTCCCGCATCAGGCTCCCTGTGTCTCCCTCTGCCTATGTCTCTGCCTGTCTCTGTGTGTCTCTCATCAATAAATAAATAAATTTTTTTTTAAAAAATCAGCGTTACCCCTGGGGGAAAAAAAATGGAATTTCCCTCCAATCATAGTCTTACTCAATTTTTTTCCATGTTATTGAGAACAAACATCATTTATCTGTCACCATTGGAACTTGTGGGATTTGCATTTTATTAGCTTTATCACTGTATCATACTTACATGTCTTAAGCCCAGCCCACTAGCAAATCTCTCTGGAGATTAAGATAAAATATATATAGATAGATAAAATCTAGGACTCTGAAGATCAACAGGAAAACTACTTTATTAGAAAATCTGTTTCTTACTGCTGAAGAAATTAGCTGATGAGCTACATTTTTGTGACAGAATTTTTGTTTGAAAATGTAACTTCAGAGGTACCTGGGTGATGCAGTCAGTTAAGTGTCTGACTCTTGGTTTCAGGACAGGTTGTGATTTCCGGGCTGTGGGATCCAGCCCCATGCATAGGGCTCCAGGCTCAGTGCACAGTCTGATTCTTCTTCTTCTCCCCTTGCCCCAACCCTCAAATAAATAAATGTTTAAACAAATAAAAACAAAATGTCTTTTTAATTTCTTAATTATGTCCATGTCTAATCCTTCAGAGTGATAAAGCTCGACTTAGAAAATTTCTCCATGTCTTTCTCATTAGGAGTAGGATATCTATCATCTCTCCAGATCACTGCAAAAACTACAAAAATCACCAGTTGACCATAACCAAATGCTGAAATCAAGTATTCCTGAGTAAGAGTTAAACAGGGGTATATAATACACATTAATAGGATCTGCCTCAACTTTAATCCTATTATTTGGTGGCAGGACTACAGTTGTGGAAAACATTTGTTACTGAGCTTGCCATTAGGAAGAAGCATGGTGGAAAATAGAATGCTGGCAGGCCTGGAGCCCACAAAATAAATTTAGGTTCATAGTGCAAAGAAGTGCCTGTATGTAATTGGCCAATTCACACCTATTCAACCAAAATGAGTAGTTAGTTACTGAACATATAAGGCTGTGTCTAGGATTGTGGATTTTCTATGTCTTGGGAGGAAAGGGGAATCAAACGGAATGAAGTCATGGATCTGTAATTCTGTGCCTTGGAAGCAAAGCCTTTCCTGTGTTTCTAGAGAAGACCTTGAGTACGGTGAAGAAGTGCCCTTAATGCTTAAATCTAAAGTATGTAAGCAGCAGTATAGCTACTTCCTTAAATCCTGTAAGGTTACCTAGATCCTGCCATCATTAAAACCACCACAGATCTGGGACGCCTGGGTGGCTCAGTGGTTGAGCGTCTGCCTTCAGCTCAGGGGGTGATCCCTGGGTCCTGGGATCAAGTCCCACATTGGGCTCCCTGCAGGGAGCCTGCTTCTCCCTCTGCCTAGGTCTCTGCCTGTTTGTGTGTGCATCTCATGAATAAAAAATAAAATCTTAAAAAAAAGATAAAATAAACCAAAACCTACTACAATCTGAGTAACTACCACTACTATTTTTACTCACATGGGAGTAAGGTCATCATTATTTGAGTATCAATCTTCTGCTCCTTCACTCTTCTAGCTTTTCTCCTGTCTGTATAAACTGGTGTCATTCATTCATGCCACCAGAAGCCAGAGAAAATAACTGATCAATTGCTTTTCCCAAGAAAACTAGAAATGTCAGATGTTTCTAATGTTCTGACTTAGCCAAGAGCAACCTGACATCCACTTTACCAGAAAAAAAAAAAAAAAAAAAAAAAAAAGAAAAGAAAAGAAAAAAGCCAAGAAAAAACACAGAACATTCCTTTTTCCCTTAGTGGCTCATTTAGAAGGCTCTTCTCCCCATATTGCTAGGACTCCTTTTAAATATCCTATCACAGAATATAAAAAATAATGAAAGGGAATGAAGGGGAAAGGAGAGAAAATGAGTGGGAAATATCAGAAAGGGAGACAGAACATGAGAGACTCCTAACTCTGGGAAACGAACAAGAGGTGGTGGAAGAGGGGGTGGGTGGGGGTGTGTGGATGACTGGGTGACAGGCACTGAGGGGGGCACTTGATAGGATGAGCACTGGGTGTTATGCTATATGTTGGCAAATTGAACTCCAATAAAAAATAATAAATAAATAAATAAATAAATAAATATCCTATCACTTAATTTCAAGTAGGATTGTATTTTAGGCCTCTACATATATCCCATTATCCCAAAGTTCTGTGTAAAATAGTTTACACCCCTTGATCTGACTCTGCTTTATATGTCACTGAGAATGACAAAACCCCAAGTGGCTCATTTGTAATAGCAGGATTTGCTGAGCTCCCATGCTTTGGTCTCAGCAGCCCCACGTGTGCATGTGCCCGCGTATGTCCGGCCACACCTGGGCTTATGGGGGACACAGAGGTGCTCCAGCGCTCCCTCTACTACATTTCTGATCAAACCGGTGCTCTTGAACTTGGATCTGTGAAGCCATTACAAAGACAGTAATGTTAATACACCTAATAACAGAATTAAAGAAAATTACGTGTTCCCAATTTTTCTTAACCTGGAGTCCCCCCCCCAAAAAAAAATTAATTTAAAAAATTAAAAAAAAAAAAAGAGACTGTGGAGTCCCTGGTGGTTTGTTGGTTGCTTTCTTGGTGATGTAGAAATCATCCTGCCTTGTGAAAGACTACATGAAGCTCACATGGTAACTGGGATAGTTTTTTCTATCTTCCTTTTCAACTCTCCAAAGCAGTCTTTCATCATCAAAGACCTGATACTGACTACTGTCGTCAGTGTAGGGTTACAGTGAAGCCCTTCTCCATTGAACCCCATTACACCTGTTTGAACTTCTTAACTATTATTACAGCAAATGTTCATGACCTTTAAAGATTTTATGGTACTTCCCCCTCCTCCGAGCAAGCTCTGTTCCTCCCCACCCCCACTCTTTTGCTTCTTTTTCTTTCTCCTTCCCTCTGGGAAACAACCACTTCTTTTATAAAGTGGCTGCACTTTATTGCTCTCCTCTCTTTTCTTATCATCTGCCTTCTGTCACAGCCCAGCTGGGAATTGATTGAAGGAAAAAAAGTGAGAGCTGGAATTGTTTCAAGTCATTTTCTTCCAAGCCCCAGGATACCCCAGGAACTGATTCATATACTTCTCACCTCCTTGCAACCTTCTCTCATCTCTTTCAAGCCCTAGTCTAAAACCACAGAACAGCATGTGGCAGCCTGTCAAAGGAAACACGTGACCCCAAACCCCATTATCGCTATGACATTTGATGCCCTCCACAGTGAGACTAATGTATTGCCTTTGCCAACACTTGTCTAGTCAAAAAAAATTATAAAATGTAATCAAGTTATCCATCTTAGTCTGCGAGCTGTGTATTATCTGTCTCCTACTGTAATTAAGTGGGACGCACATACTGAAATAAAGGAGATGAGCCAGTTATCAATGAGCCTCATGCTCAAGTCTGCTTAGGACTCGTAAGATGAACACGTGTCCTTTTCCATCTTCAGTAGAAGTAAATTGGTTATGATGAAGGGGGAAAACAGGGGTTACAGCGAAAAATTCTAAGCAGGAATTAGCAAAGGTGAGTCTTTATCAGATGGGCTATAACCTCTCAACTGGCCTCCATTTGTAGCACAGAGAAGCTAGTGACTCCCAAGGCCAAAAACCAGTACTTTTAATATAAACTAAGAGGTGTCTTTCTATTAATCACATTACTATTAACATAAAGACTCTGAAACACAGGTGGGGGGACATGCACAAGTTCATATAGTGGGAGTAAATTAGAGGAACTATTGCAGACCCTAAAGCTAAAGACCTAAAAGCATACATAGGAAACCATGATAGAGTTGATCACGGTTCTGTAGATCTTCAAAGCTGGACAAGCTTTGGACATTTCTATTAACCACACAGCATAATCAAATAAAATGAGGTTAGCACTATGATGAAAGAAAGAAAACAAGTAAAGGTGAACGTTATTGAATTATATGGGTGTTTTTATCGATCATCTCTTTTTATTCCTGCTCTAAAGCAAAGGCTTTCAAAATTCATTATAGGCTTGAGCTGGGCTTTGTTGTAGAAAGTGATCAACTGGTTTAAATGTGGTTATTGCTTTATGGGAAATTTTTACTGTGTTTTTTTTTAAACATCAACCCTCAGGGTTGTCACTCTGCCTTTGTAAGGAATGAGCAAGACTACAAGGGCATTCCAGTTTTTATAATATGGTTGGATTAGAAACACAGTCACTGTCCAGTGTATTGTCAGGAGGAAGAAAAAATGAGGTTATGAATGTTAAACACTGAGAAGCCTTTCTCAAATGCAGAGGTAGGAATTTTAAAACTGTTTACTTTTTCAGTATTGTAATTTTTTCCAGAAGCCAGGGGGGGAAAACATCAACATACTACCTGTGAACACTGTATATTATACTTCTCTAATTTACAAATAGCCTAGCAGTAACAAGTCTAATAAATTTTATTACATTAGTAGGTGAAGTTTTACACTTTCATGGAATTTGCCACTTTACCCTGACAATTTTTTACCTTTTCATTACCACAAAATTTTGAGTCCACAATTTTGAGTTACTAATTTGCCGGAGTGATTCGGTCATTCCTGGGGTTTGTTTTTTGTTTTTTTGTTTTTTGGGTTTTTGTTTGTTTGTTTGTTTGTTTTGCTTGTTTTTTTTGACTTTGGATTTTTTAAGAAACAGAGCTTCATGAATTTCAGATGCACTAAAAGCCTGTATTAGCAAAGAACTCTATTTTCCCAGCTCCCTGGCAGCAAGGGGCCGCCATGTGACTGAATTTAGGCCATTGGAAAATGGGTAGAAATGGTGGTTGTAATTTCCAGATTACAGTCTTATTAGAAATCCCCATGTATTTTTCCTATTTCTTGAATGCAGATTTGTTCCTGGGGAGATAGCATTTCACCTGTGTAGCAGGAGGAACATCTTAAAAAATAGCACAACTATCTCAGAAAGATAGTCCTCGGTTTTGGCTTTCTTGTTAGAGTAATTCAGCTTATATCCTATCTATTAAAATTGTTTTACTTTTTCTTAAAATGTTTTTTTTTTTTTAAGTTTTAGTATTCTAAATAAGGATTTAAACATAAAGGCCCAGTGAGTAAATTCCAAAAGTAACACACAAAAATATTGATACAACCAAAAAGCATTTAATATCAATTAACAACCATATCAGAAATTTTTCATAACTAGAAAATTCTCAACTCCCGAAGCTTAAATTCTTTTACTTACAAAATGTCTCATAATTCTCAATTGTGCAATATATAATTTCACTCGACTGGAATACCTCAAAATTATCAAGGGAGATTTTTCCAAACACATATTCAGTAAAGTTTCTCAGATACATTGATTGGGAATCTCTAAGAGGGGACTACATTAGTGATTCTGATACATACCAGAGTAACTTTTTAAAAATCCTGTTCCTTGCCTAAGAAAAATACTCCTGCTGATCCAATTAATGGATTATGTTCATCTTTGCAAATGCCTTTCTGATAATCTTACGGCCAAAGCAAATGTTTTTAAATTGTCACTGAGGAGTCTAGGTTCATCTCCAAGACAGAGCAATCACTGGTAGCAATACCCTGGGGAAAATCTATGCAGAAACAAGAAACAACCAGAAATATACCCTTAGAAGGTGCTTTACAGAGCTTAGGGGAATAAAATAGGCAGACTCAACCGTAAATGACCATTGAAAAGCTTTTCCTTGATATTTGAGCAGCAGCCTCCCTATTATTAGCTTGTGTCTTCCCAAAGTAGCTTGTACCATTGTTAATACTCAAGTACATGCGCAGCACCAGCGTTCAACGGTCAGGTAAGAAGAGTCAAACACAGAAAACATACACAAATTTAACTATATAGCAGTGCAGTCTTTTGTATATTATAACCTAGTGTCATTTTACAGAAAAGAACCGCTTGAATATTCTTTCACATTCGAGATGATAAAGACACCAGGTAAAATTCTGTCAAATACATAATAAACTTATTATTTCTTTCTTATTCCTGGGATCATAATTCTTTTAGTCTGCCAAAGAATAAGAACTCATCTACTTCTCCATAAAACATGAACATTTCAAAAGACGTAAAGTAATTTAAAGATTGCATTAAGGAGATTGAAGACTTCTCCTCTGATGGAGAACCCAAAAGTGTATTTATGCAAGCTTCAAATTCAAGGAAATTGCTGGTACATGAGATTACGTTTACACATAGAACATCCAAATTGGAATTCACCCTGAGTAGAATTTTTCCTACAGAATAAAATAAGTCAACCCAGAGTCAATGGGAGATAAAATACAGAACAGGAAAGAAGAGCACAAATTGTCCCAAGTCAAATAAAAGATTGAAAAATCATAGATAACCTGAAGGAAGACATTCAATTTTACAAAACTGATACATGAAAAAAAAAAAAATTTCACTGACCTACTTGTCAGTTTTTAATCACAGAACCTGGCACTAAGTGCATTCTCAATGAACATTAGCTTCCTCCTCCCACCCATCCTCTCTTCTATCATTCCTTACACTTTAGTTCCTAGTACTGCCTGCTTCTGCTTTTGATTTAGTGAAGACAATGAAGGCCTTTTGTGAGCTCTTCATGTAATGAGTCATCACAAGAGGGCTTTGTTACCAAGTTCCCTCAGTCTTTCCATAAAACTAGCCAAAAACAGGTCTCCTGTTTCTGTAGTTCATGCTCCCATGCATACACCAGATTCCACTTCTTTTCCTATTTCCCAGGGTGTCCCTTCCCTGATAGCGCCCTCCATCATGGATCTACAGTATTTTCTCTTCCATGTATTTCCTCCCTCCAACTACTTTTACTTTAATCTCTCCTTTTCAAGAATCCTATAGTTTCCCCCTCATCCTGTTTATATCCTTCCACTCAATGCCAGATTCATGACATATTGGTTGCCTTCAGACTGCTTCTAAATATCTTCTACTTCTTTCTCTAAAGTTTCTTTTTTTGTAAAACTATTACCCCTGGGGCACCTGGGTAGCTCAGTTGATTGAGCATCCAACTCCCAGCTTCAGCTCAGGTCATGATCCAATATGCAGGCTCCACGTTCACTAGGAAGTTGGCTTAAAGATTCTCTCTCTGCTCCTACCCGTGCCCCCCACTGCTCTCTAAAATAATTTTTTTTTCTCTCTAAATTCTTACAAAAAAATTTAAAAAAAAATTATCTCAACTTCAATAATGATCATTCGTAATCTATGTAACTTTTTTATAACATTTAGGGAAAATCTAACACTTGAATCCTTTGATTTTTATGACTCTCTTCTGTTTATTTTAGGGTTTCAGTTTTCTTTGCTTTGATGTGAATTAAATGAATACACTAAAAATACAACTTACATGAACATAAAAACTGCTCATGGTTTGTATTTCTTCAATTCTTATGTCTGAAGCATCCCATTTTCCATGTCAAGATCCAAAGTCTAGGCTACTGTCCTTCTGCCCATCTTAGCATTCAAATAGCAACTTATTCATTCTCATAGTTCTCAGTGCCTATCACTTCCAAATGCATCTCTAATCCTACCCTCTTATAGCCACAGACTGTATTTCTAATTGCCCACTTGAGGCTTCCACTTGTGAGTCACATCAGGTATGTAAACACATCATATGCCAAACTAAAATCCCCTGAACCCCCAAACGAGCTGTTCTTAGACATAGAGATTTGAAGTCTTTTCTTACTTTCTTGGTATCTATACTCCTATATTGACCTAATTCTACTGACCCTTGTTTCCAAATACCCAGTTGCTCCTTTCTCTCCGTTTCTATAGTTCAAATCTAAATCTGACCATACCTTACCTAGAGCAATAGTCTAATTGTTCCTAACTATACTCCCTTCCCGTCCAAGGCCTTCAACATGTATTACTATCAAATCATTCTTTCTAAAGCATATCTGCCATGGCCATTCTTCCTTAAACCATGACTCAGTCTCCACTTTGTATTTAATGTTTTCTATTTGCAAGACCCTGTATTTCTACATTTCCTCTTACTATCTGTACCCCACCCCACCCCCACTTGCCTTATTTCTTCTTTCCTCATCCAGTTTTATATAATGTTACACTATGTTATCCCCCTCACTTCTATTCACTTTCTCCCCTGTGTTCTACTCTTAGTTCAAGGATCATTCCCCATTTTTTCATAAAGTTTATCCAACTCTTACTGCATTTTGATTCCTCCAAATCTCCCAGCACTTGTCCAAGAAAAAAATTGGGCAATTCTGTGGTTTTTATCTTCCCTGATGCACATGATATTCCATCTTCAGCAATTCATCACTTTGTGTTAAGTACCGATCTTGCTGTATGGACTGGTTTTAAAATACACAAACCAAAGTGAAAAATGACTAAATGATAGCAGATCATATGTGAAAGGCAACTTATTAAAAAGGAACAGGAGTTTGACACTGTTTCCTGAAATGTTCAGCTTTTAGTAACTCAACAAACTGCACATTTATGTGTGATTTCCTTTTTTGTCTCATTTATTTTTAAGAGGGGGAGGAGCAGAGGAAGAGAGAGAGAATCTTAAGCAGGTTCCACACCCACCACAGAGCCCTATGTGGGTCTTCAACTGATCACCCTGAGATCATGACCTAAGCCAAAATCTAGAAGCATTTGCTTAACCGACTGAGCCACTCCTTTTTGTATTTTGACAAATAGTTAAAAATAAGGAGGGGAGGAAAAAAAATCATGCAAAAAACACATGAAGAAAATTTATCTACTTCCCAGTATTACCTAGATTCAGTCCTGGGGGTAAAATTCAGAAAAATAAAAATCCACTGGAGTCCAAAGGAATGCTGGGAATAGAGTATAAGAAATTTCCCAGTGTCTACTAGGAACTGACCTGGTCAGCAGAGACACTGCCTCTGAGTAGCAGGCACGATTACTTACTCTTCAAATCTATCCTCATTGTGGAGAAGCATAATTCCTTCCGGCTCTATCTCAACTTAAAAGAGATGTCCCTTAAATCCATCTACTTTCCTTTGCTCTGGCTGGTTCTATATGTGCCAAGGCTATCTATTACTAGCAAATTGGGTTTCCCACATATATTGATGTCAAAAAGTGACATGCTGAGAAGACACTTGGTACCTGTTATAGATTGCTCTAGATGGATCTTACTTTATAAATAAGCTGGATTCTGGTTTACAAATCCATCTCTTCAAAGTCTGATTACTTGAATCCATTCATCACCATGTGAAAAACAGTGCTGTTAACTAAGAAAAAAAAAACAGAACAAAGCAAAGGAAGGATAACATAGCAGTACAGAAATCATTTTAATTATCTGTCTACTTCAAGTTCTTTTAGCAATACTATAATAGAAAGTAGAAATCCAGATACCTGCATAGATATTTGTACTTAAATTTGTTTTATTATAAAATTACTAAGTTGAAATAGACACCAGCTAAGGACCAAACTTGGTCTGACATACTGTATAATCCTGGCACTAAACTTTTTAAAAACCCACTAATTTTCCCCATGAACTACACACATTATTTCCTTATCATCTTATCAGGAAATATATTTAATAGTTAATCCAATAAGGGAGGATATACTCTCATGTGAACTCTGACTCTAATGGTACTTTATTTCTAAATGTACTGCTCAACTCCTCTCTCAATTCTTACCCAACATCTATTTTCCAAACCTTTCTTTTTTTGTAATCAAATCATGAAAGATCTTGCCTATAATCTGTCTTGGAATGGTCACAAATAATTGACTAGGAAAGTATCACCTCCATTCCCTCCCCACACAGGTAATGGCTTTATCTTTCTATTCACATTATTGCCCCTATTTTTCATGTAATAGAAAAGGCAAAGCACCTGAAAAAGCAAGAACGTAAGAGTGGGATGTATTCAAGCCAGATCAAGCATAACCTTCTTAAAGACTTGGGACTTTTCATGGCAGTCAATGAGGAGCTTCTTTAAAAATGTTCAAAAATTAAAAACAAAAATAAATAAAAAAGATTCTATTTACTTGACTGAAAAGGAGAGCACAAGCAGCGGGAACTGCAGGCAGAGGGAGAGGGAGCAGCAGGCTACCTGCTGAGCAGAGTCCCATGTGGGGCTCCATCCCAGGACTCCAGGACCATGACCTGAGCCTGGGATCATGACCTGAGCTGATAGCAGATGCTTAACTGACTGAGCAATCCAGGTGCCCAGATGAAGAGCTTCTGAAGGGTTCAAAATTAAGTAGGAGCAGTACAATACATTTAGGTTTGTGCCTTCAACATACTCAGCTATCATGTGGAAAATGAATTTGAAATGAAGATAACCACAAAGCAAAGCAGACTATAGAAGCACATGAGACCTGAAACGCTAAGAAAGAATAATAACAATTACTATGGAAGGAAAATTGGGGAAAAAAAACATTTAAGGGTATAAATCAGCAGTCCTGATTGACTCTAAGAAAAAGGAAGGCGATTTCAAGCATGAATTCTAAGTTTTTTACTTGAGTACTTAAGTACACAGTAAAAGAGAACACTCAGGAGGAGAAGTCAATGTAGGAGGTGAATTCAGGATCGTGTGTGTGTGTGTGTGTGTGTGTGTGTGTGTGTGTGTGTACCTTTGCTTACTGGGTGTCTATCCTACCTTTTACCTTGAAGTACCACTTATAGAGACATTTTGCTTTGAGGGAGCACTGTTTCTTACCTCTCAGTCTTTACAGTTTGGGTAGAGCTGAAACCATCCCCCACCCAACCCTCCACAATAACAGAGATCTCCTGGTTAGCACATTTAGCTAGCCAAAATAACCCATTCAGGGAAGTCACATGACCTACCTAGGAGGAGTCTATGCTATTGACAAACCTGGCCACTGCCATTCAAGACTGGAATTGCCAAGGCCCATCTTACCACTCAGGGGAAATATGTGTAAGATCAATTCAGGGATCTGACAGAGTAACTGGGTACTTAATCATGTCTTCTAAGGTAAGACATTTTCAGGACACCTGGGTGGCTCAGTGGATGAAGTATCCATCTTCAGCTCAGGTCATGATCCCGGAGTCCCGCTCAATGTCAAGATTGAGTGTCAGAGTGGGAGAGTTGGGAAAGTTGGGAGAGTTGGGAGAGTTGGGAGAGTGTCAGCCAAACTCCCCACTGAGCAGGGAGCCTGACAAGAACCTATATAGTCACTTATCCAAGAGATAAAATAAATATTCTACTTATCTCTATCAACTGAGCATCTGGACATACACTTTTAGGTGATATAGCAAGTCAGTTACCAATTTTGATAAATCCAATTAGAGTAGAGTTTATCTCTCTTAACATTTAGAGAATTTCCAGAGAAACACTTTGGGGAAAAAAAAATCTATTATCCAGGATATTCTCACATGAAGTGATAGTGCCTACAAGGTTAGGAACTAGAGGATGAAAAAGGAAAACCATAGATTCACAGGAATCCTTTGGTAATATCAATTTAGGGATTTCTGATCCGTAAATGTTAACATAGTTTTTCATACTTAGACAATATATGCATGACATATAATCATTACACATATTAACAAATTTTCCTAGAGTATAACCTACCAAATCCATCAAGTTATTAACAAAATTCTTGATTTGTGTCTTTGTAGGTTAAGACATTAAAGACAAAGATAACACATGGATTAAAATCATTTGAGAGCTTCTGTTAACAATATTAGTGATCAAGAGTGAGAATCACAGTACAGAACCTTGGCAACCGCTTCCACTGGTTTAAGTCATTAAATTACTTAAAGTTCCAGTCTTGGAGATCCCTGGGTGGCTCAACAGTTTAGCGCCTAGGGCGTGATCCTGGAGTCCCGGGATCAAGCCCCATAACCGGCTCCCTGCATGGAGCCTGCTTCTCCTTCTGCCTGCGACTCTGCCTCTCTCTCAGTGTCTCTCATGAATAACTAAATAAAATCTTTAAAAAATAAATAAACAAAGTTCTAGTCTTTGGTTTTCCTGTTGTAGTAGGTTCTGTATATCAACCTATTATGATCACTCAGCTCTTATTTGTATTCTGATGTTAGGTTATAGCTATGAGGCGATACAGTTGAGGGCAGAATGATTGAATGACTGCCCTGGTTAGGTCTGTCTCAAGGCATCTGTATGGCAGGGCGATCATGGAGGTCCTGGGCAGGCAGGAATGGGAACACAAAGGATCTCTGGTTCGTGTGTGTGTGTGTGTGTGTGTGTGTGTGTGTGTGTGTAGTGGGGAGGCTAAGAGTCAGCAGGTCTGGTTTTAGGACCGGATACTACATGTAGAGCTAAATAATGTTGGATGGGTCACATAAAGTCTCTACGCCTCAGTTCTCCTCTTGACAATGGCAATTTTCCATAGTTCTAAACATGACACAGCTGAGATAAAATGGATTTCATGTGCAAATACTTAGAGCAGTTTCAGCGTAATCGGATGTAGGGGGAGACATGCTGTATGGTACCAAGAGTTTATTAAATATGTAGTAAGGCATGGAGTCAACAGCAACTGTGAGGGTTGGCAGCGAATGAAAACAGTAGAAGCTATAGGAAACAGCAGAGGCAAGACGAGGCTTTTCAAAGATTAAGAAGAGGGCCTTCACTTTAGTATGCTTGATGGCTTCCAGGGCCTTCTTCATTCTGGCACACAGTTCTCTCTACCATCTGCTATCAGCCTGTGAGGCCATCATATGACCAATGCCTCCAGCATTAGTCCTGACCCCCCTAAACTGCCACGGTAAGTCTTCTCTCCAATAAATGGGATCCTAACATTTTTTGACAGCCCTTTTCCTATCTGGAATGCCTTTTTTTGTCCTGACATCAAGCCTTTCGATAAATTCTAGCATTTCTTCAGCATCCTCTGTAATTCAGATCTTACATGATGCTGTTTGTAAACATCATGTTATCACACAATGCTGTGTGATAACGATGATGTTGGTAAAAATTCCAAAGCACTCAACTAATCTAACCACAATAGTGTCTATGCCAATACATATACGTATACATGTGATATTTATAAAGTAGCTAGACAAGGTAGGTTTTGTTCCATTATTGCTTTTTCCTCACTTTGCCGAAACAGATTCTCACTCCTTTGAGGTCAGGGATGGTGTCATACACTTTTTATATCCCTTCATTTTCTACTTTAATACATAAAGGAAGCCACCAATGAATAATCATTTTAATGATGTATTTAACTTCAGATTGTTGAGATCTATATCCCCCAAATGATGATTGTTTATATTCTGTCATAGGATTTTTTTTTCCTATTTGCTTCTTTCTAGGGTAACTCATATATTTCATTGAATCTAAGACAACATCAATTTTAAGATAGGCTGACATTTTATGCCATTCTAGACTGCCAATTATACCATAACATGCTACCATTTATAGAATGCATTCCAATTCCAACATATTAAAGTGGAAAAAAAGGCATCCCTCTTAGAACAGATGCAATATAACAGTTAATCTAGGAATATTATCAAACAATGAGAATTTATTAGGAGTCAGTTATTGAGTTATTAGTGAAGACTCTATAGGGCTCTTCCCTAAGTAATAAAATGTGTATTTTAGGGGCAAATTATTTTAAAAGAGTTCACATTATATCAGTATTTTTAAGTTATACCAAGATAACTGTAAAGAAATGCTATTTAAAAAATCAAATTAATATGGTTGACACATGTTTACTGAATAATTTACTAAGTGTTCATTAGTTATAATTAGAGCAAACCTCTCCATTACTTTTTAAAGTTACAATTCTGATTATCTAGAGAAATTCTTAGTTTGCTTTCTTTGTTGGAGACACTTGCTAAACTTCCACATCATTTGTCCCTAACTAAATTTCATCTATTTCCTGTCATACAAATGAAATTTAAAATCAACTGAAAATGCTAGTGAGGTATCACCTGTAGTACAAAGGCTAGACTTGTACTGCATCCATAGAAGCACCCATAGGACAAAACTGAGGGGGAAATATCTTGGTATCAAAAAAATCACTGTTCATAACATTGCTCGTAGACATGGGAACTCTAAGATAAATACAACCCTGATGATGATAAGCCTCATTTCCCAGTAAGAAATGGGATTTTGACAAACTATGAAACAAACACTGGAAGATTTAGCCCAACTAATTGACTGAACTTACTGAACTCTTCTTGGAGTTATCAGCCACACGTTAAAAGCACCCATATAGCCTGATCATTATCTGCGACCCAGAAAAACAGTTGTGCAAGGCCTCAAGAGAAGGAGAGTTTGTCTGACTGGATGACCTGACTGCCAATTGCTAGACAAGGCCTTTTGCCAATCTGTGGGAAGTTTCCCCACAAATTACTTAAATTGCAAATTCTTAAAAGCTTAGTATTACCCAAATAATCAGTTGAAAGCCTCTATAACTTCAAGACAAAATTTAATTCCTGAACTATCCTTTTACATTTTTCCTTCTCAATAAGCAGTATTTTAAATCTTCCTGAGTGATTCAACTTATTAAAGTATATCAGATTCTTCCCCAAGCATAAAATTGTAAAACATCACAAACTATCTGCAGCAAGGAGGTTTTGTCTCTAGTGGGACTTTTGACATTTCCCTAATAGTTTAAATAAATGCCATTTGATTGTTGAGGACCTGACTTTTATGTTTACCAGATGTAATTTTGTCCTCATTACTGGAGGCAAATCAACCAAATCAAAATTTTCATCTGTCTAATCAGCTCCAGTTCTTCCACAAATTCAAACAGCAGTGGACCTGTAAGCATGTTGTTGTGCCAATTTATCTGATCAACTAAGTATTTTCAATGTTTGCCTGAAATATTAAAAACAATGTAGACACAGCACAAAATGTTTGAATCTGATAAGGATGAGCACACTATGACTATAGACTAAGTCAGGCCTGCTGCCTATTTTTGTACAGCCTAAGAATGGTTTTTACATGTTGTAATGGTCATGTTTTTAATGTTATACAAACATATAGAATATCTTGTTTGCCAAATGACCCAGAAAAACTAAAATATGACCTGATCCTTGATAAAAGTTTGCCAACCCCTGCTACAAAACTTTATTATCTTTATTAAGAGTCTTCCTTAGGGAAAAAAAAAAGGGGGGTCTTCCTTAGGACTCATTACCTCATTCCTGGAGGCTGCTGCTGCTGCTGGACTTCCAGTGACATGGCCACATCTACAGATTCCAAAATATTTGCAGAATATCACTGGCCTTCTAATTGGGAAAATCTATATTATCCTGTATAGATGCCCCTAATCCCAATAAAAAGTTATAGGTTGGTCCATGGACTCATAGCTTTCAAATTCACAAAGACTGAGTAACAACTCAGTTATTCTGCAGGACTGGATTTTGTAAGGGATCTGTATAGGGCAGTCATTTTACTTGTTCAACTTGAGAAGAAGGGTTCACAGATGTTATCTATTTAGGAAATAAAGATAGAAGACAGAGGAGTACCAGGATATCCAAGCAACTCTCTCTGGGTATGGTTATCAGAACCACACTTTGCTTACTAGGAATGAGCTTTTAAAAATATACCCAAAGATATTATCCTTTTGTTTCAATGTTCCCAAGGATGTCACTACATGGAACATTTTTTTTTTTTATCTAGTTCTTATAAAGCAGGGAAAACTTGTCAGTTTTGGTTTGCTTCCTTAATAGATGTGCTTTTACAAGGGTGCAAAGCTTAAGTCTTAAATTTAGCTAAAAACAATGGGTGCTGTAATGGACATAGCATCACAACTATCTGGGATGTGGCTGGCAGATGGTTTGCAGAGATTCTGGAAACAGTAGATGTGGCCGTGTGGCTGGAAGTCCAGCAGCAGCAGCCTCCAGGAATGAGGTAATGAGTCCTAGGAAAGATTCCTAATAAAAACATTGAATTTCTATAGCCATCTCTTAAAAACCACACAGCTTCCCAATGATCTTCAAATTAGGGCCAGTTTTCCAAAGGCCATATCTAAGAGGCGAACCGGGACAACTCTGTCTGGTATCTATCTACACTGGTATCACGTAGAATGTTAAAAAATAACACCAAGTTATAGGATTCCAGTTTTAAGTAACCAATAACTTCAACACATATATCCCAACAGTTTATATTATTTTTTAAAGATTTTATTTATTTATTCATGACAAAAAGAGAGAGAGAGGCAGACACAGGCAGAGGGAGAAGCAGGCTCCATGCAGGAAGCCCAATGTGGGACTCGATCCCGGGACTCAGGATCACACCCTGGGCTAAAGGCAGGTGCTAAACCATTGAGCCACCCAGGCGTCCCAAGCTTGTATTATTATTAAGAGACATAGTGAGGTTCATAATTCAAATAGACTCATTTGGGGCCAAGAATATAAAAGGTAAAACATTATTTTTAAAAAATTAGGTAATAATGAAGCCTGAAATAGTATCATTTGGAAAATCTGCTGAGTCTGTTTTATATGAATTATTAAAGAGTCGGCCTTCGAGAAAAAAAAAAAGTGTATTAATTTTCACTAAAAGGTAACATCATTTTGACAATACTTGATGAGTATCTCTGTCTTCAGGCCTTTGGAAAACAACGTACCATAAACACAAAGTAAAGCCATCAAATTGATCTTTACTGTCATCCGTGAGGTAATCTCAACTTTACTGGTGTAAACTAGCCAAGATCAGACCAAGTACAAGGAAATAAAATAAGATTTAAGTTTCACAAAGAAGTTAATGTGACAATTGGCTCAAAGGTCACAGATTACATCACTATATGCTCATTTAATCAACCCTCAGTATCTGTATATGTGAAACTGCTAATAGCAAATCTTTTCCAAGTGCTCTTATCCACCTAAATGTTTTTTTATTACCCATGTCTATAAAACAGAATGAGGAGAGAATCATTCAGGAGACGATTTGCTCATATGGGCAAGTGAACTATAAGGGACCTTGTCAAACTTTAACCACTGTTTACTGTTGAATTGTCAATGACAGTTGGTGCCTCATTTGGTATCACACTTCATTGGAATGTGTCCCTGCCTTTTGATAAGTGCAAAAGTGGTCATTAACCACAAAGAAACAATCAACTAGCCAACAGAGTGCTGTTCTGAATCTTAAAAGAATTAAAATAAACACTCAAGTGGAAAATATCACAAGATAGAAGGCAGAGTGCCACCTTCTGTTCTCCACGGAAACGTTAGATCCATTTACCAAAAAAGAATATAAAGAAAAAATAACCAAGTCTTGCACTCCAGTGGGGATCATAACAGAGTTAACTAAAACATTCCAAGAAAAAAAAAAAAAAAAGATTGCAGCTTTAGAACAATCATTGCCAGTTTCTGAAAAAGCCTTCATTCATATTAAAAAAAATGAAAGCTTACTGTCTTTAATAGAAGTAATATGATTCCATGTTACTTCTATACCTATTTTTCTGTAAGTAAAATAGGACAAGACCTTCCTTTGAAGATCAGTGTAAGACACCATAGAAAGGGTTACTAGGCCACTATGTCATTATGTCACCACTATCTCACAGCTAAAATTCCTCATGTTTCTGATTTCCACCCCCTAAGGTATCTGCATTTTTGTTTATGTGTATAATATATTTTAAATGTAAAAACATCCACTCCTACAATAGATATCACATTTTCTGAAGTTCAGACTTATTCTTCAATCAACCATTGATGGTTATGATAAGGCAAGTGTATTTACCATTATCCCATATAATCTGAAAGAACAGTGTTTCACAGGGATTTTAATGAACTGAGGAAAAAAAAAAACCCTCTTTACACAGAAAAATACTCCTTCAAATACAGCTTCTTTAAACTGTGTAATCATCAAGGTCATAGCTGGAGTTAAAGCAAAGAGCTTTAGAAATAATTAGGTTGCTCTTTTTGAAATAAAACTTTCGATTTGTGATACATGTGATATAATTATATTTAGCAACAAGAGAGTAAAGTATGTGTTTATATCACTTGTATTTAATTACCTATATTCTCCCTTTTGTGTGTGCTACTGCCTAGAAACTATGAACCATTCCTGCAATTCTGTTTACTGTGATTCTATCTGGGTCTGTACTCAAGTATCAATACTGTCCATGGCCAGAATATCCAGGGGCCGTTGGGTATGCTCAGCTCCATTGAGGTACAGTGGTCAAAATAACAAAGGACTGTCTGTTTCCTTAAGGCAAAGGACACTGAAATGCACTGCAAGACAGAGAATATCAAATTCTTCTTAATTCAATATTTTCTTTCTATTAAATATTGCAGAATGTGTACCTCTCTCTGAACAAAGGATCACTCTAGGTAGTATTTCTTAAGGGGACATCAAGAGGAGAAGACCCTGGAGGGTTAAAAGGTATTACAAATTCAACAGCAAGTTTTAAATCATTTGTGGTTGTCCTGCTTCTTATATATGCAGCTATTTCCCATCTTTTTGTCCAGCAGAATCCTTCCATCAAACACAGTAACCTATTCCCCTTGACCTATGAAACCATAGTTTTAGGTTTTACAAAATGTGATTTCAACATAATCCCAAGATTGTCAGTCTGGTTTTATGACAACAAAAAGAACAAGGCAACTCAAGTGTATAAAAATATATTGAAAATTTCCATAGCTACTGTACCAGATAATAATATAACAATTCTGGCTTCATTTAAACACAGAATTTACCTCCCAACCCTTTCCCCCTAACTCACCCATGAAAAGAAAATCACTAAGGAAAAAAAAAAAAAAAAAGGCTTGAAGGATTTTATTTTGAACGAGAAAAAAAATTAAGAAAGGTCAACAGCAGAAAGTAAATAGCAATTTGGAAGCTAAAAGGCAGATAGATGTGGAAAATAACAAAATGTCCACCAATAACAATATAAAAGTCAACTGTGGTCTAAGTCAAGCCATGGCACATTCACAGCAACGAAATGGATGAAATGCAACCACTCCTAACAATGCGGAAAAAGCTAATGATCCCGATATTCAGCTAAGTATTAAGACCCAGATGATTATGTATAATCTGTATCTGTTGATAGCAAACACAAAAAGTGGGGAAACTGAAATATATCGTTTAGAAAAGCATTCATAGGTAGTAAAAATACAAATAAGAGAGAATAATTAAATATATTAGGAAAATGTTTGCCTTTAAAGGAGAAGGTAGTAAAATCAAAAAGGATATACAGAGACTGCCTTGAGGTCAGCAGTATACTATTTATTGACCCAAATGGTGGTTATATTATCACTTTAAAATTTTTGTTATAAAACACATGAATACTTTATATTATGCTGTGTGCTCTGTACCATTATTTAAAAGCTAAAAGCAAAGGAGACAAACAAAAGTACGAGAGACCCATGCAAACTAAAGCAATGGATTCAAAATAACAACAACAAAAAAAATTCTTGTTTCAACATGGGTTTCTATACCCAGCTACATATCTGTCAACCATGGAAGTAGGATAAAGACAGTTCACACATTAGAGTTCTCAGAAAAGCCTTTCCCGTTTACCCAAACACAAACTTGCAAGCAACTGGTAAAATGAGCCCTTGTCCAAGCCATGGTAGCAAGCAACTGGTAAAATAAGCCCTTGTCCAAGCCATGACACAGTTCACCCAAGAGAAGCAAGAAATGGCCCTGAAAATTAAACACTGAATTTAAATATATCCAGCATTGTGATGGATCCCTACTGGAAAAGTGGAGAAGGGAAAATGAAAGAAAATTAAATCCTCATCTTTCATTGTATGAAGTCCACTGGTAACATCTGTTTTAGTTTCTTCATACTGCTAATGAAACAAATTACCTCCAATTCAGCAGCTCAAGTAAACATTACCTTAGTAACTTCAAGTTCTGGAGCTCAGAAATCCAAAATGGGTCTCCCATTGTGCTAACACCAGGTGTGCAGCAGGTCTGTTTCTTCCTGGAGGTTGTAGGCAAAAATCCGTTTCCTTGGATTTCCCAGCTGCTAGCGTGGGCCCCACGCCTCCATCTCCAAAGCCAGCAAGAGTCACCCGTCTTTGCCACAACACACCACTCTAAAGCAGAATCTTCAGGACCCTCTTCCACATTTAAAGGAAACTGTGATTACATTAGCTCCACCTGGATAACCCAGACTCCTCTCCTAATCTTAGGGCCAGCTGATTAGCACCCGTAATCCCATCCATTCCCTTGCCTGTCCCTTGCACCCTCACAACACATTCACAATTTCTGGAGGTGAGGATTTAGACAAATGTAGGGGTCATTATTCTGCCTATCACAATATATAAAACTGAAAGTTGAACAAGTTCTTTTGAAAGATAGAGGGAAATGCCAAAAGAACAAACTGAAAATATCAAAAATGCTTGTATCTCCAGAGAAAATGTTGGTGGTGATGAGGGGAAGAGCAAGGGATGACTGTATTTCATCAAAAGTCTTGTAAAACTATTTGATTTTCTAAATTATGCACAGAAATTACTTTCCTAAAATAAAAAAAAGAAGAATTTATAGTTCTGTTTCTCTCTCCTTCTGTTCTGAGTACCTATCAGAGGCGGGCACTAAATAGGCTTCTGAAGCCATTATCACAAAAAAGTTTCAAATGTGATGACTTTGATTTGCAAGATGCGTGTTTTTGTTGATGGAAAAAAAAAAAGCCCCTGGAGTCTGAAGGAGAGGAACTGAAGGAAGCTCAACACTGGGGTGTTTTTGTCCTAATATTCTCCAGTAAAAGTGTGAAGAAAAATCAGATGAGCCTTTTCCAGGAGTCCAGGAGTCAGAAAAGGGGAGTTGGGTTGGTTTTAAGTTCTAGGACAAATCACTAAATATGGTGGGTAAGGGGGCCAAGGTATGTGGGTAGAAGGAAATCAGCAAGGAGATTTCCAGTCCCCTCCAGACTCTGCAGCAGGGAAATTTGTGCAAGTACAAGCAAAGCCATCCATCACTCATCCTATGATAAACAGACACACCTGTTCTAGCTGCTATCTGGTGAGCGCCTTCCATCGATGCCCTTGGATTGGCCGGGGAGAAGTGACACCAATTAATGTTCCCATTATTTTCCTGAACCTTATGAACTGCTCCATGGTGACACCACCCTCCCACCCAGAACACTCATATGTCCCCTCAATTAGACTGACTCACCCACATTACCCTATTGCTACCTTTGGAAATTTATTTATCATATCCCGCCTCATCCTTGTATACGTAGGACAATCACATTTTGTTAATTCCTCTATCATAAGGATTGCCGCCTACTGTACGGTGGTCTGGCCCCTATCGTACCTGTACCTTTTGCTATACCATGAAATCCCCTACAGCACAATATTTGTCCCTCATCTCCATATCCCCAGCAACAACACAGGTCCTGATGCAGGAGGTCCTTAAAAGATGGTCACATAAGGAATAAGTGAAATACAGGGTATCTTAGATGTTCTGGTCTAAAAATTATTTCTTTAAAAAAAAAGATTTTATTTATTTATTCATGAGAGACAGAGAGAGAGAGAGACAGGCAGAGACACAGGCAGAGGGACACAGGCAGGGAGTCCAATGTGGGACTCGATCCCAGGACTCTAGGATCAAACCACTGAGCCACCCGGGTATCCCCTAAAAATTGTTTCTAAACTGGCACACTGACCCAAGATTTCTTTCCATACAAAGAATAAGTCAACTGGTAATAAAGTGATAGGATCTTCACTAAGTCTGATTGTGTATAACAAAATGACCCCCCAAAATACTGAAGTTGGTTTGCAAATTAAATCTCTTATCTTCCAGAGATGCATACCACCATCATTGCTTAGAGGTCAGATTTAGGTACTAATTTCTTCTTTGTCACATATTATCACTGTGACATTGAGCTAATTATTTTGTGTGATTTATTTTCCTCTTTTAAGTATGGGTGAGATAATCCCCATGGCATTGAATATTGCATTAATGAGATAACATAGGGGAAAAAAGTGCAGGGGCACTGGGTGGCTCAGTCGGTTAAGTGTCTGCCTTCCTCTTGGGTCATGATCTCAGAGTCCTGAGATCAAGCCCCACTTCAGGCTCCCTGCTCAGTGGGGAGCCTGCTCCTCCCTCCTGCTTACGCTCTCTTTCACTCTCTCTCTCTCAAACAAATAAATAAAATCTTGAAAAGAAAAAACAGTGCAAATATTAGATGTGTATATGTAATAGCTAATGTATTAAATAAGTATCAGTAGTACAGAAGAGTGAGGAACTCCATCAACTAGCAATTCAAGTATTCATTATTTATAAAACCACCTCCAGTTACAGGAATAGTTAACTATATGCTTATTAATCTATTTAAAGAAAACACATAATAAAATTTATTTTATAGGTATTGCTTTAATAATTTCCTTTAAATGTAATAGTGTGTTATTACTTCCTTATAAAGAAACTTACAATTAACACAAAAGAGCTAGGAAATAGAAACTATGGCTACTCTCCCAAACTCTGGGAAAAATAAAGGGAATGTTCAAAAATTAAATTATAAGAATAAAAATTTTAAAGCGACACTAAATATTCAGGTCTGCTATCAGAATCCAAAAAATAATCTTTTTTAGCCATTTTGTCTAAATGAGTTTGCATATGTAGAATATTAATTTATTCTCTAATTTGGTTCAGATGGGATTACAATTGGTGTGAAATGAAAGCTAGTATGCTAAATACATATTCAGAGCCAAAAAGATTTAATCAATATATGGAATAACTGTATAACCATCAACATACACCAAAACGAATTCTCTCTACCTGCTCTAAACATGAAGCTGCACAAGGAAACATGCAGAGATTTGATCTTTAAAATGTTGATAATATTTGAAGAAACCAATTGAATTTAATTGTATTATTCAAAAGCTGCACATTTTTCCCAATGTATAAAGTACGTATAAAGCTTGGACTTTGGCTTTGTCAAGCTTAAAATTCTTCAGTATCTCTAATGCTTAGTACCCATCATGAGTGTCCTTCTCAGGCCATGTGTGCAGCTCCTAATAGTTAAATTTCTATTTCTCTTTTTCCCTGCCTTGAAGCCCGACGACGAGGTTCTCAGGCTTTCCATTTGTCTCCCTTGCTCAAAGCTTCTTATCCAGCTTACCATGGGATTAGCACTGTGCTAGGCCCTATGCTAAACCCCTTCATGCATTCAAATCCTCTTCACAATTAAATGTGAGGGGATATGTAAACAGGCTTCAGTAACTTCCCCAACATTCACATAGTTACTAAGTGGCAAAGCCCAGGCTTGTAGCCTAAGCCCACGCTCTTAATCACTCTCCATGGTTTTCAAAATTGTTCTTAGCTTCAGAGCAAAAGCTCATTCGGAAGTTCAATATGTACACTAGATAAATTTGAACTAAACCCATTTGATTGAATGAAGGTGAAGGATTAAATATCTAAACCTATTCCTTTGTCCCACACTCCAAGGACAACAGATTGAAAACCACTGTTCTCAATCTTTTCCTTCACCCAAAGTGGATCTGCTTGGTCCAATTCCATCCCAGAAGCCCCAACCTGAAAGCACTGATTTCTTCAATGGAGTATGCAGCAAATGCCTCTCGGGCCTGCGTCGCATTCCCCCTTTAACCTAGAGTTGTGGGACAGGGTTCAACCCCCAAGATTTCCAGGTTCCTGCCAAGCCCCAGAATCTTTCTCACCATTGTGGGAAGGGCACCAAATCTTCCTTCAAGCAGAACTCAGTAGATGCAGGTAGTTAGTGCACCCTTCAAGCAGTAGATGGGACTAGATAGGCTAATGATCCAACCTCCTGTTTCCCAGGTGAACTACTCAGAGTTCAAGCCCTCATGGCCTGAGGCAGCCATCTCCATTGACTTCTGCTCCTTTCCTCCATCCCTACTCTCTTACTCCTCACTCATGAATCCTGCTGTTACCTCGCAAGTAAACTGCCTCACCCAAGTCCTTGCCTTCAATTCTGCTCCCAGGAGCTTCACACTGAGTCAGGATATACTGAAATCTATGAGGTACCCTTAAAATAAAAGGAATTGGCACCATGCAACACTACAGCAGGATTGTGAGGAGGTCATAACAGGAGCTCTCCTACAGAAGAAATAGGAAAAGCCAATAGGTATGTGAGAAGATGATGAACGTCACTAGGCATTAGGGAAATGGAAAATGAAACCACAATGAAATAGCACCTCGTGCCGGTTAGAACAGCCGTCATCAAAAAGATGAGGTAACAAATGCTGGGGAGGATGTGGAGAAAAGGGAACCCTTGGGCACAGGCAGTGGGATTGCCAATGGGTGCACCCACCATGCAAAACAGTATGGGGGATCCTCAAAAATTAAAAATACAGCTCCTATATGATCCAGTGGTTCCACTTATTGGAACATTTCCAAAAGAAATGAAAAAACTGAGTTGAAAAGATACCTCCACCCCCATGTTCATAATAGCATTATTATTTATAGGAGCCAAGGCATAGAAACAACCTAGGTGTCCATTGACAGATGAATGGATAAAGAAGTTGTAGTATAGGGAAGCCTGGGTGGCTCAGCGGTTTAGCGCCACCTTTGGCCCAGGGCATGATCCTAGAGACCTGGGATCGAGCCCCACATGGGGTTCCCTGCAGGGAGCCTACTTCTCCCTCTGCCTGTGTCTCTGCCTCTCTCTCTGTGTCTCTCATGAATAAATAAATAAAGTCTTAAAAAAATAAAAAAGAAGTTGTAGTATCCATGCGCAATAGAATATTAGTCAGCCAAGATACAAACAAAGAGGAAATTGTACCATTTGTGACAACATGGAGGGATGTTGAAGGTAGGATACTAAATGAAGTAACTCAGAGAAAGACAAATATTTTATACAAATACTTTATAATCTCACTTATATGTGGAATTTAAATAAAATAAAATAAAACTAACTCCTAAGAAAAGAGATAGGACTGTGGTTACCAGTGGTGGAGTATGGAGGGACAGGGAATTGGAGGAAGGTGGTAAAAACATACAAACTTCTATTCATAAGATAAGCATGGACTAAAATCATAGATGGAAAAAAGGATTCTGGTAGAAATTAAATGACTTTCCTAAATTCTTCAGCTATGATCTGAATCGGAAGGACAGGAAAACATCAACACAATAGGAGGATCCTAGGCTCATCCCATGAACACTGGATAACTATCAAATCATCCTAAACACCCATAAATCAACCTGAAGACTGACAGAAAAAGCTCCACAACTAAAGGGAGAGAAGAGGCCACATTGAAGAAGGAAGCTACAAAATAAATATAACTAAATCATTTGAGTAAAGTTTGTTGGTTTCAATAATAAAAATACATGTTTATCTAGATATGTAAAAAATAAAAATATTAAAATTAAATATAATTTTGCTACCCCTGAAATAGCAAATATTAATAAACTTCATACATGTGTCTTTTATTTTTTAAAAATAACACGAGGCATTTCTGACTAATATTTTTTTAGCTTGCATGTCAAAATTGTTTGTAAACATCAGTTTAATACCTTTGTAACGTGTCTTTAGCTTTATATACAATAATTCGATTGATGATTTCCCAATTCTACATATGCAGCATTGTTTTATTTTTACTGTTGCTTTGCCTTGGGGCATAAGTTGGGGACTGGTTTGTTATTACTATAATGAAAAGAAGCTGTCATAAATATATGTGAACAATAACAGAAATTATCTGAATCAGATCTCTGGGCTACTATTCCACAAATGCTTTATTCAGGTTATGATTTGCAATCATGACCTCTCTGAGAATCTATAACATTAATAAGTATAAAAGCTGCAATATATAAAAACACACGTACATGCTCAGACACATTTGCACCTAAATTGCAAATTGTGTGTGTCTTCCTATTACTCAAAATGAAAATTGCCTGTCCTCAGAGGATCCCATTATAACCTATAGATATGGTAAATTAAAACAAAAGAGATGTTTAATAAGGACAAATAGGAAGTAAGTGTAGTCCTATGAGCTTAGATTCCAGAAAGGAAGTTACCTCCCTAACCAAAACAATCTACATAAATGAAGAAAAAGCCAAGTCTGCTGTGGAACATTTTTCGGTGTATTAAGTGGAGGTGTCCATATAGTTTTTATGGACTATAGCTGTGTGGGATAAATAAATAAATAAATAAAGCCTCATCTATAAATGAGTAGTATGGGTATAGCAATTGAAGTGGTTTTCGTATTTGTAAGAATTTGCAGTTAATACTAAGTCTGAACAAAAGTACAAAACGTTACAGTGTAGCTCAGAATAGACAGAGATTATCACAATTATAGGGAAGCTTAGTATAGCCTGGGCTATGAGGCAAGAAAAAAGAAAGAGAGAGAGAGAAGGGAGGGAGAAAAGAAAGAAAAGAAAGAAAAGAAAAGAAAAGAAAAGAAAAGGGAAAGAAAGAAAGAAAGAAAGAAAGAAAGAAAGAAAGAAAGAAAGAAGGAAGGAAGGAAAGAAGGAAAAAAGAAGAAATTTGAAAAATTTAGCTAAGAAAAAGTGTATTTCAAACAAAATATCTGACATCATAAACAAAGTTGTTTTAAAGAAACTCCTTTAGAGTGACATTTGTGCTTTGATTTTCTAAATGGGGAAATAATTTATAGACCAAATTAGATGACTTAAAATGTGACTTACTTGTATCTATTCTCATTTGTGCAAGAACCTGAGTATCAATACAACCCCTTTTACATGATCCTTATTCAGGAATAGTGTTATGAAGATCATTTTCACTTCTTGACATACTTCATTTGAAATATTGTCTCATCAGTGCTTCTGAAGTTATTATTCGTTTCAGGTAAGAGTAAAGAAGATAGAGATGTCACTGAAGGTGACAAGCTAACCATGCAGATAATATCTGTGTTCTGTATAACCATTTGGGGGACATTGCAGTCAAGAATCTTATTCTCACTTGCCTCTCTAAAAACTAATTTTTTGACAATGCTTACAGAGTGACAACACAAGTCAGCATGACTCTTATGCATCTAATCAGATTATAAGAGTCCCAATAAAAATAAAGAATCCAAATACATACACCATCGTATCATAATTTTTTAATAATGATAAAAAAACAGTAATGATATAAAAGACTCATAGACCTAAGACCCAGATGTAACATAGATACTCAATAAATATTTATTGAATTATTCAATTAATTTATGTGATGTTAGGATAAAAAGTATATGTTATTTATCTCCTTGATAAAAATTCTGTAATTAAAATACACACATTTTTGCTTGACTATTGTAGAATCAGAATAAGAGGATTAGTAAGCATCACACTGACCTGTGATGGCCAAACCGCTCCTCCCTTTGGCAGAGGTTGATGTGTAAGATTAGAATTCTCAGGTAGTTGTGAGGACTCTCCCCTCCTGGGATAAGAGAGAAACAAAAAGCTTGAGCTCCTCTTTTCGAGATTCTCGGCAAACCTCCTCCCTATCTGTTAATATGCGTGCTTTCCCTTTGACTCCAGTAGAACACAACTGATTGAGGTTTCAACTCTCTTAAGTTACACTCACACTTTACCCACACTTTCTTGATTCTACCCCTCGGTGGCCCCAAGTTCCCCAGAAGCATATTCAGAAACTTTCTTAAATGGCATCCTCAACTGGATCATCTCAATGATGCATTCAGTTTTTTTTTTTTTTAAGATTTTATTTATTTATTTGAGAGAGAGAGAAAGAGTGAGCATGTGCCCTGCCAATACAGGTCGGGGAGGGGCAGAGGGAGGAGAAGCACCCTGCTGAGCAGGGAGCCCAATGCGGGCTCAATCCCAGGACCCTGAGCCAAAGGCAGATGGTTAACTGACTGAGCCACCCAGTTACTCCTATGCATTCACTCTTAATAATCTGACACTTCAAATTCTTGGGAGTAGTTTAACGTGTTCTTATTTTCAGTCACTACTATGTGCAATGTTCTGTTAGGGCTACAAATTTTGTACCAGGCAACAGCAAGCAAATAAGGTGAGATTTTGCATTACCTTCTGGTTATACTGCACTGAAATAAACCTCAAGCGTTTGTCATTTTGACTGTTTTGCATACTGTTTAAAATGACAAGGCCACCATGTAGGGTTTGTAAAACATTTAATTGTACACAGATATGTTCACTTTTACATCTTTCATTATATTCAGATATGTATCATAAAATCATGATAAGAGGTCTTGGAAGTTCGAAAAGTTCTAGTAATTTTGAGATGAACACACAGAAGCATGCTTAATATATCCTCTATATGAAAGCAAGTATATCTAAATAGGAATACATTTTTCCATTTGCTATATATTCAATCTTTCTTCCATGTCTTTCATTTCCTTTGGTTTTCTTTCAGTGATATTCAATAACTAGTAAAACTAGATGATAGCAAAAAAAAAAAGTGTTGATCAAACTATAATTCAGTGGTTTAAGATACTCATTCCCAAGTTATACATTTGTCCTATTATCATGTTATTCTTTTAGCATTTTTCTTGCTGACACAGCAATAAATGGAGTTCATTCTATCTACTAATTATCTCTACAGTATAACAATTATACTATCCACAGTACTGTATAGCTTTCTGAAATATCTGCAAAGCAACTTCTAGATCTTGCAATATCTAAAATTGCAGATTTAATTTCTATTTTAATATACAGTGTGAGTCAGTGCCATATTTGCTTAACCTGTCAATTTTCTTTCATATAACCTATGTATCATATGATTGTCCAGTGATCCAAATGCCAAAATGGAGTCTTCCAGAGTGTATAAGGTGAATAAAAGAAGAACAAATCCAAATTCTGAAGCTGGAACACAGGAAAAATTATTCTAACCTAGAAAAAGAGCAGCAGTTGTTGTAGACCTCCACCTCCAAAGGGAAGAGTCTCAGGATCACTCCCCACCCTCACCAGAATGGAATCTTCACCATGTTTCCTCTGCAGTCAACAAGATCTGTTTAGGAAGTGAAGGCGAATCTGTATGCCTATAACCAAGCCATAAGGAAATCTTCTCGACTAATATCTATTATCACTTTAATGTATTTTCTTTGTATCTTTTTCATAGATATATTACATAGTTGAAATTATATTGAATATACAACTTCATATTTTACTTTTTACTTAGCAATTTATCACAAGCATTCCATAACAAACCTTCCACTTTTAGCTGAATGTTGGAGTTTTATATAATTTTACTATGATTTATAGTGCTATTAAAAACTGTTATTCATGATTTTAACTTCTTTTTCTTTATTATTTTCTTCCCAAAGACCTTAGAAATACAATGATTAAGTTAAAAAGTATGACCAATATTGATAAATTTCCAAACACTATGATCACCAGTTTGCAAGAATGCCTTGTCAATGCACCTTTATCAGCATTATGCATTATAATTTTTAGACATGCTGGTTTGCTAGGCAAAATAAAATTATATAAAAATATGACCTATTATTCTCCATCTGCACAATGAGAGCAAGGACCATATCTGATATTAGTCGTGTACCTCTACCACTGGTCAGCACAGTGGTGGACACATAATAGGTTTTCAAGAAATATTTGTTAATGGATATTTTTGAATGAACACAGTAATTTGCTGCTTTGTTTATTATTCTCATTCAACATTTTTTGTATGTGCATTTTTACATTAATTTTTTCTCTGTTATAAATGAACTTTTTGTGTCCTTTATTAATTATTTATTAGGATTGTAGTAGTTTTCGTAATTAAGATGTAGCAGTTTCAAACTTCCATGCATCAAACTAAGTTATAAAACAAAATCTATCAGATGCAAAGATAACCAAAAAGAAACAAAACTTGACTGGCAGTCTTCAATAAACAATTGTTTATGTTCATTCAAGTAAATAAAAATAAGTGACATAAAGGAAATCAATGATAATAAGAAGAATAAAATGTACAGTAACAGATGATGACTACACTTATCCTAGTGTATGAGTAATGGGTAGAATTGCTGAATCACTATTACACACCTGAAATTAATATAACATTACATGTCAACTACACTTTGATAATAAATGTTTAATGAGTTTGACAATAATTTTTTGATAATAATTTTTTAATGGAAAGTACGTTATTCCCAATTTTATATCTTACAGAGGATATTATATGCCCATAGAACAATTTAAAATGTATTGTATACTAGACCATAACATGCATGGCAGATGTTTTGAGCTGATTCCCTCTCCTGTGGTTGCTTTCTTGAGCCCATCAGAGGCTCCTCTACTGGGTCCTTCTGACTTCAAATTCCATAACATTATTGATATATTCAGTTCCTTCACTCGTCTGCTCCTGGCTATCTCCTTGCCACGCTACACAGACTCTCACCATTGGAATCTCATCACTCTCTCTTTTGAGTAAGATCAAAACCAGATCTATGCTGGCATGCTCTGTCCATGGGATCTACCTCTGATCCACAGGAAACACTCACAATTCCAACGACCTATGTGTCCACCAAACAAATGAATGGATAAACATATGGTGTATGATATATTATATAATTATAATATATATTATTCAGTGAAGAGAAAGAAGGAAAACCCACTATTTGTAACAGCATGGATCGGACATTATGCTAAGTAAACAATCCAGACGTAGAAAGACGAAAACTTATGATCTCACTTATATGTGGAATCTAGAAAGTTGATCTCAGAACTAAAGAGTAGAATGGTGGTTATCAGGGGATGACAGGTTGGGAAGATGTTGGTCAAAGGGCATAAATGTTCTGCTATAAAATGAATAAATTCTGAGGATCTAATGTACAGTATAGTGACTATATTTAATAATACTGCATTGGATTCATGAAACTTGCTAAGATAATAGTTCTTAACTATTCTCACCACACACACACACAGACAAACACACACACACACGCACGGCAACAATGAAAAGTGATGGATGTGTGAATTAACTTAATTGTGGCAATCATTTCACAATATGTACGCTTACCAAACTACCACATACATCTTATATATGTATGCAACTTCATGTCATTATATGTCAATAAAGCTAGAAAAAATATTTTCAATTAACAAAAAAATCTACGTAATATTCTTAATCTTCCCTATAAGTAATATTGTCCCTTTAACAATGTTTATTTGCTTTACTTTTGACTCCCTCAAATAAACCCGCAAATAAAAACCTGTCAAATGGACAATAAACATGATCTTTTTTCCAAAGAATAAGAGGCAACACAGAGTTAATTCCAATTTTTTAGGAAATTTTATTGACTCTATCTGCCTTAAGTGTTTAAGCAGCCACATTGATTATACAATTGCTCGAAGATTTAGGAGAAATTGATTAGCTGGAAGAAAAAACACCTACACATAGATTTGTAGACAAGCAGTTAACTCATGGCCCAGAAGTTGTAACTGAGTGCTAATAATGCTCTCTCCTTACAATTGCTTCTTGCTTTTTATTGCTGTGTGTTTCCAGTGTGGGGCAGAAGGCTTACATGAAAACTGACCCAGTTTAAGTAAACATTTTTATCAATACAACTGATCCCTAACAAAAGTGATGATAGTAGTCTTTTGATTCTGATTTATGGGGTAAGAAGATGTAACATTTAGACTCTAGCTGATGAATACAGTTAACCTAAAAAAAGACAAGGCAAACTGCAAAAAAAGATGAGATCTATATACTAAAAGAACATAGGAATGGGGCAGGAAAAATAAGAGAGAGAAAAAAAAAGGAATGGGGCAAAAATGTGTCTATGTCTTAAATCATGTCCACTGAATCCCAGAACCTGGCTTCAAACTAATGCCCCTGTTTTCATCAACTTCCAAGGCCCAGTGCTCCTGGGTCTTTCCTTCAAATTCTCACTTTTGCATCAGCTTCATACTGCATGTCTTCAGCTGCTGACCCAACATTTACTCCCACCTACACAGTGACGTACAAGCTGATCCAGAACCAAATCACTGGCCAAATCTAGTGTGCTCCCTCCAGAAGGAGACAGTTAAAACAGAAGCTCCCCAGCAGTGAAAACAGAGGTCAACAAACTGAGTGGGAAGCCAAAGTAGTGACCAGTATAAAATTCAACTACTCTCATAGATGTCAAATCACTGTAGTGATTGATTCAATGTTCAGAAGAGAAACTAATATTAAGGAACGAATAAAAATTATTTAAAACCAAGATTATACCACATGTTTGTACACAAATGTTCATAGTGGTGCTAGTCACAACAACCAAAATGTAGAAACAATCCAAATACCCATTAACAGATGAATGGATAGGCTCCTGAATCCACACCTCTGTGGGAGGCTGCAGCCAGACCCCTACTGGAACCATGTTTCACAGCCAGTATGACAATGATGTCATTGTTTGGAGCCCTCAGGGCAGGATGCATCAAATTGAGTATGCAATGGAAGCCGTCAAACAAGGTTCAACCGCAGGTGGTCTGAAATAAAAAACCCAAGCAGTGTTAGTTGCACTGAAGAGAGCACAATCAGAACTTGCAGCTCATCAGAAAAAAATTCTCTATGTTGACAACCACACTGGTATTCCAATTGCAGGTCTTACTGCTGATGTTAGACTGTTACATAATTTTACGTGCCAGGAGTGTTTGGATCCCAGATTTGTATGTGACAGACCTCTTCCTGTGTCTCATTTTGTATCTCTAATTGGAAACAAGACCCAGATACCAACACAACAAGATGGCTGGAGACCATATGGTGTTGGATTGCTTATTGCCGTTTACGATGATATGGGCCCTCACATTTTCCAAACCTATTCATCTGGCAACTATTTTGACTGTAGACCCATGTCCTTTTGGAGCCCATTCTCAATCAGTTCATACTTACTTAGGGAGACATAAGTGGGTTTATAGAGGAAAATTTGAACGAACTGGTTAAACATGGTCTGTGTGCCTTATGAGAGAACTTCCTGCAGAACAGGACCTAACTACAAAGAATGTTTCCATTGGAATTGCTGGTGAAGACTTGGAGTTTAAAATTCATGATGGTGATCATGTATCTCCATTGCTGGAAGTTCTTGAAGAAAGACCACAGAGAAAGGCACAGCCTAGGCAACCTGTTGATGGGCTTGCAGAAAAGGCTGATGAACCAATGGAGCATTAAGACACAGGACAGTCTATATATTTGTATTATCCAATAAGTAAAAATGCAGGAGCATGTACTGATGACAGTAATCAATTCTTAGAAGCAAAAGATGCAGGGTGGTCTAATGGTATATTTTAGGAATCACTCCAGATGTTTTTTCCAAGCAACTTGTCTGAAACCATATAATGGTATGCATTTTTCATTGAGAGAGTCTATATTATCATTTTCTAGAAAGTATAGTTATCTGTACTAATGTTTTTATGAGAACATTGTGTCTTTGTGGGTTTAAAGACAACTGTGAAATAAAATTGTTTCACGTCCAAAAAAAAAACAGATGAATGGATAAGCAAATATGGCATGTATAAAAAATGGAATATTATTCAATCATTAAAAAGAATAAAGTGCTGATATACTAAGTAAACAAACCATACACAAAAGGTCATACATTATATGATTTCATTCATATAAAATACCCAGAATACACAAATCCTTAGAGACGGAGAACAGATGATGTCCTAGCTGGGACGAGAGGAAATAGAAAATGACTGCTTAATGGAAATGAGGTTGCATCTAGGGTAATGAAAATGTTTTTGAGTCAGACAGAGGTGGTAGTTGCACAACACTAAGAATGTACTAAGTGCCACTGAATCGTACACTTTGAAAGGGATAAATTTATGTTTGTGAATTTCAGCTCAGTTAAAAAATAAAACAAAACTATTTTTAGCCATTTCTGCTTTTTGCAGACAGTGGCATCATTCAGAGTGTAAAACTGAAAGGAACAGAAGACATTTAAAGTCTCCCTAAGTCCTTATTGTGGCTAATGGTTTGTTTTAACAAATCACACTGAACTATAATTAGATATGGAAGAAGCTGAATAACAGAGAGTAAATTACCATGAGTAACTATGAGAGAAGGATTTGAGAGGGAGAAAGGAAGGAGAGAGGCCCACTATTAAGAGGCCAGAGCCAATGGGCAACGTTGGCCAATGAGAAAGTCTTGATGTCAGGAGGGCCAAATAACATTTAAGAGCAGAGATATTGAACACCTCAATGCAGTTTGGGGAAAGGAAAGTTACTGATTCTCTGCATTGAGTACAAAGCAGGTTAGTGATCAGACACTGTAAACAACACCCAACCAGAATAAGAATTAAAAGCCAGAGTAATTACAAGATTCATAATTCACTTAAGAATCCACAGAAATCTATCTATGGCATTGGATCTCCTTCACATTGTATGACCTTAGACCTTCAAATACCTGGATCACAAAATGTGAAACCACTTTTTTCAAAAAGAATAAAACACATTCAATTATATTTTTATTCATAATACTAGTATTTTAAGTAAAAGCAAAATTTTGATTTTTTAATGTTATTTATTTCATTTTGTGCTTTAAATTTCCATTTGTGTATAATTTTATAATACATATTAATGCCAACATTTTTTAATAAATAAAAGCAATATAATTCAGAGAAGTATGCTTTAAAAAGTTTTATTAATAAGGGGTGCAAATTGGAAAATGTGGAAACCACTTCTTCAGATGATAACATTTTAGCTTATATAGCTATATATTCTCATTAAATCAAAATTAGTAGAGAAGGCAAAAGTTCCCTTTTCCAAGCCATTCATTATGAAAGCATCCTATTTACATGAAAGTGACTTGGTGAGGTGTATGTGGGTGAAACTTCATCAGGATCCCTTTAGCATGCATAATATCCCAGGTTTCAGTTTGGTTTTCCCACACCAGCCTCTGGTGTCTCCATGGCTGAGGAACCTGGTCCCATTGACTTGCCTACTTCTGTTCTGTAGAGATAACAGTTTATCGCTGCTGTGATGATCATATCTGTGTGAAATTCCTTTTCAAATCTATGGTTTCCAACAGTTTCAGGGAAGGAAAAATCCATAAGCTGTCCAAAAACCTTTTGATTTAGATCAAAGTCTCAAGAACTGTTGAGCCTAATTTAAGTTTTTTATAGCAACATATTTTCAAGCATCTACGATACTCTTTGCTAAAAATGTTTCACTTTGTTTCTTCCCAAACACCAATGTACATTTATAGTTATCTCCTTTACAAATCCTAAACTTTATCTCACTTATTCGTTGTTGGGTTTTTTTCCCTAGGGCTATGAGGTACTCAGGAATAGTCTCCCTACTTATGTGTCTATCTATAAGATTTTGATCAGAAAAATAGGTGTGTACAGACCTCACTTAAATCAGGAAATAAATCACTTAGGACACAATAGCCTATTTACTCCTTTTCATGGGTGCTAGTGGGGTAGATTATATACAGCCAATAATTCCACAGACATGAGCCTCAGGTCTTTTATAGCACCTATAGAAGAATATAATAGACACATATTTAGGATTCACAAAAAAAAGGGCATTTGTGCGTTCAAATTCTGTCCTTTTCACACTTAGCTATAACTTTTTTCTCTGGTTTTTCATATATGAAGAAGTGTTTATGTTTTAAAAATCTAACTTACAAGGTTAATGAAAAAGCATTATATGAAATAATAAGCTATAATAAGTTCTTATGCATTGAAGGAGTCAGCAGGACCCTCATAATGTCATTTAATTACCCTATTCTTGGCACCATCTTCTAGCTCCCCTTTCAGGCATTTTTTTTTTTTTTAATAAATGGTAACTCATTCCTACAACTTCATCTAGTTCCAACATCCTGGAAATACTCTTAAAAAAATCTGAACACTCTCTGATCTGTTTCCTTCATTTGTTTTAGGTTTGTTTTGAAAATTTGGGACAATAATTTTGGAAATATCAAACCAATATATGGTTAAGATCCCACAAATCGTGTCCTCCTACAGTGCTTAGCTATTGAGTATTCATTTGATATTTACTGCATCAGAAAACAGAGAATGGATTCAAATAGGTCATGAAATAAAAAGTATATGTCATAGAGAAACGCTCATTCAGTGGAGGAAAGAAGAATATTGCAAGAGATAAGATAAAAGGGGTAGCCAGTACCAAGAGTAGAACAAAAAGGTAGTATGTCAAGCTCTTTATTATTCTTTCAGTTTATCAGCAAGAGTCAGCAACATCAAAGCATAAGAGAGGACAAAGTTGAAATTATATAGGCTTTTGCCTCACTTGTCACTAGAGATTCTACTGGAAAGTCATCTACCACAATATGGAATAGCCTCAGCAAATTAGAAATTGTGTGGAGAACACTTATACCAAAGATGGTGGGTGAGAGCATCCCTCTCCAGGGACTCCTTTGAGTCTATGGGTTGTGAAAAAATAACCAATCATTCACATATAGTCTGAAGCCAGTGGGTCTGGTATAGGGACATTGTGGTAAAGGGTGAGGGGATTCAAGGTCTTGAGTTTTGAGGGATGACATGGCTAAGTCTCAGAGGACCTGCAGGAAGCAGATTCCAAGATGATGTCTGGTCAGCAGATGGAGAGACATTACCCTATTCATAGGCCTCGCAGAGAGGCCAGAAGATGAGTCTCACCAGCTCAAAACATAACAGCATATGCCATCAAATGTACACTGACCAGGCGAGATAGGAAGGAATTCAGATCATAGCAGGGGACCCACATCTACACAAATCATCCCTCTTCTTGGTAAGGTCAAGTAAACTTCCTCCTACCTAAAAAAAAAAAAAAAGAAAAGAAAAAAGAAAAAAAAAAATAAATAAAAAATAAAATAAAAAAATAAAAAAATAAAAAAAAAAAAAACTTCCTCCTACCTGTAGAACCCACTTTAGAATATATAAGAGGGAAAATAGTAACAGATTTACTAGAGATTAGAATTTTGGAATAACTATTACCAGTTTTAAAGTTGCTATTTATCTGTTTTAAATCTGAAGAGAGTAATAAATCTTTAATTGGCAAGCTTGTTTCCTTACCATCCCTAAAGCCATATCCACTACTACCAATGAGACCTTAAAATCAAAATGTTTTAGAAAATTTAAAATTCTTTTTTTGGCAGATGTGCGTTAAAATGTTTAAGTGTATGAGCTAACACAAAAGATCAGATTGTCAAAAGGATCAGATTCCCACAAATCCGAGATCTTACTATCAAACTTTACTAATAATTTCAAGGATACACAAAATTAAGATGCACAGTCAACGCAGAGAGATATCTCAGACATCTTGCATGGTTTCACAAGTTCTTTTTGTATGCATCATGTGCATGTTGCTGGCTGAAAATAATAGATGAGACCTCTTCATCTACTGCAGGTCTCTTCAAACAGTGAGGAACATTTAAGCTATGAAACATTTTGTATAAAATCTTTACAGGGCCTGTGGGTCAAGACATTTCCAAGAACCCATAGCTCATAAATTCAAAGAGAGAAATGAGAAAAAAAAACAGTAAAGATGACTCATAAGCTGTGCAAATAAATATGAACAGAAAAACACAAATCAAAAGCCTGAGTGTCTATATTAATATTTGAGAAAATCAACTTCAAAACAAAAATATTATATATTTACCAAGAATAAAAGTTATTTCATAATAATAAAGGAGTTAATTCATCAAGAGAACATAACAATTCTAAGAGCTTATGTACCTAATAATAGAGCTTGAAAATATATAAAGCAAATCTGATACAACTATAAGGAAATACAAAGACAGACAAATGCACAATTAGAGTTGGAGATTTTAATACCCATCTCAGTAATATATAGGGAATTAGACCAAAAATCAGTAAGGATATTCTTATGGGTTAAATTGTGTACTCCCCCCCCGCCAAAAAAAAAAAACTTCACATGTTGAAGTCCTAATCCTCAATATCTCAGAGATCTTATTTGGAAAAAGAACATTACAGAGGTAGTTAGTTAGGTTAAGATGAGGTCTTACCAATGTAGGATAGGTCCCTGACCCAATATGATTGTATTGGATCATAAAAAAAGGAAATTTGGACACAGAAACAAGCACGATACATAAATTTCAGTTCTGCTACCACAAGCCAAAGAACTACCAGAAGCTAGAAGAGAGACCTGGAATAAATCTTTTATTTCCTGTTTTAGAAGATGAAGAAGGATGACTCTGCCAATACCTTGACTTCAGACCTCTAGATATTCAATTTGCAATATTTCATTCCAGAAACCCTAGAAAACTAATACAGACATAGAAAACTTGAATAACACTATCAACCAACTTGATCTGGTTGACATTAATAAAACACTACCTAACAACAGCAGAGAATACATTCTTCTTAAGTGCAAACAGAACATTTTCTAAGATAAACTATATTCTGGGCCATAAAACCAAGGATATTGGTTATACAAAGTATGTTCTCTGACTACAACAGAATTAAACTAGACATTAATAACAAAAAGTCTTATTTTTTCTTTTTTGAAGCATAAATTGACTATGATTCAGGACTTACATATATTAAGAAATGTGATATTCAGATGTTCATCTTGTAGATTTAAAATTATAGATTAAATATGAAGAATCGGGGTACCTAGGTGGCTCAGTCATTTAAGCAGCAGACTCTTGATTTCAGCTTATGTCATGATCTCAGGGTCATGAGACTGCAGCTCACATCAGGCTCCGTGTCCAGCGGGGAGTCTGCTTGAGATTCCCTCTCTCCCTCTGCCCCTCCCCCTGTGCTCATACACTCTCTCTCTCTCTCCAAAGAAAAGAGAAGAAAAGAAAATAGAATTGGGAAGAGGCTACAAAATGAGGTTCCATTTGAACCCACAATCTCTTATAAATCGCGTCATATACCGTGTCAACCAGAAAATTCAGGATTAAATTATATGTGAAGTTATATGCACTCAAAAATGCATTAACACCTTGCTTATAACCACAAAAAATAGAAACTATTTCAATATCAACATTGATTATTTTAGTAACAAAAAAATGAACATGAAAAACAAAATACAATCTGAGTAAGTTTTAGGGTGTTAATTCATTACCAGTGCTATCGTTTAAATCCATGAAGGGCTTACTTTATACCCCAGGGACTTCTTCACTAACTAAAAAAATAATTGTAAGAGGTGAATGTTACAATCCAAAACCAACAATTTTGGAGAGGGTATAAAGTTTATAAAATTTTTTAAAGAATTGTTTTTAGCACCATTTTTCATTTTTATTTTATTTTTATTTTTTTTGTTTTAATAATAAATTTATTTTTATTGGTGTTCAATTTGTCAACATACAGAATAACACCCAGTGCTCATCCCATCAAGTGCCCACCTCAGTGCCCACGACCCAGTCACCCTCACCACCCGGCCACCTCCCCTTCCACCACCCCTAGTTTGTTTCCCAGGATTAGGAGTCTTTCATGTTCTGTCTCGCTTTCTGATATTTCCCACCCATTTTTTCTCCTTTCCCCTTTATTCCCTTTCATTATTTTTTATATTCCCCAAATGAATGAGACCATATAATGTTTGTCCTTCTCCGATTGACTTATTTCACTCAGCATAATACCCTCCAGTTCCATCCACGTCGAAGCAAATGGTAGGTATTTGTTGTTTCTGATGGCTGAGGAATATTCCATTGTATACACAGACCACATCTTCTTTATCCATTCATCTGTCAATGGACACCGAGGCTCCTTCCACAGTTTGGCTATTGTGGACATGGCTGCTATAAACGTCGGGATGCAGGTGTCCTGGCGTTTCACTGCATCTGTATCTTTGGGGTAAATCCCCATCAGTGCAATTGCTGGCTCATAGGGCAGGTCTATTTTTAACTCTTTGAGGAACCTCCACACAGTTTTCCAGAGTGGCTGCACCAGTTCACATTCCCACCAACAGTGTAAGAGGGTTCCCCTTTCTCCACATCCTCTCCAACATTTGTGGTTTCCTGTCTTGTTAATCTTCCCCATTCTCACTGGTGTGAGGTGGGATCTCATTGTGGTTTTGATTTGTATTTCCCTGATGGCCAGTGATGTGGAGCATTTTCTCATGTGCCTCTTGGCCATGTCTATGTCTTCCTCTGTGAGATTTCTGTTCATGTCTTTTGCCCATTTCATGATTGGATTGTTTGTCTCTTTGCTGTTGAGTTTAATAAGTTCTTTATAGATCTTGGAAACTAGCCCTTTATCTGATACGTCATTTGCAAATATCTTCTCCCATTCTGTAGGTTGTCTTTTAGTTTTGTTTACTGTATCCTTTGCTGTGCAAAAGCTTCTTATCTTGATGAAGTCCCAATAGTCCATTTTGCTTTTGTTTCTTTTGCCTTCGTGGATGTATCTTGCAAGAAGTTTATTTATTTATTTTAGAGAGAGACCACCTGTGCACTAGGGTGCCTGTGTGTGGGTGGGGAGGGGCAGAGAGATTCTTCAAGCAGACTCTCCACTGAGCATAAAGCCCAACTTGGAGCTCCACCCCAGGACCCATGGGCTGACTGGGGTTGGATCGTGACACGAGATGAAACCAAGAGCCAGAGTCTTAACTGACTGAGCCACCCATGTACCCTAAGTAGATAAAGCATTTAATAATTCCTTTAAGCTACAGAATAGCAATAAAACTACTACTATTTTACATTTACATAGAGACTCCAACTTACAAGGTGATTTTTCATAAATTACGTAGTGGAAGTTTCAGTTTATCTGTAAAATAAACAGGAAAAGGATGACGCTGAATTTTCAGAGGAAGAAATCAAGGCACAGAAATTAAGAAAATACAAAAGTTGGAGCTAGAAATCAGTTCTTCAAGGCCTAAACCATACAGTTATTCAGGTATGTATAATGACAATGAACATTTTCTTTGATCAAAGAAAGGAAGTTTTATATATGAAAGTAAATTAATTTATCAACATTTTATCACATGACCAAAAATATGTCAAAAGAAAAAAAAATTGCTCCAAATTACATTTGGAAAATTGAGTAATATCAATGTTGCTTATCACAATCTCAAAATGAATGATTTACAAAATTCAAAACAAAAATCACCATGTCATATACAATTGCTGGACAAATAGCCCACTAATTTTCTCTCACATATACCTATCCAATTTTATTTTCCATTGTTAGGGTCCCTGAATCCCATTACAGTGTAATCAATGTAATGAGTGAAGAAATAAATAAATAAAACGAAGCAGGGTTTGCCTCACAGCAGATATTTTCATTACATCCATGAGAATTTGCTGTTATTTTTAAATTAGCTGCAGGGAAGCTTTTTTATTGCCTTTTAAATGCAAGAGAAATAGTCAAACCAAATAAAATTCCATTTTTAATACCAAACATTACACTAAAAAAGGTCAAGCATATCTGTCTCTACTATTACATGCATGCAGATTCTGATACAGGACAAACTTTAATTTTCAATTAAAAATGAAAACGCTTACCCTACATTTTGACTATTCATATCTCTCACAAATACAGAAGATATTAAAACTGAATTATACCTAAGTTTGCATAATAAAGAAAATTTTAAACTCAAAAGGCTTAATGGCATATCACTCAGTTTTTCTAATTTATTGCCTACATTAATACCCCATTAACCAAAACACCAGCCAAGAGCCAAAAAGTAAACCATGTAGTATAGTGGGGAAAAAAAAAATGAACTTTGGAGTCAGATGAAACTGATTTGAATCCCAATACAATCACTTACTAGCAAGGTGAATCTGAACAAGTTGCTTAGCCTCATCTATAAAACGGAGGTAATGATAGCTATTTCTTGTGATTGTATGGCTTAAATAAGAAATGAAGAAAGCATGTGGGATGGCTTCTGTTCATAATAAGTTCTCAGTTGTTATTATTGTTATTAAGCTGCTACTTCATAAACTAAAATTTTACTCACAGAAAAACCACGGATATAATAACCAAGGACCCATTTGCCCTTGTACACATGGCTCTAAATATCTAACTTTTCCTAATTCTCAGTACTAATTTTTCATTCACTCATCCAGAAAATATTTATTAAATTCCAACTATGTGTCAGGCATTGTTTCAAGCATTGAGAATATAATAGAATTTGTTTGTGAAAGCAAACAAAACAAAAATCTTTGCTCTCATGTGCAATGTAAAATATACATAATGAAAATATAGTTTGCTAGATAGCAACAAAGGCTAACAGGAAAGTAGAATAGAAACTGCTATGGTTGGGTGTGAGGGACCAAAGTGACCTAACCTGAGAATGTGGTATTTAAGTCAAGACATTCAGTAAGTGAAGGAAGAAATTATATAAAGTGATCAGATTTTAGTTATGTAAGACTCATTAAGATCTTGAAAGCTCTGGGACCCCTGGATGGCTCAGTGATTGAGTGTTTGCCTTTGGCTCAGGACGTGATCCCAGAGTCTGGGATCGAGTCTGGCATTGGGCTTCCTGCATGGAGCCTGATTCTCCCTCTGCCTATGTCTCTGCCTCTCTCTGTGTGTCTCTCATGAATAAATAACTAAATCTTAAAAAAAAAAAAAAAAAGATCTTGAAGGCTCATTGAGAGTTGAGAGTACATAGAAATTTAGGCTAAATGAGTGATGAGTATTAAAGACAGCACTTGTGATGAGCATAGAGTGTTATATGCAAGTGATGAATCACTAAATTCTACTCCTAAAGCTATGTTATTAACTAACTAGAATTTAAATAAATATTTATAAGAAAATAAATGCACTTAAGGCACATGCTTTGGATCAATTAAAAAATCAGAATTGTAATTTTTAGACTCTATAGTGACTTGATAGTAAGTCTTCCTGAATCAGCCTGTTCACCATTCAGGGCTGGTTGGAACTGTGATCTTCAACTGAAAAAAGAAAAATACCTCCCCTTGATATAGTGTACATGTGACTGTAGATAAAACTATGGGATGCTATATGAGAAATTGTTAAGAAAGTAAATCCTGGGATGCCTGGGTGGCTCAGTGGTTGAGCATCTGCCTTTCGCTCGGGTCGTGATCCTGGGGTCCTGGGAGACTCAATCCCAGGACCTATTTCTCTGCCTCTGCTTATGTCTATATCTCTACCCCTCTTTGTTTGTCTCTCATGAATAAATAAATAAAATCTTAAAAAAGAAAGGGGAAAGAGAAAGAAAGAAAGAAAGAAAGAAAGAAAGAAAGAAAGAAAGAAAAGAAAGAAAGAAGAAAGAAAGAAAGAAAGAAAGAAGAGAAAAAGAAAGAAGGAAGGAAGGAAGGAAAGAAAGAAAGAAAGAAAGAAAGAAAGAAAGAAAGAAAGAAAGAAAAAAAAATTCCTGGTGGCACCTGGTTGACTCAATTGGTTAAGCATCCAACTCTTGATTTCAGCTCAGGCTCTGATCACAGGGTCGTGAGATGGAGCCCTGTGTCAGGATCCACACTGCGCATGGGGCCTGCTAAAGATTCTCTCCCACTCCATCTCCCCTTCTACTACCAGCCACTAAAGTTAAATAAATAAATAAATAAATAAATAAATAAATAAATAAATAAATAAATAAATCTATCTTTGAAAAAAAGTAAATTCTGACAGTTCTCATATGAAAGAAAAAAAAAACATTTGTGTGTGTGTATGTGTCTGTATGAGAAGATAGATGCCAACCAAATTGTTTGTGGGGGAATTGTTTTGTAATATATGTAAGTCAAGACATTATGCTGTACACCTTGAACCTACAGAGTGTTATATGTCAACTATATCTCAGTAAAACTGGAAAAAAGTTTTAAACTTGTTTTTTTAAAAAGGAAACCTGATTTGTAGGCAAAAGAGAGGACAACTGTTACAGCAATGACCTTGAGTATTTATAAAAAGGAATGTAAGCTAGTCCAAAATAGATGACAATGAAAGGTGAGGAAATAGTGTATATTAGTGCTAAGATTCATTGGTAGATATGACAATGGAATCTTGCAGACATTCTCTGAATGCTTCTAATTTCTCAGTAATATAGAAAGCAAAATCAATGGCTAAGAGTAAACTTTTATGGATTTGAAAAAGTAGAATAAGGTATGAAATAATAGTCTAGGAAAGATAGTAAAATTAATGTGGGAATGGAGTAAGACAATCTGGTGGAATTGAAGCTCAAAGGAGTTAAATGACCAGAAATTTAAAATATAATCCTGAATGGATAAACAAAATGTGGTATATACACCCAGCCTAAAAAAAGAATGAAATTCTGACACATGCTACAATATGGGCAAACCTTGAACACTTCATGCTAAGCAAAATAAGCCAGTCACAAAAGGACAAATATTGTCTGATTCTGCTTACATGAGGTACCTAGAGTAGTCAAATTCAGAAAGACAGAAAGTAGAATGGTGGTTGCCAGTAGTTTGGGGAGTTGAGGAGGGAAGAGCTTTTGTTTAATGGATACAGAGTTCTAGTTCGGGAAGCTGAGGAAGTTCTGGAACTGAGTGGTGGTGATGGATATCTTACAGTGTAAATATGCTTAACTCCAATGAATTGTCTACCTCAGAAATGTTTAAAATGGTAGATTTTATGTTACATATGTTCTGTCACAATAAAAAACACTATCTGTTAAGCAAAAATCATAAAATCAAATCAAATCAGACAGCATGGCTTTATGTTCCTCTGCAGTCATGTTTAGTCATGCAGACATAGAGCAAGGGGAGAGTTGGATTAAACAACATTGTTTGCTTTTCATGGTCAAGTAAGAAGTTATTATGATAAAGGATGTGATTTAAGACCAAAAAAAATGAGGGAATTGAAGGCATAGATGTAGTTACAGGCAAATGCTGGTAGAATTTTACCCAGTAGGACTGAAAAATTATTGTAGTTGAGATAGTCAAGTGCATCAGAAAAAAGTAGGAGCTCCTATTCAGGGAGTGGGGGCTTAAAGTTGAGATCATGGAAGAATTAAATTGTTGTGTACTGATGCGCTGAAAACATGACCATGGGAGTGAATGATTTAGGGATGGCTGAAGACACAAGTCATAAGAGAAGAGAATGTCAAGGAACTGAGGAAACAGGGTATTGGAAGTATCATCTATATATAGTATGAAATTACTAAGAATTAAAACAACCACATTGTTGTAAAGAACGTCATAAGCCAAGAGCTAAAAATTTCAGGGAAGAGTGAGGCAGATGATGACAATAGATGACTACCACAAGGAAGAGTCATGGCAGTAATGTAGTCTGATGAAATAAGACTTAAAACTGAGTGTTTGTAAGAAGAAGGATGATCTGAAATCAGCCAAGAGGACATATAGTCCATTGCAGGCCTAGAGGTATAAGACACATGAGCTATCACTTTGAGGAGTGCTCCAGGAGAAGTGTCCAGACCCAGGTAGAACATAATATTAATGTCACATTCAGAAAAGAGGTTAGTGATGAAGAGGATTTGCCAGTAATTGGTGTTATGCTCTAATTGACCAAAGACCAAGAGGAACACACCTGTAGTAGGACGAAATCAGAATTATTGACTTGATGCATCAAGGGAAAGTACTTCAGAGGAATCATGGAATTCAGCTTTCAACAAGACAGAGGGGAGGCATCCTTTATGAGGGTTGGGTTCCTGCTTGAAGGATTCTAAGGAACATACTTGGAAGCAAGGATCAGTTCTGGATCAGTTGCAGTTTCTGAGGTAAAATGTGAAGATGAATTAACTGGGGATTAAATGATGTTCTGAAGTGAGGGTGGCTTAGCAAATGGCTGAATCCAATAATAGATGAATATATATATATATATATTTCTATTATATATATAATGAATATATATATAGATTCTATATATATCTATATACATAGATGGGTCTAGCAACATGGGTCTAGAATCCAATAGTCACTCAAAGAGAGGAATCCTTGTGGCATTTGACAGTTGTCACATGAACTCTGCAGAAATGCTGTGTCCTATTAACTTTGTAACTACCTTTACCCCTGACTGACTTCCCAGTGTGACAAATGGCCAGGATGCTTTCCAATCTGAGCTGATAGTCCCTCTCTCAGCCCCAGATAGGCTTTGCCTCCATTGAGCATGGTTTCCAGAAGGCATTTTGGAGGAGATTCAGAAGTGAGAGATGGCACCAAAAAGGACATGTCCTGGACAAAGAGGATTAAGGTGTAGGAAATGAGTGATGACCTGGAAAGCAATGGCTTCTTGGCCTGATTATTCCTCCTGACTATCCTGAGACACATCTGGGGGAAAGTTTCTGAGTATCTAATAGGGTGGGAGAGGTTAGAGATCTCTCTAAAGCTCTCAGAGTCCTGGAGTAACCACCAGGCTTCTTCTGAGAGAGGCCTATAGAGAGGGGGACTTATTTAGAATACACTCTTGACTTCTATGAGAAAGCAGTAAATAAGAAAAAACAGGGCTAGTATAGGTATTACCCCATAGTGAGGAGAAGAGAGCAGCAGAGGAGGAAATAAATAATAAAACAATCAAATCTCACACAGTTTGAAGTTATGTGATATTAAGTCAAATATAACCAATATGCAGCATATTCCCTGAAGTCATCATAGTGTTATAGCAGAGTGTAACTAATATTCATAATGGTGCCCCTGAATTACTAATAAAATAGAAAATTATGGTGACTATGCTCTTTAGAAGGCAATGAGGTAGAGTCAGAATATATTTTATATTTCCTTCTCTTCACAATAAATCATCCATCCATCTTTCTTCACTAGCTCCTTCAGCCTTTCAATTTATTTTTAAACAATTTCCATCAAGAATATTTTTAAAGTATTAAGACAAAAGATAAACCCACAACTACATAGAAAACTGAGCTCTACAGGCAGACTGTTACCCCAAAGGTTGTCCAGTGAGTGGATTGGAGCATGATATGTCCCCATGTTCACATTCTACCTCTCAGTAGATGGGAACAGAACAATGTCTTCTACCAACATCACCCTTAAAAGAAAAATACTGGAGAGTTCAACATAAAACAGTCTTGCCCTACTGGCACTTGCAATGTAGCACAGATGTGTAATGCTGAACTCACCCTTGCATACTGTTTGGCAGTTTACTTGTTGCTTTCATATATATTCCACTATGGATTTTCACAAATATCCTGTGAAGACATGTGATCTCATTCAGGAAAGGCAGTTTAAGAAACTTGTACAAGATCACGTTTCTAATGAGGGGAGGGTGGACTTCCATTCATGTCTCAACCTTCATATCTGTGCAGCCTCTTGGGCAAGGGGAAGAACAGGGAGAGATTGTACAAGTGCTTAAGGAAGGACAACCAAACCCCAGCTCCCTCATACAATCAGGGCCAAAAGGACTGATAAAAGAGAGCAGGAGAAAAAGGAGATGTCTGCACCTCAAACAGGGGTCAGATACAGGAAGCAGCCGAAGTAGGCTAGGGCAAGTTCTCGTTTTGCTTCTTCTCATCCTGAGTGCGATGGATAAAGCCTAAATTCTAGCCCTGCAATCGATCTCACTCAAGTAGTATTCATTTGAGTTTGACCTCAGATTAGTCATTGTGTTGATCTGATTTGACTTGAACTGTGGTCCTAAATCTGAATTCAGTGTTTTTATATTGACCAAACTATATAAATTCATTTTATATACAAAATAGTGTAGTTTGTCGTATTTGGAAATTCTGTAATTCTGTCTTTATTTTCACTGTTGTCAGATTTTATTACCTTACTCATTTGGAAAGTGTACTGATTGTGTTTAAGAGAGAATAAGATCTCCATTAAAATAAAAGATCCCTAAATATTATGAGCATGTTTCCCTGATTCCTGTAGAGACTATCTTCCCAGATCATTGGGCAAATATGGGTAATCTATATATCCAAATGCATATTGAAGAAGCCTAAGGACTCTTTGGAAAATATAAGAAATAAACAGATGTTTCTTAAAGGACATGGAGAACAAGTGGAATTAAAATGTAAGAATTACAGTTTCTAATGTCCCTTAAATATGCTTAGATTACTGTATTACTTGTTGCTTTGCTTAGATATACTAAGCATTTGCTGTATACCAGGGCCTGCCCTCACATGGTTTACAGGAAGCCATATCCATATGAAGAAATGTGACCTGAAATCTATGGGGTATGATAGGAACACAAAAAAATAACATAGTAACTTATATACTAGATTATGGGAAAAGTTTTATCAGCAAATATACCATAGGATCTGAATCTCAGTGTCTGCTATGGAAATTGGGAGGAATGGAAACTACTGGATGAGTTTGTTCATGATAAAACTACCTATGACAGGAATCCAAAAATGTAGAATGGAACAGAGAACTAGGTTAGGAGAGAAAGAAGAAAGACCATGAAAAGCTCTTTGTGTCACGAAAATCAGCTTGAACTTCATTCCTTCAATAATATTCTTAACAGGGCAAGCTAACTGCTACAACTCTCAATTTCAGTATTTTGGAAGAAATTTCATAGCAATATTATAACTTACTCAAATGTAATAATACATGTGTGGGTGGTAGGATAATGTTTGCAATGGCACAATAATGAACTAATTGTCAGATCTTGCTCATCGCCCTTAATTTTTACTTGCTTGATGATTAACAGTTTTTCCTGTAGGCCAATGATTCAAGATAATTATGTGGTTCCATTTTTGTTAAGTATCCAAGTTCAATATGTATGGGGAAGATTTATTCTGCATCTGTTGGGAATACTTTATAATAATTATTGAGCATGTAATATCCTCCAGGGTCTGAGCTAAGTGCTTTGTATATAGATAATTTCATCCTCAAAATTCTTGTATTAAGTAATACTATTTTTCACATTTCTCAAGTGAAGAAACTAATATACGCAGAAAGTATAAATAGTTCATCCAGGGTGACACCTCATGAATGGAAAATTGGAACTTGAACCCAAGTTTCACAGATAGCAAAGACCGTATTCATATATATTAAACCACTCCTAGTGGTTACATTTCCTTCCCTCAGGGAGAATATAGTTTAGTGTAATAAATAGTCAACTATAAAACAGACAGTAAATGCACCCTATAAGGGCACAGTAGATGAAAACCTGCCATAGACCTGAGTCCCTGAGGAATGTTTTCCATGGGATGGGACCTGGAAAATGAAAGATAAAAAGAAGAAGGATATTTCAGGTTAAATGGAGAGAGAAACAAGAGCATAATGTCTGTGAAAAACCACAAGTAGTTCCATGGGACTTACAGGGCTTGTGACATTACGGGGGATGGCATCAGAACCTTGCACTAAGACACATACTGTCCAGACACTGTTGAAGCCTCTTGATTTGGGCCTTTATACACACTCTATCTAGCATCAATTTAATCCAAAAGAATACAAATACAAAGTTAGAGGTCAATGACTTGCTAAAATCCCTAAATTATGAGCTGCAGGAAGAGCTTCTGATAAAATACAACCAGGAAAGTATATGGTTTCTAAGAGCTGCAAACATCTGCTGGCATGTACAATGAATGTGTTGGCCTCTGTCTAAGGCTATACATACAGTTGACCTTTTCATACCTCCAGGTTTTCACCTTTAGTGGTCAGGCATTTCAAGTTTATGCATATTAAGGGAACCAGCCTAAATGCATGTCAGTGAAGTCTGTAGAATCATCAGAAATTATCAGACAGGTTTTCTGAATCATAATTTTCAGGATTGTGGAATATCATTCAATGTTATCAACTCTAGTAAAAGGGCCAGAGCCAGAAAAGGGAGTGTAGCTATTAAGATAAATAAATAAAATTCAACATAGTTGTCTGGGTTGTGTAGTACTGGGCTAGAAAGTATGATTTAGCACTAACTTTAAAAAGTTATTAATTTTTAAATTTTAAATTAACCTTCAAGTAACCTTGAATAAGCCCTCAAGACTAAGATGTTTAGCTTTACAAACCTGTGTCACCAATCCTCCCCCAACCACTAACAGGAGGAAAACTCTATGATTTCCACAAGGAGTTTGCTATTTGGGATGCAGGCGTTTAAAACCGTCTCCAACATGCTCCTGTTTAGACAAATGAAACAGGGAATGAGCAAAGAACTGTGCTATAATAGAGCTCAGAGAGGCTACCTAATGTGCCTCTGAAATAAAGCCCAAGAGCTGTGGAGTCTTCAGTTATTTATTTTTCTCACCCACTGATGCACACATCTATAGTTTTAATGTATCTGAATTTTTTTAAAATCCCTGCTGTCAAAATAATGAAGATACAACACTTGGAACAAACAGTTTGCTCCATTTACAAGTTAAATTTAACCTCTTAGATTAAATTTTGGGCTGTCCTACAGGTACCTCCTAATTACTAGCAACATTCTACAGCTAAAGAGCAAATCTTTCACAACTATCCCTTTATCTATTTAGTTCCATAAATCCCAAGAAATGCACCCTGACTTCAACTGATCAGTTGTAAATCAGGCTATGTAGAGGAGCGGAAAATAAGAGTAAAAAGCAACATGCTTGATAAATGAAAGAGAATTTCATAAAAGTTGAGGTGTAGGAAAGTCATAAAGGATAAAGCAGCATTACAGGACTCATTTCTCTGGCATACATTACTTTCCAAATGAAATTGTAACTAAGCTTCAACAAGCCATTCCTCCATGTGTAATTCAGCTGCTTCTATTCAATGGGGCTCATGATAAAACCAGTTAATTCTATGGAATTAGCCCATTATTATACCTCCTTTCTTGTCAAATGAGTCCTCTGATTGGAGGCAATGTCATGAAAAAAATACCAAGTCAATGGCCAAGGCGCCCCATAGCATGCTATCCCATAGCATAAATGCACTAATAGCGGTGTTAGCAGAAGCACACTGGGCAAGAAATACAAATACGTGCCCAGATCATGAAAGATTAAGTTTTGTCCCCTCCATGAGGAACAGGCAAGGTATCATACAATCAACCTTCTATCAGGTAGCTGGCCTGTAACCCAGAGAATAGTCCAGGATGAGTACCATAAACCAGTAGCATTTGTTGAGTCAGCCTTGATGAGAAGTACTAAGTTATCGAACATCTCCTTGAGGCCACAGAAACTGTCATCAAAAGTCTTTTTTACAGGATAAGGCAGGTTCTTTGAGATAAAGGAAAGATTTTTGCCTTTGCCAACAGAAGAGGATTTGAGTCAACCTTGTCTGTGTCTGCCCAAAGGATTCTTTCCCATATTTCAGAGTCCCCATGCTTCTCCTTTATTATTCTTACGTTACCTAATAGACCTGACAATGCTGAACATTTAATTGGGGCTGAATTTCCATGCCCCTTTCGGCTAGGTCCATTACTTTGTCAGTTGTATGTGACCTGCCACAATAAGATATATAGCACTCTTAAATAGCCTTTGAGGCTGTTTGGCTTTTTGATACATATTCTAAGCTTTAAAATTCTCCATTTCCTGGTCTACACTCCCTAGGACCCTAACTTTTAATCATTATTGCCATGATAACAACTAAGTTCACAACTGATCTCTCAATGCCTTGCCCTCTACCTGCACCTAACCCCACGCCACTACTATGAATTTTGAGATAATCGTATTGCTACTGTATGCTAAAAATTATCCATGTCCCATGCCCCCAACAAGAACATTCTCTTGAACTAAGTGAGCAATTCACTCCCAGTAGCCATTCTAATCCCTGGTGCCAATTACTGCAGACCGGTTTTGGCCCAAAAATAATGAAGTCTCAAATTTGTTATGTGAGGAGAATTTCATGAATGGAATCTGTTTACAAAGGTATAGACAGTTTGTAAGGAAAAAATAAAAGGTAGTATAGTGTGCTGGAGCCAGTAATAGTGTGGAAATGCTAATCCTCGCAGGCCTGAAACAATGAGGATTATAAGGAATATCTACTAGAATCCATGAGACAGACAAACACACACACATACAGAGAAAGAGAGAGAAGGAAGGAGGGAGAGCATTGCTTAGAGAGGGCTACCTAAAAGGAGCTGTGAATTTTAGACAAAGGATACATTCATTTTTTGACACAATGCCACCATGTAGAAACTAGAATAATTTTTGTAGAATAATTTTTCCTCTCTTTCTCTCTCTGACCTATACTGCAAGTATTCCCACTGTCCGAACCCAAACTGAATCCAGAGGACAAGAAACCCCAAAGTAGTCCATCCAGGGTAGCCTCCCAGGACACAGTCCACGGTAGAGAAGGATAGATGGTGAATCTGAATGGTCAAAGGCAAGATCTTGCATAGTAACTGAAATTCTCCATTTTAAACAAATTCAATCAGATGTATAGGCAAAGCAACATACATTTTTTTCCCAGTCATCCCCCTCCCTAGCAGTATTTTTGCCTACACATTTGCAGATCCTTAAGAAATAAATCAAGCTACATACTTAGAATAAAAATTATCAGTGTTGTTATGTTTTATTATTAAATTCTGCGCTCTGAGTACAAATAAGAACAAAATTCCTATCAGTAGACACAAAATCATGGTAAATACTATAATCAAAGTAGTTTCATTCAGAATAATTTTTCATCTTCTAGCTAAATAAAGAGATAAGAATAAAAAAGGATAAGATATTTATATCTCATGTATTTCTATAATCATTTACTACTTTCCATCTTTGCCGTATTTTTCTTCTTTTGAGTAGCTTCACTTGTGGTCTAACTATTTTAAGGATATCTTCCTTCATTGTAAATATAATACCTGTATTTTCAGTAAACAAAATTTATTTCAATCTCTATCCATAATATGTAGATCATTTTGACCTGGTTCATAATGGCATACCTTCAATGTGCATAAACACAAGAGCAAATAAAAACTACAACAAATTAAGAGGCAGTTCCAGGTAAGACCTAAAGTTTCTGCTAAATAAATAAATAACATGTTGATTAGAGTATTAGTTGATGGGATGTCTTTTAAAAGTGATACATCCTGGGACACCTGGCTGGCTCAGCAGTTGAGCATCTGCCTTTGGCTCAGGACATGATCCCAGAGTCCCAGGATGGAGTCCCACAGAGAGCCTGCTTCTCCCTCTGCCTCTGTCTCTGCCTCTCTTTCTGTATCTCTCATGAATAAGTAAATAAAATCTTTATAAAAATGAAAATAAAATAAAAGTGATACATCCTGAAGATGACAGATAAGTTATTTCTCAAAGGCAGCACTGTTCTGATTAAAGTCAGTGGTTAAGTAATCAAAATTAGCATCCTGATTTCACAAAATTAATTGGATACCTACTGTATGACAGATATTGTGCTAGAAGGTGATAGTCCAGTTGAAGAAACTAATTTTTAAGCAAGTACTTATAAATCCATGTGAATCAAGGAATAATCTATCAAATCATGTCTCTAGCCCTTCCAACAATTTACTTTTTCACAACCATGTAACTTGACTCTGGTCTGCTTTGCTCACTGTTCTCCATCTTCCCCAGAAATATGTTCTCTTTTTTTCCTTTCCAATCATACTTCATCTTCAAAGCTTAACTCAAGCTTTATGTAACAAAGGCTGTTAATTCACCTCCAAATTAATTCTTACCTCCCTGCTGAGAATATATCTTTACCAGATTTCTCTGCCTCCCTTACTCTCAGTTGGGGCCCCTAAAAAAGAGGACCACCCAATGGAATGTGAGTGGGTTAGTATGAACCACTGATGAGTATAACCTATCAAGTGTCCAGCAATCAGTGCTTCATGCTCCTTCCTACAACCAGGAGACTGGGATGGTAATATCCAGATTGACTTCAGAAGCCATGTATTAAAACTGCAACTTGGGCCATTAGCCTGGATTCTTGATAACTATATGGAACCAAGAAACCTTTGGACTATTACATGAGCAAACAATAAGTTACTAATATGTTGAAACTCACATTTTGGTTTCTATTCATTACAACAACTCAACTTATGCTAACCTGCCTCTTCCATTAAACTACTTACGGTCATTCCCTTTCACACCCATTGAGCCTTTGTACATTACACCATACATTCCAACACTCATTTGTGACCTCATTTTTTTTGGTATAACATTTTTTTAGGTAGACTTCTTGCATTTTATAGTCCCTAATTCCTTAAACCAGGGATCATCTTATCCCTGAGCATAACCAGGAGTTTTGCATAAAGAAATATGATTATCAAGCCAAAAGCATTAAGTAAAACTTCGTTGTGTAGTGAAGTATTAATTTTCCCCAAAAAGAGATCTGCCCAACTCCTGGGAAGTAGGCTTTAAATTCTTAGAATTTCCTGAAGGGTATGAGTGTCTTTGGTATTCATATAGCTTATACTACCTAGTAGACTCCTGGTGAGTTTCCAGATAGCTTATGTTAATGAAATGACTCACTATGTTAGCTCGACACATCAGAAAGAATAACCATGTGCTTTGACTTGGAGTTTTGAACCATGTGATATCAGCTTGGCCTCCAGGGAAATGAAGGGGCAGGAGACTGAGTTCAACCATGAAGTGAGGATTTGATCAATCATACCCAGGTAATGAAGCTTCAGTAAAAATCTGGACACAGAACTTCCTGGATTGGCAATATTGTCACACACTGATGATTCAGAAGTAACATGCCCCTGAGGCATGGAAGCTTCAAGCTTAGAACCCTCCCAGATGCAGATTCCTCCTGCAATGTCTTTTCTGTTGTCCAATTCTGATGTGTGTATTTTTCTGTAATAAAATTATAATCATAAATGTAGAGCTTTCATGAGTTCTGTGATTCATTTCAGCTAATTTCAATACCTGAGGGAGTCCATGGGGACTCTAAAGTTGTAGCCAACTGATATGAAGTCAGGCTGGCCCTGGGGACTCCCAGACTTACGGCTGGTGTCAGAAGTCTTAAGTAGATGTGGCCTCCAGACTGGAGGATTGTGCCCTTAACTTCAAGGTTAGCTAACTCTGGGTACTTGCAAATTCTAAATTTGAATTTAAAAAAAAAAAATCAGTATGTGCATAGGATGAAAAGTAAGAGCCCCTTCCCCCACCCCCACTTCTGCAACCCTGTGCCTCTAGGGGGCATGGCAGGGGTGAGAGGGGAACAGATGGGAGGCTGTGAGCCCCAGAAGGCAAGTGGCCAGAGTCCCACCTGCTGAAGCCCAGCCCACGCTACTTGTGATTTGACCAAATGTTTTCAGCTAATGGTTTAACAGAAAATGCTTAGACAGACTTCTTGCCCTTGAAAATCGCCACCACATTCTCAGCCAATGTAAGCCCTGTTACCAAACAACAAAAATACCGCACCTCCCAATTTTATTCAATCAGCAAAGACAAAACCTATTTTTTTGTTTATCAGAAATGTTAAAAGTGTACCTGTAGCAATTTTGAACAAAGCACATTAAGCTTTGTGAGATAAACTTGAGGTGAAAGTGTATAAAACAAATATACAAACGTCACTGTAATGACCAAGGTAGCTAGTGTTCATCAGGGAAAGCTAATCAGAAGGTTTGCCTGGTTATATCGTATTTATGCTTCTCTTATCTATTCTAATTCAGGGGAGGGAGAAGGTGGGAGTGAGGACCAGGATAGAGAGGAGGGGATGGTAGACCAATGCCTTGTGCCTGGTGACAAATTAAATAAAACACATCAAATTAAAAAAAAAAAAGTATGAATCACAATTTTTTACTCTTAAAAAATAAACTATGTTTTCCCACTCTACCCACTAAAAAGGCCTAGAAACAATGATAACCCAGTAGTAGTAATATCTCTATTTCCCAGATCCTGATCTTTAAATAACATTTCTGAGCAGGCTTCTTCGATTATTCCATATCAAGAACATAGATATACCCCACAGACCGGATCATTTTGCTGTACCAGAAAGTAAAAAGCTATCAAAGACAAACGAGATTAATGTCAAAAGGACATAGAAGTCAACATAAAGGGGCTCACAATAACCTCATAATAGAACAATTTAAACATCAAAAGGAATAGCAACAATAAATTGAAATTCATCTTATGAAAACAAAATTTCATGGTTTCATGATTATATTTCTCTAAAGAAACTCGTTTATCACTATCAGATATTGCTAGGGCATCAACTCCTTATTCTGAACACTGAAAAATAAAGGGGAACATTAAGCATTTTTCTTCTTTTCCTGTACAAATAGAATTCTGGAGAGCAAAGTAGTTGAGGTAATACTTTTATTTAAAGAAGACTTCCAGGTAAAAAATACAGAAAGGAAAACCAAATTAGAAAATCATCTTTCTTATTATCTCTCTTACTTTTCCTTCCTCTTCCCCTTTTCCTGCCACTTCCCTCCCCTTCCCTTCCCTCTCACTTACCCCTCTCTTTCCTTCCCAAACAATCCAGTCCTAGAGTCATTAGTTAGGCCACTGCAAGTAGGCATTCAGGCTTGAGGACAGAGGGAGACATGCTGTTCCACGGTGGAATGTTGTTTGCAGCTACATAACAAGTGACCTCAAACTGAGAGACTTAAAACCACACATCTATTATCTCACAGTTGCTATGCATCTGAAGTCCAGGCACAGCTTTACTGGATCCTCTGCTTAGGGTCTCACAAGGTCAACATCAAGCTTTCAGCAGGAGCTGCGGTCTTATCTGACTTGAGAAGGATCCACACTCATCTCACTCAAGCTGTTGGTAGAATTCAGTTCTCTCTAACAGTCTAAAGGCATCGATTTCTTGCTGGCTATTGATAGGAGGCCCCCATCAGCTCCTAGAGGCTTTCCACAGTTCCTTTTCACACAGGCTTCCCCAACACGGACACTTGCTTCCTTGTTGCCAGAAATACATACTGAAGTATTAGGGAATGGATGGGCTTCACATCATTAGCAAACTCTCAAAGACATAGGAAGAAACAATCTTCTTTCTATATTGTACTTCCAAATTTTCAGTAAGTTTAAGAATTGTTTGTTTGTTTTTTTTAAGAATTGTTTTTTAAAAAGCTTTTTAATATGGGTGCCTGAGTAGCTCAGTCAGTTGAGTGTCAGACTCTTAATTTCAGCTCAGGTCATGATCTTAGGGTTAATCGAGCCCTACCTCAGGCCCTATGCTTGGCAGGAGATCCACTTGAGATTCTCTCTCTTTTTCTCTCTCTCTCTCTAATAAATAAATAAATCTTTAACTTAAAAAAATAATAAATTACAACCACAATTCAGTGATGAATCCAGACAATGATCAGCAATGGAAGCTAAAACTACAAGGTATCCTGTAACTACAGTATCTTATAGTTTAAAGTTCCATAGCCTCTTCTTTGTAATGGAGGGCTTAGGCTAACTTCACCTAAACCAACTGATTCATCTCAGTGTAATTAATCATTAATCAACAAAGGAGAACAGGCTTCAGGATGTGATGTATTATGAAGCACACGGAAGCTACTATGAAGTATTCTCTCACAGTTTGGATCTGAGAGGCATAGTTTGCCTCTAGTTCTAATGACTAGTAAACAGAAAACATGGAAGAAAGCAGACATTTAATAACATCACAAGGAAACAATCAGTCAAATCTAGAATGTAGAACATTCTACTGGACAAATTAACTGGTTTCTCCAACAAATCAATTACAAAAAAACAAAAAAAGAAAGAAAGAAAGAAAAGAAGAAAAAAAAAAGAAAAGAAAAGAAAAGAGGTATATAAAGGAAGAATTTAGTATAATAAGAGACTTTAGAGATATAATAACTAAATGTAATTATGGACACATCACTGTGATCATGAGAAAAATGTAAAGACTACTTATAAATGATATGAAGGAATTATTGTTAAATTTGATAGAAATGATTACTACATGATAGTAGCTACATTTTAAATTTCTCTTTATATGTTAGAAATGTGGGGCAGTGTATTTATTTGTAGATTGGTATGATGTTTCAGATTAGCTTCAAAACCAACCAACATGATAAAAGGTGATAAAACATTTGGCAAAGGTTGCTAATTTTTGAAGAGAGGAGTAGGTTCATTATACTAGTCTCTCCTTTATTGTGTATTTTTGAAATTTTGCATTTTGAAAAAAAAAATCTATATAAAAAATTAACCTGTTGTTTTTCTTAAAATGGCCTTGAATTTATTTATTCTCCTTTAACAATATAGGACATCAAATGTTCACATGGAAATTTGAGCTGAAGAAAGGACACAGGGAAGTTTTGGCTTGTTTTAAATGGTTCAAAACTTTGAGTAATATGGGAATAAGGAGGTGACATGGCATGGATCAATGGAGAAGAAAACAGCTAGTAACCTGAAGAGAGAAGGTATAAATTTACATTACACATATATACCCTCCCTGACAAAAGGACCCTTAGTTAAAACTGGGAAGAGCCATTGTCAGTGATAATCTTGCTAAAGAAAGAAGACTGGTGGAGCAAGATTATGGTGGGATATACTTTGGATATGATAAAGTCCGACTTGTGTTTAGGAAATAACAAGGTGCATAATGATAGGCATAAGTCATACACCTGGCCGGCCCTTCAGATAAGGCCCTCTTGATTCTCCATATCAAGCAGCTATCCCAAACTTCATCAGAAATTCCGAGAAGTTCCTTTGCATGCAGCCCTGATAGAAAGAGTCCTAGCAGACTTTCCAGAACACTTAAAGAGGTCATTACAAGCCCCAGGAGAGACTAATTCAATTACTACAACATGAAATTGTTGTGAGGATGTCCACAGCTTGTCTACAGGTCCAGATTTGGAGACAGATGGCTTCAGAGGTCTGAGATGGACTCTCTGCTAAGGAATCAGTTATCAAGCCTTCCAGAGCCATAGGACTAAATTCTTTATATTCTAAATAAATATAAATGTCCCAGCAAGGTGGGGAATAAATTTCTTTGTCAGAAATAAATTAAAAATCTAGAAATGTGTTTCATCGAGAAATAAAATTACTCGATAAACCAAAAGCCTTTTTTTTTTTTTAGAATTTCTTTTAAAAACTTATCTTAGTCCAAACACAAATCTCTTCTTTACAGTGGGGACCTGAAGAATATCTTTAACACAGTAAGCACCCAATAACTGGTCTAATATAAATGAAAGCAAGATTGCAAATAGAAGGGCATAGAAGCTCATCAGGCTTAAACCATGAATATTTCCAATTTAAAAACAGCAACACAAAAATCCCTATTGAATTCTTTCATCAACAATTGACAGGGATCATTATGCCCAATCTAAAACTGCTAAATCTGAATATCAAAGAGTTTAATGTAGCTTGCCCCAAGCTACTCAACTGTTACTACTTAATAGTAAAACAAATAGCTGCAAATTAAAAACCCAAGTTTCCAGCAGCCTTTGTGTTAGACCTTTTCTTTTGTCTTTTCCCTTAAATGGCTGAGTAGGAGAATAAAGGTAATCTTTGGAAGTGAGATAGATGGACAGAGCAATTCAAAACAAATATAGAGTGGATCGAGTTTCCTGCAGAGCAGAGAAACATTACAGAGATATCACTGTGTGTAGAATGAATCTTATGGGCTTAATATTTCATATTAACTTTTTTCCCTGCTGAAATTTATTTTAGAAAATTCAAGCTAAAACATCGCATTTGGATCCAGGTGTGTCCTTTACCTTTGACCTCAATAGGAGTTCTACACATATGAAAGTAGAAATTGGCTTTTTACAGTAGATCAATAAAAGCTCCCTGGGAGTGAGCCGAATGCCTCCCAGAAACACTTCTGTCTTTACATCTCATAAAATGACCTTGATATCTGGAAGGAAAAATATTCTATTTTCCCATCCACTTCTCTTTTCCCATATCACAGAAACTGCACATTGCTTATACTATGCAGTACCCCATGACAGCTGGAAGAGAGATTTATCACATTCTGATACTTTTCAGTTTAGAGAGGTCTTGCTGCTGTTCCATTTCACTTGCATGCAGCTCAAGAATAGAGAAATTGGACTCAAATATTCACTGTAACTAGATATTCCACCAAGGAAATCAGTAAATATGTCCTCTGTCCTGTTTTCTCAACTTTCCTTCCTTCATTTCCATCTACCCTTATTTAATTCTCTTTCGCCATAAATGTACAAAATTGGACATACTATATTTCACAACTGTGCTTACTAAATTTCAGCTAGAAGCACTTATTATGGATAAAAAGACCTCTTTTTGGGCAAGTCGACACAAATAACTACAACTTTCAAGTAAATTACTGTAGATTTAAGGAAAGCATTGTAGATTCTATTTTCACAATTCATGATTTCCTGGAAAATATTTAGACTCAAAGAATGCTGTCCCTGGCTTTCCAGGAAATAAATAATTTCATTATTTAGCTAGCATACCATGGCTTTGCTTGGAAACATAACTTGAGGAAAACTCACGTAATGGGAATTTGGATATCTTGATCCACATACTCTCAGAATTATACTTTCTATAAAAAGCAGTAACTGGGATTTAAAAGGGAAAAAAAGACACAGACTTCAGTTTAAAAGCCTTGGCTGCCTCCTTTCATTTTCTCAGTATCTTTTAATAACCAGCGCTCACTTCAAGGTCGTGCCTGTGTGCACAATTAGAGCAGTGCTATGGTAAATCCAAGGCAAACTTAGCAGTTTCAAGGTGGGACATGAAGACATACACCTCTCCTCAGCCTCATTTTAGATTTTGTACCTAGGACTCCCACGTCAGGCACATTAGTTGGTGAGTTCAGGCATTTGCTAAGCCTAAACTCACTCATAGCCAGCTCATTCTTCTATCTAAATCTTTGTTTATGGGGATCCCTGGGTGGCGCAGCGGTTTGGCACCTGCCTTTGGCCCAGGGCGCGATCCTGGAGACCCGGGATCGAATCCCACATCAGGCTCCCGGTGCATGGAGCCTGCTTCTCCCTCCGCCTGTGTCTCTGCCTCTCTTTCTCTCTCTGTGACTATCATAAAAATAAATAAATAAATAAATAAATAAATAAATAAATAAATAAATCTTTGTTTATACCCTTATGTTTGAATTATCTATAACTATGCCCTCAATGTGGTAGTCATTAGCCATGTGTGGCCATTTAAATGTACATTATAATCAACTGAAATTAATATAATTATATATAGCTAGTGGGTACCATACAGACAGTGCAGATACAGAATTCTTTCTTCATCGAAGAAAGTTCTATTAGACAGAGATTATCTATATTGCTTTTAACTTTGTGCATACTACCTCTTCCTGTCTCTACAAAACAACATAACTCTCTCCAGCTAAATCTCCTACATCTTGCAGAGCTGCTACTCTTCTGATGATTCTCAGTAGTCCGAATGCCATTGCTCTTATTTCAATGCCACTTGTCATCCCAATACTATCTTGTATTACTAAGCTCTTCTGTATAGATCTCATCAATTATATTCATTCAGTCTTCAAATATTCCTCAAATATCCTACATCATAGGCACTGTTCTGAGTCCTGGGAGATGATATTTCAAAATAGACAAGGGCATGAGCTTCTTGAAACCAGAGCCAATACTTCTTTGACTTCTCCAGTGTTTAGAACAAAGTAAGGACACAATAAGTGAATGAAAAAGATACTTATTAAGCAGCTACAGAAGTCTAAGTGCTAAAATAAATAAAGAAGCGAACAATAAAAATAAGGAATATTTCTATAGAAAGAAATTTGATGCCTTCCCACTGGGTCTACATCCTGAGTGCTCATCCTTCCCACAGAGTGTACATTCTTAACCTAGTGCATCATTTTCAGAACTTTTTTTTTAACATTGAATTACTGAGGCAATTGACTCAACAAGCTATGTGTTGAGCTCTTTCACAGAAGAGAATATTCGTTTTAATCATAACAGAAGAAATATATTAGTTACAGTTAAGGCTAAGATACTTTAACAAAGATTTTTTTTAACCCATGGTTATATAATATACAGTTAACTTCTTTCTCATATAATAATCCAAGGGGAGCATTCAAGGTTATCAGGGTAGCTCTGATCCACAAGATCCTTTAGATTATAGCACTCTTTTAGCTAGTTGCTCCACCACTCACCTAATGTATAATTTTCATCTACATGCTTGAAACTGGATCAAAAACACATTATGTTCATAAAACAAGGAGCAACAGGGAGGAAATCCAGAATATTTTTTACTTTTAAGCAATGTATCACATCTATTCCCATCCCACCAGTGAACTTGGTCATGCAGGAACTCTCAACCAAAAGAATTCTGAGAAATGTAGTCTCTAGCTAGATGGCTATAGGCTCCCAAAGAATGGGATGGTAAGAGGAAGGGGAGCCTTCCAGTGAAATACTTTAGCTGTACTATCTAGAGAAACTATTTTCTTAGGTTATTAGTCCATTTATACATAACACTTTAAGAAACTACCAAAAGAATCATAATTCTAAACATATGCCTGGTGAAGAAAGCATTATCATGTTCTATTCAGGATTCACATTGGTATTTTCTAAAAGCTTATATATGTCCTAGAATAAAACTGATAAAAGGAATGCTTACTAATTAATAGTAGGTCTTAATAAGTGCTGTTGACTTACTCTATTACTAGTTTCTAAAATGTATACAATATATGAACCTGCCTCAAAGAGCAAATGACTACGAAGTAGACCAGCAGAATGCACAGTGCATTTAGCATACACTCAGATAAAACTACAAAGTACACATTATATGTCACCTCTTCTTTTTCTCTATTTTAATACTCAGCATCTTCCTGAGAACAACACCAAATCTTAAAGGCTCTTTAAATAAAAACACCAGTGCTCTGAAAATTCTTCTCCACAAAGAAGAAAGATTGTATCCGAAAATCCTTAATACCTGAGCATAAATTTGTTCAAGTGATATTCTCCAAAGAATATTCACGCTTTAGTGGAGGTCTTGGGGGAAAAGAACAACTCAAATGACTGATTTGCAATGCTTGTATTTCAGGATTCAAACTCCTATCTAAAAGAAATCTTTAAGGTAATCTGATCCTTACTGGCTGTTCCAAGCCATGCGATATAAGGATTATAGAGGGAATATAAATCATTATAATCTACATACAGCTTGACCTGATTATACTCACATTATTTCAGTAGTAATGTTTGCATCCTCTATTCCTTGCACAGCTTCAAGTGTGCAGTTTTTCCCTGAGCACAAAGCCTTCCGACCAACTACATTTTGACACTGCTACCAGGGACAAACTATTGAGCTTCATGTTCCCTTAAACTAAATTATTATGTTTTTAGTATTCTGGTTTATGACAGTGACCCAGAAAACTGTAAGAATATTGCCTGCTGCCAACCTTGAGAAATATATCTTACTGAACTCAGTCCTTGGCAATGTCACTCAGCCTCAAATATTAATCCACCCACTTGTCCCAGCTGGAAGCTACATTGCAATTAACATAAATAAATGATAGATAGAAGATAGATAAAAAGAAAGTAAAATGATTCATGTTCATTTCCTAAAATCCAAAGACTATTCAACTATATCCAAAGGTTGGTAAAAACTTGTGATGGTATTAGAAGCTTTTTGGGAGTAAAATCTTAATAACGAAAAACATGATGTTCCAAGTTTTTATCATCACCTAAAACAACAATGTATTAATATGTCTCATATTTCTGACTTGACTGGAAGAGCCAAAGAGTTTTTGCTCGAAGTATCTCATTGATTACATCCAGAAAGCAACGTGGGGCTAAAGTCATCTGAAGGATGTACTGCACCAATGTCCAACCAAGATGGACAGCCCCCTCACAGGGCTGAAAACTGATACTGGCTGTAGGCTGGGAAATCAACTGATGCTATCTTTCAGAACTCCTACACATAGCCTGTACGTGGGGTTAATCTTTACAGTATGAGGCTTCATTCCAAGAGCGTCGATTCCAAGAGCCCAAAAGTAGAAGCTGCCATTCTTTTAAGATGTAGGCCTAAACACTGGCACAGCATCAACCCTTCCTTATTCTATTGTTGAAGCAGTTGCAGAGCTCACCCAGATTCAAGGAGAACACAGACTCTATTTCTCCATGAAAAAGTCATAGAACTGATAGACACCTTTAACTGGTCACACATGGCTGTACACTCACTGCACATATAAGGAACAGCAAAGACATCATTGGGAACATCTTGTTGAGGGGTTGCCTGGGTGGCTCAGTAAGTTAGGCATCAGACTCTTGATTTCAGCTGGGGTTGTGACCCATGGGGTCATGGAATCGAGCTGCACATCAGGCTTTGGGCATGGAGTCTGCTTGAGATTCTGTCTCCCTCTCCCTCTGCCCATCCCTCTGCTGCACTTGCTCGCACTCTTTCTTTCTCACAAAAAAAAGAAAAAGGAACATATTTTGTATTATCAGATCAGTAAACTAAATGTGATATTTCAGACCAAAATAATTTACTTTAAATTATTTCAAATGAAGTTTATGTGGCCTCTAAGGAATTACAAAAGTCCTGTTATGATTACTACTTGGTAAGTTATGAAGTTCTTTTCAACAGAAGCAAGAACTGGATAATTAAAGTGAGATTGTAAGGTAGCAATACTTATAAAAACAAACAAACGAACACAAGAACCTAACAGTTAAATTTGGAATACCCTAAATTGTAAAGGAAAGGAAAAGTGAGGAAGTCTTTCATGAAAAAGCAACAAGGATAAATTTTAATTAATATATCAGCTACCACCTGTTCATGATTCAAAGTGAATTTTAAATAGAGATCTAAATTTCTCTAAAGATTTCTAATTAAACATAAAACATTTGTAAACAAAAAGGCACAGTGGCAGAGACAGGCTGCTTGTCAGTCTGGTTTCTCTTTCTGGGCCTTCGTAAGACTACACATCATCGCACCCCTGCCTTTCTTTTTTTTTTTTTTAAGATTTTATTTATTTATTCATGACAGACACAGAGAGAGAGAGAGAGAGAGAGAGAGAGAGAGAGGCAGAGGAATAAGCAGGCTCCACGCAGGGAGCCCGACATGGGACTCGATCCCAGGTCTCTAGGATCACATCCCTGGACGAAGGCAGCGCTAAACTGCTGAGCCACTGGGCTGCCCCCACCCCTGCCTTTCTTGCAGTTAGTTAGGTCTCCATGATTGGGTTCTGGTCAATGGAATGTATGCAGAATTGACTGACATCACTTCCAAAACTAGCTATAAAACAATCTGTGCAGTTCTACATGTTTTCTCTTTCCTTCTTAGCTAGGCCGATGAGAGAGATACAGTGGAGGACTCACACTAGCCTCTTGGGGTCCACATAGAATAGACAAGTCACCCTCTGGTAGAGAGATCTGCCCTGTTCACATCTGCCGAGAGCAAGAAAAAAATAATCCTTTGTTGTGCAAAGCCACTGACAAATGGCGGCTGCTTGATAGAGCCACTAGCACTAAACATATTACTAATTAATATAGAAAGTAAAAGTTAGAATCTCACCTACCTCTTATAAGAGACACTGCAATCACCTTCTTTGAAATGCTCAATGTATTTTAGGAATTCAAAGTTGACAGACACCATGGATGTCATCTGGCCAGTCTATTTTCTTGATGCCAATAACCACACACTGCCACCAATGAAGAAAACACTTAAAAACGTCCAGATTTGGAGAAATATACCTTGTACAAAGCAGGGGCATGGAATCCTGTGTTGCCATGACAACACAAGCATAATTCCATTTCAAAAGGATCACTAGCTCTCCTATGAAATACAAACTTCTCTTCCAAGCAAGGTTTTTGAAATGTTGCATGACCAAAGGAAAGTACTGAATATCTCACTCCAAATAACTGATTACATCCTTTGATGCCATCAATACCAACTGCAACCAATAATAAGGAGCCACTGTGGTTTCTTCAGTTGTCCCCAAACATGAATGCCAACAACAGACTCAAACTTCAGATGGCATATCATTTACATCACTAGGAAATAAAATAGCTTTTCCTTCAGGGATAGCAATTGTGAAAGTTCATTAGTTTTCTCAAAGTGAAATGTTTTGATCTAATAAACTAACCTCATGAATAAACTCATATCCCAAAAGTCTTGCTGTTTTAAATAAAATTACATGATATACACTGATGTTCTTTGAGGCTTTGTGATAGTAATACTACAGATATGTATTATTTTGGAATTATAAGTAACCCTACAGATCATTCAATCCAAATTCCCCATACTGTGAATTAGGAAATTGAGACTCAATCATGCTTAGTGACCCAACCACAAGATTAATTAATACTATTTTGTAATAATACACTGCTTTGTACTACTGCACTGTTGATACTATTTTTATACTGTATAGGGTTTTCTGTTAAAAATAACATGCAGTGATGCATGCATCACATGCAGTGATGTCAGTCAATTCTGCATACATTTCCAGCCCTTACTTCAGAATGCTTACATGATCAATACTGTAATCTCTAAGGGTTAAAATATATATATATATATATATATATATATATATATATATATATTGCCAAGATTCTACTTCAGTGTGTAAAAGTAACTTGTAATCTTTTTAACTATAAGGAGTTTAATGAAAAAATAAATTGATCTCTTAAATATTTCAAAATCTTCCTTGTCCTTTAGTGTCTTTTGAAAAACTAAGACTATAAAACTTTATCAAAAAAAAACTTTATCAAGCTTTTATTAATTGTAGAAAAAAAGAACTATCTTATCTAATGAAAAGTGTTTATTATATGCCCAATTATAAAATAAATTTTAGTACACAGCTTTATTATTACAGTTGCATATATTAATTGAGCTACTCAACATTAAAGCCTTACTTTAATGAATAGATAAGAATGACTTTAATTAAATTACTGATGTACCTGAAATGTAATTTAGATATTTATTCCATAAATAGCAATTACACTATATTATGTTTAGAGCATTTCTAAACTCGTTGAAAATAATTAGTTTACCTAATTAGGAAGCTGTACCATTCAAATATCACTTTGATATAAAAGTTTTCTTAGCAAACTTTTTTCATTAAAAATGTAAATTTCAGTTAAATCCCTCTTCAAATTAATGTAAATTCATAATGAATGAAATACTAGATAAAATATTTTTGTATTTTAATGACAACATTTAAATGATTAGAAAATAATGTGCAGGGGGGGAATATCATGCTATTTTCTGAAGTGAAAAGAATAGGGAAACTTAAAGAAAAGAGTTTATGGACAAATACATCCTTTTCCACCAGCCCCTTATCAACTCTATTTTTAAGCTTCCACATCATAGAACAATTTAGAAACCACATCCATTTCACTATTCTGCCCCAATTAATTCCTCATATACTTGATAAAGGCAGATGGGCAACAGTGGACAGAGGCAAACACATAAACTAACAGTGTATGACCTCCTCATCTTTTATGGCCACCACAACCTTCTTTTCCTAAAGTTTCTGTTTTCTAACTATCCAGCTTCTATCACAGCCCAAAACAGATCATAAAACCAACCAACTCCCTTCCACATTCCACGACCACCACTACCAAACAAAAAAGTAAAAAGGTTCATCCAATCTTACTGCCCGTATTGGACATACAGCATTAGGAAAAAAAAAAAAGAAAGAAAGAAAGAATGGGACACATACCAGTCAGCTCATCACCTATGCCACCATATTTACTTTGATGCTTATTTAACAAATGTTATTTTTTTTTAACAAATGTTAAATTTAATCATTCCTTAATTTAACACTTCTTCCATCCTGGCAAAGTAGTATAGCATTAGAAAGAGGTTATAATTCCCTTTTTTTTTTTTTCATGAAATAGAAATAATAAATACCCAAAAGGTAAAATTAATTTTAGGAGCAGGAGAAGATCTACAAATTGTCCCTTTATCAAAATAACAAGACAATCTCTTTATTTGGACACATGCCTGTGTTGAGTTACTGACAGAATGACATAAAAAATGATTGATTTAGAGTAATAATAAGAATCTGGACTGTATGCTGGCCGAGGATGTTTGTCTCTATCTCACTGTAAAAGTTCTTAACACAATCGCAAAATGCTTCAAGTTTCCTGTGGCTTCTGTTTGGTTTGGGGTGGTTTAATTTCCAAATAATACTTCTGCCCAGGGCAGCCCAGGTGGCTCAGTGGTTTAGTGCTGCTTTCAGCCCAGAGCGTGATCCTGGAGACCCAGGATCGAGTCCCATGTCAGGCTCCCTGCATGGAGCCTGCTTCTCCCTCTGCCTGTGTCTGTGCTTCTCTCTCTGGGTGTGTCTCTCATGAATAAATAAATAAAATCTTTACAAAAAATAAATAAATAAATACTTCTTCCCACATAATATGTGATGGGAACCAGTAATGAATATTAATGCAAAAATTCAAAACTTAAACTTCATTTTAAAAATTATTTCTATTTTCAGTATAACCAGAAGATCAGAGTATCCCAACACTGCCACCATCACTCTCTCTCTAGAATGCCAACATCTAACTCCAGCGTGGGGATTTAGGAACCTAACCAGTCCACCTCTGCCAGCTAAGTGGCCTTGCTGAAGAGGTTTCCCTATTGCTTTTTCCCTCTGTCTCCTTCCCCCTTCCACTCTTCTCTGCAGCTTAGCCTGAGCACATCAGCATTTCTCTATAGAAAATCAGCAGTCATCTTTGAAGATATTTGATCTGCAAAATTGAAAACTAATGAGGTGAGAAAGATTAAGGGTTGTGAGTAACTCATCAGCTAGGAACTAAACAGGAGTAAATGAGTATAAAATGGCATCGAAATATGTGAAAACAAATGGTTGTACTCTGGGTATTACTGACTAAATTTTCAAGCACTGGAAGAAAATAATGCTTCCAAAACTCACCCCTCAAAACTAATTTCAGAATTTCCATTTTACTCTCTTCTGGATGTGTCTTATAACAGTTGGGTGTATAAGGAAGGAACTATGAGTAGCTGTTGTCACACCCTGGCCAATGTTTAGTGCTTGTTCAATGCCAATCCCTGAGGGACACCGGCCAGGTCCCCTGGCTTTTTGTTTCACCTAAAAAAGGATACTAGACATCACACTAGATTAGAAGCTCCACTGATTAAGAAATACAGAGTAAAGAGCATCCATGACTCTTGAGCAATAAATCCCTCAGGTCTGATTTATATTGTAAGTGGGTAGTCTAATTTATTTTATTCGAGTTTAGATGGTAAGAAAGGGATAAAAATTTCTAACCCATATTTTAAGATATTTGTTGTTACTTAAAGAGTGAAAACTGAGAACATTAAAATCCAATTCCCTCAACTTTACCAAGGCACAGAAAAACACAAAACACACTAGGAAAACAGCCAAAGAATTGAAGTCAAATCTACCAATGTAAATCATGAAATTTATAGATTCCCTTCCTATTCGAGAAGAACTTAAGAATGCATATTAATCTAATTATAAAACAATAATGAGTTTCTGGATTTAATGAAATATTATTTTAAGGGTTCTATAATATGGTTGGACATACTCTGAGAACTAATTTGTTTTGTATAAAACAGACATATTTATGAGTTTGTGTGTAACTCATTGCAATATGTTATATAATAATTTCACTTTATTATATTTTTCATTTGGTCAATAAATATTTTAGACACTGTTACTTCTACTCAGAAGTTCCAATATTGTTCATAAGAATATTTGGTAAAATGGAATGCCTCAGATAAACAGTAGCACATAAAGAGCTTTATGAGAAAAAAAGACAAAAAAATTAATAAAATATATAGACCTAAACAGCATCTTTACTGCAATAGGAAAATGCTATATTGTATACATACAGCATCTGAATGAATAAAACACCACATATACCACAAACATCTTTACGTAAAACCAAAGCATTTGATAACTGACCCCAAAGACCTCTATGCATACCTATGCCTATTATATCGTTGTGTATGTGAAAATTACTGAAATCATTCTGGTAGCACTGAGAATATGTAAGAGCCTACTTCTTAGAAAGAAAATGAACAGCCACACTCAAAAGACAGATTCAAGATGACAACTGTATTCTTTTTGATTATTCCTTCCCATTCAGTTAGTTCCTGCTGGTTAAGGTATGGAAGAAAGTAAGAGAAACAAGTCCTTCTCCAAAGATGTTTATGTGCTCTAAAAGCTACAACGAATTTAATTAAGTGCCAACCAACTTTGACTGTAGAAGCTTTCAAAATACATCTTAGAAGACGGCTTAGTTTTCATAGATAGAGTCTCCTAGATCAACCCTTAAGGAAAGCCAAGAATGTCTCCCATATTACCATCATTAGCTTGTCTCTGTTTGACTTCTAAAGATTGCAATTCTCAAGGCAGCCAAGGACAAAAAAAAAAAAGGAAGCAGAGGAATTTCAGGAAAAAAAAAATCAGCCAACAGCCTTGAAAAGAATTTGTTTTAAGTGAGAAGACAGTTGTTTAGAAGTGTCTTTCTCTATCTTTTACTTTGAGATTATTTATCATAATTTCATTTCCTCGAATCTTTCCTTCCTCTTTACCCAACTCCCATTATATTGCTTCTTAGTCCTGAGATCATACCGACTCCATGTGCCTAGCATTTGTGTCTATATCAGGTTATGTAGCTATACTCCTTTGCCTACCCTCCTTGACACATGCCCTACACACACAAACCTGCACCTGCAGACACCACATAGATTAGGAAGCTGAGCTCCAGAGAAACAGAGCCTTGATCATTATAACAAAATTCAATTTTTGTCTTCCGGCCAAATGTGGATTTTTGCACACGGTATCAACTAATGCTAACCCAACAGCAGGAAACTAGTAAGCTTTATCAACAGAGATGCCCAAGTTTCTCTGGTGACCACTCTACTTACCATTTCTTTTTAAGAGAATTTGCAGTAATAATTCCTTTTTTCTTTTGTGAAAATACTAAAGAAAGAGATGAGGAAGACTAGCAATTCAAAAAGCTTTATCTAATTATTTCAGATAGCAATAACCTCCCACTAGCTATTTCTATTTCTGATCATTTTATTTCCCTTTTAAAATTCATATTTAGGGCACCTGGGTGGCTCATTCAGTTAAGCATCCGTCTCCAGCTCGGGTCATGGTCCTGGGGTCCTACATCAAGCCCCACAGTCTATCCGGACTCCCTGCTCAGTGGGGAGCCTGCTTCTCTTACTCCCTCTCCTTCCGCCCCTCCCCCTGCTATTTCCCTACTTGTGCTCTCTCTTGCTCTCTCTCTCCATCAAATAAATCAATAAAATCTTTAAAAACAATAAAATTCCTCTTTAATGAAAAAATAAAGACTATTCAGGATTGTTACCTAAATAAGTTCCTATATGAATCCTTTTGTTTCCTTTTACTCCCAGAAATAGAACAATAGTCCAAACTGAGGAAAGAACAAAGCAGGTCAACATTTTTAACCTTTATCTGTTAAATTTCTCTAAAAATCACCAATTCAAAAACACATAACATGTGCTTTTATTTCCTCATTCTTCTACATTCATAGAATATTTTCCAACACAGTATACACTGTTGTACATATTGATTGTATCTGTAGCTTAAATATATCTTTTTCGATTAATAGTGTAAGTCCGCAGGCTATTCATTGTGATTAGTTATCTGAAGTAAGGAAAGGAGTCCTTGAAATCACTTAGACCTTAGGGAAGATTTCTCAATAAAGAGAATTGATAAGCTATGGGACTGAGGACCTCTGCTGGCAGTTTTGTAGCATTATTATTTTTTTTTTTTTTAAGCCATGATAATACTGACAGAAGAGAAGGTGAAGATGTCTACTTATTCTGATGTATTTCGTTTTACTTAGAATCCTTCAACTGCCTTCCTAAAACCTCATTTATTGTTCCTGCCACATTTGGAGCAATTTGAGCCTTTAACTTCCAGAGAAGTTGCTTTGAAAAAGATAGATGGAAAGTAAGACTACTTGATGAAAATATTAATTTTAATAATAATGTTCTAAAGGAAATTAAACTTGCTCATGAATAATGCCTTAATCTTTCTTCTAGAGTAGAAGATACATGTAGATATATATGTACATGAAGGTGTGACTATCGATAGGCAGATGTAAACACATCTTCGTGATGTAGAATATGAAATTTAGTATCAAAGTTGAATAAAATTCTAATAACATAGTTACTGAGACATTTCTCATTTTTTGCAGAAACTAGACTTATTTTATATATAATCTGTATCTAGGTATCTCTAGAAGCCAAGTTTTTATCTAAATGTCCAGAGCAATGCTGTAAAGCTTGAAAATGCCATTGGACTGATTTCCCTTCACTTCATTTCACCACTAATGTCACTTACTTGTGTGTTACTTCTTTTATTTGTAAATTCATAGATTCTTATGACTGAATGAAACCTTAGAAGTCGTGTAGTTTTACCCTTTTGCTTCAGAAAGAAAAATCTGAGGTGAACAACAGCCTCTCCCTATTCTTGCCAAGTCAGGGTAAGATGAGCAAATAACACTTCCTCAACCATATTTAATTCCTTCCTCCCCATAATCATGTGAGATAATGTGAGACATTACATATGAATATATAATCATACCTTTACTGATAGCTATTATTAAAATACATATAAAAAAAGAAAAGTGTAAGCATGTTGCAGAACAAATTGGAAACACGTAATTGTTTCACTGCAGAAATTACATGTTCTACCACCAGGAAACAGAAGCTGAAGTGTCAGTGAAGAAGGAGAACAAAGGAAGCAAAGTGGAAGGAAGCAAAGTGAAGGTGCCATCCATGAGATTCCCACGTGTTGGGTGGATATACAACAAGCTGCTGGGGGAGCATGGACCTGTCAAATGTCAGCGGGCCTTGCAGTTTTTTTCACTTCAGAAAAGCAAGAGTCAAATGTTCCACTTCCTGATCCTTCTGTTTATTAACTACACTAAATGGTTCTTACTGAACTGGACTGGTGGTCATTTATTAAAGGAATCCCATCCCAATGATAACGTATCCAGGTGTTAAGTTCCCAGGATATCAATTGATCCATGCTAGGAGTCAGCTAGATAAGTCTAAGCAAGCTTCCTGGCCCCCTGTAAAAGGGCCTTAAAAGTGTTTCCTGTGATGTATCAAATCTGAAATTACCTCTTTTGGTCATTCTGAATAAGCAGTGGTAAAAATGTGTTGGAACAATAGCGTATGCCTATGTGTATGTATGCATTTGTGCACGTGTGTGAGTATATACATGTTTGCATGAAAACTGTTCTGTGATTATCAGTGAAAAATCAGACTTCTGGACCCATTGATTCACCGTTCTGAATCTTTCTAAAGTCATGCATTTGTGATTCGCCTTTGTCATTTTGTTTGGAGAGGAGACTCAGTTATAATCTTCTCTAACTCACAAAGACAAAATTAAAAAAAAAAAAGGCATGGAGAGAAATTATGAAACATATAGAAGACCCAAGACTGAAACTCAGGTCTTTCTCTTCTAAATCTGATGCTCTCTGTACTGCACCATACCAGAAAATCATAATTAGAGAAAAGCTATTAGAGCAAAAACGGGCTTATGACATCGAAATAAGGAATACTATCTTTTAAATGGGCATTTAACATTATTTACAGTCCTTTCATGTATATCATCTCGCTACTACCATCTCATTTAATAAGAAGTGAGTGGAAATAGGGCTGAGGCTTGCTTGTGGATAAAAAGGAAATAAGAACTCTTTCTCTCCTTTTCTCCTGCATCAATACTACTTTCTGAAGTTTAGCTACAGGAACAAGTGCCTGCCTGAAACCTTCAGTAGAACTTCAGTTCTTGGTGAAGAGTGGAACAGGTAGGGCCCGAATCCAACATCCATTACTCTGTGGCTCTGCCAGTGGCATTCTAAGGCCCCAAGGGAGAGATTCATGACATAATTTAGAAGAAATTATTTCTTTATTCCATCAATCTCTTAAAAGCACCACTATATAGTTGGGTTCCTTTATCCTGAAACATCTAATTTTACCTTTTAGAAGACTAAAGAACCTTAATAAAATACCACAGCGGACTCTGCTAGATGTTCCCGAAACAGTGACATAAAATGATCTAATGGGAATGAAATTTAGAAGAATGTTTTTAGAATTTTGAGACTTTTTTTTAACAGTAAACTATAATGCATAATATTATTGATGCTCTTGTTTTTTTTTTTAAAGCACATTGTTACTAAGCAAATGATACGGCTTATAATCCATAGCAAAGTAAAACAAAGGAAAAATGGGACCGATAGATGAACCTAATAAATGTTTCAGAAATGTGTGTCTAAAGAGACTCGGGGCAAAACAAGATTCTTCAAAATAACAGGGGTCATGACTAAACAAAGCGATAATCTAATAATTTATACTCATCTCTATTTGAAGAAAAATATGTTGACAGAGGGAAGCGTCCTACCAAAAACTTCAAGTGTAGAGTCAGAGAAGATGGATGTGTAAGTTCACTTCCAAAGGATGGTACTCCAAAGGATGTTTCTCATCATGTGGCAAGTGTAGCCATATCATTTGGAGAACAGCAGGCCTCATGGCCTCAGACAAGACCTCTTGTTCTGATTCCAAACTACATTAATCAGAAATGTTTTGATTGTGAGTGAGAAAGAATCAACTCAAGGATACTTATGTAGAAAGGGAACTTTTTTGGTTAAAACATTTGGTTAGAATATTTATAGATGGAGTTGGTCTCAGGCTCTTCAAGAATTCAACACTGTCATCTGTTCTTCCTTACTTGTTCCCTACTCTTGTCCTCTCCAACATCCAATCTCCTAACTCTACTTTTCTTTGTGTATTTACTTCATTACTTCTCTCTGAAGCAGAGGACAGAGGGTCGAACACAACATGATCCAAGAGGAAAATGAAAGCTCTTTTCTCATATACTCTTTATATAGGCCTAGCTTGGGCCATTCTAGGATTTTTTTTTTAAGTCAAATACCATGGCTAAGGGAATGAGGGATTATGATAGGCCCCCTCTAGGGTCCATGGCTACCTATGTGACCTGCCAGAGGGATATTGTTATTGGCAGTTGCTAAAGAGCTATATGGAATGAGTAAGAGCAATTCCCAAAGGAAAAGATGACAAAGAAATCAACACACACATTCATCACACAAGCTTCTACATAAAGTTTGTTTTCCACAGAGACTTTCCTATTGGGGTAACAATGCAACACCACCAACAGAAGTACATCCACCCATTCACAATTATTGTTCTCATCATCTGGTTTACATTCAGATTCTTCAGTGTTCAATGAATTTCAGGCAGTCCCCCTGAATGCAGCCAATAAATAACTAAACAAGCTGCCAATCTAAAAGATGACTTTGAGCATGTAAGAAAAATCTTCTCCTCTCTCAAGACACTTACTCAACCATGTACAAAAAAATTGGTCATAGTCACATGTATAATGGCCATTGTTGTAAGCAGTGCTCCATGGAGTTGTATATTCCAAAATTTGCACAAACAAGAACTACTGCTCTGACCAGAAAATGGAACAAGCACTCTTGCCCCAACATGGTTGCCCTAGAAGCAGCTGGGTACTCTAACTTAAATTCAACAGGGTTCATGAACATCATCCACAACATTTATTAAGTACCTACTTTATGAATGTGGCTGAACAGAGAGAATGATTGCTCTAAAAGTTTTTTTTTAATTTTTTATTTATTTATGATAGTCACAGAGAGAGAGAGAGAGAGAGAGAGAGAGAGAGAGACAGGCAGAGGGAGAAGCAGGCTCCATGCACCGGGAGCCCGACGTGGGATTCGATCCCGGGTCTCCAGGATCGTGCCCTGGGCCAAAGGCAGGCGCCAAACCACTGCACCACCCAGGGATCCCAGAATGATTGTTCTAAATCAAATTTTCTCCATCTGCTTTTTTTTTTTTAAAGGAGATATTCAAATTCCTTGAAGAGAAGAGATAAAACTATCTTATGGACATTTAAAAAGGCTAAATGGATGGCCTATCAGCTTAAAATATTTCTATCACTGTCTTCAATTTTCTTCAATTTTCTTTCCTTCTTTTTTTTTTTTTTTTTAAGAGAAGGAGAGAGAGCAAAGCTGGGTACAGGGAGCAGAGGAGGAGAGAGAGAGAGGGAGAGAGAGAATCTAAAGCAGGCTCCATGCCCAGCACAGAGCCCAACGTGAGGTTCAATCTCATGACTCTGAGATCACAACCTGAGTGGAAATCAAGAGTCAAATGTTTAACTGACTAAGCCACCTGGGTGCCCCTGACTTAAATTTTTTATAGTTAGTTTTATTATATTCTCTCCAAGAGACCTTTATACTTTTTAATTATGAGCATTGTACATTGATTCATGTAATAAAATAATCATGTTAGTATGAGCTAGCATAGAAAATTTCACATACCATTGAATCCTGCAAGTTGTAAAAAAGTATCTTGGCAACTTCCGAGAATAGGAGATGTATGAGTAAGTCTCTACTTCTCCCACATGCCTTCTCCTAGAGATCATGTGATTTTGTCAGTTAAAGGCATTGACAATTTGTTTAAATAAGGATTCTACTGTTTTCAAAAGTTTGAAAATCCCCGCATTAATTCATATTATGAGTTCTCTCTTGGCATAAACATGCTAAGTATATATTAAATCCCTAGGAAAGTGGATGGAATCATAGGACAGGCCACTGAGAAAGAATGAAACCCAAGGAAAATGTAAAACTCATCAATTCTGTCAATAAAATGAGTGCTAAGCAAGAGTGAAATTCAGATTCCTAAGTGCTCATGGAATATAGAGATAAAAAATGAGGAGACAATTCTAAGGAGATGAGTCGGTGAAGAGGTTTCCCTTCTCATCTGCAAGGTTTAGTGTTTTGTATTCTGGAGCTGGCACTGCAAAAACAAGCCTACAGAACTACTAGAAGAAGCTATATTCAACATTTCCTGATTGTGACTATCCTCAGGTCTCCCAAATCTCAAACAAATAAACCAAATATCTTGACCTTATGTCCTACTTAGATAGACAGTATTCTCTCCTTCTTTTCTTAGACTTCCCAAAAGCAGTCTTAATAATTGTCTGCAATTCTGGGGCCTCCAAGTCACCCTTCAGTCCACTTCACTGTGCCTTCTGCCTCTGCCATGTCTTTGCAATAATAGTCACTGATCTAATAAATGCCATTTTTATCCATAATCCCAATGGGAATTTTTCAGTCTCGCATCACTGGACTTTGGAGATGTCTTTGACAAAATGGATTTCTATTATCTTCTTGACTCTTTCCTTCTTTGCCTTTTGTGTTAGGAAAGGATGGATGAAGAGGAAAAGAAAGCTTTAAAACAAATATAAGGTATATGAAAACTCCAAGTCACAAGAGAAGTAGTTCAAAGAATTAAAGAACAGCCATTGGGACTGGAATATAGATAGTGTGGGCAATGGCTGGCAGTAGAGATGAAGAGAAACAGCTAGATGCCACTTTATCTGGATTTATTCTGACTTTTTGGCCACTTCATTTCTTTCCATGTGATTCCCAATTTTTCACTCCTAAAATATTGATGTCACCAAGATTAATTTTTTCCACATGTGAACCTACATTTTTTCATTTCATTCCTCAACATTGTTTCTAAATTAGACATATATTTAATATCACCTATGTAGATTTCAAAATAAGAATAGATTCAGAACTTCTTTTTTCTAGCATTTGGCATGTGCGGTAAACATGAGAATATGCCTCTCAGATCTGACTGCAGGGAGTCTAAGTCCCCCACATCACTGAGGACCCCAGCTACTGTTCTCTGAAACTGTCACATTAGTATTGAGGTCACACTGGACATCAGGTATTTCCCTGATTAATTAATGTCTCTTGTTTTTGAACTCTATATTGGCATCTGTTTCTTAAATGACCCAAACCAACACTGCCATACCAAAATTAACCAAGATAAAAGCAGTCACAGACCAAGATTTGGGGGCAGCTGGCTGGCTCAGTTGGTTAAGCATCCAACTCTTGATTTCAGCTCAGGTCATGACATCAGGGTCATGAGATGGAGCCCTGCATTGACTCCATATGGACATAGACCCACTTCAGATTTTCTCTCTCCCTCTCCTTCTGCCCTTCCCTCTTCCAACCTCATGCACGCACTCTCTCTCTCTCTCTCTGTCTCCCTCTAAAAATAATAATAATACATTAAATTAAAGATAAAAATAAATTAACAAAAGATTTGGACTTGTTACCTACTACCTGGCAATTGAATAGGATGCCATCCTGGTGAATAGGCAGACGCAGATTGCTCTTAACACAGGTAGCAGCACAAATGTTAAAATTTCAACAGTAGTGAGGCAAGGAAATGTCCCAATGGAAGAGAATGCTATGCCATGTGCCATGGTGGGCATTGGAAAAACAATCCTACTCATTGCTATGCTAAGCTGTTCCAACACACTACATAAAAGGCTAATAAGAGACTGCAGGCTGGTAACAAGCTGTTAATGGTTAAATGTTAAAGCACCGTGTCCTCTCTAATAACCCACAAGATGATGTCCCTATCCCAGACAGAAGAAGGGTAGGCACAGCTGAGCATAAGCTAAAGACCTAGCTGTTAGTCTCCAGAATCTCAGAGATGTTTCAATGGTCAGCCAATGCAGGGGTGTTATATAAAAGCTGGATTCCTGATGGGGAAACCAGGGATCCTTAAATATGAGATAGAGCCATATGAATGGATGCCCTTGAGGCTGTTGATGCTGTAACCTCTGAAACCTACAGATTTACACAAATGATGCACCCTTCTCCATTAAAATCTATCACTTGTGCTTTGCTGGAAGATGCTGTAGAGGCTTCCTCCTCACAAAGCATTTCATGTTCCTCTCAGGAACTTCCAATTTGACCTACAAGGCTTATAAAGACCAAGGACTAAACCAAAACAGAACCTGATTAAGAACATAATGAATCTGATAAGAGAGGAAAGAGATGATATATTTCAAGTTGTATAAGAATTAGTCAGGCACTGACCAGCAGGAGCTAAGGGAGAACTTTTAGGATTGAAGTTTGAGGGTACTTGATCAAGCTAGGAAGGTATATAAGACTAGAAAAGCAAGAGTTCATTGATTTAGGAACATTTTCTTTGGACATGGGATTTAGCACCATTCACTCCAGGAAATGGCCAACTCATTGTTCAGATGTCTATTAGAAAACTGGAAGAAAAAAAAAATTATGGCCACTGTCACTAATGTAGAAATGCCTGATTTCTCCTAGCAAAAAATAGACAATGGAATGGAGAGACTAGTAGAAGAGGAAAAATATGTGAAGCCAGAAAGACTCTTAGAGGATGTGCTGGAGAGAGGTAACCAGCACCACTGAGAAGTTCGGTGGTAGCTCTCTCTGGCATACCAGGTATGATGGCAGGAAAGACATTCACAGAACTGGGCTCCTTAATATCTTATGCGATGATGGGATCCTGAAGTAGTTGAGGTCAGGCAGTGTGATGTTCAGGCAGCTATAATTACTGTGAGAACCGGTAAAGTCAGAGAGGCAACCAAGGCCTCTGGACCTGTAATGAGTTGAGTTAGTTTTAGAGAACTCAGTGTCCCAGGAAGCAATATTGACAGCTAGCCAACCTAGGTGCTGCTTAACCTGTAACCAGAGGGCCGGGGGAGCAAGAGTGAGGAACAAGCCATTATACTGAAGGTGATCACCCCAATAAAAATATATAATCCTTTGCTTAGTTCCTGAACCTGAACTGATTTGCAGGTCTAGAATTGGAACCCACTGGCCTGAAAAGACAACCAGATCCCTAGAAATAAGGTCCTGCATTATATACCATAATGATTCCCCTAGTCTTTCCCCCAATGGGACATACAGCCATTAACTTGATGACTGTGCACTGAGAAAAAAAAACAAATATTTACTGATGATTTAAGAGAAGAAAGTAGGCTGTCAGGAAGGTCAGTAGGGTTAAGGAAGGTTTTTTGGGGGAAATAAGCTGAATCAATAAGATTAATTCCAATCTATTACTTCTCATTTTAAAAAGCTGTAAATCAAGTTATACAAAGTAAGTTCTATGACCACAGTGGAACTCAATTTGATTCAATAACAGAAATCTCCAATTATTTGGAAATAATAGCACAGTTCTAAATAACCCCTGGGTCAAAGAATATTCAAAGAGGAAACAATAAAGTACATTGAAATAATGAAAATAAAAATATAGCATTTCAAAAATTATGAGATCTAGCTATTGCCTAATTTTATTTAATTTATGTCTATTCATTTAACGTCTATAATACAAGCTATATAAGGGCAACAATCTCATCTTTTTTCTCCTTTGTATCCCCAGTTTCTAGCATAATCCTCAGGCCAATTAAAGAAATATATATGAATATATGAACCCCACCACTCAGAAACAACCACTAAAAAACTTTAATGCATATCCTTCCAGAATTTTCCAGATATATATAAACATTTATCTTCATTCTTATAATAATGGAATAATACTATCCATACCCATTTGTAGACTATATTTCCCCAATAGCAATATTTTGGGAAGTTACTTAAGTTTAAATAAATAAAGATATATAGCAATTGTTAGTGGTTTTAAAGCATCATATAGGTTTATCCTGGTTTGTTAAACCAATGTCTACCAATGAACATTTAGGTATTTTAAGATCTTCTGTACTAAAAAAAAAAAAAAAAATGCAATAAATGACATACACATACACACACAGAGCATACTTATCTATCTTTTAAGAATAAATTTCTAAAAAAAAAAAAGAATAAATTTCTACAGGTAGAATGGCTGACTTAAAAGTAATGTACATATAGATTATGTATAATGATGAATTCTATAAATAATGTACAAATCTCATAGCATACCAAACTAAGGATTTTTTAAAAAGGGAAAGCTATTGTCTTGATTTTGGAGTCAAGCATACATTAATACTTGTATGCTTATAATATTTATTTGTCCCTTTTATTGAAGTAATTGTTGAAACGACAATTTTTATGGCTTCTTAGTAGTTCATTAACAAAATACTGATAATAAGTATTTTATGATTTGCATAATATTTATGAATGAGCTGTTGTTATTTACAAACTGTTGATGAATGAAACTACAGTACCAATAAGGGCTAGTTGTTGAGTTGAATGAGCTTGATCAAGCACTCATTCTGCAAATGTCTTGAAACTTAAACAGACTACTTGACATAAAAAATATTTACTTGTATAGGTAAAGCTCAACTTTCTCCTCTCCTACAAATATTTTGTAGCTACTTTGGAAGGTGCATTGTGAAAAAGGGCATTGATAACCTAATCAGAAACCTTGACATATTTTCTCTGGACTCTGGGTAACAGCTGCCTGACATCAGAACCACACCTGATAAATCTGCCTGATTGCAGACTATGGCTGAGATCTCTCTGAAGGCAGTCAAGAGAGATTGTTCCACTGAACTTGATGTACTCATGACACAAGAGACAAATGGCCTGTGTGTTGTCCTGACCAAGAAGATTGCCTTCCCACATGAGATAACCCAGAAGAGAGTAAACTTTCTAGATCCCTGAGAGCTAATGGAGAAACTATAAACAGTCACAAAATGCATTCACTAGCATCAAGGAAATATAGGTGCGAGATCTCTAACAATGCGGGAAGGAAGGTGTGATATTCTTCAAAGAACACACAAAACACACAAAAAACACTTCTGCCAGTAAGACGTGACCTTACATATCTGACATGGCTAGAGGAAACCAACAAAGATCTGTGTCAGACAAGTAGTGTCAATAAATAGTTGTGCCCTTCCCATATAGCTTTCAACTCTAGAGGAGGAGCAGTCTCCAGAGTGAGAAAGGAGAAGAAGTACTCTCTGAAGAAAAGAAAGAAAGAAAGAAAAAGAAAGAAAGAAAGAAAGAAAGAAAGAAAGAAAGAAAGAAAGAAAGAAAGAAAGCGAACTAGCCCCCTCTTTCTACAGCTGGTATCAAAATCTAAGGAAGGGGAGAATCTTTAACTTCAGTGAACTTGAAAATTCTATTTCATGAAAATAAGTATTTGAATGACCTGAGATTGTCTGTGGAACCTGAAAAGTCATGGGACTAGCTTTAAGTTTAGTTTATCCGCAGGGCAGGAGGAGAATTGACTCCATAGAAAAGCTTTTTAAAATACTGGAGTTAAAAACTAATTTGCTCCATGATTGTATACTCTGTGTCCCACTATCTCAATATAATGCTTCTACACTAAACCAAAAGAATTATTTTCATTATGCTAAGTATAATAGCATCTATAGTCTACAAGTATTTGATAGTCATAGTCTATAAAATAGCAATTGGATATGCATAATATGAAGAAGACAAGTTTTTATTATGATGCTTCAATTAAAGAGGCATTGTTAAGTAACAGACTCCAGCTTTATAATCAATCAGTCTAAAAGTATTGATCAAGCTCCACTTTTGTGCCCATTTCTCCTTCTCCCTCCCTCAAAGGAGTATGAATTCTGATTAAACAGGCATTAAAACACTATCAGGTCTAGTTCCATCTTTAAATACAGCAAGAGTTTGAAATTTTAAAAACATATATTAGGAGTCAGTAAAACTTGCTTTATAAAAACTTTGGTTTTTTTAAAGTGTATCTTAATATTCAAGTAAGCTTGGTTTTGTTTGAGTTTGACATGTGCTTATTCCTAGAAATAAATAGGATATTTGATACCAAAAAGTTCTGAAAAAGAGCTACCAGTAAAGACAGTATACACTACCTATTCAAATCGGTAAGTGGTCCAAATCTATTTACACTTCATAAAACTTTCAATTATAGAAACAAAAGAAAGCATCAACATGAAACCCCCCAAAAAATTAACACCACAGAAAATGTAATGAGCATATGAAGATTTAACCTCTTCAATATAAATATATTTTTATATATTTTTATATGTCTAAATGTCTTTAACATCATACATTCTGTTCATACCTCAGGGCTCACTAACACATAAGAAAGGAACCTCAAACAATTTAAATACATTGTCATAAAAATCATTTTAAGAAAAACAAATTTATTAAATGAGATAAATAATTAAATTAGTCAATAATTGTTAAATAATAACTTATCAAGCACAAAAAAGTCTTAAGATTATATTTTCTTACTAAATTGTTTCTATCTCCAAAAACAAGTAAAAAAAAGTTGAGACACTTAATAAGAATGATAGATATACTATCCGATCCTTTTTGAAATAATAATATTTACAAGGAAAGGAAGGAAAAAAGAAGCAGGGAGATAGAAGAAGTTGAAAAAAGCAAATGGATAAGCAAATTCATAATATATCAAGTGGTAAATAAACTAAAAATATATGAAATGGTTGTGGTTTCAGTAACAGCAGTAAACATTTTGATCTGCAGAGTCCCATTAAAGATAGATCAATGAAACTCACTAATTAGATCTTATTGACACTAGGGGGAAAAAAAATCTGTCTATGTCCTGCAGTTCCAAAATGGGAGAATAAATCCTGGAGCTAGGGGCCATCTAGTTAATAGGAGATGAGGGCCAAGCTGAGAAGACACACAAGAGAAAGCAGAGATGAAGGATAGAGAGAAAGATGTTGTCAACATCTGTGACACCTTGGATTCATCAGGGTAGAACATAGGCCTGCAACTTTCATATATAGAAGCCAATAAACACCGCCTCCCTTTTTTTTTTCCCACATCAAATTGTTGTTGTTGTTTTAGAACACTTGCAAATGCAAGTGTCCTAATTAATATAATTGAAAAGTCAAATTTATGCTAAACAAATAGAAAATATAAAGAGACTAGCTGAATGTTGGTGCAGTAGTAGCTCCAAAAATGTTCGTGTCCCAATTCCTGGAACTTGTGACTATGTCACTTTACATGGAAAAAAGGACTTTGCAGGTGGAATTAAATTAAGAATTTTGAGATGAGGGATGCCTGAGTGGTTCAGTGGTTGAGAGTCTGCCTTCAGCCCAGGGCATGAGCCTGGAGTCCTGGGATCAAGTCCTGCATTAGGCTCCCCGCTGGGAGCCTGCCTCTCCCTCTGCCTATGTCTCTGCCTTCCTCTCTCTCTATGTCTCTCATGAATAAATAAATAAAATCTTAAAAAAAAAAAAAAGAATTTTGCAATGAGGTAGTTATCTAGGTAAATCCAGGATAATCACAAGGGTCATAAAGAGTGAAGCAGGAGTCAGAGTCAAAAAGAGAGAAAGCCAAGTGCAGAGACTGGAAGAGAAAAGCAGAGATTAGAGAGATGAGCTTTGAAGATGGAAGAAGGGCTTCCAAGCCAGGGAATATAGATAGATAGGCTCTGGAAAATGGCAATGAACTCTGCCCCAGAGCTTCAAGAAGAAACCAGCCCTCCCAACATCTTGGCTTCAGTCCTGTGAAACTGATTTCAGATTTCTGACCTTTATTATTGCACAAGAACACATTTATGTTCCTTTAAGCTACCAATTTGTTACAGCAGCACTGGAAACTAACATAGGGGACATTTCATGGAAGTATTTTGTATAATCCAATATCTTCTACATGATTAAGAGAAGTATCCCTCCAACAAGGCTAAATTAGATTTGGGATACACTGAATTGAGAGAATATTGAACTCAAATATTTTTCCTACCTCTGACTTTGAGAGATTCTGGGAAGAGGGACACCCAATAACAAGGAGCATAACCAGCACCTAAATCTTGGTTTCTAAGTACCATTGTCTATTAAAAGTCGGGCCCATTAGAGAAATGCGTGATTCTGGGGCTGGAGTTCGAAAGTACCAAATGAGTATGGATCATCTGTTTGTGTTGAAGGATAAAGTAAAGTACTCAATGAATGACAAGAAAAGGATATGCTTCACTGACACAGAAGCCAGCATGAAGGAACTTCCATTGACCATATGAAGAACAATATGAACGTCAAAAAAATTAATCATAACACATTACAGTCCATTTTATAAAATATGAATTTGTGAGCTCATATCAACATAAAGAGATAAACAAACAAATGAATAAGTAAATAAGAATCTTACACTAGAAAGGCACCTAATAAATATAGAAGGAATGCTTAAATTAGAAAAACCAAATACTTGGCAACTGTTATCATTATAGCACAATGAATTCAGCCAAAATACGTCAATGAATACTGAAACTAATGGGTGAAAGTTTTACAAAGAATGGGATGTTTGCATAATTGCATATTGAAAGAACCAAAGAAATTACAAAAAGAAAAAAATACACCTCACATTAAGGTAGGCCTGAAGTCCAGTCAGCCTCTGCACACTGACTCTTCCAAATTCTATTAACTATAAAAAGCATTGAGTACTTAACAATGAAGAAACCTGACAGACACTTTAACCAAGGATTCAAAGTAACTTTCACCAATAATGGAACAAATTAAAATCATGGACCACCTGATAAGATGCAATAAAAAGAACACACTGTCACTTGGGAGATTCTGTGACATTCCTGCCTCATACCAAATCTGAATCAAATCATGAGGAAACATAAGACATACCCCAATTGGGGGTACTCTACCAAATAACTGGCCCATAAAGATCATAGATGACTCAGGTTCAAGGCTGAAGGAGACTGAAGAGAAACAACTAAATGCAACACAAGAGCCTTGATTCTTTTTTTTTTTTTTTTTTTTTTTTTAGTATAAACTATACTATTGGGACTTGTCAGAACATGAATGGGGTCAGCAACAAGTTAGAAGTAATAGAAGAATATTAATTTCCTAACTCTGATGATTATCTGATGTTTGGGTAGTGGTATATCGTCCCTGGTTTTGGAATTACACATAAAGCACTGGAGTGTAACAGGCATCATGTCAGTAACTTATTTTCAAATGGTTCAGAGAATTCAGTTCATTGCACTACTGCTGCAAATTTTCTATAAACTTCAAATTATTTCAAAATAAAAATAAAAACATTTAATACTATGTTAACTTAAAAAAAAAAAAAAAAAAGCCCAGAGACTGCAGTAAGATTCGTGTAACCCTGGTGCCAGAGTCAGTACCATGGACAGACCAGGTTGCCTCCATATCCATATTTTTAACTACACCTGGTCTTAATAAATCCTAAAAAAAAAAAAAAAAAAAAAAAAAAAAACTTATAAATGATGTATATAATTTAAAATACCACTTTTGGAATTTGAAGGTACAGTGGCCATAACTATCTCTTCTTGCAGACATCTGTTACTGACAGTGATGCATTTTCTGTCTTCTGGTATAGAGAATGTAACCTATGTAGTAGACATCAATGGTTGTCTACTAGCATCTATTCCTCTATCTTCCTAACACGATTCTGCTCTTGTTCAGGCATGTACTCTCACACCATTACCAATGTGTTTAAAAGGAAGTTGATGGACCCTACCACCAGAATTGGGCCTCATTTATCTAAAAGAAATCCTATCCTCCACCCTAAAGATCAGTTCAGTCAATCCAATTAATTCATGGTAGTCCCCTAGCCTCGAACATTGAGTCAGGAATGCACTTGTAATCTAATATGGGTCAAGAAGTCACAAAGGAAGGTTTTCTGGTAAGTAACTTCTTTGCTTTTAAAAGCAAAATAGAATACCCCTCATCTTCTATATGCTCCATTATAGAGAGCCTAAAGCCTCCAAAAGGCATTTTGCCACCATGAGACAACTCAGCCTAAAAAAAAAATTTTTTTAAAAAGCCCATTATACTAAAGGGAACAAAGTCGAGAAAAATGCAGAAAAAGGGAGTTACACTCACCCCGAGTTAAGCCAGTCCTGACACCCATTCTGCTTTTGTGCATTACTTTGCAAGTCAATTTAAATCAGTGGAATGGAACTGAATTTTCTATTACTTGCTTCCGAAGAATGCTACCCGATACAGTTTGTAATCTCAGGTTTGAAAAGATCATATACAAAGTCAGTCTTCTCAGATGATTTCTTATTTTGTTTTTCTAAAGCCTAATAGGAGAAGAGGAAGAAGAAAAATGAGAACCAGAGAAGAAAGAAAGTTATTCTCTGAGGTGAAAACAAGTCTGAGGTTGCATAGGTGTTTACATATATATTTAGATGAGAGAAGAGTATTTTATTCATTTAACAAACATGTATGTAGCACTTACTATGTGTCTGGGACTGTTTATATGTTTTATAATGTAATTCATTTGATTCTTACAACAATTTACAAGAAGGGGTTATTGCTATCATTCTCATTTTCAGCTGAAGAAACTGAGGCACATGGAGGTTAAGTAACTGGCCTAAACTAAGGTCACACAGCTAGCAAGTGGCAAAGGAGGATCCAAATCACCATGTTATATTAGAATACCACACAGAGAAACATTTCAGGGTTATGTATATATTATAGGATATGGCAGGTTGTTAATTCATATGCAAACCTAAGATTTAATTAGATAAACTGGATATTCCTCAACTATCAGAAAAATATAAGTGAAATTATGAGTCATAATCTAAAAAAAGAAAATCGCTATATGTCTATGTTTATCTAAAACCAACACATGAGTCGATTGTAGCACCAACTCAGTAATTATGAAGTACGATGTATTACAGTAGAAAACTCTGTTAAAAATAGAAAAAGAAAAATTTTCCTGTTAAAGCAAGTCTGTTAAAATTGTTTTTTTGTTTGGTTGGTTGGTTTCTTTTCTGGTTAAAAATAGAGAGTTTCCCAAAGAAAAAATAATCCAATCAAGAAAAGGGTAGAAAACATGAACAGACATTTCCCCAAAGAAGGCATATAAATGGCCAACAGACACATGAAAAAAATGTTCCACATCTCTCATCATCAGAGAAATAGGAATCAAAACTATAAAGAGATACCACCTCACTCCAGTCAGAAAGGCTAAAATAAACAAGTCAGGAAAAGACAGATGTTGGCAAGGATGTAGAGAAAGGGGAATCCTCGCGCAGCCACTCTGGAAAACAGTGGGGAGGTTCCTTAAAAAGTTGAAAATAGGGCAGCCCCGGTGGCTCAGCGGTTTAGCGCCGCCTTCAGCACAGGGCGTGATCCTGGAGACCCGGAATCGAGTCCCACGTCAGGCTCCCTGCATGGAGCCTGCTTCTCCCTCTGCCTGCCTGTCTGTCTGTCTGTGTGTGTGTGTCTAATAAAAAAAGTTGAAAATAGAGCTACCCTATGACCCAGCAGTTGCAGTACTGAGGATTTATCCCAAAGATACAAATGTAGTGATCCAAAGGGACACCTGCACCCCAATGTTTATAGCAACAATGTCCAGAATAGCCAAACCATGGAAGGAGCCAAGATGTCCATCCACAGAGGAATGGATAAAGAAGATGTGAGATAGATAGATGATAGATAGATAGATAGATGATAGATAGATAGATAATGGGATATTACTCAGCCATCAAAAAATGAAATCTTGCCATTTTCAACAATGTGGATGGAACTAGAAAATATTATGCTAAGAAAAATAAATCAGAGAAAGACAATTATCATATGATCTCATTCATTATGTGAAATTTAAGAAACAAAACAGAGGATCGTAGGGAAAGAGAGGAAAAAATAAAACCAGATGAAATCAGAGAGGGAGACAAAGCATAAGAGCCTCTTAATCATAGGAAACAAACAGAGGGTCACTGGAGAGTAGGGGGGGTAGGGGAGATGGGGTCACTGGGTGATGGGTGTTAGGTAGAGCACATGATGTAATGAGCACTGGGTGTGATATAAGACTGACAAATCACTGACCTCTACTTCTGAAACCAGTAACACATTATATGTTAACTTAATTGAATTTAAATTTTAAAAAATAGAAGGTGTTTGGAGTATATAGTGGGAAATCTGAATAATTTTAGTTGTCAGCTAGAAAACAGTACCAGACAAAATTTTCTTTTTTTTATTAATATTTTGGGTATTCTTGCCCATTCAGGTCTGCTTGATTGACCCTTAAACTTCATGTCTCAGCACCTTCAAGACCTGCTTAGTCTACAATGTCCAGAGAAGGCTCATCTAACAAATCTTCTCCAGGCTTGAAAGGGTAGGCGAAAGGGGGCCGACCTCCCAGCTAAAGAAAGTCTATGTTGCCCAACAATTTGTAAATGACTTGGGGACCCCCCTGTCTCTCCTTGAATAACTCCATCTTGAATTATTTTCTTTTAAAGCTGTCGCTTGGGGATCCTTGGGTGGCTCAGTGGTTTAGTGCCTACCTTTGGCCCTGGGCATGATCCTGGAGTCCTGGGATCGAGTCCCACATCAGGCTCCCTGCATGGAGCCTGCTTCTCCCTCTGCCTACGTCTCTGTCTCTGTCTCTCATAAATTAATTAATTAATTAATTAATTAATTAAAAAATAAATAAATAAAGCTGTCCCTTATGTGTGAAGCTGATGTAGAAAAGAAGGAAAGGCCTAGAGACAGAACAAAGAGATGAGTAAGAAGGCGCTTCTCTTCAACCTCTAAACTGCTTAATGATGACTTCAAATATTTAAATGCTGCAATGTCTACATTTTAAACAGGTAAACATAATATTGAGCAGAGAGTAAGGTTAACCGCATAATTTTAAACATCTCCACTGGCTACAAGAAAATTGGTCAGGACCAAGTCTTCACTAAAACTTCCCTGGGTAGTTTTTAAGCTGCCGGGCTCATTCCAATCAGTCCCAAAGCCAAGATCAATTCTAAGGCAATCAGCCTTACTGTCCAACTGTTTTGCTGCAGTGCAGTCAGCATCTTCATTTTATCTACTCAAATGTATGTTTGTTTTATGTTTTACATTTTTTCCACCTCTGGATGTCCGAAAATATGTTGTTATATTTATAATTCCCATAGAATGCAGACTATAGCAGCTATTAAACAAAGATGTTTGCATAAATGAACTTAAAAGACCACAGGGCAGGAGTCTGGAGCAGAGATAGGCATTCATCGCCCTTACCCTGCGTGCCCCCCTTTGGTGGAAGAGAGAGCGAGGCAAGTTCTCCTTGCTTGCTGTCCCCACTCTTTTCCTGCTCACACTGGGAACTGCCTGGTTTCGCTGATTGCAGGACACTTGGGGCACACTGCTCCTGGGGGCCCCTTAGCCCAGGATGCCCCCTTTCTTCCCACAGTCTTGCCCATTTTTGAGTGCATCCTTCCCTGACACAGAAAGAACATTGGCTAAATTCTAAAAGACTGATTTTTAGTCCCAAGTCTTTTTTTTTTTTTAATTGGAGTTCAATTTGCCAACATATAGCGTAACACCCAGTGCTCATCCCATCAAGTGCCCCCCTCATTGCCCGTCACCCAGTCACCCCCACCCCCCGCCTACCTCCCTTTCTACCACCCGTTGTTCATTTCCCAGAGTTAGGAGTCTCTCATGTTCTGTCTCCCTTTCTGATATTTCCTACTCATTTTTTTCCTTTCCCCTTTATTCCTTTTCACTATTTTTTATATTCCCCAAATGAATGAGACCATATAATGTTTGTCCTTCTCCAATTGACTCATTTCACTCAGCATGATACCCTCCAGTTCCATCCACGTCGAAGCAAATGTTGGGTATTCATCCTTTCTAATGGCTGAGTAATATTCCATTGTATACATAGACCACATCTTTATCCATTCATCTTTCGATGGACACCGAGGCTCCTTCCACAGTTTGGCTATTGTGGACATTGCTGCTGTGAACATTGGGGTGCAGGTGTCCCGGCGTTTCACTGCATCTGTATCTTTGGGGTAAATCCCCAGCAGTGCAATTGCTGGGTCGTAGGGCAGGTCTATTTTTAACTCTTTAAGGAACCTCCACACAGTTTTTCCCAAGTCTTATTCTGACTTGCTGTGTGTGCTGGGACAAGCTCTTTAACTTTTCTCTGTGTCAGTTGGCTTGTTCAAGACCCAGGTTGAACTGGAAGGAAGCTTAGGGAGGGACTGATGCCCTATAGGGCCCAAAACATGTTTTCCGTGACCAACATCATGTTGTTTATGGCTGGGTTTTGGAGGGTTTTTTAATATTTTAAATTACTTGCCAACATTTTAGAGTAGAATTTTTTTTTAGTAAAAATCTAAAAAAATATTGAAAAGGCATTTTTCGAATCCTATAGCATTTCTAAAATAATCTCATTAATAAGTTTATTGTAAGGTTTATCATTTTATCTTTGCTTCTATCATGTGTTGCTAGTCCCAACCATGACTTATTTGAGGGTGAGTAACTGAGCAGGAATGCATTCGCAATTTTAGGTTCCTGTGGGAAAATACAGTGTGTTTATAATGCATTTTCCAGAAATGAATTGGAAAAGTGAGGATTATCCTGTGACTTTGTTATTTTTATAAATTCACATGCCCACTAAACTAGATTTAACTCTTGGGGTAATTATTTTGATTTCAGAGTTTCTAAGGTTTGACTATGATAAAATTGAGATGGTGGCTAAGGTTAATATTTTGTTAACAACAAGTTTGCAAGTTTGGTTGGTAGCTGTGGAATATAAATAGTTGAAATTTGTATCAGAGCCAGCCAAATTTGGTTCTGTTTTCTCTCAGCTGCTTGTCTTTTACATTAGAAAATAAAGAATAGCCAACAATCTCAGGAATGCTTACCAAGTATCTGAAGCTAGTTTTCAAATTCCATTTAGATAAATTGGGGGGAAAGAAGAAGGGGTATAAAGGCATATGTGGAAAGCTCTATAGGGAAATTTTCCTTTAAAATTCACCGCATGGTTTAAGTGTGTATGTAAGTGTGCCTGTGTGTGGATTTCTGACACACATTAAATAGTACAAGTGAGATGTACATGAGACCTTAAATTAAATAAGTTGCAAACAGATGAACACTGCAGCAGTGTTGTTAGTCTTTGGATAGGCTGGCCTCTTGGAATTAGGTCGGATAATGTCATCTTCAGAACTGGAATTAGATACACTTTTAGTGAACAAACACCAGTTATGGGTAACACCCTGAACTAACACTGGTAATTGTAATGCTAGTGAATCTGGATGGTCTGCTAAAATCCTCTGGGTGGGGGGCGCCTGGGTGGCTGAATCAGTTAAGCCTTCTCTTGATTTTGGCTCAGGTCATGATTTTAGGGTCTTGGAATCGAGCCCCACCTAGGGCTCTGGGCTCAGCACGAGTCTACTTGTCCCTTTTCCTGTGCTCCTCCCACTGCGTGCACTCTCCTTCAAGCAAGCTCTCTCTCTCTCTCTCTTCCTCTGTCTAGAGAAAATGAATAAGATCTTAAACAAATAAATAAAATCCTTTCAGGGAAACCAGATAGATAGACAGATAGATACTAATAAAAAATAAGGGGCTAAAAAAATAATAATAATAATAAGGGGCAGTCTGCACGATGTTTTTAAAAACTAGACCCAAAGGGTAAAAACCCCTTTGTCTTTAGTTCATGAATTCTCTTCTTTCAGGAGAAAGAGTTCCCTGATGGCTAACTTTGTGTGCCAAAGGGACTGGGCCACAGGTTGCCCAGGTATTTGGTCAAACATAATTCTGGGTGTTTCCCTGAGAGTGTTTTGGGTGAGATTAACATTTAAATTGATACTCTGGAGGCACCTGCATGGCTCAGCGGGTGAGCATCTGCCTTTGGCTCAGGTCTTGATTCCGGGGTCCTGAGATCAAGTCCCGCATCAGGCTCCCTGTGGGGAGCCTGCTTCTCCCTCTGCCTGTGTCTCTGCCTCTCTTTCTGTGTCTCTCATGAAAAATAAATATATCTTTTAAAAAAATTAATACTCTGAGTAAAGCAGATTGCCCTCTCTAATGGGAGTTGGTGGGGTTCATCCGATCTGTTGAAAGCCTAAGAACAACAACACAAAGGTCCATCCCCCAGGAAGACAGAGTTCCTTCTACCTGACTATCTTCCAGCTGGGACACCAACTTTTTCCTGCCTTCAGACTCAGACTGAAACATTGGCTCTTCCCAGGTCTAAAGCCTGACAGTCTCAGACTGGAACCACACCATCAGCTCTCCTGGGTCTCCAACTTGCTGACTCACCCTGCAGGTCTTGGGACGTCTCAGCCTCCATAATCACACAACCCACATATTTATTAATAAATATGTGGAAGAAAAGTCAAAAATCTTGGAATGCTTACATAGATCTATACTTCCTATTAGTTCTGTTTAGATGGAGAACCCTAACACACCAGCCCATTCACAACATTAGCTCACTGGTCTGTTCATCACATGCATTTCTGTTTTAGAGAAGGGTCCACGATACTATGTTATCTGGAAGGTAGCACGCTTTAGGAACACCCAACTCTTCTCTACTTTCTTTAAATTGTTTTATTAACTTTACGATGTTAATTTGGTTTCATAGGGTCTTCGTCACTGGTAGAGAAATAGGTAGACCACTAAAAATGTATTTTCCAGCTTCTTATCTAGAAATATCCTTTTTAACCAAGAAATTCTCAAGATTATTAAATGTTTCTTTAGAATTTATCTGTCTCCTGAAACCTGTTTTTTCTTGGATGTACTCACAATATAAAAGTGCTCAGAGCAAATTCTAGATTCCAGGTGGGTACACATTCTATAAGACCTTTCTGAAACATAGAACTTCAAGCAATCATCCCTACATCTTTCTCCTCTTTCCCACCCCTTTGGCAATATCTCTAAATTTCAGAATTTTCCACATTATATAATATTTAGAGAACAGATGGTAAGCGTATTCTAATTTCAATTCCGGAGTCAAATTCATTAGTACTAGCTGTCTTATCCATTATGTTGAGAATTAACAAGCAAGTGTAGACCACTGACAGAAATGATTAATTAGCTATATCCACCCTGGGTGAGGTAGAAAGCAGTGGCTGTGAAAGTTAAGCACTTACCATCCCTGCTTTAGATTTTTTGACATCCTTTTAAAATATACATGAAGAACAATGTTGCAGAATAATTTATTGAGATAATAATCTCTGTCTTATCCCCACTTCTCTATGAGACTCTCGGAAGAAATGCAATTTTAACTTCATTACTGTTACCCAAATCCTTAGAAATAGGAACTTCCCACATTGTACTCTGATTTCTTTTACTTCTAGAGCTTGTTAACAGCTTTGGGTTTCAGAGGCAGAAAGAGGCTGCTGGGCATCAAGAATCTGTAGGCCTCTGTTTTGGACTCAAAGCACCTGTGGTTAGGTTGGGTAATCCCAGTGGGGAGAGAGGACAGATCTGTGCTTGGAGTAATTTTAGAAAATGGCTCATCCTAGAGAAGAAAGAATAGCTTCTAGGATAGTGAAGACAATGGAAGACTTTATGGTTTCATCTGTGGTGCACATTCACAATCCCTTGTGCCCACTGCCTGGGACTAAAGAGGTGAGAAGGCTTCTGGACACCTACCCTCAAAGACCCAAGACTCTTCATCACAGACAACAGTGTCTGTGATAAAGGCTGAGGTGAGCACAGAAAACCTGTGTGAAGCCACCTGAGTCCTTCTGGAGCAGCAGTACCTCAGAATGGTAGAGAAGCCACTCTTCTCAGCAGCATCACTTGAAAAGAGGAATATTGAATGGCAACCAACACAATGGATGAAGGACAGGGATCTTCACTCATTTTTTACACACTTGAATGTTTGCACAAACCCTACAGAAAAGTCATAATCTGTCACCCCTCCAAACACACAAAAAAGAGTACACTGAAAATAGGGGGGCTGGGACGCCTGGGTGGCTCAGTGGTTGAACGTCCACCTTTGGGCCAGGTCATGATCCCGGAATCCTAAGATTGAGTCCTGCATCAGGCTCCCCAGCGGGAACCTGCTTCTCCCTCTGCCTATGTCTCTGCCTCTCTCTGTGTGTCTATCAAAAATAAATAAATAAAATATTTAAAAAAAAAAAGTAGGGGAGCTAAAATCCACATTCAGTTTGGGAAAAAATATTGTATATTGCTCCCCCCCAAATTCCAAATCAAAATCATACCTAATACATGAGAATTATAAAAGAACAGAAAAATATGAGCTAATTTAAAATAGGGTCAAATTCATTGGCATCACTAGAAATTCCACAGAGTTGGGCAAAGAGGTCAGCGGATCTCATGGGTAAATGAGAGGAAGAAAGAAAGAAGATTGAGGCACTCACAGGGTAAGGCATTTGTCCAAGATCCCAAGGCTAGTGTAAGAGAGCGAAAATACTAACACAAAGCCCTCTGCTTCCTATGAGACTTCAGAGCCAAGGTGATTCAGTGTTAGGAAGCATGATGCATGCTGCAGTTTTGGAATTGTGTGAGGGACCAGAGATTAGGTGACTGAAAGTACTCTATGGGACCCCAATGCATACCAGGGAGGAGAGAGAGAACCATCCAGAACAGGGTGACACAACCATAACACCCCCAGCACGTGTGATAGGCAAGACAATGCGGCACGCTGAGAAACTGCAGATGGGATTTAGAGTTAGGTAGAACTGAATTATTCTCATTTCTTTGAGAAATGCATATAATGTGCTCAGGACAGGGTAGGTACCACATGAACATACTTTGAATAGAGGTGCAGTGAGCCTAATTCCAAAACTCAGCAAAGAATCTGCTACAACAGATCAAAATATCACAGCAAATTTCTTGAAGAAAGAGAGTCAGAATAAGAATTATCTATAGGTGCAGCTCTCTTGGCTTTGACCTGTGGCTTGTTCTAAAAGCAGATGCTTTTTAAACTGTTACTTACAATTTTTGTCTTTATGTGTCTATATATGTTACATATCACAATATTTACCGAATTTCCGTCGACTTCCAAGCTTCTGTGAAACTTTGACCTTACCAGCTCGTTTTGTCATGCCCATTAAAATTCAGGAACGGATTCCTGCAATTTGGCACGAAATTAGAATGTTCCAAATGTTACTGTCCTCCCCATCTTCCAGTAGATGCTTCATTTCTATACTTGCAGTCAATACTTTTTCTCTTAGAAAAAAGTAAAAGAAAAGAGAAAGGGAAAGGGTTATTGAATATTTTTTTCTTCTTAATGGCACCCAACCAATCCAAGTTGCTGATTCAACTATTCTTTAAACCTTTTAAGTGAGAAAAGTCACTTCTTGTAAAGTTTTAAAATCGTCAGCAAATATTCAGGGCCCTATTACATAAATAGAAGATTTATAATTGTGCTATTAGTTAGTTTCATTTAACTTTATTAGTTGTGGAGATGGATGCCACAAAACTAGACCCATAATGGGTACACATAGACACATCCACATATGCGCTTTCTAACCTCTTAGCAACTTACTCATATAAATCCTATACTGAGAAAAAAGGAGCTTTCCATTTGAATCAGTTTTTCTATTTGACTGGATTTGACTATTCAGATTATATAAAATAGATTAGAATGTGGCTGAATAATCAGCTTGTTAATTGCTCTCTGAACAAGTTCTTAATGTGTCAGTACTATCTAAATAATGAATAATTATGATTATGATTTCAATATGGAATAACTTGCCCTTGGCTTTTATTTCTTGAGAGATGTAATGTCCCTCCAATTGCTTTCAATCAGATGTGACATCTTCTGTACATTGGTAGATGTATTATTGATACACGTGCTCTTGATGTGGCAAGTCTTTTATCTTTGATTAAAATGAATTACTACATCGTAACAGCTACTCTCCAATTGTCAGTGGCACAGCCAGCTCACCACTCACTCACCACAACATTTCAATTTTAAAAAGCATGTTTGGCAAATACGTTTGTGTTTCTATATATGCAATCCAGTTTCTTTTCTCCTGATATAAAAGACATATGAGCTCTGCTCCCCTCAAGTAGAAATGTATTGCTTCTGCCTGCCTGACTTTCTTTGTCGGTATGGTCAGAGCAACCCAATTTTCTTTTGGATCATCCCCCCTAGCCCACATTCAACCTTTATGATGTGAGCGGAGCTGATCTTACCAGTCCCCCCACTGCCCCATCTCTAAGAATAGGCCTCTGAACAAAGTTGGCCTAAGAGTTTAGTTCATTACCTAGCCACAGTAAATGGTTCAGAATTAGGGACATCAAACCTAGTCAAGTGAATCAGAATCATTCCCTATGATCTTGTCGGTACAAAAAAATTGTACGAATGAAACCAAATCTTGAGAGTGTTTTGATTTTCTGGATCCAGCTATGAATAAATACAAGATCTACTCTAAGACTACTCAATTTATGTAAACTATTCTATTTGTAAAAATAAAAAATGGATTGAGATGGCTTTTCATTTGCTTAAAACCAAAAGACCTCTGATTAATAAGCCTATGATCTGATATTTTCCATTTGATAGTGTATTATTTAAGACAGGATAAACTGGTAAATAATAAAATTTGAAATCTCAGTTACTCAATACAACAAAGGATTTATTTTATTCTCAACACAGTCCACTACTAGCTGGGCTGCTTTTTTTTTTATGGCAATGATATTTTAGGGAGCACACAGTTTCCAAGGCACTTCCTGACTGCAAGACAAAGAAGGAGAAAGTATCCTGGCTCTTCAGTGGCTTGTACTAAATCTGATACAGGTCTCTACTGCTCATAGGCTATTGTCTAATCTGACCACTTGGCATCAAATTAACTAAGGAAGACAGAAAATGTAAGGGAGTATATCCAGACTAACTGGGAACAACTATCTGTGTCAGTTGTTTTCTAGAGAAAAAGAACAAGTAGGGCGTGTTTGTGTCTGTGTGTGCGGAGAGAGATATGTATCTTAAGAAATTGTCTCTCACAGTTGTAGGGCCCAGTAAATTTGAAATCCATAGACCAACAGGCTGGAAACAGGCAGAAGTTGATATTATAGTCTTGAAGCACAAATTCTTTAGAAAACCTCAGTTTTTGCTCTGAAAACCTTTAATTAATTGGATGAGACCTACCTATATTACTTAAGTCAACCAATTATAGATGTTACTCGTAGAATACAAAGTATCTTCATAGAAACACTTGATTAGTGTTTGATTAAATACCATATGCTGTAGCCTAGCCAAGTTGACCCATATTATTCACATCACACTATCTCTGCCACAGATTAAATAATGCTCTTATAATTTTCTTTTTATAATATTCTAATAGAAATAAACACCTCCGCTATACGTTGGGAGGGTCTATGCAGGTTCTCCAATGCCATGAAGCTAAATGTTTTAACAATATAAAAATATTTTTCTGGTCACTAGAATACTAGTTCATTTCTTTAATCTAAGCTAAGTTCCAATGTTATATTTTTAACTTTCCATTTATATATTTATTAATTAATACATTCAATTAATCTTTTTTAGTATCTGGGAATCCTTGGGTGGCTTGGTGGTTCAGTGCCTGCCTTTGGCCGAGGGCGTGATCCTGGAGACCTGGGATCAAGTCCCACATCAGGCTCCCTGCATGGAGCCTGCTTCTCCCTCTGCCTGTGTCTCTGCCTATCTCTCTCCTTTGTGTCTTTCATGAATAAATAAATAAAATCTTAAAAAAAATTAAAAAAACTTTTTTTAGTACCTACTATAAGCTAGATACACCAAAGGTCACATTTTCAAGTCAGATATCTGCATCATCATATTGAAGGGGAATAGGTAACCATGGTAAGTGTCTGATGCTTTGTGAAAAATCATCCCAAAACTTGGAGGCTCAAAGCAACTATATTTCATGGTTTCTGTGGGTCAGCAATTTTGAAGTAGTTTGATTGGGTAGTTCTATCTCAGGGTCTTTTAAGAGTGCACAATCAGGCTTTTAACTGATGCTTTGATCATTAGAAGGTTTGATGAGGACTACAGGGTCTCACTCATTTATCTGGCAAGTCGCAGAAGACTTCAGTTGTTCTCTCTATGGGCCTCCTCACGGGGCTGCCTGTGTGTCCCTCCTTACACTTGGCTTTCCTCAGAATGTGAGACCAAAAATATCAAGGCAGAAGCTTCAATGCCTTATGTGACCCAGATCTGGGAGTCACACATTGTCACCTCCACTGACTTCTATTATTCACACAGACCAGCTCTGAATCATATTGGAAGAAACTATATAAGAACATGGATTCTAGGAGGTAAGGATCGTGGTGGGTCATCTTGCAGGCCAGCGACCACAATAACATATGCCAGTCCTTTGCTTGAATTACCTTCTCTTTAGAGATCCCGCTGGCTCACCCAGCTGAACATATAATTTGGTAATTCATATATTCAGCTCTGACTAGGTCACAAGCTGAGATTTCAGTTAAATTTAGTGTAGAGCTAAAGCTTCTGCATTAGGTGAGAGTAACGTGAGAAAAAAAACATTCCTTTCCTCACTGGATTACTCATCCAAAAATTCTCAAAAGAGGTTCAGTTGGAGGCTGTGGACACCAGACACAAAGCACACACACCCACTAGCACCAACATTACCATAGACCCACCACCTCTTACACAAGTAGAAGAGGCCTGTCTTTGGTCACAAAAGCAACACAGGTAACTACTATTTGAGCATTACACTTAATGGGAAATTGTTTTGAAATTATGTAATATTGGTGGGGATCCCTGGTTGGCTTAGTGCCTGCCTTCGACCCAAGGCGTTATCCTGGAGTCCGGGGATCGAGTCCCACATCGGGGTCCCTGCATAGAGCCTGCTTCTCCCTCTGCCTGTGTCTCTGCCTCTCTGTGTGTGTGTGTGTGTGTGTCTCTCTCATGAATAAATAAATAAATAAATAAATTTTTAAAATTATGTAATATTGGCTTATTTCTGTATCTTATTATCCCTGAAATTTCCATCATGTTGAAATTAAAATACCAGGATATTCAATCTTAAAGAAGATACAAATATCAGCGGAACAATATTTTATTTATTTTGTTGTAATGGGTACAAAATTGAAATGTGACGCTGAAGGTCTTAGGAGCTCTGGTGAAGGGGATGAAAACTGTGATAACTGCTACCATGGGCCAAAGCAATTTTGAGCTATGTAATGTCAGCCGTTCAGTTCCCCTTCTTATGTTAAACAGATGTAATAGCAAACCAGTTCTATATTAATAACTGCTTCACGGAAAATTAGATAGGAAAATAATTTTTTGAATTAAAAAAAAACCTAAATATATAAATTCAAGGAATCAGTCTCAGTTTTCTCCTCTCAATTCTGTAGGACATCTCCTAAGCTCATTTACATATGGCCCCAACCCATGGGTTGAGAATCTATTCAATTTTAATATTAAACCAGGTAGTTCAACTAATAATGTCACAGAGACTTACTTAAAGAGATGTTCAAAATATTCACAAAAATCTGAGTTAATTTGCCAAAGAAATGTTTTTTTTTTTCAAAATGAAACAATCAGTGTTTCATTACTTCAAGGGAAAATTAATAGCACAGGAAGAGTTCTTAATGATTCAACTGATGGAAAATTATAAAGCAATTTCTTTCAAATTGTTTTCAACATCCTAGTGTACCACCAGACTCAGTACCACTGTCTTTACTTTAAAAGGTATTAATAATATCAATGGACTAATAAAAACAATCAAAATGGAATCACATACCCAATTCTCCTTTTCCAAGGCCTTATGTTGCAGGTTTACATAGCCTTTGGATAGAAACCAGAAAAATGATTTATTCTTGACTTTAAAAAATTAGCTTTTATAGTTCTTTGAGAATAAACAGAAATAGGACAATGGTGTGTCAAATGGCTAATTATTTTACCATTATAAACTGAACCTTCAGAAGATAATAATAAAACCATACCCAACTAATCTAAACTGCCAAACCAAAATAAATTTCTTTTTATTCCCAATGTCCAGGACGAAAACATCAAGTGCTTCAGTTAAAAGCAAATACACAGCATAATTATGTTGTTGATATGACTATATAATTAATCCCATCAACTCTAATTAAATGTTAATGATTAAACCTCTAGAATTTTCTTCGGAGTTCATGAGAGGCAAGAATTTCACCTGACATTATTAAATCATCCATAGAAGTTTAAAGTGACACTGTGAGAAGCTATGCTATAGTGAGCTACACTAGACTGTACTTGCTTGACTTTTCTTATATAAAAGGAAAATGTGAAACATATTCTCAAGTTGCATAATATTTGATAAGAATGATACAGGAGAAATAGTGAACGTTAGTTATCTATTGAAGTGTAGCAAATTGAGTGCCATAAAACAACACTATTATCTCACTGTTTTCATAGGCACAACGGCTGGATCCTCTAGCTCTGGGATCTCTCACAAGGACCTTGGAAGGCTGCAATCAACCTGTCAGCTGGGTCTGCAGTCATATTAAAACATGACTGGTAGTGGATCTCTTCCCAAGCTCACTCCATTGGCTGTTGGCAGGGTTCAGTTACTCTCCGGCTGTTGAATTAAGGACCTCGGTTTCTCACTGACTGCTGGCCAGATGCTGCCCTCACTTCTCTACCATGCGGGCATCTCCATAGTGCAGCACACAACATGACAGCCTGTTTCATCAGCGCAAGCAGGTAAGAAGAGCCAAAGACAGAGTCTGCAGGCAAAACTAAAATCACAGACTTTCACAGCTTCATCTCAAAATGGCATCCCATCTCTTATGCCTCTTCTACTTATTAGAAGAAAGCCACTAGACCCAGCAGCCACCAAAGACAAGGGGATGATACAAGGGATGAACAGCAGGAGGTGGGAATCATTTAGAGTTATCTCAAAAACGGCCTCCCATGTGAGGCTACTACTACTGAACTTTGGGGGTTGTCTGAGTTGAATAGTGTTCCCCCAATATTCATGTCCATCTCGGCACCTCAGAATGTGACCTTATCTGGAAAACAAGATCATTGCAGATGTAATTAGTTAGGTTAAACTTAGATCACACCTGATTACAGCAATCCCTTATTCCAATATGACTGGTGTCCTTATAAAAAAAAGAAAGAAGAAGAAAGAAGAAAGAAAGAAAGAAAGAAAGAAAGAAAGAAAGAAAGAAAGAAAGAAAGAAAGAAAGAAAGAAAGAAGAATACATACAGAAATAGGAGAATGCCAGGTTATAACAGATGCAAAACTTGGGGCAATTCATCTACAAGCTAAGGGATACCAAGGATTTTCAGTAAGCACCAGAATCTAGAAAGACACAAAAAAGTATCCCACCTTAGGGCTTTCAAAGAGAGTATGACCCTTCCAACACCTTAATTTCATATGTTTAGCCTCCAGAATGGACAATACATTTTTCTTGTTTCAAGCCATCATGTTTGTCATACTTTGTTATATAGCAAGCCCTAGGAAACTAATATTTTTAAATGGGTGTTCATTTAAAGAACACTTCTATAGATCATCCCAATAACAGAACTTTTTTCTTCTGGAGAAAACAATTAGATTAGGCTGGCTAATCTATAGATCCTTCTTTAAAGAAAAAAAAAATACTCATGTATTACCAGGGTTAACTACTTGCATTATTAATTATATTAGTATTATGCACTAGATGATATTGCCTTCCTGAACATAAATGACAATTATTGGGGTTAATAGGACACTATTTGCAAGTTTTGCACTTCATTTATCGTGGGGTGGACAGAGTTGTATGTAGCTTTAGATATCTGCCTCCTACTATTTATACCGTTGCATTATCTCCTCCCCTTGGGTATTGTGGGACCTGTGCCTCATTCTAACCAACATATGATGGCAAAGGTGATAAGACGTCACTCTCACAATTACAGTAGGCCATATAGGATTCCATCTTGCTAGAGACTCTCTCTCCTGCTGGCCTTGGAGAAGCAAGTTGCCACGAATCCTACAGCTGTAAATAAACGAACTCTGAACAATCTGAGTGAGCCTGGAAATGGACTCTTCCCCAGACAGGACTCCAGATGAGAACATGGGCAAGCAGAAGCTTTAACTAAAACCTTGTGAAATCCTAAGCAGAGGACACAAAAGAAGGTATGCTCAGATTCCTGACCTACAGAAGCTATGGGATAATAAATGTGGATTGTTTAAAGCTACTAAGTTCGTGGTAATTTGCTCTGTAGCAATAGATAACTAATGTTCAGCTTGATTCTTTTCCTTTCAAGTATGATGATCTCATTTGAATTGTTATGATTGTCATTTGGTGGGGGGAGATTTTTTAAACTTCTGTTTAAAGACTTTATTTTTTTAGATTAGTTTTAGGTTTACAACAAAACTGAGAGGGAGGTATAGAAATTTATCCTATACCTCCTGCCCCCACACCTGCGTAGCCTCTCCCCTTATCACCATCACTCACCAAAATGGTACAGTTATTACCAGGATGAACCTACATTAATTTCACATTGGTATTGTATATTTTATGGGTTTAGATAGATGCCTAAAAACATATACCCATCATTTTAATATCATATGGATTATTTTCACTACCCTAAAAATCTTCTGTGCTCTGTCATTATTTTTAATTGATGTATTTCTTTTAAATTATCAATCATCTTTTGATGAATCAATTACCTACTGCTAATATCCAACACTGAAAAGTAAAAATTCCTATTTGAATTAAAAAGTCTTTTGTATATTTACTGTTACTCTTAGTACTAAGAATTCTCCAAGTTGGGAGGTGAATTGAGATTTTTGCTATATGGCTTTTTGCAATGTTAATATGATACTATCACATACCAAAAGAGGATTCAATTCCCCAATCACTTTTCTGAATTCAAATTACTGTGAAAATCTAATCCATAACAGCACGCCATGATGTCATTTGGCCTTTACCATGTAACAAATAAGTCATAAACATTAAGTCATGGGACGATTCTCAGTTATAAATGTTCTATCAGATGATCCATAATACACTTATTTCTGCTTATATTAAAATTTTAGATTATTTTATAAACCAAACTGCAAGATACAAAAGTTCTCATTAATAAATATTTAAAATTTTCCCCAAAGACACTGAGTCTGTACCTCTTCTTCTCATAAAAATAGTAGAATAAAAATAAGGAAAAGTGAGTGATATGAAAGTGAGTAATATTGACATAAGGTTAACTTTTCTAATGAAAATAATCTGCTACACTTGTTTCATTTATAGTGACTAGATATATAATATCCCTGTCACCAGCTTGGTATGCAGAGAAGCTCCAGCCCTATCCCTAAAAGATGAATGATTAGGCCTTTCCCACCTTATCAGTTTTTAGTTATTCCCTAGAGCTTTACCAGGGTCCCAGGATTATCCCCATGTGGTATTTAGGCAAGAAGTAGTACTCATGGGCGCCTGGGTGGCTCAGTCAGTTAAGCATCTGCCTTAGGCTCAGATCATGATCTCCCTGTCTTGAGATCGAGCCCCTCATCAGGCTGTCTCCTCAATGGGGAGCCTGCTCCTCCCTCTCCCTCTGTACCCCCCTGCTCGTGCTCTCTTACTCTCTTTCAAATAAATAAATAAAATCTTAAAAAAAAAAAAAAAAAAAGGAAGAAGCAGCAGCTGTACTCATACCCATGTGATGGCGTACCCAGACCTCAGCCTTGGACTGAGGCACTAACTAGATGGGTCCCTACTCTATTCCTGGCAACCCCTTTGATACTCCACAATCAATGTGCAGACCTTAGAACCCCATGACCTCTCTATGCTCCTTGGAAAGATAGGCATGGGGGAGCAGATAAGAAAGGAAAACGTTCCAGCCATCACTAATGACTTAGCCCTCACCAAAGAATAGGCAGGTGTTTTTTGATAAAGTGTAAGAAAATAAAAACTTTCAGTAATTTTTTTTTTTTTTTTTTTGGTGAGACCTTGTGTTTGCGATACTAAATTTGCAGCAGCATATCTTAAAGCTGACAGCAAAACAATGGTATGATAATGTAGTTTCTAAAGGACTAGTGCCCAAATGTATATGTACTTGGTAAATTTCAAAATATAGCACTTAAATAAAGTCACAGTTCTGCATTGCCAACAAAAAGGGACACTGAAAATCTCCAGTAAGCAATTTACCCAAGAGAAGCCAACACGTGTCCTTGAAAAGACTTGCTCAGGCTCTGGTTTCTAGTCCAGCATATAAAGAACTTAGAAGTTGTCACCCTGTCGTAACAAATACGAATCTGAACTGAAAATCAGAAACCCTTCTTAGATCCATCAAAGAACTGAGGTCAGAGGCCAGGCCTTGTAAAGAAGAGCAGAATGTTCTACTGTGCTTCAAAATGGTTCAAATGGGATTTTTCTCCAATCTTCACTGTGGGAACTTGGCAGAGCTCCCGATGGTAGACTCACCAGAGTGCGAGCACGTCTCCCCTTAAGCTGGCCTCCCTGGAAGTCCTAACTCCCATAATTGTCCACCCTGAGCCTCCAGCAATTTCTTAATTACACTTCAGGATTTCTTACCTTGACACTGATTCCCACGAAGGTTTCTGCTCATGGGTTTGTGCTCCAGTAAGTTGTGATCTCTGTGTCTGCCTGTGGGGTTCTCCCATTTTGGAGGACCCAAGCACTAAGTCCTTTGTGCATATTATTCTCCTGTAATCTTACAATAATTTTCAATTCCATCATTCTCCCCACATTACAACAACAACAGTGAAGCTTAGAACATTTGAACAGTAATTCAAATTTGAAGCAAGGCCAGGTCTCGAGCCTATGCCGGCCCAACTTGAGAGCCTATGCCTTGAACCATCGCACCGTGGGGCTTATTCAAAACTATTTCCCGTCACGAGCCGTGGGACCTACCAGGTTAGCCGTCTCACGGGTGGTAGGGGAAAAATGCAGTTGATGAGAGAAGACATGGGTGGCAGCAGTCTATCAAGGTAAGAGTTGTCACTTGTAAAACTAGACCCACCCCCACTTCACTATGTCACCTTGGTTTGATGACTTCGGAAGTAAAGTGAAGGAAAATAAACACCCAAGATCCAGATTTTGCCCTGAGATGGGAACATGTTAATGAGCTTGCAGAGATCAGAGAACACAAATTCTGTAACGGTGCTATGTACGTGTGCACTTGCCAAGGCACATGCAGTTTTCTGGAAAGAAGATCCATGGTTTCAGATTCTCAAGCAGGTCTATAATCAGATGATCCCTTTCAACTCAAATAGTTGGTTCATCTCTCATTCTGAGTCGTAGCTCTCCCTTACCTTAATTTCTATTGATTATCAAGCAACTTGTTTTCCTTTCCAAATGTATAATATTTTTAACTATTTTGTTTTTTGTTTTGCTTTTGTTTTGTTTTTAAGGGCGGGGGGGGAGTATCTTAAGCAGGCTCCACATCCAGCATAGAGCCCAATATGGGGCTCAATCCCACAGCCCTGAGATCATGACCTGAGCCGAAATCAAGAGTCAGATGTCCAACCATTTGCCTGAGCCACCCAGGTGCCCTCAAAATATATAATATTTTCAAAAAAAATAATAATAATTCCACATTTGGAAACATCATGCTTGAAAAGTTCCCTGGTGGGCCTTTGTCCTTTGCCTAACAATTGCATCTGCATCTTTGAACAAATGCATTGGATGGGTAAATGCATGGTCATTGCCCCAACAATATTACCTCAACAATAGTCATCCTCTCTAGTAGAGGAGTTCTGGACAAGCGGACAAGCATAACTCAACCCTTCCTGTTTTCAGGTATATAGTCACTATGCCAATTTGTTGACGCTGAAAAATCTGGATTTCTTTTTAGCGATTTTAAGAAACTTTTATAGACTAAGGTGGAAAATAGAACTTCTTTTTCTTAGGGGAAAGGCTTCCTGTGTTCTGAGAAGAAGTGTTCTTTTTAACATATTTTTTTTAGTCAGGTAGTTATAACAGAATCTTCACACATTCTCAGAGAAATCCTGAAATGGGTAAGTGACTCGAAGACAGGCACTTGAGACTGGATCTGTGCAACATAAGCATTCCCTGGGGATTCTAAGACATAACTAAGGAGGACATTAGACATTTATTAGTTATGCATATGGGACCTGACGGTGTTGACTGAGTCATAAAAGGAGTCTCTCCTGAGAGGCAGAAATATGAAAACACACAAGTAGCGATATCCTGGTAAATGTTTAACAGGATTTCAAGGAAGGACATTCTAAGACTCTGATGTATAGTGTTTGCCAATCTCTGGAAGATATTCTGAGATGGTAAGAGTACAGAATCAGCTTGAAGAACAATAAAGTTCATCAGGCCAGAAGGACAGGCACAGGCACACAGAATGAGCTGCAAAGCTGACAGGACAAACTGTTTCTTTATATGGTCGTCAAATGTCTAGTGATTCCCTTTATGAGGGATCACTACTTTCTTGTCAAGGACACTCCAGGATGTCCTTTGCTAGTCCCGATTGTGTGGCCAATTGTTAGACCTTTCTACCCCCCTGGCCGTCCCCACCTCTCATAACCCTTCCCAGAGACAGCAACCACCTGGGCCCGGATCTCCTCTTCCCTCAGATTCTCCTCAGAATCCTCTGGCAGGAGCCCAACCCCCATGGACACCGATGGTCTCCTCCCTTTTGTCAGGGTGACACTGAACTCCTGGGCTGAGTCAGTCAGTAAATCAGATTTTGTGAGCCTCTAGGCTGGAAGTCTTTGGCTGGTGGGGCTCTAATATTTTCAAAGTGTTAAGATTCCCCATAAGGTTGATTTTAAACTACTCATGTGATGTGATTTGGGATGAAAACAATCAGCAGAAGTAGGATTAGATATAAGCTGGCACCATGGCCCAGGTTACTCTCTCAACAACCATGGAACAGATAGGTTTAAACCTCTCGGATAGATAAGGAAACGGGTTCAGAGAGTTTAAATGAATTGTTAAACATCACAAAGCTGGTGGCAGAGCCACCCTTTAAACCGGTGTTGTCCTTCTGATTGAAAAGACTATGATCTTGTCACTAACACCACACTGTTTAACGTGGTAGGAGAGTATCATCTCGTCCTACAATAATTTCGTGGATATGGACCTTTCTAAAAACTGTAGGTTCCACTGCTTGTGCAGACCACCGTTTCTCAGTCTTTGGTATATCTGCCCCACCCTGTACAGCAGCTGTGTGACTTTAAGCAAAATATTCACTGCCTTTAGGTCTTGGTTGCCTCATCTGTAGGATGGCGACAAATACAGCATCTACATAGACTGTCATATAGATTTTTTTAAATTAATAAATGTAAACTGTTTAGTATAATGATTAACATACAGAACGTACTTGAAAAATGTTGGCTTTCAAAATCATAATGCTGGGGACTCCAGGGTGGCTCAGTGGCTGAGCGTCTACCTTCTGCTCAGGACATGATCCCGAGGTCCTGGGATTGAGTCCAACGCCAGACTCCCTGTGGGGAGCTTGCTTCTCCCTCTGCCTGTTGCTCTGCCTCTTTGTGTGTCTCTCAAGAATAAACAAATAAAATCTTAGAAGAAAAAAATCATAATGCTGTACCCGTAAAGTACTGAATAAGCTATTTTATGGGCATTCAACTTAATAAGACTCTACAATTTTACTTAAATCATTTTCAGACTTTCAAACACAGGTGATATGGTGTTTAAAAAAAAATCTCCCTATAATCTTGTTTCCATCATCTACTGCTACTTTACAAACCAACATTTACCAGTGTAAAACCACAATAACGTACTACTTATCCATTCCTGTGGGCTGGCTGGGTAGTTCAATTCCATGTAATGCCAGCTGAGGTCGCTCACAGAGGTGACTAGGGATGTGGCTGGAGGACCTTGGTGTCCTTCCAAGTGGCCTCCCTCTCCTGGTGTCTCATCCTCCTTGGCCATTCTGCATGTTATCCCTCTCTAGCAATATAGCCTAAAGACTTCCCTATAGAATGGTCTCTGAGTTCCAAGATGAAGTTTCCAACAGGACAACTTGAGTTGTGTGTGAGCCCTCAACAAACCTTCTTGGGTCACATTGGCTAACGTCCACCAGCCACAGCAAGTACCCAGTCAAGCCCATGGTTCTGTGGAAGGGGGCTACACAAGGGCATTGGGATTGAGAGGTATAGCTGTCTTTTTTTCCCCGGGGCGGGGTGGGGGCAGGGGGAGCACAAATACACCAGCCAGCCACAGATTCCTATGCATATTCATGCATAAACCTCTTTTCAGAATCGATGAGAAAATGCCAAGTAACTGATGTTATAAAGAGCGTCTTGAGTCCTGTGAATAATGAAAGCAGAATTGGAAATGACTAAAATTTCTTGTCAGTCTGATTGTCTGCGCCATATGTGCGTGGCCCCATCGTACGATGAGAATCTAGAAATAATGGCAAAGTCATTTTAATGAGCTAGGGAAAAGTGAATAAATTATGATCCCTATAAGTACCAATTTTCATCTACCTCTTTACGGACTAAAAAAAAAAGTGTCAGAGATTATGATAATCATTCATCTAACAACACACACATAACATCATCATCATTACGGTTGCCATTATAACCATTACATTTTTATTAACATTTTCTCCCTGAAATTTCCATTTGAAAGCCAATGGTAATTTCATTTTGAAATCAGTTCTGTGAATGGCTCCAGTACATATTTTATTTCTGAAGTCAGCCTCCCCTGATAAAAGCTGGCCTGTTTCACTTTTTTCTTGTTCTTTTCCTCTGCCCTTCTGGGGGTGACAAAGAAAAAGCTATTTCCAAAAAAAAAAATAAAAAACACCCAGCTATTATTGTACGTCTGCCATAATTATAAGCAAGATTCAATTACATTGCTCTAAAATATTCATTGCAAATTTATGATTTAAAGATATTTCATTTCCTATTCATGTGTAGTTCCCACACTCACAGTATAAATATTTACACTTAATTATGGAAAATTTCTCACATTATCCCAGTAGCATGAAAATATATTAATAAATTTACATTAATAAGTGATTCTTTGAAAAATTATTTAGAAGTTGGAAAAGAGAAGAATGTCATACATACAACTACACTAGCCAAAGGCTTAAGCTCTCAGGCCTCTCCTTTACCCAGTTCACATAATCATATGTTTTTGTAACATTTACAAAATGAGGATATTTTATCTTATCTTAGGACCTGTGTCTCTTTCCATTATGAATTCCCTTCTATCACCTGTCCACTCACATAGGGCGGCATTGGAGTGCTGTGGCATTTTTAGACTCAGGTAAGGAAAAGTCAAATCAGGGAGCCATCTAGTTCAGGTTTTGTGGGATATAACTATCTAGTTTTTGGACTCACTGATGTATATAGTTAAGTTATGTGATAATAGTCATCCCACTATAGGAAAAGCTTTAAAAATGCATCTCTCCAATAAGTGCTGTGCACACTCACACATTGTGCCAGGAAGGCACAGGTCAGGGTCCTATTTCCACATCAACGCACGGTATGATGTCTGCCACAGAAGTGTGTTGGTAGGAGAGAAGAAACAGAGTTTGAAATCTACAGACTAAATTGTCTTCCTTTTCTGAATTGGTCATAATAAAAATACATTAAAAAAAAACTATGAAGGGGAGTACTGTGCAGGTATATCAGGCAATTCATTAATAAAAAGTAGGTTTTCTTTGTGGATTTTGTTATGTTTATAGTATTTGTCAGCTTTTAAACTCTTGTAAATTGTTGTGATTCTTCTTCTCAACCTAAACAAATATTCGCTTTCATAACTAATTTAGTAGTAATACTTTTGTATTCTTTTTAAGAAAGCGTACCAAATTGGACAAGCGAAACCTGGATCTGCTCCTAACAGCAACTGATCTCTAGTACAGTGAAATCTCTAATTTGAGGGTTTAGCTATTGGCCAATAAAAAAAATCATGCTTCCTTGGTTTTGGATTTCCATTTTTCTTCTCTTTCCTCATGAAGACTGATTCATTTATCTCTCAAATGTGACTCTAATCTCTTGCTTTCACTTTAAACTCAAAGATGTAGGATTATGAATGACATTTGGCTAGAGGTAGATCATTAATCTTGACCATATTAGTCAGGGTTCTATAGAGAAATAGAATCAACCGGGTGTGTGTGTTTGTGTGTGTGTGTGTGTGTGTGTGTGTGTGTGTGTGTGTAGAAAGAGAGACACAGAGACAGAGACAGAGAAATTATTTTAGGGAATTAACACACACACGCCATGGAGGCTGGCAAGTACAAGATCTGAGGGTTTTGTCTTTGTGCCCATCTAGGCCTACAGACCAGACTCAGGGAAGGGTTGAAGTTGCAGCTCAAGTCAGAAGGCAGTTTTCTTTATCTTAAGGCCTTTGGCTGTGATGGGGTTGAGGCCCAACCACATTACGGAGAGTAATCTGCTTTACTAAACGTCCACTGGCTTACATGCCAACCTCATAAAATAACTTCACACCAACATCTAGACTAGTGTTTGATCAAATATCTGCATATTGTGACTCAGCCAAGTGGACACATCTGGTTAACCATCACCTGATGAACACACAGTAAAGATGGGAAAGTAACATTGCTACACTCAGGTAAGTCATGACATGCAAATGTATATATGCCATATCTATTCCTCTGTGGAAGGATAGATTTTATGAAACTGAGCATCCCAATGAACCAAAAAAAAAAGATCAGATAAAGAAATTCTGTTTTGCTTCACATACACGAAATGTTAAAAAAAAAAAAAAAAAAAAACATATTGGCAGCAGATACAGAGCAGAATGTTGATATCTTGGCTAAGTTGTGAGGTTGGCCCAGTCCCTAGAGATTACCTGGAAAAAACAGAGTACTTTGAATTGTACTTCCTCCAAAGCCTTAGCGAATTCCAAAAAAAAAAAAAAAAAAAACCCAAGAGATCTCAGCCATGTGACCCATGATCATCCCTTACAGTTCTAATATTCTATAACTCAATTTGATGTTATTAAATGAGATTTAGAGGGAATGGGGGAAGAAATATTGAAACAAGAAGATTTGATAATAGCTCTACATTAGATGTATTAATGACATATGCTACCTGCCTTTTGCCTCAAAGAGCCTATTAAATTATCATCAAAAAGACAGCTTTGAGAGGCAAAGGGGTTTCAAATCAGAACATTTATGGTTCACATCATAGTTCAGAATGGCTGATTCTCTAAACAGTATTTCGAAGAACTGCTTGGAAAGTGACTTTTAACAAGTGCTGACAGAAGTTAAACACAAAATAAGCTTCCTTTATGATCCAAAAGCTCAACATTTTGAAAATGGAGTTCATGGGGTAGAAAAACTTTAAATAAATTTTATGAGATGACACATCATACTTAGCTTCTTTGCAACACCCAAATGCTAAGTGGGAATTATCACTCCAGATTCCAGGGTTCTTGTTAAGAGATTTATGAGCCTTTTAGTTCAGGTCTCTTCCAACAAATATCACGCTCTTCATGCCACTGTGCAATTCAGTACAACACAGCAGAGTCACATTGCCTATCAAATCTTGCCTCTAGACGGCATGCTCCCTCCCCGACTCCAGCTACCTCCCCTCTGCCTTGTAGCAAAGGCCTGCCTCACTGCTCCTCCCACACTTTATTCACTCTCCAACTTCTGTGTGCTATTTCTTTACTTCCATCCAAATTGAGTATCTCATTCAAAGATCAGATCGGGTCTTAACCCTTTAATAAATGAGAGGGCATAAAAGAGAAACACTGAAATAAAAAGGCATCCAAAATCTGTAGCAGTGCTTTTCCAGCCAACCTCCTACAAAACACTGGTTTCCCACATGCCGACTCAGATGTTTTAACTATTAATATCTTAATGTTGGAAGTCTTTCCCCAATCTCCATATTAAAAACGTAATTAATGAGTAAAAATTTCAGTGCCAAAGAATTTCTTTTATGCACCTAAGGTAAAACTTTAGTGTCAGCTAATACCCGCCAGACGACAAAATGAATGCATTAATAAACGAACATTAATGAAAAGTGAAAAAAATATTCATTTTATCTTCTAGTAGGTATTAGCCATCATTAAATTTTATATAAGCATTCTCCTCACTTGAAAGGAATGTCCCTACATTAATACAGCAATATTCTGATTACCCATTAGATTCTGTTGAGTTTGGGCAAGAGTAACTTCCTGAGGCCCTAGTGGCTAAAAGTGCACTAACAGTCTTTTCCTCTGAAGTGTTAGTATTAACCCTAAGCTTTGACATCTCCCACCGAAGTACAGCTGCCATATGAGACCACGCGGAAACAGTCAGTCTTCCATCCTGCATCATCTCTCATTTTAAAAATGCAACAGATAAGTTCTGCACAGGCATAGACTATGACCAGCACTTCTTCCGTAGCCTCCACACAATTACTGACTTAATCAGAAATGCTTAGTAAGGATTTATGACATTGTTATTGCTCTCATTAAATGGCACTGTGAGGAAGTGTGTGGCACTTCTCCCCATGACGCATGCTCCACACACATCTTCCCAGCACCAATTTTAGATACTAATCTCTTGATCAGCAGCAAAGAGTAAGTAGAGACCAATGTTTTGTTTTGTTTTGTTTCTGCTCCAGTGTATACAGTTTCTCTCCTCACTCTCAACTACTGAATAAAGCAGCAAAAGAAACGATAACCTCTTTTCTGGCAACCAGATCTCTGGAAACCCAGAGTGCACTGGCTGAGAGCAAGAGCAGCAGCATCAACCACATTAACAGTAATAATTACCTTGATTAGGTGCTGAATGTGTATCAGGCCTTGTGCTAAGCCCTGTACATGAATCACCTTATTTATTCCTCTTCATGCACCTCTGAGGGAGGTTTTGTAAGTGGATGACTGTTTTCCATAAACCCCAGAGTGTGTTATGACATGGAAGAGAGAATGCGGCTAGGTGAGGAGCTTTGCGGCTGGGATGGGGAGGAAACAGCAGCCTGGACGTCCAGCTGATGCCAGCGGGGATGGACGATGCCACCCAGGATCACATGCCCACCCCCCCCCTTACCTGCACACCACACACAGGACAGGAAATGTTTCTTTTATGAGAGAAGTGAACCCTGAAAGGACTGAGGTTGTGCCCAGCCATAGATGGATTGGGCATTCACAATAGAAATTAATTTCAGTTATGGAAAAATATGTCTGTTTCTCACACATCTGAGTTCGTAGACCCAGGTAATTACATCACTCCTCTTGCAGGGTGAGCTGAGGGGTGCATATCTGATATTCGGGAGGATCAGACACTTATCCAAGATCATGCAAATAAATATTCAGTGATGGTGTCAGGATTTGAAGCCAGACTTCATTCACTCTTTGAGTAATATACACATATAGATTTCATGGATGTAGTGGGTTATTATCATTAAAAAGATAACCTATTTCACTATGATTTCTGTGAGAAGTTGTGCCTTTTCTGTGTATCCCTGGGCTGCCAAGAAAAGCCATAAATGTATCTGGATCATAGCACTGTCCTGTAGTAATCTAAGTGAACCTAAATCTATGACTGTAAAGTTTCTAGCAGCCACATTTTAAAAAGTGAAAAGAAACAGGTGAAAAAAAAATTCATAATATATTTCCTTTAAGAAGCATCCAAAATATTATTTCAATGTGTCAACAATATTTTTTTTAAGATTTTATTTATTTATTCATGAGAGACACAGAGAGAGAGAGGCAGAGACACAGGCAGAGGGAGAAGCAGGCTCCATGCAAGGAGCCCGACATGGGACTAGATCCTGAGTCCCCAGGATCACACCCCAGGCCGAAGGCAGGCGCTAAACTGCTGAGCCACCTGGGCTGCCCCAATATTTTTTAACAGCAAATAAACTGCATCCTTTTTATACTAAATCCTCAAAATTTGGTGTGTATTTTTTTTAATCAAGGTATAATTGATATTGAATATTCATTCCAGGGCACCTGGATGGCTCAGTCAGTTAGGCATCCAACTCTTGATTTCGGCTCAGGTCATGACCTCAGGGTCCATACTCAGTGGGGAGCCTACTAGAGATTCTCTCCCTCTGTCCCTTCCTCCTTTCCCCCCCTTCTCCCTCACTCTCACTCTCTCTCTCTCTCTCCTTATAATAAATAACTTTTTGAAAGAACATTATATTCGTTCCAAGTGTACAACATCATTTGAACCATCACCACACACGGTTCCAAAAAAATGTTTTTTATTCTTTTTTTTTTTTTTAGAAAGTGTAGGATGGGGAGGGGAGGAGCAGAGGGAGAGGAAGAGAATCTCCAGCAGATTCCCCGCTGAGGGCTGAGGGTGGAGCTCTACTCAGGTGCCATCCCAGAACCCTGAGATTATGATGTGCTTGATCCACTGAGCCACCCAGGCACCCCTATAATGAGTACTTTTAGACCTACTCTCTTAGCAACTTTCAAATATGTGATACAGTATTATTAACTGCAGTCTCTGGTGTATATTTTATACTGACACATCTTAATTCAGATTAGCCACCTTTCAAATGTTTAATAGCCAGATGCGGCTAGTGGCCACCTTTCAGGTTGTGTCGGCCCAGATAAAACCCAGCAAAGTAGGTGGTGAGTAATATACACATAATATATAGTAATATACACACAACCAAGGACACTTTATGACCTTAATTCATGTTGTCCCCAGACAGTCCTTCTTTCAGAAAGTGCTGCAGGAAGCACAGCCCTTCTGTCTTTCCCAGAACGTTATCTTCCTTTGAGAAAAAAAAAAAATCTGATTTTTTCAGGAGTCAAGCTTGGCATTTTTATTTTAGTAAGACAATTTTCATTTAAATTTTTGTTCTCTAACTTTTACCAACAGCTTTCCTGCGGAATAATTGGCATTCAAACCTCAGTGAGAAAATTTATATTTTCTTACAGTAAGGACAAAAGTTTGTTACGCTTTTACTGCACGTCCTGCCCTGTCCTAGTTTGTATTAATCTCAGCAAAGTCTTGCAACCCAGGAGGCAGGTACCAGAAGTATTATTAATCTCATTTTGAACATCAGGAAACAGAGGCTTTGAGAAAATTCAGGCTTAAAAGGAGGCGAAGGTTACTGTCAGGGTGATTGGGTTAGAGTGAGGGCATCTAAATTCAAAACTAGGCAGGTTGCCTCCCCTGAGCAATACCGTCCTCAAGACTATCCAAATGAGGGGTGTCTGGGTGGCTCAGTGGATGAGCGTCTGCCTTTGGCTCAGGTCATGATCCTGGGGTGCCAGGATCGAGCCCCACATCAGGCTCCCCCCATGGAGCCTGCTTCTCCCTCTGCCTGTGTCTCTGCCTCTCTCACTGTGTCTCTCATGAATAAATAAACAAAATCTCAAAATTAAAAAAAAAAGACTACCTAACTATAAATATCCGGGGGAGATAGGTTTGTACTTTTGTGCCACAAAATCCTAGAGGCAGAGATGAGGCGATGCTAGGATCGTTTGATATGATTACCTGGACAAATAGAAGAAACAAGAAAATCTTCATTTAGATTTCTCGCTCGGGAAGCTAATCTCCCTTTAAAAAAGGCCTATTTCCTGGGGCGCCTGGGTGATTCAGTTGGTTAAGGCTCCAACTGTTGGTCCAGACTCAGGTCATGATCTGGGGGTCCTGGGGTCCAGCCCCCCATCGGCTCCACCCACACTCAGTGGGGGCCTGCTGCTTCTTTCCTCTCCCCTCCTTGCCCCTCCCCTCACCCCTCCACCTGCACGTGTGCTCACACTCTCTCTAAAATAAATAAACAAAATCTCTTTTAAAAATACCCACCATTTGCTTCGACGTGGATGGAATGGAGGGTATTATGCTGAGTGAAATAAGTCAATTGGAGAAGGACAATCATTATATGGTCTCATTCATTTGGAGAATATAAAAAATAGTGAAAGGGAATAAAGGGGAAAGGAAAAAATAATGAGTGGGAAATATCAGAAAGGGAGACAGAACATGAGAGACTCCTAACTCTGGAAAACGAACAAGGGGTAGTGGAAGGGGGGGGTGGGAGGGATGGGGTGACTGGGTGACGGGCACTGAGAGGGGCACTTGGTGAGATGAGCACTGGGTGTTATGCTAAATGTTGGCAAATTGAACTCCAATAAAAAAAATTTAAATAAATAAAAATAAAAAATGCCTACTTCGCTCATTTAGGGATTTGACTCTTTCCATCTCTTGTAACTTCAGGATTTGCAAACAATAAACTTCTTTTTCTTTTAAGATTTATTTATTTATTTATGATAGACAGAGAGAGAGAGAGAGAGAGAGAGAGAGAGAGGCAGAGACATGGGAGGAGGGAGAAGCAGGCTCCATGCACTGGGAGCCCAACGTGGGACTCTATCCTGGGACTTCAGGATCACACCCTGGGCCAAACGCAGGCGCTAAACCACTGAGCCACCCAGGGATCCCCGCAAACAACAAGCTTTACAATCATTTCATATAACGTTTGCTGAAGGCATTACAAAGTGGAAGTATTTTATAAGACACAATAAAGTGAGAAGTCTCCTTTTGAGCCTTATGCTGCGATGCTGTGTGCGAGAACTTGGGGAACTTACACTCGAGAGTTTCTGAGATGTAGTCTCCCCACGAGAACAACTGTTAGAATATTTTAGAAGCATGAGCACTGCCTGCGTTTTCCATTTAAAGATGTTCCTTTTCTGGAGCCTGGCACCACCAGCCACTATCACTTTTATCACCGTTAATGAATATGCAGAGAACCCCACTGGAGCCTAAGTTACATTCTTCCTAGACTCAGACATGTCTGAGCATTTCTGGCAAACCGATGAATCAGAGCCTCAAAGAATCTGAGAGCAGGGGAATCTTTAGGCAAAGAAAGAAGTGAAACTCACTGTTTCTTCTAACAAAAATGTCCCAAGTAAAGAGTGAGAGGAGGGCTCCTGGGGGGGGGGGGGGGCTCACCTGGTTTCCCCACCCTGCCTCCTTGTCCCAGGCCAAGGCCTTCACTCCCTCCAGGGCCAGGCCTGAGAGGTGGAGCCTCATCAGAAATGCAGGAGAGCTGCCTGGCTTCAGGTCTGGGAAACACACGGCACCCAAATCAGTCCTGCTTTGAAGTTGTTTTTTTTGAAAGACGATGAAACAAGGGAAAGAATTTTCCCCACTTGGAGATGAAGCCAGGACAGATTAGAGAAACAAAGTGCGGAGGGAAGCCCCAGCAGCGAGCGCATTGCCGGCCACAGGGCAGAGCCCTGGTGGCCTGGCCTGGCCTGGCCTCACCATGACCGAGGCAGCATCCTCATGGTCACACATCGCCTGCGTCCTGCACCCACACTAGCCGGCGACGACAGGCACTCTGTGCATCCCTAGGCCGGGGTGAAGAAAGGAAAGTGCTCCCCTACACGGTGACCCAGGAGCTGAGTGGGAGCACTTACGGGAACTCCCAGAGATGGTTGGGGTGCGGGATACCTGGAGCAGCTGGAGTTTGCATGGAGGCAAGTGTAAACAGAGTCAGAGGAATCATTCACAGGCTGTGAGCTGAATGTCATTCCTAGTTTGCCTGCTCTAGGTACGGGTTGCACCAGCACTGCGCTGCCCTCGTGCCTATTACTCCGACTCCAGCTCATGCTCGGGGCTCCCACCCCAGGAAAGAAAAATCAACATGTCAGGGGAGGACAGACCAAAGGAGACCCCTGTGTGGAAGAGACCAGGGAAGGAATGGGCTCTGGGATGAATTACAGGGTTTTGTCTGATGACCCATCCTGCAGGGACACGCTTCCTGACAAAGACTGGTGGGCCCTGGCCCCAGGCCGGAGGGAAAGCTCCCATTTGGCCCACTCAGCCCAGTGCACTTTGAGAATTAATTATGATCCCTGCAAAGTGAGAATAAAAAGCTCCCATCCGACAAATCAAAAGGGAATGTGACGGCTTCGTCAAGGATTTTTTTTTTTTTCAGGTCTCCTGTTTGCTCTAACAGAAATGTATCTCAGTCCCTCAATCCTAGAGCCCAGCAAGAAGTGAGTCACATTGTTTCGGTAATTCGAATCATGTTGCATAAATAAATGGAAAAATGATTCATCCTTTCAGATTTCCCTGAACAAACTACACCCGGGCTGCCAATGAAGCTAACCGTGCTCCACAAGAGGGCGCCAGAAGCTGACATTCCTTAGTAATCTCTGCAGAACTCCTGAATTTGGAGCTGGATGACCAAGTTAAAAGAGGGAAGGACTCCAATCCGTGAAAGCAAGAGGCAGATAGATGTATCTGGCTCACATGCTTGCTTTATGCTAAGGCTTAAAGAGTAGTGAAACCTCCATAGTGGTCCAGGATGTGAAATATTTAAATAGCAACATCTGAGCAAAAGAGATACTGTTATCACTCAACTTGGAATTGCTTTGCTGAATACAGGGGGATTTTTGTTAATGAATTCATCTTCGTAGGCTTTTCTCTACTTAAAAGGGAGCCCAGAACGGTGTTCCACTTATTAGAATCATTGGTACGTATCCTTTTATGCAATGGCCAAATTGTTACATGAAACAATAGAAAACAAAATGAGGTATCTTCTGTGGTAGAAGTCAGTGTTAATTTGCTAAACAAGGCCAACTGTAAGGATTGGGGCTTTGCAATGAAGCCATAATGGAGAATACAGAGAGAGCGTTTCAGAATATTCTATTATCAAAAGAGAGCAACAGGGTTGTTTTTAAAAAAGAGGAGAGAGAGAGGCAGAAATATGATCCAAATTGCAGTAGAGATGGATTTAAATAGATGGGTTTTTTTTTTTTTTTTGAAAAGAGAAAAGAAAAGGTCAATGGGGCTACTAAGGAACTAAGAGCCCAGACACTTTCAGCAGGAAAACATCAAGGTGATGATTTTTACAACAGGTGTACTCATTTATAGGTTTATTCGGATTACTCGGCCTCTCATGCCTCTAGTACTCTTGGGCGGGACCCATAACGGTACTAACAAGTTATATTCTTTCCTTGTGCCCTGTGTTCCTCCTTCTGGCATTTAAGATTGTAACCCAGACACCATACCCTTTACCACGGAAGGATAGGGTCCTGTAGCCCCTAGGCCTGAAGTCCCCTTTCGAGCTAATCAAGGAGACACAGAATTCAAAGGAATACACAAACAGCTCTTGTTAGAGCACCACGTTCAACTCCTACAGAATCCACACAGCAGAGGAAATTCCGAGTGGATTCTATTTAAATGATCTCTTAGTATGTTAATTACCTACTGCCCCCTAACTAAGTCCCCAACCCATAGCGACCTAAAACAAGTGGATTTATGACTCACTGTTTCTTTAGGTCAGGAATTCAGAAGGTCAACAGGTGGCTCTGGCTCCGGGTCTCAAGAGGAATCAAGGGGACACCTGGGTGGCTCAGTTGGTCAAGCGTCTGCCTTTGGCTCAGGTCGTGATCCTGGGGTCCTGGGATTGAGCCCCAAGTTGGGCTCCTTGCTCAGTGGGGACTCTGCTTCTCCCTCTGCCTCTGCCCTTCCCCTGCTCATGTGCGCACACACATGTGCTCTTTCTCTTTCTCTCTCTCAAATAAATAAATAAATAAATAAATAAATAAATAAATAAAATCTTTTTTTTTAATTTTTTAAAGACTTTATTTGTTTTATTGAGACATACAGAGAGAGAGAGAGGAGAGACACAGGGAGAGAGAGAAGCAGGGCCTGACATGGGACTTGATCCAGGGCCTCCAGGATCACGCCCTGGGCCGCAGGCGGCGCTAAACCGCTGCGCCACCGGGGCTGCCCTAAAATCTTTTTTAAAAATAAGAAAAAAGAGGAATCAAGATATCAGTTAGGCTCAAGGTGTGACTCATCCTAGAAAATCCACCTCTAGGACTGCTCCCTGGGGTCTACTGGAAGGAAGCCTCGGTGTCTCACCCATGGCCCTCACCTATTCTTGAGAGCCCTCATGACAGGGAGCTGGCTTTCCCAGATTGAGTGGCCCCTAAGAGAGCAATGGAGAGCCCATAAATCTGTTATAACTCAGACTCAAAAGACGCACTCAATCACCTCCTATCGCTTACCCAGGCCAGCCTTTTCCAACATGGGAGGGGAATACACAAGCATATGAATACTGGGAGGCTAAAACCTTTGAGGGTATCCTGAAAGCTGGCTCCACACTCAGCTCATCCAGTGTTTAGACATTCGTGGCATTCCCAGATGGCCAAGCTAGATGTAGGCAGAAAAATAGCTCTGCCAAGGGCCCTTCTATCTTCTTCCTCCCACAGCCTCGAAGATCCTCTGTGTTCTTTTCTCCTCACTCTCACCTCCTTCGTCCATACCCTCATTGTCTGCTGCCTCTTGTTCAGCTCTTTTATGCTCCATTGTTATACTGTCCCAGAGATTTCACTGCTGGCGGCAAGAGAGAAGGTGGGAGAGCGGGGATTGTCCCTGAGGTCAGTCTTAGAGTCTCAGCATGGAGCCAATAGCTTCTTCATACCATGCAATTAAGATTAACACCATCTAGTATATCTCCTGTGCTCTGATTATGTTAAAAAATATCTGTTTCTTTCTTGAGTCAAAACCCCTATTTTCTTGGTCTCAGTGTGAGACCAGGTAGGACAGAGGAGGGGGAAAGAAAACAAAACCCCTATTCCCATGCAACAATGGCAATCCATAAATTATTTGTAAATTATTCCTTTGCCATACATCTTACCTAATGAAATATAAGTTTGCCAAATCAGAAAGTATCCACCTGTCCGCTACTTTAATCCCAGTACCTGCCACGGTGTGTGGCATGTAAAAGACACCTTAATAATTGTTTAGTATAAAGTGGGCAGCCACCTCAGTGATATTATTTAAGAACTAAAATTGTCTCCTGATGATAATCTAAGTAAAGATTCATGAGTCTCTCTTAAAATAGAATTGCATGATCTGAGACAGAATGTATTTAATAATGATATGTTGATCTCTTAATTAATTACTGTATCTCTTCATTTCTTGGCATATATTTATAGTGCATCATAACCTAATAAAATCCAACCCTTATCATCCACAAAACCCTTTATTGAGCACCTATTCCATAAATGAAATCCTTCCATGATTGCTCAATAAATAAATGTATACCTGTCAGCTGAATTTAGTATCAGATTATCGATGAACTGAACTATTTCCTATGCTAGGTATACCATAACGGAATGATCTGCCAAACAATGCTGCCTCTAATAACCCACAGCTCAACCCAGAGGCATCATCTGTGATGGGATTGAGGCCCAAAGCATGCTGAGCATTTGGAGTGCTGGAATCTACACTGTCACACTCTGGGTCTCAGCCAGTATTCAAAAACACAGGCCTCAGTGTTGCTATTCTAAGCACACCTGTGGTGATGTCCCACCCAACCCAGAAAGGGAGGAGATACACCACCAGAAATGGAACAGTTACAGAGAGGGGCTATATTAGCCTGGATCCTAACCAGAATCAACAGATTCTCACCAGATATTCAAAAAGCAGAATTTATTTGCAAAGGAACCAGTTTTAGGGCACCTGGGTGGCTCAGTGGGTTAAGCACCTGACTCTTGGTTTCAGTTCAGGTCATGATCTCAGGGTCCTGGGATGGAGCCTCCACTTGAGCTCCAGGCTCTGTGGGAAGTCGGCTTGAGGATTCTTTCCCTCTCCCTCTGCCCCTGCTCGCTCTGTCTCTGTTTCTCTCTCTTGAAAAAATAATAAAATAAAAAATATATAAAATTAAAATAAAATAAAATAAAATAAAATAAATAGATGAGTTTTGAAGATTTGGTGGGATATAGACAAGCCTTAAGAGAAGGTACAAGCCCTGGAACTAGGAGCAGCAGAGCCGCCCGCCAGCCTCAGCAGAGGGATGGGGGGCTGCTGATGGCCACCACGCTGCAGAGAAGTGCTCACAGCCCCCTGGAAGGAGCTATGACCTTTCACAGCCAGCCTCATGCTTCTGCCTCCTGCCAATCCCCTCCAAGAAGACAGAGGGGAAGGTGCCCCCAAATATCCAAGACATGGGAGCTTTATTTACTCCTCTCTGAACCCTTCACACAGAACAGAGTCTGCCAGAGATAAGGAGTCCTTAGGAAATGCTGTTCTGTGGAAAGTGAACCCGACCTCCCCCATCCTCACTCCAACCCTCATGCCCTAAAATCTTGCAGGTCACCATAGCTCCTGGATTCTCAACCTCTCACTCCTAACAGGAGAAGGCTAATAATATGAGGAATCCTTTCTGCAGAAAAAAATGAGATAATATGCTGTGAACTCTAAGGGCACCTGCATGGCACAGTTGGTTAAGCGCCTGACTCTTGATTTCAGCTCAGGTGATGATCTCAGGGTTGTGGGATCCAGCCCCACCATGGGCTCTACACTCAGCAGGGAGTTGGCTTGAGAACTCTCTCTCCTCCTCCACCCCCTCCACCCCTCCCATTTGCACTCTCTATCAATCAATCAATAAATAAACAAACAAATAAATGGTTAAGGCACCTGGATGGCTCTGTTGGTTAAGCATCTGTTTTTGGCTCAGGTCATGGTTCCGGAGTCTCAGGATGGAGCCTGGCATTGGGCTCCCTGCTTAGCAGGGAGCCCGTTGCTCCCTTTGCCCTTCACCCCACTTGTGCTTTCTCTCTCTCTCTCTCTCTCTCTCTCTCTCTCTCTCAAATAAATAAATTAAAGTTAAAAATAAAATAAATAAGATATTCAACAAAAGAAAATGCTGTGAACTCTACATCACTGCAAAAATGCAAGTCACAGGGGCTCCCTAAAGGAATGCTGCCTCCTTGTCAATAATACTAAAATGTCACTGCCTAGGATCATGTTACCAGTGAAGAGACAGTGCAGACCCTCTCCTTTAAATTATTCTATTCAATAAAATAAGTAATCTAAGGCATAGAAATCTATGTTTATTTCCATATTACACAATAATTATATTTTTATTTTTACTAGAAGAGCAGTCCTACAAAAGGAAAAAGAGGAGTATTCTTAAATTATTAGTTTAGAATTAACCAAGTCTGTGTAAAGATAGAAGTGAGTTTTCCAATACAGTAGCCACTGGTCACATGTGGCTATTTAAATTTAAACTGATTAAAATTAAAAATAATTAGAGGGACATCCGGGTGGCTCAGTGGTTGAGCATCTGCCGTTGGCCCAGGGCATGATCCTGGAGTCCCAGGATCAAGTCCTGCATCAGGTTCCCTGTATGGAGCCTGCTTCTCCCTCTGCCTGTGTCTCTGCCTCTCTCCCTGTATCTCTGAAGAATAAATAAAATATTCTATAAATAAATAAATAAATAAATAAATAAATAAATAAATAAATAAATAAAGCAGTTCCTTGGCCAAGCTCATCACATTTCAAGGGTCCAATAGCACTAACACCTTCACAAAAGGTTCTACTCTATGCTCTTGAGCACAGATGCTAGACCTTCCAAGCTTCTTTCATAATTTTGAAACTCACACAACTAAAATTAAACATGACCATGCTTTGATTAGGTTATTCTAACTCTGTTTGGGGTATGATCACAACATTAAATTCAAACTATTAATAATGGCCATCAACAAAATATTGAAAAACTGATGAATATCCTACCTTCTAAATACACACCCAGGGTAGAGCTAAAGGGACCTCATAACTATCACACCCAGTGCCCTACTTAGGGAGAAAGTTAGAAACTCACTGAAGAGGAGTCTTTGAAATGAATTCCAGGAAGACAACGCCTCAGTCTCTCCTAACCCCACTGTGTGGAAGGAGGGGCTGGTATGCTATCCATGAAAGCAATCCACATAAAAGGAGCCCTAGGAGAATCATTCAGAGATTAAGGTTCTCTGCAGGAGATCTCTCACTGCTCAGGTTGAGTGTGCTCAGTCGCAAAAATGTGGGGGGACTTTCATGAGAGTATTTTAGAAAGCCCTGACATCTGTCTCCAGGTGTTTGGAGGCATTCATGAAGTTACAGACTGGGGCCAGACCCTGGGCGCTAAAGGAATCTATAGGCTGGAGACAGCTGGGGCAGCCCATCATGGCAGGGCAGAGAGAAACCAGCAGGAAGAATGGCCTGCACTTTCAGCAATCAGCTGGGCCTGGATGCACAAGTTTTCCCATGTTCAGTCTCCCTTCCCCACCCAGGGCAAAAACTCATGAGTCTGGTGCTAGAGGAGAAGCCAGGCCAGGGATTGCGGAGTGTCAGCCAGCAAGTACATTGCAAGCATCAGGACACTGCAGTTCAGAGATCCCTGTAGAGGGCAGGGAGGGCAGAGAGCCCATCAAATCATCCCACAGGGGAGAACCTCCCTGCCAAGGTCCAGAGCAACCAGCATTCAAAACACAGCCCCAGGAGGAAGACCAATACCAAGCACTAACAAACCCAGCAGGAATATCCAGATCAACCAACAATTACTGAGGAAATGCTTTATAAAAATTAACATATATAGTCCTTAAAACTACGAATTATTATTAAAATCAAGTTGTTAAAATCATTGATAGATAAGGAAACCACAGAATTATAACCAAGGTCACAGAGCCAGTGGGTAGAGGATCTAACTCCAGGTCTCTAACTCTACAGGCCATGCTCTTAACCACTGTGTTCTTTACTGCCTCCCTTTTTACCCCTTGACTCCTCATACCACCCCCCACATGAATGCTGGAAGAGCCAGGCGCAGAAGAGGAAGTGGAAAAGGGAAGAGGACCTAAAGGAATTTGGTTGAAAGGACACCTAATGCTTGCCCCTCACAGTCACATCATTGATTCCTAAAACAGGGTCAGGGCTGAAACTAAAGGGAAAAAACTTTACATTGGAAGAAAGAATAAAATGTTGCTCTGGAATGGACCCTTTAATACCTGTTAGCGACAATCTACAAGCTCGGTTTAAAGTGCTAGCAAACACTAGAATAGGGAAAGCCTAAAAAATCACGTGTAACATATGGTGATAGAAGAAGAAAGCTATTACCTGATCATACACGACTGAATCCAGAGCAGTCAATAAATGTTTCATTCTGACAGCTATTCTTAATAGCCTCAAATTGACAACATTGTGCTTAAAATAGCCTTGCCATGCAGATCAAGAGGTAAACTCATTCATGAGGCTAAGATTAATTTCAGTCATAGGTTTATCAAAATAGAAGTCTACAAGGACCTTGGGAATTCATCTATTTATTATCCATTCAACAGACTGTGTGAAGTCTAAACCAATAAATGAAAAGTTGTTGGGCACACAATGTAAATGAAATATAAAGCAAAATTGACTAACTGCTATAGAAATGTCCAAAGAGTAATTGAAGATTAATGATGACTTAATAACACAAAAGAATAAACCAATGGAATATTTACTTGCAGGTCTTTTTAAAAATTCATAAGTTCAAAAATTTTGCAACTTCAAAAATTGTTTTTCCTCATCAATTGATTCATCCTTTCACTTCCAAACTGGCAGTAAGATAAGGGACTTAAAACAGTCAAACGAACGAAAGCTATGAGATAAATGGAAAAACATTCTAACTTCTAGAAAACCATACCAGCTTAGAGAAGTTTGAAATACGTTGGACAAAGACCCTTTCCTTTTCTTTCACCTCCAAATATAAATCATTCTTGAAAATTAAACAGATTTTCCAAACAAAACTTCCTCTCTAGCGAGTTATACATTAAAACTCTTTCAACAGTTATTGAGGTGGGGGGAGGAAATCTGTCAAAAACATATGGATATTTTTTACATGAAAACCTATTCATTGTGGTGAGTCATGGAAAAAAAGAAAATTTTTATCAGTATTTTTTGGTTGAGAAAATGACTTTTGTAAGCTATTTCACACATAAAAATGCTGTTGAGAGAGAAACCTTGTTAGAAAACCTAAATTGTCTCTAGAATACTTAACGTCAAGTAATCTTGGGGAGGAGGTCATCTCCCAATGAGAAAAGAAAACATAAGTAGCAGAAATAATTTCAAGGAGCTGAAACCCTAAATAGCTCGGTCCGAGGTTTGTAATTGTGTTCACAGAAAGCATTAATATAACAGCTACCTCATTTTGCTTCCTTCCTGACCTATTGTAATTTTCAAATGTTATACACTTTCCCAAAATTAATTTTATCACCAGCTTCCCATTTTCAACTGAGGACAAAATTAAAGGGAGCCAATTCTAGCTTTTTGATTTAGCACCAGTATAAATGCCTAAGCCACAGCTTTAGAAATTCTGATTTGTCATTGATCTTGGGTGAACCTTTGGTAATTAGTATTTTTAAATAGTGTTCCTTAGATGAAAACCGCTGCTCTGGCTTGTTTGTGTACGCATATGGGGCACATAATTCCTTTACTAAAAACACCTTCAATCCAAATCAAAGGGAACAGATAGATGCAAACCTCCAGTTAAATCTATAAGCAGAGTCGGCCTTGTATGTTCAACGTTCCTACACTTCTGCAGCTCTGGTGTTTCCTGGCCATTCACTGTAGTTCTCTCACCACAGTCTGTATCTTCATTGTGAATCAAATTTTCATAAATAAATCATAAATAAAATTTAAAAGCTCTTTTGTAAAGTAGGCACTTACGGAGCCTTTGTTAAAACTGAAATTGGGAGACTGTTTTGACTTTAAATAGCCCTCATTACAAATGTATCTAATAGTCACTGAAATGATCCTTTCTGTAATAACATCTATATTCCCATGCATTCATATTTCTTTCTACAGATATTCCATTTTAACTTGACATTGGTTAAAAATTAGTTGATGATTCTTCAATTGCCCTTTTGGACAGGAGATTTGTCCCCATAGCTTTCAGAGAAGCTCTGGTGTAATCAGGAGCTCTGGCTGTGTAAGCCAAAGTCTCTTATCTCATTTGCCGACTAAGCCAATCGTTATTTCCATTGGGTTTTCACTTCATGAGAGGATCAGGAGAAAATTCATTCTCCAATCATAAGATGGCATGTAAAACTGGTTGAAAATGGCCAAGAGAGAAATGGAAGGTAAGTAGGAAAAATCATTTTCCATTTTTTAAATACAAGGGTGGCTTTTCAATCAGTAAGTCTATTCAGCCTTTTATTCAACTGCTGTTGTTAAAACTAAATATCAGTGTTGATGCTTTCCATCCAAAAAGAATAACACTTATTATTCAACCAGCATTCATATTACTACTCACGCATTCTTATCCCACAGCAAATATATAAGGCGGAACGTCCTTCTGTTGGAAACCCTCACCTTTGAGGTTCAGAAACATTTAATGATTTTTTTTCAGTGTCAAACACTGAAGGATGGCAACACGTGATTCTTAAATTCTCAGTTCTTACTTCTTCCCTAATATAAATGTCAACAGAAGTGAGTCAAATGCAGGCTCTTACTCTCAGTAGTTCATCACGCAACAAGTATTTATTTACCTAGTACCATATCATCGCCCCACAAGGATGCACAAGAGTGATAAAGCATGACCTCATTGAATTTACAATTTGGTCACGTCTAGCTAAATTAACTATCTAATTTCAGTTAGTGTTAAATTTTAAAGTGTGAATTTTTTCAAGTCAGCATTTTCAATAACCCTATGAATGATGTAACCAGGCAAATAAGAATTGAGTATTACTACAGAACTAATGATCCGATTGCTTCAAAAAATAAAAAGCACGAGAAAAAGGAAAGAAAAGAAAAGAGAAAAAAGTAAGAAGGAAAGTGAGGGGGAAAGAAGCCAATAGATGAAAGACTGTTAGGAAAAATGTCAACCAAATTTAATGTGTGGGTGTTGTTTAGGTCCTGATTTGAATAAACCTGCTGGAGGAATGTGAACACTGGCTGGGTGTTTAATGACAGCAAGGAATCCATTTCTTTGTGGAGTTATAAAGGTATTTTAGTTGAGGGTTTAAAATTATCTTCTTTTAGAAATAAAATTAAAACGTTAACAACTAATGGCTAATATTTACTGGACATTTTGTGAGTCCCAAGAAATGTACTAAGTATATTATATATATATCGTCTTATTTAAAATCTATAACACTAAACATTGGGTCTTATTTTACAGAAGAAAACTGAGATTCAGATTTCATAAGGGGAATATGCAAAGTCATAGAGCCAGTAAATGTCTAAGCTAACACTTGAAGCCAGGTCTGTTTGATTATAAAACTCCTGTCATACATATTCTACCTGTAGTGAATTGTGGAGTCTTTTGTTTGGTTTTGTCATTTTTTTTAAAAATCCATAGCGGCCCTCTAAACTATGCTGTTAAAGGTAGAAGGAATAAGGAAATTCCGTGATTTTCTTTCTGAAACCTGAACAATCAAGACTTTTACTGCTGCTGAGTATGTAAGAAATGTCTCACAAAGAGCAACTCAGATTTTCTTTTGATTGTCATGGTAAGGAATTTGAGGAATTTCTTAGGGAAGGCAGAAACATTGTTCTTCTCCCAAATTGGTTCTATAAATTCAGCAAGTGAGTGAACACATTCAAGAACAAGGGATATAGCAGAATCGGCATTTAAAACACTTCGGTTTCAAAATGCTTTGTGCTCTCTAAATCCTTCTGATCAGTAAGCCAGCAATAAGTAGATGTCTAAGTTAGAACATTTTGAGGACTATATTCCAGAACCTTTATAAGAAATACTGCTCCTTTGAAGGGAATGAATTTTCTCCAGTTATTTATTTGAAGGTAGATGAGTCCCTGCTCCAAGGAGATAGCCTGCTGTCATTAGTAGATTGGATCCTTTACAATGTCTTAGAAAATAATTGGATGTGGTAAAACTTGATGGGTAGAGAGGATCACAGAGATGATTCTTAGAGGTACAGGAACTATGATGTGTCCCAAATGGACATATTTGTCCTAATATCACTACTATTTGGAGAGCCGTATGAAGATCACTAGTGCATTTTTAAAGTTTGGAAGGAAAAAAAAAAAAAAAAAACAACTATTGCCTGACCTCCCATCCATCCTCTTCTCGACATCTGTACCAGAGAACGCATAGTTTTCGACACAGCCATGCTGTGCAAAATATGAGTAGGAAAGGCTAACTAGGGGATCCCTGGGTGTCTCAGCGGTTAAGCACCTGCCTTCGGCCCAGGGCATGATCCTGGAGTCCCGGGATCGAGTCCCACGTCAGGCTTCCTGCATGGAGGCTGCTTCTCCCTCTGCCTGTGTCTCTGCCTCTCTTTCTCTCTCTGTGTCTCTCATGAATAAATAAAATCTTAAAAAAAAAAAAAAGGAAACAAAAAGGCTAACTAAGGAAAGACGTAGCAGGAATGCATTAGATCTACTCTGTGGTCCCAAGGGCTGGCTCTTACCTCCATCTCTAGCAAAAGGTTGTTCCAAAGGGAATCTGTCAGGAAAAGGAAGTGTTTCTCTTTTCTCTTAGGACTTTCTTCAAATAATAAAGTTTTAGATCAGTCATCAAAGATTCACAGAAATTTAGAATGAGAGATGGTTTTAGAAACCAAGTTCAACAAGTTGAACTCTTGTTTTTCATATAGAGAAAGGAAACCCATAGAGAGCAAATCATTTGCCTAAGCTAACACCATAGAGTTGGTAAACAAAAGAACTGGGACTAGAAATAAAACTTCTCTCACAATTTGGGAGCAAGTGACTGCCTGGATATCTCGAGAAATCATACTTAAACCTTCAGCGTAACAGTGCACATTTTAGCTAAATCTTGCTTTATGAAATAAACAATATTTTATGGGATAAAAGAATTTAAAAATTCTTTATGTCATGAGAATAATCCACTTTTGAAAAATATTTTTCTCCATTTTGAAGTGAAAACATTACTGACACATATAGAAAATACTTGAAAGAACTATAAAGAAGTGATAGTTCCCTTAAGAAGTGACACACATGAAGCCATTCTATAAAGAATGGCAAGCCTTGGACAGGGTGTGCACTGTCCAGTGTTCTTCACCAGGAAAAGTTTTTAATGAAGTCCTGTATTCTATCATTTTTGAACAATTTGGGTTGTTCATCTGAAAGTCCCTGTGGTATTTTGAATTTTTTTAATCACTATCTGGATTCAGATTTCTGAAGGTATATTACATTTCATATGATCTACAGTAAAAGTCCATAAGAAATAATGTCATAAAACAGTCAGCCCCCCCAAAAAAGATGTTGAGTATAATATTGCAGATGAAATTACACCGAGAAGCAAATGTCTGTCTAAGGTATATTTTCCTACCTCCAATAGTAGACTTTGAACTTAATATAGAAAATTTTTCTTAAAAAGATATAATTTATCACACAATATAAGAATATCAAACTATACATAAAAATATATTTTTTAAATCTTTCCCTGAAGACATTGACTAGATCAAGTAATTACTTCAAATTATTAAAGCATTTATATCTATAGGAGATGCATGTGGCAGAGAGCAAAACAGTATAGCAAATCCGAAGGTCCCATTTTCTGAGACATGAAATCAAGAAGAATTAAAATAGAATAAATGAATATGATCATGTCAAAAGCATAAAGGGGCTCCCTCTGGCCAAATTTAAGGCAATTTAACCACAAAATAATAATAGTGCTAATGAATTATTATGCACTGGACAAGTTTCATGATCCATAATGTTAAGAGAAGAAGAGAGAAACTGAGAGAAAGAGAGGAAATAAAGCTAGTTTCACCAACTTATTAACAACTGATAAATCTAAGAGGTACACAAGAATTCATTGTACTACTCTTTTAACTTTACTGCACTTTTGAAATTTTTCAAGATAAAATGCTATGGGAAACAATTATTTCCCCCTTCTCCCCTCCTCTCAATATATATAGCAGGAGAAAAAAAGTAAAGCATAAGATCAGACATCTTTCTAAGAAGCTTTTGCACAGCAAAGGATACAGTCAACAAAACTAAAAGACAACCTACAGAATGGGAGAAGATATTTGCAAACGACATATCAGATAAAGGGCTAGTTTCCAAAATCTATAAAGAACTTATTAAACTCAACACCAAAGAAACAAACAATCCAATCATGAAATGGGCAAAAGACATGAACAGAAATCTCACAGAGGAAGACATGGACATGGCCAACATGCACATGAGAAAATGCTCTGCATCACTTGCCATCAGGGAAATACAAATCAAAACCACAATGAGATACCACCTCACACCAGTGAGAATGGGGAAAATTAACAAGGCAGGAAACAACAAATGTTGGAGAGGATGCGGAGAAAAGGGAACCCTCTTCCACTGTTGGTGGGAATGTGAACTGGTGCAGCCACTCTGGAAAACTGTGTGGAGGTTCCCCAAAGAGTTAAAAATAGACCTGCCCTACGACCCAGCAATTGCACTGTTGGGGATTTACCCCAAAGATTCAGATGCAATGAAACGTCGGGACACCTGCACCCCAATGTTTCTATCAGCAATGTCCACAATAGCCAAACTGTGGAAGGAGCCTCGGTGTCCATCGAAAGATGAATGGATAAAGAAGATGTGGTTTATGTATACAATGGAATATTCCTCAGCCATTAGAAACGACAAATACCCACCATTTGCTTCAACGTGGATGGAACTGGAGGGTATTATGCTGAGTGAAATAAGTCAATCGGAGAAGGACAAACAGTGTATGTTCTCATTCATTTGGGGAATATAAATAATAGTGAAAGGGAATATAAAGGAAGGGAGAAGAAATGTGTGGGAAATATCAGGAAGGGAGACAGAACATAAAGACTCCTAACTCGGGGAAACGAACTAGGGGTGGTGGAAGGGGAGGAGGGCGGGTGTTGGAGGGGAATCGGTGGACACTTGACGGGATGAGCACTGGGTGTTTTTCTGTATGTTGGTAAATTGAACACCAATAAAAATTAATTAAAAAAAAAAGATCAGACATCTTTCAGTAGAGAACTAATATTCAAATAAAGTGATTCAGATAAAAGGTCAGAGGTGAAAAGATTAAATAATTAGGTTATGGTCATAATTGGGGAGTTTACACCCAATCAATTCTTTGGACATTAACCTTTTCTAAATAAAAGAATATAAAAATAAGAATGGAATAGTATGGTTATTATATATGAAAGGGAAGCCTGAAGGTCTCATTTTAATCGGTTCTGTTTCCAGCACTCTCTGTAGGACAGAGAGGTCTGACAGCCATAGAACTTTGTATTAATTTGACAGTTAAACTGTCATCATGGAAATGGATATATCAAGTACCAGCCATGGTGGCATAAGCCATTTCAATATTCTAATTCCCTGCTCATAAAGACTTTTCTGTAGATTTTGGTTGGAGGAAGGGAGTAAAGGAGCCACATTGACTAGTCAATAATGCTCTGTTCTTTGGCAGATATATTTCTCTTGACATTCTGACCGATACATCAGATTCTTCTAGTTGTCGTCGGTGTACATGGTTAAATATGTCTTAGTGATTAGGAAAAATTGTGTTGCTTGAGTATTTAGATATGTGAATGTGAAAAAGAGATCCTGGGGCATGATAGGTAAAGGAATGTTTTTCTTCAAGTAGTGTCTTTATTTCTGAAGTGACCTTGAGGTTTAGTAATAATATTAGAAAGAAACTGATTTTGAAGGGTGAGAAACAGATCTTCATTTAGGGTTTTCCTTCAGAAAAGGCAAAAGAGCTGTGACACTCTTTCCTACAGAAGAAAATATAGAATGATTTTTCCAACTCTCAATTGTGTTGCTTTAGTAGATTTTTAATTCTCACAGAGATGAATGAGTTGAAATTAATTCATTCAAGAAGCGTTTGTTCAGTTTCTATCACATGTGAGGCTTCACTCTGGGGATCCAGCACTGATACCAGCTCTCATAGAGATATAGTCATATTTTTTGTGATTTATTTTAACATTCTTCGACATGTAAAGCAAGGTAATTTTCTTTCACAGGGGCCCTTATCTCTCAAACTACACAACATTTCATGTGTTACATTGGCCTAACTACTGTAACAAATTATTTCAATTCTCAGCACATCAGAAGACAAACCAGTGGGATCCCATAATGGCAAATGTAGGTATTGTCATATCTAAGTCAGTCTCACAATTAACCAGAATTTTCAAAAAATGATTTCCTTCCTGATGTGCCAGATCTTTCGTATTTATCCATCAACAAACATCGGCCATATAAATTGTTTCTGAGACCACCAGCAAGAGAGTTCCATGATCTGTTTGAATACCCAAGAAGACTATCAGTGATAGCAGAATGGAAAGTAACAAGACATCAGCACTTGGAACAGGAGCAGTTTGTGGGAATCCACCCAGTGCCAAATAAAGGTTACAAATGAAATAGTCAAAACACAACAGAAATCATGGAACGCCATGGGAATATCCTGGTGGGAACAGATTAAAGAAATCAAGTCTATCCTTACAAGCAAATATCATGGAGAGAATAAGAGCAGTGAACTATACATCTTCAGATACTCAAGGAACTTCACATAATAACAAGAAAAAAAATAGAAAATGCAATGTACCACAATAATTGCTCCCAGATGGTCATTTAGGCACAGGCACAATGGGAAGCTTACGTATATGTATATATATTAGTGTGTGTGTGTGTGTGTGTGTATAGTGTTAGTATATTATTATTATATAATATTATACATATTATATATATATATGAATTAATAGACATGCATTAGAAAGTGGCCATTTTGTACAGGATTGAGTGGAGTTCTGGAGGCAGACATCTGCTCGGTAAATTACCTCCAAATTTTAGAGGCAAAGGAAAAAGTCAATGTTTATTTCACCTTTCCTGGCTATTTTCACCTTAACCTAGCTATTTACATAGATCTAGCCCCAAAAAATTTAGTCACAAGCTGAAAAACATAACTTTACAATAGAAGAATAAGACTTTCAGACCTCTTAATCCTAGGGCCAGATTTAATATCACCGTTGGTGGAACTAGCAGACATTCATGATTCCCAGGGTGATCCAATGGAAAGTACTGAATATCACCTATGATTTTAACTTTGGCAAAAATGTTTAACTTCAATTTTATAAAGCCTGTTAGATTTAACTCCTAGATTAGAGATTACTGGACATAAAAGAGCAAGCAAAACACACCACCATGAGACGGGCATCAAACATTATCAGACATTCTAAAGAACAACTGGGAAGACCTTAGCAAGTCAGAACATCATCCCAAAAGGTACTGCGGCAGAATGAAAGAGACTCAAGGGATTGAACAAAGTATATTCAGATTGCATCGTGATTCAGATAGACCTGTCTGCAAAGAGACAAGAGAAGATACTTATATACGGATTATTAGGTGATATTAATGAATTATTAACTTTATTAGCTGTGATACTGTTATTTTGGCTCCACAAAATGTTTTCATTTTTAAAAAACATTTAAAATAAATAAATAAATAAACAAACAAATAAATAAATAAAATAAAAAACATTGAAGGATTGGGATAGAATGTTATATTTATTTAACTTAAAATACATCAGCACGGGCAGGGTGATATATTTGTACACATTAGCTTTACTGTACAAACTACAAGCAGAATACATTTACCAAGGATAATTATTTAGCATGTAGAAGACCATTCAAAAGCTCTTCAAAAGTAGCTGCTGCTAGCTTCAGCTATCTTTATCTCCAGTCACCAAAGTATTATTAATAAGCATAATGGATGTTAGGAATTATTTTTGCATTAGGGAAGGGATCGGTGTTCGATGCACATGGATTGGCTAGAAATATTTTATAGGCACACGGGTCCTGAATTCTGTTGCTATAATATTGTTGCAGCAGCCTGGAGTAAACCTCTGCGGGTTGTCTGGCAGAGGAACCAAACAGAAAAGGAGCCGGATTTTACTGTAAATACAGACAGCCGGTGTGACTGTGTTGGTGTTAATCAATGCTCATCGGTGCTTGCTGGGTGTCAGAATTCAGTCCGAGGCTTGCCTTATTTCTCACATTGTAATGTATCTTCTCACACCTACGTTGAGGGAAAAGAGACCTAGCCTGCATCTAACTATTGGAAGTTGTTAACTATCGACCAAAAGAACTGAATTGTGAAGGAGCAATGGAGCTTATGTCAATCCAAAAGAGACTCTGATAGACTGCCGTCAAGAATGATTTCAGCTACCCATGAACACTGTGTTGGGTGCAAAAATGATGATTGACCAGACAAGGAATTTTTCTCAAAGATCTTCAAGTATGTAAAGACAAACCTCAAGACCATAAAACTTTTGCTTTTATCTAATTTAAATTAAAGGAAATTTCAAAAAATGACTGATTATTCTTTTACTTAGTCTTTTTTTTATATGAAATAACACCTGGATATCTATTTTCAATCCAAAGTTTAATGCTTAGTTTAACTTCCAACTAGTTAAATTACAAATTCCTTGCTTTTTTATTTTACCTACATCATACTCCTTAAAATAGATTCTTTTTTAACATCAAAAGTATATTTATGCTAGTTCTTTGAAGCTAATCATAAAACCATTGAAACCTATAATTCCCACCAGAGTGAAAAAACAAAGAGTGTTTTATAGAATTTCTGGTTCCATTTAATTAATTGATCATAAATCATTGCTTGCCATTTATATGTTAACTCTAACTGAGGCCAAGAAAAAAAATTCTCAGGTCTTTTGTTCAAAAAAGCATTCCTGGTACAGAATCTTGTCAAAATAATTCTCAGCTTTGTGGAAGCAGAGGAGAAAGAAGCTGCTTACTATTGGATCATTCAGGACTTGACACTCTTGCAGAGTAAGCAACATATTTTTAAAAATGAAAGGTCAAATGTCAAACCTTTCTGGTGAAGTGGTGACTTGTTTTAAGATCCCCTAGTCATAATTAGTTAGAGTATTGTGGCTTTCAGTGTTTTCTATTATTAACCCTTTGTGTATACAATAGTTTGTACTTCCCATATTTTAATTTGAAGCCAATTACGTGGGGTTTAAATACACATTTTTTTTGCCTCATTTCATAGGCAAGTAATAGGCCTACTCCTAAAAAGTTGCCTGAATGAATGTCAAATATTTGTGGAGTATATATTTCAACTTTACTGGGAGCCCTCACTTAAAATAATGGCATCTAAAACACACATTGGGGGAAAAATCTGATGTGGTAAGAAAAATCATTTACACTAAATGTGTATTTGCTTCTAGATGTTACTTTAGGTTTGAGTATATTTCAAGTGCACCTGGAACTCTAAATAAGGTGACACAGAGCTTTGAAGGCATGTTATTCCAGCCAAAGAAGAGGAATTTAAATGTATTAATATTGCTGGATTTATGAGCCAAATGTCCAAGTAAACATTCATTTGTTTCTTCTTTTTTTTTAAGATTTTATTTATTTATTCACCTGAGAGAAAGAGAAAGAGAAAGAGAAAGAGAAAGAGAAAGAGAAGGAGAAAGAGAAGGAGAAAGAGAAGGAGAAAGAGAAAGAGAAAGCACACAAGAGCACAAACGGGGGGGAGTAACAGGCAGAGGGAGAGGGAGAAGCAGACTCCCCTCTGAGCAGGGAGCCCAATGTCCTGCTCCATCCCAGGACCCTGGGATCATGACCTAAGTCGAAGGCAGACACTTAACCAAATGAACAACCCAAATATCCCTCATTTGTTTCTTATAACAGAGTAAGGGTTGGTTAGGCCAGCTGCAGAAAAGTTGATATATTTCCCCCAGTCCAATCTCACTACCATTCAGGCTGTTTCTACCAGTGAAGGATGGTGCTTTGAGAAATGACCATGTCCTTGACAGAGCAAAGAAAGAGCAAAAGTGTCTCACAGCCCACTCAATTATCCCTATTTTATTGTTTCTTTCCCCCACAGAGCAAATTCTAACATTTTCAGAAATACTTAAAGAAAATTAATAAATATGAAACACTATTGCAAGAAACAAAAAAGGAGGTAAAGTCTTCCAAGATCACTCACTTAAAGGTTGATAATAGACTTTGTTCAACTTGAATCTTTTTTTAGACTCTTCTTCCTTCCTATTTTAATCTACTTCCAGAAAACTGCTTCCTTTTGGCAGCTAATGGAGTTAATTGCACTGTTGACTAAATTGCCCCAAAGGATGAATATCATGTGTTTAACTGGCTTATAACCCTCCAGAAATTCAAGTCTCCACCCAGCATTTGCCATGAGAAAACAATCCTCCTTGGAAAGTTTCTCTTTCCTGAGTCCTATCCAATCACAAATTACAAAGAAATGTGTATTATGAATAAGCCTCCAAACATACCTGTCCCGTTTCTCTAATCAATAGACCATTATCTTTGATGATAGTTACATATTCATTGTATTCCTTAGCTGTCCTGACAGTACAGTACTATCTTTTTACTGAAGAGTTTCTGGCTTTCAACAGAAAGTCAAATCAAGGACCCAAACATTTTTTTGTTGTGGGGTGGGAAGGGGGCTTGTATGCACGCACATGCGCACACCGTCTTCAAAGTAGATTGAGGAAGACAGTGTTTATTTGCTTTTTAAATAATATTTTTAATTTCCTATAATACTGTTCATGGTAATATTGAATCATAATAATAAAGATTTTTTAAAGTAGCTGGACAACTGGGAGCCTCAGTGGCTCAGTAGGTTAAGTGTTTGACTAAGGCTCAGGCCAAGATCTCCAAGATCCTGAAATGATGGAGCCTGTGATGGCTCCGTGCTCAGCAGGAAATCTGCTTCTCCTTCTGCCCCTCTCTCTGCCCCACCCATGCTGTGTCTTAAATAAACAAATAAAATCTTTTTTTAAAAAAGTAGCTGGATGGTGTTCAACTTATGCCTATCTTTAGAGGTAAAGCAACAAAGAAAAAAATCAATAACAACAAAAAAATACATAGAGCTTTTTATATATTTTTACACATCAAAGAAATTTTTGTCAGATATCTGCTATTTGCTTCATATGTGCTAGGAAAACAAAGGTAAATAATGCATTCTTAGGCCAGTTGTAATATGGAAAAGTCAGTCAAATAGTGTTTTCTGTGTGTGCTAGGTACTATGATGGAGATAAGGCTAGGCAGTATAGGAGCACAGAAAAAGAACATCTAAAAAAAAATGGAGATCACTGACTTAGTGATACTAAGTACATTTCTGAAGGACAAGGGGAAAGGTTATTGCAAAGTGAAGAAACATCATAAGTAGAAGTACTGCACAGAAACATTCAAACTGGCCCCCTCACAAGAATCAGGATTCCTAAACCCCATCCCCAGAGATTCTAATTCACTAAGTTTAGGGCCAGGCCAAGAATCTACTGTCTAACAACACCCTCAAGAAACTCTTACTTACAAGCAAGGTTTCAAAACAATTCTAGTCCTCCAACTGGAAGCCTGGTTGTTTTAAGTAGAGGCATAAGAAACTGGCCACCAACAAGGATTAGAAAGTGGCCAGAGACAGAATGAGTGGGAGAAGCTTTGAGTTTATCCTGAAAGATAAAGGACTGAATTCAATCTTGCAGATGACATTAACATTTCAGAAAGATCATCCTGTGGAAAATGGGGCTTGTTATGGAAAAAAAGCTGGTCTTGAAGTGGCTAATACGGTAACCTAAGTAAGAAATGATGAAACCCTTCATCAAAAGAGGGTTTATAAGGATGCTTGGGTGCCTCAGTTGGTTGGGCATCTGCCTTGGGTTCAGGTCACGATCACAGGGTCCTGGAATGGAGCCCTAGGTCAGGCTCTCTGCTCAGCGGGGAGTCTGCTTCTCTCTCTGCCTTTGCTGCTCCCCCTGCTTGTGCACTCTCTCTCTCTCTTTCTCTCTCATAAATAAATAAATAAAATCTTAAAAATAATTTTTTTAAAAAAGTGGTTGTAAGTAAGGAAAAGAGGAGAACAAGAAATATTTAGGAAGTAAATGCCACAACGTTTATTGACAGATTGGTGACTGACTAGGGATTGTTAGTGTGAGTGATCTGGGAAGACTCTGGGGAAATGAATTGGGAAACTGCTAAGACACGTGCCATTCATCAAAAATGAAGAGCAGGGGCAGCCTAGGTGGCTCAGTGGTTTAGCGTCGCCTTCAGTCCAGGGCCTGATCCTGGAGATCCGGGATCAAGTCCCACATCAGGCTCCCTGAGTGGAGCCTGCTTCTCTCTCTCTGCCTCTCTGTCTCTCATGAATAAATTAATAAAATCCTTAAAAAAAAAACTGAAGAGCAGATCTGGGACAAAGAAGAAAGTTTTCTTTTAGATACCCTGAGTTTTACTGGATATTCAGGCATATAATACAGTCCCATGCCTAAAAGAAAGTTTTGACGTGAGGCATAGTTTGTGCTATCAACAGTAGTGGAAGTTGAAGCCATGCACCTGAGAAGAACTATAAAGCTATGGTGAAGCCAATATTTAATATTTAGGCAGAAAAAAAAAAAGAAACCTAAATTAGAGACTAAAAAGATGGTCAGCTTTTTAAATAGAGAGAGTAGAGTGACAGAAGCTAAAAAAAAAGAAGGACTCGGGAAGGAGAAACTATTTGTGTCATATGCTACAGAGAAATCAAGGAAGGTAAGGGTCACTGAGGTCCACTGAACATATGGGGGTCAATGGTGAAAATATCAAGAATGTCTCCTCCACATGTTTGGGCTAGGCCAATCAAATCACTCCTTCCCGGGAGCTGAATCTTGAGTTTGACCCACAGAGAGGGAAGGTGGTTGTTCCTGAGTTTGTCGTGTATGTGACCATAAAGTTCCATAGTTCCACTTTCTATGATCCTGAACTTTCTGCCCTTGGGAAGCTTGGTTGTTTAGCATTTTCTCCTTTGCTATGAATTACACCTGTATCTTTCCAATGAATTCCATTTTTTTTCTTTAAGTTATTCTGAGTTGGGTTTCTTTTGCTTACAGTTAAAAAGCCCAAAGTGATAAAGTAGTCCTGCTTTTTGTTTTTTTGTTTTTTAGGTTTTTTTTTTTTTTTGAGAGAGAGAGATAAAGCTGTTTTCTTTGTCTCCTGAGGGAAAGACAGAGGGCAGAGAGTAGGGCAGAGTGGTCATTGATATAATGAATTTATTGAGTAGGCAGGAGGGGATGGAGTCCAAGCCCCAGGTTGAGAAATGAGCCTTTAGTTGGGCACCTTTTCCATCACAAAGGGGAAGTAGAGATGCCAATAAGCTTATAAGTGACAGGGAGAGGAAGATACAGTTCTCACTTCATGCCTTTGGCTTTTCTCAGAGAAATGGCAGATCCATCATCTGCTGAGTCTGAGAAAGGTTGATGGCAGGAAGGGGATTTGAGAGGAAAGGGAAGATTTAGCATAACCAGTGTCAGTTGATCAGACACACATTGACCATAACTGACGCCTCAATCCTAGTTAGAAAGCAGCGACATGTAGCGACATCAATTGTCACTACATATTTTTCTCCAGAAACTCTCAGCTGCTCAGTTCCAGCGCCAAAGAAACAGGATGGCTATATCAGAGTTGAAAGTAATAATGAAAGCATGATTTAAGTAGTGGGCACCAGTGTCTGGGGCTGGACAGGAGAAAATGGGAAGACAGGGGGAGGCTGATTGATTAGGGGGAAATGGAGGACTCAAAGCTCATGGGGTCATGAGGCCAAAGAGCAAGCATAGTTCAAGTAAGGGCAGGAAAGTTACCAGACACAAATGGTGGAGAGAAGCAGATGTCTTGCTTAAACATGAAGCCTGAACCTGAATCTGTCTACAGATGGAGGATCCGTGTTCCTGTCTTCTGTGCTGTTAATCGTCCTTAAAGGGGTTCCTAACCTGTTTTTCGGTGACTTTCACCCACAAGGTGGATGACCACTTGGTGGGGCTCTTGCAGAGAAAATATCATCCCGTTTAGCCTAGTACCTTAAAGTGATGGACTTACTGAGGAGTAATTTTTTTTTTTTTTTCCATTTTTAGGAGCTATCTATTCTCTATTGCTTCCAATGGAAAAAACATCTGACCCCGGTGCTCTGAGCAACCAAGATTTTAGAAGGTTCTTTGATTTAACTCAACAATCACTGTTCTTTGTATTATCAGCCTAACCCTAATCCTTTTTTTCTAGTCCTTCACTGGCAGGAAAAATCATCTTTAAGAGAGAATCAGAAAAAGGGACCATAATTAAGATATTACTCTCTTAGCCTTAGCCTATGAATAATATCTTTACCAACTTACCTCCCAGGTTTAAAAAGAATTCTGTTGCTTAGTGCCACCCTTCTTTACTGCTGACTGTGAAACAATGATCTGCTGCATAAATTGCCACCTAGCTTTTAATCTGTAGCAGCCTTGTATTAACATGGCAAGGCCAGTAATTACCGGTAAGGAGAGTGGCATTATCTGCGGCGACTTCCTGTTCAATTTTACTTTGAAAGTGTCTGAGCTGGTTAGCTTACTAGCACACCATGTGCCACGCACTACTTAGTCTTCTTCCCTTCGCACGGTCTCCAAAAACATGCCTTATCTCTGCAAGGAGAGAGTGCTGCTGCATTGCTGCATATTCACCCCTTTGATTGGCAGGACGACTCAACCACAAGATTGTGTTGCATGGTGTCTATAGTTTCATCTTGGCTTATGACTGACAGCACGTACTTTCTAATGGAGCGTGAGAAAATCGAGAAAGTGTAGTTAGCCTAATAACTTTGCAACAAAATACCTGTGTACTCTCCACAACTGACAGCGGGCGGTTGAAACTATTAGGCTGAAAAAGCCATTTGTGGGCAGCCCCAGTGGCTCAGCGGTTTAGCGCCAGCTGCAGCCCAGGGCGTGATCCTGGAGACCCTGGATCGAGTCCCACGTTGGGCTCTCTGCGTGGAGCCTGCTTCCCCCTCTGCCTGTGTCTCTGCCTCTCTCTCTCTATGAATAAATAAATAAAATATTTTTTAAAAAAGCCATTTGTTCGGTGGGCTGTGGAGAGACTTTCTACACTGGACAGAAGGTTGGATAAAGGATTCTCTGTGGTCTCTTCCACAGAGAGCTGAGAGCTGAGGCTCAAAATATCAACTTAATGAAGTTGCGGTGCTTGTCAACAATCCACGGGCAAAAGTAAGCTCCAGCCCTACAATCCAGCCTTAGTATCTTAAGGTTGTGTATACACAACCAGGGCAAAAGTAAAGGAGGCCACATGCCTGCATGACTCTGAGAACAGAGAAGAAGTTGCTTCCATGCTATTGAGAATGATTCTTGCATTGCCTGAAAACATGGAAAAATCCTATCTCATTATCTCTGATTTTTTTAAGGGCCCAGCTTTATTTTTTTCTTAAAGATTTTTATGTATTTATCTGGTAGAAAGAGAGAGAGAGAGAGAGAAAGCAGAGAGAGCAGCAGAGGGAGAGGGAGAAGCAGGCTCTCTGCTGGGCAGGGAGCCCAAGAGGGGACTTGATCTCAGGATCCTGGGATCATGACCAGAGCCAAAGGCAGATGCTTAACCCCACTGAGCCACCCAGGTTCCCCTCATTAGCTCTGATTTCTATTCAATTATATGATAAAGAGAGCTCCTATAGTCTTTAGTTGAAAAAGGAGAGGATTGATTATGAAAGTTTTAATTTTGATCTATGTCATAGAATTGAGTTGGAATTGAAACAATTGTCAGTCTTTCTAATGTCCCAGAAAGGGAATTCTCCATATATCAAAATAATTCATTCTGCAGACCAATCAAGGGATCCACCCTGATTTAATTAGCATCTGAAATCATTTTCTGGGTGCTTCATCATGGTGCTGTTTTCTTCTAGAAAACACACACACACGCACACGCACACACACAGAATATTCTGGGAGGTTTTTTTTTGCCACTACGAGGATTACAAAATAGTCTCAACTTTTCTCTGTTTTATTTTCTTTCCACAGGAGGATGAGTGGCCTATCAGAAAGAAATGAGCAAGAGCAAAATGAAAATAATTATTGGAAAGAGAAAGCAGAATGGCAGGACAGGACCTTGAGAAGGAGGAGGAGACGTGTACATAGTTGAACAGAGCCATTTGTTCACTTCTCATTCTCTTGCAATGCCCTCAGCGATTACAGCTGGGAAGGTGCTGCCCTGGTAGGGGAAGTGGGCAGAGGAGAAACACTGGACTGGGGAGGAGAGTCAATGGCATAATCAGAGCCTAAACAGAGTGACATTAATTTAGAAGAGGGTGTGTTTTGTCATTCGGAAAAGAAAGAACGTCTGGACTGGACAGCACCTAAGCAGGATACATAGCTCTGAACGCCTGGGTGGCTCAGCGGTTGAGCGCCTGTCTTTGGCTCAGGGTGTGATCCTGGAGTCCCTGGATCGAGTCCCACATCAGGCTTCCTATTAAGAGGCCTGCTTCTCCCTCTGCCTTTGTGTGTGTGTGTGTGTGTGTGATGAATAAATAAATAAAATATTTTTAAAAAGGACACAAGCTCTATTTGTATCCCTGTAGTCTAACTTGTAACCTCTTCAGTCCATTGATTCTAATAACCTACAGGCATGATTACTTTAGTCTCAGCCCATTCAGAAAGAGAAGACAATATGAGACAAAGACCTCTATTATTTGAGAAATTATCCTAGGGATCAGAGATGGAAAGATTGAGGAGAATAAAACAGGAAGGCAGTACATGAGCGATTCTCAAGTTAGCCAGGATCACAGGCAACTAGGGCATGATCCGCTGGGACACTCTAAGGAGCCGTACAGAATGAGCCTCAGAACTGTGCACCCAAGGGATAGAAGAGGGTATCATTTACCCACTGGGGTCTTCCTTCATAGGTCAAGAGTTGCCCCCGCACAGGTAAATTCTCTCTGTAAAACATGTGAGGCCGGTCGGTTATTTGCTGTAGGCAGCCCAGCTGCTGGGTGGAGAGCAGCAATGGGGCACAGGTGGAATATGAGGTTGATGTCGGTTTCCATCCAGCTGAGGAAGGCTGCCTCGGTGATGGCTGGGATAATGCTATGAGTCGGGGCGCTCCAGGTGCCTATACAACAATTAACCCTGCTAGAGATTAAAAAATTTAAAAAGCCTGGGCATAAGTAGAAATGGGAAAATGATCACATTATAAAGAAAACTTTATAGAGAAAGGAACCAGCAGATATCACCAACGATGGGACCAGCTGACATCGTTGGGTATCTCGCCTCCTGGTATGATGTGCTCGGAAGGAAACATTATTACTCGTATGTAGGGTGTAACCTCGGTCTAATCATGAAGAAACATCAGACCAATCAAAATGAAGGTACATTTTACAAAATACATGTCGTGGACACCTAAAAATGAAATAGAGTGAGGGAGACAGAAAAGATTTAAAAAGTTAAATGCGATGTGTGATCACGTTTAATCCTAAAAGAGAAAAGAAGTCATAAGAAACATTATCACAAAAATTCAAAAACTTTTAATAAGTCTGTTGATTAAAGTATGATATGAATGTTAAGCTTCCTGATTTGGGTAATTTTACTATGGTATGTAAGGTATGAATAGCCTCGTTTTTAAAAAATATGCACAGATATATTTGGGGGTAAAGGATGTTTGCAACTTACCTTCAAATGGTTTAGAAAATCGGGTGGATAGTGGGGTGCCTGGGTGGCACAGTTGATTAAACATCCAACTCTTGATTTTTGGCTCAGGTCATATCTCAGGACCCTGGGATGGAGCCCCGCATCATGCTCTGCACTCAGTGTGGAGTCTGCTTGAGATTCTCTCCCTCTCCCTGTGCCCCTCCCACTCATGGTCACACTCTCTATATACTAAATAAAACCTTTTTTAAAAAAAAAAAAGACAGGTAAATAGATAAATAGATGAGAAAGAGAGAGAGAAGTCAGATATGGCTAAATGACAACAATGGGTGAATGTAAGTGAAGCACACAGGTGTTCTTTGCACTATTCTTGCAACTTTTCCATGTGTTTCAAACTATTATTTAAGAAAATTGTAAATATGTAAGCCCTGGATCAAATCGGATACACTGAGGGTTCAAAAGACTTGAGTTCTAATCCCAGTCATCCAAGCTTGTTAAGTTTGAGTTTTATGTGAAACCTTGTACAATTGTTGTAAAGACTAAATAAGGTAAGATGCAGAAGAGGTTCAAAACGCTTAAAATAACACAATTGTGTAGCTGTGTTCGAAATGGAAGTTTGACATTTGAAAGATGGCTTAATAGATGGGGTGTTTGATCATGCATCATCGAAACAGTGACAGACACATCCAGAGAAATGGAAGAACGTGTGGGATAAAATGAAAGAAGAGAGCATTTTAGGTCATTCTCAGCTACTAACTCCCTTTTCACAAATTGGCTCCCTTGAACAGACTGTGATTATCTATCTCCTAACGGATGTACATACTGCAAGGGAGGACTGCAAAGTTAAATGTTTTCTCTCCTCAAGGAACTCAGCGTCTATCAGGGGATAAAGCTCCGAAAAAATAGAAATCGATAATATGATGTGTTAAGAAATGTCTACAGGGCAGCCCAGGTGGCCCAGCGGTTTAGCACCGCCTTCAGCCCAGGGCCTGATCCTAAAGACCTGGGATTGAGACCCATGTCCAGCTCCCTGCATGGAGCCTGCTTCTCCCTCTGCCTGTGTCTATCTCCTCTCTCTCTTTCTGTCTCTAATAAATAAATAAAATCTTTAAAAAAAAAAAAGAAATGTCTACAGAAACACAAATAAGAAAACCAGTAGCTCTGAGGTTTGGGGACAGATAGAAGAGAGTTTCTTATGGGAAGTGATATTTGAAGTGAGCTTGAGGAATAAGAAAAGAGGGACGCCTGGGCGGCTCAGGGGTTGAGCATTTGCCTTAGGCTCAGGTTGTGGTCCTGGGGTCCTGAGGTCGTGTCCCCCGACGGGCTCCCTGCAGGGAGCCTGCTTCTCCCTCTGTCTGTGTCTCTGCCTCTCCCTCTGTGTCTCTCATGAATAAATAAATAAATAAATCCTAAAAAAATAATAAATAAGAAAAGAACTTTTTAGGCAAAAATTGCTGAGGCAAGCATGAAAGTCCTTTACATGTTAGTCTCTTGGCATTCTTTGCCTCCTCTGTAACACCTCCCCACAGACCTTTCTAGCATGCGTTATGCCATGATGATTCCCTCTTTTTTTTATTCCCTCTGTTTTTATTCATTTTCTGTCAGTATCTTTGAAACTTCAAGTGTATTAAAACATCAAACGGCCTACCACAGTTATAAAGAATGAATAAGAATGATAAGAATTCGTTGTGGGGGGCTAACGACTGTCCTATCTGATCTTGGATGCAAAGGTTTGGGAATTATTTGGAAGGAGAAGAAGAAGAAGAAGAAGAAGAAGAAGAAGAAGAAGAAGAAGAAGAAGAAGAAGAAGAAGAAGAAGAAGAAGAAGAAGAAGAAGAAGGAGGAGGAGGAGAAAGAGAAAAAGAAGGAGAAGAAGAAGGAGGAGGAGGAGGAGGAGGAGGAGGAGAAGAAGGAGGAGGAGGAAGAGGAGGAGAAGGAGGAGGAGAAGAAGAAGGAGGAGGAGGAGGAGGAGGAGAAAGCAACTGCACACCATGTGGTTCTCTTCCTTACGTTGGGGTTTGGGTGATTTCACAGAGCATTTTGATTAGTGGTGCAAATTATTCTAAATTATTCTAATTACCAGGTCAGTCCCAAGCTCTCCGCAGTGATGTCAGTGACTACATGCTGCAGAAAGGGAAAGAAGCAAGCCTTCTCATAAAGCCACAAAAAACTATTTTGGGACACCCGTAAGGTGCCTCAGTTACTCCTGAAAGCAGTCAGCTATGTCCTGATTGAGGACTGGAGTGAAAGACACCTCTGTGGTTAATAATTTCACTCGCAACAAGGGAGCAGAAACCTGGGGCGGATGCACCCCCTGGCACTATGGGTAGGTACAAAGTAGAGTTTCAGTTTCAATTTTGCTCTCCCTTTCTTTGAAATGATTATAGCTTCTGCTTTTGAACAAGCAGGGACAGTTTCTGATCCCTGTTTTACTTTATCGAAGACTAAAGTTGAGAACTTGTTTTTGAGACAGGAAATGCTGGTGAAACTCCTCGCTCCATCAGCACTTTCTAAGCAAATTTAGGCCCTTTTCTTTCCCTCTCCAGCTTTGAAGTCTTCCTCTCTACAAAACACTCAGTGGAATCTGGCAGCTTGAATAATTCAGGCCCTGGTCACCAGTAGCCCAAACCTCTCGGTTTGCACCCAGAAAACTAAAGTAAATCATAGGACTACTGACTTTTTCGTAAGTGGTACAAAGTCTCATTATACTAAGCAATGTCTGAAAAGCGTTCCAATTAACGTGGAAGAAAATCAAGCGCACTCTAAAATCATCAACTTGGAAGGCGTCATTAGAACCCTGCTCCGTCCACCTCTGTGATACATGGATCAAGAACCGTTTGCAGCGCACAGTGATTTAAGATGGGTATTCTGGGCCTTTCCTTCTGAAAAGTCACCCAAATGCAACCTGTTAGAACGGTTTTAGCTCTATAGCCTTTGACTGCCAATTTATGCTAAAATGAGTCATTTTTTTATTCACACAAATGCTTCCCTCTCTTCTATTCTCTCCACCAACTCAATATATGTAAGTAAGATCTCCCTCTACTCAGGTTAGGCCATCTCTGGCTCTTCTGGAATGATCTATTCCTCCCAGGGCTGCCTTAGATGTGTATTTTAAAGGTAGTTTACCTCCAAAGAAAACAATAGCAGTTTATCCTCTACCTATAATGAAAATGATAGCAACTGGCAGGCGCAGGAGATTTCGCAAAACTCTGGGATTCTCAGATTCTATCCTCAGGATGGATTCTGAAACTCTCAGTGTATTTCAGAAATTCTCGAGAGATAGCTTTGTTAACATACAGTCACTTGTAGTCCATATTGTTTTGTGTTTTTTTTTTTCTTTTCCTCTCTGGGGATACATGGCCTTAATTAACAATATTTGACTTAAGTAGTCCCACAGTGCCACAGCTTTCTGTGCTTTTCCAAGGCAAGCCAGATGGAACCAGAGGACTGCCCAGAACTACTACTTCTCTTTCCAAACCCCTAGCCAAGCTTCTCTCCCACACAACAAACTTTCTCTTTTAGTTAATATTTGAAAGCTATTCATTTGAGTTTTATTCTTTTGGCTTAATGGTTTAATTTCCACTAAAATTAAAATGCCTTTTGCATTATTATTAATTATTTAGACTCTACTGGGATAGAAGAATCTGAGCAATTTTGATAAATGACTGCTTAAAACGCTGAGAGTGAATTAACTGTTATTGATCACTTTGGGAACGAATTAACAATTTATCGCTCACTTACTATGTTTTAAGCCTTTGACGGGACACTTTTTTCAAAACCTTTTTGGTAGGTTACTTTTTAAAAGTCTCACAATAATTCTGTCAAGTAGGCATTCTTATCTCTAGTTTTCAGAAGGGAAAACAGGTTCAGAAGGTAGGAAAGGTTTATACCACCTGTAAGTGGCAGCCAGCATCTAAAACTCACGCCTACCCGTTAGACACCAAAGTAGAGGCCACAGTTTGGGGCATGCATGTTCCTGTCTTAGATGGTGGCAGGAAGACAGTGGATTAATAAGAATCAGAGATCTGGGGGAAGCCTGTTAGGGGCTGTGGTGGAAGGAAACAAGAATAAAAGATAATGGAGCAAGAGAAGTGAAACATAAAGTGAAGATCTATTCACCCAACAATGTTGTTTGATTACTTTGAGGAAGGTGCTGTGCTAAATGTTGGCACAGGAAGTAAGAGGCAAATGCCTCAAAGAGCTCAGACAAGAGCAGAGATGGCAAGCTTGGGGACCTGCAGGCCAAAGACGCGTTGCAAATCAGTGGCCCATTCAATGCTGGCCTGCTCACGAGTTCATATGATTTTTAATCAGTTGCCCATATTTTTCTATTATTTGCTTTCAAATAAATGATAAATGCACATGAAACCAGTTTCAAGGGGATCCCTGGGTGGCTCAGCGGTTTAGCGCCTGCCTTCAGCCCAGAGCGTGATCCTAGAGACCTGAGATGGAGTCCCACCTCAGGCTCCATGCAGAGAGCCTGTTTCTCCCTCTGCCTGTGTCTCTGCCTCTCTCTGTACCTCGTGAATAAGTATATAAAATCTTAAAAAAAAAAAAAAGAAGAAGAAACCAATTTCAAAAAGTAGCAAAGGATGTACAGTGAAAGTAAGTAGGTTTCCCAACTCTGCTCCCAACCACCCTCTTCCCCATCACGGAGACAAGCCTCATTTTCAGTTTTCTCATATTCTCCAACAGATAATCTTTAAATATATATAAATGTACATATGTAATATATATAATATGTAATATGAGCATATGTAGTATATATTATACATATTCTTTAAGTTAAAGAATATACATGTTATTTAAAAAAATAAAAACACAAATGGTAACATTTGGTATAAACTACTTTACATCTTGTCTTCTTTTAAAACGCATATCATGTCAGTACATATGGGCTGCCTTATGGCTACATAACACTCCATTGTATTAATGTACCATAAGTTACTCAACCAGATACCTTTTGATGGACATTTAAGATGTTTCCAATATTTTACTACTAGAAAATTGTTGCAGTATCCTTATATACATACCATTTTGCAAGTGTGTTTGTAGAGCAAATTTCTTTAAAAAAAAATCTTATTTATTTATTCATGAGAGACACACAGAGAGAGGCAGAGACACAGGCAGAGGGAGAAGCAGGCTCCATGCAGGGAGCCCGATATGGGACTCAATCCCGGGACCATGATCATGCCTGGAGCCAAAGACATATGCTCAACCGCTGAACCACCCAGGCATCCCTGGAGGGCAAATTTCTAGAAGTAGAATTGCTGAGGGGTGCCTGGGTGGCTCAGGCGGTTGAGTGTCCGACTCTTGCCTTTGGCTCAGGTGGTAATCTCAGAGGCAGGGAATCGATCCCCTTATCAGGCTCCACATAGGAGTCTGCTTGAGATTCTCTGCCTCTTCCTCCTCTTAGCTCTTGCACACACCCATGCATAGTGCTCTCTCCCTCTCTCTCTTCCTCTCTCTCCCTCTCTTTCAAATGAATAAATAAAATCTTTAAAAATAATAAAAATAAAAGTAGAATTGCTGAGTCAAAGATATGTGCATTTGTATATATTTAATTTTGACAGGCATTGGTAAAACGATCTAGATAGTGATATTCTCATGTTCCCATTCGCAATATATGAGAGCATCCATTTCGCTATACCACACCATTTGACTTTGGCCAATCTGTAGGTGGAATCGTGTCTATAGTTTGCATTTGGAGAGCCAACATTTTTAAATGTAGGCTATTTCCTGAAAGTAAAAAAGGCAAGATTTCCAATTTCTCTTTTAAAAAGACTGAAATCTGGTGATTCTACACCCCCATTCTCAGATGGTTAACAGCTGACCGGTGACCAGGCTCCTTAGACAGGGCATCTGTACTCAATACTGTGCTGCGCCCCCCAAACAGGCAACTTCATATTCTTCCCTAACACTGAAGCCAAGAGCCAATTACCATTTATCAGCTTTCAATACATCCCCATTCACTAATTTATATTACTTTTCTGGCTTTAGATATCTGACTTTTCAACTGCTCTAGAGAAAGATTAGCGATAAAAAAACAAAGAAAATAAATACGGTAGATAAAAGAGACACAATGGTAGGTGGATATAGAGGAAAGGTATATTAACATAGTTCAGTAACAACAAATTTTAGGCTCTTCTGAGTGATCACCCATCCTCCTAGAATTTTATTGTCAGGTTATTTGCACAAATTTAATCCAGCATTGAATTAATTTTATGCCTCTAGTACAAACATCCCAGAGTAACTTTGAAAATTTGGGGGACTTGGGGCACCTGGTGGTATAGTTGGTTAAGCATCCAACTCTTGGTTTCGGCTCAAGTCATGATCTCAGGGTGGTGAGATCAAGCCCCATGTTAGACTCTATGCTGAGTGAGGAGTCTGCTTAAATTTCTTTCTCCTGGGCAGCCCCGGTGGCTCAGCACCGCCTTCGGCTCAGGTCCTGATCCTGGAGACTCGGGATTGAGTCCCACGTCAGGCTCCCTGAATGGGGCCTGCTTCTCCCTCTGCCTGTGTCTCTGCCCCTCTCTCTCTGTCTCATGAATAAATAAAATCTTTAAAAAAAAAAATTTCTTTCTCCTTCGCCCTCTGTCCCTCCCCCTTTCTTCCTCTAAAATAAACAAATAAACCTTAAAAAAAAAAAAAGAAAAAAATTTTGAGGACAGCTTTGGATGTGATAACCTTATAACAACCTTTCTTGGATTTCTAGAAGGCAAATGTGTTCTATATATCCAGGTGTGGGAAGCATCACATTGCTTTATTTTCCTAAACCAAATGAAATTGGGGTCACACCCATACTCACGTGGGAAGTGAAATCAGCAGGTATTAGTTATCACTAAGAGGCAACGGAGGAAGTCCTCCCTGAGGTGGGTTGATGCTGCCCTGATAACTTGGAGAAGGACTCTAGTCTGCATTCTGTCATTGTCTACACCTGCGATGTCCTCTGAAGACCAGCAACCCTCTCCCTTCATGGTAATTATGGACATAGGAAACTTTCACCATGATTCACTTTACTTTCTCCCTGACAAAATAGAGGCAGAAGAGAAGTTCTAACTTAGGCCTCTAGAAATAAATTGCTAGCTACTCCTCCTTTATCTGGGGAAAGGGAATGCATTATTCTTCCTTTTTAAATTCACAATAGTAAAAATCTATGTCTTTGGCTTTGATTTTCTCAATAACTTAGGCTGTTGCCTAATAGGAAATTACAGCAATTTAAAAGGACATTAGGTCTTCTTTAAATTGGATCCATATAAAAGATCAGGTCCTAGATTAACCACACGAATCTAGAGAATATTTAAATTGCTATATGTGAACCTGACTATCAAGAATCCTCAGCTGGGGGCACCTGGATGGCTCAGTCAGTTGAGTGTCAGACTGTTGGTTTTGCTCAGGTCATGATCTCAGGACTGGTGAGATGGAGCCTGAGGTCGGGGGGGGGGGGGGGGGGGCTCCACACTCAGCAGGGAGTCTCCTTGAAGATTATCTCCCAGAACACCTGGGTGGTTTACCAGTTGAGCATCTGCCTTCAGCTCAGGGCGTGATCCTGGGGTCCTGGGATCTAGTCCCACATCGGGCTCCCTGAATGGAGTCTGCCTCTCTGTCTATGTCTCTGCCTCTGTGTGTGTGTGTCTCTCATGAATAAATAAATAAAATCTTTTTTAAAAAAGAGAGAAAGGATACTCTCCCTCTGCCCTTTCCCCCATGTTTTCTTGCACATGCACTCTCTATTTCAAATAAATAAATCCTTAAAAAAAAGAAGAAGAAGAAGAATTTTCAGCTGTCTGCGGGGCCCTTTTATGATAGAACTTCTTTGGAAATACATCTAGCCTGGACCTGACCTGGACCCACTATCTTGAAATTTTTGCCATGTATTAATCTCTTCAATGCTAATCTGTCATTTAATCCATCCTCTTCCTGAATTTGAATTGATCTATTTGGAATAAAAGAGAGTTACATTTACTCTCCTCAAGCTTTCTTTCTTTTTTTCTTAAATTTATTTGTTGACTCTGGAAAGTGAGAGAGAGCTTGGGAGGAGGGGCAGAGGGAGAAGGAGAGAGAAACTCAAGCAGATTCCCCACTGAGGGCAGAGCCCAATGTAGGCTATCTCCTGACCCTGAGATCAGGACCATGAGATGATCATGACCTGGACCAAAACCAAGAGTTGGGCCCTTAACCAGCTGCGCCACCCAGGTGCCCCAATCCTCAAGTTTTCAGTTGAACGGAGGGAGAGGGAAGAGAAGGGAGGACAGTTAAATTTAGGTTCAATTAAAACTTGAAAGCAAATATGAGTCAGAATAAATAATTACTCACACAGATTTTCCTTCTCTCCACTACTGACAGACTGCCAAATAAATATGTATCTGAATAAGTCTTTCTTTCCTGAAATTAAGTTACTACAGAGAAATCCCATGGCAAAGAGTAAGGACATACATGGAAGTTTTCCCTTTAAATAAGATCGCAGCAATTGACTACAATAGAATATTTTGCTCAATGCCTGTTTCTCCTAATATTTTGTGATATTTCTAACAAATAATCTGAAATCCTTGAGACCAAAAGAGAAAAAGGTATGTTTTCCAATAACTAAAAATGTATCCAATATTACATTTAAACTAGCTTTAGTTAAAAGATTAGTTGCCTCTTGAAAGTCAATTTACTGTATCTGCTTCAGAGATAAGTATAGAAAGTTGGAATCTCGACTGTTTACATCTCATGTGGGAGAACAATTAAGACTATTAAAAATCGACTCTGTACTTTGCCCTCTCAAGTGTGAGCTTGCATCTAGAATTCAAACTTTGAGAATGTTAAGTTGATTTGCAGTGATAAAGTCTCTAGCACGGCATTTAATATTTTCATGAGAGACTTTTACACTAATTTAGGGCAAAATGGTTATAGATAATTTTTACAGTGAAGTTTTCCAGAAATAAAGTTGTTTTTAAATGAGAATGATGTCATAATAAAGCCATATATCAAGAACAATTACTCAACATGTGGTCTGTGAAAATTAAACTCATTATAGATTTTATGTGATGACTCACCACAGTAAGAGTCACTGAACAGTGTCAACAGTGCAAATTTTGAATAGACTTTCCAGTTCATAGAAATGTTGGCACCTTTTATACATAAGACATTTCAGATTTTTCCATGTCCCACATGTTTTGTTTTGCATGGATTCAGCTCAGAGCTTGTCCAGAACTCTCTTAGGGAGAACAGCTTCCCTCCACCATCCCAGGTTGCTATTCCTTGCTTTTTTCTTTATCCATCTGACATCATTGCTTTCTACCTTCCATATATTCTTCCTATATTACCTATTTAAGAGTGCTGTTATGATTTCAAGACCTAAACAAAAAAGTAAACCAAAAAACAAATAAAACTTTCCTGTCAGTGCAGTGGGAGCTTCACAGGGACGTGAGATCTTCTTGAACATTTGCAGGGGCTTTTTATCACCTGTTTAAAACAAAATTCATTTCCTTCAGCCTAATATTCATGCCTTAGAAACTCTCTCCAAACTTACTATGCCAATTCCAAATCATTGTTCCATAAAACTACTATTATGAGTTCAGTTGTGTGTCCCCAAAATATGTGTTACAGTCCTAACCTGCCTCAGAACGTGACCTTATTTGGAATTACGGTTTCTACAGAGGCAGCTAACTTAAAATGAAGACATTATGATGGGCCATGGTCCAATATGACTGGTGTCATTATAAAAGGGTGAACTTTAGACACAGACAGACATGAACAGAAGGAAAATGATCTGAAGACACAGAGAGAATGCCACATAAAAATGGAAGATTGTAGTAACCCATCTACAAGCAAAAGAATGCTAAAAATTGCTGGCAAGCCACCAGAAGCTAGGAAGAGGCAAGGAAGGGTTCCCCTAGAGATTTCAGATGCAGTATGGCCCTGCCAACAACAACAATTTCAGATTTCTAGCTTCCAAAACTGTGAGACAATAAATTTCTATTGTTTTAAGCCACCAGTTTCTAGTACTTGTTATGACAGCCCTAGGAGACTACTATAACTGTCAAGCAAATATCAAGCTCCTCTTAATATTATCTCTTTTGCTTCTATTTCTTGCTTCTTTAAAAAATTATATCCTTTTATAGAAGCCCAATTATATCTTACTTCCTCTGTTGCCACTGTCCCTTGTAAAAACAATCATTCCTTGGAATTTGAACTCTATACTATCATATCCTGTGTTCATAATACTGACAATTCATTACATCCCATGGGTATTTAACCTGGATGTGTATGTTCTTTTCTGTATACTAGACTCTAAACAGTACTATGTCTTCTCTCTTGGTATTTTTTAGGTTAACAATAATTTATGTAAAATTACTCAATGAATATTTTTAATAACATGATATTGTCTCCCAATTATGCATTTAAATAATTCAGTGGGGGACACCTGGGTGGCTCAGCAATTGAGCATCTGCCTTCTGCCCGGGGTGTGATCGAGTCCTGGGATCGAGTCCCGCATTGGGCTCTCTCTCTCTGTCATGAATAAATAAATAAAATCTTTAAAAATAATAATAATAATTCAATGAACATTACATAACAAGCCCTCCTCAATGTGCAATGGGTATTATATAAGATTGATGAATCACTGACCTCTATCTCTGAAATCAATAATACATTATATGTTAATTAATTGGATTTAAATTAAAAACATTAAATAAATTTTAAAAGTAAAAAAACAATTCAGTGCAATATGACAAACACAAATGACTATACCATTCAAAGAATTATTTTAATGTACTTTAATTACATAAATATTACAACCATTATTATTTTTCTTTCAATCATTTTTATATGTTTGTGTGGTTAAAAAGCAAACTTAGACTCATACTATATATATTGTCTTATGTTCCATTTTGTTTATTTAATATTCATTTAATACATGATCACAAAACTTTTTTCTTCCATTTTTATGTTTATGTGCTGTTTAAAAAATAAACTTAGAATCATAAAGTGCATTCGTTTTTAAATTCAACTTCATTTATTTAATGTTGTACTCTGAGCAATTTCCATAAATTTAAAAATTATTTTAAAACATTATTTTTTATTGGCTATTGTGATGGTTAAATTTTTCATCTACTTGACACAAAAGGGTTAAGGGATGCCCAGATAGCTGGTAAGATATTATTTCTAGGTATGTCTGTGAGAGTTTCTGGAAGAGATTGACTTTTTTTTCAGTAGGCTGAGTAAGGAGGAACAGCTCTCACCAATGTCAGTGGGCATCATCCAATCGTTTGAGGGGGTTGAAAAAGAACAAAAAGGCTCCAGAATGGCTAATTCTCTCTTCTTGAGCTAGGAATCCCTCTTCTCCTGGATATCAGATGTCAGAGCTCTTAATCTTGGGCCTTCAGACCCTGACACTCACACCAAGGGCTCCTGGTTCTCAGGCCTTTGGTTTTATACTGAATTATACCACCAGCTTTCTTGATTCTCCAAGTTGCAGATGGCAGATCATGGAACTTCTCCACCCCAAAACTGCATGAGCCAATTCCTATAATAAATTCACATATTAATTTACTCATAATTCATAATAAATTTGTTATATTCATATATGAGAATCTGTTATATAAATATATATTTAAAGAATGAAAAAAGAGCATCAGGTATGAAGAATATGTGCATGTATATATATATGTATTATAGAATACATAATTTTCTCTGTCTCTCTGGAGAGCCCTAATGTAGCTATACAATATTGCAATCATATAGTTCTGTCATATTTTAACAATTCTCCTCTTTATGGCTAATTAAATGGTTGTAATTTTATTCTTATAATTTCATGGAGATTGTCTTTGCCCATATATCTTTGGTACCATCTAAGATCATTTGGGGGGGTATATTATTGGAAAAAGAATTTGTAGATCAGTGGGTATTAATATATCTTGTGATCAATACAAGTCATCAAATTGTTCTTCAGACCTGCTCTTCTGGCTTAAAGTCCCATTGACAGTGTATGAAAAGCACTATCACATCACAACCTTGAAACATTTTGGTATTATAATTTTTAATGGTAATATAATATGTTAAATTGTTACACTGGAATAATTTTTGATTACCAGAAATAGTAAATGTTTACCAGTCACTTATATTCCTATGAATTTTCTGTTTATGATTTTTGGTCATGTTTCCATGGTAGCATTAGTATTTTTCTTCTTTCTTTCTTTCTTTCTTTCTTTCTTTCTTTCTAGAGAGAGAGAGTGCAAGTAAGGCTAGGAGGTAGGGGCAGAGGGAGAAGGTAAGCACCTTCTTAGAGAGAAGGCTCTACACTCAGCACAGAACCCAATGCAGGGTTTGATCTCACAACCCTGAGATTATGGCCTTGGTGAAATCGAGAGTCATATGCTTAACTAACTGAGCCACTCAGGCATCTCAGTATTTTTCTTATAAAACAGAATGCCTGTTATCCGGAATCTAGGCTCAGGTTTAAAGCTGAGGTCTAGAGGTGCAAAGTATCCTACATGCTAAAGAGCAGTATCAAAATGCCACCAAAAATTGTGACCAGACAGTTCATCTCTACCCAAAGGTTTACAAAGAGGTAGCAAAAACAACCCTATTTCTCCCAGCCTCCTCCTACGCCTATCTGCCACCCCCAAATAAAGCATGAGACTGGAGAACACAGAATAGGATTCAGAATAATCGTTTTGGACTATATGAACACTGTACCATTTTAAAGTATTTCCTTAACCTCCTACATCCATTCCCTGAAGTCATTCCCACTAGCCAGAGAGAGAGATTCTGATGGTACTAAAGATGGGGATGATGAGGTTATGGTTTTAAACTATTCAGGGCCTGTTTAATAACAAAGTGACTAGAAGGTTTTGGAATTTGTTAAAGAAAGTATTCAGGGATGAGAAAGAAAATTCCACACAGCACATCTTCAAGCAATGATTTTTTTTAAAAGTCTTCATTTTTATACCTGAAGAGGTAGAAACAGTTCAATGATATGTCATCCTCATTAATATAATGTACTTTTTACTTCTGACAGTGTTAATATGTACTGAAAATAGTTTTCTCAATTTGTCTTTTGCCTTTTATTTAAATTTGTTATTTAATTCGCTTTAAAACTATTGATCTACCTTGCACTTTAAGCTTTTTTTTTTTTAAGATTTTATTTATTTATTCATGAGAGACACAGAGAAAGAGGCAGAGACATAGGCAGAGGGAAAAGCAGGCTCCCTACGGAGAGCCTGATGTGGGACTCGATCTTAGGACCTGAGACCATGACCTGAGCCAAAGTCAGACGCTCAACCACTGAGCCACTCAGGTGCTGCAAGTCTACCTTGCACTTTATTTTTTTTTTAATTTTTATTTATTTATGATAGTCACAGAGAGAGAGAGAGAGAGAGGCAGACACACAGGCGGAGGGAGAAGCAGGCTCCATGCACCGGGAGCCCGATGTGGGATTCGATCCCGGGTCTCCAGGATCGCGCCCTGGGCCAAAGGCAGGCGCCAAACCGCTGCGCCATCCAGGGATCCCTACCTTGCACTTTAAGTGAATTTTTTAGTATGCATGATTTTGTGACTTCATGCTTTGCTCATTTAAAAACTGTTGGTTCACTGAGTTACTCGGGCCTTCCAAATGGTAACACATTTCATTACACAATAGCAAAAAAATCCACATTCATTAATATTACCATCAATAGCATTTTTAAAATCTTTATTGCAAAGCTTTTACGCTCACAGGGGTGGATGTTTTCCAAAATTCTAACTCAGTTGAAAGCTTCAATTATTTCATTGGAAACAAAATATTGTCAATTATTTTCCTTGAAATGACAAGCTCACTTCATTCATTTTTGAGAAAATATCTGCCCAATATGCAAGTCTGAATAATCCTGATTTGTCTGTCAATAGCTCTTTCAAGTAAAAATGGTGCCCCCATGAGGAAAAAGAGCATTTACTTCAGCTTGCAATTTATACAATCATATAAGACAAATATTGTATCCTGATATGTAGCAAAAGTTCTATATGCATGACTTCTTGTTTGACACACAATATTAAGAAGACATAGCCTAACAGGTCAAGTTTTAATAAATTTAATCGTTTTTACTACCTCATCAGTACATTCTGTGAAGATTTTTTTTCTGTGAGTGTCTAGTAGTGAATTATCTTTTCACTCCTAGTCCCATTTGGAGCCCCTTTCTTTTCTTTTCCTTTCTTTTTTTTTTTTTTTTTTGTTTAAGAGTTTATTTGAGAGAGTGAGAGCATATGTGTGCTCAAGAGAAAGAGAGCATGAGTAGGCCACAGGGAGAGAGAGAAGCAGACTCCCCACTGAGCAGGGAGCCTGATACAGGACTCGATCCCAGGACTCTGGGATGATCACCTGAGTGGAAGGCAAATGCTTAACCGACTGAGCCACCCAGGTGCCCTGGTGACCCTGTCTTAATGCATCTAAGGGACTAAAGGTTTTACCCACTATTGTTTTTGCACCATCAGTATAAATCAACAGGAAGAAAATGGCAAATGACGTCTTTGTATTATTAAAATACAGTTTTGATCTCAGAGCCTTCCTGAAGGAGTCTTGGAGATACCGTAGTTTCCATGGGCCACACTTGGAGAAATGCTCTTATGGAATACCATAATAGTGTATAATATTACTAGGTTCATTGATTTTGGTGCTGCTAGAGACATTTCAGGCAGAGAAGCTAAATTTTGAAAATTTATCCAAATTTATCTCAAATAAGAATACATTTAAGGTAATCAACCTGCTACAAAATCTGTAGCACTCTTCCAGGGGAATGTTGCCATTTCAGAGATTTGGTGGTGATCTGTGCTATTGGCCTGTCAAGCACTGAGTAATGGTGGTAGCCAGATGAACTTTGAGGAGAATAAGATTATGGTGTGGAGCCTATGAATAATCTCCATCCCAGCTATCAGGTCTCTTTATTTATAAGCTCTTAAGTAAGTACTGGGATGGCTGAAGATAGTGGTTTGGTATCATCCACGTAATTAGTCATTGTGTCTAGCTGGCAACTGCCAGACTCCAGTTGGTGGCTTTTGGTAGGAATTCACATGAGACAAATCTTCATATTCTGTCCTCATTCTTGCCAAGATCTCCTTGTCTCCAGTCCTCCAATCTTGTATTTAACAAGTTTCTGGATATCCATCCACCACCAAGCCTAAGTCACTACTCGTATGATTCATACCTTCACCCATCTCTCCTTTCAGGCACAGTGGGTAAGCAGATACACTGCTTTGAAGTTCTGCTCAGTGAAAGTAGTTTATTTCCTTTCTATCTGTTCAGATCACCCCTGAATTGGGCCATAATTATGCTACAATTCACTTCCATCTGTGGTAGTAGATCATGAAGAATTATCTGTAAATTGGGCCTGAATTTCTTCTTCCTCAGTCACCTAATAAAAGGGAACTTCTCATGAGATCACAGATGTAAATTGAAGGAGCAGTAGGAGAAGGTGTTATGAGAATCTGAACCTCAACCGATGCAAATCATATATTTAATATCCCTTTGAGTCTCACATCACTATTTACGATGGAGTACTGCTGTTCATATTCAAATTTAGAGCTTTGTGGATCAGATAATACCCAGCTTGTGACAATCATCTCTGATTGCCTGGTCCCTTGGTGTCTCATGCATGATTAGGTATTTAGTCCCAACTAGCACTAAGTGGTACTAGTATCAAGAAAGGTGCTATTTCTCAAAAGGAGAATGGACACCTGCATGGTTTTTCTTTAAATTCTAGGTGTATGCATTGTCATTCTCTTATGAGGGTTTACCAAAGTGTCATTGAACAGTCCTCAGAGCCACAGACCTGCTGGTTCATACAATTTAATTGGTAGATGAGCTTGTACTGTGCCCTGGATTAGCTTCAGAGCCTTCTTTTTCTCTGAGCCTCATTTGAAATTCAGTAAATGTGTAAAGTAAATCACTCAGATTAAGCACATACTGGCTCCAGAACCCAAGGAGGCCAACAAAGCATTAGATCTCTTTAATGTTAGTAGGTAGAAGATACAGCAACTTAACAAAAGTTAAGTTTTGTAAAAACTTTGAAGGAGAGATCTCAATATATTCCCAAACTGTAGAGCCCTGGAACTGCCCCCTCAAGTTTGCACGGGGCTTATCTCCTACCTTCTGGCACAAATATTTGCTACTTCCTGACCAGTAGATCCTTTAACAAGATTTCATAGATTTTTATAGTCTGGATTATGACTGAGAGCCCTAGAGCTAAAAGAAAAGTTGAGTATGTTTTCTCTGACCCTGTGAAAGTGAATTACTTCTTGATTCATACACAGAGAATATAGCATTTGCCAATGCACTAGCCTCAAACCACTTGTCAGAGATTGTGTTGTTTTGCTTCAATAAGGAGACTACACTGATAAAAGTAGCAGCATCTAGGGTCACCACCTGATCAAGTTTATGAAAATCCTCTACCACTCAGGCCAATTTCTATTTCTACACCACTACCAAACTGTTTCTATCGATACAGCTTGAATAATGTGTCTTGAAAACTAATGAGGCAATTACCAATTTCTTCAGAGATTACTTTTTCATTTTTTTAAAGATTTTATTTATTTATTCATGAGAGACAGAGAGACAGAGAGAGGCAGAGACACAGGCAGAAGGTCTCCAGGATCAGGCCCTGGGCTGAAGCCTGCGCTAAACCATTGAGCCACCTGGGCTGCCCTTCTTCAGAGATTATTTTGGCAGTCTTGTGCATCTGCTCGTCCTAATGAATGTTGGAATCCATTTGGCAAAACCCACATACAAAAAAATCTATTAGCCTTTTTGTTGAGATTGTTTGGATTTATAAATTAATTCAGGGAACATTGAAACTTTTCTTTAACATTAAGTTATCTCATCAGTGAATATCATATAGCTACTTATTTATAAATTTTATATCTTTTATTAAATTCTATAATTTTCTCAGTAGAAGTCTTAGCCATTTTTATTAGTTTCATTTCTAACTGGTCTCACATAAAAGATTTAAAACTTGTATGGATTCATATTCTCATCCAGCTACCTCCCTTTTCCCATTTATAGCCAAACTTCTTGAGTTACCCACACTACATTTTGTATTTACTCCCTTCACTTCCTCTTAAAATGTAATTTGGATTCAGTGAACTCCATTTTATCAAAACTGCTCAGTCACCAATGATATATACAAGCTAAAAAATCTAAGAACTTTCTGTTGATCCTTATCTTGCTTGATTTAAAAAAATTATAAATTTTCACTTCCAATTTCCAGTTCTGCATATGAGCAGCTTAGAAATTGCCACTCCATCTTAATGACAAGTAAAAAGCTGAACAAACTGAAAAATTGACAACTCTTTTCAGATTCATGGGGCAAATTGCTGCCCCCAATATTAAAGACATAAATAGGTTAATTTAGGGAGCAGCAGCTTACTAGGCCAGAGACTCCAGAGAAGAAAATTCCTGGAAACCACTGCAAGAATAGGAAAGCCTGAAATGTAATTTACAAATTGCTGGAGGCCCAAAATGGACAACAATGAGAGCTAAAAACTCCTAGGTGACCCAGTGATAGAAGGTTCCACCAAATACTGAGATTTATCTCCAATAGTGGATCAGTTCCCCACACTAAATATCTGATTAAAATACCTTTGTGCTTCTGGCAGGAAGAGGGGAAAAAGAACCACTTTAAAACACTCCAGAGGATAAAGTTCTAAACAAAGCCTGCCCTCAAGGAAAAGTAGTTGACTAGTGCTTAATCTATTTGTGTATTAGCAGAACCTAACTGACCGAGGGGGAGGGAAATACTTAACTTCCTGCCCACTCTAGCTGTCTTGACTCACATAAGGTAGCTGACAAAAACTGAGAAACTCTTCTGAAGTTCATAGTCCAGAGACATAGGTTTACTAGAAGACTGAGACCTAATCACGGGACTATAGAATGCTTCCCCTCTGCCCACACCTCAACACCACATCACTAAAGGCCTATTTACAGCAGTTCCTTTTATCTTGTACATTATGTATAAATATTAAGAAATATTACCAGGCATAACAAAAGGCAAAAACCATAATTTGAAGAGACAAGAGCAAGTATCAAAACCAGACACAGTGGAATGCTAGAATCATCAGAGTGAGGATTTAACACAATTATGATTAATAGGCTTAAGGGATCTAATGGGTAAAGTAGGCAGAATGAAAGAACAGATATGTACTATAACAGAGAGATGGAAATGATATTTTTATGTCTACATAAAAATCACTGTAACAGAAGTGAAGAAGGTCTTTGATGGGCTTATTAGCATGCTGTACATAACTGAAGAAAATAATCTCTGAGCCAGAGAAATATCAATAGAATCCTTGAACACCGAAGTGCAAAAGAGCAAAAACTCGGGGGTGGGGAGGGAGAGGGGACAGAATATCCAAGGACTATGAGATAACTACAAAAAGTGTAACATACACATAATAGGAATACCAGAAAGAAGAAAGAGAAATGAACAGAAGAAATATTTGAAACAATAATGACTGAGAATTTCCCCAAATTAATGTTGGACCACAAAGCACAGATACAGGAAGCTCAGAGAATACCAAGCAGGAATTAAAAAAATCACTACACCTAGGTCTATCATAGTCAAATTAGAGAAAATCAAAGATAAAATAAAAATCCCCCCAAAAAACCAGAGCATAAGATCACCTTACCTATAGAGAAACAAAGATAAGAATTGCATCCAACTTCTTGGAAACCATTCAAGCAAGAAACCAATGGAGTAAAATATTTATTTAAGTGTTCAAAGGAAAAAAATCACCAGCCTAGAATTCTATACCCTATTAAATTATCCTTCAAATATTAAAGAGAAATAAACACTTTTTCAGGCAAACAAAAATTGGGACAATGTGTTGCCAGTACACTTGCTTTGTAAGAAATGTTAAAAGAAATTCTTCAAAGAGAAGAAAAATATTATGGGTCAGAAACTCAGATCTGCATAAAGAAAGGACAAGTGCTGAAGGAGAAATAAGTGAAGGTAAAATAGAACACATTTCTCTAATTCCTTTTTATTTATTTAATTTCTTTAATTTTTTAGAGAGGAGGCTAGGAGGAGCAGAAGTAGAGGGTGAGAGAAAATTTTAAGCAGGCTCCACACCCAGCATGGAGCCAATCACAGGAGGCTCAATCTCACAACCTTGATATGGTGACCTGAACTGATATCAAGAGTTAGCTACTTAACCAACTGAGCCACCAGGTGCCCCTCATTTTTCTTATTCTTAATTGATTGAACAGAGATAACTGTGAGTTCAAAATAATCCTGTTTCTCAAACTTTTGTGCACTAATTTTAGCATCCTGCAATGTATTTTGCCTCTGATAATTATCACTATGGTGCTTGTATAATAAAGATTTTAGATTTACATCATTCCTTCTATATATATCAATGGGAAATTTCCTGTAAGGAGAAGCTTTCCCTTCTCTCTCAGTTATTTATTTAATTACCTGTCTCCTTCATTTTTGTTTGTATATTCTTCTGTTTCCCTTCCTTGTCAGGCCAGTAGGAATTTAACAAAGCAAAAGATAAAAGTAAATATCACTTAAAAAGAAGATTCACAAAGAATTTTCAAACTTTTTGCAGTATCCTGTCAAACCAGAGGGACTAGATGAACAACAAAAAAAGTTAGATTAAGATCAGATGCACAAACACCATTGATCAAAGCAACATGAATCCATAAAAAATGAACTGACCACAAAAGGACCAAAAAAAATGTCCATACTCACTGATTGTATGTGGTGTCGTAAAAGCAAAAGTTAATTCAATGCATTTTTTAAAGATTTATTATTTATTTTAGAGAGAGAGTGTGGGGGTGGGGAGGGGCAGAGAGAATCTTCAAGCAGACTCGCTGCTGAGCACAGAGCCCAGTGTGGGCTGTGAGCCCATAAGATCCTGACCTGAGCCAAAACCAAGAGTTGAACACTTAACTGACTGAGCCACCAAGACACCCCAAATCAATGCATTTTGTTGACTCATGTTCATTTTGTTCCTCTCTGGTTCTCTTACTAGATAAACTTCTAAATAGAAAAAAAAAAATTGTTTTATTTCATAATGGATGGTAGTTCTTAATGGTTTATTTTGGGTTGGACTTCTCTCCAACCAGGACATCTATTATTTTTCAGAGAACAACCCAGCAAATAAATTACTGGTATTGGAGTAGTATGACTATTAATACCACCAAATGTTTCTACCTTAAGAAAGATTATTTCCATATTTATATTAATGAGATGTTTTGCAAAATACATTGTTTCTGCAACAGATTGGTATGTGATGCATTAAAAAAAAAAACACACAACTGTTTGCATGTGAGAAAAAATAATCAATGATTGTGGAAAATAGCAGCAATTCTTTGGATGGCCTAAGAAAAAGTCACCAAACTTGCCTAGACGTGATTTTCCCATCTATGAAATGATCATAGTTTTTACCTACCTAATTAAGAGATGTCAGGCAATAATTAATGTTCATAATGGGCTTGAGATCTGTGAGTAAAATCTGTTATCCTTGATTGAAAACGGAGCCATTCAATCATTAAAGAGTAATAAACAAATCAGAGGAGATGTGTAGACAATGAGAAAAAAATACTAGAGTGAAGATTTACTCAGGAATGAGGAGTGGGGGCTGGGACAAGAATCTCTCATGATGAGTAAGCACTAAAGCACTTTTTTTCTTCACAGAATTGAGCAATACACCTCTATATTGTCCCAATAAGGAGACTTCCCTATACTAAGGTCCTTAACGTTTTCATACCACAGACTTTTTCTCATTTTAATATAAACATAGATTTCCTCTCATAATAAATTTTAAATGCATTAAAAATATGTGAAATTATGAAAGAACCCAGTTTTATGGAGGCATAGTTATCAAAATATTTTTTACTTTAATTTTAGAGTAATAAGTGTTCTTCCTCAAATGAGATCTAATGGCAATCTAATAACTACCATAATTTTGGAGTAATGATGGTTGTAAACAATACTTCAAGATATTTGAAACAATTCTAACTTGATATGAAAATATATGTTTTCTACTAATGATAAGGTTAAAGGATTCACTCTTATTTCTGTGGCTCCTTGCCTGTATTTACTTTTTTTTTTTTTTTTAATGCTAAGGTTTAGTTGGAAGTTACTGAAAATAAAACTGAATTTTTTTTCCTATCCAAGTGTCCAAACTTGTGGACACTATAAATTTTAAGCAGGGGTGCCTCGAGGGTATTTGAATTTCAGGTTAAGAAACTCTATTCTATGGCTAATATCAGAAAGACAAGAAATAACAAATGTTGGTGAGGATGTGGAGGAAAAGAAAGCCTTGTACACTGTTGGTGGGAATGCAAACTGGTACATCCACTGTAGAAAACAGTATGAAGTTTCCTCCAGACTCTTTTAATTTTTAGTTAAAAAATTAAAAATAAAATACCATATGACCCACTACTGGATACTTACCCAAAGAAAACAAAAATACTAATTCAAAGAGATACGTGCACTCCTGTGTTTATTGCAACATTATTTACAATAGCCAAGATATGGAAGGAACCAAAGTGTCCATCAATAGTTGAATGGATAAAGAAGATGTGTGTGTGTGTGTGTGTGCGCGTGTTTATATACATATATATATATGGATATTATGCAGCCATAAAAAATGACAAGATCTTGTTATTGTACCAACATGGATACACTGACAGGGTGTTACATAAAGTGAAATAAGTCAGGCAGAGAAAGGCAAATACACATCACTTACACGTGGAATATAAAAACAAAACAAATGAACAAATAGACAAAAACAGACTCTTCAATATAGAGAACAAACTGGCAGTTTCCAGAGAGGAAGTGGGTAGGGAGATGGGCAAAATAGATAAAGAAGTTTAAGAGATACAAACGTCCAGTTTTAAAATAAATAAGTCACAGAAGGGAACCCTGGGTGGCGCAGCGGTTTGGCGCCTGCCGTTGGCCCAGGGCACGATCCTGGAGACCCGGGATCGAATCCCACGTCGGGCTCCCGGTGCATGGAGCCTGCTTCTCCCTCTGCCTGTGTCTCTGCCTCTCTCTCTCTCTCTCTCTCTCTCTCTCTCTCTCTGACTATCATGAATAAATAAAAAATTTAAAAAATTAAAAAAAAATAAGTCACAGAAAAAGGAAGTGTGGCATAGGGAGTGTAGTTAATTATATTGTAAAAATAATGTAATATTAGTAATAGATGGTGACTACACTTAATCATGGTAAACAATGAGTAATGTATAGGATTGTCAAATCTATATGTTGTACACTATAAAATAATATAGCATTTTATGTTAATAATACATTAAAAAGAAAAGTAAACAAAACAAAACAAAATGAAACCCTTTTCTTTTTTTTAAAGAGGAATTTTTTTTAAGATTTTATTTATGTATTTATGATAGAGAGAGAGAGGGGGGGGGGCAGAGACACAGGCAGAGGGAGAAGCAGACTCCACGCAGGGAGCCCCACGCGGGACTCGATCCCGGGACTCCAGGATTGTGCCCTGGGCCAAAGTCAGGCGCTAAACCTCTGAATCACCCAGAGATCCCCAAGAAACCCTTTTCTAATCCTATCTTGGGATCACTCAGCCAAACAATATCATTTCTCTAAGTGGACTTGGGTGATCCCATTATGGAGCGTTCATTAAAATGCAAATCTCTTGGCCTTTTCCTAGACCTGCTGAATCAGTATTCTTAACAAGCATCCAGGCAACCTATATATACACTAAACTTTGAGAATTGCTTCAAAGCTTGTTCCATCAATTGTTACCTTCAATGGAACCATAGTTATCAAGCCAGAGATTCTTATATTAAAGTTTGAGATACTGTAATATAACAGATCTGGAAAGGATCTACAAATTTTAATTTTTCAACAGGCATTTCAAATATTGTGATGAATACATTTTCAACTCCATTATGAGAAATATTCTAAAAGAGACACTAACAGTCAAGTAGAACATCTGTCTGGGCTAATTCTGTAATTTGAGCTTCAGACCAGTATATCCAACTACCTACTACCCTCTTGTCCCTGAATATCACACAGGATTCAAACACTACAAGCCCAAACTGAACTCATTACATGCTTCCAAGGAATGGCTTTCTCTCTTATATTGTGCATCTCACATACTGGTATCATTCTCTAGAAAGATGTTCAGAAATTGTCCCTAATATCTCCCTATTTTTCACTGAATTTTTTTTTTCCTTACATGACATCTTTGGAGTGATGACCAGTTTTAAAGCTCCAGTAGTGGCCTGGTGTTCTTTGAGTCTGCATATTTGTAATGCTAACCTCTAATGTGTCCAAGGTTGTAGGAGAAACATATTGACTAAAAGAGGCCTTCTCACATGGCTCTCGTTTCCCAGGCTAACTACAACAAACCAGCTGCCCTAAGAAAGTTTAGGAGGTTAGGTTTATACCAATTCAAGGGTAGGCCTCTGAAAGAAATGCCTTTTGTTTCTACAATTCATTTTTCCTTATAGTCATGTTTCCTTGCCCTTCGGGCCCCCACGTACTATAATTTGAGGGTTGAAGTAAAGGGTGCAGGTCTTGGAGGATGGTCTCTCAGTTTGCCTCTAATCCACACAAGAGAAATCTTTGGGGGTTCATGTGGTCCTGACTGGATCATGAGTAGACCACACTGGAGTAGGAGGCCAAAGCCCAACCTAATAACCCGTACTTCAGAGTTTAAAATTCTAATCACCAACCCCTGGTGTAGTTAAGCTAACCCAGCTAAAGTTTAGAAAGTTTAGCTAAAGTTTAGAAAGTCAGATCACTCAAGAACCTCAGACCTCAAAGGCCGTTGCATTATTTATGGGTAAATCCCCTCAAGAAGGACCCCTGGCATTTCACCACGACAGGATCAAATAGGTGGACCACTGACTTGGTGAAGTCAAAGAGTCATTTCTAGGATTTCAGGATAGCCTCAAGGCAGAGCCTCAGTATATATAAACTTCTGGCTTTGCAATGCCAATCACATTGCTGAACTGCTCTGTGTTCTCCACTCCAGAATCTATTTTCCTCTTCATCCTCTTCAGAAAGAGCAATACACAACTCCAGAAAAAAATAGAGCAACCCCTGCTGGACCAGGAAAACTATGAGGCAGAAAAGAATGATTACATTACTACAAGGAGAATCATCACAGATTGTGTGACTTCAAAGCTGGCAAAATAGATTTAAGGAATGAGACATGGCAGAGGGGCTTCTTCTTTTTTTTTTTTTTAATTCAGTTAGCAGAGGGGCTTCTTAATGAGCTCCTGTGCATATAATGCTAGGAAGACCTTAGAACAGTGGTATGAGCAACCGAAGGACGGGTTCTGATAAAGATTAAAGCAGTTTACAAAGTGAACTCTATGTGATTGAGTACAGGCCACCCTCAACTCAGTGGGTCAAAATAATAAGAACCTTAGGGGATAACAATAATTCAGAAAAAGAAAGAAGAGGATCTCAGGAAAACCTATGTCATGGAGATGCAAACCTTGCAGTCAGTGGGCATGGACTCTCGAATAACTGACCAGAATTGATTGATCTTTTAGTTAGTTTGGAACCAAAAAGCCTTCATATTTTATTTTGCTTTGTTTTAGTTTCATTTGATTTGATGTGATATATTATTTTTTTATTTTTAAATTTTATTTTATTTTTCCTTCTGTCTCGTCCCTTACCCCAGAAAACACCAAAGCTCTTTTGGTCTATGGCTGGTAACAGCAATGTGAATCAAGACCTGCTAATTCCAATCTAATGGGCTCTAATCATACATGGCTATTAACCACTTGAAATGTGGCTCGTATAGATTGAGAGTTTTCTTGGATATAAGATAGCTACTGAATTTCAAAACTGAGCACAAAAAAAGAATTTAACTTATCTCATTTTTTTATATTACTTACATGTTGAAATATAATATTTACATAAAGTGCTTTAAATAAATACATTACTAAAATTATTTTCATCTGTTTCTTTATACCTTTTTAAAATAACTACTAGAAAATTCAAAATTATAGATGTAGCTTACATTACTTTTTTACTGAACAGGGCTCATCTAAACAGGGACATATATGGGTTCTACTGGGGCCACTGCTCTTTTGGTGTGTATATGCTAAATAAAAGGAAATTAATATTTACCCAAGGGCTCTAAATTTAGTTTGTTAAAAGTCAACATTTTAAGAAAATGTCACTCTTGCCCCCAACACTCCAAGCAAGACTCCAACTATTATTATAGGGATGCAAACAGTGAATTCATATTTTTGACCAGTCCCTTAGAAGATTCTGATCCAAGAAGTCCTCTGACCATACTTTGAGAAATATTGGCTTAAGGTGTACCTGCTGTACTGATCATGTTAATTCCAGAATTTTTTCTGTTTTTCTAAATTTTGTGGGTGAGAGTAGCTACTATAATAATCTCATATTCCTGTTGACCCTCTGGAACTTGGGCTAAGTATGTCTGATGAATATACTTTAAAATAAGGAAAGGAATGGAGGGAGACTACTTTGCCTACTGCAGACAGCAATAGGAGGCAGCAAGCCCAACTCTTGTAGAAGACAGGGAAGTTGCACAAATATAGGTATAAGGTACACTGGAAGATGAGGAGACAGGGAAATAAAACAGGGAATAATAGAATCTGGAAGAGGGAGTTGCCTTTCACAAATTAGATTAAGCGAGTCTAGCCAAAGGGCATTCAAATTCAGTATTTATCAAAACTGCTAGCCAAATAAAAAAATTTCCTTGAGTCAGATTACCCTAAACTCCCAGTCAGCCACACGTATAGACTATTTACATACAAAATAATCATGTGTCACCTTAGTTAAAGTATTGTCCCTTCCTATTTCAGGTGTTTCTAAGGGAAACTCCAGGCACTGGGGAGGTGGGTGACCCATGTCTGGATGATGCAAAGGATCTGTGGTGAGGATTATGTGTTGTTAGGGCATTTCCAATACACTACAATCTCCTTTGAAAGGAATAGCAATACCCCAAGGCTTGAGTGTGAAGACCATTTGAGTTAAGAGGAGAATAAAATATGGGCTACTATTGGCCATACACCTGAGGGAACTCAAGGTATTTCTTGCTTTACTTCACATCTAAAGGAGGACAAGATAAACACAAAAGTAGGTAACAAACCTGGTGATTGGAGTTTTTAATGTGACAAATGAAAAGACTAGAGCAGTACTTTCTCAACCGGTTTCAATTTATGTTACAGCCTGAGGCAACTGGCATGAGGTCCTGACTGTCCCAAAGACACACTTCTGACCCTTTCCTTTGAAAAGGACCATTTAAAATCCCTTGAATACGTGTGGTATTCTATGTGGCTTTTCCTCACTCACTTTTCTCTAGGAAACTTGTCTCTGTTGTGGATAAATGACAGATGGCCCCAGGGCTCTTCCTAATTGGGAAGATGGTTTCTCCTTTTCTTATTTCTCTTCCTTTGCCTTTTTAAAGACTGTATGAGGAAAGAGATCAAAGAGGTTATTTGAGCTTGCTGTTCTTGGTCTTCAGGAAGAACATTTTTTTGCTTGTGATATACTTTTGCTTGAGGGAGTTCATCCTAACCTCTTTTTACCATCTATATGCCATCAAGAACCCGGATTAGTATGTGAGCTTATGAGAAAGTGACCAGGAGTGACAGATGGGCATTAGAAGAGTGTGTAAAGATGTAGATATAGAGCAAAAGGAAAGCAAAGTTCACCTGAGCATACTATAAAACCAGGAGTCATAATAGACCATAGTAGTCAATAGACCATCTACCAAAAACTACAATAGTTTTCTTTAATATTAATTAAATGTACTAATATCATTCTGGAAAGATTAGTTGCTGTGGATGTCAGATATTCAGAAGTATTAAATACAGGAATGGAGCTGGTATATAAAATCTCAACAGTATTCCATAAAATCTGTCACAGCAGTAGCTCTTTTAACTGACACTCACTTAACTCCTCACTCCCTCTGGCTGAAACCCAGGGTTTGATGAATCTTGTACTGAGGCTCCTTTTTACTCTCCCAGATGACCTGTAAGCTCTCTAAGAGTTATATATGTGTTCCCGAACCTATTTAAGCATGTTGTGCTTATCAATAACAGTATTTAATAAAATATTTATTTTTATTAAATTATAAAGAACTGTCTTAAATACTCTTAAATTTAATACAGTATTTTTCATTTTATTATATTTATAAATAAATGCCAAAGTATAACAGTAAAGTTCAAAGTAAAAGAAATATTAATGTAAAAGGACAGTTTTTATTTATAAAAACTCAATTTAATGCCTTGTAAAAGTGAGTCATTTTTAAAAGGTTGCTCTCAAATTAGAGTGGTCAAGACAACTGTAAAAATTGGGAGGAAGTCTTAAAAGTCAAAAGAGGCTGCACTCAAATGCTTTATAGGTGTCATTAACTCCTATTTCACTTTATAGAAACAGAAACTAGAAATCAAAAATGATGCAATTTGTGTATTCCATCATGACATTTTAAGCATTTTTCTCATGCCAGAAAAAAAGACATAGCAGACTTGTACTTAAAAAAATTTCATGAATTAATGGCCATGCATATACTAAGTTAGGATAAAATGTTTAAGATATGTTTGTGCCACTTTTTTATGACTTCCTCATCTAAATTGACTTTTTTGTGTGACCCAAATAATTCTGGGTCATCTTTGGTTCCCAACTGCATGGAGTAAGATGGCTACTCTTAAGGTTTTAGAAATAACTGAATGCATTTATTTATGTAGTTTATCCGTGTGATTTTATTATTTTATTTCCAGGGGAAAGGAAATGGCAACATTTTACAAGAGGAAGGGAAATAATATAGAGGAAGACTATGAACAAATAGATAAGAGATGATATAGCCTTCTCAGAGTACAAATAAACCATAATTTTAGAAACAACTTTAAATAGCTACATAGGATTTTTGCAAAGTTTATGGTTTGCACTTAACTTTTGTTATTTAATAATATTTTCATTCAATAAAATATCTCAATAATATTACACAGCAGGTTTTATGTTGAACCCAAATTTAAGTGATAGCATATAGGAATTAGTGAAAAAAGTTATGTAATATAAACTGAAGTTTATATATGATTTCTAGCACAAATTCACACTATTATTGGAGTTCATCAAGGTTGTATCAAGGATGCATTACTCAGAGTTTCTTCCCTTTTTTTTATCCCAAATTATATAATTTAATTGTAAGTTTTTATGAAATGCATAATCAGTGTGCTCATCTGCAGGTGACTTTCAACAGACTCTAATTTTACTGAGTAAACTGTGTAGCTAAAGAAGCAGTTACCCATTCATCTCTCTTTGACGTCCTAACACATTTTAGGAAATGGAGAGATGAGAAGGAACAATATTAAATTCAGTGTTCAAAATTAAGAATTTTGACTTAATGCTATCAAATCACTTTTATTTAATATTTATAAGCTCGATTTTTTTCTAGATTGCCTTTCTCATAACAGGCATAACAGGACAACATTTTAATCACAATAACAAGTGACTAAGGGAAAAATTTTATGCCTAAAGGAAAATCTGAATTATTCTTATAGTTAATTAAATATAAACAAATTTTTTAAAGTCCATGTAAACTCCTGTCATAACTTACCTGTGTCCTGTTAGAAAGCATCCTCCTTATCTCATTTAATTTATATTACCAGGAATAGTGATATATTTAACATTCCAGCAGAACGACTGATTAAAGCTTTAAATAAAATTCTATAACTCTTCTCATTAGAGCAGTTTTATGTGACAAATTATGCCTCAAAAAATTATAATAAAAGTCGTTTCTCTACTTAGAGATCCCAAAAGGATATAAAACACATTATGAGGTTCTACAATGATAATTAATTATGAAACTTAATCTGCATTCCTAATGGCACATGTTTTTAAGTTACCCCCCCTTTTTTTTAACAACCAGGGACATACACTTTTTAAATAATTACATATCCCTCTTCATTTATAATGAATATGGAAATGAAATTACTTTGCTCTAACTGGATAGAAATCTTTATTTCTTCATTTAAAAAATATTTATTGAATGCTAAATATGCCTGGTGCTATTCTAGATGCTGAAAATATAGCAATAAACAAAATAACCCTATGGAGTTTATATTATAGTACAGGGAGATAGACAATAATAATTTATGTAATTTATAATAATAAATTAATATATAATATATAAAATTATATATTATAAACTATAATATATAATTTAATAATAATAAATTAATAATTAATGACTAAGTTTTTCAACTGGTGACAAGGCCCCAAAATAAAGTAGGGAAGAGAGATAGAAAGTGTGGGGTATATGTGGGAACAGAGAAGGTAGTTTTAAATTTTAAAGAGAATGGTCAAAATATACCTCACCAAAAAGTTATTGGTAGGACTTGAAGACATTTGTAAAGACTGACTTTAACTATTATATTAGGTGAAATGGAAAGCTTTTGGAAGTTTGGAAAGAAGAAGTAACACAATCTGACTCACCTTTTAAAAGGATCCCTAGCTGCTTTGTTTAGCATAGAATAAGGATGGTGGTGGTGCTGAGTGATTGCAAGGAGGTTAGAGAGAATGCAGATGATAAGTTAAGAGACTACTGTAGTGATAGCCACATTTTGGAAATAGCCCAAGTATTCATTGATTTATGAATGGAGAGAGAGGATATGGCATATATAAACACCAAGGAATATTACTCAGCCACCAAAAAAGAATGAAATCTTCTTCATTTGCAACAACATGTATCGAGCTAGAGAATATAGCATCAAGCAAAATAAGTCAGTCAGGGAAAAACAAATACTATATGATTTCACTCATATGTGGAATTTAAGAAATAAAATAAATGGACAAAAGGGAAAAAAAGAGAGAGAGATAAGTCCGCCAAAAGACTCTTAACTAAGGAGCATAAACTGATGGTTACCGGAGGGGAGGTGGAGAGGGGATGGATAAAATAGGTGAAGGAGATTAAGAGTACACTTATCATGATGAGCACTGAGTAATGTATGGAATTTTCTATAAAATAATTGTTGAATTATAATATTGTACACGTGAAACTAACATAACACTATATGTTAACCATACTGGAATTAAAATTAAAACCTTAATAAATTTTCCTTATCTGGACAAAAAAGGCTATTGTAGTAATCCAGAAAATAGATTAAGATGGTTTAAAAATAGTGAAAAAAAAATTGGAATTGGATATCTTTCAAAGGAGAATTCTAAAAGAATTGGTAATTGGATGTGAGCATTAAAAAAAAATTGATGATCACTCCAAATTATAAATTCTTTATTGTAAAACAGCATTCCAAAAAAATTGAGTGCTAGTTAAATAAGAGCGTCTTTAGAAATAATAACCATAATAGTTGTATTAGTCAGGAAAGTCTAGGTTATACAGCTATAAGAAAAGAAGAGAAAAGAAAAGAAAAAAAGAAAAGAGAGGGGAAAAAAGTCAAATCTCAAATAAAAGTTACTTTCTTCTTTTATACAAAGGTCACTGCAGGTTCAGGAGTTGTTCTGGGGCAGCTATGTTACATAGACGTTCCCGTGATCCAGACTGCTTTGATGTGTTGCCTCTTTCATCTCAACCTGAGGCCTCCTTCATGACCAGTAGGGAAAGAAAGATTAAGAATTGAGAATGGCCTTTTCACTAACTCTGCCTCAAAGTGATATGCACCACTTCTTTTTTTTTTTCAAATTTTAATTTTTTATTTATTTTTTAGTTTAAATTCAATTTGCCAACATGTAGTATAACACCCAGTGCTCTTCCCCTCAAATGCCCTCCTTAGTACCTGTCTCCTGATCACCTATCCCCGCATCCCCCTCCCTTTCTGCAACCCTTTGTTTCCCAGAGTTAGAAGTCCCTCATGGTTTGTCTTCCTCTCTAGCTTTTCCCCCACTCAGTTTCCTTCCATTTCCTTATGGTCCCTTTCACTATTTCTTATATTCCAGATATACATCACTTCTGCTCACATGTCATTCATCAAGTCTAGAGGCACAACTCTATTAAACAGTGAGGGAGCTGAGGAGTAGTCTTCTATGTGTCAGGAAGGAGAGAAGACAATATATTACTAAAAGCCAGCTTTATCTACTCCATTAGCTAACATTATATAGTATTTTCTATGTGACAGGTTACGCATGCTATGACCCACAAATAAAGAATTCCTGTGATATGTTCTCAACAATTCTACCTCGAGTTGAGTAGCACTTAGGCTTGCGCAGTCTGGAATCATTGTCCTAGACCACAACAGATGTGAAGATGTGATTTCTAACAATTGGGAATCTACCATGACCTAGATTTACAAATGCTCTGTGAAAATTCAACTATTCTCAGATATGCACATGCACTAACAGAACAGGAGTTACATCTACCAGTTTCTACCCTAATTTGTGGGTCATAGCAAACCCCAGGGATGGCATGATGGTACCAACTAAAGACATGCCCACACAAACAAGCCACAGTGCTCAGCAGAATCCATGCTTAGGCATAAATATTCATGAACTCTGTTCTTCCAATGTTTGGATATCAAATTCTATGTCTCAGGAAGTTGATGCTGTGTCTGAAAAGATTAATATAAGAAAGCCCTGCCCTGGGGCATCTTCCAGCTTCATAAATGCTACTTCCTGCCAACAAGCAGTTAACTTTTTATACCTAGTAAGATTGAAAGAACCTCCAGGGCACCCACGTGGCACCATATGCAATAAGGATTCCTGAACCAAGGACCAAACTTAGGCTCAGTGTTTTGTTATGTTGCCTCTCATTTCCCTCAGGTCACTCATTGACCTAAAAGTCCAAGGGACAGCTAAAACCACTTTGACCTTCTAATCTCTTTGAAGGACATCCTTCTATGTTAATTGTCCCAGAGCTGTGCTGCAATACCAAGTAGTGGTGGACAGGTTAATTCTAATCAATGATATATCTTTTATTCAAGGCCATGCTTAGCCCCAGACATTACAATCCTGGGGTCCTCGATTGTACACCAAAACATACTCAGTTCAAGTTCAGTTTTTACAATATATAGACTCGTAAAGGTGGAGAGATTTTTATTATCTTAGGAGCAAATGTGAAAACTCCTTTTGTTGAGCGATAGCTATTTTTATTTGGAAAATACTTTTCTGAAAACAAAAGGAAGGAGGTGAAGTCCTGAAAGTCTGGGTATTAGCTGGCACGAACGCTTAAAAGGAAGGGAAAAACAACTCTTCCTAATAGAAGCAGAGGAGTTTGAGCTTCTGGGGAATACTTGAGAGGGGAAGAAAAGTGAGCTAAGTTGATGGATATATGGGAGAAGGCCAGAGAGAATAAACCTCTATGGGCATGATCCCTAAGAAAGAACTTAAGAAACCAGTGATGTCTTACAGGAATATGAAATGTGGCATGCCAAAAATTCTTCCTTGTCCTCTACAATAGCTCAAATGAAGCCCAGATTTCTCACTAATATTTTAGCATGAGCCAATTTTTATGTGGAAGATCTGAGTTCTGCATCTCGGATGACACAAAATAAAACAAATTGACCATATGGGGATGCAATAGGTAAGAAAAAGGCAGTTCCTATTGGTATCTTGGTTACATCTTAAGACCGCCATACCCAAGTTCTCTTACCACTGTCTACCAGCCAGTGGCAATGAAGGAGAAATACTCTAATCTTATTCTAAAAGAAAATACTTGTTCTAAAAGAAATACTCTAATCTTATTACCAGCCAGTGGTAATGAAGGAGAAATAAAAAGCACTTTTAACAGAAGAGTCAACAATAGAGACCAAGGGAAATTTGCTAGATTTTTTTGTGACATTTTATTACTTGACACAGAACATAATTCAATATTCTCTAAAATTGTTGTTGCCTATCTCAAAAAGTAGAGTCTACATGCCCACAAACTCATATCTTTTCCCAAGCACACAAATAGATGATACTTCCCAGTTTCTGTTGCAATTAAATGTGTGATAAGATTGAGTTCTAGCCAATGAAATATGGACATAAATGACTTAAGCCACGATTAGCCTGAAACAAAAAAAGTTCCCATGTAAGATCTTTGGATCTTCTATCTGATTGAAGAGGTCTTAGAGGACCTAGAATAGGGCAGGGTCTGCACCCCACCCCAGATACTAGTTAGGCCTCCAAATTAGAGCTACCAAAATGGGACTATTGAAAGATTGAGAAATAAATGCACTATGCTAGGCCACTGAAATCCAGTACTTAACTATTAGAGCAGCTAACACTACAACTTAATTAACACCAAGAATCTTAGTTTTCACTACAAGAAAAGATTCCTATCTTTTGATGCTTAAAATCATGGAATTCATGCTCACTTCAGCATCACATTTACTAAAATTGGAACGATACAGAGAAGATTAATGTGGCCCCTACACAAGGATGACATGCAAATTTGTGAAGTGTTCCATATTTTTTACCCCAAAGATACAGATATAATGAAATGACAGGACACGTGCACCCAATGTTTATAGCAGCAGTGTCCACAATAGCCAATCTGTGGAAGGAGCCACAGTGTCCTGCAACAGATGAATGGACAAAGAAGATGTGGTCTATAGATACAATGGAATATTACTTAGCCATCAGAAAGGATGAATGCCCACCATCTGTGTTGACATGGATGGAACTGGAGGGTATGATGCTGAGTGAAATAAGTCAATCGGAGAAAGAATTATCATATGGTTTCATTTATATGTGGAATATAAGAAATGGTGAAAGGGACTATAAAGAAAGGGGGAAACTGAGTGGGGGAAAATTAGAAAGGAAAACAAGCCATGAGAGACTCCTAATTCTGGGAAACAGAGTTACAGAAAGGGATTTGGGTAGGGGGAAGGGGTAACTGGGCATTAAGGAGGGTACATGATGAGATGAGCACCAGATGTTATACTATATTTTGACAAATTGAATTTAAATAAAATTTGATTTTTTTTTTAAGTCACAGAATTCTGGAGTAAAGAGCAAAATAAGAAATCACTTAGTCTAATATGTTCTGCATTTACCAAACCCCAAGTTTGTCAATAATTCTTCGTGAACTCTCATCCAAGTGGGATTATTCACTTCTGGATTCAGTTCTCACATTCTTTCATTATTTCTAGACTGGGTTTGCTTCTACCTTCCTTGAGTATGATATTTGATATCTTACCTCTTCAGGAATGATGCTTGACTTTAGGTTACTCCAAAAGGGCAATGTAAATTCATAAGCAAATTATGCAAGATTATAAATAGCAAATGTTCAAGGTGCTAATATTGTTTGGGATGAAGTTATATGCCAAACATTTGTGTAAGCATAAAAATAATTTCTATATTCTCCTTCCAGATGAGCAATATCCAGGAATTTAATACTTAGAATATTGGTTCCTATTAAACAGTTACTGTGACTTTCCATGATTCTACCTTGGGAATTTTTTTATTTCTCCTGAATCTATCTTCCCCATTGTGATTACTCCATTACTTCAAAACAATCTCTCACATACCTGTCACTGATGAAAACTCTAGAATTAGTTTTGGTCTTTGGTCAGCCTGATTCTTCCAGAAGCATTTTTTCAACACTTTTAAAAATATATATATATTCACAATTGTAAATATGTAATTTTTTTTTACATCACAAACATTTAGTCTCTATTTAAGAATCTTGGTTCAGTGCTTAATAACATTAATAGCATCACCATATGATCTGCTCTATGAAATCTTGTTTTGTAATAAATCTTCCCATACCATCTAGGGCTTTCTGTCTTCTTCCTTTCTCTTTTTGCTTCCTCAAGCAGTTCACATTTAGCCTTAAAGGATTCAGTTTACTTCTGTTGTACAAAAATGTCTTTATACCTTATATGCCACTGCTACAATAAAAGCTTATATTATAGTAGTTAATATGCAACAAAATATACCTTAAGCAAATTGCATATTAGAGGTTTTATTTAAATGTCAAAGTAAAACTTTATCATTTAAACAAGTTCATAATCATAGCAACAAATTTCAAGTTCTGTGTATTTTGAAGATTTATATCCCATTACAGAGTCAGTAATCCTTTAAAAAGCCATGGAGCATCAAAATGGTTCTTTAATAGTTGCAACATGTGTAGTCTTCCTTCTTTGTGGTAAAAATTTCCATTCCATGTTTTTCGGCATCTTATTTTCTTCCTCCCAAGGTCCATCTCCTTATTCTGAAAACGAAACAAAACAAAAACAAAAACAAAACAGTAACAGAATTATCATCCTCTCTTAATAATTACAGTCAGGATGTTTCATAAAACTTATGTTTAATGGGACTCCTGGGTGGCTCTTGGCTTGGGTTGTGATCCCAGGGTCCCGGGATCAAATCCCACATTGGGCTCCCTGCATGGAGCCTGCTTCTCCCTCTGCCGGTGTCTCTGCCTCTCTCTCTCTCCGTGTCTCTCATGAATAAATAATACAATCTTTTTTAAAAAACTTACATTTCATATTTAAATGAAAATCTGAAATCCATTTGATGAATTTTAGTATTACTATAATGTGGGGTGTTTGTTTATTGGGAATTTGTGAGTCTTTTCATCTAACCCAATGGTTATATTGATAAAATATTGATAACTTTTGTTTTCAGAATGAACAAATACTATTCCTGACTGTGAGGCTTCAGAATAGTTTTCCGTTGTGTTATTTTCATATACAAAAGTGTTACTAATGCTTCGTCTATTTTAATGTCCCATATATTATTTCTCTTTTCTGATTTCCTTTCACACATCCTAGTGGGCTAGTTATTGATACCTTTGGATCAACATGACTACTATAGATTCCTAATTATTCTCTCTCTCCACATGTTAGTCTCTTCTGTATATAATGGTCTTATTACTTTTCCTAAAATTATAACATTAGAAAATTTTCTCAATGAAAAACCTTCTATTGCTAATCAAAGTAGTAATCTCTCGGTTAATTACCTCTTACTCATTTTTGTAACCCTCCCTCCTAATACCAAGTTAAGCTTTATTAAATAAATTTTTTTTAGCTAATGGCTTCAAAATTATTTCAAGTGGGTACTAGAGGAGTATGTAGCAAAAAGCAAGTAATATTGCAAAGAAAAAGAAAAATAATATATAATGAGTTCCTGTCATATTATTACATATTCCCCCAAACAGCCTGTGAGCTAAATATCATTATCATCATTTCATAGATGTGAAACTAAAGCTAAAAATTTAACTGATAGTCAAGTGCACACAACTTGAAAGTGGCAAGCCAAAGGTCAAAGATGGCTTTGACTATAATCCCTTTTTGCCTCTTTCTCTGGCTGCAGGCAGTGTCATCTATGTTTTAAATCACAATCGTAGGTTTCTCGGCTAGGAGAGAAGGGAAAATTCTATGATAGGCACAGGGAACAGTATGAACAAATAGGTACTCATATACATGGGGCATTTGGGAAAATTTGAGTTGTCACCTATTGTTGGAGCACAGTTCCACCACCACTTTCATTGATGAATCAGGTGGACAGACTGGGGAACCTGTCAGTATTCTAGAGCAGGACCTGGGGTAGAGGGAAGAATTACTCACTAAGCAGTTAGTTGGTTATATATATATATATATATATATATATATATATATATATATAATACCAGAGGCATTCTGGAGCAAGACAGAGCTATCAGCTCTCTCATCTTAAGGTAACCACAATTTTAACTTCTGAAATTTAGTTTCTGAAGTTTATATTAAAGGAATCATGTAGTTACATTATTTGATGTCTGGTTTCTTTCAGCCAACGTTGTATTTGTGAGATTCATTCATATTGTGTGTGTAGAAATAAATTATGTTTACTTTCCCTTTCATCTTATGAATGTGCCACCCACTATTTATCCATTTATTATTATTTTATTGTGGTAAGAACACTTTAACAAATTTTAAGTGTATAATATATTATCTCTGACGATAGGTACAATGATATACAGCAGATCTCGAGTTTATGCCTGTTGATTAATAACTCTCCATTTAACCTTTCCGTGTAACCTCTGGTAAACACCGTTCCAATCTTTATGCATTTGACTATTTTCAATATTTCAAAAAAATTAAATCATGAAGTACTTGTTTTTCTGTATCTAGTTTATTTCATTTAGCATAGTATTCTCAAGGTCCACTCATGTTGTCACAAACTGAAGAATTTTATTTTTTAAGGTTGAATAGTACTCCATTCTTATATATAGACCATGTTTTCTTTTTATTTATCCATTCTAACTCCATCTAGATTGCTTCCTGTTTATAGTCAGAGTAAATAATAGTGTTATGAATTTCCAGTATAGTTTTGATGTTTACGTGTGTATATTTCTGTTGGGTACACAACTAAAACTGAAATTGCCGTTCACTGAGTGTGCATATGCTTAATTTCAGTAGGTAATGTCATTTTTACCAAAGTTGTACCAACTATACTTCTACTAAAGGGCATGAGAGTTCTAGAACAACACCAATACAATGTATCCAAATCCACATCAACTTTTAGTATTGATATTTTTAATGTAAACATTCTGGTCACTGGCAAATGTTAATTCATTAGAGTTTTAATTTTCATTTCCCTGTTGACTAATGACATTGAGTGCCTTTTCATATATTTATTGAGAATTTGGATATTATATTTTATGACATGTCTATTCAAGTTTCTTGTTCCTTTCACTATTGTTACCTATCTTTCTTATTAATTTGTAGGGTTTCTTTGTTACGTTCATTGCAAATATCTTTTCCTATTTATAACTTGCCTTTTCACTCTCTTGATGGTAGCTTTTAATGAACAAAAGGTCCTAATTTTAATGTCATCCACTTTGTCAATATATGCCAATCTTTTCCTTTATGGTTAATACTCTTTGTAATACTGATTAAGAAATCATTGGATTTCTTTGGGAGGATAAATACGAGGTGTTTTGAAGAATCAGGGGTCAGTTAAGGTCAGGATCAAAGTAGACACAGAAAAAGAACAAGTGAGAAAGAGCAAGTCATGCACCTTTAGGTTCATAGTATGTGGATGTATGGGGATTATTTAAGGCTACAGATTTGAAATGGACACTACTTATGACTCAGATCCCTTCTGCCAAATAGGGCTCGGTCTAAGTTTCTCTGGAATGACCTAAGGAAGAGCTGGCATATATTCAGAGGCAATCTTGATATGAGGGTCTAATTGCAGCATACCAGGATATCAGAGCACTACTTTCACTATATACTTGGGTTCTCCACCTGAAGCTATAGGTCGTACATGTAGAGCATTGTGTATGTCAGTCAGGTTTGCCATGAAGAAATAAAAGATAACACAAATGAGCAGGGGTAAGTATGGGGGAAATACTAAAGGGTTGGTTCACTCAGTGAATTATCTTAAAGAACCTTATGAATTATCCTCAAACAAGCACAAGTGTAAATGCCTGTAAGTTAGGGAAAAGCCATCCATTGTTTCCCCTACGGTCTGTCTGCTTTGATGTGTAGTATAGGTTTCTATATACTTAATATTGCTCCTTCCCTATTGAAGAGTATACTACTCAGGCTTTTGATTATATTCAAACCAACTTTTGAAGAAGAGATAGGAAGGGGAGAGAAATCTCCTTGCTTGTTTAATTGAAAAAAATCAAAAGTTTATGCATTCAGGGATGACTGGGTATAGGGACTCAAAGACAAATTATTGGGCTCTCTCTCTCTTTTTCTGAAGTTGATGTATTTGTTAGCAATAACTGCTTACCACTGTAACATACTGGCAATGAACACAAGTTCTAGATCTAGATTGTCTAGGTTCAAGTCTCAGATTTACCACTAGGCTAAACTTTGTCCTGGACATTTAGTCTCATTTACTTCATTTCTAGATTGGGGATGATAAACATTTACTCTGCCTCTGAGGGTTACTGTAGGACTAAATGATTAGTTGTATGGTTAATTAACATACAGTAACTGCTCAATTAATATTATCTAGCCATATTTTTTTAAAGATTTTATTTATTTATTCATGAGAAACACACACAGAGAGAGAGGCAGAGACACAGGCAGAGGGAGAAGCAGGCTTCACGCAGGGAGCCCGACATGGGACTCGATCCTAGGTCTCCAGGATCAGGCCCTGGGCTGAAGGCGGCGCTAAACCGCTGAGCCACCCGGGCTGTCCATCTAGCCATATTTTGATTCTACTTTCCTCTGCATTAATTTCAATCTCAGATAGGCTCTCCTTAGGCAGGCTTTCCACACACAGCAGCAAAATTGTCACCAACAGCTTAAGATTTTTAATATCGGTTTAAATCTGCTGTAAGGAGAGCTTTTCTGCCCCCCCAAAATTTCAAATATAGCTCAGAAATTATCTTCCCATCTTCTATTGCGTACTTATCCATGGCCCAAGCACTGTGACTAATGTGATTCTTCAACTGGATCATATCTTCACTCCTGGATCAAAGCTGGGAGATGATCAGTCCCAACCTAATAAAGTGAATTGACAATGGAAGAGAGGCAATGCCTTTAAAAAATCCGATCTTTGCCACAAGAAAGGAGAACGTTCTAGCCAAGCTGAAACATTAAATGTCCAAGAGAAGCAGGGATCCTGTAAGTTTCTCCAGCAGCTCATCCAGGTAACCATCAGGGATTTTTCTTAGAAGGACAAGACATGGGGAAATAGGGATGGAAGCTTTGATGGCATGAATGTTGTGATTAGCTGAATGGGTAGAATATACTCTTTGAAAATTACACTGTAGTGGATTATGCCTTGGGCCTGCATAGTATATAGCATTGGAAATAATCTTCTAAAACATAATTGGTGCAATAATTGGTCTAAGATAGTGGATGATGGACGAATGGATAGAGAGATACAGAACTTTGAGCAGTTACTACTGGAAGCATGAGGAGAAATGAGATCAACGGTAGGATATCAGTGTAGGCAATGTTTCTTAATAAATCATAGGACAATGACGAGGAGAGCTAGAGGTTCAGGAAGGAGAGTGAGGCTTGCCATTTTGGTGAATGCATCTAATAAGAGTGATGTGGTCTTTGAAAAGATGCAAGTACTTTATCAATCGAGGGTGATGATTTTGCAGGTGGGTGAGGGGGTTGGAGTGAATAAAGTAAGTCTTTCAGAATTTCCTAATCCTAAAGAAAGAGATAACTGAGTGGTGCTAAAGTATTGTGCATTGTATTTATTTTTATCCTTTTTTTAAATTTAAAATTCAATTAGCCAACATAAATTACATCATTAGTTTCAGATGTAGAGTTCAATAATTCATCAGTTGCATGCAACACCCAGTGCTCATCACATCATCTGCACTTTAAAGAGTTTTAAAGCCCATCACTCAACTACCGCATCCCCCCACCCACCTAGGCATTGTATTTAAAGAGGGAGCACTGAAATTTCTAAAAGCAACATCAGCATTAGAGTACAATTAAGACTCACATTTGTACTTCCTCATTTGAATGATGGAGCATGATGTTTTTGTCTAGTTTAGGACCTGATTGGGGCTGTGTCTGGCTCACTACCAGATACTAAAAGGCATAATCTCCACTTGTTTCTGCCTAATTGTCTCAGTTATTGTCAGTTGTGGCCAACTAGTGGACTCACAGTCTGGGCCAGCTTCCCAGTCAGCTCTCTCTTGAGGTCCTCTTGATCTAAGCCATAAGTGTGGGCCAGTTTCAGCCAATTGCTGTTAGAAGAACCTAAATTCTACATTTACACTTTCCAAACAGATGTGCTAAATGTTCTGTTAGGGTAGGCTGGACATTTCAAACATAGTCTAGAAGATGGCCAGAAACCACCCCCCCCCCCAATTTACCAATGGGAAATTGCCAGGTTATTTAGATAAAATTATGCATTTATCTCTACCTAATTAGCAAGAGACTAAAAATATTGCTTTTTAAATTTCATACTCATTCATTAGAAAAACGTTTATTTATTTTTAAAGTTTACTTATTTATTTGAAAGGCAAAGAGCACAAGTAGGGGGAGGGACAGAGGGAGACAGAGAAGCAGACTCCCACTTAGCAGTGAGGAGAAAAATATTTATTGAGCACTTATGTGCTAGGAAACTTTTTTTAGGTGCTGGGGATGCTTCTGTGATTACAGCAGATAAAAACTGCTGCCCTCATCTAACTCACATTCTAGTAAAATAGGACAGACACTAAACATAGTAAATAAAACATACAGTACGGAAGGAAATGCTGTAATGTCTGAGATTTGCTTTAAAATACACCAGAAATAAAAGTAGTGGGAGTATAGGTTAAACAATATTGGCAAAATATTGATAATTATTGAAGCTTGGCAATGTAAACATGGCAATTCATTATACCATTCACACATATACACAGCACATACACAAATTGTTTACAAGTGCCATATAGAAAAGTAAAGCAGAACAGGAGAATAAGTAGGTGGGGTACAATTATAAACAGAATGCTCAGGGAAGGCCTGCAAGAACGTGACATCTGAGCAAAGATCATAGGGATAGTGTCACACATTTATTCACGATACTCAAATATACGATAACAATGAGCTCTTTTCATTTTCTGTAACCTATCTGATCTTCCTTGTGAGCCCCTACTTGCTTTTGGGAAGCTGGAAGGAAAAAAAAAAAAAACAAAAAAACGAAAAACAAACCCTAAACTAAATCCCATCCAGGAAAATCTCAGCCTAATCTACTTGTTGCCACAAAGGTTGTAGGATAGGACACACTAATGAGCCAACACGGAGACACAATCTTCTATTATCCATAGTGAACATGATCTTCTCAGTTAAATGTAACAGGTCTAAATCTATGCATGCAAGTCTGCACATTATTTTTTTTAAGATTTTATTTTATTTTATTTATTTTTTATAAAGATTTATTTATTTATGAGAGAGAGAGAGAGAGAGGCAGAGACACAGGCAGAGGGAGAGGGAGAAGCAGGCTCCATGTAGGGAGCCCGATGCAGGACTTGATCCCGGGTCTCCAGGATCACACCCTGGGCTGAACGCGGCGCTAAACCGCTGAGCCACCGAGGGATCCCCGTCTGTACACTATTTTTGCCTAAACCAAGTATCATTTATATGTTCTCATCTTTCTTCCACAATTTCTCTCCCCATTACCCTTCAATTGCTCCCTAGTTTTTCCACAAGGTGACAATAACTAGACCACAGGTTGTTGTTTAACAATTATTTCGTGTTCTTATTGTATTTTATTTAGATATCATAATCATCAAAAAAGGGATTCCATTGTTGAGGACATCAGGAGTGTGGCGTCATACAGCATTAGTTAGAGCCTAACCTTTGGTCAAACTCCAATTGTGGTTGTTAGCTCATCCTATGCTTATCATCTTAAGAATGTAAACATTCAGCATTTGCTTCATCTTTATCTATTTCTCAAAATGTCTTGGTAACCTTACACTTTCCACTGAATTTAGTGACTTCATACAGTTTGTTTTTATAACCTACATCACTGTAATTCCATCCTCCAATAGAAGATATTTTCCTTCTGATCAATTCTACTTAACATCAAGAATTTGAATACCCTAATCCTTCTGATTCCCTTAAGCATTGCCCACAACCTCTGCCATCCCCTACAGAAGCTGACTTAACCTCTCTCCTTTTTCTAATTGAATCCTCCCTTTTGAAAAACCACTAGGCAAGTTTTTTGTTTGTTTGTTTTTAACTCTGATTCAGTGTGTTTGAATAGCGTATTAAAAATAAATGAAATTGTAGTGGATAAAGTATATCAAGATATATTGCAAACGGTAAGAGTTTTTAATGTAACAGTTTTCTTTCAGCTGTTATATTTATACTACACACACACACACACACACACACACATATATATAATGAATATAATACATACATATGAACTGGGCCTTAACACAATGTTTCCTATTGTGGTTAGAGGTGCCTTGAAAGCCCAGTAGCTATCAGGCCTAGCTTTTGATATGTTAAATGCAGTGAAAGGAATTTAGGAAAACCTTTTCACTCTCCAGGTTTGCAAGACAATTATCTTCCTAGAGAGAGGTCAAGAAAGTCAGCTTTTGAGTCTAAAGCTCATCAATGTCCTTTTTGGTGTAGCTTCTTTTGTATAATAGTCTCTAGCTCCTTTTGTGTAATAAGCCTCAAACCCAAGAGGAAGAAGGCTGCAAAAAAGCACTAAGTTGTATCAGCATTATATTGTAAAATATCACCCTATTAAACGTGCCAATTATGAGTCTTGGGCTTCCATGTGGATTTTTAGCTGCTTAAGCAAGAAAGGCATTTTTTCTCATTGACCTCAAGACATGTTTGAGTAGATGAAGCAATGTTGGCTTGCAGATCCCTTGGACAGCTGTGGGAGAAGACGCTGGCACCTGCAGGACAAGCAGTTTCTCTTTTTGACAAACTAGTTCAGCCAGGTGGATAGGTATAATACTATGGTCAGCATTCCGCCCTCCCTTTACCCTCCTTTATCCTTGGGCTTCAACAGATGCACTTATCCCACTAGAATACTAAAATATAAGGATTTTTGTTGACTGCTATATCATTAGTAGCCAGAACAGCATCTAGCATATAGTGTGCTAACAAGAAGAAGAAGAAGAAGAAGAAGAAGAAGAAGAAGAAGAAGAAGAAAGAAAGTGTTGAAAAAAACATGCTTTTTTATTTATTTTTTTTTAAGATTTTATTTATTTATTCATGAGAGACCGGGGGGGGGGGGGGTGCAGAGACACAGGCAGAGGGAGAAGCAGGCTCCATGCAGGGAGCCCGATGTGGGACTTGATCCCTTGACCGCAGGATCACGGCCTGAGCCTAAGGCAGACACTCAACCGCTGAGCCACCAAGGCATCCAAAAAAAAAACAAAACAAAACAAAACAAAAAACCCTGCTGATTTAAAGTGTATTTTTGCACATATCTTTAGGAAAAGTATGTTCCTAGAATCAACAGTTAGCAGCAGAATGTCCATTGCCCCCACACAGGGATTAAGCTACCCTAGGCTGCAGACCTCCAAGCATGAGAATGACTATGGTAACTACATTACCTGCAGAGGTCCAGAATAAAAAAGGCAAGTCAGAAACCCAAGATTCAAGATTAGGAGCCAGAACTTACACACAAATGCCAAATTTAGGAAGTGGAAAAGATGGAATGAGGACTCAGGGTATGTATAAGAAATAAACCAGGGGATCCCTGGGTGGCTCAGTGGTTTGGCGCCTGCCTTGGGCCCAGGGCGTAATCTTGGAGTCCTGGGATCAAGTCCCATGTCAGGCTCCCTGCATGGAGCCTGCTCCTCCCTCTGCTTGTGTCTCTGCCTCTCTCTCTGTGTGTCTCTCTCATGAATAAATAAATAAAATCTTAAAAAAAAGAAAGAAAGAAGAAAGAAGAAAGAAAGAAAGAAAGAAGAAAGAAAGAAAGAAAGAAAGAAAGAAAGAAAGAAAGAAAGAGGGGATCCCTGGGTGGCTCAGTGGTTTGGCGCCTGCCTTTGGCCCAGGGCATGATCCTGGATCCCCGGGATCGAGTCCCACGTCAGGCTCCTGGCATGGAGCCTGATTCTCCCTCCTCCTGTGTCTCTGCCTCTCTCTCTCTCTACGTCTATCATAAATAAATAAATCTTTAAAAGAAAGAAAGAAAGAAAGAAAGAAAGAAAGAAAGAAAGAAAGAGAGAGAGAGAGAGAGGTAACTGGGTCTAGAATGGTTTCTGCAAACACCCCTGGGTAGTCTCTTTTATAGGCCAATGGTTAAGTTACACGTGGTAAATTAGACTGATTAAGAGATACAGACAGGGTTGAAAGAGAAAAGGGCAGATGGCTAAAGAAGTAAAATTGGATATATAGATGGGCTTTGGGGCAAGAAAAAAGTGAAGGCTTAAATAAAGCAGAGGAAAAAGTAGATTTTAGACACATTTTTTATTAGTCTTCAAGACTTGGTGACCTATTAATAAGTAAGCTCTTAAGGAAGAATAACAATGATTAGGGTAATGTACTTTGAGGAACTGGGAAGACAGTGGTCATATTAAAAAAGAATGGAGACTATGGGGGAGCAGTTTTGTTCACTTTATGAATTTAACAGAATGAATTTGAAGTGTCTGTAGGAAATTCAAGTTGAGATGTCAAAAAGTCCTTTGGAAATTCTCATGTAGATCTCTGAAAAGAGATTAGAGTTGGAACTAAAGATTTAGGAATCCATTTGTGAGTTACTAATGAATTTCATAGAAATAATCTGAATGTGAAGATTGCTCATGGAATCAGACAGAGAAAAGAGAGTGAAACATGGAAGGATGAGGTAAACATTTAGGGATAAATGAAAGATCATCCAATAAAGGAATATAGATAAAATAGGAGCAGTGGTATTTAAGAAAATGAATTTGATATCCAAGCCTTGTTTTCTTGTCCTTAGCTCATGATTATGCCACGTGATAACTACAATTAATCACCCTATTCAGATTTCTTCCTTTCTCTCCCCTATTTCTATATATACCTATATGCATATATTGTAGGGTGGGATCCAGGCGAGGGACTCTAAGATTCTGAGATCTGCATGTAGGAGGCTTGTTGGGGGTGGGGGTGGGTCCCCTCAGAAACAAGATCTATGAGCCATAAGAGAAATAGGGTTGGGCAGAGGAAGAATTTGAACCATGATGCAGTTGTAACACAGGCCTCAGCTGACCCATGGGAGCTCTAAAGCCCCCTCAGAGAAGTTCCCCACATCAAGAGATGGTGTAAATTTGATGCAGAATCTGACTTAGGTCAAGATGAATTTCAAGAGAAGAATGTAGCTCTGAGCTGTCAGCAGCCAACACTCTAGGTGGATGTAAACATAGGTGTCTCAGTCCTAATGGGGCTGAAATCTAGGTGTCACAGCACAATATTCACTACAGATTCTCATTTACATCTTTATAGGAGCGTGTGTGTATTTAGCAGTTATCTGGTTCATCAGTGAGTGTATAATAAAAAATGGCTACTGATGACAGAAGCATTTTGGTGATATAGCAAATGTGTTGGTAAACTAACTGCACCTGCTGTTGTTGCAAAGCTACTAGTAAGAACAATACCCCAGAGGCAGAAACAGCGTACACCTGGGTGGGAAAACCAAGGTTGGGGGAGCTTCTCTCGTCCCTAAGAGAAACAGTCAATAAAAATGTCTATTTTTTGCCCTGATCTTTACTGTTTGCTCATATTGTAGCATCAGAATGGGAACTGTGTTATATTATTCAGAGCTGCCTATATGAAAACAAATATAATTTTTGCCAGAAATTTCCTCAGCCTATCGAAGTTCTTACTAAGAATGATTTTTAACAGACATATAATGTGCTGTAATTTTTTTTTTTTTTGGAAAGGACTTACAATCTTTCTGCTGTGGCTCCCTCGGACCTCTCAGCAGCACCCCAAGACGGTGAGGACCAGATTCTGGCCAGGACTCTGATATTTGGAAGTTATATGCACATAACCTATCCAGTGTTTTAGGTTTTTGGAGGGAAAGAGGGGGAACGATAGTCCAGAGAAGGGGAGGCCCCAGAGTCATCATAAGCAGGGCAATGCAGAGTTCTCACTGCATTAAAAAAAGCATATAGTCAGGCAAAGTAGTACAGACCTGGGATTTAATATATGATGATTTTTATATATCATCTGAACTTAATACTATGGTGCAAAGCAAGTCCAAGACTTGAATGCTTTGTAAATATATGTTTCTGGGTTGTCTCAAATCCTCTTTGTTAATAATACAGATTATGAAAATATTAACATACTAGTAGAAATATATTCATTGAAAATGAGGAACAGGATGAGGAAGAGGCATCAGATTTATTTGTGAATTCAGATAATGTAAATTAATAATTTTTGACTTATTTTTTGAACTATTAAGTAATTCTGAGGAGGTCAACCTCACCTTATTCTAGCCTGAATTCCTTCAGATGTCTTCTGAATCCACTGCAAAGTTTATAACTGGTTTCCACTTCACAGACACAAACTAAAGAAATGGTTTGTTGTGGTATTAAGGACAAAATTAAACAAACTGTGCCATCAAGTGGTTCAGTAGTCGTAGATGTATCACATAAGCTCCTTAAGCTTTAATTTTCTTACCTATAAAACGAGTGGGTTAGACAATTTCTAAGGATCCTTCATGCGGTAAGGGATACAAGTGAGGTGTAAATGATTCATTAGTAATGAATTTAAAGAGCACGTAGCACATATACTAAAGGAAGCGGTTTAGAAGCAGAATTATAGGATTTTGCCTTTAAAATATATGTTAATCTGTAGAATTCTTGAAAGTAATCTATTCCTGCCCTCTCCTGTTAATTATATGGTGAAGATAAGACATAAACCAAAAGAAATGTGAAAGGTGCTAACAGGTACATGAAAGTATACACGATATCACTAGCCATTTGAGAAATGAAAATTATGATCACAATGAGATATCACCTCATGCCTGTTAACATGGCCATTATAAAAAGAGAGACAGAGAAAGAGACAGAAAGAGAAAGAGAGAGAAAGGAAATTATGGCATGGATGTGGAGAAAAGGGAATCCTTGTGCACTGCTGGTAGGATTGTAAATTGGTACAGTCATTATGGAAAACAATTATGGAGGATCCTCAACACATTAAAAATAATAGAACTACCGCATGATATAGCAATTCCACTTTTGGGTCTATATCCAAAGGTAAGGAAAACAAACTAGAAAATATATGTGTGCCTCTATGTTCACAGCAGCATTATTTACAATAGCCAAGATATGGAAACAATCTAAGTGTCCATCACTGGATGAGCGGATAAAGCAGTTATCCCCCCACCCAAACACATACAGTTGAGTATTACTCAGCCATTAAAAAAAGAAGAAGAAGAAAAAAAAAAAGCTAAGGAAATTCTAGCATTTGTTTTGTGACTACATGAATGAAGTTTGAAGGCAATGTGCTAAGTAAAATAAGTCAAATAGAGAAACAACTACTGTATGATCTCATTTATATGTGTAAAAAAAAAAAAATCCAAACCCAAAACCAAAAAACCCAAACTCATAGAAATAGATCAGACTTGTGATTAAGAGAGGCAGAGACTGGGGGAGCGGGAACTCGAGGAAGGTGGTCAAAAACTACAAACTTCCAGTTATAAGATAAATACATATTAGGAATGTAATATATAATATGATTATAGCTAATACTGCTGTATGATATATAGAAAAATTGTTACAGTAAATCCTAAGAGATCATCACAGGGAGAAAATTTTTTTCCTTTTTTTTCCTTTTATTGTATCTATATGAGAAAATGGATATTAGCTGAATATATTTTTGTTACCATTTCACAGTAGATGTAAATAAAACCATCATTCTGTATGCCTTGAACTTACACAGTGATATGTGTCAATTATTTTTCAATAAAACAGGAAAAAATGAAATAGATCAAATATGAAGCATTTTTATTTTAAGGTAACTTATAGTTAAGATTACACCCCTCCCAGCAAATATCTATTTACTCAGAAAGGAGGAAATATATTGAAATACTGCATTCATGTTGAGTTTGATCAAACATCGTAAAACTTTATAGTTAATAAAAAAGCCCATGACTATCATTGCATTAAGAAATAGATGCAAGGTAATAATATGCAACATATGAGGCATCATGAATTCATGTCATTAAATGTCAGTGTAATACTTACAAAGCATAAAAACATGTTTCAATGCCATAATGAAACACAGCTTATCTGGTCATTATTTTGCCTCTGAAAAGCAGCAAGACAATTTTTATTATGTACATGCCTGCCAAAATCTCAAAGTTCAAGGTTGTATCCCAAATATTTTTAATGTGTCCTGACAACTAATGATGCTATTAGGTATTTGATTTAAATTTCCTGTTTTTATTTTGCTTTGCTTTATTTTTTTGGTTCTTCTTGTTGTTTTATTCCAAACATCAGAAATCAACATTTTAAAATTGCAACACAAATTCCCTCTTTTCTACATTCAAAATGCAACATTTAATTCACTCAACAACATTTTAAATTGACATGTACCTCACATACCATAAAACTCACTCCTTTAAAGTATACAATTCAGTGGTTTTTAGCTAAGTCACAAGGGACAACAACTATTTATTGAATGCCTAGTATATGCCAGGTTTTTGGTCAATTTGATATTCATGTACTAACAGAGTTTCCAAATTACAACATGAACATTCCTTATCTATGCCAGATAAATCAGGCAAGGTTGGAATAATTCTTCATTACTGACCAGAGATGAATTTAGCAAATGTGAAAAATGAAATATGCTTCCAGAGTTAAAGACAATGCAGAGTGCAGTTAAGAATTGTTTCCCCTTTGTCATAGTCTAGCTTGCTCACAAACGTCAGTTGAATCCTTGGTATCACCTGGATAGATGTGAAATGGTTTATAACCAGGTAGACCTAGAGATCATAAAATTTTAGAGCTGAGAGTTGCCTTAGAGGTCGTCTATATCTCCACTATGCAGATCAGGGAACCAAAGACCAAAGAAGGTTAATGGCCAGCTCAAAGTCATAAACTCAGAGCAAAACTTTCAAATTTATACCTAGAGCTTATTTCTCTGTAACAGATCCTAACTGTATCTCTCAGGGGCCCAGGATGCTTGGGAGGAGCCCACAGGACTTCTGGGATGACAGAGGAATGGCTGCATTGAAGAGCCTCTGCAGCCCTCCCTAACTTCAATTCTAGCATCTCTACGTTTACTTCTTTGCTATATCTCATTCTAAACAAGCTTTGCATTAAAGATAGCATCAATGCTAAAAAATAAATACATTTAAAATTTTGGAAATGCTCAACACCCAAAAAATGAATAATCTGGTTAAGAAATGAGCAGAAGAGGGATGCCTGGGTGGCTCAGCGGTTGAGCATCTGCCTTGGGCTCAGGGCGTGATCCTGGATTCCCTGCATGGGGCCTGCTTCTCCCTCTGCCTATGTCTCTGCCTCTCTCTCTGTCTCTCATGAATAAATACATAAAATCTTTTTAAAAAAATGAAATGAGCAGAAGACATGAACAGATACTTTTCTATGCTATTTCTATGCCTTTCTAAGGCAGTCAGAGAAAGATAAATACCATAAGATTTCAGGAATTTAAGAAACAAAACAAATGAGCAAGGGAAAAAAAAAAAAGAGAGAGAGACAGAGTGGCAAACCAAGAGACAGATTCTTAACTATAGAGAAAAAATGGACAGCTACCAGAAGGGAGATGGGTAGGGGGATGGGTTAAATAGGCAATCGGGATTAGGAATGCACTCGTTGTGATGAGCCCAGGGTAACATATGAAAGTATTAAATTATCATACACCTGAAACTAATATAATACCGCATGTTAATGAACTGGAATTAAAATAAAAACTTAACAAAAAAAAAACTTTTGGAAATGACTGAAGTACTCCATATTGCTAGAGGAGGTATGCACTTATTACTGCACAGAGTGTAAATATGCCATGTAGAAAACTGCTCAACAACATCTAAACACTTAAGAGGTTTCTTAGCAAATTCTGTGTTTAGGAACTGCTCCTTTTTCATGCTAAGAGAATTTTTTTTAAAAAATTGTGTGTATTTGAAAATCTAAAAAGGAAAGCATTTTTCATTTACTGACCTCGTATTCAGGTACTGAAACTACAGAAAAGATATACACATGGGTAGATGATTGTATTTATGAACAGAATAAAAATCTACAACAACAACAAAAGATTTCTAAGTTTCTGTAGTATTAATCTGAATTTAAAATAGATTAGCATCTTCCCAAGAACACTTCATTTTTAAAAGTACCTGTAAAGGTTTTAAAGTCTAATTATGCCTAAAAGATGCTGTGTCGAATAGTCTACTCAAATACACACTCTAGTACCAGTATAGTATTACTAATAATATAGTATTTATTTCCTAAGGGAACTGGTCTTCCAGAAATACAAAAGCCTGATCTGGCACTGGGAGTGGCCAACGGAATTTGGTGGTAAAAAGAGTGGAGTGCAGACACTCAATAGATCAATGGTCTTTGAAAATCATTCCAATAAATTTTCCTCTGTAAACTTTGACACTTTCTGGAGTCGCTTACTGTATCAGTTTTCCCAAAGTACCACAGATTGGGTGGCTTAGAAAACAACCCAATATCAAAGTGTTAGAAGGGCTGATTTCTTCTGGAGCGTCTCTCCTTGGCTTATTCACAGCAGTTTTTTTTCCCCCCAGTCCTGACATGGTCTTCATTTTGTACCTGTTTTCAAACTTTTTAGGAGGACACCAGTCATATTGATTGGATTAGCTTCATTACCCCTTTAAAAACCTTATCCCCAAAAGCAGTCACATTATGAGGGACGGGGAGTTAGGACTTCAATATATGTATTTCAGGAAGACACAATTCAGTCCACAGCACTTACCATGAAGCAATAAATGCTGCTGGTAAATGTTTAGCAAGCAGCTCTCCCAAAAGGAAAAGCCCTGAATTGTAGCCCTTTCTTATTTCTATGGTAAAAACTCTCCCACCACAGCCAATTTCTAACTACCAGCGTGATTCCTCTGGATGCAGATTGGGAAGAGCTATGCCACAGCATACGATTTTTTTAAATTATTATTTCTACCATAGAAATATATAGATGTAAATAACCTCGAGAGATCAGAAGTCGACAAACTTCTCCGTATAGTGCCAGGTAGTCAATATTTTCAATTTGCTCAACTCTTGTGTGGTAGCAAGAAAAAAGCCATGGGCAGCATGTAAACTGATGGGCATAGCTGTTGTCCGGTAAAACTTCACTTTGAAGTTGGCCTTTGCCCAGTGATACAGACTTGGGGAGATTTACTGTTATAATTACTTCTTCAGCAGCTTTTAATCAGCCCTCCATGTTTCAGCCTTCCTCCCCTTCTTCTTTTTTTTTTTTTTTTTAAAGATTTATTTATTTATTTATGATAGACATAGAAAGAGAGAGAAAGAGGCAGAGACACAGGAGGAGGGAGAAGCAGGCTCCATGCCGGAAGCCCGACATGGGACTCGATCCCGGGACTCCAGGAACGCGCCCTGGGCCAAAGGCAGGCGCTAAACCGCTGAGCCACCCAGGGATCCCCTCCTCCCCTTCTTCTTGATCAAGTTCTTCAGCTGCTAGTTGCTGGCACCCATAAGCCTTTCCAGGTTCAATCAGCAGGACAGCCATGGAAGTACACTACTTCAGTCTCCCTTCAAGATAGAACTTGCAACTCAACTGCAACTAATGCCATGAAGGTAACTGCCTCTACCTGCAGCATTTTCAAGCTGTGATACAGCATTCCAATTGAGACAATCTCTTCTGTGGCAGCCCTCAACCAATGACTGAGCACAGTGATGGTACTAGGCCTGAGCCATTTTGCCCAATATAGGATTTCCCAACAGTCAATATTTGCTCCCGAGCTCCACATTGTGTTGTCTGAGCTTTTGTCAGATTTACACCACAGTCTGAAACTTTCTTTCCCAATCCTGCTTTATCTCCCTTCATCTTTTTCCCAAAAGGCTTCCTTATACAACTAACTTCATGTCATTTTGTTTCTTGGAATGCCCCAAAGTAACATAGTTGATAAAAGGAAACTGGATCAGAACTATCCCACTGTCAATGAAGCTCACCTCATACGGTATCTGGGGCATGGGCAGTCTCTGGTACAATGTGGTGGCCCAATTACGAAAACATTCACCAGTTGTCACTAGGGAGATTATTCTGAAGCAGAGGAATGCCATGGCAGGGGCAAAAATGCAGGCAATTCAAAAGTGTGTGTATGTGTATGAACAATAGATACAAGCTATTATTAGCTAGCTATTATTAAGTTGCACTCAAGCCTACAGAAGGTTAATGAAAACCAGAGAGCAGTTAACCTAGTGAAAACTCACTACTTCCCTAGTAGCTTCCAAAGACATCCATTCCTTCTGCCCTGGGGAAAAAAAGAAAAAGCTTGAACACCAAACTCAAAACTTAATCAATCAAGAAGCTTTAAAAAGCAATTGAAGCCAAGGGTAGGTAACTTGTTGGAAAATTCGGGACCATGACACATGGGATATGGATAGCTGTGTGGATGCCCCCCAAAGATTCTGGCTCCCGAGACTCCCCTGAACACTCAGAATACAGAAGTTGCCCACCTTTCTGATTAAAAACTAGCACTCCCCGCGCCCCGCCCCCCCTGCCCCAGGCAGAAAGTCACTACAATGAGTGCTTCTGAATAAAAGAAGGCTCTCTAAGAAACTTACCCCACATTCTCTCATGGATGCCACACCAATAGTGTGATCAAGAAAGCTAGAAGGTAAGAGTAGATAAGGATGAGCTTATTGACTTGGAGGAATTCTTGGGATATGGGATTTAACACCGTGATAGGGTCCCAGGAGATGGTGCAAATCTCCTGTTAGGATAGTTCCTAGAAGTCTGGAGAAAGTAATGGCCTATGCTAAGAGATATTGAAATGCCTAAAGAGCCATGGCAGATAGTAGAGGGTAAGATTTAAAAGATCAGAGAAGTAGATACATTATATGAGGCCAGAAGCTCACAAGGAAGACTACATTTCATGAGAAGGGCCAGAGGATACACTGTTCACCAAAACCAATGGGCATGCCCTGATAAGAGTGGCAACATTCTCATGAAAAAGTTCAGTGACAGCTCCTCTAAAGGCCAGGACTCATTGTAGGTGATATTATCATAGAACTTGACTTATTAGTAGCAATAATGGTGGGGAATGGTGGGGCCCAGACGCATAGTAGATCCAGAAGACAGAACTTAATGCCAGAAGGCAACATAGTCACAATTATCCTAATGACTGGTAAAATCAGCATAATAGCCAAGGGAGTTCAACCTGGGAAGAGTTGTGGAGATGCTTTCCAGAACTAAGTGGCCCTAAGAGAAAAAAATTGATGAGCACGCAACAATGATACTACCTAATATATGTGATCAAAGTAAGGAAGAATGGATGAGGAGATTGAGCATGGTCACTATAATAAAGGTATCATGATTCCTTGCCCAGTTCCCACATGTGAGCTACTTTTCAGACCCAGAAGCTGTTGACTATAGAGGCAGTCATGCCTTAGTGGAGAGGACTCCACAACACTCTGGCAAATATATTTTATAATGATTCTTCTAGTCCTTCTCCCAAAGGGATTTAGGCCATTTTCTCAGGTGACTGAACACTGAGGAAAAGGAAATATCCAGACATTTCAGGGAAAGTTAGATTCAGGGTGTGAAATGAAATTGATACTTTTGTGACAGAGAGTATTATCTTGATCTTCCCATCAAGAGTAGGAATATATAAAGGCAAGGTAATAAATGTAGTCTTGGACAAATCAGGACTCACAGAGTACACTGGGACACCCATTCCTTCTGCCAACTAGTGTTCATTTTTTCAATCCCTAATGGTTTAAAATTGTGATTGACATAGGCAGTTGGAGTAATCCCCATATGGGTTTTAGTTCTGAAGTAAAAACTGTTTAAAGTGGGGAAGGCTAAATAGAAGTCTTGGAAACTAATACCCAGTCTACTTCTGACCAAATAACAATAACAACAAAACAATATATCATATTTTGGGTATGGATGGTGGAAATGAATGTCACTTTTATTTTTTTTAAAGATTTTATTTATTTATTCATGAGAGACATAGAGACAGAGAGAGAGGCAGAGACACAGGCAGAGGGAGAAGCAGGCTCCATGCAGGGAGCCCAACGTGGGACTCAATCCCGGGACCCCAGGATCACGCCCTGGGCTGAAGGCAGGCGCTAAACCGCTGAGCCACCCAGGGATCCCCAAGTGTCACTTTTAAAGATCACGAGGATGCCTTGTGGTGGTCTGTGACAGTTAACTTTTGTGTCAACTTCACTGGGGCACATGGTGCCCAGATATTTGGTTAAACATTCTGGGCATGTCTGTAAGAGTGTTTCTGGATTCAAATTTACATTTGAATAGGTGGACTGAGCAGATTGCCTTCCCCAATGAGGGTCAGACTCATCCAATCTATTGAAGGCCTGAATAGAACAAAAAGGCTGAGTAAGGGAAAATTTTCTCTCTCTGCTGACTGTCTTAGAGTTAGGACATCAGTCTTCTCCTGCCTTAGGATTCAGACTCAGACTGGAACTCATACCATCAGTTTTCCTGGTTCTAGGGATTTGGACAAGGACTAGAACTAGAACTATCTCAGCTCTCCTGGGTCTCCAGCTTGCTCAGTGCTGATCTTGGGACTTCTAAAGCATGAGCCAATTCCTTATAACAAATCTGTATATATATATATATATATATATATATATATATATATATATATATATATATGTTATAATATATGTTATAATATGTTATATTATATTAACAAATATTATATATATATAATATCTCCTATCTCCTATTAGTCTGTTCCTCTGGAAAATCCTTTTTTTTTTTTTTTTGGAGAATCCTAATATATGGTCCCTATCATAAATTCATTTAATTCATTTGTCTGCCCCCTGGCAAAAACTGAATGATGAATCCTGGAGAATGATCATATACTACTGTAAGCTCAACCAAATAGTAGCCTCGATGGCAGGCCTGACGTAGCCTCTCTTTACTAGAGCATATTAATATGGCTTCAGTTACACAGTATATGGTAAAGCAAATTGAGCACAGTATCTTCTGGATGATTATACTATTTTACCTATTATTTTTTATCTGATTATTCTTAGTCAGTTGTCTTTCATTTTTTCAAAATCATTCCACAAAATTATCATAGAAACTAGTTTGCCTTCTTCGTTAACGGTTTATGTAATTTTCAGTTACATAACTGTAGTAACTAGTATAACTGGCATCAACAGGCTTAAAAGAATAAATACATGATTTAAAATATGCAATTCAACTTACAGGAGCAGAAATGTGTGTTGCCCTAGAGTAGCTTACCACATATAAGCATTGAAAAGTTCAGCGTGCCAACGACAGCAGTGTGTTTTATAGAGGGAATGGAGAGGGTGATTCCAAGGAGTTATAGTGGATTTAAGACTAAGTGGAGCTCAGTTATGAGTGTGTTCATGCTCAGAAAGGACAAGATTCTCCTCTCTTCCTTCCTAGCCCCATGTATGTGTATATGGTGGGAGGTGGGGGTGCTGGGGGTTGAAAGGCAGTGGTAGGGAAATGTACTTTTGATCTTTCTAACGCTGAACCAATCTGATCTTATCATTTGCCTATTCCCAAACCATCATTAATTCTCACTGCTCTCAAGACAAATTAAAACTCCTTAAGAGTGGTGGGACTAACGTCCCTTCACCAGCTCAGAGTCCCTGTTTGCAGCCGTATTTCTGCCCTGTGCCACTTCCCTCCTGTAATGCCACTCAGTCTAGAATGGATTTTTCCTTCCTTTTTAGGGTGACTGTATAATTTACTATCCATACTGATACATATTCAAGAGCAAAAGAGGACTCTAGCCAAATGAGACAATGGCAAAAAATACACAAACGGAGGTACTCAATAGACCTGTGATCATCCCATTCGTTACGCGCCCACTGACTTCCTCATTTCTGTGATCTCAGTGCCTAATGCTCAGAGAATGCTCCAAAAATCTTGGTTGCAATGGATTATATATCCTATAACCCTCTCCTATTGCTGTTTTTATTTCCTTCTGCAACTCTGGTCACCACTAATATATATAGAAACTTTAGGTGAATTATAAAACATGCCCTTTCTCATTGGCAGCAAATTCCAGGGACATAGGGACATAGGTCCATAGGGACATAGGCTGGATTTCAGCTACTACTTTCCTATCACATGGGCATTTTTCTGTAGTGAAAAAATTACTCGATGTGTCTCTAGCTATTTATCTGTATAAAAATTAAGTGGTTGTGGAAGATACTGAAACACTCCACTGAAATATATGTCAGATGACATTTGAAATCTGAGATGAGAAAAGATGCAAAGTGAATTTGTAGTAAGAGGAGGAAAGTATCAAATATTTATCTAGAATTTTATGCAGAGTGAACATGAGAGCGCTGTGAAAATCTATTGGGGAGCAATAAATTTGCTTTACATTGAAACAGAAAAAGATTTTACAAGTGGAACATGGGGCCATAATATTACTTAGAGAAAGCATACTATCAATCTAAGAAAAAGAAAAGCTGGTATTCTTAGTGCTCAGAAATGGGCTATGACAACTGTATTTTAAGAAATCTATCTTAACAAACATTCAGTATTTTTTTTTGGTTGTTCAATACCTCTCTAAAATAGTGTATGCATTTAAAGATATCACCCATTGGGCACTTTAAAAAGAAGATGAGGGGTGCTGGGTGGCCCAGTCCGTTAAACCTCTGCTCCGGTCATGATCTTGGGGTCCTGGGATCAAGCCTCCTGTCCAGATCCCTGCTTAGAGAAAGTTGGCCTTTCCATCTGCCTCTGCCCCTACCCACCTCCTGCCTCCTCTCTCTCAATTTTTTAAAAAAAGATGAAACTTCAAACTTCTTATCTTTTAAGACCCAACTTTTCTTTCTATGTCCATTCTATGTCCCACTCTTCTATTACCATTCTCTACATCTAGAACGCCAAATATTTTGATTTGTAAATTGCACATATTAAATAGTAATTAGAGAAATCATTTTTAAAAATGGACTCAATTTAAAATTCTAAACTTCATTGGTTCTTTTTGGAAAAGTCTAAATAAAGTACATGGTTAGCAAGTAAAATAGTTTTGACAGACTAACAACTAAAAAGAATAGCTTATAGCTCATCTCTCTTCTCTCCATCTCTGGGCCCTGAGGTAGATACTTTTCAGGTATTTAAAGCAGTTTCTTCAGCTAGCAAGCTCTGTTTTTCTAAATAATATATATTGAAAGTGATTTCTTCATTTACATATTTTAGATAATGTCTCTTCACTTGTTATTAAGAGAAAGTAGGATTTTGTCAGGTAAGAGGCCTCAACTTCTAGTAATGCCAATCCCACCTCATTTAAGAAATAAGAACTGCACTGGTTTCCACAATTGGAAGCCCAGAGTTTATTGTGAGTTTATTCTGAGTCAGCTTCATTCAATGGCACTAGCTCCACTTTCTGCGGTTCCCTCAGTTCTATTATCTATTATTCTATGATGTCACCATCCTTAGACCGTCTCTCTTGTGGGGGACAAGTGAATGATAGCAGTTTCTGCTTTCACACTAGCACAGCTGATATCCAAAGGAAGAGAGAGGTTCATTCTCTGATATTTCACATTAGAATAAAGAAAATCTCTTTTTCCTGAATATCTATACAAATCCCTTATAGATCTTTACTACAAACTGGGTCATATGTTCATTCCCTATAACCTGGGGAATGCCATGGATTTATTGGCTCAGAACTTCCCATCCACAGATTTATTAGATTGGCAAGGGCAATCGGATAACACCCACTATTTAATCAAGTTGACATCTAAAGAGGTCTATAGGGCCACTATGCAATAAGGAAAAATGTGGAATGGATGCTGGACCAACAATGCCAACTTCCACTATAGGCATCTGTCATTCATATACCATATCTACCCCCACCTCTCCAAGACAATTACATCACCATATTTAGTTAAATCATATTTAACTTCATGATAACCATGAAAAAGACAGCAATAGGATACTATATTTTTATTTCCTTTCTATAGAGCACTTATGGTTTACCTATAATTTTTAATTGCTTTTAAAAATCCTACAGAATTTACTTTGAATATATCCTTAAATTTTTCCAAGTGTTTTTTTCATCATATCAATTTATCAGGGAGCTTATCTTCTAGTAGGAAGAAAACAATAGGCAAGTTAGACAAGTAAAATGAGGTAAAGGTAAATCCTAATTGCTATTTTTATGAGGGAAATAAACAAGGGAATTAGAAAAAGTAAATGAGGAAAGCCTCCTTAGAGAATGCTGTTTAGAGGGCCTCTCTGAGGAAGTGACATCTGACCTGAGACCTAAAGGATGACAAATAGCCTGCATGAGAAGAGCTGAGAGAAGCATTCCAGGCCTAGAAACAACGAGAGCAAAAGTCTGTGAGTGGAAAAGAATTTGGCAGGCTCGGGGACAGAAAGGAGGCAAAATGACTGGGTCAGAATGAGTAGGGGGAGAATGATGGGCTAAGACTGCAGAGCTAGACTGGAGTCAAGTTATATAGGCTCTTGGAATACGATGGAAAGAAGGTGGGATTTTTCTTAAAGGGTGTGAAACAGTGGAGCAATAGGATTTGCTTTATGTTTTTAAAGACACCCCCAACCCCCCAGATTCTTTGTTAAGAGTAGATTTACGAGGTGGTAGGGATGGAGCCAAAATGGAAGTATAATAATAGGCAGGATACTGGCTGCCACATTCTTCCTCATAGCAGTTCCACTGGACCGTACTCTTCATCCTATGTTTTTTTTTTTTTTAAAAAGAAGTTTGGACTGATTTGAAAATGTTCAAACAGCTTTATTTATTAATGATTAGATGTTAATTTAACTATGAAGACCCATAGGACACCAGATTTAGACAAAGTATGCATACTTATTTCTCTTACTCACTTATTTCAGATGAATCATGTAGGCTCACCTACCATCCCCTCTGGAAGTTTTGTTAGTGACATATATAAAATGATAGTTTTGTGTAATTTTTGCTTACATTTCTCTTATTAAAGTGGTCTTAACTAGTCAGAGGAAAAAAAACCCAGGTGATCCACAATAATAACTAATGTTAAGAAATCATAAAATCAAATTGATTTTTAATTTTTTACTAATAAAGCATTTATTACTTATTATGTTGTGCCAAATATGTAAATACTTCACATTTCAGATTAAAAAATAATGACCTATGGAGAATTTAAAATATAAAAAGAGACAGAGAAGCTTCTAGCTAAATGAACACTTTTACTTCTTCACTGTTAATACAAAAATTAGTATAAACAAACAAATAATTAGTGAGTGCTCACTCTACTGAACTCAAATTAGATTCTTTGCTGTGTTGTAAACATAATAAGTACTCTCTGGCCTTATGGCTTTTGTCCTCACTCTTCCTTCTACATAGAATGCCCCGGCTCCTGCCAAATATCTGCAAGTCTCTTCTTTATTCAGTTTTTGGCTCACATGTCTGTGACCTTTATTAGTAAAGCTCCCGGTGACCTTGTTTAAAATACCAGCCCCATCACCTTCTATCCCTCTCAAAATACATATTTTTTTTCTTCATAGTGCTTACCACTACCAGATATAACATATGTTTACTTTCTGGCTCCCCACACAGGAATATAAATTTCAAAAAGTGCAGACATTTGGCTTTCTTTTTTGATTGTTATATCTCTAACACCGAAAAAATAGCATAATACATAGATGTTTTCACATATAGTTGTTGAATAGAATGTGTCCTTATCAAATTAGGATCTATATTCTTAGAATTAAATGGGTCTAGGCTGCCTTAATGACTTGGCTATATTCTTTTCAACTGAAGACTTTCTTTTCTTCCTTTTTAAAAAGATTTTATTTATCCCTGAGACACACAGAGAGAGAGGCAGAGACACAGGCAGAGGGAGAAGCAGGCTCCCCACAGGGAACCCGATGTGGGACTCAATTTCAGGACTCTGGGATCGCCACCTGAGCCAAAGGCAGATGCTCAACTGCTGAACCACCCAGGCGCCCCTCAACTGAAGACTTTTTGTGCCCCTACATAGTGAATCTCAGGGTTAGGATCTGGGACATGTCCTTCTTGTCTCCAAGAATATAAACTTCTTTGAAGCTGATGCGATCATCTTGATCACTAGTCAGTCCTTTATAGCTGTTCACTTCTAGTCATTCTTTTATCTATTGACAACTTTATTTTCTGGTTTACTATCATTTTCCCCTTTCCAACACTATACATGGTCATTCTCAGTGACTTTCAAAATATTATGCAGATGACCCAGCCAATAGCATAATCTTAGTCGTTTTCTATTTCTGTGTTTTTGTTTTTATTTGTTTCTTAATCTGTATCAATTCTTTCTGTTTCTTTCTTTGGATTTCTGTCTCTTTGTTTACACTGCCCATCTGTTCTTGCATGCTGCCTTTTATCCATTATAGTTTGGAATATATTAATCATATAATTACTTTAAACTCCTTGACTGATAATTCCCAATAGCTTTGCCATGTCTGGTTCTGAACACTTACTCTGTTTCTTCAAACTGTGAGGTTTTTGCCTCCTGATATACTTGGAAATTTTTTTCTCGATAGTTGCACCTAATGTCCTGGATAAAAGCAGTTGCTCTAAATAGGCCTTTAGTGATGTGGTGTTGAGGTGTTGGTGGAGGAGAAGCCTTTGATAGTCCTATGATTAGATGTCAGTCTTTTCGTGAGCCTGTGTCTCTGGATTGTGAGCCTCACAAGTGTCTCTCAGTTTTTTTTGTGTCCCCCCTGAGGTGGGGATAGTTAGAGTGGGAAGGAGTTAGGTATTTCCCTTCCCCTAGGTCAATTAGGCTTTGAAAATAGCCCAGCAGGTTAGGCCCTGGCTAACTACTTTCCCCTGAAACTAGGCTTTGTTTCAGGCAGGCTTTGTTTAGAAGAGCAGAATGGTCTGGATATTTCTGAATTGTTCTTTCCCCCCTCCCCTTGCAGAGAGCACAAGGGGATTTTTGTAAGATATTTATTGTGGGAACCTAGGCAAGCTCTTGGAGGTAAATCTTGTAATATTTGGGGCAACCTATGACTGGTTCCCCTGAGTTTTTTAACTCTCAGAGTTACCTACACGAAGCCTCCAGAAATTAATCAATTACAGTTCAGATTTTCCTCACCTGGTCTTGTTCCCACAGTGGTTGCTGCTTGTCTCTGCTCAGGTAAACCATGATGACTCTGTGTATTTGTTTGTCTCACCAATTGTGGGGGCAGAGGTCTGTCCTGTCTTGTCCCTTCTCTTCCAAGAAGAGTTGCTGATTTTACCGTCTGCTAGCATAGGGTAGAGACTTCCAAGCTCCTTACCGTGGAACTGGACACGACAATTCCTTAGCCTTCATCATCTCCAAAGATCATCACTAAACTCAATTCATATCCTATCCTATCCTAAAACTGGGCCATGTAAGCACTGATAACTGTACTGCCTGTGAAATAAACCATTTTGAACATCCTGTTTGGTCCACCACCTCCTATCCGTCCAGCTCACATTAACTTGTCATTAAGTCTTTAGGTTCTTATAGACCTCAAGTTCATTGACACCCTTCACTACTCCTACTACTTTTTAATTATCTGTATTCACTCCCACTTTTACCCAGCTTGGATTTCTTGTTTCATCATATTCCTTTTGAAGCACAATCAATTAATTGCCTTGGCCTCCATCTCTCTCTGTTGAATTCATTTCACAAAATCTCAAACCTCCTTGAATTCAAGTATTTGGTTCTTTGTGCAGAGACCCAAGAAACTTAATAAAGAAAATATAATTAGCTGACTCATTTCTCCTTGAATTCATGACCACAGACCACAGATGAATACCCAAGTCAATCTGGCAGTCCTACTATGCTTCCCTAGGAAGCTCATCTTTACATTCTTTGATGTAGAAGTGTCATTTTTTTTTGTGTGTGTGTGTGTGTGTGTGTGTAACCCCAGACTCCTTCACTCTCCTCATTTTCAGGTGATGATCCTACTCCGTCTATAATTCATTGTGAATATAGAAACTGTCAGAGAGGATTTACTTCATTTTCATTCCAACAGATAATCAAACCTCTCTGCATCTGTACTCACCTTTTCAGCTTTCTTTCCTGTTAAAATTGAAATAGTGTCATTTTCCCTATCATGGGCAATTCTAACTCTTGACACCTGTATTTTCGCTTCTTCTCAGTTTTGCTTCTTCAGTTATTCCATTTGTCTATTACATATCATCAAATTTTCATTTTCTTCTTATTATTCATGCCAGTCTACCAACATACATCAGTATTTCCAACTAAAAAGAAACGCTTTGTTGACTTACTCCATCTATTACCACACACCTTTCTAACCTTTTCATTGTAAAGGTTTTATACACATACACACACACACACACACACACACACACACATACACATTTATATTTAAAAAAATGATATTGAATATTTATGGGGGAAAAAAGCATTTCCCTCTCTCAGCCCTCTCCACTCTCAAATACCTTCAACGTTTCTAGCTCTTTGATATTTATCTCCACGTTTCCAAACAATATACTTGTTTGCTGCTTATTGATATATTTAGATACTAGTATATAGAAAATGAGGACCTCAACTCAAATGTTGTTACTTTTACAACCCAAATTAATTTTGATTCCATCTTCTGTACATTTCAAAGCTACTCCTCTAATTGTATTAACAGCTATTATATATTAGAATAGCTTTTTAAGCGGAGAACTGGAGAGACCCACTTTCACTTTGCTACTATTATCCATTTTCTACATGGCAGCTACAACACTCTTAAAGAAAGTAAATCAGATTTTACTATTCTTTGGTGTAAAATCTTCCAATAGCATCTTCTCGTGTTTGGAATCAAACCCAAATGTCTTCCATAAACCACAAGCCTCTGGATCCAAAGGAGGTTCCTTGAACATCTCGAGTCCAATATCCGCTTAACTTCTCATACATGATGCTTTAGCTAAACTTGCCTCCTTCAGTTCTTTACATAAAACAAACCCCTTCTTACCTTAGGGTCTTTGCACTTGTGCTTCCTGCCCTTCCCATGGTTCTTCCTACAATAGACAGGACCTCATTCTACCAGTTACAACTCAAAGAAGCCTTCTCTGACCACTCCACTGCTCTTTCCATTTGTCTCTTTTTTATTTTCTCTGGCATAACTTCACCTTCCCCCTACAGAACCCATCCCAACTTGTAGCCTTACTTCCTTTAATGATGGGTCAGTCTCTCTTCTTCCTTCCCCCAAAGTAGAATGGCAACTTCAAGTGAGAAAAACCCTCGTCCGTCTTAACACTGTTTTCCATGTCCCTACCCCAAAGATAGGCATATAAAAAGCACCCAAGAAATACGTGAATTAATTCTGCAATATGTGGACTAAATTTAAATTCAACTAGTTCAACCAAACCACACATTATGTCCGGCAGAAACAGGATATTAATAATAGGCTCTTGAAATCTTACAAGGCATGAGCTAATGGACCCACTTCCTAGTCAGTTATTAGGAAATTTGGCTGCAACCAATTTCGATTCTCTTACAGAGTCTTCCAGGGCCAATCCTGACAAAGGACACTAAATTTGTCATTTGGGGCAACGGTACCCACTTCTGGCTGGTGCAGATTCTTTTGTACTAGATAATGAGAGGTGTTTGAGGGGTTGAGACAGTCTGTGCTCTGGGTCTACTTTGGGGTTTATCATATGCTACTGCTTTACTGTGGAGAACTGCCTGCCAATTTTCTTTTAGGGAGTTTTGTTTTGTATCTAGCTAATGCTGAAGACCTTAGTGGGTCAGGTTTCTCCTTAAGTTGTCGATTCTTCTGAACTTCTGTTTCTTAGCAACAGCTGGGACTCTGTCCATCCTTATTGTTCTCTACGTTAGCCTCAAAGCAAACAAGAGAAAAAGTGTGCACGGCAGCTTGCATTTGGCATTTAGTAATATTCCCAGGCACATAGTGCATTCCAATCTTAGTAGCTATTGATAGAAATTGTAAAGGATCATCACACTTTTGTGAAGGAGATGGGCAGTGAAAATATTTTGGAGGGAACTGAGAAATTGGACTACTTAATATCATTTGCTCCTTCTTGAGAGTTCTATTGCTATTACTAAAATTTCACTTTCTGGAATGCAAATGTAAAAACTTCAGTATTAGAAGCAAGGTTGCAAAAAAAAATGTTGCAATTCAATAAACCCTTTGACTAATTTCTTTTCCCTTTTCTTTTCTTTCTCTCTCTCTCTTTTTTTTTTTTTAGAGAGGGAGAAGGAGAGAGAGTATCTTAAGCAGGCTCCACACCCAGCAGGTCTCCATCTTATAATTTTGAGATCATGACCTGAGGCAAAATCAAGAGTGAGATGCTTAACCAAGTGAGTCATTCAGATCCCCCTCCCTTGACTAATTCCTTGATCTGTTTATATAATCTCAGACCAAAGGCAAATTGGCTTCCAATAATTGCCAAATCTGCTAAATTTGACATAAATAGCCAAATTTGGTGCAATTGACTTTCATCTGGGAACTTTGTTTAGAACTTCTCTTTTGTACTTTTAAATGTACTATATAAAACCCTCCACATACAGTAACCAGTGCACATGACTTAGATATATACATATATACATACAGCTAGATAATTCTCTAATGCCTTACCTCAGTGCATATATACTCTGAGTTCTAAGATACTATTGGGGAAAGTGGGGGTAAAAGATTCACAATTGTATAACATGAGCTAACAAGTTCCCAATTTAGGGCAGGAAAATCTTTATTGCCTGCTATTTCACCTTGATTCAGCCAGCTTCAGTTTCTCTATGGTTTGTTGTTTTCAATCCCATTCACAGTCAAACTGGAGAAATACTCTTCAGTTGCAATTGGCAGAAACCCACTTCAGCTAGTTTAAGCAAAGACGTGAAATTTTATTATAAAGATAAATGATGATAAATAATTCAAAGATAGGAAGCAAACTCAACCTTCTCAAGGGACTGAGATCAAGAAATGGAAACCTATCAGGAACCAAGGCAGCTCTTATAGCTGTGTCTGGTATGTCAGCACGGTTTCATGAAAGCACAGACTCTGGAGTCAGACTGCCTGAGTTCTATTTAAGCTTCAGCACATATTTACTTTAGTCAGGCTTCTGAGTTTCCTTAGTCATAAAATAAAGTGGGGAGAAAGGTATCAACCTCACACAATTATAACAGAACACTGAATGACACAGTAATGTGAGAGATTCTTACTCTGCAACACAACTAAGATTCTCCACATGCTGCTCCCAAGTCAGGTAGCCTTGACCTTTCTTTCTCAGAAAGATTAGTTGACAAACATTCTCGACCTCAATTTTAAATACTCAAGATAACTTGATTGGTTCAGGTAGGGTATAGTTGTTCATCCTAGCTAAAGACAGAGGCATTGAGTTACCTAATACAAATATAGCTGCTGAGGCCCATCCCTGAATGTCTGTATTTCTCAGTGGTGGAGGATCATGAAATAAGGCTAAAATCAGAACAAACTAGATTTTTCTATACTTCTCTTAAATCATCAATCTTCTGTTCTTCTATAGTCACAAAAAAATCCCAATATAAGTGATTTGTCCAATGTCATGTAAACAATAATGGATGAGGTTAATGGTTCAAAACTAGATCTGACTTCAGATTCAAAGTTTTCTTTCACTAAACAATGCATTAGAGTTGTTCACAATGTGAATCTTTTTTTATTTTTTATTTTTTATTAATTCATGAAAGACACACAGAGAGAAAGAGGCAGAGACACAGGCAGAGGGAGAAGCAGGCTCCATGCAGGGAGCCTGATGTGCCATCAATTTTCCAATCCGATTTACACTTACACCAACAATGAGTTTGTTATACTGTATTTTTTTAAACAAGGAAAGTAACATTATCAGTCTATTGTGCTAAGTATATTTCTTTGTTCTACAAATGTGTTTTGTTTGAGGTTCTCTTTTTTCTTTTTTTGAGGTTCTTTTGTTGCTAATTATAAGCAAGGTTGAGTTTAGACTACCTTGTTAGGTAGTGTGCAGATCCTCCTTCATTAGTACCCTTACCAAACCACCACTCTACCCACTAAGATGTCTTTTTTTTTTTTTTAATTTTTATTTATTTATGATAGTCACACAGAGAGAGAGAGAGGCAGAGACACAGGCAGAGGGAGAAGCAGGCTCCATGCACCGGGAGCCTGACGTGGGATTCGATCCTGGGTCTCCAGGATCGCGCCCTGGGCCAAAGGCAGGCGCCAAACCGCTGCGCCACCCAGGGATCCCTACCCACTAAGATTTCACTAAAAAATACTTAAGTTTGTCATCCTTTATAGCATGGTTTCTCAACAATGGCACTATTGTCATTTGGGACCAGATAACTATTTGTTGTTGGGGTGTCCGAAGCACCGTAGGATCTTTAGGCAGGATCCTTGGCCTCTACCCACTACATGTCAGCAGCACCTGACCTTCATTGTGACAACCAAAAATGTCCAGATATTGCCAAATGTCACCTGTGGGGCAAAATCTCCCCTTGCCCCATTAATAACCACTATTAACAAAATAAGTGTCCTGGCCTCTCCATACTTCATCCAAACTGTTTTGAGTCAATGCAGTGTTAATACAACAATGTCCATAGTTTCCCAGTGCTGCAGCACAGTAGAATCATCTTTTAAAAACAGTGAACTTTTGGAACACCTGAGTGGCTCAGCGGTTGAGCATCTGTCTTCGGCTAGGACATCTGGGATTGAGTCCCCCATCGGGCTCCCTGCGAGAAGCCTGCTTCTCCCTCTGCCTGTGTCTCTCATGAATGAATAAATCTTAAAAAAAAAAAAAAAAAAAGACTGTCACCTGTCACTCAAAAAAAAAAAAAAAAAAAAACAATTAAAAAGGTGAGCTTTTAAGAATGCTTAAGCCAAGGCCCCACCTAAAAACAATGCAATGTAATCTCTTGACGTAAGGCTTGAGCATTTTTATTGCAAAGCTACCCAAAGTTTAATTTGGGCACAGTCAAGAATTAATGTCTTAACATACTAGTCTTCCCAGGAGTATATGCTTGAAAATAGATTTCTACCAACAATTTTTCAAACATTAGTAGAATATGAGGTGTGCATATATTTGGGGAATAGAAGACTCACAGAAACTTTCAAATCACAAGTCATCACCTGGAGCCCATAACTATAAATAGTGGTATCTAGTATTTAGCTCCTGGTTGAAAAAAAAAATTTTTTTCCCAAATCAGACTTTTAAGGTATATCCATTTCTGAATGCTTGTTAATCCAACTATTGTTAATCCTTCTAGCTATTATCGTTAACTCGTCTCTAATCAACCTCTCTCTCAAAAGGACATTTCTCATTGTCTTTGAAATATCTTGTCTTTCACCTAAACAAAAATCTACACAACCCTGCTCCCCAAAAGCAAAGAGAATATTCCCTCTCAAGTCAAAGTCATTGATTTTAGACTCCATGATTCAATTTCTTCATTTATCACATTCCACTCCAACCTGGCTCTGGCCCTATTTATTATTCCAGCAAAATAATTCTAAGGTAACAAAAGCTCATCATGTTACTAAATCCAATGGATATGCTGATGTTATTTCATATGATTCTCAATAGCATTATATACCATTCACCACTCCTTCCTTGAAGTACTTATGCCTTTGTTATCCATTGCACAACATCCTTGACATCTGCAACTCCTTATCCAGCTCATCTTCTTCCACCTAGCCAAAAATTAACTGAAGTTCTTGACTGTATGTTCCTAGGCTGTCTTCCAAGTTTATTTCATGCATACTCAAGACGTTAATTTCTCCCCACACACTTCAGTTTTTATTCAGTCCAGATCTCCCTTCTCAGCTCCAGACCTCTATCCCAAAGAATCCTGACTCAAAGGTATCAGAAACTCAGTTATGATCCAAATTTATGATCTCCACACCTACCCATCTCCAAATATATTACCATTGAAGTGAATGCTATTACTATTCAGTTCCATGCCATTCCATTTTATGTACAGCTTCCCTTCTCCTCCCAACCCTGAATCCAACAGCATCAACAAATTCTGTGGACATTTCCTTCCAAATCTACTCTCTCTTCTGTAACACTACCCTGGCCCATCAAGGTATTTCTTAGCTTTTAGCCTAATTCACTAAAGGATATTGTGTTTTCTTTGACATACCACTAATTTTTTAAGGATAGAGTAAAATTTCCAATTTGCAAATCCTTCATTACCACAGTTTAAAATCCTTCAAAGGTTTCCCTTTGTTCCAAGAAAAGAACCCACTTAATTTTTATTACTGATTGGTTTAGGGGGAGAGAAGAGGAGAGGGAGAATCTTAAGCAGGCTCCATGCCCGGATGCAGGGTTCCATCTCACAACCCTGAAATCATAACCTGAGCTGAAATTAAGAGTTGGACGCTTAACTGAGCCACCCAGGTGCCCAGAACCCACTTCTTTACCTGGCTTTGGACCCTGTATAGCCTGGCTCCTATGTAGCTTCATCTTCCTCTGTTCTATCTGCTCTAGCAGTACTACCCTCCTTGTAGTCCAAACCAGAGCACTTCGGAAAGTAAAAAATGCCCATCCTTGGCCAACTGGATTATAAATCGACCTCATCTCTCTGGTCCAGGATTTTTGCCCATCTTTTTTTTTTTTTTTTTTTTTTTTAACCTGGAAAGCTCTTTACTTCTCTTTTGCTTATCTATTCCATATTAATTCTTCAGTTCTCAGACCATGTCACTTCCTTTGGAGACTCTTCTGACTAGGGTCCTCCATTATGAATTCTCACGATTGGTTCTTCATACCATTTTTGTTATGATTTTGCAGTATGATTGTTTCCTCTATTAGACTTTAACTCTTGAAAGTATGTTTTTGCTCTAATACAACCTAAGCACAGTGACCCCTCACCCTAGCAGAATGTCTGGTATGCAATTTATTGAATAAATGTCAACAATAATGCACTGGGAACAGAGTCTCCATCCACTCAAGAAGCTCACAATGTCATATGGAAACAAGTGCTTTAATAGGATACAAAGATATGCTGCACTTACAGAATACACAATTTGATGTCCTAAAAGGGAGGTGGAGAGCTGCCTGACATGCCTCTTTTTTTTAAAGATTTTATTTATTCATGATATATATATATATATATATATATAGAGAGAGAGAGAGAGAGAGAGAGAGGCAGAGACACAGGCAGAGGGAGGAGCTGGCTCCATGCAGGGAGCCTGACACGGGACCCAATCCCGGGTCCCCAGGATCACGCCCTGGGCCGATGGCAGCACTAAACTGCTGAGCCACTGGGCTGCCCCTGACATGCCTCTTAGGGTGTCTGTACAATTGCAAGAGGATACTTAACAATCCTTGATGAATTGCTTAAACCCATAAGAGGCTAATTCATAAGACAGATGAACTATATCCACTTACATTTAAAGGTAACTTTCTAATGATCTGAAGAAATATGTGGCTAGAGTATCATGTGTCTCCTAGGAATGATGGGAGGCAATGCTGGGGTCAGACTGAAAAGACTAAAACATAATGTATGCAGATTTGTGGTATATTTAAAAATATGTATTTAAGGCAGAGGAGTGATTTCATTATGTTTCAAGTCTGAAGGAAGCCACAGGTTGAGCTACAGGGAAAGACACAGAGAAAGTGGGGCCTATATAATAAAAGTAGAAAGGATAAAGAAAAGGTAAAGACAGCATACCCGAGGTGGAATGAATAGTAAATAAAGGATCTGATACAGCATTAATGCACCAATTTGCTACCAGTTAGCTAATTTTTTTCTTACTCTGTGGGCACACTTTGAAACTAGAGAAAGTAGAATATATATAGTTCAAAGAGTATTATTATTATTATTTTAAGATTTATTTATTCATGAGAGACACAGAGAGACAGAGACATAAGCAGGATCCCTGTGGAAAGCCCGATGCAGGACTCCATCCCAGGACCCCGGGGTAACGCCCTGAGCCGAAGGCAGACGCTCAACCACTGAGCCACCCAGGAGTCCCCAATGGTTAGATTTTATATAGTTGTCTTTTAGCATCACCTTTAAGAACCTTCCATTTGAAACTTACGATTCAAGAATTTATCAGTAAAAATTCCCAAATATGATGGCCAAAAGTGAATGAGCAATTGGTAGGTATCAGAAAAATCCAGAAAAAAATTCTAAACACTATCTAGAACCTAGAAATTCTGCATATCAGAAGAGGGAAGGAATAGGAGTGTCCAGCATTCTTAGGAAAAAATTTCCCCAGTTTCTGACTCCTGCCGCCCCCCTCGCCAACACTGGGAACCACAGCTCCTGTCATATAATCTTAATAATTAAAAACATAGAAAAATGTAAATTTTCAGTATAAGGTAACTTAGGATTTCATGGGTTCTATTTATAAAGAACTTTGTAAATTTAAGTATATTTGGAAAGTTATTCCACTGTTTGGCAAGGATCTGGGGATGACGACATTGTTTTAGATTCTAAGCTATTTTAATATTGTTCTGATTGTTTTAGCAGCTTCTCATACACAAATCCTCTAGGCAAAAAGAACATAATTATGCAATTAAAATTCCATCTTGGCATCCAAAATATTCATGAGAAAAGCAAGAGTTATCGTTGCCTTTATGTTGAACATCTCACAATTCTGGATAAGTGGTTCCTAATCTATCTCCATCTATGGATGCCTGTCAGTTAACTAGTCCTAGAAGAGCGTAACAGAATCAAGGACCCACAAAGTGCTGTCCTAGATTTTGTAAAAATAGTATGTTTTCCAAAGAATATGACATTTCTCAAATGGGAAATAATAAAGACTTCCTGGTTACCATTAATTTTCAGGGATTTTTGCCAGTCATGTGCTGAGATTATCAACTGTTTGTCTATTGTTTTTAGTACCAACAGAGATAAGGACAGAGTCTGTTCACACAAAGTGAAACTAAAAACTTAACTGTTCAGATAACAACTGGTCAAGAAAATAACTCTTGCCTTATTCATTTTAAAATAGCTTTTAAAAAACTTAACTGGCAAGATTGTTCCCATTTTCCACTTACCTTGTAGTTCTCCACATTCTCAATGGCAATTATAAAATTCTGTGCAGTCATAAAGAATATTACGATATTAACGGAAATATAAATATCCAAGGTTCAATACTTTATTACAAATTTACTAAGACTTATTTTGCAAGAAAAGCGTCTACAGAGTTTACGTGTAATATATTACATCCAAATGGCATAGTTTAAGCTTGTGATGTGCTTTCAGAAAACACACATGTAACTTGTACAATCCTTTTTTTTGTGAGATAATGATAAAATGTAGTACAGATATAATTCAAGACTTTATCATCCGCATCCTTCTTCGGATTCCAGAATTCTTTAACTGCCATGGTTACTGTGTTCTTGGGGCTTTTCCCTTTTACTTACCACTCTAGTAATCCAATAAAGAAACTGGTGTGAGGCACAGGAAGCCCCAATCGTTAAGGCACCTTCATCATTAATTTTGAATTAATATCACCTTTAATATTAGACACTGGCAGTTCATCTCTACTTTTCCGGACTTCAAAAATGGATTACTTGTTAGGATCTTCTTCACAACCCAGCATTACAGCGATTTAGTAATTAGGAAAAAAAAAAAAAAAGATACAAGAAAAAGAGGCTGAGCACAGCTCGTTTTACAAATGACAGCAGTGCTACATTTTGTTTTACTACTTATTGATAAACATGTACACATATATACATGTATTTTAGCAGACCATGTGTACTTGTTTGCCTTTCCCTACTTCCTTCCACATACTTGGGATGACGTTTTGAGATCTCTCTGAGGCCTCTAAACCAAACTGTTCCAGCAGCTGGTGGACTAAAACAGGAGTTATTTCCGAAGAGATGAAAAGGATCGTTTTGAGAACGCAGCTACCACAGTCATGCTCCTCTGCCTTGGAAGGTGGGCCTTGGCACCAAATCTGGAGAAAACCATTAGAGAGTTTGATCATTAACCTGGCCTGAGTCAAAGGACTGCGGGGGGGGGGGGGGGGGGGGGGGGGGCGGGAGCAGGGGGGCAGGTGGAGAAAGTCTACAAGAATTTGGATTTAAAGAAATGCTTTCGGGCAGCCCGGGTGGCCTACCGGTTTAGCACCTGCCTTCAGCCCAGGGCCTGATCCTGGAGCCCCGGGATCGAGTCCCACCCACCGTCGGGCTCCCCGCGTGGAGCCTGCTTCTCCCTCTGCCTGTGTCTTGTGTCTCTATGAATAAATAAATAAAATCTTGGAATGCTCTCAACACGAGTGAAGCCGGACAGCAGCGCCACGCTGGAAAGGGTGTTTCCTCCGACCCTTAAAAGGGTTGTAACTGAGACCCGCAGTCACAGTTACGCAAGAAACCGCCAACTAAGTAGCAGCGGGCCAGCTGGACACAGTCCGCAGCGTCCCGGGAGCTGCTTTTGTGCAGCGAGCCTGCATCGCGCCCTCCTCCCCGCCTGCGGGCAGGCGCCTACAAGGGCCGTGAAAGCCTTTCCACAGAGCAGGAGGTGTCACGGCAGCAGCAGCCCGGTCTCTCTCCGCTCCTGGGCGGCCCCGCCGGGAGCCTGTGCCACGGGCGCCGAAGCGGGGCTGGCGGCGGGGGCGGGGGGGTAGGGAGCGCAGTTGCCCGACAGCCGGGTTCCCAGGCCGCCTGGCGGGATGCACACCGCCCCCCCGTCGGGACCCCCGGGAGCAGGGTTCGAGGCCTGCGTCCCCAGACCGCGCACAGGACCCCGGCCTGGCCCTCCCGGGGCGCCCCGAGCCCCCGCGTCGTTTTGAGCATCCCCCTCCCCGCCCCCGGCCCCGCAGCCCGCCCCTCCCCCGGGAGCCTCTCAGTCCCTCCGCCGCGACGTCCTTGCGCAACCGTTCCGAGGGACAGCAGCGTCCCTACCCGCGCGGAGCGAGCCCGCAGCTCCCGCTTCCCGGATCCGAATCCCCGGCCGCTAAGCCAGGGCGCCCGAGCAAGCCCCGGCGGCCAGAGTCCGGCGGCCCCCGCGCGGCCGGCGTGCGCGCCCCCGCCCCCCGCGCGTGCGCGCCCCCGCCGCCAATAGCCTCCCTCCCGCCCCCCCGCTCCCCCGCTCCGACGGCCCCCGCGGCGTGGCCCCGCCCCCCGCCCGCGCGCGCGCCCGAGAAGCCCGGCGTGCGCGCGCCCGCCCGCCTCGCGCCCAGTGGAGCCGGGGAGCGAGCCGAGGAGCTGACGTCGCGCGGGAGGCGGAGGCGACGGCGACCTCGGCGGCGGCGGCGGCGGCGGCGGCGGCGGTTGCGCTCGCTCTCTCGGCGTCATGGCGGCTGCCGGGAGCCGATAAGCGGCGGGAGCGGGAGCGCGCGCGTGGCCGCGGCGGCGGCGGCGACGACGACGGCTCGTTACTTGTCGCCTGTGCTGCCTTCCTCGCCGTTGGTGCTTCAATAATGAATTGATTGTTGGATCCGCTCCGCGGGGGGATCGCGCGTTGGTGCGGCGGCGGCGGCGGCGGCCCGGGGCTTGTCCTTCCCCTTCTTCCTCCCCCTCCTCCTCCTCCTGCTGCTCCTGCTCCTCCTCCGGCTCCTCACGGACTCCTGCTCACCCCGAGACGCCCGGAGCCGCGGGGACTCGCTCGGCGGCGGAGACCGCGGGCCCGGGCGCGGGGGAGGCCGCGGAGCCCGGTCGGCTCCCTCCGCCCCGCGGAGCCGTGCACGCCCGCCGGTAAGAAAGGGGGCGGCGGGCGGGTCGCGATGTGGCGGGGCGGGCGGCGGGCGGAGGGCGGCGGGCGGCGGGCGAGGCCGGGCTGACGGGCTCGGCGCGCGGGGGGCGTGTGAGCGGCGGGCGCATCCCGGCGCCGGACGGGCGGGCCGGCGGGGGCGGCGGAGCTCCGGCCTCCCGCCCCTCGGCCCCGCGGCCCCGCGGCCCCTCGGCCTCCCGGCCTCCCCGCCTCCCGGCTGCGGCTGGCGGCCCGGGGCTTCGGTCCCGCCGCGACGCGGACTCCCAGCACGTGGGGAGCGGCGGGCGGGCGGGGGGAGGCCGGGCGAGCCCGGGAGGGCGCGGGGCGGGTCTGCGGGAACTTTGAGGCGGGAAGCGCGCCCCTGGGACCGGGCTGCAGGCCCCGGGCGGGCGGGCGGCGGGGGCGGCGGGGCAGGCTTGCGGCCGCCCCCGGGGCCGGGGCCGGGGCCGGGGCCGGGGCCGCGGCCGCGGCCGCTCGGAAAACTTAGCGGCGGCGGAGCGGCCGGTGCGCGACGGGCGCGGAGGAGGAGGGTCGGGGAGGTCGAGCGACTTGGGGCCGCGGGAGTCATTGTTCGGCCGCGTCCGCCCGGGGCCCGGCGGCGCTCGGCGCTCGGCGCTGGCCGCGGGAGCAGGATGACGGGGGAAAGGGAAGTCGCGACGCGCGGGGAAAGCCATTTTGAAGGGCGAGGAGGAGTCCGCCGGGGAGAGCGGGCGGAGTTGCGAACTTTGTCGGCGGGGACAGACTCCGGGCGGCCGAGGTCCTGGCTCCGGGCGGCGTCATTGTTCGGCGGCCAAGCCCGTCGGCCGCCGGGACCCGGGGCCTGGGCGCGCGGAGCGAGCGGGGGCCACTTTGTGGCTGTGGCCGTGTGTCGCGGGGTCCCCCGCGCCGGGCTCCCCCGAGGGCTCCGAGGCGGGCTCCGAGGCGGCCGGCCCGGCAGCGCCCGCTCCCCGCTCCCCGCCCGCTCCCCGCCCCGCGCCCCGCGGGCCCCGGAAGGGCTCGTGGGAGCGGGAGGCCGGCGGACGGCCCCGCGCCCCGCGCCCCGCGCCCGCCCCGGTACTTCGGGGCCGGGGAAGGATCTGACGTCTCCTTCCCCCGCGTCTTCCTCTCCCTCCCCTGCCAGAGATCTCCTTTGTTTATTCGCGGATGGCTCGTAGGTGACTCTCCAGTGCGCCGCTGTCTCCAGAGGTGCGGATGCCCGTGTCTTGCTTGGCTCGGGGTTTCTACCCACCCCAAGCCCACTTCTCGATTAATCCTGCTGTGTATTCTATTGCCTTTCTTTCTTTTCTTTCTTTCTTTCTTTTTTTCTTAATGGAACCTCTGCAAGTCCAGACTGGATGAATGCTATTTAAATGTTATCACTCCGGTCTCGGTTTACCTGTGAGAGAACACGTTTGTTTTGACCTGTACGTTTTTCGCCGAAAGTATAGGCTACCTTTTACTCTGTTCTTACGTGATCATTTCCGAAACTTTCCCTCCCTCAAGTGTATGAAGTTGTTGGTAAGAGGAATTAGCGCTTGATTAAAGGTAATGCCCCCCCCCCCCCCGCCCCATTCATTTGTTGGACCAAGTAACTAATAAGACTTCATTTGGTAGGACATGTTCTGTTCTTGGGATGCAGGTCACATACTACCACTTGACTGTACTTGTCTATTTATCTATAATGTGTACATGTGTGTATTGATACACAGTTGCAGTCACTCTAAAAGTTTTATCACTCCACAGATTTTTAATTTCTTCTGTCAGAAATAAGCCGTGGTGCTAAATTCTACTCCGTAGTCAGGATTGTAGTTAATAGAAGCCTAAGTATTTCAAGGGAAGGACTCCTTCCTACCCCTTCCTTACCATCTCTAATTGACTGAGGTAGATTTTTGTAAGTTCTAAATAGATTGACTAATCTTTTTCTCTACAAGAAATTTTCTTACTTTCTCTCTCTTTTTTTTTTTTTTTTTTTTTTTAGGTGAGTCAGAAAGGGCCCAGGAAGCCTGTGAATGTTGGAGAAAATTCATCCGTGAATTTTTGATGTTAAAGGAGTTCGTATTTGTATTCATCTTTTAAACTGAGAAGATTTATATTTTAAAACTTCTTGATATTTACAATGAATGGACACAGTGATGAAGAAAGTGTTAGAAACAGTAGTGGAGAATCAAGGTAAGCGCTTTATTATCAAGTATTTATTAGGAAGAGAATGTAAAACTTAACATGACTCTTTAGTTTTCCTAGTAGGTGGCAGAGGTTTCAGATCAGATTCTTCCTCTTAGTTATCCAAACAGTAAAAAGTTTCTGATACCTGAAGTTTTGTTGATAATACAGGTTTTATTTTTTTCATTGAAATACGCAAAGAAGAATTTAAATATAGAAAGTTTAGGTTGCTGAAGTCTCTTTGTTGGTTTATATTGTTTGGGTCAGTTAATTGAAAATAGAGCAAGTAAAACGAGACATTTAAATAACTGACTATTAGAGCAGTCTTCAAATAAAGACAGTAAGGAGTTCTTAACTCACCTTATTTCTGGCGTTTTGTCTTCTATACCTGTCCTGTCCAGTATAGTAGCCACTAGCCACATGTGGCTATTTAAACTATTTAAGATTACAAAATATTCAGAGCGCAGTTAGTCACACTTGACGCATGTCAAGTGCGGAAACCCACATGTGATTAATGGCTACCATGATGTGTAGCACAGATAGAAAACATTGCTCTCCCTCCAAAAGTACTTTTGGACAACACTAATCTGGACGTTTGTTAAAATATAACTGCAACCCTTTTTCCCCCAATTTTCTTTTTAAAGTAGAGTTTTCATTATATGTGAATGAGTTACCTGGGCCATGTCTTTGCAGAGAAGATACAGTTAATGAGAATAAGCCATATGAAGCTATTTTAACATGTAAGAAACCTCTTCACATACAGAGACTTTTTAAATTTTTATGTAACCCCCAAATTTTGAGTTATCTGCGCGTTGATGGAGTCCATGCAGTTGTATATACTTAATCAGTAGAGATCAGGAATGTGAGCATCGGAGTTAGACTGCATGATTACTTTTCCCAGTTCTACCTTTTATTACTTGTGTAAATTTGGGCAAATTATTTTGCTTCTGAGGTTTTGATTTTTTTTCACTTACAGAATAGGAATTACAGTATTTTTATCTTATTTAAAGTTGAGAATATGTTATGTGTAAAGGGCTTAAAATAGTCCTGATATAATGAGCATTCAACATTTTGTTTATTATAATTAGCATCATGTTTTATGTACCATAGGATACTGTGTAACTGGAACATTAATTACAGTGGTAGAGAAATGAGATGGGTAAGAAAAAGGAAAATACAGGCATTTGGGAGCACTTCAGAAAAAATGCTGGCTAGAAAAGGAAGCATTGGTATAAGTATTTGACTTTAAACTTGGTATTTTTCTGGTCTTGTTAGGTGTACTTTAGTTTATAAACTTTTGTGGGCAGACTGTTTAGATAACATAGGAGCAGTTATAGAAAACAGCATTATTTAGCTGAACAGGTATTGGTCTATACGTTACAAAATCTGAGTTGACAGCTCTGCGTTAACTAGTTCTCTGAAGGAGGTCTCTACTTAAAAAAAAAAAAAAGAATTGAACTGAAACATTCAGTTACTTAATTGACAAAGTATAATAAGGTTTCAGATAATACAGTTGTTCAAGAATCACCAGAGTTGAGAGTCTAATTAGAAGAGTTTTGAATCTCATCTTTGATTCAAATCTCTACAGGCATATTGACTATAGTAAGTGATTAAAAGAGTCACATTGTCCACATTCTTTTATTTATTTGTCAGTGAGCAACAAAATGGTTAATAGACCTATCTAGAGGAAACACAGGACCTAAACTCTCAAAATAGGAAATAAGACTCTTGAGACTAAATCTTCCAGATTGAGTATTCAACTGTTACATTCTGAGCCCTTACTGGTTCCAATACTGTTTCATGCATTTTGCTGCCATATCTAAAGGGGAGTAGTAAGTTAGATTTGGTAGTATAAGTGAAAAAGTTAAACTCTGTGAAATCACTTAAAGGAATCTTTTACAGTGCATACTTAAAATAATTGCAAGTCATATTCTCTATTCTGAGTTATTTCTACTATATAGGTTTTTATGTGCTTTTGAGAAGTGTGGTTGTCAAGTTATCTTGTTCTTGCAACTGCCTTGGTGTTTATCAGAAGGGAGGCGTGCTTATAATTTGCTTTCATTTTCTTCCTTACTGCTCTTACGCTGTCCTTTTCTTTTGCTCTACTGTCATTGTTACCAATCCTCAGCCCTCATTCACCCCCACCCCTCCGCCCCCCAGGCAGAGCTTTCACACTCTGTATAGGCAGTATAGAGTAGGGAGATGGTGCTTGAGGACGTGAACTTATACAGAGGGGTATTTTCTTGCAAAACAAAAACAAAAAACGCACCACAAAAAAAGCTTATAGTAACTATGAATATTAATATAGAAGGAAGGGAGGGAAAATATATTCTACTTTTAAATGACATAAATAGTTTTTAAAGTAAAAGTTGATTTCTGTTGGGTAGAATTTTTAAATGTATTTTTGCTTTAGATTTTTTTTTTTTCCTTTGTGGAAATTCCATTATGAAATGAAGTAAAATTAAGAAGTCATCTGACATTTTTGGTTGGTATAATTAGCTTTCTACTAAAAAATGTTTTTTGATTCTTTCCGTGTGGAAAGATGGTCTATGACTATTCTCTGAAAGGAGAAAGAATACACAGGAAGATGTCTCTTTGGCTTATGTTATAACTGACAATTTTGAAACTTATTTACTAAGAAATGTGGGTCAGGATGCACCTGCACATCAGTTTAAACTCAGCACAAAGTTTATTATACAACTGAGGTAAAGCTTTCTAAAGATTCTGTTGGAAGATTTCAAAGTACTGATTCCTGGCTGTGTGGATTTGAGAAAAAAACAAACAAAAAAAAATAAGCTTTCCAAATCCTGGTTAGACTTTTTATTATAAAGTTCCCTTGAATGATGATTTAATCCAGGAATAGATTTGTGGATGAAGACCAGAACTACATAGTCACATTTTGCTAATTTTTGGATTAGTACATGCTTCATGCTTGGAAAAGTTTCTCTCCTTGCCTATAGATTAGGTTTTTAATAATCTAAAATTGTGAATTTGATCATTTATTTGAATCACTTTAATTAACGTCTACATATAGTGCCTTTGAAAAATTTTTACAGAGTGAGGGAAATTGTTGGTGATGTGCCACAATGGTCTTAACCATTTATAGTTAATCTGTGGCTGGCAATTGGGCTTTATTGACCTGATTCTTAGAATTCTTCTGTTTCTTTATAGCTTTTCATTGTGTTAACAGTGCTTGATTTAACATATTTATAATACGTTTTAAATATACATGTGTGTAATTTTTATATTTACTTAGAAGAACTTTATATGTCACACAAATTTTCTTGGCTTGTAGAAGATACCTTTGTTGGCCTTTTATACTTCACAGTTCTTTGGATCTGAACTTTTTAAAAGTGTTTTTGCATAAGCAGTGAGTAGGAAATATGACCAGTGGAAATGTTCTAAATGAAAATTTCCTTTTATAAAACTTCAGGGTCTTTAAAAGGCTTTGAGAAGCCCCTTAGTCTAAAGGACCTGTTAAATTTAAGGAACACCAAGTCGAAGTTAATTCGAACACAGGCCATGTTTCTTTACCATATATTTATCTGTTAGTGTCTTTTTGAAAACTATGGTATGCCATTTTTGGAAATGTTGCATTTATGTACACACATACCAGAAAGATTTGTTGTCATCAAAATCAGTTTTTCTCCCTAAGTAAATTTGAATAATTTTTAAAGGCAGTGCCAGTTAAAATGGTATTTTCTAAGCTTACTTTGCAGTTATCTCAGAGTTTTTTTAAAAAAAGTCAGTTTATTCTTAAATTTCAAAAATTTATGCTAAGAAGCATTTTAAGAAAGGCAGGAAAACATGAAATCATAAAAACAAAATGGCTAGACATCATTGAGTTAAGGAAACTGGTTTCTAAAATTTTCCCATGATGTCATTATTTGCAGAAAAGTATGTCACTTTTACACCATTTGCTGTTAATCCCTGTTTTTCAGTTCTGTATGTACTTCATCTATTCCTATTAGGGTTTTTTTTTTTTTCCCCCTCAAATATGCTGTATGTGATATTTAATCTCAGATCATCTAGAATCTTAACATTTTAGCAATTCAATAAGGTATTGAGCAGGAGCTTTAGCAATAGGTTACACTCTCCAAATACAATTTACTCAACTAAAATTTTCATACTATTTCTTAGGATTGTGATTAATTTAGTGACTGGAAAGTGTTTAGACTTCTGACTGGTAAGGGTAAAAGAATTGTATGTGATTTGACTTTCAGATACATTACTTTATCTACATAGGCATGAGATAATGTGGAGGCAAATGTTAATGTGTAATTGCCCCTTTTTTATACTGTTTAAGTAGTTGCTATTTAAGATCTTGGTGACTGGTTACATTTGGTAACAGTTCTGTATATAAAAGTAAGGAGGATATTTCTTTACAGGGAAGAGATAAAGAATAGATGGAAAAAACCTTATCTTTTTTATAGAAAATTAAAAAAAATACATAAACTGAAAAGTTCAAGCTACAGTTGTGGCCCTGGGACCAGTGGTATTGGCATCACCTGGAGCTTGTTGGAAATGTACAACCTTGGGCCCCACCCCAGTCCGCCTGAATCAGAATCTCATTTTAACAAGATTCCAAAGTGTGATATGTGTTCATGTGAAATTCGTGTGTGTGTGTGTGTGTGTGTGTGTGTGTGTGTGTATGTGTATGTGTATGAACTTGTTTGGCTGGAGTCATTCACTATCTTGCCACTTTTTGTTGTTGTTGTTATTGTTGTTATTTTTTTCCCTGGGAACCCCCAGAGGATGGTCTCCTGGCCCATTCCAGCAAGAGGTTGAGTACATTTCATTTCTCTTGAAACAAAAATAATGTGGCATGCGATGATGATTGAGCTCTTACTCTGAGCCAGGCATGGTACACATAGTGCACAGAGTATTACATGAATTTATCACAGTTCATCCTTAAAACTCCCGTGATGTATGCAGTATTATGATTCCTACTCTCCAGAAGGGGAAACCAGATTTATAGCCATTTTTAAAAATCTTTTTTAAAAAAACTACTAACTAAATTCCACACTTTACTTGGATTTCATTGGTTTTTCCATTAATGCCACTTATGTTCCAGGATTCAATCCAGGGTACCATGTTGCCTTAAGTTGTCAACTCTGTGCAGTATCCTCTGGTCTGTGAGAGTTTCCGTTTTTCCTTGATTTCCTTAAGTCTTAAGAAGTACTGGCCAGGTGTCCTATAGAATATTTCCCATTTGGGATGTTTTCTGAGGTTTTTAAATTAGGATAGGGCAGCCCAGGTGGCGCAGCGGTTTAGCGCCACCTGCAGCCCGGGGTGTGATCCTGGAGTCCTAGGATTGAGTCCCACGTTGGTTCCCAACATGGAGGCTGCTTCTCCCTCTACCTGTGTCTCTGTCTGCCCCTCTCTCTCTCTCTCTCTCTCTCTCTTTCTGTCTCAATAAATAAATAAAATCTTTAAAAAAAAAGATTTAAAAAAAGATTAAATTAGGATAAACTGGGGTTATCAGTTTTTAGGATATCACAAAAGGGTAATATCCACATGATATTACTGATGTTAATCTTCATCACTTAGCTAACATAATATTTGCCAGGGGTCTCCACTTTGAGTTACTCTTGTTTTCTTTTCATACTGTATTCTTTGGAAGCAAGTCACTGTGTCTAGCCCTCTCTCAAGTGGTTGGGGGGAAGGTTGGAATTAAGTTCTATCTCCTGCTGTGAGGGAGTATCTATGTATATTAAGAGGAATTCTTTTGTAAAGAAGTCTTTTCTTCTCCATTTATTCAATCGTTCATTTGTATAAGCCTGGACTTATGTTTATGAATATGTTTACTTTGGGTTATAATCCAGTACATTACGTATTTTGTTGCTCAAATTGTTCTAGCCTTGCCCATCAGGTGTTGTCTTTCACGTTGGCCTCTGTATCCTTTTTATATACTCCTTATCTTTTTGCCCTAGAATCAGCCATTTCTCTAAAGAGCCCTGGATCCTTTTATTGGAGAAAAGGGTATTAGAAACCAAGGTTTGGGTGCTGGGTATACTTGTTGCTACCCAAGTATCACTTCTAAGGTTCTCTTAGTGGAAAAACCAGACAGAGCTTAGGTAGTATATGTATATATACTAAACATATCTACATATCTCTAGTTTTCGGTATCTATCATTATGCATGTTGAGGTAGACATGAGTTCATACTGATGTCTCCAACTCTAATTCTGTACTGCAGGATTCATGATAACCTTCCTTCTCCTTTATAACTTCAGTCTCCTTCAAAGAGAAACTTGGCACCTGCCATCCACCATCCCATCATGCACTACAAGGTCAGATACAGGTAAAGCAGTTTTAGAATTTTTAGGCCATGCTCCCAGAGGAAACATATTTGTCAACTAGAATATAGTGTTTATGTACAGTATACAGTTCATATTATATTTAGACTTTCAGTTTCCAGTCAAAACACTGTTTTCTAAAAAGTTACTAAAGTTAGCTTCTTCCTCCCACCCTCTTCAATGCGGTTGTCATAAATTTGTAATAAAGTTAGATTCATTTGGCACAATTTGCATTCCATTCTGTGTTCCTCAGTCACATGAGTTGGTTTTTTAAAGTTGCATATATTACATTTACTCTCTGATGTACAGTTTTATGTGTTTTGACAAATGCACAGAATCAGTTGTCCTCTACTCCATTACTGTGCAGAGTGATTCCTTCACCCTAAAAGTTCCCCTCTTTTTCCCAGATCTGTTGAATCAGAATTTTCATTTTAACTAGATTCCCAGATTTGTATGTATATTAAATTCATATGCATGTAGGAGAAGCTTTTTGCCTGGAACCATTCAGTATTTTGCCATGTTAACGAAGAAAGATTATTATAGAAACACCTGGGTGGCTCAGCGGTTGAGTGTCTGCCTTCGGCTCAGGGTGTCCTGGTGTCCTTGCAGGAAGCCTGCTTCTCCTGCCTATGTCTCTGCCTTTCTCTCGTCTCTCAAGAGTAAATAAATAAAGTCTTTAAAAAAAGATTATTATGATTTAGAGGTGACAATGCAATTAGCTTGGTTTTAACACACAATCGAGTAAGCATACTCAAATTCATGGAAGCATATAGGTATACAAATGAGGTGAAAGAAAATAGAATTGGGCAAAGTACTGGAGTAATGTAATGGGCTATTGGAAAGTTTTCATGGAGCTCTTTAATTTTTGTGACCTTAATAGTAAGAAATGATGTAGTTTGGAAAGAAAGGAAGAACAAATAGCATATATTCAGAAGTGGGTTGGAAAGGAAGGTTTTTACAGAGGTCATAGTTCCCCCAGTGAAGAAGTGCAAGTTTCCTAATAAAGGATGTGTTGGACATGCTGGCTTTGCAGTTCTTCAGTCTGACGTTACTCAGTGTTATGCTGAAGTCAGTGTACGGTTTGGTCCCAAGTGAAGGAAGGAGAGGTAAGGAAGGATAGCTGACTAAATGCAACATTCATTGAGAGAATATTACTCATGTGAATGGACTGATCAGAACCACACGCTTAAAGAGGGACTCTAGAAATTTATTGTACCAGAATCAAGTTTTTATGTATGAATGACTGAGAACATTGCTGTTAAGGGTGTATTATCAGTCACTGTGATATGAGGTGATTCTTTAGTCAAAAGTCAACTTTAAGTAAATGTTAAACTGCGTTTGAGAGTTCTTTGTTGTGGATAGATTGAGTTCTAAGTTATCATTGAGGGGCACCTAAGTGGCTCAGTGGTTAAGCATCTGCCTTTGGTGATCCTGAGGTCCTGAGATCGAGTCCTGCGTCAGGCTCCCCGCAGGGAGCCTGCTTCTTCCTCTGCCTTGTCTCTGCCTCTCTCTGTGTGTCTCTCATGAATAAATAGGTAAAATCTTAAAAAAAAAAAAAAAAGTTATCAATGAGAATAAAGTACGGAAACATGAAAAGTCCTGGCTAAACCGTACTGGCTTCTGGCATCCAGTGTCTCCAGTATCTCAGAGATGAGACATAAAGCATAAAAATAGTGGGGGGCAGCCCCGATGGCCCAGCGGTTTGGTGCTGCCTTCAGCCTGGGGTATGATCCTGGAGACTGGGATCGAGTCCCACGTTGGGCTCCCTGCATGGAGCCTGCTTCTCCCTCTGCCTGTGTCTCTGCCTCTCTCTCACTCTGTGTCTGTCATGAATAGATAAAGTAAAATCTTAAAAAAAAAAAAAATAGTGGGGAGCTCTTTTCTTTGTAGGGGGGGAGCTCTTTTCTTAAATGAGAACCATTCATATTAGCTATTTCACATCTCTCATTGCTGCTTTCACAGGTACAGTTCTCTGTCCTCAGATACTTAATTTAGATGATTGAGCAACTACTTTGTAGTAGATTGCATGAGATATTAAAATTGGAGGTTTTCCTATTAGACTTACAGTGAAGAAAAATACCAAATTGTAGTTAATACAAAGAAGTAATAGTTTGCAGCAGTGGAAAAGTGGGAGTCACTGATCATAAGGTAAACAGTTTCTATATCAAGCCCAATGTCAGAATGAAATTTGGTGGTGTTTTTAAAAGGTGTATGTAAAACCTGGGTGATCTTAGATTCTATGCATGTTAAAAGTTCTGATAATGTGACTTTTTTGATGGTAAGGTATTTTGACAGGCGTAGGCAAAAAAGCAAAGAGTAACTGTTATACCCGGGAAAATGATGTTAGATGGCAGTAAATACTGTGCTAAAGAGTTACTATGTGAAGGAATGGGGCCACTGGACAAGAGTGTACTTGCAGTCTAAATTCTCTGAAAAGAGACTATTCTTTTTGTGCTTGAAGTTAATTATAGTATGATTATTGCCATTTGATGCAACCGTTACAGTATTTCCATTTCTAGTTGAGTAAATGTTGCATTAATAAAGGGGAGAAGTTTAATCTGAAAGAAAACTTCATAAGACTTACAGTTGTATATGGGTACAAAAAATGTAAATAATGTCTTTATTCCACTTTTAGCCTGTACTTTATAACAAAAGATTGACCCTAGTGTTCAGTAGCTTATGTTAGTCATATTATACTACATTGATGATTTTGCTTTTTTTTTTTTTTTTTTTTAAATCGAATGGCTCACGGTAAATGGAGGTGGTGGTTATGTGTAGCAGCACACTCCCATGCATACTGCGGACTGATGAAATATCAAGTCACATATAACTTTGTTAGAAAGTAAAGCATACAGTGTTGGGAACTTGGTTGTTTTGCAACCGTATTCATTAAAATAATAAAAAGTGTATACATATTTCAGACATCTTTTTTTAAAACAAATTAATCAAATAATTTTTTTAAATGGAACTTTTTAAAGATAGACATTTGTTTTATTATTAGTGTTTAAGCTGTGGATGATAATTTCAAGCATGTGCAAAAGTAGTGACAGCAGTAAAATGAACCCCCACGTACACATCATCTAACTTCATGTTTTATCTCATGGCCAGTCTAGTTTAGTCTCTAAATCCTCCCACTCAATTATTATTCTTATTTTTTCCACTCAATTATTTTGAAGATTATTTTGAAATTCAATTTCTTGGGACACCTGGGTGGCTCAGTGGTTGAGTGTCTGCCTTCAGCTCAGGGCGTGATCCTGGAGTCCCGGGATTGAGTACCACATCAGGCTCCCTGTGTGGAGCCTGCTCCCTCTGCCTATGTCTCTGCCTCTCTTTTTCTGTGTTTCTCATGAATAAATAAATAAAATCTTAAAAAAAGAAATAAAGTTTCTAGATGAGTTAAACTTTTGCATGATAGATAATTAATGGGGAAAACATAAATGTCATCATTTAAGCTTTGTCTACGTGTTACAATTAAAAATTATGGAATTAGAGGAGCCACCTGGGTGGCTCAGACCGCTAAATGTCTGACTCCAATATTGGCTCAGGTCATGATCTCAGGGTTGTGAGATCAAGCCAGGAGTTGGGCTCCTCACTGGGCATGGATTCTGCTTATGATTCTCTCTCTTCCTTTTCCTCTACCCCTTCCCCATCTCTCTCTCTCTTTCCCCCTTTCCTTCCCCCTCTCTCCCCCTCTCCCCTTCCCCCTGTTACCCCCCTCCCCTGAAAAAAAAAAAAAAGAAAAGAAACAAAATTATCTATCGGCTTAGAGATTTGTATTGTTATTAATATTACAACAAATGTTATATCTATTTTATGAAACTATTGTTTAATGCCTTTCAAATGTATATTTAGTAGCCTTTATTTCTCATCTGATTCCCTGAATGTTTACTAGAGAAACTTTTGAGTTTACTGTCTTCACCTCTTAACACGACTAAACCCAGTCATCTTTGAAATTAGTCATGCTAAATGTGACCGTTTTTTAGCATCTAGTTAGAGCAGTTTTATTCTCAATTTCAGTTGGAGGCTTTAAGGTGGTAGAAGCGTACTGTACTTTGAGTTTATAGTAGAATTTTGACTTGGATTGGTAATTTAGAATGCTAAAAGGAACTGTTGGGTTGCTGTTTTGTGTCTTATAACAGTGGCGTTAGTTGGTTTTCAGAACCATACATACAGATGGATGGATACATTCTAGGTTTTCTCAAACCTTTGATATTTATTTGACGGTTTATAATAAAAGATAAAGTGGATAACATTTTAATACAATGTAATTTTACAGAATTTAAAGGTAGTCTGATCTTATTATCATCTAGCTGAGCTCTTCGTGGATAACATTTTAATACAGTGTAATTTTACAGAATTTAAAGGTAGTCTGATTTTATTATCATCTAGCTGAGCTCTTCTCATTTTTTATTTTTATTTTTAAAATATTTTATTCATTCATTCATTCATTCGTTCATTCATGAGAGACACAGAGAGAGGCAGAGACATAGGCAGAAGGAGAAGCAGGCTCCTTATGGGAAGCCTGATGTGGGACTGGATCCCAGAACCCTGGGATCACGACCTGAGCCAAAGGCAGATGCTCAACCACTAAGCCAACCAGGCGTCCCTCTTCTCACTTTTTAAATGACTATTCTAGGGTAATACATTTTAAATAGTTGCAGCATGTTAAAGGATTACGATCAGCTCCTCTTTAAGACAGTAGTGTAAACTACGATAAAAAATACAATGTCTTTTTGAGAATACTGGTTCATCAAACTTTTATGCCTATGTGTGCATGCATGTGTATGTCTATACAGCTTTATGATATAAAATGTAATATTTGCCATAGTCCAAAAAGTTTTTGGCCTTTGGCCACTAGTTCATTTTTAGTTTTAAGTATTTTCTCAATACCTACAAATTTCCATATTGTTTCTCTAGTCCTGTTAAAGTGAATAATGGTCTATAAAAACAACTAAAATGGAGCCCCTGACTTAATGAATTCCAGGATGTAGTTAGAAGAGAGGTACATATACCAAATAATTGTAGTGTTATGGAGGCATTTCTAATAACATGAGCAAAATATTGTGAACGTGTAGGTTGGAACAGTGATGCACCTGGAGAAATTGGAGAAGGTCACATAAAGAATGTGATATTTTTGAGTAATCTTAGAGTGGAAAGTTTTATCAGTTGCTTCAGAGAGGAATCATTCTTCAGAATGACAAGTATAGGGAATACTATCAGTACTGAGTTCTAAAAATCACTCCCTCCATAAATGGCCTTGCCCCTGATTCCATTTCCTTAATCTCTAGTTCTTTAATCAGGTATCAGTCTATCTTTATATCTTTGATTCTCATCACTTTCACTTTTTCCCATGATATTTTGTCTCTGCTTAGAGATTCTTGCTCGGTACTTTCTTGTTTGTTGAAGAGATGAGCCAGTGAATTCGTATTATCCATGTACAGAACTTATTCTTTTTTTTTTTTTTTAAGATTTTTATTTATTTATTCATGTGAGAGAGAGAGAGGCAGAGACACAGGCAGAGGGAGAAGCAGGCTCCATGCAGGGAGCCCGACGTGGGACTCGATCCTGGGTCTCCAGGATCATGCCCTGGGCTGAAGATCGTGCTAAACCGCCGAGCCACCCGGGCTGCCCGAACTTATTCTTTCAAAAATGCTAATTGCATAAACATTGTTATAATATGTTAGAGAACCAGGTAGAGTGTTTTATATACTGGAAACCTCAAAACACAGAGACTCAAATAGTTTAACTTCTTTTTCACTCTCAGATAAGTGAGCTGTACCCTCTGAGGTTATTTAGGTACTGGGACTAGTGGGACAGCTTTGCTCTTCTTAATCTTAATACATGGTTTCTCTTGGTCTGCTAGTTGTCATTTTCAGCCAGCAGGAAGAAAACAGGGAGGATTTAAGGCAAACCACTTTATTTAAGCTATGACGTTAAAATCCCGTGTCACTTCTAGCCATATCCCTTTGGCTGGAACTTCTTCTCATGGCCACATCTAGCTGAAAGCTAGACTGAGAAATCTAATCTTCAGTTGGATGGACATATACCAGTGAAAACTGGAGGACAGTTCTGTACTACTGAAGGGCAAACAAAATGGATACTGGGTGAGTGGGGGAGGAGCAAGCAGATAACAAACATATGGCACAAATATAAAGAAATGTTATATTTAAATCACACCTATCATGGTAAAAATTTAGTGGCTCTCATTTTTCTGAATTTTATTTCTTCATAGGTATTCAAAATTTGTACACTTTTTTTTAAATCATAGTATTAGTATTTGGTTTCTTCACTTAAATCTTCTTTGAGCCTGTTTATTTATTAAATGAAATTGAAAGAATTAAATGAGAACTCAGGATCTGGCACAAAGCACCAATTAGTAACCACCATATCTTCTCCTTTTTAATTAAGCAATTTGTATTAAAAATTTTAGGTTATCTGTAGGTTTTGTTCATAGACATTTTATATATTTATACTTACAGTTATGATAGTCCAAAGAACCACTAGAATAGACCTTGATGTAATGATTCTGATTTTAAACTCAGTAAAAAGACCTTTTTAAAAAAATTTCTAATAGCTGTCAGTATTGAATTTCTATAATATGCCAGATTGTATGCTTTAAATCTTCATAATAATCCTTAAGTATCTTTATTCCTATGTCGCAGAAGCGTGAGGCCTAATGGGGTGTACCTACATAAATATAATAATAATGAGAAGAAGGAGCTAGAAAGCCAGGGAAAAATAAGTTAGGGTTGAACTTCAGAGCACTCATCAGTTTAGCCCTGAATTTCCCCCATGAGTGTCTGTTAAAAATTCTTTCACAACTCCTCCAAAGAAGTCCTTTTGAATGATACTCTTAAACAGTAATCAGGGGGAGGGAACAAGGCATGACATGAGAATTTAGTGCAATGTATTTGTTCCTTAGAATAGTAAACACATTTGTTTGTTTACATATTACTGTGTTTGTCAAGTTTGTCAACCTTCTATTAATATTTCTGTGGGAAATCAGTTTACCTTTTATCAGTGTGTCCAATAGCTTTCCTCCCCTACCTCCGAGTCTAATCCTTCCTACTACCGGTTTAAAAAAAAATTGAAAGTGATAAAGTAGGGAAATGGGATAAACTGGAAGGAAAATCTTGATGTCTTAGGGACAAAAGTAAATAAATACATTATTTAATAGAATTAAAATGAGAAATCATTGATGTAAGCCTTTGATACAGGCAGTCTAATTTATATATAATGTTTGAATACACAGTCTTTGTCTTCTTCCTTAGTGTTGTTTTGAGAGGTTCTTTTCATTACTTCTTGGTACTTTCACATCCACTCCTATAATACTTTCTCTTTTTTTCCCATTCCAATAACACTTTCTTGGCTTTTTTAGTCTATTCCTGTCCCTTTATCAGGGCCAGTTTCTTTTCTCACTGATCTGATGGCAAGGAAAGCAGCTACTCATTGTTACCGTTTTCTTAGATCATTCACTATTTTATTCATTCTTCCTTTATGTCCCGTTGCAGACATAGTTTCCAATTCCTGTGATAACGAAGGAAAAAGTACTTGAACATTATTTTCTTGTAATATAGAAGAATCTTTGTTTATTCACTTGAGAATATGTTCTCACATACCCATTGTAAGTCTTGGTGTTTTCTTTAGAGAACTAATTTGAGCAGAGAGTTGAGTGCAGAGCAAGGAGATGTTGCTATTTTATCCTGCAAGGCTGAGCTAACATGAACTCTTGTAAAGTACTTCCTACCCGCAAACCATGAAAATCCTTAATAAAATAGTGCAAATGGGCAAAAAATAGATCCATTGCTGAACTTCAGAAAAAAACTTTTATGTGCCAGGAACAGAAGGGACCTTGAAGCCAGCAGTAAGGAACAGTAAGCTCTGAGCAAACATGGCAGTACAGGGGATATTTGGAGGGATACAGGGTTTCTGGACAGGAGGCTGAGGTTGGAATTAAGTATTTGACTAGGGAATTAAGTCTCCTTAAAGTTGAGACCCCAGAAGATTTCCTCCTTTAGAAAGACTCTAGAAAAACTTCCTCTATCTGCCTTCAAGGACACTTTTGTTGTTGATGTGAGGATAAATTAGAATATAGTTAGGAAGAGATTTTGAAATCTCTGAAGAACAATTCTAAATTTTGTCTAAACCAGAGTATAAATGAGAGAGAGAAAGGGCCATAAGGGTCAAGCAGAGATAACATGAATGAATGAAGCTGTCTGGGTATAAGATATTTTTTTTTTGGGGGGGGGTGACGAGTAAAGATTATTTAGAGATTTGTTGATTATATGTATCATTGGAAGGAACCAGTGCTGCTTGGATGTGGATAATTGTGACCATATCAGAAATGGACCTAGTGTTGAGTGTTCAAGATATTCTGATTCTTCAAAGTTATTTTTCCCGTAACAATTTTAAATTAGACGACTTAGAGAAAAAAAATGAAAGAAGAAAAGTAGAGGCAGAGAAACTGGGAAGAAAGCACAAGAAAATTTGTGAAAGATTTAGGCTTATGATATTTTTGAATGAAAAGTAGAGAAATGGGAGTATTAACTGTTTATTAATTCACATGTTTTTAAAGTCTGTCAGAGTTCTAGAGAGTAGGCATAGACTTAAGTAATAACACTTCTACAGTACAACTAGCTTATGTTAAGCATGTACTAAGTATCAGATAATCCTGGTGGGTGTCTTATGTGATCTCGGGGTGGAGATCTAGAAAAACTCAAATGGAGAAGGAAAGGATGAATAGAGGAGGGGTACTCGTGAAGAATACAGAAAATTTGCAAAAATAGTACCATGGAAGTCTTTGTGTATCTTTTGCCCAGATTCACTATTTGTTAACTTTTTGCCTTTATACATGTATATCTATATACATGATTCATATGTAATACATATTTATTTTTCCTGAAATTTTCAAGAGCATTTTACAGAAAGCATACCCCTTTACACATTAACACTTCAGTATATATTTTCTAAGAACAAAGATGCTCCTTTACGTAGGCCATGTATAGTTATTAAACTCAGGAAAATTTACATTGATAATAGTACTTTAATCTTTCAGTCATTATTTTAGTGTAGTCAGTCATCCTAATTAATCAATTTTCAGTATAGGGTCCAGTTAAAGATCACATATCATGTCTCTTTAATCTCCTTTTAAAGATTTTATTTATTTCTTAGAGAGTGAAAGAGCACAAGCAGGGGAGCAGCAGAGGGAGAGGAAGCCCAACTCAGGGCTCACCTTGGGGTTTCATCCCAGGACTCTGGGATCATGACCTGAGCCAAAGGCAGATGCTTAACCAAGGCAGACACTTAAGGCAGACGCTTAACCAACTGAGCCACCCAGGTCCCCTCTGAAGAATCTCTTTTAATCTGGAACACTTCCTCTGTTTTTCATGACATTAGTGTTCTGAAGATGGTAGGCTACTTATTTTATAGGTTATGTTTCTCAATTTGGACTTAATGTTCATTTACAGTTAGATCCAAGTTATGCATCTCCTACCATATGTATCCCTGGCTGGAATACTGTGTAAATGGTGATGTGTCTTTCTCAAAGACACATATCTAGAGGCTCATATTGTCTTCCTGTCCATCCCTATTGATGTGTGAGTTTTGATTACCAGGACAAGGTGGTATCTGGTTTTTCAACTAGTTTCACATTTATCTAGTATACTAAAAAGGAATTTCTGAGAAGATGCCTTGAGACTGTGCAAGTATCTTACTCATCAGACTCTCAGATTTAGCATGTCCTGATGATCCTTGCCCAAACCAGTGTTTTCTATGGTGATTGCAAAATGGTAATTTTCTAACACTGCTCTCCTGGTCACATTAATCACTTGGCATTCAGAGTCCTATCAGAATCCTCCCCTGTCTTTCTCCCTGTCTACCTACCTGCCATCAGCATGGACTCAAGGATTCTTGTTTTATTTACTGGGTAATAACCTTTTATGGTCTGTTTTGATGCTCAGATTAGATTTGGCCAGTGAAAGCTTCTTCAGGTTGGCTCGCTCCTGTGTCCCTTTTTTTTTTTTTTTTTTTTTTCCCCCTGTTCTTTTGATATTCTCCCTCCCTCCCTTCCTTCCTGTATTTTGCTTTTTGGTATGGCAAGATAATTTAGGTTTATCTTGTACTTTCTCTGTCCCTAGAGTCTGCCATTTCTCAAAAGACTGAGTTCATTTAAGTATGGAATAGTACTTAGCTATCAAGATCTGGGTCCTACATTATTATAAATTTAACACTTCAAAGCAGATATGTTTTTGTTTTGTTTTTTTAAAGATTTTATTTACTTATTTATTCATGAGAGACGTAGAAAGACGGAGACATAGGCAGAGGGAAAAGCAGGCTCCCTGTATGGAGCCCGATGGCGGGACCCCCAAAATCACGACCTGAGCCAAAGGTAGATGTTCAACTGAGCCACCTAGGTGCTCCAGCAGAAATGGTTTATATTGGTTGATAAATAGCAGCCCAAGATATGCTGCCATAAATAGATACATGCAAAGGGGCCATATTTTTGTATCACTGTGGTATCATAGGAATGGAAACAAAGCATGTTCATCATTGAGGTACAGGTTAATAAAACTGTGATGTATCTACGAAATGAAATATGTACAGCTGCATAAAGGAAGGGGGAACATACCTACTGCTGTGAAATAATCTTCAGAATACAATATAGATAACATTTAATAGTGTGTAAATATGTTGGTGATTATTTATGAACTGGGATACAAGCATTTATCTTTATTCATAATTTTTTTGAATTTTTTTTATTTATTAATGAGAGACATAAAGAAAGAGGCAGAGACGTAGGCAGAGGGAGGAGCGGCTCCATGCAGGGAGCCTGATGTGAGATGTGGGTCTTGATCCTGGGGACCGCAGGATCATGCATGCCCTGAGCCCAAGCCAGGTGCTCAACAGCTGAACCACTCAGGCGTCCCTCATAATTTTCTTATATTGAGAAAAGGGAAAATAAATGTAAAACTTAAAAAAAAAAAAAAACTATAGGGGAGAGAGGATATAGTGTAGAGGAGACAAGGATGGAAAGTAGGTTTTGACTATAACTTCTATAGCCCTCAAGTTGGATCCAAGTAAATAATAAAGCAAGATTAAATAGAAATGAATAAAAAGCAGTTTCTAAAATGCTTTTTTGGAAAAGCATTTTGTTTAAGAAAAACAGATGATGCTAAGTATACCAAATTGGTGGCTATATAGAAATAAATTAGTTCATTGACTTTAGAGCAATAATTTGATTCTAGGAGTGAGTATTCCTGAAGGACAAAAAGAATTGTAAAGAAATCTTAACATTTGGTAATCATATTGTTAATAATATTGGTATTATTTTGAAACTATTATGTAATTCTAAGATAAGCAGTAATTTTGTTAAAGTCATTTGGAGTAAAAAAAAACTCAATCCAAGTGATACTATAAAAATAAAACCAAAGAAATAAAAACCAGTTAAATTGGTTTGCCATTAAATTGGAATTGGTAGTATAAATTCTTAATGCATTGTCTCTCAAAGTATTTATTCTACACCATTCCATTAAAAACAGTGTCAGATCCCATAGTAATCGGCTCACCTAGTACTCAGATTGCAATTTAAGTTCTAATCTAAACAGAAGCAGGGGTTTTTGATGAAATGCCCAAGTTACATACTGAAACAAGAAATATACTGGATGAGCCTGGTTCTTCTGGTCAGACCAGAAAGTGAGGAAGCTGTCAAAGACCAGTTCTTGTCAGAAAGACTCCGGAACTAATAAAGAGTTTCCTTTTGGCTAAAGATGGGACAATTTGAACATCAACAGTGATACAGTGGATTAAAACTCATCAAATAATTCAAATCTATGCATTCGTGAGACATAAAAATTATTGATCAAGTTTGAAAGGATGCCAGCAATTTAACTGACAAAACTGACAAGGAAAAGAAATGGAAATGGCTTTCGTGTATGAACTGTACCTCAAGAATAACAAATATGAGAGAAAGTTTATCATTATAAAAGTATTCCATCTATTAATAATGAAGAAATTATATAATGGGTAAATGAAGAATGATATAATATCACCATTTTACTGTCTCTAAACAATAGGCGATAAAGCCATCATGATCAGTGGCTGTTAAAACTTGAGAGCTTGTAGGGAACTGTGTAGTGAATAGATAAGGCAGAAAATGCCGCAGCTCAACCAGCCTCACTCGGAATGAGACAACCAAACTTGAAAGTTTCTTCTGATAGAAGTCCACAACTCAAAAAATATTCTTGCTCAGAAAAGCTGAATTTTACTCTGAGTCTCTTGGTCTAAGAGTTTACCAGACATACAAGGGCCACAAAAATAATGTTAATACTACAGGGTTGTTAAATCTAAGAAAGCAGGAAAAACTACCACAAAACTTCCACAAAATAAATTGCAAGAGAAAACAGGAAGAGGGAACTGTCAAAATAATGAAGCCAACTTAAAGAGAGAAAAACAAATACCATATGATTTCACTCATATGTGGAATTTAAGAAAACAAGCAAAGGAAAAAAGGCAAACCAAGAAACAGACTTTTAACATTGAGAACAAACTGATGGTTCCCAGAAAGGCTGGGGGGGGGGGGGGGGATGGGTAAAACAGGTGATAATGGGGATTAAGGAGGACACTTGTGATGAGCCCTTAGTGATGTTTGGAAGTGTTGAATCATTATAGTATACACCTAAAACTAATACTATATTGTATATTACCTAACTGGAATTTAAATAACTTTAAAAAATGAAAGAGATTTTAAAAAATTAGTTTGAAGTGCAAAATGTGAACCTTATTTGGATTCGTATTCAGTTAGTGGAAGGAATGAAATCATGACTAAACAGATAGACTGAACTAGATATTTAATATTATTTAATTTCATATTAAAATTCATGAGTAGGTGATATTTTAAAGGTATGATACTGATATTGTGGATATTTAAAAATAGTGTTGGTTTCTTTTTATTTGTCCTACTTAAGTATTTATGGGTAAAATTTTAAAATGCCTGAGATTGTGTTTGGGAAGCTAGGTTATTTGAAACAAGACTGGTAAGCGTAAGTGTGAAGCCGGTTTTTAGGTATATGGTAATTCATTATATTGCTCTCTTGTTTATATTTGAAGTTGAATGTAAAAATAAGCCTGAATAGAGACTTTAATTTGAATTACTATTTTATTTTTTAAATGTTGTATTTCTATTTAATTTACCCTCAGAAAACAATTTTATCAAAGTGCCCATAAACTTATGGTGGGTTTTATTTTGTAAATTGAGAAAGGTGAGGAAAAGAATACAGTGTTTCTTTTAATCTAGCACTGTTAATGTGCTAGTGGGATTTAATATAATTAATAAGGGTAATTAACTCTTTAAGTGACTTATTGTATAAAAGTTCGTATGTATTGGTTATTACCTAAATAAGTAAAACATTAGCTGGAGCTCAGCAATATTTCTTGTAGGCAGATTATATTTGTGAATTTTAAATAAGAATTTGAACCCATATCTGTCTTTGACTTTTTTGTTGTTGTATACGTCCATCCACCCATTGAGATACTGAGCTCTTTGTTTGGTGTTTGGCATACAAAGGGCAGGCAACAAGTTGATCCCAACACTCTAGAAACATAGAGTAAAATTTGAAAATTAGGATACCAAAAACACTATCACAGTGATGCTTACGTAGTGTACTCATAGCCAAGATAGTGAGTGGTATGTACGTAATGTTTTGGAAGTCTTGAGGAAGGATACTTCCAATTGAAAGTTGGAATAAGAATAATGGAGTCAGAAGAGATTTGTCAGAGAAACATCTCTGAGGGGCACCTGGGTGGCTCAGTCAGTTAAGCATCTGCCTTTGGGTCAGGTCATGATCTCAGGGTCCTGGGATAGTCCTGCCTCGGGCTCCCTACTCAGTGGGGAGTCTGCTTCTCTCTCTCTCCCTCGGTGCCTCCCCACTGCTTGTGCTCTTTCTTTCAAATAAGATAAAATGACTCTGAGATGAGACTCAAGTCGGAATTCTAAAGTGGGGAAAAATAAGAGAAGTACTTGAGCAAAAGCAGGAAGTGGAAAGAGAAACTGGTTCTCAGAATTACTAGTAGTTTGCCATTGCTAGAACTAAAAGGTTTAAGTGGGAAACTGGCTGGCAATAGGTTGGCAAAGATAAATTCCTGAAAAACCTCATAAGTGTTTGCACTTTGTTATAGAAACACTGATGATTTATAAAAGAAAGCTAGGCTTTGCCCATATTTTTTATGCTGGAAAGAGCATTTACAGAAGTAGGCTGAAACAATTACTTTAATAAGGAGAGGTTTTTCACCAATTTTAACTCAAAATTTTGTCTGAAAATTTTGTCTGCCCCCTTCCCCCGTGAACCTGTGTGTTTTCCTTAAAATTTTTAGGATTTTTAAAAATAATTATATAAAACATTTACATGTTTTGAATCTGAGGACTCATTTCAAACCTTATTCCCTCGACTCTCTTCCCTCTGTCCCTCCCTCCATAGATACCATTTTTAACTTAATTGTTGGTTTATGCTGGCATTATTGCTTTTGTAAAAGTATAGGCAAGTATGTATATTGTTTTTCCCCTTCTACAAAGGAAGCATACTATAAACATTGTTTTGTATCTTGTTTTTTGTTTTTGTTTTTTACTTAACTGTATCCTGGAGATTGTGGCAATGCCTAAGGTATTTCTTACTTAATCTTTGTATATTCTTAATCTTACTAAGAACAACTAAATACTTTATGCTTCAAATACATAAGCTAAAGACATTCTGGAATAGGTCTATGCCATTAGAGTAACCTAGGTTCAGGCCGTTTGCCAGAACTACTACGACCTGAAGAAGGTACAGGGAAAGATTCCTCCTTTCACCTAGAATTTTAATTTATTAACAAAGAATTTTGACTAGCCATTTATCTGGAATGACTAATCAAGACATAATCAAGAATATAGGCCCATGATAGCCCACAAATTCAGTAGTTCTCATCGGTCTACTTTTCGAATATCTGTTGAGCACCCTCACCTGTGTAAAGATTTTTGGTGTAGGTACTTTGGAAAAAATAAATGGTATCCTCGAGAAGCTTACAAGCATTAAAGTGATACTTCTCTGCTTAATTATCCTTTTCTTTTTCGTTTTTTTTTTTTTTGAGATTTTATTTTTTTGTTCATGAGAGACATAGAGAAGCAGAGACATAGGTAGAGGGAGAAGCAGGCTCCCCGTGGGGAGCCTGATGTTGGACTCGATCCCAGGACCCTGGGATCATGTCCTGAGCCAAAGGCAGATGCTCAAGCCACCACCCAGTTGTCCCATTCTCCTTTTCTGTCAATCATACTTTTTTCTTAGTGTTCTTTAATTACTCTGTTAGACTTGTTTGTATTTGCAGTGCTCCCCATACACCTAGATCTTAAAAATAGTATAGAACAACATTTATTGGTTGATATGACTGTCTCTCCATACCAGGTTAGAGGGTTTTTAATGGTAAGGATTCTTTCTGCTTTCTGTCTTGCCTAGTACCTAATACATGATACCTCTCAGTAAAGTTGATTGAGTAAATGGAAGACCTAGTGGGTTAAAGGAGAAATAAAATTGTTGTCAGGAAAAATATCTTTTCAATATTCTTGCCAAAATTTCTCTGAAGGGACCCAAGTAAAAGATGTAAGTGGGATTTGTTATTTATTTATTACAAGACACTGTGCTCTTTTTGGACCTCTGAACCATGTGACCGATTTTTAGAAATTGTGACAAAGCTGATATTGGGCGCCTAGGTGGCTCAGTTGGTTAAGCGTCTGACTCTTGATTTTGGCTCAGGTCATGATCTCAATCAGGGTCCTGGGATTGAGTCCTTCTTTATTTTTTTATTTTTATTTATTTATTTATTTATTTTTGAGTCCTTCTTTAGATTCGACACTCAGCTCTCAGTGGGGATTTTGCTTAAAGATTCTTTCTTCTTCCTCTGCCCCTCCTCCTGCTCACATACATGTGTTCTTTCTCTCTTTCTCTCTCTAAAATAAATAAGTCTTTTAAGAAAAATGCTCTCGATATCATAGACTTTAAAAGGCAGATTTTTGCTGTTTCTGTGGAAAAAAAATGATTCTGCTAGGTTCCCACGTTTTAAAAAGATAAAGCATATTAAGCATTTTAATTTATATCTAACTTTTGGAATCAAAAGTCTTTCAAACTTTTCTGTCTGTGTTTCCATGTGCATACTAAACTCCTTGTTCTAGAAAAGGAGAAATCTTATAAATGAATTACTTTTAATACTGCAGTCTATTTCCTTAGAGTAATACCTCCATCTGGTGGTATTTCGGAAAATTACAGCAGAGGACATGAAGCTCGAGTTTAGCTGTGTTTACATAAACTGCATTACCTGTTGTTTGTCATAAAGCTAGATGAAATTACATCAAAAGTTGAGTCTGTTGTGTGTATAAAGAATTGAATGCCCTAGTTTTCAACATTTCAGATGTAAACACCATGTGAACAAATGGTCTTGGGAGTAATAGTAATTTACAAAATCACCTGTTTAGGCCAGACCATTTCTAGGTTACTTTGGGCTGAAAAGTAGTAATGGGAAAAAAGGTCGTTTCTCAGTGAACTGTTAATTGCTTTCACATGTGATATACAGAGGTTAGGAAAGTGTGTGAGAACTTAGTATTACTTCAGATTTTATCACTGTGGTACCATGATGGATGCAGTGATCTTGTCAGAGAAGCAATTTACCGATTTTCTTTTAGTAAAATTACATCTTATCATAGTTTAATTTTAACAAATTACTTTCCCACAGAATGAGAGAACACAGATATAAACTTAAAAACAGGTAAAAACTACATTTTTTTTCTACCTGTGACTGTGAGGATTTTCAGCACATTTATCCTTTTCTTCACATAATTTCTACATTAGATTTCCTATAGTTAAATGGCTTTTTAAGGATGAGGGACTGTGGCTTCCCAGGTTTCAAGCCCAGGATTTTGTGTTTGATAGATTTTGCTCATTATCTTAGAGGAAGATTGTAACCTGGTTGTTTATGTTTTTGCCAAAACTGTACCAAATCTAACAAGCATGTCAGTTACTACAGATTAACATTAATTCTTTTTTCTGTTTGTTTGGCTATTGGATGTGGAAATATGACATAAATAAGGTTTAATGATTTGGGGCTTTCTGCTGACTTTTAAAAGGAAAATTAAGTTCCTAATAAATTTTGTTTGAAATCTCTTTATTTTCAAATTGTAGCCAGTCGGATGATGATTCTGGGTCAGCTTCAGGCTCGGGATCTGGTTCAAGTTCTGGAAGCAGTAGTGATGGAAGCAGTAGCCAGTCAGGTAGCAGTGACTCTGACTCTGGATCTGAATCCGGCAGTCAGTCAGAGTCTGAGTCAGACACTTCCCGAGAAAACAAAGTCCAAGCAAAACCACCGAAAGTTGATGGAGCTGAGGTAATAAATAAAGTATCCTGAAAGATAGATTTCTTGTACTACTTTGGAAAAATTTACAACACTGGTTTTATAGCATTCTTAATCTAGCTTTTAGAAAACATTAATTTTAAACATTAGAATTTGCTTTCTCAAACTTGTAGTTAAATATCTGTGGACTTAATTGACTTGGAAGAGAAGCAGTCAAGCAAGTACAAAATAAACAAATAAAACTTTCTAAGGCAGAAACTGAGTTTCATAAATATTCATTGTCTCATGGATAAAAATTAAAGGCTTTGTGACTTCTTTCTGTTAATCTTCCAGTGTCTGATCTCTACTTTCAAGATCTTCAAAGGAGATACTTTATTGTTAATAGCAGGAGAATCTAACAGAACTTGCTTCCTTGAAGATACTTGGTAGAGTAGGCTAAGGGTCATTCTGTTTGAAAAAAAAGCTACTGCAAGATTTACTAAACCTATGTATACCTCATAATAGAATACAGTAGTGTTTCTTAGAGTACCAGTCCATGGTAAGATCCTTGGGTCAGAATATACATCAACACAAGCTTCTTTCAATAAGAGAAAAATCTCGCTGTCTAATAAATAAATACAAATATAAGTAATATAAGTCAGTTGAACTGAAACTGTATTTAGTTGATATAGTTGATTTGCATTCTGACTCAAGCTCTTCATCTTTACCTCACCTCAATTAAACTAGGCAGCCACTTCTTGAGTAGCGCTGGTGTCCTGTAATGACACTTTATTTTTTGAAAATAATATTCAGTGTCAAAGAATATATTGATTAATATTGTTATCAGTGCACTATAACTGTTGTATATGCAACTAAAGCTCAGAATTTTAATTGCCATAATATTGTATTACTCCTACTGGGAGTATAGACAAGAGTCTTCTTACTCGAGGCAGTGATAATGTTGGTACTGCTGTTCAGTAAATTAACCTTTTTTTCAGTTTTTTCAAAAGTTCATCCTTCTGTGATTTGTATTTCTCTGATAGTTTTGGAAATCTAGCCCCAGTATTCTGGCTGTTCAGAGGTCAGCAATGCTCAAGAAGCAGCAGCAGCAGCATCCAACTTCATCCAATAGTGGATCAGAGGAGGTGAGTTTTCATTATGAAAAAGCAATTACTTTTAGGGCAGCCCGGGTGGTTCAGCGGTTTAGCGCCACCTGCAGCCCGGGCTGTGATCCTGGAGACCGGGGATCGAGTCCCACGTCGGGCTCCTTGAGTAGAGCCTGCTTCTCCCTCTGCCTGGATCTCTGCCCCCCCCCCCCCCCCCCCCCACTCTCTCTCTGTCTTTCATAAATAAATAAATAAGTAAAATCTTAAAAAAAAAAAAAAAGTAGACACGATGCTGAATCATTTAACTGGGTGGGGTTATTTATGAAATTATTACACAGTAAATGTTGTGAAAGGATGAGGAAATAACTGTTTAAGTATGTGTATCAGGAGCCTTGAAATATCCATATTCAGTTATCCAGTAATTATACTTTTAGGGATTAATCCAAAATGAGCGGTGTGTACATTTGCTCATCACAGCAAAACTAGAAATAAGCTAAATATGAATACTATGAAAATAGACAAATGTGCCTATTAAACCATACTTGTAGAGAATATGAATAACAGAATTTACAACATCTTTTTAAAAGAGTAGGCTATGGCTTTAAAACATATAGTTCCTGTGCACACATAAGTACACCAGCATGTATATTTGTACAGAAATAGTCAAGAACTGTGTAAAAAAACTGTCTAATGGGGCAGAAAAATACTAAGTCAAAATTTGACATACCAACAATTACAATTCTTTTTTGAGACGATCTTAGGCAACAGTAATAGTTTTCAGAGATGGTAGATTTTAAGGTATTGTACAAAATGCTGACATTGTGATATTTACTTAATTTCAATGGCTATGTTATAAATTCATAATAAAGATGTTATTACTTTGTGTGCTAATGGTACAAATGTAACAACATCAGAATAAAGCTTTAACAGTGTTATTAGCAAAGTGGATATTAAGTAGTATGACAAGCAAAAATTTGACATCAATGGTCAGATTCTCATCATTAATAACATTAGTTTTTTTCTTCTCCTATAGGATTCCTCCAGCAGTGAAGATTCTGATGACTCATCGAATGAGGTCAAAAGGAAAAAGCATAAAGAGTATGTCATTTTGTTTAACCAATCATTTTCATATCAGGAAGACTTTACTGATTTTGTTTCTTCTTTGATGAAAAATTATTGTCAAAAGTAGACTTTTGTAAATTCTTGGTTTATGGCATCTTATTAGGTTAATTTAAACCAGTATTCTTTAACATTTGTCTTTCCATGAGGACTTGAGGTTCTTGTGGCACCTATTTATATCCTCTCTTAATGCATATCTCCTATGTATTTTTAAACTCCAGAGATCTACTTGGTCATATCAGAAAATCTTAGTAACTTGGGGAACTTAACGTAGAAGTGTAGGGACTAGTGGATGATGGATTTTGAGTATTTTTTAGTTTATGTTAATGGCTATCTTATTCATCTGTACTTGAAATTTACTTTCTCTGTAGAACTCATTTAGAAACTGACTATAATTTCCTAAAGATCTTGACACAGAAAGTGTTTAAGAGTACTTCAGATTCTCGGTTCAGTTATTTAGATGGTCTAAGTTCTTTTTTCATTTTGTCAAAAATAATATTCCATTGTCTTCGGTCTTACTTTTCTACTTGTATATTCTGCAGTTTTGCTTTGGTGTGTATAGCTTTGGATTTTTTTTTTTTTTTATTCCACTGTATTCACTCATTTTATATGTGAAGATTTTAGTTTCTGAAAATTCAAGTCATTGTATTTCTGTACTCTTGTATCTCTCTTACCCTGTAAATATCTCTGGTACTACTATTAACATATATTAGTCACGTTGGATTCTATCTGTTATAAAATTTATAAAATTCTACTGGATCATCCATCATCATCTTCAAAGATCTTACTGTATCATGTTTTTTAATCCCTTTATTGTTATGCTACATTCTGGCTGATTTCCTCAGATCTGTCTTCTAGTTTACCAAGTACAGTTTCAACTACTGTGTCTCATCAGCTCTCCAAACTCTTCCACTCAGTAATTTCTAAACTTAGCATAGGTAGAGCCAAATAATATTTTTAAAAACCGGTGATTTAAGATGATGGGTAGTCTTGGTTAGATATTGCAATCATTATAATTTGTATTATAAGAAATAAGTGGAGATACTTTCATATATTCTACCTGTTGCTACTTCTAACATGCAAACTCTAGAAAGATCTCAAAAAAATTGCTTCTCATTTTTTTATCATAAACCAGATTTTAGCATATGTGCTGCTTATGTAACTCTTAACGTAGTCATAATTGATGCAAGAGATACAGAGGAATGGAGTAGAAGCAGTAGCTGTGAGACAGGATATGGCATATATATAAGAATTAATGTGTATCTTCCATTTGAAGTTTATGTTATAGCAGAATGTTAGCATGTGCTTCCAGTAATTTTTCTCTACATGTTTATTGGAATTAAATAGACTGAATAGACTAAAAATAACAAGTAATCATTGACTCTTGGTTAAAATGAACTGATTTTTTAAAATTCATTTTTCTGTGCTGTATTTTAGGCTTCTTAATATTATATACTACTTTAAAAATCAGTGCCAGAGTGTGTATTTTTAAAAATCACAGTCTCTTGAAAAGTAAAATGAAAGGGATTAATATCTTTTTTTTTTTTTTTGAGAGGGCCAGTATAATTATACAAGATTTTCAAAATTAAACCCTATGATTCTTTAAATAGCATACTATGTTTTCATCCACAGTGATAATCAGAATAACATTTCCTTATTTGCCATTCACTGAAGTATATAACTAAATGATTAACCAAATGCTGGAGTTCTAGGAGAAATCTGTGAAGAATATTTTCAAGCATTTCTTTTATTCTAGACACATTTTAATATGTTGGTATGGGTAAAAGTTACATTTTTTTTATAGTAACTGAAATGTAGTTCATTTTGATTTTTTTTTGTATTTTTATTAGAGATAAAATTTACTATACAACATAAGGGTAAATAAACATACTTTATATATTCTATATGCAGTGAAGATTGGCAAATGTCTGGGTCAGGATCTCCATCTCAGTCTGGTTCAGATTCAGAATCTGAAGAAGAAGAAAGAGATAAAAGCAGTTGTGATGAAACAGAATCTGATTATGAGCCAAAAAACAAAGTTAAAAGCAGAAAACCTCAAAATAGGTAAGTTCTAGTATGTTCTTTATTTGATGCTGAAAATTGTTGGTTACAGAAGGTATTCTTTTTGTGTATAGCGTCTCGCATCTTGTTTTATGCTAGTGCTTTTGTAAAACACCTCTATCCTCTGGTCTTCCCTCCCTAGATCTAAGGCAAAAAATGGGAAGAAAATTCTTGGACAAAAAAAGAGACAGATTGATTCATCTGAGGAGGAAGATGATGAAGAAGATTACGATAATGATAAAAGAAGTTCTCGTCGCCAAGCAACTGTCAATGTTAGCTATAAAGAAGATGAAGAAATGAAAACAGATTCTGATGATCTGTTGGAAGTCTGTGGAGAGGATGTTCCTCAACCTGAGGAAGAGGAATTTGAAACAATAGAACGTTTTATGGATTGTCGGATTGGGAGAAAAGGAGGTATTTTCTTAAAAAAACATATTTATTGTTTGGTTGTTTCATATTTAGTAGAGTAATTTCTTGAAGTTATTTCAGTTTTGAAAGTTAAGAGGGTGGCTTATCATCTATTTTGTTTATTTGTTACATGTTTTCCCTAGCCAGCGTATTTTCTTCTCGCAGAATAATTCACTTAACCTCATTTCATTTATTTTGCAGATAATTAGAAAAATTTTTAACCTATGTATTTGAGCTTTTCTGTTGTCATGCCTGAATAATGGTTATTATTTAGGTACTTTAAATTTCACAAATAGTTTGCTTTTAAAATTTTTTTTCTTTCATCTCAAATATGTAGGTCATTTTTAGTTATCGTGACATGTACTTTTTTCCGTTTTTGTCAAGATATGACATACAGTGTTGTATAAAATTTAAGGTAGATAGCATAGTGATTTACATATATTGCAAAAATGATTACCACAAGTTTAGTTTATATTTATTCCATCATCTTTTATAGATTGAATAAAAAGAAAACAGAATTTTTCCTTGTAATAACTTTTAGAACCTACTCTCTGAGTAGCTTTCAAATATACTGTACAGCAGTGTTAACTATGGTCATTATGCTGTACATTACATCCCTAATACTTTATTTGACAACTGAAAGTTTGTATACATCCGCATTATTATCTCCCCCCCCCCCCCACCTCCCCACGCACACATACCTGCTTAGCTGTCTGTGGTAGCTACAGATCTATCTCTTTTTCTATAAGGTTTTTGTTTGTTTGTTTTAGATTCCATATGTAAGTGAGATCATATGGTTTTTGCCTTTCTCTGTCTCACTTATTTCATTTCTAATGCCGTCAGTATTCATCCATGTTGTTGCAAATGGCAGGATTTCCTTCTTTTTGTGGCCAAATAGTATTCCATTATATGTGTGTTACTACATTTTCTTTATCTGTTGATGGATAACTTAGGTTGTTTCCATGTCTTAGCTGTTGTAAATAATGCTGCATTGAACACAGGGGTACATATACCTCCTACATAATGGTTTTGGACATGCAGCTTTTAAAGGCAGCCAGTCATCAGTTACTATAAAGTGCTGTGTGATCTAAGGTGTGCCACTCTGTCTCTTGATCATGTTTTTTTTTTTTTTTTTTAATTCTAAAACTGAGGGATTAAATTGGATAATCTATCCATTCTAAAATTTGGAGTTTGTTTTATGTAATGGGTAATACCAAATTAAATTAAATTCTTGTACCCTGATACTTATTTAAAAGTGCGTACATTTTTCTATTCATATTCTTGAATTTTTGAGTTGAAGGAAACAATCTTATAACAGAATTACAATATTGTGTTTTCTTTTTCAGCTACTGGTGCTACTACAACCATCTATGCAGTTGAAGCAGATGGTGACCCAAATGCAGGATTTGAGAAAAACAAGGAACCAGGAGAGATCCAGTATTTAATTAAATGGAAAGGATGGTCCCATATCCACAATACTTGGGAAACAGAAGAAACCCTTAAGCAGCAGAATGTTAGAGGAATGAAAAAATTGGATAATTATAAGAAAAAAGATCAGGAAACAAAAAGATGGTAAATACGTTTTAGATTTAATTTTTTAACAGTTCAGAGATCATTATTAAGCTTTTTTTGTTAATAAGGAATACATAGTCAAGAATCCAGTAATCACTTAATTATTTATAGACTTAATTGTATTTGAAAGTAAAACTTTTTGAAAATAGCCATATCTAAACTTCTTAATAACAGTCATGTAGAATGTATCCCATATATTATAAGTTATACATATATAAAATTAAAAATTAATGATTCTTCACTTTATTTCTATTTCAGTTTCTTCATTATTCAGCTGACTCACATGATAAGTGGCAAATGGGAGATTTTATGCTATAAATAGTATTTGGGGGAAATGGTTATTTAGGGGAGATTTTGAAGTCTATTTCTGGATTAATAATCTTTCAGGTTGAAAAATGCTTCTCCAGAAGATGTGGAATATTACAATTGCCAGCAAGAACTTACAGATGATCTACATAAACAGTATCAAATAGTGGAACGAATAATTGGTTAGTAATAAGTGATTTTAACTAAACTTGTATCTTTCCATGCTTGACCTGAAAAAAAATGCAAATTTACTGCTTACACATCAAATATGGTAGTAGTCTTACTGTAATAGGGTATTGTAAACCAGTTGACTAATTCTTGCTTGTGTAGTTTTTTTTTTTTTTTTTTTTTTTTTTTTTTTTTTTTACCAAAAATTAGTCCTCAGATAAGATTCAGTGTGAAAACAAATAAATAAATACCTGATTTATCTCACAGCTCATTCCAATCAGAAGTCAGCAGCTGGTTATCCTGATTATTATTGCAAATGGCAGGGCCTTCCATACTCAGAATGCAGCTGGGAGGATGGAGCTCTAATTTCCAAAAAGTTTCAAGCCTGCATAGATGAGTATTTTAGCAGGAATCAATCAAAAACCACTCCTTTTAAAGATTGCAAAGTGAGTATTGTTTGAAATTTTTAAATAATTGAAAATAGTATTTATGCATCGTAAATACTACAAGCCCAAATAGAGAGTTGGATCCTGATTTCAGATAGGCTAAGAGAGAACTACTTGGTTGATAGGTCTTAGAGGAAATGGTGTTCCTGTAATTGCTGTGTGGTCTTAGATGTGGTGCTGTCTTTTAGCCTTGGTGAGTGAAACTGTCAAGAACATGATTAATTGGTGGTAGTAGTTGTGAGGGGAGACAAAATAGGGTAAATTTCTTAGAAAATATATGCTTGCTTTAAAAGGTAGTGAATATTTTCTTTTAAGGTAGGAAAGAAAAAGGGATATATCCGTAAGAAAAGAGGTAGTACTCAGGACTACTTTGCCTAATATAAGATCTTTATACTTACAGAAATTATTAGCTATAGTTTTGAGGATCAGTATACTACTAGAATTTGTTTTCTTATTACAAGATTGAGTTAAACTGGTAATGGTAATTTAGAAATCAGAAAGTTAAGCCGGTTGAGTGGCTTATTTCTTAGATCAGGGCTGCACAAGCTTACTGAAAGACTTTAACAAAGCTCTTGCTTGTGAACTGTGTAAGACTCAAGTATTTCAGCAGGAACTTACTTATTTCTATCATTTTCTGCCCAAAAAAAGAAGACAGAATATTTATCACTGTATATGGCTGTTACAGTAAGGCATAACAGTCTTCTTTGAATGAATCCTGAGATATATTTTGACCCATGGAATGTCTGAGCTTGATAATTGGAGATAACAATTTCAAATTTTACAGTAAAAGCTGAGATTTTGATCTTCTAAAATTCTCACATTTAATAGTTCTTATTAACATTTATTTCTACTAAAGGTATTAAAACAGAGGCCAAGATTTGTAGCCCTAAAGAAGCAGCCGTCCTATATTGGAGGACATGAAAGTTTAGAATTAAGAGATTATCAACTGAATGGTTTAAATTGGCTTGCTCACTCTTGGTGCAAGTAAGTATATTTTGAATTGTCTGTTTAATTTGAGGGCATATGAATTTCACAAATCCAGGATTTGGAAAAGATTTCCATCAATATCAGGGATAAAGATTTTGGCGTTTATATGCAGGTTTTTAAATTTCCTTAGTATGTACGTAATACTACATATTAAGAAGAAAATCCAGTGGGGTTTGAGTTTAACCTATTTAATTGCCACACTACTTCCTATTACTTTTAATCTTTAAGCTTCCTTTGGACTAAAATGGTAAACTTTGTCCACTTAAACTATTACAGAGGCCTTTCCTAAAATTTCTTACTTATAGCTAATAAAAGTGGTCTTTTGTTTTTATGTCCGATTAATTTTAACTATTTAAATTTGTGTATATGGGTTATGTAAAAAAATGTCTTTGTAAAATTCTGAACTTAATTGCATACATAATTTTTGCTTTTAATTTTGTAGAGGAAATAGTTGTATACTTGCTGATGAAATGGGCCTTGGAAAAACAATACAGACGATCTCATTTCTGAACTATTTGTTTCACGAACATCAATTATATGGACCTTTTCTGTTAGTAGTACCACTCTCCACCCTTACTTCCTGGCAAAGAGAAATTCAGACATGGGCTTCTCAAATGAATGCTGTGGTTTATTTAGGTGACATTAACAGCAGAAATATGGTAAGTTGTTTCTCCACAAATTTAAAAATATAGACATACTTGTCTTTGAGAACAGGTATTTTGTCTTTATAGTCTTAATTTCTAGTGTAAAACCTGCCACAAAGTAAGTGTTCAATACATGCTTAATTGGCTGTAATAAAAGACTATTTTCAGTTGAGTATTACTTTATATGATAAATGTTTTTAAACTTCTTATGGAGAGTTTCAAATATACAGGATAGCAGACAGAAGAATATAATAAACCTCTGTGTGCCCATCTCCATCTTCAGAGTTTCAGTGCATTGCCAGTTTTGTTTCATCTGTACCTCTACAGAGTACTTTCCTCCCAAATATTGTGAAGCAGACTCGGATATCCTATTTCATCCATAAACGCTGTGTTATTAAAAGAATTATCTCTTGTGTTTTGTTAAATGAGAACTTCCATCAGTGGAAAGTGTGTATTAAAAACGCGTCCGCTTTATTTTTTACAGGTTTTGATGTACTGTGGTATTTATATTTCATTTATAAATAAGATGACTAGCTTGTTGAACTGTTTTAAGAATTAAAATGATTTTCTTACATAAACATATACATAGTTTTTTATGTACTTTGAAGGTTTTTTTTTTTTTTTTAGATACTCAAATAAAAGTATACTTAATGTTTTCCTTAAAACTATCTTTGAAATTTCTTGATAGATACGAACTCATGAATGGATGCATCCCCAGACCAAACGGTTAAAATTTAATATACTTTTAACAACTTATGAAATTTTACTGAAGGATAAGGTATGTATTACCTATGCTTTTCTGTTTGGTGTATATCCCTTTTTCCTTTATATATTGTGGATAGGATGAGAAGATAAATCATGGGTCAGGAAACTACATCCTGTGGGTCACATTTGGCTTGTTTTTTATGACCTTTGAACTAAGAATGGTTTTTACATATTTGACGGTATAAAAACAACCAAAGAGTTATGTGACAGAGACTACTACACATTGTCTGCAAAAAGCTAAAATATTTACCATCTGGGTCTTCATAGGAGAAGTTTGCCAACTGTTGACTTAACGTAAAGCTAATTCGGCATAATAGGTTGATTTGTAAGGTCTCTAAAGAGGAGGAAAATTGGTAAAAGAATTAATTACTGCTGGGTGAAGCACTATGCTGAATGCTTTATAGATGTTAATTCTTTGTAGTTCATATCTCAAGTAATTCCCATCTATTTTATAAGATACTGCTATTTCTACTTTTTTGGAAAGAAAAATCCAGTCTCACAAGAGGTTAATAAGCTTGTCTCCCAGAACACAGAACTGTTAAATCGCAGAATCAGGCTGTTTCTGTTTTAAGTAAGAGACTTACCATTTATATATTAGAGATCCACAGTTCATAAAAATTGTACAGTGAATTATTTCTACACTTGGCGTAAGACACCTCCAAACTTATATCATGTTTTCTCTAAATTAGTAGAGGCTTCTGCTGGCCTTCGGCTAAAAACCTTTTGTAAAAATTTTTAAATGATACTATTTTAATGATACTGTTTTTTGTTTTTTTTTAATGAATGTGTAAGCTAGTAAAACCTTTCATTTGCTATTCTGTTTTCCAGTGAGTGAATTAGTCATGGAAGGAACTTTGTTTTGCATGTTGAGTTACTTGATTTGAGGATTTCAGTAAATCTTGAAATAATATAATTTTTATTTGAAAAAAGACAGAAGTTTGCTCTTAATTTTAATATACCTCAGTTTAGTAATTTGAATTTAAATTTTCTCTTAAGGATTTAACTTTGTTCTTCTGTTCATTTTAAGGCATTCCTTGGAGGTCTAAACTGGGCGTTTATAGGTGTAGATGAAGCACATCGATTGAAGAATGATGACTCCCTTCTGTATAAAACTTTAATAGACTTTAAGTCCAATCACCGTCTCCTTATTACTGGAACTCCTCTACAAAACTCCCTCAAAGAGCTCTGGTCTTTGCTACATTTCATTATGCCAGAAAAGTAAGATAAATTGGGATATACGGTTTTAATATTAGTTCTGTATCTTTAGTTTAGCTAGAAAATTATTAGTGTTGGTAATAAGGTCCACAAGAAGTTTTATTGCCCTAGAACATTAGACCACAGATTTCTAAGAAGGAAAATAAAGGACATGGGATGCAGCATTTCATATTTCTAATAATATTTTAAGTTTTCAGTTTTGTAAATAAGTTTGAGTCATGTATAATAAATTATGACAGTTAATTTTGCCCATGTTCAAAATAAAATTCGCTTGAAAAACAAATAGTGTCCTTCCTGGTATTTAACAGTAGCAGTAACAATAACAAGGTACTGGTAATGCCCTTTTCTATATGAGGGAAACTAGATTAAATAAGGGCTAGATAACTTGTTTAAGATCACATTCTTTTTCAATAGATTCAGAACTTTAAAATTGCATTCTTTGAGAAATATTTTAGTGACAATTCTGTATTTGAAAATATTTAATTTTATTTAACATCTTTTACTCAAGGAGAATCATAATTATATAAAACAATTCATGTTTTACCTTTATATAGATACATGGTGGATTTCTTGGGAAGGATAATTCTTAGAAGTGGCTAATATTAGCAAATCTTTTTTCCTGAAAATCTGTATTTTGCTTATATATGACTACTCTCAAAAATCTCATATGCAGGGGCGCCCAGGTGGCTGCCCTCCACTCAGGTCAAGGTCCCAGAGCCCTGGGATGGAGCCCTGCATCGGGTTCCCTCCTTAGTGGGGAGTCTGCTCTGCCTTTGCCCCTCTTCTCTGCTGGTGCTGTCTCTTTGGCGTTGAGCGCTCACTCTTATCTTTCAAATGAATAAATCTTAAAAAAAAAAAAAAAAACTTCAGTGTTATATGACTTTTTTCAATGATTCTTCCATTTTCTTAAATTTTTAAGGTTTTCTTCCTGGGAAGATTTTGAAGAAGAACATGGGAAAGGCAGAGAATATGGTTATGCAAGCCTCCACAAGGAGCTTGAGCCGTTTCTGTTACGCAGAGTTAAAAAAGATGTGGAAAAATCTCTTCCTGCCAAAGTTGAGCAGATTTTAAGAATGGAAATGAGTGCTTTACAGAAACAGTATTACAAGTAAGCAGTAAACAGAGCACATGTTGTAGACATTTAATTCTAAATAATCTCCTGTAACCTTGTCTCATCAAGGTGTCCCACAGCACAGTAGGTCTGTAGAGCCATAACAGTTCTTGAATTTTAGAATAGATTTACTCTCTGGGCCATTGAACAAAGAGAGCTTGAATGGCATGTTCAAGTTCTTGGCTAACCTAAGATTAATTCGTAATTAATTTGAGTTTGTTTTATGCTTTGTTACCATATAGAAGGTTCTGTTCAGTGTAAATACTAAAGTATTAGTAATACTAAGGCATTATTTTGTAATTATGATAATTACTTAATTGACAGAGGCCAGAAAAAGAAACAAAATTTTTGACTTCCCCATTGAATATTAATCATACTTTAGATAATTTATATATGTAAAATCTGTGCAGTAGTACTTCAAAGAATTAAAAGGGAATATTTGTCCTAATGTCTTTTTAAACATTTAGTTGCATAAAAAACACTGCTACATGCACTTAGATTCTCAGAAATTTATTTCATGGTAGAGTCTATAGGTGCCATACATTGAAAGAAATATATTTATTGCATAAATTTTAGGTTTGTATTGTGGAAAATTTCAAACATATACAAAAAAGAGGGTCATATAATAAATTCCCAACACTCAGCATTGTTTTCAACTCGTAGCCAGTCTTATTTTATCTCTAACCGTTCCCATTTCCCCCACCTCCTATCATTTTGAGGCAAATCAGAGGTGAAATTGTTTCAAATCCCTCGAAGACTTCCTCATAAAAAAGAAGAAAATTAAAGGTGGTAGAAGACAAAGTACATTATGATGAGGGGAAATGTTACATAGTTATTAAGTATTTTAGAGTAATAAAATAACCACTCAAAATTTTCTACAAGTTGAATATGTATCATATGTATCGTGTTATTGTAATTTAGAGAAGGCATTGTGAGTAAACCAGGTATGTTTATGAGATTTCTTGTAGGTCTTTAAGAAATTGGGTTTTGGTTTCCTAATCTAATAAAATTTGTAGGAAGGTTAATATAGATAACAGTTGGTAATTTTTGAAGTAACTTTGGCGGGTGCGGGGAAGGATTAATACATGGTATTCACTGTGTTACATTAAGCCTTTTTATTGTGTATTGCACAGATAATAGGTTATTTGTTGTGTTCTCATTAATGTTATGAAAGAACTTCATCAATCTTATGAATAAGGTTTGGTCCACTGTATATCCAGTTGTGAACATCATAATAGTGCAGTTTTGCTTTGGTGCTTAATTGTTTTTTTATGGTTTTAGAATTTATTCTGATAAATACTCTGCTAAGCCTCATTTTTGTGTTTTTTTTTTCTTTTTCTTTAAACAGATGGATATTAACTAGGAATTATAAAGCCCTCAGCAAAGGTTCCAAGGGCAGTACCTCAGGCTTTTTGAACATTATGATGGAGCTAAAGAAATGTTGTAACCATTGCTACCTCATTAAACCACCAGATAATAATGAATTCTATAATAAACAGGAGGCCTTACAAGTAAGGATTTTAAAATATTGTTACCTTATGGTAAAATGAAATTCTAGAAATGCTTATTTCAGTTATAACTGAAAATGGCACATGGCTTTAATATACTGGTTAGGAATTCTCTTTGGTTATGGTATAATTAGCGGTGTTGGTTTTTTTTTTTTTTTAAGTCTTTATAAGAAAGCCTTCAAAATTATAATTTTATCCAATTAATTATTTTAATAATTTTTCTAAAAATGGATTTGAAGGGACTACTAAGATTTATCCAGCAGAAATCCCTTTGTATATTCTTAATTGACAAGAATTCATGTCAGTGAATATGCTGAATTTGTGATATGGCAAATGGTAATCTTGAGAAAAATATCTTGACCTCAGATTTTACCCTTTTTATCACTTCTGGAAGACAAATGAGAAGTGTGAAGAAGGCACAGCTGCCATCCAGCCACAGTACTGCTTTATAGTTGTAGGTTCAGTGACTGATAGGTATAAATTAAAACATTTTCTTAACTGTTTTAAAACCTTTAGTTGCTTAGTTGCTGCTGCTTTTAGTGTATTGTTTTTCAGCTAAGATTTTTGGAGAAGTAGTGTAATAACTAGCAAATAAAGTAAAACTGACCCCGTTGCCCCCTAAACGTGACGAGAGCCTAGGTGCTAAATGGCAATGGAAATTTTAGCTTGTCGTAGATCAAAATGATCCTAGAAGGGTCCTAGGAAACTTTCACAACTGAAATAAACTATTTTCCAATATTATAAAAATATAGTATTTCAGTTTTAAATAATTAAAGGTGAACTGTTAAGTGGAGCATTTGTTTCATTTGATTGATTCTTTTTACATGCTGTAACAGTTGTAATTTATTGTTTCCTAGCACTTAATCCGTAGTAGCGGAAAATTGATTCTTCTTGACAAACTGTTAATTCGCCTAAGAGAACGAGGCAATAGAGTTCTTATTTTTTCCCAAATGGTGCGGATGTTAGATATACTTGCAGAATATTTGAAATACCGTCAATTCCCCTTTCAAGTAAGCATTTCGTTTTTTGTTTTTGACTTAAATTTCATTTGATTCTTGAAGGTGTTCTATAAAATTAACTGTGTATAGATTTCTATATAAACTTATTCTTAAGATAATATATTTGTTTTAAAAATTTCTATTTGTGGGGGCTCCTGAGGGCTCAGTTGGTTAAGCGTCTTGCTCTTGATTTTGGCTTAGGTCATGATCTCAGGGTCTGAGTGGGGAGTCTCCTTGAGATTTTTCTCTCCCTCGGTGTTCTCTCTCGGTCTCCCTCTCTCAAATAAATCTTTTAAAAAATTATTCGTGGGGTGCCTATTAGTTCAGTCAGTTTAGCGCCTGACTCTTGATTTTGGCTGAGGTCATCTTGTGGTTGTGAGATTGGCTCTGCATCAGGCTCTGCACTGGGTGTGTGGAGCCTGCTGAAGATTGTCTTTCTTCCTCTCCTCCTTCCCATCTTCCTCTCTAAAAAATTAAAAATTCTGTTTGGCATTATTTGTTTCTTCTTGACCTTGCATTTTAGCAGCAAAGCAGTTTTTCCTTTTCTCTGATTTCTGTTTTAATTATATATTCCTCTTCTGTGCTCAAATCTAAATGGGCAGCCTTATGTATTAGGCTTTAGTTTGAGGAAGAGAAAGAGCATTCCTTGTGAATGTTACCAGGACTTACAGATTCTGAAGAATAATATTCTCATAATTATTCTGATACACAGTTTGCTGAATAAAACTGTAGACTACTCTAACGAAGGTACTAACAACCAAAATGGTGTATATTCCATCTATTCAGTATTTATTTTGAAATCCATTTAGTGTAATTAAAGCTAATAGGAATGAGTGATGTTTAGAGTCAGGTGCTAGTCTCAGTACTTTCTAATAATTTATTTAATCCATATTTAATCCTTCCATGAACAGTGCTTAGAACCTAGTAAACACTCCCATAACTAGTAAATGATACATATTTAGTGCAGGCAGTAAAATAGAAGCAGAATTATAATGATGAACCTCAGCAAATATAATCCCTGCTCTGTTGGAGCTTATATCCTAATCTGGAAGATAGACATTAAGCAGATAATTACAAATAAATAGAACGTTACAGCTGTGGTAATTAATGTCTGCTTTGAAGGACAGGTTTTTGGTGCTATGAACATGATTGAGAAATATATAGTCATTCAAGCTAGGAAAAAGTATCATTGTTTGATTTCCTTAACAACTTTATTGAGATGTAATTTCCATCCTATGCGATTCATCCACTTGAAGTGCACAATTAAGTAATTTTTAATATATTCACAGACTTGGGCTGCCATCAACACAATCAATTTTAGAATGTTTTTATCCCCTCAAAAAGAAACTACCCTTTAGCTATTACCCTGTTTTTCCATTCCACCTCTCTATCCCGCCTCAACCTTATGTTGGTTTGTTTTTAGATAAACTATTATGTGTATGTGGTCAAACAAAACAAATAGTAAACAAGTGCTTGTAATCAGTGGTTCTCTGGCTTTAATCCCTTCTCATTCCCAGATTAATTTCCAGAGAAAATTATTTTTAACATTCTTTTGGTTTAGATCATACCTCAATAAATGATATGCTTAGTTTTTTAAGTTTATACTGATTATGATTTTTAATGAAAAACAAATAGCACAATTTCTTTTTTTTTGGGAGGGTGGATATCAGCTAGTGTTTAGTAAGCACTCAATATATGTCAGACACTGTGCTAAGTGTTTTACTGTGTTAATTCACTGAATCCTCTGAATTTTCTGAAGGAAGTACCACTATCATGTCCATTACCTCAGAAAGGGACGAGGTGAAAAGTCAAGATCTCTTGCCCAGGCACCCATGAATACTGAAGACACTCAGATGCAGGCTGTTTGACTAGAACCTACCATGGTGCCCAAATCCGTGACTTTCAGACTTAATCAGCGGCTTTTGCTGGACCCCTTTCACAGAGTTTCTGATTCAGTAGATCAGGGATGGGGCTCAAAATTTGGCATTTCCAAGTTCTCAGGTGACACTGATAGTTGTTGGTCTGTAACCTGTTAATGGAACTGGGAATCAATGCGTTGTACTGACATTTTCAAAAAATGCAATAGATTTTAATGCATTAGAGTTTATCATGATACATTGTGTCACGTAACTTGCTTTGGGTGCACAGCTGTGTACTCATTCACATCTAAAATGTATTTCTTATAGTGAGACTCAGAATGATTGCCATTGCCATTATTTACTAGGGAAATAGTTTTAGTAATTAAGAGCACAAACTTGAGAGATAGAATGGCTGGGCATGGTCTTCTTGCCTAAGAAGTACCTTCTACTCTTACAGTCTTAGCAAAAGCAATGCTGCCTTTTCTACTAACTTAATTCTATAATTGATTATAATATTTTTAAATATTTGATTCTGTTATATGCAGTATTCTAATGTGTTTTATTCTAGAGATTAGATGGATCAATAAAGGGGGAGCTGAGAAAACAAGCTCTAGATCATTTTAATGCTGAAGGATCAGAGGTATGAGTGCTTTTTAAAATTGCAAATTATTTTAATCATTATTTTAATCATGTGCTTGTTTTTTATTTAAAAAAATCTTGTTAGCCAACTTTGTTTTGTACATGAGATTTAAAAATCAGTATTCTGTGTTAAATCTGAAGAATTTTACCCTTTCCTATCAATACTATTTCAGCATAGGACAGTTAATTTGCTTCAAGATAAATTAGCCCAATTTTATTTAGAATTTTTTAAACTTGGTCTACATCATCCCAATGTATATTTGTATTTTGGAGTCTTGTTGCCTGGTTTTGCCAAAGGTTTTTGTATTTTAGTATTTTTTAAAACTACCTTTTAGTTTTATTGGTAAAATACCTTGAAATTCAAAACAATTGTAAAATTCTCCTATTTATTATTTACAGTCACAATTCAAAAGAACTTAAAATTGAGCCTATTTATGATTCCTTACAGGATTTCTGCTTTTTGCTTTCCACAAGAGCTGGAGGCCTAGGAATTAATTTAGCCTCTGCTGACACTGTTGTTATATTTGATTCTGATTGGAATCCACAAAATGATCTTCAGGCACAGGCTAGAGCTCATCGAATTGGGCAGAAGAAACAGGTATTATTTTTTTCCATTTATTTTACTTTTAAAGTTTCTTTTTTTTATGATCATCAGTGTTTGGAAGTGATTTTGGTTTATCCTCCTGGTCATATCATCGGAACACAGTCATGTTACTCTTTAACAGGTAAGGTACATAGGAACTCATTTTTCAAAATCACCTGTCAGTCTGGCAGAATTGAAGTAACCAAGCCAAAATAGGATTATGTACCCTCTTTAAATCATATTCTGTTTATAGCTGTAGAAAACCAATGTTTTTCATTCAAAACATAAACTTTAAAATGTCTTTATTTACTTTGACTATTAAAAGAGATTTGCTTAGTATATTGCTACCTTTGTGTTTACCTGTATTTTATCCATTTGCCTATAAGATTTTTTTACACAAAAAAAGCCATTCTCGTTACAGTTTTTGTACAGCTATCTGGCACTGTTGTAATAGGCCTTGAGAAAAAACATCTGTCATCATTCTGATGCCTTGGTCTTTGTATTTTAATTCACTCTACCTAGAATAGTGCTGCTCAAACTTCTCTAGAGTGGAGATATGAACAAGTAGCACAGAAAGACTTACCACATCTTACCACCTTTTTAAAATTTCATATTTTCTACTGAAAAATATGCCCATAATTTTAAACTGAGAAGATATTTTACCCAAATAATTCTCAAAACTGTCATCAGAAATACATTATTATTTCTGTAATTTTTTATACTCTGGAACAATGTTGCATACCCCTAAGTGAAAGCTTGTATTTATAGCAATGGTCCCATTTTACAACAGCTATTTTTAGCACCACCTTTTCCTTGAATTGGATACATGAATTTGAAAATAATTTGAATGTCCTAATATCAATTTAGGTTTAAAAGAGCCTCTTTTTAAAAAATACATATTTTAACCTATAGTACTACACGAGAATATAAAGAATAAATTTAAGAGTTGGGGAAATAAGAGCAAGACTCTTTCTCCATAGAAAGTACAAAGGAAGGAAAGAGCAGGGGTATATTGGTGCATAAGAGAGTAAAAATTAGTATTAAAATTAGATAACAACATTTATTTGCACATTATAAAGAGAGGCAAATCTTGAAGTACGGATAATAACATACCAGGATAAATTTTAGACTGTCAAAGAGTAGATGATCAGGAAATAAGATAATCTCACAAATGAGCTGGGCCTAATCTATATGTGAATAGTCAAAAGAGCCCTGTTTTATGAATGAGATGGGGGATAGTGGTTAATTGCACTAAACAGACACTTCCTATATTGAAATCCTCAACACCTGGCTGGATTCACATTCCATTTATATTACTTAAAGACTACTTAAAGGGCACCACATTTTCTAATAGATGATAGAAAATAGAGGATATATTAGAAGAACCAGTTAGATATCATAGAAAGTTACATGGTAGACCTCTGGGAATAATATCTGAATAAGCTCACAAAATAATGGTAACATAGATTTCTTATTGTTATGTTACAAAACTTAAAAAAATAAATGTGATATAAATATGAATATACTTTAAAATATAATACATTTATTTAATACATTATCATTTAATTTAAAATATATAAATGTGCATATATATATATTTTTTTATTAATGGTTATTGAGATACATTTTTTATTCTTTCATTATGGATGTACTATAGTAAGAATCCTGTGCTTCATGTACCTGGCTGGTTTTTCTTTGTTTTTTAAGTTTTTATTTAAATTCCAGTTTTCATACAGTACAATACTAGTTTCAGGTGTACAATATAGTGCTTCAGCACTTCCATACAACACCTGGTGCTCATGACAACAAATGCACTCCTTAATCCCCATCACCTATTTAACACCCCCCCCCCTCCTTCCCCCACCTCCTCAAGTTAACCATCAGTTTGTTCTGTATAGGTAAGAGGCTGTTTCTTGGTTGGCTTCTCTTTTTCTCTTTTTTCCTCTATCATCATTTGTTTAGTTTTTTCAAATTCCACATGAGTGAAATTATGCATGTACCTGCTGTTTTACTAGTATTTGGTTTTAAATCTGACACAAAGGTATTTCATATCTATTTTTAAATATTTACATGCAATGACTACAAAATGAGTGTAGATGAGTAATCCAGATGAGTTTTATTGGTGACACCAATACTAAACACATTTGGAAATGATAGCTTTGACAGAGATTAAATAAAAAGATACTCAGTTATCTGCTTTATGGAATAGTTGCAATGCTGAAAAATTGTATATATTATAACTTCATTAAAACTCTTCTTGTTTACATTAAAATAGAATTCGAAATTTGATTCCAAATAATTTAAAAAGTTTTAAAAAATCATTTGTAAGACTTGGGATAGTTTGTCTTTGTGCCTCAATATCCATTTTAATGCAGAATGTCTAGTGTCCTAGGTCCCTATGCTCTATAAGTGCTCGTAAGCTCACCTAATTAATGATTACAAAAACTAAAATTTTCAAAATATCCCTATATGGTGGTACTGTTTGATATGGAACTGCTGACCTTGAGAAATAGGGCCAAATTTCTACACATCAGTTTTTGTCTATTTTAGAAAGCATTGTTTATGGCAGGGTTTCATCATTACCCTGGGGGGATGGCGAACCATCCCCCCAGGGTAATGATTCTGTGGAGTATGAAACGTTAATCAGAATTAAGGGAACCTAGTGTAAATTATCATATATTTTCTACTTTTTCTCCCTTTTTTCTCAGCTAAAAGATAATTTAAAAATTACTGTCATTGCTTTTAGAAAATAAAATAAGCCAATAAAATCTCGTAACCAAAATGTAACAAGGACAACCTCAAAATCATCTTCAAATTGAAGAAATTTAGCTTTTATATATATATTGGTATATATTTTTTAATTTTTATTTTGACCTATTAAAATTTCATGTAGCATGAGCTTCCCGCTCTATACAGTATTTGGGTATTTCAGATTAGCAAAACAGAGCCTTCTTACTACATTTTATGTTTTATCATATGTATCTTCACAGGTGAATATTTATCGTCTGGTTACAAAGGGATCAGTTGAAGAGGATATACTTGAAAGGGCCAAAAAGAAGATGGTTTTAGATCATCTTGTGATTCAGAGAATGGACACGACGGGGAAGACAGTACTACATACAGGTTCTGCTCCCTCAAGGTAGTTCATTGTTTTTTAAGATTTTTTTATTTGAGAGAGAGAGAACATGAACCAGGGGCAGTGAGGGAAAAGTAGAGGGAGAGGGCGAAGCAGCCTTCCTGCTGAGCAGAGCCTGACGAGGGCTCTATCCCAGGACCCTCGGATCACGGTCGGAGCCGGAGGCAGATTGCTTACCTGCCTGAGCTACCCAGGTGCCCTGGTAGTTATTTTAATATTTTTAAAAAAATAATTTTAGAATGCTTCTACAATCATTCTCCTGAAGTATTACATACTATAAATAGATCTTTGAAGCACCATATTTAGTATTGTAATTTTTTTAATTTTTTAAAGCACCAGAGTAATTTCTAGTCAGAGGCATACGTTCAGTGCTGAATTCACGACTCAAGTTTTATAAGTCTTGGGAGAAGTTCCTTTAACTTCCAGGTTTCAAGTTCTTTACTTTTAAAATAAGCGAACTAATAATTCACCTGTCTGACTCTGTCATATAGCTTAGTTATATAAAGTTGACTGTATCAATAGTGAATAAAACAGCAATGTAAATATTAAATTGTTAACTGTTAGTATTAAGCATTTTTGTTTTTCTTGATTTAGTTCCACTCCTTTCAATAAAGAGGAATTATCAGCCATTTTAAAGTTTGGTGCTGAAGAACTTTTTAAGGAACCTGAAGGAGAAGAACAAGAGCCCCAGGTAAAAAAAAAAAAATTGCCTCAAAATGTGCCATTTCTGTAGACTTTTAAGTATAAGGTATATTTACTTCAAAATATATTAAAGTATACTTAAAGATTTTTTTCTAATTATAGGAAATGGATATAGATGAAATCTTGAAGAGAGCTGAAACTCATGAAAATGAACCAGGCCCTTTAACTGTAGGAGATGAATTGCTTTCCCAGTTCAAGGTAGATTTCCTTTCTTTTTATTTTTTTTCCTTAAAATTATTAAAATTGAAAGGGATTGATTTTTTTTGTCATTTCATGTTTTATTAATGTCTTTAAGCACAATCCACATAATTTATTAACATTTTTGTCTTAAAATTTGCTATAGTCTATGAAAATTTTTCTCCCTTATTCTGACAAACCAGTAGCAACTTGTTTTGAAAAGGACCAAATCATTTATGAATAGGTACTTTTAGTGGAATGAGGACAGCTGTTATTCTGATTAGCATCTAAAAAAGTGCTTGGCAAATAGCACATCCTCAAATATATGGGTAAATTAATGAACATTATCTCTTATGTAGATAGTTATGATGGAAGGCTTTTAATGTTTGTTGGAGCAATTTTTGACAAAGGATTAAATTAAGCATTATCTCACCTAAGAAAACTCAAGTTAATCAGTTCATGTAAGCAATGAATGCCTATTAATTAGTACTTATAAATGAGGGCGAAAAGGTTGGAAGGAGTCCTAAAGCAACATAAGTCAGCCAGCTTCATGGAGTAAGTTGTATGTCAGTTGTTTCGTATAAAGAAGCAGGTTCCTCTGGCCATTTTCCACTGTTTGGTTTGTGTCATTTGTTCATCCAGCAAATGTTGATTGAGCCCCTCGAGTGTGCCATGCACAGGGACACAGCAGTGAATAAAAACTTCTGTAACTTTAATGAATCACTTTGGCTGCAATGCGGAGGATATAGTGTAATGGAGTAAGAATTAAAAGCAGGGAGATAAGTCAGACGACTGTTTAATCTTAAGGAAAAATTAAGGTTTCTGGAACTGGTACTTATTCTGAGTATGCTGTGATTAATTTTATATTAAGTTATACTATTTAGTTTTAATTTGACTAATTGGCAGTTTAAAAAAATGTCATTGATAAGGTAAGTAAATACAGATTGCTTTTATATCAGTGAGTTGATACTCCTATACTGCTGGCTTTAGGGCTTCCATCACATTTAAGTAATAAATATGGGGTTCCTGTGTGGCTTAGTTGGTGAAGCATCTGACTCTTGGTTTCATTTTAGGTCATAATCTCATGGGTCCAGGGGTTGAGCCACATGTAGGGCTCCACACTCAGCAGGGAGCCTGCTTGAAGATTCTCTCCCTCTACCCCGCCCCCCTTGCACATACACATACATTGTCAAATAAATAAATCTTTAAGGTAAATAAACAACTAAATAATAGACATGAGAGAATGAATACCATTTGCAGTCTTATTCCTTACACAGGATAAGCATAGGTTTTTATCATCCAGTTTCTGTAATTAGCTTTAATGAATCCCTTCAGTGTACCAGAGTCATCATAATTCTTTAAATGTATTGTCTTATTTAATCTTCACAAAAGTTAGCTCTTTCTATCCTCTTTTTTAAGCAACGAAGAAGCTAGGAACCTAAGGACCCAGAGCTCTTTTTGTCTTGTCAGTAGCTCTAGTACTACTTTTTATGATTATAAAAATGAGAATATTGGGTTGTTCTACAACACTTTGTAGTTAATGGACTAGTGTGGTATTTTTGGCAGAAGATGATTTAACACGTTACTATAAATTATTTTGTTCTGTCAACTAATTTCCTTGAGCAGCAGGACAAAAGAGAATCATTCTTAGAAGTCTTTTGGTTTATTCTACTTTGACCAAATCCATAGTCATCATATTCATTATCCTGAGGATATTTAACTTCTGTTGCCTTATTCTGAATATGTCACTTCTTGTCCCAAAAATGTAACTTAAGGATGAATTCTTCTTTAATACTCTGTTAAAATTCTGGAATTTAAGGTTGCCAACTTTTCAAATATGGATGAGGATGACATTGAGTTGGAACCAGAAAGAAATTCAAAGAATTGGGAGGAAATAATTCCAGAAGATCAAAGAAGACGATTAGAAGAGGAAGAAAGGCAAAAGGAACTTGAAGAAATTTATATGCTCCCGAGAATGAGAAACTGTGCAAAACAGGTGACCTTTTCATTTAAAAGATAGGTCTGTTGTTGTAAGGGTATTTATACTTGGACTGATTGGCTTTGTTTATAAGGTATACTGGTCTATGGTTTCCTATGGTTTCCTTCTTTTGTAATGTTTTCATCTAATTTAATAATTCTTGCCTCATAAAATCAATTGGAAAGTGTTTACTCCTGCTATTGGGAAGAGTTTGTATAGAATAGGTATTCTTCATTAAATGTTTGTTACTGTTTGTCAGGGAAACCATCTAGGCTTGGTGTTTTCTTTGTTAGAATTTTTAACTCTTAAAAAAAAAGTTAACTCTAATTTCTTTTATAAATAAAGAGCTATTCAGAATATTTCTTTTTTTGATTGAGTTTGGTAGTTTGTTTCTTTCAAGGAATTTGTCAGTTTTATCTAAGTTATTGAATTTATGAGCATAAAGTTATTAGTAATATCCCCCCAAAAAATCATCCCTGGTTTTGTTTATTTTTCTATTTCAAACTCATTGATTTGTATTCATTATTACCCCTTTTTTTTTTTTGCTTTGCTTTAATTTGCTCTACTTTTTTTTAGTGTCTTAAGATATATGCTTAAGACAATTGAATCAAGATCTTTCTTTTCTAATATTACTATCATTTAATGCTATGAGTTTCCCTCTAAGCACTACCTTTTTTGAATCTTGTAAATTTTGGTACCTGGTTGTGTTTTCATTTTCATTCATTTCAGAGTATATCCTAATTTGCCTTATGACATACTTTGACCCTTAGGTATTTTTTGTTGGTTTGTTTGTTTTTGTTGTTGTTGTTGTTGTTATGATGCGTGTTTAATTTCCAAATATTTGGTAGATATTCTAAGTGTCTTTGTTTTTGATTTCCAGTTCAATTCTATCATCATTAGAGAGCATACCTTTTGTGATACGAATTTTTAAAAACTTAACTGCTGTTTATTTTATAACCCAAATGAAGAACATAGAGGAGACTTTTAAATAATGGTAACAGTGCCGTCCCAGGCTACATCAGATCCTACAGCAAAAGGAAAGAAACTTTAATACTAGATTTTTTTGTTTGAATTAAGTTTTGTTTTTTAGAACATTGTGTTACAAGATTATTTGTGTTGATTACTGAGCTTTTTTGGTGCCTCCTTAAATTTTGAGTATGAGGCAAGTATGGCAATTGCTTAGTCATCCTTCCGCTATCCTTCCCCCAGGGTAGAGTTTTTTTGTTTTCTTTTTCTTTTCCTGCTACTGTATTATGTTTCCTCTGGGTGCTCTCAGTGCAGTAGAAAACTGTTCCTTTTCTCCAGGCCAGTATCTGGAAGGAAAGTTTTTTCTGATCTCCTGCCCTGATTCCAGTCTTCACTCATGAGCACCTGTTTTGCAGAGGAGTGTCTGAGAGAGGGTACAAGCTCTGTTCTCCATGTTTTTCATTTCCAGGGATCCTATGCTCTCATAGTTACCCAAACTCAGCCTTTAGCAAGTTCTAGCCAACTTCCTTTTGTCTGCGTATATGTTATTTGCTGTCTACCATTTTTGCTTTTCACAGGTGAGCCAGTGTTCAAGTTCTGTCTTTTCTTACAAGCTCTACTGTATCTTATATATTCTAGACTATTAGGTTGCCTAATGATTTTTTTTTATTTTATTTTTTTTAATCTTGTTTTTAAAGCTTTTTTTTTTTTAATTTTTATTTATTTATGATAGTCACAGAGAGAGAGAGAGAGAGGCAGAGACACAGGCAGAGGGAGAAGCAGGCTCCATGCACCGGGAGCCCGACGTGGGATTCGATCCCGGGTCTCCAGGATTGTGCCCTGGGCCAAAGGCAGGCGCCAAACCGCTGTGCCACCCAGGGATCCCTTGCCTAATGATTTTGATGTGTAAGAGAAGTTAGGGTTTTATAGATGAGATTTGTTATTAGGATCGTGGTGACATCCTATCATCTTTTTACATCATTGGCAGAAATGGAGCTAAATAATGTGTATTTGGTCTGAAAGTGACCATGTATGTAGTTTCTTGTTAGTGTTTATTTCTGGCCAGCCCCATAATGATTTCCTTTTATAGTACGTGGTAAGCACAGCACCATATTACTTCTTGTGAAAGGATGGGAGGAGGTTAGAATGAGTAAGAACTGAATACTACCTTTGACTTTCAGTTAGGTCTCAGCATATTAGGAGTTCAGAAAATGCACCATGAGTTTGGAAAAATTCCAGAGACTTACAGAAAGTGTTTTGATGTTTCTGTTAAGTAATGGGTGTTACAAATAAATATTGTTACTTTAATTTTCATTTAAAAGACATTTACCATTGAGATTATTTAATTCTTTGTTTATTATATTTGATTAATTGCTTGTCAATTTTTCTCATATTGTTACAAAAGGACAATTTTGGGGGCACCTGGTCGGCTCACTTGGTTAGGTGTTCAACTCTTGGTTTTTGCTCAGGTCATGATGGCAGGGGTTGTGAGATCGAGCATTGGACTCCTTGCTCAGTGGTGAATCTATTGGAGATTTTTCTTTCTCCCTCTCTTCATCTCACGTGCATTTTCTCTCTCTCTCTCTCTCTCTCTCTCTCTCTCTCTCTCTCTCAATAAATCTTTTTTTTTTTTTTCTCTCAATAAATCTTTAAAAAAAGAAAGGCAATTTTGTATTTTCCTTCTGACTTTTAAGATTGTTTTTAAAGATATTAGGGCCATTAATAACTCTTTGTCATTAACCTGCCATGTTTTTCTCTGTTTTTAATTTTATTTTTAATTGCTTTTAAATTTTATTTATAGAATTTTTTTTGATATCCAGACATTTGAATTTGTTAGTTCTCTCAGTCTTTTCTTTTGTAATGTTTTCTTTGCTCTTACAGTAGAAGCCTTCTGTAAGTCTAAGGTTAGATGCATTTTTGTTTTCCAATTCCAGATTAGTTTTAATGGAAGTGAAGGGAGGCGCAGTAGAAGTAGGAGATATTCTGGATCTGATAGTGACTCAATCTCAGAAAGGAAAAGGCCAAAGAAACGTGGAAGACCACGGACTATTCCTCGAGAGAATATCAAAGGATTTAGTGATGCAGAAATTCGGCGGTAAGATGACATAAGACTATTTTACTTCAACTTGCTTTTGTTAGGAGATGAAACTAAAATACACAAATCCCATAATTTTCAAAGATTAAGATGAGAGTTTTAGAGGAGGCAAATATATGATAATTGTGTAGGGATTGTATGGTTCTATTTTGGGGTGTTCATGATAGCTATGAAAAATAAGAGTTTGGTATCTAATCTCTGCATGTTATTTATTTATTGTTAGTCTGTTAGACTGCTAAAATTTTTTGGTTTTATTAATGAGGTTCAGAATAGTGGCCCTTCTGAATAATATATATTTTAGTACGTTAGATTTATTTATTAAAATTTCTCACTGCATTTATGAGTCCCGATATTACTGTTTTTATGTGGGAATACTTTAGTTCCATATTTTTCTAGTTTTTTAACACTGAGATTTGCTTTTTGAAAGAACAATGTTAAAAAGCATTTCTGATATGTCCAAATAGTAATTGAGGTAAGATAGTTATGTAGTATAAATTCTACTTTTCTTTCAAAGTATGTTTGTTTCTTTATACACATTTATAATAAGGGGAATGGGATAACAGCCTACTTTTGTTTATGTAATATTTTTGCTTATGAAATTTGTAAAAAGGTTTGCTCACTGTTGTATTTTGAGAGTCTGTTGTTTCTTTCAAGCCATTGTAACTCTTTTCTTTTAAATCATAGACCTGACCGATAAAGTTCTTCCTCATTCTTTCTACCAGAAAACTAAATACATTGTTAGATTTTATTAAGGGTACTTTAATGACCACCTGATTTGCTGGACTTTCTGTCTTTAGTTGAAGAACATTTCAACTTCTACTTTTCCTGGATATTTCCCCTCATCCATCAACCATTTGGGTAGCTTTGTTCTTAAGTAAAATTTTTATTTTCCACTGTTGGTATAATACCATACATCTGAATTAAAGCTATTATTCAGTAAACTTTTATCAATACTTGGAATGTTGAGGAGGTGTAGTATGATTGATTGATAATTCTGGATACACTTCCTGTGGTAGCCTTGAACTTGTCTTGTGAAAATAATAAAGTAATTTCTAAAATAAAATTTAGCTTCTATTGTTTTATTTATATTGGTTTCTGAACATCATCCTGGGTGTTAAAATATGTCTTGTTTTACTTAGTATATCTTAACGTTTTAACTTTTTTGTTTTTAACATAGTTTATTCATTTAACTTTTGCACTAACAACTGTTTTCTTATTTCTGCATGTTTATAAATCTATTTTTTAATGGATAGTGAAGCCCACATTTAAACCAAACAATTATTTTCTATTAGGTTTATCAAGAGTTACAAGAAATTTGGTGGCCCTCTGGAAAGGTAAATACATTTGTCTATAATTGCATAGAATTATAGAATGTGTGTTTCATGCTGTCAGCTTTATTTATATATACCACTATTCAGTTTAGCTACTTTGCTAAATTTGCCTTGAAAATCATTCACAAAGTTAGTCTGTAGAAAGCAGATTTCAAATAGACTTTTTTAAAGGATTTCATATTCATAATTCTTTCTAGGCTCTAAAATTTTACCTACAAATGAAGTTTCCTGTGAAATACACATGTCTGTAAAATATTCAGCATTTTTATAATTGTGCTTTTATCCGATCTTTTTCATCACAAACATAAAATAGCAGATTTATCCTTTAGAGAAGGTCAGTTGCTAACTTAGTCTTTTTTTTTTTTTTTTTAAGATTTTATTTATTTATTTATTCATGAGAGACATAGAGAGAGAGGCAGAGACATAGGAAGAGGAGGAAGCAGGCTCATCCCTGGGGAGCCTGATGCAGGACTCGTTCCCAGAACCCTGGGATCATGCCCTGAGTCAAAGGCAGATAGATACTCCCTGAGCCACCCAGGCATCCTGCTAATATAGTCTTTTGACTTAAAGACCAGTTATGTTTTCCCTTACTACGGAAGTTTTCTTAAGTTATCCTAATTATAGTTCCTTTTTATATAAACTATTAAAAAAGAAATTATCAGAAAAATTTGTTTTTAAGTTAATGATTAATTTCAATAATTGCTGATTTGAATATTCTTTGTCCTTTGTTGTGGCATACGCACTGAATATACAGTGTCAGAGACTCAAATTGGCTTAATTCTATTTTTTCCTCTCCAAAACTCCCTCTTAAAGTAATTTTGTTTTATTTTGAATATTTAGAATTACTATATTTATCGAAGAACATCCACATGTAACTGGACCTGTCCAGTTCATGCCTGTGTTGCTCAAGGGTCATCTGTATTACAATGCTTAATCATTTTTGAATTTAAGATTTAATCGGTTTTGAAAAGCTTTTATAGAATTCTTACACGATCTTCAAGTTTGAAGCATACCATTTGTTATATAATGAATTGGTTTACTTTATTTTTCTTGCTTATATAAATGAATTGTTTTCCTGGCAAATATTTTAACATTTTAAAAATTTCTTTTTATATGTCTTGTGCCATTTATGTGAACTAGAATTTGTACGGCATGTAGAGTGACTTGTAGAGCTTGAGGTAGAGTAAAACTTATTCTGTCTTAAATTACACCAGTTCATTGAATGTTTAACTGAAAATTATATCATTTCATTAACAGATTAGATGCAATTGCTCGGGATGCTGAATTAGTTGATAAGTCAGAAACAGACCTCAGACGACTAGGAGAATTGGTGCATAATGGTTGCATTAAAGCTTTAAAGGATAATTCTTCAGGAACAGAGCGAACAGGTAATAAAAATTAAAGTGAGAGTGATTTAAAGAGAGGTAAATGGAAGTTTCAAATAACTTTAACGAGTTATGTAGGTATTACATCTCAGTTACCTATTCGTCGCTTCTTAAAAGATGCTTTAAAAAATAAAGCAGGACTGTTTTTGGGAAATAAGAAATGGGTAACAGAGTTGTATTATAGAAAGCAAGGGAGTCTGTCTGGTATATTGTAGCTGGTTGATAACATTAGAAATTACTGTATTTTTAGTATAGATGGCTGGGAAAATGTAGTGTATACATGTGATACTGGCTTTGGGCATAGATACTTCATTAAGCTTATTTCGTAATTTACCTACCTAAATGAAAATATTTAGATAAGATTTAATAATCCTGAAAAAGATATACTAGGATACTTATTTAGAAGGTGACATTATTAATAGATTGATGTATCTTATGCAGTTGATAAAATGTTTATGGAAATGCTTTCTTTCTTTTTTTTTTTTTTTTTTTTTGAAATGCTTTCTAAGAGATGCTTTCTGTGAATCCACATCTGCTATATTATAATCACTGTAGTACATACTAAAAAATCTTCTAGTGAAGTATAAGGTTTCCCAGCAAGCACCACTCCTCAGTAATACAAACAAGTAATACTTACTAATACAGCTAAATAAGTAATGCATATTAATATAAGTAATAATATATCTTGCTTCGTATTTTATAGAATTGCATATTTCATACTTTTTTTTTTATCTTGAAAATGATTAAGGTGGTAGACTTGGAAAAGTAAAGGGTCCAACGTTCCGAATATCTGGAGTACAAGTGAATGCCAAGCTCGTCATCTCCCATGAAGAAGAATTAATACCATTGCACAAATCCATTCCTTCAGATCCAGAAGAAAGAAAGCAGTGAGTTGCTTAATTTATCCGTTGTAAAAACTTTTTATTCAATAAGTCGGATATGTATGTATGGTATAAAATGTATTATGTCATTGACTAGTTTGAATGAAATGTTTTTAAACAGAAAATAAAACATAGTATTTTTGAAGTTTCAATAATTCACATATGTTCTTCAAAATTAATTTTTAATATAGCAGTTCTAAACTTCTCAGTGGTTATTAACTTTGATACAGGTATACTATCCCATGCCACACAAAGGCAGCTCATTTTGATATAGACTGGGGCAAAGAAGATGATTCCAATTTGTTAATTGGTATCTACGAATATGGATATGGAAGCTGGGAAATGATTAAAATGGATCCTGACCTCAGTTTAACACACAAGGTACCTATATATTTCTTGTTTCTGTTGACTACTGATACTGAATTAGATTTTTGCTTCTAAATTATTTTAGAAATAAACTTGATTGGGATGCATGGGTGGTGGCTAAGCGACTGAGCATCTGCCTTTGGCCCAGGATGTGATCGCGGGGTCCTGGGATGAGTCCCCGCATCAGGCTCCCCACAGGGAGCCTGCTTCTCCCTCTGCCTGTGTCTCTGCCTCTCTCTCTGTTTCTCTCATGAATAAATAAATAAAATCTTAAAAAAAAAAAAAAAGAAAGAAAGAAACAAACTCGATAGGAACCCAAGGCTCTAGCTGTATGACCACGGTGTCCTGGTTTTCATGAGAGGGTTAATTTAAATGATCTTTGAGATTTTGCTTTACTTCTGAAATTATGTCTTTCCTATTAAGGTATAGGTGTATTTTTCTTCCTAGTACTAGGTTTAAAGTAAAATTCTCATTCTGTCATATTACTCAAGAGCAAAAACTATTTTGATTTTTTTTTTTTTTGTTACTATCAAACAATGTTTAAGGGTTTTAGTCTTTTGATACTACCACAGTAGCTAAAATCATTTCTTTGCTTAGACTAGAAAACACTGGAAACATTGCCTTATTATCGTTTAAGTTATCTTTTTATATTTTGCTACTTCACAGAGGAGAGGAACCTTTTGATATTGGTACTATGTCATTTGCTATGTTATGAAGCCAAACTTGAGTAGTTGAAATTTCCACTGTAAAAATTTCTTCATGGTGCATACTTTGGGTCACCTAAATAGCTGATAGATTGTTTTTGAGGAATTTTTGTATACTTTGTGGTTAGATACACTGTTAAATGAGAGAGGAAAGAAATCTAAGAATATTAGATGTTTAATAACACTGGATGCTAAATACACGTATATTTGAAAGAAATTTTTAACCTCATACTTTGTATTATTACCTGATTGGAGGGATTTTTTTTCGTGTATTTATTTAGAACTCATCCCAGGGAAACGAAATCTTTGCTGTGGTTATAGGTATAAAAAAAATGTATTTTGCGTTCTTAGTTGTTTATTCCTACAAATTTTAACGATTGTAACTTGCCAGTAAATTTTACATTATTTCTTTAAATGAGTAAGCATTTTTTTTTTTTAGGCAATAGGTTTCTCGTATTATTTATTAAAGACAACTAGAAAAAAATAATTTCTTTTCAGATTCTTCCAGATGATCCTGATAAAAAACCACAAGCAAAGCAGTTGCAGACACGTGCAGACTACCTCATCAAATTACTTAGTAGAGATCTTGCAAAAAAAGAAGCTCAGAGACTTTCTGGTGCAGTAAGTTAAGATTTAGATGCTTAAGAGCAATTTACTTTTTAGTACGATTAATTTGGTTTACAGTAAGTTAAGATTTAGATGCTTAAGAGCAATTTACTTTTCAGTAAGATTAATGTGGTTTACTGATAGCCCTAGATATCTGCGGCTAATATGACCTTATAAGTATATTTTTCTGTAATTTGGTAGCTTTAATTGCAAATGCTGATACTTTGCTTTAAGTTATCTCTGCATTCCTGTTAAAACTGGCAAGTCTTATCTTTCAGAAGTTGATCCTGTTTTGTTTTGTTTTTTTTCCTAGTGTTTGGATAGGTACTAGGGGCAGTTTGCTTAGAGTGGTGTACTTTTAAGAGCTCAAGCCTCTATTATTTTATATGGTGGTCTTGGAAAGACAGCATTAAAGATCACTGAGCTTATTTATGAGACGGGTACAAAAAAGTAGGAAAAATACACTGAAGGAGAGGTGATTAGACACTAATAGCCTTCACCATTTGCATTATAACCACAACGTCCATAAATACCTATGTACCAATAAAAATATTTTTCTTTTTTTAATAAAAATGTCTCTGATGCTATCTCTGGTGGGATCAAATTTAGTTGAAGATAATACTAATTTAGGAAGCTGAAAAACCTTCCTTCTATTTCTTTCAACTTCCATTTTTTCTCTAATTTTTAAAGGAATCATTAATTATAGTTAATATATCTTATTCATATTACTATGCATTTGATTTAATATTATTAAGTTATGTCACTCTTGTTGACTTCCTAAGATTGGTGTAGCTCATTACCATTAGACTAAGGATTGGGTAGGAATATGTGTTCTTTTAACTTTTTAGATTTAGTATTTTAAGAAATTTTTTTTTACTTAATCTGTGGAGTTGTTTAGAATAAAAATAATTATTTTCAGGGAGGGTCAAAGAGGAGAAAAGCAAGAGCTAAGAAGAATAAAGCAATGAAGTCTATAAAAGTGAAAGAAGAAATGAAGAGTGATTCTTCACCCCTGCCTTCAGAGAAGTCCGATGAAGATGATGATAAGGTAAGAACGTGTTTTAGAAAAACAGACTTTTATATTAGAAAGAGACATAGCATGTTTTAGTATACGTGACATTTAAAATTTGAACTAAGACCTGAAATTCTACTTTTTAGGTACTGAAGTTCCTTTTTTATAAAGCTCATTACATAGTCTCCTCTAACAGGATAGCACTAAGAGGGATAGAGCAAAGGACCTTCCTTTTCAAACATTTGCCATTTTTTAAAATGAGATTCTGTTTCCTTTAATTTTATTTTGAATTTCAAATGGGGTTGGCTTACTTTAGTTTTTATAGGAAGGTGAACATTGCATGTATCATTATTAATGGGATTCTGGGTTATTTCTTTCTGAATCCACATACATGCAATCCATAGTCTTGCAAAGAAAAGGAATTAGTCTTTGTCAAGATTTGGTTAGTAATACATTGGCCATACTTGCACTTTTCAGGATGAGATCACTTCTGTGAAACATCCAAATAAAAAAATTAAAACAGAAAGAGACAGTGAAGAAAGACCTGAGCCAGATGTTTTTATAAAGAAGGAATCAGAAGAAAAGAGGGAAGCAAAAGAAAAAGAGAATAAAAGAGAACTTAAAAGGGAGATAAAAGAAAAAGAGGATAAGAAAGATATAAAAGAAAAAGATTTTAAAGAGAAAAGAGAAAACAAAGTAAAAGAAGCTATACAGAAAGAAAAAGACATAAAGGAAGAAAAGGTATGCAAATCATAATGTAAAACTTAGAAAGTGTCACAATCAGCCTATTTACATTTTAGGAAAATAAATTGCCTATCAGCTCAAATTAGCCTAAATAACTAAGTTCTTTAAGAATACATGTGGATATCTAGAAAAGGAGAAAAATAGGTTTGAATCTTTTTTTTTTTTTTTTTTTTTAATGCTTTACCTATAGGGTAATAGTACAGAGTAGAATTATTTTTGGTTTCCTAGGAAGATTAAACAGAGTATGAAATGAGAACAAACAATAATAGAAAGTGAGACATTGTTTTCTGCAAGTGTTATTTTGCCTTTGTTTTTGTTGGATTTTTGTTTTTATTTTCTCTCTTTCTTTAGTTGAACGAATCCAAGTCTGAGAGCAAGGAAAGATCCAAGAAATCTTCAGTGTCAGATGCTCCAGTTCATATCACTGCAAGTGGTGAACCAGTTCCCATATCTGAAGAATCTGAAGAGCTAGATCAGAAGACATTCAGCATTGTAAGTAGTAGACTTGCTGGTTATTAATAAGAATTCATATAACATTTTATTTTAATTGGCAATTTTATCTTTTGGAGCTTTCAATTTAGAAATGTATTTGAATTGGGTAGTACTACAGTTCAGATTTATAAAGGCAATAGATTTAAATTTTAAAAGTTATTTTAAAATTAGAATTAACTTTGAAAAACTTTTTAATAAATTAAAGACTTTAAAGAGAGGCATTTAGAGAATCCTTGGAGCAAACTTTTTTCCCTTCAGCTTTAGAATTTTAAACTTCTCAGATTCTGAACCTTTTATCTATGTAATAGTGCTTCTTATCTACAGTGAAGGACTAGTTTCTTTTTTTCCCCCAATCTTTTATAGACCAGTATTCTTAGAAAGTATAATAAAAACAAATGAAAACATTTCTTTTTCTTTTTAAACATTTCATTAGAAAAGTGAAAATGAGAGGGAAAAAAAAGGCAAAATGTAAAGCTCCAATGTTATATTACTAGATTCAGTAGATAAAAAATTGCACTGTCAAAATGATACAAAGTTTTCTAAAATTTCTGTACTTCTTCCCTCTTTTGGACTAATACAGACAGGTTCATAGACCACTTTGAGTAACACAGGTCTAAAAACAGTGGTTTTACATGCTGTCATGTTTTTTGTTCATCAAAGTCAGGGAGTATCTATCTTGGCCTTTTCCCAAATGAATTATTTACTGGATACAGTCAGGAGCCCAGAATAGTTTCACCTGCGAAATTAATTTTGATACACATTTTGAGGAAACCTTTATAGTGAGGTTGCAGTGTGGGGAAATAATTATGTATAGTAATTGAATGTACTGCCTCTAGAGCCAGAGTGCTGCTGTTAGGAAATTAAATATGATCAGATGGTTGATACATGGGAAGTTTTCAGGTAGTTCTTTGCTCAAAAAATTGATAGTGGTTGTAGTGGATGTTATTATTGAATATAGACATGCCAGCAGATTGATTGATAAAGGACTAAAAAAAATCCAGATATAGAGCAAAATCAGGAAGGAGTAACAATGTTAAAGAAAAAGCCTGTATGATACAAGACAGGTACATATTATCCTTGAATAAGAGATACATTATTATTGGTAGCACCTAAAGGAACAACGTACAGTCTGGGTCTTACATATGCAGTTAGAATGTGCACAAATGTAGATCTACATTCATATAAGAATTTTCCTCTTTGGGCTGCCTGGGTGAGCTCAGTCAGTTAAGCATCTTACTCTGGATTTGGCTCAGGTCATGATCTCAGGGTCATTAGATGGAGCCCCTCTGTCAGGTCTCAGCATGGAGTCTGCTTCAGATCATCACACTTCCCCTCTGTGCCTCCCACCCCCACCCCTGTGCTCAGGAGTGTATGACTGCTAGCTTACTCTCAAAAAAATAAACAGAATCTTTAAAAAAAAAAAAGGGGGGGGGTACATTTCTTCTTTAGGATCTCTAGACTCTGAATCATTTGTGCCGTTTGGGTGTCATCTTGTCAGTTTTATTGCTAGTAATAAATACTGTACTTGAAAGATGGAACTTCTCACTTCTAAAACCATGTTTTTATTTTACCTCTGAAACCATTATAAATGCCCAGGTTACCTTCTTGTCCCATTTCTTTTGTACCCTAACTAGAGAATGTTGATCAATGAACCCATTTATTTGTTCCTTTAATTCCATGGCATGCCCTAATACAGCTTCAAATATTTTTCATGCTCTTTGAGTTTAATAGTTCCTATGACAGTTTTTTTTTCCCCCTCCTAATTTTTGGCTTTTTATATCCCTTCAATCCCTAAGAATATTGGAGACAGTCAGAATTAAGTTACTTTTGTTCCTGTCTTCCATCTTACTTATTTGAACCTTTCTCTGGACTTTTCATTTTTATCTCGGGTTCCTTCCCATCTTTTTAAGGTTAACCTTCTGTTTTTGACCAAGTTCTTAATCTAGCATTTCTATCCATTTTCTGTTGATTTTTTTTTTTTTAACCCTCTCTATTGGGTGGGAATAGGGAGGTGGTGGTGAGCTTTTGCTCTTCTGAAGTGAAAACTGAAGTTTTTTGAAGTGCTTCCTTTACTCTCCCTGTTCATTACTGAGTTAGGTGAAATTGTACCTTTGTACCTCTTGCCACCTTTTTTTGCCCAATTTCCTCCTTAGCCTTCTGACTTGTTCATATAACAGCTGAAATGGAAAATTTCCTGTTGTGCCCAATGCATGAATTTCTTCTCCATTAACCTTCATGATTGATCCTAAAAATCTCTTGTATTATGGAGATGAAGAATGAAATAATTTTAAACATGGACTCTGGAACCAGACTTTCTGAGCTTGCATGATTAGAATTTTATTGCTATATAAATTTTACTTGGAAATAGCTCTGATTATTAATTCAGAGGCCTTTTCTTGGTCATTTTCCTTTACATCTTTTGCCTAATTTGACACCTCTTGATTTTCTTTGTGTCTTACTGATTTGTCTCCTAAATGTCATTCAAAATTTAACAGTCAAGAAAAAGAGTACAACATTTGAGGTCAGACCTGGGTTTGACAGATGTCATTTCACCCTAAGCTTTAGTTTCTTCAATAAAATAGTGTTGCAAAGGTCTACCATCAGAATCAAACGAGGTGTCTTTACACAGCACATAGCTTCTGATATCTAATAAGTGCTTTATAGATATTTATCATTGTTCCAATTCCCAACTTTAGCCTTGGCTTAGCATAGATATTAGTCATGAATTCCTCTTTTTTTCTTTATTGCTATCAGTCAATGAGTAAATCGTATTGGCTCTATCATACTGCATCAAGCTACAGCCGTCTCTGCCCTTGATTATTTCAGTAGCTTCATAGCTGTTTCTCATGGCTCCCACTCTTGAACTTATACCCCTTTCATTCCTCAGTGCGTACTCTACATGGCAACCAGAGTAATAATGACTGTTACAGAGAGAAGAAACTCATCTCCTCTTATTTTTTTGCTTCAAACTTTTGAATGGCTTTCCCTCACTCAGGATGAAAGATTCATAATAACAGGATAAAAGATACTGCATCTCATTTATTAACTCTTATCATCTCTTGCTTTGTATTTCCCTCATTTAGTAGACTCCAGCCACACTGGCATTTATACTATTCCTTTGAACATACAAGAACTTGTTGTTCTTTCCTCTATTCAAAATAGCTTACTCTCCTTCATTATCTTTAGGTGTATGCTCAAACATTACTCTTCTCTGAAATCTTATATGAAGTAGAAAGTTCTCTACTTTTTCTTTATTTTTCTTTATCACAGTTGTTACCATCCAACACACTGCATCCTGTTTATTTATTGCCTGCTTTCTCCTACTAGAGTGCAGGTTCCACAAAGAAAAGTTCTCTTTTATTTACTGCTCTATTTCCTGGGTCTGGGACAATGCTTAGAACATGGTATGCACTCAAATTACGTATGCTGAATGAATCCTTTTCTATCAGAATATAAACTACCAAAATTGAACAAGAAACAGGACATGTAGAGAACAGGTAGGAGTAATGCTAATAATTAGAAAGAGGGGATGCCTGGGTGGCTCAGCGGTTTAGCTCCTGCCTTCGGCCCAGGGTGTGATCCTGGAGTCCCGGAATCAAGTTCCACATTGGGCTCCCTGCGTGGAGCCTGCTCCTCTCTCTGCCTGTGTGTCTCTGCTCTCTCTCTCTCTCTCTCTCTCTCTCTCTCTCTCTCTCTCTGTCTTTCATGAATAAATAAATAAAATCTTTTAAAAATAAAATAAAAATTAGAAAGGAAAAGAGTTTGCTTTTTTTTTAAAAAAAGACATCAGGCCTGGCTGAGTTCTAATTTTAACTAAAAAAAACATGTAATTCTAATGTTATTTAAATTATTTCTGACAAAAGATGGATAACTTCTAAGTGATTTGGACAAATAGGTAAATAAAATAGAATAAAATACTCAATTCCACACATACATAGACACTTAATTTAGTAAGTGTGGCCCTTAAATAAGAATGGCCCTTCTACAGCAGCAGTGTAAGGATTTCTTTTTAAAATGTAATGGCGTTGGATCAGCTAAATATATTGTCTGTAGTTGATCCATCTTTAACTTTCCAGGAACTATCCCAATTTTGCTGCTTGAGAATTTAATTATTGTTCATTTTAAATTTGTTTTGCATTTGTATATATAAGTAAAGTTTATGTATAGTTTGCTTTTTTAGTAATATTTTTATTTTAGTTTTGGTTAAAAATTACTTTTATTGCACTTACTAAACTTTAACTGAATCATACAGTTTTTTTGATATATCATTCTTTTATTAGCATATCAGTGATAACATGGGCCAAGGAAAAGGTTGGTTCTTATCAAGCATCTCCAATTCCCTGACCAGTCAAAATATAAGAGTAAAATTTCGTTAGCAGCTTTGTTTGATCCCAAAGATTTAGAAGAGTAGACATTTATCCTTATAGCTATATTGTTTTTAATAGCTTTGCCAGCATATTTTATGGAGATTCTTATTTTTTTTTATATTATATTCTTTATTAGAATGGATCTCTAGGGGCAGCCCCAGTGGCACAGCAGTTTGGCGCTGCCTGCAGCCCAGGGTGTGATCCTGGAGACCCAGGATCGAGTCTCACGTTGGGCTCCCTGCGTGGAGCCTGCTTCTCCTTCTGCCCCTCTCTCTCTCTCTCTCTCTCTCTCTCTCTGTTTCTCTCTGAATAAATAAATAAAATCTTTAAAAAAAAATGGATCTCTAGGATATTATGTTTTGAGACATTTTATTTCTTAACATTCTGTGTTTAAGGCTGCATAATGATGTGTTACAGGGTAAAAAGTAACTATTTTTACAGAAGGTAAGTAAATCCAAAGCTTTTACATACACAAAGATCTAATTTAAGTGATAATGGAAAACCTTACTTTCTGAAGAAAATATGAGGGAAAAAAAACCCTGATGTTTAAGAGCTGTGAGGTAAGCTTTAATGCTAATTTTAGCATCAAACAGTGCTATATTTACTCATATAAGATACCATTGAAGTAGATCTTTCTTGAATTCTTCTTTTTAACACATGTTATTTTCCCTTTTAAAGTGTAAGGAAAGAATGAGGCCTGTCAAAGCAGCTTTGAAACAACTTGATAGGCCTGAAAAAGGCCTTTCAGAAAGAGAACAACTGGAGCATACTAGACAGTGTTTAATAAAAATTGGAGACCATATCACAGAATGTCTAAAAGAGTATACAAATCCTGAACAAATCAAGCAGTGGAGAAAGTAAGTAATGTACTTTACAGGAAATGTTAAATTTATAATTATGTAGCCATCTTTTTGTGTCTTACATTTCAATTTTTCTTATTCTGATTGTTTTCATTTTTTCCTTTAACTTTAAATCTTTTTATTAGTGAACAGTTGCTTAATTATACATCATGATAAACCACTGGAGTCACCTCTGCCTTTAAATACAAAACGGTGGAGGGGTACCTGGGTGGCGCAATTGGTTAAGCATCTGACTTCAGCTCAGGTCATTGTTGCCAGAATTCTGGGATTGAGCCCTGCGTTGGGCTCAGAGCTCAGTTTGAGTCTCCCTGTCCCTCCCCCTCTCCCTTTGCCTCTCTACCCGCCAGTGCTCACGTGTGTGCTTGTGCTCTCTCCAAAAAATAAAATCTTAAAAAAAAAAAAAAGAAAGGAAACTGTTTCACTAGAATTCAGATTGCATTTGATTTTTAGAAATCTCTACTTCACCAAATTCTTCTTAGTAATATCTTTAGAATTTGTAGTACCAGACACAAAAATGTATTATCATGTAAATTTAGCAGTTCGTACTCAGGTATGAATAAATAGCCTTGTAAAAATTAATATTCTCAGGCAGTGTAAGATGAATTTTATTTCCTGCTTTATTTTCGAAGCAGCAGCAGCACAGTTGATCTTAAAATTGTAAATCTGAACTGCCATAATCCTGTACAAATCACTTAATGATTACCAGATCCAGATAAGTGTTAAAACCAAACTATTAAACAATTTAGGAATACTATAAAATGACCACAAACCAGTCATATCAGTTTATTAGTCTGCTGATTTCCTTGCTCTTTGCAGCACAGCTACACATCAAAGCAAAAAACTTAATGACATATTTCAGAAGGAGTGATTACACTAAATGAAAAAAGTACTATCCTTGTGCCCTTTAACCAGAACCCATGTTGTTATAGAGACAGGAAGTTGATTATGATCACTAGGCTTTTAAAAACAGATGAAACTGAGCTATCCTGTCTGATGACACTGATGACACTGAAACCATGCATAATAATAGCCTGAAGTCATGTGCCCCTAATGCCATGGGATGATTCCTGGAGTTGGCATCAGATGTGCTTGGTCCCCATCTTGGCTAATTCCTGGCTTTGTGACCTTGAACAGTTAGAGAATATCTCTGAACCTACTAGTAATCATCTGCAAACCCTTTATAAAGTGTATATAAGGCACTGCATATTTTTCAATTGGGTGATAAGGATAAGATAGGAGGAGCACCTTTGTGACTCAGTCGGGAAGCATCTGACTGGATTTCAGCTCAAGTTGTGACCTCAGGGTCCTAGGATCAAGCCCTTCCTTTCTGCCTCTTCCCCTGCTTGCTCTCTTGCTCTCTTGCTCTCAGATGTGCGTTCTCTCTCTCTCTCTCTCTCTCTCTCTCTCTCTCTCTGAAATAAATATTTTTTTAAAAAGATAAATTATGAGGAAGGAGAGGAAATAATCCTAAAGTACTATATTATCTGCCTTAATCTTTCATTTATAGTTGGAATATATATACTGGAGTTTTAATGCTTTCCGTAAATACTGTAAAACAGAATTATTCTCAAACCAAATTATTATACCCCCAAACCACAGAACCATAGAACAGGGGTACAGTAAATTTCAGTTATGTGTGTGTGTGTGTGTGTGTGTGTGTGTGTGTGTGTGTGTGTGGCTTAAATGGTTAAAGCCGAATTCTCTTTTTATTTTTCAAGAACCAGATTCAAAGTTTCTCTGTTGATAACTTCCATGCAGTTGCTTTTTTTTTTTTAAATTTATTTGACAGAGCACAAGCAGGGGGAAAAGCAGACTCCCTACTAAGCAGGGAGCCCAATGTGGGACTCAATCCCAGAACTCTGGGATTATGACCGGAGCATAAGATGGAAGGCAGGCACTCACCTACTGAGCCACCAGGCACCCCCATACAGTTACTTTTTTTAACAAATTCTTTAGGACCCTTCTTAAACTACTTAATCCACATTATCTGATGCTATCTTTAGTCAGACTGCTAACATAGCTTGTTTCTTAGGAGTCCCTTCCTGATTTGTAAGTTTACATCTTTTTTGGTTTCAAATTAGGATAGATTACTCCTTTCACTCTAAAAGATGATAAAATGAAGGGATTTGGAAGAAAAGTAAAACTTAAAGTTTAATTTCTTTTTTTTTTGTTTTTTGTTTTTAAAGATTTTATTTATTCATGAGAGACAGAGACACAGGCAGAGGGGAGAAGCAGGCTCCCTGCAGGGATCCTGATACAGAATTTGATCCCAGACCTGGGATCATGCCCTGAAGACAGGCACTCAACCACTGAACTACTCCTGCGTCCCTTAATGTTTAATTTCACTTGGAATCTTACCGTATGAGGACATCTGGCTGGCTCAGTCAGTGGAGCATGTGACTCTTGACCTTAGGGTTGTGAGTTTGAGCCCCATGTTGCATGTAGAGATTACTTAAAAAAAAAATAGATTGGAGTCTTAGCCATATAAAGTTTTTAAAAATACTAGAAATAATCTCCTAGACTTTGTTCTGTAGAAGGCTCTGTGTGTGGTGTGTGTGTGTGTGTGTGTGTTTGTGTTTATATCTAGAGGTTAAGGGTTCCATGAAAAAGCTTAAATATTTACCTATTCTTCCACTAGACTAATTTACCTATTCTTCTCCTAGAAACCTGTGGATTTTTGTATCTAAGTTTACAGAGTTTGATGCAAGAAAATTACATAAATTATATAAACATGCTATTAAAAAACGGCAGGAATCTCAGGTAAATTAATGCATCCATCATATTTTTTCCTTTAATTTGTTATTAAAACTGAGAGATATTCTTCTTTATAGAAGAATTCCTTTAATAAATGTAGAAGGACTGAAGGAATTATAAAATCACTGTTAGAGCACGATTAAAGTTTTTTGCCCATAGGATCTTGTGAAAGAAGCTAAAATTAGTGGGCAAGAAAACAAGATACTGGGATAGTCTCAGAGTATCTCCTCCAAGATATTTAATAACTACCTTAAACATTTGACCAAGATTAATATCATGAACCCTCAGTATAATATAGCACTAAGAAAGGTTATATCACTTCTATGGAATTCTTGACAAAAGTGCGTAACCTTAGTTTGATCCTGAGAAAAATATCAGACGAACTTTAATTGAGAGTTCTACAAAATAGCTGTCTAGTACTCTATAAAAGTGTTAAGGTCATTGAAGACAAGAAAAAAACTAAAAAGCTGTCCTAAATTGGAGGACATTAAGAAAACATAAAGACTCAGTGTAATATGGAATACCAGATTGGATTCTGGAGCTGAAAAAAGATCTTAGTAGAAAAATGTAAAATTTGAATGTGGTTTCTAGTTCCCTTCATAGTCCTGTACCAGTGTTACTCAGTTACGATTATACTGTGGTGTTATATAAGGTATTAACATTAGGAGGAGCTGAGTAAAAGACATATGGAAACTCTAGGTATTATTTTTGCAGCTTTTCTCTAAGTCTAGAATTCTTTCAAAGTCAAATTTTTAAGAAAGTTGTGGGATAAATAGTCTATGCTTTAAAAAAAGATGTCTGCAAATGATACATTTATACATCCTAATATATGAGGACTTCTTTCAGCATCATGATTTCTTTTTAGGATGTTTTGTTTATCTTATTTTATAAAGGTATTTGAAGCCACTTAAAAGATTCTTACATATGTGTATTTATTTTAGCAAAATAATGACCAGAACAGCAACTTGAATGCTCAAGTGATTAGAAATCCAGGTAAGTGCTACCACTTGTTTTAGAGAGTAAATTTAAAAATTATTTTCTTCTTTCAGGTTTGCTTTACATAATATATACTCACATTTTTAAGTCAAATCTGTTATCTTAAACAGTAATCCTTTATATTAGCTTGTTAAATTAACCTTTCATAAATCAACCTTTTGTTTCTAGAACTTACAGAATAATTGTTAAAATGAATGTAATTTTTAAAAATATTATTTAGAATAATGTATTCTGTAGGTGCAAGACTCACAAAAGTATAGTCTAAGAAGAGTGGGCCTTATATTTTTTAGTTTTTTTTTTTCACACTTCAGAATACAGTAACCCCTTTGTAGGCCTTACTCTACTGCTTTTATAGACCATCTCTAAAGTCTGTTTGTTGGACAACTGATTTTGTTTTGCTGGAGTTGAGAAAGGAGTTCTTATAATCTAGCAGCAAAGTTTGTATACCATGTATTTCTTTTCTTTTTTTTTTTTTTTAAACATCATTAACAAAAGCTGTATTCTTTATCTGACAGATGTGGAAAGATTAAAAGAGAATACAAATCACGATGATAGTAGCAGGGACAGTTATTCATCTGATAGACACTTATCTCAGTATCATGATCATCATAAAGACCGGCATCAGGGAGATTCTTACAAAAAGAGTGACTCTAGGAAAAGACCCTATTCTTCTTTTAGTAATGGTAAAGATCATCGTGACTGGGATCATTACAAGCAAGAAAGCAGGTAAACTGGACAATTAGTTCTGAAAGTTTGCCTATTCGTGACTTTTTTTTTTAATTTATAATATTTGACATTTTCATCCAATTCAGTATTCAGGTAATAATAGCAAATATTGAGTGAAATAAAGATGTTTGCTTACAAATAAAAAAAACTGATACATAATACTTTTTGTTAATATTGAGAACTGAATTTCTATAAAATATTTTTTTAATTATAAATATGAAAGTACAGTGAGAGATGAAAATGTAGGGAGTTCTATAATTGGTAAGTCATAGGGATTCATTTCTGTTGGTTGGTTTTAGAATATTGGCTCAAATACTCTTCAACAATAATAGAGTCAAATAAAAGCTCAATGGAATATGACTGAAATTCAGCGAGCGGGTTCTATGTTCCATTCCATTAAAACAAAACACAAAGGGGAAAAATTAACTGATGTGAAGACACTTTATTGAGGTTAAACTTCATCACAGCAATCTGGGAAGTCCTGAAATCAGGAAGTTTTCTCAGTTTATTGTTTTTTGAAGCCTTTGAATAGTAAACAACCTGAATATAATAACAAAAAAATACATTTTACTTGGTAAAGGAATATTTTCATCAGTTAATGATAACTATGAAAGCAAAAGAAAAAAACTTGAGAATAAAAGGTCAGAGGTAAAGAAATTAATAGATTTTTTTTTTTTTTTTTTTTTTTTTTTTTGCTTTTTTGCATTTTAGTTGTGCTCACTGCAATAATTTCTTCTCTGTAGTGGAAGCACTGTCACATTATAATTATGTCAATTGTAGATTGGCTCTTAGAAAAAGGCACAAAATGAAAAGCCTTGTTTGTAGTAATAAATATTTATAATTTTACAGGCTTATAGAACATAATTTATATAATTTATAACAATGACCTTTCCCCAACTAGTGAAAATTCTCTTCTGCAAATTAGTTCACAGACTGCATTTTAGAAGTTTTTTTTTTTTTTTTTTTTTCTTTCTGTTTGGAGGTTCATAAAAGGCTCTGATTGCAAGGATATTCTAGACCATTATCTTAATCCCCACTTCCAGATAATTAAGATGCATTAATGTAATTGTTATGTAGAGTAAAAAGTAACCAATTGAAAAATGGGCATGTGAACTAAGTGAAATAAGGCAGAGAAAGACAAATACCATATGATTTCACTGTGTCTGGAATCTTAAAATAAAACCGTGAACAAACCAAAATACAAACAAGACTCCTAAATACAGAGAACAAACTGATGGTTGTCTGGAGGGTTGGGGGGGATAGGTGAAATAGGTATAGGGGATTAAGTACAGGCTTCCAGTTATACGGATATATAAGTCACGGGGATATAAAGTATAGTTTAGTCATATAGTCAGTATTGTAATAATTTTGTATAATGACAGATGGTAACTGCACTTCACCATGGTGAGCATTTCATAATGTGTATAATTTCAAATCTCTATGTTGTATACCTGAAACTAGTATGATAATGTATGTCAATTATGCTTTAATTAAAAATAAATATTAAGTATTAAATAGTTAAAAAATAATTAAAAAATAAAATGGGCGTGTAAACTTAGATGCTGTCTGGGGTATTCTGTATGGTTCACTTTAATTTTGTGAGTTGAATGATTTTTCCAGAGAGGCATGCAGAGATAGGTCCAATGACTGAAGCTCACTTAGGAAGTTTTTATAGTAAAACACAGAGCTTAATACACAATTAAAAGGATGCCTTAAAGTATTTTTGTGTTTTATTTTTTAATTTTTTTTAATCTGGAAACAATTAATTTGGAGTATCAATTTAATTCTAATTTATCTTTTATTAGGTATTACAGTGATAGAGAGAAACACAGAAAACTGGACGATCACAGGAGTAGAGATCACAGGTCAAATTTGGAAGGAAGTATAAAGGATAGATCTCATTCTGATCATCGTTCTCATTCAGATCATCGGTTACATTCAGACCATCGGGCAAGTTCTGAGTATACACACCATAAATCTTCCAGGGATTATAGGTATCACTCAGATTGGCAAATGGACCACAGAGCTTCCAGTAGTGGCCCCAGATCACCACTAGATCAGAGATCTCCTTATGGCTCCAGATCTCCATTTGAACATTCAATTGAACACAAAAGTACACCTGAGCATACCTGGAGTAGTCGGAAAACATAACAAAAACTGATACTTTGTCTTTCTGGACTTTTCTTTTAGCCATATATCATAAACCAACACAGTAATTGCCTTACATGACTTGAAAGATATAAACAGATCTTCTATCAGTAGCAGTATTGTTACTTCTTTCCAGGATGCAAGGTCTATTATCCCAACAGAAGAGAAAATATTTTTATATTTAAGGATTATGCTGCACTGTACTACAAATACTGTAGTACTTTTTTTTTTTTTCTTTTTTAAAGAAATGGAAAATGTTTACTATTACAGGGACCTCAACACTGCCCTTCCATATAGGCTGGATAAAACTGTTTTTAAGTCAGTGATTTTAGACTGACCTCCATTTAAATTATGTTTGTATATGAACTTTACTCTGACCTGTGATCATGTTTCAGGAAGGAATGAAAGAGAGTTCTTTTCTTAATAAAGAAAAAACACTCAAGGACTTTGTTCACTTTCCAAAGCTACTTGTTTACATTGTACACTGCGACCACCTTGCCGCTTTTCATCACAAGCTTGAATATTTAAATTCTGTACTTATATCTGTAAAATAGCCAGGAATTTCCTGTTTGTGATCTATTATTATGCCTTTTTACACACACATACATACATACACACATAAAAATGGCTGTAAATTATTGTAAATGGATTAAATGAGCTTTCCTTACTTCCTTTCCCTTCTCAGGCTTTTTTTGACTGTTCCTTTCCCTACCAACTCAGGCCTTCTTATCATTTAAAAAAATTTATCAGTGTAATAACACTTTTTAATGATTTGTCTTGATGGAATCATTGTTTAGAATGTAAAAAATGGGGAAAGGGGCCACTTAATTCCATTAGTCCTCTTTTTTATATTGACTATTTTATTAGATACATGTTATTTCTTTTTTTTTTTTTCTTTTTTAGTAAATATTGTGTTTGTAGTAACAAAATGGTGAGATAATATGTAAAATCTAAACTGCATGCTCTGGAAACATTTTTTTCAGATGCATTTGGTTTAAAAGGGTAGGTGTATGAACACTTTACAGAATCCAAAATGGCCAAAAGTTATTGTAAATCCATTTGTTTTCCCTTTTCATGTGGGCAATAATGTCAAATGTGCTATGCAGCCAGGTAACATTTTAGATAAACTTGATTGACTTTTAATATAAACTGTTACAATGCACACTGATTGTATATAAAAACCTTATATATGACAAATTAAATTTAAGAAAAAGGATATGTGGGCTCCTGTAATTTTCTGCTGCATTCTTATTCCCTTAAGCACTTAACTTTTTTTTGTTTTTTGTTTTGTTTTGTTTTGTTTTTAGTAGTAACATTTAGCTACCAGGAAAAAGGTATTTTGGTAAGCAGTTGATTATTGCTAACGTGTGGCACTACAACTAAATCTATTTTGAAGACTTTATGAATCTATGAAGTAAAATTTAGATCATAGAAATCTTTGTTGGACTCTTGTTGGTTTTCTGCAGATTTTATTTTAGAATGCCTTATATTTATTCACAGATTTTTATTTTGTTATATTCAGTGCGGATTTTTGAATCATGTTGGCATACATTTTGGATGTGTGCTGTGATGTAACAAATTTGAATCTTAACTTTGACAAATATAAATATATTGGTATATGCCTGTAATATTCTTAAATGTGTCCCTGTTTATTAACTGTGGGAGCAGTCTACAGAAGTTTATCCATAGATGGATTTATTTTTTAAATATTTTCCTTTTATCCATTTAGGTCTAAAATCTTATGTGTACAAAACAAAGCTTTCCTTCCTTTTTTTTTTTTTTTTTTTTAAAGTATTGATCCCTCTTTAAGTTACCATGAAGAATGATAATCTATTTTTTTCTGGCGTATCAGATAACATATGAAGAATAACTCAGTTTTTAAACATTAATTTATATAAATATAAAAGTGATAAAAACAATTTAGTGCCAGTATACATTTTTAAGCTTTTCCACTTTTTCCCGTATTTAGTAGAAGATCGCATTTAATGAAAAAATATAATATTTAATGAAGTTATATTAATACAGTAAACAGATCAGGGTTGGCATTTTTAATCATCACTTTGTAGTTGGGATATTTGTATTATATCCTATTGTACAGATTTCATAGAACAGTATTACATATTTTGAGGCAATGGAATGGGCTCTGATTTAACATTTAGTTAAATATTTCAGTCACCTAATTAGTTGAATTGAATGAAAAACCTAAAACTGTATGTAACATTAATTGATGGAAAATATGTTCATTATTTGTAAGAAGTCAGCAATCCTGTAGAAGAGGAACAAGCCATAAACTTATTAAAACACAATGGAGAACATTAGTACATAAATATAACAGGGAACATTCTCTATAAGATATGCATAAATTTTGTCTTTTACATGCTCATTCTGCTTTGCTATTTTTATCCATTTGTGTTTAAATTTTCAAGGGTGGGAGATTATGCATAGTACTGTACCAATTAACCCTCCCCTTTAATAATATACAATAAATGATTCTTATTAAAAGCAGTGGCCTGTTTGCTTATAAAGAAAATATTCTTTGTTCAGGATATGTTAGAAAGTAATTTTAGATTGGAAAGCTGTGGAAAACTGGAGTGTGAATGATTTCGTTCATTAATTTCAGAGTGAGTGGCTTAATAAAACAAACCTTTTTATTTGCATAAAACAGTACGTTATATAATTTCTGTAATCCATTTTTGTAGTTAAGTAATGAAAGGATTATATAAATATACTGATTTCATTTCCATGAGATTTAAAGAATATGCACTAGGGTAAATGCCGTAATTCCTACCTTCGTTACTGTTTCTGACTGGAAAATAGTCTTTGGGCCGTAAATAATGTAGTTTTACAGTTGTGATGTTTCTTTACAAGGGGTGTAGTGATTTGGGGGATTGTGGGGTATGGAAAAGCAATTTTTAAATATCGGATTCTTTTAGACAACCAGCTTCATTTGAAATTGTAATGTGAACTCATAAATGTGGCTTGTTAAAATTTTGAGTAGTTCATTGCTCAGCAAGTAATGCAAAAAATATTTTTAACTGTGTCTAAATTGATATTTAAACATATTAATATGAACAACTATCGAACCCATTAGTTAAGACTCAATTTAAAAATATGAAACTATTATATATAGTGCAAGATTTATGATGAACATATTTAAGGACAGGCAACTAGGCAATAGTACAAAAATCTTGAGACAAAATGTCAAAACTTCTTTGTTAAAATTCTTAAATCTTCTAAATGTAGACATTTAAAACAAAACAATTGAAATTTTCTCTGGAGAATGACTGTAGTAAGTAATTTTATAGATGCCTTATTTAGGCTAACTTCTTTTTTAAGAACCTAGTAGATTGGTTTTATTACAGGAAATCTTTGGATTCTTTATAAAGACTTAAGGATAGGAAATATTAACTATGTTAAAGAATGAAAGATAAGATTATTTGGTAAAGTATGATTAAAGAATAATTCGAGGTTTTTTCCCAAATATCTATATAAATTCTTCGGTAAAGCTTCATGTGCCATATTTTCTATCCTAAAAGGCCATTAGCCACCTGTCCTTTAAAAAAAAAAAAAAAATCAGCTCTTACTTGAAACAAGATTGGTAATTCAAACTCCCAAATGAGTAAGATTATTTTAATTCTTTGTCCCAGTCTACATTTGAGTCTTGATCTAAATATTAATTGGGAACATATAAATAGTCTCAAAACGTGAAGTCATAATACTTCTCTTTAAATAAGTTAACATCTTGATTGCATTGATCATCTATATTATCTGGCAGAAATATGGATTGTGCTGTAATTTTATTATTGTAGACTACTATTAGGTATCCAATCTGTAGATGAGCTGTGGAATTTGACCTGGCATTCACGGTTTTTCCCCTCTTTGTCCTTTCCAAACTTTGTTTTGTCTCTGGTGTTCTTTTCACTGTACTGTGTCTAGGTGTGATATTCTTTGTTTATTTGATATTTTAGATCAGGTCTTGCCTCTTGACCAGTTCTTTCTGCTTTGTGGAAACCTGTGGTGTTACTGTCATAATATTTTTTATTTGTGTCCTCTGTTTCACCTGCTTTACTTTTTTTCCTTTTCATTGCTGTGTAGAGTATCTTCAGCTTCAACTACTCCCCTGAACTCATCTGCACTTAAATATCTAACAGGCATCTAATCTTAAATATGGAAAACCAGACTCAGCCCTTCATCAAAAACATTCAAATAAAAACTGCCGATGTCTATAATTTTTGATAAATGAATGGACTCGGCATTCACAACTTTATAATCTGTGGCACTTTACCCCTAGCTATTTCTGTTCTATCTCACACTACCATTGCTTAGAATACCCCAAAGAACTTCTGGGTCTTTGCATTGTTGTTCCCTCGCTTGAATAATCCAGTCAAGTCCCTGCTCACATGTCAAGTCTCTAAACTGGTACCCTGCCCCTATCAATCATTTTTTAATCCCTTACCTTTTCCTTCTAGCACTTACCTAGACTATTACTTGACTTTTTTTTTCTTTTTCACTTGTCATTGACTGCCCTTTCATGAATATGTGAGTTCCATTGGGGGAAGGATTTTATCCTGTTCACTGCTGTAACCCTAGCACTTAAAACTGTGCCTCACATATCAATTGTATTTTGTTTTCATTATTTTGATTCTTTCCCAGAAATGCTATGTTCCATAAGTTGGCCAGCATTATTAAGCTTTTTTGTCTTTCCATTGTTACATGATCCATTAGTATTTTTGGAAACATTTATTTGCCTTATCAATATCTCTATTACTAGTCTTTCACTATCTTTTTGTTTTTTAACTAATTTTTAAAAACCACCTAAAACATAAACACCTAAGTTGCATGTTTAGAAATTAAGAGAGAAAGGTCTCGAGTAAATTTCAGGAATTTTAATATTTATTTTATTGACTTGAGCAATACAGAGGTTAATTAACCACTTAAAACACTATGCTTATATATATAAAATGAAAAATTGGGTTTTGTAACTTATAGCTACTTAGGAAAGATCATGATACTTTGAAGAGATATTCAGAGATGTGGTATGTAATGGAAAATGATTTGTCTATATTTTGATGTTTTTAGATAGACTTTTTCTACTCCTAAGGAGTATTTAGGTATACATTGTAATAAGCTTTGGTATATTATGCAGTTGTTTGACCACCAACGTATTTAAGATACAAAAATCTTTCCATCACCCCAAAAAAGTTATCCCATCCTAATTTCCCCAAACCTAGTCCCTGGCAACCATTGATTTATCTATCGGCTTACCTTTCCCATAATGTTATTTAAAGGAATCCTACAAAATAAAGGCTTTGAGCCAAACTTTCACTTAGTATAATATTTTTGCAGTTCATCTGTGCTTTGCATTAACTGCTCATTACTTTTTATTATTAAGTGCTGTTCTTTATATTGAATATTCTACAGTTTGTTTACCCATTTACCAACTGGGTTTCCAGTCATTTGGCCATTATGAATAAAGATGCAATAAACTTTCACGTGCAAGTCTCTGGGTAGACTCAGGATCACAAAAAGATTTTCCGCATGTGTTCTTTTAAAAGGATTATACTTTTAGGAATTACATTTAAGTCTTACGATCCATCTCAAATTGAGTTTTGTATATAATGTGAGGTATGAATGAGAGGCGTATGTGTGCAGGCAGGATTTTAGTTTTTGGTTTTCTTTTTGGGAGTATATATACAATTTTTCCAGCATTTATTGAAAAGACTATCTTTTTCCCCTGTATTTCTGTTTTACCTTATTGAAAATCCATTGTTCATATATAGGTGAGTCTGTTTCTGGGCTTCCATTTTGTCCTATTTTTATATTTCTGCCTATGCCAACAACGCACGGTCTTGATTACTACACTCTAAGTGGTAAATTATGGGAGCACCTGGGTAGCTCAGTTTATGGTTAAATGATGGACTCTTGGTTTCAGCTCAGGTCATGATTTCAGGGTCCTGGGATCAAGCCGTGTCGGGCTCTGTGCCCAGCATGGAGTTGGTTTAGGATGATCTGTCTTCCTCTGCTCTCCCCTACTTATACTCATGCATGCTCACTCTCTTTCTCAGTAATAAAATCTTTAAATAAATAGTAAATTATGAAATCAGGTGGTGTGAGTTCTAAACTTTGTTCTTTTTTAAAATTGTTAGAGCTTTCTAAATTCCTTTGGTTTTCCCCAGACATTTTAGAATCAAATTGTAAATTTCTACTGAAAGCCTGCTGGGATTTTGATTTAAATTATATTGAACCTATAATCAATTAGAATATTGACAGTTTAACAAGATTGAGATGTCTGACTTAAGAGCGCACAGTATATATTCAATTATTTAGGTCTTTCTCCCATCATTGTGGTTTTTCACTATATGAATGAATCTTGCATATATATTGTTAGTTTATTCCTCATAAATGCTCTTTTTAATTACAATTTTTAAAAAGATTCATTTATTTGAGAGTGAGGAGAGGAGCAGAGGACAAGGAAGAAAGAGAAAGGTATCCCAAGCAGACTCCTAGCTGGGTGAGGAGCTTGATGGGGGAGCTTGGTTTCACCACCCTGTGATAATAACCTGAGCTGAAACCAAGAATCCAAAACTAATTGAACCACTCTGGTACCCATTTAATTTCAGCTTTTAAGTATTTATTGATTTTTGTACTTAACCTTTTTCCTGTGACCCTGGTATACTCCATAATTATAATTTCTAGATTCATTGAGATTTTCTACATGGATTATTGTATCGTCTGTGAAAAAAAATTTATTTGTAACTTCACAATCTTTTATGCCTTTTTTTTTTTTTTCTTGCTTTAATCTACTTCCTAGGACCTTTATTATGATGTTGGTAAGAATGGACATCTTACAAGAATTGCCTTATTCCCATTTGGGGTGAATTCATTCTTCCACCACAGTGTAAGTTAGTTACTAGCCATAGCGCTTTTGTATATGATCTTTATCTTGTCAAAGAAGTTCCCTTCTAATCTTAGTTTTCTGAGTATTAAAAGAAAAAAAGTGATTTTTTTTTTTTTTGTATTAAAATAACCACAAGTTCTTATTCTTGGGATATGTGCACCCGTTGTATAACATCTTAAGTCATGGAATCACATTGGGGACTGCCATCCTCATTACCTGTTCTGCACGGATTTTCTTATAGCACTTGATTTTTATAAAAAAAAAAAAAAAAAAACAACCATGAAACTTTGTAATGTAGTGGGATCTAATGATGAAATTGAATCATCTCAAGCTGGTGGTCAATATTTTGGACAGACGGACATTATCAGTGTGTTTCAAAAATTTTAAATTTCCTGTAGCACCTCGTGTTTATGCTGCTTTTGCAAACCCCAGCACTAGCCTAGCCCACAGTCATCCTTTAAGAATCCATTAAACATTAACTGGTTTATTCTTTTTCTTTTCTTTCCTTTTCTTTTCTTTTCTTTTCTTTTCTTTTCTTTTCTTTTCTTTTCTTTTCTTTTCTTTCCTTTCCTTTTCTTTTCTTTCTTTCTCTTTCTTTCTTTCTTTCTTTCTTTCTTTCTTTCTTTCTTTCTTTCTTTCTTTCTTCTTTTTGCTTAGGTTTATGTTTAAGTAATCTCTGTACATCCAACATGACATTCAAACTCAGGACCCCAAATCAAGAGTCACATGTTCTGACTGAGCCAGCCAGGTGCCCCTAACTGATTTATTCTTAACTGCTTTATACAGTCTTTCTTCTTGTCAAATATATGGTTCATTTGTATCAGCTCCCCTTGGAGAATCTTGTCATGTTTTTAGAATTCAGTTCTCTTTGTTGCCTGGTGACCTCTACTCTCTAATGATTTCAAATAAGACTATGATTTTTTAGATTATTTTTTCTTGTTAGGATAGGAGGAATGTTCTATCTTAAGAAGAGAAACTCTAAAATGGGTGTTTATTAAGTCAACTTTATTGAGGCATGAGATAAACATCTACAGTAAATTGTACTATACATGTGCAGTTTGCTGAGGTTTGAGAGATGTATACATTAACATAATCATGATACAAAATATTTCCATCACCCCAGAAGTTTCTATTGTGTGCCCTTCCCAGTCAGTCCCCATACTTAAACTGTAGCCCAGGAAACCACGTACTGATTCGCTTAATTACTATTAGATTTGTCTGACTTCTTTTGCTTAATACAGTGTTTTTAAGGTTAGTTCATGTTTTTATTCCTTTTTATTGGTGTATAATATTCCATTGTATGGATATACTGCTCACTTCATGGGCTTCCAGCTTTTAATATGAATAAAACTTGTATGAACATTCTTTTACAAGTTGTTTTGTGCATATGTTTTCATTTCTCTGGTAAATACTTTAGAATTGCTAAATTATACGGTAAACACTGAACTTTTAAAGAAGCTGCCAAATGCGTGCAACATAGCTGTACCGTTTTACAATGTATGAAATTTCTACTTGTTTTACATCCTTGCCAGCACTAGCTATGGTGTCTTTTTTTAAAAAAGCTATTGTAATACTTTTGTAATGCAGTCACATGTTTTAATTTGCATGTTATTGATTTCGAATGATATTGATCCCTTCATGTGCTTTGTCTATTTATATGTCTTACTTGAAGTACCTATCAAATCTTTTGCCCATTTTGTAGTTGGATTCTTTGCTTTCTTGCTACTGAGTTGTAAGCATTTATTCTATCCTATTTTTTTAGTAGTTTATATTTGTTAAAGCAGTTTTTAGGTTCACAACAAAATGGAGAAGCTAGAGATTTTGCTAATGTCCCTTGCCCCCAACATATACATATCGTCTCACAATATCAACTTCCTCTGGAAGCATTTTAAATATATTTTAAATACCAGTCTTTTATCAGATATGTGTATTGTAAATACTTTCTCCAAATCTGTGACCTACTTTTTTTTTTCTTAACAGTAATTTTCAAAGAGTAAAACTTTCAAATTCTTATGAAGTCCATTTTCTAATTTTTTCCCCGTAATATTTACTATATTTTGTATCCCATCCATATAGGAAGCTTAGGTCTACCCTAGAATCAAAAAGATTTTCTTGTGTGTGTGTGTGTATTTTCTTTTTCCTAGAAGAGTTATTGGGGTCATTATTCCATTTCAAGTTAATTTTTTTTGTATGATGAGAGCTAAGAGTTGGGGCTCATTTTTTCCTCCATGTGGATATCCAGTTTATTTAGCATCATTTCCAGAAAAGAATAATTTTCCTAAGTTATTTGACCCCTTTATAAAAAGAATCAGTTGACCACATGTGTGTGTCTATTTCTGAATATTCTACTGACCCTATTCTAAAATAATCTTGATAACTATATATAACTCTTGAAGTCAGGTAGTGAGAGTGCTTCAACTCTGTACATTTTCCAAATTGTTGTGGCTACTCTAAGTCCTTCATTATCTGTTGACCTTAAACAAAAGAGCCAGCTATTTTGCCAACAAAATGAGTTTATTGGAGAATAGCAGAGGAATTGCATTTCAGGACAAGCAAAGTATGGTGAAGCAGAGGCAAGTCTGGAGAACAGAGGAGAGGGATTTGCTTTTACAGAAGAAAGGAGGAAGCTGAAAGGGCTGTTTCATGGAGTTCTCATTGGCTGGGCTGTTGCTGGACAAAGAGAAATTCTTCCTTCCCGCTGCCGGAGTATGTCAAGTAAGTCTCCTGTTGGGAAATGCAAGGTAATGCTTCTTATGGTGACTGGTGGTACATGAAAGCTCACCGTTTAGGGCTTCCCAATTCCATTTTAAATGAGGTTTCTTTTATTTTCACATTTCCCCATTTCCCCCTTCTGATGAAGATCTTTCCTCAAAACCTTGCTGCTCCAAGATTAGATTTTTGATATTTAGTGGTCTTATCCCTTAGTGCCAAGAAGGACATTTACTGGTTGTCCTGTTCCATGTCAGAGAGAAAATGTACAGATTGCAAACTGTCGAGGCTGCATTTGAGTAACAAGGAGGGGAATGAGGGAGAACTTTGAGGCATTTCTCGTCTAAGGTCAGTATCTTACAAGATTGTAAGCATCGGAGATCATCCGTGAGTGCCGAGCTAACACCACCTACTGGGTGCGTCACTTCTATAGAGATTTGACAGGCAACAGGTGCAAAATTTAAAAATGTTTACATAGCAGAATAATGACCCTGGGTTGTATGTATAATCGTTCTAAACTAGGAGCCGAACTTGAAGGCAAACAGCTAAAGAGTATGGTTATGGTTAGAGGTTAAAACCAGTATGTGAACATCCAGCTCTAACAGCCTATCTTGATAGGTCTTGGGATCAAACAAATTGCTTGCAGAGAAAACCAAGGGATCCCTGACATTGTGGATAGATCGGAGTTTCTGGTAACAGATCCAACAGGGAAGTTCCCTCTTTAAGCAACAGATTGGGTCAAAAAAGTAAAGAAGGAAATAGGATAAAAAGCAACAGCAAGGAAAAGGTAAATAAACCCGTTCTGTCTTCTGGGGAAAGCTATCTTCTTCAGCTGCTTTAATTCCTGGAAATCTTTATTTTCCAGGCTGCCAGTGGGGATGCAGTTCCAGTCAGGGTTTGGTGCTTTCTTTTTAAAATTTATTTTAAAGGAACCCCTGGGTGGCTCAGTAGTTTGGCGCCTGCCTTTGGTCCAGGGCGCGATCCTGGAGTCCCGGGATCGAGTCCCGCGTCGGGCTCCCGGCATGGAGCCTGCTTCTCTCTCTCTCTATCTCTCTGTGTGTCTATCATAAATAAATAAATCTTTTAAAAATAAATAAATAAAATTTATTTTAAAGATTTTTTTTTTTTTTAATTTGCTTCAGAGAGAGAGAGGGAGAGAGCACACATGCATGAGCAGGGAGGAGGGAGAGAAGCTGACTCCCCGCTGAGCAGGGATCCCAACATGGGGCTTGACCCCAGTACCCTGGGATCATGACCTGAGCCAAAGGCCAATGTTTAGTTGACTAAGTCACCCAGATGCCCCAGGCTTGGTGCTTTCTTTAGATGTAACACGGGTCGATTCCTTGGAGTTTGGCTCCATAAGGATCCATTAACAGGACCTGAGAGGGGCCTTTCTAACAGAGTTGCACTATGAAGCCTTTCTGGGGATAGCTTTTTCCAATAAACAAAATCTCTGGGCTGCAAGTGGGATGTTTAAGGTCTTCATCCCCTGGGGCATGCTATGTAAATACTGTCCTAAAGCGTGGTTAGGGACGCCTGGATGGCTCAGTGGTTGAGAGTCTACCTTTGGTTCAGGGCGTGATCCTGGAGTCCCTGGATCGAGTCCTGCATTGGGCTCCCTGCGTGGAGCCTGCTTCTCCCTCTGCCTGTGTCTCTGCCTCTCTGTGCCTCTCGTGAATAAATAAATAAAATCTTTAAAAACAAAAGAGAGACATTTACTGGTTGTCCTATTCCACGTCAAAGGGAAAATGCACAGATTGCAGACTGTCGAGGCTACATTTGAGTAACAAGGAGGGGAATGAGGGAGAACTCTGAGGCATTTCCCGTCTAAGGTCAGTATCCTACAACTGTATTATTATTTGACCTAAGCTGGAGTTTTCTTTTTCTAACCAAACCAACAATTATTAGACTTCCAATATTGTTTTTCCTTTTCTAGGGCCAATTGCTGGGCATCTACAATTTTTCTAGATTATCATTTGAAGGAACATCTCCACAGACCATGACAGAAGTTTGGTTGTTGGTTCCTTTGAGAGCAGTGCAACTTTGGGGCGTTCCAAAGTCATGAGCTACTGCAGAGGCATCACCATTGTCACATGGGTATATGCAGTTTGGCTTCAGCTAAGACAGTTGAGACTGCCGGGCCGAGGCAACCAAGGGCAGAGATACCTGGATGATTTCCAAAGAAGCTGGAACGGTATACCCAGCATAACATTTACCACTTTGATCCTTTTAAATAAGAACTGTCAGGACAAAAAAGTTGATGTTAAGCAAAGGAGCTCCCTGTAAGTCATCAGGGAGGGGCAAGGAGGTGACCTGCCAGAGACAACCGGTCCTGAAGAGTACCACTCCCAGAAGAGGCAAGGAGGTGGTGGTGGTGGTGGGTTTATGATTAGTTGTGTGAGGAGCAGGGAAGTGGGATGGGGTTCAGCAGGGACAGGAAAATAGGAAATTGGTCATTGGGATGTTCAAGGGCGGAGGATGTTTTTTAAGTTTTTCATTAGGGTTTTAAAGGCAAAATCATCCCGATCTTCCCAAGTGATAGGGTCAGGTTTGTTTTTAGATTCCACTAGCCAAGAAAACCTTGTAAATGGCACTTAGTTTTGACTTGGGGCAAGCTCAAGAAGCCATGGAACCTATTTTGATCTACAAATGTAGCCCTTTTTGTAAAATTAGGTGGCCCAAATAACAGAATTTCCTTGGAGCAAACTGCAATTTCTCCTTAAAGACTCTGTGTCCCTTTAAGGCTAAAAGTTTTAACAGGTGGATACTGTCTTCCATGCGAAGAGGCTTGAGAAGAGGAGCAGAGAAAGCAAGTCCTCTGCATGTTGTCACAAAGCAGAGCTTCCAGGTGACTGTATCGTCCAAAATGGTTTTTAAATTTGGGGAGATATAGGAAGGACTTTTGGTAAATCCCTGGGGCGTAACTGTCCAGCTGTAATCTTTTCCTTCCTGAATAAAGATAAAGAGATATTAGCCGGTCTTATCCCCAGGGGAGCAGTAACGCGCGCGCCCCCCCCCCCCAAGCTTATAATCTTTTTTTATGGGCTTGATGCCCTGTAGCCCGTCCAGTAGGGAACAATAGTTAGTACCCTTCCTATTAGATCTTGTGTTGTCAGAGATGGAACAAATAAAGATACCGAAGGGTTATTTGATCAATCTGGTTGCCTATTTTGGTTGCTGCTATCAAATTTGAGAATTATCTCTCCCTTTCTGGAGAAAGAGATTTTAGTGTATTATCTCTATATGAAATCTTGGCCCAATTAAAGGATAGGGATGAAAGAAGTAAGGAGAAGAGGTTATCCCTCAGAGGGCTTAAATGGAATCGGTAGAGACACAGGAATGTGTTGAGCTTTATTAGAAACCCCTGCTATGTGAGCCATTTGAATACTTCAAGGCAGAGACTGTTTAATAATAGTGGGGTTGAGGGGCACCTGGGTGGCTCAGCGATTGAGCATCTGCCTTTGGCTCAGGTCCCCCATCCGGCTCCCCGCAGGGCACCTGCTTCTCCCTCTGCCTGTGTCTCTGCCTCTCTGTGTCTCTCATGAGTAAATAAAATCTTACAAAAAAATAACAGTAGGGGTGAGCTCCAACAGTGTAGCTCTGGCGTCAATAAGTACAGAAAGAGATTCATTTCCAACCTGGAGAAAGATGGAGAAATGCTGCTGTAGTTCCTCAGAGTCTTGTAATTCAGAAAGGATTGGTTGGAGGCTCCTGGAGAGCTTAAACTTCTTCCAGTGTCCCAGATTTTGCAGTAATGACAAAGATCAGATGAAGTTTGGCTTTGTTTAGAGGCTTCCGTTTGTTAGAGTTGAAAACTAAGGAAAAATCCTTAGTTGGATCCTTAGTGGCCTTTCTTTTAGTTGAACCACCTAGGTTGGTGGGGGCGAGCTGATGTGCTAACTTAACCAAAGGTAGAGTGGACATGGTTTCCCATTCCACCTTGGGGTCCTTTTATTTATTTTCTTTTTAAGATTTATTCATTCATTCATTCATTGAGACAGAGAGGCAGAGGGAGAGGCAGAGGGAGAGGCAGAGGGAGAGGCAGGCTCCATGCAGGGAGCCCGATGCGGGACTCAATCCAGGGTCCCCAGGATCATGCCCCGGGCTGCAGGCGGCGCTAAACCGCTGCGCCACCGGGGCTGCCCCACCTTGGTCCTTTTAACTAGAAAGAAAAGATCTCAGTTGAGCCTGTTAATGAACACACAGTTAAAGGCTGAGTGAATCCACCTGAGTGGATTCAACATCAACAGAAGGCCAGAATTTGCCTTAGAAACCATTTGGAGTCAACTTGAGTCAGAATTGTGCACAGGTTCACTGGGTTTCTGAGTGCAAGCCTGAATCTCATTCTCATCAGAAGGTTTCAGGAAAAGCCCTAGGAATTGCCAGGTGAATTCACTTAGTGATTTTAAACCAGATAGTATAACAAGGCAGGGGGTTGGTCTTACCTTTGTGGTTCTAGATTTTTCAGACTCATCCTACTTAGCTGTTTTCATCCCGAGTTGGGCTTGGCCTTTGCTAACGATCATGTGAACTAGCCGGTCTAAGTCTGAGGAACCAGGTTGGTAAGTCCAAACGACTATGTTAGATTCCTCAGCAAATTTGTGGGAATCCTCACTTACTTTGGGGAAATTTTTAGTCCAGGGGATAGGTTAAATTAAGGATTTAACATTAGGATTTTAAGAGGGTTTAATTTTAAAGGGCCAGGTCTTAATGGGTTCTGAGGAGGAGGTTAGGGAGAGGTTCTGAGAAAAAGAGAAGTTCAGCAAGACCTAGAACAAAAAAGTGAAGGGTACAAGGGAAGCGCGCACAGTGGGCAGCAATGGTGTGGGGGTGGAGGAGACAAAGAGGCCTCTGATGGCTTTTTATTTTTTCTCAGTAGTTTGTCAGTCCTTCTTTCCTTCTGTCGCTTCTTTCCTTTTCTTTTGTCATTACATTTAAAAAAAATTATTGAAGTGTAGTTTGACATACAATTATAATACAATATATTCATTTGACAATTATATACATTACTCATCACCTTAAGTGTGGTTACCATCTGTCCCCATACAATGTTACTGTAATTTTGTTCACTATATTCTCTATACCTTACCTTTCATCCCTATGACTTACTTATTCTAAAATTGGAAGTTTGTATCTCTCTATCCCCTTCACCTATTTTGCCCATCACCCCATCAACCTCCCCTCTGGGAAACAAGTTTTTTCTCTGGATTAGATTCCAGGTGTAAGTGAAAACCTATGGTATTGGTGTTTTTCTGACATATTTCACGTAGCGTAATAACCTCTAAGTCTATCCATGTTGTCACAAAAAAATTTCATTTTTTATGGCTGAGAGATTCCACTCTCTATATATACCACATTTTTAATCCATTCATTCTGTGATAGTTCAATTGCTTCCATATCATAAATGGTGCTACACTTAACATAGGAGTGCATCTATCTCTTTAAAATAGTATTTTCTTTTTCTTTGGGTAAATATTGAGTAGTGGGATTACCGTATCATATTGCATTTCTGTTTTTAATTTTTTGACAAACCTTGTCCTGTTTTCCATATGCACCAGTTTACATTCCTACCTGCACTGCACGAGGATTCCCTTTTCGCCACGACCTCGCCAACACTTGTTATTAATCATCTTTTTTGACTAGCCATTCTGACTCGTGTAAAGCGATATCTAATTGTGATTTTTGATTTGCATTTCCCTGATGATTACTGATGCTTAGGATCTTTTCATGTGTCTGTTGGCCATCTGAATGTCTTCTTTGGAAAAATGTGTATTAAAGTCATCTGCCTATTTTTTTATTGGATTATTTGTTGTTTTGGAGTTGTACGAATTCATCATATATTTTAGATATTAATCCCTTATCAGATAAATCACTTGGAAATACCCTCTACCATTCATTAGGTTGCCCTTTAGTTTTGTTGTTTCCTCACTATTTGAAAGCTTTTTGGTTTGACATAGTCTCAATTCCCTTTTTTTTTTCTTTTGTTCACTTTGCCTGGGGAGACAGATCCAGAAAAATATGGCTAAGGCTAAGGTCTAAGAGTTCACTGTCTATGTTTTCAGGTTTTTAATATATCTTGAGTTTGTATTTGTGTATGGTGCAATAAAGTGATCCAGGATGTGGCATGTAGCTTTACAGTTTTCCCAGCCCCATTTCCCAACACCATTTATTGAAGAAACTCTCCTTGCCTTTTTTTTTTGTCATAGATTAATTGAGCACTTGTACGTGTGGGTTTCTTTCTGAGCACTCTGTTCTGTTCCGTTGATCTATTTCTGTATCTGCACCATGCTCCTTTGATTACTGTCATTTTGTAGTATAATTTGAAATCTGGGATTGTGATACTTCTAGCTTTTTTCATCGTTGACAATATTGTTTGGCTATATGTGGTCTTTTGTAATTTCATACAAATTTTAGGATTATTTTAGTTCTGTGGAAGATACTATTATTTTAATAGGGATTGCATTAGATCTGTTGATTGTGTTAGGCACTATGGATATTTTAACAATATTCTTCTAATCCATAAACATCTTCTCTTTCCATTTATTTAAAGATTTATTTAAATATTGGTCAATTTCTTTGATCACTGTCTTAGAGTTTTCAGAGTATGAGTCTTTCATCTCCTGGATTAAATTTATTCCTGGGTATTTATTCTTTTTGTTACAATTGAATGTGGTTGTTTTCTTAATATCTCTTTGGTAGCCCATTTTTAGTGTATAGAAAAGCAAGTAATTACAGTGTATTATTTTTGTAACCTGCAAATTTACAGGTTTATAAAAATGAAGTCAATCAGGAAATGCTACATGTTGTACGATTCCAACTGTATGAAACCCAAGAAACAGCACAACTATGGATATTCATTTATCATTTCTGATAGCTTTGGGATGGAGTAGTTAGCATTTTCTTTATGTAGTGTCACATCTCTACAAATAGTGACAGTTTTACTTCTGCTCTGCTAATTTGGATGCCTTTTTTTTCTTGTCTAATTGCTGCTATGGCTTCCAGTACTATGTTGAATAAAAGTGGTGAGAGTGGACATCCTTGTCTTGTTCCTGATTTTAGAGGTATACATTCTATGGGTTGTGACAGATGCATGATAAGTATACACCATTATAATGTCATACACAATAGTTTCCTGACCTAAAAAGTCTCTGTGCGCTGTCTTTTCATTCCTCCTTTCCCCCAACTCCTGGCAACATTGATCGTTTTACTATATCCATAGTTGTGCTGTTTCTAGAGTGTGATACAGTTGGAATAATGCAATATGTAGCATTTTCTGATTGGCTTCTTTAATTTTATACTGTGCAACTTAATTTTTTCCTATATTTTCATGGTTTAATAACTAATTTCTTTTTAATGCTGAAGAATAATCCACTGCGTCTAGATATAATAGTTCACTTATCCCTTAATGTACTAAAGGACATCTTGGTTGCTTCAAAGTTGGGGCAATTATGAGTGAAGATTTCATATAAAGACTAGTGTGCAGGTTTTTGTAAGGAACTAAGTTTTCTTTCTTTTTTTTATTTTTTTATTTTTATAAATTTATTTTTTATTGGTGTTCAATTTGCCGACATATAGAATAACACCCAGTGCTCATCCCATCAAGTACCCCCCTCAGTGAGGACCTAAGTTTTCAACTAATTTGGATAAATATGAAAGAGGTCATATGGGAAGAATATGTTTAGTTGTGTAAGAAACTGTCAAATTGGCTTTGAAAGAGACTCTACCATTGTGCATTCTCACCAGCAGTGTATGAGAGTTGTTCTGCATGCTGTTCTACATGTTGTCTACATGCTCTCCAGCATTTGGTGGTGTCAAGTGTTTTGTATTTTGGCTACTCTAATAGGTGTGTAAGGGTATCTCACTTACTTTAATGAGCAACTATATTCCTAATAATGTAGGATGTTGAGCATCTTTTCATGTTATTTAAAATTTTTTCATTTTTACTTGCACATCCAGATTAAGTTTGAGCATCTTTTCGTATATTTCACATTCCTTTGAGTTTCTTCTGTGCATTGCCTGTTCATAGAGTTTGCCCATTTTCCTATTGCTTGTCTTACTTAATTGTCGATTTCTAACAAGAAATCGATAGATCATTATCATTTTTTTGGGGTGCTGCAAAATTAGTCCCTTTTTGGTTTGAAATATTATAAATATCTCCTCCTAATCTATTATCTATCATTAACTTTTACATAAAATCTTTAATTGAACAAAATTTCTTAATGATGATCAAATCCATTGTCTCTTCCCTGCCTTGTGTTTTGTACTTTTGAATTTTGACTGTCCTTTATCTCTACATTAGCCACAAAACACTCTTCTACATTATCTTCTTTTCATTTTTATGGCTTTAGGTTTTACTTTTAAGTTTTTAATTAATTTAGAATCTACTTTGTTCAAGGTTTTAGGCAAGGAGATAGTTTTATTTTCCTCCATATTGTGAACTAATTTCTGTAACACTATCTTATAGTCCATACTATTCCCATTGATTCATGGTGTAACTTTTGACCTATATCAAATTGTTGGGTATACATAAGTGGAATTTTGTGCTATTTTGTTTCAGTCATCCAGTTGTCTGACCACTTAATTACAGTATTACAAGAGTGTTGCTACACGGTAGGGTGAATCTATCCTCTTAGCTGTTCTCACAAGTATGTGTTTTTAGGCAAATGTATTTTTTTGTACATTATTTATATTGGCCTTAAGGTTTCTAATTAATTTGTACAACTTTAAAAATGTACAAGGAAAAATGTATGATACATTTAATGCAAAATTTCTCTGGTTGGATTTGTTTCTTGGTCTATGCGAATCATTAAAAAATAGTTAATCACTCCATTATAATGGTATGTTTAAAGTATATTTATGCCAGAGTCAGAATGAATGGAAATATTTTTATATTTTAAATTGTTCTGTTCTATACGTCTTAAATATTTTGGACTTAAGTATACGGATACGATGGGATCCCTGGGTGGCGCAGCGGTTTGGCGCCTGCCTTTGGCCCAGGGTGCGATCCTGGAGACCCAGGATCGAATCCCACATCGGGCTCCCAGTGCATGGAGCCTGCTTCTCCCTCTGCCTGTGTCTCTGCCTCTCTCTCTCTCTCTCTCTCTCTCTCTCTCTCTATGTGACTATTATAAATAAATAAAAATTTTAAAAAAAAGTATACGGATACGCTTAGAAGTTTTGATTTGTATAGAATAAGAGAAATTGAAATTTACTTTATTTCACTTAGTATAATAAGAAAAAAGAGGCACAAAGAGGTAAACCGACATACCAAAGTGGATACAGGTAAATTACTGGTGAAATCAATAGTAAATACATATTTCTTAACTTGGCTTTTATTTACAGTTCTGAACATAGCTATGGTTTATGTGGGGCTTAGTCTTTCATTCAGTTGTAACACAAGAAAAACGTGTTTGGCAAAACTAGTTTTCCAAGAATAGAACAGGGTCTTTACATGTTATTTTGTTTCTAGATGACCCTTATTGTGGGTCTAAATTTTGTAGGTTGAGACAACAGTACTTTTGATAAATTTGGGCAAAATTGAGAGTAGAGGATGCCAACTTGGTAGAAGTCTCTTGACATCATAGCAAGAAATATGTGTCTTTAAAAGCAACTGCTTTCAGAATGTACCTTTTCACTATCTGTATACACACCAAGTTCAGGGTATAGTCCAGTGGTGATAAATGGTCCCTTATTTGTAACTTCTAACTGAAATAGTAGGATGCCTGAGCAGGTGCAAATATTTTGCAAAATGGGTCCTACTAAAAGACTAGTAGTCTGATACTGACAAGTATCAAATGTCCTTTCCAAAGGCCATTCCATGAGATTAAGGAAAAAGTATCACCATGATAATAGAGACCCTTTCTTTCATGAGACTAGCAAATGTGGATTACTGTAATGTGCCAACTTATTAGTCTCCATTACATTCCCCAGAATTCCCTTTTCTATATGTTGCCAGTAAGGCTGGACCAAAAGGCGGCTTTATGAGGGGATTGGCACCATTTGTGCATCTTGTCATTTATCTGCTGGCTCACCTCCTAGCATGAGGCAGTGGCCGGGACTGCACCTGTCTCTGATCCCTTGGCTTGATCAAAGGCCCTACTTCTTGCAGGATACTCACTCAATCAGTGTGAGAGGCAACAAAAACTGAACATATTTTTCAGTCTGTTCTGTGGGCTCCAGCTCTTCCTTGTGAATTTGGGATTGTTCTTCTCTTCCTCACTTCATATCTGTCTTCCCTTCCCATCTGTCTTAACATGTGCGTATCAAACTCCAACGTCAGATGCAAGGTCAGCAGCCTTTCAGAGACTCCTTAACCATCTCCTACAATCAATAAGTTCAAATCCTTGTGCCAAATCCCCACACTGTCATTCTTCTTCTCCGACTACACCCTAACTGATACAAGTGTGAATAAAATGTCCTTCTCAGTTGCATGCATTAAATTGGTAAGTGTATGGATACATTTATAAGTTTTGATATGTAGAGAATAAGAGAAATTGAAATTTATTTCACTTAGTATAATAAGAAAAGAGATATATAAAATAAGAAACAAAATTAAGGATTTTGACTCTCCCCCTCTTCCCCAACACACACTTTTCAGTTGGGATCTAGACCAATGACTTTTCTTCTTCTTGAATTATTGAGAGCATTTGACATTGCTGATTCTCACTTGCCTTGTTTTTAAGACTCTGACTGTATTTTAGATATTAATTTGCACTTTGGGCAACAAGTAAGGTAACAGAAAATCTTATTCAACTGATTTAAACATGGAGGAGAAGTCACCTCCCATAGTCCTGAAGTACTTAGTATCGAGAGTAATTAATAATTGAGTGATTATAGTCAACACGATTCCTTCCTTTTTTACTTTGCCTTTATTGAGATAGTGTCCTTCATCAGGGCCACGTTGCTTGTATTGTTCTAACAGGAGCAATATGTAGCCAAAGGGGGGCTTCTCTTCCGTGTTTTCTATCCTAGTGAAGGTATCTTTCTCAGAAGTCTCCACACTGGAGACTCTCCCTCTCATAATTCAGCCACCAGTGCTGTACAAACGTGTGTATATGTGCATATGCCTAAACAAGCCTGTGGCAAAAGGAAAGGAGGACAAGTGGTGGGCTTAGCTCAGTTATGATTTACCCTGGAGCCTGCAGTAACTCCTCCACCCCCCAGTGGAATGAGGCAAACTAAGACTTGCCTAGCAAGAGTGAAAGAGGAAAAAGGCCTGAGAGGCAAACCATGGTGCTTGCTCCAAGCAGATGTTTTATCTCCCTCATGTCAGACCCCTTTCTCTGTTTGAAATCATTAAACATGTACCAAACTCTACTTGTTGTCTTTACTTGTTCGCCCTTAGCAAGCCCACCGACTTTTGCCACTTGAAGTACTTTGTTTCAGTGGATGGTTTCCACCTTGTTGCCAACAGTGACTTCTAAGCTCTGAAGTGTTGCTCTTAGGGGCTGGTTGTCTGCTAGCACCTTGAATTCTCCCTCTCTTAAGTCAACCCATGTTCCTCCTCAAACCATCTCTCCTTGGGGCGCTTGGGGGACTCCGTGGTTGGGCATCTGCCTTCCGCCCAGGGTGTGACCCTGTAGACCAGGGATCGAGTCCCACATGGGGTCCCTGCAGGGAGCCTGCTTCTCCCTCTGCCTGTGTCTCTGCAGCTCTCATGAATAAATAAAATCTTTAAAAAAAAAAAAAAGCTTCTCACCTCAGATTCTCCATTGCTTATTTTCTGGTAAGTAGAATTCCAGTTGATTATGGTTTTACTGTAACTATATAGATGATTTGAAAAATAAGACCCAGGGATAGAAACAAAACACCATTTATATTTCTTCAGTAATTTTAGCATTTGGATGAATACATATTTTGTATTTATGATGGAATCCAAGATCATCTTTTGCTCCTCTAGGAAGAAGGGGGCAAAAATGAAGGTTTACTGGTGTCATAAAGAGAATCGGGTTCCTTCCCACTCTTGTCCTTGGTCTTCCCACCTCTTTCCCCCATCACAGGAACCCATATTATGTACAGGATATTTTTGTCAACCATAACTTGTCTCTCCCTCCAAGAATGCAGAGGGTTCCAAAGAGTCTTCTCTATTTTAATTCTAGACTTTGAAGGTATAAAATGTCAACATGAATAGGCATTCTTTAAAGAAAAGATTGAAATTTTAATTAGGTAGCTAATATTTGAATTGATGATATTAGATTAAATAGTAATGAACAGATGTTAATATATTGGCGAATTTTTCTTGAGCAAGCACAATGAACTATAAATATAATTAAGTTTGAGATTCTCTGGAATCATATGCATAATAGAGCTGGGGCCACTCTGCTCATATCCAGTATCCTAAACCTGCTTTTCAATAACAGGAGAGACTGCTGTGGTTAAGCTTGTTCTTTGTGACTGTATTATTATGGTTTTCTAGAGAAACAATACCTGTTTCTGGTCTATCTATATCTCTCTCCCTCCTCCCTCCCTCCCTATCTACTTACCTGTATTGATACAGAGAGAAGGGGAGGAGATAGAAGAGGAAGGAAGAGAGGGAAAGATTAATTTTAAGGCCCTGGATCACATGATTATAGTGGCTGGGGGAGTCCAAAACCCTTATGACAAGTCAAAAGGCTGGAAAGTTAGAGTTTCTATTTTGCAGACTTGAGGCAAAGTTTCTTCTCCTTTGGGAAATCTGTCTTTGCTCTCAAGGTTAATAACTAATTGAATGAGGCTCACTCAAATTTAGAGGGAGGGAGTTAATCCGCATTATTCAAAGTCTACTCATTTAAATATTAATCACATCTAAATATACCTTCACAGCAACATTGATACCATAGGAACATTTAACATTTGATCAAGTAACTGGGCACCGTAGCCTAGGCAAGTTGATGTAAAAATTAACCGTCACAGACCGTAGCTAATTGGGAAAAGATTCATACTTCAAGCTTGGACTAATCAGGTTTCTCTCATGGAAATTTATTGTGAGAGACTTACTCTTAGAGGTCTTTGCTGATCCCTTGACCTAGAAAGTTATATATTGGAAATCTTCAAAGAAACATGGGTATGAAGCCGACATGTGGAGAGGAGGAGGAACAGGAGTTCCCAGAATGCATACCCAGAGTGACCCAGTGAATGATCTTACAGCACTTGGCCGAATTTCCTGCTGAGATTTCCTGAGATAATAGTCTTTTTTCCCCACAAATGAATGTTGGTTTATTTAAGTTACTGTGAATTTATATTCTTTACCACCAAGTCATCCCTAAGACACTATGTACACATACCATATATATATATATTTTCTCATTTGAGTGGTCAACCGTCAGAAGCTGCCAAGGAATCTGTTAAGAGCAGAATCCATTTTATTGGAATTGGTATCAGAATTAAATTTTTGACCTTGACCAGTTTCAGTCAAGGAGAAGAACATTCATCATTCCACATGGAGTAGAATGAAAAAAGCATGCGAGGTGAGGAAACAGAAACTCTGACTATAGACCACTCTTTCAAGATGTTTAATGATGAAGGGGGACAGAGCAATAAATCATCATCTACAGGATTACGTGGCGTACAAAGGCAATTTTTATTTAGGAGGTGGAGGTAAGGTTGGTTGAAAGAGAAGCAAATACTTGAGGATATTTCTCACTAAAAAGGAAAACAACATGATCAAGCAACGGTCAAGCCTCCATGAAGGTGAGACGGGTAGGGTTTGAGCACACAGGGAGAAGCTGGCCTTCTCCGTAGTGAAGGAAGCGAGTGGGGCATTGCTGTCAGGCTGGGGTCGCTGACAGGATCATATTTGTGGGGCCGGCATCTGTTTGCTCATCATAAACCAACTTCAGTCACCTGAGGAAGCGAGAAGAGCGAGCAAGTGTAATAAGGGTGAAATTTTTGTCTCAGAACAGGAAAGAAAACAGTTCGGAAGATGTATGTGATGGCACTGCTGTGACTGAACAAATGAAAGTGACTAAAGCTACCCGAAGTGTCTCACTGGGACTGTATCCTCCATGTGCGCAGACCCGCTCATCCTTCGCATGTGTAAAAGAGCCATCGTTGCAGTTGGCTGCCGTTATTGAGCACCTTTCCAATGTGTTTTGGCAGTTGCACATGGCATCTGTGAGGCCTGCATTGCACTGTTGTAGAAACTGACCCTGAGAATTCTGTTATATCAACCAAGGTCACAGCTAGCAATGAGCTTGGGGGTGTGTGCAAAATTCACATCCTGTTGTTTGATATTTCACTATCCCCTGCTGTCTACTGTGCCACCCTTTGTCCACAATGGATATCCTCGTTGCTGACAGCACCAGGGCATGGAGTTCCGTGGGGCAGGGTAGGAAGAAGGGGGAAGTAGGGAGAAAACTGCAGAGGCTTTGCCTTCCTAGGCAAAGCTCCACAGTTACCCTGAGAACAACCTGAAACGATAGGATGAGTTTTTCACTCAGCTGATGGAGTGCCTCCGTTGTGTCTCTGGACTCTGCACGGTCTGCACATATGTGGAAAGCAAAAATCTTATTTGGTCAATACCGAATCCCAATTATTGAAGGCAAATAAGCTGATTTATTTTTGATCTATTGGATTGTCATATTCTTTTTTTTTTAAATTTATTTCAGAGAATGAGACCGAGAGACCAAGAGCACAAGCGGGGTGAGGGGTAGAGAGAAGCAGGCTCCCCGCTGAGCAGGAAGCCCGACTTGGGCTCCATCCAGGACCCTGGGATCAGGAACTGAGCCCCTCAGATGCCCCAAGCGTTGTCATATTCTAACTTTCAAGATCCTTTTACTATATCCAAATTTTATAAAACTAGTAAGAAGATGTGAGATGTACTCATCTCTACAACAAGTTGCTATTTATTCATTGCAACAAGGAGAATGTAATTTCTGAGGAAAAAAAAAACCATGTCTAAATTATGTGTCCTTCCATCATAACCACCACAAGAGGGCGGTGTGAACCCACCCGTTAAACTGGGCAGGTGTACTGCAAAATTTTTGCTCTCAGACTTGTAAAAATAATTTCAAAAATTATGCATCCCCTTGTAGAATTGGTAACTAAGTTTAAGGTATTCAAAATTAAATATCTTCACTGAAGTTGGTACCTAAATTTTTTCAAGAGAAAGGCATGATTGTTATGTAACAAAAGATGATTTCTGGCATATTTTAAATATTGACACTTAAAAATAAAGAAAAATTTAAAAATGAAAAAAATTGTATCACCTTTTCCATATAGTCAAAGAAATACAAATACATGACAATTTGGTAGTCATCACTATCCATTTAAAACGTAGATGGTGGGGAACAGAGGAGGGAGGGCCCAAGGAACTTGGGCTTTCTATGGGTGGTATGTCTCTACTGCCCTGCCTGACCTCATCCTTGTATTTTTTTTTGAAGATTTTATTTATTTTTTGAGGGGGCGGGGCAAGAGAGAGAGGAGAGAGAGAGAAAATGAGCAGGGGCAGAGGGAGAGGAGAGGGAAAAGCAGGGAACCTGACACAGGACCTGAACAAGGACCCTGAGATCATGACCCAGGGCCAAGGTAGATGCTTAACCCACTGAGTCACCCAGGTGCCCCTCATCCTTGTTGTTAACTAAGTAAAAAAACAACCCCTTTGTAATCCCTAAAGGGATTATGAGGAAAGCCTTGCTTTAGAAATTGGAAAATTTGCTTTTCATTCTTCTCAAACATAAATTCCACTTCTGTCACAACATACATATTTGTAGGGTTTTCTAGATTGCCTTATCAAGCTTTTCCTGCAAAAATATGAATCGGAAGAGTTGTAAAAAAAAAAAAAACTTCAAGTGACCATAATTATTAGTTATTACTAATATATAATCATGATAGCATAAATACAAGTGTTGGTAATTATTAAACCTAAAAAGTAAAATGGTACTCAAAATGTAGATATTGATGAGATGGACCAGGATACATTTTAGAGTGATACAGGATTCAGCATCGATTTTATTTCTTCTGCTCTAACAACCACATTTGTATATAGAAACGGAGAGTGTTTTGTTGAGGGAGTAGCAAGATTCCTTCAACTCCTGCCCTGTCACATGCTGACAGTCACAGTTATCATCAGAAATACTTTAATGGCCTAGTAGTTGACAAATTGGCTTAGATACTCCTGTATTGTGGGAAGAAAGAATAAAAAACTACGCGATTTGTAAAATGAGTATCACCCCTTTATCAGAGTCATTCATTTGCTTACTCCAGGCTTTTGACTTGTCTCCCGGCTTGATGCTCCAGAGGTTTTCGGAGTCGTGGCTTTGTCTCACGCTAAGACTAGGGATGAGGGAGGGATCTGCATTTCATTTGAAAATTGGGAGAAAGGCGATTATGTAGAGGACGTGGGCAAGGGAAACCAGCATCGTCTTCAGCCCCAAGGATGTCTTCAGGGACAACTATTTTAGAAAATACCACATATGAACTAAGAACTTGGAAATTGTGTGCCCTGTGGAAAGCCTTCATGTCAACCAGTTGTGAGATCATTGTCCTAACAACCCAATAGAAACATATGGGGCTTTTCTCATCTCTGGACCTTTGAAATCTATTGTGATAAACACTGAAAAGTATGCAAACCCCAAATTTCATTTTTATGAAAGTATATCATTTAAAACCCAAGGAAGGCCTTTCTTTCTCCATATCAATGTCTTTGCCAGCTCGTACCTTCTTTTAATTCTTGCTTATGTTACAATAGGTAAGATTTTGTATTCTGTACCTCAACTAATTGAAATACACTTTTTAACTTTTATTGGAATTAAAGATACACATACTACAAAGACCTTAGATACCTCCACAAACCTCTTATGGAATAGAGTAGCCTTCTGAGCCATCGTTTGGCTTTTTTTTTTTTTTTTTTTTTAACTCTCCAGCCTGATTTTATGTATATGTAATGAACATATACCTAAAGACAGCGAGCGTATGGCTACTTCTCAATCTTACAGTTTCAGACACTAACTAGGACCTTTTTATTTTGAAAGAAGAGGGTTTAGTTTGATTTTTTACCTCCATCTGAGTTCCCATGCTGATCTTTCCTGTACAGATATGTGTAATAGAAACTGTGTTCGGTTTTCAGATGTTATGCTGCCAGAGTAAACACTGTCTGCTGCTGAGTCCTGCAGTACGTCGTGATTTCTCTGTTTCATCTACTCATTTTGTTTTCCTTGGGATTGTTAAGCATCTTGTCCATCATTTACATGGCTTTACGTACTCAATTCAGTTGAAAACTCCCTCCGAATTATATAAATCCTTAATATATTCAAACACATTAGGTACTCTGCTAATTTTCTTAAATTTTTTTATTTTTTTATTTTTTCATGAGAGCGAGACACAGAGAAGGAGAGACACAGGCAGAGGGAGAAGCAGGCTCCACGCAGGGAGCCCAACGTGGGACTCGATCCCGGATCTCCAGGACCACACTCTGGGCTAAAGTGGCTCTAAACTGCTGAGCCCCCCCGGGCTGCCCTAATTTAACTTCTTTAGGAAGTCTCTTCCAAGCCTACTGGTGTTTCCTGTTTGGAATGGGTGTACCTCTAGCTTGCAGCACAGACCTAGGATCTTCCTTCACTTCGTTTTGGGATTCTGTTGATTTCTCCCGTGTTGGATCCCCCATGGAATTTTTATCCTTTTTGCTAATGTGATTTGATTAATTTGTGGGTATTGAAATATCTTAGCATATCTAGAATAAATAGCACTTAGTCATGGTGTATGATCCTTTTAATGTATTGTTAAATTCAGTTTACATCTTGTTACGGATATTTATATTAGTGTTCATCAAGGATATTGGCTTGTAATTTTCTTTTATGTGATATCTTTTTCTGGTTTTGGTACAGAGATAATGCTGGTTTCATAGAATGACTTTGGAAACTTTCCTTCCTCTTCTATTTTTTTGGAAGAGTTTGAGAAGAATAGATACTAACTCCTCTTTAAATGTTCAGTAGAGGGATCCCTGGGTGGCGCAGTGGTTTGGCGCTTGCCTTTGGCCCAGGGCGTGATCCTGGAGACCCGGGATCGAATCCCACGTCGGGCTCCCGGTGCATGGAGCCTGCTTCTCCCTCTGCCTGTGTCTCTGCCCCTCTCTCTCTCTCTCTCTCTGTGACTATCATAAATAAATAAAAATTAAAAAAAAAATCAAAAAAAAAATAAATGTTCAGTAGAATTGACCGTTGAATCCGTTTGGGCATTGACTTTTTGTTGTTTTTTTGTTTTTTGGGGGGAGGGGGGGTTTGATTACTGATTCAACTCAGTAATTTGTTTAGATTTTGCATTTCTTCCTGACTATATGTTGGAATACTGTATGTTTCTAGCAATTTATCCATTTCTTCTAGATTGTCCCATTTATTGGCATAGGATTGTTTGTAGCATTCTTGTATGATCTTCCATATATCCGTTGTATGTTTTCAACTTCTTTTATTTCTTATTTAATTATTTTGACTCTTTTTTTTTTTTTTTCTTAAGGAGTCTGGCTAGAGGTATATCAGTTTTGTTTATCTCTTCAAAGATCCATCTACACAGGATACAGTATTATGCTGAGTAAGGTGTCAAAGGGAGAGCTTGCTTGTAAAATAATTCATGAGAAGGAGGTTCAGAAGTATTTCTGGGAAAGTCCTCTTGTCAGACAGACATAATAGATTAGTTAAGCAAGAGCTCCGGGTGTGTGGGGACTAGATAAACCAGACTGTAGCACTGAGTCATCCAATGTAGGAGACAGAGGTGTTGAAGGCTCAGGGCTTGGAGATTGAATGTTCTAGATACCCATCTGAAATATCACTTGTCTGTCTTTGGAACAAGAGTTTGGCGTTAGTCATTGCCTCTCTTTATCATTTTCATAACCTATGAGGACAGTTAAAAGAACACTCCTTTATTCTCTACATTTTTGGTATATTACATCTGATTTTCATGTAGCGATTTCATTGTTTACCATCATCATTTTCAGTTTCCTAGAGGTTTTTGGTAATGGCACAACAAAATGTGTAGATAACAGAATACAATAACGACCTTAAGGAATTTGTTTTTAGCATCATGAACAAGAATAATGGAGATCCGCTTAGTTTTATAAGTGCATCAAGGTAGTTCCAGTAAACTTGAGAATTGGAATAAGATTCTCAAGAAAATAAGGGATACATAGCCTGTAATGGAGAAGTAAATCCTTAAGGGTTTTTTTTTTTTTTTTCTGGCCAAAAAAATTCTTAATAGATTCTGTTCTGACTGTGCCAGTGATATGTTGGATGACAAGACTATATTAAAATCTTATAAAATTTTGACCATACTTTCCAGCTATTTGGACATGTTATTTTTTCCCATTTTAATCATTTGCTAGCAATTAAGCTTGTTGATTATCCTGCCAACTTGATTAATGAAATGGAGTGTTGGGAACAGTGACCCATTTATTCACCAGAAAACAAACCCTTTATCTTTGTTTCTGAAGTTTCTTCCCACGCTTCTACCACCTTGGTCCCTATCAAGTTCTATCCAAGACCTAAATGCATCATTCCTGTAAAAAAGGGCTTCATAATGGGTGATCATTGCATCGTTAATGGGCTCGTTCAATTTACCATAAGGTCATGCTATCACTACATTATCCCAACTATAAATACATTGCTTAAATTGAGGTCAAAGGTAGCCCAAGGAAGTAACCTCCTTCAGTGAGCCACCTGAGCCCAATCCCAGAATGCATTGACCTGCATTCCCAACACATGTTAACAATCGATTCAAAGTGCCCTCCAGTGAACCAGCCTCCTGCTACTTTTTCCCTAACCTCATCATTCAGAGAGCTTGGGAGCTCTCAGGACTGTCGATACTGGTAAATGGCAGCAAGGCTTACACTGGGGATGGGAGCTAGGAAAGAGGACTGAATCTTTGCTCATGGAGAACAAGAGGTGAAAGGACTCCTCTCCATTGCACCAAAGGCAAGGCAGGGGGAAGTTCTTCTCAGGAAAAACTGCAGTCTTCTAAAATGCTTTTCTCTCTTCTGGCCATGGAAGAGCCTACATTTTTACTATCTGGGATTTTCTAAGTCCCCACTTAAGAAAGTAGTCTTTGTAAGAAGACTAACATATACGAGACCTAGAAATTTTTAAGCATCGGGAGAGTATTTTGGGCTTTTCCAAGTCTACCTAATGACCCTATTTAAAAATGAAGAGTTGATATCAGTTTCACCAAAGTTAATCTGTGTTAGTTACTATAAAAGGGATTTACATTTCCATTTTATGCAGAGCACTAAAAAGTGTTGAGACTTTTACAGTAATCTTGTCTCTATTGATGAGCAACAACAAATGCTTGAAATGGTTAGTAAATTAACGCAGGTTAAAAGGCAGTCCAGTCAACTCTATATTTTGTGCAATTTATTTTGGTAGCCATTTGGGGAAGAAAAAGCCCAAGAACAAACAGTAATAAGGGACACATCAACCATTGTTAAGACTCATCATGAAGAGGAGGTAATATTTTTCTCCCCCTTGATATAGGTTGTAAAATCCAAGAAGACACGATTATATAGTCTGAAACACTTAACAGTATCATATAGATGATTTAAGTGAATCTCAGTTTGAGTTGATAAAGAGCTGAGAAGATACGACACTCTAAGATAAGCATTTAGATTTATTATCAATGAGGTTTGTGTTTGGATTTATGATCTTGCCTTTCATATTAAAGACTTCTGTCTGTTCTATGTGTAGCGTGGGTGTGTGTGATGTACATGTTAGGCATAAACTAGTACTTATCTTACTATTTGAAGGGAGTTCTTTCCTCAAATGAGGCATTTCTTTCTTTCCCTTAGGAAAGTCTAGATAGGATACCTTTATTTGCTGGATAGATGATAATTTACTGCATTTAATGTTTTAATAGTGAGTTAAAATAATCTGAAGTACAATATTGGTCAAAACAATGCTTTTATATCTGTGTCAGATGGTGTTTTCCAAAGATAACACTAATCCCACATTGTCTTCTACATATGACTTTGATGCTACTTTATCAAGAGATGATTTATTTCTCGATTTTCTTTTTCTTAATTTTATTTATTTATTCATGAGAGACACAGAGAGAGGCAGAGACATAGGCAGAGGGAGAAGCAGACTCCCTGCAGGGAGCCTGTTGTGTGACTCGATCCCAGGACTCAGGGATCACACCCTGAGCCGGAGGCAGACACCCAACCACTGAGTCACCCAAGTGTCTCTATTTCTCTATTTTCTTGTCTTTGGATAAGACCTGTGATGGCTCTGACTTACAGAATATAGTGGAAATAAGGGACACTGCTAGTTTCTGGTATAGACCTTAACTCTGTTTGATCCTCTCTGGGCATTAGGAAACTGCTTTTGTTTTCTGCTCTGCTCACTCTTAATCTCCCTCTTAGGGCTGCCATGCTATGTAGGGAAGCCCAAGGCAAAGTCACGTGGAAAAGCACATGCAGGTACTCTAGTTCACGGCTCCAGCTGATCCCCTAGTGAACAGTCACCACTGACGGTCAGCCATTTGAGTGTGCCATCTTGGATGTCCAGCCCAAGTGGGCATTTAGATTACTGTATCCCCAGGTGACCTCTAACCCCCATTGCGTGAGAGAGCCCAAGGAAGAAACCCAGCCCCCCACTTCCACTGCAGCCCGGCTAACTGATATGACCACAAGAGAAAGTATTTTATTGAAACTGTGGATAGGCAGTATAGAAATGAAATGTTGCTATATGAAAACCATGTTAGCCAATTTAAAAACCTTTTCTTTCTAAAACTGAGCACTGAGGTTTGCTAGACTTTCTCTATAGGTAAGGGAATAAGACTATTTAGCTTTCACTCTGTAGCACTCAACAGTGTTTTGTAGTTAGTAGGTACTCAAGAAACGTTTGTTAATTGAGTAACTCTCCTTTAATATTCCACTCCACCCAATTCCTCTACTCATTAAGATCCCTCTTCAACTGCTGGGAGTTATTTTATGAAGTGAATTTATAGTCCTATCCCGTGATTGCCAAAGAATAGTGGTTCTGATGAGTTGACAAGGTTCAGCCTGTTTTTTTGATTAGTCATATTGATATTCATATAAGATTTTATTTACTTGTAAAGATTTTATTAAAGAAAATGAGCTAATGGGGGAGGGGCAGAGGGAGAGGGACAGACTCCCAGCTGAGCATGGAGATCAAGTTGCGGCTCAATCCCAAGACCCCAAGATCATGACCTGAGCCGAACGCGTTTGCTTAACTGACTGAGCCACCCTGGTGCTGCTTTAATAAGTTTTTATTGATGTTCTACATGTAGACATGTTTATATCTAGAGAAATAACACAGAGAATAGCCTAAATATTTTTAAATTTTGACCCTGCTGATTCAAACAGGGATGGTAAAGTTCATTTTTTTAGTCACTAAACCAAGTACTTAGGATTATAGATATGCGATTTATCTTCTTAGGACGACATCCTCAAATATTTTAGATGTGTTATGTTAATTTGTAGTGTTAATTTGTAGTATTACAAAATGTTAATTTGTAGTATTCATAAAAGAATGATTTTCAATAGGCTATTTATCTAGACTTGGCACTTTCTTTCAAGTAGGTGCTATAGTTTAAATCATATAGCAACAGTAAAACATAATTGGACTGGAGCATGGTTTCCCGTGGCCGGCATGGGCTGTGCCATCTCCGTGAGCCTGGATGCTAATGTGAGCTCCACCCCCCACTGCGTGGTGATCACACTCTAGTCAGTCTCTCTGCTCATTTTCCTCAAACCACCTAGAGTTTGCAAGGTGCCCACACTGACGTAATAAATGATCGACAAATCCCTTTGCTTCCCCTATTTTGGGTGCAGGATCAGTCCAGTTCTAGTATTAACTTCGGCTCTTTGCCACAGCCTCCATCTTGGTATTCCTGATAGGTGAGTGTCAGCAAAAGTGGTTGCCATGAGCCTGGAGTTTTCATGATGATACCAGTTACATCTGTCAGCTTATTCTTCACTCCTTCCTTCTTTGTTTCTTCTAATTTCAATCCTAGGTCTACTCTTGTGGCACCATGAAGTTGACTTTTTACCTTGTCTTCCTCCCTCCATTTTTTTCCTCCCTCCCTTCCTTTTCTGCCTTCCTCCTTCCCTTTCAGACCCTGAATTAAATGGGCAACACCAATGTCCTAGGGCTTTAAAGTACCAAATGGAGGTCTGTGGTGAAGTGAGGGAGAGGCCCACTGCCCGTTATGTGTTCTGTTTACCCATCTGTCCTAGGCTGGGCCAAAGAGATGGCTTCTAGGAATGTAAACTCTCTGCAGGTAGTTGGAACTACAGCTTGGTGAGGTGGTCATGTTCCACTAAGAGTTCCTATGAAGTAGAGAAAGCGGCTTGCAGAAGAAGGAGAGGGGAAAAAAGGACTTGTAGAATCAAAAGCAGAGATGAGACCCAAATGGCTTTCCAGGAACTTTCCAGCCTTGGGAGCCTGACTCCATTCCTGCCTTTGGGGTTCCATAAGATATCTCTGAAGCCTTTAAATATATCCCACCCTCCTCCCTTTGTGCTCAGAGTAGCTCCAGCTGGATTTTGTTGAGGAAATCAGTGGAATCCTGACCACTTATTCCCCCTTCCAATGCATGAGGCAATGTATAATAAGTTTTAAAAGCATATAAGTAAAAGGAGGATATGACATTGAACTTCATATGTCAACTTGAGTGGACCAAAGGATGTCCAGAGAGTTGTATAACACTATTTCTGGATGTGCCTGTGTGAGTGTATTTGGAAGAGATAGCGTTTGATTCAGTAGAAATGGTGAAGAGAGCTGTCCTAACCAATGTGGGTAGGCATCATGGGATCCATTGGGGATCTGAATAAAACAAAAATAGGGAGGGAGGGTCAGTTCTCTCTCTCTCTTCACGAGCTGGGGCATCCATCATCTCCTGCCCTTGGATACTGGAGCTGCTGGTTCTTAGGCCCTCAGGGTCTGGGACTTAACACCAGCTGTTCCCCGGTTCTCAGGCGTTTGGGCTCAGACTAAATTCCACCACTGGTTTTCCCAGTGTTCTAGCCTGTAGATGGCAGGACCTTTCAACCTCCATAACCACTTGAGTTAATTATTTTTTTAAGATTTTATTTATGTATTTATGAGAGAGAGAGAGGAAGAAAGAGAGGGAGAGAGAGGCAGAGACACAGGCAGAGGGAGAAGCAGGCTCCATCCAGAGAGCCTGACGTGGGACTGGATCCCAGGACTCCAGGATCTCGCCCTGGGCCAAAGGCAGGCGCCAAACCTCTGAGCCACCCAGGGATCCCCTCACATGAACCAATTTCTATAACAGATTCCCTGCATCCCACCTCACCCCACCTCGACATTTGAACAACACAAGGCCTGAGGAGCCCAACTCCCCACACAGTGAAAAATCCACATATGACTTTGCCCCACAAGTTAACACTAACAGCCTACTGTTGACTGGAAGCTTTACTGATAACATAAGCTGTGGGTGAACAGGTCTTTTGTACGTCAGACGTTTTCTTAAGCTTAGAGAGAACGTGAAAGTCCCAAATGGACTCCTGCCGTTTAGAGCTGTGTTGTTCGAGGGTCAACTGTATGCATTTAGGTAGATACATACGCACACACATGGTCATACATACAGGACGGCTAAATCTCTGTATTTCCATACGTACCTGTGGGTCTGTAAATACTCCATCGGTTCTATTTCAGGAAGAACCCTGGCTGAGAAGGGAGGATCTCTGATGACTCCATGCCACTGCTTTTCTTCATAAATACCTCTGGCTTTGTCTGCATTTTGGGTCTTCATTCTGTGCTCCCACTAGCAGTGGGACAGTCTTTTCAGTTGTCCCCCCTTCACCACTTCTCCTCCCTGGTCCTATTATCTTTTAGTTCTTGTCAGCATGTTTCCCTTAACTTTCTGTGTTGTCTCCTCACCGAGTCTACACGCAGGGGCTACAATGCCTCTCTCCTCTCACTGGCTACATTTGAAAAAAAATCTAAGATGAGGGAGCAGAAGGACGTGCTGACACTGGTGAGCCTCTCCCCTTGGGCTCCGCTCTACCATGAGGCATTCTGGGAAGTCAAGAATGCTCCAACTGGCCGAGGGGGAGCAACTGGAAGAGATCTACGGCCGAGAGCTAAGGCTGCGATGCCAACATTGGGGGCCCGTCTCCAAACCCTCTACGTGCAGCCCCGTTGATGAAGACCTTTAGAGGGTCCTTTCCCCAAGTTGGGTACCCCCCTGGGACTCTTGTTCGCTGAGGGGTATGACACATGACCAGAAATCTGTAGCAGGAATTTCACTGGTAGCAGCTTCTCTTGAGAGTTGTCCTGTCCCATTGGGGCCTTCTAGGCCTTTCTTGAGCTCTGCAGTTCTGTCTTGGGCAAATGGTTGCTTGCAAGTCACGATTACTCTCTCAACCGGGGCCTTGAGATTCCTGGGGCAGCACGGTGAGGAGGCAAGGCCGAGGCCCCTGGTGTGTCAACCCTTTGCATTTGGTCTCACTCTTTCCTCTAGGAGGCCTGGTACAGAGCTGGCCTCCCTTATGGGATTCTGGAATGTTCCCAGGGGCATAAATGCCAACTTAAATCTAGGAAGAACGCCAGGGTTTGCAGTTCCCGAAAGTGAACACCCATTTCTTCATCTCAGGTATGTTTTTGAGTAACGTGCTGAATGCCAGATCTGTGCTAGGTAATGTGCTAAGAAATTTAGATGTGGTAACACTTTAACCCTCATAAATGAATGTTTGAGGTGCAAAGTTCTAATAGGATCTCCATTTTAAGGAGAAGGATATAGTTTGGCGTCATCTAAAGCCATGTATCCAGGGAAGTTGGTGGATTTGAACTCAGAACCACAACCTATAATCTTGACCGCTATGCTGTGCTGCCTGCTTTAACTCTACCTTTATGTTGGGTGTATAAAATAAATATTTACACACAAATGAGCCCTTAGTAACAGGCCTGAAGCCTAAAATGTAATTAGTATACTTGCCAAATTTATCATTCTAGTTTGTGAGCTCTTCACGTACTTCCCAGCTCCCCAAATAAATTTTTTCTTTTTCTTTTTTTTTAAAGATTTTACTTTTTTATTCATGAGAGACAGAGAAGCAGAGACACAGGCAGAGGGAGAAGCAGGCTCCAGGTGGGGAGCCCGATGTGGGACTTGATCCCAGGACTCCATGCTCACGCCCTGAGCCAAAGGCAGATGCTCAACCACTGAGGCACCTGGGCTCCCAAACTTTTACTTCTTTACCAACCTCTACATGACAATCAAATTTCCAATCCGACAGGACACAGTCTTTATTTTGTGCCATCCTCAGTTACTTGACTCCCTTTTCTCCCTCCTTCCCAAGAAGGATGATGGTGACTCTGGCTCAGAATTTATCCCTTGCCCTTAGAGTGAGCAAATGAAGGGCTCGCTCCGCAGTCCTTACTGCACCCATGACCACCAATATATTAACGGCACTGCTCTTGGGCAGCTCGGACAAAGCTCTTGCTAGAAAATAAATTTGTTGTCCCGTTCAGGGATCACCACCTTGCTTTATCCTGTGTGAAGGCTTTGAAAGCCCTTGGTGCCATCAAGTAGCACTATTGCCCTTGGCAGTGCCAAATACTTTATTTTTATTGCTTATATAATTGACATTGGATATCATACTAGTTTCAGGTATTCGTGAGCATGATCTGATAGTTTCACATGATGAAATGATCCCTAGGACACGTCTACCTACCGCCTGATACGAGCCATACAAACCTATTACAATATTATTGACTTTGTTCCCTCTGCTCTGTGATCCCTTTACTTGGTGACGGGGGCTTTGCGCTTCTCGATTGCCCTCACCTGCTTTGCCGGACTCCCAGCCCCTTCCCCTCTCTGGTAACCAACAGTTTCCTGTATCTGTAAGTCCATCTTTGCTTTGTTTTTGAGATTCTATATAGGAGAAAAATCTCATGGTATTTGTCTTTCTCTGACTTGTTTCCTTTAGCATAATACCCACCAGCTGCGTACTAGGTCTGTAGCTGGTGTTCCAAGTTCCTCATTCTTGGTATGACTGAATAATCCCCCTTGGTATGTATGCACCCCACTGTCCTCTATCCCCTTATCTCTCTTTCTCTCTCTTTTTAAAGATTTTATTTATTCATGAGAGAGAGAGAGGCAGATCCACAGGCAGAGGGAGAAGCAGGCTCCATGCAGGGAGCCCGATGTGGGACTTGATCCTGGGTCTCCAGGATCATGTCCTGGGCCGAAGGCAGGCATTAAACCGCTGAGCCACCCAGGGATCCCCTATCCCCTCATCTCTTGAGCAGCACTTGGGTTGCTTCCACTTCCACATCTTGGCTATTGTAAACAATAGAGCAGTGAATACAGGCATGCGTATGTGTCCTTGAATTTGTGTATGTTTTTTTCTTCCAGATAAACACCCAGAAGTGGGATTTCTGAATCTTACAGTGGTTCTGTTTTTAATTTTTGGGAGGAACCTTTCACATTGTTTTCCAGAGTAGTTGCACCAGCTTACATTCCCACCAACAGAGGATGAGGTTCCCTTTTTTGCACATCCTTGTCAACGCTTTTGTCTTTTTGGTAATAGCCAGTTTGATAGGTGTGATGCTGTACCTCCCTGTGTTTTTTTAATTTTTTTAAAATTTTTTTGAAGAGTTTATTTATTCATGAGAGACACAGAGACATAGCCAGAGGGGGAAGCAGGCTCCATGGAGGGAGACCGATGTGGGACTCGATCCTGGGACTCCAGGATCACACTCTGGGCCAAAGGCAGATGCTCAACCACTGAGCCACCCATGTGTCCTCTCCCTGTGGTTTTGATTTACATTTTCCTGATGCTCGATGAAGTTGAGTACTTTTCATGTACCTGTTGGTCCTCTGCATGTCTGCTGTGGAAAAGTTCTCTGCCCATTATAAGATCTTTTTTTGTTCCATATTGAGTTGAGTGTGTTCTTTGTGTATTTTGGATACTGACTCCTTATCATGTGTTTCGTTTGCAAATACATTTTCCCACTTAGGGAATTGCCTTTTTGTTTGTGGTTTCCTTTGCTGTGCAAAAGCTTTTTAGTTTGATGTACGTCCATTTGTTTATTTCAGCTTTGGCGGCCCTGGCCTGAGGATACTGGTCCAAAAAAATAAAAACACTGCTAAGACTGGTGTCTAGGAGCTTATTGTCTATTTTATTTAGGAATGTTATGATTTCAGGTCTTATATTGAAATCTTTAATCTATTTTGAAATTATGTTTCTATATGCTTTAAGATAGTGGTCCCAATTCATTGTTTTGCATGTAGCTGTCCAGTTTTCCCAACACTATTTATTGGAGAGACTTTTTCCCCCATTGTATATTCTTGCTGCTTTTGTCATAGACAAATTGACCATGTAATGCATGGGTTTGTTTTTGGGCTATTTTGTTCCGTTGATCTGTGTATCTGTTTTCTTTTTTTTTATTTTCCTTTTTTTTTTTTTAAGACTTTTATTTATTCATGAGAGATACACCGAGAGAGAGAGGCAGAGACACAGGTAGAGGGAGAAGGAGGCTCCATGCAGGAAGCCCGATGTGGTACTCGATCCCGGGTCTCCAGGATCAGGGCTGAAGGCGGCTCCAAACCGCCGAGCCACCGGGGCTGCCCTGTGTGTCTGTTTTCATGCCAGAACCATACTGTTTTGATCACTGTAGCTCTGTACTATAGTTTGAAATCAGGGACTGTGGTACCTCCAGCTTCGTTCTTCCATAGTATTGCTTTGGCTAGTTGGGGTGTTTTGTGGTTCCATATGAATTTTCAGATTATTCTAGTTCAGTGAAAAATACCATCGATATATTGCCATTCAATTGCATTGAATCTGTAGATGGCTTTGGATATGATGAACGTTTAGCAATATCCTTCCAATCCATGAACACAGACTATCTTTCCATATATTCGGGTCATTGTTCAATTTCTTTCATCAGTGTCTTAGAGTTTTTGAAGCATAGAGGTTTTTCACCTTCATGGTTAAATTTGGTCCTAGATTGTTGTTTTGATGCCATTATAAATGAGATTCTTTGCTTTTTTTATTTTTTATTTTGTTAGCAATGGATTGTTCACCTTCATTTTTATTTATTTTTTGGTATCTCCATGTTTCATTTTGTTGAAGTCCAATTAATAGTATACTTTATGTGTACAACATAATGATTCAACAATTTTATACATCAGGGCTTGCCACCGTGTGTCACCATCTCTCACTATACAAAGGTATTACAATATTACTGACTATATTCCCTATTCTGTACTTTTTATCTTTTTATTCTGTACTTTTCATCTCTGTGATGTACTTATTTTATACCTGGAAGTTTGTACCTTTTAATCCCCTGTATCTATTTCGCTCATCCTGACAGCCATCTCCCTTTTGACAACCAGTATTTTTTCTTTGTATTTAAGAGTCTTGTTGGGTTTCTTTTCTTTGTCTCTTTTTTCTTTGTTTTGTTTCACAAATTGTACATAGGAGCAGAGCCATATGGTATTGGTCTTTTTCTGACACGTATTTAGAAGAAAAACCACAGGTCCATCCATTTTGTTGTGAATATGAAGATGTCTTCATTTTTTATGGCTAATATTCCAGTGTGTGTGTGTGTGTGTGTGTGTGAGAGAGAGAGAGAGAGAGAGAGAGATCCCAAAGCTGCTTTATCTATTCATCTATGGAAAAACACTTGCGTTGCTTCCATATTGTGGCTATTATAAATAATGCTATAGTAAAACTAGTGGTGTGTTTATCTTTTTGAAATTTGTTGTTATTTTTAGGTAAATACACAGTAGTAGAATTACTGGATCATGGGGTATTTCGATTTTTAATTTTTTGAGGAACCTCCATACTGTTTGCCATATTAGCTACACCAACTCACATTCTCACCAGTGATGCATGAGGGTTCCTTTTTCTTCACTATCTTGCCAATGCTAATTATTTCTTGTCTTTTTTAGTTTAGCTATTCTGACAGGTTTAAGGTGATAGGCCATTGTGATTTTGATTTGCTTTTCCTTGATGGTTAGTGATGCTGAGCATCTTTCCATGTGTCTGTTGTCTGTCTGGATATTTTTAGAAAAATGTCTATTTAGGTCCTCTATTTTTTCCCCCATAGCCCACTGTGGCATAATCCTGCTACAGCCACCTATATTGTAAGATAAATTGGTCCCCAAATATATTACAGAAACATTGTGGCAATATCAGTAAATTGCCAATGTGGACTGCCCTGTGGTCACACATTTATTTAGCCAAACAAATGGCCTTGATTCCACCATGTAGCTGATTTCATCAGGTGTAGGATTTCTTAATTGGATTGTTTATGTGTGTGTCAAGCTGTATAAATTATTTATAAATTTTGGATCTTAATCCCTTATCCAACATAACATTTGCAAATATCTTCCCCCACTTGGTAGGTCGCCTTTTCATTTTGTTGATCATTTCCATTGCGTTGCAAAAGTTTTGTTTTGTTTTGTTTTTTTATTTTGGTGTACTCCCACAGTTTATTTTTGCTTTTGTTTCCTTTACCTGAGGAGGCATATCTAGGAAAATGTTGTTATGGCCAATGTCCAAGAAATTACTGTGCAGGTTTCCTTCTAGGAGTTTTACAGTTTCTAGTCTAACATTTAGGTCCTTAACCCATTTTGAATTTATTTTTGTGCAGGGTGCAAGAAAGTGTTCCAGTTTCATTCTTTTGCCTGTAGCTGTCTAGTTTTTCTGGAACAATTTGTTAAAGAGCCTGTGTTTCTCCCATTGTGTATTCCTCCCTCCTTAGTTGTAGATTAATCACTTAAGTATGGGTTTCTCTCTGGGCTTTGTGTTCTGTTCCATTGATCTTTGTGTCTATTTTTGTGACCGTGTCATACAGTTTAACTTATTGTAGCTTTGCAGTATACCTCTTTTTATTTATTATTATTTTTTTGGTCATATATCTTGAAATCAGGGATTGTGAGACCTGCTTTGTTTTTCTTCAGGATTGCTTTGGCTATTCAGCGTCTTTTGTGGTTTCATACAAATTTCAGGATTATGTGTTCTAGTTCTGTGAAAAATGCTGTTGGTATTTAATAGTAATTCTATTGAACTTGTAGATTGCTTTGGATAGGATGGACATTTGACAGTACTATTCCTATCGAGCATGGGAATGCCTTTCATGTGTGTGATGTCTTCAATTTCTTTCATTGTTGTTTCCTAGTTTGCAGATTATAGGTCTTTCCCTTCCATGGTTAATATTTTCCTTCATGTTTTATTCTTTTTGGTGCAATTGCAAATGGGGTTCTTGATTTGTTTTTCTGATAGCTCATTATTAGTGTACAGAAATGCAACCAATTTGTCCATTTTTTGTGCTGTGACTTTACTTCCAATACTATGTTCAATAAAGGTGGCAAGACTGAGTATCCTTGTCTTGCTCCTGATAGTGGAGGAAAAGCTTTCAGCTTTCCATTATTTTGTATGATGTTAGCTGTAGGCTCATCATAAATGGCCTTTATTATGTTGAGGTATATTACTTTCATACCCACTTGTTGAGAGTCTTTATCACAAATGAATGTTGAACTTTCAAATGCTTTTTCTGCATCTGTGGAGATGATCATAGAACTTTTATCCTTTTTGTTGTGTGGAGTATCTTGTTGATTGATTTGCAGATGTTGAACTATCCTTAATCCTTGAGATAAATCCTGCTTGATTTATCTTCTAATGTATGTGTATACACTCTAAGAGTGTATGACTCTTCTAATGTATTATTAAATTATTTATTTATTTATTTGTTTATTTATTTTTGTATTGTTAAATTTAGAAATAATTTGTTGATTTCTGCATCTGTGTTTATCAGGAATATTATAGTTTTCTGTTTTGTGGTGTCTTTGACTTCCTTTGGTGTCAGGATAATGCTGGCCTTGTAAAATGAGTTTGGAAGCATTTCTTCCTATTCATTTTTAAAAAAATATTTCTGGAAGGATACTTTTACTTTACTTTTACTTTAAATATTCTGTAGAATTCACCTATGAAGCTGTCTGATCCTGAAATGTTACTTGTTAGTTTTAAAAGTAGTGATTTAATTTTGCTTCTTGTACAGGTGTATTCAGGTTTTCTATTTTTTTGTGATACATTTTTAGAAGGTTGTGTGTTTGTAGAAATTAACTATTTTTTTTTTTTTACTAGATTTTCCAATTTGTTGGCTTAAGTAGTAACCTCTCATGATCCTTTGTATCAATAGTAAGTACTTTTTCTTTTTTTAATTTATTTGGGCCCTTTCTTTTTTCTAAAGGAGTCTGAATAGAAGTTTATCGATTTTGTTGGTCTTCTCAATGAATAAGCTTTTAGTGTCATTGATGTTTCTATTTAAAAAAAATATTTTTTTGTTTCTACTCTGATCTTTATGATTTCCTTCCTTTTATTGTCAGTTTTACCCTTCTTTTCCTAGTTCCTTAAGGTATAAAGTTAGATAATTTGATATTTTTCTTGATTTTTGAGGTAGGTAGATCTGTATCACTTTGAACTTAGAATTGCTTTTACTGCCTTACATAGATTTTGGTAAGTTATGCTTCCATTTTCATTGGTCTCAAGTATTTTTTGATTTCCTTTTTTTTTTTTTTTAAGATTTTATTTATTTATGAAAGAGAGGCAGAGACATAGGTAGAGGGAGAAGCAGACTCCTCATGGAGAGCCTGATGTGGGACTCGAACCCAGGACTCCAGGATCACGCCCTGAGCTGAAGGCAGATGCTCAACCACTGAGCCACCCAGGCGCCCCATTGGTTTCCTCTTTGATTTATCCACTGACACGTTAGTTGTGCAGTTATTGTTTAGTCTCCACGTGTTGGTGTGTTTTTATTTTCATTTTTAACTTGTAATTAATTTCTAGTTTCGTGATGTTGTAGTTAGAGAAGATGCTGGATAGGGTTTCAGTCTTCTTGAAAGTATTGAGGCTTGTTTTGTGGCCTATTATGAATCTATTCTGGAGAGTGTTCCATGTGCACCTGAAAACTGTATCTACTTGGAAGTTTGGGATGAAACAAATATTCTCTATATCTCTATTAATTCCATTTGGTCCAATGAGTCATTTAAGGCCAATGTTTTCTTACTGATTTTCTGTCTGGGTGATGTATCCATTGATGTAAGTGGGGTTTATTAAAGTCCCCTACTGTTACTGTATTACTGTCCATTTTCCATTTATGTCTGGTAAAATTTGCTTTACATATTTAGGTGCTAGTGTTACTTTAGGGATTGAGATGATCTTTTTTTTTTTTTTTTTTTTTTTTTTTTTAATATGTCATTTATGGCAAATGTAGTTCCTACCTGGTTTGTGTATGGTTTGGCCTTGTGTATTCCATCTGATAGTAGAGTGCTTCCTTTTCATTTTTTTTTTTCTGCCCTTTTTCTGGAGTTGGAGTTTTAAGTATTGTAATTAAAAAAAAAAAAGTGGGGGGTCATGGAAATGTGATCCATGAAGAATTCTCAGAAAACTTTGCCCTGTTGCTTTCTTCTAGCTGGAATTTGATGGACCTACTTTAATATATTTTAGTTAACCAGACTGGTTTGTTCTCTTAGTTTGAACATCATCATAACCAGGCAAGGGTGCACATTCCATCTGTGTAGGACCTGTTTGCATATCCTCCTGGGCTGTAGGTGCCCACTTTTTTTTTTTTTTTTTTTTTATAAATCTGTATGCTACTTGTAAGAAACACACGGTACTTCCACACTTCACACATATAGTGGATATCCTATTATTTAGTTGGTGGAGGTAGAGTAGTAAGTTCAGAGGAAAATACCATTTAAATAATGTGAATATGCCTTATCCATTTGGAAGACAGAAAATGAATGGAAGGAGAAACAATATAGTAAGCAAGGCAGTCAGATGATGAGGAATTTTCAACTGCTCTTTTTGTAATGTCTTAATTACGTTCTCTGAGGCAGGGATATGTTCCTGGGTACACGTGCAAAGACATTGCTTGAGTTTTTCTCCTGCTGTTCCCATAGACAAAGTGTCTTTGCTCAGAAAGGACTGCAATTCAAGACTGAGACTGTGTTACTCCAACTGCCTTCAGGCATTTGATGCTTGATGTTGTGATGAAAAAAAAATCAGGTAACTAACAGGATTCTTAAGGTTTGTTGAAATCATCGCTTATTGTTTAAGACAGTAAGACTTCTTAGCTTTTTGGACAGTCACTTAGGTTTCAATTACTGAAAAGTCGGGGGTCTGGACATAGAGTACACCGAAAGAGAAATTTTGACTTCTAAGCATGGACTTCATTGTGATGTGGATGATTTTTCTTAGTGTTCATTTACTGCCGGTTTATGCTTTAGGGATTCAGTGGCTTTATCACAGTCGTCCTATTTTATGTGTTTCAGATAACATTTTTTTTTTTTTAACAATTCTGAACTCTACTCATAAACACTGAGTGTATGGATTAAACCTACTTAAGTGATTATGTAGGTTTCCCTTAGTTGGAATTTGTCTCATTTAGCATGTGACTTAATAGGAGTTAACTGATTGCCTTTGCCTTCAGATTGGGCTTAATTCTTTTTCAAATTTTGCTACCCTTGGGCATGTTTCTTGAAGGAAGAACAAGTTGAGATCTTGTGACATCTTTTTTTAGAACGCCCAAGAAAAGGGGATTACAAGTTCCCAAAGCCAGAAAAGCCCTGCCCCAGGTCCTTCCCACCAGAGGAAGTTGCTGCAGTTCACACTATCTTCAGGAACCACAGTGCAGGTCCCATGTCTGCAAGGGACCTCAACTATTACTAAAGACAGACCTTTGGGAGGATTCCAGGGGACCAAATCACTTGAAATCGCTTTAAACTTAAAAATGAAAAACTGCACTAAAGAGGTTTAGAAAATGAGTGAGTTTGTGGGCAGGTTGCACAACGTGTTGTCAGTAATCACCAAGGAAGGACTTTGCACAAAGCCCCTCTGGCTCCCTTTTCTCAGCTCCTGTGTTTTGCAGCTCCTCCAGCAGGTGTCACTACAATCACAGAACAAACATTCCACAGCATGGTATGTAACTTTATTTTTCTAGCATAATAATTTAAAGTATTTACACACTGCACACTCACTGTTTTACACAGATACTTATTCATATACCTATGAACCACATCTAAAGGTTTCTTTGCAAAGACTCGACACACTGGGAATTTCCAAGCATAACAAAGAGAAGGAAAGGACAAAAAAAAAATAGGCTTTGAGTCTTTTAAAAGACAGCCATGTGGCGCATCTGTGAAAACCAGTGTTTCCCCCCCAGTCTTAAGCTCCCCCAGGAGACCTCTGAATAGCTACAGCCTATCCAGATGTTGGTAGAACCTGAAACTTTGGGCTAAGGAGAATTTCAAGAACCCAAATGCACAAGTAGTATTTTCTCTAGAAGTGCTAGGACAAAAACAAGAATAACTTGGTCTTCCACTAGAGAAGCATCTGTATGTCTCAGTTACCTGTGGGGACGGGAAAGGTCGTATAGGGACTCGGATTGTAAAGGCACAAGAGCCAAATACACTGGTAAGAATGCGAGTGACACAGAATGCCTGGCAGGGGCCTCGCCAGCTCTCCAATAGGGCAACGTGGCCTGAGTTAAGGGTCTGTCCTTCCCCAACTGTTAGTAGAGGTGGTGGTTTTGCTTTCCCTGAAAAGGACAAAGGTTATATCGACCATCTACGCCCTAAGGCCAGATACTGTAGGAGTTTCTACCGCTTTTACTTCACTTTCATTATACTGTTTGCACAAGAATAGTGGTTATAAGTACTCTATTTTCCCTCCTTTGTTCTACTCTGTTACATAACAAAGTTACTAGCTAACTCTAGCTTCTGAACCTGGCCCACGGTTCCCCAGGTGAACAAACACAGCCCCAGTTCAGAGCTGATGGCAGGTAGGCCCCCAGTCCAGTTTTTATAAAAGGTTAACTGGTTTAGGTTTCAATTCTCTGGTGGTGCATCTCTATCACGTCAGAAGCCGGATGCTTTTGTGGTTTTCCCAGACTCGCCAAGGCGACTCTGTCCTAGATCACAGAAAGAGAGGACGGTCGCCACCTCTAGATGAACCCACAGCTCCATCCTGCGATTGGATGACCCATCAGTTCACGACGAAATAGAATTTTCCGCAAAGCGAAATCCTCTCTTCCTGCCAGTCGGGGGCCTCTGGCAGTGACCCTCACCAACGGGACGTGGCGAAAGGCAGGAATGCCAGGCCTGGCCCGCCACGGCTCAGCACGCTCTGGATGCACACTGCTGTGGTCGCTCAAGTTCTTTTCTTTTTTTTTTTTTTTTTTGCACTGAGCTAAGGTAAAAATTGTGTCCTTGCTCCTTGGGACTAAACACTTACATAGACAAGCAAGAAATTTACCTCCCCTAGCACTCCCTTCCTGGCCGCTCTTGCCCTTGGGGCGTGGGGCTTTCCTTTAGCACCGGGGCGCCAACGGGGAAAGGGAGGCGGCAAGGAGGTACCTGATGGGAGTTTAACCAGGTTCCAGGAGCAGGTGCCTAAGGAGCCTCTCTTAGCAGCCCGAGGAGCTGATGCCAGCGACAGACACGCGGCCTGGGGGCGCCACCAGGCCTGGACTAGCCAGCCCCCCTGCCAGTCTCATCAGGGAGGCCCTGCTCTGGGGCGGCCCGGGCCTTGCCAGGAGGCAAGCGTCCAACACAGCCTGGCTCCGGGCTTGGGGGGGGGGGGCGCCGAGGAGGGCCCTCCGGGGGTGGGGCCCGGGCGCAGCGCGGTTCCCAGGGTACCCAGCCCCGGCCCGAGGCCCCAGCTTGCACCCAGGCGAGGGCAGAAAGGGGGGGGACAGTGGGACTGGGGACCTGGATGAGCAAGTCTGAGCGCTCTGGGGAGGGGGGGGTGTCTAGCACAGCGCCTGGTACCTCTCCATGAACTTGTCACCTCTCGCCCCTTCGGGCCTATGGAAACAGCAGTTTTGTGTGGCTCAACCTCCCGTGCGGGACGTGCTCAGTGGAACGATCCGTAGGGCCCGCAGGCGGCTTCTCCCTGCCCCTCGCAGAGTGACGGCCTCGAGGGGGGCGGGGGGGACAGGCCGGGGTGAGGCCACCTGCCGCGGGATGGGGTGGGGGAGGGGCAGCGCCCACCCCGTCCTCTCCAAGGGCACGTGGGGGGGGGTCTGCGTATAGGTACTGTACGTACTAACCAGGTACACACATAAATATTTAATATATAAAAAATAAAGTGCTTTCTAACAGGTCCCCAGGGAGGGACATTATAAAATATTTCACAAAACTGCAAAACAAAAATCAGTACAATCGCGGCCCGCTGCCTCCCGTCCCGCCGCCGGCCCCTCCCCTCCGCACGCCCCCGCGCCGGCGGCTGCACGCTATATACATATATACTCTTTTACTCAATATATTATGACAATATATATTTTAAAATTCTGTTATAGACCAAAAAAAAAAACCACCCCAGCCCGCGCCGCCGCCTAGAGCAGCCGCAGCAGCAGCAGGCCCGCCAGCCCCGCGCCCAGGGCCCGCGCCCCGCCCGCGCCCCCGCCCCCGCCCCCGCCCGCGGGGCCGCCGCCGCCCGGGAACAGGTGCCAGCGCTCCCGCCGCGGGTGCAGCGCCGCCACGTCCTCCAGGGCGCTGCGCGCGGCCGCCGAGAAGTTGGCGTCGCCCGTGGTGAGCAGGTCGAAGACGCACGACTGGAAGTAGAGGTCCTGCAGCGGCACCCGCTCCCGGCAGCGCGCGTGCGCCGCCTCCAGCGAGAAGCCGGGCCCGGGCGGCGGCGCGGGGCGGCCCAGGAGCGCCGACACCCGGCCGCGGCCGTCGTCGATGCGCTCGGCCAGCGGGCAGCCGTGCACGCACAGCTGCAGGTCCTGGCTCTCCTCGTAGGCCATGGCCAGCGCCTCGGGCATGCGCAGCGCCAGCGTCAGGTAGCGGCCCAGCTGGCGCACGAACACGGTGGTGCCGATGTAGCGCGCGTGCATCTCCACGGCGCGGCCGCTCTCGCGCTCCCGCACCACCAGGCTCTTGGCGTCGCCGTCGCCGCCGCTCGTGCTGCCGTCCACGAAGGCCGCGGGCAGGTCGTCGCTCACCGCCTGGTACACCTTCTGCTCCGTGCACGCGCCGTGGGCCTTGAAGATGACGGTCACCTGCGGGGAGCACAGCGCCGTCAGCCGCGGGGCCCAGGGGACCTCCGCTGGGGGCCGGGGGTGGGGAAGGGGGGGCCCGGCCCTGCGAGGTCCAGGTGAGCAGCCCTGCAGGGCCCAGGGCACCTCCCAAGGCCGGGGATGGGGGGGGCCAGCCCGGCGAGGTCCAGGTGCGCTTCCCCTCGGGGTGCGGGGGGGGGGGGCCCAGCCCTGCGAGGTCCAGGTGAGCAGCCCTGCAGGGCCCAGGGGACCTCCCCTCGAGGCCGGGGATGGGGGGCCCAGCCCGGGGAGGTCCAGGTGCGCTTCCCCTCGGGGTGCGGGGGGGTGGGCAGCCCTGCGAGGTCCAGGCGAGCTTCTCGGGGTCCAGGTGAGCAGCCCTGCAGGGCCCAGGGGACCTCCCCTCGAGGCCGGGGATGGGGGGGCCCAGCCCAGCGAGGACCAGGTGTGCTTCCCCTCGGGGTGCGGGGGGGCAGCCCTGCAGGGTCCAGGTGAGCATCCCCTGGGGGCAAGGGGGGGGGCAGCCCTGCAGGTCCAGGGGAACCTCCGCTCGGGGCCGGGGGTGGGGAAGGGGGGGCCCGGCCCTGCGAGGTCCAGGCGAGCTTCTCGGGGTCCAGGTGAGCAGCCCTGCAGGTCCAGGGAACCTCCCCCTGGGCCGGGATCTCCCCCGCACGCACAGACCTCAGGCGCCCCCGACCCGCAGCCCCACCCGGACCGCGCCGGGGCGGCAGCAGCTGCACCGCGTCTCCGGGGCCACCGACCTGCCCCCGCAGAGCCCCGCTCCGCGCCCCCGGCAGGTCCCGGCTGCCGGGCTAACCCGGAGGTGGCGCGGAGCCCACTTGGCAAACTCGGCTCCCAGGCCCTGGCAGGGCCTCCCTGCCCTCAGCCTAGTTACAGCGACTGTTTTCCCCAAACAGCAGAACGGCCCTTGAACTTCGCAGAAATTTTTCTCTGGAGCCACCTCGGATTCCCCAACTGCAGCTGGAACCCCCCGCCAGGGCGCCTCCCTGGCCCGCCCCACATCCTCGGGCTCCCAGGGGACACAGGCCTCTGGGTCACCGAAGCTGGGAGCAGTGGCCCCGAGAAAAGACCGCAATGTTTTGAGATTTGGGTTATTGTCAGGAACTGAAGTGATGGCTTTTTAAATTTTTTTTTTCTTAAAAAAAAAAAATAGATCCCTCTCTCCCTCTATCAGAGCGAAGGCAGGCGGGCCACCCTCCCCAGCTCCCGGGCTGGAGGCGGCCCTCCCTCCCGCTAGGGAACGAATCCAAACAATAGACCCTTGTTGCAAAGGCCAGAAAGAGCCCGGCCGCCCCCTCCGCACCCCTCTCCACAAGTCCTCACCACCACCCTCCGCCCGGGCAGCATTTACTCACACTATTTAATTCCACATGTTCCCACTGGTGTTACTTGACTGGAATTTTCCAGCCATTTCATTTTACTTCAGCCCGTTATAAAGCTAGATCTGAACCAGCTGCACTCTAGCAACTGGTTAAGTTCATATCCGTTGTTTGCAGCTGCAACGAGAAGCCAGACAATGTACTACGAAAATGCTTGGTTTTCTCCCCTCCTAATTACCCTGACCCACCACTTAATTTCACTACCAGCCTTCTCACATTTCAACACCTTCTTAACAACCCAAAGGAGGTGTACCAGAGATGACGGCAGGAAATGTGTTGTGCATCCAACCATAGGACGACCTTCCAGAGCGAATGGGATTGTGAGCTCGGTATCTAATGGGACTATAAAGCAGATTTATTTGGTGGCTCTAAAGACACTTTGACAAGGGCTTTTTGCAAGGCCAGCTAGGATCCCTCAGACGCGAAGAGATTACCTCAAGTGACTTGTGCACCTGAGAGAGCTGAGAGCCACTGGCAGATGGCTCCAATGAGGGCGAGGGAGACTTGTCACATGATCACTGTCCTCATTTTCAACTGGAGTGGTCACGCTTTTCAAAGACTGGCTTTCTGGTCAAACCAACCTCAAATTTAAACTAAATTAACATTATTTGCAAGAATTAAGTGCTTTTTTGTTCATCTTAGGAAACACAAAGAGGAATTAGTTTTTGCTGAGACAACAAAACAGATCCAATTCCACACAAGTTGCCAAATGGGCACACGCAGGGGTGGGTGGTAAGATGAGCGCACCAGTTCCACGTGCCTTACCAAGCCTAGCATTTTCCTTAAGCACACTGATTCCAACTCAGGGGTCCTTTCCAACACCTCCTGCATTCCAGTCCCCTGCTATGCCTGTGCCACTACCAGTAACCCTCAGACCTCTAGGAGATCAAAGAACGCGCAAACCTTGACTTCCGTCCTAGGGTGCATGCGACCAAAGAGCCCAGTTGACCTAAAAGATTTCTGGCCAATTTTCTAAGAGTAACTTTTTCCATGAGACAGTGAGGCTGGATTTCCCTCATTCTCACACAGGGCAGAGGCACAGAATTAGCTCTTGAATCAAAATACTGAGGGGGATGATGACTCGCTCTCCAACCGAGAGAGGGGTTTCCTGAGTGGCCCTCTGAGCCTAAGTAAGAGTGCAGACACACCTAGAGATATACGCGAGGTGTCCGTGTACAAAACACCAGGCAGCAGTTGTACACGACTTTTGCTTTGTAATGTTAAAATTTCATTCCTCCTACAATCACAACTCAAGGTCTTAAAAAAGGCACTCAGCTGGGTAGTGCCTTTTCCTGTTTTCAGGAAAACAAAATTAGTTCATTCTTATTAATCAAAAAAAAAAAAAATCAAAACCTAGAATTTTGGGCAATTTTAAATGTTTCTTCTATTTATGCTCTGACCTGTATTCCAGTGGTCTCAAACAGATACTTTAAAAAAACACCAGCCATGCTGCTTACTTTCCCCTTCCGTGAACTGATCCATATGCTGTAATAACTCAATTTGGCACATCTATTCTACGCCACACCATTTATTATTGATGGATGGCATTTCTGTGCATTTAAAACATCAATGCCTTTTGTTAAACCTTTCCCACCAAGTCCCTCTCAACCCGTACCTCAGACAAACTACTCTAGTTCTCCTCATCCATTTTTAATGTTTCACTCCCTGAGATCTTTACCACCCACAAGGTCTATTAGGAAGACAGAGATAGTAGCTACAAATCAACCTTTCCACGTGTGATATGATTTGAAGGTTTGCTGTGAAAAATCAAAGTTTAGACACACCTGCCTCTCCTTTCCACCATAAAAAGAAAATGCATGCAAAGAAATCGAGGTAGCCAACAAAGGAAAACCCAGGTACTGCTTTGCCAAGAGGTAGCTTCCCTAGGCTCGACAGCCTTATAAAGTGCTGTGCATAGGTTTTTTGAACAGAAGTCCCTGAAGGCTGTACGCTTAACTACTTATGCTTCTTGTGATTTGGAAGAAACAAGTACCGGTGTTTTGTCAGGCTATTTGGCACTGCACGTGCAGCACCTTACCAGAATCCTCAGATTCCAGACCGGGACTCTCAGATCTACGGGACTTCCATCTCTTGGATTAAAATGGGCCAACTAAGCTCAAACAGCCACAGAGATTACGTTGGAACAGAGAGAAACACAATTTTGACAAGTACCTGGTTAAAATGCTGCTGTGTTAAAGGAAGCTAAAATGAATTCTCTTTCATGTAATCAGATCTGTCTAGTGCATCAGATCCTCTGGGTGCAATTATTGGTCGAAAAAAATAGGCACTTCTGGGAGGATAAGGGAACACTGCTCACAGCCCCTTTTACTCTTACACAGGTAAGTGGGATCCAGCCTCTATCTTAAATCCTCGAGTGTGAGCAAAAATAAACCATTCCAATAAGGGTATGTGCTGCAAAGGAAAAACTTCACATGCTCTAGCTCTAGGCCTACAACAGCCGGTCTTTACTTCTGACAATTTCCTCTCACAAGATGTCAACGTTTCCCACAGCAATCAGACAAGAAAAAGAAATCATTCCAAATCGGTAGTAAGTACAACTGTCACTATCTACAGACACTGATATGACCTCACCAAAAACCCACTAGAATAAATGAATCCAGGACAGTTACCAGATACAAAATGGACAGAGATCTGTTGCCTTTTTATACACTAAGAAGATATCAACAAGTAATTAAGAAAATTATTCCCTTTATACCTGCATCAGAATGAATAAAATAGCTAGGACTACATTTAACCGACTCGGTGACCACCCTCTAACTCCAAAAACTATAAAATAACGATGAAAGAAACTTAAGACGGGAATAAAGAGATACACAACTAAATAAGATATACCATGTTCATGGCCTGGAATAATATTGTGAAGATGTCCATACCACCCAAAGCAATCTGTGGATTAGATGACATTTCCATCGAAACACCAACAGCATTTTTCACAGAACTACAACACATAATCCTCAAATTTGTATGGAATCACTAAAGACCCTGGAGAGCTAAAGCAACCTTGAGAAAGAAGAACAAAGCTGGCAGCATCACAATCCCTGATTTCAAGCTATAGTACAAAGCTGTTGTGATCAAAAAGGCACAGGATTGGCACCAAAAGGAGACACACAGATGGAACAGAAAGAACCCAGAAAGGAATTTAGGCTTATAGGGCTCATTCATCTACGACAAAGGAGAACGAGAACACAGAATGGAGACAAGAGTCTCTCCAATAAATGGTATTGGGAAAAAGCAGACCACTTTTTTACACCATAAATATAAAATCAAAATGGATGAAAGGCCTAAATGTGAGACGGGAAACTGTAAAACTCCTAGAAGAAAACCTAGGCAGTTGTCTCTGGAACGCTGGCCTCACCAACATTTTTCTCCTTAGGTCTCTTTGGGCAAGGGAAACAGAAGCAAAAATAAACTACTGGGACTACACCAGACTAACCAAGTTTTGCATAGTGAAGGAAACCAAAGCAAAAAGGAAGACAAGTAACAATGAATTTCACTCATGTGTAATTTAAGAAAAATAGATGAATGTGTGGGAAGGGGGGGGGAAGAGGAGGATGGGAAGGCAAACTGTAAGGGACTCCTAACAACAAGGCACGGACTGAGGGTCAAACTGAGGACTGAAGGAGGAAGGTGGGCCAGGGGAGAGGCTAGATGGGTGATGGGGATGAAGGAGGCCACTTAGGATGCACCAGGTATTGTATGTAACTGATGAATCATTGAATTCTACTCCTGAAACCAGTACTGTACTCTAAATTAGCTAATTAGAATTTAAATAAAAATTTGGGAGAAAAACCAATAGGCAAAGGGTCTAAATAGGCATTTTTCCTGAGAAGACCTACAGATGGCCAAGAGACCCATGAAAAGATGTTCAATATCACGAATCATCTGGCAACTGCAAATGAAAACCACAATGGATATCACCTCACACCAGTCAGAATGGCTAGTACCAAAAAGACAAATAACAAGTGTTGGCAAGGATGGAGAGAAATGGAAACCCTGGTGCGCTGTTGATGGGAATGCAAACTGGTGGAGCCACTGTGGCAAACAGTATGGAGGTTCCTCAAAAAGTTAAAAATAGAACCCATGTAATTCAGTACTGTCACTGTTGGGTATTTACCCAAAGAAAATGAAAACTGATTTTTTTTTTTGAAAACTGATTTGAAGAGCTACACAAATCCCTATGTTAACTGCAAAATTATTTACAATCTGCAAGATACGGAAGCAACCCAAATGCCTACTGAAAGTAGAATGGATAAAGATGTGTACACCTGTCACACACGCAAGGTGCTGCCATTTGCAATAGCAGGGAGGGATGCAGAAAGTGTTACGCTAAGTGAAGTCATGTCAGATAAAGAGATACCAGATGATTTCACTTATGCATGGAATCTGAAAAAACAACCCAACTCTGAATACAGAGACCAAACTGGTGGTTTTGGGGGCAGGGGGGAGGCACTGGTGGTGGGAGGATGGGAGAATGAGATAAAGGGGATTAACAGGTACAAACTTCCAGTCATAAAATAACTCACGGAGAGGAAAGGTATAACAAAGGGGAAATAATAAGACTGTAGTAACGCTGTATAGTTAGTGACAACAGCACAGTGAGCATTTTATAACGTGTGGAATTGTCAAATCCCTGTGTTGCACACCTGAAACTGATAAAACGTATGAGAAGTATACTTGAATTAAAAAAAACAACAGTATTTATATAAATAAAGTATTTAGGGAAGATAAATATAAACAGTATTTATATATATAAATATGGTTACTAACTGAAATGTAATTTTACAATTACGACTTAACCTATATACCAAGGATCCCCCTACAGCAAGGCTTAACTTGAGCTCCAACAAAGTGTATTTTAGCACTCGTGTTGAAGGGGAGGGCAGCACATGAACATATTACCCTAGACTCCCTCTTGGGGCTGGAAAGAGCGCTTAAGGGCCTGCTACCTTCCAACGAGGTCTCCAATTAGGTTTCCCTACCCTCCAAAACTCTTTGCACAGAGCTCTGTTCTAGGAGCACTTCCAGGATTCCAGAGAAATGGAATGGATCAGCCTTATTTATTCTTCAGCGCCGCCGCAGGTAATACATGCAGGAACAAGGGCTGCCTAGGCTGCGGGAGGGCTTCTTGGCAGCAGACGGAGAAAGAAGAAACCAAAGCAGAGGCGAAGGACACCCACAGCCGAGGCTGCTAGGGTGGTCCAGGGAGAAGCATGAAGCTCGGCGGCTGGAAGGAATGGGCAGCGGTGAGAGGGAAGCAGGCCCAGGGACGATGCATGAAAGAGGCACCGAAATGTCGACTTCCAAAGAGCAGTTTCTGCACACTCACACTCAGGAAGGTGGCAGCTCTCCCAAGTAGGCTCGGAGGCCGTGAGACTGGCCAGCTCCTGTACAGGCCAGAAGGCCTCCAGTCCTCGGCTCCCAGGCACTCAGAAGACTCCGCACTGAACGCGTCTGTTGTTTGCTGTGTTCACACCCTGCATTATAAGGAGGACGGCAAGTGTAGGAACTCCCGCTGCTTCTAGATGTGTCGTTAGGCATGTGTGGACAGTATTACAGGCTTCAGCTGCCACTGTGCTGCGGACCAGAAATACTCTGAAAAGGGGAGAACCAGGGCTAGAGGCAGTGACTCCGGGGCCGGGATCTGCCCCAGCAGGTCTTGCCTTCAGGGATGGCCCTTCTCACATTCGGAGGAGGGGGCAGGGCCACGCTCCTGGGGCCCTAGAGCAGGACCTCTGGCAAGGGCTCTAGGCCTCGGTTCAGCACAGCTGTCGCCCAAAGCAATGGGGATTAGGAAATCAGGGCCTCTGATCATTTTTCAGTTTTGAGAGGCGACTTAAAAAGCAAAAGGGCCTGAAGGTCTTTACAATACCCTCACACTCTACCACTGGTAGGTCCAATTTCAAGTTCCCAGGGCTCTTGGGGGGGTGGGGGGAAGAAAAGCCCATTCACGAAAGAGGTGTTAGAGGTGATGACCATATATTTCAAGAAGCCAGTGACCTGAAATGCTACAAAGCTGCATGCTTGGTCGTCAGGGGCCGGAGGCAGGGCGAGAGGAAGACAGCAAATGCACACTAGCGCACACCCCTTCGGGTGCACAGATGAAACCCTGACCCCCTACCTTTCAGGAGCAAATGCGGTCCTATCAATCTCCCCACAGTCCCGTCCTGTCTTCTAACACTCAAAGAACCCCACCAGAATTAGCCAAACAATCTTTTGGCTTCCACTCTTAACACAACCAGCTAACTAGGACACAAAGAGCTGCTCTCGCCACAGACCCGGGTTCACCGAAAGCTCTTTTCTGCAGGCGACAGCACTGCTCTCACTGCAGGCTCGTCCAGGTCAACTCCCCACCTCATCACTCGGGAGTGGAGCAGCTGAAGGTCCTTACGGGGCCCCACCCACGAGAACACAAAATTCAACACAGTGGAAGAGCGAGTTCTGCTGCAGTCAAAACAAACAAGGACAAAATGGGTAAGGCAGGATTTGTCATTGTTCACTACCGCAGGTGACTTCTTACGTGCCACATTCCACACAGGCAGAAAGTGTTTGGTTAGCATTCACTGAAGCCAGCAAAAAGGTACCAACCCTCCAGTGTTCCCTTCTCGCCCCTTCCTCTCAAAGTGTTGATTCAAAGAAAATTTAATAGGGCAGAGAGAGAGAGACGTTTGGAAATGGGACAGTAAAAGAGGTTCTAACCCTCAGCTGTGTTATCAGACTTGGCCCGGGCCTCTGGTTTCAACTACGGAGGAGTGTGGCTCCGTGCTGAAGCAGCCCAGGCCCGGGCGTGGAATCCTGCCTGGCCTGGCTGGGGCAGGAGCTGGGTTATTTTCATTTACAAATGGAGGATATTTTAAAAGTCTCCTCCTCCTCCTCCTCCTCCTCTGAAACCACAGCTGGGATGGAAGGAGGGGCACAGTGAAGGACAATGCAAAATGCAGGACTTACTAGATTCGCAGATAGAAACTTTACACAATTGTAGATGGTTTCTACTAACATCTTTAAGTTCTCTTCATCCTAGAGAATTAAGATGGTAAAAGACTCACGACCCAGAGTATTTGAACGCACATGGACAATATGATGCTGTAGCTTGTACCGAAAGCACGGCTTAGGGGTGTCTGGGTGGCTCCCTCAGGTCTGTGTGTGCCTTTGGCTCAGCTCCTGATCCTGGGGTCCTGGTTTGAGTCCCATGTTGGGCTCCCTGCTCGGTGAGGAGTCTGCTTCTCCTGCCACCTCCCTCCCCCACCCCCATGCTCATGAGCTCTCTCACTCACTCTCTCAAATAAAAACTTAAAAAAAAAAAAAGTATAACATAAAGAATAACCGAGGTAGGCTCATTCATCTTACCAAATGATACCACACAGCTCATAATTTCTCCTCCTTTTTCTGCCAACCCCCCACCCCCCACCAATATACACGGAAATCTTTTACTTCCAGAACTCTGGCTGAACCTGTATGAAATAAAGTGGAGTCACTCCTGGGCCTAAAGCCTTACATCCAGTACAAGGAGGAGCTATGCAGGCAATGCACAAAGTGAGACCACCACCACCTGGAACGAAAGCTGACTTCTAAGAACTATTTCTTACTGCTTTGATATTGTTTCTACGGTAAATAAATTCAGGGAGGAGAAAGTTATCGACTATGTGCTTCTGTGGCATTTAAAAGTGAGCTAGGATCCCGAAAAATGAATTTGAGAATTGGTGACTGTGACAGTCACAGTATTAAAGGCCAACAATCTTTTGGTATTAAAGGCCAACAATCTTTCAAAAGTGGCTGCTAGAGTTCTAGACCCTGATAGGGTGCGTGGAGGATCAGGAAACCCAGGTGTCAGTGAGGGGCCACCATGACCACGGCAGGTGGAAAGGAGACTGTGCCAAATCCCAGGAATACAAATAGGGACCTGTGAGAGCGACCAGGGGGAAGGGTATGCCCTGGGTACATCAGCCCATCTCTCCGGCCCTTCTTGACGCCTGTGACAACTCGCTAAGTAGGAACACCTAGAACCAGCATATGGATGTGGGCCACCGATGTTCTAGAAAGAAACTGTGAAGGGCTGGTTTTACACACAAACCCCACAATGCTCCACCAAGTGCTATAGGTTTGTTATGTATCAAGACTGAGACAGAGACTGAGCATCTCCCTCACTGCCGCACCCCCCCCCCCCCCCCCCCCCCCGCGGCCCTGTGACGCTCTGTGGTTCCAAAATAGCACCAAGTTAATCACACATTTTTATCATAGAAATGATTACACTGAGCAGGAAACTCCAACTGCAAACTTCTTCCCCATCTGTTCCCCAATATGCCTCAGTTGGTCTTTTTTTTTTTTTTTTTTTTTGGGTGACTATGTTTGCAAAAATGAGGACCAGGACAAAGAGCAATTTTAAAGAGAAGGCAAGAATGACCTGCATAACAGATAATCCTAACAAAATAAAGAGCAATTTCAGCATTTACAAGTTAGTTTCAATGTATCTGCAAGAAAGTTTGTGATCTCTGGAAAGAAAGGGCTTATACATATCTCTATTTTTTTTTTTTCTCAAAGATTTATTTATTTGACAGAGAGAGCACACAAGTAGGGGGACTGGGAGAGGGAGAAGCAGGCTTCTGCTGAGCAGGCAACCTGATGCGGGGCTCGATCCCAGGACCCTGGGATCATGACCTTGAGCCAAAGGCAGATGCTGACCCGACCGAGCTGCCCAGGCGCCCAGGGCTCTGTATTCTTAAAGAAAACGCCAGTGTCCCCTCTATAACAATGCAGCAGGCATGAACACCATCCGTGCATCAAAAAACAAACCTGCCTTGGGAGTATGAGGCATCTTCCTTAGTCGATAAAAATAAAAATGATCACCACTGTGTAGCTCACATTATCTCTGTAAAGATACTAAAAATTCATGGGGGACAAAAACTTGGCTATAAAGAGAATGCGCCAGGCCTGGGTCGAGAGAGGATGGTTTCCCCAACTTTGATCCGGAGATTGCTTAAAATGACAGTTGAAAGCCTTTGGAATGCAGGTGTATCAGGCCTTGCTTCTGTAACCAACAGAGAATGATCCACAACACTGGTTTATATGCCCATACCGCAATGCCTACATACGAAGGGACATCAGAAAGGAGGAGAGGACCTAACCGGTGTTCCAGGACCCCACAGGCGACTGTTTTATCACAAGGGAACATCCTGGGTGACACAGTTGGAAGGAAACAGAAAGCAGGAATGAACCAATCTAAGGCTCCCTACACCTCTAGTATCATCAACCAGTGCAAGTTTTCAGGAATTTCCCAGAAAGTAGCTGGAGCTTGGGAATTAGGGATAATCACGGGCTTTAAGAAATGGGGTAACTGCCGGGCACAGCCTCTTCCCATGCTGTGGATCCCATGCGCTGGTGCTCCTGGGACATGGGATGACAGGACGGGATAACATCTACAAAAGAACCTGCCGTCATTCCCCAATCTCCCCTCATACTCATTATTTTGTTTTACCGAGATCAAAGGACGGGATGACGAAGGTGGAGTGACGGGCAAGGACGTGATTACAGGAAAACAAACAAAAACAAGCCAAAGGTATCCAAAATACTTTCGAAAATATAATTAAAAAAATATAATTTTAAAAAGTATCCCCATTGTTTAGGTGTACAGTAAATGCAGTCTTGAAATTTTCTGGAAAAGGTATAATTTTAAATGTATCCGAGAGACTGGCAATTTTTATGCAGGCTACTAGTAATTCTTCTGTAAAGTACAGAATCTTTTCAGAAAATTTACTCCAAAATCACCTTCTGTAATCGCGGTACATACAAATCCCTACTGAGTCCCCTTAAACAGAAACACGGGGGTACATGGAGCGAGGTGAACAGGATGAAGGGGCAAAGGGAACGGTGCGGAAGACCGTCATCTGCACTGAAGACTGAGCCTGTCGTTCTGAGACCCAGTAGAGCTGCGGACGGTGTCCTCTGCAGAACCTAAACGGTTCCCTCCTCCCCACAAGACAAAAACTGCTTTTCTTTCCTATGGAGCCAACTCTCCCAGTTCTCAGCCTGTCCCTTTCCTCTCTCTCTGCAGGGCCTGCAGGCCTGAAGCCGCCACGCACAGCCAAAGGGGGGTAAGCTGGCCCAGGGCTGGTGTGCATCCCGGCTGGCCGAGGCCTCAGGTGTGCAAGAAACCCCTGCAGGCCCTGGTGTGGAGATACAAAGCTAGCCCCGGCCTCCCCTGCAGGAACACACAGACTGGGCGAGGGAGCGGCCCCACGAGGCTTCTCAGAGGAGGGGGAGCCAAACAGGCTGGTGGAGGGCCTACCATCAAGGGTCCCATGGGGAAGCACAGCCGTGCACACCGGGACCCAGGGCAAAGCCACACTATGTTTCTCAGGGAAGGGGGACAGAAAGAAGGCCCGGGGGGCGGGTGGGCTGAGGCCACACTGTTGAGCCCTGTAGGTCTAGAGCTGCCCCAACCTCACACTGCTTCCTCCGTGGCCAAAGGAAAAGGCTAGTGATCAAATGGTCCCCCTTGAACACAGAGGACTTGACTTTCATTCTGTTCAGATGCCCACCCCCCAATGTTTCATCTTTTTGTGATGAGGGTGAGGTACTCAGGGCAGTTAGATCACAGAGATGACCTTGAAGGTGGCTTGCTCCAGAAACCAGGTTCCCAGGACTGAGCAATTGTTTCAGGGACCTCACTGAGCCTAACTCCTGGCTTCAGTGACTTGGTTCAGCGCTCAAAGAGGTGAGCTGAGGGAGGCCTACACACGACACTTTTAGTAGCCGTTGGCCAGCCTCCACCTTGGCACCGTCAGCTTTCCATCTAGTGACACGGAGCACATGGGTCATTAAACACGGTCGACCCCAAGGATGATACGGTCTCTGCCGTATGCAGTGCTAAGGTATTGAGCAGCCGGTCTGTGCATGTGTTTGAGGTCTCAGCAGAGCCGAGACTCTTACAAAAAAAAAAGAAAAAGAAAAAAAAGAAATCTTCTGAAAGACTTTTTTAAAGAAGTATTGCGGTAGGCATTAAAAAAAAAAAAATCAGATCTTTTGGGGAAAGTATTTTTTGCCTCAGAGCGTTTTTATTTTTATTACCGTCATTTTTTCATGCTTAGATTTTTTTTTTTAAAGGTTTTATTTTGGCCCTGTCTAGGTAAAAAGGAAATGGCACTGCAAAATTTTAGGCCTTTAGTTGTGTTTCACCAACACTGTGATAGGTATTTAGCAGTAACTTCCAGATGCTTTTGGTAGCTTTGGAGAGTTATGAAAAGTAGAAGGGAAAAAACCCACAACTACCAGAGGTCATGAAGCCATAGAGTCATCTGCTCCTGAACAGCATGGTCACCAGATGTGGGGAACTTCTTTCCAACAGTGCACTTCAAGACCAAGCATTCTCATCGTCTGATGGAATTTAAGTCAGAGGACAGCTTTGCTCCCACATCCTTTTTGGAAAGAGCGAAACTTTTCATCCTTACCAACTGAGGGGGAAAACAAAGCTGTACTACTTCATTGGCTAAAAACTATGACCGACCCGATCGCAACTGAAATGGACCGACCTAAGGTACCTCAGTGTCAGATGTTCCATTTATAGAATATTGGTATCAATAAGGTAACTGGTTGTTCCCAAATAACTCCAGCATGATCAATAAAAAGCATACAATTCTAAAAGGCCGATTAACAGGTATAAGTGACACGTGACTGGATGGAAGTCATGGAAAATTAAATTTAGGGCTTGTGCAAAGAACCAGTATTTTCCCATGCACAAAACACCTGCTAATCTCCAAAGTACTGCAGATGCCCTCCAAGCCCTCAAGTACCTACACCATGGATGATGACCTTCTCCAAACCCACTGGTACTGCCTTCTTGAATTTTCAGTCTCACGTTTTCCCAAAGACCATTCCCAGGTTTTATGCCTTATGACGCTGCAGCAATGATGGATTTTTGGCCACGGTTCGTTTTATAACTTCATAATGGTGTAACTTTCTTCCATGACTCAGAGCCAACACATATTTTAATATACAGATAGAAAAAATTATTTGCATACTTGTATAAAAACCAGAAGAGGGAAAGTTTATTTGAGATGCAGGATTTGGAAAGGCAAGCCTGGGCTTTTATTGGGAGTTGAAGCGTAAACATTTTTGAGTTCCCCTAAGATGTCTGGACTAACGTAACAGACTTCTTTGTTCACAGCCATGACTTCTAATCTTAGATTTGTGACACCCCCGGGTGTCTCCACATATCTCCGGAGGTCCTGTAAAATTACCTCCTCAGAATGCCAAGTAAAATAATTTAAATTCACTTAAAAATATGCCACACATGTCTGCAGGCAAGGAAGGCTGTCCTGGAGTCACAAGAACACTTCTAAGTATTAGAAAAGCTTGATCCCTGTCGATTCCATTTTAGTCTCAACCAACTGATGAATAAAGGACATTGAGCAAGAGGAGACTATGCGACTTCTGTGACTGGAGGAGACCGGGAAGGAGCTGGCTACTTGGGACAGTCTTTTTCTCTAGAAAACCCTTTCTGACCTCTACACTTATTTTATTGATGCCTGAATTAGCACTGCCTGGCAACCGGGATCCTAGTTCCCAGCCCTTCACCTACTTGCACTGACACTGGTGCCTTCAAGTTGGCTTCAATGATCTCTATTTGATATTAGTTTCTTTAAAACAGACATACATACAAATAAATGAGAACAGGGATGGGGGCAGAGAACAAAGCTTAATTTTGTCAGGTCTCCCCTCAGCTTCTTAATTAAATTGTCAGCCTGAGATTACATGGGGGTTATACATCTCTGCTCCACAGTTGCCAATTCTAAAATGCCTCAGTCACGACACGATCAATAACTAAAACACAGTCGTGGGTTTGCCACTAGGAAGCTGGCTTATAGCCTTTATATTTTACTACCGCTTCTGAATTTCCAATACCGTAGGTTTCCTGATGGGCTGCTGCCCCTGGTTTCAGAGCTCTCTTTACTTCGAACACCCACTTCAGCCGTCTGATAAAGTGGAATACGGATTTCTAGGACAAGAGTCACGTTCAAAAATGACATCACAGGGGGAAAAATACAAGTATACATTTTCCCATTAAACAGGCCTGCCTTGTCATAAAACTTGTCTTTTTTTAATTTTTAAAATTTTTCATAGGACTGCTTAAACCTAGACCCACATTTTACATAGGCCCTAGGATTCCAGTGAGAAATTCTTCACTAAATAATTTTCATTTAACCCTCTATTCACCCTGCTAACCGCTTGCCAAGAACAAGAAAAAGTTCCTTTTAAACTAGATCTTTTGTATCATACTTCCAAAACTGTTGGAAGAAAAAAAAAGGGGGGGGGGGTTCTGAAGGATCACACATCTGCAAGTTACAAGCAAGGAGGACAAAAGAATACTCGCCTTATTTGTAGCAGTAGCACTGGATCCAGGGACCACAGGCACGTTCGTCACTTGAACTGAAAGGTAATTATTGTCTATGAGGGGCCAGGCTCCTTCCACTTTGCACGTCTGAAAGTGGTCCTTGAAAGTTCTAAGGTGAGGATCTCCGAACAAGCCACAAAAAAGGTAACTGGGAGGGCTCAGATCCCCTCCCCCGTGTTCTCTGGCTCCCGCGTGGCTGTGATAGTTACAAGGGTCATGGGTCACTTCAGGGTTGGTAGAGGATGTGGGGCCGTCCTTGGAACAGTTCCTCTGGCTCATGAGGTCGCTGATGCCCAGCACGGCCGAATGGTACACCAGGTTCCCGCGGCAGGCTTTCGAGGTCCGCTGGGTGCAGCCGGCGTAGGCTCGCAGGGCCTTGCAGAACTCCGAGTCAAAGCCGTCGATGGCGGAGTTCAGGTGCGACGTCAGCGACACGAAGTCCGTGGTACACTTCTGGATCCGACACTGGGCCGGCTGTTGGCAGTCACCTACGGGGACAGAAGAGAAGACCCAATGTTTGGGAGCTGCCCCCCGACTCCCTGAGCTCCGTGCGGAGAGCACGTTGTCCTCTGCTGCGTGGGGCGGGCGTCTCAGGACCAGGCCATGCGGCCTAAATCTGGCCGCGGGCCGGGACCCTAGGATGGGTCAGGAGCCACAGGGAGGGACCCCGAGTCCAGCTCGGGGCTTTTGGGCTAGAACCACAAGGGAAGGGCTATGGGGAGCATCCTTCACCCACTTGGCTATTGTTGATAGATTTTGAGGAAGATTCCTTTGTTCCAGGGCCGACCCAAAGGTGTGGACCCGGTTTTGATTTTGAAAAGGGCCCAAGTCGTTTGCTTTGGAGAGCACTGGGTCTATGCACAAAACCACGATTAAGCTTCGCACCCCAGGTAGGAGCCCCTAAAATCATAGCATGACTAAAACACCTTCACCCACTCCTAGTAAAGCTACGGGGGGAGAATGTGAAGACAAAATCCAGGCACTAAGTTATTCTGCATTTCCTGAGGGATGTCTATTCATGACCTGTACGTAGAAACGGCCAACCTCCTGGATGCTACAAAAGGGGACTGCTCTCTTAAAATAAATAACCTGACTCATCTGATCAACTGTGTATTTACTGCTCCCTTAACATCGATCACTACGGGATCCCAGATCCCGAGCAGCTCATCAGGAAAGAGACACGGACTCAAAACGGACACCACATTGAAATCATGCTGCACAGACACGTGATTCCACCGACTATGTTGTATCAGAAACAGAACCAGGGAACCACAACACACAGAATTCCGAGAGTCCATATACATGACGTTTTTCTTAGGTCGACAGTTCAGGCACACCTAATGATTTAAGCAAAGCTAAAATGAATAAAAGACCAACTATTACTGCCCTAAAAGTCAATTTTCAAGTGATGTTTTGCCATTAGTTTCTCATATAAAAAAATTAAGGAGTGCTCGAGCGGCTCAAGTTGGTTGAGAGCTCAACCCTTGGTTTCTGCTCAGGTCATGATTTCATCATCATGAGATGGAGCCCCACGCTGGGCTTGGTGTACAGTCTGCTGGTCCTCCTCCCTCTGCTCCTCCTCCCCCTGCTTCCAGCTTCGTTTATCTGAGAAAGAGAAATAGAGCGAGAGAGCAAGTGTGTGCACACACTCTCAAATAAATGAATAAATAAAATCTTAAAAAAATTAAAGTCCTCTCAAAGCATAAAAAGATGCAAGAATTGCCAATAGTAGGTCAATTGTGTGCACCAGTTTTATATTCTGGTCCATAAAGTGGGAACAGTAGAAATACTGAAAAGGAAAATACTTTTCTAATCATCCACTTCAAGTTTAGAAAAACGAACACGTACTTTGTGTTACTTAAACATTCTTTTTAAGGTCCCTAAACTGGAGAAAATTTCAATACTTCCAAGTCTTAGGTTCCTCAGCTGAGAAATGAGGAGGTTGTTTTTGTGATCTTCGCCAGGCATAAAATATTTTACAATTCTTATTCTAGGTGGGGGGGGGGGGGGGAATCATAGTGTTATTAAATAGGTAATTATTTTAAGATATGGACATAAACTTCAAGATACTATCAAGATTTTTGACTTCACTGATGAAGACTTAAAACTAACCCTAGTATCATTTTAGAAAGATACTTTAATCTTTTCAGTACTAAAGTGCTTTTAAACCTGAATGGAATAGCCGGTAATCTCTGTTTCTGGAGTGAGTTCAGAAAAGACTGGGGGATGACAACTCTCTAGACACCTCCCCCAGTATTTTTAAATTTCAAAGACCAACAAGGGAAAAATGTAGTCTAGATGGTGTATTGATTTACTTTAACTCGAGTAAAAAATTAAAATATTAAAAATATTTTAATGTTTTGGGCTATGGACCTATAGCTATCACTAAATCACAATTTAAAAAAAAAAAAAAACACCAAAACACGTTCATGTGTTTGGCCTATTTTACACTGGCTCATACTAGAGTTGACAAAAGCAGCTCCTATATTTACAGATTTCCTCTCTCCAAAGTAGATCAAGTCATTTTCAACTGTTCTGACTCAAAACAAACAAATAAAAAAAAACCCCAAACCCCTAAACCAATCAACAGCCCAAAAGGCATTAAAGCCATTTTACAGATGGGAACATCAAGACAAAGGGATATTAAAGGCCTTGTCATGGCTGGATCATAAATAGCAAGAATGAGCCCCAAGATGTAGTGCCTTTTTTCAAATCCCTGCCTTCCTTCCTCGGGTCACATCTCCTCTAAATTTCTGACTCTCACAATAGTTGATAACAAAAAAAAAAAAAAAAAAAAAAAGAAAAAAAGACTTCACTATCATATCAATTTTTATTTTTTTCTTTTTGAATGAGAGTCACAGCAAGCAGAAAGCAAGGTAATGAAAACTGGGCCAAGACCACTCATAAATGAAGAGCTCCTGGACTATGAATAAATGACAGCACCAGAACCTTCCGCTAAACTTGCAATGCCTATTTGTTCTTTTTATGGTCTATAAAATCTATTCGAGCATACATTTACTTGTAATTATTTTAAATAGTCATAAAATATCCAAAGTAAGGAGAGCATAGATGCAGATGCAACCGTTGAGAAGAGAAGCAGAATGCAGATCCCCACCTTCCTTCTCCTGCCTTGTCCCCCGCCTTCCTACCCTTTTTCCTAGCAGGCAGGTGCCTGTTCTTTTGAGAAATGTCACAGCAAACTGAACTCCTTGGGTTCTTTTGTTTGGGATGAGGTTTCAAACAGAGATGTTGGGAAGGAGGAGAGCTAAGCAGAGAGAGCATCTGGGTCAGCAGTTTCGGCCCTCATCACAGGCTCCTTCCTATATAATGACTAATTTGTGCCATATACCCAGAAATATCCAGGCTTCATGAATTTATAATGACAGCGCACACTTTGCCTGTTAACAGGCGGTAAAGTAAGCTTCCTGTCAAAATGCCAAGACAGTGCAGAGCAGAAACAATCTCAAGGATGTAGCCAACAAAGCCATGAAGAGTATGAGCAAGCAAGCAACTCCCATACTGGGATCTCCATTCAAGAATTATGGAAGTCTGCTTAAAGGGGGTGAAAAAGTATGAAAGGACTTTTTTCATTTCCCAGGGCAGGAAACAGAATCTGCAGTTACAGATGTCTCCATTTTTCAAGTCAGGTGACCTGCGACTGGTGTGATAGTGTTTTCATTCCAGTTACTGAAAGCGCTAAAGGATTTGTGGGTCTACCGCTTTCGTTAATGATTCAAAGACCTCACCATTCAAGACCACATTTCCTTGATGCCAGGACTGCACGTGTGAATTTGCAGCACAATCGCCAGTTTATAATAAAAGAAATAAGATATGCTGAAGCTGAATTAAGTGCAATGAAGGGCCATATGGGATGCTGAGGCAAATTATATGGATCCGGGCCTAAAACATATGGTAGCCCATCTGCAAAGAGCACTCTGCTAGGCTCTCTTCTCTGAGAAACAATCCCTGCGTTTCAATGGCTACACTCTTTAAAGAAATCTTTCAAAAGGAGGCCCTCCTTTTTTTTTTTTTTTAATCCTGTAACCAAATTAATCACTCCAACAGGTCGTCCACAGATACCACTCACCACGGAAACTCTTAAGTAGAACCTGATGGTGACTTCAGTGTGGACACATGATGACACTGAGAGGAGTTTCACACAAGTTCTTGAAATAAGGCACCTTACTCTTGCAAAACATTAAAACACCTTCTGAAATTTTTCATTACTGGCCAGAAAAGAAACCTTCAAGGACCACATTCCAATCTTGCCTTAGAACCCTCTGGCAACGAAGGGAAGCAATCTCCAAGCAGCTGTGAGGGACACACAGTCCTACCTCTAGCGCTTCAATTTCCATTTCAAGAGGCGTACACCTTGACATTAGGGACACATATTCTTCACCCAAAACACTCCTGAACGTATCTTTTGACACGTCATTAAAAATTTCCATGTGACCACAAGCAGGTTGACATTACTTTCTCAGGCTCTAAAGCCACTCATTTAAAGCCTTAATCACTGTAAAACTTACTATTACACCCTATGTTTCCCCAAGTGGGTGTTAAAAATGCAGCTGTTCCATCACAATGCAGAGTTAGGAAAAGTAAAATTAAGTTTCCTAAAATGCCACATTCCCCCCCCCCCCCCCCCATTACTTAAGAGACCTCCCAGGTCTCCAGCAAGGATGGCAGGACTTAATTAATAAATAGGACTCCACACAGGACTCTCCAGATCAGCGCTGAGAACTGATCAGTGTTCAGGACTTTCCAGATTTATGCTGAGAACCGATCAGTGTTCAGGACTCTCCAGATCAGAGACTGTGGTCATAAACTGCAGGACACACACACACACACACACACACACGCACACACAAAAGAGGTCTCCAAGGAAAACTTACCTGATGCTCTAGTTCTCAAACTAAAAGAGAACTCATCTTTCAACCTGGCATTAAGGAAATCCTTTAGACAGTCTCCTAGACCTGGTACTTGTTTAGAGGGAGCGTCCCAGACATCTCCCCCCCCCCCGCCCCCTCCCCCCAGCTGACCTACAGCTGACAAGTGACTGCAGAGCTATGCAACTTATTTCACAAAGAAAATAAGTATCACCTGCTGGAAGGCTCCTCTGCAGGCCTAGTGCCCTAAGCACAGAGGACGCCCTCCGGCTTCCCCGCGGGGTCCCCGCCCTGCGCCGACCTCCACCCGGCGACCCCTCCCTCCCGGGACCCTCAAACCCGCGCGGCTCGGCCCCAGGGCACCAGTTTCTCCAGGGGCTGCGAGCAGCTCTTGCAGGGAGGGGAAGAGAGCTGCATTTGCGGGTGTCTTACGTTACCCCGAGAGCAAGCCCCAGGTTTTCAAATCCCGGTGAAAATCTGCACTTCTGGTGCGCCCTCCTCGCCCTGGCTGCAGCCCCCCCCCCCGGCCCCCGACCCCCCAACGCCGGGGGAGCAGCACAAGGCCCGCGGTCTCCCCTCCAAGGGGGCGGCGGCCGCGGAAACCTGCTCCGCGGGGATCCCCAGGCGGCCGGAGCGCAGGTCCCGGGGCCCCCGCCGTCCCCGCCCGCCCCGTCGCTGATAAGAGGCTGCGGGGAAGGGGAGTGATCAACGGTCCCCGCCGAGGGAAGGCGGGGAGCGGGAGGGAGGGGGCGGGGGAGGGGCGGCCTGTCCCCTGCGCCCCGGGTGCGCCCCAGGGCGGCTCCGAGCCCCGCGCAGCTGCAGGTCGGGAGCCCGCGAGCCCCCCGCCCGCCCCCGCACCCCCGCGCCCCCCAGCGGGGCCTGCGGCCCGGGAGCGTCTGCGGACAAAGCCGGGGCCCCGGGCGGGCTCCCCCCGCGCGCGCCGCGTACCTGCGTGGAGCAGCCCGAGGCCGAGCAGCAGCAGCAGCGGCAGCAGCGCCGGGGGCGGCGGGCGGGGCGGCGGGCAGGGCTGCGGGCGGCGGCGCTGCTCAGCCCCGGCGGCGGGGGCGGCGGCGGCGGCGGCGGCGCAGGAAGGAGCTGCTCTGCAGCCCATGCCCGTCCATGCAGGTCTCGTGGGCTCCGGCGAGGGCGGCGGCGCGGGCGCCGTGGCGGGGTCGCGGCCGTGGCTGCGGCATGGGCCGGGGGACGCGCCTCGCTTCCTCTTCTTCCTCCTTCAGGCCCGCGTCGGGTTCGGGCCGCCGCCACCGCCGCAGCGGGAAGCGCGCCGCGGGCGGAGCGAGGCGGAGGCGGAGGCGGAGGCGGCGGCGGCGGCGGCGGGGCGCAGCGGCATCGCGGCGGGCGGGGCAGAGAGGGCGGGAGAGAAGACACAAAGACGGTGAGCTGCGCGCCGAGCCCGGCCCCGAAAGCGCGGGCGCCCCGGTCCCGGCCAGCGTGGGCTCGGCGGGCGTGGACCGACTGGCGGCGCGCCCAGGCCCAGCGAGCAGCCGCGGGCGGCCCCGAGGTCTGCGTGCGGCCGCCCCGCGGTCAATCAATCTCGGCCCCGCACTGCCGCCCCGCCCACCCCGACGCGCGCCAATCCGCGCCGGCCCCGCCCCCGGACAAGCCCCGCCCCCCAGCCCCATTGGCTGTGAGCGCGGGGCCGCGGGGGCCCGGCCCGCCCCTCGCAGGGCCCGAGCGCCCGCCCCCCGCACCTCCTCCCGCCCTCCGCTCGCTCATTGTACTGCGAGTTCCGCGTCCGCCGGCGGAGTGCGGTCCGCGGCGCGCGGGCCCAGCCTCCTCCTCCCCGCCGCGAGCTCCCGGGTCCCCGTGCGCTGCAGAAACTGGCGACGGCCACTCTGTCTCGGCGTCACGAGGGAACCGGTCTTGGACCTCTCTTTCCATTAATGTGATTGGGTTCCACCGCCCCCTAAGGTGTGTGGGTGCCTGAGGTTCCCCCCGCCCCAGCTCGGGCTCCGGCTCCGGCTCGGGCTCCGGCTCGGGCTCCGGCTCCGGCTCCGGCTCCGAGCGGCAGGTCCCTCCGCAGCCAACCCCGTCTGCGGAACCGCGTCCCGAGCCTTCCCCGGGCGCTCGGTAGGGCTGGCCCCCCGCCGCGCTGGAGACCCCGACGTGACCCGCGGTCCCGAGCAGGCCGGAGGGGCCGGGAAGCCCCCCCCCGCCCCCCAGCTCCCGGCGGAATTCGCTGGCAGCTGTGCGAGGCCCCGGCGTTATTGTTCCTCTGACATTTCCCTTCCTGAAAGCGGCGGGGAGGAGTCTGAGAGGGGGCGAACTTCAACGTGTTCGGTTACAGTGTAATTAGATTAATGAGGATGGTGAGTTTTTAATGCAGTGTGGAGTAATCAGGCCATCACTTCTGGTTGCTCCGTGGCTTTCCCACAAATCTTCCGAGTTCTCTTAGCAGGTCACTTTCTACTTCTCTAAGGGGGGTGGGGGGAGCCCAATTGTGTGCCAGCAAGGAGGCTGCCGAGTGCAGCCACAGGAAAGCCCGTTGCGAGGTCGATGATAGGTTCCAATTTGTTATCAGTAGGTGTGAAGTGGTATCTAATCTCAGGAAGGGCTTCAGAGGCCGGGGAGCGGCTTCGCCCGCCCTGGCCATTCCTCCAAGGGGCTCAGGGCTGCCGTTTTTAGTTCACTTACAGCCAAACTGCAGCTCGCAACTGCACCCCTGCCCTGCTCATAATCCCTGCTTTGTAATTTCGTATCAGCCACGGACACATCGATAGTCCACAAGTTACAATGTGCTAATCAATGGACGAGGATAATCGAGGGCAAACCTTCGATCACTCGGCCTCACTCATTAGACACATTATGAACTGTGCAAACCACTAGGTCCCTAATGAAGGATGCCTATCTAGTTTTACTGTAACTTTTCTTTACTTACCTATTACATACTATGATGACTCAAGTGGTAAACACACCTTTCACTGCCCAAGATATAATCCAGGCCCTGGGTATATCCATAAATATGCTTAATAATAGCTTCAGAGTTGCCTGGAGAAATGACTTTTTGCCGGCCGAGTTATCTGATACGACTTTTAGGTAGTACTGGGGGGTGAATAGCACGACACCCAACATTGACTCTCTTGCAACGACTATACATGAATCGATGAACTAAAGTCAGTGAAATCCTGGTAGACATCTTTTCAAAAATCACCAAATCTAAACCGTTCTTCCGGCTCTTTTTTCTAACAAAGAGTAAGGTGTTTCCTTTTCCCTAACCCTAGATTTAATTCGACACCTATAAAGGAAGCATGCCACCACGACCATACTTCAAAACACATCACCGAAAGTTAAGGATCAAATTCAGTTTAGTTGGGCTCTTTTCGCTTTCCATCACTTCTCCCCCTGCCACTACTTCTCCCCCACCTCGTATCCTGTTCCTTAAAATACGCGGTGCTCTAAATTATCTTATCAATAGAGGGCGTCCTCGAGTCACTGCAAATTCTGGTATCGACAGGGTACTATTCTTTAGAGGGAAAACTTCAATTTTTCCCCCCCCCCGAAGGTGCTTTATTGCTCATCTGTTGTAAAATTTGACAAGCTCAAGATTTATAAGCCTAACAATTCATTTTTTATTACCACATAAGTGTTCGGCCGGCTAGAGTAAAAATGTTAATTTTCACAATTAAACCGCAAGGTGGTTCCTGTTTTCAAGACTTTAGGTCACTCGACACACTCACAGGGTAAATTCGGACTGTTAGCAAGATCCTGAATCGGCCTGGAGGGCAAGAGCGTCGCGAATGGTCGCTCATAGCGCATCCACCCCCCCCCCCCCTGCAACCCCCAGCTCCAATGCTGCAAGTGAGGAGGATTTTAAGATTCTATAACGAAAGATCTGGGGATTCCCCTCCCCACCCCAATAAAATCAATGACTTCTAAAAGTTTTACGTTTTAATCTGGAAAAAAAAATCGTGAAGTGACAGCTTGCCCAACTCACAAGATCACCCTATTTCCTGCCACTTGTACTCTCCCTCCCTTCATCTTTGTTTTCAGGGAGAAAAGGTGAGGCCAGAGCATCCCAATCAGGGGACACACGGCAGAGCATCCCACGGTCTGAACGTGCGAATGAACAGAATCAAAACACACGCCCGCAGCATGAAAGGCTTCTGAAGAAGACTCAGAGGTTTCTTTCGCTGACCCTATACGCGCCGTCTTTAGTTCCCTGTTAACACATCTCCCCTTTCCAGGAATCTAACGCGACGGTCCCCCTAGATCGCCCTAGCGCAGGGGAGCGAGGACTCAGACCGCGGTTGCGGTGTGTGCAGCCCCCTCTCGGGGCGCGCTCGCTGTCCCCCGGCCCAGGGTGCGCGCAAAGCGGGGGCCGAAGCCGCCGGAGTCCCGCAGCCCCGCAGCGAGCAGCGAGCGGATCGTACTTACATCATGCTTAACCCTTCCGCTCCTGGAGGGGGCTGGGCGGGATCAGGGGGCCCCCGAACTCTGGAGCACGCAGGACCTGGGTGCGAGAGAAGACCCCAGAGCCCGCAGTGAGCGCGGCGCCCCGGGCGGGAGAGGGCGCGGGGCGGGAGCGGGGCTCATCCCCCGAGCACCCCCGGCTGCGCCCCCCGATCCCCGCGGGCGCCGCGGCGGATCGCACCGCTCAGAGCGGCAGGTGCAAAAAGCATTTGGGAGCCGCTTGCCAGCGCGCGGAGGTAATGCGCTTCCTGTCCATTTATCTCAGGAAACCAGCGCAGCCTTCTCTTCCAAACAAAATTAACCTCTCATTAGCCAGCCACTCACTCCCGAGAAGGCCTTAAAAGCTTTACCAGCTCGCTAATGTATTTAGGCTTTTCTTCCAGGCAAACGCAGCCGCGGTGGTGACTGTCATCAGCCCTGCGGGGGGGGTGGGGGGGTGTAGGAGGGGTGTGGGGTCCTCCGGACTCCCCCGGGAGCCAACCGCTTAGGGCCCCCCTCCACCCCCCAGCCTCAAGTCAGGGAAACTCCGGCCCATCTGGATCCCACTTTGGGGTGCTCTGCAGACCGGTCACGCCTGCACGGCAGAAGGAGCCCTGCAAGTTCCCACTAGTTTCAAGAGCGCCCCTCGGCTCCAGGCCTCAGCTCTCCCATCCCCAAGCAACGGGGCAGGGTCCCGGGGGTGCACGGGCGCTGCCTGCCGTCCCCCGCCCCAGCCGGGCCCGCGGCGCTCGGGGAGGGGCCGGCGGCGGAGGGCGGGCTGCGGGCCAGCCCCTTCCAGGAGCCGACGGTCAACGTGGTTCCAGGTCTGCAAGGGGCGGCAACGGGGAGGCCCCCGCGAGCGCGGGGGAGCCGCTCACCCCGGGCGCCGCCGCCCCGAGGCCGGCGGATGGATGCCACACAGGTGGACCGCGACCTGCGCAAGCCCGGCCCGCCGCCGCCCGCCGCCCGCCCCCCGCCCCCCGCCCCCACGTCCCCGGCCCACCGCAAACTCCGACAAAATAAACAGCTCACCACAGGCATTCCCTTGTCTGCAGCGCGACGCTTGCCAGCTGGGAAAATAAGCCGCAAGCCCCGCGGCGGGGGCCCGGGGAGGGCAGCGCGGCGGCCGCGCGTCTCCCCGCGGCGGGGGCCCGGCCCCCGGGCCGCCCCACGCCCCGCCCCGCGCCCGCCGAGCGCGCCCCCGCCGCCCCGTGCCTCCCGCTCTCCCCGCTCGGGTCTCCGAGCCCGGACGCCGCCCCCTGTCGGCGCCCCCCGGATCGCGCTCGGTTCCGGGGTTCTCCCACCTCGTCACCCCGCGTCCCGCACAAAGAGCCCTGCACGCGGCCAGCGCCACCCCGCCCTGTGCGCTCCCGCCGCAGCGGCCGCGTCCCGGCCCCCCCGGGGGTGGGGGTGGGGGCTCCCCGCGCCCCGCGCCCCGCGCCCCGCGCCCCGCGCCTCGGCACCTGCACAGAGGCGGCCCACCCCGCCCCCGCGCCGTTGCACGCCTTTCGCCCGCTGTGCACCAGCGGCCACGAAGGGCGCCCCCAACCCCCCGTAAGTGACCTCTGGGGGTCTCCCCGGTGTGCATCAACCCGGGGGTGTTCGCGGCGGGCACCGGCTCTGCACTGTCGCTGAAATAGGGAATCCCGGGGTCCTCCCTGTCCGCCTCGGGGGCCAGCGTGGAGGCTGACGGCCGACCCATGCCCAGCGCAACGATGTGCGAATTGCGGGGGGCGGGGGGGGGGTGCGGTGGGGATTGAAAGAGACGTCTAAGACCCGGGTGAGGACGTGTGTCACGAGGAGCAAGCCCGCGACATGCTGGAGGAACGACAGTCACTTGAATCAGAGTAGACGGTGTGGCGAGCAGGAGGGGAGCAGTTAGCTTTCTCCCCTATAGGCTCAGCTTCCGAGTTGGACGTGAGCATCACAGGTATTGAGCGGGAGCTCCCGGGGTGTGTGTGTGTGTGTGTGTGTGTGTGTGCGTGTGTGTGTGTGTGTCCAGGGAAAGGTCCAGGCATCTTGACTTAGGTATTACACTTTTTTTTTTTTTTTTTTTTTTTTTTTTTTTTGGCTCCTTGGAAGTATCTTTGACCCTCTCCATCTCTTTTCTTCTCTTCGGTCCCCACTCCTCCTTGTAATCTCCCGATCTAACGCTAGAGGCAGCATAGGGCAGCGTAAAGAGGACCGAGTGCCAATCCGGGGTGGGAAAGGCTTGTCCTGACTTTCCGAGCAGGACTCTGGGGCAACCGATTTAATGTTTTTGAACTTAGGGGTCACTACCAAGAAAGAGTGTGCTAAGGGCAGTGGTCTGGTTCCTTCTGGCTCCGAAATTAGGTGACAAGGGACGCCTCCTCTCACCCTCTATAGATTCCCTGTTAAAGTGTTTTCTCACCTTGCTTTGTCCTCTCCAAGTGCCAATCAAATTGGAAAAAAAAAATATTGGGGATGTTTTAAGTTAAATCTAAAATACATTGAAAAATCCTTATCTTCGTACTTAGAATAAAAAAAAAAAAACGCAAAACCAAAACTCAAACCAAAACCAAAGCCCCTCAGCTCCTGGTCAACAGAAACAAGGAATTTTTTTTTTTTTTCTTTTTTTGAAACAAGGAATTTTAATGCCCCCACTTGCTTTGCCTTTGAAAAGCCACACCAGCAATCAGAAGAGCAGAACTTTGATTTAGAACCTAAAGACCAGTCTTATGTTTTTCTTTTTTGTTTTTTTGTTTTTTCCTTCTATCAACACAAAGACAAGCTGACTCGAAAAGTAGTGGTGAACAAGAGTTCAAAGCAAGCCGAGTGATCCATTTCCTAAAGCAGACCCAGTCCTCCAGCAATTCTCTGCTAAACTGGCCCTGGACATCACAGAAAGAGTCACAATCCCCTTCTTCCACCCCTTCCCATAAATTTTTATTAGGCAGTGGAACCTGGATGCTAACTTATCAATCATCGTGTAAATGCATTCATTAAATCAATATAGTTACCTTTTCCTCAGCCTCATGATACTTTCCAGGATTTTTGATTCCCTATCCAGTTTGGAACCTGTAGACTTAGCTCTTCCTCTGGGCAACCCGGGCTGTGTGTTTTCTTGGGATCTTTTCTGAAACCAAGACAAAAAGGGTGAAATTTCACAATGAAGTCTTAATCCTTAAGCAACAAATCTCTTGCTTCTTCAATGTCACCAAGAATTTCAGAATTGCTTAGCTTTCATAGCAATGCACACTTTAAAAAAATTATCCATTAAAGGGAACTCTTAAGCATACTTTCATTAAGGAAAAAAGGTTTTTTTAGACAGTAGCGGTGAAAAGATACTTTGAGCTTATCTAATTTGGTTGCTTTCATTTGTATTAGTAACCCACCTTCCCTCACCCTACCCCTGCCCACAGTCCCATTCATACATGCTAAAAACTGTTCTAATTGGAACGTGGATGTTCCATTAGTGAAAGGACGTAGCTAATTTTTTTCTTCCAAAATTCTTCATCTTGCTCAATGCTCCACTCCTTTTTTCTTATCTCTCTTTAATCTTTCTTTTTTTTCTCATACCACCCAATATAATCCAAAGATGGCAATAGAAAAGGGACAAGAAATCACTTTTCAGTAAAATCGATTTAGTTTTTGTCTATTGACTGTTAAGAGTCTTCTGATGATGCAACGTGTATTTGTACCATCTTCTGAATTTCCACTTAACTGTGATAGAACTTCAGTTTTCAAAATGTTCAGCTAATGTATACATCCAACTTTCCAGTTGTTAAGGTCATACATACATAGTTTGCTTACTTTTGATGTTTCTAAATTTTTCCTTTTGCAATTTGGGGGGGAGTCATCTCAATTATCAAGTAAGATACAAATCTGTTTTCTAGTATTTCTTATTTTGGTTTATTTGTATATTTTGTTGAAATTCTTCTCTAGTTTCAGATTGATTCACAATTTGACAATTCCTTTATGTACTTATAATGTTTGAGATTCAAAATTACTGCTAATAAATTACACTATTTTATTTATTTATTATTTATTTTTTAAAAGGTTTTATTTATTTATTCATGAGAGACAGAGAGAGAGACAGAGACACAGACAGAGGGAGAAGCAGGCTCCCCATAGGAAGCCCGATGCAGGACTGGATCCAGGGACTCTGGGGTCACACCCTGAGCGGAAGGCAGCCGCTCAACTGCTGAGCCACCCAGGTGTCCCTAATATACTATTTTAAATATTAATAGTACTTAGAGTAAGCTTGGGAAGAAATAGAATATTTATTTATAAAAGAATGCTAGGAGAAATGCTACTTTCTACAAGGGATTAATAAAAATAGCTTATTTAGGTAAATGCTATTGAAGTTCATCAAGACCTCTTTTATTTTAGAGGGTCATTGTTTAAATTGAGTAACATCATAAAGGATCCAAGACCTACTCCTACTTTTAAAAGGATGAAAATTTGCTGTACTTTTCCCCTCTATACAAAGATGTAAGGTTGCTGTCTTGAACTATCAGTTCATATGACGGTTAAGGTAAAGAATTCTGGTAAATTGCAAATTTTAAAAATGCAATCTCTGGACACATAGCTATTGAACAAAGAAAATAAATAAACAAGAGAATATCAAAATATGAAAACTATTTCATTCTGTCAGCGATATAAGCCTAGTTTGCTAGAGAAATCCTGCAGTACTAAAGTATTCCTATATATGTACACAATAAAATAGGTAAATGAATGCATATTAAAATAATAAAGTCAATATTCAAGTCAAAATACAATAAAAAATGGACCATAATCTCCTTGAAGTGTCAGGATGAAAGCCATATTTTTTTGTCTGCTTGCTATTAGAAAATCTTTCATCGTGAACCTTTTGGCCACTCAGTGTAAAATAGTAGAACATGAAACTGCAGGGATTGGCCTTTTCCCTATTATATTTGTTGATTATTTCAATTGCAGTCATTATACACACACACAGTATCTTCTCTAGGTCTTGTAATATAAGTTTTAAGAGGCAAAGTATATATCCACTCTTTTACATTACATTTGCTCTATAAAAAACAAACTTCCAGAAGTTGGAAAATTATCTTTTTAGAGAGGTAAATAACTGCAAAGTTATTCTTCTATGAACCAATTTAGACCTACCATGGTAATTTATAGTTTCTTTTAGAGGCAAAATCTCTATCCAGATGCTCACTTGTATACATAGTGGCAAAAACATTATGAAAACATTACAGAGTGGAATACACTACTATCCTTGAAATTCCATGAAATTTAAGATTTATGGGAAATTGGATACCCTCTATCCTGATAGTTAATACTACCAATTAAGAATTTTAATTGCTGTGTTCTAATATAATAGATGATTATGTTTATGCTTCACCAATATTAGGGAAGGTTCCAAAAATATACATTTTAATTCAATTTAATAAATTGGAACAATAACGAGACCAGAGGAATCTGTTCAAATAATCACAAATACAAAAATAATAAGTCTTCCCCTCCTTCTGTTCTCATATTTCATCATTCCATCATTTCAAATTGTCCAAGCCACATAAAGAGGTTTGGGTAGTGTTTGTGCCAGAAGTAAGGCTAGACTCAAGCCCAAGAATGAACCCAGGGATGAAAACTGCATGTTTGTCAGAAGCTTGAATGAAATGAATCTGACTGAATTCAGGAGTGGGATTCATTTCAGAAGAAGAGGCTAGTTTGGGAGTAGGAAAGGATCCTCAGAGGTCAGGCTCTTGCTGTTGAGTAGTAGTTAATGACTCTTCAGCTGTCCCAGTTGGGACTGTCCATCAACAAGGAATGTGAGGAATGGAGGAGCGATGTAGGGCTCTATGTGAATTAGAAGAAGCTTCCCTGTCCCCTGTGCCCTGGGGTGGGGTCCATGGGGGAGAGGAGATGCATGCCCCAGACCCCCTGTTTAAGCAATCAGCATCCAGGATACTTGCTCCTTGTTAAAGAAAGGATCTGATACTGACTAGATACAAATCCTGCCTTTTAATTTTTTCATTAATCAACCCATTTTTGAGTACTCACTAATGAGCCTTGCAATCTTCTAAATCCTGGGGATACTGCTGTAAACAATTCAGACAAGGCCCTTAAGAATGTGCATTCCGGTGGTGGTGGAAGAATAAAGAGGTTAAAAGTTAACAAACAGAAATAGCTTTAATAATGCTACAGAGTTTAAGGAATAGGGTGCTGTGACAAAGAGTAATAAGGCCGAAAAGAAGCCACCATTAGTGGAAGGGCTCTCTGAGATACCGCACCCGCCATAAAGGCCCAGAAGGAAAAGGGGCAAAGAGTTCCAGGCAGAGGTCAAAATCTCAAGGCATGACCAGTCTTGGAGTGTTCAAGGAACATAAAAACCTAAAGCAGAGAGAGTACCTTCACCTGGGAGAATTTTTAGCAATTTACGCAGAGTTTTTAAATTCTCAGTTGGCATTTGAATAGGGGAGACTTCTTGGTTCGTCCCAAACCTCAGAAAGATTAAAAAAAAAAAAAGAGGTAGAGGGGCACCTGGATGGTTAGTCAGTTAAGTGTCTGACTCTTGATTTCAGCTTAGGTTGTGACCTTAGGGTCCTTGGATTGAGCCCCACATCAGGGTCCACGCTCAGCGTGAAGTCGGCTTGGGATTCTCTCTCTCCTCTTCCCTCTGCTCCAACCTTTACTCCCGCTATCTGTCTCTAAAATAAATTAATAAAATCTTTAAACAAAACAGAACAAAGCAAAACAAAACAGAGGGAGCATTTCTTTAATTATGAATAGGATTGACATCGGGTATCTGGCTCCCTGGAGATCTAACTGCATCCCTACAACCTCTCTCTGAAGCACAGATTATTGTTCTCATTTTCTAGAGGAGGAAATTTAAGTTAAAAGATTTAAAAACATGCCCAAAGATACATAATAAGTAGTTGGTACAGATTTTAAACTGAGTCTGATTCTAAGCTCCAGCTGTATCCTTTGGACTTCATTGTTCTGCATTATTTACTGGACAGTCTTTGTTGTTAGAATACCCACAGATTCATCCTAAAGTTTTTGAGCCACTGAGAAATCAAATTGGTGTCATTAATAGGTGAATTGAAAATGAACTGGTTGGAAAAAAAAAAAAAACTTAAGAATTATTTTTAGAGGGGCACCTCAGTGGCTCATTCAGTTACGTGTCTGACCCTTGGTTTGGGATCAGGTCATGATTTCCCAATTGTGGGATTGAGCTCCCCATCCTGCTCTGAGCTCAGCATGGAGTTTACTTCAGATTCGGTCTCTCCTTCCTACTCACTCACTCTCTTAAATAAATTCCTTTTTTTTTAAAAGAATTATTCTTAGAAATTTAAAATAAAACCTGTGGTCATCTTCTAGCCTGATCAAGAATCTCTCCTCAATAGGGCAGGGAGCTAGAGTCTCTAATTTCCCCAATTCACACTCTGCTACTCTGTACAGCTCTTACCAGGGGACTTGAATGAAAATTCTTGGCTTCATTGGATGCCCCGTAGCCTATGGCTTGATCTCGGAAGTACAGGTTTTGGTAAACACTCCTTCAATGGGAGGCCTCTAAGTTTCCAATGAATTCACAAACAATTAATTTGTGGACATACTCTTGCCTGTTTTACAACTTAGCTAGTGCCATTTCCTTACTGTTCGGGGCCATGTGACTATGGCAATGCATCAGGAGTGTCCGTGGTGCCAGATACACAGTAATACTAGTGTTTCCTACCACATTCAGAGCCTGGAAAGAGAACTGGGGGTCATGGCGTGGCAAAAGTCCGACAGAGTCATGATGTAAAATAATCCAGGAAATCAGTGTGCAGCTTCATTACTGCACTCATTACTACTACAGACAGATAGCTAGCCTTGTTATGTCTACTTACTCAATTAGTCGAGTTGGTTATCTGGCCAATCAATCTTTCAACAAATATTTATTTAACTCCTTGCTATGTGCCAACTCTCTTCTAGGTACTAGGGATATATCAATGAAAGAGAAAAGAGTGAGGAACTAAGAAATACACCAATGAATAAAACATAAGAATGCTTCTCCCTCTGAGAGAAGGAGAGAGTATACATAAGTATGAAGAGACATTCTAGACATTGTAGAGTGTATTTAGAGGAGTAAAGTACTCCGCGAAAAATAGAACATGATAGTGGAATGTGGAAGGCTGGTTTGTATGCCCAGTTTTTTAAGGGGTGGATAGGGTGGGGTTCACTGAGTAAGTGACATTTGAGCAAACCCTTGGAGAAGTTATTCGAATGACCTACATATCTCATCTGAAGGAAGGGAGCTCAAGGCAGAGGCAAAAGCCAGGGCAAAGATTCTGAGGTGGGAGCATGCTTGACATATTCGAGAAAAAGAAATGAGGCCAGTTTTGTTTGCCAGAACAGAGTGAGCAGGGCAGAGTGGTAGATATGAAGTCAGAGATATTATGGGGTCCTGGGTTGCAGAGAACTTCTAGGCCACTGTAAGGATTCTGACTCCATTTAGGAGCCTCTGGAGAACCTTTGAGCATGACATTATCTGAAGTTCAGGAGTTTGCTCATCTCATGTTGTTTTGTTGAGAATATACGAAAGCCGCTAGGCAAGGGTGGAAGCTGAGAGTCCATGGGATGGTTATTTCAGTAATCTATGGAAGAGATGACAGTGGCTCAGATCAATGGTAGTGAAGAAGTTGTTCAGAAGTGGCTAGATTCTGGATATGTTTTGAGTTCAAATAAAAAAGATTTCTTCATAGATCATATGAGGGTGTTTGAGAGCAAGAGAAGAGCCAAGGATGACTCTAAGGGTTGAGGAACATCAAGAATGATGAGCATCACTTGAACTAAAGGTTGGAATGGAGTTTTGGTGTCTGAGAGACAAAATGCACCAATTAAGGAGCTGATTTTATTCGGCCTATTGCAATAGGGAGAAAGATTATTAATAAATAATTTATTATTTATTAATAAATAACAAGAAAGGGGCTTTGAGGGAGACTTTGAGGGAGATGCGGGTAGGCAAGAGAGTCATCAGGCTGTCTTATGGGAGGCATGAGGAGGGATGGAGAGGGCTCTTATCCGTGTCCTTGAGGAAGGGTGGAGGTGGGTTATTTCGGAATGTTTGATATCAAGGTGGTGCTTCGTTGTTATCCACTTCTTTTTTTTTTTTTTTAAAGATTTTATTTATTTATTCATGAAAGACACAGAGAGTGGGGCAGAGACAAAGGCAGGTGGAGAAGCAGGCCCCCCGCCAGGAGCCCAATGTGGGCCTCTATCTTAGGACTCTTAGATCCTGACCTGAGCCAAAGGCAGATGCTCAACCACTGAGCCACCCAGGTGCCCCTATCCATTTCTTTGGATGCAAAAGAGTGGGAGCAGGGGGCTCAGGTAAAGTTAAATTTTATCTGGGGGAAAAGTAAGACTCCAGTTTTGGATTTATTAGGTTTAAGATTTCTGTTAGAATTCCTCGTGAAAATCTCTTCAATATTTTCTTGTCTGCCTCAAGATATTTGCTATATCTAGCCCTAAATCCTCATACTGCGTGTAAAAATATGTGATTGAATAATCAATCTTATTTCAGAATGCAGAGGAAGTCTCTGAATTATGTTTTTTCTTATGCAAGCATTTTCATCTTTAACAGCATTCGTATTACTGAACGATTTATTTTAATGAAATTGGAGCCAAGTTTTCCTTTGTCTGACACTTGAAGTATTGCGGGTCTCGGTGATAGGATTCATGAATCACGAAAGACTGCTGGGTGCTCGTCAGGATTGATTTCATATTCCCACCTCTCATATGTATCACATGTTCTCTCCCCTGTGTGCACTTAGATGTCCAGTAGAATTAGAGAAAACCATAGCTTTCTTTAGTAAAGTCTCCTAAAGATATGTGAAAATCTTTTTGATGACTATATACAATCAAAGACTTGAAATGGTACATTTGGTTATAGTGTTAGAGGTCATCGATTTAGATTTTCACCAAACATCCTACCCCTCATGGAGTGCCTCACATTTCATATGAAATTCCAGGCATCCAATACTTGATCAAAGTAGTTAGGCAAATAACAAGAAATGTAGCTGCCTTTTGGGAAAGAGACTGGAAATTGCAGACTTCAAATTATATGTATGAGGAATGAGAAGAGAGGGAGGATATAGAAGTTTTAGGTAGGAAGGAATACATTATATGTAGAAATCTTAAAAGTTAAATTTAAGGCACAAAAGACAAAAAGAGTTAGATCAAACTGTAGGAAGAACTTGTGTGAAATGTAAGAAAATATTCTTAAAATTTATTTTTTGTTTATTTATTTATGAGAGAGAGCGAGCGAGTGAGCACAAGTGGGAGGGTCAGGGAGAGGTAGAGCCAATCTCAAGCAGATTCCCCACTGAGTGCAGAGCCCGACATGGGGCTCGATCTCAGGACCCTGAAGTCACCACCTGAGCAGAAACCAAGAGTTGGGTCCTTCAAGGATTGTGCCACTCAGGTGCCCCATAACTAAATTTTCTTAATTAACAGTGGAAATGAGGCTCAGAAACTGGTGCAAGCTCTCACTAATATATGGTCTCACTCTCACAACGATCCTACAAACTTAGATATTATTATTTTCTGCATTCTACATATCAGGAAATTTAGAAGGTGGGGTAACTTCCCGAGTCATGCTCTTTCCTGTGAACAGTAGGAAGTTGAGGAATATAGTATTCTGACCCATGTCTCTCTCTGCCTATAAAATCTCTTGGCCGTCACACTGAGTACTACTTTCTATTTATGTATTATTTAAGAGTTTTATCATTTTTACTTTGCTGTCTTTTGTCTAACAACTTCCTGTAGCCTTTGTATGGGAGGCATTTCTTTCCTAGCCTTCTACTAATTCTTCTCTTCGAAATGTTACAATCAATGTCTCTTTTATTACATAATACTCCTAGAATGAACTTCAGTTGGTACTAAACCAGAGCAATGCAAATAAAACTCCTTAATTGTGTTAAACACTATACTTAATGAAGGATAAAATGTATTATTGAATTTTTGTGTTGGTGACACATTATTGACATCTTTCATTTTTCTCATGTTCTTTTGTGTTCTGTTCTCATTAGTATTTTGTGGTTTTCACTGCTTTCTATGTGAGCCACGTCACTGTTTTCCTTTATTGAATAAATCATTTTTATTGTTTTTCACCTCTTTCTCCCAAGTTCTCAGGCTCATATTCTATTTTAATCCTAATTTTCAAAACCAGCACAATTCTTCCAATCACTTATAAGTTTGATTACAATTAATTTCTTCACTCTCAACTTTTAATGAAAGTGCTAAATAATACTAGCTTCTAAAGGACTTGCATGAAACTCTATTTAGTGTTTTCTCCCAATCAGGATATCTTACGTTTCTAAGTACTTTCTGGGCTTGTTTTTTTTTTTTTTTTTTCTCCTGAAATGGCTTTTTAAAGTTTTAAATTTTATTTATTTATGTATGTATTTTTTAGCAATATTGTCTCCCCAGTAGTTCAATTTCAATTTCTCCCATCTCTTGTCACAGAAGAAATTACATATCCTACATATTGGCTTGAATAGTAATTCATAGGTAGAGCTATTTGGCTATTTTGGCCAAAATCAAGGGGCTTTTGGTCACTTTTCTTTTCCAGCTGCCAAAATGCTAAATGCCTACAAGGGTTTCCTGCAAGAGCTAACTTAAGAAACATATCAGGCTGTGTATACCTGCAATACTCAGAACCTGGTGACTTCCAGCCATGAATCCTGGAACTGGTCAACACTGGGTAATCCACCGAGTCAACAATGAAATCAAGAAGCTGGTTGCATGCTATAGCTCAAATTTATGAGAAAGAGATAATTTAACATGTCATGGAATCATCCCCTCAAATTTGCCTTTCTAACACTTATTGCATGGAATCTGAGCCTCGGCATATCTTTTGGTTTTTCTCTACTTCTTTGGAAGGCACTCCATTTTACCTCACTGATTTTTCTTAAACTGTTAAGACTGATGGCAAGCAAAATGTCAATGAAATGCCATTTTCTAATGTGAAACTTCTAGTTTCTGTTTGGGTTTCTGCCAGAATAGATTTATTATGAGTAAGTTCTCAAGTCAATCTTTCTCTTTTCTTAAAAGTAATAAAATGCAATTTTTCTTTCTTTCCTTCTTCTTCTTCTTCTTCTTCTTTTTTTTTAAGATTTTATTTATTTATTCATGAGAGACACACAGAGAGCGAGAGAGAGAGAGAGGCAGAGACACAGGCAGAGGGAGAAGCAGGCTCCATGCTGGGAGCCCAACGTGGGACTTGATCCTGGGTCTCCAGGATCAGGCCCTAGGCTGAAGGCAGTGTTAAACCGCTGAGCCACCCAGGCTGCCCCCCACCCCCGCCCTTTTTTTTTTTTTAAGATTTTATTTATTTGAGAGAGAGCATGAGCAGTGGGGTGGGGGTGGGGGGATGGAGAGGCAGAGGGAGAGGGAGAAGCAGATTCCATTAAGCAGGGAGCCCCACGTGGGGCTCAGCCCCTGGGATCATGACCTAAGCCAAAGGTAGACTGAGCTGCCCAGAAGCCTCTTCCTTTCCTTTCCTTTTTTTCCTTTCCTTCTCTCTCTTTTTCTTTCTTCTTTCTTTCTTTCTTTCTTTCTTTCTTTCTTTCTTTTTTTCTTTCTTTCTTTCTTTCTTTCTTTCTTTCTTTCTTTCTTTCTTTCTTTCTTTCTTTCTTCTTCTTCTTCCTTCCTTCCTTCCTTTCTTTCTTTCTTTCTTTCTTTCTTTCTTTCTTTCTTTTCTTTCTCTCCCTCCTTCTTCCCTTCTTTCCTTTTTTTGTGATTCTTCAGAGACTGTTCCTGATTAGAAGGGTTAAAAAATAATTTGACATTTTAAATCAAGTAGGAAAAGGATTTCTGTTAAGTACCTTTTGTGTGTGTGTGTTAAGTACCTTTTATTACTGTCCTTTGTTCAGAGAATATCAGGTAATTGGGAGAACACGTGGAAGTTTCCAATCATCTACCTCCCACGTCTGGTTTGACAATATGCAGTTTGCATCTTCATATTATAATTTAGAGCTGTAAGAATCCATGCTATTTTTGAGGTGAATGATGCCATAGTTGTTTTAGGTTTTTAAAAAGATTTTCGTTATATCACAACCGTGACTTTTTTTACTGCTTCATAGAAGAGTTCTAAGCTTGGTAGTTTTTTATAACTACTCTATAAATAAAGTTTTTGTTGCTGTCCAAGACCTACAAAATAATAGATGGTTATTAATTATCAGATTATTAATGATAATAGATTATCATTTATTAATCATCTATTATGTTTATCTATAATATAGATCATAATACAGATAAGTATATAATACTTATCTATCTAAATAACATTATCTATCCAAATAATATAGATAAATATTATAGATAAAAATAATAATCTATTATAATTGATAATCTGATAATTTATTAATCATTTATTATAATTTATAATCATCAATTTTTTGTAGGTCCTGGACATCAACAAAAACTATTTATAGAGTAAATAAGTATTTATATAGGGGAACAATTTTTTGGTTTATTAAACACATTTCACTAATAAAACTACTTAAATAATCATTCCTAGGATGACAAACAGTAAAAGGAAATAAATGATGTAACATCAAAAATATATATATATCTGTAACAGATGAAGTATAATATATCTGTCAGCTTTTTGGTATGCAGATGAGCCTGAAGGAAATATATTATTTAGAAAAATGCTCACTGTGAAACACTTGGTGCCGGAAGAGCAATTCACTTTACTCTCTATTTATGATACTCAGCTCTCTACTCTTTAGTGGCATGTATTTCTATTAGTTTGCATTATGCAGCATTTTCACAAGCCAGAGACACAAAGATTCACTGAAACAAAGCAAACAGGAAAGCGGATAGGTAGACAGAGAGAATTCGGAATATTCAAGATCTTACTAAATAGACTGGTTACATGCTGTAGCTGAAACCTATGAGAAGGAGACAATGCAAAATTTAACAACAGCTTTTCTTAATGGAACATATCAGGGCTAGCTTCAATGGTCCAGATTAATTTGCTGGCTTGTCCTTGTCATATTTTTCCTTCCTGAAATAAATTGCCTTTTAGCTGGCATTTTCCTGCTGAGACCATACATAACTGTGCGCTTAGATGGGATTCAGGGGAGAATGAAAAGAGATGAAAAGTTTTCTGCATAACGCAAGACGAAATTAGAGTCTGTGCTCTGAACATCAGAGCCTACAGTTGACGTGTTTCCTCCCCACTGAATAGCAGAAGTGGATCTCTGAACAAGCAGCGGCGGCATCAACAGGGAACTTGTTAACAATGCATAGTCCTAGGTCTTACCCTGGACCTACTGAATCAGAATCTGAGGATGGGGTCCGGCAACCTGTGTTCCAACAAATCTTCCTAGTGCTTCTGGTGCATGAGGACTTTCAGGCTGCCTCTTGCTACCTGCAGTGTGGTTCTTAACCCAGCAATGAAGGTATACCTGGAAGCTATTAAGAAATACAGACCTCAGACCCATGAAATCAGAATATACATTTTAATCAGATCTTTAGATGATTTCTCTGCTCATTAATGTTTGGAAGGGCTAGCCCTTCTGTTCTGGTGTTCGGCCTTGGGTGCACAGCAAAACCACCTGGGGATGTTTAAGACTACCTTCAGAGATTCTGATTTAATGGGTATTTTGTCTGGACACCAGGGATTTTTTCAAAGCTCGCAGGTAATTCTAATGGGCAGGTAAGGTTGAGAACCACTGCTCTGAGCCCTCAAACAGTTTATTTACCGATAAGTTTCTTTATAGGATTCCCAACAGTGTAGGGGAATTTAATCTTGAGCTAAATTAATAGAAGATCCCAGGTAAGAGAGGTGATTATTTCACCTTATTCTGAACAATCAGATCCCACTCACAGCACTGCCTTCAGCTGTGGGCTCCCTTCTGGAGAAGAATGTAGAAAAACTAGAGCATGTTCAGAGGGGTGGGACCAAGGGAAGCACTGCAAATCATTCCTGTGAGAAAAGGTTACAGGAATTTGTAGTTTAGGCAGCCAGAAGGCTCTTTTAATCATAAATCAGATGTTATCACTCTCATGCCTGTCACTTGCCATTGCACTTGGAAAGAAATTTAAGCCTTTTACCAAGTCCCTACATGATCTCGTACTTCCTACCTCTTTCACCTCATCTCATAACCCTCTGCTCCTCCCATTTCTCACTCTCTTGGGTCAAGTTGCTTCCTTTATGTTCCTTGATCATTTTGAGAGTTTTCTTATTTAAGAGTGAATTCATTCTATTCCTTTTTGCTTAAAATGCTTTCCCCTTGGCTTTCTCAATTCTTCAACTTTCATGTTTACTCAGATATGGTCCCTTCCCTATGTACTCAGTCTCTCCCAAAACCTTTCTGTAACAAAAGACTACTTGGGTTCTTCTGGATATCTGCTGTGATTGGTAATTATCCTGTTTACTTATTTATTTTCTGTTTATGATCTTCCTCCCTAGGATGTGGATTTGATGAGGACAGAGATCTTACTGGTCTTATTTATTACTATATTACCAGTGTTTAGAGAAGTGCCCAACACCGAGTAGGGGGTAAATAATGATTCACTGACTTAATGAAAAATGAAGGAATAGAGAAGACCTTGGGTACCATGATAGTTATTTTTAAAAGTTTCAAGAATTGTAACTGAAAAGGTGTTTAGATTTGAATGGCTTCAAAGGCTATCCCTGAAGCCAAAACGTTAACATTGTAGGGGAGCCAATAGAAAAGAAATTTGGAAAACTGAAAGGAGCAAGAGGCAGCAAGAGGGAGACATTGTCCTAAGGTGCATGAGTACAAGTTTCAGCTGAGTGGCATTTGACAGAGTTGTCAAGGAGGTGACTTGAGCATTCAGAAGGTCATTGGTTTCAAGGATCGCTGACATCTTATTCAATCTCATGAGTCAAGAGAATGAGAAAGGAGGAGGGCTGCTATGGACAGAGGTATTGTCAATATTGAGAAGACAGAGAACATCGCTGTATTGCAGTGGAGAAAGGCGGAGACATATCAGAACTCAGTCACAAGACCTGAAAAGGACTAGACTAGAACCTGATTTTGTGTGTGTGTTAGAGCAAACAGCTCTATGCTCATCACCACTGTCATTGTACAATATCACAATTAATATTTTCAGAGTGACATATGGTCCTTTCTTAAAAAGTGTGACATGTTCCTTGTCATGTTACATTTTGTAAAAATATTGTAAATGTTGCATATTTATTCATCATTTATCTGTACTATTTTGATGACTTTTGAGTGTACATCCTATAAATAATTATGAAAACATATGAGTATCCTTGTAGTAAAATTTTGGGCACCTTTATGACTATGCTATAAAGACAAATTCCCAGTAATGCAAATGTTAACTTAAAGGGTATTCAGATATTTAAGACTTTAATAATTGTTATTTATAATGAAAAACTTGAATCAATATTCGTTGTATAAGGAATCAGCTAGATAAGTGATTTATTTTGGAAAGAATTCCACTCAAGATAATTAAGAGTTTGGGTATATAAAATTATGAAATCAACTTTCAGAAAAAAAAGCCAGCCATCTGGAAATATCTATTCACCAAGGGTCCCCTCGCTGTCTACATTTGTGTACATGAATTTATATTACTTGAACAGAAATGGTTAATACTGAGATAATCTACATATAATCTCATTGGCCTTATCGGCGCTGTCCACTCTGTCAGCAGAAATGCATTGTCATAATTAAACTTCGCTCTTTTCTAGTAATAAAAAAGAGATCAGTGGGCTAAGATATTTCACTCATTGATCTGTACAGTATGTATTCATCAAAAACATGTTTCGACGATTCATTTGATACTTATTTTCCTGATGTTTCCAGTCAGCAAATCTCATCAGAAAGGTTCAGCAGAAATTCCACAGAAAGGCCTAGGACCTTAAGTAATTAGTGAGAGAATGGTACCAACTAACTATTAAGGTAATTTCTAGAAGATAGCTCTACCCTACATTGGATATTCAGCTGTTTCTTTTTTGTCGTTTCCATATGCTTTGTTATCATTAAATTGTGTATCAATGAGCTCAATGCTGGCAACTAATTTGGGCAATTAATTACTGAAATGGCTGATGGTAGCACTAACAGAGAATTAGAGTCTGGCTAATCAACATGTTCACAGCAGTTAAATTATAGTTTACCATTGCTACTGTCAGTTACGTTGTTAGAACTCTGGAGGAGGATTTCTAAACTAGCTGATAACACGCTATGTCCTTTTTTTCTGCACTGGAATGAAATTATCAGTGGTCTCTCTGAGTCCTTCTATCTTCTAGGTTATGTTTAATTATCTGTGTTCTTCACTCTACTTAGTCCTTGGCCAAAATTTGTTGTTTTTACTTTATATCCTGAATTTGGTCTTCTTCTTCTTTTTTTTTTTTTTTTTTTGTGTGTGTGTGTGTGTGTGTGTAACTACAGTTTTCCATTATATCCTCATTACCACTTGCATGAATTATTAACTTATTCAAAACTTATTGGGAATGGAATTGAAAAACTAATAATTGTTGAGGACTTTCTGTAAGCGAGGCATCATAGAAACATAGTTCTAACATTTACTTTTCAGCATAATCGTGAAAGTTATATTACTCCTATTTAACATATAGGGAAACTGAGATGCCAGCGTATTCTATACTGTGGTTTAGTAGCGGGTTGGAACCCAGCTGGGCTTGCTTTACAGCTCTCTCCACAGCACTACACACACTATCTTTACGATTACATTGAGTGCCTACTATGTTCCAGAAATTAAATTGTGTATGAAATGAATAAGACATAATCCCTTACCTGGGAGACCTCATATTTCAGAAGGGAAACAGGCCTACACACAAATAAGACCATTCTGGAACACAAGTACAAGTATTTAGGAAAAAGTAGAATGAGCAGACTTAGAAAATAAGGAGGATGGTTCAGAGGACCAGGAAGCATTCACAGATGAGGGAAGAGAAAAGCAAGAGATTTATCAGTAAGAACTCACAAGGGCAGAGAAAATGAAAGATTGTGTGATATGGGGAAAAATGCTATAGTTCCCTCTATTTTGCTGAAAGCTGAGTGTCAAAATAACACTGTGGGGCAGACACAGCTGGATTCAGGGGCTCAACTAATGTCAACTGGAGCTGGGGTTTCCCTTTCTCTCAGTTCTGCATTGTTTCTGGTTGACTTTGACTCTAAGAGGGTCTCCCCTCATGATCAGCAGCAGCTGTTAATCTTTTGTTTTCAAATCCTATTTGCAAGAGAGTGAGAACCTCTGACCCCTGATTCTTAGAATTATCTTCATCTCTAATTGGGCCAGGTTCCCATCACTGAACAAATTGGTACTGGCCAGGGTAAGGTGCCATGCTGACTGGCTTCAGTCTGTGTCACACGTTATCTGTAAGCTATCTGTGGAGGCTCCCCTGGAACCCACGTGCTGAGAGGGAGGGGAACTATCACCAGGGCACCGACACCAGCAGAAACACCAGTGGGTGCTGGGTGGTAAAAACAGCCATTTGCCAAAGTAATTGTTCTGCAAAGTCTCATGTTCCCGTTTCAATTCAGATCCAGTCAGAGGCACCAATGCCTTCATAATTCAATTCCATTTAACAATCCATCACCCAGCACCTGTTTTATGCCTGGCCTCGTGTTAGGCCCTGGAGAAACAGCTGAAAAAGACACGGGTCCTACTTTCAAGCAGTTCATAGGCAAGAAAGCAATCTCTCTTATCTCTAAATGACTAACTTACATTTTCTTGTATTTGGTTGACATAATTTAATCTCCAGCCTCATCAGTATTGTCTGCTTTAGACAGTAAGCTCATAGGAGCATGCTCTTCTTAGCTCGTTTTGTAGTAGGTCTCAGCTTTTCACGCAACTGCTTTTCATTGAAGAGGATTTCAATGGACATTGCTTTCCCAGGAGCGAAGAGGACATTGGGAATTCATCAGGTTTATCTCTTAGCTTCAAGTAGTGTCACACACATTGGTGACAGGTCAAAGCAATGCGAAGGAACTCAACGACCTTCATCATGCACTGCATTACTATTTAACTACTTTGTTCTTAAAGCACCTCTGTTCCTTGTTCTTAAAGTACCTAATTAAAAAAAAAACCCAACATCTGTCATATAAATGGTCAGATTTTACATATTTTTGTGATGCAGCCCATTTTGTCTTAAAGCTTAAAAAAAGCTTCCATCAAAGCAAATGCCTTGTAGCATGACCTCCTGATGCAATTCAATCACATTTATTTATTTATTTTTAAAGGGACTTCAGGAAACACATTAGAGTCAACGATTTTGTCTGTTTTGATGTTGATAACGTGTTCACTCATGAAATAGTTAAGAATCTGACTTATTTACTATATGACTTAAACAATGCAAGGTCCCAAAGGAAATGTATTTTCTGTTTATCTTAATTATTATTTGTAGCTCCCCAGATCCAGGTCTTTGTAAATGGTTCTTGCTCTCTTTCTCTCCAACGTCCATCATGACTTTTGTGGTTCCTTTTTTTTTTTTTTTTAATTTTTTTTAAATTTTTATTTATTTATGATAGTCACAGAGAGAGAGAGAGAGAGGCAGAGACATAGGCAGAGGGAGAAGCAGGCTCCATGCACCGGGAGCCTGATGTGGGATTCGATCCCGGGTCTCCAGGATCGCGCCCTGGGCCAAAGGCAAGTGCCAAACCACTGCGCCACCCAGGGATCCCGACTTTTGTGGTTCCTTATCCTCCTCCCTCCTCATTTATCTCCTCATTTTTCCATTTCCTTTTGTGTCAGCCTTTGGGTGATAACTGAATTTTTGTGTGTCTGGGGTCTTCTGTTTTTCCTCTTTTCTTCTCATCTCGTGTCTGTTAGTGTCTATCTGTATAAGTATACATATGCACATGCCTACTTACATACAGATACATGTTTGCCAGTATATATTTGTCTATTAAGCTTTATCTAGTTAAAACAAAAGCACTGAGTTTAGAAAGACAAGCTCGAACACCACCATTTCACAAAGAGGGAGCAGAGTTTAACTGATTGGTCTGAAATCTCTTAATTAGTCAGCTCCTTGGGAAACAGTAGAAAAGTTCTTCTTGATGTATGTTCCTAATAAAGGTAATTAAAAGTTTTTAATTTCTATGTTTATACCTATGCTATTAGGTACATACAGTTCATGAATATTATTTCTTCTTGGTGGAGTATTTCTTTTATTATTATATAGATTTCTTCTTCTTGGTTAATGACTTTTGACCTTATTTTGCCTGATGTCGATATTGTTACTCAAGCTTCTTATGAGACTAGTATTTTTTTTTTCAAAATTTTATTTATATACAAGTTAGTTCACATGCAAGGTAGTATTAGTTTCTGGAGTAGAATTTAGTGATTTATCAGTTGCATATAACAACCAATGCTCATTACATCAAGTTCCCTCCTTCTTACCCACCACCCAATTATGCTATCCCCCCACCCATCTTCCCTCCAACAACCCTCAGTTTGTTCTTTGTTTTAGTTAGATATTTTGAAAGCAGGGTATGAGTCGAAATTAAAGAAAAATCAACTGATAATTGCTATAATTAGAACTATTAAACTTTTTTGGTGGCATTTCAGATACTACTTATTTCTAACTATCTTAACTTTGTGTTTTGTGGTTGTTGTTCTTTTTCTTTTTACTTTCCTTGCTTTCTTTTAAATTGATGAAATTTTCTTAATCATTGGAAAGCTATAACTTCTCTTTTTATTGTTTTAGTGTTACTCTTAAATGTAAAGACACATTTTTAATTATAAGTTCTCCTAAACAGGGCTTCTATTATTCAGTATTTCTGTTCTTTTCCTGAACATAAGAAGGTTTTAATATGCTTTAAGTATGCATTGGGAATTCTTCTGCAATCTTATTATTTAGATTTTTGTCTTTACCAGTTTAACCCTACCAATTTGGTATTTCTATTTTAATATTATTAAAAGAGCTGACATTTCTTCAACTTCTGTGGTTTGTATTTCTTTTTGTTATGTATTTTCTTTAATAGTTTTTAGTGTAGGTGCATGGACAGTAAGCTCTTGTAGTCTTTCAATGTCCACAATTTTTTTGTGTGTGTAACTTTCACTGCTAAATATTGGTTTCAACTATGTAAAAGCTTCTAAGTTGATATTTTATTTTTTTTTGTCTAATTGGTATATCAGTGATGGAGAGGGGTATTAAAATCTCCAATGAAGATGGTGCAATTTTCTATTTTTCTGTCAATTTTGATTTATATATTTTGAAGGACTGCTATTGTGTCTTTCTAATGAATTAAGCCCTTTATCATCATGAAATTCCCTTTCTTCTTTAGCTTTTGTAGTAATCTTTTTCTTGTTTTCTTTTTTACCTGATAATATAGACACCCCAGCCTTCTTAGGTGTACTGTTTGCATGGTACATCTTTTCCATTCATTTACTTTGATTTTACATTTTTACATCTTACTTTCTATCTTCATTTTTTAGTATAATGTGCATCTTAGATTGTATATGATTTTTTAATCCATTCTGAAAATCCCTGCCTTTTAGTTGGAGTGTTTAATACATTAATGGTTAATTAAATTATTATGGTAGACTTAGGTCTACCATTTTGTTATTATTTTTTAAAAATTTATTTATTTATTTATTTGATATAGAAAGAGAGCACAAGCAGGAGGAGTAGCAGAGGGAGGGGGAGAAGCAGCCTCTCCCCTGAGTAGGAAGCCCAATGTTGGGGCTTGATCCTAGGACCCTGGGATCATGACCTGAACTGACTGAGCCACTCAGGCACCCCTTGTTATTTGTTTTTTGTTGGTTCCTTCTGATATTTTTGGTTGTTTTGTTTTGTTTTGTTTTGTTTATTTCTCTGTCCCTTCTTTTCTGCCTTATATGGGATCATTTGTATATTTTTAGAATTTCATCTTAATTTATCTATTTTTTAAATTTATAGCTTTGCATTATTTCTTTTATGGGTGCTCTATAATTACATCCTTAATTTTTCACAATCTTCTCAGAGTTAATATTATACCACTTCACATGAAATGAAGGTTTCAATACTATAGGTTTATCTACCCCTGTTGCTTATGCTACAGTTGTCATTATATATTTCATTATACTTTTGAAACCTACAAGACATTGCTATAATTTTTGCTTTAAATGATCCTGAGTTTTGAAGAAATTAAAAGGAAATACTACTCTCAGTATCTATCCAGATATTTACCATTTCTTGTATTCTTCATTCCTACCTGAAGATTTAAGTTTCTATCTGCTATCATTTCTCTTCTGCCTCAAGAACTACTTTCAGTATTTCTTGTGGTACAGGTCTGCTCGCAATACATATTTTTGGTTTTCTTTTATTTTATGGAAAAATGTCCTTATTTTGCTTTCATATTTGGGAAAATTTTCACTGGATATGGTATACTGAATTGGCGGTTATGTTTTCCCCCCAGATTTTAAAGATGTTTTTCCACTGTTTTCTGGCTGTCAGAAGCTTTAATAAGCTAATGGCAGTTCAAATTGTTGCCCTACATGTAATGTGTCATTTTCCTCTGGCTACTTTCAAGATTTCCTCATCATCTTTGGTTTTCAGCAGTTTTTTAAATTTTTTTATTATTTTTATTTTTATTTTTTCAGCAGTTTATCATGTATTCATATATAGTTTTCTTCTGAATCTTTAATTTTAAATTTTTATCAAACCTGGGAAATTTTTTAATATTTCTTTTTCAATTTTTTTTTTTCTATTTTATTGTCTATTGCTGTGACTCCACTTCTGTATACACCTGGTAGGCCTTTTCATATTGTCTAACAGGTCCCTGGAGTTCTATTTATTTTTTTCAATGTTGTGTTTTTGTTTTTGTTTTTTTAAATTTTATATCTTGTTTTTCATACTGAATTATTTCTGTTGACCTACCTTTAAGTTCATTGACTTGTTTCTGTTGTCTTCATTCTGCTATTAAATACATCCAAATATACTTTTAAAAATTATAGATATTATATTTTTTGGTTCTAGAATTTCCATCTTTTAATATATTTCTCTGCTAAAATTTATTGTGTACATATTTTCCTTTATGTACTTGAGCATAGTTATAATTAGCTGCTTTAAAATCCTTGTCTGCTACTTCAAATTTATGATCATCAAGGATTGCTCACTGTTTATTATATTTTTCTCTTGAAAATGGATCATATTTTCCTGGTTGAGTAATTTTGGGATTTTATCCTAGATATTGTGAAATGTTATGTTGTGGAAACTGTTATATTCCTCCAAAGAGTGTTAACTCTTGTATTTTAGCAGACATTAATTTGGTTGGATTCATAATGCAAACTGGCTATTGGGAAGCAGCTCAAATCTTACTTGGGTTCTTCTATCTTTAGTGGAGTCTGTGCAATGCATGAGTGGTTCAGGAATTAGGCAGAGGTTTGTGCAGAGTCTATATACAAAATTTAGGAATTTTCTTATCTGGTTTCTTTTTCTCAGAATTATCCTCCTTTCAATTTTCTACTATTTGTGATTTCTTTGAACTCTGTCCTTAGGTTCTTCAGGTGAAAAAGATTTTGACTTTTCCTATCGAAGTCTTAGCCACCTTGTACAGCATCAACTTCTATTTGCTTTTAGGCTAACAGCTGTAAAAAATAGGGACCTCAGACTTTGCTTTGGTTCTCTCTCTGGTACCTTCAGATTGTTGCTTTTTGTATTTTGTTCAGAGTTCATAGTTGTTATTTGCAAGAAAGTAAGGTGTGGTAGGAACTTACAGACCCATATAATTTTTTTAAAAGATTTTATGTATTTATTCATGAGACACACACACACACACACAGAGAGAGTGAGAGAGAGAGAGAGAGAGAGAGAGAGGGACAGGCAGAGGGAGAAGCAGGCTCCATGCAGGATGCCTGATGCGGGACTCAATCCCAGGATCATGCCCTGGGCCCAAGGCAGGCACTAAACCACTGAGTCACCCAGGGATCCCTGCATATAATCTTTTAAATATCAACTTGATATTATTGTATCCTTTCTGCCTAGATTGGTTTCATGATGTCTCATTATTTCTAAATGGATGTTGTACCTTCATTTCTTTTTGAAATACTCCATACATTATTTCAAGTTCATTTTTATGTTTTGTGAAATAAAATTTCACCTCTGGGGTAATCTATTTTCCTCATGGTTTTTGTTTTGTTTTGAGCGTCGCTTTCTCTTTTCTCTTTTAGAGCTTGCAGGCTTATTTTGAATGCTTTTGTTTGTTTTTTATTTTCTCTGGCCCCTGTACTAGTGACCTCTTTTATGGTTGCCTCCACTTAGTACTCTAGGCCCCCAGTCAAAACTGGGATTTATAATCTGCTCCCCTGATATGTAGGAGGATGGAAGACCCAGTAAGCAGTTTAGCTTAGCTTCTAGCCCTTAGGTTACAATTTTCCTTAGGCTGACTGTTACTGATAAAGCTAAAGTCCCCATCAGCAGGTGTGCCACCTTTTTTCGAAGTTTCCTTTACATGTGAGGGAACTTACATAAGGCCCCGATTTTAATCAGTGACACTACTATTCCCATCTTGCACGAAAAACTTTCAGCATCCCTTCATCCACAGAAGTCAAATTTCCAGTGGTAATTGTTCCCTTCTGACCTGGATGGTAACACACTTGACACTTTAGCCCCTATCTAACTCTTTAGATGGTATGGATATTATCTTTTATAGAGCCTGAATGCATCTTTTATGGTTTCTCTTAATATTTCACCCATTATTGGGGGCACCTCAGTGGCTCAGTTGGTTAAGCATCCAACTCTTGATTTTGGCTCCGGTCATGATTGCAGGGTTGTGGGATGGAGTCCCATATAGGTCTCCGTGCTGGGCATGGAGTTTGCTTGAGATTCTCTCTCTTCCTTTCCTTCTGCTCCACCTTTTTTTAAAAAAAGTTTCATCCGTTATTGCTATGTGTTTTGAGGGGATGGTATTTATAAAGCATGATCCCATTGCACAAGTTTGACCCTGAAGTCAAGACAAGTTCTTCTATCCTCTCTGCTACATGCAACAATGCTTCTGAATATTTGTATATATTTCCCAAACTTCAGGCAATATCACGAACCTCATCAATGGCTTATATGAGATTTTCTGCATTTATAATTTTTAATGGAAATGGTCTGGTGAAGCAGTCCATAGATTGAACGAAATCCTCAGAACCAGTGGAAGGAGCCCCAGAGGTGAACAAGAAAACATATGATCACCGGGTATTTACAGAAATCCCAAGGAGGGCTTCATATTTTAATCAGGAGATCCCAGGTTAACAAGTGGTCACAAAAATGAGGTAGGCATGGAAGATAAAGAGAGAAGAACTCTTTTAAAGATCAACTGAAGGCATCTTATACCCACTATATGATCATTCATAGACTAATTTTGACCACAAGTACTTCCAGAAGATTCTCATTATTTGGAGCAGGGATGTTCTCTAAAGTTGCCCAAAACACTGGATTAATGATTAGTGAACTAAGGGAAAACAGAGTTAGGTCCCTGTGAGCCTCTGATCACAACATTGATCAGTGTTATGATTGATCAATACGTAACCTTGTTTTATGTGTGTTTCTATTTAGAGACACATACTTAACATAGATTGTTGATAGGTTAACATTGAACTCATGGTCACCAGCTCCATAACTCACTCCTGAAAGAAGTTTATCTTACACATGTACTTTCTGTGTAAGATAGAAGCCTTCCTTAAGGACACATCAAGACTTCTTGTCCTTAAGAACATGAGACAGAACTGTAGTACTTTACTTGGGGGCTATTTTAAACAGCAACAAGACCATCAGAAAGCACAAAAATGTGAAATACCTGTGGCACTACATAGACCACAGAAAGAGTGTTTGTTTATCATATGAGAGCTGAAACAAGAAAGCAGAGTGTCACCTTGTTCAACTGTAACTAGGAATGTAGCCCTCAGATAACTCAATTTTTTTTTTTCTGCTCTGCACATGTCTGTGAGTGACCTCAACAGCACAACAAGTATTGATTTGGGGATTACAAACTAAATTTTAGTGAGTAGGCAAATTAATAAGTACAGAGCCCATAAATAGTGAAGATTGCCTGCATTTTAATTTTGACAGGCATCAATATGCGCTTAGGACTTGGCAGTCACAGTAAAATCCTCAGTTGTATTCCCAATATTCCAAATGAAAAGAGAAAAGATAAAACATGATCTTTAATCATATACTCCTGTTTAAAACCTAGTTAGAGAAAATAGGAGCAGTTTAGCAACTCTGCTTCTTTTAGAAGTTTTGCTTTCATGAAAAATGTGCATCTCCTCCAGAAAATTAATGGAATAAATTCCTAAAAAAATTTAAAACTCAGAAATGTACAGACTTAGGAGTTCTTTTTAACTAAGTAAAACTTGCAGACAAATCTGGAGTAATTCAGTACATTAAAATTAGTTTTACTCTATATTCCCCAAAGTCACAATTGCTTTTTAAATTTGAGCACTTAAAAACATTTATGAAACTATGGTCATTACTAACAGTATCTATAAAAATTTGCAATTACTGAAGATTATTCCCTCACACTCTCAATTTCAAAGAAAGTCAAACAGTTATCTAACTCCACAATTGAGACCAAAATGACTGGATCAAAAATAGAACATCCACATAAAAAAATAACAATTTAAAAACATTAGTGATAAAAAATACAGTATTAGGTATCTGACTTCAGAGAAAGAATCCTATTTCTAAAACTTCGGCAAGCCAAGTCTATCAACTGTTCTGGCACTTTTCTTCTTCCCTTTTATTATTCTTGGGCAGCAAAGATTCATCCAACATGAAAATTATTTACACCAATGGTGAACACTCTATTTTTAAAAAGATTTATATGTGGTGTTTTTAGGGTAAACTGTAAGGCAGGATGTAATAAAGCCTCTGTTTAAATGGTGTCAACATAGGAGTAAGAAATTGAATAGCATTAGAAATGAAACTCCTAGGTCCTACCACATGCACCACTGCTAGAATGTGGCAGTAAATCAAATAAATTTTAATCTGATTAAAGCTTAAAAAGGCTTAAAATTATAGGCACCTAATTAGTGATCAGAATTTCTCTATGGGGTATGTGGAGGGGAAGAAGTTGATGGAATGATAGTTGGTAGATGACTTGTGTCTTTCCCTTAGAGGGTACTTGCTCACTTTCTGTAGGGTTTGTGCCTTGATTCTTATGTCTAGTGGAGCCATAACCTCTTGCTTGGTTTTCCTTTTCTCCAAGGAAAGGGTATCTTTAATTTTTTAGTGCCAGGATTCAGTAAGTGCTCTGTGACCAGATAATAGATTTATATTAACTGGATCATTTGGGAGCTTGATTTTATAAATGTGGTTTCACTAGCACCATGCTTAACCTGAATAAACTGGATGTGGTACCTAATATTCTTGTCTGGACATGGTAAGAAATATAAGCAATAAGTATTTGTCAATATTACCTGAATTAAATGGGCACAAATATAGATTTAAAAATCCAAATCTTGTTTGTTTTTTTTTTTATTTACCACTACTGGGATTATTAGATACTAAAGTAGGTGACCAATGAGGGAATTAACTATTTGAAAAAGTCAGATACGCATTGATTTAGGACTTTTCTATATAAAAAAAGATCGTGGAGACAGAACTCCACAGAATCTTTGGAGGCTCTTTTTGGTAAAATGACTATATGATCCCATTTTACAAGTGAAGATTGAACTATATATATGGAGACACTTTGTGACGTATTTAAGAGAAATGAACCTAATCAGAGATTGAAATGGATATAAAATATACACAAAATGAGTGAGAAATATCAGAAAGGGAGACAGAACATGAGAGACTCCTAACTCTGGGAAACGAGTGGTAGAAAGGGAGGTGGGCGGGGGGTGGGGGTGACTGGGTGATGGGCACTGAGGGGGGCACTTGATGGGATGAGCACTGGGTGTTATACTATATGTGGGCAAATTGAACACCAATAAAAAATAAATTTATAAAAAAATTAAAAGAAATTAAAAAAAGAAAAAAATAAAATATACAAAGACAAAAATGATTAACTTTTACCTTATTATTTACTTAAATCCTTTGTGTCTAGCCTCAGAAGTGGGTTTTTGTTTATTTTTAAAGAGCCTGGTGGGAGACTATCAAAACTAACTGACCCAACCACCCTAGGATCTGTTAACAAATAGTAAAATACATTCTCTGACTTGGTTAGAAATGGCTTAAAACATTAATCACACTCCTATCATTTGACTAAATTGTCTACCTCTGTTTTATTTCAATCTCCACGCAGTTGTCAATGAAGAGAAAGCATGTTGTGGTATAGTTTATTTTCTGCTTGCTTGACTTAATGCATTCTGTTTTGTCTTTGAAAGATAAATACAGAAATTTGCAGTGATTTAAAGGACTAGAGAAACTTCCAGGCCAGATTCTATACTTCCCTGTGAGACCTAGGAAGAAGGCAAACCCATTAATGCAGGATTTGATTTCCTAGGAGAAGCACTGGCCTTATCAAAGCAGTCATTTGTAAGCAGTCCATTTACTCAGAAAGTAGGCATCTCTCCTGCCTCAGGAGCCTCACACACAAATGGCAAGAATAGTTTAATTTTCTAACTTGTGGTCAGATATGATCTATCTTTCCTGACTATGCTCAGCATTGACTCACAGTTTCACTTGCATGCAGAGAGATGAGGACCCTGGAAAGGGAGAGGCCCAACATACTACGCTGAGTACCTACCATGTGACAGATTGTATGTTCTAAGCACATTATCATATCTGATCCTCCCAATAACCTATGCAAGTAAATAACATTCACATTTTATGGTGAAAGGTGGAAACTCAAACAATTTATCTGTTGAAAATGATATGATTAGTAAGTTGAGATGGTTGCTAATTTGGGCACAAAACAAACATAGGGGCTTGACATAAAGAGGGCCAAGGAAGAAAGCAAAGGGTACCACCACACCTGTGAGGAATCAAATCGGCTTGGAGTGCTTTTTGGACAGTTCAGTCATTCTTTTTGCAGAATAGCACATTATCTATGTCCTTGTTCTTTTAACTAAATTCATCCCCTTCGAACAACAGGGGAAGTTTCCATTCATTTAAGGGTCATGTTTTTAAAGCTATTGACCTAGAGTTGTCATTACATTCTTCTTCCTTCAAGTAGTCTGATTGTTAAGATAGATACATTCTCCAACATTTTACTGCTAACCAACTGACCCTTCAAACATAGGGAAAGAGCTAACTCATGAAATATAATATGTAATACTTCCCTCCATGAAAGAAACTATGCTAAAATATACATGGTTAGAAAAGAGCCACTTTGGGATAGAGGTTGCCCATACAAGAAGGTGGGACCCTAGAAACAAGAAAAAAAAAGTAAAGAAGTACATCAACTACAATGGAGAAGTAGAAAAAGCATAAGGCAGTTGGGTTCAGGAAAGGAAAAGCAGTGGAGAGAAGTAGAAAATCCCTCTTTGGACATTTTCTTCAACACATGCTACAGGAAAAGGAAATCAGAAGAGAGGGCTTTTCTAAATGTGGAGCCATTTCTCCAACCAAGGTTGCTCTTCCTATCTCATGTTTCTCAGTGGTCAAGCTTCATGTGCTAAGGCTCTAACTCCTTAGCACTTCTAGGTTGTACGGTCTGCCCTGCGGTGGCCACTCAGGAAGCCAGCCACTACAGATTCAGTGTGGCGTTTCATGCAAAAGTGGAGAGATTGACCTAACCATAAGGAGCATGAGTGGACCATAGGGCCACGCAGCCATGGAAATTCACCCAGAGCTAACTTGAAGAACTTACCAGTGACACCAGTAAAGGCAGCTAGAGAGTGGTCCAGGCAGTGATTGTTTGGAAAGAATATCTTTGGAAAGAATGAGCCAATCAGACATTCTTAGAAGGCACAAAGGTTTGGGGCCATAAGCAGAGCTGCCAAAGTCTCTCTGAGTGTCATCTCCTTTCTAGACATCCAGAAGAGAGAACGTAGAAGAGTGCATCTGGGGTGTTTCTATAGGATAGGCCTCCAAGGTACGCATCACTTGTGTTCACATTTTATTGATTATGACTCAGCCACATGGCCACATTTAATTACAAGGGAGTCTGGGAAATGTAGTTTAGTTGTGTATCTAGAAGGAAGAGGGAAACATTGGTTTTGAGGGGCATATGACATATCTACTGTGTATTTTAAAATGTGAGGTCTTGAGAAATTGAATGTCTTGCCAAAAGTCAAACTGCGTGGAGTTCAAGTTCTCCCTACAATAATATGCTTTCTACTTTTTGCCTCCAAAACTATCTGCAAGTCTGTGATTGTGAGCATCCATCCTGCATTCCAGAGCCAGCCCTTTGGTTTAGTTTTGAGAGAAAAGCATGGCGCTCAAAAGATCTCACTCCCCTTCTGGCATTTTAAAAGAAAATCTAGAATTATGGAAGAAGATTCAAGTTACATGACATTAAAATTAAACAACAATTGGTTGTTTTAACTAATAAAAAAAGAAAATTTTTTGTTTGACATTTCAGCGAGCCATTGAACCAAAAGAATCAAATCATGGCCCTCCTGTGAGAATAAAGTGTAGGTAGATACGTCACTTTTCCCAATCTTTGAAGCAAAGCAAGACATTCTAGTTTAGGAAATGTGAATTAGGCCAACCCCAAATATGTGGCCCCAAACGAATGTTATAAACAAAATATTTTAAATACTAGGTAACATAAAGTAAGTAGGTTAGTAAAGTAAATTGGGTATCCTGATAGTTCAGAAAATCGGCTAAATCTCAAAGTTGAGACCAACGGATGATGGGTACTTCATGATCTGAATAGATGTCCTAGATACATCTCTGCAGCATGTGCTTAATGGCTGACCCTATAGTCTGTGAACATCACTCAGCTCTAGTCTGTATTAAAAAGAGCTATCAAATGAGTTCTTTAAAGAGAATTTTTGGGGTGGAGAATACTATGGCATTTCTTTTCTTCTCACTCGCAGGAAGGAGGAAAGAGGATGGGAGAAGGTAGTTCATTCCCTTTTCCTTAAGCCAAGTGACTCAAAAGAACCATCCAGAAAATTAAAGCTGTTTGCAAAATGAGGCTCGTGCTGACTTTTTGTTTGGAAAACCCTGAAGGCAGGAATCAGGCTGGCATGTTTCCTCTGCTGGTGAGGCAAGGTTTGAGGCGCCAGCAGTTGGTTAAGCTGTGAGAATCAAACATTCAGGAGTCTTCCTGCAGTCCCAATGGGCACATGAGGGAGTCAACTTGGCTTGAGTTTTCTCAGGCCCCAGTCCAATGGGGCTGAATGTTGGGGCAAGAGACACACAACAGAAGATCCCGGGTCAGGGGAGTGTACTGGGCCACCGGATATATGTGAAAAACCCTCCAGTGTGCCCCATGGAGATCACTGGCGTCAGTTGGTTATCCCTACCTCTTGGCAAATGTCCTTGGCTTCCAGATGCTGTTCTACTAAGCCTTCATTTCTGACAGCTCTCATCGATCTCTCTTTTTCCAGTGGTCTCTCTGCCTTGCTTTCTTCATCTGTGGAGGTGAAAGTAAAAGTACAAATTTTGAATTTGAATTTGTACAAATTTGAATTTGTACAGAATTCTTCCAGTTAATTCTGGTGCTATTTAATTGCAACAAAGCAGATGACCTCCACATAGGCTTTCTTATTTTCTTTTACCACATTGATTAACCTTGTAGCATATTTTTGATTTTCCCATTTTCTGATTCAATTTTGCTAAATATTATTTTCGGTAAGTCACTACGTGAGTCGCTCCTGCTTAATTTTAATTTTAAGAAAAACAGACGAGTGATTTGAGGAGTTCTTTTGGCTTCTGAGGTGTTATGATCTCTCTGTTGTGGGGCAAAGGGTCTCAAATCTAGAAGGACATTCTAAATCCTCTGTCTTCTCATGCTTTCGTCCTCACCAGAACACATCCTTTAAATGAGGAGGTATAGTGATGAGACTTTCTATATATTTGTGAATTTTTTTCTTCTCAGTACTGCTTGGGGGAATAGGAAATGGCGATACATCATTCCCAAAGGCCTTTACTTTCTCGAAGATAATAGGGACCATCGTTAAGATCGACATTTTTAGATTTACAACAGCACTTGTAAACAATTGACCCACATTTAATGATTGGGAAAAAGGCAAACTAAATCTAATAAAAATGCAATCATTTTCCTGTCCTTTTAACGTTAGTAGATGTAAATAGAACCATTTAAGCCTAAAATTATTTAGCTTGATGAATTAAAATTGCCACTCGACATAATAACTTAGTGAAGACTATTCACAGAATTACAATGTTCTTTCCAGAAAATGCGATTAAAACATTTGCACATTAAAATAAAGAATACTCTTGTTGAGTTCTGGTGAATGAATACAACAGCTAAAAACCAAACTAAACAACTTTTCTTCTTTCTGAAATGTTCTCTTTGGTAAAGAAAATTTGATATTTAAGATTTTTCTCCTAACTAAATTTTCTCTTTAGTTCTTTTAATAATGTATCATGGGAGAAGATGGACATTGTATTCTACAGAGATTCTCTGTATGACTTGAAAATAAAAGAGTGATTTATACAACTTTTTAAGAAGAATACTAAGAAGATGTTTGAGGAGAACCAGTTTTATCCGATTATTAAACTCTCTATACTGTAATAGGCCCACAGAACAGAGCCACCGCATTTTACAGCTTCCAGAGGCACCACTGACATCATAGTTCATAGGAATGTCGTCCTATGGAGCTGTGTGTAGACTTTTTAAATTTTTTTTTAAGATTTTTATTTGTTTATTTATTCATGAGAGGCACAGAGAGAGAGAGAGAGAGAGAGAGAGAGAGAGAGAGGCAGAGACACAGGCAGAGGGAGAAGCAGGCCCCGTGCAGGGAGCCCGACGTGAGACTCGATCCCGGACTCCAAGTCACACCCTGGGCCCAAGGCAGGCACTAAACCGCTGAGCCATCCAGGGATCCCCCTGGAGTTGTATGTAGTCTAAGTCACATTGACTGCATGGGGATGCCCTGCCTTAGAGTCTCTTTTATATTACCTTTAGAATAATAACAATAAAAACAACAATAACAAAAGGAAATGTCTTCTAATGTCCAGTACATTTTAGCTTGTTCTCACTGACGCATAAATGAGGTAGGAGATCTCAAAAGGACTGCCCCTCAGGTACAGCAGGGAGAGCCGTCAGGGGGGCGGGTTGGCTTGCAAAAATAACTGGGGGAAGCAAATGAGATGTGTGGGCCTGGCAGGAGAAGAAACAATACTGCCTGTGCCAAAACAATGACAGCTAGCATTCCATGGGCTTTCGCTATGGATGAGAGTACTCAAAATTGGGCAACTTCAATATTTTCAGTTATGGGTGGCAGCTTTAATGATCAGCTGCTGGGCATTCTGGACCAGATCCTCAAAGGGAGCCATTGTTCACTCTTAATTTTGAGATCTTCTCTTTCCCCCCACTTCCCTCTCTCTCTCCGCAATCCTGACATTTCATACTGAAACATGGGCAAGAATAAATTAATTTACCTATAGTTGGCCAGATTGGTTTTTCCTATTTGGCTTTTATGTTGGTAGGAGGACGAGGGAAGAAAAGGTTAAAACAGACTTGGTTTAGTGTTATGAAATGCTGGTGGTGTAAATTCAAAATGTAAAGTGTGGACCCTAAAGAAATAGCCTAAGATTCAATATAACATAATGTTTTCCATTTGCAAAATGTCCAAGACAAGCAGACTTTGGTTTATGAGAATTTTATTTGTCTTATTTTTCTTCTGTGGCTCAGACTAAGTTTCCCCTCTTATGGCTTAGTGTTTAATAGTCTTTGCTACTGGAGTCTCTTCAGCAAGGTCAATTCTAATGGTTTCTATTCCCTCATAAAATGTTCCCTCAAAGCTCTCTGAGGGAGATGTGTTGAGAGTTGAGAATAGAGGAACAAACTCACCTCTCACGTCCAGTGGGCTCATATTATTGCCAGTCTTCACTATATTATTCCTTCCTATGCAGTTTGTATCATAAGAAAACCTATTTATTTTGCTTGATGATATAGGCAAGATGGAGCTTTTGGTTATGATAGATTGAAACAATATAAATGAGTATGCCTTTCAGATGCTTTCTCAGGGGAGACGATGAATTTTTATAGAACAGATGACATTTTTTCTTAGTTGCCCTTCTTTGTTACCAGTAGAATGTGTTTGTAAGATACTTGTGTTCATGCGAGTCTACAATTCCTGGCGTTCTCAGTACCACTGCTTTTGACAGGTGACTTTGATTCTCTTTGGTTTTACTACTTTCAGGATTTTAGATTTCATGTAACTGCCATTGTAGCTTAGTGGGTCCTCCACTTAGAATTTAAGAACTCTGTAACACTTGGCTATTTGGATTCTTAGCAGAAATATCTACCACAGTCTGTCTCATGGTTATACGGTGTTCTGTGTCATTTTTTTTTTTTTTTCTGTTCCTAGTCCCAGTTCTAGCCTGTGCCTAGATCTCTCTGTAAAAGTGTAAGATTTCTTAAAAAGAGAAGTAATTGTGCCCTCCTTAACTGGGACTTCCCTGCTGCTTGACATAAATGTTATAATGACACAGACCACCCCCCACCCGCTCCCACTTCCCAATCCCCTACTTCTTTTTTGTTACTTTTCTAGGGGGGAAATGATACACAATATCCTATAAGAGATGACCAAAAAATCATTAGAAGCGATCATTTAGAAAATAAATTGTTCAGGAACAGCTGGGCAACAGCGACTTAGGGAACCAGTAACAACGTAAGAGAAATGTATATTAGACCAAAAGAAAATTTAAAAATGGTTATTGTAGATGAACAGGAATATGTTCTTTTTGTTTGATGTTTTTACTAAAAGAAGCTCAAAATAATTTACAGGCATACATTAATAATTGGTTCTCTGCATACTCCCATTTTTTTTAATGCTTAAATTGAGGCAGATGGCTAATGATTGATTTATTCAAAGCACTCAGCATGTCAGTGGTTGAATTTTGTTGAGATCCCTTTCAGGGTCGACCACACCGCTTCTAATGACCTATGTATAATTCATCTCAGCTTCGTCCAAATTAGGAGCTGACATTTTTTGGTAACACAAATCATAGCTTCTTGTCAGTAAAAGAACCCCAGTGTGGGAAACTCAGACTGCTAGGAAGCTCAGTATGCTGTTAACTTTGTTGTTTTTGTACAGATTTGAGAGAATTGAATAGTTTGCCACCTTTATGTTGGCACATGCATGCATATGTTTATTGATGAAGTTGATTTTTCTTCAACTGGTATTTCCTGGGCAAGCAGGAAAGGAGATAATTCTGAGGAATTTCTCTCGGGTGGTTCAACATGAATTAATGATAAAAATGCATTAAAAATGCTTTCAGTTCAATAATTTTTCAGTACTGATCTTAGGATGATAACTAAAACCCTGAAAAACAGAATCAGGTGATTTTATTTCAATTTCTTCAACATATTTTTGGAATTACAAAAATCGTTTCCCTCTGCAGCTGTGTGACCCTTCTCTTTTAGTCTCTCCCTGTTGTGAGTGTGAATACTTGTGACCAAAGGCCCAGTTTTGCTTCCTTAGTGTGCAGAAGTCATTGATTTCAAGACCATTTGCGATGAAGCTGAGCCATGCACGTGTAAGGGGAAGAGAAATGATCCAGAAAAAACCAAGTGGTACTGGAAGATGCATTTGAATGTTGATTCGAAATGTTAACCAGAGATTTTCCTTTTTCTTTTCTATAGTGTGAAAAATAAATTTACTAATTATATTTTGACTTGGATAAAATTATGCCATACCCAGAATACTAAAAATTGTAGCTAGGCATGCTTTAGATGCTTGCCACATATACTTTGCTGCATAATATTTTCTAATAGATACCCTCTCTTTGAAGAAATAGGCTGGTTCGTCAACATTTTTTTTTCCCATAGAATTATTTTTTCACTTGGGGCGCCTGGGTGGCTCAGAGGGTTAAGCATCTGACTTCAGCTCAGGTCATGATCTTGGGGTCCTTGGATGGAGCCCCACGTCAGGCTCTATGCTCAGTGGGGAGTCTGTTTGTCAGTCCCCTCTCTCCTCTGCCCCTAATTCCATTTGGGCTCTCTCTCTTTCAAATAAATAAGAGCTTTAAAAAAAGAATAATTTTTTTATTTATAGCCTGAGAAATATCCAGGGTTAAATTCCATTTGAGTTTAGGAGTCTTTATAGATCCTACCTAGTTAATTATAGTTACTTTAACTTATTACAAAACTAAAGGGAAATGGAACTAAAATAACACAGGTTTAATCATACTTATAGTTTTTTATAATAAGACATCGATTGGTCTTATCTAGCCAGATTCTTAATGAATTGGCATTTAAAAGTGTAACTGTCTTTTCTGGAAAAGAATCAACTCAAGAAAGCTTCTATTAGAAAGCTAAATTTAAAATATCAACCTAGAATGTATCTTGCTCTTTACATGTCCAGTACTTTTATATGATCAGTACATGTCTACCTTTTTTTTTTTTATGTCTACCTCTTCTAAATCATTGATGTTGACAGAGATGAGCCTGATGGCCTGGCACATACAAAATCAAAAGAATGATTATAAGATATTTATTACATTCTATTGACTAAGGTAACATGAATGTTAATACATTTTTAAAGGACTTTAAATAAAAATGGTTGAAATAATAAAATCATCCATGACCCTAAGATTAAGAAAACATGAATATCAGTGTTTGTCAGAATTTTTTATTATCTTTTAGCTCTCTGATTTAATATACATGTGGTTATGACAAATAAATAAGACAGGCTTGTCTATTTCTTACAGTGTCATACAAGTGGACTCCAAAATGGTACCAGCCAACAGCAAGAAACAAACTAATTCATTCAGGATCATCTGGTATGTTACTAATAGAATGGGAATTAATATTCAAAATCAATTTTCCTTATTTGAACTTTTTCCAAGACATGTTAGGTATGCTACCATTTTAATATCTAAGTGTACTATTTAAATATAATATTCATATTATTATAAATATAATAATAGAAATGTAATATTGAAAACCATAAGCCAATTGGGAGTCCAAATCAAATACTAGTACAATGAACCCCCTCCATCAAATTGTACACCTTATTTATTGCACTGAAATTTTACTAATGCTTAAAATAAGAAGGCTGGAGCTTGGGAATCCTGGGTGGCTCAGTGGTTAAGCATCTGCCTTTGGCTCAGAGTGTGATCCCAGGGCCCAAGGACCAAGCCCTGCATTAGGCTCCTTGCAGGGAGCCTGCTTTTCCCTCTGCCTATGTCTCTGCCTCTCTCTTTGTCTCTCATGAATAAATAAATATGATCTTTAAAAAACAGCAACAACAAAAAAAGAAGGCTGGAGTTTAAAATATTTATCAGTAGTGTGAAATTATCGTTGAACTCACTTAAACTATGGGAGCTAATTAATTACAAATAGAAGTTTGATGCCTCACATATTTTCAAAGATCAGTGATATATAAATTATCTACCCAAACATCTACCATTTCATCTATCTGTCCAGTACTGTCCAGCACTCGAATACTGATACACATATTCTAATATCAAGAGGATTATAAATGCTGAAATAAACATTCATTATTATTTTATTGATTGTCTTTTATGTTTATTCTGTGCTAGACACTGGGCTTAGAATCAGGTATATCACAATAAGCACATAAAAACAGACAATTTCAAGGCAAAAAGCTTCAAATTCATTTATGTAGAAACAAGAAACTGATGCAAAATAGTTGCATATCTGTATGATTTTTCTATTATTATTTTTAAAGATTTTATATATTTATTTGTGAGAGACAGAGAGAGAGAGAGAGAGAGAAAGAGAGGCAGAGAGATAAGCAGACTCCATGCAGTTATCCCAACGTGGTACTCGATCCTGGGACCCCCAGATCACATCCTGAGCCAAAGGCAGACGCTCAACTGCTGAGCCACCCAGGCATCCCAATGTTTCTATTATTTAAATAAAAGGATATATTGTTCCATTTTATGTAGTTGAAAAGAAGTCCTCAGGACAACCTCATGATTTAAATTTTTACATCATGTTTGTGGCCTTAAGTTAGCCACATAATTCTGGTAGCTGAGTAGATAGATACATAGGAAATTCTGCAGAGATTGGTTGTCTCCATAATTTTATTAAACCCTCCATGGGGCAACAGGAATGAGGGTAGTAGGCAGAGAGGACAGTATCAATTACATCTCAAAGTGCTTAACAAAGCATTTTTGCAAGATATTTTTTGATGACTGTCTTTTTCAAGATGTTTTACATTTCTAAAATATAACTTAATTGTTAACATTGATTTAAATTACACAAGACAATCAAAAGGAAAGTGCTGGCAATTATTTCTTCCTTCTACTTGTAATTAAAGATTTGTGAGTGATAATTAAGGTAAAATGTAAAATTGTTCATTGGTAAGTCAGATTGTCATTGCCTTCTATATTTCACCACAAAAAGTATATTGATCATTTCATAAAATATTTAGAAGTTGAAAGCTTTGAATAATTTTTCTGTTGCAGCTTTAACCAACATGATATCAACCATGATGATATAATGATTTCTTCAAGTTAAACAGGAAAGTCAAATAATTATGTATTTATTGAAGACCTTCTACATGTAAAATAATCTATATAATATAGTAGGTACAAGTCAGTCCTGATTTTTTATGTTGATGAAGAATTATCAAGTGACCATGAATCTAAATCAATTTTTGTTGTGTTATGATGCATTTCTCTGTGCTATTTGTCTATGAGGTATAGCTGCCATCAAAATGAAAAGATTCACATGTGCTACATAAAAATATCACATGTAAAACCAGTATGAAACCAAATATGTAACATAGTGGAAAGAATAATGGGCACACTTAGACTTTGCACTAAATTATTTTTGTGATGATGAAACTTGCCATTTCTCAGTTTCTCCAATTATAAAATAAGGAGTTTGTAATACCCAATGTCTCTTAGATCAACATTTTACAAACATGGCCTGAAGCCAGAGATAGAACTATAATATCGTAAGGTCTATCAAATTTCCCTTTATTTGTTTTTTAACCCATAGATTATGGACACTAAACTTCTTGCCCAATATTTTCTGCAATTTTACAGAAACTTGGGCAAAATGGATCATCTTATTGTACATCAGAAGGAAATACAAACATTTCTTAAAAGTGACTGGAAGTTCATGTAGCATCTGTACTCAGTATTCCAGAAATAAAAGTTATACCTGATATAACACAATTTTGTTTGAATGCTTTGTGGTCATTGTATTGAATAAAACTGTGATTAAGAAGTAATCTTGCAGCAGCGTATTGTCACAAGCATAAAGTAGCAAATAAAAGGGAAAACCGTACCATTTGTGATTAGCCTGGTGCTACTTATCTTCATTGTTTTTTAATCAAAGGAGTAATGCATGGGTGTATCTAAGACCCAATCTATACTAGACTTTCTCAAAGATTTTGAGAAGTGCTAATTTTTATTTCCATGAAGATTTGAAATCTCTTTTCAGGGGGATGAAAAGGTGCTAGACGGTTGGGCAAGTGGGAAAGCAGGTAGTGAAATTTTTCAGTAAAATAGTGTAAAAGGTACCTTTGTGGGTTCTCTGTCTATTGTCAAATGATACCAAGAACGGTGTGTGACTGGAGATCAACCAGGTAAGCCTTCAAGATATAACTGAAGAGCCTGATGTACTAGTTGGAAACTTTTGTCCTATGCTATGGTATGTCATATTTTTGGCAATAATATTTTATTTCTATTGCAATATCCAATGTATGAGAAGAACTCTGTTGAATACATTTTATTAAATACATATTTTTAAAATATATAAATCTGGAAAACTCCCCTTCCTTCCTTCCCTCCTTTTTTTTTAAAGATTTTATTTATTTATTCATGAGAGTCAGAGAGAGAGAAGGAGAGAAAGAGAGAGAGAGAGATTGGCAGAGACATAGGCAGAGAGGGAGAAGCAGGCTCTCCCTTTGAGGAGCCCAATGTGGGACTCCACTCCAGGACCCCGGGATCATGACCTGAGCCAAAGGCAGACACTCAACCACTGAACTACCCAGGTGTCTCCCTTTCTTTCTTCCTTCCTCCTTTTCTCCTTTCCTTCCTTCCACTGTCATTTATTGGGAACCTATTTTGTTCAAGAAGCCCTGAGCTCTAAAGCATTCAGAAAGATGTAAAAGATCTAAATGACATGGTTTATGTCTTGGGGGAAATGGGTATGCAAATACCTGTAGCACAAAGTAGGCATCATTATTATCACAGCATTAGCAAAAAGCTCCATGAAGAGTCAGAGGTTAGAGGGATCCTTTCTAGCTGTCGAGGCCAGGAATCAGTCCTTTCTGCAAGGAGTCTTTATTCCTTTCAGTGCACCATGGTTTTTAGAAACCAAGACCTGACATGGGATGCTGCTGCTTGTGTCTCTGTGGACAGAGTTAAGAGTTTAGTAAGTACACTTTTTTTATAAAAAAGGTTTATCTTAGAGAGAGGGAGGGTGCTCTTGAGCAGGAGGAGGAGCAGAAGGAGAGGCAGAGGGAGAATCTTAAGCTGAGGATGGTGCCTGACACCAGGCTTGATCTCATGACTTGAGCTGCATCGAGGGTTGGATGCTTAGCCGACTGAGCCACCCAGGCATCCTGCAATAAGTACATTTTTATCTTTACTTCAAAATCTATATGTATATATTTAAAACCATAAATTTATATTGATACCTCCAATTCCAAATCAAACTCTAGGCTTCTCTCTAGATTTCTCATTTTTCTTGTTGTAACTTCCTTCCCTAACACTGAGAAACTTGGTTCTCATTGTCATTAAAATTATTAGACCAATGTCCCCTGTATATAATCAATCAATAATCAATCTTCCTTTCCAGCTCCTCCCACATGCAGAGGCTTTCCTCATTCCACCCTTGAGCTGACATTCTGTAACTGGCCACCTTGCCATGTGATATCCTATCCACCCTGGTCAGGCCACAATACCCTCCGTCATCAGGTCAGCTGACATATGGGTTGCTCAATAAAGATTTGATCGATTAACGTGTCTCAATAGCACAATGCTCATGGTTTTCTTGCAGCAGCGTATTATCACAAGAAAACAGCTTCCTGTACTGCTAACAATTTCTATTTATTTCTGTGTTAAAATTACATTACGTTAGTGTCAAACTCAAGTCCAATTATTTCATTCCAGACAACAGAAAATGAAGTATGCAAAAATATTTTGGATGATGAGGTTTGAAAAGACACAGAGTCAATGAAGAGGAAGGAAAATAATTCTCTGTTGACATTTTAAACTGATTCATTAATAATTTAATTCCCTCTGGCTTGTAAAACAAACAAAGAAACAACAAAACACCAACATATAAGGTGTTTGAAGAGACATTGTAAAAGAAGGCAAAAGATAGAGAGAGGAAAGAGATTTTTTTTTTAAAGCTATGGTTAATTCGTGGTATTTCCTAGCCATAGCTTTATATACAAGTGGAAAGAGAAAAATGTGAGAAAGAATTTATTCTTAATTAATGTTGTAGGGTTTATATATAGGCAAAAGTGCTCTGCTATGGAAAAAAAGTATTCGGAAATTAATATGTATTAAAAATGTTTGTATTATACATTTTTAACGAAATTATGGCTTGGGAAACATAGACTAAGACAGGTTGCAATCCTATGCTAATAACAATTACTCAGCATCTGTAAACCACAGAAATATGGATTAGTGTGTTACCAGTGAAATGTCAATGACTTGGTGATGGCCAGTAAACTGGTGTCAGTTCATTGAGGGCAAACGGGTCTATGACTGTTGATCTTTCAGGGATACCCCTACTGCCCTGTTTCTTGCCCTGACAGACTCAATTTGCTTGGAGTATAATTATTAGTAGCACCCTGTTTTATTCTGGAAAGTGTTCCAGCTTGGGTTGATAAATTATATGGCTATCATAACTTTAGAGAGAATTTGGAGAGAGAACGCTGAGGGATCGATCTCTCAGCTCTTCTTGTCATTTTGACCTTCAGGAAATAGGTAATTTTAAGTAAAGCCACATAAGCCTAGTTCCACTCTGGCCTAACTATGAATGCAAATTGTACCAATCAGCTGCATTTTACGCCAGCTATAACTTCTGGGTGGTCTTCAAAGAAAACCCCATTTAGAGTGCGTTTCAATGATGCAAAGGAAATTTCACAGACTGCTAAAGTGAGGGTGGGAGGTCTGCAGTTGAAAGAGAGAGTTTCAATCACTGTATTATGGACAGCAGGAGAAAAGCTTTTCTAGTTACAGCCGCCACCTGAAACTTCAGCCACTAGTTACTCACTAATATACATTGTTCACAGCATTCTACTATTTCCCCATAATATCTAGATGAATTCTGAACACTGTGTTATTCAAGGTGATGTCATGGATTAAAAAGGTAATTTAGTACTTTTTGTCCACAGTATTCAATGTTGACAAAATACGCTGTCAATGCTGCCTTTTGTGTAATGAAGGGAAAACAAGCTTTAATAGGATTTCATACTTCAGTTGTGTGATTCAATACTAATATAGTATGCTCAGGTGCAAAATTATTAGTAATATAATACTTTCACATTGAGTATTAAGATACGAATGGGATTTCTGTCTGTCAAGATTAACTGAAAAATTCAAGACTTGATTGTGAAACATAATATAAAGTTTTAAAGACCACCTTGCTTGATCAAATCCACTGAAAGGAAATTCTGTGTATACAAATAAGGAATATTTGATGCAACAACACTTATCATAAAGATGTTATGAGAGCTTTAATCCTTTTTGGATGAAGTAGGGAAAATATGATGAGGTGGTGTCAAGATATGAAGAATGAACAAATAAGTTCCAAAGATGAGAGGAAGAAAGTGAAATCAAAGCAAGCAAGCAAGCAAGAAAAGATAGTGGCTGAGAGTCTCCAAGGATGAAATACAAAAGGGAAACCAGAAAAAAAAAGTTGAATCAACACCACCTTTACATTTAAAAAAATAGAGAGTCTCGATGTGCAAGTGTGTGGTCACAGCCTACATTTACTCTGGGCAGCCAATCTACAACTTGCCTGATAAAATGCAAATGATCAGTGAGCTGTGGAAGACTCTGTACAGCCATTCCCCACTTCCAAAAAATAATTTGAAGGGAATGTCCAGTTTTGGGCCAGTGGTATTATCCTCCTGAATAAAAGGATAGCTCGTTAATCATTAATTGTCATGCTGCTGTGAATGCTGCAGAGTGGTTCCCAAAGAATACCCTTTTTTCCCTCCCCGATCCTTGATCATATTATTCTTGCAGTAGAAGATGCTTAGACCTCATTTCTGGGTATCAGTTAGGTCATATATAGTCGTCAGGACAGGAAGGGTGGAGTGCAAGATAAGGAGATAAGAGGTGCTGGGTGCCTGGGTGGCTCTGTGGTTGAGCGCCTGCCTTCAGCTGAGCTCGTGATCCCAGGGTCCTGGGGTCCTGGCATCAAGTCCCACATCAGGTCCCTGCAGGGAGCCTGCTTCTCCCTTTGCCTAAGTCTCTGCCTCTTTCTCTGTATCTCTCATGAATAAATAAATAAAATCTTTTTTTTTTAAAGGATATAAGAGGTGCTTTAAGAAACAGGCTGTAGCACTCTTTCCTTTTGAATCTTCCCTCAATAACCCTAACTCTTCTGCAAAGAGGGAGTCATGAGGAGCAAAGAAGTTTTGGTTCCAAGGACTGTAATTCTGAGTCTTCCTATCCCGAGGAAGAATTTGACCATTTTTAACCTCCTTTAAGTTGTTGACAGTGCAGATTGGAACAGAAGGTTTGAAGGACAGGACAAGGACCCTGGGATTTCTAAAAGCCCTTGTGTGATGGAGGTGTAGGACCAAAGGGTTATCGGGGCGAGATGGGGGGAGTGGGGAAGATGGACAAGAAAAGGGTATAAGGCAGCGAAAGACAGGGGGGATTCCTGATGGTGGAATCTGGGAACATTACGCTTAGAATGAAAGTAAAAATTGCACTGTTCATATCAGATGTCATACAAATAGGGTAAAAGGTTTAAAAATCAGGAGTTAAATTCAGGCAGGATTGTATGGTTAAGATTGGACTGTCATGATTCTCTGAGTTAGTTTAAACATAAACAGGTAAGGGATCCCTGGGTGGCGCAGTGGTTTGGCGCCTGCCTTTGGCCCAGGGCGCGATCCTGGAGACCTGGGATCGAATCCCACATTGGGCTCCCGGTGCATGGAGCCTGCTTCTCCCTCTGCCTGTGTCTTTGCCTCTCTTTCTCTCTCTCTCTCTCTCTTTGTGACTATCATAAATAAATAAAATTAAAAAAAATAAACATAAACAGGCAAGACCACTGTCTCCCCTTCTACAGAAGCATGATTTATTTTTTGATTTCTTTGTGTTTCTCAAAATTTGTTGGGCTCTTGGTTAATTTAATTCTTTTCTCCTAAACCTAATTTTAATTAATATTTTATTTTTAGAATGACAACAAAGATCATGTCTTATCTCACTAATGAGATACAAGTATGCATAAAACTGGTTTTTACACATCTTTTAAAATTTGTCCTAGATCCTCCTTTTGACTTATGTGGATTCAAATATGTCATAAGTCCATAACGTTTCCTAACACAACAACTTATAATCAAAGCCTGTAATCATGTCTTTAGCCTGTTCTAGGCATGTTAATTCTATTTACCTCATACACTTTCAGCGTTAATAAAATAATTTCATTTGATTTCAGAATAAAGTCTAAATCATTAAATAAAATAGAGATTAGGTAATATACAGGCTAAAGTATATAATATATAATATCACATTTAATAAAAATTAAATAAAAACTGAAACGTTAGGTAAACAATAATATCCTTTAGGAAACAGTGCCATCTCTGTTGGTTTTACTCTCTACAAGGCATAAAAAGATCCACTGTTCTCTTTGTCACATTCATTCATTCATTCATTCAATTCTAACTGAGGATCTACATTGTGTAAGCTTCTGTGTCATGTGCTTAAAAAAAGTGCCAGGAGGAATTAGAAATGTTTTGACAACATCACTATTAAATCATGCTCTGGCACATAGTAGGTGTTCTGTATTTTGAGTGAATGAATGAATTTTCAAGATTGCTTCCATATGAACTTACTCTAATAACTTGATCTTATCCCCCACTTATTTGTATTCCCAAATTTCCAAGAAGGAGCCAAATATGAACAAAACACAATGATTAGTCTAACATATTATGTTTTACCTGTATGGCCCATGCACTGGATAAATCATGAAGGGTACTGATTTTTTCCCCTAAATATACAAAGAGATTTTGTATTCCTCCAAGGCCAATTTTGCTTTAAAACTAATCAGACTTATCAGACTAAATCAGACTTTAAACACATGAAAATGTGTTTAAAACTCAGTTGCCCTAAATTTTCATTGCATTCTTTCTCTAAAAATAAACAAGTAGTAAACTGTAGAGTCTACACTTTTCCCCTTTTTTGCTGGGCATAAATTGGCCCTTAACTTGCCTATTGGTAAATTGTTTTGTGTCCAGGGAGAAATAATATTAGTGATAATTAGTATTATTACCTGTAATAATAATAGTAATAAAAGCAAAAGTACAATTATAGAGTTCCAAATAATATGTCACACATAAACTGGTTTAAGTTTGACTTTCATATATTCTCGAGACTTTTTTTGGGGAAAGAAAACATTAAGAAATCATAATCTGGTACCAGTGTTTCAACAATTCATTAAATAGATTTTAATACTAAGATGCAAAGGCCCATGTTCAGGCATTCTCTAGATTTCACAGCAATTTGAAAAATCTATTGTCTTAAGTCATTTTATAAGGGCAAACTTCCCATTAAGCATATTGAGAACTTGCTTAAAGATCACCATGGTGACTGCTTTACTTCCCAAATAATGACTCACTTAAGAATAGATTCTAAAAAGCTGGCATTGCTATTAGGAAAGGATTTCAATCGGTACTTCTCATCACTTATGAGTCAGATTGGGTCATTCCTGATTTTGGAGTTCTGACATCCCTGCAGTTGTCTTCTCAGTTCCACTTCTCAATTTATCCAGAGGGATTACACAAATTTCTCCAACCATAGCTCTACTTGGAAAGAGTAAAGTTTCCCTAATTTCAAGGTATGGAGGCTTTTTAGTTGAGGAAACTGCAATAGTAAGTTGTTTTGAATTTAGCTAGCACCTTCATAGGTCTTTTTGTAGTTTGCTCTTTTATTTTCCCATTTTCAAAATAACTGAAACAAAGATGTACAATTTAGGAAGAGCTAAAGCCATGGAAGTAAAAGGAAAATCTCTGTTAAGTTCTCCAAAGACCTCTTGTTCAGGAAAGCAGGAAATCTTCTACCTTGGGGTGCAAACAATTGATGCCTCTAGGGGATGGCCAAACAAGAGAAGGGCAAGTGTACTTAATGGGAATTGACTCAAGGGTCTTGAATTTTCATCCACTGTGCACAATCCACAGTTCTTTTCTTCAGTGTTTCCCTTTGGCATGCTCTCAGGAAGTGCTTTGAGACTTCTCTCAGGAGATCTTGTAACATCCTTTCATAGCCATGCTGAGTTTGCAGTGTTCCCACACAGAAACCTGTACAAACCCCCCAATGAATGGTTGCTCAGCTTTATCAGCCTTGTGGGTCTCTCCAGGATGTGAGCAAACAACACTGAGGAAAGACATTTCACACCTTCCAGTTCCTAAGCCTCTATCTTTATACAAAGCCAACATATTGTGTGCACCTCAAGCTTTTGCATGAACAATGCAAGTAGCCTGGCACCACCATATCAGCCTTTCCCCAAATCCTCGTCTAGGGAAACAGTTATCCATTATCGCAGGAACAAGAGTAAATTTACTTTTGCTGCTGAAAAGAAAAAAAAAATCATTCAACTTAAAGGATTAACAGATATTAAAATAATATTTGTGTAAGATTAAGCCCACAGACTGGCAAACAGTGAGCTCTCTTGAACATTAATAATCTGGAGATAATACCTGTTATACTTCAAAGACTTAAAAGGGAGCCTCTCAGTAGCATGTGAATTAATATGGATGATTGAGAATTCATTGCAGAGTACCAATCTTTCGTTGAGTGATCAGAGGCCAATGTTCAATCACTATGTTTCAGAGCAATTTCAAAATCTGTAATCCAAAAACATCCTTTAAAGGAAAATTTCTACTTAAGTTGCTCAGCTTGAACGAAGAACATCTCATGTTAAATGTCACAAAATTTGTCATCCAAAATAAAGAACTTTTTGTGCCGTGTTTGATGTGTTACTGGAAGGTATGAGGGTCGAGTTCATTATATAATCATTACAAATCGCACACCGCATCATGCTATGTTTAAAAATATCTGCAAGCAACATTCTGGATAGTAATGCACAGAACTGGCAAAAATAATCTATAGGGAGTAGGAAGGGGATTAGAGGAAATGTTGAGTCTGAGCCTGAGTCATTAGGAAGGAGAGCTAGAGAGAAGTGCTTATTTATTTGGGGAGGTGATCTAAGGGTATAGGGGTTAGGACAGGGGTGAATGAAACGGAAAGAAAGAAAGCCAAAGGCAATTCAAAATGGTGTGTTCTTGGGGTGCCTGGGTGGCTCAGGTCATAATCCTGGGCCCTGGGATCGAGTCCCGCATCAGCCTCACACAGGGAGCCTGCTTCTCCCTCTGCCTATGTCTCTGCCTCTCTCTCTGTGGGTCTCTCATGAATAAATAGATAAACGCTTAAAAAACAAATTTAGTTGAACAGTGCTGTGATCAACTCTGCTTGATCCTTGATATTCTGAGGAGCTCTATGGATTACATCACAGATCTTACCCCTTATTCCACCAGGGACAGAATATAGCAGATATCATTGACAAGCTCTCTTCCCTCATTGGAAGAGTTGTCCTATGAGGTATTAATTTCTTTGCATATGGATTGTGTATATATATATATATATATATATATATATATATATATATATGATTACCAGTGGTCCTATAGCATCTATTCTATATCACAGAGTTAGGGGAAGCCCTGGGGCAGAAAGCAAGAGATGGGTTGGACAGCTGAGGTGAGATGTCCAGGTTACACCTATGCAAAGCTCCTTGCTGCAGCAATGGCTGGAGTAAAAAGTGGCTAAGAGGATGTGAGATGGGGCAACCGAGGTGTCTATCCCTTGAATTGCTCATATCTGGTCATGTTCTCCATTGAATCTAATCAGCCAAGAATCTTCAGTGGTAGAACCAGCTATGACCTCTTTAAAAGACTTGTGGCAGGTCACTTGTGTGTGCATCTGTGTATAACCTTCTATGATTCTGGTCACACAGTTTTCTGACTGTAGTTGTTATTCATTATTTTTGTCCTCCACTAGTTCTCTTAGATTTCTGTCATTCACACCTAGCTCTTCAACTGGTCTAGGTTGTTGACCTAGTTGGGAAGACACAGACCCTCCCTCATCCACAAGGCATCAGAGCCCTTATGTGCCTTACCTTCATTGGGTGGAAAGCTGTAATTTCCTACTTAATGTTTATCACTGAGCACTTAAGCACCAAGTACCACCCTGAATCCCCCTGGTTCCACAAGTAGTTCATTCTCATCATGTTACAGAAACTCTAGTTCTTTACGACAGTCTGGTAGCTATTAACAATGATGCTATGCAGGAACTTTTTTTTTTTTTTTTTTTTTGCCCCTTTTCCCACTGGCACAGGCAGCCATAAGAAGAGGTGGTAGTCATGTCTTCAAGTCAGTGGAAGTCTTGTGGTGGAATTATTCCTAGTGGAAGCACTGTCCCTTTGAGAACCAGAACGTCTTATTTAGTAGAGCTCACATTTTCAGGGATGAGAAGCAGAACTTGTGCAACTGGTTCACTCTGAGTGATGGCTTAAGGGGCTACCCTATTTGCATACCTTGGTCCCTGGACTCATGTATTTTAGGTGCTGGGGATGCACTAATCTATTTCAGTTGCTGATTCAATGTATGTGCTATATTCTGGAGAATAGGCCCCAGTTCTGAAGGGTGTTGCCTCCAAGCACTCTGAATTAGTACTTAGTCTTTACTTCCTTTGGGTGCTAGTCAGAAGGGAACTTGCATTTACTGAGTTCTTTATATATGCCAGACCACGTATGTACATTATATAGGATGTGGGTGTTGCAATTCTTCCCATTTTATATTTGAAGAATTAGTGGACAGTCAACTTGCTTAGAGTCCTCTGGGCTCTGGGTCCAAATTCAGGCTTATCTTGCTCTGAAACTACTCAATCAGTATACCTCATGGGATGACAGTTTGGCATGAATTCCTTTTATCCCTTTTTGTGATGACGCATCAGACTTCTAATAAATGTTCCGGTCATGATGAGAACAGAATAGACCAACTTTCCCAATGATCATTTGTTTCCCATTCAGGTAAATGGTACCATTCTCTAACAGATAAATAGAGGCGATTTTTATTTTCTCTCTCTTTCTCACCTCCCCCTAAAATTTTCTTTTAGTGGCAATATCTGCTAAAAAAAACTCCAGGCACACCTACATTTTGTGATGAGTTTTCTCCTATTTACACACTTTCTATTCCTGACAGAAAATTTAAATGCTATACCATCTGGTTCAAAACTGGTTACTCACAATCCTACTGGCCACTTGCCAAGTCCTATCAATTTTCCTCCTGAATATCTCCTAGTTTTGTTCTTTAACCAACAATCTCCCAAATTAGTTCATGCCCTTGTCAGTTTCCACTTAGGTGCTAAACCATAGTGGACATTTGCTATTTCTGTCTCTATAAAATCTCTGTACACTTTCTGCATATAGTACCTCCACCTTCTTTTATGTAAAAAATCCTGACCTGCTACCTTTCCAGACATTTTGGGCTTGCCTATCATAGTCCTCTGCCCCTGTGGCCATGGAGACGAGCACCAGCTCCATCCTCTTGACCACAATGCTTGGTGAAAAAAAGCACAAGATCCAGCCAGGGCATCTGCCTCCAGAGTTTTCTGAATTGAAGGTAGAGTGGGATCTGTCTTTTTTTACTTATGTTTTCTGACTTCAAAAGACAGGATTCTCACCACGCAGAGGAGCCCGACAAGGTGATCAAACCATGGGCAGATGTAGAGGGGATGGTGTGAGTTCTGATGACATGTCTTGATCCTATTTATTCAACCTTGAGTAAATCCAGTTTCATTCTTACCTTTCCCATTATGACTGTTAATATGAGGTGTTTTTCTTTGTGGTTTAAAATGAGCTCATGTAAGTTTATTCAATTGCAAATTAAAATATCCAGTAATGAACTTGTTTGCTTGCCCAACCCTCGGCAAGGCCCACGTAACTCTTGTGGCATAACTCTTCTTATGGTTTTATCCCCTAATTCATTTTCCATGTTGTTCACAGAGAGAGCTGTCTAAAATGAAAACCTGTTCAAGTTACTCCATGTATAATGCTCCAGAAATTTTCTTCAACTTGCTGGAGGTAGACTTCAGTTCAAACTCCTTAATTTATCACACAAGACTAAGTGGAAAGCCACTTTCTGATCTCATCTCTCCATTCACCATTCTCCTTCTGTCTCTTCACAGGGTGGTTTCTCAAATGCACCAGCAGTCTCCTGCCTTTACACCACTGTATATGTCGGTGCTACTGCCCAGAGCACTAACTTCTCCTTTTCACCTTGCTGCTTGATATTTTAGGCGCTGAGGAACCCATAACATCTTTCTTGAATCCTGGCAATGATCATATTGCTTGGTAATTATGTCTTACTCATCTCTTTTTTCCAGGAGACACTGAAATTTAGGTAGGCACGTGGGATGGTTTGTCTCTATATTTTCTGTGCCTATCACAATGCCTGGCAAAAAAAAAATATGTGCCCAGGAAATGTTAGTAGATGAAGAAATAAAGTTCCTGAGACACAGGACCCTTGATGGTATGCTTTGATTATAAAGCAATTAAAACATATAGGCCTTAATGACACTGGGACAAATTCTTAGACAATTCAGTTAAAGTAAGATATTAGCTTCTAAAAAGGGAATTCAAAGTGAAAATCATTATCAAACAAAGCATTGATATTCTCCTCCTTTTCTCTTTCAAAAAGTTGTTTCTTACTTTTAAAAAATGATTTATTTATTTATTAGAGAGAGAGAGAGAGACAGAGAGCAAGCACGGGGAGGGGTGGAGGGAGAGGGAGTCTCAGGAGACTCTGCAGTGGAGCAGGGCTCGTTCTCATGACCCTGAGATCATGACTTTAGCCCAAACCAAGAGTCGGTTGCTTAACCAACTGCACCACCCAGGCACCCCTTGTTTCTTACTTTTCAAAAGACAAGACACAACAGGGTCGAAAGTCTATATTCATTCCTGAAATGAATTGATTTTGAAGTATAAAAAAATTATTGTAATGATGATGGCTCTCTCTGTATATAATTAAGTCAGATGTTACAGCAGACATTTATTGACAAGAGGCATAGTTGCTATAGAAGTTCTCATTCAGTTTTCCCATAAAGCTGCCTCAATTTAGGAGATACAAAAATTGATGAGGAATGCAGAGACAAAAGAAATGATGAAGAAATTTCTTTTAGTTTTCTAGTTTCAAGTGATTAACTTTATTGAAGAGATCCATTTCTTCAAGAAGAGCTGAGTCAAACAATATAAAAATTTTCACAAAGGTTAGCTAACATCCTGTCTATGTCACATTTCATTTCTTTGATGAAGGGGCATGTCAAAGTCTTTCACTAAAGGGCAGCATCCAAGAATGATTTTGGTCACTGTTCCCTGTGTTAAATTTTAGCTAAATTTAAATGTGTGTATGTGAGTGAGTTTGTGTGTGTGCGTATGAGTGTGCATACATGCATGAGTACATGTGGGCTGAAGGAGGAGGGATTTCTCTCCAAAGACTACTTGTGTGCCTCAAACCTTCATGTTACATCCCTTTAAACTGACTAGCTTCCTCTGGACATGCCTAGTTTTTCTCTAACTTCTTAACCATCTTGCCCTCCAGATCACTGTGGAACTTACTTACAATTTATTTATATCCTCATACATAAGAATCTTCTTTTTTTTTTTCAAGGCACAACATCCAGTTTTATTTGTAATTCCTTTCATACGTTGAACTGAATTCAGATCTGCCAAAGTTTCTAAAAAATCTTACTCACATTGCCTTGTCTTTGTTTTGGAATGCAGCATCATACTCTACTATGATAGTCCCAGGTTGATTGTTCTCTTCGATTCTTTGTTTATTTTACTTCAAATAGCCTTAAATTTGCATTAAATTAGTCTTTCTTGGAGCTTTGAAGCTCCAAGGTTTTTTTTTTTTTTCTGAACTTCATTCTTCAGAACTTTTACCTTCTAGAATCATCTCTGAAAACCCTGCCCCTCCATTCATCTTGCCATTCCTTCAACTCCTAATATATTCATTCTCTCATACCTTCATGTGGGTCCTTTGCCTATCCTTTAAGATAGGCCTCTATGATTAGCACCTCTACAACTTATGGCTCAATTTCTCTGTTCCAATGCAGACTGGAGAAGCCTTTCATATTGCTGGCTATATTTATCTCATGAGAATAAAATCATCCAACTTTGTTTAATGTTGAGAAAAAAGGAGTCAGTAACAGTTCTGTAAAATAAATTTTGAATTTATGTTTGTTTTATATTATGAAAGACAGTAGTCCATTATCCATGCTCTGGAAAAATAATCTGTGTCTTATACGTGGAAAGCAAAGAGCGTAAAATACTTTCCTTTATCCCTATTAATGTATTTCCAGTGCTAATAAAGAAGCCTAGACTAACATGCGGAATGGGGCTGTCACTCTATTTGATGCTTTGTTGGCTTCTAGAAGCACAGCTTCTTCACCTAGCAGACAGTATCTCTAGTTCATCACATGTAATCCTCTATTTAATTAGACCGGCTCTTTAAGCAAATTTCTTCCTAAAGAGCATTCACTCTTTGTATTTTCACATCATAGACCAGAATAACTGTGTTCTTAGTTCTTCCTGCTGTTCAAGAGGGCACCAGCAAGTGGTCCCCGGGGACTAGTTACGAGGGACGAAAGCATCAACTTAAACCCATCAAAGACCACACAAGATTCTGAAAATTGTAGAGGAGCAAGCTAACTTGTCTAATTGATAACAAAAATAAAAATAAATTCAACAAACATGAATTAAAGTTATTAAATAATTGGTTCTTAGAAATTTTATGAGATAGTCTTTGGTGGTGGGGTTGTTGTGAAAGTATAACCTTCAAGAATGTGTCGGGGGATGGGAGAATGGTTGTTTCAAGCCAAATTTGATTAGGAGCACTTTCATTCAAGTGCTGTGTTCCCCTATTTTTATACTCTTAGAATAGAAAGATAGCCACTGAGATCAGAACAACATGTCCAGTGGTGTTTATAAACATTCTGGATATGAGGCCTATTTTCCTTCTTGTATTTAGTAACAGATACTATTAAGAAAACTGCTCATTAAGAGAACTAGATATAAGATATTAGCTTGGTAATGATGCACAGGAGGTCATACTTATTTTTCTGGCCAATAGGTAGTTCCTCTGTCTCCAGTAATTTGGTTTCTAAATTCAAAGGTCCTATCACTAATGGGGGAATTTTCTCTTTACAATTTCCAGCACTCACTGGCATATCAATTTCAAGTAAATTTGCTCTGCCTCAATTTTCTTAGTAAAGTTAGGCAACCAATCAATATTGCAGGCTTCAGTGCTGCTTGTCACAAGAAACACCTGGATCCTTTATCTGTCCCTACTATGGAGATTTCACAGGTAATTTCCAAGTTAAGTCTCTTTGGTTGCCCAGAGCCAGGTAAGGCACATTGGACAGCTGGAGCAATGATTTTGACAATAAAATTTACTGTGTAAGGAAGCTGTAGGTTCTAATTGGATGCAGGTGTTCCAGTTTGATATTCCTTGGTTGGAGGTCATGAAGAGGGATGAGTTCACCTTAGCTGCATCCCACCAGGCGGAATTAGGGACCTTAGGCCATAACTGCTTAAAAAAGATTTTAGTCTGTGGATTTCTCCCTACAATCAGCTTATTAATTTGTGTGGATCAGGCGGGTTGGCTTAAAAATGTTTACTTCATAATTGAAAGTAAAACTACTTGATTTAGTGGACTGAAAGGATAGCTCCTCTCAGGAGGCCATATTTTGATGGTGATTTCATCTTACAGTGACTTCTCCACAAAATGGCAGACTCTAGCCATCTTTCTGAAGGTAGTCCAGGTATGAGGACGTGCTGACCAGAGCAGACAAAGTGTGCAGGCCCAGGCTGAGCTGGTAACTTTGTTTCTGTTTCTATTTCTGCAAGAGCATCTTTGAAGGCACCTGGGAGGGAAAGGGGGGTTTTTCACCTGTCTTTCAAATCAATCCGTATTTTCCGAGCTTCTGTGTCCTGGAGACCATATTGCTTTCAGGGAAGGAAAAGACTTTAGAAATTATCCAGCCCCCCACCCCCCTCTTGCCTCCTATTTTATACATGGAATTGAAGTCTTGAAAGAGTAAATGGGTTGATCAGAATACACGGTTACCAAATGGCTTTGCTGAGAGGAGAGTCTCATGTTCTGAGTCCCAGTCGAGAACTCTGCACTGTGCTAGGCTGGGAAAGTCTCTCTCTGCTCGGCTATAATCGCTATTTTCCATAGACTCTCTAGACCTGAAATGTTTTTTTTTTTTTTTTTTCCTATATGAATTCCTAAAATCTCAGGTTCCATTTTGGCTCTCAATTCCGGTTCATTATCGTGATTCCTCAAACCACTGCTATACAAATCCTGTTCTAAAAGTTCCCATCCTGGCTCTCCCTTTACTAGAAGCTTTTCGTTAGAATTCGCAAAGAGAGAAATATGCAGTTTGTCTTCCAAGACTGTGCTTTCTCTTCCACGTCAAACTCTACTCAACTTTATCTTTTCTGACCTTCTGCCGCAACTGAATAACTGTTCTTCCACTAAAATGCTATGGAGATTTGTATCTCTTTTGCCGAAAAATCACTGCTGTGTACTTTTCTTATGCTATTTGTGAGTTATATGAAGACAGCATGTATATAGTCTTTGGGTTTTTTAAAACTTTTTTCTTTCTCTCTCCCTTCTTTTCTTTTTTTTTCTTTTCTTTTCTTTTCTTTTCTTCTTTTCTTTTTTCTTTTCTTTCTTTCTTTCTTTCTTTCTTTCTTTCTTTCTTTCTTTCCTTCTTTCTTTCTTTCCAGAGCAAGTAAGATGGGGAAGGCAAATGGAGAGGGAGAGAGAGAGAATCTTAAGCAGGCTCTGTGCCCAGTGTGGAGGCCCACACTGGGCTTGATCTCATGACCCCTGAGATCATGACCCAGGCCAAAATCAAGAGTGGGATGCTTAACTGACTCAGCCACCCAGATGCTCCGACAGACTTTAGATTTAAAGTGAAAGCTCGTTATAAGTCATCATAATTGGTTTGATATTAAAAGTGCTATTGTGGGGCTGTATGAATGTACTAGTTTTTCAAGGAGCATTTACTCTCCAGGACTAACCCACTATTAGTACATTATCTCCTCTCTGCCCACATGTCCAGAACCAGGTTCTTGTTTTTTTTAGCTTCCCTGCGTAATGAGATTTCTACATTCACATAGGCCAGGTCATCCCCAACATCAAGATTCAGACAAAGAGAGCCCAGAACTTTAGTTTGCCTGCGTACCCACTCCCTCAGATGCTATTCTCCTTGGGTTGCTATCTCTCCCCAGTACCTGAGATGTCTCCCCACTAACCAGGAAGTCTATCTACATATGGATCCTTTTCTTTATTGTCTCTATCTTTTGGCTTCTGAGTCTGGCAAAGTTTCTCTCACAATGAGTAGCAGATTCTTCATTAAATGTGACACTTGGGTTTCTAACACATTTTCATGTGATGATGTTGGTCTACACTCCACCCTTTGGAAATTACTGGTCTACAAAAACATTTGACTCTTCTTTTGTTTTAAAACCTATTTCTATTTTTAAAAAGTGTTTGTCTTGAAATGATTTCAAATTTACTAAAAGTTGTAGTAAAAACAGAGTTCCACTATACCCTTTACTCAGATTCCTGATTGTTTATATTTCTGAACCATTTGAGAATAACATTTCTATATCTAACCAGTTCCCAGTTGTATCTGCCTAATATCAGAATGCTAAATTCTTACCAGCTCAGCTATTAATTATTTGCTTTTTCTAAACTACACTTTTACTTTTTGCTTTTAAAATTTGAGAAGTTATAAAAAAAAGAATTTTCAATTTTGAAAATCCCCTTAACACCTCCTTTTGAGGGACAAGTTTTAAACTTTCATCCAATTTTTGAAAAACAGAGGGTTAAAGGTATATAGAACCTCTAGAGACCAGACCTGGTAGGTTTGAAACCACTGGTAGAGCCACTCTGCAATGTTAAGATGAGCATTCATATTAATGTGGTACTTTATACTAGCAAATTGCTTTATCTTCAGTTTTCTTATTTATTTCAACAACTACATGAAATGTATAGGAAGCTTGGATTTGTCAATTGAATTTGCTTTATAGACTCTTTACAGAAAAAGTTTTTCTCCATTTTGAGATGGATTTACTTTCCCATCTTGAATCCAAGAGGTATCTCTAAATATTATTTTACAGACAGACTAAACAAAAAATTAGTTGTTATGAAACATTACTAATCCACAAAATTGTTCACAGTCTTTCTCTTACTTGTAGTATCAGGCTGATTCCAGTGAATATCATAGGCTTTGAGAAGTCTAGTACTGTTGCCAAGGACAATAGTTTTAATTTTTGTGAAACAACTATGTTCTTGGGGTGTGACTTATTTTAGATATGGCCCAATTTCTTTCAAGCTTTAAGCCTGAGTGTCTGTTATAATTTGCAAAACTTGGTGAGATAACCTGGAATTCTCCACATGTCAATGAGGATTACTCCTAATTTTACAGACAGAAAACCAAGGGACATAATAAAGTATAATGTTGCATCACAAGTTAGCAGAATAGCTAGGTGAGACGTCAATCATTCAACTCACGATCAAATCAGAAAATCTCTCACTTGTCAACTTCTTGTTCAGTCTTATTTCCATCCCAATGCAAGGATCTCTTCATCTATTCCATGCACGAAACTTCATTTGCTTTAAGGGTTCTCCTACACGGAGTTGAAAGAACCAGCACCTGGCCTGATTAGTATTTTGCCTTGAGATTTGTAAGGATGTTTGCTGAAGACTAATCCTGTGAGCTTGGTTAATGATGTGGACTCCATGGAGAAGACTCAAACCTTGTTCTATTATTTAAAATTATATGAGCTACAGGATACAAACTTGACGGTTGAAAGTATTAGCAGTGTGAAACCATCTATTGGCGTTCAAAGCCAAATAATTTTGCATGGTAATCTGCCTCCTACAGACATGAGACTTTACGTTGAGGGGTATCTGCCACGTGATTTAATAACTCCTCTTGTCCCCTAGTGCTCTCCTAATCCACCTGATATGCTAATCAATTAGTATTCAGAAGTGAAAACCCATTTTAATGTTGATCCTGGTGACATATCATCCAAAAGATGACACTTCCGTTCCTCCTCAGTGCCTTCTCGAACTCTTTCAAATAATTTACAGTGAAATAAAAATGACATCTATTTTTCCTTTCAGACACTTATTTCTATCCTTCCTTCTCTCCGGTACCACTCCTGCCACCCCCCTTCCCCTTAGTGATTCATATAATAACCATGAACTGATAAAGGAATGGGCTGGTATAAAATTTTGCACACCTATTTATAAGGACAAAGATCAAAGATGCTGACTTGGAAGTCAGGGATAATATTCCCTTTCTTCATGCCCAGGACCTCACACTGAGCACTCACCTGAATGCCACTTTAGAAATACAGCTATTAGGCAAGAAGAATTCCCATTGAAAAGGGACTCATTGAGCTTCTGTACAGTAAGAAAATCTCCACTTGGAATGCCATTATCCTCTCTTATTATCTCTCAGCATTCCAAAGCAGTGCGGATGAGCAATAAGGCTGTGGTTGGTGGGACTCATAAAAGCACTGGGAGTTGGGGCTGGCCCAATAAAATCCAATTTAGTGCTCAGTTGAAGGGAAACTTGTAGAGTAAGATGGCAACTTGTGTTTTAGGATCACCACGCTGATTCTACCTGCCCTTCCGCTGATTTGACTGCTGCTCGTCTGTTGTGTTCTTGCTCAAGGCTGTCTGAATAAAGAGCTTTAGAGGAAATCATAAATAGTTAATTTAATTAAGACCATTACCAACATCACAGCTATCCTCCTTTCCAAGGTATAGATTAATTTTGAACAAAGGTGATGTAATAAATGCTAGGGACAGAATGCAGTTCCTCTCTTGTGGTCTGTAAAAAACACAGCATCGCAACAAGCTACCCTGTAGCAATTAAACATTTCTGGTCAGCAGTTTCCTTTGGAATTGAGGTTTCCAGGGCTAGAGGCTAGAGGGATAGTCAAACCTTTTCACTTCAGTCAAAAAAGAAAAGGAAAAAATAAAGGGCAGTCCTAGTTCAGCCATCTGATCACATGCTGGGGTATCCAGTGCTGCTATTTTTAAAGCCACAAGCCACCGGGATTGTGCTATTTTCTGCTCGGGCTGGACAATTTTGACTTTCATGCAAATCTCTGCATTGATGCAAAGAAGAACCGTGTTAATCCTGTTCATCCCCTGACCCTTATATTTAGTTTGAAGAATTCATAATGTTTAGCCAGATGCTGTTACTAATATTGGTAATCAGTGGATAGAGTGAATAACTTTTATCCACTTCTGGATTTTTCTTGGGGTGAAATATATTTCCTTCCTTCCTTCCTTCCTTCCTTCCTTCCTTCCTTCCTTCCTTCCTTTCTCTCTCCCCTCCCTCCCTCTTTTCCTCCTTCCTTTCTTTTTTCCTAAAGATTTTATTTGTTTATTTGAGAGAGAGCACACACAGAGGGAGTAGGAGAGGGAGAAACAGACTCTGCTAAGCAGGGAGCCTGACTCAGGGCTCAATCCCAGGACCCCAGGATCATGACCTGAGCCAAAGGCAGATGCTTAACCAACTGAGCCATCCAGGCACCCCCCTCTTTTTCTTATGGGTAACTAGCTATTCCTGGTTTTCCACCTGAAATTTCTTCATGCTAAGAAACTGCTAAGAAACAGAGCAAATCACCTCTGTAGGTAACCCTCATCATGAATGACTTCCACATCCTACTATTTGATTCTTCCCTTTGGGAAATTTCCTTTGGGAAAGAGTTTAAATATAGCTAACGTCTACTGAGTGCTTTAGTATATGCCAACCAAGCCCTGTCTAAGTCCTTTAGATGAATTTGCTCTTTTGATCCCTTCAAATTCCAATGAAGAGAGTCAGCTTCGATAGTTGCACAAGACATGTGCTACACAACTCCAGGGGGAGTTGTGTACATCAGTATGCATTGATTGCATAGATGAGGTGGCTTTGTTGAAAAGGCAGATACTTTCATTATCCCATTTGGTAGATGAGAAAACAATGGGACAGGGAGATCGAATGACTTGCCTACGATCAGCTAGTAAGTGGTAAATAGATTCACTCTGGCAGTCTTGTTTGAATATTCCCAATGCACCTATCTTTAATTACAGGTGCAGTTGCAATCCTTACTCACTTTGGAAATGTGTATTTAAATATCTTACATATCTGTTGTTTTTCTGCCTTCATTTGCTCAAAGCTGTCCTGAAATTGTTGCCTAATCTAGAAAGTTTTCTCCAACTATATTGCTTAACTATGTCTTTTAAAATTTATTTATTGTTTTTCTACTTCCCCATAATGACTGGTAGACACAGTGGTACCTAAAAACAAGCATATCCCTCCTGGTTCTGTATAATAATATAGTAACTGATAGAACCATACTGCCCAATAGAACTTTCTGTGATTATGGAAATATCCTATAGCTACACCCTCCAATAATAGGAACAACTAGCTATGTGAGCCTCTTGAGAACTTGAAAAGTAGCTAGTGTGATTAAAGAACTGAATTTTAAATTCTATTTAATTATAATTAATTTTATATTAAATTTCAATAGTTGCATTTGGCTAGCGGCTACCATATTGGGCAGCATAGGTCTTGAGCCAGTCATTTATTAAGGTCATCTTAATATTTATTATGGAAATCATGCACATTACTTCATTAGTTATAATTATACCTGTCACTAGCTCCTATATGACTAGATTTAAAGGAGAGATAAAGATTAGGACAGGAAGGAGAGAGAAACCACACCAGGGAGGAATCTGTAGACTCAGTCTCCTGTGCTTCTTTTATCCAACAATATTTTTAAGGGTCACAAAGAGAATCACAAAATAGATTAGTTGGGGGACCATAAAACCCATGCTTAGGCATTTTCACAGGCACTGGACCCAGTGGGGCTTCAAGTCACCAAGATGAAGATAAACTTAAGAACCGTGGATTTTTGTTTTGTTTTGTTTTGTTTAGATAGGGAGAGAAAGAATCATAAGCAGGCTCCACACTCAGCATGGAGCCCAATGCAGGAGCTTGATCCCACCATCATGAGATCACGACCTGAACCAAAATCAAGAGTTCGTCATTTAACTGACTGAGATACCCAAGTACCCCAAGAATTGAGGTTTTTAGGGAAATTACAAAAATGATCTCTGAATTATCAATTAGCCTTAGTCATTGCCTATCTCCTTTTACCATCTCTCTCCATTCATCCACAGTTTTTTGTATTACATGTGTAATATAAACTTAGTTTGTTTTTTACTATTTTAATACATTTTCAACATGAACTGTATCTGGGATTTGTGCTGAAAGACTCTCGGGAAATTTCTTCAAAACAAAGTCAGCTTCAAGTCAGAAATGATTGCCCTTTGACCTTTGATTCCTTTGAATGGTTGGGTAGAACAGAGACTCCTAAAAGAAGAGGAGGTGATTATGAAAATAAGCCGGATGGCTAATTTCTCCACTTAAGGTCTTTTCCTGGCTTTGCTTGACTACTTTGGTTGCACATCATTAGTCTCGAAAGGAGCACTCACAGGGAAACCACCTTACGGTGACAACACATTTGGAGCAGGTGTGTGTCCTTTATTCCAAGCCCCTGGGCACCGCTGAGGCCTTTGTTGTTGGCCCCTGCTCTCCCCAGGGCTTGGCCTCTCTCCAGGACCTAGTTTCATTTACCTTGCCAGGCAAATCTCCCTTTGCTTGCAGGAAGAAAGTATATTTAAAGTCATGTGCTACCTGACTTTTAGCTTGTAGTATCAGCTGGAGTCATTGATTGTTTCATCTACTGTGTCACTGGTCCCCTTAACGTGGTGTCATCTGGTAGACGTGTCTGCTAAAATACACGATGCTAGGTTACATTTGGATTTCGAATAAATAATGAGTACGTTTTCGGTGTAAGTATGTTTCATACTTATAAGGAACATAATTTTTAAATACATCTCACATTGTCATGAGACATACTTGTACTAAAAAATTATTTGTCGTTTATCTGAAATTCAATTTTAACTGGGCAGCCTTGATTTTTATTTGCCAGGTCTGGCCATCCTACATCAGGAGCATTCTCCTCAAATCTTAGCAGTGAGGAAAATGCTCATGCAACTCAAAGTTTGTGGGAAGGCATCACAAGTCATTTGAACAGTGTGGTTCATCTTTCAGAAATACCAAATATGCTCTTCTGGGAGTGACTAAGACTTTAATGATGGGAATAATCACTGAATCTGGGCCTTAGCTCTGGCCAAAGAGTGTTGATGGGACGAATGACTTATTGATGGCTCTGGCTGAGTACCTCGCGGAGCTTCATTTAATCACCACAGAACAGTGACTTAAACTACAGAAGGTCAGTGACTAATTCAGAGTCTGGATTTTCTTCCTATGGAAGTGTGAAGAGCAGAACCCAAACGAAGGAGCTTTCATTCAAGAAATCGCCTATGCTCAAGGATGAGGCATGCTACTGTTCCTAATTTTTAGTAGGGTTTTTGCAGCTACCTGAGGCTTCAGAACTTGTGGCTGTATACTTTAAAGTATAAAAAGGAAAATATTCTGATGGTGATTTACAATGTACAGCACAGAGCTGAAAAGAGAGAAGAGCATGTGCCATAATAACATCTGTGTTAGGTAAAATCAATGATGTCGACGTCAATGCCATTGTTCATCGTCCTGCTAATGATGGAGGGGACAGGGCCAAGAAAGCAGCATGACTTTGCAGCCCACCTAGCAGCTTCTGGCTCTATCACAGGAAACCCTAAACTTGAGGCAAAGCCACAATGCTCAGTCCCAAACATAGCTCTTTTATAGCTGTCTGAGTTTGTTTCATCTCCCCTTTATTCTTGGATTAGTGGCTTTAAAATGGAAATGCTGGATTCATTTCAGTTATTAGGCTGATGTAAGCACTGTAATTCTCTCTCTTGAATTCTTAAATGTGTTGATTGTACTCTGGGAATTTTATGGTTCTTTTAAAAATACTGAAAGTGCTTTGCTCCATTTTTCTGATGTAATTGCTTGTACTATTTAATTCCCAACTCTATTATATTTGAACTTTTGCAGAGGAATCAAAGAGACACAAAAGGCATTCTAAATGATAAATTTCCATTTCTTCTTTCAAAATACAAATAAAACCAGTTTGTAGGAAATCGCAGGAAAAGGAAATTGCTTTAAGGTGGAACTTATTGTGTCAGAAGTCTTTTTTTTTTTTTTTTTTTTCCAAATAAATACTCTGGTGACCAAAACAAATGGTGGTGAGTTGGTGACACAATAGTAATTGACAGTCTCTGGTGTCCAAGCCATTTGCTTGAATTATTTATGTCTCAAAACTGACAGGAATTTCATAAAAGCAAATAAGGCAAGTCCAGCGGGTGTCGTTTACATGATGCAATCACACATCTGATTGACTGCAGGTCTCATCTGCCAGAGCTGATGCCTTAAAAACCCAGGGGAGGAGTTTATTTCAAGACAGTCCCATACCCATCAAGGCTTGATTAGTCCTTCACACAGCTTGATTCTGCTCAATGTCAAAAGTGAGTTGGCAGAGAAGGACAATTCACCTACTGTTGTTTGCTTTAAAGCACTTCAGCCACAGGTGGTCCTACTGGATTGTATCCTTTGACTCTGAAATGATCTTTTCGTCCCCTAAAAAATACTTTCAAAAATTTTCAGGAACTAGCTGAATTATGATTCTAGCCTGGCAACGTCTTCCGATGGTTTTTTAGCTTCGCCTCTGGGACTCAGCTGGTCCTTAATGCCTTCCCCCACTCCTCATTAACTTGGTTTTCTCCCACCGCAGTGCCCTTCCAGGAAGGTGGGTGGAGATGGGGCCATGGTTCCATTGTACTGACCTTTGGAGTTGGCATAGCAAGGGAGGAAAATTAGTTGCCCTAAGACAATTTCCATAGTCTTCGTTACATACAGATGAGTGGCTCTTCCTACCCATCTTAACAAGGACTTTGGAGAAATGTTCCTGGAGTGTTTGATCCTTAACGTTTAAGTTTGTCTTGTACATCTTAAGAAAAAGTTTTTTAATGTTCAAAGTGAGCAACAAATTTATACATTTTCATTGATGTTTGTGTTTATTTTTGTCTTGGGCATTACAACAGACTTTGGGAATTAAATGAAGGCTTTTAGTATTTTATAGATGATTTTCCATTCCATATTTTTAGATATTTTGAATATGTATTTCATCAAAACTCTCTGAAAAGAAATTGTTCAGAATATTATGGTCATTGTTCACAATTAAACTGCTAAAATTGTTTCCCCATCAATTGATGCCAATCACAAGTTTATTTCCTCTGAATCCTGCCATTTGTGACACCATGGATGAAACCTGAGGACATTATGCTAAGTTAAGTAAGACAGAGAAAGATAAATACAAATAAGCTCACTTACATGTGGCATCTAAAATACCCAAACTCAAGGAATCAGAGTTGAATGCTGGTCTCCAGGGGCAGAGGGATGGGGGAAATGGGGAGATGTTGGTCAAAGGGTTCAAACTTCCAGTTACAAGATGACTCAATTCTGAGGGTCCAACATACAACATGGTAACCATACTTAGCAATGCTATATTGTATTGGAAGTTGTTAAGGGAGTAGATCTTAAAGGTTCTCACCATAAAAAAGAAATGTTGATTCTATGACCTTATGGAGTTGTTAGGTACCAAACCAACACATCGGACAATTTAAAGTTACACAATGTTATATGTCAATAAAATCTCAATAAAGCCGGGGAAAAAAAGAAAAAGTTCTGGAGATGGATGGTAGTGATGGCTACACACCAGTTTGCACACAAACTGCTTTAGAACCATACACTTAAAAATGGTGACAGTGGCAAATTTTATGTTCTATATATTTTACAATAAAAAAACCGTAAAAAAGTTATTTTCTTTGGACATCCATGATGGAAAATGAATTAATGGTTGGCAATTTATGAAAAAGAGGATCTGCCTTCAAAGGTTTTTGGAAAAACAAATACTGCCCTACTCATAAGTAGAAGTTTTGAGGAAAAGGATTCAACTTTTGTTCCTTGGTCGGGCTTGCAAGACTGGGGACTGTGTCAGGCTAAAGGGAGCGTTAGCTCATCCATGGGCCAACTTTAAGAGGAAAGAATGGCTTAATCTTCCTTAGAAGAGAAATCTTTTGTTTCAGAAATACTCTACTGGAGGAAAAAGGCCTATTTCGTATTCTAACCCATTTCTCTGTTCCTCCTAATTACCTTTTGCCAAGTCTGTGATATGTCATTTATTCTCTTTTATACCGAACACAAATACAAAATTTCTTATTTTTATACACCCAGGTGTTCAGGTGTGCAATTGCATCAGCAGGAAAAGAAAAGATTTCTTCTTCCACCAGGAGCCTTTTCAAGCTTTTTATTAAGCAGCTTATCTTTTCAGCAGTGCATAGCTTTCCTGACCTTCCTAGAATGTCCCACACCCATCGCTCCAACTTGGTAGAAGAAACTGCTTCTCTTGCCACTTCATCTATTTAAATGTTTGTGGTCTTGGTGTGAGACGGGAAGCCTCTCCATAAATCACACTGGGATTTGTTCAGACCTTTCAGGGCTCCTCTGTTCCAGGCACATGTGAAAAGGTTTCAGTCATGCAAATACCACGAATAAATGAGTTGTATTCATCTCTAACTCTCGTGTTTACAAAGATGTGCTGGACACCTGGAAAAGCAGTCAAACCTCACTCAACACTTGACATTAAGTTTAACCTCCTCCTAAGGAAATAAGCACTTAAAATCTGCTGAATCATCCGACTCTCACACTTTTCATGGGAACCATACACTCGGAGGTTTCAGTTCTATCCCTTCCCTGGGTGTGCTCACAGTTGGAAAATATCTATTATTTTTTTTCACTGCTCAGCTTGGGTTTTTGGAACATGGCTCCTTCTTGTAAACATATTAAGGCACTTTAAAACAAAAGACTTTCCTTATCTTAGCCATTCTGCCCTTCTAATCCTCCTCCCCAGGTCTTTGCCTTGCTGTCTTGTTCAGAGAACAGCCAGAGATGACATCCTGGTCACATTCAGGTCAGGAAAGGCAGGCCAAGGACCATTCTTAAAAACAAGGCAAGTATTATTGCTTCCTAAAGCTGCAGTTTATTTTACATCATTAGAATACTTATTAGGGAATACCTTTCATTGCACCGTGTTTAGTCAATGAGCATTGTCTTAACATCCACAGATAATGATTGTGTTAGTGGATGAGGATCGAGGAGACTGGACATGGTCTCTGCCATCAACAAACATACAAGAGGTGATCATCATAATAAACACCCAATGAAAGTATGCGCAAGTGAAAAAAACCCATAATGACAAAGCACAGAGAATATCTACTGTTGAAGCAGGGTGTTGATGTTCGTACAGAAAAACTTCCAAACAGCTTTATTGCTACAGAATGAATATTAATTAAATCATTTAAATATGATAGGAGATGGTTATGAATGTTCAGAATTTATCCATTTCTGAACTATTTCCATATTTCCAGAACTGACAACTGCATAAATAGCTCACACATTTTGTGAGTGTGAGATACATTGGCGAAATAAATCATTTTTACTATAGAGAAAATACACATCTTCTCCTCCAGAGGAGTTGTGGTATACCTTTCCCTGATTTGTTCTGTTCTCTCGGGCAGACCTAGGGTATCTTTGCAGAACTTTGCATGGGAGAGACCCTGTAGGGAGGAGAAATATACCTCCTCTTTGTTCCTCTTACTAGGTAATAAGGAAATGTGAAGAAATGGTAGAGCTGAATTGTAGACAGAGGTACTACTTAGACGGATTTTAGCATAAATATCTACGATCAGCAGAGTAAAAAAGTCGGTTGAGAGAGAATTTTCTAATTCCGTCGGTAGAGGTATTATGTGTGTTCTGCTAACTAAAGACAATATTCAGCTCCTCAGTTTTTTTTCTCCTTTAGGGGATAAAGTGTAGATAAATGAATATCAGAAGAGTATATCTGAAGATTACAGGGAGGAAAAGATCCTGATGCCTTGAAGGGCGATACATTTCTTTAAGTGACTATGGATTTGTGAACTGCAGTCACTTCTTTGTGCCGTATTTTATTGGGAAATGTTACAGGAGATATGACTGATTTAAACTTTAGTTTATATTACTTCAAAATATTAGATTAAATCACAAGTCACACATGAGTAATGATAATAACAATAAAAATCATTTGCTTTTATTTGCCCCTGTGCTAAATTCCTGAGGTTTAATTTGGAATTTTAAAAATAAGTAGTTATTTGTAGGGGCATCTGGGTGGCTCAGTTGGTTAAGCATCTGCCTTTAGCTCAGGTCATGATCTCGGGGTCCTAGGATGGAACCTGAGTCAGGCTTTCTGCTCAGTGGGGAGTCTGCTTCTCCTTCTCCCTCTGCCTTTCCCCTTCCCCCATCCCATGCTTGTGCATGCTTTCTCTCTCTTTCAAATAAATAGACAAAATCTTTAAAAAAAAAAAGCAATTTCTGAAGCCACCTTCTATGAACAAAACATGGATAATACTAAAAGATAGTGGTGAAAGAGCGTGCTTACTTCAATTGGTTAGTAGGATGGCATATTCCGTGCTCAATACTCAATGTAGTCCTACCTTAAGATCCGCTATAAATGGGATCCTTGTAATTCCCCCAAACTCATATGCTGAAGTCCTAATCTTTACTGTGGTGGTTTTGGGGGTGAAGGCATACATAGGGAAGTAATTAGATCATAACACAGGGCCCTCATGAATAGTATTAGTACCCTTATAAAAGAGACCCCAGGGAGTTCCCTTGTCTCCCTCAGCCATGTGAAGTTATAGAGAAAAGACAGCTGTCTATAACCCGGGAAATAAGTTCTTAAACACTGAATCTGTCAGTGCCTTCATCTTGGACTTCCCAGCATCCAAAGCTGTGAGAAAAAAAATTCTGTTGTTTAGTTCTAAACTACTCAGGCTATGATATTTTGTTATAGCAGCAGAACAGACTAAGATAGTCTCTTTTTCTAGGTGGATTTCACATAGAGCAGCTACAAGTTGATATAAATACTTCTGTGTTTATTTGTATTTAAGCAGAAGGATTCTGAGCGTGAGACAAGCAAAACCATTTTTCTGAGTAGCATATAGCCAATTCAGGTAGAATTAGTTTTGTTCATATTAGCTGTGTAAACAAAAATAGGTAATACTATTTTCTTTGAAATATATAGACATTTCCAAAGTACTTCCTATCCAATTTTCACATAAGTTATTTCACCATGTACAATATTCTTGGGAAGAAGGGCTATCAATGTCACTATTTATTAAATAGGAAAAGTTATGGACTCTAGATCAATTAGCTAATAAAACTATTTTCCTAAAACCAATTTGCCGAAAGCTAATTTTCCATGAGCCAATTCCCTAAACGATAATTCAATAACAATAGTTTGAATAAGAAGAATAATAATACATTCATAGCCATTAAATGCACTTTAAAAATGTTCATTACAACATATTTGGTAAATTAGTGAATTTGATGAAGTTGCTATTTGGCAAATTGATTGGTAAATTGACTTGCTTTTAAACTGACAGATTCATTCCTTCAATACTAAAATAATGCATTTAATGAGCACATACTATATGTCACAGATTGGATGTTTAATACTGAATGAGGCCGCACTAAAGAAATTATAGTTAATGGAAGAGAGAGCGGAGAACATTATTGCAGAATGGAAAGTGCCACAGTATTTGTTATGGGGATACAGAGGAAGGCCATAGGGGAGAAATAGCTAATCCATCTGGCTATTGGTCACAGGAGGCTTCTAAGAAGAGGTGATACTTGACCTGACACTTGGAGGCTGAAAGTGATTTATCTAACAGAGGGAGCAAGTGATCAGAACGTAGGTCAAGGGATCAGGATGTGCTAAGGCAGTGGTTTTCAAACACTGGTCACAGTGTTCATGAAATAAATGTCAAATAAAAATAAAATCAAGATTGACATTTAAAAAGTAAAATAGAATGGAACAAACAATACCAGAAGGCATGGGATGGCTAAGTATTGTCTTGAGCAAATCTGTTTTAAATATGTCTATGTCATACATATGCCATATTATCAAATATATGTCTTACTGTGCATCATAGTCAATAGAAAAGGCACAGAAGAAAGGGAGAAAATGCTAATAAATGTACTACACGGAGGCTGTTAAGAGGGGGAGGAAAAAATTCAGTACGAGAGACTACAGGCAGAGAAGCGTGGAGAAATAGCAGAGTATGGAGGGACTAATAGGCATTCCAAGAAGTTTGGACTTTATCCCGAGGATCCAAGGAATCACTAAAATGATTCATGGCTTAAATAAACCAATTTTCTTTCACTCAAGAAGTTTGAAAAATGGTATAGAAGAATGAATATAAGAAAGAAAAGTATTTTTTCCAATGCTACTATTTACCCTTCAACCAAAGCTTTTATTTCTTAGAAGACACAGCTACTGTCAGTGTCTATTTTGGTAAAAATGTGCCATATATGCTCTATTCCTTGAATTTTCACTTTGGACAAGGCCATTACATTTCTTATTAAAAAAGATGAAGGATCTAGCACAACTACAGTACTTTCTCTTCCCCTTCTACCATATGAATGGGGTTGGATGTTTGTTTTGTTTTCTTTTTTGGGATGGTTGCATTTATAATTTGAGGTACTATACTTAAGTCTTGGTATTTCGGTTACAACTGACTCTTTATTATGGAAATATAGAAATTAATATTGTAAATACTTGATAGAAAACTATAGATTGAACCTGTTACCCTTAGAAATTTCCAATTTAGATGACAGAAAAGGTATATCTCTCAATCTCTCTTGTCTGTCTTCCACATATATATTTATCTACGTATCTTTATATCAAACCCTACGATATCCTTAAAAATCCAGAAGATGACAGACATAAACCTGTAAGAAGAGAGACAGCAAATGTAATCATATTGGTAAAGCCATCAAAACAGAGAATCAGTACTGGGCATTCTCTAAATTGTGACTTAGTTCCCTGCTTCCATTTGAGTGCCTCAATTCTTTCTTTAACTCTGTGACTTTATAATGCACGTTCCATGTTGGTTTCCTTGGGACAGGAGATCTATATCTTTTCCTTCTTTTCTTTACCTCCGTTTTGAGAACCACATGCTTTTGAACAGAAAACATTAATAATTGCTTCTAAAGCCATTAATGTAAATTGGCAACTATACGTTCTTGAATTTACAAAGCACTTCCACATGTTTCTGATTAAATCATGACAGTAAGCCTGGAAGATAGGCAGGCCAGACATTATTATTGTTCAAGTTTTATAGGTAAGGCCCAGAAATATTATGTTCCTTGTGGTAGGCCAAAATAATTGTAATGACAGTGAACATTATTTGGAAGCTTACTAAATTGCCAGGCACCGCTCTATTATTACAGCATTTGCAATTGCTAACAATATGCCTTGGAAAAATTCAATCTCTCCAAGTTTTAAGTTCCTTACTTACAAAATTGAGAGGTTGATAATGATCTACTTCATGGGCTATTCTGAAGGATAAGGATGCCATGCAGGTAAAGTGCTTAGCACAATGCTTGGAATGTGGATAGCGTTCAATAAATGTTGGCAATTATTGTTGGCCGCCTCTCACTCCATCCACCACTTCCTAGCTATTTAACCTTGACTGTCACTTAGCTTGTGTGGGCTTCAAAGCCTCCTTATTAATTAAATGGAACAAATGAAGCTTATGGGGTTTAAACTTAACTGAAAGCCACACAGCTAGGAAATGATAGATTTCGGACTTGAACTCAGCTCCTAGTACATCTATTTAATCATTAGGTTAGATCTAAAAATCTCGTCCCAGGAACTTTGTGTGTGGGATTCCTGTGTGGCAGTTAATGAGAGTTATTTAGAATGTTATAGATATTGCCATTTACTAGACATTCTTTTTCACAGTTACAACAAATCTGTTACAAATCTACGCATATGACATAACTGAGAATGACTAAGTTGAAGGAAGAGTAGAAGGCAAGCTCTAGTACAGATTTTTGGTGCTTCTCCATTTCCTTCGAGTGTTTTATTTAAATAATCAAGCCAATGATCGCCTATTAATGATCAAAATTCAAAATTTTGTTTGAGTTTTTAGGGGAATGATCTTTGTGTAAGAGAGGTGATAGAGAAGTGGGAAGTTTTCTGTCGTTATTTTGGTTTTAGACTTCAGAAAACAATACAATCAAGAATAAAGTGTACAGTGTATAAGGGTTCTACATGAGCCACCTCTTTTATCCGGTCACGTGAGGAGATGAAATCTACACATAGGACTTTTTCCAGATATGTCCATCTTATTCCTTTAAACCACAATAACGAAAAATCTCTTAGTTCAATTACTTCTAAAAAATGGATTAAGAACCATCTAACTTCGCCATTTAAAAAAAATCTCACCACGTTGCTTTGTTTTCATGACCTGGAGAAGATGCTAATTAAGGTATGAGCTTTGCTTTCTTTAATCTGCAAAATGAGGGGGAGTTTGGGATAATGATGTCTGTCCTGCTTACCTCTCAGGGATCTTCTGAAGCACTCTGCAATGTTATGATATAATTATTATTATGCTCCAGACTCTCCAGTTTAGATGCACGTACATAATTATCATAGCTAACCTTTCCGTACGGCTCACAATATGCTAGGCACTGTTCAAAGCATGTTACATATATTAAGTCATAGAACCAATGCAACAACCTTCTGAGGTTGATACTACCAAGATCCTCCTTTTACATTTGAGAAAACTGAGACAGACCCTAGGCACCAGCGGTCAAATCCAGGCTGTGTGTCTCAGAGTCTATGCGTGTAACCACAATGCAGTACTGCATCCTGGGAGACTCTTCAGGATTTTTGTGTCACATAGATCTTTTTTTCTGTCTATCTATGCTAGACACTTAAATACAATGAAAATACCATAAATTTTTGGAGTTCTTGATACTTCTAATACCCTTCCAATATCAATCTGTGATGGGTCGCTTCTCTCTGTCCATGTGCCTGCTTCTGTGAGTCTTTCTTTCTGTGCCCCTTTTTGTTGCTTCTAATGATTACTGAGGGGCCTGAGGCTCAGTTTAAGTAGATACTCAGCTCTGTTTCTTACACAAAGAGCACTTCTGACACCAAATATGTGGGTTTGGTTTTTTTTTTTTTCCCTACACCAACCAATTCTCCAACTCTCCAGTCACTAACTGGGTGTCCTTGCAATTCAGTTCAGTTTGGACACTAACTATTCAGGAGTCAGTGCAAACCCCAGTCACGTCAGACTGCGTATGCTTCAGACACCAGTTGCAAGTCTGGGCCACCAGTACTTCTGGCTGACTTAATTATATTATAACATATTAATTATAACAAAAGATGACTCTATTCCCCCTATTACCCAGGAAATTAACAAGGGTTTTAGAAGCCCTAGGCCAGGAGTAGGGGACAAAGACCAAATATCTATTTCTTATTATATCACTGTATCCCATTAGACTGTTAGAATTAGATCTAAAATAATTGAAATGATTATGGAAGAAGCCTGAGGAATATTCTGTGAGTGAAGTACTAGGGTTTTCTTCATGGACATGGTGGCATTCAAATTTATTTTGCTGTTTTTCTTTAACTTTGTTGTGTAGCCAGATTTAGCAGCTATCTATGGTGACCATAATGCCTGGATTTCAAACAGTTGGTCTCATAGTTAGAAATACTAGCAGTTGGGAAACATGGGTGGCTCAGCGATTTAGTGCCGCCTTCGGTCCAGGATGTGATCCTGGAGACCTGATATTGAGTCCCACATCGGGCTCCTTCATGGGGCCTGCTTCTTCCTCTGCCTGTGTCTCTGCCTCTCTGTCTCTCCCCGTGTCTCTCGTGAATAAATAAATAAAATATTAAAAAAATACTAGCAGTCCATATGTTCCAATTTTGGCCAAAAGCTTTTGTTCCTATACAAATAAAGGACTTTCAGAGAAGAGAAACATTACTGAATTTCATTAGATCAACAAGAAAATCAGGTCTCTAGACTGCAAATCATCTTGTATTTTCTGTAGCTTCTTGTCTTTAGTTTAACAATAAGAACACATGTCCAAAAAGAATCCAGGAATTGGAGATGAATAGGCCCATTTGGTTGGGGTTGTTCAACCCCTTTGCTGATGGTGCCCATGTCCCCCAGAGCCAGTTGCAGTCTGGTTTTAAATGAGTCAATTGGCAAAATTTCTTAGGCTTTCCTTTCAGGAGAGCCCAGAGCCTAATGACTATCACATCCAGGAATGTTTTCCTGACTTTCAGCACAGACATCTCTCTGGAAGACGCTCATGGCTCTGGTTATGCTAACCCAAGACAGCAATATTTCTTCATGTTTATGGGTTCTTATCCATCAGATGAAGTGCTTGATAATTATGTAAATACCTTGGATGGATTCCAGACTGAAAGTCTTCAAAAAGCAAACAGATTAATCATATACTAAAAGAAGGCACAGGACCCACTTGTACTCTTATTAGATAAACAAGCCATCCCTGAACAATATCTTATTCTGAAAGCAATGCCCGAGCACAAGAAAAAACAGTGAAGCTTGCAGGGCAGTTCAAAAGTTTCTGTTTTCTCCAGGTTCTAGATGTTCCTCTTTCCCCCTCTCCAATCTTCCTTCCCCAAATCAATCAGCCACTGATAACCTTGTAATAAATGTCCACATACACACAAGGAAACATACGTTCACTTATACACACTTTACTTCTGTGCTCAGTTCTTAAATATTCCCACATGTCCTGTGCTCAAGGATTTTGTCTATCTCCAAAGCATTCTTGGTCCTATAGTTTATTTTTGATGCTTCCCAAACTGGGCTAAGAAAACTCTCCAGAAAGTGTCTTGAGTATTCTTGTGGATCCATTTTAGATCCATTAGGCGAGTCACTGACTATAGCTCCTTTGGATCTTTATTGAAATAAGTCAATCGGAGAAGAACAAACATTATATGGTCTCATTCATTTGGGGAATATAAAAATAGTGAAAGGGAATAAAGGGGAAAGGAGAAAAAATGAGTGGGAAATATCAGAAAGGGAGACAGAACATGAAAGACTCCTAACTGGGAAACAAACTAGGGGTGGTGGAAGAGGAGGTGGGCGGGGGGTGGGGGTGACTGGGTGACGGGCACTGAGGGGGCACTTGACAGGATGAGCACTGGGTGACATTCTATATGTTGGCAAATTGAACATCAATAAAAAATAAATTTATTAAAAGTATTTTTCCAAAAATACTCAAGTCATAACTCCTAAAGCCTGTAAAATTTGAATGAAACATATAAGCAAATAAACAGAACTTAAAATCTTTATAAAACTAAGAAGAAAAAAACAAACAACAAATAACCCTTCCATCTTGAATAAAAATCTACAAAATGTATTCTCCTTAATTAGGTTAATTAACTACTTCCTAATATGTATTTTTTAGAGATTTTATTTATCTTAAGGGAGAAGAGAGAGAGAGAGGGAGAGCACGAGCAGGGGAGTGGGGGCAGAGGGAGAAGGAGAAGAGGACTCCTCGCTGAGCAGGAAGCCCAATGAGGGCTTTGATCCCAGGACCCCCCAGATCATGACCTGAGCCAAAGGCAGATGCTAAATTGACTGAGCTACCAAGGTGCCCCTAATTACTTTCTAAGATTTTTAATCTTTAGTTGTTCAGGGCTTGGTTGTAATGTTCAAGAGTTTAAAAATCCAGGTATGGTTTTATGATTCTGATAGCAGCTCTATCATGTCTTCTAATTATTTAAGCTTTGGAGTCAAAGAAGTGTTTCAAGATCGCTCTGACATGCAATCTCTCTGTTCTTGGTCTACTGGTGGTTATCATAAAGAAGGCTTAGAGCTGATACAGTGTAAAATATGGAGTACTTCCTTTACTCTCATTCTTAATTAAGATCTGGTGGAGAAAAAAACTGGTGGGCGAAGTCTTGGCATTATTTAGCTTTTTTTAGCAAGCAACCAAGAACCTTAAAATGCCAGAAAAAGATCTACATATACTTTCCTTTGAAGGTAAAGAAACTGGGACCCATAAGTTCCCTGCTTCTGAAATGAAAACAACAAAAACAAAAAATGCAGGGGTGGGGTGGGCAAAATGGGACTTCTACTCATTCATTTTTCTACTACTGACTAGGTCAAGTTCTCCATGAATGCAGCTAAAAGAAAAGAATCGACTTTCTAAGGACATTTTAGCTCAAGACTTCAGTTTTGAAACTAAATAGAAAATTATAAAGAGGCTCAGGGGTGCCTGGGTGGCTCAGTCAGTTGAGCATCTGACTCTTGGTTTTGGCTCAGGTCATGATCTCAGGGTCGAAGGATGGGGCCCCAAGTCAGGCTCTGTGCCCACGGTGGAGTCTGCTTGAGATTCTCTCTTTCCTTCTGCTATCTCTTCTCTCTCTCTCTCTCTCTCTCTCTCTCTCTCTCGCTCTCACATAAATAAATATTTTTTAAAGAAAATTGTAAGGAGGCTGGATTAATATGCAGATCAGTACCATCATAAGGAGGGATGAGAACCTACTAAGCTTCTCATCATATACAACAAGACTATTGATTACTCTTAGTCATATCAATAATAATGATAAAAATAGCAAACATTAAATATTTATTATGTGCTAGTCATTATAATGAATGCATTAAGTGCATTATCTCATGTATTACAAAAACTCTATGAAGTAGGTACTATTCATCCCAACTTTATATTTATTTATTTATTTCTAAAAATCAATTTTAGTGAGGAATAACTTAAGTGCAATAAATTCAATGAGTTTTGGGAGATAGATATTCTTGTGAAGCCACAACCATAATCTAGATATAGAACAATTCCGTCACTTGTAAAATGTTTTTGTGCCCCTTCCCTGTTCATTCTTCCTTCTGCCTCTAGCCCAAGGCAGCCATTGGTCTCCTTTTTGTTACTGTAGATTGGTTTACATTTTCTAGAATTTTATATGAGTTTTTATATAAATGGAATCATACTGTATGGGTCTGGCTTCTTTCACTCAACATAATGATTTTGAAATTTATACATACAGTTGTCTGTTTGAGGAGTTAATCAATCAATTAGTTATTGATGTGTACAAATGTCATATTTTGTTTATTCATTCACTTGCTGATGGTCTTTATTTTTTCCTCAGTGTTTGGCTTTTGCTCAGTTTTTACTGGGCCATTTGTCTTCTTATTGAGTTGTAGGTGTTCTTTATATGTTCTGGATATAAATCCTTTCATACAATGTATTGCAAATATTTTCTTTCAGTCTTTGTCTTGAATTTTGATTCTTTTAACAGTGGTTTTTAGAGAGCAATTTTTAAAATTTTGATGAAGTCTAATATATTAATTTTCTATCACTTATTTGTGTGTGGTATGTAACATATCTTTGCCTGCTTTATAGTTACAAAGATTTTCTGTTATACTTTCTTTTAGAAGTTTTATAGTTTTTGGTTTGACGTTTAAGCCTATGATTCATTTCTGGTTAATTTTTGGTAGGGTGTGATGTCTATTTTTCCCCATATATATAACCAGTGGTTCCAGTACAGTTGAAAAGTTTCCCCTTGTCACTGAATTGCCCTAGTACCTTTGTCAAAATCAATTTATCATGTGAGTTTATTTCTAAGTTCTCTTCTGTTCCACTGATATATAGGTCTACTCTTTCACCAACCACTCTGTCTTGATTATTGCAATTTCATACAAAGCACTGAAATCAGGTAGAAGGAGTCCTCCGACATTATTTTTTAAAAAACAATGACTGGTTATTTTATATCCTTCACATTTCCATAGAAGTTTTAAAAAGAACTTGACAATTTCTATAAAAAGCCTGCTGGGATTTTTGATTGGGATGGCATAGAATTTATAGATCAATTTAAGGGAGAATTGGTATCTTAACAATATTGAGTCTTTTAATCCAAAACTAATATAATTTTACAATTATCTAGGTTTTAATTTCTCTTACAATTTTTTTTTAGTTTTTAGCATAGAGGTCTTATGTTAGATTTATTACAAATTTTTGTTAAATTTTTTACACTTTTTTGGAAATATTTATTCTTTAAATGTGTTACATTTTTGATGTTGTACATAGAAATATTTTTTATCTTATATCTTAGCTGTCTGCTGATTATATGTAATAATATAATTGATTTTTGTATATTAACCTTATATCTTTGACAAATTCACTTACTAATTCTGTTAGTGGTTTTGTTGATTCCTTCAGATTTTCTATAGAAAGGAATAAAAATTAGAAACTTACCATATGCTGGTCATTTATTTAATATTACACTTTTCTCCAAAATCTCTAAAGCCTTTAGTTTTCTTTTGTTTCCCCCCCCCCCCCCCCCCAGGGTTCATAGTTTTATCTGTACAGAAACTGGAATTCTTCTTTTTTTTTTTTTCAGATTTATTTATTTATTTATTTAAGAGAGAGAGAAAGATCACAAGCAGGGGGAGGGAGAGGGAGAAGCAGACTCCCCACTGAGCAGGGAGACGGATGCGGGGTTTGATCTCAGGATCCCAGATCATGACCTGAACCAAAGGCAGACACTTAACTGACTGAGCCACCCAGGTGCCCCAGAAACAAGAATTCTTTATTAATACTCCTATTTTATAATGAGGATATTGAGACTATGGGAAATTAATAAACTTGCCCAATGTTGCACTGTAGCAGGCGGGAGCCATATTTTAGTTCGAAGTCTGTCTTAATTTAGAGCTTTTAATATATACACATCTATAAAATTTACCACAGTGTCAAATGAGGGCCCACTAATTATTAACCTATAAATTCAAAATGACATTTTCCTATTTCCTATTGATTACTGAATTCTGATATTTCAGTGACAATGAGAAAGTACAATCTGATTGAATGTCATTTGTTTTCATTTTGTTTTATTGCTAGTTTTTGTTCATTTTATCCCTCACCTGGTAGGGACATGGTCAAGAGATAGCTATAGTGTCTTTCCTCACTCTTAGGTACCTAGTGCCATTTGCTGAAATAGAGAAGAACATTTCACTTCACTAAGGGAAAAGAGAAAAATAATCTATCACTTAAAACTTAAAAAGTGGATTTTTTCCAGGAAGCGATTTTCAAAGACATACTTACCATAAAGATGAAAGTTATGCTTCCAAAGAAATGTCCAGATATTTTTACTTTTTCAGGGTTAGATATGACAAAGCATAAATAGCATGCACATCATTTCACTACTAGTATTCTTTTGAGTCTAGGTGGGTATTGGGGGCATGCATATTTTTTTTCTTTTTCTAGAAGAATGAATGTATTAAAAACAGTGGAAACCCATTTAGTTCTTTGCTTTAATCATTAAATGAGCTTGATTAGACTTAATTACACTTGTCAGAAGTTTATTTAGTTTCTTGGTCTTTTCAAAGAGCTAGCTTTATATTTAGAGTCTTGATTTTTGCTACTAATTTAGGACTTTTGTTGGTTGTGTCTACACTTGTTTTCTTTCTTATTAAAATTCTTAAAAGATTTTATTTTTAAGTAATCTCTACACTCAACATGTGGCTGGAGCTCACAACCCTGAGATCATCAGTCATATGCTATACTGATGGAGCAGCTAGGTGCCCCCTTCTTTTTTTAAATTTTGATTTCATATTTAATAATCTCTTTTTTTCAAATCAAAAAAAAATAATCTCTTTTTTTGGCACCTTTTTGGGTCTGCTTGGTTGTTCCTTCTCTAGCTTTTTGAAATAAAAGTTTAGTTAATTTATTTTCATTCTCTCTTTATCTCACATATGTACTTCAGGCTGTAGACTTTCTTGAGTTCTTTTTTGGCCATCTCCCACCTTTTTTGATGTATAGTGTTCTTATTTACATTCATTTCTAAATAGATGCTAATTGCAGTTTTGATTTACATTTTGGTCTGGGTTTCCTTGAAAGCAATGCCTGAGACAAAAGCTTGTGTGTGGGTAGTTTGGGAATATGACTCTAGGCATCAGGTGTGTGGGACAGTGGGAATGATCAGGGAAGAAAGAAATGCCAAGACCAGGATGCCTCATCCACACAGGCAAAGGTGTTAAATCTCATGGGACCTTTTTGAGGAGACTTTTGAAATAGGTCTTACAATTGTCCACCTGGAAAATAAATTAGGGATATTCTCATCCATTGGCTCCCAAACTTCAATAGCTCAAGGGTGGTTCTATGGGTCTTAAGTCTCTTGCATTTCAAGACTGAACGTATCCAAGTATAGAAAAGGTTCCTATGTGCATCTCATACCAAAATATCAGAGAAGTCCCAGAGCAAGAAGAGAAATGAATAGTTTGTGATTCAAGGTCATGGAACTCCCAGGTGCTTATGCGTTCAATATCCCCAATGCACGTGTGATCCAGGTAAGGCTGTAGTAAGAGAAGGTGCCCAGAGACTATGAAAGCACAAGATGTCTGTTACAATTTCTTTCTTTCTTTTTTTTAACCTAAAGAAGTGTTTAGGGGCATAATTTAAAAAATGTTCATAGATTTAGTTTTTACTCACTTTACTGTTAGTTTTACATTCTGCCCATTGGTTTTTAAGGGCAAATTCCATATATCCTAGGATTGCATCTCTTCTAAAAATCTAATCACTTTTAACATGGAGGAGATTTTTTTGAGGAGAAAGTCTTATTTACCAGAAGGAAAAGAGCCAAATTTATTTATCCTAAGATCTAAAACTGATAATACCCAGAACACTTTTCAAAATCCTCCCAATCTAACCTAATAAACCAGTATTTGTGGTACATTGTGACCAAAACTATAGAGAAATGTACAGAGGTCAATGGGAGGAGAGGGGAGTAAGAAAATGAAACTAGACTGGGCAGTTCAGAGAGGAGTCAGAGACCATGCGACTTTTGAGCGTGGCCTTTATGAGTGGGCACAATTTTCCTGGCGTAAGGTATAGTATTCGCAGAGGCATAGATATCTGAATGATCTCTGTGTTCACAGAGAATGTATGGGGCCTACTTCAGTAGGGAATCCGCTTATCTTGTCTGTTCACTCTGGGCAGAATTTTTCACATAATTTCCATGTGAGGCTATCTAGTCTAATCATCTTCCCAAAACAATAACTAAAATGACTTTATTATATGTAATTTATGAAAGCAACGGAAGATTAATTAACAGTTCCTAAAATACTGTGGAATGAGAACTTTATGAAGTCTATTATATAATCCAAGTGTATATAATACATATGTGTATATAATACATATGCTGTACTTTTATACATATATAGTACATATGAAACTGGCATTAACTTTTAGTTTATTTTGCTAGAGAACTGGCAAAAACTTTACCTAGGTATGACCAAGGAAAATGTCTCTTTTCTACTGTAATTTCTATACGATTGTTTTAAAGAAATTTTTTATTTAAATTCAATTAGCCAACATAAAGTATATATTTAGTTTAAGATGTAGTGTGCAATGATCTTTCAGTTGCTTATAATACCTAATGCTCCCGATATCACATGCCCTCTTGAATGACCATCACCAAATTACCCCACCCCCCTACCTACCTCCCCTCCAGCAATCCTCAGATTGTTTCCTAGAGTTAAGAATCTCTCATGGTTTTCTTCCCTTTCTGCTGACTTCCCATTCAATTTTCCCTCACTTACCCTATGACCCTCTGCGCTGTGTCTTATAGTCTACATATAAATGAAACCACATGATAATTGTCTTAAACACTGTGTTTTGGGCTTTTCTGAAGGTTCCAGGGTGGTACGCTCTGAAACGACTGCTTATTTGTATTGGTGTCTTTTATAGAAGTCCTAGAGCTTGGGGCTGCATAAATATGATTTTGCTAAGAACAGTTTTTATCAACGATCTTTCCAGGGAGGTTTTACTAGCCTCTAACATAATTTATAAATGTCTGCCTCAAGTTATTTATTGCCCGGGGAAGAGCTTCCCTCTTTATGTCATAGTTCTATAGCTCTGTATCATTCAATTTGAGCACCCTACTATTTCCATTCTTACTGTACCACGTCAGAGAAAAGGAGATTGACAGCTATTTTTGCTTTTTGGAAAGTCCGAAAACTACCAAACATAGTCCAAGTTGAAAAAAGCTACTTTAATTTGGAGAAATTTGAACTGAGTAATTCTCTGTATCATAAAAATATATAACTTCTAACTGTAGCAGCCTAGGATTAAATTAGAGTAATTATTATTATTATTATTATTATTATTATTATTTATCATTTCATACTCATAGACACATAGGTGATATCTTGTAATAGAGATATGGTTTTTAGAGAATTGTCATACTGTACCTGTAGTTTAAAGGATTGTTCTGGCAGCAGAATAAAGGATGCTATGCAGAGAGCCTAGTCAAGTTAGAGATGAGGGGATAGAATGTATTAAAATATAGAATATTAAGATATTCTAAGACAGGATAAAGGAGATGGGACATAGTCAAGAGATATCCAGAACATAGAGTGACCTGGACCTAGGACCAGATGGGAAGTGGAAGATGAGAGAGACAGAGGAGACTGGATTCTAGGGAAAAATAACTCCAAGATTAAATACATGAAGTCATTTTCTATTATTTGAAAACAAGTTAATTCACCTGCAGAGGCTGTTAATCATTCAAGTTACAAAGTCAGTTACTTCAGCTTCACACTTAAACTGGGGGGAAAAATTTCAGTGGTATTTGTAACCACGTACTACGTTTCAGAAACGTGATTCAGCAAATCAGAAGGCTCTGTGTGAGCCCTGCTGTATTGCTTTAATATAGGAGTGCTGAGGGGAGGCTTATCTAGAGAGAAACACAATGGGCTCAAAGGTAGGAAATATTACAAGGAGGCTGCATCTCTGGTAGGACTGCAGTATGTGCTGAAAGAGATTATCCAGAACAATTGACTCTGCTTAGTGAGGACACAAAAACAAAACCACAACCAATCCTTTCTCAGGCTTTTTTTTCCAAAACCAGGGGAAAAAATGTTCTACTTGTGAGAGGGGAAAAAAAAAGAAGAGTTGAGAAAACATCATTTGTTCTTTGGATATTTTAGTGAAGGATCCCTGGGAAGTTATGGCTTACTGTATCTTTCACCATTATAGTACAATTTCACTTCATGAGAACAGTGGTGTACACTCCTGTTTTCATCCCCTGTGCCTCTTTTTACTTTCTTTCCCTGCATCATTTTCTTTTCACAACAAATGTCCATAGGGACAAAATGGATGAGATGTATTAATAAATGCTTTATTAGATGGAAAAAATGGAGTGAATTGTTCACAAAAGATCTCATCATGAAGATTCTCTTAGAGATTGAATACTTATCCTGATAGGGTGATGATATTTCCTTGGAAAAAACAACTTCGTATACCATAAAATATTGTATATGTGTGTTTTGGAAAGAGATGCACTTGTTCTGGCTGATAATCAGATGCAAGGCCAATGACCTTCCAGAATTCTTGTACTTTTCATGCCCAATTAAAAAGAAACCATTAATCATTTGTATTCTCTATTCTGGGATTAAATGCATGGACTACTCTTATAGACATTGCATCTATAGTACTACTTTCTTTTTCTCAGATGCTGGTTTTTAGAATCCTAATATGGTCATAATTTGGGGTTGGTAGAAAATATTTGTACTGCAAATTGTCAGAGCCTGTACTAAGGGATAATTACTTTAAATTAATTAGGGAAGACATTCTGGTGGTAAAGGACACTTTATAATATGAGGATTAAAACAATTATCTGGCTGCCCCATTGCAAAATAATCCTTCTTCTGTCCATATCTGGCTAATATGAATTTTTTTGTCTTAAAATCTCCAAATAATTTCTTCACTGTTCTACTGCATTTTATCTGTGTGAATATGCCACCTTAATGATCCTAGTCTAAGTAGATAAAAAGAGTCCCCCTTGCATTATTAAATCTGCCCTTTAGGAAATACTTAATTTAACATATAATTTGTTAAAGAGTGAAATATATCACATAATGCTGTAAAACTTGTACATAGTCTTTTCTCAATTAGGGTAAAAGAACTATGCACTCTGTAAGTTGAACCCAGACTTTCTGTCATCAAATCTGCCACAAATATTCTCACTGCACCGTCCCCACAAGGAAAGCTGGAAAGTGATTTTTTTAAAAAGCAGCAGTGGCTCTTTCCTTCCCCTTTCTTTTCTCTTTCTTTCTCTTCAGCGACTGGTCTAAAAGCCCTTTAGGAGCAGAGCAAGGTAGGGGTGTAGCTGGGGAGCAGGGAGAGGTGCTAGAAGGAAACTAGAAAGGTCTGGGAGGGGTGTCAGTGGCTGGGAGCAAGCAAAGCTTGTGAGTCTGAGGACTTCTGCACAGTGTAGGAGATGGGAGCCTGAGCTTGGAGAAGAGGGCATGGGTGCACAGGGCCGGCTTCACACGATGTGTGAGGTTGATGGCAAGTAGGAGGACATCTCTAATGGAGGGGGCAGCTCAGAGCAGGTGAAGCCCAAAAGGGATGAGGAGAGCTCCCAAGCAAGGGGGGAAGAGGCAGTGGTGTTGAACAACCAGTCAATTATGGAGGAATTGATCAAATAAAAATGTTAAGGATAACACAAACCAAGTTTCTCACTGTCAGGGGAGAGAGTTACAACCATGCAAAGGGAGGAAACTAGAGCAAACCTGAGGTATTAGATTGGAATTGGTGTAAAAAACCATTTAATACATGGGTTTCAGTATGTAGACAGATATAGGAATAAATAGCACTGTAAATGAATGTGCGCAGGCACCACACATACATGTCTTCCCTAGATTTGTCCACAAAGTGGACTTGGGAGCAGCAACTCTCCAATGGACAGTGGCCCATCTAATATCTAGACCTTGATTTCTAAATACAATTTATTTAAAGGAATGACATGAAAGGAAGAATGGCTAATTTCAGGGCTTTGATGGGGGGATTACCAGATGCTGCTGGAACATCTTGCGCCATAAACTAAGGAAGTGCTCAAAGACTGACAGGGACATATCACAAGGATGTAGGATCCAGCTGAAAGAGGTTTTCACTAACTAAATTTGGGACAGATGGAACATCAATGTAAATAATTGTAATGATGGGTGTAATCCACTTAATAAAATTAGAATGCATGAGTCTATTCTGATATAAATAAATTAATACATTGAAAATATGATGAGAAATGGGATTCTTACATAGTTTAAAAGAAGCTTCTCACAAAATTAATTCCTAATTACGAAGAGAAAAGGAATTACAGCATCATTTCTGTGATATTCCTGCCAAAGATCCATAATCTAATGTAATTATGTGGAGGAAACTTCAAAAATTTCTGATTAAAGGGCTTTTTATAAAATAACTGGCCTATATCTTCAAAACTGTCAAGATTGTGAGACTGAGGAATGGTCCCAGACTGAAGGATATTGAAATGACATAAATAAATGTGATGTGTGTTTCTTTTAATGTAATAGATATTATTGAGACAATGGGAAAAACATGAATAGGATATGAGGATGAGATGGCAGTAATACGTCAGTGTGATCTCCTGAGGCTGCTGGTCATACTGTGATTGTCTAGTGGAGGAAGGTCCTTTTTTGCGGGCACTACCCACTAAAGCATCTGAGAATGCATGGGCATCAGATCAACATCTTACTTTTTGATAGTTTTGGAAAAAAGTTCTTAGTAATTATTTGTAGCTTTTATGTAAGGTAGGGAACAGTTCAAGATAGATATCCTAAAAAAAAGTAACTCAAATCACAATATTGTTCATGGTTCATTACTGGGTAAGCCCAACTATTTTAGGAGAAAATACACCAGCGTTCCGAAGTTCACTTTTCTTTTACCCTTGAGCTTTGACTCAGCTTTTCAAATGTTGTTTTATCATGGAAAACAACGTTCTTAAGAGGTTTTTTTTTTCTCCCCACTCATACCTTATTAGCAGTTAATATGTCCAAATCAAATTATTGCTAACTAGCTAAAATAGTTCAAAAAGGCTTGCAAAGCGCATACAGATATCCTACATTCAGGTTTTTCCTGTTAAATTACAAAGGAAAGCTCTCTCTCAGGCCCTATGCTTCATTAATTTTAGGAAGTCCTTCCATGTCAAGCTTCAACTAATTTTTTAAGGCACTTTTTACATCTCAGAATCTTGAACTGCAGCTAATTGCTGCCAGTCATCTATTTGGTGCTGAATCTGAGCAAGAACTTGTAAGCATCTATGCACCTTGACCTGTTTGCTGCTACCTGATATTTGAAAATCTTCCAGGAGTGAATGTTCCTAGGAAGAAGGACACTGAAAACTACAAAGACAGATTTACTTAAATCACTGTATTTCTCTAGAAAGATGGCAACTTGAAGACATTTTGGAAAGTTTTTCTCATCAGACCTTCTGGATAGATTTGCTGCAGTATGAAAATGTCTCACTTCTTTTAGAACCAACTGTGGAAAATATTGCTTCATGACATGCAAATAGGCTTAGTTTATTTGTGTGTGTAAATTGTTTTCATAATTTTGGTCCATATGGTACAGAATTGTCATTACAAAAATTAACAAAAAATTTACAAAAATATTTTCTGGAGTAAGTATACCTGTGTGCTCCAATTTGTGATGATACATATGTGGATTATGTCCTACTGACTTGCAGAACAATTACCAACGTAAATGTATATCTGGCTTCCCTGAAAATATTTAGATTCTTAATTTTATGTCATAAGATATTAAACCACTTCCTTATTTATTACATCGTATTTATTGAATACCAACTGTGTACAAGAGCTGCCTTATGTGACCAGATAATATGTATTTTTATGCATATTGGGAGTATTTTATCCAGTTTATATGCAAAAAATGCATGCTCATTTTACTTATTCATTGAAAAATTAATTAAAATATAAATTGTTGGGTTAAATAACTAAATATGTGGATTTTCATTATTCTCAAAGATCAGTGACAATTGATGATTGATTAAAAGTTGTAAAATGATAGTTGGGTATTAACTGTAGCTGTTTTTCTTATCGTATCTTAAAAGCCAGATGAGTTAGGGGATTTGGAAAGCCATGGGCTCTTGTTTGTCCTCCTTTGTTGTTTTCCTGTTGAGAAAGATAAGAAAATATTGATCCAGAAGAGGATGTTTGCTTTATTTGACTAGAAAGGAATTTATATATATCTATATTTTATGTTACATCTTCCCACTGCCTTCCATGCTTTGATAAGAAAGTATATGCTTTTTTCTTTTTGCTAATTCCTTTCTCATATTCCTATCCATCTTTGGTTTTGAAATACCAATGATGGGTACATTAGCACAGGATTCTTGGAGATTTTGAGACTGTTGATTAGGAGAGTCTACTCTCCCTGCTCCAGGGAAGACAAAGGGTCCAGAAGCCTTGATAAGGGAAAGAAAGACTGGGCTACTGTGGAAATTGTATGCATAATTTCTATGTTTCTATTGGAGTTTGATAGTACAATAGCAGATGAAAAATCTGCCAACATTATCAACGTAACCCAAATTGCTGTTACCATTTTCATAACTGAAGTGAAGATTCAGAAATTCTTTCATTTATGCAACACTTCCAGTCACTTTGCAGGGGAATGAAGATATATTCTTGCCCAAATCAGATGTGATTCCTGCCCTCACGGAGTTTATAGTCTCATAGTGGAAACAAAGAGTAAATAAGTGAAAACCAAGCAAGCAGACAGTATAAACTGTGATCATGCTATGAAAAATGACACAAATTAAGAGGGTCAAACAGAAGTGGTTGTAACCCGGAAGAAATAAGCAGAGAGAATAACTTTTTAAGGATGGGCTGTGAAAGAATGGTATAGAGTGTAGGGAGTCTTTCCCTGGGCATATGGATAGATAGGACCTCTAGACAAATAAGTGGGATTGGGTTCATTGTAAGGGATTACAAACAGGAGAGGGGGAGGGTGGCAGTGAGGATAAGCTTTGTCCTCTGCATTTCGATGGAAGAGTGCAAGAGTTTTTGATGAAGTTCATACCTACTCTACCTGAACATTTAAAAATAGCTTCTGTTAAAAAAACTGTCCTATAGCTCCCTGTGACACTTGAATATGTTCCAACTTCCTTATCATGGCTTTCCAAGCACTGAATCAGGCCCCCAACTATTTCTTCAATCTCCTCTCGTGCCTGTCTCTAACTCACTGTACTTCAGAAACATTAGGCAAGGATGCCAAGCTCTTTCCTGCGGCAGGCTCTTTGCACAAGCTGTGTCTCCAGTCTCAAACCTCGTCCACCCTGTCCTCATATGGCTGTCTTCCCAGCATCTCTACACGTCTATGAAATAGCACATGCTCGGGGAGGCTTTCTTAACCATGCCTTCCCTGCCCCTCACAGCTTCATATCTATGGTAGCTTTTATGTCTTTATTGCATAATATCTTTATCACTTGTAATTATTTTCTTTCTTTTTTCTTTTTAAAGATTTATTTATTTGAGAGAGAGAGAGAGAGAGAGAGAGAGAGAGAATGAGTGTGGGGAGGAGCAGAGGGAGAGAGTCCTTAAGCAGACTTCTTGCTGAGTGCCAAGCCCACGTGGGGCTCAATCTCACAACCCAGAAGATCGTGATCTGAGCCTAAACTGAGAGTTGGATGCTTAACTGATTGAGCTAGCCAAGCATCCCTATTTTTTCTGTTTACTATTTTTGTTGTTGTTGTTGTTGTTGTTCATTAATCTACTCCAATAGAAATAAGGTTGGGAAGTCAGGGTCCTTCTTGTTCACCAGGCAGTGTTTGTCACATAGACCTCAGTTCAACAACAGGTAAGAAGTAAATGAATGGCAGGAGCCAAAGGACTCTCTGAGCACGGTTGCTGCTTCTGTAACTGGAGCTCCATGCTCTATCATGCCGGTAACATTTTGACATAAAGTGAATCTCATATACATAACAGCCTAGGTGATCAAAATCAAATGCATCTACTAGGACTTTATAGTAGAACTTCACAAGCCACATTTTGCAAGTTGTAGATATCACCAATATTTTTACCTGAGTGAGGAGTTGATCTATATGATGCAGTTGTTAGAGTATGTTTTTAAAGAAAAAAAAATCCCAAAAATCTGTTCATTGGCCTGAGGTCTTTTTATTTAGTGGGAAGAAGTGAATTCGATATTAGGAAAATATAGTAGCAAATATCGGTGAGAGAAAGATGTGTTCTAGGAGGCAAAAGTAGGCATGTTACCCACACAAGACTTTGGAGACCTCAAATCCACAGGATGACAGGGTGATCATAGTCAAATATCATGTATCCTCAACATGTCAGTATTTCCACAGTGAAAACTAACCAGTATGGATTGTTTATGCCATGATTGCTTGTCCCTCTTTGTGTGCTGTGTCACTGAAAATGTTTCAGGTTACATGCTTCTCTTACTAATACATGGCATCCTTTATTAGGTTCTCTCACATAAGGTTTGCTCCCCTAAAGGGTTCTGCTGTTAACTTTCCTTCCTTTTGAACTGCATCTAAAATAAAGCTCTTTGAAATATTTTAATATTCTAGCTGGTTGGATTCTGAAGGAAAAACAGAAAATGTCTCTGTATTGGGATGGAATTATTTTTTTTAATTTTATATTCAGTGGAAAGAGAATCAGATATTCAAAAATTATATTTTTGCTTTCAGGCTTGGACTTGATAGTTCATCACTTAAGACAAATTATTTACTCTTATAATTTGGTCACTATAATTTAGTCACTGCATAGAAGAATTCTATTTCACTGTCATATAACTATCATCCAGTTTTCTATGTTCTTCTACTAAAAACTTTTTAAATGCCATACAATTTTCTATGTTCTTCTACTAAAAACTTTTTAAATGCCATACAATTTCCCTAGTATGTTTAAATAAAATGTGCTTCTTAAAACAACAATGCCAACATCATGTAAGACTTACTTAATTATACCAATAGAATCTAAAGAGTAGGAGATACATAGGTGGGTAGAAGGAGAGTTGTTGATAGGTTTAAGTAGTTTTTCTGAGGTTAAATTATCATGATTTCTGCTTTAAGTTTTATTCAAGTGAGAGATGCTTCTGGCAAGGTTAAATGGTTGTGTCACAGACTTCTTTGAACTCATGCCTTTAATAATTTCCTTATACCTAAATTGTTATACCAAATGTGTTTTTATATGAATGAACATACATCCCTAAATAGTGGTTTTCAAAATTTAGTATGGTGCGGTAGTACTTTGTAAAATTGCAGATGTCCAATCCCCAATTGTAGAGTGAGATGCAGTAGCCGGAGGGTCAGGCTTCTAAAAATAAGCACTCTGGGTGATTCTGAGGCCAGTGACTCATACTCCATTTTGAGAAATCCTGCCGTAGGTGTTACTTTTGAAAGCAAGGAAAGTGATCCTAACCTTTTGATGATGCAATAGAGGGTCCCTGGGAATTGGGCCCAGGAAGTCAGAAAAGCTGCTTTCAGAGAATGCTGGGCTCCCAAATGTGACTTCGTTTCAGATATCCTCCCTCTCCAGAAGTTCTCTCCGGGATTAAAGGAAGGCTGCAACTTTCTATATATTGTCAAGGCAACAGCTGCCCATTGGCTTTTGGCAATGGAGCCAACAGGCCCATTGAAGATCCTGACTTAGAGGTTCCAAAAAGATGACAGTATCCTCTCATATTTAATATAGAAGAGTTCAATTTTCCAGATGTCATGAAAAACTATATACATGTGGAAATTAAAATAGCTTCTTAAAGATACTTTGATCGCAGGAATTAGAATTGTGAGTAGATTCATCAAGGCAGAAATGTTTGCTTTCTTTGTTTCTGTCTCTGTGTCCAATGTCCCAGTGTTGCAGGAGCCCTGAACGCCTGCTGACAATGCCAGAGATTTAGCAAGCCCTCTCCTGATTGGACCTCCCGTTTGTTCAGAAGCTCTACCTATCATTCAACAAGTATAAATGTTGTGGTGTAGGCGTTAGTGTCACAGAAGGCAACAGAGCGGGGGCAAGTCAGAGTGTATGACCTAGAGAGGCGTTGGTTAGTTCGGCTGGGGTGTAGTTTGGGATGGGAGCTGGATGAAGCCAGTCTGGGGACTCAGGCTCCCTATTTACCTACCACTTTTATCTAAGAGTAAAACAATGAAGTGAAGAATAGGATTGCCTATTATTTCCTTTTTCTTTTCCCTTGAGAAATTTCAATTTAATTTTTCAATATTAGGAAGCAATTTTCAATATGGTGGGGGGGACCTGGCTGGCTCAGTTGGTAGGGCATGGGCCTCTTGATCTCGGGGTTGTGAGTTCGAGCCCCGCATTAGGTGTGGAGATGGCTTAAAAATAAAATATTTAAAAAAAAGCAACTAGGAAGAGAAAAGTGAACAATGGAAGAATAAAGGGGCCCCCGTAATATTTTACCAAACTGTTGCAACTGTATCTGACAGCCTTCTGGGAAAAGGAGAAATCATAACCCAGTTCTCTTTTTGGATCCAGTTCACCAGTGGTCTTATGTTTAAATTTCAATAGGTACATTTTTTTGCCCTTTATCACAGGGTATATATTCACTATTCCTATAGGATTTTTGAAGGTAAGCAAAGCGTTAAATGAGGTGTTGAAACTGCAAATGCACACAGGCTTTTCAGTTCTTATTTAAAACCTACCCCATTGAAGCAGGCTCTTCTACATTCACTACAACATAAAGGACAGAAATGAACTATTTCATTTGTCTGGCAATATCAGCTAGGAAGTTGGAGTTTTAAAGAAAAGGAAGTAATAGTCTTTCAGTTGAATTTTTACTGCTAGAGGATGGCCCAATAGAGTGTTTCCTCTTTCTTTTGAACACAAAGAGCTAGGATTTAATTGCATTATAAACCATTTCATCAACATATCCTTGAAATAACAAGCATCCATGTGCTTTGTTCTCTTCCTTCAATAATATGTCAGAGAGTCAGCTAATATTAAAGGGGAAAAAAGGGTTTTGAGACGAAGAGGCAACCGGCAAGTTAATATTCCTAGAGAAATAGAAAGAGACCATCATAAATAGGATCAGATCTTTCTCTCTTTTGTCCTTTTCTCCTAGGGAGGAACTTGTTACAGAAATGAGATTGGTTCTTTTGTGGGATCTTCAACAGGCTCTAAAAGGATAAATGGAGCAATGGGTACTAATGCCGCACTGCCTCAATCTAAATCCAGTGTATTAGAGATAAAATGGAAGAAAATCTAGATGGACAGGAGTTTGGAGTTGGTCTCTGGTGTAAATACTTGGCTTAGAAGGGAGAAATTGAGGCCTGTGTCTCTCATTCAGCTCAAGAGCAATCTGGGACAAATGTATAATGTACATTCCCTTCCTTCCTGGCCCCCAGGAAGAAGTCTCTTTGGAGGGATGTGTTCATTTATATTGTTACCACAGCAGAAATAGATCTAGTTCTTCCTATGTGCCTTTGACCCCTAATATAAAAAAGAGTAGTGCCTTCTTTTTAATGCTCAAAGTCTCATCTCTGTTCTTTGTGGATCTTCACTGTTTAGCTGGAAAAATGCAGTGGTTAGACCTCAGGTTGTTCAGTAAGAAAGTTCCGTTGTCAGAGTTCTTTACTAATAGTGCCATCCAGCATCTGTTCTGTTAATGGCATCCTGGTTTATTGCACCCTTGGCTCCAAGCTTGGCCATTTAGTGTACAACATTGCTCAGATACTCGTGATTCCTTCAGGGTCAGGCTTTGACCCAATCACAATGAAAGGATTTAACGAGATTCTTCCTAGGACTGCTGGGCTAGAGACAGTAGAGATTTTCTTCTGGTCTTGGCTAAGCGTGGCTATGAGGCCAGATCTGCTGGAGACATTCCGACACCACAACAGGAGGGGATTGTTTGAGAATGGAGTCAACACAGAGGCATCTGGGTAAGGATAAAGAGAGGGAAACTCTATGCTGATGACATGGTGTGAGTTACTTGTTATGTTCCTTTTGGAATTAGCCTCTGCCTAGCTCTGGACATTTTAGTTATGGAAACTCATAAAGGCCCTTTTCCCTTAAACTGGTTATATCTGGGTTTTCTGTCATTTGCCAAAGAATGAAGCCTAAAGGACACAAGTGAATTCTAATCCAGCTCAGTCACTTGCTACTTGGTCACTTTGGACAAGTCACTTATCTTTTCTCAATATTACTTCTATTACTAGAAAAAAGGCATACTAAAATTACTCACTTGATAGGGTTTTTTGAAGTTTAAGTGAGGTTGTGCTTGTCAAGTGCGGCCTATAATAAATGCTCAATAAATATTAACTATTGTTGCCAGGCAAAAAATAAATACAATTTACACAACAGTATTATCCAGGACAAAAACATATCTCCAAAGCATTTTAAAGTTCGAGTGTCTTTCTTTTGTCAATATTACAGTTCCTTATAATGCTGAAGGGTTATTGTAGTATAAATTTCATTCTTTCTTTTCCTTATATATGATAGGGAGAACTAAATTCCTTGGGCCCAATAATCGCTACTTCCTAACTTCTCAGCTCGCCCAGCATATGTGATGTTGACTTCATTGAAGTTTGTGGTAACAGAGAAATGGGCTAATAGAGAGGATCTTGAGAAATATGAAAATTTTCAAGATGATAGTATCAGAGGTTGACTAGTAGGCGATGATGATTAGTAAATATCAAAGTTCACTGATCATGGTACATCTAGAAAAGGTGAATTTCAAGGTTGGTCATTCTCAACAGATGACCTAAACTAATGAAGGAGAATCAAGTGATAGAGGTGTTCTCTACTCAGAATTGTCTCTTCCACCATCTGTTCTTTGACTAGTCTTTCTCAGCTTTTACTTTTACGGAGACGATTCCCAAGTGTATCCCTCTAAGCTTTATCAATTTCCCAGACCCAGTCTGTCGCATCTCCAGTCTCTTCCAAATCTCTGCTGGCTCTTTCTCTCCTTTCTGTACAAGAAGCCAAGTGGCTCAGACTTTTGGCCCAAAATATAATCTTAGTGTGTACTTTTGCACATTTGCCAATCCTGTAGATTCTCTCCCTTGCATCCATTGCTTTCTTTCAATTCTCTAGGGTTAGTGTCCTAGATTAGGCCCTCATTGCTTTTTAAAATTTTTATTTATTTATTTGAGAGAGAGAGAGTGTATGTGTATAATTGGGGGAGGGGGAGAGGAGGATGGAGAAGCAGACTTCCAGCTGAGGAAGGAGCCAAAGGCAGATGCTTGCTTAACTGACTGAGCCACCTAGGCATCCTGATCCTCATTGCTTCTTGCTTTAGTTTCTAACTAGCTTCCTTGAATTCTTACCTTCCTTAGATCTGTCTAACTTACTGCCTTCACTCCTTCCTTTTCTCTCTTTTTCCTTTATTTATCTCTTTTTATTTTATTACGTTCACATTTACGTCTCCCAGAGAGCAATATCCATCCCCTCATCTCCCTTCCCAGGACTCACATTACCTTTGGAAGTAGCCTCCAAATTTTTGATCACATGGACCAAGTAAAATAAAAATATACTCGGGATCCCAAAACAGTGTTGCCAATTTTTATCTTGCCAACTAAGAACCTTAGCCATCTAGTCTTACCATCATTTCAAAATAGCAATTGCATTTGATTCCAAATATGGGAAACATACAATCCCATAATAAAGGAAAGACCTTTGCTTTGAATGCACTTTGTTTCATTAAAACAAAAACAAAAACAAAACAAAAAAACTTACAAATTGACTTTCTTTTTCTTATTTCTCCCCAGTCTGGTGAACACTTAGACTTAAACTATCACTGGTCCATGGCCAGATTTTAGAAATTACTGGCCTACAGAATAAAGTAAGAATTCTAAGCATAGCATTTGAGACCCAATCCTATAGGAAGCTTTGGTTTGTGTAGGCAAAATACAGTTCTTTATTGTTTCACGAATACATTTTGAAAATTCCTTCTTCCATGCCTTGAGCATTCTCTTTTACTAAATTACAAGCTTCTTAATTACTCCTCATTCTTCCCATTCAAGTTTTGAGGCATCCTTACTGAGAACTAGCTCACATGCTGTCTTTCTTCCCATAGTGGTAATTCTCCCATTTATAATTAATCTCTTCTTTTGTTCTGGAACTTTTTTACTTTTCATATTCCACTTGCCATGTGTTACAGTATTATTATGTATGCACAGTTTTCTCTATGGGGAGGAACTATGTCTTATATCCATTAATATGCTGCAGACTAAGTATCTGTGGAATTTGGGTAGAATCTGGGAATCTTATTTTTATAGGAAATGTAGTTTTCAGAAGATAGAAAAATAATATTGTTCATAGTGTCTCATTCAGGATCAGTGGTCTAGTGATGGAAAATATTCCTCTGCCAAAGGAGCAAGATACTCAAGAAGCCAGCCATCTGTTCCCAAAGAGCCAATAGAAAGGAGTAGGAAAAGGGAGAGTGACCCTCCCTAAGGAAGGGCAAGTTTAGAATCCTGTGGTTATTTCTGTCTGGTTGGCACTGAATAATGTGAGTTGATGGTTGGTGAGAAAGTCCTAACAGGGAGGCAGGTGGCCAGGTTTACCTAAACTGACTTGTACAGACCAACATTCCTATGCAGTCCTGCTTGCTGATTAGGAGAAATGCCAAGGTAAGTGTAGAAGGCTGACAGGAAGACAAACAAAAGTCAAGCCATGAGCAATGGAATTAAAACAGAACAAAGCACAACACCCTTTTCTGGCAATTCATTTGATTCCAACATATTTATTCCAAAGAGAAAAGTGCTTTGTCAGTCTGATTGGGAAAGAATTAGCAGCTTAGACGTGTGTGAATGATTTTCCTCCTCTCAAATTTCTTGACTCTATTTTCCTCGGCTAAATATTTCTTGACTCTGCTCTGGTTCACAAGTAACACTGTAGTGAGGCGCAGAGGTAGGGAGAAAGAAAAAAAATGTGCAAATCCCAAAAGAAATAAATTCAGAATCGAGCCCGTTTTCCCCCGACACACACACAAAATGCTAACTTTTCCAACTGCCATTGAATTGGAAGTCTGGTGGACTAATAAGAACGTCTACCTATCCATTCCTGTGTCATCTACCTTTCATCCGTCTATTTAATTACATGCTTGGTAAATGACTTGCACTTTCAGCCAACTTGCTTTCCTTCACATTGAAATTCTATGATACCAGGAAGCTGCCACTATATTCATCTTTCTGGTGAAATACTCTAATTTGGCACCTGCTAATAGATATTGTGGCTGCCTAGAAAGTCCCAAATTTGTTGCATAGATTCTTAGAGGTGACTCTGTCTGACCAGCCTGCTACTGTATAAACTGGAAAGAATAAATCTGAGAAAATCCATAGCATTTATCTTGATTCGCCATTGTGGGAGCAGAAGGCTGTGTAACAGTAATGTTTACAGGCTGTGGTTTCAAATACTGTGGCATGCTTCATTGTGCTGGTGAAAAATATCGACCGTGAACATCATAATGAGTTGAGTAGGATCTGAACCATGTCAGACAATTGAAATTCTCACAGAGCACATGTTTTTACAGAGGCTGCAGAGCTTTGTTTCTAGATACCTTCCTTTTTATTGAATCAACAACTGTATATAACATACATGCTTAGTCTTGCTTTTCCACATAAATCACTCAATGACTAGGGTTAATTGAAAAAGAAATACAAACTACGTTTCTAGAAAATGCCAAAAATGATCACATTCTTACTTTGTTATTTGGAATTTGTATGCTAATCTCTAAGTGCATAAATATACATGTGGTTGGATTATAGCATGTGATTAGATTAATGCATTTTTTTTCTGTCATAATAAGTGAAAGCAGAGCAGAGCCCAGGAAGAAAAGTATCCACTAACGCTATTGGCTGGCTAATTAATCTACAGCCTGATCAGAGCAGTCTTCCCAAAGACTCAGGCAGGGCCTCATTGTTTTGTGTGAAGTTTTGCTTTAGTTCTCCGATATAATCCCCTCTCGGGGGTCACCTATCATCATCCAGTTAGCTAAGACAATGTGAACAATGAAGAGTTTCACTTCTCCAATCTTTCTGTCCATATGAGGTCTCTACTACACGTGATACTGCAAATTTCTTAAAGGGGAAATTTAGGAGTTGAGAAGTTCCTATTTGTTAACATTTTAATGAACTTGGAATAATTTTCTTTTGGAAATACACTAAGTTATTTGTTATTAAGGACACAATGTTTGTGCGTCTCCCTCACCTGTCAAAGTCACATGTTGAAGCTCTAACCTCCAATGTGAGTGTATTTGGAGATGGGACCTCTAAGGAAATAATTATAGTTAAATGAAATCATGAGGGAGAAGAGTCATGATCTGATAGGTTTAGATAAAATCAGTATCTTTATTTTTTTAATATTTTTTTTATTTTTTTAAATTTAAATTCCATGAATTAACATACAATGTATTATTGGTTTCAGAGGTAGAGGTCAGTAATTCATCAGTCTTATATAATACCTAGTGCTCATTACATCACATGCCCTCCTTAATGTCCATCACCTAGTTACCCCAACCCTCCACCCCCCTACTTTCCAGAGACCCTCAGTTTGTTTCCTATGATTAAGAGTCTCTTATGGTTTATCTCCCTCTCTGATTTAATTGTCTCCCTCTCTTGTTTAATTTTTTCCTCTCTTCCCCTATGATCTTCTGTTTTGTTTCTTAAATTTCACATATGAGTGGGATCATATGATAATTGTCTTTCTCTGATGGATTTATTTCACTTAGCATAATACCCTCTAGTTCCATCCATGTCATTGCAAATGGCAAGATTTCTTTTTTTTTTTTTTTTTTTGATGGCTGACTAGTATTCAACTTTTTGAGGAACCTCCATACTGTTTTCCAGAGTGGCTACACCAGCTTGCATTCTCACCAGCAGGGTAAGAGGGTTCTCCTTTCTCTGCATCCTCACCACATCTGCCATTTCCCGAGTTATTCATTTTAGCCATTTTGACTGGTGTGAGGTGGTATTTCATGGTGGTTTTGATTTGTATTTCCCTGACACCAAGGGTTGGGAACAGACCTCAATATCATAAAAGCCATACATGAAAAGCCCACAGTGAATATCATTCTCAATGGAGAAAAACTGAGAGCTTTTCCCCTAAGGTCAGGAACACAGGAAGATTGTCCACTATCACCACAGCTATTCAACACAGTACTAGAAGTCCTAGTCTCAGCAATCAGACAACAAAAAGAAATAAAAGGCATCTGAATTGGAAAAGAAGTCAAACTCACTCTTTGTAGACAACATGATACCCTATATGGAAAACCCAAAAGGCCACATCCGAAAATTGCTAGAACTCATACAGGAATTCAGCAACCTGGCAGGATATGAAATCAATGCACAGAAATCAGTTGCATTTCTATGCACTAACAATGAGATAGAAGAAAGAGAAATTAAGGAGTTGGTCCCATTTACAATTTCACCCCAAACCATAAGATACTGAGGAATAAACCAAAGAGGCAAAGGATCTGTACTCAGAAAACAATAAAGAGAAAAAAAAAAAAAGAAAAAGAGAACAATAGAGCAGTCATGAAAGAAATTGAAGAAGACGCAAAGAAATAAAAAAATGTTCCATGTTCATGGATTAGCAGAACAGATATTGTTAAGATGTCTATGCTACCTAGAGCAAGCTATACATTCAGTGCAATTCCTATCAAAATACTCTCAACTTATTTCACAGAGTTGGAACAAATAATCCTAAAATTTGTATGGAACCAGAGAAGACCCCAAATAGCCAAAGGAATGTTTAAAAAGAAAACCAAAACTGGTGGCATCACAATTCTGGACCTCAAGCTGTATTACAAAGCTGTAATCATTAAGACAGAGTGGTACTGGGACAAAAAACGACACCTAGATCAATGGAACAGAATAGAGAATCCAGAAATGGACCCTCAACTCTATGGTCAACTAATCTTTGACAAAGCAGGAACAAATATCCAGTGGAAAAAAGAGAGTCTCTTCAACAAATGGTGCTGGAAAACTGGACAGCCACTTGCAGAAGAGTGAAATTGGACCATTCATTTCTTCACACACTACACAGAAAGCAACTCAAAATGGATGAGAGATCTAAATGTGAGACAGGAATCCATCAGAATCCTAGAGGAGAACACAGGAAGCAATCTCTGTGACCTTGGCCACAGCAAGTTCTTACTAGACACATTTCCAAAGGCAAGGGAAACAAGCAAAAATGAATTCTTAGGACTTGGTCAAGATAAAAAGCTTCTGCACAGCTAGGGAAATAGTCAACAAAACTAAAAGATGACCTACAGAATGGGAGAAGATATTTGCAAATGACATATCAGATAAAGGGCTAGTATCCAAGATCTATAGAGAATTTATCAAACTCAACACCCAAAGAACAAATAATCCAATCAAGAAATGGGCAGAAGACATGAGCAGACATTTCTCCAAAGAGGACCTACACATGGCCAACAGACACGTGAAAAATCCAGAGCGCTTGCTAGCTCTCTCTCTCTCTCCCTTTCTCTCCTTCTGTCTGCGTAAACGTAGAATGAAGAGGTCATGTGAGCACACAGCAAGAAGTGTGTGTTTTCTTTCTTCAGAAGAAAACCTATCTTGCTGGCACTGTGATTTCGGATTTCACAGCCTCCAGAGCTACGAGAAATAAACTTCTGTTATTTAAGCTACTCAGTCTATGATATTTTGTTCTGGAGCTCCAGGCAGGCTCCTACACCTGTAAACTTGTATGAAATGTGAGAAAATAGGAAATTTAGGGACAAGGGTGGCTGTGGCACATTATCAGTGTGGTAATTAAGATCTCAGACACTAGAGTCATTCAGAACAGCTTTCTCATTTTCCTTGTTTTGTCACCTCACCAGACTTTAGTTTCTTCATTTGCATAATTGGAACAGTAATGGATTCTTCCTAATGAGACTGATCATTTGTGTAATAGAGTCACGGCAAGCCCTGAAGTGCTCAGTTAATATTAGCTATTATTACTATTACTATGAATGAAAATAGACAAAACATTGCGTCAATTTCATGTACCGAAAATGAACAGATGTGTTTATTATCTTTCATAAACTAAAATCAGAAATGCCATACTCATAAAAGATTTGTTACAACTCTGATTTAATAGTACAAGTGAAACCAAGTTTTTCTTTTTCTTTTGGAATTGTATTGGTGGCAGAAATAGTTGATTTTTCTGCAATTTTTTTAATAGTATACTAAAATGGCTTTTTTTTTTCCCCAGTGTAGGTCCGATGGTGTGGTAAGTACCTAATAACATATTCCTTATTCTGAAGAATAATTATCTGTTTTGATAGCAAGATATTTGCAAACTCATTGCAACTAACTTCTTGAAAGTGACACAAGTCACACAATAAACGGATAATCATTAAGGCATGTGGAGAACACCTATGTTCCAGTCAAAGCTGTTGGAACACTGATGTTGTGTTAGAAATGGGCAGAACCTGGGGAGGAAGGGTCCCCCCAGCCAGTCTAGCCCCATGGAAACGAGAAGCCTGCAGAGGTTTGGAATGTGGTACGTAAACTATAATAGTGACCAAACCTAGACTTTTGAAAGAATGGGGATAAGAAACCTTCTGGGTATCTGTCTACCGGGGCAATTGAGTTTTTTATTTCACGACTTGGCAAAATTATATTTGCTGTTAATAGAATCACGTGCAAAAGCCAGTAAAAGAGAAAAACCCAGCACATCCATCGTTTCCCGACTTGCAGAAAATTTGTGGTTGATGGTTAATCTAACACCACAAAAAAACAGTTTTTGATAATGGGTCAGTGGCAGGAGCCCTGCCTTGGAGTCGTGGAATGTTTCCACCAAATTTTATTAGAGAATGCCCTTTCCTGAGAAACTAATTAATTAAGGAAAGACCAGACAAATAAACTGCTATCCTTCGGAACGGACAGGACTGCAGAGAAGGGCAGCCTGACGACTAATGAATTACACAGTCTCTTCCACTCGGAGACATGTCCTTTGATTAGTGTCCAGGGCTGTTTGCGAGGGGACCCGCAGTTTATGGCTCTGTCCCTTTCTGAGCTTTGTAAGAGGTAAGACACATTGGTCAGTATTTCTCACAAACCAAGTGTATTTCTTCCAATTATCACAACTAAAATCGACACCAAGCAATTTAGAGGAGAAACTAATTTAACCTTCAAGCATTTCAAGGTGCTGCTCTTTAAACTGCTTAATGTAGATCTCTGTATCACAATGATTGACAAAGAATTATCAGTGTCACCATAGGGACCAGAAGTGCTTTATACAGTCCTAAAAGGATCTGACACATTTTTCAAAAGACAGACCCCACTGTTACCACCTGCAGTTAAGAGATTTCAGTTCTTTGGTGGCTCTTATCTCTAGCAGTCCTTGATCTTCATATTTTAAGATGTGTTTCACTGGTGAGAGGAAGAAAACCCCTTTTCTATTGTTCAATAGTTTCACTGTTTATCTCAGCCTTACAAATGACAGTTGAGGTGACTGCCTATCCCATTTGTTTCTGGTGTGGCTCTAGTTCAAGACCCTTTGAATACTAACAGGCTGGCTAGAATGCTGCCAATGAGCCCAGACACTTCGTAGAGAGCAGAATTGAAAGCCAGAGTCCTATTATAAACACAAATGCTCCCTTTATGCTGAACTCTGGGCAGTTGGGACTTGGACAACAGTTGAAACCTTTGCCTTCAACCTTGAGAATAAAATCATGAGGGTAAGAAAGCAAAGGGCCTCTATTTCCTGGAGGCCATGATGTAGGATTCCAAAATGGATGTTTGCTTCTCTCCCATTCTCCCCGCCACCAAATGTGCAGGATCAGCTATGCTCTCCCATGAATTCAAAGAATCTTGTTACAAAAGGCAAATATTTTTCTTCGGGTGAGTAAATAAACATAACAAATCTGAGCAAATATCGGTTCATAATTCCTTCGGTGCTACATTCCATGTGCTCTAAAGCTCTTTCTTGAGTTCGGGTAGAGAGGTTTACATTTTTTTTGTTCAGGCAGGTTTTTTGTTTGTTTTTTTGCCTTTTTTTTTTCCTTAAATACATGAATTGAGGCAATAAAATTAACTAGACTGAGGTTGGGTGAGTCTAACTAATTAGTCTACAGCCCTCCTAAGTCTGACTTAGGTTTTTTTGACTAATGCTGCTTATCAGCTTCATTTGGTGACCAGTGTGGGCAAACATCCCCCTGATGTGGGAAGTGACTCAGAAGTCAGAATTATTCAGACTATGTTGCTCAGTGACACCAGTCTCTCTCTTTTGTTTTTCCCAACCTTTTGTTCTGAAAAATTCCAACCCTCCAGAAATGTTGAAAGATAGCACAATGAACACTCATATAACTCTTTACTTAAATTCACAAATGGTTAAATTGATAACATTTGTGTGATCTTTATTATCTATCATCTATCTATCTATCATCTATCTATCTATTATTTATCTACATAAATATATATCCTTTCCGATTTCCTTTTTTCTTTGAGCCATTTGAAAATAAAGTTAACATCATGTTACTCCTCTTCTAAATATCTCAGTATTAGTCATCTAAGAACAGACATTTTCCTACATTATCACAATGCCATTTTCATTCCCAAGAATTTAAAAAGTGATGTAATACACAATAATTTCTTAGATAGAATACAGATTAAAAATTTTTAATTATCCTTTCAATGTCCTTTATAGCTTTTTCAAAATCCAGTCAATGTTCATGTATTACTTTTAGTTGTGATATATTTCTAGTCTTCCTTAATTTGAAATCACTTTCTACAAAAAAAAAAAAAAAATATTTATTTATTTATTTATTTATTTATTTATTTATTTAGAAAGAGAGAGAGCAGAAAGAGGAGGGCCAGAGGGGGAGAGAGAGAGAGAGAATCTCAAGCAGACTCCCCATTGAATGTGGAGCCTGATGCAGGACTTGATCCTACAACCCTGAGATCATGACCTGAGCTGAAATGAAGAGTCAGATGCTCAACAAACTGAGGTGAGTAACCACTTTTTATCTTTTATGATAGAACATGCTTCCCCGGTACCACTTTTTGTCTTTTATGATAGAACATGTTGAAGAATATAGTCCAGTTGTCTTTGGATAGCTCCCAGTTCAGATTTCACTGATTATTTCCTCATGATTAGATTCTAGAAATTTTGTTGACAATACTACATAAGTGGCATTGTATACTTGCCCTTTCATCATTTCTGAAGCACATAATATTAAACTTAATCACTTAGTTAAGGCAGTTTATGAAAGCTCTCTTTTTCATAAAGGCATGTTTCTCCTTTATGAATTAACTAACCTGTGGTAATTCTTTGTCATCATATAAATTCTGTGAATATTCTGTTTTCTAGAAAACTTTCACCAAATGATTTTAGCATCAATGGCTTTACCCAGAATGGGCCCCCAAATAATGATAAAGATGGAGATATATATAGACTCATTTTTCTACTTCTATGGGGGGATAAAGACTTAAAGAAGAGAATACATTCCCTTACCTGCTTGCACTTATGACTTCTCCAGAATCACCTTCCGTCCACTTCTCACTAGGCATCATGTCTGTAAGAATTATAAAGATTAACCAGATAAAGGGGCAATTTTATTAATATAAATTTATTTTATAATTTCAAAATTATAGCATTTGCTTTTATTAATCCAATTTGTGAGAACCACGAGCCTGTCTTAATGGTGTCTCTGTATGGTATTTGCAGTTATTCAGTTTTAACACCCAATTTATAGTTGAATTTTGTTTGGTTATCCGGTAAGAAAAACAAAAATACCAATTTTGTAAAAGCAGATTATTGTGAAGTGTCAAGATGTTTTTAATAAACCATTCTGGAAGCCTGAAAGTGATGTAAATGACGTGTTTTTTTTTTTTTTTTTTTTTGAGTTGCATGGAATAACAATATTTTTAAAATAGCTTGTATTCCTTATCAATAAATGTGATAGATTAGGAGTAATCTAAACCTAAAATGATGGTTAGAGCTAATTATAATTTAATGTTATCAATGTGTTATGAATTTGCTTGTTGTTGGGAAAGTGACATAAGCAGATATACCTAAGTTTTGTCTGGCATATAATTGAACATAAACCACATTTGTTGCCATAAAAATGTATAGTTTTTGTTTGGATCAACTGCTATAGGCCTGATTTTGAATAAGATTAACATAAAAATAACTATTCTTGTTCAGCACCATATTCAAATGTATATGAAAAAAAATACAGGTTAGCTTCACATTAAAGTACTGGACCAGGTAGCACTGATGAAGGGCTTGAAGGTTTCTGATGTGTTAAAGCCAGAGTCCTGTGATGGCCCACAGGCCTCTATTCTTTCCTTAGCCTCTTTTCTTTCTATTTCCCTCTTGATTCAGCCCACGAGGCATACTCCTTCCTGCCTCAGGGCCTTTGGATCTGCTATCCCTCTGGCTCCCTAGCCTACTTCCTTCAAGTCTTTAGTAAACTACATCTTTTCAGATAGATGTATGTACTCTAATCTCGTGATTGATTTTGTAGCCTCTGCTTAATTTTCCTGTTACCCTTTAACATTTTTATATGTATTTTACCTTTTATGTTTCCTTTTTCCTTCCTTCTTTCATTCTTTCTCTTTTCTTTTCTTTTCTTTTCTTTTCTTTTCTTTTCTTTTCTTTTCTTCCTTTCTTTTCTTTTCTCTTCTTTTCTTTCTTTTCTTTTCTTTTCTTTTCTTTTCTTTTCTTTTCTTTTTTTCTTTCTTTTCCTTTCCTTTCCTTTCCTTTCCTTTCCTTTCCTTTCCTTTTCTTTTTTTCTTTTCTTTTCGCTACCACTACTGGAATGTAACTTTAATGTAGGGCAAGGAATTTTTCTGTTTCTGTTTATTCCTGAATTCTGAGACCTGAGAATTGTTCTCAACATATAATATGCACTCTGGAAATATTTGTTAAATTAGTGAATACTATACTTTAAAATAAAGATATGCATGTTTTATATATAAAATATATAGTACTTATTTTAAAAAGTGAAATTCATGTCAAATGTTTGCAAACTCTCTGAAGGGCTATGTAGAACCCTAGGGTTTTATAAGCTTAGTTTGAAATCAATTGCTAAAGTCTTTATTCTTCCCCTTATTTCTAGAAATTGAGGGTCATGTAGAAAGCCCAGGAGTGAGGTGAGGAAAGCAAACTTGTGACATCCTTCTAACCTGTTTCTTTCAACAAAAGGTATCACAAAATATATCACTGCTATATATCAATATTCTCACCTAACTGTTTGATTCCATTCTAAATGTAAATAAAAATTATAAAACCACCTTATTTCTCCCTCTAATACAACTTAAAGCTGCATTATTAAGAAATTATAGAACAGTTCCCTTCCTAAGCTTTATGCAGATTATTAGAACTGGAATGGCTTTTAGTCATCATCAAATACAGATGCCTCATTTCCATGTTAGATGACAGGTCTCAAGAAGTTGCATCTTGCTCTGAATCATCTAGCCAATGAGTAGAAACCAACCAAGATTAAAACCAGTGTTTTTGGAGCATAGTTGAGTTCTCTCTTCAATATGTTAATGAAATGACATGCTCTGGTTTTATAACAACATGGAGCCATTTAAAAATAGAACAATAGTATAGTGGCTCATCCCTTCATAAAAAGGGCTGGCTTAGAGAAAGGATCACACTAAAAGGACACGTTCAGGTGTCCTCCTGCACTGAAAGGCCAGTCTTCTATCTCGTCTGTTCAGATGAAGAGTCCAAGAACCCACTCAAACACTATTTTCATCACCCTTGTATTCAGGTTCACTGAAGAACTTGGCATTCTTTAAAAGAAAACTTTTTGCCAAGGAAGAGGGAGGTACACCAAACTTGTAAGAAGAATTGGACTTAAAAAAGGGGAATATCATTCAGTTTTTTTTTGTTGTTGCACCAGTGAAAGCAATACTGACAAGATAGAATCAACAGTATGCCAGCTGATAAGTTCTCTGATATCCTCCAATATAATATTTGCATTGTAGAAGAGAGCTTCAAAGCAGGTAAAAATGTGGAGGAGATCTGAATATAATCATGTTTAAGAGCAGTTTTGAAGATTACATACTTTCTGGTTTTCAGAGTCTCATTAGTTTCGTTTTTCAAAATATGTAGGTAAGGAAATGTGAATGTGGCTTTTCATCAGTGGAAAATCATTATGAAATTGTATTGGAAAAAAATCAGTTTTTAAATTTTTTTCTGGGCAGCCCAGGTGGCTCAGCAGTTTAGCGCTGCCTTCAGCCCAGGGCCTGATTCTGGAGACCTAGGATCGAGTCCCACGTTGGGTTCCCTGCATGGAGCCTGCTGCTCCCTCTGCCTGTGTCTCTGCCTCTCTCTCTCTCTCTCTCTCTCTCTCTCTCTCTGTGTCTCTCATGAATGAATAAATAAAATCTTAAAAAAAAAATAAATAAAATAAAATAATTTTTTTCCCAATACATTCAGATCCAGAAAATTATTTAATGTTATAAAACCCATATTTAAATATCCAAATAATTTGTAGAAAAGCTAAAATAAAATAAAAAAACTTCAAATGAAGTGTAAGTTTGTGAAGATTTGTCTTCTTCATATATTATCCTGCCATAAACCTTTCTAGGGTGGGAAGGAGAGCCTCAGACCAGGAGGGCTGTGGGAGAATGTAATGGTACCCAGATCTGTGGAGTACATACCCAGACTTGGTCTTTCTCTGTGTCATTAGCCAACATCTTGTGAAGTATAAATAAAAATGCATTTTTGCTTATGTACACTTAAGTAATATTAATGTTTTCAAGTTTGTTCATTTAAAATACTATTTTTATTTTACCTTTGTTTTTTCTATTTTTTTCCCTAGGGATTAAAAACGATGCACAAGAATATACTAGTGATATGAAGAATGTAATAATATGGGAGGATAAAGAGTAAACTAAATACTTCCTTCTGGATCCTGTTTTCTGTCCAACCCCACCCCTGTCCTCAAACCTCTTCACTCTTACATCATACTCAGAAGCAAATCTCTGGAATGGCTTTGATTTTAGTTCCAGTGGTTGAATTTTGAAATAGAAGGGAGAATGGAGAAATAGTAAAACAGACTATTAGAAGTCTGGATTCACATAGATGCTTAGTATTCCCACTAAAACTATTGGCCTGCCTTTGAGAGTACAAAATCATAAAACGACTTTGGAAAATCATATAGTATAATATACTGAAGTTGACCTAGCCATTCCCTATAAAACCTTTGGGATTAGAAATGAGACAAGAATTCTTGCACTCATCACTTCTATTCAACTTTATATTATAGTTCTAGCTAGAGAAATAAGCTTTAAAAAAGAAAGTGTGATTGGAAAATAATAAATTAAATTGTCACTATTAGTGGATGTTGCATTTCTTCATATAGAAAATCTCGTCTATAGATATGGTTAGTATAAAAGCAATCAGTTTTATTTCGAACCAATTGAAATGTCCTTTACAAATAGCATCAAGAAGTATTAGGCAAATCCTCAAAAAAGAAAACTAAAAAACATTATTGAGATGATCATAGACTTAAATAAGTGGAAGAATGTTCATCGATGAAGACTCAATACTTTGAAGATATCAATTTCCCCTAAATGAATCTATAGACTCATTGCATTTTCACTCAAAATCTCAGTATTTTTTCTGTGTGTGTATGTAAATTAAAAAGCTGATTCCACAATTTATATGCTGAATCAGAGGGTCCCCAAAGAGCCAAGACAATCTTTAAAGAAGGACAAAGCTGAGAAATGCAAGCTACTGAACATCAAGGCTTAACATGAAGTTAGAACAATTAAGACATTGACCTTGTACAAATTATACCCGAAAACCCAGTGTAAATAAATAGAAAAACCAGAAAGATTCGCACACAGATGCTATGTGACACAGTCAGCACTGCAGAGCAGTGGGGAAAGAACTGCTCTTTCAATGAGGTGCTGGGTATATTCAGTATCTGTGCACAGTGGGGGCGGGAACTTGACAAGCTCATCTCCTCTCACCCTACACAGCACACAGAGCAATTCCAGGTGGATTGTAATTATAATTGTGGAAGGCTAAGAAAGATGGCATTTGCCAGATAATATGCGAGTGTATTTTTGACCCTAGGATAATCATAGATTTCTTAAACTCAGTTGCAAAAATCACTAACCATAAGGGGTAAGATTGATAAATTAAAATATATTGAAATTAGAAACATCCACCAAAACATCCTTTTCATAGACTGAACAGGTAAGCCATTGTCCATGTTTTAAAAAATCAAGATCTGTGAATGTTTTTATTCCCTAAACACCTCTTTTGTTTATTTTTTTTAGACAGGATCATCCCTTGCATTTATTGGCAAATGTTAATTATGTCAATTTTTAAATGGTTTCCATTTTTTCATGGATTTTCATGTTTCTGTTTGCAGAGTTTCTTCCTTTCATTATGTTTGGGTTTTGTAAATGTTAGGATTGTTGCGTGTTCATTTCACATTGGCATTTAAAACTTCCTGATTTCCCATTTGTCAGTGAAGGTTCTGATTACAGCAACTTCCCTCTTGCTATCATGAAGGAAGATAAGTTTCTGCCTCCTGGATGGGAAGGGCAGGCAGGGTGTCTTTTCATTTTGTGAATTTGCCCTGTATCCGATAAATACCATGAATCTGACGATTTCCTTTGCTTCTGCAACCCCATTTCCTGCATTCATTGCTTTAGTCCAGAAGTAAATGCTACTCTTTACTTCTCAACTATTCACCATACGCAGAAGTGGAGAAAAGGGCTGCCCTACCATGTTGCTAAATTCATCTTCCCCAGTTCTCTTGGTGATCACCACCAAGCCCTGTCCACTGTTTGGATCTGTGTCCTCTTCATTTGGAGCATCCTTCAAATTTCATAGAATTCTTCTACTTTCCATGTTTCAGCCTATGCTTTCTCCAATCTTCATGGCTGGTCTCAGGGCACGTTACCTACATGGTCCCACAGGGCCTGGCACTCAGAAGAGCCCTCTGCTAAGTTTAATGTTGCCATCTTGAAATTCTTAACGATTTTTAAACAATGGTGCTGGATTTTCATTTTGCACTGGGACTTCTCAAACATGTAGCTGGGCCTGTCTAATATGGCTTTCATCACAATCTTGATTCCTTAATTGCTTTTAGGATTCCTCAAACATTTTCTTCTGCTATAGTATTTTTTCCTACATCCAACGTAATTATATATTTTTTTATTTTGTAAGCTGCTTGGAGGTATAAAATGCACTTGTTTTAAGTGTACGGTATAACGAGTATTACTCAGCTTACAGAGTTATGGAAGCAACCACCACAACAATCAAGTTCCAAAACATACCCAGCACTCCGCACAGATTTCATGTGCCCATTTCTACTTACTTCCTGTTCTCATCACCAGCCCTGCACTTTTTATATTTTAAAGGAATTTTAAAAAAATATATAAATTCTTAGTGTGTGTGTGCTCACATGCATGTGTGTCTCGATGCTAAATTTTTCTTCAAGGAAGTTGAAGAACTTTGAAAGAAATGATAGTCTCCAAAGAAGGAATATGTGAAACTATCAATCTGAGCAGCCAGTCATCTTTCTTCTCATTTTCTCTCTAATAGGTAATTAATGAGAGGCCATTTTGTGTGAACTTATGTCTGGTGACAAGATAGTGAATAGAATTTGTTTAGAGTTAGGAAGTCCTACCTAAAGAAAACCTGTTTGCTTTTGTTTTCTTTTGGATTATAAAAATTTATTTGAAAATAATGACCATACTACTTAAAATCATAAACTGCCTCATTTGTAAACTCAACAAAACAATAATTAGAGACACATTATACCAAGCAGACTTCTCATTCTTCTTTTGCTTTTAATTTGTATAAAGTATTTACTTGTTCTGATTATAAAACTCCTAAATGGCTATATTTATAGATATGCACAAAATAGAATGATATAGAGAGTAAAACAAAGTTTCCAATTATTTTAATACTGTATCACATTTTCTTTGCATATATGTGTTTATCTGTGGGCTTTTCGTTTGTTTGTTTTAATGTGGGATCATAATTCATATAATTTTTTCCTTGTTTCCTATGTATTGATCATTTATACACATTCATAAATACTCTTTAAAAACATAATTTATCTGTGTGAGTGGCAGTAACCTTGGACAATGAAAGAGCCTAGGAGTAGTGTGTTTAATACTGTTCTAAACGTGAGAGTCATTACACATATTTGTGATTCAAATCTTTCTAGATGGCTCTATAGCAAGGAGCCTGACTCAAGGTGATAAAAATTCTTTTGTAGGCCACCCCATTATGGGACTCTAGTGATGAAGAAGGCTACAGAAGGTAAAAAATCTTTTTAACTAATTTACTTAGGCAACTTCCATTTCTTAAATATGATTGCTTTCTACGTATTTTTTTCTCTCTCTCTCTCTCTCTCTTTCTCTCTTTTGATATGGTTCCATTTATTTGAAATGTCCATAATAGGCAAATCCATAGAGACAGCAAATAGATTTAGTGGCTTCTAGGGGTAGGGGGATGGGAAATGCCTGGTAATAGGTAAAGGGTTTCCTTTGGGGGATGAAGAAAATGTTCTAGAATCAGTTGGTTGTACATTGTAAATAAACTTTCCACATCATGCAGTTGTATATTTTTAAAAGGTGAATTTGGTAGAATATGAATTATATATGTAATTCTTAACATATTTACATCGTACAGTTTATTTGTATGTTTCTGCTCCCAAGAAATTGTTATTCTATAAAGGTGAGATCTACACTCAATGCAATTCCTAACACATGGTAGGTGATCAATAGAAATTTACTAGCAAAAAAATAAGATGCAAACTAAGTACTGTTTTTGTTCTTAATCACGATTTTGGCCCCTGAATAAGCCCGCTAATCTCCCTCAATGCAGAAAGCAGAAAGATATAGAATCTAATTAGATAAGTCCTATAAAGACATATCACATCACTTGGCAAGGTGCCTGGCACATAATAAGCACTCTATAAATAAAGACATTATTATTTAAAAAATAATCTGTCTCCATATAGTCAGAAGCCTGAGATCCCAGCCCTGGAGGCCAGGAACAAGTCACGGTTACAAATGGGTAGCAATTGTGGCACCCACAGGGATGGGGACAGGCACAGGCCTTTTCTAGTCTGGTTTGTCCAATTGGAGACTTCCTTGGAGTACCCCTCGGGCCACCCTTCGTGTCATCTGCAGATATATTATTGAACATTGTAGCTCAGTCCTGTCAGTCTAAATTACATTAGGAGGATTAGGAGATGCTCTGCGAAGAGAAAACAGGATTTGGCAATTTGATTTCAGGAAGACTTGAAAGGTCAGAGATGGAAGGCCAAGGTGGAATAAAAAGGGCTTTGAGCTTCTGCAGTGAGGAGCGCCAATCAGAGCAAGAATGGCAGTTATGGTTGCTTAGGAGTGATGTCTTCTGTAAGAATCATCAACAAGACAGAGTTTTGTCTATTTGAGAGGGCAGCAGATACACCAAAGTATTTAAAAGGAACTTTTTGTTTTTGTTGTTGTTAAATTTGTTGTTGTCATATGATTTCTAATTAAAATAGTATTTTTGGCCCATCCAAAACAATTTTCCTTATTTAGCAATACAAAAAAGTTCTTCTAATTTCCCCATAGTGTTTTTCATTACATTTTTGTTAAATTTTATCCAAAGCTGCTTTTAAAAACAGTGCTAAAATTTTTATGCTTTAAATAAAATCTATGTCCTTCTTTTAAGCAGTTATGTAAGAAGTTAATGAAATACACGTATATATGTGAGTTTTCCTAGGAAACATTTTTACACATAGTCGCTTGTTTATTTTACAACTAGTTTTCCTGTGATGTTTTGTTGGTTGTTTACAGAGAAAAGGTTTTGTTAAAAGCCAAAAATAGTTCTAAATAAATAGACCTGAGCCTGAAATAAAACCCTTTATTCTTGTTCATTAAGTGGTTATTATTACGTGTTTGGTGTCTGACCCTGGATGAGTTACCCAATATTCTGAGCTGTAGTTTCCTATAAAATCTATAAAGTGAAAATAATAGTATTCTGTTTACAGAGTTCTTGTGAGGGTTAAATGTGAAAATGAACATTAAGTGTTAAGCATAGGACTTGGTTGGTGCATAGTAAATGCTCAATAAATAGTTCAAAAATTTGTTTGAGTGTGCGAATGTGAGAAAGCAATTCAGCAGGCATTGCTTTTCTGACAGATTATGTTTATATGACTGTGCAGGAAGATCGTAAACATCTGTGCCTTGGTTACCATTGTCCTGATTTATTTAACCATGTGGATTTTGTCAACTATTTTCAACTAATCAGACCCAGGCAATGCTGTCTATGCTGCACAGATGGTTTCTTCAATCCATCAGCCATGCCTGGGTTTGGCAATGCTGGGACTGGGCACATTAAAAGTTAGAGGCAAGGTAATTTGAGCTTTCGAATCATGAGACTCCTGGAATGTTTTTAAACTCCTCTGTGCTTCACCTCTGATACTGGAAAAGTTGATCTTTCTAGATATATATACTTCTACAGAGTCAATACCACCCGGGCTGCCTGATTCATTAAGGAATATTCTGAGTCTGTAACAGGAAGGAAGCAGGCTAGAAAGGTGGAGAGAATTAACACAATTTAATGTCTGCTTCACTGCTCTTTTTTTATTACTATAATATTAAGAAAATATAGAGGTAAGAGCAGAGGTTTTGACCTACCCACAGAAGTGTGATATCTCCATTGTAAACAAATCAGAAAACACAGAGAACAGGAAGAAAAATTTCTCATTATCTTCCCACTCAATGATAACTACCTTTGACATTTTGATTACATTCTTCATCGTGATTATTTACGTACATATATGCACACATATGTGCATATATACCCATGTACACATAGAGATGCGTATTTTGCAAAAAATGGAATCACACTGGAAAGTATTTTGTCACCTGCTTTTCCCAGTTTGTGAGATATTCCTAAAATTCTTTACATCATTTTAGTGTTTTTCTTCATGATTCTTTTAAATGGATGTAAACAATCCGTCACAGAAATGAAACGCTGTTTCCTTAATTTCCTAATTTTTGAGAGTTAGTTTCCAACCTTACTGCCACTAGATAATGACTATTAAACAGCTTTTAGCTAAAAGAGAAAATTTTGCAAGGAATTGAGGGAGTAGCATATCCAACCTATTGTAGCAAGGTAATAAAATTACTGTATTTGAAATCACTTACCAGCATGAGAGAACAACAAAAGAGAATAAAAACAAGTTCCTAAGACAAAATGCATAAAAAAAAACCAGAAGCTACAAGCTTCACGGAATAGAGAGAAGAGATAATATGAATGCACGCTGAGTTTCTCTGTACAGACAATTCTCACTTTGCACAGGAATGCAGGACTGTGAAAGCAACCATGCAGACTCAAACTGTGCAAAGTAAGACTCACAGTGAATGAGAAAATATAAGGTTGTTTCATGACCTTTAAAAATGTCTATCAAACATTGGAAATTCCCTATCAGTTATAAAAGGATTGTAGAGTGAAGTGAAAAAAATAGCAAAACTAATGTTTCTTTAGTACATTGTAATGTAAAACAGTACAAATATTGAGAATTCAGTGTTTTATTTCTTTGTGAAAAACTGTTCAAAAGTTGCTTGAACAGTGATTGCCTTATTCTTGTAAGAAAGTTATGATGTATTCAATGCCTCTTTTCTATGCCTTGGCAAATTTTGATGAGCTTCTGACATTTAATCCTTGGTTCTTTCAATGTCCTGTAGTATCTCTGAGAGTGCCTCTGAGAGTGCCTCTGACGTGAAGTGTTTTGCCAATATCAGGCATTTCCTCTGGGACACCTGCCTCCTGTTTGCCACAGCGATTTTCCTCCTTACATCCATCCATAAGTCGGCCTTCCCTAAACTCCTCTAACTGCACATCTTGAGTGTCTCCAAGAGTGATGGTATCAAGATTACCACCATCAGCTATTTCTCCTAAATTCCATGAATGTTAGAATCAAGCTGCATGTACATTATTACTTTTCATTCTTCACTGTACTTTGATCTTTGTTGGCCAATTCCATCTCTCAATGATCCATTTTTATAAAATTTCACGGGGATTTATTGCTGGGAGACAAAGGGTGAATTGAGTAACACAGGCAGTGACCAATCACTGATGAGCCTTGAAAGAAATGACATGATTGGCCACTGACCAGGATATGCTTCTGCTATTCACGTAGTGATTTATGGACTAAAATACTAGCAGCAAAATTTTTACTTTTACAATTATTCACAGTTAATGTCCTGTGGACCACGCAATAGAAATGTGGACCAGGTTGTCAGAGATCAGAGTAATTGAACTAAACCATGGCAACTGAATGGTGCATATTGGAACTGTGCAAACCAAGGACTGCCTGTATATATTTAATATTTAAATAATATTTAAATAGTGAATGAAGGAGATGGCTTTCCAAACTGGTTTTGATAGGCTGTGAATGGCAGTATGCTCCCCATCCCAAGCTATCTGGGGGGCAATGCTGGTTTTATGGAAGCTGAAGGATAAGGCTGCACTTAGGCTTCTAACTAGCATCCCCCATAAAGGGGTGAATCAGGCTGGTGGGGTGACTGGCTGCAATGGGACAAGATGTAGAAACTATTTTTCCTCCTCTGACGTCACAGCACAGCAGAGCTCAGGGAAGATTTCAATCTGACATGAGGATCTGATTGTTTCCTATGATTCTCATACCCCTGCACTGCCCCCCTCATACCTCATGGACCAAAAAAGGCCCAAGTCCTATAGAGCCAAGTCTCTGTCACAGTTCAAACGGGATACGTCTTTGAAGTCAAGGTCAGGTCAATGGTGTTATATATTGGGTGGAGGGAGTGGAGGGACAGGAACCAAGAAAGTTGAGGAATTTACAGCTAAGTCTGTAAACAAAGAAGATTGATGGTAGTTGAAGACAAACAAAGGATTCACTGGAAAGAAGATGAAATGGTCTTATGAAGTATGGGCTGGGCACCCTGCAGAGATTCCCCACAGGGTCTTGATATGTCGTCCCAATTATCTTTGCACCACGGTGTCTGTCACATAAAAACGCCCTACAAATGTTTGTTAAATGAAGCAAGAATTATTGTTGGGATTCCACCACAAAGACAAGCATTTTTTTTAAACGTCAATTTTGGAGAAATCATACTTTAAAAAAACCTAGATTAAATTTGATGAACTGCATTGGGCACAGAAATGAAATGGACCAAAGATGGAAGATAAACACAAAGGTATTCAAGGGGAAATTCATTTTTTCTCTCTGTTTGATAGTTTGTGCTCCACTACACCGTTCCCCAGGTAGTCAGAGTGATTATTTTGGAAATGTAATTCATACCATATAGTTTCTTGCTTAAACCTTTCCAATGGCATCCCTGGCACAAAGAATAAAATCTAAATGTCTATCATGATTCACAGATCCTCTATAATCTGATTCCTAACAAATTCTCTGTTCCTACTTCTGTCCTCTCTCCACCATCACTTTTGCCTACGCTCCCATATTTTGTTACCTTAGTTCTTTCTTTTCCATTCCACAAACAAGGCAATTTCATTGTGATCTTAGGATCTTTGCTCTTGCTGTTACCTCTGTTTGGCAAGTTCTATCTGCAGATTATAGCATGGAAAACTTTTTAAAAAAGATTCTATTTATTAGGCACAGAGAGAGAGCATGAACAGGGGGAGAGTCAGTACATGGAAAACTTTTAATATGGTTCTTGAAGTGATATCAACACTCTCTTTAGGAGAAATGATGGAAGATGTATCACCTACCTCAGTCAGGATAAATTGGTTATGCTGCAGTAACAAATAATCCCCCAAATCTCAGGGGCTTAAAGCAACAAAGGTGTACCATTTTGCTCAGGGTACATGGCCAGTGTGGATTGGCAAGAAAGTTCTACTCATTGCAGAGATGCTAACATTTCGTGATGCTGCCAACTCAACATGGGATTTCAAGTTTGCCATGTCAGAAGAAGATGAGATAGATAGTAGAGTACTGTCAGTTAAATGGTTTCACACAGAAATGACTCAAATCATTGCTCAGATTTTATTGACTATAAGTCTGGATCTGCTCTTTCCTATCTGCATTCCCAGCTTTTCATGAGGCCTTGTTGACAGGGACTAAATTTTCTTATCAGGATTTTCAAAGTAATTTTTAGTTCTTTTAACAATTTAATATCCTGGATCCCACCCTTCAAGATCTGATTTAGTTGGTGTGGGATGGGGAGTGGTTATCACTTTATCTGCAGCACTTCCAGTAACTCAGTTGCAGATGATGTGAGACCACACTTGGAGAAACACACCTCTGGAGGCTAGAACAATGGTTGATCTATTGTAAGTGCTTAATAAATATTTTTTGATTGACTGTATAATTAAGATTCCTTTATAAATAAAGATTTCAAGGGATGAATCAGTGATTTAAATGGAAAGAATCTGTGTATACCAAGTTACATTAGGAGAAAGAGAAAGGCCCAGAATCTTATTCATTCACCCTAAAATAACTTCCAACTTTGGGAAGAGGTAATGCTGGGGCTTTCTTTCACTGTGCGTGTGACTAGGTTGATCCACACAGCATCCTAGCTGTGTCATATATCTTGTTCAGGAAAAAGGCACAAATCTAATGATATATATATATATATATTAAAAAGAGCGGACTCATTCTGCTCTTTTTCTTTGACTCATTCCATTTGAAACGAACTATGGAGAAAGCAATTCCAATCTCATGTAATTAGAAATTACTTTAATTACATAAAGTACAGCCTACATTTCTTTGACAATGATTGATAATAACCTCCTTTTCATGTTGTTTTAAAAATATAATGGCCAATCTACTTTACAACCTTAACTAACTGGCTACTGAACTCTCTTGTCACTTATTTCTGTGATGTTTTCACAGTGTGATCACAAAATAACAATACTAGGAGTGAATGATATCATAAAAAGAGAACCATAGTGTGTACTTTTCAAGTGAAGCTCATGTTCCATTATAATAGATTACCTATCCCCTTGAAAAACTCAACAATTTAAAAGCTAGATCTGCTACATTTTCAACATTCAGGCTTTTCTCTGAAAGGAAATTTCAGGCTGGAGGTCTCCATGGGTGTGTATTCATATGCATAATGTTTTGGTCCATAAAATCTGAAACCTTCTAAAGTATTAAATCTTTCATGTAAATCATGGAAAATAAAAAGACAACAAAAAGCCAGTACTTAAAATTTCCATTAAATGTTTTAAAAATTAATTTGCAGGAGGATTCTATTTTTACAATTGCTGTGAAGACTTGCTTTAATAGTATCACTATTTCGACCTTCTCTGGGGAGGTTATTCATAATGTTAGACTATTCTTAAAGACTGTGCGTGAATATGGGCACTCACACTCTGAAGCATGGGCTAAGGTAACAAGTGAACATATGTTCAGTTACTATCCTGCTGCAAATAACAGTGTGTGCGTGTGTATGTGTGTATGTGTGTGTGTGTGTGTATTCTGATTTGTGACTGTGTTTCTTGGTTGGGAAACGAATGGACTGTACTAGGTAATTTTACTTTTGCCTGAATGTTGGTCAAGTTTAGCTGATACTTCTCTAACATATGATAACAAATTAAAAGAGCTCAAAGAAATGCAAGAAAATCATCTGTACTCAAAGACTTGCTTCTTCCTGTTACTGAATGAAAGCTGTGCTTTCCCTGGATCACATCTGAGAAGACAACATGTACAGCAGAACCATAGTCTTCTCTCCTACAAATGTCGCTGTAGTGTCACGATATAATGGCTTTGTGTATTTAAAATATACCATATGAACAGTGATAGTCCTGAACATACACAGCAAGGAGATCATCTGTGATGTGCTGGTTCACAGGCCTCATATCTTCATAAAGCACAGCAGGGGATTAAAACTGGGGACTAAGAATTCTAAGCTCTCTATATTGCTTAGGACATTAGTGGGACACACATATACACGCACACGTGTACACACATTTTTCAAATTCAGGTGTGGAGTTGAGCTAATCACATCCCATATCTCATAGCTCATTATAATTAGTATTTTTGGGGAAGCTCCCTCTTCCTTATCTTGTCCCCCTTTGCCATGTGTATTTCTCTCTTTCCTCCAAAAAATAACCTTATGTGTTTGCTATGTATCTGTATGTGCTCTTGTCAAATGTGTGTTGTTTTGCATACTTGTCTTTTTATTTTCTTAAGTGGGTCTAGGTTATGAATCTCAATCAGTTTTTCTTTGTTTCACTCTGCTTCTATCTATGTTGCTGGGTATCTTTCTGCTCCTCCAGGCTACTCACTGTTGTATCAGTTATTAGGATTTGTGTAGTACTCACATTCACTTTTCCAAAGCACAATTTTGATTGTCTTCCCTGATGTTCACTGTTTATCAATGTGTTCATTCTCTATCTTTTTAATAATCAAATACAGTTTGTAGATGAAGATCTTAACACACCAGAATGGGGGCAAACGGTATCCTTTAATTTTCCAGTGAGGTTCTGTAATGGCACAGGGACATCACAGCTCTCTGACCAAAGAGAGGACTTCCCTTATTAGATGAAGACATAATAAACACGAAATACCCTGTATTGCTCTTCCAGTGTCCCCATGCTTTAATCTAAAAATAGCTCAACTGATGTTATATAGGTATCTTTTAGAACGCTCATTTTCACCAAAACATAGAAGCTACTTGCGCAGATGTGGGACCAGGGATGCATGAAGAAATACATAAATTTAAAATCACAGAAAGCCAGAAGGTGCTGGAATCAGACCCGCTTATAACATGGGCTTGCTCAGTCACCATGCATGGTCATTAAATGACTGTACCTTTTTTCTCTTCATAGATCCTAGCAATAACTCAGAGTATCTTGAGTTTCTTAAGGAAAAGTGACTACTACTATTAAGTAGGACCATTTTCTCCACTCTATTTAAGATCTTCAGGTCCTAATGAGGAATGTGGGCCAGGCTGATGAGGACCTGCCCCTGAGAGCAGGCAGGTGTACCTCTCTCCCCTGGAACTAGGCCAGGAGGCTGTGTGCCTAATCTGCTCAGAAATCGTTCCTTTCTGTCTGTCACTGAAGCCTGAACACACTCCAGGAATTAGGTACTAATTAATGTCAACACATTATAAATGAAGAAAGAAGGGAAATTGCTTGGACTCATTTCTGAGGAAATTTTCAGCAATTCGCTTTAGTTAAAGTTAATGTATACCTCAGGCAGCACTGAACCAAATCATAAAATGCTGCTCATGTGGATGAGTGACCTGGAGGTGACCTGTGTGAGCCTCTTGACCCATATTTGTTTCCATATCGTGTCTATTGTGTTAGGATGCTGCTTATAGTATTTGATGATCTGATCAGTAGCATCAGACAGGCTAGGAATCCAAACTACGGCTTCACGGGAAGTAAGTTCTGCATTACCTGCACAAAATTCTAGGAAATGACTTTCAAAATGGCGCTTTCCTAACTTTAATCTGTTGCTTTATGGGCTTCAGTGAACAGCTTCTTGAAGAATTGAACAAGCAGATTATTACATGGATCTTAGGAAATCTTCCTCTTTTGATCAGAAGTAGACTCCAATATTCTGTTTTTATGTCTATAAAATTAGGAACTGGATGCTAACATCCAAATCACCATTTCGGGTAATCAGGATAATAAATGTGTACTAGTATCTCACATACTGAGTCCAATATTGAGTCCAATATGTGAGAAACCAGTCAGGGGCGAGTCTGCAGTCAAGAGCGGGAGACTCATTTTGCAGAAAAAGCAGTTGGCATTGCAAGAAACCATAAGGGGATTCAGTTGTGTGTTCGTTGTTCTTTAGGCTTCCTTATCACACTCTGCTCTTTTGAGGATGCCCTTGGTGTGCACCTTACTGAACTAGGCTCGAGTAAGAAGGTCTGGGCTTAGACAGGTGAGCACTTTGCTGGTTTGGCTTAGACCTTGAGCACACTAGAGAAGACTCAATGTCAGCCAATCCCTCCACCTCCAATGCTCAATCCCTCCACCTCTAATGCTCAATCCCTCTACCTTCAATGCTCAGCACAACACGTGGCACATGGTTTGGGACAAGAATAACCAAATAAGGAAGATTACAGAGTAAGGCAGGGACACTTATAATGTCACACCAAGTTTTGACCATAGCCATGAACTACTGGAGAGGCTCATTTTAGTGCATGGACTTTAGGGTTAAAAAAAAAAATAGATTCCAGTCCTGAAAATCTGTATGGCCATGAGTAGGCAGTCTTGAAGTCTCAATTCCCTCATCTGTATATTAGGGTTAGATCTGCAAATAATGGATTTGTGGCAAGAAGGGAAGAGGCCTAGAGTGAAGCTTTGTTTGACCACCTCAATGCTAAGGTTAAAAAAATAAGATCTAGAAAATTTGGTTCTTAATTAAAAACTGCTCTGATTATATTCTAATATGTGTTTCCCTGAATTCTTAATATGGTAAGAAGAATGCAGTGATTGGAGAGGAAACATTTTTCTTTGTTTTCCCAAGCACTTAGCACAGATTCCACATAAGCCATAGTCTGTATTCTTTCCACAAACCACAGTGTGCAGGGGAAGGCTATGGAAGGACACAAAAATAAAAAAGGCAGGACAAATATGACTTATTAAGAAAAATCTGTTTGAAACTTCCTGATTCTATCCATGCATTAATATTCCTACAAATAATGAGTATAATTTTGGTTGTATTTTGGTAATGTGCTGGAAGAGAGGCAGGAGGAAGATCTGTGGGACTTGTTCTAGGAGAGTAGCAGGTGGACCAGGACTAGAAAGAGAAATCACTCAGGGGCATTAATTCATTTCTAACAGTGCTAGTATTGGATGAAGAGGCTTTTTTATTTTTTATTTTTTTTTTTTACAAATATGCACTTTGAAACATTTAAAAGAGGAAAGAAACGGTGGATGTTTTGTCTCTTAAAATTTAACAGAATGATGGCACGCACGAAATGTCTTGCAGAGCACCCTTCCTAATGAAAGGTATATCTCAAGCACACCAGAATGGCTATCTTTGTAGGGGAGAGAAAACGGGGCCAAAAGGGAATAAATACATACATACCAGGGGCCTCATCCAGACTCTTGGTGATTAAATCTACTCTCTGCACCTGGAGTCCAATACAAACCAGCCACCACCACCGAAACTGAAACAGGGTGTGAGTATGTAGGGTTCTTAGGGGAGCCCTTCTCATTTCCTACACCAGGGAGTGATGCTTCAGGCTATGGAGTGCCTAGGATTCCCAGGTGCAGGTGTGAGTGAGTGTGTCATGTGTGTGCATGCGTTTTCCTGAGACTGAATTTTCATGAAGAGAGATGGAGCCTGAGAAAACTGCTGGCTTTTGAATACTTTGGCTTTCTTGAGTCAGGATATTCCCTGTCTAAACACAGCCTTTCCTTTCAACAGGAGCTCTCCTTAACTTTCCCATGGTTTTGTATGTAGAATGTGTCTGTGTGTGTATACAGACCTTTGGGCTTAATAAATGACAACAGCACACCAAATCAAGACCCACTCGCTGTAAGGGTTAAAATGGTGCTGCAGCAAAAATACCCAAGGACAATGTGCAGCCCATTAAAATGCAATTAGATAAACAGTTGCTACAAGCTTGAAAAATCTGTCTCCTTTACTGGGGTGAATGGGTTGGAATTCATCCACAGTTAATAAAAAGGAAAGGATGTGGGAATGTGGCTGAAATGTAAGACAAAGGGAAATAAATGCTATTTCTCAAAACGAAATGTATAGGGATGCCGATGGAAGCACTCAAGCAGAAATACGGATCATTTGCTTAAAAATCAGAAGATTTAGTTTTTATAAATCTGTATCTCAGTTACACTCAGTAAAAAGGATAATTAGATCATGGTCATACAATATTTCAAATATTGCACTGTATTTTCTCTTTTCTATTTTCTTGACCATTGAGATACCAGTCAGTTAACTGCATGTTTGATTGGGTTAAGCAAACCCCACAAATATGAGTAGGGGCAGGCAAGTGCTGGTGAGCACACACACACACACTGAGGCTTTCTGCAACATCTTGTGACCAAGTTTCCCTTCTACTGTTCACTTACTGAGAGATTCAAAAGTTCAAAAAAAAGAAACACTATCCTCAAATGATTATGCCAAAGGCTGTGATCCATCCAAACTCACACGCAAAACAAGGCTGGGCCTGATTTCTGGGTACCAGGCAACAGCTCCTTGTCATCTACCTTCACTGGATGTTTTCTCACTGATTGCATTCCTTCTTTTGACTCTTTCATCATAGAAGAGAAGAAGAAAGAAAGGGCTAGGGAGAGAGAAGAAGGAAGGGAGGGAGAAAGGGAGTGGAAAGGAGAATGAGAGAGAGAGGCCATCATTAAGATCACAGCTACCCCACACCATTTAGGGAGACTGCTGTACATCATGCAGGGCACAGAAGGCACACCCCATGACCAGAGCTAAAACTCACCTGTCTGCTTCACCTCCCTGTGTGTACGATGAATGCCAACTGAGCGTTGGTAGTTTTGCCAAACTGTATACTTTTGGCTCCATGCTACTAGTTTAGGTAGCTTAAGGAAGAGAGACATCTCCATCATATGCAGACTTCAGTGTAGGAAATGAGCATAGGAAATGACACTTAGAGCAGCAATGAAACCTTTACAAATTCAAGAGGACTTTTAAGAGCATCTAAAAGTCGGGATATTAAGGCAGAGAATAAAATCATATCAGCATGGCTGAGAGAGGTACACTCTTAAATTGCAGCTGCCAGGTTGCCCTCATTCAGTCTAAGAATAAAACCCTAGGTTTTTATAATTTTGTTTATAATGTGGGACTAGACATAACTGTTCAATTTGAAAAAAGTTTCTTGGTAAAATATGAGCATTGAAGTTTTCATAAATAGTTATACTCAGAGAAATATTGAGCTAGATATATAAATTGGTACAGGATAGATTTTCTGAAAGGCAATATGACAATAGCTTTCACCTTTAAAATTGTCTTGTTCCAAAGTAATCACTTGGACATTAGCCTTACCAACATTTCCTATATCTGACTCCTCAGGCAAGAGAAACAAAAGCAAAAATAAACTATCAGGACTACATCGAACCAAGAAGGTTTTGCAGTGAAGGAAGCCATCGACAAAACATAAAGGTGACCTATTGAATGGGAGAAAGTATTTGCAAATGATTATATTTTAAAAGAGGCTAATATCCAAAATATATAAAGAATTCATAGAACTCAACACTAGAAAAATCCCAAATAATTTAATTAAAAATGAGTAGAGGACCTGGATAGACCATTTTCTAAAAAAGACATCCCAATGGCCAACAGACATGTGAAAAAATGCTCAACATCACTCATTAGGGAAATGCACATCAAAACCACAGTGAGATACCACTTCAAACCAGTCAGATGGCTGGTATTCAAACCGCAAGAAATAACAAGTGTTGGTGAGAATGTGGAGGAAAAAGAACTGTTGCTGCACTGTTGGTGGGAATGTAAACTGGTGCAGCCACAATGGAAAACAGCATGGTGGTTCCTCAAGAAATTAAAAATAGAATTATTGTATGATCTAGCAATTTCACTTCTGGGTATTTACCCAGAGAAAAGGACAACACTAATTCAAAAAGATATATGTACCCCCTCGCACCATCGCATGTTTATTGCAACATTATTTTCAGTAGCCAAGGTATGGAAGCAATCTAAACGTCCACTGATAGATAAATGGATAAAGAAGATATGGCATATATATGTATATATACATATGCACATACACACGCATGTTGTATATATCCACCCCCCCATACACCCACACAAATGGAATTTTCCTCAGCCATATAAAAGAATGAAATCTAGCCATTTGTGACAACATGGATGGACCTAGAGGGTATTATGTCAAGCGAAATAAATCAGAGAAAGAAAGACAAATGCCATATGATTTCATTTATACGTGAAATCTAAAAAATGAAAACAAAAACCAAAAATAAATTCCTATTTACAGAGAACAAACTGGTGGTTGCCATAGGGGAGGGAGATTGGGGCGGGGGATGGGCAAAAGAGGTGAGGGGGATTAAGAGGTACAAACTTCTCGTCATAAAATAAATAGAGAATATAGTCAATAATATTGTAGGTCAATAACTTTGTAGGGTGACAGATGGTAGCTACACTCATTGCGGTGAGCACTGTGTAATGTATAGAATTGTTGAATCACTATGTTGTACACCTGAAACTACTAAACATTATATGTCAAATGTACTTCAATACAAAAAAAATGGCTTGCCACGCAATCAAAAATCTATTTCTAAAAAACTTTCCTAAAAAACAGAAAGTTGGTTCAATGTAGACTTATTTATAACAGCACATATTTTAAAAAGTCCAAAAATAGAGTAGTTAAACAAATATTTTTACATCCATACAATGAAATACGTCACTTTAAACAACCATGTTGTAAAAAAAAAATATTTATTCTGGGAGAAAAAAAAATGTCATAAAATATTACCAATCGAAAGATGTGGCCTATAAGCTGCTTGAATAGTATATCTATTGTGGAAAATAGAAATGTAGAAGCAACCAGAAGGGCAGGAAGGACATCAGCAAAATGTAAAACATTTTTTTTCTTCTCATATATATATTTTAATATTTTCCAAGTTTTTTTTTTTTCTGAGTGCTTTCTTATGTGATCCGATACCATACCATAACGTTTCCTACAAAAGACTCACTAATGTTCAAAGGTCTTTCTCCGGGTCCAGTGATTTGCTTAAACTCAGAGGCTGTGTGACACATTTTATGCTACAGGGACTGAGGGAGGTGCGTTCGCTGCAGGACCCTCACGGCTATCTCAGGCTTGCACCACCTGGGGACTGTCAGTGTAAAATGATAAACTGGAACATGCTACTATCCTAGGGAGGAACGGTGCTCCCCAGGTTTTCCATCCTATCACTCCTAACCAGATGCTCATACTGTAATCCAAAGGGTAACAAACTCTGAGTTCATGAAATGAAAGGCCTTATTATACTGCTGATAGTGAGGAGGGGGGTCCAAGTTTAAACTGCTTTGGCAACCCCAACCCTGTATTTCCTGATTCTGATGCAGGTGAAACCTCAACTTTCTCATATTACAATGGTTTATATAATATATTTATAGATACGCATAGAAGTATATGATAAAACAGTGCTTTATGGTTGGAGTAAGTAAGCAGCTGGATACCGCTTTGTTTGATTTGTACAGAAGAGTGGAAGTTCAAACATAAAATGAAATGACTACCCCTTTGTTTAGCTATCATAGACTGTTTCTTTATCACAGTCACATGCAATCTATTGGAAAACGGAGAGGCAATAACGAACACAGCTCCAAGCTCCATTCTGCTAAATCCTGCTCCAGCGTATAATCCCTACATTGGTATCTCTGGATTCAACGTACGGGAAACAGCTTCCTATGGTCCACTCTCTGTTTTATTGCACAGCGATTGCTTAACACACATTCAAAAGAAATTCTCATAGGAACACTCACGCACAAAAGCTTTCTATTTAACACCATCCTGGCTCCAATGATGAACTATCTCTGATAAATCTCTACTCCCCACACTTTACTAAGCATCCCTTAAAACCACTCTTACAAATGGCAAGCCTCCTCTGCATATTGCCTTTGATTGGGCAAGAATACATGACCAAAATTATGTCTTTTGGTAATTTAAGTCTTTGGTACAATGACGTGAAAAGGTGTTTTTACAAGACAATTTCTATTCTGTTGATACTTAAGAGGAATCCTTTGCTACTGTTGATAAAAACCTTTTCTACCTTTGTGAACATGGCCAGTCATGTCAGAGTGCTTCCACAAACAAGAACCCCAGTGAAATCCTGGAAAATGTTGTAATTTCAGATTTTTTTTTATCACATTTCTGATTTCACACAATAAAAAGCATGACTCTGCTCATGCTAAATATCCCAGCATTGATTGCTAGATATCAGAGAATGGCTGTTAAGTGTTATCAGATTACCAAACACTTGCAATGTTTGTTTGATTGACAATTTTACAGCTGGCATACTGAAATATATACTGCTTAGCAACTAATGTTAAGCAGAAGACAACTTTCCGATTATGTTATGTTTGTGAAAACAGGTGCAGATCTGGAAAAAATTATACTCTGTAAGGAAGACAAAAGTGGTCTTCAAATGAACAGTTTGCACCTAAAGGATGTTATTTCATCTAATAATAAAAGCAAATACAACCTTCTATTTCTAAAAGTTATATGTATTCCAACAAACATATAACTGCCTTTCAGCTACCAGGGCAAACTTAATCAACTGAGTTAGAAGAATTTTTCTTTAAAGATTGCTAGTTAAGTCTAAGGACATTTTTATCATCATTAGAATATTCGGTGTTATATTTTGGTTTCTCTGTACTAGTGAATGGTAAACTGGGTTGTACAAGCTTTAGAAATGTTACACAAACATAAACTGTAGGAAAGAGTTAAGCAAAATTGGAAGACATTTTTATCTTTTTTGTTTTTCACATTTTGATATTTTTGTATGTTAGACTACTCTTTAATTTTAGACTACTTAATGAACAAAATGAATAATAGTCATATCCTCAAAGTAACTAGAAACAGGTGGTTCTGGGACTTTTCATGATGATCTGTAACATTAGAAGCCTGAGTTAGGGTGAGCAGCAGTGTGAGTTCTAGTCTTCAGATGGTACGGAACATGTTGGTAGTGGTTTCTACCACTAAGAAGAGTTCAGCTTATCCTATTTTTAACCCAAATGTGAATTCTCATTCCTCATTTCACATCTACTCTTTTATTTCTTCTGATTGATTCTGGAAGCAATGGACTTTTTTTAAAAAAAAAAAAGTAGGATGCCTTTTTAAAAAAAAAATTTAAGCTACAACGATTCATATGAGCAATCTGGTATAGAAATACAAAAATCTATCTTTTTGTTAGATTGGAAATACTGGAAAAATATCTTTTCACCATTTACACAACCCTAGAGGTCATCAAACAATTATATTCCAAGTTAATCGGCAGTTGATAAAAATAAAATGCTATTTTGTTCTTTTCCCCCATGCTATATTCTATCTAACATTTTTCAGATTCTTTCCCCTCTAAAGTTATTAAGTTTTGACTCAGAGTGATCAGTTTGGTACAGCCACTCCCAAAGGATGATTCATTCATTTTGTGGCCTCTGTCTTCTTCCAGGCAATCTCTGAGGAGAAGTGTGTGGCCTCTTTTCTATGCTCTTTCCAAACCTCTTAGTTTGGTGTGAGAACACAAGGAGGAAGATGCTCCTGGGGTGCATCTTTTCCCACTCAGAGGTGCGCGGCCAGGAAGGAAGGCAGAAAAGTCGTGCTCAGAGACCACACAAGGTACTCCCCGCCAGGCTGCAGCTGTGACAAGCCAGCCATCCTTCCCTCGACACCTAAGGCACATATTTCATAGTCTAAGAATAGATGTGCTTACATTGATCAAGAGCAGGGGAGGCTGACAAAGCTAGCCTCATATGGCTAGGGCTCAGATGCATAAAGATGTCAAGAGATCTGGTTTTAATTGAAATGCAAGCGTTCACCATGTGGTTCTATGCACACAGGGCGATTTCACCTTATATGGTCAGTAGCATATGTTTTGGCAATACAAAAAAAAAAAAACCAAAATAAAAACAGTGAACATGAGTTGTAACAATAACTTATCAGGGACCATAGGAAAGAATCATATCCAGTGAACATTACATAAAAACATGATACTTACATTTTTTATTGTTATGCAGATGTCACATGCTAATTAAAAAAGAAATCATTCCACAGTTGATTGCTGTTTTATTCTCTTATAGAGAGGTGATTTTCCTCCAGATGGATTTTCTTGTGATTGATATGTTAGCAACGGATAAAACACTTTGGTGTTTTTGATTATGCGTTTGGCATTAGGATCACTTCTTTGAGAAAGCTTGAATAGTAAAACAGACCTGCTACAATATTTTCATTATCATGATACCATAAAGTAAACACTAGAACTGACTCACGATTCAACTGAAGTAGAAAGATCAAAGAAGAGCCATATCATAATTTAACCTTAAGTGAAGGTTTGTGTGGAGATAAAAGGTAGGATAGCAGGTCATTCCTAAAATAAAATTTATTTAGACTATTTCTCCCTTTGAAGGTTTAAAATATAAAGCCTTCATTGACCAATTAGTGCAGATATCAACTCAGAAAGAAAGCCAAATTCCATTAGGAAGTGATACTTGTTTTTTATTTCTAGAAGTCTCTACCTTCTCTTGTCAAGATGTGAGACCTCCATACTTGCAAACCCGCTGTGGCATAGGGAATGGAATTGAAACGTGGTAGCTCTGTTTTTGTCTTTATGTGGCCTCTTAGCAAGCACATGTTTTAGGAAAGCATATGACAAGATAAATCGAAAATACATTTCTTGTAGAGTGAAAACATTCTGTCTTTATTATTGGTAAAGAAATAGTTAGACCCTTGAATAAAGCAGATTATGCCTATGCCTCAACAAGAGGTAAAATTTATAGCTGAGACAGTACCTTTCATACCTCGTACTGCTTAAATTCCACTGGGCCTGTGGCCACCCACTTTGCCTAGACATAAAACGGGCTAAATAGAGACAGAAGGTGATAGATGTACCAAATAATTATCCCACCTATCTGCATATTGTTGACTAATTTGTTGATTAAGTAAAAGCTGTGTATAGGGATCATTGTGATCCAAGTCTGGATAAACTTGATATTCAGCTTCTGGGAGGTTGTGAGAACATGTTCTAGATTGTTCTCACACCAGATGTCAGGTGCCTTCCTGAGAAAATTAATTGTTGGCCCAGCAGAATTCAAAACACTTTCGGGAAGTCACATCTCACCTGGGTGACACTTGTCAGACTGCCACCTAGGGCAACGGAGAGGGGTATAGATCTGTAGTCACTGCCTCAAAAGAATTATGAAACCTAAGTTTTTCTTAAACTTGGCCACTGTGTCACTTAGTTATAGTCACTTTGCCCCCTTTGTCCAGGGAAGAAGTAAAGATCCCTCAGTATCATCAGAAGTTGCCACAGAATAAAGCAAAAAGGATCACCAGATAGAGGCTAGTAAAACTCAGCTACAAGCCAAACACCTTTCCTCACGGTTAGTACAGAGCTTTGGGACAGCCACCTTTCACCCCAGTTACCCTCTAATGCCAGAGAGACCTCAATACCATCTAGTTCCTCTTAATCAATTCACTTTTAAGTACCTGGATTTTATTTTTGGAAGCTGGTCCTATTCAATCACTGGATTCTTATCTTCAAAATTTATTCTTGAAGTCATTGATTCCCTCACATCAAATCCCTTCTGACCACATCATCTTAGAATTCTGTCCCTGGATCCTTTTCTGACTACTTTCTATCAAAAGTTCTATTCCTCACTGACTGCCATCTAACCTGGCACTAAAAAAACCAGGAGTCAGAGCCTCCACAGAGAACTCCCATGGAGGGCAAGTACTGGTTTGAACCTCTGGCTGGGTGTTCACATGAGGTCTCAAATCCCGCATGGACCACTCGATTCAACAAAAAGACTCCACGAGAACAAGCTGGGCCTCCAATAGCAGGCCACATGGGGAAGTGGACATTCTGGTGCCCCCAAGCTACATGAGTGTTAGAGTGTCGGAGTGTGACAGTGAATGAGTATGTGTGAGAGAGTGTGTGTGTTGACTATGAGTGTGTTCGAGTGTGAGAGTGAAGAAGTAAGCGAATGACTATGAGCATGTGAAAGTGTGAAAGCATGTGTGTGTGTATGTGTACAAGAGGGAAATAAACATAACAGGAAAACCTGGTAGCAGGATCTGAGAGACGTGGCCTACCACAGGATCTCTTGACACAAATTGACCCAGGTTCTAGTTTGGTTTCTGTTACCACCTCACTGGGTGATCTAGGATTACAGTTTTGATATTTGAAAAATGACTATATGAAAAGTACTATAAACTGCCTGTACCACAAGAAGTACCCCCAAATTGTCATCCTGATTCCCCTTAGTTTGCCTTACTACATATTAGAAGGTGAATGTACACCTGGGAAAAGGGAGGCTATGGTTGAGAAACACAAAGGCAGGCTCAAGCCCCCCCTCACATGCTTTTTGGGTTACGGTTGAAATAGCACAGGAATAGAGACTGAAAGATTCCTGGTCCACCCTGGGTGAGAAGAGGACATCTAAAGGGTGATGTTCCGAGGAAACACAAGCACCCTGGTATTTCTTTGCTTGTCTCTAGGCCTGGAGCATCTCCCTCTTAGATCCTTCTGAGACCGGGACATGGAAATAAACCCTTATACCTTGCCTATTGATTTTAAAAAGTATCTAACTCCTTAATAGAAAGAATTGGGTGAGCAGGAGACATTGCATGCCATTTTAATTTGAGAGTAAATGCTACATGCCCTTGAGTGGCCTCTTTTAATTATAACCAAGAAACCAAGCTTGGAGCACCTCACTCCTCTCGTCGACTCTATCAATGGCTTTCGCAGACTTCTGCTGCCTGTAGAAGGCAGGCCCCCAAAGCAACAAACACTAGGCAATCCTCTCTTTTCTGGCTGCTAAAAATAAATCAGTTTAACTGTAAGTGCTATCTAAAGATTCAAACCCAAACCGGAGACAAATGTAAATGTCACCCCTTTTAATAAATAATCATTAATAACTTCATGCATCTCCATTCTGACTCAGGCTGGGTAATGGCGTGATCAATTTCTAAGCAACGTAGATGAAAGAAAGAAGTAGGTCTGTAAAGCACATATCCTGGAAAGTCATACCTCAATACCCCCATTAACTGAAACTCAGACCATTAAAACAAGAAAGGACTTACAGTTGAACTGGAATAAATAAGATGAAGATCTAGGGAACTGAGGCCCAGAGAGTACAGTTGCTGCCACAGGATCACCAGCAGTTTAGGGCTGAGTGTCATTCTGTCTCCAGGAATGATGCCTTTGCCACTACTGTCTGCTATTTGCTATATTCTTATGCTTTAGAAAAGTCAAGTATTTTTTCAAGGTTGAGTTTCTTTTTTTTTTCCCCCAAGGTTGAGTTTCGAAGTAGGAGCTACCGTGGCACTTTCAGTGTTCCTTTGTAAAGTTCCCTCTTTCGATTTGACCTCCGTTTTCATACTAGGGTTTTCCACTTGCCCTCTCTTCCTGACCACAGACTGGCACACTGACACAACCCCTGAGCTCCTGCGCTCCTCTTCCGCAGACTCCCTCACCATGAACATCCTGCTTTGCTCTCTACCTTAGTGTCCGATTGCCCCCTTTCCTCTCTCTGGTCACATGGCGGCGTCTCCAGTTCCTGAAATCTCCAAAGCACATCTCAGCTGTTCTGACTTTGAGTCATCTATGTCTGTGGTTTTCAAAGTGTGGTCCTCAAGACAGCAGCAGCATATCACCTGGCGGCTTGATAGAAATGCAAATTCCCAGGCCTCAGACCAGACCTACTGTCCCAGAAACTCAGGTGGTGAGGCCCAGCCGGCTGTGTTTTAATGAGCCCTCCAGGTGACTCTGACCTCTACCCAACCACTAACCTACCTCACTTTCTAGTAGTATGCGTTCAAAAGCAAGAGTTCTGCGTAGGACTGCTTGTGTTCAGAAACTGCTCTCTGGCTGCGTGCTTTGGATAAACTACTTACACCCTCTGTGCCTCATACTCCTCATCTGTGAAATGGAGATTATACAGATTGTGCCTCAGAGATTTGTTGTTGGTGATGAAATGCTACAAAGCTATGTATGTCATGCACTTAGCACAGAACAAAACCAAGGAAATGCTAAAAAATATTAGTACTTATTTTTAATAAGCTAGTTCTACTCATAATACGTGAAATGTGAGTTACTTTTCTTTCCACATCATACTCTTATGAAACTTGTAGACAAATATCAATCAATAGTGAAACCATGTTACTTAAGAATGTAAATTATATTCTGTATCGGGTCTTGATATTACCAATTTCTATGAAATTACTTTCATGTTTGCATTTAAAACAGCTATATGAATATTCAGTTTCTATATTTCAACAGTTAATAAAAGTGATGACATAATATCACTCAAAGGAATCAGTTTGGAGAAAGCTATTTCACTGCCACATAGGAGTAAACCCAAAAAAAGCTTTGCAAGTTTGTTCTTGCAGCAGCTGATATCTATAGAAGAAAACACACATACGTTTGTTGCTAATAATAAAGCACCCTGGTCTTTTAGTCTAGGACAACTGTAAACTTGTCTGTGCAGAATGTCCCTCGGGCATAAAAGCAAACTCAACAGATGGAACAGGACCCCACAAGCAACTCTTCAAATCTGAATCACGCATTTTTCTGTGTGTGAATATCATTTCAGATCAATTGAGATGACTAAACAACACTTCAAATTGCAACAATTCTGGCAATTATCATACAGAAATGAATTCACAGTATTTTACATAGAAAGTGGCCCTTATTGTATATATTTCAAAAAAAATGTGGTAAAAGTTGTGAAATCTCTTTACCCAGGGTGCTGAAGGGTAATTCATTTCCCTTCCATGCAAATCTCAAACATTTTTCAATATCATATACTTGTAATAAAAACATCAAAATATTAGAAATGTCATTGCTCTCACTCCAATGAGTAGTGCCATTAATTAGCAGAGAGCTTTATATGTCATATCTACATTTTAAATTGGCTATTATTTTCCAGTATAGCCATTTAGTTAATGGATATTGCAATTTTAAAACTCATGTTACGTGGAATGTATGTACGGTGTATGGTCCCAGTGAAGCGGCTCAAGCCAATAGTGAAAACAGTAAAGCCCGCCCAGAAGGGACCTTTGGTAAGGCAGGCCAAAAACTGTATGTGCATAGCATTTTTTGGTGAGTCACTGGCAGAGTCCTCAGCTGTGAATATCCTGGACATAAGGTTATGCAATTGTGGTTAGGGAAATATGGTGGTTGTTAATTTAATTCCTAGCTGACTCAATTTCTATTCATATAAAATATGCTTTGGGGTAGTCATTAGGAGATGACTTTGACTTTGGTTTAAATGGAATTTCCCTGCCTTTCATGACATTTCAAGTTTTTGTGAAGAAATAGAAGAATTCTCTGAAACAGGTTGCTTAAACAGGTAGAAAATGTGTAGGTAAAGTTTTACAGTGCATCAACAAAGGTTCCTATGTAGCAGTTAAGCACAAGGGTTCTAGGACAAGAAAATGAATGTAATGGGGTGGAGCCACAGAAAATTCAGTGTAAAAATCAGACAAGTGAATGGGAAGTGCTCCATTTGGAAGACACACTTCTCTGAGTTCTTTCTCAGGTGTCACAATTTTGGCCCTGAAACTACATTGTTTAGTGCTAGGGAGGAGATCTGGAAATCAGAACTATTCATTCGGGGCCAGAGGCACTTACTGAGGTGTCCACAATTCTCTTTGGCCCAGTGTTCTTCCATGGGATTAATTATTATTAATTTTCTTAATAATCTTCTTGGAATAAGGAATCTGTACTTGCATTCCCATTGTGAAATCAATCCTTTAAAAGACATAACAGAACCACTGTTAAGATTGAAACACTGAGAGGATAATGGAATCAAAAGAGCTAAAAGAGCTCTGCAATAAAAGAACAGATTTACAAAAACAAATAGTGCCAGACAGTCTTGATAGTCTTCTCAATAGAATTAAAAACCGTGACCGCAATGAATGTACCTTAACACACATATATTTATATTTTTGTAATGCATTTGATACAGTATCTCAATAAATCTTATTTGCCAACCTCATTAGCATTGGCTTTGCTGTGTGCTCTGTCACATGGACTGAGAACTGGCCGGAGGACAAGTCCTAATGACTCAGGGCAACGTGTTGACTGCAGGGTCAGCGGGAGGTCTGGTTTTGTTTAATGTCTTTATTAACGATCTGGAAGAAAGAGTAAATAATTCTTGAATGAAATAATATTTTAACGACAGGCGCATGGACTAACGGAAGAACATAATGAAGTTGAAGTGTGTAAGTGCCAGTCCCAAGCTTGCTACGGATTTGAAGGAGGCAGTCACTTGATCTTTCTGGGTCTGCTTCCCTTTGCGGAAAATGGAGATAATGGTAGTCTTGTGAGAAAACAAAGATAAGATTTTATGATTTCAAATACAAAGTATGATAATACTCCCTCTGATAATATTTAGTGCTTATCGACTGCTTAGAAGTCACTTTAATATGGCAGGGCCTGGAGTAAGGGCCTGGGTCAGGGGGGAACAGAACATTGGCAAAGGACGACATGTTTGGAGGACACAGGGCTGAAACACCCTGGGAAAGGGCTTTGTGAGGAGGTGGAGGGAGCCTAGAGAGAACTGGAAGTTCAAGAACACCAAACAGACTCTTCAGTGGAAAACCACCTAGGAGGGTAAGGGCTGACACAGAAGAGGGTGCAGCTGTCTTGCCCTGTTTGAAAATGGGGCAGAGGGAAGAGAAGGAACCCCAGGGACACCTCCCATACCGTATTCCTTTTTTTTCCCTCTGGTCTGTGGAGACTATGCACATAGAAGATGCCTTTATACCCAAGTACTCATAAATCATTATTTACTTGTTACAGCAAAATTTTGAGCTGTTCAAATCCACAGGTAGAAGTCGGGGGATGATTTCAAAGTCATTATCTTGGCAGAGTCACTTCTAGGCTGATGCGGTATAGTCTGAGGGAATCAGCTTTATCAATTTGCAAAGGGGGAAATTAGCTGTGGGAGGCAGGGGTAAGTGGGTGGATGGTGGTGCTCATTCATACAAACAAAGCTAAAAAGAATTTACCAAGATTTTTTTTTTTCAATTGAGAAGATTTTCAAGCAGCTCACAATTCTCATGACAGCTGAGGAATCTATTCCTTTTAGTAGTGATGGGTCTCAGGAACCAAATTAACATTAGAAAGTTGCTGGTTCTTGTACTGTAAAACAGAGTTGCTCGAACTAGTCTGATCCTAAGTATTTTTTGGGACTGCTTTTCACAAATACAGACCTCTATATCTCAGCCAAGAGCCACGAAAGCAGAGGCTCCAAAGCCAAAGTAATAATCATGATCAGGCAAGTGTGAGAAATCCCAAGGTTGAGTTAAGGTGTCAGATTGTTCTTACGAGTTGTCTAATTGATTTATGATACTCTGATGTAACCCTATCTACTAAAACTGGAGTTCATTCCAAGCCAACTTGGAATATTTGTGTTGACTTATTTGGGCTTTTATTGTTTTCCTGAATAGAACCAAAGATTACATAGAAAATAGACTAGTTCATTGCTTTTTCAGTTTGTCTTACCAGTTAGCAAAGGGTATGTTAGTACTTTAGAATTTCACTTTACAAAAAAAAATTCATTTTACAATTTCTAAAATTATGGCTTATTTTTTCATGAGTTGTTTTGAGCTCATTGATAATTTATAACCTGCCTAATTCCAAAGAACAGTTTGAAGATTTTATTTCAAATTGTGTTTCTAGTGAAGGCTGAGGCAAAAACTCTTTAGAGTCCCTGAAGTGACTGAAGGGGTCTCATCAGCAACATCCCTATTCTTACAGAATTCACCCATTCTCTTCCTTAAAGCAGTATTCTTTATGCTAAGCCACAGATTTTTATTTATTTGAGAGACAGATAAAACGATGCAAAACAGGGTAAAAATTTGATAGAACATTTCCCGTGTGCTCTGATAGAATTGTAAAAACAGGAGAAACCTTAGAGGAAGACAAGAGGCTCCCCAACCAGCACAGTAGGATCCTCGTTACTTATGAATCATTTTCTGCTGGTATCTGGGCTGGTGGAAAGCAGATCTATCACTGATACGGTGCTCTTAGCCTTTATCCCTGCCATTTCTAGGATTAAAGGTTTCAAGATTAATTTGATGTTTATCTAGACAACATAAGACATAATTTAAATTAGTGTATAAGAGAGGATAGGTTGGAGGAGATCCCAGAAAAATATTCAGGAAAAAACCCTGAAAACTCACTGAGGAAAAAAAAAAAAGTGTTATGGAATAACATGGAAAAGAACTAAGGTTTTTATTTTTTTTTAAAGCTTTATAGACCTCTATTAAATAAGTTATAAAATGATGAACACATTCTTTGAAAAAACAAATCTACTATAACTGATCATTTGTGGCCTACTTTGACTAACTATCCTGTTTTGTTTTGTTTTTTAACTATCCTGGTTTTTAAAAATATTTTTGGGTGTGCATTTTGTGCCTGCACCGATTTTGCCATTTCAATCGATTTTCTCTAAGGACAGCTAACATTTTGTTCTTTTCCTTTCCTGACAGGGTGTGGCATGTATATCTTGATTAATCTGCTTTCATCTTCATTAAATTTTTTTTTAAAATTTGAAATAGTAAAAACAAAAACAAAACAAAAAACCAAAAAAAGAGAGCTCCGTTTGTGTTGCAGCATAAGGGGACTGGGTAAATTCTGTCCTGGTAACACTGGCAGGAACGTGGTATTGCCACTCAATTGGATTCAGCTTACTGAATGTGCTGTCATTCAGTAGATCCCGCTCCACTTCCTCTCTCCTCCATGAATAATCAATTCTGCACTCACCCATCTTTACATTCCAGGGGAGACTCAGAGGAGAGTAAGAATCTCTTTCTGATCAGGACTTAGCTCTTCACCAGGGATGAAGGTGGAATTTATTTTCCTATCATAGAAATTCTTATTTCTACTTCTCTTCAGAGTCTAGCCACCCTTTAACAAAACATTTAAAGTGGAAATCATACTGAATATTCTCGCCTTCCAATTTTAGCTCTTCCACTTAGTGTGGATTGCAGGTAACTTCTAAATCTCTAAAATGAGGACATTATTGGGGTGTCTGGGTGGCTCAGACCCTTAAGTGTCTGTCTTTGGTTCAGGTCATGATGTCACAGTCCTGGGCTCAAGCCCCATGCCTTGGGCTCCCTGCTCCTTGCACTCTCTCTTTCTCTCTCAAATAAATAAATACATAAATACTTCAAGAAAAAATGAGGACATTACCCAGGGTTTGCTGTGAAAGGAGAAGCTGAAAGCCTAATACATTCAGCAAAGTGATGCGCGCATAGTCTGTGGTTGATAAATAGTAACTATTCTTATTATGATAGAAATATTCTATTTTCATTGGTTAGCTTTTTTAGCTCTTACCATAATGTTAGGTTTTGTTCTATATTACTCTCAAGGTTTTAGAAAGTTTTAATTGTTTTACACTGATAATTCAAGTTCTTTGTGGCTTAAAAAATCAACCATATTTAAGTTCTTTTTCTGTTTAAATTCTTATGGCTATTTAATTACGTCTTAAAATATTTCATTAATTTCCTTTAAAATTTCATTTTCCATTTGTTATTCTACTTTCCTTTTCCTTTCCTTCATTTCCTCTTCTACTGATGTATACATGTATGTGTATATGAATTTACTGATTTATTTTATGATTTGGTTTTGTAATAGAGGCTCACATGAAATGCAAGGCTGCATGTGTGGTAATAGCTTGCTTTTATTATAAAGGGTTACAGGCAGCCTTTCCTCCAGCTGCTCCTCTGACTATGCTTAACAGAGCTCTTAGCATGTGTAAGAAAGCAAAATCTTGAAAAGCTCAGGATAGCCCTGAGTTAACTCTCTCTATGATTAAATTTGCTTAAGGCACACAGAACACTTATTTTGACCACAACAGCATAGTCTCATGACATTCATTAATTACACTAGTATTTTTATTTTCCAGTGCTCTTTTTGCTATTATTAGTGCCATTTCCTGGCAAAACCAGTAATTAAAGGCTTATTTGGAGAAACAGTACAAATGATTTGCTTATGTTTCCTCATTTGTTTATTAAAAATTAAATAATGTCTTATTCATTAATTTGCCCACCCAACAAATGAAGTACACTATTGGAGAGATAGTCCCTGTACCAGAGCATCTACCACTTAGCAGTGTAGTTGTACGCTGACCTGTATGTAGCTTCTAACCATATGTGGTTAATTGAGCATTTGAAATGTGGCTACTGTGACTGAGGAACTGAGTTTTACATTTTATTTAATTTTAACTACTTCAAATTTAAATTTTAATACTTAAGCAGTATAAAATAATTTGCCATTATTGTATGTACAATATCTCATGAAGAATTACTTTATTTTATTTTTTTTTTCAAAAATATTTTACTTATTTATCCACAGGAGACAGAGAAAGAGACAGAGACATAGGCAGAGGCAGAAGCAGGATCCCCATGGGGAACCCAATGTGAGACTTGTTCCCAGGACCCTGGGATCATGACCTGAGCCACTGGCAGATGCTCAACCACTGAACCACCCAGGCACCCCAAGAATTTTTTTTAAAGATCTTATTTATTTACCTATTTTACAGAAAGAGAGAGAGAGAGAGCAAGAACAAGCAGGGAGGAGAGACAGAAGGGGAGGGAGGGATACAAGCAGACACCATGCTGAGCAGGGGGCTAAAGTGAGGCTCTATTTCAGGACCCCGAGATCACTACCTGAGACAAAAATCAAGAGTTGGATACTTAACCAATTGAGCCACCCCATGAATAATTTTTGTATAGCTACAATTTGAAATATTTTAGACATATTTGATTAAATTAAAATGTTTTATTAAAATTAAATTCACTTATTTCTTTTTATATATCTTTTCAATGGGGCTCCTGAGAAGTGACATATGTAGTGTGCATTTTATTTCAATCGAAACAGGCAATCCAATATCTATCAAACAGAAGCAATTACAAAATAATATTGAAATAACATGTGAAAAGTATGACTAGTTAGAGATTTTAGGAATTTTTTTTAAAGTTAATCATGATTCAGAAAGACCTAGAAAAGAATCACTGAAACACATGCATTCGTTTGGGCTGGAAAATTGGAAAGAGTGTCTGTAGAGCAAAATAAAAACAATGACCCAAATCCCAGGTGTGATAAAATGGCTAATCCAGGTGAGGAATTAGCATAAAACATTGATATTATAAGATACTAGAGTTGGAAGGAGTTGAAGATTCTTGTCTAAATTCTCATCTTTGCAAAAAACTATTCAGTAAACCTTCAAGTATTTTTTTGTATGCCTATGACATGTTAGACATGTTAGGTATTGTTCTAATCTACATACTGGAGACAAAACAGCAAATAAAATGGGCAAATCCTCATTCTTGCTACATTCTAGCTGAGAAAAACAGAGAATAAGGAATTTTTAAATAAGTGGGCAAGAGAAAGGACAGTTTCAGATTCTGATAGTACTAGGAAGAAAATAAAATGATGGTAGGTATGGAGAGATGGAGGATAAAGAAGTCACCTTTAGCGAATTTAGGTGGAGTGCTCAAGGATGGCCTCATGGAGGAAATGACATGGGAGATGAAAAATGGAAAATAAGACACTGTCAACCAAACCAAAATCTGGGAGCAGAGCATTCAACAGATGAGCTGACAAGAAAGCTTGAGGATGAATGAGCTTGGTATGTTCCAGAAACAGAAACACTGCTGTGGCTGGTGCACATGAGGGTGGGAACACAGGCAGAAGCCAGAGCACATCTGACCTTAGAAGTCAACGTGATGGCTCTGGGTTTATGGTATGTGCAATGCAAAACTGTTAAAGTATTTCGCTCAGGAGTGTAATGTGAACTGATTTCCTGCTGCTCTGTAGAGAATGGATTATAGAGAAGAAGAGAATACTCCTCCAATATCCATGAACCGAACATCATGCCTCCCTCTTTTGCATTCCTATACAAAATTATCTGTATGTCTCCTAGGGCACTTTTCCTTTCTTACCTTGTAGTCTAATTATTCAGTTCAAGTCATAGCTCCACTAGTGGGGAAGAATTCAGTCTGATTCATCTTTGCTTTTCCCGTAGTCTCAGCATAGTGCCTCGAACATAATAAGCTCTCCATGAATATTTATTAAATGAATGAATCATGGAATGGATGATAATTCAGACTCTGCTTGAACACTTTCAATGACAAGAAGGGCATAGCTTCATAAAGCAGCCCTTTCTATTGTTAGAAGGTTCTATACAGTTAAAAAATGCTTTAAAGTGGATACAAAATGGATATTTCTTTTATTTTCACTTACTCATTTTTATTCTTTCATTTTTCTGTAGAAGAGGAGAAGAGAAATAAATTTCCTCTCCCAAAAGATTATTTTTAAACATTGCTGATAGTGATTCTATTCACAAATGTTTCATTTTTGCCATCTCCAATCTTTTCAATATTTTTAGGTACATTTTTAACTTAATCTCCTCATCACTTTTCTCAGTTTATACTTTGTCATTATCTCCTTAAAATTAAATGCTCCAAATCAAATATAATATGCCACATGGATCTGAAAAATCAGAATATATTGAGTCTATAACTTTGGTGGATATTTATATGAGGATGAATGCTAAACATTTTTAATAGCTTCATCAAAATATTGGTTCATATCAAATTACTTAATTACATTAGTAGGACATTTCAACAGGTTGGAAATGATGAGTGGGTACTTATATGATCCACTGCACTGAGCTTGTCAGTGGCTCACTGAAGCAACTGAAATTGGTAGGATAGAGTCAGGAAGCACCTCATAGAGCACTCTGATGGTGTGTGACTTGAGTTAAAGTTAATAAATAACAGCGCTAAATTGGTAATGAACACTATCATTCTAAATCAAAGGTCTGCATTTAGCAGGGATCTTAATTCTCTTAATCTCCTACTTTTTAATTTAGGCTTTGTGAATTACTGAATATTAGATGGCTCCCACAATGTAGGCCAAGTCTGGGGAGAAGGAAATTTTGGAGTAGGGGAAAACTATTTGGAACAGAAAGGCCTTCTTCGTAGCACATTTCATAGATAATTCATTGCACTTGCCTTCAGAGTTGGCCTGCCTCACAGAATTATAATGTTGGAAGTAATCGTAAAGACCATCTACCAATCTATTTAGGAATTTCTCTTTTCAAACTGTAAGAAATGAGCCATGAGCATCAGATCTACTTCCATTGATTAATTCAATAATACCTTAAAAGATGAAGAAAAAAATGAGTAAAATCTGTGGGTTTTTTTGTCCGAATGAAGCATGATCCTTCCTGCATGCATCACTTCTGCCCAGCTTCATCTAATTTTCTTTTTTCCTTTGCTTTGATAGTCTCTACTCTTTTAAAATGAACTTTTAGTTTCTATTTATATAAGTTGTCCTGAATCTTTTTTGGAATGATATATGACTATTTCCGACAGGTCATGAGGCCCAAAGGTAACTTAGGATTTTATCTTTCTCTTGACAGAAAAAACATGCATGCAGCAGTGATCTATTAACCTAGAAAATTCTAGGTGGTCTAGACTCATTCTACTTCTTTTGCTTGTTCTGAGAGGAATAGCTAATGCTGCTGATTCAGAAATAAGAATTAGTAGTTTGCCATTTTATCTCAATTCCATCTTGAGTGACAATACATTCATTAATGTTTTTGCTGAATTTTTTGATCTGCATGTTTCATTATGAATTAATTATATCATATTATGGTCTCATTGACTAGACTCTTGAATATAATACTCTCCAAAATGTATCTCCCTAGTCAATCTTTAGCCACATTAAAAAAGTTTCCTATGTAAAACAAATACAATTTTTGACAGTAGTCAATAGTCTCAAATGTTTATAGTTCTTCTGATGTGTTCACGATTAAAAACAGAACCTGTTGACCTGTTGTCAACAAGAAGGAAAACATTTTAAATAGAAACACTATTTGATCTTCTTGTGCCTACAAATAAACAGAAGATATACTTTTTTTCCCCAAGAATGTTAGGCAATGTTCTCTCAGGGAAGGTGGGGACCAGTTTGAATAATCAAGCATAAAATTAAAAGCTAGTAGGTAGAATGGATTGGCTGTGGCCAACCAAGGCCCTGTGAATAGACAAAATATAAAACAAAAACTGGAATGAACAAATGAAATATAAAATTAATCTATTAAAAGCATCTGAGAACTGCTGAAGGAACAAGAACTAGAAGAGTTATACTCAAAAAAGGGGGGAATCATAGAGTCTGATATTCTGTATTCTGTAGCTGGGTGCATATTGCATATAATTTTTAGTGTAGGCAAGAAGATGAATACACTGGGTATTTACCAAACAGAAAACCGACATCAGAAAAACCAGCAGAGTTTCTGGTAGGCTGAAATATAGAGTGATAAAATTAGAGATTAAAGGAGCTTCAAACACAGAGCTGTTTCAGTCTCAAGTTATTTATCAAACTCTGAAACTATACAATGATAGAGGCTAAAAACACAAGGATAAAACTCTGAAAAGCAGAACAAAATTTGTGTTAGTCTCTACTGTCAAGGAGACAATAATTAAAGTTTTAGACTCTCCAGGGACAGAGGTCACAGTAAATGTAAAATGCTCTCAGATGAAAGCCCTTCAGGACTATGTCCTCAGAACAGGGTTATATTAAGCCTTTCCAAAGCTAAACCCAGCCTCAACTCTTTCTGTTAAGTCAATGAAAACTTCAGTGCTATGAACTAAAATCAAGAGAAAAAATGGAAAATAGAAACAGACACAAAATAACCCAGATATTGTAATTAGCAGACAGGACTTTATAGTAACCATTATTGATATGCTTAAGAAATAGATAAGATAGAAGGAAAGGCAAAAATCAAAAATAAAAACAAACTTCACTAGAGAATTAGAATCTACAAAAAGAATCAACTGGTAATTGTCAAACTGAGAAGCACAATATGGGCAAACAAGAAGTCAGTAGATGGAATAGATTTCTGGGAAAGATGGCAGAGTAAGTGGACCCTAAGGTCACCTTGTCCCATGGATACAGGTAGATAACATTCATGTCAGTATAAATAACCCAGAAAATGACCTGAAGACTGGCAGGTCCACAGCTTTGTGAAGAGTCTCCACAGCTAAATGTAGAAAAGAAACCACATTTAAGAAGGTAGAGAGGACAGAGACGTGATCAGGAGCCAAATGGACCCAGGAGACTGTCCCCAAGAGGGAGAAATGCTGTGAGTATAGAGAGTGTATAGGACTAGACCCTTACTCCAGGCACCGATTCATGGGGAACCCATAAGGAAGACAAATCCCCATAATGTCTGGCTTTGAAAACAAGAGGGGCTGATTTTCACAAATTCTTATAATCCTCAGGACTTAAAAATCAGCCAGTTTGGCTCTGTGAGAGCTCTGAGGACAAGAAGAAACTGAGTCTCTGCCCTTAAAGAGACAGCACAATAAACAAGTCCATGGGGATTCAGCATAAAAATATTTTGAAAAGTACTGGAATATATAGAAGAAAGGTGTGTATACTAATCTCAGAGCATGTGCTGGAGGGTCAGGGATCATTGGGAGACTTCTCCAGGAATAAGAGAATTGGCAAGCACCATTTCCCTCCTTTTCCCCCAACATAGACATGCAGACACCTGCGAGAACCAGCACTGTGCCAACACTCTTCACCTAACTGCTAGCAGCATGCCTCACCTCCATGTTCTCTTGTGAACCTGCTCCCTCCAATCTGCCCTTGGCTAAAGCCCATCCAAAGCAGTGCCACATGCTTGGTATGGTACAAAGCAGCACTAACAGGTAGCAACACCACTCTAAAATGGCTCCTCCTGGGGAGAGGGGAAGATAACCACATACACCAGTATCACTGTAGCCCCAGCAGTAGACTGGGACAAATATCTGGTCTGACTGCAGGCCCCATTCACCAACATAGGCTTTGCAGTTCTGTGCTACTGCATCTCTGGAAAACACCTAGTCTGACTCAACTCAAGTCCAGGGTGGCCCCAGGCAGGTCCACTAACAACACAGACAGGAAATCCTGGTCATAGCAAGCAGAAAGAGCCTCTGCAGACAACTGGACTAAAGGCGAAAGTGGCTCAGCCACAATAATAAGGCACATACAACACACATAGGCGACACCCCGAAGCACCCAGGCACTGGTGAACAGGGGAAAATCTATTACAGAGCATTAAAGGACCTTTTCTTCCTGAGGCTTCTACTTTCAAGAGCAGGAGACATAGCTGACTTTCCTAATGCATAGAAACAAATGCAGAGAATTAGACAAAATGAGGGGACAGAGGAATTCATCCCAAATGAAAGAACAGGACAAACTCACATCAAGAAAGCTAAATGACATTGAGATAAGCAATGTCTGAGAAAATTTAAAGTAATGGCCAAAAAGATACTCACTGAACTTGAGAAAAGAGTGGAGGGCATCAGTGAGACCCTTAACAAAGAGACCACAAAAAAGGACCAGAAATGAAGAACTCAATAACTGAAATTAAAAATATACTAGATGAATTAAATAGTAGACTAGAGGAAGCAAAAGATCAGATAAGTAACCTGGAGGACAGAGTAATGGAAAGCAATCAAGCTGAGCAGTAGAGAGAAGAAAAAGAAAAAATAAAACCACAAAGTGAAAATAATCAAGCATACTAACATTCGCATTACATAAATTCATAAATACATAGATACATAGATATACAAGCATACTAACATTCGCATTACATAAATTCACATTATAGAAATCCCAGGAACAGAAGACAGAGAAAAGGGGGCAGAACATGGATTTAAAGAAATAATAGCTGAAAAATTCCTGAATCTGGGGAAGGAAAGAGAGATTCAGATCCAAGAGGTGCAGAGAGCCCCCAACAAAATCAAACAAAGGAAGTCCACACCAAGATACATAGTAATTAAAATGGCAAAGAGTAGTGATAAATAGAGAATACTAAAAGTAGCCAAAGAAAACAGTTACATGCAAGGAAGAGTCCATAAAGTTGTCAGCTGACTTTTCAGCAGAAACTTTGCAGAAGAGAAGAAGGTGACATGATATATCCAAAGTGCTGAAAGAAAAATCCTGCAGCCAAGAATACTCTATCCAGTAAAACTATCATTCAGAACAGAAGAACGATAAAGTTTCCCAGACAGACGCAAGTTAAAGGAATTCATGATCACTAAGCCAGTCCTACAGAAATGTTAAAGTAGATTCTTTGACAAGAAAAGACTATAAACAGTGTAAGAAAAGCAGGAAGTGCAAAAGCAATACATTTATATCTATTAAAACCAGTCAAGGGATTCACAGAATAAAGGGATGTAAAGTATGACACCATACACCTAAAACGTGGGGGAGTGGGGAGATATTCAATATTACAATATTCATTAATCTAGTATTCATAAACCTAACGATAAGTACAAATCAAAAAACAGTAACAGGCAAAAAACAAAGAGAAAGGCATCCAAGTACATCACTAAAGGCAGCTGGCAAACCATGACAGAAGAGAACAAAAGAAGAAAGGAACAGAGACCCATAAAAACAACCATAAAACAAGTAACAAAGTGGCAATAAGTACATACCTATCAATAATTACTTTCAATATAAATGGAATAAATACTCCAATATATAGATGTAAGATGACAGAATGGATAAAAAAGCAAGAGCCATCTGTATGTTGCCTACACGAGACTCACTTCAGACTCAGACACATGCAGATTGAAAGTAAGGAGATGGAAAGCATTTATCATGCAAATAGAAGTGAAAAGAAAGCTAGGGGTAGCAATACTTAAATTGGACAAAATAGATTTTAAAACAAAGACTATAACAAGAGAGAAAGAAGGACACTGCATAGTCATAAAGGGAATAATTCAATAATTGATGTACCAATTGTTAAGTGTTTATAAACTCAACATGCTAGCACCTCAGATATATAAAGCAGCTAATTGCAAACACAAAGGAAGTAATTGTTAGTAATACAATAGTAGTAGGTACTTTGACATCCCACTTACATCAATGGATAGATTATCCAAACAGAAAAACAACATAAGGAAATAGTGGCTATGAATGGCACATTGGATCAGATGGACCTAACAGATACAGTCAGAGCATTCTATCCTAAAGCATCAGAATATGCTTTCTTTTCAAATGCACATGGAACATTCTTTAGAATAGATCACATATTAGGTCACAAAACAAGTTTCAACAAATTCAAAAAGACTGAAGTCATCCCATGCATCTTTTCTGACTACAATGCTATGAAACTAGAAATGAACCAAAAGAAAAAATCTGGAAAGAGCGTAAATACATGGAGGCTAAATAACATGATACTAAGCGATGAATGGGTCAATCAAGAAATCAAAGAATAAATAAAAAAATAGATGGAGACAACTGAAAATGAAAACTCAATGGTCCAAAATCTTTGGGATGCAGCAAAAATGGTTCTAAGAGAGAGTTTATAGCAGTATAGGCCTACCTCAAGAAGCAAGAAAAATCTCACATAAGCAACCTAACCTTACACCTAGAGGACAGCTAGAAAGAGAAGAACAAACAAGACCCAAACCAGTAGAAAGAAGGAAATAATAAAGACTAGAACAGAAATAAATGAAATAGAAACTTAAAAACAACAATAGAACAGATCATTTGAGACTAGGAGCTGGTTCTTTGAAAAGATTTTAAAAATTGATAAACCTCTAGCCAGACTCATAAAGAGACAGAGAGAGAGAGAGAGAGAGAGAGAGACAGAGAGAGAGAGAGAGAACTCACATAAACAAAGGCAGAAATGAAAGCAGAGAAATAACAACGGACACCACAGAAATACAAAGGATTATGAGAAAATATTATGAAAAAAGTATATGCCAACCTAGAAGAATTGGACAACTGAGAAGAGATGGATAAAGTCCAAGAAACACCTAACTTCTCAAAACTGAATCAGGAAGAAATAGAAAATTTGAACAGACCAATTACCAGTAATGAAGTTGAATCAGTAATCTAAAAGCTCCCAAAAACAAAAGTCCAGGACCGCATGGCTTCATGGGTGAATTCTACCAAACATTTAGAGGATAATTAATACCTATTCTCAAACTACTTCCAAAAAATACAAGAGAAAGGAAAACTTCTGAATTTGTTTTAGGAGGCTAGCACTGCCCTGATGCCAAAAGCAGATAAAGACACCACAAAAAAAGAGAACTTAAAGGCCAACATTTCTGATGAATACAGATGGTAAAATCCTCCAATAAAATATTAGGAAATAAATCTTGGATTTATTTCCAGGATGCAAGGGTGGTTCAATATTTGTTAATCAACCAATGTGATACATCACATCAATAAGAGAAAGGACAAAAACAGTATAATCATCTCAACAGTGCAGAAAAAGTATTTGACAAAGTATAGCATCCATTCATGATAAAAACCCTCAACAAAGTAGGTTTAGAGGGAATATACCTGAACATAATAAAGGCCTTATATGAAAAAGCCACAGCAAACATCATACTCAATGGGGAAAAGCTGAGAGCTTTTCTCCTAAGATCAGGAACAAGAGAAGGCTGTGCACTGTCATCACTTTTATTCCACATAGTACTGTAATCCTAGCCACAGCAATCAGAAAAGAAAAAAATAAAAGACATCCAGGGCACCTGGGTGGCTCAGTTGGTTAAGTGTTCCACTCTTGATTTTTCTCTTGGGTCATGATCCCAGGGTTGTGAGATTAAGCTCTGCCTTGGGCTCTGAGCTCAGGAAGGAGTCTGCTTGAGATTCACTCTCTCTTTCCCTCTCCCTCCACCCCTCCCCACCATTTCCCCACTCTCTAAAACAAATAAATAAACCTTAAAAAAAAGAGATAAAAGTCATCCAAATTGGTGAGGAAGAAGTAAAACTTTCACTATTTGCAGATGTCATGATACTATATATGGAAAATCCTAAAGACTTCTCCCCAAAACTACTAACACTGATAAATGAACTCAGTAAGGTCATAGCCACAAAATGGATATACAGAAATCTGTTGCATTTCTATATACTAACAATAAAGTAGCAGAAAGAGAAATTAAGAAAACAATCCTGGTTATAATTACAGCAAAAAAAAAAGATACCTAGGAATAATCTGAACCAAGGAAATGAGAGATCTGTACTCTGAAAACTATTAAACACTGATAAAAAAAAAACTGAGGATCTCAAACAAATGGAAAGATAGTCCATGCTCATGGATTGGAAGAACAGATATTGTTAATTGCCCGTACTACCCAAGGCTATCTATAGATTTAATGCAATCCTTATCAAAATACCAATAGTATTTTTTACAGAATGTAAGCAAATAATCCTATAACTTGTATGGAACCACAAAAGACCCCAAATAGTCAAAGCAATCTTGAAAAAGTAGAACAAAACTGAAGGTATCACAATCCCAAATTTCAAGATATACTATAAAGCTGTAGTAATCAAAACAGAATGGCACTGGCACAAATATATACACATAGATCAATGGAATAGAATACAGAGCCAGAAATAAACCCACACTTGTATGGTCAATTAATCCTCAACAAAGTAAGAAAGAATATTCAATGGGAAAAAGTCTCTTCAACAATGAAATTGTGAAAACAGGATAGCAACATGCAAAAGAAAGAAACTCGACTTCTTTCTTAAATCATGCATAAAAATGAGCTCAAAATATATTAAAGACATACATCTCAGACCTGAAACCATAAAAATCCTAGAAGAGAACATAGGAAGTAATTTCTTTGATATTGGCCATAGCAACTTTTTTCTAGACATGTCTCTTGAGGCAAAGGAAACAAAAGCAAATAAACTATTGGGACTACATCAGAACAAAAAGCTTCTGCACTGCAAAGGAAATAATCAATAAAACTAACAGGCAACTTATCAAATGGGAGAAGATATTTGCAAATAACATATCTAAAGGGTTAGTATCCAAAATCTTAAAGAACTTATAAAACTGAACACCCACAAAATAAATAATCCAATTTAAAAAGGAGCAGAAGACATCAACAGACATTTCTCCAAAGAAGACATCCAGATGGTCAACAAACACATGAAAAAATGCCCAACATCACTCATCAACCGGGAAATGCAAATCAAAATCACAATGAGATGTTACCTCACACCTGTCAGAATGGCTAAAATAAAAAACACAATAGGTGTTGGAGATTCTCAGGCACTGTTGGTGGGAATGCAAACTGGGGCAGCCATCTGGAAAACAATAGGGAGGTTTCTCAAAATTTAAAATAGAACTACTCCATGATCCAGGAATCACACTGCTACTTACCCAAATAATGTGAAAGCACTAATTCAAAAAGATACACACACCCTTAATTTATAGCAGCATTATTTATAATAGCCAAATTACGGAAGCAGTCCAAGTGTCTATCAATAGATGAATGGATAAGAAGAGTCATAAATATATACAGTGGGATATTACTCAACCATAAAAAAAGAATGCAATCCTGCCATTTGCAGTAACACGGATGGATCTAGAGGGTATAATGCTAAGTGAAATAAGTCACTCCGAGAAAGACAAATACCATATGGTTTCACTCATATGTTGAATTTAAGAAACAAAACAAATGAACAACAACAACAAAAAGACAAACAGGCTGTTGACTATAGAGAAGAAACAGATGGTTGCCACAGGGGAGGTGAGCAGGGGGATGGGCAAAATAGGTCAAGGGGATGAAGGGTATACCTACCATGATGAGCACAGAGTAACGTATAGAATTGTGGAGTCCATTCTATTTTACACCTGAAACTAACGTAATGTTGTATATTAACTGTACTGGAATTAAAATTCAAAAGAAAAAAAGAACTTAGTAGATGGATTTGGCAGCAGATTTGAAGAGTAGAAGACAAGATTAAGGAACTAGATTCCTTAAGGAACTAGAAGACAGGTTATTAGAAAGAGGATAAGATTAGATTCCTTAAGGAACTAGAAGACAGGTTATTAGAAAGAGGATAAACCAAATCTAACAGAAAAAAGGAGTAAAGTACATTAAAAATGAGCACTAGATCCGCCTGGACCACAGTGGAAAGTTCTAAAAGGCATGTGTCTGGGGTAGCACATGGAGAAAAAGGAAAGAGCAGAAATATTAAAAGAGATAATAATGGCAAATGATAAAAAAGTAGGACATTTACAAGTGGCAAAAGGGTAAAAAATATGGAAAGGTATAAGGCCCTAAATCTTTATGTACTCAATATTGTAGCTTCAACATACATAAAACACACAATTTCCAGAACTAAAGAGAGAAAAAAAATCCACAATCAGCCTTGGGGACTGAAGAAACTCTCTAAATATGTAATAAAATACACCAAAATAAAATTCATAAAGATCTAGATTTGAAAAGCTAATGAACACAATGGATCATTTTGACATACATAAAAGACTACACTGAATAAAAACAGAATAAAAATACCTTTATTGAAAATATAATATTTACAAAAATTGACCATGGGATGAATCATAAAGCAAATTTCAAAAGACTGAAATAATTAGGAGTACGTGTTTTTACCTCAGTGGAATTAACCCAGATATCAGTAACAAAAATAACCTAGAGATTCACGGACTGCTTGAAATTTAAGCCATACGGTTATAAATAAAGCACAAGTCAAAAAAAGTAACAATGAAAAATAGGAAGTATTTCAAAGTAAATGATAACGCAGATGGAAAATTTCATAACAAATGATAATTCCAGGAAAGAACACTGATGATTCTCACAAGCATTGTGTTGAGCAAAAGAAGTCAGACATACACAAAAGAGCACTGTGTGATTTCATTTACATAAAAATAAAAGCTCATCAACAAGCTAAACTCACCACTGATATTAAAATTCAGAATAACTCTCAAGGGGTGGGGGAGTAGGGTGTTTGGAGGCATCACAAGAGGGGGGTGGGGGGCATTGCTAGAAGGCTGAAAATGTTCTATTTCTTGATTTAGGCACTGGATGTATTCACTTTGTAAAAATTCAAGTTCTACATTTAGAATTTGTCTCTTTCTCTTTAAAAAAAAATGGATATTTTACTCCTGATAAAAGCCTGTGGGGGATCCCTGGGTGGCGCAGCGGTCTGGCGCCTGCCTTTGGCCCAGGGCGCGATCCTGGAGACCCAAGATCGAATCCCACGTCAGGCTCCCGGTGCATGGAGCCTGCTTCTCCCTCTACCTATGTCTCTGCCTCTCTCTCTCTCTCTCTCTCTTTTTCTGTGTGACTATCATAAATAAATTAAAATTTAAAAAAAAGTTAAAAGCTTGTGTGTGTGTGTTTACGCATACTCAACTTCAAGGTGAATGTAGTCTTGTTGAGGGCATTCTTGATTTTAAGAGTCATCCATGCTTTCAGTTAAGTTTGAAATGAAGGAGCTAAAAAAAAAAAAAATGCCACAGCCAGCAGAAGCTGAGGCCCTGCGTGAAACAGGTAATTGTTTCAATTCTTTGCCTAAATGGAGACATTTAACCGTAAGTCTCCCCTTGAAAAGAGTTATTCGGTCTTAGTAACTATCCATATTTTATACAGATAATCTCTAAAATAGTCCTTCGTTGTCAAATGGGAGAACAGACGTGAGTATATATATTAGATTACCAGAATTTTAAAGGAGACACAAAGGTTAAGGAACTCTTTTTCCTTCTACAAATATTTAAAAATGTTTCCCCTTACACTAGGAGGAGGTTTAAACAATTGATGGGCAAAAGTGTTATCGTATCTGACTTAAGAATTACTGATTACATAAAATTGACCATAAAGTAGATTATGTTGTTATACTTGCACCAAAATTTAAGAATCTACTCTTACTTGAGATGAACACTGTTTTTATTTTATTAATTAATTAATTTATTTATTTTAAGACTTTTTATGTATTTTTTCATGAGAGACACAGAGAAAGAGGCAGATTCAGGCAGAGGGAGAAGCAGGTTCCATGCAGGGAGCCCGATGTAAGACTCGATCCCAGGACTCCAGGATCATGCCCTGGGTGGAAGGCAGATGCTCAACCGCTGAGCCCCGCAGGTGTCTCAACACTGTTTTTAAACAGTGCTGTTTAGGAGCACCTGGGTGGCTCAGTCGGTTAAATGTCTGCTTTTGGCTCAGGTCATGATCTGGGGGTCCTGGGATGGAACCCCACACTGGGCTCCCTGCTCAATGAAGAGCTGGCTTCTCCCTCTCCTTTTGTTGCTCCCCCTGCTTGTGCTCTCTCTCTCTTTCTCTATCTCTGTCTCTCTCTCTCAAATAAATAAAATCATAAAAAAATAAAAAAGAGGGCTGCTGAGGCTGAATAATTGTACCCATATCCATTTGATGGTACTAAGTAATGATCTGGGTCACTAATATAGTGGGATCAAGTTATCATTCTTTCTGTAGCAAAGATGTCTATTTTACTTGCTATTCCCTATCCTGTGTTAAACAAATACATGTTCGTTCATACATTCATTCATTCATTCATTCATCCATTCTGATGCCTATTATGTGCCTTGCTATGTCTGGTGTGAAAATATAATAAAAAAAATAGGCTAGCCACAGCACTAATCCTCACAAAAGTTATAATTCAGCCTGACAAAGACAAAAAGAAATTTAAGACATAAATTGAGAGATAGGAAATTTTGTTTATCAAACATGTCATACTCAAGTCCTCAGCTCTGTGTCCTCTCTTATAGGTGGGAAATATCAGGCTCTCTGCTGTTAAATATAATATTTGTGAGTTAACAATCAAAACTATGAAGTCCTTTGCTATGAAAAAAGTAATAGGATTTCTGGAGAGATTCCTCGTAAATAAGGGATGTTGGCCATTGGTCATTAAGTAGCTTTTAAGTAGTTAATTCCTTTTTAAGAAGCATATTTGTAGTTTATCATGGTTTTACATAAGCATAGTTTCAGGGTAATAGCTCTGTACAGCTTATTATAAAAAAATATTCCCCCATCTACCTTCTCCTCTCCCACTCCATTATTCCTGCTGCCCTTGGGTATTTTAAATTATTAAGCTATTCATTTATTTTCTTATTTAGTAATTACTGTTATATTTTGTATATTTGTTTATAGGGTTAAAAATCGCAGGCACATTTGAAGCTCCAGTATATTCCTTTCCAAACCCATTCTTCTCCTGCCCTCCCTAGAGTCAACCACCACCATGTAATTTTTGCTTATTGTTCTCTTGCAATTTTTTATGATTTTGCTCCATATCTATATGTCCCATAAAGAATATCTACCATGGTTTTACAAGGGTGTAATATTATTTGTCATAACACTTCAATGCTGTAATATTGCCTATTATAGAACTTTTCCAGCTTTATCTAGGTCCAGTTGACAGGTAAAATTGTGTAAGTTCAGGGTGTCCAATGTGTTGACACCTGTCAACACAATGTGTTGACCCTGTGTGATTTGATATATATTGCAAAATTAATTACCACCATAGCCTTACCCAACAATGCTATCATGGAGCAAAACTGCCATTTCCTTTTTGTGGTGAAAATATTTAACATTTACTCACATGGCAACTTGCAATTATGTAACACAATATTTTAGCTGTAATCACCATGTTGGACAATAGACCCCCAGAATGTATTTAGCTTATACCTGGAAGTTTGTACCCTTTGACCAACATCTTCCAGAGTTCCCTCCCCGCACCATCAGCCCTTAGTAAACACCACTCTACTCTCTGTTGCTATGAGTGGGGCTTTTTAGATTCCACTTATAAGTGATATCACACATATCTGTCTTTCTCAGTATGACTGATTTCCCTTAGCGTAATGCCCTCAAGGTTTATCCAAGTTGATGCAAATGGTAGGATGTCCTTCGTTCCCATGTTTGAATAATAGATATGCCACATCTTCTTTATTGGTTCACCCACTGATGGACACAGGTTGTTTCCCTATCTAGGTTTCTGTGAATGCCGTAGTGAGCAAGGCAGTACCGATAACTCTGAGAATCTTTTAAAAATTTCTTTTGGATATATAAACTAGAAGTGGGATCACTGGACATATGGTAGTTCTATTATTAATTTCTTGAGGAAACTCCATTCTATTATCCATAGTGGCCACATCAATTTACATTCCCACCAACAGTGCACAAGAGTTCCCTTTTCTCCACATCCTTGTCAACATGTAGTATCTCTTGACTCTTAGATGTTTGCCGTTCTAACAGCTGTGAGGTGATATCTCACTGTGGTTTCAGTAACCTAAGTTACCAATTGGGAACTTAGACATGTCTTCTTTGGAAATATGTTTCTTGAGTTTCTCTGCCCATTTTTTAATTAAATCGTTTGGTTTTTTTGCTAGTGGGTTGTATTGAGTTCTTTATATATATTGGATATTAACCTCTTATCAGATACACGCTTTGCAAATATTTTCTCCCATTTTGTAGTTTTCCTTTTTATTTGTTAATGGTTTCCTTTGCTGGACAGAAACTTTTTGGCTTGATGTAGTCCCACTTGTTTCTGTTTATTTTTGTTGCCTTTGCTTTTTGGTGTCATTAACTGTGCAAAAGTAAGTGAAAACCTGAATTTCAAATGCTTCTCTCATCACATTTGCCTTTGGAAGAAAACTTCGCTTGTCAAGTATTTGGACAAGCTTGAATAAATCCGTTTTCCCAATACAGCACCATATATATTCGACCTCTGATAATGCAAAGCCAATCATTGCTCAAAATGGTTATCATAATTCATGATTGGTTATGCTGCCAGATATGTTCCACTAAGATTCTAAAAAGGAAGAGGGCTGGAAACAATTTCAGAATAGACTATATATTACGAACGTCATTAATAACGGTAAGAATGCAAAACAAATTGAGTTGTGAAGACATGGTTCTTTCCTTTTATGGTCAACATGTGAAACTTGGTGGTGCTGCCCCAGATTAACACGAAGCCCATTACTGCACACATTAAAAATAAGAAATTCCTTCCTGCCAGCACACAGGCACCTGCGAGGGCGCAGCAAAAGCTTTATGTCATTTATCAGCGGGAGACCCTCTCTTCACAGAACAGCTGCCTGACATGCAGCCCCAACTGTGCCTCCCTTGTGTTTTGAAAAAGATGATGTCTGCACTGAAAGGACAGGGACACAATAATGGGAGTCTTGGCTTGTAGTTGCTCTGGCCCAGTGACAGACCTTCACTAGTGAAAAACAGATATACACAATCTGCTCTGTATCTCAAACTCAGAAAACTGTGCTTGAGATGCCTAGATTGACGTTCTGCTTAGTTTTTATGTTTTTCAACGGAAAACATGACACTCAAGGCCATTCTGTTTTTATTGACCAAATTGAGATTTTCCATCCTGCTATCCTCTTTCTCCTCCCTTTTTCCTCCCATGGATAAACTTAAACAAATTTCTTGGTGATTTATATTGCTACATGGTCTCCAGTACTGTTTTACAGAGATATTTTTATATATGCAAAGTTGCTTTTTTCCCCACTGCCTTCAGATGATAAATTGACTCTCACAGAACTGAGAAGACTGAATTTAATATCCAGAAAGGTCTAGTCAAGTTGAGACAACTTCATGGATAGGAGTTTCAAAATCTATCTTTTAATCCATCCCATTGAGCTCATTTTTGAAGAAGCATTAAAGAAGTATAAAGCTTTACTTGTCATACTTATTCTGTTCATAATTCCTGATTTCTATTTTAAAAATATGGAGAGAGTGTCCTTTATTGAAACACATATGATGTAAGGTTTTGATTGTTTCTGTTTTGTTTTAGAACAGACTTGTAGCCTTTTTTTTTCTTAAACTTCTAATAACTGGCTGAATTCATAAACAGGCATATATACCAATCTCTAAAGCTTAAATGACATGTATGCTGACCCTGGGATTGTTAGATAAAATACAGAACATCCAGTTAAATTTGAATTTCAGATAAATAATAAGTAGTTTTCAGTTTAAGTATTCCAAAATATTGTATTTTTATCTGTGAAATTTGTTAACCCAACCCCGTGATGCTGTTTTTAACAAAAGATAGTCTGAGTGTCAATGGTTCAAATATTATTAATTACAACTTAAAAATGAGGCTTCATAGGTGTACACCATAAGACCTATATAGTTTGCTTTTGAGCTACACAAAAAGCTGCAGTTATTTATGTGTCTCGAGAGAAACTTTAAAACTTTGCTAAGGCCTTTCATTTTGTTTGCCTTGCACTTGACTGCTTCAAATCTACATTTTTTCCAGCGCCCCACACTAGTAGTTTATGGGGCCATCATAAAGAAAAATAGGTGAGTCTGCTTATAGGCAACCTGGTGCAAGATCCATCTCTTCCATATACGTGCATGCATATAGCTGCTTGGTTTATGAAATCAGCTCCTATATTAACACGCACCTTTTCTTTCATACATTAACAATGAAGATTAATAACAATTAAGGAACAATTGTTACTAAGGTTGTTAAGAAGATAATCTAGTATGCAGGTTCTGGAACCAGTGGATCTGGGTTTTAACCCCAGCTCTAACGTATTTTAACTGCATAGCTTTGGAGGAGTTGCTTAACCTCTCCATGCCTCTATCCCACCGGTTAAATGAAGGTAAAAATGGTACCCACCTCACAGGTAACTATCTCACAGGATTTAATAGGCTGTGGTATACACATGCTGTGTGCAACACACAACTGGTGCTAGGTTAAGTGTTTGTTATTGATATTTTTGTTTGCTTTTTACATGCAGTTAATGTGTCAAGGTTTTTAGTACATATTATCAAATTTAATCCTCAGTTAATTTTATTAATATATTTGACAGTGTTATGTAATTTGCCTAGTTAAGAGCAGTAAGACTCCAGCCCAGTGATTTTATTCAGCATGTTATCCTATAACACGTTGACCACACATTCTCTCTTTCTCTTTGTCCTTCTCTCTCAGGATGTGAGGGGCTTTTTGCAGGACATGTTCTACTAGTGACCTAACGAAATCTATATAATGAATTCCATTTAACAGGTAATTGTGTTCACTAATTCTGCTGCCTTTTTCCTCCTTTTATCAAAGCAAGATTTATGAAATCTCAAGATCCTGCAACTCATCTTTTTCTGGGCTGTTGGCTTTGTTTGTTATCTTTATCAGGTAATAGCATTTGCAATTGTGTTACTTGGCAAGTGCTGAGACTTCTCTTGATTATGAATGATCCCTAATGGTTTTTGACATTTGACTGGGGTCTCCTTTGGCTATATGCCAATTTATTTTTTCATCCATGGGTACATATTCACAAGCATGAATGCGAAAGGGCACACTCACACACGTATATGTTAAATGTATTGTTCAATTTAATAGGAAAACTACTTAAAAATTATCTGATGATACAGATTTCAAGAAAATAGCAAAGGAGAATTGTATGTTCACATGTTGGGTGGTGAAATGATGACAAATGCAGAGAAAACATTTGGGAGACTTTAGTGGACAGGGATAGCTAGAGGAGTCACCTATCAGTCAAACGAAAATAAAAGAAGTAATTGAAACTATGCAAACACACTGAAACACACTGAAACCTAAACCTAGTTTTAGAGGGATGTTTTGGTCAAAGAAACACACTGCAAAAACCAGCAGATTGGAAAATAAAATGATCTTTTAGAAAAAACCTGAGTTTATCAAAATACTGTGACATATGATTCACAGTGATATTTCTTGAAGAATCATTTCTTTTTATCTCCACTAGTATCTTCTAGATGTTTCTCTTGCTTCTCTCTCCTTCACAACAACAGGACCTCCTCTCCTCCTTGCTCTGGTTAAAAATTTCCCTTTCAACTTCTCCCTGGCTCTCCAAATCTTCTCCTCCCTCTTTTTTGCAGCCATTATTCTTTTTTTGTCCTTCTCCTCCACCTCTAGATTATGCATCACTCTCTGTAATCTCTGTCATATTCAGTCCCCAGTGTAAAGAAGGGGGTAAGAAACCGGCAAAATGAGGATCTTCTTGGAGAAGGGGAGGGAAGAAAGGCCAGGAATGTCCAAATACTAATTCTTTCTTTCTTTTCCTTTACCTTTTTTGTGCTTACACTTGAAACACTTCGAAGACACATATAAGGCAAAATTATTTCAAGCATCATTGCAGAAATGAAGTAAATGAAATTTATATATACCCACTCTACTAATCTACCCAAGTATAAACTCTTTATGACACTGATCCTTTTTCTTAGTCTCTCTTTCTCTGTCTCCCCTTACTTCTCATTTCTTTCTCCTCCTGATCTCACAGACACACAGACACAGACACATAGAGACTACACAGACACACACATAAACTCAGTTCTATTCTGGTTTATATTTGAAGCTAACCAATGTACCCAATTTATTTTGCAATGTTGATCACAGGCAAATAATCTAATCTTTCATTTATAGGAATGTTGTCGTCTGAAGAGTAGTGTCAAATTACCAAGTATAACTGAGATGTGACAAGAAGATCAAATATGGGATTTTATAATGATGCATTTTTATAGTGTAATATCGAGTGATGGTTTGAAAAAAAAAAAGATGTGCCACACAAACAAGAATTTGGTTTCTATATTCTTATGGTAAACAAAAGTTTGGCACTAGTAAAGGAAATTAAAGATTTAATGCTTGTAATGTAGGAAACAAGAAAAGCAAGTGGAGAAATTTTGATGGATAAAGAGGGTTATAAAATATTTATATTAACAATAATAGCTACCATTTATTGGGTACTGACTTTCTGCTGGAAACTGGTAAAAGTTTTAAATATATATTGTCTAATTTAACCTTTAGATCAATACCGACAGAGATATTGTTAGCCCATTTATAGAGGGAGGATCGGAGGTTTATATGGATTAACTGCTTATCATTTATCAAACAGTTTGTAAATTGTAGATCTGAGATTCAAATTCCTCTCTACCTAAGCAATTGCTGTGCTTTAAACCTATGGATGGGTGTGTGTGTGTGTGTGTGTGTGTGTGTAATATATGTATACACAAATATACATAGCAACTGTCCCCATAGTCTGTGATTTCAGATAGGGACAAGATGTTTAAGAGGTGAGGACAGCTTTCTGAGAGGGTATGGGATAGATGGTCCTGGCACAACTTGTCACGTGGGTGTGTTTGGAGGCTGGAGGATTACCAAGTAAAGGAAGGACAACCTTACAGTGGCTTCTGTCATGTGTAGCAGTTCCTCACTCTCTTTGGTATCCTTTGCCTGAGGCCTTCTCTCACAGTATCATCTGCTTATTTCCTGTGAGTGTATTATTTTCCTTTTCACTGATTCATACCTGAGTTCTTTTTTCCACTCTTGACATCTGCCTTCATTGTTGAGTGTCCTCAGTAACTACTCTGTCTTCCCATCAGTGGATCGTGGTAAAACAGAAGGATATGTGCAAGCAAAAGAACACTGTTTCACAGGTGGTCTCAGGAGGGTTTGTGCCGAATACCACAAAATTCCCAGGCACTGAGGACCTGTGCCTATGGTTTATGGGCAGCCTAAGAGACCCTCATTCCTGAAAAAATGGAATAGGGAACCAGGCTGGTCATGCTTTAACACAAACCTTGTCTAACACCATTTGGTACTATGAGTAGTGCCTGATTTTCATTAGTCTCGGACGCCTCTTATATGAACATCAAATAGCTAAATGTGTCCCTAAACTTCTGACATAAGGATGGGACTGTAATTCTATATTATACATTCTCTTCACTTGGAGGTATGTCCAGGGGCCAAAGCACTGCATGGAAAGTCGGGCACGTTGGTTTAGGTTTCCAGCTCAGCATTCAAATGACGGTGTTGTGGAATTGCTTAGGGTTTTGACTTCGCATTGACAATAGGAAAGCATCAGCATCACAGCATCCCACATTTGCTGAGTACCCAGAAGTCATACACAGGATGCAATGAGTTTCACAGCATTTAGACATGGTTGCCAGTCTTCCAAATGTATGGGTTAGTGGGGAGACAAGCAAACCACTAGAGAGTTGGAATACTGTAAATAGGTATGCTAGAGGTTGCCGTTAATTGTAATCCTGTGAAGAGTTTGAGGGCAGGGATGATATATGTTGTTGTCACAAACTTTATTCCATATAGTGGGGCCTATTTTACCTTGTAGTACAGGGCTTTCCTGGAGTCTGGAAAGTATATACTAATGATGACACACAATGTGTTTGTTGTTTTCGATAATGCTCCAAAATCTTGTGTTGACAACATAATGGAACAGCCAATATAACAAGTATCATTTTCTCATTTTCTCATTTTATGGCTAAAGAATAGAAACTACACATCATTTCTGCAACTCTGGTCTCTCTTTTTTATCACCAGTGGGTAGGCCTACTTAGCAGTGACAAAGTGAATTACACAGGAAGAGATGGGAGCTCTAGCATAAGGGCTCTCACACATGGCTGGGCATCATCACTAGGAGGTCCTCACACACACAGGTCTCTATGCTCCATCCCCAGAATTTCTGCTCTCGGGGGCCTGGAGTCCAAACCCACAGTCTGCAATTCTAACAACTTCCTAGGAGACGGTCTCCTTGCTTTTCTGGGGACTATTCTTGGAGAACCACTACCTTTAAACATAGTAAGGAAGAAAATGGAAAAAAAAAATGTTTTCATGTTAGAATGTTCTCCTGTCTACTTTCTGAAAAAAAAGTGAATAATGTGAAAGGACCAAATGTACCATTTATAAAAAGGATTATTCATTCTTTTAAAGCAATATTAACAGTGCAGAAGAGACTTAGAAGTTATGATGGGAAGTCATAGTCTAGAACTATTTCATTTGAAGATATTCTCTAGTGGTTGTGTTTACTTATTCAGAAGAAAATGTTTCACTCTTTTTTCCTTCCTTTCCACTCATTTTTACTATGTTGATGCATTTTAAGGAAAATGGTAGACATTATCACATTCTACCTCCTAAGTACTAAAGTACAGTGTATAAGCACAAAAGTATAAGAACATTTGCCTATATAACCAAAATTATTACACCTGAGAAATTTGACAGTAATTACTTAATATCATATAATATTTATTCAATATTCAAATTTTTAAATATTATCCCTAAAATATCCTTTTCAGCTGGTTTGTTCATCGTAGGATCTAATCTAGGATAACATATTTTATTGGGGGTTGTGTCATTTAAAATTTTTTTAGTTAAAAAAAATAGGAGCATCTGAGTGGCTCAGTTGGTTAAGTGTCCAACTCTTGATTTTGGCTCAGGTCATAATCTCAGGGTTGTGAGATTGAGCTCTGTGTCAGGCTCTATAATGGGCATGGAGGCCGCTTAAGATTCTCTCCATCCTCTCCATCTCCCCCTGCCCTTCCCCTGTCCTCTTTCTTCCTTTATCCCTCTCTAAAAAAATAAAATAAAATAAAAGTAATTAAAAATAAATAAATAAAATACAATTGTTTTAGTTTAGAAGAGTTCTTTGTTTCATGACACTGATTTGACAAAAAGAGACAATCATTTATCCTGAAGAACACCTCATTTTTCTGGATTTGTCTTGCATCTGTGTGGAAAGACTTAATTAAATCACAGTAAATATTTTGGTAGTCGATTTTAGATTGTCATGCACTACATCAGGGGACACACACTTGGGGTTTCCCACCATTTGCATTGCTTTGACTGCATATGTTAAGGACTTCCTAATCATCCACTATAGTATTGGATGCTCTCCTTGCTATCAGAAAGTAATCTATATGTCGTTACTTTAGTATTACACAGACATCTGATCCCTCTATACATTTTTCCTATGGTTTTAATGCCACATGGTAATTCCTGCCTAAATCAATAATTCCTTTAAAATTTACAAGGTGGTAATTTTATTAATTCTATCACTCCTTCTACATATATTAGCTGGCATTCTTTCAAAATTAGAGCTTTTGCTTACAACTGAGTCTGTTTGGTCACTTAACATGTATTCTCCACTGCAAAGCTTGATCTTTCCCATAATTCACCAATTATCAAAGTAAGTCACTGGTTTAATTGAATATCTCAAATGTTGACAAGTCAAATATTCCAGCTTTCTCTAGAAAGCATCATTAAAAACACGTTGATTTTCATAGGTGAACTGTGGCTCAGTTGTCTATCATTATTCTGAAAATGTATTCACATGACAGGAATAAGCTGTCAAGAAGCAGTGAGCTGAAGACCAAAAGGACAATTTATTATGACAGGAAACAGGTGACTACTCTGCCAAGAAAACTCAAGGCCTCAGATTTTATTTGCCATTTCTCGGTAAACCATTCAAGGAAGACACATCCAAAGTACATACTATTTGCTTTGAGATGCATTCATTTCTACATGTGTTAATAAAACTAATCCAAATTAGGGAAGAGTGGCTACTAATTCCTACTAGTAGAAATAGTCGAAAAAAAAAAAGTTGGGATAATAAGAAAGCTTTAAAGAAGATGTAATCTTTGCACTGTTTGAACTCAACTTGGGAATGGTGATGGTGGAAGAAATGCTGGGGTTTTGTTTTGTTTTGTTTTGTTTTTTTGTTTTTTTTGTTTTTTTGTTTTTGAAGAAATACTGTTCTTTATTGTATTTATAACCATGCTGAGTTTGCAAAAGGAAAGCAGACTAAAGTCATTAGATGAATGTAGCAAGGCACTCAAATGTAAACACAAGAGGAATGATTTATATAGAAGTCTTCAGCATTTTTTCTATCTCCTAGAGTTTATTTAAAAAAAAAAAAACAAAGAAAACAAAACAAAATCAAAACCCCCAAAACCCAGCGTTTGCAGAATAGGAAACCATCTCCTGTTGTATCATGTTAAGGTAAAAGGAAGTACCAAGTTATTTTGGTAAGGCTGCTGGTGATAGTCACAGGTTGTAACTGTGTAGGTCCAAGTAGCTGAACTTCTAGCAGATGTTTTAGAATCATCTCTCTTGGATGTTGTCACCCCTTCCTCTTGTACAAGTCTTGCATCCCTTTGATTTCTGTGCCCTGATTGTCTAAAGAAAGTTACCATGGGATTTGTTGATGTAAGCATAGAGTCCTCCCTCTCTCTTTCCCCCTTTGCTGGAGAGCCAGGTATTCCCTGAAAAGTCACACAAAACTCTGGCCTGGATGAGTTCAATAGCAAAGGCCCTTACTTGGATCATATGTATTCTTAGGCTTTTGGCCTGAACTCCTTTTGCTATAATGACCTTAAATTCAAGCCATGCTGATATCTTTCATTTGTTTGAATACTCTCACGTCTGTTCTCTAGTTCTGGAATGAGTTACCAGTTTTGCAGAAATATGGGCAAAAGTAATAACCTGAGAATTTTCCAGGTGAACTTTCTGAACACACAAGGTTTGTCAGTGTGGGGAGTAGGCAGAGAATGGTATTTTGCAGAAGAATAGTAATGATAACATTATTTCTTATTCCAGAATCATTTACTAAAGACCTGCTATGTAACTTGAAGGAATAGCTCTTAAACAGTCAAATATGTCATCTGTTCTCTACCAACTGTCTTATTCACAGGTCATGACTATTCAAAGCAATGAAATCTATTAAGATAAAAGAATGTTTTTGTTCTTGTAGGGAGGGTCTTCCAGTTAACTTTTATCACATTCAAAGAGTAAGATCTAAAATGCTTCCAAGTCTCAGCTTATTGCCAGTTATATAGGCCTTTTGGATGTTTGTATCATTCATTTTCTTATACTTGTTTATTTATTGCAAAGAGCTTATGTTATTGCATAATTTCATAATAAAAATCCAGTGATTCATGGGGCTCCTTGCTAACTCCACTTTCTTGTATATACTTTATTTTTCATGCAAGCCTCAAATTTGTCTTTGACAATATTACCTTTGGTTTAAAGACAAGAGACAAAGAAAATAGGAGACACCTTGCACCTTTGTGCAAAGGATTCTTTGAATATAATAAACATTGTAATTAAATTGGTAACTCTAAGAACCCTGCAGTTGTTTTAAGAACAATTCTTTCCAGGTCTATAAAAATAAGAAATATAAATGCCATGCCTTGTAAGATTTTTGAAATCAATTAGTTGTATCTTACAGCCAATGAACCTTTTCATTGGAAGTTTTGATGTGTGAGTTATGCTACTTCAAAAGGAAACTTCTGTAGTGTGGGGTGAAATATCATTTTAAGAATTTTAATTCTGTTTCAGTTAGAACCAGAGGCAATCATATTTAATATTCTCTGCAATGGCAAAGTCTTTGGATTTAGATAGCCATGACTGTTAAAAATAAGAAACTTTAAATGGAAGTTGGAATTGTATAGAGCTTCTTGTACAAAAGTTATGACCTTCCTAAATTCTTGTTCCTTCGTTTAAACCTTGGTTAAAAAAGCAATGTATGGTTGAACAAGAAGAGTCTGAACTGCATGGGCCCACACAGATTTGTTTCAATAAACAGTACAGAACTGTAAAGGTATTTTCTCTTCCTTGTGATTTTCTTAACATTTTCTTTTCTCTAGTTTATTGTGAGAATACAGTATATATAATATAGAATATACAAAATATATGTTAATCAACTGTTTACTGGTAGGGCTTCCAATCAGCAGTAGCTATTGGTAGTTCCGTTTTTGGGGAGTTATGAATTATACACAGATTTTTCAATGGTGTGGTGGGTTGATGCCCCTAACCCCCATATTGTTGAAGTGTCTACTGTATTATAAGTGAAAGCATCATTGTATCTGATTTTATTATATCTGTTCAGAAAATTTGAGATCACTTGCAAGGTACTAGATATGAGGAGGAATCATTAGTCAGGAAATTTTCCAGGCACTTCCAGAGATTACATAGGCTCTTTAAGTATCTCCTAGGAAGGCCTGCTCACCCTACTGCATAGATAATGAAATGTAGTGATGTGTGCCACAAAAGGCAATCTCACTGTCCTGGGTACCTTGCTTATGACTCTCCTAAATACTCACTCTGGCTCCTGGCTTTCACCCTTCCCTAGGTTCTGGGACACAATAGGATAGGATATTTATTCCTTCAGTCTTTAACCTTTAGTCTGATGCTAAGGGAAGATATTCAGGGTCCCTTATAAAAGATGGCGGTATACCCTATAGCTGCTGCAGTATATCTCAGATGTCCAGCTGGAGAAGACAGTATGGCCTGGACACATGAGCCCATCCTAAGGTGGAACAAACCTGAGAACCACAGAATTCCATGCTTTGGAAGATCTTTTAAGCTTATGAATTTAACCCTCTCTTCCCTCACATCAATTTTCCACATGTGGTTTGCAGTCAATTTTGACATCATGTAGCTCAACTACTTTTTTAAAGCCACTGTAAGGAAAAAAATCTCTGCATTTCCCTTTAGTGTTTCTCCATTGGTCCTACTTGGAAAGTCAGGTAATTCTTTCAGCTTTGATAGTCTGTATTCCCATAATGCTGTGGGCCTTAGCTCAGTGATGTCTGTCTTCAAAGAGATTGGTTCAGCGGGACCCCATGGTTGTGGGACCTAGTAATTTATTCAACAGACATTTATGGGATGTCTAGTATGTGCCAGCCACTTTTTTAGACACTAGACAGAACTAAATAGGAAAAAAAATCCCTGCTCTCATAGAACTCATTTTGTTCTAGGAGAAGAGAAGATAGATGAAAGGAAGAATTTAAAAAGTATGGTCTCTGAGGTGGTAATCTGTGCTGTCTTAAAAAAATATATATCAATAGGCAGGGTGCAATTGAAAATTGAGTAGTTAGGAAAGCCTTACTGAGATGGCAACTTTGATTCATGACCTGAAGGAGGTAAAGGTGAGGAAAGTTCATCAGATATTTCAGAGAAGAGCATTTTGGGTAGATGCGATAGCAAGTTCAAAGGCTCCAAGCCAGGGTTTACCACAGACTGGCAAGAATGTGGAACATAACAGCAATGGGACCGAGTAGAATCTTAGATAGGCACCTGTGACAATAACTTTGGCTTTTATCCATATTGAGCTAGGCTGTCATACCTTTGAACAGAGGAGTGATACCCTTAAAGTTTTCTTTTCTAGGATGACTCTATCTATTGTGTCAAATGTAGACCAGAAGGGGCCATGAGCAGAAGCTGGGAGAGCTGTTAGGAGGAAATTATCTAATCATATGGATGGGATGTGCTGGAGGTTTACAGCAGGCTGGTAATTGCAGGGATAGTGAGAATTACTCAAACTCTGAGTATTTTGAAAGTAAAGCAGATTTAGTCTGCTGAAGGCATAGATGGAGGGTGTCAGAGAAGAAAAGGACTCAAAGGTGGCTTCAAGTTTCTTGGCCTGAGCAAGTGGAAGGGTAAAATTGTGGCTTTTTGATGTGGAGAGAGTCCTGGACTAGAGTCCCTGTCTGTCAGTTTCTCAGTGTGACTTTGGGAACACACCTTAATCACTCTGTGCCCTCACCCTTTGTTTTCACTTATAAAATGGGATAATCTTATCTACTTTGAGGTAGATTACAAGAACTAGAGATAATGTATTAAAAGCCCTTGCACAGTGCCTGATACTGGTAGGTACTCAATAAAAACGGGACTCTTAGGGTTGCTATCCCTTAGGAACAAAAGAACAAATCTTTGTTCCCCGGCATGACAAGCTTTAAGATATTTGGAGATAACTCACGTGTTTCTTCTGAGTCTTCCCAGAATGAATTCCATAATCCTTTTTCATAGGGGTTGCCTGGTTTCTATCACTGTCCTCGGTACACGTAGGATTGAACCACTCTCCTGATTTGTGAAAAGAATGGGAAAGAGTTAGAAAAGAATTTTACAGAGTTTTTGATAGTGGGCTAAATTATTAGAAATCCACATGGTAGCAGACCACATTTCCCATCCTCCATCTTCCAATAATAATTGTCAATGGAGAGGCTTTATTATGTGGGTGCCCTTGACAAAAATATAAGTCAGAATAATGAGAGTAACTATTTACATATATTTTCTTTCAAAGAAATAGAATATGTAATTTTATCCCCACTATATTCATAACCCATACATTAGAGACATCTAATTATCAAAGCTGGAAGCTTCTAGAATTTGCTCTGCCCAATATAGTAGCCACCAGGTGTATGTGGCCTGGTGACTGGTCATAACTGAGATCATGTTGTAAGTATAAAATCTGTATGTGTAAAATACGTACACGCAGATATTGAAGACTTTGTATGAAAAAAGAATGTAAAATATCTTATTGATAGTTTTTGTATTGATTATACGTTGAAATGGTAATGTCCTTTTTATATGGGGTTAACTAATAAATATTGTTAAAATTAATTCCACCTGTTTCTTTTTCTGAATTTTTTTAATGTGGCTAGTGCCATCACGCATCACTTTTAGTCTAACTAAACTTTAACACTTCCGAGTTATAAAATCTATTCCAGCCAGTCACAGTTATAATTACTTATGGTTCTGAACATGCCAGTATGATCCTCCATGGCTGTCAGTTATGAGGAGACTGGTGGCTTTTCTAGCCTCTCAGTCCTGTGAGCTGGCTATGTAGGCAAAAAGTTCTAGAAAGAACCAAAACAGCAGACGAGTTCTATTTGGCAGAGAACCATGTGTTGAAAGCCAGACAGTTGGAGCAAAAGCCTGAACACATAAGGAAATGTGGAAGACTGTACAAAATCAGACTATGTCTTTGGTCTTCATTCTCCTTTTTTTAGATTAAAAATTAGGGGACTGGATTACATAGTTCTTAAAGTTGTGTCTAACACTAATACTTTATGTTCTACTTTCTTCCTTCTGGTGCCCTCTCAAATACAGCAAAATAAATGTTAACATTCTACCTGCCATGGTGGAGATTATGGCCTTCGGAAAACTTTTCATGGGTAATCAAGCCTCATAGGTTACACTGCACTCAGCTGATAGGCATGGCCCAAATTTTAAGCTCTGTTGGCAAAGCCAAGCCAGGAATTAAGTAGACCAATATGTAGAGAAGACAAACTAGAGATTCTATTTGATACAGGCTGGATCCTCACAGTCAACTATAGATTTAATATTTTTTATCCAGAAAAAATTCTTTACTAATTTATCTAAACAATTTAATAAACTTGATGATGCTTCTGAATCACTCAGCACAGTACCTGGAATAATAGTACACATCTAACAGGTGCATTTTGTAATAGTAATAATGATAGTATTTTCTTTTTGTGTGTGTTTTTCCAGTGCAGTGCTACTCTATATTCATTGAAGTTGGCTAGCCTTTTAGGGCCCTCAAAATGCATAGCAACACTGACTTAACTTGTTAATAAACTGGAACTTCACACCTGCTCCCAGCAGTCCCCAAGAGGCCCTGTGAAGTAGAAACACAGCTGAAATGGCCCAGGGATTGCTGGCTGATTTTTAAATCCTCAGCATTCATGTTGGTCACACATATATTCACACTGCCAATGAAATATATCTTTGTGCGAGAGCAAAGAGGTTGAGGTAAGCTGGTAGCTTGGCTCAGAGATGCTTTTATGTTTTTCATCCTTTCTCTCCCTTAATTTCTACTTCAATCCAGAAAGGCATTCGTGACTTTCCATATATATATATATATATATATATATATATATATATATATATATAGTGAACCTAGCAATTTCAAGTGAGTCTGTGGGTGGGTTTGTAGTAATTATTTGTCTTGAAGTCTGGGGATCAGACATGTGCACACATCCAGCCGAGTATACTCTGGGCCCTGCTCTGGTGCCTGTTTGCCAAATCACTCGTTTTCTCCTGGTGTTGCATTTCTGATGGGTGGATTGAGATCTGTGCTCATCACTAAGCATTTCTCTCCTACCATTTGTTATTTAATTTTTTAAAGTAATATCTATGCCCAACCTAGGACTCAAAATCAAGACCCCCAAATCAAGAGTCATATGCTCTACTGAGTCAGTCAGGTACCCCTAAAATTTTTAATCTCAGTAAGAATGGATATATTTGTAGAGCCTATACAAAAGTCTCAGAAGTAATACTCCAAAAACATTGTAGATGGAACTAAAGCAATTTCTTGGGATTAAAAGAACAAGACTCAAATGTCCTAGCTATTGCAAATTTGTTGTTTTATATTCCCTTATTTTGTGTGCCTATGGAAATACATAGAAAATACACATATGCTTACATATAAAATATGTATATATAAATGCACTTGTGTGTATTTATACATAATCTTTGTTCCTCAAGAAGTGGCTGGGACTCTTCATCAATTTCATTTTATTTTCTTGCTATGATGACCATGGATCTCTGTTTTTCCCACTAGAATGTAAGATTCATGAGGAAGAACTTGCTCATTCATTCTGTACGGTATCTCCTGTTTCTATAAAAATAATATATTAACGCCATATTGAGTATAGAAGAAACCTATAGACTGGCATGGAACCAACATGGGGTAAAGAACAATACATTGTTCTTAAGTTTGTGCATTAGAAGAACTGGGAGTTTGTAAAAAACTCAGATTCCTAGTAGGTCCTTGGAGATTGTGGTTCTGTCTATCTGGGGAAGAGTCCAGGATTTTGTCAAGCAAACAACCTGCCCCCCTTCTCTTCCCACAAATCCTTCTGAGAATGATTTGAACCACACTTTGAGAAACAATGCCTTATTATCTGCTTTTTGTTTATATGTGCTGAGTACCTAGTATTTTAAGATTAGTGACTTTGTTTCTCTCCCCATTCTATGCTAACGTTAATGGAAGGACTTTTAAGTTTTTTCACCTCTTTATTCTTTATATTAGAAACACAAGGGTTTGGCCAAAAATCATAAGAAGAGCCTGCCATTTATTGCCAGAAAATTAAAGAGGAGTTGGGGCTGGTTGACTGCAAGAGATGAGACCAGGACACAGTGTGACCAGACAGGATTGGGAGAGAAAGGGAACTAGTGAATCTGCTCAGAAACAGCAAAGAGAGAGAAGATGAGATTTGAATTAAGAGCAGAATTGGTGGGGACAGACCTGGACTGTGTGCGAAGACAGGCATTCAGGAGGGTCCAGTGAGAGATACAACAAAAGAAGCCATCTGCTTAGGGGCTTCAGATTGAGGCAAAGAAGTGAAGCTGTCCCTTGAGTTTAGGGCACTGTGGCTGGGAGTGAGCCAGAGGGATGGTATGTCCAAGGAATTGGAAATAAGGGAAATAGCTAGGCTAGCCCGAGTATGAAACAGGTTGGGACTAAAAACCAGGCTTGGGGATCCCTGAGTGGCGCAGCGGTTTAGCGCCTGCCTTTGGCCCAGGGCGCGATCCTGGAGACCCTGGATCGAGTCCCACGTCGGGCTCCCGGTGCATGGAGCCTGCTTCTCCCTCTGCCTGTGTCTCTGCCTCTCTCTCTCTCTGTGTGACTATCATAAATAAATAAATAAATAAATAAATAAATAAATAAATAAACAGGCTTGCACGTCATGATTTGCCAACTTGGACTCTATGACTAAGCTGGGTAGTTATAAGTGATCTGCCTGTGGGCGCACTGGGCTCTGAAATCTTTCACCCACCAGAAGAGAACTGTTTTTATTTTATTTTAATTAATTATTTTTATTTTAAAATGGCTAGCTGACATAAAGTACAGACCAGAAGTGTGGGAGCAAGATTGCTGGAATCAAGATTGTGATTGAAAGGCTGCCTTATAAAAAGAAAAAAAAATTAATCTCCTTTGACCTTGGAAGTGAAACTGATAAGCAGGGAACAGGGAAATTTTGTGTGTGTGCCCCAGGTACTTGAGCACACAGCTCTCAGCTCTCAAAAGGTGCTAATTGAACAGCTGAATGGATAACTGGTGACCTCAGGACACTCTTGCCTAGAGCAGTGGGTGGGTAGACAAGATCATATTTCAAAATGATAAACTTATATTTTCTGCTCATTCCACTCACAACTGAAATAGTCCAGATGATTCCAGTAACTAACTGTGTGAAATTGCATAAGAAATTTAATTTCTCAGAATGTATTTTTGTTTTTCTTATTTTACAGAAAAGCATATAGCCTTTACAAGGATAGAGACTAACATCCATACTCAAATCATGAGAATACATTCTAGTTCTAGAATTCAATGTCTAAAAGGATTCCAAGTTTGTTTTTTGGTTTTGGTTTTGGTTTTTTTTTTTTTTTTTTTTTTTTGGTGAAACAGATTCTGAATGTAAATGAAGGGCACTTGAAACAAAAATATTTATTTAGTTGTATAAGATATGATGGCTAAAAGTTTGTACCCTTAAGTAGACTTGCAGTCAAGGAGAAACAAGATAAATCCCAAATTTGTTATGGCTTTAGAGTCTAGAACCAAGACTTAAAGTTATTTTGTGTAACATTTTAATTTAAAAAAAAATTTTTAAGACTTTATTTATTCGAGAGAGAGAGAGAGAAAGAGAGAGGCAGAGACAAAGGGAGAAGCAGACTCCCCACTGAGCAGGGAGCCCAATGAGAGACTCTCTTTCCCAGGACTCCATCATGACCTGAGACAAAGGCGGATGCCCAACTGACTGAACCACCCAGTTATCCCTATTTTGTGTCACATTTTAAAGAGAAGAAAGAGAAAATGTCTTGGACTAGATTACAAAGTAAGGAAATGACATGGAATGGATGAACATATTTCCACTGGACACATGTATAGGAACAGCAAAAGTAGGGAGTAATAAGTCAGCTGCAGAACTATCTCCAAACAAGTGCACCTCTGTGTTGCTTGAGCCCTGAAAACAGCTAGCAGTCTCCTATAGGAAGTTAGCACATTTAGCACCTTCCCATTCCCTTTACAATGAGTTTTAAGTAAAATCTCTCATTTATTAAGTAGATGATCACTGTTCTCTGCTATGCACTGTGCTGGTGAGAAAAGGAGGAAAAATTGGATGGGATTTCTGCCTTCAGGGAGCTCAAATGCAGAAAGCTATGTTGTGAGGCAGGAAGCTTGAAAGGCTTTACAGAGGCTCTGGTGGGGTGGTATGAGGGTTTATAGAGCGGCTGTAGCACATCCAGCTCGAAGTCAGGAAGGCTTCACGGAAGAGGTTGAGGATCTGAATTGGGCTCAAGGATAGACAGAATTGGATAGAGTTTGGAGAGGTGGCATGAATTCCAGATACAGAAATTGTTGTAGGATGGCTGGCAATAAAACAGAAAATGGCATGTCATATTTGGGGCTGACCAATGAGGTATCCGGTTTGCTGGAGAGACCGATGGATTGAAGGAAAGGCCCAGCTGGAGAGAGAAGTTGAAGAAATATTTGAATAAATAAATTTGACTGATGAACAATATTTGATTATTTACTCAGTCTAGAAACTTGACCAGCAGTACAACCAGGGGAGAGACCATGCTGAAGAGGATTTTGTAAAAGGATTGCTGAGTTTTTCTTGTTAGAGAGGCAGTTGCAAACTCGACCATCTAAGAGGGGCTGGCCAGTAATGTAGATGAGTGAGATGAGCCCGGTGTAGGAAAAATAGCAACTGAAGGGAGATGATCGGTGTCAATCGATCATCTGCACGTCAAGAGGTGACTCAGACTGGTCTGAAACGTGGCTATGTAGATGGAACATATTACTTCTGAAGATGACAGCCGCTATGCAACTCTGGACCCTTGCTGTCTTATAGAAACCAAGGTTCAGTATGTCCAAATATTCAAGAGAAACTAGTAGCTCATATTTTATGTTGGCAAGGAATTCAGATTTTTTAAGAAAGTAGATCTCAGCATTGTGTGGGCCAAAAAAAAAAATAGGTCTGGAGGCAGCAAGTTTGAGACCCCTGATGATTGGGTTAGGAGCCTTTAAAGAAAGGTGGAATAGGGAAAGGACTCACGTGTGAAAAGAAATCAAAGCATGGCATTGCGAGGAACAGCGGGAAGAGCAAAGAGCCATTTGGAAAACCCATAGCTTATTTGATTATTTGTTCAGTGACTGTCTCAGCAGACTATAAACACATCTGGAGTTGAGACCCTCCCTGTTTTACTCCCTGACACCCAGCAGAGTGCCTAACATAACATGGGCATGAAAATAAATATTTATTGAATGGACATTATTCTTAGAAATTTATCCTTAAGGCTAACAAGAAGGGCTACATTCTGGGTCTTTTCCCCCCTTTACTTTAGATGAAGGAGGAGTATCTTGATATGTGGATAATTTTATTGCTGACATTATTTTACCACATCAACGTGTTATTAAATATTTCATTTTTGTTTTCAGCAGAATCTTTTCATATACATTATTACAAAACCCTCAGGGTTTATAACCCACGTGGTATCTCTAAAATAATTGTGATCATTGTATTCCTCTAATCAAAATGCTTCAAAGATTCTTGCCACCTGCTGAGTAAAGTCTAAACTCAACATGATTCAAAATTACTTACGCAATTGAGCTCTTGAATGTTTCCTTAGTTCTATCTTTTCTTTCTATCTCCCAATCTTGGAATAAGTGAGTAGGAAAGTGGCTTTTGGTGACTGAGAAGAATTATTAGGGGACTTTGGGTTCTGAGAAAAATTATTAGGGGACATGATTCATATTTTATAGTGGTTGCAGCAACACAGTGAACACCAGAATATAGGTTATGCTACCAGTTGCCAAAGAATCATGTGAAATCAGCTAGGAACTCATGACTGGGTTCAGGGCTACCATTCTTGGTAACTCTGTATCATTGGCATTCCAACCTTGAGTTGTGCTTAGTTGCGCTTTGTAGGTATAGGACCTAATAGATAGGCACAAAAGAATATTCAATGGTTTCTTAACACCCAGAATTTGCTTTATCAAATGCTTTTTTTTTTCCTGGTTTTTCTCATTAGGCATTCTATTGTGTTTGTGAATGTTGCAGGCAATAGCACATAATGAGGAGGAAGGCTGCAAACTTTATAAAAGTGCTTTTTAATTTCTAGATGTTCTTTTACCCATTTTATTCTATGTTTTAGAGTAATGTTTCTCAATCTGCAGCCTGAGGAACACTTCCATTAGAATAACCTAGACTGCTTGTTGAAAATAGACTTCTCAAACATGCCATAGATATGTGCTGAATATAAATTTCTTGGGGAAGGGCTCAAGGTTTTACCTTCTTAAAAAGCTGCTCAGAGGCACCTGGGTGGTTCAGTCAGTTAAGCGTCCAGCTCTTGATTTAGGCTCAAGTCACTATCTCAGATTCATGAGATGGAGCCCTGTGTCAGGCTCTGTTCTCAGCAGGGAGCCTGCTTGAGATTCTTTCTCCCTCTCCCTCTATCCCTTTCATCATTTATGTACATGTGCAGTCTTGCTCTAAAACAAATAAATACATCTTTGAAAAAACAGGGGTCCCTGAGTGACTCGGGCAGCTAAGTGTCTGCCTTTGGCTCAAGTCATGATCCCAGGATCTTAGGATAGAGCCTCATGTTGGGCTCTCTGCTCAAGGGGGAGCCTGCCTCTCCCTCTCCCTCTGAGGGCCACTCTCCTGCTTGTGCTCTCTCTCTGTCAAATAAATAAATAAAAATCTTTTTTTTTTAAAAAAAAATAAAGATGCTCAAGTGATCTGGATGGATTTGAAATTTAAGAACCACTCTTTGAGTGTATGTGGTCAACCTAGAAGTAGCACCATATATTATCAGTGGGTGGTCCCCCTTTTTTTCTTCTCCTGTACTAGTATGGAGCTAGCTCCACGAAAAAGCTACCCCCTGGAAGTTTGGCTGGGGAGTATCAGTGCAAACACCTGCATACCAGATGGGCACATCTGTGCAGCTTGTACTGCTGATCCAACTTTGGCACATGTCACATACTGCTTGCTTAATTCAGAGTGAACTGCAAGGAAGATGAGGATTTCACACCCATGTCTTTAGCACATCAGTCATTTTCCTTTCTTTTTTGTTCTTTTCTTTTTTCTTCCCTACTTATCTTGATTTGCAGTCATTTTCCTTTTCTTGAGCAAAAATTGCAGGGATATTGAATACCAATAAGTAAATAACTCATCTAGCTGAAGGTATTGTTCTATGAGTATAAGTCACTTTAAAAAGGGAGACTCAGGAAGGTGGTAGTGCCATTTGCAGGGATAGACTTTTTTTTTTTTTTAATGGATCCAGTTTCCTATTAAAGCCACCTAACAATTTAAGGTTTATCAATTACTGAGGGTAAAAGTATGCAGAGCTGCATTAAAATAGAACCTGAAGACAAAATAATTACAATCTTTCTTTTCTTTTCTTTTCTTTTCTTTTCTTTTCTTTTCTTTTCTTTTTTCTTTTCTTTTCTTTTCTTTTCTTTTCTTTTCTTTTCTTTTCTTTTTTCTTTCCTTTCCTTTCCTTTCCTTTCCTTTCCTTTCCTTTCCTTTTCTTTCTTTTCTTTTCTTTTTTTTCTTTTCTTTTCCTTTCTTTTCTTTCTCTAATGCAAATGACCTACATATCAAATAGATGGTTAATCTCATCTATCAAAATGAGATACCAGGAAAAGTTCATATAACATTTCAGTTAGGCAAGTGTGAGATACATCTAGTTTTCTTTCTTTTTTTTCTTTCTTTCTTTCTTTCTTTCTTCCTTCCTTCCTTCCTTCCTTCCTTCCTTCCTTCCTTTCTCTTTCTTGCTTTCTTGCTTTTTCTTTCTTCCTCCTTTTTTTTAACCCGTACTTTCCTCTCTTATATTCTTTCCCTGCTATATCTAGAGGAAAGAATACTGCATTTCAAGATAGAAGGAAAAAACAACAGTCCATTACTGGAATCACAGGGAGCCAGGAAATAGTCCCTTAGGGGTGGGTCAGAAGTCATAGTTCATGGGGTAGGGGGAAGAGGATGGGGTATGTTGTTCAGCTCTAAAGGAAAAGCTGCCTACTGTTTTAATACAAGTTTCCACAAGGTGTTTGTTTTTTTTTTTTTTAGATCATAAAACTTTGACAATTAGAACAAATGATTACAATGGCAGCATATATATGGATAGATAAAGATATAGTTTAGAGCTTTTCATTTACTATTTAAGGCATTCTGCTAAGTGCTTTGACTGTATCAGTGCATTGAACTGCATAAAAACTCAGCAAAGCAGGACTCCTCCTAATTTATAGATGAGTAAGCTGAGATTGATAGAGGTTAGTTTTCTTACCTAAGATTACCCACTGGCAGAGCCAGAATGTGTGTTCAAGTGGTCTTGCCTCAGACTTCACAGATTTGACACTCCTCACCACTGCCTTGTAACTGCTAGAAGCTGCAGCGTGGAGAAGCCCTAGTTGTTAGGGGTTAGTGAATTCTGCTAAAGAAAGAGGACTTGGAAACGTCCCAAAGAAACAGCAGTTTAATTGCTAATCAAATCTGGATTGGCGTTTAAAAAAAAAACAAAAAACGAAAGAAAAGCTCTGCATTATACCATCATATGGTTAAATGCGCCCTTTGCTGGAAGGTGTGGGGGTGGGATAAAGCAGAAACAGTCAGATTATTTGCACAATATCTGTGCTGGTTTTATCAAACAATGTTGCTTTAAAACTCAGCTGGTGGAGGAAGAGTGTGCTGAATAAACCTGCAAGATATCCAAGCCTGTCTGCCCTTAAAACTCAGCAGAATATGGTTGCAGTTCATCTCTCTTCTTTGCTAAACAGGGAGGAAAATGGTGAGCATTTGCCAGTCACTTGGAAACTGCCTCTTAAAGAGGCAGGGCCTGGCTGACCTCCTGCCCCTCCAGGGCAGAGCGTGGCTGCCCCTCCACTCCCAGCAAGGGCGTCCTCTGCGGTGAGTAGGTCATGGCTTTGGAACTGGGGCCAAGGCCAAGACCCATGAAATGAGCAGCTCGCCATCCTTCAATGCTGCGTTGCCTCCACTGATTTTGCAGTCTTGACAACAGATCCAGCTACAGAGTCTCTGCAGGAATTTCCTGTATGGATTCCTTTTATTCTTGCCAGGGCAAAACCTCTCAGAAATCTGTCCCATGCTTGCCAGGTATGGTGAGATTAAATAATGCCAGGCTGACACCATATTCCTTGAAGTTCCCGTCAAAGGATTTTATTATCTCTCAGCAGAGATTGGGAAATACACATCTGCTCATAGCTGGCACACATGTCCTTTTGCCTGGTTCCTTCTCTAGGGACAGGAATGTCTTCGGGAATATGATTTAACAGTAGTTTTCAGGATGAGAAATAGCACCCATCTTTTTTTATTTTTCTTTCCCATGTTTTTCTGTTTCCTCCTTTGCCAACATTTTCTTGACCTTGTCCCCTTTCCTTTTCCATCCTCACTCCCATTTTCTTTCTCTTCTGAGATCAGAATTTTGGAACAACAGGGGGAAAAATAATCTAAGGCATTGCACAGCAATATAGGAAAACATTCTTGAAGAATGAGAGTGAGTTTTCGTTATTCAGTCCTCAGAGTCATGTGTTGAGTTCATCCATGTCAGGAAACTTTCAATAACATAAATAGAATCCTTTCTATGTCACAGGATGTTAGGAGAAATAAATAAACTTGTGCATGGGAAAGCATAAAGAAGCTCAGTACTTAGCACGGAAGAGGTGTTTGAGAAAGGTTAATGTCCACCTTCCCTTTTCCCTTTTTTGTGTCTTAAAACTCCTGAAGGAGTTATTTTGTTTTGATCCTTTAAAAACAGTACATTGAGAAGAGAATGCTAAGAATCACAGAGAGTTCATAGGAGTTGACATAAACATGAACATATATACATGTAGCAGCTTACAAATGAAAACGTCTAATTGCAGGGTGGTGCCGTGTTAACAGGCATACCTCTTCCTCAGACCATTAGTGACCCTCAGGGCTAGGCCATTGCTAAGGGCTGACCATGGAACCCACCAGGGATCAGTGTCCTCTGTTTTAGAAAAAGCCTCATGGATAATGTAAAAGCCAAACGTGAATCCCTCTGCTGGGGAAAGTGATGGGAAGGCAAGGAAATAGGAAGGGAAAAGAATCCTGTTTTTGCATCATATTGCCTCTCTGTTTCTAGTGGTAGGAGCACGCCGTCAGGGCTCTTGACCCCAAATGCCGTGGGGGTCTGTAAGCCAATCACAGGTTCTTGTTTTGTCTTTTTTCCCATATTGTAGAAAGTTCTTGTGTGATCTCTTTGTAGAAGATAAAGATCTTCACAGAGTCCAAATCAGAATCCAGAGTTCTGAACTACGTGTAATCCTTGGATGGAAGTGAAAAGATTAAACTCAAACTAGCTTGTTGAGTTATTGGTTTATGTAATTCAAAGTCGGTAAAGCAGTCATATGCAATACATAAACAAGTGGGTGTGGCTATTGTTCTAATAAGTCTTTATTTACAAAATCAGTCAGCAAGTCAGCTTTGGTCCAGAGGCTGTGGTTTAGGACTGCTGCTCCAGCTCCAGTCACATGGCAAGGAGAAGCAGTTACCTTGGACACCTGTCCTCTATCCACTATAAGACGAGTAGCTCTACGGCATTTGCAATGGTCCACTGACTCTTATCAATGATCTGGGGTAGAAATAGCAAATGAGCTTTATCTCATCTGTCACTTCTAAACACTTGATAGAGAATGCTTGTACAATTGTGTTCAGAAGAATTCCAAGACCACGTTTTGGCTTAGTAGAAAAATATGTCATAACCAATTAGTAATGTTTAAAACAGGCACCGAGGGGGTGTGTAATAGCATACGTCATGTTCTCATCATTTCTGTTGTAGCATACAGGACCAACATGGCCTGATCCTCCTTTGTATCCTGAAACTTTTTCACCCTAGTGCCTCAAAAGGTTTTTCTAGCTTTTTTTTCATGAGTCCAGTTCGGCTAAGGAGTCGCTCAATGCAATTGCTCATTTTTTAAATTCTTTTCAAGTTTAGTGTAGAAGTGATAAGATCATTGAAAACATTTTATTAGGAGGAATTAATCAGGATGTCAGAGCTAACTCATTCTTATGAAATATTCAGATGGGATACCTATTACTTTTTGGTAGGCTGGAAGAAAATGACAAAGTAGAATTACATTTTTAAAAAAAGTCTTCCTTTAGCTCTCATTGCTCTTGCACCTGTATTTACCTAATTAGTGGTGCAGTCTAACTTTTTATTTTTTAAGATTTACTTATTCATGGATACACACATACACACACACACACACACACACATAGAGGCAGAGACACAGGCAGAGGGAGAAGCAGGCTCTATGCAGGGAACCTGATGTGGGACTCGATCCCGGATCCTGGGAGTAGGCCCTGAGCTGAAGGCAGACTCTTAACTGTTGAGCCACCCAGGCATCCCTCTCCCTAACTTTTCTAGTTATTATTATTTTTTCCTTTCCTGGAGAAGGCCAGGGCCATTTTGAAAGCCTCCAGGAGGAGTGATGATACCAAGCTAGCTGTTTGAGAATCCTGCCTACAGACGCTCAAGCGCGACATGCAGCTGTGAAATAAAACAGATGGTGCTTCTCGAAAACATAGGCATTGGGAGGCAGTAGGCAGCTGTTAAAACTGGATCTCCATCGCTCAGAATTCAAAGGCAAGGGGATTTCAACCATTAGTTACTCCAACTTAATATTTAATTACCCTCAGAAGAAAAATAAGGAATTTCTCTTCATAATTCCTTATGAGTCATACACAGAGTTTCACCGAACAAGTTTATTGCAGTTGTCTCAACAGTAGCTGCCTGAGTGAATGGTGCAGGAAAAGTATATCCACAGTTCCTTTTAGTTGGAGTTTGGTTTTAACCATCTCCATAATCAGTTGTTTTATTGGCTCTTTTCTAAAAAGGTCAATAAATTAAAAATATATATATATATTAAAAGTATTATTGAATGCTTTCTTATGAATTAGATTAGAACTTTTTTTCTTATCAAAGAATGAGGTGTGAAAGAATGGGGAAAAGGACAAAGACATCACAAAGAGAAAGAAGAGGTGGAGACAGGGGTTCTTATCCTAGGCTGGCCTCAGAGAGAATTGTATAAATAACAAATAATTGTATAAATAATTGTATAAATAACAATTTATGCAAAAGTTTGCATTTGTGTGTGTGTGTTCACACACGTGAAGTTTATACTGGGGATAAATATTAGCATGTCGACTGAAAAGCACTGTCATTGAGATTGAATTCTTATCCAGAGAGGGCATCCTGAATAAGTTCTGGAATTGCAGAATCTGGCCTGAGGCCTGGAGGAAGGTAGGGGCCAGAGAAAAATGGATATTAATTAAGAAAAAAATCATATACTTCACCAGTTGCCCGCGGGCAGCCCTGATCCTAGCTACACAATTATCAGTCCCAGAACCGAGGAGGAATCATGGCAGCCAAGGCAGGCTTTTCTTGGGTATCAGTGACATATGACTGCTTCCTCCTTCTCTGTTGTTAAGATAACAGCTGGTGTGCCCTGGAGAGGCCCTGACAGTGAACGATAGCCCAAGGACAAGGCACCAGCTGAAAGCCAGCTTGGCTGCAAATTAGAGTATAATGGCAGAGTGGCTGCTGCTGAGAAGCGATTTGCATCAGAGCCCACCGACAATGCACATTCTGTTGGGCAGGCATTTGTAGGAGAAGAAAACCAGAAATACTTCATTTCTAAATAATTTAGGAGAGGATTCACCAAAGGAAGAGAAGGAGAGAAGATGAGGAATCTATGATACCCGTTTTTAGTTATACCTCATAGAATACTCATTTTGCTACTCCAAGGGGTTGATCCATATCAAATTCACCTCCATATACTTGCTAATGGCCCCTCCTTCTGTACTCCCATAGTGCTTTGCTCATAACTTTACTATAGAACCATAGAGATACAGTGCTTAGATAAATATTTCGTTAAATTGCATTTTTATAATGCTCAGTATATTTTCCCAAAGATCAGTTTACTATTGTTTTTATATCAACATCCCAACATTCTAGAAATCCTTTATATATGTGTGTGTGTGTGTGTGTGTGTGTGTGTGTATGTATACAAACACATATACACATCCATAGCATATATTTAATTACATACATATATATCTCTAGTTGCTTTAAGATATCTTTAACTGTTTCAAGAAATAACTGAACTTTGCGGAAGAGCCCAAATAATGTGAAACATCACAGGAGAGATCCAATAAGAGCTAAATGAATTCTCTGATAATGAAGACAAAATGCTGAAGGAAGAAGACCGAAAGGTAGGAAGAACCAGGAACAGAATAGGGATTCATGAAGTAATAATCAACCAATAATCAACAGGGAGGAACATTACATAGGAACACATGTTATAGGTATCAGCAAGATAACATGTTATATTGGGTAGGAGATAAACACATCAAATGAACAGGACCGTTTTGTTACTGTAACTACTTGAATGGCATAGAGACTCAGGGTAAATTTTGATGGCTGATAGGCTCCATGTGTCTTTTCCGTCTGAGGGTGAGTTTTCTGGGAATAGAGAGCGTAACTCTCTATTCTGGAATTAGAATAGATTTCCCAAACTCCATTCCCAAGAATGCTTAGTTCAACACTTATCACATAGAGAGTGCTGGATAAATATTTGTTAAAAAAAAAATAAAAGAAGAAGAAGAAAAGGAAGAAAATGAAACAAAAAGTGTGAGACATGAAATTCTTTGTAATTGGCTTGATCTTATCCATAGTTTCTCTTTTTTCCACTTTTCATTATGGATCCTCCTGCCTTACTCATCACTGCCTCATGAAGCCATGCGAGAAGGCTTTCTCTTCTTTTCTTTGCCTTCCCCAATCCTTTTTCTACCCACTTATGCTTCAGCACAGCTTTCATCCCACATGCGGCCCCAGGTCTCATCTGTCTATCTTTGTATATTGATTTCATTCTCCTCTAAGTTAGAACCCATCATGTTCATTTTTTTCATGGGCTAGCTCACTTGTCCAAGGCTCATTTCCTTGCCTAGACTACATGCTCTTTGTCAGAAGGACCCATAATTGGAAGGGGGTAAACGTCTGTGTTTCCCATGATGCCAGGCACACACCAGACACACATCCAAGGCAGAGGCCTGCTCATAGAGAGCATTTCTGGGAAGGCAGAGGAATCTAATGTCACAGCAGAAGTGATGCATAAAGGACCTGAGCCTGGCAGGAGATTTTCCCAGACTTCGGGGTTGTTTCACTGTTTGCAGGAGCTCCCATCTATGGACCGTTTGATAAAGCAGGAGGCCGGGCTCCCGGATCTAGTGTGCTTACTGGGGATCACACACTTGGCTAAGCTTTCCATTCATTTCCTATTTCAGCGGCTGTAGTCTCAGCGTCTACAGATTGAAATTAGATGGCTTTCTTTTATGTGGTCACAACCATTAGCTGCTCTCTCTCTCTAGGGCATAAGTTAGTAGCAGGTCAGTAAACTGTGGCATAGAGATTTAGTCAGTGTTCTATCAGTAGCGAGCTCCTCTTTTACTGCCTCTGCTTTTAGCCTGAGCTTAAAACGAGAACAAAATCGTTCCTGTATTTCCAGCTGGCATTTACTGATTTGACAGCATTTTCTGTACGTGGAATGCAAAAATAAAAACTCTGATCCGTGTATTGTGATCACTTTTTAGGTTTTTTTTTTTTCCCTATGGGTTTTCAAAGTAATTCAGTAATAACCCTGGTCAATAGATTAGTGTCCAGTAAAGAGATAGAGAAAAAAAAATGTATTTCTGTCTCTTTCAATTAAAAAACAAAACAAAACAAAACAAAACAAAAACTAAAAACCTGCTACATAAATCCTGACCCTCTGTCCTTGTATCCTTGTAAACTCTACTTTGGGAATAAGGAAGCCTTTACTCTCCTGAAATTTGTAGAGTAGTTTTGTGCAGCCGAGCAATGATGTAGTGTTCTTTAACCTTGTTTTCCATAAAAACATCTAATGGCCTATTGGAAGAATAAAGAAAGGCAAGATTCAAGATCTATCTCAGTCTGATAGGATTGTTCTATGTGGCGGTGGTTTCCTAATAGCTCTATTATTCACCCATGTAAGCAAAAGAGAGCACTACAGCTTAGAGAGAACCCAGACAGATCTGCTTTCAGCATGGAACTAAACCAGTGTGTAGAAACAAGTAATTAAAAGGACACAAAGCCCGTAATCAATTGCGCACCGGTTATCTTTGATTGCTCTTGCAAAGGACAAATTACACACAAGGCTCTCGCCAGCCTGAAGAAAAAGAGGTTCTATTATCTTCTTTTTGAAATCATTTCTCTGCAAAGACAAGGGGGTCCCTATTCCAGATCTCTTGGTTTAATTAAAAGGACACAAACATCAGATGATGTTGCAGCATATCGAATGTTTCCCTGTCAGGGCAATGGAGTGAAAGAAGGTGGGAGGGGGGTGGGGGGGAGAAAGGGGAAGTGGGGAACGGGTGGGGGTGGGTTGGACGCATTTCTCTCCCATAAAGGCTGGCCTTTTTCACTCCGACCATCTGTTTTCTCATGGTGAAAAGCCTCATTGCTGGTATCCTGGCATAGCTTTGCATGTCTTTGTGCTTGAGGGACATTCAATCTTGCATCTGATACACGCTGATCTGTGACACTTCCTAACAAATGAGGCTTTGTTCAAACAAAGAGACTCCCTGATAGGAACTGTAAACTTGGAGCTTGATACCCTGGAGGGAAGGCAGGCTGTGGCTGAGCTGGCACAGGAAATTCCCTCTGCGGTGCAACAGAGCCCAGGGAGGTCACACCCCTGAGCGAGCACAGGCTCTTTCAGATCTTCCAGAACTCTTCTCCCCAAAGCCTTCTCTTTAGAGATGGTGGCCCTTGGAGCCCAGCTGCAGCTGGCCCTGAGAATGCACCCCATCTCCATTACAGGCTGAAGTGATGATGGCGCTTATATGTCTAGATTCTTCCTTTTACAAAGCACTTGCTTTCATCATCTCTAACCCATTTGATACAATGACCCCCTAAGGCCCAGTCCAGACGCCATCATTTCCAAGAGAACAATTTTGTAAATACTAATGCCAGTTCCTCCTTGTCTCCCTTCTCTTCCTTCTATGTCCTCTCCCTGTCTCTCTTTTCTTCTCCCCCTTCTTGTTCCTCCAACTCAAGGCGTGGCCTTGAGTCTGAGGTTGCTAACTCTGAAACCATCCATTTTCTCACTATGCCACGTCTCTGTAGCCCCTTTACCACTTAGGCTTGGCTGTGCAAATTAGAGAACATATAACGAGCTGCTGAAGATGGATTTTGATTTGGAAAGAGGTGGGGGGGGGGGAGCAGACAAGGCCTCAGCTCAGGAAAAGACTACTTGACCTTTCTACCTGTGATTTAGAATCTTGTTAGAATGTAATTATGTATCCTTAGAAAGAATCTCCCCCCCCCACCCCCACCCCCCCTTTAACGGGCTGTTTCTTCTCCTTGGCCAACTCCTACACACTCATGGAAGACCTAGCAGAGAGGGGGCTTCGACTGCCCGCCGAGCCTCCTTCCTCTCGGTGGTTAATTGGTGCTTCCTTTGTGTTCTCACCCTCCTTTACTTCCAACTCAGCAGCCGTGTGTAGCACAGTGTAGCCTGAGCTACTTGTTTATATATCTATCTCCCCTACTAAGCTGTGAACCACAGGGCCGGGATAGTATATTTATTATTCATCCTTGTATAATATATTTCCAGGATTTTATGAAGTGCCTGCCCCATAATAGGCTCCCACTAACAGTATGTTGAATAAATAAATTGTGTTGGTTAAACACTGATAGAGCTGGGAAGAAAGAAGCAGGAAAACAAGGCAAAACAGGGAAAACTGGCTTCATTACACACACCTATAAATTTTTCCTTGGCCTGAACCCGTCATCTGGTGTTCTGCTTCTTACCACTTCAACAATGTGAAGCAGTGTGTGATTCAGGAATTATCTTAGACCTAGTTTCTCAGTTTTCTGGATCAGTACTTTTTTACAAAGATGCTTAAATTGCAGAGAACTTAAGTAACCTTTAAAAAATTCTGTCTTTGGTTACTTAGTGGGCCTGTTACCAAATATAAAGATTTTTGGCCCAACAAGGGCCTAGATTTACAGGCAAGAAAACTTGTCCTGTGGAACACTTTAACATGAAAATCTCTTAGGGCAGTGAGCTGCAGAACGGAAAGTGGATACATACTCCAATCTCACTTTGCAACTGGCTTGCTCAATCACTTAGAGGTTCTTTAGTGTTTCTGAACCTTGATGTCTCTGGCTATGAAAGAAGAATATCAACTCTACCATGCCTCAATGAGATTTTATGAGGATTAGCTAAATGTGATTGTAAAACATTTTGGGGGCATAAAGTACTGGATAAAATAACTGACATTCATAATTTTGAGACTGGATGGGATTTCAAAGGGTAATGGTGTGAGGCAAGTTGCATTTGCATTGGGTTTTTAAAGGGAGTGGCTCAAACTCATTTGGTTCCTTTTCTAATCTCTTTTCCTTCTATGCTGGTAAAAATATAACTGAAACTTGATTAATTAAAGTTTGGTAGCATATTGAAATTTATTTGAAAATAATTTCTAAGAGTAATAGCAGTCGGTAGTCAAAGGGTACAAGGTAACTGTACTTGCCTTGTTGCTGCAATCAGTTTGAATGTTACCCTGTAAAACACAGGAAAGGTTCACAAAGACAGTAGGGACCAACTCTTTGGCTACTGGCATCCAGTTACTGGTTCAATCAATCAAGGGTAACAGCTGAATCTGTAAGGGACTATCAAAGTATGTAGCTTTTGTTGCTGTTGTTATTTAAAGTGAGGTAGCAAATGGTAATGACACTTTGAATCACTCTGTTGTACACCTGAAACTAATGTAACATTGTGGGGAAACTATACTCAAATTAAAAAAAAGAAGAAGAAGAAAAAAAAAGAAGAAGAAAAAGAAAAGAGAGTTAGCAAAAGAATCAACTCTGTTGGAGCACCGAGCATAACCAATGGACTTAGAATTTGGGGTTCAACTTATTGAAGTTCCAGAAACAACTTCCAAAGGTGTTTCTTAAGGGTTATACCATGGAATCACAAAACTAGTTTATTATCCCAGGGGAGTGGGAATGATAAATTTAATGTGAAGCTACTATGTTGGATTTTGCTTAAAGTGATGGCTTACATGACTATAGTGCTGGTTTTTCACTTGTGTTCTTTGTTCTGTATTATTGCATTTGATGCTCCTAAACTCCCTATTTAGGAGACGGGAGAGGTGTTAATCATTCTAAGGTTATTAATAACCCATATTGGACTACTTTTTGCCTTGGTATCAATGGAGCTCTATGTTCTGATTAAGCTTGTCGAATTTTCCAAGTGTGTTTATTGAATATGGAAGGTTTGTTTGTTTGTTTGTTTGTTTGTTTTAACTGAATGAATGGAGGAGCTAGGGAAACAATTTTCCTGACGTTTTCCAAAAGAATTATTGATTTTCCTTTCAAACTATTTTTCAGATTCTTTTCTTTCCTCTTTTCTATTTTCACTGTCAGCCCTGAAGGTCAAATCCTCGTTCCTTGACTTACAGAAGCAATAGTTCTCAACTTTGGTGGCACAATAAAATCTCTCTGGGAACTTTAAAAATATTGACATGTCAATTGGAATCTCAGAGATCCCCTTGTAATTTGTCTGGGAAGTGCCCTGCCTGTGGGATACTGGAAGTGCCCTGTGTGATTCTGAAGTGTGGCCAGGGAGTGGAACTAGTGACCAATGGTCATGAGCTCTCTCCTCTGTCCAGCTCATCCTGCAAACCACTCACTTAGATTTCACTTGATAACCAATACAAGTGACTGACTGGCTCCTCCTGCGTCTTACCAAAAGTACATCTCACCTCCATTTTTCCTTTCCTTATTTCCTTTTTTTTTTTTTTAAAGATTTTATTTATTTATTCATGAAAGACACAGACAGAGAAAGAGAGAGAGAGGCAGAGACACAGGCAGAAGGGGAGCAGGCTCCATGCAGGGAGCCCGATGCAGGACTCGATCCTAGGACTCCAGGATCACACCCTGGGCTGAAGGCAGGCACCAAACCGCTGAGCCACCCAGGGATCCCTGGTTATATATCAAGGATATATATCAGTGCTCTAGTATATAACCTCAAGAATAACCTCTGGTTATTTCTTATTTTTTTTTTTAATTTTTATTTATTTATGATAGTCACAGAGAGAGAGAGAGAGAGAGGCAGAGACACAGCAGAGGAAGAAGCAGGCTCCATGCACCGGGAGCCCGACGTGGGATTCGATCCCGGGTCTCCAGGATCGCGCCCTGGGCCAAAGGCAGGCGCCAAACCGCTGCGCCACCCAGGGATCCCATTTCTTATTCTTAATATAGATATTTCATTTTATACAGTTTGAAACTAGAAGTTGAATCAATGAAAAATATCATAAATTCCAGTGCTAGGTAATATTTCCCCAACAATGCTTTAATCATTTTACTCATTCAAAAATTCAAAAACTTGTATCTTTGACCTAGCATTTAATATACTTCAACATTTTTTTAAGTTTTTATTTTAATTCCAGTGAGTTAACATACTCCCTGGAATTGAGTGTTATGTTAGTTCCAGGTGTACAATATAGTGATTCAACACTTCCATACATTCCTTGGTCCTTCTTCGACATTTTTATTTTTTTTCCTTCTTTTCTTTTTTTTTCAATATTTTTAAACCTCATTTGACCTCTCCAGTGTCACTTACCACTACTACTTTTTCTTTATCCCATATCTTACCAAACTGACCTACTTGCTCATCCCCAAATGTGCCTCATATCCTGCCCTTGTGCTTCTGCTCTTACTTTTCTTTCTCTTAAGAAAGTCTTGATCCAGATCCAATCCTTTCAATATAAATTATCCCTAATACTCCAATCAATATGCCACTTTTTAAAATAAGACTTTTCCATTTTGATGAAAATGTATGTAATTCCTCCTTTTCTCAACTCCATAACACTTTTACTTCTATATCCTATAGCTTGCTCTATGATTATTTATATATTTTATTCTACTCCCCTCCCTTCCTTCATTTTATTGACAAGTCCTCAAGGGCCAAACTAATATATGAATAAAGCTCAAATTTTGGTTCTACCTCTTATTAGATGTGTGACTTTTTGCAAATTATTTTCCTCTGTGATATACAATAACACTTTCTTATAGAGATGTGGGGAAAATTAAATGAATTAATGCCCAGAATGTACTTAGAACAGTGCCCTGGTCAAGACGAGTACTCAGTATATGTTAGCTATTGTCAGTGACTTGCTTTATCTTGAGAGAGGCTAAGTCAGTATCTTGCACATTTTAGGTACTTAAAATATCTGTCAAATGTACTTAATTCTTTGGAGCTTAAAAAGATCCCAAATACCCAAACTATAAATATTTGATAACGGATCATCTTCAAGTCATTTTTACAGCTACTTGAAGGAGTAGTGGACTAAAGTGACCTGATACTTTGTTTGAAAAAAATGGAAAACATAATTTCTGACAGGTTTGGTACCTTGTGTCGAAACTCCTCAGTCCCAGAGTTAGTACCAGGGAATCACCTCTGTGGGATGCCAACACTGTCAATCAGAGTGACTTATTGCATGTTGAATTCCACAGACATTTAAAAAAAATAGCTGAATGTCCAAAAGCCATTGAAATTCTTTAGCTTAAAATGAGTATGTGCAAAGAAACTAAACAGCTACATTATGTATTCTGAGAGCAAAACTTCTCAATATAGATTCCACTTAATAATATACACTTCACAGGTCTTTGGAGATAAGACTATAAATATGAGTGTCTGACTTAACCAATAAGTATTTCAACATAGCACACCCTAAGCTCATATGCATTTATGTCTCAGATGCCATAAAACAGAATTGACCTTTTGTTTTTCAAGACAGAAAAAAAGAATAAATAAAATGATGAAGCCAATGTCAAGTGTGACTCTGTGACCAGTTGCTGGGGCTTTCCCTCTCCTACATTGACTTTTGAAGTGTTTGAAGTAACTTTTTCTGAAATTAATGATTAATCTTTTCAAGGTGTTCCTTTTGCAGGCAGCGAGGGCAGTCAATGTTAAAGGAAAAAAGATAAGAAGAGAGGACAAGTGCGGCCTGACCGAGCCAAGGTGTTTCCAAGGGAACAGCCCGAAGTGGACTACTCGGTTCTTGCCCCCTACATGCTAACGTGGCCTTTGTCTTCGGCCATTTTCCAGGAAAGCCTGTCAAAGAATCATCTCTGGACATGATGTTTATGAAAGTGAAGTAGTAGTAAAGGTTTGAAGTAATAGTTTGTGGGTAAAAAGAGAGAGAGGCAAAGAGAGAGGGATGGGGGCACTGGAGGAAGGGAGAGCGGAGGTCCATAGAGTCAAGAGAGACATTTCAGAGCAACACTGAAGATAGTTTATCTTTCAAGAGCCACTTTCTGAGTATGGAACTTGGGAACTTTTTTTAATTTTTAATCTTTTATACCTAGCATTTTTTGCCTGTTGCCGAATGTTCAAGCTCTCTTTGTTCAAAAATGTATGCATGGTATTACATGGGGACCAATGGAAGATCCAGCATTTGTCCTCCTGGATGGGATTATACTTCTTTATCAGATCCTTACACAGAGCACATTATCTACTAGGCACTGTCTCTAAGTTTTGTAAGTAATCACTAATCCAATCCTCAGAGAGCCCTATAAGTTAGATACTATTATTATCCCCATTACAAAGATGAAGTCATTGAGGCTCAGAAAAGTTGAAAGGCCTTGCCCAAGGTCACAGACCAGGGCCAGGAATTGAACTCAGGCTGTCTGAGTCTAAGCTCCTAAGCACTGATTCATGCTGCTTCAGAAGGAAAGACACGGTCATCACAACAGCAATCAGAGCGTGGTGGCCCTGCTGTGTCAGCGTTTTGCTCTTATGTAATTCTAGGCAGTGCTCTCTTTTGAGGATATTAAGAGAAAATGGTGCTAGATCTGACAAAGGAAAGGAATTGATCCAAAAATGGACAAAAGAACACCAAGAATTTGAACAGACTGTCAAGTCAGTGCAAAAGCCTCAGAGTGTTTTGGGCCTGGGCCTACACTGATCTCCTGGCCAAGTGAGACGCTGGCGGCTCAGGGAAATGCAAATACTGAGTGTTGGGATGCAATTTTTGGAGAAAGTGGCAAATGTACAAGTAGAAGAGAGAGCACGAAAGGCTGGAAGTGTGCGAACTCCTGAAGGACCCTCCATGATGTCAGAGAACAGTCTCACCAATTCTAATTACCATCGCCTCCACTCTAGCCTCCTCCAAAGCAAGAAACTATTAGGAGGATGTCTTGCAGAAACCAGCAATCTGGAAACCTCAGCTTAAACTCCCAGGGTATTGTGAGAAGGACATGAGATAATATGCATGAGGTACTTAGTGTAAGTCCCAGCACAGTGAATACTCACACTTTTTGTCTTTTTCTCTCCTCCATGACACTTGATGGATAACAATTTTGAATTTATAAGTATTTATTCAGCTTCTACTCAGATAGAAAAGTAAACAAAATATAGTCCCTGTCCTGTGGGGGACTTAAACAATATTCATGAACCAGACACAATAGCCAATAAATGCAAATATTGGTATTGCATATGTTTACACAAATAGATAAGTGAACTAAAAATATTGAAATAATTTCTGATCAATTTTCCAGAGTGAAAAATGAAGTTTTGAATATATATAATAACCTGGAAGAATGCATAACTATTCTCTGCCATGTATGTCTCTGTGCTGCTGGAAATTGTCAGGTGGAGGATTGCAGGGTGTGTGCCCTGAACGGGTGAGGACAGGTGCAGTTTGTCCTTGAGACCAGCAAAGGTCTTTGTCCTTGATTATGTCCAAAGGGTATCAAAATCCAGTTTTAATGGGGAGGCACGATGGAAGGAAAGGGCTTATACAGTTTCCTTAATTATAATAACATACTATATCCAAAATTTCCAAGGCCTAAATTATAATTCCTGGGTAATATGTCACAAAGGTTCTTTGAACTGTACATTTTTCAAAGCACTTTCAGTTTGTGATGCCAGTATGCTATGTGCTTCATAAGAAAATATGACAAATTAATTTTAGATATTTAATATTACCAAATTTATTTATTTTTTATTTTTAAAAGATTTTATTTATTTATTCATGAGAGAGAGAGAGAGAGAGAGAGAGACAGGCAGAGGGAGAAACAGACTCCATGCACAGAGCCTGATGTGGGACTCGATCCCAGGACTCCAGGATCAAGCTCTGGGCCAAAGGCAGGCGCCAAACCACTGAGCTACCCAGGGATCCTCAATATTACCAAATTTATAGTGTAGCATATACTTCTGTTGTCTCATGTCCCATCCTTCGGCCTGTCTCTGATTCTGGCCCTGATTTTGCAGGGCATACTGTTAAGCAATCTTTGCTTCACGCTGATAACATCCTTCATCAAAGCCTTCCTTTGTGTCTCCCCATTTTCAACCAGAGACTCTCTCCAAAGGCACAGCTCCTGCTCAGTCCAGGAACTTACTGGGTGTTAATACCCCAGGTGAGCTAGAGAGGGTCCTCAGCCTCCCATCCTTCTAATGGAACCATGGTGAAACACATTCCGCATTCTTCACAGACGTCTGGCTAAACTGCACTGAATACATTTTTATGTTGCTTCCTTTCCCTCCTTCCCTGTTTCAATCACCTTGCTCCCTCACCCCTGTTCTTCAGGCTACCCCTAAACAAAGAGCCTGCATCGAAGTCCCTGTCTAAGCTTTGAATGGAGAGAATTCATACTAAGACATACAATTTCAACACCCTGGTGAATTAATAGTCTCAAGCCAGTTAAGTAAACTGAGCAATGGAACAATGGGTAGATTAGGAAATCTGAGTTTTTCACTTAATAAGTGAGGCTCTGAGATTGAGACAATCGGTGGAACCTCCAGTCAGACCAATTAACATCATAGCTATATGCAGGGTAGCTAGCCTCTCATAAGCACTGCAATTCCTAGGAAAAAACCCGCTAAGAGAACTCATCATTCTGAGAGGTGTTCAGTGGTTGCGTACTTCAATAAGGGCAGGAACGTTATTTTTAAACACATGCAAGGAGAAATTAACACTCATACTTTTCTTCCCAATAAACAGTTTTAAGTCATAACTGAAGTTGTGCTAAAAGGACCTAGAGACATATGGGCCACTTTCACTTAGTTTAAATCAATAAGACCAACATAATGGCCTCATTCTTCTTTGGCTGGTTTATGACAGCTGCTTGTGTTAGAATGTCAATGAAAGCCTGCGACAGCAATATAAAAGCTTTCATATTGATTGTGTCATAAGCTTTGGGCTGATTAGAAGATAAGTACGCGGTGCAAAGTATCATTCTTATCATTTTATAATCATTATAAAAAGCCCACAGTGATTATCACTAGCAAAGGTGTTTACATCATGGTGTGTGAAACTGAGGAGTATATAACCCAAACTGATGCAAATGACAGAAGTTCAAGACAGAGCAAATACACCTGCTCTACATGAAGAGAACAATAAAAATGGCAGGATCCTTTTGGGAAAATGGCCTACATACTTTTTCTGAATCCTCTAATTTGATGATTCTGTTTTTTTTTAAAGATTTATTTATTTGAGAGAGAGAGAGAGAGAAAGAAAGATAGATAGATGATAGATAGATAGATAGACAGATAGATAGATAGCAAGTAGGGGGAGAGGCAGAGGAAGAATATGACCTAAACCTGAAATTAGGAGTGGGATGCTTACCTGACTGTGCCACCCAGGAGCCCCACAATGACTCTTTTAAAAAGCCCTGCCAATATTTTGCACAGTGGCTTTATCATCTTTGCATTCTGCACCAGCATACATGGAGGGCCTAACTTTTTTCTTTTCTTTTCTTTTCTTTTCTTTTCTTTTCTTTTCTTTTCTTTTCTTTTCTTTTCTTTTCTTTTCTCTTTTCTTTCCTTTCCTTTCCTTTCCTTTCCTTTCCTTTCCTTTCCTTTCCTTTCCTTTTCTTTTTTTTCTTTTCTTTTTTAAAGATTTACTTATTTACTTTAGAGCGACAGAACAGGGAAAGGGACAGAGGAAGAGAGAGAGAGAGAGAATCCTCAAGTACAATCCTTGCTGAGCAAGGAGCTTGACCCAGGGATCAATCCCACGACCCTGAAATCATGACCTGAGCTGAAACCAAGAGTTGGCTGCTCAACCTACTGAGGCACCCAGGCACCCCAAATTTGCAATTGTTAATGAATGTGTTTACACTTCAGTCTTAAATTACTGTTGGTAAGAAGAAGAATTGCATTTCAGATCTGTTTACTGGCCTTCCCTCTTTCAGGGTAGTAATAGATCTGATATGCATTTAAAATTACCCATGACTCTAAGTAAGCCCCATGCCAATTTTTAGAAAAACAATCCCCCTAGAAATGAAAATCAGTCCTTTTGATACCCATGCAAAATCAGAGAGCCCTAATAATTCAACATCATGGAATTTCTTCTGGAATACAATCAGACACTGGGTTTGCCCAAAAACTGTTGAAGCCTCTTGACGTAAATTAGCAGAAAAGATGTTCCCGAGCTATTGTGGGGAACTCTGGTCAGTGTCATGAAGCTGTCATTCCTCTTAAAAGTTGCTGGAGAACTACATTCTCCATATTTGGTAGCTCTTTGAGAATTTATCTCAGTGTTGTTTATGAAATGGCAATGTCTGAGGTACTGAAGTTGACAGAGCATTGCTAGGTGACAAACGATCTGAGAATCATTAACTGTTACAGCTCAGTTCACTTCGGATGTCTGCTACAAACACATGGCATTCTGTGGTGCATGGCTCTCACATGGGCAAGTCAATTTGTCTCATAGGATATGATGGGTATTACTCACTAATATTGCTGGTTCTTCAATCCTTCTGGAAACATAGGAGGATTGCACATTTTTGCCCCATTCACATTAGATTAACATGTAACGTGCTCTAACCAAGAGAACAGGAGCAAAGTGACTGAGGTCACCTCACAGAAGAGCTTACGCATGATTCTCTTTGCTCTCTTCTCCACCCTATTATAACCTGAAGGCTTTTGTGAGATAGCTCACAGGAAGCTCACAGGAAGGCAGAAACTTTGCCCACCTGTGTCTCTGAGGAACTATCATAAACCTAGCTTGACCACATGGTTATGTACTAGGCATGAGAGGTAGACATTTGCCATGTAGAGTCACATAAAGGTTGGCATTTTTTTGTTACTGCACATAACCTAGCCTGTCCTGACTAATACTATAATTTGTTTTAAAAGGCACTATTTATGTGAATCAGTCACCTGGGATTAGAAATCTCTGGGATATATAAAAATACATGTTTGCTAAATTTAACCAATTGTAATTCTATCATTTATTAAGACTATTTGTATGCAACTTCCATACTTATGGCAAGATAAATATCCCAGGAAAGAATAAAACCCATGTCAGGGGCTCTTTCAGTGATAGAAGCGTAGTAGGTACTCAGATATTCTTTTTTTTTTTTTAAGATTTTATTTATTTATTCCTGAGGAACACAGAGAGAGAGGCAGAGACACAGGCAGAGGGAGAAGCAGGCTCCTCGCAGGGAGCCTGACACGGGACTCCATCCTGGGACCCGGGATCATGCCCTGAGCCAAAGGCAGATGCTCAATTGCTGAGCCACCCAGGTGTCCCAGAAGATATTCTTTGAATTCAATGAGGTTACATGAGAAAGCAAGTGTGCAAAGAAGGAGGTTTTGCACACACATCATCTTAAAACACAGAAAAAGGACTGCGGGAGTGGGGAGAGAGAATCATGATGAGATTAAAGAAAGGCATCATAGGCTGAGGAAGGCACACACACACACACGTGCACACACACACACACACAGTCATAATGTGAGTAGGTTCAGACTAGAAAAATGGGAATACAATGATTTGAAGCCAACTCAAATCATTTGAGGGAAGATAAAGCTAGTTGTGCAGACTTCAAAGGACTTTAAAGAACAGAAGCTGTGTCTACATGGTATCAAAAGTTTGATCAAGTTCCATATTGATTTTACCGGCCCAATTTTTTTTTTCCTATCACACTGATTACTCAGTGTGATGTAGGTAGAGTCATAGTGTATCACATCTAATCATATGCTCTAACTGATACAGGCTGGTAGTAATTATTTTTATGGTTAAAAAGCTTTTTTTTTTCAACTCTTATAAAATCCAGAATAATACAAAGCCTTTTAAAACTTTTCTATTTCTCAAAAAAAAAAACTTTAATATTTCTCTTTTCCCCCTTGTTTTTTGTAATGTTTGTATTCCTTGAGGGACTAACTCTCCATGAGGGCAGGAATGGAATCTCCAGGATCTAACACCATGTCTTGTACACAGCAGATGCTAATCATCTTTTGAGTGAATGTGTTAATGTGCATATCAAGCTTTTAAGTTGCCTTTGACACAATGCTGCCTTAGTTATTTGGGTTTAATCCCATTAGACCCCTTCACATACCCTGAGCTCTGGCCAGACAGATCTGCGTATGAGCTCTATCCCATCTTTGTTCTTGGACTTACTGCATCGCTTTCCTCAATATGTCTCCATCTCTCTGCCTAATACTGGTAGATAACTTTTGTGGCTAAGCACTTTACAGATATCTTGCCATTACCTAAGACAAAATAAAACTGTGAGACAGGTGCTGTTATCATCAACCCCATGACACACATGAGGTGGACAAGGCTTGGAAAGGTAAGCTATCTCACTTCTTTGAGTTCCATAGCTCTCCCCAACAGCAGGGCTGCTAAAGTCAGCCTACTACTAGAAACGTTACTCCCAACCACCTTGCTTGCTGCCAACCCCTGGTAGTTCATCCTTCAAGCCTCAGTTCAAACACCGCTTCCTCCATAAAGCTTTCTTTTATTATGTTGATCTTTATGAATCTCTCTTTTGTTCCAAACACCTGTTACTCTTAAACTCAGTGCCACACTGTTAACCCTTACTCATTCAGTATGTATTTCACGCATATTAATGTTGTCTCTCCCATGACACTTTCAAGTCTTGAATAGGAATCGAGCATTACTTGTTTTGTAAATTCCAGTATCTAGCATATTAGAAATGACCAGGAAAATCTCCTTTGTGAGCAGATGATTGATAAAGAATAACATAGAATTACATTTGCAATATTTACCCTGGGATTCACAGGAAGAAATTCCCCTCAAGGCTGAAGTCTGACAGAAAGATCTGGCTTTTGCTTTTAACAACTTTAATTAAAAAAAAAAGAAAAAAAGTTCAGTTAACTTCTTGTCACTCAAACTTGAAATTATATGTTCAGATTTGGAATTGTAAGACAGTTCGGATGAAGTAGGTTGCTTTTTAAAGATGAGGCTAAAATTGCTATCTCCAGTCATTAAAAATATTTAGGAACAAAGGAATCATATGACAACTTGTGACTGGTGCAATCAGAGAAGCCAGAGATTGGGATGTTTATTTTTACACTTCGGGAAGGAAGAAGCAAGGATCAGCCTCCATGTTTGACACCTTCGATGAGCTCAGGGGTTTTGCATCATATCACATGAGCATAATGCCTCTCTTTATACCTGGATAGAATTAGGCACGGGCTCACAAGCAAGCCCCAGGCCAGAGCTATGAACATAAACTGGATCTAAGCCTTCATAACTGAATCTGACCATATAAACAACTCCAAACAAGTAAAGAAGTGTCCTTGTGAGTTTCCTTACAAGTTAAAAATAAACTGAAACAATTATGTAGTCAGATTATGGAAAGGTGATGAAATTGAAGCTGATTTAGGTAAATAATTCATGTTTCCCTAATACCTATGACTTCTACAAAATTAAGTTTAGCTTATGGAAAAGGAAAAACAAAATTCACAGAGCCCTTGGTCAGGATTGATATTCTTTAAATCTATTTCCAAACATTTCACAATGTCACCTTAAGTCATAGATTTGAATTTCAGGAGCAAACAACAGTTATTACCTGAAGACTCTTCTGTGGCCTATGCAAAAGCAACTCATGCTTTAAGTTTATTACCAGTGCAAAAAATGTCCTATAAGTTGCTGATGGTTTAAGCGGAGGCCTCAAATAATTTACTAAATGAATGAGAGTATGATAGGCTTATGTATGTGCATCTTTTTAATGGGAAACAAAAAATAAGTTCTCATTATGAACTGACTTCAAAAGAAAGACGGACAAAGGGTCACACAGTTTGTGTTGAGCTTACGGCAAGTGAAAATTGCTAAACTGAGCCAGATGCATAGTCTACTTTGGACAGTGCTCTCTAACAACACTTCAAATATCGTATAATGGGAGAATTAGTAAGGTTTTACTACTAACAACTTATTGCCATTCGTTACCTCGCCAAAACATTTTGAGATTATTATACTTTTGTCATTATTACCTGCAATTGTTTAATTTATGAAAGTGAAACACCTGCCATTCCTACCATCTTTTTTGACTTAGAAGATATCATGATGGGGGTGGTTCCTTGCCTTGAGGGACTTCTCTATGAGATCTGTTCTAGTCTTACTCCTACCTCCACCTTTCTTCTCTTCATTCTGTCTTTTTGAGCCACTGCTGAGATTCAGATAAGCTTACAGCCAAGGCAGCTTGTATTACAGAATTCATCACATCAACTCTCAGGCTACATGGTCTTAATATCTCCACATTTTACTAATTCCATAGTCTCCCTGACTCTTGCTCCTTCTAGTTGTCCTTCTCAAATGCAGATCTTCTCAAATTATCCCTCTGTACAATTACTGAAATGGAAAGCTAGAGTGTAGTTAAGGTCCCCTGGACAGCAAGCAGAAGCTCAGATAAAAGTAGATTTGCCCTATGACTCAGCAATTGCACTACTAGCTATTTACCCCAAGGATACAAATGTAGTGATCTGAAGGGGCACCTGCAGCTCAATGTTTATAGCAGGAATGTCCAAAATAGCCAAACTATGGAAAGAATCCAGATGTCCATTGACAGATGAATGGATAAAGAAGATGTGGTATATATAGACCATGGAATGTTACTTAGTCATCAAAAAATGAAATCTTGCCATTTGCAGTGATGTGGATGGAACTAGAGGGTATTATGCTAAGCAAAATAAGTCGATCAGAGAAAGACAATTTTCATATGATGTCACTCATATGTGGACTTTAAGAAACAAACCATAGGAGCATAGAGGAAGGGAGGGAAAAACAAAACAAGGTGAAATCAGAAAGGGAGACAAACCAAAATAGACTCTTAACTCTAAGAAACAAATTGAAGGTTGCTGGAAGGGAGGAGGGTGGGGGGATGGGGTAACTGAGTGATGGGCATGTGATGTAGTGAGCACAGGGTATTATATTATATAAGACCGATGAATCACTAACCTCTACCTCTGAAACTGATAATACACTATATGTTAATTAATTGAGTGGAAATAAAGTAAAATAAAAAATTTAAAAAAAGATTAAAGCCTTCCAATATCAAAAGTAAAAAAATAAATAAAAGGGTAGCCTTGCAAGAGACTGATAAGGGGAATGCTATGAAAGATAAAAGGAGAAAAGGAACAGAGGTAGTTAGAGAGACTTAGACCCCACTTAGGCCTGACATCTCTGCTAGGAGAGGCAGTGAGAGCAGCTTCTGAGGGGCGCTCATTGCCATGCAAGGGAGAGGCCTCTGCAGCACCTCCTGCATGGGAAGAGGGCCATTTCTTATTGGGAGGGGTGTCACCTTGCAATTCCATAGTTTCAGGGAAGTCTGCTGAGCCCTCACCGGTAGGAGCATCTACCGCACTCCTCCCATCCTTCATCTCAGTGCCCTAAATCCTCTCAACCTGGCCCTGACCTTAGTGTGACAGACTTGCCAGGGCTTGTCTTTGAAATGATTCTGGGGCTCCACAACCCTAACTCTTAGGACTACCTGCTTGGCAGCTCAGTCTGCCTTCACCACCCACACACAAGACACAGGATGAAGGAATCTTCAAAAGTTACCAAAAATGCCCCCTGGCTCTCATAATTAGCATTTAATTATTCGTTAACTGACTTAAGTTTCTCATTGTCCTTCTGCAGGGTATCAGTACAACTTAGTGTAACCAGCCAATTTCAGTCTTTACTTGCATTTTTTTTTTCCTCATACATTTCAACTGCCTGAATCATTGAACCAGCAGAAAAGTGTTCCTTTTTACTAGGCTGTTTTCTCAGGTGACCACTGGTGAAGTTTTCAGCAGTTGAGTTCTCCCTTTGTACCAGAGACTATGTGTGCCCTCTTCTAGCTGGGCATTTAGGGATCTAATCCACAGACCTTATCTTACCATGTTGTATTGGATCATTTCTAGTACCAACTGGGTCAGCTTGGGAAGAAGATGCCCCATATGGAATTAGATGTGCAAGAGTTATTTTGAGAATGGTCCACAGAAGATAAAAGGGAGAGGGATCAAACAGGCTAGAAAACCATGACCAGGATTCTACAGGAGTATGATGCATGTGTGATACCTGTAAATGGATATAAGGAAACAGCAGGATGGGATTCAAAGAGCCTCACAATGTGATGCAGCTCTAAGAAAGCATTGCGCTGGCTGAAAGGTAGCCCCAGAGGAAGGATGGCGTGTTAGAAGGGTTCTACTTGGGGCAAGAATTGCACAGCTCTACGACCACCTCTGTGACTTGTCACTGGCCATAGCAGTCTAGGAATAGCATGGCCTCAGCAAGAATGCCGTGATGGATTATATGGTACATCACAGCCTGGCCAGAGAATAGCCCCCTCAACAGCAGATTCTCTTTTGAAAGGAGATCTTGCAGCACATTCCAAAGGCTGCCACAGGTGAATTTCAGGTGTGGACACACCGTAATTTTATATGAGAAAAATAATAATTACTTGATTTCTCCCCCCTTATCAACTAAAATTGCCCAATTACACCTAATGTTTGGTTTACTTTCAAAACCATGGCAACCTAATGCAAACAATTTCCCACATGTCCCAAGTCCTTTTTCTTGATCATAACTATTAGCTCAGAACTCTTTGTTTTGTACTGAGAGTTTGCATTATTTATGGCTAAATGCATTACCTTGAATTCTCTCATATTAAAATTTATCTAACCACTTTTCTACCTACTGTTCTGACTTAAATCATCTTTTCATAGGGCCCCTACCAATAGGGTTTCTGTAATGGGGACTTCCCATTTATAATGCATATTTGCAAGTTTTGACAAACATTTCTTCAATTTCATGCCTAAGTATCTCTGGGGATTTATCTATTGATTCACTTTAGATGTTTTTGGAATCTCTGAGCAGAATCTTCTGAGGAAGCTCTCTTTTCACAGCAACAGGGGACTCATTCTCTGTGTCAGCCTTGCACCCCGATACTAAAGAAACTAAATGAGGACCCAAAGTCTGAAGAGCCTAAGAAGTACACACCATATCTTAAAGGGTGAAATTTCCTGTATACAGGATCATAGCTTAAGAGGCAAATTTAGCAGGTGAACACTGTCTTGCTACCTCAGACTCATCTAAATATAATACATTTAAAAAAAGAAAACCATGCCACGTTTTCCATGGGGTAGAGCAACTGCCGTTGGTAACTCTGCTGACATTATTGATGAACATAGAGAAAGTTGGTCACTTACGTCCAGGCTATTTTACAAGGTTAAACATCTGCAGTCTTTCTTTTTTTTTTTTAAATATATTTTTTTTATTAGATAGAGAGAGAGAGAGTGCAAGTGGGGGAGTGGCAGAGGGAGAGAGAATCTTAAGTAGACTCCATGCTGAGTGTGGAGCCCGATGCTGGGTTCAATCTCATGATCCTGAGATCACAATCGGAGTTGAAAACAAGAACCAGATACTTAACCAGCTGCGCCACCCAGGCACCCCACAACTGCACTCTTTCTATGTAATCTGTCATGTGTAGCACTACTGCCTGCCTCGTGAGGCAGTTTCTCAACTTATTCCAGATTGTATGGGTGCTAGCAATACAATTTGTATCGATAGGTAACTTGTGTAAGTCTCTCTTTAATGCTAAGAAATTTGACCAGCTTGATAACTTTCACTTGGCTGTTATATATATATATATTTTTATTTGTTTTTTTTTTTATTTTTATTTATTTATGATAGTCACAGAGAGAGAGAGAGAGAGAGGCAGAGACACAGGCAGAGGGAGAAGCAGGCTCCATGCACCGGGAGCCCGATGTGGGATTCGATCCGGGTCTCCAGGATCGCGCCCTGGGCCAAAGGCAGGCGCTAAACCGCTGCGCCACCCAGGGATCCCTATATTTTTTTATTTGTATCTAAGCCACAAATTATGCCTGTCCCATTCTCTCTCTGGACTGTTTTTATGTATTTTTGAAAAGTCCTCTTCTCTAACCCTTCTTTTCTACATAGGGGGGAAACATGTTCTTAGGGTGCCTGCCTTTTGATCCTTAGGCCACATTAGTTTCTGTTTTTCTAATTCATTCAATCACTCAGATGCCCACCAATCTCTGTATTTCCTCCAGGACAAAATTATCACTGAAAGCAGCTGCTTAGTCAGAGACTGTATTTCCTAGCTACCCCAGCATCTAGACGAGGCTTTGTGCTTGATTCTCGATAATGGAATGAAGAAGAAATGATATGTGCCACCCTCCACCCTCCTTTCTGCTGGCTGGATATAAATCATGATAAAGCCTCCAGAGTTGGCAAGTTCCCAACATAAATGGAACGCAGGTCTATGACTTCCACGTAAAGAGAAGCTGTTTGCTCATCAAGAGTACCAGGGCTAGACCTAGAGAGAAATTAAGTTCTATTGTATCAGACAACTGAAATTCCAGGGTTTATCTGTTGTAGTTACTGGCAGTACCCTAATGAATGCAAGGCTTTTTAGGCAAGGAAAGATCCTAAGTATGGTTGTAGGAAATATCACCACATTTACCTTGAGCTTAGGAACATCTCTGAGTATATGTACACAGAATTTGTAATGTTCTACGGGAGAGGTAAAACAAGAATGAAACTTTTATATAAAAATAATGAAACTGGATTGGAGTCTCTGTATAGAATCACTTTTTATAATAAAAATGGATAAGAATGTATTACAGACCCACAAACCAAAATAGCGTGACTGAGATTCTAAAAACAACAATTAAAAAAAAAAAGGATTCAGTTAAGCTGAAAAACTAGGTCAAGTTATAAATCCATAGATTCATTTAACAGGAGATGTCGACTGGTAGAGTATTATAGCAGCCTGAGGATGAGGGAAGAATTTTGGAGAAGATGGAAGAACTGTGTCAAGAAACGATGTCTAGTTTCATAGATAGAATTTAGTGATTCATCAGTTGCATGTAACACCCAGTGCTCATTACATCATGTGCCCTCCTTAATGTCCATCGCCCAGGGACCCCATCCGACACTCCCACCCCATCCAGCAACCATCAGTTTCCTGAGGTTAAGAGTCTCTTATGATTTGTCTCCTTCTCTTATTTTGTCTTATTTTATTTTTCTCTCCCTTCCTCTATGGAAAAGAAAGTTTTTTTGAGAACCTAAATATATATATATTTGAAAAAATGTATATATATATATTTGAGAACTTCAAAAAAAGAAAGAAAGTCAGTCTAAGGAGGAATACACCCAGAAGGGGGCAGTATGTAAGCCAGTAAGAAATGGAAATCACAAACCAATATATTAACATCTTAAATATAGAAAGTAAGCACCACAGATATGTCCATTTTTACCTCCTACACGTCAGTGACATCTAGCTAGAACTCATAACTAAAATAAAACTTTTTTGTTGTTATTCTTTTCTGTAGCTGCTGGTTGGAGGGAGAGGTATGCTGGACATGTAGGTTTCATATGAATGTCAAGAGCCACGTGCAAAACTCATGGAATGATTCGGGACTGTCCTACCCTTTGCCTTGATGATGTCAACTATATTAGGTGACTAAATTTGTTATTTACAGAGCTCAGGGCTAAATTAACAGGAGCTATGAAGGAAGTTCTATACAGGCATCAAAAATAAATATTGAGAGCTCTTTCTAATTGGATCAGTCGCATGTGTCAGAAGTCTTTGGACAAAATATGTTTGGTAACTGGCTTTACAGCTTTATGAATTATGGTAATTTGGAATAATGACATTTGAAGAACAGGATAATGGGGCTTAATTTTTTTAAAAAAAGACTAAGGCTTTACAGTTCAAACATTTGTTCCGTTTTTTTTTTTTTTTTTCATATTTATCCTACAAACTAGTAATTGAAGTATGGGGCATTTTAAAGATATGAATATGGAAGTCAGTCACTTTCCTCAAGATGCTGTGAGTCCACCAGGGGATCCAGACAAGTGAACGGATATAACATTACTATGGAATCAAGTGCTGTGATACATTTATTTCAGGGAAATATATGCATTGACTCAAAAACCATAATAAAAATAGTCAAACTCATGGAGAGTCAACCAAAATTTCACAAGCAAGTCATGACTGAATCATTCAGTTCTGGTGGCAGGAAGCTAGACAAAAGCAGTTGGAATTCTGATTTTTTTCCCTTTAGTTTTCTGACAGCCACCTGTTTTGCCTTTCATATTCTCTTTCCTCTCTTCTCCCCATGTAATCTTTTTCATTCCCCCCCTCTCTCTATTTTTAAGGTAATCTCACACATCTTCTTGAACCCAACTTCATTTCTACACAGCACAATGGTAGTTTTAATATCACAGTCTTTGGAGTCATACTGGTGGGGTTCAAACCTGGCCTTGCCACTTACTACTTGTGTTCCTATTTACTTACGATTTCTGTGTCTCACTCTGTCTTTGCTTAAAAAATTGTGTTCATTTTATAAGGCTTTTTCATGAAGACTTAATAAGTTTATATACATAAAGTGCTTAGAGTCTGGCACATGGTAAGTGCTCTGTGGTTGGGAATTGGTTTCCTGTTGTGACTGTAACAAATCACCACATACTTCGTGATCTCAACCAATAGCCACTCATTATCTTAGTTCTGTAGATCAGTCTGGAAAAATTCTACAGGGTTCTCTGCTGGGGGACTTACAAGGCTGAAATAAAGGTGTTGGCTGGCCTAGGCTCTTATCTGAGGCTCTGCAAGAGAATCTGCTTCCTGGTTTATACAAGTGAGCAACAAAATCAGTTCTTTATTATAGTAGGACTGTGGTCCCTATTTCTTTGACTTTTGGGTCCCTCCACTCTAAGCCTGCAATGACATATTGACTGTCTTATGCTCTGAATCTCTTGCCTTTGAATCTTCTTCTATCACATCTCTCTGTTTTGCTTTCCTCTTCTGCCTTTATGGGCTCATGTGACTACATCGCATATACCTAGATGCTTCTGGATAATCTATCTCAAGGTCAGATGATTAGTAACTTCAATTATATCTGTAAAGCCTCCTTTGCCATGAAACACATGTCTACAGGCACAGCATGAGGTGGTGAAGGCTATAGAACCAAAATTCTGTCTACCACAGGTTATTAGCTATTCTTTTTGTTATTATTCAAATGAGTAGAGGACTAGCATCAGTAGGGAAATAGAATGTTCTGGATGATAATGTTTTCTAGTGACTTGGAAGTTACTTCATTTAAAGAATTAAACTTTGGGGCATACAGAATGAATGCACTAATGAACAAACAGAAATCTTGAATTATTATCTGTGTGCACATTTATAATACCAATCTTTATATTTTTTAAATATAACACTGTTATCGCTAAACTTTAACACAAATCTATCAATACACTTTCAAAAATACTTATGAAATTGCGATGTTAAGGCCACTTCTGATTTAAAAAACTGAATAAAATAAGCGAGAAGAAATCATTTTTACAAAATTTAACTTGAAGGCAATTGCAGAAATCTGAAAAACCATAGACCTTTCTCATATATGTTTTGTTCTGAAATATGATTAGGATTAATTCCTGATAATATAATAAAAATGAAGTATATGTATTAAATAATTAGGCTTCAATATAAAATGAAAACATTTAAGTGACAATTATTTCTAAATATTTCACTGTCAGGATAAACCTAAACTAGATCTTGCTAGAAATTTCGAACAGAAAGCTTCAAAAGATTATGGAAAAGAAAATAAAAAATAAAATAAAATAAAATACATGTTTTACTTATTTTGCATGCCTGCTGTATAAAGCTGGAAACTGACATTCACATGGGTAGATTATTTCTGAAGATTTTCTTTTCTTTTGGTTTATGGATTTATGATAGACAACTTGTAAGCATAGATACTTGAATTTTCTGAGCATGGTAACGTCTCCCTGGCATCTGTTCATGGCTAAGAATCTCACTGTGGGGCTAGTTATTTGTATTTAGGGATGGCAGGTGTCTACAGGATCCATTTCTCACTTTGTTCTGGACAGTGGATCTGTATACATGTGTACATGCATATGTACATGTGTACACCTACACAAGCGCTCTCACACTTACACACACACACACACACACACACTCTTGATTTACATATAAATTAACAATGATTTGGAATGTTTTTCAAACACATTTTTTTTTTTTACTTTAATGTGTAATCTATATACTACCACCAACACAACATCAGCTGTCTAGAAACACAGACATGTCACTGAGAAAGAAGTGGACAGAGATAGGCAATGAGTATTTCTAGACCTTGTGAGTTATACCATAACTTGCAATGTTCTTTCTATTTTGCTCTCATTTCCTGCTCCTATTTTTTTCTCATCCATTTTTAGACCTAACTTGCCAAAGTCTCCTTGTAAGCATGTTTACTCATGCAGTTACTGTTTTCTCTCACTTCCCTCACATTAACCAGATTTTGGCCCAGTACAGACTTTGCTTGACATCTTGGAATAGAGTGATTTAGATCAAAATTCAACCTCCTGTTTCACATGGACAAGATGACATTTAAATCTCCAAGGGTTTATTTATGCAAATATCAAATATCAGGAGTGACTATGAGTCACTATGAAATTTCCTAAATCTCCTTTTAGCTATAGTTAATAATTTACAGGTTGAAGGATGCATGTGGATTATAATCAAATCCTTCAGAGGAGAGGTTGCTGGGACGATAGCCTTTCACTATTTAGCATCCATTTATATGATATCACTGAGACTTTTGGCATAGTTTTCATGCCCAAAATGTTTTTAACATCTGTGTGACTGTTCTTTTTTTAAGACTGAGGATTCAGTACTCATTAATCTCTCAAACCCCAGTTGGCCTTCAGAAGCAGCTGAATGCTTTCTTTGAGGAGTGCACAAAATATAATCTCAAAATAAATCACAAAAAGTGTAAGGTAATGGTTTTTAGTTCTAGGAAATGCAAGAGTTCCTGGTATGCTAAGGGAGTTAAGTTTAATGTGGTGAAATATTTTATGTGGCTTTGCCTTATCTTTCACTTAAATCTGTCATGTGAAAAGCAAAGAAAGTTGAAAGTCTCAGCAACAATAGTGGATTAGATTTAGGAGGGAATGAATTGATGCCCATTTTTATGATATATCAACCTAAAGCAGGTTTCCAGATTCTCTGTTGCTCAGAAATGCATAATATCCACGATGGTAAACATAATAAAACTGCTTTTGGAAAATGAGGATGACATTTATTTGACACAGAGGGTGCTTAATCTCTGTAGGTAAATCAGATGGTGGAAAAACAGCTTTTCCATTAGGGCTGCATTTATTATCATATCTGCACCTTTGATAAGATGGTCAAAATGAATGGATCGACTGGGCTATAGGCAGTCAGAAGCCTATGCTCATAGGCATGAAATGAACAGTTACTGACGGGGTTTTCAAGAGAAATGGAATATACTGAACTGGACCTATCCAGAATGCTAAAATGGAAATGGCAAAGAGATAGTTTCATAAGAGGAATTTTATTCTGGGTGAAACATAAATGCAAAATACATAACTCCACAATGTAACATTTAGCTTATTGTTATTTGGGAAAATAGGTGTTTCTATAATGTGGTGGACATTGAATATCTTGCTAGCTTGCCTTAATATGTTCAAAAACTAGATTATTCCAAGTATGCTGAAGCAGAAATATTTGTGGCCTAAAAGAAAAGGGCATTTGCCATAGTCTTTAAGTGATGGAGAGACATAAGGAAATGTAATTTCTTCAAGAAATGGTCAAGAAGTGTTATTTTCAAGTGCATTATTCTTATTCTTAGAGGATGATTTAGAAACTTTATGAGTAACTACATGATTAGTTAAGGAAATCCATCCTTGTTGTAAGACCTATAACTTGCATAATCAATTGTACATGGCTGCTTTTAAGTTCATGGTTGCCTTGGGCGCAGCTTGCCAATGAATGCTTATGTGACATAACATGAGAAAGAATTAATAAGATACAATGATGAAACGGACTGGAAAGCAGTTGAAAATATAAATAGTGTCTTTGATTTTTAAAAAGAAGATTCCTGCCAGAATAACACAGATCCAGATAATAGAGCACTCAGGAAGCTAAATTCTGATAGTTTGTAGTCCCTTGCTGCATGGTTAAACCACTTTGGAAATAAGCTTTAATGCCTAGATTTCTGAATCAGCTGGTGTGATCACTCCTCTCATTTTAGGCCTATATTCCTCTTGATTTTTATCAAAGTTATACATGTACTTAGACTAAAGAGTCAAACATTTTTATAAGGGTTATTTAGAAAAACAGCAACTCCTCACCATCCTCCACAGACAAAAACCACTTTTGGCGTATTTTTTTGGCACTTTTCTCCCTGCTGCTAGTAATATACTTGCAATGCTATGTCTTGATTTTTCAGTGTCAGGTTATAATCTATCGACTTCCCACTGCTAAAATGTTCACTTCACAGCTCCCAACAGCTCTAGAAAATAGGGTTACCCTTACCATGTCTCCATCAGCCTGTTAAAGTTATATGGTAATTTCGAATAGATCAATATTCATTGCTTAAATTATTATAACCATGTAAATACTTATCACAGCTGCTCCATTTAGTAAACTGTATTACTTTTCCTTTTTTGATGCAAGTTAAAATTTTTCTATGAAATGAAAAATTGTCTAGTTTGGCTTGGTTTTCTTGATCATCTCTTCAAGCACAAACTCTTGTGTATCAAGTATTCTATTAATTTAGTATTCCAGAAGAAGTATTTCCTTGTGCCCTCTGACCTGCTGCAATCTGGGCTGCTTGCCCTGCCATGCCCGGTTACCCAGCTGTTGTGGGATCTTCCGTCTCCATCATCCTAGGGACTCACATTTTCTTCTCTGTGCTCTGTCCTGTTGCTATGCCTGTCTTTTCCTTCCTCTCTCCCTCCCTCCCTCCCTCCCTTTCTTCCTTCTTTCCTTCTCTTTCTTCCCTCCCTCCCTCCCTTCCTCCTTTCTTTCCTTCTTCCTTCCTTGTAGAGCATGGCCACCCAGGAGTTCCAACAAGGATTTATGGGGGTGGGGGGACTTCTGAGGCTTTATATTGTGTGAAAGTGCCATTACTTCTATCTTGTTGATAGTTCATCTTGTTACAGAATTCTCTATCAATTTCCATCAGAAATCTGAAGGTACTTCTCTTTTGGCTTTCGTTTCTCCCAGTTTTCAAAGTTGCTGCCAACAAAAATCTGAAGCCACTTTATTATCATTATCATTATTATTAATTATTTTTAGAGAGAGTGCATATGTATGGGGTGGGATGAGGGGAGGGGCAGAGGGAGAGAGAGAATCTTAAGCAGGCTCCAAGCCCAGTGCAGAGCCCCATGGGGGGCTGGATCTCACAATCTTGAGATCATGACCTAAGCTGAAATCAAGATTCAGAGCTCAACCGATTAAGTCCCCCAAGTGCCCCCACAAAATCTGAAGCCATTTTAATTCCTAATCCTCTTTGGGTGAACTCCAGTTTCTCTCTATCCTCCCTTCCTCCCACCCATCTCTCTAGAAACTTGTTGCATTTTCTTTTTGTCCTCAGTATTCTGAAGTATGGCAATGGCACACTATGATACAGGTCTGTTTGCGTCCACTACATTAGGCATGTAATGAGTCTTTCAACCTGAAGTTTTCTTTTTTTTTTTTAGTTACTTTATTTTTCTTCTTTTTTTTCCCCAGTTTTCCATTTCTGGAACACTTTTTTTTTCCATTTTCTTTGTATTATCCTTCTGGATTGTCTTATTTTCTTGTTATTTTTGTTTTCTTTATTTAAAATTATTTCTTGCTACTCTCATTTTTGTTATGCCATATAAAGTCAATGTTTTCTTTATATTCTTGTCTTTTATAATTGGTGTTTAGAGACATTTTTATTTCTATTAGTTGTTAAGTTTTAATTTGATTCAATTTTGTTAGATCTATGCTTTTCAGTTTACCAGCTCAAATGCATTAGCTCCCTCCAAGTCAAATGACCTGGAAGTTATTACCATCTACTTACACTTTGCTCTATTTTTTTTTTTTTTTGTCTTAGAGATTGTGTAAACCTATTTTCTATCATATTTTTAATATGCTAGAGTTCTTCTGGCTCTCACGATGTTTCTTTTATTATAACATTCTGTTCTTTTTTTCCCACAGTTGAAATATCTCCTCTTACATCTCACTGGATATTAATAAAACATTTATCTTTAAAATTCTCTCCTCTTTACGCCGTCTGTTTCTTCCAAACTGCTTTTTCTATTTTTTCCTACTTTTCCTGTGGCAGGCTTCCTTCAGATATCTGGTCATTCTAAAGTACCAAAAAAATTAATTGGAAGTTCTGAGACATGAGTGGATTATGTCATCTGTGAACATCACAGTAGGATGATGTAGCTGAGCTTTTTGTTTTATGATCTCTAGATATAATATCCTCAAGGGATCAGATACCCAGATAAAGTGTTTCTAGTTCTTTGTCTAGAGGATGGGGGCTTAGCTACTCATTATCAGGAAACCAACTAGGAAAGGAGAGCTGGAGGTCATAGTCATCAGTGTTCATACTTGACTCCTCTTTTTCTTTTATCATATTACCTTTGTCTTCAACCCTGAAAGGTGTCTTAAACCCTCCCTGTTTCATTCCTTTAAGAGAACATGCCTCCACTGTTGGGCAAGATTTATGAGGTGCAGGCATTTGGCTGCCCAGATCCGGGAAGGGGAATCTAGAAATGTGACTGCACTTAAAATCCCCCTTATTCTAGCTCTTTCTTTCTACTCACTTATAATGGTATCTGATGCTACTATATATTTAGCCCTTGGGAAATTCTGTTAGAAATCTGATGAGTTTGAAGCTTTCTCCATTGCTAGTTTAAGACTCAATTTTCTGGGTTCTCTTAAGTCTTTTGCCAGTTGAACATCTGCTTTCCAGCTTCTAAAATTTTGTTGCTTTTGCTTCTTTTTTTCATTTTCCCTGTGCCGGTAGGTTTATGCCTTGGGTGGGGAATCAATTTATTATCGTTCAAGTGAAATTTTGAGAGGGAACAAAATTAGACATATGCGTTCAATCTGCAGCAGATTGTGTTTTCTAAAGATGATCACAACAGCATCTCCTATCCCTTATGCTCTTCTTTTAATGTGACTATGACATTTCTTTCATGAGTTGGCCCTGTTTTCTTTAATTTTGATGATTATGGTGGAAGTGGTGCTTTATGAGTTCTGAAGCTAGGTCATAAAGGTCTACTGGGCTTCTGATGGTTCTCTAGGGACACCTGCCCTTGCAATCTAGCCATTATACTGTGGCCAGAATATAGTGAGAAAGGTGGAGAGTAGCAAAAGCCATGACGGAGAAGAGAGGGGAGAGGCTTTGTTTTTACTGGATATGAGTCACAAAATCTGTTCTTAAATTCCAGCTTTTTCAGGTAACTGTATGACTTTGGCAGTCTCAGTTTCTTCATCAGCACAATGGATGCATTACATAAGATGGATTTTAAGCTTCTAGTTCTAATGTCCTACAGTTTTATGGCCTTCTAAATCATCTGGGACCAGCATGCTATTTAACTCCAGAGGGCTTATTCAAATAGACTGCAATAAGAATGATGTTTTCAAGTTGCAGAAAATGGCAGTTCTAATAAGAATCAGTGAGGCTGATAATCATATCTCTGAACTTAAGGCCTATGATGTATCTGATGTTGAGACTGTACAGGAATTTATTGCTCAGTTATAGCATTTTAGCTATGGAACACTATAATTTGATTTGCAAAGATTCACTTGACTACAACTTTTTCTGAGTGTCTTGTGATGGAAAGTAAAGATCATTTCTATGGCAGTGTTGTCTTTGCCTATTAGCTTAGTGGGAAAACAAAGCACAAGCACCCACTGACACTAAACAATAACATAGTCAAGAACAACAGATTTAAACGTAGGAAGATGTCTTAAAGTAATACATAATTAATTGTCAAATCGCTTGTTTATTTTCTACTCACTATTCTGTACTTCCTTCTTGCTACCTCTCGTATACTTCCAAACACTATGCTTCTTTCTCATGTCCTTGCTTTAGAACTTCTGAGTTCCTTGGAACTTTTGAGAACTTCTTAAAACTTAAAATAGTTTCTCAAGTGTGCTAGGAACCCTTGTTTATAGATCCCTTGAAGTCAACTTTCCTGGGCAAGAATTTTTTTCCATATTCTCCCTTTATTGTAAATTATGTGTATCCTTTCCCCATGGAATTCCTAATTTTCTATATAAATTATTCTGCAAACCCAAGGCTCCTTGAGGAAGAAGGAGATCTCTTTTACACATGGAAGAAACTTAAATGTCTGTATTTGCTTTGGATAATATTCCATGTTTTTGAGAGGAGAATGCACCACATTGAGCTAGTCTCATCTTCATCCCCAGACTAACCCAGTTCTCTCGTAGATAGCCCACCCTGAACATTAACAATTAAAAGAAAATTTCACACTCACATTAGCCTCTTGGGGAAGCACAACAATGAGATATTTTCCCCTCCACCCAGAAGATCTGAAATTTTGGAAAAACTCATGCAAGCATTTGAATTTATTGTTAAATTTGTTTTAAAATTCTACTTTACCCTTCTCTGTAGGATACTCCCCAGGGGTTCCTGGGAAGCTCACATCATACCCTCGTGTTTGGTTGGCAAAATATGTAAGGGACAGATTAAACTTTGAGTCATTGCTGGGATGGAAGCCATTCTGTACAAACTCTTAATTAAGAAATTAAAAAAATATATAGATAGATAAATGAACCACTGAGGTACCCTACCTAAAATAATAATCTAACCAATGAAGTGTTATTTTTTATGTGAGGATTTCTCATTTATTTTAGGTCAGAAGAACTGAAACCTTATGAATGTCAGAAATAACTGAAGGGCTTGATAAAACAGAGATTGGTGGGCTCTGTCTTCATATTTTCTGATTCAGTAGGTCTGTAGTGAAGCCTAAGAATTTACATTTCTAACAATTTCCCAGGTGACGCTGATGTTACTGGTCTAGGAGAGCACATTTTAAGAACCATTATAGAGGGCACCTGGGTGACTCAGTTAAGCAACTCCCTTCTGTTCAGATCATGATCCCAGGATCCTGGGATTGAGCCCAGTGCCAGCCTTTGTGCTCAGTGGGGAGTCTGCTTCTTTCTTTCCCTCTGCCCCTCCCCACTACTCCTGCTCTCTCTCTCTCTCAAATAAATAAATAAAATGATAAAAAAAAAAAAAAAAAAGAACCTCTATGGTAGGAAGCCTGAATACTGAGGTTTCCAACTTACTGAATAACACTTTTTTTTTTAATTTTTTAAATTTATTTATGATAGTCACAGAGAGAGAGAGAGAGAGGCAGAGACACAGGCAGAGGGAGAAGCAGGCTCCATGCACCGGGAGCCCGACGTGGGATTCGATACCCGGTCTCCAGGATCGCGCCCTGGGCTAAAGGCAGGCGCTAAACCCCTGTGCCACCCAGGGATCCCAAACACTTTTTTTTTTTTTTTTAAGATTCCACAGTAAGTAAGATCATGATATTTATCTTCTCTGACTGACTTATTTCACTTAGCATAATACCTTCAAGATCTATTCACGTTGAAAGCTGCTAAGAGAGTCGATCTTAAAAGTTCTTCCCACAACAAAAAGGTTTCTTGTAAATATGTTTGGTGAGGGATATTAACTAGACTTAATGTGGTGATTATTTCACTATATAAATGTTTATTGAAATATGTCCAATACCTGAAGCTAATATAATGTTATATGTCAATTATATCTTAATTTTAAAAAACACATTTTTGGAAGTCTTGATGCTTGCAATAGCAAAAGCGTTGTCCTTACTTTGTTTATGATTTAGTTCTGCTGTGGTTTCTGGTTCTTTGAGTAAACAGCTGGAGTCTCAGCATCACAAGCTTTTTGTGGCTGAACATATCTCCATCGTACAAAAAGGAGAAAAGATTCAATGATCCAAACAGTAATTTATCTTATCATAATGGACCACAATGATGCAAAAGTTGACATTCAGAAAGCACTCCAATATTGGGATTCTATTGTCAGATTTATTACCTTATATCACTGGGTAAATGATTTGCTCTACGGTAGTTGACTATTTTAAAAAGTAAAACATGTGTCAAATAAGAATATTGGCCAATGAATCTAGGTTTGTATGAAATATCACTTTTCTTAATTTTATTTAAATATTCCAGGTCTTTATCTGAGTCTTCCATTTTGGGGGATCCTAGAAAATTTACAGTTTTTTTTCTAAAGATTTTATCTATTTATTCATGAGAGACACACACAGAGAGAGAGAGAGAGGCAGAGACACAGGCAGAGGGAGAAGCAGGCTCCATGCAGGGAGCCCGACATGGGACTCAATCCCAGGTCTCCAGGATCAGGCCCTGGGCTGAAGGTGGCACTAAACCACTGAGCCACCTGGGCTGCCCAAATTTACTGGGTGTTTTTAGGTCCTACCATCCTATAGCCCATCCAAAGACTTCTGTGATCTTAACATCTTTCTGGACATTGGTCATCAGTAATCACCTTAACAGTCTAGTTGGCTGCTCTATTGCTTTGTTACCCCTATTGGCTTAATAACTTTGATCATTAGACAAATATTTACTGAGTGCTTAATATATGCTTTTTAAAATTGCAATTGTATTATATATTTGATACATGCAACAGCAACACATATGTGTATTAAGAAATATAAAAATAAAATGAATACCCATGAATAATTCCCCAATAATAACTAGGGCTTATCATTATTGTTGTATCTATCTGTGTGTTCCTTTTTTATTCAATGCCCTTGCCTCCCCTAGCCACCCTAAATTTGTGTTTACAATCCCCTTGTTTCTTAAAAAATAGTTTTATCATTTAATTAGGTATCCTAACCTAGAGTATTTAATTTTATTAATATTCAGATCTTATAAAGATGGTTTTACAAAGATGGTTTTCTGAAACATGACTTTTTTGACCAAATGTTGTGTTTTTAAGATTCACCTGTGTTTCTGTGTGAGGTGATATTCCTTGCCGTATAGTTTTTCTTTGTGTGAATATATCAAAATATATTTGTCCATTCTCCTGTTGATGGACTTTAAGGTTGTTATTAATAAGGCTTTTACAGACACCTTGTATATATCTCTGTTGAGGTGCAAAGTTTTCTCTAGGATTTTTTGTCTTGAATGAGCAATACACTGACACTATAGAAAAGAAGGTGATACTGGAATACATTTTAAATGTCTTTTTCCCCCTTCAATGTAAAAGATTTTAATAAAATATGTTTTATGAAAAACTAATTCCATTAACCACACTTACAAAATGTGTCCCATGGTCAAATGATAGCAATAAGTACTCTATTCTATGTACCTCCTTTGGAAAGCCAGGATAAAATTGGCATATCAACGGCTCTGAAAAGTCCTACAATAATGGAAGTGTTTAATTTTATTAAACCTAGTGGTTCCCATGGATTTTGATCACAGAATCCTTTTGTTCATTATATCCACTAATATCTCATGGTACCAATACTCCATTGAATACATTTTAGATACACTGACCTATTGCATCAATGCTGTATGACTATATAGGATTTTTAATTGTGTCCTTTTTAAAAAAGATTTTATTTATTTATTCATGAGAGATATGGAGAGAGAGGCAGAGACACAGGCAGAGGGAGAAGTAGGCTCCCTGCCAGGAGCCCGATGAGGGACTCCATCCCAGGACCCCAGGATCACGACCTGAGCCAAAGGCAGACACTCAACCACTGAGTCACCCAGGCTTCCCTAATGTGTCCTTTTGATACATGAATCAATTTGATATATCATCAATAGTCCAGAATAGGCAGGAAATCTCAATAGAGTAAGAGAAAATCCTAGATGTAATAGAAATTCTTACCTAATTAATTCTGTCTTAATATGTGATCATTGTGATTGATTGTCATTCACTACCTTGTCCTGGTCTCATATCCATTTTTTGTAGCAGAACCATTGGCTTTAATCCTAGACACTGGAGGAACCACGAAAACAGTATAGGGGTAGCTCTTATTCAATGTGCTAGTCGGGTTTAAAAATAAATTCTGGCTTCTCTATGACCAGGAGTAAAAATATTCCTTGGGCGGTGACCCCAGCATGTTTGAGAGGTTGGGATGCATCCTGGATCCACTCATGCAGTCAGGGCTGTATTCCTAGTAACATCAAAACTTCAAACATTCCAGAAAAATCCATAATGGCTCTACTCTCACTGGAACAGGAAGTGACTTTTATATTTTACCACCTTCCCCTCAAAATTTTTTTCTTTGTGTCTTACTTCTTTTTAGCTCAGTTTCTGAATTCCCCTTCTCTCCTTTAATTGATGAGACTGTTGGCTTATTTTGATGCTATGCCCAAAGTTTTATTTCCTCAGAATTAATCTCTAGGATTTTCTTTTCAACTCCTTCCAAGCTAACAGTTGGAAAAATAAAATCTCAACCTTGATTTTCTTGGAATTAAAATTTTTAGGATGCTACAACCTAGGGTCAACTCTCAAGGTTCACTTAGCTAAAAAATTCAGTTCCATTTGTCAGGGTTTGTGTCTTCTTTCTACCCAAAGACACCCTAAAGTTTAGAGTATGAAACGCTACATTCACTGCCATTGGCTAAGGCCTGCTTTCCCACTTTATCCTATTTGCCAGACTTTGAACCTATTCTGATTTCCCCCTTTCTTAGATTTTGTGAGCTTTCTAGTATGTCCTTTTTATATCAGATGTTATTATTCTCTCCATTCCATGACAATGCTGCAGTGAACCACAACAGCTTCCAGTATTTTTAAAAAAAATATTAAATAGGGCCTCAATTGCATTGTCTTTTAATAACTATGAATGGCCAAGCTAGGTGATGTAAATTGCCTCCATAATTTGTAGTATTTGAATGCATTTCTTGAAATATAGTCTCTTGAGTGAGCTTATCACCCTGGGAAATTTGTACCTTGTACAATTGAATCTTTGAATGTGACATGGATGCAGTTCTCTGGGCAGGGCTAAGTGTGTCTGAAGTATACCACATGCTCTACAGAACATGCCACACATCTCTCTTCCTGAAAGTGTTGGCAGCACTCCTACAGGCAGTGTTTTGCATAGATGTATCCAATAAGGGTGGACCTTTACTGCCACAACCCATTCTTTATTTGAGTCTAGTGAATTTCCTTTTCTTCACCACCTAATTATTCACTAATCAACTCAAACCTTTTATTTGACTCCGTCCTAACCACTCTAGTTGGATAACTTTGTCTTTTGGTTCATCATGAAATCTCATGATGAATCTTCAACCTCTCACTGTCTCCATCTCTGCTCTTAAATGCTCTCAGCCTTTCCATTATTCTTTGTCTAATAGGATAAGTAGTCTTCGCCATTAAAATTCAGTTTGTCATTTTGGCCCCTCTTCTTCTGCCTTGTTAGGTATTTTCTTACTAGTTACCACCTCTCCCTACTCCATTTTCTAGTCATTCATGTCAAGGCTTAACTACATTTGCCTGAGAGAAGACTTTCCTATTGTAAACCTAAAATAATCCAGCTGGCTTTCTCCATCACATTACCTGTTTTATTGTTTTTCATGGTAATTATTATCATCTGGTATGCCTTATTTATGTGTTATTTGTTGACTTTATTTATTTATTTTTTTTACTTCCTTGAGAGCAATGACCTTGTCTCTTATTTATTCTCAGTACCTAGAATAATGCTTGGAACATAGTAGCACTTCAGTTAATCTAGTTAAATAAAAGAGTTAGTGTATCCTCCAATATCTTCATTTCTACATACTCTTTCCTTCCAGCCTATAAATATGTGCATTATGCTTCCATCTTAAAACCAACAAAAGCAAACCAAAAAAAGAAGAAAAATAAAACTTTCCTTCATTCTGACAGCAAGCATCTAAACTTTGCCTTTTTATGACAGGTGTTATCACTCTCTGCCTGTTCACTTTCTGCAGTGAACCCCAGCAGGGACTGGCAAATTATGCATCACCAGCAGACTGCCTGTTTTTATAAAAGTTTTGTTGGGAAGAGCCATGCACATTCATAGATATATATTGCCTGTGGATGCTCTTTGCCCTACAATAGTACTGTTGCATCTTTGCCATAGAGATCATGTGCCCACAAGCCAAAAATATTACTATCTGGTCTTTGCAGAAAATATTTACCAACCTCAAAGCTAACTTTTATTTATTTATTTTTTTACATTCAGCATTCTCCAACATAATACGATACCAAAATTTCTTGCATTCTTTCAAATCTCATTTCCTCTTCAGCTTCCTTCAGTCTAATTCTATCTTTATGACTATACTGTGTTGCTTGCTCTAAGGTTAAAAATAGTGCCCTGATTGAAAAACCTAATATATGCTTTTGAGTCTTTATATTTTTGGATTACTATTCTCCATCTGACTCTCTCAAAGCTCTCTACTGCTTTGGCTTCCGTAGCTCTTAACCTCCTCTTTCCTTTTCCTACCTCCCTGACTGTATCTTTTCTTTTTCTTAAAGAACGTTTCTTCTTCAGCCTGTCCCTTTATGATTCATATATCTGATCCATAGCCGAAATTTCTCAATCTGTCTACTTTTTCCAACATAAACTCATTTAAATCTGATTAGTTTCAATCTCACTGATCAAGATCAGGACACATTATTTTTCCACTCAACTTTTGTGGCAGCCTCCTAATTGGCCTTCCTGCACTCAACCTCACCCCATTAAAGCCACCTCCTACCTAGCTGTCAGAATGTCAGTTTAAGGCACTAGTTCCCAAACTTTATTATTTATTGGACATCAGACTCATTTGGCGTGCTTATTAAAATATAGAATGTTAGGTCCCTCTCTTGGAGTTTTTACTGAGTAAGTCCTGTGGGACCCACAAATTTGCATTTCTATGTTCCCAGGTAATGCTGACACTACTGTTCTAGGCTCCTCATTGAAACACAGTTTTGTTTTGTTTTTTTTTTTAAGTTTGTATTGCATCCACCCCTTTGTTAAAACCACACAGTGGTTTCCCATAATCTGCGGGATTAGACCTCAGCTTCCTATTATGTCACATAATGTTGTCCAAAATCTTATGCTTTCTACTTTACTAGGATTCTTTCTCCCATTCTCTGACTTCCACCTCATTCTCCTGTAACTTCAAGCTGCATATCTCACCATATGCCCTGGCATTTCAACCCTCTGTACTCTTGATCACACCCAGAATTTCCATACCTTTTTCACCCACCTTTCTTCTCTTCCCTCTTTAAAGAGGTATTTCAAGTACTATTTCCCTTTATGAGCATCCACAATAATCAGAACATGTTTCTCTCATTACATAAGACCTCTATCCACAAGTGTTTTATTGATATTTGTGTTTATTTTGTCTCCCCTAAACTATGAGCCACAAGCAGAATGCTATAGTTCTTTCTGGCATCACCAAATGAAAGCTTATTTTAATGTATCAGCCTAGAAATACATATCACACTGAGGATGAAAGCACAGGAAAATTAGTGCTCCCATACATTACTAATCACACTGTATACTGACCCATCTTTTCTGAAAGTAATTTGATAGAATCCATGAAGACCTCCCCAGAAAAACAACAAAACAACCTTGATGTTCTTGTTTTTAGTCATTCTACTTCTGGGAATCTGGTCTAAGAAAATAATACAAAAATATGCCCAGAGACGTGTGTCACACATCACTTGTAATAGCAAAATGATGGAAAACTCAGAGTGTCCAACACTAGGGAGTAATTAAGTAAATGCATCTAATTGATGAAGTATTGCATATTTAAATGATTATTTGCATTTCATTTGCATTATTTCATTTGATTGAAGTGCATATGGCAAGCATATTATTTTTATTGTGACATTAAGCAAAAATAGGGATACCAAGTGTTAATATAAACTATGATTCTAATTATGTAACAATATGTTTGAAAAAAGCACTTAAATTCTAAGGTAAGATGACAAGCTTATGACATAACTTTTTAATGTGATTTAAAAAAACAAATAAAAAAGCTTGTTTTAACCATCTATGCTGTTTCATGTTCATACAGTGTTCTTTTAAAATTAAAAGGATATATCAGTCCTGTTTACACAGGCAAAAAGTAGCTTGATCTTGTATCTGATCTTCTCTGAATTACCACAAGATATGATTTCAGGACTAAAAAACACCAAGAGCCATAACATAGAATGGCATATTGACAAAATGTAGCCTAAGTTTCCTGTAATAATCAAAGCTAAGATGCCTTCTGTGAGAAGAGGAAGCGGAATATATTATAAAGATGCCAAGTTACAAACCAAAGCAGCAATCACCAGTAAATTAGATAAATGCAAACATCATGGCAAAGGCTACAGGTTAATAAGGCATCAGTGTAGGATAATGTTTGGAGTTCACACTGCCAACTACCCTCTGGATTTAAATCTAACTCTGTCTCGTAACAATTCACTAACTTGGTGCATGTTTTTTACTTCTTGAAGTCTGCTTTCTCAATTATAAAATAAGGTAGTAATATTTACTTACCCATAGCTATCCTATCATCCTCTCCAGCTTGCCTCCTTCCACAGTGCACATGCTCTCTTTTTCTTTCACAACACATTTTCTATCAGAATCTGTCTCTCCTCCAGTTTCCAAATACCAAATTCTCATATTCTCTGCCCTCCTTTGGTCAAACCAGCCCTGGTCACTTAAGGGAAATATAAGAGTTTCTTCTGGGAAGTGTCATCTCCCCTCCAAAATATATTAATGGACAAACATGCTGGTCTTCTTTGCTTGGTATGGTCATCTCCAACTGTGATGACCCACAGAGTATAGTAGAGCAGAGTGATGGACAGGCTGAAACTTTGATAACATTACTACCCTGGAAAAGTTATTTTGGAAAAGTTATTTTATATGAGATAATACATATGCATATTGTTTAAGTCAGTTTTAGTTGGTGCTCTAGTACTTGCAGTTGAAACCACCACAACATTTAATATTAAATGAAATAATATGGTGAGGCACTTAGCAAGAAAGTGAAGCATAGTGGTCAGGAGTACAGACATTGTTCAGATGGAGTTTTAATCTAACGGTAGCCATGTAACCTTGAACAACAAATTGCTTGAAGTCTGTGTGCCTCAATTTCCTCATTTGTAAAATGGAGATAATAGTAGTATCTACCTTAAGGGTTTGTGAAAGGAATAAATGAAATATGTATAGCACCTATAAAAATGCCTGGCACCTATACAATTTTTTTTAAATTTTATTTAATCGTGAGAGACACACAGAAGTGGGGGTGGGTGCAGAGACACAGGCAGAGGGAAAAGCAGGCTCCATGCAGGGAGACCGACGTGGGACTCGATCCAGGGTCTCCAGGATCACGCCCTGGGCTGAAGGCAGGCGCTAAACTGCTGAGCCACCCAGGCTGCTCTACAAATTTCTATATTAAAAATTAAACGTTAGTAATAGTATAATAGAGGTTCAATAAGTGATAGTTCCTATTGTTACAGATTGGTGGTTAAGAAGTGACCTTAAACACCACATACTTATTTTATAAACAAGCTACTGTGATGGGTTTTAGATTAAACAATTGAGTCATCCAATTTTTAATTCGGGGCACTTTCTCCTATACTATATGTTATTATCTTTTTAGCAATCTTGAAACACTATTTTATCACTTCTTAATCATCATAATTTTTAGATTTTAATATGTGATACAGAGGTAGATTCAGTGGATAGACATTAAAACACCTCTGCATTTAATTTGGATAAGTTGGACTTTTTATGTAGTTCATATGAGTTTATCTATGAGTTTATATAACTGCTATTTTTTAAAATAAGGGTAAACTTCTCAATCAAGCTGGCCATGTAGTAGCTTGTAGGTGACTTCTCTGAAGCCTTCTTTCTATAGGAGCTATACAGTTCATATCTTGAACCTCTCATGCAGTATAAATATCTATGGAATCTAAATATTCAGAAAGTAACAAAACCATTATAATTCACATAGTAACTTCTGCTATTCTTTAAAACAGAATGTTTGATGCTCAAAATGGAATGGAAGGGGATGTTATTTGTTAACCCCGCTCTGCATATGAGAGAGAGAATCTATCATGTGAGCAATTTTTTTTTAAGATTTTATTTTTTTATTCATGAGAGACATACAGAGAGAGGCAGAGACACAGGCAGAGGGAGGAACTCAGTGTGGGACTTGGTCCTAGAACTCCAGGATCATGCCTGGAGCCAAAGGCAGAGATGCCCAACCACTGAGCCACCCAGGCATCTCAAAAACAGATTTTGTTTCTTCTCCTCAGAGATTAAACACAGCCTTCTTTCCCTTGTGATTTAATTCAGCTCTAACAATAATTCTGATGTCATTCTCAAAGCATGGTACTGGTAGAAGTTCTGGGGTATTGAAATGAAAAGATAATTCCTTTTCCCTCAAGGAACTCACAGTCTAGCAAAGGAAGACAAGTGAATCCATCAGTACCTGTAAAGCAAGTAAGTGTCTCTGGTACTTAATATGAGTGCTCAATAATATCCCATTATTCTCTCTTGTATGCCTATTTGCATTACGTTGGATCCCGTGCCTAATTTTGCCCCTGGATTCTGAACATGTCACTTTGGGTTGGGCATCAAAAGTTCCTCCACGGCCTTCCAGTTTCTTCTCCCCTCTTGAAATGATTGAGGAAGCCTCATGTTGCCTTAGCAGACACACAATCTGGAAACAGCCCAGTGACTAATGAAGTCATTTGATGGAGAACAGCTACCCTGGGAAGTTACCAGACTTACATTAGGTTTTATAAAGCAAGAAATCAACTTTACTGGGCTAACTGCTGAGATTTCAGCCTCTATTTGTTACCACAGCAAGGCGCAGACTTCTCTGTATTTTCTTCTTTAAATGAAGTGTACGTGAAGTATTCTAAGACACAGAAGAAAAAAAAAACAATAAATTCTGACTGGTAAATTAAAGATGTTTCTACGAAAGAAGTAATATTTTAATTGTGTTAAAAGTATGAGGAATATCTCAAGAGAAAGCTCAGAGGACTAAGTTGTATAAGGATCAGTAAATATATCATAGGAAATATATAAACCAAATTATGATAGCGTTCTGTGAAAATAAAAAAAATAAACATTTGAAAGACAGCAAATAAAGTCATATGACTAAAATGTCTGGTAACTACTGGCAAAGTGTAGGCAGCTATTGGCCAATGGTAGAGTGATGTGAATGGAAAAAATAGATTGGAGCCATTTATTAAAGGTTTTGACCTAAGTTCCTTGAACTTGATTTTGTACAATCTGAGAGAGCTATTAAAAGCTAGGAGACATTTGCTGGCAAACATTGAAGGACGTGTATCGAATAGATTATACTAATTATTATACAGTTCCTGCCCTGTGTTACGTGCAAACTACAATCCAAGAGATTCCATGAGTGCAAATACTTTTAGAGATACTAAGGCAACTTCACAGTGGAAGTTACATTTGCTGAGTCTTCAATGATCAACAAGGTAGCTAAGACTAGCTGCAGGAGGTAAGAAGGGTAGAGGCGCAGGACTCATGTGCATTGGGATCTGCAACTGAATTTAGCCTACGCTGAGGAATAGGAAGACGACTCAGTAATTATTCAGGAGAGAAGCCAGGGGCTTGACTGGAAAGTAGTCATAGGCATAACTTGGAGATGGATTGAGTGGATCAAGAGAACTTGGTTGCATCTAGGATGTGAATGATGCATATTATTACTTGCAATTAGTGAGATGATGGGAGAAGTAGCATGTTTGGAGGAGCTTAAAGGATCATCTGGCCTTTTCCGCCTAGGTCTGTAATACGTGTGATGAAGCCACTGAACTTGAGTGAGGAAACAGCCTTACTTCTGACTGTAACGCCCTATTGAATCTTCTACTGATACAAGAAAGACCTTTAAGAAAAAAATGAATCCTCTGGAAAATAGTACTGGTGTTCTCAAGAAAAGAATGGGAAAAGTAAAATTAGAGGGTAGAGTTATATTTTATAATATTTTCAAAATCTTTTTTATATTTTATAATATTTGTGAACATTTGGATATAAATCTCATTATCGGGATGCCTGGGTGGCTCAGTGGTTGAGCGCCTGCCTTTGGCTCAGGGCGTGATCCCAGGGTCTGGGATTGAATCCCACATTGGGCTCTTTGTGGCGAGCCTGCTTCTTGCTTTGCCTGTGTCTCTGCCTCTCTCTCTCTGTGTCTCTTATGAATAAATAAAAATATTTTAAAAAATAAATCTCATTATTATGAAATAAATATCTTTTCAAATACATGCAGATGTTGATATTTTAGATGAAATATAAATCATTAAACATGATACTGGATCCTTATAATGTTTTGTCATCATTATAAGTCCTCAACACCTGATAATAAAAATATAACTATTATCCTAAGCAGAGTCTGCAGTTTTTGATATTGAAAAGAAAATCCTATCCATGGAAAGGTTGAGAACCTCTGCTCTATTTCCTGGAGAGTTCCTTATATCACTGGTATATAGAGCTATATGTCTGGGAGGATCTGAAAAATAACAAAATAGAAATTCATTGTTTGATTTTGAATATAAAGGAAAAGGACTGGAGGTATAAATGGTCTTGTTGAAATAATCGATAATATTAAATTCACATGGTTGGACAGGAAAACTGTTAACAAGAGTCCTGAGGGAGCTCCCAAAATATCAGGTCTTGGTCAGAGAGTCTAGTAAGTTTTAGATTCCAGTTCTTGGTTAGCATGTGTGTGAGAAGCCTGGTGGTCGTGGTAGGAAGGTTAGAAGGGTTGGCAGAAACACTGCAATGGCCTTCTCAGCATGTGCCTCTTGGGGAAATCAGAAAGTTTGCCAGCTGTTCACATTATTTTCAGTTAAGTTCTTCATTTGAAACCTGTGGATTCTATGCTTCATTTTGCTTGTAAAAGCATCTGTTGCCAAAGCATAGGTTACTTTTTCCATACGTGAGGACTTTGAACCTTTGTGTGAAATTAGTTTATTGCAAATATAGAATGACTTTGCTGAAAGCATTTTGTTCAACTTAAGTACCAGAAGGTGATGCCTTTTATTGTTATTGCACAGAAAAGTCAAGGAGGGTTTAAGTAAATGTTTTCCTAGGAAATTGTAGGAGGAATCTGTAATTCTGCTCAGCGGAAAAATCTAAAATAAGCAATTAGCAAAGGCACTATTTAAGAATGACATTTCCCTGGAAGTCAGTTGTTAACTATCAGCATGGAAGTTTGCCTACTACTTGTGCCCTTCTCTGTTGACTTGGAAATCAGTTAACACCAAGTAGCTCCTGACTTCATTTTGCAAGGTTTTCTTTGTTAACATCTCCAGATATTGTATAAGGCTTTCCATTGGCATCAACATTTAATTAAATATAGTCAGTTTGCCTTTACTTTGACTTTGATGATTTGAATTTCAACTGCCTTTAGGGAGAAAAATACGGAAGTATATTACTCACCATTTCACATCTGTTGCAGTTTAAAACACTCAGATGCCAAGAATTTTATGAAGCATCACTTAGTAATGATTCAGGAAATGATTAGTCAATGCATCCTATGCACAAAGTGGAGGGCACCCTCTGTTGTCCATCTTGCTATGATGCTTATTCTACGTTTCCTCCAAACATAGAACCAGGCTATGAATTTGCAATCTCTTCCTAAGTAGACAGTGATAACTGATAAATACACATAAGAGGATTCTTTAACATTTTAGTCCAAATGTGAAATCATAGAGATCGGATGGTCTGAAAAGGCTCTGATGCTAATAATTTTTCAAAAACTGGGTTCACTCTCAACTTGGATTTGCAAAGTCGCTTGATAGCTGTGTGTGTCAGCTTTCTCCTTTGGAAAGTGAGAACGTTAATAATTGCACAATGTACATTTGCAAAGGTTTTATTTTTGTGGTCATTTATATTTAAAGCGCAGGTGAAGTTTCTGATATTTTTTGTTTGGTTTTAGCAATTTTAAGGTGCACTTATTATGAACATTTCACTACAATAAGGCTATGGAAGTGATGACTACATCTTGAATGTTTAGGTCTTTGGCTGAAAACTGATGCCTCTTGAAGTTTGCTTCTTTAAACTTTGTCCTTATGTAACCCCTATGTCTTTTTACTTCTCTTACTCCTTCTCTGAGATGTGCAATGTGTTTTCTTTATTATTGTTTATGTTTTGATTCTTTTTTTAATTTTTTTTTGTTTTTTTTATTTTTCTTTTTAACATTCTGTTTTGCTTATTTATTTTTCTTGAAGTATAATTAACATAGTGTTTTATTAGTTTCAGGTGTACAATATAATGATTCCATATTTCTATATATTACTCAGTGCTCATTACAAAAACTGTATTCTTAATCCCCTTTATTTATTTCAGATATCCCCCCAACCACCTCCATGTTTTGATTCTTGATCATTTCTAATGGTTCATACCTTAGACCTCTGCTATTTCTCTTAATATACAACTCATTAATTCTTATTGTTTCAACTACCACACCATAAAAATGACCCTCAAATATTTATTCTAGTTTGATAAAGCCTTCAGTATATTTTCAGATGGTTACTATGTTCTTCCACTTAAGTAGCACATTGCATGTAAAAGCTTGCATAGCTCATAACATATATCCCAAATCTACCCCAAATTTGATCCTTTGGCAAGATGACAGATGAGTATTCTCTTTTTTTATTGGGAGGCATACAATGTTTGGTTTGCTCATTGTAATTGGATAGATCAGTGTTTCTAGAGGTTTTTAGTGGACAGTTAATACATTTTTCAAAAGATTTTATTTATTCATGAGAGACACAGAGAGAGAGAGAGAGAGGCAGAGACATAGGCAGAGGGAGAAGCAGGCTCCATGCAGGGAGCCCTATGCGGGACTTGATCCCGGGGCTCCAGGATCACGCCCTGGGCCAAAGGCTATGCTAAACTGCTGAGCCACGTGGGCTGCCCAATACATTTTGTATATATTACATACAGGAACATATATGTATATAATTTGTATATTATGTAAGTGCATATTAAAGATAAAATATCTCATGAACTCATACCAATATCTGCTATACAAATTTTAGAATACAGCTTTTACTTAATCTGTTTTACTTAATCTGTTTAACTATTTACTGTTAAGAAAACTTAATCTGTTTTCCGTCTGTTAGCTTTTCATATTCTCCTTGGAAACACTAATTCTGAAGGGATCTTAGAGTATCCCACAATTTCTCATTTATTTTATTCTATATCATATACATTATTGTCTCAAGGTGATAATTCTGATACTGTTACCAATAACATTATTTATAAAAGCAATTATTGTTTTTTTCATTTGTTCTCCCCATTCTCTTTACCCTTTTAAAATATAATTGTCCTATGGGGCACCTAGGTAGCTGAGTCAGTTAAGCATCTGACTCTTGATATGGGCTCAGGTCATGTATCCTGAGATCAAGCCCTGCATTGGGCTCTGTGCTGAGCTTGGAAGCTGCTTAAGATTCTCTCTCTCCCTCCTCCCCTTTCCTTACCCCTGGTCATGTCCTTTCTCTAAAAAACAAATATATATATATATATATATATATATATATATATATATATATACACATATACACACAAAGATACAAAATATATAAATATATATTTGATTGTCCTAGGTCTACATTGTCAAACATATAGTATTATTTACTAGAATGTCTCCTTTTGAACCCTCATTTAGTACTTACTAGCTCTATAAAAAATCATGCATTGAATGCTAACCACCACTCCTTGCAGAAGAATACATATATTTTAATTTTTAGCTGTATGAGGTCACCTCCTCTACTTGTCAGCCTACACATAAAATAGTGAAAGAGCTGCACTGATCAGATATGCTTACCTTCCTAGAGTAAGTACTGGTGACAGATTGTCTATGTCAAATTGGACAGATTCAAGAACTTTTTTCCCAATTTCTACAAATATTTCTCATTTCCTGGGGAAAAACATTGAGCATAAATATAGCTCTTCATTTATAGGATGAATCCTTAATCTATTTCGTACTCAAGTGCTCCTGGTTTACCTTTACGAAGCACCAAAACTTTAAGCTTTTATGAAGAAAACAGATAATCAGCAGATTAAAGTGTAAACATAAGTACAACCTATTAGTTTGCTAAATCAGTCATCCACACTAGTCAATTCTCATATATTATCCAAAGTAGACAAACATATAAATGTTTGTGAGAATTCAGGTTTATGCAGAATTATACATTCATCTTTCTTTCCATAAGAATTCTTTCTTTCTTTCTTTCTTTCTTTCTTTCTTTCTTTCTTTCTTTCTTTCTTTCTTTCTTCTTTTTTAAATATTCTCAATTATTGGAATTAACCTTCATGTATTCAGGGGTTACTGAAAAGATCATTGGTGAACAATAGAGTTCAATGTACCACATATTGTCCAAAAATAGATATTGTATTAACTTATCAATTTATTTGTACTATATAAATATCCAGAGGTCAAACATTTCTACATAAAGATTATTAAGAATAGACTTCGCGGGGATCCCTGAGTGGCTCAGCGGTTTAGCACCTGCCTTCAGCCCAGGGGGGCACCCTGGAGACCTGGAACAAGTTCCACATCGGGCTCCCTGCGTGGAGCCTGCTTCTCCCTCTGCCTGTGTGTGTCTCTACCCAGTCCCCTCTCTTTCTCTGTATCTCTCAATAATAAATAAATAAATCTTAAAAAAAAAAAAAAAAGAATAGACTTTGCTAACTCTGCCTGGGGAGCTTAGCCATTTAAATGTCTGCCTTCAGCTCTGGTTGTGATCTCTGGATCCTGGGATCAAGCCCCACATGAGTCTGCTTCTCCCTTTCCCTATGCCCCTCCCTTTGCTCATGCCTGTGTGCATGCTCTTTCTCTCTCTCAAATAATAAATAAAATAAAATAAAATAAAATAAAATAAAATAAAATAAAATAAAAGGAATAGACTTTGCTAACTCATTTCCATCTGCAATAAGTGATACCAAAATCCTACTTTGGAAATACAACATATTTTCCTTTAGCAATTCATTCTTCAGATTTGGTTCTAAATAATATGTTTTAAAAAGCGTCATTATCTAGACAGATATATAGTTTTACTACATAGACATTAAAATAGAAATAGGCTTTTGTTACTCAACATGTAAGTATAAAAGAGAATTTAATTAGAGACTATTCAGCTGATAAAAGATAAATTGAGGCATATAAACTTTTTTAGTGTATTTGAACAAAAATTGACTGGAATGGGACATCACTCAAGTGGAAGTGGTCAGGAGCCCTCCATCTTCAGGAGCTAGGCATAAGACTTGTCTATAGAAGATGTGTAAGCAAAGTAATAGCATTATTTGATTGCCTTTGTCACAGCTTAAGAGGTGACATTATTTGGAAAAGCTTATTTGGCTATTTGTGACTGGTTGTCCTTAGGTTCTGATTTTTTTAAACTTGAGGCATTTATAGACTTAGGTTTTTGTTTGCTTATGTAGGCTACTAACATATTAAAACCATCTTAGTCTACTGGCCACTTTGTTTAATTAATTTAACAGGCCCTACGTGAATGCTCCAATAATTTAAACGAGTAGAATATAAATACTCAGTGCTAAAACACTTTTTACTTTGTCACAGTTCTATAGCCAATAGGTAGGAAAATGAGAGAGATAGTTCTGTTTTCTCTTGGATGGTTTATCTTTTTCTAGTATACCATGATTTACTCTAATTTTTTTAATTGAAAAAAAATTGTTTTAAAAAGGAGGAAAAAAAACCTTACCAATTTTGCTAAATAAAGAGTGACTATTTTATGCCGCAGAAGTCACTTTAAAAACAATATGGCTTAGTCTTCACCACTTCCAGGCACTGTTCTTGGTGTCTCCCAACGTGCATTACGGAACAACTGCATCTTGTGGAGGGATGGTGGCCACCGAAGTCGTTTTTATTTATGTAACCGGAGTTACCACTGCAGATAGCTGCGCTGGATTTTTTAGAATGTGTTTCTAAAACGTTATGATGTATAAAAATAAGTACATAAAATAATGAAAATAATCATGAAGATAAAAATTTAGGAGATGAGCTTTGCTATCAGATTTGAGTTCCGATAATGCAAAAAACAGATGTCTAATAATACTTGTTGAATGAATGAAATAATCAATCATTCAGACATTTAATAAATCCTAGTTCTATTCCTTATAGATTATGTAACATTGAGCATGTTATTTAGAAAACTGAAACACAGGAAGGTTATTTATAAGACAGGGAATAGCTCACGGAATTGGAGTGAAGACAAATGGCATATTGTATACAAACACCTGAAAAAGTGTCTTGAGCATAATCATTGGTCAATAGATGTTTCTTTGTCTTTTATCTTTCTTGAAGACATTTGGGCTTTTTAAAAAAATTTTTTAGCACTATGCTGTCAAGAATGCTGAAAAGCTCTATGTGACTTTAAATAAGGGTATTTATTTATACTTTCCATAGAACTGGGCTTCCAACCAGACAAAGGCATTCACTCTATCCAAGGCTTAATCTGGAAAATAGCTTGAAGTTTATCAGACCATAAAGTTGCTTGGAGAATTTTAGGACTCTAAGTGGATATCTAGGAAAGCATTTCTTGAACATCTTTAGTGAAACATAACTTGGAACCTTTCAAGGGAGACTGTTACCAGCAAATTCACAGGAGTAAAGAAAACTCTTTTTATTAGATAGCTTTCTCATATGAAATGAACATATTGCTGAGCCAATTTAATTAATCTGCTTCTCTAGGTTTTAGCATTTTTATTTCTTGTGTCGGATGAAATCAGATCAGAATAGGAGATTAGTAATGGCAGGTGAATTTCGGAATAGAAAGAGAGCACGTTCTTTTGCTGCCTGTTATTTCCTTCTTTAGCATATTGACTTCCCCTCTTTGTTTCTCTGATTTCAACAATGATCACTTTTGGCCAAACACAGTTCTCAATTTTCTTCTATTTTCTCCCCTAGTACTTAGTAACATTAAAAAAATAATCATTTTTGTGCCAAATCTAATGTCCTTTAAAGTTAAACTTTCTGCAGATATTATATCTGTTGTGTTTCCTTTCCTTCTTGAGTCTTGGCTTCCAAAGTCCACCTGTATCCCACTGTTCTTACACCTCCAGAAACCCTTGCTCTATTTTACCCTTCGCCATCTACTTCTTTCAATATAGGCTTTCCTACAATATTTTGTGCTTACCCATCCTGGCAGATATGTGATATACCACCAAGAACACCTTTTGGGTAAGAAATAACTGTAACTCCTGCTGCTAGGTGCACTGCCAGAACACAGACCTCCACTATTAGCACTCTTAGCAGTTACCTCAGGTGAAGAGGGTGACCTAGCCAGAGATCATGCCTAGTTCCATGGGCAGCCATTTCCAAAGGCTGATTGGTACGGAGGTGGGAGGCCCAGTCTCTGCTCCATCTTGGGGCAACTGTAAAGGGTCATATCACCTTCAGAAAACCTTGGAGGATTAGCTGAAGTTTGTGTTGAAACTGTATTCCACCTTGGCTTTTCCTTTTTCCCAAAGTGTTGATCCCAACCATATTCCCTAATAAACATCATTCTTGCCAATCTCCATCTCAGAGCCTGCTTCCTTGGGCACCCATCCTGTGACAGTCATCTTTTTTTTTTTTTTTTTAATGCTATACTGCTTTCTTTTTCTTTTCTTTTCTTTTTTTTTTTTTAAGATTTTATTTATTCAAGAGAGAGAGAGAGAGAGAGATAGAGAGAGAGAGGTAGAGACACAGGCAGAGGGAGAAGCAGGCTCCATGCAGGGAGCCGGACATGGGACTGGATCTCTGATCTCCAGGATCACGCCCTGCGCCTAAGGCAGCGCTAAACCACTGAGCCACCAGGCTGCCCTGCTTTCTGATATAATCTCAAACACTCTGTACCTCAACTAAACTCAGATGTTATCCAACTCTTTCTCCTGCTATAAGTTCTTTTCTAACCTTCAGATACTGACGTCTTACCTAGTGTAGTACATCTTTATAAATGTATCAGCCTAAGCTCAATATGCTGTCAGATGTCAACATCTTACCCTCTTACCATCCACTATAACCACTTTCTCACCCTAGTTCCACATCTCAGTTAATGGCAACACAACCTACCCTCTTAGCTCATCTTGAAACCCTCGAGTCATTGCTTTTTCCTATTGCTCATTTACCTCCTGCATCATATTCTTCTCAAATCATGTAAGTTTTATTTTAAGTAATGACTCTTAAATCTATCTCCACTGTCACTGAATCACATCAATTTTTTTCATTCATGCACAAATATGTTGTTGAGGGTTTACTAGTCTCAGACCCAAGGTGAGGCATTCATTGTCCCTAACCCGGGACATTTTTCATATTCCTCAGCTTGTCATTCTATTTTAAATCTATCCTTGAAACTATTTCTAAAACATTTCTTTTCTCTCTCCCTGTATTCTTCTCTTCAATTAGTCTTTTCTCAGTCATGCCACACACAGTTTTCGGATCTCTATGTTATGGATGTCCTCCATGCTCTGCCTAGAATTCTATTTAATTTTTTACGCATGGGGTTCTGAATTCATCTTTTAAATCTCAGCCAAAACTATGCATCTTTGGGAGAACTTCCCTGAACATTTAGGGAAAATTTATCCTTCCTTCCATATTCTGTTATTAGTCCTTCTCATCAGATTCTGACCCTCTCTATCCCAGGAGCCACATATTCATGATATATATTAATGTTCAATATTTTAAAAGCTACTTCTTGTGCAAGCAAAGGAGGTTCCCACTTATATTAATGAGTAACCAATCAAAAAATATATCTTTTTTTGTTTATTGATTTGGGTGAACGTTCCTTTACAGTTTAGCACAGTGTCATGCACATGGTATTTGGCTTCAAAAAGTCGAACTTTCTAATTAAAACAAAACAAAACAAAACTCGAGTAACTGCCATTCTCTAATTCCAACTCACCCAATAAGATATAGTTTCATAGTCAAAGCATTAAGGTTTACCCACACATACACTTACACACACATCTAATGTGTGTGTGTGTATGTGTGTGTGTATATATACATAGTGCTACTAAAGACTTAAATGAGACTTTTGGTTCCATGAAGGCAGAAACATGTTTGGGCATCACAGCATCACAGCTGTAGGCCCTACCATCAAGTAAACTGTTGGAAATTAATAGGAAATGAATATTTGTTGATGAAAAAATAAATCTCATCCTGAGTACTCTCAATTCCCTCTTTTTCAAACTAGCTCAGGAGCAACAAATATCTTAAGTCCTTAATTGATATTCCTTCTGGTAACAACTAGGTAAATTCTTGAGTGCTTGTGCTTTTTAGAATATGGTTGAAATTTAAATGGCACATTGGATTAATCTCATTTGTGTATAATCTTGTAACGCACGGGTGCCTTGATGCTGAACCAATACATAAGCATCTGGCACCTCTGGCATTAGTTTCCTCTTTGGTACAGTTCTAATGTTGCAGCTTTCAAATCATTTGGACTCATATGTGTCCCAAAATGTATCCCACTTACACTCTCTGATTTGATCTAAACAAACACTGCCTTTAAACTATGAAGGTATTTTAAGGGTACTTTGTAACTCTATTAAATAAAATTGTTTATTTTCCTTTTCTAAATATTGCACAAAAGTGGAAAAATATGTTGAGGTCAAAGTAAGCTTTCAGTTTTAGAGACCAGGCATGTTCAGAATGGTATGGCTGTAGATAGAGTTTTTCAAGCTTTCATTTTAAATGGACCTTTGTGAAAATAAAATTAAGTTCTTTGGGCTTCCACATATTTCACTGCCCTCTTCTACTAATAAATATTTTAAAGACTTACTCTTGTTAATTTTAGTCATTGTACTGCATATTTTGTCCCTCATGTAATGGACTTTACGAGGGCTTCTTACTTGAGGCTTTAACAAATAGTAACTGCTTCTTTAATTTTTCCTACTTTTCTCATACCCAGTTTAGGCCCTTCACCAAGCATGTGTGTGTGCTTGTGTTTGTAGGTGTGATTTTCTGTATAAATTTTTCTTGCAACTTCACTATTACCCTATTTCTGAGAAGATTTAAAGTTGTTTAAGGAGATTATACTTTGAGTATGTGTGTGTGTATATATATAATATATATATATATATATATATTTTTTAGATATTCATCAATTTCATAACCACTTCACCTTTATTTCAGCCCTTGTCATTGGCTAGATGTTCTAAATTGAAATAAAATTATCTGTCAAATACACCAAATTACATAATGTGCATAATTTCCCTTCCTGTCATAACAGATAAAGGGCAATTAGTCAATAAGCCAAGACCTCTTCCCATTGATTGGGATCGGAAAGTTCACAGGAACCAAGGGGCAGCAGGGGGTGGGGGTTAGAACTATTCTCTAGTTTTAATGAAAGAATTGTAAGGATATCATTAGTAAGTCTCCACTTGTGTGAATAGCTTCTTGACCTATCTATATAGAGCACTTTAGGGAAAAGATCAGCAGCATAATTAAGATTTCTCCCCCCACCCAATCTTTTTTTTTCTTCTTTTAGTGAACTATGCCACACTTGGAGTTCAAACTCATGACCCTGAAATCAAGAGTTGCATCTCTACCTACTGAGCCAGCCAGGCAACAGCATCCCGTCCATCTCATAAGTACTTTTTAAAAATTAATTGTCAAGGATGGACTTAGATAGTTATAGATGACCAGAAGCTAAGAAACTAACTTGGATCAAACAAATGGTGTCACAAGTTCCAAAGAGCTAGCACTAAGTTAATGCTGAATAGGATTTGACATATTTTCCTTAAAAATCTGTTGTTAGAGATGGTGAATATTCAGCTAGTCAAGAGTTCTCCATTTCCCCTGGTGCTGAGGACTTGATTTCATGTTTGGGATTTAACTAGACTCTGTTAGTAAATTACAACCAAAAGTTTTGGGGGACTGAGGCTCTGGGTTACAATAATTTATTTTCCTTATTTCATAATAGAGTCTCAACATCATTGTGGTATTTGATTACACAGAAAGGATTTAAAGATGACAACCTGTAAGAGAGTAAAGGTATTCGGAAACCCAGCCTAAAGCCACATTTGCTTAAAAAGACTGCAATTTCTGTTCGGATTTTTGCTTACCTGATGTGACCAAGGACAAGGGCCAGTAGAAATGATGAGAGTTATTTTTCTACATTTTCCCACTGTCAAACTATCTGTTCCCACTAACATCAGTTCTCAACTAATGTACATTGACTGGTTCATTAAAGCCTGGCCATTATTCAACATCCTGCCAGATATCAAATGCAAATGTATTCTTATATTATCTTACATCTTCTCCTTTATAGAATGTATTATATACACTACATTAGCAATGCCTATTAGTTTCTAGTTGTGTGTCGTCATTCCCCCCCCTTAACCCCCCCCCCCCCCCCGCCCCATAGGGTCCTATCCCAATTCTGACAGTAAGCTCTATAAGTCAGGAGCAACATTTCAATCCTTGCTATAGCCCTAGAGCTACGCAAGGGTCAGAAACATAAAAAAGATGTCCCAATTGATGTTGAATGAAACAACCATGAGAGGATCATCTTAGACATATTTTCCAAGGCCATGACACCCAGAATGTAGTTCAAAAACTTACTTAATATTTCCATAAGTAAAAGGTAAGTGTATCAACAGTACATAGCATTTTCAGAAATGGAATTTCTCCCAGCTATAGTCATTTTTTTTTTTTTAAACTAGGATTTGAAAGAAAGCCTTGAAGCTACTTAGTCACTAACAGGCTATGTTCCCTACCATGTTTGGTGTTAAGCAAGGCAACGGGAAAATGAGTTTTTTCTGTTTGATTTATTGAAATGTGCATACAGGATTATGAGAGGGCAATTTCTGAGCGTGGGCTGAGTGACCAACTTCCAGCTCTTAAGGTATATTCAAAAAGCCATCATTTGAGTAAAATGTTGTATTTCGTTCTTGGAGCCAGTTATGATGTTATTCACATATTTGGACTGACACTGATTTGCAATGGGATAATGTACAGAAATACCTAAAAAACTATGATATGTGAACTAAAAGGTGACTCTGGTCAAGGAAACTTCTAAATCTTCAGGACAAGAACATTCATCCAATAACAATAATAATAAGAGCTCTTATTTACTAAGCGCTCATAATGTATCCATTCTTTCATATGCATCAGCTCTGTTTTATATTACTTAATCCTCAGAAAAGCACAATGAATTTAGAATTATTAATATCACTTTTAAAGATGATCCAACTAAAGCCAACAGAGGTTAAGTAACATTCCCAAAGTGACACAGCTTATGAGTCACAAGTGAGATTTAAACTCAACTCTGTTCTTGAACTTTGGTTTTTAATCATTGCATTAAAATGCAGTTAATTTCACATGATTACATATCAACTTTTTAAAAAAATACTGAAGTGGAAGATAATAAATGTGAATTTTTATACTATAAAACCAAGTCAGTTCACTGACTTCAGTAAAATTACTTTCATGCTCTGGTATTCTGAAAGATTTCAAGAGTTGTATGAGGTAAATAGATAATCAACATAGTCATCTTTAGCACCAGCTTCACAGTTTCTTGTGGAAAATTAATTGCATACCTTTTTTCTTCCCTACGGCATTTAACTTTTTTTTTTTTTTAATCCATTTGCCAAGCTCTGGTTTGGAGCCTGGAATATTAAACTGTCATCTCACAACCAAAAAAGGACAAGAGTGAAATGAAAATGGATCGCATCCCAAATAACTAAAAGTTTTTTTGGCATTGTTTAATATTTGGAGGGAAATAAGTGAGCTGTAATATAACAGAGCAGAAAGCTCCTCGCTGTCATGGTTTGACTACTGCTTTTAACCTCAGAATTAAACAGAACAGAACAAAACACATTTCCTCAGCCCACAATATTCGGTCGTACAGCACCATTTTTGGAGTCAAGTACCCTATCTTTAAATATACTTTTTTTTTTTTCTTGTCCAAGCTCTATAACCAGGACACCGCATAGAGTTTTCACAGAGCCGTCATTCTGTTATTTAAGGAATATTTCCTTTGCATTGGTGGGCTCTAAGTCCCTGTTCTGCTAAAATTATAAAGTGAAGATGTTTGTAAGGTCTATTCTCTTTGAGAGAGCAATGATATAAAAGACAGAATTAAGAGTAATGTTTCGAAAGATGGAATTTAAAGAGTTGTTGATGAACGTAATCTACAGGGAACATACTTTGCAACCTGCTGTACAGTTGTTTTTCTCTTTGCAGGGTTGCCCCCACCCCCTTTTTTTTTTTTTTGAGCATAAAGAAATTGCTAAAAAAAAGACAGTAAAAAAAAAAAAGAAAAAGAAAAAGAAAAGAAATTGCTGCTGAACTCTGCTGTCTTTCATGCTGTGTTTTCTTACACTCTTTTCCCCTTTAGTTTGCATTTCAAGAGATATTTGCATGAAAACAAATCCTATCTGTTTGAAGCGTTATCTGTTCTGACTTCTGATGGATTGACCTCGGGTTATAATTAGCAATGAGAGAGCTTCAAAAGCTGCAATCCCCCCATCCTTGATCTCAGGTCCCTTCCCCTTTATTTAATAAATTCCCTGCCTCTAATCTCAATGGCAGTCCCTCTTTTCACAGAGCCTAGGAAAGCTTCAGCTCCCTCTCCCTTTCCTTTGACCTTAGGTCAGTAAACTCATAACCCCACTGCATTTGTGAGATCTTCACTTGCAAGTGTTAAGCAGCATCACTCTGCCTGAGGTTCCCACTGCTCACTGCCTCACTGCAAAAACACATGCTTCCTGAGGAGTGGCAGTTCCAAGCCTCTGCTGCATGAAGGCACCTACCAACTCCTAATCATCCTTGGTGATTCTCTCTCTGGAAAACTCTCTTGACCCTCCTAATCTGGAGAGGTGTCCTTGCCTTGTACCACCATTACCATCCTGTGCACTGTTATCATATTTATGATACTGTTGCAACTGCTTAAGGACCACATTAATTTTGTGTATATCCTTTCTTTAACTTAGAACAGGTCTCACACTTAATAGATCGTCAGGAAAACATCTAGGAGTGACTGAGTAAATCAGCTGCTTTTTGTGCAGCGCTTTGTTAGGCCCTGTTGGTGGTGGTGGTAGGAGGTCCACTAAGGGCAGACAGGGATTTAACCCTTGGCAAGTAGTTATTTGCATTTCTAAAGCTGTTCGCCCTTGAAAAGCATCCACCCATCTACTCCACAAACAATGGAGGAGGTGAGGGCAGGTATCTCTAAAGAATAAACATCATGAACAAAGGCCAGAGGTGGGAAATGACAACATAGGAGAGAGTCTGAGGTGGCCATCTCCCCTACCAGTCCCAGGCCTTTGGGAACTTCCAAGTTTTATCTCATAGGCCACTTAATTCGTAATGCTTTTCCTGTTCCCTAGAAAGCTGTATCTTTCAGGTCTCTTTAGAATCTTTTTTTTTTTTTTTTTTAAATGAAAGTGACATATTCTGTACTGTGGTCATTTGTGTGCATGTCATCATGTCTCATCTGTTCAACAATAAACTCTCTGAAGGGAGGGTCTGTTCCTTACTCATCCTCTCATCTTCTGCCCAACATAGAAATTGAGCATGTAGTAGGTATTAGTATTATTATTTTACCCTTTGACTTCAGAGTGAATATCTTCATCTGTGATGTGATACATGATATGCAATAAATGAAGAAAGCTACATTCTTTAGGTTTTGTCTGCCCAACATCCTGTTGTGAAGCTCTTTGACTTTATAGACTACTAACATATCTAGCCACTGGTAATTTATCTCTGAGGCTATAAGTCTTGCGTAAGAAGTTTAGATATTGCAAGAAACAAAGTTATATTTTCCATTACTTTTAAATTAACAACAAACTTAAATTTTAACTTTTAGGCTAGAGAGGGAAACCATTATTTGAATTAGAAGTTAAAAACTTTGACCAAAGAAATAGACTTGTGTTCCTTCTTGCTTTGCTATTTCTGCCAATTGGAAGAGCTGAGGTAGTCATGAAGGAGATGTGAAACAGACTGAAAGCATCATTTCCCGTTGAAATAGTACATCTAGATTTTCTCTGTCTTTGGCTCTAAGCTGGGAAGTGTCCTACTCTGCTTCTATAAGGTAGAACAGTTGAGTCACTCGAGATTTCTGTTTCTCATAGGGTAGTTGTATGACCTTGGATAAGTCAATTAATTTATGCAGATCATATTCTCATAATTTTTTAAACAATGTAACTCAATTAGGTCATCTTCAACATCCCTTTTGGCTTCACATTTCTATAATTTTCTGACATTTTAGGAAAGACAGGAGAGAGATGATTGACATACAACCTTTCTTCCCATCTTACGCTTGTGGCTGTTCTGACTGCAGAGGGACCTATTATGGCTGAGTTTTCCATAATATAAAAAGCAAGAAAATTCATAGGCACTATTTCTCTTCCAGATTCTACTTTATTCTACAAGGTAAAATTTTGCTAAATTCTGTAGGTTGCATACATTGCCCAGCAGTGATATATATGCTAATCAAGGTGAGAGTCAAGAGGCCTAAGCAAGCTCTTCCTTCTTTCAGAAAGCCAATAGATTCTATTACAATTTTCAGCATATTTTAATACAACTCAACCTCAGTTCCTTAAATTATTTAACTAACAGTTGTATCCTTTTTAATAGGAGCAGAATCTAATGGATTTTAATAATGTGTTTGGATTTATAACAGCACAATTTACCTCTTCATTTCTCAAGGTACTTAATGATATTAATGAATTTGGGGGAGTAGGAAGGCAATACAAAGTGCTCAGCCTCTGAAATTGGTAAGATGCCCCTTGTTTAAGAAAAAAAAAGTTTTTATTTATTTATTCATGAGAGACACAGAGAGAGAGGCAGAGACACAGGCAGAGGGAGAAGCAGGCTCCATGCAGGTAGCCCGATGCAGGACCCTGGGATTATAACCCCAGCCAAAGGCAGATGGTCAACCTCTGAGCCACCCAGGCATGCCCTGGTAAGATATCCCTTTTAAGGGATTTTTTTTAAGATACCAGAGAAGCCAATGAAAATAGAAATGAAAACCCACTATGAATTTTGTACTTCAATAAATAAATAAATAAAGCACTGAAAGGGGTGAAACCAGCAGAGAGAGGCATATAAAGAAAAGGGAGATGGTGGGAGAGGGGCAAATTTTTTGTTACCTTATTCATCCTAAACTCTTGAAAATTTATAGATTTTGATTTATTTTGTTTAGTTTGCAAGATATAATATATTTTGAATGATTTCAAACTTTAGAGATTTGGGAAAACTTCAAATTCAAATTCTAGTCAATGGAATTGAATTTAAGATGTGTACTTAACTCCATCTGTAATTGTTAAAACTGAAATAATGTTAACATTTTTAGAACACTAGAGGTTAAAGCATTATCACTAATTTAAATTCATATTTATATCATTTTTCATAGAACTCTTAACTAATTCACTCCTCCATTTCTACATGTTAAAGAAAAAAAAAAAAAACACTTCCATCCAGTAACTTTTATCTATTGTTTATTTTTCTCTTTTTGAGGTTACTTATATAATACCAGCGTAAAATAGTTCAGTTCACCAGTGAGATTCTAGTAGCTAATTCTCCAAAGTTTAGTTACGTTTGTTTTTACATAACTACCTTGCCTTGTAAATATTTAATGTGAAATCAGTCAAAGTGATTACATAATTTGTTAAAAATTTTTACTGTAATCCAAGAGTGGCTTTCCCCTATATAGCCCCCTATTTTGTGACAATAAAATAAAACATGTAAAAGAAACAAAAGAACAGCTTTGGTGCCAATCAGGATTTTTTATTTTGACCTTAGTTGAACTGTCTAAATTATATGTTATTCGAGGACCATGTTGTATTGAGCCTAGCCCCAGAGGTACTTGACTTAAAGAGCTGATTAATCTTAACGCTTACCTGTGCATCCTGAAATGGCCCAAAGTCACATCCTTCGATAGTATGTTTCTTCTTGGGAAGCCTTGGGATAAAAGAGAACTTATGATACTCTAATAAGTTGCATATGCAAGAAAGCAAGGTAAGATCAAGCAGAAAATGTAGGCCAGGATTTGAGATGCATTAAAACTTCCCGAGAATGTCCTCTTGAGCAGAAATTGTTTTGAAGCAGATTTCAAGGCCTGAAAGACACAGGCTTGAAATCATATCTGCCAGGTCAGAAGAGCTGATCACAGTTGGGAAAAGACATTTTCATTTTCAACCACAAAATTGCTCTTCATTTCTGCAAAACAATGAGGAAAGTGAAACTGGAAGCAAGCCAGGTACTTTGCTGGTTTTCCTGAGTGTGAATTTGTTCACATAGCTCTAAGTTCAGAACATACTGTTATGTTCTGGAAACACCATGGTGTATTGCTAGGGGATGTAGTGTCATACTGAGAAAAGTTCATTTCACAAAAGGGATTTTAGTTGCTAAAATGCAACCAAATACTATGTGTACTATATACATACTATATACATTGTGTGTGTGTGTATGTGTGTGTATAAATGTTCTGAATTTTGGATCGAGTTACAGAGGTGAAGAGAAAAAATATCATTAAAAAAAAAAGACCACAATTAGAATGCTAAATACTTTCACTTTTTTATTTAGAAGCAGAATTTCTGTGATATTTGATTTACCTCTAGTATTAGAAGAGAAGGATATGAATTATTCCCTGTGAATTTTCCCCTTTCTATGACTATTCAGATTAATCATTAGGATGGAATGTTTCTGTATTTGCAACAAAGACCTTATTTCTGAGCAGAGTGTGGCATAGACTATTTTGTCAAAAGTAATTGAAACATGAGGCAGTCCCTATTTTTTTTTTTAATGCCTGTTGTATTTGTTCATGTTTCATTAATGTCTCCAAGGTCTACAGATAACAGAGTTTCTGTAGCATACTTTCTTCTTTCAGAGAGTTGAAGGGTATAGAAAGTGGACGGGGTGCAAAACAGTGGCACTTAACACCCTGACTTGAAGTGACTGCACTCCTTTGTAGCATCCCAATGCCATTTCATTCCAATTGGCTTGTTGTTTCCAGTTGAGGGGCAAATTATTGTCAAAATGGACAGGAATGTTCTTATGCATTTCTTACTTTTTCAGTGCATTAAGGTTATCTTTACAAATAGCAGGCATTCAAGTATATTTTCAATAATTAAGGGCATCATTTCAGTGCTGAAACACTGTATATTATATTCCAATCATCTTGGAAGCCTGGAAATTCTTTTGGCTGCATGGCTGGCTCCTGCTAAGAAAGTTTCAGGGATTCCTGAGCAAACAACTTGAGCCTGTGGGTCTGAGTCGTGAGAGGGTGTGAACTTACCTTTGGACCACCAACTGTAGAATTCAGCTAGCATCTGGGCAGTGCCAAGTAACAGTCTGGTCTTCTCAACCCTTAAGAAATGAGAAATACAGAATGAAATGGGATTTTCATTTTGAAATACATTGCTACAATACTTGATGGTGAAGTTTCTTGAATAAAGAGTATATCTTGTTGGCCACCTGGGTGGTTCAGTTGGTTAAGCAGCTTAGGTCATGATCCTAGGATCCTGGGAATCAATCCTCATTTTGGGCTCCTCTCCCTCTCCCTCTGCTCCACCACCACTCTCTCTCTCTCTCATAAATAAATAAATAAATAAATAAATAAATAAATAAATAGTAAATCTTGTTTCCATTTTGGAAACCAAGGAACTGCTGATTGATTTTGATGACTGAGCCCTTCTCCACCTCTAGACATTTCCTTAGCCCAGTCTTTACTCTAGTCTTTCCCCTAGGAAGCAATCTTTCTTGACCTGGCTTCCAGAGGTTACAGAGGTGGTATGGGCAGGGCACTTACCTGGGCTACAGGCTGAGTGGAGGACAAAAAAAGAATGTAATTTCTACATGGGAATGGATCTTAGGAAGTGGGTCTTGTGAAGATTATGTGTAAGTGACATTGAGGACATATTTTCCACAGACCTTAACAATACCTTTGAGAGGCACAACAACAAAGTAGACAGTCATCTCTTTTCTTGATATATGTTCAATACTTTTATTCTGAGGTGATTCCTAAACTTCATCACTTCATAAAATCCCTTTTAATGTTTTCTTTGTGTTTGTAGTGTTACCAGTTTTTAGTTAAGTGTCATAAAGCTCTGACTTTGCAGTTCCTCAGTTGCATATTTTGACCAACCATTCTTTTGGAATATAACCTAAAAAAATCCTGTAAAGCCTCATTCAGTTGAATAGTACAGTCAAAGCCCAGTAAGGAAGATAATCAATCAGTTATTTTTATCTGCCAATAAGGATACTTCACTGGCAGGTATAATCCATTCATCAACCAACTGGAGTGCCTGTCTTCTGCACAGCTGGCCGTCCTATTCTGCAAGGCTTTAAACTCTCCCTTTTGGTATACATTAGTGGAGAGGAAAAATGAAAGTGTGTTATTTTTAGAAGGTACTGGGGCTATAGTTTAGCTGATCTAGTTTTCTGATCTGGCCGAAATTCTTAATGCAAATTAAACCAGCACTACCTACTCCAAAAATTGACACCAGGTTTAATTGAAATGGCACTCCTCTTATACTTTGAGACCAGTATAGTTTAGATGCAAAAAGGGCCTCTGAAAATGTTCAGGTTTTCATATGGGGAATTCTGTGGGGAAAATTGGTGGAGTGTTCCAAAGGTGACGGTTAGCAGAGTTCCTAGGGGAAATTTTGCATTGTGGTGTAGACTAGTTTTTCTCAAAAATTTTTTGGTTTGCATTGGAATGATCTGGAGGGCTTAATAACACAGATTATTGGACCTCAACTCCAGAGTTTCTGTTTCAATAGGTGAGATATAAGGAATATGTATTTTTAACAGTTCTCAAGCAATGCTGCTAGTCTTGGGACCACAGCATGAGAACCACTGACCTAGAATATATCCTCTCCATACTAGAGATCCCCCTAGCCTCTTGAGAGAGCTGGAAAAATTAAAGGAAAAGAGTAATGGAGTTTAAACAGGATGGAGAAGAACAGAGAGGCTTGGGGTTGAGTGGTCAGGCCACACACAGAAATGAAGCAAACTATGAAATCTAGAGACCTCTTTCAGTGCTACTGGGATTTATCTCTGCTTAGCTCTATAAATGAAAACAAAATTGACATTTATATGATGGCAAACTGTAAGGCATCCACTGCCAGCACGAGCAGTTCTGACTACCCACTGTTATTTTTAAATGTTTCAGACACCCTGGGAGCAAGTGCAAAAAAACAGACTCATGATCTAAACAATATGAGGAAAAGGATTCCAAATAATATACTTCACACAAAGGCATTCCTTTCTTCTAAAACAGGTTAAAAGACACGGTGTAATGCAGCAGCTATTATTTTAGGGAGAAAAAAATACATAAAGGGCCTTTTCATGACTATTTCCAGACCTAAATATCCTTACCACTATTTACCATTGCAGTTGAAATGTGGGTTATTTTGTTTGGGAACATTTCTTACTCGTCAAGGAAAGGTAAGAAACAGTGTGTACAACATGTGGGTTTTGTAAAAGGTATCTTTGTTCAAGACATGTAAACCATTTGTCCCCACCCCCACAGACCTTCAGCCACCGAGGATGATCATCTTCCTGCCCCAGGTAAGCTGCACATATGAACATTTTGGTTGTATTTTTCTGGGTACCATAAGTCCAAAAGGAGAACCCTGATTTACAATCAACAGTTTCAACAAGTGACCCTTGGCAGAAAGGGTCTGCTTTTTCAGCTGGCGCTGTTGTCGAAGTTCAGAGAAATAGCTCATCTGTCTCTATTTCGGGCGTCTGGCAAATGGGGAACTGTTTGAGCATTCTCCATCCCACTAAATGCTTACAGATGACTTCCATATTCTGGAGCATCTGCTGGTTATCTCATTTCTCTCATTTCGGGTGATTTTCCCTGTTGTGTTTTGAAAAGACTCGCTCTCTGGCCTTTATTTTGTAAGTGCACTATTGTTGCTATCATCGTTTTGGAAGAATTCAACAGATGTGTCTGGTGGTTACCCCATGAGATGGGCCAAACCTGTGAATAATCTGAATACAGAAATGGTGACTTTTAAAAAAGGAATCAAAAAAATAAATAAGTAAGTTAAAAGCCCAGCTGAATCACAATTGTAAAATATCTTCAGGAAATGATTCATGGGCTGAAAGTAAACAGTCATCAATAATTTTGGGATCCTTTTTGGAAAGTTCTTATAAACAACACAGAACTCAAAGAAATTCTATACACATGTACTTACTATGTGTGATGCATATATGTAATATAAATGTTATTCATAACTTATTATTATAAATGAATGTACTCATTCTTATCCTTACTGATGCTTTGCCAGGTACAGTACTTCTTTGCACTATAACTTGTAAAATATAAAAACAGCCAAGTATCTGGGTTCTTCCTGAGGGAATTTTTCTTCATTTCCATAAAAGACAGACACATATAACTCATAATATATTTATTCCAGCTTCTTCATTTGCTTTTAGAGCACATGAATGGTGTTCTGCATATATTAAGGCTTGCCTAACTTCCAGTTAATCAGATATATGGGGCACTTACACATGAATTTGAATATTAATGTATTTATTTAAAAGCAGATGACTAGTGACATTAAAATTGTGATCTTGAATTGATTAATGCCCAATGAAAATTTCTTTGATGCAACTGCTAATTGGACAGCAAGGATGGGTGTTTTAATTGCATGCAAATCCTTTAAAAAGAGACAGCACAATGGACATGTGATCAGCTAATAGTCTTGTTTTCTTAGGTTTTTTTTTAGATCTTAAGATACAGAAAAAAGAAACACCCATCATAACATGCAATATTAAAACATACCTCTAGTTACATTTGCCCCATCACCTTTTAGAGAAAAAGACATTAAAAATTTAGCCAGGCTCCTATAACAACTCCCTGTCATTCTATCAGTTTCCCTTCCTTCCCAAAGACAATCTCTGTCATGAAATTGATGTACTGGATTTTCAGTTCATTTCTTATATTTTATATACATAAGCTACATACTTACCCAAGGCAATGTTGTTCACTAGGATTGCAAAAACAAAACAAAACAAAAACCCAACCCAATCCTGGATATATAAAATATCTTGTATCTGCTATTTTATTAGACACACATTTTCTATTACTAAAGCCAGGGAAAGCCCAAACCTTTAAGAAGCCATAGGGCTATGGTCTGAAGATTTGTGTCCCTCCAAATTCATGTGCTGAAACCATAACCCCCAAGAGACAGTGGGTGGGACCCTTGGGAGGTCATGAGTGTGGGGCCTTCATGAATATCCTTCTCTTACAGAAAAGACCAGAAACTTCTCACTCCTTCCACCCCAAAGAGATACAATGAAAAGTTTGGGACCTGAAAAAGGGTCCTCACACTACCATTCTGGAATCCTCCACCCTCTGGCATCTAAAACTGCGAGGAATAAATTTGTGTTGCTTCTAAGCCACCCAGTCTGTGATATTTTGTTATAGCAACCCAAATAGATTAAGTAAGCTATATAGCTTTTCTTATCTTTGTAATCTTTAATATAATATATGACTTGGAACGCCTGTGTCTACCTGCCTTGTGATTCCCCTTTGGATACAAAGATTAATTTGAGGGATTGGACTGTTGCTTGGGCACAGATGACAAGACAAAGGATGAAAGCCAGCCACATGTAAGAGTGTTGTCAGGGGGATCCCTGGGTGGCGCGGCGGTTTGGCACCTGCCTTTGGCCCAGGGCGCGATCCTGGAGACCCGGGATCGAATCCCACGTCGGGCTCCCGGTGCATGGAGCCTGCTTCTCCCTCTGCCTGTGTCTCTGCCTCTCTCTCTCTCTCTCTGTGTAACTATCATAAAAAAATAAAAAATAAAAAAAAAGAGTGTTGTCAGGGAAGGGAAACCATCGTGTTCTTTGTGAAAATTCAGCAAAATGTATTTCAGCAGCTGCTTGAGAAAATACTTTTGCCATCGTCAAAAGAGGGGTTGAGATACCATATTGACATTGCCTCCTGCTCGAGAAGATGTCGACTTCTGTCCTTTGTTTCAGAAGATGCCACCTTTGATGGTAATCTCTATTTTTGTATAGTAATGAAATCGAAAGCGCTAAAGTGGGACCAAGTGTCCTTGCCATGTTTTGTCTTTTTTTTGTTGCAGTCACATAGTCTTTCTAGCTTAGATTTAGCCTAGTGAAAAAAGATGTCTCACATATCTAATTGCACTGTATCTTATTACTATTATTCCCTGAGTGTTTTCAAGGAATTGACATTTCTGCTAAATAGAAGACTGTTTCAGGTCACCAAATGGGACTCCTCATACAGCAGCATTGAGTTACTTGGAGATTTCTGTGATCATAACTGCTTAGAGAACAGACTTCCAGCCTTCCAGTTTCTCCTTTGGTAGTGATGGTGCCATACTACTAAGTAGGGGTTGTATGAGTGATACAAAAACAAACAAACAAGCAAAAACCCAAAACAACAAATTGAGAGGTTTATAGCAACAGATGAGGAATAAAAACTAAATACCTCACGGGGGCCAATGACAAATAATATGACCCAAGAACAAACATACAATGATCTCCCTTGCCATTTTTAGAAAATCAAAAAGGAAAAAAAAGTGTGTATCCTTATTATCTCTTCTGTGAATAAAACTTAAAAGACTTCTTTTGACTACTCATGCATGTTAGCTATAAAAAACGCTTCTTAAATTTTATCTGTACATTTTTACATAATCCCACATCTTGCTCAAACACCCCAAACAGTAAGAAAATACCTTATTAACTCAAGGTTGGAACACAGCATATTTAAATTAGAAAAATGACATTATGGGTGTTTGATGACAATTCAAGGTGTATAAATTTTATGTGCATTCTAAAGATGTATTTATGCTTATCAATTAGAGAATCTTAAACAGAGCCATCTTTTGAATCCAAGGCAAGCTTCAAAAAGAGTAGTGAAGGGGGCGGTGAATGTGTAAAACCTACTGGTGGAGAAACTCACCTATTCATTTATATGATTCTTTTTCTCCAACTGTGCTGAATCCAACCTACGAGGCATGCTTTAAATTATTTCATGAAGGTGTGATGCTACTGAGAAAATATTTTTATAAGGCTGTAAAATTTTGGTCTCAGGCTTTTCTAGGTAATTCATGATTGAGAATTTCAATATAGTACATTTTGGTCCTGAGGTTTTATTTATGTTAAGCCTCTCTTTGCTTGGCTCAATAAAAGATCACCTTTTACCTGATTTGTATTCTCATCATTGCCGTAGACATGGTAAATCTAATGCTCACAAACACGTGGAAGTTGAACTTTTTGAAAAACTATTACATAGAGACAGTCCTGTGTTTTAATTTTATTTATTTTTGTTTTTTTACTAAGGAAAACCGAGTGAGAACTCCAAATTGTAGAACTTAGTTCCTGATGGGATATGCTGTCAGCGTAGACTATTATTGCCTTCTGGTACTTCGAAGCCTACGGCCATTGATGATACCCTGAGAATCTCCACTGTCTTCTTCATGATGCCTGGAATTTGTTTGCTTTTAAATGTAGTCCCTTGAATGTAACATTTTACATGATCACTCTAATTTCAAAAATAACATGTAGCAGAAGCTTTCCCTGGAGGGTTTGATTAGTTATGAGCTTGAAGAATTAGAAGAATTGGGAAATTGAGACACCAAGAGTAAACATTCACATAGGTTTTGGTTGAATCTGGTCCTAGTTTAGGGCTCACGGACTAAGAGGATATTATATGGATATTATTAGTGGACCTTCTATCTTCCTCTGAATCATTATAGTAGATCTACCATATTTCATTCAATTTAGGTAATAGCTATACTTAGTTATCTCCCTTGTCTCCCATAGGATTTCCCAGGAGCTATATCCATTTCAACACTGCATTTTACCTGTCTCTTCCTAATCTTTTAAGCAAACAATTAGGTTCGCCTCAACTCTGGACACACATTAGAATTAGTAGATCTTAAAAAAAAAACAAAAACAAAAAAAAACTCTAGTTTTTCATTCTAGCCCAATTAAAACAGAATTGGAAGAAGGAGGGGCTGTGCATTGTATTTAAAGAAAAAAAATCCAGTGATTCCAAAATGTCCTGAGGTTTGAGAACTCTTGACTTAGCGTTTAGCTTTCATTAAATTATTTATACATCTTAATTACTACTCTACCTTACATATAAGATGAATTTGTTATATATTTACATATCTGACTCTACTACTATTGAAAAAGGACCTTAAGGACATTGACTACAGCTTATTTTATTTTGTATTTGCCCTTGTGTGTGGGTACTAATAAATGTTTGAATGAACAAAGGAATTACAATGCAGGCCATGTTAGCCCATTTACAAAAGAATTTGTTTCAGGTAATAATCAATAAATGTTGTTTGAATGAATTAATGGAAGTGAAAAAAAAGGGCAGATCTTCACTTTTAACAGCCTTTGGCATAGACCTCATGGACAGTATTATTGGCAAACACCAGGTAATATTTACATTGTGAATGCACCTATGTCATTACAATGTCTTCATCAATAAAATTAAGTCTCTTCAAAAAACAAAATGACTCTGATTATTTTGTTGAATTGACTACTTTTTATAATTTCTCAGAATACCCAGCATCAAGGAGCATTGGATACATATTACTGACTGCTTAAGTTGATTAAATAAATAAATTTGGTTTGCCCATACTTTAAAAAGTTAATTTTTCAATCTACATTTCTTCTTACCTACAATATTACTCCTTCCTTCCCTCAACCTAAATAATCAATGAGGAAATTCCTCCATTATCCTCACATGGGTAAAACATTTTTTTCTGTATGATTAAGAGTCTTTCAAGACACCTATAAGTAATGTGATGCAGTTATTTAACACAGTTCTTGCTCAATAATTCAAACATTAATTAAGCCTCTACTAAGCCTCTACTGAATTTTATTTATCTATTTCATGTAGGTAGTAAGATCTTTGAAAGGAAGTTGGGTCTGCTTCACTCTGATATTACTTGTAACTGGGATTCAAATGACTATTTAGTGAAAAATGAATGTTACACCTGAACTCACAGAGCTTCACTCTGAGGAACTCAAAGAGCTTTAAATAACATGATCTTGTTAATCTTCACAATATCCCTTCTAGGAAGTCACAGGACATTTTAATGTACGCAGGTGCAGTGTAGGAAATGCCAACCTGCCTTACTGGAGGGAATTTTTTAAAGATCTGAAATCTCTTTTAAGGTTTTTTTGTGGTTGTTGTTTATATATTTCAGACTTCAGGCTTTTCAGTGCTGCATTTAGTACCTGGTTGGTTTGAAGTGATCCAGATGGTGTTTCCAATCCAAAGGACACTTGTTTTTCTTTTAAAAGAGATTTGGCTACACATGAAAGTTTTAAAATTTTCTTCAAATTATTGTATATAGATGGTTTGACTATATATTTATAGGTAAAATGTAATCAACTTTTGGGATTTTGACTGTTTCAGCTGCTTTAAAAATGAGTGGCTTTCCAATGTGCAAAAACCAGTATAAGTTGTGATGACAATGGAAATAATCATAATGGATAATTCTTCTGCACCCCAAACCATTTTCTTAGTTCAATAATTTCATTTTTCTTTTTTTTTTAAGCTTTTATTTATCTATTCATGAGAGACACACAGAGAAAGGCAGAGACACAGGCAGAGGGAGAAGCAGGCTCTATGCAGGTAGCTCGATGTGGGACTCAATCCCAGGACTCCAGGATCATTTCCTGAACAAAGGCAAATGCTCCAGCACTAAGCCACCCAGGCATCCCAATAATTTCATTTTTCTCTTTGCCTTTTACTTAATCGTACTATAATCCAGTGTCAACACTACTACTTGGAAGCTCTTTTCAAAATACTTGAATACTTTCAAGGTGGCCAGACTACCATGAGAAAGATCCTCACCATGACCTGGCTTCAGGTACTTATCTGGCCGCTCACAATCCTATACCCAAATGTGTCATTTACCTTAGATAGAGTCACTGTTACCTGAACACATTATATACTGAATTATTCTATGCATTTGCTTAAACCCTTCTCTCTTCCCATGATGTTCTATCTTTTCATCATGTAGCTAGATCCTATTCAGCTTTCAAAAATCAGATCAAAAACTACCTATACCACAATCAATCAATATATTCAGTTGTTGGTTTACTTTTTCCTCATTCCAGTAGACACCAACTTCTTAAGGAAAGAAACAATATACTATTCATTTTTTAATCTCAGTATCTAACATAGTAACTGATATATAGGAGAGATGCTAAAAAAATGGGTCTATTGAAGGTTAGTTGTCTTCTTTCCTTACAATATATATGCTTAGAGAAAATGTCAAGAGATCATTACTAATATTAGCCATCTAATTTTTATATTGACAAAATAACTGGGAGAAAATATTTAGACTTTAGTCATTCTCAGAATAAAAATCTCATGGTAGTAAAATGATAAAAGTTGATGTTAACTAAGCAGTATAGAAGTGTTGAGACTTTACCACATTATAGACCTTTCCCATTGAACTCGTCTGATACTTAGATAAACCACATTATAGACCCCTTGTAATTAAAAGATAATGCTTTAGGCCTCAATTACTCATTTAATTCTACTTAGATTTTATTAAAATATTGGTCTTTTTACATATTTTTCTTTAGCCTACTTGTGTTTGAAGGTGGGAGGTCTACTCTTCAAGTAGGGATCTTCTGTAGTACTCTTAAAAGAATGTCACCCTTCCTCTCCATTTAGTGTAACATCAAATCAGGTTCATCTGTATTTAATCGGCATCATGAAACATCTTATGAGACATTTAAATGTAGGAAAATAATGCTTATTGAATGTTGCTTGAAAGATTTGAAGCTGTCTAATCTTCATTCAGTGGCTATCTGGAAATCAGCCATGTCACAGGGATGTGATGTACACTATTTTGGCCCCTCGTGGATTTGTTATTTGTCTTTTGGTGTGATAACTTCAGTTTGCAATAAGAGGCATTATAGGAACTGTTGTATAGTACTTGCTGTTGTCTTCATTGCCAAAGGAACTTTTGAGGACATCATACATTTTATGAGGGTATTTCAAATGTGACAACAGCTCATGAGAACCAGTTGGTGAACTTGCAAAAATACAAATTCCTATTCCTCTCTTCAGTCCTACTGAATCAGAATCTCTGGGAAAAGTCTTTTGGAGGAGTATTTTTTTAAAATTTTTGTTATGAAAATAATTTTAGACTCACATACAAGTTTCAAAAATTGTATAGTGTCTGTGTTCTAGTCTTTCAGCTTTGTCCAATGACAGTATCTTACTTACCACTAACATCTAAATAATAATTAAACCAAGGAATTGAACAATGTTTAAAACTATTTATTATTTACTATTAACTATAGACCTTAACTTAGCTTTGACATGTATACTTGTGTATTATTTTATGAAATTTTATCCCCTTTTATAGATATATGTAACTACCCCCACATCAAAATACAGAACTAGTTCTATCAACTCCCCAAAACTCTCTCATGTTAGCCCTTATACCCACACTCTTAGCCACACTTAGAGACTATTACCACACTCTTACCCACACTTAGAGACTATTAATCTTTTTTTCATTAATATGAGCAACTTTAGGCAAATAGCGGTTTTAACAGCATTTCTGCTGATCTCTAGTTATCCATCCTTTTAAGATAAAAATAAAATGTCCTAGAGCTAATTCTAGCTTAAATTTGTCAATATTTCTGTACATTATTAAGATTTTTTTCCCTCCAAATTTTGTAACTGAAATTCTGTTAGTGTTTGCGTACTTAATGGCATCTATTTCAATATTGATTTGGTAATTATGGGTAGAATTCTGATGCTAATTTAAAGTTTAATTTGTCCTAATTAGTCCTAATCTTTGGTGACCACTAATCTGTTCTCTATTTCTATAGTTTTGTCATTTCAAGAAAGTATTATAAGTCAGTAAAGTTTCAGGATACAAGATCAATGTACAGAAATCTGTTGTATTTTTGTGCACCAGTAATAAAGGAGTAGAAAGAAATTAAGAAAACAATCTCATCTATAATTGCACCGAAAATAATAAGTTACCTAGAAATAAATCTAACCAAAGAGGTGGAAGACCTGTGTACTTTGAAAACAATGAAAGGAACTGAAGACAACAAAAAGGAATGGAAAGACATTCCATGCTCATGAATTGGAAGAAAAATATTGTTAAAATGTTTATATTACCTAAAGCAATCTACATACTTAATGCAGTTCCTGTCAAATCACCAACAGCATTTTTTCACAGAAGTAGAACAAATAATCCTAAATTTTGTATGGAACCACAGAAGACCCTGAATAGCCAAAGCAATCTTGAAAAAGAAAAGCAAAGTTGAAAGCATCGCAATTCTAGACTTCAAGTTATATTACAAAGCTGTAGTAATCAAAAGGTATGGTACTATCACAAAAATAGACACATAGGTCAATGGAACAGAATTGAAAATTCAGAAAAAAAAAAAACCCTTAAATTATACAGTCAGTTAATCTTTGACAAAGCAGGAAAAAATATGCAATGGGAAAAAGTTGGTCTCTTCAACACATGGCTTTGGGAAAACTAGACAGCCAAATGCAAAATAATGAAACTGGATCACTCTCATATCATACACAAACATAAATTTAAAATGGATTAAAGACATAAATGTGAGACCTGAAACCATAAAAATCCTAGAGGAGAACATAGGCAGTAACTTCTTCGTCAGTGGCCATAGCAACTTTTTTCTAGATATATCTTCTGAGGCAAGGAAAACAAAAGCAAAAACAAACTATTGAGACTTTGTCAAAATTAAAAGCTTCTGCACAGTGAAGAAAACAATCAATAAAACTAAAAGGCAACCTACAGAATGGGAGATGATATCTGCAAATAACATATCTGATAAAGAGTTAGTATCCAAAATAAAGAACTTATAAAACTCAACACCTGAAACACAAATAATTCCATTAAAAGAGGAGCAGAAGTCATCAAAAGACATTTCTCTAAAAAAAGACATCCAGATGGTCAACAGATACATGAAAAGTGCTCATCATCACTTACCATCAGGGAAATGCAACTGAAAACCACAATGAACTATCCCCTTACACCTGTCAGAATGGCTAACGTCAACAACACAAAAAACAACAGGTATTGGCAAGGATATGGAGAAAGGTGAATGTTCTTACACTGTTGGTGGGAATGCAAAGTGGTGCAGCTACCATGGAAACCAGCATGGAGTTTCCTCAAAAAGTTAAAAATAGAATTACCCTACGACCAGTAATCATGCTATTTACCCAAAGAATACAAAAACACAAATTCAAAGGGATACATGTAGCTCTTTTTGTAGCAGCATTATCAATAATAGCCAAAGTATGGAAGCAGCCCAAGTGTTCATTGATTTCTGAATGGATAAAGAAAAATGGTATAAACACATGCACGTACACAAACACACACACACACACACACACACACAAAACACACTCAATGGAATATTACTCAGCCGTAAAAAAACAATGAAATCTTGACATTTTCAACAATATGGATGTAACTAGAGAATACTAGCAAAATAGTCAAAGACAAAAATGCCATATGATTTCACTCGTATGTGGAATTTAAAAAACAAAAGAAACAAGCGAAGGTAAAAAATGAGAGAGAAATAAAAAAATAGACTCTAAATTATAGAGAACAAACTGATGGTTACCAGAGGGCAGGAGGATGGAGTCATGGGTTAGACAGGGGATGGGGATTAAAGAGAGCACTGGTAGCAAGCAGTGGGTGATGTATAGAACTGTTGGGTCACTATTTTGTATACCTGTAATATAATGCTGTGTTAACTAACTGGAACCAAAAACTTTAAAAAGTATAAAACAACATGGATTACTAACTTTTCTTCCAATATTTTATTTTATTTTTGTTTCATTATTTTTATTTTTTATTTTCTTATTTTTAAAGATTTTATTTATTTATTCATGTAGACAAAGAGAGAGAGGCAGAGACATAGAGGGAGAAGCAGGCTCCTCACAGGGAACCTGATGTGGGACTTGATCCTTGGACTCAGGATCACGCCCTAAGCCAAAGGCAGATGCTCATCCACTGAGCCATTCAGGTGCCCCTCTTTTATTTTTTAAAAGATCTTATTTATTTTTTAAAAAAATATTTTATATATTTATTTGAGAGAGAGAGAGAGAACAGGAATGAGGGAGAGGAGCAGGAGAGGTAGAAGCAGACTCCCCGCTGAGTGGACAACCCGCCATTGGACTCTGTCCCAGGAAGCTGAGATCACGACCCAAGCCAAAGGCAGATGCTTAATAACCGAGCAACTTTTCTTCCAGTATATTATGAATGTAACATCTACCAAGGTTAATTTGAGAAGTGCAACAAAAAAATGTTTTATAAATGGAATCATACATGATATAATCTTTTGGGATTGGGTTTTTCCCTGAGCATAACGCTCTTGAGAACCATACCAGCTGCTGTGTCTACCAATACTTTTCTCTTTTTATTATTGAATAAGATTCTATTGTATGAATAAACCACAGTTTATGTATTTACTTGTTAAAGTACATTTGGGTAAAGTACATTTATGACAAATAAAGCATCTATGAGTATTTTAATACAGGTTTTTTTGTGTGAACATAAATTTTCAATTTCTCTACAGTAAATACAGTTCATATTCCAATTTTGTCAAGTGATCCTATACTATCCTTTATAGCATTTTCTTCTCATATTTTCCTTTTTGAACAATGATTTCTTTGTTCAGAGGTTAATCATTGCCTCCTATCTCAAAGCCCTCTCTCACAGAGCTCTCTCTCCTTCTATTTAAATCTGAAATTGTTGCTTTCAACATTTGTTGCACTGCTATTACCCAGGAGTGTGTTTCCCTCCCGTTTGTATGTTGCCTATTTTTTTTGGAATTGCATCTCTTTTGTTTTGATTTCTACCCTTTTGACAGTGTACTTCCTAAGAAAGGATTCTTAATCGTTTACAGTAGAAATATTTTACATGTCAGCAAATATCTTGATTCTGTACTCTCACTTGACTGATCTTTTGGTTAAATTCTAACCTGAAAATAATACTCCTTCTAATTTTCAAATGCATTACTCCATTATCTTTTAACCTCAGGCTTTGCAGTTCAAATTTGGTGCCATTTTGATTCCCAAATCCTTTGTAGGAGACTGTTATGGATGTGGAGGCTCTTAAATTCTTTTCCCAATTTTGGTGTCAAAACTTCACAGTTATATCTTTTAATTAGGGGCTTTCTTAATGCATTGTGCTAACACTTAGTGAGCCCTTTCAATCTGGAGTCTAATGTCTTTATGCTTTAGAAAATTTTCTTATCTGTGCTTATACTATTTTAGGAAAAAAAAATTTTCCCCTCCATTTTTTGTTTTGTTTTCTTTTTGAGGAACTTCCATTGGTTGGATGGAACCTAGTAAAATGGTTCCTAAAATGGTCCTCTTATTTGCTTATCCTTTCTTTCCATATTTCCATCTATTTGAGTTCTTGCCTGATTTTCTCAAAAATGTTCTTGATTTTTAGAAATCAATTTTTAAATATTAGATATACTACAAAAATTTTCAAAAGCTCTTTTTTGTTCTCTGAATTTTTCCTATTTTTAATAAGATCTTTTTATTTATTTTTTATTATTATTTTGTTTGTTTGTTTTAAGTAGGCTCCATGCCCACCTTGGGGCTTGAACTCACAACCCTGAGATTAAGAGTTGCATGCTCTAACAGCTGCACCAGGTAGACCCCCTAACATCTTTTTAAAATGGATATAATATCTTGTATTATCTCACAATATTAATTGTAAAGTTCTGAAATGTTCTTTTGTTTCTTACATTGTCTTGGTTTCTTCTTGATATTTTATTTTTGTGTCTTTTCTTATTCTGTCTTATATGTGGAAGTTTGGGTCACATCTCTGGTAATTCATATCCCCTTATTCATATGTAAATGTAAGGAAACATATAGTAAGCTTTGAATGTGCCAATGGTGCTTATCAAAAGTGGGCATCTCGCCTGCTTCTCCCTCTGCCTATGTCTCTGCCTCTCTCTCTCTCTGTGACTATCATAAAAAAAAAAAAAAAAAAAAAAATTTAAAAAAAAAAAGGGATCCCTGGGTGGCGCAGCGGTTTGGCGCCTGCCTTTGGCCCAGGGCGCGATCCTGGAGACCCGGGATCGAATCCCACATCAGGCTCCCGGTGCATGGAGCCTGCTTCTCCCTCTGCCTATGTCTCTGCCTCTCTCTCTCTCTGTGACTATCATAAAATAAAAAAAAAAAAAAAAAAAAAAAAAAAAAAAAATTTCAAAAGTGGGCATCTCTGTAATAAAGATCAGCTTTTTTTTAACTGAGGTTTATCTCCAAATAAATCTACCTGTGGTTTTCATATTTGTTTTTAACCTGGACCTGCTCATTTTTTTCTAGTGAGCAATGCCACTAGTCTCATGTATCAGGGTAGTGTCTAGCTGTGAGGGCTAGGTTCTGGTGCACAGGTAAGGAGGTGAGAGTCCCACTGTTCATTTATACCTTACTTAATCATTTCCTCCTCTTCCTTAAATCTCATTCCTCCCTCCCACCATTTGCTGGAACTCTACGCTTTGGGGAGCAAGATGGTAGTGTTTAGCATAAATAATCCAGTAGGGGTGGAGGAAAAAAAATAGAAGCCCAAACATGTTTTTATTCAGGCTTTTCATGACTATTTTCAGACCTAACTCTTATCCATTCTCAGTGTATTTGATACCTTCAAGTCCTGAGCATTCTGTGGCTGATACCAGCTTATTCTCAATAGTATTTCTGAGGTTTTCTCAATTTTGTGTCTGTTTCATGACCTTCCCCTGCCCTGCAAAAATTTGTTGCAATTTCTTGTCTAATATGTTTTACATTGTTTTGTCCACTTTCTTTTTAAAATTTATTTACTGTCATTTTAAAGTTGTTGTGGCGGCGGGGTGGGGGTGGGGGTGGGGAGTAAAGATAATTGTCTGTAGTCAATATGCATGTTAAACAATGTATACCTATGTCATTGGCATTGTGATGCTTTGTACTCTGGTAATTATATCTATTTCTTGGTTCTATTTCTAGGATGGTTAGAAGAACATCTTCCATTCATCTGTAAATGCTTTGTTTGCATAATCCCAAGTATTCCTCAAAACAATTAGCTAAAGAAATAAGATAAAACCAGGCCACTAACTTTCACAGTTTGCTGCCTTTCCCTATCTTTGTTCCTATTTCTATCCTTATTTGCACATCCTCTTTTTTCCATCTCTATTTGTTTTCTCCTGTTAAAAATCTCTCATATCAGGGGCACCAGGCTGGGTCAATCCATTAAGTCTTTGCCTTCAGTTCAGGTCATGATCTGAGGGTCCTGGGATCCAGCCCCAAATTCAGGTTGTACACTCAGTGAGGAAACTCCTTTTCCCTCTCCCTCTGTACTCTCTCTCTCTCTCTCTCAAGTAAATAAAAAATAAAAATCTTAAAATATATATCAAATCTGGAAAAAGATAAATAGACAAACAATGGAAAATAAAGAAATGAAGACAGCTAGATAAATCTTTGGTAGTGGTTTAAAGTGGTTTGAATTAAGACAAAGACTAATGTAGTTTTAACTTCCATCTTGAGTCAATTAATGAAAATTTTCTTTCCTTCCCCTCCTTTTCCTTCTTTTAATAATTGACATTCTTAACTTTACAAAGCACAGTGGGTTTACTGTTGTGGTTAGACTGAGAAGAGGGGTGAAAAACATATGGGTTTTACTCCTCTGTACTTACACCACGATATTGAGGAAGTTTTTTTTTTTTTCCTAAATATTTTATTTATTTGAGAGAGAGTGTGAGAGAGAGCACAGCACAGGGAGAGGCAGAAGGAGAAGCAGACTCCCTGCTGAGCAGGGAGCCTGACATGGGGCAGGATCCCAGGACACTGAGATCATGGCCTGAGCTGAAAGCAGTGCTCAATTGACCAAGCCACCCAGGCACCCTTGAGGAAGTTCTTATATCCAAAGTAGTCTAGATCTCTTACATGGAAAGTGGGAGCTCATTATACATTAGTTACAGGTCAGCTATTTATCAGAATTTATAGACTATTATAACTTCTTCTAGTCATATAAGAATGAAGAAGTATGGTGTTAGGTTAAGAGTTATTCCCTTATCTTCTAAAAAATTTTTTAGTATATTGTTTTTGATATTGCTAGTGAATATCCACAAATCGTCCCATGTTTAAGAACCCCAACAAAATATTCCTTTACATTAGAGGTATAATTGCCTTTATACCATTCTTCTGGTTAGAAACTCTTCATTGGCTTCTCTGGTTACCTAGAATAAAGTTCAATTTTATATAAAATATAAAGCCCCAAACCTATCTAAAAATATGAGTTCTATATAAAATTCTTTTTCTCCCTTATCTACCTCTATTTTTTGGGTTGTTGTTGTATATATGCCCAATCATGCTAGCATTCCCTCTTGTCCTCAAATTGTCCAAATCTTTCTGCTCTAGAGCCCTTGCACCAGCTAGCTCCCTCCATCTACTCCAAGGAAAGCAGCCCTCCATGATTTCATGTGGCTGCCTCAGTCTGTAACTTAAATGCCTCCTTCAGAGTCTGTCCTGGACCATGTGTTTCAAGTTGCCTCAATGGGGGCACTGGGTGGCTCAGTTGGTTGATGACTCTTGAAGTTGACTCTTGATTTTGACTCCCATCATGATCTCAGGATTGTGAGATGGAGCCTATATTGGGCTCCACACTGGGCATGGAACTTACTTAAGATTCTCTCTCCCAGGGTGCCTGGGTGGCTCAGTCAGCACTCAGTTGGGCATTTGACTTCAACTCAGGGCATGATCTCAAGGTCCTGGAATTGTCAGGTTTGGCCTTAGCAGGGAGTCTTCTTCTCCTGCTCTCTTTACCCCTCCCTCCACTTGTGTGCTCATTCTCTCTCTCTCAAATAAATATAATCGTTAAAAAATTAAAAATTAGGGGCACCTGGGTGGCTCAGTAGTTGAGCACCTGCCTTTGGCTCAGGTCATGATCCTGAGGTCCTGGGACCCATTACCATGTTGGACTCCCCACAAGGAGTCTGCTTCTCCCTCTGCTTATGTCTCTGCCTCTCTCTGTGTGTTTCTCATGAATAAATAAAATCTTTAAAACAATTAAAAAATGAAAAAAATAAAATTTCTTTACCGCCCATCATTACTATCCATTTCATCATTTTTTTTTTTTTAATGGTTGGTCTTACTAGTCACAAAAAAACAAACTTTTTGCCGATCTTTTTTACTTGAGGATTCTCCAGTGTTTGCAAAGCACCTGGTATTTATTAGGTACCTAACAAATATAAATAATACATTGAAGAAATAAGGAAAACCTAAGATAGAGTAATTGGTTAGTCAATCTAACTGTGATTATTGGAGGAAATTGCTAAAAGTAGAACCAGTGAAACACTACTAGAATTAACAGACATTTTATACCTATAGATGATAGGTAAGAGGGACCATGGAATAACTTAATAGATTTCGTGCCTTTTACAATATGCTGAACACGTACCATTCTGACAACCTGCAAAGCGTTAAGATCCTAGTGTCACAAGCAGATGAAGTACAATAGGTTTTGGATGACTGCAATTCATTTCATGTCCTCACATGTGATTTGGCACTTGCTTCTTAGATACAAAATCATATAATCCAATCATTGCATATTAAGAACTAGAACAGCCTGAAGATAAAGTTGATTGTACCTGTTTCACTGAACTTAGAAAGTTTTCCTAGAACTATTCTCACAGTCTGGCAACACTGCACACAATTTTCACCAGTCATTGTGGAGGGACCATGTAAAGACTTATTTCAATATTGGAGAAAACAAGAAATGCTATTTTGGAGAAAAAAAAAATGCTAGTTTGGTTCAGAGATAATTTGAACAAGAATGACTTGGATGTCATTTAGAAATTGTAGTCATCATTGGAGAAAACATTTCTAGAGAATACTAGTGAGCAATATTTTGGCAAGTTAATCTCAAAGAATTTGTCTAAGAAATTTTAAAGTGTGTGTTACATTAGTTATTTAGAACTCTACTTGTTTACTTAGTAGAGTTCAGCTATGCTTTCCCAGGACTGAATATTATTATTTAAAAGATAAGGTGGATAAAAATAAGGAGTCAGTCAGTTTCTGTGTTCTATTATCTCTTCATTTAATCATTCCAACACACACTTCTGCATGATGATTCTAGCTAAGTAATCCAAAACAGAAACTTTTAAAAATTGCTTATTTTAAAATATTTCAAGAAAGTAAACTAATTGCTGGAACAAAAAAATTAGGCTAATGAAATAAGAAACTCTCAAATGTCCGAATCTTAATTTAGTTGAGATTTGTTGCTTGCCCACATCACACAGTCTATTGCAATTTGGCCTCTCTTCTCAAAGTGGTTATTCAGAGGCCGGGCTGCTCCCCTCACCTTGTGGTACTTCTTTTACACATGATATTCAAGCTTGCCTCAGAATTAGAAAGAGGATGGAGAACTGCTTAGAAATTTAAGGGCTCAGGCATAGAAAAAGTAAACATTCTATCACCAGAGCTGAGTCACATAGTACAACTAACCTCAGTGAGGCAGGATAATGTAGTGCCAGGGAGAAGAAGGTAAAGGAAAGGGGTTTGGCAAGAAAATATCAGTATCCTCATTCTTTAATCAACTCAAAGTATTATATGCATTCTATGGCAGCTGTGGAGGTCTATCTAGATCTCCTCCAAAAGAACCTGATGAAGGGAGCATAAGTGATTGACAATCCCAGCTATTATACCTTCGAGTCAACCATTACAGGTAATGCTTTCCCCAAACTGCTATGAATCAAGAGTCAGCTTGGTGCCGACATAAGAACCAGACTATTTACACTTAATGTCAGTTTCTTTCAATAACTTTGTGCTTTAAGTCTGCCCATTGGCCAGGCCAGGACTTTCTTAGAACCCCATTGTATTCAGAGGCTGGTCCTAACCCATCTTCTCTTCCTTTTCTCTTTTCTTTTCGCAAATGTCAAACCTATCTAGTGGTCTGAAGCTTCTCTTTGTCTATTCCTACTTTCACTTTTATCCTTTAGAGACACCACAATGAACCTCTTGAATGTCTAGTCCTGTCTTGATGCTTGCCTAAGGAAGGACCTGAACTATTTAAATTATATTTTTCTAAGAATTCAGGTGGCAAGATGAGTTTTGAGAATGGCTCATTCCTTAACTGACAGAGAGGACCTTGTCATAAGTGGAATGGACAGCATGGATACTCCTTGGCACAACAGGGTGGCCTAAATGCTAAAGATCTTGGTGCTCTGAGAAAATGTCTTGGTATAGAGAAATACTTTGCTGGTGAAATGATTCTGGTATTTGACAGACACGTGGAAAGCAACTCCTTCAAGGACAGTGGAGTTGTCTGGTTACTACTAGGGTGTACTGACACTTCCTTATAAAGAGAAAACAGGAAACTGAGGGCGGTTAACAGTTAAATACTTTGGAATCTTATGAAAAGCTCCTTTTCTCCTACAGAAGAAGAGCAGACAGGGATGATGTGTTCAGGGTGCCATAATAGGATTCAAAGGACTAGGTGGCTTAAATAATAAAAATTGATTTTCTCATAGTTCTAAAGGTTGAAAGCCCAAAATCAAGATGTCATCAGGGTTGGTGTCTGGTTCAAAACTCTCTTGCTGGCTTGTAGACAGCCTATTTCTTACTTGTCCTCACATGTCCTCTCCTCAGTGCATGCACATAGAGTGAGAGAGAACTCTAACATCTCTTCTTCTTATAAGGACTTGTAAGGACTAGTCTTGTCTGATTAGAACCCCACCCCTATGATCTCATTTAACCTTAATTACTTCATTTAAGGCCTTATGTCCAAATACTGTCACACTGAGGAACAGGACTTCATGTGAATTTTGGGAGGACACAATCCAGTCTATAGTGGGTGAAAAGCCAACATGGAATTTGACAGAGTCAGAAAACTCCAGAGATGTTAAATGCTTAGTCAAAGCAGGTCATAATAATGCCAAGAACTTGTTTAGAAAAATTTGATAAGGATTCTGTTGCCAGTTTCAGTGTACAGTGTACAGATTCTGGTCACCATTTTCAGTGTACACCACACATCCAAGCAATTCTCTAATACCAGCTGAGCGTCAAATAACTCAACTCAATTCTGACACTATCTACCCAAAGACAGCATTAGATTCATAGGTTAAGGGCTCAGTTCCCCAAGACTGCCTCCCCTATTCCTGCCTCAGAAGCCTAGACTGTCACCTGTACTTCTGATCAATCAGCTAGAGATCGGATGTTTCAGTGACCACCCATCCCATTACTTGGGTTCAATTAATCTGGTACAGTGCTCACAGAACTTAGAGAAACATATTACTTACTAGATCACTGGTTAATTATAAAAGGATATAACTCAGGCATAGCCAGGTAGAAGAGATATAAAGGGAAAAGTATGGGAAAAGGTCACGGAGCTTCTATGCCCTTTCCAGGCATACCACCCTCCCCAAATTTGGCATGTTCGGCAACCCAGATTGTCTCTGAAAATCCTTTTGAATTTTTATAGAGACTTTATTACTTAGGCATGACTGATGAACTCATTGACCATTGGTGATTGAACTCAATCTCCAGCCTCTCTCCCCTCACAGGAGAGTATGTGTTTTGGGGGGTTGGACTTAAAATTCCAACCATCTAATTACATGGTTGGTTCTCCTAGCAACCAGCTCCTAAACTTAGGTGCTTTCCAAAAGATACCTCATTAACATAACAAAAGACACCTTCATTGCTCTCATCACTTAGGAAATTCCAAGAATTTTAGGAGCTCTGTGCCAGCAACAAGATGAAGAACAAATATATATTTCTTAGTATAAATCACAGTATCACACTTGGGACCATGAAACATATGTTGGAGATAACTGGATGGATGTTTTGGATGATGTGGGTTGTGCAGATCTCTCTAAATTCCTAGAGCTCTTCGAGGTAGTTTAGCTCTCCCTGGAGAACTGTGTAGAAAGACACTGCAAAGCATCCCCAGCAATGCAATACTTATCATAACAAGAGCTATCCCATCTCTTCTCCTAGCTGCCAGTCTGGTAATGAGGATTAATTCACAGTATATCCTAGCTACGAAATGCTGGACTTCACACAGGAGAATAGAGAACATATACCAAGAAAAAGACAAGAATTAGGTTGTATATTTGACATAGTCACAGAGCTCTACAGGACATGCAAAGAATCCCTGGGATCAGGCTTTAAAGTTGTTCGATTAAGCAGGCCAGATTACAAGATAGAATTAAGCAAAAATGCATTTGCTTGGTGGTACTTTCTCAGGACATATGATTCAATACCTTGCAAGGACCATGGGGAATGGAGAAAACTCACTGCTGAGGAGGCTGTTAGCTGTGAGGAAAAAACAGGTCCATGCTGAGTGAGGTGGAAATTCCTGCATTTCTCTGATATATGGTAGAGAAAGGAATGAGATCTCAGGGAGGTGGATATCTTGGAATAGATGTACTGTGTAAAAGCCAGAAGACTCACCTGATGATTAAGTCCCATCATTAAGGCCATGAGGAATGTGCCAGTGAGAGGGGTACCAGCTTCAGTGAGAAATTCAGAGTTGGATCTTCTCTTTAGGCCAGAACGGCTAGTAGAAGAGGGGCTCATAGACCTGTTTAACATCTAGGTGAAATATGAGGCATCAAAGTAAAAGACACCAGGGGACACTGCTTACAGCTAGAAACAAGGAGGTCACTACTGTAGCAAGCAGAAGGATCAGCTGGGCAGGCAAGAAGATTTGTAGAGATGGTTAGTAGAGGATGGTATCTATATAAGCAAAATAGATGGGCAACTAACAAGAGTGCTGCCTAATATCTACAACCAGAAGATAGTAAAAATGGAAAAACACTTCAAAAGTTTGTTCACTTTCTAGACCTGAGCTGATTTTCAAATATAGAGTCTATTAACAGAAGAGCAGAGACCCGCTTCCTCACAGCAAATATATACTCTAATGCTTCCCCTAGTTCATTCCCCAAAGGGCTCATAGCCACTTCACTGGGGGAAGACGAAGACCCAGACATTATGAGAACTCTTGTACACAGAATTTGAGTTAATATCTACACTAGGAGACTCAAGGCTTTTTATAGTTTCCTTGTGAAAAAGGAGAGTAACAGGAGTCCAAGTAGTAAATGGAGTCAAGCTTACAGTGGCTGTTGCGTCTATGAGCAGAATCACCTGGTTATCATTTCTCCAGTCTCTGAGTGTATAATAAGAATTTATATTCTTGGCAGTTGGATAATACCTACACTGAATTCTTGACCTCTGCAATAAAGAGTTCTCAAAGTGAAGAAGGCCAAAGCTAAGTAGAAATCTCTGAAACTGTTCTGTTCTGCTTCTTGAGTAAGATATTAGATTTTTAAAAAAATTTACCATATCCTGGGGGCAAAGGGAGAGATTAGTGCTTCAATTACATATCTAAAGTCTATAGGGATAGTAGTCTCTATTATATCACCATTTAAGTTTTCAGGACTCATCCATTTTCTGAAAGCCAAATTAGGTGGTGTTACTTAGTTCAATTTTGTAGGCTACCACAAGCTCAACTAAATATTTTTCATATTAGTGAAATCATATAATATATGGATTTTGTGTCTGGCTTCTTAGACTTAACACAATGTTTTTAAGGTTTATCCATGTATGAGAACTTACTTCTTTTTGTTGCCACATAATATTCCATTCTACAGATATATCACGTTTTTTATCCATTGTTTTTGTTTATCCAGTCATCATACGATGACATTTGGATTGTTTCCACTCACTAGAATTTCTGGGTCACCTGATAATATCTATGTTTAACCTTTGGAGGAATGCCGAATTATTTTCCAGAGCAGCTGAACTATTTTATATTCCCGCCAACAATTCTTCATACTCTTGTCAACACTTGCTATCATCAACCTACTTTATTATAGCAATTCTAGTACGTGTGAAGTGGTATGCCATTGTGGTTTTGACTTGAATTTCTTTAATAACTAATGATTTTGAGCATCTTTTCCTTTTTTTTTTTTTATTGGCCATTTGTGTATCTTCCAAAAAAAGTTTATTTAGACTCTTTGCTCATTTAAAAATTGGATTTTTTTTATTGTTAATTTGCTAAGAGTTCTTTATACATTTTGTATCCTGGACTACTATATCAGATATGTGATTTGCAAATATTTTCTCCCATTCCGTGGGTTGTCTTTTAATTTTCTTGATAACACATTTGAAAAACAAAAGATATATTTTTTAATTTTGATGAACACCAATTTGATTATTTTTTCTATGATCACTTGTGCTTTTGGTCTTTTATCTAAAAAAAAATTGTTGCCCAATCCAAGGTCACAAAAGGTTGTATTGTCTATATTTTCTTCTAGTAGTTCTATAGCTTAAGCTCTTAGAGTACAATAGGTCTTTGATTTATGCTGAATTAATTTTGATGTATGTTGTGAGGTAGTGCTCCAACTTTATTCTTCTGCATGTGGATATTCTGTTGCCCAGCACCACTTGTTGAAAAGGACTACTTTTTTCCATTGATAAATGGAACCCTTGTCAACATGCTATGATTATTACTAAGGAGAATAGTATGTTTCCCTCCTTGCTTACTGTTATTAAGGTCGCGTTATTAAGGTTTGTTGTGCTTACCAAATTTGTATTCTGTTAATAAAATATTGTTACGGTTTATAGTCTCAGTTCGATATTTAAGTAGATTCAAACTGCCCACAAAAACTTTTTGCCCTAACTTCTCTAATTCTGGAATTACACTTAGTTTATATAGTGTCTGTTTCTTTGAATTTGAAAGGCAGCTTCGCCTTGCATATATTACTGCAGGGGTCAGAAAACTTTCTGTAAAAGCCAGATTACACATATTTTCAAGCTTTTCAGCTTTGTAAGCTTTTTTTGGTCTTAGTTGCATGTACTCCGCTCTGCAGTTATGTTCAAAAGTCACTATAGACAATTTGCAAACAAGTGAATGTGGTTGTTTCAATAACATTTTATCTATCAAAAGAGGCAATGGGCAGATTTGGCCTATGGGTTTTTGTAAACTGGGTCACATATTATTGGATCATAGGATCATAGAATCCCCATAATTTTGGGGACTTGTTTGTTCAGAAAACATTTATTGAGAACATATTACATGCTAACTCTTCTAAATGCTCACTTCACTGGACAAGGCAAATAAAGGCCTTTGCCCTATTAAGCAAATAAATAAAACATGCACACACACACACACACACACACACACATATACAGAGAAACAAAGAAAAAAGAAGGAAGGAGAGAAAAGGAAGGAAAGAATAGGGAAGAAGGAAAAAAATAAGAGGTGGGGGAAATTATACAGAGAAATCAGATGGTAGGGCAGGCAACATTTGCTAGGGTTGCCAGAAAATACTTTGCAGAGGTAATAATGAAAAGTTTTCAAGTATATGAAGATCATGGGAAAATATTTTGGTAATGAGGCAAAGCAAGTTCAAAGTCCCTGTGGTGTGATTGAGAAAAGAGAGCAATGTAGTGTTATTGAACAAATTGATTGAAGGAGAGAGTGTTAAGACTTGAGGTAAGAGAGGAAAGTATAAGAATTGTAAAGCATTTGGATTTCATTCTAAATGCAGTCAGAGGCTACTAGAGAGTTCTAAGGGGAACAATTACATTGTCTAATTTATTTTTGAAAAGATTACCTTGGTCCCATTTGGAGAGAAGATTTTAGTGGCGAAAAGCATCAGACAGTAGTATTTAGAAGGCTTTTGCTATAATTCAGAAAAGAATGGATGGAACTCAGGTAAAGCAAATAAGGGCAGAGGCTTTGGCAAGAAGTGCATTGATAAACGATACATGGGGAAGTGCAGCCAGTAGGCCTTACAGATAGACTGGATTCAATGGATAAAGGAAAGAAGAATAAAGGGCAATTGCTTTTCTGGCTTAAGAAATTTGATGGTGCCCCTTATTGAGACTGCGAAGACTGCAGGAATAACAGCTTTTTTATTTTTTCTTAAGATTATTTATCTGTTTGGTGGGGGAGAGGGGCTGAGGGAGAGAATCTTCAGGCACACCTCGCACTGCACATGGAGCCCAACTTGAAGCTCAATCCCTAGACCCGTGAGATCATGACCTGAACAGAAACCAAGAATGGGACATTCAACTGAATTAGCCACCCAGGTGCCCTGAACAGTCTTTTTTAGATTCAGGGAATATACCTGCATGTGCCCAGTGACAGGTAAAACATATGGCTACATGAAGAAGGCAGTGAAATATACAAATCTGGAATGTAGGATGAAGTCAGAGATGGAGGTAAAAATTTGGAGGTCACTAACTGATAAATGCATGTGATGAAAGGTCATAGAAAAGAGCTCAGGGATGAATACTGGACCATCCTAACATTCACGGCAAAGTAAGGTAAGAAGATGGCAGGTGTGCTGCTAGAGATGGCAGGGGCAGAGTAGTAAGAGAAGGACTGACTGAAAAGGAAAGGAGGACGCACTTCAGTGAGGTAGGAGGAAGACAAGAAGAGTATCACGTCAGAGAAGGTAAGAGAAAATAGAACTTCAAGGAGGTAAACAGACAAGTAAAGAAAGAATATGGTAATGGTTTCTTGTCATCTCTTGAATGAAATTAACTACTAGGTCAAGGCTACAAATGGAACCTTCTGCCTTACAGTTGTTTGTTTGTTTGTTTTTGCTTTTTTCATTAGCTAGTAGAGGAAAAAGGGCTGGTCTGGCCGGTGAGATTGCATAGAATGAGGGGAGGCAACAGTTTCTCATGTGAAATGTGGGATATTAAAACCTGAGGAGCCAGCACAGCTGAAACCAGTGCCAGAAACTAGAGCCTGAAAAGTCATAAGGGTGCATTTGGATAGTTACCAAGCAGAGGATGCCAGAATCAGATATCAAAGCTGAGTTATGGAGCCAGAAAAGCAGAAACTACAAAGACTAGAACAAGCATAAGCAAGTTGAGAATAGATGGGAGGTGTCTGGAACTTCTTTGCAGATCAGGATCTCTTACAGAGATATGTATATATGTCTCTAACAGCCCAGGTGTAGCAGTGCTGGGTCAGGCTCAGATTCCCGTCCCCTAATCTACATAGGCTCTCTTTTCCAGTTCAGGTAAGCAAAGGCCTCTCATGGGTTGTTGAGTGGAAAGCCCTGGCATATTCTGGTGAATCCTTAGCGAAGAGTGGTAACTTGGGAAGAGGAAAATGCTAGTTGGAGCTGGTTTCATGTGTGTGCAAGCTACACAACCATACAGGGCCCTACTCTTAGAAGGACCCCATGTTTGGTTTAATGCTGTGCTGTCACTCTTGAAATTCTTAACATTTTATTCACAAGTAGCCCCACGTTTTTGATTTTCAAATAATGTAGCTATTCTTGCTCACAACTGCTTTTCTAGTCACACGGTTCACATTTTTCCCCTTGACTTGAAGTCATTTTGAATGGGTGCTCTTTCTACCACATGGTTGGGTTACTATACACCATCTGTCTATAGGTTTTATCTACAGGTTGGCAGACAGGAGACTAGAAAAGGCAAAGAATTTCAACAATGCTTTTCAGAAGAAGTCTTAGACTAAGAGCCATAGTCATAGCTTATGTGTCTGTATGGCACATGGAAGAAGGAAATTTCCTTGGTGAACAGTGTAGTGGTGATTAGAACAGACTATAAAGTTTAGGATGGGGCAACCCGGGTGGCTCAGCGGTTTAGCTTTGTCTTCAGCCCAGGGCGTGACACTGGAGACCTGAGATCGAGTCCCACCTCAGGCTCCCTTCATGGAGCCTGCATCTCCCTCTGCCTGTGTCTCTGCCTCTCTCTCTCTCTCTCTCTCTCTGTGTGTGTCTCTCATGAATAAATAAATAAAATCTTAAAAAAAATAAAGTGCAGGATGACAGCAGCATGTCAGTGAGCGGTGTACCACCACCCAGATGACAGGAAGTCATGGAGTACAGGGAAATCCCTGCCAGTGTTGGTTATGGTAATGTCTTGGAACAAGCAGTAACAGCAAGAAGTTTTATTAGCCCTTTTGCCTTCATAGCAGTCCTTGGCCAGGTTGGCAAGGATCCACAGTATTTAGTGAATATTATATTGAGAAGATGGGGAATGTAGGGCAATCACTACTCCTGTTCACTTTGCCACTTGCAAAACTAAGCTTTTTCTAGGTGGTTATGCAGTCTAACCCATAAATTATTTAAGAGTTGAAGCATTTAAAAAATATTCCTGTGTTACCCAGCAGAGACTCGGTGTGTCTGCCTTTGCCCCAACAAGGCTGCCGCAGTAAGTCTGTGTATCATATGATATCACCCAATCTCCATGTCTCTTAATGACCAGAAACTCCTACTTCCTCATGAGGCAGATGTCCATGACTGGGACCAAGATACTGAAGATGCAGGCCCAGGGTATACTTCTACCAGAGCAGAAGTAGGATGCCTTCCACTCTGATATGGGGATAAATAATTTTATCTTTGATGTCTTCCTGGGTTGGATTAGAGTAGACTACAAATAAGTGAAGCGGAGAGGGATGCCAAATGCTAGAATGTTTTGTTTGGTGGTAAATATCTAATAAATCTCTTTCCTTTTTAAAGAATCTGAGTGACATGGGAAATTGAGCACTTAAAGTGCTCACTTAAGAAAAACCCAGGAGCTACTGGACCTCTCTGAATGTTTGGGGCTTTTAAATTCAGAACTACTAGTCTCTGTCTGGGGATGCCACCCTTCAGGGGCTATAGACAGTGATGATGGCAATGCTGAGAGAAGTATAGCTTGTGGGTCCCTTGGGTGGTGATGATATCATGGATCTGTAATCAGGGGACAAAGAGGATCAGGGAAAATGGATGGATAGGCATGGGTAGGCATCATGGTTCCTGAGTCCAGCTTCATGAGGGAAGTTGTATCGAGTACAAGTCCTTCTAAAGGTAGGTGCTATCATCAGTGGCCTGCATTTATCATGGTTTATCATTCTCTTAAATAATTCTGTGGAGTTACTGGGGGCTTCCTACTCCCAAGGACTAAGGGATAGGTGTGGGATTCAGATTACATAGCAGCATTTGTGCTGGGTGTCTACACTTGAACTGCCTGCCTTAACATAGGGTAGGCTTAACAGCCCCTCCCCCCACTGCCTCTGACACTTCGACTAGAAGAAGGGGCAGGTACTTGAAGATAGTGCACGGATCTCCATGCTGGGCTTCTAGACTCATTTTCACTGATTGAGCACTCAGTCTTTTCCTAAATGAGGACGGTCAGAACCAAGCCACTAAAACCTAGTCATGAACTGAAAATGCCGTGCCTGTTCATTCCCTAACAGCTTCATTCCTCGCCAAGGCTGCCATATACTTTTAATTCTGGGAATTTTATGAGGTGCCCTTGGAGGCCTCTCCATTTTTTTTTTTTTCAAGAAAGGGATCTATCCACCATTCATCTTCCATGAGCAAGTGGATCTCTAGATGTCATACTAAAATATCTTTGTCTCTAGATAAAATAATTTAGCCCATGGTAGCTAGGAATATGTTTCAGTTTCATCTCATAAATTAGTTCTACTTCTTTGAGATGATATGAAGTGCTTTTGGGGGAAGTATACATATTTTGTAAAATAAATACTTTCATATTTCAGGTCAGTCTCTTTAATGTCAGTTCGAAGAATATTGTTTGAAATTTCATTTCATGGTCAATTCAGTATGTAATGGATAACATAGGGAGGGGTTGGAGTGATTACCTTGGGCCACTGAAGACATGGATATGTTTTGCACTCCATAGTTTATACCTATTTGTAGGGATGGGCCCGAGTGAATAACCTAATTATCTTTAGGGAAAAAGTCCCTGTATAATCTGCCATAATCTATGGGTTGCTATGTATACAGAAGTGACTATGTTCTCCAGGCTCTTGCCCACTGGGGAATCCCAGAACGGGTTGCTATAAGGGCATCTCACATTTTGTGCTTTGATGAAGGATCTGTGCCATGGAGGGTGGGTGGGATTTCTGCAGGGTCCACCTTTACCTGAAAGAGGGACAAGTTGCTTTAGGAGAAAATTCCTCACAGCGTAAGTCTTTAACCATTTAACCATGTAGAAGCAATGCCTTCCTCTATATTTGGACAATGGGAGTACACATTAAAAAACCTTCAAGATGTTCAATCCATCATGAAACACTTGTAAAAATGCTGAGAGACCTCATTATTTATTTTAGAAGTGTATTTGTTTCCTATCACAGTTGTAATGAATTACTATAAATCACTTGAAGACAAAGCAATACACATTTATTATCTTACACTTTTGCAGGCCAGAGGTTCAAAATCAATTTCATTGGAGTAAGTCAAGGTATCAGCAGGATTGCTTCCTTCTAGAGATTCTGTGGGAGAATCCATTTACTTTACTTTTAAGCTTTTAGAAATTGTATTCTTTAGTTTGTGGCCGCTTTTCTCTGTTTTCAAAGCCAGCAATGTAGCATCTTCAAATCTCTTTCTGTTTCTTGTTTTTGTCATGACATCACTATCTGTCTTACTAGGACAACTCCTAGGATCCTCTTATAAGAACCCTTATAATTTACATTGGGTTTATTCAGATAATCTAGAATAATCTCATCTCAAGATCCTTAATTTGGTTTTATGTGCAAAGTTCCTTTCGCCAGGTAAAATAACAATCACGAGTTTCAGGGATTAGGAAATGACATCTCTGGTGGTGGGCATTATTTAGGCTACCACAAGGAAGCATAAATGTTGAAACAAGAAGTTGATGCCCTTGTCCGTGGTATGGCTTTATTCAAAGTCTTTCACAAATCATCGCAGGAAAACTTTTTTCAGTAGAAATGTTTTGTAAACTCTTTCAGTATAAAACTATCCCGTTTTACTATTGCTAAACCAACAAGCAGTTTACAGTTTAATCACAGACTGTTTTACAAATGTAATTTTAAACAGCCAATTGCTTTGGATATATTTGGTATTCTGCTGGTCAGTGTTATGGCAATAAATTAATTGAATATTGCTCTTCAGTGTTATGGCAATAAATTAATTGAATATTTACACAGTTGTCATGTGCCATTTCTTGAGAGTTCTGGTTTAGCCTGGCACTAAGAATTTCCTAATAAGCACTGTAAAATGACTCCATCCTAAAGTATTGTCAATTTGCAATGGAGATGCTACATACACACAAAACCCATGTAACCAGGAATAGGAATTCTGAGCACTGCGCTCCCTCTTTCTCTTTCTTTATCTGTCTCTCTGTTTCTTGGAGACTTCACTCTGAGGAAGGTGAGCTACAATGCTGTGAGAAACATCATGGAGAGACCCATTTGGTGAGAAATTAATTCTTTCATTTAAGGGTTAGCTAGGCTGTCAACAGCCATGAGTGAGCTAGGAAGTGATTTCTTCTCCCCACTGGCCCCTGAGATAAACACGCCTGACAACAGGACTCACAGCTTAACTGTTCCCAGATTCCTGATTCACAGAAACCACAAGATGACACGTTTGTTATTTTCAGGCACTAGTTTAGGGGGTAAGTTATTACACAGCAATAGATAAATAAAATGCCAGCCTTGAAGATCTTCTACTCTTTTTCTTTTCTTTTCCTTTTTTTTTTAAAGCAGTAAACTACTCAAGTCTGCACTTTCAACTTTTGAATTTGGAGAACCTTACAGAAATGAGTAAAGGCACATTTGGGGGCATCTGAACCAAAGGCAAATCTCTGTTTATCCTAAGAGGTTAAAAATCCAGGGTATACGTGTGATACTGATAAGGGGATTGTGTTGAGAATCCACTTGCATGAAAACTTAATAGCCTTCTGGAAATGAACTCTTTCTAAGGACTGTTGCTCCATTCGCCAAGCCCTAGTGTCAGAAAAAGAGTGAACACAGTTTGGTATGTCATTTAAATGAACTGCTTGATCTGAACACAAAAGAAAACAAAACCAGAATTTTTAAGGAGGCCTTGAGAAATACAAAAACAAAGTGCTTCTAGAAAAGTCTTACCAAAACCTCTGAGAAATGATATACTGACCACAAAGCAGCATAGTCTCTCACTCCCATGGCGTGATGGTACCATGGGGAAGAGGGCCCTCCCTGGACTATAGTAACAGTTTAAAGTACCTTGGACCCTAGAAGGCAAAGGTGTGAAATGGCACTGCCTTCCCTACAAGTGGAAAGGGGCCCAGCGGGGGTTTTACAGGCACAAGTCATCTGGGCTGCTGTAGATATCAGGGTAAGCTCAGGAAATGAGGGAATCACAGAGGCAGCATTAAGAGCTGAGATGTCTATTTATAAGCACCTAGGAGAAGGAAGCCTGGAAATTCCACAGTCACAAAAGGAAACAACAACAACAAAAAAAGGAGAAATAATATACTACCATTAGGACTTTTAGAATGACCTGCATTATGGTCAGTGGCAGGGCCACAGAGAGAATACTGTTTATTGTCAGAGATTATTGATATAGCTTCAAGCCTGGGCATGGCACTACAAAACTGGATTAAAAGTATTGCTGCAGGTCATAGGAAAGGCTACAGGAAGAGCAGCGGTCTTCTCTGAGAGATCAGAGATGGCTTTGCCAGTCTTAGGGGAAGCACCATTTGACCCTGGCTGGAGCTTTCCACTATGGTATTGTAAAAGGAGGTAGGAGTGGGGGAGAACAGAGAAAAGGGTGCTGATTGAAGCCTGCAGAGTCCATAGTACAAAAACATCTACTCTCTCAGGACAGAGAACGCTTCCAATTATGGGGAGATGCTTGATGATGTATAAATAAGTGTTTCAAATCATGGAAAGTCACAGGAGCACATGATGAAATTTCTTAAGATCTATCAGAATGAAGGAAAGTTCTCCTTGTGTGTTGTAGGAATAAAAACCTTTAGCAGGCAATAATAGACAAAGGAGATGAGAGGGGGCTCAGTGTAAGCAAATGGTTGCCATAGTGATATGGTTTCATAGTGGCTCAGATGGAAGGGGAAAAAAAAGTAAACACTCTAGATTCCCATAATTATTACATACTGATAAGAGGAGGAATAGGATGCCAGTTTTAGTTTTGGATAAGCAAAATCCAAGAGGGGGAGAGCACAAATCATTGGACTAGCTACCAAATTAGCCGTCATTTTAAGGCGCTATCGTAGAAATAACTTTGGGGGCCATCCAAATTGGTGGTTGATGGTCAAGCCCTTCTCTAATGTCATGTGTAATAAACATATGGAACTGAGAACTGGAACTATCAAGCATTTTATAACTGACTCATCCATACCACTTTCCCCTGTGGCATGTGACAATGGGGGAAGCCAAGTCTTAGAAATCCAGTTCTACTTGGTGAGCCATGTTAAACTTAGCTTTTCTGGCTCTTTAATAATAAGGCTTAGTTTATGATATTTTGATTTCTTGGTTCTCAAACTTTTGTGTCATAAGTTGATCCTACTCAAAGTTTGGACACAAGCTCCTGCATCTCAGTCATGTTGAGAGAAAGTTGAGAGAACTACACATATGCTCTTGCATCCCACCTCTGTGTATTCTGATTCAATAAGTTTGGGATGGGGCCCAGGAATCTAAAGTTTAGCTAATATATCTCTCTTCTCAAAGTGATGTGGGGACCATCCTTGGAGAAACATAATTCTTGGGTCTTTTTGACTGATGAATTCCGAGGAATGGTAGTGGGGTGATGGCAATCTCCAGAAGAGGAAAATGCAGAGCAGAATGTAACCAGGAAGCTAATAACCTGCCTTTGAAAAATGATTTGCAGGATGAATTCTGTTGTTAATTTCTAGAACCCACAGTAAAGATAAAGGGTAAGTAGGGATTCATCCCTCCAATTCTTCACACACTGAAGATCCAGAAGTAGAATTTGACTCTGGGGACAAAAAAGATTGTGGCCTGGAGCATCAGTTCAGGGTTAGGTGTTGTTTCACTGTGAGTCACAGGCTATGAAGGGGAGTTTTCCACGATGCCAAGAAGTTTTATTAAGGGCTAGCACCAATAATTATTTTGAAAATTATGATAATTCCTACTGTTCTTAAGCACTCACTTGTAAGGCACAAACCTAGACAGTGTTATGTAATTCCTACAATAACCATATAATAATGGACAAAGAGAAAGAGATTTAGTAATACAACCAATTTTATTTAACTACTATGTGGAAAAATTTGGCTTTCAGTCTCAGTCTGACTTCAAAGCCTGTGGGCTACCTCCTTAGTTATTTTGCCTCCCTGAATGGTACTGTGATGGAATGGAAAAGGCTCTTCTAAAAGGAATTACATTTTCACAGGTAAGGTTGCCAAAGACAGACAAGGTTGATTATGGTACTTCCATCATCAGAACTTCTGGAAAGTTTTTACACAGCTCCTAGCCATTTACTTTTTGAGTCTCAGCGTCTCTCAAATCAAGCCAAAAAAGAGCCTCAGGTTTCCCAATTAAAAAAAAAAAAAAACTGTCCATTTTTGAGGATAGAGACTTTTTAGGAATATTACTTGGAGGAATTTAGCAAGAGTCCCGACAGAATCTAAACTGAATGCACCTTAAGACTCTTGCAGAGGTCTACCAAAGGCAGATTTTTATGAGAAAGCAAGCTCCCTGGGAAATAACTATTACAAGGAAGAAGGGAATCTGGTACATATCTGTGCCCAATAATATCATCAGTACTGGAGAGAAAGAGTCATTATTAATATAGAATGGTGTCTACTGCTCAGTCTGTGGGCCCCAAAGGACTCAGGTCAAGAGCTAGAAAGAACCAGGTAACATTTGAAAGAGCTTTTTCATCAAAAAGCCTGAAATCACTGGGAGCTCTGTGCTCATGTAATGGAGTATGACACATATGCCGACTGGGGATTCTTGCCTACCTATGTAGAGAACACATAGCACAAAATTGCTGCCACCCTGAAGGCATTCAGCAAACAGGTGGCTTCCATGATGTCAGCAACATTGGGCACTACATCATGTTTGGCACAGCAGAGAAATTTTAGTCTAGTAGGGCACCTGCATAGTGCATATTTATTTATCAGGATTTGTGCCAGAAAAAGGTCTTCATGAGGTTTTATAAGCCTCAAGCCTTGGTAGCAGACTTTATCACCAAGAGTCAGAAATGGAACAAAAGAGGGGGGGGAAAAGGCAATGATTGCATGTTATTTAAAAGAACTCTGTGTTCTTTGTGAGATAATTTCAGAAATAATTAGGGGAGATTTTAAAGGATTCTAGAGATCTCAAATACTGGATAAAGGCAGAGCCCTGAAGAAGCTGTTTATTACAATTAATGTTGTATTATCTAGTCCCCAGGTGCCTCCTAATATTCCTTGGTTCCTCATATTTCTGTCCTTGTGTTATAGCAAATACACAGTAAATCAGTGCTAATCTATTTCACCAACAGAATACTGTGGAAGTGATGGTGTGTAACTTCAAAGGTAGCTTATCAAAGGCAATGCAGATTCCACCTTGGTTTCTTAGACTGTTCACTCTGAGAGAAGCTAGACTCCATGTGTGAAGGACACTCAAGCACTGCTGTGGAGAGGCCCACGGGAGGGTAACTGAGGCCTCCCATCAAAAATCAGTATTTGCAGGGTTACTTGGGTGGGTCAATCTGTTAAGTGTCTGACAACAGCTCAGGTCATAATCTCAAGGTTCTGGGATAGAGCTCTGCATTGGGCTCTGTGCTCAGCAGGGAGTCGGCTTCTCCCTCTGCCCCTCTCCCTGCTTGTGCCCTCTCTGTCTCTGTCTCTCTCTCAAATAAATAAATAAAATCTGAAAATTAAAAAAAAAATCATTTGCCAGGGGCACGTGGGTGGTCAGTTGGTTAAGCAGCCAACTCTTGGTTTTAGCTCAGGTCATGATCTCAGGGTCATGGAATGGAGTCCTGCAGTGGAGAGTCTGCTTGGGATTCTCTCTCTCCCTCTCCTTTTGCCCCTCTCCCTGCTAGTGCATGTGCACATGCTCTCTCTCTAAAATGAATACATAAATCTTGGGGAAAAAAAAATCAGCATTTGCCAGCCATGTGAGTAAAAGACTTTGGAAGCAGATCTTCCAATCTCAGTCAAATCTTCAAAAGACTACAGCCTGGCCAACATCTGACTACAAAGTCACAAGAAACTAGGAAAGAACTGCTCACACACCCTCTTCCAATTCTTAACCCAGTGAAACAAGGAGAAATAGTAATGGTTGCTCTTGTTTAAGTCACCGAATTATAGAGTAATATGCTATGCAGAAAAGACAGCTAATGGAAATACCTGCATTTTCACTTCTAAGCTAAAAAAAAAGCATGAAGAGAAAGTTTGGATAAGATGTGAATTGTGGGTAGGAAATATCAGAAAGGGAGACAGAACATGAAGACTCCTAACTCTGGGAAATGAACTAGGGGTGGTAGAAGGGGAGGAGGGCGGGGGGTGGGGGTGAATGGGTGACAGGCACTGAGGAGGGCACTTGACGGGATGAGCACTGGGTGTTATTCTGTATGTTGGCAAATTGAACACCAATAAAAAATAAGTTTATTATTAAAAAAAAAAGATGTGAATTGTGCCACAAGTAAAGGGTAGGATGCGATAGGTACTGAGGCAATGGGAAACTTTTCTCAAAAGAGAGATGAAAATGAAGATGCATCTGTGTTCAAAGGGACAAATTTGTCCACAATGTTAAGTATATGAGAACTTAAGTGGGATAGATTGTAGGTCTAGGTTATGGAGGTCTTTCTTTACAGCCACTTTTAAGAACTAGGAAATGAACCTTAGAACATTGAAAATGTGAAGCAAAAGAGTAATGGAATAAATAATTGGTCCTCCAGAATATTATTTGATCTATTGGGAGCTGAATGAAGTAGAGGCTAGAAGACACTGGAATGAAGAAACTGTTCCAGTAACTTAACAATTGTACACAGTGAATCTAAAAGAACCGGCAAACAGACATATTTAGAGAAACTGGACTTACTTTTTCAAATATGACTTTATTTTATGAGAAAACTAAGCAATATTAAAAATTATTTGCAAATCTTTGATTTAAAAGATTTTCACTAACAAAATGTTTACTATTTATGGTAGACATGAGAAACACAAAAATTGATATTTAATTCAAAAATTTTCTTCAATACATTTTTCCCTATACTGTGTTAGTAGCATAGGGGCAATTGTTAAATAATACTTTAGGTTATTTATTATTCCCTGAATTTATAGATAAAAATTTTAAAAAAATAAAGTATTCTTTCTTTATTCTTTCTGTTTTTCAGTGACTTTGTAATTTCTGCCTTGAAACTGCAAGCAGATGGTGTCTATGGAGGAATTTCACTTTTCTCCATAAGGATAGGTACTGAATTATATTAAAAGTGTGGCCAGATGATCTCATTTGCTAGGATGTGGGAAGGGGAGATTTGTTATTACTTTTATCTTTGTTCAAATGTATCTCATTGTTTTCCTTCTTATCTCTGTTTCCTACTTTATTGTTTATCTAAAGAACTCTTATCTCTGTGGGGGGGAAACCCCCTCAATATCTGTACCTGTAATTAACAGTTGCCTTACTCTATAGTTCTGAATCAAGCTAATATACTATACACCCCAAACAAAATACCTGTACCACCTTTCATTTCCTTGCAGTGAAAGGTTCTCTGGCCATAAACCTCATAATTTTGCTTGAGTATAAAGTAGCAATATTAAGAAATGTAAGGAATTTCTAGAGAAAAGGATATATTTAAGGACTGCTGAGATCCAAATAATGTCATTATTCTAATATATATGGCATTAAAAAAAAAAAAACCCTGAAAACTATGACTCATTAATGAACATGAAATCAACTGAGTGTATGATAAACATTTTTTAAAACATGAAATAAAATAGTAGTATTTAATAGAAAATATCCCACATACATTGCGCATCATAAAAGTGTTATTTTATAAAACATTTTTTCCAGTTTTATACATGTTTGTATGTGCATGAATAACAGTGTACTACCTCTAATCCTGGATCATATTCAACAATTTTGAAAACTATTGTTACTTGGGAATATATACTATTGAGACTTGGGAATACATATAAAGTATGCATATATATATAATATTTTTTGGGTAAATTGCTTTTCTTCCAAATTAAAAATAGTATTCAATGGAAAATGGAAATAGAAGTTATAGAAGTAACTTATAAGAAATTGTTTCACATTATTCTAACTTATCCTATGATCTGTCATTATACACAAAGCAAAGGTTTATAATGCTGGCTTAGCTTCAAAATGATCTAATTAGTAACCTTGAGCCAGAAATATGAAAACTTTCTGTATAGGTCCCTTCATCTAAAAAAAAATACAAGAAAAAATAGTAAATATCTTTTCAAAATACTGTTGTGTGATGTCACAGAAAATGACTAAAATACTTTGTGACTATAACATATTTAACATGCTAAATAGCATGCTTCCATTTAAATTTCTGAGAAAGTTATCTTCATTTTTAAAATATTTTTCTCTGCCAACAAATGATACTGCTTTCCAATACAGTTGAAAGTAAAATATATCCTATATGACACTAAGCCATTGAAAACTGTGATGAGTATATGTGGACAATATTGAGGACAGTATTTGTGGAATGACAGTAATAATGAGGGAAAGAAGATTGAAAAGTTTTGTTAGATGGAATATTACTCAGTCATCAGAAATGATGAATATCTACCATTCGCTTTGACATGGATGGAACTGCACAGGATTATGCTGAGTGAAATAAATCAATCGGAGAAGGACAATCATCATATGGTTTCACTCATGTGAAATATAAGAAATAGTGAAAAGGATTATAAGGGAAAGGAAGGAAAGTGAGTGGGTAAAAATTAGAGAGGGAGACAAACCATGAGAGACTCTAAAATATTGGAAACAGACAAAGGATTGCAGAAGGGGAGGTGGGTGGGGAGACGGGGTGACTGGGTGACGGGCACTGAGGAGGGCACTTGATGGGATGAACACTGGGTGTTATATGTTGGCAAATTGAATTTAAACTTAAAAAAGGAAAAAAAGGATTGTTAGAGTAATATTTTTGATCCTATATAATAAATTTCCCTCACGACTTGTTATATTTGCATTAATTACTGCTTCTATAACCTTGTGTACCCATATCTGGCTACATGGAAATTATATGCTTTGGGACCTGCACTCCATTTCATACTTGGAGAGCCTCAGATTCATGGTCAGCCCAACCTTGGACAAAATAGAAATGAGCGATAATATCATTAAACTTTCAAATTATTGTAGAATAGAAGCTTAGAAAGAGCAAATGGGCTTAAATTTAGAGCCGTATCGATGACACGGTGACTCAGAAAAACATCCGGAGTTTGAATGGTGGTTTGCTAAATAACTCTTTAGTAACCTGAGTTTTCTTACACATTTACAAGCTACTTTTCAATTAAAAGTAATTCGATCTGATCCAGCAAGTATTTATTGATTCCCACTTAAATGAAAAGCATTGTTACTTTACTCTTATGGTTCCTACCCTCGAAGTTGGTAATCTAGGATAAAGGTAGCAAGCACATGATTCAGAAATCGAAGCAGAATATGTCAAATGACTCAGAAGAGATCACCAGCAAAGTGCGTTAGAGATGCTTATTCATTACTGGGTTTCATTAGAGAGTGATAATGTGTGTCTTAGAGAGGTTATTGTCAGGATCAAGTCAAATAATCTACAGAGAGCAATTGGGACACACTAAGTCTCAATAAATATTGCCATCATTGTTTTCATCCCTATAGCTGCTGCTTTTATTTTTCCCAAAGTAGTTTATTTATATAAGGGCAATCACATTTGCTCACTTAATCTTCATTTGTGATTCTGGTTGTCTCAAATTTACTGGATCAGAACACTGATAAAATCATATATACTGACTGCCAATCATTATTATTTTTAAAAGATTTTTATTTATTTATTCATGAGAGACAGAGAGAGAGAGAGAGAGAGAGAGACAGAGACCCAGGCAGAGGGAGAAGCAGACTCCCTGCGGGAAGTCTGAGTGGACTCAATCCCAGGACCCCAGGATCACAACTTGAGCTGAAGGCAGATGCTCAACCACTAAGCCACCCAAGCATCCCCTTGACTGCCAATTAATACAATACAATACAATACAATACAATACAATACAATACAATACAATACATAGGAATGGAATGGTAGATGTTAAAGACCTTCAATAGATGAGTGGTAGCTGGTTATTGCTGTCCAGAAACTCTCCTTGGCTTTGTTAGGATTTCCAAGAGAAGAAACTCATTTGGAAGTGAAAATAGCTTCCTTGGTTCCCTAGAGACTTGGCTGGTACAATCACCTTTCCTCTCTCCCCAAGTTCAGGAACTTCATTGTGAACTCCCCTGGCATGTAAATCCAGTGATCTCAAAGGCTCTATGAAGAGCCTTTGCTCAGCCACACAAAGGTCACACTATTCGGTCATTAGAAGATGTCTGCTTTGTCTAGAACACCCAGTCTAAGTGACCCTGAAATCATTCTTCGATTTTTAAAATTATTCCAACTATAGCTGAAATATAGCTTTTTCTCTTTCCTCAAACATTTTTTTTTTATGAGGAGAGGGAGCATAACAGTTATTTACAAATTGACATCTTTAATGTTCAGCTGCCATTCTGCATTGAAGGTGTAGCTATCCAAAAGTCACTCTTCCTTTTGTGGGCTGTGATGAATGTCAGCATGTGCTTCACAAGGAAAAAGCACTACCAGATTTCATCTTACCAGGCTGTTCGACCTTTGAAGATGCCCCCCATTTCTTTGTCTATATTCTACATAGAGTCTAGCGAAGGTGATTCTCAAGCAAATATTTTTTTTTTTTGTATTTTTTTCTATACTCTCCTGCTGTTGCACTCCCTGCAAATTCTATGCAACATAATCAATTTGCCAAGTGAATCCTTGGGTGGATTGACTCAGGAAAAATCTTAAGAACTTTTTGACTCTCCATTATTTATTGTGATAACGCCAGAGGTTGTTGGTGTGTTTCAATGTCTTTCTCTGCATATTCAGATTATGCAATGTAAGTTTTAGACAAATATCCAGTTTTTTTTTCCATTTTAAGGCAAAAAGGACATGATCTGCACAGAATCAACAGATATACCAAGGTTTATATGGTTGTGTTTTAACCGTAATTAGATTGCTTTGATGGCACGCAATTTAGTATGGTACAAGGAGAATACTAGAATTCATACTGAGGCTGGTCCTGAAACTGTCACTTTTTAGTTGCATGATTTTAGAAAACTGTCTTAATCTCTTAAATCCAATGTTCTCATCTGGGAAATAAAGAGCTACATCCTGTGAATCCCAAAGCTACTTGAGGACTCTGAAATTATACAAATCGAGCATGCTATGACCAGAAAAATAAAATTAAGTGGAAAGTTGAATTTGATAATTCAGGTAAAAATATCTAGCACATACTAGAGAAAAGACAAGGTGGAGTACTTGATTTACTTATTTATCAAATGTATATTGCACATTTACTCTGTCCTTGGTATTGGACTAAGTGGGGTGTGTGTGTGTGTGTGTGTGTGTGTGTGTGTGAGTGTGGTGGAAATTCTAAAACAAGACAGAGTCTAGTTGAGAGAGATTGGGTGTGTACACACATAACCCTCTCTGACAGAGGCTCTCCATTTTTAGGAAATTAACTAGACATTTGAGCCACAATTTATTTTATCTTTTAAGACAGCATTTGATGTTCTCAGATAAATGGCTCAATCTAAAGTTACTTCAGAGTGAAATAATTTTACTGTATATCAGAACATCACAATTTGTAGGCAAAGGCTTGCCAAGTCCATAAGTATATGTGGGTGTACTTGTTTAAAAAAAAACATGTGATTAGGCCAGAAAACTCTTCTCCTGATCTACCTTACTTGAAGACAAATAAGCCAATCCCAATCCTGACTGATAGTAATAATAATTTATAAAACAGGTGGTAGAGCTGAACAGAAAGATTAGAGAAAGGTGTTCATCAAATTCACAGTGACATGCTTGTACAAGAAAGCAGCAAGGAAATAGATGGTTGGTGTCTGGGACTGTTGGGTTCTGGTAGGTAATTTTTCAGCTTTGATTAATGATGCTACCAGGCAACAGTTCCTAATCCCATATAGCATATTAGAAACCCATATCTTTCTTCACACAGGCTCCTCCCATCCAGATTGCAAACTGTTTTCAGGGTCCTTGTTTCTGAGGCAACCACACACATAAATACATTTTCTTAGTTTATGTTTAATTGTTCTTAAATGTTTGGTAATAGATTAAAAGCAGTTTATAAATACAATTGTTCTTGATTTAGTATAGTAGCATTAAGTGAATTTGTCATAGAAATAAGCAGAAGATGATTTCAGATACAAGCAGATAGTTATTGAACAATTTATATGTTAAGGTGGAGGAATATAGGAAGAGGCACATGGCTTGTTTTAGGCATATACAGAACACTGAAGACTTTTTTTTCTAGAAGACAGGGACATGTCTTAGAAAAGTAATCAATGATGAGAAAGAAGAATGGGGAAATGAGATTAAAATATGTTAACTTCAATAACCCAAGTGAATGACCATCAAAATTTATGCTAGAGCAGCGAAAGTGGGTATCAAGCAGTCATCAGAATTTGATGACTGGTTGACAATGAGGAATGACAGATGCTGTCAGGGACTAAACCTAGAAAAACTAAAGACGACTCCATTTTTGAGCTAATTATGTTTGGAGGAAAAAGAAAAGAAATAAGATTATTTTTTTCTATTTTATTTATGGATAACTCAAATCTATAGAAAAGGTACAAGGATAGTACAATAAATACCATAAACTGTCCTCTATGCCTCTTTACTAGGTTCACCAACTGTTGACATTTTGCCCATATGATCTCTCTCTCTCTCTCTCTCTCTCAGATACTTTGCCTCTCAATATTTTGGCATATATCTCCTAAAAACTAGTCTACTATCTTATATAATCAAAATATGATTGCCACCCTCAAGAAATGTAAAATTATTATATTTATTATCTAATAATTATACACATTTTCCCAATATTCACAATAATGTCTTTTATAGCTTTTGTTTGTTGGAAGGACATCCATGTTGATATCCTGGTATATAGAGCTACAGCATCGATTTATTGTTATCAATGTAAATTTGAGAGTCACTCACTAGTATGGAACTATTCCTAAGCCAATAGTTTAGATGAGATCACTAGAAAGAGATAATAGGTAATAAGGTTAATCAAGGAGAGCACCTATGGTAATTTTATACTTTTCAAATTCGCAAAATTATTGTGTAGTGAGTATTTTCTGTATTTTGGTCAAGCAAAATTACTTAATTAAGAGACTTATTTATGACAAGTTATTAAAAGGTGGGGCTAAGATTTGGTTTCCTGATTCCTAAGCATCTGGTCCTTATACTATAACACAATTACAGCCCATGAATACATAGTATCAGTTCTGGAAGACACTTTAATGTGGCTTATTGAATTTTCCAAAGATAGTTGTAATAATAATTCCCAACACACTTGTTCTTTTGCAATGTGACTTGCCATTCCCCTATCAAATGAGTGGGGTCAATATATTGTCCTATCAGGTCATGTCATGGAGACATGAAATGCATGTTTCCCTTTTTACTGGTGATGTATAATATAATCAATAAGAGTTAATAAATAAATATTTGTTTATTTACATCTTTACATTATTCTAAGAAAGAATTAAAGCAGGTAGAGATATTTTATGATGTTTCTACTTAGGTTCTCAGAATGTATACTTCATTGAACCTATTTTTCTAACTAGGTGCATGGGTTTTTTTCAACATAATCTTTTCTTCTCCCTTTCAGAAATCTCTTCTTTCAAAAATTATTTTTTTTAAATTTTTACTCTTTTCTATGTATTCACTTCTTTGGGTGTGTGTGATAATTCCAGTACAATTAACACAGTGTTATACTAGTTTCAAGTGTACAATATAGTGATTCAACACTTCTAAATATTACTCAGTACTCATTAAGATAAGTGTACTCTTGATCTCCTTCACTTATTCTCCATTCTTCCCCTCACCTGCCCTCTGGCAACCACCAGTTTGTTTTCTGTATTTATGAGTTCTTGTTTGTCTCTTTTTTATTCTCTTCGTTTTGTTTCCTTGTTTCCACATATGAGTAAAATTATACAGCATTTATCTTCCCCTGACTGACATATTTCACTTAGCATTATACCTTCTTGATCTATCCATGTTGTTGCAGGTGGCAAGATTTTATTCTTTTTCTCTGGTTGAGTATTATTCCTTTCAAGAGCTATACCTGCCATCTTAGAGACATGGTATCTAGCATAATTAGTTTCATGAGTTGATTGAAATGCTCACATAAAACCATATGTATAATAATTTTGCCAGGTCCACTAGTCAAAGGCTTATACAAAGAGTGATAGAATATATTTTCAAAGCAGGAAATAATTACTTTTTGAGTTAGAGTCTCTGAGAAGTAGTGGGTAGACCTCAAGGAAGAAGGGAGGTAGCATAAAGTATGGTGAAAATAACCCCTCTCTGTAACTCATTGATTAGCATCAGATTTTGTGACTTATTGCTTACTTGGTGTGAAGCACGGTGCTCTGAACTAGAGGGCACAGTTTTATTCAGTCTATAACCTCTAATAAAATTTCCTTTAATTTTATTTAGTTGATTTATGGCTATTGGTATTCAAAAATCCTGGTAAAACTTGAAGAATTTTTTAAAAAGTGTCAATAATGGGGTTCTACTACTTTATGAGCCAGATTAGCTCTTTATTTCCATTTTTATATTTTTAGAAAATTATCTGTATCTAGTGAGAAATTCAAACAATGTCACTTATCTCCAGTCCTTTAGTTTCTTCTCCAAAGTCACCCTGTTTTCTAATTTTTGTATATATACATTCAGAGATATTCTAGATTTGTCAAACATATACATACATTTCTATATCTCCTTTTTTGTGTGTGTATTTAGTAGCATATGATTTTTGCTTCTGTATATTTTGTTTTTTTTACAATTAGTTTTTAAAATAAAGTTTGGTCCATATAAGTACATATTTCAAGCAACATAAGTATAGTATTCTATCATATGCCTTCATCGTGATTCAGTTAATTGCTTTTTTTCCCTTAAGTAGCCCTACAGGGCTTGAACTCTCAACCCTGAGATCGAGACTCAGATGCTGTACCAGCTGAGCCACCCAAGTGCCCCCATATAATTGCTTTCTATTGACAGACACCTCAGAGCGCATATCAACTGATAAATGGTACTTTCAAAGTTTGAAGTTGTGAAAATGCAACATAACTTCAACGTCTTTGGGTGAATTATACCAAACACCACAAGGTGGGGATACCAGGTCATTGAAGTCTATCTCTGAGTTTGATTCTGTATCTTCTATGGGGTTGTGAGTTTATGTGACTGTGTTTCTGTGCCTCTCCTTGTGTCTTTTCCCATGTGACTTGGTTTCTTTCTGTCTATGCATGCACATTTCTACTCCTTAATCCTTTATTCTTATTTCACTGTTATGTAGATATACTTTATACTTTATGTGTGGAACAGTAAAAAGTGTGGTGACTGAACCAAGACTGAATTCTGGTCCTGCCAGTAACCAGATCTCAGACCTTTTCTCTTTACAGCTTTACTTTTTACATTCAAAGGCATTGATTTCACCATTTGTCGAGCAAAATAATCTCCAAAGCTCTCTTTTCTACAATTCTATGCATTATTTTATGTATATATCTGCTTAGTCTCTCCCTCATCTAATAAATTTTGAGTATCTACTATTTACCAGGTAATGTGGGAAGCACTAGTAGGAATCGGGGAGAATGCAAAGATACATGAAATGCTTCCTAGTTTTGGCTCAATCGACAGAAGAGTACAAACAAATAATTACATTGTGAAGAGTAGCAAAATGTGCCAACCCACAATTTGCCTCTTTGGCATACAGATCATTTTGAGCTGATTATTTTGAGAAACAGTAGACACGGAACAAGCTCTGAAAACAGAGTATAAGTTACCTTTTGCAAGGGAAATTTACATTTATAAAACAAATCTCCATTTGTAAGGGTGCCTCTCTCTACCTACTAAGAACAGAAAGATGACACTAAATCACAAGAGAATCTTACTAATGGAGATGGCACAGATTTAAATTTGCATAACGAACCTTGGCCATGTTTACCCAGGCTTCTCCTGGTAACCTCTCATAATTGGCCCCTTCCCCATCCCCCAACATGCATCCCCTTTCTTTTTGTCTGGAGTGGAAGATGATTTTAAGCTGGTGGTTTAGGCTGCCTCAGGGAGTTACTCATTTTTCCCTGTGTGTCTCCCATGTATATATGATGTATACACATTAATAAACTTCCATGATTTTTCTCTTACTAATCCATCTTTTATTATAGCAGGTCTCTGCCAAAAATACAGAAGGGTAGATGCAAAAGTGTTGTTCTTTCTTTACACTTGTTTATAATTACACTTATTAAATAGAATTTTTAAGCTCTTGCTTCCTAATTTAAAATGTGGAGCAGTAGAATAGTTATATGCCCCTTGTAATTTTTTTTCTTATTGTAATTCAACTAATATTTTCTGAGGACCATTTGCCCTCAAGAGAAATAACCGATCAACCAACTAAATGAACAAAATTCTGAGTATATTATTTGAAAAGGTAAAGTGCTCAGGACTTTGCATGCCAGATAGCTTAATATTTTTAATGATTCTCTTCAGTTTGTACTCAAATATTATAACTCATATGCTTGGTAATTGGGTACTGCAGATGCATGTCTCACTCTGATTAATAAGGGATGGATAGTGCATGAAGCGCAGGTTGTGAGGGAGAGACTTAATTTGTCACTGACAAAAGGCAGAGTGAGAATCGGAGATCTGGAGCTCCCTTAGGCTCCTAACTATATAGGAGCACAGGGGCAGGAAGCCAGAATTGAAAGAGAAAAAGACCATCTTTATGGAAACAGTAAAGTGAAATGTTTCCTTGGAGCCTTGCTCCATTTCAAAATAAATACAGAGAATCTGCTCAGAGCTATTTGCAGGCTTCTCTTCCATCAAGCCTGTGCTTACTAACCTAATACAGAGTCTTTAAAAAATATTTTTTAAATGACAGATATTTAATTGGAAGGTTAACATTTGCAGACAAGAAACAATGGTACCCAATTTATAAAGAGGTGTTGATAATTAAAATGTGAGTGGGATGACATTTAACAGCCCACTGGCTGAAAAGTCATTAATATTTTAATTCATACAATTTTTTTAATGTTGTTTAGTTTTGTTTTTCTGTGAAAAAGGAAGCACCATGAAAATGATCTGCCAAACGTCAAGGCTGTATTTATTCCTATAGGCAAGACGGCTAATCAAATTAAAAGTAAAATTGCATCAGACCATGTAACCAGTTGCAAGAATAAAAGTAAAATTTGCATTTTGTCATCTTTAATATTTAAATGATTATATTTAATATATAGAGCTGAATCTTACATAAATATATCACCTTTCTGAGCTTCAGTTTTCCCATCTACAAGGGGAAATAATAAGAGTAATACAAAAAAATATCTGATTGGATTATTTTGAGAAATACATAAAATAATGAGTTTTAAATACTTGTAATTGTGCCAGGCTCCATTCTTACATTATTATGTGATCTTTAAAGTCTATGGAATCTGAAGACTATATATGGCTCTAGGGCAGAGAAACAAAGATGAATATGACTAATAAATGGGTATAACTTTAAAGGTTTGCAGAAATTGAAATTTAGATGCATTATCCTGTTGAGAAGAGCTGAAGAATTTCTATCTGTAATTTATTCCCGAGGAATTAATAATCTACTATTTGCTTAAAAGGGACACTGTTGTGGGTGGGTTCTGAGCGTATTGAAAAATTTCAACACTTTGTTTTTAAAATAAATTACATACATTTGGTCAAATAAAAATATTTTAATATTTATTATATTGGATAGATACCTTTAAATATCAACGTTTAACATGATTCCATTAAAATCAAGCCTCAAGTACACTGATCCATTTTGCCAAATGGCTCCAGTTCTTTCTCCTTAGTAAATAATAGGACGGAGGTTCTTAGTAGAAACTGACAGATTCAGAGAGAAGCCTTGTTCAGGAGCTTCTTCAAGCTTAGCACCAAAAACTCAAATACAAAAAAAAATCTCCTGGAAGTGGCTCTCATCTCTTTTGAATGGTTATTCATTCGACTCACCTTTGCCTGAATTCTGAACTTTGCCCAGTGGTGCTCCTTCCTTCCGTCTCACTAGTCCCAGCCTTCTCCCCTCTTTCTTGTTTTTCCTACCTTTCTCCCTCCCACAGTGAAAAGAGCAGTATGGAACTTCCCTCCAGAGACCTTCCACCTCAAAGAGCCATCTGGGTTTAATGTATAATGCATGAGAAGCAGCATGAGCTGTGGATGATTCCAAAGAGAAGCCTTTTAGGCTGGGCTCAGGAGGCATTCCTCAATAATAATTAGAAAATCAAACAGCTTCTTACTGTTGTTCTAGTCATTTCATTGCAGTGTAATTACCCTGGCTCAAATAGTGCTAGGAGACTGATATATTGCTATAATACAACCTTCTCAACATAATCATTGTGCAAATTCACTTATTCATTAGTAACGGGTTCATTGTCCTCAGATCCTCCTACTTAGACTTGACTGGAAATGTCAGGTTTTAGGTACACTATTCTAACTTGAGCTGTATCACTAAGGTCTCTGGCAGAGACAAACAAATATGACACTTGGATGTTAATTTTCAGTATCTTATAATAAGCAAGCAACTATTTGGGGAGAGGCAGAACAGGTCATGGTTCAAGCATGGTCATGAGACTCATGACATCAACTTTTGAGAGATGTCTTTTCTCTTTCCTTCTAGACTAGGACTAGTATTTGAAATAAAGATGGTGACTTTTTACTCCACTATATACAAGATTTTTGCATGTAGTCTAGGATTAAAAAAACCCTGAAAAGTAGTAGAATGTAGAAATATTTACTGGGTACTTGATATGTGTGACAGGTACCAGAATAAGCCACCTCAAAATATGCCACTTTGGCATATGGATTATTTTGAGCTAAAGGCCACTGAGAATAACCAGATGCAGGAAAAGCTCTAAAAACCAGACACAGGTTTTCCTTTTATAAAGGAAATTTCCATTTGTAAAGATGTCTCTCCCAAGCACCAGGAAGAGTACTCTTAATAGGCAACACTTAAATTTGCATAAAAATTTTTATTAAACAACTTTTGTTTACCAAATTTTTCCTAGTTACCTTCTCATGAATTGCTTCCTTCTCCCAGAAGCCCCAGATTCCTTTCCCTTTGGTTAGCCTAAGATGGTATATAAGCCCAACTTCTAAACACTCCTTTGGGTTGCTCATCACTGAGTGTGCTCATATGTACATGTGTGATGCACATATTGATAAAGTTCTGTTTCTTGTTTATCTGTCTAGAGCTAGTCTAATTTATAGGGCTCCAGCTGGAGAACCTAAGATGGATAAAAGTACAGATTTTTTTTCCTCCTCTACATATGTAAAGAACTCTTCGTTAAATTCAAAAGGAAAGAGGGAAGGAAGGAAAAGAAAGGATGAGAAGAAAGGTAGGAGAAAATAAGGAAGGTGTTTCTCCAAAGAATCAGTGTGCCTGATTTCACTATTTATGTCTGCAAGGACAGCTCTATAATTCTTTGGAAAACCTTGCAGGAGATACATTACTTATTTGAAGAAATTAGTCAAGGAGTTGGCAAAGGTGAACAAAGGCAAGCCTGATGCAGAACAATATAGGGAATAATTCATCTCATTTACATAGGACCTGCGGTCAAAGCTGGTGAGTATTTTATATATGAAGATATATGCATAATTACTTCAGAAGGTTCTAGGGCAAAGGTATTTGATACAATTACCTGAATATTTTATAAAGGAGAGAGGACAACATTAAAAAAAATCACAGATTCATTAAGTGTAAAGGAAGTTTAGGATGAGAGTGTAGACTTGCAGAATCACTGAACTTAAGTTCACACAGGATCCTAGATAATAGATAGCTCGATCCTCTTATTTTGTACATTAGAGGACTGGGAACCAGCTTATACACCAAACACTTACTTTATGTCTCCAATAGGTGGAGAGTCAACCTCTGCTTGAACACTTCAGTGACAGAGAGCTCACTTTTCCTGTGGCCAAGAAAATTTGAGTGTCTTAAATCATCCTACAAATTTTCCTTTAGCAAAGTTTAAATTCCTTCTTCATTAGAAGCAAATAATAAAACAACGATTTTATCTGAAATGTGATAGACCACTTTAACATTTATTTTTTGTACATTTCAGCATTTAATTAGCACAATGACATTTCGATGTTGGGGCAGAAATCAATAGGAAATGATGGACTGTTTATTGGTAGTGTAAGGAAAACTGGTTTTTTATACAGATTGAGGACCTAACAACATATATGTAGTTAAAAATCTGCCTGTGAAAAATGGATGTAATAAAAGCAGTGGAAGACGATGCAGAAGAATATTTTTGTGAATTAGGGAGTAGGAGGACTTTTTCAAACAAACCTTTTAAATTGTAAAGCTTGAGAGGAAAATATGTTTTTATCAGAATAAAAGATCTATTCAATGAATGACATCATAAAGATAGTAACACAGATAACAGAATGGTAAAGGGGAAAATGTTTGTAATATCTACAACTGACAAGGGGTTAATATCTAAAATATATAAGGAGTTTTTGCAAATTAACAAAAAGAAGACAGAAATCCCAATGAAAATGTGCTTAAGATCTCAAAAGATATTTCCAAAAAGGCAACTTAGTAAGTTAATAAAGAGATGCTTAAATTTATTTGTAATGCTGAAAACACAAATCAAAAGGGTCATGAGCTATCATTTTACACCTATGCCCCTGGCAATAATTAGAAAGTTAGGTGGTACCAAGTATTGACTACCTCATGATCGAATAGTACATATTTATTGCTAGTGGGAGATAAAAGTGATGGAGCCATTCAAAAGAATGATATAAACTGACCTACTCAAGATAATTTTTCCTTCTTCTTCTTCTTCTTCTTCTTCTTCTTCTTCTTCTTCTTCTTCTTCTTCTTCTTCTTCTTTTTAAAGATTGTATTATTTATTTGAGAGAGAATGGGTGAGAGAGAAAGAGCAGGAGCAGGAGGAGGAGCAGAAGGAGAGAAGGAAGCAAACTCCCTGTTGAGCTGGAAGCCTGAGGTGGTTGGGGGGATGGGGGATAGGCCTCAATCCAGGGACTCCGGGATCATGAGATGGTGACCTGAGCCGAAGGCAGAAGCTTAATAAAATGAGCCACCCAGGTGCCCCTCAAAATAATTTTTCTTGTAGCTTATGTCTAAACTAGTTCTTTTCTCAATATATATCCCCAGGAAAGTCTCACATTGATACATAAGCGACGTATACAAGGATATCCATTGTTGCATTATTTGTGGTGGTGGAAGTTGAACCAATCTGGGGGTTTATCGCTGGGGAGAACAGATAGAAGAAAGTGGTGGGTATATACCATGGAATACTCTGTAGTGGTTAGAAACAATGAATTCTGTTCAGGTAGCAAATAGGGATGAATCTTAAAAACCTAGTGCTTAAAAAAGTGAATAAAAATATGAGTAACACGCAAAATTATGTACCCAAATGAGCCTTCTATTTGAATTCAATGTTTGAATCCATTCATCCAAAACAAACAAAATCACATTTTCATAATAGGACACACAAACAAAAAGAAATACATTGAACAGAATGGAATGGCTTCCTGGAGAGGAAGTAGTAAATAGGAGGCAGGTAAGGGCACAAAAGGAACTAAATGAAAAACAAAACAAAACAAAACAAAGAGAGGCCTTTTTTTTATGGCCAATGTTAATAACACACCAGGAACTCAGTCTTCTGCACCTGAGGGTCAAGGAAAAATGTTATCCTTTAACAATGACCTTGAAAGAGCCTGAAGGGCCCTTTGAATCATGCAAGAAATCATTAATGCACTTAGTATCAGTGAAATTTTATTGTACTCTAAATATTTGGCATTACAAAACTGCGGATGAATACGGGGGGTTTATTTTAAATTAGTTGAAAACATCCAAACTAATCAGATATTCTGATGAACTGTGAGGCTTTCTTAAATAGGTAGTTCAGGAAGAAAAACGTTGCAAACCTTGCTAATAAACATTTATTCCTGCCACCTCACTACACTTGTCACTGTTTTGCACTTCTAACCTTATTTGGGAACTCTTTTCAGTCTTTATTATGCTGGAAGCTATTGTCTTTCCTTTTTTTTTTTTTTTTCTTTTCTTTTTATCCTTGCCATTAGTTTTTTTTTTTTTTTAAGCTATTATGAGATAAAGTCTTAGAAAAGACTTTAGAATTTAGAAAAATTACTTCCTACTCAGGAACAGAAGTAAAAGCCCATGGGTAATTGACAGCGTGAATGTAGGGCAGGTTTAGGGGGTAAGTGACCTATGGCACTTAAACATGATCTGCAGTCACCATCTTGAAATCCTTAAGGATTTGCTTTAATAAGGATCCCCATACCATGCTTTGGACTCTCAAATTATGTAGCCAGTTCTGCATAAATAGACACAGCATTCACTTTATTTGACAATACTTACTGAACATCACTTGTATACTAGGTACTGTGCTAGGGCTGGCAACTCAAAGGTAATTAGGGACCGCTCATCTCTTTGGGAACTCATCATAACACGAGAGGTACACATCTGAACAATTATTTTACAGAGCAATATGTATTCATAACTGTGCAAGCCTGCTTCAGATGAATGCATTTTTAAAAATATTTTATTTATTTACTCATGAGAGACACAAGGAGAGAGGCAGGCTCCCTGCGGGGATCCTGATGCGGGACTCGATCCTAGGACCCTGGCATCGTGACCTGAGCCAAAGGCAGACACTCAACTACTGAACCACTCAGGCGTCCCCAGACGAATGTATTTTTTTTTTTTTGAGAGATGTGGGGGTTACAAATGAGCAAAGGGACTAGAAATATTTGTCCCACACTAATACATAGAGTCAAAGGGATATTAGAATTACTTTATTTAAAATACAAGGGAAGTAAATCATGTCTATCCAGAAATGCTCTGCAATCCATGTGGAAATAACTCCTATTGTTATTTCAAGCAGAATCTTTGAAGTGTCAAGCTACTTAGCTTTTGCTTTTTAACTAAATAGTGACTTGGAAAGCAAAGGAAAACTGGGTCCAATTTCATTGGCTTCATAGTGCTTTGTGACTGGTGTTCTTCATTCATTTAATTTTCTTTCTTTTTTTTTTATCTCTTCTTTTTAACTTTTTGACCCTTTCACCATTTCTCCCAACCCACAGCCCAGCCTCTCGCAACCACCAATCTATTCTATGAGCTTTTTTTTTTTTATTCCGCATATAAGAGAGATCATATGCTACTTGTCTTTCTCTGATTTATTTCACTTAGCCTAATAACCATCAAAGTCGATCCATGATGCTGCCAATGGCAAGATTTCATTCTTTTTTTTTTCATGGGTGAATAGTACACTGTATACATACACACCATAATTTCTTTTTCCATTCACACAGTGATTGATACTGAAGTTGTTGCCCTATCTTGCCTATTGCAAATAAGGCTGCAATGAACATAGGGGGTACATTTATTTTTTCAAGTAAATGTCTTCATTTTCTTTGGGTAAAAACCCATAAGTGGAGGGGTGCCTGGGTGCTTCAGTTGGTTAAGCATCTGCCTCCTTCTCATGTCATGATCTCAGGGTCCTGAGATTGAGTCCCACATTAGGCTCCCTGCTCAGCCATGAGCCTGTTTCTCCCTCTCCCTCTTCCTCTCTCTCCCCTCCCCACTACACGCACACTCTCTCTCTCCAAATAAATAAAATATTTTAAAAAACCCCATAAGTGGAAATACTGAATCATATGGTAGTTCTATTCTTAGTTTTTTGAGGAGCTTTTATACTGTTCTCCATAGTAGTTGTACCAATTTACATTCCCACCAACAGCCTACAAGGTTCCCCTTTGTCTACATCCTTGTCAACACTTGTTATTTCTCAAGTGTTTTCCCTTCCTTTCCTCCCTCCCTCCCTCCCTCCCTCCCTTCCTTCTTTCCTTTCTTTTTTGTCTACTGTGGCATTTTCTTTTTTCTAGAGAGAGAGAATGTGAGGGTGGAGGGTGGGAGGTGGTGGACAGAGGAGGGAGGGAGGGAGACAGAGAGAGAGAGAGAGAGAATCTTAAGCAGTTTCCATGCTCAGTGTAGAGCCCAACACAGGGCTGGATTTCATCACCCTGAGATCATGACCTGAGCCAAAATCAAGAGGCAGATGTTTAACTGACTGAGCCACCAGGTGCCCCTATTTCTTGTCTTTTTGGCAATAGCCATTTTAAAGGTATGAGGTGATCTCTCTTATGGTTTTAATTTACATTTTCCAAATGATTAATGGTGTTGAACATCTTTTCATTTACCTGGTTTGGCCATCTATGTCAGTCTTTTTTGGAACAATATTTCTGCCCAGTTTTTAATCTCATGTCTTTTTGTTTTGTTTTGCTATTGAGTTGTATGAGCTCTTCATATATTTCGGATATCAGCCTCTTATCAGATATAAGATTTGCAAATGTTTTCTCCCATTCACTAGGTTGTCTTTTCATTTTGTTAATGGTTTCCTTTGCTTGTGCAGAAGCTTTTTTAATATGATGTCGTCCACTTATTTTTTTTTTTCTTTTGTTGCTTTTGCTTTGGGTGTCAGGTTTAAAAAATCATAACCATGACTTATGTCAAGGAGCTTACTATGAATTTTTTCCTGGGAATTTTATGGTTTCAGGTCTTACATTTAAGTCTTTAATCTATTTTGAATTTTTATGCATGGTGTAGGATGGTCAAATTTCGTTCTTTTGCATAAGGCTGTTTAGTTTTCCTAACACCATTTATTGAAGAAACTATCCTTTCTCCATTATATATTCTTGGTTCCTTTGTCACAAGTTGATTATATACGAGTGGATTTATTTCTGGTCTCTCTTCTATTCCACTGGTCTATGGCGCTTTTTATGCTGATACCACACTGTTTTGATTACTGAAGCTTTGTAATAGTGTTAAACCAGGTACTGTTATGCCTCTAGCTTTGTTCTTTTTTCTTAAAAGTGCTTGAGGCTACTTGAGTTTTTTTGTGGTTCTGTACAAATTTTAGGATTATTTATTCTATTTCTTTGGAAAATGCCATTGGTATTTTGACAGGGAGTGCATTGAGTGTGTAGATTGCTTTGGGTCATATGCACATTTAACAATGTTGATTCTTCCAGTTAATGAGTATGGAATATCTTTCTATTTATTTGTATCTTCTTCAATTTCATTAATATCTTGTAGTTTTCAATATACAGGTCTTTCACTTCCTTAGTTAAATTTATTCCTAGATATTTTATTGTTTTTGTTGTAGTTATAGTCACTAGTATACAGAAACACAACACATTTTGGTGTATTGATTGTGTATCCTGCAACTTTTTACTGAATTTGTTTATTCTAATGTTTTTTGATGGAGTTCTTAGGGTTTTCTATATACAGTGTCACATAATCTTCAAATACTGACAGTTTTATTTCTTCCTTCCCAATTTGGATGGTTCTTCTTTCCTTTTCTTGTGTAATTGCTCTGGATAGAACTTCCAATACTATGTTGCATAGAAGTGACAAGAGTGGGCATCTTGGTCTTATTCCTAATCTTAGAAGAAAGGCTTTTAGCTTTTCACTATTAAGTGCAGTTTTAGCTATGGACTTATCATACATGGCCTTGATTATGTCATGGTATATTCCTTCTATACCCACTTTGTTGAGATTTTTATCATAAATGGGTATTGAATTTTGTCAAATGCTTTTCCTGCATTTATTAAGATGATCATATGATTTTTGTCCTTATTTTGTTAATATGGTATAGCACACCAACTGATTCATGGACATTGAATCATTCTGGTATCCCTGGAATATCACTTGATCATGGTATTAATGATCATTTTAATGTATTGCTGAATTCAGTTTGCTAATAATTTACTGAGAATTTTTGCATCTATGTTTATCAAGGATACTGGCTTTACTTTTCTTTTCTTGTGGTGTCCTTGTCAGGTTTTGGTATTAAGGTAATCCTAGCCACATAAAATGCATTGGGAAGAATTCCCTTCTCTTCTGATTTCTGGTAGGGTCTGAGAAGAATTAGTATTAATTCTTTGATCATCTGCTAGAATTCATTAGGGAAGCTGTCTGGTCCTGAACTTTTGTTTGTTAGGATTTTTTTTTTTTTTTTAATTACAGATTCAATCTCTTAATTAGTAACTGGTCTATTCAGATTTTCTATTTCATTATGAATCCATCTCTATAAGTTGTATGTTCCTAGGAACTTAGCCATTTCTTCTAGTTTGTCTAATTTGCTGGAAAACAATAATTCTTAGTAGTCTTTTATAATCCTTTGTCTTTCTGTGGTATCAGTTGTAAGATCTCCTCTTTCATCTCTGATTTTTTTTTTTTTTGGTGGGGGGGGTCCTTTTTAAATTTTTCGTGGTGAATCTGGCTAAAGGCTTGTCAAGTTTGTCTTCAAAGAACCAGCTCTTAGTTTTATTGATCTTCTCTATTGTTTGCTTTAGTCTCCATTTATTTCTGCTCCAATCTTTATTTCCTCCCTTCCTATACCAACTTTGCACTTCTTTGTTATTCTTTTTCTAGTTTCTTGAGGTATAAAATTAGGTTGTTAATCTGAGACTTCAAATTGAGGCAGGCAATTATTACTATCAACTTTCTTCCTAGAACTTTTACTGCATCCCACAAATTTTGCTGTATTTCCATTTTTGTTTTTTTTCAAATTTTTTGATTTCTCTTTTGCTTTCTTCTTTGAGCCATTGGTTGTTAAGTAGCATATTTTTTAATACCCACAAATTCGTGATTTTTCCAGTTTTCTTCATGTAATTAACTTTTCGCTTCATACCACTGTGGTCAGAAAAGATGCTGGAGGGGGATCACTGGGTGGCTCAACAGTTTGGCGCCTGCCTTTGGCCCAGGGTGCAATCCTGGAGTCCCGGGATCGAGTTCCCCGTCAGGCTCCCTGCATGGAGCTTGCTTCTCCCTCCTCCTGTGTCTCTGCCTCTCATAAATAAATAAATTAAAAAAAAAAAAAAAAAAGAAAAGATGCTGGATATGATTTCAATCCTGTCAAGTTTATTAAGACTTCTCTTGAGGCCTAAAAGATGATCAATTATGGAAACAGTTTCACGTGAACTTGAGAAGAATGTGTATTCTGTTGCTTTGGGGTGGAATGTTCTGTATATATCTGTGAAGTCCATCAGTTTAACATGTTGTTTAAGGCTGTGTTTCCTTGTTGATTTTCTGATTGAATAATCTACCCATTAATGTAGTAGGATATTAATATCCCCTATTATAATTGTATTGCTATTTTATTTTTTGCTTTATATCTGTTAATATTTGCTTTATATATTTAGGTGCCTCTATGTTGGGTGCATAAATATTTACAAAAAGTTATATCCTCTACCGTTGGATGCATCCCTCATCTTTGTCTCTTCCTACAGTGTTTGTTTTAAAGTTTATTAGTCTGATATACATGTAGCTATTCTAATTTTCTTTTAGTTTTCATTGCATGAATCTTTGCATGAATTTTCTTTTCCATCCCTTCACTTTCAGTCTGTGTTCTTATATCAGAAGTTAGTCTCTTGTATGCAGTTCATCCATTCAGCCATTCTACATTTTTTGATTGGAGAATTTACCCCATTTACATTTACAGTAATTGATTGGTATGTACTTATTGCCATATTGTTAATTACTTATGAACTGATTTTGTAGTTCTTCTGTGTTCCTTTTTCTCTTCCATTGCTCTCTTCCTTTAGTGATATATTTTTTTCCCTTTTATCTTTCATGTATTTACTATAGGTTTTTGCTTTTTGGTTACCATGAAGCTTACATTAACAATTTGTTATCTATAACAGTTTATTTTAAATTGATAAAACTTAAGTTTGATCTCGTTCTAAAGCTCAACAGCTTTACTACACCACTCCATGTTTTATGTTTTAGATTTCACATTTTACATCTTTTTTTCTTATGGAATCTTCACTAATTATTGTAATCAGTTATTTTTACTACAATTGTCTTTTAACCTTCTCCATAAGTGATTCATACATTCCTTTACTGTATATTTACCTTTCCAGTGAGATTTATTCTTGCATATGTTTTCCTGTTACTAATTAGTGTTTTTTTTTTTTTTTTCTTTCCAGCTGAAAGGAGTCTCTTTAACATTTCTTGTAAGGCCAGTTTAGTGGTGATAAATTCCTTTATCTTTTGCTTTCCTGGAAAACTGTTTATCTCTCCTTTAATTCTGAATGATAACTTTGGCAAGTAAAGTATTTTTGACTAGAAGTGTTTTTTTTCTTTCAGTGCTTTGAATATAGCTTGCTACTACTCCCTTTAGGCCTACAAAATTTCTGCTGAAAAATCTGCTGATAGTCTTATAGGGTTCCACTGTACATAACAAGTTGATTTTTTTCTTGCTGCTCTTAATATTCTTTAACTTTTGACATCTTAGTTATAATGTATCTTGGTGCAGGTCTCTTTGGGTTCACTTTTTTTGCAACTCTCTGGGTCTCCAGGATCTGGATGTCTCTTTCCTTTCCCAGGCTAAGGGAAGTTTTTAATCATTGCTTATTCAAAAGCTTTTTGCCCGCTTCTCTCCTCTTATTCTTATGGGATGCCTATAATGTTAATGCAAATGTTAGTCATTTTGATGTTGTCCCATAAGCCTCTTAAGGTATCTTCACTTTTTTTTTTTCATTCTTTTCTCCTTTTGCTACTTTGATTGGGTGAATTGTACCATTTTACCTTTCAGTTGACTGATCATTTCTTTTTCTTCATCTGGTCTGATGTTGAACCTCCATTAGTGCATTTTTCAGTTTAATTATTGTATTCTTAACCTCTGTGACTTTTATTAGGTACTTTCTTATATTTTTCATCTCTTTGTTGATGTTGTCACTGAGTTTGTGCATATTTCTCCCCAGTTTGGTGAGCATCTTTATGATCATTACATTGAACCATTTGTCAAGTAAATCACTTATCTCCATTTTATTAATGTTTCTTTCTGAAGTTTTATCTTATTCTTTCATCTCGAACGTTTTCCTCTGTTTCTTCATTTTTTCTTCACTCTGAGTTATCCTATCATATTTTTAACAGCTCCCAGTAGTTGAGGATGGGCCAAGACCTGCCAATGTCCCTAAGGGGAGGATCTTGGCACCTAGTCAGGCTACTTAGAAGCCAGACCTTTTGCAGTAGCATTTAAAAGTATTCAAAAATATATATTATTGTGGAATTGCTAGTGTAGCCCCCACTGCCCAAGCAATCTGGTGGCATTCTCTGAGTTGCAGTCAGGAAAACTGGGGCTCCAGATGAATATATAAGTTCTTTCAGGGAGAAACTGGCAAGCTGGAGCAAGGCAGAAGTTTCAGTTCAAGGTAGTGACATGGAAAGATCCTGAACCTGCCTCCCAAAGTAGGAATTTGGACCAATTATAGCAAATGTCTTATATGTTTCTCAATTGTCTTCCACTGTTGGATGTCCAGAGTCTTGAAAAACATTGTTTGTATAATTTGTCCAGTTTTCTGGTTATTGCAGATGACAGGGTAAATTCAGTCCCTGTTATCACACCTTGGCCAGAATTAGAAGCAAATTCCATGGCATTTTAAATTTCTTTTTGCTATTGAGATATCTGTAATTGTGAGTTCAATGAATCAGGTTTAGTATTTCTTGAATACCATAATAGTGAAAATAATCCCTTGTTCCATGGACATTCTTGGATTGTGGGATTTTGGTTAGGTAGTACCTGGTTAGGAGAGAAGAACTAGACCATTTTCTCTATAGATGGAAAATGCAAATTTCCCTGGAATTGTTCCTTGTTTTGTAAAGACTCATTTGAGTGGTCTCTTCATTTCAGCTAAGTAAAGACAAATAACCAGAAGCTTTCTAATGACTCAACCTCCTGGTTTAACTGATGTCTTTCTTGAACAATTGTTGGCTTGTGTATGTAAACCAAAGAGGTTTAATCCTGGGGTTCCCAGGGAAGTCGTTGTGGCCTCTCTAGATATCTTCATGTTCGAGGGCATCCTTGCAGCAGTAAGCATGGTCATGTATGTTGGGTGGGTGGGACCAGTATTAAGAAAAAGCAAAACTATGTTACAGTGACAGAGGAAATGGCAGAAAGAATTAGGACCCACCAGTGCCTGGATCTTATTTTCTAGTTCATTTTCTCCAGAGTTTATAAACAGGGATGGGAGTTGGATTAGCAGTCTCTTAAATGAGGGAGGATTTATTTTCTATTATTCTGGAGAATATCTTCATTTCTTTTAAAAATGAAAGAATGGTGAGTACTCTAGTGAAGACTATAACACAGTGTATGTATAACACACTTTGTTTAGTTTTGTCAATTTACTAAAAAAATAAAATTTGGCCTAAAAGAAACAGTGTTTTCTCAAGAAAATTTTGGTATATTTTATTGGAACAATTTTCTTCAAGTTGTACTAATTAGACTGAGTCAGGTTACAGTAATAGAAATGCATTTTTTGCTGTCCAAAGTTACAGGATGTATTTTAGGAACATATGGGGAAATAAAGAAGCCCAGGGAGGTCCTCAGAAGACTGTCTCAAGCAAAAGAGTAGCTTTCATTTCTTGAGTAAGGGTGTCTACACTCTAGTGTCCCACTGACCAATTTCTTGTAATGTTTCTGATTTATCCAGTCCTGGGCAAGCTTACCACTCAGGATTTTCTTGCCAATGGCTCACCAACAGACAGCTACCATTGACACAGGCACCAATTGTGGTCCATTTAGTTGAAATCATATGTCAGGATATTGATTCCAAAGTTACAAAGCATGATCACTTAAAGAAAAGGAAAGGAGTGTGAGTGATTTTTTCAGATGCAGCTTGGGGCCTGGCTGACATTTAATTTTTTTTTTTTAATACAAGGTTATAGCTATCTATCTTCATTGCTGATTTAGTAAGGCTAAGTAAGCTAATAGAATTTTGGAGCTTCCTGGTATATTTTGTGACTTAAATTTTATATTTTTTATAAGGCAAGTTCATCTGTTGGATCATCTTTCTGTCTGGGTTTGAATCTTGACTCTATTTTATTAGCTATATGGCTTTAGTCAAATTATTTTACCTCTTCACATATCAGATGGGGTCTAATATTATCTGCTTTATGAATTGTTGTGAGGATGAAATAAGTTAATCATTAGCACTTAATAAGCATTAGCCATTTTGTTGTTGTTGTTGGTGGTGTTGTTGTTAGCATTGCCAGATAAGTTTGGGAAATGTGTTTTAAGCTTCCTTACAACCAACCTAGAATTGGCAGTTTTCTACAAATTTGCAAAGTTTTTTTTTGCTGTTTGTTTTTTTTAAGATTTTTTAGACTTATTTATTCATGAGAGACACAGAGAGAGGCAGAGGCATAGGCAGAGGGAGAAGCAGGCTCCTCTCAGGGAGCCTGATGTGGGACTTGATCCCAGAAACCTGCAATCAGGACCTGAGCCAAAGGCAGACGCTTAACCACTGAACCACCCAGGAGTCCCAAGTTTGTAAAGTTCATAAAAATAAATATCTATATTTAATGTACATGTATATATTTCATACATATATGTTGGTATTTTTATCTACATCCAAACATATCTATTTCTTTGTAATATCTTCCTCTCCTCAGAATCATTTTGAGGGTCTTTGAAAGGGAGAAGAAGCTATGTTTTATTAATCTATTTCCAGTGCATAACATAGCGTTTAAAATATAGTAGGTACTCGATACACAGTAGTTGAGTTGTTCAGAATTTGAATGTAAAGAAGAAATAATGCTTTGAGTCTTTGTTTGTTTTCTCTTGCTTGGAGAGGCAGCTTTGCTATGGGCTCTGAATATGAACTAGAAACAGAAGTTCTTCTTTTGAGTCTTTTGTTTACCAGCTGTGTACCACAGGCCCCTGAGTCTCTCTGAGCTCATTTCCTCATCTTCACAGTAGAGAACTAATACCCTATATAATCATAGGAAGGATTAAAATGAAATTAAATGCATATAGGGCAGCCCACATGTTGGGTATGGTTATTGTTATTTTGTTACCAATTATTGCTCTTTTAAATTTTTTTTTTTTTTTGAAGATGTGAGGAAATGTTGCCAGCTTCAAATATTTCTTGAATTTCCAGGGCCAAGTAACCTCTCAGTCAGGGTACTTTCTTACTTTCTGTTGTTTGCCTGACCTGGGGCACTATCCCTTCCTGGACTTACCTCTCCAAACATGACTTAATGCACCTGAGGTCTGCCATTTCTAGATCTTACATCCCTCTCTACCAACTGCCTCCACCTGAATTTATACCCTCCTTTTTGAAAACAACATAGACCCAAAAAGACATGACCAACAATTCTGTGGTCATTACTCTTATGTAGAGATCCTGTCTTACCTCTTACAGTGTCATTCTTTGTCTAGCCCAGGACAGACAAACCTCATTTCATTTCAGCCTGGGTATTGTGGAGTGGAATGAAAGATACATTCTGCGTGGCATCTGGTCCCATTACAAAAAGAACAAATAAACTATATCTAGCCAGTTAGAAATGCCACAAAAAAGGACAGGATATTTCTCAGGCAATGCTCATTTTGTCACTCTCTAATGTGGTTTTTATTGCACATTATTTTTCTCAGTTGTAATTCATTTGAGCCTTTGCCACTATGAAAAGATCAACTGTCATGGCATACATTTTTTTTTTTTTAACACTGGAGTGTAAGAGGAAAACTCGGCAATGCTAGACTTCTGCATTGAAACTTGGAACAAAGAAAACAATAGAAACTATTTTACTTTTCTTATATATCATAAATCAGTCCTCTGTCTCAGAACACAGTGCTTTTTCTGTAATTCATTTTGGAACCTGATTCAGTTAATTGTTGGTACTCTGAAATTACCTGATACATTTTCTGTTGGTAGATTTAAAAATATTGTCATGTGCCTACAAATTTGCAGGACAGAGGGTTGGCTGAAAATGGTCACTGAAAATGGTCCCTGAAGCAGTAGACATAATGCATTTCTAATGACAGAAGTTTTGACTAAGAAAGAATGCTTATTCTTTCTTGAGTAACTTGAAAGATTGCTTGCAACTCCAAGACCTAAGTGAATTTATGGCTACCACAGGTCCATCCTGAAGGGGAAATGACCTCCCTAGAAACTCAGGGGAAGTGATTTTCTAATTTTTCCTTTGTTTTAAAAAATAACTTAATTTAGAGCTTTCCAGTAAGGTTCACACTAAAGAGGGAAGAGGATTAAAATCTTACCCTTCATATAGGACAAGTAAGTCAATGAGTATTATCCTATGATTATTTTTTAGAAATTAAGTTAGTAATTTATTTGGTGTTGTGTACACATAATAATAAATTGTATATTTCTATACATCAGAGCTGGCATTAAAGCAGAACTTTGTATTATTAAGTTTTTATTAAATGAATTTATAAAAAAAGATGGCAAAATCTTGGTGTCTTCATTCACTTCATTTTAAGACAGTACATCCTCTATAGGGTGTAGAAAATTTTAGTAAGTTTTCCTTGGATTTCATCAACATTTACCTTAAGGCCATAAGATTTACTCTGTTACTCTGAATATTGAAATTGGATTTTTAAGTTGAAAAAAGGCCTATGAGGAAACGGTTAACCACTTTTATAAATTCTTTTCAAGTGACAATTAGAGAAAATTTATTTTTAAAAAATTATACACAGATATCCTCAGGATATTCATGTATCACATTTTCGTCAACATCCCAGAAGTATAACTCTATCCCACGATAAGAAGATCATAGGAAAAAATATCCTATTTTTTTTCACATGGCTTATGGGAAATTGTAATACTCATTTTTGCACCATAGCAAGTGTTTTGAGAATTTTAATATAGAGCCAAATAAACTTAGCTTTTCAATGGACTGACCTGTCATAAACATACCTAACTGGATCTTTCAGTGAGGAATTTAAGTGCCATTTGGAAGACAGCATTTAACTTTGGTTAAATTGAATCCTGTGGATTCAATCTAAGCTACCAATTCTTCCTATGTGACTTTGTGCCTTTCAGACCTCCTTATTTGCTCTCACTATTATCAGAAATCTAACTCAGAATGCCCTCCCATCTCATAACGGCAAGGCAAGGCATCATCAGGGATATTATGACCTGTGTATTGTTCTTTTGCAAATGAAACATTGGGTTTTATAGACTGGCTTGATAAAAAGCATTTAGTGATTATTGCTCGTTTTAAAGACAGTCTTAGAAATTCTAGAAAATGGTAGAATTCAGACTCAGATATGTGGGGGATTTGTAGGTCAGTTTATAATGATTTATTCGTTCAATGATTTCTGAGATAAGAGCTGGGTATAGGCCAGGTTCTACAATTGAAACTGTGAAGTAAATCAACATCTAGCGCCTGGGGGATTTTCAATTACCTTTTAGCCATGCACTCTTGGATAATTGCAAAGTAAATAAATCACCTGGTACCCCCATATGCTTAGGGTCCCCATGCTCAGAGCTAATGCCATTCTTTGTAATGAAGCTTGGGCTTTTTACCAATTAATTGTCTAGCAATCCTCTTAGGCTATGACATAATCATCTTTTTCAAACCTTTGCTGAGGGACATAGTTATTTTATCAAGAAACCATGGTATTCTTACTATAGGTGGCTCTCGAGAAGTATTAGGGACACACATATGATAGCCTTTGCTAACAATAAAATACTAAGGCTCAATTATTATAATTTGAAATTGCTATGGTTAATATTTAATTTCAATTGCTTATGAAAACATGAAAGCCACCTGCCTGGTTTGGAACCTATGGGCTATTACTGACCTGGATCTGTCCCAGAGTAGAGTCTTATTAAAGACCAGGCCTGCCAGGCAAGAAGGGAGGAGGAAATAGAAGCTCCTCTGGCTGAAGAAAAGCAGTGAGGCTTCTCTCTGCAGCCCCACTTGTGCATGTGGTGCCAAACACAGTCATTCACGTGCACTGTGCTATGTATTTATTTATTAGTTGATTGACTGCTAAGTTAAATAATTCCTTTTCAAAATAAATTTTTGATTTTTTTATACTTTCCAGTGTTCTGCCAAGATTTCCCATTCTGTCATCTTTTCCTGCAAAATCTTTAACATGTTTGTAACAGATGTTTTAAAGTTCTTGCCTGCTAATTCAGACAGCTGGGCCATTTGTGGCACGGCTTCTAATGATGTTCTTTTTCTCTTGATGATGGGTCAGATTTTCCTGCTTCTTTGTATGTCTAGTATTATTTGACTACATATTGGATATTATGATTGTGGAACTCTGGATTTTACTTTTCTCTGAAGATGTTGAGTTTTGTTCTGCTGCACAGTTAAATTATTGACTAACCATCTTGACCTATGAATAACTAGTTTTGGATCATGTGAGTGAGAGTTTCTGTTATTTTTGTCCTTAGTTCTAGAGCAGAGTCCTTAATTCTGCTCTTATTCCTGAGACATGGCCCTTCTGAGGAAGAAAGTCTGAAGTTCTTTATCACACTTGATAAACTGAAAAAACAAACTATGTGTCCCCAGAATTACATGGCTAATGAAGTACTATCTTCTAACTATTATGTCTTTTGGGTTCTTTTTTTTTCTCCTTTGGCCTTTTGGGTTCTGACTTTTGTATCTTATAAAAAAGTAGCTCCACATTCAGCCAATAATTGGAAAGAATTTTTATGCTGATTTTGTACTTCCTCTCTATGGTTTCCTCCTTTCCAGAATTTTCCTGACTGCCTAATCTATCTCTCCTTAGTCTATTAGGGCAGCTGCTTTATGCCTGAGTTTTATCACAGTGGACTCCATGGTAAACTGGGAAGGGCCCTCAGGGAACAGTGGTTGAATGTGGTGCTCATTTAATTTGCTTCCCTTCTTTCAAGGACTATAGTCCCTCCAGTATTGTGTGTGAATGTGTATGTGCATTATATATATTGTTTACATATTTATAATTATATATACTTATATATATATTTGGCTCAGTAGGAACATTAGTCTGAAATAAGCTGTTCTTCCATTACTAGGAGAGAAATGTAAACTTTAAAAAATTAAATTTAACATATACATGCACAGAGTGAGCAGATCCATTTAAATGTCATTCATACAATGGTTTTGGGGGAGGCATTTTATTAGTTAAGCATTTATTAAATGCTTACTCTATGCTAGGTGGAGTTCTATATTTATTGAATGATGTTTAAAAAATTATCAAACATTTAGAGTAGAAAGAAAAGTATAAGGCATCACTAGATACTATCAAATGACTTCAATAATTATTAACAGCTGATTGCGTTTCCTCTATATCTCTACTCAGTCTTCTAGTGCCATTGAATTATTTTAAATTAAATTTAAGACTTTATTGATGTATTTGCAAATACTTCAATATGAATCTGTAACATACAAGGCATTCTGTGATTCTGTTTCACTTATTATTAACGTAAGTAACATATTATCAGGTTTAAAAATAATGATAATTCCTTAATGTTATCTAGAGTTCAATTATTCTCAATTTTCATTTTTTTTATAGTTTTCCTCTCTCCTTCTATATTTTATCCATAGGTCATCTTTCCCTTTTATTTTCCTTGCAGGTTGCTTATGAAGAAACTTTCTTATTGCCACTTACATCCCTCTGTCCTCATGTATTTTGCAAATTTAGAGGAAGATCTAGAGGGGTTAGCAGATTAAGGTTGAAGTTTTGGCAGAATATTTCATGAGAATAATTTTGTGTTTTCTTTTTTGCATCATATCAGGAGGTCTATACTTCCTAGGGGACTCTCTGTGATATTAATATTGGTAAGTAATATCAGGTATTGCTAGTGTGACTCATATACTATAGAATGTCCCAACAGCTTTTGATTCAATTGTTTAGTAGCCATTAACAATCCCTGCCCAGGGGGGTGGGGGGGAATGGGTGACGGGCACTGAAGCAGACACTTGACGGGATGAGCACTGGGTGTTTTTCTGTATGTTGGTAAATTGAACACCAATAAAAATTAATTAAAAAAAAAAAAAACAATCCCTGCCCAGGAGATACTTAATTTATTCTTGCCTAACTTATTCTTCATTCATGTACCAAGGACCCACAAAAGTTATAATGCTGTCCTGCCTTAGGTCCTATGACAGACTTTGTGACTGTTGGCACCAAAGTCTTTCAGTCCCATCACTCTTTCCCTGATTTCCTCTATTAGAAAGTTTGACAGACTAGAAGATTGTCTTTTCTGGATTCTCTTGTAGTTAGGAATAGCATGCATTCAGTAATAGCTAACAGAATATAAAATAACTCACTAGTTAGTATGCCTAGAAAAGCAATTTGAAAGAGAAAAAGGGTTTTCCCTTTGCTTAGGAAAATAGCTGACTCATAGTAAGCATTCAGTACATGCTAGCTGCTGCTGCTACTACTACTACTACTACTACTACTACTACTACTAATTTTGTTATTGGAAAGGTGACAGAATTAGAACAAAGTGATAACTGCTAATATTAATTTTCCATTCCCCACTTCTTCCTTGGATTCAAAATATATAGGCTGGCATGGAAACAATGGTCAGATAGATTTTCCTTCATGATAGCATGTCCTTGAAATTGGCAGATGGTGCCAACTACAGTTGATCACATCACAAGCCCCCAGAAGATTGGCTGGCTCCTCTCAGGGGGAGATGTTTCATGACAAGAACTAAAGTCATAACTTGTCATGGAGTTTTTGGACAATCATAAAACCCTGAGGACTGAATTATGAGGCAATATTTGAATTTGGCAAACGGCTGCGCCTCCCACTTCCTCCCACTTTCGAATTCTTTCTTTCTCTGTAGACTGTACATTCTTCATGTTATCCTAATGCTCAAAAGCACCGGTGATTCCCACTGGTTACAGAAGGAAACCCCCATATCCTTACTGTAAGATTGAAGTCTCTCCACAGTTAAGCCCCAGTCTAACCTTATCATTCACTTTGCCTCTATCTATGTTTTCCTCTCTAACCATGTGATTCTCTTGAAAGTACCCTGAATATGCCATACTATGCCATGGTGTGTTTGAAATCCCTTTCTCAATATTTAATTCCTATTTATGTCTTATTGATTATTCTGGGCCCAACTGAAATTTCTTCTACATTCTTAAAGTCTTCTCAGGATACAGGGAATTTTTTCTTCTTTGGACTATATAGGTTTCTCCCTAATGTTATGGCATATAATCTCACTTAAGGATATAATGTATATAAACTTGTTAGCATTGTACAGGATAGGAAAGAAAAAAAAGGAACTGTCTTAAAATGTTGTTGGCTTTTGAATATATATATTTTAAATCTCCTTACCAAGGATGTATTTTGATGAGTTTTTGTATATCTTATTTTTGCTGTATACTCCACAGTGTACAGCACTGCATAATAAAATACTTGATAGATAACAAATGAATTCTCAAGGACAGTGGTTTTTACAGTGGAGTTCAGGGAATCTTGGTCCCTAAAACACTTTCAGAGGATCTGAGAGTCCAAAATAATTTTAATAATAATATTAAGATATTATTAGCTTTTTGTATACTCATTACACTGTACTCATCACACTGCATGGTGGAATTTTACAAAGGCTATATAACTAGTGATGTAGTAGCAGAGTAAATGTATAAGCAGATATGAGAATCCAGCTGTCTCTCTTTATTATCTAGATATTTCAGGATAAAATTCTAAAATAACACTTTTCTCACTATTTCTGATTTTGGGTATAAAGTTATTTTGCATAAAATATACCATTTATAGTAACATGTTATGGGTTTATTATGATTATCTTTAAATACATGAATAAATATGTAATTTTAATTCTCAATTTCCATTTAGGTTATAGTAAATATTGAGAAATATAATTCTCTCTACAGAACTTTTGGAGTCCCTGATAATTTCTAAGAATATAAAAAGATCTTGAGTTCAAAATGTAAGAGACGGGGATCCCTGGGTGGCACAGCGGTTTGGCGCCTGCCTTTGGCCCAGGGCGCGATCCTGGAGACCTGGGATCGAATCCCACATCGGGCTCCCAGTGCATGGAGCCTGCTTCTCCCTCTACCTGTGTCTCTGCCATTCTCTCTCTCTCTCTCTGTGACTATCATAAATAAATAAAAAATTAAACAAAACAAAACAAAACAAAATGTAAGAGACTTGTTGCTGAAGCAGAATTTATACTTTGCTGTGGATATTCAATTTAGAAAGGAGAGAAGACATAAGACAGGATGAAAAGGGATGATGGTGATCAGCTCCTATTTATTGTTTAAGTAAATATTGTTTAATGCATTGCACAGAAAACTCAGCACCTTTTCCTTGAATGAGGAGATAATATGGAAGTCAAAACTCTTACATGTGGGGATAATTTGGATATTTGTAAAATGCTGCCTTCCTCAACAAAAACATGCCTACCATTTGTTAAGTCATATGTTGTATATTTTTAGCTATTTCTAAGGATTAGAAATTCACATGACTGATTTTCTGAACTCTGAAGATCCTGATTCCTTCCCATCTTTAAATTATTCTTACTGGTAACAGTTACACAATTCCTCTCATTTACCAGCATCTTACACTATTTTGTCATTTCAAGAGCTGAAATATACTATTGTATGTTTTTAAACACTGACACTGACAATATCTAACACTTGTTGAGTGTATGATTAGCCAAGGATTCATCTAGGTTCTCTATACATAATAACTCAGTCATTCAACCTCCTAGAAAACATCCATCATAATATACTCTTACTGTTCTCACTTTATAGATGAGGAATCAGAATGTAAAGATTCAATAATTAACTAAGGTTACTCAGCTAATAAATGACAGAATCAGGATTCATACATGGCAATCTGGCTCTGGGGCAACTTATCAGAGAAAGCTATCCTGGAGATTACATAAATATTCAGTTTCTCCCTCTAAAAAAAAAGGAGGAAAAAGGGTGAGGCAAGAGATTATTTAATTGATGAAATTAACTTTCATTATAGACTCCTGAAATATAACACTGGAAGTCATTTTAATTGTAATGATATCAAATATTACAGACCTACAATTAAGATAGCATTATTAACAGGCATATATTTTGCTCATTCAACCTCAGAACAGGTACTCTCAAATTTTATAGACTTGTTACAACTATCTAAAATAGATATAAATTCCAAAACCTTGCCTCCTGAGTTGTCATAATTATTTCTAACTTCTCTAATTATATGTTAGACTGTGAAATGTGAAAAACTGTGACTCAGTACTTACATGAGGATGGAATAACTGGTAAATTAAGTCAGTGTGGAGGGAAGTGAATAGACTCAGAAGTGCTGAAGTCAGAGACAATTGCATTATCGATGAGCAAGTCTGTTCTAAAACTGTGACTAGAATTCAGAGTCTAGAAAGGTTAACTGTGAATATCCATGTTCCTCACAGCTGCTATAAAGACAAATTTAGGCTCTGGTACTGACATGATTTTATTCCGAGGTAGGTAAATGGTGAAGTCTTTTTACCACCCTGGAAATAGACAATGGTTACAAGCAACCCTGCAGCTTGTGGCTTGCTATTCTGACCAAATACTTATTTGTGTAATCAGTTTCATGCATTCAATTAATTGATTTGAAAGATTATACATCAGGATTTTCATTAATCAATACTACTCATCATTTCACAAAGCTCATTCAATGAATAAATGACTTTTAATTTGTGAGTTGTTATTTAGTGCTTCAGACCTCTAGTTACTAATGCCATGAGGCTACCAAATGTGCTGTATGTTTCATCAGTGTTGTAATTCCCCCTTGGTCTTTCCCTGAGGAGTTCTCAAGGTTGAAAACTCCTGAGCATGTAGCGTCTGTTGGCCCAAGAAGTGTGTGGGGGAGCCAGAGAAGAGTGCATGGCTTTGTGGGGTGGGGAGGAGTGCTATTTCTATCTTGTTCACTTCCTCCCTGTTGCCATGTGAAAATCTTGTTTGTATAAAATCAGAGTTCCTAATGAGTTGTCAAGTGTTATACATCTCCTTTTTCTGTCTTGGGCTTTGTGATTAGGGGAATTTAAAAGAATAGTATATAGCATAAGGGGAAAAAATCAGAACAGAACCCCCAAAACAGAGGAGAACCAGAAGAGAAAAAAGCCCCGAATGGTGACAGAACTGAGATGGAAATGTAGAGCTAGGAACCACCACCTTTGTAATTCAGGTTTAGTATCTGCCCAGGAGACAGTCAAGGAGTTTGTCAACTCTAGGGAAGGTTTCCAATTTCAAGACAGGTTTCCAGGGCGACAAACAGGAGAAAAATATAAAGTCATATGCATCTTAGATGCATCTAGCCTGGCATATCTAAAAAAATTTCTGATTACAGTTTCAACAGGAATATCTATGCTCTACCAACTGGAGCTGTGGCCATTACTCCATTCCTCGTGTATTATTTTTATTTATATAATTACCCAATTTAAAAGATCTTTAAGGTCTTGATGATATACAGCCTTTTCTTTTTAAAATCCTCCTTAATTGGGAAAAGACCTAGTTCAATTTTATAGGCAGTAAATATTTCAAGAATGAAACTTTCTTTTTAAAATAAACACAAATACAAAGGTAGATATTTTGTAAATCATATTTCTTCAATTTTAGATATTTAACAAACATATCTAACCTAATTCTCTTTTGGAAAAAAAAAGTTGGTATTTCCAAATAAACTGGAAAAGCTAATAAATCAATAATCTCTTTAGGCTTTTACTCAGTTGTCACAGCACCAGTATATTTATTGTAGTTTAGGTATGAGGAAATAGCACAATCAATATTCATAAACATGAAATGCAAAAACATATGCTTCTATATTGAGAAGTGTAAATCCTAATTGCAAATATGCCAGCTTTGTTGACATTGCCATTAATAGGACTTTTAATAAATTTTAAAAGGAAACTTACTTCTGTTTCCAGAATAAGTTTATAAAACTACCTTCATTAATTAACTGTATGAGTAATTTAAAATCTTCTCTACTACATATTTGACATATTCTTTAAAGTTTTCAAAAAAATGCCCCATTGTGCCTATTCATTGCTAAAACATTTTATTATCCACTTTCAGACTGAATCAACAACTCTAATTGCATTAACCTTTTTCCCCCAAGCTTATATGTCATTTGAAATTCTATTTTGTGACACTCAAATATTTATTATGACTTACTTTCATATGCTAGAGAAATGATTATAATCGCATATTTTAAAAAATGAATCCTTAGACTATTGTCCCTGACATATAGTTGCTGTGCTTTTAAATCTCTCACTATATTAAAAGTATATAGTAAAAAAGACCATCTCTAGAAAGGAATAAAATCTATTTTTTAAAAGATTTTATTTACTTATTCATGAGAGACAAAGAGAGAGAGAGAGAGGCAGAGACACAGGCAGAGGGAGAACCAGGCTCCATGCAGGGAGCCTGACGTGGGACTCCATCCTGGGTCTCCAGGATCAGTCCTGGGCGGAAGGTGGCGCTAAACTGCTGAGCCACCCGGGCTGCCCTAAAAACTATTTTTTAAAGTTAAAATGCAAATTTCTTTCTTAAAACTGTGTTTTTAATTTTTTCAAAACTGTGTTTTTAAAGTATTGCTCATACTTTCTGATATTTGGCTGAAACTGTAGGCAGACCTTGGACTTTAGCTCTCTGGAAGTATCAGAGCTGTCAACCTGAGCAAGAAGAGCTTGAGAATTACTAGAGATACAAACTCTGAAACAGAGACAGAAGCCTGCTACTGGTACACAAAGGTGTACAGTAGTCTGTCCTCATGGATGATGGCATCAGGCATCAAGTCCATATGTGAGATAGTTCAAACCTCCCCAACTCAGAGTAGAAGTTAAGATTCATTAGAAGACAACAAGATCTAGTCATGGAATAGGCTATGTCCCCAGCAACTGGTGCCACTGCATAAACTGAGCAACTATATGAAGACCCTGATGTACTTGAGGACTGCCTCAGATGTTCACTGTGCCACTAATATTTATACTTTACAGCCATTTCCAGAATTGCTTTTTCTTCTCCTGAATGTCTCAGCTAAAAATCTTATTTTTTCAGGTTAACTTCCTTTAGACACCCAACTTAAAGTAGATCCCTTTTATTCTCCCCTATAAGATCCTTTTCTTAACTCCCAGTGTCTTTAATTTGTAATATCTATATCTACATATCTCTATCTTTATCTATATTTTTATCAGTATAGATAGATAAATATTTTTATTGGACTCCATCAGTATAGGCACTATATATTTTTGTTCACTATAGTGTTCTTCAAACCTAATAGAGTGCCTGGCATGTAAACAACTATCAATAAGGACTGAATTTGTTAAATAAATAAATGTTAAATGAAAAATTGCACCTTCTGAATAACTAGCTAGTGCATCAAGTAAACTGGATGGAATAGAGTACATAGCACCACTGGAAAGGTAGAAATTTCAGGAGTCCATTGATCCCCCAAAAGAACAAAGGTGAGGACTTCAAAAGCAATAAAAAACTGAAATTTGAAATTAAAAATACAATACCATTTATATTCATTCCCCCAAATGTGAAATACTTAGGACTAAATCTAACAAAATATGTTTAAGATTTGTGTGAAAAAAACCTACATAACTTTGATAAGTAAAATCCAAGAATACTAAATCAATGGAGAGATATTCCATGTTAATGGATAAGAACACTCAATATTGTCAAGATGTCAGTTCTTCCCAATTTGATCCATGGATTCAATGCATTTCAATCAAAATCTCAGCAAGTTATTTTGTGAATATTAATGATTTGAATCTAAAGTTTACATAGAGAGTCAAAAAACCCACAATAACTAACACAGTATTGAAGTAAAAGAACAAAGTTAGGGAACTGATACAACATGCCTTCCAAACTTACAATAAAGCTACAGTAATCAAGATGGTGTGGTATTGGCAAAAGAAAAAAATAGATCAATGGAACAGAACAGAGGGTACAGAAATAGCTCCACAGCACATAGTCAACTGATATTTGACAAGCGAGTTAAGGTAATACAATGAAGCAAAGAGTCTTTTCAATCAATGATGCTGGCGCTGGAAGAACTGGACATCAGGTAAAAAAAAATCAAATCAAGACACAATCAAACCTATAAAATTCCTAGAAGATAAAACAAGAAAAAACCTAGATGACTTTGGGCATGACCACTTAGATCTAACACCAAAGGTATGTCATGAAAGAAAGAGTTGTTAAGAGAGGAAAAAATAAAACAAGATGAAGTTAGAGAGGGAAACAAACTATAAGAGACTCTTGTAAAGGGTATGGGGCAACAGGGTGATGGACATTAAGGAGGGCACGTGATGTAATGAGGACTACTTATTATATGAGACTAATGAATCACTGACCTCTTTCTCTGGAACCAATAACACATTATTTATTACTTAATTGAATTTAAATAAAATTTTTAAAATGTAAAAACAAAGAGTTGATAAACTAAACTTTATTAAAATTAAAAACTTTTGCTCTGCAAAAGACAATGTCGAACAAAAAGAGACGCCATAGATTAGGAAACAGTATTTGCAAAAGACACATCTGCTAAGGAACTCATACAAAATATATGAACTCTTACAACTCAGCAATAAGAACACACAAAGAAATCAATTTAAAAATGGGCCAAAAACCTTAGCAGACACCTTTGCCAAAAAAATATATATAGATGACAAATATGTATGAAAAGATACTCCACATCATATGTCATCAAGGATATGCAAAGTAGAACAAGAGATATACCTACATATCTATTAGAATATCCCAAATCCAGATATTGTCAACACCAAATGCTGGTAATAATGTAGGACAGAAGGAACTTTCATTCATTGCTGATGGGAATGCAAAATGGCACAAGCCACTTCAGAAAATTGTTTGCTGGTATCTTACACAACTAAACATACTCTGGCTATATGATCCGACAATCATGCTACTTGACATTTATCTAAAAGAATTGAAAAAGTAAATCCACACAAAAATATGTGCACAGATGTTTATTCCTACTTTTTTCATAAATGCCAAAACTTGGAAGCAATATAGGTATTTCCTACTTTTCCATAAATGCCAAGACTTGGAAGCAATAAAGGTATCTCCTAGGTGAATGACTGAATAAACTATGGTACACCCACACAATGGAATATTATTTAAGCACCAAAAATAAATGAGCTATCAAGCCATGAAAACACATAGAGGAACCTCAAATGCATATTACTATGTGAAATAAGCCAACCTGAAAAAGCGACAGATTTTATGATTCCAATTATACGGCATTCTGGAAAAGGCAAAACTATGAAGATAGTTAAAAGGTCACTAGTTGCCCGAGGTTTCTGAGGAGAGGGGAGGGATGAATAGGTGGAGCAAAGAGGAATTTCAAGGCAGTGAAAATACTCTGTATGATATCATGATGGATACGTGCTTTTATACATTTGTCCAAATCTATGGAATATACACTATCAATAGTGAACTGTAATGTAAACTATGGATTTTGGATGATTATGAAGTGTCAACACCATATGATCAATTATAGTGACTGTACCACTCTGGTGGGGGAGTGCTGATAATGGGGGAGAGTATGCATATGTGGTGGGGGGAGGATATGGGAGATCTCTGTACCTTCCCCTCAGTTTTGCTGTGAACCTAAAACTTCTCTAAAAAGTAAAGTCATAATAAAAAGAAAAATTGAGGCAAGAACCTTAGCGGGCCAACACAGAATTGCTTTCCTTTCCTTAAGAGCTCAGGCGATAAGGTAGGAACTAAAAGCATTAAAGTGCTAGCATAACAGACATGCAGCACAGCTCAGAACAGAAATTTCCTTGGAGGGAAACACAAATAGAAGAGTCAGAGGAAGAGCCCAGGTTCCCTTCATTTGACTCAGTTCCTTGAGCCAGTGCCAGTTTCAGTCTGGATTAGGTTAACATCTGATGTAGGAAGGAAGGAAGGAAATGGTGAGGAAGATGGTAAAAGCAATCTCAAATGAGCCCACCTTGCCCCACTCTCCTTTACATAGGGGCCGGGGACCATTACCACTAAGATTTTAAAGATTTGTTACAACTACCACTTTACTTATTGTTTGCTTGCATTTTTATTTGTTTATTTAAACTTTGAAACTTTAAGAATTTTTTTCCTAAAATGTAAAGGGATCATGCTTTGCTTTAGACAAAGAAGTCAGGTGGGGAAATTGGGACCTAAGAGCCTCTCACTCTTGAATGAGGGCTGTGCAGAGAGGAAGCACTGACAGTGGTAAGACAAGTGCTGGTGTTAAGCAGGCCACACTGGTAGGCTCCGCACGAAATAAGCAAAGTGATGGGGACCTCAATTACACCCAGGAGATTTAAACTTGGAAGGCATCTAGTCACTGCAATAAATTATTTCTTTAAACATAATTCTAGTTGATTAAATGTAGGCTGCGAAAGATAAGTGCCAACAATAATATTCCATGAAGCTATAGCATTTTTATTTGATTGCACATTTGATATATTTTCATTCAGTCTAAGTTTGTGTCGCTCAGAATTTAGTTTTGAGATAATAAAAAACAATTTCCTGATAGCTATATTAAACTCAGTAATCCTACTTCCCTTGCCTAAATGATTTATTTCCAGCTCCTTTTTCATCATTTAAAAGTCATGTGTTTTTAGAGTTTGGTTGTACAAGAAAAGTTTTCTAGTTTTTTCAAACACTATTTTGGCTTTTTAAAAATACCTCTGACTAACCTTCTTTTCAAATCCATACAGAGTTCCTCCTTCTTTTTTTATTTTTTTTTATTTTTATTTTTAGAGTTCCTCCTTCTGTCTTAAACAGTTAATGAAGGCTTTCACTTCCTATAGTTTTCGTCTCAGTTCTTACCCACTCATTTGTTGATGAACAGCCAAGTGACACCTAGTCAGTACTCCAGTTGTGCAACTACAAGCCCATCATTGTCTCTCCCGGAAGATATGGAGGTTGTATGTACAATGGTGCTACTACTAACTTCCACTATTTCCCTGCCTTTTCTAGTTGCAGTGAGGCTGACTACTTGATCCTCTTTTTTTAATCCCTTTGATCCTCTTGGAAAGAAGGATCAGGAGTGGTTGTAAATATTACCTGGATCACCTGCACATCCTGCCACTTGGGAAAGAAAGGGTCCCTGCTACACTGATGATACGTTGAAAAAGATGTATGTGAGATGAGGCTAGTAATTCCATTAAACCTTACGGGTCTGAGTAATTCAAGGTATCTGGTGAACGGTTGTAGTATCTTTCACACTCAATACTTAGAACCAACCCGTGACATGTTTCAAAGTCACAAGTAACAACTATTCCCTGGAATATGCAGGCAATACCCCCTGTCTTGATACTTCAAGACAATAGCCTGCTATTTTAAATTTCCAAATAAAGTTTTACATTATTTTTGAATACTGAACCTTATTGACAAAAGGAATGAATTACACTTCCCCTGCCTTTTTTTTTTATGGGAATCACCTCTACTTATGGAAAACTTTTGTCTCTAGAAAATAAGAATTCAAAGTACTCAGGTTGTAAAACAGAAGAAAATGATTATAGGTAGGATTTTCAAATGAAAACTCTTGACCAAATGGGCTCTGCTTCATTATTGATTGCTGAGTAACAGACGTCCTTTAGGGCCATGCTGTTATTGAGGTGCTGGAGAAGTAGGAACAGAGGCAAGACAAGTGCCTTTCATTTTATAAATAATATGTGTCACATTAGGTTAACATGGCCTATTTAAGCAAAATTTCAGCAAACACATTTTGAGAAAATACTCTTTTTTACTTATGCAATCTCTCTAATTTGATAATATAAAACATTAGAATCTTAAAGCCAAAGAGAAATTCAATAATCATTTAGTCCAGCTTGCACATTTTTAAGATAAAAAAAATTGATATTCAGTCTGTATTGTTAGCCTCAGTTTCCTTAGCCGTTTGGAGCAGATCAAGCTCTTGAAACAAAGTTTTCTACCACTCAGCCCAGTGTGCCTTTGTTTTTAAATTTCAAAATTTTGGGCGCCTGAGTGGCTCAGTGGTTGAGCGTCTGCCTTAGGCTCAGGTCATGATCCCAGGTTCCGGGATCAAGTCCCACATCAGGCTCCCTGTGAGGAGCCTGCTTCTCCCTCTGCCTGTGTCTCTGCCTCTCTCTCTTAGTCTGTGTCTTTCATGAATGAATAAATACATCTTTTTTAAAAAACATAAATTTCAAATTTTTCAGCTCTTCCTTTGGCAGAGGAGAATTAGTTATTATGCAAAGTACTCTCATGGAATCAGCATATTTCATGAAAAGTTTGAGGGGGTTGGGGAAACATGGAAGTGCTATGAGCTTTAGCATAAAGAAAAAAATGCAAGAAATGAAAGGGACCAGTAGCAAGTACCACTCTGATGCTTGCCATGGAAGCACAGATTTTAAAGAAAGACTACCACAGGTTCATTTAACACTTTCTTATTCAGCACATGGAATTATCTAAGATAGCTGCCCCAGTGAAAAGAGAGCATCTACGATTCATAGCCACTCCATTGAATAAAACCTTTTTTAAAACTAATTGATGAAGCTATGTGGATAGCATCTGCATATGTAATTGCATGAAATAGTCATGCAAACAACCATCCATGTCTTCAAATATTATTATTGGTGATGGTTTGGTAAGATATTTTTAGGCTCAGTGAGTAGTAAGAATAAAAAAAAAATCACACAATTAAGTACTAGCACAATCTGTACCATTTTGTAATTCTAATTTTCTTTTGTTAAAAGACATTTTCCCCATAAGTACAAAGGATATATATATATATATATATATATATATATATATATATACATATATACACATATATTTTTTTTATCTTATTTCTGTCATTTCTAACAACAGAATAATGGCTGAACTCCTCAAATTCTTTGTCCAGCTGCAGTAGAGTATGTGTGAGAAACTGACAACCCAAAACGACTGGTTTGATCAATATGCGCAAAACACCTACTCTTGTGCCTTCTGTATTCTAGTTACAAAAAGGATATAAGTGATATAAACTGTAATCTTGAGGTTAGAAATTACTTTCTAAAAGAGACAAATCCTTTCGGACCTTAAAGGGACGGTTTGTACAAAATTTCATTTGTTGAAAATACAGTCTGTCTAAGGAGGGCACTATATAAGAGAAACATATATCTGATAGGGAAAAAAGATGCGTTATTTCGGGCTGTCATCTAATGCTTTCTTTAGATCAACCATAAGAAAAGTTTCCTGTGTAAAGGACAGCCTATAAGAGCATTGTATATAAGAAAAGGACACAGTGGAGTTTATCCAGTTGAAATGTCTCAATTGGTAAGATGATTTAATGGCAAAAATTGTAAGGGAATGTTTAATAAGATCATGGATTTCTTTTTTTTTTTTTTTAAAGATTTCTTTTATTTATTCATGAGAGACAGAGAGAGAGAGAGAGAGAGAGACAGAGAGAGACAGAGACACAGAGACACAGGCAGAGGGAGAAGCAGGCTCCATGCAGGGATCCTGACTTGGGACTGGATCCTGGGACTCCAGGATCGCCCGGGGCTGAAGGCGGTGCTAAACCACTGAGCCACCCAGGGATCCTAAGATCATGGATTTCAAAGGCTAACTCACTTACATATCTTGTCCTCTTTTCCTTCACTCTGTCCCTCTCTCTTTTCTTTCTGTCTCTTTCTCCCTTTATCTGTTTCTTTCTACTTTCTTTATTTTTTACGGTAGCAGTACTAATTTGTATGATAAGGTTGTGGACATGCTGCTAGGTGTTTATCACAACCCTTAGGGTTTTATAGCACAAAAAAGTGCATCCTAAGAGTACATAGATTTAAAAAACAATCAGGAGACTCAGAGGTCCCAGATGGAATGCAGGATGTGACAAAGAACTAACTGTATTACACATGTATGATGTGGTCTCACTGAAGAGTGGAAGGAAGGCTCTGATTAATTAACTTTGGAAACACACAGTGTATTCTAGGTAATAGAGGTTTTTTTTTTTTTTTTTTCCTCAAGTGGGTACATGTTTATGACTCTGAACCTATTACACACATAGGTTGGGGTTGAATAAATAAGTAAAAGAACAATATTAGTGGGAGTTTGCACTGTTGGAGTAGAGAATTACAGATAAGTATGGGAGTAAGGCTAGTATGAGCACTGCTGTACTGGATTAAAATGGAAGATGTCAGTGGGAACTCATGTTCAGCTTAATATTAAGATACAAAATGAGGGACGCCTGGGTGGCTCAGGGGTTGAGCACCTGTCTTTGGCCCAGGGCATGATCCTAGAGTCCTGGGATTGAGTCCCACATCGGCCTCCCTGCATGGAGCCTGCTTCTCCCTCTGCCTGTGTCTCTGCCTCTCTCTCTCTCACTGTGTATGTCTCTCATGAATAAAGAAATAAATATTTTTTAAAAGATGCAAAATGATGAAGAAATATTTATAGACAGACATACATCTCAGCATATATCCATGTGTTTCTTAGCCCTGCCTGCTGAGGGGAACTTGAAGTGTGATATTTTGGTAGTATGAGCTCAACTAGACCCAAAATCATAGTTAATAACACCATTCTCAAATAAAGGAAACCATAGCTCCTTAGGGAAATGGCTGATCCTACAGCTATAGCAGGGAATATGCATGATGAGCCTGAAGCATATTATGGTGTCAAGAAGTAAGGGAGTACTTAAAACAAAATGATGGGAGTAGTGGAAGGGACATGAGATGCAACAGATAGAGCTCACAATGGTGAAAGATGAAGCAGTTTGAGCAACAATATAAATAGCATTTTACTGGATTATAACCCAAATTGTAAAATAAACATCCATGATTCCTTACTAATAATATAAATCTATGATTGCAGGAATAAATAAATGGAAGCAAAGAGATAAATCTCCTGTGAAGAACACCAAATAATCCAATCACTGCCAAAAGGTGGAGTTTAGCTCCCTATTTTTTTAGTGCAGTCTATGCCTAGTGACTTGCTTCTAAAGAAGAGTCTGAAAAAGGAGGAGTGTTAACTTTACAGTGGAGAAATCTGATAAATACTATCTCAGCCCGAAAAATCAAGGTTAACATTGCCACTGATAACTCATGTGGTTGGTATGTACCCTTGAGGTAATGTGAGGAGAATGGTCTTTTACTTCTGAGGTCTCCCTTTCAAAAACACAAAACTATAGTCAAGAATAATATCGGGCAAACCCCATGCTGAGGAGCATTCTACAAAATACGTGGCCAGTAGTCCTCAACGCCATCAAGGTAATCAAAAAACAAGACAAAGAAAATCTGAGAAACTGTCACAGAACAGAGACGGTTAAAAAGAAAAGACTAAAACATCATGTGATTTTCTAGATGAGACCCTGGAACAGAAAAAAAAAAAAAAAAAGGTATTAAAGAAAAACTAAAGTATTATACCAATATATATGTTATTAGTTATGTCATCTGGGTTTAGCATCTGGAGAAACTGTATATTCCCTCTTTCCTATCTTATAACATTTATAGAACTATTCTAAAACTTTAAAAATTTCCACAAAAGCCAAGTTGGTAGAAGTTTCACTTCTGTTTATAATTATTCCTGGAAACCAGAGAAGCTATGAAGTGGCATCAATAAATAGAAGAAATGAAAATTATAATCTTGTTCCAGGGGAAAATATGGACAGAATGGAGCCAGGACAATTTTTATAATACCTTATTTTTAATTTTGCTTCTATATCAGATAAGGGTTTGATGTTAGATGAGTTCAATGGTGTTGCTTATAATTTATCTAAAAAATAAATTCTAGCAGGGGAAGGGGAAATAATTTTAAAGACAGACTTGCTATCCATCCCACACCATATCAAGTCTTCAGAATCTAAGCAAACTGCACTGACACATTGGTACTAAAGCTTTAACTCAATGTAAAGACAATATTTCCATCTAAGGTATTTCTTCCTTACTCAAGGGTTGGAAGAAGTCATTAGATCTCTGACCCTTATGTAGGGTTATAACTCTTATTTTTATAAGGTAAACTTTCTCAAGGACATGAAAATATTAGAAAAGTCCTTTTTTTCCCTTTCTAAAGATATCTAACTTACAGAAGAGAAGTGCAACTTCATTGACAGCAGAATATAACTTTTATGAGTTTCAGATTCCCTGGGAATCTTCTAACTAGTATTGAGTCATCTGAGAGGGAAGGGAAAATGAAATAATATGCCATTGCCCTAAAAATTCCCCATTGCTTTTCCTTCCCTGGCACAAAAGGGAAGCTCTTGTCAGTCTTGTGCTACAAAATATTAATTCTTTGCTGCAGATACCCTGGAATTGAATTTCTGATACATCTTTTAGGACTTTTAAGACCTCAAGTAAAATGGATGTCAACTTTCAGCACAATGCAAATCTATGGGGGAGCAGTGATTCACGACATTCACTTCCTGGGAGTTATGGGAACAGATGTTCTTGAAATCATACATGATCGTTATGTCAGCTTCAAGATGGAGTGGGGAACTGAGGCAGCTTTCTGAACAATGATAATCACAATGCAATTTGAGCTTCAATTATAGGTATCCCCCACTATTCAAAAGTTTGCATTATCCCACTTTGGTTTTATGAAAGACCTACATTAGTGCCTGTCTTCACTAATTGAAAGGAATCTGAGGAGGATTTTCACTTAAAAAAAGAAAACAAATAGGTGAGAAGCAAAAATAAGTGTTGAGGGTTTGTCATGCAGTGACTTGTTATAGAGACACCCCAGGCAGCAAGAGTGTCACTGCCAAGCTTCCTTCCGGGAACTATACTCAGCATCAAGTCACCAAAACTTTGAGCTGTGTCTGTGAGCATCTGTGCTTTATCTTGATTTATTTTATGAATCCTTTAGCAAGATGTGTCTTAAGGTATCAGAAAAGCCTAGGACGTTATTTTTTGAGTCTGTGAATACTCAGAATTTTTTTCCATATGAACGAATGGTAATTGCTTCTCTGCTTTACTCCATTTCGACTTATGAAAGGTTTCAAAGGAATGCTCTACTTTCAGATGGGGAAGGGGGCTGTGTCTTGATGTTGCATAGGAACTGCCAACTTTAAAACGCTCCTGTTGGCAAGTAAAATACTCACCTTTAGGGAATTTTCATAGGGAAAAGCCAGGGATATAAACAAATGCGTGGACATAGACATGGTGCAGATACTTTAATCTGCTTAAAATAGCACTAAGCTAATTAAAAACTTTGCTAATAGAGCTTCTCATTTAAGCTAGGCTGCTGCATTAGAAATTCATTAGGAGGAGAGAAAAAAATAAGGCAAAAAGAACAAAGAAACAGAATTTCAGTTTGGAAAGTCCCATACAAGTACGGTCTAAATAGGTCCTTTCCCCTGGTGTACAGCATTTGTTACAGAGTCACTGCTGTCTCACCTCCTACCCCCTTAACTCTCAAATATTTTCTGGTTTGAATCAAATGGCCATGCTAGGGGCACCTGGGTGGCTCAGTTGGTTGAGTCCCCGACTCTTGATTTCAACTCAAGTCATGATCTCAGTGTTGTGAGATCACTCCATAGGGCTCCATGCTCAGCATAGAGTCTGCTTGAGATTCTCTCTCTCTCTCTCTCTTTCTCTCTCTCTCTCTCTCCCTCTGCCTCCTGCCCCAGCCCCCAAGCATGTGAAATCTCTCTCTTAAAATACTATCCATTCTATTTAGTGGTCATTGTGTTTAGCACCAATTCACGTTGTTCTCTCATTTTGATTGTCTGAAGGACAGCAAAGCAAAGCAAATTTAAAGAACCAATGTATATAGCCATATACACTAGGATATCATTAATCAAAAGCCCACATTTTGTATTCGGCATTTTAGTACAGCTTTTACAAAGGTGTAACCTTTAAGATGTCTTCCCTAAGAGGGCCATATAGAGGCACTGGCCCAGTTGGAGTAAGAGCAGGAACCTCAGAAAAACTCATCAGCCCTCTGCAGGCTACTCAGCTCCATGAGAGGAGGAGCCGAGCCTACTGTGCCTGGCTCATCCTTTTTGCTGTAACTAGTCTCTACAATGTCTCAAACAGGTGGATAGGGTCGAGGTTTGTCACACCAATTTAACTCCATGAAAGGAAGCCACAGAACAGGGCAAAAAGATGTCCTCCAAAGAACACTTCATTTAAGAAGAAGAGAGAGAGAACATAAAAAGTCTTAGTGACTTAATTCTCAGGACAGGGTAACCCAACATTTTTAGATGAAAATTTATACTAGCAGAAAAAGGAGATGATTGTCCTAGGGTTGTTGTGAAGTTGAGCAGAGAAGGTGCTCCCTCAATTTCAGATTTAGTTTCCCTTCCTAACACATACTAACACTCCAAAACTTCTTCACACTGCAAATGTTGACTCCTTGTTGACCCTCTTCTCCATTTTGATGCAACTGTCCTAAGATGTCACCAACAAACAGACATCATAGGTTGAGCTGGTTATCTGTGGTTAAAGCTGTTTTGTGCATGAGCTGGTTTCCGTATGCAGTGACAAACAGTATGGGGCCTGAAGACATTTTGTTTGGCAGATTGATTGTTCACATTGCTTCTGATTTCCCGTCACACTGTTGGAATCAATTGCGCTATCCGACACAAATCATCATGTCTGCGAGGTAGTCACTCTCAGTCAAAATTACAGACTTCTTATCTATTTGTGGGGAAAGTGAAAACAGGGGTGCGCTGATGAGTTTCAAAGCTGAACACACTAATTCATTTCCAGGGAAGGAAAAGGTAAGAAGATGACATGTTTCCCCTCAGTGGACCGAAGCCCAGACGACCAGCAGTGCGTGCCATTTTGCATTTAGATTAAATGCCCTTTTTCCCAGCAGCTGCCCGCTGATTACCACAGAGGGGATTTTGATCAGCTTGGTGAGCGGGGTGATTGCATTTCCCCCTCACCAGCTTCATCTTCCCTTTGGCTTCTGGGCTGTGCAGAAAACTAAAGGCAAGTGTTGATAGCTTCTCTGACTCAGCTCTTCTGTGGCTTGCTTTATTTTTGATGGAATTGGAACTTTAGGAGTTAGATGCCTCACACTAGGAATTTCAGCATAGGCATCTTCTCAAGGGCAAGGCCACATATAGTGGTATTTACCAAAGGAGCTCTATAAAGAACGAAATCATTTGGATTTCGTTGCTTTGGATCATTTATTACTCTAGCACAAAATTCAAATTCCTTTGCAGTTTTGTTTTGAATGCCTCCTCCCACCTCCACCAAATATGGAGCTTCTAAACGTTTATATCTCTGGTGTCCCTTGGATCATTTATCCTCTTAAATTCTTTTATTTGTTGATTGCTCATTTTTATCTGTGTGTGTTTATTTATTTACTTAACTGGTAAACAGATTATTTGAATTTCCTTCTAGGGTCCCAGTCTATTTATATGGTCACGTAGCAACTCGATTATAACACTTTCTGAATTATTTGGAGCAGCTTTGCTTATGTACTAGATTAAGTTATACTGTCTGTTCCAGCAAACATGAGAGAGGGGAAAAGTCAATAGTAAAAGCAGAGCAACATTCCATTGCTCTTTCCCCACGACTCCTAAGAACATCTGGTCTCATTAATCTCTAGTGCCTTGCTGTACGTGATAGACATATCCTGAGCTCCATTCATCTCAAGCATGGTCCATTGAAAACTGCTGTTGCATAGTAATGTGGGCAGATGCTTTGAAAGCATGTGGTTTTCAAAGTGCTCAAAAGGACCAGTATTGTCCAGTAGGGTGAGAATAGAACACAGCCTGGTCAACCTTATGGCCATTGCTGTGAGTATGGCTCAGATCAGAAACAGCTAAAGAATGAGTCTCACAGATTGGGTGGTCTTAACTTAACTTCTTACAGATTACTAATGTGGAGTATATGTTGACAACCACAGAGTGAATTATATTTGAGCTTCCATAATGCGGTTTCTGAGAGTCCGGGGCCGAGGACTGCCATATGGCGCAAACACTTAGAGAAATATACTTTTAGGAACTTTAGCAATTGAATTACTTTAAAATTCAAAATGGGGTTCACCTCATGCAAAATTCTACAGTAAAGCTGGGATCCTGTGTAGGCTAGTTTTGATAGAATTATTGACTTTGCTTGGAATTTCATGGTGAAAAGAGGATGGATCTTAGACAGATATAAGTTTGAATTATATTTTGGGCAAGTAATTTAACTAACTCCAGTCTTGGGGAAAGTGATTTAAGCTCACTAAATCTCAATGTCATCATATATAAAATTGGGATAAAATTGTTCAACCTTAGGGACTGTGAGGATTAGTTAGAGTACACGTGACATAACAGAAAGAGAGTAGGTGTATATTTTAGCTCTCTTTCCTCAACAAAAATGAGTGAATTCAATTTTACTACATATTCTGAGATGAAACTTTTAAAAAACAATCCAAGAGATGAGACTGCTTCATTCTTTTGGGGAATGGAAAGGAGAAATTAGATCGTCATGAATTACTCAAGAGATGAAATCAGATGGTGTTGGGGATGGGCACTACAGGGAACCAATGAATTCAGCAGTTTAGTTTGGGTTTTGAAATAGTAACAATTAAGCAGGCAATTTCAGCAAAGTGCTTCTGGGCACACTTGCTCCTCACTGATTTTTGCTGCTCAATAACTTGTTTCTTGGTTTGTGAGAGGTTATTTCATGCTGGTAAACCCTCTCTCATGCTAAGAAATTATTTGGCACTAATTATGGCAGCATATTCTCTTGTTCTTATGAGACTTTCAGAATGAAGAAGCATCTAAAAATTCTTAAATTGGTCATTATTTACACTTTAACTGAGGAGGCAAACTGCTCTTCTTTCTACGGAATTTTTGGTTTTCAGGCCCAACTCAATTTTTGTCTTTTTTTGTGAAGTCTTTTCTGACCTCTCTCTTTGACATCTGTCTTCTACATTCTTACAGCATTTAGCATCACTCACAATTTAACTCTCCATCATGTCCTGCCTTGAATAACTTTTACTTTGCCAATGTGATCATCTTTTCTGTCATCTAGATTTTAATGCTTTGTTGTCCTGCTCCATATTACTTGTCAAAACGTATAATGTAGCACTGTTACATAAAATGTGATCGATAAGTACTTATTACTTAATTGCCTGAGGTTTTAATGTTTTAGTGTAATTTATCCTATTACCCAAAATGGGTATATGGGGAGGCTTCCAGCATTGATCCTCATCTGGTTCTCTCCTTCTTGGGAACAAGGAAATACACATTGCCCAGTCCTCTTGCTCTATGACTAATTCTGGCCTACAGCTATGAGTAGAAGTGACATGTCACTTTCAGGATGAGGCAGTGAAAAGCCCTTGCATAATTGTGGAGGCCATGTGTGGAAATGGTAAGACATAAGAAGGAGCAGCATGGATCACTGAGCCACTGCCCTGAAGACAGCTGCCTAGGGAAGTTAAAACCTAATGTTCACTGGATATGTTCTGTGAGCAAGAAGTAAACCAAATTGTGTTGTCACTGGCATCTTGAGCTTAATTGGTTTTTACTGCATGAGCAGCCTCTCTTGCCTAGTAGACAGAGCGTGATGCACCACCTAGACCTTCACTTCTGTAAAGTTTGCTCACATCTTGAGTAATTGGCTGCTGACTATTGACAATTGAATACTTTCTAGGAATTTCAGGAGCTATAGAAAGTTTCCTGACCTACTCTTGACAGGGCACCTTGTGTTCCATGACTGGTCGATGGGGCAGCATAAAGACCCAACCCTGCTGCCTCGACAGGGACGGCTTTCAAGAAGCATCAAAACTCCCTGTAGCAACTGCATTTAAATTCAACTTCTCCCCCTGCCAACTCTTGTTTCTCTCATTCTGTTATAGATGTTGATCCCAAGGGTACACACCCCATCAAACCTTTGCATGTGTTTATCTGCTTCTCAGTCTGTTTCCCAGGGAAAAGCACTAAGATATTAATACAGAGTGGTTTCAAATTCCTATAGTAACTAAAAACTTGCGGAGTGAAGGTAAAAAGGTGTAGCTTGAATCCCAGGAAAACTCTTTACCTACCTACTTTAAAAAGCAAAGATTCTAGACCTTTAGACCTTGTTTCTACTAGTAGTCACTCTGCAAGTAACGTGCTGAGACTTGGTTTCTTTGTCAAACAAGGATAGTAGCATATGCTCTAATGAGAGCAAAGAGCTATCATGTAGATTCAGTGTGAAAGTGTAGAAGATATTATAATGCATTCTAAATAAGCTATACTCTCTACAGATTTAATCTCACTTCACCGGCACCCAGATAGCCCTTGTAATGCCATTGCTGACTTATTTTCTCAGACTTTCCTACAGAGTGCAGCTCTCTCAGGACAGGAGGCATTTCAATACTTTGAAGTATTTACCTTAGCATCTACCATAAGGCCTCATATAAAGTAGGAGTCCAATGTATATTTATTGCATACTCCCTTTGGAGTCTGTACACTTGGTGACATATGCAGGAACCCTCATTTCAGAGAAGCTTTGCAATTCATGTTTGTAAAGAAAGGTGACACAGAAGGGATGTTAAGAAGACTCAGGGTGCCAAAAATTAGTCTCATCTCCCAGTTTCACTCTAATTTGTAGAGGGCAGATTGAATTCCCTCATGGAGGTATATCAACATTGTGTTTTAATGAAATATGCCTGGAAAGGTAGAAAAAGGGAATCAATTTTAGCCTCAAAAGACAAAGAGAGAGAGAGAGAGAGAATGAGAGAGAAAGAGTCATTTTGGCCTTGGGAGTGAAATTCAAGAAATAAAAAAAATGGAGAGATAGTACATAACAAACAGAAAGCTTCGGACCTGAGGCAACTGGTGGAGAAAGTTACGGAGGAAGGATGCAATTAGAAATTAATCTCATTTAGAGCAATTCCACCACTTTACCAATCATAACACATGTAGGCATTTCTTTTGGAGAGAGGTTTCTTTTGAAGTAGCTAATAATCAGAATCTTTTGAAGTAGTTAATATGCAGCTGTTTTGTATGCAAAATAGAATGGTACTCCTGTGTTTGATATTTTGTTTTGGTCATAGTCTGGCTACATCTGCTGGAAGAGTTGTAGAGAGGTCACTATGATCCCTAGTGTGTCATTTAGAACAAGCAGCGTGTTAAGCACGCAAAAGCGATAGAAAGAAGACATTATATCTCCTCCAATGGAGGAGAGTCTTACATCTTATTGTTTCCAGTGTTGTATTCCAGGGAAGCATGATACCATGGAACATTATTAATAATTTTCCCCTAATCAGAACAGACTGTGCTGAGGGAAGAGAGGAAAAATATGTTATTGTCATTCAGTCAATTAAAGACTCACATATTTGTTGGCAACCAGAAGAAATAAGTGGTCACCATCCTGTAGCACATTTCAATGAAACTGCTTCACAATGACGATTACTATTCCAGGGATTATCTCACCAGACTCATTGTGATAAATCTTTACCAGTGACAGGAAATAGAATACCATTACAAGATGTTGGAGAGCTTAACTCAGGCAGTTAAAATAAAAGGAACATAATTTGGCCTCCTGAGATATCCTTCAGCTTTATTCTTCTGAGTACTTTGCAGCCACCAAATTAGTCTAAACCACTTTGCAAGCGCTTTTAGTTTTACTTTACACATACCATTTAAATGCCTTGGTAATTAGACTTATCACAGTGATCGCTTTATAATGTATACAAATGGCGAATCACTATGTTGTACTCTTGGGAATTAATACTGCATGTCAGTTATGCTTTTAAAAAAGCAAGAAATAGAGAGTGAACCAGGAAAAAGAAGTGACTATATTAGTTATGATCTCCCCAAAGTGGGCCTTTAGTCTAAGCCAAGAATTGCATAGTAGGATTTTTTTTATACAACAGGATCTAGAACATGTGCAAAGATTCAGTGAAGTATGTTTGTTAATAGTTGGTGGCATACTTATGAAATGCTGGGAAATGGACAGTAGAAAAAGTGCAACTGATGGGGAACTAATTGGAAATAAAATAGCTAATTTTAATCAAATATTTTAGTCTGCCTACACGGCAATGTTCAGAATTACATGTTGAGGGAAAGATCACTGGTCAGATTGCTTCATTACAAATCCTCTCCACAGCCATTATCTTCTCTATTTCTCCCCGTTGACTACATACTACACATTGGTTTACATGAATCTACTTTGCAACTTTTTTTAAAATATAAATTAAAACATATAAAAAACATATAACATGCTGATATGTGTTTTGGATTATCTCATTTTGATGTGATTTTGGGGACTGGACAGGTGAATGATGATTCAATGTCAACCAAATTAGGTTTTAGGTCCTGATGGAGTCTCAGTTAATGATAACTCTAGTCCTATGCTTGAGCAGGCCAAAAAGGTTGGTGTCCCCAAGCTTTGAACTCACTCTCATGCTCACCTTTCACATTGGATATATCACCAGTGCCTTCACAATGTATGGTGTAACTCAACCACTTCTCACTGCCTTCACGACTATCCCCTGGTCCAAGTACCATTATCTGGCCTATGTACCATTATTATATCTACTTGGTAGCATTCCTTCTTCTCATTCCCCCTTTAATCTATTCTCAATAGAGTTGCCAGAGTGATACTGTGTAAACATAAGCCAGATCATGCCTTTTCTCCACTCAAAAGTCTCCAGGGATGCCTTATTTCACTTTTGTAGAACCAAACATTGATACTCTGACTGTAAGATCATATATGATCCAACTATGCGCCTACTATGCTCCCTTACTTCCTGTACTTCATCCACCCTGACCTCCTGGCTCCTCTTCAATTAAACTGTGAGGCAGGTCTGTTTCAGGACCTTCACACTTCCCCATCTTTATGCCTCAAATGCTTTTCCCCCAGATATACACAGCGCTAATCCTTCATTTAACCAGTCTTTACTCAAAAGTCACTCTTTAGGTGACATAAATACTGGGCAGCATAACTAAAATTTTGTCATTCCTCTGAACATATATATATAGAAGCACACATTTATCCTCTTTCTCTGCTTTATGTTTTCCTTTCTAGCGCTTATTACTAAATAACACATAATAAATGAAGAAAAAGAATCATCTTGTTTATTTTCTGTTCCCTCCCCTAAAATCCAGATTCCTTAAGGGCAGAGTTTTTTGCTTGGGTTTTTTTTTTTTTTTTTTTTTTACAAAGAGGCACTGCCAATGCTGGAAGAGTACCTGAGCCAAGATAGGGACTCCAGAATCACGGAGGAGTGTATGATCTTGAATGGTCCTATTCCAAGTCCAACACATGTTTCATAGCATCTTACACCAAGTAAAGCCTCATTTTCTATGATACCTTCCTCTCACTCTTCGTGCTCAGTCATTTGTCCATTAATTTTGACAAGCAACAGAATAAGAAAACTTTGTGGAAAAAGAAATCACATCTTTTCACAAGCACAGAAAATGGAGACTGACAAACTTCTCCGAGAAGTCAAAGCTTTATGGAAGGTTGAACTGTGATTTGACTAAATGGGGGATTCTTACAGAGTTTCACTTAGATTTGAATTAAAGAGAACACACTATTTCTCTTGATTATTTTTTATGGTATCAAATAGTAAACTAAGATTAATAGCAGAGTAAAAGGAATATGAAATATTTCTTGAATAATAACATATTATCACTTTACTTCTGAACAGAGTGTTAACTTGTAAACCATTCCTCCTTGAAATAGCCAAAAAAAAAAAAAAAAAACCCAACCCCCCCCCCCCAAAAAAAAAACAACAAGAAATAGGCAATCTCATAGCCCTATGTCAGGTCTTGCTAATTGCAGTGTCAAAGCTAATAAAATGGGCCAAGTCAATTGCAGTAAAAAGGGGTAAATCTTGTGCTCATTATATAGCTAGAATTACAGCATCTCATGTTTGGAAAAAAAAATCACAAATTTGCCTTTCTGATAACAAGCCTTTGTAATACTAAAATTTCTTCTTTGACATTGCTACTGATGACCTAGTGTATCCAAACACCCCATGATGGGAAATTTACATATTTTGAGATAGTTTATCTCAAACTTTGGACAACTTTGTTGGAAAATCACTTATACAGACTCCATTTGTCTCCTTGAAGTTTCCTTAGACTATGTTCAATAAATATTGTTGAATGAATAAATACATAATTAAATGGGTGGCATTAATTTGTGAAGAAGATGATGCAAGAATCAGGTAGGTTGACAATAAAATTTGATAGTACATGGCCTACAAATGCTTAAGAAGGCCAAATATCCACAGGGAACAGCTATAAAAACTTTAAAAGGCACAATACCTTGGGATTATTTCACATGGAAACAAATAGCCCTTCTTCTACTTCAAAGGGAATCTGATCACAGTTTAATTCAATAATTTACATTTAGAGTAAAAACTGTGTGTTGCTAAGTAAAGGTAATATCATTTAAAGTTTTTTTTAAGAGAGTTCATAAATGTCCTCAGTCTACACACTTAAAGTTAGAAAAATATATTGCTTAATATGGTAATGTTTAACGTTTCTGAAAAATGTAATTAACACGGTAACAACTGTTCTCCAATAGTAGCAAGTATATAAGACACTTTTTCAGTTGTGCAAATCATTCAGACTGCTAAAGACTATATGCAATTTTATTCAATTCAATTTTTTTCTGATGGGATAGAAATAAAAGGATGTGGTAGTAATACCCCTTTTAACTGTTGTAAAGGAGAGAAAACTATTAGAAGCATGTATTGAATTAGAAATATAAAGATATTCAACTGAAAAAAGAAGAACATACCTATTTCCTGAAGTCATTAGATATTCAATATCAAGTCCAATGCCTGTGGTGAATTAAATGGAACTCCACTCAACTTTGAAATTCTGCATGTGCGTTTTGGTGGCACCAAATGAAATGCCATCTATGCTTTCTGGGACTTTAGCTTTGATAAATATCTGCATTTGTATCTTTTCATTTATATCTGACTATCTACTGAGGGAGACTTACACATACTGCCAAAAGGCCTAAATTGCATTGGCCATTTTGGATTTCTTTTTCCTTCTGAAATGAGAATATTTCACATCGATTGAAACTTAACTTGGTTAAGAGGTCTGGTTTCTTGTCTCAGAAGTGGCACTACATGATGGGTAAGCGTTCAACTTCTACATATGCTTGGAGATTTTTTTCCTGAGTAAATGATTGATTACAAAGGTCCTATTTAGTTTCAATACTTTATAACATCATTTTTATGAGTATTTTGACCAGGGACAACCCATCTGTGAGATGCAAATGTTGACTGAAGACCAGATATGTGCTGATTATCTCCTATGTGCTGCTCACACTCCATCCCTCTCGTTGCTGCGCTGGGGCTGCAGTCTCTGTGGGCTGCATCAGTAGACTTCCTTGCTCTCAGAACAAAGGTAGGAAGAAGGGAGGGATGGATAGAGAGCTGGGGAATATATCCTCTCTGCTTCCTCCCCACAGATCATTACTGCAGGCTGGCTGTGTAACAGCAGACTGCAGCCCTGGGGGGTCAGCCTTCTCTAAGTGACAGTAAGTGCTCTCTCCTCTGGTTCCTGCCTACTCACCCAGCCCAGGTGATTAGCCCTTCAGTACCCCCCTCTGCTTTGGGATTCTCTTACTCTCTGACCGTATCTTTGCAAATGTCCTTTATTAGACTCATAACAAATTACTCTAGGCTGTTGGTTATCAGTTTCCTGCTGGGACCTTCACTGATTGGGAATCCAAACCCTCGGAGTGTGGCAGCACAAGACAGATATTGCACTGCATGGGATGGGCATTGGAGTTAATGCCTCTGTCTCCATCCCCAGCCAGGAACTTCCTCTATTTGATCAGAAGGCACAGTGCATGACACACCTCACACTGCCATGGGTCAGGCGGATGGACAACAGTGCCACACATACAGAACACTGAAGGCAGGGGGAGAGAGAGTCTCACAGGATCACAAAGAGAGAAAGGAAAGGCCTTCTCAAGAAGGAACAGGATTTTGTGGTGAGAACACAGTGAGTCAACTCAGTAGGACTGCTGGCCTCTAGAGTAAACCTGTCACAGATGTGGAGGCTGAAGCTTTTTCACAAGCAGTTGTAAGCCCTTCCCAAAAGAAGAGATGGAGATGGTCCACACCAGGCCAACCTCTGCTTTTTGTGGCAAGATGCAAAAAATTCTGGCAGAACTCAGGCACCTCAGAGGAAGAGGAACTTGGGCCAAACAAAGACCACACATGGTTACACCTGACTGAGAGTCCTCATCAAATGTTGGTGAAACAATAAAACACAAAACCCCCAAATCTCAAACTTAATACTAGACTCTGAATGTATGCCATTTTGGTTTGTTACATGTTCATTTTCTTTGGTTAAATAGATATAGAGACAGATGGATGATGGTAGGTAGATACATGGAGAGAGAGAAGCATAGATAGTAAAGAATTCCATAGCATAGGTATGGGAGGACATTTTATTTATTTATTTATTTATTTATTTATTTATTTATTTATTTATTTATTTTATTATTATTTTTTTTTTTATGATAGGCACACAGTGAGAGAGAGAGAGGCAGAGACATAGGTAGAGGGAGAAGCAGGCTCCATGCACCGGGAGCCCGATGTGGGATTAGATCCCGGGTCTCCAGGATCGCGCCCTGGGCCAAAGGCAGGCGCTAAACTGCTGCGCCACCCAGGGATCCCGGGAGGACATTTTCATATAGTTCCAAATTAAAGAGGCCTCCATTGAGTAAGATGATCTGACTCCTGGATTTAAGATACTTTTATTTGGAATAAGTAATTAAAAAAGCATTCATTAAAAAATATACTAAGTACCATTTATATTCCAAGAAGTATGTGGATAAACAAAACTAATCTCCTTCACTTATCCTATGTGTGTAAAGAATGAAACACAGTGAAGTTGTCCAGTTATATGTGCTGTTCCTTCAGGCTGACATGTTTTTCCATCACAATGAGCTATGATTCACCCCCAACCTTTTTCCTCTCTTTTCTCAAAACAGCACCATGATGATTTTTGAGACATTGATGATTCTCTATAACATTTCCGTTCTTTTGCTAGTTTATTTTTCCTAAGAACTTATCACCATGTTAATAATTGTCTCTCTTCCTCCATGTTCCTTATAGAAAAATAAACTCCATGAAGAAGTTTTGTTTGTTTTGCTTAGTATTTTAACTCTAGAATTTAGAAAAGTGCTTGGCACCTAGTAGGGGTTTATGTACATATGTATTTATTTTTTTTAAATATTTTATTTTATTTATTTATTTTTGAGAGAGAGAGAGAGAGAAAATATGAGCAAGAAGAGGGGCTGAGGGAAAAGCAGTTTCCCTGCTGAGCAGAGAGCTTGACTCAGGGCTGGATCCCAGGACCTTGACATCATAACCTGGATGAAGGCTGATACTTAAACTGATGAGCTACCCAGGCACCCCTGTAGTTAGTTTTGATAAATGAAAAAAAGAAGAAGGGAGAAGGGGAAGGGGAGGGGGAAAGGAAGGGAAGGAAAGGGGGATTCAGGAGAGACACTTGGGAGATAAAGATCACTTTTAGATTTGAGGGGAGATCAGGAAAGGCTTTATGAAGATTGGACCTTCATTCTGAATTTTGAAAGATGAGAGATTTGTTTTTAGGTGGGAGTAGAAGGTGTTGGATAAAGAAGGGCAGTGATCCAAATGACATTTTTAGTCACCCTGATTGGAGTGTAGCTCAAAGTTACAAAGGTTGAATTGAAACCCTCACTTTATAGCAATTTCCTTATTTCTAGATGTGTTCAAGCACATTCTGGATGAAAAGCACTCAGGGCGGGGTGGGGGGCGGGGTGCCTGGGTGGCTCAGGGGTTTGAGCATTTGAATCTTGATTTCAGCTCAGGTCGTGATCTCAGAGGGATCCCATGGGATCAAGCACTCAGCGCAGAGTCTGCTTGATATTCTCTCTCTCTCCTTCTACCTCTCCCCTCTGCTTGCATGCTCTCTCTCTAAAAATAAAATATTTTAAAAGAAAGAGCACTGGGGGGAGGTTTAGAATGGTAGTTCTCAATTCAGATGATTCTTTCCTCCTGCTTGCCCCACCCCAGGGGCAATTCTGCAACGTCCAGAGACATTTTTGGTTGTCACTCTGGTGGAGGATGGCATCAAGTGGGTAGAGGCCTAGGATGCTACTAAACATCCTACAATGCACAGAATTGTGCAACATTCTGTACAGTTCCCTACAACCTAAAGTTGCACAGAACCTATAATGCACAGAACCCCACAACATAAAGGTATCTGGCATATGTCAATAGTGCCATCGGTAAGAAACTCTGGGTTAGTGGGAATTGGAGAGATTTAGATTAATCCTGAAAGTGTATATCAACACTAAGAATCTGAGATTTTTTTAAAGATAGACTTAAAAAGAAAGCTCATTTCATTTAGGATGCACAGAAGAATTATATGCACCATGGGTATGACTAAAAATATATGAGTGCCCCTTAAAGTTACATGTTAATCTTTTTATATATGGTTGTTACAGAGTACCTTGGGCCGATATTTTTGGGGGCTATTTCTGGGCTGATTCTAGAATTTTTAGGAAAAACTGGCTTCCCTGAAATCACAATCCAGTGGAGATTCAGACAGACAGAAACTTAGTGCCATTATTACTATAACGTAGACAATATCTGGGCAGCTTAATTTTTATTCTCCAGGAGCACATGCCCCAAGTGCTGAGACAGCACAATTCTAACAGAGCCACTTCGTATTTTAAAATAAACTTAGACAAGAGAGCAAAACACTGGAAATATTAAATTAAAACTTGATGCTCAACAAGGGAAATAGCAAGGTTTTCCTTGTTAATTTTTTTAAAAATATTTTGTCTGTTTTGTTGCCCTGGCTGTGAAATTGCACACAGGGTGATGTTATAAAGATAAAACTTCTGGAATAGAGCATAGTACCACATAGAAGCTTCGTGAGTGAGAAAATGTATTTTTAAAATCAGCCATTCCTTTTTGAGCTCTACCACTTGCAGGAATGTTTGGGGAAAATTTCTCCTCAAATTTTTGAGTGGTTTAGAGCTGGGAACATTTTGGGGAACATACATCTCAGGGCTGCACAGACTCAATCCCCAGCTTGACAGCTCTCTTAAATGAAATGCAACCTACACTGCACTTCATCTCCCAGGCTCGCATCCCTCGTTCACATCTACTGCGATGTTTATTTATATAAAGATGCATTCTGGGATCCCGATCCATTTTCCCGACACAGTTCAGACAGACAGAAGACCAGTCATTACCATTCAGATTCCAGCACTAATTCCTGAGAGGCAGATTATCACTATTCAGTCTGCCCGAAGCGTTTTGGCTGTGCCTGCTGGACTTTAGACTGGACAGTGTGGTTTAGAATGTATAAGATAAATGGAACGAGCTGATGTCCACAAGCCTGGAGACCCTGAAAGGAGAGATAACCTCAACACAACCCAAGGCATCTATTCCCAGGCACAATCTCTTCCCTGTTCCTGTTCCTTTATACCTTCCCAAGGTGGCCAATTAAATTGATTCAGATATATTTTCTTGTGTTTCTCCTTTTTTTTTTTTTTTTCAAAAGAGAACCCAGAAGGAAATTTTTTTGATAAATTACTATAGAAAACTTGGTAGGAGAGAGACCATCAGTCCACTTCATTGTAGAATTCTAAATATGGTTATGAATTTATCTCAAATTGTAGTAAACAATGTGCTAGAGGGAATGCTACACTTCAGACTTCTTTTTTCTGCATTTCTTAAATTAATACATGTTATTTTTTTAGAGCAGTTTTAGGTTTACAGATAAACTGGGCAATAAGCATAGAAAGTTCCCCTATCACTCCTCACTCTGGCAGCTCATACATACATATAATTTCCTTTATTACCAACATCTTGCAGTAGTGTGTGGTATATTTGTAATAACTGAAAAGCCAGTATTTACAGGTTGCTAATAACTGAAGTTTATGGTTTACCTCAGTGCTCACTCTTTGTGCTGTATGTTCTATGGATCAGACAAATGCATCCTGTCCTATGTCTACCATTACGGTATCATACAGAATAATTTCACTGCCCTAAAAATAACATGTGCTCCATTCATCCTTTCTCTCATCCCTGCACTCCTGGAAACCTCTGTTTTTTTTTTTTGTTTTTTTTTTTTTACTATCTCTATAGTTTTGCCTTTTTCAGAATACCATATAGTTGGACTCCTACAATATGTAGCCATTTCAGATTTACTTCTCTCATGTGGTAATATGCTTTGTCATGGCTTGACAGCACATTTCTTTTTATCACTGAATAATATTCTATTGTACCATAGTTTGTTTCTCTTTTTTTTAAATTAAGGAATATAAAACCAATATAAGATTTTTAAAAGGAAAATCAAGGTTAGATTGTTTTTTTTTTTTTTAAGATTTTTATTTATTTTTTATTTTTTGGAGTAGACTCCACACCTGTGGGGCTCAACAGGGGGCTAATACTCATGACCCAGAGATCAAGATCTGAGACCAAGATTCAGACACTTAACCAAGAGAGCCACCCAGGTGCCCCAAGATTTTTATTTTTGAATTGACATTTTGAAAAAATGATTTTATTTACTTATTTGACAGAGAGAGAAATAGAACACAAGCAGGGGGAGTGGCAGGGAGAGGGAGAAGCTGGGATTCTGATGTGGGGCTCAATTCCAGGACCCTGGGATCATGACTTAAGCCAAAGGCAGATGTTTAACCTACTGAGCCACCCAGGTTTCCAAAAAAAATCATGGGATAAAACAATCTGGCATGGTGACCTCAATAGTGACTGACTAAAGTCAATGGGGAAGAAAATAATGGGTAATTTAGAACACACCTTCCTTGTTAGACTGGCATTTAAACATGATCTCTTGTGAAAACTTTTGTGAAGATCACACAAACAGTTAAGTCTGTTTTGTAAAGGAATCGTTTTATGAATAGAGATGTTTTTAGGGGTCCAATAGGTATCACCACTCAGTAAGCCTGCTGTCCTCTAAAACATGAGTTCTGCTTGTTTCTCAAAAACTTGGTGCTTATTCCTGTGGTCAGACCTTACTTCACGTTATCAAATCCTGTAAACAGAAACCAAATGCCTAAAGCACCACAGTATGTAATTAGGAGTAAAAATCTGTACCAGGTGTTTGAAAAATGAGCCTAATACTCGATGCTGTGTAGGACCTGGGACTAGAAAGCAGCAGAATGAATGGACTGAGAGTGTTCCCCGTCGGTCTTGAGTCAGTGACCTGAGACTACAAGTCAGGTGGTTGTTTCCACGTGGACCACCACTGGACAGCAGAACACGATGGGGGTTATTACTTCAAACTGAAGCAACTATCAGCCACAACTGGTTAAAGTTCTATTCACTCACCACAGCTGTAAGTTAGTCCCTGTAATGTCCTCTTTCTTTATTCTTTAGCTCCAAGTAATTGCATTTTCTACCTAGTTATTACAAGAAGCCCTGAGGAATCATGCTTTTAAAAATTCATGGAGTTGACAGCCAGTGCCATAGATATCACTTAATCTGTTCTACACAATTTCCATTTTCGAGACTGTGAGCTGCCTTCTCCTAGTTCTGATATTATGAGATAGGCTCTGCATACACTAATATATCTTATTAACACATCTGATCTATGCACAGAGAATTATAATAATTAATAGTCATAAAATAAAATTTGAGTTAATAGCACAACCTACCACAGTCCTGAATGGGAGGACTCAACATTGTAAATAGATAGATTCATCATCATTTGATATAAGTGATTTTTTAAATTGCATTTAGAACCTCATCTATGGGTGTGTGTGTGTGTGGGTGTGTGTGTGTGTGTATCCGGTTGAAAGGTAGGACCTTGAGAGATGAGTTAAAAGTTTATTTCGTAAATGGAAAATAATGGGAGGGAACTTGTTCTATTACAAGTTTCTCATTCTCTAAAATCTACTTTAATTGGTAATTTGTTTGAAATAAAATAGATTTAGATGCCTAACTCACTACACACACATACACACACATAAGTCAGATGAATAATATTTCTGAACTTAAAAAAAGAGGACAAACCATGAGAGATGCCTAACTCTGGGAAACAAAGGGTTGCAGAAGGGGAGTGGGGAGGATGGGGTGACTAGGTGACGGGCACTAAGGAGGGCCCCTGATGGGATGATCACTGGGTATTATACTATATGTTGGCAAATTGAATTTATTTATTTTTTTTAAAAGAGACTATTTTATAGGAGTCCCCTTATCTGTGGAGGATGCATTCTAAAACCACCAAGGGGATGTCTGAAACTTCAGACAGTACCGAACCTTATATACACTGGTTTTTTTCCTACAAATATATACCAAAGATAAAGTAAGTTTATAAGTTGGGCACAGTAAGAGATTAACAATTAATAATAAAATAGAAAAAATTATAATAATATATTAAAATAAAAGTTATGCAAATGTGGTTTTTCTTTCTCTCTTAAAATATTTTACTCTACTGTACTCACCATTCCTGTGATGATGTGAGATGATGAAATTCTGATGTGATATGATGAAGTGAAGTGAATAATGTAGTATTAGGCTAATATTGACTTTTTGATAATAGGTCAGGGGAGGATTATCTGCTCCCAGATTGTAGTTCACCGTTTGACTCGTTGACCATTTCAGGTACCTGAAATTGAGGAAAGAAAAACTGTGGGTAAGGGGGAGGTTAGGAAAGGGGGTTAGTGTATATTCCTTATTAAGGAAGGCTTTCCTTTTTTTTTTAAGGTTTTATTTATTTATTTATTCATGAGAGGCACACAGAGAGAGGCAGAAACATAGGCAGAGGGAAAGCCAGGCTCCATGCAAGGAGCCTGATGTGGGACTCAAACCAGGAATCCAGGATCACGCCCTGAACCAAAGGCAGGCACTCAACCGCTGAACCACCCAGGTGTCCCAAGGAAGACTTTCCTAAGCAAGATATAGAACTACAAAACTCACAGTATCTATACGTTTAGAGACACTGACTTAATTTTTTTCTGAATGATAAATATACCCTACATAAATTTGTATGACAAAGAACAGACTCAGAAAATATTTACATCCTTAGCAAGTCAAGTTTTGGCTCATAATATATAAACAGTGTCTATAAAACAATAATAGAAAGATATGCCATTAGACATTCTTTTTTTCTTAAGATTTTCTTAAAATTTATTTATTCAGAGAGAGAGAGAGAGAGAGAGAAGAGAGAAAGGCAGAGACACAGGCAGAGGGAGAAGCAGGCCCCATGCAGGGAGAGAGCCCCATGTGGGACTCCATCCCGGGTTTCCAGGATCACACCCCCGGCTGCAGGCGGCGCTAAACTGCTGTGCCACTGGGGCTGCCCTGCCATTAGAAATAAGATGCAAAATTTGAACAAACAATTCACAAAAAATATAAAAGCTTGCTCACTAAGTGAGAAGAGAACCAACCAAACAAAACAACTTGCACAGAAAACAAAACTCTTTCCCCTCTATCAGTTTTAGTATAAATTGTAAAGATTGATAATATCCAGTTATAAGTGTGGAGGAAAAGGAGGTACTTTTACATATTCCTGCTGGCTGAGGGCAATGAGGAAAAACACATGAAAATCTTAACATGCACAAACTCTTTGACACAGCACTTTTTTTTTGTTCTTAGACTTCATCCTTGAGTAATATGCAATTATGCACAAAGATTAGCTATCTATAAAAACACAACATTTGTAACAGCAAAATTTAGAACCAAGAAAAAAACAGAATGTTAAAATGACTATATAAGATAGCTGTAAAACGAGGCATATATTTTTCCATGAAAATATGTTTAGGATAATTTTGTTAAAGAATTTAAAATGTAAATATCAGACAAAATATGATCAATTTTTGTAAGGTATACAGGAGTGTGTATACATACACACACACATGAACACACATATACTTGGTTAAAAAACAACATTCAACTAAGTAAATTTAGAAATCAAATTGGCTTCATTCAAGGATCCATGAATCAGGTAGCATCTGCAAAAAAAGAAAGGAGTTCCAGGGATCTGTCCAAAATGGAAGGCTTCTGTAGGCAGAAGAGAGCAGGGGCAAGGAAAGAATAGATTACCTCATCTTTCTTTGGGGGATGGAAAAGGTGTATCAGATGGATTACCTCACTATTGCTGACTTCCAGAGTGACTGGTTAACATTGCCTCCCTGGGAGAGATTGAAACTGAAATTAGGTTAGATAATAAGTCTTGGTTTGCTAATGGGAGCTTAGCACAAGTGACTCCATTTTGGACCTATTGTTTTATAATCAACAAAACAAATATCTAGAAAGCTGAGAACCAAATACTAGTAATCTTAACTGTGATGGATGGCATTGGGGTAGGAGTAGGGCTTTCTAGAATATATTCTTTAAAAAAAGGATGGGTTCTATTTTCATTTTGCTTTCGTTCCATTTTTCTGTTTTTTTTTCTTTAAAAAGCTAACAATATATATTTGAAGCATATATAACTAAAATAAAACACAAACAGCATAATTTAGGAAATATCTCAAATTTTTCATTTGAAGATGGAAGAAAATGAAGGTCACAAAACAGTTTAAACTTAGTGTTCAAATTGCATGTCTAGATCTCTAAAAAGCTTCTTTTAAAAGTTGCTCAAATGATCATTCTAGGGAAATTGCTGAGGTTATGTGTATGGGGTGGGGACCACAGTACCACACATTGTATTCAAAGAGATGATCCAAAAGGGGCCCACACATGCACATCTCAGCAGTGTTTTTCTTCCCTTTTCTTATTACTTTAAAACTTTTCCCTGCTTACCCAGGAAATAAAATTCATAATGATCAAATATAAAATGATGTTAATATTTTGATGATTTAAGGAGGGTAGGATGAACACAGGATTACTGAGAATTTGCAGGACTAATCTTGGCCTGAACACTTGTGAGAGTCTGGTCTCCATTCTGTCTGATACAAAGAAGGTCTGTGGAAGTGCTCAGTTGGAACGAACAGGAATGTGGTGTGTCTCTGTGATTTCCTGTCCCTCCCTCTACTCACTTTTTTTTTTTTTCCCACAGAGATAGGTCCTTTGGTGAAAAGACATCTGTGCTTTCTTCTTTCTCTTCAAGACTGAATGTCATGATTTAGAACACACAAATGTAATTTCAACTTTGACTGCCTGCTGGTTTATTTCATGCACCTGCTTTTGGAGGAAGGAGAGACAGGATTTTAAGAGGACATTTTGAGGCCAGAGCTGACATTTGACCTGATATATCCCACAGGAACTTGGAAAACAAAAGCACTTATTCATAATGTGTGATTTAAACATTTGCAATTATATTTACATATCAACACATAAATGTGAGTTGTTCCTTGTCATTTTTTCTTTTACTTAAATCATAGAATAAAAGGATAAAGATGTCTATTTTTGAGTTTATATTCCTCTATCAAATCCTATATTGGTTTATAAATTAAACTTTGTTTCCTGGTTTCAGATTTTTTAATGCCCCTATAAATATTTAAAGTTTTTAGACTTATAAACTGTCTATATAACTTTACATATACAACTTCTAGTATCTGTAAATGTAATTGTTTCTAAAGTGCCTTCTATTAAAAATGTTCTTTCATATCTGAGTATTAAGCAATTATAAAGATTGAATTGTTATAACGGGCTATCCTAAACAGTTTTGCTAAAAGTCCAGCAGCAAATAAATTGAGGTCAAATAATTCCTGGGTTTTAAATTGCTTTCTGTGATGAATGTTTATGCATTTCAAGTTAACTGCCAAGTACTTAATTTAAGGAAATAAATATCAGAATTAAAAAGAAAAACAGAACAAAAAAGCAAAGTAGATGTTTAATATGTTTAATAAAAATAGATTAGCTGCTGCTTCTTTTTTGTTTAACAAAGGGTATGGATTTCTCCATCTTTGATGCCTTGAATTAAGGGAGTCTTTCCCTACTACTATGCATAAAAACTGCCGGGAATAACTAATTTCTTGAGGACTATAAGTTATGGAAGCAAAGCATGAAAGAAAAAGATACTCATATTTATAATCTCCAGATTATAAATACAAGAGTAATGCTGTGATTTATTGCAACACAATGTATTTGCGGGAATTGATGAACAGCAGATGTCCAGGGACCTGTGAAAACATCTGCAATGACTACTTGAAGGTGAGAAAATAATCTGATTAATTTCCTTTATTTAGTTTGTTCTGTACTTTCCTTATGTGTTATTTTTCAACCAAACAGTCTTTCTTTCCGTCATTTTTGTATGGAATTTGGTCAAGTAAGAAGCTTCACAGTTCCAGGATTCTGTTACAGATGGATAGGTCAGGTGATTGTATTTTTCCTTTAGTTTATGATGCCACCATAGATATTAAACCTGTCTTCTAATCTCTGAGTATTTTCTATGCTTGTTTGCTAAGATGGTAAGACTCAGTGATATGAAAAAAAAGATGAGTCATTGGTAGAATACTTTTCTTTTTTTTTAAATAAAATGTTGTCTTCCTGGGATGAGTGGCAGTTAAACCATTCAGGAAGCAGGCACCTATTTCCAGCATGCTTCTCTAGTGGCCTTCTATTATTTGAACAGTCTACTTGAGTTGCTGAGCGTGAGCACCCATCAAACCTCTCAGGAGGGTCCTATCCATTTTTCTATTTTGTAAAGCTCAGCACACTTCTGCTTCTCAGAAAAGTGAATGTGTTGCATTGAGTTGTAGATTTTCTGGGAATCTGTACAATGGAGGCATTTACCGTGAGAGGAAGGGACTATATTATGGTACAACTAGCCCTAACTAAGGGGAGTAAATAAAAAGAACTCTTCAAAGACATATGCTTTCAGAGATCTCATGCTGAGATGGAAGAGTAAAGTAAATCCATAGAACTGCACAGAATTATTTCCTCTCCTATTTTATTCAGCTTTTTCTGGTCAATAGTTCTCTCCTTCTGTGTGGTCACAGTAAAAAGTGACCTCAGGATGGTAACCTCTGGGACAAATAACTTCCATTTTCTTTGATTTAAGACTCCTCTTATGCCTTTATTTAGTTTGTACTATTCATCTTCAATCTAAAAAGGGATTTGCCAGCACTGCACTTAAGCTTTTTCTCTTCAGGTTCAGTGTCTCCCACTTCTCTCTTTTGATTCATCCTCTTAACTCTTCAATGACAATCACTAAATTTAGATTAAAAAGAGAATAAAGGGGTCAACTCTATAAAGTATAAAAAAAAAAAAAACAGGCAGACCAAAAATAGCCATGTGCTCAATGACTGTTGCCACCTTTGAGGGACTTTCTCTGATACCCGAAGGGCTTTAGCTGACTGGAATCTTCAGGTCTCCACAGCCTTGAAGGAGCTGGAGTTGCGTTGCATATTTCTTGAAGGATTGCCTGAAGGACAGCTGGTTTAGCTATAGAAGTAAAATCTGATCACTTAAATCCTTCTCCAGAGGATGAAAAAAAAAAAAAAAGAAATACTCCCACAGATATTCAAATCAAAAGAAGGAATCCAGAGGGAGTCTACTGAAGAAAGAGTTTGCTAAGGCTCCTCTGTAGAGGTTCATAGTAGACAGAGACAAGGACAAAACTATCTTAGTTATGGGCAAAATGACACCTGTAGCCAAAGAAAAAGACTTCTTCAGAAGAAATGAAGCAGAGGTTGCAGCTTTCCCTGTGAAAAGCTGAGGAGGAGGTCAGCCAGAGGCAAGAAACTGAATATTTATCAGCTCAAAATGAGATTAAAGCTCCGATTTGTTCTGCATCAAAGGACTTCATCCCTCTAACTTTGCCTTGGAGGGATTCTGTACTTACCATGTCCCAAATTAGTTAACCTGCAACTGTGACCAAAACATCAGACTGTTGAACAAAGATACTTACAAGAAGCTAATAAATAAATAAATAAGCTAAGAAATAAATACTTAGGGATTTACTAAATTTGTAAAGAGGTCAAGCCTGCAAGCGAATTCTGAACCAACAGCAAAAGCTAATTCAAAATAATATTTGCTTACTGTATGTCTGTGATTTGCAAGTCACTGGGCTAGGGGTGTATTGGAACCAGGGTGAGCAAGACATAATTTCTCATCAGAGAACCCAATGTCCAGTGAAGGAAACAGACATAAATAGAGAGAGAAAGAAAGGATCTACTAAAACTTTGGAGGCTAGAGCTTAGAAGCAGAAAACAATGAAGTATAGCTCAAGGTCTACAAATCCCACTTAACAGAAAAACGTTTCCTTATTTTTCTCTCCAATCAATCAGCTTTTGTGGTGTTTACACTAGGGTTTCAGAGCCTCTTCACTACTATTGGACAGTAGATCTGAGTACTCCTTTAGTCTCCCCATAAGATACCTTCTAACATAACTGCTTCTCTGATTAAATCATATAATTCATACAGAAGGACCCTTGTGTGAAGACTATACCAATTTCAAGGCTTCAATGAAAAGGAAGTGCATGCGTAGTCCTTAAACTAAAGATTATTTCAATTTTCTTGGAGAAATACAATATAGAAAATGAAGAAAGTACTTGAAAATAATATTACAAAGCAAACTTAAGATTTAGATATTCGAGTTTGCTATTGCAGCCAATTTACCAGATGTTCATATTGAAATACACTATTGATATGGGAATATCAGTAAGTTCACACTTTTCTATACACACACACACACACACACACACAAAGACATGATTTTGCTAGAGTAAAAGTATTTGTTCTTGTTTCTTTCCAAGTTTTTATTTAAATTCCAATAGTTAACAGAGTATAATATTAGTTTTAGGTGTAGAATTTAGTGATTTATCACTTACATACAACACCCAGTGCTCTTCACAGTAAGTGTCCTCCTTAATAGCCATCATCACCTATTTAATCAATTAAAAGGTCTTAAAAATGGAAATCACTGTAACTTTCCTTCTCTACTCATTTAATTTTTGGTTGTATTAATCAATGAAGTGTATAAATTTTTAAACATTTTACAAATTCCTGAACTTACAACTCACAGATGGTCAGGTTCCCGGCATGGATAGCTAAATGAAGTTGCTGAAATGTTCTGATATATCCTTATAAAAGAGAGTATAAATATTACGATTGTTTAAACTGCACACGGAGTATTTTGGTCATATTGCAAGAAGAGTCAATTCCTTTTTAAATTTTTTTAAAAAGATTTACTTATTTATTTTAGAGAGAGTAAAAGAGAGAGTGCATGTGCCTATCAGCAGGGGAGGGGAAAAGGGAGAGGGAAAGAGAGAATGCCCAAGTAGACTCCCCACTGAGGGTGGAACCTGACATGGACTTTGATCTCATTGCCCTGAGATCATGACTTGAGCCAAAATCAAGAGTAGGCCAAAATCCTTTCTCAACTGACTGAGCCACCCAGGCACCCCAAGAATGAATTCCTTTCAAAATTCTTAAATGTATGAAATTCCAAGCATGCCACATAAATCTTTCTTCTATTACATAATTTCCCTAGAAATATTGCTGAATCTATGTGAATTTATAGAGTAGAAGGTTTGCAATGACACTACTGATTTTTGCACATGAGTTAAACAGAATTGGGTTAGGAAAGGCAATGTTGAAGCAATACAGATTGAGGTCAGCATTTTCTAAGTTCTTATTCTGACCACAGCCTAGCTTAAGTAGATAGATCTGTCTCTCTAAATGTTTCCTATCTCATATGTGAAATGTCTCTTTGTCTTTAAATATGGGTAAGAGTGGTAGAGAAAGAGAGAATTAGTTCATGGAATCTTAGAATTAGAAACACTGAGTCCTTGGGGTTCCTGGGTGTCTCAGTCTGCTGAGGATCTGACTCTTGATTTCAGCTCAGGTCATGATCTCAGGGTTGTGAAATGGAGCCCTGCATTGGATCCAGTGCTGGACAAAGAGCCTTTACTGGGTTACAGGCACTGAGGGGGACACCTGACAGGATGAGCACTGGGTGTTATGCTATATGTTGGCAAATCGAACTCCAATAAAAAAAATACACATATAAAAAAAAGGATCCTCTCTCTCTCTTTCTCCCTGCACCTCCCTCTAGGCTCTCTTCCTTTCCCTCTCCGAAACAATCCCAAAACACTGAGTTCTCTCAACCAGTCATCACTGTGATCTCCAGGACACAGTGACAAAGTGAGGCAAATGAAATTACTAGATGGGGCTTTGAGCGCTAGTGAAATGGCAATGAAACTAGAGGAAATCCTTTGGACATGCAAGAGACCAGCCTAACATACAATATTAATCCAAATGCCATGTCGAACCCTTTTGCCTGGACTCATATTCTTATGACTGTACCACTCCAGTGATGAAGAGACGCAGGAAGCAAGGTGAGGTAAACCCCAGGAAAGACTGTCTAGTGAGTAAAAGAGCAGCGACCCCCTAGGCTTAGAGGTTATAGAGACCAAGGCATGGAATCCTAGCAGCTTTAACTCAGACGTTATTTTTATGCTTATTCTTTTTCACAGTGTTTGTATTCAGTTATTTTCACCTTTAGTCTTATATTATCCGGTCAATACAATATTTTTCAGTTACTTAAGTCAGCTCCTTTCTTTACCACTTGTGTCAATGTGCTTAATACAGTTAAGTTTGATTAGCAGAGTCTATTTCCTCTTGGGTTCCCCTGACATCCCAGCTCATTTAAAAAAAAATTGCTTATGGGATGCCTGGCTGGTTCAGTTGGTAAAGCACTCTACTCTTGATCTCGGGGTCATGAGTTCAAGCCCTACACTAGGTGTGGAGCCTACCTAAAAAAAATAAATAAATAAGGCTTGCACACAGTAAAATTCCCTCACTGTGGTGTACATTCTCTGGGTGTTGACAAAAGCACCAAGTCATTCATTCACCTACACGGTACTGTACCAAATAGTTCTATCCCTTCCAGAATTCCCTTTCTACATTTTGTGGTCAACCTCTCCTCTCAGACTCAACCTTGGCATCATTGATCTGCTTTCTGGCTTTGCATTTTCCCAGAATGCCATATATTTTATAATCACAGAAAATGAAAGTGTATTTTTTTCTGACTTCTTTCATTTAAAAAATGCATTTAAGATTCATGCATAGGGGATCCCTGGGTGGCTCAGTGGTTTAGCACCTGCCTTTGGTCCAGGGCGTGATCCTGGAGTCCCGGGATCAAGTCCCACGTCAGGTTCCCGGCATGGAGCCTGCTTCTCCCTCCTCCTGTGTCTGTGCCTCTCTCTCTATGTCTATCATAAGTAAATAAATAAATCTTAAAAAAAAAGATTCATGCATATTGCTGTGAGAATCCACAGTTTGGAGTTTTTATTTTCTTTTACTTGCTGAGTGGTATTCTCTTGCATGGATGTAGCACTATTTGGTCATTCATTCCTGTGCTGAAGGGCATTTGCATTGTTTCCAATTTTTGGAGCTTATGAATGAAGCCTTTATGAACATAAACATACAAGTGTTCATAAATACAGTATGACAATTCCCTAGGGTAAATACTTAGCAGTAGGAAAGCTAAGTTATATGATAAGCATATGATATGTTTATATTTATATGTAATTCTCAAAATATCTTCCAAGGCTGCCCAAATGTTTTGCATTCCCACCAAATTGTTCTTTACATTCACCACATGTGGTGGTGTATTTTTCTTTTATTTTAGTCATTTTATTTTTTTTTTATTTTAGTCATTTTAATATGCATAGTGATATCTCACTGTTTTTTTTTTAAGATTTTATTTATTTATTCATGAGAAACAGATAGAGACAGACAGAGAGAGACAGGCAGAAGGAGAAGCAGGCTCCATGCCGGGAGCCCGACGTGGGACTCCATCCTGGGTCTCCAGGATCATGCCCTGGGCCGAGGGTGTTGCTAAACCACTGAACCACCCAGGCTGCCCTCATTAGGGTTTTAATTTGCATTTTCCTAATGACTAATGATGCTGATCATCTTTTCATATGCTAATTTCTCATCTGTATATCTTTGATGAAATATCAGTTCAAATGCCCCCTCCTTTTCTTAAATTCTAAAAAATAATAGTTCTTTAAAAACCTTGTACACAAGGCTATCATCAGGTAAGTGATTTGCATAAATTTCCGCCCAGCATACGATTTTTTTTTTGTTACCTTAACAGAATTATTTACAAAGCAAAATATTTTAATTTTGATAATTTATCCAGGTCATAATTTTTTTCTTTGATGAATCTTGCTTTTGGAGTCATATCTAAAAACTAATGGCAAAAAAAGGCAAAAATTCAAATCACATAAATATTCCAACTCTAGATTTCCATTAAAGTCTATGATCCACTTTGAGTTAATTTTTGTGTAAAGTATGAGTTGTGGATCAAAATTTACTTTTTCGCACATGGAAATTGAGTAGTATTGGCATTAGTTGTTGGAAGATTATACTTTCTCTCTTGTCTTTGCACTTTTGTCAAAATCATTTTAATGTATTTTCTGGTCCTCCTATTTTGTTTCATTGATCTGTTTGTCCTTTTATTGATACCACATCTTGAATACTGTGGCTTTTAGTAAGTCTTAAAAACAGATATTGTGAGTCCTCCAACTTTGTTCATTTGCTTCAAAATCATTTAGGTTACCTTAATTCCTTTGCCTTTTCATACAAATGTTAGAATAAGCTTATGATTAACTAAAACAAACAAACAAAACCCCAAAGAAAACACTTTTGGGATTTTAGTTTATTAATTTGGTGAATTACAAGGATCCATTTTCAAATTTTGAATAAATTTGCATTCCTGAGATGAATCTCATTTGGTCAAAATATATTATCCTTTTTATATATTACTATATTTAATTAGCTAATATATTGTTGAGGATTCATGTCTATGTTCATGAGGGATATTTTTCTTATAAAACCCTGACTGGATCAGACATTAAAATAATGTTAGCCACATAAAATGAGCTGGACGTGAATTCCCTTTTCTGGATGGGATTGCATGAACTTAGTATTATTTCTTCCTCATATATGTAGTAGAATTTTCTTAAATATTTTATTTATTCATGAAAGACACATAGAGTAAGGCAGAGACATAGGCAAAGGGAGAAGCAGGCTCCCTGTGGAGTCTGATGTGGGACTCGATCCCAGGACTGGGACCCCAGGATCATGCCCTGAGCCAAAGGCAGATTCTCATCCGCTGAGCCACCCAGGTGTCCCTATTTGGTAGAATTTACCAATAAAATCACTTAGACATGGAGTTCTTTTTTGGAGATGATTCAATTTCTTTACTAGATAAAGGATTATTTCAGCTATCTACTGCTTCTTGAGTGCATTTTGGTGGTCTGTATTTTTTAAGGAATTGGTCAATTTTATCTAAGTTTTAGAACTTACAGGGATCCCTGGGTGGCGCAGCGGTTTAGCGCCTGCCTTTGGCCCAGGGCGCGATCCTGGAGATCCGGGATCGAATCCCACATCAGGCTCCCGGTGCATGGAGCCTGCTTCTCCCTCTGCCTGTGTCTCTGCCTCTCTGTCTCTCTGTGACTATCATAAATAAAAAAAAAAAAAAAAAAAAAAAAAATTAGAACTTACAGATATAGACTCATTCATAGTATTTCTACATTATTCTGATGATGTCTATGATGTCAATAGCGACATCCCTTTATTATTCCTGGTTTTGGTAGGTTGCATTTTTCTATGTGTTTTAAGAAATTGTTGTTGTCAATTAGAAGTTTACCAATTTTACCTTTCCAAAGAACCAGTTTTTGGTTTCACAGATTTTTTTTTATTTTCAAATTCATTGATTACTACTCATTGTTATTTCTTTTACTTGCTATAAGTTTACTTTACTTTTCTTCTGGTTTCTTAAGGTAGCAAGTAAGATTCCTGCTTTGAGCCCTTTCCTCTTTTTCAATATGAATATTTAACGCTATAAATTTTCCTGTAAACGCTGCTTTCATTGCAAATCTCATTTTGATACGCTGAATTTTCATAGTCACTCACTTCAAATTATTTCTCAAATTCTCCTGAGATTTCTTTTCTGACCCATGGATTATTTAAAATTGTGTTGTTCAATTTTCAAATATTTGGAGATTTTCCAAAATCTTTGTGTTACTGATTTCTATATTAATTCCATTATGATCTGAAAACATACTACATATGGTTTCTATTTGAGTTCAGTTAGCAGCTGAACTATGTTTGTTGCTGCTGTGGTTACCCCCAATGTGCCATGGGCTTCAAATTTCTGCAATCGTACTTTGTGTTTGGTATGGGAGTTTGTACGTCAGAACAGTGTCTCACCTATATGCTATACTGCAGGTTCCTGCTTGAAGATTCTTCTCAGAAAAGATCTCTTTGCAATACCTGTGTTCCACTTCTTCCCACTCTCTGCAATATTCAAAGTGTGTTAGTTTGCTAGTGGAAATTCTCTGCCATTTTGATAAAGTCTCTATCTTAGGCAGACTCTAAATCCTGGGTTTCAGGGATAGAGTCTCCTAATTCCTTCTACTCCCTTCTTTGCAATTCTGAGCCGAGGGCATAGTCCGGCTCCTTGCCGCATAGTGGATATTTTTACTCTTCAAGCACCTTCATTAAGCTGACTTGAGTTTTCCCCAGTGTCCTAAGGACAAGAATTTCTTTCCTATTTCTCAAGGGTGCTGTTCCTCTCCTCCAAGTCCACAGGTTCCACAATGAACACATTCTTAAGTCTCTTTTGGATCTTCTCTGTGAGCATCTTGTGGTGGTCATCAAAGAAGGCCTACAATAATGTGCTATCTCTCCTAGTTTTGTTTTTTTTTTTCTTTGCTGGGCTTCACAGAGTCCCACCAACCCACATTCAGCCCTTCATCTGCTATCACCGACTCCTGGCTAAGAGTGTTTAATCCATGAAAGCGAGTGCTCACCTTTCCTTTATCTTTGCAGGCACTAATGTTTTCTCAGGTTTTGGGCCATTGATCTGCTCTGTGAATTCAAGTTTCTGATGGGTCGAAAAAATGAATTTTGGGTTAATCTGGCCTTTTTCATTATAAGCACAGGCACAACACTTCATCTTGATCACTATATCCTGGAAATGACCACTTAGTTTTTTGTTATAGTATGTAGGATGAGATAGAGTGATAAAGGGAGACCTCTCCACAAATATGAATAACGCTAGGCTTCTCTTACTATATAAAATACAGTAGGGACAGTCAAAAGAAACAAGACAGGGAGGGCAGATTTCAAGAACAAGTAAGTAACAGAGTTTCGATGCCCTTGCACCCCTTTTCTTCATCTAACAGAAAATGACACATTTAGCACCAAGGCTCAAAACTGCCCTCATTCTTGCACGTCGATATTAGCCTTGCTCTTGGGGATTTAATGAAAGACATAGAAGTAGTTGTCCTAGAGGCCAATACTGTATAAAGTGAGGTTGACCATCCTTTCAAAAATGTCTTTCATGTGTTAAAATTTAAAGTAGGCATATAATTTTCCTCACTATAAGTTTCCCTCATATTTAGGCTGGCAGGCTATAGATTACAGCATTGATCTAGGAAACAAAAATACTAGTGTTCTTATTTTGTCACGTAACTCCTTGTCAGGCTCTGAATAAGGTATTTAACTATTTTGAATTTCAATTTTTAAATTCTGCAATGGAAGTACAATCTTAACTATGCAGTCGAGTGGTGAGAATCTCTTGAGGCAATGTTTGGAAGGGATTTGACAAGAATAAAAATCTATTCAAACAAGTAATACAATTTCACCCTTAGTCTATTATCAGAGATTCTTAAATCTAAAATGAGGAGAGCATTTAACACCAAGTCTTGAGCAGGATCAGAGTACTCTCTCCTCTGGATGTTTTTGGATGACCCCTGAAAGTTTTACCATTTCCCACTTTCTTTAAACCTTTGTTACCAGCAAACTGTTACGGCTGTGACTATTGAGTTATGCAAATAGTTACGCAAAGAGTTACTACATTCATTAATGCAAACATTTTCTGCTTTGACTGTCCTCTGGCTACATATATTTTACTTGATTTGATATTTGTGTTGCCAGGCCTTTATTATCCACAAGTTTTTCAGCTATCTCTATGGATGGGGCATATCTTCAGCTCATGGACTTATCTGTTTTGTACATCTTTCCATTTCAGAGGTGACATCTTGTGTTCTTCAAATTGTTAAGGACCTAAGGTCCTTGGCAGCAGCAAATGAAAACTATGCCAGCTAAAGCTCAGGGAAACCATATAAGCAATGAGGATGAGAAAAGGAGATACAGGTAACTCCCCAGTGGAGTCAGAAAGAAATTCATCAACTTAGGCTGCTCTTTCTCTTCTATCTATTGCTGACTTTGTTTCCTCTAAGTTTCTGCCATCTTTCAGTCTCTTGTCTGCTCCTCTCCATTCTTCTTTCAACCAACCTCCACAGCAAGGCTCTTATTTCCCTCAAATTTTAGGACTGTACTCAGCTCTGACCTGCATAGTGCTATGTTCCAAACTACATAATTTTAGAATTTGGAGAGAGCATTCCAGTGTCTTATTCAAAAGGATGAATTAGTGGTCTGGAGGCTGATAAGATATTACAGAAACCTGAGTAACCTCGTGTTCTGACTACAAAGGAGAGCCCTGCTTCACCTTGTTTTCCCTCATCCCTACTTCAATTCTATTTCATTCCCTTGATGTGTTGGAGAAAGAAAGGTAAAAATCCAAGTCACCCTTGAAAATGACAGCTATGTTTTCTATTGTGCTGCGTTTTATGTAAGGAAAACTTTATTAAAAATCATATTTCATGTACAAAAATATATTAAAGAGGATAAGAATTCTAAAAATAGAAAACTGCACTAGTTTTCTCCAGTCTGTTTATTAAAGGAGATGATGCATACACTTGATTTAGTGAATGTGAATTTAAAAATCTGCGTGTATTATGAGACATATTGATTCACAAAGATTTCTATACAGCAGTATTTAGGTTTGTTTTCTTATGCAAAATATACATGTATTTATTAATGCAAAGAAATGTGGAAGTGAAAAATGTGACTTGCATTCTTTTTTTCTTGATTTCCCCCTTTATTTTTTTTAAATTAATTTTTATTGGTGTTCAATTTACCAACATACAGAAAAACACCCAGTGCTCATCCCGTCAAGTGTCCACCTCAGTGCCCGTCACCCATTCCCCTCCAACACCCGCTCTCCTCCCCTTCCACCACCCCTAGTTCGTTTCCCAGGGTTAGGAGTCTTTATGTTCTGTCTCCCTTCCTGATATTTCCCAACATTTCTTTTCCCTTCCTTTATATTCCCTTTCACTATTATTCATATTCCCCAAATGAATGAGAACATACACTGTTTGTCCTTCTCCGATTGACTTATTTCACTCAGCATAATACCCTCCAGTTCCATCCACGTTGAAGCAAATGGTGGGTATTTGTCGTTTCTAATTGCTGAGGAATATTCCATTGTATACATAAACCACATCTTCTTTATCCATTCATCTTTCGATGGACACCGAGGCTCCTTCCACAGTTTGGCTATTGTGGCCATTGCTGATAGAAACATCGGGGTGCAGGTGTCCCGACGTTTCATTGCATCTGAATCTTTGGGGTAAATCCCCAACAGTGAAATTGCTGGTTCGTGGGGCAGGTCTATTTTTAACTCTTTGAGGAACCTCCACACAGTTTTCCAGAGTGGCTGCACCAGTTCACACTCCCACCAACAGTACAAGAGGGTTCCCTTTTCTCCGCATCCTCTCCAACATTTGTGGTTTCCTGCCTTGTTAATTTTCCCCATTCTCACAGGTGTGAGGTGGTATCTCATTGTGGTTTTTATTTGTATTTCCCTGATGGCAAGTGATGCAGAGCATTTTCTCATGTGCTTGTTGGCCATGTCCATGTCTTCCTCTGTGAGATTTCTCTTCATGTCTTTTGCCCATTTCATGATTGGGTTGTTTGTTTCTTTGGTGTTGAGTTTAATAAGTTCTTTATAGATTTTGGAAACTAGCCCTTTATCTGATATGTCATTTGCAAATATCTTCTCCCATTCTGTAGGTTGTCTTTTAGTTTTGTTGACTGTATCCTTTGCTGTGCAAAAGCTTCTTATCTTGATGAAGTCCCAATAGTTCATTTTTGCTTTTGTTTCTTTTGCCTTTGTGGATGTATCTTGCAAGAAGTTACTGTGGCCAAGTTCAAAAAGGGTGTTGCCTGTGTTCTCCTCTAGGATTTTGATGGAATCTTGTCTCACATTTAGATCTCTCATCCATTTTGAGTTTCTCTTTGTGTATGGTGAAAGAGAGTGGTCCAGTTTCATTCTTCTGCATGTGGATGTCCAATTTTCCCAGCACCATTTATTGAAGAGACTGTCTTTCTTCCAATGGATAGTCTTTCCTCCTTTATCGAATATTAGATGACCGTACATTTCAGGGTCCACTTCTGGGTTCTCTATTCTGTTCCATTGATCTATGTGTCTGTTTTTGTGCCAGTACCACACTGTCTTGATGACCACAGCTTTGTAGTACAACCTGAAATCTGGCATTGTGATGCCCCCAGCTATGGTTTTCTTTTTTAAAATTCCCCTGGCTATTCGGGGTCTTTTCTGATTCCACACAAATCTTAAAATAATTTGTTCTAACTCTCTGAAGAAAGTCCATGGTATTTTGATAGGGATTGCATTAAACGTATAAATTGCCCTGGGTAACATTGACATTTCTACAATATTAATTCTGCCAATCCATGAGCATGGAATATTTTTCCATCTCTTTGTGTCTTCCTCAATTTCTTTCAGAAGTGTTCTATAGTTTTTAGGGTATAGATGCTTTACCTCTTTGGTTAGGTTTATTCCTAGGAATCTTATGCTTTTGGGTGCAATTGTAAATGGGATTGACTCCTTAATTTCTCTTTCTTCAGTCTCATTGTTAGTGTATAGAAATGCCATTGATTTCTGGGCATTGATTTTGTATCCTGCCACGCTACCACATTGCTGTATGAGTTCTAGCAATCTTGGGGTGGAGGCTTTTGGGTTTTCTATGTAGAGTATCATGTCATCGGCGAAGAGGGAGAATTTGACTTCTTCTTTGCCAATTTGAATGCCTTTAATGTCTTTTTGTTGTCTGATTGCTGAGGCGAGGACTTCCAGAACTATGTTGAACAGCAGTGGTGAGAGTGGACATCCCTGTCTTGTTCCTGATCTTAGGGGAAAGGCTCCCAGTGCTTCCCCATTGAGAATGATATTTGCTGTGGGCTTTTCGTAAATGGCTTTTAAGATGTCGAGGAAAGTTCCCTCTATCCCAACACTCTGAAGGGTTTTGATCAGGAATGGATGCTGTATTTTGTCAAATGCTTTCTCTGCATCTAATGAGAGGATCATATGGTTCTTGGTTTTTCTCTTTCTGATATGATGAATCACATTGATGGTTTTACGAGTGTTGAACCAGCCTTGTGTCCCGGGGATAAATCCTACTTGGTCATGGTGAATAATTTTCTTAATGTGTTGTTGGATCCTATTGGCTAGTATCTTGTTGAGAATTTTTGCATCCATGTTCATCAGGGATATTGGTCTGTAATTCTCCTTTTTGGTGGGATCTTTGTCTGGTTTCGGAATTAAGGTGATGCTTTGATAATAATACACTTATACTTGGTGACTTCAATCTAGCTTTTTCTATACTAGATAGGTCTTCTAAGCACAACATATCCAAAGAAACGAGAGCTTTAAATGATACACTGGACCAGATGGATTTCACAGATATCTACAGAACTTTACATCCAAACTCAACTGAATACACATTGTTCTCAAGTGCACATGGAACTTTCTCCAGAATAGACCACATACTGGGTCACAAATCGGGTCTGAACCGATACCAAAAGATCGGGATAGTCCCCTCTATATTCTCAGACCATAATGCCTTGAAATTAGAACTTAATCACAACAAGAAGTTTGGAAGGACCACAAACACGTGGAGGTTAAGGACCATCCTGCTAAAAGATGAAAAGGTCAACCAGGAAATTAAGGAAGAATTAAAAAGATTCATGGAAACTAATGAGAATGAAGATACAACCGTTCAAAATCTTTGGGATGCAGCAAAAGCAGTCCTGAGGGGGAAATACATCGCAATACAAGCATCCATTCAAAAACTGGAAATAACTCAAATTCAAAAGCTCACCTTACACATAAAGGAACTAGAGAAAAAGCAACAAATAGACCCCACCCCCAGCAGAAGAAGACAGTCAATTAAAATTCGAGCAGAACTAAATGAAATCGAGACCAAAAGAACTGTGGAACAGATCAACAGAACCAGGAGTTGGTTCTTTGAGAGAATTAATAAGATAGATAAACCATTAGCCAACCTTATTAAAAAGAAGAGAGAGAAGACTCAAATTAATAAAATCATGAATGAGAAAGGAGAGATCACTACCAACACCAAGGAAATACAAACGATTTTAAAAACATATTATGAATAGATGTACGCCAATAAATTAGGAAATCTAGAAGAAATGGACGCATTCCTGGAAAGCCACAAACTACCAAAACTGGAGCAGGAAGAAATAGAAAACCTGAACAGGCCAATAACCAGGGAGGAAATTGAAGCAGTCATCAAAAACCTCCCAAGACACAAGAGTCCAGGGCCAGATGGCTTCCCAGGGGAATTCTATCAAACGTTTAAAGAAGAAATCATACTTATTCTACTAAAGCTGTTTGGAAAGATAGAAAGAGATGGAGTACTTCCAAATTCGTTCTATGAGGCCAGCATCACCTTAATTCCGAAACCAGATTTCCCCCTTTAGAAAGCCTTCTGGTCACACAGATTATCATTTCATCAAGCATCTTCTTCTTTGTTTAAACCCATTTATAGTTCTTGTGTGTGAAACTCCTTTCTCAAAGTCAGATTAGACCTGCAGTATTAGCAACGTGTCACCCCCACCAGGCAACATAAGGTTTTAAAAATATGCTGAGTACTTCCAATCTTGCAGAATAGTGGGTTGGAGTTACAATGTGTTGGAAGAGGAGGCATCAGTGAGGGATAATTTCTGATACTTATTTTGAATTCTCTCTTTCCTAGAATTCATGACCAGGATCAAAGGAGCAGTGTACATTCCACTCTTTGTCAAATGCTATTAACAGTGGTGAACACTAGGCATCACTTCTGGAAGCTTGTGAAGATAAGAACATTATGATACACAGCAATTCAAAGATCCTAGAGTCCCATCCTTAATAACAAAACTATCAGCCTCCTAAGGACCATAAGATGGTAAGAACTGAAACCATCTGTAGCCACTAGCATACCATTTACATTAACATGATTCTATTATTCCTGAAAATTCATTCTCAGGAAAGTAACATTCCAAATACTGTATTGTTTATTTCACATACTTCCTGAATTCATATATCTGAACAATAGATTATTCTTCAGTAGTTTGCTAAACTGGAATCATCAAACTGCTTTTTACTCTTCAAGTTTCTTTTCAGAGTCTCATATTGCTGTGTTCACTGATCTTAAGCTATCATATCACAAACCTACCTTAGCTCCCATCAGGGCCTCAGCATTGAGAAACCTTTAAATAGCTCTTCCGAACTTACGGATTTTTCAATTTTGTCGTTTTCTTGCAAGATTCTCCTCAGACTCTCAGGTTAGTGACCTCTCTTACTGAGGTAAATAAACTTGGTATTGCTCCATTAACAAGGTATTTTTGTGGTCTTTTTAGGAAGTCCTCAGTATAGGTGACCGGGGGCAAAGGGGAAGATAAATGAAATTGATCAACTTTAATAGTTGATAGTTTCTGCTTTCCCAGAGATAGTCCCTGTGAAAATGTCGGTGGTGGCAATGAAATTAAAGTGGACATTAAGGTGCATTCTGAGGCCTTTTCACAACCATTGTAGGTTTTCAATTTTTTTCCATGCAAAAGTTTTGGCTTCACAGATTTCCAGAACTTCAAATACAAATCTTTTCATAGGCCTTTTAATTTCTCCTCAGAATTTTTTTTTCCTTCTCTAAGAAATAGATAAGTGTTCAGATGTGCTGTTGCCATGTTTACTGAATTTTTAAAAAGAAAGTGATCACTAAAACATCTTGTGAGTGGGGAAAAGTATGATCACTAAAGCAAGCATTATGTACATCCAACAATCTGAGTACTAATCTGTGACTTTAAAAATTAAAAATACCCATTTATTACACATATCGACACTGCAAACAGCAAATCCTGAAATGAGCATCAAATCTGTGTTACATAGTTGTTGAGGGAGGACCAAATACTAAGCTACTATTATTCAAAAAAGAGGTTATTATTTATTTCCCTTCTTTTGTCATTGCTTATCCTTTCTCATTATTATATCCAAAGTATAGTTTTAATTATGCAACAGCTGTTAGGCACATGTTATTTCTTTTGTTAAGGCTTATTCTATTTGAAATATGAAGGCTGCATTTATCAACTTCCTTTAAAAGGAAGTATGAGCCCAAGACATGTCTGTGGAATATAAGATCCTGTGCCAATGAAATTTGTGTTTCTTGATTTTCTTTTAATGAAAATAACTGCTGCCTCTATAGTGTACTCCTGTTTATTAAGAAATAATTTTGAGAGCCAGCCTGCCTACTCTCAGAGAATTCTATTTCAGGAGTTCTTTTTAGCATTCTGGAACCATTTTAAAATAACAATACGACTTATTTTAAGGAAATTCATTTTTAAATACAAGCTAAATGGGAATCTCAGAAAACAACCTTCCTGGAGTAAAAAAAAAAAAAGGCTATTTTACTAGCAAAGGGTTTTTTTTTTTTTTCATCTGTAAAAGGATGTTTCCTAAGTGATAGTAAGATTTATAGGTTTTTGATAAGAAATTTACAGTATAAAATATCACAATGACATGTGATAACAGCCATTGCCATAGAGACACTGTCATTGGAGGTTCAAATACCCTTAAAAACAGTAATAACTTTAACATCATATTTAACCCATTTACTTGATGTTAGGTGAAATGTATTTCAATATATTAGCAAATCAGGGAGTTATTCTGTTGTCTCATTTTTTAAACTTGATAACCCTGAAGAAATTAAGTAGTAAAAACACATTATTCTCTTTATTTTAATTATTGTAAGAACTCTTCACTCTGTGTCTGCCTGTCTCACCCATATGCACACGCACGCGCACACACACACACACCAGTATTGCTTCTCACAACATGATCAGCCTCCCCTAGCCATGATGATGCTCTGTTTGTTTATTTTGCTCTGTTTTAGTTTGGTTCAGATCAGTAGTAGCAAATCATTCCTCTCATCTTGAAATTATTCTGTATGTTGTTTGCCTCACTCTTTTAGCTTCTTCAACAAAAAGAAAGTCTTAAAGGCTTTTCTTCTTATTCACTTACATTTATGGCAGACATATCCCTAGAGAATAGAGTTTGCCTGATGGCAGGTTAGGCAGATGGACTTCCATATAGGCTGTATGTGTGTGTATGTGCAACCTCGTGTGTGTGTGTGTGTGTGTGTGTGTATGCGTGCATGTTTACATTGTGGGCCCTGACCCCTAACAAAGTCTCTCTCCTTTAGTAAACTTTATTCAGGCTCCTCTGAGTCCTCTTGTTGACTAGACTTCATCTTTGGGTACTGATTTCAATACAAGTTTATTAACATGTGTGTTGCACATACATATGGGAGTGGGCAGTGATGAGTAATTCAAAGGAATGCTTAGAAGTTGAGCTTAGGTAGCATCTTAGCAGAGAATAAGAATTTTGTAGCAAAGTGACAAGACAAAAGAAAAGAACTTTGAGTTTCTAGGGTGGCAAATTGTGGGAAGATAAATATATGAAGAACTAATAAGAGCTTGTTAGTAAAGTCTATTATGTATATTCCTCTGGCACCATATCTGAGCTGACAAAGTTCTAGAGTTGTCTCTAGTAATTAGCTTTTGTATTTTGTGGTGGTGGAGAGGGGAAGTGAGACGCCTTTATAAATTTGTGTCCTGCTTTTAGGCAAATAGTAGGAGAGGAGAGAGATTTTCTTGTATCTACTTTTCAATTGCCTTCAGCTCAAAATAATTTATGTTCAAAAGAGGCATTCTTTGGTGTGGCATATTCTGCTGCTCTTCACCTGCCCAGCTCAGTTTTAGCAGGAACCTCCCTTAGTCAGGGTAGAGAGAATCTCTCACTCTCGTTATCTGACCAAATTTCTCATTTCCCATTTTTGATATCTGACCACTCTGGCCTGTACTCAGCAAGAATCCTATTAAATCTGTTTAGCAAGAAATGTCCTCACCTTGATGCCTCTTCTTAGCGGCATCCTCTGACCACCCCCCTTCTGCTCAATGGCTATAAATTCCCAGCTCTCTTTGCTGAGATTTTATATTTGGAGTTAAGTCAATCTCTCTCCCCTATTGCAATAGTCTTGACACCTATCAAAATAGCTCTGAATAAACTTTTCCTTTTCACTTTGATGGGTGTCAGAAATTTTTTCCCTTAGTGTCCCCATCATTAACAACTCAGCCTAATTCTGGTCCCACAAAAAGAAGTCAAATGGAACTGGAAGTTTCACCTTGCAGAATTTCCAGGGAGCAAACATCTTCTCACTGCTGTTGTGCACTTTCTTTTTTGGAGTTTACAGAGTGAGGTAGAAACACCAATACTGCATGCATGTTTAACATATTCAGAACTGTGATTAATAAGAATGTGGCGAAGGGCACTGGATGCAATGATTTCCCGACTTCCTCAATTCAACAGTTTAAGTAGGTCTCCTACCACTCCTTTTTGGGAGGTCATATAGTTGTGACACATTGGAACAATGTCTGAATCGCAGGGTAAGAGCAAAAGAATATTTATGTCAAAGAAAGAACACAAAAGGGTTGATGATGAAGCAAAAATTCACCTGGAGCTGTGGGGACTGAAATTCATGAAGATTAAGATGGAAAAGTACTCTCACTGCTCTTCAGAACATAATCTTTGACTATTTCTTCACTCTTCTTTTTTTCCACTCTCAGAGATAGTAAGCCATTGGATCATTTATGTATGCTGCCATTTATGTCCCTCACAACTCCAATAAACATTTAGTATGTATTATTTTAATAATCTTCAACATAACAGTCAGAAGTTGTTATTACTATACCTGTTTTACAGGTGAGGAATCTTAAGCATGCAGAGATTAAATGATTTGTTCATGGTTCACATTGTTAATAAGCGGCAAGTCAAAATGTAAACTCAGCCCTGACCAAAATGTATTCTTTGGTATTTACCAATGCTTTTCAAGTCTTAACGCACTTCCTTAAATATTCTGGAAATATTGTTAAAATACACATCTAGGCTCAGAAGCTCCAGTGGGGAACTGGGATTCTGCATTGGTGGCAGGATGCCAATGTTGTATTTCCCCAAGCCACACTTTGAGTAGCATTTGATGGCCATTAATTGGATATAAAGTTTTCACTGATAATGTGCTTGATCATAACTTTGCCTCATTACTTGAGCATATGCCTAAAATATCATAAGTTGATTTATCCAAAGGTCCTTATTCTTCATGCAAACCAAAGGTTAGAGTTTTCTGGTATCAGTTGAATTGCACCAATCAAATTCTCCCTCAAGGTTCCTGCTTAGAAATCTCAAATGTAGAATTTTTTGTTCTTAGTCCATCCATCAAATCTTTCACTTCACTCATCATTTTTTTTCTCCCTCTCCTCTGAACTCCTTTCAATTTATCTAGATCTCTTGGACACCTATAAGCAATCACTGAATACTTTATTCCAGGTGTGGACCCATCATTCATATGGAAAATGCTATCACATCACGTCTCTCAGTTTTATGACATAAGTGATACAATCTCTTTCGGTATTGAGTCCAAAAAAACCCTGCATCATTTTGTGACTGAGCTATATTGAAGATTTCTATCTAATTTGACATAGTAATTTACAGCCTCAAATATCTGTACTTCTTCAAAAGAACTAATTTACATCTTTGAAGCTGGATGACATGTTTTTTCCTATACCATGCATGTTTCATCATTTTGCTGTTAGTGATGTTAGCACACAGCCCTCTTTACTTCCTAATTTGGCTTGATTGTTGGTGGGGAGCCTCTTTCATGCCCTTTATAGTGTATGGACTGCTATCTAAGACAGAAACACACTCTAAATTCCAAATGCCTCTGGATTGAAATGATGAAGTTTTAGAGCCAGGATTTTCAATTGGTTAAGAGTAAGACTATATGTTGGCAAATTGAACTCCGATAAAAAATATAAATAAAATAAAATAAAATACCCCCCCCCCAAAAAAAAGAATAAGACAAAGTGTCATGGATTCTATTTTGGGAAGACCTGTGAGAGAAGGCTGATTAATTGAGAGCTGATTAATTGGTTAATACATTTGAACTTCTGTATGTTGTAAAATTTCCATTTCAAATTTTCCTTTGTTTTGCCTCTTGCTGCCACTGTGTTTGTGGTACCCTTAGCTACCTAGAAAGGTTTCTTTTGAAAAATTACAATTTTGTCTTTGGTGAACCAGGAGGGAAAAGTCTGATTCACATGTACGCCAGGAGAGCTAAGTGGTGAGCCTGTTCTGAGCATAAGATCTCCTTTTAATCATATTTACACATGCTTGAAAAAGAGTTCTACCTTTATGTAAGAGGCTTGTGTTTATTCATTTTATAGTTAAGGATTGGTGAATTGTCTTTTGCAATGATAACTCCACTAGAGGGTTAGTAAAGTCACTCACTAAAGACAGCTGGAAAAGTGTGGAAAAACCTAGTTGTATATGTGTGTGTGAACATGCATGAGTGTGCAAACAAACGGGAGAGCACATGTGAGCAGGCTAACATGGGAGGGGAAGAGAGAGGAAAAGAGTGAGGGAGAAGGGAGAGAGGGAGGGAGAGATAACTAAAGGCAAATTTTAAATCTCTTTTTCTCTGAGTTCTTCTTAATTAGAATTTTCTATCACCAAGCCTTTTTAGATTCTATACTTATGAATATTTTTTAATTCAACAAATACATATTGAGGGCCTCCTATGAGTCAGTGACTAGCTAGGTAGGAAATAGGGAAAGGCTGAAAATTATACTATTCATGCCTCGAGGAACTCACAATTATTAGGTGAGGAAAATTTCCGCAAATCAATTAGTTCTTCTTTCTATTGCAGTCCTAGTTTCATTATGTTACTTTATATCAGGGAAACTTCACAGGAGGGAACAACTTCTTACTCCGGGAATAATGGGAAACTCCTAGAAAAATTTATTGTAGAGAGGTATTTGGGCAGGACCCTGAAGACTAGGCTGGGATTTCTGTTAGATAACCATGGGTGAAAAAAAAGTTATGGACTTTTGTTTTGGGAGACAGGTCCTGCAAGGCAAATTCCACAGCAGGGCTTAGTTGCTTGTGAACTCAGGATAATAAATTTAAACTTGCATATATTGTAAAACTTTTAGAAAGCATTTATATAACAGCAATATTTCCCTGGAGAAAGTAGGAGAAAGCTGTATATATGAATATTGTTCCTCCCAAACAAATTAGTTCTTGAGATCTGAAAGTGAATCCTACTTCCTGGTTGCCTGAGTATTTGTTTAAATATTATTTCGTACAAAATGGAACAAAAGGAATGCTTGCCAATTAACACAAGGCTGGAGTCCAGGCACATGGATTCTATGTCAAGGATTCATTCCTGCTTTGTTGTAGGACATTCTGTTGTTTGCTGTATACAGTTTCCATCAGCATAAAGTCATACTTAAAATTCTGTCACCTGACATAGATTTGGGTGTCTTAATCCATCTTATTGATGAGATGTCTAATTCCATCTTATTGATGAGAAAACTGATGCAAGGAGAGGTTAAATTGTCTAAGCCTAGTTATGTAGTAGCTAAACAAGGATTCTTTTTTTTTTTTTTTTTAAGATTCTACCTCTTTATTCATGAAAGACACACAGAGGGAGGCAGAGACACAGGCAGAGGGAGAAGTAGGCTCCCTGTGGGGAGCCCAAAGCGGGACTCGGGACTTGATCCCAGGACCCTGGGATCATGCCCTGAGCCAAAGGCAGATGCTCAACCCCTAAGCCTCTCAGGCATCCCTAACAAGGATCCTAATCTCCATATTTCTGACTCCAAAAACTGTATGTGTAATGCAAACACTGTATTTTTCTGTATGTCCACACTCATTTATGTCACATGAACAATTAGTTAACTCACTGTAGCAGTAAGTTGATGCTCAGTGAACGTACACAATGCACGTTCTACAGAAGAAACCAAAGATGACTATTAGGTGGTATTTGTGACTCAAGAGCATATAAGTTAGTAGGTAAACACTTTTAAATCTATAATTCAGATTCAGTGTTCTGCTAAGTGCTAGGATAGAAGAAGAAATTAATATTAGTGAATGTTACATAGGGGAGATTAATTTTAACTAGAGATCTCTGCAATGATTTTTATTTTTATTTATTTTTTTTTCTGCAATGATTTTTAAACAAGATTTGAGCTGAAATGAGATTTAGGGAATATTTAAACCTCCAGCAGGTGATTATAGAATTGGTTGGGGGCAGGGGAGAGGCAACTGGCAAACATTCAAGCAAAGACAAACACTCCAGAGAAGGAAGCAAATGTTTAGGAAATAGCAGGTGGATTGAGATAAGCAAACTTAGGGAGAAGGGACACTGATGTGTGGGAAGTGAAACTGGAAATTTAGGTAGAAAACAAATTCTAGGCTGAATTATTTCCATTGTATTCAGTGGTAAACTGGAGGCATCAGAAGTTTTGGAACTATCATGCGACAAGATCTGATCTATAATTTAGAGAGACGTGTAATCACTAAATATGAATAGTGGGCGGGCAGAGGCAGGGAATTCAGTTAAATCACAAGAGGAAATGAGTTACTGAACTACTATTGTGACTATGATCTGGAAAGATAGCATTTATATTCACTTGTAATTGTTCTGAAGTTTAAGCTGTAATGTATATTGTAAGACACATTCAAATATGTCTTATTTATAATTAGGTAGAATTTGAGTGATTTCTTTATTATCTAAAACAATATCTATTTAGGACAGTTGTTATTCTTTTATTTGAGACTTAGGATGTTTCATTTTATTAGCTGATATAGAATTTCTAAACTTCACATAACAACATTTATTCTTTATCAGATATTCCAAACATTTTCAAAAAACATTATCATTCTAACTATGGTGTTTTGAAAGGAATTTTATACCAATAAATCTAAATATAACCAGGATAGTTGAAAAGGAAAAAGATAGGCCTGGAGAGGATTTTTAAAAATGAATGGAACAAAACTCTTTCCTTTAAATTCTTGGGGAAGTAATTCTTTTTTGACAAAGAGATGGACAAGATGACTTATCGGGTCATTTTCAACTTTAGTTTCCATGAGTCTGTGATTCATATATATGAGAAATTGTTTTATCTCCTGACTGATGTTCCTTCCAATCTTTATTTCCCTCCTGTCACCAAAAATAAGATTCCTCTATGTATAAAAATGTTTCAAGCAGACTTTTTGACTCTCTAAGTCTCCAAGTGATAAATACAATACTCAACATTGCTGTTTGAAATGGTAAATCACCCAAAGTTGAATTTATAGAATTCTAGAGTTACACTTTCTTCAGCCACCCTTGATTTTATATCCAAGTACAGAATTCTCTGACGTTCTATTAGAAACAAAGTTCAAAGCATTACCAAAAATAATTTAGTCCATTGAAAGTTGTCTTTTATGCAAATTCTATAAGTTTTCAATTTTCATAAAATTATGTTTTATTTCCATAACTACCCAATTGTCTTTTAATGATCTGAAAAATGTGTTAAGAAAATTCTCAGGACTGGTAATGCACTGTAGGCAATATGTCAGACCAGATATTAAGAGAGGATTTTCCTAGCACAAAATGATTAGATACTCATAAGGTATGAATTTATGTATATATGTGCATGAATACTTACAGGGAGTAAGAGACTCCTCATATAAACAACAATAATAAAAAAAAACAATCAAGAGTATGGTTATCTGAGGTCAGATGTCAACATCAGTTGAGTGGCCCCCTAATTTGGTTTTGGGCCAATAATATAAAGTAGACACACAGCTGAATATGTGATTAAATATCACAATAACAAAGAAAATAAATTTTTAAAAGGAAAAAAGTGAAAACTATTGAAATTTTGGCAGCAAAGTAGACAGAATTAAAAGGAAAATTATTATAGTAGGAAATATAACTGAAATTATCTGATATACAAGCAAATGGAAATATAAAGAGTTAAGAGTAAAAAAAGTTATAATTTATGTCCAATTGAAAATCCAGAAAGAGATGATAAAATGGAAACAGGAGGGTAACATGTGAAGAAAAAAAATGACTGAAAAATTTCCATAAATAGAAGATACGAATTCCCAGATATTAGAAGCATAATGTATCAAGCAGAAACCAAATCAAATGAACGTTACACACACCTCTACTGTTAGCAAATATTGAATAAGACCACCATGGCATAACCACATTAGTATCACTAATTACAACTGAAATCAACAGAAAAAAAAAACAAAAAACAAAAAGCAACTATCTGAGGGCTCATAATACTCTGGGCACAGATGGTCTTGGGGGAAAATCTACCAATTCTACACACTCTTTTAACATTTCTTACTCTGCCTCATCTCCTGATATCAAATATCAAAATAAAATACCTTACAAGGAAATAAATTACATTTGAATAGCTCCAGTAAACATAGATATAAATGTCTTACAGCAAAATATTAATAACTCAAATATAGCAACATATAAAAAGAATACTACATTGTGGCCAAATGTCATTTATAGCAGGAATGCAAGGCTAGTTCAATAATCAAAAACCAATCAGTGTAATTCACGAGTTAAATCTTTTTTTTTTTTTAATTTTTTTATTTATTTATGATAGTCACACAGAGAGAAGGAGAGAGGCAGAGACACAGGCAGAGGGAGAAGCAGGCTCCATGCACCGGGAGCCCGACGTGGGATTCGATCCCGAGTCTCCAGGATCGCGCCCTGGGCCAAAGGCAGGCGCCAAACCGCTGCGCCACCCAGGGATCCCGTAATTCACCAGTTAAAAGTTAGAAAAGAAAATATATTAGTAGATACAGAAATACATTTCACATAATTTAACATTGCTTGCTCTTGCTCTAGATTTTTCATACATTTCTTTTATTAGAGGAAGAAATTTTATATTTTACCAAGAATGTTTTTCTTAATAAAAAAATTTTGAATTATTAAATAATTTTGGGTATATCTATTTACAGTGATCATACTGTTTGTTCTTTTAACATGTTATTAGATGTGTTATATTTACAGATAGTTTTCATGTTAAAAAACTTTAACAATACCTTAATAAACACATTTTGCACTTTTTAAATATTCTTTTAAAATCTTCCTTTGTCAACTCTTCATCTTAGGGAAAGTGGAATAAGACAGATACTGGCATTTCACTTAAAGGCTGATTAATGAAAAAAAAAGCTGATTAATGTTATAACTTAACCAAATCATCTAAATCAATGTTAGAATTTTAAAAAAGAGAACAAAACTGTCAACTTAAAGAGAATATTGAAGATTCAATCCTCTAAAGGCATTTAATTAAATTCTGATCTTCATTTCCCATCCAAAGCATTCCTTGAGGCTTATCTTGAAAAGCTACCTCCTCCCTGAACTCTTTCCTGATGCCTCCAAATGGGTATAATCCCTCCTTTTTGAAACTTAACATTTTGCATACTTGATTTTGTTGTACTTATATTATCCCTACTATTAGTATTTGTTTATTGATTTATATCCCTTCAAGAGTTTATGTTCTATTCACTGAAGTCAGGGACTGTTTGATTTTTCTATCAGTTGAATAGCTGCTAATAAGGTGTTCTGGACTGAATTGTGTCCTCCAAAAGTTATATGAAGTGATTGTACTTGGAGACAGGTCTTTTAAAGAGGTAATTAAGTTAAAATAAGGTTCTTAGGGTAAAATCTGATCCAACAGGATTGCTGTTCTTATAAGAAAAGGAGACAAGGGCACACAGAGAAACACCAGGAATGTGTGTGCATAGAAGAACCATGTCATGAGGTAGCTGGAGCCATCTGCAAGCCAAGGAGAGTAAGAAGCTTTTGAGGAAACCAATGCTGCCAGCACCTTAATATTGAACTTACGGATTCATTCCAGACTGTGAGAAAGTAAATTTCTGTTGTTTAAGCCATTCAATCTGTGGTATTTTATAATAGCAGTTCTAGAAAACTAATATATAAGGTATACAATAAATATTTCTATATTTAATTGTATAAAATTCTTCTACAATAAAGACAGCATAAGCACACCAACACTATCTTTATCCAATTCAAACCTTATGCATATATTTACTGGCCATTTTCCATTGCTAGCAGGGGTAGCAGGATGTAGTATGAAGGATGGGGAGAGCACTTGGAAGATTAGTTCCTTTTATAAAGCTAAGAGTTGTATTGAGTGTTAGGGCTTGTCTTCAAGGAGGAAGAGTAGCTGCTTTATTTCTTTCAGTAATTACTAAGTATGTTTATATTTGTTAAACTGATATTTTAGAAGGAAAATTGATAATCTGAAAAAAATGATATCTGTATCTGACTTTCTAAATAAAGGAAATTAGATATTGAAAAAGAGTAAAACATTTAAGGCCAAGTTAATAAAAAAAATCCTTTTACATTTATAATGAGCAGTTCATTTGAATAGGAACTTTTGAGGAATATGTGAGTGTGCATGTGCATGTGTTGTAAGACATGGCAGTGAGATATAAGAGAATTATATGACACTGGGGAATTTCTATTTTTGAGGAACTTACAATGTAATTTGAAGAGGAAAACAATACAAATTACAAGCTTAGCCATATTAAGTATTTGAGTAGAAAGTCCCAGATATGTTGTACCTCATCTTAGAACACAGTACACACTCCAGTTGTTCACATACCTTAACCAGAAAGTTCAGGGTTAGGATGTGATCCAGAAAGCCTTCCCTATATGTTCTTTGAGAGTGAGAACTTAGTCATGTATTTCCTTTTGCTTGACATAACATGGTTAGTGGTTAATGCTCAACATAACCATGTTGAAATGAATTATACCAAACTAGGGTAGAGAAATCCAATGCCTACTCTGATAATTTTTCTGTCTTATCCCCTCCCACAGTGGAAGAAAATTTTCTCAGGTTTCTGAATCATAGACCAGACTCATTAGCTTGAAATGAATGGCAACATTATTTTTTAAAGTGGCCAAATAAGCCATTGTCAAGAGTGTATACTGAAGCAAAAACTTGAATATGAGGCTGATGATCAATCTAGAGTAAGTGTAAATAAAGTTCAAGTGGCTCTTAGGGATTTGGCATGCCTCGCTGAGACCAGCATTCCTCAGGCTCTAATTCAAATTCCCAAATGCACTCAAGTGGATAGAAGCTCCAAACTGATGTTTGGTAGAGCGATATAAAAAGGAAAAGATGGAATGTCTTATTAACTTAGTATTTAGTAAAATGATTTTTAAATTTGTTTATATTAAATTTCTGTGAATTATTTTCTTGTCCTTGAGGGATGATTCTGTCCTCCTCACTCTTGGGAAGCAGTGTTTCTCTCTTCCTTATTGGCTGCATTTCAATCACACCAACATCAACAATCTAAGTCTTAAAATCAACAAATATTTAACCTGGAATTTCCTTAGAGAATAGAAGCTCGTTATAAAAAGAGTAATACTGTAACTCTTTTAAGGACAATAAACTGCCTCTTTTTTTTTTTTGTACTTCAGCTTTCTATTTTGAATTAAGTTTAGTTCATTCCTATTAGTCTTGTGGAGACCATAATTTTAATAAAACAAGTAAAGTCTAGTACCAACGGTGTTAGGACATTGGATACTGAGTTTATGGGAATGCATGGCTCTGAAGAATGGGAACACTCAGTTATGTTGTGGTGGTCTGAAAATGTCCTATGTAAGAGGGAAAACTACATCATGTTGAATGGGTTTAGTTTGCTATTACCAAAAACAAAAAAACAAAAAACAAACCACATTTAAATAATTTATTGGAATGAAAAACATGAGTGTTCTCCTAGATGTGTTTTTGTGCCCAGGAGTATAGGTCGTTAGCATTTTCTCTTTATCTACCTAGTCACCTACAGGCCAACCAAGGCCCCCAACTGGACCACAGTAACACTCAGCAGAGACTTTTCCTCACATTGGTCCTCTCTAAATCTATGCATGGTCAGATATGTAAATTAAATGCCAAGCTTTAATTCATTCATATGGCTGCAAAGCTTTACATATTATGGGTATATGATAATTTAATTGATTGATGGATATATAGATTTTTTTTTCTATTCCTCCCTTAGAAATAATCTTGTCCTTTCTGCTTTTATATTTTTTGTAGAATATATTTCTAAAAATTGTTTTCTGTGTTGAAGAGTTGCAAGTATAAAACAAAGTATGTAGGGTAGGTTGCTGAAATAAAGTCCTTATATCCCCAAATATGTTAGCCTGTATTTCCTACAAACAAGGTCATTCTCCATCTAACCAAAATAGAACTATCCATCTCAAGAAATCAATACTGATTCATAATACTATTTAATCCTGTATCAAATTTTGCCAGATATCACACTAGTGTCCTTTATAGAAAAAAGATTCAGTTTAGAATCATGTTCTGAGTTTAGTTATCTTGTTTCTTCTCTCTTCAGTTTTGAACAACTCCTAAGTTATTTCTCATTACTTGTAAAGATTTCAATTTCATCAATCAACCAATATTTTTGTACAAATTGAAAAAAATTGGGTACTAGCATTTTAAAAACTATTTTTTCCAACGAATGAATATAAAGTTGTGTCTGTTATTTTATTTGCATCTTATCAACTACTAATGAGATTGAACATGTGTTCTTAAGTTTTTGGTGATATTCATTTCCTCTTGTTTATTTTTTCTATCAGACTATTATTACTTTCATATTTTGTATGAAATTAGGAAATTATATATTTTGAAAAAAATTTTTTACATTTTCCTCTGAACTTTGTTTATGGTATTATAATTACAGACATTTTAGTATCCAAATCAATCTGTCTGTCCTCTTGGATTTAGTGTCTTGCTAAAGGATTCTTTCCACCTAAAGGTTTACAAATATTCTCTTACATTTATTTTATATTTAGGTTTCAATCTGTATCTGAATTATTTTTATATGGTATGAAAAGAGTATAGAAGTTTCTCTTTACTTCAGATGAGTAATTATGACTGTATTATTTATTAAAGAAGGATTTATTTCCCTCTGAATTAAGTTGGCACTTCTATCATATACTTTCCATATTTAGTACATTTATTTCTGAACTCTGGTTTTGTTTTGCTGAGCTATTTGCCAATATTGTTTTTACATGTTTCTTATGGTAACTTTATTATAAGTTTCAATTATTTTGTGCTGTAAGTTATCTTCTATCATTCTCTTTTTCTTTTTACCAAAAATGTTGTTGGCAATTTTTACTCATTCAGTCTTCCATACTAATTTTTAAATTGTAATCGTGGTAAAAGAAATTATACCAATATTTGGTTTCAAATGAGAATTACATTAGGCCTATATATTGCTTTTGGAATGATTCCATTTTAAGGATAATGTCTATGTCCTCATTTTTACTCTTGGCTTTGAAATACCATTTTATCTAACATTAACAGGACTTACCTATTTTTTTCTTGTTAGTGGAAATTTATTTTCCACTTTTCTTTTAACTTCATTTAGATGTACTAGTTGTACATATCCAGTAGTTGTATTTTGTTTTATAAGCTAACCTATGTAAGGGAATTGCTATTAGTCATGTTAAGCAGTATTCTTGGTTTTAATTAAAACTACTCAATAATTCCAAATTTTGCATCCAGATGGCAGAAAAATTAAATTATCATTATTATAATTATGTAGAATTAAATTTTATTCTCTTCCTGTTAATGCTGAAATTAGAAATCAGGATATCTTCAAAAAGATCACTGGGAATGCTATGAGGAGGCAGCTGATTTTTCTGATTTTTGTCTACCAGTGTAATATTTGTCTACTTCTTGAGATTTTAGATGTAAAACCCTTTCAGCTTACATCTTTCAAGTTTTTAATGATCAAGGTTTTGTTTTGTTTTTTATGATGTTATCTTCTGAAAATACCTTCTTCATTTACTGGTGGCTTTTCTTCTCAGTCTTTTGTACCCTGATATTCTTTCCACATTCAAAATAGAGCTAATATCAGAGCATATTAACAAGTAATAAAGATTGAATTATTTCTGTTAAAGGTTATTAAGTAGACTTGATAATGGCATAATGAAGGATACTATTGAGAGATTAATATTCTGATTATTAGGTTAAATTGATGACAGACCTCATTCAGGAAAAGAAAATGTTCATTCCAGACTGCCCAGTTCAGATTAAATACATATTTAAGAATAAAAATAATGTCATCCTTTATAATTGCCTACACAATTATTTCTGGCTTCAATACAGAATATTCTATAAGGAAATAGAAGTGCTTATGAACTAAGTGAGGCTTTAAGCCTCTTCTAGAGAAATATATAAAGAACTTCTAAACTCAACATGACAAACATGAATAATCCAATTAAAAATGGGCAGAAGACATGAATAGACATTTTTCCAAAGAAGAAATAGAGATAGCCAAAAGACACATACCTCAATATCAGTTACTATCAGGGAAATGGAAATCAAAAATACAATAAGATATCACCTCATACCTGTCAGAATAGCTAAACTCAATAGCACAAGAAACAATAGGTGCTGGCAAGGATGTGGATAAAAAGCAACCCTCTTGCACTATTGTTGTGAAGGAAAACTGGTATAGTCACTCTGGAAAACAGTATGGAGTTTCCTTTGATAAACTGCAGTTATCACTATTGATGTTCACATAGTCTCAACTTGGCCATTAGGAATCTCTTCAACTTGCCTCCTAACTCCTCTGAATATCCTACTAGTTTTTAATAGCTTCTATGCCATCTGACATATTAAAAATGATTAAAATGCTCATCATGCGCATTTACTGCTTCAATCCTAGAAGCAGTCATAGAAATACCTATGAACATTGCCATGATCAGAAACATTGCCCAGTTGACCCACAGACTTGAGAGCAATAACAAATAATTACTGTTTTAAGCCACTGAGTTTGGGGTGGTTTATTACACAGCAGTAGCTACTGACATAGAAGACAAAGGGATAGAGAACAAGAACTAATAGCCACCTGGAAAATGAATCCAGAAACATAAAAGGTTATCTAATATGAACTTTAAGAGAATAGCGATAATAAAGGAGCGGATATCATTTAAGATCTAACACAATACATTTGCCTGGGCTAAAAACAAGTTTTCAAATGGAAAGACTAATACAAGCTTTATTTAATCTAATGATGGAACCACCGCTAGAAGTTAGGATGATTCTATCACTTTGGCTTCTCCTTGTTCTCCTTGGTCTCAAGAAGAGCAAGAACACTCATGGAAGCTGATGATCTTCTCCCAGAAAAGCAGAGTTCTCTGAAGTCTAAGCTCTTCCTAGAATTTGATATTAATCTGAAACTCTGGGGTTCTTCTGCTTATGTAAAAGAAATCCTCGTACCAATTCTCTCTACTAAGGGCCTAATCAAGAGGCCCCTGTCTCATTTGGTACCCACCTGCCTATATACCTAAGAAGGTTTTTAACTCAGGAAAGCCAGATATATTGAAATGGAAGGGGAAGAGGAAGGTAATAATGAGCCATGTTCCAGAATCCTTCACAGAAATCTGTAAATGAGGGAAAAATCTTTATATAAATGGTTTCTGGGTTTCATTTATTTTGTTTTTAAATTTGTTCTTGTTTTTCAATTTAGGAAGTTGCATTAATTATAGTACTTTATTTCTGCAGATGGTCTGCATGAGTACCTGTCAAGACTTGGTCATCCTGATATCCCTCTTCATATTAACAGAGGCCTCAATAAAGCAAGACACAGAGGTGGTTGACCTTGATCTGTTGTGCCCTGTCCTTTTGGCCTAGAACTCAGATGTGTGCATTGGCCCTATGTCCTCTCTGTCTACCCCAACAACAACAAATGTTTCTTCTCTCTTTCCTGAAACATTCTCCTCTCTTGGCTTCCATTTATTTCTGGTTTTCCTTCTATTCTTTAATCTGCTGCTTTTTACCTCCTCTTCTGGCTTGTGTAGTCTAACCAAATGCTATATACAGTCTTGTGTTTCTGAGAGAAGAGACCTGAGGATTCTGCTCTTTTTCACTTAGATTCACAGGTAAGCTCAACCTTAACATCATAAAAAAGTAAGTTTTATTTATTTTTTATTTTTTAAAAAAGTAAGTTTTAATTTTTTACTCAGAAAACTCTCCTTTTGTGTTTTAATCCTTATCAGCAAAGTATATTACCTATCCATCCAATTAGATATTCAGGCCAGAAGCTTACCATCATTCCTTTTCCTTCACTTCCCAAATATAATCCTGTAATAAATCATTTCACTTGTGCAGCACTTTGCCCTGATTTCTGCTACCCCTTTAGTAAGGCTACCATAAGATATTGTTGGGATTATTATAGCACCTCACTAAGGGCATGGTAGGCTAGTTACCACTAGGCATATCTATGCCGGTACTTTTGTGCATTTGCGTATACCTGTGTGTATTACTGGAGAGAAATGAATTCCTATAAAGAAATAGTCTGTATTAACCATGGTCAATCAAAGTACTGGAGAAGATGGATTTCTTGAGTAACTACTACAGACCAGGGATGGTAATGTTTGCTTTAGACAGGGCGAGGACTGGGACTGCCCATCAAGATTGCTTGAGGGAGTAATGGCAATAACATTGGAAAAGCACAAGGCTTCTTCTATGTGCCTGAAAAAAATTTACATTTTTTTTTCCTAAAAGTAAGCATAAATATGACTGAAATTTTAGATAGGGAACATTCTCACAGAATTGAAGATCTCAAGCAGGAATTACAAAGTATCTCTTGAGATGTGCAGAATGAGGACTCTGTGCAATTTGATTTGAATTATTAAATGGAAAGTGACCTCATTTTGTTCTCAAGTTGGTAAAGAAAGTTTAGGTAAAGAAATAAGTAAAGGTGACAAAAGAATGGACAGAAAGGATTTTGTTACATAAGGACTGAGAAGAAAAGAATGAATTATATGACAAACATAAAAAAAGAAACTCACTAAATTGGTATGTAGGTACTGTTTTGTTTTTGTGAGAAGGGCAATCAAATAAATGAAACACGAGCTGAACTAAACAACAAAAGAATATATATAAATACACAAAATTTGCCATTAGAAAGGGAAAATAAAAATTAATTAAAGAGAATCCTTAATTTATAAAGCCAGCTGATATAGACTTTTTAAAATAAAATATTAAATATCCAAATTAGTTATAAAAAGAGATAGGAAATCCAACTAAACCAACATTAAAGGAAGAAATTGAAAAAGTGATGTGAAGTTTCATGGATGGGCAACTATGTCAACTAAGACTTTTTACATAAGCAGCATAACATATTCCTGAATCTGACAGAGATAGCATCCAGAATCAACCCTGCTAATAACTGCTCTTATTTCTTAAGCACATGCTTTTTCCTAGAATGTGTTGTTAGTGATTTAAATGCATTCATTTAATTTTCATAAAATATAAGTTCAGTTCTATTGTTATCTCCATTTACAGATGGGAGGAAAATGAAAAGCAAGGAGTATAAAGTGACATCGTTAGGACTTGAGTCAGGTGCTAATATCCAGGCTAAAACTTAATACAATATTTCCAGAAGATTTAATCACAGTACATCTATAATAAAAATTAGTATGTAAATGACAAGCAGAAATCATTTAGTATTTTGATTTATGTCAAAAGTACATTTAATAAAATTCAATATTTATTCTTGATAAAACATACATTAAAAACTATATCTTACCCAAAATAGGTCTAGGATTTTTAACACTACTATTTTTATTTAACTTTTTTATTCTACAAATGCACTAGATAAATGATTGACATGAGATAAGACCATTAAATACAAAGTCTAAACATTGGAAAGGAAGATTCAGTTATATTCAGTCATAAAAACTACAGGAGAGTTCAGTATAGTGGCTTTTTATAAAATGAATATATAAAAGTCAATGGATATTTAATAGGCCAACAACACCTAATTATAAAATTATATGAAAGGTAGAAAGTACAATAGACACAACAAACACCACAAAAACACAAATAATGAAACCTTCAAAAGATATTTAAAGAAAATTTTAAAGGTAACTAAAGAATATACAAGAAGACTTGAATAAATGGAGTAACCCTCTTTGTACTCAGAAAAGCTATATAAATTTAATTTAATCCTCAGGTCACCTGGGATGGAGAGGAGACTGAAGGTGTAGGAAGGGGTGGTAGAATTAGACCAGTATTTCTAAATAACATTTAAAATTATAGCCATGAGAGGGAGTAGCCAGAAACATACATTAAAAAAATGAATGAGTTAAGATTTGAGATAGAAGATATAAATATAAAAACATAAACAATAGAAATTAAAATACTGATGTATAAGAATTGGCATTAAATCAATGGATCAAAATAAATATCAGAAACACAATAAATATCAAGTTTATGTATAAACTTGGGCTCCACTCCTGAGTCCTGTTCTAGTATTGATCGACTTGCCTTTCCCACCTCTAGCCTAATATACTGCTCACCTTACACCCCACCTCACCCCCCAAATGAGTTCTGCTCTGTGAAAAGATCTAGCCTACCTTGTGGTCAAAGTATCCTCTTGTGAGGATTTCCTCTGTTGCTGTAGCCTTGGATAAAAACTTCCCCTAAGAGTATAGGGCAGGCCTGCTGAAAAAGCTAAGTCTACCTTGGCAAAAACCAACTAGTATCTTTTTCCTGTACATGGGGGAACTTGAGGGAGATGGGACTGAAGGAACCCAGGTGGAAAGAGCAGGGTGGAAAATCAACAACTTGCAAAGGGAGATGCAAATAAAATGCAGATGATTGTGTTCCTTTGAAAAAAAATTGCAGTGGCAATGCAAATCATTTAGGGAGAAGTAGGTTATTTAATAGCATGGGTAAAATCTGTCCAATATTTTTAATAAAAACTGGATTTTTAGTGTCATATAGAGATCCAAATACACAATATTAATCAAGAAACACTATGGGTGAATTTTTAAATATTTAGGATGGAAGAGGTCTTTCCACACATGACATGAAAACCAGTAACAATCAAAGATAAATTGATAATTTGACTACATAAAAATTATAGTCAATTATACAGATAAAAACAGAAAGACTGGAAACTAATCTATGAGATGGAAAAATGTAATATATATGACTTAATGTCTATAATTTACCAAAAGTTCCATGAAACAGATAAAAGAAAGTAAGCTATACTGAAGATAGAGCACGTTTTAGCAATGTCATGGGTCTTACAGTAGGGCCATATTGGTAAATGACTGCAGCTTCTTGAAGGAAGAATGCCAGGCAAGTTTGCACAAATATCCTTCTTAATTTCTTTGTAATATATTTTTAATGATTTTATTTTTTTACTTAAATAATTAATACATCTGAAACATACATTTATAAATTGCATGAACTAGCAGTTTGAACTTCACTTTCTTCTGGATCAATAGACAATTATACCATTTAATAAACAAATCAGGTGATTCCTACTGAATCATCTTTTTTTTTTTTTTTTTTTTTTTTTTAATTTTAGAGGGAGTGGTAGAGGTAGAGGGAGAAGGAAAGAGAGAATCTCCAGCAGGCTCCATGCCTAGTGAACAGCCCAATGCAGGGCTCCATCTCACAACCCTGAGATCAGAACCTGAGCTGAAATCAAAAGTCCAATGCTTAACTGATGAGCCACCCAGGCACCACTGAATCGTCATTTAAATTTCTACACATACTTATATATATATATATATTTTAGATTTCAATTGCTACATTTTCCTGTATTAAAGTAATATATTTATTTAGCATTTATTGGCAGATCTACAAGCTGTTCTACATTCTTTACCTATGTTAATTTATTTAATCCTAACAACAGCACAAGGGAGGAGGTATGGTTATTATTTCCATTTTACAAATGAGGAAAAGTCTGTGCAAAATGACTTGCACAGGGTTATCGAACCAGTAGGGAGAGTAACAATATAGATCTAGATTCTGGATTGAGAGTATGGATCGAGTCACTGAGCTATATTGCCTCTCTTTTATAAAACTGCATTATACCGCCACAGTACTGTCTCTTGGTATATGTGAGCATCTCTTTCTAAGGGAGACGAATATAAGTAGAATTGATGGTCACAGCATCCATAGGCATAAGGTTCACACATTTCTAGTTTTAATATGTACTGTCATACTGCCCTTCATTGTGGCTATATCCATTTAACACATCTTCTGTGAGATGGAGGAGAGAGAGAGAATGAATGACACTGGACGCTTACCATGTACTTGGTATTGTGCTATATACACTCCATCTTACTAATCTTCATGTGAACACTGAGTGATAGGTATTTTTAACTGTGGAAACTGAGGCTATGCAAGGTTCATGAATGTACTGAGATTTGCACGGTTAATGTAAAAAATGCCTTGAACCGGTCACCATGGCTTGAAGTCTATATTATTTACATTTTACTTTGCATTTTGGGGTACATATCGACTGAAACAAAACTGGAGAGGCTAAAATAACCAAGACTTTTAAAATTATTATTAATTTTACTCAAGTATATCCCAGAATAACAAGCATCAAACCAAGAGATTTTTGACCCTGGTTATAGAAATAGTTTTCAAAAAGGCTCAGATCAAGACAACTGCTATTGACTAAACATGATTGTTGTAAAAACAAAACAGCCATTCAGTGAAAAAACATGAACAAACATAGTAGTTTGTCAGCATCTGAACTATAATTATTTTACATTTTTCAGGTTAAAGGTGTCTTTAGGAAGAGATAATATATGACTCACCAAGTATCTCACTCACTTCAACTGAGAGCATGACTCAAGTAAACATCAGCATTAGTAAGATTATTGCTATTTCAATATGATGATGTGATGTTTGTTTTTAATTAAATGTCCACAGTTCTTAGTTCATAACAGAGTAAGGCATTTAGACATTGTCATATAATAAAGCAAAGCCCTCAAGAGAGCAGACTGTGGATCACTTGGGAAAAATGGTGTGGGCTATTAGTAGTCCTATGATCACATTTTAAGATCCACTAATGCAAGCCTAATCATTTTCACTGGGATTTTCATAGGCAGGTATAAGAGACTATAGTTCTAGAGCATGTACTCTGAATGTTACAAGGTAGACATGTAGTATGTTTATTCTGTGACATTATTTTGGTGGGTTGATTAACTTCAAATCTGTGATTCAAAGTGATCTTTTTGAGAAACGTATAAACACTGTATAAAAAGTAAAAAAAAATTAAATCATATGGATATTATAAGAAATAAAATCTTTCTGAAAAGAAAATCATCAGCATTTGGCAGAAACGTTACTGCTTTCTGATTTGGTATCCTAAGACTAAAGCATCAAAAGGGAGAGTAGAAAAGATAACCACATAATACAGCAGACATAAATTACCCTGAAAAAGCTCTTTTCTCTACTCAAGATTTTTAAAACTCTATAGATTTGGTACATAAATATGTGAAATATGAACAGCTTTATTCCTTGGGAGGTCAAAACAATTGATACCGAACCCTATTAGTGTGATTATAGCTAAGATCTTGTAACTGAGTAGAATGCCAATGTTCATTGCCTCTTACATTGTGTCTCCCACCACATGATTAAAACCAGGCTGACTCTGGGTACAGTGCATTTCAATATCTTGTGGCTTTGGCACATGTGGTGATGCAAAAATGAACATACATAACATAGAAGTTTCATCAGGGTATATATTTGTTGGAAAGGACAGATAGGAGATGCAGAATCAGGGTTAAAGTTATCTCCTCATACACAAGGACATAAAAATTTACCTATAGACTTAGTAAAGTGTTATGGCTTAGTTCTTACTGCATATGATTTGTTCCCCAACAAGTCAGTAGACATTTAGGTAACCTCCATGAAAAAGTTTCAGACAGTTATGCTGTGGGGGAAAGAAATCCAGGGCAAAGATCGTATTCCCATAATGTATTCTTTTTGTTTAATGTGGTTTTTGAGATGCCTAAATGTCATAATAATTTCTACACCACAAGGATATTTCTATTTTCATACAATGAACAGCCAGACAGACACGTAATTTTTGGTTTCAATTTGGTTCTATTCTGGGATTACTCACATGGTATTTACAGGAGGTATATTGTAAATATTTTAATCAGATAACCTTCCTTCAAGAATGACTTATTTATTTGGCTGTTTTTATACCTGCCTCAAGACTTGATTAAGACCAGGTAAATGCCATCCAAAAAACATATTTATCAAGAAATTTATATTTTAATAGGAAGTGAAACACTCCAACACAAAAAGGAACAGAAGTGAACATAAAATGGATTAAAATCATAAGCTATTACTAGATTGTTGCAAGTACATTTCAACTTTTGCAACCTCCCCATCAAAAATATAACTTTACTGAATAATTATCCTTTAAATAAAAATAAGGTGTTAATAATCTTTAAAAGATACTTTTGGGGATGCCTGAGTGACTCAGTTGGTTAAGTGCCAGACTCTTAATTTAGGCTCAGGTCATGATTTCTCAGAGTCGTGAGATCAAACCCTGCATTTTTGGGCTCTGTGCCAGGTGTGGAGTATGCTTGGACTTCTCCCTCCACCTCACTCTCTTGCTTTCTCAAATAAATAAGATATTTTAAAAAAAGATATATTGCTCTTTTTTTAAATGCGTATTTTTAAAGTACAAACAAGATAACTGTTTTGGATCTTTTTATATTTTCTTCTCCTTGATAACAAATAATACTTGGATATCTTTTGGAGTTTATTCTTAAACAATGATAGAAGTTTGAACAAAATAATAGTTAAGGTTGTCGGCCTAAGCCAACTAAATTCCCTATTGGTTCAGTGATTTGTTTCATCCCAATAGCCTACAACTGCCTGAGATTCAAGTCTATGCTTTAGCAAAATTATAATTTATGACACGACACTGATTCTTTAACACAAATGCAAATGTTAACTTTTTAAATACAAAGATTTTTACTACAAATGTAGATAATATTTTCCTATATCAAAGAAGATTTACTTTTCACTCTTGGAAAACACTGAAGTACTGCAATACATAATTCATGAAACAAAGAACGTATTTACTATTCTTTCATGTTAAAATCCATTTTCTTCATACATGAATTGTCTTTTATATTAATTGACTTGAAGGCATTGACACATTAAAAAATAACACTTAAAATATTTTTAGTTTTGGAAATGTTCAATATAAAAAATATAGGACACAATTTTTTGTTTAGATACACATATAAAAGAATAATTGGCTTCTGTTCTGCACATTAGTATATGCCACTGAAGAGTCTGGAAGAGGAAATTATTCACTGTACTTAAAATATAGAAAAACTTTCAAAATATTTATGAAGATAATAGGTTTTGCTGTAATATCCATGAAGAGAGAAATGTTAAATATAAAGGTTAGAATCTGCTCTAATGACTAGAAACTTTTCTTATTTAGATATAAATGTTGCTAAATGGTTAGTGATATTAAAAAAACAAAATACCTCAAATGATTTGAGTGCATAAGAAGCCTAATTTAAAAAACATGTAATTATTTTCACGGGCTTGTGCTAATTAATATGGCCCACCAGGAAGAAGAAAAGTTAAATTTACGATATCTGCCAATATATTTAATGATAATGTTTATTTAATGGAGGACAACAGTAGTAAAAGAAAAAAAAATTCCAGACCACTCCAAGGCACACTTTTGACAGACACAAATGCAGGTTTACTACCTAGGCACTTCTTCTTAATGATATTTGCATACATTTTGATTGCCAAGATACAAGTCATTTGATACTTCAGGTTTGGCAAGAGACTAGAATCAAACTAGTTGCTGGGTTTTGCTAGAACAACACCACATTTAAATTTAATCAGAAAGGGCAGAAACATTCCTATAGCATTTTCTGACATAAAATTTTGACATTACCATAAGTATAACACTTCAATTCTGACCCACCACTTTATGTTATTATTATGAGTGGAAAGGATATGATTTAATATAAAATGGAAAGAAGGATAAGACAGAAAATGAATATATATTTAATCTCAAATCATTTTTGATTTATAAACAAAGCCTTAAAAAATACAGTCAGTTCTCATATGGTCTCTACTCAGCTTCTCCAAAGGAGTGAATCAAAATGTTTTGCCTTCAAGGAGCTTTAAATTATCAATCTCCCTACATGTTTTTCTTCCTTCCTTTATTTCACTTTCTAGGTTTTCTTAACTCAACCCATGATGCCAGAGATTTGGATTAAAACACCAGTGAGAATCAGATTAAAGGGAAATATTTTCATGACATCATGATTAAATTTCATACCCAAGTGGTTTAAAACAAAACTGTGTAGGGTCCTCTACCTTTTACCTAATTTTTCAACTTGTATTTAGTAATTGAATGCCACATTTTCATGAATGTAAAGTATACCCTCCTGCCAGAACCAATAGGAAACAAATATCCTTTTCTATGATGTAATTTAACTATTGGCAGCCAGAAATAGCTTTACAAAGCAAAAGGTACTGTTGTTCAAACATATCCAGAAGGAACAGGTTAATATTACTTATGCTAACACCAATATCAGTTTGTGGCAGATGTTCTCAAATATCCAAACCAATGACACTAAGTAAACCAATTTGGAAAGCCAATTCATTCAATTATCTGAGAACACCCGATTCAGTTAACTCTTATTTGTGGGGCCTCCTTGAAGTAGTGCTATCCTAAACTATACTTTCTTTAGCTGCTTAGCCATGATTTTGTGATCAAGGAAGTTGATAAAAGTTAACATGTCTTAGTATTTTCCAGGATAAAATAACCTCTTCCATGTGTTAAGCACTGAATCACTGGTTATTTCTAGTGGAGGTGGGGAAGTGGGGTAGGTGACTAAATTGAATGTTGATCTAAATACTTACACGCAAAGGAATTTGGGGGGTGAGTGGGTAACAATGGCCTTGCAAGCATGTAACTGCCTTTTTTCTGCCTCTGTGCTATGTATTATTGTTGATACACAAAGATTTGTCTTCTAAGTGAAGTCATTTTTAGGTCAGGTCATGAAAAATTCCTTTTCAGGGTTGTACCATTAGCTTTCATATAAATGCTTTACTGGAGAACAGATCAAGTGCCTTAACTTCCAAAACTTAGAGATCCAGAGCAAGGAATTGTCCTTCGCTTAGCAAAATAGAGTATCTGCATTGCATTTCAACAGCAAGCTTCAGTCATTACATGGTTACTACCAAAAGAACAGCTGAAACAATTGATATATGGGAAGGAAAGACCGATTTCTCTATCTTCTTACCTCTAACAAGTTTCTGGGTTAAACCTTCAACTTCAATCTTAGCTTTCTATGTTTCTGTGTGTTATGTAAAAGTATCATTGAAGACTACTCCATCTTTATAGTTTAAATCCTTCCTTATACATTTCTTCAAAAGCTTCATACTTACTCTTTGATCTAGGCTATGACATTAGTCTAGATTTTTGATATATTTATTATCTTCTCTCTTTTTCTGAATTTATGTGTATGTATGTCTTTGTATGTAACAACATCACATTTTTTGGGAATGATAAGGGGTATATGGTACAAACATATAAATGAAAAAATGAAGTTTGAATGCTTGTTGCTTTACTTTATAGAAGATGTATACAGCAGGGGTTAAATAAAACCTATTTTTAAAAGAATTAAACTAAGAAGTGTATCTGGTCAGAATTGTCTTTAATTCAAATTTCTTTCATTAGTGATTTTGTTTAATGTTTTTTTCATTGTTGTTGCTCTTTGACTAATGTGGGAAGTTATAACATGGTTTAAAAGTAATTATACTTTATATTACTAAGTAATCAAATCCTTTCAGATACAAATGTCTGTTTCTGCCATCCACGCAAGAATATTGTAGTATTTATTCTTCCTGATTCAAAAGATAACTTCATTTTCAAATCATATTCAAATCAATTACAAAAAATTGTACTATAAAAAACTTTTAATACTGTGTGATATAATTTTTAGAAGAAAATATTATGAATTTTTTTATTCCACAATCTAAAAATTCTTCAGTCCATTTCGTTTTATTTTTTATTTTTTTTTCCATTTCGTTTTAAACATTAGTATATAAAGTAAGTGATGAATCAATAAATACTCCTGAAGGCAATATTGCAGTACATGTTAACTAACCAGAGTTTAAATAAAACCTTAAAAAAAAACAGGATAGGAATTTGAGTTTATGTGAAACAAAAACGAATACTTTGATAGTCACGGGTGATTTATGATTACATATTTTAATATTTAACCAAATAACATTTAATTAATATGTTTTTTTCTGAAATTATGACATTTCACTTAATCTTTTAGGTTTTTTCCCCCTCTAAGATTAGCAAATTGGATAAGCTAGCAATGTTTCTCAAGTTTTGCAAAAACAGTTCATTGAATCATTATTGCTGTGCTTTGAAAAAAATGTTTTGAAGAAATATACATTAATTTATTGGGTCTAAATTAGAATATCACACGAGGTACCCTCACATTGTGTAGTCTACAGACTGCCTTTAAAGATTTTGGATTATGTTATTATTCTCATTTTCAAGAAGAGGGAATTTACACTGGTGAAGAATTGGTTGAGTAAGGTCAAAATTTTAGTCTGGTTGTCTCACTTCAAGTGAGGTTGGCCCTTTCATGCTATCATGACGATCTATGTCTATATCTATCTGTATCTATCCATAAATATATATCTCAGATCTTCTTTATTCAGTCATTGACAGACACTTAGGTTATTTCCATATCCAGGCCATTGTGAATAATTGAATAATGCAGAATTCAAGATTCTGATTTCATTTCCTTTGAGTATATACTCAGAAGTGGGATTAAAAAAAAAGTAGGATTGCTGGATCACATGGTAGTTCTATTAATTATTTTAGGAACCTCCATACTGTTTTCCATAGTGGCCATACTGATTTACATTCTTATCCCACAGTATACAAGAGTTCCTTTTTTTCCCCACATTCTTGTCAACCAACCATCTCTTGTCTTTTTTAGAATAGTCATGCTAAAAGGTGTGAGGTGATATCTTATTGTGGTTTTTTTTCATTTGCATTTCCTGATGTTAAGTAATGTTTAACATCTTTTCAGGTACCTATTGGCAATTTGTGTATCTTCTTTGGAAAAATGTCTCTTCGGTTCCTCTGACCATTTCATAAATATATTGCTGCTGAGCTAAATGAACTCCTTATATATTTTGGATATTAACTCCCATCAGATATGTGGTTTGCAAATATTTTTTCCCATTTCACAGGTTGCTTTTTCATTTTGTTAATTATCTCTTTTGCTGTACAGAGTCTTTTTAAAGTTTGATATATTCCCACTTAGTTATTTCTGCTTTTGTTGCTTGTGTTTTTGGTGTACCCAGAAAAGCATTGCCAAGACCAACAACAAAGAGCTTTTTTCCTATGTTTTCTTCTAGGGTTTTTATGGTTTCAAGTCTTATGTTTAAGTCTTTATTCTATTTTTGAGCTAATTTTTCTGAGTTAGAGAGGGGTCCAATTTCATTCTGCATGTGATTATCAAATTTCTCCCAACATTTATTAGGATGATCGTTTTCCCATTGAGTATTCCAGGTCCCTCTGTCAAATATTAGTTTACTGTAAATGCAAGAATTTATTTCTGCACCTTCAATTCTGTTCCATTGGCCTGTGTGCCTATTTTTATGCTGGTACCATACTATTTTAATTGCAATAGCTTTGTAAGGCAGTTCAAAATCAAGGAGTGGGGTGCCTCTAGGTTTATTATTTCTCAGGATTATGTTGGCTATTCAGGGTCTTTTCTGGTTCTAAACAAATTTTCATAATTTTTTTCTGCTTCTGAAAAAATGCTAAGGTATTCTGTTAGGGATAGGAGGACCATATAGATGACTTCAGGTAGTATGAATATTTTTAAAATATTAATTATCCTGTTATCTCAACAGAGTGTATCTATCACTCTCTTTCATCAAAGTTGTAGTTTTCAGTGTAGAGATCTTTCTCCCTATTGGTTATATTTATCCCTAAGGATTTTATTGGTTTTAATGTTATTATAAATGGAATTGTTTTCATTTCTTTTTCAGAATACAATTCATTCCTATTTACAAAATTTTTTAATTTAAATTCAATTTAGTTTACATTATGTTATTAGTTTCAGAGGTAGAATTTAATGATTCATTAGTTTCATATAACACCCAGTGCTCATTACATCAAGTGCCCTCCTTAATGCCCATCACCCAGTGACGCCATTCCCCTACCTCACTCCCTTCCAGTGACCCTCAGTTTATTCCCTATAGTTAAGAGTCTATTATGGTTTGCCTCATTCTATGTTTTTATCTTATTTTATTTTCCATCCCTTCCCTTATGCTTCTCTGTATTGTTTCTTAAATTCCATATATGACTGAAATCATATGGTATTTGTCTTTCTCTGATTGACTTATTTCACTTAGCTTAACATCCTCTGGCTCCACCCAGGTCATTCCAAAAGGCAAGATTTCATCCCTCTTTATGGCTGAGTAATATTCCATCGCACTACTAGGTATTTATCCAAAGGATACAAAAATAGTGATTTGAAGGGGCACATGCACTTCAATTTTTATAACAGCAATGTTATATAGTCAATATATATATAAAAGACAATAATTTTAAAATAATTATCAAGTATATGATAGACATTGCTCCATGGAACAATAACTTTAGCAATCACCTGGGATCAGCATGAGAATCTGTATTTTACTAAGTTAATCACATGATTCTTATGCATAAATTTGAGAGAAAACTGCAATAGAGCAGAATACTCTAAATAACTTTAAGATTACTAGTGCTTTAGGAAATAATTTATGCTTTACGTTTTGAATTCTCTCTCTTTTTCTGTATCACACCCATTTTCTCTCTTGGTCACAAAAAGAAGTGACTCCATTTAATTCAATTTTATTCATTTTCTTTTTAAGCCATAGATTGGTGTGGGAGAGGGGGGTCAATATTTTTTTGGGAAAAAAAAAGAGTTCACTTCTTCCAATATACCTTGTATTCATGACAGACCCTTATCGCCTCAGACTCTAAGCTGTGGCATTCGCTGTTATCCAGGCAGAACAGATTCATTTTTCTTTCTTGGTAAGGGGATTCAGACTCTCATGATAATTAATACTTTTGATGTCAAGAATATGAAGAGTCCCACTTTGTGTACTCCATTTTCATAGAGATTTTTCTTCAGTGCTGACTTTAGAGTGCTTGAGAGTAAGACTATGGTGCTGACAATTTTCCCTTTTTAAACTATGGATTACATAGATCTCTCTCTCCCTCTCCCTCTCCCTCTCCCTCTCCCTCTCCCTCTCCCTCTCCTTCTTCCTCTCCCTCTCTTTTTCCCTTCATGTGTGGGCTCCAGGAAAATGAGATAATACTTTATTTAATCAGTACTTTAGACTGCTTTTTTTAAGCTTAGGAAATATTTTACAGACTCCAGACTATTGTTTAAAAAGAGGCTTCTATTTCTTTCTGAATTTCAAACTTTGTGTTATATGGATAAATGAGAGTGGCCCATTTATGAATTGTTAATTTTAATAAGCAGTACTATTCCCACCCATGTCACTATGGTATAATTCTTGGATATTCATTAAATTGAATATGGTTATAGAAAATGATTTTAGAAATGACCGCCAAATGTAACAAAGCTGTAGAAGGAAAAAAAAAGGGTTGCTTCCTTGGTAATTTTTTCAAAATATTTAGTTAATATTTCCAGAATAAACATCAATTTTCAAAATTTAGTATCTTGGCCTCTTTAAAATCACATCATATTAAATTTGATTTGATCCATTTGGTCATTTGAGACTTTACCTCCAAAAGCTACAATTCTGACATAATTTCAGAGGTTTTTGGCCAAGTACAATAGAAAAAGAAAATCTAAAAGAAAATTGAAAGGATAAAAAAAGCTTCATAATTTTAGAGGTTAATATTTTTAAGTGAACAATAGTCCTATAGTCATTTAAGAAGACATATATATTGGCTGAAACATTATACACCAAATTGTTTAATATAAATTTTAATGAATGATTTCCAACAGATTTCTTTCATTATGTTTATGGAAACTTAACTATAACACATTTTCTAAATCATAGCTCCCACCTGATGATTGATAGATTTATTTCAATATGTTGTTAGGAATATTCACGCTCTATAAATTCTATAGGTTGCTTTGTTGCTGCCAATAATCTGTGCTCATTAAATAAATGAAGATAAGAATATAATAGCATAAATGCAGATCCCATAAGTTGGACAAAATGGTGAGAGGAGGTTTCATTTTCATTCTAGACTTATATCAGAGTGCAATATTTTCTATTCCAATAAGATCTTCAATCACAGAGTTTGAGGAAACTAGTTTTTAAAAGAACATTAGGTTATTTTCCCCCTAAATATAATACAAGTCAATTTGGAAACTTTACAAAGGTATACCTTTACAAAGGTATAATATAAGGTTATTTTCCCCCTAAATATAATACAAGTCAATTTGGAAACTTTACAAAGGTATAATATAAGAGAAAATAAAAATCACCTGTTACCTCAGTATCTAAGGGTGATAAATACCAATGTTTGGTGCATTTTTTACTAATATTATTCTCCCTTTGGAATGCTACTACATATACTGTTTTATATCTTGCTAGTGATTGATTGGTAACACAAAATAATTCATTTTTGCTTTGGAATATGCCTTTTTTAAATTAAATATATTTTGTATACAATTAGAGTATAACATATAAAATGTGTCATAGTCTTTAAAATATTTCCACTCCCTAGAGGTAACCAGGGTAACCAGAGTTAATAGTTTGATACACATTGGTAAATTTTCTCTTGTGCATTTAAGGGGTGTAATGGATGATATTTAGAACATCTGTTTAATATTCCATAGTATAACTAGAACAATATTAATTTCAATTGATAACCAAATGTCAGTTCATTTCCAAATGTTATCTATTAAAAGGATGTTGCAATGACTATGAATAGACATGTTTTACAACTTTAAAGGATACTTTAAAGATTTCTGCAGGGATTTCTAGAATTGGGATTTCTCATTTAGTACATACAGATATTTGATATTTTGATGAACACTTTTGTGTTTTAATAAGTTTTCTCTAAAATGCTCCCAGTGATTTCACTTATACTCACTATTTTAGAACATGTGATCTCCTGCTAATGCTAGATATCATTAATCCTTTTTGTTTTAGCCAATATCATAGTAAAATTGAATTTCATTTTTTACTTATAAATCTATTATAATTTATTAGTTAACTGTTATGTATTGGTATCCTATATATTACATATAATTTATTATTATTAAAACTTATGTTACCTATATTACAATTATTTTCTCTGTATATCTTTTCTGTTTTAAGGTTGCTTATGATTTAACAGATACACATTTAATTATTTATGTTACAGTATATTTTTGAAGCAGCTAATTTTATAAATAGTAGTAATAGCTTATACCTATATAACATCACATACTAGGCAATATTCTGAATGCCTTACAAATATTGATCCTTTAAATACTCATTGCAGCTGAATGAGGTTCAATTGTTAGGTTTTTGTCAGTGTCATAAGAAATGAGAAAAGTGAGGCACAATATAGTAAATGCCTTACTTGAGTGTCTAAATATATACGATTAGAAAGTAGTAAAACTAGGCCATGAACCTAGGCTGCTGGCTCCAAACCCTCAACTCAGTCTCTCTGTTGCATGATCTCTCACAAAAGAAATCTAAATCCAAAATTAATCTTAGAGTAGTAGGATTTTATAAAATACATTACAAAAATTATGGGTATACTAAGGCTGGCTTTATGCAGAGAATGACCATTAAGAGTCCATACAGATATATCCATAGGGGGTCTTCTCTCTAGCCTATTCTCCTAGAGTTCCCATCCCCTTATTTGTTGAATGAAATCTCAGAATCAGTGCTTTCATTCAGACTTTCATGCTTAAGGTTACCAAAAAGTTAATAATTTTAACACATTTAATAAAGATAATGCTTTAAATAGTCATTCGTTTTAGAGTAGTGACATCAGCACCATGGTAGAAGAGGAAGTCCCAGCCTTTATTCCCCCAGTAGAAATGCTGGTTGAACCAAAATACCTTTATAAGGATTAGAGAATCCGGTAAAGAAGTCAGGGTACTATAGGTGAGCAAAAAGATAGGAACAGCTGCATTGAAATGGACAATAAAAGCAATTTCATTTTACCTATGTCAGTCCCTTTCTGAAGACTGCACAGTTCGTGCCAGGAGAGAATACCCTAGCCCACGTCTCCTTCAGGGTGAAAGCAAAGAATGAAGCATGCTCCCAATATTCTAGCTTTTCAGAGGGCTGCCCAAGGAAATGGTTTCTGTCTGGACTCAGCCAATGTGCTGAGAGAACCTTAATAGTTTGGATACCTGAGGACTACTGAAAATCAAGTTAGAGGTGCCTACTTCAACGTGTGAATGGATAAAGACAAATCATCTTCCAATGGAAGAATGGATAAAGAAAATGTGGTATATACATTGTATATGTATACATACAACAGAACATAACTCAGCCATAGAAAAGAAGGAAACGCTGTCATATTGTACCACAGGGAAGTAACTCGAAGCCATCACGAGTGAAATAAGTGAAATAAGCCAGTCACAGAAGGATAAATATTGCATGATTCCACTCAAACTTCCAGAAGCAGAAAGTAGAAAAGTGGTTGCCAGAGGCTCCAGAGAGGAAAAAAGCAGGAGAATTACTGTTCATTGGGTTAAGATTTTTCAGTCACCGAAGATGGAAAATTTCTAGAGATCTGCTATACAAATTGTGCTTATAGTTAACAATCAAACTGCTAATACAGAGCTCATATGTCGTATCTTTTTTTATCACAGTAAAAAATATATTCATATATCTTAACATTTTGGTGGCTACATTTGAGATGATTTATACAGAACAAGAACACATTTTTAGAGTAGACAGGGAGAGTATAAAGGAACTGTGAACTTTAAGGACTAAGAAAGCTTACTCTGAGCAGAAAAAAAAAAGTAAGAACTAGAATATCTAATAGGAGGCCTTGGAAATCATTGCTACTTTTGCCAGATTTTGCGACACAAGAGTTCTGTCCAAATTCCCACAAAATGGAGCGAAGTTCATGGGCTTGCCACTTAAGTGGATCACTGTAGACCATGGGCAGCTCAGGGTTACACATCAATTTATTCCCATCGCTTTGCAAGTCTTATTGATCAAATTAAATAACCAACCATCAAGTTTCCTTTTCATTTTATAACTTACATTTACAAGCCAACCGTGTATGCCTCTTTCAGCTATGCTAATTGCTTTACAGATATTTAAAGGAAGCTATTTGGTTAAAATAATGACATTTATTAGCAATCTGAATAATTGTATAATTTATATACATATATAAATGTATATATAAAACCTCATTTCCTTTTGACAGTAAATATGTAAAGTATAATTTTTTCTTTTCCAGGTAAAACGTTGTTTATTCTACTGCAACATGGGGTCTTTCTTTCCAAATATTTTTGTTGGTATAGGCAAAGTGTATAGATCTGATATTTTCCTTCAAAAGAATCATTAAATATTTTAATATTTCATATACTCCTAGAAATTGTTGTTTATAAAGTTACTGTTTCTTGAAAGATTTGTGATAATATTTTTATTTTTATTTTATTTTTTTAAAGGACAGTTTATTTATTTATTTATTTATTTATTTATTTATTTATTTATGATAGTCACAGAGAGAGAGAGAGGGGCAGAGACACAGGCAGAGGGAGAAGCAGGCTCCATGCACAGGGAGCCCGACGTGGGATTCGATCCCGGGTCTCCAGGATCGCGCCCTGGGCCAAAGGCAGGCGCCAAACCGCTGCGCCACCCAGGGATCCCAGATTTGTGATAATATTTTTAAATACCATTTAGCATAAGAAGTTTAAAAGGAAAAATAACCAAGTACTTTATTAGACAAGGTTTTTCAATCTTATTCAATCATGTTTTTAATACATAGGTGAAGTAGATTAGAAGTGTATTGACTCAGAGTATTTAAAAAGGATATATTCAGAAACCTTGATATCTGATTCACTGTATAAAGTCACAAGTCATCAATTCAGTTTGAAATAGTGAGAAATCTACTTAGCAAAAGTTTATCTGTCAATATCAAACTGTGAAGTTTCTCATGTTTGTTACTAAAAGAAGATAAAAGCTATGAAAATAATACAACTGTAAAGAACATATAAACACAATTTACTAAAGCTATAACTTCAAGTTTAAATTCAATTTTGTGGTAATTTAACAAATTTAATATACCATTATATTGTTAGACATCATTTTGCTACTTATATTTAAAAGGAAAAAGTGTGAGAATAGTAATTTAAAGCTATATTTCCTTACAGTCTTGCGAAAGGATGCATTTTCTTTATCCCTCTACATTTTTATGAATTTTTATGTCATTTGCACATGACATGGACAGAGTATTGTCACAAAATTTCCTTTTCTCTGAGATTGCTTAGATATTTTAGACTGGTAGTACTTTGGTTGTGTTTAAATTTTGCTTTTTTTAGTGCTGTTCTTAAACAGACTTAATTTTGACAATTGAAGAGGATTTAGAAAGAATAGAGATGGTTGGACCATGCCCATCATCTCCAATTAAAAATTACATATGAGAACATTTTTGCATGATAATTACACATAAATACATATGTACACATGCAAACACACATAGAATTTAAGGCTGGAAGGGATTTTAAGTGATTGTTCAATCCAATGTGAAAATATGTATTCTTAAACATAAAACATGTATGTGCTCTCTGTAGGCTCTGGCCCGAGTATTTCAGCCTTGGAATGCACACTCACTAGAATTAGAGTTGAGCTGGACCACCCACAAAAGGAAGGCCACCCAAGGGAAAATTTGAGACCCAGGCCAGCAGAGCTGCCAGGCTTGTCTTGTGAGAACAGCTGGCCATCTCAGCACCTGCTGCCTAGTTCCAGACAGCTGGCGCTAAGGCCATAAGACCCAGCTGCTTTTAGGATGGGCACACACAAAGACCACTGCTGCTTGGGCATCTGTCAACTCTTGCTATATTTGGTGGAGAAAGTTTGGCAGGGAGTTGTGTGGTCTACCAACTAAAATTTAGGCTGATTAGTCACAAACCAAAATCATAAAATCATAGGGCTAGAAGGAATCTCCAGTGAAGGAGGTCTTAAACTTCAGTGTGAATTAGAATAACATTGGGAGCTTCCTAAAAGGCTGATTCCAGACCCCGTTCCTTAGAGTCCAGTTCACGGTGGTCTCTGAAGTTATTTGCAATTTTCATTTTTCAGTAAGCCCCTGAGGTAAATTAGAGATACTATATTTAACTAATATAGATAAACCAAGGGTTGCATTCTAATTCAACTAGAATTCTTTTTTTTTTTTAACATTTTCATTTATTTATTTATTCATGAAAAAGAGAGAGAGAGAAGCAGAGGCAGAGTCAGAAGAAGGAGAAGGAGAAGCAGGCTCCTGTGGGGCAGGGAACCCAATGTGGGACTCGATCCCAGGACCCTGGGATCTTGACCTGAAGCAAAAGCAGATGCTTAACCAACTGAGCTACCCAAGGGCCCCTCATTTGATTAGAATTCTAATTATAATTCATTTTTATTTTAGTCACTGAAGAATACATGATTTATGATTAAGTTATCACCTGGGATCCTTGTTAAAGATAAATAAATACTTATTACTCAAAAGTTAGAGTGTGAATCTACCTGAAATTGGGAATTGACCACCTGCCAAAAATATGAATATATGAGGATTGTTGAAAGTGACTTTTTAAAAAAATTTCTTAATGATTAAATAGAAGACATGAGTCTTATCGTAAAGGAAATGATTATTTACACATATAGAAGCCTCTAGTTTTTCTTTGGAATGGAAATTAAGAGCCTGATGAAATTAGGGATAAAGGTGTCCACTTGATGTACATATCTTTTTATATTTCCTTTTCTCTCAGTATTAACTAAATCAAAAGTTTTTAAGGATTTAAAATGGAAATATACTCTCATAATATAATCTAAAATGTGACAGATTAAACTATCCTTAATAAATTGGATATTTCTGTGTAGCTTAAAGGGAAACAGATTTAGCACTAATTTTTCTAGTGAGAAAAGGAGAGTAAGAATGCTGCCCTTATCTTATTTTCAGAAGGTAGTCTGCCCAAGAATGTGTGGTTATGATAATCTCTACACTTCTCCTGTCTGTCTGAGGATTTTGCCCAGGACTTTGAGCTGAGAAACCACCTAAAATTATACTTATTTGAATTTTATTTTTCTAGAGAAGCTCATGACTTTCATGAGAATCTTCAAAAGAGAGAATACCTACTTCATCTAATGAGATGGTGAATGAGCTTTGTAATCACCTAATATCATATTTTGTCAAATAGGAATGAGGAAAAGCCATATATAACTTTCATCTTATTACATGTAAGCTAATCCAGTAAAGAGCAGGTGAAAACCTTCAAGCTTTAATAATATTTCTTTTGCATATGTGTGTGTCAGGCAAGCAAAATATCTCAGTAAATTCAAATATACTTTTTAGTTTATCAAATTTTTTAAATGCAATGTGATGGCTTTGGTATATATGCTTTGCAAGACCTGAAATCTTGTGCAGCTAGTTGGTAGTTTCCTTTTCATACAACAACATCATACACATTTTCCTCTCCTGCTACTTTGATGTAGTGGAAACTTACCTATTCTTTCATCTAATAGTGTGTGTCTCACCACACCCTCCCAACACACACACAGAGTCATGATCATTCATACACATTTTGAAGATTCTATTTTCTCTCCCCCTCTTTTCTTATTAGTATGACAGAATTTTTTTCTGGTTCTTGCTTTGGGGAGAATGGCAGACTGGAAGCACTGGCATCAAAGTCTAAAGTGGATTTTATAATGTTCCTGCCACATGAAGATATGTCGCAAATGACCTTCATATTTCTGTATCCCTGAAATGATGGTTCCACCTTTTGAGGAGAGAAGGAGATTTTTTCCACAAAATTGAGGCCCACTTATAAATGCTACGCCTTTGCCAAATATCTCTATCTCTATCTCACTATATATATAAGAATTATTTTAAAACCCTGACATAGGGGATCCCTGGGTGGGGCAGCGGTTTGGCGCCTGCCTTTGGCCCAGGGCGCGATCCTGGAGCCCCGGGATCGAATCCCACATCAGGCTCCCGGTGCATGGAGCCTGCTTCTCCCTCTGCCTATGTCTCTGCCTCTCTCTCTCTCTCTCTCTCTGACTATCATAAATAAATAAAAAAAATAAATAAATAAAAATAAAACCCTGACATATTATCTTTGATTCTGAAATCAGAACTTGAATATTTTTATATTGTTTTTGAGACATTTTACAGTTTATTAAAAATAATTTGAATAAAGATTATTTTTATTGGACTAATATTCTTAAATCTTTGGTAATTTGGAGGATAATGTATTCAACTTCTGTAAGAATTCCTCAATATGAGATATGAGCAGCAAGGTTGGTGTAGGGCCATGGCTTCCAACTTTCCCTCCCAATTTCTGCATATGGCATATGTGTTTGGTCTTTGTTCCTGCTCCTGGCATAGAGCTCCTAACTACTTCAGAATTTCTTGGGTGTTAGGAGTTCTTTTTGTTACTTATAATAAGCCAACCACTTGATTAAAAATTTTTAAAAAGTTTTAGCTCCACCTCCTGATGGACCTTTCGGGAGGAGAGAGGGGCTAGAGATTGAGTTCAATCATGTGGTCAATAATTTACTGAATCATTATGTGTATGAAAGTTCTGAAACAATAAGCCCTAAGAGCTTTTGGAACAGAGAATACATGGATATGTTGGGAAAGTGAATGCCTAGAGACAGTATGGAAGCTCTGCACCTAACCCCCACAACTCTGCCCTAAGTACGTCTTCCACTTGGTTGTTCCTGAGTTGTATCCTTTGTAATGAAACTGTAAGCACAAATAGAGGACTCCCCAGAGTCATATTAATTGACTTTAAGAATTATCAGACCTGAAGGGCATTCAGGGAACCCCAAGATTTATAGCCAGTCAGGAAGTCAAGGTGATCCCTGACACCAGAAGTTAAGGGCCGTCTTGTGGGCTGTCTTAGACCTGTGGAGTCTGATGCTAACTCTGGGTATTAGTAACAAAATTGAATTGAAGTGTAGAACTTCCAGTTGGGGTTGGAGAATTGATGTTGGAATATACACATCACAAAATTTGAAATCCTTCTGAGAAACGGAAATAAGTAACACCAACCTTTCTCACCATGATAACTGTGAAATCACTGGCCTGCTTCTCCCTCTGCTATGTCTCTGCCTCTCTCTCTGTGTCTCTCAGAATAAATAAATAGAATCTTTAAAAAAAATAGAGCTATGCTATAAAACAGAAATGTAGCACAACCAAGTTATCATAGATGTGGAAGTGAATAATTAAGTTGGGTGAAAATAATGAATCATCATCATCATCTCTACAAATAATGTTTATTTGGATTACTATTTGAAGGATGAAGGCAACTAAAGGCATCCAAGAAGATTTAGAAAAATTATTTTCTACCAGTATGTTGAAAAATTCCTCACCTACATAAGACAAAGTCAAACAACTAAGAAGATATATATCAAGAATGACAGCTACTTTATGAAAGAGCAGATCCATCCAACATACAGTTTGTTTTCCATTTGGTATGTTCTACCATTTTGTTATGGTGAATTCAATTGTACTATTCTACAAACGTCTGTTGAGTAAAAGAATAATATTTTAAAAAGACTTTTTTGGCCAGTACTATACTGGGAACTAGATAAAATAATAAGAAAATAGAGTTCTAGGTCTCATACAATTTATAGCTTGGGGTGGAGAGAAACAATACTCCAATAATTTTACACATAAATATAAAATTATAACTATTAAAAGTATTATCAAAGAGAGATCATTTTAGGGTAAACAGTAAGAGAAAGTGATAGTAGGTACTGGCTTAATCAGGAAGGCTTCTCTGAGGAAATGAGTTAACTGGATGAATGAGGCTAGAGTTGTGTACAAAGACAAGGGCAGGAATGATGGCAAGGATGACTATGTGTTGATATCAAGTTGGAGAACGAGGAAGTTCAAGACTTACACAACAGATCTTAACACCAATGGGGACCCACGGGGGAGTTCAACAGAAGTTGTCAGTTGATATGATAAGATGCACGTTTTGGAAAGATACTTGATGGAAGGGCTCATCATCTAATCTTTCTCGAGAATCCTTTTTCTTGACTTTTATAACAGAAATACTAATACTACCTTGCTGCGCTGTGCCTATGCACTTAAGGGTAATAGATGTATATGATATATGATAACATATTAGGCTGATAATAAATGGTAGTTTTTTATTGTTGGTTAATATTAGGGTGTTGTGAGGATCCAACTGAATCACAAATGTGATATTCCTAAAAATTGTATATTTAAAACATATAACATATATACTTATATACCCTTTTCCCTTCTCTTCCTACATAGCAAATTGAAAACAGCATAAGACTTTTAGTTAAAACAAAACAATAATGAAAACCTGAGTCAGAGTTACAATTATGACTACTAGCCTAGGAAACTCCTTCTCTAAGTTTCAGTTCATTCTCTGTAAAGGTGGAATAAGAATACTTGCTACACCTGCTTTAGAATCCTTTAGAATCTCCAACAGTGTATCTGAAAACCCTCATAACCTGGGAAATTTTAAAGAAATATATGGTGTTTTCATTATTTAGACCTCCTGTTGATACTGGCAACCTCTTCAGTCAACTCTGACAGCAAAGCCATCAATCATTGTGAATTTCTGCCCACTTGCACTACTTATATTTTCAACATTGAAGAGATTTCAAACTCTTAGTCAAAGGTTCTCACACCTGCATAAGCCTGTCGAACTGTCACCTTTGTATATGACCCCTGAACTTTTCTGGCCTGTGGTACAAATAAGTGATTTGTTTTAATACCTGAATCTCTACCAGGAGATACTATAGTTTCTGTCCTCCCAGTTTTTATTTTTATTTTTATTTTTATTTTTATTTTTTTGTCCTCTCAGTTTATGTGCTAAAGTGAATCACACCTAAATCTTTATTTTTATCTTTTTGTGTATTTCTGACTTCTTCCTTGGACTACTGTAATCTCTCCTTAATTGACTTTTGAAAGAGGATTAGTACTTTCACTTTGGAGCCTACCCCCTCTCTAGTTTGATTTTCTGCATATTTCTCAGATGTTCTTTTAATTCTTATTTTAGGTAAAACCTTAATATTGCTGTATTGTATCTCATTTACTTGAGGAATGATTTAGGTTTTAGGCTTATTAATCCTTCGGTTTTCACTTTGTCTTCTACCTGAGGCTTTTGTTATTTATGAAGAATTTAAGAAACCATATAGACGCATCAAATTTTTGTATTGTCTGCTTAAATAATCCTTAAATGAAGAAAAGATATAGATCTATTTATATTAGAACTCAAATCATGATGAAGATATCTGTCATTTCAACACACTTTAAAGTGGGAGGTGTCACGTTGTGTAGTTTCACAAATGTGAAAAGCAAAGTATAGTACAGCAGAGTTGTGATTTCCTTTGTATTGTATTTCCTAGACAATATAAATTTTTGTAAAGCATTATATAGCCTAAAGCGATAAAAGTGTATAGAAATATCCTATTATATAGGCTATAATACAAATGGAGGGAACAAAGCCCTTGGTATACAGTTTGAGTTTTTTTGTTTTTGTTTTTTGTTGTTATTGATTTTTGTTTTTTGCTAGAAAAAGGATAACCTAGATATTTTTTGTTATTTGTACTATTACAACATGGCAGGCTCTGTGTATATCAATTAAATACTTTGAACAGAAAAGAGAATATGTCTTAAAAATATTAGAGAGCCAGAAATGTTCTTCAGTAAAAACAATTAAAAATTATGAATGAGGGGCAGCCCAGGTGGCTCAGCGGTTTAGCGTCGCCTTCAGCTCAGGGCCTGATCCTGGAGACCCGGAATCGAGTCCCACATGAGGCTCCCTGCATTGAGCCTGCTTCTCGCTCTGCCTATGCCTCTGCCTCTTTCTCTCTGTCTCTCATGAATAAATAAATAAAATCTTTAAAAAAATATGAATGAAATACGTAAGTTTCAAAAAAAAAAAAAAAAGAACCCTGAAAGCTAATGAAAGCCTATTACTCTTTGCTGCCTTTTTGCGTTTATTTTAAAAACATATAGCTAACACAGTAGAATCTGTGTTTATAATGCTGTGGGTCAATGGGCATTAAACCTAGAGTAGCACTGACTTGTTTGATTCCAATGACTAATTTTTATTCTTGTTACAGTGATGGGAGACAACTAACCAGGAATTTTGGAACCCCTTTTGCCCCTGGAACAGAAAATAAGGTTTTCATTGGTCATAGAAGTCAAAATTGGAGTTCGCCCCCTCCTTCCTCTTTAGCTGCCCATTCTTCACTATTACAATTCCCTCCAATTGTACAAACAATAAAAGTCACTAACTTTTAAAATTTTTACTTTGCACCAGACACCATGCTATGGGTTTTAAACTTAGCCCTAAAAATAATTCATTGGGACTGGTACTATTATCAGTTGTATTTGTATTAACAGGAACCCTGATATTATGAAGTTTAAATAAATACAATTCTGAGAATCACACAGCTAGGAAATGGTGTAGCTGAAATTCAAACTCAGGTCTTGGGTGCCAGGAAAATTAAATTGAGGTGAGAATGACATAATGGGTCAAACAAACCACCAATAACTAAAACAAATAAGACAGATACTTAGAGGCTGACTGTTCTGGAAAACAAAATAAACAAAACCTGAGTCTTTAACATTGTGTAGGAATTTCATTTTTATAATAGGCCTTATTTTCTATTACAGTTGAGAAAGTCAATGAACAGCAATGAGAGGATATTAGAGAAATACAGAATTGTATATTTAAAATAGTACAACAAGGAACAATGTCTGATTATGGGAGGCCATACAATTTACTACATTAAAATCTATAAAGGAAATAGGAAATAATTATCTGGGTTTAAAATTGTGGAGGTTCATACAGAAATGAGGTCACTTACTGTTCCATAATTCTACCAGTGAAAGATTGTCACATAGTCACAGGGTCAAATAAAGACTTGCAAAGGCAGCCACATGGACTAGAATTTTAGTTTCAATATGAAGCTGTGAATATAGTAATATTTGTCAAAAAGTTTTAACTAAGGCCAAAAATAATGGAATAAGGGGGCAAAAGGAAGACACTAGTAATGAAAATAGAAGTTTGGAGGCTAACCACACTGGCCTAAATATTGGTGAGACCTTGAGAACCCTCCAAAATACAATAAAGAGCAGCCCCACCATGGTGCTATGTAAGCTGTTCCATGGATTAAAGCCATGCTTCATGAACTCTGCTCCATAGATGGAAATTGGGGTTTGGACTTGCTCCCCTGTCTCCCATTAGATAGATGGAATATTGGAACTCTAGATCCAAAGTACAGGTATATTTGAAAATATATTTCTTAAGAAATGGAAAGTAATGGAATTATATCTGGGGAAATTTGATGCAAGTTTTTGAAAAATTCAAATTTTAGCCACTTTAAGATTGATCTAAAGATTAGCTATAAGAAATTTAAAACCTCTAAGAAATCATTTTATGTTTTCAACGAGGGTTTTTTTTAAGATTTTTTTATTTTTTAGAGAGAGAAAGAGAGAGCACTCAGGGCAGGGACAGAGGGAGTGGGAAAGAGAATATCAAACAGACTCCCTGCTGAGCATGGAGCCCCACAGCGGGCTCCATCTCATGACCCTGAGATCATGACCTGAGCCAAAATCAAGAGTCTGACGCTTAACCAACTGAGCCAACTAAGTGCTCCTGCATCAAGGTTTTAAAATGGCTTTTAGGTTTAAAGAAATGTCTGATTCCAACAACTAATGACTTATTTGTAGTGTTTGGAAATCTCCAAAAGAAGGTGTTCTATTACAGAAAGAATAGAGGACTGAGAAACAGAAGGTGTTCATTCCAGGTGGCACTTTTTCTCCTCATTTGGTATGTGATAATAGGTAAATTATGTCATCTCTTGGGACTCTTTACAGTAAAAAATTGCTAGTGTATTACATAATCTCTGGGGCATATCTTGCAGATTTTATAAAATTCTCAACTGTTATTCATTGGTTGAAAGTTTTTGCCTGGGGTATGTTCTGTTTGATGAAAAGAGTATCATTACCACTAGGAATATAAAAATCATTTTGAAAATTTTAACAAAGCAAATTTAAGTAGCAGATGCCCATTATTAATTGTTTTTGGTGGCTGACAGTCAGTCCTGAAGGAGAGACTTGGCACCCATCATACATAAGTAGCATTGACATATTTAACCAGCAGGTCTGTTGGTATTTGTCTTTGCAAATTCACATTAACACAAGCACCTGTTCAGAATATCAGATACTACTGTGTAACCCTGTAGAAAGAAAATCATTGCTAACATTTAATTGGAATGAGTGTTACTAGTTGCATAAACACTCTGTGGTCAATAATTTCAGTCCCAGCTGGAAAATAAATTGAGAGCGTGCATTGAGCAGGTGATTGTGCTAAGCTAGCTTATTGTACTCATGTAAACAAGCATCAACTGATTTCTCCTATTCTTTCTACATCACTAATTCTCAAATGTGACTGCACATTGTTATCATTGGTGGAACTTAAAAAAAAATCCTTATCTTTCAAGTGCACTCCATACAAATTAAGTCTGTGTTTCTATATATGGGGTCTAGACATTAGTGTTTTTAAAAATTCCACATATGAGTCAAGGGTGTAGAGGTGTTTGAAAACCACTATTCTTCATTACTGGATTGCATCTTTGTGTGAGCTACTATGAGTTTCCAAATGGACTTACTTTAAGAAAACTTAACGTCTATAGAAAGATTAAAAATTGTCTTTTGGCTTTAAGAACACGGAAATCCAAAGCATTCCTTTTCAAAATCTTGCATTAGTTAGATGCTGCAATTTTACATAATTATCCATTTGCATCAGTGTTTTTCCTCTATGTTCAGATATTCTAATGAATATTTATGTGAAGATGTTAGCTTCGTGTATGTATGAAAAATATCCTACCTTATTTAATGTACCTTTAAACAAATTTGAATCTTCATCATATCTTTTAATTAACTCTGAAATACACTGAACTCCTTAGATTGTCATTAAAATAATTTTTGGTAAGCCCACTTGAATATGTTCATTATTTATCTGAATCTTTATCTCAATCTATGATCTCTCTTTTCAGCTTTACTGAGATATAACTGACAAAATTATACAATATTTAACATGTACATTGTGATGATTTGATATACTTCTACATTGTGAAAATATTCCTCTCATCCACTTAACACATTCATCAATTCAAATATTTATATATGTGTATATACATGTATGATAAATTGTAGTTTCTATTCTCTTGCAACTTCAAGTACACAATATAGTGTTATCAAGTATAGTCACCATAAAATACATTATATTCTTAGAACAAATTTACTTTATAGCTGAAAGTTTGTACCCATTTCCTAAACTCTCCCCATTTCCTGATGTCCCTGCCCTGGTAATTACTTTTCTATTCTGTTTATATGAATTTGACTTTTTTTTTTTTTAATATTCCATACACACACACACATGCACACACACCATCTTTTAAATCCATTTATCCAAGATGGACACTTAGGTTGTTTCCATATATTGGCTACTGTGAATGATACTGCAATGAACACAAGAGTAGAGTTATCTCTTCAAGATCCTGATTTCATTGTGTTTGGATATATACCTAGAGCTGGGATTACTCAATCATATGATAATTCTACTTTAAATTTTTTTTAAAGGAGCCTCTATACTGTTCTACATAGTGGCTGTGCCAATTTATAGTCCTTTTTTTCCCACATCCTTGACAACACTTGTCTGTTGTCTTTTTGATGATAATCATACTAACAGGTGTGAGATAATATTTCATTGTGGTTTTTATTTGCATTTCCCTGATGATTAGTAATGTTGAGCACCTCTTCATGGATCTATTAGCCACTTGTATGACATTTTTTGAAAAAAAAGTCTATCAAGTTCTTTGCCCATTTTTTTTAAAGATTTTATTAATTTATTCCTGAGAGACACACACAGAGAGAAAGAGAGAGGCAGAGACACAGGCAGAGGGAGAGGAAGGCTCCATGCAGGAAGCCTGATGTGGGACTCAATCCCAGGACCCCAGGATCCCACCCTGGGCCAAAGGCAGGCACTAAACCACTGAGCCACACAGGGTCCCCTCTTCGCCTATTTTTTAACTCAAATTGTTTGTTTGGATTTTTCCTACCGAGTTGTACAAATTCTTTGTATGTTTAGGATATATGTTTTGCACATTTTTTCTCATTCCACAGGTTGCCTTTTCATATTATTAATGGTTTCCTTTGGTGTACCTAATATTTTTAGGGTTTTTTTTTAAAGATTTATTTATTTTAGGGAGAGAGAGAGTGTGTGCATGAGCAGAGGGAGTGGCAGAGAGAAGGAGAAAGAATCTCAAGCAGACTCCCCACTGAGCATGGAGCTCCATGCAGTGCTTAGTTCATTATTCTGATCATAACCAGGACAGAAATCAGAAACTTAACCATCTGAGCCTCCCAATCGCCCCTGTTTTAGTTTGATGAAGTATAACTGGTTTATTTTTGCTTTTGTTGCCTCTATTTCATTCTTTTTTTTCCCCCTCTGATTGGGTGAATTCCAGTGCCCTATGAGTTAACAAATTAGTTATTCCACTTGATCTGGTCTGTTATTGAACCTTACTGTTGACTTCTTCAGTGCAGTAATTATATTCTTCAATTCTGTAATTTGGTGTTTTCTTATATATTCTCTGTTGAAATTTTCACTCTGCACATGTATTGTTCTCTTGACCCCAGTGAGCATCTTTATGACCATTATTTTGAACTCTATAAGATAAATCACTTAAGGGCACCTGGGTGGCTCAATGGTTGAGAGTCTGCCTTTGGCTCAGATTGTGATCCCAGAGTCCTAGAATCGAGTCCTGCATCAGGCTCCCTTGCAGGGAGCCTGCTTCTCCCTCTGCCTACATTTCTGCCTCTCTCTGTGTCTCCAATGAATGAATGAATGAATGAATGAGTCCTTTTAAAAAATGATCAATTACTTAAGTCCTTTTCATTAAGTTCTGGTTCTAGAGTTTTATCTTGTTCTTTTTTTTTTGGAGAATATTTTTTCTGTTTCTTCAGTTTCTTTGATAATCTCTGTGGTTTCTGGTTCTGATAAAAGTCACCTTTCTTAGTTTTGATAGAGTGGTCTCATGTAGGAGATGAACCTTATCATTCAGCCTAGCCCAAGCTCATGGTTGTCTCTTGAACCTTTATGATTCTTCAGGCTGTCTTCTTTGTTCTTAGTGGCTCTCAGTAGTTAGGCTATGCCAAGACCTGTTAGTGTTCCAATGGGGAGGATTATAATCAGCACCTTGATGTAGGATGATTGGAAGCTAGACACTCAGAGAGCAGCTGGAAGAATATATAGTTAGGACCCTTTCAGGGAGAAACTTGGTGATTGGTGTTTTTTGCCTATTTCTTCTCTGCTAACCCCTAGGGAGATAGTCATAGCAAGTCCTTGAAAGCCCATTAAGAACTATTTACTTTCTACAGCCTGCAGGTCTTGTGGATGTAAGCCCTATTGGCTTTCAGACCTAGGTATCTTGGGGCCTCAAAGTTGGTTATTCTTAAAAGTTGATGTAGTGGATGTTAGGTTCAAACCCTTTACTCCCCAGAGAGAAGCTAAGAGTTGGGAGTTCCCTTCTGATTGTATAGAGCTATTCTGAGGGTGAGGTTCATGGAAAGAGTTTGTCTCAGCTTTTTTTTTTTTTTTAATCTGTTTTGATGTGGGTGATGTGCATATTTTCTCATTCACCTAATGGGTAGGAGTTGCTCTGCTAGTTTCCGGATTTCCTTCGGAAGGATCTTCTCCATGTTAACTCTTTATGTTAAATGTCAGTGCATTCATGGGAGGAGGTGAGTTCAAGAGGCTCCTATAGTGCTATCTTGGAGCAGAATTTTCAGTCTCTCACTTACAGGAAATTTTTAGGTCTTCAGCTTCTGAAGATTATGCTTTCTCCCTAAAAGATGATAATCTCTTCACTTTCCACTTCCTCTCATGCAAATTCAAACTTAGTTAAATAAATCAGGAACTTTCATCCTAATTCTTCTAGCAATTGTATCTCTTCTTGACAAGGGTTGACTGTGACTTTTGTATTTAAACAATTCTTTATTTATTTCCTTTTAAAAAATGTATCCAAAGAATTCCTGTTGTCAATCATAACTTTTTCACATTCCTGTATATCCTGGATTTTCAGTGTCTTCTATTCCACTAAGAGACTTTGCTGTGAGCTCCTATTCACAGTTATACCTTTTTTTTTATCATATTCAACATGAATTTTTAATTTTTTTTTCTAATATAATGCTCATAATCATTTCAACTCTTTAATTTTAACTTTGCATTATGTTCTCCCTCTGTAAGAGTGTGGATCCTTTTCAATCTGTAGACAGCATCTTCTTTCTCATATTTAACAGAAGTAAATATTATCTTTACTTTGTAGCATCTTTAAGAATACACAGTCAATTCACATTTAATTTTTCTTAAAAATTTCTTTCTCTTCATTATTAATTCATGGAGTTTAGATTTATGTTCATTTTTTAAAAATATTATCTTTTTTTGCCAGCTTTACTTTTTCTGTTATTTGCAGGGAAGATTTCACTTTTTAAATAATATTTATCCCTCTGTTTATTTTTTTAAAAATTAAGAATTCACAATATTCCTTATTTGTGTCTATAAGTATTCGAAACAGAAAAAAAGAGCAAATATCTTCAGGTCAGTTTTAGTTAGAACTGAGTGCTCTTAAAAACCAAAAAAATGAAGAAATGGTCAACAAAGAAAGAAAATAACCTTAAATAGCAAAAAGAAAATAGTTATGAGCTAGGAGAGAGGACTCTTAAGTTAGAGGTTTGACTGGGGAAAAGAAGCATCTTAGATTCTTCAAAGAATTTTATTAGAGAAACTATTCAGAAAGGATTAACAGAAGAATGAACATTTTGAAAATCAACAAAAGGCAAGAAATACAATAGAAATAGTTGGCAAATAATATTAAATTACTGATTATTCAAATGAAGAAGAAAACTTTATAAGATAACTTTAGGGTAACACAAAGATGTAAGCAGAAATCAGTAGTATTTTAAAACTGGTAATAATAATTGGTCAACTCAGCAGCATATTTTCTTCCCTTTCATCCATAATTATACTTATAGGTATAAGTGCTGCACACCAATAATATAAAACATTCACTTGCTCTATTAGCAATCATTTAATTGGCTAATTTCTTGTCAGTAAGGTCAGAGGTATTTGGTACAGTGAATTGCATGCCTGTTGAGGGCAAGAATCATGTTATATGTCTTATGTATCTTTTCCAGAATGTGGCATATCAGAAGCTTTGAAGATAGTTCTCTAATTGTGTCTTCCTTGTCTACCCCCATTAACAGTTATTGCATGCCCATTTTACATAATGAGTCTTTTTTTTCCTTCAAGATAACATGTTTCCCATAGTGCTTCAACTCTTTTTTTTTTTTTGAGAAAATAAGCTCAAAAACATGAAACAATTTTTTTGCAATGCATATGTACTGTATGTTTCTCTTCTGGCCTGTCAACTGGGCAATGCGCCATCTGGGGAGCAAGAGTAAGGGAGGGAAATACTTTCACTGTCCTACTGCCTCATTCAAGGGATTTTATTCCTATGTTTATAATCTTTTTTTTTTTAAGATTTTATTTATTTATTCATGATAGACATAGAGAGAGAGAAGCAGAGACACAGGCAGAGGGAGAAGCAGGCTCCATGCACCGGGAGCCTGATGTGGGATTCGATCCCGGGTCTCCAGGATCGCGCCCTGGGCCAAAGGCAGGCGCCAAACCACTGTGCCACCCAGGGATCCCATATTCCTATGTTTATAATAATCACCCAGAGAGGAAGACTATATGATCATGTAGATACAAGAGGCCCAAGAGATAAGATCTTTAATGGCAGACATCCCAAATTTAAAGAGCCCCAGAATCAGTATCTTCAAAAATTAAGAAAAGTTCATTTTTTTAAATATATTGTCCTTGGCAAAGTACTTTTAAATAAATTATCTCCTTTGGTTCATATGCCAGCTTCTTGAAATATACGGCATGTTTTATTAAGTCCATTTTGTAGATGTAAAATAGGAGCTTAGAGATAATTGTGGACTATGGCCACTATGGCCTCACATTCTAGTTTCAGAACCTTGTACTTGAGTTCTTTCACTTCTCATACTGTGCAACCATCTGTGCACACTACTAGAATAGTCAGTAGGAATTAAGACAAACCTATTAAACTCTCTACCTGTTACTCTATAGGTGTGACTATGAGCTGGATCCTGGTTAGACCCTATACAAATTTTTACAAGCAGGAATAACTAAAGTCATGTAGTTTTAAGAAACTAAAGAACTCTGTGAGGCAAAGATTGGAAAACAGATTCAAAATATATTCTAGGGAATAGATCTTCCTGCAGTAACACCACATTTCCGAATGTGCAAAAGAGACAGGGATAAACATGAACTGCAATAAATTATGGCTAAAGTGAGTTAGCTTATTACCTTCCTTTCTCAGTTTCCTGGCGACTGGCAGGTAGCAGTTCTTAGAAGCTTTCAAAATCTGGGAATGATAGGCATCCTCAAATTCAAAGACTCCCTTGAACCTTTTGGACCTACAACTGCAGCTAGAAGCCCTGTTGAAACAGGCTTCCCTGGGTAATTTCCAACACAGTTGGATACACAGCACTGTTAGAACTAGCTCCCTCAAGGTTGTACAGCACTGACATTCTGTTCTCAGCTACATTTGGGAGAACAGAGACAGCCTGTGAGAGTGGCCTGGGGCATGTACACCCGGTATATCTTACCTAGCCAATTGACCCTGGTCACCACTACACCACTAACGGCCCCTCCCCTACTGACACAGGTGTCAGGCACTGCTGGGTGCATCTCCCACACGATCAGAAGACATGCCTTCTGTGTAGGCAGTTTAGAGAGGAGGATTTTTCCTTATAGAAGGAAACCTCTGCTACTTTTCTTAAAGATCCCAATTTACAAGAATTTTTTTTTTTCTGAGTCAATTCCTTAGGGATAGACTGTCATCATTGATATTAAATCATATCCAGTAAAGATCTATATGTTTGCAATAATTGGCTAAGTAGACCCATGTTCAAGAAGAGAGAACTCTACTCAGAAGATGCCGTAATCTTTTCTTGATTCGTTCTAATGAAAAATGATATTGACAGAGGCAGCACTACTCCCATGAGAAATACTCCCTTTAATTTTAGAGAGAGAAGGGGGAATGTGAAGCAAGAATCATCATGTCTGAAAGATGAAACGCTTCTAAAAAATTCAACTTTTGAATTTTTACTCTGAAAAATAGCAAGTAATTCTGTAAACAACTCACAGTGAGGCTCTTAAAATTGCAAAGTCAGTGACTTGACGTTTTGCTAAGAAAACTCATCTGTACCCAGCAACACTCACATTTTAGAAGCCAGTTGTTCAGAGGACTTCATTAGATTTCACATACAGAGCACTCCTTGCCAGAAGTAGCTTAGGTAGGACCAGAATCTGAAAGACAACATGTCAAAGGAGTAGTGGCTTTTGCTGAAAACCTGTCCCAGTCCTGGATACAAGAAAGCAGTCTTTAACCCCGTGAGAACTTTCATCCCAATGGATCTCAGGCCAAGTACCCACGCAAGAAAGAGACCACTGAAAAAGGGACTGATTTCTCCTATCTCTGACTCCTCCATAACTATATTCAGTAACCATGTTAAAGTCTTTCCTTTTATTTCCTCATGTAATCCCCAAAAATGAAAGTTCTGATTTATGCTCACAAGGGGTCCTTCTCTTCATTTGATAGAAGTAAGCAGACATTTTTAAAGACTATAAGATTAGAGTGGTTTGAACATGGATTAGGAAGATTTATAAATTCTTTTTATCGTGGAAATGGTAGAGGAATATGAGATATCTTACAGGAATTATAAGATGTCTTATCATCTTCCTAAAAACTAGATGACTTCACCATGACATGCTGACATCTCTTCAAAGGTAGGCACATGCATTTCCAGTGTCTCTCTGTGAAAAATGTTCCCTGTTTCTTTAGTAGACTTTGAATCATTGATGCAATGGCTTTCCTTCAGTCAAAATTTTATTTAAAATAATGCAAGGTACTTCTTGGAGCTACAAAAATGTGCAATATTATTTTACAGTTCCTATATTAGGATGCTTAGATTTAGTTTGCCAAGCAGTATGAAAGATCACTTGTTCTGGTGTGTTTTATAATCCACTCTAACACACGTGGACTTAAGTTTTGAGCCAAAATCTTTTTTATCCCTTACTGTTTATTCATTTGCAATTCTAGACCTCCAACTTAGGTGAAACAACTTACTTGTTGTTTCTCAGGACCTTAAGTTTTGTAAAAGATCATGGAGAAGACAGATCAAATTAACTTTTATCAGTTCATATTGTAAGAAAGAACCATATTCTATATAATACCAGGTTCAAATGTACTTCTTAAATATGATGCTTCTCACAACATTTTCATGAGAATTCAGTGAAAGAAAAATCATCCATTTTGATTCTTCAATAAAATAGTGTATTTCTCTGAGAGCATAAAACTGAATTAGCTCAATGTATTTCTTCAACTATTTGGAAGCAGTTTTTCCTTCACCAACATATGTAAAATCATACACACATACACAGGAGCACATTTTCCTGTTCTATTCTTATGCTTTTCTTCCTTCTTAAAAAATTTATGTCTAGGGGGATCCCTGGGTGGCGCAGCGGTTTAGCGCCTGCCTTTGGCCCAGGGCGCAATCCTGGAGACCCGGGATCGAATCCCACATCGGGCTCCCGGTGCATGGAGCCTGCTTCTCCCTCTGCCTGTGTCTCTGCCTCTCTCTCTCTCTCTCTGTGTGACTATCATAAATAAATACAAAAAAAAAGTTAAAAAAATTCATGTCTAATAGTAAATATTTTTTTTATTACTGTCTGTCTCTTCCATTAGAATGCAAGCTCCATGAAGGCAGGGTTTTTTTTCTACTCTGTTTATTGTTGAACCTTAGTACTTAGAATGTGTCTAGGCCATTGTGGAAACCCAATAAACATTTGTTTTTTGTTTTGTTTTTTAAAGATTTTATATATATATATATATATATATATATATATATATATATATATAGAGAGAGAGAGAGAGAGAGAGAGAGAGAGAGAGAGAGGCAGAGACACAGGCCCAGGGAGAAGCAGGCTCCATGCAGGGAGCCTGAAGTGGGGATCAATCCCAGGACTCCAGGATCACACCCTAGGCTGAAGGCAGGTACTAAACTGCTGAGCCACCCATGATCCCTAAACATTTGTTGAATAAATATGTGAATGTTTCTAGAACCTGAACTCACTAGTCAATGACACAAACCCTTTCAATGTTGGGTTTATAAATCTAGATGGAGTTTACATAGCTCTGAAAAAAAAAAAATAGAGAAAGACTGATTTACTCCATCAACCAATCTGTAAAATGTTCATCAAGGAATCTGTAAAATGTACTGATCAGTGTTTTTCAGGGTAAACATAAACTGAAAGTGGAATCTTGCATTTAAGAAGAAGAAGAAGAAGAAGAAGACAGGCCTATTATGTATTCAGATTTAAAATAAGGTATATCTTAGAGTAACTTTCTTCTTTCTAATTTGAGCCTTTTCACAAATATAAACTTCAAAGTCATAGTAAAAAATAACACATTTGACATCTGACTTTTTCCCATTAAGACATATACAAATAATGTTCAGTGCAATTATTTTAAAATATATAGTGTTTAAACATTTCAAGGAATACAATGACACTGTTTCAAAATACTTAAGCTAAACAATTTAAATATCAAAGAACGAAATCTTTGGGTACATGCATATTCAAGTTTAACTTACAGGACAAAAGTGTGAACCTCTTTGTTTAAAACAAAGGAAGGACTGTAAATGAAGGATGACAAAGGATGATTATGGCATCGAATGCAGAATTTAGTTCTGTTCCCTTATGAAACAAAATGTTGGGTAAACATCACAACACAAAGAGCAAATAAAGCTCAAATGTGTGAAGTCACATTTAGAATCAAAAAGTTTCTCTGTTGCTGTTTCAGAGTTAAGTATTAATAAGTAGAATTTTAAAAATTAAGAAAACAATAGCAGTATTTACAATGAACTTACTTGATATTCCTATGGTTTTTACATATATTTGCAGTATTTTCAACATAATTTAGAGTTTCTCAAATAAGCACAGAGCCACACTTTTGGGAGACCTTCTACCCGTTGTAAGAGCAATTTTTCACTGAGTGGTGGTAGCCAACTGACAGCTGCCTTCTTTATAAATAGTCTGTGATTATTGAGTTTGGGGGGAGAAACTATCTGTAAAATAACATAATAGTCCCAGAATGCCTTCACCAATTAGCTGAGAGCAGTTTTTCATTTCCTTCATGGATCTACTTAATATAACTGTAATATAATTATATAATTATGGATCAGTAATAGCTTAGGGACAGGGCTGAGCGTCAACTAGATTCAAATAAAGACTGGATAAGGAAGTTTCATCAGAGGTGATAAATATACACTTCCCTCAACAACTCAAATATCTCTCCAGTTACATGGCAGTAAAAACCCAAAGCAAAGCAGAGCAAACCAAACCAAACCAAAACAAAACAAACTCAACTATACAGACTAACTGATTTACAGAAGGATTTTGGAAGCAGGGTATTCTCCTGATTCTAAAACCAAGTTTTCTTGATGCAAAAATCACACCAAAACTAAAAGTATGTGTTAAATGTGGTTTTTTTACATTAAGGTGCTATTCCTTAAAATGTGTTACCATTCAATTTATACATACAGAATGAGTTACAGTGACATAATACTTACTTTTATCTTTTCATTACCAATTTAAACTATGTTTTATTTTGATATGATTCATAATAATATTGCCAAATAAGATAATTTAAATATAAAATATGACTGATTATAATTATAGTACAATGAATATACTATATAAGTCGTTTTTAACTTTTTTTCAATCATAGGACCACTGTTTTGAGAAGTAAATACTTAATGCTCTAAGAGTAGATTTTTTTTCTGCCTCTATTTTGCATTATACAAAATAAACTCATCATTTGTCCTTTGGGGGGGGGGTCCTCTCTGCTTTTTTCTTCCTCTTTTCTTCTGGTTATATTTCTCAGTCTACCAAAGTTTGGAATGGAAAAAATTTCCTTGAATATGCTCTGAGAAGATTTCCATGCTTCCTTATGTGTCTTATTCCCACAATTCTGGGCTAGAACATTACAATAATCAGCATGTGACTAATACTTTGGGGAAGACATGAATTTCCCTAGCTAACTTTGTAGGGTTTACAGAATTCTTTATGGCACATATTATTATTCTCATTCCTAAAACAATACTGTACTAAACCTTTCCTGCTTAGGAAATGATTGTGGATGAAAGATTGTGGATCTTTCATCATATTGATTGCATAGCTTTGTTTTATATGCAAATAGCACATGCCATATGTAGATTTTGTAAAATAGACAGGTTTTCAAATTCATTACCTTGCTTCTGTTAGTATTAAGTATTTTCTAATTATATTTTCTGACTGAAAAGAAAGCAGCATGTGTTTTAATCCAAAGAGATTATTTCTAGATTGATAGCTCAGAAAATTATATAAGTAATATGATTATTTTCATCCACTAATTTTAAATAAAGGCTCACCTGAACCTTTGATACTGAAGTACTCAGCTGCCTGTATCTTCTCTATATGCCAGCTGCCTCATAAACAATAATTTTATCTATCTATCTATCATCTATCTATCTATCTATCTATCTATCTATCTATCTATTATCTATCTATCTATCTATCTATCTATCATCTATCATATATCTATCTATCTATCTATCTATCATCTATCTATCTATCTATCTATCATCTATCTATCTAGTGTTAGCAAGGAATAAAAAGATTTTGGAAGGTGTTCCCTACAGCAAAAACAGTGTTTGTAAGCACTGTCTTTCCCATTCCTTGTAGAACTCCAGTATCTAGCAAAAAAACTAGGTACAATCTAAGTTCCACCAAATAATATCAGAATTAGCTTTATGACCTCAATTGAGCAGAATTTTTCAGATACATGGGAAAAAAATAAACAACAAAAAATATTTATACTGTTGTCATGCCACAGAGGTCCTGATAAAACATTTATACAAAAGAATGAACAAATAAGCACTTAAAGCTAGGAAATCTATGCATCACTAATTTTCTAAATATTTTTCCTTAATTAAAAGTTTTGACATGATGGGAATAAATTTTTTCCACTTAAAGTACTCTTGTGATTCCATATTTTCTTTGTCTTTGATAAACTATTTTGGGATCATTATTTTGCAGCTGCAAAGTAAAGTGACTTCAGTTGTATTCAATTCTGTATGCTGTCCAGGGACTCAGTCAATGGGGAATTTCACATGCTCTAATATCAAGAATCTGATTTGAGGAGAGACCTGGGAAAGGAAAGCATCCAGTACTTGCTCATATATTATTTAAAAACCCTTGTTAGTGCTTTGGATGTCAGAGTACTGAGGGGAGGGGGCAAATACCTTCATCTCTAGTACATAATGAATCTACCCCTTTAATAGACTGGCCATGCACAATAAAATACTATCGTGGTTTACTTACACAAGTCAGCTGACTTCTCCCCAGGCAGCCTTGTGTGGAGGAATGAGATGGGCTTTTGGGAATTAGAGATGCACTCGTAAGTAAGAGCATTTGCAAATTGTCCCAGCAGCACTAGGACTTTACTTCAGTGCATGTTGGGTCTAATAAAAGTATTCCCATTGGGCTCAGTTCTATACTGTTTCCTGCCATAAAACTCCTACATGTGTCGCAGGAAGCTTCAAGGGAAGAAATCCCTAGAGAAGGAATTGATTTAGTAACATATATCTACTCACTATCAAGAAGACATTACACCTGCACTTCCACAGCTGCTGAAACCAGAGATATACCAGAATGTCACAGTCCAAGCAAAGCATGTATTGATGGATGATTTCCTCTGCCCTATACTTTTACCATTTTTAATTTTAATACTCTAGATAAGACCAACTTTTGAGAAGTAAAACCAGCAAACAGTTATATGGTATGATTAGATGGAGATAAAAAGATGGATCCTCACCTTCAATCGTCTCTTAAAGTTGTGTGAATTCCTCTCTTAAAGTTGTGTGAATTCCTCAGTGTTAAATTATTCCTAAAATACCTTCATAAAAGGTTGACCATTTGAATTGAGATTAGTAAATTTGTTAGGATGATATCACCTTACTCTAACCCCACTCGTGGCACTAAGGTTTAGTGTACTCCAGAATGAAGATTAAGAGAGAGAGTTTAATGAAGCAGTGGATTTGAGGAGCATATAGCTTGTCCTAGACCAGAGAAACTGCACAGTGGGCTGCTCCTGCCTGAGAGGTTGTCAATGAGAAGTAGGTTTCTAGATTTTAGAGCAAGAACTAAATAGAAAGGTGATGAACCAAACTTCACATTATTCCATCCTTCTAGAGATATTTACCAAGGGTAATAATGGTCACTTTACTGATTTTGAGGGAAAAAAATACCCAATATATATAGCAGCAATATTTGAAATTACTAAATGGAGATTATACTTAGCCTAGACAATAGTATTAACCATTTATACATATTCTAACAACCACAACAAAAATAAATCTTAAGGATTTTATTCTATTATCACCCTACTAAATTATTTTTCATGTTATTAATGGCCTGATAATTGACATATTTAATCTTTTAAAATTATTTATTGTCTTTGACCCTTTTTTTGATACTTCCTCATCCTTTAAATATCATGATACTTCAGTCCCTTTGCCTCTGATAAGTGACAGAGGGTCTTTACTGAAGAGGAATCAAGGCTACAAGTTACTACTCTGCTAGGAGACAGAGGTGGTTGTGTTAGGGCTTACTAGTAAGAAAACAATTAATTAGGTAATTAAGAGAACAAAGAAAAAAGGAGGATTTCCTGAGATATTTTAGAACATATGTTTGCCTATCATTTGATGGGGCCCCAAAAAGTTTCCTTCCTTTATGGACAACCCAATGTTAAAAGCATACAGAATTCCTTAAGATTCAACTTCTTAATCTGGTGGGTATATATTTTTCCTTCTATGAAGAACCATAGGAAAAGCCAGGTAAATTATTTAGAATCTTTATTTCCTGACATTTCTAAACAATGTTTCTGATGCTTTCAATAAGGATTAGCCTTCTTTTTCAAGAGGTTTGGTTTTGAATTCAAATAGAGGGATTTATATGATTCTGGAATACTTCCAAATTCACAAATTCTTCATTGCAGAGTTAAGGGTGTGAAAGGATGTGTAAATATTTGGTGAGTAGCCTGAGTCATTCCAATGGAAATATTCCCCTTCTGGTATTTTGGCATGAACTGAAAATGCCCCAGGCTTGGACCTCAACTTTTGATTCAAATGTAAAAGATTGAAAATAAATGTAACATATAGGAACATCTTAATCATGCCCCTGAGCCCTATATTTTCCATAAATACCCATTATAAAATGGGAATTTCCTGATACATATTGAATTAGGAGAATGTGTGGGCATGGTGACGGAGGGAGGGCTGGGATGGGGTAGAAAAGGAGGAAGAAACCATCACGCTGCCACTACTTAATTTAAGCAAGGAGGAAGGAACGGGTGTTTATCAAGTCAAGTGGGAATTCCCCCATTACCTGCTATAGCCAAATCATGGAGCCATATTATAAAATATTTTAACTGGAGGATAAGACAAGATTCTGTCTTTACTAAAATTTTTGCTTTTTAAATTCTGTGTTAATAGTTTTATGGGAGGGATCCCTGGGTGGCGCAGCAGTTTAGTGCCTGCCTTTGGCCCCAGGCCGCGATCCTGGAGACCCGGGATCGAATCCCACGTCGGGCTCCCGGTGCATGGAGCCTGCTTCTCCCTCTGCCTGTGTCTCTGCCTCTCTCTCTCTCTCTGTGTGTGACTATCATGAATAAATAAATAAAATCTTAAAAAAAATAAAAAAATAGTTTTATGGGAACAGTATTTTACAAGTAACCTGATCTCTTTCACTGTATTTTTGTGTGATTTAAACTTTTTTTTTTTGAGGTGTAACACAAACACAGAAAGGTAACAAAATTCTACATATATATTCACTCACTACACCACTGGTTACCCACCAAAGGTAGTTGACAGGGGTAGTTGTCTTTCCCGATTTTAATCACTATTAATTTTTACCTGTGTCTGAACTTCATATGTGTAGGATTTTATAGTACATATTTATTTGTTGTGAGTTGTTTTGCTCACCACTGTCTCTATAAGATTAAGCAATGATTTTGTATCTAGCAGTAGACTGTTCTTTTTAATCACTGTAGTCTTCCATTGACCATATCAAAATTCATTTATCCCATTTTACTATTTAAGGATATGTTTATTGCTTCCATTTTTTTGTATTATTATTAAAGCTGCCATAAGCATTCTTATAAATACCTTTTGCTGCACATACACCCTAATATTTCTTCAGTACATATCTATGACTGAAATTTCTGGGTTATAGAAAAAGTGACTTTAGTAGATAGTAGCAAGCATTTTTTCAGAGTGGTTGGACAATTTTTCAGAGTGGTTGGATAGTAGCAATGCATGTGAGTCTGATTGCTCCAGAGGCTCACCAAAGCTTGTGTGATTCAACTGTTATGTTGCATATCATAGGTACTTTTTCTTTTTAATTGCTCTGTAGTGTTCTCCTATGAATATCTCACAATTCATACAACTATTCTAGTACTGAAAGACATGTGGATCCTTAGCCATTATTGTGGGGTATAAATGTGTTTCTCTGCAGCTCCAATTTTCATTTCTGAGATTATACGATATTAAATTGAATATCCCTCTAATATTCTTTTGCAAGTAGGAGTAATATTCCTAAAATACATAAATATTATGTGAATTAGTCCCCCAAAATGTATATGTTGAAATCCTAGCCTCCAGTATCTCAGATTGTGACCTCATTTGAATATAGAGTTGTTACAGATATATTTAGTTAAATTAAGATGAGGTCATAGTGGAATACAGTGAGCTCTTAATACCATATGACTAGTGTCCTTATAAAAGGGAGACATTTGGACATAGAAACATACATAGGGAAAATGCCATGTGAACAGATGAAGAAAGAAAATGGCCCCCCACAAGCCAAAGAGAAAGACCTGGAACAGATTGTTTCTTCACAGCCCTCAGAAGGAACCCACTCTGCTAATATTTTGATTTCAGACCTCTAGCATTCAGAACTATGAGCCAATGCATTCATGGTTTTGTAAGGCACTCAGTTTCTAATACTTTGTTACAGCAGCTTTAGCAAACTAATACAACCAGAAGTTGGCAGCTCACCACTCTGTCCATGGTCAATAACCCCACTGATACAATGTTACCTGTCCCTTGTGGGAGAATTTTCCCTTATGTTTCAGCCTAATGGCAGCATTCCTACCTGAGAATATATTTTGGAGCCTGACATTATAGAAGGGAGTTGGCATGAGGTTAAAAGAGGATGGCATTGAATATCAGATATTTTCATGTTAAAGCATTAATGGAGCAGGAAACAAGCCTTGAGGTGATGTTCTAGTCTTATTGTCCGCCTTGCCAATTCTGAGAAAGGAAAATTAACTTTCCATTTGGCCCTCACTGAGGAGTGCCTGCACTTCACAATGTACTACGAACAAGATTCTTTATTTGTGTGCCTTATTAATCTCACTAATTCATTAGAAGCATGATGTAAGCAAGAGAAAATTTATAATACTGATGACAAAATAATATTTATGAGTGTTCCTTTATAAAAGATATAATTTACCTAAAAGATTTAAGCTAGTGGATAGAAACAAGGTTTGCTTGTTTCAGATCCATACCATATTTGCCTGAATGATCTATTTGCATTATAATTGTTGCCCTGATATTATCTATGTCAATGAATTAGAGATGGCAATAGAGAAAATGAAATATGGAAAAGAAAACTATTTCTCCCAGAGGAATGTAAAATTTACAAGAGAGAAGCTTAGTAAAACAACACACTTAATAGCAAGATATAAATACATCTTTATGTACTACAGATGGGAAGACATGTCTTGATAGCACTTGTTTCTGAGTGACTCTCTGCCCTCCTAGAAAATAACAGCTGGAGCAAGGAGAACAGAGAAATTAACACCCAAGTGTGGCACTGTGACCATCTGTAGTGGTTAATAAGTTTCCAGGTAGGTGGTGTCTAAACACACAACTGGTAGAAACAGATGACTTCTTTCTTTTCTTTCTTTCCTTTTTTCTTTCTTTCATTTTCTTTCCCTTTTTTCTTTCTCTTTCTTTCTTTCTTTTTCTTTCTTTCTTTCTTTCTTTCTTTCTTTCTTTCTTTCTTTCTTCCTTTCTTTCTTTCATTCCTCTTCATCTCCCTCTTCCTCTTCTTCTTTGAAATATATATGACTATGTTAGGAGAATTCAAAGAACTTTAACGAACAATTTGGTATAAATTAACCCTCACAAAGAATTAAAAATTCTGAACTGAAATTAAAAGTGATAATTATGTTTTTTTTTTTAATTTAAATCAGAGCATCTGAAAGAAAGGCAGCAGGTTGGTGTTCTGTATTTATGAAGCACTGACAAGGGAATGGTGCTATAGAAAAGGTCAACTCCCGTTCCTAATCAACCCCTCCTGACTTTTCTCTAGAAAATTGCCCTCGGTGCATTGCTATCCATAATGGGCACAATGAAAAGGTCACAAGGGGGATAGCTCTCAAGATATCTCAGCTTCTAGTCTGCAAACATTTCTGTGAATACTCTGTTAACAGCATTTTTCAGAGTAACAATACAATGTGGCAATTTCTCGTTTTAGCTGCCTGATTGCCAATTCTTCAATCTCAGTTTATACCTAAGGTTAGAAAAACGACCTATCTTACTGTTCAATGCTTTAAGTCCTCTCCCCTTTGACTTCGAACTCCACAATGGCATTATCAATGGGGAGACACAGTTTTGCTTTAGTATGTCCTTTTGGCTTGGATTTTACAATTACCTCTGAATCTAGGCAAACAGTCAAGTGAACAGCTCATCAGATGGGACTAGGTTTATCACTTGAATCTACTTTGCAAGTTAGACCTAATAACCAGAAAGCAGGGACAGGATAGGGTCCACTTGTGTTTGGGAATGTTCCTCAGGCTCTAAGCATAGTTTACACATGCAAAGAAATGCATAGTTTTTGTCTGAACATTAAAATATAAAATATTACTTTATCCTAGGATTCCAGGTACTCTATAGTTCTAGTGATATTGGGCTATTTCTTTCAAATAATAAAGTAAATGTTACCTCTGGGATATCATGTCATCTCTGTGTACATTCCATATACAATCCTGTATATACAAATCTGAAATGATTTCATGTACTACATGTAAACCAAACCTGAATTTCAAAACACATGCTCTTACAAATCTCCCTTATATGCCAGCTATGTTTTTAATAGTCAAAATTATGAGGCAAAGACTTCAAAACATTCAACCAATACCACCTTCAACTTGTCCATTTATTCACCTATTCTCTCTATTGTTGCCATTCCCTTGAGAGAAGGGGAGCAGGTGCACACACTGGAAACTTGCTCTGTTTAATTGTATACTCATAATAGAATTTCAAGACTGCAAAGGGCCTTAGAGGTCATTTTAGTGCAGACTTAAATTGACTGGCTATACAGTGTCTACCCAGGAAAGCAATGGACATTTACTAATCATGTTCAGAATGTCTTCTTGTGCCTTGAGGTGTCTTTATTAATCTAAATCTCAACAACACCTGGGACCCATAGACAGCAGATCCAGAGAGATGGGAGATCCTTTCAAAGTAAGAAAACCCTATATGATAAGAGTATATGAGATCCAGGTATTTTCCTTTTGCGTTTCTCCATCTTTGGTGATACATGATAGGACTAGATATGGATTACAATTGTTTTCTGGGTGTTTTTTTCTGTTTTTTTTTTTGTGTTTTTTGTTTTGTTTTGTTTTGTTTTAGTTTTCACTCAGTAATTAACTTCAGAAGAGAGGTGCTGGAAAGAAGAAAATTGCTATCTTGAAAATCTTTGCATTAATATATGAATTATGTGTGATTGTCTGAAAACACATATGTAGTTACATTTTTCACCTTGTCCACATGCTATTCCTAATCCTTCCTACTGTCATTTGTTATTTTGTTAAGAGAATACAAGCTGATATCTGTAGTAAATTAGACTCACAGTTATTCCTTAGAAGTTCTTAGCAAAAACATGTAAGATAGGTCAAGTAAAACATTTTTGTTTGCTATAAAAAACTGCAACTATGTGTTCATCTATTGACAATATGATTTAACTAGAGGGAAAAAAGCGATATAAAGAAAATACTTTATAATTCAAAGAATTGGCAGCCCACAGGAACATGACTAGAGACACAATCTGTCCTTTTGAGCATGCACATATACTCTGAGGTTCTGTGCCACTGAGAGTTTACTGGGAATTGACAGATTTGCCTGGTGGGTTTAATTACATGTGAGGTATATATAAACAGTCCCTACCTCTTTTAGAGTTACATTTTTGAAACAGTAATGTTATTTGAACATATTTTCCATGCTGATACTAAGGAGGAAAAGATGTAAAGGAACAACTGAAGAATGAAAATGAAAGTGGAAAAACTTGGGTATTCATTGAAATTGGAAAAGGAAATGGTAAGGCATTATTTATGTTACTTATGCCATGATACAAAGGAGGAAACAATTTCAAGAGTATATGCTACTTCCCAGATACATGACAAATCATGAACTTGCAGTACTGAGGTAAGCTCAAAGCAAACATTTTCTAATTTTCCCAAATATATAAGATCTATATGCATATATATGGATTACAAAAATACAGAGAGATATATACATATGGATATATATCTTAACAAATACCCCCAGTTCAAATTAGACAACTCTGAATATCTATGGGTAAATAGCTATGTTCCTAGTCATAAATATATTCAGGAACTACATGTTAATACGTTTTCTTCCTCTAAGTTTCAAAAGAGAGAGAAATATCATAAACTAAAAAAAAAACAAAAGGGATTTAGGTTACGGTTAATGCAAAGATAAAATTTTTTACTACTCCTGACATACAATATCTGCACAGAATAGAGGAGGGGATATTGATGCAATGTGGGGTTATAACTATGAACTTGGGGTTCATATTAAGGCTTTTAGCCCCAGGTGGGTAATATTCCACAGACTCAGGGCCTGAAAATCAAGTAAATTATTTGCCCATGCCAGAAATAGGTGAGAGAGAATTCTCATCATGTTTATAGGATCACATTTTAATTTACAAATTAATTAATTGGAAATTGGTGTAGTTTCATAAATATGCGACCGAACAACAGAAGAGACTCAATTTTTGAGGTATTTAGATATAATAGGTGAAAAAGAAAAACTGACAGTTAAAGATACAAGTATATACATACACACATACATATATCTAATTATACATATACATTATATATGTCTGAGATTTTACTGGAAAATTACAAGAAAACTCTATAATACTAAAGAAAATCATATAAACAAGATTTATAATTTATTAGATACTTTTTCATTGACTTTGATTTACAAATGAGAAAAAAAGGAAAAAAGCTATTGAAAGAATACTCTTATCTTGAAAAGAACTTGAAAACCACAAAATGGACCATGTAAAGATACAGTATAGAAGTAGTAGTCTGAAGAATGGCTCAGGAATACAGGAGAGCAAGAGAGATATTTTCTCATCTCAGAGCCTGTTCCAGAAGGGAGGCATCACAGAAAAACTCCTCTAGGTATAAAGGAGCTTGCAGGCACCATTCCCCTCCCTCTGCCCCTCAGCATAAACACAGAGCGACCTGAAGGAACTGGTCCAACACTGATTTTCACTACTTAATGTGCCTATACCAAGCCCCAAGACTCTCAGGCTTCAGTATTTCCACCCTTTCCAGTCACACTTGTCTCAGTTCTCTGGGGTGCTATGGCTCCTCTCCCCCAGAAGACTTGAACAAACTTTGCCAACAGCGTGCCTCCTGACCAGCATGCCTACAAGGCCTCAGTCCTGGTGGTGGTAGGAGCAGTGGTAGCAGATGCAGCAGTGGGGTTTGTGGAAGGCCCAGGTACACCATGTTAAAATTGTGTGCCCTGCCTATGCAGCCCAAGTCTCTGCAGTGATAGCTGCAGGTCTCATTTTTCAACCAGACCAGCACATATCTTGTAAAAATTGTTCCACCACAACAAGGGAATAAATACTGCCTACATAGGCAAAAAGAGCCTATGCAGAAGACTGGACTGAAGGAACAAAGTGGCCAACATATGATAGGACAGCACATGCAATATGCATAAGAGACACCCCTGAAAAATCAGTTTCTGGGAAATAGCAGACACTGCATTGGAGGGCACTACAGGACCTCTTCATAAGGCCATTACTTTTAAGAGAGGATGTAGCTGACCTTTCTAACATACAGAAACAGTCACAGAGAGTTGGAAAAATATGGAAAAAGAGGAATATGTCCTACATGAAAGAATAGGAGAAAACCACAGCGAGAGACCTAACAGAAATGGATATAAGTAATATCTCTGACAGGATATACAAAGTAATGATCATAAAAATAGTCACTAGACTTGAGGAAAAAGTGGAAAGTATCAGTGAGACCCTTAATAAAAAGAAAAGAACCAACCAGAGGTGAAGAACACAATAGATGAAATTTAAAATACACTAGATAGAATAAATAGAAGGATAGAGGAAACAGAGGAACAAATTAGTAACATGGAAGACAAAGTAATGGAAAGTAATTAAGCTGAGCAGGTGAGAGAAAAATTATGCAAACTGAAAAGAGACTTAGGAAACTCAGTGACTACATTAAGCATAGTAACATTCATTGCATAGGGATCTCAGAAGAAGAAGACAAGAGAAAAGGGAGAAAAAATATATATATATATTTGAAGAAATAATAGCTGAAAACTTCCCAACTTTAGGGAAGTAAAGACATTCAGACCCAGCAGGCCCAAAGATCCCCCACAAAATCAACCCAAGAAGGCCCACATAAAGACATATAGAAACTAAAATGGCAAAAAAAAGTAGTGCTAAAGATATCATTTTAAAAGTATCAAGGGAAAAGAAGACAGTTACATATAAGGAAACCACCTCCCTCAGAATAAGGCTATCAGCTAATTTTTCAACAGAAACTTGCAGGCCAGAAAAAAAGTGATGTGATATATTTAAGATGCTGAAAGAAAAAAAAATTACAGCAAAAAACACTGTCCATCAAGGCTATCATTCAGATTAGAAGGAAAGAAAAAATGCTTCTTAAACAAGCAAAAGATAAAGGAATTCATGACCACTTAATCAGCTGTATAAGAAATGTGAAAGGGGACTCTTTAACTGCAAAGGAAAGACCATAAATAGAAAGAATTTAAAAAGTAGGAAACACAAAAGCAGTAAAATATTTGTAAAAATAAGCCAAGGGATTCACAAAAATGGGTGTAAAATATGACACCATATACCTGAAATTTTAAACATTATCAATTTAATATAGACTGGTGTATGCAGAAAATGCTAAATACAAACCTAATGGTAACCACAAATTTAAAAAAAAATAATAGATATGCAAAGAAAAAAAGAGAAAGGTGTTCAAAAATATCAATAAAAGAAGTCAGCAAACCGTGCAAGAAAGCAAGAAAAGAATCAGAGAAAAACTATAAAAGTGACCACAAAACAAACAACAAATGGCAATAAATATATATCCATCAATATTACTTTGAAAGTAAATGGATTAAACATTCCAATCAAAAGATATAGGATGACAGAATGGATTAAAAAAAACAAGTCCCATCTACATGTTGTCTAAAAGAGACTCATTTCAGAGCTAAAGACACATGCAGATTGAAAGCGAGGGGATGGAGAAACATTTATTATGCAAATGGACTTCAAAAGAAAGCTGTAATCACAATACATACATTGTACAAAATGGGCTTGAAAATAAAGACTAACAAGAGAAAAAGAAGGGCACTATATCATAATAAAGGGGACAATCCAAGAATATATAATAATTGTAAATATTTATGTGCCAAATATGGGAGTACCCAGATACATAAAACATTTCACAACAAACATAAAAGAACTAATTAATAGTAATATGATATAGTAGAGGACTTTAACACACCACATACATCAATGGATGAATCACCTAAATAGAAAATCAGCAAGCAAACAGTGACTTTGAATGACACACTAAATCCAGATACCTGGATTTAGCAGATATAGTAAGAACACTGCAACCTAAAATAGCAGAATACACATTCTTTTCAAGTGTACATGGAATATTCTCCAGTATAGATCACATATTGGGCCACAAAATGAGTTTTAACAAATTAAAAAAAAAATCAAAGTTATTTTGTGTACTTTTCTGATCACAATGCTATGAAACTAGAAATCAGCCACAGGAAAAAAAACCTGGAAAGAGCACAAATAAATATGTTACTAAACAATGAATGAATAAACAAAGAAACCAAAGAAAAAAATAAAAAATACATGGAGATGAACAAAAATGAAAAACAATAGTCCAAAATCATTGGGATGCAACAACAACTCTTCTAAGACGGAAGTATACAGTAGGACAGGGCCATGTCAAGAAGTAAGAAAAATCTCAAATAAAGAACATGACCTTGCACCTAAAGAAACTAGAAAAAGACAAATAAAACTAAAAACAAGCAGGAGGAGGTAAATAATAAAGATTAGAGTAGAAATAAATAGCATAGAAACTAAAACAAATAATAGAACAGATCAGTGAAACCTTGAGCTGATTCTTTGAAAAGATCAACAAAATTGATAAATCTTTAGCCAGAGTCAAAAAAAAAAAAAAAAAAAAAAAAAAAGGTAGAGTGTGGAGAGAAAGAAAGGAGAAAAAAACAAAAATAAAAGAGAGGACTAAAACAAAATCACAAATAAAAGAGGAGAAATAACTAACATCACATAAATACAGACAATTATAAGATAATATTATGAATAGTGACACATCAACAAATTAGATTACCAAAAGAGATACCTAAATTCTTAGAAATACATAAACTACCAAAACTGAAGCAGGAAGAAAAAGAGAATTTGAACAGGTTGATTCCCAGAAATGAAATTGAATCAGTAATCAAAAAACTCCCTACAAACAAAAGTCCAGGACCAGATGGCATCACAGGTGAATTCCACCAAACGTTTAAAGAAGAGTTAATACCTATTTTTCTCAAATTATTCCAAAAAATAGAAGAGGAAGGAAAATTTCCAAATTCTTTCTTTGAGGCCAGCATTACCCTGTCATCAAAGCCAGATAAAGATATAACCAAAAAAGGAAAATTACAAGCCAATATCTCTGATGAACATAGATGCAAAATTTCTCAAAAAAATATTAGGAAACCAAATCCCACAACACATTAAAAAATCATTCATTAATCAGGGTTTAATACTGGGATGCATGTGTGGTTCAAAATTTGCAAATTAGTCAATTGGATATAACACATCAATAAGAAAAAGGATAAAAATCATATATCATTTTAATAAATACAGAAAAAGCACGTGACAAAGTACATCAATTTACGATAAAAACCCTCAACAATGAGAAGATTGTTGGATTGTTAGGATTAGGATTGAAGCACACTTCAACATAAGAAAGGCTTTATATGAAATATTCACAGTGAACATCATTCTCAAGTGGGGAAAACTGAGAGCTTTTTCCCTAAGATCTGGAAAAAAACCAAGGACATCTGCTCTCACTACTTTCATTGGACATAGTAATGAATGTCCTAGCCACAGTCATCAGACAATAAAAAGAAGTAAAAGGCATCCAAACTGGCAAGAAAGAAATAAAACTTTGACTATTTGCAGATGACATAATACTTGCTATATACAGAAAACCCAAAAGACTCCACTAGAAAACTACTAGAACTAATAAATGAATTCAGTAAGATTGAAGGATACAAAATCAATATACAGAAATCCATTGTATTTCTATACACTAATAAGGAAGCAGCAGAAAAAGAAATTAAGAAGACAGTCCCACTTATAAATTGCACCAAAAGTAATAAAATACCTAGGAAAAAACTTAATCAAAGAGGTGAAAAATCTGTACTCTGAAAACTATAAAACACTGGTGAAAGAAATTGAAGACATCACAAACAAATGGAAAGACATTCCACGCTCATGGATTGGAAGAACAGATATTATTAAAATGTCTATATTACCCAAAGCAATCTACACATTTAATGTAATCCCTATGACAATACCAAAATCATTTTTCACAGAACTAGAACAAATAATCCTAAAATTCGTATGGATCCACAAAAGATCCCAAATAGCCAAAATAATCTTGAAAAAGAAAAATAAAACTGGAGGTATCACAATTCCAAACTTCAAATTATATTACAAAGCTGTAGTAATCAAGGCAGTATGATACTGGCACAAAAACTGACACACAGATCAAGAGAGCAGAATAGTGAGACCAGAAATAAACCCCCAGTTATATTGTCCATTAATCTTCAACAAAGCAGGGAAGAACATGCAATACTTAAAAATCTCTTTAACAAATTGCGTTGGCAAACTGGACAGCAACATGGGAAAGAATGAAACTGGACCACTTTCTTGCACCATACACAAACATAAATGTAAAATGGTTTATGGATATAAGTATGAGACCTGAAATCATAAAAATCCTAGAAGCAAGAGTAGGCCTTAGCAATATTTTTCTAGATATATCTCCTGAGGTAAGGAAAACAAAAGCAAAAATAAACCATTGGTATTGCATCAAAATAAAACCCTTTGGCACAGCAAAGGAAATAATCAAGAAAAGCTAAAAGGCAGCCTACTGAATCGGAGAAAATATTTGTATTTGGTTAGTATCCAAAATATATAAAGAACTTATACAACACAACAACCCCCAAACAAACAATGCAATGAAAATGCTCAGAAAACATGAACAGACATTTCTTCAAAAAAAAAAAAAAAGACATCCAAATGGCCAAAAGACACATGAAAAGATGCTCAGCACCACTCATCATGAGGGAAATACAAATCAAAACTACAATGAGATATCACTGCACACCTGTCAGAGTGGCTGAAATAAAAAAGTCAAGAAACAACATGTATTGGTGAGGATGTGAAGAAATAGGAACCTTCATATATCGTTGGTGTGAAGGCAAACAGGCACAGCCACTATGGTAGTTCTTCAAAAATTTCATAATAAAACTACCCTATGATCCAGGCATATATTACTGGGTATTTACCCAAAGAATATGAAAACACTAATTCGAAAGAATACTCACTCCTATGTCTATTGCAACATTATTTATATTAGCCAAACTACAGAAGCAGCCCAAATGTCCATCAATAGATGAATGACGGATGGAGAAGAGAATAATAATAACTATTATTCAGCTATGAAAAAGAATGAAATCTTGCCATTTGCAACAACATGGATGGATCTAGAGTATAATGCTAAGCAAAATAAGCCAGCTAGAGAAACATAAAGGACACATGATTTCATTCATATGTGGAATTTAAGAAACAAAACAAATGAACAAAGAGGAAAAAAAGAGAGGGGCAAACAAAAAAACACACTCTGAATTATAGAGAACAAACAGATGGTTCCCAGAGAGGAGGTGGGTGGAGGAATGGGACAAACCAGTGATGGGGATTAGAGAGCACACATATCTTGATGAGCACTGAGTAATATATGGAAGTGGTGAAACACTGTATTGTAAACCTGAAACTAATATAATACTGTAGAGTAATTACATTGGGATTAAAATTAAAAAGATCTACAACAACAACAAAATACTTGAAAGGCACAGACAATGGCATCTCAGTTCCCTCTTTTAAAAAATACTATTTTTATCATGAGGCATTTAAAGCTGAGTGGAAGAAATGAAGTCTGGAAACAGTATTTGGCAACTGATGATGATAAGAGTGACAAAAAGGTTGTCATTAGTTGAGTGTTTACTCTGTGTCAAATACCATACGTGCCAGGTTGTGTTTGTATGGACAAATTCAATTAAATCTCACAATTATCCCTATTTTAAAGATAAGAAAATATTACACTAGACCAGAAGGCCAAGGGACTTACACAAAGTAACACAGAACAATGACAAACTGAAAACAAAATATCTCATTTTAAATAATTCTACAATAGCTATAAGGCCACTATGAATTAATTAATTATCATAAAGGTCTATAAAGAGAATTAAATTGAAGCCGAATCACCTGTATTAAAGAAATGGTTGGGATATTTGAGCCTCTCTCTCAAAAGAATAACCACAGAACATTAGAATCTCAGAGCTCTAAGATGTATTTTAACACAATTAAATTATTTGCTGGGGAAGAAATTAAGTCATAGGGAAGTTAGACGAATAACAAAGATTTTACAGAATCAGGGTGAGAATAGAGTTCTGCTTATCATTCCATCACTCTTTTCTCCATATCACAATGTCTCATTTGAGTGAGATTATTTGAGAAATAATATTTGTTTGGCACTCAGGTTTATAGGAAGCTCTGAACCTTCTTTTTTTTCAAAGCTAAAAAAAAAAACGTTATACATAAATTCAAAAGTTTGAAAACAGTAGAATGCTTTAAGTTTTAATGCTTGATCTGATGTGTATGTATAATACAAACACAAGCACTACACAACTGAAATTATTTGGTTTGGTTTTGTTTATTTTTTTTTAAAGATTTTATTTATTTATTCATGAGACACAGAGCAAGAGAGAGGCAGAGACACAGGCAGAGGGAGAAGCAGGCTCCATGCAGGGAGCCCTATGTGGGACTCGATCCTGGGACTCCAGGGTCATGCTAAGGGCAGAAGGCAGGGGCTAAACCACTGAGCCACCCAGGGATCCCCAATAATTTGTTTTAAAGTTAATTATTTTGTGATTTTTAATAGTAAGTGCCCCTGTTAGACTGGAATATTTAACATGTAAACCGTTTAGGCATAATATTGTTATTGCTACTTTACAGATGATGAAATTGATGAAATGGTAAGTCATGTCTGTAAGCTCATTACTATCATATCCATCACACTTTGATAAATTTTGGAGATGTGGGAAAATCCCCATCCTATGCTCCAATCTCAACGAAAAGTAGTATTTATTTTGATAAATTTTAAAAATTATAATAATTAAGTAAATTGTAGAGTCTACAGATAATAAGTTAAATAAAGTCAAACCAAAAAGTCAAAAGTTATCAAAAGCTCATTTACAAATTTTAAATATTAGTTTTGGGATATTAATTAATTTACTGGTGGGTGTGGTACAAAACTATATCACATGGCTCAGTCATGCTCAAGGTTAGTTGCAATACATGAAACCTATTATATGGAGATGTGGAAAGATGTTACATAAACACAAATGATGGGCAAATTCCCTCAGAAAGCTTGAGAAAAGAACTGTGAGTAAAACTTAGCAGCAGAAGGCAACATCTGACTTGGGTGTTTGTGGGAATGGTTTAGGGAATCAAGTGACATAAATAAAAGTGAGGAATCTAGAGCCCTTTAAACCAGAACTTGAAACTGGTTATCGGACTATGGCCAAATTTTTCACACTTTCTAGGCTTCACAGTCCTTACCTGTGCAATGAAGATGATAATACCCACCCAGCAAAGTTGTGATGACAGCTAGTGGGTATAATGTGCCTGGCACATGAGTAGTACTCAAAAAGGATAAGAATACCCTTGATGGAAGCCAAATTAAAAGCAAATTTAAGTTCTAAGGAAGAATTTATGTAAAATCATAAAGATATAAAAATGAAAAAAAATGAAAGCCCTGGAAACCTCATACAGCCTATATTCTGAATTTTCTTTCTTGTAAAAAAAAGATATGTCCTTCCTAATTTCACATGCATAGCCAGATTTGTATTATGGACTGAATTGCATCCCCGTCCTACCCAAATTCATATGCTGAAGCTATAATCTCAAATATGATGGTATTTATATTTGAAACTTTTGAGTGTAATTAGGGTTAGATGAGGTCATGAAGATAAGGTCCTGTACCTATAGGATTAGTGCCCTTATAATAAGAGACACCAGAAAACTTGTTCTTTCTCTCTGTACACACAAAGAGGCTAGATGGACATACAGCCAGATGACAACCACCTAAAGAATAAGGTAAAAAGCCTCAAAAGGAAACCTATCTTATGGGGCACCATGATCCCAGACTTCTCAACCTCTAGAAGTATAACAAAGTAAACTTCTGTTGCTGAAGCCACCCAGTCTACAGAATTTTATTATGGCAGCCCAAGCAGACTAATATATCTTCCAGACACGAATATTCAGCAGCCCATTTGAATCCTCACCTGTAAATAATCCCATAGATACCTCATAGTGGCCCCTCTGCTTTACTCTTATCTTTATAATCTATTTTCACACAGAAGTTAAAATCACATTGTTTAAAAATCTGACTTAAACAATTCCTTTTTATTTATTTTTTTAAGATTTTATTTATTTATTCATGAGAGACAGAGAGAGAGAGAGAGGCAGAGACAAAGGCAGAGGGAGAACCAGGCTCCATGCAGGGAGCCCGATGTGGGACTCGATCCTGGGACTCCGATCATGCCCTGAGCTGAAAGCAGATGCTTAATTGCTGAGCCACTCAGGTGTCCCTAAATAATTCCTTTTTAGCAATCCTTCTAGAGACTTCCGACACCAAGAATAAAATGCAGACTCCTTACTAAAGTAAGGTTTTCCCTTATCCAGTGTTCATCTTGGTTTCTGAATTCATTTCATTACCCTCCTGCCTAGTCCCTTGTTCTCCAGCTACAGAAACTTTCTTAGAGTCTTGAACATAAAAACTCTAACAAAGTACCTTTCATCACTGTTCCCTGTGCCCTGAATGTTGACCTATCAGTTCTGCACAAGGATCCTTCTCCATATCAGGTCTCAACTCAAACTGTTCCTAAGAGAGGCCTTCTCTGACCACCGTATCTAATTAGGCTGCTCTATTTTTTTTCATAATTATCCTGTGCAATTATACATGTATTTGTTTTCTTGTTATTTCTATCATTCCAACTAAACAGTAAGTTTAGTTACCGAGATATATTTGTATTTTTCACAACTGCCTACTTGTTTTGAGAAATCCTTCACCAAATTCCTCTTTATAATGCTAAAGCATGCCTCCTATCCTCACATATGAAAACATAAAATTACTATTTTTCTTTTCAAAGGAAATAGGATCAGAAAATTATTACTTTTTCAATGTTTTTAGATAATGAAATTAAGATGTATATGATTTCACAAAAAGAAAATACACACATTTGAACAGATGCTTAGTTGCTATGTTGATATTAGTGGAATATAGAGTGGAATCTAATAATTAAATACATTTCAAATGAGGTAATAATGTTTTGATCAACTTTCACCATGAGTAAACCTTTTTGCACCTGGAAGGTAATAATAGGGGCTAGCCCTAGAAAACTGTGATTTCTTTCAAGCAATCATATCAACATAGCTAAAAATATGATGTTCTTCATTATTATAAATAAATAGTAGAAAACCCTTTGATTAGTCATATATAACTATAATAATTTTATATTTCACATTTATACACGTTTTTAAGAATTTACTTTAGGTCTACTCTAGAAAATAAAGATACTCTTAAATAACAGAATTTAGCACAGGATGTGGCATGGCACCACCCCTTCAGCATATATTGAATAAATTGATCAGTGAATTAAACTGAAGAGTGGCTGAGAAAGAAAGGCTGTGGTCAGAAAGGAAAGGTCTCATTTGCCACAATAACAAACTTAAAATATATATTGCTTAAGTGGCTAAGAGTCATCAAAAACTTATAACCAAAAAAGTGAAATGATACGGTTCGATTTGTGTTTTATAAAAATCATTCTGAGAATACTGCAATAGCATTGAAAGACTGAAATGACCAAGCAATGTTTTTCCAAGGTATTTCAGAGACAACTCTAATTTTCCATAAAAGAAACTACCAAAGTCTGATCTAAAATACTTTCCATGGAGATATAAAGGAGAATGCAGATGCAAGAAACTCAGTAGTAGAATTTTAAATTATGCGTAGTAGGGAAAATGCTGAGCTGAAAAATGACTTATGTGCTTAGGAGTAGAGGGGACTGTGACAGAGTAATCAAATCTGAGACTGATGGTAGTGCTGTGAGGATAAGTGTATTTTGCAACATTCAGTATTTGAAGTTGCACATGGACATGGACAGGAGTCTTTTGAAAATATTGATGTAGACATCAGAGAAGAGTTAGAGAAATATACTAGGAAGTCATCACATATAGGAAGTAGGTGATTTCTTGGCCAAATTCATCTATGTGACAAATCTTTACTGAATACTTCTGTGTGAGGGACTATTTTAGACAAGTGGGATATAGCCACAAACTACACAGATGAACATTCTTGCTCTCTTGGAGTGTATATTTTCTTTAGGGGGAAGAGGCAACATTCCAGAACATAAAAAACTCCATTAGTGCCCTCACTGTAGACCCTTAACACTGATATTTTCAGGACTGCCCACCCAACTTCCAACTATTTGTATCTTTTTTTCTATTTGCATCTTCTCTTTTCTGCCTCACCAGGAGCACCCCTCAAACACTGATATGCAGGAATTGTTTTTAAAAAGTGCCTAAGTTCCTTTATACTTCTTATATATATGTTTTATAGTCCCTCAGAGTCTCCAAGAGGATTAACTACAGGTGCCTCAGTGGTACCTTGCTTGATAATATATCTTTTTTGGCTCTTCTCCTTTTCCTGCTCTTCCCTAGTCCACCTGGTTCTTGCTTACTACCTCCCACCAAATCCATAGATTCCTTGACTCATGTTCTACTCCAACTAAGTGATAAGCCTAATGAATAATTAATTTGGTATTTTGAAGGTAATAAATGCTATGGGAGAAAAAATTTGGAGGAGCAGAGAGGCCCATGTGGCTAGAAGAGAAAGAAGGAGGGTGAAAGGAGTAGGAAATGATATCAGAGAACAGACCTGTGTATGTGTAGAGGGGTAAGGAGAGTACCTGGCAGAAAATATAGAGGTGTAGGCCACCTTAGGAACTTTGACTTGGTCATATAGAAACAGGAAAACATTAAAGGAATGTGAGCAGAATTCCATCATGGTTGGAGTCACATTTTAAAACTTCCTTATTGACCAAGTGATTGAGAGTAGATGGTAGGAAGTAAACGTTAAAGTAAAGAGATAATTAGAAACTATCATAGTAATCCAAGCAAGAGTACATAATAACTTGTACTACCACGGAAATAGGGGGTAACAGAATGGTGGTCAGATTCTGAATGTTTCAAAGTTTGAGCCACAGGCTTTGCTAGGATTTGAGATATTAAAAGGAGACCTGGATATCTACAATGATTTTGATCTGAGCAAGTGGAACATGGAGTTGCCATCAAATGAGGTAGAGATGTCTAACCTAAGAGTTCAGTTTGGGCTGTACCAGGCTTTCAGTGTTAATTAGATACTCATGTGGAGATATCCAGTGGGTAGTTGGATATGTAGGCCTGGGATATGGGATGTCTGGACTGGACATAATACTTTGAGACTGAATGAGAAACCAAAGAAATGAGTGCAGCTATTGCAAACAAGAAGATCCAACACCTGAGTCCTATGGCATTACAACAGAGATCTGAGAAAAGAGGCAGAGTCATCAAAGGAGACTAGGAAGAAATGATTGGCATGTTAGGAAAAAATAACCAGTAGTTTGTAATATCTTAAAGCCTTAGAGAAGAAAATTTATCAAGGAGGAAGAAGTGACCAACTGTGGGAAATACTGCCAATGGGGCGAGAAGATGAGATCTTGATACCTACCCTTGGATTTTACTACATGGAGAGATGGTGAGCTTGACAGAAGCAGGTGTGTGTGTGTGTGTGTGTGTAGAATAAGGAAAAATCCTCTCTACGGTGAGGCTAGAAGAAGATCAAAGACAGGTATTAGAAAATATAAACTACTTTAAGAAGGTTTTTTTGTGAAAAAGATTTCATAAAAATTAGGTGATAGAGGGATCAAGATTTTTTTTTCCTCTTAAGATGTAGGGAAAACATTTGTAGGCTGAGAGGAATGAGCCTATAGAGAGTAAAATATTGATAATACAGAAAAAGAGGAGAGAAATGTCAGCACAATGTTCTAGGTTAGGCAACAGAGGTAGGTTCTAGTAGTGTACACAGGACCGGGGATATTCTTCTATTTAACACAAAGTAAAGCAGACATGTGGGTGCAGATGCTGAAAGGTGACTGAATGTGGTAAAAAGAGTCTACAGAAGCTCTCTTCTGAATGCTTCAGCTTTCTTGATAAAATTAGAAACCAAGTCATCAGTGAATGGGAAGCTGATAAAGGAGACACTGGAGGTTAAAAAAGAAACAAGGTGCTGAGAAAGTGGGAAAGTACCTGGACTCCCAAAGCCTAGTATGATTAAAAGGCAGTAAGAGCCAACTCTGGATTTGTGGCTATACCTTAAGGAGAGAGTGGTTAATAGTGTCCTGGGTTTTTCTTTATCATATTTAACTGCACAGATACAGGCATGAAAAAGAAAGAATTTGGGCAGCTCTGGTGGCTCAAGAGATTTAGCGCCGCCTTCAGCCCAGGGTGTGATCCTGGAGACCTGGGGTTGAGTCCCACATCGGACTCCCTGCAGAGCTCTCTACCTCTCTCTCTCTCTCTCTCTCTCTCTCTCTGTCTTTCATGAATAAATAAATAAAATCTAAAAAAAAATTAATTTTGCCAAGACAGAATCATGAAAAGAGAGAAAGACAAGGGAGACAGTGATAAAAGGGAATAAATATAATAAATGACAACAGAATTTCAACTACTAAAGAAGGGTGAAGAGTACTGACCAAAGGGGTGAGTGAATACATTAGTGAGGCTGGCCATATCATTAGAGAAGCTGAAGTAATTGAGAGGTGAGAGTGCTGGAGGCCAACCATCTCGTATATTAAATTCACAAAGAATGATGACAATGGTACTCCCAGAAATGAGGGGTATGACATGAGATTTACTAAAGCATAACTGTTATACTTTTGTGATCTAGGAGTTTCTAGTGAAAGGAAAATTATAAAAGTGGAAATGAGGAAATACTTCATCCGGAGGGCCCCAGTGGTTGGAAGAAAAGTAAATACTCCTTGGATGGTGTGCAGGGGAAGGAGTGCCCTTAGCCTAGAGGCAGTTCTCTTGTAGACCAGAAGGTGAGTTGCATGTTTCCAGGGCAGGTTGAGGCATTTGGCAAACGATGCAATATAGATGACAGAAGGCGAAAGTGAAAGATTTTGGAAGAGATTAGTTCTAGAGAATAAAGTGCATAGTAACTGAGATTCCATAGGGAGAGAAAGTCAACTGAAACAATGAGCCATACAAGGACAGAACATGGAAACTCTACGAGTAAATAACAATCATAGGAGGAAGAAGCAATGACAGGAAAAGCATGATTGGGAAGATAGAAAATGATCAGAGAGTGTCACTACAAGTAAGGTAAGAGAGCAGAAAATTCTTCAAATGATGGCTCATTTCTTATTATATAATCGCCATGTTCTGACATTTTCCATCTCTCCTCTTCATTCTTCACATTCATGTGTTACAAAAGATTAAGCAAACCTCAGGCAGCACATGTTACCCCCTTAAAGGCTATCCATGAAGGCTAAGCTTCCTTTGGAGGAACACTTAAGGGGCCATGATCCTTTTGTATAGATGCTACAAATTTTTTGTCACTCTATAGAGAAAAGTTCTAACTTTCCTCCAAAGAACTGCTTCAGGCTTCTCTGCATTCCTGTCAATGCCCATTCTAAACCAGAGACAAAACAGAGGTATTTAATTTCTTCCAACAATAGCAGAAAAAAATACCCACCATTTGCTTCGACATGGATAGAACTGGAGGGTATCATGCTGAGTGAAATAAGTCAATTGGAGAAGGACAAACATTATATGGTCTCATTTATTTGGGGAATATAAATAATAGTGAAAGGGAATAAAGGGGAAAGGAGGAAAAATAAGTGGGAAATATCAGAAAGGGAGACAGAACATGGAAAACTCCTAACTCTGGGAAATGAACTGGGGGTGGTGGAAGGGGAGGAGGGCGGGGGTGGGGGTGACTGGGTGGTGGGCACTGAGGTGGGCACTTGACGGGATGAGCACTAGGTGTTATTCTGTATGTTGGCAAGTTGAACACCAATAAAAAATAAATTTATTATTTAAAAAAAGTCTAAGGAAATCTAAGGCTTCGTCTCTTGATATTTCCAAAGAGTTCTTATAGATCAAGGGTGAGATCACCTCTACTCCCCACCTAGCATTTTAATCATGGCCTAAACAACAAGTATTGATATTATGCACCCATGGTAATAAATAATTGGATTTATATTCTTAGACAGAGTCCAGAGATATGAACTTCAAATGAAATTTGCTTACTCTCTAATATTTTCACTGTTTTGGTCAGCTGACAAATTTAGTCAATGAAAAAAAAGTCCTTATCTTTAAAAAGCTTGATTTGCATACAGTTATTTATTCATTCAGTTTGTCACTTAATTTTAAAATGAGAGAATTTAACAAATTTATTTAAATGTAATCAGCTTGGGTTTGATTAATGTGCATTTATTCAGTCCTTTCAGAGTTACACTTTTCTCAACAGTGCTCCTGAGGAAATTACTGATACTCATATATTTTGTCCAGTGAAATTTAATCTAACAAGTAAAAATCAAAAGGATGACACAATGTTTCTGATACAGATAAAATTAGGACTGATTTGTGTAAATGTTTTGCCTTAAACACTGTATTTTGAAGTATATTATTCTGTACTTTTTCTGGCCAGTAGCAAAACTCTTGTGTGCTTTTTATGATCTCTATTAATTAACTCTTTCCATTTTTGCAGGGTTTGAAACTCTGTACAATATACTAGAGTTCCCCATATCTCTAATTTGTTGCAGAGTTCACAGTAAGGAGGAACTAGGACATAACCAGTGATTCTTGATCATTTTCAGTTTCTGTTGAAGTCACAACTGGTTAAGAAAACAAAATTCACATTGAAATTTTTAGAGATGATGCTATTTATAAATTTTAAGTGACTCCTCAAACTATCTTCAAATTGAACTCATTTTAAACCTTAATGAACATATAATGTAAACTTATTAAAATATATATTTAGTGAAATAAAGAAAATTAGCTTTTAAGTTTCATCAGGAATGGGACTTCATGGACTACTTTTCAGAATTTTCTTCTTAACTGAATTAAAATAGTACTTGTAATTTACTATCTTTTAGATGCCAAAGAAAAATATTTTCACTTCCTTAACTCTATGTTGCTCAACTACAGGGTTCTTTGAAGAGTGGCTTGCAATAGCAAACATGACTTCATGAAATACTCCATCATAGTTCTGAGACAGCACTGATATCAGGTCTTTATTCAGAAAAGCATCTGACTTGATTCTATTCAGCAGTAGAAGTCAGTTTATTTTCTCTGCCCAGATTTTCTGACTCCAAAGATTTAAATGAGACTTGCTGGTCAGGTTCTCCTTTTCTCTCAACTGAGACAAACTCAACAAAGGAGGAAATAAAGCGATTTGCAATGACTTGCTTTCAGTAAACTCACATTTGTTCCTAGTGATCAGTGAGTGGGTTCTTAACTAAGTCTTTAGATCATCTGTCATTCTATTATAATATTTAGGAGGATGGTCACTGTCAAGCCTCCACTTTTTACATCACATAGAAAACTATCTTGAGGGACGCCTGGGTGGCTTGGTGGTTGAGCGTCTGCCTTCGGCTCAGGGTGTGATCCTGGAGTGCTGGGATCGAGTCTCACATCAGGCTCCCTGCATGGAGTCTGCTTCTCCCTCTGCCTAGGTCTCTGCCTCTCTCTGTGTGTCTCTCATGAATAAATAAATAAAATCTTAAAAAAAAAAAAAGGAAAATTCTACATTAGTGGTTTTTCTGCCATGTTTGAATACCTTTCTCATCTATTGTGACATCCTTGAAAGGTGATTTAGTAAGTTTTTCATATAACCTAGGATATAATTTATCTAGATATAGAAGCTTCCTTTGCTGGATCAATCACTTCCTCTAACCCCATCTCCCCCATCTCCCCAACTCCATTGGGGAGATGTCTACACACAAGACTCAAGACTGCATGATCCAAATCTTCTATACACAGTAACTTGCTATTATGTTGGCTTTAAAATGCTGTCATTGTGGACATGATCCTTCAAACAACAATTCACTATCAGAAATAAATGACTAATTTGTAGTTAAGGACACTTTAAGAAGTGATTGATGAAAATTCACTGAGTATATTAAGGGTCATTTTATTACCCTCATTATTCATTTAGACAGCTTGAAGTAAAATCTATAAGTCCTATTTTTTTAATTTATTTTTCCTTTTCTTTCAGGTGTGCTGCTACATATTCCTTTTAGGATTAATTTGCCTACTATCATTTGTGTAGTTTACACATTTCATGTGATATATTAATATCTCAGTCTATTAGTGTAATTAAAACAGCATAACATTTGAAAACAAAAGAAAAATAATCTGCCATTTACTATTACTCATGCATAAATATTAGAATGAGAGAATGATCAGAACGACCATTTTTTGATACATTGGGATAAATTACCATTTGGCTCTTAATGAGTTTAGATAAGAACTATAGACAATTGTGTGACTTGATTAACATGGTTTTTATAGTGCTTTTCAGATGGCATAAATTAAAAAAACATATTTTTACCATAAAATATAGAGTGATTCAAAGTTTAAGGGTCTACATGGTGTATTGTACATGTGTAGAATATACGTGAAAAGTCCAAAGAGAAAGGGAACTTCTGAATTCTTAATTCATACATCCATTTACTCATCGCAATTATTAAAAAGTAACCAACTCACTGGTTTAATGATCTCAGCTTTAGAATGTAATTTGTCTTTAAATTAAAGGCTTAGCACTTTGTCTTGCCACTCAAGATTTCTAGGAAACTTATTAAGTGCACACTGTGTCCAGTATAGATAATATTCATAATATGGAATTATTAAAATTTAATTATTACAATAAACACTTTCTAATTTTTCATATAATAACTTTTATAGTAATTCTACAAATATAAATACTGAATATTCAGATGATGTTTTAAATTAAATGAGATATTTGTCTTGGTTACATTAATTTATGAGAATAAAGCACTTAATTTTATTCTCTATTCTTTAACACTTTTTCTCTTGTATTTAAGAAAAGTAAGCTTTAGAATAACCCTAGATTTGGAGATTCCCAACTTCTCCTCTCTGTCTTTGTAAAATTTTGCCACTTTCATGTAGTGGGCATCCAGAGGCAGAATGACATTCTTTTTTTCTCTTCCTTTTTTGGGTCAAATAATGCCAGAGAACGTCTCTAAATTCCGTACTTTAAGTTGATTTAAACTTTTTCAGAAATATAGCAATTTATTTTTGCATGAAATTTTTCAATATATGGTTAGTTGTTTATTATATTCTTATACAACATATATCTTTTATACTGTATTATAGATATTAATAGAATATATGGAATATCTCAATTATACCCTGCTTTATAAAAATAAAAAATTTAAGAAACCTAAGAGTCAGGTTTTTATCAGAATTTTCATTTTTCTTTTTTTTTTTTTTAAGCTTTATCTCTACACCCAGCTTGGGGCTCAAAGTCACAATTCCAAGATCAAGAGTCACATGCTCTTCTGACTGAGCCAGCCAATGGTCCTCAGGGTTTTCATTTTTTAATAGGAAATGTGAAAAATGCCAGGACAGGTTATGGCAATTGGAGGAAAATACAGGGAATTTATGGAAAATGTACAGAAATAAATGTCCTTTATTCTTGAGATGAGAAAGCATTGGGGTAAAGAAAGTAAGTAGAAAACACCCCTTAGAGGGTAATTTTGTGGCACTTAAAAAATAGAATGACTAAATAGTATTAGAAAACAGTAGCTAAGTTGTCCAAGAGGAGAAAAAAGACAATGTTTCTGTTGTGTAAAATTCTAAGCTTCAGGTAACTCTATTAGTACCAAATACAACAGACATATTTCTATTCTTAGATAAGAATGGATATCTAAGAATGAATCATGAAAATTTACTAGAACATGATATTGCATAGAGAAAGTATAGCTAAATATTAAAACTGCATTATTTTTTTTAAATTTATGGGACAAAGGATCCTCATTTGCTAATACTCTTCCCTTCCAAATAAGTAACTTGATTAATGTTTTAAAGATAATGTGGCTTTGGAAATAGAAAAAATAAACATTAAAAAGGCAAATATTTCCAAGTGCTAATGAAGGCATATTATGTTTAATGCATCATGCTAGATACTGTGCCGAGGAATTAAAAACAATAATAGATGTGGTCCTTGAACTCGAGAATCTTTGAACTCATGAAAATTTTCATGGTAAAAAATTCTAGACTTTATCCTACAGCCAGCAGTCACATATATAGAGGACAAGGAATGTAGATGAGATGCATTACTGATACTTTTGAATAAGGGGTGCGTAACAAAGCATTACAGATTAACATAGAGGGTGGCATAGTGGGATTTCATTCTTAAAAACTGGACGCTTGAAACCAGATTTGGGGGTGTCAGAATATTTTATGTATGACACTGAAAGGGTAAGAAGTACACATTTAAGCTCATTTACAATTTTTATCTAGGCACCAAAAAGGCCATAAAGTAGGGATTAATAGTTTACTTATTGGGGGTGGGTGGTTAGACATCCAGTTTTTCCCTCAGTTGAACAGTTCTCCTATTTACTCTGAAAAAGCCTGTCCTGTGGGATGGATGTGAACAGTCGTGCAAAATGGGTGAGCAAGCTGTTTCTTAAGCCAGAGTCCACAGTACATGTAGAGGAACAGGCCTAGTTAGGGCAGCTCTGAGCACTTACATTCACAAGAGTGGCCTAAACTCATTACAGTGGCCAATTCAACACCTCACCAGACTCTGGTCCTCAAGGTGTCAAATAACAGCTTAGTCCCACTAAAGGGTGTGTTTCCTAAAGTAGCACCTAATCTATCTTTCTGATGACTTTCTCCCTCAGAAGTACTACACAAGGGCCCAGGCTTAGGTAGGTAATGTCCAGTTCTGTTTTCCTCAAACATCACTGACAGACCTTTAAGTCATTATACTTCATAGTGGCATGACTATCCTACACTGAAAATGTGGCTTAAAGAGAGCCAATGTATGATATCATGTGACCTCTGTGTTAAGTTAAATGGAAAACATAATCTTTCCATCCTGCTTTACTGTCTTAAGAAAATTAAGGAAAAGACCAGATACCTTGGACCTTTAACAAACTTCAAATTGCCTCTCTCTGCTCCCCTGGATGTGCCTGCCAAGTTGACAGAGATGACTATGAATGTTCTCCTAGTACACTCCACTACTTACCCAAAATCATACTTTCTCAGCTATTCTTTTACAGCCACTGTTTTTTGGTGCAGCCAATTAGTAGGTCCCAGTAATTTTCCATTAACCCCAGAGCTAAGATTTTATTATTATTTTTAAATTTTTTTAAAGATTTTATTTATTCATGACAGACACACAGAAAGAGAAGCAGAGACATAGAGGGAGAAGCAGGCTCCATGCAGGAGGCCCCATGTGGGACTCAATCCCGGGACTCTGGGATCACGCCCTGAGCCAAACGCAGACACTCAACTGCTGAGCCACTCAGGTGTCCCAGGGCTAAGATTTTGAAGACAAAAATATTTTTACTAAAGTTTTTCTTATTGTGCACATACATATACATGTACATATACACACTATTATATATTACTTAATAAAATGCATTAAAACATAATTAAATACAGTATTAGTATAAGTTTATTGACTTGGAGACATTGTTAATGAATGAAAATTAAGTGACAAGGATTTGGATAAATATTTTTATTTTTTAGAACTAATTTCTCTTCAATGAGTTTTGGCTAAAAGTTGTGTTTTCCCTGAAAAACCTCTCACGGTATAACACAGATCTCCTGTTTAATTGCACTTTGGATAAAAGCACATAGTATGAAACCACACAGACCTTTGCTCAAAAGCTAACATTCCCATCTGAATATTTGTACAAATTATTTAATCTCTGAGTCCCAATTTATCTGTAAAATGAAAATAATACTATCATTTTCAAAATTGCTTGAGTTAATGCATATACACTAATTTGCACTGTGCCTGGCAGGTAATAACCAGTCAATTGATCCTATCTGGCTGCACTTGACACATAGTCCCTGATACAGATTATCAACATAATAATTAGTTGGATAATTAAATAGAAGGAAGGACAAAAAGAAGAGAAGGAAAAGGAAAGGAAGAGAACGGAAGGGAAGAGAATCGACACAATCAGAGAAAATCACAGCTTCATACAATATATTACAAAGTATTATATGATTTCTTTATGCATCCTTCTTTCCTAAAAGACTATAGTCATCACGCAGATCGAAAGGGTGATGTTTTTTCAGGTCTGTGTCACACAGAATTCCCAACACAGTATGTTGGAAAAAAAAATAGATTCCCCAAATACCTTGAAAGGAACTGAATAAAATTCATGGTATATATTTATTTGTAAGGTTATTTAATATGAACTACCATAATAAATTGTAAGCTTTTTTTAAAAAAATTAACCACTATCTCTCTATCATCTAGTAGGTTAGTGGTATAATAAATGATTATATTCGGCTTCAGGGAAGAAATCCCCAAAGGTACCTACATCCCTGGGTAGTCTGACCCATAAGTATTACCTCTTACATGAACATGAAGGACATAAATTCAGAAAGCATTACCATGAATAAGATCATCAATTTTTCAGTAACGTTGTAGATATCATTTGCTTTACCTTGTGCTATACGATATTTGTGAAAACTTGTGAACATAGTGGCTACTTAAAAATTACAATAGTAAATGTCATTTTAAATTAGGCTATTAGAGATTTAAAATATTCTTTAGAATATCTTGAGTATTTCCAATCACAGTGTATTACTGGTTATTGTCAACAAATGTCATGGTAGTCTTTGTTCTAAGGACTCAGAATCTGACGTTGGGGAGCTTTGTTCTATCTCTAAGAAGCCAGGGAGCCCTCCAAGGTCAGTTTCCTCATAAGAGTCAGGGCTGATCATGCAGGATATTGCCTGGCCACAGAGCTCTGAGTTGCCTGTGAGGTTACCCAAACAAGCACTTTTCACCCACAGTGAGAAATTACAAGATGTGGCCATCCCACGTGGAGAGAGATTCTTGCTATTTCTGCTGTCATCTTGATTTTTCTTTTTTGGGTGTGTAACAAAGAAAATGGATCCCATGGGACAACTCTCACACTTGTTACCCTCCATTTCCTCAATCTAACTGAGTGTAAGTAATGGAACCGCGTTTTAATGGCCCACTATCCCAAACGCCCTCCTAACCCTTTGGCAGAGCTGCTTTGTAGCTGACAAATATGACAGGCGGGACTAACGAAGCCTGAGGCCAGCAATATTCTCATCTTTAATCCATCATAGACATCAAAAAATAATGAGATTTCTTGAAACGGTGCCAGCAGTGAGCTCATATGACATCGAGATGATAAATTTACTCAACCACTTACAAAGAAGTAGCCAGCACACCAAAAGACCCAGGTAATCTCACAATGCAGACTAGTGCTGTGTGAAAAACATGGATGATTTACCACATTTTCTAGATAGTATCTAGTCCCAGAACCTGGACCATTTCTAATCCCAATACTGCTTCTAAATCATTGTTTTATTTCTCAGTGTCTTGCATGAAAATATAATTCAGCCATTCTTCTCCTAGGGATGCTAATAAAAGAGATACTGAAGCCTATGTGCATCATACTATCACTGCTGTAAAATTATGATAAAATGACACACTAAACAGAGTTTTTTATTTTAGGGGGAAAAAGATAAAAACAGAATTTAGGTTCTTTTAAGATTTAACTTTAGCTGGTCTAAACTTAAAGGCCTGAAGATATCTGAAATGGCCCCAAACACCGGTCCTTTGATGGTGGTGCTTTAGTGGAGGCATTGCTCACAGAGAGGCTCTGATCATCCTAAGCCTATTTGGGGAAATGTGTTTCTCTTACCACAGTTTACAATTTTGTTTTGAGAAAATAATTGCATATGAAAATGTATATTTTTATACTTCTCACAAGGCTCAACAGCTATGGTTTTTGCACTGTGCATCAAAATGCAGAAGATGTAAGTTCCCAATATCATGGAAAAGTCAAAGCCACTTAGTAACTGTCTCCAAACAGTCAACTGGAAGTAAGCTGTCCCCAAACAGCTCAAACTCTGCAGTGGGTATTATGACTAGACTATCTTAAGCCTATCTTTTTTCAAAACTAGTCTCTGGTGTACAGAAGCACCTTCATCGGCATGATACCAGAACAGCACCACAAAACCAACTCACCAGAGTATCAGCTACTTTGGTGGTAACCACGAAGAGGGAATTTGGGCTCTAGACTCTCATGAGGCTAGACCTACTGTCTGAAATTCCACAAGACAGGATCTCTTACTTGGCTTCTGCTTTATTGCCTAAGAAAATGCCAACATGTGAGAGAAAAGAAATACTTCTCATGCCTTATTAGGTGATACAAAAAAGTTGATTAAATACTTAACTACTCAAATCATGGACCACAATGAGCAGTATAAGCATCGTCTAAGAGTTTATTATAAATACAGAATCTTAAGGCCTATCCCAGGCCTCATGATTCAGAATCCATAGTTTAAACAAGATATCCTGGCGATTTATACTCACATTAGAATTTTAGAAACACCAGATGAGACAGTTGGGATTGAAGAAGAGCAGTGCAAAGGATATAAAGGTGCTGGTGCTTAAGAAGATGATACAGGGAGGGCAGCCCGGGTGGCTCAGCAGTTTAGTGCCACCTTCAGCCCAGGGCATGATCCTGGAGACCTGGGATCAAGTCCCATGTCAGGCTCCCTGCATGGAGCCTACTTCTCTCTCTGCCTGTGTCTCTGCCTCTCTGTCTCTCTGTATCTCTCATGAATAAATAAATAATTTTTTTTTAAATAAAATGATGCAGGGAATAGAAGTCTAAAATGAAATTTGGGACATCTCAGTTTCTTTGGGTTTTAGTTTATTACATCATGGATGATGAAGTATATTTATGGTGGTTCAACTCTAATTATATTAAAAAGTATTTAATTCATAAGAAGATGTTTTCTTTTGGATTTTAAACTAATGTTCAAGGATGGAATTTACAGAAATATTTACCCAGTAGGTGAGGAAAGAGAAAATTGTTCATATTTAATAAGGAGGATTAATTCTTTAAAGCTACTATGTGACTCCAGAGACAATTAAAACTCTATTTGAGGGCTCTCTTAGTGCTTTTTAAGGAAGACCAAGTTAAATATATTTCTTAAAAATATTTTATTTATTTGAAAGAGATAGCAAAAGAGACAGCACAAGCAGAAGGAGGAGCAGAGGAAGAGAGAGAGAAGCATACTCCCTGCTGGGCAGGGAGCCTGACTTGGGGTTCCAACCCAGGACCCCAGGATCATGACCAAGCTAAAGGCAGATGCTTAACCAACTGGAACACCTAGGCACTCCAAGTTCAATATCTTTTTCAAGGATTTAGTTATTTATTTTTTAGAGAGAAAGATAGAGGGTGAGCGGTGGTAGGGTAAGAGGGAGAGAGAGAATCCTAAGCAGGCTCCACTCTGGGCATGGAGCCTGAGGTGGGGCTCCATCTCACAACCCAGAGATCATGACCTGAGGTGACATCAAGAGCCAGACACTTAACCTACTGAGTCAGTCACATGCCCAAATTAATTTTTAAATTAATATCCCAAGATGATTGGTAGAAGGAAAGTACTGGAGAAATACCAAGTGTGTGTGTGTGTGTGTGTGTGTGTCCACATCTGAGATCTGAATACTTAGACATTACAGGTTAGTAAATAATGTATGTCCACCCCTAATCAAGAGCTTGATCTACAGCTAGCATTATTCAGTATAAACCATTTTGTGCATATAAGCCAAATGTAGTCCTTACTTAGCAAGGATCAACTCTTACATAAACAGGGTCTAGAGCCCCAGCCCTTGGCCAGATTGTTTCTGAGAGTCTGGGCTGTACACCCAGGTGGGTCAAAGCTGGTCCATAAGTTTAAGAGTGAAATGCCAAAAATAAAGTACACAAGCCAGATATCCAATTAGACATAAACACATATATCACATTGAATATCTGAGCAGGAAAAGGAATATAATATACAGAGAGGATAGAAATGAGAGTCACCTGAATGGAGCAAGTACATTCAGAATGAGGGTAGAGACAGAACATAAGTTGATTTCCTGAAGTGCTGAGGTGCAGGAACAAGACTTTTTCCTGCCTGCTTTCTAGGTTGGGGGTTGGGTGGTATATCAAAGAAACAGATAAGTCAGACAGCTTGGGAGCACTGGTATACCAAGTGGTAGAAGATGTTGGGGGAAGGAATCAATGATCTTCATAACCCAAATGGAAGCCAGATGCCTCCTCCAACCTCAGCAGAGGCACTGCTTCATGGGAACCTGATGGAAAGCGTCTCCTGTTAGAAATTCTTACTGAGGCCTCTGTTTGTGACACTGTACTAGCTTTTGGTCCACCAGGGAATGTCCTAATGATCTCTCTAGGCAGCTCTACTTTGCTCAGTCAGTCAATGAAATGTGGACAAGAACCAGTAGAAAGTAGAATTATTATCTATGAGAGCGCTTTTAATCATGAGTTAGCAAAGAACTATGTTAATTCTGTGATGAAGAGGGCAATGGATTAATGCTTTTATGAGTAGAGATTATGTAAACCAAGTCTCTTTGAGTTCCTGAATAATATGATCTTATTTGCCTATTAGCACTGAGGCAGGTTAAAAAAAATGGTGGATAGTGGATAAATATCACAACCTTTAAAGAACCTGAAAACTCCAAAATTAGTTCCAAAGAGGAAATTGGGTTAATTATTTTGGAAAGTGAAAATCATATCTGTGTGAGGAAGATAGCACTAAAGTGAGTAGTGTCATAGAGCATAGTTAGGATTAGAAAGAGGGTGCAGACTGTTGTTCTGCATTGTTTTCACCTTACAGTTTGGAGGATAGTTTTATTTCATGGTTTAAAATTCAGCATAGTGTAGGATTCAGCAGGTTTCTCAGCTGGGTGTGTCATGGATTCAACACACACAGAGAAAATGACTATCTTGCCAAGTTGGAAGCACAGCTTCCCCACTGAGTATATTATTCTCTCCATGGCATCAACAGGTGGTTAGCTTGGGCAGGCAGCAACAGAGCTTCATTCTGTTTCCATGTTATTGATGGGAGGTCTAATGGCAGAGCGTCAAGAAGAATAGAGAAGTTATTACTAGGGTTCTACTGATGCTCACAGGGAGGTCTCTCAATTCAGAAGGTCTGGAAGACTCAGGCAGCAGCCAGCTGTGCACGCAGAACTTCCCTGAAGCCTTCCTGGACTAGGCTTACACAATTGAGTCATTTCCTCTTTGTGTCCTGAAATCAGGGCCAAAATTCCACAGGATAATAGGTCATTGATTTTGCCTCTACCAGAATCCTTCCATCGCACTGGTGGGCACGCTCCAGTGGTGAAGCTGAAAGATTTTGCTTAGTACTGCTTGGAGATAAAGTATCTTCAACAAGTTGAGTGTCCAGAAAAAGAAGTATATGGCCCAGTTACCTGGCTTCTGTGCAAAGCAGGAAACCAGGAAGATGCCACGTACATTTATTTGGAAGTTGCCCTTGTCAGAGGGACCAACAGTTACGGCACTCTTTGTGATGGACCCAAGTTCAGAGAACCATTTGTAGTTTTAGCGTCGAGACACAGATTGTCTCTATAGCTGTAGGTGATCACAGCATAGCACTGAAGACTCCTACGTTTGAAAACTTGGGCACATCCTCATCATTTGGGACAGAATGCTTATAACTCTGATAGTTATGAGCAGATTGTATCTTTGATAGCAACAGACTTTTTCTGCTATGAATCGTAGGAGATTGATTCTGCAAATTTCTTTTCTTAGCTTCTTTTTGTCTATTGGCTTCTCACCAAGTTTGGTCAAAGGGGGAAGCACTGGTGGGAGACTGCAAGATGGAAGAGAGAAACCAGAGTGTTTCTATTTTTTCTGCTTCCTGCATTGTTTAACAGCAGCTATGTCTCCTCCACCACCCCAGCTCCCCCAAATAGGTTTAGATATCTCACTGCATGGCCCTAGTTTTTGAGTTTCAGTAACATCTTTTCCGTATCTTTGTAGTCTTAGCAATGTTAGCAGCATCTTCCTTTTGTTAATCTCTGTCACTTCTTTGGCTTTTCAGTCCTCTGAAAGCTTTATAATTAATACACATAAAATTCTATTTTCTCTATTAAATCGCATGGCCTGGGTTTTCAGATACAACTGACTAAGAGTCTTGAGTAAGAGGGAGTGCAGAATATGGGATATAAGTGAGGGATGCATGAACACGGGCTTGGTTCAGCAAGCATGTTGTACTGGAATCAAGAGACAGGTGAGCCATTGATTCTAGGGGCAATGCTGAAATCAAGCATCACAATCAGCCTGATTAGAAGGTTGATATGCAAGGTATTAGGCAGATAGAAGGAAAGTAGTGTAATTAAATAACCTATCTCAGTGGGATCATAATAACATTAAAAGTATATTTAAATGTTGAGGACAAATAAAAACCTCTAAGAATCAGCATAAAGGTTTATTAAACATTCTAAAATTGGCACAGTAGAGAGGTAATATTGCTTAATACACAGCAAAATCCCCCCTTGCTCTTTTGTCTTCTCAGAATCTCATTCATTATGGTTATCCTTCTATAAATTTATTCTCTCTCTCTCTCTCTCTCTCTTTTATCTTCTCTGGTCCAACTCTGCTATCTTTTTTGCATTTTCCTTCTCTTTTGTCTGCCTTATCCCTTCTCTTCTTCTAGGAGAAGGCTTTTCTTATGTAAATCAATCCAGGAGGATGCATAAAGACTTATACATTTTTTACATTTCCTTGTATCTCTCTCAAACCAGGTAACATAGCCAAAATGAAAATTGATATTTTTCAGAATAAGCTGGCAGAAGGGGAAGTGGAAAGAAAAGCCCAGAGACACTACTCTCATCAGGGCTTAAAATGACCTTTTATGCAATGATTTTTGCCTTGTCCCCGCAAAGGGAGAACTCTGTTATTGATGCTGAGCTGATTCAGATAGAATCTAAAACTAGATGAGGGGGGGATCCCTGGGTGGCGCAGCGGTTTGGCGCCTGCCTTTGGCCCAGGGCGCGATCCTGGAGACCCAGGATCGAATCCCATGTCGGGCTCCCGGTGCATGGAGCCTGCTTCTCCCTCTGCCTGTGTCTCTGCCTCTCTCTCTCTCTCTCTGTGACTATCATAAAAAAAAAAAAAAAAAAAAAAAAATTAAAAAAAAAAAATAAAAAATAAAACTAGATGAGGGAAGCAGCGATTTAGAATTCAGAGCAGGCCATGAAGAGGGGTAATTTATGTATTGGATAAGTTTCCAAAGCTTCTCACAAAGAACATATTCATGGATGTCTGTTGAATGAATGTATAATACCTAAAATATAGAACAGTATCCTAGCAAGAGTTTTAAAGAAAATAACTACTAAATATAAATAGTTACTCACTATGGTGGAATTCATTCAAAATTCCAGTTTGGCGTATGGGAAACACACCCTCCAGGCAATGAGAGTTGAAAATCCTCTTTTCTCATTTTCCCATTTCTTGTGTAATAGACAAACTCCCTCAACCTCTACAGATTCGCCTACTAATTAATAACAATATTTCCTGGGTATAGAATTATGGGTACTCTGAAGAATAGGCTATAGCTCCAAAGGAATAAGGAGAAAAAGAATTGCCTGGGAGATGCTCCTTACTGAAAAACAAACCTTAAATCTTCCTTTTTCTTCTTAATTTGGCCCTGGGGAGTGCCTTACCAGCCTGAGTTTATTGCTCCTGATCAGATGTTATTTATTCTCAGTGCACTGCAGAAAATCTTTATATTCTTTCCTATCTTATCCTATCTTTAAAACAAACTCATAGTTCTTGGAGGGTACTACATAAGTAGTTTATTGGTAGCAACAAGATGAGGAAGATATCAGAAGTAATAAATAAACAAATACAATCTTAGACGTTCTCAAATATTTTTAAAGTGTCAGTTAAAATTAATGTGGGATCTACAGATAGTATCGTATTTAATGATAAATAAACTAGATTCTTTACACCTAAGACTGGGACAAGACGAAGATGTTCTCTCTCATCAATCCTATTCAACATTATACTGGAAGCCCTATGTAATGCAATAAGGTTGGAAAAGGAAAGGAAGAAATATAACTGTCTTTGTTCAAAAAGGGCATGATTTTCTATGTAGAAAATTACAAAAGATCAACAAAATTTCTCAGAATAATAAACAAGTATAATAGGGTCACAATATACAAAGTTAATAAATAAATTTTTTCCATGTACCAGCAAAGAGCATAACAATGTCATTAATAGGGGTGCTTGGGTAGCTTAGTGCATTAAGCATCTGCATTTGGCCCAGTCATGATCTCAGGCTCCCTGCACAGCAGAAAATCTGCTTCTACCCTTCCCTCTCCTACTGCTCATGTTCTCTCTTCCTCTCTCTCTCAAATAAATAAAAAATCTTTTAAAAAACAATGTAATTTTTAAAATAACAAAAATGAAATATGTAAGCGCAAATCTAACAAAACATGTGCATGATCTATATGCTAAAAACCACAGAACACTGTGAAAATCAAAGAAAATCTAAATAAATGACATGCTATTATCTGCTCAAACTGAAGGACAGTATTGTAAAGATGTTCATTCTTCCCAATTTGATTTAGATTCAACACAACTATAATTAAAATTCTAGTGAGCTATTTTGGAGATACTGACAAACTGATTCTAAAGTTTATATGGAAAGATAAAAGACCTACAATAGTCAGTCCAATACTGAAGAAAAAAAATGGAGAACTTACACTACCTGATTTCAAAACTGACTATATACCTATAGTAATCAAGACAGTATAGTATTGGTGAAACACTAGACACAGGTAAATGGGCAAAACAAAACAAAACAAAAAAACAGGAAATAAACCCACACAAATATAGTAAACTGATCCTTCATAAAAGAGCAAAGGCGGGATCCCTGGGTGGCGCAGCGGTTTGGCGCCTGCCTTTGGCCCAGGGCGCGATCCTGGAGACCCGGGATCGACTCCCACGTCAGGCTCCCGGTGCATGGAGCCTGCTTCTCCCTCTGCCTGTATCTCTGCCTCTCTCTCTCTCTCTGTGACTATCATAAATAAATAAAAATTAAAAAAAATAATAATCTTTATAAAAAAAAAAAAGAGCAAAGGCAATTCAACGGAGAAAAGATAGTCTTTAATTCAGGATGATGGATTAAAAAGGCCTCCACTTGCAGAAAAAAAACTCTAAACATAAACCTTACACCTTTCACAAAAGTTATCTCAAAATAGATCATAGACCTAAATGTAAACACGAAATTATTAAACTTTTAGAAGAAAATGTAGGAAAAAAATCTAGGTGACCTTGGACTTAATGTTAAATTTTTAGATATAACATCAAAAGTATAATCCACAGAAGAAAAAAGTAATAACTTACACTTATTTAAAAATTTTAGGAGTTCCGTTTTGTACTAGATGATGCTAAGAGAAAAAAAGACAACATACATGCAAAAAATATTTGGAATAAAATATTTGGAAAACATATCTAACAAAGGATACATTTCCAATATATACAAAGAACTCTCGGAGTTTAACAATAAGAAAATAAACAACTCGATTAAAAAAATAGACAAAATTTATTAAGAGATAATTCACCAAAGAAGGTAGATATGGAAATGATGAATAAGCATATGAAAAGATGCTCAGCATAATACGGCATTAAAGAATTGCAAATTAAAGCAATGACATACCACTATACACCTCTTAGAATGTCTGAAATAAAACTAAGAAGATAAAATCAATTTCTTGTGAGAATGAAGAGCAAGAGAACTCTCACTTATGCTTGTTTAGAGTGTGTGATAGTATAGCTACTTGAGAAGTTTGTCAGTTTCTTACAAAGACAAACATAGTGTTAGCTTACCATACTCTATTGTGCTCCTAGGTATCATCCCAATTAACTCAAAAATTTATGTCCCTGCCAAAAACTGCATGTGAGTTTACAGAAGCTTTATTCATATTCACCCAAACTTCAAAGCAATCAAGATGGCCTTTAAAAGGTAAATGCATATACAAACTATGATACATCGATACAATGAAATACTATTTAATGATTTTAAAAAGTGAGCTACCAAGTCATGAAAAGATATAGATGGAAACTTAAATGTACATTTCCAAGTGAAAGAAGTCATTCTAAGAAAGATATGTATTGTATAAATTCAAATTGCATGACATTCTGGAAAAGACAAAATTATAGAGAGTAAAATGATCATTGGTTATGAGGGGTTCGAGTTTACATGGAGACAGCTGAATAGATGAAGCACAGGGGATCTTTTTTAGGATGATGAAGCTATTCTGTATGATAATTTAATGACAGATAAATGGCTTTTATGCATGTATGAAAACCCACAGAACTTTATAGCACAAGGACAGAAATTTACTGGTTGAAAATTTTTTTTTTTAATTTCAGAAGTCAGTGGGATATAGAGTGATGAGATAAACTAACTGTATTATAAGTTTCTGAAACAACTTCATTTAAGGAAATTGGAGGGAAAATGTGCGGACCTAAGTAACTCTTTAAATGAGTAGAGTCTGTAAGAGTAAACACAAAGGAGACTGCATGCACAGTGCATAACACACATGTATCATACTTCAGTTGGTAAAGTTGATTCCCATGCAGGCATGAGTTAACAATTCTAATACTTTTCTACATGTATCTGAATTAAAGAATTAGGTAAATGGATGGCAGATGGTGGGAGTTAGATTTCTCATTGTTAAAGTAAATTTTCAGACAAGTAAAGGAGGGAAGCTACAATAATCCATGTAGTAATGGGTTAGAGTTGGAGTTATATATATGAATTCATATAATTTAATATAGATACATATTATTACCTATACGAAAATTTATAGATATGTGTATATGCACAGATTAGTCTTTGCCCTGCCATCTGAGAAATCCTGGAATCAGGGACACCCAATAGCAATGAGCACACCTAATGCCATATCTTGATTTCTATTCCCATTGTCCAATGAAAGGCACCACAGCCATTTTGAGAAAAAGCTCATTCTAGGACCTGGGTAGGAAATACACAAGATAAGCTGAGAGCATCTTGTAGTATGAGAAAGCAAAGAAGTGATGGACGTATGTCAAAGGACACAGGAAGTGAAAGTATTCCAAAAAGCCAAAACTATAAAAATTTGAGCAAAAAAAATTAAGTTGTATTGCATTGTAATCTAAAGTATAAAATAAGTACTCATGGGTCCATATTGATACAAATAAATGGTTAAGTAAATAAATGAAGAAGATGAGATATAAGTCTCATGCAGAAGAACTCCATTTATTTAGACACTTTGCCTTCAAGGATATGAAGTCATGTTATGTTGTGTTATGTTGCTTTGAAAAGCATAACTCTTCAGTGCTTAAGTGTGGCATTTGCATAACAGCTTCATTTCAAAGAGGATAGTATGTAAAGAGGGGAACAAAAGAGTAGTCTCATTGCATTGAAACCTAAAAAACACTACCCCACCCAGGTGATGGAGTCACCATTATAATGATAAGACATGTTCAATAGCATGCTTTCTTAATATGGTGCAATGAAAATTATACTACCCTGTGATGTTCCTCTCCCCAAAACTCATAACTTTAGTATAATCATGAGAAACACATCATGAAAATCCAATAGATACTTTACAAAATATCGGCCCAGTACTCGAAACTCTCAAGTTCATCAAAAAACAAAGAAACTGTGTAACAGTTACAAGCAAGAGTAGCCTAAAGAGTTATGAGAACTAAATATAAAGTGGATCCTGGATGGGGTCTTGGAAAGAAAAAAAAATGGAATGTGAATAAAGTATAAACTTTAGTTAGTAAAAAAGTTACCAATATTGGTTCATTAACTGTAATAAGACTATCAGGCTAATGTAAAATGTTAAAAATTAGAGAAATTGTGTGGGGGGTCTATGGGAGCTCTTTGTGTTACCTTAGCAATTTTTCTGTAAACCTAAATTTGTTCTGAAAGAAAATTTATAGAAAAAATCACATGGAGGAATGGATAGGATTACAGAATATGACTTAAGTGTAAGTCAATAATTATTGAAGCCTCACAGAAATACACAGATTTATCACAGTATTCTATTTGTTTATACCTATTTGAAATTTTCCATACAAAGTTTTTTTAAAAAAGTAGATTGGCAATAAAAAATAAAAGGAAAAGAAGTTGATCCTACTCTCTACTAATGTCAATTAGAAACAGTGTGCTTGGGTGGCTCAGTTAAGCATCTAACTCTTGATATTGGCTGAGGTCATGATCTCAGCGTCGTGGGATTGCGACGCTGGGTTCCATGCTCCCCATGGAGGCTGCTTGTCCCTCTCCTTCTGCTTCTCTTCTCTGCCCCTCTGCCCCCACACAACTCACTCATTTTCTTTCTCTAAAATAAATAAGAAAGAAAGAAAGAAAGAAAGAAAGAAAGAAAGAAAGAAAGAAAGAAAGAAAATATTTTTTAAAAAAAGAAATAGATTCTACTATTCTTTCTCCATATTGTTGAGTGCCTCACCTAATCCTTTGATCTTGGAACAGAACTTTAATTAGTGTTACCATATAATTTGTTGTCCAATGTGGGACACATTGGAGAATGAAAGGGACTGCTATTGTGTAATTATTCTGGGATAACAGGGCTGAAATAGAAGTAATGCAAGAAAAACCAAGATAGTCTTTCTTTAATTTCCCCTTTTTGATTTAGCATGACTTCACCACTTCCTTATTTCACCTCCATCCATAGGAAAAGACAAAATTTACTTAGATGACAATAGTGAATTCAGAAGTATTAGAGACCTGAAGTAAGATTTCCTACCATTACAGAAAAACTGGTCTGTTCTAAAGTGTCTTCTTTTATCATTAAGAAAGACTTGGAAGTTTAATATAGAAATCGAGGTGAGAGCCTCAAGTTGCAGCAGCAAAGAAAGAAAACTTGTCAAGACACGTTTCTACTCTCAAACTCAACCATCCTAGAAAACAGCAAGTAGCCAGAGGTAGGTGAAGTTTATGGATTTGAGTTTGCATCATCTGGGGAAGGGGGAATGTGGATCAAGGATATCTCAGTGTGATGACGTAATGGCAAAGGCGGATTCACAACCTTTTGGGACAGCAGTCCATAAAAGATATTTAAGTCAGTTTGATATAAGATGTCATTTAACAGAAGTTTAACATTGGAAATACTTTCACTGGAAACAGCTATCAGTGTAAAAGCAACAGTTCAGTACATCTATAAATCTATAAAGCATCTTTGGGACAACATGTGTCTTGTGGATTTTTGGTTTTGAACCATCTTTCACAATGAGCCCAACATTATAAAGCTCATTCATCACTCAGATAGATTCACTCTGCAAGATTCAGTCACTGATTTGTAAAAAAACTATTTCATTAAAATTCATAGGTTGTAGGGCCAAGTTGGGCCTCTTATTTGTGTCCATATATTGCATTACAGTGGAATGTTGGCTTTACCCAAACTGCTATATTGTATTTTGTTCCCACTAATCTAGCTGTGTTCTTTTATTTTTTTTTTTATTTTTTTTTTTTTAAATTTTTTTATTTATGATAGTCACACAGAGAGAGAGAGAGGCAGAGACACAGGCAGAGGGAGAAGCAGGCTCCATGCACCGGGAGCCCGACGTGGGATTCGATCCTGGGTCTTCAGGATCGCGCCCTGGGCCAAAGGCAGGCGCTAAACCGCTGCGCCACCCAGGGATCCCTAGCTGTGTTCTTTTATTGATGAAACTGTCAGAGAAGAGCAAAAGTCAAGGGTGAGAAGATAAAAGAAAGGAGAAAATATGAATAGAAAATGGATGATGGAAGAAGAGGAATAGCTTGAAATATCTGCCAGAAATTTCTATCTGTATCTGACGCCATCCACCCACTCCATGACTACAGCTCCATGAATTCACATCATTATCTCTCCTTTTTTCCTTCTTCCTCTGCCCCTACTATTTCATAATCCACAAAATAATCTAGAGAGACTACTGAAATAAAAATTAAAATACAAACCTATTCCCAACAAGTTTTCTTGTCTTGCAGATATATGCATAAGCTTTTTCCCTTTTATACTTCCTTGTGTCTCTACTTCATCTATATTAGAATATGAGCTCTGAGAGAATTTAGTGCTTTTTTATTATTTCACAGTCACAGACATTAATTAAACACCAGCACACAGACGAACTGTATTCAATTACTTTAAGATATTTTTTGAGAAAGACTTTATTTACCAGAGTTTTCAACAATCTCTCATGTGTCAATCTCTGGGAACATTTTCTTCATTGTTATTTGCCTTCCCTAAAACATTCAGTATCATTAAACAATCTTCTACACTGGTAACAGATTGTTCCATAACACTGGTTTTTTTCTGGTTTTTACTTCGCCTATTTCCTTTTTGTCTCTAAGGGGGAGAAAAAAAAAAACATTTTTTTCCCTTTTTTAATTCTCATTGTAAATGGTTTTGCCTTCCTGGGTGAAGTCAACAACAATCTTTAAAAAAAAGGGGGGGGGGGCTCTTCTGTCTCTATCTCCACCCTTGGTTTCTGCCCTATGTTTCAGGCCCACCTATCCAATGGTCGGTATCTTTAATCTGGATCCAGCACAGGCACATCAAACTCAGCAAATCCTCAATGAAGGCTTTAGTCACAACAATGAAAAGCCACCCTCTTCCTATTTCTCACTTAATTCACCCTTCTCATGTCCTGTTGATTTGATCTGCACGTCTCATAAATCACTTCCTTTCCTCCTCTATCATGTAGACAACATCCTCACTGTCAAAATAATTGCAAAATGGACCACTCTGCTTTTTATCTTCCTGGTTAATTTTTCACTTCCCTCTCCCTCTTTTTCCACATCAATGCCACAGTGACTTTTTCTAAAATGCAACTATGATAATACCTTTCTCCTAAAATATTTACAATATTTAATGGCTTCCTGTAGTTTTATTTTTTTTAAAGATTTTATTTATTTATTCATGAGAGACACACACAGAGAGAGAGGGAGGCAGAGACACAGGCAGAGGGAGAAGCAGGCTCCATGCAGGGAGCCTGACGTGGGACTCGATCCCGGGTCCCCAGGATCATACCTTGGGCTGAAGGCAGCGCTAAACCGCTGAGCCACCTGGGCTGCCTGGCTTCCTGTAGTTTTAGAATAAAGTTTGAATATCAAAATAAGTTATAGCCATAATGAATTACTTACAGCCCTTTGTGCCCACTATCCTACCTTGTGCTTCTGTAGCTCTTGCTTTTCCTGCCACCTGAAATTTCCTCTCCATCCTCCTTCTGCCAGGTAAGCATAGTGCAGTGATTCAGCTTAAGTCAGGCATTCCACATGTATTTCCTGATTCTTCCAAGGTCAGGATAAGGAAGGTGCTCCTCTCCTCTATTTCCCTAACACTCTATCTAGGTCACTTATTTCACTATTGAAAGGATAATTTTCTTGGCTCTTTCATTAGATTTGAGCAGTTTGAGGTCAGGTATTGTGTCTTACTCATCTGACAATAACATATCTAACACAGAAGATGCATAATTAATGCTACCTCTATAAATGCATGATCACTATCATCTAACCATAAAAAAATCAGAATCCATTCTTCTGTACCATAAAAATCTGTTCACCTTATGTGAACATCATTTTATGTGAATAATGTGAACATCATTTTATTTTTACTGTTATAGTTAGGCTTTTGCTAAAACATACTTGCAACTCCATTCCTCTACCACTTCAGAGGTAATAGCAGCTGTTATATGTTTTCAGTCTTGAAAAAAACTAAGCTCTATATTTGGATTTGTTTGAAGGAATAAAATTCTGTGCCTCTGGACAAAATGAGCATGCCATTCATTACCCATCATTCCAGAGGTCTCTCCTGGGAGCTTTCATTTCTGTCAGCCTGGTCAGGCTGACATCTGTTGCTTTCTCTCTCAAGACTTCACTTGAAACTGTGTTAAATTGGATTAAAATATTCCAATTATTTTTCTGCATGTAAGTTGATTCCATTCTGATGAATTAATTTTGAAGTGAAATCTATGAAATTGTACATCTTAACCTGAGTTCCTCGCTAATTTTTATATATCCTAATAATTTTTACTACAGCTTTTTTTTTCAAGAGGATAAAATAACATGGTGAGCATTTTAGGTGAGGCAGTTAAGTAGTCTGCACTCAGGGAATTCTTTTTTATCATTATGCTATTCTCTCTGAGACTTCCTGTATCAGTAAACACTTATCCCTTCTGGTAGTATGCTATTCCATATTAGGGATATAAACTCTGTTAAGGGTTGAATTGTGCCCTCTGAAAACTCATATGTTGAAGTCCTAACTCCCAGTATCTTAGAATGTGACCTTATTTGGAGATAAGGTCTGCGCTGAGGTAATCAAGTTAAAATGATGTCATTTGGATGGGCTCTAAACCTATATAACTGATGCCCTTATAAAAAGGAGAAATTTGGAGATAGATATGCACACAGGGAGCATGTCATGTGAAGACAAAGGCAGAGATTAGTGAAATGCTTCTACATATCACAGAATGTCAGAGGGTCTCAGCAAACCAGTAGAAGCTAGAGGAAATACACAACAAATTCTTACTCATAGTCATTCAGAAGGAATGAATCTTATTACCTTAGTCTTGAACTTCTAACCTTCAGAACTGAAAGTCAATAAATTTCTGTTGTTTAAGCCATTTAGTTTATTGTATTTTATTATGCCATCCTAGGAAACTAATACAGACCCCTATTCAATTATTTCCCCCAGAGAGCTCTGTATGGTAAGCCATGGCCTGGCCTGGTCAGAGAAAGATACTAAGTAAGTATACATGAGTTCTATGCTGTATTGTAGGGATTTAACCAATGATCATGCAGGAAGAATGTGATGCTTCAAAACCCCTATGTCAGACCTAGGTGAGGTCACTTTATGAGCAACAGGACTCTGTTCATTCAGCATATATTTGGGTGATTAATATGTGGCAGACCCTGTAATAAATGCTGAATATTTAGCAATGAGCCATCCAAAAATCCCTGTCCATTAGGAGCTGACATTTTGAGAGGGAGTTAAAATTAATTTATTTTACAAATAAATATGTAAAATGCATAGTATATCATATGGAGAAAGTTGAAGCAGAGAAGAGTATAGGGAATGAGGTAGAGGGATAGTTAATTTTAGTCAATCATAGAAAGTCACAAATAGGTGTCACTCCTGCACCCTGATGTTTATAGCAGCAATGTCCACAATAGCCAAACTGTGGAAGGAGCCTCGGTGTCCATCGAAAGATGAATGGATAAAGAAGATTTGGTTTATGTATACAATGGAATATTACTCAGCCATTAGAAATGACAAATACCCGCCATTTGCTTCGACGTGGATGGAACTGGAGGGTATTATGCTGAGTGAAATAAATTAATCGGAAAAGGACAAACATTATATGGTCTCATTCATTTGGGGAATATAAAGATTAGTGAAAGGGAATAAAGGGAAAGGAGAGAAAATGAGTGAAAATATCAGTGAGGGTGACAAAACATGAGAGACACCTAACTCTGGGAAATGAACAAGGGCTAGTGGAAAGGGCAGGGGGTTGGGGTGACTGGGTGATGGGCACTGAGAGGGGCACTTGGGATGAGTACTGGGTGTTATGCTATATGTTGGCAAATTGGACTCCAATAAAAAAATTTAAATTTAAATTTAAAAAATTAAAAAAAAAAACAAATAGGTGTCACTTTAGTCAAGATCTGAGGTATGGGAGGAACACAAGTGAAACCCTCGGAAAAGTATCCCAGGCAGGAATAGTATCAAGGGCAGGGGTTCTGAAGTAGGAGCATGCCTGACATGTTTAAAGGAGAGAAAAAGGCTAGTAGAGCTGAATGAAACACAGTGAACAAGGTAGAGGGTCCTAAGAGACCAAGATGTTAGAAGAAACATCTGAACAGCTCACCAAGAATTATGACAGAGTAGCCTCGAAGAGAGTGACAATGAATCTTTAAGAGACAAGGGGAAATGAATGAAGGATTGATAAGTGAGAGAAACACGGAGGGTTAGTGGGGTGTGTTGCAAGAAGAAATACAATTCAAGGCTGGGTAGAGAGATGTTGAAAAGAAGAATAGCCTGGATTCAGGAATGAGAGGCAAAGAAGACTACTAACCCACCTAGAAACCTAAGAGTAAAAGGCTTGAAGACCTGAAAAACTTGTCACTTGTGAGAGCTTCAGGGGCAATATCCTCTTCAAGGGGGACTGAATTTTCACTTACAGCCAGATAGTAAGGGAAAAGTCAAAGAAGAAGTAGAGGATCCAGGGAATTTTGCTAATTATGGACCTTAAATTCCAGAGAGTACAGTGGAAGGGCTTTGGCAATTGGGAAGGGGATATACAGAAATTATGGAAATTAGAGCCTAAAAGGTGAAGGAGGACCTGGGACATCTGGGCTTATTATGGCTCACAAAAACATGAATAAATACAATGATGAAAAAAGTCCTGTTGGTTCTAAGACACACAGAAGTAGAAAGTCTATGAGTACTGTGAGCAGGAAGATTGGAGATCTTGCCAGAGATTCTGGGGCTCTTACTTAACTCCTGCTGATGAATGCCTAAAGGATGGAAGAGGTGCCATCTCACTCTGAACATGCAAGTTCCTGATATTTCTGAGGCAGATCACTAGTCTGCTTTATTTATTTTTATTTATTTTTCACTAGTCTGCTTTAACACAGGCCAATAGATGGAAGCTTGCAGATCAGTAGGACCTACAAATTTACTAGGCACCTGTTAGACCTTTGCAGATGGAGGCCAGCATACCAGCATAAGATGTTTCTAGGCAATCCACTGTCCCTCTAAGGAGAAGGAAGAAAATCTAGGAACCTTTCATCTCTGGCAGATTTCTCACCTCATTTAGTCTCCTAAGCCATTATGAATATGTCCCTGAAACACAACAGATGTGAACTTTGGGTTTATTCAGGAGTATTCTCTTATGTTTGTGTTTGTGTGTGTGTGTGTGTGTGTGTGTGTGTGCGCGCGCGCACACGCGCTAACTAAAGTTTATGCATTCTGTGAGCTTTTCTTTTTCTCCTTTAAAGCTATTGCCAATTCTCTTTAACCAAAGCCTAGGATACTTTGGCCTTGACTTAGTCTTCAATATGTAATTTTCACAGCTCTTCTCTGACAGAGACACAAAAGCAGCCTCACAATTCCCTCAAGCACTTGTCCTTAATATATATATATATTTAAGCCATGGTTCAGAGATGATACAGAAGAGCCAACAGCAGACATGGAGATATCCAAAGTAGGGCATTTTCTCAGTAACTACCTTAATCAAGTCCCAATAAGAACAATAAATGTGGTAAAGAGAACTGTATTCCTTCTATAGAAAGGGCTGCTCAGAGAACATCCAGTCAGAAGTAATAACATCACACTGCATATTTTGCTCTTTTTCTTTTGGGAACACTGGCAACATTACAAGGCAATCCAAGAGAAAAAATGTACCAGTTACTGTATAAATCCTCTTGCTGTGCAAGGTTTTCATATTATTATTATTTGGAGGTAAATTTATATAATTTCTTACCATTTTTTAAGGGAGACAAGCTACTATACTGCACCAAAGCATTATTTATAAATTCACAAGTTGCCCAATTAAACAGTGTACCTCCAGCAGACACTGGAACTCTAAATTAATATCAAATCTACATACACCCCAGGTTAGATAAAACAAGATTTTCAGTCTAGAAAAAGACATCCCCTCCACCTTAGCTTGGAAAACGTGCATGTGCGTGTACACACATACACAGAAAACTAGATTGAGATTTTTCTACAAAGGCAATTTAAGAGTTTGGGAATTCTCAAACTCTTCCCATAATAGAATAGCTTAAACATCTTTTTGTAGCACTTTCTTCTGGTTCCCTATCTTAAATAACTTCTCTTCCTAGGCCTCTTCAGACTTTCCTTCACTGTTAGCTAGGCCTTCCTTCTCTTTAACCAAGAAGCCTGAGTAATCTGGCTCTGACAAGTGAGCCCACGTATGCTTCCCTGAATGTCCTTCATGAGCAAATAGCATAGATCTGGCATATGAGAGATGAATTCTGGTGCCTTTACAGCCCCCAAGTTATGGTATTTCCAACTGCAATGCTGAACCAGCTTTGTGTTCAAGATATTCCCTTTACTAATTGCCTTAACTAAAGTCAAATTACATAATTTCTGAAATATTAGTTTTCATATCTGTAATAGGGAGAGAACAATACTTACATTATTGGGTTGTTGGAATGCTAAAATTAAGTTCATGTAGAGAATCTGTATAGGGCCGGACAGACTACAGATGAGCAATATGTGATTATCTTTATGAACAGATTTCTCAGCATTACCTGTTCCTTTATATAACTTTTGCATTGGACTGCTGCTGTATCCTATTCCTAGATGTTCCCATGCTTCCTATAATAGAAGTAGGTATCTGTAGTTAGGGGTTCAGGTCCCTGGATACACTTGAATTCAATTTAGGAAGGCATATGACTTTCATTTATAACACACATTTCCAAGAACTCTAAGTTAGTTACCACTTATTGAATTTCAAAGGGATTTGATTTACCTATACTTGATTATATTCCTCAGGATAGGCTTAATGCTAATAAAGAAACTCCAAAGGATTACTAGATTAATAAAACATAATTCACATAGCAGACTAAGGTGATGCTCCTGATTTTAGCAGTTATTCTCATGGTAGTGAGTCAGATATTCCAGATCTGTGGCTCTGCTCTCTTCTGAGTTATCTGAGATCTTGGTGAAGCAGATGGGTAAAGAGCAGGAAGTTTTCATGGGAGAGAACTGTGTGTCATGACTCATTTCCACTCCCATTCCAAGGGCTAAAACTCTCTTCTAGGGATGTATTTAACTACAAGAGAACCTGAAAAATGTAGTCTACCTGGCCTCCGAAAAGGAAAAGGGAAACAGATTTTTTTTCAAACAAGTTAACACATATAACATGAATATAAATGTTCAGTCCACATGTGTGAAACAGACCTTGCCATCAGTTTTTCATCTTAGTCTTTCTGTACCTTTTAAAATTATTCATCAATACGCCCTCAGAGGAGGTACCACCACTCCCAAGTCATTAATAAGGAGAGAGAGAAATACGGAGTATGAAACAATCACACCTCTTGCCACATCTGCTTTAACTTGTTTCTGAAACTATAGAGTTGAGTAAAGCCACACCATCCCTTCACTCTTTAGTAGAATTTTATATCCTATCCTTTGCTAGGATCTGTTTTACCCTCATATTACTTCATTTCATTCTCATTTTTTCATGCTAGGAATGGGAACACTAAACTCAAATTTTAAGGTAGCAGCAAAAAAAAGCATTATGTTAAATTTGATTCAGATATTCTAAAAGAATAATACATGCTATAATGAGCTTTTTATATATTTTTCTGCTTTTGGACTCCTTTTTCATTGACTATTCTGTGGAAAATCTTTTTTTCCTATTAATATATAAACTGTCCATTTTCTTGCAGGTTTTCAGTAACTAGGGACCATTTAAGAGGCAGGAGGTACTAAATCATGGCTGTTTATAGATAGCAACAACAGGAATATTCACTAGAAGGAAACAGTAGGCAAAACCACAGATGGTTTCAGAGAACCAGAGGTAAATGAACACAGCATTGACCTGAATAATGATCTAAACTACTGTTACTCTCCTTAAATCTGGAAGGTATGCTCTACATACAAGGGCCAATATTACATCCAATATTACATATTGTATCTTTTGGTGGCCCTTATAACTAGTTTTAAGTTTGCTGGAGTTTTCTGAGATAGTTTCTCTGTATCAGGTAACCTTCAGGATTTGGTAAAAGCTCCACTAGGATCCTGAAAACTGGTATCACTTGAGAATATGGGCCATATGGATTGGTTTTACTAAAGCCTCTGCATAAGGCAGCCAATATATATGAAAATTTGGTCAACACTCTGTCAGCAATAAACAGCCGCATCTATATGGGGTTTTAAGACAAGTTTACATTGTGCTTAAGCCAGGCTCTGAATTTCATCCAAATCCAACCACATGAGAGAAAATACATTAACACAAACATGAAAGAGATCTGTTTTTACTTTGTCCACTCTCATTAAGATCGGAAAACCCATAATCTTTCCATTTGAGAAGTTATTTGTTAAATTAATGATGACTGAGGATATGTTGGTTAGAGATGCATATAATTTCCTCCTTCAGTCCCTAGAGTCTCCACACTCACTAAATCTACTATTGTTTTTTGAAGTAAAATGAGAATGGTAAATAATAACTAATTTTTTATAACTACTATGGACATCTAGGGAGTGGACGTTCTATGGTGGTTAAGAGCTCAGACTGGGGATTGAACAAATCTGGGTTCTGAGTCCAGTTCTTCCATTTAGGAGCTTTGTGACTTAATCTCCCTGTGAATTGAAAGGAAATGAGAATAAGACATACTTCAGGGTATGAGAAAAGGATTAAGTATGATAATGCATGTAAAGCACTCAGTCCAATGGATGGCGTCTGGCAGGTGTTCATCACTCGTATCAATAACACCACTATGTGCCAGAAGTGAACAAGAGGCTTTACACACATTCTCTACTATAATTCACCATAAGAAGTGAAGTTTTTAAACACTATTCTGTAAGGGAAGAAATTGAGACTCTGGGAATTGAGCAACACAAGCATAGTGCCCATTTCTGTGGAAAAGCCACTTCCTAAAAAAAGAGTCATTCCATTTTGATGCTGCAAGTCCCTATCTTAGTATGCTGGATGGTAGTTCTACGTGTATGAAATGTGATTCTCTAAAATAACTACTGACTTTATGTGTGAGATAAAATTAACAGAAAAAAAGAATATACTGACACTCTCTTTGGGTTTTGTTTTGTTTTGTTTTGTTTTGTTTCGTTTTGGCTGCTGTACAAGGATGGCTTTCTCTTCCTGATACATCACCTCTCCTGCTAGGGATAACGAGGTTCTCAGGGGGTTTCTCTACTAAGCCTTTGTCCAGTTCATGACATAATTATCATTTATTCACTTAAGGGTTTTTTTTCCCTCCCATGAGAAGAATTGCCTAATCCAATATTTTAAAAATAAAGAACTTAATTTCCTCAGTAACTGGCTCTCTGACATTCACTATGATAAGCAAGGATAAGATTATATACTTGGCTTATCATTTTGAAAGGAAAAACCATTATCAGACATTAAATCCTTAAGCAGTAATTTAGGTTTATGGTGATTTTGAAAGGAAAAAATGTATGAAATTACTCATAGATATCTATATTCATAGATATATACTGATCTCAAATATTTGAAGAAAATCAGACCATAATGTGTTATTTCCCCTTTATCCACTTCAGATATTTTATTTTACTACAAACTTAGAGAGCTAGAATTCACCACCTAGAGAATTTGTCATTGCAGACTTCAAAGACTTCAATCTTTGCACGTTAAGCAAATAACAATGAAAATATGGGAAAATTCAATAAAGATACTAATCATCTCTTTAATTCCAAAAACATTTGAGCTGCTTCTTTTTCTTCTTCTTCTTCTTCTTCTTCTTCTTCTTCTTCTTCTTCTTCTTCTTCTCCTTCTCCTTCTTCTTCTCCTTCTCCTCTCCTTCTTCTCCTTTTATTTTTTTGAGACCAATAGTGCTTGTGGAGCTCAGTGAATTATTCTTGAAACCTCATGTAAGTATTTTTGTTTGTTTGATTTTACCTATAAAATTTCCCTGTATCAGCTGGTTCCTAAGAGAAAAATTTGGTTACACCATATATATAGATTAAAATCTACATTTGTGAACCCAGATTTCTTAATGTAGACAACAGGTGATTATAACTTTGCCTATTATTTCATGTTCATGTTTCATGTTAAAATACATCTGTCAAGCAAACCCAATATTCAACAGATCTTCCTAATGATTCCTGCTTCCTGTGAGAGCCTCCACTCAAAACGTATGAATATTGAGAAAATGAAGCAGAACAGCAATCTTATCAGTTTAATTTGTCACTCTGCAGCTTGCCTCCATATTAAACCCTCACATCCAGAAACAGCCCATAACTTTCAGATTAGCTAAGCCTATGAGATAACACATCTCATTTCTTTAAGCAACTTTGGTATCCTGCCAGGAATTTATAAATGCTGGTCAATGCTTATGTTTGCTTCAGTATACTTCTGCAATCAGTCTGCAGAAATCTGAATGGAAACTACCCAGAAAGGAAGACATTCTCACTCAGATGAATAAAGATATAGGGAAAACATGGTAACTAAATAAAACATGAAGAAGCCAAGTCAGAACAGAAAAGGTAGAGTTTTTTTTTTTTTTTAATTTTATTTATTTATGATAGTCATACAGAGAGAAAGAGAGAGGCAGAGACACAGGCAGAGGGAGAAGCAGGCTCCATGTGCCGGGAGCCTGATGTGGGATTCGATCCCGGGTCTCCAGGATCGCGCCCTGGGCCAAAGGCAGGCGCCAAACCGCTGCGCCACCCAGGGATCCCGAAAAGGTAGAGTTTTAAGCAGGATTCATAAATAGAATTTTATATAATTATAAAGTACAATAGTAAAAAAATAAACATAAAATAATAATTTTAAAGACTATCTGATTCCATTTCCTCACTTTAATGATTAAAAAAAAAATAAATGCCAGAAAGACTTTTATAAGGTCACTGAGATATGTGAGTGGAAGTCAACTCTGAATCCAGTGGCTATTCCCCTGCATTCAGAAGCTCTCCTCTGTTAGGCACCTCATGTAGAGGTTGTAGCAAGCACACCATACTCCAAAAGTCTGGGAGGCTGTATTTCTTTAAAACAGAATTTATCAAATGAGCCAGACACACAAACCTACAAAAGAATTCTTATTAGTGAACAAATAGCTGAATCATTGAGTCTTTTTTACTTTTAACTTCAGAGTTTTATGATTCATTCAGGTTGATATGAGAGGTCAGTCTCACCACAAAAAGTCTGAAAAATTAGGGAAAAAGTAGAAAAAGGAGAAAAAAATGATGGTCAAACTCACAGAACTATAGGTGATCATTACCTAGAGCATTTTCGGCCAAAACCCACTGAGCTCACCACCAAGAGGCAAGGCAGGAGCAGACATTCTAGACATGTTTGCCACCTTGATAACTTCTGCTCTATAGAGTGGGAAAGGTGGGAGCTGGGAGGAGGAGGGTAGAAGTAGTGCAGGCAACCTACCCATACTATCTTTAAAAATCCTTAGGCTTCAATGGACCAAGATAAGCTTTCTGAGGTCATGGACTATAAAAATAGAGCAATTCCAGCAGAAGGCACAAATATGTATGTAGTCCACAGGTATTCTTTTGGGAGCTGTAGTGTTTCATTGGGGCAGGTAGAAAAAAATTTCATTTGTAATCTAAGATTTTCCAGTTTTCTGTGGATATATTCCTGGAACCTTTTGATTAAACATACATTGCATACATTTATATAACATACGATCAGTTTGATTCTCTATATACATACATATATATGTGTGTATATATATATATATATTTACAGTTTGATTCTATATATGCATATATAATTGGATTATATATGTTTATGCGCTAGAGAATCTAATCTGTCTTTATGCATCTTTATGTATTTCCCAAATATATTGAAAGAGGAAACCCTTTTACTATATTATGCATGATGGGAATTTGTGATCTTTCATAGGACCAGGAAAAGCAAAATTGATGTGATGTGTTCACATTTGGACAATAATTCCCCATTTCAGGCTTTTAATATATTTTATACACAATTCTTAAAATGATTAAAATACAAATATAGATTCAGTAGGTCTCACATAATCTTTACCTGATTCCAAACTGGCTGATGAAAACATCACTTAGGGTACAGATTCTCATCTGTATCAGAATCTACTAAACCCCACATATGGAGAATCTAATCCAGTAGAGCCAAACCAAGAATAGGATGTATGCTCTTTAAAAGCCGCAGAAAGCCAGATAATCTGTCAAATATTTAACTTTAAGAACTTCTGACTCATAGTGTCATCACTGGCCCCTAGCACAAATCCTATAAATTAAACCCTCTAAAGCTTAAATATGAGAAATATTATCAAGAAACAAAGACCTATCTTGATAAGAAGCTTTTACACAGCAAAAGATACCTTCAACAAAACTCAAAAACAACCTACAGAATGGGAGAAGATATTTGCAAATGACGTATCAGATAAAGGGCTAGTTTCCAAGATCTATAAAGAACTTATTAAACTCAACACCAAAGAAACAAACAATCCAATCATGAAATGGGCAAAAGACATGAAGAGAAATCTCACAGAGGAAGACATAGACATGGCCAACACGCACATGAGAAAATGCTCCGCATCACTTGCCATCAGAAATATAAATCAAAACCACAATGAGATACCACCTCACACCAGTGAGAATGGGGAACATTAACAAGGCAGGAAACCACAAATGCTGGAGAGGATACGGAGAAAAGGGAACCCTCTTACACGGTTGGTGGGAATGTGAACTGGTGCAGCCACTCTGGAAAACTGTGTGGAGGTTCCTCAAAGAGTTAAAAATAGACCTGCCCTACGACCCAGCAATTGCACTGTTGGGGATTTACCCCAAAGGTACAGATGCAGGGAAACGCTGGGACACCTGCACCCTGATGTTTATAGCAGCAATGTCCACAATAGCCAAACGTGGAAGGAGCCTCGGTGTCCATCGAAAGATGAATGGATAAAGAAGATGTGGTTTATGTATACAATGGAATATTCCTCAGCCACTAGAAATGACAGATACCCACCATTTGCTTCGACGTGGATGGAACTGGAGGGTATCATGCTGAGTGAAGTAAGTCAATCGGAGAAGGACAAACATTATACGGTCTCATTCATTTGGGGAATATAAAAAATAGTGAAAGGGAATAAAGGGGAAAAGAGAAAAAATGATTGGGAAATACCATAAAGGGAGACAGAACATGAAAGACTCCTAACTCTGGGAAATGAACTAGGGGTGGTAGAAGGGGAGGTGGGTGGGGGGTGGGGGTGACTGGGTGATGGGCACTGAGGTGGGCACTTGACCGGATGAGCACTGGGTGTTATTCTATATGTTGGCAAATTGAACACCAATAAAAAATAAATTTATAAAAATAAAAAAAAGATACATAAAAAAAGAAACAAAGACCTAAAGTCATGTGACAAGTCCTTCAGAATGCTGAAGGACCAGTGTCAACCAAACACTGGGGTGAAGCAAACTGAGAGTCAGCTCCTCCCACCAACATATCAAACTCCTCAACGGTAGTAGTGATGTCTCAATTGGATCTCTAGCTTCTCGCACAAAGCTTGGTCCTGAAAAATTACTTGATGAATGAAAATTGCTTACTTGTGAAGAACAGTGGACCATAGACATTTTTGTAATGTCTATATGACTGAGAGACCAGAAAGTCAAAAGAACTAGGAAAGTATGTTAGGTCTAGATATTTATTATTCACTTTCATATTGCATGAAATTTAAACCAAAATTTAGATGGTCAAAGACATGGAAGTTGATGTTATACTTAATATATGAGTGAGCGGCTCTAGTGTTTATTCCTCATCTTTTCTCTCATCTATTTCTCATCTTTTCTTTTTTTTGTTTCAAGACTAAGAAATCATATATATGTATGATCATATATATATATGAAAACAAAGGGATCATATGTTTATTGATCCCTTTCTCTTGCCATTAACAAGAGATGAAGGTAGCTATCTTCAAAGGATTCAGTGATGAGGATGCTGAAGGAAGGCAGTACAGTAGGAGTAGTAGGACCACCATGCCAAGTGATCATTCTGGTGAAGTGGGAAGGGTAGATCCCTGCTGTACCAAAGTCTTTTTAAAAATGATGATGATTTATATGTAGAAGCCACGGCCCTTTCATGCCTTTTATGTCTGAGTCTTTAAGGAGGGGATAAGAGAAGTGCAAGAAGGATACCAGCTGAGACAACATGAGCTAAATCTTTATTAAGCATAACATGACATTAACTGGCACCTCATTTCCTCTCAAATGCCAGATTACAAAGGTTTTACTGTGTGTACACCTCACATCTATAGGGTAATGAGATGGGGTTTTTATGTGGTTTATGGAAAGCAGTTCTCACTATTTTACAGCCACTTCCCACCCTGTTCCCTATTCTCAGCAGTAAATTCTCTTTCTTTTAATGTTCTATATCCTTATTTCAATTTCTAATCTCTCTTAGGTCAACATTATTTAAACGCCCAATAAGTTCAACTTCAAGTTTCTCTCACTGTTCATCTCTGAGCCATCCCATCTGAATTTTGCATTTATTAGGACTGAGAAAGAGAGAAATTTTTTGGTTGAAATTCATATTCATCTGTTTACAATTTCTATTGCATAGACAGGAAAATTGAATTATAAAGAAACTAACATTATTCTTCTAGATCACTAAGTACTTCATCAATAGGAAAAGCAGAGAAAAGAAACAAATTTGCATTTAAAACATTTTAAGAAAGAAGTTTTGTTTTGTTTTGTTTTTTTGTTTTTGTTTTTAACTTAGTCTTTACCAACAAATTATTCAATTGATTGACATGGGAAGAAACTGTAGGAGGCAGCCTGGGTGGCTCAGCGGGGTTCAGTGATGCCTTCAGCTCAGGGCGTGATCCTGGAGACCCAGGATCGAGTCCCACGTCAGGCTCCCTGCATGGAGCCTGCTTCTCCCTCTGCCTCTCTTTCTGTATCTCTCATGAATAAAAAAAAAAAAAATCTTAAAAAAAAAAGAAACTGTAGGGTTCTCAGGCCATCTAAAATAATCTACAATCAGTAGATTTAGGGGGAAAAAAAACGATTTGTTTGTGGGGAAAAAAAGTGGAAATATGTTATCAATTAGAACCATAGCATACCCTGATACTATTGGAAAGAGAGATAACTTTTGGATTGTAACATACAGTTTTATGCTGCTTCTCCCTTTAGATTTGGAGTTTGAGTAATATCAAAAGAAAAGCTTTCTAGTTTCTCACAATTCACAGGAGGCTTGTGTTTCTGCACTCTTGCTCATATCCCCAAATTCTGTTATACTAGTCTCCATCTCTCCCTTGGGAGAAGATGATGCCTCTTCCTCCCATGCAGAGCTGGCCTCCACATGGTAATGAAACCCACTGAGGAATGCAGGAAAAATCATGAAAAAGAAAAACCAGGTTAAATGATACTCCAACTGCTAAATCTCAATGATGTCAGCTCCTTAAGAAACATGTGCATATGTGTTTTCCCTCAAAAATCCTACTTAAAGTTCCAATGATCCTACACGCTGAATTATTTTTTACATTCTCTCAAATTCTATGTACACACCTAAATCATCCTGTATGTACCATATGACATTCAGAGAAAAGGGGCTTAAAGACATTAAACCTCTGTTTGGACATGAAGAGGAAATAACCATTGTGAAATTTCTCAGCAAAATCAGTGTACTGGGAGTGACTTGGAAGGTTAGAAGAAATTCCTTTTTTTCTGCTGCAGCTGCTTAAACACTGGCTAGAAATTAAGACTTTGGAACAGCTTCTTTACTTTATGGCTATGATGCAACTCAGTGGTTTCAAACTCTTTACCAAGGACAAGCCAAACCTGAAAATAGGTGTGTTTTCCACTAGTTCTTTAGAAAAGAAAATGTTTAGCTTTCCCTAGTCTGTCAATCTTGTGGTAAGGAAATGCCACTGGGGCACCTTTTATAAGAATGTGGACTTAGAAACAGCTGTACAAATCATAAAATGAGTTTTTTCCCCCTTTTAATCGGGCTGGCATTCAAGTCAATGGGCATTTTTAGAGACAAAGTATAAAGCAGACTCACTTTGAAAGTTAATCCAGAGGAGAGGCATACACCACCAGGACAACCTGTTTACAAGTGGATATTGTAATCATAAACACTGGAAAAATGAGGGAAAATCATTTATGATACTATAAGTAAAGCTCTCCTAGAGCTGTCTACTTGCCTATAGACAGAAAAAGCAAATTGATATAAAAGCCCAGCATCTCTGGAAAAAGAGAAAAATGTCCTTGAGAGATGAGATGGAGGATATTATTCTTTCATGAACTAATAATACTCTCCCCTTATCAGTTTTAAATGAAAAAAAAAAAAAAAAACTGCTAAAAATCCCCAAACAGTAAGCTAAAGGCTTCATTGTTCACAGCAGTAACCAATGAAATGCTGAAACTGATTTCAACTCTAGAATAACACAAAAACAGTAAATTATTTTCTTCCCCTTTACACTTCTCTCCACCCCCACCAAAAAAAATTTGCTGTTAGACTTCACATCATTAAAATGTAATTTTATCTTACTCCACGTCTGCCTTTGTTGCTGCTAAGGGTCTACCATTCTTTCTTCCCACACCAACTGGAATGAAGACACTATTGACAGAAGGCAGAACCACAGGTGTCCTTCCAACAACACTGGATGGGACCCACTATTTAATTGTGCAGTGCAATATGTCCCCCACACAGGTTCCAAAGGCTCTGTTTTAACGGAATCTAATATGGTAGAGTGTGGTTAGGACAGACCTCCTTTCCTCGTTCTCTTCCTTCCCTTGTGAGAAAGAATATAATTCAGGAGAGACAATAAAGACTCAGGTCTAGGATAAGCTTCTCCATTTAAATTGGTTCAATATGTTCTGGTCATCTAACCTTGTGCGTTGCACAAAGATTTTGCAAAGAAAAGTGAACCCTGCCTCTTTAGCGAACTGATTTCAGAGAAGCAAAAAAGCAACTTCTTTTACAAATAAATTGCTCTGAAACAATTTCCCCTAAGATTTCAATTTCTAAAAATCTCTGTATGGCTTCATAGAGCAGATCTAGAGGAAAGGGGTACTGTGGTAATCTCCCAGGACATCACTCAGGGGGTTGGAGAAATAACCTCGAATTTGGCCAGTAAAGACAGGGAAGAAAAGTTCAAATTGCTAGATTCATAACTGTTGGGAAACTAAGTGCTGGTGGGGGAACACTCAAGCCACTAGGATGGAAAGAGTCACCAAACTCTTATAGAAAGATAAATAAATGGGCATGACCCACCTTCCTCTTTTTCCCCTACACTTTTCCTGCATATTTACTGCGGGCAGCTGAGTATATCATTCAACAGTAATCGGCATTTAATGAGTACCGATTATAAGAGAGGCACAGAGCAAGATCCTAATTACAGAAAGTCAATCAAGACATGATTCTCAACAATAATGCAAATAAAAATCCTTCAATACAATGCTGCTCATTTGGCTCTGAATCTGTCATCAGTCGCATAATGGCTGATGTGATCTCTGTGGGTCAAAATTTTCTGAGGGCTCTGGATGTGTCAACAACTCTGGTAGGCACTTTAAATCTGTTTCTTTTTTTTTTTTTTTTTTTTTTGAATTTTTATTTATTTATGATAGGCACACAGTGAGAGAGAGAGAGGCAGAGACACAGGCAGAGGGAGAAGCAGGCTCCATGCACCGGGAGCCCGACGTGGGATTCGATCCCGGGTCTCCAGGATCGCGCCCTGGGCCAAAGGCAGGCGCCAAACCGCTGCGCCACCCAGGGATCCCTTAAATCTGTTTCTTAATTATAACCTTCCCAATTAGCACTGTGCGCTAAATGTTATCTACTTACTGTGAACCTGATTCTGAGCAATGAAATAACTTGCCCCAAATCACTTGTAAATGGCAGAACTAAGGTTTTGATGTATTTATGGCTCAAACCCTATGGCCTATTAACATGTAGGTGTTGGTGTTCTTCATTTAGGTAGTTTATGCAACTAAATTCTGTGAAACTATGTTTGACAATCCCTTGCCACCCTTGTTCCTTTGGACCATTTTGTATGCAGAAACGGAAGCACAAGAAAGAATGATGATGAAGTATGAATCTTTCTCATTGATGAACATTTCAAATTGGATACACACTCATTTGGAATATACTCTTTCTTTCATCCCACAGGAGATGTGGTTCCACATATCTGGCTGCCAGAGAGAAACTGTAGCTGACTAGAAACATTACACAGCACTATGGAAGTCTGCAATGCAGCATCTGCATTACACGTTCTGATCATAGCTAAGATGAAGCTCACAGTTTCTTCAGGTGTTAGATACAATTAGAATAGTTCAGCATGAAAAGAGAGAATAAATCAAAACTAATTTAACTTGCTTCACAGGGGTCCACCAGCTTCCTGCAATTATTTTTTAAGAACTCATATTTGTACCACGGATTTGAACTTTGTTATACATGATTATATTTATTATTTTATCCTTTCTCCATAAAGATTAATTTATTTTAAAAATTAATTAATACAGAGGCTAATAAAATTTCACAAATTGTTTAGTTTATTAATATATTATTAACTCAAAAGATTCTTTATGTGATTTGTATAACTGGAAAGTAGATTATGTCTCAAATACAAGGAGTATTTTGAGTTCTTATACTGTATTTCGACATGCTATTTATTTGAAAAACTAATATGTTATTACAAACTAACTTGCTTTATATATAAAATGGAATATTACTCAGCCATTAGAAAGGACAAATACCCACCATTTGCTTTGATGTGGACGGAACTGGAGGGTATTATGCTGAGTGAAGTAAATCAATCGGAGAATGACAATCATTATATGGTTTCACTCATACGGGGAATATAAGAAATAGTGAAAGAGATTATAGGGGACAGAAGAGAAAATGAGTGCTAAAAATTCAAGAGGGAGACAAAACATGAGAGACTCCTAACTCTGGGAAACAAACAAGGGGTAGTGGAAGGGGAAGCAGGTAGGGGGATGGGGTGACTGGGTGATGGGCACTAAGGGGGGCACTTGATGGGATGAGTACTGGGTCTTACACTATATGTTGCCAAATCGAAATTATATATATATAAAATAAAAATAAATGGGGAAAAAACTAACTTGCTCTTAGGTTTATGCAAATACTCATTTTGATGTACAGATATGCACTTATTATTGGACAGAGGTCTGATAGATAACTGTCATTAACTTGGAATAGACATAAAATTTAGGAGGGATGACATTGTAAGTCATATAGTGGACAACTGTCTCTCATCCTTAGTCCTCAGAATAGTTATAGAGGTAAGAAAGAAGGTGGATGGATCCATGTTTATTTATTTGACATATACTTATTAAGCATTCACCATGGAAGAGGTATATCCCAAATAGTCAACTTGGCAAGGCCTATTTTGACTACTCAAAAATGAGTAACAAGATTCGTGTGGCTAGAGTAAAATGTTCTGGAGTTGAGTGGTAGGAGATGAGATCAGAGGGCATAGACATTTCAAATCATATAGGGCGTTGGATGTTACTGCAATAACACTGAGTTTTATTATGAGTGAAATGGGAAGCCAATGGGGGGTATTAATTAGAGGCATTGTATAATCTGAGAATATACTATCTGAACTTGCTTCTTCTGTTTTAACGAATATTATTCATCTATGAGCTGGATCTTTACAGCCAGCTTATATTCTTGAGTCCTTTATACAAGATCAGGAGTCTAGAGGTTTTGCTAGGTCCATTAATGGAACATTTAAGGAGGAAGAACTGTTAATCTAAGGAAGGTAGAGGAATAAGGTGGAGGGATGCTTGCCAAAACTCAGAAAGAGGTAAATGTTTTGCATTGACCAAAGGTAGATGGTCAGATAGGGAGTTAAACAAAAGACAAACTAGAATTGGGGAGTTGTGGTACTGTAGCAGGAATACAGGAGTGGGTGCAGACCAAAAGCCATCAATCTGCCATCAAAGATAAGACTAAAATCAACATTACCACATATTACCGGGAGTTTCAAGGATTCCAAATGAAAGTCTGCCTGTCATTACAAATAATGTCTTCTACATGAAGAGAATAAAAATTTTGCTAAAATTCTGGCAAATAATCTTTTGATAATGTCTTACAGTTGCATTAACTTTAATTTTTTTATCTTTAAAAAGTTTAAAGCCTGCCATTTCTCAATGAGGAAACTCAATTTAGAGAATTTAATCCAAAAGACATGCAACACTTAATGGGCAAACCAGTCATTATACTCAAATATTCTGATTCTCAACCTAGTAAGCTTTTCATCATTCATTTAGGCTTCTAAAAATACCTCACTTCTATTATTTCAGACCATTGAATTGCAGATTTTTTTACCATAACATTTCACATTTTTTAGGAGTCATTGAGAGAAAAACGTTAATTTATAACCTAAAGAGCTTTATTACACAAAAAGTCCTGATAAGATCCATTATAAAGTGAGCTAGTCATTGAAAACTGTTGTTAAAGAAGTGAGAAATCAAGATTCTCTTCTCTGATGGCTACATAAATATTACACAAAGCAAGCAGATAGGAGGAGAGGCATGATTGTGAAGAATGAGTAATCATATGTAACTAACATTTGGAATCAAGGAACAAGTGGGGTTAAAAAGTCAGGATATAGTGTCACTGAGTCACAGGCTATAATGGATGACTAAAAATATGCAAAATTGAACAAAAGTAGCATCCAAATATTTAGGAAATCTACATCAGGGAAATCTACACTCCAAAAGGGAGTGATTTTGTCCTCTCTCCTTCACTAGGAGACTTTTGGCAACATCTGGAGACTTTTTTGTTCTCATAATTGGGGGTGCTACTGGTATTTTATATCTTTTAATGCATAAAAGTTCCCACAACCAGATTTATCCAGTCCACAACGTTAATGGTGCTGAAGTTGGGAAACACTAATGTAGATGAATATTTTACTGCAAAAACCACTCTGAAGGGAATTATTCTTTTTTGAATTAGTTTCAATCGAGAAATCAATGGTGGATTATCCATAAATCAGGTTTAAATGCTTTTGAAAGGTTGGAGGATAATTCAGTCACCAATTACCAGGAAAGGAGACAAGAAGAGAGTGATGGATGTCTACCATGGAGTACTATACAGTATTTAGAAGCAACAGGATAATATACACGTAGTACCATCCAAAACCAGTGCTGATTAATAGGGGTAGATATATTTATTAAAATATTCTTTACTATATAACAAGTATAACAAAAACAAAATACACATACAATAATACACATTTTACAAAAACACCAATAAAAAAGATATTTGTTCAATTTTTTAGCATCATTCTCTATCTGGAGGGAGAAAACAGAGGGAATGGATAGAAGAAAAAGGATCAGCTAACCAGTTAATCAAGAGAGACACTAAGAAGATAATGTACCATCAATTGAAATTTATGATTACTTCAATCCTATTCATCTGATGTTAAAATAGATATATACTACTAAAAATATTAACCCTAAGTGTGCATAGTCAAAATCAGACAGATGGTAATCAAATTGAATTTTAATTATTCACATCTGGATTCATAGATTTTTCTCATCAAGGAGAGATATGAAAGAAACATTTTGGAGGGGAATAAATAACTGCTTCTTAGATTAAGTAATTTTAGAATCCATATGGAAAGGAAATACACTGAGTTCTGCATAAAAAACAGGAAGTGAATCAGAAATTATATAAACCACTATATATTAGTGATCAGTATATTATTAAGTTTCACATTCTACTGAGAATAGAAAAGCCAAGAAACATCGAACACATGCTAACTCAATTTTATAAAAGGGACCTACATCAAAATGTGAATATTAGAAAAAAATGCAAAGGAGTTGGAAAAAAAATAATCTACCAGAAACCTGGAGACTGTTTAAAACACCTTATTAGAAGCTCAAGCAAAGTGTGTACCAAGGATCAAGAAATCCAGGTGCTCAAACAGAATCCCTGTATGGATAACTGGTAAAGCAAAAGAGGTCATTGTGGGGGGGGGGGGGGGGGGGGATGACATTTTTAATGGTATAATTAGCCAAAGGAGCAAAACAAGAAAATCCACAAAGTAAGGAAAATCAGGTGCAAAAAACACAAGGCCAACTAAAATGACTTTAAGGAACTCTGTGCTTGATATTCCAAAGAAAATAATAAAAAAAGATTTTTTAAAAAATAAGTCAACAGTAAGATGCCAGCTCAACAATCATTAGGGCTTCTGACACAATACAATGATGGTGGTGGAAAAGCTGTCCCTTGGAATTAAAAGTATCTGAGAAAAGGAATCAGAGGATTCTTTCTTAGTTTTCATTATGAAAAAAATTTTTAAAATAGCGGACTATCTACTTCCAAATAGTACTGAAAATTAATATATATATATATATATATATATATATATATATATCAAGGGATTTTTAAAAATTTATAATTCTATGTAGTCTACATATCAATTGTTTGCCATCATAATTAAGTGAGTGACATTTTTAAAGTATGGATTTGGGGGCCTTAATCCTGGGAGATTGTATTACAGACATTCAAATGGTAGAGTTGTGACTGTCTTTTTAAGAAGTTCTCCCATGATTTTAACAATCACCTTGCTTTGGAACCATTTTTCTAGATATCATTAACAACCAGTTTAAATATATGCAATTGTCATGGCTAAAATAAGTCATTATTAAATCATCTGTCACAGCAAGTTGCCCAAATCCATACTCGGCCAGAGCACTGGGACAAACTAATAGCTACTATAATTCTTACCCAGAGATGATGCTAAAAAGTACAAAATGTGGATAAAATATGCCCACCTCCTTAGCTGACCATCTGGAACTGTGACAAAAATCAAGATGATTCTACATTGAAATATGCATAGCAACTGAATGGAAAGGAAATATGATACTATTCAAAGAGAAAAATAATGTTCCTATTATTAGGATTTGGGAGAACTTTACAAGAAAAAAAACAGGTACTATACTTTATTCAGCATTTAAATAATACAAAGTTATATAATTAATGGTTGACCAGCACGGAATGCAAAGATCAATTTTTTTAGAAGAGTAACTTGTAGACAAAAACAAAAAACAAAACAAACAAACAAAAAAACAAAGACAAAGGCTGGGGAGAGAGAAGCTCTTTCAATGCTGAGGAAAAGGTACCATCTTGTAGTGGTAATTTTGTATGTTTACTTGGCTTGGCCAGTGGTACATAGATACTTAATCAAACATAATTTTGAATGTTTCTGTGAAAGTGGTTTTGTTTTGCTCTGTTTTAAATGTCATTTTAATTCTAGTGTAGTTAGTGCATACAGCGTTATATTAGTTTCAGGTGTCTAAGAAATCAATTCAACAATTCCATATATTACTTAGTGTTCATCAAGGTAACTGTACTTTTAATCCCTTTCACCTATTTCATCCATCCCTCCCTCCAGTAATCCTCAGATTGTTCTCTATAGTTAAGGAATCTGTTTTGTGGTTTGTGTCTCATTTTTCTTGCTTTCATTTTGTTTCTTAAATTCCACATATCAGTGAAACCATATGGTATTTGTCTTTCACTGACTGACTTTTTTGCTTAGCATTTTACTCTATGGATCCCTTCACATTGTTGCAAATGGCAAGATTTCATCCTTTTCTATGAGTAAATAATATTCCATTATATATATTATATATATTATATATATATATATATATATATATATATATATATATATATATATAATCTTCTTTATCCATTCATCAGTTGATAGACACTTGGGCTGTTTCCATAATTTGGCTATCGGACTTAATACTGCTATAAACATCATGGTGCATGTATCCCTCTGAATCAGTATTTTTGTATTCTTTGGGCAAATACCAAAGTAGCGTAACTGCCAGATTGTAGGGTAGTTCCATTTTTAACTTTCTGGGGAATCTCCACGCTGTTTTCCAGAGTGGCTACACCAAGTTGCATTCCCATGAACAGTGTAAGAGGGTTCCCTTTTTTCCACATCCTCACCAACACCTGTTATTTCTTGTGTTGTAGTAATTTTAGCCATTCTGACAGTCATAAAGTGGTATCTCATTGTACTTTTGATCTGCATTGCCCTGATGGTAAGTGATATTGAGCATCTTTTCATGTATCTGTTGGCCATCTATATTCCTCTTTGGAAAAAGGTCTATTTGTGTCTTCTGATCGTTTTTTAATTGGATTATTCATTTTTGGGGTTTTTAATAAGTTCTTTATGTATTGTGGATACTAACCCTTTATCAGATATATAATTTGCATATATCTTCTCCAATTCTGTAGGATGCTGTTTAGTTTTGGTGATTGTTTCCTTCACTGTGAAGAAGCCTTTTATTTTGATGTGCTCTTAATAGTTATTTTTGCTTTTGTTTCCTTTGATTCAGGTAAATATCTAGAAAAAAGTTGCTACAGCTCATGACAAGAAGTTACTGCTTGTGTTCTTTTCTAGGATTTTTATGGCTTCAGATCTCATATTTAAGTCTTTAATCCACTTTAATTTTATTTTTGTGTATGGTGTAATAAAATGGCCCAGTTTCATTCTTTTGCATGTTTCTGACCAGTTTCCTCAACACCATTTGTTGAAGAGACTATCATTTTCCTATTGGATATTCTTTCCTGCATCGTCAAAGATTAATTGACCATAGTCAGTTGTAGGTTCATTTCTGGGTTTTCTATTCTATTCCATTGATCTATGTATTTATGTTTGTGCCAGTATCATAGTGTTTTGATGACTACAACTTTGTAACATAACTTGAAGTCTGGAATGTGATGCCTCTAGTTTTGCTTTTCTTTTTCAAGATTGCTTTGGCTATTCAAGGTCTTTTGTGTTTCCAATCCAAATTTTAGAAATGTTTGTTCTAGTTCTGTGAAAAATGCTGCTGGTATTTTGATAGGGATTACATTAAATGTGTAGATTGCTTTGGGTCGTATAGACATTTTAACAATGTTTGTTCTTTCGATCCATGTGCATAGAATGCCTATTTTTTTGTGTCCACTTCAATTTCTTTCATCAGTGTTTTATAGTTCTCAGAGGATAGATCTTTGACCACTTTGGTTAGGTTTATTACTAGGTATCTTATGGTTTTTGGTGTAATAATTAATGGGATTGATTCCTTAATCTCCCTTTTTGCTGCTTAATTTTATTTGTATAGAAATGCAAGTTTTTTAAAGTTGATTTTGTATCCTGGAACTTTACTGAATTTGCTTATCAGTTCTAACATTTCTGGGTGGACTATTTCTGGTTTTCTATATAGAATATCTTGTCATCTGCAAATAGTGAAAATTTTACTTCTTCCTTACTGATTTGGATGACTTTCATTTCTTTTTCTCACCTAATTGCTGTGACTCAGACTTCCAGTAGTATGTTAAATAACAGTGGTGACAATGGATGTCCCTATCTTGTTGCTGAGAATAGGGGAAAAGCTGTTTTTCCCCATTAAGGTTATTAGCTGTGGGTTTTTCCACAGATGGCCTTTATTATGTTGACGTATGATCCATCTAAACTGACTTTGTTGAGGGTTTTTATCATGAGTGGATATTGTATTTTGTCAAATCCTTTTTCTGAATCTGTTGAAAAGATCATATGGTTCTTATCCTTTCTTTTATTAATTTGTGCATATTGAACCACATTTGCAACCCAGGAATAAATCCCACTTGGTCATTATGAATGATTTTTTAATGTGTTGTTGGATTCAGTTTGCTAGTATTTTATTGAGAATTTTTGCATCCATGTTCATCAGGGATATTAGCCTCTAGTTCTCTAGTATAATAGTGTCTTTGTCTGTTTTGATATCAGGGTAATGCTGGCCTCGTAGAATGAATCTGGAAGTTGTCCTTCCTCTTCTGTTTTTTGGAATAGTTTGAGAAAAATAGATATTAATTCTTCTTTAAATATTTGGTAGAATTCCCTTGGGAAGCCATCTGGTCCTGGACTTTTGCTTTTTGGGAGTTTTTTTTATTATCAATTCAATTTCTTTGCTGACTATCCAAGTTTTCTATTTCTTCCTGTTTCAGTGTTTGTAGCCTATATATTTCTAGGAATCTATCCATAACTTCCAAATTGTTCAATTTTGAGGCATATAACTTTTCGTATTATTCTCACAATGGTTTGTAATTTTGTATGTTGGCTACTTCTTCTCTCTCATTATGATTTTATTTATTCGGATCTTTTCTCTTTTCCTTTTGATGAGTTTGGCTAGAAGTTTATCAAGTGTATTAATTTTTCCAAAGAATCAGCTCCTGGTTTCATTGATCTGTTTTATTGTTTGTTTTAGTTCTATATCATTTATTTCTGCTCTAGGCTTTATTATTTCTCTCCTTCTGCTGACTTTAGGCTTCACTGGCTGTTCTTTTTTTAGCTACTTTAGGTGTAAGGTTAGGTATTTGAGATTTTTCTAGCTTCTTGAGGTAAGCCTGTATTGCTATCTACTTCCCTCCTAAGACCCCTTTTGCTGCATCTCAAAGGTTTTGGCTCATGTCATTTTATTCATTCTGACACCCTATCTTTTGAGTGGAGCATTTAGTCCATTTACAGAGTTTCTGTTATTATTGTTGTTGTTGTTGTTGTTATTTATTAGAGAATGAGGAGGGTTGAAGCAAACGGCAAAGAAGAGAGAGCACCTTAAACAGGCTCTGCACCCAGCATGGAGCCTGATGGGGGACCCAGTCTCACAACACTGCAATCATGACTTAAGCTGAAGTCAAGAGTCAAATGCTTAACTGACTAAGCCACCCAGGTGCCCCTGGAGGAATTATTCATAGCTATGCATTTAGTATCATGTTATTACTGGTTTTGTCATTGTTTCTGGATTTTCTCTGATCCTTTCTTGTCTTTGTCACCTTTGGTCTTTCCTTTCCATTCAAAGAGTCCCCTTTAGTATTTCTTTTAGGCCTGTTTTAGTGGTCACACACTCTTTTAGTTTTTGTTTGCCTGGAAAACTGTCCTTATATTCTGAATGACAGTCTTGCTGGATAGAGTATTCCTTTCTGCAGATTTTTCCCTTTCAGCACCTTGAATATATCACACCATTCTCTTCTGGCTTGCCAAAGTTCTCCTGATAAATCTCCAGCTAGCCTTACAGGTTCTCTCTTGTAAGTTAAGGACATGCTTTATCTTGCTGTTCTTAAGGTATTTCTCTTTAGCACTATATTTTGCAAACTGAATTATAATACATCTTGGTGTTGGCTTGCTTTTGCTGATTTTGATGGGAGCTCACTGTGTTCCCTAGATCTGAATGCCTGTTTCCTTCCCCAGATTAGGGAAGTTTTCAGCTATTATTTCCTCAAATAAATTTTCTGTCCCCCTTTCACTCTTTTCTTCTTCAGGAACTCCTATAATACAAATATTGCTACATTTGATGGTGCCATTGAGTTTCCTAAGTCTATTATTGTGTAGCATACTTCTTCTTCTCTTGTTCAGCTTCATTAATTTCCATTACTCTGCCTTCTAGGTCACTAATTTGTTCCTCTGTTTCTTTCAGTCTGCTGTTCACTGCATCGAACCTGTTTCTAATCACATTTATTGCACTCTTCATCTCTGAATGATTCTTTTTTAACTCTTTTATCTCCGTGGTAAGGGTCTTACTGACGTCTTTTATTCTTTTTGCAAGCCTAATGAGTGTCCTTATGATTTTTGCTTTAAATTCTCCGTCAGGTATGTTACTTATATCTGTTTCACGTAAAGCTCTAGCTGTGGCCTTATCTTCTTCTTTCATTCAGTATGAAATCTTCTCTCTTGGCATTTTATGTAACTCTCTGCCTTCATCTCTGAGTTAGAAAAGCCAGTTATGTCTCCTACTCCTGAAAGTAATAGCCTGATGAACAAGAGGTCATGTCATACCCAGTCCCTGGCATTTCAAAGACCGTCCCAGGTGTATGCTGTGTGCACTCTGCTGTTGTGCTTTGGCTGCTCTTTCCCTTGGGCTAGTCATCTGCAGAGTCTCTTCTTGCCTGCTGTAGGCAGCGTTTGGTCCCTGGCCTGAATACGGTGAGTTGAAACTAGGGGTGCTCTGATCTGCTTGTGAAATAAGACCTGAATGACCTTCACCAGAACAGATAGCCTGAAGAACCCTTTGGTCAGAAGACATTTCGTGGGAAGGGATTTGTGTTGTTCTTTTTCAAAGGGGCCCATCAGGCTGGGACTGAGGTAAGCATGCCTGAGAAGGGAAGTCCCACTAGAGCACAAAAGCGTGGGGTGTGGTGTATGCAAGTTAGGCAGCCAGTGTGAACTGGTTCCTGCAGGTGGCTCTATTTATGCTTAGGGCTGTGGGAGGGAAATGGTGTGGACAACTCCTCTGTTCCTGGAAAGGTGTCTCCATGAACACTACCTCTCAGGGATGTGCTCTGAGAAGAGAGAATAGACTTCCCACTGTGTGCTCCAGTCACTTTTCAGATCCCTGTTTCCATGCTGTCTGTCCCCCAAGCTGTTTGCCTGCCTTTTCTCTAAGAGCACTGCAGTGCCCTCCAGACTATTCCAGCCAAGCCTGATGACCTTAAAGCCCAGGCTTTAAGCCTTGCTTGTTGCAAGAAGTCATGATATTCAGCCCCTCTTATCTTTTAAGCCAATGGCTTTGGGGAAATGTTCTCCTTGTGCATTCCCCTACGTGGCTCCTCTCTCTCACCAATCTCCATGAGCAATGCTCCTTCCCCTCTGCAGTGCCCACAATCCCTTTCTCCCCTCAATCTCATCTCCGCAGTTCCTGCCTTCTTTGATGTGGCCTCTTCCCTCCCTTTTGTTGTAAAGGCTGTTTTGTCAGTCTTCAGGTCAATGTCTGGGGTATTTAAGATGATTTGCTGATGGTTATCCGGTTGTGTTCATGGGACAAAATGAACCTAGGATCCTGCTATTCTGCTGCCATTTTCTTCTCTTTCTTAAAGCTTCTTATTTTGATGCAGTGTTTATGAATGAGACTAATATTTAAATCAGTAGACTTAGTAAAACAGATTGCCTTCTATTATATGCTTGGGCCTCATCTAATCAGTTGAAGGCCTTACTAGAGCAAGAGAATGGTTTCTGTAAGAGAAAATTCTCCTGCCTGTTAGCCCTCCAACTGTAGTGTTAGCTCTTCCTGGTGATACAGCAGCTTGCCACCACCCTTCAGTCTCAAAATGGCACATCAGCTTTACAGATTTGGGACTTTACTTATAATCTCTTCTGCTCCTCCCTCTCTCTCTCTCTCCTATTCCCTCTCCCAATTCCTCTCCCACTCCCTCCCCTTCCCTCTGTTCCATTTCTCTGGAGGACCTTGGCTAGTACACAAGGTATCACCCATCTTATGATCTACCAGGAACTACCTGAACATCTCTGTAATGACTTGAAAGAGGATCACTTAGAGAAACGTCAAGACTTCCAAAGAACACTAAATATTTGAAGAACATGACATGTCTAGTGGAGGAGTATAAACTAAAACTGAGACTTACATATGAATTGGCAGAAGAGTGGAAACTATCTGGGTGAACTAGGAATTACACATACACACACACATATTATACTATAAGGATAATGGTTTTCTCTTGTAGAATCATTCCCCAAAATAATGTCTGAAGAACATGAGGCCAAGAGAACTATGAGAATTATTGGGAAATCAGTTAAAAGAAAAATTAACCAGTAAATGTTTTTATCCTTTAATAAAATATAACTCATCTAAGGTAAGATATTGAATACAGTGCCATGTGCCATAACTTGAGAAAGAAATGACAGCATAAAAAGAGATTCAGAGAAAAGACAACAAGTAGGAGGTGTGTGGGTGTTTTCAAAAAGATGTGAAATTTAAGGAGATTAAAAATTTGGGGATAAGGGTGGAGGTGAAGTTAGAGGAATCAAATTTATAAAATGAATGAAAGAGGTGAATATTATTAATATTTGTTTTTCCAAGCTCTAGGATATTATAATTAGAAAGCATCCCTAGAAGTATAAAAGAAATTATCTCAGAATCAATAAACTAGAAGTAGGTAATAGAACTTAAGGAAGAGCAAATTTAAGTTTCTTCTCAAATATTTGGCCACAGTGTTCTTAATTATGGGTTTTGTCAAGTGGAAAAATGCAATAATTTATCCAAAAATTATAAGTAATCAAAAGAGTAAATGCTATTTATATCATGTGGATTATAGACCTGGACAAATTTTAGGATATTCCCTCTCTAAGATTTGTGCTTCAAAGCAGAGAAAGTATTGTTATTTCCACTGTATTACTAGGGCAATTGAGAAACAAAGTAGTTAACTGATTTTTCTGAGAATTTTTTTCCAAACAATTAAGGAAGATTAAACCCCAGATATTTTGTCTTCTGGAAAATGAGTATTTTTCCCATTGAACATGTGTACGTATATGCATACATGCACATATATACATATACATATATATATTCTATATATCTATAAGGTAAAAATGTTATAAAAATCCAAACAAAATAGAAATATACTGGGCAAATTAGCACATTCATAAAATAGAAACATGGTAGGAGAGACACAGAAAAACAATATTGCTTTTAATCAATCAGCTAAATGGTGATATATTCCTTGTAATCACCACTGCAGTCATATATCTCCTTTTTAAATTTGCAGAAGGCGAACATAAATAATCCTATGACTCTACCATAAAGATTAACATGCCTTAAAAATGATATTACTCTGTTGTAGTGGTTCAAAAAATATGGTTCAGGAGCAGAAGCAGTATCTAGAAACCCATGGAAAATGAAAAATTGGGAGCTCAATTTCAAACCTACTGACTTAGGACTCTGAAGTTAAGACAGAGCAATTTGTGTTTTATTAAGCCCCTCTAGTATGCCTGGTGCATGCTACAGTTTAAGAATTCCTACTTTTAAAAATAGCAATTCTTGGAAATGAGTGCAAAAAAGAACATTTTCTCCACATGTCATTTTTTCCTTCTTCAAGGGTTTTATATATCCTGAAAGAACTTAACTCTTTTAAAAGAGGCTGATTGTGTTAAATGTATCATTAAAAATCATCTTTCAGACTAAAGAAGTAAGCTCCTGTGTCTGACACCTTATGCATAAATAAATAGAGTTCTTTTGCAGAATAAGTGCCTGGGAAGATAGGTAAATAAATTAAAATAGCTCAGATCAGGGTTTTCTTGAAGGACATTTGTTCCTCTCATCACTTGCTCCAAGGAGTTTATTTTTAGTGATCTGGGTCACGAAGGTTTCATTTGTAAATGTTAGAGAGTAAAAACCATTTAACCTTTCTAAGAATGATACAACTATCTCTTCCTTTCCTTAATTTCTAGCTAAAACTACGTAGCTTTATCATATGATTTTTAACAAGACAAAGAGGTTATTGCATCATATCCTAAGAAAACACATAAAAGCTCACGAGTGACCCCATTGGTTAAAATAAGTGTCGTTACAGATATTTATACGTAACTATGTGAGTACTAGTCACTTAATTCTGTTTAAAAAGAAGATGCTACATGTCTAAAGTGACTTTAATCTTGAAATGAAAATAATTGTGAGCACTGGCATTTAGTCTCATTCTAAAAGATCACATTTACAGTTACTTGTCTAAGTTTCAACTCCAGCCGTAGTGTCAGGCTATTACTAATTTGAATAGAAATAGTACTACCTGTAACTACAACCCACATCACATAACAGTTTCAGATCTATTTAAAATACAACTTGTACTTTAAAATTGGAATAGTCAATATTCAAAGTTCTCACACCTTCATTTCCTTATCTGTAGATACACCGTCAAAATGAAAATGCACAGACATAAAATTAGAAACATTGAACTGGAGTATCAAATTTAGGATACGAAAGGTAAAATAATAGAAATGCACAGAATTATAATTTTTTAACTAGTAGTTCTTGATTGCCTTGGAAATGTGTTGGTAAGGAAATGAATTTAATCTATCTGAATATATTTGGGATTCATTCAAATGTCTTGTCTAGGAATTCAAAGAGAAAAGGACACATTACATTTGCAAAAATGAAAATCAAAGTACATTATTCTCTGTCTCTTGTGTTTGTTAAAATAACAATCCTACATTAACTCTACTTAAATTTCATTTGAATTTGCTCCAGAAGGAAAATCCACTCTGATGATATTGATATTCTCAGGGAAAAAAAATTAATGTAACCACTCTTATTAATTTTCTAAAGTAGAATGTTTACCTTGGCTGAGATGAAGGATACCAAGAAAATATTATTTTCTTCCCCCTTGCCCTAGACCAGGAGCTAAATATGAGTCATCACAAAGATAAATATTTTTTTCAAGTTACTGAAAAAATTAATCAGTAGTTCTTTGAATCTGATATGGCATCATCTACATTTCCTTTTAAACTTCTGCTATTTTATCTTTTTCTCTTTTAGGCTCTTTAATTCTAGCTCTGCCACTCCTGACCCTGACATTTGCGCATAAATAAAACTATGGAATTCAACAAGGCAATCGTGGAGTAATAAATAAAATAAGAAATCTCTGAGCAGTTCCTTTCTGTTAAGCCACACAAGTCTGCCCACCTCATCCCCTCATCCAAGAACAAGTAAAAATAAAGCTTAAATGAAGTTGACTCACAAAAGTTTCATCTAGAAATGTTAGTATAATGCAAACCATCATTATTTAGATCAACTAACATTTTTCTCTTCCAGAATGATGGTATTGTCACTTTCTTTCCATCACAGCCCAGCTGAAACCATTTAGTGTTAGGACTTTGTCTTTAATAGGATATAATTGTTATACCATCATAATCTGAGAGACACGTTCCACAAGTACAAATAACTAGACACCTTAAAATATTTTTCAATGCAGAGAAACATCAATGAGTGTGTATTTGTTCCCCTTATCTGGTACTGCACACTCAATTCTGTTCAGCAAATAATGATTAGCTTTCTTAGTTTTGATCAAGAATGGGAATACTGAGTCAATCTATAAGCCGAAAATGTTATAAAAAATCCAAACAAAATAGAAATATACTGGGTAAATTAGCACATTCATAAAATAGAAACATGGTAGGAGAGACACAGGAAAACAAGTAGATGAACTAAAATTGCCATTTCAAAAAAATAAAATAAAATAAAATAAAATAAAATAAAATAAAATAAAATAAAATAAAATAAAATTGCCATTTCTTGTGAATATGTATATGATATAGTTAGGTCAGTAGCATTACTTAAAGTTAACCTTCATAAAATATGTGTGATATAGAGTCCCTGTAAACAACTTTCAAAGTGCTACACAACTATTATTTTTAAATTAAACCAAAAACTAACTACAAACATACCACCTGAGGCCATACATGAAAGATAAATCTTGTTTTCCTTAGTGACATGTTTATACACTCTAACAATAGCTTCTTTGAATGTGAATAGGCTTGTATATATACAAAAATCTTTGAATACATTAATATAAAGTATTTTATAATCAATGAAAAGTTTTTCTCCAAATACCTACTCCATACTTATTTATTTCTCCATGCTCTTATTTCCACATCCCTTCTTTATTAGCTATGTGGCTTCCATCAGTACTAGTTATTTTTGCAGTATTTTTTACTTATTCTACATATTATTCCTGATACGTGATATGTAACCATTTCATCTGGGTATTCCTACTGATAGTCTCGGTCTCTGCAGTTAGTTCTACAGGGAGAATGAATCATATATCAATGTGAAGAGTTTTTGAGTGAAGACTTTGGAGGGATTCCAATTTGCGTGCACAGATGTGTGCACATGGTGACTGAGATAACCAGATGTGCAATGATCTCACTTGCATTTTCAAGGAAGATAGATATACTTTTAAAACAGTAGAAATGTTGGAACAATAAGTATCACATATTTTAATAAAATGTCTGCTAAGAGTAACCTTACCATCTTCCACAAATAAATATTTAACTTTCACGACCATAAAATTTGTTATAAAACACTGTGATGAGCATCCTTTGATCTAAAGAAACACCAAGGCCCTACCAAATTCTCCCAGTGAAGGACATAGAAAAAAAAAATTGGGAAGGGCCTTCCTGCCCACAATAATCTCCCTCATAAACCAAATATCCCATCTGGAATTTTCAATTGCACTTCTTTGGGTAAAGAACTTAAATAATTTCTTTCCTTAAGCACTCAATGCTCTTTCTTGCCTCTGTCTTTTCCCACATGGAACTCTGACTGACATATGCTTTATATTTTAGTCCCTTGTAAACACCAGTTAATCTAGATTCACCTCCTCTAGTATGTTCCCTAAGAACATTCTCTGTGAGTAAATGTCCCCTTCCCTCACTTCTGGGTACCCTCGATCCTTCATTTCTACAATTTTCTTATACATTACAAAGCTCTAATTATTTTTAAGTGTTAGTCCCTCTCACTAAATTGAATATCTATGTAGAGAAAAATAAGCAATTATTAACCATTATCTCTTTATTTGAAAATAATTTATCACAGAAATCTTAAGCCAGTGACATAGTCCAAATTCTGTGCACATGTATATTGTTTTACGCCAGCACAGTATTTCAAAATTGGAATTTTCACATGAAAACTCACATTTCTGGCTTTGAAAACAAACACCACCACAACTAAATACAACACCAGACATTCATTTCCACACAATACCAGTAGGCTATTGTTGAATAATTTGTCCATAATTTGTTTTAAAAATGTTAACAGTTATTTCATAATAGTTTTTCTTACCACTTTGTAGGCACTTTGGGAGACATGGAAAAAGAATCTCTCTTTGTGGAACTAGCTTATTTGTGGAAGTAAAAATACTGATGTTAAGGATCTGACTACATTACAGTTGTTACCTAATATTATGCCTAAGGCAATATCAAACAGTATTATGTTTAGGATATAGTGCCATGCATTTCACTCCATGCATCAGTGATTGCTATGATCTAAGTCATTGAAGATATCCTTTCTATTAGGACATTAGATGAAATGTATAAATTCTGGTAGAAATTATAATCTAATTACACATCAGAAATTATATTATTAGATAATCCCGAGTTTTGGGGCTAATTGTTTAATCAGAGATCCATATATTCATTAAAACTCCTTACAAGGGAGAAGAAATGGGTAGGAAATATCAGAAAGGGAGACAGAACATGAAGACTCCTAACTCTGGGAAACGAACTAGGGGTGTTGGAAGGGGAGGAGGGCGGGGGGTAGGGGTGAATGGGTGATGGGCACTGAGGGGGCACTTGACGGGATGAGCACTGGGTGTTATTCTGTATGTTGGCAAATTGAACACCAATAAAAATAAATTTGTTATTAAAAAAACTCCTTACATGCGAGATATATAAATGTAGATATAAAGAAAATCACTCCTTTTCTGTCTTGCTGCAAATATAATACTTCATTCCTAGATGCCACCTCTAACAAATACACAGATCAATTTCCTTAAAGACATACCCCAAATAAAAGCTATAGGAGTTATTATAAACAGCTATTACATTTGTGTTTGGGTAATAAGCAGAATCATTGCATTTTGTGGTAGATCTTCTCTTAGTAGCAGCCCATGCTCAATTTCTAGAGCAATTGTACTTAAGGAGCTCACCCTCTGGAGAGAGGAGAGATAGTCATAACAGGTAATCAAAATTCAATGTGATTAATGCTATAATAGCTGTTCATACAAAGGTGATGTGATCGAGAAAAAAAAGTTAGGGACTTACCCGATGTATCACACAGAAACTGATGAAGATTTGTTGAATGAGTTTAAGAGTTCTTTAGCAGGAGAAAGCATTCTAGTTGTGAGAAAATCTTGTGCAAAATGTATAGGGAAAATGGATACAATAATCACATTTGTTTTAGAGAAGATGGAACTAGAGAGTTGGTTTGGAAGATAAAATTATGATTTCATTAAAGAGAGAGACAGGTAAGAGAATATTTCAAAAGTCTAGACAACTAATGTTGATGGATACATTCAGCCAGTAGATTGACAGGGAGAATAAAGAGTTAGAAGTAAAATTTGTTCAGGAGGCAGAAAAGAAGTACTTGAAATGAAAGTGAGGAATATGGGACAAGTAGGATTCACACTGATTTGGTGGGCTGGATTTTAATGTTCTTATCACTGAGATGGATAAAGGAAAATACGCTTTATAGAGAAGAATTTGGTTTTGAATATGCTAGGTTAAGATGCCTGCAAATACAAAGACTAACAGGTTAAGATTCAATAAGAACCTAGAAATAGGAGTCTTAAGAGAGATGAGGGCTGAAGATGGAATATTGAGACATCAGTGTAATCATTCACATCTATATGCCAGACTTCATTATTAACAAGCAGGAAATTATTTTTTTTTACTGGTTTCTTAAAACTCGCAAAGTGAACTAATGCTCTGCTAATTAGATGAAATCACCAACAGATCCTTCTCTTTTTAATAGTAAAAAAATAATAATAATAAATAGTAAATAAATAATAAAAAATAGTAAAAAAAATAATAATTCCTTCTGGCCATTTCATGTTTTCAAGATTAGTTTCAGTGCACCATATACAATGACCCGTCTTGAATTCTGGCTTTCATTCATCTGTGGAGCATCTTCTCTCCCCTAGTTGGGGTGGATTTCTTGTATTTACTTATTTTGTACTTCTCTTTGCTCACTTAGGATGTGGAGGAAGAGAGAGAAGAACAGACCATAAATGTCTTACTTGATGACAGTAATCTGGCATTTGTGTTTTCAGGGCTTGGAGCATGTTCCAAGCTGAGTGTCAAGGATACTTCCACGGATTCCTCAAAGATTCCCCTTCTAAGAACATCTGATCACAGCTTCCTTGTTACAGGATATGCTCTCTTCTGGTTGGCCATTTACTATACTCTCCTCAAATTCTACAAACCACTGTACACCTCTAGCCATCAGCAGGCTTTCCTAGTGAGGCTGCCCTGCTCTCTGGGCCTTGAGAAATATATAGCCAATCCTTATTCTCTGAGAAATCACAGCCAACTTCTAAGGTAGCCACTTCTCTATACTCTGACACTAGTTCTAGTCTTTAAATATCTCAGGCATTCAATATGTGCATATGTTTCTGAAAATCTGATTAGACAAATTTTAGGCAGTGGATGCTTATGGTAAGGGGAAAGCTGGCCCTTACCCTCTCCCATTACATAGAGGGAATCCAATGGGTCTCACCAAAGAAACTATTTCATTCTCCCTCTTTAGCCTGAACACTTTTATATCCTTCAGGTAGCTGATAAACTAAAAGTTTTATATATATATATAATATTTATATATTTATATTTAATATATATTATATATTTATATATATAAATATAAAATATATTTTTATATACATATTTAAATTGGAGTTTAAATAAATATATATATATATTGGAGTTTAATATATATATAAATATATATATTTTTAAATTGGAGTTCAATTTGTCAACATACAACACACAGTGCTCATCCCGTCAAGTGCCCCCCTGAGAGCCCGATACCCAGTCACCCCCATCCCCCCACCCACCTCCCCTTCCATTACACCTTGTTCATAGCCAAACTATGGAAGGAGTCTTGGTGTCCATCGAAAGATGAATGGATAAAGAAGATGTGGTCTATATATACAATGGAATATTACTCAGCCATCAGAAAGGATGAATACAAACCATTTGCTTCGACGTGGATGGAACTAATAGTTTTAAATAAAATTTTTGACCACAAAATTGCCTATTCTTATTTTATTTTTTTAAATATTTTATTTATCTGTCCATGAGAGACACAGAGAGAGAGAGAGAAATGCAGAGACATAAGCAGGGGGAGAAGCAGGCTCCACGCAGGGAGCCTGATGTGGGATTCGACCCCAGGTCTCCAGGATCACGCTCTGCACCGAAGGCAGGCGCTAAACCGCTGAGCCACCCAGGCATCCCAAAATTGCATATTTTAGATAAGTGGTACAAACTTCATTTTGGAACATAGGGTACTTGATAACTATTTGTTAGTTCTTGTCCTTTTGAGGTCTCAAATTAATTAAGACAGGAAGAGTCTCAAATAAAAGTTACTCCATAAAATAAAAACACATAAGTTTGCCCAACGAAATTCTATAGGGATAGAAGAAAACTGCCAAAGTCAAAACCTTGGAGAGAATAATAGAACTACAGGAAATGAGCCAATGAATGATACTGTAGAAGGGTAATGAGGATGAAAGGAGAACCAGAAAAAAAATTGTGTATGGATGCTAAGAAAGGAGCTAATTTTGATAAAATGGGAGTATTCTACAATGACATAATACTAAAGCCACCAGATATGAGAATTATCGAGGCACTGATGAGACTGGTAAGTACAAATTACAGTCAAAGTATTTCAATGAATTGAGATGTTTGGAGGGAAGGGGAAGAAGAAGATGATGGAGTTCAAGAGGAAATGATGGCTAAAAGGAAAAGCATTATATGTATGTTTGATTTGGCATGAGGAAGTACAGAACATGTTTGACAGTTTCATCACCTTTGCATAGCCATATCAGCTGTATTTGTTCCTGGTTCCAGAGAAGTTCACAACCTGTGCTTCAGATAATTATGCTTGATCCTTCCCTAAGTTTTCATTCTGGTGATTATCCTCATGGAATAGGTCGGAGATGAACTTTCTAGTAAAGGGATCATGGTCCAGTAATGAGGACTTTGCTCCTGACGTGATTACCTAAGAATCACCTAAGTCATTCTTGTCCTCACTACTTTCTGCTACCTGTTAAGATATTCTACTTTATCACAGGACTTCAACACTCTAGTGATTCTTAGCCTGGAGCATACTAAAAATTGCCTTGTGTCTTGTCATTAGGGTTTGGCTGGTAGGATGGGTTGATTCTTCCATTCTATCCTATTTCTATCTTGGTCTCTTCTTGTCTTTCCTACTCTGATAAAGTATCAGGCCTTGCCATGCTCAGCAGATAGTCCCAGGTCACAACAAAATGAATACTTGAGAATTCATTTCTAGATATCTGTTAATCCTTGAGGAACTATATCAGAAAATGTAAATGGCTTCCATTTTCTTATATTTCCTATGTTGCTTACATTCTAGGAAACTGGAAAAAAATTGTATTTAAAATCCTCATTTAACTAAGCTCTAATAGAGACATTATCTAATTAAAGTAAGTATTCTTATATTTTTCAAATATAACTACCTTTGGGTAAAATCAAGACATGTTGTTATCATTAACTGCTGCACAACATGAAAAAAAAAAGACAAATAAAAATCCAACACTACTACTTTGTGCCTTAATTAGTTGCTTTAAAAAGACTAATTGGTAAGAATATAGATCTCTGTATGGAGTAAAATAACAAGTTTTTCTCCTTTGGCAAATATTAATGGAAAGGAAATGGATGATGATTCTGTTGTTTACTAAATACCAAGTACTTAATGAAATTCAGCATCATTTATAATTCTGTCATCTGTGAGTATTGGGCAGGCCTATTGCTCCTTATAGATCTGCTTCAGCTCTATGATTATCCCAGAGATATGTCATATTGAAAATAAAAGACTTTCCTTATTAATTGTGGCATAATTAGATGCAATAGTGGGATGTGAAACAGACTGAGGTATGGATTTCTAGATAACTGTTTTACTATGCTGGTATTTTATTTGGTTTTCTATCTCCTTATATGCCAGGATCCTGGAAATTGGTTTATCCATGAATGCACAATATGAAACATCAAGACTCATTCATATATACTGTAAAATATGCTCCAAATTTTCTTTTTTGGAAAGTAGATTTGTACAGATATTCTTGTTCTAAAATACTGCTGGTCCTCACTCTTGGTGTTCTTAGTCTTGCTTATTCTTTAGTTTGTACAATGAAATGCCTCAGCTATTCTTCTTTTTTATCGCTTACAGTAGATTACATACTTAGTATTACATAAAAAGGGTGACATATGAAATTCTATGCTAAGGTTTATGAATGGTTTGGCTGAATATTACAGTAGTCCTGTGAAGCTAATACACATCAAGCAAGGTAGAACAAATCAATAGATTATTCTAGATAAGCACAGTTTTAGATAGTTCTCGCTGCATTTTCTTTTATTGTCTATTACTTTACAAAGTTAGCTTTGTAAGTATGTCAGAGAAAACAAAAGCATATGAAATTACTAGAATTTACATTTTAAAATTTTACTAACATTTCCTGAACTCTTACAACATTCTAAGCATTATCCTAAGCACTAAGCCACGGTTTCTGATTCATGAGAAAAACAAATAAAGATAAGTATAATATGGTAAAATAATGTATGCATCACACTCAGTATTTTGTTCAACATCCATTTCCTTCTTTCTTTCCAATAGAATCCTTTGTTATTTGGAACAACTAAATACTCTTTTTCTCTTATACAACTAGGTATGGTCATGTGACATAAATCTAAAGAGAGAGAAAGAGAAAATGAGAAGAAACAGGAAGAGGAAAACAATTAGCTATATGTGATGATGGATGTTAACTATATTTTTAATATAAAATTTACCATTTTTACATGGTGAGATCCTATGTTGTATCCCTAAAATGAATATCATGTTAAATGGCAAGTATACCTCAACTGAAAAAAAAAAAAAAAAAAGGAAGAGGAGGAAGAGGAGAAGGTGGAGGTGGGCAAGAATCAGATAATAATTGATGGGGTCTACATTTAGAGTCTTGTTTGAAATTTTATTATTTATATTAAAGAATAAGAGTAATTCAAGCAATAGAAACATTTATTGGATAGATTCTGCTGCCCTATCAAACTTTTGGAAAATTAGGAAAGCCAGCACGAAATATCATAGTTTCAAATGAGCAAGTGATAGCTGTATACATGGTCAGAAATTATGGCAACCCTCTCCAAATTATTTTGGAGAGGGAATGAAAGCATGACAGAGCCACACAGAAATCCAGAAGAAAATAGATACCACAAGGATGGAATAATACTGTGACCATATTCCAAAACCATGTCATAATCTAATTTCATTTTATCAGGCTTCTTTGCACTCAAGTGTTTGACTCAAATAAGAGAGCAAAGCAGCTCAAAAAACCATGGGTGGCCTGAGAAGTCAGATTGACAGGGTTGTGGGAAGAATGTTGCCATGTTATTGGTTTTCATAACCACTATGAATTGTGGGTATAATGGAGAGTTACAGTTTAAACAAACACATTAGAATTTCTTCATCAAAATGGATATTATCTCTTTCAAAGTTGTCATTTTTTTGAGGATTCATTCCATTGGCATTCCCACTGTTCAAAATGTTTCTGAATTCATCTTTAGAAATTTTTTTCCAGAATGTGTTGCATACTTTTAAAAAGCCTCAGGACTGGTACCCACTTCTCTTCTGAAGTGGATTTGATTGATGAAGACAGCCAAATATGTAGCCAAGCCTTGTGATTAGGTTTAGTGATCAAGCTTATAGAGTAGGTTTGTTGACTGGTTTGCTCAAATGAAGATATGAGCATAAAGAAATACAACTGAAATTTTGACTGTCCTGGCTCTGAAGGAAAATCTCATATATAAAGCAATAATTTACTTGTGTACAGAATCTGCTTATTAGCAAACCTTAAAAGTATAACATTTTGAAAAATATCTTCCTGAATAATTAGTATGCCATATTACCCGATGAGGATAAGACATTCCATAGAGGTTGCATTTCTAGTCTACATATTTAAAATATGACAGCTAAAAATACTTTCAAATTTTGTATTCTTCAATGAATTACTTCTTAAACTCTTCAAGAAGAAACCAATTATTTAAGTGCTGAGTAAAATAAATTTTGCCTATGCAGAAATTATGTGATTATTCAGGAGCCTAAAAGTTAATTTTATTACCTTAGTAACTTTTAAAAGTAATTTTTAAAAGTTTCAACTCTTAGATAAACCAGGTGTCAGGAAAAACTTTCCTAGATTGTCTATAGTCTAAAATTTCAGATAATTTCACACTGAAACACAATAAATGCTTCATTCTCAATGTATCATTATTAAGAATTCCTTTCTACAAAGAAAGAAAAAAGAAAAAAAAATCATCTCTAGTTTTTCCTGAAAGAAGGTAGTTTTTCTCCCCAACACTAATACAGTTAATTCCCCTATAGAATGAGAATCTGTTACCCACCATTCTTTATCTCTTTCCTTTTCCCAAGCCTTGAAAACCTGAAAGGAATTAAATTCTTTCTTAATTAATATGAAAGCCACAATAAATCAAATATCTATGAAGTACCATGTTGCAGCTATTAAGACAATCAAACTGAAAGACAAAAGGTATTAACTATCCCCATTTTTCAGATGAGGAGGTAGCCACAAATCAAAGAGTTTTAAGACACAGACCTTAAATTTGAACTCAGGTTCTTTGGGTCCAAATTTCAGTGATAGAAAAAGAAGTCTAGAGTGTTATTCTGGCAGTAATAACATAAGCAACTCGTCCTAATCTCATGTCAAAATAATAAACATATGGTATTGTTCCACGTATTATATGAACTTGCAATTAAAAATGGAGAAGAGGAGGGCTTTAGCAACATTTTTCTAGAAAGAACATTTGCAAGGGAAACAAAAGCAAACAAACTATTTGGACTATACCAAAACAAAAAGCTTTTGCACAGCAAAGAAAACCATCAATGAAACAAGAAGGTAACCTACTGAATGAAGGAAGATATTTGCAAATGATATATCTGATAAGGGGTTAATGTCCAAAATATATAAAGAATTTATACAACTCAACACCAAAAAACAATCCAATTAAAAAAAAATAAACAGAAGACCTGAATTGACATTTTCCAAAGAAGACATACAGAGGGCCAACAGACAACATGAGAATATGTTCAACATCACTCATCATCAGAGAAATGAAAATCAAAACCACAGTGAAATATCACCTTACGACCATTAGAAGGACTAGAATAAAAAAGACAAAAAGTAACAAACGTTGGTGAGGATGTAGAGAAAAAGGAACCATCGTGCACCATTGGTGGGAATGTAAATTGGCACAGCCACTGTGGAAAACAGTAGGGAGGTATCTCAAAAATTAAAAATAGAAATATCATATGATCTAGTAATTCCATTACTGAGTATTTACTTAAAGAAAATGGAAACACAAATTTGAAAATATGAAGTGTACCTCCGTGTTTATGCAGAACTATTTATAATAGCCAAAATATGGAAGCAACCCAGTGTCAATTAATAAATGATTAGTTGAAGACAATGGAATATTACTCAGCCACAAAAAATAAGAGCTTGCCATTTTTTATATAAGTGAAATAAGACAGAAAAAAATGCCATATGATTTCACTTACACATGCAATCTAAAAAACAAATAAACCAAAAGAAATGGAAACAGATCCATAAAACAGAAAGTGATGATTGCCAGAGGGGAGGGAATAAGGAGATGGAAAAAAAATGGGTCAAGAGGAGTGGGAGATACAGACTTCCAGTTATGAAATTAATGTCATGGGAATAACAAGTACAGAATAGGAAATATAGTTAATAATATTGCAATAGTGCTGTTTGGCGACAGACAGTAGCTACACTTGTGACGAGCATAGCATACATATAGACTTGTTGAATCACCATGTTGTACACCTAAGACTACTATAATATGGCGTGTCAATTATACTTCAATAAAAATTAAGTTTAAAAAATGTAGAAAGTGAAAACATAAAACTGAGAGGGTGGAGTACAAACAACAATGGCCAAGCAATATCTCACCACCCTTGATTTTGTCTACTGTCCCCATAACCCCAGGGGAAGATCTTACCACTTCACTTCTTAGACATTTGTTTTGACTAAATCTTAGATTCAAGGAACCAAAATTACCTCAGGTTGCATACAGTATATTCTATTGGCATTTCTAACACACAAAGGTATGACTTTGACACAAACCATGACTCCCAGGATTCACAAAACAGGCAATATCATGTAGCCAGGTTTCATAACATGAACTATGTATGTACCTATGAGCCCCATCACCTTCACTTTCACTCCCATTAACCCTATTCAGCCATTCTCTGTAACTGTACATTTTTCTTCTTTACCTATTTTTTTCCTTTTTCATTACATGTTTTTTTCTAACTAAAAGAAATTTAAAAGTTCTCTTTCTGAATATTAGTTATCTTGTCTCTTTCCTACCCCTGAATCTTCTTCCTACTTCTAAACTTAAATTTCCTTAAATTTCTTAGTGCTTCTCTGCTTTTTTTTTAAGATTTTATTTATTTGAGAGAAAAAATGAGAGTACAAGCAGGAAGAGCAGTACAAGCAGAGGGAGAAGCCAATTCCCTGCTGAGCAAGAAGCCTGACATGGGGCTCTATCCCAGGATCCCAGGAACATGACCTGAGCTGAAGGCACTTATCTGACTGAGCCACCCAGGTGCCCCCTTTCATTCTTTTAAAATCAAATTTTCTAGTTGAGTTATCTGAAGGGCCAGCTATGAGTTCTGTACCACCCAAGTCACAGGTGCTATCCAGCCCCTGTGAATTAGTTCTCTTTGGGTGAAGTGAGCATGCCTGCTCCAGACAGCTGTGCTAAGGTAGGTACAAAATTGTTCATTATCAAACATGGTCCCCTGCCCTGTGCTGTTTGTCTCATTAGAAAGTGTTGGCTCGGTGTATGCTTTGATTTTTATGTTTAGTATATGCATATCCTGTCTCCTCTCCTTTGTACTCTTGTTCTCCTCATCATTTCCCATATTCCCTGAAGTTGTTTTTTTGTTTTGTTTTGTTTTTGTTTTCTGAGCTCTCTACTGACTGTCTCTTGTTTGCTTGACACATTCTGGTCAAGTTCTTGGAATAAATCTCACAATATTGTGAGACCCTTCTTACGACAGAGTTTCTCTGGAGTTCTTAGACTTCTTCACACGGAGTGTCCAGAAATTCATTGATTATAGTTCCCATTTTCCTAATGGGCAATGGCTCCCACTGTGGTTTTCACTTTGAGCCTCTGCTCCAGTAAGGCATAACTCCCTGGATTTTCCTGTCTCTCCCATCCTGAAAACAATACTTTACACTGTGTCTTCCCCTCTCTTCTGAATCCAAGAAGAGTTGTTGATTTTTCTGGCTGTTCAGCTTTTTAGTTGCTAGGATAGCAACTTACAAGCTCCTTACATGTGGAACCAGAAATTTGAAGTCAGTTTCATTTATTCTTTAAAAAATAGTTGAAGCTTCATAGACATAAGATATGATAAAGTAGACATTTTTATTCTTTAAAGACTTTTTATACCTCACTTCTCAGCCTATTTAGCCACTTCTATTTAATATCGTTTTCCAGATCATCTTATTTATCTCAAATGTTTAAACTATCTGTGAAGTCATTATGATTGTTCACAAACATTTGAACTTTTTTTCTTTAATATAGATAGTAAGATTGCATTTCCCAAACCACTTGTAATTAGATACAAGATGACTTGTTTTGAGCCACTGAAATGTGATACAAGCAACATGTCTTATAAGCAGAAGCTTAAAGGGCCCGTATATCTTTACCACATTCTCTTTCCATCTGCTATAACTGATATGATATGTATGATAACCTCCAAAGTTTCACATAAATGCCAACTCTTTAACTGGAGCCCAAGAGTGAAAACAAAGTGGAAATAAACTTCAGCTAACCCACTCAAACATTTACAGGGAGTGAGAAATAAGGAGGCTATTTGTTATTGCATTAGAATCAAGCCAATCCTGACTAATTTAAAGTTACACAGCATTCAGTCACCATGTCCTTTCTATTATTAACGCTCACTCTTTTCGTGTTACCATCTTGTCCTGTCCCATGGCTTTAAATGTCATCTATATGTTTCGCTGTGACTTCTCCCCTGAATTTTTCTTTGAATATTCACTGGCTGGTGTAATATCTTCACTCAAATTTACTAAGCTTATTGAGATTCTAATTCCCAATTAGCGATCTGAAAATGCTCCTTATCAATACTCCCCATCTTCAAATAAAGTGCTACTCTTCACCTGGGTTTTCTGGCCAGAAACCAGAGGTCATTGTTGATGATACTCTCACATATGTACTTCCACATCCATTTTATCAGCAAAACCTGGTGGCTTAAACTCCACAGTATAATTGAATCAGACCAATTTTCAACACCTCAAGAGTTACCATCATAGGCTAAGTCTTCAATTTCTTGGTGGAGTATTGCAATAGCTTCCAGCCCTGTCTCCCATCTTTCTCTCTGACTTCTCTCCACTTAATTCTCTATGAGACAGCCATAGAAATATTTTTAAAATGTGAGTCAGCCATTGCCTTGTTTAAAACCCTCTCATCACCCTTAATATCAGAAACCCTTGGTTCTGCCCACATTCAACTCCATTTTTTATGTTATTCTTCTGCTATTTTATTCAAGCCATACTGGCTACTCTTCCTGTCCCTTAAGCATCAAACGTGTTCTTGTCTCAGAGTCTTTGTGATTGCTGTTCCCTCTGTTTTGGATACACATTTATATACATTAGCAAAGTTTATTTTTATATTTCTTTCAGTTTCCTGTTTTTAAAAAAAAAAAACAAAAACAAAAAAAACAAAAACTTCCCTCCTTATCCTACTGTGTTAGTTACGAAGATGGGCCACCAGGCTCTTCGCGGAAGAATACACTCCAGCTGTGGGCAGTGCAATCAGCAGAGAGACTGGCTGTCAGCTCCTTCTGGGTCTACCTCCTTTGCAGATAACAGCCCATTCAAGTTATGACTTTCCTGTGATAGTCCACATTAACTGGCTGAGAAAAGCAGGGATAAAACACCCTGTGGGGCAGCCCCGGTGGCGCAGCGGTTTAGCACCGCCTGCAGCCCGGGGCGTGATCCTGGAGACCCGGGATCGAGTCCCACGTCGGGCTCCCGGTGCGTGGAGCCTGCTTCTCCCTCTGCCTGTGTCTCTGCCTCTCATGCTCTCTCTGTGTCTCTATGAATAAATAAATAAAATCTTAAAAAAAAAAAAAAAAAAAAAACACCCTTTGAGGACATTCTAATGGACAATACTTAGGAGTTCCCAAATAGGTTGGCTAAGGTTCTGTCCGGCAGGATCACAATTTCACTCCTTTCTCTGCCCATTCTACTTCTTTCTCCTTCATTTTGTAGGTGTTAATAACTAATGAACACCTTGAACCAAAACGTCTGTCTCAGGATCTGTTCAGTATCTCACAAAACCTATCTTAAACCTATGTAGATTGTATCTCCTGTCACTCTGAATCCCCCTTCCCTGTTTCTTTCTTTATAGTACTTAAGATAATGTTATGAGACTGTATATTGCTTGGTAGCGCCAATGACACATCCCCATTGTTCACTGCTGTGTTTCAAGTTCATGGAAGACTCATGGAAGACCGCCCGGCACAGAAAGGGTGCCCACAATATACGAAGTCTTAAAAGAAAATAAATAAAAATGAAGGCTTATGTGGCCTGGCCTAGGACCGTGATCTCTGGTTTTATCATTGTCCTATAGGAAAACATATCCTGAAATGAGATAACATTACTGAAATTCAATCTATTTGTGAGTTAGAGATAGCCAATCCATTCTGATCAAAACTCAACTATTTTAAGAATTCAAAACATTTCTACCTATGAGAGACTTATTATATATTATGTAAAAGTGAGATGTTCTTTTCTTTCATTCGGTAAAGGATAAATGCATCAGACCTTTGGCCATCCGGTTCATCTTTGCATCATTAGTCATGATGGATAGTCTACTTACAAAGGCAATTATATTATGTGTGATTTGGATCTTGATGGAAAAAGATAAATTAACCGTAGGTTTATGCAACATAACAGATAGAATTACATTTGGAAAAGAGCTCCACCTTGAACAGCATCCAGACCAGTCAAATCACTATCAGCCTGGGCTCTTTTATAAACACACTCTCAGTAGTTAATGCTGCTTTTATGTTTCCTAACCGCCTGCCCTAGGTGGATATGATAGCACTGAGTCATCCAGACTCTTTTGCCTTGAAGTCACAATGGATTCATTTACATCATATTTACATAACAAATCATCTCGTATACATTTAAATGAACACTAAGGCATGGCAACAAGAGCACTCTCGTCAATTATTCTTGCACTGATGGTACAGTCTGGGGTGTTTAAATGATTTATTAAAATCCTTCTTAATATCAAAACCTGGAGACATAAAATAGCCACATAAGCACCTCTATGTTTATTTGTTTTTAAACTTTAACACTGTGTCTATTTTCTTACTTCAAGATTTTAATTTATTGGAGGCACACAATTTTATAGTTCAGTCCATTCATGTTCATTTTTTTCTTGCTCATTTTTTTCTAGTTTGTCAGTATCTCTTTCCGCTTTCCATTTGCTCTTTTCCCCCTCTTGACTTTTCCTCTTACAGGTAACTTCACTTTTTTCTACCATCCATTCCTCTTATTTTTCATTTCTTTTTCCCAGATATGAATCATAGAGAGTCAAAAAAAGGGACAGATATCAATGAAAAGGAAGAGATTGGTAATGCAATAACCACAGAAGTCTTTATTCTATAATTCATATTTCATGGGGTATTTGTCTCTTTGTTTTACTGTGCTCTTTGAACAAATTTCTTCATACTTAAAGTGATGACTATTTTTTGTGTCTTTTTGTGAAAAACAAACAAGCAAAAAAAAAAAAAAAAAAAAAACCCTCACAATACCAAATTATGGAAACAGCCCAACCCAAGTATCCATAACTGAATAATGGATACAGAACAGTGGAATATCAGTCAGTCATTAAAAAGAATGAAACAGTACCATTTGCAATGACATGAATGGGGCTAGAAAGAATTATGCAAGGCGAAATAAGTCAGTAAAGGAAAGACAAATACTATTAGATTCTCTTTATTTGTGGAAATGGAATTTGTTTTGTTAAAAAACAAAACAAATGGGCAAAAAGGGGAAAAAAGAAAGAGAGAGAGAGAGAGGCAATCATAGAACAGATTCTTAACTATAAAGAACAAACTGATGGTTACCAGAGGGGAGATGGGAGGAGGATGAGTTAAGTAGGTGAGTGGATTAAGGAATGAACTTGGTATATATGAACATCTGTATTGTATGGAAGTATGGAATCACTCTACTATACACTGAAAATTATTACACTGTATGTTGACCAACTGGAATTTAAATAAAAATTTAAAACAGAATGCCTAATAAAATTATAAAATCAGGGACGCTGGGGTGGCTCAACCATTGAGAGTCTGCCTTGGGTTCAGCACGGGATCCTGGGACCCAGGGATTGAGTTTTGCATCAGACTCCCTGCAGGGGAGCCTGCTTCTCCCTCTGCCTATGTCTATGCCTCTCTCTGTGTGTCTCTCATGAATAATAAAATCTTTATAAAAAATTGTAAAATCATTAATAAAGTCTTTCAGAAAGATCACAGTCATATTTTTCTTTTGTTGTGAAAATTGCTTCAGGAGTGGCAAAATGTTATCCAATAAACGTCAAAGGAAAAAGAACAGAGATGAAAAGGACAAGCTCACCCCTACCCTTGCCTAAATATGTGCTGTCATGTTTACCATCAACAAAACAAAACTAAAGCAATAACTTAAAAAAAAAATCTCATCATACCTCACCCCTAATAGAAAATACTCTTTGGATTTGGAATCTTATCTTCCCTATTATACTTTGCTGCTAACTGTTCGTATATCACTGAATTTTCTCTTCACTACTTTTAAGTTAAAGTTAAAAGAATCTTATAAATGAAAGGTCATCATAAACTATCTAATCCTACAATTACAATTTTTCAGATGAGGAAACTGATACCAATATTTTAAATGTCTCATTACAAAGGTCCAGAACATTGCCTCATCTACTCTATGTATTCCACGCCATTTTCATAATCATGTAATGGAGAAGAGTGGTTAAAACATCGTGAATGTAAAGTTTCACTGGGTTTAAATCCCAGCTCTGCCAACTACCAGCTGGGTGATCCTGAGGTGAAGTCATCCTTCTATGGCTCAGTTTCCTTATTTGTAAAACTGAAATAGCCCTTAACCACACATGCTGACAGTGAAGATGAAATGAGTTACATTTTTTAGCAACTTCTAGATTCCAGGTGCAAGTAAGTGCTATATAAATGCTGTTATGATTACCCCTAAATCTGCTTTTAGCAACAAAATCCCTTTTAAGGGTATCAGTCAAGGGAGAAAGCTTGGAATGAACCTCCCTCCACTTTACCTCCCACATTCAATCACCTGTCCCATCATCCCCAAGACTACTCTACTGCAGAACCATAAAATTCCTCACTTTGTCAGAAACATCTCCAGTGATGTTCTGTCTTTAGTGTTTTAGAAGTTGAAAATGCAATAATTTTTAAAGAAAAAACTTTACCACTCCTTTGCTTCAAAAGAATAGCTATGTTATAGCTAATTTATATTATCTGTTATATACAATACAGTATTATAAATAATATTTATTGTTTAGCTACAATATGCCCCACACTACATAGCTCATAGCTCTCCTGCAACTCCAAAATTTAAGTATTTTTAACCCTGCTTTATTCATGAAAGGACTGAATGACAGAAAGGTTAAATAGTTACATAAGGTAATATAATTAGTGAGCATCAATCAGATTTGGAATTAGGTATGGGATCGGCTTCAGGATCCAAAGCTCATAAGGTATACAACAAACATGCTGCATCTTCATTGCCAAAAAGATAAAAATATAAGCAATCTTGTAGGCATGAAAGGTGCTTCTGGTCTGGCTCCTTATCTATCTCTTCAGAATTATTTTTCCTGAGAGCATTCACTCTTTCTATTATGGTGATTTAGCTCTGTACTTTCAGCCTTCAACAAGGCATTATTTCTTAAAATTCTGTGTCTTAACTAACAATGGCTATTTCTCTGAGTCTCTCTTTGCTTTATCTGTTCCACTACAGAAAGGCTGATTTGACCTCCCCAGGGTCCAAATATGGGTCATAAGCATACCTTCATATTCTATATCAATTGATAGACAACTGCCAAACACATCAGTGAACAGATGGACATATTAGACTTAATCACTATGTTTAAATTATCTCTATCTTTTAAAAATTTTTGGTATTAACATCTTTCATGATGATAATAATTAAAATTTAATTTTTTTGAGTGTGATAAAACATTTAGGTTGTGGCATAAGAATTTGAACTATAATAATTGAAAAAAAATATTGATTGTCTAAGATAGCTCTTCAGTCTTAAATTCTTTTTTTTTTTTTCCTTGCAAAGGCAGTTCTGTCTTTATTATTTTTTCTCCCAAGTTTCTATTTAAATTCCAGTTAGTTGGGGATGCCTGGGTGGCTCAGTTATTAAGCATCCAACTCTTGATTTTAGGTCAGGTTGTGATCTCAGGACCATGGGACTGAGCCCCATATCAGGCTCTCTTGTCAGCATGGAATCTGTTTGTCCCTTTCATTCCTTCTGTGCCCTTCCACTTGCTTGCTCTCTCTCTAAAATAAATAAATAAAAATCTTTAAATTCCAGTTAACATATGACATAATATTACTTTTAGGTGTAGAATTTTGTGATTCAGTACTTACATACAACATCAAGTGCTTATGGCAAGTGCCCTTCTTAATCCCTATCACCTATTTAAGCCATCCTCCCTACCTCCCCCAGGTAACCATCAATTTGTTCTCTATAGTTGAGTCTGTTTCTTGGTTTGCCTCTCTTTTTTTCTCCTCCTATGTGCATTTGTTTTGTTTCTTAAATTCCACATATGGGATGGTACTTGTTTGATTCAAATAAGTCAGACTTATTTTGCCTAGTGTGATACTCTTCTAGCTTTGTCCACATCTTTGCAAATGACAAGATTTCATTCTTTTTTATGGCTGAATAATACTCCGTTGTGTGTGTATAAGTATGAATAAATATATAATACACATACCACCTCTTCTTTATCCATTCATCAGTTGCCGGACATTTCCATAATTTGACTCTTGTTAATAATGCTGCTATAAATATTGGGGTGTATGTGCCCCTTTGAATTAATATTTTGTATCCTTGGGAAAATACCTACTAGTACAATTGCTGGATCATAGGGTAGCTCTATTTTTAGCTTTTTGAAGAATCTCCATACTTTTTCCAGAGTGGCTGCATCAGTTTATATTCCCATCAACAGTGTAAAAGGGGTCCCCCTTTCTCCACATCCTCACCAAAACTTCTTGCTTCTTGTGTTGCTAATTTTAACCATTCTGACTGGCATAAGGTGATATCTTATTGTAATTTACATTTGCATTTCCCTGATGATGAGTGATGGTGATCAATTTTTCATGTGTCTATCAGCATCTTTGGAGAAATATCTTCTTTGGAGAAATGTCTGTTCATGTCTTCTGCCATTTTTAAACAGCATTATTTCTTTTTTGGGTGTTCAGTTTTAGAAGTTCTTTATATATTTTAACCCATTGTCAGATGTCATTTTTAAATATCTTCTCCCATTCCACAGGTTGCCTTTTAGTTCTGCTGATTATTTCCATCACTGTGCATAAGCTTCTTATTCTGATGAACTCCAAAGTTTATTTTTGTTTTTGTTTCCCTTGCCTCAGGACACATATCTCGTAAGAAGCTGCTATGGCCAAATTGTTTCAAGTCTCATATTTAGATCTTTAATCCCCTTAGAATTTATTTTTCGTGCACAGTGTTAGAAAGTGGTCCAGTTTCCCAATACCATTTGTTAAAGAAACTGTCTTCTTTTCATTGGATACTCTTTCCTGGTTTCTCCAAGATTAATTGACCATATAGTTGCAGGTTCATTTCTGTGTTTCTCTATTCTGTTCTATTGATCAACGTATCTATTTTTGTGCTAGTACCATATGGTTTTGATTACTACAGCTTTGTAATAGAACTTGAAGTCTGGAATTATGTTACCTCCAGTTTTGTTTTTTTCTTTTTCAGTTTGCTTTGGTTATCTGGAGTCTTTGTGGTTCCATAAAAATTTTAAGATTGTTTGCTCTAATTCTATGAAAACTGCTGCTGGTATTTTGATAAGGATTGCATTAAATTGCTTTGGGTCATATAGACATTTTAATAGTATTTGTTCTTCCAATTCATGAGCATGAAATGTGTTTTACATTTCTTGATGTCCTCTTCAACTTCTTACTTCACTATTTTATAGTTTTCAGAGGACAGATCTTTCACCTCTTTGGTTAGGTTTATTCCTAATTATCTTACGGTTTCTGATGCAGTTATAAATGGAATTGATTTCTTATTTTCACTTTCTGCTGCTTCATTATTGGTATATAGAAATGGTACAGATTTCTGTACATTGATTTTACATCCTGCAACTTTACTGAATTCACGTATCAGTTCTAGCAATTTTTTGGTGAAGTCTTTTACGTTTTCTATATATAGAGTATCATGTCATCTGCAAATAGTGAAAGTTTTATTTCTTTCTTGCCAGTTTGGATGCCTTTTACTTCTTTTTGTTGTCTGATTGCTGTGGCTAGGACTTCCTGTACAACATTGAATATAAATGGTGAGGGCAGACATCCTGCCTTGTTCCTGACTATAGTGGAAAAGCTCTCAGTTTTCCCCATTGAAAAAGCTCTCAGTTTTCACCATTGATATTAGCTGTGGATTTTTCATATATGGCCTTTATTATGTTGAAATATGTTCCCTCTAGACTTACTTTGCTAAGGGTTATTATCATGTTGTACTTCGCTAAATGTTTCTTCTGCATCTATTGAAAGGATCATATGGTTCTTATCCTTTATTAATGTGGTGTATCACATTGATTTGTGAATACTGAGCCACCACTGAAACCCAGGAATAAATTCCACTTGATCCTTGTGAATGATTTAATGTATTGTTGGATACAGTTTGCTAGTATTTTGTTGATAATTTTTATATCCATTTTTATTGAAGATATTAGCTTGTATTTCTCTTTTTTAGTGGAGTCTTTGTCTCCACAGAAGTTTTGGTGTTAGGGTAATGCTGGCCTCATAGAACAAATTTGTAAGTTGTCCTTCTATTTCTGTTTCTTAGAAAAGTTTGAGAAGAATAGGTATTAATTCTTCTTTAAATGTTTGGTAGAACTCCCCTGGCAAGCCATCTGGTCCTGGATTTTTGTTTGCTGGGAAATTTCTTCTTTCTTTTCTTTTCTTTTCTTTTTTCTTTTCTTTTCTTTTCTTCTTTTCTTTTCTTTTCTTTTTTTCTTTTCTTTCTTTTCTTTCTTTTTTTAAGATTTTATTTATTTATGAGAGAGAGAGAGAGGCAGAGAGAGGCAGAGACACAGGCTGAGGGAGAAGCAGGCTCCATGCAGGGAGCCCAACCTGGGACTCTATCCCAGGACTCCAGGATCACGCCCTGGGCTGAAGGCAGGCACTCAAACCAAAGAGCCACCCAGACTGCTAGGAAATTTCTGATTACTGATTTAATCTCTTTGTTGATTATTGGTCTGTTCAAGATTTCTAAGTCTTCTTGTTTTGGTTTTGGTAATTTATTTTCCTAGGAATTTATCCATTTCTTCCAAATTCTCCAATTTTGGGGTATATAGTTTTTCATAATATTCTCTTACAATTTTTTATATTTCTGTGGTATTGGTTGTTATTTCTCCTCTTTCATTTGTGATTTTACTTATTTGGGTCCTTTCTCTTTTTGATAAGTCTGTCTAGGGGGTTTATCAATTTTATTAATTTTTTCAGAGAACTACCTCTTAATTTCACTGATGTGATCTATTTTTCTTATTGTTTTTCCTATGTCATTTATTTCTGCTCCAGTCTTTATTATCCCCTTCCTTCTGCTGGCTTCAAACTTCATTTATTGTTCTTTTTCTAGCTCCTTCAAGTATAAAGTTAGGTCATTTATTTGAAATTTTTGTTGCTTCTTGAGTTAGGCCTTTATTGCTATATACTTCCTTCCTAGGGCCACTTTAGCTGCATCTCAAAGGTTTTAGTACAATGTATTATCATTTTAACCAATACTTTCAATGAATATTTAAAAATTTAATAACTATGAAATCCCAAGTACTCATTTTATTCATCTACTCCAACTTAAAAGTAAATACTTAGCATCCCTTAGAAATTTTGCCTAATGTTGAAGGTTTCTTTCCTAAAGATAGAGTAAGGAATTGAGAAATTTGTGTATTATTAAACAGTTTTAGAAAGGTAGATAAGACTTATGCTCTTAGCTAAGATGGTATTAAAGGAAGTAGAGTTAGCCTATTATCTGAAAACATGAAAAAATTAGAAATATATTTTAAAACAATGGATTTAAAACATTGGCCTCTAGGGGCACCTGGGTGGCTCAGTTGGTTGAGCACTGGACTCTTGATTTTGGCTCAGGCCATAATCTCAGGATCATGTCAGCCCCATGTCAGGCTCCATTCTCAGCAGGGAGTCTGCTTAAGATTTGATCTCTCCCTCTCCTTCCATCCACGCCCCCTGCACACACACTCTGTCTTTCTAAAATCAATCAATCTTTAAACAACAACAACATTGGGCTTCTAGATATGAAAGATAATGATCTCTGAGAGATACTAAAAACAAAACAAAACAAAACAAAACAAAACAAAACAAAAAAACAGGCTCCAAATGCCCCAGCTTAGCTTATTGCCTGGAAGTAATTTTCAGAACATAATGTAAAAATAAGGTACTTAGACAAGACTAGGCAGTCTCCTTCAACTGAAGAGACAAAATTGTAGCCTGAGGAGGCCACAGTAGTTAGAGTTTACATAGTAGAATATGGGGGAAAATGTAGAGAAAGAATTCTGAGAGCTATAGAAGGCCCCCCTCAAGTCTATCAGCTAAATATTGATAAGCTCATTTATGTGAAAAAATTAACCAGGGCTGGGAAAATACCCACAGAAAAAATTAAATGCAACAATCCCAGGAATACATGTATACTTTTTTTTTTTTTTTTTAACTATCAGCAAGAGAGAAAACGTCATAATGCACAGGGCATTTTTTTTTTTTCATTGTGTAATACCTCTAAAAGTTAATTGTCGGGATCCCTGGGTGGCGCAGCGGTTTGGCGCCTGCCTTTGGCCCAGGGCGCGATCCTGGAGATCCGGGATCGAATCCCACGTCGGGCTCCCGGTGCATGGAGCCTGCTTCTCCCTCTGCCTGTGTCTCTGCCTCTCTCTCTCACTGTGTTCCTATCATAAATAAATAAAAATTAAAAAAAAATAAAAAATAAAAAAAATAAAAGTTAATTGTCTGTTGGCACTAAGATAGTAAAAATATATCAAAATTATCTATCACACTTAAGTGTTAAACATATGAAACTTGGTAAAGGCCAATAGGAGTAAAATGGTTGTATACTGATGTGAAGTTTTTATAGCATATGTGATATGGTATAATAATTTAAACTAGCCTGTCATAGTTTAATATGTCCATTGTAAACTCTAAAACAACCATTGAGAATGAAAACAAAGACTCTAGCTAAAAAGCTAAGGATGAAGATAAAATGGACTCTTAAAATTAAATACTTGGTTAATATAAAAAAAGTCATGGGATGCCCGGGTGGCTCAGCCTTTGGCTTAGGTCATGATCCCGGGGTCCTGGAATTGAGTCCTGCATCAGTCTACCTGCATGGAGCCGGCCTCTCCTCCTTCTTCCTATATCTCTGCCCCTCTTTCTGTGTCTCTCATTAATAAATAAAATTTAAAAATATACAAAAGAAGTCATGAAAAAAAAAAAAAGAAGGATCAGACAGGACAAATGGAAAGCAAATAACAAAATGGTGGAGATAAATTTATCCATATCAATAATTACATAAATGTTAATGGTCCACCAACCAACTTAAAGGCAGAGACTATCAGTGTGTGGTAAATAATTTGCCTTGCCCGCAGAGAAGTCGTGGCTTTGCTCTTGGCTCTGGCAGGTAATGTATGTCCTACCTGATATGAATGTTTTTGCTTAAGGTAGGGCTGGCTAGCCCCTGTGGCCTCAACTGGGGCATGGTTATGCCAGAAAGGCCAACAATATGATTTAGAGTGGGGGCTTTGGGTCACCTGGGATCAATCAACTTGGAGATTGAATTCGATCACATGACAATCGATTAAACAACCATACTTCTATAATAAAGTTCCAGTAAAATCGCTGGACACTGAAATCAGGTGACTGGTTGCTCTCGTGAATACATTGTTATACTCACGAAATTGAATATACCCTTGAACTGTATACTACTTCAGTATTTGAAGTATTATATCTAACTTTCGATATCACACATTCATAGGAAAAATTTCAAACTTATCTACAGTATTGAGAACTGAAGGAAACAGAAGTAGGTACCCTGGAGGTCGCAAAAATCAAAGGCAGATACACAGTTTGAAAGGCCATTCAGGGATCCCTGGGTGGCACAGCGGTTTGGCGCCTGCCTTTGGCCCAGGGCGCGATCCTGGAGACCCGGGATCGAATCCCACGTCGGGCTCCCGGTGCATGGAGCCTGCTTCTCCCTCTGCCTGTGTCTCTGCCTCTCTCTCTCTCTATCTCTCTCTGTGACTATCATAAATAAATAAAAATTAAAAAAAAAAATGAAAGGCCATTCAATACAATATTCTTTGGTATTTGAAAATCAAAAACATCATTTTTAGCACTTTTATAATACCAAGTTCTGAAAAAGATGAAGGAAAAAATTCTAAACTAGTAGTAAATAGACTAAAAATACTATACTTCTTACTATCAATCAAGGTCATAGCTCACTATAAGAGTATGAGTTACATGTTTATAAAAGAAAAACTGGAATTTGAAAAAACAGAGAAATAATGTTACAATATGCCTAGATGAAAACATTAGAATAAGAGATCCTAGATTCATAAGATGAATTGGTAAATATTAATATTTTTATTCTATAAGAGAAGTAATGGTGATTAGAGATCACCATAGAGATCAAATATTTCCAAATATTTGAACAAATATCATGCGGAAGTTAGAAAACATTTATTTGGAATCTTCAGAGCTATGGGTCCCCATGAGTGGAATTTATAGAAAGAGTTGTTTATTTTCTTGACTCTTAAATATTAAGACTTCTACCTTTCAATACTCTGTACTCAAAAGGTCAAAGAGTAACTCTGGAGTGGGGTTGGGATAGGGGTGAGCAGTGGCATAGCCAACATTTAAAAATCTTGAGCTGTGAATCAATAAATATGAAGGATTCCAGCACATGATACTTGTTTTTAAGTCTCTCAAAGGATCTTCACCGAGCTTAGCAACCAACTGTCTCCCATCTGTTTAACACAGAATACAACAATTGGGCTTGAAGTGAAACTAAAGAGATTTATGTTAGATATGAGAACTTTCTGACAGTGATGTTTATTAAAGCATGGAATGTGTAACCAATGAAACTATAATCCCTTCTTTGGAGGTCTTTACATACAGGTCATCTTCTCCTTTTTCCAGGATGGTTTAAATTTTCTTGCAAGCACGGTATGGACGTAATGACTTATTCCAAAACACAATTCTTTTAAAATGTACCGACACTCCATTTATCTAGCTTCATTCAGGAATGAGTTGCTGTATAAAGTAAGTGTTCCAAGTAAACAGTTTCAATGCCGTTGTAAATACTATTGTTATTAATCTTTCCAAAGTTTATTTAATTTACAAACTATTTAGAAATATATTATATAGTGTTTATTTTAAATTATATTTTGAACTTCAATTAATTAGACAAGATTATAGTGAAGTATGTTAATGTTAAATATATAAATTCTTTCAAAGGATTTTAAACTTTGTTTCCCATACATGAAATCATCTACATTTAAATTTAATGTCAGAATCTTTTCCTTATTTCCTATTGGACTTCTAAGAGTCATATCTAACTGCTAATGATTTGGCTGCACTTTCAAGCTTCAACCTCCATTTTTTTCTTTTTGAAATTGGTGTGTTGCTGGTTAAGAAATCTGAAAATTTGGATACGTGAGCTGTCTTAAGTAAAAGGAAATATGAATTGAAAGAGGACCTGAGATTACTGTTAAAGAATAAATCACCCATTTAAGAAATTTTTTGCTTGTGTTTTTGTTATGGCATAATAAATGGCATAGCTGCCATTTGGATATTGATTTGTTAGTTATCTATCGCTGTTTGACATATTCACCCCAAACTTAACCACTCCCCCACATTTATTATCTCAGTTTCTGTAAGTCAGGAATTTGGGGAAAGCTTAACTAGACTTAATGCTTCACAGTCTTTTAAAAGACTGTAGTCAAGATTTGGGATCTCATCTAAAGACTCTCCCGAGGAAGAAACTACTTTCAAGCTCACTCATGAGGTTGTTAACACTGCTCAGTTCCTTGTGCCTAGCTGAAAGTGTGCCTCAGTTCCTTATTGGCTATTGGTTAGGGGACACTTTCAGTTCCTTGCCACATGGGCCTCTCCAATATGGCATCTTTTTCACCAAAGACAGAGAGAGCTGCTAAGAAAACAGAGGTCATGGTATTTAGAACCTAATCATAGATGATACCCATAACATTTGCCATATTCTGTTCACTAGAAGAAAATCACTAGTTCCAACCCAGGGAAGGAGATTACACAAGGGCATAAATAATAGGAAGAGGAGATCACTGGGAGCCATGTCAGAAGCTGTGTACCACAATCACTACACCTAATAGTTCAATCAGGCAGGTATCAAAGTACATATGCATGAATCCAAAGCAATTTTTTTTTTTTGCATTGGATTAGGGCAGTATCAGGTTCGTTTATGTGATGTAATAGAACATGTGAGCTCCAACTTATTATAAATTTCTATGTCAAATTAAAAAAAAATAAACCAAAAAAGACTAAACGTCTTTTTAGACTTTACTGTTCAGTGAAAACAGTAACATTTTGGAGTTTGAAGTTATTAGAATATGTATAGCTTAGCTCAGAGCACAAGACCAAAGATTCGTTTTTTTGCAAAAGCAATACTACAAGCAGGTTTGTCCTAGGGACTGATCTACTTGAGGAGGATGAATAAAAGTTATGAGAACAGAACAGCAAGATAGTGAATTATGGTGGTCATTATCCCAGATTAACAAGCAGCAAATCTTTTTCTTAACTTAGGTTCCTACTTAGTAGATAAGTATAACCTTGCACATATCACTTAAAGTATGTAGATTCGAAAAGAACGGCAAGTAAAAGTGAATTCATTTGTGGAAGTTTGGGTAAGATGATAGGATTACATTTACTTCAGCACTCAGAACCATAATTATAACTAGCAGTGTAAAGTATACTAAAAACATCTTGCCTTGACTAGGCTTCAGATTTCTGCATGCATTGACTCATACTGGAAAGTGCCTGAAAAAATAGGCTAACCCAGGCCAATGTCTTCAGTGTGACCAGGTATCTACGTTCATAAGCACATAGGTAGCATATGCTTCTAGAACTCAGGTCCAATTCAGACTCAGTAAATTTAAAAGATGTAAGTAACAAGTTCAAATAGTGAGAAATTATTTTATCTTTAAGGTGATGAACATACCCAGAATAGAAAGACACACCATGAGGCTTTGATCTTCTATACAAGCCATCTCCTTGGCATTAGAGTTTCAATTTTAATTTCAGAGAGAAACATAACTGATTCTCAAAGGAGTTGGGAGGCAATTATGGCATAGCTCACAAACATTATTTTTCTTGTATCCTCAGTAATTAAATGATGTAGCTAGCTAGTGGAAGAAAAGGAAAGGCAATATGAGGTCTCTTCAGAATAAAACCATATCCCATTTATTTCATGTTATGACTGTGACAGTGACACTAATGATCATGGATAAGTATTTTTGATTGCCTACTTCCCAATACCGCTGTATCAAATACATAATTAAATGTTGTCACAGACAGAGCACATTCAAAGGAGTATAATGCTAAAATATTAAATACCAGCTTACTTACAGATATTTATCCATTTGATTTTTTTTTTAAATTTCCAACTATCAGATAAAGGATGAAAAGGAAATGGTAACAAAACTGGTGAAACTGGAAACATAATGATGCTGAAAGTGATATTGTGGCTAAAGTCTGGCATTTCAGTATTTATTATAGGTATACTTCCTTTACTTATTATAATGATATTCAGAGGATTTTTGTAACTTTTCTCATATACCCTGGTTCCCTCCCTTTACCTATACTGTCAACCTTTTAGAATAGTGATCAACCCTTGAACTTACAGCATTTTAGCTCCATCTTCACTATCTTAAAAGAAAAGGTGTCACTAAAGTCAGTGGGGGCCTCTCTTATATTCAGCATTTTTTTTTAATCACACTGATTTTCTTGGTAACATCTGGCCCTGTAGATTTCTCTCCACTCCATTTGAAAACAAACAAATTCATTCCAATGTACTCCCAGGGATTCTACAGCCACTCTGTTTATTATTTAATTACTTTGTTAGCTGGATAAACTCCTTAAGTGTGTTTGCACTTGAGGTATTTCCTTTCATTTTATACTCTAGAAAATCTCATCCACTGCCACAGAACAAATCCTCATCTTTATAGTCATCACTCCAGTTTCTATATATCTGGCTCTGACCATCCTGAGCTCCAGGTCGGTATTTTCTTCAGCCTACTGAGCAAGCAACTCCATCTAAAAGTCCCACAGATATAGCAGATTCAGCAGGTCTAAACTTAAACTCCTTATTTTTTTCTTTCTTTTTTTAAGATTTTATTTATCTATTCATATGAGAGGCAGAGACATAGGCAGAGGCAGAAGCAGGCTTCCCGTGGGGAGCCCAATTTAGGACTCGATTCCAAGACCTCAGGATCATGCCCTGAGCCAAAGGCAGATGCTCAACCACTGAGCCACCCACGCGTCCCAAACTTCCTATTTCTTTAACAGCACTGCCGCCGTGCAGGATGGGGACGGCACCAGGGACCTCCGAAGCCCGGCCAAAGCCCCTCACGTGCAATTCGTTGAAGGAAAGATTGATGGTGGGGCTGGTGGTGACTCCGGGACATTACTGACGGCGCAAACCATCACATCTGAGTCCGTGTCGACAACGACCACAACGCACATCACCAAGACTGTGAAAGGTGGCATATCTGAAACAAGAATTGAGAAACGCATCGTGATCACAGGAGATGCAGACATCGATCATGACCAGGCGCTGGCGCAGGCCATCCGGGAAGCCCGGGAGCAGCACCCCGACATGTCGGTGACGAGAGTGGTGGTGCACAAGGAGACGGAGCTGGACGAAGGGGAGGAATAGGCAAGAGAACCCATCTTTTAAACAACACTCGACTTTGTGAACCTGAGGAGCTTCGGCCCTCGCAGGTGTCCGCGCCGCCCCCCTACTGCTGCCAGTCCGTGCTACGCCGGTAACCCGACCAGGAGCCTGAAGAATTAAAATGCCGACAGCCAAACCTTACCTAACAGCCCTGGTCTATCCTGTTCCCCCGCATTTTAATACATTATTTTGTTTTATAACCACTTCTAAAAAAAAAAAAAAATTTTTTTTTGTATTTTTGTATTTCCTCTCTAGCCTAAAATCTTACCACTCAACTAGTTGCCTTAAACATCTTTGACTTCTTTCAAATGCCTGCCACGCCATACAATCAACGAAGACCGTTGAACTCCCCCAAGACCTCTGTGTCAATATACTCTGTTTAATTCTGGCATACCTTCCTCCCAATGCTTATCATTTCCTATTATGGAATCAAAGTGACTTCTTTATTGCCCATCTTTTTCCCCCCTAATCTCTTCCTGCCCTATTTCTTTCTTTTTCCTTTTTACCAGAAAAAAAAAAAATCTTTAAAAATGTATATGTATTGTGTCATATACTACATAAAAACCTTATTATCTATACTATATGCTCAAAGTCCATAGATTATATGAAGTTCCTTATGTTCTGGTCTCAAAATCTTTTTAGAGTCATCCTCTGGCAGTTTTCTTCAAGTATATCATTTTCTGTCTCCATAGATCTCCTTTATTTCCTAAATATACCATGCCGTCTGTGCCTTCCTGCTCTTCCAAATCTCCTTCCTTAAAAATCTTCTTTCCTTCACCTACCCCTGCCAAATTTCTGTAACTCTCAAGTCCTATACAAAAATGCTCCTGCTTCCCCAGCTTGAAAGTTAAGATTAGTTATTATAATTAATTCCTGATGGGTGAGCTTGGTACATATTTTTAACAAATAATATGGGTTACATTATATAATATTTGCTAATGGCTGTTCCCTCTACCAGACCATAACCTGCTTGTGAACAGAGATCATTCCATCTCTGGAACATTAGAGTTGGGTAATAAATATTAGTTGAATGAACAAATAAATGAGTGCTTCCATAAATAAAGCAGCACTGGATTGCAAGTGATGACTACATTTTTCTGTGTTCCCCCTTTCTGTTATTAAAGATGAAGCTACCTTATATAAAATTATTCAAAGCAATGTTGGTACATTTTTATAGAGTATGAATGTTGTTCTTAATAATTATATGTTAATCATTACATTTCTGAAGCTGAATTTGTAGCTGGTTTTTAAATACCGACAAGGAAAATTTCTTCTCAGTGTTTTTATATATTTATTAAGCATCAGGACATGTGTATGTGTCCCCAAAAATCAGGAATAGATGTCTAGGGATGCCTGTGTGGCTCAGTGGTTAAGAGCCTGCCTTCCGTCCAGGGCGTGATCCTGGAGTCCCAGGATCATGTACCACATTGGGCTCCCTGCATGGAGCCTTCTTCTCTCTCTACCTGTGCCTCTGCCTCTCTCTCTCTCTCTCTCTCATGAGTAAATAAATAAAATCTTTAAAAAAGGAATAGATGTCTAAAAATTTGTAGTACACTTCTTCTATCTGCTTCTATGGGGGCAGACAGGGGAAGGTGAGACTAAATTTGTTACATCAGCACCTTATCTGAACTCTATAGTCAAATATAAGCCTTCTTGGTTATGCTTCTAGATGTTCAGCTGTTGTCCTCAATGTGTCTCTAGCATTTTTTTCTATGGGACTAAAATAGTCTTTGGAATTGTAGTTATATATGCATAAGAAGTTGGAGAATACCTCTTCTTACTTCTGCATTTAAGAAATTAATTTTTCTCGCCAACAAGGAAGAGTTTTAAGAATTGTAATTTTCTTCTACAATGAATACTGGACTGCATATATCCTATCAGATCTGCATGATAAATAACAATAAGCCATAGCTTATTTTGCTGTATTATGTTTTAACTCCTTAAAGCTTTTAATTAATAATGGAGAGAGAGAGAGAGAGAGAGAGAGAGAGAGAGAGAGACAGGATTGGGTTTTTACAGTCAGTACAAGGCAAACTATGATGAAAGGTATGCCTACAATGAATTAAAAAAAAAAAGAATAAGAGTCACTGCAGAACTTTTATATCTGGTCAACCAAAGTCTGCTTCAATGATTCAACTACTTCTCAAATGAGTTCCAGCCTATTGCATGAGATAAGCTATCTGAAAAGAAATACTTTTACTGTGCTGCATACAGATGCTGAAAATGAAATTCGTTACATTCCTAAAATATCAAATTCCCATAAAACTTTTAAACCAAGAGAGTCTTGTCGATGTTAGTAAACCAAAAGCTAGGAACTAAGCTAGCAAGGCATCTCTAATTTAGAAAATAATATGGGGATTCACGGGGTGGCTCAGCAGTTTGGTGCCTGCCTTTGGCCCAGGGCGTGATCCTGGAGACCCAGGATCGAGTCCCATGTCGGGCTCCCTGCATGAAACCTGCTTCTCACTCTGCCTGTGGCTCTACCTCTCTCTCTGTGTCTCTCATGAATAAATAAATAAATACTTAAAAAATAAAAAAAATAAAATAAGAAAATAATATATTTTCAGAATATATTAACTATTAAAACAGAGGTAGTAGAAATTTTCTATGAGTATATGTGTGCATACAAAAAAAATTTTGGATGAAAAAGATGTATGTTATGTGACATTATATGATAGATATAGACTACCCACCCTATTCATTTATTATCCAATTCGTTTAGTCAGCATGTTTCATTTATTAATTCACAATAGTTGTTGATTGCCTGCTACATGCCTGTGATATTGTGGATAGATATTACAGATATTCAAGTGACAAGACAAAGTCTCTGACCTGGTAGACCTTTCAGTCCAACCAAATATAAAGAAAAGTAAATAGAGAAAAAATAGAGTATGAAAGTGACTAAGATTTGAGAAGAATGGAATGTTCTCAAGGCACAAAACAGGTACCTAGCCCAGATATGGATGGATCAAGGGAGACTTCTTGGAAGAAGAGATGTCGAAGTGAAGACCTGGAGGGTGGCAAGGGGTTGTACACACAGAGAATCCCCTGATTCTGAAATATTTGAGCTGCTAGAGACATGGTGAATAACTACAAGAAGCTAAGTATAGCTGCACCGAAACAGAAAAGCAGGAGCTTTATGATGACACTGTGATGAGAGTTTGGTGATTTTTGTGAGTTCAGTCTCAGATATTTTCTTTTGATTATTAGGGCCAACAATTGGACCATAGAAATATTAGAATATTAGAAAGCAACTTATGGTCACTATTAGCAACCTTACCAAGTATGGGGGCAGAAAACTTTAAAAGACAATTTTTCTCCAGCAACTTTTGGCAGATAGCAGAATGACAAGGCTAGGGATAACCAGCAACAGAAACTAGAACACAGATCCTTATCTCATTTTGACTAGTTGCTACAAACTGCTGTTTAAAGAGTAAGGAGGATATGGTTGGCTGTCCTCCCAGCATCCCATTTCTTTTCCCTTCTACTACGCAAATACCAATATTCTTTAGATGTCATCTATTCCTCTGCCCCACTCAGGCCTATAGACCCCAGAGGACACCAACCCTATTCTTGTAACAGGAATAAACTCAAGAAGTCTAATGATTATATCATCTTTCTGTCAGTGATCATTTCAGGGATGGGCTTGTGATTTAATTAGTCAATGTAATGTGAAAAGAAGATATTTGCTCTTCTGGGTGAGACTCTTACAACTGTTCTTTGTTTTGATCTGAATGATTTCCATGTGTAACTAGTTGCCACTGATATATTACAAGTCTGTGGATAATGTTGTCACGCTGTAAGAGTTGCATTTTCCAATATGATGGCTACTAGTTCTATCTGGTTATTTAAATTATAAAAAAATTAAATACACTTAAAAATTCATTTCCTGAATGACAGTAGCAGTTTTTAAGGGCTCAATAGCCACATGTGGCTAATGCCAACCATTGGATTGTGCTGATACAGAATATTTCTGTTATTGCCAAAAGTTCCATTGGACAGTGTTAGTCTAGAGAATCACAAAGAAATAGCACGGATACATTAGTTTAAGTCAATCCTGAATTTGCTCTATGGCTGGACTTCATATGTGTTAACCAATAAATGCCATTGTTGGTTAAGCCAGTTTGAGCTCAGCTTGCAATTCCTTCCAGCTGGAAGCATGCTAGGTAATCAGAGGTAAGCTGTCTAAATATTAAAAATTGAGATATTTTATGCACCAAATAAAAAATGATTCTTTTAAATGACAGCTTCTATCATTTTGTCTGGCTTTTAGTAAGCACTCAAATTTTTGGTCAATTAATAAAGGAATGAATAAATTGCAAAGCTCTCTAATATTGTATGTCTTTGGGACAAAAATGGCTTTTTGGTTCACTGTTTTTCTGAGATTTATTTTATTTCAATTGACCAAAATAAATGAATTTAATTCTTCAAGTTCTATGTTAATCAAAAGTCCCACTGAAGCAATCAAGAAAGGATTCTTAGATTTTTACAAGACAAAGGACAGCTTCCCTTCGAAGATGTGTAGCCTCATCTGGTTTAACATCAGATGTAACTATCAATCCTCTTACACACCATCCCTTCTTATTTGTCATATTTAGGTGCAGGATGGGATTCATTAAAGGGCAATGTAACAATAGGGGGCAATTATATTTTATCATGAAGCAATCACTATTCTCAGAAACCCTCAGGCACCCATCTGGGGCTTCTGCCCTAGGGGGGCAGTTTTCTTTTGATAATCTCACCTATTGAACTATCGTGTTCTGTTGCTCAATTAATTTAGCCCTGTAGATGGTTCAATAAAAATGTTCCCTCTATTCAGGCAATTTGATGACTCTCTCTCTGCTCTTTCAGACCAAACACAATGAAGTCATGGCTCTGGGTTCCTGTTGCTGCACACAAAAGCTCTCAGCCCCCTGACTGCCCTGTGGTGTCCTTCCTGTGGTTCTGTGCTCTAATGCAGATGGAGAGGGAGTGTCACTGATCTTTCTTCATCTCTCAGAAAAACAACCAGGCAGCTTTTTCTCTCCACCCCCCCACCCCCCAACAGCCAGGACATTCAGGTTAAACCAATAACTAAAATGCCAGATTGAGATCTGTACCTCATATCTGACCCTGACAACCCAAAAATAGACCTTTGTATTTTAGACAGAGAGTGCCTTTATCTGCTTTACACAATGTCCAAAACATTCTTAGTCTTCTATCAAAAGATGTGTTTGAATGCCAACAATGGCAAACAGCTACTGCATCGAACTATTACTTTTAATTGTCCCTTAAAAATTACATCAAATGTGACAAATGCTTGAAGTTAAAAAAAAAATTCAAAAGGATACACAGAATATAAAGTAAAGGCCTTACCAAGCCCCACAACCACACACACACACACACACACACACACACACACACACAAACACCCCTCTCCCTACTACTTTAATCTCAATCTCTCCCTTTAGGTAGATTACCATTATCAAATAAGGCACATTCATTTCTGGAAGTGATTCTGTATATGCAACTGCATATACTGAACAGCATATTCCATGTTCATTTTACATAAATGAAATCCTACTGTACACATATTTCTGTTACTTGCTTTAATATGCTTTTCAAAATATCTTAAAGATAATTCAACACTACACATACAGTATTATTTCACTGAAGGAAAAACAAGTTTATACTCTTCCATACCATAGAATTACATAATTTCTTGACTTTTTTTAAATTACTTATGGCAATATAGGTTGTTTCCACTTATTCACATGTGTGATTGTTTCTAACTCCTAAAAGTCAGTGGAGTTTTTCCAGTCAAAAGAGATTACACATAATACATTTTGATAAAGACAGCAGCCCAAAACAAATCTATATATTCACTTTCCCACACCTTAACAACTCTATTATCAAATTCTAAATTGTTTTCTTTGCAAATCTGATGGCCAGCAAGTAGATGTGTATTTACTTGGTTATTATTACTGAGATTATACATGCACTTATATATCTTTTGTAATTTCAAAACAATTCTTCTAGGGGGTGCCTATTTACATATTTTCCTTCTTTTTTTCTATTAGATTCGTTTTTTTTCTTATTGATTTCTGATATCTGTGATGGACTTATGGGGTTAATGATGGGTACCAAGCCTTTATGTTACCTGTGACAGCTATTTATCCTGTTTGTCTCTCAATCTCTTTCTCCCCTCTGCATATGCAATCTTTTGTCTTTATAATTATTTTAAATGGTTTTATAGTTCTCTATTTCTAACTTTTATATTATGGTTTCTGGATTCTTCATTTTTATGAGGTAAACTTTCACCATCTCAAGATAATTAGCTACTAATCTGTAGCTTCTTCTGGTAAATTCATACTTCATATGCATAGATAAATATAACGATATGAATATCTTTACTTCATATATTTCAATATATATGCATATCTTTAAATTATCCAGAATTATCTTTGTATAAATGAAAAGGAGATTAAAACATTTTATAAATTTTTGTCTAAATGGATATTAAATTTTTCTAGGTTTCTTTTTTTCCCCATTGATTTTAAATATCATCTCCATCTATATCATACTAAATTCCCAAATGTACATTAGTTGTTTTTAGAATCTATTTTAAAACCGAAACGTGTATATCCTCACAGATTTATTATAATTAACCTAATTTTATATTACAACTGTTATATTTGAATTCTCATAGCATAAATCATCCTTTATTAATTTTCCCTAAGTTCTTGACTATTATTAGATATTTCCCTTTCAAGGTGAATTTTAGAATTAACTTCCCAAGTTCCATCAAATATTTTGTTGATATTTGTGTTTGTTTCTGTGGATTTATAGACTAATTCGAGGGAAATTGATGTTATCAAAACAATGACTCTTCTCATCCAGAACCATGTTATTACTCTCCGTTTATTCCGATTATCTTTTATGTTCTTCAATAAATTTTTATAGATTTCCACATATTGGTCCTGTATCTTTTTCTTAAAATTTATTCCTGGATATTTATTACAAAAGGCTCTTAGGGATTCCTCCTTATGGGTTCTGATTCTAACAGAAATCATCATACATTTTCCCTCTCACATACGAAGCAACAGAATTAACAGACTACTATTAATAGATTAATAATCACTTATATTGTCTTAAGCATTTATTCTAGAATGTTTTGGGTCTTTTTCTGAAATAGGTTCTTTATTCTAAAAATAATTCTTTAGAATGTTTTATTATTTTGTGCATCTCAGAATGATTTGCAGACAGATCCATCAACATCAAGAACAAGAATGTTCCTTACAGTGTACGTGTGTGATTTTGTACAATTAAACACAGTGTAGGTATTTGTTTCTAAGAAGATGGATAAGGATCTAATAAGATTAACACGCACCAATATAGAGACCTTATAATTGCAGTGGCGAGTTGAGAAAGTTAGAAATAGAATAAGCAGGAGCAACACGAGTAAGATGGTAGAACAGGTGTAAATGTGTATAAATATACTGGGTATTACAAAATGTGGTATTATTCAGTACTTTAAAAAAGAAGGAAATCCTGCAATTTTGTAAACATGGATAAACCTAGAGGACATTATGCTCAATGAAATAAGCCAGATGGAGAGAGATAAATACTATATTATCTTACTTATATATGTAATATAAAAAAAAGCCAAACATAAAATCAGAGAGTAGAATGGTAGTTGCTAGAGCCAAGGTGGTGGGAGTAATGGGAAATGTTGGTTAAGTGTACAAACTTTTAGTTATGAGTATGCTCTGGGATCCAATGTATGGTATGATGAATGTAGTTAAAAATACTGTATTGTATACTTGGAAATTGCAAAGAGAGTAGATCTTAAATGTCCTCACACAAACGCACACCAATGATATCTATGTGAGGTGTTGGGTGTGTTAATTAATTTGATTGTGGTAATCATTTTTTTAAAAATATTTATTCATTTTTGAGAGAGAGAAAGAAAGTGAGAGAGAGTGCTCACAAGCAGGGGATGAGTAGAGGAAGAAGACTCCCCACTGAGCAGGGAGCCTAATGCAGGGTTAGATCCCAGGAGCCTGGGACAAGACCTGAGCCAAAGCCAGACATTTAATCAACTGAGCCACCTATATAACCCCGGTTGTGGTAATCATTTTAAAACACATGCATATATTAAATCATCATATTGTACACCTTAAAAAACATTATGTATAATTTTTAAAAGTAAATAAAAATAAAGCTAAGGGACAAGATGCTAGATAAACAATAAAATTTACTTATGGAAACGTAAGATAACTCTACACACATAAACACTAAAGATTTAACAAGGACATTAAAAAGTGTATGTATAAACACAAAATGGTAGTCTCTGGAGGGTAGAGGGGAGGCTAAAAAGAGTAGGAAATATTTTATTCAATAGAAAAGATTTTCTTAGACCAATGATGACAATGAGCCAACAACATAGAATTATGTAATTTCAGTATTGTCTTTGCACCCAAAACAACGGAGAAAGAAAAGAAAAATGAAATTCACATTTTATGAACAGCACTTTAAAAATAGCCTAAGGATACTGTACATTTTAAATAGACTTCTTTGTGTTTTGTTTGGTGTCATGTAGTTATAATCCTACTTTAAAAATCAAGAAAGCTTTTGGTGTTTTTCATATGTTTAGTGCTTAAAGAGCATTATATAGGTCACTGTGAGATCAATTTCCTATATTTATATATAGTGACTAAAGTACAAAAAAATTGGGTTATAATAAATTCCTACCATGCACAATCAAGTTACATTGCTTCTTAAATCACTGTAATTCTTATGTGCATTACTGTATACACAAGGCATTTAGTAATCTAATAATTTATAAAATCTGCTGCAACTTAATACTTGATTTTGATATGTATAAAAAACATATTAGCTCTTTGTAAGAGATACCAAATGAAGAAAAAATATGGTGATATCAAATACATATATGTGATATAGTCACTGGAGAGTAAGGTTAGTATGTGTCTATATGTGTATATATACACATGCACACACATATATACCTACATATGTGTGTGTATATATATATATATATATATATATATATATATATATATGTAAAATGTGTTCAGGCAAGAATGATTTATGTTTTCAATAATAGATTGTACTTATGTTTGCAGAACAACTTTTATTATCCTTCAAAAGGAAACATTTACATTACTTTAGAAGACTGAATTCTGTGTGACAAGCAGACACTTATTTTAGCAATTTAGAGAAAAAAGAAATGAAGGTTGTAAATGAGAAGTAAAATAAGCTTAAAAATGCAAACTGAGGAGGGTCAGATATGGATGGAAATGGTGAGAAATTACCTGATTATTCAGAAGAAAGTGCATTTTCCAGTGTTGTGTGGGGATGATAGTCTAAGTGGCTTTGTTTCCTAAGGTATAAGTGAGAAATTTTTATACAAAAAAATTCATACTAATAGTAAAATCATTCTATCTTGTACAGAAATTTTTAAAACATGTACATCTTCTGATAAAACTCTAAGATGACTTCTAGATTGAAATCCAACTATTTCTCAAATATACCTAGATTCTAGGTTCTTGGTGGATGAATTGCAGGGTTACAATACTTTAGGGCTGAAAGGGACTAAGAGATGAATTTGTTAGATGCCTTCTTTTTGTAAAATGAAACAAACACAGCTGAGGTCAAATTAGAAGACTGAGCATGAATATGGTATGATGCTTAGAGTGGAACAGTTATGTCACATATGCTTGGAGCTAACAGAGACATGAAGATGAGGAACAATGAAAGATACATTTAATTATCAAAGAACTGAAATTTGTGTGCTCCAGTTGGGATCACACTTCGCATACCAAAAAGAAGAAATATCTTAAAAGAAAAATTGGAGAAGAGCTATTGCCTAAAAGCCATACTGGATGCTTTGGGAGGAATTAATATGCTTAATTACCATTCAGGGCTTCAATCATTAAAATGTACAATAAAAGTGATATCAGCATTAATTGGATATCAAATGTTAATCTAAATCAGTGTAAATGGTGACAATACCTCAGATTCTTGGAAACTCAATCCAAGAATGTCAAACTACATTGTCATTCATCTCTTTTACTTGGCAAACATGTGATTTGCCTATGATTATATGTGTATCTACTTAAAATCCTAAAAAAAAAATATTTTAATTAATCATCATATTTATAGGTCATTTTTAAAATTTCCCTCAAGGGTGGCTCAGCGGTTTAGCACCTGCCTTCGGCCCAGGGTGTGATCCTGGAGTCCCAGGATCGAGTCTCTCTCTCTGGGTCTCTCTTAAATAAATAAATAAAACCTTAAAATAAAATAAAATTGTAACTATTGTCTTTCTTATATCTAAAGGTATGAAATTGAACATTAAAAAAGCATAGAGAGAAGTAATTAAACATAAAGATAAAAATTCTAAGTTACTTTACAAAAATCAAGCCTAAGTATACTTTCTGTAATGAGACTAACTCTTAACTTTGTGTTAAGTATAAAGGAAAATAGGAGTCCAAAATAAGGAAGAGTCCAAGATAGGTAATCAAAGGGGAAAAAAAAGGCAATTTTATTTTCCAGCTTATTCTGAGCACAAAACTTTATAAACTCTATCTCAAGAAAGTAACATTAAATAACTAAAAACTCCTTGGAATGAGTTTATGTGGCTACACCAAAATTTCCAAATTTCAGAGAAAAAAAATGAGTTTAACTTTACAAAGTTTAAAACTTCTGCATGCCAAAAAGTTAACTACAAAAAGATAATGCTGGGCAACAATATTTGCAAAGGCTATGATCATATAAGTCATAAAAAATATAAGAAAACACATCCTTTAAGCTTAAGACAAGGTACTCAGGAGCATTCAAAATTAAATAAATGTAAATTAAAGATGAGAGATCATGTATCATCTACTAGCTTGGCAAAGATCAAACAGTTTGATGATATTTTGTTTGGTCTCTGAATGGAAAAAGAAATACCCATATATATATTATAAGTATGCAAATTGTTACAATTTCTCAGGAGAAAAATTTGGCAGTATCGATGAAAAAATAAAACTGCTTGTAACTTGACTTTGTAATTCTACTATTAAGGATTGTGAAATTGACATGGAAATCATGCAGCATAGTTTATACTGTCAGAAAACCAGAACTAAATAAATGCGTGATGGCCAGACATTGGTTGGACAAATTATGTTATATGTAATGGAGTATTATGCAGCCATTTTAGACAATGACTATACATATTGGGTGGAACAATTTTTAAAAGGAAATATGCACAATGGTCTGCTATTTTCAACCATTTACATTTCCTATTTTGCATTTTTGTAAAATGAATGAAAGGTCATAAATTCCTTATGCGCATGATGCCTAGAATAAAACAGAAACACATAAAATCATGTTTGCCACTGAGACACAGCCAAATTTGGCAGAGATATATCATTTAATATGGCATGAATTTTGGTTACTACACTCATTTTTCTTATTATAAAAACAGCTGATTTCTATTCACTGTATCTGGATTCATCTTAGTTTGTAGTGATAACAGTTGTAGGCAAACAGCATCTACTGAGGGGATTCCTCCACATTTTGTAGAAGCATCATCTGTCTGCAGGGTCTCCAGCCCTTCTCAAATTTTTAGTGTTTTTGCAAATTCTGGAGTCATTTAATCTAACTCTCTGAATTTCTTCTAAATCCTGATTCCAGAGATCCTATGAAGCTTTAAGTTTCCTTGAAGTTATCCAATAAAAGCCAGGTTTTATTCCTATCTCAAATAGTTACTTCTACTTTGCTGGCTTTATTTTTGGGAATTTCTTATGTAGGAAAAAAAATCTAGACCAGTCTTCTAGGCCTGTGATATTCAATAATCTAAAACATAATCTTAAACTGAGAAAGAATATATATTAACTTAGTACCATTCTAGAAAATCCAGGCTATATGATCATTATTTACTGTTATAACTTTTAACATCCCAGGAAACAATTAGAACCATTTTTAAATTTGACTTCAGAGCCAATTTATTCATGTGCATGCTTTATGATTTATCTACTATCTCATTATCGCCTACCTAGTGAAGGATATTTAACAGAAGCCAATACTGAACAAAATAATGCAAGTAAAATTCTTGGACCATTGTTTAGTATATGATAAGCAATCAGTTAATAATAGCTATTATTATTTTATTAATAGGGTAGTTTATATAGCTTTCAAGAGTATCCATTGCCATACTCCTACAAAAATAAACCAAAAAAAAATACTAAAAACTTTCCAATGTCTCAAAGTAAAAGGTGAATAGTCATGTAAGGAAAAGTAACAGGTCATTTGCAAAACTAAAAATATTTTTAAACCTTCCAACGTTTCTTTTTCTCTGCATTCCAACACAATTCCTTACCATGTAGGGAAGCTTAGAGAATTATGAATCCTTAAGAACCAATGTGAGTGAGGCAAACTTATGTTTACAATTTCAGTCTGTGAGCCTCAATAGCTGTAATTTAAAAATTATACCAGTGTTTACTTCTCTGGAATACAAGGAACAGCCCTTCTATGGGACTGCTTTTATAAACAGTGCTGCTTGTAGGTAGAAGGATAAATTATGGCTTAGAATTCTAAGGAGTGTTCCCCATGTATCTGAATATGAACTGTTCATGAACGAAGACAGAATTTGGCCTGATTCCCAACACAATTGATGACAGAAGTTCACAGAGGCTAATCCTTCCCTATTTTTAAACATATGTACATATTAGTGTTAATTTTGGCAACCGCTCTTCTTAGGTATTTTTTTTTATAATCTTTCTTTTTCTTACTCTGTTTTTTAGGCACATAATTTAGACACCATATCAATGATCACTAACAAAAAATGTGATGGGAATACATATGAAATCATTTCAGCTTTTGTAGACCTTAGTTTATTCTACTTGGTCACAAATCTGTGTTAGAACTTTCTAGTAGTCTGAATGAAATATATTCTTGGTGTTATTGAAATACATACACATATAAAATGATCTTCATTTTATAGACTGCACGGAACTGAAAATGTTATGTAAAATTTTTCTGTTAAGAATTTAAACAATCCCAGCAAGTTAGTTTTATGTAGAGAAAGAATACTGCTATTGACAATGTTTGCAGGAGTTTTTAATTTAATTTAAAAATAAAAGGTCTTGAACTCTAAACAGAAATCTGGCAGTTTCTAAAAAAAAAATATGATAATGTTTTCTAAGCTTGAGTGATCAAAAAAATAACTTGTTTTCTAATGATTTTGATTGCTCTAATAGGATCTTTTTTTTTTTTTTTCTAATAGGATCTTTTATGAGACACTGAGCGCCAACTTCCTGTAGAGGCCTCAATAATTACAGCACATATGGGTAGAATGAAGGAATCACTCTTTCATTGAAACTCTTTGCGAGATGCCAAAGTAAATAGCTACAGATAATGGATACAAACACACTCTAAGACCATATTTGAAAGGAGCTAAAGGAAATTCAGAGACTAAAACCACAAGTTGGCAAAATCTTTTTGAAATATGCTGTCACTCCTTGGAGATTAAGCTTGGAACAAAAACACCTTGTTAGATTTCAGAGCTAAAACGTACAGGTGGAATTTCCTTTTTTAGTGTGTACCCTGTTCTTCAATGTGCTCTCAGGAGAAAGTCACAAATAATTCCCTTGGCTGTTCCCCACCTTCCATTACTTTTCTAAATTTGTTATATAAACATACCTCCAGGATCACTGTGGATTATCTGTTTAGAGTAAAGGTGCTCATTCCACACATTACCTCTTCCCAAGAGATTCAATTTTTAATATGTTAATGGGTCAGCTTCTGACACCTACAACGATATTACAGATGCCCAGGAATGTGATTACAGCTTCATTCTTTTAGGACATTTGGCAAAATTTCAAGTCGTATAAGGGCAGGACTACACTAAGCAATTTTCCTTAATATCATTTATTGTAGAAGTATTATTTTATAATCCTAAAAATCATCCATAAACTTACCACCATGTGTAATCAACTATTTTCATTTTCCAGTATAATTTCTAGTCTTTGTATAACAGTGATGTTTAAAGGCTGCACTCTTTACCTATTCAACTTCTTCTAGAACCTTTTCAAAAAATGTATTCCCTAACTTGACATTTAAAAGTGTTCCTTCAGACCATCTTCATTACTTTATATTCCTCTCTAATCATTTGCTTATGAAGGAAGTTGGATAAAGAACTAGGTTACTTTCTGTTCTGAGAAAGAAAATCATTAACAGAAGTCTCGTGAGTCCTACTCATCTTAGATTCAAAAGAGAAAAGAAAAATACTCCATTGTTTAACGAAAGGCTGAAGATAGTCTGTTATCTCCTTTGCTCCTTACAGGCAGTGACTTCAGCAACAATTAATGCACAACTTTCAATGAATTTGAATAAATGCCTTTGATAAGTTTAATTTTAAATGTTCATTTTATATGCATTGATCTGCATTTTGAGGATGTTTCCCTAGTTCTTAATGAACTGACTTGGGTAGTCTAAGAGAAAATATGAAACACATCAGATTTAATACCAAACAAACCCATATCATATTGTCCATTTCACTACTGCCTGTTTGCACAATGAACAATATTCAAAGAAGAAACAACACAGTAGAAGGAGTAAAACCCATGTAATCCCATGTGATACAAGTAATGCACATTTCAGCTCTATAGAATAGTTTTTCTAGGGATTGCTATGTATTTGGGATTTCTGAGTACATTGTCTCATTCATTCTTCCATTATCACCAAAATATAGGTTAAAAGCAGTTAGCAAGTATCTTCTTTTCCATGTTTCCTGCTGTCCCATAGCCTCTTCCCCTTCCTATTTACCTGCTACCACAGATCTGTAAGAACACAAAGGAGCAAGAGTCTATTTCTCTGTATCTCTCAGATAAGCAACAACATCTGAACATGATTCATATGAGATTTAGGGACAAAGCTCATACTGGCATGCAGGCTCAGGCTGCCTTTCCAGTTCTACTGCCCTACAGTAACAGAGGTACCTGAAAAGAGTCCACCACTAAATGGACATTGAGTGAACACTAAGCCTGAGTAGAAATGATCTGTGAACTCTGTAAAAGGTGATCTCCTCAGAAATGAAAACTTAAGCTAAGTTCTGAGAAATATTGTGTTTAACTCTGAAATGTTAAGATTCAATCTGACTTCTATGTAGACAAGGGTAAAATCGGTATCCCTGCTCTCTTTTCTGTAGAGCCTAATGTTATTGTCCTATTCTCAACTGGCCAATGAACAGTCACTATAGGGCAGTCTTTATAAGAAGGTGCACACCCACCTGCCCTCACATACAGTAGTTTTAGTAATGATCTATTAACTTACCAAACAGAAAAAGCATGCTGCCTATGTAATCTCTCCTACCAGATATATATGCAAGAAAATTTAGGCAGAAATACAGAAAGGAGAATGATGGTAGGGAAAAAAATCAATTGAGAAAGCATCTCTTTCATAATCTTGAAAAGAAATCAGGACAGGATTTTCAAATGAGCCCAAGAAAGTCTAGCATGTACTATTTTTTTTTCAGTCTCTAAACACTAAGCCATATGCTTATTTGATTAAATAAGGTAAAGGAAGGAAAGCTTACCCACAATTCATCCTTATGTTATAATAACTCATCACACTTATTTTCAAAAGAAAATGTAGATTATAACAAAATTCAAGTAATAGTAATTGAACAATTAATATATGCTTGACATTGAGTGACAAGACAATAAGAAGTGGGTAAGACAAACTCTTTGTCTTCAGTTTGTCCACAGTATAGATGAGGCGAAAGACAAATACTCAGCTAACTCAGTACTAGAAGGTGGCAGTACTTCTAAGTATTTCTACCAAGACATCTACAGTACAGAAAGGAGGGCTACAAACTGGGAATGTAGAGTGGGATTAGCAAAGAGTCATACAAGGCTTGGTGGATGATTAAAAATTACTAGAAATAAATGGAATAAAGGGAGAGCTTAAGCAAAGGTCCAGGATAAAGAAGGAATATATTGTCTTGTAGGTCTCATTTACTAGATCACATGAGTAAAACCTAATAACACATAAGCAGGTGTGGCAAGAGAGGAGGTTAAAAAGGCAGGATGGACTCTAATTTTGGTCTAATTGACTTTATACAGTAGGTTTTAGAAAAGGGAGTAGAACAGAGAAGACCAATATCAGAGATGTTTTGGAGGTTCAGGACACTGTGATGGGCAAAGTAACAGAGAGTAAGGAGAGGGGAGAGACACAATCTACTTGGGTTTCTATATGTTGAGTAACTGAGTAGATGATTAAGTCTTTAACAGAGGATACAGGAGGAGAAGCAGGTTTGGGGTAAAGGTGGAGAGTAGAAAAGATGATACAACAGTTTCTAATATGTCAAGCTTGAGATGTCTTCTTGAGAGTTCTGGGGGTGATCTAATGAGTGCTGCCAAGAGTTAGGGTGGAGTTCAGACTGATAAGGCACCTCTGAGACCTACTGATGGGGGAGTCAGAACTGAAGCCATAGCAGTGGGTGAGGCTGGATTGAAGAAGGAGAGTCTGATTGGCCTCCTACACCATATACACTAAGAATTACAGTTTGAGAGAGAGCACAGGTAGAGGAACAGAGGGAGAGGGACAAGCAGACTCTGAGTGCAGAGGGCTCTATCTCATGACCCTGAGATCAGGGCCTGAGCAGAAATCAAGAGTTGGATGCTTAATCAACTGAGCCACAAAGGGCCCCAGGCCTTCTTCTTTCTGGTTTATAACAGGACTAATGACTTCCTTTATATTCAATTTGCACAATCAACTGCATTCATTATTCTTTTTGATGTTCAAATAGTTCCATGTTTGGCCAATGGAAGCCACTTCCTTTGGTCCTTTGTCCTTTTGATAAGATTCATTAGTCTTTGAGAGTTTCTTTGCTTTCTGGCATAGCCAAAGTCTCTGGCTGATCTTATGCCTAAAACAGTATTTAGCACTCAAATAAATCCAGTTTGGCTACCCTCTTCACATTCATGCTTATCATCTACCTGCTTGCATTTGAGCTTATTCACCTATCTCTTTGGAGATTTTTGACCAATTGCTTTTCTAATTTCTTGCTTTATTAGTACAATGTTGGAGTTCACATTGGTGAGGAAAATTGGTTCCGGTAATCAAGTTTAAAGGTCAAAAGAAGATATTAAGTTGACTCGAAGCTGGGAAGGGTGCACAAGACCAGGAAAGTGAGATGGTATTAAATCAGGGTTAAGCACAAATGACACCATATTGAATTCCAGTTGTTTTCATTCATGTCATTTGTGTAGAAAGTTACATAAGCCATACATTTCTTCTTGTTATGATGAAAACAAATCTGTCACCATTTTGAATTGATTTGTACAAATTAGATCTTTTTCTTTTTTTTTCTTTTGGGTATTTTCTTTTCTTTTACCTCTATTTTTGCCACTCCTGCTAAATCTATTTGGCATCATTATCAAATATTTTATGGCTTTATTTTTCTTTTTGAAAACCATGTCATCCAACTTTGTTTTACTTCCGCCATTTTCTGGCCCATCTGATCCAACTTTGCTACTGATTCTTTTAGTTTTAGATCTTCCTTCTATTGATGGAAGAATGATGCTGTATCTTTTATATTTTCACCTCAGTTGGAACATTCATGTTATTAGAGATTAAATTGGAGTAAGTACTATGGTTCTTTGTAACCATATTCTATAATTTGAGAAGTGAGGGAGTTTGAATTAATTTATGTATCTTTATTTACTTTTCAGCTAATATATTACCTAGTAATATTTGGAAACAGCTAATAACACATAAGCAGAACTCCAAGATTATGTCTTTTTCCAGCCCTCTTAAAAGCCACAATATTCATCAGAAGACAATGCCATTTTTGTATAATGATTCTCTGACTCCTTCTGAACTTGACTATGTGTGGTCAATTTGTTGAGATGGGTATTTACATAGTGACCATCAGTGTCATGAGGAATAACTCAACTTCCCTTTACTATTCTCGATTGATCTCCATTCACATCATCCTTTTTCCTTTTCTTCAGACTCAGGGGAAGCCTCTACTTTGTAGCAAACTATCTAGTTCTTATTCCTTACTCTAATCCTTTGCATTCTCCTTCAATACTATAATCCACTTATTATATCAAAACTTTCTTTTATCTTCAGCCACTCCTTCTGGTTCTTTCCCCTGAGACTACAAACATAACTAATCCCCATAATGGACAAAACTCAAAGAACTCATGACTTGCCTTTATTGAAGCTAGTGATCTATACCTCTAACTTCAGAACCAAATCTTTCAAAAGAATAACATGTATTTTTCTAATTTCCTACTTCCCACCTATGATTTAATAGCTACTCTAATCTTTGTTCATTTGAATTCTTCTTTGGTTCTTCTCTATTTTCTATCATTATAGTGTTTAGCAAATGTTTTCCTTCCATCACATTCTTAGTGCCTGTCTAGTTGCTCTGCTGCTCAGTACAGTAGGTTCATACTCTTAGCCTCCTTATCTTTCAAGACCAGACATGGCCATACCTTGTAGGAAAAGTAATAAAAACTAAGAGCAAATTTAAGATGGCAGTGAGAGGTAGGTTTTGCTTTCATGGCATACACTGGATTTATACTAATTTATCTAATTTGTACTAATTAACCAATCCATATATAACTGATTAGGTATTTGAAGTAATATGACTTGTCTCTTCATAAAAGTTATCAGTCATTTGTATGAGCACATTTATTTGGTTGTACTTGGTTATCTGTGCTATTCTAGGAGGCCATCTCTGCCATTCAGTGGAATAGGTTTGACGGATTCGTAGGCACTGAATTGACCAAAACAAAGTTAGCAGAGATACCAGTGGCATTGGCTAAAGCTTGACTCTCTTCTTTTTAAACATCTCAATTTCACTATCACTACCCTGGTCTATACTATCACCATCTCTAGCCTATGTTACTTCAATAATCTTCTACCTGGTGTTAATGCCTCTATTCTTGTCTCACTTCACCTCAATGATAACTTCTCCTATGACAACTAGGAATCTTAATAAACTAATTTGACATGTCATCTCTATTTCCTACATACTTGAAGGGCTTCCTGCTATTTTTATGACAAAGTTAAAACTCTTTAACATGGTCTATTTATAAGAGTTTTCATGATTAATCTCTGTATTCCTCTCCAGAGTCCTTTTTATCACTGTCTCTTTCAAATTCTATATGTTAGCCACTAAAAATGTATGTCACATTTCTTATTTTTTACTTATTGCTACCTTGGATATTTTATCATCATTAACTGGTAATGACTATGCACCCACTAGGCTCAGTTTAGACATTACCTTCTTTGGAAGCATTTCTGCACCACCCTAGGTGGAGTGCTAAAGGAGCACTATAATATTACACTGCATTTTAATCTCATACTTCCCTTTGTCTGTGCTCCACTCCTCAAAGTGAAGATTATGTCTATTTTGCTCAAAATGATGCTGCCATGTCATTTAGTGTTGGTACATCGTATATGTTTTTAAAATTGTTTTTTACATCGCATATGCTTAAAAAATCATTGATAATAAATGACATTCCATACCTAGTATAGATTCTAGAATTTATGTTATGCACTTCCATCATGAGGGGGAAAGTAATAAAAAAATCATGACAGTCCTCTCAAGTCCCCCTAAGAATAAGCCAGAGAATATATACACAAATATATTTTATAATAGAATATTACTAAATATTGTTTAAAGAATTCATCAATCAGAAAAAAAAAGTGAGCCAAACCAAGAAAAGAGAACATTTTACCTTATTTTTTATTTCAGCCCACATCAGGAGAAAATAAGCCTAATTTATTCCTTTAAATCATTACAAACTGCTTCTGCTTTCAGGGAAAAAAGGGAAAATTTCTACTGGGTTTCTTTGAAGGTAAGCAACAGTATTTCAATTTTTGAGGGCTATTTTTAAGGAATTTTAGGCTAATTTTAGGAATAGGATAGAAATTAATAATGTAGACTAAATATTTAGTGAGTTGTTTAGTGACATATTTTTTGTGAGTTGTTGTTAAAATTTACTCAGGAAAGAGATAAATTGTTTGACTAACAAAGAGACAGAAGAAGAATGTATAATACCTTGCAAAGCATTATGAGGAATTTTACAGAAAAGATTTAGATACTACATTAAGTTGTTAGCTTAAAAATCTAAATGATATAATGAAACTAAATGCAATCATTAATATACTAAAATATGTAAAGAATATGGTGATGGAATTTTAAACACAGCCAAAATATCCTCAGAAAGGCAAGCTAATGAAAAACATATATATGTTCTTTTCATAGTAGTATTGTAAATATGTCTAATTTATGTAAAAGAGACAGAGAATTTAATTATTTCAACAAATATAATTAGATGCAGCATACATATGTGATTTATAGAAACAGGAAACATTACAAATAGTTCATGAATAATCCATGTGATTAACGTAAAAGTGTTAAATCCATAAAATTACATACTTATAAGTTTAATATAATAATTTTAGGTAATTAATTTTTGTGGATAGTGTACATTTTTGTTGATAGGGTACATTTTATAATTATTACTAATTTCAGTATCTTTTTATAAACCCATTATGTGCTTCCCCATACTTCAAGGACTATTAATAATTCCTTCTACTCTTATGGCTTTAGAGGACTAAAACTCATTTTACATGAAGAAACTGAGAATCCACAGCAAGAGATAGTGCATCACATCTTATAACCAGGCAGTGCTGTGAATGATAATCACACTGGAATGGAAGTCAACATCCATGGGTTCCATTTTCAGGCCTGTTGTATGTGGAGTATGTGATGCTGAGCATGTACCATCTGTGACTTTAGTTTTCTCATCTGAAAATTAAGGGGTAACTCTGGAGATTTTAAGCTCTCCTTTGATTCCCCCAAGGGTCTACTGGGATGGCACTCTCAAAGAACAGAAGCTACAGTTTTATCCATGGAGATGGACTTAAAAAAATGATAGAGCTGAAAGAGAGTGTCATGCTTTACTGTATCTTCTAGGATAGCAAAATGCCATCATCACATACTTCAAAAAGAAAAGTATATGTAGTAGTTTTAAAACTGGAAGGGACTTTGGGCTCTATCTAGCACAGATGTTTTATTACTAAAAGAACTGACACAGAGTTGTACACTTCTAGCCCAAAGTTACACAGCCACGGAAGGTGGCCTTAACACTATGGCTCAATTATGTTAACTGAACCTCAAAGCTTCTTCTTTGCCTCAACTCTATTATTCCTTCCTGGCTAACTGTGAGCACTGCTACAAATGTCTCTAGTGGCCTTTGCTGATGAACTTAATTATGCCTGGAGACATAATTAAATCATTATTATAATTAACTGATCTATCGTGTCAGTATCCAAAACTGTATTTCAGACCTTAATCTTTATTAGAAGATATGGTCTCTCCATATCTTCTAAGACCTCTGCATAAGGTCTTAGAGGCTAAATTTCAGGACTGTTATAAAAACCACTTTCAGTTTTACAGTTAATACTAAAAGAAGCAGAGATGGGACAGCCAACGATCGATCTTGAAATACCTATTACAAAAATGTAGAAATAGCCATATTTTAAATTTAAATAATACAAAAAGGATAAAATATCCTCTTTTTGATTTGGATACATGAATGTCACCAATTTGATAGTATCCTTTGGGGAAATCATTTTCAAAAGCAAGAAACAATGTACATGTGTAAACTAAGAACAAAATTTTAAAAGATTTACTTATTTATTTTTAGAGAGAAAGAGGGGGTGGTAGGGGCAGAGGGAGAGAATCTCAAGCAGGTTTCCTGCTGAGCATGAGGCCGGAAGCAGGGCTTGATCCCATGATCCTGATATCATGACCTGAGTGAAACCAAACCAAGAGTCTAAAGTTTAACTGACTGAGCCACTCAGGCGCCCCCCTAAAAATAATTTTTAAAGTCATGAATATATGTCATCCCCTTTCTTGGAGTTACTAAATTTTATTTGAGATTATAATATTTTATTATGCAAATGATCCATATGTTTTACAAACTTTTTTCCATGTAAACATCTGTGATTAAATTAAGACCAATTTTTTTTTCTTTCCTAAAATGCAAATATGTAATTTATTTCATAAACTCACTTATGGTAACAGAGAATCCCATCCTCCCTCCTTCACTTCCCTAATATACATTGAACATCTTCTATGAGAGGAAAATTGTGCCAGATACTGAGGGTAGAGCATTAACAAAATAGACATGGTTCCTGTTTTTGTGGATTTTATAGGATAGTGCAGAGATATAAAGGTCATAAAAATTAATATATAATTATAATTTGGCAAGTATTTTATAATACTCATTTAAGATACTATGTACTTATACTATGTACTTAAGTACTATATAAATACTTCATTTAAGATATTACAAAAATAAGAAGGAACTAATTTGGATTGGGTTGAAGCATTATGAAAAACCAATAGTTGCCTTTTTGAAGGAAATGACATTGAAGTTGAGACTTGCAGAATTAACGCATGTGAGGTAAGGAGTAAGAAGACATAAGGAGTAAGAAAAACATCCTCAATCAGCAGGATGCTGATTGAAGACTGAGAAATGGAGATAGGCCAGTTGGAATAACTCAACAGATTAAAGTTGCTAAGGAATACTGAAAGAGGGACTGTGTCTAAGATGAAGCTGAGAAGGCAGGCATTCTATTTTACTCTGAAATTTCATTGTATTATAAAGCTAGTTCTCAAATTCTGCTGATTCTCCTGCAGAATCCAATCTCTTTTGTACATTGTCTAGGTCTCATGGCCTGTCATTCTCTGCTTCCAAAAAAGGTTTTATCAGCCACAGTGGTTCAACAAATCTGCTCTTCCTTTTCTCTCTATTGGCCCCTTTATAATGTTCACACCATGTAGAAGAGCAACTTCATTTTTCTTTTTTTTTTTAATTTTTTATTTATTTATGATAGTCACAGAGAGAGAGAGAGAGAGGCAGAGACACAGGCGGAGGGAGAAGCAGGCTCCATGCACCGGGAGCCTGATGTGGGATTCGATCCCGGGTCTCCAGGATCGCGCCCTGGGCCAAAGGCAGGTGCCAAACCCCTGCGCCACCCAGGGATCCCCAACTTCATTTTTCTAGCAACTTTGGACAGACATGCAAATCTCTGCCACACTTCAAGCTTTTGATATAGAAGGATTTTGAATAGGTTTAAAAGATGAAGGAAGGAAGGAAGGGAGGAAAGGAGGGAGAAAAAACATTGCCCTTTGGAAATTAGTAGTGATTTGTAAGGCTCTGGTGTACTCATTAAACTGGAGCTGGAGATACCTTCATTACCCAGTTATGAAGGATTCCACATATTGAGTAATTCAGGCAATTTATTTTTTCACTGAATAGATATAGAACCTCTACTATGTACAAAGAGCTCTGTTTTATGGGTGGGAAACAAGAGCATGCAGGTGGTCACAAACAGTAACCTAACGTTTCTGTCACATTTAATAAATATTCTGGGAGAAAAGCAAGCTGTCTCCTTGAGTAAAAGGTTAATTACTTACAGGATGATTTAACTTTGATATTTTACTAATTGGCTGCCATCTCCCACCTTCCCAAGATGACCCAATGTGGTAGTATTAGCAGAACACTTCTTTAAAAACTGATTTTTTTTTCCTAAACATAAAGACTAGAGAAATGCGTAGCTTGACACATTGCTTCCTCTGATCCACTGATTCTTTTTACATGAGTTACCTGCCTTTTGTTTTTCATCGTACACAGAAGAACTTGATATACTTTTGAGGTGCTTAATTCTCAGGGCATTCTAGAGATCAAGTTATTATTCTTCTCTTAGGGGTTAGAACATTAAACATGAGAATATACGTGTAGACAGATATCTCACAATAAACTTACAGAAGAATAACTAGTCTCCTGACTCCTACTGCAAAGTCTTTTTTTATTAGAGAATATAACATGCCAAATTGGATAATCTGCAGGAAAAATAATGATGGTTAAAAAATACACTGTTTACAGCCTGACATTTACCTTATTATTATAACTGTCTGTCACCTGTACATCCCAATTAGCCTCTATCTTCCATCAGCTAAGTCCTGCCATTAAGAAATAAAATGCAGAATTATATTGCTATGATTATAGGAAAAAGCAATTTGTGTTTAAAAATAAACAAGATAAAAGATTTTCATGCTGCTCTGTTTTTCATTGCACTTTTTGTTGGAATCCTTTTGCATAAATGTGAATGATAACTATAACAAATCCATCACTCACTAGAATATCATCAAGTAATTAAACAGGTATAGAAAAAATGAATTCATGGCCAAAGAATATAATTTAAATTTAGTAAAATTTGGGGGGGTGTACAGCTGATTTGTAAAGGTTCTTTTTGAAGCTCTGCCAGCCTAACCTGAAAGAAGAGTAATTCTTTTTACTCTTTTAAAATAGAAGATAAAAATTAGGTGCAGAAAATCTGAGACATGCCTGAAAGATAAACAGAAAGATTACTTCATTTGAATGTCGTTGTATTTAATGTAACAAAATGATCTAAAAATATCACACAAAAAACTATCTGAAAATGACCAGCTTGATCACTGCTTTTTTTTTTCTTTTTAGATTTTATTTATTTATTTGAGAGATAGGGAGAGAGAGAGAGACAAAGGACAAGCAGGGAGAGGGGGAGAAGTAGACTTCCTGCTGAGTAGGGAGCTCCATGTGGGACTTGATCCTAGGACCTTGGGATCACAACCTCAGTCAAAGGTAAATGCTTAACAAACAGAGCCACCCAGGCACTCACAATTTACCATTTTTTCTGAAACAGCAAAAGTGATCTTTTTATGAGTTTCTTGGGTTACTCCAAATAAAGTTGCACTGCTTGTAAATGGTAAAGCTAATATAAATTCATACTTCTCATTTTATTATTCATTGAATTCATACTCTGAGTTAGGCAATGTAGTAGATAAAGGAAATACAGTGCTTAAACATGATAAGGTACCAGCTGTCATGGCACTTACCTTGTAATGGCAGAGAATAACAATAAATAGGCTAAAATTTTCTTGAGTAAATGAAACAATGAATAGTGTATGTAGGCACAATGAATGAATGGAAAAGTAAATAAAAGAATGAAAGAGACTGATAATTTAATAAACGTCAACACGTTGCCATATTTCCTTTATTTTATTTATTTATTTTTAAAGATTTTATTTATTTATTCATGCGAGACAGAGAGAAAGAGAGAGAGGCAGAGACATGGGCAGAGGGAGAAGCAGGCTTCACATAGGGAGCCCAATGTGGGACTCGATCCCAGAACCCCAGGATCACACCCTGGACCTAAGGCAGGCTCTAAACTGCTGAGCCACCCAGGGATTCCTGCTATATTTCCTTTAATACTTTTTTTTTTTAAAGCCAAATAAGACAGAAACAACTTTCCAGTCAACATCTTCTCCCCTCCATCCTTCCACAAAGATAATTGCTGTTCAGATATTGTTTTGAATCCTCCAAATTCATATTCATACATTTCTAATATTTATGGTAAATAATATATAACATTGCTTTACAAGTTTATATAATGTTAGTTACTATTTTATCATTAAGTTTTTTTTTCTAAAGTAAATACACAAAAGGAGTTTTTCTTTGAGTATTCCTGCATCTTCAACTACACTAAAATATATAGGAAACTGTTTTTTGGAAAGCTTGCAGTCATCCCAAAATGAAATACTTAGACAAAGCCAAAGAAAATATGTATATGATCTATTTGAGGAAAACTAAAAAACTCTGATGAAAGAAAATAAAGAAAAAAGTAAGGTCTTGGAGAAATATTCCATTTGCATGGATAGGACATGGATGTCTTGTCAACATGTGATTTCTTCCCAACTTGATCGATAGAAGTTTGGCATATACCAATCAGGGATCCCTGGGTGGCGCAGTGGTTTAGCGCCTGCCTTTGGCCCAGGGCGCGATCCTGGAGACCCGGGATGGAGTCCCACGTCGGGCTCCCGGTGCATGGAGCCTGCTTCTCCCTCTGCCTGTGTCTCTGCCTCTCTCTCTCTCTCTCTCTCTCTGTGACTATCATTAATTAATTAATTCATTAATTAAAAAAGACATATACCAATCAAAATCACAGAGAGTTATTTCATGAATATTGACACTCTGGCTCTAAAGTTTATGTGGAGAGACAAAAGTCCTAAAGTAGCCAACACAATATTGGTGGAGAACAAAGTTGGAGGATTGACACTATCTAACTTCAAGACTTACTATAAAGCTACCATGATTAAGACAGTGGTATTGGTGAAAGAATAGACAAATAGATCCATGGCACAGAATAGAGCCCAGAAAGAGACCCACATAAATTATAGTCAACTGATCTTTGGCAAAGAAACAAAGGTAATATAATGGAGCAAAGATAGTCTTTTCAACAAATAGTGCCAGAAATGGACAAACACATGCAAATAAATTAATCTACACATAGACCTTATACTTTTCACAAAAATTAACTCAAAATGTATTATAAACCTAAATGTAAAACACAAACTGTAAAATATCTGTAAGACAACTCTAGATAGCCTTATGTATGACAATGACTTTTTAGATAGACAATCTATGAAAGAAATAATGGGTAAGCTAGATTTCATTAAAATTAAAAACTACTGGTCTGTGAAATGTGATGCCAAGAGAATGAGAAGACAAGTCACAGACTGGATGAAAAATATTCACAAAAGATACATCTGATAATGGACTATTATCTAAAATATACAAGGAAGTTGGAATGCTTGGGTGGCTCAGTGGTTAGAAGTGTCTGCCTTTGGCTCAGGGTGTGATCCTGCGGTCTCAGGATCAAGTCCCATATTAGGCTCCCTGCATGGAGCCTGCTTCTCCCTCTGCCTCTCTCTCTGTGTCTCTCATGAATAAATAAATAAAATCTTTTATAAAAAATTAAATAAATATACAAGGAACTCAAAACAATAAAAAAAAAATCAACTGAACTAAAAAATGAGCCAAATACCTTAGCAGACACCTTTCCAAAGAAAATACACAGGTGACAGACAAGTACATGAAAAGATGTTTAAAATCTTATGTCCAAAGGGAATTGTAAAATAAAAAACTGGTAAGATACCACTACATACTTATTAGAATGGTCACAGTCTAAAACCTTAAAACATCAAATGCTGACAAGAATGTGGAGCAATAAGCTCATTTATTTTCCACAATAAATGCTACGAGGGATTTGACAACTTTATGATATTCACAGCTTTCATGAAAGATCATAGAATATCTCTATATTTATTATGTCATTTGTGTACATTTCAGATTTTTTAAAATAATAATGTGATCACATTTTTTAACAGATTTTGCTAGATTTATTCCTCAATACTGTAAAATAACTGTGGCTTTTCAAATTGGGATCTATTTTTATTGCATTTTTCAATAAGTTATTGCTGCTATATAGAAATACCATTGATACTTGTATGCTGATTCTACAACCATCTACCCAAATGAGATCTTTTAATTCTAAAAATTGTCATTACTATCATTACAGATTATCTGATTAATGAAAATTTTCTTTTTTTTCTTTTACTTATAACTTTAATTTATTCTTTGTGCTGACAATGACCTTCAACATAATTTTGAATAATGGAGATACTAGCATAACCATAGTTTATTACCTACTTCAGTCTGTGTATCCCTTAAATTCATCAAAATATAGTCTCATAGTCAGCTGAGTCCCAGAGATGTCTTATGGGAGCTGGCTTATGGGAAACACTTATTTTGGTTTCCTACTTTCATTCTACTTGGGGTTTCTAAGTATTTCTTAATTTATGGTCATCTCTATTCAATATGAAATTTGAAATATTAAGAATAAATTATCTAGAATTTCTAGTATTTTCAGTAAGCAGATTTCCCACAGTGTCAGAAAGAGACTAATTATTCTTTGCCTTCTTTGTTAAACTGTAATCTCTGCCAGACAAGGCTCCATGTCTGTACTGTGATTATTCTAGCTAGCACTCAACACTGCTCCTGGTACATAAGGCAACTATCAACAAGCATTTGGTAAAAAAAAAAAAAAAAAAAAAAAAAATAGTAACAATAATAAATGAGTAAAATGTAGCATAGAAAGAAATTAAATCTCAAAGTATTGAACAAGAATTATTACTCAGAGAATTTTCTCTAAATAAAGTATATTCCAAGAGACAATCAACAAATTTTAAGTCAATAATTCCTCTTACTTCCTGATGAATTAATCTGGCTTTCATGGAAAGCCCCAGAATGACTTGAAGTAAGTATATATTTTTAAACTAGAAGATCAGGGTTTCAGTATTATTTCTGATAGTCTCTCTGTAATCTTGGCTGATCGTTTAATATTTCTGAGTCCCAGTTTCTTAATTGCTAAAAGTTAAACCTCAATGTGTTAAAAGTATTGCATTAAACAATGAACATTAAAATAAAAGGTGAATTTTACTGAAAAAAAATGCAAATGGCACTACTGCAGTATTTCAGAAGAAGCTGTGTCTGATCAGAATTTCATTACCTGCATTCAGCTCATCCCTATCATAACTATCAGGAGAAAATGAGATTCCTAAATGTTGCTTCCCCTTAGAAAATCATGAGTGATTACCATCATTTCTCTTTTGTGAAAACACCATATTATTTTCATTGATTTTTCGTTTAAAGTTATTTTAAAGTAATTTTACAAGTATAGATATGAGAGTATTGCCATTTTGCAGCACTGATAGAATTTCTGTATAAACCAAATTAATTCAATGGGAAATAATATGTTCTGAGTGTAAGTGATTTATCTTTTACTCTGAATAAAGGTGATGAGAAACTGATCCTTAATCTATAGCAAAAAAAATTATGGGACATGCATTGCCTAATGTTCCTGTCAAGGAAAGCTATAAATTGGTAGATTCCCTCAACTAAATAAAACAAAAAATTATTTACATATTATTAGATTGCATAATATCAACAGATTGCTATGAGAAATTTGCTTGCTTCTTGGGAGACAGAAAGCCTGTGAATAAGCAATTCAAAAGAAAGTAAAATATAATAAGGAAGGAATAAGATAACCGTCAAAAAATATAATTAAATGTTCCAAAGTTTACAAGGTCCATAAACAGCTTGACCATGGGTATGAATGGTATCTGAAAAAGATTTCTAGATTATGTGACATTTTAGGTCACCTTTAAATTGAAAAATATTTTTGGTTCAATGTTGTTGTTGGGAAGGAGAGGTACTTAAAAGGAGAAATGGCATTTTAAGCATAAGGGAAGCAAGAATAAAGATAAAAATTCTGACTGTATTTTGAAAATCCAACACTTAAAGTATAGAAAACTAAAATACTGTAATAAAGATGAGGTAGAAAGGAAAGTGGGCATACATTATGGGAACTTGAGGGAAGATCTTTAAACTTTTTGGAATGGGAAGTAATAAAACATGAGATGAATGTGAGAAATTTAATTTGGCTATTGTCAGGAGGATAAATTAAATGGGCCAGAAGAGACCAAGCAAGACATGTAAGCTTCTCCTCTAGGGTATTCACACCGAAACCCAACAGACTAGAGGGAAGAGACCTGAGAGAGAAACTACAGAAGTTGGCTGTGGACTGCTTTTCGGCCAGGTGGGGGTGGAAGGTGGGTAGGAATCAACAATAATTGTAAGTTTTCCAGAGAGAAGGATGATAATAGGTAAATGCAAATGGGATATGTAAAAAAAGATGAGTTGCCTTTGGGCGAGAAGCACAGGGTGTTGTTCTGATTGGAGTTTAGATAAATTGAAATGCCACAAAGTGTAGAAATCATGGTTTGGACTTGAGTTACAAATGTCAAAAGTTCTTTACACATTTCTCCCCAAAACCTAAGGGGAATGTCATCCTGTGGATTAATTAAAACCTAAAATTTATCTTTCTTTTGTCCATTTTTTTCTACCATTACCAGATCATACATATATTTTATTTCTCATTTGTGCCCTCTACTTCTATCTCTCTAAAACTCTTTCCTACATTAGTAGTTCCATATTTTTTTAAATGTGTAAATAAAATTTACACATTCTTAAAAAACAATTCTGAGGATTTTAACAGCCCCAAGCTATATGATTCCCAAATAAACCAAAACCACCAAGAATCCTACTGACTGACCAAGTTCAGATCAGAGTGAAAGCAGGAAGATTGTACACCAGAGACCAATGCAAAACACACAGAAATACCCAGTCTGCTCAACCCATCTTAAATCTTTGTGTTTTATATTATCCCACTGAGTTACAAATAAATTTCTGAATGTTATCGCTGACTGTGCTTATATTCAGATCTAATCATAGAAAATAATTGTTTACCAGAAGAGATCTAAAACATTTTAAGTTAAAAGTTTATAGACTTGCCCATTTACAACCCAAATGCCCCATTTTAAATGTGGGTGGGGTTATCAATGCCTTTTATATTAAAAGGTGTGTTATTACAGCTAAATTGTTGCAAAACCAACAAGATAAAACAATTTTTTAAAAAAGTCAGGAGTAGGTAAAGAAGTCTTCTCCATACATAGAGATATAAACACACACACACACACACACACACACACACACACACGTAGTTTCCTCACAGCAAACCCACATTAGTGTGAAAGACTGATTCCATAGGAAGCTGCTTTTATGAAGGTGACATGAAAAGATATTAACTGCAGGTGATAAGGACACATTCTTTATGAGCTGCTGCGTTCTTCTAAGATAATTGAAAGCCCAGAAACACATCCTAACAATTTAACTTATTCACTTAAAACATATCCAGGTTTGGTTCACCTAGGAAAAACCAGGGCATTAGAGAAAAATTCTTCCTACTAAGAAAAAATGCTCTCAACATTCACCAGTGTCTATTATACACATTTCTCCCCATAAGCTAAAGGGTATTTCATTCTGTGGATTAATTAAGATCTAAAATTTATCTTTCTTTTGTCCATTTTTTCTACCATCACCAGATCATACACATATTTTATTTCTCATTTGATCCCTCTACTTCCATCTCCCTAGAATTTTGTTATTTAGAAAACCTCACAATTCATTCTACTTCCCTCCTTCTCTCCCTCCTCCCTTATCCCTCTTTATTTTCCTCCTCTTCTTCTCTCTCTCCTTCCCTGTGCCTCCACCTCCCTTCATATATTAGTAGGGATTAAAATTATAGAAGAAATCAGTAGTTCCAATCACCATACCTATAACTTGGGCAGCTGTCATTCAAGTGATTGGTAACACCTGTTAAAGTTTTGGGACAACAGAGGGCAAGAAATAATTAAATCGCAAGGTACTTTGTGAGAATGTATTGACAGTTTAACACAGAACATATTAAAACAATTACATGCAGTAATTCTGTATTTTTTAAAATTTTTTTAAAAATTTATTTATGATAGTCACAGAGAGAGAGAGAGAGAGGCAGAGACACAGGCAGAGGGAGAAGTAGGCCCCATGCACCGGGAGCCCGATGTGGGATTCGATCCTGGGTCTCCAGGATCCCGCCCTGGGCCATAGGCAGGCGCCAAACCGCTGCGCCACCCAGGGATCCCTAATTCTGTATTTTTATAAAGGAAACATTTGGGAATTTATTGTGACCACTGTTTAAAATAATAAATAAAAAGTAATTTCTTTTCAACCTTCAACACAATAACAATAATATTGTTCAAGACAATAAGACACTCAGATTAGAAACACACATTTAAATACACATTTTTCCACAGAAATAGCAAGTAAATAGCAGTAGAAAACCTGTAGAACATACTAGAGGAAGCAATTCTTATAAGCAATAAAATTGATTTTAAAAAACTATACTTAAACTTTAAATAAAGTACATGAGCAAAGTATGGAGTAAGAACCCAATACACAACAGTATCCTGTTCCATGTAAACAGTCAGTGGCCAGGGATAACACAGGACAAGAATATAATATCCAGAACACAAAATAATCTGAGAAAAGAAATCCAGATGAAAATGCAGGAAAAGAATCTTTGTCACAGTAGGGCTCTTCTGAGAAGCTCAACACTGATAATCAGAACACTACTACTATCATGCTTGTTCTACAGGAGTCTGCCCATCATGGCTGAATAATAAAATGTGGAAATATCTCATTATGCCATAAAAAAACAAAAAGGAAAATACCTTTATGCATTGTCATAGATATGAAGTAGGTTGCCCTGTCAGTCCAATGCAGTCAAGATTTTTATATTGAGTTTAGATAATACTAAGTAAAATGCACTCAACATAGAATGTTGCTTTCATGAGGGTCAAAGTTGCCTGAAACATAGATTTCAAGCATGGATTATAGGAAAATGTAGGTCCTTGACACTCAAAATGTTAACTTTTTTTAAACAGAGATTGATTTATCTAGGGAGCATTAAAAATTATGCAAATGCTACTTATAAACTTAAAATAATTTAGATAAAGGATTAAAAACAAAGGTTAGATATAAAATTATTATTTCCTTTAACCAATTATGCTTATTTTGTTACTGACACACTTTAATGCTTCATGTCTTCAAATATTTGATTATTTAAGTTTGTACTTAGTTCTTTCCATTAGGTATTTTTTGAAGCCTCTTTAATCATTTGTTTCAGCACGTATTCACCATTTGTTTAGAAATTTATAGTGCCTCCCAAACATCTCTTTGTTACTGAGCCTGACTGCCACACCCATTTACAAGCTTTTCCTACCTAGCTCATCTATCTGTCATCTAAGAGACCTCATATCTTTTGTTAAACATTTTTGGGAGAAAATCATCAAATCTACATAGATCTCTTTGGGTGTTGGTTCACCATCCACACACCTTTGTGGGATAAATAACTGCTTTTTAAATTAAATTCATGAAAGGTAATGACATTTTGCCCCAACTATTTGTAAGGCAATACTTATAGATGATTAATGCATGCCTTCATTCTTTCAATAAGTGTTTATTGACCATTTGCTATATTTTGAAATTTTCCAAAATACAAGTGTCACAAAGAGGACTGCAACATAATACATGCCATGAAAGAATTTATAACTGAATATAGAACACCCCGGTTTCACTCAATGCTGACATTGAACTGCACCCTTTGTAAAACTAAGAGTTAACAAACATGTATATTAATCCAGACGGTATTAGCAAAACTGAGTACAATGAGTGGGGAGGTGGAAATAAAAATCAGGTCTTGGCCATATCAATAAGGACCTGAAAATGTGTTGTTGTCTTTTAATATTTTATTTATTTGTCAGAGATTGAGAGCACAAGCAGACGGAGCAGCAGACAGAGAGAGAAGTGGCTCCCCACTGAGCAAGGAGCCTTAGGACTCTGGGATCATGATCTGAGCCAAAGGCAAATGCTTAACCATCTGAGCCACCCAGGTATCCCTGGAATATGTGTTTTGTTAAATGAGTAAATAAATGGAAAAGTCAGTTGTGTTTTAGAGGCTGAGGTAAGTCAAACATCAATGAGAGATTTCATAGGATAGCCTATCAGGGGAGTCAGAGACAACACTTTCTGCATTAGGGTAGGAAAAGGGTAAAGACAGTGGTTCTGGAAACAACAATATTTAATGAGTCCAATGTGGAGCTAGATCTCTCCTGTAAGGAGCTCTTTTGGGTTGTTTTCAAACATAACCTGGTAATTCTATCAGGAGCAGAAAGCTTTTTAAATATTTTATCATTTCTGTGAGGTGAATTAGAGATTCAAATCTCAGAAGTTAAAAAATGCAGCTAATCCCTACACTTCCCAATATCTTCTCATAAAGGCATTTCAAAAAATAAAAAAAAAAACAAAACAAAATAAGTTAAATGAATTTTCTTGTCATCTCAGTTTCTTATGTTCAGCTCATTTTAATTCACACATGAGAAGTCTGTGAAACAGAGAGCATACAGAGCTCTGTGGATGAAAACAAGTCAGAAAAACACTCATTTCCCTAGACAGTCACCAATCCAACATTTCTCTTTGGAATGATTGTAAACAATCTTTATTTGGGCCAACAAACCGAGGAAATAACAAAGTGGAGTTGTGAAAAATTGACATATTAAACACTATGGGAAAAAATAAAACTTTTGGTATTACTAGTATAGTGAAAAGTGTACAAATAACAAAGAATAGTTTCTGAACTTTTCTCCCCTCTGGGCCACTTCAGTTCATAAAGTAAAACTCTACATGAAAATTAAGTTACTATCACAAGAAAAAAAAAGTTATAATTACTACTTTAAATAGGACTGATAGGAAAAATATAGAAGATATTATGTGTAGCCTATTATTAAACATTTTAAAATCTCAGTCTATACAGCACTCTATTGAATTATGTGCTCATTTTATATACAGCTTATCTATTTTATAAATACAAACATGCAAAAATGTACTATGCTTTATGAAAACATTCTTAGTGATTTATGGGCAGATACTTCATTTTTATACTTTTCAGCGTATATGTGAATGGCTTATCTCTTTGAGAGATTAAACTCCTTATGTGTTGAAGACTCTATTTTTTTCTCTGAAGAAAGGGCAGTGTATCCTCAAGTTTTTAGCTTATTATCAGCTATACTACTGCTATTATAGTAAAATGGTGAGATAAAAATAAATACGTGCTAGGTATTTGGCATACAAAGAAGCCAAAGTGTTTATTCAACAACTGTGATTTCTAACAGTGGAATTTGATTTACCAAGCTTCATCAGCAATGTAGCTCAACTCAAAAAATGAAATTTAAAACAAAACATATTTGGTCTTGATCTCAGTTGATCTTTCTATATAGGATTGGACAATTATAAATCCACTGAATAAAAGTAAGAGGATAAAAGTCAAGTCAAATAAAGTATATATACACATATATATGTATACACACACACGTGTCTATGAGTGTATGTTTGAGTATAGAGACAGTTCGTGGTGTGTGTGTGTGTGTGTGTGTGTGTGTGTGTGTGTATGAGAGAGAGAGAGAGAGAAAAAAAAAGAGGTTAAAGAAAATGTGTTCATGTCACCAGCTAGACTCCAAGACCTGAGCTTTACTGCCCACCTGCTTGTACCCACCAAACTTCATAAAACATTTTTTCTTAAGCTATTCTTGCCAGTTTCTCCTGCCAGGGCCTTTTAATTAAACATAATAAAATGATAATTATTACCATTTAAAATATAAATGGTAAATGTAAATGTCACAGTTATGTTGGTGAGTGGCAGTTTTGTTTTAAGATTTTATTTGTTTTTATGTGGGAGAGAGACTTGTACCAAGGGCCAGGGGAGAAGCAGGCTAAGCAGGGAGCTCAAGGGGAATTAGAGAGCTTGATCCTTGGGATCATGACCTGAGCCAAAGGCAGATGCTTAACCAGCTGAGCCACCCAAGTGCTCCATGAGATGCATTTTTAAAACCACCTTTCATCACACAATGAGATCATTGATAAGAAAAATCACAGCATTGACAACAGTAAAATTCAGGAAGCTACCCCAGTAAAACTCAGTAAAATGTTGTGTAAGCAAATTAACTTGGTACTTCAAACTGGCTAAGATCTGACCTAGCACATGGTTCTTTGAAATTCAGTAAAGCAGTCAACTAATTATTTTATGCATTTGTAGAGCTCTCTCTTAGATATATATATATATATATATTTTTTTAGTTCAGTATCTTCTTCATACAAACTTTCTTAAGAGACTAGTCTCAGAGACACCTGGGTGGCTCAGCGGTTGAGCATCTGCCTTTAGCTCAGGGTATGGTCCTGGAGTCCTGGGATTGAGTCCCACATCCGGCTCCCTGCAGGGAGCCTGCTTTTTCCTCCGCCCATGTCTCTGCCCCTCTCTCTCTGTGTCTCTCATGAATAAATGAAATAAAATCTTAAAAAAAAAAAAAAGAAACTAGTCTTGATGCCAAGTTTCCTGATATGTCTATACATCTTTTTTTTTTTTAAAGATTTCATTTATCCATATGAGAACTGGAGGGAGAGAACGTGAGAGCACAAGAGAGTACAAGAGCAAGGGGAAGGAGAAGTAGACTCCCCTCTGAGTGGGGAGCCTAAGGGGGGCTCATCCCAGGATGCTGGAATCATGACAGAGCTGAAAGCAGACACTTAACCGACTGAGCCACATAGGTGCACCTATAAATCTACTTTTTAAAAGTTATACAGTGTGGCTTTAGCCATATATTCCTTGAGTATTCTTTAAAAGGAAAAAATCGTATTGTTCTCTTAAGTATACTACAATTGAGGCTTTTCACTTTTCATTTCATTCCATTTCTTTCTCTTTGGTAAAGTGCTATTCAGCTATCCACTACTGAATGTGCATTTTTGTTTCGTGTAATACAAGGACATTATTTTGGAATGAAAACAATTCCACTTTACTTTTAACCCGTGTTTCTTTACTTGCTGTGAGGTAGTGCAAACAACACAGCTAACTTTGGCATATTTCATAAAACTGCCAGTCTCAAATTTGCAAACTCCTTATTGAAAATTTGTTATGCAAGAAAAAAAAGTTGCATGCTATTTTCTTTAACCAGGGAAAGGGGGAATATTATCTTGCAAAGAAAATCTGTATCTTGTCTAATGAATTCTTTACTAGTTAAGAGAAAAATACTAGTGGGGATCTAAACAGTAAAAAGAACAATCAATACAGTCCATAGCAATAGTATTACAAAGAATCTTTTCTCATTATTCTCATTAGTGATCTATTCTGTGATCTAGTGTGGTTTTAAAGATGCAACTCACCAACATACCTGTGACATAATGTTTACCATTTAAATTTTAAATGGCAATTATTATATTATGTTCCATTTATATTACCATAGTTAGGATATAAAACTTAAAGCAGAACAGGAACATTGCCAAAATGATAAATTAGTGGCACTCACAGAGAAAACGTGATGTTGCATTGAATGTCTCGTTGCTAGAAAGAGTTCTGATTTACAATGCACATTTTCGTAACTGAAGAAAAGCTCATATTCTGTGGGTGGGATGGATCATCCTGGTTTTCTTTATACTAGGCAAGCTAAAAATATTGACTCATTGAATAAAAATGTTTATTTACCAGGAATCTATACTTTGAGAACCACACTTTTGTGAATGGAAGAAAGGAGATGGAGAGAAAGGACAGAAATGGAATGAGAGGTAGTACATGTGGGAGGAGTGGTGTGGTTTTGAAGAGTATGAACGGGTAAGGAGGGGAGGGGAGAGCAGGTAAAGGGTTGGGGTGGGGATAAGGATAGAAAGAAAAGAAAATGAGGAAATGCAGAGGTAAGATTATGGGGAGGGAAGATGGTAAAGAGAGGACAGAGGAGTTAGAGAAAAAGGTAAACACTTAATTAAGAAATCATATGCTATCAAGTAGTATTATCAACAAAATTGGCAAGACATGCTGACAGGAGAGGACCTTGCAAATTCTTTGGCAAAATTCCAATCTTTTGTCTCCATTAAGATGTTTCTATAGTCTGTAGCTTGTATTGGATACAAGAAAACCAGGAAAAACTGTTTTTAAACTCAAGATTCCATATCCACTAGTATGAGTGTTACATACATGAGCACAAGTGTAATTCAAATAAATTAGCAACTGAATGACATAGAAATTTAGATTGATTGTCTTCATTTGGATTTTGAATTTAACAGCAATAGAAAGAAAGATATCAGCTAAGCTTTCATGCATGACTCTATATGAATATTTTATGGTAAGAAATGACAGATTTAACATTTCTTGACTCATTAATGTGACTAATTATAAACATACATACATATAACATGTATTAAAGAAAGATGATAATTCAAACATCAACTAATCCAAAAGGTATCTTTTTTAGAATCTAGAAGTCTCTGAAGAATTTTAAATCAATTATAACATTGAATATAAAAGTTATAAAATACTGGCAAAGGGGTTCTCTGGGGCAATAACATTTCTTCCTACTATTATGCACAAATGTTTAAATGCTTTTAACATTCCTCAGAAGCCTGGCACACCAAAGGGAAATGAAAGTTCCATATGTGGTTATGATAGCAGATGTTGAATTCCAACTGCTTAGGATCACTTTTATACCTCAGCCCACTTATTCTTTATGTTCTCCATACTGAAGCAAATAATGCATTTGGAGAAATGTACCTGACTTTGATCACAATCTGATGGGGAAAAAGATTTGAGACAGCTGTGAGGAAGGTAGACTTGTTGGCCCAGGAGAAGCCTTCAATGACCAATAGGCATTAGTATGGACAAGGACTTGAGGGTGAGACCAAGTCCCACAGAAGAACAAGGGAGAATCATGGGTCCTCGGCTGAGGCCGAGGAATCCTCGATGGCAAACACAGGCACTAAAGATATTTGTAAGATAAACAATGGGCCACATGATAAGGGCAAAAAACCATGAACCATAAATCTGGACATGGAAGCTAATTCTGAGAATAGTGATTCAGCATCTGAACAGAGCAAGAAAGCCAAAGGGAGTACAATTGTGAGAGAAGCAAGATACACACCGTAGAAACGGAGTCCTTATTCTGTTACCTACTGACTGGACCACCTTGGGCAAATCACACTTTCTTGATTTTGTCATCTATTGAATAGAGATAAAAACTAATGGGGCTGTTGCAAGAATTAAATGATATAGCATTTGCTAGAAATCACCTGGGAAGCTACCTGGCCCTGTTTGTAGTTTTTTGATTACCGATTCAATTCCATTGCTAGAAACGTCTGTTCAAATTTTCTTTCTTCCTCATTCAGTTTTGGAAGGTTATTTGTAGGAATTTATCCATTTCTTCTAGGTTGCCCAATTAATTGGTGTATAGTTTTTCATAATATTCTTCTATAATATTATATTCTGGGGTGATGGTTGTTATTTATCCTCTTTTTTTTTCAACAGTTTTTAAAGAATATTTTATTTATTTATTTGAGAGAGATAGCACACAGAAGGAGAGGGGGAAGGAGAAGCAGATTTGTCACTGAGCAGGGAGCCCAATCTGGGGCTCCTTCCCAGGACCTTGACATCATGACCAGATCCAAAGGTAGATGCTTAATCACCTGAGCCACCCAGGTGTCCCTCTCCTCCATTATTTCTGATTTTATTTGAGACTTCTGTCTCTCTCTGTCCCTCTCTCTCTCTCTCTTTTTTTTTTTTTTACAAGTCTGGATAAAGAGTTCCCAATTTTGCTTATCTTTTCAAAGAGCCAGTTCCTGATTTCATAGATCTGTTCTACTGGCTTTTTGTTTGTTTTTTAGTCAAAGGAGGTAAAATTTGTGAAGTTGCTTTGCAAAATAATGAGCTCTCTATATATGGCATTTTTAGATGAATGCAAATTTTTTCATGGAGAGGAATGAAGTTATGCCAAAAAGCTAACTATCTATTGCCTTTCTGGGGGAGGGGGAGCTGATTTTTTTAAATTAAGCTTTTATTTCGAGCTAACTGTGGACTAATATACAGTTGTAAAAAAGTAATGTAGAGAAAGCTCACATGCTTCTTACCCAGTTTCTTCCAATGGTAACGTCTTTTAAAACTGTAGTACATTAGAACAACCAGTATATTGACAAAGATGCATTCGAGATACAGAACACATTAATTGCTACAAGAATCCTTGGTGTTGCTTTTCTATAGCCAGCCACATCCACCTACTTCAGGCGATACGCCCCACTCCATTCTTGATTTGTGGCAATCATTATTAATCTGTTCATTTCTATAATTAGCCATTTAAAGAATACAATATAAATGTAATCATAAGATTGCCTTTTCCACTCAGCATTTAGTGCAACCAGGAACTCATTTATTGCTGGCGAGGAAGACAAAATGGTCCAGCCACACTGGAATAACCTTCCTTGGTGTTTATGCCAATGAAGGTATTGAAGATTTCCACCCATAAAGTACCTATTTATGTGTGTGTGTGCACATATTTGTGCTTGTGTGTAGTTGGAGTAGGTCAGATAGTGCCAAAAGGTTTTCTTTTTTTTTCTTTTAATTTCATTTATTTGGGAGAGAGAGAGAGCGTGCACATGAGCACACATACATGAGCAAGAGGTGGGACAGAGGGCGAAACTGACTCCCCACTGAGCAGAGAGCCTATGCAGGGCTCAATCCCAGGACCCTGAGATCGGGACTTGAATGGAAGGCAGACACTTACCCGACTGAGCCACCCAAGCACCCCCAAAAAGGTTTTCTGTTTAGGCTATTTTTTTCCAGTCTTTTGACTAAAGAGGACAAGCTCTTTTTTGAACTTTGTCCATGACTGTTGGGAGTTTCAGGCTATAGGCTTCTGCAGTGCCGTGTTCCAAATACATGTTAAGCAAGAAGAAAACTAAGAGAATACACTCTTAGGATTTCTCAAGTTCTTCGGTATTACAGTTTTCAGTGTCTTGCTATGTTTGTTATATCAGGGGATTTTTAGTTGTAAAAGTCTCTAGGAGAAATGAGACTACTCTATCTGGTGAAGACAGTTGACTTGAGAACCAGTTTTCCATCTCTTTTTTTCTGTAAAGAGCAGTTTATAATCTATACACAGTATTCTTCATGCCCAAGTGACATCTGTATTCAGAGCTTATGGGAGCATTTTCTGATTCTCTAATCCTCTTGTTTCTGATTGCCATTAGCTTGAATGGTCAGTCTTCTGCTATAGCTTATAAATGACTCTGAGAATTACATTTATTCCCTTTTGATACTTCACTGTTAAGTAGCTTTTGGAATACCTTCTTTATAAAACACCAAAACTTTCCTAATAGTTGAAGCCTGGGATTTTTTTTCAAATATTTTCATTTTTCAACTTTATAATCTTGATTTGTCATCACCTCGACTATGTTTAATATTCTTTTTTGGATACACCTTAAATTAGTAAATTTGAATGTTAAAATGGAAATATAACGATGTGTTAGTGTGCTACTTGTTCTTTATTAAAAAATTCTAACATATTTAGTTTAAAGTCTAACTTCTAGCACAAAAATTTCACAAATTTTCTTCTAAATAAATAGGTAGTTGATAGAAGACTAGTTTTGGTGCCTGGTCTTAAATTTTGCATAGGAAATTGCTGAGCCCAGAATTCATCACAGATGTTAAAACCAAGACTATATAAAAAGAAAAGTAGGTAGCCTCTAAAAATATTTATTCCAGGAGCATACTAAAGGACAATATTCCTCTACTATTATAAAACAGAATTCTGAACACATGTTCCATAACAACTGATATTTTATATTGGACCCCATCAAGATATTTTTTGCCAAAAAACACAAAACTATTCTCTTTAAGCACTGTCATATAAAAATTATGTATCCTATCACCTTTTATTTTTGCGACTCCATAGAAATAAGAGCTTATCTTTCAATTTCAGCAAATGTTAAACTTTTTTTTTCTATATTCCACCTGAGAAAAGGGAAGAAGATTAATGCATAAAAGGAATGTATCTTGTTATCTCCTATCCCAGTGATTGTTGGAACCATCTGCACATTAGAGCCAACTTGGAAGCATTAAGAAATAGTCAAGCATGGCTGTACTTCCAGAGATTTCCTGTAACAATGGAGTGTAGACCTGAGTGTTTGCAATGACTTTCCAAGAGATCCTGGGAGCAACAATTCATCTCTTGCACCTTGTAGGTGTTATATCTGTACTGTGTCTTCATTAAGAAATGATTTAGATTGAAATTTTAGGAAGTATACATGTTCCTATTATGATTAAGTATGGCTTAATTATGTTACTGAAAGAACATAATTTCATTATAAATAAGGAAACAATAATTTTAAGATCAATTAAAAAGTATTTTATCATTTATATGTAACTACTGGCTACTGTAATTTGTAATCATGATAGCTCTTTATTGTAAATAAAATCAATAGGCTTTTTTTTTTTTTTTTTTTTTTTTTTGCCTCTCGATTACTTTTTTTCTTTTTCTTCCTGGAATGTTGGTTTAGAGGTTCCCATACTCTTTATATATTCTCTATATAGCATCACTGAATGTGATATCCTACTGTTTTCTAAGGGCTTATTAAGAATCAATGGAATTTTAAAAAATCATAATCTACATGTGAATTAAATTCATACAGCTGGGCCAGTACTAAGCTGGCTCATTTAATCTTACCATTAAGAGTTTTGGAAATAAGGAATACTTCAGGATACCTCAGGATAGTTCAGGAACTTGAAATCATACAAACTTGTATGTATAAATTTGGGTTCTTCCTCTGTATAACTTACTTAATCAGCCACAGATCCATTTGTCTGCGTAGTGCTTGGCTTTATAATTTAGTCAATTGATGTAGTAACCCTTTAGAGATGCTGCTCATATTAACCAATTAAGATGGCAAATGTCCTCGACCACGCAAATTGATACATTAACGCTATGTAGTAGAACAGCCACTATGTTTTTTCTCTCTGAAAATTGATCTCTATAATAGATAGTTATATTAATAACAGAGGTATTAAAATAATTACCCAGCTTAATTAAATTATTAGTAAAGACAATAAGTGTCTGCCAGATTCAAGGCTATATGGTGGGTATAAGCATATTCTTAAGTGATAAGGTGATCAGCTCCCTGCTCTCACTAGTTTATAATGCAAAGAGACAAGCACATAAGTAGCATATAACTAAAGGTAGAATGCACTTTATATAATTAACAGGGTGAATTCAATAGAAGACATTATTTTCTATTGCTATTGTAATAAATTACCACAAAACTAGTGGCTTAAAACAACACGGATTTATTATCTTAGAGTTCTGGAAGTTAGAAGTCCAAAATGTGTCTCATTGTGCTAAAATCAAGGTGTCAGCAGGGTTATGTTCCTTTCTTGAGACTCCAGAGGAGAGTATGTTTCCTTTTCCCGCCTCCACAGCCTACGTGCTTTTCTTGGCTTCCATTTTCCGAGTTGGCAATATCCATCTATGTCCTTATGTTGCTACCTCTCTGTCTCTCCCCCTTGTCTCTCTCTTCCACGTACAAGGACAGTTGTGATTACACCGAGCCTACTTGTAAAATGCAAAGTAACCTCTCCCTCTCAAGGTCTGTAGATTAGTGAATTAAATTCCACGGGTAACCATGATTCCTCTTTGTCATATTACCTAATATATTGCCATTTTCCAGGGATTAGGATATGGCCATCTTTGGCAGAGGAGAGGTGTGTGAAGAAAGGACCTGGGGATATTAATTTGTTTACCACAGAAGGTATGTGAGCAGAAGCACTGGGTTGCAAGGAAGGACCATATACAGGAGAGGAAGATACATCTGAGTTTCACATGTTTCCATCATTCTGGTATCTTACAGAGTATTTCACTGTCCTAAAAATTTTCTGTGCTCCACCTGTTCATTCCTCCAACTTACCTACCTGCAAATATTTATATTATTATTACTAGATCTTTTCTATATATATAAGTTCAATGCTATAAATTTCCAACCCCTGCTTTTGTTGACTCCAACAGATTTTGATCAATTTTATTTTCATTTTCACTTAGTCAAAAATAGTTTTTAAATTTCTCTAGAGAATTTTTTTGCCTTATGTTATTTAGAGGTGTCTTCCTTATAATCCACATATTTTGAGACTAAGTATTTCTTTAAAAATAAAAAGGATATTTTGGCATGTGTTCCTATGGTGATTACATATATTATTTCCATTTTGCTAATAAAACAATTATTTCTAAAGGATTTATAGTTCTCATTTCATAATACCTAATCTTTATCCTTAACACTAAGTTTCTCTACTTAACAAAAGGTAGAGCATAGCCATAGGCAGCCTACTTAACATGTATTAATTACTCTGGAGGGGTACTCAGAAGGCTTAAATGATCTTTATTTTTAGATAAACTGATTTGTGAAAGCAGTTCTAAATTGGAGGTAACTATAAAATAATACTGATGGCATTTCAAATCTCAGAGAAGAAATTTCCTAGGATCTTATAACTCAAAGAATAGACCAACCACAACAGCATTACTTGGAAGCAGGTTAGAAATGTACAATGTTGGCCCCCTCTTGGGTATTCTGAGTTAACCAACATTTTAGTAAGTTCTTCAGGTAATTTATTTGCACTTTAAAGTTTGAGAAGCACCACTATAAGGCTAACAACTGAAACTGAAAATCCCTCTAGACCAAACAAACTTGTATCTGAAATCAGCTAAGGTCAATTTGGATTTTGATATTTATGAGGGTGAAGACTGATCAACACTCACCCAGAACTCTTATTCCCTTGGCAAGGTACACTGTTTGCTTGATCTGAGCATAAAGAACTATTTTTATGAGACAAATTAGTAATTTTACATCTTTAAAAAAGAGAAAAATATTTTTAAATCTTAAAAAAAATTAAATGTTAAATAAACTTCACTTTTAGCTTCTGATAATGCCATTAATAGAATATGTTTTTTATTTCCATACAAGGTAATTTTAGTTATTATAGAATAAACTCCAATCATAGTGTTTTTTTTGAGTAAATGTTAACACAAAGCAGTATATGATAACATAATAACGTAAACTTAGGAAATATACAAGTGGTCATTAAAAAATTCAAAGATGATGATAGTTCATCTTGGGTTCCTCTTTTGCTTCTCCATTAGAGAAGTCCTATGAATTGATTTGTCAGGTCTGAGATGTAAATATGTCTTTTCACAAAAAATTAAGTTCCTTATAAGGCATCTTTGTCACTCATTTACTAGATTCTTGGTAAAGATCTTTTTCCATATGCTAAATGAAGAATGTTTTTACATTTAAAATATATAACTATATAGTAATTATCAATTAAGTATATACAAAGTTAAAAATGTTTAAACTTAAAAAAATTTAAATATTTTTCATTTCCCACTTGCAACTCATGATATTCAAATTAAGCACACTCTTTAAGCAGATTTTAAAGTGTACTAATGTCAGAAAGTGTCAAAACAAAAATGCTGTATGTGTATGATAAGCATGTCTTATTTCAAAAAAGTCCTTGGAAATCTTTAATTTTGCAAAAGACATTAGAGGCACTTTCTTGAATAGAACATTTTTTTTTAATTTTTTTTTTAATTTTTATTTATTTATGATAGTCACAGAGAGAGAGAGAGAGAGGCAGAGACACAGGCAGAGGGAGAAGCAGGCTCCATGCACCGGTAGCCTGATGTGGGATTCGATCCCGGGTCTCCAGGATCGCGCCCTGGGCCAAAGACAAGCGCCAAACCGCTGCGCCACCCAGGGATCCCATGAATAGAACATTTTGCTGGAGTTTTACCCCTTTCAAAAAAGACTGAATTGGAGCAATGCTTTGAATTAAAAAGAAAGTGATGTAACTAAACAACATGGTATGAAATTTGTGTACACACAATTAAAGATGCTGGTAATAGAGAGCATGCAATTATTAGAAAGAGGAGACTAAAGGTAATTTACAATTCTTCCCTATGTCAACACTTGGTCTCCAACCCTGCTATATTCCTTGAAGGTCTTACTTATATGTAACATAAACTGAACAACTGACGTTAGGTAATTCAATAGTGTTTTTTTGTGATCACAAACTTGTTAACAAAGTTAGAGCATCTCAAAAGAAAAATGTTATTTAAAAAAACACAGTTGGGACCCCTGGTTATCTCAGTGGTTGAGCAGCTGCCTTAGGCTCAGGGAGTGATCCCAGACTCCTGGGATCAAGTCCTACATCGGGCTCCCTGCTTCTTCCTATGCCTGTGTCTCTGCCTCTCTCTATGTGTCTGTCGTGAATAAATAAGTAAAATCTTAAAAAAAAACAGTTAAGAAGAACGATATCCAGATATGACAAAATAGATGGAAGTATCATATGTTCACTACATACAATTTAACTAAACCATAGAACATTTCAAAGCCACACTTCAGCATTTAAGAGATGTTCTCAGAGTCCTTACATGGGCACATTCGGAGCTGTTTATCCTTTAGGAAGTGCTGACTTCAAGGCTGTCACTTAGAGAATTTTGTTTTGACATAATCACTTCTGGCTGATATGCCCTCAGATACCATGATATGATCCAACTGCAGACAATGCTATCCATTCCAGTTGACTGGTCTATGCAAACATTTGTCACAACACTGAATGCTTGATTTTGACCAAGAATAGGCTCAGTGCACCAAATACTGTTTTCCATAATGGCTGTATCAATAAGGCATTACACACCATTCAAGAGTTCCCTTTTCTCCACATCCTCAACATTTGTTATCTCTTTTTCCCTTCGATATTAGCCATCCTCACAGGTATCAGGTAATATCTCATTGTGGTTTTGATTTGCTTTTCCCTGATGATTGGTGATGTTGAGCATCTTTCCATGTATTTGTTGGCCACTTTGGAAAAATATACAAGAAACTCACGGATCTCAATAGAGAAAAAGCAAACAATCGAATTGAAAAATGTGTAAATAACCTAAATTGACTGATACTATTTTAATCTGAAAATTGTACCTCTCCTGATGGCTAATAACTAAATATCAGCTCTCTCTACTAATATTTCCCACTTTCAGAGTCTTCAATGAAATGCTATACTGCCTCATGAGTTTCTCTTCAGCTCCCCTCTTCCTGCTAATGTCCCACATAGTCTATTGTTCTTGGGGTCATGCCATCCTGCCTCAAACTTGGCTCCATTGCTCAATATCCTCTTAATCTAAGAGACAGCTCATATCTTTTTCCACCAAACACTGGAAATAAGCCATCCCCCATGGAGTCCCCTCTCTTTGTTCTGCTTCCCAGCTTATACCAGCCAGTCTTATTTCTTTTCCAGTAAGAGTCAGACATAAGTTTCTATACTTCCAAGATTTTTAGATGGTTCCTTGAAGTCCTCTTCACATGGCTTAAGTTAAAAAGGAGCACATCCCCCCACCCACAGACACATGAAATGAGAGAGGAAAAACACAGCACTCCAAAATTTTCCTCAAGGAAATCCTATTTGCCAGTCCTCACTCATTAGTTTACTAGCCTCCACTTATATATATAAGCTGGAGGTGGTGATGGGTTAAGTGTTGCAAAGCCAATTTGGGCCACTTTCCAAAAAATTCTGCATAGATGGTCTAGCACCTCTGTAAAATGTGTGGGCACTTAACACCCATTGTACTTTGCTTTTAAGCCCGAGCCAGGAAACAGCAGGAAAAGTCTCTCTTACTACCCTTCTACAGTTATATAAAGGCAGCTGAACTGAATAGACCTTTCCTATTAGGGGTGACTCCGGCTCCCTTAGAAGAAACTGGCAGGTAAACATGAACTACATGTTTCTGAACTGTATTTGCTTTTGAGAACTTTCTTTTAATCAATCTATAAGAATTTATTATCTACATATATTCAGGAAGGACCAGGAGTTATTCTGAATAATTTAAGTAGAAAAGACCTTTGCTCTTTAGGAGGGATTATTTTAGAAACTCTTTGCACTAATGCAATGCTTCTAAAATTTATATATGCCAATAAGAAGAGAATAAGGTATAGGCTTCCGTGTTTGAGAACATATTCTGAAGTAGCAAACAGCTGTAGTCTTCAATATTGGATAGGATAAGTATACACGGGGGTGCATGAAGAATTCACAAAGAGTATGCAAGAAGGAATATTTTAAAGGAATCAGTTTTTAGATCTTCAACTCTTCTATGTACACATAGCCAAAACTGATCTTCCCAAGAAGGAACATGCAAGTGTAGTTCTGCTCCCTTTCCCAACTTCCTCTCATATTATTTCTTTTCCAACTTAGTTCTAATTTCCTGCCTTTTGGATTTTACCATCCTTCATCATTGTAGGTGATGAAAACTCCAAAATAATAAAACATAGCATGACTTTCACAATGTGGCTTCTGATTTTGAAAAACTTAACAATTTTGATAAATGGATAAGAAATAATAAATATTTTTCAGTTCCAGGGGTTTCGAACTATTTGAATTCAACAAAAGTGAAAGGAACACATAATTGAGTTGTCATCTGATATGTTATTAAATAGTTTTGATGACAGATCACTATGTGGTTTTAAGTACATGATGAGAAAGGAGTTTAAAGAATTCAAAGTCATTGTTATAATTCCTTTAATTCTTACCTGTTTCTGTGAACAAAGTTTCTCAGAGTTTACGTGTATTAAAAGAAAAACAGAATCGATGCTTAATATAATCTCATCCTAACAAGTAATATGATGTGTCACCAGACACGAGATAATTATAAAAAGTCAATATACTTATTAGTTATTAGTGTAATGTATTACTTGTAAGTATATGTATTCCATATAATTTTCCTTTTAATGTTTAATAAGTATTAAAACTAATATTTCATATTTTTATATATATGTATTTGTAATATTATATGTGAGCAGGTCTAAAATGTGTTTCTCAAACTTTTAATTGCAAAATTGTCTGTAAAAGCAAAAAAAAAAAAAGAAAACCAATCTGTCACTAGGAAATTAAACTATGGTACAATTATATATGGGAATACTACATAGCTACAAAAAGAAAGTGAGGAGGCCTTTATGTAATGATTGATAGGAGTGATTTCAAGGAACTACTCCTTTGCGAGTCTAAATAATGCACTCTCACCAAAGATATCCACACACTAATCCTCAGAATCTTTACGTGTTATTTTACATGGTAAAAGATAATTTGCAAATGTGATTGACTTAAGGATCTTGATATGGTGAGATTATCCTGGATTATCCAGGTGGGCCCTAAATGTAACCTTAAGCGTCTTTGAAAGACAGATCCAAAGGAAGATATGATGACACAAGAGAAGGTGATATTAAGATGGAAGCTGATACTGGAGTGGTTTGGCTGCCAGCCAGGGAATGCCAAGCAAACTAAAAGCTGGAAGAGCAAGAAATGGTTTCAGAAACAATCAGCCCTGCAAACACCTTGATTTTAGACCTGAACGACTGATTGCAGACTTCTGACCTCCAGAATTGTAAGGAATACATTTATGTTTTTATGCCATTAAATTTATGATAATGTCTTACAGCAATAATGAGGGAACAATACCATTGTCAATAGAAAAAAATCAGTACATTTTATAGAGTATGCTCCATTTTTTGAAAGAACAGATGAAAGCAGAAGAACATATTTTGGTGCTTGCTTGTATATGCCTAAAAAAACCCCTAGAATTATACCAAGAAACTAATAAAAGTGGTTACTGTAGGATACAGGTATAGAAACAAGAATTCTCAATGCTTGTCTTATTACAGCATTTTGATTTGAACCAAATGAAAGTATAGGCTATTTAAAACAAAACAAATAATAAATACATAAAATTTAGAGAGGCAAGGTAGGGAGCTAAAAACTCTGGTTCTTAAAAAAAAAAAAAACTAATTCTGTTTCATCTTCTTTAAAACATATAATGAAAGAATGACAGTATGTATAATGCCCTGGACATCTACGAGTTTAGACTTACAGGGAACATTTAAAAAAAAAATTTTTATTGGAGTTCAATTTGCCAAGATATAGCATAAGACCCAGTGCTCATCCCACCAAGTGCCTCCCTCAGTGCCCATCACCCAGTCACCCCAACCCCCCACCCACCTCCCCTTCCACTACCCCTTGTTCATTTCCCAGAGTTAGGTGTCTCTCATGTTTTGTCACCCTCACTGATATTTTCACTCATTTTCTCTCCTTTCCCTTTATTCGCTTTCACTATTTTTTATATTCCCCAAATGAATGAGACCATACAATGTTTGTCCTTCTCCAATTGATTTATTTCACTCAGCATAATACCCTCCAGTTCCATCCACGTCAAAGCAAATGGTGGGTATTTCTCGTTTCTAATGGCTGAGTAATATTCCATTGTATACATAAACCACATCTTCTTTATCCATTCATCTTTCGATGGACACAGAGGCTCCTTCCACAGTTTGGCTATTGTGGACATTGCTGCTATGAACATTGGGGTGCAGGTGTCCCGGCATTTCACTGCATCTGTATCTTTACTGGGGTAAATCCCCAGCAGTGCAATTGCTGGGTCGTAGGGCGCATCTATTTTTAACTCTGAGGAACCTCCACACAGTTTTCAAGAGTGGCTGCACCAGTTCACATTCCCACCAACAGTGCAAGAGGGTTCAGGGAACATTTTTAATAACAATTTAAAAAATTTAAATATATAGTTTTTATTTTTTGAGAGCAGCAAAGGGAAACGGTTTGAAAATCACTGTTACACAGCAAGAATTTCCAATTATTTACACTTTTTTAGTACTTCATGTAAAATTTTTATCCCAATTATAATTAATCAAAATACTGTATTTTGTATCATTTCACATATGATATGAACCAGCTCCTTGGGTGAGATGCTACTGCATTGCATTTTCAGATTTAGAAACCTGGACTGAGCTGAAGCTCACTTATAGCCAGGTTCGTTTTGCTTCCCTACCTACATGTCAAAGAAATGTATGGGTAGCAAAGAAATAGCAATAGTGATTTTGCTAGTGTTGTTGGTTTTTCTTACCTGCTGTATGTATTCAGCCAGGATAATCATTGAGAAGGAATACCAAGGATCCTATCAAGGATTTGGTACAGTTTAGATTTTTCCAAGCAGAGTTATAGAAATTTTCCATCAGTAGTTCTTTTTATTCCTTATGACATAGTGAAAGAGCCTCTCATCCACTGTATGAGAGCACATCTCAACCCCAATCTACTTTCCTCACAACATCTCCATTTCTTGCTTGTTGCTTAAACTTTTACTGCATTCTGCTATTCAGACTAAAGCTGCTGTGGCTTCAAATCTGATGCTCTCTCTTACAATGTTTTATATTAAAACCCTGCATTCAGACTTCAAGCTGCAATTTCTATATCACTGAGCTACTGCTACAAACCCCTCATAAAACATAGTAACATAAAACATTAACTTACTAGTCTCTGGGGTCACTAAGTACTTCTACTTTTGGCTACAGGTATGAGGATCAACTAAGTCAACTCTACCTCATTTATCTTATTCTGGTCCCCATGTTATTCTTGTCCCCATGTTCCAGGCTAAGACTACCTGGAAGGTACTAGAAAATACTACCTAGAGCATTTTGCTCTCATGCTGGATGTTGGAAGCTCCTGGGCATTTTAGGATTTAGAAACTTTTACTTCTCAAGAAGGTTGGCATTCCCATGGTTTATGCAACAATTGTGATTTGATAGTCAAAGTTTAGCAATGAACAATTTGCCCTCCACACTGAACACAATAGTTTCAGCAAATGGCAATCACCTGGACAACTTGTACCTAGAGATTGTCAAGAATGTGATGCATTATTTTAGTAGGTCATAAAATGTATCTCTTCTGTATAGATTAGGGCATCCTTGGACCCTGGTTCTTGGAGTATACATAGAACTCGTTAAGAATTTAAATAAGATATATTAATTGAAAGAAAATAAGCAGGTAACAACAGTACAGTAAAAAGGAGACATGACAGACTAGCATCTGGAACCAAGAGAAGGGCCCCTATTGAAGGAAGGTATGGCCAACAATGAGAGTGCCTCAAAGAAGCCAACGAAGATGAGGAATAGGATAAACAGTACCTTAGGAGACGAGGAAGAGCACAATTCCAGAGAAAATGATTTGACGAAGAATAGACATTTGGATGATTTGTAAGAATGAGTCGCACCAACATACTGCACTTTCCCAGGCATACGAGTGGAGATGCCAGCTGAGACCAGTGAGTCTTAATTCTGGCTTTCTGCTCTGTTTTACCATAAACATTGAACTGCTGCATAGTCATGCATCCATTTTCCTGGGACAGTCCAGCACACAGCAAAAGCACAGTGAAACCTTCCCCCAGAGGAAGAGTAAAGGTCTGCCCTGTCAGAGTCCCTAAAATCTGGAGTTTTGAAACTCAGTCATGTGCATGCGATAAAAAACCTCAGACACAGGCAGGGTTAACACAGGGTTCTGATGGAAACCAGGGACACAAGAGAGGTGATTGACTGTTCTTCTGTGGGGACCCCTTGAAGAGTAGAGGGCATGACCTTTAAGCTCCAGGGCTAAAGAGTGGGGTACTCACATATTCATCTTGCCCAACAACGCTGAAAGCCTTCCAGGAGCAAAACAATGCCACCTAGTGGAAGCCAAACCTGCTTACACCAAGCCCCCCACCTCCTTGTGCCCTGAAGGGGCCCTTCCACCAGGCCTAGTTTTGTTTTCTGGGGGCCTTTTTTCTTTGTTTTTTGTTTTTTTGTTTGTTTGTTTTTCTTCTTTTCTGAACAAAATGACAAGATGGAGAAATTTACCCCAAAAGAAAGAGCAGAAGTAGAATTCACAGCCAGAGACTTAATCAATACAGATATAAGTAAGATGTCGGAACTAAAATTTAAAACAATTATAAGATAGCAGTTAGGCTTCAAAAGGCACAGAAAACAATACAGACACCCTTGATGCAGATAAAAGAACTAAACCTTAGTCAGGCTGAACTTAAAAATGCTATAACTGAGATGCAAACCCAAATGGATGCCATAAAAATGAGGATGGATGAAGTACAGAAGCAAATCTAAGACACAGAAGATAAAATTATGAAAAATAACGAAGCTGAAAAGAAGAGGGAAATAAAGGTAATGGATCACAAAGGTAAACTTAGGGAACTCAACAACTTATTAAAATGCATTACCATTTGTATCATAGAAGTCTCAGAAGATGAAAAGAGAGGAAAAGGGGGCAGCTTTATTTGAACAAATTGTTGCTGAAAATTTCCCTAATCTGGGGAAGGACAGACATCTATATCCAAGAAGCACAAAGAACTCTCATTAAATTCAACCAAAGCCAAGGCATTGCATAGTCAAATTCATAAAATACATAGACAAGGAAAGAATCCTGAAAGCAGCAAAGGAAGAAAAGTTCTTAAACTACAAGGGAAGACACATTAGGATCACAGTAGATCTGTCTAAAGAAACCTAGAAGGCTAGGAGAAAAGGGCAAGATATATTCAACATGCTGAATAGGGGAAAAAGGCAGCCAAGAACTCTTTATTCAGCAAGGCTGTCATTCAGAAAAGAAAGGGAAATAAAGAGATTCCTAGACAAAAAAAAAAAAAATCTAAAGGAGTTATGACCACTAAACCAGCCTTGCAAGAAATTATGAGGACTCCTTGAGTGGAGAAAAAAAAATACCAAAAGCAACAAAGACTAGAATAAGACCCGAGAACACCACCAGAAATACCAACTCTGTAGGTAATACAATGGCACTAAATTTGTATCTTTCAATAATCACTCTGAATGTAAATGGACTCAATGCTCAAATAAAAAAACTAAGTATCAAAAAAAAACTAAGTATAAGAATGAATTTTTTTAAATGATGCATCAATATGCTGCCTATAAGAGATTCAATTTACAGCTAAAGATACCTGCAGACTGAAAGTGAGGGGATGGAGAACCATGTATCATGCTTGTGGACATCAGAAGCCATAGTAGCCATACTTAATACCAGACAAACTAGATTTTAAAACAAAGACTGTAACTAGAGATGAAGAAGGGCATTATATCATAATGAAAGGGTTTATCTATCAAGATATTTATGCCCCCAACTTGGGAGCACCCAAATACATATAAATTAATATAAAACATAAAGATATTCATTGATAATAATACAGTAATAGTAGGGAATTTTAATATCCCACTTACAGTAATGGACAGATCATCTAAGCAGAAAATCAACAAGGAAGCATGGCTTTGAAAGGCACACTGGACTGGATGGACTTAACAGATATATTCAGAACATACCATCCTAAGCCAGAATACTGATTCTTTTTGAGTGCATATGGAATATTCTCCAGGACAGATCACATATTGTGCCACAAATCAGGCCTCAACTGGTACAAAAAGAGATCATATCATGCATATTTTCAGACCATAATGCTATGAAACTTGAAGTCAACCATAAGAAAAGAAAAAAAAAAAGGAAAGACCACAAATACATGGAGGTTAAAGAATATCCTACTGAAGAATGAGTGGGCTAACCAGGAAATTAAAGAAGAAATAAAATTACATGGAATAATTGAAAATAAAAACATGAGAGTCCAAAACCATTGGGTTGCAGCAAAGACAGTCCTAACAGGGAAGTTTATTGCAATACAGGCCTATCTCAAGAAGCAAAAAGTCTCACAAATGCATAACCTAAAGGAACTAGAAAGAGAACAGTAAATAAAGCCTAAAGCCAGCAAAAGAAGGGAAATAATAAAGATTAGAAAAGAAATAAATATTATAGAAACAACAACAGCAACAAACGGGTAGAACAGATCAACAAAACAAAGAGCTGGTTCTTCAAAAGAATAAAATTGATAAAACCCTGGTCAGACTTACCAAAAAGAAAAAAAGACCCAAATAATAAAATCAGGAATGAAAAAGGAGAGATTACAACCAACACCACAGATATACAAAAATTATAATAGTATGAAAAATTGTATGCCAATAAACTGAGCAATCTGGAAGAAATGGACAAATTTCTAGAAACTTACAAACTACCAAAACTAAAACAGGAAGAAATAGAATTTGAACAGATCCATAATCATCAAAGAAATGGAATCAATAATAATAAAAAAAATCTCCCAAAAAACAAAAATCCTGGGTGAAATGGCTTCCCAGAGAAATTCTACTAGACATTTATTTTTAAGATTTTAGTTATTTATTCATAAGGGACAGAGAGAGAGAGAGGCAGAGACATAGGCAGAGGGAGGCTCCACACAAGGAGCCCAACGTGGGACTCAATCCTAGGACTCCAGGATCACGCTCTGGGCCAAAGGCAGGGGCCAAACCTTTGAGTCACCCAGGGATCCCCTCTACTAGACATTGAAAGAAGAGATAATAACTATTCTTCTCAAACTGTTCCAAGAAAAAAAAAAATAGAAATGGAGGAAAATTTCCAAACTCATTCTATGAAGCTAGTGTTACCTTGATTCCAAAACCAGGCAAAAATTCCATTAAAAAGGAGAATCTCAGGCCAATATTCCTGATTAACATGGAAGCAAAAATTCTCCATAAGATACTAGCAAATCGAATTCAACACTACATTAAAAAAATTATTCACCATGATCATGTGGGATTTATTCCTGGGCTGCCAGATTGGTTCAATATTTGCAAATTAGGGGATCCCTGGGTGGCTCAGCGGTTGAACACCTGCCTTCGGCCCAGGGCCTGATCCTGGAGACCCAGGATCAAGTCCCATGTAGGGCTCCCTGCATGGAGCCTGCTTCTGCCTGTGTCTCTGTCTCTCTCTTTCTCTCTCGCTCTCTCTCTCACCCGCCCCCACCATGTCTCTCATGAATAAATAAATAAAATCTTAAAAGAATTGCAAATTAATCAATGTGATACATCATATTAATAAGAGAGAGGATAAGAACCATATGATGCTATTAATAGATGCAGAAAAAGGATTTGAGAAAATACAGTATCCATTCTTGATTAAAAAAAAAAAAAAACCCTCAACAGGCACACCTGGGTGGCCCAGTGGCTGAGCATCTGTCTTTGGCCTAGGTCATGATCCCCAGGTCCTGGGATCAAGTCCCTCATCAGGCCCCTCACAAGGAACCTGCTTCTCTCTCTGTGTATCGAATGAATGAATGAATGAATAAGTAAATAAATACATAAATACAACCCTCAACAAAGTAGGGATAAATGAAACATACTTGAATATCATAAAGGTCATATATGAAAGACCCACAGCTAATATTATCCTCAATGGGGAAAAATAAAGAGCCTTCATCAGAGCTGGACAAGGATATCCACTATCATCACTGTTATTTAACATACTACTGAAAGTCTTAGCCTCAGTAATCAGACAATGAAAAAAAATAAAAGGCATCCAAACCAGCATGGACGAAGTCAAACTTTCACTATTTTCAGATGATGTATTCAATGTAGATAACCCAAAAAACCTCACCAAAAATTGATAGAATACATGAACTCAGCAAAGTTGCAGAATATAACACTAGCATGGAGAAATCTGTTGCATTTCTATACACCAATAATGAAGCAGACAAAGAAACCAAGGAATAAATCCCATTTGCAATTGCACCAAACACAGTAAGATACCTGGAAATAAACTTAACCAAAGATGTAAAAGATCTGTACTCTGAAAACTATAGAACACTTGTGAAAGAAATTGAAGAGGTACAAAGAAATGGAAAAAAATTCCATGGTCATGGATTGGAAGAACAAACATTGTTACAATGTCTATACTATCCAAAGCAAGCTACACACTTAATGCAATCCCTATCAAAATATCATCAGAAATTTTTGCAGAGCTAGAAAAAATTATCCTAAAATTTGTATAGAACCAAAAAAGACCCCAAATAGCCAAAGCAATTCTGAAAAAGAAAAGCAAAGTTGGAGGCATCATGATTCTGGATTTCAGGTTATATTACAAAGTTGTAGTCATCAAGACAGAATGATACTGGCACAAAAACAGGCACACAGATCAATGGAATAGAGAATAGAATAGAGAACCTAGAAATAGATCCACAACTACATGGTCAACTAATCTTTGACAAAGAAGGAATGACTATCCAATGGAAAAAAAGACAGTTTGTTCAATGAATCATGTTGGGAAAACTGGACAGCAACATGCAGAAGAATGAAACTGGACCACTTTCTTACACACACAAAAAAAATATATTCAAAATGGATGAAACACCTAAATGTGAGAGAGAAAACCATCAAAAATTCTAGAGGAGAACATATGCAGCAACCTCTTTGATCTTGGTCAGAGCAACTTACTAGCCAAATCACTGGAGGCAAGGGAAACAAAAGCAAAAATGAACTATTAGCGTTTGATAAAAAGCTTCTGCACAGCAAAAGAAACAACAAAGCTAAAAGGCAGCCTCTGGATTGGGAGAAAATATTTATGAACAACGTATGTGATATCCAAAACCTTAAAGAACTTATCAAACTTGACACTCAGAAAACAAACAACCCAATTAAGAAAAGGGAAGAGACATGAATAGACTTTCCAAAGAAGATATCCAAATGGCTAAGAGACATAAAAAGATGCTCAACATCACTCATCATCACGGGAATACAAATAAAAATCACAATGAGATACCAGCTCACACCTGTCAGGATGGCTAAAATAAACAACAAAAGAAACAACAGGTGTCGGCAAGGATGAAGAGGAAGGGGAACCCTCTTGCACTGTTGAAGGGAAGGCAAACTGGTAAGCCACTCTGGAGGACACTATGGAGATTCCTCAAAAAAACTAAATATAAAACTATCCTATGATCCAGCAATTGCACTATTAAGTATTTATCCTAAGGATACAAAAATACAGATTCAAAGGGGTACATGTACATGTACATGATGTTTATAGTAGCAGTATCAACAATAGCCGAACTATGGAGAGAGTCCAAATATCCATCAAGTTATGAATGGATAAAGAAGAAATGGTATGTGTGTGTGTGTGTGTGTGTGTACATACATATATACACACCTATATATGTGTATATATATAATGGAATATTACTCAGCCATCAAAAAGAATGAAATCTTGACATTTGTAATGATGTGGTTGGAGCTAGAATGCATAATGCTAAGAAAAATAAATCAACCAAAGACAAATACCATATGATTTCACATATTTATATGTGCAATTTAAGAAAACAGAGGAACATATGAGAAGGGGGAAGAAAAAAGGAGAGATGGAAGCAAACCACAAGAGACTCTTAGCTATAGAGAACAAACTGAGGATTAATGGAGGGAGGTGGGTAGGGGATGGGCTACATAGGGTATGGGTATTAAAAAGGGCACTTGTGATGAGCACTGGTTATATGTAGGTGATGAATCACTGAATTCTACTCTTGAAACCAATATGGCACTGTATGATAACTAAAATTTAAGATTAACAAAAAGAAAATAAATTGGAAATAAGTATTCTAAAATACTATTAAAAAATCTCTCTTGGTGGTTTGAGATAAGCATATAGTAAATGACTAGGGAATGGCACATTCTGGCCTTTTGTATAGCCTATTAAATCAAATTATACCTAATTTAAAAATATAGATGTCAATAAAATACAATTAAGGCATTTTGATACCTAACGTAGATATCAGATGATCACCTTTTGATCATGGTGTAGGGGGGGGGGTGTGGGAAATGTGGGATGTCCAGGCTTAAGTTCTGTTTGAAGATCCAGAAGGCAATCAAAGTACCAAAGTTTGAGGACATTCCCGAGAAGTTGTGGTTTTTCAGAGGGTAGCTCTGGATACAGTAGAAGACAGCTATGGTGTAATGGAAAGAACAGTACACCTTGGGACGTCCAGGTGGCTCAGTGGTTGAGCATCTGCCTCCGGCTTGGGTGGTGATCCTGGGGTCCTAGGATCAAGTCCCGCATCGGGCTCCCCGTGAGGAGGCTGCTTCTCCCTCTGCCTGTTTCTCTGCCTCTCTGTTTCTCTCATAAATAGGTAAATAATTTTTTTTTTTTTAACGAACACTACACCTAGGATCAGATGATCTCTGCCACTTGCTATGAATCCATGGTTTAATTACTTGAACTCTAATTCTCATTTTCCTCTAGAAGGACAGTACAAATATAATGTTGTAAACATGGATTCATTCATTCAGGATGTTAGAGAGATACTGACTCCCCATTAAATTCTTATGTTGTACATATTAGAACTTCCTAGATGGTAAGTAGGAAGTTTTAGACCTCCTTTTTTTAGATCCAGTCATGCAAATTTTATTGTCCCCATTTTTCAAAGTAATAAGGTGTCCTCATTTACTAAGTCAAAAAATATAAGCCATGCTATCTGATGAACACAAACGGAGTCATGATGACAATGGGATACAGTTGAAATGAGGACTATTTCATCAATGTTTTTGGATTTCTCAAATCGTTTACTATGTCAACTTTAGAGTAATGTGTATGACACACAAATATAACCTCGTGGTTCCTTTTTTTTAATGGTTCTTTTTAAGACATTCCAACAGTTCCCCTATATCATCTACCAAATAAATTTCAAATTACTTGACATGGTGTGCACATTGTTATTTTATTGCTATCATTCTTTAATTTCTTCTCCCTGTATTCCCTGCCTCAAAGTTTTGGGATTTTGTTTTGTTTTGTTTTTACCTAGCAGTTCTTACTGCTTATATTTCTCTAGGTATATGGCTCTCCTTTCTACTCATGGCTTTGATCAAGATATCCCCTCTGCCTGGACTACTCTGTCTGGCCCCATATCCATGTCCTTCTCACTCGGCTAATCTTTAGAACTTAGTCCAAATATTCTCTCCTCTGAGATGTTTCAACCATCCACTCTCACACTTTCCTCACTCCATCTCCCTACAGAATGTGAGCACCTGAGGGTGGCTGTGATTATTTACTTTCAATCTTAGAGTGCATAGGAAAGGTACTCAACAAATCACTATTGAATTAACAAGTAAATTAAGCCCAGGGAGTTTATGCAATCTGCCTAAAGACACATAAATAAATATTTCCCTTGGGAATAAATTCTGCTGCATTATTTTGTTAGAGGCTGCAGAAAATAATAATCATAGAATATAAAATATATACATATAATAACTAGATTTAAACAATATAACCAATGATACTCTTTTCCCATTTCATTGTTTTGAAATTTGAGGAAAGAGAAAAAGTATTACCCTTCAAGAAGCAGAAGACTCTTAAAAAAAGGTTAAACTATAAAAGAATACTCATCCCTTCTGGATCATTTATTGATGGGGCAAATCTTACTGGAATGTAACAGACATATAATTACCAAAGTTGTTTTCCTAATGGAAAAGAAAAAAATTCCTAATATATGGGTAAAGATAAATAGCTTGACTTTTATTTTTTATTTCTTTATTTTTTTAATGTTTTTATTTATTATGGAATAAATGTACAAAACCTGAGCTGAATAGTGCAGGAAAATAAATTAAATGATCACTGGCATATTTAGAAGCCAAATGGAAATAAAACAGCTCTTGCCTGTGCAAAATAAAAATGAGATTAGCAGGAAACATTACAGGCAAGATTCTCTGAGAGGAGATTAAATCAGCAGCGAAGCAATTAACAGCTCTGATCATTCTCAGGTAAAGTATAGAAAACTTACAGGGCTGAAGCATGCATTTGATCAGTCATGCTTTCTCTCTCCAAGTATGAGGACAAATGACTCAGAATGGCAAATAAATAGGTTAAATTAAATAACAACTTATAATAGTTGAAATTTATCATCAGGAACCCACTCCTTGTTCAATTCACACATATTACACCCAAAGTAGGTTCCTAAAAAAATCCAAAGCTCAATTTTTTGGCGCATACTTTGGATTGACAACAAGAAAAATGTTATAGAAGAAGTAGCACTAGACTCGAGCTTAAAAAATGATAACCACCTCTACCAATTAGCAGACTTGTGACTGCGATAGAGTGAATGAAACAGTCCTTAATTCCCTCATTTCATTAGGATGAAGCAAAATGAAGGTTTCAGGTGTTTCGGTGTTTCTGGTGTTTAGAATTTAGAGCAGGTCCATGATCATAAAAGCAAAACATTCCATAAAATTTTGTTGGTGTTGGTAGCAATATTATTGTTTGTTTTAGCGTTTTATTTGGCCATTATTTTTGTGTGTTTATTATTTTGAGTAACATCAGCCCTTAAATAAAATCAAAGAGTATAGGTCCATTGCTTGGGACAACTACGAAACATTAATATGTGACAAAAAGAGAAGAGAATCCCCGGGTCATAGTTTCTGCTGTCATTTCTGTTAAATTTCAGATGAAAAATAATGAAATGAAAACAACTGAGAGAAAGATACAATCCAAGATGGATGATGAAATTCAGAATCAACTAATTCCTCTAATGCCATCTCCTAAAGGGGATAAATTGCACTCAGATGATGATAATGATGCCAAGGTACAAATGGCAGAAGACTAACTTTTTAATGTGATTTTGATTTTTAGTATGATTAGAATTTTTTTGGAATCCAGAAAAAAAGGGGAGAAGTGTCAAAAACTGGAGTTAAGAAGAGAAAGTTGTCATTACAATGTAAGCTAAAAATAGGACAACAAAAGAAATAGACAAGAGTCTCGTTGTTTTCAGATGTCTTATTTAGTTATAAGCTATATTCTGAGTAGCCTCAAAGAATATACTGGTACCACCATGTTCAAGTTTTAAGAAAAAGATAATTTCTGAATAAGGTTTCCAAAACTGAGGTGCGTTGATTCAACAGTGTTTCCTCTGCACTGATGGTTTGCTATTGCACAGTTTAAAATTGCCTGAGAGTAATGTCATAGAAGAATCTGGAGTACAATAAATTTGTTGAATTCGATTCTTTGTTACCTCCTACCTGAGGCTGAATAAACTGATTTAGATTAAATGGGTCAGTGGTCCCTGAAAGCCTCTCATTTGTGTGTTATGTATTAGACAAAGAATCAAAGTAAAAGCATTTTGAGAACGGTGAGGACACAACATATTAAATTCTATTAAATCTTGTCTCATATTATACATATTTTAAAATTGTGATGCAATAAATAAATAGTGATGCAACCACTGATAGAAAATAAACAATTGACTTGTATACTAATCTGTAAAACCTGTAAAACCAACCTGCTGTTTCAAACAGCCATAAATGAGGATACATCCATTCACCTGTTGTTAGCTTACTTTTTTTTTTTAAGGTTTTATTTATTTATTCATGAGAGACACAGAGAGAGAGAGGCAGAGACACAGGCAGAGGGAGGAGCAGGCTCCCTGATCCTGGACTCCAGGATCATGCCCTGAGCCAAAGGCAGATGCTCAACTGCTGAGCCACCCAGGAGTCCCATTAGCTTATTGCTTCTGTTAGTTTTCTATTTCTTATGTAACAGATGCACATTAACTAAGAAGCTCAATTTGGCAAAAGAAAAAAAAAGAAAGAAAAAAATCTAAAGGTCAGAAGTCTAAACATCAACCTTTGAAGGTAAAAATCACAGTATCAGGAGGGCTGCATTTCTTCTAGAGGCTCTAGGAGATGATGCTTCCTAGTCTTTTCCAGCTTCTTTGGAGGCTGCTAGCAATCTTCAGCTCCTGTCCCCCTTCCGTCTGCAAACCCTGTCCTTTGCTCCATCCATCCTTTGCTTCCATTGTTACATCTCCTTCTTTGATTCACTCTCCTGCTTCCCTCTTACTTAATAGGACCTAGTGATTATAGTGGGTCCACACAGGTGATCCAGCATAATCTATCTCAAGATTAATTTAATCACACCTACAAAATCTACTTTGCATATACATTAAATATCCACAAATTCCAAGAATTAGGATGTGGATATATCTGGAGAACCATGATTCTCCCCATCACAACAGTCTATAGGCATCATGCTATCTGGGATGTATCCTGAGAATAAGCATTTGTAGACAGTGATGCTGATGTTCAGAAGATGTGTTTTGAGTGATACCAATGGACAAAAAGAAGGAAATCAAACGGTAGAAACTTTTGCATCAACCATGGTAACTCTGCTTTTACCTATTCATTTTCTGTATATGGTTTCATTTTACCACTACTCAAAAAATAAGTTGTATAAGGAGATAGCATTTATACTGTCTTCTAAAGTTTGGGGTTATTTGAATGCCAAAGCACTGGATATCTTTTATTATTAAGACTCAAACTTATATCTAATCCAGTGTATTAAAATTCCAAAGTATCGTCAACTTTCCTACCCTATGACAGTAAAGACAAGAAGTTAACAAAGTAAATTGGATTTCTAGAAATCTTTATTGCTCAGACTTTTTAAAAATTATTTTTAGCATGAAAATCCTTCTTCGCTGAAACCATTTTTCTATAAAAGTGTTTTAACTATATTTTGAATTACTTATAATAAAGTAAATTAAATACCAGACCACCAATGATGGTTATATTATAAATGCCCAGAGCTATAAAATTAAATACATACTTACTAGGCATTATATATAAAGCACCGAAGTTAGCACTACACTCTGTACAATTTTGGGGAAGGTAAACTTCAAGAAATTTACTTAAGTGGGATAAATTAGAGGCTACATCTAAAATCAACTACTCATATAGTAGAAGAAGAGAGAACTTTAAAGTGCCTAAGAAAAGTAAGGTTTAAAAAAAATTGTTGAAGTGGACTTTTAATCATGATGGTGGACAAATCATATGCATACCTTGACTCTCACATCCGCACACACACATTCACACACAATCCCAGTATGTGGAAAGTTTCGTTAGATATTTGAAATTTTTAAGGTAAACACACACACACACACAGAGACAAGCTTAGAAGAAGAAAACTAATAAAGGAAGAAACAAGGAATGAATAGGGCTGAGCGAGAATTTAAGGAAAATGACCTACAGAGGATAGATAGGACCTGGGGTTGGATAGTTAATTTGTTATGTATATATGTATGTATACATGCATGCATGTATGTATTTATTTCTCTTTGATTGACAATGGATTATGAGAGATGAACACAGAAAACAAGTTTGGAAACCTAAGCTTAGATCATATCTTGTATTTATACTTGAAGTGATAGGTTTCTACACTTAGCATTTAATGAGCTGTTAAAATAAAAATGAGAAATGTCTCTCAGGTATGTTGTAATTCCTCCCTGCCCCACCTATGAGAGAGAGGGATATGAAACCTGAATTTTTCCAATGCATTACAATATAGTCTTTAATCTCTCTAACACAGGGATCCAGGCAGCCTGTGGCATGGATCATTCTGAGTACATGAAGTAACTAATACCCATCCTTCATCTCTGCTTTTGAGTAAAGAATGGAAAGACCAAACTCTGCTTTAGAACAGGAAGAAGTATTTGTTCCAGGGATAAAATCAGAAAGAATAAATGGAGGAGACAAAATTACATGGTGAAAAGTTAACTAAAATAATATCTCAGGTCAAAATTTCTTAGGATCTGAATTTCCTTTTAGTAAGAGAGAATGTTCGGATAAATTCCCTCTAAATGAATTGTCCAATGACTACTTCAATAAGAAAATTTCTTTTAAAATACAAATAGCAATATGGCTGGGTATAATAATTTCTTTATTCTTACTACTTATCATTGAATTAATTATAGCTCAGATTATTGACATGTCCAAAAGTAATTGTTTTCCAGATTATTTTAAATATTAAAGTTCAGTTTTTGCTCTAAGTACTCATATTTTTTTATATCTTAGTTCAGTAAGTAGGTTATGGATATATAATTTGCTAGATTGAGACAAACTTATGGTAATAATCTTCTAAATATTCACTAAATCCTACTCATTGTATTTTGTCTAATTTATCTGGAACTCTCTACAGGTACCAACAACCAATCCAAATCTAGATTATATTGTTCGGATTTGCTCTCCATTATTTTAGGGAGCATTATCTTTTAAGGACACTGATAAATGAAAATGTTTACTGTATCATGTTTAACACTGTGAAAGGTCTAGAGATTTTTGATAATCAACCTATAGGGAAAATGAGAAATTTATGTGTGTCTGTAGCATGAGAAGGAGTAAACTTATTCTGTGATTCTTAATAATGTAGAATTAAGACTAATAAAAAAGTCACAAAGATAAATTTCCATTCAATGATAATATCTTTCTAAATATTCACAAGACAATATTTAGAATTAGACAGACCCAAATTTGAATATTGGCTCTATCACTGACTAGTTGCATAATCTTGGATACTTGTCATGTACATTTCAGCTTCATCGTCTTTATTAAATGTAGAGGCAAATATTGAACTAAGGTTGTTGTAAAGGTTATTTGCTATAGTATATAAAATATATTTAGCATGTTGTTTGATTCATGACATTAAAATTGATACTAAATCCACAAATCATAGAATATAAGAGAATATAGATTGAATGGTCCCTATCAGAAACAAAGTATATTGTTTTTGACTAAGAAGTTACTATATACAATCTCCCAATTTCTATTAAATTCTAATATTTACTATAGCAAAGGCTTTGGTCATGAAGGTTAAACTATGAACATAGTAGACAATGTAGAATTAAAATTGATGATTCAATTCAGCCATAAGAATCTAAATTAAGAAAAATAAATTCTAGGACATAACATTTTCTGACTTCAACAATTACTACAATACTACGGTAAAGAAAGCAGTATACTACTGGTATAACGATAGCTTATCAGTGTACAGAACTGAGGGCCTAAAAATAAACCCTTACATTTATGCCCAACTAATTTTTTAGAAGAGTGCAGTAAGATTCAATGAAGAAGGCTTTTCAAAAAATGGTGCTGGGACAATTGAATAGCCACATGTAAAAGAATAAAGATGGACCTATACCATATATAAAAATCAATTCAAAATGGATCACAAACCTAAATTTAAAAGCTACAACTATAAAACTTTAGGAGAAAATATGGTAGCAGATTTTATGATCTTAGATAGGCAATTCTTGTATATTGCACAAAAAGTACAAGTGACAAAAAAATAAGTTGTATTTCATGAAAATTAAAAACTCTTTTTCCTCAAAGAATGCCATCAAGAAAATGGAGAACCCCCACAGAAGGTAAGAAAATATTTACAAATTATATATCTGGTAAGAGACTTGTATCCAAAATTTATAAAGAACAAACAAACCCAATAAAAAAGACAAATATCTGCATTTTAAAATGGACAAAAGGATTCAAGTATACATTTTTCCAAAGAAAATATGCAAATGGTTAGTAAGCACATGAAAAGATGCTCAAAATCACTTCATAAGGGAAATATAAATCAAAATTTCAATGAGATGCCACTGTAACCCACTGGGTACCACTGGGATAGCTAAAATTAAAACTGAAAAAATAGGCAATAACAAGTATTATTGGAGCATTTATACATTCCTGTTGGGATAGTAAAATTGTGTGGTCATTGGGAAAACACTTTGGCAGTTCCTCAAAATGCTATACATAGTTACTCTACGACCCTGTGATTCCATTTACTCAAGAGAAGGGAAAACATGTTCACAAAAACACTATGCAGGAACATTCATATAAGCATTATCCATAATAGTCAAAAGGGAAAGCAACTGTCTATTGATGAATAGGTAAAAGAAAAAAATGTGTTCTATCTTAACAATGGAATATTATTCAGCAACAAAAAGGAATAGTCATGGTTCTACGATGTTGTCAAACCTTGAAAAAAAATATGCTCAATAAAAGAAGTCAGAAGTTAGTTACATGATTTCATTAGGTGAAATGCCCAGATTAGACAGACCATTAGATATAAAAAAGGAAATTACTGGTTTCCAGGATAGAAAAAGAAACAAATCATGAATAATTTCTGATTAATACATGATTTTTTAGAGTGACGAAAATGTCCTAAAATTAAACAGTTATCACGGTTGCACAACTTTATGGATATCCTAAAAACCACCTAACTGTACATTTTTAAAGGGAGAATTTTGTATGAATTGTTGTGAAAATGAGAGAATTTAGTAAAATATAATTTGTCTAAAATGATAAATATATGAAATTAGTTATTGTTTATAGATATACATATAGAAAGCTTGTTATATATACATGCCAGCTTCAGGGTCTTGGCTACCTCAAGATATGAAGGGACAGGAAGGGATTATAATTCAGTACATAAATTGAAGTACTTTACATTTAAAACCATTTGTGAAGAAGATACAGCTAACTGCCATATTTTCAAAATCTGGGTGGTTGGCACATTCATTACAGTATTCATTATACTTTTTGTATATCTGACATATTTTATAACAAAATATTTAAAACTAGAGGTAAAGTGATCACTCTTAAAATCATAGGCTAAAAGAAATTCTGTTAATTCTCATTATTCTGATCTATCTTAACAACTAAAGTTTGCAGACTAGCAAAGGCTTACGAAGCTCTTGAGACAGGAATAGCTTTGATTCTACAACAACAAAACTAGGAAAACAAGTGTTAGCAAATGTCCATGTGCATGACAGCCAACTGATCCAAAAAAAAAAAAAATTAAAGACCAAACCTGAAAAATTCACTATTACAAATGTTAAGTTTAGGCAAAAATCTATCTATGAAAGGCACAAACCTGAAGGCATGCATTATTGTGTCATCTGAGGTATGTGCTCCACATGACAGAGTGAAGAGGATATGAAATTTTGTCCATATAATCTGGATCTAGAACTTCGTTTTCCATTTATCACATGTGTATTCTTGAATCATAACTTCTGAGATCAATTATCTAATTTTAGAGGCTATTTAAATATCAAAATGAGTTGTTAAATGTCTCATGTAAATTGTGCTGTGTTATATAAAATTTTACTTATTTTGGAAACATACTTTACATCGTTTAAAAGGACAATGAAAAAAAAAGATTTCTAGGATCAAGAAATCAAATAGAGATTGTGAAATCAGATGGTTATTAAATATGTGAGTGGATCAGGTGCCTGAGTGGCTCACTTGGTTAAGTGTCTGCCTTCGGCTCGGGTCATGATCTTGGGGTCCTGGGATGGGGCTCTCTGCTCAAAGGGGAGTCTGCTTCTCCCTCTCCCTGTGCCCCTACTCCTGTTCATGCACGCTCTCTTTCTCAAATAAATAAAATCTTCTTAAAAATAATATGAGTGGATGTCAGTAAAGGGATCTACTGTAAATATGTAATTATGTATATAAATTGCTGTAAATTATTTTTCATCATGACCCTATCTAGAATTAAAGATATGTCAAGAAAAAAAAAAAACTAATTCCTGGGATGTTCCTGTCCCAATAACTAAAAACAGGTCCCCTCAAAAATCAGGGTTCCTCCATATGTAATCCTTTTTAATTCAATGTAAATACCTTTTTAAAGGCAGAATCATTTGCATCCCACCATGTTAGATTGCTGTTCAGTCATAAGAATCACAGTGTAAGAAGTACTCAATTCCCTAATTCCAAATACTAATACTGTCCTTAACAGATGCTCTTATATTTGGTTGCCTGATTCAAACTTCACTGCTCACTGAGAACAAAGATAAATTTGAGAGGCAGAGAATGAGAGTGTTGCCAATATTTTCAAATAAGAGGATGAGATGCCTTTAACACTGTGATTTCTGCCAAATACCCAATCTTCACTTGTTAGAGGTCTTTGAGTCTTTTCCTACTGTCTCTATTTTTAAGAAACAGATTTAGATCTACTCTGAAAAAACAATTAGAAAGCAAGAGAGAGAATAAAAAAGAGGAAGAACAAGGTGGGAAGGCAGTGTGGCTGCAAACAAGAAATTGAACTAGAAGCTTGGCGTGTCTTCCTTAACAAATAGGTCTACATGGATGAAAAGTTGTGGGTAAATACCTCCAAACAAGATTCAGTTGCCCAAAGCCACAGAGCCCAGGGGGAAATCAAAGTCTAGGAGAACATCCCCAAGCCTCCATTCCCTGGTTTGGGAGGGCCTGAAGGTAAGGGGTGGGGCAGGGAGCTGAAAGTGAAGGATCTACTATACCAGCAACAGCAGTAGCAATGCCTAGAGTTTTTGCTACCTGATGATCCTTTAGTGACATCTAATTAGGTCAGTTCCCCAGAAAGTGATATTACCCATCCAGTGTTTTCAGCTGGTAGAGACATAGCAGAAATGCTAATCCACATAATGTGGTTCAGAGACATGAGTGTGTGTGTGTGTGTGTGTGTGTGTGTGTGTAATGACTTCACTTTACCATAAATTATCCTTATATTTCAAGAATTATTAGAACTTTAAATTTTTATGTTTTTCTTTTTATTGGGTAAAGGTAGAAACATCCAACCAAATAAGAAGAGAAAAGTAGAGGACTGTTGTTCATTTCATTACAATTGCTTAAAATTAAAAAAAAAAAAAAAAAGAGAAGAGAATTTAAAGGCAATAGGAAACCCAAATAATGCAATGGGTATTGCAAGTAAAATAGTGTTAATGAATTCACAGATTACTTGATATTAAGTTCCTGTTAGAGATATATATAAAAAAAAAAAGACCTGAGTTTCATATGCAAACTATAGGAATGGGAAATTACTATTCAAACCCCTATTCTACCAGAAAGTCATTGTTGTTGTTCTTTCTGGGAAAGATGAAACAAGGGTATGGAGGGTGCTGAAGAAAGGTGGTATATGTAACCTCTTGCAAAGGATTTGGCAAAGACTATCACAATAATGAAAATAAGGAGACAATTATTTGAAATTTTTGGGAAACTATAAAGAAAGCCTTTTTCATATCAAGAGACTTAAGATCAGAAATGCATAGTTTAGGGGATCCCTGGGTGGCACAGCGGTTTGGCGCCTGCCTTCGGCCCAGGGCGCAATCCTGGAGACCCGGGATCGAATCCCACGTCGGGCTCCCGGTGCATGGAGCCTGCTTCTCCCTCTGCCTGTGTCTCTACCTCTCTCTCTCTCTCTCTCTCTCTCTCTCTCTCTGTCTCTCTGTGACTATCATAAATAAATTTAAAAAAATAATAAAAAATTAAAAATTAAAAAAAAGAAATGCATAGTTTATAAATGTGAATTTGGATCAGGTGCTATTGTGAATACAATTTGAATATTAAGTTTGAAGGTTAACATGATATAATGCATTAGCATTGGATAAGCCCAATTTTCCCAAAAGCTAATATGAACAACTAATAAGCTCCAAGACTTAGTTTCCTAAATATTCACCAAATGTCTTCACATTTGTGGCTTCTATAAGCCGACAAGTCCACTTGGTTAGTGTTACAATCATTACCAATGAAAAATACAGTTCCTGGCATACACACTGCATTTTTAAGCTTCCCCTCCTCCCCTCATTAGAGGGCAGTAATGAGAGGTCATAACTAAAACACTATTTTAAAAACAATCCAAACAATATATGAACACATATGAGACAAGTATTATTTACTTCTGACTTGAGAAACAGAGTAGATAAGAACTGCACAGTAGTCTTACAAAATTTCAAACCTTTCCCCTGAACGCATAAGTGTATCTGTTCTTCCACAGAAGCTTCCTGAACAATTGCTGGTGAGGGCAGTAAAGCCACCTCATCGGGAAACCTTAATTCATAGATAGGACTCAAAAAGTGGTATCAGCTCAGTTCTTGCAAACGGAGTGACGATTCACCCCATTTTCTTGAACAGAGTTCACATTTTGGTAATAATTATTCTTATTTTGGTAATAATTATTCTTATTATTCTGTTTTTCCCATTTTAGAGCCATATTTAGTATCAGGGAAACCTGGTCAGTGTCATATTTTCATTTGCATAATTCTCTGAATTAATTTGGATAGTCCCGATCACCCTGCAGAACAATCCTAAAATCTCAGGGGCTTATTTGAACAAATTCTTTATTCTTTCTAGCTCGCAGGATGTACCCAACATGAACTACTAAGGGAATCCCTGTTCTACATAACCACTCTGGGATGCAAGTTGTCACTCCAGTGTACTGTAGCTTTCCCAAGGCCCAATGGTTTCAGTAACAGGAAAAGAAGTTAGAGGGTCGTACATTGGCTCTTAAATGCTTCATTCTGGAAGCGACAGTCATTATTTCTATTCACACCCATTGTTCAGAATTAGCTCCAAAGTTCCACCTAACACCGAGAATGTAGAACATAGGAGTTGCTTATGGATAGTCAATATACACTGACTGTTTCTACCATAATCACTATTTTTTAAAAGTGTCTTTTCATGAAGCTTTCTTCTGGAAAAGAGAAGTATAATTTTGAAATTGTCATCATATGGATTCATTTTTAGGAGCCTAGTTCTGGAAGAAACATAAGAATTCCAGTTATCCTCGAATGTATTTCCACATTGGGAAGAACAATTCTATTCTCAGTTTCTTTCTTAGTTTTTATCACACTGAAATCTAAAATTCTTACTGATGTGAGTCAATACTAGCTATTACCAAAATGAAACTCACAAATTACCTGTTAGAAAAAAGTCTTCTTCACTTGGCTTAACTTCACTGGCTTTAGGCATACCAGCAAAACAAGTGCTAATCCTTCCTATAGATAATTATAGAACTATAAAACTAATATACATATGGATGTAAAAACTACATAATTACATGTATCATATATTTCTTTTTTTTAAATTTTTATTTATTTATGATAGTCGCACACACACACACAGAGAGAGAGAGAGAGAGAGAGAGAGAGGCAGAGACAGAAGCAGGCTCCATGCACTGGGAGCCCGACGTGGGATTCGATCCCGGGTCTCCAGGATCGCACCCTGGGCCAAAGGCAGGCGCCAAACCGCTGCACCACCCAGGGATCCCTCATATATTTCTTTTAATAGCAACTACAGGACACGTTATGCTTTTTAGAACAGAATTGCAGCTCATTTTGTTATTACTGATATAATCAAGACAAAACTAAATCCAAATATAAGATAATCGAAGTTATTTAAGTTTCCCAATTCCTTAGTATACACTACAGACGAACAAAACATGACGCAGGTTTAGAGTCTGCCATTTGATAGCTGATATTTTAGAAAAATGATGTTTCATTGCCTTTTGAGCAGTGTCACATCACCTCAGGAAGGAATCAGATTCTGTGGGGTGATTTTTTTTTCAGGTGGCAGGAGAGAAGTGATAATGGATTGCTATCTTTAAAAATGTTGCAACACTGGCTACAATCATGAGAAGTTCCCTAACCCTCTTTGACAAGACTGTCCAATAGGCTGCTTGATGAATTACAGTACTTCTATCTATGATCTTTGCTAACTATTCCACTGCCATTTTATTCTATCCAAAATAACTTTACCCAAAGGGGGAAATAATAGAATAGTCAATTGGTATTATGTGACTATTAGGTAGTAAATTAATGCCTCATGCAAGCTTTTAATCATTCCTCTCTCATCCAGTATAATCAGGGTTATTTAGTAGTGCCGATGCCTCTCTTTAATGTAATTACTCAAATATCAGGTCCTAGAATGGATCAAGAATTGACTACTCTCATTAACATTCAGTTCAGGGTTTGCAAAAGGAAACTGAAAACAACAAAATCTCTTTTAGTAACTTAAATAAAACAGGGATTTTTTTTTGTTTTTCTGTGAGCTCATTGTTTTAAAATATAGACTTTCCTAATATCACAGATGGACAATAAAGTATTTATCATCATGATGTTTTAAAAGTTATATTTAGAAGTATTTTAATTTTACATTCAGACAACCTTGAAATTAAAAAATGAACTTAAAGAAATACCTGGAATGCAAAGTCATTAAAATTAATGCTTGTCTGCAAGGTAATTTGTTTATAATATGTTGTAATATAAAAAGATTTGTCATGTTACAGCTTCTGTCAATCTGTTTGCATATGGAAAGTACAGCTGGACTCTTCAACAATGTGAGGACTAGAAGCACTGACCTCCCGCTGCAGTGGAAAATACAACGTAACTTTTGACCCTGGCAAGGCTAATAGCCTATTGTTGACTGGAAGCCTTATTGATAACATAAACAATCAACACATATTTTGTATGTTATACGTCTTATTCAATCTATTCTTACAACAAAGTAACCTAGAGAAAATCAAATATTAAGAAAATCAAAGAAAAAGAAAATATATTTGTAGTACTGTCCTGTAAATACCTCTACACCTCTAGGGAGTGCATACCACCTATGGCCCCATGGATCTGATTGCTGCTTCATGTTTGGACAGAACACACCCACAGATTCCTGTCCTTAAGGCCTCCAACCTCTTTTCTAGTCACAGTCTTTGGAATCACATTCTCAGCCATCTTCTGCCATCACCATTTTTTGAGCTTAGCTCCCTATTGCCAATCAACCTTGAGGTCCCAGATGTGTCACAATGACTCCGTTGAGGTGGAGGCTGCCATCAACCAGATGGTCAACATGCATCTGTGGGCCTCCTACACCTCCCTCTTTCTTGGCTTTTATTTCAACCACTATGATGTAGCTCTAGAGTCTGTGGGCCATTTGAGGAGAAGCCTGAGGGCATCAAGTCTCTTGAAAATGCAAAACCAGCACAGCAGCAGTGCTCCCTTTTGGGATGTGCACAAGCTGTCCCAAGATAAATGGGGTAAAACTGTGTACACCATGGAAGCCACCATGGTTCTGGAGAAGCACCCAAACCAGGTACTTTAGGATCTCCATGCTCTGGATTTTGGCCAGATGTTATAGATCCCCATCTCTGTGACTTCCTGGAGATCCACTTCCTAGATCAGGAAATGAAGCTTGTCAAGAAGGTGGCGGATCACCTGACTGCAGAAAGCTGGTACCCAAGCTGGGCTGGCAAGTATCTCTTGGAAAGGCTCACATTCAGGCACATATAGGAGCCTGAGGAGTCCAGCAACTTTTGAGGGTCCCCTCTGGCAATCCTGTGATATAAGGACTTAAGCCTGAGCTTCTTCCTGCAGCTACTAGGCAGATTTTTCATCACCCTAGAGCCTCTCTCAAACTGTGGACCAAATGGAAAGAATAAAACTTTATGAAGAAACAAGTACTTGCTTTTAAGTGGACTTGTGCTATTCAAGGCCCTTGTAGTTCAAGGCTCAGCTCTATGTAGAATATGCAGTAAAGTGTTTAAAGAGGTGCTTTTGGTATTGGGTTAATTAGTTTCATGTTTCTCTGCCCTTTGTTTGCATATGATGTATAAGGTAAAAATCATCATGCCCTTTGTTCTAGGCTCTGTGATTCTCACTATAAAAAATCATTAGGGAGAGAAACAAGCCATTAAGTGACTTAATGACAGAGAACAAACTGAGGATTCGTGGAGGGAAGTGGGGGGGGGGGGATGGTCTACATAGGTGATGGGGATTAAAGAGGGCACTTGTGATGAGCGCTGGGTGTGGTATGTAAATGATAAATCACTGAATTCTAACTCCAGAAACCAATATTATACTATATATTAACTAACATCTAAAATAAAAAATACTAAAAATATCTCCTTTGATCTTAGCAACTACTTCATGACTTAGATGGTATTATTACCCAATTTTATGTATGAATTAATCAAATAAGTAGCTTAAGAACACATGGTTAATCTGTGAAGCAAAGATTTTAACTGAGGCAGTCTACATGCTAAGAGCCTACATGTTTAGGACTATAATTCCTATTGTGGAGTGAAATGAATAGTTGCTTCTAAGATAATTAAAAGTAGGGGAAATTTTGACATCTAAAAACTCTTGCACATATAAATGTATTGTCCAAAAGCATATTTAAGCTACCACACAAAGTGAGAAATATTGAGACCAAGAGGTAAAACTTTAAAATATTCTAGATAAATTATTCAGTGTTGATTACTCCTGAGAAATAAGAGATTACATAAATTATTTTTGCTTCTATTGAACGTATTTAACTTGATAGCTAACCTAATAGTTTCATGTCTTTTTAAAAATGTATTTAAATTACTGCAGAGAAAGATACATAATCTTAAAGCAGATTGAAGAAGTGAACAAGTTTGACATTTTTTGTTTCATTTCTCTGATTAGATTAAGAATAGAAAATAACAATTTTTATAGATAAAGGCAGTTTGAAAGCCTTCCTGAAGTTAGTAATGCTGTTAAAAAAAAAGAAAAACTAATTAGTGAAATCAGAGTGTTGTTGCCATAAGGATGCTTCATGAAAAATGCATAATGAATGCAGAAAACAACAACAACAAAAAGTGACTTAACCATTCAAGGCAAAAGTACCTTGGCTTGCAAATGTCATCAGCCTAATGGATTAGGCTGATTCCAATATTTTACAATATTTGGAATAATCAGTGGTCAACAAAAATAAAGGATTTGCTTCATAATAAGAAAAATTTAACCTGATTTTTGGAGATAATTGCCTAGTAAAAAGTTACTGGTTTCCTTTTAATTTTGTATATATTGAAAGTGTTGGTAATTTTACTTTTTTTTTTTAAAGGCTTTATTTATTCATGAGAGACAGAGAGAGAGGTAGAGACACAGGCAGAAGGAGGAGCAGGCTCCATGCAAGGAGTCCAACGTGGAACTCGATCCCGGGTCTCCAGGATCAGGCCCTGGGCTGAAGGCGTGCTAAACCGCTAAGCCACCCAGGCTGCCTGGTAATTTTACTTTGTAATAGCATTTAAGTTTAAAAGACCTTATGGCTGCACATCAATAAAAAGTTAAATTATCGGAAAAATACAGCTGATAAGATTGTGACATATCGTGTTAAATGTCAATGCTGAACAATGGAATTTAGTTAAAGAAAAAAAAAAGGCTGGTGTTAAGGACATATAAGAGAATGCAAAAGGAAAACCCTTGCCAGTGTGTAGAATGAGAAAGAAGTATCTTAAAAGCAGTAAGTGTAAAAAAATTAAAATAAAACATAATAGTTTTTTGGATAGGCAAAAATATATATATTGAGATTGTCCTGGGGTCCACAGAATGAGGGCCTTTAAGGATGGTGCAAACTAAAATTAGTACTGTGGAATGGAAATAAACATGTTTATCTAGGTTGGACAGATAGTTCAATACTTTAGACTAGATATCATCAATTTAATAAAAGGTATCTATGAAAAACCTGCAAATAAAATCATATTTACTTGTGAAAATTGAAGTCTTTCTTCTGGGATCCCTGGGTGGCTCAGCAGTTTAGTGCCTGCTAAAGCCTTCGGCCCAGGGCGTGATCCTGGAGACCCGAGATTGAGTCCTACATCGGGCTCCCTGCATGGAGCCTGCTCCTCCCTCTGCCTGTCTGTCTGCCTCTCTCTCTCTCTCTCTCTCTCTCTCTCTCTCTCTGTCTCTCACGAAGATATAAAATCTTTAAAAGAGAAAAAAAAAAGTCTTCTTCCTTAGATCAGAAAGAAAAATATGTCCACTCTCACTACTTAAAGTTAACATTTTAAGGGAGGTTTTAGTGCAGTAAGGCCGGAAGGAGAGAAAGTAATCACACAGATTTTTAAGGAAAAAAAAAATTCCCAGGTGACAAGTTTATATATGTAGAAAATCCTAATAATCATAGAGAAGAAAAGCTCGTAGAACAAATAACTGTGTTTAGTGAAGTATAGCCGCGGTGAGGCTTCGGGTTTGTTTGTTTGTTTTTTTTTTAAGATTTTATTTATGAGAGAGAGAGAGAGAGAGAGAGAGAGAGAGAGAGGCAGAGGGAGAAGCAGGTTCCACGCAGGGAGCCGGATGTGGGACTCGATCCCGAGACTCCAGGATCACACCCTGGGCTGAAGGTGACACTACCACTGAGCCACCTGGGCTTCCTGAGACAATGATGGTATTTAGCAGATATTTTACCAGATATAATCCTAGTTTGAAGTCTTATATATATTTTTTATTGCAATAAAATTTACTATTTTAACCATTTTAAGTGTACAATTCATTGGCATTAAGTACAATCACAATGCCGTATAATCGTCACCATAACATATATAATTTTGTGTAAGTACATAGCATATATTTCAAATCTATGGTTACCCAAACTTCCTCAGTTTTACACTATATAGTACAATTTTCAACTTACAACTCAACATTTCCTGTAATCTTCTCAATAAAATTAGTAGTATCACAGAATATGAATTTCAGAATATGCTTTTCCACATTTATCCAATTCTCATGATGAATTCTTTGCTGCTTCATTAAAAGGCTAATTAATTGCAAGTTTTCCCACATTCATGCAGCTTCCATGTTTTTATGACTTTGAGGTCAATATCATGTATATTTCTATTTACTAGCTTGAAAAATATGAAATATCATCATTTTACTATAGAACTCCAAAACATGAAATAGGAATGAATTTTTAAAAGTATGCTTAAATCTATACAATGAAAACTATTTTTTAAAGTTTTAAATTCCACTAAATTAACATAGTGTTGTTATATTAGTTTCAGATATACAGTATAATGAATCAACAATTCCATACATCAGCTGGTGCTCATCACAGCAAGTGCTCTCCTTAATCTCCATCACCTGTTTGATCCAAACCCTCACTCTCCTCTCCTCTGGTAAATCAGTTTGTTCACTATAATTAGGGAGCTCTTTGCCTATTTTTTCCTTTTGCTCATTTGTTTCTTAAATTCCACATACAAGTGAAACCATACGGTATTTGTATTTCTCTAACTTCTTTTGCTTAGCATTATACTCTCTAGCTCTATCCATGTTGTTGCAAATGGCAAGGTTTCATTCTTTTTTCTTTTTTATTGCAGAATAACATTCCAGTGTGTGTGTGTGTGTGTGTGTGTGTGTGTGTGTGTGTGTGTGGTTTTTATGCATTCATCAGTTGATGGACAGGGGATGTTTCCATTGTAAATAATGTTATAAACATACAAGTGCATGTATTCTGTTGAATTAGTGTTTTTGTATTCTTTGAGTACTCAGTAATGCAATTGCTGAATCATAGGGTAGTTATATTTTTAGCCTTTTGAAGAACCTCGGTACTGTTTTTCACAGTGGCTCTACCAGTTTGCATTCCCACCAACAATGTAAGAGGGTTCCCCTTTTCCATATCCTCACCTACATCTATTATTTCTTATGTTGTTAATTTTAGCTATTCTGATAGGGATGAGGTGATAGCTTATTATAGTTTTGATTTGCATTTCCCTCACGGTAAGTGAGGATGAACAACTTTTCAAGTGTCTGTGAGCCATCTATATATCTTCATTGGAGACATGTTTATTCATGTCTTCTGCCCATTCTTGAAAGAAAATTTTGTGTTTTAGGTGTTGACTTTTATAAGTTCTTTACATATTTTGGATACTAACCCTTATCAGATATGCCATTTGCAAATATCCCCTCCCATTACACAGGTTGCCTTTTAGTTTTGTTGATGGCTGGCTTTGCCTTGCAGAAGCTGAAGTCCCAATAGTTTATTTTTGCTTTGGTTTCCCTTGCCTTGGGAGACATATCTAGCAAGAGTTGCTGTGGCAGTTGTCAAAGAAGTTACTGCCTGTGTCTTAGGACTCTTATGGTTTCACATCTCACAGTTAGGTTCTTAACCCATTTTAAATTTATTTTTGAGTGCGGTGTAAGAAATTGTTCAACTTTCATTCTTTTACACGTTGCTGTCCAGTTTTCCCAAGACTATTGTTGAAGATATTTTTTCTATTGGATATTTTTTCCTGCTTTGTCAAAAAATTAGGGGGATCCCTGGGTGATGCAGCGGTTTGGCGCCTTTCTTTGGCCCAGGGCGCGATCCTGGAGACCCGGGATCGAATCCCACGTCGGGCTCCCGGTGCATGGAGCCCGCTTCTCCTCCCTCTGCCTGTGTCTCTGCCTCTCTCTCTCTCTCTCTCTGTGACTATCTAAAATAAAATAAAATTCTTTAAAAAAAAATTAATTCACCAAATAGTTGTAGGTTTATCACTGAGTTTTCTATTCTGTTCCATTGATCTATGTGTCTATTTTTGTGCCAGTACCATAGTGCTTTGACAAGTACAGCTTCCTAATATAACTTGAAGTCCACAATTGTGATACCTCCAGCTTTGTTTCTCTTTTTCAAAATTGCTTTGGCTTGAGGTCTCTTGTGGTTACATACAGACTTTAGGATTGTTTCTTCCAGTTCTGTGAAAAATGCTGTTGGTATTTTTTATAATTTTTTTGAATATTTTTATTGGAATTCAATATTTGATACAAATTGCATTAATATATAGACTACTTTGGTTAATATCAGTATGTTAACAAAATTCATTCTTTCAATCCATGAGCATGGACTGTCTCTCCATTTCTTTGTGCCATCTTCAATTTCTTTCATCAGCGGAAAACTACAAATTATCAATTAGAAATTAAAAACCTAGTAAATAGATAGTTCTACCATGTTCATGAATCTAGGCACTCAATTTTGTAAAGTCATTAGTTTTCCACAAGTCCATTTATAGATTCCAAGCAATAAAAATTAAAATCCAGCAATTTTTGTAGAAATTGATAAGCTCATTCCAAAATTTATATGGAAATGTAAAAGACCCAAAATAGCCAAAATAATTTTGAAAAAGTTGGAAGACTTATCCCACTTGATTTCAAGGCATATTAGAAAATGATCATAATAAAAACAATGTGATATTATATATAAATAGGCAAATGTATGTGTGGAACAAAATAGATATCTAGCATTATAATCAGATTGATATGATGAATTCAATTTCAATAAAGGTACCAAGGTTTTTTTTTTACCAGAGATGTGTAGTTTTTTACAATAAATGATGTTGTCATAATTGACATTGCTATAGAAAAAACAAAATGAGCATAGATCCCTTACCTTATGCCATATGTAAAAACTAATTTGAAACTGAGTTTTCAAGCTAGTACTAAAAAAATTTTAGAATGGAAAATATTTGTGACATTGAAGAAAGCTCATTGTTCATAAAACACACAAAAATGAGAACACAAGTGAATAATTTAGATGTAATAAAAATTAATAACATTTACTCTTATAAAGTTACTGTTAAAAAATGAAAAGTGAAGGCATGGATTGGAAGAAGATACATATGTCTGACAAAAGAGATGTACTTAAAATATACAAAGAACAACTCAACAACAGCAAAAAAAACTCAGTTAAAAATCAGCAAAATATTTCTATAGGCACTTCATAGAATAATCTAAATGAATAATCAAAAGTTATACGAAAATATGCTCAGTATCATTTGTTATCAGGGAAATGCAAACTGAAAACCTTAATGAGATACCAACATACATTCATTAGAATGATTATTTTGTTTTGTTTTTAAATATTATTTATTTACTTACTTACTAGAGACACAGAGAGAGAGAGAGAGAGAGAGAGAGAGAGGGAGAGACAGGCAGAGGGAGAAGCAGGCTCCCTGCAGGGGGCCCGACGTGGGACCTGATCTCAGGTCCCCAGGATCATGGGCTGAAGGCAACGCTAAACCGCTAAGCCATCCGGGCTGCCCAGAAAGAAAGATTTGAATCAAATCAGAGAGAGAACAAGAATATCCCCACAAAAGATTATATCTCTTCAGAAGGCTGGATAGATCATAACAATCTACTCATTTCTAATGGATGAAATAACCACAAATCCACTGTTCTTCTGGAAAGCAGTAGAAGCGAGGGAAAAAGAGGTGGAAGGTAATTTTACATGTGTGAATATCACCACTGGTTTAAAAGCAGGATAAAGATCAGGGCAAGGATCCTTAGTGCTGGTAATGAGTAAAATCCTCATTAAGCTGTGATTAAAGGCCACTTATAGATCATCATTCTCTCACATTTGACACACAGGTGTTTGTTTATAGATTTTTAAAGTTTATTTTTAAATGAAGAGACTTATTGCTATGGTTAAAAAAGACAGAAAAGATTCCCCTTATCTAAGCTTGTAACTTTAATAATTCCCCATAGCACTAGCAGTTTTCAGAGCCAAGAATCTTGCCTCTCCCTACAGTCCACTTATAAATAGCATTCAATAAATAAATCACAAAAATCCTTAAATAAGACCATCAAATACATCAGTTAATAATGTGGCTATAAAAAGCAAACACATCTTTTCAGGTCTGTGTTTTGTGTTTTATAGATCATAAAATCAGTTCCTTCTCCTGAGTTGAAGTGAAAAATTAATGTCATAAAGTACCTAACTATACTGAATTTTGTCCTGCAGGAAAAAGCAGGACTTCACTATTTTATTTTTATTTTGTACTAAATTGAAATTCAACTCTAAAAATATTTCTTCTACCTTATAGTAGCATGCTATTATATATGAAGCACTGCACTCCTACAACTACATACATAAAAAAAGTTAAATTAGTGCCATCAAGAACAAGCACCTCTTTAGGAAAAAAAAAAAAAGGAAGTCATTCCTGAAATGACAAATTTAACAATGACACAAGTAAAATGAGCTTTTCTTTGGCTTTTAAATTCTGTCGTATGTTTGCATTTTTCTTCTACAGATAGTATTTGTAGTCTATTTCATACTATTTGCCTCACAAAGGCAAATTCATTAGTAATAATTATGCATGTCATATTAAAGATTTTCTTTCCCATTAAAAAACTGTTTTTGACAAAAACTTAAAGAAATACAAAAATAATTGGCACTGTGAGAAAAATGAGTTATTTAAATTGATAACCCCAGGACATGTCCAACTTCTTTTACATAAGCATTTGCCAACAATAGATACTTTTTAAGAAGGTAATTTTCCTCCAAAAAATCAACAAAATATCTGCTTCATTTAAGCATTTTCTTGTAGTCACTCTACAGAGTGTATGGATGAAATAGATGGAAAATGACCAACTGACTGACAGCACCACGTGCCTACTTATCTGCAACCCATGAGGTGTGTATAGAAGGTAGTGTTGGACAACAAATCTCTGGACAAGAGAGTCCATCATTCATACAGCTGACTTAACAGCATCCCATAATGAAGTACATAATTAGACTTCTATCAAAACCAACGCAATCTTAAACTTCCAATAAAATTCAAACTCATAGGTAGTTTCCCATAAATAAAAGATTAAAGATAAAAGTAAAGTAAGTGGGAAAGTGTATAAAAGTTAAAAAAAAGAAAAAGTGATTTCCATATGTTCATGTCTGGGGGGAAAAATCTCTATTTTTGGTGGCTGAAACAACAAACTGGAAAAGTGTGACAGTAAATTGGGCTTACATGACCTTTTGTCATGACTAGCATTTTGTATTCATTTGTCACTCTGACAAACTGCGTTCGATTTAAAAACTACAACATAAAACACTCAATCTGGGCAGCCCCGGTGGCCCAGCAGTTTGGCGCCGCCTTCAGCCCGGGGTGTGATCCTGGAGACCTGGGATAGAGTCCCATGTCAGGCTCCCTGCATGGAGCCGGCTTCTCTCCCTCTCCCTCTGCCTGTGTCTGCCTCTCTCTGTCATGAATAAATAAATAAAATCTTTTAAAAAATAAAATAAAACAATCTTTGGGAATGAGTATATTTCAAAGAACCTAATTTTCTTTTCCTCTATCAAAATTTTAAATTAACTTCCATGTATTTCAGTATTATGTATCTGGTCTACATTTCCTTTACCTTTCTATGTCACTTTATGTCTCTAAGTATCTTGATCATGGCATCTTGTGGCTCCCTTATACCTCTTGCCATTTATTTCCACTGTATGTGCCCATCATTTTATCTCTCAAGTGGCCTCATCCAAATATAAGAAGCCTTTTTAAAATATAAACATTTCTTTCTTAAGAAAGTGTATTTAGGGCAGCCCGGGTGGCTCAGCAGTTTAGCACTGCCTTCAGCCCAGAGCCGATCCTGGAGACCCAGGATCCAGTCCCACACTGGGCTCCCTGCATGGAGCCTGCTTCTCCCTCTGCCTGTGGATCTGCTTCTCTCTCTCTCTCTCTCTCTCTCTCAATCTCTCTCTGTCTCTCATGAATAAATAAATAAAATATTAAAAAAAGAAAGTATATTTAGTCCAAGTTTGTGGTAACTTTCAAGTTTAATATAAAAGTAGTCCTTCCATGTTGTGCATTTAACTAAATAGTCAATACTCTTCACACCAAAACAATCTATTAAGGAAGAAAATGCTTGGATGAGTTAATCCATACTTACATAATTAACTTATTTTCAACTCAGTCACCAAAGCAATTCAGTGGGGAAAGAAATGTTTTTTCAGTAAGTGATACTGGACCAAGTGGATACTCACAAAGGAAAAAAAAAATGAACCTTAAACCATACCTCACATTAAATACAATTAATGCTATGTATTAGATCAAATACCTAAGCCTAAAAGCTACATGCATAGAGTTTCCAGAAGAAAATGTTCATTATTGGGAGGTAAAACATAGATATCTTGGAATCTAAAACCAAGACCCCTTAAAAAAATAATAAAATGTAGAACTCTTTTGCTCATCAAAGGACAACTCTGAGAAAATAAGCAAGCTTCAGACCGAGAGAAAATATTTAAGAACTATATCTCACCGAGGATTTGTATTCAGAATATATAAAGAACCTTGACAATCCAGTAACAAAAAGACAAACAATTCAATAACAATAGGCAAAAGACATAAAAAAAAGTGAGATGCCACTGTATGCAAGCTTAAGTCTCTTAAATCTGAATGACTGACAACATCAAAAGTAAATGAAGAGATGGAATAATCAGAATTCTCATATTTTTTTCTTTGTGGAAGTGTAAATGGTACAACTGCTTTGAAAACAGTTTTCCCAATTACTTATTATGAAACAATTTAATGATCTAGTAATTCTTCTTCCAAGTATTCTAAGATAAACAAAAACATATGTCTACAAAAAGATATGTATGATAAAACAATCTAAGACAAATCTCTGCCTGCAGAAGTTTTTAATTCTACTCTACAAATTTAACCCTTCATTAATTCTACAAATATTTACTGAGAGCTTCCTACGATTATAGTACTCTGCTGTCAAAAATGAAGAAATATGTCAGGGTCTTATAGATCATGGTACTTAAAAATCTAATTAGGAACAAGAGGTTTTCACATTTGAAAATCTTAACAATATAATGCACCATGTGATCAAGTATCAAATACACTTTAGAATAAAAACAAAGTGTCAGAGAATCAAAATGATTATCTAGGATATTTCTAAGGATACAACTAACCTGCTGGACTTATTCCCCTATTCCCCACAGAAACTTCAAGCAATAAACTTTAGGTGTACCTCACCTTTAGGTACACCTCATGTTTGTTTAAAAGCACAGATTTTTTTAAGATGGAAAGGACCTCAAAAATCACCTGTACTTTCCCTCTTTTTTTGCAGATAAGAATATGAAGTTTCAGAAAGATCACACAATTTGAATGATATTTACATCCCTTGTGTAGTTTAATACAAAATTGATGAATAGTACCAACAGTGTGACATCTCATTTCACTTGTTTCTTGGGTTTTTACCAAATACCCGCATAGAAGAGAATTCTGGAAGAGAAGTAGGTTGCAGATGGGGGAGCTGGTAACAAATTTGGTTTGGAATAGGTTAAATTTGAAATACCTTAATGCCATCCAGAAGAAGTCCTCTCACTAGCAGACAGAATCAGGGGTAAATGGCAGTCATGCTTATCAATGTTTTTGTGGTAGCCACGGTTCTAAGCACTCTACAAAATACTGTCTCATCTAATTCTCTCAACAAGAGAACAGTTGTGTGGTAATTATTATTATTCTCATTTCCCATGAAGGAATTGAGGCTCAGGGAGTTGAACTTTCTCACATTCACAGGGATTTTTAAGTGTTTGAACTCATCTCTTTCTGATTCCAGGACATCGGTATGTCTACTTTAACTTTTCCCTTTAGAAAGATGAAGTTTCCTTCCAAGCTCCAGTTTAAAGTGGTTGGCATACCCTAATGCAGTATTATGAAACTTCTACTAATTAAAATACTTTAAAGATATGGAATACAAAAGAAAGCATAATATCATAACATGATGAACATTGCAGAAATAAACATAGGCTTTCTCTCATAAAGGTTGTTACACCTGAAATAAAAATTATAATTGTCTACTCACCCACCATTTTGTTATGCCAATACAAAATAGCTAGTATACACATTTGTCTGACTTCTGATTAAGAAACTAGAAAACTGAGCAGAAATCCTTCTGCGTGGCTGCCTTTGCATATATCAAAAAGCCCATACATTCACCTGTACCTGCACAGATTCAGGCATTGCAACTTTCAGGGGTAAAAAAGAAAGAAGGAAAAGGGAAAAAAATGCAGAGAAAGAAGTATGACTGAAGAGGTACATTCTATCTCTGGTTGGTATAAATGTGTGGTACCAAACTGAAGTGCTGTAAATAGGATTGGACATAGAGAGACACTTGTTAGATTGGGACTGGGTTGTCATAAACAATTTTTCAAGTAAGACAGGAAATACATATGTGCATGCATATACATACATATGAGAATTGTGTTTGTGTATTCCATGTGTTCTGAATATCAAAGAGCTAAACACTGAAATCCTGTTAAATTTTCATCTCAGGCCAGGTAAGCCCTAACAGATAAAAACCAGCCTCTATAAATGAAAATCAGAGCTGTGCCTATTTTTAGACTATTGAACTGTAGAACTGAGGAGGAATTTCACCAACATTAAGGCAGAAAGAGAGGGAAAATGGCAATTCACATATCAGCATGCAGCAAGTTATATACTCAGGATAGATTTCTCTGGTATTTCCAAAGATGAGATACTGGAAAATATTCCTATAAATCAAGGGAGTTTGTAATAGAACCCTGAAAAAATTTAAAAAGTTTTGGGAAGATAACTTTTCACCTTAGTAAGATGCTAAATGTCATGATTTCTAGGTAATAAGAGCAGATATGCCTCATGAGTTGTAGAAATAAAAGACTTTCCCTTGTGACAAAAAGAATGATAATGAAAACAATTGCAGGGAAAGTGAAAATAAAATTCTGCTCTGGAAGTTGTGAAAACAACAAAACTTACACTAGGAAATTGATTCAATTACATGAAAGACAAGCAAGTACTCCTTAAATACATGAAGCAAAAATTTTGTACATTAGAGATAACTAGACTGAGAATATTAGGAATATGTATAGATAATTTGTCAAAATTATAGATATTTCTGAAAATAGGATCTGAACAGCTAGAATAGAAATAAGAATAAATGTTCAATAGAAGAAAATTCTTACGAAGATTTTGAAATCTGAATATACAGAATAAACATTCAAAAAGTTTCACACAATATAAAAGGAAAAGAGATCCATATCTATATACATCCTGACAACTTTTAGAATTATGAGGTTAAAGAGAAACCATACTTAGCAATGAAATAATATTCAAGTTTTCTCAGGATTCTCTGCAACTCTAGATTCTATTAAAAAAATGGAGCAAGATTTACAGAATTTTCAAAGTAAAAGGATGGTCTTAAAATCAATTCTTCTAAATTGCAACTCAGAAAAATATTTGAGTAATTTATTTGATGAGGATCCCAAGAAACACCAAAAGGGGAATATGGAAATAAGACAGGAAAGAGATGGAATGCAAGTTTTCCCCATGGGTAATTGGAATTTACCTTTCTAGGAAACTCTACGAAACAGTACAAAACATGTACTAAAGAGTCATCCTATCTTTGAGGAAAGGAAACCAATGTAGTTATCTACCAAATTCTATTATTACTAATTCAGGGAGTGCTGCTTCTGGACACTATTAATTTCACTTACCACTTGCTGCATAGCTTACTGCCAGCCAGAGAAGGAACTCTTGTAAGAGATGCAAATACTGGCAGCCAGAAGCCTGCCTGATGTGCACTAAAATCAAAGTTCTGAAGGAATCTGAGTAGGCACCAAAAGCACATGCTGCCTTCAGATCCACGAACTGTAGAGACACTACAATTGTCTTCTGTATGTAAAGGTAGAAGAACAGAGTCAAACAGTCAAAAGTTGAGAAAATGCACCTTTAAAATAATCATGTGAAGAAAGTTAACAGCTGAATAAGCAATGAATCAGAAATAAGTATTAAAGATTCAAGGTTTTATAGTATAAAGGACTGGACAACTGCCCAATGCAACTTCCAACAAGAACCTTCTCTATCTCTATTCACAGAATCTTGAGAAATATTTGCAAACCATTCCTGATTTACTAAATAACACAAATGAGTTTCAATTAAATAGCTAACATTACTGAATTTTTAGCATGTTCTTTGAGTATTCTAAACACTTGATGTGTATTATTTCATTTGCTGCACAACCGTTTGAGGCAAGAACTGTTGTTATCCACAGTTTATAAATGAGGAAAGTGAAGCTAAGTATAGCCAGTTCCCATGTGCACTCATTAGGAAGTGGAGGAGAAAGGGTATCCTGTCAGTCTACCTTAAAATGTGTTGTCTTCAAAGTAGCATCTTGTTAATGCCTAAAAGCAAATATTTTGAATCTGGATAAAAAGTGTCATAAGTTACCCTGTCTATTGTGTTCCTTATTTTCTCCTCAGGGCCTGGCAGAGAGCCTGGCATACAGTAGGAATTTGATAAATATTTGTCATATGCTGGCTTTCGTTTTAACTTGTATTTCCTCCCAATGCAAGAAATTCTATTGGAAATAAGAAATTCACCCCTGAAAAGACTTTTTCCCCCCTTAGGCACACATCACTACTGTATTGAAAGTTCTAATTCATATTTAAAGGCTACACTAAAAGGAAGATAAAACTGAGTGATAAATCAAGTCTTGAAAATAAAAACCAGCTAAGTCTTAGTCGTATTGATTTTATTGGTAAAGTACGATAATTTTATAATTTTCATTGTATTTTGCTCAATGGATCACTCAGAGTATTTCATACACCAGTTAAGTATTTCAGAGATTCTCTACAGAACTGTGAAGAAATCAGCGGCACAATTATTTTTTACTTGGACTTTGGGTTTATAGGTGGATGCACTTGTTGTAGGCTTGCGGTCTAGGAACCAGATTTCCTACTGTCTTAGCTCCTAACAACAGATCCCAAAGCTGAAACAATGTACATCTAGGCATCTTCATGTGCACCTGCAGTATCAAACAAAACCTAAATTCTGTAGGATTATTATCACTGGGTATCTAACATAATTTACTTTAAATAACCTTGTTTAGGTTTAGGCAAGATTCATTCCTTTTAATTCAAATGGTGTTAATTCTCATGCATCCTGATGTTTGTAGCAGCATTATCAACAATAGCCAAATTACGGAAAGAGCCCAAATATCCATCAACTGATGAATGGATAATTAAGATGTGGTATAAATACAATTGAATATTACTCAGGCATCAAAAAGAAAATGAAATCTTACCATTTGCAATGACGTGGATGGAGGTGGAGCATATTATGCTAAGCAAAATACATCAAAGGAAGAGAAATACTATATAATTTCACTCATATGTAGAATGTAAAAAGCAAAACATGAACACAGGGGAAGGGAAAAAGATAAATGGAAGTAAACAATAAGAAACTTAACTATAGAGAAAAAACTGAGGGCTGATGGAGGGGAGGTGGGCAGGGGATGGGCTAAATAGGTGTTGGTTATTAAGGAGTGCACTTGTTGTGATGAGTACTATGTAAGCAATGAATCACTAACTTCTATTCTTGAAATCAATATTACACTAGATGTTAACTAACTAGAATTTAAATAATTATCTGAAGCAAAAATATTAAAAATGATTGTAGTTCTAAGTCATGTTATAAAAATTAGTTTAAGATTATCCAAAGATATTTCTTTCTCATACCAATTCTTAGCTTCCTTCGAACCATATGTTATCTTGTCTCTTTGCGCCGGACTCAAGAGTGATATCAAGTGGCTTCCAACTGGAAAAGTCAAAGACACAAATTGTATTCTGTATGTAATAAAGCCAAAGCAAATTTGGCACTAGGTCCAATGATCAGGCCACCAGGATAGAATTGAGTGATGATTCCCCATCTTCCTACCTTAACATAGTTTGAGCTTGGATTCTTCCTACAAAGTGTTATAATTAACATACATACGCAAATCTAGATATAGATAGTACTCTACATTCAATACAGTAGCATGTTTATCAAGTATATGTTATGATCCTAAGGATTTAGTTTTAGATCATCTCTATAATACCTACATAAGATTTCATTGTATAGCTTCATTTAGTTACTTTTATATTGATGGATATTTCCAATTTTTAGACTTATAACCAATATTATAAAATATTCACTTACATATATTGTATGCCTTTGATCATTTCTATATTAGGAATAAATTCCTGGAAGTTAAATGGCTAAATAAAAATGTACAATATTTTGCATTTCAGAAAGCATTAACAAATTAAGCAAACTCAAATGTCCTTAATAATGTTAGGGATTATCATTTCAGTACTGGTCGCGAGTTACCAACACTGACGTGACTATTTTTAGACTGTAATAATCATTTTATTTGTATGTTTGTGTGTTTGTACATTCATCCTCAGGGCAATCTTTTTACTAAATTTAAATGTGAATTAGTAGAACCAAGCTGTCACTGGCTATACTAATGTAAATACCCATAAATTCTTAAGCTAATAATTGTATCAACTTCACATCACCAAAGAGATATAATTGGAATTGAGAAAAAGCAAAACTAAGAAGTTGAAATGATGACTAGAAACTGAATTCACGTGAAATACTAAAAGACAGTATCAATCTAAGACTGAACCTCAGTATTATTTCCAGAAGAAAAATAATCACAGAAAAGGAACATAATTCTAACATGGTAGTAATGATAAGAGTAACGGTCAGAGAGGACAGGACATATTATTATATATATTTAATGGATATATGTATTTATTGTTATTCATATTTTTATGCACACACATACATTCCTGGTTCCATTCCCAAGATGGTGAAGCCCTGTTATGTTTTAGTCTTTATTTTTTGGACCTTTTATTGACCATGGGGCTATTGGGTAAAAATTCTCACTATTCCTACCAAAAGGATAGATAATGGTGCCCACAATGGAGTACTCATTTTCTTCTTAAGACAATTTCCCTTCTGTCATCTTGGAGAGCTAAAACAGTAGGGTACACACTCTGTTATTTGAGGGCCTTATCCTTCTTTCTCCAGGACACCTTGGTACCTTAGAGATTTTCTTTTCCTGGTGTGGTGGTGAAATCAAATGATCTGGAGCCTGACAAACTTCATTGTTTCTCTTCATCTTTCAAGACTGAGACTCTCTAATCCTTAAACGTGTTCTCCCCCCTTTGAATACTTCCTACAAGTAATACAACTAGGTATAATGGGCATGGTGTTGCTGTTTTTTGAGAACCATTTTCCATTCTTGACAAATTTGGAATGAGAAGCCTAAACTAGTTCTGATCTAGGTATTTGAGCAAATCCTTTTCAACTTTTCTTTTCCCCTGGGGGTGGGGGTGATGATGTGATAAGATCTAAAGCTTACCTGTGAGTTTTTCACATCAAAAGAAGACAGAATAAGACATCTGACTCATATATTCTAAGGTTTGTGGATACTTCTAACAAAGTTAAGATTTTACACCTGAAATTTAGCCTCTATCACTGGGTTCTATACTCTGGTTTGACAGCAGGCCACAGAGTCCTTGCCTTTTTTTTTTCTCCCTCAACTACTTTGTATAATGAGCTGGCAAGATTTAAGTGTTTCTTAGGCTCTTATTCAATATCACCTGAAAGTCATCTTTTTGTTATATAGCATTATTTCACCAATGTGAGAAAGAGCAATGCAGAGAAAACACTCAAAGACAAAATTTCTAGTGGAAAGTATGCTTGTGACACTGGGAAAGATCCCCAAGGCTTCTATTAACCAGCCTAATGGCAGGCTAAGTAGACATGACTGCTCTTAGAGTCTATGGGAAAAAAATGTTATTAGCTAAAATAAAGGCTTTGTTTGGGTATGGAAACACAAGGAAGGTTCAAATACCAAGAAGGCAGAGTTCAAATCAAGCCAAATTTATAAGGGTTAATATTGTGCCTTTTAGTTTATTGGTATCAGAGGCTTAATATCTTGACGTTTAGTTTATTAGTACCAGGCATTGGTTTTTAGTATTAAATTGGCTGCTCTCACACACTATTGACTTATCGTGAACAATTGAACCCACGGTCAAGAAAGCCCACGATAAGACCAATCTCTAAGGGGTTATGTGTCTTATTCAGATTCTCTTTATGGTGCTCCTGCAGGTGCCTTTGAGTTAGCTCTGATTACTTCACTAAGTATGTTATTGATCTCTAGAAATCTATCCCACCAAGATTTTATTTTTCATTAAGATAGTCTGTAGTTTTGAAATGCCTGATTCAGTGTACCACATTTCACTGGATATGCTAATCAGAGAGGGAGGGGGACAGGACATGGGCAATCCATGACGAATAAAGTCTAAGACCTGCGGAACTCGGGGCCTTGTCTGTACGGTAGGAAACCTCTACTTCCTAAAATGTTGCAGAAGCTTCCTGATTATGACAAAACTACAATACTTTCCCATATGTAGAAGTGCTGTGTTATATTTTGGACTTCAGGCTCAGAGTCACTGAGATATAAGGACCTATAAAAATGTAAGGCCCTCCTGTGATATGCTCAGGGAATATCACCAGATGACTCATCAGATGGCAATTCCCGTCAGAGGACCATTCTTTTTTCCTAATTCTGATCTCTGCCTATGTAGGATGCTGAGGTGGTAAAGTGGGCAATTAAAAAGAAACAATAAAGGACCTGGGATACAATCTTGAATAAGTAACATTATGAACTTTGGAGCAACTGTGATCTCCATAAGCCACCGTTTGCTCATCTATAAGTACTTGTTGTGAAAATTGAATCTAAAGACACAAAAATTTAAGCATTTATAGAATATCTATGTATCTATCAATCTATATATAAGGTAATAAATGATTCACATAGTTATTACTATGAAAGAAATTATAGTTGAGTGGTTTTAGTGATATATGTTTGTGCCTGACTATAAAATATTAGTATCTTTATGGGTTTGATTTATAAGGATTGAGAACATATGGTCATACCTAGAAAAGCAAATGTGTTGACCTGTCACAACCTACTTTATCTTGCAGTAATATATTCAAGGTCAGCCAAGAGCTTTATGCACAGGGCTCTTGTACTTATACCAATAAATAGCTCTTTATATGGAAAAGTATTAGCAGATGTGAATAATAACGGAAGTAAAACAATGTGCAAGAGAGATACTTAAGGTTGTACAAAAAGATAATGGGGACAGTACAATGTTAAAGCTAATTATTTTTGGCTAACACGAAAGGATTAGAGTCGTAAATGTAATACCTATAAAAAAGCCCAAAATATCCATTTGGTTTCTCAAAAGAGATATGGCAATATTAGAACAATAAGAGTTTAACACATTCATATAATTAAATATGAGAATAATGGATCAAGAATGAAATAAGTATAGTCAGAAAAATTATGACATTACTCTGAAAAGTATATTTGAAATGTAAGATTTATCACACCGTTACTTCTGCTTCCTCTTAAAATCTCAAAAAAAGACACTACAATGAGTACATAAAGAGAAAACAAAGAAAAGACACCAAGGTAAGATGTGACAGTAATAAAATCTGAAACCTAGAAAGCTGGGAGACAAGTGGCAACTGACTTGATGAACCGAAGAAGAAAACAAAGCTAAGCTTACAGTTCAGGTAAATAGAAATCAGCATAGAAATTACTTCTGTGCAGAGGCAACTGATGAGAAAGGGGCAAAAGGGAACTTCCTGGGGTGATGGATATATTCTGTATTTGAGGTAGGAGGTTACAGAGATGTTTGCTTTTTTCAAAACTCTTTAGACTACACATATAAAAATTCGTGAATTTTCTTAAGTAAAAATTTTATCTCATTAAAGAAAAGAATTCTATATACTGCCCTGGCTTCCTTTTCTCTTTCCTAAGAAACCTAGCAGCCAGGATTGTACCTTTAAGATAGGAAAATGGCAATTACTTTCTGTGAAAACTGACCAGTCCATAAGGGAAGTAACATAGTTTTAAGGATGAAGCCACTTTTCAATGAAATCCACCCATCAATAATCCCTATTCACATGCATAGATTAACTAATCTGCTTTCCTATTTCTCATTCTTTAATATGAATGGATAGCTCATGACTATTAAACATTTGAAAAAGGCCTCTATTTGGAAACCTAGAGAAAACGAAGCACACAAATGGAAAAATAAATATACAACATGTAATACAAAGATGATAAGACATTTTTTATTAAAGATCTCTAAGCAGCCTTAGAGATGCCATTGTAATTCTACAACTATAACACAAAAGCAGGATGCTACACTGCTATGAAAAGTAACAAACAGGGGATCCCTGGGTGGCGCAGCGGTTTGGCGCCTGCCTTTGGCCCAGGGCGCGATCCTGGAGACCCAGGTCGAATCCCACATCAGGCTCCCGGTGCATGGAGCCTGCTTCTCCTTCTGCCTATGTCTCTGCCTCTCTCTCTCTCTCTGTGACTATCATAATTAAATTTAAAAAAAAAAAAATTAAAAAAAAAAAAGTAACAAACAAAAAAAGAAAAGAAAAGTAACAAGCAAAGAATAAAAGGTGCTCTTGGAAATTAAATATATACATATATTTAAAATGCATGAATATTAAAAATAAATGAAAGAGGAAATTTATCAAAGAATAAATTAAAGAAAACTTAATTTTATAAAGTATAGAAAATGTAAAGTTTACAGAAAAGAGTTAATGTAAAATAAATGGGTTGAACTCTAGAGTACAGGAAGACATAACTAAAAAGTACTGTGTACTTATATATCAAAGACAAAAATAGATGTTGCCTATATTAATTATACCAGCCATCCTATAGAGGAAACAATATAAGAGTATGTATGTATAAGTCACATCATAATTAAGTGAGGGAAGCTGGGATTTTGGTTGAGCAGAATAAATGTACTCAGATATATCTGTACAAACTTAGGCTCCTAATCATGGCATTCCAATACATGTGATATCATCTTCTATTCAGAAAAGTCTTGAGGTTTTCTAGATGGGGGAGAGAATCTCAGTAGAAACCTATGGACCTATTTTGGGTAACTGCAGGAAAGAATGATTGACCTGAGAAACTTTAGCTCTGTCAATATTATCTTATTTTGGTGTCAAAAGCTGCAGAGACATCATGGGTTAACATACGAAAAAAAGAAAATGACCAGATTGCAGAGATTCCTAAATGCCAGACTAAGAGGAATGTTATCCTGTACTTACTTCAAAGTCATTCAAACTACAACTAGGTAAGTTCTAACGCAAAAAAAATCTACAAATTAATAAATATACTATAAATATGAATATTCAAAAACACATATTTTGAAATAGTTGAACTTTTACATCAATTGATAGAAGCTCAGAGTTGTTGAATATGTGCCCCAGTACCCACAGAAAGTTAAAAATCTCAACTAATCAATGCACATTCACTAGGACAGATTTCATTTATTTTTTCACTAGGACAAATTCGAAAATAAAATCTTAAAAACTGCCCAAAACAAGTATTGACAAGAACACTAAGTGACTGGAATTCTCTTGGTATATAAAATGAAAACTGCTTTGGAAGATTATTTGGCAATATGTATCTAAACACAGACACAAGGAAAGGAATAGCAATTTCAATAGTAGAAAAGATTAAACACCAAATAAAGATGCATAAATATATGTACTGACACACACATACAAATATGTTTATAGACACATTATTAATCATAGTACTCAACTAGAAATGATCCAAAGGTCAAATATAGAAAAAAAAAGCGTAGTATATTTACACAATGGAATCCTGTAGAGTGATGATAAATACCAAGCTAATATGTACAATATAGATGAATATAAAAGAAATACTGAATTAAATAAGTCAAACACAATAGGTAATACTACTGTATCATTCCATTTTCATACAATTAAATCAACAAAACATATAGTGATGGAAGTAAAAAACTCTGGTTTTATTTTGTGTGATAACTAAAATGGGTCATAAAGAACTGTTATTTTGTGTTCCCAATATTTGTGGAGTGTATAGTGTATATATTACATACTAATAAAAATGCATTTTAGTGAAGATATCTCATAGATACATAAGAGCTATCCTGTGAAGGGGCAAAATAGGGATAAATAATGGATATACCCCCACAATCTACTTTTTTAATTCTCCACTTCTATTGTCAATGACTTTGAGATAAATTTCAAATAACCCAGACTAAAGATCACCCTATTTCCAATAACAGTTCTAAGTTCTAGAAGCTTCTCTGAATGAATTGGCCAATAATTAGATGCTACAGGCCAGTGAAGAAGATAAACCAAGGTATGAGATTTTCACATTCTGTGGGTAAGCTGAAATCACTCCAAAGATTTGGATTGTCTAGGCAAAGAGTGTTTATGTTTCTATATTCAATTTCCTAACTTAATATTACATACATCTATTCACCTAACCTGTGCTATATAAGATATTGGGTCACAAGCCTTTCTATATATGTTTCTATGGTCACTTAAACCAAGAGAAGTAAGTACTGAACAGGATATAATGCAAATGGAATAGTTTTTCAAACTAATGATGTGGGTTACCCATGCAGAGAAATACTAACATTCATCAAGGCTGTCTGTGACTTAAGCAAATACCTCAGTGCATCAGATTTAAAGTAATTAGACTTACTTTTGTGAAAGGCTCATTAATAGAATAGATTTTATTCATTATTTCCTTCCTACTTCCTATTATTATTGCTCTTCCTACTCCCGAAAGTAACAACACGACTTTTCTAACTTTCCAATTCAAGCTTCTCAAAAAGAAGATCATGGTTTGGTATATAAAGAAAATCAACACGGCATAACGATCATTACCTAAGGATAAATATTTCAGTTTAGAGGACTGTGCTTTACACTGAAATCACATATATCTTCCCCCCTGGGGATATTTGTAAAATATCCCTTATCACTGTACAAAAAAAATAACTTCTAAATGAATTTAAGACCTAATGTGAGACCCAAAAACATAAAAACCCTAAAAGAAAACATAGGCAGTAATTTCTCTGACATTGGCTATAGGGACATTTTTCCTAGGTATGTTTCCTGATGCAAAGGAAAAGCAAAAATAAACTATTGGGACTATAACAAAATAAAAACTTCTGCACAGTAAAGGAAACAACCAACAAAATAAGAAAGCAACCCACTGAATATTTAAAATATAAAATATATATAGTATATTTATATATTTATAATATATATAATATATAAATATATAAATATATATTTACATATTTATAAAATATATTTTATATTTTACACTGGTATTTGTAAATGATATATCTGATAAGGAGTGAATACCCAAAATACATAAAGAATTTCTATAACTCAGGAATAAGAAAAAAATCCAGTTAAAAAATGAACAGAGGACCTGAATAGACATTTTTCCAAAGATGACATACAGAGGGCCAACAGATATCTAAAAATTGCTCGACATGACTACCATCAGGGAAATGCAAATTAAAACCACAATGAGGTATTAGCTCACACCCAAAGTGTGAGCTCACACCCAAAATAAAAAATCTAAGATATACTAAGTGTCGGTGAAGATGTGGAGAAGTAGAATTGTTGGTACACTGTTGGTGGGAATGTAAATTAGTATAACCACTGGGAAAAACAGTATGAAGTTTCCTCAAAAAATTAAAAATAGAAATACCACATGACCCGGTAATTTCACTGCTATTTACCCAAAGAAAACAAAAATACTAATTTGAAAATATATATGTACTCCTATGTTTATTGCAGCATTATTTACATAGTGAAGATATGGAAGCAACCAAATTTTTTTCCATCAATAGATGGATAAAATGACATGTACACACACACACACACACACACACACACAGAGGAGGACTATGTAGCCATAAAAAAAGGATGAGACTTGCCATTTGTGCCAACATGAATGGACCTAGAGGGTAAAATGCTAGGTGAAATACGTCAACTGACAAATATCATATGCTTTCATATGTGGATTCTAAAACTCAAACAAGCAAAAAAAAAAACTAACAATGAATAATTATTTTTTTCTAAAGTGGGGGGGAGGATTAATTATCAAATTAATTTTTTAACCTGGTCCTATTTTATAAGAAAACCTAAAGTATTTTATTATCAATATTTCTGTTTTCTGATATTCATTGTTTTGCAATTTGGTGATGGGGGACTATTACGATTTTCAAGTATATTTATATTTAGGCTTCATAGTATTTTAGTTAATATATGGGAAATGTTATTTATTATTTCTTAGATATTAATACTCCAGAATATATCATCTAAAAGGTATGTGAATAGCAAAACTGTTTAAGAGCAGTGGATTACTTTTGTAAAATAGTAATCCTTCCAGAATGGACGTAGTATCATTTTTAGTTGTTCACACTGAAACTCAAATGCAGACAAGCAAAACATGTGATTTAAAGACAAATAAAATAGAATAAAAAAGTATTATTACTTAATGTAGGATTTAATTCAAATAAAAGGAAATAACAAAATGTCAGATATCTCTTCTCTCATATACAATTGGCAAAAATTAAAAATAATACAAAGACCCATCCTGGGTCACCAGGCATGGGGTTTTTCATATTTTGCTGTGAGTTGGTATCTTTCTGAAAGATGTTTTGCCAATATGTATTAGTTCCTTAAAATAGTTTATTCTCAGAATCAGAACAATTGGCAGTTTTGGTTCTGGAAATTTTCCCCAAGCTGCCCAATGGACTTAATTGTCAGGATACTCATCGAGGACTATAAATACAGCAAAGAAATCAAAGTATTAAAATGTTTAACAACAAGAAATTGGTTATGTTGGCTATAAAATGTTATTTAATCACTAAATAATGGGGTAGAACTCTAGAAATTATAGGAAGTTCTAACTATATTACAAGAGGTAGAAAAGAAATATGTACCTTAAACAATTCTATACATTTAAAAAATGAAATTATATCATTATTCATTTATTTAATAATTATCGTGACAGACCACCATGTTTATATGATTTATAGACTGATAAAGTAACTGAAAAGTCATTTACTGATTAATAGTCAATTTGAAGAGAGTTGAATACAGAAGATTTTTCACTTTTAATCCCTAATATTTATTTTGTAAATTTGACTATTATATAACCAACAATAAAACATTATTTGAAAAGAAATTAATCCAAAACTACGATTTTTCACCATATAGAGGATATATCTTACTAAAATACAGCATCTTGAAGTTGCAAATTCGTTTATTATTATTCAAAAAAACGTATTTCTGCTGACATAGAAATAATAATGCTTCCTATAACAGTTCATCATTTATAGTTTGAAATACTGCTCCTTCCTGCATTCAAAATGTTTTATACATGTTCTCATTAATTATCTTATTCCTTTCTTGTAAGTAGGTGGTAAAAGCTATTTAAAATCACTCACTGCAGAATAGGATCATTAGAACATGTATGAACATGGACTACAAATTAGGAGGGAAATACAAATAAGTGCTACAAAGAACTGGACAAAGTATTGACTTTAAGTAAATTTTAAATCTATTGGCAAAATGTTACAAGCAAAAAATACAAGAGATTTCATTGTTTTTCCCCCGATATAAGTACCTTGAGGGGCTATTAACAGTTGCTGGCAGTGTACAGAGAGAAGAGGAAACTCCAATCCAGTTCTTTTAAAATTATTATGTTACCAAGTACTATGGTATAACGTTGGCTCGCTATGAACTAGGAAAATATCCAAACATACACCCTTTCTCTCTGGACTTTCAGATTATCCAAAAAAGACCAAAAGCTACAAATTAACAGAAAGAAAAGGGAGACCTGAAACTCTGCAATGCATGGAGAAAATTCTGAATGTGGTTTGTGGTTAAAAGTCATGATTTTCTAAGGTGTCTTGTCACAATAAAATAAATTAATATTCACATATTTGGTATACTTTATGAACTATTTTTTTCTGGGTAAATGTTGAGTGGCTTAGTGTGCCCCAAAAGAGCTGGAGGTTAACTTATCTTCTCAAGATCTTGGTGTGTGGCTTCTTTTAAAACTAGCAGTGTTTGGTTCCATTTTTCAATAATTATTTTCTGAATAATAAATTCTTGATCAAAAGAGTAACTTAAATCTTTATTAAAAAGTTGTCTGGGTGGCTTAATCAGTTGAGTGTCTGCCTTCAGCTCAGGTCACTATCCCAGGATCCTGAGATGGAGCCCTGCATTGGGCTCCTTGCTCAGTAGGGAATCTACTTCTCCCTCTCTCTCTCTCCCCACCTCACTTGTGCTCTCACTCGCTCTGTCTCAGATAAGTAAATAAAAACATTAAAAAAAATTTCTTTATAAAAAAGTCACATATTTTTAAAAAATAAATGTAAAGAATTTAAAATTCTTAAGAGACCTCATATCACTAAAAATTATAAGTGGATCTTTTGCATAAAATCTGTTTATAGAAGGAAGCTGTACAGAATGTAAATTTCATGTATTAAGTGATTAAAATTCGTTCAAATTGAAAAGTTATTTTAAAATATTTTATCCAAATAGGGATGCCTGAATGGCTCAGTGGTTGACCGTCTGCCTTCATCTCAGGGCATGATCCTGCTCAGGGTATCCAGTCCTGCATCGGGCTCCCTTTGAAGAGCATGCCTCTCCCTCTGCCTTTGTCTCTGCCTCTGTGTCTTTCTCATGAATAAATCAAATCTTAAAAAAAAATATTTTACCCGCAGAGAAGAATAAACAAAATGGAATAACATGAAAGTTCCTCACCCTAATAAAAGGCATCTACAAAAAAACTCACAGTTAACATTATAATTAGCAGTAAAAGGCTGAAAGATTTACCTCTAAGATTAGGAAGAAAACAATAATGTCTGCTCTTGTCACTTCTATTCAACATTACTGAAGACTACAGACAGGAAAATTAGACAAGAAAAAACAAAGTCACCCAGATTGGAATGGAAAAAAGTAAAACTATCTCTCTTTTCAGATGATATGATTTTGCATATAGAAAACCCTAAGAAAATCACAATAGAAAGATTGTTAAAAATTAGTAAATGAGTTCCTCAAGAATGTAGAATACAAGAGTAACCTACAAAAGTGATCACATTTCTATAACCCAGTTAATAAAGAGTCTAAAAATGAAGTTGAGGAAGCAAATCATTTAACAATCACATCAAACAAAATAAAATACTTAGGAATAAATTTAACAAAAGAAGCCCAAGACTTGTACACACTGAAAACTACAAACACTGTTCAAAGAGAATAAAGATCCATATAAATAGGAAGATGTATAGCAATACTCTTCAAATTGATCTACCAGTAAAATATGATCTCTTTCAAAATCCCAGGTGTTTTTTTTTTTTTACAGAAACCTACAAGCTGATCCTATAATTCATATGGAATTACAATGGGCTTAGAAGAGCCAGAACAGTGTTCAAATTCAAGAACAAAGTACGAAAACTCATACCTTAGTAAAAAACAATTGCAATCAAGACTTGTGGTACTGGCTTAAAACGGACATCAATGTGATAGAATTGAGAGCCCAGAGTATATTCTTTTATTCATGATCAACTGAGTTTTGGCAAGGGTACCAAACAAATCAAGGGGTAACGGGTGGTCTTTAAAACATGAGGCTGGAACAACCAGATATTCACAAGCAACATAATTAACTTGGACCCCTATGTCGTACCATATACAAAAACTAATTCAAAATGGATCAAAGACATGTGTATAGAGCTAATGATTTAAAACCCTTCTAAGAAAACATAGGGATAAATCCTTACAACCTTAGATTTGGCAATGGGATTCTTAGATATGACACCATAAGCACCACAAACAAAAGGAAAAATACATAAATTGAACTTAATCAAAAATTTTAAAATTGTGCTTCAAAGGAAGTCATAAAAAAGGGGTATTTCTGGGTGGCTCAGAGGTTTAACACTTGCCTTCAGCCCAGGGTGTGATCCTGGGGTCCCGGGATCGAGTTCCATGTCAGGCTCCTTGTGTGGCACCTGCTTCTCCCTCTGCCTGTGTCTCTGCCTCTCCTCTCTCTCTCTCTCTCTCTCTCTCTGTGTCTCTCGTGAACAAATAAATAAAATCTTAAAAAAAGACAACCCCAGAGTGGGAGAAAATATCTCAAAATTTTCATCAGCTATCATATATCAGAAATCTGACAAGGGACTATTGAATATATTAAGGACTTTTACACTTCAGTGATAAAAAGACGACTGAGTTTAAAAATGGGAAAAGTATTTGAACAGACATTTCTCCAAAGAAATACAGATATCTAACAAACATATGAAAAAAATTTCAACCAACATCATTGGTCATTAGGGAAATACACATCAAAACCCCAATGAGATATTGACTTCACACTCACTATAATGACTAAAATAAAACAATTACACGTGTTATAGAGAATGTGGAAAAACTGGAACCCTTATACATTGCTGGTGGAATTGTCAAATAGTGCAGCCACTTTGGAAAACAGTTTAGCAGTTCCTCGAATTGTTAAAATTAGAGTTATCCTATTACCCTGTAAATCCACTCTGAGCTCTATACTGAAGACAATTGAAAATACAGGTCTACACAAAACCATATACATGACTATTCATACTTAGCATTATTTATAATAGCTAAAAAATGAAATGAACCAAATATCCATCAACAGATGAATGGATAAACAAATGTGGCATACCCATACAATGGAATTATTACTTGATAATAAAACAGAATGATTCACCGTTATATGTTATAACATGGGTAAAATTACAAACATAGTAAGTGAAAATAACTAGTCATAAAAGGCCACATATTTTATGGTTCTGAGCATATGAAATAAACATGGTAGGCAAATCCATAGTGACAGAAAACAGATTAATAGTTTCTACAACTAATTAGTGTTAATGGTAGTGATACCATGTATTAGTGGTACTGTGGGGAAGGATGTGAGAGGAATGTCACTGTGTATGGGGTATCTTTTGATTAAACTTTTCCAAAATTAGACAGCAGTGAAGGTTGTACAGTCTGCGAAGAGCAACACCACTAAATTGTTTACTTTACAAGTGCATTTTATAGCCTGTGAATTATATCTTAATAAAAAATAGGATGAAGTTTTTCTACTTTTTAAATTGATTTTGTTTTTATCTACGTACAGTTAATTTGAAGGGGAATACTAAATAATGGTTTCTCTGCATAGACACCAGTGAAAAGATTATTTTTTTTAAGCAAAGATCAGATTATCCCAATTCTAGGCTCCTAATGTAGGACATAAAATTCAAATTCTAAGAATGTTATTAAAGGTATTTCCAATATAGCTACTCTGTCTCTTTTTCTTGCTTACCTGGTTTCTTTGCTCCCTGTGTGCTCTAGTGAAATCAGTTCTCCTCAATTGTAACTACTGTATTTCCATGTGAATGAGTTGAACCTTGTTTTCTCTTGAGGAAAGTCTTCTATCCCCTTTATCTCTACGGTGTAAATCCTCTTCATTTTTTTCAAGATCCGGCTGAAATGTCAACTTCTCTTTAGTTTATTTCATCTCGTCAACTGTAAATAATTTCTGCAAATTCATGCTACTAAACACACACTTATTGACTCTCATCTAGCTCATCGTGCATAGTACATTTTGAATTAAATGAAAATCTTTTTCATAATACTTTAAAAAAGATCTAAGCAGTTTTCAATTCTTTCACCTCAAAATAGAAACAGTATTTGAAAGAACAGTGCTGACTACTCATCAACCCTCTAATCCCAGTATGTTCTCACAGTTCCAAACTGTTTTGTTTTTTGTTTTGTTTTTTTTTCAGTTCCAAACTGTTTAGGGAAGAAAGGCAGGTCATTTTTATAGCCATATTGATTTAACAATCATAATTTTCTTCTGTGATAGCCAAGGCAGAGTTTGAGTGTAATTGTTCAGGGACTGTGCGTGATTGTTGTATTGGATCAGTCATCTGTCTAAAAAATGAACTGGACAACCTTCAAATGGCAATGACTTCAATTCCTTTGGGATTTGAATTGGCCATAAAACTAACAATAAATTGTCGTGTATGTAGTGATTTCCTGTTGGCAAGTTCCATGCACTTTACAAATATATCTCAACTTAGATGGAAAAGATCATTATTACCATTCAAAGATTGGGAAACTGTAACACAGAGCCATTAAATGTATTGAGCAAGGTCAAGGAGTATATGATCAGTGAAAATGAGAATATCCCAAAGGTTTTAAGCTTTCTTCTACCTTCCAGGAGACATAATTCCTTGGTAAACATTTATAGCTTTGCCCTGGTGCTCTGAGAATCTCAAGCAGGTTCTTTCAAAATGATGTTTATGTCTACAAAATAAAAATCTTGAAATTACTCTATAATATACCAAAGCCATATTATTATAGAAGCTATTCTCCAACAACTTTCTGGGAACCCAAAAAGCAATATAAAGGCATAAAGATAATTTAGTAAGTTCAGACTCTACTTACAAGAAACACTTCAAGTCATTATTCAGTTTCCATCTTAAACAATCTTAACTACTTGATAATCTGATGTTATAATCCAGCGAAAAGTGTAACAAAAATGAAAAGGAAAAATATGCTATTAAAAACAGGTTTTATCAGTTTTGCCTACAGAATATATACTTAATTCATCTACTTCTCTTCCTTCCCAGTGCTACATTTCTGTCTGAACTAATACAAGGTCTTTCTAACTGGTCTCCTTCCTTCTACTTTTATTTCCATGCTTTCTATTCTCCACAAGACAGCCTGAAATTATCTTTTTAAGGTATAAAAGTGGTTATGTCATCCCCATGCTTAAAATACTTCAATGCTTTTTCATTGCAATTGGAGTAACATTCACCCAGCCTACAAGGTCTATATGTTGTGTGCCATGCCCAACACTTTACCTTCCACTCTTACAACCCAAGCCTATTATCACACAGCTTCAATAATCTCTCAATTCTTTAAACTCAGAAAACCTACTTCCTGTTACTAGCTTCTGTCTCCAAAATGCCATCTCTCAGAGGTTATAGCACCATCAGCAACTTGTCGTCTACTTAGGCTTCACTTAAAAAGTTCCTCTTGAGAGGTAATTTCTCTTACTATCTGATTCTCTATTGGCATGACCCCTTTCCAATTCTATTTTGTTTCCTTTAAAGGACTTATTACTATGTAGAATTATCTTGATATTTATGCTTCTGGCTGTTTATTGTCTGTCTTTCCTCAACACAATATAAAGTTACTAAGAACATAAGACTCTCTTGCACAGCAATCTACCCTCTGAGTACAAAACAATGTCTAACACATTATGGACTGAATATATGATTGAAGGAATGATGAAGGAATAACCCATAGACTCGGAATAATGAAGAATAAAGAGTAACCATGATACTATACAGAACAATTTAAATAATGCCATAGAATTCTATAGTTACCTGTTATAGAAAAGTATATCGAGACCAGGTTTATAATTATTTACAGCCCCAAACAATAATTGATATTCACAATTATTACCATGAGTCATTAAGAAAATTTGAGTTATATTCTGTATGCACTATAGTAGAGAAATGCACTTTATTTAACTTTCCACTTGAAAACAATTAAACAAAAGTTGAGGTCCTTGGCATTTGAAAACTAAATTATTACCTCCTAAAATAACAAGTTCTTTCTCCTGTATTCTCTGTCCACCATTTCCTCAAGCCAGAAACTGAAAAATCACCGTAAATCCTTCATTTTCTTTATCTCCACATTCAATAAATCATGTCCTTCAGTTTTACTTTCCAACTATTTCTTAAAAATATCCCTTCCTTAGTATTCTCATTACCAGTTATGATTTATATCTCATCATCTCCTGCCTGAACTATTACAGAGATTGTTACTATGATTCTAGCCTTGTAATTTAAATTTTAAGTGTACAATATAAACAGAAGCATCTAACTATAACTTTATTAAACTCAAAACACTCTTTAAAACATTCTAGTAGGTTCCCACTGCTTATAAAGTTCAATTAACTTATTAGGACATATAAAAATTTTCATGACTTGAACCACCCCAATTCAACCTACTTCTACACCTATATTATAGTAATGTCAACATACTTACTGCTGGCCACCATGATCTTTCACAGGTTTCTTTCTTTATCACCTACTATTTCTTTCCTAGCAGGATGCTCTCACGTTTCTTGATCCAATTAACATCTACTCATCTTTCCATTCTTACTACTGAAACCTTGCCTGATTTTCTGGTTGGAAAAATAGTTCCTTTTTTTTTTACGTTTCCAAAACTCTTGAACAATTTTCAATGTATTCATTAAAATATTTCAGCTGTAATTATCAAAGAATCCACCTAAATATAGTTCACTCAATAGAATTCATTAGCTCCAATAATAAGATGATTGGCAAGAAGATGTTTAAGGTCTGGCTGGTGGCTTAGTAATGTCAGGTATCTGGGTAAGTTTTCTGTAATTCTTTTACTCTTAGGATGGCTGCCACAGTGCCAAACCTCATTGCTTATTCAAATACATTCAAAGCAGAAAGAAGTGGTAAACAGGTGATGGATGGGTAACCAATAGTGCCTGCTACATATGACACTGACATTTCTGTCATGTCCATCTTTTCCACACTTTTTGAAAGTTTTCAAGAATATATTCCTCATATCTACCATGATGTCTATCGTACAAACTTAGTAAGGGTTAAGCTGATCTAAACAAGATTTATTCATCAGCAGTACAGGCTATCTATTAGTTTCCTAGAGCTGTCCTAACAAACTATCACAAATGAGATGAATTGAAACAACAGAAATTTATTCTCCCACAGTACTGAAGGCTAGAAGTCTGAAATCAGAATGTCAACCTGGCCATACTTCCTCCAAAGGCTCTAGGAATCCTTCCTTGTCTCTTCTATCTTCTGATGATTGCTAGAAATCTTTGGTATTACTTATCTTGTATATCCATCACTCTTATCTCTGTCTCCATATTCATAAAGCCTACTCCCCTGTAAGTCTATGTACCTTTGTCCAAACTTCCGTCCTATTATAATAACACTAGCTATATTGAACTTAAGGCCCACCAAATCCAGTGTGACTGCATCCTAATTCGGCTATACATATGAAAGCAGTATTTCTGAATAAGGTCATAATCACAGGCTCCAAATTAACATTAAATTGGGAGGAGGAGTATTATTTAACCCAATATATCCATGGACCTATTTATGACACTGGAAGACTGTTTTGCCTGAAGTTGTCTATACATCTATATATAGCTTTCCATGCTACAACAAAACAGGAATTCTTAGATCATGTGCAGAGCCATTCTCTTGATTTGATCTAGAGTTTCTATGTGAGTTCAAATAAATTTGCATTTGATAAAAGTCATGATTTGATATTATATGTAAATAACCATCAGAACAAGACTTTATATGAGAAGACTTTAAAAGAGCTTCAAGATAAGTATGACCATGCTTGACATCTTAATTGCTGAAATAGCAGACATCATTAAACCCATTTTTTAAACGATAAAAAAAATAAAAGAGCTTCAAGAATTCAGAAGTTATGTGGTTAAGTACACTGATTTATCATTAGAGAACCTAGTCATTTTTAGTTTAGACATATTAGCATTTATTGAGCACTTATGAAATAGCTGATATGCTCCTGAACAATTGATAATTGAAGAGAAGCAAGATACAGGGAAGAATGAGAGAGAAGTTAGAGTATATAACTGCCATCAATATTGCCTGGTAAATGCTATGAAATATTTATAGGAATCTCCCAAGCATTAAGAGAATGTGAAGAAATAAAAAAAGAGAATTTTGTTTGGGAAATAAAAGTGAGAAAAGGTGTCCCAAAGTAAACAAACAACTTACATAAAATCTCTGCACTGGACAAGAGCACTGTGTATGTGCAAAATAGAAGAGTATTAAGAAAAAAGGGATGGTAGGAGATGATGTCTAAAAGTAATAGGGCCAAAAATAAAATAAAATAAAAGTAATAGAGCCACAATGAATCATATTTGTGAACACTAACTTTATAGCCATAACTAATGGTTTGTTTCTTCAATAAACTGATAATGACCATTTTTTGTTTGGTTTCAACTCCTTTTCAAATTAAGTTCACATTATTTTTTGTAAACAGTGTTTTTCCTTCAGAAACAGCCTGATGACAATCTATTTGCAGAAAAAGTACCAAATAGCGTTACAATAAATCTGATAAAATCAAATTCTAAGACATTTTATTTGACTCCTAATTCAAACCACAACTAGAAACATTTGTGTGTTTATTTGATACCAATGCTGTTTAAATCTGTCTTCCATATTTAAATAAGTAGATCTGAGATAACAATTTGTAACAAATCAAGCAAGCCCTAGATAATAAATATGGAATTTACATACTTTTAGTTAAGCAAGTATGAAGAAAAAGCTACCCTCTCATTTAGTTTTTCAAATTCTACTAGGACATAAGTTCATACCTGTGCTTTATTACAAAATGTTTCCCACATCTTCTAATTGTTTCATAAAAGAAGCTCCAGGGGATCCCTGGGTGGCTCCTGGTTGAGCGCCTGCCTTCAGCCCAGGGCGTGATTCTGGAGTCCTGGGATTGAGTCCCATATCAGGCTCCCTCATGCAGGCTGCTTCTCCCTCTGCCTGTGTCTCTGGCTCTCTGTCTCTCATGAATAAATAAGTAAAATCTTAAAAAAAAATAAGCTCCATAGTACAGCTACTTATATGAAAAGAATAAAATACACAGACTCTATAAGCTTTCCAGTAATAATATTGAGTAAAACTATCAGTTGGTAACAAAAATGTTTTGTACAATCAGAACAAAATAATAAAATATGTCCCTTATAGTTGTTGGCAAACTAAAAGGCAAAGAATAACATAGAGAATCAAATAATTAACTTATCTTTTGTCTTCAGCAACAATACTTTCTCCACTTCAAAGAAACAACAACAAAATATTATTAGCTCTGGTTAAAACACTAGAAAGAGATGGGACTTAATTATCAAATTTAAAACTCTCCATGGATGATGACCAAACATAAAAAATTGTTTAGCTAGCCAGTTCAAAGGTGGAAATATAAATTACCAATTCTTATTTCAAAATTAAATTATTTTAAAGAAGGGCCTGCAGTGAACAATTATCCCATAAGCAATGAACAATTTCTCCCATAATCTTGCTAATCTCTGCTATTCAAAAGATTTGGCCTTTCTTCCACAATACCCACTCTGGTTTTGATTTACATTGAGTCTCTTGCCTTTGTAACAATTTAGATGGCTGGTCAACTTGAAAGCATGGGAGGTTTTCTTGGTTTTCTCCTAGTTTACTATAAAAATATACTTGGAATTATTCTTGAAAAGAGCATGAGCATAAAAAATAAGCTTAGCATAGAAGAAACTGGCATTGACCAATTAATGAGTTCCTCCCAACACAATACTAAGAAATCATCTTCCTTATAATAGTCCAAGTTCTTCTAACACACTAAATCATCTAAAAGTCATGAGAATTAGAATTTCTCATTCACCTTGGATGAAACTGATGTAATGGTCTCATTGGTGTGTTAGTGTAGAAGGAGACTCTGAGATTACAATATACCCTAGTGAATAGCAGTGCCTAACCAAGTCTATTCTTTTGTACCTGTATACCATGCATTATCAATTATATATAGAGAAAATTACTTTGCATAATTGTGTTGTTTCATAACTGCCCTTTGAGTATGCAGCTAGTCATCAGTCAGTCAAATGGGGCTATTCCATGCCAATCAATTTTACACTTTTCTTTACCTTTGTTTTTAAAGTAGGAACATTGCATTTTTATAAAAAATAAAATATTATTACTTCCAATAAGCAAATCTGGAAAGAGACAGCAAATGAAAACAAAGAAAAAAATACATTAAGGAACAGAGAGATTTGTTTATAAAACAAAGGCCATGAACATTAAGAATTTTGTGAATTTCTAACTTAGCCTAAAAACCTGAAAATTTTGTTTCAGTATATTCTTGTAAAACATATCACAGATTTTTAAATAAATTGATTCTTTTCTGCTAGCTTAAACAGAAGAAAATACAACAAAATTTACTTCCACTCTAGGAAACACTATGAAAATCAATTTAAAAGCTCTTTTTTTAGATGACTCATTGTAATAAAAATTTTTTCCTCAAATAGTATATTATATATAATAATAAATTATGAAAAATTGAGAATACTATGTTTATTTATGGGTTTGTCAGTCTTTTAACTATTGTAATTGATTCATCAGGTGGCCATATATCAGCGTCAGAAATTCTTGGTTCTAGGAGTCATCTTTCACTTTTTATGGTCTGTAAGATCTAGAATCTTCTCTCCTACCTATCCCCAAGAACCCTTGTTCTATGCACAATGGTGTCAGATTAGGTGTGTTTTTTAGGTGTCTAAGCTCCTTCCCGTTCCCTTCCCAAATTTGGTTCTGATAACAGCCAACTATTCAACTTTTTTTAGGTATAGTTACCAGCTATATCCTGATTCCCTCATTGGGCCCTTGTTTAGTCTGTCTTAAAACAAAATTCTGCCTTTCATTCATAAGCTAGATAACCTTTGCCAAAACATATAACCTCCTTGAGCCTCAGTTTCTTCCTCCACAAAATAGGGAGAATAATACAATGCATCACTTATGGTGCTATTATGATGAACAAATGATATAGCAGATATAAAATACATAGAATGGTGCCTCGCATTCAATAACATAGATATTTTAATTACTATATGTCATATGCTACACACACAAATACTTATATATATGTATATATACATATATACTAATAGTTGTGCATATATATATAACATATATATGTATGCTTGTGCATATAGATACAGACTTCCCAGTTCTAATTTATACAAGACTATGATTTAAATAAAATAGGCAACTAGATTAGAGAAAATATTGCAAATATTTCAAATATCACTGACCTCCAAAAACTAGATTAACAGTGAACATGTTTTATAATTTACCTGAGTTTTTTCTTTTTAATCTTCTGATTAAGTTCTTAGATCTACAGTGTATATAAAAATCCACTTCAACTGTCTTGACTTTCAATTCTCCTCCACAATCTTGCCTGACATATGAAAATTCCTTCCAAATAGCTTGCATATATATAATCATATACAAACATCCCTATGCTTTAGAAAAGTAGATATACACATGAAATGGATGAAATAAGTGAATAGTTGGCATCAATGGCTCTGAGTACTTAAAAAAGCATTTTTATATACTTCAAAGAAGTTTTAATGATATTTTCTTATAATTTCCAATTGGGAGTTGGCATCAGTGAGATTAACAAACTCATCACATTGACATCTTACGGATGTTTATACATAACAGACTTACTCTTGCCCCAAAGTCTTTGAATTTCCTTTTTTCTAAGCCAGGAACATTTTTCTCAGCTAGATCCCCATCCTCTTTCATTGTTTAATGGAATATCACTTTTTCAGTATGGCCTTCCTTTGTCACTCTATTGAAATTTTAAGGTCACTCCTATACTCCCTAGTGATCACCCTTCCAATATTTGTATTGTTAGCTCTTATCACTGACGAACTAAATATTCACTCATTCACTCATTCATTCACACTGTCTATCTGCCTATCATCTTAATTGTTCTATCTTCCCTCATTAGAAGATACAGAGTTTTATCTGTTTTGTTTATTACTATATTGGTACTCCTAAAACAATCCCTGGAACAGTGGACTTGGTGTCCACTCCACTTTTACAATCCCACCTCAAGCAGATAGCATGGACCTGGTTCTTTGGTAAATAAGTTGTGGCAAAACGCTGTTATGACCTACGGAAGCTTGCTGCAAAAGTCTATAGCCCATTACTTAATCATTAGTATTTTCAACATCATTGAACTAATTGAATCCCTAAAGGCATAATAAAGGTATGGTATAATTTTTTCAGAGACTAAATAATTTCCTTAACAAGTGAAACATTGGTTCATATGAGAACAGAGCATAAACAAACACTTATCAAGGTTGGGTGCTTTAATACTTTTCCAGAGTTACATTTGTCCATGAAGGCATGGTTTTAATAACCCAGAGATTGCGCTTGACAAAATTTTCAATGTAAAAATCTAGATGATCCAGAGGGCCAGATCACAACTCTGAAGTATAAATATTATAAATTCATTTTCAAATGAATGAGCAGTCTTTTCTTTTTGTCATTAACTTTGAACTAAAATTTTATGTACCTGTATTTCTTTAAAAAATGAATAATCAACTCAGTTTAACACAAACTATGGCAGCAGAAAGAGTAGAGAGAGGGAGTGAATGGGAGAAAAGTAGTTAAACTGAAAATTCAGTATCATACAGGCCAAAGAAATAATTTCTTAGCTGACTGTCTCCTTTTTAAACTAGTTTTACTAATTTTATTTAAGACCAAGCCTAGGGAAAGATATTTTGTTGAAAATATAGATCTCATAAAGACAAAAAGAGCCTGAAAATCCCAGGCTCTCTCCAAGAAGAAAAATAGCTCTACACAATTTTCTTAAAAATCTCCTAACCAAGTCCTTTAGGGCAATGAGAAACACAACTCTAAGTTAACTCAATTTTGAATTTTAAATTCTTATAATAAATATAGAAGAGCATAGCACTTCAGAAATCAACCATACAATTTTGATATTGTTATCAGATTCTCCCAGTAAATTGTTTTATGACTTCTTTTCATAGATTTGTGAAATGGAGATTTCATCTAATCACAGAAAATCTATATATATATACGTATATGTATATATGTATATATATATATATATGACTGGAATAAATAAAACACTTTACTGCTGCAACAACGCAAGACAAAGTTGCTATGAAAAAACATGTACTTAATAATACTCTAGCTGGAGGAACTGGTATCAAAATGTAAATTAAATTCATATGTTTAGAAGAATGTACAGGGTATTTGGGAATGCAGGAGCATTGCAGTGGCTAATAAACAACAGCCTAAGATATGATGGGAAATTTGAAAAGAAAAAAAAATGCTGATGTCAAATTTACTTTCTGGTGACTCTGAATTCAACAATGGCAAATCAAAGTCTTTTATCCAGTCTTATTCTGTTGTTGTTGTTTTCAAGTAACCTAGGAAAAGTTATTAGAATGAAATTTATTTCTCTATTTTCCTATGCAAATTTCCCTTACTTTAATATGCTAAAAACAGTAGCATTTTTATCTTAATACATCAAAATTAAAGATATATGTTCAGTAAAAATTTTAGTCATTTCTCAAGACCACACAGTGAATATTTCTCATACTAGGACTGCAACTCTGTGGAACAGAAAATAAGGCTTTCCGGAAAAAAAAAAAAAATAGTTTTTAGGCAGCTGACAGTAGTGCCAATACATACAGATTGAGAACCAGGTATGGAAGATAGCTGAGAAAACTGGTCAAAATACAGAATTAGTTAAAAAGTTCAGCACAGTATGGGAAACACCAATACATGAGCAGAGGTTCCAAAAATACAGGACCCAGAAGGAATACCATTACAATGACTGGGCAAAGTAATAAGAATATAGAAGAAAGGTAGAAAAGAAGACATGGGTTACCTGGCTAAGAAATAATTGTGCAGAAGACTCATATTCAATTAGCTCTTGTCTTCTTAGGGTTAATACAAACCTAGTTGCAGAATTCCCAGAAATTGGTTGGTGGAGCAGTAAAACCTTCAGAACAAGACTGTATCATAATCTTCTATTTAATCCTCAGGGCATACTTAGCACAGTGTCTACCATATAGGTAGTGCTCAATAAATGCCTGTCGAATAAGTGACACAAACCACGGACTTGATGTCAGAGTCTATCTTATACAGCAGTGCATTATTCACAGCCCCAAGCACTGTGCTTGTCACAGCTCAGTGACTATTTGCTAGAGGAATGACAGTGACAGCAGTCTTCAAATACTGTTATGAGATTAATTCTGCTAGGATTTCAGGGTGTCAATCTGTCCCTAGTCTGCTCTGAAATTATTTATAAGATTTGTAAACCTAACCTATCCTGATAGGGAGTTTTTAATTCTTAGTCTCCTTCTGTTGAAATACCTGGTTGTCAAAATATATTTATTTTTCCCTGGCCTTTTATCACTTGTGGCTTGATAGTCATGCTGCTCATTAAATAATAAAATTCAGGGTATTTTTCCCAGTAAACTTTATATTCTAAACCTCCTACAATTACCTTATTCTTAGAGGTTTTGTATTCTAAAATTATATTGATTGTAAATAATTTCTTGGATTAGAAAGTAATACCACTCAGAAAATTAAGCCCAGAGCAACGTTCAAAAACCTTAGCCCTATGGTCTATATTACAGCAGTGCCACAAAGCTCAGGTTGAGTCATGTACTTAAACACTCAGTAGTCACTTTAACCAGTGAGCATCACCCTCCATTCCTCATCCTAGCATCTATTCAGGATATGTACTGTCTCCTGCAGATGGCCTAAGACATATAATGTGAATGAAGAGAAAAATTCATTCTCAATAAAGAAAAACATTTAAATGGATGTCGTATTGATGTTGGAGCAATTGCCTTATTTAAGTAAAGGCAGCACCCCACATGGGATATGTTAAAAGCACATTTATTTGGTTTTCACTGAATTCACAATCTATTGCTCTATCTCGGAAAGGAGAACTTAAAAGAATGGCAAAAATAATCCATATTTTTTCTTCTATAAGTAAATCATGCTACCAGTGTTTGCAATAAATTGGAAACATATGCTTTCACATTAAGAAACTGATACACAGATATTTGCAAATGACGTATTTGATAAAGGGTTAGTATACAAAACCATATAAAGAACTTATAGAACTTAACATCCCCAAATGAACAATCCAATTTAAAAAATGTGAGGAAGACACAAATAGACATTCTTCCAAAGAAAACATACAGTTGGCCAATAGACACATGAAAAGATACTCAATATCACTAATTATTAGGGAAATGCAAATCAAAAGGACAATGCAATAATCCCCTCATTTCTGTCAGAGTGGGTAAAATCAATGACTCAAGAAACCAGGAGTTGGCGAGGATGTGGATAAAAAGGAACCCTACTACTGGTGGCAACACAAACTGGTACAGCACTTTGGAAAACAGTATGGAGGTTCTTCAAAAAGTTAAAAATAGACCTACCCTGTGATCCAGAATCATACTACCAGGTATTTACCCAAAGAATACAGAAACACAAATTCAAGGGCATTCAGGTACCCCCATGTTTATAACAGCATTACTTACAGAAATGTATTGTATTACTTACAATAGCCAAGATATGGAAATGGCCCAAGTATCTATCAATTGATGAACAGATACAGAAGAGTGTATTATATACATATGTAGAGATACACACAATGGAAAATTATCAGCTACAAAAAGAAAAACAAAACCTTCCCATGTGCAACAACATGGACGGAGCCAGAGAGTATGGTGTGAAGCGAAATAGAGCAGTCAGACAAGAACACCATGTGCTTTGATTCATATGTGGAATTAAGAAACAAAACGAGCAAAGGGGAGATAAATAAGAGGGAGGCAAACCAAGAAACAGATCCTTAACTACAGAGAACAAACTGATGACTACCAGAAGGTAGTGGGTGGGAAGAAGGGTCAGATAAGTGATGGGGATTAAGGAGAGCACTTGCTGCGATGAGCACCCAATGATGTATGGAATTGTTGAATCACTATATCGTACACTTGAAACTGATGTAACACTGTGTGGTAAGTAACTGGAATTAAAATATAAACTTAAAAAAAACCTGGGAAACTTATTTTATAAAACTTTGCCCAATTTATTTTACACTCTTTACAACAATGGGTTTTTCTAAAGACTCACTAAAGCATCTTTCTCTTTCACATAGTATCCTCAGAGGCCCCTCATTACAATATTCAACACAAAAGTATGGTTATATGCTGCCAAAGTCTCTAAGATGCTCAACATCATTTCAGGTCCATTATCCTTTAATTCTCTGTATCGTTCTGATTTTTCCTTGTGTCAAGAACTATGAGAGGTTGGACAGTAAGCTGGCAAGGCAAGCTTACTGCGCATAAGTCAGCTTGCATATGCCATGAGCATCTTCTGTGATCCTGACAAACAGCTTGATGAGTTTTGGACAGTCACTTGTCAGGCAATACTTTCAGTGTGCAATGAAGCACAGCTGAGTCACTTTATAATATGAAAACAAATGATTCGCCCCATATAGGATATGTTATCTTTATCTGGCAAATAAGCCCAGAAAATTAAAAAACAACCAACCAACAAACCAACCAACCAACCAACCAACCAACCCTTGGCAATATACTGTAAGTGGCTCATGTAGAAAAGACAGTCTTCATAACAAATAGCAACACTTTAGAAATGAATAGCTCTGGTAAAGTGATTGGTTAAGATTTAATCCAGTTTGGTGAGGTATGTTACTAAGGCATATAATTTAAATTCTCTCTCTCTGTCTCTCTCTTTCTCTCTCATGATACATAGCCAATTTATGGTTGAAGTGCTAGGTATGGACATGGGGTCTTGGAAGAAATAGTGCAGTATATCTGAATATTGTGAGTTGAATGCTGTCCCCCTAAAAATTCTTATGTTGAAATCCTAAGCCCCAGTACCAGTACAGAATTGGCTGTATTTAGAGATAACTAAGTTAAAGAGATAATCAAATTAAAAGAGGTCATTAGGGTGGACCCTAATTCAATATGACTGGTATATCCATATAGGAAGAAGAAATTTTGACAAAGACATGTAAAGAAAATAACATTGTATCACAGAAAGAGGAAACCTATCTACAAGTCTGCTATAGATTCTTCCCTCATGTCACTCAGAAGAAATCAATCCTACTGACACCTTGATTTTAGGTTTTTAGCTCTCAGAATTATGAGAAAATAAATTTCCAGTGTTTAAGCCACCCAGTCTGTACTATCTTTTTATCACATGCTCCCACAAACTAATATTCTGGGTTTCTACAAGATTAACTCTTTATCCATTAACAGCAAGGCTCTACAATTTTTCCAAAGAGATGGCCTCAGATTAGAGGTCAAAGTACCAGTTTCTGATACAGAAAGCCCTTTACATTCCAATGCCTATATTGAACTGTTGTAGGAAATCTTATAAAAAAAAAAAAAAGCAAAACATGTGAGTGGCCTTCTAAATATTAGTTGTGCCCTATTTCTGGTTTAATACCACCTTGGAAAAATCTGGAAATTTAAACTTGCCAATAACTAAAAAGGAGCAGATATCCACATAGTTGACAAAATCCAAACAAATATTCTGCTTCTAAGGAAATAATCAGGAGTGGTTACTGTGGCAGACTAAAGATGGCTGCAAATTCCTGACTATCCCAACCATCCAGAGGTGGAGATATTTTCTCTATGCACTGAAGCTGGTTGTATCTGAATAATTTGACAAAAGTGACATTATGCCAGTTGCAGCCTAATCTTTAACAGGATTGTGGCATCTGCTTTCTCCCTCCTGGAAAGCAGTCACCATGTGCGATATCCAACTACCCTGAAACTGTCATGCTGTGAGCAGCCCACCGTAGTTAACACAGTGAGACAGTGGCCACTTGGAAAACCATGAGGTTACCAGGCATGGGAGAAAAGCCTTCTTGGCTCTTCTAGCTAGCATAGCCATCGTCTAAGGCCAAGGAAGTGTGAGACATCAGCCAACCGCAAGAACTAAGGTCATACTCCTCTGACCCCAAAGCAGCAATCCTAGCTGGTGCACAGCTGTTTGACCTATCCCAAGTAAAGTTCCTCAAACTTTGAGGCAGAGGTGAACCACTCTCAAGTTTCTGACACTCAGACTTGTGAGTAAAATAAAATGATTGTTACTTTAGGGTGCTAAGTTTTGGAGTAATTTAGTATGCAGAAGTATGTAATTGGAGCAGTCCTAAATAAGCTGTTGAGACTTGATGAAGATGTATTTAGAAATATGAGTTTTATGCCATGTGTCCTAAAGAATATAAATAGTTTTGGATAGAAGAAAAAAAAAAAAACCTTTGCTAAGTCTAACAAAGACTGACAAATTCTGAACGCTAAATAAGTATAAATTTTTATTTTACCCAGTTTCACTATTGAGTTTTATAGTATTAAGTACAACTTTCTTTCAGTAGCACATTGTTCTCCTAAAAGCAATCCAATTCTTCTTTCAACTTGGAAACTTCTGTAAGGGATGCTCATTAGTAGATCTCTTTGGTCATGACCACAGCTCTTTGGCCCTGGAAGGCAATTTAGAGATTAGCTAACTAGATTTTCTTATTTTTCACAGTAAAAATAAAGGCTCAGATTGTCTAATGACTCAGTGATCATAGAACCAGTATTTGACTTGGGCAAGTTCTCAGATGTCCTGATATCCAAAGCAGAGCACTCACTCTGCAGTACCATTGTTAACAGAATTTCTAAATTATTTGTGACGATCCTTTCAGTAATTTCCACTTTTTAAAAAGTCCAGCAAATTCAGCATCAGGATCTACCAAGATATTCACCTTTGTATCACAGCAACTTATTGACGTATATGCATACAAATACATGTGTACATTTTATGTGCATATATATACATTTATCAAAGGCAAGCATACTCATTGCTTTAATAATATGGAAATTAAATTTGTGCATACTATATAAGTGTAACGAGGTGGGAAACAAACCACAGAATATTTCTGAAAAGATTTTGATTTTATGGAGATTAGTACACTATTAATATAACAAAACCCAGCTGTATCAGGCATTATAGGATAGGGAAGAAATGTTCCAACAGTTTAAACCCAATCTTAGAGGCAGTCAGCCACATGCAACCAGAAATGATGTTCTCCACTGTGTGACACTGCCTAGAGCTCTGCTGATGTGTACCTTACTATGACGTGAGTCAGTAGGGATATCTTAGCAGAGATAATGAAATTACTTTCACATTACAGTGAACACCAAAGAGCAAAAACCTTAATAAACACAGATTAAGTTGATTATATAAATCCCTCCTTGGAAAGTGAGCCTAATCCTGTGTCCCAAAATATTAAATATAACACTTATATTAAAGATAGAGATGATACACTTCTCTTTATCTTGGCTCACCTATATCATATTAATGAGGCAAACATGTAATATCTGTGGTTGGTACTTGTGAATAGAAGGGGCCTCCAGCTAGCTCTGGGGTCAGATTCCTCTATTTGGTGAGCTATACCGCCTTTCCCAAAAAAATTTTTCAGACTGATCTTCACTCAAAAGGCCTTTAGTGCAAGCTAATCTGGGGTTTCGTGTTGCAAAGGTCTTGGATGGCAAACATTATGTTTGCGTTCTCCAGTAATTATATTTGACTGAAAACACATTTGTAACTGGCTCTGCACTCAGAGTAGGAATTCCCCAGGGCCAGAGTCAACACCTCAGTAAGGCCATTCAATTTAAATCGGGTTGGAGAGAAGCTTGGATTTATATACATCTGGTTTTTTTCGATTAAATACATTTTTTCATAGATGCAATAGAATCTTCATCTATCCTCAGTGAGGTTATGTGGTTGAACTGTCATTTGATGCTATTATTTTTTTTCTACTAGAGAGCTTTATATGAATATTTTGTATTAAACTCTCTAGTAAAACTTAGGACTTACTCAAATCTCGGTCAATTCTCAGAGAAAGTTTAAAATGGGAAAAGTAAAAATTTTAATAACAATTAGCTATTGCCTCCATCCCTTAGGGAAAAAATAGTTTTTATTATTATTTTATGTAATTGGAGGAGAGGAAGGGAAATTAAGTACGATCAGGAGACAGAAAAGCAAAAGAAAGAGGACAGGGAATTTGTGAATAAAGGCTAGAAATCCAAGGTGCTCTTAGAATTTCACTCAGCTCATTTTCCCATGGTCAGTGGCTTCATTACTGCCAAGTATTTTCTCCTTCTGGTTTTTCCCCATAAACTGTAATTGGTAAAACAACAGAACACAGAGCCTGGCCAAATGAGGCCAATTTTTTCTATTATCTAAATTCATATTCAATGTTCTAACAGCTGGGCTTATATAAACTGATCAAATAAACAATAGCCTTCTAACCTTTTTTTTTTTAAGTTTTTATTTATTTATTCATGAGAGACACAGAGTCAGAGACACAGGCAGAAGGAGAAGCAGACTCCCTGAGGGGAGTCTGATGCAGGACTCGATCCCAGGACCCCAGGATCATGACCTGAGCCAAAGACTCAACCACTGATCCACCCAGGCATCCCACCTTCTAACCTTTTATTCTTTTCAGGCATGGGATAGAAGGCAGCTTGCTAGAAACTAGTTATAGATATTAAAATCAACAAATATCAGATTAGGACTAAATTCTAAGTGGTGTTGTGTTTTCATAAATAAATTAGTATAGACACTATAGAAGTCAGTTTTACAGGAGTCTTTTAATTTTATGTTACAAGATGCCCTCTGTTCTTTGGCACTTGTTTGGGACAAAGCTGACTTAGAGATTTCACCAAAAGAATGAGGTGTCTTTCAGGTTACAAAGAATATAGGGATTTTCTTAGCCTTCAAAGACTAACCTCTGCATAGTATTACCATACATTGCCCAGTCTCTGAGCTTCTATATTTATTGACAAAATGCATTAAGAAAAGTAGGCAATAGCAGGGCCTCAGATATAGATGCCCAGGAATGCTGCACACTCTAGAAGGTAGGTGTACGTATTCAATCAGGGATCCATTTCTTTCTACTCATTCATAGAGTTAGACTGAGCAGATTGCTCTGACAATACCTGCCTTCTTGTCAACTATTCTCAATCTATAAAAATATTAACAGCCATCAAGCACTATCTTAAATAAACCTGTCTTTTTAATTATAAAGGCCAGAAATCCTTTCTCCCCCTGAATTCTTATCATTCTTATAACAGAAGTAATTAAAATAAAACAAAAAGTTTAAGGACATAAAATCTAAAAGCTCAAACAATAAATTTGAATGTATAAAGATATAAAACTTCTCTTTGGAATATTTACTGCAACACATGACAGAGTGGCACTGTTCTTTTTTTTTTTTTTTTAAATTAAGAGTTTGTAAAAATTACTAAGTAACTTGAGTAACCTGATATACAACAATGCAAAGACATGAAAAAGTAGTTTACAAGAATAAATAGATGTGGCAAAGCAAATATAAATATATATTTAATTCCACTTATTAAAATAGATAACTCACAATGACTTTTTCACTTACTGTATTAGTCAAAATTTAAAAGTTGACTATATATATATGTATATATATATATATTATATATATATATTATATATACTCTTTCTTGCGCCATTAAGAAATATGTAGGGTGGTTAAAAGCATAGACCTTGGAACCAGACTACCTGAGTTATACTCTGGCCCCATTATTTATTAGTCAAATGACCTTAGCTAAACGATTTAGCCATTTCATAATGCCTCAGTTCCACATCTATAAAATATGAGTGGGTGATAGAGTAACTCTAAGGTCAATGTTAGGACTAAATGAGTTAATATGAGTTAAATATTATCAATGGTAAGTGCTTGGCACAGTGCACTATGGAAAGTTAGTTTTTGCTGTTCACTTTGGGGGACAAAACTGGTACAACACATGTATAGAACAATTTAGCAATATTCATCGAAATTTTAAATGCTAACACCTTTTGACCTAGTAGCTAAACTTAGAAAATCTTACTACATAGATTTGATAGAAAAAACAGTAATAAGATATATACAGGGCAGCCAGGGTGGCTCAGCGGTTTAGTGCCTCCTTCAGCCCAGGGCCTGATCCTGGAGACCTGGGATCAAGTCCCGCATCCGGCCTTGGGACTGAGCAGATTGCTCTGACAATACCTGCCTTCCCCTGGGAGCCTGCTTCTCCCTCTGCCTGTGTCTCTGCCTCTCTCTCTCTCTCTCTCTCTCTCTGTGTGTGTGTGTCTCTCATGAATAAATAAAATCTTTAAAAAAAAGATATGCATAAGAACAAGGACTGTAGCTTTCTTACTACACAACCTAAACCTACTATAGAGCAAATAAATGGGAAAAATATTTTATTAATAGGGGGCTATGTAAATAAGAAACTTTCATATAATGGAATATTATGCAGAATGAAGCTCTCAAAAACATTATAGAACTATTCATAATATACGGAAAGAATCCTAAGAAGTGTTATTTGCATCTTCCCTTTTGTGTAAATAAAAGGATGCATACATATATAATGGTGACTATTTTTATCTGGAAGACTAAGCAACAAATTAATCATGGTTACTTTTGCACACAAGGACTAGGAAGGTGAGGGAGATTTTTTTTTCATCATCTTATAGCTTTGTTAAGTGAATTTTAAAATCATAAATGTTTTATACTTTGATTTTAAAATCACTAGAGAATATCTGACAGTGGGGATTACAGGATGCTTTTCTTTTATTCTTTACAGTTTTCTATATTTAAAAAATATTTTAAAGCAAAAATAAGTCCTCCAAAAGAACGGAAACCATAAATTTTAAAAATGTGTTCTATGAGAGTACTTCATTTATTATCCTCTCTTAGAAACACAATCCAGGGGGATCCCTGGATGGCTCAGTGGTTTGGCACCTGCCTTCGGCCCACGGCATGATCCTAGAGTCCCAGGATGGAGTACCACATTGGGCTTCCTGCGTGGAGCCTGCTTCTCCCTCTGCCTATGTCTCTGCCTCTCTCTCTCTCTCTCTCTCTCTCTCTCTGTGTCTCTCATGAATAAATCAATAAAATCGTTTAAAAAAAAAAGAAACACAATCCAGTCATTTCAGTTTAAATTTCCATAAGCTATGAATATGTGATGTTACGAGCAAAAAGCATATACTAAATTACATGCATACTCTCATTACATCTAAAAATAATACTCATGTTAAGAAATACCAGAGAATATATGCAAAATAAAAAATACTAAATCAGTATAGTCTTATTTTAACAATTTTACCACAAAAACTTAACAATGAGAAAGTAGTTACGTGTTCATATAATTTTACTGATATGCCTAAATTTAAACCTACCCTAATTAGAAGATCAATCAATGAAAAGAATGAGACTGTTCTGATGATCACGAAAAGCTGGAGTTAGAGATTATTTGATGACAGATGTCAGTCTTCATTACATTTAATTCGAACATTTGTGGGCCCTTTGAATTATCTCCTTAGAATTCTTGTGTTTTATGAAACAGACTTTTAAAATGGTTAGTCTCCATTTATGAAACAGAATTTCAGTCATCATTGCATTTCTTGGCATTGTTGGAAACTGTAGGTTTACTTCTCCCACTAGTCCATAAACTCTTAAGAAGAATGTAGCACATAGTTACTGAAAGCATGGACTTTGGAGCCATATTCACATTTGAATCATTGTTCCTTCGTTTATTAGAAGTGATGTGACCATGAGCAGGTTTTTTAACCTCTCTTAGCCTTGCAGCCTCAATGTATAAAGAGAAATGACATTAAACCTTTCTCAGAAGGTTTTTAGAAAAATAAGTGGAATACACTGATTTTTTTTTAAAAATCAGCCCAAAATAAAGTATATACTCAAAATTTTTCAAAACCTTCTACCTTTAAAAGTATTGATATTGTCTCAAATTTCTACTCAACTTATTAAATATTATAGGTATTTAATTCACATTTTTCAAATGACAGAATTAGGGGAAGCTACAGAATTTGCATTTTCTCTATTTTCAAGAAACAGTAGAACTATCTGAAATCAAAAGAAAACTTCCAAGCAATTCTTTTTAAAAATATCCATTCCAAAAATTGCTTGGAAATTTGATAAACTGACTGAAGTTTGCATAAGAAAAAAAGATACTGCAAACTTAAAGAGAAGTCCAGAAACTACAGCCTAGGATAACAGCAATCAATGAGTTTGCTGCTCACACCCAAGTTTTACTATGAAAATAGAATAAGTTTATTTTTTTCTTCTTGAAAGCCACTAATGATAAGCCTTGTACTACACTTGATGTCAGATTCCCCAGAGACAAAAGCAATGCTGAAATAGGGAAGGTAAAGAATTTGTTGGCAAAATGTCAAGGATGAGGGGCATTGTATTTTGAGCAGTAATTGTCTCAGCTCCTGGGTTCATTGAAGCAGGAGCAAATGGGTATGTGGAAGGGGGAAGTGGTAAACACATGAGCCGTGGTCTGTGCTTCATGCTTTTCCTTTATTATTTTCTCAAAAAAAAAAGCAACTTTTGGCATTTTATTGTAAAAAAGAAAGTTAAAAAGCACTAATGAACACGTACAAAAATCTGCATTTGATTGTATTCTGTTTGAAGGATAAAAACAAAAGTCTTCAATAGATGTCTCCATTCAGATATTATTTAAATGAAGATTAATTCCTGTGTTCCAAGCCAACAAAAGGGAAAACAGTTGTCAATCAGAATGAGTTAAAAAAATAGTTTAAGTGTCTTGAAACCAGAACTTTTCAGTGCTTATCTTATGTTTCAAAAAAGAAATTTGGTGATCCCTACAAAATTTCAGACTGAGTAGCAAATACCAAGTTGCTATATTATAGATGATGCTCTTAGTCTTTTTAAGATTCAATGTTTAGTCATGAAAGCCTCCACATTCACCAAGGTAGGTATTATATTGACTGCTCTCTTTGGAATTTTATCTGCTCTCCTCTCTAGAAGATCAGCAGGTATAAGCTATTTTAATTTATCATTAATTATTGATGTTAAACATTGGGAGATGACTTGAAAATCATCTGTTCTGGGACTATCAGTTTCAGAAGGAAGAAAGTGTGCCCCAGAGCAGTTAATCCTGCACAGCTATCAGTGGTTTGCCAGGACACACAAGAGGATCAGCTCTCTCCCAGTCTGATGCCACATCTCCTCCATCTCATTATTTTATCTAAAGCTTTCAGACAGTACTTGTCATTCTTTTATGATCCAAAATCCAGTTTGGAAAACAGGTATATGTGATTCCATGGAACAGACTCTAAAGCTATAAATGATGAGTAAATTAAAGACTGCCATTCATTATTTCCTTCATGAGTTTTGGGTATACAAGGCCACATTTTTCATGAGAAGTTTATCAGGAACCATCTCACTACATAAGGATGTCTAAGGCAGCCTGTGCCTCCAGACCTAAAAGACTTCCTCTATAAATTTGGACAGAGTCACAGAAGTGGCTAGATTTCACCTGAAGTCATCAAACACTGGTTTCAAGTAGAAAATTCTACAGGAATCATTAAAAAACACACAAAAAGAGGGACTTTTGGTCAATATTGCAGGATTTGTTTTTAGAGAACAAGAATCAAGTAGAGTTCCTAAAATGTCTTCTGAGATCCTTAGAAAGAAGGTATCAAATGGACTGTTATGTCTTCCTTCCTGAATGTCAGTAACTCTCGAAGTTGCTGCTGTGATATGGCAAACAGTCAGATCTTGGGCTAGAGGATAAAACTGGAAGGTCAAACAGAATAGTCAGAAAGGTACCATCTGGTCAAATTACAGCAATGAGAGTTTTCCAGTATAAATATCAAGCAGAGAAGAACTAGGAAGAGGACATACAGATGGATAAAGAACACCAGCAATGATTGAAGAAAATGTGGATTTATCTAGCTGTTTTCACACAATATTAATACATCTCTGGAGATTTAATTTTGAAAAATAAATCAAAATCTAACAAAATACAAATTGCATTATTAAACCAGGATATCAATATACAAAAGTTAGCTCTCAAAATTTAAATAATGTAAGAAAACTTTTAAAGTAACAACAAGTACACCTTTCTTAGATTCTTTGATCCAATCCCTGCACCGAGAGCTCCTTCTCAAGAAGAAAACACATTTTTTTTTAAACATTAGACAGCCTGATTTTTTTCAGAGCAACTTATGGCATCTGAGAAATCACTGTTGATTTTTCCTAGCACTTCTTTCTCTAACAAAGGTTAGAAGATAATGGTAATTAAGAACAAAATTCTCATGGGGCACCTGGGTGGTTTAGTCAGTTGAGCATCTACTTTTCATTCAGGTCATGATCTCCGGATCCTAGGATCAAGCCCCTACGTCAGGCTCCCTGCTCAGCAGAAAGCCTGCTTCTCATTCTCCCCTGCCTCTCCCCATGTTTGTGCATGCTCTTGCTCTCTTTTTCATGCTATCAATTAAATAAATTTCTCTTAAAAAAAAAACAAAAAACAAAACAAAATACTCACAATTTAAGAATATGTACTTGGCATCCCCAAAGAGCAAATACTAGAAATGTCCAAACTTCATGGCTCTGGCTATTCAGAGATTATAGTCCAGTGTCATAATGTGACATTTAAACAGTAAGTTCAGTGAGGTGCCTTGTTAGAAATGGGTGTAGGAAACCTTATTGTTCACAAAGTAGGGAATGCTAATGCTAAATATATGTGTGTCCCTTAACCTCTCTCAGTTTAAGTTTCCTCAACTATAAATAAGATTAGATTACATAAATGCTAAAACCTGACAAATCTAATATTTCTTGATTTTATGGCCATTTTTTGCCAGCTTTATATAAAATGAGTCCAAAGCCAGGATAATTCTTTATGTAATATTAGACATATCCTAATGAGAGCCAATATTTCATCAGGATATTCAGAAGCCTAATATTTTCCCCTTTAGATACTGTACCTTCAAAGCTCATTTTTAGGAATCCTTCTGGGTGTGCCTTGGCACCAATAAGGGATGATTAAGGCAGCTGCACATTTTTCCATTGGAAGTTTAAGTATATCTTAGTGGAACACTTCTAAGGGACTCTATGTTGGAGTAAGTTTCTTAAAGTAGTTCTTAGGATTTGAGTGAAGCTAAAGGATATTCAATCAAGGTAAAATAATCAGGACATTTCAGAACCATAGGGGGAAAAAATGGAAAAACTCTAATGATTATAAATAATCAGAGTGAATTGTCAACATGAGGCAGATAAAATATGTCACAATCAGTGTGCACGCTCTCATCCCCTACATCCTTGCTTGGACTACAGCAGGGAGCAATGAGACCCTTGCCAACATCAGGGGTACTTGTTCTTTTGCTGTTATTAAGAACAACTGTCAGCTGGCTATTTGGAAACATGAGGGAAAATCTCAGGCCTCAACTGATAAATACACAAGCTCCTGTCAAGTCTGAATCTCTTGTGTCCCCCTTGATGTCTATAGCAATTGTGCTACCTTTCCAGTCTCTGAAAATTGAAAGAGCTACCTTCTCTCTTATATGGCCACTAGGTGAAATGGAAGTTAGAAAATCCTTTCTAAGATGGGTAAAATAATTTCTCTTACTTCATCTGAAGCAAGGTTGATTTTTTTTTAAATACAGTTGAATAGGAAGCACAAAGAAACTAAAATCTCATAGACATAAACGTGACATTTTAAATTGCACTCAACAATTTTTATTATACCATAATGTGACTTTTTAAAGATTTTATTTATTTATCCATGAGAGACACAGAGAGAGATGCAGAGACACGGGCAAAGGGAGAAGCAGGCTCCATGCAGGGAGCCTGACGTGGGACTTGATCCCGGGTCCCCAGGATCACGCCCTGGGCCGAAGGCAGCGCTAAACCGCTGAGCCACCGGGGCTGCCCAATTTTTATTACACCAAATTCTGATCTCAATGTCTTACACAAGCTTTATCTGGAATGAATGCTGGAGAATGTCAGTGCTACGCCCCCATAATCAACTCTTTGGGTGTCTCTCCTAGGTATAGGCCTAATATCCTCTTCCATACATCTAAAAACCTGTCACAACACCTATTGTTCTTCCCCAAATCCTATAAACTAGCCCTCCTTATGCTATAGGTGTGAGGTAAGAAACTGATTGCTACACAATGCCAAAAGTTACTTTTCTTAAATTGATTTTACTTGCCAAAGACCTTGGGCACTCTCCCTCCGTCCTTCTCAATGAGAATCTAGGACACCAGTCCTCACAAAGCCCTAACTTACCTGCACTTCACTGTCTTCTGTTTGTCTGAGGCACCTTCACAAGGAAGTCCTACTTTCACCCTTTGTTCCAGGAGAGTGCTTTAGTTTCCTATGGCTGCCATAACAAAGTGAAATTGTTTTAAATAAATCTAGCTGGCTTAAAATAACGTAAATTCATTCTCTCACAATCCTGGAGGCTACAAGTCTGAAATCAACATGTCATCAGTGTCATGTTCTTTCTGAATTTCCTAGGGGAAGCATTTTCCCTAGATTTTGCCTTTTAATCTTTGGTGTTCCTTGGCTTGTAGCTGTATCACTCCAAACTCTGCTTCCCTCTTCACATATTCTTCTTCTCTCTCTGTCCATGTATCTTTGTGTTCAAATTCCTCTCTTCTGATGAAAACAACAGTCATTGGATCAGGGCCTACCCTAATCCAAGATGACCCCATCTTAACTTGATTACATCTGCAAAGACCCTATTGCTAAATGAGGCCATATTCTGAGGTTCCAGGTGGACATTTTAGGGGGGGGGAGCACAGTTCAACCCAATACAGAGAGCACTGGACCTGGCATCATGAACTTGTAGTTTTAATTGAGTATTCAAAGCACTGGAATGGTATCGCCTCTCCAAACTGGTTAATAGAAAGCAGATTAGTTTTGATAGATTTCTCTAAAAGGCAATCTATTTTCATATTGTATCACTTCAAATTCACACTATCCTAGATGTTATAAAAATGCAAAAGTAATAGCATAAATATTTTGTATTCAAATTTATATTCATTTACATAATTTCATATTTTAAAGGTAATAAGAACATAAGCAGCTACAGTTCAGTTTTCAATTATTCAATGGATTGATTCGTGAACATGACTTCTGACAAAAAATAGATTTTTTTTCCCCCAGAGAGACAAAGCTCCAGAAAACTGAGGTCAACAAAATCTGTTTTTGTTTCAGATAGTTTAACAATGAAGCAATTTTAACATCTGGTACTATAACCATAAGTGAAAACTTTTTAAAACAAGAGTGATGAAACTAATGCTCCATGGAAGATAATATTCTTTTTTGTGGCTGAGAAAATTATTCTTTTCCCAAAAGAAAAAAAAATATAGTACTTCCATAAACAAGTGAAAGGGCTACAACTCAAAGTGACTTTATGTAATAAAACATTATGGTTCAGGATTTAAATAAATTAACATGTGGAAATTGCTTCCAAGGAAGAGAAAGACTAAGACACTACACTAGAGACCTATAGAATAAATGGAGAAATCGTCAATGTCTGGTCAATTGTCTTGTCAATTGTCAAATTGTCTGGTCAATTTCTGCTGTGTTCACAAGGCATTTTAATCATTTTTGCTGCATCCCTCTTCTCTCATTAAAATGTAGTAGACTTTTTTTGGGGGGGGCTCATTTATTTCTCAACTAATACTGTATTGCAATAATCCTAATTGCCAACTCTGAGTATACACCAAAAGACATAGCTGCTACCATCAAAGAGAAAGCACTGTTATAGGTGACAAAGGAAATGGACAAAATGGTAAATGCTACTGTAAGGGAAGGTACTGGATGCAAAGAGAGCACATAACATGGGCACCTACTGAGTATCAAAATATCAAGGAAGGTTTCTTAAATGAACTTATTACAAATCTTAGAAGATGACAAGGAATTAGCCAAGAAACAATGGCTCCAAAGACCAAAACTAGCGGAATATGTTATTTGCATGTTACTTAGGATGGAGAGTGAGGAATAAAGACAACCGATAGGGCTGGAAAATAATAAAAGGGCCATGTCTGACAAGGTAAATACACACACACAGTCACCAAAGTTTTAGTTTATCCTTAAGGAAAATTTCAGTACAATTTGTGAGAATTATTTAAGGAAAGAAAGGACATTGGCTTGCATAACTCAGGCAATGTAATAACATAGATTTATTCAAAAAAAAATAAGATAGCTTCACCATATGTTCCATATACATCCTATAAATAATAGCTTTTCCATGTCCTTTATATATTCTAAATATATGTCTTAAAGGCTCTTAAAGACTATTTTTTCTTCATCAACATATCAGAGTCATCAATTATCATTATACAGTCCACTTGATTATTTTATCAGTTATTAAGTAGGGCTCTGTCACTTAGCATGTCATATGCACAGTATCAGATACTGTGAGAAATGCAAAAGAGTGAATAAAAAAATAGAAAAGTTATTATCTGTAAGCCAACTGGTTCATTGTGTTTTCTTTTTTTTTCAGTTGTCCTCATCTCACCTAAATCCTTATTCATTCTCATCAAAGTTGGAGTCTGGGGGTGAGGTACATAATGCATCAGGGTCTATGCTACATGCCAAGGACAAACCAGTAAATATGGTTTATTTCACATCTTCACTTTCTAATGAAAGTAACATGTAAATCAGCTCATCCTTACTATTTAAAAAGATCTTTAAGAAAAAAAAACAGGGAAAAGATTAAAACAGAAAGTAAATTATTTGGAATCTGAGGATACTCTGGATTTCAGTTTTCCAAAATACCACTACTCTTTATAAGGGATGGTTGCACCTTTATACTATTAAAAATTAATCTATTATCTAGATCAATACAGAGCCATTCCCACTGAGATGGGAGGGATCTCACAGAGTAGGAGGTACGTAAGGTGAAAAACAATTTTATGTATTTCCCACAGAGACCCTAGTAATTGACATAAAGATGGGTCTTAATAAAAGCCTATTTCTCAAAATAATGAATTAAATTCTCAATGACCATTTTAGTATTCTTGCAATAGACCTACATAGTTCTTAAATGGATTGGTGAAAGATAATAATAAAAAGTAAAACCAATAGTTTTTTAGTTTGTATGAGAAAACATCCTGCTGATACTTTCATTGAGTAAAGTTCTTATTTTATTTTGGGGTGACTTTTAGTAAATCAATAATGAGTTAGAAAAATTGTATCATCAGAATATTTGCATTAAGGGCATAGTATGCATCAATTTTTTAATACATCTTCCTAGCAAAGAGCCAAATAGCCAAATGAGTTAATCCTGACAGTTCAGCCAAAGCACATCATGAGCCCTGCCTGATGGAGAACACCCAGACCATCCACACATATATTGTTAATCTTTTTAGCATTTCAGTAATATCTCCCTGCCAAACCAGCCTGCATAATTACCTATGATTTTGCTGTCAGTTTCATTTCTACAGATGTCAGTCAGTTTTGCCATTTGATTTTTTTTCTTTGATAGAAGGAAAATACTTTAGTTCCCTTGGGCAGGGTATCACATTGACAGGAAAGATAACAACATCAAAAAATATTATTACAAAAAAAAGTTAATACTGAGGATATTGTATCAAAAGTGAATCAAAACAGGGTTTTTTTGCTATTAACCTGAATGAGTTCCTTATGTATTTTGAATCATAAATAATCCCTTACCTGATTTGTGGTTCATAAAGATATTCTCCCATTCCAAAGGTTGCCTTTTCATTTTGTTGATTCTTTTGCTGACCAGAGTCTTTTTAGTTTGACGTAGTTCCACTTGTTTATTTTTGTTTTTATTGTTTGTGCTTTTATACCGTAGCCAAAAATGTATTTTAGCAATATAGTGCCAAAGCCAATGTCAAAGATATATATTTTTTTTTTTAGTTTTATGGTTTCAGGTCTTACATTTCAGTCTTTAACCCATTTTGAATTAATTTTTCTGAGTGGTATAGATTAGTGGGCAAAGGATCTGAATATAAATTTATGCAAAGAAGATATTCAAATAACCAACAGGTACATGAAAAGGTATCAACATCACTAATCATCAGGGGAAAAAGTGAAAGTCTAAACCACAAGGAGTATTTGCTTCACACTCTTTAGAATGACTATTACCAAAAAGAGAAAACAGGTGCTGGCAAAAATGTGGAGAGAAGAGAACCTTTGTTCATTGTTAGTAGGAATGTAAATTGGCGCAGCTACTATGGAAAACAGTATGGAGTTTCCTCAAAAGATTAACAATAGAACTAGTATATGATCCAGCAATTCTACTGCTAGGGGTTCTTCTGAAAGAAATGAAATCACTATCTTGAAGAGATATCTGCACCTCTATGTTCACTGCAGCATTATTTTCAACAGATATGACATGGAAGCAACCTAAGTGTCTACCAACAGATGAATAGGTAAATAAAATGTTTTATGTAAATAACAGAATATTACTCAGCCATAAGAAATAAGGACTCTGCCACATAGATGAAACTTGGTGGCATTGTACTATGGAAATAAATCAGATAGAGAAAGACAACTACTACATGATCTTCGTATAATGGCCTATAATAATGTCATAGAAACAGAGATTAGAATAGTGATTTCTGGGACAGGGGGGTAGGGGAAATGCATGAAAGTGGTCAAAGGATATAAGCTTCCAGTTATAAGATGGATAAGTTCTGAGGATGTAATGTACAGTGTGATGACTATAGTTGACAATATGGTGTTGTATAATTAAAAGTTGCTAAGAAAGATCTCAGAAGTTGTCATTATACACACAAAAAAACTATAACTATGTGAGGTGATAGGTATACTAACTAACCTTATTGTGGTTATCCTTTCACAATACATACATACATCAAATTGTCACACTACATACCTTCAACCTACACAATGCTATATGTCAATTATATCTCAATAAAGCAGGAAAAAAAGGAATCAGAATAAAAATTAATTTCAGTATACTCTAGTCAGTGTAGCCTGAGAAAGCAATGACTAGTCCATTGCCTGAGAAAGCAATGGCTAACTTAGAGTAAATACGCATCTGGGAGAAAGGAGGAATATGGTGATAGATGCTTACATTGGAACAGATGTCAGACACCTGTGTACCCAAAACTGCCCTCGGCTCAACACTCCTCTTGGGATCCACTAAATGCTTCCTCAGTGCTACAAATGAATAATTCATGGCCTCAACTCCCCCTTGCAGTCAACACGAAAGAGGAAAGGTCTTTGAAAGTTCATTGGTTATTGAATAATGTCACTACTCACGGGTGCACCAGTGAGCAAAATACATGTAAAATACCAGTAGGTGACGGACCAACTCAGTACTATGTAACAGAAATATTAATGCAGGCCACATATGTAATTTTAAATTTTCTAGCATACACATTTAAAAACAAGTGAGATTAGTTCTAATTATATCAGTATTTAATCCAACATATTCAAAAGATTATTTCAACATGTCATGGATGTTAAAGTTATTAATATGATACTGTACATTCTTTTTTTCAGTCTGTTTTGAAATCCTGTACTTATCTTATATTTCACATATTTCAGACTAGCCACATTTCAAGTGCTCAGTACCCATTTGTCCACATTAGAAAGTGTAGGTCTACCTTGTATTTATCCTAAATTGTTGGCTTGCTAAACTTGTTTTAATTTTTTTAATTCATAGATCATTTATACAGCTCTTGTATTCTTTGTGAAGAAAAATGGAAACAATATCTAAATGGATCATGGGATTTGTTTTAAAATAAATTTTCCTTTTTTTCAATGTTGAACCTGAGAACATGAGGAGGATGAAAGAGTGAATGCAACAAAATAATGTTGAAAAGATATATTTACAAAGCCATCAAATGGAAAATGAAATCAAACTTTTTAAAAACACTAACAACACAGATTGATAATTGTAATAATTCAAAATACTTAAAATATAGATTTAATACAAATAGTAAATTGTATGTTTAATAAATATAAAAAAAGAAGTTTAAGTTCCATAATGTTTCTGAAAATTTTCCGCAAGTTTTAACTTTCACTGTTGTTGCTAAAACGTATTGACTATGAGGAGGTATTTCATCCTATTTCACTGTTCAAAGTATCAATACAGTACTTATAGGAGGGTACAAACAAACATAATGGCTGCCTTGAATATGTATAAAAACACACACATTTTATTGAACTTTAAACCTTTTGGTCCAGTTATCTCAGAAAACGCTTGTTTGGAGTTTGCCTATAAAAAGTACTAGAAGTCTCTAGTTGAACTCACACATAAGAAGTCTGCAACCATTCCTCTGAAAAGAATCTCCAGCTCTTGTCACTTGCAAATTTCACTGGTCTAACATGCAAAGTTGTTTAATTTAGATCTCTCCACTTTATTCATGTAAAACAGAACAATGAATGGAAGAATAGAATTCTGCCATTTGTAAAGTACCGGTCTAAAAAATGGGGAGTATTTTCGGTATCTATCTTTTAATTAAGAAAAGACTTTAGTAAATAAGACAAATTATCAGTATTATTTGGGGGGAAAATTAACCTTGAAAAATAATTATAAATTCAAAGACGGAAAAAAATTTCAAAGATGGTGAAAAGCATTAGTATTAAAACATCATGAGTTACGAATTAAATATGACTGCTCTTATAGATGATTTTGTTTTAAGATTTACTTATTTGAGAGTGTGTGTGCACATGCACACAGTAGAGGAGATACAGAGGTAGAGAGAGAATCTTAAGTAGACTCCTCTCTGAGTGCAAAGTCACTACCCTGGGATCCTGACCTGAGCTGAAACCAACAGTCTGATGCTTAACAGACTGAGCCACCCAGGTGCCTCATACATGAATTTCTTAAATGTCACTAAAATTTGTACAGAGTTGTATTTTATATAAGTTAATATTGGTTGTAGCACAGGAGAAACCTCTTTAAATTAATATATATATAGGAACTGATGCTCAATTCTTAGACAATTTCTCCTCTTAATATTGTTTTATTAATATTTATTGATATTTAGTTGTGCTAGTACTAATTAGTATTCAATTGTATCACTGCTTTCATATATATACACTGGTCACACTTATAATTTTATTGGTACCTCATCTGTTGTCCCAATGAGTAATCTATGGCACTTAAAACATGAGATCCTCTTAAGAATGTTCTGGCCTAGGTACTGGTTTCTAAGTATCATGGACATGATTGAACATCTGTACTCACAGCAGTATTATTGAGCTAGAAATTGAATTCAATCCCCAATTTTATGAATGATATAGGGCTGAAGTTACTTTGACTTAACCTCCAATGTTGCTAAACTAGTATTTGTTAATATCTTAACATGTCTTAACCACTTTGTTCTTGACAGATACAGAAGAGAAAAAAATCTGTACCCCTTCTAAGAAAGTTCAACACCACATAGTCGTTAAAGGTAAGTTCTAGAGAATGTTGTTCTTATGAAGGGAAGAACTTGACCTAATAAGGTGTATAGGGTGAATGACTGCATGGTAACAACATAAAGCATTTTAGTAAACAGAGACTAGAAAGGAGTTTCCTGCTTCCTTGTATATCAGCTCCAAAAGAAACACAGGATTATGAGAATAATGCTCAAATAATAGGACGACACTAAGCATTCGAGTGTCTAAAACACACTTGATAACGGCTCTAATCATATTAACTCACATACCGATCTGTATATATACAAAAATAAAAACTACTAAGTTAAATGTTTATAATAGAATTTATTTAGTGATAATTTCCCTCCTTCCTTCTAGCAAAAATAGTAACAGTACCTTGCCATAGTAAAAAGTCCTAAATATACTTGCTTTGAACATCACATTTTATTTTTCTCAGTTTGCACTGGGGAATTTTAACAATAGTTACACTCACCAATTTCCCATGTATATGTAGGAAATATAGTCTCCGAAAAATATACTGTTGTATAGGAAAATGTCACAAATAAAGTTTATTTGCTTACCTTTGGATTACTATTGAAAAAAATATATGTACATATAAACAGAAATTCCCTTTCTTCTAGACATAAAGAGTTGAAAGAGGTTTTTCAAGAAAGACAATTTGTTAGAAAAAGAAATTAAAAAATATTTTTTCATGTGTATTACACAGCTATGTCCAGCTTCAATGTAGCCTGGTACTCTGCAAACTGAGGATTTAATAAATGCTTGTTGCACTAATATGAGAGCAAATTCAAGTATGGGGTGTGTTATTATCTTCCTAGTATTCATACAACATTTTCATTTTTAGTTCTAGCTGGGAATTATTAAACACATTAAGAGTCATAAATGAGGGATCCCTGGGTGGTGCAGTGGTTTAGCACCTGCCTTTGGCCCAGGGCGTGATCCTGGAGACCCGGGATCGAATCCCACGTCGGGCTCCCGGTGCATGGAGCCTGCTTCTCCCTCTGTCTAAAAAGAAAAAAAGAAAAAAAAAAAGAGTCATAAATGAGAATATCTATTCTCAAAGAGATTGCAGTCTAATTTCCCCTGAGATAAATGTAAAACCAGTGATGAGTAACTCTGAAATTTCATAAAGTAGGCTAATAGTACTTTGGAGCTTAAAGCCTGTTGATCAACCTTCAGTCTTGTTAGAGTCCCCAAGAATAGCACTCCTTAGATAAAAAATTTACCTTAATCTGTTCATCTCAAAATTTTAAAAAAATTAAGCATACCCAATATTTAATCACCTATACCTTTGCTTTTGTATATATGTTAATAATTTACCAGTGTGGTTTTTTTTAACTTTTTATTTATTTATTCACGACACACACACACACACACACACACACACACACACACACAAGCAGAGACACAGGCAGAGGGAGAAGCAGGCACCATGCAGGGAGCCCAATGAGGGACTTGATTCCGGGCCTCCAGGATCAGGCCCTGGGCCGAAGGCTGCGCTAAACCACTGAGCCACCCGGGCTGCCCAATAATTTACCATTGTGTTTACTCAACAAATCAACTTGGGTAATTTTATGATTTCAGTGACACAAAACATTTATTTGCAATTAGGATATCATACTTTTAAATAGTTTTAAAAAATTAAAGATATTTTACCAAAAATACATTTCATTAAGAACACTGCCATAGAAATAAAAATTATAACTTTGCTGAGCTTAAGAACAATATATAACTTGTAAGTCCACAAATTTGGACAAAGACATGATCATAGGAACTGAAATTTATAATGATACCTTAAATGTATTTCATACCTTCTGAAGCTTGAAGAAAAAGTATGAAAAGTAGAGTAATGATGCAGAGTTACTCACTGTCTAATAAAGGATAATGTCTTCAATTTTAATAGTTTAATCTAAAAATTTTATATTAGTCACAACAATAAAGAAACATTCTGGGAGCACCTGAATGGCTCAGCTGGTTAAACATCTGCCTTGGGCTCAGGTCATGATCTCAGGATCCTGAGATTGAGCCCTGCATGGAGCCTTGTGTAGGCTCTCTGGCTCAGTGGGGAGTCTGCTTCTCCCTCTCCCTCTGCAGCTCCCCCTGCCTGTGTGCGCGCTCTCTCTCTCTCTCTCTCTCTCTCTCAAATAAATAAGTAAAATGTTAGAAAGAAAGTAGAAAAAAAGAAAAGAAACAAAGATAGATAGATTCTGGAACATCATCCCTAGTTTTAGAAAATGAGTATGACTAATAGTTACAGAGTCTAGGTGTGGATATATGGGATACACAAACACATAAACATTATGTACCATTCCTAAACATCAAAAAGATGTACAGGACATTATGCATAATAGTAGACCTTAAAAAATAAATATCTGTACCTCAAAGAATTTGCAATCTAATGGAAGAAGTAATTTGCAGCAGATTTTACTAACGCAAGAGAATTAAAAGGGAACCCTCTTACACTGTTTTGGGAATGTGAACTAGTGCAGCCACTCTGGAAAACTGTGTGGAGGTTCCTCAAAGAGTTAAAAATAGACCTGCCCTATGATCCAGCAATTGCACTGTTGGGGATTTACCCCAAAGATACAGATGCAGTGAAAAGCCGGGACACCTGCACCCGGATGTTTCTAGCAGCAATGTCCACAATAGCCAAACTGTGGAAGGAACCTCGGTGTCCATCGAAAGATGAATGGATAAAGAAGATGTGGTCTATGTATACAATGGAATATTCCTCAGCCATTAGAAACGACAAATACCCACCATTTGCTTCAACGTGGATGGAACTGGAGGGTACTATGCTGAGTGAAGTAAGTCAATTGGAGAAGGACAAACATATGTTCTCATTCATTTGGGGAATATAAATAATAGTGAAAGGGAATATAAGGGAAGGGAGAAGAAATGTGTGGGAAATATCAGAAATGGAGACAGAACATAAAGACTCCTAACTCTGGGAAGTGAACTAGGGGTGGTGGAGGGGGAGGAGGGTGGGGGGTGGGGGTGAATGGGTGACGGGCACTGAGGGGGGCACTTGACGGGATGAGCACTGGGTGTTATTCTGTATGTTGGTAAATTGAACACCAATAAAAAATAAATTTATTATAAAAAATAAAATTTAAATTTAAAAAAGCAGGTGCTAAATAGTTGATGCAGACAAACTCTTATGAATCTTGAAGGAAGATAAACTAAAATTGTCTTCATGAAAAAGTTTCAGGGAACACTTGACTTTCACTTTTAGGAATAGTGAATAGTAATGACTATATAAATAGCTAGGAGGAAGCAAGAGTGAAAGAGCAAGATTACAAGAAAAGTTACAAATATAGTGAATACACAAGTTTGGCTAGAATGGAAGATTCATGAGGAAGGAAATTGTCTGATAATGTTAAAGTTTCTTAAAAACTATTCCTAAATGAATATGAAGCAATCAAGAAGAAAAGTGATAGCAGAAAATTATTTTTTTCAGGAAAATTCTTTTGAGTATACATAGTTTTCTCTAGAGATACCACAGATGTTGCAGAGATGAGGAGAATGCAGAGCTTAGACACCAGATAATGGTGACTATCAGTGCCAGACATAACAGATCAGCTAGGCAGTTGAAACAGGCACCAATTTATAACTATTGTATTTTGACTTACAGGCCTATTATAAACTAGGCATTGTAGCAACTTTAGTCATTTAATAACCATTTAATTAGATCTGCCTGAAGCCCATGTTGTACCTATGATCACCTCTTTTTGCATAGGGAAACTGAGGCACAATCAAGTCCAGATAACTTTCCAAGGCCAGTAGGTTAGCAAATAATGGAGCTAAAATGAAAATCTGGAAAGGCACATTCTAGAATCTGTTCCCCTAGCAATTTACAGAATGATAAAATATCTCTGACAATGAAGGTGATGGAAAAAGTGAAATTGTCATTCATTTCAGGAAGATTATATTGAAAAAAATGGGAATAATTACCTTGATAAAACACATAGGGTCAAGAGTGTGAAGCTCCTTGAAGTATGTGCAGGTAAAAATCACTAACTGGCCTCCCAACTAATGTTTAACTGGTAAAAAAAAAATAGGACTTGTGTTCTGATACATGGAGCATGAAAGTTCCAATTGTCCTGAATGCCTCATTTCTTCCATACTTTCTCCATGTGAAAAGATGTTAGACAACTATTTCAAGAATATTTATTTAAAGAATCTTTAACTTATTGGTGAGACTGTGGTGTCCACATGTGTCTAATGGGTTCAGTGAAGCATAATCAGTTATGAACCTTTGTATAACAGCCATTCTCACTGCAGGTAGGTTTAGAACTGTGACCTATTGCTACAATTTAAAACCAGAGACAGGAGCTCAAGGATTCCTGGGAATCAAGTTTACACTCACAGATAAACAGACTTTTCTCACCACTAACAAAGAGTCAAAACAAAGAAAATGAGTAAACTTTTACACAGACCTTTTCCTCTCCAATCTGTGCTAATGTCAACACATTCACCAACCATTATTAATTTTATCACATATATGTGATAACTTCCTTTACATCTGAATTATAACCATGATCATTTTAATAACCAAGGAATTTGAGGACTCAAAAAGACATGCTATTAGGTGTAGTGTTTCTCTGAGAATTCTTTAAATTTTATTTATTTATTCATATGAGACAGACAGAGAGAGAGAGAGAGAGAGAGAGAGGCAGACACATAGGCAGAGGGAGAAGCAGGCTCCTTGCGTGGCCCGATTTGGGACTTGATCCCAGGACCCTGGGATCACACCCTGACCCAGACACTCAACCACTGAACCATCCAGGTGTCCCTCTCTGAGAATGATCTGTGGGCATCAGAAAAGTTTGAGAATTTCTCACTAAAATGTTTCAGGCATTTCTCAGTCATTATCAGCAGGGACCAGAAAAGTTGTTGCAAACACAACCTAAAAGCAGATTTGAGATACTCCTAAAGGAACAAGTCTTTTGGCAAAATAACTCAAGGAAATTTGCTAGGATGTATTAATCATATGCTTCTATTTTTTTTAAAATAAGTCTATAGGAGTCCTTAAATTATGCCTAATTGTTAAATATGGGAAACTGAAAACAATTAGTGTAGAATTATTGGCAAAACTATACCATGTGAGTAGAAAGTAGGCAAAGGGTGCTAACGAGGTCTTGCTCAGAGGCAAATGGAAATAATTATGAGCCATTCAATCCTTAGACTGGAGTCAGACTTAAAATTGGGGGCAACTGAGACAGCACCAGGAATGAAGCACTAAATATTATTTCCAAGATTGTCTTAAGAGCAGAGCTAATGCCCTAAATATAATACTCATGAATCTTAAGGGTTCATCTAGTGGATTAATTAATCCAGAGTTTATATCTGACAGTAATTAAAAAATGACCAAGCCAAAGAGATTGAAGTAGGAATTGAACTATAATAAAGAGAAGAGAAAGAAGAAGGAAATGGAGATTGTTTGTAGAGAAGAGAAATTTAAAGGGTCTAATTCTTCCAGAAAAAGTTTCAAGTCTTGGATTTTGAGTGTTTTCATTCAAAGATCACAAACCGGCTCCAAGTAGTTGAGGAAGCCAGAACAAAAGCCCACATGGATGACTTCTCAGGTTATGGATTGGGCAGTCAGTAATGTGTTGTACTGTGAATGAGGACACCCTGTGCATTTGAGAAATTAGGAATATAATGTCTAGGAAGGGAAAAAAGTATGATTAGTGAAGTGACATTTCTGCGAAAGAGAGAGACATATCAGATAACAGAGTTGTTACATTATATTAATTTTAGTTTCTCAACAGTCTTGAAAATTAATATACTTCACTTGTGCTGAGAAGGAAACAAGCTCAGAGAAATAAGTTTCTTAAAGCTACACAGCCCATCTGTTTGATGCTAAAGTCTGTGCATCCCAATTGGTGAATTACATAGTAAAAACACAAGGACTTGGCTCTGGACACAGGGAAAAAGAAATCATTTTCACTTACAGAGATTGAAAAGAGGGATCCTCGCTTAATAATTTGATAAATGAAAGAAACAAAAACCCAAGCCTCTTTTATTTCATCATTAATACTGAAGGGTGAGGACCCCAAATAATTAGTCACCTTGTTTCGCAGAGCACCTTCATCAATTTGGGACAATGTAAAAATAGGTCCTGAGTTTAGGATGGGTGAAGTGAAGACGACAACTACTCTGTTTAAAAAATAAGTAGGATGTGATAGTCTGGAAGAGATATTTTAAAAAGAAAGATAAAAAGAAGCTCAAAGAAACAGAAGTTAACAGTTAGGGCCTAAAAGCAGGACTTTCCTACATCCAGGAATGCCTGACAGCGTTTCAGGACAATGAGGTTTAATACTCCATTTTATATTGTCCCTTCTGTTACTTCCAAACCAACCTTCAGTAAAAGCCTATTAAAAATACTTCTGTGTCAGTGAAATTTTGAGGGAAATGAAGGAATCTAAAAAATGTGTAGGGTGGTTTGTTTGAAGGAACACTCCAAGCAAGTACCTTAAGGGGCAGAGGGAGTAAAAGGTAAGAAGCAGGTCAAAATGGACCAACAAGGATGAGGTGAGCCTCTTGGCACCTCACCAAAATATCAGATGAAACCTCTCACGGTATGCTGCGAGGGAATTCAAGACATCGCCTTAGGATACTAAAGCAAACAGAGATATCTGGACTACCACTGATTCCCAAACTAGCCCCACAGACTCAGGGCAAGGAGAGGCTGAGGGAAGTAGTAGACCACTCTAGATTAATAGGTGGCAGTTCTAATAATTAAGGGAAATTACTTATAAGACTTGTCCTGGGTGGCCACAAAACAAGATCTGTGCACCCACTGGCCAAGTCTTGGAAGTTTATATGGAGGCCTTAATTCGGGTCATCTCAGTAGTACCTTACTCTCTCAAGGCTAGGTCCTCGGAACAGCTCACACCTTGGGAACAGTGGGCCATAGGACAAACATCTGAGGGAATGAGGAGCTCAGTTGACCTTTAGGTTCTTTTGATTACCTTCTCCAACAGCTACATAAGAAAAAAGGCCTGACCTAAGATTATTCTCAGTGTTGGAAGGGAATTCCTGAAAGAGAGGATTCATTTTACCTGGTTCCAGGCAGCAGGCCAGTCACTGCAGGAGCTGATGCAGTTTTCAATGGTGCTTCATTTGCTAGCCTATAGAACTGAGATCATGAGAGAACTTGCCTTTATTATAAATATTACATCTTTTTTTTTAATATTTCACTTATCTATTCATGAGAGACAGAGAGATAGGCAGAGACACAGGTAGAGGGAGAAGCAGGCTCCTCCCAGGGAGCCCGATGCGGAACTCGATCCCAGGACCCCGGGATCACCACCCGAGCCAAAGGCAGACGCTCAACCACTGAGCCACCCAGGCACCCCATAAATATTACATCTCTTACATTTAAGTTTTTTCCAGTCAGAAATCTGTAGTATTCCATAAGTGTAACGTAATATGTCATTTTAGAAGTGTATGTAAACATGATAACAAAGATACAAAGTTATATTACTCCTTTTGCCAGTAACAGGAAATTCTTAGGAACACTGGCTATGGATGTTTCTGAGTATTGCTCATAGAAGTTCGGAGAAAAATGAATTTTAAAGTCTAGAAACCAAAAACTGTTCTGCAATATGCTTTTCTCAAAATCTGTAATTGTCAAATCAATAGGAGACATTATATACACAATGGAAATACTATTTAACAAGAGAGTAGATGTTTGTTATTGATGAAGTTTCTCTTTTTTTGGAACACTTCCAGGCCAAACTTCTGATTGAATTAATAACTAATCCAATAAAATTAATATAATCCTTTAAGTCACATGAAGCACAGGCCCAAAGAACAGATGGTTGAATATATCTGTAGAACCACACTGACAAACTGCAGACAAAGACCTAATGAAAACTATTAAAATAATTCATATATGAGTCAAACATCTGTTCTTTTATTGCTATGGCAATAAGTAACAGAACAGCAACGGAGTCAATTTTGCCCCCCAATAATCACTGCATTGTTAAAATTTTGACACTAACCAGATGCTTAAAGAAGAACTTGTAATTTTAAACAAGGGCTTTTCCTTTGTGAAAAAATTTTAAATAAATGAAAAGACTAAGACAATAAGGTGGTGGCTAATTTTCTCATTTGTATATTTTCCAAATGTTCACAATGCTATACTTTATACACATTATCCACACATAAAGCAGTTTTATCTTCTTAGCACTTTAAAAACATCTCATCTCTCACAGAGCCCACTTTAGCACTCTTTCTGCAGTTGACGCACAGTCACCAGTGTCTATTTATAGATATCAAGTTGGGCACACTTGGTCAAAGACAGAGGATAAGTTGTTTAAAGTTTCTAAATGAATTCAGGAGAGATTTTTTTTCCAAGGAAAGATAAAAAATGTAAATCAATTACATATTTCCACACTTTTCTCTTTGCACAAGCTCTTTGAAATCCCAATTACTAATGTGAATATAAAGGTATTTGGAGGCAATATGACATAATTTGTTATTTGGATTTACATTAGGGGCATTATCCTTGCCTCAAAACATCTATGAGCTCTATTCTATCAAATGTTGAGGGTCAGATATTAAACTGTATAACTACAGTTCTCAATTAAAACTTCTTTTAGTACAATTCAGACCAATTAGTAGGATTCTATGAGATTAAAGACTTCAGTTTTATGAATAACTAAAGTTTAGCTTTCTTCACACTTGCTAATAAATTCAAAATGGCAAGATAACATATATGTTCTATTAACCCAATGAAACACAATGTTTATAAATAGCTACTTTCCAAGGGTGTTGAATTCTGTTAATTTTTTTAATGACCTATCTCCAGTTCACTAAATTTTATGATATAATATTTTAGAAATAAAGCTTTAGTGGAAGATTAGATAACTTATTAATTAAGGATTAATTTAGAATGGATAGGTACTTTTTTCTTTCAAATAGTGTTCATTAATACTGTGCTACAGGGAGAATAGTAACTTCCTAATACAGCTTAAGAGTACAGTCAATGATATTCAGAGTCACAAATTTGGAAGAGATATATTGATAATAAATCAACATGTCATTTCAATTGTTAGCCATGTTTTCACATTTCAAATTTAATGACTTTGAGACTGTCTTATGATAACTAAGAGAACACAAAGATTGATTTCTGAGCCCATTCTACTCAAACATATTTTCCCCTGAAATGTGAGACAAAACAAGAAATATAAATCCCCAAATTTTCTATTTATTGTTAGTATGAACCTGTACTAAAAATACTAAAAACGTAATCTCTATAAAAATGAATGTTTAAATAGCCTGAAAATTCAACCAGATTTTCAATTGCTGTATTTTGTTAGATTTTTCTGTATTTTAAAGAATAAATTATATTTAAAACTTTAGAGATATAATGTATTACTATATTCCTTTTTAATGTAAATTAGAGATGTTTCTATATTGTCATTATTCTTGATTAATCAGTTTTTAATTAACAGTAACACCATAATCTTTAGAAATTCGGGTAAACATGGATTTCCCTCATAAGAACAAAATTCCAAAATATTGTCTTAGATTTTTTATGATTTCACTAAAGTGATTAGTGTTCGAAATTTACAAATAATACCTTGAAAATGTCTTTAAATTTTTTTTTCTTAAGATTTATTTCTTCAACAGAGAAAGAAGTAGGAGACAGCAAGAGTGGAGGGAGGAGAGGCAGAGGGAAAGGGAAAAGAAAACTCCCAGCTAAGCAGGGAGTCCCCATGGGGCTCAATCCCAGGACCCCAGGATCATGCCCTGAGCGAAATGTAAATGCTTACCACCCAAGCGTCCCTTTCAGTTTTTAAATACACAGTCATTACCCCGTAAATGATCTGTAGAGCTCTGACTAGATATAAAGAATATATATTTAAATAATGCTAATTCCAAAAGAGGCATGCAGCATACTTCATATGATTTAGCTAAATAAAACAAGGGAACCAAGCAATTTAGAATTATAAATAACACTTTATCTTTGCTGTGTATCATTTGATTAAATTTTCCATAGCTGACCAATCATATACATAAGGGAAATGAATATGACTAATGAGTATGACAGTTATGAATAATATAAAGTATCAGTAAATATATTCACCAGGCTGTGATGAGGCTTATATAAGATAATATATGTAAAACTACTTAAACTGTGAAGCAATATACAAATGTAACATATTATTATCATTACTATTTGCTCCTGACAGTCTACCAGGAGAATGGCAATCAAATCTATTGTAAAATGATATTCTTAGAAAACAATGAATGAATGTAATACCCTAAAGCTGATTCCCAGGTGTCTTTTGTATTTGAAACACTAAGTAAAATGAGCAATCTGAAAACAATAACTTGGAAAAAAACTCGCAGACATTCCAGAATTCTCTCTCATTGTGAAGAACTTGTACCTTTGTCACAGTAGATGAGAACTGTGTGTGCCTTTTAAAAATGCTTTTATACTGTTAAAAATGAGTCCAAGATAGGGAATCAGAAGTCTGGAATCTGGCCAAAGTTTTACTTCTAGTTTATTGCATAATTACAAGGATACTTAATCTCTTGAACCTCAGGTTTTCCATCATAAATGTGTCTAAAATGACTATTACACAAGGCTTGATAAAATATCTGAGCACCTACCTACATTTCGGTGTATCAACTATTTAAATACACATGTTAAAATAATCTTAAAAAAATTTCTCCTTCCTCACTAGCCTGTTATTAACCAATGTTACATTAGCATTTATTCGATGTTACTGGTTTCTTACTCCCCACATGCTCAAACAAGTCACAACTGCCTACAACATTTCTCCTAACCATTTCTGGAAGTCTTTTGGGGATCTTGATTGGCAGTGCTATACATGCACGGATCTGATCCCTCAATAGTCAGTCATGTTCTTTATGTCCCTCTGGCCAGGGAGGGCACTGTCCTATACCTCAAGAGCATTTTTTCCAAACTCCATTCCCCCAGACTATTGACTCAGCCACTTCCCACCTCACTTGCAGATGACATTTTGGGCTACTTGGCAGAGAAAACAGGAGCCCAATAATTATTTTTCTTGTGCTGTCCTTTCCTCCTTCTCTTGATCTGATCATTTTACCTGTGTCAACACCAGTGTTTCTAAATGATAGTTAAAGAATTAGATCTTATTGCCAATCCATCATAAGCCTGTATTAAAAAAAAATTTTAACAATTAGAAAAATACTACAGGTATAAAAATCCAAGAGAAAATGTTTATTATTAGACTTAATATAAATGACTGTCAAGTTGCTATGAAGTTTCTAAATGTTTACCCTCAAGTTCTGTACATCTGCATCACCATCAGTGAAAAAGAGTCAAACCAGTCCCAGTTCTGAGATCTAAGTTAAGTAACATTAATGGGTGTGTGTGGTCTTTCTCCCATCTTTTCAGAGACCTGGATATATTAATTATCCTCTCTCCTGCGTCCTTTTCCACCTCTACTGGCTTCTCATCAGTATTAATTCAGGCTCATGTTTCTCCCTTCAAGGTATATCCATGTATAGCTCAGCTCCAATTTTCAGCAAAACAGTTTGGTAGGGTACTCTACAGTAACTATCAGGCTGCCCTCTCTTTCACCTCCCTCATAGGCTCCTTGTCATCCAGCTTCCATCTCAATCATTCCACCAAAACTACTCTTGCCAAGCTTACGAATATCTAGAGATGATTTTATCATCCCCATGGGACATTTGGCAACATCTGGAGACATTTTGGTTGTCCCAACTAGGGATGCTACTGGCATCTAGTGGGTAGAGGCCAGGGATGCTGCTAGACGTTGTGCAATGTGAAGGATGACAACCCTCCAAACCAAGAATTATCCATCTCAAAAATGGGTAGAAGTTGGGAAAACCTGTTCTACAATCAAGAGTCATGTTCCGATTTTTATATGTTGTATTTCTTCTAGGATCTGACACTGTCAAGTACTCGAATATTCCACCTCAGAGGCCTAGGTGGCAGTCTCCTATTGACTGAGTTCAACTCATACACCTGGGCTCTAGATGACTAACAGCTGGAAGAAAAAATACGTTCCTGTTTGCTCTCCTGTTTCCTTTCCATCTACTAATAGGTGTTTTCTTCTAATTGGTGTTCAGATGGTGAGTATACAAAACTGATGAGGTTCAACTATACTATCCCAAACCAGATCCAGATTTCCTCAAACCTTCTATACCTAGCACCCTGTAATGTTCCAAAATCTTGAAGTTCCCCAGACCAAACCTGAGTCTTTTCCTTTAATTCCTTCTCTGATTCATCCTTAACATCCCATCACCAAGTCATGCTCACCCTACTTGCTCTATTTCAAACCCATTCATTTTTCTCCATCCCTGTCCCCAACATTATTGTCAATAGGAAGGCTGAAGAAACAGGCTTCAGAAACCAGTGGAAAACAAAGGCCTCTGAATCTGGAATGAATTGCCCAAAGCAGCTGGAGATTTTTTAGAATTTGTTCCAGCACTGATGGTGGTAGCAGTGGCTCCCAGCATCTGACAGGTGCTGGGTTGTCCAGTCTCAATGAGATTCTTTTTGTGACATAGGTTTTACTGACTATCTTATTGTTCCTGTAGTATTATTAAAGCAGCCTGCATCTTGGTTTCTTGCTCCTAACTTCTTCCCAAAACATTCTCAAAACTGGGATCAGAGTTGTCTTTGGAAAATACAAATCTAATCAAATCATCATTTTGCATTAAAACGATTCAGTGGCTTCTATTTCCCCTTTGGATAAAGACAATCTCTTTGCTATGGTTGTACAGCTTCATGATCCAGAGTCTACTTCTCTGGTCTAATCTTTAACTATGTTTACTCCTCCACCAGCAACACATCACACTATACCTTTCTGGTCATTTAATTTCTTAAACTCTCCACACTCCTTTTACCAGGTTTTTTTTGTTTTTTTTTTTTTTGTTTTTTTTGTTTTTTTTTTTGTGGAAGATATTACCTGGAATAGTCACCCTTCTCCCAGGCAAAATTCTATTCCACCTTTAGCTATTTGATAATAGAACTTCGATATACCATTCTTGACTTAAATCTAGATTACCTGCCCCTTCTATGTTCTTACAGAACACACTTTACTTCTCTATTACACTATTGAATATATATATATATGTGTATATATATATATATATATTTATTTATTTATTTATATATAGTATTTACATGTATATTCTTGTTTATGGCTTTTCCCATTCCCTTCTAGAAAGAGAAACTCTTTAAGAGCAGAAGCTTAACATATCATGTTCTCTATAGTCTGGCACATGGTAGGCATTAAATAACTATTTATATGGTATTAATGCTTAGACAGCACTCTACCCACTGTTGCTATTTTTCCTGACAGGGCTCATCTTCCCCTTTACCTTATCATAGTCTTCCTGCTCAGAATGGATTTCCCAAAAAGCACTACCCTTTCCTGGACATACTTTGCCCATGTTTACCCAGTGCAAAGCATGAGGATTTGGGGTGACAGGCTGGTGCTACATTCCTTCCATTACTCACTAAAGTGAGCCATAATGCCTTTTGGAGAAAAAGAGAAAATCCGTTGCTCTCTGGCAGAGTCAGAACAAGTCCTTGAGTCCAGGTTGAAACTGCAAGCTCTCAGTTCCACTTCTACTCTATCCTTTCACCCCTACCTTTTATTGGCCTCAGACAATTATCTTCAGAAAACATTCTCCTCATTGGTCAATCCCGTACACTTCACATAAATTTATGCAAATAGTCACCAGCACCCAGCTTAGGCTGAGCCACGACCACCTCCAAGAGAGAATATATGAAATTTTATTCTTCCTTGTATTTCCTGCTTGTTATAAAATGTTCTCAAAAAATAATAAAATAAAATAAAATAAAATAAAATAAAATAAAATAAAATAAATAAAATAAATAAAATAAAATAAAATAAAATAAAATAAATAAAATAAAATAAAATATAAAAATGTTCTCAAGCGGGACAATCAGGAATATGCCTCAGGTGAATAAAGTGTATGTACAGCTGATAGAAGAAAAAAAAAATTTAGATCTTTTACATATATTAGACTTCCATTTCCTTTTATCAGAATTACTTACATTGATAGAAGGATCCTGAACAGAGTATATGGGTTCTTGACTGACACAGAAAGATGTCACAGCTATCTTGCTGCTTAGAAATAGCCTATTAAAAAACGATTTACTAAAAATAAATGACAATGCTTCCGGGATAGATGTCTAGTTAATTTAGAAAGCTTATTTTTTCTGATAATCTAATGCATTACTCCCATGCCACTTACTTCAGAATTTTCGTTAATCCTGCATTCTTTTTTTAAAAGATTTTATTTGAGTAGAGAGTAGAGGGGGGTGGGTGTGGACGGAGGGAAAGAGAAAAAGCAGACTCTGCTCAGCAGGGAGCCCAACACAGGGCTCCATGCAGGGCTGGATCCCAGGACCCTGGGAACAGGATCTGAGCCAAAGGCAGACACTTAAGCTACTGAGCTGCTCAGGTGCCTCTATATCCTTAAATGAGAAGTTAAAGTGAAGCTAGGAACCAAAAATTGTTACATTATCACCATGTAACCTCTGCATTTCAACTAATATGGAGAACTCTGATTTTTCTATCATAAAATAACATTTTATCAATTAAGTTGTAGGTTTTCAGGGAAAAAAGACCTTCCCACTGCTTATGTTTCATACTGGTATTTGCAAATACTGCTCTCATTCACAACTAGTGGAGGGATATCATTTCCATAAAAATCTAAATTATCTGTATCTCTTTGACCATAGTGACATACAAAAGTACTAGCAAATCATTTTTCAGGGAAAATACCCTGATTGTACTGAATAAGGACCCTTGGGTGTTCATACTACATGCAAATTTATCCCCACACTGTGGTAATCTCTTTCACTTGTTCTGTCTCCCTACCTGTGTTGCAGGATTAATATTTATCACCTACTTCTATGTGTCTCATTTCCACATTTTTCTAATTTTCCTGGAATGCGCTGAATTGTTAAATTATTAGTTGTGGCTCATCTGTACAAGATCTGGGAGATTTTTTAGTCAGAAACAGATTAACAGTGACTAATTCCCATTCTTACTTTGTGTGCCATTTTTTGTTTGTTTCTCTTACGCTTTTCCCAGTTGAACTCGATCTTCTGTAATTCCATCCTCTCCCAACAGCAGAGGGGCATGTTTCGGATGCGTTTATGGGAAGTAAAAGACCAGTATTCTTACCTATTAATAATCTTTTGTGTGTGTGGTATATAAACCTAAGCCAGCAGTGTTGCCTCCTCTTTTTCTTAATTCTCCCTCCCTCTTTTATTTAGTATTCCAATTTATTTCTAAATTTAGAAACAATTTAGAAATTGTTTTCCAATTACAACGTGAATATACGGGTTCACCATACGGGTTCTTTTGCATACTGTGATCAAAGAAATTCTGTTGTTTGTGTGTGATATGTTGACCTTTTGTTTTCTTATTAATTATCACCCATAGCCCTTTGGATCAGAACTTCAAAATGACAGGTGCAGGTATTGTGGTTAGCAGATTTCTAAGTGATTTCTATCAGAAATAGAACAAATCATATTTCATAAGCCAGATTATCATTTTGGGAGTTGCTTTCTTTTTATCCAAATTTCTACTTGGTCTTCACTAATCTCTTTTTCTTCCATTTATTTTGATGTGTCAACTTCGGTTTAATAATTTGAGATTCAAGTCATGGGAAAGTTTTGTATGGCTAAAGAGTTTTCCATGTTGTAGAATTAGCATCTTCATCCCTTAATCCATTATTACAAATGGTTGTTTGCTGTGTGGGCATATGTGTTAGGAAGAATTCCAAACTATTTAATATGATCCCCCAAACATCCAGTATTTGCATTGTTACCAACATGGATCTTCATTTCTCTTGCTTTTCATTGAGGATTTGGCATAGATTCCCATTTTTATCATATTGGTAAACTTTTACATAATTTTAAATTAACATTATCTACTATGCTTAAGACCAAAATCTAAGCACCATCTCGGACTCCTTTTTTCCACTTCCCTCCTACACATCAGAATTAACTGTCTATTGAAACTTCAAAATACACCCCAAGTCTTATAGCTGTTACCTCCACTAGCTCCCATTAACTATCCTATTTCATTTGGATCATACACTAGTCTCTTTGTCTGCATTCTGGTTCTTGTGCATCTATACTCAACCCAGTGGCCAGAGAGACCTATATAAAACTTCATTCCTGTGCTAAAACCTTCCAGGGAATTCTCACAACACTTAGAATAAAATATTAATTATTTTTCAGGACCAGAAGGCCCAATATAAACGTGGCTCTTAGCTACCACTGTCTCATCTCCTACCAACTCCCTCTAACACACCCTGTGCCAATCACACTCATGCCTGTTTCTTTATCAACAAACGTGCTAAGCTCTTGGCTGCCTTAGAGGCTTTCCTTCTCTGTTCCTTCTGTCTGGGACACTTCTAAGTCTTCATATGGCCTGTTTCTTTGCACCTTTCAGGCTTTCCCAACCATTTGCAAATTATACTTCCTATCCTACATCATTCTCCCATCTCCTTAAGGTTGTTTTATGTTACTTGTAGTCTGTTCTTACCTGAAACCACGTTGATGATTTTCTTTTCAATTTCTTTCTTTTTAAAAGTAAGCTTTTTTTAAGGTAGATTTTTTTTCCTGTATCTGGCACCCAGAAATAATACCTGGTATGTTAGATAACAAATATATGCTAAATAAATTGGCATAAATACCATCTCAAATAGGTATTACTGTTCTCATTTTATACCTATGGGATCCAAAGCTGAGAAATATAAAGGAAATTCCCTGCTGTTAGGTTGGCTGGTAGTGGCAGAGGCAGGATTAGAACATGTACACTTTGCCTGTGGAGATGGTTGTTACTTTGAGTGGCATACTCCCTTCCAGCCACTTAACATTCTTGAAAGTTCTTGTCATCAAGAGAGGCTTACTCCAGTCAGCACTATTAAAAAGGAAGGACTTAATCCTAACCCCTATGGCAATCCATTAGATCATGAGTATGAGAAACATAGACTTCTTTCTTGGTCTCAATAATGGACTCAACATTTTTCATGTACTTGCCATTAGAGAAATACAGAATGTGTTTGGGACATAATTAACTCAATTTTCACAAACATAGGCAAGATTATTGCAATTAATTATCTTTATTCTACACCAAAGACCTGAAAGCCACAAAGATTATTGGGTGTGCTTAAGGTCATATATGGTAAATCAGGGACAAGAACTCACTGAGCTTCACTTCTCTTCCCTTCTACAAGTTTCTACACCTTTGCAAGAGAAGCTTTTAGTTTCTATGATAGCATCTGATTTAAACTAATAGTGACTATTTCATTTCTAAAGAAATACTATCTATTGTTGTTAAAAACCAAAATTTCAGCCTAGTTCATACCATCTTTTCATTTAATTAGTCCATAAAAGAGATACGAAGTAGGAGCTGATATTTTCCAAAATCTCTTCCAATTCTTGGGCTTCCCAGATTTACTATGGTATTTGTTGCATGAAGCTATTTGAATGCTTTCTTCATTTTTATTCCTATATAATTTCAATAAAACTATGTAAAGATGTTGATGTGAATTGTTTTGAAACTCAGTGATGTTGGTGATGCAGTACAAGATGGGATGTGAAATCACACAGTTTACCTTTTCATCTATGGTGTACTACTTTAAATCTCTTAATTTCAGGATCTTCATTTGGTAAATGTAGGCAGAAAGAGTACCTTTTAGAGAATTATTTTGAGTATTCATATCATAGCGCATTTTCAGGACCTGGAGTTTAGTAAACTTTCAAAAATAAATGATACTTACTGTTATATATTTCCTATATTATAATTAATATTATTTTTAAAGATTTTTTTTATTTACTTGAAAGAGAGAGAGAGAGAAAGCACACAAGGTGGGTGGAGGGGCAGAAGGAGGGGAGAAGCGGGCTTCCCGAGGAACAGGGAGCCAGATGCAGGGCTCGATCCCAGGACCCTGGGATCATCACCTAAGCCAAGGGGAGACACTTAACTGACTGAGCCACCCAAGTGCCCCCCTGCTATACAAAATAAAGGTCTGTGATTGTGTCACAGACACAATATAAATATACATTTTTGCCAACTGGGAAAAGTTTTGAAAAGACAACCTTGTAATATAAATATGTGCAGAGGAAGAGTTCAGGTTCCTGGTGGACAAGCTGTTTTCAATCATTTCATACTAAGTGAACATCCAATTGTTTTATTTGTATACTTTGTATAGAACTTGTATGTCTTAATGCAGCCAAACAGGACTTTACTGTTGGCCACAATATCTCCCCGTTTACTTCAAGTAATCATAGTCAAGTCAAAGTATTAAACTCATTTTTACTTATATTACTTTTTCCCCAATTTTAAGTGCATTGCTTTCTCATTTATTTTGAACTTCTGAGGTTTGTAATTTGAGTTTCAAGTTTGATCTTGGGAATAGTTTGCTGAACAAAAATCAACTCAATCCATATTTGAGGTAAGGATTTGGGGAAATCTCAGTGGCCCTAATTTTAGGAGATCATCTGAAATTTCACAGTAGGTGAACTGCTGTCCAGCAGCTACTCTCACATCACAGGGAATCACAAGCCTACTCCCTATACTTTTCAAGTGGCTTTGTATTGCCAGGTCTTCTCATCTGGCCTGACCACACCATGAACTGTCAATTCCAGTATCTAATACCATGGTGGCTGAATCATATCTGGAGGTTACTTCTCAACTTTTTTGGAGAGATAATTTGATTAAAACCAGAAATTCTCAATTATTCTCCCTTGACTCAGTGATCTATGTGCAGGACATGGCATCATCTCTAAGATGTGTGATGTAAGTTGGGAGGCGATAATGGGCATCTCTACTAATGGTTTGTAAAATAATGATTTCACAAATTAATTCTTTTACATCTTCTTTACAGGACCATTATTTACTTCTTTCATAAAAGTCTGGCCTTTCCAGGTTTCTGCAGTTGCGAAATGATGATGTGATAGTCTAGCATCAAGAGGAAATCCATGATTTCTATGTACTAGTATCCTACAAACACACACTGGTCATTTATACCCAATTTCACATGCCACATTCTGCATGGTCCTGTGAAGAAGTTTAAAAAATGAATTACTACTCCAGGCTTTTTGGTTGGAACTAGATGAGATTTAAACAAATGACTTGTAAATTAGAGACGTTTTAAAGAAATTGTCACTATTATTGCTAGTAACTGAAAAACCAAAGGATTGCTCAAATGACTGATGAAAGTCAATTGTCTTAAAACAAAAATCACCATATACACTATATGTTGGTAGTGAGTATAAGTGCGTTCTCCATCCCTAAGATATATTGAAGTCCTAAACTCCAGTATTTATAAATGTGGCTTTACTTGGAAATAATATCTTTGCAGATATCATTAGGGATCTCAAGATAAAATGGTGCTAAATTTAGGGCATCCTAAATTCAATGACTAGTATCCCTACAAGAGAAAAGACAAAGGGGATTTGACGTCCTGAGACACAAGGGAGAGAAGGCGATGTGAAGACAGAAGTAGAGATTGGAATTCTATAACCTCAAGATAAGGAATGTCAGGTTCTACTAGAAGTTGATAGAAGTAAAGGAGGATTCTTTACTAGCATCTTCAGAGGGAGCATGGCTCTTATGAAACCTTGACTTTCAACTTCTGGTCTTCAGAAATATGAAGGAATCAAGTTCTGTTGTTTTAGCCACCAAGCATGCTGTAATTTGGTACAGCAGCTATGAGAAACTAATAGTCCTCTGATCTACAATTATAATTATCTCCCATTATGCTCAGAAAGTAATAGGTTAAGTATATATACCTAAAGTTATATGTCATATAACTTTAATTTTATATATATGGTGTTTTAAAAGGCTATATACACATACGTATACATATAATAATTGACTTAATAAACAGAACAAGTAATAATCAAATGATTTCCAAATGTTTGGATTAATGTCATTATGTAGACCAGCATTACTCAAATTCATCTGTGTGGTTACCCACAGAGCTTCTTAAAAATAACATTTCTGGGCCCCAGCCCAGAATCATTAAATAAGATTTCTAGAGGTTTAGTTAAGAAGCAGATATTTTTAATTTCTATAGGTAAGTAGTAAAACACATGCCTGAAGTATTATAACCAAGTTCTAGAAAAGTTGATCAGCATGTTTACACATATATCATAGATTTGTATATGTATATATGCTATAAATACCTATCCATAGATATATCGAGAGAGAGAGAGAGAGAGAGAGAGAGATCTTAGTATCTCTTATAAAATGCACATTACTTCTCCTATTGACTTACTTCACTCATCATAATACCCTCCAGTTCCATCCACGTTGAAGCAAATGGTGGGTATTTGTCGTTTCTAATGGCTGAGTAATATTCCATTGCATACATAAACAAACATTATATGTTCTCATTCATTTGGGGAATATAAGTAATAGTGAAAGGGAATATAAGGGAAGGGAGAAGAAATGTGTAGGAAATATCAGGAAGGGAGACAGAACATAGAGACTCCTAACTCTGGGAAACGAACTAGGGGTGGTGGAAGGGGAGGGGGGAGGAGGGCGGGGGGTGGGGGTGAGTGGGTGACGGGCACTGAGGGGGGCACTTGATGGGATGAGCACTGGGTGTTATTCTGTATGTTGGTAAATTGAACACCAATAAAAAATTAATTCATTAAAAAAATGCACATTACTTTTCAGGACCAAAAGATGAACTTTAATAAATAAGCCTCATTACATTGAATTTTCAGGGAAAGAATATTGAGAAATTAGGATGTATTTTAAAGACTTTGTTAAATTACATGAAAAATATTTACATTAATGGTGTAAATGCTTAATTTATACATTTCTGAAACAAGATCACAGAAAACCTAACTCATTACATAGCTGATTTTCAATTGTAGATTATATTGCACTTTCCAAAGAAAATCACTTTTTGTTTTATTTTACATCTGCTAGATCAAAACCCTAGTTCGATTCATATTTCAGTAAGAAGTTCCATCCTCCAAGTAAACACTCTCATCGGCACCCTTTCAAATATCTTTAGCTCAGCAGAATACAATGAAAAACAGTGGGTAATTAAAGAAGGAAAAGAGACACATAAAATTCTAAATACTGCATAGTTAAAAGTAACTCTTCCAGGTCTTTAAAAAAAAATGTCTTGAATGTACAAAAATGGGAAAAAATCATTCATTTTTGTTGAAGATGGCCACTATTACAAGAACGAAGAAGAGGAAATAAAACAAAACACTCAGAATGTAATAAAGAATAATTGCTGAACAGAAACTAAAGTCTGTGAATCTGGTGTCTCATAGTCAATAACTGCATATCAGATAGAGTAGGAATAGGAATTGAGATTATTCCACAAACATTTATGAGGTTTTAAAATTTTAATACTAGAGTTAAAATCCAGGCTGTAAAAAATGGGCATTAAAGTAGAATTACCAACATTCCTTGGAGACTTAATATGACCTGATTTTACCTTCTCCCCGAAGTTATTATACTGTTCTGCTCATGTGACACACAAGGCAGCCATCAAACTCAACAGTGGCTCAGATCCTTGGTCCACAAAGTAGACTAGAATAATAATGTGCAGATAAAGTTGAGTGAGCGGTCTAAGCTCACATAGCCCGAAGTAATATTTGCATCATGCCTGCTATATCCAAGACACCAGACACTGCCAAACCTCTTTGGTTTTTAGTAACTGTGCCCTACCTCAATTTCTGTTAACTTTCACCATCCTCTTAGTTTTTCATGTATTCCGCTTTCCATTTTTACCAGGCTCACATTAACATTCATGACCAGATATCCTGATTCTTAAAAACTCTAAATATATATTTCACATTTAATGAAACTTAACCATCAGGATAAACAAAATTAAGCAGGACAGTATCAAGAGCATGTTCTTTGCCTCTCCTTCATCTTGAGAGATGCTGTCAGGTTCTCAATGAATCTAATAACCTACAGATTTTGAGATTATTAAAGGATACAGAAAGCAAAGAGGGAAAGGCAGTAGCACTGATAAACGGAGGTGGAGATAATAACAATTACTTAAGTCAAAAATAAGTCTGGCTAAGAAAGATTTTAAAATATATTTGCAAAGTTCCATTAGGAACCTAGTGTCAGTTCTACATGTTAATATCACTATCACGATACAGGCTTTTTGCCAATAGTGTAAGGATGTTTTGTTTTACATCAAAGTAATGAGAATTCTATGGCTAGATCGTTATAATCATTATTTTTTTGATATTTCAGAAGAAGAATAAGAACATTGAATTTTTTTTAGGAGATGCCTGCAGCTCACTGCCCTTAACTGATGTCAAAGGTTAGATTAACTAGCCACCAAGAATTGCAGTAAAAATTACAGAATCTTATAATTTGCATAAGGAATATTGATGGAATGTCTTAAACTAATGTTCTTTTTCACCTCTGAAGAACCTATCATCCATCTCCTCCTTCAGAGTGATGACGCTAACCAAAATGTGACCTAAAGAAGAATAAGGTTTGAAATAACTTGACTTTCACTAAAGAAAACAGACACTGGAAAATGCACCTAAAGGTTAAAGGTAGATCTTACCTGTATTAAACAAGAGGATAATCACTCATTTATTTAATGAAATGTGTGAGCTCCATAGTTGGAAGGTTTAATTTCATATAATAACTTCAGAATTTTTCAAAGGAAAAATGTTGACTTTGGAAAACTCATGCATAGAAAATAAATTCTGTAAATGGTCTCTGACAATTCTTCACTTTTGACAGAAGTATGTCAGAAATAAAACATGAAAACTCAAATCCTACCATTTTAATAAGACAAATACTTTTTCTTCCAGCCCATGTATATGTATTTATTCTTTTACATAATCATATCATTGTTTTAAAAATGTTTATAATTATTATATAGCATTTAAAATTCAATTAAGTTCATATAACATTATATAACTACTTCTCAATGTTTAGACATTTATGATAACCTTATGGATAAAGTTGAGTTTTCGCTTTCTAAAATGCCTTATACAATAATGTTGTGTCCCAAAGAAAACCAGTAACCAGTAATAATTTTAATATTTTCTCATGAAAATCATGATTAACCAAAAAAAAATCCATTAACACGATGATTTACCTATGTTTAACTGCAGACACTACCTCATGATGTACTTTTAACAAAGTTTTAAATTGTCTTCTATATGAATTACCCATATTTTCTCCCTTCCAACAGCAAAAATTGCCAAAATTTAACTATGGTTAAACAAGCACAGTATTTTATGTGAACCAGACTGTACTTCAAACACTGAAAGGCATTTATGCCTGAATAGTAAGTACAAAATCACATCATGATTTAAGTATTCATATGCAGCATAAGGATCACAGTATGTATCCTTTTATTTCATGAAGTTATTTTTTCTGCCTATATTTCTTCATCTTCTCATTTAATAAACATGTGCTGAGTTCCTAACGTGTTATGCATGGAGCTAAACCCATCTTTTTTGTGTCTCAGCGGATTATTCACTGTCCTCTGTCTCCTTTGCTCTGTGTGGTTAAGCAGCTGTATTTCTTTATTTCTAACTTAGATTCACTCAGTATCTGACTTTTAATAATGCTTTTCTATCTAACCTTTTGTCTATTTTCCTTCTTCATTCATCAGCTATTCTCTGTTAGCTACTTTTAATTTAAAGATGTGTCTGGTCTTTATTGATTAGTTTTGTTGTTTCCTTTCTGTAGAGATACTCCTCCTTTTTATACCTATGACAATATTTAGTATCAAGAAGAAAATAAACAAAATAATAAATGTAACGTTGATACATGTTTTCCAAGTGTAAACATGCTTTGTGAACAAGCATGTAAAATGTAAAACATTACAAGATTACTTATATAGCTAGTTATATTTTATGTTGCTTATAATAAACTGAAATTTTAGGTTTCAATGATAATCACTATAACTGAATATTAATTTATTGATAAGTGATCCTTTACCATTATATTTTTCAAAATCAAGCAAAATTTCTTGGTAAGTTCACTGTGATCACTACACACTGCATACATATGGCATTGAATTTGAGCTCATTCAGAACATTGCCAAGACTGTGTCTTTTTGAGTTTAAAATCCCAACTTCTGGGGACGCCTGGGAGGTTCAAGGGTTGAGGACCTGCCTTCGGCCCAGGGCATGATCCTGGAGTCCCAGGACCGAGTCCCACATCGGGCTCCTTGCATGAAGGCTGCTTCTCCCTCTGCCTATGCCTCTGCCTCTCTCTGTCTCTCATGAATAAATAAATGAAAAATCTTTAAAAAAATAAGAATAAAATCCCAACTCTTAAAAATTTATGGGTTTAGCCTTTCACAAAGATGGCACCGAAGATGAAGAAGGAAGCCCCTGCCCCTCCCAAAGCCAAAGCAAAGGCTTTGAAAGCTAAGAAAGCGGTGCTGAAAGGCGTGACTACACACAAAAAAGAAGATCCCTATGTCACCTACATTCTGACGACCCAAGACCCTGTGTCTCCAAAGGCAGCCCAGATATCCTGGAAAGAGCACCCCCAGAAGAAACAAGCTTCATCATTATGCCATTATCAAGCTCCCATGACTACTGAGCCAGCCATGAAGAAAATAGAAGACAATAGCACACTTGTGTTCATTGTGGATGTCAAGGCCAATAAGCACCAGATCAAACAGGCTGTGAAGAAGCTCTATGACATTGATGTGGCCAAAGTCAACACCTTGATCAGGCCTGATGGAGAGAAGAAAGCATATGTTCGACTGGCTCCTGACTATGATGCTTTGGATGTTGCCAACAAAATTGGGATCATCTAAAACTGAGTCCAGCTGGCTATAAATCCAAATATAAATTTTTTCACCATAAAAAAATTTCAGGGTTTAAAATATCACATTTAAGGCCATAAACATATGTTGGGAAAAAGCAAAAAAAGCCCAGTCACCTCTCCTCTAGAAAAGGTAACATTTCACAGATTAAAGGAAAAAGAGGAAAAATAGAGGTGTGATGAATAATAGACAAAAAATTAGGTCACTGGAGAGGGACACATGGCCAGGAGAGAACACCTCACTTCTATCCAGTCCTGCACCATCAGATGTTTTTGTCAAAGTTCAAAGAAAGTTACAACAGGACCCACAGCTCCGGGTGCCTGTGTGTGTACTTTTTATTGCTAGGAGCAAAGAGCCATACTGGTTTATTTATGGTGTTTTGTAGAAAGAACTTCCCAGGTTGCCGATCTCAGTCTCATTTGAACTATTCTGGACTACATGCCCTTTCAATGGCCCAGGACACTCATAACACTCTTAGGTGGAAGTGAGGCCCGAGATATTGAGGAGAACAGCAGGACTATGGGAAGGACCTTCCTGGGACAAAGTGAACTGGGTTTTCCCAGAGCCAAGGCAGAGACAGAACAAGGACACTGTTCTACTAGTACAGACATGTAGGTGGATAAAGAAAGAAAAACGAGAAAAAAAAAAGCTCTTTCCTTCTTTTAGGAGCCTTACGCCCAGTTCTCTGCATTCTTCCTTTCTCTTATCTGTTTCCATTTTATACCCTTCCAGATGCTTAGCTAGCAGCATACTATCAGAGTGGTCAAAAATAATCTTTTTTTTTTTCTCCCAATATTTTGAGGTCTGAGCACAAGATGAACAACATGAAAAAGGCCACATGTTATACCTTTAGATTTCTTGGGGTTACATTTTTGTCATATACGTTTATCTACTGATGAGAATTAGAATTGAATACAACGCTATTTTTCAAGAGTGCTGCTGATGGCATTTTGTACTTATTAATATTTTTCACTCAAAGAGCTCAAGTGCTTCCTAAATAATCATTATCCACCCTTCAAATGCTCCTTGATAAAGTTGAAAATGACTTCAAGTATTGGCCATGAACTGTTTTATTTTGTTTGGGGACATGAAGAGCTTTACCTTCTAACGCAGAAGACCTGTTTACCACTCAGGCAGCACCTGAGTGAAAAGTACTCTGTAAGGAGCTGATAGTTTTATTTCAAGATCTAAAATTTGTATTGCTGAATAAAATATACATTTTATGTTTTCATCTTGCAAATCCTTAATGATTTGAGTCTTTACATAATATGTACATGGAAATGCTTTTAATTCCATATTTTTCTCAGTAAGGCAGCAAAAATGTAATTACAGAAATTAGACTATTTCTCTACCCAAATGCTCAGCCATTTCTCTTTGATGTCTCACACACACATACAAACACACACACAGACTCATTCATTTGTTTTCAAAGAATCTATCATATTACATGCCACGCACTAGTTGAGGCCCTGTGGATACTGTGAACAAACCATACAAAATCCCTACTACTGCCACAGATCTCAAATATTTTTAAGTGAAAAATGGCTCATGAAGGTACATGACTATAATAAACAAGCAACAAATTGAGAATGACAATAAAGGGAAAAATTCTGTATCAAAAATAGAATATACTTGTGCTTGTATTTAATGCTTTACATAATCATGGTCTTAATGGGATTTAAGAATCCATAGGAGGCAACTTACTCAAAAGGCAGAGCTAAATATTTACTTTGTGTAATAATGACTAGTATCCTCTTCTCATTTTGATCACTTAATAGTTAAACATCAAATTTTCCCTAAAACCATGTATTTGCTTACTCTTTAATCTTCACCATAACCCTTTCCCTCCTTCCCCCCCATACACACACACACACACACACACACACACACACACACACACAGACTCCTGATCCTATCTTTTACCAGCTGTAGTTTTTTGTTCTAGGCCCCTATAGTTCCCATTGTTACACCCTCCCTCAGGCTCTTTAGAGGGCTTTGGAAGCAACTACTCATTCTGAATTCTGGTACTGTAGTTGTCAGCCTGTTCAAAGTCATGGGTCATTATGCTGTGGATGGCTTTCATGAGCTACCATTAGCACTCTGGGGGGAGAAATGGCCAACTCTCTGGATTCCCAGCTTTGTGATACTAGGAGCAGAGGATGGGAAAGAAAAGGGAAGAGGATGGGAACAATTCAGTGGTCCTCAATGCCTATCTAACCCATTCTAAGAACCAAAATGAATAAATACAAGTTTATCTTCAGATCTATTCCTATAAATAATTTTGAACACTAAGTGAAGTGGCCTATGATGAAGGTTGCCTCCACACCTGTTTGAGAAACTCTGAAATTCCTTCAGTGCTGGGATCATAGGTCTCAATGCCCATGGGGCCAGACAGGAAATGTAAGTAAAAGACCAGGCTGGGATTAAGGCAGGAGCAAGTGGTGTTTATTGTAGGAAGTAGAGATTACATGAGTCCGTAAAGGACACAGCTGCTTCTCACTTCTTTCTGATTGTTTCTTTTCAAATAATGAAGGTCTGGTATTTCCAAACCTTCTTATTTTATAAGAAGAGTGCTGCAAACAGACAATCCAGTTTGGACATGCATAACTACTTAGGCTTTTCTAGAGAGCAGTGGCTGCTGAAGAAGTCAGAGTGATAAAGGTTAACTTCTCACACCCAAGGCAAATGATTTTATGACCAAAATCTGCCACTGAGAGAATTTTTTAGCCAAACACTGAGTTGCAAACAAGTAAAAAAAAAAAAAGTCAATATGACATATTCTTTATAGAAGTTTCACCCTGGCTTTTCAAACACTCCAGTCATAGCCTTGTGAGAGGTTTACTTGAAGCAGAAAGGGCAAGATTCCTAAAGTAGAATGATGTGCCCTTTTGCTGGAATGACATAACTGTAAAAGCTCTTAAACCAATGGCTAGACAGAGGACAGACTGAAGACCAACCCGGGTGCCATCCCACAGGGACAAGGATACAGGTTCAAGTAGGAGTCATAATCACCTTTGTGACAGTTAGAAACGCATATGTGCAGCCAAAGCACATATCCTGCTTAGTACCTTTAATTGCACGACTGAAAGCTAATTCTAACATTCATTCAGCTTAAGTAAAAAAGGCCAAAATATTATCAATAAAGATCCATTTTAGGGGGAAAAAAGCCATAGAAGGCTCAGAACATCTGTCCCCAATGTGTGGCCCTCCTGGCAAATTACTAGCTTTGGCCGACTACACAAAGAATTAAAATTAAACTAATATGCAGATATGTAGTTCTATATTAATTACCCTGAAAGTATCTTACATTACAGACATGTTACCAAGAAGATTCATATTTTTGGTGTAAGATATCTTCATTTTAAAACAAAATAACTTTATAAAAATATTATTTACCAAATAAAATATACATTCATTTGGCAAGCTGCTGTTTTGTGATCCTTGCTTTAGAGTTTAAATAATTTTTTTTGAAAAAAAAAAAAAGAAAAAAAAAATAATAATTTTTTTTGTCATTAGGGTTAGGACATGCTAATAAAATATTTAATGAAATAGAATAAATAAGATTTAGTATGAATATAAATACGAGATTTGTTCTATATAAGGATATATATATGTGTGTATATGTATGTGTGTATGTGTGTGTGTATATATGTGTGTGTGTGTGTGTATATATATATATATATATATATATATAAAGAATGATAAGGGAATGGAGAGAAGGATATTCTAGTACAAAAAAAAAAAAGAAAAGGAGAGCAGAGAGAAGTCAAAGAGCACAATAACTAATTGGCTGCTTTTCCAATTCTGTAACTGGTTACCCACATACCCTCCTCTGTGTGGGCCATCGAGGGTTCTTCTTTGTGTAGGTGTACATCTTAGCATCTTAGCAGAAATAGGTCGCACTGCATACCACTTCATGTCATATTTTATGTCTTTATTCTTGGTACTAAACTATTTTACTTGCTTTTCCAACATCTAATTGCAGTATGTGTTGTTTTTTTTTTTCAACCTTTTAAAAGGATTACTGAATCATGATCTTTGGAAGTTGTATATAAGTAGATGACTTTTAAATACCCCCACAGATGATTATGAATCATACTAAAATAAAGTTTGAAAATTACTCCTCCATCTATTAATTGGATTAAACAATCAACATTGAACTTAGGTGGCTTAAAGCACTATCCCACCATGTAGGACTCATTAAGAGAGAAAAATAAATAGACAAGACTGGAAAAAACAAGAAGGGTGGTTTCTGATATATAGGTTTTCCTTTACAGAGTTCGAACTCTAACCTCTACCACTTGGGTGCCATTCTTGCAACCCTCTTCCTTTACCATTTATTTTTCTGTTCTCTCTTAATTATTTCTTCCATCCTCACCCTAGATCAAACTTATTTTCTTAAGCTCTTGCTTACTCTAAGTTACTCTATTTTACCATTTCAATAACTCCTCATCTTACCACTTCTCTAGCAATTTTTAAAATGCAAATACCCCATTTTGATATTCTATAACTTGATTGTGGTGGTGGCTCCACAACTCTATATGTCTATCCAAACTCCTAAAACTGCACATGCAAAAAAGGTGAATTTTACCATACATAAATTATATGTAAATAAATCTGTCTTCAAAAATAAAATTTAATTTTAAAAATCCTGTTTTCAGTTCCATTTGCTTCTCTCTGAATTTATGTTTAAAAGTGAGGAGAAGAAAATAGTGGGTATAAATTTAGCAAGGCTTACTGAACTAGCATATTTGTCCTTTAATAAACCTTTACCAAGTTGAATAGTTATATATAAAAAATAAATCCAGGCATATAGCTTTCATTTTACACTGAAATTTAGCCTATGAACACAACCAGGGGAGTGTGGCCAAAGGGGTACAAACTGGGGAAGAAATGGTAAGGACATCTTTCTACTATTTTACATTTTGAGATTCAAGTTTATCCTGGATTAAAAGGTAAGGACCATCTTTTTCTCACTGCCAACTCTAAGATGAGAAAAAATTACTCCTTTTAAGGAAGGAAGGAATGGAGACCTTCTTTCCTAATAGGCAGTCTTACCATAGGGTCTCATCAGTAGAGCTATTAGGTAGTCAAAGGATAATACAATTTAGTAAAGTTTTATAAATGTGTTTCCTCCACAGAACTGTTTCATTAGATGCTTTTATCATCGGAATTATGAGAGCCCTGGAACTGTAGCTGAAATTATTCATCAGGTTGTGCAGCTCTTACAGAAGCCCAATCCCATAAATTGTCTTTAGTGTTCTATCTTGGCTGAGTTTTAATTACAATAGGTCATATTAATTTGATCAAGGCTTCTATGTCCATGCAGATATAAAGCTAACCTTACCTTCCAGAAATATTGTTTTTAATCTTATTTGTTTTTATATACTCTTATAATAAATGGCTAATGAGATCTCTTAATATTGGAATTGTTTGTATTAGATATTGGGAAATTTGTTTTAAGGTACAATGATAAAACATTGCCACTTGCCATTTTATTTCCCTCAGTGTGAGTCAATATTTTAAATCCATATTGTGTGTTTATTTTGCTTACGCCCACATCTAATAGCACGTCCTTGATATCCAGGTGGCACTGCCAACTGCTTCCATTTCCAGCAGCATGACATTCGTAAGAGAGAAGTGCTAATATTCCCACTGACACAGTAAAGTAAACATATTTCCTGTTTGATTTTTCTTCGTAATTGAAACTCTTCACTAGTCTAGGCTTCATAGTTAAATTTCAGATCGTCTGGGCTAACATAAACACAAGGAAATATCACTCACTGGCCAGATGGTGGCTTCACAAATTGGAAAAGTAGATAGTTCCCAGCATAACGTGATTTCCAAATCCTGGAAAGATATTCTTCCCTAAATCTGTTTCCTATTTATTAGATTCCTTTCCCCAGTTACCTGACTTCAAGAAACTTCACGTTGACAATTACTCAACTCTTCCAGACTCCTCGCATTTCATGCTTATAGATCCTCCAAAAATTTATATTCACATTTCAGATATTTATTCAAAAAGCTTCTAAAATGCATATACCCTCAGGGTGAAATACCAGCCACTGAAACCTCAGTAAACTTGATTTCAATAGAATACAGAGTAGAAGGAGAAAGAGAAATGAAACATTTTGCAGTATACAAAGAGTTGATTTTTATCCAGGATTTCAAGGCTCAGGGCAACCAGAGAGAAGTTCCATTTATCCCTTAACTCATTTGTAACATGAAGATTTCTATCCCTTTATTGAAACAAAGTTTTTATAAGTAGACAACAGATGAAACCTGTATACTCAAGGGAGGAAGGCTGCTGGTAAAAGCCTGGAATGACAAAATTGGGAGATTGAGTTAAGGATTTAGAAAATTTTTATATGATGGAGTATTATGTGGCATAAAGATCCAGAAACGCCAAACAAGTTAAAAGTATTAAGACTGTGAATCATCCAATGAGATTCCTTTTCAGATAATTCAGGTATTGTATAACATTTTCAAAATCGTCCATAAAATTTTATGAATTAATTTTGATTTGAAATATCACTTACACATTTTTTCTTGTTTTCTTGGGATAGGCTAAAAGAATTTCATTGCATTTTCACTAGATAGTTCTTTCAGTGAGCTCTTTCAAAAGCAATTAAGAACTACCTATGATCTGAATAATCTATTTTTATCAGAAAAAAATAATATATGGGTAAGTTATCAGATAATGGGTTTTTAGTTCTCCATTAACAGCCATTTGCTAAGATTTCATGTTACTACTTTAGTGTCTATTTTTAGGATGTTGTTTAATGAATCAGGCTAAGTGGCAGCTCAATTTCACAATCTAGGTCATGTGATCACAGCTTTGCAGGAGATGACTGAGTATCTGATCCACCTAAAATTCCTTTGCCCCAATTGCCATATTAATTACACTGTATATAAATAGTTTCAGTTAGAAAGATCTGAGGCACAATTTCTGTAATACTTAACAGTTTGTTTCTATCTGGTGTCATTACTAAATCAGCAAAATATCAGTCCCTCAACCAAAAATCTGGAAATTCTATCTGATTAACCTCTTTTATTTATCTTTTACATCCTAATAATTGCCAAATCAATATCCCATCATTGCTTTCTTCTTATATTCTATCACTAGTATATTTAGGAATGACTGTAGTCCTCCCTATATCAACTAAAAAGAAGTATTTTATGTACATATTCTTACAAATGATATATATCTATCTCCTACCATCCATTTCTATGTACTTTTGGACCCAAATTGAATCACTTCATCACTCCACAGATTCAGCACCCCAGACATGCTGGAAGAGTTGTTATTCCCATCTCCCACCTCCCAAGCACTGAATGATTGTACATTTATGAAATTAAAAATTCATTAAAGTTCTGAGAGTGGAAGGAGGGATAATATTGGACTAGGATTAAAGATTAAGACACATTTTAGGAAGAATGAAGAAAAAAAAGTACCCATAGAAGAAAAATGCAGCCAAGGAAGGTTTTGTTTCATGTTGTTTTGTTCTGTTTTTGTTTGTTTTCCATGATGCAATGTTCTGGAGTTGATAAAGTAAAAAGATAGAACAGGAGGGGAGGAGAACACAAAAGGAAGTGATTGATCAAAAGCTGTAATTGCACAAGCAATACAAATCAGTATCCCCAATTAGCGAAGAGGCTCTTTGTTCCTGGATTGTAGCCTACAGAGAATGAGTGAGTGTCCTGGGAGAAGTTTGAGAGTCCCATGCCTGGAGGGCTGGGTCTATTTCAGTTACCTATTGCTACATGAGCAACATATCCACAACTGTTTTCAGACGTCAACCATTTTCTCTGTCGTGAATATATGGGTTGTGACTCGCGGGAGCACAGTTCTGCTACTGCACAAGGGTTACTCACCAACTGCCATTGGCTGGTGGCTCTGCTAGGCTAGATGGGCCAAAAAAAGCCTTGCTCACATTACTGAGGTCTTGGGGCTTCTCAGGGCTAGTTTTAGTCTGGGCTTCTGCACAGAATGGGAGTTCCGGGACATTGAGTATTCATATAGGGCCACTAGCTTCCAAGGAGTGAAGACAAGAACTTCAGACTTTAAGGCCAAGACTGGGAAGTTTTATAAAGTCACTTCTCCTGTATTCTACTGGTCAGGCAGCAAGTAGAGACAGCTTCCAGTAGAGAAAAAATAGAGTCCATGATTAATGAGATCAAAGAAAAGTCACATTGCAAACTAGCATGTGGGATAAGAATTGTTGTTACCAATTTGGAAACAAATTCTATCCTCTACAACAATTCCTTCCCTCAGGCAAAATCCATTACTCCTCTAACCCAAATTTTATTCTATTACAGAATCAGGCCAGGCTTGAGAACCAGGATTTCTTTATCGAAATTGGATCCAAGCCAACAATGAGTTTCTCCAAGTGCAGTTCTTTGAGTATAACATCTTAGCTCCAGAAATACATAAATAAAAAGAGTGTATCCCACCATCTCTACCCAACATATAATGCCAAAACAGAGTAACTTCTTATTTGGAAAAAGGGGAAAATAGGAGGCACATAGCTGTAACTACTCCATAGCAATTTTGAAATCCACTGAGTATATGTATCCAATTACTGCTGCTGATGGGACAAGGACTTGTATTGATTACAATTCATTTCTGCTCTCAGGGAGTGGTTCTCCTCAGAGCTTGGCTCTACCCTCTGCTTTATGTTCCTTAAGACACTGTCCATGTTTTCAGTTAAGTGTTTTCTTTTCTTGTTTCCTGACTGTAGAAGTTTAGGGGCCAGAGACCTCTCATTTTAAATTCTTTTGTTCCTCCCAATCCAAATAACATAATTCCTATAGAAGAAATATACTTTTTCAAATTATAATGTCATCCCAACAGACAATAATCACATCCACAATTACCCTGAAGACATATTCCCCCTACACTATGGATTGAGAATCAACACATTATAAGACAAATCACTTAAGAATCTTAGAAACCCTTTTGTCAGGCTGAGAGATCTAAGCACTACCATTTCAAATTTTCTGAGATCTTAAAACAGTGTCTTCTAGAAAGACCTTGACTTGGTATTGAACCCAAAGCCATGTTTTACTGGCAATACCTGGATCTCCTAGCTGTTTCCATGTCCTACTTTGAGGATATCATTCCAGCTGGAGAAGGTAGGAAAGACAACAGCTTTTATTTTCCTCACTTGTCAAGTTCTAGGTTAGAAATAGTTCCTCTAAATTCTGATTGAAAGATTAAATAGCTTCTTTTTGTTGATCTCTCTCACCTTGCTTTAAAATAGACATTTAAAGCCTATTAGAATTGTCAGTATTTTGTCTGGAAAACCCCATAGTGGTTTCCCTGGGTGGCTTAGCAGTTTAGCGTTTGCCTTTGGCCCAGGGCATGATCCTGGAGTCCCGGGATCGAGTCCCACATCAGGATCCCTGCATGGAGCCTGCTTCTCCCTCTGCCTGTGTCTCTGCCGTGTGTGTGTGTGTGTGTGTGTGTGTGTGTCATGAATAAATAAATAAAATATTTTAAAAAAGGGAAAACCCCATAGCCAGATCAACCAGTTAATTACATATGTTTGTATGTTTCAGGATATCACAGGTACAGTGTTGCTAAGTATTTCCCAATACATCAAATAGGCTGAATTTTCTCCAGCCTCCAATAACAATTTCCTCATCGACTTTCTGTTCTCCACAATAGGTTCTTTTCCTTCTTGTAGGCCTTCACCAGTATTTGGTCACTAGCCAATGACTCATATTTATAGTTTTTGTTAGTGCACAAGACACTGATTTCTGTTTCATTTGATCACCTGTATGTGACTGACTGAAATTCCCAGCTGCTGTACTCTGACACCACGATGGTATTTGCACAAAGGCTATGCTTCATGTAGGCTGTTCACAGCTGATAACTGAGTGTAGCAGGGATGCTGAGATAGGTCTATCTATCCGGTAACAAATGCACCCAAAATTCAGTAGTTTAAAGTAAATACCATTTATTTTTCTCATGATTTTTTGGATCAAGTTTTCGAGCAGAGCTTGGTCAGGTAGTACTTCTGCTCTATGCAGTATTGGCTGGGGTCAACCTCTCAGCTGTAATTTTTTGGTATCTGGATTGGGCAAGAAAACCCAAAAAGACTTCGTTCATGTGTTTTGTACCACTGTGCTTTTTTCCATGTGACTTTTTTTCTTTATGTGGCAAAAGTGGGCTTCTTTATAGTCATCTCAGGTAATTCAGACTTCTGATGTGTCATCTCATTTCCAAAAGACAAAATTACAAGAAGTGAAGGGAGACATTGTAGATCTAAGACTCAACGGCAAAAGTTATACGCAGTAACTTCTGGTACATTCTATTGGCCAAAACAGCTCACAAACCCACAAAGACTGCTGCAGAAGACAGTTAAATCCCACATATGAGGGGCACCTGGGTGGCTCAGTCATTGAAGTGTCTGCTTTGGTTCAGGTCATGATCCCAAGGTCCTGGGATCAAGCCCAGCATCAGGCCCCTTGATCTGTTAGGGAGTCTGCCTCTCCCCCAGCTCATGCTGTCTCCTGCTCTCACTCTCTCTCAAATAAATAAAATCTTTTAAAAAAATTCTACATTTGATGTAAGCATGTGTAGCAACCATGAAAATACAACACTTGGATCTTCTGCTACAGGGAAGGTCATTGACATCTCCTGTTGTTGAACTTTGAAGGCACCACTATCTACATGCAAAGGTCAGAATTCCTATCGGCTATTTCCAGCCAAAAATTGAGAGTGGCAGGGACACTGAGGCAAGCCCATCCTTTAAGATGTGGGAATCCTTTGACAGCAGACTTTTAGCCTGAGAACTCCCCTAGAGCCTGACTAGCAGTTGGCCTCCTAAGTCAAGTTGCATCCTCCAGTTGCAGAATAGTTAATATTTTTTCGGTTTCTCAGTAATATACTGGTTAGTAAGTATACATTCCTTATATTGGAAGGATGATATAAGCTCTTTATTTAGCTATAAAAGAATTTAACCCAAAAAATAGAAAAGGAATAATTATTTTAAAAAACTACTTTATTTATTTATTCATGAGAGACAGAGAGAGAGAGAGGGGGGCAGAGACACAGGCAGAGGGAGAAGCAGGCTCCATGCAGGGAGCCTGGAGTTGATCCTGGGTCCCCAGGATCACGCCCTAGGCCAAACAGATGCTCCACTGCTGAGCCACCCAGGGATCCCAAGAAGGAATAATTCTAAGTCCAAAACAGGGCAGTGCTATTATTTCATATGGTTTGGAGTCCTATTTCATGAAAGCTTTCTCTAAGTGTGCATTAGAAAATGATGGACATAACATGAGGAGATCAGAGGATGACTAGCAGTGGAGCTGGAAGGTGCTTGAATTTTGTCATCTTCTCTCTCAAATCTGAAAAAGTGTCTCCTGACAGACTATTGGAACAGACAAAATGAGGAAGAAATAACCTGTTGTCTTTATAGAAATGCACAAATCACTTTAATAACTTAAGTTGAAGGTAATAGCCATCAAGAATAAATGAAAAAAAAAAAGATCAGCTGGACTTGGCACAAGTTTGGGAATGTTCTTTCTTTGCCATACTCCAGCAATAGTGGTGATCAACTTCACCTTCTTGGCTCTTAGTGTCGTCACCAATCCATACGGGGGCAGGGCCAGATGATCTCCCGGGTTCTAGTCAGTTCTACAGCTTAAAAATGCTACTACAACTCCAGCTGGATGAATAATTTTCCTTTCTTATTTCATGTAGATGCCATTCAAGGGCAATCTATTCAATCAATAGATATGAAATCAGAAGAGTACTTCTAGCAATTACATTGCACTAGCTAGCTATATTCTCTATAACCTCAATTCAAATTCCAATGTTTATGAACAGAGTACTCTTTTTTGTGCACTTAAATATAAGAGGAAAACAGATGTAGTAGGAGAAAGCATCTTGATAATCATAAAAGTTATTTTATTGCCCTACCTAGCATAATATAATACATATATTAACATGTATACATTCGTCTCAATATACAACAATTTATGGATATATGTGCTATATGTAGTACCAAATATTTTTAAATGGTATGTTTTAATATTGATACATCTTATTGTTTTTCTATTACTTACTTATAATTTTGGATGGAAAAGGATTTGGACAACATCCAACATTTTAATTGATATACATACCACAGTTCTGTCTACAGGGATGATTTCATTTATGGAAAGAGAGAGAAGGGAAGAAAAGAGAAGACTGCAATGCCTCAAGCAGGGCTACACAATCTTTATTCCCACATGATTTCAACAAACACTAAGAGCTGTGCCTTGTTATTCAATAGAACAATTTCTTCACAATTACTGATCTTCTAATTTTACCTTGAAAGTGTGCGTAAATGAAAGAAACAAGGGTGGTATTGACAGGACTAACTCAAAACCATGCATTTTTTTAAAAATATTGGATACATTTGAAAGAAAAGAAGTAGAAAGGTCTCGAAAATTTGTTTCTGCATCTAGGGTTTTGTGCAAAAGAACACATGTGAAAATAGGGCTATGATTCCAAGTTGTGGTTGAACATCCAGGATTTCATAGGATTATTAAATGTACCACAGTATCTATTAAGCACTGACCTTTGCCACAGAAACTTGGCATGAACTCTTCTCTTCAGGAAACAGATACAGCCAGAGAGCCTCTGGTTTCTGTTAGATTTATGCAGAATACTGAGCTGATCAAGCCATGTTTATGGTAGTGGTCAAATATAGACTGTGGAAAAACATGATAAATTATCCTTAAAAGGGAAATGTTGAGTGATATTAAGTCTTCTAAAATTTTAATTTCAATTAAATAATTTTTAATGAATTTCCTGGTGATTAAGCAGGTTTTTTTTTTCCCTTTACCCCAGTATTCTAAGAAAACCAGGAAAATCCCATAATGATAAAGGAAATACCAAATATATCATAAAGAAAGACATGTGCTCTGGATGGGATTTTATATATGGTGTCATTTTCCTGCTTTAAATTCTTCAATAGTTAACTTGGCATTAATCCAGTACTTACTATGCCAGGCACTGGTTTCATGGGAGATATATATACAATCATTCTATTCTCACAAGCACCATATGAAGTAGCCAGCTTATTCTTAACATTTTTAAAATATAAGGATACTGAGGCACGGAGAGGTAAATACCTCCTTACTACTAGTCATACATGCTCCCAAAGACTTTACCAGGGATGCCTGGCCTAACACATGAGACCTGCCCTGATGTGGTCCTTAGTCTCCTTGGGAGCAAGCCTCTCTTCTCAAATCTTGCATGTCACCCACATAATCTACTTTGATCCTTGAACAAGTGATACCCTCTCAAGTTCGTCACTATATTTTTCTCCTCCTTGGTTTTAATTAACTTTGAAAATTGATACTTTTCTGCCAGAAATTCCCTTTCTTGATCCCTTTCTGTCTTGGCTCCTCTTCCCATATCCTCCCAGAAAGACCTTTATAACCCCCTTGGGGGTTATTTCTGTCACTGAATCTAACTATAAATTATGTATTTACTTATCTCTTTTTAGGTAAAAAAAACAAAAACAAAAAACAAAAAAAAAGTGGCATCTTCTCTATACCAGCTTCCATAATTCCTCAATTGCACTATACTACTGATTACTAAATTCACCTTAAATTCAACTCCAGCTTTAAGGATAAAAAAGAAACATTATATAACAGGAGCATGTCAATTGTAATGTGAGCATCTTCAGAAACCAAAATGTGTATTAAACATACTCCAAAAGAGGGATCACATTACAGTGCAAGTATATAGTACCTTTTTGACAACATTTCTCAAAAAACTAAATGAAAATGGAGAAAAATAAATTATTTCTGCCTTCATCTGAAATAATTATATTTTTAGTTATAATAATATTGAATAATTCTATCATGGGAAATAACACCAAATGGATTTATTCATTTCATACAAATAAATTTATATAGAGAAGTTCTCAATTAATAGATTGATAATAGTTATATTATTGCCTCCTTATTGCCCTGAAATATAACAGAAGAAGATTAATGGTCTAAAATTTAGAAAAATGAAGAAAGTATTTAGAAAAAAGATCTAGGAAAAAACACTAATTTTCTTGAGTGAGAGATAAATGATTTTGTTAGGTCCTAAGTGGAAAAAAAAAAAAAAAGCTTTAATTGTTATCTTCCAAGCACCTAGATGTCAAAAGAAAAGATTAGAGTACAGAATAAAGTTTAAAATTAAGATTTCAGAAAGCAAAGTTTATCTTAGTGATTCCTAGTTTTCATTTATAATGAGGCTATATGTGACTTATGGGAATGTTGTAGAGGAAATTGGTTCTTGGTTGTACTAACAAGCCTACTTATAGAATTTGGCATGTTTAAATGTTTCAGTATCTTTTTTTTTCAGATTTTATTTATTTACTCATGAGAGACATACAGAAAGAGGATGAGAAGAAAGAGGGAGATGCAGGCTTCCTGCAGGTAGCCAGATGTGGGACTTTATCCCAGGACCCTGGGATCATGCCCCTGGGCTGAAGGGAGGTGCTCAACCACTGAGCCATCCAGGTGTCCCAATGTTTCATTATGTAAGGTAAGTGTCAACTTCTTAGGAGTAAAAATAAGCGTACCAAAGACCTCCATATACTATGGTAATATACCTCAAAAAAGGAGAGGTACCAGGGCAAGACAATATTTGATAGTTATCCATAATAATAAATCCTCACCAATATGCTACATCAATTAGGTTGGCTTAACGGAGTCATTTTTCTCTAGCTTCTGAGAATGAAGCGATATTGGCAATAACTAGGATGATTCATAACTACAATAACACATTTCACAAACATCCTCAGGAGCTTGAGTCGCATTATAGAAGATAATCACTATTACCATGCAAACCAAGAGTCCTTCATAACACAAAGATAGATGGCAAAAGGAAGCAAAATTATTCAATACCCTCCTGGTTCAATATATAATTGTTTATAAATATCACTTCAGCTGTTTAATTAATCATGGCTTTAGTTCTAAGATGAGTCTTTCACTTTTTAATCTCAAATTAAGAAATCTTTCCATTATCTTTTATTCTTTTCTAAAATATCCCTTTAAAATGTCCTTCCCACTGGTTTAAAACTATGACTTTTTATATATTTATTGAATTTATGGGCCTTAAATGTCTGAAAATATGTCTGTACCTCATCTAAGAATTCCCCACATAAATATTAACATATTTCCATTTTAAATTGTTTTGTAGAACACAATGGTATGATTAAACTCATCTTAGGTGTAGGGGGAAAAAAACTGCTCAATGCATCAAATACATACTCATGTTCTGTTCAAACTATTTAAATGGTTGTGTATTTTAAAACATTTGGAGTCAGAGAAAACTGTAATGAACTTACTTTTTTCCTGTTTTTCTGAATCTAGGAACCTAAGGAATTTTTATTTAAGAAGAATAAAACTGAAACCAATCAGATCAAGTGGGTATTTCTATATAATTTCTTCATTTTCAAAGTTTTCAATTTTAAAAAATATATAGTGGAGGCATAACATATATTACTAAACAAATCAAACCTATAAATCAAAGGACCTATTTAGGTTGTGAAATGGTTGGGGTAGAACCAAAGACAACTGAGCAATAATATTAATTCCTATATGTAAGTTCTCTTCATAATATTCTATTTACCCTTCCAGGTCCATCAAGCACTGTATCCTTGAGGGTAATCTACATAGGCTACATCAGCTTCCTTTAACCTCTGGCTTTCAGTTGGATTAGACCGATGAGAGGCAATAGCAGGAGAACAGAGCCTAAAGAGAATATGTGATGGTCTGAATAATGGCCCCTCAAAGACATCCGTGCTCAAATCCTCAAAACCTGTGAATATATTACTATATATGGAAAAAATAAATTAAGAATTTCTGAAATTGGGATATTATTCTGAATTATCCAAGGTGAGCCAATGTTATCACAAGGTTCTTTAAAGAGGGAGGCATGAGGGTCAGAATCAGAAAGACAGCAAGATGAGGCAGGGAATGGTGAGGGGTGGAGAGCAGCGCAAGTGCAATGTGATGACAAGGGCAGAAATCAGAGTTGGAAAGAGATTTGAAGATGCTACCCACCCACTGGCTTTGAAGATGTAAGGGGCCATGAGCCAAGGAATGTAGGTGTCCCATGGACACTGTGAGAAGGAAACAGATTGACCCCTGAAGTCTCCAGAAAGAACGCAGCTTTGGTAATGCCTTAATTTTAACCTAGTAAGACCCATGTAGAATCTCTGACTTACAGGACTATACTGTAATAAATTCATATTGTCATTAGTGTTGAAGATTATGGAGATTTGTTACAGCAACAATAGGAAATGAATACATATAGCCAGCACAGGGTGTTTCTTTCCTTTGCTACCTCCTTCCAAGTTTGCCATCAGCTGAAAGACCTATTTTACGGAAAGTCACAGCTCCTGTCAAATGGGCCTCTCTGTACCGCTAGTTTTTCTGGAATCTAGCAATCACTCTATCCCTTTTCCTGCAGGCCTCAGGGCCATCCTGCACATCACTTGTTGGTTTCTTTAAATGCCACCCAAACCTAGGTAGGAAAGTAAATTGTCTAATCCTTCTGTTGCAGAGTGTGATGTATTTCCTTTTGAGATGCTAAAATCCTGAAATATGCAACTGGGTCTTGAACAGGGACTTGACTCAGCTATCTGTCAGTTCTTGTACTAGTTACTGGGCATGCGTTATCAAGCCAGGGAAGACAAAGGACTGCCTTAATACAACTTTCGACTTTATGTGGGAAGGCAAACATTAATGAATGAGTTACACGATAGATGTAATAATATAACAGTGATGAGTGCAATGAAAGAGGAATGCTATAATGACTTAATGCTATATATGATATATAATAATTATATATAATAATGCCATAATAATAACTTTAGGAGAGAAAGAGTTTTCCTAGCCGAGGAGGACAGAGAAGACTTCTCTTTGAGTCAGGGACATGTAAGAATTTAAGGATTAAGAGGAGGAAGAGGAGAAAAGCATGAGTGTGGCAAAAAGCAAGCATGAATCAGAGCCCCATAACACTATAACAGGAATGTGGTGAATACGAGGACCTAAAAAGTAAATAAAAATATATTTCAGTGGTTGATACAGAGAGTGAAGCAGAGAAGAGGCTGGAAAGTAAAGAGAAGTCAAACATAAGGGGTTAATATGTTTTATGATTTTCTTAGAGCAAAGGGGATACTGATTACATGTACATGCTTGGAGGATGAGACCTATGGATAGTAGTCTGATGTATGCAGTATAATATGATTAATGTTTTAAAAATATCATCCTGTAGGTAAAGGAGAAATCTACTAAAGTCAAATCTCCTAAGGAAAATGGATAATATCTTCACAGAAGTAGAAGGAAAATAAGGGGAGTGCAGCGTCATGGAATCCATGGAGAAAGAAGTTATAGATACATCTGTCTTATTGGAATAATAGTTCACTGAAGATAAGTTCACGCTATTCATTTTTCATATCCTTTCCCAGCTACTGACATATGATACAGGGGCATGAACATAGAAAATGTTTTTAAATTAATTTTAAAATACATGTGTCACCATATATACTTACCCTAATAGATTGGTGCACCCATAGGAACTCTTTTGCCCTGGTAATACCAACCAGGCCTAACCATGTAGGCTTTCTCATACTTCCTTTTTGTAGGTGTTTCTCTTAGAATGAAGATTAAAATATAAGAATAGTCAACACTATACTGAAGAAGAAAAAGTTCTAGGAGTGACACTGCCCAATATCGGGACTTATTGTAAAGCTACAGTAATCTTAACAGTGTAATATTTGTGAAAGAATATAAAAATGGATAAATGGAACAGAATGGAGAGCCCAGAAATAGAGCCACATAAACATAGTCAATTTCTCTTTAAAGAAAGAGCACAGCCACACAATGGGGCAGAGATAGTCTTTTCAACAAATGGTGAGGGAACAACTGCACATCTACACACAAATCGATGAATCTAGACGCAGACCTTATACTCTCCACAAAAAAAGTGATACAAAATGGGTCACACATATAAACGTCAAGTACATAACAATAAAACTACTATAAAATACCATATCAGAGAACTCAGATAGCTTTCAGTATGGCCATGACTTTTTAGATCCCAAAACAGAACCCATTAAAGAAATAATCAATAAGATGGACTTCATTAAAATTAAAAACAGTGCCAAGAGAATGAGAAGACAACTTTCAATCTAGGATAAAATATTTGCAAAATACAAATTATGATAAAGAACTGTTATCCAAAAATCACTCTGAGGGTGATGCTGATAAAAGAGGAGAATATGCGTATGTTGAGGAAGGGGATACACAGGAATTCGCTGTACCTTCTTCTCAGTTTTGCTGTGAATTTAAAACTGCCCTAAAACATTAGAGTCTTAAGAAAATAGAATAACTCCCCTGCTCTCTTCAAGGGAATAGTGTTAAGATCCAGATCTAAGAGTTGTTTTGAGTGATACACACCAAGTATTTAGCTCAGTGCTGAACATATTTTAAGGGCTTAGTATGTCTAGGCATAACTCTTCATTTACCTTTATTACATACTCAGTTTCAAGTCAAAAAAGTAAGAGTAAACATTTCTCCTACATGTCCCACAAACCCAAGGAATGGTGGTCAAACAATGAAAAATATTTTTGTGAAAAATAAATTTATTTAAGCAATGTGAAATATTTCCAAAAATGTATATCCAGTAAGTCATAAGGTAAAATTATTTTTCCTTTAAATAAATAGATGCTTTCAGAGCTAGCAATACAGAGGAACTTTAATAGGGGTAAAGAGATTTTCCCCATCATTATTACAGAATTTAAAAAAGGCTGAGTTGTAGTAAGGACAGACTATGTCTGTGGTTCTTAAGTGTATACTTTTGAATTGTTCTAAAATCTAACTAGAGGAGGGCCTACACTACAATTTTAATGTTTTACCTCTATCTTTGAATATTCTAAATAAATCATTTACTTCCTCCGGATATTTTCATGAGCTGTCACAGTAAAAAAAAAGTAAATCTGTTATCCAAGCCTATGAGCAAAATACATTTGGGCATATATGAAAAAAAATACAAAAGAAAATGGTGGCAAAGGAACTTTCAAACTTCTGCTTTTCCTACCTTGAAAGAGGACAGACAGATACAGGTAGGAGTTTGGGCAGTAAATCTCCATTTGGTGGAATTGTTTATCAAAAGATAAGTCATTTAGCTAGCTTTTTCAAAGAGTAGGAAAAAAAAAATCACATTTAAGATTCCCATCAAGTACATCTTTAACCAATTTCTTGATGTTTCCACAAGATATTTTGCAATCTGCTTTCTTGTTTTAATTTTATTCTGTTCCTCAGAATCCCAGATCAGATTTTACTAAGATTTTCTTTTGTGCTATTTATAGAAAGGAAGGGTGAACCAAACTTTAAAAACATTCAGCAAATCATCAGCCTAAGTTACCCTAAGGGCTGGGAAATAGGAGATTCTTTGTGTCCATATGGAGAATTGAATGGTCCAAATCAGGGATGGTTTTATCAGACCAAAACTCAAATTGGCTAGAAGGGATAGAGCAGGTATGGTAATAGGCCAATTCTGTGTATTTTTGTTCCATGTATTTCATATTTAAGTATAAGAGTTCTTTAAGCTGGCTCTTGCACCAGATTAAAAGCAAATTTCCTCGTTTGTTAAAAACAACAGAAGCAATAACAGACTACTTAAAACTAAGAGTATTGTAAAATCATACCCAGCTCACATGCATGGCCCTAAAGGAGTTTCCCTGTGAGGAACTGAGAGGAGGAAGGAACACAACCTTAGTTAAAAGATGAGTCAGTTTAGTATATGGGTGGCAAACTAAATGAACAATTAATGGACTACCTTCTTCAGGAGTCCTCTGGATGACAACGGTAAGGGGAGACTCTCCTGAGTTCATGATCCACAATAACAAAACATATTGGGGGGGACTATTATATATAAGAGCCTAAAGAAACAAAATTCAGCACAATTAGACACCCTAGGATATTATATATTTGAATTATCTGATACCCAATTTAGAGTAATGATATTTAAATATTTAAACAGATTAAAGAGGTATTACAAATAGGCAAAGAATTTAAGATTACAAATAAGGAATATTTGAAAAAATATCCAAATGGAACTTCTAAGTATTTCCATCTCTGTGTATAAACTCATAATGATTTTTTACCTCAATGGATACAGATATCAAGAAATTAATTTTGAAGTTTATATGGAAGGGAAAAGACTCAAGATGGCCAACACAATATTAGAGAAGAACAAAGTCAAAGGCCTAACACCACCTAACTTTAAGACTTACTATAAAGTACAGTAATCAAAACAGTGTAGTATTGGTGAAAAACAGATAAATGAAACAGTGTACAGAGCTATATCCACATAAATATGGCCAAAAGATCTTTGACAAGAAACAAGAGCAGTCCAGTGGAGAAAGGATCATCTCTTCAACAAATGGTGCTAGAATAACTACATATGCAAAAAAAATAAAAGAAGTAATAATCTAGACAATGACTGACTTAACAATCATCAGAAAAGTTACTTCAAAATGGACCACTGACCAAAATGTAAAATGCAAACCTAAGAAACTTCTGAAAAATAACAAAGGAGAAAACTGAGATGACCTTTTGTTCGGCAATTAGCTTTTAAATATAACACCAAAAGTATAATTCATGAAAGAAAAATTGGTAAGTTGGACTGTATTAAAATTAAAAACTTCTGCTCTGGGCAAGATACTATAAATGAAAAGACACAATGAGGAAAATATTTTCAAGATATTTATCTAAAAAATAACTTGTATTCAAAATATACTAGCAGCTCTTTAAACTCAACAAAAAAGAAGACAGATTTAAAAATGGGAAAAATATACATGCAAACATCTCATTAAGAAGATATACAGATAGCAAATAAGCATATTAAAGATGTTCAAAATCATATGCCAAAGAATTTCAAATTAAAGTAACAATGATACACCTGTGTATACCTATCAGAACGGCTAAAATTTAAAACACAAAAACAATGTTAATGTGTACATGGAGCAACAAAAACGCTCATCCATTTCTGGTGAAAACGCATAATAGTACATTAATTGTGGAAGAGTTGGCTAGCTGTTTCTTACAAAGATAAACATGGTCTGCCATAAAATCCAACATGCGTGCTCTGGAGTATTTATCAAAATGAGTTGAAAACTTATGTTTACAGAAATTTTTAAAAAATCCACATCTAAACACCTGGTAGTAAAATTGTGAAACACAAAATTAAAGAATGGAACTTAAAGCATCCACTCATAGAGAACAGGAATGACAGATTGACAGTAGATTCATAATTACCAACAATACAAACCAGAAGACAATGAAATTGTTTTCCAAAATTGTAAAGGAACTTTCAGTATTAAAAAAATATCAATGAGGGGATGTCAGGCTGGCTCAGTCAGAACATAAGACTCTTGATCTCAGGGTCGTAAATTCAAGCCCCATATTGGGGCTTGAATTTTTAAGTAGAGATTACTTAAAAAAATAAGTAAATAAAATTAAAAAAAGAAAAATATCTACTTAACTTATCAAGATTTTAATATGCAAGAAGAATTTCATGTAGTATATATTTTAAAAGACCACTGACATAAATAAAAAAAAATAATCTAACTAAACTTGCAGCTAACTAGCAAAATACCAAAAGATTCATAATGGCTAAAATGATGTCTTTTTTAATAATGAGGAATAAAATTGGGTGATTTAGCTAGGCCGATGGCAACTGAAAAGAAAAATGCCATAATAGGATGATTATTTAATGAGCCTAAATAACCTTAAGGAAAATAAATATGCATGCCAAGATTCAGCCTAAAAAACAGTTAAAAGGGGCAGCCCTAGGTGGTTTAGCAGTTTAGCGCTGCCTTCAGCCCAGGGTATGATACTGGGGACCCAGGATCAAGTCCAAGGTCAGGCTCCCTGCATGGAGCCTGCTTCTCCCTCTGCCTGTGTCTCTGCCTCTCTCTCAATCCATTTCTCTCATGAATAAATAAATAAAATCTAAAAATAAAAAACAGTTAAAAAATACAATCTTTATTTGAAAATATAGATTCAAACAATATTTGCTTTCAAATAATACAGAGAATAAAATGGATTATTACAGTAATATTAAAGAACAATTTAAGAATTTATATGGAGAAATTTAACAATCAAGTAAAACTAAACTTGAAAAAGAACTCATGAAACTGATAAAGCTTTATGTTAAAAAATATTGGCTCTGCAGTTTATCCTGTCTTATAAATTCTAATGAAAACCTGAGTGACCACATGACCAAAGGGATCATGAACTTAGCACAGGGAGTGAGATGTGAGAAATAAGCAAAGTGTTTTATGAAAGGGAGAGACTCTAAAACAAGTTAAAAGATATTAAAAATCTATAGGAAATTTGAAACGTGAGAAAAAGGATTTTATTTAGGGCTTTGATACCAGCAGATCCCCTGAGTAAAATTATAGTAAAGAAATGAAACAAAGATAAAAAATTACAAATCCTTATTTTCTATATAAAAAAATCAAATGTATTATGTTAAATTATAGATTTCTTCATATTTTTATATTGGTTTTTTAAATTAAAATACAGTGAATGAAGGGAAATGCAGAGAAAATGCAGCAGGTTCTGTGATTTGGAAATGTGAGTTTGGATAAACAAGAAACACAAATCCACTAACTGCAAGTAACTAAATAATTTATAGCCTGTGGAGATTTAATTGAAGAAACAGTAATTATAACTATTAGAAAAGAAAAAAAAGACTGAGCTGTTATCAGTGTCTTCTGAAAACACTGTAGCACAGTCAACAAGTCAAAAAAAAAAAAAGGAAGCAAAATACATTTCAAACAGATGTTGAAAGAAAATAAAGAAAATATCTTAGAGAACAAAATGAAAGGCAGGCCAAACACTAGAAATTCTCACTTTATCAAATCATTTGAGGGGGCAGGGGGTTGGCAAATGGGGCTGGTACAGGCAGAGAGTCTACATCTTAAAAGGGAAGTAAGAATTTCTTGAGAAATGCATTATTTTATCAAGTATATTAATGTAAGTACCAAAGTCTATAAAAATTTTATATGTAACATATATACATGCATGGATATATATCTGGGCTCACACAGATAGGAAGATCAAACAGAAAAATCTCAGCATTAAGTTTTTCTGCCTAAGTTTGTTAATAAGTGATGTTAAAAATTCGCAGCCAGGGGAACATTCAGAAAAACAGAACATGCTATTTGCAAAATACCTATTGTTTTAAATTTTTAAATAGAGGTGTCATGAGCTCAGGTTAATAATAATACAAATCCTAGAGAAGAACACAGGCAACACCCTTTTTGAACTTGGCCACAGCAACTTCTTGCAAGACACATCTATGAAGGCAAGGGAAACAAAAGCAAAGATGAACTATTGGGACTTAAGATAGAAAGCTTCTGCACAGCGAAGGAAACAATCAACAAAACTAAAAGACGATCTACAGAATGGGAGAAGAGATTTGCAAATGACATATCAGATAAAGGGCTAGTATCCAAGGTCTCTAAAGAACTTATTAAACTCAACAGCAAAGAAACAAACAATCCAATCATGAAATGGGCAGAAGGCATGAACAGAAATTTTACCAAAGACACAGACATGGCCCACAAGCACATGAGAAAATGCTCCGCATCACCTGCCATCAGGGAAATACAAATCCAAACCACAGAGATACCACCTCACACAGTGAGAATGGTGAAAATTAACAAGACAGGAAACAACAAATGTTGGAGAGGATGTGGAGAAAGGGGAACCTTCTTGCACTGTTGGTGGGAATGTGAACTGGTGCAGCCACTCTGGAAAACCGTGTGGGGTTCCTCAAAGAGTTAAAAATAGACCTGCCCTACGACCCAGCAATTGCACTGCTGGGGATTGACCCCAAAGATATTGATGTAGTGAAATGCTGAGACACCTGTACCTCAACGTTCACAGCAGGAATGTCCACAATAGCCAAACTGTGGAAGCAGCCTCGGTGATCATCAAATAATGAATGGATAAAGAAGATGTGGTCTATGTATACAATGGAATATTCCTCAGCCATTAGAAAGGACGAATACCCACCATTTGCTTCGATGTGGATGGAATTCGAGGGTATTATGCTGAATGTAGTCAGAGGAGGACAAATATTATATGGTCTCATTCATTTGGGGAATATAAAAAATAGTAAAAGGGAATAAAGGGGAAAGGAGAGAAAATGAGTGAAAAATATCAGTGATGGAGACAGAACATGAGAGACTCCTAACTCTGAGAAACAAACAAGGGGTAGTGGAAGGGGGGGCAGGCAAGGGATGGGGTGATTGGATGAAGAGCACTGAGGGGGGGTCACTTTTGACAGGATGGGCACTGGGTGTTATGCTAAATGTTGGCAAATCGAACTCCAATAAAAAATATACAAAAAAAAATAAATAAAAGTTAAAAAAAAAAAAGAGCCAAATCCTAAGCCTGACTCTGAAATTTCTGAAATCTATTCATGGCCCTCAATGGCCATTCATCAATCTAATATTGCCATAGTGCATTCCAATAAAAATACAAAAACAAAGAAAATAATAAAATTAATTTTAAATAGGTATGCAAAATGACATAAATACACAATGTCAATTCATAATATTTTATATCTTCTTGTAATAATAAAAGCACGTAAATTTTTAAAAATGTATTTAAGTATAATTAACATAATAGGGGGATTAAGAGGTACAAATTTGCAGTTGTAAAAAAAGTTACAGTGATTATAAAGACAGCATAGGAAATATAGTCAGCAATATCATAATAACATATGGTGACAAAAGCACATAAATTTATTCAGAAATGGAGACAGTGAGTAGGAGGCAGCATGTCATGGTATAGAAAAGTGCCCAAAAATTTGCCTTATGTTTAAAGAGATAACATCATGGGCTGGCTAGTACTCACATCTGAAACAGACAAGAGGTTTAAAAAAGTACAGAAGGAGACAACTGCTGAGCAGGGAGTATACCTTCTGTGTAAACCATGTAAGCAAAATTGCAGAAACAGGTTTAAAAAGCCTACGTATCCCTGATATAGAGCAAGAAGCCACATAGAGGCCATCAGTATTGAAAATGGAAGGGTTCAAACAAAAATGCCTAGGAGAAAAAATATGTAATTGGATCTGGCCTAAAGACTACATACTACCTCGTGGGTCATGGGAGTCAGGTCCTATTGTAGAAGATTGGATGTCTTTACCCAGGGTTCCTAGGGCCCCTGCCATCAGCAAGAGTAGAGCCAGTGGATTCTACTAGAAGCAAACACTCCCAAAAGGAATGACTAAGACTGATTAAGAAAGGAGTAAAATGAAAAATATATATAAATTCGGATTGCTTTTTTTTGTTAATGTTTTTTAGGTCTATTGGATCATGCTTACTGGTTTTATTTTTAGGGGATATTTTTAAGTATACTGGTTATTCTGAATATTTGAATGCAAACACTAGAGAATTATCTTTTAACAATAAAGGACTAAGGAGCCCTTAATGAACCTAAATAAAATTTAAAAGCAAAGTTCTGGGACCCATTTATAAAGCAAAAATAAACTAGTATCTGGTACATATTGGCAATCATGCAATTCACAGTATGCAAATGAGATGGTAGGTTTAAATATTATGTGAAATGGGAAATGGTTATTTTAAGTAGTTAAGCTGCAAAGAGTTACCAAAGAGTCACTTAACATGCACATACACAGATAAATGAGCACACACGCCACCTCCAATTTAAAATGTGCTTCTATTATTTATGGGTAAAGTTTTATGGATCTGTCTTCATGGAATGAAGTTATTAGTCTTTTAAGACATTTTTTTCTTCAATGTTTTAGTTGTGTTTTAATTCACTTTTACTTTCCCCAGCATTCAACCTGGATTCTCAGTACAGCCTAGATTAAATATATCCAGAGTGTATCTCATATTTTAGACACTTAGCATGCATTAAATTTTCAAAATAAATGTAGAATATTCATTTAATCAAGTCAAGATATTTATGAACTAAAATATATTTAAGACTGGGTTGCATGTTTTTTAGGAAAGAAAAACATGAGATTTAGGGACAAAATCCTTGATATTCAAAATATGTAGATGCCAAAGATAGACATACATTAGATATTTTTATTTTCTAATGTCGCAAACCTAAAGTTTAGGAAACAAAATGAATATATTAAAAATAAAAGTAAAAATAAGATGTTTTCCATAAATGCTGAGAAAGTTTCTAACGTCACATAAGAGAAATTGCTATAAACTCTGCTTGAAATTTTAAAAATGGTGACTTGATTACTGGGTAAAAAGTGATTTTAAATAAATTACCTTTTGACAAATTGTTACTTGGTAAATTGACTTTGAGTATTAATAACTTTTTTTCTCACAAAGTTGACTTTAAGTCATAATGTCACTTTCCCTCACCATGCTGCAGCCACACCAATGCTTGTCCCTTCAACACATTCTGCTTCTTTCATAAGTTAATCTTTAGGGATAGTGTCTCATTTGGCTAAACACCCTTGCATTCCCCCTATTTGTCTAATGAAATCTGATTTATTGTCAGCCATATGTCAGCTCCAGAAAGCCTCCCTTTAACCTCAGAATAAATTATATAAACATAGCTGTGATCTATAGTTATTCATTGGTTTGAATATTTGACTAATGATAGTCATAGATTGGATTATTTTTCAGCCAATATTTATTACCCTGTCCTTTGCAGATGTAGAGTACATTTCTCTGCTCCATTGATGCTAAGATTGGTCACATGAATTGTTTTACTAATGGAATGTGGGCCATGCCAGCTTTAAGAAGCATCATGTGTTTCTGCCTGCTGTCTCGCTCTTATCTTTTTGTCGTTTACCAGAAGAATATTCACTGGCTAGGCAGGGAAAGAGAAATGCTTGAATTAAAACTGTCTCCAGGGATCCCTGGGTGGCGCAGCGGTTTGGCGCTTGCCTTTGGCCCAGGGCGCGATCCTGGAGACCCGGGATCGAATCCCACGTCGGGCTCCCGGTGCATGGAGCCTGCTTCTCCCTCTGCCTGTGTCTCTGCCTCTCTCTCTCTCTCTCTGTATGACTATCATAAATAAATAATAATAAAAAAAAATATTTAAAACTGTCTCCAAGCTCTATCTTGTGGTCAACTTCAAAGACAACCCACATGGGCCAGAGGAGGGGTAGTAGGAGAAAATCTCAAGAAGACTCCCTGCCGAGTGTTGAGCCCAATGCCGGGCTCAATTCCTCCTCCCTGAGATCATGACCTGACTGAACCCAAAAGTCAGACACTCAACCAACTAAGCCATCTAGGTATCCTTAAATAATTCTCGAATAAATAAACAAACACGAAACATGGTAATAATGTAGATTGTATATAGTAGAGCCTAATAGTTAAAACATGGCTCATTCTTTCAAAGATGACTATAGTAATTAAAAACTCTGCTTCCCTTTTTTCAGCTTATAATACCTATTTTTTTTTTAAGATTTTATTTATTTGTTAATGAGAGACCGAGAGAGAGAGGCAGAGACATAGTGAGAGGGAGAGGTAGAGGCAGGCTCCCCATAGGGAGCCTTATGAGGAACTTGATTCCCCCCACCCCCACCCCTGGGATCATGCCCTGAACTGAAGGCAGATGTTCAACCACTGAGCCACCCCGGTGTCCCTATAATACTTGTTTTAAAAGACTAATATTTTTGGAAAAATAATACAGCTTATTATAAAAAGTTAATATACAGAGGACTTCAGAGATACATTTTTTTTATTTTATAAATATATATTTTTTTATTTGAATTTGATTTGCCAACATATAGTATAACACCCAGTGCTCATCCCATCAAGTGCCCCCCTCAGTGCCCATCACCCAGTCACCCCATCCCCCTGTCCACCTCCCCTTCCACTACCCCTTGTTCATTTCCCAGATTTAGGAGTCTCTTGTGTTTTGTCACCCTCTCAAATTTTCCCCACTCATTTTTTTCTCCTTTCCCCTACAATCCCTTTCACTGCTTTTTATTTCATTGTTTTTTATCTCATATTAGTAAAATCATATAATGAGACACATTTTTCAAATCATGCAAACTAAACCATTCATACCACAAAACTGTATATTCTAAAGGGGTGTGTGTGTGTGTGTGTCTATGACACACATACATACACACACACAGATATATATATATATATATAAAGATAGAAATTTTATAAACAATGGAATTACATTAAATAAGCTATTTTAAAATTAAGACAATATAATTTTACTTAAGTGGAGAAGAAAGATTTTGAAGTGAAATTGAAGTCAAGGTGAAATTCCATAACACATCATATCTTCTAAAAATAAAACCCTATTTAGAAAAGGTATAAAAAAATAAGAGAACAAGGGGCACCTGGATGGTTCAGTTGGCTAAGCATCTGACTGTTGATTTTGGCTCATGTCATGATTTCAAGGTCATGAGATTGAGCCCTGTGTCAGACTCTGCGCTTAGCATTAAAATCTGCTTGAGATTCTCTCTCTCCCTCTACTCTCTCCCTACTTGACTGCATGCACGCTCTCTCAAATAAATGAACAAGTTAAAACAAAAAAATTAAGAGAAAATTCATGCTTTCATATTATGTATTACAAATGTGAGTAATATACTTTGACTTTTTTATGAACTATTTAGATAATGGACACTCATACTATCATTTAAAAATTTTCCTACCTTGATTTTTATTAGCCTCATGATTGCCAAAGTTTATTGCATTTACATTCTATTTTATAAACATTTTCCCCCAGTTTTTTAGACTTAAGCAGATTTATTCTTCACCACCATTCCTTTTTCTAAGATGTCATAACTCAGTTCTTTAATTTGTCATCAGGATTTCCTTTGAAAAGGAGTCATGAGGTGGTGGAAGGGGAGATGGGCGGGGGGTGGGGGTTACTGGGTGATGGGCACTGAGGTGGGTACTTGATGGGATGAGCATTGGGTGTTTTTCTATATGTTGGCAAATTGAACACCAATAAAAAATAAATTTATAAAAATAAAAGGAGTCATGAGTACAGTATTCTATGAGTTACTGAGGATGTGTATCAGTTGTTTCTGAACTTGAATAATTTGGCTTAAAATAATGTTATTGAGTCGTGAATTATACTTTTACCCAGACATATTCTAATCATATATATCATTCAATATTTCTGTTTAAAAATAAAAGGACAACTGGACATTTTCCCTCTTTAAAGGGCTCTAGATTTTTTGGCTTGAAAAGTTTTTTGTTTTCACTTGAATTGCAATAATGTACATAGAATATATTGATACTTTCAATAATTTTTCTAAATCAGCATTTCTTAGAATTTAATTTTGCTTTTTGATATGTGGATTTAGTTTTTCCTTTATTATAAGATTTTTTCTTGTTATTGCCTTAAACATATATAACTATGTTTAATATATAACTATGTTTAATATTACTATATATTTAATTATTGAATGTTTTAATTATTAATGACATAAGAAGCTGCTTATATTTAAATTGTAGGTAAGAACTGAGGTTAAAAAACTGATATGAGAGAAAAGATATTTATTTACACAGGGGAAAAAAAATCCAAAAGATTAGATAGAAATATACACTGAAATGATTCAGTGTTTATACTGGATTATAGTGGATGATTGTTGTTTACATCTCCCTCATCTATGAAACAAGTTTTTTGCTTATTCTGTTTTGCTTTAAATGATGAGCTTTCGATATTCTAAAATAAACAGAAAATAGAATAAAATTTATAGGCAGACTGTTTGGAGGCCAAAATTTAGCTCAAGTTTTTATAAAATAATTTTGGAAACGTTCCACAGTTTGAGATTCAGTTCACTCATCTGAAAATTGAGGATATTAAGAGTTATTCCACAGGGTTATATGGATTGAGTAAGATAAAGCAAAGTACTCAATCAGTATCAGTAAGAATAAATAACCAAGAAAATACTTCCTTTTCTTTGTCTTTTCAGTATCTCTATTGCTACATTAGTCTAAGCCACTTTTATCTATTTCTTGCACTACTCATACTTCCACATAGCAAACATTAGTTTTTTAAAAAAATATAAATCACTATCATACCTGAAAAAAAGATGTAAAATAAAATAAATATATAAATCATTGTATGTCATTTCTCTGATTTTATAGCCAGTAAAATCAAGTTTGGGTACAAAAATTGGCAGGTCTTTTACTTTTTATTAATGACTCCAGCAAACTCATAAACATAAGGAAGAGGCACTAAATCTTCCTGTGAAGCTTCTTCCAACATTCAATTTCAAGAGCCCTAAGGATTTATTTAAGACAAATTTTTCCTGAGACTCTAGAACTTTGTGATCTCAGTATAAATTTGAACAATGTTTCCTGGAAAACAATTTGACAATCATTCCAAAAATGTAAAATGTATATACTTTTTATTGAGCAATTAAATTTCCCATAATTTATTCTAATATATTAACAAATGTGTGCAAAGATATATGTGTTATAAAGCAAAATAATAGGTTTGCTTCCATTTTTTTTGTTAGTAGAAGGGCCAGGAGCAACATTAATACATAATCGGGTAATAATGAATTACACTATACCCTACGCTATAAGAAAACGATGCTATATAAAAAAAAAGGAATTAGGTACAGATATGGGACTTCTAAATAAAAATAGTAGAATAAAATCATTTCATTTTCATTCTCCTTCACTGAAAGGGAATAAAGGGGAAAGGAGAGAAAATGAGTGAAAATATCAGTGAGGGTGACAAAACATGAGAGACACCTAACTCTGGGAAATGAACAAGGCGTAGTGGAAAGGGAGGTGGGTGAGAGGTTAGAGAGACTGGGTGACGGGCACTGAGGGGGCACTTGACAGGATGAGCACTGGGTGTTATGCTATATGTTGGCAAATTGAACTCCAGTAAAAAAAAATAATAATTATTAAATTTTAAGAAAAGAAATTCCAGAAAGTAATAAAAGGAGTGGAAACAGACATCATCTCCAACTCTTCTAACTCCAAAAAGAGTTTCAAACACCGAACCATCAATAGGAAATTCTGTAAGTGTAGAAGCATTACTGACAGCCTAGAATATATCCCTGGATAATAGTCTTCTCCTTCCTTACTTTATCATTATTTTTATAGTTTCAATAAATCCAAAATTAATGCAGAAAGGATCTATGCAAAGATGCTCTAAGACGGAGGAGGAAACAAAAGAAATAGCCAAAGAAGAAAGTCACCAAAGAAAACGGTCACCACAGAACAGATGACTATTTTGACGAAATACATCTCCTAAGTTTTTGTTTCCTCTGTAAGTTTTTAAGTCAAGAAGTCAATTGTCTTTATAAGAAAGCGTAAAAAGAATGCAATTGCACAGGTTTGTATGGGAGGTAGTAGAAGGAGACAAATTTGAAGTTTGTCAGTATGCATTTAAAAAGTAGAAGAAGAAGAATCAATGAATTCACATAAATGATGCATAACTCAAAGGGCTCAAAAGAAAACACACATCACTGAAAACAGATTAAAGAAAATAAAGGTCTAGAAACTACTAGTAGTTTCTCCAGAATGACATGAACCCTGTGTCGGGCTCTGTGCTTAAGATTCTCTCTCTCCCTGTCCTTCTGCCCCTCCCTTACCACCACCCCCCATTAAAAAAAAACCTTGTCCTTTATTTTCTTTAATCTGTTTTCGATGGTGTCTTTTAAGCCAAACTCTGAATGTACTACCCAATGAACATGCAGATTGATCACATAGGGGATGATTTACATGAAAAGATGCTCAGTATCATTGATCTTAAATATATAGATATATATTTATATATCTATATATTTATATATTTATATATATAAGTTATATATATATATATCCACAACTATATCATTAATTATCTTCAACAAAGGAGGAAAGAATATCCAATGGGAAAAAGTCAGTCTCTTCAACACCTGGCTTTGGGAAAACTGGACAACCACATGCAAAAGAATGAAACGGGACCACTTTCTTACACCAGGCACAAAAATAAATCCAAAATGGGTAAAAGACTTAAATGGAGACCTGAAACCATAAAAATCCTTGAAGAGAGCAGAGGCAGTAATTTCTCTGACATATAACAATATTTCTCTAGGTAGATCTCCTGAGGGAAGGGAAACAAAAGCAAAAATAAACTGCTGGGACTTTATCAAGATAAAAAGCTTCTACACAGAGAAGGAAACAATCAACAAAACTGAAAGGCAACCTGCAGAATAGGAGATTATTTGCAGATGGCATATCTGATAAAGGTTTAATATCCAAAACATATAAAGAATTTATAAAACTCAACATCCAAAAAACCAAAAAATCCAATTTAAAAATAAGAAGACACAGACAGACATTTCTCCAAAGACGACCTCCAGATAGTGTACAGAAATATAACAGACTTCTGTGCACTGATTTTCTATCCTGCAACTTTGCTGAATTCTTCTAGCCACTTTTTGGTGGAATCTTTCATTTTCATTTTCCTACATAGAGGATCATGTTGTCTGTAAAAAGTGAAAATTTGACTTCTTCCTTGCTGATCTGGGTGCCTTTTATTTCTTTCTGTTGTCAGATTTCTGAGCCTAGGACTTCTAGTACTATGTTGAACAACGTGGTGAGAGTGGGCATCCCTCTTGTTCTAGATCTTAGGGGAGGAGCTCTCAGGTTTTCCCCACTGAAAACGATGTTAGCTGTGAGTTTTCCATATATGGCCTTTATGATGTTGAGGTATATTCCCTCCATCCCTACTTTCTGGAGGATTTTTTTTCCAAGAAAGCATGCTGAATTTCGTCAAGTGCTTTTTCTGCAACTATTACGAGGATCACATGATTCTTACCCATTCTTTTATTAATGTGGTGCATCAGGTTCATTTATTTGCAGATGTTGAACCACCCCTGCAGCCCAGGAATAAATCCCACTTGGTCATGGTGAATAATCCTTTTAATGTATGGTTTGATCCAATTAGCTAGTATCTTGGTGAGAATTTCTACATCCATGTTTGTTAGGGATATTGGTAACACTCCTTTTTAGTGCAGTCTCTCTCTGGTTTTGGAATCAGGGTAATGCTGGCCTCATAGAACAAATTTAGAAGTTTTCCTTCCATTTCTGTTTTTTGAAACAGTTTCAGAAGAATAAGCATTAGTTCTTTTTTAAATGTTTGGTAAAATTCTCTTTGGAAGCCATCTGGCCCTGGACTTGTTTGTTGGGAGAGTTTTGATTACTGATGCAATTTCTTCCCTGGATATGGGTGTGCTCAGCTTTTCTATTTCTTCCTGTTTCAGTTGTGGTAATTTATCTGTTTCTTTGAATTTATCCATTTCTTCCAGATTGCCTAATTTGTTGGCATACAATTGCTCATAATATTTTCTTATAATTATTTGTACTTCTGTGATGTTGGTTGTGATCTCTCCTCTTTCATTCATGATTTTATTTATTTGGGGTCTTTTTCATTTTGATATGTCAAGGAATTTATAAATTTTGTTAATTCTTTCAAAGAATCCGCTCCTAATTTCATTGATCTGTTCTCGTGTTTCTTTGATTTCTGTATCAATGATTTCTGCTCTAATCCTTATTATTCACTTCTCCTGCTGGACATAGGCTTTATTTGCTGTTCTTATTTTAGCTCTTTTGGTGTAAGGTTAGGTGGTATATTTTTTACTTTTCTTGCTTCTTGAGGAAGGCCTGTATTGCTATATACTTCCCTCTTAGGACTACCTTTGCTGCACCCCAAAGGTTTTGGACTATTGTGTTTTCATTTTCATTTGTTTCCATGTGTTTTTTAAAAATTATTCTTTAATTTCCTGGTTGACTCACTCATTCTTTAGTAGCATGTTCCTTACTTACATGTATTTGTGATCCTTCCAAATTTTTTCTTGCGGTTGACTTCAAGTTTCATAGTGTTGTGGTCAGAAAATATGCATGGTATCATCTCAGTCTCTTTGTGTTGATTGATGCCTGATTTGTGACCCAGTAGATGATCTATTCTGGACAATTTCTCACATGCGGTTGTAAGGAATGCATATTCTGCTGCTTTAGGATGATGTCCTCAGAATATATCTATTAAGTCCATCGGGTTCAGTCAATTTCTGTGAGTGGGCTGTTAAAGTCCTCCACTATTATTGTATTATTATCATTGAGTTTGTTATTAATTGATTTATTTATTTGGGTCCTCCCAAGGTAGGGGCATAAATATTTACAATTGTTTGATCTTCTTGTTATGTAGGCCCCTCTATTATGATATAGTGTCCCCCTTCATTTCTTATGACAGGCTTTGGTTTAAAATCCAGTTTGTCTGATATAAGGATGGCCAGTGCAACTTTCCCTTGATGTCCATTTATATGATAAATTGTTCTCTACCCCCTTAATTTCAATCTGGAAGAGTCTTTGGTCTAAAATGAGTCTCTTGTAAGAAGTCTATTGATGGGTCTTGCTTTTTTTGTAAACTCTACATCTTTTGATTGGAGCTTTTACTCTATTTACATTCAGAGTAATCATTGAAAGGTATAAATGTAGTGCCATTGTGTTACTTGTAAGGTCACTTTTCCTGTAGATTGTCTCTGCTCCTTTCTAGTCTTTGTTATTTTAGGTTTCTCTTACCCACTCAAAGGGTCCTTTTCCATATTTTTTGCAGAGTTGGTTTAGTGTTCATGAACTCCCTTAGTCTTTGTCTGGGAAACTCCATCTCTCCTTTTATTCTGAAGGACAGCCTTGCTAGATAAAGTATTCTTGGCTGCATATTTTTTCCCCATTTAGCATGTTGAATATATCATGTCATTCTTTTCTGACCCGCCAGATCGCTGTGGATAGGTCTGCTGTCTGCCTTATGTGTCTACCCTTGTAGGTTAAGGACCTTTACACTATAGCTACTTTCAGAATTCTCTATCTTTGTACTTTGCAAGTTTCAGTATGATATAGTGTGGTACTGGCCTGTTTTTGTTCATTTTGAGGAGAGTTCTCTGTACCTCTTGGACTTGAATACCTGTTTCCTTGCCCATATTAGGTAATTTGTTCAATTAAACTTTCTACCTCTTTTTCCTGCTCTTCTCCTGGGACTTCTAAGATACATATTTCACTTCATGGAATTGCTGAGTTCCTATACCTTCATGATCTAATAGTTTGTCTTCCCTCTTCTTTTCAGCTTATTTTCCATAACTTTAACTTCTATATTGCCTATTCTCTCATCTGCCTCTTCAATACTCAATGTGATTATATTCAGGTGGTTTTACATATAAGTTATAACTTTTTTTTCAGTTGGACTAGTTTTTAGGCCTTTTATCTCTGCAGCAAGGATTTCTCTGTGTCTTTTATGTTTTTTGTATTTCTTTCTTCCAGATCCAGCTAGTAGTCTTATGACTGTTGATGTAAATTCTTTTTCAGATATTTTGCTTTTATCTGTTTTCAGCAAGTCCCTGGCTATGATAACTTCCTGGCCTTTCATTTGGGGAGAATTCCTCTGTCTTGTCATTTTGGTTGATTTTTTATCTTTTGTGTGTTATGAGAGCTTGTTATGTTTCCTGCATCTCAGAGTAATGCTATATTAAAAAGAGGTCATACTTTTCAGGTCCTGGAATGTCAGGAAGTGTTTTTAGTATATGCTGTGTACATTCTGCTGTTTCATTTTGGGTCAGTCCTCTGCAGAGTTCCTCCTTGTACGCAGTGGGGAGGGTTTGCATCTTCATCTAGGTGTGCTCTGATTTGTTTGTTGAAAAATCCTGGAGAGAGGGAGGGAAGGAAGGAAAGAGGGGAGGGGGGGAAGGGGGGAGGAGAGGGGAGGGAGGGGGGAGGGGAGAGGAGGGAGGGGGGAGGGGAGGGGAGGAGAGGGGAGGGAGGGGGAGGGGAGGAGAGGGGTGGGAGGGGGGAGGGGAGGGGAGGAGAGGGGAGGGGAGGAGAGGGGAGGGAGGGGGGAGGGGGGAGGGGAGGGAGGGGGGAGGGGAGGGAAGAAAAAAAGAAAAGAAAAGGAAAGAAAGCTAGCCTTGTCCTATTTCCACAGAAAGGACTGCTCTGAGGCACTGTATGACTAGTAGACTTGGTGCATGTGGTGTGCTGCCTGCCTTACTTTTCTGGGTCAGAGACAATCCTGCCCAGGTGTAAAAGCATTTGCCAAGCATAGGAGGGCAGCTTTGATGTAAGGGGATTCCAAACTCTCCTTGGGGTCCCAGAGTTGCTCTCTGAAGTCAACCTTATTGGTAGTAAGGATAAGATGGCACCACCCTACTCTATCTTCCCCAGACAGGGCATGGAGAGCACATGTGCTGTTCAGGAAGCCCTCACAGAAAGTGAAGGCCCTCAATATACAGGTATGACAGCTTTCCTGTTTCTTATCTTTGGCCTGGCTGGGATTCACAACTCCAAATATTACATAAAGGAACGAGTACCATTTGGATTAGCTTCCTCCTCCATGCTAGAGCCTCTCTGATCTCTGACTGCTGTACTTTTTTCCCACAGAGAGAGTCCTCCCCCTGTGCTTTGTACAGAATCTATGTTGTGGCACCATGAAAAGCAGTGAAGTTATCCACCCTCTGCATGAGCCTCTATCCACTGACAACAATAGGCTGTTTGCTGGTGCCTGCAGGGTCTTTTGTCCTTGGAGAAGAAACAAACCCTTTTCCAAATGTACTACAGGAAGTGGAACAATCTCTCCCAGTGGCACCCAGGAGATCCCTATACCACTTTGTGTGGGCTCTCAGAGCAGAGCCTTCCTCCTCCTCAGGAGGTCACGCTACAGCCCTGGTCCAACAAAAGTTACACCCTTCCAAAAGCTCAGAGTTTGAGCTACACTCACTGTTTGCAAAACCTGTGACACTCAATTCCCCTCTATCCCAGTCTGGGTCTGAGATGTTTCCTGTGGGAACTCGATGCCACACTCTCTCAACCCCTTCCCTTTTTTTCCCCCCACAAAAAGAGTTCTTCTGCCTCTGCAGCAGGGCAGTTTTTATGTCCCCCAATTCACTTCCACACACCTCACACCTGCCATGCAGCTTTCCTCCAATTGTGGAGATCCTTCTTCCAATCCTAAGATCAGTTTCCTGGGTTTTTCAAGTGATCTGATCTCAATATAGCTATGTTTGAGGGATGAGGAAAGCCCAAGGTTCCCCTATTTCTTTTCCATCTTAATTACTCTTTACCCCCCTACCCCCCAAAACAGACTCTTAACTATAAAGAAGAAACTGATGGGTTACCAGAAGAGAGATGTGGGGTGAGGGGATAGGTGAGATAGGTGATGGAGACTAAGGGGTGCACTTGTAATGAACATTGGGTATTATATGGAAGTGTTGAGTAACTACATTGTACACCTGAAGCTAATATTGCACTGTATGTTAACTGGAATTTAAATTAAAACTTTTAAAATGCAAATGAATAAATAAAATAAGACACCACAAAACAACCACTAGAATGACTGAAACCACTAGAATGGTTAAAAAGGACTAGTAATACAAAGTATTGGTAAAGATATAGAGAAAACAGAACCTCAAGATTGCTGGCTGGAAGACAAATGGTACAGCTACTTTGCAAAACATTTTGGCAGTTTCTTAAGAAAGTTAAATGTGGCTCATATGACCCAAAAATGTTACTCCTAGGTATGTACCCAAGAGAAATAAAAATTTTCACATGAATATTCACATCAGCATTATGAATAGCAGCCAGCAACTGGAAATAATCCAAATGTCCATCAATGGTGAATGAGTAAATTAAAGAAGTATACTATGCAATGGGTATACAATTTAGTAACTGAAAGAATCCAGTACATGCTACAACATGAATAAAACTCAAAAGCATTAGACTAAGTGAAAAAAGCCAAATACAAAAGACTTTATATGTATGACTTCATTTACATGAATTATCAAAAGAGGACCAAACTATAGAAATGGAAATAAGACTAGTGCTTGCCTGGAGCTGGGCCTGGAAACATGGAGTAACTGCAAATGGGCACAAGGGAACTTTTTTGGGTTATGGGAGTGCTGTAGAACTGGATTGTGTTGATGGTCACAAAACCATGTAAGTTCATTGAAAAATAATTGAGCAGTACACACTTATGGTAAGTTAACTGCATGGTACGTAAATTATACTTCAATTAAAACAACAAGAATTACCAGATAAAAGAGATTAAAAATAGATTCAAAAGACATAAAATTACATTTTAACATAGTCCAAAAGTATAAGTTTAAAAAATAAGAAAATAGCAAAACCATATACGTTTAGTGTTTATACACACATTTAAGTAATATGGAAAACTATTTTAAAAAAAAGAAAGAAAATTACTATTATGCTCCAATTTCTGTTGTTCTGAAATTGTTACTAAAGAAACAGTTATGATATAAATGATTCCCCATATTAAATGAACACTTTAGACAAACATATCCATCAATATTTAAAGTTTTAATATGGTGCTTGTGAGCTTATCTTTTTTTTTTTAATTTTTTTTTTTTTTTTATGATAGTCACAGAGAGAGAGAGAGAGAGAGAGAGAGGCAGAGACATAGGCAGAGGGAGAAGCAGGCTCCATGCACTGGGAGCCCGATGTGGGATTCGATCCCGGGTCTCCAGGATCGCACCCTGGGCCAAAGGCAGGCGCCGAACCGCTGCACCACCCAGGGATCCCCGCTTATCTAAGTTAGATTCACAATAATAGTGCTTCCAATGGATAATGTATATGCAAACTGTGTTTATGTTTTACTGTATTAGCTCTCATTGTAGAGAAGCCATGGGAAAGAAGTCTTAAAAATATATTGACTGGAAGAAAGAAGGTATTTTAAGGCCACATTTAAAAATTCAGAATATTTATTTTTACTTTCTTTTGAAAAAGACATGGCTGATGCTTCCTAAGTTTATTTTTTATTTGTATAATTTTAAAACAAATTTTAAATACTCTTCATAAATTTATCTGTATAAATTTATATTTGACATTTTAAAACTTTATCTTCAATCCTTCAAGTTTGACTTCAATGAGTAGCCAAACTATTTATAATGTAAAAATTAAATTTAAATTATCTTTCAATAAAAAGTCTATGAATTTCCTATTTGTCAAAAAATTTGAACTGAAAATAAAATTCAAATGTATACAAGGTTTAATAACTTTTTACAGATGCATCATAGCAATATGATAGCAATATTATCTCCTATTGGTAATTGTTAAATTATGGTATACTTAACTGTCTGAAGAAACTGTTTTAAATTTCGTTAATAATCCTTAATTAATTAATAATTAATTTTAATTAATTATCTTTAATTAATAATCTCAGTTAATTTATACACTTGCTACTGTTGACAAACTAACCTTAAGAATATTACATATTATATTATGGTCTTAATGAACTCAGCATGGTCCTAGTGAACTTGCTATCTCTGACTCATCACATGGGCACAATTACATCCAAACTAGCCCATAAAGCTCTGTTCAATGTTTGCCAACTGATGATATGCTTGGATGTTGCATCAATGTCAATTTTAAAAACTATTATTTAATGTATGACTTATAAATTCAGACATAGACTGAATAGAAAAAAGAAGAAGACATAGCAAATAAAGTTAAATTGAAAATCTATTATTTTCTACTCACTTAATGGATTTATAGGATTCCCTAAAATTTATTTTTCCTTTTCCTTTCTACTTTTTTATTCAAGTAAAATTGACATAATAATGTTTTGTTAGTTTCAGGAGTACTACATAGTGATTTGAAAATTTTATATATTAGGCTATGCTCACCATAAGTATAGTTACCATTTATCACCATACATTATTGACTATATTCCGCATGCTGCACTTTTCAATTCTTATACATTTATCTCTTTTTTTTAGGATTTTATTTATTTATTCATTAGAGACACAGAGAGAGAGAAGCAGGCACATCGGGAGAGGGAGAAGAAGGCTCCCTATAGAGAGACTGATGCGGGACTCCCTCCCAGAACTCTGGGAACATGACCTGAGTCAAAGGCAGAGCCACCCAGGTGCCCCAAATCTTTACACATTTCTGAAAGCAGAGTCACAATTTCTGTAATTATCTCAGTATTTGACCAACACTTTGCAGACCAGAATTATTTCACAGATGACCCTTAAAGTAGTAATGGCATTAAGGTACAATTAATTATAAGACCCGTAAGTACACAGAACTGACGGTTGCCAAAGGGAAGGAAGGTGGAGGATGGGTAAAATTGGTGAAGAGGAATAGAAGATACAGGCTTCCAGTTATGGAACAAATGTCATGGGAATAAAAGACACAGATAAGGAAATAAAGTCAATGATATTGTAATAGCATTGCATGGTGACAGATGGTAGCTACACTTGTGGTGAGCATAGTATAATGTATAGAAAAGTTGAATCACTATGTTGTGATTCACCTGAAACTAATTTAACATTGTGAGTCAACTATACTCAAATTTAAATAAATATATATTTATTAAGTCACTAGAACAACCCACTCTTCAGAGTAATAGAAAAGGATTCACGTACAGAAATATATTCCTTAGAGTAAAAGCCTCACAAAGCAGCAATGGACTCAAACTATCATATAAACTATGTCTCTGGAACTAGAATACTTTTATCAGTAAGTGCAAATAGGGAAACACATCTTTAAAATAAAAAGGAATCTCAGAGTGTATCACATAGTGCTTATAAACATAAATTCAAAAATGATAAAAATAAGATTGGCAGAGTTATATGCGATAATTACATGTATAAAAAAGATAGATTTAGTCTATTTGAAAATTTTCATTTGAAAGAAAAAGCATCAAAAGTAAAAATGTCAGTGTCTATTGCTAAATAGTATTATGGATAGAGAGTTCTAGAATTTAAGAATGTGCATCAAATAATACAGCATCAATATTCTTACACCAACCATCAGGGAATAAAAAAAGAAATAATGAAAAATATAGTAGCATTTTTTCAGTATGTGACAGATCATATAAACAAACTAAGCAAATATTAAGGTCCTAAACAGCATATTCAAGAAGTTAAATCTGAAAACAAGAAATATACCTTCTTTTCAGCTTCCGCAAAATCATTTATAAAAATTGGCATATATTAAGATCCACAGAACCTGGCATTATTTTCAAAGTAAAAATAATACAAAAATAACCTCTGAGCATAATCAATTAAAGCAGAAATGCATAAAACTCAGACATAAGCATACAAGAAATGTTTTGAAGTTTCAAATAATCCTAAGCCAAACAGATGGATGGACGGATGAATGGATGGGTAGAAGTTAGACAGGATAAAGAGGATAATAAGACAGAAGAAAGGATAAAGATTAACATTATTTGCAAATGTTATTATCGGATTTCTTGGATAAACCAGGAGAATCAATGTTATTATCATTACTATGCCTAGTACCACTATCACAAATAAAAATGATAAGTAATAATCTAATAATGTCACACTGATGATTTGCAGGTACACAAAATCAACTTGAAAATATGATTGCAAAAACTAAATGCCTAAAATGACACCAAAAGATAATTATCTTAGAATAATTATTTTGTTTAAAAATACCTATTATAAAACTTAAAAACACTTCTTTTGATCATAATGCAGATTTAAAAAAATGAAAAGCACAGCTTATTCTTGGATAGAAACAAATTCAGAAAATTGTCCATGCTTCCCAACTTAATAAGAATAAATCGATGCCCCCAAATATCAGTATCTATTTTATCCGTATTAATGTCTAAAGCTATCTATGTAGTTTTTTTTAATTAGATGAGTGAATTAAAAGTTCTTCTGTAAAAAATATATACATATAAGAAGAGCCAAGGAAATCTGAAAAGGCATTAAGGGGTCTAGTTTTACCAGATATTAAATATAATTCAGGCAAAATAAATGTGATGTTGGTTCACAGAAGGACTAAAATTTCAAAGGAATAAAACAGAAAACCAATGCGTCTGAGAACTTAGAATATGATAAAGTTGATATTTCAAGTTTATATTTAAAATTAATTATTCTACAAATGGTATTGAGACAACACCCAGTAAATTACTTCAGTACATGTTATTTCCATCAAATCAAGAAGAAAAAGACCAAGAGCCTAATAAAAATGTGGGAGAAGTATAGAGAGTTCACAGAAATAGAAAAATGACTGGCCTGAAAATGTGAAAAGATACTCAAACTCACTCATAAAAAAGGGACCATAGAATAAAGCTACAATAAAATAACATTTTAAAAAACCAATTAGGTCATAAAAGAGTACATTTTTCGGATTATGTTGCAAAGAGTGTGGGAGGGGAAGGGACATCCTTGTACTTGCTGGTAGAAATGAAAATTTGAAGAATGACTGGAGAGCGACTTGTTATTATCTATAAAAACTGTATTTCATCTGGTATCTCCAGTCCCTAAAGCTGTACCTGACAAATAAAAGATGATCCAAACATTGTATCAATTTAATGAGTAAGATACTGAGTAGAACCTGTTCAACAAATAATTGGAAAATAGTTGATGACAAGTGATTTAGACAACTCTAAACAAACTATTGTTTTCACTAAAATTTTAAGTTCATATCTCAGAAGTATAACTTTTAACGGGAACTCTAGCAGGCAAGGTATAGTAGGTTTACGATTTTTGATTGAGATAAAATGCCAATTCAGTAACCAGAATTTTCTTTATTCCATTTGATGAATGATGTACCATTGTAAGAGAACTTTCTTAGTATTGATGCAATAATTAAACCAGTATCTGTATTCAAGGCTTTGCAAATTGTTCAAGTTTCAATACCAACAAGAGATTAAATGCATGCAAGACTTTCAGATCCAGGGAACCTACTGACCATATCATGAAGACAGTAGAAGCCAATGTAATTTAGTGCTTAAGAAAGAAACCTGGAGTGCTCCTTTCAAATTTTAGTTCTGCCTCTTATGAAATCTTAAGGCCAAGTTACATAACTTCTCTACTTTCCTCATCTATAACAACAGTATTTACTTCATATAGAAAGGATTCAGTCTTTAGAAATCAATATAAAGCACTTAGCATGGCTTAGCACACAGCAAATTTGAGTTTTAGGTTTTGTTTTTTAAAGATAAGGGACTGTGTCTTTTGTTTTGCAAATAATTACTGAGTGGCATTCAGGTCTTATTCATTGAATGTTTCACAAGTGACTGCTTATCCTAGAACTTTTTGGACACATTTAACACTTAGAGAAATCATAGAAGTACATAATTTTCCTTATTCTTAGATTGAAAGTACCCAAAGATCAGAATCTTTTCATTACTATATTCTTAGCATCTGAAACCATACCTGGCACACAGTAAATACTCAATAAAAAATTGTTGGATTATTGAATGAATGGTGAGCACTTAAAATTAACTGATATTTCCATCATTAAATCTTCTATCTTTCTTATTCCCTTTCTTTCTTAGGTAAGTTTTAAATCATGTAGCTGTGTTTCAGCAAATTTAATTATCTTTCTCCCTCAAGATAATAGAAAATAGTTTGGCTCCTACTTCCTAAAACCCATTAAATAAGTTATTGGGTTTTTCCCCCTAATCACAGCTAAATTATTCTTCCCCTTTAGAACACCCTTCTCAATTCTTTAGTTTCTCCTTGACAGCTTTGTACTTTCCCAACATTGTAACTCTCCATGAAAATTTGACAAAATGTAGTTGACTTTTTTGGGGGAAGGCAGTTTTTTAAAAATTCCTTTATTTCTGTATTTCCCATAGGAAGCACCCATTACTATCAGAGAGTGGCAAAACTCAATATTGCTGGATATTTATCATCATGAGTTATCTAGGAATTGTAATTTCTCATAAAGAGCACCCTCTTACACAGTGCGTAGAGCAGCATGAAGTTCACTTATCACTTGCCCTAAGGATAGAGCTTCTGTCTTGTTTTGACTTTTTATCTCCAGGAAATGACTCAGGGCCTAACATGTATCAGGAGCTCAGTAAGTGATTGTTGACTGCTGAATCACTACTTCAAAATGCCAAACATAAAATAAGAGGAAATTTTTCTATAATTTTTATGAATAGAATAAATCTGGAGAGAACATACTTCTGCACAACCTTAGAAAGAACAGGAAAAATAAAATGTATGTAGAAGAGTATCCTTGATTTCTCAATGAAGTAGAGATGAAAATTCTTAAAAACAAATTTTTAATTTTTGGAAAATAATATTTTTAATAGTATTATACTCTAAATCACTAAGAAAAATCTCTTTAGAGGTAAAAGACAAAGTTGATAACTCAAGATCAAATTTTGTTGTCTAAAATAATTTCACAATATGTAGTCCATTCACTTGTTACAAGGGCTGAAAAAGGATACATTGAAATGTGAATGTTCTATTTCTCTTTTTATTCTTTCCTCTCTTAACCTTCCTCTATTACTTAAGAAAATACACTTTCACCAGGTAATTTTCCCAAATTTCATGTAAGGACTTGAATGAATGAGTATAGAAAAATGAGACTCAAGAGGCAGGAAGGTATTAATTACTTACAATAGCCAAGATATAAATGCAATCCAAGTGTCCACTGATAGATGATTGGATATATATAAATAGATATGTACATGAAATGGAATATCATGCAGCCTTAAAAAAGATGAGATCCTGCCATTTGCCGCGACATGGAATGATCTAGAGGGTGCTAAGCCCTTTAAAATAAACTGAGAAAGGCAGATACCATATGATTTCATTCATATGTGGAGTCTGAAAGAAAAACAAAACAAAAAACAAATGAACAAACAAAAAGCAGAATCAAACCTATAAATACAGAAAATAAACTGTTGCCAGAGGGGAGACTGGGGGCATGGGAAAAATGAGTAAAAGGGAGTAGGAAATACAAGTTTCCCATTATGGAATTAATAAATCATGAGAATAAAGGGCACAGCATAAAGAATATAGTCAACAATATTTAACAGTATACGATGACAGAAGGTACCTACACTTGTGGTGAGCCTAAATGTATAAATTTGTTGAATTACTAGGTTGTACACCTGAAACTAACATAACATCTGTGTCAACCATTCTCAAAATATTAAAATTTAAAAAGAGAGTCAAGGAAAATCAAGATTTCAGGCAACTTTTTGGAGAGAAAGATTCTAAAAATTCAGAAAGATTCTGAAAAAAAGCAGCTTATCAGAACCAGCATGCTGTAAACAAATAACGAGAGTAAAAAAGAATGATCTTTAGAAGTACTCTCGTAAAACATTAATTTGATTCAAATTCAGATTATTTGAGGTACAAGTTGTTATCACGTTGTGATTGCCTTTCTTATGCACTTTTTAAAATGATGCTAAAACTGGGCCATATGGGTCAATAAAATATAAAAAACAAAAAGATAATTTGTACTGAGTTTGTTTCAAGTATTTAGATTGAAAATGTCCTATTTTCAATATAAGATCAAAAATAGTTTGCTGAATAGAGGTTAACATAACAGTGTTAAACAAATTATTTCAGAAAATACCTATTTCAAGATAACTCCTCTCACAAATTAGGTATGTTTGCTACCACTCCTACTGTGCTGGTCTACAATGCAATTCAAAAATACTCTCTTTTATTTCCAGACACCTATAATTGATCCAGAAATCAGTTGCTGTATTTGAAATGAAGCTGGCAAGTGGAAAATGAATATGCAAGGAACTCCTTTCTTCATCTGCCTGCCTCTTGCCTAGCCTAATTAAATTTGTCTAGTCTGAAAATTTCCAATTGTAAATGCTCTTATTATTCTGCAACAGTATAAACATTCACACTGAAATATTTTTAATTCATCATAATGGAGTCTTTAGAAGGTATTCCTAAAAATTTATATAAATTTTAAAGTGTATCTTCAGCTCCCAGGTCACTGTATACATTATGAAATCATATGATTTGCCTCTGCTATTTTCCAACATAATTATATCAATTTATACCATACAAGCCATTAAATCACAATAAGAAAAGGTCATAAGGTGAATTCTGTTTTGTGAAGCTTTTATATGTAATAAGTCAATACTGTTATCAAATGTGCAAATGATTAAGGAAATAAGACCATATGAGGAAGAAAATTCAATATAATTATGAAATGCGGATCTCGTGTGCAGTCAATCAGATCTTGGAAAATATTTGTAGTTGTAAATTAATATTAATTAACCTAGTATAGTATAGCTGTTAATCTTGATTCAAGGGCACATAAGAAAATTGGTCAAACCTAAAGAAAGAGGTCTTGACAGTAGAGCTAAACTGGAAAGATTTTAAAATGAAAATAATTTTCTTGTCTGAAATTGTTTCAACATGGTCAATCAACCTACAGATATTTGTTCTGCTAAAATGAAATAAAATAAATAATAGATTCCTAGAAAAAGTACAGACCCTGCCCTCACAGAACTGCAGTCGAAATTGTAGAATGCTTAAAATAATAAAACCCAGATGCAAACACAATGTAAATAAGTTAGCTCTTAACATAGAAGAGTTAAAAGGAAGGGATAATTACTGATGACAGAGAAGGAGAAGGTCTTACAGGGTTTAAAATGGAACTCGTATGTAAGGAAAATGTATAGACACAACAGGGAATTTTGTGTAAAGGTCATGTAAAAGAGAATTAAATTAGGACAACACCAGGCATGTTATAGTAATAAATCAGATATTGCTTGGAATGGAGCATTTATATATAAGAATAGTTGGAGATAAAATTTAATAAGAAGTTTGGGCCAAGCTGTAAAATTCCTTGAACGCCAAGTTGAGAAGCACAAATTTTTTTTCCTGTGGCATATGGGAAACTATGACCAAAGTGATGCTTTATGGAGATTAATTTGATAAAACTTGGCATTGTATTGAGAAGTGTAGGTGTACAGGAAAGTTAAGAGGACAAAAAAAATCAGAAAAAAGTACTACCTAGGAAATTGTGGTAGATACTGTACTGTGAACGTTATTAGCATCCATTCCTGTCTCCTTTTCCTTAGCCTTCTTTAACTACAAAGGATGGTGAACTAAAATACACATCTTGCGAAACTCCTTTTTATATAGGAGAAATCATGTGGTAAATTCTGGCCAATGAGACCAAAGAAGAGTTCTCTTAAAATATCTGGAAAATCCTTAGCTCTCCTGACACACAGCTGCCACTGTCGTTTCTTGCTGATACTTCTTTTACCTTTTTGCCAGGAGTGAGACATAATGACAGCTCTACTGTGGCCTTTTATGAAAAAAAAAGTCAAGAGAATACAGGAAACCTTAAGTTGAACAACCCTTAAAACTGATCTGACTGGGGTATTTACATAGACTCACAAAATTAACAAATCAGCAATCATATGACCTCGAGATTTGTTCATGTAATTTCAAAAATTAACTTTTATTTTATTAAACCACTCTAATGTTGCAAACAAGCTGATGCAGAAGCTATTTGAAATAATCCAGGTGGGCCATGAAGAGCATCCAAAACTCCAAAATCAAATCATAGGGGAAGATATGAAAATACCAGTGGGTTTTCCTATGGCTGATTAGATTATAGGATGTTTTAATGAGAGGGAGTCCAAAAGTAATACAAAACCTCCTTCTCTAGATGACCAGAGGAATAAAAGCCCATGATTTAATAGTCTGGCACAGCTACTAAACTTCTAAATGTAATTATTCAGAATATTATAAAGTTGGAAGCCCTAATTCTTGTCCATGAAGGACCTTGAATAGACAGTATAAACACTAACACATTCACTGGACATATCATTACTTCTCAGTAATTAATTCTTTGCATTCTACTACCTTCCATTTCCTCTCCATCTACCAATTTCCAAGCCACCATTACCCTCACTTGAGTTTCTTCAAGAGGCTAACTGTTCTTCCATCACCCACCTGGACTGCCTTCCTTGTAATTGTTCTCCACAAGCAGCTGATGTCATTTTTTGAAATACAAATATTATTATATTATTCTGTTGCTTGAAACACATCAGTGGCTTCCCTTTGCCTTAAAGGACTAAGTCTTTAACATTATTCTCACAGTATCCTGTGGTCTGACCACCAACTTCTCATTACACAGAAAGTTCCCCCTCTGGACTCTTACTCCAGAGACTTTCTCTCAGGTCTTTGGAATGTTCTAGTCTCCTTCCTTTGTACCTTTGCACAAGCAACTTCTAAGGATCTTTCTGCTCACATACTCTCCTTTAGCTCTCAGCTCAAAAGTTGTTTCAGCAGAGAAGCGATGCCTAGCTCCATTCTGAATGAATCCCTTTATTTCATAGTCTCAGAGTATATACCTATTCTTCCTTCCTAGCTCTTATCGCAGCCTAAAAATCATTATTATTTATGTGGTTACTGTGATTGTACCTATCTACCAAACTGCATATTTAGGATCTTGCAAAATATCTTACACTGTCTTACAAATAAGCAGCCAGCTATTACGTGTATAATTACTGGATGTTCTGAATCAACTCCGGAAAAATACAGCACCATGAGGCCAGAGACAATGTCTAGTCTGACTCAGTGTTATAGCATCAAGAATGATTGAATGATCAAGATAGGAAAGACAGAGGAGGAGAGGCAACTCCTACCTTGAAAAAGTTCTGAAAATGGATGGCGGTAATGGTTGCAGAACAATAGGAGTATGCTTAATGCCACAGAACTGTGCACTTAAAAATGGTTAAAAGAGTTCATTTATGTTATGAATATTTTACCACAAAGAAGTTTTCAGAAAAATAATAAAAGAATGCAACTCAACTGATTTGAGCTGAATCTACTACATATAAGTTCTAGACTTTGGACACAGCCTTAAACTTCTTAACCTGTTTTTGGATTCATTCCTGATCTCACAAGGATTAAGCAGAAAAAACAGAATCTGACAAGTTCTATTAGTATGGAATTTTTTTGATTTCTCAGAATACCTAAATAAGTGTATCGTTTCTGCTATTGCCTTAAGGAGAATTGACAAATACATATTATATGAAGGTACTTGCACAAGTGGATGATGGGATGAGAATTTATAGAGTTTTATTTGGTTACTTTCAAAAGCATAGCGGTATCATTTTAATTCAGTTTTGAACTAAGAAAGCTCAAATGTTTGATCCAAGTTTCCGGAGATGTTTAGCTTTGACAATGGAAATAAAACTTGTCTTTTAATTTTTGGCAATTATGTTGTCTCTCTTAATCCAATTTATTTTCCATATCATATTGTGTGGAGTCTTCTCAAGAGGAAACTAAACATTGTATCAAATGGCAGTGCAATTAAATTTTGTCCTATCCTTTGTGGCTATTTTTTTTTATTGAGAGCAGAACAAAAGTTCTGTTCCTTGGGGTAAAAAAAGTATACCTGCACACAATTTTATTGTAATTCTCCTTTTTTTCCCCTTTGAATTTGGTCCAATTCCTCAGAGTCATGACCAATATGGAACCTTTAAATAGAGACAAAATCTGAACCTAGAATACACGTTAGCTCACATTTCATTGAACAATGTCATTCTCACTGGTTGAAGGGCAGAGGACATAAATTTAAAAGGTACACAATGCACAGCTGGCTGAAGCTGTTCCATGGTTGAAATAAAATGTGAATAAACTCCCCCCATATGGTATCACTCACCAGCATCAGTTTAGGTCAACTTTTAAGAAAAGTAAAATGCTGAGAAAGAGTAAAGTGCAACTCTCGTTATATCAATTATAGCACTACCAAAATCATAAAGAATACATTCTGCATAAATTCTATAATTGTTTTTGTGCATTTTAATTTATTGCACACCCACAGGGGACATATTAATTCAAGAGCCTATCAGCTTCCATTTTATTCTTAGTATTTGCTAAGGTAAACTCAAGATTAAAAACTAAAAGCAATTTATAACTTTCACAATGCTTACTTACATGGCACATTGAATTAATGGGGCAGTTAGGAGAAGGAATTGATGTGCCATTTTGCAATTCTTAAACAATGGTAGGCAATGAACACATCAACTTGAAAGCAAAATCAACCAATCAGTAAGTCTTGATAAATAACTCTCTAATCATCAGTTCTGTTATCATTTTTTACATTAAATATAATAATTCTGTACCTACTGTACCAAAAGAGCAATGGGCAAAAACAGTGTGAGAGAGGGGGAGTCAAGCAAGGACCTGGAACGTCTAATCCCGTTCAATGCAGCTACCACGGGCATTCCATGCTCCAGAACACAAGGATATATGTTTGGAACAAGGTTAGGCAATGCTTCCCATGGTTTAATCTAAGTCAGAATTTGGAAGGCAGAGGTCCGGGTGGTATCCAAGTATGTGCAGGGGCTTGCCTTATTCTCTGCTTACCTTCTTTGCAAATGTATGGTGCCAGTAGGAAGATAACTCAGGATCTGGGGCAAATTAGTTCCAGCTAGAGATTATCCAAATGCATACTATACTGTGTGTATTGGTGGAAAACTAGTACATAGAAAGAAAAATTGCATGGGAGGGTGACTCCATGAAGTAAGAGGATACCATGAATTCACTTGAGGTAGTAGTGCTACTGATAATAACAATAACAACAAATTTAAATATAAACAGAAAATGTTTATATGTCCATTGCATACTAGGTACTATTTGAATCCCAGGAATATGCAGGTAACAGGACCTAGCCCTTCCAAGATTTTAAATCCAAGACAAATGATTGGAGTAGATTCTGAATCCTATCACAGAGAAGAAATATTAACCCCATCAAGATATTTAGGAAAGTTTTCCCAGAGTAGGGGATTCCTGAGCTGAGTTGTGGAAAGTAAGGATACTTTATCTGAGTGGATAAAGATAAGAAAAAAGGACTGAGGGGGGAGGAGCATAAGGTTGTAAAATAACCCAACTTTAAGTTATTATTACTAATGTTGGAAGTGTGAATTAAGAAATGAAGATTGAATTAGAAGACAAGTCATAAAGTAGATGACCACATAGAATGACCTTTATATTGTAAAAGCAATGCAGTAAAGACAATCCACTATTGGTGGTCTTCAAGCAACCTTGCATATCCTTGCTAATTATACCAGATTGCTTCAGATCCAGTATACTGAGCACTTTTAGGTACTCACATAGGCAAATAAGCCATTTACAACCACTACCATATAACTGCTCATATTCTAGAGTTAAAAATGGGACTGGCTGGTTTGCTTCTATAATGTGTGTTTCTTGCTCCAAAATTGCTGCATTCCTGGGTTTCTCAGATGAAAGGCCAAGGACTGCACAGGCAGCATTCATGTAGGCCCAATGTATCCACGTGGTGGACATAAGGGTAGTAAAATTGATGCAGATACATTGGTGCTCATTGTTTGCTGGGCCATGGGGAATAAATTATTTTCTTCTTTGGCTCTGGAGCCTTCTGACACCATCCAAACAATTGTGGTAGTTCAACTATTAGCTTAAAAGTAGTGGTAAAATCTCATACTTTTCACAGTTTTTGACACTTGACTATACTATGAAGAGTAAATTGAGCAAACTTTGTTTCCTGACTTAGGAACTACTGACATTTTGGGCTGGACATTCTTTATTGTGAGGGTATTGTCCTGTGTACTGTAGGATGTTTAACAGCACCTTTTTACTCCACTAACTAGATGCCATTAGTTCCCCTCCACTGTAACAACTAAAAATGTCTCCAAACATTTCCAAAAGTCCTCAAGGGGACACTGTTGAAAACCACTGGAGTAGGGCAAAGACTAAAGTTTGAGGGATTAGGTAAGAGAATATCACAATATCTACAACAAAGGAAAGAACTAGGAGAGTGTAACAGCATTGGATAAGAGAAAACAAATTTAAGAACTACTATGAAGTCTGATTACACAATGTCACAAATGGATTATTACCATCCTCCTGGACTATATTATGGTAGAGCAGGATGGTTAACACAGCCCCGGGGCAAGATCATGAATGAATGCAGCTCTCTATCCCAGAAGAATGCAAGCTTCTTTTGATTATTTCTCCTGCTAAAACCGGGGGGCTGGGGGGGGGGACCCACATTTGCCAGACCTATAGCCACATTTCAATTTCCAGAGGCCATATTGATCTATTTCACTAGAAATTTCATATATACACAGCAACTGTGAATCAGGCAATCTTTTGGTTAACTTTACCATATTCCATCATCATCCACCATGATACATTTGGTTTTTGAAGGAACTAGGCTATTGAAATAAATGGGGATATGGTGAATACGAAAATTCCTGTATTCTTTAAGTCTCTGATTTACTATTATGGTCAGAATCAGATAGAATTACTTTCAGGGGCCTCCTCTTTTACTTTGCTACCGTGTTAACTCCTTTCCACAGTTAATAGAACCAGTATGAATATTATGCGGGCTGCTAACTATAACCAGTCTGATTATGCACTCAGGGTTCAAGGAAATGACTTGGAGATTGGTCCACAGACCCATTAGATCTCTGTGAAATAAGGTGGCATCACGACTTCATTGTTACTGGGCCTCTATATGCCCTCATTTTACAGTGGGAGAGATGATATTTGGGTTCCCTTGAATAAAAGTCAGCTTATACTCTGTCTTCAACAATCATCAAATGATGTTGCCTTTTCCCCAGAGCCAACTTACTCTGCAAAATGGGTCCCCTTGCAGAAGGACTGGATAACTGCTAAGATATTCCCAGGGTAAGAGGAGGGATTTTTCCAAAATACCCTCTCCACAAACTCTCTCCTAAATTCTTTTATGAACTCCATATACACACAAGGTAGGGAAGGGATATAAGAATTACCTAACAAAGGGTCGGTTACCTACTTTTTGCAAAACCTTCATGGTGGTCTACCATATAATTCATTGTGGCTTCTGAGAGCTACATCATCAGACCCCAGACAAAACTGAGACAGCAATATCCAATTTTAAGCATCCTACTATAATAAAAATCAAACAATTTCTAAAAATTCATTTTATTTTTTTTTAAAGATTTTATTTATTTATTCTTGAGAGATAGAAGGAGAGACAGAGCCAAAGACACAGGCAGAGGGAGAAGCAGGCTCCATGCACCGGGAGCCCGACGTGGGATTCGATCCCGGGTCTCCAGGATCGCGCCCTGGGCCAAAGGCAAGCGCCAAACTGCTGCGCCACCCAGGGATCCCCCAATTTCTAAAAATTCAAATTATGGTTATAAAAATAAAAAGAATACATCTCATCATAGATTACAGAAAGAAAAGAAGTACAGAAAAAATACAGGAAAACATTGCCTATAATTCTAGCAACCACAAACAAACAATATCATTTTGATTTATTTCTATGTAGTTATTTCTTATTCTGTGCTATGGTTCTCTGCATATTAGGTAACATTCCATATAGTACTTCCTATTTTTTTTTTGTTTACTTAACTCTGGCATTTTCCATAGTATTCTAAACACTTCACAAACAAGACCTAATAGGGATACACTTGCCCACTGAGAATATGTAGCACGATTTATTTTTCTCTTCTTCTATTGTTAAACATTATGGTTGGCTCCCAATTTTAATTATGAATGTTAATATCATAAATACCTTTTTCCCCTGGCATTTTTTCCCCTAGATTCAAGCTTCATAACCTATTCACAGAGGCATAATTACTTTTTTAAAAGGAAACTCTTCAAGATTTAAAGCCTTCTCATTGGTCTAATTCCAGGAACTCTCACTGTTGTTTTATCCTGGCAAGATAACCATTGAAAAGGCTAAAAAAGGTTCAGAATAGAGAGAGGCAGAGGCCCCAGTCTAGTGGCACTTCTGAGACCTTTAAAAGGATAGATAAAAGCCCAAGGCACTGGGATCATCACATATGACAGGTACTTTTGTGAGATGATTTTCACTAAAATAATCACACTTAGTTTGTAGACCTGAAGACTGAAATACTATTAGAGACAAAGTTCTTTAGTGTAAGGAAGTAATGAAATCCTAAAAGGCTTATAGGTGATGTGGGCCACATGAAGACAGGAGGGGGCTTAGTGGGTCTGCAGCAAAATGTGCCCATATAAGATAAGAATCACTGCTCATCCTCAAATAGGCTTGTCAGATTTAGTAGCAAAAACACAGGAAGCCCAGAGAAATTTGAATTTCAGATAAACAAGGACTACAACTCTATTTCTTTAGTGTGTCTTACATATTACATGGATGTAATATATTAAAACATTGTTTATTGATTACTGAAAATTCTACTTATTTTGGGCAACCTTGTATTTTATCTGACAATTCTAGCCTCACCCTGTTGTCACTGTCCAGGAGGGTAGGGGTTGGATTGCTTCAAAGCTCTCAAGAGCTACCAGAAATCTGGTTTCTTGTGAAGTCTCTTTATTTCTAAATTTTAGCAACTAGTTCAAAATGTTTTTAAAAACACATCTGGAGGCCAGATGATAGCAGCAAGCCATCATCTGGAACTCTGATATTAGATTATGATCCAGAATAGAATAAAACATATCTACCATTGGAAGGAACAGTTCTAATGCATATTAATCATGTCTTCTTGTCAGTGATTTTCTGAGAGCTAACGTAGACAGGGGGCAGACAGAGAAAAACCATGTGGCCACAACACTTTCAGAGGAAGTTGGGAAAAAGAAGAACAGATTTAGAAAAGTCTCTGGATACCACACCTACATTCCTGTTTGACTTGGACAGAACCAGCCCTTGACTTTCAAAAGTCAGAGAATGCCCTTGAAATTCAAATAGGTTTCAATAACCATAGTCAGATCAACCATTTTAAGGTAATCCCAAGGAATACACAAATTTTTGCTGTATTTAAATTTCACAAGGAAGAGCTTCCAAAAAAAAAACAAAAAAAAAGTTATTTGAGTTAACATTTTTTCACTTTAAACCTCTATTTGTTAATTGAGCATGTTTATGTTTCTTCAGTACTAAAATTGAGATAATTTTAATTGAAAAATTTTCTGTATCTCTACTAGGTAAGAATTATTTCCTCTGATGATGTGCAAGTCCCAAAGTCCTAATTAAAATAAAATAATGGCTTTCCAATCAGTTGTGGGAAGGAGACATTTAGAGAATTACCTTGAGGCACTTTGCAAGGAATACCATTAAAAATGATGAATATAGGTAGCTGAACATTTTGCTGCTGCTAAATTGAATTGAGAGGATAGGTGAAAGAGCTTTTATTTACTTGGTGCCAAGCCTTGATGCATTCGTATAAATTGCTTGGCATATGCGGTATTATGAGTCAAACAGCTTTGCTCCTGCAAAATAATTCTAGATGCAGAGTTGCCTAGAAGGAATTTCCAGAATTTTATGTTCAGCATGTATATTCAATTCTTAACAATTGCTGGAATAGGAGTGACAATGTATACTTGTTATCTTCGCCTGGGGTATAAGCCTTCAGTCTGGAGCTGAATTACAGATTTCTTAGTGAGTTGTTTAATTAACTAATAAACATAATTCAATTAGAAATGACATTCAAAATCTTTAACATCCTGACATAGCACTGATCAGTCGGAATGGACACCAAAGCAATTAGAATAGATATTTGCTACAAAAAATTTTTTTAATGTACTCCTATACAAATATATTAGCACTGTACACAGACCAGAGAGAGATGCTATAAAAGAACGGGGAAAAAAATTAGGACCAGATTTTACCTTCAAACTGTATACTAATATAACTGATGTTTATATTAGAAGGCAACCTCTCTGATTATCATTTAATTCACTGGCTCATTAGGGTACATCCCAGGGTAGAAAAACCGAGGAGGAAACAGAGGAAAAAAACAGAAAGTGGAACATCACAACCAACCAGTTCTCTTCTCTATAACATGCAGGCTGGTTTGGTTTGCAATACTGGTGCAATTATCCCCCTCCTGGTAACCAGGCCCCTTTTCAATTTAACTTTGAGGCTCCTCCCATTAATTGGGAGGCTCTTTCACTTCCCTTTGTATTAGGCAGGCCTTGTGTTTTGCCTTGACCAAAGGTAGAAATGTGTCACTTCTGAGCCTTGACCTTGAGAGGCACACACACTTCCAAGTTCTTTTTTTGAAAATTGCTGCCACCATGCAAGCAAGCCTAGGATGGCCTGCTAGCTGATGACGGCACATAGGCAAGTCACCCTGTTGCCCTAGTCAAATTGCCAGCTGAGTAAGTTAACAAAGAAGCTCAGCCAACATTAATCCTGGCCAGATGAGCAGAGGTATCCAGCTGACCACACACTTGTGAAATATAATAAATAGTTGTTGTTTTAAGTCACATTTTAAAAAAATGGGGAGGTGATTGTTGTGTAACAAATGATGACTACAACTGGCCTTGCTAATTTAAAAAAAGAAGCAGAAACTAGAGTTTTTGTTAGCAGATAAGAATAACGAATATACTGTATGTCTCAAGTTTTACAGGAGTGTCCGGAATGCTTCAGAAATACATTTTATTCCTTCACATTTCTACAGTGATGAGGTGGACAAAAAGGTAGCTGTTTGAATACAAGGGAATGGGCTGGTGGGTGGAGATAAAGATTTTTTTTTTTTTGTATATAATTTAACACTAAAATGGAGAAATAAATTTGCAATAGTCTGCATATTATTTTTTTATTGATGCTACAGATAAAAATAGGTAGAAACCACTTCTAGAAAACATCTTTTCACTTCATGTCCCAATGTTGAAAACCTTCTGAAATCAAAATAGATCTAGTAAAAAGATATTTCTTGAAAGCTATTTCTTAAAAAACATGTACCCACAATGTCACACTTTAAATGTCAATTTCTAAGGATCACTAGGGAAAGAAGTTGACCTTTCTCTTCATTTAAATGAAAATATTTGGGTCCATATGGTACTTTTGATTTAAATGTCATTGATTTTTCAATAAATGATAATAAGGATGCTGGCATTAAACACTCCTAGTTCTATGTGTGTGTGTGTACATATATATATATATATATATGTACACACACACACATACACAAATATACATGTATTTTTTTTTCTGGATGCCAAGACCATACAGAATTAGAGCTGGAAAACTGTCACTGAGGGGTAAATACTGCATAAGGTTAAAGATAATGTGAAGCGTGAACTTCAGTAAAGACCATAGTGACTGTTATTTCATTTTTTTTGTGACTGTTATTTCAGAAGAATTACAAATGAGATGGACATGACTGATTTATAATGCCCCGAAATGCTGACAAGATGGCCAACTAGCATGGGTTTTTGGCTCACTCCTCTAAAATCAGCTTGGGAGAAGCTATGGAAGTAAGATAGAAACATGGATCTAAGGAACGAACATTTCAAGAATGGAAAGCCTCTGGGAACCTAACACTGAAAGAATGAAACAAAGACTATCTTGAGCTAGTGCATATGGAGTATGGAGGTGGGGGTGGGGTCTCAGGAGTGGTTACAGTCATGATAAAGCCTGTGCAAAGGGGCCCTGCACTCTTTTAGAAGTGGCTGGGATGAACTATTTACATTATATTCTCAAACTATGCTCAAAATCCCTTAAGACAATCATAGCCTGTATCACTCATGGATACTAACACTAACAGTGAAGTGTGCAGAGAAGCATCAAGCAGACTGAAAGCCCATGGGGTGAGGAGTAAATGAAACAGGTGCAGGCTGTCAGCTTGAGCTTCAGGTAGTCACTCCACTACTGCCTTTCCCAGTGGAGAGTCAGTGTTTTAAAAGTCATGGAATTTATTTATTCAGGACAATCCCTGACCAAATGAGTTGCCCTAAGTCACGGTAGCAAGTAAAAGTAGTTCTAAGGAACTTTGGTACATGTGGGGCAACTGGACTCATATAACCAATAACCTACTGGACATTTCCCTTTGAATGCTTCATTAGGTACCTTAGTTTTTATATGTCCTAAATAGACATTTTCTTCTCCTTAAAATCTACTCTTTTTTGTTTTATCAGTGAATGTAACTATCATCCATATATCTATCCAACCCAGAAACTTGAGAAACATTCCAGCCTCTTGGCAATACCATTTGTTACTAAATCATGTCACATTTCCCTGCTAATATTCATTTCCTCCATTCCCACTGCTATTGCCTTAGATATACAATTTTAATTTATATGGTGCTAAATATAATTTATGTAGTGCCATATATAATTTACATAGAGCCATAAATAATTTTGCCACCAGGTTATCATTGTCCCTGATGACATTATCATCAGAACAAGCTTTCTAAAACAAAAATCTGATCACACAGCAGGATAAAATCTTCTTCTTGATAAAGTCCTCTTCTTGATTTCCAGAATAGGTACCATTCCACATAGGTAAAATATATAATATTTTTAAAGATATACAGAGAAAAAAATTGCTTATGCTAATACTTAGCCATCTATGTTTTGGAGATGTTTTCATATTAAAATCATGCCCATTAGAAGATGATTTGGTCTCCCTATTATTTCAGTTTATAGTGTTAATGATAATAATTTTTAATGAATGGCTCTGAATTATCCATTATGTGATTTAATTATTTTTAATTTTCCAAAATTACTGCCTGGATAACTACCCTCTCTCGTTTTTAAAGACTGGCCACATTTCAATACAAGGATTAAAGAAATGGTTGAAGGAAAAGATCACTCTTCAGCCTCATCAGCTCTTTTCTTCCCATTGTCAGGGGAGACTGCTCAGTCACCAAAAGAAATCTCAAATCCACTAGAAAGTATGATGCAATCTCTCTACTGAAGGATGTGGAATGGAGCAGGACTCATTTTTGTTTTGCCACCATGTCTCTCTTCAGTTTTCCTAACACAATTAAGTGCGTTAGGACTGGTGTATATGCATATTGAATATATAGGATAATATCAATGGCTAGTATAAATAGAAAAGATATAAAGTTCTTAATTTTTACTCCTCCAGAGACTCAAAGTAAAAGCTTTTATAGAATTAGAAATCTCATTACACTTATTTTCTTATAGGATCAGGGATCTTGATCCTATACCCTGAGGTCTGAGGATTCCTTATCCATGAGCCTTTTTCTAGGACTCCCAATACTCACATCTCCTGTGTAAAACAAACAAACCCGACCTCTAATCACAAGTAGGATCCTGCTCCCTATATTCATTCTATCTCTAGTCCACATGTATGCCCCAGGCCATGACACTCTGTCTGGAAACACAATCCGGGCTTAAGACCAGCCAGTAATCGAAGTCCCTTACAAGAATAGCAGTTGCAGTGGGAGGCACTCTAACTTCTATGGCCCAGTTTGAAACTAGCTCCCCAGCTTGGATTTTACTTTTGAGGTCTTTTGATTTACTTTTGATTTTACTTTTCAGCCACTAATGTGAGATGAAGGCTCATCTAGTTCTCTGACTACTCAACCTGTTAGATTAAATACAAGATCCTTCCCTAATGCAGGCCCTAATTTGGGGGCTGGCACTAGTGACAGTGAAGCACATACTCCTTCTTTTAGCATCTATGAGACCCCTACCACACACTTGCACATTTGCTTTTCTACTCCTTGAACGCAAGCAATACAAAAAAAGGAAACATATTACTTGTAATGGCTTCTCTTTTTGGAAGTTCTCAAGACAGATCACTCTAGGAAGGATTCAATTAATTTCTCCAATTGTCCTCAATCTTCATCTTGTGGAATTTGCAGATGAGTTAAAAAGAAAAGAAAATCATAGCCAGTTGTTACCAATACATGTATTTTTGTCCCTCTTTCCCATGTCTAGGCTGTTCTGTCTGCCTTCTGAGTTCTGATTTTCTTTAAACAGTCAAGTCCAATAAACTATTGTCTGACTTAGTGCCTGACATAACTCCCTAAATAGATGGCTACATTAAGAAGTTGCTGAATAGAAAAACATAGGTCATGGTAAATGTGCACACCTCCTGAACTATGGTACATCTTACCTGCTCCACTTTTATTTTCTACCCAGAGAAATGGGTTATTTCCCATTTCATGAAATACAGAGTATCAGAATGTTGAATACAAGACAAAATCCTGGCACTAGTGTCTCAAAGCAATGCCATAGCTAACTGAAACTCAAAAGGACTTTTATTAAAATCGAAAAATAAAAGACATTTATTCCAGTCAGTTTAATCCAGTGGCTCCTCTGGGTCTGTAAGGGTCAAAGTACTGCAGTTGCCCTCTGAGGGAGACGCCAGCCAGCTATTCACCTCATCTCTAGCATTCCATTCTCAGCTCCTGAAGCTACAGTGGATGAAATCCCCAGATATAACTAAATTAAATTAACTAAACTAAACTAAATTTATTTAACTAAATTCTGGTATGTCTGCCTTGCCAAATAAGGCTATTTTGCTTGCACTCATCATCTCTCCCCCCTGAGTATTTATTATCACCCACTGTTTGCTAGCACTGTCCTGGTCATTTTAAGGATTTCAAGATTGTGATCTAGGTGGCAAGTAAGACAAATGCACAAAAATGGTTTGGAGAAAATACAAGAAAACACCAGTAAGGACTAAGAAAAGCTATATAATCTTTAAAGAAACAGAGAATGAGGAAAAGATAAGAGGAATTACATGCACTTTAAAACATGGGTAGCAAAGGGGCACCTGGGTGGCTCAGAACAGAGCAACCAATGGAAACGCAGTTAAGTGATTTCCTCAACATCACCTTCCAAACCGCAAATTTTATCTTCTACTCCTGATAATACATCCAAAAAATACTGACGCTTACAAACTACATGAGAATATCTTTGAGATAATAAAGAAACACACTAAAAGAGTCAATTAAAAGCATAGTAAAATATTGTTTCTTGAGCATTACTGAGAATTGTTTTGTTTTGGCACTGTGAACAACAGAATAAACTTTGGTTGAACAAAGACATGTGCTGTACTTCTCTGACCATGTGCTGGCCTTAGGGTGAATCTAATATTGTTTGTGCATATGTCATAATCATTTCTGGGATTTGGTACTCACAGTCAGAAAAACTGACCAAGGAATCCAGGGAGCTCTGTGTAGCACCATCCAATATTGCAGAGGTTAAAGGAATGATGAGAACCAGGAAATTTTAAAGTTTATAAAACAAAAGGGAAAGCAGCTGTAAAAGATGAGATCCAAATACACAAATTTGTCTAAGGAGGAAAACAGATGTTGCTCAAATTTATTTCCTGTTTCTTCCTGTCAATGATGTAATTCTCTGAACTCAGACATTAGGCCCAGATGGTTTAGCCAAAAGATCTGTAGCCAGAGACCTCTCCTCAATCAATTTTAGTAAAAATCTATTCATTTTTTATTATTCTCTTTGTCTTTATTTGTGTGACTTACTATATCCCTCAATTTCAAAAACCATTTTTAAAGGTTTAGTCAAAACATACAGATACCCAAGCAGATTCAAACAAAAATTTATTTCAAATAATTATCAAAATTAAATCCAAGCAGTGAGAATTATCCTTGGCGGCATTCACAGGGAAATGAATGGTCTAATTAAGATCGCAAGTATATAAGCAAATTACTTAATCCAATATTATAAGAGAGTTAAAACTAAGGTGAAATATATTTAGATAGGAAAGTTGAAAATAAAAAATGATATTCATTCAAATTAAGTAATTTGAAAAATAAAATAGGGTCAAAAATAAAAGCAGGTAGGAATTATACAGAAGTAACAAAAGTGAGATTTTTTAAAAGATTAACAAGTCAGGTATCTGACAAAACCAGACTAATAAAAAGGAAAAAAAAATCAAACAAAATCAGACAGAGAAATGGATAAATTACCCTACATACAAGAGAGATGTAACATGTAGCAAAATAAAATTATGAATAGCTATTTGCTAGTAAATTAGAAGGTGTAGATTAAGTGGATTAATTTTATCACAATACAACAATGCAAAATCAGTTCAATAAGAGACAGAATTTTAAATATACTAATAATTTTTAAACATTGAAATATTAACACAAAATAAATTTAGTTCTTGACCCTGATACTGGTGAATTCTATACTATCGCAAACATAGCCACTAATTAATTTGATCTCATGCAGATAATTTCAACATGTTTTGAGAGTGGAGTGGATGTACTCCACCTCAGAAGAGTTTTTATATGCATCAAAATAAATATAAGCAGCCTTTGGTTTGCACAGTACTAATAACAACAAAGATTTTAAGTTAGTTGCCATAAAACTATGCAAAACTAGGACCCTCCGTATATAAAATTACAAAGAAAAAGTTACATTGAAATAGCTGTTATATTTACTAATGTAGTAAATCAGGAAATAAAATCTAGAAGTGATTCTGCTATCTATAATAATTTCAAAAAGGTAATGAGCCTCAATATTATTTTGAGATATCTACAACTAAAAATTGATACACAACTATATCCAAATTCTACTGTTGGAGAAGTAACAGGTACTGTTAATATTATTATGGTTTTCTTTTGTTTTTGCCTATACTTCTATCTGACATAAGTGCTAAAATTCAGTTTCAGGTTAGTGAAAATATATCCTTTCTTCCCTATCTACATTTTTGAATACGCTGAATTTTATCCATGGACTCTTTAGTTCATAAACCCTAGGTTAAGAACCTCAAAGGCAAATTACTTAATCCTGTGTACCTCAATTTCCTTATCTATAAGATAGGAATAGTAGCATTACTACCATGCTATATTATTCAAAGAACAAATTAATAGATGTAAATAAATATTTGCTACTGTTATTATTGATATTACAGATCTTTCAATGGACAATTCTTATCTAATAAAAGTTGGTCCAGAGTACAGAAAAAGATAAACGCCCATTTTATTTAATGAGGTTAGTGTAATTATCCAAAACCAGATAACAACATTACAAAAGAAACCAGATGTCCAATCACATATGAACACAGAAGAACTAAAATAAATGTATTCATAAATAATGTATCATGCTTAGAGTGTAAGTCGACATTGGAAAATTTACCAATCATATCCACCATATTAATAGACTCTAATATAAAAATTATATAACTCAATAGGCAAAAAAAAAAGCAACTATCAAAGATGACACTTATTTAGGTCCAAAACTTTTATTAAACTTGGAATGAAAGGGAATTTCATTTGGAAAAGACTAATCCTAATATGGAGAGGATATACAAAGCCTTTTAAGATCAGAAACTGTCATATTATTTATCAGTGTCTGACCAATACAATAAGCACAATAATAAAAGGTATAAGGAGTATTGAAGGGGAGCTCCTCTACATCAAAAATCAACAGAATGAATTAAAAAAACATGCAAACCAACAGAAATTTAGAAATTTATCTTGCTGAAACCAAGATAAATGTTAAAAATAACTGAACCTTCCTACAAAAATAATCAAATATAAAATATTATTATAAAAATGCAAGTAGTTTTGTTAGTAGTAACAAAAACTGAGTTATATATTAACCAAAAAGTATCTAACAATCATCTCATCAAAAATACTACAACTGTTCTAAAAGATATCAAGGAAGATAAGTAGGGAGAGTCTGCTGTTGGATAGGAATATTTAATAATGAAAATAGAAATTTATCTAATAAATTAATTTATTCCAATAATAATTAAGATTTGCTTTTAAAATAACTTAATAGATGCATTCTAAAATTTCTATGAAAAAAATCCATTAACATTTACGTATACATTCTAGGAAAAAAGCGTAACAAAAATTAACCAGACATTAAACAGACTTTGAAATAGCATGAAAACAATATGGTATAGGTATAAGAACAGAAAACAGTAAATCAATGTAACCAAATATAAAGCTTTGAATAGACCTATGTGCAAAATGATAATACTGGATAAAACTGAGACTAGCTACATATGCAATACTTCATTTTAAGCAGAAAGAAAGAAATGACTTGCAGGAAAGTTGACAACATAACAGCGCTGTCTAGAAAGATGCCAGTAGCAGCAACCTCAGATATTTCAATCTTTTTAATCCTTACATAACAGACAAAAAACTAAATAATAAAACCAAAACCCAATAGAAACCATTTACAACAAAAGTTAGTGACAAGGTATCTCCGTAAACCCTCCAAATACTAGAAGGTGTGGATAAACCACTGAATTCCAATGATCTCCGTGGTATTACGATCATGAGCAAGACCAAATGATACTGTCTAGTGGCATATTTGGGTGATAAAACTATAAAAAGATCACAAGAATGTGATTACTCTAAACGCTAGGAGAGTGATTCCTTTCAGTGGGGGAAGGTGGGGCATTGTGATCTGAAGAGGTTTCTCAGGCAGGAGGCAAAGTTCTATTTCTTGACCTAGGTGTATTTAAAATAATTCCACAAAATTAATAATTCCACAGTGTTAATTGCTGCTATGTACAAATAGTTGGAATGTAGGTACTTGTCCTACTCTTCTTTGCACTTTTCTACATTTTCTGTTACATTAACATTCCTCTGAACAATGAGATAAAATGTGGTTGTAGATCAAGAAGCTGACATATATGTTTACCTTAAAGCCACAAGCTATAAGCCAAAAAACCCATTCGTTATTTATTTGCCTGAGCCTATCACCTATCATCAAAAATAGTCTCTGAATTTCTTTGGCAGCTATGTCATATACAATTATAAACAATAAAATAATATACAAGGAGTAGCATATATAGAAATATTTTCATTCAAAATTCTGGAAGTTGCCAATATTCCTAAAATATTAGGAATGTATTATCATTCGTAGATAAATGATACATGATAAATAGATGATACCAGGCAAAGATTTTGTGATTAATTGCTTTTATAATAAAAGTGACATATTTTATGATAAACTATCCAAATTACCCATGTCCTGATTATGATATTAAAGTTCATATTAAATATGTTCATTACATTTTTGTAGTTTTAAAATTGATTTCACATATATTATTACATTAGATCTTTCTAACATCTCTAAGAAATGATTCAGGTACATTTGATACTATTTTTTTTCGCTCTTTAACCTAAGAGGATTAATTAACTTTCCTAAGATTTATATATTAAGCTAGTGGAAGAAATAAAATTCAAACCTAAGTGTTATCTTTCTCAAGTGGCTTTATTAGTCATCTTAAAGCACTGATTTTTCTGGATTTGGAGCTTAGTCCAGCATATTTCTCAATTAAACCGATGAGTTTAACCTCATTAATTTAATATTCTAGCTGTGTTAATAAAAGTAAGTAACAAGCATGATCAAACATTGACTTCTACCTGCAAAACATAAGGGATCCTCTGAAACTTTTTTCTGCTTTCAAAGTCATCAAAGTTGACTAGGCAACCAAAGATGATTAAAGTAATGAAAGGACTGAAAAGTTTAGTTTGTAATCTACTCAAAACCCTTACAATGTTTCAAGTAATCTTAGAAAAGCAGATTTCCTTAGAAACTATAAGGCTACAGGTTAGTTGCAGTTAGGATATTTGAAAACAACGACATTGACATAAGTAAAGAAAATTTTATTTGGCTAGGGATAGAATGTTTAAGAGTTCTAGATCCTAGTACTTTGTCATGCAACTTCTGGGTGCTTAATATTGACATAATGGCTTCAAACACAGGTAAAGGGCTTTGACAACATTAGTGCATCGGGACTATCCATTTTTTTTATCCTATATGAGGAATAAAAATAAATCTCATAAATTAGAACATCAGAATGCAAAAAAACTCCAATTAATGTCCATTGGTCTATTCTTTCTTATTATACTCATTCAAATTTTAGGAAGTTGTGAGGAGAGAGATAGAAGGGAAGAGAGCTTGATAAAGGGAGGGGGGAGGAAGAGAAACAGAAGGTGGGGCATGAAGAAATGAAGAGATGAGAGAAGAAAACTGCCTTATTCCGTTTGATTTAGTTAGTGGGACATCCTTGCCTTTGAATGGCAGTTCCAATAGACACTAGACAGATTCGAGACAAAGAATACCTAAAGCTATACAAAGATGCTAATACCAACAGAAATTTGAGTCAATGCTGGTCATGCACACTCACAGATGTCTACTATATCCGTACATTTCCTATTGGTGCCACTACAGAAAATGTTTCTATATTGTAAAAGGTTTCCAAGTCCAGAAAACTGTATAGTTTGGGACGATATATCTCCATTCAATCAAAACCTGAAATTTTGTCTCAACATTTTTCTTGCAGCATCTTCTAACCATGTTTTCTCCACTTTATACTGTAGATGTTATTTTAACCTCGATCAAATTCTACTTCAGGTAAGAAGCCAACTAAAGCCCTTTTAACTATCCTATATCCACATCAGTGTGTTGGTTTCTTTGTGCCAACCCTTTACATAATTTCAGTTTAGTGAGCACCTACTATGAACTATGCACTTCAAAGCACTCACACGCACTACTTTAATTTTTATGATGATCCCATGAGACAGGTCCTGTTATCATCCCCATTCTGTGAAAAAAGAAAAGTGAGATCTAAATATACTAATAAAAATCATAAAACTGTCTTTCCTCTTACCTAATCTAGGACACAAAATCAAAGTGCGATGTACACTCAAGTACTGTTAGACATTCTCAACAGAGCTAAGTACCAATATTAAAAGAGAAAATCTATAAACAATGACCTAACAGCAAATTGAAATTTGTCTCCTATTGTAAGGTACTCTATGGAAAATAATCTGTCTTAAACTGGGTGTTTGGGTTTGTTTTGTTTTTGTATTTTGGGGCTTTTTTGTTTTGTTTTAAAAGAAGATTTTTTTTTTTTATTTGAGAGAAAGCAAGCATGTGAAAGAGAGAGTACAAGAGCAGGGGGAAGGGCAGAAAAAAGGAGAAGATGACTCCCTGCTGAACAGGAAGCCCTACCAGGTCTCAATCCCAGGACCCTGGATCATGACTTGAGCCAAAGGCAGATGCACCTATCAAACTTTCTGACACGAAATATGATTTTGACACCAGAAATTACTTCCTTATAGAATAAGTAATATTAAAATATAGTACCTGGCTTTTGGGCACCTGGGTTGCTCAATGGTTGGGCGTCTGCCTTCGGCTCAGGGTGTGATCCCGGGGTACCTGGATCGAATCCCGCATCAAGTTCCCTGCAGGAAGTCTGCTTCTCCCTCTGCCTGTGTCTCTGCCTCTTTCTCTGTGTCTCTCATGAATAAGTAAATAAAATATTTTTCAAAAACACAGTACCTGGCTTTTAAGAAAATTTAATCACATGTTATAAGATCTCTATATAATTACATATCCCAGTATTTTTATATTAGTAAGGAATAAAAAGATCACATATCACATTGTTTTGCTAATGGAGATCAATGAATCACATTTCCCCGTACCATATCCTTGCATGTTCCTCCCATATGTACTGGTCACTGATTTCCTTAAGCCAATGGAGAAAGCACATCCACACTGAGGCTTGCCTTCATGAGTACTGCTGTTGCCAGGTAAAGAAGCCCATTATCTGTAAGTGATCAATGACCACATGGAGAAGATAGCCATTGCTTATGTCCCAGCCAACCTGAGCTCCGAACAGACACTCTTAACTGAATGAATCTGTGTGACTGAGAACAAGGCAAAGCTACAGGAAACTCATTGAGCAACACATGGAATTTTAATAAATCCTATTTTTTTATTGCTTTAAGTCCACAAGAGAGAATTTAGAAATTTGTACCAGAATTGGATAACTGCGCTAATGCAAACCCCAAAACTGTGATACTAGCTTTGAGACCCAGTAATGGATACATGCTGAAGCACTGGTGAAAAAGGCTAGAAAGAGGTCTTACAGCATTGAAGGAATGGTAAATATGTTTTCTACAGTATTTGGAAGATAGAGAATATGGTGAAGGTTCATTAATAAAACTCGTAGATCTGGCTAAGAATTCAAAGAAGAATGTTAAAAGGATCACTTGTTCTTTTAGCTGTTTATGACAGAGTAAGAGAAGAGAAAGGGGAACTAAGAGGAATTTCACTTTGCAGGGTGAATTTAGAGAATTTATAAAGAAGTTGCCTGACTGGAAAATAGAACTACTTCACATGTTCATTCTCTCAGCAAAGGATTCTCAAAAAAATGCAGGCTTTTAAGGTAATTATCAAATCAGAAGTGTGACTGGAAGACCCATTGTTAACTCAAAAGGAGTTGAGGAGATGCTGAGTAGACATTATCGTCTAGACAAAAAGTCATCCAAATATCTATAAGCATTGCTACCTTGGGGCCCAAAGTAAAAAGGAGGTCTACTTTTAGATTGTAGACGTTGCTTCAAGGGCATTGAAAAAACTCCAATCTAACTTATAGAATGATCCAACATTTTTAAGTCAATTTTTGAGTTCTAACTACAAGTGGTAGAGACAATTTAAAAGGAAAAGAAGGGGTACCTGGATGGCTCAGGGAAGCATTTGACTCCTGGTTTTGGCTCAGGTCATGAGCTCATGGATCTTGAAATCAAGTCCTACATTGGGCTCCACACTCAGCAGGAAGTCAGCTTGAGATTCTTTCCTTCTGTCCTCTTCTTTTTCTCTCTCAAATAAAAAAAAAAAAAAAAATCTTAAAAAAATTAAAGAAAAATGAGCCTGTGGCTCCCCAATTAACTAAGAACAGGCTGCTACTCAGCCTCAAATACAAGATTACCAATAAAAATGAGGTCTGAAGTCTCATAGGTCAGAACCGACTTATCAAAGATGAGAGCCAAGAGCAACAGTGAAAGAATGACCCACCCCCCCAGTGTGGGGAGCATGATAACTACTGGCTGCCTGGCTTTTAGAATTGCAATGTTCCAATATCTAAGTTCTCTTTTGTATTTTTTTTTAATGAGGGTGTTTACTGCTATTACCTCTTTCTGATTCACAATGTTCTATGTTAAGAGTATGTAAGGGTAAATAACTTTTTTTTTTACGTCCATAAGTGTTCGGATCAAGAGAGGTACCACCCAAAATGCCTCAATCCGTATCCAGACCTGATTCTGATTATGAAATGATGGGCCTCTTAGCTGATGCTGTGACTGGATGAAGCCACGGGCATTTAGGAAGTGATGAGTGTATTTTGTATTTTGGAAACACATCTGTGAGACTGGTGGTAGACTGTTATTAAAAGGGAACCCAATGAATGACACCTTTCTGTAACAATACTCTTGTGAGATACTCCCCCCCCCCCCCCGCCCCGGGATTCACTTTTGCCAATGTGACATCAGCACATTTAAGGTAAGCAGAGGCTTGATAAACATTTGCACACTGGGCTTGAGTTCCTGAAGCATTGCTCCCACTATGTGAGGAAGCCCAGGCTAGCCTTCTGGAATAACTAAACACCACATGTGGAAAGACTGCAAGCCATTAGAGTTATCTTAACTGAGCCAGCCCCCAGTTAATAATCTAGCTCGCTGCAGCTGCATGAATGAGCCCAGGTAAAGGCTGCCAAAAAAATACGCCCCAGCCACAGGTTAGAATGTTTTTTTCCCCTTAATGATAAGGGAATGAATAAACATTCCCTTATCATTTCTAACATCTGCTGAGAAATAAACACTGAATTAATACTGGCTAATTGATTGACCCTTCCATTATAATTGCTTTTACTCCAGAAATGATTTAGTTTGTAATACATTATATATCTACAAGCATATACCACGTCAACAAGCTATTTAAAGAATCAGAATGTTGTACCACCAAAACAGACATTTAATTTTGACTATTGATTTTTACCTTTTTTCCAACACGGTATGATGCAGAAAAAAAAGAAATTTGTTAAGAATTCTATAGTGTAAGTCAACTCTAAAGCCACTGAATAATGCATATTAATGTTAGAGGCTTGAGATTTAGATTACAAGTCTGGATTTGTCCTGAATAATTCCTCACTCAAGCTATGAGGACAAGGAGAATATGATAAAAGCAGTCCCACTTTAAAATACCACGGACACCTAAGTATCACTGCCAGGTTTTAGCAGTTCTTCTTCTTTTTTTTAATAAATTAATTTTTTATCGGTGTTCAATTTACCAACATACAGAATAACACCCAGTGCTCATCCCGTCAAGTGCCCCCCTCAGTGCCCGTCACCCATTCACCCCCACCCCTCACCATCCCCCCTTCCACCACCCCTAGTTCGTTTCCCAGAGTTAAGAGTCTTTATGTTCTATCTCCCTTTCTGATATTTCCCACACATTTCTTCTCCCTTCCCTTATATTCCCTTTCACTATTATTTATATTCCCCAAATGAATGAGAACATATAATGTTTGTCCTCCGATTGACTTACTTCACTCAGCATAATACCCTCCAGTTCCATCCACGTTGAAGCAAATGGTGGGTATTTGTCATTTCTAATGGCTGAGGAATATTCCATTGTATACAGAGACCACATCTTTATCCATTCATCTTTCGATGGACACAGAGGCTCCTTCCACAGTTTGGCTATTGTGGATATTGCTGCTGTGAACATCGGGGTGCAGGTGTCCCGGCGTTTCATTGCATCTGTATCTTTGGGGTAAATCCCCAACAGTGCAATTGCTGGGTCGTAGGGCAGGTCTATTTTAAACTCTTTGAGGAACCTCCACACAGTTTTCCAGAGTGGCTGCACCAGTTCACATTCCCACCAACAGTGTAAGATGATTCCCTTTTCTCTGCATCCTGTCCAACATTTGTGGTTTCCTGCCTTGTTAATTTTCCCCATTCTCACTGGTGTGAGGTGGGATCTCATTGTGGTTTTGATTTGTATTTCCCTGATGGCAAGTGATGCAGAGCATTTTCTCATGTGCATATTGGCCATGTCTATGTCTTCCTCTGTGAGATTTCTCTTCATGTCTTTTGTCCATTTCATGATTGGATTGTTTGTTTCTTTGGTGTTGAGTTTAATAAGTTCTTTATAGATCTTGGAAACTAGCCCTTTATCTGATCCGTCATTTGCAAATATCTTCTCCCATTCTGTAGGTTGTCTTTTAGTTTTGTTGACTGTATCCTTTGCTGTGCAAAAGCTTCTTATCTTGATGAAGCCCCAATAGTTCATTTTTGCTTTTGTTTCTTTTGCCTTCGTGGATGTATCTTGCAAGAAGTTACTGTGGCCGAGTTCAAAAAGGGTGTTGCTGTGTTCTCCTCTAGGATTTTGATGGAATCTTGTCTCACATTTAGATCTTTCATCCATTTTGAGTTTATCTTTGTGTATGGTGAAAGAGAGTGGTCCAGTTTCATTCTTCTGCATGTGGATGTCCAATTTTCCCAACACCATTTATTGAAGAGACTGTCTTTCTTCTGGTGGATAGTCTTTCCTCCTTTATCGAATATTAGTTGACCATAAAGTTCAGGGTCTATTTCTGGGTTCTCTATTCTGTTCCATTGATCTATGTGTCTGTTTTTGTGCCAGTACCACACTGTCTTGATGACCACAGCTTTGTAGTACAACCTGAAATCTGGCATTGTGATGCCCCCAGCTATGGTTTTCTTTTTTAAAATTCCCCTGGCTCTTCGGGGTCTTTTCTGATTCCACACAAATCTTAAAATAATTTGTTCTAATTCTCTGAAGAAAATCCATGGTATTCTGATAGGGTAATTAAACGTGTAAATTGCCCTGCGTAACATTGACATTTTCACAATATTAATTCTGCCAGTCCATGAGCATGGAATATTTTTCCATCTCTTTGTGTCTTCCTCAATTTCTTTCAGAAGTGTTCTATAGTTTTTAGGGTATAGATCCTTTACCTCTTTGGTTAGGTTTATTCCTAGGTATCTTATGCTTTTGGGTGCAATTGTAAATGGGATTGACTCCTTAATTTCTCTTTCTTCAGTCTCATTGTTAGTGTATAGAAATGCCACTGATTTCTGGGCATTGATTTTGTATCCTGCCACGCTGCCAAATTGCTGTATGAGTTCTAGCAATCTTGGGGTGGAGGCTTTTGGGTTTTCTCTGTAGAGTATCATGTCATCGGCAAAGAGGGAGAGTTTGACTTCTTCTTTGCCAATTTGAATGCCTTTAATGTCTTTTTGTTGTCTGATTGCTGAGGCGAGGACTTCCAGAACTATGTTGAACAGCAGTGGTGAGAGTGGACATCCCTGTCTTGTTCCTGATCTTAGGGGAAAGGCTCCCAGTGCTTCCCCATTGAGAATGATATTTGCTGTGGGCTTTTCCGTAGATGGCTTTTAAGATGTCAAGGAAAGTTCCCTCTATCCCTACATTCTGAAGAGTTTTGATCAGGAATGGATGCTGTATTTTGTCAAATGCTTTCTCTGCATCTAATGAGAGGATCATATAGTTCTTGGTTTTTCTCTTGCTGATATGATGAATCACATTGATTGTTTTATGAGTGTTGAACCAGCCTTGTGTCCCGGGGATAAATCCTACTTGGTCATGGTGAATAATTTTCTTAATGTGTTGTTGGATCCTATTGTCTAGTATCTTGTTGAGAATTTTTGCATCCATGTTCATCAGGGATATTGGTCTGTAATTCTCCTTTTTGGTGGGGTCTTTGTCTGGTTTCGGAATTAAGGTGATGCTGGCCTCATAGAACGAATTTGGAAGTACTCCATCTCTTTCTATCTTTCCAAACAGCTTTAGGAGAATAGGTATGATTTCTTCTTTAAACGTTTGATAGAATTCCCCTGGGAAGCCGTCTGGCCCTGGACTCTTGTGTCTTGGGAGGTTTTTGATGACTGCTTCAATTTCCTCCCTGGTTATTGGCCTGTTCAGGTTTTCTATTTCTTCCTGTTCCAGTTTTGGTAGTTTGTGGCTTTCCAGGAATGCGTCCATTTCTTCTAGATTGCCTAATTTATTGGCCTAGAGCTGTTCATAATATGTTTTTAAAATCATTTGTATTTCCTTGGTGTTGGTAGTGATATCTCCTTTCTCATTCATGATTTTATTAATTTGAATCTTCTCTCTTCTTTTTAATAAGGTTGGCTAATGGTTTATCTATCTTATTAATTCTTTCAAAGAACCAACTCCTGGTTCTGTTGATCTGTTCCACAGTTCTTTTGGTCTCGATTTCATTTAGTTCTGCTCGAATTTTAATTAACTGTCTTCTTCTGCTGGGCGTAGGGTCCATCTGCTGTTTTTTCTCTAGCTCCTTTATGTGTAAAGTTAGCTTTGGTATTTGAGTTCTTTCCAGTTTTTGAATGGATGCTTGTATTGCGATGTATTTCCCCCTCATGACTGCTTTTGCTGCATCCCAAATGTTTTGAATGGTTGTATCTTCATTCTCATTAGTTCCCATGAATCTTTTTAATTCTTCCTTAATTTCCTGGTTGTGCCTTTCATCTTTCAGCAGGATGGTCCTTAACCTCCACATGTTTGAAGTCCTTCCAAACTTCTTGTTGTGATTTAGCTCTAATTTCAAGGCATTATGGTCTGAGAATATGTAGGGGACGATCCCAATCTTTTGGTATCGGTTCAGACTCGATTTGTGACCCAGTATGTGGTCTATTCTGGAGAAAGTTCCATGTGCACTTGAAAAGAATGTGTATTCAGTTGAGTTTGGATGTAAAGTTCTGTAGATATCTGTGAAATCCATCTGGTCCAGTGTATCATTTAAAGCTCTCGTTTCTTTGGAGATGTTGTGCTTAGAAGACCTATCGAGGGTAGAAAGAGCTAGATTGAAGTCACCAAGTGTATTATTATCTAAGTATTTCTTCACTTTGGTTATTAATTGGTTTAAATATTTGACAGCTCCCACATTCGGGGCATATATATTGAGGATTGTTAAGTCCTCTTGTTGGATAGATCCTTTAGGTATGAGATAGTGTCCCCCTTCATCTCTCACTACAATCTTCGGGGTAAATTTTAGTTTATCTGATACAAGGATGGCTACCCATACTTTCTTTTGAGGACCATTTGAATGGTAACTGGTTCTCCAACCTTTTATTTTCAGGTTGTAGGTGTCCTTCTGTCTAAAATGAGTCTCTTGTAGACAGGAAATAGATGGGTCCTGCTTTTTTATCCAGTCTGAAACCCTGCGCCTTTTGATGGGGTCATTAAGTCCGTTCACGTTCAGAGTTACTATTGAGAGATAAGAGTTTAGTGTCATCATATCTATTCAGTCCTTGTTTTTGTGGATTGTTCCACTGAACTTCTTCTTAAAGGGGAATTTTAAGAGTCCCCCTTAAAATTTCTTGCAGAGCTGGTTTGGAGGTCACATATTCTTTCAGTTCCTGCCTGTCTTGGAAGCTCTTTATCTCTCCTTCCATTTTGAATGAGAGCCTTGCTGGATAAAGCATTCTTGGTTGCATGTTCTTCTCATTTAGGACCCTGAATATATCCTGCCAGCCCTTTCTGGCCTGCCAGGTCTCTGTGGAGAGGTCTGCTGTTACCCTAATATTCCTCCCCATAAAAGTCAGGGACTTTTTTTCTCTTGCTGCTTTAAGGATCTTCTCCTTATCTTTGGAATTTGCAAGCTTCACTATTAAATGTGGAGGTGTTGAACGGTTTTTATTGATTTTAGGGGGGGATCTATTTCCTGGATCTGAATGCCTGTTTCCCTTCCCAGATTTGGAAAGTTTTCAGCTAGGATTTGTTCAAATACAAATTTTGGCCCTCTGTCCCTTTCGGCGCCCTCAGGAACCCCAATTAAACGTAGGTTTTTCTTCCTCAGGCTGTCGTTTATTTCCCTTAATCTGTCTTCATGGTCTTTTAATTGTCTCTTTTTTCCTCAGTTTCCCTCTTTGCCATCAACTTGTCTTCTATGTCACTCACTCGTTCTTCTGCCTCATTAACCCTCGTCATTAGGACTTCTAGTTTGGATTGCATCTTATTCAATTGATTTTTAATTTCTGCCTGATTGGATCTAAATTCTGCAGTCATGAAGTCTCTTGAGTCCTTTATGGTTTTTTCTAGAGCCACCAGTAGCTGTATAATAGTGCTTCTGAATTGGCTTTCTGACATTGAATTGTAATCCAGATTTTGTAACTCTGTGGGAGAGGGGGCTGTTTCTGATCCTTTCTTTTGAGGTGAGGTTTGCCTTCTAGTCATTTTGCTCAGTGCAGAGTGGCCAAAAACAAGTTGTATTGGGAAAAGTAGAAAAAGAGAGGAGAGAATGAAGGAAAGAAAATAGAAGAAGAAAAAGAGAAAGAAAAAGAAAGAAAGGAATAAAAAGGGTGGGGGAAGCAAAAAGAAATTAAAAAAAAAAGGGGGGGGAGTATCTTCCGATTCTGTATACTTTAAGTCCCTTGACTTCCCCTGGAACTGGCCCGTCTCGCTGGTCTTCTGGGGGAGGGGCCTGCTGTGCTGATTCTCAGGTGTTAGCACTTGGGGGAGCTGCTCTGCCCCTGCCTGGTGCAGGGCTCAGTGGGGGTTGTTCACCCCGTGAGGCCCCGGGAGGAAGCCACAGTGGCGGGGGCAGCTCTGGGACCCTGGAGTCAGCTCCCGCCGTAGCTCCGGGGCTCTCCGTCTGCAGGGCCTGGGGGCTCCCGGGTGGGGCCACTGATCTGCTCAGCCCCGGGCACGAGCGTCCTTGCCGTCCTGGGCCCTCCCGGCCTCTGCCTGTCCCGGGGGAGGCCGGATCCTGGGCTGTGTCCCGGCGCCCTGTGCTCCGGGGCCTGCGCTGTTGGATTCGCGCTCCCGCCCCGCAGCCCCCTCCGCGGAGCCGCCGCCCGAGCCCCTCCGAGCTGCTCCGGGTCCCGCCGAGCGCTGCAGCCCTTAGGGAGCTCGGCGCATCTCCCGGGGCGCAGGTGCCTGTTAGTGTCCCCGGGAGCCCGAGGGCATCCCCGCCCTCCTGGGTCCTGCTCTAACTCCCTGCGGGCCCCTTTCCACCGGGAAGGTTGGTGCAGCTCCTGCTCCTCCGGGACGGGGCTCTCCTGTCCTGGGGACACTCGCCCCGGCCTCAGCCCGGCCCCTTGGTGCCCCTACCCCTTGGAGGCCTTTTGTGTCTTTCTTTTCCCCGTCTTCCTGCCTGGATAGAAGCACGAACTCTTCTCACTGTAGCATTCCAGCTGGTCTCTCTTTAAATCTCAGGCCGAATTCGCAGATTTTCAGGATGATTTGAAGGTTATCTAGGTAATTTGGTGGGGACAGGTGACCTGGGGACCCTACTCTTCCGCCGTCTTGCCCCTCCCCCCAGCAGTTCTTCTTGAATAAATGCTTCTGAGTTTGTTGTATTCCTTCAATTTCCAGAGTCTTGAAATTTTCACATTTTGTCCAGCTTTATCATTGCTTTCTATGGAGAGGAATTGCTGCTTTCTCAGACATTCTGGAAGTCCTTCTCCCCCATTTCTTCTTCTACTTTTATTTGTGTGTGTGTGTGTGTGAGAGAGAGAGACAGAAAGAAAGAAAATGAGTGGGGAGGGGGGTGGGTGACTGAGCTACTCAGGTGCCCCCTCCCATTTCTTCTGTTTTAAGAGTACTTACTGTATTTCAAAGTAATTTTTAGGTAATCTATCTCCTATTTTCATTTTATCATTCATTTATACAGATATATTCATATTACAGTATACATTACCACTATTTTGTTTCAATTTCTTCTATCTTTAAGACACTGTTCTTGTTCATTTACATTGTTTACATGCTTCTTTCTCAAGTATATTCCTCAGATAGTATGTATGAATGATATGTCATTCTATATCCACAGCCTTAGTCATAAGAAAAAGTGTTACACATGGGTAAATTATTCAAAAGAGAACTTTAATTTCTATGAGTGATCGTCATAGAGGATATAAGTCCTATGAGCAAGGAAAATGTTGCAACAAACCTGAAAAGTGACCAGAAAATTTCTGCTTAGTGAGCCAGGGTTATCTTAGGAAGTCAGTTAAGTGTTGTGTAAAAATAGAATTCACTTTAATAAACCAAGATCTCAAGTACACCACCTTATGGTAGCAAGCCTAAACTCATGCTTAAGCCTAGATTAAGAAACTGACATAAAAATTGGACTATGATAAGTACAAATGCTAAAGCTCATTTAAGTATATACAGTATTAACTCAAAGGGAAGGTGTTATATACCTTTCATACAGGGAGTAAATATCCAGGGAAAATGAGTGCACAGATAATTATAAAACATATGGGAAAGGCCCAATGCTGATAATACATCTGTATGATATTATAAATGAAAAATTTGAATCCAAATATTAGAGCAAATAGAACAATCTGAAAGGGTATTGGGAAAAAAGTAGATTCAATGTCTAAAAGAGACATAAGTTATTAACTCCATAAAACAAGGACAGAAAATTATGGAACAAGAAAAGCCAGATTTCAAAGTACCCCCAAAATCTTTGATATATAGTAATAGAAATAAAAAATTGCTCTACATGGATCAATTGTGGATGAGATACTGTTGTAGGAATGATAGTAAATTGAAACAGATTTGAGGAAATTACCAAGACATAGATGAAATGGAAACAATCTTGAATAATATACATTGCCATCTGCGACTTCTCTCCCAAACTCTAAATTTGCATATTCAACTGCCTATTCAACATTTATACTTGAATGTTTTTAATGGGTCTAAACTTGTAGTCCTGGTTCTTCTACCAAAAACTGTACTCTTCACCACTTTTCCCATTTCAGCTGATACAATTATATCTTTTCAGTTACTTGGCTCAATTACCTTGGCGTATCCTTGACATCTACTTATTTTCTTATCTTAAATTCAATGGATCATCAACTCATTTGTTCTAGTTTCAAAACATGTCCAATATTTAAGCATCTCTCACTATCTCCACTAATATATCCTTGGTGTGCCACCAGCATCCCTCGTCTGAGATGATGAGCTACTAAGAAAGTCTCCTATCTGGTTCCTGCAGTACCAATGCTGCCTGACAGTATTCTCAACAGAAGCTAAAGTTGCTCTCTTTAGAGCACAATTAATATATGTCACTCCTATAGTCAAAACATGATAATTTTATTTCTCTCAGAGTAAAAACTAAAATTCTAACAATGACTGTCAAGGGTCTACATAATTAGGTATTTCAATACACACTACCACCTCCCTAATTTCACGTACTTTCCCCCTTTGCCTTCTCCATCAGTCACTCTGCTCCAAACATGAGGAAATTTTGCTATTTCAGGGATGCTACGTCCTTAGGACCTTCTCTCAAACTGGTACTCCTTTCTAGAATATTGCTTCCAAATAGCCACATGGTTATTTCCCTCACCTAATCCAAGTAACTGTTGCAATGTCATCTTTTCAATGAGACCTCCTTGACTCTATTTAAAGTTCACTCTTGTGCCAAGTATAATGGCTAACTAGATTAAACACATAATAAAATACTAGAAATTACTATATTTTATACAAAAATGTTTAATAAAATAGATTGACAAATAATTGTGGCATGACAATATTCAGGTCAGTCAACTCTGAGTTATTTAGTATACATTTCATACCACATTATATGGTTTGTGGAAGACCAGGAAACTATAAAAGGTATGATAACTTACTCTGGGTAAAGAAACTTGAGCCAAACTAATATAGTTTCAGAATACATGAGGTATAAGGTTGGGTGAGAGTTATAGAGGGCTCCAAGCCTGGTCACTCACAGGAGTTACAAACTCAAATGTCAGGAGGAGCTAAACTAACAACCTAAATGTGTGTACTGAATAGTGTGACACAGTGGGAAGTGGTAAGGCCAATGGCAAACAAAGTACATGACGAGTAAGGAAAACCAAATATACTATACCCCTGAGCTATACTTCCTCAAGGCGTAGATTCCTTACATTAAAAAATAGTAAGTCCATTAAAAAATAGTAAGTCAACTGACTTCTGGTTTCTGAGTTTCTATTGTAGTTTTATTATTGCCTAAGATTTTTGGGTGGTAGGGGATAGGGAGTATATTCAAGTACCATTTAATACATAGTTCTCAAAAGAATTAGCACTACTTTTATGACTAATGTTCTAACTGAAATAATCACTCAGGCCTTCAGAGTCTACTCTTATATTTTAAAAATAATTTCAATGATTGGGTTTGACCAGGCATTTGGGGTCTAAGTCCTCATATTCTTCAAAAGTGACTGTGCTGTGTGCAACCCAGACCCTTACAGAAAGAGATTTTTGGAAATGACACATAGATCTCTTGCCATATGGTTTGCACATGCATTTTCTGCTGCATGGCTAATTCAAGGGCATGAGAAAACATATGCAAACACTATTGGGCATAGAAATTTAGACATTTCTTTGAAATGTTGACCTTTAAATGTTTAACACCTGTAGTATTCAGGATATGATAACATCTCCCAAAACTACAAATCTTCATTGTAAATAGAAGTGGAAACTGTCATCCTGTGAAAAGGTAAAGAAATTTCATTCCTTCCACATAGGAGGTAATTTCAACTAGCTGAATTTGGAATGGGATTATTTGTCCCTTTCAATGTTTCCTTTTTTTTTTTTTCCCCCAAAGTTGACAAGATAGTTAAATCACCATCAGAAATAAAAAGTCCATCATTCTGCAACTTTCACAACTATAAAAAACATAACATCTCAATATAGAATCTGTGTAACAAAAATAAATTCTATCAATTTTTCAAGGCTTTTTTGCACTAAGTTTATGATAATTTAAAAGTATCTATTATCATGGATTCATATGTAATGTTTTTTTATTCATTTAATCTGAAACAATACTATAAGGAAAATACTTCATTGTGGAAAAAAACTGACATTATTACTGCTATAAGTTTAATAACTATAATTTCAACTAAAATTAGCTGAGTCAAATTTAAATTATTTTAATTTTCTGTTTATTCATCTATAAAGTGAGCTCAATAACATCCACCTTATAGATTGTTTAAAGTATTAAATGAGATAGTTTATCGATAGGCTTTTGTAAATTGTAATGTAACAACTAGCTTAAAGTGGATCTCTATCAACCTCCTACTGATTCTTGATTTTGCCACTAACATGTTGTAGGACTTTAAATAAGTTAGCCTGTAAATCTAGTTGTGGTAGTGGTGAGGTGTTTCTATGTCCTATTATGATTCCCCCCTAAATATTTTATATTTTTTGAGTAAGATGATTGCTTAGAGGTAGCTAAGGAAATATGAAGTATAATAGCATCTGCTTGAACTGAGTTGATGAACTTCTATGGATAATAAGATGATCTATATGCAAATAATAATGACTAAAAGTGGTTGCTGTTTTCTGAGGAGCTGTTCTGTACAAAGCGTTTTGCAAATATACAACCTAAGTCATAGGATCCTCACAACATTCTCATTGTAAAATACATAATGTTAACTCTATGTAATCTATATAATAAAACTAATACTCAGGTCTATTAAGTAAAAAGCGTAAGTCACAATAGGAAGTGGTAAGGCAACTGGGAACATAAATAATTCCCCCTTCACTTCTGAGTTCATAATGTTTGACTATTAATATATATTAGAAATTGTCATGAAAAAATGATTTTTTTTACTATCATCATAATAAATGCTCCCTTTGGTAATATATGAAGTGTCCTTAATCTTAGAATCCCTCTTTAGTAAATTACTAGCAAAATTTACATAAAGTTTCTCCTATCAGTATTATGAAATATGCATGGTAGCCCAATAATTAGAGACTAGAGAAATATGAATGGACTCAACACTCATGAGGAAAGAAATTGAAAGAAGACCATGTATGGTAAGGAATGACAAGAACATGACATGTGAACTACTCCTTATCCTTTCTAGAGCCCTTCGTGACATCACAAGTACATCACAATATTCTTGCTTTGAGCTTAAACACGATCTTGGGATCATTCCTAACATAATTCTATAAATAGCTATTAACAATTGGTTGGTGAAAACTTATTTGTCATCCATAGCCTAGACCAGTGATTCTCAACTGTGCATTAGAATGACTTGGAGATTTTCCAAAAAATATCAGTACTCTGCCCTAAGGGATTCTGATTCATTTGGTCTGACTAGAATCTAGGTATCTTTACAATTTTTTAAAGTCCCCAGGTATTTTAATATGTAACAAATTGAGAAATACTAACAAAAGTTTTTGGTAAATACGGTTGTTAGTATGTCAAAAGGATAACAAAGAATGAATTGGCATGGATCTTTCAGAAACAAGTATAATTAAAGAATAATTCACTATGAAATTCAAGCTATAATTATTTTTAAATTTAAATATAAAAGCTTCCCTATTTTTATTCTTAATAAAAGGGTTAACCTACAACTAAATTATTTAATGCACTTAATGATATAAAGGGGAAATAAAGACAAGTCTTCCTTTTCACCACTTAGCAGTCTTCCTTAAGCACTTATAGAACAGTAAGAAGAGCAAAGAATAATGATGAGGTGTGCACACCAGAGGGACATGAGAGGCCAATTTCTTTAACAAATTTCAGAGCAATATTTTAACTGCTAAGACATCCTTTTCATTTTAGCTCATATTGCTTTCACCCATTTCATATAGTGATTATTTTTCTAAAAAAATATTGTCTCATATTCTTTAAAACTCTTCTTTAACATTCAAATTTTCCTAACTATAAACACAGCAAGATGTTGAGCTAATGTCTTAGTTAATATTTTTTCCTTGCATTAAAGAATATTAATAGCAAAGAATAAGGATATAGTATTTATTCACCAATTGTGAGCTGAGACAAGCAAGACTTAAGATTCCATTCTTACTTTTAACCTACTAAAAAAAAAAATCATTATACTTGACATTTGTGCCAGTAACAAATTATAAGAGTATCTTCAGGACACTCGATGGTCTTTTGCTGAAACTGTAGTCAAGCTGCCAGTTTCCACTGACATTCTCCAACATTTGGCAGTTAAAAGTCTTTGAGTTACAAATCAGCAGGTTTCATCTCAAACATCTGTGGACATTTAAGTTCACCGGAAAATTGGCAAAATTATCCTAAGGGATAAAAGACACTTGAGAGTGATATCAGTCATCCATCATCTCTCACGATCATTCCAGCAGAGCAACAAATTTAGAAAATTGGTGTTGGGCTTGCTCTCGTCTCCTCATTCTTGCCAAACCCGTCTTTCCTCTCACTCTCAAGTGCCCACAAGGTGTTTTCATGGTGGAAATTGCTCACATGAGCATTCATCATGGCTGATTGATGGTCAATGCAAAGCATAAGAAATGCCTCCAAGTGACCCCTCGTCAGACATGTCACACAGCTGCCCTACACCAAACTGAGAATGTGACAGTAAGACAAGTTACAATGTGCAAATAGAAAGAAAGTAAATGGGAAAGGCATAAGAGAGAAAATTATACTGAGTGAAGATGAATTGTCAGAACATAAATTATTTCATTCTACTTGCTTTGCTCAACTTCAGCATTTACTCTAACATTTTACCACTAACTGTGCAGGGTGTTTAGGCCAATTCCTCCTCTGTCAATGAAGTAAATTAAAAATTATCCTGTGAAAATGATCACGCACTAACAAATTGACAGTGAATAAGTAACAAGACTCAACTTGTAGACCCTAATTTTCCCTCTTGAAACAGTGTATTTAAGACCAACAGTTCCCAAAGTGTGAGCTCTTGTGACTTTTCAGAGTACACTAGAACAAAACTCCCTTCACAGTAATACTAAGATATTATTTAGCTCATTCTCATTCTCTCAAAGATACGGTAGGTTTTTCCAGAGCCTACATGATATATTCAAAATTATTTGACAAGGCCATTAAAACAGTTCTGTTTCTAATTATTCATCTGTGGGAGCCTGGATTTTCTTCATAAATTTTAAACAAAACAATAAATTGCAGAAAATTGAATATAGAAGCATATTTGATAATCTGGCTTTTTCCTTTTAAGACAGATAGTTAAAAGACAGGCAAAATGTAGAGCAATGACACTTGATAATTTGTCTCCAAAAAGTTCTCTCATAAAACCTTCTTCATTACATACACAAGTGGTGAGTTTATTATTTAATTTACAAGGATTATTAAATATTTTTAAGTTTCAGTTTTACTTTTTAATTCAGTAAATAGAAATACATATAACCAATAAGAGTTTTTTGAGGTCCTCAATAATTTTTAATGTATCCTGAGAAAAAAGTTTGAGATTTGTTGTTTTAAACAATTCTTATTTTATAATCTTACTAATCTCCTGCATCATTTAAGATTTTTTTTTCTCAAAAAAGGTAATTGTGAGCATTGAGCCCTCGGCTTTTAATACCACTACCCAATTAAAGGAACCAAGATTTGTTGGGAAAAATGGCTACTTCTAGAACTTACATAGGAAATATGCAAGATGAGCCAGGACCATCTTGTGATGCTAGAAAGGAAGGAAATACTAAATAAAATAAACAGTAAAACTAACAAAATAATAATGGGAGTACCTACACTTGATCTTAGCCAAGAAGCTGAGAAGCGATAATAACGGGGATACCTTAAAAGGGACACTGGAACCAACTGAAAGAGATCCAAAAGGCCAAAGGTCCAGCCAAAGCTGGAACATTTTTACCAAAAAAATAAAGTAGTATTGGATTATAATTCAAAATATGAAGTGTATGGCCCGTAAGTCCACACTAGTAAATACTTAAACTAAATAAATAAATTGGGCAAAAGATATAAATATCCTGTCCGGAAGAATTAAAATAATTTAGGTAGATAATCCTTTCTTAAAGAGGTAGAAAGTAACAACCCACACCTTAAGTGTATACTTCTTTCCAAAGAATATGGCAAAGGGAAAGGCAAAGAGTAACTGTACAGTGGAAAACCTGTAAAGACACTAAAAAAAGAAAAAAAAAAAAAAACAAGTAAATGAAGGAAACAAAGTAAGTCTGAGAAAATGAGACATCCAAGTAGAGTCTAGGGAGACACGATGACTAAATATAGCATCCTGGCTGAGATCCTAAAACAGAAAAAAGACATTAGATAAAGAGTAAGAAAATCTGAAAAAACTATAGATTTAATAACTAATACATCCATTTCACCCATTAGTTATGATACAGTTGTCACATTAATATGCAATGTTAATAACAATGGAAATTAGGTACAGGGTTTTAGAAACTTTGTACTATTTGTTCAATTTTATGTAAATCTAAACCTGTTATAAAAATAAGACTTACTTTAAAATAACTGAACATATTGCATTTTTTGGTTGAGCTCTAAGATGACAAACAGAAGAAGGCAAATAACTATTGAGGCGAGCCTGCATCAATATTTCTCAAAATGTCCTAGGCACAGCTGCACGAGAATCTGGTGAAAGAGCCCAATAATCCAAGTTTCCTGATGCACCCCTCACCAGTTGCTACTGCAAGAAAAACTGGGGAAAGGAGAGCCTAGAAATCATCATTTGAATAAATCTGAATACATTTGGCTAATAAAACATGCTATATTAGCTGGCAAAAAATTCCTTTTGCACCTTTACTTTCTTCAGTAAAAGTAACAAAAGTAATCTGACCAAATAACAAAGCAGCAGCAGGTCAAACAAACAAGTCTTTTTGAAGAACTTGAATAAATAATTTAGGGTTTATATAATGATTTGTGATCTGATTAATCATGATAGTTTTCAACATAGCTCAGAGATTGCCAAAATATATTTCTTTCAGCACTAACCTAGGAGATAAGCAATTCATTTTGTAACTTAGAAGAGCAGGAAGTTTTTCATTACAAATCAGGCAATCACCCTTCATCTCATTTAGCCTGTAAATTCCTAAGGAAGGAGAATTAATTTCACCTAATTTTGATTCAATTTGAAATTTATAATGTGAGCAAAGTACTGCTTCATCAAAATTTTAAGAGTAAAGTTAATTTGCCCTCAGCACAGTAATTGTTTCTTTTGTGAAAAGTTTTATTATTAATAAATAAAATTTTAGAACAAGTAAGATTTCATTATGATGGAATGGATCAAGGGAAAGAAATCCTACTAGAATGGTTGACAGAGTTAATTAACAGAGAGCAGGCCCTTTCCGTTCTACATCCTTCATGGTCATTCTTAGAATTTCTACCACCATCAAGCTGCATAGAATGATTCCTAAGAAACGTGATGTGATTTTGCAAAGTAGACATTACATAGCACTGTTATGACTTTTTCTGGTGTCATTTTATTTGGAGAAATGGGACATAAGTAGTGTTTTTGTTTATTGCTCTTTCCTTTGAAACTGATACTGTATCAAGAGAAAAAAAATATTCTATTGTGCCTTCCTTGTTTTCTGGAAATACTTTCTTTGTATAGGAATGAAAACAGAATTTTACCATCTGATAAACTTTAATAAAAGCATAAAATGTGAGAAAATTACCTCACTCATTAGCATTTTAATTGCAACCTTGCAACACTTAAACTTCTGATATCTGCAATTCTGGTAGGAAGTAGGCAAAAGGTTCAAGCTACTATGGCCACCAGAAATTATGGTGAGAGATCTTTCCTTAAGATGACTTCTATCAAAAAAAAAAAAAAAAAAAAAAAGATGACTTCTATCACCACTATTCCTAAGGAGAAAGGGCAACATAAGTTATATGTGTTTAAGTGAAAACTGTAGCTTTAGAACTGCTTAGATATTTTAAGTATTTGGAACATTATATTACCAGAGCTAGAATCACTAATGATGTGTTCAAGATAATAAGTATATTGAAAATACACATGGTGAATATCTATCTCATTCTACCAAATAAGATACTCAAGAAATTTAACTGTCTTTGCTATAACTAAACGTAATTTGTATTCTAAACACCTGTATAATTGAGTGGCTCTAACAGTCACTTAAGTGTCTCATCTTTTCCCTGGGTTTCCTGGTAAATTCTTTAGGGTTTATACCATGACAGGTTATGAAGAATATGGGTACCAATCTGGGCATTTTCCATCATTATCTGTGTACATATCACCTTGCAATCATGTGAAATTTGTGTTGCATGGCGTCTTCTGTTTTTCATTCATGCCCATCACTGTCACAGCCTCCTTGTCTTGTCAACAAGGTGTTTGCAGTTTCACTGGCTCTCTGTGCCACCGCCATTCTGCCATTTAGAAAAAAATTTCTGTTGCTTTCTGACTGTGGGAGCGCATGAATATTTTAGAGGGTTGCTTCAGGCCAATTTGCCTAGGCATCCACGCAGAGGTTTCTGAACTATTATAAGGTAAAGAGAAAACATGGAGCCTTTTATTTCCTAAGATCTGCCTCAGAAAAAAAGTACAGGATCATTCCACACTCAAAGTCCAAGTCCACCTGGGGTGGGGGATGTTTCCCTTTTCTTGGATTTGGTAATGAAGGGTGGAAAATGGGGGGAAAATTCTTTCTGGCCCGTTTCCAGGAATCTACCAGAGACTAAGAGCTCTTCCCCTGCCCCCTTTCCCTTCTGTCCACCCAGTCTGGATATTCTTTATATAGTCCATGGGACACAGGCAAAACGTGGCTCTCATTTATCTTACATCTTTCCAAAATGTTCGTATTATATTCGATGTTTTCATTCAAAAAATTTAAAAAATTGACTCTCATTCTCTGCTTTCTGCCAAAACAAAACTGCCTTGACACACCGGATGTCTCATGGTCTGGCTGCTGGAATGAGGGCAGGTAATAGAGGCAAATTGGAAACATTAGAGGAAGAGGTAGAAAGCTTAAGTTACGGTTGCAAATATCATTCTGCCAAATATATGTGTATATATATCATAGGAAGTAAATCTTTCCTACTTTTATACTTTAGGTTCTTACTGAAAGCATAACTGATATTCCTGGAAAGGTTATAAAATTGAAAGGAAATATTATCACAGTAGAAAATTTTCACAAATTGCATCTATTTCTGGTGCAGATTAGTTTTCCATTCAGGACAGCTTACTTATTCAACACAAATATGTTCACGCTGGGTAAGGGTGAATCAACTGTCTCCTCAGCAATAAAAAATACATAAAAATGAAATTAAAATGCTAGCCTACGTGTATTTTGCATATCAGTAATATTATCTTGATAGATAGGAGAGAACACTTCTGGATTGACGTACACTAAAAAAAAAGTCTCAGAATGGTTCAGAATCACATATCAGGAAACATGTGCACCATTTCATTAATACATACTTTTATTTTTTTTTATTTTTAAAAAAGGTTGATTTATTCATGAGAGACATAGAGAGGCAGAGACATAGGTAGAGGGAGAAGCAGGCTCCCTGCAGAGAGCCTGATGTGGGACTCAGTCCCAGGATCTTGGGACCACGACCAAAGCCAAAGGCAGATGCTCAATCACTGAGCCACCCAGGCGTCCCAATACATACTTTTAGTTTAAATCTTAGTCTCAGAAAACCATTTTTCTTTATTAAAAAATGAGAAGAAATTCCTTCCCCTCTAATTTCATTTCCAATTCTGTCTAGCATGCACACTCTTTCCATGAAGAAATACACAAAAGTAAGTGATTTTAGGTTATTTACGGTCAGGTGCTTTGGTTTATGTTTTGTTCAGACCCACAAAGGATATCCACAAGGAGTGTTCAACCTACATTAAACAGGAGAATCAAAAAATACAGAGAGATAATTTTTAAAAAATGAAAAATGAGGATTACTGTCTTGCTTGAAATTAATCAGCAGCCTGAAAAGAAGTTATTAAGAAAGCTTTTTGGATGGATATAATGTCCTACTGTAGCCTATAAGCCTATAAAAATTGTCTCTAATTCTGTTTAGCAATAAACTAGGGTAACCTCTTAGTCCTATCTCGAAGCATGAAAAGGAATCAAATCAGAATAAAGGCAGATGCATAGTGATGAAAACTCATGGGAAGGACCTGAACAATTTCCTCTGATGAAGAGCTACTCAGAGATATGCCAAAACAAATGAACAAAACCTATATTCTGGAAAATTGTCCTCACACAGGACTGATTTCTTTTTTTGAGAAATTAATACTACAAAACTATGATGCAATGATTTTTCCATCAAAGTGTTAATCCTTTAAACATGAGTTTTGCATGAAAAGTACGTATCAAGTTGCTGTGGCTCTAGGAATGTTCCCCCCGCTTCCCTCCTACTCAACTCTGGGCCACCAAATCATTCAACATTTTTGGGGTTTTCAGGTTTGTTTGTTTGTTTTGCTTTGTTTCAGTGCCAAAAGTTAATCAACTAAAACATCAAACATTAAGATTCTTTTATATTAGTTTACCCACTAAAGAAAAGAAATTTTAGTATTTAGTATGGAACTTTTTTCTTTAAGAAAATGAAAAACAGCCTTTAAATCCTTAAATTGTATGTAAGGCAAAAATTAATCACAACTTTTTTTCCTCTATCAAAGAGAATGATATATTAGGCTTGCTATGCACATCTGAAACATTTTTATTCAAAATCTCTAACACTGTATTATTCTTCCTAAGCATTAAAAGAATTTTCCACTGATCATTACTCATGAATTGATAATTCTATGCGCCATAGATGTTAAATTGCATTTTAGGTAGTCTGTACCTGAGAGGTCCAATGTGTTCACTCTTTACATGCAATCCCCTCTTTTAATTGGCCCCTTGAGAAAATGATTCTCTTAACCTTTATCTTTTTTCCCCACTCCCTGCATAATGCTAAAGCACAGAAATCTGCCTGGCAGCAGCTCTGTAAGAGTGTACAACTTGGCTCTAAAGAGTATAGCCTCTTATTGGTTGTCTCCCTTTGTGCTGGGCTGACACAAATTGCCTTCTAACATGAGCAGGATCAATTAAGCTGGTAACAGAATTGTGCAAGAACAATGAGACGTACCTTTACCATGATGCCAGGGCTTTCATCATACAGATCCTGTGACTCTACAAATGAATAAAGACACATATCCCCTATTAAAGTCGCTTGCTGCTAGGAGCTGGCTATGTTAAGGAAAGGGCTCAGGGAAATGTACCATATATTCTCTTTGAAAGTGGAAGTGCTGACACCTCACTGTGATGAGGACAATGAAAAGCAGCATGAGCAAGGACAGACAGAAGACAGAATAATAAAGACTTAAAAGTGTGGAAGAACACACTTTTTGGCATACAAGCAGCTCTGGAATCTGCATGAAAATGCCAATCTGATTTTAACTTCACAAAAAAAAAGTATATAAAATTTTTATTGCACCTATTTCTTAATTATGAAATGTTGAATATGATCAAAGATCAAATATACAAATATGGAGATTCAAATTCAATTGTCATTTTTTCCGTAGGTTAGATGATCAATAAGAACACGATTCTTACCGATTGGCTTCATGTTCTTTTGGTTTTATTATTTTGGGAAAAGAATAATATAACTGACTTGAAATGCTTTGTTATACCCTAGAAATGAAGGTTTTTCTAAAGCAAATAGATTACAAGTGAATCAGCAAGTCAACAGTAAAGAGAGGATAGCATGCACAGAATCACTATTTCAACAAAAATACCTTTGATAATTAGTGTCAGTATTGGATCGCTAATTTCAAAGAACTAATGAATATTTTAACACATAATTCTCTTGGTCAATTCAAGAGGCCTGATCTGAGTGTTAGCCAAGAAAGTCACCTCTAGAAGTGTTTTCAAGTATTCAATTTCCTGGGGCACCTGGGTGGCTCAGTCAGGTAAAAGTCTGACTCTTGATTTTGGCTCAGGTCATGGTTGTAGGCTTCTACGATCAAGCCAGGCGAGGGGCTCTAAAGGGGTGTGGATCCTGCTTAAGATTCTCTTTCTCCCTCTCCCTCACTTTTCTCCTCCCCCATCTCAAAAAACAAAGTATTCAGTTTCCTGCCTAGGAAGTTTCTTTTAAGAACAGCAGTGCTATAAGGTGATAGAACTAGCATCCATTTGAACAACCACATCCTACACTAGTCCCTGAACTCCTACTTCCCCACAGAGGTATAGGACAATTCTAAGAGTATATTGGTTTGAACTCCTCACAAAGCAGGCAGTAAGAACAGCAATAAATTTGGGGAAGGATCTCAGCAAGCACCAGGGGGGAGTGGGGAAGTGAACTAAGGAGGAAACAATAAACATGGATTAATGAGTTTGACCCTGTCCTAACTCAATCTCAGGAATCCTGATACTAACTAGGGAGACATGCCTCAGAATTCTGCACAAGGAAATGTTTCCTTGGGGCACCTGGGTGGCTGAGTAGGTTAAGCTTCCAACTCTTGATTTTAGCTCAGGTCATGATCTCAGGATAGAGAGATCAAGACCCATGTCAGGCTCTGCACTGGGCATGGAGCTGGCTTAAGATTCTCTCCCTCTCTCTCCCCCTCTGCCCTTCCCCACTCTGTTCACACTTTGACACTTGCTCTCTCTCTCAAAATAAAGAAAAGGAAGGAAGGAATAGAGAGAGAGAAAGAGGAAAGGAAAGGAAGGAAAGGAAAAGGAAAAGGAAAAGGAAAAGGAAAAGGAAAAGGAAAAGGAAAAAGGAAAAAGGAAAAAGGAAAAAGGAAAAGAAATTTCCTGGAGTCTAGTAACAGTTCTGATGTCTAAATAATAACTGATTGACTTCAACCAGACACTGATCACTCCTTACTCAAGTCATACCTTGGTGACTTAGCTAGTCCTCATTTTTATGTTATTTTTCCTATTCTTCCTGTCTAATTGCCTGTTTAAAGTCTAGGAGTTTGAGTCTGATTCAACTTATATGACAAAAAGTGTAGGACACTGCTGCTTATCCTTAGGTCATTTTGAGCAATGAAACTTCATTACCCAGACAACAAATGATTGGATTTAGATCAGGTCTACCCAGAGTCTAAGGTGGTGGAGATATTAGGTATGGATTATGCCAACCTTCTTCATTAGGAATGCCTCATAAAGCACCTAGGTATGAAAAAGACATTATGAGGCTTCCCAGGAGAGGACTTTTGAACCGGCAAGTACCTGGATTGACTATTCTAACCACAGAGGTTGATAATTTTTCTTCCATATGTAACCCATGATACATGATGTGTGCATAGTCCCTTATTCTTTGAAGTTTTTATAGCTCCTGATACAGTGCCTCATATTCTGTACCCAGAAGTCACTCAATATATATATAGACTGACTCATAGACTTGGGAAATTCCAAGAAAAAGATGACAGGGTACATGGCAGGAAAATGTTGGCTATAAGTGCCTACTCAAGTGAATCCACTGATTTAGCAGGTCATAACTAAGTCTGCTGGCTTACATAACCCGTCCTAGTAAAGAATATTATCAATCTAAACTGAAAATTCTACCTTTCCAGCAGCAACCAGTCTCTTGCCAGATCATGCCCATGAAATCCTAAGAACAAACAATAAAAAGCCTTTAAGAGAAAAAAAAAAAAAACCTACCAAAGGGACATAGATACTCCAAGCCTAAATACAATCTTAGTATTTCAAGTCACTTGAAATCACTATGTATTGAACAAAATATCTAGGACTACAGGCAAATGTGATTCAGAACCCAATTTAGAAGAAAAGAAATCCTTACAAGTGAAATCCTCCTGGGCTACCAAGATTCTTACTGTTTTTCATTTCATATTTGTCAAACAGCTTTGGGGAAAAAAATAAAAATTTTTAGTAGCTCTCACAGCATTACCTGCACTTTTTTAGTATTCAGTATAGCCAACAGTGCTTCAAATTATTTTGAAAGGTTTTATTTCTTTTTTTATTAAATTCTTAAATGGTACTTTGTTCGTTTGTTTTGGTAAAACAGACTTGATTAGGCTATAAACCCACAGATGTGGGATGTGTTTCTTTCTGATTAGATGTGATAATTTATCATTTTTGTGGGATTTGTTTTGGCTAACCAAGTAAGCAAATATCCCCTGATGTATCATGTACAGTCCACGAGGTCAAGAGCTATGAATAGCTAAAAGGAGTCCATACCCTTAAGGAACTCAAAAGCTAGAAGAAGAATAAGATGAATATGCAAATAAGATAGACTATAATGTGTCCTAAAGAGATATGAAGTGATATTCATAGGAATAGAATGGTTGAGTGGATCATTAAAAGCCCAAGGGAAAGACAATATCTGAGATGGTCTCTAAAAACAAGACTGTGTTTAAACAGGAGATGTTAGAGGAAAAAAGGGGAAAAAAAAGATCAAAAGCAGTAATGATTTCTGTTTAGGAAAAGTATAGATCTAGGGATATAGACTTGAAAAGAGAGATCATTAAACACCGGTTGGAGAAGTTGTCATAGTTTGAAAGATTCTAAAATTTCACAGGAGGGGAGTAACATAATTAGTTGTATATTGTTTGGGTATATGGGACATATTTAAGAAACAAAGCTTCTCAGCTGCACCCTCGATATCCTCCAAAACTCATTTTCCACAGCCCTATGTTGTATGAAAGAGGAACTCCTGGGCTCTCAAGATAAACCTAGGCATCCAGCCCATGTAAATTTCCAAGGCCATCTTCAGGGAAATCTCAGTTCCCAAAGATCCCTTGCTCATGATGAATACTGGAGAGATGGGTATGTGATAAGTGGAAAGAAGGAAGAAGGAGAAAAAAAAAAAAAGAAGGAAACCTCTCTCTCTCTCTCTCTCTCTCTCTCTCTCTCTCACACACACACACATACACACACACACACACACACACACACACAAGAACTTTTTAAGTTAGGTAAGAAAGTTACTAAGACTCTTTTAAAAGGAACTGGGCCAGGTGACATGTCTAAATGATAGTTATAAAGTGACAGGATCAAGTCTGTAATTTTTTGTCTATTTCTTTTCCCATTACATCAAACTGTACCTCCATGATTCTGTAGCGACAAGTCCACATATATTCTAATGATTTCCAAATCTCTTAATGAAACCCAGACCTTTTCTCCAATTACCTGTCCTATACATTTAACTCCTGGTTGAAGGCACGCCTCTAGATGCCAAAGAGATAGGTGAAGCCCCCCCAAGTTCACCCAATAACTCCCGGTCTTCCTAAACCTGATCTTCTCCTATTTCTTTTATAATGAATCATATGAAACAGAACCATATACACTGAACTTTCCTCTCTCCTTAATCCATCATATGTCATCAGTCACTGAGCCCTCATTCCTTAATAGTCTCCCCCATTTCTAGTGCCAATATCTTGGTTCTGATTTGCATTATCTAGTAGTATTGAGACAATAATCTATTATGATAAGCACAAGGATCCCTCAAACTCATCCTATATAGTCCTTTGACTATGTAAACCTTTTGATAATCTCTTTGGCATCCGGTAACTACTTTGTATCATATGTTATTTATTTTTTGTATATCTTAATGTTATATTTGTTAACAAAAGATTTTTGTTGGTACTGTTTTTGAATACTTTGAATAATTATTTCTTTTCTCATTAACTTTCAGTAAATTAACTTCAGTCTCTAGCAAAGACTGTAGGATAAAGTCATTTCATAAAATATTCTCCTTAAAATACATATTATGGATAAAATAAGTCTACATAAATTGGGCAAAATCATTTAACTCAAGTGTTACATCCAGAAACAACGCATATTTATTTCTGAGTTTATGTACTTATTTTGTTCTAGTACCTACAGAGAATTCTGTTATGAACTACATTATGATATATGGCGTTTTTACTTCTATGAATCACTCGATTGCATTTTGCTGCTCTATTACTCATCTACAATGAGCTAGTCGAAATGGAACTACTAAAATATAACCTAGTTGTCTCATCTATAAATTAACATATAGGTATGTGTATGTATTTATATAAAATCTTATGGTTCTTAAAATTATGAAGAGAAGGCCATGAGAAAAGGCCTTGAAAGAGGACTTTATTCACATAAGAACTTAGAGAGTACTGAAATAAGATTTTTTTGATGCATAGGAAAAAAATTACTCATGAATTAAGCATAAATCCTATGTTTCAGCGTTAACGACATCCCTGCACTGATATGCATATAAACACACACTACACAGATATCCAAATCCTGCTCAAATTTTCAACTCTTGTAACTGTATCACAGGTACATTGTGTATCTCAGCAAGCAGGCTAACTCATATGCCACAGAAAATGATGGAAGCCCCTTTTGAACTCACTGCCCATTTGCCCTTTTCAGTTTCTTCATCAGAAGATTTTGTTCCACTTTTTCCCCTCATTTTTATGTTTGGTTTTATACTCCTTTTGTCCATATAATGACATAAAAAATATCAAAGGACATGTTTAAATAAATACCTTATTCGTGTCAAGCTAAATGGGCCAGGTGAAAGGAGGAAGAAAAAGGAGAAGGGCTGGTCTCTCCTCTCTCTCTTTGCCACACTCTGTTCCCACACTGTGGTCCAGCCACAGTGGCCCTTGAACAACTACTCATGTGCCAAGCTCTGGCTATACCCAAGGTTTGTCTTCATCTTCTTTCCTCTCTCTCTAGGGGATTCCTGCCTATCCTCACATCTGCAAAGCTCCTCTCTTCCTTCAAGTCTCAGTCTAACAACTTCTTGTGAAGGACACCTTCCCAACTACCTGGTGTATGACAGGTACATCATCATTTGCCTTGACAGCCTTCTCTTTTTTCATTATCAGTTTACCAAAGCTATTCAGTATAGATTTCTTTGTGGGTTTACATGTATATCATCATTTTTTCAATAGACAACATGATCCATAAGGGAGGATCACTGTTTTGGAGGGTTTTTGTTTCGTTTTGTTTGTTTGTTTGACCACTGTTGTGAAGCACACAGCACAATATCTGGCCCAGTACATGGTAGATGCACAATAAATATTTAAGGAAGGGGAGAAGGAAGAGAAGAACAGTGGTAAAAACTGAAGAAAAGCACAGTCGGAAAGAAAGGAGCTAACTTTTAAAAAGACAGCAAAGAGAAGAATAAGCAGAAAAAGGTAGGGACAAAGAACAAAGTATAGTAAAGCTGTTGGGAACAAAAAGAAAAAGAAAACATGAAATAAAACTAGAATGATCTCTGAGACACAATCCAGCCAATCCAATATTTTTTTTTCATGAATATCAACTAGAAAACAGACTGAAACAAGATTATGACTGTCACCAATGAACAATTGTCAAACTGAGGTCTCCTTGTAATACATGCACTGGTTTATGGACCCAAACTCCTTGAGTCAGCACCACAAATCTGGCTAATGTTCTTCAGAGCAGCATTTGCCCTTTAGGGTTCTGATTTAGCTGACAGATGTGTAAAATCCCTTGTAACCAGTTACCTTGCTATTGATTACACATCTGTGAGGCTTCTAGACTCATGTTTTTTCTAGCTAAGGTCAGCATTACCTTAAGTGTTGCCTCCTGATGCCGAGCTCTCTGTTTTACAGAGCATTATATAAATTCAAGCCATGCCTTGGCCTCTTCCACCTTATACCCACAGTGCTTCTGTAGATGAATATGGAAGATATTGATCTAAAGATCTCTGCTGGGAAATAAATGTGTGTCAGTGAATTTTGGGTTAAGGCCAAAGCCTGGTGCCATCTCTCCCTTGCACGTAAGCAGAGCCGAAGCTTAAAGTTGTCAGAGGACACTCCCATGTGAATTTAAGCAACAAATACGCAATTGTCAATGAAGCCTACCCTAATAGGCTTGTTAAAAATTGCACACTGACCCTTTCAGTCACATTCTTAGTGCTCCTTAACCTGATCTACTTTATTTTTTATTGCCCTTAATACCTCCTGACATATTTCATAGGTTATGCCATTTGTTATTTATTTGCTTCTCCTTCCAATAGAATATAATTAAATAATGTCAGGGATATCATCTATTTCATGCACTCATATATTCCAAGAACCTAGAATAGTGCCTGCCACATGATAGGCACTTGATTAATATTTTTTAAATGATGAATCAATGAATGAATAAAGGAGTGAAGATCAATAGTCTATATTGCAGGGAGAGAGGAGGCAGGTAGCGAAGATATAAATGTTGGGATCTTTGCCTTTGAAGAGCTTATGGTTTAGTTGGGACCATAAAAATACACACAGGAAATTAGATGAAAAACCCTATGAGATAACAAATATTAATAAATCTAATTACATGTGTTAATAAATGCAATTGAACCATAAAGAAAGCAGCTTCCTATAGCAGGAATAACACTGGACTTGGAAGCTGGGGTTGAATTTGCCTCTACCATTTACCAACTATAACTTAACAACTCAATAACTAGGACTTAAACAAATCACTTAAACCCTCTGAACAACAGTTTCCATATTAGGATGAATGAATAATAATGGCTTCTTCATAGGTTTCTTGTGAAGATGAAGTGAGATTACAAATGTGAAATTAACTGGCCAATAATATTTATTCAGTAAATGTCAGTTGAATGAATAGATGTTTTCATTCACAAATAAGACAAGCACAGTGATTAGTTTGCTTCCCTAAGGTCACCCAGTTAATATGATTCTGAATTCCAAGTTTTCTGATTCCCAAGCTCAGTGTTACTGAAAATGGAAAAGACTGCCTATCTTGTCCCTTGACTTTATTTCTATGAGCAATTCTGTTTCTCACACATAACAAAAATTTATCATTTGTTCTAGAAAAGGAGCATCATTTCCCTGAAATACCCTCATTAGGCTCCAAGATGTCTAAGCCCTGTCTCCCTTTAATCGGTTTACTTGTGAAGGAGCAATTTGCTTTACGACCTCTCTGCAGAGTCTGAAGGGTTTATGACCATGTGGTGTCAACAAGGAGCTCTAAGATGCTTTCAGTTCCATTTACTAGCTTCAGAGTCTTCAAATTGGAGGAGCCTATTTGTTCTGAAAAGACTGGAGTTTGAACATTAAACCTAAGGAGACCTCAAGCTTTTCCTTTTACTGTGGAATAAGAGAACAATGTTCCTCAAACATGGGGCAATCTCCTCTATCATTCATTCCACTCAAAGCAACATGTCCTAGGAAAATATGATCAGTATTAATATCATGTGTTTTTAATAACACATCAACTTAAAACATATCATCTTGTCCTTTCACAAGGCTTTTGAAAAGCTGGAAAATCTGCTTTGGTCCATCTCATAACCTTTTTGCAAATGGAAATAAAGATTTCCCGGGAGCCAATAAACCCATTGGCCCAAAGCTAGAAACCTGGAAATCTATGAATGAGTAATGAATCTATCATCATGGAAAGAGGAAGCTACTACTTTATTTTCAAAAGCTAAGTTGAGGCCAATGTAAACAAAAGAATAGAATACTTAAAGGCTAAGAGGCCTCAAACCAATCATCGTGCAACCCACAGTTAGCATCATGGGAATTCTAAATTATGTCTAGAATCCCACAATAATGATGAGGGGCAGGAGATACAATAAAGATAAGTCAAGTAAAGGCTCATTCTATCTCAAGTACAAAAAAAGTATGTTATACAGGTATTACTGTATTGGATCCTTTAAGAAAAGGATATGAAGTAGAATCAAGTAACACTCTCAGTCTCTCAAATACTGCATTAACTCATGTCTCTGCCATACTGTTTCATTTGCCTCCTTCTGATCACTTTAATTGTTGTTTTTTCTCCTTACTAATCAACAGTTACGACTTTTCTGGTCAAATTCCCAATACTGACTGATTCTATTTTTTGGTGTCTCACTCTCCATAATCCTGAAAAATGAAAGGAGAATCTCACTGGCCTTGTCAATCTTTTCTGACTTTCCACCAAAGGGCTGGGACCCTTGAGGGACGTGGGGTTGCATGGGCAGTGCTCCTCCTATAGTGGAGGCAGGCTCTGGAGAAATCTGTGATTAAAAAATAATAAATAGACCCCATCCCAAGAGTGATAAACACACTTTCTTAATATTTCTGGAATTAATTCACATCTCCCCATTGCCACTATCTTAATTCGGCTGAAGCTACTGTTACCACTCACCTATATTGCCTCTTAACTGACCTAACTATATTCAGATTCTCTTCTAAATACTTCCCCAACACAAAGAGGAGAATTTATCTGTCATTCTCTGCTCAAAACTCCAAAAATGGCTCCTGCTTGTCTTCAGAGGAAGACTAGGTTCAAAATTCTTAATGTGCCTACAAAGCCTCATCTGACTGGCTGTTATGTCCTCATAGCTCTCAGGTCTTGCACCCCCTCTACATCTCAGAACTTCCAATAGCTCAGGCTAACCATGTATAGTTCCTTTACCAAACCAGATTCTTTGTTGCCTTCAAGAGTCTGTATAATATATTCTACTTGGCATATTCTTCTCCTTCCTTACACCTGTCCAGTTATTCTCGTCCCTTAGAATTCAGTTTAGATGCAAACTTATCAAAGATCTCCTAGGATGGACGGTCTAGTCCACATTATACTTTATTGTCACAAAGTGATTTACTCTTCTATTCCAGTCACCTTCAGCATCCAGTCAGCACCCAGGAGGCAGATCCCTTGTGAAATTCATTGTATCCTCATCCCACTACAGCGCTTGGCACATAGTTGGTGCTTGATAAATATTTCCTGACTGAATGAATGAGAAGACAAAGGCACCTCAAATACCTCTAGAACTACCTCCCAGTTCTATTATTTTTCAGATGATCATTAAGCCAATGATTGGATAACTTATTTTTCTCCAACATGGTGATGACGCGAAGCAATCCAAATAAATCACGAAGCATAGACTTACTTTTAAAATCCCAAATCCTGAGAAAATGCATCCGCTTAACCCAAATATGCTTCCCCCAAAAAATTATTTTAAGTGATTACAAAGTATACTACTTCTCTCGTCTGCTGGTCTTAACTCTTAGGCTTAGCCCGTAGCATCAGAGTATTTAAAGGGGCTTACTATCATCCTGCTGACAGGTATTCAGATAAATACGTCATCAGAGATATGCCTCTGAGTACCCAAGTTGCCACTGTCCCTCTAACCAAACCCATAAGAGTAACTCAACTGCAACTATAAAACTTCTACATGAATGGCACATCAACACATGTCCATACAACTCTTTGTAATGTCATGTGCTGAAAGGCCACCTCGCTCAGGCTAGAAAAGAAACCTGATAGCTCACCATGTTAAAAAGAAAAATTTTTTTTCTTTGTATCTGCCAAACAGAGCATGTAATAGCTTTTTACTGTTCAGCTTCTGCTTACCATTTATGGATCATTTGGTAGAATCCACTAAGAAGACCTACAGACAAGGTCCTCCTATAGTCTGCAAGCCCATAGGTTGCTCCTCACTCCCTAAACATGCCTGACACGCTGAAATTTGTCTGTAGGATTGGTGGGTCTCATTAACATCTTGGCAAGCAGATAAAAAACCGTTTAACTTTTCAGTTGTGCAGAAACACAACCTGATTAATATGAGTGGACATTTAGTAGTTTATGAAACAAGGTTCTAACCAGCTTTTAAATCTATTAACTTTTCTCTTGATTGTGCTCAACAATCCTTGAAGAGCAGCCACTTAGCTTAGCCAATGTCACTTGTTGCAATCCCTCAGCTACTTTTTTTTTAATGTATTTCTTTATGGTTACAGTCACCTACCAAAACAGCCAGATTCGGCAAGATATCATAATTCCACCTATGCTAAAATCAGATTAAGGATTTTATTTAATTTTTAAAAATTAGTGACACAAATATTTAAATACCACAAATAGGTAATGCAGAATTTATATAAGACGATGCTAATTTGGACCAAAACTATCAATTTTTGCACATGTGTTACGTTACCACCAGTTTGCCACTGAAGCAAACGGAGATTGCAATTATTCTCATTGTCAGGCTGTAAGAAAAGATGAGATTCATCTTCTATTCCATCATCTCTTGGCCCATGGGTTTCATATAGCTAATGATTGATAGAGCTCAGACTCAGGAAAAAAGAAACAAACAAAAAACCAACAAAGTAAAACAAGCAAATAACACAACAAAAATAAGCTTCTAATTCCCAATCCACATATAAAATTTCCTTCATACAAACAAATCCAACTGTAATTCCTTCTGCCCTGAGGCAAAAGGCTGCTTTTTATTTTTAAAATGTTAAATTGAAATGAAATTGACATATAGCATTATATTAGTTTCAAGAACGCAACATATTATTTGTATTCATTAGGAAATAATGTGAAATATTACTTTGCTTACTGTGAAATATTGTTTCACTTGTTGTGTTGATTATTTCACTACAGTAAGTCTACTTACCATCTATCACCATACAAATTATATTATTTTCTTGGGATGAGAACTTTTAAGATTTACTCTGTTAGTAACTTTCAAATATGCAAAATAATATTACTGACCATAGTCACCATGCTGTACATTACATCCCCACAGATTATCATATCATTTTATAACTGGATGTTTACACCTATTGTTCCCCTTCACCCATTCTGCTTACACCCGAACCCCAATCCCCTCTGCAAACCACCAATCTGTTCTCTGTATCTTTGAATTTGGTTTTGTTTTCTTTCGTAGATTCCATATATTAAGTGAAATCATATGGTATTTGTCTTTCTCTGCCTGATTCATTTCACTTAGCCTAATACCTCGAGGTTGATCCAGGTCTTGGCAATGGCAAGATTTCATTTCATTTTATGGCTGAGAAGTACTGCTTTGTGTGTGTGTATATGTATATACATATATCACATCCTCTTTATCCATTCATTCATCAATTGGCATTTATGTTGCTTCCATATCTTGGCTGATGGAAATAATGCTATACCTATCTTCTTAAATTTATGTTCTTTTCTTTAAATTTTTTATTTATTTGATAGAGAGATAGGAAGAGAGAACACAAACAGGATAAGGGGAAAAGAGAAGCTCCCTGCTTAGCTGGGAGCCTGACATTGGGCTTGATTTCAGGACCCTGGGATCAAGATCTGAGCCAAAGGCAGACACTTAACCAAAAGAGCCACCTAGGTGCCCCCAAATGTTATTTTCTTTGTATAGATGATGGAATTACTGCATCATGTGGTATTTTTTTTTTTACATTTTTTTAAAATTTATTTGAGAGAAAGATAGAACAGGCAAGTGCAAATGGGGGAGGAGCAAAGGGAGAGTGGGAGAGAAAATCTCAAGCAGACTCCAAGCTGAGCATGGAGCCTGATGCAGGGCTTGATTCCATGACCCTGAGATCATGACCAGAGCAAAATCAATTAGTTGGATCCTTAACTGACTGAACCACCCAGGTGTGCCCAAATTGGTATTTCTACTTCGAATTTTTTTGAGGAACCTCCATACTTTTTTCCATGGTAAGTGGTAGCTACATTCCCACCAATAGTGCACAAGGGTTCCCTTTTCTCCACATCCTTGCCAACGCTTGTTTTTTTTATCTCTTTGATATTAGCCATTCACACAGATGTGAGGTGCTATCTTATCATGGTTTTGATTTGCATTTCCCTGATGATTAGCGATGTTGAGCATCTTCTTATGTGTCTGTTGGCCATCTGTGTGTCTTGGGAGAAATGTTTATTCAGACCCTCTCCCCATTTTTTAATCCAATTGCTTGTTTTTTTTGTGACTAAGTTGTATGAGAAGTATTCTATTTTATTTTTAAGTTGGAGCATTCAACTAATGTATTTATCTTTCTTTGCTTTTTAAAAAGTTTTTAATCAAATCTCTTATTAAAGAAATACATGGTCTTTATCAGGTGACATGTCACCAAATCCTGATAAAGTTTTTTCCTAAAAGGAGCATCTCTCTGCCTCAGTCCTTCTTTCTGTATCTCAGGATCAGTTCTTATTTATTTATAGCATGTGCTGTAAATGATGATGTGATAGCAAACTGGCTTTTTTGTCTAGGGCAAAAATAGCAAACACTGGGATATTATATTCTCTAGGAGGTCTTTATCCTCTTAGGGTAGGAGACCACATCTCAGTCTTATCTCTTTGTTATCCTCAAGATTCCTAAACTCACACCAGAGTCCTACCATAGTGATAACTCTCTGCAAAATGTTAACTCATTCCAAATCTAAAGAGAAAGCTAAAAAAGAAGAAAAAGAAAGAAAGAAAGAAAGAAAGAAAAGAAAGAAAGAAAGAAAGAGATAGAAAGAAAAAGAAAATGTATTTATTTTGTTGGAGTGTGTAAGTATGTTTCCCTTTCTCAGACTTCCCTGCCAAACAGTAGTTTCAGGATTAAATGGGCAATAATACCGTGTATTTGGGTAGCTTGACATTCTCCAGGCATCTTGGTATTACTGCGATCCATCACTTTATAAGGATAGCCTTGTTCATAGAATATCACTTTGTTATCTGTTTAATCTACTTTATGAATACAGGTCTCAGCAAGCTTATGCACGTTTGCTGCCTACAAAATGGACTCACATCCTAGTTGTTTCCAAAATCAAGTACCTAGTTAATCTAAAGTGCATTTTGCCATTGAACCTTTCCTAAAAAAAAGTGTTAATGTTCTACACATAGTCTCACTGCCACTTATTTCTCTACACTCTACAATCATCTACTTTCCTCACTCTTTATCTTTCTAAAATATACCATTAATCTCCTCACAACCATATTCTAGACCTCTTCATCTCAGCCCTAATGAGAACTACATGATGGATGCAACCATCATTTCACCTTAGCTTCTAAAACTCTGAGATACATGTGCCTTGTTTTCTCTCTCTGACTACTCTCTTCTTTAATTTCTTTCCCAGCCTGGATATTATCCAGATCTCTTTTTTTTTTTTCCTCCTCTCTTCTCCCCCCTTCCACCTCATCTCTCCTTTTATGTTGGTTGTTGTTAACTTCAGAACTTCCCCACACTCATGATTTTCATTCCTAACTGCCTGCTGCTCAACACCATCTGACCTGATCCATACAGGCATCAAATCAGTGTTCAAGAATAAATTCGTTATTGTACTCTTCAATCTGTTCTTCCTCTAGCTTTTCCCCATTCTCTATATTATCATTCTTCCTGTTAATCTGACTTAAAACAAATAGAATCAACATTTCTCTCTTCTCTCCTCTGTTAATTTTTTTTTCTGCTTCCTTCATTCAGCTTCTCATTCTACAATATTTGTTGTGCATCTATGATGTGCAGGCACTGTCCTGCCATTCATTACAAATACAGTGGCATCCACAACAGATAGGATCTCTGCCCAACACACAATGCCAATTTTACTGCCTCTCTACTTACATAAACCCTTTCACATTTGTCTTCTCAATCCCAAGCACCACTAAACCAACTCAGAGAAATCATATATATTTTTTTTACCTATTATGGTAATATCCTCTTAAATAATTTTTTCGCAGTTTCTCCTTTAATTCCTCATGGACAGGATCGTAATATTAATCTTATAAAAAACAGAAAATATACTTCTCTAAAGGCCAATAAGCATTCCCCTTAACCACAAAATTAGTTTAGATAACATTAGAATGGCATATCAAACTCTACCACCCCATGTACCTTTCCAAAGCTTATTTCTTGCTGTTCATAAACACAAAGGACCCATGAAAACATTATGCACAATTCTAATATTTTCCCCATACACATCTCCACCAATGCTCTTTTCTCCATTTTTAACATAACCATTGGACTGTTCCCTAAGAACAATTTCCCGTAAGTCAACATGAAGAGGATGCAGTAGTACCTACACACATAAATGGTTGCATAATATAAAAGAACCTGGAGTTTAGGAAAATTGGATCATTTATACTGGACAATAGGTATGTCAGCTCTTTGCTTCAGAGGCAGTATTTCTAGCTTTCAAAGCTGTTTGCTAAGTAGGTACTCTTGAAAAGATAGTACTAAAAAAGGAGAACCAGTGTCTTTACTGAAAATATATGTAGGAACACAAGAGATTCAGAGAGAATGGACTCCCCAACATCGCTAGTTTTGAACATCCTTCCAAACCAGAAAAAATTCACATATTTCACAGTCTCATATAATATTACCATCCTTCAAATGCAACCCTGTACTATCTTTCTCTAGTGGATGTTAATGATATTTTCCTTATGTTCTTTTTAAGTAAAACACTTTTGCCGTATTATACTTACTTGTGCTCATCTTCTCCTTCCCCCCTCGACTGTAAGTTCTTGAATTAAGGGTCATCTAAAGCACACAGCAGGCAGGCCTAGTGGCTCAGTGGTTTAGAGCACCCTTCAGTCCAGGGTGTGATCCTGGAGATCTGGTATTGAGTCCCACATCGGGCTCCCTACATGGAGCCTGCTTCTCCCTCTGCCTGTGTCTCTGCCTCTGTCTGTCTCTCATGAATAAATAAAAATCTTTAAAAAATAAAAAATAAAGCACATAGCAAATACATACTATGCTTTTATAAGAGAGGGGAAACTTAGAGTAACTTATATTAAATGGAAACATTCCTTGAAGTCAAAATTTCAAAACTGACTTAGTAGCAAATATAAAAACTTGAATGGGATCTAGGAGTAAAGAGACTGAATTAGTAATTTTAAAACTCAAAGAAAGGTACAGGCCAAGATGGCTTCATTGGTAAATCCTACTGAACATTTAAAGAAAAAAATCGATATCCACTCTTGAGAAAATCTTCCAGAAATTTTAAGAGGAAAAGAATATTTCCCAATTCATTCTATGGGACCAATATGATCCTAAAACCAAAATGAGACAAAGAAAACTACAGACCAAATCCTTTATGAATACAGATGCAAAAATCATCAATAAAGAACTAGAAAGCAAATCAATAACATATAGAAAAGATTACATGTCATGACCCAGTGGTATTTATCCAAGAAATACTATGTAGTTTTACCATATGAAAGTCACTTGTTGCAATACACTATTTTAATAAAGAACCCAAATTATAGTATTTCAATAGATGCAGAAGAACATTTGACAAAATCCATCATATTTTCTTGATAAAAACACTTAAACTCGGACTAGAATCAAACTCCCTCAACCTGAATAAAAGGCATCTAAAAAAAAAAAAAATCTTAGCTCACATTAAAAAAAAAAAAAAAAAAATCAATAGTGAGACACTAAATCCTTTCCTCCCAAGGTATAAAAAAAGAAAATCCCTCTTTGCCATTTCTATTCAACATTGTACCTGATAATCTCTACAGGGAAATTGGCCAATAAAGACAAATAAAAATCATCTGGATTAGAAAGGAAGAAGTAAAAATCTCTCTAACTGTAGATGACATGATCTGGCACATAGAAAATCCCAAAGAGAGGTACCTGGGTGGCTCAGGGGGTTAAGCATCCCACTCTTGGTTTCAGCTCAGGTCGTGATCTCAGGATCCTGAGATTGAGCCCCATGACAGGCTCCTGTGCTCAGTGTGGCATCTGCTTAAGATTTGCCCTTTGTGAAATCAGAGAGAAAGACAAACCATGAGAGACTCTTACCTATAGGAAATAAACTGAGGGTTGCTGGGCGGGGAGGGGGGGGGAATTTGGGTAACTGGATGACGGGCATTAAGAAGGGCACATGATGTGATAAGCACTGGGTGTTATATGCAACTGATGAATAACTAAACTTGACATATGAAACTAATGATGAATATTGTATGTCGGCTAATTGAAAAAAAGATTCTCCCTTCCTCTCCCTCCAACTCATACTCTTCCTAAAATAATAAAGAAAAAAGAAAACTTTGAAGAATGCACCAAAATACCTGCTGAAATTAATAAATGAACTCAAGCAAGAGTACAGGATATAAGATCAGTATGTAGAAATCAGTTATATTTCTATACACTTGCTATAAACAATTCCAAAATGAAATGTAATACCATTCATAACAGCATCAAAAAGAATTTAAGAATATTTTTACAAAATAAGTTTAAGATGTTTATACTAAAATCAATTATGTTGAAAAACTTAAAGACGAACTAAATGAACGGAAAGAAATCCCTTACTCATGAATTGAAATAATTACTCTTGTAAAAAAAAAAAAAAAAAAAAAACAATGGCAATATTCCCCAAACTAATTTACAGATTAAATCCAAGTTTATCAAGGTACAAAATGGATTTTATGCAAATTGACAAGCTGATACTATAGTTTACATGAAAACTACTATAAGAGATTCAGAATAAGTAAAACAATCTTGAAAAATAAGGATGCCTTGGTGGCTCAGTAGCTGAGCATCTGCCTTTGGCTCAGGGCATGATTCCGGAGTCCTGGGATCGAGTCCCACATTGGGTTCCCTGCAGGGAGCCTGCTTCTCCCTCTACCTATGTCTCTGCCTTTCTATGTCTCTAATGAATAGATAATATATATATGTATATATATATATATATATATATATATATATATATATATATACACACACACAAAAAAAAGAAAAAGAATAAAGTTGGAGCATACATACTTCCTCATTTCAGAACTTTCTACAAAGTTACCCTAAATAAAGACAATGTGAAACTAATATAAGGATAGCCATATAGATCAATGGATTAGAAGTGAGAATCCATAAGGAAATCCTAATATTTATAGCCAATTAATTTTTGCCAAAGAGGACAAGGCAATCTAATAGCAAAAGAATAGCCTATTCAACAATTAATACTAAAATAACTGGGTATCTGCTTTCAAAACTATAAATTTGGACCCCTATTCACCTTATACCTCAAAATTAATTCAAAACATATCATGTATTCAAAAATAAGAGCTAAAACCATAAAACTCTTCAGAGAAAACATAGGAGCAAATCATTGCCACCTGGGTTTGGCAAGGAGTTCCTGGATATGACATGGAAAGCACGTGGGATAAAAGTTTGAAAAGCTGGGTTTCAACAAAATTATAAATTTATGTGAAAAGTTATCATCAAGAGGGTGAACAGACAAACCACAGACTGGGAAACAATATTTTAAAATTATGTATATGATAGGTACTTGTATCCAAAATATATAAAGAACCCTTATTACTCATTAATTTAAAAACTCCAATTTTAAAATGGGCAAAGGATTTAAATAGAGAGTTCTTCAAAAACACTCTTGCCCTCTGGTTTCTGGTTATCCAATGGGGGATACAGATAAAAGAATCAAGGATAGGGGGAAAGAGAGATTGGAATATTTTTGCCGCGGGCTACCTTCCTGTGGCATTTTGTGTTGAAAATACATTTCTTTAACAATGGCACAGCTCTTCTTAGGTACCCTTACCAAGGGTTACAGCTACTGACAGGTCCTGATGACCATTCCCTCCACTTCTCACATCAAGCTTCCTTCCCCAAATGCTTCAGTATTCCTTCTTAGTATTTCTAAACCTTGCCCATATCTGTCTAAGTGATCCCTTCATACACCTCTTTTTAATCACTCCTTTTGAGTGGGCCATATGTTTTAGAGAAGCTGAGATTCATGTAGTCATCCTCCATCAAAGGTTCCCAAAGTGTTTTAAAAAGGTTTTTACCCAGTGTTTGCTGAGTAGCAAGACACAAAGTTACTGCTTCACAATCCCATGTCCTTCCTGCCTTTAGAAAACTTTTCATAACTAGAGAAAATCCTTGTCTGTTAAGGATTTTTCTCTCAAGTCCTTCCCTTCTTTTTTCTCAAGAACATACAACAAAATCTCCTCAATGACTCAATTTTGAAAAGAAAACTGAGACAGGAAACTTGTCATGTAGTTTCCTACCTTTCCAAAACCTCTCCATGAGGTAAGAGAGTGCAGAAAATGATCCAATGTGTGAGAAGAATAGGGGGAAAAAAGAAAATAATTTCCAAAATTGCTAAAAATTGGCCCTGCCATACTATCATCTATGTTAGTATTTCTCAACCAGGGGCAAATTTGCCTCATAGACATCTGGCAATATCTAAAAATATTTTTGGTTGTTACACAACAGGGATACTCCTGTTATCTAGTGGACAGAGGCCAAAGATGCTAATAAACATCTTATAAGGCACAAAATGGTCCCTTCTCAAGAAAGCATTAGCCAACCAAAGGTTAATAATGCTGAGGTTGAGAAGCCTAATCTACCCTGATTTACATGGTTCTATGACAAGGTGAGAGGTTACAGCTGCCACTGGAGTGACTGTTACACTTTATCTATTTGCTGAGCCAAATCCAAGTTCCAGGCTGACATTAAGAACCCTTTAAAGTAGGGACACATGGGTGGCTCAGCAGTTGGCCCTCTGCTTTCAGCTCAGCATGATCCTGGGGTCCTGGGATCTAGTCCTGCATTGGGCTCCCTGTGGGGAGCCTCCTTCTCCCTCTGCCTGTGTCTCTGCCTCTCTCTGTGTGTCTTTCATGGATAAATTTAAAAAGGTTCTTAGATAAATAACCCTTTAAAGTATGTCTCTCATTCACTTCTTGGAATATGCCTAACCTATGCTGCAGTTATACGGAAGGGCTTTTTGTTTCTTCCATTCATCCTTTTATATTTTCTATCCTTTCCTGATTCACCTGCCTTGGACTGTTCTGTTTTTGTTTACTGGACTTGTAACCTCTCCTCCCCATCTTCAGATGACTAAACCAGGTCAATTCTCCATCTCTAGTTCTGTCCTCTTATTTTACATTTCCCAATTGTTGTCATAGGGACAAGATCTCCCTCCCAAAACATGCTAGAATTTTAAGTGGTGCTAATAATCATTTGCTTTATATTATGGTCTTTTGGAAAATTTTTGTCCTCTAACCCTACACTATATACTCCTTACTATGAATACAATTTATCTTTACATAATGGTAATAAAAAAATTAATGCTTATTAAACACTTACTCTGGGCCAGATATCCTTTTCCTGAAATAACAAACCCTGAAATAATCCCTTTTCATGGATTATTTCATCAAATATTTTATCTCCAAAAATAACATTCAGATAGTTAACAACTGCTACATCACAGGCACCACCCAACTTGATAAGATGCCAGCTGCAATCAGTACCTCCAAACAATGGTAAGCTAATGAACATCAGCCCAGCTTGTACAGCCTTTGTTTCTTTATTAACTCATATGCAACTGAAAGTCAGTGAAACTTTATAGAATACACTAATAAAGCTTTGCAGATATAATTTAACCTTACAAGAAATCAGATCTTTTTCACCTCTTTTTTTGCCATAAATTAGACAAGTGCTAAACATACGGAAGATACTTGCAAATATCTATAAAATAAACCAAAAAATATGCACTATGTATTTTCTCAGGGCCAGATTCAATATTATATGTTTATTATTTCAGTCCATAGAATAATGCCACCAAGAAAAAAATTACCACAATATTATACTTGAAGAAACTAGATGCATAGGGATAAACTGTCACAGAGTTAGCATGTCGTTGGAAAGAGAATCAGACCAGTCCTGCGTAGCTACTTAGATGTATGTTGCTCATAAGTAACTCTACCAGGTGGCCAGTGATGGTAAACATTCACTGCAAGTAAAGCAGAGAAATGAATGTAGACAAAAATAGCATTCAGGTAGAAAGTTATTCAAGGAAAGGATGAGGAAGTAGTTCTAGTTCTTTAATACTGGATTTTTTTGGTCTGTTTCTTTTTGAAATAGCAAGAGACTATGTGGATGGTGGCCCCATGCTGTATTTCTAGTGATTAATATAAAGATTCATACGTGAAGCTAAGGTGAGAAGTTTAGTTCACACATATAACAAAATCTTTAAGTTTTAACCACTTAATGGGGAAAAAAAATGACCATAAATATGTTCCATTCCAAAATCTTCTAGAACTTTCTGTGGCATTTTTGTGCTGACTAGGAAACCACCATGGACAAACACTGGTCAACTTCTACTGCCCGTGATTCCCTAACATATCACAAGTACGCACTGAGACCACGGGCTCAAATGGTTCCACGTTTTTTCCTTTCAACACCTTATTTGAGAATTTAACAAAACTTCACAAAACTCAAGTGAGCCTTCACAAAGTAGAGCAATTGAGCACAACTGTGGTGAATTTTTCTAGGTGACTATTGCTTTTAAGACCACAATATTCCTCTGTTGTGTGGTTTTTATCCCCCCACTTGATCCTTTTGTGGGTATTGTAGGATGGCTGCATATTACATGAAATTTAATCAAGCAAATACTTTAGTGTCATTAAATCAAAATTCATGCATCTGCTTTGTTGGTGACCTTTGACCAACTGTGGCTTACTGCAGTTAGGCATATATAAAGGGCAAAATTTTTATTCAAGCTAAAGAAAGTAGGTATGAGTATTCAAGCCACTCTCTTTGCTACTTGGACATCAAGCCCCAGTTCATTTCCTACTACAAATTGGGTAAATCTCCTTCCAAATTATTATTAATTTTTGTATCTTTCCTGTAAATCTAAAATCCACTTGTGACTGGTATATATGCACATTTCTAAGCATAGATAGGCCTATTCTTGGCTTATCTGATTCCCACTCTTTAGCTTTAGTTCAAAAAGTTCTTAATTTTTAAGAGTTCATTCCCTAAGATCAACCTAAACTGTTGTTTCCAGAATCAGTGGCGCTGAAATGAACTTTCTTTCATTTCACAAAGAAAATGAAACCCCTGGGTGCTACAGGGTACCTCTCTGGGAAACTGTGCTGATTGTCCTGCTTTGTTTCTCTATACTTGCTCCTGTACTCACAGGTATATTAGTCGGGGTTCTCTTAAGAAATAGCACTAACAGGATACATACAGATATATAGAGATGATACAGAGATGCAAAGAGGTAGACATGAAGAGAGAGTCTTATAATTGTCTACAGGATAATGAAGGCTTAGAAATGCCACCAATGGCTGTCTACAAACTGAAAACTCAGAAGAGCCTTAGCACAAGTCTGGAAGCCTGAAAACAAGGCGAACTGATGGTGCAAGTTCCAATCCAGATGCAGGGCAAGACTGACGTCCACAATTTGAAAACACTTAGGCAGAGAAAATTCCCCCTTACCCCACTTTCTGTTCTATTTAGACCTCTAAAGGAGTGCATGATGCTTACCCCAACCTGTCTTACTTAGTCTACTCATTCAAATGTTGATCTCATCCCCAAACTCAGGCATACCCAGGATAATCTTTGAGTAAATTCTGAGCACCCCGTGTCCTATTTAAATTGATGCAAAAAAGTAACCATCAAGTTATGTAGTTCTTGTCTCTGAAATACAAAAAAATATAGGAGCTAGAGAAGCATTGACCCACTCAGAACTTAGTCTCAGAGCCAAAGGCTAGAACTGTGCATCCCTTGAGAAGGTTGTTCACATCTCACTAATCTTAATATCTATAACACACAGCCTAGCTCCTGGCACACAGTAGGTACCCTGTAAATGTTGAATTAATGTTTCTGTGATGTGTGAAGTTCAAGTGAGCATTTGATTATACTGTTTTATGTTAACAAGGTAATATTATCTATATTATCTTCTCTTACCTTTGTGGCTCTCCAAAACCCAGCATCTATATTAAGTGGAGCTTTTTCTATATGAAATTCTATACAAAAGGAACTCAAATACTAACAATCTCTCCATTTTTTTTCTTGTAGCACCTATTTAGATATGTCCAGGGCAAAGGAAATTTCACATTGAGCCTTCAACAGAAGGCTTAGCTACACATGACCTCCTGCATCTCCCACTTGCCAATTTGCTTGTTAGTTTTAATAGAAAGTCAATATAACAGAATCATGTGGTTTTGTTTCCCTACTTTTCTCCTTTGGCATGAAAACTGCTCTCTCATTAAGGGTGAATTCAGAGATGCAAAAAGAACATTTCTATCCAGTTGTTTTCCAAGGGCTTAAGAAAAAAAAAATACAAATGACGCATAACTGGCATCAGGGTACAAATTCAAATCTATTATCTGAAACTGCTTTTCCAATAATCTCTAAAGAATAATCAAATTCACCGTGTTAATAAATGAATGCAGAAATGATCACTGAGTTTATCTTGGCTCCAGACTGGATTTCTTGGCCTGTCAGAGCCAAGTGAGTTATTTGCAGAATGCCTTCCACCAAAGCTTTCTCAAGCACCAAGGCTAAGGAGAACACCCCATGGAATTGCAAAAGATAGAGAAGCAACATACTGGCCCAAACTAGACAAGGTAAATCTTACTAATACTGCCCCCAGGAACTCTAAAGTGGCTGTTGATTTTTTTACAGCCCAGTTGGGAAGCCATGTGGTTAGTCTAGCCCACAAAGGGTTATGTTATCAACTGCAGGGATATTAGCAAAATATATTTACTTGATATACGAGTCATAAAATTTTTCGTGAAGAATAATTTACCCTCTACACGGCTATATACATGTAGGACTTCATGCATACACACAAACTCATAATTTTATAAATTACCATCATTTGGGGGATAAAACATTTTTTAATTGAAAAATTGAAGCTATCTTATACTCTGAATGTTCATCCTTCATCTCCAATTTTCAAAAATCTTTTATTAAAGAAATGTGATTATTTTCACAGTTTAGTTCTTCTTCTGGTTGACCTCATATGGCTGTTTGGCTTAGAACACCTCATGAGACAATTAAGTAAAAGGCAGCCAAAACAAAGAACATAACAGGAAAATTTTAATGACTTGAATAAAAAAGTAATCTTTCTGGCTCAGAGTTGCTAAGCTGCTCAGAAGGCTACTGATTACCTAAGCACCAGTCCCTGTCAGCCCCAATGGAAAGCTTTGACACCATAATAGTAATAGAGAAGCTACTCTCAGTGAGCTACACATTACAATGTCATTTGCCCAGTAAAAATTGTGAAATTATTTTTTAAGCCTTATGTATGATCTTAAGAGTAACATTAAATTCAAGAAAAATGGAATTCAACATGATAAAAATAACAGACTACAACTGAGTTTAAAGGAATACCAAGTTGAAAAAACAGAACTTCGGGCATCTTTTTTTTTCTCTCTCTCTTTCTCTCATTTAGGTGATTTTATTCGCTCCCAGGGCTTTATACCTCTCTATGCAGATAGTGCCCAAATTGAAATCTCAAGCCTAATCCCTTCCCCCTGAGTTCCAGACTTCTTTATCACTCTTTCTTGGCATCTTCATTTTAATGTATAATGGGATTCCTAGAGTTTTAATATGTTCCAAACAGACAACTTAATTCCTCAGTCCTTTAATACTGCTTCTCCCCAGCTTTCTCAATTTCAATTATTTTACATCCACCCAAATGAGTAGGGAAAAAACTCAGATGTCATCCTTTATTCCTCTTTTTTACATCGACTCCAATGGGAAATTCTAAGAACTCCAAACCAGATCTCAAAGCCAATAATTCATCTATGCCTACTACCCTCATCTGCTGAAAGAGCATCTTTCTTCTGGATTCCTTTAATGTCCTTCTAACTAAAATCCATTTTCTGGGTGCCGAGGTGGCTCGGTTGATTAAGCATCGGACTCTTGATTTTGGCTGAGGTCATGATCTCAGGGTCATAAGATTGAGCCCCATGTCACACTCCATGCTGGGCGTGGAGCCTGCTTACGATTCTCTCTCTGCCTGTCCTCCTCTACCCCCACTCACTCTCTCTCTCTCCATAACAAGGAAACAAACAAAAACATTTCCACCCTGCTCCTCAGAGTCCAGTGTTCATATAAAAATTATGATATTTTGCACAGAAAGGTAAGTTCCATGATCTTGTTCACTGAAAAATAATTATATCAACTAGCAAGTAACACTTGGTGGTAGTATAGGAACTCACCTCCATTATTGACTTAAAGAGTTAAGCTGCTGAAATTAAGGGTGTACAAAGTAATGGTTTAGTTTACTTAGAATTAATATAATAGGGAAAAGCACAAAGCACCTTTGTTTCCTTCCCTCAGCAGTCATCAGTGCCTGCATCTAGCATCTTCTTTTTCTGCACGTGGTCTACTCTTCTGAATGTCTCTTGCGTGCCATCCTCCCCTGGCCCACTAGATGCTAAGTGTTACCTGTGGAAGTCATACTAAACTTTCGTTAGAAACCTGAACAGACCATGGTGCAGCCAGTATATCTGGGAAGTTCATCTGTAGCACTCACTCTGCTTGATCTGTGTTCAACTCCCTCTGCTTCCTCTCAGCTGTCTTCTATCTCTAACACTCCTCTACTATATAGAATTATGTAACCCATGTATATATGGCATAGTTCAATAATGAACATTTATGACAAATGGAATCATAAAGGAAAGTATCCAAAAGGTTAAATGAAAATGTATATCATTTATCTAAGTCTTGTGAAGGATGGGGCTATCAGGGCCAATTGGAAGAACATTGAAAGCATATGAGCAAATATGGAAAGGGTCTCTCGTACATAGTTTTCAAATTTGAGTATATTTCAGAATCACCTGGAGGCCCAAAACACAAATTGCTGGACCCTGTCCCTGAGTATTTAAGTCAAAAGATCTGGGTGGAGTTTCCAAAATTTTGTATTTCTAACAAGTTCCCAAGTGATGCTGATGCAGATTCCCAGAAATGTCACTTAAGAACTCCTGTTATAGTCTACATGCCAGAAAGTAGCTGCAAATAAAATGAATTGTCTTGACTTCACTTGAATTTATTCTTGTCCATGAGAGACTTTCAATAGAGCTTAATCTGTGTCATCCTTTTAGCCCCACTGTACTACAGGAGACTCATGAAGCAACTCTGGATTCTAAAAAGTATTAAATTAAAAAGACAAGGAACCCTGAAAAAAGGAGACGTTGTAGGTTTGTTCCCAAAGGAAACATATCAAATTTATAAGGGCAACCTATTTCAGTCAATTTTAGCACTCAATCATCTATGGATCTTTATTCAACTGATTTGGGGTAGTCTGGGTATTTTTTAAACATATCTCCTAGGGCTCACTCTCTCGCATGTGGAGGAGGCAGCGTCCTCTGGGAGCCACCTGAATGATGACCTGGATCCAGACGACAGAGAAGATGGAGCTGCCTCTACGGCTGAGGAAGCAGCCAAGAAAAAAAGAAGAACAAGAGTAAAGGGGCTGCCACAGCAGGAGCATAGTCAGGAGCCTCAGTTGATGAGGTAGCAAGACAATTGGAAAGACAAGCATTGGAAGAGAAAGAGAGAGATGATGACGATGAAGATGGAGATGGAGCAACTGGAAAGAAGAAGAAAAAGAGAGGACCAAGAGTTCAAACAGACCCTCCCTCAGTTCCAGTGTGTGACCTGTACCCTAATGGTGTATTTCCCAAAGGACAAGAATGAGAGTACCCACCCACACAAGATGGGCGAACGGCTGCTTGGAGAACTACAAGTGAAGAAAAGAAAGCATTAGATCAAGCTAGTGAAGAGATTTGGAATGATTTTCGAGAAGCTGCGGAAGCACATCAACAAGTTAGAAAATATGTTATGAGCTGGATCAAGCCTGGGATGACAATGATAGAAATCTGTGAAAAATTGGAAGACTGTTCACGAAAGCTAATTAAGGAGAATGGATTAAATGCAGGCTGGGCATTTCCTACCGGGTGTTCTCTGAATAACTGTGCTGCCCATTATACTCCAAATTCTGATGATACAACAGTATCACAGTATGATGACATCTGTAAGATAGACTTTGGAACACATATAAGTGGTAGGATTATTGACTGTGCTTTTACAGTTACTTTTAATCCCAAATATGATACATTATTAAAAGCTGTAAAGGATGCCACTATCACTGGAATAAAGTGTGTTGGAATTGATGTCGTCTATGTGATGTTGGTGAGGCCATCCAAGAAGTTCTGGAATCCTAGGAGGTTGAAATATATGGGAAGACATATCAAGTGAAACCAATCTGTAACCTAAGTGGACATTCAATTGGGCCATATAGAATACATGCTGGGAAAACAGTGCCAATTGTGAAAGGAGGAGAGGCAACAAGAATGGAGGAAGGAGAAGGGTATGCCATTGAAATCTTTGGAAGCATAGGAAAAGGCATTGTTCATGATGACATGGAATGTTCACATTATATGAAAAATTTTGATGTTGGACACGTGCAATCAGGCTTCCAAGAACAGAACACTTGTTGAACGTCATCAATGAAAACTTTGGCACCCTAGCCTTCTGCTGCAGGTGGCTGGATCGCTTGGGAGAAAGTAAATACTTCATGGCTTTGAAGAATCTGTGTGACTTGGGCATTGTAGATCCACATCCACCATCATGTGACATTAAAGGATCATATACAGCGCAGTTTGAACATACCATACTGTTGCGTCCAACGTTTAAAGAAGTTGTCAGCAGAGGAGATGACTATTAAACTTAGTCCAAAGCCACCTCGACATCTTTTATTTTCTATGCCCTGTTGGAATACATTAAACCAGAAGTAATTTGCAACATGTTGTCTGTTTAACAGTGGACCTATGTAATGCTTTTATCCATGTTTAAAAGGAAGGAATTTGATCAAAGGCAAACCACCTGATGTAATTAGTCAAGGACAAAGCTTTCAGGACTTTCAAATGTTAACTGTTTTTCCCATCTAGGAAACGCTATAAAGCTCAAATTAGTTAGGAATGACTTATACATTTTTTTGTTTTGAACACCTAAGAGATGCTTTTCAGATATTTATATTGCCATATTCTTAATTGAATGCTTTGAATGACTACATCCAATTCTGCACCTATACCCTCTGGTATTGCTTTTTAACCTTCCTGGAATTCATTTTCTAAAAAACAAAGACATTTTCAGATCTGAGAGCTATATTTCAATGTCTGTGGTTATAATTCTGCACAGTAAATAGTCTTTGTCTTTCATTTTTTCCCCGACATTGGAAAGATCAACTGAAACATGACCTAGTAGGAACATTGTACCAGCCTGAAACCTTGACTTAGTAAAATCTTAACATTTAGATCTACTGTCCAGTGGTGATATTTATCAGGAAATGTGTTCAGTTTACTCGGTAAACCAAAAGGGCATTTGAAACTACAAATACTAAAACAGGGAAACTTCCTGTACTTGGATCATTCTCTAGTTAGAAGAGTTCAATTGAATTATTAGGCTTTTTCATTAATGAACCAAATTCTTTTAACACTTGACTGGCTTGAATTCAAAACTATGGGTGGCATTTCAGGGAGTTAAGTTACAGTAACACTTATTATGGCAGCTAAGGGCATATGTTGAATGTAAGATGCCTAATACTTTAGAACTGAGTCCCACTACAGATTCTTAAACAAATTGCTTGAATTCTTTGTAACTGATTTGTTGGTAATGTTCCAACCTAATTTCAAAATTGTTTATTTACCAAGGTAAAGCCTTAATCTGTATATGCTTTAGTACAGTAATATTGACTGCCTCTGGGATGCTGTTTAGCTTGTATTTTGTTCAACATTTTTCTCATAGGAATTAAAACCGGACTTCTATACTTAGATCACTTGTACATTAAAAAGCTGCTCTTTCAGCATTAGAGCTGTAAATGAATGTTACCTGGTGGGATAAACAATCTAGTCTTTAGCTATATGAGCCATGTTTATTATGGTGCTAATGTTCAATAGCTACTTTTGGATTATTTTCTCCATTTTCTGTGATGTGCTTAGTGGCAGAGCTCACCAATCCATGCTTGGACAGGTTACAGGACTTGTGCCCTCCAGCTAGTTCTTTTGGGGTTCTGAATCCATATCTTTTTGATGTTTTTTGGTGAGAGATAGAAAGTATCCTGATTTCTAAGCTCAAGAGTTTTCAAATGACCTTATGAGTGAAGAATTTTGGAGCTTTGTAAGACCTCTTTAGCAGTAGTGATCTCAAACCAGTTATGAGCTCCAAGCTCCCCTCTCAGGTAACTGTCACAAGCAGTAGCATCACTTGCAAGCCCCTGGAGTAGCTGGAAGGAATATGATCTTGTAAATAGGAAAGCTGTCACTTAAAATTGTACTGTTTACCTACTAGCCATGTATCTCTTGAAATCATTTTGTCATGTTTACAATGACGTACCTTATTGGTAACAAATTATTAGTTTAAAGTTTAACAAATAATGCCTTTAGTAAATTATTTTACAACAAAAAAAATATATCTCCCAGGTGATTTGAATGCACATTCATGATCAAGAACCACTGCAGTCTAGTAAGGTCTGATTTGCAAGGGTCCCCACTCAAGGATATTTTGCTAATGTCTTGAGATATTTTTGATAATCACAATTCACTAGTGCTACTGCAATCCAGGAAAGGCAGGCCAAGGATGCTGCTAAACACCCCACAATATATCAGCGTTCCCCATAACAAAGAACTACCCAGTCTGAAATACAGAGTGCCAAAATTGAGAAATCCTGGCCTAAGCATAGAGCATAAGGTGCCAACATTTCACTAAAAGGGTATGTATTTAGTGGTACATCAGCAAACTCTGAAAGATGCAATCTTATGTCTTTTCATTTATGTTGGTGAAAGAGAGAAGAAATTTGGATCAAGCCAAATACACGTTTTTGATTATTTAAAATAATCAAACAACAAAAATATATAATCTTTCTCATGATTCTGTTTGTACCAAAACCTGAGTATGCAATCTTAAGGAAAAAATTTTATGTTTCTCTTGAATTCCTAGTTTACTGCAATTTTTAGGCTTAATTTAAAAGCTCTATTTGATGAAACAATAGTAGTAGTTAATGAGAAGACATTACTGGTAACAAAACCTTGTAGTATACTCTAGGGAAATTGGAAAAGCTTGACATAGTCTAAGAAGGTCAAAGTGGTTTACAATCTATTTATGGCACACTATTTGGGATTAAGAATGTCATTTCTCAATCATTTGGTTAAGTCAATGTGTAAAGACCTAATATAAAAAACAGAAGCCTTGTTTGGGCTTTACTGTATTGATGTTTGTCATTGATTCTTCCATCACTGTTTCTCATCAAGCTGTTCTTGCTAATTACTACTGGCACAAAATCACATTCTACATTTTCTCTCAAGATTGGATTCTCCCCACAAGTGAATAACAAGGAAAGGGGAATCTAAAGTAATAATGCATCTTATTACCTTTCTGCTTGTTCTTTAAATACCATTGACACTAGAACCATTTTGCTATTCCCATTGTTTTTACATCAATAAAACTAAATTAAAAATAAAGTGAAGATACATAATTTACCTAATCTAGGAGTTGATCTCAGGCAATAGGGGAACAATTGACATCATTTTCACTGAACTAGACTAGGAGGAAAATGCTTTCTATGCAAACAAAGCTGAATCCAATAAGTACGAGAAGGACAAGTAGGATGTATCCTGAATACACATACCCTCTGCTGCCTATTTGGAAAGAAAGAGCTTTGACAATATTGCCTTATCAGCTATTTCCAAGGAGTTGGGAAACTGGAAGAAGAGAAAAAAAGCAAGAACTAGTATTTTCTGGATAGCTAATATGCACCCAGAAAAATGCAAAGTACATTTGACATATGAAATCTCATGCGAGAAGAAAAAGAATAGCATGGACAGGGTCAAAAAGAGAAAATAGGTCAAGGGGGATTAATTAGAAACTTCCAACTCTCCCTCAGGGATGACAGGTGATTGACAAGGCAACATATTTGATTTTTCTAAGATCTTTACAGTTTACAAATCCCCATCCCATCTCATAATTACCACGAGCTAGCAAAAAAGATATTATTATTTCAATTACAGGGGTGAGGAAACTATATCCCATTGATATGGAGTGACAGTGTCAGCATCAACCCACTAGGAAGTGGCAGAAACTCAAAACAGAAATATCTTCTAACATTTCATGCTATCTTTGCAAATACTGTTCTGACCTGAATTAAGATGGCCACACTATGCTATATGGAAAGAGTTGTAAAATGATTACATGAATCAAGCTCTCCATAATCCTTTCAGGGCTAGAATCCAAGAGCAATTAGTAATCAAATGTATTGCTCATTGAGAGAAGTGGGCTGGGATGAATTATTTATGCTGGAGGGTGGTTCAACATGGATTTATCTGATTTATAAAAACTTCTACCTTGGAACACTTGGGTGGCTCAGTCTGTCAAGCATCTGATTCTTGATATTAGCTCAGGTCATGATCTCAGGATCATGAAATCAAGGCCCAAGTTGGGCTCCACGCTCAGTGTGGAGTCTGCTTGGGATTCTCTCTCTCTCTCTGCCCCATCCCCCTACTCCCTACTTCATACACCTTTCTTCTTTCCTCAAATAAATATTTAAAACAAAAACAAAAAAAAAACAACAAAAAAAACTCCACTTCATCTTCTGTCAAACTGTACTTAGTTCTTCCTATGACACTGTACCTATAACACTTACTTAGTTCTTCCTATGACACTGTACCTAATAAACTGTACCTATCGTCTAATGCCCTTGCTTTTTTCCTTGCCCCTGTTCTCATTTGCCCTATTTTTCTTTTTCTTTCTTTTTTTTTTTTTTTTTTTTTTTTTAGTATTATGTGGTAAGGAAGAAAGCATGAATTGATATAATATTTTTATTTGGAGAGATAAAGCTTTACTAGCATGTGTCAAGAGTCTTAATGTGGTAATATTCTTAGATGCAGAAACCCACTTCACATAAGGTATCCTAAGGGAATGATTATAACTGGATGTAAAAACAGACTCCTTCTGTGTCAGTTTTTGTGTCAGTTTTTGAGTCGGTATCCTAAGGGAATGATTATAACTGGATGTAAAAACAGACTCCTTCTGTGTCAGTTTTTGAGGCATCAACCCTCCCCATCTTACAAATAAAGGAGTGAGGGTACTCCAGTGAGTATGGCAAAGAGGGCACGGGAGAATTGGTTTTGTGACCCTTACCTACAAAATAGAGTAAGGAAGGCTGAGAGTGGAGAGGGAGATTGGCAAAATAATTTATCTGAAGCAGGTTGTTAATAGGTTATGGCCTTTTCCCTCCATGCTGCCATGGTGAAAGGAAGGGTTAAGACATTCCCCCTTTTGTCATCAGTCAAGTGGAAGGGCCTCAAAACAATCATTGAGAGAGCTTGGGCATGGGAGCACAGGCAAGGCAGACTGTTTTATACTAATATTCGAAATTATATTTGTAAGCGGAATGGTTGAGAATGGAGAGGGCAGATGAAGTGTGTGGCAGAGACGGAACAGAGGAGAAACCACCAGCCTCTTTTTCTTGCCCTTAGTCAGAAGCCAGCTGCAAATAAATGTGTAATTTCTTATTACACTATAGTGGACACATTTATTACTGAGGGGAGTCTCTTACTTGTGATTATAAATGACTGGGGGACTTTTTGTTATCTGAGAATGAGAGTATCATCTATCTATATAAGCTGCCCTAGATTTCAACAGATAGTAACAAATTTTCTTTATTATCCTCTCCTAGGTTTTCTATATTTTCTACTTAAATGTTTGTTTCATAAGAAGAGACAGAAAAAATTAAGAAAATGATCTATGTGTTAATATTAAACTGGGGAAAATACTTTAGCTGTGTGTTCCACCAACTTTTTCTTTTCTAAATTTGATAGAGTGCTTACCTAAATATATAAAAATAAACTTCTCAAATTTGCTAATTATATAATACTCTATTATTAACTACAGTCACCTTGCTGTTCATTAAATCCTCAGAACTTACTCTTCTTAGAACTGTAAGTTTTTATTGTTTGACTTACATATTCTCATTTTCCTCTCCCTGAGCCATGTGCAAAGAGCACACACACACACACACACACACACACACACACGTTAACTGTGTGAAGTGATGGTTGTATTATCTTGATCTTGATAATCATCCTACAATGTATGTCAAATCATCACGTGTACACCTTTTAAATAGATACAATCACATTTGCCAGTTGGATAAAATTTCCAAACTTCAATCCTCCTCTAAAATTTTTTGCTAGTTATATATAAATGGAAATGATTGCAAAGCAAATAACTCCATCACAGCAACTCTATGAGGTCAATGTAATCATCCACATTTTACAGATGAGAAAACTGCATTTCCATAAGCCATGAGGGCGCAAAGTTAGATAGCCACCAAGTATCACAGTTACAAATCTTTTTTATGGTCTGGGGTCTGTTTCAAGGATTCACATCTGAAGTAAACAACTGATTTTGAAGATACTTTCTAAATCAAACATACTGTCAGTCTTCCGTTATATTAAAAAAAAAACATTTCTCTAAAGTAAAGAAAGGTAAAAAAAAAAATGCTTACCTTTTTGTAATTGCATAGTTTGCATAATGCCTGCAAGTAAACAATGAATAAAAAAAAAATCTAAGTTTCTACAGGGCCGAAATTGCTATGAAAATAAATACATAACAGTAAGGAATATAATAAGAACTATAAAATCCAAAGATGCATTGTCCAGAAAGAAAGGACAGAAGAAATAAATATCAATTTTGTGTATATGTGAAATTTAATTTTGTACTGATAACAGTAGCTATGCTATTTCTCTAATTTGATGTAAACAATTTCCCAGCTTCATGAAAGGCATAGCTTTTTGCCAAATATTTCACTGAATAGGAGCTGCAAACAAAACAAAAACAAAAACTCAAAAAAACCTGGAAATAATTTTCATTTCAAACAACCATCTTGAGAATATGGAGCTAATATGCAGTCTCTAATTTATTCACAACATCTCTAAAGACCACCCTAGGACCAAATCTAGTTTGAATGCAAATCCTCTGCTTGCTAGGTCACTTAAATGGAATCAGAACAACACACTCTTTTTAACTATGCCCCCTTCGTAGTGGGGTGAGTTCAGAACATTATGGTTTTAAAGAAAGAATGTATTGATGGGGAGAGAAATGCAGAATGTATCATTAATCAAAAACCCGCAAATGAATCTTTCCTCCTCTTGAAAATGCAGCTGGCTTGAAGGGTTAGCACACTTCTCAGCAAAAACAGCACTTTATTAGGAAGTTGCTACTATCCCAACATAAAGTGAGATGACAGGACAGATGTGTTACATCTAGCATGTGGGTTCCATAGAATGCTCACGATTTGCAAAATGCTGCCTAAAATTAGCATATGTACTTACTCAACAAATATATACCACTGACAACAGTAGGGATAGAGTTCACATATTTTTCTAACTTGGGACTTAAATCCTCATTCCCATCAGGTCTTCTATGTTGCTAATATTCTATATTGCTCATAGGTTGCTCTTCAACCTATATTTGAGTTCTCCATTTCTTGGTGGCATTTTTTTTGTGCTCTTCTCAGCTATGTGAGAACATTCTCCACCCTCTCAACTACACAAAAATATTGTATGTCTTACTCAGATACATCAATCTAGATAATCATTACTAGACAATTTTTTCATTAATATATTTTATCGTGGCAAAAATATCTGTAACATAAAATTTTACCATTTAAGCCAGTTCTAAACGTATAACTCAGTGGCATTAAGGACATTCACATTGTTGTGCAACCATCACCACACCATCCATTTCCAGTTTGTTCATCACTCCAAACTGAAAAATCTGTGTCCATTAAGTAATAATTTCCCATTTCCTCCTGCCTCAAGTCCCTAGTAACTACTACTGCACTTAAAAGATTTGAGAGAGAGAGAGAAAGAGAGAGAAAGAGAATGTGAGCAGGAGGAGAGGCAGAGGGAGACGGAAACAATATCAAACAAATTCCATGCTGACCCCACAGCCCAATGCAAGGCTTGATCTCACAACCCTGAGATCATGACCTGAGCCGAAATCAAGAGCTGGACACTTAAGTGACTGAGCCACCCAGGAGCCCCAGCGCTATTGCACTTTCTGTCTACATTAGAGATAATTTCTATGCTATTGCTTTTCATAGTGGCAGGTTACCATAAGTCCTGATTGACACCAATTATCCAGGTATTTCACCAGATTTAGTATTTGCCTAGACCACTTTTACCCTCACAAATATCCTGGTTTTGGTGATTAAATGATATAAATGACTATCATATATATATATAATATTATATATATAGGATTATTATATATATATATTATACTTCCGTATGCCCCAGGTGGGCAAAGCCACATCTCTTCTGATCTCAAGTGTCCATAATTCTCTAGGGTTTCAATCTTCCCAAAGAAGGCAGTGGTGAGACATACATGAGAGATCAGGCTCAGGAGTCCTTTTGTACTAAGTAATTCCTTTTACTCTTTTCTCCCACCCCCAATCCATGGAGCCTTTATTTAATCTGAAGGCAAAAGATTTATACGATCTGAAGAGAAACCAGAATATTACTCAGCCATTAGAAATGACAAATACCCACCATTTGCTTCAACGTGGATGGAACTCGAGGGTATTATGCTGAGTGAAGTAAGTCAATCGGAGAAGGACAAACAGTGTATGTTCTCATTCATTTGGGGAATATAAATAATAGTGAAAGGGAATAGAAGGGAAGGGAGAAGAAATGGGTAGGAAATATCAGAAAGGGAGACAGAACATAAAGACTCCTAACTCTGGTAAACAAACTAGGGTTGGTGGAAGGGGAGGAGGGCAGGGGTGGGGGTGAATGGGTGACGGGCACTGAAGGGGGCACTTGACGGAATGAGCACTGGGTGTTATTCTGTATGTTGGCAAATTGAACACCAATAAAAAATTAATTTATTATTAAAAATATTGAAAAATAAAAAAATAATCTGAAGGCAGAGAACCCTGGTTCTCTATTCATTCTTCAGAATAGAAAGCTTAGCTACTGTTTCCTAGGCCTTCGAATTCAAATGTTTCTCTCTACCATGAAGCATAAAACTCCAATTTTGGAACTCAAAAGCCAAAACTTCCTGCAATACCACTCTTTCATGAACAACAGTTCTGAGAATCTACATACACAAATGCAGAAATTATTATGTAGCAGAAAATACTACGAAAAAAAAATGTGCCTTCATTTCAAAATATTACCTCGACATATTTAAAACTTCATTTCTCTAATGGCTTTTTGGAAAGAGTAAGCCTGTCTGTGTTGTTTATCTATTGTGTATAGACTCTTGGTTGTAGTCATTATCCACTGGGTGTTCTCTGTGGTGAAGGAAGAAATTTCTATCAGGAATGGGACACTAGCAACTTCTGTGACATGCTGTCAGGGTCATGCCAAACTAGGGTAAAATCTACAGGCAGTTTATCAGTTCTTATCAGAACACCAATGAGGGAAGCAAAGTTTGGAAGATCTAGAAACATTGCACACCAGAATCTAGATGCTCAGCCTAAGTTAGAGACAGAAGATAAATACAGTTGCTAAATTCAAGTGAGGACATTGGGGTCAAGAGAGTTGAGGATGTACAAAATAGGGGAGAGGGAGATGAAAGACTGAATTTGAAAAGATGGATTCAAATGCAGTTGAAAGAGGGTTTTGGGTAAAGGATGACATACTGAAAAAGAAGAAGGGGGAGGGGACAGATTGCAGTTGACAAAAATTCTACCGTTTATATTCACAAAATGCAAATTGATACATATCTAGAACCACAGACTCTACTGGGGCCATTTCCAGTAGGAAATGGAAAAGTAGTTTTTCCTGTAATTTTAAAATAGTTTAGAAAATTTTTAAGTTACGTGACTGCACCTGGTCATTTCCCTGATCCACTGGACCCTGACTCCTCAAACAGTTCCATTACAGTTTCTCATGATTGAAAAATAAGTTATAAAAACAATCCTTTCTCTAAGTTGTTTTTTAAAAGTTTATATTCCACTCAGTGTTTTAATTTGAGACTGCAATCACCTTAAAGTGCTTTATTTGTTATATTCATGTTTGTGCTCTCTCTTATGTTAAAAAGGAAGAATCTCCCAGATATGCAAGTGAATCCTTTGAATTAACATTTAGTTGTTATTCCATTCCATAAATCCAAAGGGCAGAGGTATATATCTTGCATGAAAAATAACTGAGCTCTCTGCATGAAGGCACTCTGAGAAAATCATTAGAAGTATTATGGATAGGCTGAATTTTCAATAAGAAAAAAAAAAGATCCCAAACCAAACCTTGCTCAGTGATATTCTATAACATTTAGATTTGTGCAAGTTTACTATATTTTTTAAAGCCTACAATACAGCCTCTCTGTTCACCCCTCAAAAAAAAAAAATCTGTCTTTGAAAATGCTACACACATTCCACCATGTAGAGTTTTTGAAATGGTCTTTTCTCCAATCATATTACTGGTCTTCTGATAAAAAAAAAAAAATTACCCAATTTAAACAAGTTTTATATCATGTCTGATGTCCCTTTCCTGGAAAGGGCTCAGATCAGGGTCAACAGGGCAGATTTTAACAGCATGGAGGTATTTCTGTCTCATCCTCCCTCATCTCAATTTGAAGAGCTATGGGGACCTTAACTGACCTAGCCAAGTGCTTAAATTATAATCATGTCCGATACATGGGAAAGGCACATTTGTAGAGGATGACAAATATATTCTGAAGGTGGTATCTTCTACCCACAGTAACACAAGTCACATAAATTAGACTGAGAAAAATTAATGTATTTATAGTAAAAACCATTTGATAATTCTTCAACAGAAAAGGCAAAAATCTTAATATTCTTTGCATTTCTAAGTCTGCAAAGTTTTATTTCTAGATAGAAAAAGAGAACATCAATATAAAAATTATTTAAAAATACATAAATAAAAAATCTACTGGAAATGGCAAGAAAATTAGACCTTGATAGAAATGGATAATTGTGTCAATTTGTTGAGACTTAAACTTATCTACCATGGCATAAAATAAGTTATTTAGGAGCACTGAGTACTGAGAAATGTATATAAATTGTTTCTAAGAAGACAAAGAATTACATGGGAACATCAGAAAGAAAAGCCTAGAAGAATTAAAAAAAAAAAAAAATAATTGCATCACGGCTTTCTCCATAGCAATCTTCTATCCAAAAGATACCCATAACCAAAATAACACCCCTGGGTCCTGTATAATCTGTTTCAAATTGTACAATCAACAGTTTGGGGACAAAGGAGACTAGCCTGGTTGTTTGCCCTACTGCCTCCAAAATATGCTATGTATGAAGTATTCTCTACCTTTTGTGTATGTTTTATTATGATCAAACATACTCTCTCTCCACCTACCCAAAGCCCAGCCTACCAAGCTTGCAGGATACACCTTAAGTCTTTCCTTTCCTGTGAGACTTTTCCTAACTCAGCTCAAGGCAATGCTTTGCTCCTTTGAATCTGCTCATTGTTTAATATTGAGAAAATGTAGAAGCTATACAAAAATACAAGTCACCCATAATTCCACTTCTTAGAAATACTAAGTAAATATATGATTGATGGTCAAAGTGCTATGGAGAAAAATAATACAGGTAAGGGGAAAGAAAATTGTAGGGGTAGAGGCATGGATGCATATTAAATTTTCAAGTGGGAAAGATTCCACTAGGAAGTGGCTTGGGAAATGACAACTCTTCTTCCTGAAAAAGAGCTTCAGGTAGAGACAACCTGCCAAGCACATTCACAGAATAGAAAAAACTAAAGTAAACTAAACTAACAAAACCCAGAATGACTGAACAAAGAATTAAGGAAGGGAGAAAGTGTTAATATAAGAGATTAAGAGGTAGAGGGCACGAGACAAATTGTGTGTCAGTAGGCATTATAAGGACTTTAACCTTTCCTCTGATTTGGGAACCATTAGATGGTGCTGAGCAGAACAGTGACAGAACCTGACACACCCTGACTCACGTGTCGAATGGAACACACAGGCTGCTGAAGAGGGCAAGGACAAAAGGAAGAATAACAGTTAGGAAATTACTGCAGTAATCCAGGTAAGAGATAGTGGAGATTTTAACCAGAGTAGCAGCAGTGAAAGTGGGGAGAAATAGCTGTATCCTGGATATATTTTGAAGAAAGAGCTGACGGTTGATTGAATACGCCATGTGAGAGAAAGAGCCATCAAGGCTGACCCTCAAGGTTTAGAACCTGGGAAAATAGGACAACAGGGTTGTTGTCAACCTAGACAAAACACTAAGGGGGAAAAAATACTTCATTGCAGAGAAGAATAGGAGGTTTGGAACATGTCAAGTTTGAGATAATTTTTATACATCTAAACCATTGTTGCAAAGCCATTGTTGCAAACTTCATTGATAAGTAAAACTCAGTTGACCCTAAAAATGAGCAGGACTTGAAAAAAAATGAAGTAAAAGACAATCTTTAGAAGGGATAACTTGTGCTATCTCCTCCTTGTTTGCTCTCTCTCATATTGAATGAAGGAATTATAGAGGAATATGTATAATCTGTACAGAAATGTAGGAGTCCATATTAGGGATAAATTAAGAGCAAGTTTGATTCTATAGTTTCCTGCCGCTGCTCATTCGCTCCTGGTGTCTATAACCTCAGGACCTGTTCCTGACCCAGTCAGTCATAATTAACCTAGTAGACTCACCTGATGAAGAGCACAATGACCTAGGCTTTAGGAGACTGTCTCTTCTCTGAGGTGGGTGTGAGCTGGCAAGCATTCTGAGACTTCCCAGAAGGGAACAGTGAACCTGACAGGCACTTGACCTGGAGCAGCGCATACTGATCTAAATCATTATCATCACAGAAATGAAATTTGATGTCTGTGTATCCAGGTTTCCTGGGTCATTCCTCTAGTTGTTGTTATAGAAAAAATTATGTTAAAAAAAGAAAAAATTATGTTAACAGCTTGCCAATATTCAGGAAGAGTGAACTATTGCATTTAAATTTTTTTTTCATTCCAGTTAGTTGGCATACAGTGTTATATTAGTTTCAGGTGCACCATCTAGTGATTCAACAATTTTATATATCACCCAGTGCTCATCATGACAATGAACTATTGTATTTTAACTATCATTTCCATAATTTCATCCTTGATTCCCTTAAAACTCTTGGGAGAATGCCAAACTGTAACAAAGATTTATGAACATCCAACTCATTAATATTTTCTATGCTATCAAAAAGGTAGAACCTCTAATACTGACCGTTTTAATTCCTACTTGCGAATATTTTATAATATGCCTGTAATTATCCATATCTTCCTATAAGTCATGAAATCTGGGATAATACCTAAAATATTTGTGGAAAATCTACCTTCAGTTCGTGAATGCTAGCTAAAAACCTACAGTCTACAGAGGCTCTGAGAAGAAACATGACTCTTATGACACCTGCTAAAAATCTAGCTATTCTCATGCTGTCTGATTAAATGCTACAAGACTGAGCATCCTAAGATCCAGATGTAGGTCCCTGTGATGGGATGTTCTCAATGCTTGGACCAAGGAAACAAAAACAGGGTAGTATAAGTGTACTACATTTAGTGCAGTGTGTGCAAGCTCTATAGTCATGACTTATGGGAACAAATTCCTACACCATTTGCTTGCTAGCTGTGTAACTGGCAAATTATTTAATCTCACTCTATTTGAACATCTTCATCTATCAATTTATCATCTATCAAAAAAAGATTTGCATAAGTATTGCAAACTCTATAGGACAGTTTTAAAGATTAAAGAGATGAATCATGTATGGTGCTTGGCCTCGTGACAATATCCTATATGTATTTATAAATATTAACTGTCAATATTATTATTAAAGGAGATTTCAACCTGAGATTAATTGCAGCATGCTTGGTTATTAGTTTTCTAGTTTTCAGCTTGACCAAATTATATTTTGTTATCAATACTGGGAAAACAAGTTTGATTGATCTCAAAATCAAAGTACTAGGTAAATAATCCTATTCATCTGGTATAATTAGTTTTGATTAAAAAACATGCTCAACTATGGGACATTGGTAACTAAATAAGAAGGATTATGATTGTGACATGAAGGCTGGATCTCTGCATTTTGTTGCAAGGTTTATTTTCTTCACTGAGTCTGAACTCTAAAAACTGATGCTTATTCTATAAATAAATAAATGAGAAACTTTTATTGTAAATAACATGGCTATGACAGCTAGAAAATAATCCAAAAAGAAAGAACTCTTTAGTCTGAAAAATACTATTTAAGTAGAGCACTAAGGCACATGGCAAACACTTCAATCCTAGAGCAAGATGGTACATAATTTTTGAAATCCAATCATACTTACAAATGCAATTAATTATTTCCACCTAGGAGCAGCTTCATTACTTCCTGCTTCTCCTCCCACCTCGTTCCACTTCAAGTCCTTTGATAGCTTCTCTGCACACTTCAACATTAAAATACTATGTTTTCTAGAGTTTGGACCTTGATGGTCTTTCATTTTTCTCTACCCAATCACACTAGATGTCATATGCTAAATACCATCCCTACACTTAGGATTCATCAATTAGCGTCCAGATAATTTCTTACGTGTAGTAATGCAATATACTCATGGCCACCTTCCTACTCAATGCTAATTCGGCCACCTGAATGACATTTCCAAATAAGTAAGGTAATTATGTCACTTCATTGCTTATAAATGTTGCCAATGCTAGATCTTCTAGTATTTGCATTTTAAGTTTTAACAAATTCTCATACACAAAAGTAGAGCAAACAGTAAAACAAGCCTTCATGTGCTTTTATAATTCTGTAATGTAATCAACTTTTTTTTATACTTTATGTAGCCCTTTTAAAAAAATATTGAAGTATTCTCAAATTCCCACTATGTATTTTGTAAAAAATCGAAGAACATTTCCTCATGTATTTGGGGTTAATGTGATTTTGTGAGATACATATCCATGTGGATTGAATCAAGTTTGTCTAGTCGAAACTATGTGATGACTCAATTCAAAATTAAGTCCTCTCATCTTTAAAAAAAAAAAAATCCAACAAATTGTAACTGTTCTCAAAATCTGGCCTCTCACTGAATGCAAGTCTGTCCTCCTTTCCTATTACTCCTTCTTGTTTATTTTATGCCATATCTCCAAACACTAAGTACCATGTTCTCTTTCACCCATGAAACTTTTCACAAAAATTTTCTTTACCTGAAATGCCCCTGGCATTTCCCCCTCCCACTATTCCATTCTTCATTGTCCATCTGGAAAATTCCTCCCAACTCTTAAAGGTATGCCTTTATTATAACATATCACACCATAATATTCAGTGAGAAGAGAACAGTCAAAACCAAATACATTAAAACTATGAGATATTGCCACAATACACTTATTAGAATGGCTAAAATCCAAAATAGTCACTTTGGAAGCAGTTTGTCTATTAAAAAACTAAACATTTTACCATACCACTGAGAGATCATATGTAAGTTAAAAACTTACATATGTTCCTCACATGAGTGAAACCATATAATGTCTGTCCTTCTCCGATTGACTTACTTCGCTCAGCATAATACCCTCCAATTCCATCCATGTTGAAGCAAATGGTGGGTATTCATCATTTCTAATGGCTGAGTAATATTCCATTGTATATATTGACTGAGTGACAGGCACTGAGCGGGGCACTTGACAAAATGAGCACTGAGTGTTATACTGTATGTTGGCAACTCCAATAAAAAATATACAAAAAAAGAAAACTTACATATGCACAAAAATCTACACATGGATATTTACAATAGTTTTATTCATAATTGTCAAAACTTGGAAGCATCAGAGATGTCTTTGGGTAGGTAAATGAATAAATTATGGTACATATTACTTAGCAATAAAAATAAATGAGCTAGGACACCTGGGTGACCCAGTCTGTTAAGATTCTACTGCAGCTTAGGTCATAATTTCAGGGTCCTTGGATCCAGCCCTGCCTCGGGCTCCACACTCAGCATGGGGTCTTCTTGTCTCTCTGCCCCTCCCCCTGAGTTAGAAATAAACTTCTTAAAAATATTTTTTAAGGATTTTACTTACTTATTTGACAGAAAGAACACAAGCCAGGGTAGTGACAGGCAGAGGAAGAGGGAGAAGCAGGCTCCCTGTGGAGCAGGCTCCCCCAAGATCATGACCTGAGCTAAAGGCAGACACTTAACCAGCTGAGCCACCCAGAAGCTCCTAAATTTTGTTTTTAATGAGCTATCTGGAATGCCTGGGTGGCTCGGTTGGTTAAACACCCAACTCTTGATTTCAGCTCGGGTCATGATCTCAGAGTCATGAGATGAGCCCCATGTGGGGCGCAGCCCTCAGTGGTGAGTCTATTTAAGATTCTCTCTCTCCCTCTGCCCCTCCCCATGGCTTACATGCCTTCTCAAACAAACAAATAAGCAAGCAAGCAAGCTATAAAGCCATGAAAAGACATAGGGGAATCTTAAATGTATATTACTAAGAGGAAGAAGCAAATATGAAAGGGCTACTTACTGTGCAATTCCAATTATGTAACAGTATGGAAAAGGCAAACTATGAAGAGAGTAAAAACATCAGTGGTTGCCCAAAGGTCAGAGGAAGAAACAAATAAATAGGTGGTACACAGGGGATTTTTAGGACAGTAAAATCATTCTGTATGATACTGTAATGTAGATAACATGTCATTATACATCTGTGAAAAACCATAGAAGGTACCAGTCCACGAGTGAACCCTAATGTAAATTATGGGCTTTGGATGATGATGGGTCAATGTTGGTTAATGAAATGCAACAAAGGTACTACTCTTGTACATTTTTTTGATACTGGAGGAGACTACATATGTGTGGGTGCAAGAAATATATGGGAATCCTCTTTATTTTTCATTCAATTTTGCTGTAAATCTAAAATTTCTCTAAAAATAAAGCCTATCTCTTTTTTTAAAAGCCAAAAGGTCTCTACCTTGTTAGAACACATTAAATATATTTTATAATACTTCATTAACATTTCATAATATTCACATCGAAATACATGGAATCAGTAACTAATGTCACCAGGTAATGAACTTATGGAGATCAATGACCATATCATTCTATTATTTCTGATTCTTCAGGGCCCCACATATCCACTTGTGCATGGTTTATATTTAGTAGTTATTATTCAAATATAAAATCCTAGTTCAGACCAACTCTTTAACATAAGCAAATTTCTCTGAAAATAGGTGTAGAAATACAAGCAAGTACTATTTGTTTGCAATTGATTTATACTTCTAGATTTTAACCATCTTATATAATCAAATACTTGAAACAAGGGTATAAACTATAGTAAAATTACATGAAGAATGATGGATTCAGTTTCCACATTGATACTTTTTGTCCATTACCTTATGCATCAATGTGTTCCTTGTAAACGTGTTGGCCACTATACAGACACAGTCCAAATGCCTTATATATATAACTACATACTTAAAAACTTTACTATTTTCTTGAAAGAGTAAAAGCAGATGCTGTTTTCTCAGAAAGAAACTGCGTCTTCGTGAGTATGACTAATTTTTTCCAAGTTATTAATGTCAATGATAGGCTAACTTTCAAGCACTTCTCTTGATTCTCCTTTGGTGGTGTATTTCTAAGCAATGCTTCTTTACACATACACCTGGAAAAATTAAAACATATAGTAATCATATGATTTACTCCACGTCAGAGCAGAAAACTATGAGATTGTCATGCAAACTTGGGGACTGACATGAGTGATTCTGTAAGCAACCACTGTCAGTCAATATTGACAGAATATTGACTATAAGTTAATTACAAAGTCACATCCATATTAACCAGGCATGATTTCCAAATGAAACAGCATAAGCAACTGTTTAAAGATTTATTTATTTTAGACAGAGAGAGCAAGAGTGGGGTGGGCGGGGGTGGGGGGTAGGGTAAAGAGACAGAGAGAGAGGGAGAAAGAGAATCTCAACAGACTTCCTGCTGAGTATGGACCCTGATGCAGAGCTCCATCCCAGGACACTGAGATCATGACCTGAGCAAAAATCAAGAGCCATCTGCTTAATTGACTGAGCCAGCCATGTGCCCCAGCAAGCAACTTTTTTAATAAGAAAGAGGTCTAATACCAATTAACAATTTCTGTCAAAAATTTTTAAAAGTTTCATTTTTCCACTCTATTGTGTATTCTTGTACATAAATGAATATAAGTATAAAGAAGAATTTCAAAACTGATTCACATAGCCAAGGATAAATGGAATCAAGAGACAATAGGAAATCTAAGATAGACATTTCCTTCCTCCTAAAATTATACTAATTAAAACCAATAGGTTAGGAAACCTGCAGAAGGAGAAAAGGAAATTTGCAAATGACCGATCTGATGTCATTTACAGGGTTTTTATCCAAAATATATAAAGAACTTATAAAATTCAACACCCAAAACAAAAATCACCCAAATAAAAAAGGGATCAAAGATATGAACATTCTCCAAAGAGGACCTACAGGTGGCCAACAGACATGAAAAGATGTTCATCATCACTTACCATCAGGGAAATGCAAATCAAAATGACAATAAGGTTATCACCTCACAACTGTCTGAATGGCTAAAAATCAACAACACAAAAAACAAGCGCTGATGAGGATGTGGACAAAAACAAGCCTCTTGCATTGTTGATACAAATGCCAACTGGTGCATTCACTGTGGAAAATGGTATGGAGGTTCCTCAAACGGTTAAAAATAGAACTGCACTATGATCTAGCAATCAGACTACTGGGTTTTTACCTCCAGAAATATAAAAATACTAATTCAAAGGGATGCATGAACCCCTATGTTTATAGCAACATTATTTACAATAGCCAAATTCAGAAAGAAGCCCAAGTGTCGATCAATCGATGAATGGATAAAGAAGATGTGGTATATTTTAACAATGGAATATTATTTGGCCATGAAAAAGAATGGAATCTTGACATTTCCAACAACACAGAGCTAGAGTATAATGCTAAGCAAGGGGCACCTGGGTGGCTCAGGGGTTGAGCATCTATCTGCCTTTGGTTCAGGTCATGATCCTGCAGACCTGGGATTGAGTCCTGCATTGGCGTCCCTGCAGGAAGCCTACTTCTCCCTTTGCCTATGTCTCTGCCCCTCTGTTTCTCATGAATAAATAAATCTTTTAAAAATTCTAAATGAAAGAAGTCAGAGATAAATACTGTATAATTTCACTCATAAGTGGAATTTAAGAAACAAAACAAATGGAAAAGGGTAAAAAGAGAGAGACTCAGACAAATCAAGAAACAAATTATTAATTATAGAGAACTCATGGTTACCAAGGGGATGTGGGAGGGGGAATAACGGGTTAAGTAGGTAATGGGGATGAAGAAGTACACTTGTCATGACAAGCACTGAGTGTTGTATGGAAGTGCTCAATAACTGTACTATACATTTGAAAATAACATTGTATGTTAACTGGAATTAAAATAAAACTTAAAAAAGAGTAAAAAAAAAAAAAACAATACAACAGGTTGACACCAGTTTTAGAGATTTGAAGTCCAGGACTCAAATATAGCTTGTTATTCCCATAACAAATCTTCACTATAGCTGTAGCCTACTTCTGTCTTCACTGTGCTAGACATCCTCATGCTTCTACCATAGATCCTACTTTCAACTCCTTCTACTCTATCTGTGGAATTTATTTCCATCATTACAGTCTTATCTTCTGAATGCTCTACCTTCTCTATTTCTCTAAAACTGTCTATACCCATTCCTCCTCACAATTTTTTTACCTCTTCAAATTCACTTCAGCTACTCCTTTCCAGAAATACACCAAAGAATTGTGTCATAATCAAGTTCTACTCAACATTTTCTCAAATATCCCAAACTCTAGACCATTTGCTTTCTTAACCCTTTCCTTGTCAGGCTCGGACAGTAAGGCAAAAATCATCTGAGCCACACCACACTGTTTTTAGTCCCGTTACATCCATAATCCTCCTTTTCCTTCCATTTCCTTATCCAGTAAAACCCTAACCCTGGATCAATTCTATAAATAGCTCTTTCTGCTCTTGTATCCAAGAGGCTGAACACCTATGGGGAAGATCATGTAGCAGTGCAGATTGGTAACATTACAAATTCAGTTTTCAATCTTAGTAAGATGAATTCTCTCCTCCAGTATCTTTAGTCATTATCCCAAACTGCTTCCATTCTCATTAAGCTCCATAATCAATCTTTGCTATGCACATTTGCAAAAGAATATTTTGCAATCTATTAAAACCATCTGGTAAGATCTCTGTTAGTTACTCTTACTATCCATTATGTCCAGCAGTTCCTATCGGCTTTTCTGTAACTTCAAAGAGAAGGACCTTCTTCCTCCTGTGCAAAGCCAACCCTGTATCTAGATCTTGAAATGTACCTCTCTTGCCTTTTTATTTATTTTTGCCTCAAGATCCTAATCTCTGAATTCATCTCTTCATTGGCTCTTTCCCTTCAGCTTAGAAAGTTTCTCAAGCCTCTCTCATTCTACAAGGAGCTTCTATTGACACTCTTTCCTTGCTAAGTGCCCAAACTGCACAGAGGGGTAGACTGTATTTGTGTACTCTACTTACTCAGAGACCACTCAATATACAGTATTCCAGCTTCCACCACTGTCATTCTACTGAAATGATAGGCTTGCCCAAGGCACCAACAATTTCATATAACCAAATAAACACTTGGCTTTGGGCTCTGTTAGATGCTTTAACTGTTCATCACACTTTCTTTCTTGAACATCTCTTCAATGTTTTTTCTTTGATACCGTTCACTGGTGTTTCTGTTTCCCCCTTCCTTCCCTCCAAGTTAAAATATTCATTAGGTAATGAAATTGTACACAGAATGAAATTCTGTCTATCATGAAAGTCATCTTTTAATATAGAAGCTTAGAGTATAAAGAAGCATAGGTGACCCTTGTAGGATAGAGCAGCTGCCCAGTTCAGAACTAATATCCATGATTTCTAACATGTAAGTTATTTCATCTTTGCTCTACCTAGCTGAGCAGATGAAACTTAGAGCAAGCTGCCAAGAAACAGGCACCTACACAAATGACTTCAACATGGAGTTTTGTGAAATCTGAACCATTACTCCATTATTCAACTGGGCCTCAGCTGTTGAATGTATTTTAATTCCCACATGAGACTTCTATCACCTGTCAGAGTGATTCCCTGCCCCCCTCCACTCTCTTCTGCTTCTAGTGTCTGCATTTGAGGAGTACGTGGGATTAAAAAGTTGCTATAAAACACATTAGATATCCACAAGTTGTTAGATCCCTTTTTTTACCCATGGTTCTATTTCTATCTGGCCTTTTAATTAAATGGCCAGACCATGTTTCTTTTTATAAATTAGATTAAAAAGCAAATTCCAACTGTTAAAAGCAAAATGTAGTAGCAAACAGAGGAATTGATGAGAGGGGTATTAGACAATAATCCTCAAGTAAATTCTAAGGACTCAACAATCAATTAACTTAGCAAGTGACTATTTTAAAATGCAAACACTCTACAGAGTTTTTCATAAAACTATATTCATCTATAATATATTTATATTCTATTTATATAATATATAAAACTATATTTATCTATATTTGATAAAATATATCATTTTTCATAGCACTTACAACTCTGAAATACCTTGTTTGTTAACTTGTTCCTGCCTCTCCTCTCTGAAACTCAAGTTCCATGGATTCAGAAACTTCATTGGTCTTTTTCACAGCTGTATCCACAATACAAATATTCAATTCATATTTTTTGAGTAAATGAATTCTTAACTTCTGTTTTAAATTTAAATTACTTCTGTAATTTAAAGAGAGACTTTTAGTTTCTTATATAAAAGCCTTGGTATTAATCAGGAGGTAGGGGTGTGTGTGTGTGTGTGCGTGTGTGTGCGCACGTGCATATGTATCCTTGCATGCCACATACTTTGTCTACTTGCAATGTTTCCTAAGATCTTACTGGTGCTTGTGCGTAACTGAAAATCATCTTAGTTCCAAGGTACTGGACTGTTAATGCTTGTAAGAGAAAACAAACATATTAAAAGATAATACAGAATAATAAAAATGGAAACTCTGGACATATGTTAATATCTCGGTCCAGGACACTCAGTACATTGCCAATCCCTACAACACTTGCAAGCCCAAAAAATAACAAGTGGAATTCACTAAGATGGTCTGTGTCTTAAAGTCTTAAATTGTTTGAAAATAACCTTTAGTTGGGAAGAATCTCAATTCAAAAGGGAATAAAGACTTAGTGTAAAATTTTGCACCTGGAGTTGGTTGTAAAGCCAAACTTCGCAGGGTTTAAATCATGTGGTGATGCTATAGCCAAGCAAATATGGGTCCAAGAAATTAAATGACAATACTGTGTTGGATCTGGAAAGTGATAACTCATGTAACAGCTGTTTCTTCTTCCAGATTGTTAATATGAAGATAGAATGTTTACATTTTCTCACTTTAAATATTGACTTTTGTTCATCTTACTAGTCAGGGATACTAGAGTCATTTGCTGTTACATGTATTTTGCACTGGTGTAAATATATCTAATTCAATAAATTACATGACTTTTGATTAACTCTTCCAGGTACCACAAAATGGAACTGTTTGGAAAGCTTGCCAGCTTTGTCCACTCTCTTCTCATTAAATCTATGATATTACAACAGGAAGCAAACAGCACCAGCCCCCATAACGTCTTTCTGTTTTTAACATTCAGAATGACTGCACCATGGCGTTGGTGGTATAGTGGTGAGCATAGCTGCCTTCCAGAATGACTACAGCATGTGTGTAAGTTCTCTATTCCCTCCAGCCAAAGTTAAAAAAGACATTTCTCAGGGATATTTCTAGGTTCAAAAATTAGCAGATGGGTTATTTAATGTAAGGTGAATAAAATACATTAAGATTATTAGTTAAAAGAGTTTTTTCTCCTCTGATTTATTCATTTCAAAAATATACTGAAGAATAATAAAGAAAAAGCTGAAAAATTCTTTATATTTTGATGTAAAAGTTCAGGTAAATCACCTATAACTGTATACAGTATCACTAGGATTTATTTAAGTATTCTGTGACTGCTACTATCTGATGATTCAGTGCTACCTCTTCCTTCTAAAAGTAGAGTCCATTTCCCTGAGCAAAGAGTAAGCAACTAGTTCAGGCTTGGTAAAACACTAATCATCACTGTGCCCTGACCTAAGCAATTGGATGCCATCTCTCATGTGACCTCAGGCAGGCCAATTGGAGTCCTTCCCTAGGGTTTATCTGGCAAAACTTCAAGCAGACATTCCTCGCTATCAGAGGCTATAAGGATATATTCTCGAAGATACCAGCAGTCTTATTCCTCACTACATGGAGAATCCTAAAACAAACAAAAAATGGCCTCAACTTAGAGACCAGTCAAGATAAGTTCATGATAGTATAGGTTAATGTTATCCAGCTCTTTGTTCCTCAGCCTTGACCAAAGACTTACAATTATCTGACTACTTAGCTGCCATTTACCATCTAATAATTCTTCCTATTTGTTTTAAGTGGTTTAAATTGGGTTTCAATCACTTTCCACAAAAGAAGACCCAACTAAAATACTGCCTCTTAAATAACTGCATCAAGAATGCATTACATCAATTTTTTATGTGTGTTTTTTTTAATAGTTATTAAGGGGGTACCTCAGTAGCTTAAGCAACCAACTCGATTTCTGCTCAGATCATGAGCCCCTGTGTGGGACTCTGTACTCAGTGGTGAGTCTACTTGAGATTCTCTCTCTCCTCCCTCTGCCCTCCCCTCAGGGGTTCTCATTCTCTCTTTCTTTCTCTCTCTCTCTCTCTCCCTCCCTCCCTTTCACAAAATAAATCTTTTTTAAAAAGAGCTATTTTGTCTGTAAATCATAGTTGAGGCAAGAGCTATGGAGAGAGACAAAATTCAAATCTGAGTTCTTTATTTACAATCTGCGTGACTAGACAAGTTACTTAAGTTCCCTTAGCCCCTCCCTGTTTTCTCCTCCACAAAATGGAGATAATGATTGCATTAACCTTAATATTTCTGTGAGGTTAAAATGATTTATGTTTTCAAGACCTAGAAAAGTTAAATTACTGTTTCCTAATTTACCAATGAAGATTCAGGGATTTAAAGATTCAGTAACTTACTTAAAAAAAAAAAAAAAACTACAGGGCAGCATCAGAATTATAATCCAGTCCTGTTTGTCTACAAAACTTCTATTCCTTCATGAATAGTAGGCTACTACAAGGGATAATGAAGAGAAGAGAGGAAGAAGAAGAGATTAATTGATTTATAGATATTATGCCTAATTTAATCCTTTAGAATTTAGCCACATCTTATACACGACTTATGAATTAAGGAACTTAGCTAAAAAGTATCTTCCATTTGGGTAAAGGCTATAAGTAAGGTAAGTTTTATCCATAACACAAAAGTTGGAGCCAGACCCTCAAAAAAACTAAGGGGCAAACAAACACATGCAACTCATCCAGTTCCATGCTTAACTACTGGTATAAACAATATGATATCTATGCACATCTGCATGGGCTGGGTATACAAGGCCTCTCCTCTATTTTCATATCTAAATATGGTAACTTAAAATCCATTACAATGTTGAAAAATCCAAAAGAAGAACTCCCTAGCATGACTCCCTAAATGGAGAAGTATGGCTGCAGCAGGACCTTACCCACCTTCATCCCTTAATCCTTTATCTTTTTGTGTGTGAATTTAGCACATATAAATCATTCCCAAAAATCATTTATAAAGCTAAAATTCTATTTGAATTGTTAAATTCAACTATATTTACTCTCTCAGCCCCTTCTTTGTCTTCATTTTCTCCTAGTGCACTATCACAATCCCAGATGTCGTTCTACCTCACAAACACTCAAACTAGCTCGAGTGAGGCAGCCTTATTGGTGGTTTACTAAATGCATCAGGAGGTTAGTGAAACAGATATCTAGATTAGAATTGCCAGGTGATGAAGACAACATGGCTGCTGATCGCCCTGGTAAAGGGAAAATTTACCAGCAAATTTATGGACTACAGAGTGGTAATATTGCTGCCCTATGCCTTAAGTGACACCAGATTAAGAAAAGTCTTAAATTAATAACTAATAAAATACAACAATAAAGAGGGTTTTCAATATTTGGAGTTTACATGAATCCTAGGGTTAGAGTAGACAGATCTGGCTTTTATTATAGCAAAAAGGTTTTAGCTATATAGTATGGAAACTACCTACTGGCATTATAAGGGAGTGTTTTCCAGGTGAGGACCTCCTTTGATAAAACAGGGTCCAGTCCTTCAACAGAAAAGCCTGGGGCACAACTTTCTAAATGAGAAAGGAAGGTTACAAGTGTAGCTTAATCCAACACCCCCATGTGCCCCATTCCTTTTGAATTTTCACTTTGATTAATACTGCTTTTATCACTGTTGGCTCTCAGCAAGATATTGCCCTACTTTTTAAAAATCTAGTCTTTCATTAGCTCCCATTATCCCAGCAAGATAGGCTAGAATTGTCAAGGTGAACATTATGTAATATTAAGAAAAAAAAATCCACTAGGAAAAAACACACAAAAAAAACCCCACCATTTGTTATAGAATTTAAAACTTTTTCCTTGTTTGTCACAGTTTTAGATAAGGCTTCATAATTGGGGGGAAAGTTTCTGAAAAAACTCTGAAAAGCTACCAGATACTCCCTTTCTCTTCAACAGAAAATGCTATGAGGTGGGAAGTCTAGTCCTCAACCTTCATTTTCACCCAGGGGATTCTTTTAAAAAGAAGTGCCATCCTTTTCTCCTTCAGCTTGCTATGGACTTGTTGCTTCTTACACCCATACTTCCAACAGGTAAAAGGAGAACCTTCAATAAAAAAATACCATAGGTAGTGGATATTGGCTCAACTGTGACAATACCAAGCCTCAATATGACGACTCCTCCAGAGTAGTGTAGGAAAAACTACCCTGTTTCCTCTAGAGTTAAGAATATATTTGAAGCAAGAGACCAGATTACATTTTCCTGCATGGCTAATTCTGAACACTGTAGAATACCTGGATTGTTTTGTGATTACAGAGCAGGGACAAAGGACAGCAGTAGGACAAGTCTCCTTTGTGTAATAAAGATGCACAAGTTTCCTAATGACAAGGTAAATGCTGCAGGAACAACAAATTTGAGCCTTTTTTAAGGTATCCCATCCAAGAAGGCAATCTGCTAAGTGAAGGTAGCCAGCGGTGAGAGACTGAGAAAAATTCACAGACTATCCCACAGAGAGCAGGTCACCTATGTTAGAAGACTGTGCATTGGGCTGGTCAGTGCAGAGGCTCTGAAAAATGCACATCTGGGTCCAGAGAAGACCTAGAGATTTTGTATCATCATCACAGAAGACATGGAGTGAAAAAAAAATTAAGAACAGCTTGTGAATGATTTTTGTATTTTTCTTCTAATTCCTCCCTACCAGTGCTAAAACCTTAATGACTCTAGGAACACACATTTGAAGCCAAGATGAAGGCAAAGAAGAAAGGAGAAGAAGAGAAGAGGAAAGAAAGAAAAAAAGAAGAGGAGGAGGGAGAAGGAGGAGGAAGAAGATGAAGAGTAAAAACACAGTCTACTCTCCTTTTTCTCATGGAAGGTTCCCAATTCATGGGTCAGGTTTGTTGACAATAAAGGAAGACATCTGAGGGTTGGAATGGGGGGTGGGGGGGCCAAAGTTCCCATTAAGATAGGAATGGACCTTTATTAATTTAAAAGTGGCCTTAATTATCAAGATTAGACTCTCCTGATAGTTGAGTGTGACCAAAACCTTTGACATCTGTATGGATCCCAGGTTTTCAAAGGAAGACAAAGGGGAATTTAAGAGAATATTTTTAAAGGCTGAGAGACTAAAGAAAAGTGAATCCACTTATTGCTTACACCTCATCTAATTCACCTTAATTAGTTAACTAATTATGTATGTAAATGAACTTGCCTGTCTTTCAGTTTTTAATGACATATTTTGTTTAAAAAAATATGTAATCCATTTAAAATACTTAAGCATTCTACACTGAGGCAAGCACTGAAAACAAACTCACTAGACAAATTAATATCATTGACCTGGACCCAGAGAAACCTTCAGTTTAAGCTCCTCATCTTACTGATGAAAGTTAAAATTTACTAATGAATCATACAATGTTTTTCAGTGTCTAATCTCAGTTTGCTCTCTCTTCCCTCACTCACTTTGGATGCTGACCCTTAAGTCTGATATTTAAAACTACTTGTTATTTCCTTTGCTATTCACAACACAATGCCTTTTCACCTCTCCAAATCATTGTTCTCTGTTCTTGGGAGTCTCTCTCCAGCCTGTTCCACCTTTTCAGCCCCTAGTGACCCAGGATAAATGGTTTCTTCCACTGAAGCCCTAACTAAATCCCACAAGCAGAATCACTTGTGATGGCTTGTCTCCTACTGCATCTTATTCAGACTGCTAGGAAGTATAGCATTTACCCCCACTGGAGGTCCACTAGTTATTTTAATGAAGGTCTCTTCAGTCAAATCATGAGGAAACTAATTTGTCTAACTCAGCTGAACCCCTGATTCACCAAGCACAGCTTGCACACATATAGGAGATGAGCATTATACACTTATTCAATGTAGGAATGAATAAATAACCATAGACAAAATTACTACAGTAATAAAGCCCATGTTTTCCTTTCTGCTAAGGATGCCTAGTGCTATTAGGTGCATTACAAAAATACAGGTGTAAAACAAAAACAAACAACAAAATACTTGCAACCAGCCTAAAGAATAACATCTTTTCAGACTCTTTCATTTACAAACAAGAAAACTGAAGCCCACAGAATTCCAGGAATAGGCCAAGGCCACTTAATAATGCACTACAAGTATCAGTGGGAACCTACTTCTCCTGATCCCTAACGACCATCAAACTTTTTAGACTTCTCTACAGCTGCCCTCCCGATGTAAGCATATGAGAGAAGAAATTTTTGCGAATATTGCTAATGGATGTACCCTCATGCCTAAAAGGTACCTGACATAGGCATTCAGCAAATATTTATTTCCTAGATGAATAAATTAAGGTGAAAGTTGTGTCTAATAGACCTTCAAGCTAAGAATCCATGTTTAAACAAACGGAGAGAATGCAGAGGTGAGGGCGCAATTCCAATTGCAAAGTACTGGTGAAGCCTCAGCTACATTTAAAGATTAATTTCTTTTTTCTTTTTCAAACAGAATTTTACTTCTTATTTTGGGGTGTGGGTGGTGTCTATGTGTATGGTTTTGCTATCATAAAACAAAGAACTTGAAATCAGTTAACCCTAAGAAAGGTGTATTTCAATGACTTAAGATGAGCAAGCCGAGCTTATATTCAAGTGGCAATGCTAGCAATGCATTACTTTGGAAACGGTTTTCATAAGTATCACCGTAAAAAGTCTAGGGATGACCGACTAAAGGAAAAAGAAAAACACAACACAAGTTTGCAAGCTTCCATTCTTAAGGGTGGAATTAATGTTAACACCTAAATCCAAAATGTCTGTGGTCCTCCAAAGTGGGTCCTTGTGACAGCATCAGACCTGGAGCTACTGTCAGAATTATGTGCTTTGGGGCCTGGGCCACCTGCCCTGCCCTGCCCTTTGAGGAGCAGGAAATTATGCGAAATAGTCATGGGTTAGAAGAATTTGTGGGGGTGGCATCCTTGGAAAGATCTGATGACAGTACCAGTTGCCATAGCACTATGATCTGGCATTTCCAATGAAGACAAAACTGAAATCTGTCTACAATGCCAGAAAGTGGGGGTGGCAAAAAAAAAAAAAATAGGTACAATTCATGAAGTGAAAAATTTGGAAAGCATTAAATCAGACCTTAAAGAGTAAGGAAGGATTTTTTTTCCTACTGCAAATAAATTATCTACTTGACATGTGATCTGAGGTCTATCAACTTTCAGTAGGCAAGCTGAGTGTCAGGTAAGCACGGAACCTTCTCCAGGTATGTGTTTGAATAACTGCATTGCTACTGTTTTTTATTTTTTGTATTTCCCAATTTATCTTGCAAGCCATATGCAGTTTTCCTTCATTCAAAAGATGCACATCCTGTTCAATTTAAGCCAAAAAGACAGAGGGCAGTGAGAGGAAGTCAGAGGACTTCTTACTTAAAAAACTATTAGATTCTTAATCTGTTTGTGAAACAAAATCCCAGGACCATGTTTTCCCTGAATATATTTCAGCAGACACAAAGTGGTTGCTTTGTTGCCTCCTTGCTGAATATCTCATGTCAAAATAGACAAAATTTTTCTGTATAGTGATTGTTGGTCTCAGTCCCTGGAGAAACCAAGGACAGGGCTAGCTTGGAGATTTAATAACCTGTAATTACACACACCTCCACCATGGGATCTGGGATCTCTCTATATGTAAAATGAAGTCTGTGCTTTCTCATTGTGATTTTGGGATTTATTCATCCCTTTTATGCTGCATTCATGAGCAGCCTAGTCTCTATTTCACTTATGACAAACTTCCCCATACCTTCCCACCAGCCAGGTGTAGATTATTATACAATATAGAGCACAAAGAGTTACACTTTTCACATTGCATAGCACTTGATTGCTTCTTTAATACTATGAACTCTGAGTGCCCCAAAAATAAAGGTTTGAATAATCATGTCATGGGTGGAACCCAGTCAACAAACATGGTAATTTTTACTAATTACTAAAAATTTTTTTATAGGAGTAAGTGAAGAAAAACAGTGCTGTGAGGGGTGTAGAAATAGGAGGATCAGGACAGAGATGATGTAACCAATCGCAGCAAGATAGTCGAATTTAGTGAGCAAAAGCAATTGCTTGAATTTTTCTTTCTCTTTGGTTCTGACATTACTTGTTCCTATGAAAATAAGTGACAAGGGACAACATCTGGAAAGGAAGACAGCTGGGATATGGGTAATGTGGCAGCAGCCTATTGGCTGCCATTCAGATACCGGCCAGATGAATGAGCATTGCAGATTTGTCTGATATGACATTTGGATATTCACTTAAGAGGATTATAAAGAGCACTCCAAAATGCACATTTTTGTAATCAGTTCTTTCGAATGAATTTACTTTGTATTTCTCTGATTTCTAATCAACTGGAAATGAATATTTCCATAGAGACTTCCTGATGTTGAGTAAATGAAGTATAAAAATCTTCCAATCGAATAAGCATGAAACTCCTGGAGACTGACAAGCTCATCTTTTAATTCGAAGACAGATTGAATGTAATGATTTCTCTCTTAACCTAGCAGTTAAGGGCAACAAAGTGAAAGAGCTTCTATTAAATATAATTACTTTTTACAGAACCTCCAAGTCAAGTTAAAGTATGGATTCTATCCTTGGACTTTCCAAGAATTAATTTTTTATTTATCTTTAATTTGGGCTTCCAAAGTGTTTGTCTTATAAAACTTGAGTTTGACATGGAGAAACCCTCAGTATCTAAACCCTAGTCACCTTCCAGATTTATCCCTTCATAACCTCAGGTTTTCCTAACCCTCTTCTCAACTCCTTGGGCCCTTTGTTCAAGCCTAGTGAACTCCTGGTGGTCTTTTATTTATTACTGATTTTGGTGTATGTTCATTCTTCTGCTTTGAATTGCAGCTACCCCCTGTTAACTGCTGCAAAATTCCTACATTCCCTATTTGTTTTAGGCAGTTAGTACCTTCCCTCTTCTTGCATTAACAAGATTGTGTTCTTATCTCAGTTTATATGCATTTGTATCCTAGTCATTATAGCACAATAGAACCCCAAGTTGGGAAGAAAATTCATATGGGGAAGTTCTCTATCTCCATCATGGCTTAATTTTCATTACATGGAAACTAGTACAGAAGAGGCCCCAGCAAAGGCTTAACTGTTGTGTAATACTGGGCAAGTCACTTTAGCTCTCCCCAACTGTAAGTTTGGCGCAGTAAAAATCACTAAATGATAAAGTTTTGAGCGTGTTTACATGTAAACACACCTTGTTTACTCAAAAGTGTCATGTGAACATAAGGAATCTAAGACTAGAAAACTGTTTCCAAAATGTTACTTCTCAAATATGTCCAGAATATTAACAGTTTAGTTGCTTAAAACACATGCTGGTTTTCTCATTGGCATTCTTTTATTCAATCAAGTAGTGGACTTGAAGTTGAAAAAGCAATCCCTTTCTCATCCTTGAGGATCAAAAGGCTGTTTGCATTCTGAAGTTTATAAATGGAGTTTATAAATATTTCTATTTCCCCCTGATATTTCCCAAATATCAGCCACCCTGGTTTTAGAAGCTTTTTCACATTTGTAATAATTTTGGAGCGTCTCAAAAGAATGAACAGCAAATAAAGATTTTAAGTCTTCTCTCCTCCATTTCTGGTCATTAACTCAGCTCCTGAAGACTGGGGAGCTTATTTTTAAACACAATTTACTTAAGGTCACAGCAGGACAGTAGACGAGGGCTTTTTGAAGGCAATGAGGATCTTCATCGTGAAATAAAAAAGTGATGTAGAAAGAATGAGTCTTACACAACTAAGAACATTCATTCAAAGCAGATCTTTCCTCTCATGCTTCTTACATAGCAACCAGGTAAACTTCACAAATTCAGTTCAGTCAAGTCAGTTGTCAGCAGAATGCCTGACATTCCGGTCATAGAAAGATACATTTGATTCTGGATGCTGGTCTTAAACAATGCATCAGTCTCCCAATGTTCAAGACCCTTCAAGGGTTCCAAAAAGACAGAAAGGTCATGTCTTAATTCATCTATTTGCCTTTAGAAATTCTGAGTTGCTTTTCAAAGATTTATATAATATGTCCTCTTCAGTGTGGAGATCCTAGGTGTTTATTTCGTTCTTCTTAGGATTGTTCTATTAGCTCTGTGAATTTTGCTCTTGGCATAGAGGCAAAGTCCTGTTTGGCACTATTTATAAATAAAATCAATAGGTTTTAAAGAAAAAAGGATAAGGTTTGTATTTATCTACTTTCCATTACTTTTACCTAGTGAGCATTAGTCACAGGACTTTAAGAAGGTAATATCTTCCCATCCGGAGGAATACTCATGGGCATTCTAAAGACACTCTTTTTAATGGTCTGAAATAAATCTCTGTAAAGAGTCTTAGTCCCTTTTTCTCCAACGTGGTATGTTTTTATCTTTACTCAAAAGATTACTTCATCTTTAAAATAGTATTTTCTAATTCAGGGATAAACTAAAAAATAAAACATCACCAGGGTGGAGGAACTGTGTGCACCATAAACCAAGTATGGAAAACACTAAACCATGTCAATGAATTCCCCCAAATGCCCAACAGCTATTTACTAGAACTAACCTGAAACAAGTCTGTCAACTAAATGAAGATTAATTGACCTTCAGTACCTATACCCAAATTACATCACTGGGTTTAAGCCTCTAAGATCTTGGGTGCTCTAAAATCCTCCAGTACACAATAACAGACTAATTCTTGACTAAGAAAAACTATCTGTGGTGGTCAGCTTTATAGAAAAGCAATACAACCCAATTTACTGGCAATATTAGACAAAGAATTTCTCAGCCTAAGCAAGCATGAGGATTAGGCGAGCCTTTACCCAGGGATTCTAAGCATTGTTTTGTTCTTCTCTCAAGTTACTGAAAGAATAAAGAGAGAGAAAGCTTTGCTTTCCCACCTGGCTTTATCTTATTTTTAAATCAGCAAAATGAACTGCTTTTCAAAATCTAACAGTTTTTGAAAATGGCCCCCATTGCCCTATAAATGTTCCACTGTTCATACTGAGATTATTCCCTCCTAGCTTAACCTCAGAAGAGCTATGAGCCAATCTCAGATAAATAAATACTAGCATGAACAATAAGGCGACTGTAAAAATCTTGAGAAACATCAAGATATCCACAGAGCAAAAGTGTTTCCAAGATAAATATATTGGTGGCGTCAATTTTTTACAGGTTTTGGTTTAGGGGTAACTTTTTGTTTGCTTTGTATGTTTATCATTTTTGTTTTGTAGATTAGAAAATAATTGGTTTCCAGGAAGACTGTTAAGAATTACATCAATCATTTTGGGGCCCCTGGGTGACACAGTTGGTTAAGCTTCTTCCTTTGGCTCAGGTCATGATACCAGGACGCTGGGATCCTAGGTGGGCAATGGATGCCCTTGCTCAGTGAGGAGCCTCTTTCTCCCTTTCTCCTCTTTTTTTTTCCCCTCCCCACCCCTCACGCTCTCTCACAAATATTTTTTTATAAAATAATTTTGTCAGTCTTTTCATTACACACATTTGTCCTGCATCTATTTGGGCCCTCCACAGAGGCAATTATCCTGTTAAATTTGTACGTTAGTTCACAAAGAGTTGAAAGAGGGAGGTCTCAAAGTTGCCATAATCTGAAAAGGACATACTGAGATACTACTGGGCATTTTATACATCATTAAGCCACCATCTACCTCCAGGAAACTGTTCCTATAAGTCAGTAAGAAAGTTCCCCCATTGCCATATGCAATAGAAAGGTAAATTCAGCACCAAAATTATCTTCCCTTCCTTGCATGTGTTTATTTTGGAAAGGAAGAATAAAATTTACTGAATCGTCAAAATGTTAACCTCTACTTTTGTAAAGGACTAATGATTAACAACACACATCACCTTCAATCTGTCTGCAAAAAACTGAGGAATTTCAAACAGAAGGGAAATCTATAGGTTTGTTGGAGTTTTTTTAGTTGCTTGTATAAAATCTGGCTGTGGTTTCCTAAAGTGATGGAGTTTATTAGGTGCAGCTGAGGAGGACATAGGTCTCAGCTAAGAGCCTCAACAGTGGACCAACAGAACTCGTAGAGTAGCAATGAATACTACTAAAACTCTAGAAAACCAGTGGAAACAAGGATACACTTCTGTTTTCATGGTCAGCTTCTTTGAAGGTCCCTTTCTAGGGCCTCTTGACTACTGCTTAGTCTCTTGGCTTCAGACTTGCTTACCTCCATCTTTTTATGGGATTCACATTTTCAAAAATCATTTCTGAACAGTTCTGATTTGTTCAGAGTCACTATTCATTTGTAATTTTGGAAAGGGAAAATTATAATACAGAAATATCTGTATTACATTTTATGGTCTAAGTGGAATCACCAAATGGGAGACAATGACATGGGAAAAGCAGGAATCTAAGGTGCTATGAGAAATTTATTTTCTATTTTTTATTATAATTTTCCTCCACCAAACTGATTATTCCCTTATGTTCCACATTGTTCTCATGGTATATGAAACTCTGTCACTATGTGATTTTTAAGTGCCCTTACTCTCAATCTGCTATTTTTAATTGATCAAATTATGCTTTAAGAAAAAACTGTCACAAAATTATTAAGGTTGTCTTTTTTCCTCCCCAGATCCTGGAATCGGTCAGCTGGCTGTCCTACTTATTAACAAGATTCACCCCTCTCTAATTTGAACACCTGGTCTCTTGTCTCTTCATGCAGTATATTCTTTTCTGGTTACAACAAAATCAAGAGTGTGTTTCTACACCCTGAATAGAATAGAGAATTTTCCCCTTATCAGATAGAAACAGGAATGTAATTACACTTTCTGCAGGCCAGCATTGAGTACTGTCTTAATCCACAATCAAGGCAGTTTCTGGTTAATAGTTTCAAATTCATTATACTTAAGCTATATTTTATTACAAGAAGTAGAATATCCTACTTTCTAATTTTCCCATTTATTCTTCATTTTTTTCAGGTCCTTATGCCTTTCTACTTTATTAACATATTTTTCCATTCCATAATATATTCTGCACCTGCACTTCTCCCTTTTCAAGAAAAAAAATTGTCGTCTTCCACTTTATCCTTAAATTGGGGAAAATCTGTCATTTTTTTTTTCCTCTTAAATCTGCAGTTTCTGGGAGAATTTCAGTTTACTTAGTTGCTCTGGCAATAATTTAAAATTTACCATTTATGTAAACTGCCTGTGTATGTATTTTATAAAAGAGTTTATGGCATCCCTGGGTGGCTCAGCATTTGGCACCTGCTTTTGGCCCAGGGCGTGATCCTGGAGACCCAGGATCGAGTCCCACATTGGGCTTCCTGCATGGAGCCTGCTTCTCCCTCTGCCTGTGTCTCTGCCCCTCTCTCTCTCATGAGTCAATAACTTAAATCTTAAAAAAAAAAAAGAAAAGAAAAGAAAAAAAAAAAGTCTATGCTGTAGGACAGGAAAACTTGAAGTATGCAAGATACATATACAATTTGCCATTAAGATGTGATTTATCTATTTCACTTTACTATTCATGCTACTAATGGGACTAGTGTTTTCTTCTTTTTTTTTAAAGCATGGTAATTTAATCGTCAGTATGGGAAAAGTAGAAAATGAAAAATTAAGAATCATTGAAGTGTACAGACCAGTTGATTTTGTAGAATACCTCCCCCCTTTGGAATTTTTAAAATACTTCCTCATAATTAAATCAACTTTTGCAAAAAAAAAAAAAAAAAAAAAAAAAAAAAAACCTTTTGCATTTTTTCGAGGAATACTACATAACTGATATGTGTCCTTCTGAGCACACCATATCTAGAGGTTCATGAGTATAATTTGTTTGATATGACATGTTTGGTTCCCTAAAAAGCAAGTTCCAAAAGGGAGGCTGGTATGAAGAAGTTTTATCAAGAAGGGCTCTGGGGAACACCAATGGAGAAAGGAAGAAAAGAAAGACGGATTCAGTACATAAATTAGGCTGGATGCAGTCTCAACAAAAGGCTCAGCCAACACTATAGGAAAATGTCAGACTGCGATGGCTCTTCAGATTTGTCCAACACTGGACGAGGGCCCAGGCTTCTAGGCACCTGCTTCAAGCAGCCATTGGATGAAGGCCACATTGAGAAGGTATGCCTGTAGGTGAAATGACCTCCTCAGCCAAAGTTGAGAACTCCAGAGAGCTGATAATTGGAGCTACCTGACTCAAGTACTTTAGCTGTGGGAATGCATTCTTCAGTCCTGAAGGGGGATTTGGGTCACACCACAGTATCCTCTCCATCCCATCAGTGGTAATGGTAATTCTGCCCACTATTTACCTATAATATTTATCCACTGTAAAGATACCTTATTCCCCTCTGTAGTTAATAAGTAATAGTGTGAGGAAAGGTTTGGCATTATGTACATTTTCTGTACTCCCCACAAACTTTCACTAAATGATTTTAGGGTCTACAAGGATTTCTGTCTTAATCTACATTCTAAACTATGATGGATTAAAATATGCTTTCCTAATTGATCATTTTTGTTATATTAATTGGCATTCCACTATAAAGATTATTCCTTTTCTTGTTATTATCTTAACTCTCTTAACCTTTATTAGTATAAAACTCAAAGTGTATTTTAATATAAGATATAATACAATAACATAATTTATTTTGACACTAAAAGTGTCCTATTTGGCCAATAGGATATTCATTAGTCTGGTTTGTGCCCACTTACAATTTTTAACTGTTTTCAGAGAAGCTTTACATAGCCTCACTACAAATAAAATACTTTTAACTCACAGTATTTTCAAGAGATAATACATGTCAATTTTAACAGAATTCAAGTTAGACAAGACTTATCCAGAAAGACGACATAAAATTATACTTAAGCCTATTTTTCAGCGTATAACTATAATTGAAAATTGTTTAACTCAGCATATTAGTTATAAGTATATCAAATAAGGAAAAAATATAACTGCATATCTTAATATTTTACATTTTTATATTAATTACATCATACATAAATTATACATTTTGCTTATCTTCTAAACATTATAAATTTAATCTTCAATTATTTAAAAAGTACCTGATGAGACATCTTGAAAGGGACACCGATACAGATTTCAAGAACTTTTGGATTTTTGGTTGCAATTCTACCAATATTTATTGTGATTTTTGTTTATGCCATTTAGGTGATTCAGATCTTACTTTATTAGTAAAATTGAAATGTTTATAATTAGGGTCCAATGTGATATCAACATGAAAGTATTTTGCATATTATAAATACATATAAGCTTGAGACCTTTGAAATGACTAAGGCACCTTGTGGAATCATTTATGGGGGAAAAATGCTGTGGCAAACTGAGATTTCTTTTGATATTAACTGTAGATAAAAGAACATGATGTTGAGAAGTTTCTCCTCCCAAGACTAGACTACACATAATAAATAAATCCAAGCATTCCAGGCTTATCTCTATTCCACGTCTTATTTATCTTACCTATGTTGATAATGTAATTATTTATCAAGTTACTTTGACTAACTTTTATGATGCCTATCGTGTGTTAATCCTGTGCTGAATGCCATGAATACAAAGATAGATAAGGCAAGGACTCTGAACTCAAGGAATTTATCTAGTGAGGAAGACAGGAAACCACTACAATTTACAACACAGAATGTGGTAAATGCTATCAGAGTAACTTGACTGCATAGAACAGGAAACTCAGATAACAGTGGCTTAATAGAATGAGCTTCATTTTCTTACATAAGGCATATGAAGGAAGTCAACTCAGGACTACTGGAGCAACACCACGGTAACAAGATCAAGGTCAGATCTATGTGATTGATTTTGGTCTTTCATGGTGGCAATGTGGTAGCTACAGTTCTAGTGATTGCATCCACATTTCAGGCAGAAAGTAGGCAAAGAATCAGCAGCAGCAGGTGCCATCTGAATCTGTGTCTTTAAGCTTTCTTAGAAGCACCCCACAATAGTACTGTTATCTCATTAACTAGATTTGTCACCTCTACTATTCTCACCTCCACCACATGGGAGGCAAGGAAATTAAGCTTTATCTGAACATGCTACTGCCATTAACAAAATTAGGATTCTCTTGTAAAGGGGAAAAAATAACACAGAGAGGCAATTAGAAATACATTTCACAACAGAAACAAAAACTATGCTTACTGTGGAAGCATAAAGGAAGGGCATCTAAATCAACTCTGATAGTATAGTGTAGGATACACTATAGATCTTAACTCCTCACCAAAAATATCCAAAAATCTTGGTACCTTAGGTAGAGTTCCTCATATCTGTAAATAGCACTGCAATCCCACCGCCCATCCCATTAACAAAGTCAGAAATGTAGGAATCATTAATTCTCCCAGTCTCGCTCCTAAGAATCATTTTATTATTCTAGTTTTAAATGTTAACAATATGCCATTTTCTCTATTCCATAGCAACCATTTCCATCCTACCACTCTAAACTTCTCTCTCATAGAAGCATCCTATTTTGCTTCTCCTTTCCAGTCTTGCTCCTGACCAATCCATCCTCTGCTCTCAAGGTAGCAGTAATGGTCTCCTTTTTAAATATAAACCAAACCACACCACCCTGTTATTTAAAATTCCTCCAGAAACTTCCTATTGTACTTAGAATAAAATACAAGTTCATACAAATATAGTAGCATGTAGTATAGTAGTATACAAACTGCCAAAGAGAGCAATTTCCTTTTTAGCAACTCAGTCCAAGAATGAAGTCTCTAGCCTGTCTGAGCTTTCTTGTGTGTAAGAACATTAACCTAAAAAAAAAAAAAAAAAAAAAAAAAAAAAAAGAACATTAACCTGATTAACACTAACATTCTAAAAAAAAAAAAAAAAAAAATTAAAAAAAAACAAAACACTAACATTCTAACATCCTGTGAAGAGCAAAAGCCGTCTTGGCTGGTCTTAATAAGTACTAAAACTATACATATGTATAACTTTACTTGTACATATCATATGCCTGTTCCTTCACAAGGTGAAGATTAGTGACAAAAGGATTTTTTTTAAATAGTTCCAGCTGTAGGAAATTCTGTCTCATAAAACTTTTCATCAGGGCAGATAGATAATAGATTAGCTCTAAAAATACATAATATTGTTGATATATTTCAATTCCAAAAGCAATACTGGAGCTTCTTGTGTTCAGAGACTTTTATTAATTATGCTCATTCCAAGGATACAAGGTGACAAATTGGTAAAATTTGAAGTTCTGAAATGCAAACAAAGTTTTCTTGATAAAGTTCATTCCTCATTACTGTTCAGAAAATCAACACAAATTGGTTTAATTATCATAGGACTAGAAGTTAATAAACCATGCCTCCATTTCTTCTATCAAGAACTTAGAACATATTTCACAACCACTAATGAGCTCTAAAATGTCATGAAAAATAGCAAATAAAAAGTATTTATCCATCCAAATATTTATGTGATTTTTATATACCATATACACAGAACAAAAATATTCAGATACTTTTGTGCATTTTTCAACATACTTTATATGGATATTCCAATCTATGTAAAATACATTGCACACACAAAAAAATCAATATGTATAAAATTTCTCAGGCTTTAAGAACAGCATGTACACTGAGTCAGTAACTGTTTCTTCTCTGACTTGTAGTCTTGTCATCTGATAAAAACATTGCCTTGTCACCAAGACCCTTGCCATCCCTTAAACTTCTATTTGCCATCATTGGAGACGTAATCGGCAAAACTGTTCTTAACAAACATTTATATCAAGGCCTGTCACTGGTCCAAAGGAGCCATTATAGTGAATAATTTTACGAGTAGATTGGACCAAAAGAAGCCTAAAAGACCCATTATAGCCTACTGTATCAAATAGACTTGCAAAAAAAAAAAAAATTCCCAAATTTGACTTTCAAATACAGAGTGATATCACCCCCAGGATTCATAATGTGCATATTAAGAGTCTCCCAACACACAAATATGAGTCATTTTATTCTAGTTCATCAGTGACTCATCTTGTCCTAAAGTGCCTTGATCAGCACCAGAAAGAATCTCTTACTGATTTTAAGGGTATTATTCCTCCAGCCTTTAAAAATGCAAAGCTTTGTGTTCAATCATTTGTCAAGAACTATTTTATTTGTGGCACCCTAAAGATGCTCCCTGTTTTTTATCTACTATGCCTAAAATTGTTCTAATTTTCTACTATAATAAAAGCAGTGCATTGGCTTGTTAAAAAAAAAAAAAAAAAAAAAAAAAGCAGCAGCAGCAGCAGCCAGGTATTCTCTTGGAGGAGAATGAAATGAAACAACATAGAAACTCAATGAAACAACATAACTTATCAAATTAACAAAAGTGATGCTTTAGAAATCTTGAGATTATATAAAAGTATATGATGAGAGAAACACAGGGCAACATAGGAAATCCATCTCTTATCCATCCCTCATCCCTAGGTGGTATGAGAAAGATAGACTCATCCCAGCTCCAGAGATGGACTCTGATGGATCTGAACCATTTGGGCCATTTTGGAATCATAACTAAGGCATAACTGACTAATCAAAACTTGGGATTCCACGGATATAGTTAATGGTTTAGTAATGGGTATGTAACCAAATTACTCTTGTCAAACCAAAGCTTAAGATGTTTGTTTCCTGGTTAGCAGAAGAAAATTCCTTTCCTCTTGTCGATCTATGCAAACACTGGTAGTTCTGGATGCTACAGCTGACAGCCTTGTTGCAATAAAGAGGTAAGCCAGCCTAAGGACAAATTGAATATGTAGAGGACAGCACTAAGAGACCACAGAGTTAAGGGATTGCCACTTCAATGACATGATCCAAGTCATTAATATTTGGATCAAATCAACTCTAAAGCTTGCATTCTCACAAAATTTTCTTGTTACATAAGTGAATAAATAACATCACTTGAACCACGTTTTAGAGCACTAAATTTTTAATAAGCACCAGTCAATTGGATATCTAGACAAAGGCTTATACCTCATGATGTTATACCTACAACTTTGAAGATTTCTTTAAAAAAATAGAAGTATAATATGGTTAGACAATAACTGTATAGATACCAAAGATTAACTATAAAGTAATACAGTTTAATCCCTATTTTGAGCCTCCATTCTGCCTAACAGCAGAAAACTCAACCCAGGTAACCCAGGTAGTTTCAAGCATCTACTCAAGTCAATTCAAGTTTTCCCTTCCCATTTCCTCTAAAGCAGCACCAAATTCCTAGAAAGCTTACATGGTTTTAATGGAGGACACAGAGTTCTGGTCATCACCTGGCGATCTTGACAACCATTTCATGAACACTACCCTATCTGTCCTCAAAGATGTAACTCTCAACTGGCATACAAGTGTCAGATCATTGTTTTAGTTACTCTGTATGCTCTACTCATGAGACCCATTTGATTTAGTTCACTTTTCGTCAGCTACATCTAAGTATTTCTGTGTATCACAGAAAATTCACAGGTACTTTCCTCTACTACCCTAAGGACCCTGGAGAATCAAGAGTGGTAGTGCAGTTTATACATTTAAGCCTAAAATATCAGCCTCCTCCCATTTTAAATCCTCTAGTGCCGCAACATACTAGTATAGGAAATCTTGTTTGCTTTCTTGGGCTCTGTTCAAGAAATGAAAACAAATGTCCTCTATTTTCATCTGCCCAGAGTTTCCTAAGGTAGTCTCATAATTAACTTTAAACAGGCAAAGAGTATAGTTTTCTTGAAGACACTCTAACACCAAACTTTCTTGAGTTCCCATTGACTCTCATATCACCTGAAAGGCTGTATCACTAGTAGATGAGGTGGGCAGAATAATGGCTCCCCAAAGATGTTCAGACTAGTCCCTGGAACCTATGCTACCTTACACGGCAAAAGGGACCTTAAAATGTGATTAAGTTAAGGATCATGAGAGGAAGATATTATTCAGGGTTAGTGGGTGGGCCAATGTCATCACAAGTCCTTATGAAAAAAGAGACACTGTAACAGGCAGAGAAAAAACTGAAAAAGTTTTGTTGCTGTCTTCAAAGACAGAAAAAGGGGCCATGAACCAAGAAATCAGTCAGTCCTTTAGAAGTCAAGGAAATAGATTTTCTACTATAGACTCCAGATGAAATGCGGCCCTGTTGACCCATTTTGTACTTCTGACCCCCAAGACTGTAAAATAGTAAATCTGCTTTGTTTTAAGCCGCCAAGTTTGTGATAATTTGTTATACCAGAAATAACAGGGCAATGAGACCTCAAGAGTTCTTCCAAAACCTTCTAATTTATGTCTGAAATTAATGTCTTCTGACTTTGCTGTGATAGCAGTTCCTTGTACTACAAAAGCTACAAAGTCTTGGTATCTAGTATCCAAAGGGGCTAAGTCTCAGAGAGTACTGCAATGTGACAGTGTGGAAAAAAGAGAGTGCAGATTAGTTAATATTCCACAATAGCATTTGATCACAATGGGTAACTTAGTGAATAAATTCACACAGATAAGTATCAGTGATAGGAACCATTTTATTTTTGTTATAAACTACAACTGCGCTGCTGTATCATTTACTACTTGTTTATTATAAACCCACTTACTATAAAAACAGGAAATGGGATATATTTCTGGATACTGAGCAGCTTAACCATTTGTAAAACTATGGAGACTTATAAGGTTTAAATAACAAACAGAAAATAACAGAAACTTTAATTTAAATGTTTTCTGTATTTGTATTTTGACTTTCACAAATAATATGTATCCATAAATAAACGCAGTATTTGTGACTTCAAATATTCAATTACTAGTTGGTTTAATGTGGAATCATGGTTTCCAAAAGCAACAAGAGATACTTAGTTCATGTATTCCTAATCAGCATCAGTTGATCCTTAAAAAAAAAAAAAAAAAATCAGTTCCTCATCCAAAGTAACATTCTACTTTAAGGCATCATGTAGACGTCTTATCCTAGGAAGATGTCTTTATCCTAGGAAGTTGTTACTTAAAGTTATGGTCTAAAATTAGTCTTAGTATTTTTTTTGCATCTGTTTCCTCAGGCAAAGGCAATAAAAGCAAAAATAAAGCATTAGGATTACATCAAACTAAAAAGCTTTTGCTGTGTAAGCAAAGGAAACTATAAATAAAACTAAAAGACAACCTAGTAAATAGGAAAAGATATTTGTAAATGATATATCTGATAAGGGGTTAGTATGTAAACTATATGAAAAACTCCTACAACTCAACACCCCAAAAAAAAAAAAATGTTATATATATATAATTAACAAATGTTCAAAACAGGGGCTCCTGGGTGGCTCAGTGGCTGAGAGTCTGCCTTCGGCTCAGGGCATGATTGATCCCAGATCCTGGGTCCAGGAATCAAGCCCCATATTGGAGTCCCCGTAGGGAGCTTCTGTCCAGAGAAGGAAACAAATAAAAGGCAATCTACTGAATGGGGGGAGATATTTGTAAATCACATATCCTATAAAGAGTACCCAAAAAATAAAAAAAAATTATATTTCTAAATACCCAAAACACAAATAATCCAATTAAGAAGGGAGCAGAAGAGACCTTTCTCCAATGAAGACATACAGATGGCTCAGGGACGCTTGAAAAGATGCCTACCATCACTTTCTATCAGGGAAATGCAAATCAAAACGACAATGAAATAATCCCCTCACACCTATCAAAATGGCTAAAATCAACAACACAAGAGATAGCAGATGTTGATGAGGATGTGGAGAAAAAGGAACCCTCTTGCACTGTTGGTGACAATGCAAACTGGTGCAGCCAAGGTGGAAAACAGTATGAAGTTTCCTCAAAAAGTTAGAAATAGAATTACCCTATGATACAGCAATCACACTATAGGTATTTACCCAAAGGATACAAAACACACTATTTCAAAAGGAACATGCCCTCCAATGTTTATAGCAGCACTATTTACAATAGCCAGGATATGGAAACAGCCCAAGTGTTCATTGATTGATAGATGGATAAAGAAGATGTGGTTTATTTTTACAATGGAATATTATTCAGTCTTAAAAAGAATGAAATCTTGCCATGTGCAAGGATAGGATGGAACTAGAGTGTGTAATCCTAAGCAAAATAAGTTAGGGAAAGCTAAGTACCATATGATTTCATTCCTACATGGAGTTTAAGAAATAAAACAAACAAGCAAAGAAAAGAAAATGAGATAGGTACAAAGCAAGAAACAGACTTTGAATTGCTGGTTACCAGAGAGGAGGTAGGTGGAGGAATGAGTTAAGTAGGAGGTAGAGATTAAGGAGTACACAAGGTGATGCATGAAACGACTGAATCACTATATTGTACACCTGAAACTAATAGAGTACTGTATGTTAATGGGAATTAAAACAAAACAAAACAAAAAGACACTTTTTCCCTAAAGATTAAAAGAGCATGCCTATTTTTTAAACAATTGAACCATAACTCTATTTCAAGAAAAAAAAAAAATAGGCATCTTAAAACAGAGTTTCATGTTAAATAGGCACAACCTCTCTTATAGAATAAACCAGCCTTAGGTATGTGACTTGTTGATATATACAATAAGCTTTTCTCCCCCTAACGTATGCCACAGTATAAAATATTTTCCTCAAAGGTTTAAATCCTAGTTAATTAAGTTTTATCTGTGTATACAAATGGAATGCAATACCGAAGTAAAACATAATAAATGGAAATATTTTCTTCGACAGCTTTAACAGTTATACAGTAGAATTTCATTTCTCATTATGTTTGTCTTAGGAAATATGGAACTATAGAGAAAATAAAGTAGGTGATAATATAGCAGACATCAAATGAAGATCTATTAAAATGAAATATAAAGTCTAAGATATTATGGCTTAACAATAAGGAAATTGCTAGTCATAATTTCCAAAATATGAAGGACTTCTTAAAGTATAAAAATATAGCTTATTTAAAGTAAACCAAAGTGAAAAAACAAAACAAAATAAAGTTTTAAAAAATGTAGGATTTGGGGATCCATGGGTGGCTCAGCAGTTTAGCGCCTGCCTTTGGTCCAGGACGTGATCCTGGAGACCTGGGATTGAGTCCCGCGTCTGGCTCCCTGCATGGAGCCTGTTTCTCCCTCTGCCTGTGTCTCTGCCTCTATCATGAATAAATAAATAAAATCTTTTTTAAAAAAATGTAGCATTTAACACACAAACTAGATGAAAAACCAAACAACTTTCTTTGCAATGATGGCAAGAAGAGCCCTGCTTAGGATTGTATTAAAAGCAAATACTACATAAACATAGATTAAATGTCCAACATTGGATACTGGTTAGAAAATGTACAATGGGCACTACACATTCATTAAAAGCAATGTTGAGTATCTAAATGTGCTATCATGAAGAAATAGCTACTCTATATAGTTGAATAAAAAGCAAAAACAAACAGGTTAGAAAACAACTTAAATAGCATGGTTTCAGTCATGTAAAATTAATTATATAGTAGGTACAAATTTCAGTCAAAAACTCAAACTATGTAAACATGGCACTTTTTTTTTAATTTCTAACTTCGTTTTCAAAGCCCCATTCCCTTTTAATAGTGGAGAATTTAAATTTGCCAACTCATGTTAAGCTCAGGTACTCTTAATTTAAAATTATTTTGGCTGATACATATTTACTTACTTCAGCATTCTAAAATGCAAATATTCCTCCTTCCCCCCTCCCACCCACCACTCCATCTTTACTCTTCCCTTCTGTCATGGGTGATAACAAGTACCCTCAAGGACTTATGTCATCCTGACCTTAGAGGGAGTTTTGTGAGCCTTCTGATCTCTCATTCTTACCATGAAACCTCTCTAGGGCCATCTGGGGGATACCCACCATCTCCACAGCTCTCTCAGTAACAAATGAAACTCATGGATTCCCTCCCATATCAAGGGTGAAGAGGAGACGGCCCTTGAAGCAACTTTCAAGTCCACTGACAAGATACCTCATTTCATCATTGCTGCTAGTTAGCAGGCTGAATGCAGAAATTCTGCACAAGACTGCAGTTTTCACTAGTTTTAGGAAGGGAAGCTAAAGGATGATTTCTCTGCTATGGGATCTTCCTTCACTCCTGTCACCCTAACATCTTCCCCACAGTTTTTAGCTGTGAGTGAATAGGTTGCTGAGTCTCTGCCCAGGGAACTAACTACCACCATCTGAATTCTCTACTTCTTCCTACAGCTGCTGCTTTTATCTCCTATAGGACAAGATACAGTTTTTAGAATATCAGACTTTTTTCTAAATTGGTGGGCTTATTTCTTCACATTCAGTATCCAACTTCTCTACACTAAAAAATATTTTCCTCTCAAAATTTTTATATTTTGTACATGAAAAAACATCTTGTATTACTAAAGCCAGCCAACTAGTTTGCTCTCTCTCTCTCTCTCTCTCTCTCTCTCTCACACACACACACACACACACACACACAAACACACACGCCTTGGTGTATATATATGTAAGAAATTGTCCATAGGAATATAAAATGTTATTTTTGGGTATCAATGTGAGGTTGTGTTCTTGGGGAAAATACTTAGTTTTTAAGTTAGGCTCCCTATATGAAATAGAGTAAATAATAGTACGTTATCCAAATGATAATGAAAAATCAGTGCATAAAATAAATGCAAAACAATATGCAGAAAATCAAAGATTTTCAATAAAAGTTAGCTATTAGGATGAGAACTCAAAGTACTACAACAACCTGGTCCTACCAGTTTTCCTCTGAGTAATATTATTCTGCTACCTTTTACCAGGATGTGACCTTTCCTAACAATAGCAAAGGTACTTTTGTCCTCTATCTCTGCAGGAAGCCCCGATATAAGTAATTAATATTGCCTAGTCAGGCAAACAAGCTCAGCTATGTAGCTGACCAATTGTATGAATTTGAGCAAATTACTTAACATCTTTAAAATTTCCAAGCAGAATGGGAACATTGCCCCCTGTATTTAAGGGCTATTATACCAGAAACAATCTATAAATAATGCTTAGTACAACATTAACATGCAAAATGTACCATATGTGACAGTTCTTTCTTAGCATTAAGAAATGTTGGTCTCTTAATTCTGACATTTTTCTTTCTAAATTACCTATTACAGTTAGAAAAAAATCCTTTTGTGTTTTCTCAATCATACAGGGAAATTTATTTCCCATCTAAAAACTGACTGACAAGTAGTAAGAGATAAAACAAAATCTAAAAACCAATGAAACATGAGACACTAAGTAATTGATACAAGCCAATACTCACTGAAAATCATGCTGATTACTTTTAAAAACTCAAATAAGGGGCATTTGGGTGGCTCAGTTGGTTAAGTGTTTGCCTTCAGCTCAGGTCATGAGCCCAGGGTGCTTGTATTGAGCCCTGCAGTCCTCTCCCATCAGACTCCCTGCACACTCTCTCTCTCTCTCCCCCTCCTCCTCTCTCAGATAAATAAAAAATGTAAATATTCAAATAAATTAATGTTTTGTGTTAAGTGCCTAAAAGTATTTTCCTTGCGTTTTAAGATAGCATTAAATAGAAGCAGTTCATTATTCCCATCTCAAACAACAACAAAGAAGATTGTCAATTTTCTACAGCATGATGAGATTATCCTAATGTAGTGAAGAATGGAGCAGAAAGGGGTTGCTTTTCACCTTTTCTAGATGAACATTATCATGTAAAATCAACATAACAATGAAACAATTGTGTTTCTAAGATCACTAAGTAAGTCATTATTTCAACCAATGCTCAATGTGTTTTATGAATATACTTTAGGTAGCCTGGCAGCCTCCAAGACCAGCTTAGCACAACCAGCCAATTCAATCCTTTTTTAAGGCAGCTATATATTTTCTGTAACACAATGTGACTGTTTGAACCTTTTAATTTAAACCCAATCTTGGCTTTAATGAATGATTATCCTGGCAGGAGACCAAATTGCATTTTTAGGGTGTGTTTTAATGCATCTATTCTCTGTCTTCAATCAGAAATACAGTAGTTGTGGCAAGAAAAAGGGTATGTATTCCATTATTTTTCTCTTTTTGATGCTTATGCTTACTGGAAAATCTTGGTTAAAATATTCAACATTGGCAAGTATTATCATCTAATTTGCTTGTAGAGAAGGTAAAAAATTTAATGATTTAGATTATATTTATATTTTCCACTAAAGTATGTAAAATAGAGGTTGGCAATCTATAAATCTGCCAATGCCAGATAGTTAATACTTTGGCTTGGTAAGCTATAAATTTTCTGTCCCATCAACTCGGCTCTGCCATAGCCAAGTGAAAGCACCTATAGGCAATACATAAATGAATGGGTGTGTGCTCCAATCAAATTTTGTTTACAAAAAAATGGGTGATCAGGCTTGGGGTATAGTTTGCATACCTCTGATATAGAAGATGTAGCATGGCCAAAACATAAAGATCATATTTTTTTTCACTGTACGATTATGTATTTTTTTTCACTGTACAAAGACACACTGTGTGGAATTGAAGACTTAATCATATTAAGCAATCAGTAACTACTAAGCATATTCTGTATTCAAGATTCAATCTGAGCTGCTAAGAAGGTATGACAGTAATATAAGAACAAATTCTTATCTTCAGGAAGCTCATGATTTTCTTGTGAAGCCAAGAGTTGAACAGAATAGGGTATGCCTGGTGGCTCAGTGGTTGAGCGTCTGCCTTTGGCTCAGGTCCGGGGATTGAGTCTCACATCAGGCTCCCTGTAGGGAGTCTGCTTCTCCCTCTGCCTATGTCTCTGTCATTCTCTCTCTCTCTCTCTCTCTCTCTCTCTCATAAATAAAAATCTTTTTTAAAAAAGTGTTGAACAGAATAAAATGGCAGCATTGTTAGACATTATGCAATGAAGGGTTAGGTGGATAGGCTTAACATAAGCTCAGGTCTTGCAGGAGTCCACCAAGGATACACATTTATTTAATACATTTCAACTAAATAAATGAGAGTGAATAATGCTAGATTATTCCTAGAAAAATTGATACTTTATCAGTTAACTTGATATGCAGAATTACCTATTGTTCTATATACACACAGAGACTTTAATATTTTACAATAGAAATTTTAAAAATTCTGTGGGTATTCTAGGGACCCAGTATGGAACCATACAAAATTGAATTTAAAATTGTATTTTAAGACTGTTGGAAAAAAATTTTTCCACCTTTTTTAATATTTACACTTAGAAAATTCCTATCAAAGGAAAACTTCCAAACTCTTTATGAAGCCAGCATTACCTTGGTCCTAAAACCAGACAAAGACTTCACCAAAAAAGCCAAATTAGAGACCATTATCACTGATGAACATGGATGCCAAAATTCTCACCACGATACTAGCCAATAGGATCCAACAGCACAAAAAAAGGATCATTCACCATGACAAAGTGGGATATATTCCTGGGCTGCAAGGGTAGTTCAACATCTGCAAATCAATGAAATACACAACCTTATAAAAGAAAGGACAAGAAGCATATGATCCTCCCAATAGATGAAGAAAAAGCATTTGACAAAGTACAGCATCGTTTCTCAATTTTAACTCTAAACAGTGTAGGAGTAGAGGGAACATATCTCAATATCATAAAACCCATATACCAAAAGTCCACAGTGAGTATCATTCTCAAAGGGGAAAAACTGAGAACTTCCCCCTAAGGTCAGGAACACAACAGGGATGCCCAATCTACCACTCTTGTTCAACACAGTATTAGAAGTCCCAGCTTCAGCAATCAGACAACAACAAGAACAAAAAAGTATCCAAATCAGCAAAGAAGTCAAACTCTCACTCTTTGCAGATGACAGGATACTCTATATGGAAAACCCAAAAACTCCATTCCCAAATTGCTAGAACTCAGGCAGGAATTCAGTAATATGGCAGGATATAAAGTCAGTGCACAAAAGCCAGTTGCATTTCTATACACTAACAATGAGACAGAAAAGAAATTAAGGAGTTAATCCCATTTATTTACACCAAAAACTATAACATACCTAGGAATAAACCTAACCAAAGAGGCAAAGGATCTATACTCAGGAAACTATAGAACAGTCATGAAAGAAATTGAGAAAGACACAAATAAATGGAAAAATGTTCCAAGTTCATGGGTTGGAAGAACATATGTTGTTAAAATGTCTATGCTACCTAGAACAAGCTATACATTCAATGCAATCCCTATCAAAATACCACTGACTTTTTTTCCACAGAACTGGAACTGAAGTAAAATTTCTATGGAACCACAAAAGACCCTGAATGACCAAAGGAAAGTTGAATAAGAAAACCAGAGCATCACAATTTGCATCACAATTCTGGACTTCAAACTCTATTACAAAGTTGTAATCATCAAAAATGATAGGGTACTGGTACAGAAACAGACACATAGATCAATGGAACTGAATAGAGAACCCAGAAATGGAGCCTCAACTCTGTGGTCAAGTAACCTTTAACCAAGCAGGAAAGAAGATACAATGGAAAAAAGAGTCTCTTCAACAAATGGCAATGGGAAAATTGGACAGCCACATGCAGAGGAATCAAACTAGGCCATTTTCTTATATCTTCCATAAAAATAGACTCAAAATGGATGAAAGAACTAAATGTGAGACACAATTCCATTAAATTCTAGAACATAGGCAGCAACCTCTTTGACCTCAGCCTCACCAACTTCTGGCTACACAAGTTTCCAAAGGCAAGTGAAACAAAGGCAAAAATGAATTCTTTGGACTTCATGAAGATAAAAAACTTCTGCACAGCAAACAGTTGACAAAACCAAAAAACAACTGACAGAATGGAAGAAGATATTTGCAAGTATTTTATCAAATAAAGGGTTAATATTCAAAATATATAAAGAAGTTATCAAACTCAACACCCAAAGAATAATTCAGTCAAGAAATGGACAAGACATAAACAGACATTTCTAGAAAGATTCACACAAATTGCCGAGACATGAAGAAATGCTCAGCATCACTTAGCATCAGACTAATACAAACCAAAACCACAAGGAGATACCACCTCACACCAGTGAGAATGGCTAAAATGAACAAATCAGAAAATGACATGTTGTCAAGGATGTGCAGAAAAAAGAACCCTCTTCTTACCCTGTTGATGGGAATGCAAGCTGGTACAGCCACTCTAGAAAACAGTAAGGAGGTTCCTCCAAAAGTTGAAAATAGAGCTACCCTACAACCCAGAAATTGTACTACCCCAAAGATACAAATGTAGTGATCCAAAGGGTCATCTACACCCAGTATTTATAGCAGCAATGTCCACAATAGCCAAACTATGGAAAGAGACCAGAGGTCTATGAACAGATGAATGAATAAAGAAGATATGGTACATATATACAATGAAACCATTAATTAGCCATCAAAAAAATGAGTTCTTGCCATTTGCAATGACATGGATGCAACTAGAGGATATTATGCTAAGCAAAGTCAATCAGAGAAAGATAATTACATGATTTCACTCATATGTGGAATTTAAGAAACAAAACAGGAACATAGGGGAAGGGTGGGAAAGATAAAACGAGACGAAATCAGAGAGGAAGAAAAACCATAAGAGACTCTTAATCACAGGAAACAAACTAAGGGTTGCTGGAGGTGGGGAGTGGGGGGATGGACATTAAGGAGGACACATGATATAATGAGCACTGGGTGCTATAGAAGATTGATGGATCACTGGGATGCCTACATGGCTCAGTCGGTTAAGTGTCTGCCTTTGGCTCAAGGCCATATTCCCAGGGTCCTGGGATAGACCCCCACATCCCTGCTGCTTCCCCCTCTGCCCCTCTCCTTCCCCCTCCTTGTGCTTTCTCTCTTTCTCTCAAATAAACATCTTTAAAAATTAAAAAAAAATTAAAGATTTTATTCATTAAGAGACACACAGAGAGAGACAGACAGAGACAGAGACAGAGACAGGCAGAGGGAGAAGCAGGCTCCATGCAGGGAGCCCGATGTGGGACTTGATCCCAGGACCCTGGGATCACGCCCTGAGCCAAAGGCAGGCACTAAACCGCTGAGCCACCCAGGGATTCCCTAAAAATAAAAAAAAATTTAAAAAGACTGATGAACCACTGAACTCTACCTCTGAAAGTAATAATACACTATATGTTAATGGAATTTAAATAAATTCAAAGAAAAAAATTCCTATCAACTTCTCAGAAATGTTTAATTTATCCTTGCAAATTAGCTAGGGTTCAGAGGCCTCCAGGAGGAAAAACAAAAGTCAGTCTCTCTCTCTCTCTCTCTCTCTCTCATTCTCAAAAATAAATCTTTAAAAGGAAAGGGGTTGCTCAGTCAGTTGAGCATTCAACTAGACTCTTGAAGTTATATTTATTCAGCCTGCCATCAGACTTATTAAATAGCAAGGAAATTTTTAGTTTGGGGTTTTTAAGCCTCTCCAATAATGTTGAAAGTTATATGGGTTTTAACTATCGTTTCTAATAAAATTCACTAATTATGAAAAGCGTGTAAATCTACATCTCAGGAAAGTATGGTTGCCAGGGGTTTTTAACCAGGACTTGTCAAAGCCTTGCTAGGACAAGGTTAGTGCTATTTATGAAAACAGAAACAACCCTATAGTATTCTGTTCTCCTGTTTTCAGCTTTGAAACTCCTGAATTGTTACATCGTGTTTATTATAACATAATCTATCCTATCTCTTACAAAAATGCTTTGGAATTTGCTTTCCTAAAATAAAAGTTGGACTTACATAGAAAGCTGGTATCATAGGTTCAAAAAAGGTACTTTTAAAGCAGTGGAACATTGAATAGTTTAAATAATCATCTGAGGATAACTGGTGAAAATTGGATTTGATCTCAAACTGCCTTTTGAGGTTTGCCCAAGACTAACTCCTGTGCCGCTACTCACTCACTCACTGGCTCACAACAGCCTCTGAATGGTCTTGCCAAGATACTTGCTTACTTATTTCTTTCAGATGCTTTATCAAGACTTTCTTTTCCTCCTCACTATTCAGGGGCCCTCAGAGAAAAGACTCATTTGTCGCTGGTTCCATTATGCAACACATGCCACAACAGATTTAGCTTTTCTGTTTGTATTTTAAACGGTTCAGGGAAAGATACAAAGCCACCAGTTCTTAGCAACAGAAAAAGGAGGGTTAAATTCATCAGTTTCTAATCAAAGTGTGCCAAGGATTCTGTGGCTATGTCATACTTTCTTAGATTCCATGAAATATGGTAGCTACTCTTGGGTTGGCTGTTTAAGCTGATTGACCCCCAACTGACAATACTGACAAAACAGAGAGGATTGTGTATTTTTTAGCAATATGAGCTTTCAAAGCTACTTTTCTTCTAAAAGAGGAAAGCTGAATCTGACGGTTGACTATTTTCAAAATATTTTATTTTTCCAAATATTGAAATAATCCCAAAAATAGTTCCAATACTCACCAAATATAGTTTTTCTTTCATATACCCTTGAAATTGTAACTCATTTAAACAAAAGCATTTGGCTTCACAAATTGTGTTTCTAGAACCCAAGTGTTTATGAAAACTAGTTGCTCTTCCATGGAATATCACAGCAGCAGAGCTAGATTCTGGGTGCCTCTGTCCCCATATTTTACACTCCTATCTTTTCTTAGGCTCCAAATCTACCTTCTTCACACATGATTTTTATTTATTTATTATTTTTTTAGGTACAGTAATAGAGAACAATGACAGAAAAATAGACATTGCTTCTTGAACAATAAGATTTAAGAAAAAATTACAAATAGTTGCCAACGAATTCTAAATTAAGTCTTGGATCTCAAGGTCTTACCAGAGGCAGTATGATAAAGAGAAAGAAAGACGGCTGTAGAAGCAGAGACTAAAATTCGAAAAGTAGGTTTTCTCTTTAGTAACCATAATCTTTGAAAAATTAGTATCTATTTTTTATCCTTGATTGACTCATTGGTAAATTTGGTATAATACTACTCTGATGGGCAGCCTAGGTGGCTCAGTGGTTAAGCACCACCTTCGGCCCAGGGCATGATCCTGGAGTCCTGGGATCAAGTCCCGCATCCAGCTCCCTGCATGGAGCCTGCTTCTCCCTCTGCCTGTGTCTCTGCGTCTCTCTCTCTCTCTCTCTCTCTCTCTCTCTCTCTCTCTCTCTGTGTGTGTGTGTGTGTGTGTGTGTGTGTGTGTCTCATTAGTAAATAAATAAAATCTTAAAAAAGAAATACTACTCTGACTGGGTTGTTACAGAGATAAGTAGTTTGGACAAGTGTTCGGCACGTAAAAGAGGCTCCATAATTGCCACCAATACTATTAGCAACATCTGAAATATAAAACTTATAATAGCTGTGCCCAGGCCCTTGTCACCTCTGCTGAATAGAGACATCTCTAAAGCAACCCCCTCTAAGTTTCTGAGGATAAAGTGCAAGTAACTTATGAAATCAAAATGGCCAGCTTCTCCCAAATGCCTCTAAACCATCCTCCAAAGTCTACTAGTAAGACTCTTTACTTAATTGAACTATAAATTTCTTTTTAAAATCATAGAAGTCCAACTTGAATGATAAATACCTCCTGGTTCTAGCTAGGAGGCAAGCCAAGATAGCAACGTCATAGCCAGCTGTGTATATCTAAACTCCAAAGAAGTGTCAGTTTTATGCTTCATATTTACAATATAAAGTCCCCAAATAAATTATTTGTTCTAACTGTTCTGCTGAAAAACTGGTATGGTTCTAGCAGGAGGATCTTTGTTATTAATTTGTGTATAACAACCTGTCAAATCTTAGCATAAAGGCAATTTCTTCTGTTAACATCTAAGTTAAATTTTGATACACATATTTTGAACCCTCCTTACGTAAATACCTGTTCTCACCTGGTATATTCATTAGGCTGCATTCTTATACTTAAAAAACATTCCCACCACTCTGTAAGACAAGGCTCTCAGTCTTCTTTATTACTAATCACAGTTGCTAATACTTCACTCTCAAAAGGCCAGTCTAGAAAGAGGGACTGAGCTATATATTGCCTGAGATTGGTAAAGATGTGCTTGCAAGAAGGATTACCATGGGAAGCCTATTGAGAACTCGAAGCCTGATAAATAGGCAGTTACTTCCTCATTTGGAAGGCATTGCCTTAACAAGTGTTCTTTTATCTTTTTTCTTTTCAAAATTGATTATGCCCGACCATGAGAACATTAAAAAAAAAAAAAAAAGTAAAACTCCAGTGGGGAGACAACATCACAGTCAAAAATGTACACAAAATGAACCTGGAAGATGCAGAACCTGTAGGTGCTTACAGTAATGTAAGTTAAGGGGTATCTTGCAAGCTAATACAAACTGGAGAATTTAAAGTTAGGACATTAATACTACTAGGGAAACTCAGAGCAAATGTATATTGGACTTTCATGTAGTAAATAATAGGTTAATATGCCACCAAAATAAAAGGTCATAATATTGGGCACAACTGATTGGGCTAAAAGTCTTCTATTATTTTAATATGAAAACAACAATTAAGATTTATTTAATGCTTACTATCAGTGGTCTGGTGGAGATGGCTCACATAGGCTGAGTGCCAGTTGTCCACACCTCTTCTCAACTGAGCATCCAGTGATATCATATTAAGGGTGTTTGTTCCACGGTGGGAGTATTTACTCCACAGAAATCATCAAACACTGTTAAGTCAGAACTTCGGTTTGGAGAGTCACTTGTCAACCATCTACTAGCACACCACTGCCTACTACATACCAGGAGCTGTTCTAAGCACTTTTCATTAACTCTTAAAAAGGTCTTAGAAGACACATACTATTAATTATCCCTAATTTACAATGACAGAACAACACACAGAGAGATCAAGAGGTTTTCCCAAACAACCTACAAATAATAGTCATGATTCAAATGGATGTAAACTCATTTGGCCTATACTCTTAATCACTCCTGTCTGCTACCCTATTTTTCTACATCAAGTCAAATGGCATGTTTTTATACGTACAGAGATTTAGGCATTATCCACGTACTAATGGATAGAATATTCACTCACCAGTTTTGTCTTATTACAATAAAAATATTGATTAAAATACATATTTATCTTCCCATGTGTTATTCCATTACTTATTTCCTTAACCCTTTTTTTAATAGAAAAGCCCATTAAACATAAAAGCAAGATAGATAGGTTACACATTGACCTCTATTCAGTTCCAAATCAAAAAATTAATGAACAATTTCCGTGTTAATGAACTGCACGTAGAGCCCGAAGAACAAAGTAGCATCCTTGAAAGAAACTTCAAGTAACCTCCAGTAAAAGGCAGACACTGTCAAAATGCCACTGTCTACATGTGCAGAGGATAAACACTTGGTTTTCCTGCCAAAGGTAGCAGTATCTACTCGAGTACTGATGGTTTCTAGCCAATAATTTTAATAGTCATTCTAATTCTGGAACTTTTCTTTGGATATCTGTTTCATCTACAACATTTCAAAAGAATTAAGGTCAGCGGTTACAGGGCAGGTCACTAAGCAGCACTGCTACATTATCATATTTTTTCAGAATCTCCATGAGTGAATTCATAGTAGAATATCTGTATAAAGGTGAGGGGAGTTTGGGAATCAGAATATAGACAGTTTGGGCTTCAAAGGCTTGTTGAAAAACCATGACAAATGTTGACCTCATACCTATAATCCTAAATTATAGATTTCTCTATTTAAAATAAGAAAATTAAAATATTCCATTAAGAAATTAAACAAAACCCTAAAATCATGTTTGATCCCTGTAAGAAACAAAAAAGATTTTTCAAGAAAGGCATAAAATAAATGGCTGAAATTGATAGCCATAGGCTAAATATGCACTTGGTTCCCTCACTACTTGTACACTCAATTTGGTATATTCGAAACTACTCATGAAGCCCTCCAAATTTTACTGACATAATGTGAATTGTATAGTTTCTGCCCAGTAGGCTTTCCTATTAATAATGCTCATGGGATGAATACTCGAGACAAGAGGGAGTCACTGTGTTCAGATCCTACCATACAAAGTAAATGATAGTATGCAATATCCTCAAATTTGGTTGTTCTTGAAGCAAAGGACACAGAAACTTTGCAATTGATGAAGGACAGGATAATAATAAATGGAATGGAACAAATATACTGTGGCCAGGAAACAGAGTCATATCATAAGGCACCTGGAGAACCCTAGGGGAGGGTAGAAAAGGGATGTAGAAGCTCAATGACTTTTCAAGAGAAATTTTTGCTCTTTCTCAATTTTACCGGGTAATGGACTCCAAATTAAGTAGGTTCCAACTAGCAATTGGGACACCTGGGCGGCTCAGTAGTTGAGTATCTGTCTTTGTTTCACGGCATGATCCCAGGTCCGGGGATCGAGTCCCTGCTTCAGGCTCCCTGTGAGGAGCCTGCTTCTCTTTCTATGTTTCTGCCTCCCTCTCTGTGTGTCTTTCATGAATAAATAAAATAAAAATCTTTTAAAAAGGAGATTCAAAAAGATCAAGAATAAGCTTTGCATAAGGAGGTATTCTGGATCAGTGTTTTCCAACATTTTGTCTGTGAATGTATCAGAATCACTTTTTAAAAACCCAGATCCGTGTGCTACCTCATCCAGTTGTGTTTCATTACTTGAAAAGCACTGAACTTACGCTGAAATAAGGTAGAAAACACGGCAAATAAATAGCTTTGAAAAGAAGATTTTAAAATAAAATTTGACAAGTAACAGGAAATTACAGAATGGTCTAAACTCAGCGATGATATGAAGGAATGTGATATTTGAATCCTCCCAAAATGTGAAGAATTCTTGTCAAAATTTTGGCAGTGGTATATAAGCCTAGGACTAAGGGAGTGAAGGTAAGGAGATGGGACATGAATGGCTGCAATGATGAAATTGAGGAATAGGTTTTAGAAAAAGAGGTATTAGTACATATTAGCATCATTACAGACACAGAAATATTAAAAATTTATAATATTCTGATTAAAAATAGAAAAGAAAAAAATTATAATGCCTCAAAATCCTAAGAAGAAACCTAAGGTATTTGTTTTACAACATGCTTCTTTTCAGAGATATGAAAACATATGTTTTATCTAGTTAGTATCTGTACATCTACTTGTGGAATAAGCATTTTTTTCTCTTTGCTAATTCAATCAAGAATTCAACTAGACAAAGAATATTGTCATAATACTCCTACTACCCAATGGAATATACAGATTTAACACAATCCCTATCCAAATATTAGCAGTGTTTTTCAAACAACTAGAATAAAACATAATAAAATTGTATGGAACCACAGAAGACCCTCACTATCCAAAGCAATCTTGAGAAAGGAGAACAAAACTAGAACAGTCACAATTCCAGATTTCAAATTATACTACAAAGCTGCCGTAATCAAAACAGTGAGTACTGGCACAAAAATAGACACACAGATGAATGGAACAAAAGAGAAAACCCAGAAATAAACTCTCACTTACATGGTCAATTAATCTGTGACAAAGGAGGCAAGAATAAACAGTGGAGAAAAGATAGTCTCTTCAATATTTGGTGCTGGAAAAACATGTGGAAGAATTTCTTACACCAAACACAACAACAATCTCCAAATGGATTAAAGACCTACATGTGAGACCAAAACCCTAACACTCCTAGAGGAAAACCTAGGCAGTAATTTGTTTGACATGGGCCATGAAACATTTTTCTATATATGTCTCCTAAAGCAAGGGAAACAAAAACAAATTATTGGGACTACATCAAAATGAAAGCTTTTTTGCACTGTGGAAAAAAAAACATCAACAAAACAAATAGGCAACCTATTGAATAGAAGGTATTTAGAAGAAATAGAATTAATTTGCAAATGATATATCTGATAAGGGGCTCATATCCAAAACATATAAAGAATTTATATAACTCAACATCCAAAAACCTCACAAATAGTCCAATTAGGAATGGGCAGAGGACCTGAATAGACATTACTGCAAAGAAGACATACAGACAGCCAACAGACACATGGGAAGATGCTCGACGTCACTCATCATCAGGAAAATGGAAATCAAAACCACCATGACATATCTTAAACCTATCAGAATGGTTAAAATAAAAAAGACAAGAAATAGCAAATGTGGGCAGCCTGGGTGGCTCAGTGGTTTAGCGCCGCCTTTGGTCCAGGGCATGATCCTGGAGACCCGGGATCGAGTCCCACATCAGGCTCCCTGAAGGGAGCCTGCTTCTCTCTCTGCCTGTGTCTCTGTACCTCTCTGTCTTTCATGAATAAACAAATAAATACTTGGGGGAAAAAAAGAAATAGCAAATGTTGGGGAGAACATGAAAAAAAAAATCCTCGTGTGGTATCAGTAGGAATGTAAACTGGTATGGCCACTGTGAAAAAATGGCATGGAGTTTCCTCAAAAAATTAAAAAAATAGAAATACCCTAAGATCGCTTAATTGCATTACTAGATATTTACTCAAAGAAAGCAATGACACTAATTCAAAAAGATATAGGCACCCTTATGTTTATAGTAGGGCTATTTATAATAAGCTAGATGTTGAAACAACCCACGTGTCCATCAATGAATGAGTAAAGAAGATGGAGTATACATATACAAAGGAATATTAGTCATAAAAAAGAAGGAATTTGGGGGCACCTGGGTGGCTCAATATGTTAGTCATCTAACTCCTGGGTTCACCTCAGGTCATGATCTCAGGGTTGTAAGATCAAGCCCTGCATCGGGCTCTGTGCTGTGCATGGAGCCTACTTAAGATTCTCTCTATCCTCCTCCTTGTACTCATTCCCACCTTCTCTAAAAACAACAAGAAAACCTTAGAGTATTATGCTAAATGAAATAAATCAAAGACAGACAAATACTGTATCATTTCACTTATATGTGGAATGTAAAAAACCAATGAACAAACAAAACAGAAACAGACTCATAAATAGAACAAAATGGGGATTGGTAGAGGGGAGTTGAATGGAAGGATGCGCAAACTAGGTGAAAGTATTAAGAGCTACAAACTAGTTATAAAACAAGTCATGGGAATGAAAAGGACAACATAGCAAATATAGTCAACCATACTGTAATAACTTCACATAGTGACGTAGGGTAGCTACACTTAATGGGGATAAGCACTGTGCAATGTATATAATAATCGAATCACTATCATGTACACCTGAAATTAATATTGTTTGACTTCAATTAAAAAAAGCTACCATAGACAAAATACATTTGCTCTACCCCCCTTCACTCTTTTCATTCTTCCATTCTCTTTTGACAAGAAACAATTTAAAGACTTTCTAAAATCCTTGATAACATTGGGTTCCATGACAAATTAGGTAAACTAAAGCAGGTCACCTGTGACACTTCAGAGTGTTATTTTTTTATTGTAAATAGGACAGAAAAATTCAGTGTAGAATTTTGGTGAAAAGTAAATACAGAGCAAGAATGATTCACATTTCCTGTTTTTTTATGCCTTTTTCAATCATTTCTAACTCTCATCCTCAGTTAACAATTCTGGTTTCATTAAATAAATTCATAAGTGATAAATTGAAGGCAATAGAAATGAATTAATATTTACTAATGGAACTTATTGGGATTCTAATTATAATTCTAGCATATTACTTTCAAAATTTATTATAAATCATAGAAATTTGAAGCATTAAGGAGACTTACATATGATCTATTTAGATCTCCTAATTTTAAAAGCAATAAAAAAAATGTGACTCCACTCTACATTCTACAAACTACAGAAGTGGGGTTAGGACTGAGACCCAAACTTTCTTCTTGATCTTTAGTCTAATATTCTATAGAGACAGTTTTATAGCAAAGAAAACAGATGTGGTTATCCAGTTAATTCACTTTTTGTCATTAAGTCAGTCAATTAAGCTTTAAAGTTCTGTTTTTTCATCTGTAAAATGGGGATGGGTGATCTAAAAGGGCCACTACAAAGTTAATAATCTAAATTTTTCACTTCTGCCTATGTGGCATAACCAAAATGAGAATAAGATTTAACTATTCTGGAGTCATCCTTGAATAGGACTGCTGTCACATTTTTAATTTAGAAAAGGAGGAATGGCAGTATTAGGAATGTTCTCATCAGAAACTGGATATTAGAGTTCTATCACAAGTATAGGAAATTACCTCAATGAATCTGGACTTTCAGGCATTTTAACTCTTAGAGATAAAGAGTAATGCTGGCTATTTAAGATTTAAAAGTAATTTTTCTGCTACCTTCAAGAGTAATAAATTGGAATTTACCGTAGAGGGATATTTTTTCCTTTCGGTGTGATGAAGAAAATCCCAACGCTGTTAGTTTTACAAATATATAGTCAATACCCTCTTTTAGGACAGAGTTTCTCAAGATTTTATTTATTTGAGAGAGCAAAAGAGAATGAGAGAGAAATAGTGAGAAAGAGCATGAGCAGGGAGGAGAGAGAGAAGCAGCCCCCTCCCCCTGCTGAGCAGAGAGCCCAATGGGGGGCTCGATCCCAGCACCCTGGAATCATGACCTGAGCCGAAGGTAGACACTTAACTGACTGAGCCACCCAGGTTCCCCGTTCCTCTCTAGTTTTCAAAAGAAAAATCCAAATGGGATAATCCGGGATAGGAAATTAAGTAATAAGGCAATAATAGATGGAAATAGGCTGATAGCACTGGTGCTTTTCATTTTCTTCGTATTTTTTATAGTTTCCAATTTTTCTACACAAACAATAGCAATTATAAAAATATTTTTAAAGGAAACCTACAAAAAAATATTACCTGCCAGGAACTTAGCTTAATTGTATAATACAGAGCAAATAAGAGAGGTCTTTTAAATAAATTAGGAAACAGTAATACTGTTCGGGGTGGGAGAGAGTAGTTTCGCAAGAACAACAATGATACTGTTTAATAGTTCCATAATTGGTTTAATTTTGTTCTCTTTGACACTCTCAGAACTTTTAACTCTCCTGAAAACCTCTATGAGATTTCTAACTAGCTCAACACTTTCTATAACACATAAAATTGTTAATCTTCATGAAGTAATTTAGCATCTGTAAAAATTAACCCGGTATCCGACGATATAAAAATACCAAGTGCTAAGGCCAATTCCCAAAAATAATTAGAAAAACCTTGCCAAGGGCAGGCTGCTTTAGGCTACATTATTACTCTAAGGATGGCTGTTATATAGCAAACACCTCAGACCTTCCTTGGAAGTAGTCTGTCCTCAATTTCTCCATAGAGTTATTTGGATCAATGACCACTTTACTAAGAACCCTACATAGGACAATAGAAGAGACCCTTGTTTCCTCTCTGGTCAGAAATAAATATCAGTTTCTATCTCACAAAACCATTTACTGCCACTAAAAGTTGATATAGAGTGAAAAGTATGTAGATAAATCATATTTATCACAAACTAGATAGGAAAAAATGTTTTACTGATTCTAGTTGAATTAATTGCATATAGTGGCCTAATGTGTGGAGACATTTCAAATGCCTTTGCAGATGCAGATGGTAACTACTTACTGGAGTACAAGTTTCCAACTGTTCTAATCACACTAATTCTGCCGCCTTCGATGTTATCTTCCAGAAGCATGTTCCATGTCTCTCTGGGTAGATGCACATAGTAGGGCTTCAATAAACATGTGTTAGATTGAATTGAATTCAGTAGTAGAATTGGAAAGTCATTTGAGATACAACTCATTAAAAACAGCAATAACAACAGAAATCTTTAACAAACACGGATGCTTGGTTGGGTTCTGTCCTATGGAGCTACTCAAAGCCAGTTTCTTCATTCTTTTCCTTAAGACACTAGAGGCTAATTGCCTTTTCATCTGTGTTCATCTCCATTAGAAGGTAAGCTCCCTAAGGATGAAGGGCATGTGTGTCATTGCAACCACTGTACGCTGCTCCCCCTGTACCTCCCACTTAATGCTTCATTCCTTCTTTTGTTCATTCATTTATTCTTTTATTCATTCATCCTTCTATCCATCCATTCAATAAATCTATGAAGCCTGAACATATTTGAAGATAGTTTTCACATCTCCTCTCAGTCTATTCTTCACCCAACTAAATATTCTCATTATCTTTTTTTAATCCTTCTTCTTGTGACATGTATTCTTCTAGCCAATACAAAGTAGAAGGATACTAGCACACAGCCAGAATATGGAAGCAGAAAGAACAATTTCCTCTCTTGTTCTAAGCCCAAGCTTCCTTTTGCAGTACAAGCACGCATGCAATAAGTAAATAAATAATTGAGCCTCTTTTGGAATGACATCATATATTTAAAAATGTATCTATTATCTAATAAACTAATATGGAAAAAAAATCCCAGTGTTACTGAAAAGTACATTAGAAGAAAAATATATACACTATGTCATGTGAGGCAATCTTTTGCCTACAAGTAGTATTTCACTTTTCTAAACTTTAAAAACTTAACATTGCCATGAGGTGGGAGTCCCATTCTGAGAGGTGGCCCTCCTTCCTTGACCTACTCTTCCTTCAGGCCCAACTACTACTTCCCTTCCTCAGGACCTGGGCTTCCTAATGTTTGAAGCTCCCCTCCAGTCCCTCTTAACAGGAGGGTTAATGGGGAAGGTGGCTTCTAATATCTCACTTTTCTCTCCTTTCTCCTACCACCTTCCCCACTCTGCTTTAGACTTACTAACAGTCAATAGTAGTCATATCCAGTGATTCTTTTGGTTTCTGTTCCCTTTTGAACTGCCCAAGAATTTCCAACACCCAACATTCCCTTCCTTTCACTACCTTCTTTTAAGAGGGAGGAGGGTAGATGGAAGGGACAGAAATTGTAGGGAGAAGGTAGGAGTCACACCAATAAAGAGGAAACCACTAAGCTAAAAAAAAAAAATTACCAACATTAAAACTCCAAAGACCAAGGGTACCTGGCTGGCTCAGTGGGTACAGCATATGACTCTTAAACTTCTGATCTTGAGTTTGAGTCCCATGTTAGATGAAAAGATTACTTAAAATTAAAAAAAAAAAACACTACCAAGAACCTACATGGTTTTCTGGAGATAAAAATGACACCCTCAAAGGCAGTATATCTAAGCTCACATTTAGCATTTCAGTGAGACATCATGATCATCCCTAAAATGCACAACAGAATACTAACTTGATCATCAGTCTTGATCTCTTAACTCCTCGGCACATTATGAGCATGGTACTCTTCAACTGATAGTTTACGACATTTAAAAAGAAATAATATGACTGAAGACAAACATTGCAGCTTTGTCCTTAAGAGTACTTCATGGTCCACATCATGGGGAGGAACCAGGGGCAGGGAGTCTATCACCCACACCTAAGGGAATGATGGTTTTCGAAACGCTGACCCTGCATTGTGAGTAGTGGAGCCACTGGCCCCACAGCATGTTGAATCCTCCTTTTTCAATATCAACGGTGACCTTCACTATTGTACAGCTTTTCCTTTCATTAGTCAATTAGTATTCACACCATCTACCTTGGATTTGTAGAAATAATCCCTCAAACATTAGGCAGGCTTCCAGCTGAATCTCTAATGTGAATGGCTTGGCTCAGAGTCAACGAAAGGTGATTTTATGTTATACAACGAGCTCACGTCAAGTTATTTCAGTGGCACTTCACTAAAACATACGGACTTTGTGATTCATTTTTTAAAAGCTCTGTGGCTGACATGCCCTCACTTGAACAAAGTTTCTTTCCAGATCATGGGGCCTTTTCACTAATGTCTGAAGTTGCATCTTTCTTCTTTGGTCTACATTACCTGGGGGACCAATTGCAAGCAGAAAGGAATTCGTTTTAGCAAACCTTGTGACTTCTCTGAATCCACAGAGCCTTCCAGAAATCGAGGCTTTGTGCCAGCCCATTATTATCCTAACCATGTGGATCCTCCACTGAGAAATTAGGATATGAAGAGTTTTATTATCCTAGGGAAAAAAGGGATCCAATAAAATGCTCCATGGAAAGGAAGAGCATGAAAATCAGAACTTTGTACCATTTTAGGCTCGCCAATGAGAAAATCCTGTATTCAGTGCAGATACATAAAAAGATAGTCATGGAATTGAGCCAGAAATAAGCCTGGAAACTTTTTCTTTCCCCTTCTCTGTTCTTTTCTTGCATTCAGCTGCATTATTCACAGCCATTTGCTTTACCCTTGCAGATACAGGGTTATGCTTTTTGCTTAGAAGCTATTGTCCAGGCTTAATCTGATAGAAGTCACTAAAGCTTTTTTCTGTTGTATCATTCAGCACTGAGATGAATTCTATACAGGGCATTTGGAAGTCAAGGAAGCTACTGAGACACACAAATTGAAACTTTTAAGAGACATAAGTCAATTGAACAAAAATACAATTATCAGCTCAAGTTAATTTTCAAATCTAAATTTAAGATGACCTCTTTCTTGATTTTATCTTTAATTATAAACATACTTCCCTAATATAAACTGTCCCAATAGACTTTATTTTATTCCCTTTGGTCTTTACCCTTATAACTGCTAGACAAGTCAACATTTAGGTAAATCCTGTATTATTCAAAGGTTGCTTTTTTTGCATGTTAGCAGTAGTATCCTATGTAGATTTTAACAAGCTTAAGGGTGGAACAACATCAAACTAGCCCCTGATTTTCCCATACACCCATGTACAGGCTCATACATAGACACAACTATACACACCATCCACATTGATAATGCTTTAACCCACATGTCAAAAATATTTATAGGTAAGAGCAGATCACATGGTCATTCTCTGTATCTGTACTTCCAACTCTTTTTTTTTAAGATTTTATTTTTTTTTTACCTATTCATGAGAGACACAAAGAGAGAGAGAGAGAGGCAGAGACACAGGCAGAGGGAGAAGCAGGCTCCACATAGGGAGCCCGATGTGGGACTCAATCCTGGGTCTCCAGGGTCATGACCTGGGCTGAAGGCAGCGCTAAACCACTGAGCCACCCGAGCTGCCCACCTCTAACTGTTCTAAAACTGGCTAAAGAATTCTGATTAGGAAGGGAATATATAATCTGTTATATAGAATACAAGTGGTTAAAACCAGGAAGGCTTTTTAGACAACTCTAATAAGGCAGGATGTTATCATTGCCCTTTATCATTGCTGTGCTTTATTTTCTGGAAACTGCAAAAAAAAAAAAAAAAAAGAAAAAAGAAAAAAATAACAATTACTGTAAGAATTAGAAGAGATAAGGAATACAAAAGCATGAAGAGAACTGATAAATGCCTCTTAACATATGCGTACAAACTGAAGTGGGATTAGCCCCTCAACTGCAACTCTACCTTCAAAAACCAGGCCACTTACGCCCAGGTTTCTGGAGAGAGGGTGATCTTGCATCTCCACATTTTCCACACATCTCCTGATCATCTGTGTTTGATCCCTCAGTTCCCCTTCCTAGAAGAGCTAGTTACCTCTTTCCTTCTCCATCTCAAACTTTTCAGCCCCTCTACTCCAACATCCAAACACCAAAAACTCATCCACCACACTCACAAAGCAAAAGCTGTCAACTAAAAAATATTAAAAAGCCAGTCTTTCACAAAGATGGGTCCACCAATATTCCTTGGGTGTATATACACTGGATGAGAGCTCGTATTAATCCAGTCTTAAGCAAACTGCCCTCTTTAGATCTATACTCTCATTATAACTACTTAGCTCTCCTCAATCTTTAAATTTCAGTACAATTGTCACTTGCTCAGAAATGCTTATCTGGCTTCTTTGACAGGGTCATATATCTGTTTTACATTTCCCAGTAGTCCGTGTGTATCTCCTTTGTAACACTATTTAAATTTACAGTAATTTGTGTAATTGTGCTTAATGTTCACTGCACACACTAGAAAACAAAGGCAAGGACATTGCTTCGTGTTTCCTCATCACAGTATCCTAAAATCTAGCACACCACCTGGAATGTAGAAGGTACTCAATTAATATTACTTGGGTAAATTAATGATTGAATGAATAAATGGGTATATGGTTATGGAGGTCTATACAGTCTATGTCCATAAATATTTCCAAAGGCTCAGTATTGACAAAGTTATTTTAAAATATTATCTGAATTAAAACAAATATAAAGTAGCAGTTTCCAATAGATGTGCTTTCACAGCCATGGAATCAGAAGTGGCTACAGATCTGAATTTGTTCACTCCTAAGGTGGTTGGTTATACATCTAAATTTATCTGAAATGGTTCCGATTTTCTTCCTGGCATAATTTCGCAGAACGCTATCTTTCACTTTCAAATTTACTGTAATTTGGCCAACAAATTAAATGGTCACCTCACTTGTTAATAAAGGGAATTCTTGGAATTCTTTGTGAAATACGTGTTGTCTTATAAGAGATCTATTCTAAGTTTCCAATTTTAGTTGTTTTCTCTCTAGATGTATACAGAAACTGTAATAAACAGTCATGTACTAAAATATAATAGTACTAGAATTTTGGAGAAATACTGTTGAGCAATATTTTTGATTATCAGGTAAGATAAATATCAAATATGGGGCATTCCATTCAGCTTATTCCAATACAGGCTATTTCATCATATGAAATTTCTCAATTGCAATTTGACAGGCCAAGCTTTGTCTTTTTATCTATTATATTCAGTTTGTCTTTATATTTTAGCAACTGGAGCATTCCCTACCAGAGTTGGCCCCAATTCAATATTCAGTTAAGTTGCTCAGGGAGAGATGTAAATGACCTGCTGGGTCATTAAGTCCAAACCTCACAAGAGTATTCTAAGAATAATGAATACTTTGCGAAGAACTTTCATGTGTTTTCTTTGACAAAACCTGGATACAATTCCAACAGAGTATTCAGTTGCTTAAATAATAAATAAGCACACATTTAATGTATAGTAAATCTCTAAAAATGCATAAGTTAATAAATGCACAGTCAATTCTGTTTTATAATAAACCTCCCCAAAAATATTTTGAATCAGTCAGATGCATCTTCTTTATGCAAGTAACATGGAAAAAGGGGTGAACTATCGTCTCAACTTTTCTACTTTTAAACTTGCATGTACAACAGAAAAATCAATTTGAGCATATGATTGAAAAACAAAACAAACACAGGTGCAGATATATTCTTGCTTCTTTTTTCAATTTCTAATGAGTCACTCATTACAAATCCTATCTTAAGAATTTTCTTAAAGTCATTGCTAACAAAAACATACCAACCGAACAAATTATTCATAGATAATTGGAATGCACTATTAAAAAGAATCAAAACATCTGCCTTCTTTAAGGTATTTTACTAAAATATCAGTGTAAATATTCATATACCTAAACGGGTATGTTTGTAGTAGATCTGATATCTGATTACTATCAAAGAGGGACTTTGAAACAGGGAAGGTTTTGAAGCCCCAAATACTTCCGCATTAGATTTTTACAGTATAAGAATACAATAGCCTTCATTGGGTCTTTATTCCCAAAAAAATATCTAATTCAAAATTTAATTGCACCACACCGATAAAGGGGGGGGGTAGTGAGTGTCCCTACAGCAGCTCGGAGCTTGGTTGCTACTAGCTCTGTCACATTGAGAGGTTCCAGACATGGAGAATAATAGGTCTGCTTTTTTGGACACAGGTCCTTGAGATAAACCAAACTTTAGAGCACAAGAAGCCCCTGGGCAGAGACACAAGCCTGTCACTCGTTTGTAGAGAGAAATCTAGGAGCAGATATTACATATTCTTTGCCTCATTTATCCACTTATTAACACCTATCTACTGAGTATCAGTGCCAGGCACTGTGCTAGGTATCACAGTGAGTGAAGCAAACACGGTTCCTGCCCTCACAGAACTTACAGTACAGAGAGGAGATACTAAACTATCCCACCACTGTATATATAAACATGAACAGAGATAAAAGCTGGCTTAGACAAGGCAGCAGGAGGTAAAGTAAATGAAGCCTGATCCATCAGATTTGGAGGATCAGGAGGTTATAACTAAGCACAGAGCCGGGGACAAGGAGTTGACAGCAACCACATTTCAGTTGGAGGGAACAGCACGTACAAAGATCCTGTGACAGGAGTCCACATGATATACTCACAAAACAAACAGGAGGCTGGAACGAGAAAGTGAGGGGAAATATGGCCAGCCTTGAAAAAAAGGAGATGTCAAAAGATGTGAAGAATGTGGTGTTTCCCAGAAAAATGGGAAAGGAGTCAACATCCAGAGCTGCTATTGCTACTGGGATATGGGAGCTTGTTTTCCTGGAAGGCCCAGCAGGACTTCAGTTCCTGGAGAATAGCTGGCCATTTAAACGCAAACTGAGAATTATTTCTATGAAGAAATGAGAAATTACAACCAATTTTGTTGCTACTTGAAACAACATTACTCACTACCCCCGTGTAGCAGAGAATTAGGATAGCTTCTCCCTGCTTGAATCTCAGATGGTTTCCTAATGGTCATGCTGACACTTCCCTGCTGTATGACCTAATTTATCTGTGCTTTAGTTTTCCCAAGTTTCAAATGAAGAAATGTTATTATGTACCCCATAGAATTAGTACATGTTAGATATGTGTAATTCTTTTAAAAGTGCCAAACCCTGAAACATGGAATAAACATTAGTCATTGCTACAGCCGGGCCATGCACCCATTCATCCTCCAAGTGCTATCTCAATAAGTGGCAAGTAGCTCAAGGCTGTGCTTCCCCCTGAAGGCTATTTTCAGGAGCCAGCTTGTCCAGAAATGCTCATTCCTACAGCCAATTTTGACTGCTACAAGGTACAAAAGTGTCCCACCCCAAAGTGTGACAACTCTATGGTGTCAGTTATGCCGCAGAGCTCCCTGCAGGATCAGGCTGAGACTATCTTTACATGGCTACTTCCCCTGTTCTATCCTGCATCCCTCATCTGCTTCCAGTTTTCTTCAGAGATCACGCTCAATAAATCACCCTTCTCAGGCTCTGCTTCTTAAGAACTCCACCCCAGACAATTATGACAATAACCACTGTGTTGACCTACTCTCTGACACTTCACATTCATTTTTCCAAACTAAGAGCTCAGCTCAGTTGACTTCCAAAAAAACAGGTCTTTGTTATCTACTGGTTTCACATTTAGTGCCCAGTTAGTGCCTTTTACAGGTTTCTGTTGATTGTATATTTATTGGTTTATTTCTCTGACAGTAATCAGCCCCAGCCCATGAACTTCAGAGCAGCAAAAGTTGTATGTTATTCAGCTTTTACCCTACAAGACACAGCACAGGGTCTCGCATTGATAAGAACTAAGCAATTTAACTTGATCTGCTTGACTGTAAAATATGAGGTTGTGTAACATGCAGATTATTACATTATTGTCAGAAGTGAACTTCCCATGCAAAGAAATTATCTGGCTATACTTTCACCTTGGATATTAACCCAGCCTAACCCAAGTGACACTTTTTCTAATTCCAAGTTGCTGCCTGAACCGTTCACTTATACAGAAAGTTCACTAACACTGCCTTTCAGGATCATCTGCCTCATTCCTAGAAGTCTTTATTATGGACTTTAAAATGTTTGATGTCATAGCATGCTGAGAAATGAATCAGTCAAGATACTTACCATTAAAAACCCTTTGGCATGAAGATAACACTTTCAGAATGAAAAATTCTCCCAGTCATTGCATCCTTGAAATTTAGCTTAAGACAGTATTATCTACAACGTACTCATACTAAACACAATATATTTGACACTACTGCCCAAAAGAGACGAAAATATTCAGAGAATAATTTTGAAATAGACCCCTGGCACTTCACTATTTCATAATGCAGGCCCAGCACAGATGAATGGAGAATTCTAAATAAGGAGATATTTGCAAACGAAGCAATTGCCTGATGGAATACTGTATCTGATGAAATGATGGGAGGAGAAGCCTACACTCAGAAGATTCAGTCAGCTCCTCAGTGATTAGGATAGACTGTATAAGCACGGCCTTATTTACAGTGCTTTCCCAGCTGCAAAAGCAAAATGTGAATCTCTAATTCTCATCTACTATATCCACATGTGTGTACAAATAGCAAATCCGATGTAATAAAAGAGATTCTGATTCCTTCGCTATCATAATCAACGTATTTATATTCATGCCTCTCCTTTTTATTCATCCCAAACACCACAGCCATCAGGAGGCACTAGGTAGGACTTTTAACATTCTATGTCTTGTTTTTCTCTGTAAAATGAGGATAAAACTCATCTAGTCAACAAAGTCTAAATATTCTGCAGCTCAGCAATAAATGAAGACAAATATATGCTAAATTGAGCACTTTTCCCTTTCAACTTGGTAAAAAATGTGTAGTACCTTCAAAGGCAAAGACAACAGGCTGGGAAGAATGAATGTTAAAAGCTGATTTGACCAAATAATTGCAATTGGAATGTCTGACCCACAAAATAGGTATTAAAAAAAATAAAAGACCAACGCTTTGTTCTGAGAAAAGCAAAAACCTGGACACATGCAACAGCTTTTGTTTTTCCAACAAATAGGGAATAGTGGCTCATCCATGAACATTCTTAATTTTGCTGTTTACACATACACATACATTGACAGGAAACTGGAAGATATATATAAGTTTGTCTTTGAGAGAGGCATTTACAGAACAAATTTTAGTGAATCAATTTCAAGCACAGTGTGAACAATAATCCACTTTCCTCCTTGCTAAAAATGTCTTAATGAAACAGTGAAAGGCACTTCTTCCCCCCTCCTAATTAAGTGCCACATGCTGTCTCTGCAGTGATCACAGGTCTCATTAGTGGCCAATGAAACTTTGGTATCAATCACATTAAGTAGTTCTATGTGGTCCACGTGTTTGCATCTTTTAGGAGTTGTTGCAGTTAAATTCTTTGACTGCAACCTTGTAGAAATTTGTGGCAGCACTTAGAATGTGAAATCATTCCCCCCCCACCCCCCGAGAGGTACAAGGTAGGTGGGGACAGGGTAAGATGGGTTAGGCAGTAGTGAGCTCAAGTAAAACAGTAAGACAGGTCTTATTTTGATACATGGCTTAGGATCTTTTCCATAGACAACTCAGTGTGATGTTAAAGTGTTCACAAATAATTACACAGGATCTCTAACATCCTTTCTCTGTTGATAGTCTTCCCATTCCATAAGGAAAAGATAAGCAAAGTTTTTTAAAAACATGTATTTATCATCTATCCCATACCTGGTATGGACTGTTTTATCAATTTTTTATCACACTTATGATAAAAAAGAGGTGAAGAATGGAAGTCACCATTTTTAATAATCATCAAATTCATTTTGCCAGTAAGAGCTAAGCAAAAGAGCCTGACATGTTTTAAATTATTTGGTGAAAATTTTAGCCCACTGTCTTAAGCATAATCTTAATTCAAAAGATTAGAAACAAATTTTAATTCAAGAGATTCAGAAACTTCCTGAATATTATAAAGATATTTTAAATACTTTTGAGTGCACAAACTGAATTATAAACTTATCAATTTTCAGGTTAGACTGTAAGTTCCTAGAAAGAAGAAATCGTATCTTATTCAACTTTCTATTTTTAAAAGCACTTATCACTATAGTGTTCTTTCTTTTTCATTAATTAAGTGAAGGCTGTATATGCTAAGCACTGAATAAATGTTTATCGAAGTAGAAAATATTTTTGTGGCAGACAGACCCAAAAATGACCTCCAGTGATTCCCACCTACTGGTGCAATCCCCTTCATGTCAAGTGGGACCTGTGACTTGCTTCTAATCAATAGAAGAGGGAAAGGTGATAGCTGGTTACTCTCATGATTAGGTTAAATTTTCTAAGTCTTCAATTTTCGTAACTGGAGAGAGAGCCTCTTTGTGCTGGCTTGATGATGTAAGTATATTGGAGAAATCCAAGTAGCAAGAAACTATAGGCAGTCTCTAGGACCTAGGCAGATTCCAGCCATTGACAGCAAAATACCAGTCTCTTTCATATATGGTTACCGGGAACCACCCAAACATGCCCTTTAGGAATTAGAAAGCAAAACAAAAGCAAAAACAAAACGCCAGGTAAAGCCAGCTTATGAATAAACAAAATGTCTTCTTGTATGGTTAAATTTTTCTTGACCCTTCTTAAGAAATAAAGTTATGTATCATAGAATTTTTAGAGCTTAGTCTCCAGAGGTTGCAAACACATGCTCACAGGATCAGATAAGGAATATAAATGAGCAAAGCAAGTCAACTGTAGCAAAACATAGCAGTGCAAGGGCTGCATAAATGACAACTATCATCATGCCTCAGTGTTTGAAATCCAATAAGGGGCAGCAGGGATGTAGCACACCGAAGAGCACAGGCTCCATCTAACTGGCTCAGTAGGTTTTTGCCTACAAATAATTATTGGTTCCAGTGTTGCTAGATACTGAGAGGTTTTTTTTTTTTCCCCCCACAAAAGAAACCAAAACCACGAGTTATTAGGAAAAAAAAAAATTTGATCTCTAAACATTGAAAAACTAAGTTATTAAGGCCCGTCTAGATAACAAGGTGCTGTTCAAATAAAACATGTAGTCTTGTTTGACCCAACCCTTCATCTAGAGCTGAAGAAACAAAAGCCCAGTCTAGACTGTTACCTGTAAAAGGCCCTGCAATTAGGAAAACTTGTTTATTGTAACCCCATGTCATGCACCTAGAAACTATGGTATGAAATTAGAGATTAAGGATTTACATACAATCCTTTTTGACTATAAATTATTGATTTGTATCAATTGAGTAAAACAAGGTACAGCTAGTTTTATAGTGGAAATGATATGTTTAGGAGGTTAAAGGACTCTTTTTTCCCTTTAGTCATTCAAAAGACAAAAGCAAAATAAATGCAAAATTCATCCAGTCGAAGCAGGACAAATCACTATTTACTAGTCATGTGCAACACTAACATTGGCTTAAATATTCATACACTTCAGAGCGAGGCTGTTAGCTTTCTTCTTTGTCTAAATCACACTGCCTTCCACTAACAGTGAGTGGATGTCAAACCATAGCTGCAGCCTCTTGGAATACAGCCAATTAAGGGATGCACAGTAAAGATATTCCTCCCTAGAGTTCACAAGGAATAATGGGGCAAAAGAAACCCAGCATCCCATCTCTGTGCACAGAGCCACTCAACCTTTCACTGAGCTTCACCTTTGATTTATGAGCTGGTGGCATAGGACTCAGATTTCAGAAGGCCTGATCATTTCAGTGATAATTGCCTAGGTGTGAAAGTGTGGATGATCAATAACATTATTGTGTCTTGGGTAGTCAATGGGTATACACATTCACATGATTTATAATTCAGGCAAACTGACCAATAGACATACCCAGAATGACTAACGTGGAAGATTCAAGTTGTTAAGAAATGTATCAGCAGCCACTTTCCCTTCTTAAGAAAATTCAATGAATTTTTAGACATGTATTATATAGCGGTGTTTAGTAATTAGTAAGTTTAAAAATGAAAAGTCCTATCAAATGAGGAAGTAGTCATAGAGTTAGTATAAAATAGTGACTAAGAAAGCATTTGGCTTTGGCTTTGGGTACATTACAGAATTTTTTACTCTTTACATTTAATTCTGCTAATTCCCTTATTATAGGGATGAATCACTAAATAGCTCTAGAGAGAAATGTGAGGTACTGGGTAAGTAGCCAAACATATCTTCTTTTGATTGGGTTGAACAACTCTCATTCATGAAAAAAAGACTGGGGGCTATTGGCGTGTCCTTTAAAGAAACCCTCCTTCTACTTTGAATTCCTGGCTCCTAGCAGGGCATTCACCCTGAAGAAAGAAAAGGGAGAGGGGATCTTGGGTGGCTCAGCACTGGGCGTGATCCTGGGGTCCCAGGATCGAGTCCTACATCGGGCTCCCTGCGTGGAGCCTGCTTCTCCCTCTGCCTGTGTCTCTGCCCCCCTCTCTGTGTGTGTGTGTGTGTGTGTGTGTGTGTGTGTGTGTGTATGTCTTTCATGAATAAATAAAAATCTTAAAAAGAGAGGAAAGAGAGCAGAGAAAGAAAAAAAAGAGGGGGAAGGGGATAGATTTTTTTTTAAGGTTTATTAAAGTAATCTGTGTACAAGGCCCCCCCCCAAAAAAAATAATAGAGAAAGCCTTCTTTTAAAAGGCAATGAATAGCTATCATACTTTTTAAAGCTCCTGTTCCTACTGGCAATGGTGAAACCATATTAATTTGGCTATTTGAGTTCCTGTTGTAATACTGGTAATTTCCAAATTGTAAAAGAAAATCTTGTACCTTTACTCCCCAATGTAGTAACTTTCGCACATTATTTACTGACCTTTTGCAGTGATAAAGTAGGAAAAAACTGACTTCCTAACAGGACTATTCTGGTTCACGATTGGGTAGAGGTGATCAATCCACCCTATTTCCCCTTCTGTGGTAACATTTCAAAACTAAGAGGAAAACTGTTCAACTAGTATCGTGATTTTCTTTGGAGAATGTCCTTTAGCTCATTGGTAGGGACTCTGCTATTCTAGGCCTCAATGAACTGGGATTCTAGAGATGCAGGAAAATGTTGAAACCAAGGAATATGATTGAAGATACTGTCTGGCAGGTCAACTACAACTCCTATCTTCTTCCTAGGTCTATCTTAGTTTGAACCCCAAAATCACTCTAGGAAATGTTTTAAGGATTCCTTTATCTATTAAATGATGCATTTTAGTTATAGATTTCTATGGTCTCTAGAACTTCCTGACTTCTTACTTTCTCATTTGAGTTTTGGTTTCATGCATGTCTCTGCCTATGTTCTAGGTTGCACTTTAATTATTGTACCAATAGGATTAACTTGCCTCAGCCTCATTTTTTCCAGCCATTTAGTGATGATAAACCAAATTATTCTTTCTATTATAACCTCACTTCATTTCTATATACACTTAGACGTGATACAGTGAAAAGCACTGACCACCAGAAACCAACAACTTAATTTTCATTTCTTAATGTAAATGTATGGCTTGGGGCATATCTCACAAAATAGAAGCCTGAATGAATTAAATGAACTGTATGCCCTGAGTATCTGCCCTACTTGATGCCATCACAGTGGTTAGCTTCATGGCTCTCAGAGCAGATATTTGGTCAATCTGCACCACTGTGGACACATGTTATTTTAACCAGCTTTTGTTGTCATCACTCAGTTTCCCCATCAGAATAATCTATTCATCCAGCAAATATTTTCTGAATTCCTAACTGGAGCAAGGTAGCTGCTAGGCTTGAATCTTCATTGAATAAAATATATATTCTAATTCAGAGGCTGGCTTTGCTGGCAACTTCATGTGCGATTTTAGTCAAGCCATTTAATAGATCCGGGTTTTAAATCTGGCGTACTCAAAGTTCTTTTTTGTTCAATTGATCTATGAGTCATCAACGATTACAACTAACTCAGTGAAATTCACTTTTTAAAGTTACAAGTAAAGGAAATAAGTAATATTTTTATAAAAGCAATTTAAATTAGTTTTAAATTATAAATAAAGATGAATAAAGCTAGTTTCATGAAGGAAAGAGTACAGCCATTTACTCTCTGAATAAATGTATAATTATCTGTATAATCACATTTTCCAGTTTCTATCCATATTTATATATTCAGTTGTGACTGTAATTTTAGTCTTGAGAAGAGATCTTGATTTGACAGAGCCGAATATAAAATGTGATCTTGGAAATAAATAACTGTATTGAACACTGCCAACCATAATTCCACTCTTTCTTCAAGCTTCTTTCTTCAAAGCCCCACTCTTTCTTCAAAGCACTTCAAAGGTTCTAACTCCTTAGCAAACAGATGAGCATGTGTATACTCTGTACCAGGTCTCTGTGAGCTCCATGGCACACCAAAATGGGTCAGAATTATCCCAGCCTTCCAATCATTTAAAATGCAGGAGTGTGATGGACACAAAAACCCAAGCAAGTCTATAACTGGACATGGCTTGTTGCGTCCCTCTATCAGTGGCATTACAGGAACATCCACTGTGCAGTTTCACAGAAAAGGGCTGGCAAAGGAAATGGGAAGTAAATGTCCCTTTTTTTTTTAAGGTCAAAGCTTATACATATACCATAATATTTACATATATTATTACATATATACACATAACACACATTACTTTTATTAAGAAACAAAAGCTAATATATACATACGCACATAATTCATGTGTAGTAACTATGCATATATGTGTTTGTGGGCATATGTATATAAGAGGAGAGTGAAATGAGGATCCATTCCTGTCATTAGATTAAAAGACTTAATATGTATGAAGTGCTTGGAACCATTCCTAGCATATAGTAAGGACCATAAAAGGATGAGCTATCAGGTTTGGGAATTATCTGATGCTGATAAAGGTCAGTGAGCTGGTGAGAGTAACAAGTCCTTACCAAACTGCTTCAGACTGCCAAGCCTTGACCATCCTGCCCCTTTTGTCTGGAACATTTGCCTAGCAGAACATCAATGAATGCACTCAGTCCTCTGCAATGCACAGTAGACAGAGAACCCAATTAGGCCAAAGTGCCTCACCTGCTTTGCTATTTTGGGTGGTCGCTCAAGTGGCCAGTAATACTGCCCATGCTGGATTCCTTGTCTATATTTTTCTCAAATCTTTCACTGCCCTATTTTGCCAACTGTGCTGTTATTAATTTTTATGCAAAAAGAAAAAAAGAGCATCTATAGGAAGAGAGGTAATTGCCTGACAAGAGATAATGTCTTTGAACAAATTAGGTAAGAAGCTGAGAATTAGGTAACTAGGGATTTGTAGTATTTTAATATACTTTAATCTCAAAAATGACTTGTTATTTTGTTTTTAACGTGTTATCTGTAGAATAAATTTTGAGATTTATGCATAATATCTTTCCTGGGAAAATTTTCTTGAAATTGTAGAAATATACAGTTTCTGACTTGTGCCTTTTAGAAGCTAGTTTCAGAGAGGATTTTGAGCTCTTGCTCAATTACATGGTGTATATTTTTTGCAATTTTTTTTTTTTTAACAAATCCCTTTATAACTTTGAGAAAGTGTAGTATTAGGTGTCAGAAAATAAAACCTCATTTTATTCTTCTTTAAAAAAAGGCAATTAATAACCTTGTTTAAAAAACCCTTTTCAAAGAAAGTAATACTTATAATCTTGAATCTGATGACAACAAAAAAATTAGTCTTTCATAATTTATAAGACAGAGAAGTATTTTTATGTTGTAGAGAATAAAAACCTCAGAAATACTGTCGTCCATGGTACAAATCTCAAAACCTTTCACAAAACAATTACGCAAAGTACACCTGAATATGCTGTACTATGAAAATGGTGAATTAAAAATCTTCATTGCAGGTGAAGGCTGCTGCTGCTTTTCTAATGAAGTATCTTCCATCAGAAAGCTTTCAGCCAAAAGTAATAGTTCTTTCTCTAACAGCAGATGTTCAGCAATAGGCATTATCTGAGTTAGTAGAGAAGCTGTTCACCAGATTTTAGGAGCTAAATGTCACACAATAAAAACCTGTCAGTCCTTCAGTCACAATTTCAATTCAGCCTTGACCCTTAAGTGGGAAATCCACCTGCAAGGTCTTGGTTCCCCTCCGGCTTATTTCTCAACTTTGGACTACTTTTCCATTACCATCTCCACTACTCTTTCCATTAACCAGTTAGTTTCTGATGCAGAAGAAACTTTAACAGCTGCTTCATGCTTAATCTATTTCCTTTTCTTGTTACGCTTGATCTTTTTTCAACTGCTCCATCACACAGCCATAACCAGTAGTCTGTGTTGTTCATCTGTGGATTTTATCAAGCCATTTTATTAGCAATTAATTTGATAAGCCTGTTAGTTTTCACAGCTATGTAACTAGCCCATGTAGGATTCGCAGAGGAAAAACAGAGACAAAGGAAGACCAAGGCACTAAAAGAATGGAAAATAGATGCAGGATTACAACCTTGAATTAGGATAGGAGATTGCTAACTGCACTAGAACAGAGCCAGCAGTGAACAGAAAGGTTATGGGGAGACTACGTCATCAGTAGTGCTTTGAAAGGATTACTGAAGACATTAATTCAGAAAGGAGTATCAAAAATGACTCCAATACACCAGCAGTGTTTCCTGGCAAGCTGAGCAACCAAGAAAAGGCTAGAAAAGCCATATCTTAAGATTTTACAGGTACTTCTCAGTGCCTTCTACTCCCCACTAAAACATGGCACCTGTTCTCAAGGAAAAGTGAAGATACTTTATAATGTGTTAATTATTCATCAAGACACAGGCTTGTGACTTTGTGCTGAATGCCTCTCGGTTTGTGAAAATCTGGGGAGTTGGCGTGAGGTTTTTTTCACCAAATGTGAGAAGGCAATGCTTTTCTGTATTTCCCTTCCAGCCTTGCTGAATTTGCAAACGTCTCTCACCCTCTGTTTCTCCATCTGCACATCAAGGAAATTACGGCAGCCCCCAACCTAATTCATGGGGGTATAGGAGTTTTTAATGAGACAATATTTATATAGTGCTTTGAGCTTCCATGGAAACTCTGCTGTATAAAAACTATTCTCAGGGTACTATTAGCACAGTCTATTGAATAAAATGAGAGCTTTTATTAAGAATAATTAACAAGAAAAATGGTTCTTCAGCAAAAGAGAAAAAGTTATGGGGGGTTACCCTTCAAAACATTAATATATCCTCTTAAATTTCTGTTTTAGTATGAATGACAAGAGCGGGGAGTTGATAGGAACAGGGAAAGCTAGCTAGACTCAGGAGCACATTTACACCTAGGTGCCAACTTTAGATTTGACCTCTCAAGGAAAGAGACACTTGATGCTTATTTAGATTTACAGTGTAAGTTGGTAAATAAACACAATTGGAGAAACACCTGACGGTATAGCTCTTTCACTTTTGAATTAAATCATTTTCTGTTGGAGCCATGTTCCAAGTTGAAAGCAACACTTAAAGAGTGGAATGAGGAAGGAGATAAGGGGAGACAAGTAGACAATGTGCTCTAGATAGAAAAGTACAAGTTGGTGGCTATAGGACTAACATTCATTCTAAACCTCACAGCCAACCTGTCAATTCCATTTATTCCGTAAGAGTCTTTCAAGTCCCTTTTATTATATTATCCCTTGTATTAGTTGGCTAGGGCTACCATAACAAAGTATCACAGGTTGGGTGGCTTAAACAACTGCAACTTATTTTCTCAACAATTCTAGAGGCTAGAAGTCAAATACCAAGGTATCAGCAAAGTTAATGTATTTGGAGGCCTTTTCCCTTAGTTTGTAGATGGCTATCTTCCCCTTTGGTTTTTGAAAGGTCTTTTCTCTGTGTGTGTCCCTGTGTTCTAATCTCTTCTTTTTATAAGGTCAATCAGTCATACTGGGTTAAGGCTACCTTAATATCCTCAAGTTAACTTGAATTATCTCTTTAAAGGTCCTATCTTCCAATATAGTCACACTCTGAGGTATTAAGGGTTAGGACCTCAATATATAAATTTAGGATTGGGGAGGGCACAACTCAGCCCATAACATCCCACATTACAATGGAGAAAATGAATGTAAAGAGGTGTTTTTTTTTTTTTTAACGGTTTTAGAACCCTTTAGATCAATTATGTGGTAGCATTAGTCTTGAGTCCTCAATTAGGATTCCTTGGTCTTCACTCTTGTGGGATGGAAGGGCTACAAGGGTCTGAGCCATACTCAGAAGTCAGAAATAGTTCTGCATGTCTTCAAGAGATAATAATTCAGCCGAAGCCAATCATAAAAAAAAAAAAAGCTATAAAAAGGAATAGTATGTATTAGTTCATGTCATTGACAACTATCCCTGAATAGGTCAGTCATAGGCTTATAAAAACAACTTGGGAGAACACAAAGAGTATCTTTGCGGGCATGGCAGGGAGGGAAAATAGATGGCTTGGAGGTGGTAGGGACAAGTTTTCATTATTCTTACTTTATCACACAACACCTAGAATCAATAGATACTTCTTAAAGTATTTTTCCAAGTCCATGGTATCTCTGGGGAGATTTTATTTTTTTTTAATAAATTAGTTCTTGGGTCTTACCCTCAGAAATTCTGCTTTAATTGTTCTGGGGTGGAGTCTGGGTGGACTTTGGATATTAGCTTTTCTTAAAGTCCTTAGATGATGGGTAAGAAGTGGATCAACTAGAAGCTGGGTATAGATTGGTTTTATAGATTTGGAAGGTGAGTGTTTATATACACTAAACTAAATGCACACATATACCATGACCCAGCAATTCCATTTTGGATATATGCCCAACAAAGTATTTACAAAGGTTCTCCAAAATAAGCATAGCAATGTTTATGACAGCATTATTTGCAATGGCCAAAACCTACAATCAACACAAATGTCCATCAATATTAGAAGAAGTAAATAAGTGGTGGCATTTTTTTAAATTATTTTTTTCTTGGAGTTCAATTTGCCAACATATAGAATAGCACCCAGTGCTCATCCCATCAAGTGCTCTGCTCAGTGCCCATCACCCAATCACCCCAACCCCCACCCCCACCTCCCTTTCTACTACTCCTTGTTTGTTTCCCAGAGTTAGGTGTCTCTCATGTTTTGTCTCCCTCTCTGATATTTCCCACTCATTTTCATTTTCATATGTGAACCATTTGGCAACAATGAGAATGACTGCATTACTGCTACTTACGGACTCACAAACCTAGTACTGGGCAGGAAAAAGAAAAACAGACAAAAGAGAATACACTATTATTTATTTAATAGATATAAATTTCAGAAATAGGCAAACAGTTTACAGTATTCAACATCAGGACAGGGTTTAATTCTACAGGGAGGTAATGTCAAGGAACAACGCAAGGGCTTCTAACAGATATGAATGTTCGGTTTCTTAATTTGGTAATGGTTACATGGGTATATTCACCTTGTGAAACTTAAGGTAAACGCTCAAGGTTTGTACATGTTATATTTCAATAATAAGTTAATATTAAAAATGCCTACACAATTTTAACATGCAGTCAAGGTTGAGAACCAGAAGACTAACATCTACGGTGTCCCTTACAAGACTGAACATTTTTGTTTTATTTTTCTCAGACCTTTTAAGATTGACTAACAGTAGTAATGCCCTTCATCCTTCATTGATACCTGTTCTTTTCTCTATGTCCTCTCAGGTTCACCCTCCACACAGAAAGCTCCCTGTACGTGCTGTAACTACCACTTTTTAAAATCTGGAAGTCCAAAGGTCAGTGATGCAGTCACAAACTATTTGATCATAAAAACAAATATCTCTTTATAACCAAGTGTTTACTCACTCATTTAGTTCATTATGTATTCCATAAATAATCAGTGAAGAGAGGGAAGGAGGTCTTGATGCAATAACCTGGTACCCCTAGATGCACTGGGCTTATGCAAGCACACCATCCTGTAGAGAGCAGAGTGAGTATGCTCAGTTTCTTCCAGTTACCCTGGAGATAGCCTGTCTCCTCAGCACCTCATAGCAACAGATAAAAGGCAGTCTACTTGCTACTAGTAAAGAACATGTTGGAGAAATCCTTTCTAAAAAACCAACAAACACTTAATAGTTCTCAGGGATGAATTTAGCAACAAAGACCAATAGTGCTTCTTCCATATTCTATGGCTCTGAGCATCCAATCTAAATGTGCAAGTTAGGTAATGATTGCATTGCTGGCATCATACCCTTTCAGCCTTTTGCTCCTTATAAAACAGAATCAGAGAGATTTACATTTATAAGATTGTAAATACAAAGCCTTCACTTGCTGGATGGCACTCACAAGTGCAGAGTACTCAGCTGAATTGACTCTCATATCCTCAAGGGGACACAATTCTATAGCCTCCCTCAGCTCCAAGAACCCAGGGACAGCTTGAGTAAACACATTCATGACCACAATGAAAATTTTATGTATTTTACTCAGAAGAAAGGATGCTAATAAAAGCCTATTTATTGTGGCAGACTCAGCAAATTTAAGGTAATTTTCTTGTGGATTCAACGGCATAGAAATAAGAAATGAGGCTTGTGGCTGATTACATTTTACACTTTAGTAGCAGAAGTGGCATTTACACTTTTACGAAAAGGGAACTGTCTTCAAAGGAATTCTGTTTAGAGTCCAATGCTCCCCCCGAGGAAAGGAGTATCACTTTTATATACTCAAGCTACTAAGGTTGAACCAAAAGCCATAAGGGGTTTGATAAAAATCTTTAAAAATACAATTTTTAAAGCAACAGGTTGAAGTTCCAAAACATAAGATTTCCTAGAGAAACTGTCTAAAATTTACGTAAACTTGGCATAACTTCTGCTAGCCAAACTTTCAATCTAAAACTTTTTCAACCTGTAAAATGAAATTATCTCCTTAATTTTTGAAGCTTGTAATAAAACTGTACATAGATTAAATAAAGGAAAATTCTCCCTTTCTCTCTCAAAATATATATTCCAAAACAAATATAAGAAACTACAGTACTGCTCAATAAGTTTTTAGATTTACAATGATAAATTTGTAATTGTAGTTAATTATCAATACCGATATTATTAATTTACCAGGAGGTCAGTATTGGGGAAAGTCTACTCCACTCATTTAAAATTATTTTTTATGTCTAGATTTTTTTAAAAGATATAATTCATTTATATATTTGAAAGACAGCGATCAAAGCAGGGAGAGGAGTAGAGGGAGATGGACAAGCAGAATCTGCTCTGAGTCCTAAGCCCAACGCAGGGCTTGATCTCACATATGTCCAGATTTAATAAAATCAGTGGATCATATTAACAAATACTCACTGAAGACCACTAGTTATGATATCCTGTCCTTGACGTTATAGGAGATAGAAAGGTGTCTAAACAAGGCCCTCACCTTCAAAGTACTCATAAGTTCTAGTGGTCAACAGCAAAGGAATAACATGATATGTGCAATGAATGCTTTAACAGTTCTGACTTAGAGCAACTCTAAAATTAAACAGAAACAGATTTCTCAACTAGACCTTAAAAACTAGCCAACTCTGATAATTACAGCATTTTCCAGAGAGAGGGAACAATATGAACAATATGAATTCATAAGACAATTTTCCCCAAAATGGGTCCGTTAACAACCTGCATCACAATCCCTTTAGGAAATTAAACTATTGGCCGTATTCCTACTTCACATTTAGGATCAAGTAAGTCATTCTAAAGCCTAAGAATATAGATGTATTTCAATTCTGGTATGGTTGAAGGATAGTGTTATATTTTCAGGTGAAGGACATAGTGATTCAGCGATTCCATACATCACTTAGTGCTCATCACAAGTGCCCTCCCCAATCCCTATTTCACCAACCCATCCTCACCACCTCCCCTATAAATTTTTACATATCCTGTCAAGCAATCACTAGTATCAAGAATAGAATGCAAATGATATATTCAAACTGAAGACTAACATAGAGAAAAGTAGATGAGGTCTGGGAAAGTGGCTAGAGATGGTTGTTTGGACAAAGAGTATGGACTTCCTTTTGTGAAAAAGGGAAACAATTTGAGAAGAACAAGATCAAAGTAGTGTTCACTGATTTGGCAGTGGTGTGAAGGACAGAGTGGAGTGGGCAGAGAAAGAGGCAGAGGGAAAAATGAGACGGCTACTTCAGCTGTCCAGAATATGTTCAAATGGGGACAGAAGTGAGTTAAGAGAGGAAAATAAATGGATATTGAGAAAATTAAAACCACACTGTGATATTCACAACATGAAATAGACAATCTCACATCACTCTATCACCATATTCAGAGCAAGACATAGGCTAGGCAAAGGATGTTTCCCTTCATTTGACTAATATCCCCTTTCTTTAAGAGTTGCTATTTCTTTAACAATGTTAATTCTACCACCATTTAATCTCCCTTTCAGATAGAAATTATTAAGAATCCCAATTACTGAATTTCCTTATTTTTTAATTGAGATATTGATATATAAGGTTATAGAAGTTTAATGTGTGCAGCTTATTAGTTTGATACACTTACGTATCATCATGGGATTGAATGATTATCATCATGGGAATAGAGGACACCTCTACGATGTTCCATAATTATGGCTTTCTTTTTAATGCTAACAATTCATATCTAGTCTCTTAGCAAATTGAAGTATATAAAGTGGTTTGTTAAATATATTCTCTACCCTCTGCATTAGATCTTCAGATCTTACTCATCTTCTAGTTCTAAGTTTGTACCCTTAAATTACATCTCCATAAATGGGGACCTGGGTGGTTCAGTTGTTGAGTGTCTGCTTTTGACTCAGGTCACGATCCCAGGGTCCTGGGATAGAGTTCTGCACCAGGCATCCCTGCAAGGAGCCTGCTTCTCCCTCTGCCTATTCTCTGCCTTTCTCTGTGTGTCTCTCACCAATCAATAAATAAAATCTTAAAAAAAAAAAAAAAAAACTCCATAACTCTTCCACTCCCTAGCCCCTGGTAACCATTACCCTGTTTCTATGAGTTTAGCTACTTTTAGATTCCACATAAGTGAAATCCGACATTATTTGTCTTTCTATGTCTGCTTATTTAATACATTGCCACCTTCTTGATAGCATTCCACTAAGATCAAGACTGTACTTCCATAACCCCTTCTCAGTCACCCAAAACAAGCCCAAACCCAATAAAAAGTCCATCTAACACCCCTCACTGAAATGCTTCTCAAGTTTTTCTAGAGTCTCCTTGCTATAGCAAGCTAAATAAACCTAACTTTGGCCACAGGTATATTCCACAGTGGACTTCAATACAAAGGATATCAAGACAGACAAATCAACACTAAATAGCTGATTAAAGAAAGATAAAAAATAACCTTAATGTATGAAGACTCAGAAGCTTGAAAGAAAAAGAGGTAACAGAAGTATGAGCTAATTTTAGACTTGATAAACCTGAAGGGACAACATTACATTCAAGAGAAAATTTTAAGCAGACAACATCTTTACGGGGGACCAGCAGTGGAGGAGACATCAAGGCGAGGTAGAGATAAAGCACCCTAGCACAAAAGTGTGCTTTATCTCCACTTCTAACCTGACACAAGATCCTCCCCTCCTTTTTCAGCCCTGTACAGCATTCAAAGATTCAGATTCTTAGGAAGGCATCCTTGGTGGTTTCTGACTAAGCACTTTTTTTTTTGCACAGCATCAATGGGGAGACAAACAAGTCATTATCTAGATTTCGCCTTAAAAAGGAAGGAAAAATCCTGCCATTTTCAATGACACAGATGAACCTGGAGAACATTCTGGTAAGTGAAATAAGCCAGACACAGAAAAATACTGCATGATCTCATTTATCTGTAGAATCTTAAAAGAGAGAAAACAAAAAAGAAAAACAAACAAACAAACAAACAAAAACAACCCATAGTAGTGAGAATGGTGGTTACCAGGGGCTGGTGGTGAGATAATTGAGAGATTTTGGTGAAAAGATAAATTTCAGTTATGAGTAAGTTCCGAATATCTAATATACAGATGGTGACTATAGTAAATTATAATTTGGTATTTGAAATTTTCTAAGACAATGATCTCAAACATTCTAATAAACACACAAAAACATTGTAATTATGTGAGGTGACAGATATGTTACTTTGCTTAATTGTGGTCATGATTTCACATATACATGCATTTCAAAATACTGCGTTTTGATATTTTGATATTCGCATATATACCTTAAGTATTTATGTTCGTCACTTACATCTCAATAAAGCTGAGGGGAAAGTAATCAATGAAAAGCAATGAGCTAGTCTATTCTGATGTGTTCTCAGTCCTAGGTCTAGCACATCATATGAGCACTCAATGGATCTGTGTTCAGCGAGTAAAGAGGAAAAACAGAATCCAAGGGTGCTTGTCCACAGAATGCTAAGAATTTGGTCTCCTAATTACTGCTCTAACTGTGGGAGTGATGGACAGAGTTCCAGGGATAGGAATGAATGTGTACTGGTGATTTCAAGAATTTTAGAATGGAATGCAATGGAAACCTAAAAGACATCAGGCACACAGGATCTGATGAACAGACACTGAAACTCAAAATGTGCATCACAAACAGATGTGGGTTCAAATCTCGATTGTACCACTTCATAGACCAGGAAACTCATTTAAATGCTCTGAGCCTCCATTTTTCAACAGTGACTAGTTACAAAAGTGCCTACCTCCTAGGATCAGGGTGAGAACTACATAAGCCAGTTTATGAAAAGCCCTCGACACTGTGCATGAGACATGGTTGTGATTAACAAATGGTGATAAGATGAGACACCTGGATGGTTCAGTTTGTTAAGAGTCCAACTCTTGATTTTGCCTCAGGTCAAGATCTCAGGATTTGAGATGGAGCCCTGCATGGGCTCCACCCTGAGCATGGAACCTGTTTAGGATTCTGTTTCTCTGCCCTTCCGTGAAGCTCATGCACACACATCCTCTCTCTCCCTTAAATAAATTTAGGAAAAACACAGCAACAACGAGGTACCATCTTATACCTATCAGGATGGCTACTATCGAAAATGAGTATTGGCAAAGATGTGGAGAAATTAGAACTTTCATGCATTGCTAGTGAGAATGTAAAATGCTGAAACCACTAACGAAGACAATATAACAGTATAAAAAGTAACAAATAATTACCATATTATCCAGCAATTTCACTTTTGGTATATACAAAAGAAATGAAAGCAGAGTCTCAAAGAGATCTATGGACTCCCATGTTCATAGCAGTATTTTTCTACAATATCCAAAAGGTAGGAGCAACCAAAATATCAATGGAGAAGTAGATAAAAAAAGAGGCATATACATGCAATGGAATATTATTTAGCCTTAAAAAGGAAATCCAGGTAGATAACTCTTGATGACATAATGCTAAGTAAAATAAACAAATCACAAAAAGACACATACTATATAATTCCATTTATGTAAGCTATCTAGAGTAGTTAAATCCTCAGAGACAAAGTAGAATGGTAATTTCCAGGGACTAGAGGGAGGGGAAAATGGAGAACTAGTGTTTAATGGATAGATAGTTCCAGTTTATCAACATGAAGAGAGTCCTAGAGATTGAGTGCACAACCATGTCAATGTATTTAACACTACTGAACTGTGTATTTAAAAATTGTTAAGATGGAACATTTTATATTATATACCTTTTACCACAATTTAAATAAACAACGGCAATCACACATGACAAGGAAGAAAGCTAAGGGATGAGTTGTGTCCACCAGAGGTCACCCTCACTCAGAGCTGGCCTGTGTCCATAACTGCCCAATATTCAGTCTCTTCAGAGCAGTGTCCTGCAACGATGGCTTTGTAGACTATCAAGAGAGTGAACAGGTAACAAGGCACTTACATAACTTTAGGAAAGGCTGTTTTCCTCAAAATTAGTTCCAGAGAAACGGAGGAACACTGGGCTTAGGAGTCCAAAACAGGAGGAACAAGGAGCAGAGAATTTTAAAGTAGCTAGAAAGATGGGCAAGAGTCATGGAAAGAATATGCTGTAAGAAAAAGTAAACTTTAGGAGAAAGAATTTGAAAGTGAAGAGTTTCAAACTAAGACCAATGATCAGGAAAGTAAGCCACACTTTTACATGAGTAGAATAGTGGGTCATTAAGAAGTCAGAAGGTAAAATATATCCGACAGGGAATAGCAGCTAGGTTGTCTATTCTGACCTGGGCCATCAGGCTCCATTATTCCTGATTGCTATGGAAAATATGTAACTACCTGCTAGCTTCTCAGGCATAGTGACACACAGAAGGGGGAAAAACAAAGTCTGGAGACCAATTGGTCAATGTTGGACCTAGAACACTTTTAATACGTTGGTGGGATTCAAAGTTACATTCATTAAAGGGATCAAACAGGAGACTGAAATGAAAAATAGAGTGAACAGACAGTGATCATTCCTTTAAAGAAGTTGTTTTTAAAGAAATGAGAAATAAGGCATTAGTGTTAGAGGTCAGCAGGGACAATCATGAAAGATAGCTATGCTTTCACTCCTTCTGAGGTAGGAAACCTAAACCTCAGAACCTGTGAATATGTTCCTTTATAGGGCAAAAGAGACTCTGCAGATGTGCTAAAGGTTAAGGAGCTTGAAATGGGAAGAATATCTGCATTGATTCCATCTAATCACATGAATACTTAAAAATGGAAAACTCTGGGGGCACCTGGGTAGCTCAGTTGGTTAAGTATCCACCCTTGGCTCAGGTCACGTTCCCAGTCCTGGGATCAAACCTCGCATAGGGCTCCCTGCTTTGTGATATAATTTTTTTTAAAATGGAAAACATTTCCAAGCCGGCTCAGAGATGCTATTTCGCTGGTTTTGAAGACAGAGCAATGAGGCCATGAACCAAGGAAGGCAGGTAATCACTAGACTGAAAAGACAAGGCAACAGAATCTACTCTAAAGGTTCCAGAAGCAATCAATCCTGCTGACACCATGATTTTAGCCCAGTGAGGCCTGGGTTGAACATCTGACCTCCAAAACTAAGATAATAAGTCTGTATTGTTTTAAGCCAGTACATTTACAGTAAATTGTCACTACAGAAGTAGGTAATAAGACACTTCTTCACAATTAAGCCTTATCAAATTGCAATGATAAATTGTAGGCAGGGTATAAAATCATGTTACATGGTAGGGTATTAACTAAGGTGTTACATCAAAGTTAAAAAATACACCTGAGCTTTGTGCAGTGACAGTATCGTAGCCAATGAGGTTTATTTGAGGCACAATTATTGCTAATTGAAAAAGTACATCTGAAATATATACAAGGGCTAGATATCTACCAGTATTCTAGTCCTGAAAATACATACCTACTATTCATATGGATCTTGAGAATGGACATTGATTCACCTTAAATAACTAAAAGTAACATGCAAAAGGAAAAAAAAAAAGGCATCTTTGAACTAAGGCAGCTTTGTTTCTGAATCAGGGTGCATTCATCATTTACTCAACACTTTACTGAGTATCTTCCCTGTGTCCTGCTGTGATGATAGAAGACAGGCAGTTCTGTCAGAAGCTTGCATGCTCATATTCTAGTGGTGTACTAGAATAAAGAAATAAGCACCATAAAGATATGTTTATGTGCCTAGAAGAAACATAAAATGGAATTCATGAACACAAAGTGACTGAGACACAAACACATAGAAGGTGACAAAAGTCTTTCCAAAAATGTGACCTCAAAGATGCTACCTTAATAGGTTAAATGAAGAAGTATATGCATATTTAGGGACACGTGTTCCAGGAAGAACAGTAAGTACAATGCCCCAGGGTGAGTAAGCATTTGACAAGCTAAAAGAATAATACGAAGTCCCATGTATGCAGCACAATGAGAATAGGAAAAGCAGTAGGAAATGAGTTCTGAAAGGAATGAATGGGGAGGCAGACGACACAGGAACTTATAGGCTATTTTTAAGACTATCTTTTACCCTGACTGAGACATGATGCCATTAGAAATAAGCTTTTGAACAAAGCTAGGACATGATTCAAGTTAAATATTAAAAGAGCTACTCGGAGTGCTACATTGAAACTAAGTTGGGGGGTTGGGGTGGGGGTGAGGCAAACATACGAGAATCCAATTAGAATGGGAGGTATCGGTGACTGGGACTAAAGTGTAATCCTGGAGGAGGTGGTTGGGTTCTGAAGCTGACAAAAGTTTGCTGACTGGTTGTGGGGTAAGAAGGAGATAAAGCAGTTACCCGTGGCTTTCAAGATGTGGGACCTAAACACCTGGAGAACAAAATTGCCAATCTGAGCAGATCCTCAAAGGATGAGTTAGGGTCCACTACCATTTAGCTGGAGGAAAACATTCCAAATCCCCCGGCCAAACTCTAGGTTACTAGCCACACTTTCCTGCTGCCCTCCCTAATGGCACTTCCTTTGTGGTCCACTCCAGACTTTTCATTATCTGTGCCCCACAGAATCCAAGGATGCAGTCAAGCCCTCTTGGTATTGCCCTCATTTCGTGTGAAAGGAGAAGCAACATATTTTTCTCTACTCCTTGCAAAGTCCTTTCAAAGTATTTTCTCCTGAGTAATCAAAAATCAATTTCTGGCTGCTCTTGATGGTGACAAGCCCCTGAAAAACTCAGATCCTAAAGATGTATACAGTGTACCTAGTTCCTTTCTTAAAAAACATGGTGACACTTTTCCACATCATCCTCAGCTGTGAAGCTTTAACCAGAATTTGGAGGCACAAAGAAAAAAAATACCTTCCTGGATTCTGCGAAATATATATATCATATAACCCATAAAATAACAATTAGAAACTTAAAATTTTAAATAAGTTAAATTTCAAAAACTGACATATCCCCAAAGGAAAAATGGAAAAATAAAAATAGACCATTTACAAAATAAATACTAATTCATAAATATGCAATAAGTACATGGAAAAAATAACACTTATATGAAAGGAATGCATGGAGATAATGTCTACATATTAAATTGGTTGTGATCAAAAGAATCTTCTCATTACTTTCATATAACATTAGATTGGAGTAAATGCTCTTAATTGGCATGAACTCCCAGATTCTAAAAATGTATTTAAAAATAAGGAATGACAAGATATTCATAGGGATTTTTATTGGAGTATTATATTATATGTAAACAAATATTTTGAATCCTTATGACAGACCAATAGTAGAGGATTGGTTACATCAACTACAAAATACCCATACAATGGAATATATTTATTAAAATATGTATATACATATATATGTACCCAAAAATACTCATAGCGTATTGCTAAGTAATAAAAATCATATTGCAAAATAATGTGATCGCATACATGGTGTATACAGGTTATAAGATTAGTTTAAACATATACATATACACACCACCAACAGCATTAGTTTTTGAATTTATGCTATACATTTTTCTATTAAGTATAAATGTTGATGAAAAAAATCAATAAAAGCTACATAAGTGTCAGAAACTTTATATGGAGACTTAAGAAAATGTATGATAATGATGGGAAAACCAAGGGAAGACCAAATTACCTACACAGAGTAACTGCAAATAAGTAGAAAATTTTGAGTAGAAAGAGGCTATATTGAATATATATTGAAATATTCACAGTAGTCACCTCTTGGTAATTTTCTTTACAGTTTATAGGTTTCCTACATGAAACACATAGTATCTTCATCGTTAAATCATAGATAAACACAGGAACTTTATTTCACCATCTGATTTCACTTATATGTGAAATCCAAACAAAAAATTAAAAAAATAAAACCCACCAAAATAAAAAACAAATGAATAACTAAACAAAAAAACACAAATAGACCCACAAATACAGAGAACAAACTATTGGTTTCCTGAAGGAATGGGGAGATGGGCAAAATGGATGAAGGGGAGTAGGAGGTGCAGGCTTCTAGTTATGAGTAAGTCACAGGGATTAAAGAGACAGAACAGGGAATATATTCAAAGGCATTTCAACAGCGTTTCACCATGACAGATGGCAGCCACACTTGAAACGAACATAGCATTATGCAATCAAAGTTCAATCAGAGGTGCCTAGGTGGCTCAGGTCATAATTTCCAGGTCATGGGATCAAGCCCCAAGTCAGGTGTCTTGCTCAGCAGGGAGTCTGCTTTTTATTCTTTCTCTCAAATAAAATCTTAAAAAAAAAAAAGTGTTCAATCACTATGTTATACACTTGAAACCAATATAACTTTGTGTATCAAACTCACTTCAATTTTTAAAAAGTTACTTTAAGGCCCTATGTTGTTCCTATCACTCTCCTTGTCTCCCTTGCTACATTGGATTATGAATTTAAAGCTGGGAAGATCATTCATTTTTATTGTTTGTTCTTTTTTTTTTAATCCTCCACTGTTGTAATTGTGAGAAAGCTTGTAACTAATTGATTTCCCACTTAATCTTTGTCTTTCTACCAAACCCACTTTTGGTAGAAATTCAGTCCTTGCTACGTGTTTCTAACTCTTCTATTATGACCTAACATGTTTGTTTGGGAATAGGATTCGTTGTTTTGAAATATAAGCATTAATCACAACAGAGAATTATGCAGGTGGAAGTAGCAAAACGGGTGCTTTTATAATGCAATGTCTAATAAGGATATCTACAAAAAGATTTCTCAGTGCAAAGGATATCATCTAACAAAAGAGACAAAGATGAGGTCTCTGACATACCAAGGAAAAAAAACAGGAACCATGATTATTAAGACTTAGCAGGAGGGAGATATAGCTCTGAGTCACCAAACTAGATTAGGTCCTCGAGGAAATCTGTAAAATTAAGTCTATAAAAGCTGGCCCAGCTGGTTAATTAGCACACTGTACAGCAGATTATGTTTTATAGTTTGATTTTTAAATTCAAAGTTACAACCTAATATGTCAAGCCAATTATATTACCAAGGACTTGATGACTTCTTCCTTCTCATATGAGCTCACCACCAATTGTTAAACTTGCATTTTATACACAGTAAGGGCCATTTTTGTTATGTGCCTGATTTCTCAAACCTCCATATTAAAGCATTATCAGTGGACAGGGAAATGCTTCCAGAACCACTAACCCACAGAATGCTATGCTCAGACCCCAACTAGTGCCAACTGAAGGAAATGATTCATTTATTAAGGTTGTAATTACAGCTATGAAACAGCTGGTTATGGGTTGTTTCTCCAGGCCTAAGCTTCTTTCTAACATCTGTTATTAGAGTAGAGAATACTGGCATATTCTTAAGTATCCTTTCCTAGGCAGAAAAAAAAATGTATTTCAGAGGGTTTGGGGTGACCAATTTAGACAATCAACAATAGATCAAATGTTGGGGGGACGTGATGACCAATATGAGAACTTGAACAGGACCAAATACTGAAGATCTTGTAACCTCGTTCAATTAAGACCAAAAACTCCCTGTTGTCAAGCATATCACCCTAAAATGGGCTCAATTGCTCATCAGTTCTAAACTTCTGGGGCTCTTAACTGCTGTTCTCTAGTTACTTTGGCTCTCCTCATCCATTTCATTTTAGTCTGAGTTTTGCTTTATATAATTCACATGCATCTCTCTCTCTGTGTGTGTGTGTGTCTCTCTCTCCCACACACACACACACACACACACACACACACACACACACACACACAGATAAACTTTCATCTTTTCCTGAAGATGCTCTGTATGCTTTTCCATTTTCTTGATTTTCTTATGTGGTCTCATTAGCTCAAAATGTCTTCTACTTTTCCTTGCTGCCTCCTTCTGTCAAAATCTCACTCGTCCTTACTTAAAATCCAAACCAGCCTTTTTCATGAACACTATCGTTGTTTCCAATTGGATGTTGTTGCAAGATGAATCAGTACAGTTATCAAGAAAGATTGTTAGATCCTCTTTGCATAAATTTATTTTGGCAGTTTTTACCTGCATCATGTTGGACAAATTACTTAACCTCTCTTGATCAGTTTTCTTATCAATAAAATGGATCTTCTCTAAGAGTAAAATGAGATAATACTTACAGATTTCTTAAAACAATGACTGGCAGGCACTAAGTGCTCAAAAAGCTCTTTTAATTAAAAAGCTCTTTTAATTAGTTTCTGCAGCACAAAACTCTTTCTACCCAAAGCAGTATTTGTAGCAAAAATATTTGAAGACTGAGATCACAAAGAATTGCATATTTTCTGATGATCTCTTCCAAATAGAATAAAGAGATTCAACATTCTATTCAAGTATTACCTTATCTCAACTATAAATATTCATCCTCATGTTCCTGAAACAAAATAACTTGGTTCACTCTGGGTGACTTAGGGTACATGTAAGTCCTTTTACTCTTTGGTCACTCTGTGTCAATCCTGTTGTTAGAGGTTATCTCGTTGCCCTAAAGCTTTCCCTCACATTTCCAGGGTATAACCTTTAAGATATTTAATATATACAAAATCCCCCAGTCCTGACATTAATCACATGGTAGGAGGTACAAGGATAGGAATGAATTAGATTTAGTTAACATTATTAGGACAATTAGCAGTAATTACCAGAGTTGTACAAATGGGAGAATCTTACTGCTGCTTAGGGAGATCTGTGAGGAGAATGATTCAGAAGGAATTTTAAGGGTCGCATTTTAATCTAAACCAATTATTTTGAGGATGCTAAGCAAGGGCCAGGATTTTGATATGCCCATTAGAGCCTGTTTCATGAGAAAAGCATAGTTCAGAGTTTTGTTCTTTGGAGGCTTGAATTATGTCAGACAGTGAATTACCTCATCTTTCAGGATCAATAAACCACTTCAAGCTTTAAAACTAGGTTCCTGGGGATCCCTGGGTGGCGCAGCGGTTTGGCGCCTGCCTTTGGCCCAGGGCGCGATCCTGGAGACCCGGGATCGAATCCCATATCAGGCTCCCAGTGCATGGAGCCTGCTTCTCCCTCTGCCTGTGTCTCTGCCTCTCTCTCTCTCTCTCTCTCTCTCTCTCTCTCTCTCTCTCTGTGACTATAATAAATAAATAAAAATTTAAAAAAATAAAAATAAAAAAGAATAAAACTAGGTTCCTCTTTCAAGCCATGACACAGCAAATTGTCTAAGGAAGAAGACAGCACTGAGAAAAGCTAAGTCACACCAATAGACTATGAATACCATTAGCATTTGCTAGGGACAAAAGGAGGCACTATAGGACTTGGCTTTGTAGAGGCATCCAGTCAATATACGCTTTTATATTCTGACCTTTCAAGTGTTCTACTCTGGGGAGTAAATGAATTAAAGAAAAAGTATAAAGGGCAGAGATTTGGCAGAGTCAGTTATTATTTATACACTCTGAAAAAGACATTTTCTAACAAGGTCTAATAAATGTTTGGTAAATTTCTGGATTTCATGCCTGGGCTCATTTCTGAAAATCACACGCTTTGTTTTGCCACTGCAAGTGAATGGGAATAAAAGCCCAATTGCTATTTTATTTTTTAGTTGAAGTTAGGGTTGATAGAGAGATCTCCAATTTGCAAACTGGCTTTCCTTAATAGAAAGGGGCCTTTTTGAGAATGTGCAGCTACTGTAACAGGATGAGGCTTCTCCAATGCCTAGTATTAATTTTCTTTATGGTAGAATTGAACAATTAAACAATTGAAAAATAGCTTGTCTTTTTAAAGCCATAAGATTACCCTTGCTAGTGGGCCAATATAGATAGAACTGAAATATTTCCTCTGCTGGACTCCTTGATGTATACAACCATCTTTCACCTACGAGACTACCATGTCCAATGAAGCAGAATGTCTGGTAAATCGATACTGGTCTGTGAAAGAGGAATTGGTCCTTTTTCTCATGAACTGCACACATTAGTGTGGATAGGAAGGAGATTTGGGGAGTGTAGGTGAGGGGGACAGGGATGCACTCTAAAATTACATATTTTATAGCCACTAAATCCAACCTTTGGGTTCATCTTGAAACTTGAATGTTAATCTCAGTACTCACTCTCCCAGTCAAGTCCTGTCCATTCTACCTTCTAAATAGATCATAATTCCACCCCTTACTTTCCAGTCTTCTCTGGGGAGAGAATCTGGCATAAACTGGGTTTATGCCACTACAGCAATCTTTATTTCTGTCCAGGTAAAGGAGATGAAAGCTTTTTGAGGATGGGCGATTATGTTGACATTTGTAAATGAGGACACAAACCATCACTCATAGACATGAATTATGTAACATCCAATGCTTGAGATAGAGGAAAGGCATTACATTCTAACAGCCTATTTTTAGAAATTTTAGGTTCAGTTATTGGGCTGAACTGGCTTAGTAAATTAACCCCTGGAGTATTGAGGGATTCTATATTGGGGAAGGATGAAGACAAGGCTGCTGTATGGGGTGTGGGACTAGGGGGTCAGTATGATCCAAAAGAGGATTATACTTCACCACCTGTCCTTAACATGCAACATCAGTTTTACAGAAGATGTAACTTTAAGATAAACGGTAGGGAAAGCCTTTGGAAAACAGACATCTGAAGAGCAGCACCATTCTCTGTTTTAAGAGTCTAATTTATAAAGGACAAAACCTGGATTTTCCCGTCTACCTTCAGGACTGCAGACCAGGCTCCTCCTTAACCACTGAGCACTCTGAGGGTCTCTAAGCAGCTGATATCCTCCCAACAGAGTATGGCCCAGGTTCAAGGAGATCTTCCAAGTTATAGATATTCTCAAGATTTGGTACATCAGAATCTTCAAAAATCGAAATACAAGTGCCGAGTCCCCAGTCCAGAAGATTTTGAATTACGTTTCTGATTATTGAACACTCATAGGTGAGAACCTTGGTTCCAGTTATGACTACACAGATGAAGTAAATAATAACTTCAACCTCTAATTGAGTACCTGTTCTACATTAAGTACTTTACTCGGTGTTTTACATATCTTATCTCTTTTTAATATTTGATCTTCATAATACTAACATGAAAGTGCTATTAGCACCATTTTAGCCAAAAGGAATCTGAACTCAAAAAAGTAACTTTTAAGTGACCGAACTAGAATTCAATCTTGCCACTGTTTATGCCAAATTCAAGCCATTTTCATCTACCTCTACATAATACTTCCTTTTTGAGACCCTGTCATAGTTGTAACCCTTATATAGATACTTACTCGATGAGCTTGAATGACTGGGGAGTTGGGGAGAGGGTAGAGCAGCATGCCTTACTTCCTTTAAATTCCTACTGGAAAACTGATGCTTCCCTTTTTAAGAGCCCCTAAGACAGGGCTGCAATGAGTTAAATGAGCTAACAATAGGATAACAGATTATTTCATCTGTAAATTCCTAACTCACACTTATTTTAGGAAATACCAACATTTTAAATGGCTTCCATATCCTTCCCAGTCATTGATAAGTAAGCAGGTTTCTTGAATTCATCACGTGCTCTGAGGGTTGCTTAGGGATCTTCTCTCCATTCTTACCACATCTTCTAGATCTTTTCTAGGAACTCAAGTTCATCAGGTTTTTCCTGTGCATTTCCTACTTTGTCCTGAAGCTAAGTCAATTTCAGTTGACGTGACTTATCAGGACACACTAGCACTACTCTTTTCTTTTTTTTTTTTTCCACTATTTATTCCCTTCAGGGTAGAAGACTAGATCCATCATTACTGGAATGAAAGAGTAAAATCCCTTCAGCAGAGCTTTGTTAGTGTTACTCGTGTGGTAACCTCCCAACCCCCACTTTATTTTTAAAGTACTCAGAAACTCCATATTTTTTGCTATATATTACATTGGTAACTATGTACTAATTTTAAAATGACATTTCTAATTAAAAGTGAGAAAAAGCAGTATACCCTAATAGTCAACGTTAAAATCAATCATTATTACATTTTAAAGTAATAAGTAGAGAAGTATCATCAAATTTATAAGTCAGCAACTTATGTCCCAGATAACAACCAGTGGCCCATCTTTGTCTTGCCATACGATTCTCACACAGACACAATTTGACTCCTCTAGTATACTTATCCCCATATCTGACAACCTCTTCACTCTCCCCCTGGGCAGAGTTTTATTACCTGACTACTGACAGCAGAGTAGGAACCAAGGACTAATGAGCACAAAGGCTATCCAGGTCTTCAGGGCCAGGAATTCACACAGAGCAGAGCATGGTTGAAGATGGAAAACCATTTTAAAGTTCTGGCCAACTTGCCTCTAAATTGTTGTCAGAGAATGATTTCAGAGAAAAGAGGTTTGCATTATAACTTGCATGACAAGGAGGATTGTTGCTCATTTAGTGACCTGAGATAATGATCATGTGGGTTCTTTAGGGCAGCTGTCTATAATATAACGAAATAGATGAGAGAGAGGCAAATAGAGAAAGAGCGACACAATCTCTTTTTGTCACAGGCAACTGGCATGTCATAGGACTAATCTTCCCTTGTTGAGAGATAAAGTGTGAGAATGCCCCATTAACCACGAAACGGAATTGCTGAGTGTGAAATGAAGATAAACTGAGGATTCTGCAGGCCTATTGGTAAATGAGAGCCAGTTGCAAACGCTAACAGCTTTCATGATGTAACCATGGTGGATGGTCATTCGCCAAATTTTAAAGCATTGTAATTACCTAGGTTCATCTGTCTGGGAACAGATTACGCTACTCAGTTGATAAAGATTTTAGAAATAATCATTTCTACTACGTCAGTTTTTTTATCATTTATAATTTACAATGCTCCTTACATTGGTGTTTTCATTACATTTCAACTTTTAGTTAATTAACGAAGTTTAAGTGGAAGGAATCAGGATTTGATACAATTTTTCAAAAATAATGGATCACAAAGAAGTAAACTGGCAGTGTAACAAGGCCTCTTCCCAAAAAGCCAGTCACTTATTTAAAGCAATGGCAAAGGGCACCTGGGTGGCACAGTTGGTTGAGAGTCAGCTCTTGGTTTCAGCTCAGGTCATGGCCTCAGGGTCATAAGATAGAGACCCACATGGGGCTCTGTGCTCAGCATGGAGTCTTAAGACTTTCCTTCTCTCTTTCTGCACCTCTGCGTCATGCTTGCTTGCACTCTTTTTCTCTAAAATAAATTTTTTTTTAAAAGAGCAATAAAAATTTTCTTCGTTGGTAGAGTACAAAAGCTTGCAGTTAGTTTATCTGAAATGGCAAAAACCACACATGGCAACCTAAACCTTAAAAATCAGAAAGTTCATACATTTTTTTTTGTCTCAAAGGTATTTAATAAAATTTTGAACATAGCAATTTTAATTTTTAACCTTGTAGAAGATAACTTTTTCAGTACTAGTACACCACCTATAGAAAATGAAGCTTTTGCAGGTCAGCTTAATAATTATTCTTTTCTTTTAAATGATACAATTTCCCTTTGTTCTTCAGATTTTGAACTTAGTCTTAGGTGGTAAAAAATTCTGCCCTATTTTAATATTTCTACTTAAGTTCCATTTCTTATAGTATGTATGGTCTATAAAGTTACCCTAAACACTGAATTAGTCAACAGTGAAACATGGATCCTATGGGAAACCTAGGGTTATGTTCCTACAAGCCTCTAGTCTCATGTTTGCCACCATCTCATCTCTAAATAGAAATGCACAGAAAAAAAATACACAGAAAAAAAATTAATACATGTATTAACATAAGCCTGCTTTATGTGTATTTCTGTAGAAGACAACTTATGGTGGATTCATTAGCATTCAACCCACAATAACTCATGTGTTAGATGAGTTTTGTCCAGACATATGTTTTCTCTGTAAGACACATCATAGCTTTTTTGTGTTTAGGAGCATCAGAATACATTTCAGCACTATACACTATTTCAGCAAAATCACCAACAAAAAACCAACCAACGAAGTATGGCACTACATCACTACATAGACCCCCTCCCCGCAAAGGACACTTATTTACAGTAAGAGAGCTAAAGCAAGATGGCAGAGCAGTATCTTGTTCAAATTCTGCTGAGAACATGAACATTGGGGACTTAATTTTTTTGTGTGTGGCTCTGCACAAGTCTATGAAGGACTATAAAAGCAGCACAAATAGTATTGATGTGTGAGTTAAGTAAGTTTTAGTAAATTTGCAGATACAGAATCTAATGGCAATTGACTACATAAAATAAATGTGCATATTGTTTCAATAGAATCTGAGGGAAAGTTAATTAAAATATAGAATTGTGGGATCCCTGGGTTGCTCAGTTGGTTAAGCGCAGCCTTTGGCTCAGGTTGAGATCCCAGGGTCCTGGGATGGAGTCCCACATCAGGCTCCCTGCTCAGCAGAAAGCCTGCTTCTCCCTCTCCCTCTACCCCTCACCCTGGCTCTGTCTTTCTTGCTCACAGTATCTCCAATAAATAAATATTAAAAATAAATAAAATGTAGAATTGAGATGACATTATAAATTTTAACTTTATTAGTTGGACTATCACTCCCACTATACACAAGGATCACAAAGATGTTTTATTCTAGGCATTCATAAAAGATAAAATTGACTCAGTTATATAAAATAAGGAAAGTGTTATATAGAAAGAAATACCTAGTTTATCACTTATTCATTTGCTTCAGTAACTGATTTTATAGTTAGAGAATTCTTGGGGGATGCCTGGGTGGCTCGGTGGTTGAGCGTCTGCCTTTGGCTCAGGGCGTGGTCCTGGGGTCCTGCAGTTGAGTCCCACCGGGACCCTGCTTCTCCCTCTGCCTGTGTCTCTTATGAATAAATAAGTAAAATCTTTAAAAAAGAAATTCTTGGGCCCATTTACAACCCATTTGCCTTACCTAACTATGCGGCCCACCACATTCACTCTCTACCAATGTTTAGTTCTTCTTTCTTCTTAGGCACATGGAAGGATTATTATACATCACAAGATACCACAGCATGGCCATATGAATTTCTTTGGCCCATGGAATCTGAAAATTCATGCGAATTTTCTGTGTGAAAGCATTTGACAGTGGTTCAATAGGCCACTATCCCCTGGGATCCTTGGGTGGCTCAGGGGTTCAGCGCCTGCCTTTGACTCGAAGTGTGATCCTGGAGTCCTGGAATTGAGTCCCATATCAGGCTCCCTGCATGGAGCTTGCTTCTCTCTCTGCCAGTGTCTCTGCCTCTGTGTGTGCATGTGTCTCTCATGAATAAAAATCTTTTTAAAAAGTAAAAAATAAAAAAAAAAATAGGCCACTATCCCTTTCGCCACTGTGACCCACAACTTCCGTGACAGTGAAGTTTCCACCAGTTTCAGTCATAGAGAGGCTGCTATAAAAATAGAACTTCCCACTGCACTGTCATTAGTGACAGACAACAGGCATTTGGCAAGAATTAAAGAATAAAAGTTGTCATTTGAAGCTATTGTTTACTGCAGTAAAATCTAGTTTTTCATAACTGATAAAAAAAACACCTAAAATAAGATTCTCTTTCATCCTTTTGGAAGTAGTGATGATACTCATTGCATAATTTTGAGAAAGGCATTGTACATATTGGTCTTCAAAATGGGTCATATAATCATTTACTTAAAAATTGTTTATATTAAATACTCATATTCCAGCCATTAGTCTAAACACTTTACATATATTACCCCCACTTGATATTAGCAATGATACAATTAATATTTTAATTTTATGCATGAGGGAACTGAGAATTAGATCATTTAACTCAGATGCCCAGGTCCACACACATAGTTAAAGGGTAGGTCTGGGATAAAAAATGTCATCTGTCTGAGGTCAACACCTTGCCTTTAAATGCTATGAAGCTTCCAGAGAGGTTTGTCATTGTAGTTAACACAATGCATATACTTACCTTTCTGTAATAAAAAAGATTCCATTTCAAAAATAACTCAGAACACAGTGCTGCCTGGGTAAAGTTTTTAGATCACTTCATGGCTTGTATCCTCAAAAAATTTCTGAGTCTGAGTTTAAGTACATTATGATAGAATACAAGTTAATATTTCTGTATTGATGCATATTCTGATTAGATGAATTAACTGAATTTTTCTCAACTGGTTTTGTAACATAACTAAACCCTAACGTCCTAAAGTAATCAATCACTGCATGCAGTGATTGAATGAACTTATCTCCCACGATTTTCAAACGGTACTAGTTGTGTAATATCCCTGTTAGAGTTGAGAAAACAGTCCTTCAAATAACTACCTGTAACTCTAATGGGCAATCCTAGTTGAGAAAAATTGGTAGCAGTCTCATTTTAACTATACTTAAACACCAAATTTTATCTTATAACCCTGGAAATACTTTCAGTTTTGCTTCAAGATAGGATTTACTAAGTAGAGATAAGGAGGTACTGAGTATACATTCTGTGATGAAATTGGTATTTTGTCTATATACAAAAATATGTATACCATATATTTTATGTGTGAAAACAGAGATATATGTGTATATCTATTCATACACTTAATACATATATACACGTATACTATACACATAAAAATGTCATTTAATCCTATTTTTAATCTTCAAGAGAGCTGTGTAACATCTATTTTTCACAGTAACTTAATATTTTATCTGTTCTCTTTAAAATCTCCAACCCTCAGGTTATAAACATGCTCCAACTTTCTTTTATTAACCATCCTTCTACAGCTCTAAGTTTTGTTAGGTTTCTACCACCAAGTTTTTGAAAACAGCAAACCATATTTATCATCTCCAGTTAGTGAATGGCCAAGTCAGGAATCAAATACAGGTGGATCAGACTTATCTCAGGGCCTATGGTTTAAGCCCTATACCACATGTATACACAGATTTCTATTTCTACACTTTTTTCTGGGTGCATGGCTATGTAGCAGGTCTTTGGTCATGAGACAGAGCTCAGACTAAAGATAGTAGTGGTCTCTGCTACAAGAGTTTGCTGACCAGTCTGTGAAGTCAATGGCCACAAACTCATTCCTTATTACCCATAGTGCTATTACAACATCCTGCAACTTCCCTTCAGTGTCCTCTCTCTCTTCTTCCCTTTTCACAAGAGGGCATCCCAGACTCAGGCATCAGAAAGATATTTCCATTTAGATTGTTTCCCATCACCAGTACTCTTCCCTGGGGGAAAGAGGGGAAAGCAAAACAAAAATTGTTTGCTTTTCAATTCAATTGTTTCTGAATTAAGTCAATGGCTGCTTACCTTGAGGAAAGTTATGCTTTTGTTTTAAACAAAGCCATCATTTAAATACAGATTTTTCTCATGAGACAGAATGCATATGAAAGTTTCAGGACCCCAAGTCAGAACATTCTGATCCACTTAGTAAGATTGTTAAAACCATGGAGAAATTTTGGAGAAAGTATAATACAGTTATATATTTATCACAGGAGATAATCTTCCTTTCGTCAAAATTGTTCCATATCCCTACTTCACTACTTTCACAACTACGAAAATTAAAGAATGTAAATAAAAGGCTAAGTTTTTTAAGAAACTAAAATGGTCTTTCAAATAAATAGATCTTTCAGTCTTAGGTATTGAAGTTGGTGGGAAAGTTCTCAGGAGGAACAACTTTGGAATAAAAGACTGAGCATCTATTATATCTACTTTGGAATTAATATAAGACTGAGCATCTACTATATACTTTGGGGGGGATAAATATATCTTTCTCAAGTTCAAAAATTTCATCCACTTCTAATACAGTTTGCATTGACAAGTGAGTTTACCTTCATCATGGAAAAACTCAATGACCATCGTACCAAACACGAAAACTTATACATCTTAATCATCACTAAGAAATTAGCATTTTGAAGGCTAGGCAAATATAGAATAACAAAAAGCTGCCAATTTAGTCTAGTGGGTATCTTACATTTCGTGTATATTATTTTGGAAATTATTGGATAAAAACTCAATTTTCCTAAAGCAGTTTACTCCATTAATTAAAAAAAGACCAAATAGCTTCAATTTTAAAACTCCTACATATCCTATTATTTAATGACTGCCTCTTTACTGGCATAGTCTTCTCACCTTCCTATATAAACACATATGACAATTTGTACCAACTCTTACCAACCCAGGCGAACTCTGAGCATTTTCTTTAGCTCACACTTAAACTATTTTTGAAAAGCGGATAGGTAAACAAAATTTAAAACTCCCCAAAACACCATCACCACCACATCTTCTTTCCTGATCCTCACGCTCACTTCACTGGTCTTATTTCTCGTTCTTTAACTTCGTGAGGTAGACATGAATTCTAAAAGACTTTTGACCATTTACATCCTCTTTTGTAAAATTAGAATACCCTTAGTATGCACCATACATTGAAGAATATATTTTCCATTCTCTTGGGGAGGGCAAAGGATAAATTATCTATTTTGACTATTAGTTATTATTCTTAGGTATACTTTTCTCAAAATGACAAAATTTTCTTTATTATAATAAATGAAACATCACGTATTTAATATTCTTGTGACCAATCTTATTCACAGTTTTTTACTTAAAAAAAAAATACTACTTCCAAAAAAAAAAAAGAAACAGAACTAATTTCAGTTGGAGGCTACTGCAGTGGGCAAGAGGCAAAAGCTGATTTGAAGCATCTTAAAGGGGTTTTACCAGAAAGGGTTACCTCAGGAAACAATGAGACTTCAACAGAGAGTCTGAGTGAACAGAGATCGCAAGGAACTGGAGGCTAAATTGGTGGTCATAAATGACACTCATGATCGAGACAAATATTGTAGATAAGAAATTTCCAGTAATGTGGAATGAGAATCTCATTTCACCAAAGAACCCACGAAATAAATATCAAAAGAATGGTCTTTAAACACGTCACGGCCAATAAAAACTCAGTATCAGAATTTAATAATCAGTCTCTCCCTGTAAACCGTTTATTGCTTCTCCCAACTCTGAGTTGTACTCAGAAGAGTCAAAAGCCACGGCATGTAAGTGTACGGGTGGGACAAGGAAACAGGCGGCCCATTTTAAAACTAAAACTCTCATGTCCCAGGAACCACTCCAGACATAATGGGATGGTTGGTCACCTTAAAGAGTACCTGAGACAAGAGAAAAGAAACCAGCATGTTCTGGTTTCTTAAAGTTTCTTTCCATCAATTTACATAAGCTTGGAGAGAGGAGAGACTTTAATGCCATTAGATGTAGTTCTCATCCCCAGCATTATAGGACTATACATATACAAAGAGAGAGAGAGAATATATATATGTATATGACTAAAAAGATTTTATTCTTCTCCCAAAAAGTAAACAGTAATATTACAGCATTGAGACAAGTTAATTAACTCAAGGAAACAAGGAGAAAAGATTGTACGAAGTATATTTATAAGGAAAATTTTAAGGAAAAATAAAATTCCTGAGAGTATCCTATGACTTATGTTCTTTAATGTACCAGTTGCAGAAAGTTTAATTCTTTATATTTTAAATTTAATGCAGTTGGAATTGATATTTATACATCATGTGAGATAATTTCTATTATGTATGTCTTTAATGTTTTATTCTTTCTCCATATTATGATTTCATTTCTGCCGTTTACCAACTCTCCATGTATACGGGTCTATTAAGTGAATATTCTATGGCATTAATTTCATCCAACAGAATTACTATAGTTTTTGACAATTAGTGTCATTTCTAAGCCCAGTCTCCCCTTTGTTCTTCAAAACTGACTATTTAGTTTTTTTGTTTTTTTGTTTTTTTTTTTTATCCAACTGAGCCAGCCAGGCGCCCCCCCCTTTTTTTTTTTATCCAAATAGGTTTTAAAATCACTTTGTTTTACACAAAAGTACCTTTAGTATTTTGACTGAAATTTCAATAAAAATATTAAAAGGAGGATAATGGACATCTTTAGGACAATACATGGCGTATCTTTAATATTTCAGAAAATATTATCTTCTCTATACAAGCTTCACACACTTTTGGTTTAAATCTAGTAGCGTAGGGGATCCCTGGGTGGCTCAGTGGTTTAGCACCTGCCTTTGGCCCAGGGCATGATCCTGAAGACCCAGGATCAAGTCCCACATCAGACTCCCTGCATGGAGCCTGCTTCTCCCTCTGCCTGTGTCTCTGCACCCCCCCTCTCTCTTATGAATAAATAAAATCTTAAATAAAAAAATCTAGTAGCTTACAATTTTAGTCACCAATTTAAATATATTTTAATATATATTAAATATTTTGTTTTTAATTAATCTCTACACCCAACATGAGGCTCAAACTCAAAACACAGATCAAGAGTTGTATGCACTACTAACCGAGCCAGCCTATTTTAATGTTTTTAAATATTTGCTGTTTTCAGGAATTTTTTTTTTATTAATCCTAAGACAGCACTCTGATGGAGATTTTAGTATTTGGTAGATTTAATATTTGGCAATTTAATATGTGGTAGATTCCCTGGAGTTTTCACTGTAAGCAGTATTTTATCCATGTTTCTATTGTTCTAATCCTATACTTTTTAATATATTTTACTTGTCCTTCTGAGTGGACTAGGACCTCCAAAGATGAGTGTAAGCAGTGGTAGCAGGCACAGCAGCTTCAAGTCTGATTTGAAGGAAAAAAGTAATTCTATCATTTCATTGTTAATTATGTGTTTTGCTCTAGTTTTGGTAGATAACCTTGATTATCATGTTAAGTTTTCCTTCTGTTGTAATATATTTGTTGTTGTCTAATCTGTTTTTAAGCACCAGTGTTAAATTTTAGCAAACGCTTATAAGAGGATGACCACATTTAAAGTTGCTTTGTTTAACAATCTTCAGTTTCTTGGGTACACCTGAATTGGTCTGCATGTATGTATGTATGTATGTATGTATCTTACTAGATTTTGCTTTTTTTTCCTCCGCTTTTTTTAGCTATCTTCATGGTATCCTCTATAGTTTTAATTTTAAATTCCTTTATCTGATTTTGCTATCAAGATTATATAAGCCTGATCAAATGATTCCAGGAATATTCCCTTGTTTCATTCTCTGGAAGGGTTTGTATAAGATTAGAATTATCCCTGAATGATTGGTAAAACTCTCCTTAAAAATAACCTGGTGTTGGGATGCCTGGGTGGCTCAGTGGTTGAGCGTCTGCCTTTGACTCAGGGCGTGATCCTGGTCCCACGATCGAGTCCCACACACCTGGCTCCCAACAAGGAGCCTGCTTTCTCCCTCTGTCTGTCTACCTTGGTCTCTAGTGAAAAATAAAATCTTTAAGAATATAATCTGGTGTAAAAAAAAAAATCTGATGGTAACTTTCTCTTGGTACATTTACTGATGAAATTTCTTGAATGATTATAACATGATTTAGTCAGTTTGACATGCAGTATTTTGCTAGACAATGCCCATTTTATAAAAATGTTCCACAAATTATTTTCCTTTTTTCTTTTTCATTGAAGATATATAATTTAATACTTACTCATAACTTTTAAAAATATACTGTTTTAATACTAATGCGTGTTAAATTAAAAGCATCTTGACATCCATTCCTAAAACCTAAGTATGCTACTCTACATTTCTTACATGCCTAATAGCTTTACTACAACTAATAATTTTACATATTCCATTTTTGGTACTAATTGTTACACTGTAAAAATACAGATAGCTTAGTGCATAAATTATATGTATAGCTCAGTGAACCTTTCAGAATCAACACCTGTACATAACCAGTACCTACACAAAGATTAAGAATATACCAGGGCCCCCCAAGGGAGCCCCCACTTGCTCTTTCCTATCACTAAACTTCCAAATAGAAACCACGACCATACTGACTTTTCACATCATATATTACTTTGTCTGTTTTTGAACTTTATAAAATATGTATTCTTCACACTATACACGTTCATTTTTATCTAGCTTCTTTTATTCAGCATTATGTAAGATTTAACTATGTTGTTATAGATATGAATAATTTTAATTATATAAATACGGAAGAGATATAGAATTTACCACTTAAGAGTTTGTCCTTTTATTTCCATTATCTGCAGAGCCTCCTTAAAGGTTTGAACTGTCAGAAATCTCTTCCCTCAAAGTCACCATCAGGAAAGACAGACTTCTAACACCAGAAATAACTCCAGATAAGAAATCACCTAAGTAGACTTTGTGACAAAACTATTATATCCTCCACCTATTCTCTAAAAGGCCTATTCATCTTTCTTAAAAGCCTTTTGTTTTCCCATAAGCATTCCTTTCCCTCCCTCCACTTCCACTATTAAGATTTAAAAAAAAAAAATAGATTGGGGGCTTATATTAAGATTTTATTTATTCATGAGAGACAGAGAGAGAGGGAGGCAGAGACACAGGCAGAGGGAGAAGCAGGCTCCATGCAGGGAGCCTGATATGGAACTCGATCCCGGGTCCCAGGATCATAACCTGAGCCAAAGCAGATGCTCAGCCACTAGGCCACCCAGGTGCCCTGCCCCCAATCTATTTTTTAGTCACATTTTCCTGTGAATTCCCTGTTACTTTTGTAAATAACCGTCTTTTTTCTTGCTAACCTGTCTTTTGACAGTTTAATTCACAGACCCCCAAACTCTAAACCTAAAGGGGTAGAAGAAAAATTTTCCCTCCTGAAAATGCCATAGCACAATTTATTCATCCATTGTATTTAAATGAATAAAAATGCTCTGAATGTGTCTTCTCATGCTTCTATTTATGCATTTTTGTTGACTATATTCTATAAATATAATTTCTGGATCAGAGAATATATATGAATAATATATATATATTATTCATAATATATATATATATTATATATTATTCATATATTATTCATATATATATATATTTATTCAGGGTCAGTAAATACAGCCATACACTGTTCATAGTAATCATACTAATAATGTATACCACCAGCAAATCAGTTGTGTAAAAATTCCATCTATTTCATAACCTCCCCATTCTCAATCTTTTTAAATTTTAATTATTCTGATAAATATATGCTGACATCTCACCATAGGTTTAACTTACATATATTCCTGTTGATATAAAACACTTTCTATACTCTCATTGGATATTTGGGCACCTTTTTTGGGGGGGCGGGTAGTGGGGAATCAAGACTCTTGCCCATTTTATTATTGGTTTGTCTATCCTTTTTTAAACTTACATTGTTTCATAGGACCCTTTTTTATATTCTGCATATAAAAAATTTTTTTATTTATCTCAAAATATTTTCTCTTCTATACTGTCTTGCCTTTTCAATCTCAATGTCGTCTTCTGATAAACAGAAGTTACTACCCCGTATGTTTAATGTGTCCTTTTCCCCACATAATTAGTAGTATATGCACAGATATGTTTGCTATCTTTTTAATTAACATTTTATTTGTCAGAGGAATTTTTCAATTATACGTCCTATTGTCAGAGACATATGCCATTTGTTTCCTTTTCTAAGAATGTAAAACCAATGTTTCTGGATATGAAGTATCAACATAGGGTCATAGGTGACCTGCTTTCCCTTTTCTTACATGCCATTGCTAAAAACTTATGATTAGAATTTTTTTTTTTAATTATTAGGTAGGCTTAATGCCCAGCATGGAGCCCAGGGCAAGTCCATGACCATGAGATTGAGACCCTGAGCTGAGATTAAAAGTCAGAGACTTAACTGAGTCACACAGGCATTTCCAGACTTTTGTTTTTAATATATCTCATGTAAATAAGTTCTAGTCATGGTTCTATCATAACTAGAGAGAGGGTCTCTGGATCAGATTCTTCTGTGTCTCCTAAGATCCTCCTGCATCAGCTTGTCTCTAAGATCCCTGGCCACATGTTTTACTCTAGGCATTGCCAAGGCAATAAACTCTTCAAGAGCTCTGCACAGTTACCAACCTCACAGGAGCACAAAGTTGCTAGTTTCTCTACCACAGGACTCCGGCTTCCTGCCAGAGGGTTTCTCTATTGGTGGTCAAGTATGCAGCCTGGCAATACAAGAGGATTGACACCACTTGGACAAAATTTTGACCATTTAGATGTAAAAGCCAGGGGAAAATTTCATCTCTTCTGCCCCTGAGCAGACTATTTTGAGAAACATTTGTTCATATGTTCTCTCAGAATACGGTCCTGCAAAATAAAGCCATCAGTTTAACTTGGTACCAAGAGATGGCTATTTGGGTGACACATTCCCTCCTTCTCTGCTCTTCTCTCACATTGGGCTTCCCGGAGATTGTACTCCCCAGTAAATTAGTACCACATAAACATTTTCCCCAGGCCCTGGGCTTTCTGGGAAAGTTGGAGAAACAATCACTCTACAAATCATGTTCTTATGTTACACAATCATTTTAATACACCTCAGTTTCCTTTTCCTTCTAAAGTTCAATAATTATTGCTTTTAGAGAAAGAAAAAAAAAACAACTTGTAATTCTCCCGTTTGTGATATACCTATCTAGCACTGAGAAACCACAGAAACAGAAAACCATGGAAAAGAAAACATCACCTTTAGGGGTTAGGGGTAATAACTGCATGATGAAGTTGTGCAAATTGGCAATGTTGTGACCAATTAATTTCGTTAGTTACCTATACTTCTCAAACACAATCCCTCTGATGTCCACTATTTTGATACAGCAACAAGAATAAAAAAATTATTTTGATGTATGAGGACCAGTTATAACCAACTCAATTTTTCATTACCAGATTTTTTTTTTTAAAGAAGCATCTCCAGTGGGATCTGGTTGGCTCAGTCGGTAGAGCAAGTGGCGCTTAATAGGGTTTTAAGTTCAAGCCCCAAATTGGGTATGGAGATTACTTTTAAAAAAAAATGGGGCTTCTTGGCAGCACAGTCCATTAAGCATCCCACTCTTCCTTCTGGCTCAGGTCATGATGCATGATTGTAGGGTCATGAGAACAAACCCTGCATAAGCTCCAGGCTGAGTATGGAGTCGGCTTGAGATTCCTTTCCCCTCTCCCAGCCCCTTTTGCTGTGTTTTTTCACGCTTGTTCACGCTTTTTTTTCTCTCAAATAGATCTTTTTTTTTTTTAAGAAAGCATCTGCAGCATTTTAAGACTGTCCCTTCTATGTTTCCTGTGTCCTCTTTTAACCTCAAATTTCTGCTCTCTGCCAGCTTTAATTTAGAAAAACAACCAAACACACAATATTGCAATTTCTTTCTTCAGGTAGATGTAATTTTAACTGGTTACACTCTTTTCATAGAAATGAATATTTGCATTAGTAATTTAACCAGCATTCTCTACCGTCCTGAGACAGCCACCTTGATTATCACTTGGGGGTACTTAATGTTCTCATACAATTGTGCACACTCACTAGATCAACATTTTTGGTGTTGGGGCTTGAGTATACTCATTTGGCAACATCCACAAGTAATTTTGATGATGTTAAGAAACCAATACCCCCAAATATGGTGCACTGGTAAACTGGGTATTATAAACAGAGTAATTTGAGAAAGTGGCAGGCTCAGGAAGGACTCTGACCTTTCACTAGATTAGGCTTGTGAAAGATGTCCACCCTAGACCCAAAGGCAAGGGATTTCCTTATCTCCAAGACAAAGGGACAGAAAGAAGAATGTGAATGAACACATCTTGCTAAATTTCTCCCAGTTTACTATACTTACCTCATACTCTTTGCCTTCTATTTCTCTACAATGATCCATTGCTTATCAAATCTAGCATTGAAATACTAAGATTTGGCCATTGCTTCATTTATTTACAAAGGCTCCCATGTAATGTAAAACTTAAATTTGCATGTGTTCCTGTTAATCTGTCTTTGTCAACTTAATTTTCAGACCCAGCCAGGGATCCTAGTAAGATAAAGGAAAACTTTTCTAAACACCTCTCTTATAGTTTTACAAATTAAAGTTTGAGACGTACTGAAATCTTCCATCCGGCACACAGTTTCTTATAATCTTCCAGCAGGATTTAAAAAAAGAAAAAAGAAAAGATTTCTCTTATCAGAAAAACATCTTCCTAATTTGCTACTTTGGACATAGCATGAAAAGGTACTTGTCTGACTGGCAACAGTTACAGGGGAACCTCAAAAGGCTTGGAACCCTGCATCAAAAGAAACTAAGTACAGGGCATTTTTGGATTCACTTCAGAGGTTTTTTGTTTTTTGTTTTTTTTTTTCTAAAGCAAAAGAAAAATCACATTGTGTTATATTGTGAAGTAGATGCACTGGCCTGGAAGAATTAGTATTTTCAGAGAAAACAGGTCTTCTGTTAGTCATATTAATTTATAAACTGGTTCCTTAAGATTTTACTTACAAAATAAACCTTTACTGTCCTGTCACATGTTTTCTATTTAAAATTTAATTAAATCACAAAGATTTCTAATCATATAAAGAAAGAGAAGCACATACACACGAAATATAAAATGATAGAAGAAAATTTCAAAGGTCATTTTTTCCCTGATTAAAATTCATAATAAAATTACAACAGCTATGTTTTTCATCAAGGAAGTATTTAAGCAGCTAATTTTTATATAAATCTATTCCATGCTAGTTCAATAAATTAGGAAAAAGAGCATGATCTTGTTAAGATGCAATTCAGAGGGAACAGTGGGTGGATAACTACTATCATGTGAAAGCAATGAATGAATGTACTGAATAAATAAACCCTCTAAATTACTCAGAGCTCACCAACAGAATTTTCATGATCTTTTTTTCCTAATTAGGTGAGATCTAAAAGTTCTTTTTAACATGCTATGCAAATTTCCTTTTGCACATGTCAGTGGCAGTTGAGTTCCATAGCAGGTTGAAAATAAAAGCCAAGAATCACACACCCATCAGGAAACTGTGACAAGGTCCTGTCATTATGCCAGGACTCCATGTTCTCAGAAGCTTGTTAGTGGCTCCTTCAGAAACACTGCACAAAGGATCACAGGTTCCTATCAAGCATTCAAAGACAAATATGATGGCAGATTTGTTTTTTCCTCCTGATTTTATCATACTGCCCCCCCCCCAAAAAAAACTATTTAATTCAGTTTTCATGAGTTATAAAATACTTGATTCTGCCATAAAAGAGTATTGCAAACTTCAAGTTCCTGCTCCTTCCACTTTGGTTTTTATTTGCCATCAGCATTAAGGGCAAAAGGAGCCCTGTCTCTCTCATTTCTCAGCTGGAAGGCTTGTCCTGAGAACTTGGCCTAACAAAGGTAGTTCCCTAATTTGATCTTTTATATGTAACATCAAGGCTTTATTAAGTTGAACCTAACTGGATAAAATTACAACTGAGGAAAGGAAGCAGTGCTCATTGTGAAAGGAAGTATCTCTAGAGATCTTCTGGGTTTCACCCTTCTTTCAAAGCTCAATTCTTTAATGACTACTTACCACTCTCAAGTTGGAAGAGCTGGTCCTGCTCTTATTAAATGACAACTGATGGTAGGATATTGGCATGACACTAGAGAAGGAAATCGATGTACTATCATTTCTTGAACAGTTTTGTTTAGAATTTTCTGAATGCTTATTTATAAGACATGGATGAGAGGAAAAAAGTGTTAAAGATGGAATTTTCTCACTTTGGGAAGGTAAACTGAGGAAATTAATTGCTGATAGTCATAGGAATTTTTTATTAAGTGATCTTGATATCACGGACAAAAGTCATTCTTGGGCCAACTATGAGAAATGGAAAAATAATTAGAAATTTTTTAGCAAAGAGTGAAAATCTGACAGCCTCTGTTTTATAGATGTTGTTGCTAAGTAATCATACTAATTTGAAGCTTCTTTTAGATCAAGCTGCCTATAAAGGCAGATTTTGCTTTATCTTGTTTCCTTTATCAGCTTAAAAAAGATTAGCAGAGCTAATAGGTGTAGTAGCTAAAACCCCATGATGTCATTTAAAGCGAGTATGAATTCCATAAAATCATGATGCTTTATAAGAGGCCCATGGAAAGGAATAGCAACCTCAAATAGCAATAAAATAAGATTTTGGTTATGTTAAAAATGTTTTACTGTGATATATCCTACCAGATGCTTGATTTCAGTAATGTTTAAAGAAATCCATCTATAAAAAAAAAAAAAAAAAGAAATCCATCTATATATAATAGGTCTTAGTCTTCTAAATACTGCTAATTTAATTTCCCTTTTCTCTTCTAGGAAAAAAAAAACCTAATTTATACATAAACTGAAATGGAAAAAAATATTTTTATAAAAAAATACAATTGCTTATATGCTATGGTTGTCTTTTATTCCAACATTGCTGTCTAAAGCTATATTGGAGATTCCTGTTCTGTAGAGTTCAAGGGCCCTCCTACACTTTCCTATTAAAAATCATTCATTCATTCACAAACAAAATTGACTCAGCCTTTATTTATATGCCAGAACAGTGCTAGCCATTGAAGGTAACAGTGTGAGTTAGGCAGACACAACCCCTGACTTCAGGGAGTTTATAGTTACTGGGGAATGTGGGTATCATTTAAATAAACACATTATTAGGACAATTCTCCCAGAGAGTGTGACTCTGGTCCATGACTGCCACACAGTCAACACTAAAATCTCTACTTAGAGGTCTCTTTGGAGCCACACAACTAACAAGTACCCTTCCAAGTCAAAGAGCTATAGAACATGAAAACCTAACTATGAGTGTGTATGGTGCTTACGAATTCCCACATTATGACCATTTTTTCATAAATGTTGTCAGACTAGACAGATTATTCAGTTCAGCAAAGTCTTATTCAGCTTAAGGCCTCTAAGAAAAGTGTAGAAACACAGTAATTTTTTTCCTATGAGAAATATATGGGGAGGGAGTTGTTAAAACTATTCTGAAGATACTTGTACATATCATTTCTCTTCCTGAGAAGGAGATCAATAGGTTCAAGTGACAGCAGTGAGGCATCTCAGGACATGGCAAATTTGAGATTTAAAAAAAGGGACAAGAATTGCATGGGTGGCTCAGTGGTTGAGTGTCTGCCTTCGGCTCAGGGCATGATCCCAGACCCAGGGATTGAGTCCCATATCAGGCTCCCTTCAAGGAGCCTACTTCTCCCTCTGTCTGGTCTCTGCCTCTCTCATGAATAAATAAATAAAAGCTTAAAAAAAAAAAAAGAATTGCAATTCTCTCTTCACATCCCAGTTTGCGCTACCTACAGAAAAAGAAGAAAACAGGACATTGGGAAGCAGCTTTATCTGATGAGTAACAGTAGGATTTGAGGAATAAAAAAAAACAAATATATCCAAAAGAATTGAAGTTGATATCTCCAAAAGATACTTGTACTCACATATTCAATGCAGCATTAATTACAATAGCCAAGGTATGGCAATAACCTAAGTATTCCTCAACAAATGAATGGATACATAAAATGTGGTATATACATACAATGGAAAATTATTCACCTCCAGAAAGAAATCCTGAGTTTGTGAGAATACGGATGAGCCTAAAGGACATCATGCTAAGTGAAATAAGTCAGTCGTGGAAGGACAAATACTGCAGTATTCCATTTATATGAGGTATCTAAAAGAGTCAAACTTTGGGGTACCTGGGTGGCTCAGGCAGTAAAAACAGTCAACTCTTGATTTCAGCTGAGGTCATGATCTCAAGATTAGGCTCTATGAGATTAGGCTCTATGGTCAGTGGGGAGTTGGAGCCTGCTTGAGATTCTCTCCCTTCCCCTTCCACTCCTCTCCCTGCTTGTATGCTCTAAGAAATCTTTGAAAAATAAAAAGAGTCAAACATTAGAAACGTAGACTAGAATGGTGGTCACCAGGATCTTAGGAGGGGTAAATGGAGAGTTGCTGTAATATGCACCTATACACTCTGGGCATATACTTTTAGTTATGCAAGATGAATAGGTTCTAGATATTTGTTATGCAATATTGTGCCTACAGTTAACAATACTGAATTACACACTTAATTTCTTGGAAGGGGAGATATGTTAAATATTTTTACCACAATAAAAAATTAAGTTAAATGGAATGAATGGATCAAAGAATGAAGAAAGTAAAACCTACTTTGAAAAAAGAACCAACCATAATCTCTAGTCTCACCTCACTTCCTCCACTTTCTATACTAGAAACGAGAGCTAAAGTTGAGGGCAGAGCAGTTGACAGCTAAATCTGAATTTCTTTTCCTTTTCTTTGTCAAAGCTACTTTTTTATTCCCATTGAACAACTTCTCATTCTATTATAAAAGTTTTCAACCTTATATCTAGTAGTCAAGCCAAATAACTACACAAAATGCCTGTGTTTCAGGATCTCACTTGAGTATTTAACTCATCCTGGTAGGTCTAACAAAGCCAAGTGAGAGTGGCTAGTCCAGGATATACCATCCATAATCGCACCAGGTATTCTAAATATCCTTCCTGGATCAAGGTACATGACCAAATAGTATCCAGGTAGTTACATCTTACAAAGGTAGTTTGAAAACTCTTTTGGGATCCTGGGTGGTTCAGTGGTTTAGCGCCTGCCTTTAGCCCAGGGTGTGATCCTGGAGTCCTGGGATCCAGTCCCTCATTGGGCTCCCTGCATGGAGCCTGCTTCTCTCTCTGTCTCTCTCATGAAAGAATACAATCTTTAAAAAAAAAAATCTTTCTTTCAATTATGGTTTAATGTTAGGTCTTCATTTACTTAAATATTGTTCTCTGAAGTAACAATCCAAACAAAGAATATTTTGCAATTTCTACAAAATCATTGTTGGAAAACACCGTCCATTGTACTGATTGGTGTTTTTTTAGTACAAGGTCATATAGAAAGATACACTGAGTAATTGACTGTTCCCAAGAGAAGTACTGGTCATGCTGCTCTTGGCTTTCCCTGAAGTCTCAGACGTGGCATTAAAACTGATCCAAGCACAATGTCCACCCTCTAGAACCAACCTTCTCTAGGCCTCAACAGTTAAAAGATGAGAAAATACAACAAGACAGAGTTTGGCTTATGCTCAGAGCCTAATTCTCTCTGCATTTCTGTTCTCCTTGAACAACATATCAACCATTCTTTGAGATGTTCAGAAACACCCAGGGCAGAGATCTTTGTTCAAGGTTCATCCAGTATTGCTAAAACACACAAAAGTGTTTAGTAAACAAGTAATTGTACCCATTGGGAGTATCCATTAAAGTACTCTGGACTTACTCCTTCAGAATAAAGAATGAATGGATAACAACCACCCTTCACTTATAGCCTTCTTTGTATGCTTGTCCCCATGATCTCTGCCAGGGCAGAGTAGACAGCCTCAAAGCATGAATAAGAGTACTGAAATGGGAGCACTATAGGTATTTATCCACAGACTGGTTTATTTTCCTGTTTTTGAAAGAGATTCTCTTAAAATTGACAAAAAGAAGTTTTCCTCAACATATACAGAGAAGAAGGAGCAAGTGGATATGAGGAGGAGAAAAGCAGCCACAGGACAGACCAAAGAAAGAAAGGAAGAAATCTGCAGTTAAATTGAAGAGATATTATAATTTAAAAGCTCTAAATAAATTATAGAACAATGTACAGTAGCCACTGTAATTACAAAACTAGAGTACAATTTTTAAAGTTAAATGCAAGAAAAAGCTCTACCTGAGTAACACAAGGGCACTGTTAGAAAATAGAGGTGTCAGAATGACAAGATACTTGGAAGGTTTTAATCCTCTTAAAATACAAATATAATCTTCATTTTTATATGTCTTCATTTTTATGCAATTCAGACTCATTTAGATATACTCTGTATCACTGATTTGCTTAATATCAATTTAGAATCAGATTTTGAGGGACAGAAAACCCAAAATGTCCATGTGGTAATCACTATGGGAAATTTCTGTCTTACCAAAATTTCCAAGTCCAGGGCTAGTTAAGTAGGTCCAAAAATCATAGGGAACTCCAGATTCCTTCTACCCTGTTGTTCCTATCTTGTGGTCCAGAATAGTCAATCTAATTTAGTCACTATATCCATATTCCACTCTAACAGAAAAAAGGACAGAGAGAAGAGTGCCCTATCACATTAAGGACACGTTCTGTGAGATTCTTACTTCCCATTTGCCAGACTTCAGTCAAAGGGACCCACCAAGTTCTAAGAGAGTTTAGCCATCTATCTTCAGAGTGGCTATCTGGCCAGCTAACACTGAAGGTGGGATAGCTCTATTTCATGGAGAGAAGGCCCGAACAGAGAAGGCCTAGTCTTTGCCACAAAGGAATTGTTTTTACCTGCAGAAAACAGTGTAATTACATCAAAGCAAAGACTATCTACAAGGGTAATAGCTTAGCTCTGAGAGGAGACATTCTAGGATCTTAGTAACTTAGGGACAGTTGGGAAGAGGAGAGGAAGCTGAAAATGAGCAGATGTCTGCTGCCCAGGTCTCACTAGGAGGGCTTAAGGGTCTTTAATCATCTAAGAAGCTGCCCCAAGGGGATCCCTGGGTGGCACAGCGGTTTGGCGCCTGCCTTTGGCCCAGGGCGCGATCCTGGAGACCCGGGATCGAATCCCATGTCGGGCTCGCGGTGCATGGAGCCTGCTTCTCCCTCTGCCTGTGTCTCTGCCTCTCTCTCTCTCTCTCTCTCTCTCTCTCTCTCTGTGTGTGTGTGTGTGTGTGTGTGAGACTATCATAAATAAATAAAAATTTAAAAAAAGCTGCCCCAAAAAGGAAAACTGATAGGGTCTTCAGCAGAACTGATGAGCGTGGCCAAATCATGCCTTATTCAAATCATTACCATGAGGAGGTCCAAGTCAGCAGCTGTAGTAACCAGTAGAACAAAAACGGTAGAGACACTTGGAAGCCAAAATCATAGTAGAAATCCATTCAAAGAACTATGCTTAACAGAACCCTAGAAAAGTGGGGTGATGACTAGATGGGGAAGAGAAAAATTTAACCCAGGGGAACTAAGCACACTACAGAAAATGATGGTTAAATGCACAGAAGTCATAAATACCAGGGGAAAAAGGTCACTTGGAGTCAATCTACCATCCTACCATCAAATTTGATTTCTTCTTTCCCATTGTTAAATGGTCTAATTCCACAAGATACCATTTGATGTCACTTGCACCACCTTTATGAAGCCTTAGGTCTTTTATAAGATTTGCTATTTTACTGAGCAATCCATTTGCCCTACATTCACATCACATTGACAGCAAGAATCAATGGCTGGGTGCTAGCTAGTGCTAGATATTAGCTCATGTTCTATGGAGAGAGATGGTTAAGTTTTCAAGTGCTTGGTTTATTAAGTATTATTTCTGTGAAAGGACATCAATATTATGGCTGCAGCAATGCCGAGAATAATTGGGTAATTCAGACATGCGTAGAGTATCACATTAAACAAAGACCAAGGCAGTCTCCCGCCTATAGCTAACCCAGGAGGTAGGAAGCATCCATGTTTGGTTAGCATTGAAGGAGACTCTTAGATAATCATTCACCCAGCAGCTTAAAACAATAACCATTGATTGCCTCACAGTTTCCTTAGGCGAGAAGTCTGAGCCAAAGGAGTCTCTATTGGGTTCTCTGCTTAGGGTCTCACAAGGCCAAACTTAAGATTTAGCCAGCCTGGGCTTTTATATGGAAGCTGTGGGGTAGAAGAAGCTTCCAGATTCATTCAGGTTGTTGGGAGAATTCTATTCCGTGCAATTTTAGGACACAGGCCCATGCTTCCTTGTTAGAATGTCAGCTGAGACTTGTTCTTAACTTCTGAAGTCTGCCTCATTTTTCAACTTGTGGCCCCCTCCATCTTCAAAGCCAGCCAAAAGCATGTGGTGTTCCTCTCCTGCTTTGAATCTCTCTGCCTTCTTCTAATGCACATGTAATTTGAAACATTTTAAAGGATATTGGATCCAGATGGATAATCTGGGATTATTTTAAGGTCATCTGATTCATAATCTCTATTGTATTTTCAAAGCCCCCTTTGACATGTAACATAAGCATAGGAATAACACTATGGGGTGAGAAAACCACAGGAACCAAAATTCTGTTCGATACAGAGACCTGGGGTTTTGGATGAGGACCTCAGAAATATATCAGCTGTGGCTTAGACATGGATTCCAAAACCCAGTGAATAATAATATTGAAAAATGAGTCCCTTCAAACTGCAACACTAGCTGGAAGAATAGGAGAAACATGGAAGGTGATCAATGGACCCCACGTAAGATTAGAAAAGCTGAATGACATAAAAAATATTATCTCTATCACACTTTTGCTCATTTACTATCAACTAAATTAGGTTCTAGAACAGAAAACTGAACAATTTTTGACTTCCATTAACTTGATAGTGAAGTAATAACAAATTAAATACAAATTCAGGGACACACGGGTGGCTCAGCAGTTGAACGTCTGCCTTTGGCTCAGGACTGGAGATCGAGTCCCTCATTGGGCTCCCTGCAAGGAACTTGATTCTCCCTCTAATATTCTGTCCCTATCTCATGAATAAATAAAATCTTAAAAAAAAAAGATACAAATTCATACTTGTTATATAGGATTTTAGATTCAAAATATTTTGTCATCTGCTTGGTTTTTCATTTCATTCTTTTTTCACTATTGCTCAGTGCTTTTACTTAAGTTTTACAATAAAAATTTTAGTGATGCATATTATAAGTATATTCTTCAAAGCTCATTTAATTCAGTAAAAAATGATTGTTTCCCATTTTCCTCAAATAAATTAATGCTGAAATAAAAGTACTGCTGATACTTTTCCCATAATTTGTATGTATTCTTCAACAAGGGTATTCCAGTGAGACTAATGGATAAAGTGTCTGGGTGTTTTTATTCTTGACACCTACTCTGAGAACCCTAGTTTCACCATGTCCTTAGCACTGCAGAGTATATTTTATTAGTTATTTGTTCCAGATTTGAGGTAAAATCTGTGCATTTTGATTTTTGTTAGTGAAATCACATACTTTCCCACTTATGTATTCACTAGATGTCTGAAATACCTGATCAGGCCCTTTATATATTTATTAATGAGATCTGTTATCACAGCCTCAGCACCAGCACCAACTCGTCAGTGAAGAATCCCTACTACTAGACTAACTGGCCAACCTCTCCTCCACTCTCTTTGGTTACATTGTTTTACTTCTTTCATTCCACTTACCTCTGTATGACATTACCTTGGTCATATAACGATTTTTATCACTGTACCCTTCCCATAACCACAATTACACCTCCATGAGAAGACCATATCAATCCTATCTCCTAGATAGGTAAGAGTGCCTGGCATATTATATTCAATAACTATTTTTATCAAGTAAGTAAAATTCATCATCTATGTAACTTTTGAGAAAAATTTACTTATTACCAACATTATTTTAATGATGTTCTTTCATTTATGCTGTACAGATCTCTCCAGAAGAATATTCTTAAGCTTTTGTTTTATTTCCTTGAATTCTGATAATACTACTCAAATATATCAATGTGGGAACTTTATAAAAAGGTAACATACTGCTATAATCTCAAGGTTTGGGTCTTCGTGAATGCGATTAGTGCTCTATATAAAGGCAATCCCATTGAGTCACCTTACATGAACTAGGAAGCAGGTCTTCACCAGACACTGAATAATATGGTATTTAGATCTTGTACTTTCCAGCCTCCAGAACCGTGAGAAATAAATTTCTATTCTTTATAAAACCATGCAGGCTGTGGTATTTTGTTTTAGTGGGTGAAATGGACTAAAACCAGTGAAGATGGGGGGAGGATATCTTCAGGGAGTCAAAGCATTTATAAATGAGATTTTGAGGGTGTGAATGATCTATGACAACTACTGGCTCATTTTTTAGCTAGATGATAAGCGCTTTTTGGGATGCCTGGGTGGCTCAGTGGTTGAGCATCTGCCTTTGGCTTGGGATCACGCCCAAGCCAATTGCAGTTTCTCTTTACTTTCAACCTCAAATATATGAGGGATATAAAAACCATACAGTACATAAGGAGAAGTAATTGTTTTCTTATAGACTATAGAAAGATCTAGGGCTATATCCCCTCCATCACCTAAACCATGTATGCAATGAAGTCTATGGTGACATTGATATAGAACAAATCCTCAAATAAATTTTTGCATAGTGTAATTTCAATGGATCCTATTTTTTTTAACCCACAGGTTCAACAACTTTTTTTATCTATATATTTTTTTTTATTGAAGTTCGATTTGCCAACATATAGTATAACACCCAGTGCTCATTCCATCAAGTGCGTATTTGGTACTGAAAGAAAATCATGTTTGATATTTTAAGCGCATGTTTAGCTCTGATGGTGCCAGTGGATTTCAGACCCCCAAGGGCAAAAAAACTTCCTTTATGCAAGAGGCCCAGGCTGCTGATTGATTCATTTGTTCCTAGCTAAAATATCAAAGGGCAAGCAACCGAGGAAGATCTTTAACTGTGTGTGTGTGTGTGTGTGTGTGTGTGTGTTAGCATCATTGCACAGATGGAGAGAGAAGATGGGAAACAGAAAGCAAGACTGTCTCTGGTCTTCAAATACTGTTGTTCTTTCTCTTACTTAGGGAAGCATCAATGTTGAGAAGCAAACACAGTGACCCTTCACAAGTAGCTGGTATGAACACAAACAAAAAAAAGATTCCAAAACGCAATTTTTGGCACTTGATGCCAAAAAAAAATTAGGTAAAGTCAAATTTATAACCTCACTTAGTAATTCCCTTAAAAAGAAATAGCATGATGATTATGAACCCTAAAGTAGAACTGATGGTAGCAATTTTGAATGCTTCAACTGTTTTTTTATGATTCCACTTGTAGGAATGTTGATTGTACCTGAGATCAATCTGAAGAACCAGCTTCTAAGTGGAAAATGTTTTCAATATAATTCAGTAAGTCTTAGAGGTCCAGGCAAGTAACTTGTTTAATAGTCTCTTTGCTGGGCTATCTAGTAGAGTTTTATTTAAATGGAAACTTTACTGAAAAAAATAAAGCCTACCACATAAATTTCTAAATAAGAATTCAAAATATTGCTCAAAATGAATCCTTTTATTTTGTATCACAGGTACTCCTTTTGCTTCTTTGGAAGCAGCTTTACTCTTGTAGATCATTCAGTATAGGCAAGAGCTAGCAAGAAGAGCAATACCGGTGTCTAGGTCAGCTGAGTGGGGCTCCTCAAGGCTGGTTAAATTTATTTTTAGCTCTGATCCCCAATATCAATAGATCCACCTTCAGCTTGCTCCTGCTGTCAATGCTTTTTCCTCCCTCTATGTTAGTGAGAACATGGTCTATATAACTAGTTTTAAAGATTAGAGTATGAAATATTTTTTAATGACTTGATAGAAAACAACAACAACCAAGTAATGTAGACCAATTGACAAAAATTTGAAGAGAGATCACAAAACCTGAAACAAATACCTGCATATTTTGTTTTGATTTTGTCAGAGCCAGAAAGAGAAATAAAGAGAATGCTGCTGTTCTAAGAAGTCATTGGCTTGCCTCTAATCCCCAAGATTTAGTTAAAATAAACTCATACCATCAGTCAACAACCAGACACCCCTGCATGCCATTTTGAGTCTGATCTCTTAGTTGATGCATTTATCATTGTCTGCCTACTATTACAAAGTTTCCTAATTGGTCTAGCTGCCTCCTACCTCCCATTTCCTAACTCCATACACTATATTGATCAAAAGATCTATTTAAAATACTTATTGCTCACTTACTCTAAAATCTGAAATGACTTTTCACTACCAAAACAAACAGTAGCCCTTTACATACAGTAACATGTTTTGTATTATCCTCCCTCCCCTAGCTTCTCTAGCTTCATTTCCTCCACTGCTTCATTGTCCTTAGTATTTCATAAATTCCCAATTCACTGCAGATCAAAAATGCATATTTGATCATTTTTCATGCCTCTTAACATTGCTGGCCATACCCACCCAATACTTGGCCCCAATTCTTCCTAGAAGACTACTTTTGGTTCCTTATATAGATGCTTTAGAACCCATAGCCCTGTCACAATTTCTCTGAGACACTTTTTAGCAAATCCTGGAAAATCTAAGCAACTCTCAGAAAATTCAAAGAAAAACAATATTTATGACCTTTATAACCTATAAATTCACTGTAGGTGCTACACACTAGGTCACACATAGCATTTACATGTTAAACATAAAAGTCATATTACAATGTAGAAAAACTTCTAATATTAGGCTATCAGAGTTAATTATAGCCTCCATTAAGATGACTGAAATAAAGCTAGTTTTTATGGTGTTTACTCTAACTTATTCACTTCATTTTAATATAAAGATGCTTGCTTAAATCCTAACACGTATACAATGATAAAACCATCAGTTATTTATATCAGAGTAACAGAATACCACATTCCTAAGATCTTCAAGATCATCTCCTATAATACCTTTTTTCCACTGAAGTCCAAAAGTGATGACAGGGACACCTGGGTGGCTCAGCAGTTGAGTGTCTGCCTATAGCTCAGGGTATGTCCTGGTCCCAGAATGGAATCCCACACTGGGCTCCCCGCGGGGAGCCTGCTTCTCCCTATACCTAGGTCTCTGCCTCTCATTCTCTTTGAGTCTCATGAATAAATTTTTTTTAATTTATTTATTTATTCATGATAGACAGAGAGAGGCAGAGACACAGGCAGAGGGAGAAGCAGGCTCCATGCTGGGAGCCTGATGCGGGACTCGATCCCGGGACTCCAGGATCATGCCCTGGGCCAAAGGCAGGTGTCAAACCGCTGATCCACCCAAGGATCCCCTCATGAATAAGTCTTAAGAAAAAAAAAAAGTGATGCCAAATAGCCAAGATAGAATGGTTAATAAAAGACAAAGCCACAATGGATTTCTTTTTTTCCAAATCCTATTAGGTCTCACTCACCTGGAGTCTGGGATATACCTAAGCATATAACCCTGTTCCAAATGCCATCTTAGGCCATATTACCTAGCTCTTTATTCCTAAACTTATCTTAAAATCCTCCTCGTTCAGTAAAAAGTCTTGCGTTCACTTAAGACAGAGTTGTAAGCTATAGTACTTACTACAAGTGTTTCAAGCACATGTAAGAATGCATAAGGATTTTCTGTTATGTTCCCTATGTTTATTTTTGATGAATGACTATCTTCACAGGATTTTGGAAACTTCACTGTCATCTTAAACTCATACATACATAGAGCTAGAATCATACATAGAGTAGGAGTCTTGAGAAATGAATGCACTAGGTTTTTCTGTTTCTAGCAGTGGGCATGTGGGGTGTGGGGTATGTGGGTTTGTGTGTATGTTAAAGTCAATCTTTGAATTAGAAATATTTACAATTCAAAGTTTTTAAGGTGTAGAATGGGCTACTACTTCTAACTTCCAGTCTACTCAGTTCCTATTCTCACATGCAACTCCATATTCAGGTTTCAACTACGAATACTCTTCCTGAGAGCTTACATATTTATGCATGCATACACATAAATACACATTTTCATCATCATAGTGTTTATATACTACAGTGCCATTGTTCACGTTGCTATTTTTACATAATATATTTTGGTGGTCTTTCTGTAATAGTACCTAAAGAGTCATTTTATTCCTTTATTGTTTTTAGATTTTTATTTATTCACAAGAGACACACAGAAACAGAAACACAGACAGAGGGAGAAGCAGGCTCCCTGTGGGGACCCCGATGTGGGACTGGATCCCAAGACCCCAGGGTCATGCCCTGAGCTGCAGGCAGTGTCCCCCAGAACTTATTTAAAACAGTCTATAACTTATAGACAATTAGGTTTTTGCAATCTTTCATTATCCCAAGGAATAAACTTTAACTTCATGCCATGTATAGATGATAGGCCTATAAAATTTCAGACATTGAATTACTAAGCTAGGGGATCCCTGGGTGGCGCAGCGGTTTGGCGCCTGCCTTTGGCCCAGGGCGCGATCCTGGAGACCCGGGATCGAATCCCACATCGGGCTCCCGGTGCATGGAGCCTGCTTCTCCCTCTGCCTGTGTCTCTGCCTCTCTCTCTCTGTCTGTGACTATCATAAATAAAAAAAAAAAAAAAAAAAAAAAAAAAAGAATTACTAAGCTAAAGGTTATAAGCACTAGTCATTTTGGTAACGCCAAATATCCCTCTGTGAGAGTTGCACAATCTTATATCATACTGTCAGTGATAATGCTTGGTTCTTCACATGCCCTCAACACATTTTGTTATCAAAAAGCTTCCACAATTTTGCCTATTTTATAAATGAACATATTTAATCTTCTTAGATGACCTTTATTAGGAATAAAATTGAATAATTTTTTTTCAGATTTTTAAGAATTTTTTTCCTATGAACTATCATTGCATACCCTTTGCCAATTTTGCTGTTGGGTGTTGGTTTTCCTATTTTTAATAGAATTGTTGATGTTAAGGAAATTAATACTCTTTCTGCTGGTATGACTTGCAAATTGTTTCTGTTATGTGTATTTTGAATTTGCAGTTTCTGCCAGATGAAATTTTTATTTATGATAGGAAATTTAGAAAACAAATACTGATAAATTCTATTTTTAGAGAATTTTTTCCTATATCAAATATACTTACTCCATAGTTTCTTCTGGTATTTTTATGAGGTCATACTTTAATATAAATATTTGATCCATATATAACTTATTCTGATGTAAGATATGGAACCAGTTTTTCCCCCCAGGTGACCACTGATTCATCCATCTCAGTTGGACTATTTTTCCACATTGACATGACTGTTCTTGCAGGAGATATAAGAATGTCAATAGGTATTATTTCCAATATTTGCCATCTGTGGACTAATGTTACTTGCAAGGATTTGTCTTTTCCAGTAGTCTCGTGCTAGGAAATAAACTGAGAGACTATTAAGTAGAAATGCAGGAAAAATGCTGTTTATGTGGGTGCACTGTCCATTAGATCTCAACAGCCATATGCAGGTCTACATCCAGTGTTGGGAGCACTATTTTACTTGATAGCTATAGAAACAAGGAAATCAACAAAGTAAACCATAAACATCCCACAACTAACTTAGTTTTGTGTTAGTATCATCACTTCAATTTAGCTTTCTTCTCAAACGCTATGCTCTAAATATTTACATAAACACTTAAAAAAAAAAACAGGGCAAACTATTCAGTTATCATGTGACTTTTAGAACTTCTAACTGACAAAACCACCATAATAGTGAATTATAAAATTATTATCTTGAAGCAGTAAGGCTTTTAGAAAGCATAGGATTTATATTATGCTGAAACAAAAACCAACAACAGCAGCAGCAACAACAAAAAAATCAATGTTTGTAAGCAACTATAATTAAAATAATTGTTCAAATGTAAATGGATTAACAATGAGGGGATCCCTGGGTGGCTCAGTGGTTTGGTGCCTGCCTTTGGCCCAGGGCGTGATCCTGGAGACCTGGGATCAAGTCCCGTGTTGGGCTCCCAGCATGGAGCCTGCTTCTCCCTCTGCCTGTGTCTCTGCCTCTCTTTCTCTATCATGAATAAATAAAGTAAAATAAATTAAAAAAAAAAAAAACAATAAAAGTGCTTGATTAGAAGACATTTTCATTCCCTGCAATAAATAAGGATATAAATACAATGATTAAGCTATGCAGGTTAGCTGTTTTGATAGCAAATGAGGGAAAACTAAAAGCTTCCTGTTTTTAGAATCTTTCAATATGGAATTCACAAACCCAAAATCATGGAGCCGGAAGGGCTTTTGTAGATTTCTTTTACCCATTTGAATCATGTCAAGATTCAGGCAGCATGATCTGGCAATGAAGGATAGAAATGTGCAATTAGCCAAGAGTAGTCTATCATCATAATGAATAAAAATGGAAAAGAACGGATATTTTAGAAGTTACTGCTAAAGTAAACGATGTTTAAGAAAATGTGTACATCATATTATTCATGGGCTCCTGGTATGCCACCATTTCAAATCATTAAGTATTTATTCTTCTAACTAAAGAGAAAGGATAATAAAGCAGAATTTCTGTAACTGATTTCCTACCACAGATATCACTTTAGAAGTTGATTTCTAGCATAAACACAAATTTAAGTCTTCCTCAAACAGCAATTTGTAAGTCAAGACAAGTACACTTCCTCTTCTGATGGCTACTTTATGTTCACAGAATCAGAGGAGCTAGAAAGATGATTTATGTTGCAGCATTTCAGATTAAACAAGTGAATTGGTACCTTTATGCTTCTAATTCTCTGATGGACTCCAATGCATCTTGAATCTGCACAACACTGATTTTTAAGACAGCAAAAATATTTTTACAAGGATCATCTGAAACTCGCACTTTAAGGTTTACATACAAGAAAAGAACATCTGCAGGAGGTGGAGAAAAACACTTGTTCTCTGGAGCATAAGTCTGTGACTGACAGCAGAGCACAACTGAAACACAAAATATTTAGCTTTTTCATGAGGCTTTGAGAAAGCGCAGATATAAATGAGTTTGCACGTCTGTGTGTAGAAGCAGTGAAGCACAGCTTTATCTTGTTTGGTATTCTTCCTTTAAGAAAAGATTAGTCAGCTGGGAAATATCAGATACTGTTTTCTAAATAATATGCTATCAATATTTTGTTTGATATTTGAATATCTTCATTTGGCAGCCCTAAGTAAAATGTCTGGCACATAATAAGCACTCAAGCTTTCAAAATTCAAGGAAATATTGAAATATGTTACTGTAAGATTTACTTTTGTGGATTTTATTTATTTTCTCTCATTTTAAATATGGTCCTCATATGTGCCAGGTTTTTTTAAAGGAAGTCTCAATGGCTCAAATAGGGTATGATCACATACTTCTAATCACTGAAGAATTAAAATTCTCTAGAGACCCTTTATAAATCTGGTCCTTTTTTAGCAGATCACAAAAGAAATCAAGATGCTAAAATTCTTAGTATTGTGGAGGCTACACATAATAGCAATCATACAACATGACTAAAAGATACATATTGAAAAATACATCAGGTGTAATTTATCTACCTGTCACTGAATTTGCCTTTTGGATGGAGAGCATAAAAGAAAAAGGCAGTCAGAGGCAAGGCAGTCCGGCAAAACAGGGGACTCAGCCATACTGATGTTCAGATGAAGCCACGGACCTAGTGTTAGAATAAGTCAGCATCCTATTGGCAAAAAACCCTGCTTCTTTGACAGAAACAAAGCACAGGAGCAAAGACAAATGACAAAGCAGTAATCATTGAGGAAAGGAGACCAATTAGACAGCCCCTCCTTCTGCACTTATGCCAGTTGGCATGGACAGTGTTTTCCTAATATATGGGTATATATATGTGACCTACACAAGAGAAATCTGAAAAGCTGTGACCAAGAGATGATATACTAAATGGAGGCAGCGAGAATTGTTCAGTGAAGGTCTATGAGCACATCTAAAAACCAAGTGATATGAAAGTGTCTTGGGGCCTCTTCAGTATCCCTAGGTAACTGTTCTGGGAAGCAGATGGCATTTACAGTCTGTAACCACTCTCCATTGTGCTTGGAAAGCACAAGTTGCATAACTATGTGTGTTCCTCACCTCAAAGATAAAATATACACAGTTAAGAGAAAATGCAACAGCTAAAATATCCTTTGATCAGAGCCTCATTGTTGGGAGGTTGTAACAACTTGCTTTCTAGGTTTCCATTAGATAATACCCTGCCACTTAGGCTTCAACAGAGGCAAGAAGGTAATGATTTCATGTCACATGAAACCAGACTCATTGAGCTTCCCGATGAGTCCACCAATTCAGAAGTTCTTTAAAGTGGTTCTAAACAATACCACCATAAGCAGTTGCCTTGGCTTTGCACCGGGTTATAGGAAACCCTTTTGTCAATCCATAAAATCAAATCAACTGTGCAAGAACTTTTCAAGGAATTGCTCTTTGACAGAGTTGAAAGCATCATGCAAAATATCCAAATAGTGCTTAATATTGCTTTGGATTGGGAATACCACAAAAATCATACCTACACTAGAAAACAAATTCTTAGTTTGGGAAGGCTTTAAATCAATAGTTCTCCACTGTGGAAGCCACTGGGAAGAAGTGTCAAAGGTCACAAGCTGATGATCCCTCTCCCTGTTTGCCTTCCTTTTCATGTTCACTTTTCAGAGCCACTACCCAAAACCATTATAGTAAGAAAAACTCTAGAAAACAAACAAAAAACAACAAAAAACAGCAAAAAAATCCTGGTCAGTGAGCAAGTGCAGATTTACAACATGGGTTTCAATCATGAGGAACACTACTCAGTATATATTCTTTGAGCAGGGATTCAAATTCCCTCCCAACATTTAAAAGCATGTAATGTTTTCAGTTAGTTAGCAGTGATGGTAAAAAGTCTGACAAATTAGTGATTACTGAGTAATGGATGAGGCATGTATCCCCACCATCTGCATCTCCTCTCCAGACCACAGGTAAAAGGTCCTTCCCAGCCCAAGACTCAGCCTTCCTCAGCTGATCTGATGTTCTGTTCTTCCTTTTTCCTTTCCTAATCTTTTCAGGACTGCTGCAGGCTTAAATTGTGAGAGGAGCCACGATGCCCTTCGACAGATGAATGGATAAACAAGACGTGATATATATCTATGTACACACACACACATGCACACTGGAATATTACTCAGCCATCAGAAAGGACAAATACCCACCATTTGCTTTGACGTGGATGAAACTGGAGGGTATTAAGCTGAGTGAAGCAAGTCAACTGGAGAAGGACAATAATCCTATGGTTTCACTCATACAGGTAATATAAGAAATAGTGAAAGGGAATAAAGGGGAAAGGAGAGATAATGAGTGGGAAATATCAGAGAGGGAGACAGAACATGAGAGACTCCTAACTCTGGGAAATGAACAAGGGGTAATGGAAGGGGAGGTGGGCAGGGGGTTGGGGTGACTGGGTGATGGGCACTGACGGGGGCACTTGATGGGATGAGCACTGGGTGTTATGCTATATGTTGGCAAATTGAACTTCAATAAAATTAAAAAAAAAAAAGGATTGCTGGCTTTTCTTTATAGATTAGAATTATTTCCGAATCTCTTTCATCCTTAAAAAAAAAAAATCCCTAGTTATTGTGTGTCACTGTAGCTCCTTAAATTTTTCTCTCCCTTCCCTCACTTGTAAATCAGAGAGGTTTACTCTCCATCTGCTCTTTTTTTGTTTTTGTTCCAACTGTTCTAATTAGGCTTTCAATCCCTAAAACCCTGTTTAAAACTGCAACATCTTCCTACTCTCCATAACAAACTCATTGACTCTTTCTTATTTGACCCCTCTGCTACATTTAATACTGGCTCCCATTTATCTTTCATAAATTTCTGTTCTAACAGAATCTTGTCATAAAAGTTCCTATCAATGACTCCCTACAGGTTGAGTTTATAAAACACCTATTACAAAATGCAAGAGGGAGATTAAAGATACAAATTTCATCTTAGACCCATAATCTGTAATCATGCTGAAGAACTGACAGGTCAAAATCTGGCATAACACCCAAATATGCCAAGCCATTTCATACCTGTGCCTGGTATATCCTTTCTCACTTGTCAGCTATATAGGTTTAGGAAGGTAAATACATGACCTCCCATATTCCCCTTTCTAAATTGGAAAATCATTTGGGAGATGCAGCCAAGCAGGGGAACAAATCTATCTGTGATGATGTTGTTTCTAGACAAGCAGTTTAGGCATGGCTGCTTTCCCTCTGTTATATACTGGTACAGGACAGTCATCTTAGTCCATACTCTGAGAAGCAACACCTGACCCACTAAACCCTTATAGGAAAGTATCTATAGGTCTTGGAACATGGTGTATCGTTATTTATTGAATTAATGAACATTAATTCTAAATGGTCTACTATTCCCTTCGCAGAATACATGTATTAAAGATATCATTTTCTTCAAAGGATTGATCAATTCACTTTATGCCTTCAAAAAGCCCTTCAGTTATACCAAATTTGTAGATTGTGATTGTTCTTATGGAAATTAAGTTTTAATAGAATATTTAATAATAGAACACAGTTTTAAAACAACAAAAAAAATCACAGCAAGATCAATCACTCAAGGTTGCAAATGCAACCAGATGGCAGTCAGACTAGTGTAATTCAAGGACAGTTTATTTACCAAAGGACTCTTCACTCAGGCAACAGAGGATAAACCCAGGGCTACCAGTAGACAAGCTATTAAACACCTCTAGACCTGAATGGATGACTAGAGGGAAGAGAGGTTTCCAGGGCCAGGGAGCAGAGTCCCATAGAACATTTGGACAATGTTCTCCAATTGTTCCAAATTAGGAACTTATTTGGAGAAAAGCAGTAACTTGCAGATGCCTAACACAGCAAGCACTAGGGGACCTGCAAGAAGCAGCCAAGGGAACAAATACCCCAACCTCACTGTTTCCTCTTAACTTGGACCTCCTGCCACCCCATGGGCCAAATTGAACCAGAAGTCACAGAGCTAAAAAGTCCTGCTGCTGTGTTCCCTTCAGTTTAACCTCCCAGAGCAGAGAGTAAGATGAAGGGGGGAAGCCCATCTAGTGGGGGCAAAAAGACAATCAGCATAGCACAATGTAAAAAAAATCCCCAAGAAAAATTCTAAGAACACGGTTAACTTTGTTCTTTCCTATAAGTATACTGTATCAAATAAGTAATTCAAAGCTCATCCAAATTAATGTCACCCACTTTCAACTATTTCTTGAGCATTTAATGTGTAAGAGAAAAAGCACTGTCAGTGATAGAAAAGTTAAGGAGATGGGATCCCTCCTCCTTCCAAGTAACTTACTAACAGGTGACCAATATGGTACAATGTAGTGAATATTTTAACAGATTAATGGATAAATCATTCCATGGCCCAATTTTTAAAACCTATTTACTATGTTATCTGCTTAAACTAATTCATATAATTCTAATTTATAGCAACTATCCCTGTACAACCAGAATACTTGGACTTAATTCTGGAAAAAAAAATTGGTCATATTTGATTTACAATATTAAGTAACAAATTATCAACTGGAAAAACTAGAGGAAAAAAGCCCGCCCCCCCCAAAAAAAAAGTCACAAGCTTAATTTACTAGTAAGAAGATACAAACATTAAAATTTGTTTTTTACTTCCATAAACATCAGAGGTATACAAAATAGAAAACCTACACAAACATTTTAATGTCAGCTTATAAACATAAAACAGTAACACTAATCATTAAAAATATTTAAGGTAATCCTATACATATTTCATTGTATCTCTAACAATATCAAAAAAACGTAAATAAAACAGGATAATAAAGCTCCCCTTGAAGACAGAGTATATGGAGTACTTTATATGTTAAAGTAATATAATCAATTATCTGTTCCATTTTATCAAAATGCAATTAATTTAAGGAGGTCACTGTCTGGTTTTCAGAAATATCCTGTAACTTATATCCAGTCCTGCAAATGTCAAGGAGGATGCCTTAGGAAAGCATTTCAGTTTCAACATTGCATTCAGAAAAAAGTTTAAGAAAAAAAAAAAAAAAGCACAGAATGGAATTCTGACAAAAATGAGTTATAAGAGTAAGTTTAAACTATAAATGATCAAGAAAAGTTATCTGGAGAGATAAGTATGAACAAAATTCTCAGTAGTGCTATTGATCACCTATTTTTCACAAGCCCTTAAGCTAAGCACTTTTGAGACTCTAAAATCAGAATGGAGGGCAGACATTCATAGGACCTTGAGTTCTATATTAATTTTTAAAATTGCTAATTCAGATTATATTCTCCCTCAAAAGATGTTAGTATGTGTTAGTCTAGTAAAATCATGGTGTTTGACATTTCTATAACCAACACCTTTCTTAATTTTTTTTTTATTTATTTATGATAGTCACACAGGGGGAGAGAGAGAGAGAGAGAGAGGCAGAGACACAGGCAGAGGGAGAAGCAGGCTCCACGCACCGGGAGCCCGACGTGGGATTCGATCCCGGGTCTCCAGGATCGCGCCCTGGGCCAAAGGCAGGTGCCAAACCGCTGCACCACCCAGGGATCCCAACCAACACCTTTCACCACTGAAACCCACCTCCAATCCCTCCTTGAATAAGACTAACTCTTGAAAATTAAATGCATGTAAAGTAAATGCAGAACAAACATACCAATTTAAGAATAACTTCTATATTGTTTCTGCTGATAGGTGAAATCCCTTATGCTTCTGGATGTTAAAATTGTTTCCTAAAAAGTACACAATAGCCATAGTTCCAATAATTTAATAAATGACTAATCAAGTAAGAGTGCTTACTGAAGAATCAGGATGGTGAAGCAGAGAGGGGACCATTAGTACATGATCTTGAAGATATTTTATTTGATTCAGAAATTGAAGATATTATGCATAAAGGTAAAGAGTCAGAAAATAGTAGGAGACTTGTAACGTGTGCATGCATGTTTGTGTGTACACATACATACAGGTATAAGGTAATGATATAAACAATCCAGTCACTTAATAGTCCTAAAAGAAAACTCACTTTTCACTTTATACACTATGCTAGATATATTCACTGTTCAGTATGCTGGTATATAACAGATGAGGTTCCTGACTTGTTGGAGCTTTTAGTCCAGTAGGCAATAGTGACCAATAAAAAAAAAATTTCTTCAGCATCACCTAGCTAGGTGCTATGAAGTGGTATGTTTGGGTCCTAGAGCAGCAATTGAGGGAGTCACCAAAACTTGGGATGCCCAAGTCAAACTTCTTGGGGAAGTGTAGTGGAGCTATCACTAAAGTTTACATAGGAATCAGGTAAAAACCAATGAAGGGCAGTTTTTGAGGATGAGCAAATAGGACATGCCAAAGTCCTAGGGTATAAGAACATGATATTTGGTTGATTTTCAAAACCTATTAGCCTGACTAGAGCTTCAACTTTGGAGAACTGGCAGTAGTAAAAATTCAAGTGGAAGGCTATGCAGGTCCTAAGGGCCTTGTGTCTGTTGGGGCTCTGTATAGAAGAGTGGAGAAAGCCTGCAACAGACATAATGGTAAGGAAAGTGAGAAAGCCATGCCCTCTGGAGCTTTAGCACCTCACTTACTAGCTGACAGTGGGAGTTTGAGTCCGTGATTTCTAGGGACATTATCCCTTCTGACAATGAATCCATGAACCAGTAAGATCTGGAAATCAAGTCAATTCTGTGAGGCAGAGAAATATCCCTATAAGGACAAGAATTCTGATTATTGAATAAGCTCTTCAGACATGTCAAATCAAATATTCAAACATACCAATCAACATCCTTTACCCATGTGATGTCCCTCCCTCTAAATAAATCCACCAAGAACAGAAATCCAAGGGGAGGTCTTTTAGCCCCATATAAATGAAAGTCCTCTTGAACAAACACAAGTTCCAGGCAATCACCTCAGCCCTGGCCATGAAGGTAAGGAAATAAAGAGCTTAGATGACTGCATTTTTATCATTGTTTTCATAGCATTACCTTATAAATTACTTCCAGGGTTAGACTAAATACTTTCAACAAATGGTTGAGGGAATGGCTTTAAATTGAGAAAAAAAAAAAAGAAGTCAAGTGAGGTGTGAAACTACATTGGCAAACTTAATCTCTTTGCTATTACATATTTTTGGCATTTACTAAGCATACAGAATAGCTGGATAAAATGGCTTTTATGACAAATACATTCAGATACCATGTTGCAAATATGTTTATATTACAATGGAAGAGACCTCAAAACTCCATGTGGAAAAACAGCTGTTTTGAGAATCAGGAAATACTAGTTCTAGTTATATTTTTGCAACACGCCAGGTGTGTGACATTGGACAAGTTACTTGGTCTCTGTGAAGATTAGTTTCTTCAGCCATAAAAGAATGAAAATGCATATAGCACTGGCATTGACTTCTTCACAGCTATGTTATGATGTTCCCTTAGGAGCATGGAAGCTAACACAATTTGTAAAACCCTAAGTACTTTATAAATCCAAGAGCTCATTATAGACACTCTACACTTACATCAGCACAAGTAATACAGAAGGTATTTCCATTTTTGGTTGAATCCTAGCTTAAGAATGGCACGTGCTTCCACAGGAGATGTACAGGAAGAAAACACCAAAATTGAGTCTAGTCTTCATAGTTCTTAGAATACTCAGGGGAAGAAGGCTTCCCTTTTATGCACTTGAGCACGGTCCACGCAGCCAATTCCAAATAGAAACCCTAAAAGGTGGAAATGACTCTATGGGAATGTTCTGAGCACTCTTCCCTGTTTTCTATTTTGACTGACATCTCTCTTAGCTAATAGCCTTGGGAACACTAGCCCACTGAAGTCAGCACCCAGCACCCAGAAGCCCTTAAAAATTTTAAACTGTACAAAGCTATTTTTTTTTTTTAACCACATGCACTTGGAAAAATACCAAGTCATTTGAAGCCTCAGGAAGGTCTAAATATTTTAACCCAAACCTACTGTGGAGGTAGCAGCATACTTTTTACACCTCTGAATAACCCCTGAAAAAAAATAAAAACAGGTAACAAGGAAAAAAAATCATGGATAAATTTATACTCGGTAACAAACTATCTCTACCTCTAAAATAGAAGTAACCAACCAGTAAAAGCCAGAAGACTTACATGGTACCACTGACATAGGAGGAGGAAAAAAGAGCCTGGAAGTGACCTGAGGACAGGAGAACACCCGAATATTCATCAGGTTGGTATGTGCTGGAAAGGGGCTAACGTGACAACAACAGCTGACATTGGGGGTGGTTAGATCTAAACCAATAATAGATGAACACACAGCCAAAGTACAGTCTAAAAAGGACTCAAGCACTTAGAAGCACTTCCAGACTCACCATTAACCATCCAAGAGCTCTCTTCCAAACAGGATCATGCAGGAGAAACAATTGGGAGTAGATTCAGAAATTAACTGGCTAAGAACAACAGGCACACAGAAGTAAAGTAGAAAAGGCAAAGAGCCAGAAATGTCAGAAAGCTAACCAACATATTTTAAAACATGCCACAAAAACAACAGGAGCTGTAGACGCAGTAAAAATTCCAAAAACTGTCTTGAACTGCATAGATTTCTTTCTTAAAGTTCATGGAAAGCAATTTTGCATAAATATGAGCAGTGGAAAAACATCATGGTCAAATCCTGTAAAAAGTAATTAAAAGAACAAAGATTAAATAACAGCCTTATAGACAACAAAAACACCCAAAAGCCCGCAAAACAAATTATTTCACAACAAGCTAAAAGTCTCAAGTAAATGATACAAGAGGTTAAAAAAAATTACAATTAGGAAAAAACATTACAATGAGTTGATGGAATTCCAAATATATTTAGATTCAAAATAACACTAATAGATCAAACTAGAAAGACAAAAATAATGTATAATGTCTTAACATAAACAAAAGGTGAAAAGGAAGAAAAGTTTCCAATGAAAGGTAAAGAGGAAGAATATGAAACAAGTGAAAAATATTGTAGACAAAATGTACACAATGTATACATAGGAGTTTCTGAAAAGGAAAACAAAGTAAAACAGGAAAAGAACTCTAAAAATTATAATTCAAAAACATTCCTAAAAGTATAAGTGATTTAAAATTATATACCGAACAAGTGCACCATATAACTAACTGACCAACCAGATCAACACCAAAATGTGTTCCAGTAAAACTACTGAACTTTAAATACAAAGAAAAAGTCTATAGACAGTCTAGATAAAAAGACAAAGCAATTTATAAGAAAAATAATCTTTCAACATCTATGTTGCTATGCCTAAGAAGGTAACATATTTAAGAGAAACAAGCAAAGAGAATGTATGTAAAAGATTTTATAACCAGTAAAAATGAATTTCAATTACAAAGGGCACACACACACACACACACACACAAAATCTTAAAGACTCACATACTATTGCTCCCATGAACTTTTTCTGAGGACTCTTTCACAGAATCAAATTGTCAGCCAAAATAACTAAGTAGCTTTCAAAATGAATTCCCATGATTAACTGTAGCACGAACACTAAATAAGATTAAGAGGAAGGGACTATTATGACTACGCGCTCTGACGATGTAGATATGGTACAACTATTTTTATATGGAGGGAAGAATATAGGGAGAACAAATTCAAGAATAAAATTGATAGTAGCTGTATTGATATTATTTTGAACCCGTTTTATGTATAATATGGGATAAAGCAGAAGAGTTATTTAGAGATATTCTTTCTTCTTGTTCTCAAATACCAGTATTCTCACTGTGGAAGGAAAAAAAACAGAAGCAACAAATTGAAATAAAAATATTACAGTTCTGAATTTATATTGAAAATATTTAGTATTACCTTTCAATTATTTTTTTCAATTATTTTATATTTAAGTAGAAAACTAGTTATTTCTCTCTTCACTAAAAAGGCATAGAACAATGACCAACCCAGAAGTAATGAGAATTCTTAGTGCCCAGAATACAGCCTTGCATTACAATTTTTCCAGGTCTGGGGCAGGAAAAGTGTGAGGTAATACGGGACCATCCTGTTCAATCTTATATTAAGGATATCATCAAAAACATGTTCAAAGAACTCAACAACCAATTTAACGAGACTCAAATTACACAAAACTTGAGTTTCCAGAAGGTAAGATTAAAACTAGTAAAATATAATTAAATTCATAATGACATTCTTATTAAGCTAATTATCACTCTGAAAGGAGGAGAGTGACTTTTAAAATGGTAAATTAGTTTCCTATCTTAAAAACAACATTATCCTGCCTTTTTGTAATTAACTATAGCACTGGGTAACCAAATAGATGAAGCAGTTTAGCTTCATATTAAGGTGTTCCAAATATTCAGTTTAAATAAAATGATAGAATTGGACTAGCAGCATTTTTCAACAATAAATTAGGTCTAGGCAGTGCACAGCAATGGCCACTAGAATCACAAAAATAGAGACAATCAATTTGTGCCTCTTATTTTAAAACAAAACCCAAAACAATACCTCACCACTAGTAATGTTGCTGAAACTTGAAGATCCAGCTACCATTTGTAAATACAGAGGACAGGAAAAAAAGACAAACTGAACTATACCAGCAGTATAAAATCACAAATATTTATCACATGTAAGAAACTCTACAAATCAAACAAAGATTTTCTAAGAACCTGAAAAGAGAATGATGGAAGAAGAATCTTCTGACTACTGGAGATTTAAAGGATATATTGGGTTTTTATTGTTTTTGTTGTTTGTTTTTTGTTTTGCTTTTATTTTCTTCATGAGCAAGACTAAGGTAGAGCACCTCACGATACATGCACTGGTGTGAAAAAAAAAAAAAACAAATGCAGGAGAGTGATTACTATAAAAGTCAGAATATTAGTTTTGATGGGAAAGAGGCAGATATGAATGAGATAAGGCACATTGAAGATTTATGGGTTGTCTGAACAAGAACCAATTTCTTAATGTGAATTGTGATTACTGGACCACTTTTAAATAATTCCCTAAGCTCTCCATTAGTTTTAGAAATTTTGATTTTAAAAAAATTTCAAAAATTTAACCCAGTCATTTATAACTCTATGATTAATTCTACACTGATAAGTTTATTATAGAGAAAGAAAAATATTTTAAGATATTTTAATTACTTAATAAATGCAAGATAATTAGCCATTTGACAAAAAAACACACATTCACGTGTAACTAGAAACTTATTTAAAATAAAAACTGTCTAATTCTTATTTCTGAGTACAATATTTTGCACATAAAAATCATTTAATTTTTAGCAAAGTTCAGAATTCAACTAAAGACAAATTATAGTTCTAGTTTCAAGCTTCTAGATCTTGTAGTTAAAACTTTCAACAAACTACTTAATTTTTTAATGGAGCTAACTTGTCCTTCAGAGTTAATAAACTCATTAAGAGACAAAGCCTCCACTAATTATTGTGTAAGTGTCTGAAAAATACTATTGGTACTTTAGTCTCAAACTACATTTTGATTCACAATCACAGTAATAAGATACCATCACATATACTCTCATGAGGATTTAATTAAAAAAAAAACAAACTGCTATACTTTTTCACCACAGTAGTAAGTGCACAACCTTATTTTCTTTTCTCAAAATACTTCCAAGAAATACAATGATCCATCTAAAAGGCCTATAATTGTCCATCATTCTTGTGTGTGGTATGTCAAAATCTAATAATGGAGAAGACAGCTTCTTGCAAAACTAACCTACTCTTCATATGATCCAGCAGTCATGCTCCTTGGTAGTTGCCTAAAGGAATTGGAAAGCTACATTCACACAAAAACCTGCTAATGAGTGTTTACAGCAGTTTTATTCACAATTGCCAAACTTTAGGAGCAAACAACATGTCCTTCAGCAGGTAGATGGGTCAACTTTATATATATATATATATATATATATATATATATATATATATATATATATTCATAAATATATTTGATTTTATAAATATTTGATATTTAACATTGTATTTATAAAATCAAATATTTATATATTATGTTATTATATATAATTTATATATTATAAATATATATTTGATTTTATAAATATTTGGTTTTTATTAAAAATAATTTGATTAAAATATATATTTTTATAAATATATATATATACACGAGACAGAGATAATAGAAGATTATTCATCACTAAAAAGATATGAGCTATCAAGTCACGAAAACATGGAAGAAACTTAAATGATTATTACTTGTGGAAAAAAATAATCACCCTGAAAAAGCTATATACTATAGGATTCCAACTTTGACAATTTATATATAAATTGACAATGTGTATATAATATATATTTTATATATATATTCATAAATATATTTGATTTTATAAATATTTGATTTTTAACATTGTATTTATAAAATCAAATATTTATATATTATAAATTATATATAATTTATATATTATAAAAAATAAATATATATTTGATTTTATAAATATTTGGTTTTTATTAAAAATAATTTGATTAAAATATATATTTTTATAAATATATATATATATATATATACACACACACACGAGAGAGAGATAATAGATTATTCATCACTAAAAAGATATGAGCTATCAAGTCACGAAAACATGGAAGAAACTTAAATGATTATTATTTGTGAAAAAAAAAATCACCCTGAAAAAGCTATATACTATAGGATTCCAACTTTGACAATTTGGAAAACTATGAAGACAGGAAAAAAAAAATCAGTCACTGCCAGTGGTTGAGGGCATAGGGAGGAAGATGAATAGGAAGAACATGGAGTATTTTTATGGTAGTAAAAAACTGCCTGTATGATATGAGAAGGATGAATACAAAACATTATACGTTTGTCCAAACCAATAAAACATGTAACACCAACAGTGACCCATAATGTAAAGTAGGGACTTTGTGGGGTTATGGTAGGTCAGTGTCTAGGTCCCTCCACTGTAAGAGATCTACAACTCTAGTAGAGAACGTTGATAATGAGGGAGGCTATGTTATGTTTGGGGGCAGGGGATAAAGCAAAATAACTATAAGCTTCCTCTCCATTTTGCATTATCTTTCAATTGCTCTAAATGAATCTTTTTATAAAATTGAATAATGTGACTTACAAGAATTTTAGAGTACAATTTTGCTGTCAATAGGATCTCAGCTAAATTCTGGTTCTTTTCCTTTGTATAACCTGAACCTGTTTCCTTATATTTAAAGATCATAAGGAGGGGCAGCCCAGGTGACTCAGCGGTTTAGCACCGCCTTCAGGCCAGAACCTGATCCTAGAGACCTGGGATCCAGTCCCTCGTCAAGCTCCCTGCATGGAGCCTGCTTCTCCCTGCGCCAGTGTCTCTGCCTCTCTCTCAGTCTCTCATGAATAAATAAAATCCTAAAAAAAAAAATAAAGATAATAAGGATTAAAGGAAATAATATAAAACATGTATCACAGCAAATAATATGTAAACATTCAAATATTTTAAAAGCATTTATAATGGCATACGTCGTATTTCAGGGGATAGGAGTGAATTATAATAGAAAACTGGAAGACCAGTAAGTCTGGGTCCTTCTTCAGTGTAGGAAAACAAGTAATGTTAATGATCAGACATTTTAATCACATGATTAACTTTACTAATATAAATATTCAAGATGTTTTCATTAGTGAAATATTGTGTTTTTTTTTTCCAATTCACTATTTTTATCATTTTTTTTAAACACAATCCTCTTTATAAAGATTTACAGTTGGGGGATCCCTGGGTGGCTCAGCGGTTTAGTGCCTGCCTTTGGCCCAGGGTGCGATCCTGGAGTCCCGGGATCGAGTCACACGCCGGGCTCCTTGCATGGAGTCTGCTTCTATCTCTGCGTGTGTCTGTCTGTCTCTCTCTCTCTCTCTCTCTCTCTCTCTCTCTATATATATATATATATATATATACACACACACACACACATATATGTATATGTATATATGTGTGTGTATATATATGTGTGTGTGTATATATGTATAATATATATATAATATATTATATATCTCTACATGAATAAATAAATATTAAAAAAAAGATTTACAATCTTATTTGCTGTAACTTAGAAAAAAAATCAAGGTAAATTTTGACATTAGGAAAGTATAGACATACCAAACACTAAATGAAATTCTAGTAGTGAAATTCTATTGGTAGAAATATCTATAATGTAAAATTCTATTTAACTTCATATTTTTAAAAAATAAACTCAGTAAAGAACTGAACCATGGATTAGAAATAAAATATCCAAGACAGTCTCAACTATTTAAGTGATATATTTTAATTTGTGATTTCTTTCACCCATGTGATTAGAACTGTTTTATTTAGAAAAACTCCAATTTTGGCTCAAGTTTTTTACTAAGTTAATTTTTCTCTAAGTTATTTTTGTGATAGTCAAAGAGCACATTCCACATGATTTCAATTTTTTGAAATATAATGAAGCTAATTTTATGATTCAATATGTCTTATATTGTTGAATACTCAATGAGCTTGTAAGAAGAATGTGTATTCTGTAGTTGATGTTTATGTTCTGTAAACAAGAATGGGGTTAAGGTAGTGGACAATGTTGCTCCATTATTCTATTAGATTTTTAATATATTTGTTCAACTGATTATTAAGAGAAGGGTATTAAAGTCTCCAACCATTTTCTTTTAAGTAGACTCTATACCCAAGGTGGAGCCCAATGTGAGGCTTGAACTCAGGACCTTAGATCAAGACCTGAGCTGAGATCAAGAATCAGATGCTTTACTGACTAAGCCTCCAGGTGCTCTCAGTCTCAAACTACTTGATTTCTCCTGTCAGTTTTTGCTCTTTTGGTTTAGGTTTTTTTGTGTGGTTGTTTAAGCTTATTACTTTCGTAACTCTGTTAAGTACACATGTAACAAGTCTTCATGATTATTTTACATTTTTAGTCTATGTCCTTTATTTGTCCCTTAAGTTATTTCAATAATTTTTTAAAGATTTTATTCATTTATTTATGAGAAACAGAGGCAGAGACACAGAGGGAGAAGCAAGCTCCACGCAGGGAGCCCAACGTGGGACTCAACCCCAGGTCTCCAGGATCATGCCCTGTGCTGAAGGCAGTGCCAAACCACTGAGCCACCCGTCTGCCCCTATTTCAATAATTTTAAACCAAATTTATTACTATGCACCTATTTCTAGTAGTACATCTGGCTTAAGTCTACTCTGCCTGATTTAGTGGAACCACACAAGTGCTTTTGCTTACTATTTACACAGCACATATTTGCCATTCTTTTACTTTTCATTTGTCTCAATCTTTGTTTAAAAGACAACCTAACTTTTTTTTGTCCATTTATATAACCTGATTTTAATTGTAACATTTACTCCATTCACATGGGATGTATTTAATAGGCATCTCCCTATTTACCTTCTATTTTTCCACTGTGTTCTTTGGTCCTTTGTTCTTTTATTCTCATTTTAGATTAAGCAAAATTTTAGTCCTCTATTTTTCATTTTCAATTGACTATTTAGCCATACTTCATTTTATTGTGTTTGCTTTCAGGATCATAGTATGTATCCAGCTTCCTAAGAATTAAGAATATTCTCACTTTATATAAAATGGAAACCTTACAACTAGTGTGCTTCCACCTAATTGCCTTGTTTGTGCTTCATTTCCTCCCAAACAACTTGTTTTAAGAAAAAAATTTTCCATACAAGGATCTTGTGTAATTACCCATATAGTTACCCTTTCTAGTCCTGCTCATTAAATTTTCAATTTACTATCATTTCTTTTCACCCAGAAAAAAAAAAAAAAACCCAAACAACTTTCTTCAGCACTTCTTTTGTAACAGGCCTACTGGTGAGGAGTTATCTAAATATCTTTTCATTTAAGAATACAACTATTTTACTACAATTTTTGGAGGGTATTTTCAAGTATATACAGGATTCTAAAGCGACACTTTGACTTCCCTCTCTGCACTTCAAACATGTTAAATGTATTCTGTCCTCCATTGTTCTTGTTCAGGTGTCATTGTTTTCATTGTAATCCTGCATGTGACTCATAGGTCTTTTCCTTTTAAGATTTTCCTCATGTATCAAATCATCACATCATATACTTTTAAACTTACACAATGTTATAGGCCAATTTTATCTCCATAAAGCTGGGAGGGGGAGAATTTTCTCTTTATATTTGGTTTTTGGCAGTTTGCTATGTGCTTCAGTATGGTTTTACTTGTATTGATCCTGCTTATATTAGTTCCCAAACTTGGGGCTTTTTTTTCCTCTGTTGGAAGAATGAAGAAAAAGCACTCTAAATCTTCTTCAGAGAGTTTAACTTTTTAGCCAGATCTTTAGTGCCAACCAAAAGCCTGTCTCCAATAAAGGAGATACTTAACCATCCTTAACATCTCAAGGGAACACATAAATTCAATTGGGTATCATCCATATACTCTGTTTTAAGCTAAGATCAGTCGAGTCAAGCGTCAGGTAATGTAAATAAGTCATATGATTTTACTTTGAACTTTGCTTGCATCTTACCATGCCCCAATGGTGAGAGAGAGGTTCAAGATGGAGAATCTGTTATAGAATTTACTTTGAAGAAAAACCTTAGTTTCTCTTGGATAATTGTTTTATTACTCAATAATAGGGCAGCCTGAACGTCAACCCTCACAGTTAGACTACCTTTATTATCATTCCTGCCTTGGTAACAATTTTATTTTCACTTTTATTTTTCTTTAAAGATCCTGTTTATCTAAGAAAGGGAGGGGGAGCAGGGGAGAGGGAAAGAGTGGGGGAGGGAGAGAGAGAGAGAGAGAGAGAGAGAGAACATGTGCAGGGAGGGGAGGCAGAGAGAGAAGAAAGAAACCAAGCAAACAAGCAAACTCCTCCTTGAGTCTGATACAGGTTCAATGCCACAACTCTCAGATAATGACCTGAGGCCCCCCCGCCCCCCCCAAAAAAAGTCAGACTCTCAACCACATGAACCACTCAAGTGTCCCTATTTTCACTTTTAATATTAATGTCATGTTTTTGCTAATTTCTTCCTACACCGATTACCAGTAAAACAAGGCAGAAAATACACGAAAGAGAAGACAAAGACACACACACACACACACACACACGCATGACAGACAAGTTTCTGGAAAGAGAATCCATCCCCAAATGTGGTAGTCACTCTCAACCAGGAGAAAACTTAGTGTTTGGAGACATTTTTTTTTTAATTTTCACAACTGGGAGGGTTCTACTGGCATCTACTGGCATTCTACTGGGTAGAGACGGGGGTGGGGGTGGGGGGATGCTGCTTAACATCTTACTATGCACAGGACAGCTGAACTACTAAGAATTATCCATTCCTAAGTATCAATAGGGCCACTGTTGAGAAATGCTGCTTTAGGCTATTTCCATTGCCTACTTGTGAAGCTATTTTGTTACCATAACTGTAGATATAAATAAATTATCACCAATCAGTACACAAATTGGCAATCCAAGAAATTAAGAGACTGACTACTTCATTTCCGTTTTGGAAGCTAGGCTTATGTTTAAAATAATCAAAGGTATATGGATGCTACTTTCTATTCTCTGAATATCGGATCCAAGCTTCTGTCTCTGAGGTTTTTGGTTTTGTTTTTGCTTTGTTTCACAAGCCTGGTAAAGGAGCTGCAATCAGTTTACGTGTGTTGAATGATATTACTAGACTGACTTGAATAGTCACACTCCAAAACACAATGGGTAATTTATTGAAGACAAAATTTACAAGGTATGAGATATGGCTAAAAACATCTAGGTACAACTGACTTCCAGGTATACCTATTTGCATTCCTCTGATTAATCTCAACAGTAGAATGGAAACATTTCATGCACATTACAACAGGTTTTAATTTCCTTTACTGCTAACTCTTTGGGAGTTAGCATTCTCATTCAGAATGAAGAAATATTATCCATCTTACCAAAAATATTGAAATCATTTAGGATTATTTTTTACCATTTACATTGTGGTTATTATTTCCTTAAAAAAAATGACTATTGACTCCTCTAATTTAGCACATTCTTAAAATGATGCAGAGTCAGGTTTTGAGCACTCCAGTGAACTCAAGTTTAAGTGAATAACTAAAGAATATATTTGCTCACAGTATGTTTGGTTCTCTAGATAAATATACCTTATGAAAAATGTGTTTAATTTCATCTGTTACTGCCAGAAGACTTGGCTACCGTCCTTATATAGCTAGAGTGGAAATCAGGACCTGCTGAGAAATCATTCTCAAAGACAGAATGTGCTACTTCAGAATACTGGCTTGAAAACACCACAGATTTTTCAATTAAGTTCTTAGGAAAACATTTTATATAAAGGTTCAGCACATTTTCTCCCCAAAAGGTAAAATAAACTGACTAGCATTCTAATCACATGGTGCTAACAAGTTATAAGTTAAATTGAGGGACATGGTCTTAATGCTGGTCATGGAACCACCATCATATCTAATTAGGTAGTCTTGAACTTGCAAAGTCCATAGATCAACTGAATAAATAACAAAAGTTTAATGCTACACTCTTCAGACACTAGGTTAAAGAGAATGCGCAGCTAGAAAATGTTGAAATCCTGATGGGCCTCAAATCCGAAAAGGTGCTAATTTTTAACTTTAAACTTTTCAAAGATCTCTCTTTGAGTTTAAATTTACATTGCACACCTAAATAGACATTCAGCAATTTTAAGGTTGAACTATATTCAATGTTCCCAGAAAAATTAGATTGCCTTTCAGTATTATACATGGAACTCAGGTAAACTTGCTTCAAGTTCTGCATCAAAAAAAGGGTTTTCTTAATGACTTTTTTAAAAAGATGAACAAATTGATAATTCTACTATAATGCTTTTTATGGAACTTCGAGGTTAAAAGTGATACTATGGTTTTAATGTATCAGAATTATACTCAAAGTAGATCATAACCATTAACATTTTTTGCTTCAATAATTCAGATAAGTGTAAATACGAGTCATAGCCACTTATTAACATTGTGTGGGACATGATTGCATCTTTGTAATATTAACACTGAAGTACCCAAATGTAAGTGCTGAATAACTTGGGGGGAAAAAAAGGCCATAAAACACTTGCTAGAAGAATATGATGAAAACATAAAACATTTGTGGTTCCCTTTTAGCTTGGGATATGTGCAAAGAGAGGACTATGTATGTATATGTAGGATTTTATTTTTACTGAATAAAACAAAACATATGGCTGTTTAAGCAGAATATAACTGCTATCCCAATTGGGATAGCCTGATGTGATCTATTTTCCAAAGACCTATTCTATTTAAAGTTAAGTATTCATTTATCATCCCATATGGTTGTCTTTTAATTGCTACTAAAACCTAGTATAATATTGTTAGGGGGAAAAGTCCACATTAACTACCACCTTGAATGTTCTTCAAAGTTAAGCCATTTCTCCCCCTCAATTATACTATGTTCACAGTATACATTCAATAACTTTAAGATGACTGGTTCAATAAAAGAAAAAAAAAACTGGCTAACAATTTTAAAAAAGAAGTTAACATCTTAAAATGCTTCCATGCCTTTTTTCACTTTCAAATAGCTGCTGCACAGCTTTCTGTGAAGAACTGGGTGCTCGTAGCATCTGTCTAAGCTCTGGTAACTTTCTGCTATAATAGGTCTGGTTTATTCTGCTTTTGGAATCATGTGACTTTGTACCACCATGTCACTCAAGGTAATTGCTCCAGTCCAAGGAGGATGCCATTTCATTGATTAGGAGTAAAGATTTTAGTGTTTCTAATGTTTGGCAACGGGAGACTGGTTTGAGACTTGGTTATACTGCCTTCTGAGTCCATAAAGAAGACCTGATTAATCAAAAGGCCTTTATTTGGATTTCTATTTTTCATGGGTTGGGTATCCTCCATGGGTTGGGCTTACTTTATGGCAGATATTGTTGGATATTAGTTAAGATATATTAGTTTATTTAATATTCATTGTAATCCTATGGGGAAAGATTATTATAACCATACCACAAATGACTTAATGATCACCACCATTGGCTTTGATGACTCAGAATTACCTCTAGAATACAACTTAATCCCAGAAACTGTGGTTATAATGAAACCACACAGTGGTAAACACCTGAACAAAAAACAGGAAGCTATCATGCAAAGACTAAAAATGAACGGAAACTACACAAGAAGTCAGTATTTAGTATGAATCATGAAAAACCCTGGATCCATCAGAAGATAGAAAGGTGTTTCAAAGTATCTGGGGTGCTATTAGTGAAGGGAGAGGGATATGAAGTGGGGTCCTAGAGTAGACAAAAGTCAATTCCTGTAGGTACTGAGAGATCATGGAAAGGAATTTAGATTTTATTTAAGATGTGGTGTACAGCCATTGGAATGTTTTAACCAGAACAGAAGGATGGAGCTGCAATGGGAGAGAAATCATGCTGACTTTGGGAGCAAAGCAGTACCTCATCGGGTCACTTAGGTGCAAATTTAGTTCATCTTCCTAAAGTCCATTCACCTTGTTTTAAAGGAATGGTTCTTACCGATTACAAACCGTTGTTTCAAGTTGTAAATAAAAAAAATGTCAACAAGTACTTTTGAATTCCTTGTTAAACAAATGATAACAAGTACACCATTCCTTCTAAGTCCTGACCACATGTCGTCTCCTCAGAGCTTTATCTGTCCAGATCAGCTCCACATGGACTGCTCTTTCCCCAGGGACTCCTGTAGTATTTCATGGCCACATAGAATCATTTTAAAGTTTGTATTTTATCAGAGCACTATATGCATGTTTACTATGTTGTAATTTAAAAGTATTATCCTAGATCTGCAACCAATCTTAAGTGCAAGGCATACAACAACGTCTCTAGCACAGCATCTGGCACAAATTAAATAATTATTAAACCTAAGTTTTATTTTTTGGGGGCCCAGCCCTCTGCTTATACTTGCATTGTGCCTCTTCCCTTCTCCCAAGAACTTTCCCCAGTAGGGAAAGCAGAAAAGAGGTACTGAGTCATTATTCGAAGAGTTATATGCCCATTTAAACAATAGAAACTGGAAAATTAGTAATGTTAAAACGGAAAAAAGTAAACGACAAACTAAAGATTTTCTGTTGCATCATCAGCATCTTGAAGGCACTAGATTTTAATTAATTCTTAACTATCAACTTTGATTCCTTTCTGCAAGTTCCTAGTAAAGCTGAAAAAGCTAGCACATTGTTGAAAGTTTTTAGTATGAAGACAAAATAATCCACACCCAAAGAGCCAATATTTTAGCTAATTACTCAGAAATGCAATGCAGTTCAAAAACAAGAGGGCAGAAAATGGTCATGTGCCAAGGAATGAATCATCCGAACACATAAACGGCACCTACTGTACATGTTCAGAGGGTTTTAGCATCTGACTTTCTCATATACTCCAGCAGAGACATCAGTAACCTAAACATCCTAGATTAAACATTTCAGACCCTGAATCGCTTTAAGCCATGTGAAGCAATAAACCTTCAAGATAAAAGACAAATAAAATGGCAGAGTTCGCTGAAAAGCCATGTGCAGACCATGTTTATCTTTGATTTACTGAACAAAGGGTGAATGCTAAAAGCCCCTTTTGTTACCCTTCTTTGGAAATATTAACAGAGTTAGTAAGATCATACACTGCATGGTGTTAAGAAATAAACATTATCAATTTTCCTGACATTGCTGAATGCAGCCTAAACTCAACTTAGGACAAATTTCAGGAGAAGATCTAATAATCACTGAAGAAATAGAATGATCAGAATGTAATACAAATATGGCTTTATTACAGGCTCAGGCAAGACTGAACACTCACAATTATATAATATTTAATGTTTTATTTTATTTTCTACAGTACCTATACAAGCCATCAGTCATGAAAAATATTAAGAAGCACACATTTCAATACCACATAATTAAAATAAATGTGGGTTGCTATATTTTGCTTACTTTGCATTTGTGATTTATATGTTTTCCTGAATACATAGTTAAGGGAATATATGCTCAGTAGGAGAAGTAATATCACCACTGCATGCTCAACAAATCATCAACAGAAGTGTTGCATGCACTACCATTTACTTGGAGCAAATGGTTGTTTTTCTAAAAACACATTATTTATGAGAGCATCAGATGCAATCTGCATACTAATGTCATCTTGTATTTCACAGAATCACCCACATGGTTTAGTGATTTTTCTCTTTCCACAATAACAACCTCCCTCCACCACCACCACCACCCCCAATTAGCTCCATCCCCACTTAGATTTCCATGATTCAAGGAGCTGTCTCAGGTATATCAAAAATAGTTGAAAAACAGCCATGGAGAAATAATTCAAATCACAAAAACATCCTAAATCCTAAAAATTCCTTTCTTTATCCAATCACTTTATTTCTACAAATAAAGATCCATCACTACCCAATCTTAAAGGCCTCCAGTATAAATCTAGATAAAGTTAGCAATTAAAACAGACTATACAAAGTATGCTGACAAATTTATATAATCAAGTTCAAAATACTGAAAAGCTAAGTACAAGGATCTAGACTATGCGATCACAAGAAAAAAAGATTATTTCATTTGCCAGTATTAATATATTAAACAATAATGTTTAAATTTTACCTTCACCCAAAGGCATATAATTTCCTTTTTCTTAAAAACGTATTATCTGTCTTAGACTCATTTTTAAGAAGAATGGCTACGCAGTATAGAGGTTGGCACGGTCACAAATCAGTGGCTTAGTACCAAAATCTAACACTGCCTAGCAACCTCCCCTTATTACAAAAAGCACAACAGTATAATAACGGTGGTTTGAGGAGAGTAAGACCTAATAAAAATTTACATAAAATAAGTGACTTTATAAAGGGCAAATATTCATCTGCTTAATATACTCTGATTTTCATAAGCCAATGAAAATGCAAATCCAATAGAACTTGAATTCTGATCACTAGAAAGCTTTTCATTGCCTGATAGTTTTTTGGATTTTATGTGCAGTCATCTGTGTTTTATTCTGTCAAAACTGATTCCTCAATAGGTTTTGAGGAACAGTAACATGAAAATTTCAGTAAATAATTTAGTGATAACTCAGAATTGAGACCCTTGAGCAGTTACTATCTAAGCCAAATTAACTGCAATAAATCATCAATTTCTCACGGTTTGTATACTTACATGAGACCTGCTACAAACTGACTTGTGTGCTCCCCAAAATTCTTATGTCAAAGCCTTAGCCCTCAAGGTGATTGTATTCGGATGTTGACCTTTGGAAGATACTCAGGTTTAGATAAGCTCAGGAGAGTGATGTCCTCATTATGCAATTAGTGCCCTTACAGAAGGGATACCAGAGAGCATGTGATTTCTGGCTCTCCAATTTGAGGATACTCTGAGAAGGCAGTGCATAAAATCCAGGAGGAAAGTTCTTACTGTAACCTTGGACATCAAGTCTCCAGAACAGTTGTTTAAACCACACAGCTTGCGTTTGCTACTTTTGTTATAGCAGCCTGAGAAGACTAATTCAAGAGCCCTATAGAACATAACTTCTCTAAACTATATAGGAGTATCATCAGAAATATAAATTACTGGCTTATCTTCATGTTCATTTTCATCCTTAACAGTTACCATTCTTAAGATGATGATTCCTACATTATACTTTCCTAAGGTTTTTTTTTTTTTTTTTGCGTTCCTAAGTCTTGTTATAGGAGAACCATTTTTTCCATAATATTATTCTAGATTGAATATTTTCAACTATACAAATCAAATATTGAATATCAGTAATTTATCTTTAACATCAATATTTGAACCTAATCTTTACAAAATTTCTAAGGAAACGAATAATTTTTAAAGTCAATTTTAACCACTAACAGAAATGTCAGTTTGATTATACATAAGGATATGGACATTTTCAACCTACTTTAAAGAAACTATCCAACCAGATAGAATGAATAACCAATCTGGTTTACTTGATCTCTCTTGGTTTTAGCACTTTAAGTCCTCCATCCTAGAATCCTCTTCAGCCCAGGGTAAACCAGGACAGGTGGTCAACCTAACCATACATTACTTTATCATTTTTATCCTAGGTCATGAAGTATCTGTGATTCTCATTTCTTACAGACCCAGAGTAAGTATCAACTTTCATACTATATTATTTTATCTATCTATCTATCCACCTGCCTCAGACTTTAACCTTTCTTCTATATACATTTTAGAGCCAACTGAAAAGGGACATTAGAAATTATTTCCCCTAGTAGCTAAATTGCAAGTAAACCACTTATAGTTTACAGAGATCAAAGTTTGTAGATCAACTGTAGAAAGAAGGCTCTTCTCAGTTTAGTTTTTAAGGAACTTCCTGAAGATAGTCTAATAAAAAATAAGTAAATAACCCTGATGAAATTCCTGGCAGCTAAAAGGTGATGAGGATTTTATTTTATTTTATTTTATTTTTATAAGTTATTTTTTATTGGTGTTCAATTTGCCAACATATAGAATAACACCCAGTGCTCATCCCGTCAAGTGCCCACCTCAGTGCCCGTCACCCAGTCATCCCCACCCCCCGCCCACCCCCCCTTCCACCACCCCTAGTTCATTTCCTAGAGTTAGGAGTCTTTCATGTTCCATCAGTGATGAGGATTTTAAAAGGTATCACACTATCATGTAAAATTCAGTGTAACTATCAGTAGAATCTGATCAGGAATTTTTTTTAATTTAGATAAACCTTATAATTCATACAGGGTAAATGACCAACTGTTGAGACAAAAATGAAAAAGAATCAGTTGTTTGGAAGATATACATTATAGAGCAATAGTAATCAACTCCATAGGTCTTAATTGCTTTAGGAACAAATTGTGGGTTGCAGAGTTTGTAGGAAATGTAAAGGAGGAGGAAGAAAGGGGCTATTGATAGAGTTAACATAGGATATGGCTCCATTTATAAGAAAGAAAGAGGGAGAGAGGTCTAAAAGAAAATGATCACCAAAATTGTAGGAGTGTTTATCTCAGGATAAAGAAGTTACATATGATTTTTACTTTCATATATTTTAAAAAACAGAGGATGTATTCTTTACCCATCGATTTCTATACTTCAGAAAATTAAAGACTAGGGGATAAATTTTGTCTTGTTTTACATTATCTTGTGGAGAATACAAGGCATTAAATAGTCCAGATGGGCTCTAATTAAAAATTTCCAGTTTCATAATTGGTTTATAAGTTCACATATTTGAAATAGAATCAATGTCAGTAATATTTATAAACCCAATCATGGACATAGCAAGATATAAAATATATAGATGTAATTTTTTTTCTGAATTTGAAAGCACACTACAAAATTCTAATAATTAAGGAGGGGTGCCTGGGTAGCTCAGTCCATTAAGCACCCAACTCTTAATTTTGGTTCAGTGCATGATCTCAGGGTTTTGGATCAGGGCCAATATGGAGTTCTGTGCTCAGCACAGGGTCTGCTTATGATTCTCTCTCTCCCCCTTTCCTTCTGTCCCTCGTGCTTTCACACCCTCATGTACACCCTCATGTACCCTCTCAAATAACATGTTAAAAAATAAATTAATAAACACTTTAGTTCATACTCTATTAACTATATGTGTAAATACACATATGTACATATGTAAATATATATACACACATGTGTATATGCAGAAATACATGCATATACTGCTTACTCTTGAAAAATGGGGAGGTTAAGCACCCAACCCTCTGAACAGTCAAATTCCCTAGTCAAAAATCCATGCGTAATTTTGACTCCCCAAAAACTTCTAATGGCCGACTATTGACCAAAAGCCTATCAGTAACATTTAACTAGCATGTATTTTGCAGGCCATATGTATAACTATTATATGCTTACAATAAACTAGAGACAAGAATATGTTAGGAAAATCAAAAGAGGAAGTGCGTTTATAATACTGTCCTATATTTTTTTGAAAAAAAAAAATAAAAGTCCATATATAGATGGACCCATGAAGTTCAAATCCTTGTTGTCTGAGGGTCAACTGTATTTCCAGTATCAAGTTACCTTAACTAAAGTCATTCTATCTTTCAGGGAATGAATGGTAAATTAAAATTATTCTGCCTAAGCTTCCTATGCCCAAAAAAGCCAATTTAGTAAGTAAACCATTTTATTTATGTCATGTTCATAGTGTCATTCAATTTTGACTTACATTTTTAAATACCATGACTTGCATTCTTGATTACTTCTTTAAAATATGCTGTATCTTCATAGAGATTTATTAGGTTATTTAAGCGTCCCTCAACAGCCAGAATGTAGTTAAGCTAACTATCAAATGCCCAGGACTGAGTACCTCTCAGTGAGTATTATTGTTTTTCTAGCTTGATGCCTTTGCCACCATGAGGACAGGGCTGAGCAGAGGCTTTGGGCTGAAGATTTAATTGGCTTTTTATGAAGCCTGGATGGAAAATTTCTCCAGCAGGGTGCCATCTTCAAATTCACCAGGTTAAACTCAAACATTTGGAATTTGAAATCTCTCTGTCCCCTTACAGCACCACCTTTTAACTAGGAGTAAACAAATCCATCAGTGGAAAGAGCACCCGGGCATCAGAGCAGCAAGCTATGCACTGCTTCAATCCTTTAATAGCCGTCTTCTGGGAAAGATGTTGGAGAAATTAAAATCCAAAGAAGCCCAATCAGTGTTATCTCTTTCCCCTGTGCTCTGAACCAATTGAAAAATAAGACAAATACACAAGACAAACTGGAGTCGAAAATACCATCCTTGTCACTAGTAAAGATTGAGTTGGGAAATAGAACGTAATGTGAAAACTGACCAGGCATGAAAACCCCCTGCCCTCCAGGGACATACTATACACAGCAAAGTTTGAGTCTACAGAGCAAAACATTTGCACAAGTCACTGTTTCCACTCACCCAGAGAGGATAGAAAAAGTTTTTTTTTTTTTTTAATTCCAATTCCTTTAAGATTACTGATAGCCTTGCTTCTGACAATTGATAAATGTCAATAAGTGTTATTTCCTCCCAGCCAGAGAAGTCCATTAATCCCAAGTGGAAAGAGTAAGAAGTAAAGTAAAAGGCCACGCACGTTTAGGAGAAATTCCTTCTCAGAGAAACCAAAAAGGTAGCACCTCATATCTCAGTTTACAGCAATCAATCCAAGTGGAACTATATCCCGCAAGGAAGAGCCCTTGACCCTATAGCCCCACACAAAGCTTTACCAGGGAAATTTAGGAGAGAAGGGTCAGAAAAGTAAAGACCCCCGTCCTACCATCATGTCAGAGACTTGACAAGGACCAGGGTACTTTGCTGCATAAGCAGCTTATATTCACATTGCAGGGGAAGGAGCCCCACACACTGTGATTGCTCTTCTTATAGAGCACACATTACAACAATCTCTTGGAGTGCCAGCTATTTACAGGGGTCGGCGGAGGAAAGCAAGTTGCCGACCACCTATAGACCGTATCTTCAGGTATGGTCCATACTCACAAAGGAAAGGAAACCACGATACTAAGTTATAGGTATAGCCTCTCCTGCTGGACGCCCTACTGTCCAAACTACCCATAGTGCTTTCACAGGGTCATTGCTTAAGAATTCCAGTTGTTCCATCAATTTCTCTTATTAAAATGTAAAAGAATTATCAAGTTTTCCTGCTATAATTTCAGATATTCTGAAAGAGCTGAGCTCATGTGAACATTTAAAACATGCTGATGGAACACCATTTAGTAGCAACACTTCTTTAACTACAAAAAGGAAAGACAATGCCTTCTCATCCATTGTAATTAGCTTCTGAACTTTTTACAGGCAATTGTACTTATGTAAGGATAACTTAGTAGCAAGGAATTGGTAAATTCAGTTCAGCTTTAACTCAATCCGTTGACCAAGTTTAAAACAGAGAAATCTTGAGCCTCTTGTGACAAAATCTGGTCTTGCAAATGCAAGAGAAGTTGGCACCTCTTCAAATAAAGTTCTAATATGTACTCTAACAGATAAGGATCTCAAGTCTAACACTAGAAGAGAAATCTCCCATTAGTGAATGGTGGACACTCACTGACTAACAATGAGGTCTCATTACTGCTCCATGGAAATACATTTTAATAGTATAAGAACCTCTTCAATTAATTCTGTGGTCATTTATCACAGCGTAACAGCTGCCAAAGCAGGGTAACCATCTAGTAAAATGTAGTCCTCATTCACTTTCACACAACAGTGAACTTGTTTAGACTGTTACATAATCATAGTAATACCATTCATACATCCTTTCAATTTCATCCATTCAATTATGAAAACCAGAAAACCACAGAGCAGGGTGGCCCAGAAATAACAGTTCCACAGAGAGGAAATTAAAAGCAACTTCCGATGTCATTCTACCACCCTTTATTTTTGTTTTTATTTTCCTGATTTTTTTCTTCCTTTTCATTTTACTCTCCCAGTCAAGCTTTCCTTCACGTTTCCTCCCTCTTCCCTCTTGGTTTTATCTTTCAAGGACTCCAGAAGCACTGCTTGTGTAACATGGTGAGTTAATAAGAAAAACTGGGTAGTGTCCACATCTTTTTTCACTACAGCAAGAAAGAAGGCCTATAGGAAGAAACATGGAATCGTCACCAAAAGGGAGGATAAAGTCTCATCATGGTGGAAGAAGACACTGGGTCCATGAGTCAGCCCCTCCACTTCCACTACGGCTCTCCAATTCTCCCTGCAGAGCTAAGGAAAGCCAGGAAAAACAGCCAGGCCTAACGGGGCATAAAACAGCAACAGTCCTGTTACGTATCAAGCAGATGTTGCGTAAACATTCTTAGCAGTCTTTCCTTACTTAACCAAATAAAACCAGGGCCCAAAAGTACTCTATAGCTCAACCTACCTCTGCTCCGGGGACAGGAGAGTGCTTCGGAAGGAAGAGAGGCACAGCATATAGGATTTTTGAAAATTGCAGGTATGTAGACAAAAATCCCAAAACATAACCAATATTTATTTTTTATATCCTTGAAAAATGGGGACTTAATACAGGAGTTCATTTAACAATATGAATGATAACCCTTAAGGAATTGTGAGTAAGCTTTATATTCCTCAATCCAAAGACAATCATTAGTACTAAAGTTGTTAAATGTTTCCTGGTGTCAAAAAAATTATGTACTCAATTATCTCTGTACTGAGATCGAATTCAAGACTATTAAAAGTTTCATATGGTTTCTAACCATAAATTTACCAGTCATATCAAAGAATAAATAAAACAGCCCATACAGCCCATACAATGTACACAGGAGCATTTGATGGCATACAAGTATTGACAGATTACTTGAACAACCTTAATTCAGTGAAATCTAACTATGGAATGATTTTATTGTCTTGAATAACCACCCTGTTGAATCTCCCTTTCCTGCATCTTAATCTGAGTCAGAATCTAGGAAGTTCCAATCCTACTCAAATTTAAGACTTCAGTTTCATATCCCATACACTCCCCTCTCCTAACCCAGGCCTTTTGTGCTTCTTCCTGTTTCCATTTTTCTGGTTCTAGCGTTTCCTTTGTTAAAGCAGAATGTACACCTTAGAGAAAAAAGCCAAAAACATAACCACCTACCTTGTACGATCATACTCCTCCCTCAGCCAGAAACACTCTCCTCGCTGCAGTGGTGCTGAAACCGTTCTTTAATTACAGAGAGCACAGGTGAATTCTATTGGATATCTCACGGAGGATACCTTCACACTGCGTAACCTTCTCGTGTGAAACATGTACTCTGGTTCAGTGCTTCCAATCCTGCCTCAAATGCCAGCAGCGGTGATCAAACACACGTGGTTCCTTTGCATCAGGAACTTTATGTAAAATCCCACCACCTGGGGTCCTAAACAATGCAAGCTCAAGCAGCTGCTCCCTGTCTCCTTTTATTTGTTTTCAATTTGCCCCACCACTGCTTACCTAATTGTGGAGTAGAGCTGTAAGGCTGCCATGGGAAAAGACATCTAATTTAAGATTAAGATACCAATGTCATCCTCTTCCAGGCACCCTTGAGATATTCTCTCCGACCCCATTTTTCCTAGTTTGTGAGGGGTCTTCTTAGTTTCTAGGCTATGAGGAGAGAGAAGCAACAGCACTCCTTGCTAGATTGAGAACACAAAACCACAATGAATATCCTTGAAGTCTATAACTTTTGCAGGTATCTCCTGGGGATAATGATTGGAGTAACAGGGCCAAGTCAGCTGTGTCTTTTCACATGACTTTTTAAACTGAGGTATAATTGACACGTAACATTTAGTTTCAGGTGGACAACATAATGACTTGAATCTCGTACATATTGTAAAATAATCATCACAATAAGTCCATTTAATGTTCCTCACCACACAGTTAAAAATATCTTGTATTGTAATAAGAACTTTTAAGCTCAACTGTTCTTAGCAATTTTCAAATATGCAATATAGTATTATTTAACTATAGTCACCATGCTGTACATTACATCTCCATGATTTATTTATTTTAAACTGGGTAGTTTGTATCTTTCAGACACCTTCATCCATTTTGTGTGATTTCATGTACAGTTAACTCTTGAACAATGAGGGGGTTAGGGGTATTAACCCCTGCACAAAAATACACATATAGCTTTTGACTCCCCTAAAACTTAACTACTGCCATTTACCAGAAGACTTACCAATAATTTACATAGTCAACTAACACATATTTTCTAAGTTCTATTTACTACATACTACATTCTTGGAATAAAGTGAGATAGAGAAAAAATCTTAAGGAAAATACACTTACAATATTATATACAGTACAGTATGGGTATTGAAAGAAGTCCACCAACACGTGGACCTGCTCATTTCAAATCTGTGTTGTTCAAGGGACAAGTGCATATGTTTGCAATTTATATTTTGTCACTTGGTATTAAATGATAACTTCTCATGCCTTTAGTGATCCTTTCTCAACATTGTTTGGCAAGGCTGCATACTCCTACATGCAATGACTAAGAAGGTCATTTATTTTACTGTAATACAACTTGGGTATGTGTAATGTAATTTTTCCCACTTTTTCACCACCATGAATATCATTGTAGTAAATATTCTGATACCTATTTAGACACATGTCTGGTTATTTTATGTGACCAAATAATTTTCACTACTTTGATTTTATCTAAAAGGTGTGTGTGGGGGGGAAGCTTTCATGTATATTATGGCAAATTATGTTCAAGGGTTACATACTCACAAATACCAGGAATTAGCAGTTTTTAAAAAATATGTATCTTGGGCAACTCATAATTCCGTCAAATTATTCTCATAAGTAAAAATCCTTTTATTAATAAGTAACATGGGTAGGGCACCTGGGTGGCTCAGTCAAGTAACTAACTCCTGGTGTCTGCTCAGGTCATGATCTCATGGTCATGAGATGGAGCCCCATGTGGGGCTCCACACTCAGTGCAGAGTGGGCTTGAGATTCCACTTGAGATTCACTTTACCCCCTCTCTCTGATCTCACTCTCTTTCTCTTTCAAATAAATGTATAAATAAAATATTTTTTAAAAAAGGAATATGTGTGATGTAATGCGGAAGATCACCCTTAGTTATCTTTTCAGTATTTGTATAGGAAGGTATTTGAAAAAGTGTTTATCACATTTTGATGATAATTATTTCTGGATAGACATTCAAGTGATGTTTTTACCTTCCTATTTATCCTTTTCTTATTGACCTCCTAAATTATTTATTAAGAACATGTAGCAGATTCTTTTGACAATGACCATTAGTATTTCATGCACTTTTGCATATTACCAGTTTTTGAAATAGTTCATTGAAAATATCCCCACCATATGAAACCAGAAACTAAAGTATATTGACAATAATTATAGTAATCATAGTAGTAATAGGAGTAAGTACCCTGAGATAGCATTTACCTAAAAGCATCCACTCATTTTATTGTGAATTACAATCAAATTGTCAGTTTCTAAGTACAGATTTTTCTTAAGTACAAAATTTATTCTCATATTAAAAACCTCATCCAGGGCAGCCCGGGTGGCTCAGCGGTTTAGTGCCACCTTCAGCCTAGGGCATGATCCTGGAGACCCGGGATTGAGTCCTATGTCAGGCTCCCTGCGTGGAGCTTGCTTCTCCCTCTGCCTGTGTCTCTGCCTCTCTCTCTCTCTCTCTCTCTCTCTCTCTCTCTGTCTCTCACGAATAAATAAATAAAATCTTAAAAAAAAAAAACCTAGTCCAACAGCACTCAACAAGACAAAATAAAAATAAATGAATTAATTGAAACAACCATTTAATGAGGAAAAGAATGTTTATACAAGTGAAACAAATCTCTCTTGGCCCTTTATCCTTTGAATAACCTAGCCAATTTCAACTCCCTTCCTTGCCATTTGGCATTTATATTTAGATTACTGTCAAAACGTGGCACATTCTGAAATGGTGCTGTATATTGGTGCCATCTGTCAAGTAGCAGTCATATCAATTGCACGGTTTCTAACTTCACCTTGACTCCCCCTTCTTTCTCCATAACATATATATCAAAAAGATAACCTGGTGGTAGGATGATACCAACCTAATCAACAGCTCTTCTTTTTAACTAATGAGTCAATTAAAATTCCCATTTGCCAGCAACAGAACTTAATTCTAGTTAAATTAAGCAATGTTATTACACTAAAACAAAAACTATATTATTACAAGCATTTGGTGGACAGGGCCACTTCAATGATCAATAAGATATTCACTGGGGCCCAAGTCTGGAGATCATATATGCTTGGCCGGAACCCAGGGAGCCACAAGAAGCAGGCAAACAGAGGACATTGGAACAGACTAGTCCAGGATGATGTGGACATTGTCGTTGAGATCAGTTATTTCTGACCATTTTCTCAGTCATTCTCGCAACACTTAACATCCCTAGGAGACAGAGTCCTATGGGCCAAGCTTAGTTCATCTGACTGTCCCTTGGCGATTAGGATGAGAGTCTTGGCACCTAGAAATCACTGCCCACCACAAAGAGCCATAGTGAAAGAGGGGCAATCTCCAAAAGAAAATGAGGGCACAATTAAAAATAGGAATATGTGTTTGGCAGCCAACAACAGCAAATGTTCACTGCACCTGACTGAATTTAGTGCTTATCATGCCTTCTTTCCTTGCCTCATACCGTAACTGTGAGACCAGCTTTTTTCAAACTGAAGATTGCAACATATTCGTGAGTCACGAAATCAGTTTAGTGGATCATATCCATATATTTAAAATTGAATGGAGCAGGAAATATCAGAACACACTGCATTTAGGAAGTTTGTGAAACTTCTCTCTCTTCTATGTTTATGAAGTATATGTTTTTGTGCATGTATGTAAAGGTAAGCCATGGTCAAAAACATCTGAAAAAACTTTGTCCCAGTCCTTACCAGCATTTTGCAGAGCCAACAATTATATGCACTCCCTATCCTGGACTATTAGAGTCCGAGAAGGGCAAATCCAATCACATGTAACTGGTACTGTGAGGCCTCCATGATGAACCACTGCACAATAAACAGCCTAGTGTTCTAAAGTGAAATCATTTACATCATTATGTGTGGCTATTACATTTTATTTAATTAGGACAATCTGTGCAACCATTTATTTGATCACAAGTATCTACCACTTAGTCTGAAATTTTACTAGTACCACAAAGAAAAACATTCCCACTGTGGTAGTTTTTCATCATGAAAATTTTTATATCATTGTAAGTTTATTAGCTCATGTTGAGTCACTCAACTCTTGCTTCTTCCATGAGATTTTCTCCAGTAATACAATCCACCCTAATTGCTCTCCTTTTACTGAACTTCTTTGTCACTTAACTTCTGATGGTTCATCACATAACTTACGACCTCACCCAAATGAAACACACCTCAAAACTAGGTAGGTATAAAAGACATCTGAGTAGACCAAAGAGAAATCACAAACCCCATACACTAAGGTCAGCACGTTGTATTCATAAGAAAATTCTCAAGGATCTTGTCTGAAGCTCATTTTTTTCTGCTTTCTACATAATCCTAATAAGTACACTTCCTAGCACATAGGAGACAATCAATAAATAATTGTCAAATAAGTAAATGGATGAAAGAAAGAAAGAGAGCAATAGAAGGAAAGAGGAAGAAAGAAAAGAAAGAAGGAAAGAGAGGGAAGAAAGAAAAATTTCCAAGTCCAAAGCAAATTAGAAGGAGCAAAATGTAAGACTGGGAAATAGGAGTGAGGCGAGTAAGGAAATATGACACCATAGCAAAGTGGGTATCAATAACAAGTTCACACATACACACACACACACACACACACACACCAATTTAAGAACACAAAATTCACAATAGTTTGGGGCTATTTAGGTATAATCAAACAGAAAAAAAATACAGTTCAGTAGAACTATATTATCCAAAGAGCAAATTCTTACAATGAAGACCTTGAATCTTCCAAAAGATTAAAATGTGTTCAGTATATTCTATTAATAGCATGAAATAGTGAGATATTAGAATATTTTGTATCCAAGAGGTTAAAAGTGAAATACTTTGTTAGATTTGTCTAACTGAAAAACACTCTTTCCCCAAACATTCTTTGCAGCTGAATTTTCTACTAACATTTCATCAAATACAACTTCATCTCTGGGGCTTGACTGTAAACAGTTTGAGGGTAATAAACACATGTTACCTGAGATGCTCCAGAAATTATTAGGTTAAAACAATGTCGAAAGAGAATGAGCTTCATGCACCAGAAATGAAGAGATGAAAAAAAGAAAGAAAGAAAGGAATGAAGAGATGCATGAGTGGATGTTTCTAACGAAGATTGGATACATTTTAAATATTATCCTCATTTGATAAACTTATTTAAATTAAAATAATCAAGGGCCGCATGGGTGGCTCAGCAGTTGAGCATCTGCCTTTAGCTCATGGCATGATCCCACGGTCCCAGAATCGAGTCCTGCATCGGGCTCCCTACATGGAGCCTGCTTCTCCCTCTGCCTCTGTCTCTGCCTTTCTCTCTGTGCTTCTCCTGAATAAATAAATAAAATCTTTTTAAAGAATTAATTACTTAATTAAAATATCAAAAGACAATTTCAGTGAATGAAAAATAGAGAATTTATAGCATTTTACAAGAAAGAAGTCATTTTATTGAACCAAGGTCTCTGCTATGAATATGTTAACCATGTTAAGTGTGGACTCAGAATTAAAACCTGGGTATGTGTTAACTAACAAATTTTAAATTAAAAAAATAGAAAAAAAAAAACTAAATCCTGGAACTTTGAAAGATTCAGATGCAAATGTTCATCCTGCCCATCACGGACCCATCACACTTATTAACCATATTTTAACAAAGAACAAAATTCTATTCGACAAGTGGTTTACATGACACCAACAGCTTATTTTCATGAAAAATTAATCAAAAAATGTTTGATTCCTATGACTAATATGCATCCACTTATGGTCCTTACAAAGACCAATAATGTAAGTTTCAAACTGGCAAAGAATAAGGAGTATATATGTGAACCTAAGAGAAGAAAAAAAAACTTTTCCTCTGGGTTTCTGTATACATATAGCTCTCACACAACTTTGTTCTTTAAAAATACGGTATTATCAAAGTCTGTTTCATCTTAAAATGACTATTTGGTTTTATACTAAGATTTGTCTTTTTAAATTTTATTTATTTATTCATGAGAGACACAGAGAGAGGTAGAGACACAGGCAGAGGGAGAAGCAGACCCCATGCAGGGAGCCCGATGTGGGACTCGATCCCTGGACCTCGTGGAGATTACAGCACACTGGGAAAAAGTGGCATAAACAAAATCACATGATAATAAATATATAATTGCTAGCTGGGAATAAATACTGTAAATTCAAATTTAAGTGTTATGAGATATTATTGTCAAGTAAGTCATAAACCTACCCTGTACTAAATTCATGTTCTTAAAATATTCATGGAGCTATATTACATATTTAATATTCAGTGTTGACCTTAATAAAAGAGTTAATTTACATTCAAAATTTTAATTGCACAACTATTTTATCATACTAAGAAATTTACAGTTCACATGAACAGATAACCAAGACTGGATTCAGTCAGTGTCCCTTTCTAGAGTTCCATTAACTAACTTACCTCCCATTCTTAAAGTCTGTTTGTTCCATCATATACCCTAGAGTCCTCCCAAAATATTCCTTTAAAAAATAAAAAACAACTCTATGGGTACAATATATAGATCCTCACAAATACATAATATTCTCATATTTCATCTTTACCAAGATGAGGCAGGAATGAGTTATCTTCCTTTCAAATTTTATGTTACTTATTGATTAGGGAACAGAGGGGGAAAAAAGACCTCTCTAACCTTACAGAATTGATGTAATTCATTCAGAAACAAATAATAGATTAGATACAGTGGATAAGATCTTGGAGTTTAATAAAAGCAAATCTTTAAATTCATTAAAATTTTAATATATCAAGCTAGGAAATCATATACCTAAATAATATTTTTAATAAGTAGGGCATCCCTCATCAATATTACCCTCAATTAAAAATGGGTACATGACACAATTGTGCCATGTTTGACTTTTATATTAGGTTACAATTTCCATAACATGCTAATTAAATAGTGACATAAAGCAGCCATTGTTGCTGAACTCAGTTCATTCTGAAGCCTTAAATGTACCACTTTTGACAGAAGTTACATGTGTTAAAGTCGTAAGGGAAGGTGACACAGAGATGGAAACTTATTGAAGGAAAGACAAGTCTATTAAAAATCATTCATTTTTTAGCATTCTAATTAAGATAGCCATATGTTTTATTTAATTCAGTAGCCGGTCAAGTTTCTATTTCAGGGAGAAAATAAATGTTATTCTATTTATTGAGTAATACAGAGACCTCTGCATTACTCAGTAGCTTATTTTCCTCATTGATTTTAAGCATTATGTTTTAATTTTTTTTATTTTTAGATTTTGTTTTATTTATTATGAGAGACACAGAGACAGAGGCAGAGACATAGGCAGAGGGAGAAGTAGGCTCCTCTCAGGGAGCCTGATGCGGAACTCGATCCCAGGACTCCAGGATCACACCCTGAGCCGAAGGCAGACTCTCAACCACTGAGCCACCCAGGCATCCTTGTTTTAAAATTTTTAAATGAAGTTTTCAGTCTGTAAAAGCTTTCAGGGTTCAGTGTGTGAGTGATGAAATTCTTTATTCCCCTACAGATTTTTTTTTTTTTTTTGGCTTAGCTAACATCATCAGTGATAGCTTTAAACATGTGTTCCAATGAAGTTTTCTAAAACCACAATGACACCACCATAAGCCTGGTTAGTCCTGATGGTAGACTTACAATTGATAACATCTCTTTCTGAAAATAACCCACTAGAGACATAAAGTCAAAAAGTTATAATATTTGGGCAATTTCACTCCTTAACTTAGAAGATTAAAAAAAATTTCAGTTAATAATACACTCACATACTGGATAACAGAGATAATTAGGTTTGCAGTAGTGGAAATTCTAAATCTCCTCATGTGTCGCTTTTCTGCAAAATTTAATGCTAACCGTATAAAGAATTTAGTGCAACATATTTGAATTTACTTTATCTTAAAATAAAAAGGGAATGGGAAAGTTTTATTTGTTGAAGAAAATAGATAATAGATAAAATTGTTTCTATATCTTCACTTCTCATAAAAGAAGCATCCAAATAAATGAAAAAGTTTTCTCCAGCAACATATCTTCCTTAAAATTGAATTATATTCAAATCACCCTCTTGTTATCCCATAGCTAACTGGTTTGCATGAAAATGGTTCACAAATAAAAGATCTATAATTACTATGATAATTTATAGTCTGGAGTGTTAAGCTCACTATGAAAATTAAAACTATCTTAAAATCATTCTATGTCTCATCTTTTTAATAATCAAAGGAACAGTCTTATAAATCAGAACAGCATAAACATCCCAATTCATCATCTTACTCCAAACACAAAGTGTTTTTCTTTATGTCTGAAAATAATTTCAATTTTCATTCACATCTCATAAATCATTTTCACACAATACACACTGTCATTTATTCAATTTTAGCACAAATAATGGTTAAAATACTAGCTGGACAATGTAACCACTTTTCTGGGGAAAAAAAGTCCAAATTCAATCTATGGTTGAATTTATATTAATCTTTAATCATAACTTAGCCTTTCTGGCCCCTTGCAATTCAAATTTAAGAAGACAAAAAATATCCATCACTGACTTCAATATAAACCATTCCAATCACTCATTTTTATCCTCTTGAGTAAATGTACCATCTCAGATCTAATTTTCTGCAAATCTGTGAGAAGGAACTAAATATGGTATTATCTATCCTAGGACTATCTATCCATCTATCAAGCTTTTTTCGTTAGAGGTAAGGCTGAGGTAGCATTTTGCCAATGCAATGGTATTCTATTTATGAGGAATGCCCAGTCTGGTCTGTCAGGGGAAAAAATATTATGGGAGACTTAAAAATTTAAACAAATAACTCCTTATTTTCTCTTTCCAGTTCATCTTTGAAGGAGGCAGTATCTACAGGAAAACGAAGTGAAGATCATGAAGTGTTCTCTTTCTTCTTCTTTACCCTCAAATTCCTTGAAGTGGCTCTGGTTTTTCTGAATATACCTGTACCCTTGAACAGCAGCCAGACTCTTCTCCGAAGGTTAAAAGGAAGCTTTATTTGAGACAAAGTAAAAAGTACCTATGGATTCCCCTTCCCTCTATCCCTAGCTGTACTCTGAAGACACACACAGGGGCCAGAGTGCTCAAACATAAAGGATTCAAAGTTACTATGAACAGGAAAGGAGAAAAAAATCTAATCAGTCCAGCCCACACCCTTCTCAGAAATCCTAAGGTTACTCCATCTCCCAGAACGAAGAGGAATCAGATATCAAAAGGACCTTAATGTTAGACATGAAGACCAACCGCTTTGTATTACTGAAGGATGTGTAAGCTTCTAAGTGTAAAGTGATGTGTCCGAGGTCGCCGAAGTTCCTGTCCAGTGTTATCTTTACTCATTGAGACAACACTGGGGTCCTTACCCAAGTAAATTCTTTCTGGAACAGTATGCTGCCCACGCCAAGCTGGAAGCTACAACCTGCCCTGTTCTTCTGTACTTTGGGCCTTAGCACCTGCCATTCCTTTTCCCACTGTGGGTTCTTCCCAAGGCTCCAAACCACTCTAAGTAAAACTGCCCATCTCTCCTTCCTGGCATCCGTTTATCACAATAGAAAATTATCTTAGTTACTTATTTGCTCAGTCAGTCTCCCTTCCACTAGAGCATAAGTTCTTTGAGGCAGAGACTGTAATTATTTTCTTTACCACACCATGTGGTAAAGAGTCTGCCATGGCAAAAAGAGTCTGCCCTGGCAAAAACAAAGGCAAACGAGCCAAATCTCTACCCACCACCCACCATGAACTCATGATCTAACAGGAGAAACAACAACTGGAGTAAATAAGTCTCTAAAAAGGCAGAATTGAATAAAAATAAGTTAAAAAAGTACACATATCGTGTGAAGGAACAGATAAAATAAGCGAAAAAGGTACACATATCATGTGAAGGAACAGATAAAATAAATAACTATAAAGCCAAAGGTTTCTTTAAAGAGGTGGATTTTTTTTTAAGCTGGGGTAGGGCTTGGCTTTAACAAAGTTCCCAAAACAGAAAAGTTTCCAGAAAAGGGAACATCTTGACCAAAACTGTGGAAAAGTCAGGTGTTATATTTGGGAAGTATATGGCTAGAGTATGGGAAATTGAGAGAATCGAGGGTAAGCACAGAATAAGATAAGGACATTTCAAAACTCGTGACCATGTTCTTTTTTCCAGTTCATTGTACCATTCCCTTCAGTTTCAATTCCTCACGAGCACAGATTTCAAGATACCACTTTAAGTCCTCTCTCTAAAGAATCTCACATTCAGTTTTCTATTTTGCCTGCCCTTCGAAACCAAAATTTTAGTCCAACTATATGTCTACTCTTTTTATACCTTGGCTGGCAAAAAATCAGTCCCCAAGCACCTCTGTGCCCTTGCCTAAGTATTCCATCCTTCCTGCGATGCCTTTTTTGTTGTTTAAGATATTTACCTAGAACATTTCTTTTCTTTTAAAAAAAATCTTATTCATTTATTCATGAGAGACACAGAGGGAGAGGCAGAGACATAGGCAGGAGAGAGAAGCAGACTCCCCATGAGGAGCCTGAAGCAGGACTTGATCCCAGGACCGCAGGAGCATGACCTGAGCCAACCACTAAGCCACCCAGGTGCCCCTTACCTAGAACATTTCTATATCCAAGCTAGCCACTGCTTGTGAAATCCAGACATCCTTCAGCTAATGTCTGGTTCTTTGTGTCCCTCCAGATGCCTCTGCTACACTATTAGCTCATTCCTGCACAGCCCTTATCTTGGTATTGCATTCAGATTACTAGGGTGCTTCACTGGACCATGTGCTTTTTAAGGATCAGACCGTGGCTCCCATTCACTTATTTTTTATCCCTAGCACCATTTATGATATATTCTAGATGCTTAATATGCATTTTCTGACTTAATGAATATAGTATAATACATAAAGACAAAATAGAATTGAAAGTTTATATTTTTCAGAGGTGTCTAGGTGGCTTAATTGGTTAAGCATCTGCCTTCAGCTCAGGTCATGACCCCACTAGGGTCATGTGTCAGGTAAATCAGTTATGAGGCCATTACAAGTATCCAGATGAGGATGATAATTGGCTGAATTAAGACAGTAGTAGAAGGAAACATCAAAGAAGTTCATATGAGTGATGAAATGATAGATTCAATTTAAATATTGGGTATAAAAGCCTCAATAATTGTTGGAAACACGGGTCTGGATATCAGAGATTTAAAAATTCACAGATTTTTACAATTAGAAATTAGCTAATTTTTACAATTAGAATTTTTACAATTAGAAATTATCCCTCCTCACCTCTATTTTAGCTTTTTGAAACTGATATGAAGGCAAATATTTCAATCCAACACAATTAGTTCCAACTTCAGTATCATCTGCTTCTGTTAATGTCATGGGAATGATATCATTTCTAGGGAAGGGGTTATACAATGAAATTTTGTGAGTTGCCAGGGTCTGATCTTTGAAAAGTAGCTCTCTGCAAGTCAAAAGTAAGACAGAAGAGTCAGGAATGGAAACAAATTAAACAAAATGCTCTCACTTTTGGAGTCTTTTAGTGGTACAATTCTTGCTTCTCACACAGGGGATCTGGGTTCAATTCCTCCATTTATTTCAATAATGTTTTTATAGCACCTACTCAATGCTAGGGACCATGCTGGACTCTGAGGTGACAAAGACAAATAGTATTGTAAATACTCACAAATTTACTATTAGCCAGGGACCCATATAAACATCCTATACATATTAATCCATATAGTTTTCACAACCACACTTTGAGGTCGAGAGACAGTGATTAAGTAATTTGTCTAAGATCACCAAGCGAGGTAGCAATAGATGAGGATTCAAACCCAAGCAATCTGTCTCTGGAAAGGTTCTTGACTACTATGCTATCTTGCCTATTCAGACATGGTTCCTGTTCTAAGTTTAGAGTCCAGAATATGGAAGTACATGCTTTAATTTAAATAAAATTAAGTCAATGGGTAATAAAGGCTTGGAGTACAAATGAGGGATAAGAGGGAGTGGGGAGAGATCAAATCCTTTGAAATTCTTGAGTTTTTGAATTAGGTTATTATGATTTTCCTTATAACACTGCCTCTGGTTCTGTGTAGGTAGTCAAGGAATTCACTGAGTTTTCTGAATCCGCACCTCTGGCATGGCAAAAACAAAGATAAATGAGCCAAGTCTCTACCCACCATGAACTCATCATCTAACAGGAGAAACCTCCCAATGCCTGTCTACAGTAGTCAATCGATTCATCTCATAGTCAGTGAGTGGTTAGTGCAGAGCCTACCTCCAGAAACCAAAATGTTTACATATAAAAGCAAAGAGAAAAATCTCCAAGAGTAAGACAAAATGGATCTGAGATAAAGAAAGGGATGATGAAGAGAATGCCAAAGACAAAAACTAAATTTCTCGGGCTTTTTATTAGGCGACTTTCAGCACAACATCCAGTTATTCACTTTGCAGGCGTTATCTGGTATTGAGCACTTTATTATATATTGTATTACATACATTATATATTACATGTACATGTAATACATTAAAATCTATTATATATTATATACATATTGGCTGAACTTTGCTATCACGTTACTAAATATAGTTGTTTTGTCTTTATTCTAAGAACTAAGAGGTAAGAGATGAGGTGGGAGTTTTCTATTAAAGAAGATATGACCAAACAATAGGCTATTCAATGGAATTTTCTCCTTTGAGTATGCAAGTAAGGAACAGCAAGGTCTTCACATTGCTCTGTCATCTCTTCTCCACTCACCCTATTTAAAGGAAATGTCCTTGCATTATATTCTGAGAGAGAGAAACCAAGCATGATTTAATGCTTTGTGTTTGACAACAATATTCAACGAAGCAATTTGTATGATTTAGAGAGATAGGATTTCCTCTCACAGAAATTGCATATGCTTTAAAATAATTTTATGATATAGTGTAGTTGTTTAAAAACTGGCATAGATATCATGCTTAAACAAATCATCATTGCTTCCAGAAAGGAAAGGAGTTGTTTAAGCATCATAAATATTAAAAGAACAAAATGTTATTTTTTTTAAATCAGGGAAAAATTCACTGAGGCTTGAATATGAATAGAAAACCATCTGCATTTTCAATAAGATTTTAAAAATCAATCTATCCAATTTTAGGTTTAAATATTTGAAATAATTACTATGCATATAACACATGCTAACACAATTCAATTCAGTTATGACATTACAAATCCAATATATATTCATAACATTTAAATTATATATACAAATATTTTGAATAAGAATCAAGTTTATCCAAGTAATATCCTTCAAATGCCTAGAATTCTAAGAGCAAGCCTGGCACAGGCATCATTGCAAATAGTGTGTATCTTGAATATATGCCCTCTATGGTTCTTGCCATTTTTCTTTGCATTCTTTACAGTAATTAATAATACATGGCTTTCTCATTCTTTATATTTAAAATACTTAAACTAAGTAAAATTAGCCATCTCTCAAATTTCATATATTACTTTTGGAACTGAACATTTTGAATCCATAAATGAATTACAATATAAGAAAAATGATACTAAACTTTCAATTGAAGTCTAAGTGAACTTTCCATTAGAGGCAAACAAATATGCGAATTGCTGAGGGGGGAAAAATTCATGTTCTTTAAAAATTCTCTACTTCTACTAGAAGTATTTAAGACAATACATGTCATATTTGGGACTATGCATTTTAGGGGTCAAAATATCAAATACCTACCAGTTCTAGGCAAATGCTAGAGAGGGTGCCAAGGCCACGTTGATGTAGTTTTAGAGTGGTGTTGTTGGGATCTGAAGCCCATGGCCAAGAAAGAATTCTTGAGATGTCTTTGGTGTAAAAACAGTTATTTTATTAAAGCAATAGAACAGGACCCATAGGCAGAAAGAGCTGCCCTGGAATAGTGAGGAATGGCTGATTATATATTTGGAAGTTTCAGGAGCTAAGGGAAAAAGGGAGATTTCCAAAAGAACTTTCATATGTTAAAGAAGACTCACAGGATATTGGAGCCCTTGCTATCTATCCTCAAGCTAAGGTTGTTTTTCTAAACTGTAGCAAAGCATTAACATTAAGACAGTTGGGAGTTTCCTGTAGGAATGCTATACTCTGTCAATAGGCTGGAAGTTATAAGAAAATGTAATTTTATTTACATTCCCTTCTATTTTTGTTTCCCACATCATCAGGAGGACTACAGCAACCCAAAGAGAACCAGCTCTGAATAAAACTAGGAGCTTCTACCAACTTGCCATATGATAAAGCAGACTCAATGTTGCAGAATCAGCCACATTAAAAAAGAGAAAATGTTTTAATGGTTTGTGAAATTACCTGATTATTAAATGTCGACAATTAATTTTTCTAATTGAACAGTATTCAAGACAAATCTTGGCTTCTGATGCTTTCTTGATCAATAAGTTTTTTTTTTTCTTAAACGACAAATGCTACTTTTGTAGGTTAATGTGATTCCATATCAATCCATCCAAAATACTGTGAGATATGGGGCACCTGGGTCGTGCAATTGGTTGGGCATCCGACTCTTGGTTTCCACTCAGGTGGAGACTTCAGGGTGGTGGGATCTGGGTTCCACACAGAATCTGCCCGAGTTTCTCTCTCCCTCTCCCTCTGCCCCTACTCCCTCATGTGCTCATTCTCTCTCTCTCTCTCTCAAATAAAATAAATGAATCTTTATAAACAAACAAATAAATAAAATACTGTGTGATATGAGCCACGAAAATAATTTACAAGATTCACCAGGAAAAGAAAAGAAACTGCGTGTCTTTATTTTTAAAATTTGGCAGCTCAAAAAGTGTTCATTGATTCTTAGAGAGAAGGAGATTTTGAGGCTTACAGATGTCTCTGTGTCTAAACAGCTATACTTTTCTGAAAATCTTAATTGTTTTAGAAGGTATTTCCAGGGGGGGAATGGTAATAGTCCCATTCACAGTGGTGAAATGAAACTACAGATCTTCACTCAAAGGAAACAACAAATAGGAAAATAGAAAACCAATCACTTCACTATCATGTGAAACTAAACAAAAAATCAATAGCACATCTGAAACAATGAATTACTGAAAATCGTACATCTGTTCATTTATATACCAATCAATGAATTATACCAACCATTTCATATACCACCAGAAAAAAACGCCTTGCTCCAAAAAAGGAGGGAGGGGTAAGTTATTTTAGCCTCTGTAGTGACCTATAAACAAAAAGGGTATTTATGACACAGCAAAAAACATTTCAGGTACTCCCAGACATAGCAACTACCTTCTTTTATAATACTTTCCTACTTTTGATACTATATTACTTTAAGAAATATTGTATCTAATGTTCTTAAATGTATTGCCCAGTCTACTGGGCACATGGCAAAACACCTCATTGGGTTTGAGGTAAAAAGAAGAGAAAGAGCCATCTCATAACACCACAATGGTGATTCCTCAACCATCTTCAAGAAAATTCTCCAACATCTCAAACTTTACTGTCTTGGACACTGGAGAAATGTGATCACTAAAAACAGGGGAAAAAAATTCATTTTCTTTAACATATCCAGAATAGGTAGTCTAGAGCTTCCATTGGAGTTATTTCAGTACTTGGCAGCTCTTGGTTTGCTCTCGAAATCTGTAATCTCAGTAAAAAACTGAGACCAGAAGAATTTTACTTTAGCAACCTGTGTCATGTTTACATGCATAAGTCTGGGTATAAACGCACAAAAAGTAAGAAATAAGAAGTTTCAGGATGCAAATCTGAGGTAAATCAACATTCCGGGCTCAAATGGCAAGAGAAAGTAGTCAAAGGTAAAAGGAACAGGAGGGGATTCATTCCATGCAAACCAAGAGTAGAGAAGATTTGGGAGGAAAGCACCGAGAGTGTTTTGATTCCAAATGGGTTAGGGTGAAGACTGGGAAGATTTGATATAAGATCATGCCTTGGGGCGTGATCCTGGAGACCCAGGATCGAGTCCCAGGTCAGGCTCCCTGCATGGAGCCTGCTTCTCCCTCTGCCTGTGTCTCTGCCTCTCGCTCTCTCTCTCTGTGTGCCTCTCAAGAATAAATAAATAAAATCTTTAAAAAAAAATCATTCCTTGGGGGATGCCTGGGTGGCTCAGTGGCTGAGTGTCTGTCTTAGGCTCAGGTCATGATCCCAGGGTCCTGGGATCGAGTTCCGCATCATGCTCCCCCCAGGGAGCCTGCTTCTCCCTCTGCCTATGTTTTTGCCTTTGTGTCTCTCATGAATAGATTAATTTTAAAGATTATTAAATTTTTAATAAATAGGCAGTAGGAGAGAAGGTCATCTTTGAGAGTTAAGGTGATGAGGTGCACACTAGATGGGGGCAATTGTTGATGCATCTATAGGAACATTTCATGGTTCATGTACTCAGCTCTTGGTCTTCCAGTCCTTCTGTGCTTTTCATTCTGACCTAGGTGATTTTCATCTATTCACAAATTTCCATTTCCAACCCATACATCCCATCTGAGAAGCAAACTCATGAGCTAAGCTTTGATCATCCCTTCAGAAATGCTTCCTTTCCAGAATTCCCCATGGCAGTAACTGGTATCTCCATAATTTTAGATGCTCATGCCAGAAACACAGAGTGATCCTCAAAACTGCCCTTCCATCACTCTCCCACATCCCATTAGTTATCAATTCCTATGGATTCTACCCCAAAGGGATATCTCAAATCCACCCATCTTTCCATTCTACTGCTGTCACTCTCTTCAACTTACGGTAAACTACTTACTACGTGATCCACTTCCTTCCTGGGCTCTCTTCAGTCCTTTTTCTACACTATAGTCAGATGATATTTTAAAATATTGAACTTAAAATCATTCCCCTGCATCAAACCCTTTAATAGTTGCTCACTGCCCTTGGGATAAAATCCAAATGCTTTAACAAAGCTTTTGAGCCATGGAAGACTTGACCCCTGCCTGCCTCTTCAGCTACATTCCCTTTGCTTTGTTTTTTTTCCTTTATTCCAAAAAAAACAAGATTTTTCTCAGTTCCTTTGAAAATACAGAGTCTCTCTGGCTCAGCACCTTCCTACTGCCCTTTACCTTGCCTGGGTATTCTTCTCCCCTCTTCATCTAACTTTAATTCACCACTCAGGATTAATCACGACTTCTTCAAAAGAGCTAGCTTTGCCCCAACACTCTTCAATGTAAATTTCTTCAGGAATAATCTCTCCTGATTTAATTTTCTTTTATGGAACTTACCATGATTCATATCTGTGCATTTATTTGAATGTTTGTGTGCTTTATAACTAACTTTAACTCTAGATTGTAAATTCTTTAAGGCGAGGGACTACATCTATTTCATTCACTGCTTTATCCCCAGGGCCCTGGATACTACCTGACACATGCATTAAAAAGAATTCACTAACTTTTTGTCTAATGCTGAATTAAGTAAATAAACTTTAAAAATAAAATGAAAACCTTAAAAGAAACTTTTAACTCAAGTAATGCAGTAGCGTTTGTCATAAGAGCCTACTGGGGTCATTACCTAGTGAGAGGTGTCATAGTGATACAGCCCTAGGGCACAGAATTAGTTTAAATTTAGTCTCCAATAATCTGAATCTGAGGACCAGTTTTCTGTTGTTAAATTTCCTGCAATAAATTCTCCCACATTGGGAAGTTGCCTTCTAGGAAGCTATCAGTTCTCTTAGTAATTATTACAATCTCGATTTGTACCTATATACAATCTCTAGTGTACCTTTCTGAAGCAAACTTCAGAAAGAGTCTGATCTAGGAGAAGGCTACATATATTCCAAATGACTTGCAAGATTTTTCTAGCATATTTGGGTAGAAACCCAAAGAATACATTTGAATATAATCAGACTCTAAATGTTTTAGACTAAAATGAATAAATATAACATTGTATTAAATTTGAGTTTCTTATATATCTAAACATGTAGTGAACATAAACCTAGCAGTTCCACATCTAAAGGTATTCAGTCAGAAGAAAAACATTTGTCTGGGAATACTTATAAATGAAGGTTTACAACATTATTCAGAAAATCTATAGACATAATCCAAACATTCACCAACTAGTGAATGGCTCTGGTATATTTATTACTCAGCAATAAGAAGGAAGAAACAAGTTAAAAACATGAAATTATACTAAATGAGAGAAGCCTAACAACAATAACAACAACAAAACCATATGATCCCTTTCAAATCAATTACCACAAGAGGAAAAACTAACCTGTAGTGATAGAAATCCTATCAGTAGTCATCTAGAGCAGGGAGTTGGAGAGATTAACTACAAAGGTTACAAGGGAAATTTCCTGATTGGGCTGGTTGCATAGTCATCGACATTTGTCAAAAGTCACTTATATGTAGATTAAAACAAGTGAATTTTGTTGTTTGTAAATTATAACTCAATAAAGTTATTTCTTTTTTTATTTATTTTTTATTGGTGTTCAATTTGCCAACATATAGAATAACACCCAGGGCTCATCTCATCAAGTGCCCCCCTCAGTGCCCATCACCCAGTCACCCCCACACCCTGCCCACCTCCCTTTCTACCACCCCTCGTTTGTTTCCCAGGGTTAGGAGTCTCTCATGTTCTGTCTCCCTTTCTGATATTTCCCACTCAATTTTTCTCCTTTCCCCTTTATTCCCTTTCACTATTTTTTATATTCCCCAAATGAATGAGACCATATAATGTTTGTCCTTCTCCGATTGACTTATTTCACTCAGCATAATACCCTCCATCCAGTTCCATCCACGTCGAAGCAAATGGTGGGTATTTGTCATTTCTAATGGCTGAGTAATATTCCTCAATAAAGTTATTTCTAAAAAAAATGCATTGGTTCAATTTGTTGATACAGATCTACTTAACAGAGATTCTGGATTTTAATGTGTTAGCTCAAATAGTTGAGAAATGGCTTTAACAACTTTCTTGATTAGTTGATGGAAATAATTAAAAATTAATCATGGCCTACAGTCAATTAAGTCACGATGCCAGAAATTCTTAGCATAATGTCACTTGTTTCTCAGTTCCTGAATATATCATTGAAATATACATACTCATCAACTGGCTGAAATCACTCTTCACACGGATACTGGAGAAAGAGTTTTATGGTAGAAAAAGTCAAGCATAAGTTCCTGGAACTACCTCCTCTCATCAGATTTGAAAACTAAACACGATATCCCATACTGAAGTAAGCTGATTATATTAGTGCCACTATTAAAGACTTGAAAAATGCAAAATGTTGACTTTTATTATTCACACTTACCTTGCTATTTTGTCTGTGCAGATGGCAGACAGATCTTAGAGAATAAAACTTGAACAGGTGGTGATTCCAGTTGCTGCCATAAGATACTATTGGGATTTCTTACTAGAACAAATTGACACAGATCCTGGCACCTGGTACACAGCTATTGATTTGACTTTTTTTTTCCTCTATCAATTTGATTAGACACAGTTCATTCTCCCCCCAAATGGGCAAAAATACAACTGCATTGAAAAAGATCCACAAATAAATACAGAGAATAAACTGATGGTTGCCAAAGGGATAGGGATGGGGATCAGGGCAAAATGAATGAAGCGAAGTGGGAGGTACAGACTTCCAGTTATGGAAAGAATTACGTCACAGGGATTAAAGGCACACCACAGGGAATATAGTCAATGGTATTATAATAGCATTACATGGTAACTAATGGTAGCCATGCTTGTGGTGAACATAGCATAAGGTATAGACTTGTTGAATCACTATGTTGTACACCTGCAACTGATATAAACACTTGATGTCAACTATCCTTCAGTTAAAAAAAATTGTCAGTACATTGTCTCATTTTAGGGCTCTCTCAATTCTCATTGATAGATAGCTTTCTAAACTAATTTAGTCCTCAGAGATCTTAATCATATTGGCACCTCACTGAAAATCTGGTCCAATCAACATGATGACATCATGTTGATTGGAACACATAAGCAAAAAGTAGAAAGTATCGTATTAAGACACAAACATGCCACAAGATGGAAAATAAGCCCATGAAAACTGAGAGAATGTCACCATGATGTATCTAGGAGTCTACTGGTCTGAAGTATACCTGGAGAGATTTAATGGTACTTGAAGTGGCAATTAAAGATACGGTAGAGAAATTCTGACAAGACTGAAAAGCCTAAGATTTTTTTTAGCAAAACCACATCCTCTTCTGTAATAAATCTTTTGAGATAGATTTTATGATGTTGTCCTAAGATGGATCATGTGATCAGCAGGATTCTTGCAGCTCCCTTTCTGAAAACAGGAAGAGAATCTTATCCTTTCTTACTCCAACTCTGACCCTTGAGATAGGACTCTGCAAACTATGTTTTCCAGGTTCCTTTGTCAGCAGGCTGCCCATGAAACCATCTCAATAGGAGATTGTAGGGCGGAAAATACGGAGTTTGAAGTTCAAACATTTATATGATATCATTTAGGAAAATATTTTGGAGTGGAATTTTAATTCAAATTTTGGGTTCACCAAAGTTACCCCTTCATCAATAGACCTAAGAGCATACATTGAAAGACAATTTATAATATTTTATAATCAGAAGATATTAAAATTTAATATTAAATATTTAAAATCCTTGGGATCCCTGGGTGGCGCAGCGGTTTGGCGCCTGCCTTTGGCCCAGGGCGCGATCCTGGAGACCCTGGATCGAATCCCATATCAGGCTCCCGGTGCATGGAGCCTGCTTCTCCCTCCGCCTGTGTCTCTGCCTCTCTCTCTCTCTGTGACTATCATAAATAAATAAAAAAATTAAAAAAAAAAATAAATAAATAAATAAATAAATATTTAAAATCCAGATATGTTGTGCTTTCATGCTCAGCATAAATGTATGCTCAAGAAATAAACCAGTGTCACTGATTTTGCATACTTTAAATGTAACATTATTTGTCTCCCTGACATGAAACTTCAAAAGATCTGTTATAATTCAGGTCAGCCCACATTCTGTTAAAGAACCACCAGATTCTAGAGACAACTAAAATATGTGCCACAGACAAACACATAAGCAAAGTGCTTCATAACCGATTTTAAAAGCATAAACTTGTATTATTAAGTCACTCCAGGTACTAATGTCTCCATGAGTGTCAAAATTAGCAAATCACTGTAACATTCCTTTTGAGACTGATTATATAGCCTCACATAGTTCATCACACTAGCGTTTGAGGGAATCTGCAGAGTCGGTTTGTAGGATCTTTGTTCTGGGGCTAGAATGAAGTCTGGCGTTTGCCTTGTGGCATGCAGGTGTCTCTACAATTTACCAGGTTTGGTCCTAAGGGGACTGCTGTGAAAAACAAAGGTTAGGAAAAGATATGGTAAACAGTGAGTAATAAAAGGAAGTTAATTACACCAGGTGAAAGGCCACAGAATTCTCTTTAGCACCTGCAGAAGTATGCCAGTATTTATGCAACATTCTCCTGGGATTTATGGGAGATGTCAGTTTTTAAGACACTCTACCTTTCCTTTATTTTTTACTTCCAGCCATCTGTAGGCAATATATATAGAAAGGGGATGATCTGGCAAAGTATGAAACACAACAAACTGTAAGACTTTGAGCCTTGTATAACAAAATATAAAAACAAAGATCAAAGCCACAAGGCGCACTGGATGATTGTTTGGTTTTTTTAAAAGAACAGCCCAAAGCAAGGAAAAAAATTCCCCAACTTCTAAACAACCAGAGTATCAGCAAAACATAAACAAGAGCATGTTTATCTTATACCTACCACAGAATCTCCTTGAGTCTCTTTCCTGTTTAAGCCTTTAGCCAGATGGACACACAGTAAGCTGGGCAGCCTGCTTTAATTTACTCAGAATGAGAGATTATTTTGAAGATCTGGTGGTACTTTTTATGAAGTCAAATCCAAGGAAACAAATTCACATGTGTAAATGTGTAAATCTAGAAAAATTAGATATACAATATGATGAAAATGAATTCCATGGGACAGCAAAAAAAAAAAAAAAAATTTCCCAAGCAATAGAGATCCTAATGCTGATAAATGACTTTTTATCTGTGAAGAGAAAAAAAAACTTCACTGTTCAAAGATACTTTTATGTTGTTGCTGGGTTTCTTCTTCCACAAGCTAAATGTATACCAGAGATGATATATATTGTTACTACAAGGTAGGCTCCTCACTTGTATGCAGCCAGATGTTTTTACAGGTTTTCTGTGCTGTCTTCTAAAAGTAAAAGAAGGTAATATTTTCATACTATATTCGTAGATGAAGTTTATAAATATAGCTGGAAAAAGTTCTTTCCCTTTAATTCAATAGTAGGAACTTTGAAAGGTCACTTGATATCCAGAGAAATAAGCCCAAAATGAGTAACATAGTATCTTTATCATACTAACCATAATGTTCAATATTGTTTCATACTGATTAATAAAAAGAAAATTTGAGCAGAAAACATATGTGACTTAAGGACGGAAAAGTAAACTGAATTTAATATATTGCTTTTAAACTCTATGATCATTGTTTTTTGTTGTGGCCATGAACAAAGAATACTTTTGAAGCTCAAGTGCATCTTTAAATAAATCTGAGATTGATAGTTAAGTGCATCCTAAAAATGTGCCTCTTAGGTTCTTTTCCTTTCCATTTTAACTGCTATAATTTAACCTGGGCTTATATCGTTACACAAATCTGTTGAGTTTATTAGGTTTGCTGCTAACATTTGTTGAAGCCTGAACCAAGAATACAAGTAGAAACCCATATACTATCTTTCTAAGTATTTCATAGTCATACCTCAAACTAATAGACTATTAAATAAAATGTGTGCTTTCCTGCTACCTTGAAAAAATTATTTCATAATGACCAGATAAGCCAACGTTGAATTTAGGATTTTTGGATTCCTCAAACTTCTGCCCCAGAACTTGATACCAACAGAAGAGCTTGTTCCTAATCCCCGGTTTCTGGCACACAGCCTCATCCTGCAGTCCACCCTCCTTGTCCTTCCACCAAGCAGCTCCAACCATGAGGTGCCCACATTAGACACATTAGCCTGTATGTCCTAGTTCTGTCCCTTTATGCCTACAGCAAATAGCTATCCCTTGATCACCTTTTAGGCATAAGTATGTGAATAAAGCAACAAGATCCCTTGGAAGAAAAAAAGAGTTAAAAGGCATTGTGGACCTTAAAATGTGCTTGGAACCATCTGAACAAAGAATTTGGAGTTCTAGGCACCCAAAGACAAGGAATATGGGCAGCAGATGGATCCGAGCTCTTGTCCAATGGAGGGATCACAGGTGGAGGACAATCTAAAGGGGACTCCACAATCATAGGACCCAGGGCAGGGAACTTCTTTGCCCTGGTCTATTGCTGATATTGGATTTCCCTGCCCACTGCCAACTTTAATCCACTCTACCTGTAAATGTCATATTCAGAATTGCATTCATTACTAGTTCATGGTTACATTTTCACTTTCTTCTGAATTTCCTAACATGCCAATAAAAGTATTACAATGCACATATTTGTTTAAACTAGAAACCTTACGGTCATCTTAAACCCTTCTTTCAACACTTTGTTCCAATCCTCTATTTTTTAGCTAACATCTCTAACATCCATAAGTTCTTTTCCACTCATATTGCCATTGTACCAGATTAAAATGTCATTTTTTTTCCTGCATTATAGCAATAGCCTCCTAAATGGTTTTCCTGCCCATGTCATGTCCTAGCCCGGTTCATTCCCTGCACTTTTTAAACCACAATTGCAGTTGTCATTGTTATCTTCAAAAACTTCCAGGCCTGCCCACTGCCAAAAGAATAAAGCTAACATATGAGTTTAGTTAGCATTTTTCAGAATGATTTTTCAATATGACTTTTTTTTTTCAGTATGGTCCGAAATTTAGCAGTAGCCATTTTTCTTGGGCCCATCTTGCCTTTCTCTTTGGTCACAGTGGGCTACTCATCATTCTCAGAATATCATGCACTTCTTATTCTTTTCCCATGCTATTTCTTGTTATCTAGGATGCCCTTCTCCAGTTCTGACACTTATGAACTCTTTCTCATCCTCCAAACAATTCAAACGTCCCCACAGATATGATAGACATCTTTGAGCCTCAGGCAGATTTAACAATTAATTTTGTCCTCATCTGTGTCCTGATTAAATTTTATGTCTAACTTTCTTAGAGCATTTATCAAATTAGCATAATACATATTGAGTTTAGCTGAATGGCAGAAGTGATTGCTCAGCTTACACTAATTTGCTCTTAGTTTGGATTTCCTCAAAACACCCTAAGACAAGGGTTTGTGTGCAGAGAGCTCATTTGAAAAGTGCAGGAATCACCGATACAGAGTAGGAAAGTGAAATGAGAAAAGAAACAGAAAACAGCAAATAAAGTTCACATCATGGGACCAGGTAACACTGGACTTAATAACACATGAGTCAACCCAAAACCATGGGGCTCTCATCAGCAATGACTAAAGGCTTTGCCCAGAAGTGTTAACTCCCCTTGTGTTTTTGGCTAGCTCTAGAGGTATAGTGGCTTTTCCTTTTGGAAAAAAATTCTCAGGCAAAGATACAAGACATTAGTAGTTGGAAACTGTGGTTCCTGTCAAATGCTCAGAAAGCCCAAATCTACAATCCTATGTTCTCTGTGGCATGATATGCAATAAACAGGGAATGATGGCTCATGGTCCTTCTATTATTACCAGTCTGTTCCATAATCTGTAGCTACATAACATTGCCTGAAGGCCACCAACACATTATTAACCGTAAAAGTTCTACTTCACAGCACTAAGAAGAAGCTATTATTAGAATTTTTAGAATCATTTTTCAGGAGAAACTAATGCTCACAGAATTTAATTCGTAGAATTTAAGTCACAGAATCTGGGCTGTAGAGTTAAGGAGATCCAGAAAAGGCATTTGAATCCAGGTATTCTTCAAAGAATATGCAAATACTTAATAAAAAGATCTTAGAAGAATTAAACTGACTTCTCCAGCTTTTATATGTCATCTATTTACATTTAATTTTAGAGTCCAAATGATTAAAATTGACATTTTATTATTTCTATGCCTTGTTTTATTTATTTTTGAAAAGGTTTTATTTATTTATTCATGAGAGACACATAGAAAGAGAGGCAGAGACACAGGCAGAGGGAGCAGCAGGCTCCATGCAAGAAACCCAATGAGACTTGATCCCAGGACCCTGGGATCACACCCTGAGCCAAAGGCAGATGCTCAGTCACTGAGCCACCCAGGTGCCCCTATGCCTTGTTTTAAAAAGCAGCTTTACATTTAATCCAAATTTATGAAATCTAAATAAAAGCTTTATTTATAAATTACTATGAGAATAATTAGTAGAAACAATGCATTGCTAATTGTTTTTAAAAAATCAATGATAAACGCATTATAGTGCCAAACTAAAGTAATACTAAATTTTATTATGGTTTACTATAAAAGTTCCAAAAGCCTAAATCCATGTCATTATTAGAAATATTAATGGATCTTTAGCTCTAAAAATTGTAACTTAATAAATTCTTTAAAAAAACATTAAACACAAATAAATAAATGCATATCTTTGTGGAATTTATTCATGAAAACCATCCAAAAGTTTGAAACAGATTTTTGTTTAGTTGTAACGAAAATCCTCATCACTGTATATTTGAGCAATATTTTTCATTCCTTCAAATTTTGCAAATTTGCTTCCAACCCTTTTGAAAGTAGGTAGAATATAAAACTTTAAAATAAGGATTTTAATGTCTATTGTGCAAGCACAGCTAGTATTGCCATATTACATTACGATCATAAGGTCAGTCCAGTTTATCAATTCCCCAAAAAGGAGAGGAATTCTTTAAAGCACTTGGACACAGTATTTTGTCTTCCATGAAGCAAAATGTTCTATAAATATTATCAAGAGCTGATATGTTTTTGAATAAATGGGAAATCATCCAGGTGATATAAAAAAATCAACTATTTTGCTGAAAAGCTCAGTAGAAAATTAGTATCAATTCAGTTTTTGATTTAAAATAATGCAAAGTGAGTATTATGTTCTTAATGATTCCTGGACAAAAGCCTACATTAAATAATTGTATTAAGTTTTTAAAGAAAAATTTAAGATGTAACCAGGAATTATCTTAGGTCAACATTTACTCATTGGGGTGTGTTTAGAATTTATATTGAGTGACTTTTTCCTTATCAACCCCAGTAGATATCTCAGACCTGATTTCTCTAAAACAAAACAAAATCAAAATCAAAACCAAAAATAAGAATACACAAAAATCACCTGACTTTTTCACCTAGCAAAGATCATGAAACAGATTATTAAACCAAAAGCCCTAAAAGTTTAGAAATATTCGGAAAAGATTAGTTTGTGTTATTTTCCAAAAGAGGAAAAAAATCTAATTGTTCAGTATAGTATTTGAAGCCTGGGATTTATCCAACAGTCTTCTGGCATGTTTGATAATAGATTTTGGGGGCACTTGGGGCCACAGTTGGCTACACTTGACTGACCCAGGTTGTGATCTCCAGGTCATGAGACTGAGCCCCACATTGGGCTCGGTGCTGAGCCTGAAATCTGCTTAAGACACACACACACTCTCTCTCTCTCTCTGTCTCTACCCCTTCCCCCCACTGTCTCTCTTTCTAAAAATAAATAAATAAAACTTTTTTTAAAAGATTTTATTTATTTATTCATGAGAGACGCAGAGAGAGAGGGAGAGGCAGAGACACAGGCAGAGGGAGAAGCAGGCTCCACGCAGGGAGCCAGATGTGGGACTCAATCCTGGGTCTCCAGGATCAGGAGATGGAGCTGAAGGTGGCACTAAACTGCTGAGCCACCGGGGCTGCCCTAAAAATAAATAAATAAAACTTAAAAAAAATTTAAATAATGTATCTTGGAAAGAATAATTTTAAAAAAAAAAGAAAAAAGGAAAGAGAGGGAATGAAAGTTAATCATATATTTGCAAGTAAATTATATTTTCAAAGGCTTTCTCACAGTATAGCTATAAAAGCTGTGACACATTCTAAAGCATCCATAAAATGACTTCTATCTCATTTGTATTCAGCATTTGTAAATTCTGTCTCAAGTAAAATAAGCAATTGGGTGCAACATTTGCAAACTTTTATAAATACTGTTTTAATTACTCTGCACTCCTGAATCCTTCTGTTTGGATTCAAGGCAGTGATGTCAAACATTATGAGAGTGTTTATTGCTGTGGAGTGGGATAGGACACTTATATGGTACATCTGTGTACTTTAAGACACTGCACAATATAACTCAAACACACACACACACAGGATTATAGGTAATCTCATTTTTAGGTCAGATTAGCACAAAATGATTATTGGTTGCAGTTAAGTCTAACACCTCACTGAATTTCAGCTTGAATGAAAAATATTTTCCAATTACAAATGGCCTCTGAACTTACTATTTCCAAACAAGATAACAAACCAAAAAGAAATGTTAGCAATATAATTCAATCTTTTACAAGGAAGAATAGAATATCATGAATTGACATTAATCAATTTTAGTTCTAGCCTCTTTTTACTCACTAATTTGTTCACTCATTCCATGCATTTATTAAGATTCTTCTTTGGGTAGGCCTTGGACTAGGCACTCATAACACAAAATATAATAGTAAATAACTACCTCCTCTTAAGGAATGCCAGCTCATGAATTTATCCTTTCCTTTATTTATTGATGGATTGATTGATTGATTAATTTTAAGTAGACTCCACACCCAGTGTGGAGCCCAACGCTGGGCTTCAACTCGTGACCCTGAAATCAAGACAAGCCGAAATCAGGAGTAGGGTGCTTGACCGACTAAGCCATTCAGGCGCCCCTACCCTCCTTTTCTTTAAATGAAGTACCGTATCTAACTTGAAATACAGAAGAGTTAATATATAGCACAAAGTCTTACAAGTAAATCCTCTTTAACTTTCATGAGACTCTTCCTATCAGACATTAAATTTTATTCCATTTTCTCACAATAGACCTCACTTCTATTGCCACATCCCAAACAGTCTCATTTCTGGAATCATAAACTTAATTTTTTTCTGTCCCAAATATCCCATTATTTCATTCTCTCACTACCTTTCTTTCATTACAAATGTCATTTCACATATCAAAATCCTCCAATCCTTTAATCTTTATTTTTTTATACTATCACTGTTTTTTACATAATTTTTTCAATTTATATATGTATTACAGTCACAGAGGGAGAGAGAGGCAGAGACACAGGCAGAGGGAGAAGCAGGCTCCATGCACCGGGAGCCCAATGTGGGACTCGATCCCGGGTCTCCAGGATCGCGCCCTGGGCCAAAGGCAGGCACTAAACCGCTGCGCCACCCAGGGATCCCCTATCACTTTTTTAAATCTCCTTCCCTGAAGGGCCTGGAGGCCATGATGAATCATTTCCCATTACTACTTTCCACTCCACCCTAACCTGAATAAATTCAAAGGTTTGTATATATTCTATTCGCTATAGCCAAGGTCCTGGGTACTGCAGAACAAAAATCACACTACCTTATTGATTTGTTTCATGAGAAGTCAGGGTTTCCAAAGTCATCAACCATGGATAACAAATTTTGTAACTGTCCCTGGTCAGACACCACTGTCATTTTCCTCAGATTAAGACATTTATAAATGGGGATCCCTGAGTGGCTCAGTGGTTTAGCACCTGCCTTTGGCCCAGGACATGACCTTGGGAGTCCAGGGATCGAGTCCCACATCAAGCTCCCTATATGGAGCCTGCTTCTTCCTCTACCTGTGTCTCTGCCTCTCTCTCTCTCCATGTCTCTCATGAATAAATAAATAAATAAATAAAGCCTTTTTTAAAAAAAGATATTTATAAACGTATTTAAATCCCATAATGCAAGGTTCATCCTTTACCATCTTACAATAAATAAATAAATAAATAAATAAATAAATAAACCCTTCAGCAAGAGTTCCTTTGCTTGGAATTCCTTGCCTTTATCTATATTTCAATCCATCTTCCTTACTCAAGACTAAGTAAATCTTCAACCTCCTCCTTACAGATTGTGCTTCACTCATTTCATACTCTCTCCTCCATCCTTTAATTTTCTACTCCTTACTTCACATAAAAGTCCATTTTACAAAACTTTTCTCTGACTTACAGCTGACTCTTTTCCTCTTACTTTCTGTCGTCAGGATTCTCAAATCATTCTACTAGTAATTTTCCGAGAATTGCTTTCATCCTCAACCCATGACCACCTGCTTCCAACCCATTTCCAAAAGTGCTGCTTACTAACGACCTCCTAGTTTCCAAAATAAAGTGAGATGTTCTTCTGTACACAATTTGATATTTCTGTCATATCTGACGTTAGTAACTACTGCTTGAAACTCTCCTCTTCCCTGATTTTTATGAACCCAACTATTTTCTGACTTTCATCCTGCATTTCAGGCCACTTTTCAACAGAATTTTTCTAGGGTCCATCTTCTTTACCCATATCTCTGTAAGTCTGTGCTAACTTTGGCTCTTCCCATTCTTCTTATGCTAGCTATTCTGTGTGGTTGACTTCAATCACATCCTTGGTTTCATCTGGCATACAAACGCTGATGACCCCCAAACTATATAACCATCTTAGATCCCCATCTTCCTCTTAAGCAGCAGACTTACATATGTGACTGCCTAATGGCTAACCTTCAAATAGTGAATACTATCTATTAAGTACTCATCATGCAATTACTTCTTAGTATAGGCACTGTTTCAAATGTTTAAATATATGGATTCATGTATTCACAATAATTCTAAGCAAGTATCGTCATTATTTCTGCTTTATAGATGAGAAAACTGAGACTAAGAGTGGTCACCTCAGTACATATAGCTTAGAAATAAGAAAGCAATCCTAACTACTATACTAAACAGTTTCTAGAGTACCTACAAACACTCAAAGCTGAAAATATTTGAACTTTAGTAAGAATTCCTTACTTATCTCTACTGGTTTGGATGCCCTGCTTCTGTGTTTCCATGGCTCCCTACTTAGTACTCTACTGTAATAGTTGGATTTTTTTTCCTTTTCTATCTATCTTATTAGATGATTAGCTGCTTAAGGCCCAGATCATGCCTTTTATTCCTGAACACATAAAACCTAGCATAATGCTTCACATATAATATGATTTAATTTTATTAGTTGAATAAATTAGATTAAAAATATTTACTCTAATATTTTTTCATTGTCTCACTGGCCTCTATAGGAAATTTTCTTTTAAAAAAAGGATTTATTTATTTATTTGAGAAAGAGAGAGCATGCTAGCAGCAGGAGGGGCACAGGGAGAGGAAGAAGCAGACTTCCTGCTGGGCAGAGAGCCCAACTCAGGGCTTGATCCCAGGACCCTGGGATCATGACCTGAGCTGAAGATAGATGCCTAACCAACTGAGCCACCCAGATGCCCCAGAAATTTTCTTAATATGAAATAGAACCAAAAAAGTATTTTTTCATTTTCATTTTCTTTTTCGTTTTTTTTTTTTTTTCATTTTCTTCCTTAAGACAAACCCTTAGATAATAATACAGGTTTTGCTTGTTTGTTTTGGCTATAGATTGAAATCTAGCTTTCTGTTTAATTGATTTAAAACTTTTGATATGCCAAATTCAAAACAGTGTTTCCGCCACCACCATATTTTAGTGGAAAAAATTATGTGAGTGTAAGCACACATATATTACATATGTAGGAGAGAAAGGTGAATGGCAATTCATCTAATTGGCAATGGTAATCATTCCTGGGAAGTAGGACTGGAAGAAATCTATTTCCTACCTTATAAATATTTATACCATTTGCATTTTCCACAGGGGACGTATATTCCTTGTATTATAAATTTTATGATATTAAAAAAGAAATTTTAATGAAAAGCAGAATATCTATTTGCAAAGAGTAAAAGTATTTCATAGTGGAATCTTGCTATAACATGATGAGTATAGTGAAATTCTCCCTTTCAATAAGCAGTTAAACTTGCTTAGAGAAACCCAAGATGAACCCACTGTATGTCAAATTCTATGAAAATGCCATAGGCTTCAAATGCATTTATTAAATTTCTGAAAAGGTTACTTCTTTTCACCCTTTGCTCAAAAGCACTAACAAACAATAACTGAAACTAGTATTATAATCCTTTTTTGTGGGGATGGTGTGGTCATTTAAAAATTGTTAGTGAAAAGCCTCCTAAGGAAGTTTTCTTCCCAGCAATTTCCAGAGAACTTATTCTTAAATCCAAACAGTGGTTTAGGATTGCAAATCAGTTAACAATGTGTGTTTAGACTTAAAAATTAAAATATATTTCAAACTAAATATTTCAATATCAATTTCATGTTTACTCATCAATTCTTCAGTTTCGAGCTCTGTTTTCCCTGAAACAGTTGACAGTTTTCCTTTTAGGATTAAATAACATAGGATTAGTCTGTCTAAGGGACCATCTGTTCTAGGCCCTGTCATGACAATTCTGAGGACTTCAGAACAGCAACCTGTAGGTAAGAGGAAAAGAAGGGCATTCTCTATCAGGAGCCTAAGCCTCAAAAATGTCTGTTCCAAATGAATCAACACACAGCTCTGATATGTACCAAGCAAGAGAGGATGGTTTTGTTCCACTATATGCAAACGTTACTTGATGTAAGGGTTTTTTTGTTTATTTGTTATTATTTCATTAGTCTATATTTTATGATACAGATACATTATTAAATGCCTCAAGGGGTTTTCTCAATTTTATTTTATGAGTTACTGCTGATATTCCTGACCAAGCTATAAAACAAAGTCCAATTTATTAAATGTTAACTAATTTTAAGCAATCAGCAATATTTATATCATTTTAAAGCCTCAAAAGAGAAAAGCTGTCTTCCTACCTCAATTTCAAAAGTCCCTTAACAGAGTCTCAAAAAGCTCATGATAATATGAGAGGTACACGCAATGAGGTTGTTACAAATGAGGGTAAACAAATTCATGCTGATTTAGAATGAATCAGGTTAGTAAGGGAAGGTTAAAGAAACCTTTCCAACAGTCAGGAGTTTTCTACTAAATTGCAAAATAACTTTGTGAGATGTATGGCAGAAAGGAATGTGCTGGAAACTATTCCTGGGTCTACTCTGGAACTCCATCTTTTTTAAGAAAAAAGCCATATATAGTTAGTTTAAGTAACAGTACGGGTTTTTTTTTTTTTCGTTTTTTTGTTTTATACTTATTTTTATCTATATGTAATTATTTCATCACTTCAAAATATAAACCTACTATTAGTATCTTTTAATCAAATTCTTAAGTATCCATGGTGTATAAGACACACTGATAGGTCATGGGCCATGAAGGTATGAAAAGAGAACAATGATCTACAAGCATCAGAGGGTCAACCAAGAATTGAGGATTACCTTCTGAGATACAAAAGAAGACTCAATACGAAAGAGATAAAAATAGTCATCTTCAAAAGTGGCAAACTTTCAAGATTTCTGTAAACATATTTACAAATGAGACCAGAGTAACCTCCAGCCTTGAAGGAGAAGCCCAGGCTGTCTCTAAAATTCAGTCACTTTAACAAATATGCCTTTCAACTTCAACTTAAGTCAACTGATTGATGCAAAGAGCGAATTAAGCAGCTACCAATATTACTATAATGTGCCTGAGATCATTGTCTTATTAAAATAGAAAAGCTGCAAAATCTAGAAAAAAAAAATTAGCAAAATAAAAAGTTTGTGTCTATCATGGTCCACATACCCAAATGATGCAAACTTTGCTTTCCCCAGAAAAACTGTTCAGCTACTAAATAGTTATATTCAATAGAGTAAATCACTTCTTTCAAGCTCTTCCCTAGGATGAATGAAACATTTTCCTAAGCCATCACAAATCTTTTGCTCCTATTTTTTAGAGTATCTTTATAATTATTAATTTTATTTGTAATTTCCTTTACATCTAGAAGGTAATGTCCCAGTTATAGGAGATGATAGATAGATAGATAGATAGATAGATAGATAGATAGATAGATATAGATATAGATATAGATATAAAATTAATGTTAGCCCTGCAACTTATAAAACTTTCTGATGAATTCACAGTATATGACCGACTGATTCAAACACTCCCTGAAGAATGTGATCCCTGGGTGGCTCAGCGGTTTAGCACCTGCCTTCAGCCTAGGGCGTGATTCTGGAGTCCCAGGATCGAGTCCTGCATCAGGCTCCTGGCATAAAGCCTGCTCCTCCCTCTACCTGTGTCTCTGCCTCCCTCTGTGTCTCTCACGAATAAATCAATAAAATCATTTAAAACACACACACACACACACACCCAGGAAAAAACAAACAATACTGTTTTCTGATTTTCTGACCTTGAAGTCTTACATCATGAAAGGTAGCCCAAAAGGCCCTGCCTCCACCCCAGGATCTGTGTTTTTATGTCGCCTCTTGATGCCATTATGCATCCAAAAGTCATCAAGGCAGAGGTCACTTCTCAGAGAGCTCAAACCCTATTACTTAAGGGACTTACGTGTGTATAGTTATTTGCACTGTAACAGAATGATTAGCTCATCGTGTATATTCAAGCACCACGAAAACACCAACAAGGATGAGATAATATTTTACTGAAGGAATAAGAGAAGCTTAATAAAGGAATCAGAAGTCAGTCAAAGAACATTTTTTAGGTAATGTGGCATTCATTGAAAGGAGACTTGTATTTTGACAGAGTGGAAGGGAAGAAAATGCCAAGCTAAAATAAAAAGAGTAAATAAAAATTCACTCATGGGCCATGAGTAAAATGTTGCCCATGCTTAAGTAATTCAGAGATTCAAATTTAACTGATTTTATGATACATAACAAAAGAAGGGGCTATAAAGATAAATTGAGTTTGAATCCTAGTGCAGACCTGATTTTCTTTGTATACCAAGCTGTTGACGTTATTTTCTAAGTACCTGGAAGAGCAATGGGTTTGAACAGAGATACTACATGCTGGGTCTTCTCTATGCAAAGATCATTCTAGCAGTAAGTAGGAAGAACAGAATTTGTACAGACAACACAGAAAGCAATGCATTCAGTAGTGAAACTACTGTAATGATGGAGATAGAGGTTAATAAGGACCTGGACTAACATAGTGGCAATACAATAAAAAGAAGGAAAGAGATGGGTCATTATTAAATCTACTTAATAACTCAATTGTTTTACTTTGATGTGCCATGTGTACTCCAATATTGAAATTAACTACAACTTTGAAAACTGGTTACAAAGAACTGGAAGATAATATCAATCAAAAATAATTTGATAACGTATGTATATTTTGTAAATTCCATTAACTAGGAACCTCAGAAATATAAGAAAAATCTGTCATCGTGGGTTCTATTATGTACAGATCAGTAATATTACCTGGTTTATAGAGATGTAACTTTAATCACATTAATTTGATTCCTTTTCTTAGTTGAGAAACTTAGTGACACAATTAAATTTCTAGTTAGCTGGAACTGAAGAACAGGAACAACTAACTGTGGTCAATATAAAGATTCCAGGAAGCCTTCTCAGGGCTGATGAAGAAGAATCTTTCTCTGACAAAGGAGGTGAAATGAGAACATATGCTCTATATCTTCCTAGGAAGATCCATTCATTCACTTATTCATTCACTCACTTGGCCAATATGTAGTGAGCATTCATTATATGCCAAGATAGAATATTGGGTTTTGGGTAAATAGAGATAAAGGAGATAAAGTTGCTGCCTTCAAGGGAGCTCACAGTCTAGTAATGTCAGTGGCCAAAAGAAGTTAAAGCACGTGAGTAACGTGTTACAAATAGAATATAGGGCACATGGAGGCTGTGGACCTGGATGTCAGGAAAGGGAAGATTGGAAGGGGTGGTCAGAAAAGTTTGCCCAGAAAAAAGTATACCTAAATCCTAATGAATGAGAAGTGATAAATTAAGAATAATAAAATATACTCACACTTAGATATTAGGGCTTTGTATGTTTATACTAATAACTAGAGTTATTTTCTCTAAAAGTTTAATATAGGCATATAAGTTAAAGATATTTTAATTTTTCTTTTAATGTAGTCATAAGAAATATGTCTAGCTATTACTTCTAAATTATTATTTCTAAATTAATTGTTTAATTAAGGGATCCCTGGGTGGCGCAGCGGTTTGGCGCCTGCCTTTGGCCCAGGGCGCGATCCTGGAGACCCGGGATCGAATCCCACATCAGGCTCCCGGTGCATGGAGCCTGCTTCTCCCTCCGCCTGTGTCTCTGCCTCTCTCTCTCTCTCTCTGTGTGACTATCATAAATAAATTAAAAAAAAATTGTTTAATTAAAATTTGGTAAAGCACTATTGTAACATTGCATTCTTAAGGGATAAAGATGAAAACATCAGCCTTTTCTATAAAACACTGGTAAATTAAAAATCTGCTTAAAGTCTGTAAAAGGAAAGACTACCGTGGAGAGCCACATACTCTTTAGCCCTCTCCTCCTGGCTCCTAAAATTTATCACAGGCCATTGTTTTCTGGATGGCTATTTAGCAGCAAAGGTGTATTTAATTGAGACTGTTGATACGGAAATTTTCCATAATCAAAATTCTAGTGTTGAAATATTTCTATAGACCATGTAATACAACCTCCTACTTTTTACGCCTGAAAGTAAATTGAGGCTCAGAGCATTTAAGCGGCCTACAAGTTTATGCATTAAGCTCCTTCAAGAACTAGAAATAAAATCCAGATCTCCTCGAAATACAATTTTCTTTCCCTTCTGTAATTTGCTGATATAATTAGCTGTTATCTTATGGTACAGCTGTTGACTAAAATTTGGCAAGGCTCAGCTATTGCCTGTTCCTCTTTCTGTAGATCCCATCTTGAAAGAAATCATCACCTATCTTGCCAAGTATCTGTCATTTTAGGATCCTCTCTCCTACAAATCCAGTTTGTCATCATGTCCTGTTAGTTCTGCTTTTAAATAAGTTTCAGATATGTTCCCTCCTCATTATCCTTCCTACTGTTGATATAATTAGATCAGTTATTACGTCAAACTCTGACTAGGTGAATAATTTTCCTACCTTTGGTCTCTGCTCCAATCTAACCTGCTACTTGCACTAGAATAAACTTTTAAGATGGCAATTCTGATCATTTTCTGCCAGTTGGAAGCCCTCCAGTGGCTGCCTGCTGCCACAGGACAAAGTCCAAGAGTACTAGATACTACATGACCTGACCACCAATCATATCTCCCACCATAACGACACTCACACCCTGCCGGCAGTTTCCTGAAGGTGAAATGCTGTGTCTTGCCTCTATACATGTTGTACCTCTCCTTAAAATACCTCCTTAGCATGTCGCTAACTCATTCTCACCTTTCAAGATATCCTAAAGTGCAACTTTCTCCGGGGAGTCTTTATTGGCATTCCTTCAACATCTAGAGGTGTTAGGTGTCTCACTTTTAGTTCTCAAAGCATTTTGGGCACAAATCAATCATAACATTTACCCAACTACAATATAACTGTAAATTTACATATCTATCTCTTCCACTAACCTCGAATTTCAGGCAGGGACCCACTTTCATCTCTGCACCACTAGAACCTAGCACAATAATTAACACATAATTTGTACACAATAAATGCTTATTGAATAAGAGAAGAAATTATTAAAACTGAATAAATGAAAGAATGAAAAAGTGAATGTCTATAATGCAAATAAAACAGAATCCATATTTTAAAATATAATTATAGAGATAAGCACCAGAGAAATGATTTTGTTACACAAGTCTAATAGATAAAAGAAATATGCAATTTTTGAGTCTATATATTACCTAATGCAAAAAATAAGTATATTTATAGATGAGATATTTTTTGTGGGAATATATTCTATAGTTCAACTTCACCTGCATTTTAACTGCTTTAATCTCTAAGCTGAAAGGTCTTTTAAGGGTACTCAAGTCTTCTGTATAAAGTTGTTGAGTTTTAAAACTCCTGGTCATGAGATCTTCTTTTTAATCAAGTAATGAGATACCACTAGCACCAGATTTCTCATGAATAGACAATGTGGGGGCCTGTCTTCTGTGATTGCTTCCATAGGCTATCATCAGTGCAAGTTCTGTAAAATGTGGGTGCAGAGTATAAACTAATTCTAAATAATAGTAAGAGTACAAATGCAATGGACCTGTATCAAAAGGAGAAGGTATATCCCTCACCATTTCAACCTCTGGTTAAATGCCACAACAAGTCTTGCTTTGATCTTTTTTGTGACCTTTTCAAGCCCTAATTATTTTTTTAATGATCTATGAATTCAAATACATGTTTGTCATTGCCCTTCCTATGATGCATTACAGGGTATTAGCAAAGCAAAATAAATCTGATATTGAAGGTTTAATTGCACAGCTTTTGCATACACTTTAATAGGTAATGCAAAACCTTCTCAGCAGGTGCACTATGAGATTATGTGATTTTTCATGAATAATTCATTATTTTTTTAAAAGCACTTCTGCTAAGATACAATTTGCAATAATGTTTTTCAAGAGAGATCAGTGAAAATCTGAAGCTGTCATTGCCAATTTGTTTTGGTTCAGATTCAAAAGGTCACCCACTTGACACAATGGAAACTAGAAATGCCCTTTTATTTTTTTATATCAACATGGTATACTTCATATTTTCTAAAATATTTTTGAGATCTGAAACATAAGGACTTTTATACTATCCAATGAAAATTACTTAGAAAACATAAAATTTTATAAAAATTTCCCCATTAAATTAATTTCAATAGAATTCTCTAACAAGGCAGAAATCATCTCAGGATTTGATTTCCTGCCATAAAACATGTGGGAGAATTTGAGTAAAAATGCCATCTTACTCTACTATGGACCTGAAAGTCTGTAACTCAAATCATAGCCCTTATATAGACTATCATTAAAAATGTCAGTTTTTTTCTCTCAAAAAGAAATAAGCACTTCCCATAATACTATTTCATACCCAATATTATTGTATATAGGAGACAGGTAGATAATTACTTCATTTTTTAAAGATTTTATTTATTTATTTGAGAGAGAGAAAGACCAAGCAGGGGAGGGAGGAGGTGCAGAGGGAGAGGGAGAAGCAGAGTCCCTACTGAGCAGAGAGCCAGACCTAGGGCTTGATCCCAGGACCCTGATATCATTACCTGAGCCAAAGGTAGATGCTTAACTGACTGAGCCACCCAGAGGCACCCCAATAATTTCATTTTTAAGATGAAAAAAACTGATAGTATGAAAGGTTAAAAGTCATAAAATTAAGCTAAGATTCAGGAATAAAACACTTTTATTAAGTGCTATTATTGCCTAGGATAATAGGAACATTATTGCCATAGGCATTTTTCTTCATATAAAGCACATTTGAATTATAGGTAATAGACATCATGCTGCATGCAAATGCAATAAGGAATATAGCATATCAAATTTTAGAGTTAAAGGACAAAATAAATCAGAATTTAAGACAGGTTATAAATACATATTATTATTATTTATCCCCCCCAAATAAAATTTAGACGGACTATATTCTTTATCAACATTACACTGTGTTTCTTACCTAACATAAGAATATTTTTCTTAAAAAATACTTTATATCGGGATCCCTGGGTGGCTCAGTGGTTTAGCGCCTGCCTTCTGCCCAAAGCGTGATACTGGAGTCCCAGGGCCGAATCCCACATCAGGCTCCCTGCATGGAGCCTGCTTCTCCCTCTGCCTGTGTCTCTGCCTCTCTCTCTCTCTCTCTCTCTCTCTCTCTCTCTGTCTCTGTCTCTCGTGAATAAATAAAATCTTTTAAAAAAATACTTTATATCAATACTTTTATCTCCATCATTACTTAAAAACATTTTAAAAATTACCTAAGCTCTATTGTTTTTGGCTAAGCATAGAAGTTAGTATAGGTCACAGATCCAAAAAGGTAAAGAGCCCTTTCTGGGTTTTCAAGAGAGAAAGAGCAGACCTTCATTTTTGTCAGAATTAAAAGAAGAAGGAGGAAGAGGAAGAAGAGGAAGAGGAGGAGGAGGAGAGGGAGAAATAAACTGTTAGAACAGGTTTGGAAATAATGTTTGCTACAACTTTACCTGATTGCTTGATTAAGGCAAGAAATCCCTATGACTCGGAAAAGTTTTCAGAAGCTCTGCTGTTCTAGGGGTTGGGAGGCTGAAGTGGTTGCTAATACTGATAACTGGTGGAAGCAGCAGGGATCGAAACCAGATGTTTTTACCCAAGTTCTGCCTTAATTTCCTGTCATCAGCAACCTCAGATCATAGTGGTTATTTATCTAGGTCCTCCAAGAAGCGTTTCCTCCTCAGCTACCTTTGCTCCAGCTAGACCCCAAGACCTGACCTTTACTGCCCACCTGCTTGTACTAACTTACCTTTGTCTTATATTTTTCCTTAAGCTCTTCTTTCTGGTTTACTCCTTAATTCAGACAAGTGACATCTGAAACCACCCGTCAGGTGAAAATGAATGCCCTGGCAAGACCTCCCTCTGGTCCAGACCACCCAGACCATTTGAGCTAAACCCCCAAATTATGCCTGTGCAGATGGACCATGAAGTGATCCCCCAGAATGGCCAGAAATTACCTTTAGCTCATTATAATATTAATCTCTGCCCAAGGAGGAGCCTCAGTCTCATTTACATAGCATGCATTGTACATCTAAGCCTTAAGGCACATGTGTGACATTAAGCTGCCTCTATATACGATGACAAGGCTTCCCTATCTAAATATTCATCTTAACCCTAAACAAAAGGTACCCATTCATTTTCCTTCAGGAGTCAAGGCCTTGGACGCTATTCCCAGGGATCTCCCCTATTTGCTACAAATAGAGTTGCCTTTGTGGGACAATTCCACGGGGTGTATCTGGGACTCACCAAGGAGCAGACTCACGTTGGTTCACTTACACTTTCATTATCAGGTTCTCTATTTGATAACTTTGCTTTGTTATTCACTTCTCTTACAGCCTCAGAAAGAGAGGGTGCTCTTCCAACACTGACTCCCAAACTCACTGTCCCACTTCTGGGGCACCATGAAAGGTACAATAAATAAACTATGATTTGAAAGCAGGGTCTAGAGCTGTCCCTACCTCTTGTTTTCCAACATCTTCTATTCTGCTCCAGGGTACTCTTTCCTGTGTTTGATTCTTAAGATACATACAAGCAAACAAAAGCAACTACTCAAAAATATGTTTGCTAGATCCTCAACTTCCCGTTCATTTACTTCTCTTTTTACCCTTCCTGAATTCAGGCTTCTTGTTAAGAAATCTTTAAAGCTAAGAAAGAGACTTAAAACTCAACAATAAGAAAACAAACAACCCAATTAAAAAATAGACAAAAGAGTTCACCAGAGAAAATAAACAGATGGCAAATAGGCATATGAAAAGATGCTCAACACCATTTCTCATTAGAGAATTACAAACTAAAGCAACAATAATATACCACTAATACTCTATTAGAAGCTGGAATCTTAAAAAAGTGACCATACCAAATACTGCAAGGATGCAGAGCAACAGGGAATTTCATTTGTTGTTAGTGGGAATATAAAATGGGATAGCCTCTTTGGAAGACAGTTTGGCAGTATCTTACAAAGCTGAACGTAGCAACTTTATCACAAAGAAAACAGTCTGATTCAAACATGGCGGAGGATCTGAATAGACAATTTTCCAAAGAAGACATATAGTATATGAAAAGGTGCTCAACATTACTAAATGTAAGGGAAAGGAAAACCAAACTGCAATGAGATATCACTTCACACCTGTTAGAATGGCTAATATCACAAAGGCAAGAAATAACAAGTATTGATGAGAATGTGGAGGAAAAGGAACCCTCCTGGACTGGTGGTAATTTTATAATTTGGTGTGGCCACTACAGAAAACAATATGTAAATCCCTCAAAAAAATAAAAAAAACAGAGTGACTGGGTGCTGCAGTCGGTTAAGCATCCAACTCTTGGTTTCAGCTTAGGTTGTGATTTCAGGGCTGTGAGGTCATCCTGTGTCAGGCTCCTTACACAGCACAGAGTCCACTAAAAATTCTCTCTCCCTCTTGCTGCCCTTTATATATATTTATATTTATATTTATATTATATTTATATTTATATTATATTATATTTATATTATTTATATATATTTATATATATAAATCTTTTTAGAAAATGAAAAATAGAACTACCACATGATCAAGCAATTCCACTTGATAATCAGAGAAAATGAAAACACTAACTCAAAAAGATACATGCTCTCCTATGTTCATTATGAACAAGGGCCATATTAGGGAAGCAATCTAAGTATCCACTGATGAATACAGAGAATATGGTGTACATACACACACACACACACACACACACACACACACACACACTGAAATATTATTCAGCCATAAAAAAAGAATGAAATCTTGCCATTTGTGACAACATAGATGGACCTTGAGGGCATTATGCTAAGTGAAATAGTCAGACAGAGAAAGATAAATACCATATTATTTCACTTATATGTGGAAATCCCTCCACCAAAAAAATTAGCTCAGAGATGCAGAGAACAGATCAGTGGTCACTAGAGGCAGGGGTGGGGGTTGAGTAAAATGGGTGAAGGGGGTTAAAAATGCAAATGTCTCGCTATAAAATAAATAAGTTATGGGGATATAATGTACAGTGTGGTGAATATAGTTAATAATACTGTAGCGTATATTTGAAAGTTGCTAAGAAAGTAAATCTTAGAAGTCCTTATCACATACACAAAATTTTTTTGTAACTATGTATGGTGATGGATGTTAACTAGACTTATTGTGGTGACCATTTCACAATATATACAGATATCATTATATTGTAAACCTGAAACAAATATAACGTTCTATGCCAATTACAGCTAAACAATTTTTTAAAAAGCTAAACACAGTATTACCACACAATCCAGCAATAACATACCTGGTTACTTACTTAACTGATCTGAAAACACATCCACTCAAAAATGTGCACACAAATGTTTATATCAGTTTATTTCATAATTACTGAAACTTGTAGGTAACCAAGATGCTTTTCACTAAGTGAATGTAAGAAAAAGTCTGGTCCATATATACAATAGAATATTACTGAGTAATTTTTTTAAAAAAGAGCTAATAAGTCATGAAAAGTCATGGATGAATCTTAAACGTGTATTGCTATTTGAAAGAAGCCAGTCCGAAAAAGCTACACATATTATGATTTTATTTATGTGACAACATGGGAAAAACAAAATTACAGAGATGATAACCATATCAGCGGTTGCCAGAGGTTCAAGTGGGTGAGGAGCATTAATTAGGTGAAACTATTCAGTATGACATGGTAATGGCGAATACAAGATACTAAGTATTTGTTAAACCTATTTAAACTATTCAGCATAAAAAGTGAACCTTAATATACACAATTTTTTTGAAAAATCATTTAGGAAGTCAGGCGGTTCCAGAATAGAATGCTGATTGTGACCGAAGAACCTCACTGTATTACAAATGTGCGAAAAAAAAACTCACTGAAAGAGGAAAGAAGAGGCCAACTGAAGTAACTTTGGAAATGAATGAGTCAGGGAAACCTGGCTCCATTTAGAATGGTAAATTAGAGATAAGCAAAGAGTCTAGAATATCCATGTGGCAATGGATTAGAGCCTGAGACAACGGCAGGATCTGGTGTTTAGCTTACTATAGGAATAGATGGTTACACAAATAAATATTTTATGTGTACATACACAGGTTAGTGCACACACATAAGTATCCTTGCTCTGTCAGTGGAGGGGGCTTAGAAGCAATGACATGCTATTCACCTAGCCCCAGATCTTGTTTCCTAGGAAGCTGATACTACCAACATGTTTTTTATTTTTAATTATATTTTTGACTTTTTTATTTTAAAATTATATACAGATATGAAAAAATGAATAACATTTTAAGATAAACTCACTTATAACTACCACCCAGATCATAAAGATCATAAAGTAGAATTTTGCAAACCACCCAGAAGCTCCTCCATATAACCCCTGATCACAAGTTCATTTTCTCCCCAAATAAAACCACTATCCTGACATTTATAAAATTACTTCCTTCTGTTTTATTTTTAAAATATATTTTATTATGTATTATGTACATTGTTTATGCTTATTAAAAATATATAATATTTTTATCACCTACATATTGTTAAATTAATTAAACAAGGAGACCATCAGATCAAAATGACTTAAATGCCAAGGCCTATGAAAGTAGGCAAACCAAAATGCCTAAGTCTGTAAGTGCCTCATGACACTCATGAAATTAAAACCTAAGTACAACCAATCACAACCAACCAGCTATTGAATAATTTCCTTACTTTGCTTCCACCTTTTCTCTATAAAACTCTCAATCCATCACCTATTGATGGATTGCTCTAATTGCTTCCAGTTAAGCAGTGCCCAATTGGAATGGAGTTTTGATCAAATAAATTCTTAAAATTTTTAGTATGTCTCAATTTAGCTTTTAATAGTATGTATCCCTAGACATCATAGTTTAATCTTGGCCCCCTTTTTAAAAATTTGCTGTGCCTTTTAAGTCTTTTTTAATCTATTGTTCCTCCTTTTCCCCTTTCCGCCCTTATAATTTATCTATTAAAAAACCTGGGGCATTTGACCTGTAGAATATTCCGGTAGGTTCCCTTAGCAGTTTAGTTCTTTCAAGTTTGTTCCTTCAGCTTCCTCAGTGATCCCATGAGGTCCCTGACAACCCTGCATAAATCCTTTTCTGTTTAAACTGGCTAGAGTGAGTCCAAGTGCCTGTAGCTAAGAATACTGATTACAGTGAGAATAGCATTTTTATTACAAAGTTAATTTCATATATATAATTTTATACTTATGTAAAGTCAAATGTAGGATGAAGATTAAAGTTATCAGTGAGAGAATGCTTATTGAAATTTTTATTCCCCTAGGGAAAAACCAAACCCATATCACAAGGAATACTGTTTCATCTCAGTGTGTTAAAGTCGTGTTGACATTTAGATGCCAAATATTTCTAAAGGTGTTTGCCACTTATTAGAACTTCATATAGAAATCTCGGCCAATAGGATTAAAATAAGTAAAGATGTTTGTTAATGTGGATGAAAATTTCCAGACAGAGAAACATGTAATGAGTGACTTGAAGAAAAATTTAGATATATTTCCAACAAAATCCAAATTAGCTCTATCGTTTGAAAATAAGATTTAACCTTTAATAGGCATAAACAACATACATAATACTCCCTCAAATTAGAGGTAATCATTTGTCTTTATATTCAGGTTGAAATTCTTATATAATTTAAATAAAACCAAAAACAAAAGATTCAAAACATGGACAATGTCCTTAACAAAAAACAAAGTCTGTACGTATGAAATGACTTTAAGCGTAACTACTATTAGATGTAAAGTAGGAAAAACCAATCAAGCTTCAGAATTATGACTTGAAGGGAGCCAGGAAACAGCAAGGAAGATTATTTAAAAACATTCACTGTCATCATTCTAATCCAATACCTTTACTGACTATTCTGTAAACATAAAAGAAAAAAATCTGAGGGGAAAAAAAAAGCTGGATAATAATTTAATAAACTTACCACATATTTTATATCTTTTCCATTTTACCAGGCAAAGGTCCAGAAGCATAATTACTGTTTTAGTGAAATGTATCTTTGGCATTACCCAGAGTAGTTGAAAGTTCTCCAGTAACAGTGCCTAATAAAAAGATAAGAAAATAGTGCCAAGATATATATAATAGGAATGTATAGGTCATAATATCATGATAACAGAGACATTAGCAGAGATAATGCTAAAAATCTATATATCACATACATTATTAATTAACACTAAAAGTGATCTATTCCAAAATACCTTGCTCAGAACAAATAACTATTTGTATCCCAAGTACTTCCTTATTCTGTTATGTTTTACTTAATACCAAAATTCATTTACACAACAGCATATGTCTATAAAGCACTAAAAGCCTATAAAGGAATGGCCAGTGTGTGGCAGGCATGGTACTATTTGTACCAGTCCTATGTTTATATCAGATATTTCTAACTGATGACAATATACTCTTTCCCGAGGACCTGGGCAAAGACTCGGATTCTTTCTTAACTTAGTGTTCCAGATAGCTACTATTAAATGAACAAACACAGGTGATCCATGAGATAAAATATATTTGCCCTCCCTGGTCTGGAGTAAATAGGTAAGGAAAAAAGCTTGTATTATTCAGTAAAAGATAATTCAAGAAACAGCCAGTAATAAATAAGAATATGCATCATTGATAATTTCTAAGAATAATGCTTTATAATGGGAAAAGTTTTTAACTTAGATGTGAAAAGTCATTTCTTCAAGTGGTATGATAGTCGAATGATTTCAGTCCCTTGTCTTTCAAACCATATTGTCTAATCTTCTATACTACAGAGTGCTTATATCCATACTTATAAAAGGGATATTCCATAGAAAGTATTATACTTTGAATATCCTTTAGGATGCATGTTTCCGAAGAGAGCACATATGTGAAATAGACTAACCGTGTTGCATCAAATTTTGATATGTAAATGTATGCTTCTTTGGAAACAAAAAATCAACTTAAAAAATTATTGAACTTCTACTATTGGCAACAGAACTAAAGAAATTACTGTGTGGTGATTCAAAATATGTGCTCTGGAATCTTAACGCTTGGAGTCAAGTCCTGGCCCCACCTCTCACTAGCTGTGTGGTCCTGGGCAAGCAACTTCTCTAAAGTGTGAGTTTCCCCAACTATAAAATAGGGTAATAGGGGATCCCTGGGTGGCTCAGTGGTTTGGCACCTGCCTTTCCCCCAGGGTGTGATCCTGGAGTCCTGGGATCGAGTCCCACATTGGGTTCCCTGCATGGAGCCTGCTTCTCCCTCTGCCTGTGTTTGTGTGTGTGTGTGAGTGTGTGTGTGTGTGTGTGTGTGTGTCTTATGAATAAATAAATAAAATCTTTTTAAAAAGTAGGGTAGGGGATCCCTGGGTGGCTCAGCGGTTTAGTACCTGCCTTCGGCCCAGGGCATGATCCTGGAGTCCCGGGATCGAGTCCCATGTCAGGTTCCCTGCATGGAGCCTGCTTCTCCCTCTGCCTGTGTCTCTGCCTCTGTGTGTGTGTGTGTCTATCATGAATAAATAAAGAAAATCTTTTTAAAAAATAGGGTAAATATATTACCTATGTCACTGTATAAGCTAAAGAAATACAATATTGCAGCACAAACTACAGCATCTACCTCTAGTAAACACTCAACAATATCACTATTATGTTGTTCTTGTTATTATTATAAAAGTTACTATTATTATTATAATACAAAGACCAATAGGATTAATTATATTCAACTCTTGCTTCAAGAGTCTGGGAGCATGAGTAGGAGGAGTTTGGGAGGTGAAAGGAAGAAATAGAATACGTCTCAGAATAATACTGGTATAATACATAACAGAATAATATTGGAACATTGATACAAAAATTGTTATATCGATTCCACCTGAATTGTTGGAATACAAGAAAATAGGTAAAAGGATTAAGAAAGTCCTCACTGAGAAGATATAATTTGAGAAAAATCTGGAAAAATAGATGTACACGATTTTAGCAAATAGAAGGATCAACATGAGCAGAACCAGAAAGAAAGCAGAGGACATGTTTGGAGAGTAATGAGCCAAGATAATAGTAGGGAAAAATGTAGAAAAATAATTTAAAAGACACAGTGAGGGGCAGCCCAGGTGGCTCAGTGGTTTAGCACCACCATCAGTCCAGGGTGTGATCCTGGAGACCTGGGATCGAGTCCCACATTGGGCTCCCTGCATGGAGCCTGCCTCTCCCTCTACCTGTGTCTCTGCCTCTCTCTCTCTCTCTGTCTCTCATATGAATAATAAATAAAATATTTTTTTTAAAAAAGACACTGAGCCATATTTTGAAGGGCCAAGAATGCTGTGCTAAAAGACTGAATTTTTTATTGAAGTATAATTAATATGCAACGTTTTATTAGCTTCAGGCATACAATATATTGGCTAAATAATTCTATACATTACTGTAATGTCATTACAATATCATTGACTATATTCCCCACCCTGTACTTTTAATATCCATAGAAATTAATTTAGAAACTCAGCATGTAATCTGGACCTAGAAATCTGGTGTAATACTAAGCCAAAATCGAGTGCCTTTGTGAGGCAATGATGTCTCTATCCCCAAAACTTAAGAGGTCAATCAAGCATATTTTATTATTTCTTTACTTCAAATTATTTTAAAAAATATATTTTAATTAACATTTTAGAATTACAGAGAAAGTCTTCTTTCTAATAAATCTAATGTATTTCAGGATTTTCACAATGATACTCAAACCTGCTTTAATTCTCTCTAACAATAACCAATAAATACAAGCTATGTAAAAAAGTTCTCCAAAACTGATATTTTAAGCATATTAACAATACCTGGATAATAACCCATATTAATAGAAACATCTTAAATATAAAAAGATGATCTCCAAATATTTACTTACTTATTATAAAAGTTATTATTGAGCTTTAAATCCTATATTCAGCTAAAAAGTGGTAGGTTTGGTTTTATAACAACTAGAAAAATGTGTGTAAAAACTTCTCTCCAAACAAGGTTATCTATTTAAGGAAACAAGATACACATGTTTTACAAAAATAAAATAAAATACCATGTTAAGCGGCAAAATAAAGACAAAAGTAGAAGAAGCTAACTTTTTTTGAGAGCTACAAAATATGTATCTTGTAGCTCATCAAATCCACCCAGCAGGCCTGGTTTTGCAAGTAGAAGTTACCAATAATCCTTGCTCTTGCTAGCACAGAAGGCTGAGACTGGGCTATAGAGCTAGAAGTTCAAATGATAGTGCTGCCCCTTACAGGCTTTGTGATCTTAGATGATTAAGCCTCTAAGTCTCTTTCTTCATCCATTAAATCAGGAAAGTAACAGCACTTAATACTCAGAGATGTTGTGAAGGGAACTAAGGAAGTACATGTGAAATAATAATACCCTATGAGAGCATTTATACAAAGTGCTCTCTAAGGAATCCTAGTCCTAGAAAATTGCCTTGACCAGAAAAGTTCTATAGTCTTATAAAGACTGATGCTTGAAAAATCCTATATATATAATTTCTACATAAACTATTCTATCATTTGATAGATAATCTCCCAAAACTCACAAATAGAGAAAAATAGAAATAGATGTACAATATTTAATAAAAGTAAGAGATATCTTCAAACCCAAAATACAATATAAGAAGAAAGTAGACAGTCTAGCAATGCATTTAACAAAATGGTGGCTGTTATATCTCAGAGATTTCCAAAGGTAATAATTGGAAGAGTTTGCTCCACAGATCATGATGATGTTCATAGTTCACCTCACTCAGAGGTGACAGGATTAAATAAGGTGGGGAGGGGTGAATGAAAACAGGAAGATTGGTGGAAAGTCTAAAAAGGAACAGTTAAGTATGGAGGTCCCTACCATTACCTCCGTATCTCTAAATGAATAAGTGTAACACCACCACCGACCACCCTGAGAAACCAGCCTTTTCTGTATCTGTTGAATCAGAGAGGCTAGATTCTGAGACACCAGGCACCGTGGTGGATAGAAGGGCCGAGGAGCAAATATGTTGAAAATGGAGTTGCAATATACTATAAATCTCTGAAACAGGAAAAACTGAAATAGCATATTCAAGTTTAAATAAATTTCTCAAGATAATAAACTGAGAACAGTATGAGTACATAATTTTAAAACATCGAGGTAAATATTTTAAAATAGCTAAGAGTTGAAAGTGTTGCCAACAGGGATTAAAAGAGATGCAACAGAGGACTGCATTTTTAGTTGTACTACTTTTAACACTATTAGACTTTATTAAGTATTATGCATGTATTTTTTTTATTTAGAAAGTATTTAAAGATAGGGGGAGATCACAGGAGTCCCCAATCATGTCCTTACTCTCTAGCCTTCAGACATTAAAAATTTGATAAAGTGCACTTTCATTTTCTTTCTTTTTTTAAATTGTATAATTATATACATTAATTAAATTAATTACTTAAAATTGTATAATTTATCATTTTAAAAGTATAATTGACATATAACATTTTATTACTTTCAGGTGTACGACATAATGATTTGGTATCTGCATATATTGTGAAATGATCACCACAATAAATCTAGTTAACATCCATCACCATACGTAGTACAAAAAAAAATTTTTGTGTATGTGATGATGACTTCTAAGAACTACTATCTTAGCAACTTTCAAATATACAATACAGTATTATTAACTGTAGTCACCATACTGTACTTTATACCTTCATGACTTATTTATTTTATAACTGGAATTTCATACTTTTTGATCCCCTTTATGCCTTTCACCCTCCCCACACTGTCCCACCTCTGGCAACCACCAACCTGTTCTCTGTATCTATGAGCTTGGTTTTTGTACTTGTTTGTTTTGTTTAAATCCCACATACAGCACTTTTATTTTTTTAAGTGGCCCATGAGCACTTTAAGTGACTTCAAATTTAAAATCAGAAAAATACAAACTATGTTAAATATCACTAAACTCCTTAATGATGGCTGGTTTTTGAATACCCACATGCTGCACATTTTACCTACCCACTGTCCAAGTGATGGGCATTCAGGTTTATTTATCTCTACCCGGATAAGAAACATCCAGGGTCCTTCCAACTCAACTCCATGAACATCTCTACAAAGAAAATCCCCATGCATGTCCCCTCAATTCCCCTTAGATGTATCCTCAGAAGTAGTATGGTGGTTTTGCACTTACACTTCTATGAATTAGTCATGCTACATTGTTCTCTATTAACACCAGGAGTGCAATAGAGTTCTTATGCCTTTATGTCCCAGTTGCTAGTATCCATCTTGCTAACGTTTGCTAGTCTGGTGATTTAAAGTCATAGCTCAATGTTGCTTTAATTAGCATTTCTTATATTACTCATTTTCTGTACCATCTTGTCACAGCCTCCTAGTTTTCTAAGTTTGCTCTTCTCTAAATTTTGTGTTAATCTACTTTATCTTTTTTTCTAAGAGTGTATTTTTCTAGTTGATTTGCAAGAGACATTTGCATATTTTCAATATGAAACCCTAGTTATTATTGGATTTTGTAAATATCTTTGCACTTCTCATCAGTTAATTGTCCAAAGAATCACTATGGAATTATATGCAGCAGCTAGAAGCTACATTAGATGTACAAGTAACAATATGAACAAAAAGAAGACTCAGTTTTAAAAGAAATAGAATGAAAAATATAAGATAATATACTTACATTAATTAAGACTATATGGATATAAAACAATATGCTTTTGGAGGAACATATTCAAAGTAAAATATATAGATTAAAGATATTTAAATAGTTTTCAAAGAGGAGAAAATGAAAGTGAAGTATGAGAGAAAAAAGAGAAAGGAAAGAGAGAGGAAGTGTTGTAAGGACCAATGAAAAAAGTAAGCCATGGACTGAAAAATATAGTTAGTTTAATTAATTGCACTTAAATTTCTAAACAAAGTTGACCCATATAAAATGAAATCCAGAAATCTGATCAAAAGCTACATCAGGGGGCACCTGAGTGGCTCAGTCGTTTAAGCGTCTGCCTCCATCTCAGGTCATGATCCCAGAGTCTGGAGATGGAGCCCTAATCCCCGAGGGTATTATGCTGGGGCTGCCTGCTCAGCAGGGAGTCTGCTTCTCCTTCTCCCTCTGGTCCTCCCCCTCTCGTGCTCTCTCGCTCACTTGCTCGCTCACTCTCTCTCTCAAATAAGTAAAATATTAAAAAAAAAAGTCACATCAGTACAAAGGACCAACTCTACCTTAGGATACTTACAGATAAAAATGAAGATCCATAATTACTAGAATCAGAATTGAACATTTATTTTCAAATAGATTTTTTATCACTATATGAACACAGATTTCCTTTCAGTGAGTTTTTTAGATTTTTTTCCCTTTGTTCAAGGATTTTAAAGAACTATATAATAATTGAATTAGTAGTTCTTAATCCCCTAAGCTTGAAGGACTGGTGAAATTCCACAATTAAATACTTACATGTCTGACGAAGTGTTGCAGACATTTTATTTCATCACATAAGTATATCTTATTAAATCAATGCCAACCATCACCTATTATTACTGTAATTTCTAAATAACAGGACTATGGAAATTTATAGCATTAAGAGAGTATAAACTCAAAATAAAGAATACTTCTTAAATCAAGCACATTCAGGTTTTATGCAAAATATACATTATCTTTATTTTTCTCTCTGCATTATGAACTAGTGAAAATGTATTATGGTAGGACGACAATTAGGAAACACTGAACTAGAAAATATCAATACAATCAAACACTCCAGGAATGTAATTCTACATTATAGTCAGAGAAGGAAGGAAGATATAGCTTGCTTCTATATTAAGGATTATGCAAAATCCAAAGTATATGCCAAAAACAAATGCTGTATCTATCACTAATAATTAAGCAAAATAATCATTAACTTGAATATGTTAGAAAGCAATATAAAGTAAATTGAAATAAAATTAATTGAAATTAATATCTTAATATTTGCTCTTCAAAAAATTATTCTGAAATGAAACTTGTCAATATTCTGCTATTCTGCTAAATTGTTCTTTAAAAATGCCAGCAAAATTTCTAGAAAATGGGGCTTTGAGTGTGGGGCCACAGCATGGGGAATGTCCGGGACCCAGCTAGCTGAGATGCATGCTCTGCTGCACCAGGCTGGGCTGGTGTCTGCACTGCCTGTGGATTGCTTGTTCCAAAATGAGTAGTTGGACCAGACTGTCAAGTACTACACCCACCCTGGAAGAGATCCAGAAGCACAACCATAGCAAAAGCACTTGGCTGATCCATACCAATCCAAAATGTACGATTTGACCAAGCTTTTGGAGGAGCATCCTGGCGGGAAGAAGTCTTAAGGGAACAAACTGGAGGGGATGCTACTGAAAACTCTGAGTATGTCGGGCTTCTACAGACACTAGAGAAACGTCCAAAATATAAGTCACTCATCTGGATAGCAGATGGAAGATAAGCAAGCCTTTGGAAACTCTCATTACTGCTGTTGATTCTAATTCCAGGTGGTGGACAAATTGGGTGATCCCAGCCACCTCAGCACTGGTGGTTGCACTGATGTATCCCCTCTACACTGTCCAAGACAAACACATTCTCAGAAGCCAATGAAAGAAAAGACTGCTTTGGACCAGGGAGAAAGAAGCCGATGTTAACTGTTTCAATGGACAGAAGGAAACGGTCACCTGAAAAATAATTTTAATATTTTTTAAAATTGCAAAACATTCCTTACTATTTAATTCTTTAAAAATTACTTTTGTTGTTAAAGTGAATTGCTGGGAAAAATGCAGCTGTACCACTTATGAAAAAGTCTGTCAGATGGTGCCTAGATGGTACCTAGAATTTATAGTCTTTAACCTCTAGTTATTGACTCATTGGCATAGCCAGATGCAAAGTTTACCAAATGTTAGGCCTTTATGAAATGTGTTAATTCCTGTTTAGTTTCCATGATTATATATAGTTAAAAAAATAACCCTATGTATAACAACCTTAGTTTTTTAGTCACACAAATAGGTGTATGACTATACACATAATAGGCCAAACTTTGGTGTTTATATTTATGTACCTTCACTAAATGAATATCACAGAAAGTAAATTAAGTTTGTAAAATCATATAGAGTAGAAACCAACTTCTAGGTATTGCCATAAACAATTGTTTCTTATACATAATGGAGAGAACTAGAAGTATGACTTTACTAATTTCTTGGACCTTCAATTTTTTTAAAGATTTTTTTTTTATTTATTCATGAGAGATTTTAGAATTTAGAATTAAGATTAGGTTTGCCTATGTAAATATATTCTAAAGACAAATATTATAAATAAAAGCATTTAAAAAAGTTCACAATACCTGATGTTATCAAATTATGCAGATACAGAAAGTGTCTTGGCCTTCTTTGTGGGCAAAATTAAAGTGGTTGAAAACTTCTATGCTATGCAGTGCTCACGTGTGATATAAAACACACTCTCGACATTTCAAACTTTTATCTTCCTTCTTTTAAGCAGTTTATGGAATTCTCCATCTTTCTTTCCTGGGGATAAACAAAACCTCTTTGCTTCTCTATTTCTTTACTCAGCATACAATGAACTACACTTATTCTTTCTAATGTGTAGGATGGATATTTTAAAAATAATGTTCTGTTTAACACCTGTTCAATTTTATGGATACTGCACATCTAAGGTACTGTATACCTTATAGAAAGCATATTCTGTATCTACTTAGGTGGTTTTTAGATTAATATATATATATATATTTTGTATTAACAGACTCTTCATCATCAATTATGAGGATTTTGATTTTACTATTTTGCCAAAAAGAAAAAGAAAAAAAGAGAGAGAGAGAGAGAGAGAAAGAGAGAGAGAGGCAGAGACACAGGCAGAGGGAGAATCATGCTCCATGAAGGGAGCCCAATGTGGGACTCGATCCCGGGTCTCCAGAGCCAGGCCCTGGGCAGAAGGTGGCGCTAAACTGCTAAGCCACCCGGGCTGCCCTGGATCTTCAATTTTTATTTAAATTCTAGTTAGTTAATATATAGTGTGATGCTGGTTTCAGGAGTAGCATTTAATAATTCATTACTTTCATATAGTACTCAGTGCTCAACACAAGTGCCCTTTTTAATATCCATCACCCATGTAGCCCAACTCTTGCCCACATCCCTTCCTCAATCCTCAGTTTATTCTTTATAGTTAAAAGTCTCTTATAGTTTACTTGCCTCTCTTTTTTCCCCTTCCCCTATGTTGATCTTTTTGTTTCTTGAATCCCACAAATGCATGAAATCATACATGAAATTTTAATTTCCTTTGACTTATGAAAACAATTTTAATACATCTATTTTTCCCTTTTCCCTACATTAGAACCAAACCAAAAAGACCTCTTCTGTTCTTTCTACTCCTGAACTCTTAGAATGTGCCTTTTTGTACATCAACTTTTTTTGGCATTCTATCACTACATCACTTACTTATTATAGGTATGATATTTTAGAAATATATCTGGCTTTTAAAATGCATTTTTAAAAATCTCTAGAAAATGGAATGATAAGGTTAATCATCTTTTAAATTCTGAGTGATCAATGATAGCTTGACAATGTAAAAATCTTCTAGCTGGCTAATTCTTAGACTAAATTGACCATTTACTTTGTGCTTTAATTTATTGATGATGATAAATCCCACTGAGAAATTAATCTACTTAATTTCCATTTTTGTCTTAAGTAAAGATGAGCTAGATATTCCCCCATTGAAGTCAAAAAGGAAAAAAAGTCATTTAAATGGTACTCACAGGTTTTCTGTTTTTTAAAAAACAGTAAATAAATTGTTAAGGCACAAATAATTAATTAAAAACCTTTAAAATGTAAGTCTATTGCTAAAATCTTATTTTTTCTCATCATAATTATTAAATAATCATTAAGGACAAACTTTATGACAATTTTCTAAGATAGATAGCATATAGATAAACATGATGACAGAGAAAGAAAGAAAGAAAGAAGAAAGAAAGAAAGAAAGAAAGAAAGAAAGGAAGGAAGGAAGGAAGGAAGGAAGGAAGGAAGGAAGGAAGAAAGAAAGAAAGAAAGAAAGAAAGAAAGAAAGAAAGAAAGAAAGAAAGAAAGAAAGAAAAAAGAGAGATACGAATACCTAAGGTATATCCATGAATAACAATTTTGGGCAAATATAAATATTGAATTTTGGTGGTTTAAAAATTAGGTTAATGCTTTAAGTCACATTCAAAATTTACATGAAAAGCTATTTTTATTAAAGATTTGAGACACTGATAACCTTTCAATTTGTGTTTTAAATGTTCAAAAATTCCATGTAAAAGTGAAGCTGTCAGAAAAAAATATGCAATTAAGTGCGATTGTCAACACAGAAGAGAATTTTTCTTCTACTTTGTATTTCAGGAGTCTTATGAAGTTGAATTTTATAGGTGGCCTACATTCTGCAGTCACCCAGTCTGACTTGTCACAATACAGAATAAAAGTGTTATCCTCATATTTGAGTACTTTATATTCAACATTTATAAGATGAAAGAAATAGGCTGCCTAGTATATCTGGCTCAAAAGGAGTGACAACTCAAAGGAAACCTTTTATAAAAATCATGGTATTACATCATTTTGAGTTCCATTTTAACAGGAACTAGTGCCTGGGGCAAAGCTGGCATCCTAGCAATACATACTCTGAATATACTCTGATCGATATCACATCGTCTCACCTGCAATTGCTTCCCATTTAGCCTTTCTTCATAAATATTTGCCTTCTGTCTATATTCAACATATAACCACAGTAACCAAAACGACATTTGTGAAATCCAAACCAGATATACTTCCTCAGCTTGGAAGTCTGCAGTGATTTCCCATTAGCTTCAGCTAAGATAGTAATGTGTTAGGTCTCATGAAACATGGAAAACAAAAATCCATTTTCTTATTTTCTTTTATCAGTTTTCACAATATAAGCAATCTAACAAACTACAGCATTTCATATGATTACCAATCTTGAGTAATTACTTTCCATGAAAAGGGAAATTTGGAAATGTATATCTGAGCTTGGGTTCATTGTGTAATATAATTAATACCCCCAGGGCTGGTCAGATCTGTACTACATTCATTTCACCCAATTTTTCTGTAAAGGATTACAGGACCAGGGTATATTGCAGCAATACATAGACTAAATACTTAATATTCAAAATAGGATTTAACACAGCACAGTTGGTGAAAAGCATCACTACCACTACATATAATAAAATACCTTCTACTAAGTTAAATATGTATTTTTCATAAAGTCAAGCAATCATACTTCAAATTATAAAACCACATGACATTATGAATTGGACTCTAAAATGAACTTGCTAAATAAGTATTTCAACAGATTAAGAGTAATGAGAATATACAGATTTCAAGGGCCATTGGTTTAGACCAAAATGTCTTAGAAGCAAAAAACAAAAGTCATCACTGGTTGTTCAGGGTCAGTAATTACCCAACTTAAAGTAAAATGTGATATTCCAAATAAACAAATGGAAGAAAAAAAAAAGCCCTTTCTCCTGAGTTAACCTACAGGAAACTTCCTGTCAAGACTACATTTACCTTAAAAAAAAAAAAAAAAATCCCAGTCATACAAAATGAAATGTTGTCCATGGTGTAAGCACATATATAGACATAGTTTAGTGCCTTAATGTCTAAGTCTATGTTAAGTCTTAGGAGGTCCTAGAAATGTTAATAATTTACATAGCTCAGACACACTGAGCTCAGGTTGGCTCATATTGTCTCACAAGACCCACCTACACTCATCTCTTCCCATCTCCACTTTCGGTGAGGTCGTATTGGTAACTTCAAATAGGCCATGGAGAAAACTGCCTGGATGGCTTCTATTAAAATGGTGAAACTGATTACATACAATGCAGAAAATGTTAATAAAGTAAGAATAGAACCACTGTAGCAACTGAAGTCCACAAGCTATATCCAGTTCATCCATTATAACTCATTTTAAAAATAAAATGCTAATAAATTATGATACTACAAAGTAGGTCCCATATTGGAAACATGTTTTGCAATTTATCTTTCTCTTGCCCACTTCGCTGCTTTATGTAATGGAATCTCCAAACTTTTGGGTGCTTAGGCAAGTAAACTTTGGAATCATCTCTCTCTTTATCTCATGCCCCTATTTCATCTATCAGGAAATTCAGTAGATGTTGCTTCCAAGATCCAGAATTCAACTACTACCCAGAATTCAACTACTTCCCACACTGTCACTGTTAATTGCCCTGGATCAAGCCACTAACAGCTCTTCTTTGCTCTTCCCTGTTCTTAATTCCTCACTAGACTAGCATTCTAGCCCCCTGTTGTCTACTCTTAGGACAGCAGTCATTCCTTTGCTCAAAACCTTGTCATGGTCCCAGTCTCATTCCCAGGAAAAGCCAAAATCCTTGCAGTGGCCCACTGATCTGTTTCCATTCTGAACATAGTTTTAGTAACTTCTTCTCTCACTCTCTCTACTGCAGCCACATTGGCTTCTTGGGTGTGTCAGAACTCCCACTTCAGTGCCTTTGAATGAACTGTTTTAGTGGTTAGAATACTCTGCCCCTAAAATCTGTACAGCTATCTCTCACTTCCTTCAAGTCTTTGCTTGTCACCTTCTTAATAAGCCCAGTCCTGATCACATTATTTAAAATTTCAATGCCCTTTGTCCATCATCCTTTCCCCCATCTCAGCATTTCCACTCCCCTTTACTCTCCTCTACTTTCTCTTCTTCACAAAGCACTTAACAACATCCAACATATTTTATTATTTACCTATTTTATGTAGGTAAATATAGATGCTCAAGAAATGTTTGTTAATGAATAAACTAATGGCTATGCCAAACTCCAGAGAATGCTGAATGGCTTCATAATTTCTCCCTTGGTCTTAAAATATTTGACAATGATAACTGGCTCTGAAAGCTACCCAATGGGCTGTGGGTCTGAAAATGTTTGAAATTGCTTAATCATATCTGCAGCTCTGTTCTGTAGACTAAAATCTGTCAGAAATCTAATGCCAGAATTGTTATGGGAATTTTCTTTCTCATTGCACCACTTCCAAGAGCAATTTGAATCATTTCCTGAGGCAATTTGAATCATTTCCTGAGACCCTAAAGCCTATAAATATACAATTTGCTTTTAAACTGTAAGGAGACTCTAGATTTGTGAAAAGTTTTTAAGCAGATTTTAGGGAAACAAGGGCTAAACCTTGAGGGCTAAAGCTAACCCCTGGTTTATAGGAGCACACATAATTTAAGCACCCAGTGATATTTTATGTTTGTCTAACCACATTACTTTATACCTACACATAAACTACTTTCCATTTTCTCTATAGACTGCTAATGAGTGATCAAAGTGTAAAGAACAATTCAACATTTAGAAGTGTAAAACTTTTATACCAAAGAACCAATAGAATTAGTGTACTTTGTATTGTTCAATGGTGTAGGTGGGGATGAGAAAAATATATCATTATATTTGAATATTGCAATTCCAAAATTTGATGAAATGTTTAAAAATGATATGGACATGAAGCAAATTTCTCAAATGGCCTCCAGATATAATTTCTCCATAGCCACAAAGAGATGTAGAGTAACAAAGAGCCGACCTCTGTTTAAGAAAAGGAGTTGCAATGCTATGTATACTTAACAGATGCTTAAAAAGCTTACAGTTCATTACTATCAGGACAACCACTACTCACAGCCTTAGCACAAGTTAAAGGAATAGAAAAGAATTTTCACACTAAGTGCAGGAATAGGAAGAGGTAAAAGAAAAACAAATACAAGGGGATACTAACTTCTCCATACCTCTGGAGGTTAAAGAAGTTGTTTGTTTGTTTGTTTGTTTGTTGCCATCATTTAGAAAGAAAAGCGATGATGCTTAAACCACATTTTCATCTGTCAACTTTTGACAGAAATATCATGACCGATAACCACAGCTATCAGCATTGTACGGTGATGGAAGAAACTGAATAACTGTAGCAACTGAAGTTCATAAGCTCTACCCAGCCCTTCCATATGTAATTCAATGGGTGCTGCTCCCATGGGCAAGATAAGCAGCCTTGGAGAACAAGTGACCACAAGACACAATGGGACCACAGACTTTAAGGTGAATCTTTACTGGTTTGAGAGTTCAAGCTGGAAGGAAGTCAGGTAAATAGGAAGTATCATTAAGCAATAATGCATATAAATAGCATTGTTTTATTGTTAAGTAAGTCCTTAGATATTTATTAAATTTTCTTATTGCTCTATATCCTAGCCTAGGAAAAACATAGACCTCTCTTGCCTCTAGAATCCTTGTTTCACTATGAACAAAATATTTAGGTACATATTTAGATATGGAAATTTTCCATTTTTGCCTTATCTTTCAATTAAGTAACAGATATTTAGTGACCGGCTACACTTACAACAATAAATAAAACAGGTAATGTCTGAGATATGTTACAGAGCATAAATATGCGGCCTTCAATCTTGAACCAGATCAGTCAGTGTATACATTCATGGCTTTATAGACAAAAAAGAACTCAAGTATATTTAAAGCCAGCTACTACTATGAAAGCAGAGTTCAGGAAAGCAAATACCCTGAAGTTTTGCCATAAAAGATAGCAAAAGATAAGGGAAAGACAGGCAAAAATACCCATTGCATATTACACTCAATGCCTCAGGATAATATTTATTTCCACAATAAATTTCAATTAAATCTCATTTTCTGTCCTTTTACTCTCCCACCAACACATCAAATAATCTAACTTAGGAATTCACTGTTCCAATATACTTGTACATGTGTGTAAATGTGTAAATACAAAGATGTTTATTAATATATTATTTGTAATTTTTAAATTACAGAAACAATTTAAATACCTAAAAAGGTGAGACTTAGTAAATAATTATTTGTATAATGGGATATTAGTTAGCTATTAAGAATGTGTCTAATTCACATATACAAGCATAGGACAGTGCCTTGAAGCTTTGGGGTTTGTTTTTTTTTAAGATTTTATTTATTTACTTATTTATTTGAGAGAAAGTGAGCAAGAGAGAGAGAGAGAGAGCACACAGAGGGAAAGGGAGAAGCAGTCTCCCTGCTGAGTAAAGAGCCTGACACCGCGAGATCCCATGACCCTGACCATGGCCTGAGTCAAAGGTAGATACTTAACTGACTGACCCACACAGGGACCCCAGTCCTCGAAGTTTTATTAAGCAAAAAAAACACAAGAAGCAAATGATGGTCATAGTTACAATGCATCTATGGTTTTCAAAGTATATGCACATAAACATTTATATACAAATAAAATCTATTAGGTAGTATCCAAACTGTTAACAGTGGCAGGCAACAGTTCAAATGTGTACATTTGGTTACTATTTAAAACATTTAAGTGATTGCTTTTTTAATAAAAGATAATTTTTCATTAGGTAGGTCTCTCTCTCTCTTCTTTGTCAATCACCTAATTACTAAGAAATGGCTGTAAACCTAGTAAAATGAACTTGGAAAAATGCCAATTATAGAATAAAACCAAACAGAAAATATAGAAAGAATATCTTCCTTGACGTAAATCTAACCTCGTAGGACACACCAAACAGAAAATACAGAAAGAATATCTTCCTTGACATAAATCTGAACTCATAGGCCTGTGTCCTACATATCACACAGATACTATTTACAAAGTGCACACACACACACACACACACACACACACACACACACACCAGCATGGCATTGCCAGTCTGAATGCACAGGTTGGCCTACTATAAATAAGGAAATTGGTTCCCAAATTATAAAAACTAATCAGGAAGTGCCTTTAGCAGAAAATTTTCGTCATCTCCCGGGCCACCATGAGAATGACAGCATCATGATGGTACCACAAAATCCAGGCATCAAAATAAAAAAAAAGTCACCCTAAATTATCTGGTGAGGGGGAAATAAGTCAAATACCAAGACTAGGACTTAATTCCTAAGCAGTCAGTCTGGTGCTAGTAAAGGAGGCCTATGCTTCTCAATATGGACCTCAAATAGATACCTTACAGACTCAGCTTTCAATTCTGTATGAAAAACATTATCAAAATTATTTTCATAAATATATGACATCCTAATTTATTTGGCTGTTATTTATTTAACAAATATTTATTGAGCAACTATTCTGTGCCAAGAATATTCTAGACAGATAGAATACTCTAGACAGGATCTCACTTCAGTGGGACTGTCAAGTAAGCAATATATAAACAAACAGCTGTGAAGGGAATCTTGTCACCTCCCTACACATGCATGGATTTCGTTCTTAAGATTGGAGTACCCCAGAATGTGGTACTTGGATCTGTTTTCTTTTCTATCCACACTCACTTCCAGGGTTTATTTCTCTAGTCTTGTGACCTCACAATTTATACCTCAAGCCTAGAGTTCTTTTTGAACCCCAGATCAACATATCTAACTACTGACTTAACATTTTCACTTGACATGTAGTAGACATCCCTGACCCAACAAACCTGATCTTCCCTCTCAAACCCGAAACTCCATTCATCTATCCAAAAACCCGGGCATCCCTGATGTTCTGCCTACTGTCTGTCACTCAGCTGCCCACCCTACCTCCCCCAATGAATTTTTAGAATATCTTGTTTTCTCTACCTGTAATACAAACTCAGAATTAAACTACTTCTTACCACCTCCACTGCTACCTCCTTATTTCAAGCTATCCTCTTTCAACCTATTCCCCTTCACTGGTGTCCTTGCTTTTACCTTTGCTCCACTCTACCTATGGCAGATAAAGAGACCAGTAAAAATTTAAGTCAGATAATACCACTCCTGTGCTGAAAACCCTCCTCCTCTCCCCACATTAGGCAACTCAGTGTTCCTTAAATATGGCAGCTCTGCCTTCACCTCAGATTGTTTGTACTCTATTCTCTCTCCCTGGAATGTTCCTTCCCCAAATAACAGCATGACTAGCTCTCATCTCCTTCAAATATTTGCTCAGATGACAGCTTCTTAATGAGACCTATCCCGGATAACCTTTTAAAAATTGCTAAATACACCCTATCCCTTCACTCTGCCCTTTCTTTCTATAGCATTTATCCCTTTTAACTTCCTTTATACAATTATATATTGTATCTTATGTTGATTGCCTGTCTTATACTACTAGAAGAAAAGCCCCCTGCAGGCAGGTATTTTTATGTCTTTTGTTTACCCAAGTATCTACAATGGTGCCTGGCACATAATAAACACTCAAAATTTATTTGTTGAATGAATGCATTAAGTAATGAATTATCCTCTCATCTTCTACAAAACCAATTTTTTTACTGGATTATTTTATCTACAAACTAAAATGGCAAGAGGCGTTGAATTTTTGTTCTAAATGTAATGGAAAATCATTGAAGTATTTTAAATATGGGCATGCCATGAGCTTAGCTAAGTTTTAAATAGATTACTCTTGCTTCCTTATAGAGATGAGATTATAAGAAGCCTAGAATAGAAACAGAAAGATGACGTTCAGAAGCCATTATTAAATAAGCAGCAGAATTACATGCATAAAACCAAAAATCACTTAGAAAATATATTGACAAAATATATGGTATAGCAAATGTGACTAGTTGCTTTATTGGTATTTAATATCATATCATGTCTTTAACCATGCTCAACAATAATGATACCACAACATTAACACTTGCATTCAGCTATTTCTCATTGTAAATGACCTCAGATACATTCCTCTATGTATTTCTCACCAGAAAGCAAATTATTTCCATAGATACAACTAAAAATGGGGCATATGTTATTCTCATTGTTAGTGATAGCAAAATGTTTTCTAATATTCATAGTGGTGGCATATTCCATGCTTATATGCCTTATTCCATTTAAGCAGGGAAAAATGTCCCAATTTAATGAAATGATCATCTAATTTTTTTTTTAATTTAAGCTTTTGTAAAAAAAAAAAAGATTTTATTTCTTTATTTGAGTGAGAGAAAAAGAGAAAGTGCATAAGTGGGCAAGAGGAGCAGAGGGAGAGGGAGAAGCAGGCTCCCCACTGAACAGGGAGGCTAATCCCGGGCTCAATCCCACTGGGATCATGATCTGAGCCAAAGGCAGATGCTTAACCAACCAACCCGGTGCCCCTACAATTTCCAAGCTTTTAAAATGTTGAAAATATGAGAAATAGACAAAGCACATTACATTTTATTTCATAACAAAAATTCATGAATCTACTCCCTCAAAAGGAACATGTAAGTACTTTATACATTTACCTCAGGGCTGCTTTACAAGTCAGTCTTAATATTTACTTTATTTAAAAATAAAATTTCAATATGGAGAAACTATTTTAAAAATTAAATTATCCTACCTTTCCAAAAGCTTGTATTTAAAAAAAAACAAAAAAAAAAAGGTCTTTAATGTTGCTATAGCTGATGTCAGAGAAATTACTGCTCTCTTCTAGGATTTTTATGGTTTCATGTCTCACACTTAGGTCTTTAATCCATTTTGGTTTTATTTTTGTGTATGGTGTTAGAAAGTGGTCCCATTTCATTCTTTTGCATGAAGCTGTCCAGTTTTCCAAATGCCATTTGTTGAAGACACAATCTTTTTCCTTTTGCATCTTCTTGTCTCTTTTGTCAAAGATTAGCTGACCATATAATCATGGGTTTTTTTCTGAATTTTCTATCCTATTCTACTGATCTATATGTCTTCTTTTGTACCAGTACCATACTGCTTTTATTACTACAATTTTATAGTATAACCTGAAATGTGGTGTTGTGATACTTCCAGATTTTTTTCTTTTTCAAGGTTGTTTTGGCTATTCCCAGTCTTTTGTGGTTCCATACAAATTTTAGGATTATTTGTTCTAATTCTGTGAAAATGCTGTTAGTATTTTGATAGGCATTGCATTACATCTGTAGATTGCTTTGGGTAATATGACCATTTTAACAATATTTGTTCTCCTAATCCATGAGCATGGAGTATCTTTCCATTTGTTTGTATCATCTTCAATTTCTTTCATCAGTGTTTTATTGTTTACAGAGTACAGACCTTTCCCCTCTTTGGTTAGATTTATTCCTAGGTATCTTATTGTTTTTGGTGCAATTGTAAATGGAATTGCTTTCTTGATTTCTCTTTCTGTTGTTCCATTATTAATGCATAGAAATGTAGCAGATTTTTGTATATTGATTTGTATCCTATAACCTTACTGAATTTACTTATCAGTTCCAGTGGTTTTTGGTGAAGTCTTTAGGGTTTTCTATGTAAAGTATCATGTCATCTTCAGTGAAAGTTTTAGTTTTTCTTCACCGATTTGGGTGATTATATAATCACTTTTATTCCTTTTTCTTGTCTGATTGCTCTAAGATTTTAAGCACTATTTTGAATAAAAATGGTAAGAGTGAACATCCTTGTCTTGTTCCTGATCTTCGAAGTAAAGTCCTTGATTTTTTACTATTGAGTATGTTACTCATGTGTTTTTCATAAATGGCCTTTATTATGCTGAGGTATGTTTCCTCCAAACCTACTTTGTTGAGGGTTTTTATCATGAATGGATTTGTACTTTGTCGAATGCTTTTTCTACATTTATTGAAATGATCACAAGGTTTTTATCCTTTTTCTTTTGACGTGGTATATAATGTTGATTGATTTGTAAATATTGAACCACCCTTGCATCCCATATGATGCGATGGTGAATGATTTTTTTGATGTATTGTTGGATTCACTTTGATAATATTTTGTTGCAGATTTTGCATGTTTGTTCATCAGAGACAGTGGCCTATAGTTTTCTTTTTTTGTAGTATCTTTATCTGGTTTTGGAATCAGGGTAATACAGGCCTCATAATATAAAGTTGGAAGTTTTTATTCCTCCTCTATTTTTTTGGAATAGTTTGAGAAGAACAGGTCTTAACTCTTCTTTAAATGTTTGGTAGAGGGGCATCTGGATGACTCAGGGCATGATCTCAGGGTCCTGGGACTGAGTCCCACATAGAACCTTGTGTTGGGTTCCACATTCAGCGGGGAGTCTACTTGTCCCTCTCCCTCTGCCTCTGCTTGTGCTCTCTCTCTCTAGCTCTCACTCTCTTTCTCGCTCTCTCTCTCTCTCCCCTTCTCTCTCTCAAATAAATAAATATGTATATATAGACAAAATATTTATAGATAATTAATTAATTTTAAAAATTAATGGTAGAATTTACCTGTGAAGTCATCTAGCTCTGGATTTTCATTTGTTAAGAGTTTTTAAATTAATGATTCAACTTCATATATCTCTAGAACCAAGAGAAACAAAAGTAAAAATAAACTATTAAGACTACATCAAAATAAAAAGTTTCTGCACAGTAAAGGAAACAATCAACAAAACTATAAAGCAATCTATGGAATGAGAGATACTTGCAAACCAAATACCTAATAAAGGGTTAGTATCCAAAATATATAAAGAATTTATACAACTCAAATCCAAAAAACTAATAATCCAATTTAAAAATGGGCAGAAGACATGAACAGACACTACTCCAAAGAAGATATACAGGTGGCCAAAAGACACATAAAATACTCTGCATCATTGATCATCAAGGAAATGCAAATCAAAACTGGAGTGAGATATTACCTCACACCTGTCAGGTTAGCCAAAGTAAAAAACACAGGAAACAACAAATGTTGGCAAGGATGTGGAGAAAAATGAATCCTTGTGCACTGTTGGTGGGATGCAAACTGGCGCAGTATGGAGATTCCTCAAAAAATTAAAAATATAACTACCCTATGATCCAGTAATCCTATTACTGGGTATCTATCCCAAAGAATACAAAAACACTAATTCAAAGAGATATATACACCTCTATGTTTCGACTTTAAATTTACCTTAAAAAAAAAAAAGTTTATTGCAGGATTATTTACAAAAGCCAAATTATGGAAGGAGCCCAAGTGTCTATTAGTAGATGAATGGATAAAGAAAAGTGGCATGCACACACACACACACACACACACACACACACACACTGGAATATTATTCAGGCATTAAAAAATAATGAACTCCTGCCATTTGCAACAACATGGATAGAGCTAGAGAGTACAATGCTAAGCAAAATTAGTCAGAAGACAACCAAATATCATGATTTCACTGGTATGGAATGTAGGAAACAAAACAAAGCGTAAAAAAAGAGACAGAGACAAACCAAGAAAGCGACTCTTTTTTTTTTTTCTTTTTGAAATAGACTCTTAATAAGAACTGTTGGTTACCAAAGGGAAGGTTGGTGGGAGATGGGTGAAATAGGTGTTGGGGATTTCACTATATTATACACCTGAAACTAATATAACACTGTATCTTAAATATACTGGAATTAACATTTTAAAACCTTATAAGTAAATAAATAGCATCTTTTAAAAAGTCTTTAAGTGTGGAAACAAAAGAGTAAAAAAATCAATGCATTTTCTTTAGTTTCTTCCTTATTTTACCTTTTATTCAGATTGCAGACTTGAATAGGTATTTTAATATTTTTAATAATTCTGGTATAAAATGATCAATACCATTTTTTTCACAGCTGCTAACTATAAAATGATGGTAAGGAATAATATATACACAGGGAATTTGAATTTTCTATTTCAGTATCAAAATATTTTCATAAAATGTGGGGTTTCGCATATTATTGTGCATTTTTCCTCATTCATTTACTTCATTGATCTATACTCAAAACCAATGGCAAGAGGAAACAAAGGCAAAAACAGCCCTAGGGACATAGGCAGTCTTAAAATTAAACTGCTGAATGGTCTTTTAGATATGACAGAAACTTTCAAGTTGCAAACCATAGAGAATAACAAAACACTCCCTTTGTAACTGTATTATTTAGCTGCAGATACACATATGACTAACTCACCTGAGAAAAGAAGGCAGAGTACTTGGAAGGAAAGGTTGATTGGAGCCAGTTGTAAAGGAAGTACCCACAGAGGAGGTCCAACTAGGATATACAAAATTTAAGGTGAAATCTGAATATTGTTATGTGATTAATATTATTCTTTTACTAAAAAAAACAATAGTCACTATATAAATCATACATACTGGAAACATACCGAATATACACAAGTCATTTTCTGCCATAATTTACACAGATGTGAGTGTAATATCATTTTTAATTAGGCTCATTTAAAATAGATAAAAAGGCAACCAAGCTATGTTTTTATATTTTTTAACCCATGCATATAGAATTTCTTTATACAATAGCACTTTCCTTTGAAACTTAGAGGGGTTAAGAAGGAGTTAACCTAAAATCTTGTCTACAACAAAGGACTTTGTCATGTGCTTATTTTTGTGAATTTGTTTTCTGATTTTGTTTATAAAAATTCATTATGCAACAATTTTTCTAGCAAAGGTAAGATGCACTTTCAAAAGAGTGACAACATTAGGAAGCACATTTTCACATCTAGGATTGCAACTAATTATTGTCCGTCCTGGAAGAAAAAGATGTTCTTGTTGTCTCTTGCCTGGGTGTTACAAAGCCACCTTATTGATTCCCCTGACTTTGATCTTTTATCTTTCCAATTCATATTTCATAGTATTCTTCTGTGCCAGTTCACTCATAATAATCAAAAAGTATTAAGGGACCCCTGGGTGGCCCAATGGTTTAGCGCCTGCCTTCGGCCTAGGGCGTGATCCTGGAATCCCGGGATCGAGTCCCACATCGGGCTCCCTGCATGGAGCCTGCTTCTCCCTTTGGCTGTGTCTCTGCCTCTGTGTGTGTGTGTGTGTGTCTCTCATGAATAAATAAAATCTTTTTTAAAAAAAAAGTATTAAAATTCTGCCCCTCAACGCTGCCAAATTTCACTGAGCCTCATTCTGAAGGACATTGGAATTTGATTGCCTTGAAAATGTCAGGGAAAAATTAGTATATCATCACAGCCATGATATTAGCAGCAAATGAACACATGAAAAGAAAACAAGAAACTCGATAGGATTTTTAACAAATGTATATTTAAAGGAAAAATATAAATTAAAATAAAATTTCTTTCTAGGTCATCAATTATTGTTCATACATATTCCACAAAATATGTGATGTGTAGCCCTGAAGTAAAGCATCAATATCAAGCATTCCCAGAGCTAATCAATCTTTACCAGGCTTGCCTTCAATTAAAAGGAAACTGTTAAGAGAAAGTTTGACTTATCCAAAATGTATGTTGGTATGTGTTTTTTTTCTAAAAAAATATTTCATCTTAACATAGCTTAGTAATCCCTATTATATCAAGATAGCTTAGTAAAATTGTTACTGGATAAATACACAGTTCTACCCATTTTTATAATTTATTCCTAAGTAGTCTATTTCCTATCTGATTATTTGCTTTCCAAGTGTAATATATCAGCCAATGTATACCTATACTTCACCCAGTAATTACCCCAACATTTATTTTCATTCAGGAAGGAGGACTAAGTAAAAAATGCCATCCTAGCTGTGCTTCTAAATGAAATGAAACAGTTTAATGTGGATCTTTCCTTCTTTCTAGATCACAAAGTCATTTCAAAGATAATGTTGTGGAAAATAAAAAAATAGAATATATGGTTCAACACAGAAACTTCTATTTGTTAATCTTGTTAAAATTAATTTCCTTATAGTGATACTGGAGTGTTATTATAAATCTTTTAATCATCAAGCTATGTAGAAATTATTACACCCACAAAACAGAGGATTATTTTTTTTTTAAAGATTTTATTTATTTATTCATGAGAGACACAGAGAGAGGGAAACAGAGACACAGGCAGAGGGAGAAGCAGGCTCCATGCAGGAAGCCCGATGTGGGACTCGATCCGGGGTCTCCAGGATCAGGCCCTGGAGGTGGCACTAAATGGCTGAGCCACAGGGGCTGCCCCAGAGGATTATTTTTAAATGAGCTGCTTCTTACTAACTAATGTCTGATTCCAATCATTTCACTCCAAAATCTACAAAGACAGTGATTCATATGTTTCTTCTATTTCATCCATTTACTCCATTTATCCACACCCACATTCAGTACTTCTCAGTTGAGATATGTAACAAGCCTTAACTCTTTTTATTAAATCTCTCTCCTTTCTAATACATTTCACCCTGAGGTTTAATTAAATATCAAGCATGTCTTGTATTGAGCAAATCTGCTGATTATGTCCCTCTCCCCAAATCATATGTTAAACCTTAATCCCCAGTGTGATGGTATTTAGAGGTAGGGCCTTTGGGGTTGATTAGGTTGGGAGGGTGGAACTATCATCAATGGGATTAGTGCCTTTATAATGTAGGCCCTGACAGCTCCCTTGTCCCTGCCACCATATGAGGACAGAGTGAGAAGATGGCCACCTATGAACCAGAAAGTGGGTTCTCACCAGATACCAAATCTGCTGGCACCCTGATCTTGGGCTTCCAGCCTCAAGAACTGAAAGAAATAAATTTCCGTTCTTTAAAAGCCACCCAGTCTAAGCTTTTCCATTATGGCCACCAAACAGACTTGGACAATACTATTGCCATGTTCAAATCAACTTCTATGTTCCTCAGTATCTTTAAAACAAAAGTCTAAATTTCGTAAGGTATACAAATCCCATGCAAATTTATTCTGACTTAGTTTCCAGCCATATTCCTCTTACTAAATCTCTGAACTCAGATCAGGCCAGACAGATCATTTCCCAAACACATTTTGCCTATTTCTGTACAGTGCTTTCATTTGTATAATGTGCCTGGCTGCTTTTACTATAATGGCGTATACTCTAGCCAATTTAAGCCTTTAACCTAAAATGCCACCTTTCCTAAGAAGGATAACCCAATCTGGATTAATCTTTCCTTCTATGTTACCAAACATTCTTCTTCTCCAAATCCATACCATATTCAAAGCTTGTTTTGCAATAAAAATAACTGTTTTTCAAAAATAGATTCTCAACACGTTTGTGAATTAATTATGCATACCGGCAATGGTTCATAGATTCTAAAAAAAAAAAAAAGTGTCCAACCAAAATTTTGGTAAAACAAAGCCTGATGATTCTAATAAAAATACAACCCTCACTTCTCATTTTTTGACATTCCATATCAAAAGCCTAGTAGAAAGTTAATTTGATTCTATTTCAATTTTAACTTAAAAATTGGATTTAAATAAGCATAAAAATACATTCATATGAAATTATATCCATGTATTGTATTGAACAAACACAAGTGGTAATAAAAACACTATCTTTTTGTTTATTTTTATTTTTAAGAATATTTTCTTAAAATTTTCAAATACATATAAAAGCAGAGAAAGAAGTATAATGAACACCCATGTACTCACCACCCATATCCACTAGTTATCAAGATTTTGCCAGGCTTTCTTTGACTATTCCTTTTCCTTCCCTTTCAAAATGTATTCAGCGGAAATAATATTGCCTATCTCTGGATGAAACTATAGCAAACTCCTGAAGTCTTCAGCTCATTCCTAAGCAATGGACAGTTCTATAGTTGCAAACAATCTCAGTGAGTCTCAATTTAGAAAATAGGTCAGGTCAAAGTTTTAATCAATTGTACCTAAGATCTCCTCTTCCCTGGCTCTATTCTGTTTCAGAGCGAGATGTACAGAAGGGAATGTTCCTTTCCATTCCCCCCACCCCCCAGTCTACATTCCCAACTGGACAACCACTTTTGCAGTCCCTCTCTGGTAGCAAATGGAAAGAGAAACTAATACTACCTTAGGCTAGTTTTGCATTCCCTGGAAGTTAGTGGATAAAAACCTTTTTGTATCATGTGATGCTTTCAGAAGCTTGCCTGAAGTGTCTTGCAGGACCCCTTTTTCTTAAGTAACCTGCAACCATGCAGAAGCACCTCTATGACAGGTGGTCATGTACTACTCCATCTTCAGGCTCCAGACAGTAACCTCCCAGCTTTTTCTGGCTGCAGTAGTCCTTCTACCACACGAGGAGAACCTGGATGACTGTATATATTCTCTCCTGCAAGACCCATGTCAGCTCTATATGACCATTCTTGTATGTCTTGAATGGACAAACTCTCAAAGTAGGAACAGATCCCAACAAGCAGCACTCTCCAGGCTTGACTCCTGAAGTAGTTTGCCATCCCAACTTCACCTTTCAGGTTTCCAGGCAGAGTCAATCCCCAGCACACCAGTTATAGGAGTGACATCTTCAAATCTCCACTTAGCCTTTTGAAAAGATTCTTCTAAAAGTTAGGAGTTAGAATTAATTTCATTCTCCAGGGATGGGAACTCAAAGAAAGGCATCAGCTATCCATTAAAAAAAAAAAAAATCCCATTCTTTCTCCTCCACTTACTCACAGGTGACTTTGAGTGAAGTAGTTCAAAGGCCATGAGGCATTTCCTTTCAATATCACAAATTGTTTCATCTCACTTCTTAATTTCACATCTATTGTATCTTAATACATAATTGAAACTTTTAATTTCCTTCAATATAAATATCTTGTCACAAACACACATACACACACACACACACACATCACACACAAACAGGATTAACTATGAATGTGGTCATCCATAGTTTACATCATCCAGAGAAGACAACAATTCATTTATTGAAGGGAAACTATTGGAAAATATTAAATTTTTGTACAAGGTAGATACTGATAGAAAGTTCTTTGGAGGATATAGGATTCCATGATAAGCTGAAATGAATTCCAGTCATATTTAGTAATTATTAATGTTCCTACACAATCTATTTTGCCTATTTAATAACATTTAATGAATAACATTTATATTGGCTGAGTACCATCAGTATATTAGGTTTTATAGTGAACATACAGAAGACTAAGTCCCATTCTTGTATCTATTTAATAAATATTGACTTCTTGTTTAGAAATTTGACAAGATTTATTGACATGGCAATTCCATATTTTCTGAGAAAGATTAAAATTTTTATTAGGCCCCAAAAGTAGAAGGTAATGTCAATACTGGTCTAGGTTACATGCATTTATCATGACATTCATTCAAACACAGATTGAGGTTTCCATAAAATTGTTAGCCCTGTTTCTTTTTTCACATAATTAGGAAAGACAGAGCCATTCAAACATCCCTTTTCAAACCAGGAATGAACAAAGGGCCCCCAAGACTAGATGCAATGCTGAATCTAATAATAGTGCCCCTGAAACTAATCAGACTCCTCAAAAGAGTGAAGGTGAGAAAAGGAAGGCACATCAGTAGTGCAGTCACTGTACAGTCAAGTGAGAATAGGAACCATCATCACTGTCTAGCCCACTGTTACATTATCAAGGAGGAAAATACTAAATTAATTTGCATATTTAAAGATGTTCTCTGGACTTTCATGAGATTCTCATTTAAGGAATAATAAAGGAATTTTTTTAGTTTATTTGTTTTTAATCTCCCACTTAACATAGAACAAAAGGAAAAAAAATCTAAGAAAGCCTTGAAATATAATGTCAAACAATAACTAACAACTGGATTGTCAAGAGAAAATAAGGGTCTAAAGATAAGTGTACCTGAAAACAATGGAGTCACCTTGGACTTTTGCTTATTTGTTTGAGATGATATATGCAAAGTTTTTAAATGGTGCCCAGCACATATTAAATATTTAATAAATGACAACAGTCATTATGATCACTTATATTGTTATAACTAATTTCTAGCAAAGAGATACTTACAAAGCAAATACTCTTGATAAAGGCATTATAAGCAAGAACGTTCCGAGAAGAAGTGACTTTTCCTCATTGAAACAGTTTTTATAATTTTCTGTTATTGAAAGGGAAGAGAAAGATGGGAGACAAATCGTATGACTAGAATAATATATTATGTATATAGTATAAACTTGGATTAAGCTAGAAATAACCTGGCAATTTTTATTATTTAATAATTATAGGCTTTACCAATGCCAGTACTAAATATTAAGTAATATACACATAATTTATAAATATAAAATGACATATATTATATACAAACTTCATATATATTACATATAGATATGTCTGACTTTATATGCTCCAGATTTCCATTATCATTCAATTCAGAAACTAAAAATAGATATAATTATTATGTAGTCAGCAATTCCATCATGGCCTTAATCTCAGAAAGATAAATCTTACAGACAACTCAAAAGCAAGTAGTTTGATTCTCTTAAGTTACCAAACCCAACAGGTACTTTTATATACACAAACAAAATAATGACTTACCAGTACAGAGTAACTGCTAAGTAAATATTTGTCAAAATATTGAATAAGCCATGGGAATAACATAATTGCATTTTGCCAATGATCGATTAATATATTCTTTTTCGCCAGGAATAATTCTGTTTAAATGTAAAAGCTGTGAAGCCAGTCAATGAGAATATCCTAATATAGTTTCTAGAAGACACTAACCTTGAGAAATCAGATGGTATTTAACTCTGGTTTGTTTGTGATATGAACAGAAGAATTAAAACAACTTTACAAAACTCTCCATGAGAACACCATTGGCTCATTTCCTTCTCACCAAATCAAGTCTTAATTCATGCTGTCACTAAGATCACTTTTTGTATCGTGGAAAACTTCCAGGAAAGGTGACATGGTTAAATGCTTAATCCTGAAAACTACTCAAAAGACACCACCCTAGAAAAACATAGCTAGTGAAAAAGATTGCTTTCATTCAGTTCACTATCTGTGTGTCAGCCCAAGGAAAATAGACAGATTTTTAGGTGTTTGAGGGGAAAATGCTATTTGCTTACAAAGGTATTTTTCAGATGATAAGTTATGTTAAAATTTAAATTTTTTCCAAACTCTGTCATTTACTCACTTGAAAAATTCACTTGAAATCTAGGTTGCCATTTTCTACAAATAAAATAAGGTTAACACTTACCTATGTCAGTGTGACATATCAAAACCTTAACAATCCTCAGAATATGACAATGTAAGTATATATAATTTAACTGGAAGAATACATTAGCAAGTAATTCAGAGCAATTTAAAATCTAAATGGTGGTTTTAGGTTAGATAAATGAAAAGAATCAAGCTTATTTTTTCTTCAAAAATATCTTTAATGTCTTTAGTGAGGTCAAATCCATTTCACATAGATAATCTATCATTCAAATTATAAAGTGATAATTTTGGCCTGAAAAAGATAGAAATTTGAATTTGAAAAGCATGTCCCTTATCTGGAAGAACTGCTTCTATGTCTCTTTTAAGAGAAAGACAAATATACCAAGATCAGATAAAAAATCTGAAGGTCATTACAAACCAACATACATCCAAGATTACTTTCTCTTAAGAGAGTTAGAAACTAAATCATAAGAATAAAATTCCTTATATTTGAATTTCACCTAGAAGAAAATATATCTGAATCTCCAGAAGAGGAAAAGGGGGGTTATTTTGAAAATATTCTCTAAGTGATACTGATAAATTCTCCAACGAATTGGCTGATAAGACCAACCAACTAACCTCATAATCCTATACAGTCACAAAAAAATAATGATAATAATAGTCTTTTCATATTTCATTTGGGTATCAGGTATTTCCATCTCAATGTCTTGTCATGGTATTAAAATGCACATATTAAGCTATTTTCTTCCTTTCCCATCATTAGTCTATTCTTCCTCATATACTTTTATCAGAGTTAACAGCAGTCTTTCTCAAAGACACCTTTCCCCAAAAACCTTTCTTGTACTGGTATGTCCTTTTAATTCTATCCCTAAAATTACTCTAATATCATACTGACCTTTTGGACTCCATATTTACTTAAAATTGCTTCATCATATCTCAATGAGACTAATACAATAGTCTCCTAAGTGCTGTTCCTGCCAGCTCTTGCTTCCACTTTGCTCCCAAATGCTCCCATAATTCCCTTTATTAGAAATAATTTATTATATAATCATGTCCCTTCGTTTAAAAACTTCTTCAGGTCACTATGGTCTTCAAGAAAAGATTTCAAAATCTTTAGCATGTCACATATTATTCTTCAAATCCAATTCAATTTTTATTTCCTCTGAGAAATTTTCCCCAGTTCTTTCAGCATGGGACACTTTACAGAGTTTCCACTAAAAGAAAGAAGTTCACTATGAAAAAAAGACATGGGATTGTAGAGACAGGGGAATTAAAATTCAAGAGAAGCGAAAGAAATTCCTAGGCAAATGATGAAAGGAATTTCCTGGAAGACATTTATACAGCAAGTTGGGAGAACAACCAACCATCTAGAAAACAGAAAGATGGACATTCTGAGAAGGCAAAAGAAAAGAATTTCCAGGTGTTTTGACCTAATGAGGAATATTTCACAGTTTTTTTTTTTTTTAGAGAATTTGCAAGAGATAGTGATCAGTGATAAACATCTAGATTCCTCCCCCCCCAAATGAGACTATTGTTTCCATTAAGATAAATTAAAACCTGTATAAGAAAGACAATGTGATCAATTTCTATGTGACTGAGCTCTGAACAATAATTACTAAATAAAGGAATATAATCTCTAAATCTTGAATAAGCCAGAATTTGTGATATATTTAAATTGGTCAAATTTTGTATGAATTTTAGTCTTCATCTTCCATAAGGAGGTTAAATAATAATTAAATCTGAAAAATAAAGAAATAGATATATAAACTTATTCTTTAGATATATAGAGGCAAAGGCCAGAAGAAATTGCAAAAGTGTTGAAATTACTTGCTCTTAGAATCGATGAAGGCTTGTGTTCCTCAACTACTGGGGCATCATTTACACTATGTGCCTTGTGAGTGGTGCCCAAGACCTGACAGAAAAAAACAAGCAAGAACTAGACTCCCAGCATTCAATACAATTGGAGGTAGTATGACCAAAGTGGAGTGTATAGGTCCAATATTAGAGATACTATAAAACAAAAACAATAAGTAAAATTAGAAGAAACAAAAAGATGGAAACAGTTAACTTTTAAAATTTTGTTTGTATGAGTAGTCAGAAAGTAGTATGAAAATAATCTAATAGCTTTCAAACAAGAATAGAAATTATAAGCTAGATATGCTATAAAAATTATCAAAGGGTTTGTGATATGCAGAGGACAGAGTTAATGTGCCAAAATAAGCTATCCTTCCCTAATATTCATTTTATTTAGTCATTTTAATACAATGAGAAGTTTAAAGTCAGAAATTTAATTTTGTTTTAACAAAATAAGGCATAGTTTAAGGGAATTTTCATTGCACTGAAAAAAGATTTTTTTTAAATCTACTCCAGTATTATGTAATTCTAAAAGTGAATTTATACACATGAATATTTTTAAGTCATAATATATGTATAAATATATATACTATGAGCAACTCTCCAACAAACACTAAATACTAAATTTTAATAAATGATTTTTAAAACTACTTTTCTTCATATGTTTTCATTTTCTCCATGTAAAGTTCAAGAGAATCAATGAGTAAAGTATTATAGCTATAATACAAATCCATCCAAGCTGGCACAAAAATCACTATGTTATTATTATTATTATTATTATTATTATTATTATTATTATTCTAAAGCAGAAATAGTGCATTAGAAAATGTAATATTAATTTATGCAACACATTTTGAGAGCATACCATGTATCAGGTTCTATCTGTATACTAGAATACAGCACTGACTAGAGAGAGAAAAATATCTGCCTTCTTGAAGCTTACACTATACTTGAAAAACAGAAATAACAGTAATAATAGGAAAAAGAAAATGTCTAATTCACCATAGCAACAGAACTAGGAAGTACCTAGCAATTGCCAAAAAAAAAGTAAGAAGTCTATAGAGAAAATTATGAAAAAAAAAATTGAAAAGTATAACTCCTAAATAAATGGGGGAAATATACCATGTTCATGGATTGAAACAGTATCATAAAGTGTCACTTGTTCTGTAAATAATATAAATTGAATACAATTTGGATTAAAATTAAAATACAATAATTCTTTGGGAAAAGGGGCTTTTAAAATTCATGTGGAATATTTGAAATAGCCAAAAAATAAAACTGTTTTAAGAACAAAGGAGATGGGCAGCCCAGGTGCCTCAGCAGTTTAGCTCCACCTTCGGCTCAGGGTGTGATCCTGGAGTCTCAGGATCGAGTCCCATGTCGGGCTCCCTGCATGGAGCCTGCTTCCCCCTCTGCCTGAGTCTCTGCCTCTCTCTCTCTCTCTCTCTCATGAATAAATAAACACAATCTTTAAAAAAAAAAAAAAAAAAGAACAAAGGAGGTAAGCCAACGGAAACCAAACTTTATAGTTAAAAAGACAAAAAGTGTTGCAGTAGTCAGGGATTAAAAGAAAGTAAATCAATAGTGTAAATCAATAGAGAATAGAAAGCTGAGAGATAAACTCATGCATACTTAATATATGACTCAGGTTATATAAAAATCAGTGGCAGGAGGATTCGGTATTCAATAAATGGATCCGGGTGAAATAAACTCACTATATGGAAAAATATATATATAAGTCATATTTTTATGATCTGGGTGTAGGAAAAGATTTCTCATACAAAATACTAATTAAGTACACACAACAAAATATGTGATACTCTTCATTAAAATTACAAATTTGAGCACATTATAAAAAGATAAAGAAAAAAAGAAATAAAGTCCACCTGCTGTGAAAAATGATTTAAAGTGCACACAATCTTTAAATCCTTAGCATGCAGGAAACTTCAAGTTCTCCCACAAGTCAAATAATAGACCACATTATGAGAAAATGAGCAGATGTAAAGAGATCATTTTCAGAAGAATATGAATATTCTTGGAATATTCATATTGGAATATGGAATTCCAAGAAATGGAATATGGTGAAATAGACATTTTCTATGAATCTTGGAATTTCCTTTCCAATAAAAGGAAAAATGTTCATATTCACTAGTAGTCAGAGGAACACAAAAGAAAATAATTCATCAGGTTGACAACAACAAAAAAATTTAAGTATATCAATACTAAGTGCTGGTGAGGATATGAAGCAATAGAAATTTCCATAGTATGTGGTTGGAGTATATATTTTTTTAATTACTTTGCAGAGAAATTTGATATTATCTAGTAATGCTAAAAATCTTCATCACCCAAAACTTCTAATTCTAAATTTAGAAACTAGGAAAACGGGCAGCCCTGGTGGCTCAGCGGTTTAGTGCGTCTTTGGCCCGGGGCCTGATCCTGGAGACCTGGATCGAGTCCCACGTTGGGCTCCCTGCATGGAGCCTGCTTCTCCCTCTGCCTGTGTCTCTGCCAGAGCTCTCTCTCTCTCTCTCTCTCTCTCTCTCTCTGAAAGAAAGAAGGAAAGAAAGAAAGAAAGAAAGAAAGAAAGAAAGAAAGAAAGAAGAAACTAGGAAAACTCACAGAGGATATAAGGAAATATGTATAAGAATCATCAATTTACCATTGTTTATTTTCTTTTACAAACTTAGCTCACTTGAAAAGTTTAAGTTTAGGTATCCCAATCCAACAAGTGTATGAAATTCATTAAGATTAAATTTTCAAGCTTTTGAAATGTGTCACTTGAGGTAAGAGATTTTTGTTATAAACCTCTTTATGCTGTATATTTTACAACATAAAAAATGAAATCTACATACTTCAAATTAAGATCAGTGAGATTTTAAGCTTAGAAGCTGCTACTTTTGTCTTGGACAGTGTTGGAGTCCTCTAATAATAAATTCTTACAAACTTTGTGTAATTCAATTGTCAATGGAAAAAAATTGAGTGAAGATACTTAATTCTCAAACTAATTTTTTAAAAAGAAGGCTTTACTGTATAAATATATATATATGTATTATTATATATATTATTTTGAGTTCACTGGAGGCAGGGCCTTTGTTTTAATTGTCAATAACATGAATTTCACATAAATATAAATGTTATTATTGAGAACAATAAATCCTATATCTTCATAATAGTCATGTCTGTATTTCCAGAAAAATAAAGCTTTTTCAGCTTAGCAATAAAAAAATTAAACTTTTTTTAACTTAGAGCAATATGTGACTGAAAACATGCCATAATTCATAAATTATTCAAAACCCAAACTATATATGAGCTACTTTCAGCAATTTAATTCAATTTAACTCTCAAACTACATGGAAAGAAAACATTCAATATTTAAAAGCCCCAAATTCAAAAAAGTTCCCTGAAGTGTGGTTCCAAGAATGTAATATAAGCTACTTGATGCCAGTAGTAATAATATGTTCAAAAAAATATAAACAGGAATAAGGAGCACCCGGATGGCTCAGTCAGTTAAGCATCTGCCTTTAGCTCAGGTGATGATCCCAGGGTCCTGGGATGGAGCCCTGAATCAGGATCCCTGCTCAGCAGGGAGTCTGCTTCTCCCTCTGTCTCTGCCCCAGCCTTCCTGCCATCCCCCAGCTCATGCTCTTCTTGCTTTCTCTCAAATAAATAAATAAAAACTTTAAAAAAAGAAGAAAAATTTTAACAGGAACAAATAATAAAGAATTTTTACATAGTTTTGATAATTAAATCTTTATTTTAAAATAAAGTTCTCAAAAAAAAATAAAAAATAAAATAAAATAAAATAAAGTTCTCAAAATAAAATTGATCAGAACTTTAATCACTGCAGCCACCAAGTGGAAAAAGCTTCATATTACATCATAAACTGTCAAAACTATTTACTCCAGTATTCAAATATTGTAAATAGACATGACCAAATGATGTATAACTCTTGAAAACTAAAAAATTAAAAGAAGATTTAAATGAGACAAAAACTCATCCTAATTAAGTAACATGCCATTTGTTTCCACTATTCAAAATATTTGCTCATTTCACTTTCTTAACCCAAACTAGCTCAGGACTCTCAATTTTAGATTAATGAGGTTAGTCTGCCTGTGGCATGCAGAATATAGCTGCTAATACATCCTTATCTATTCCAAAAGAGCACTGATAAACTGTTCAAGATACCATTTTCTTCTTAGCTATCTTCCCACCATCTAGAGGGCCTTTTTTTTTCCTCTCCTCTCTTTGGAATTAACTTAAAAAAAAAAAAAAAGATAAGTTATTTATTTAAGAGAGTGAGCATGTGGACAAGGGGAGGGACAGAAGGAAAGGGAGAGAGAATCTCAAGCAAACTCATGCTGAGCCTGACATGAAGCTGATCTCCCCCCACCCTGAGATCATGACCTGAGTTGAAACCAGGAGTCTGATGCTTAACCTGCTGTGCCACCCAGGTACCCCTCCTTGGAATTAACTTTTAAAATGAATGCTCTTAAGGCTGGTCAACTTTGTTCCTAACAACTCTAGTATGGGTCTCACTCCAAATGGTCAATAGGCATGTACCACCTAGTTCTTTTAAGGGCATGAGACATCTAAACTTTCTCTCACTTTAAAATCATAGAGCAAACAAAAATTTGAGTTTAAAAAAAATTAAAAGGATTTCTTATTTCACTATACACGTATTTCTGTTAAAGTTAAGCTTTAACCAAAAAGTCATACAATCTTTTTTTTTTTTAATTAATTTTTATTGGTGTTCAATTTACCAACATACAGAAAAACACCCAGTGCTCATCCCGTCAAGTGTCCACCTCAGTGCCCGTCACCCATTCCCCTCCAAGTCATACAATCTTAAGACAAGTCTCAAAGTTTAGATTAGGAGATTGTATAAAAATGCTGTATCTCATCAACTTTACAGTGACATTTTTCACATTTTAACAATTCAAAATTAGGATGAGACTTTCAAACTAAGGTATGTCATGATTTATCTGGTGATGTTTTTTTCTTACTTGGAGGTACATAAATTAATAGTGAAATTTATAATCCATAGCATCTTATATTTAATCAAATTTGGTAGCATTAAGCATCTTTATATTTCCCTATTCTTTGTACAAGAAAAGTTTATTTCAAAAATAAAATCCCCACAATATCAATAAAGAAAAGAAGTATCTGACCGTTTCTTTGCAGTTTACTTTGTAGGCCCCAGTACATTTCAACACTTTTTTTACTTCAGATAAGGCAACAGGAATTTCACAAGTTGGGTTTTTCTAGCCAGCGAAGAATTTCTTTTTGTAAAATAGGTAGAAAGACATTACATTCACAGCATAATGTGTACTTCAAAGGTTAAGTTAGTAACTATAAAACAATGTTTTCTGAGCAATTTAATTAGAAGGAAAATAAATTTCAAAATGATAAAGCTCTGTTTTGCTTTAGATAAAACTCAGCTTTGGGACCTCTGGGTGGCTTAGTGGTTGAGTATCTGCCTTCAGCTCAGGGGTCCTGCAATCAAGTCCTGCATCGGGCTCCCCAGAGGGAGCCTGCTTCTCTCTCTGCCTGTGTCTACCTCTCTCTGTGTGCCTCTCATGAATAAATAGATAAAGTTTAAAAAAAAAAAAAAAAACCCTCAGCTTTTAAGTTCCTTTCTGAATGTTTCCTAAAACAACAAAATATTGATGACAAACCTATATTAAGTAAAAACTATAAATTTCAGGTGGCTTAAATTAAGTCAAGTCATTTGAGTTAAAAATTAAATTAGAACAATTTAACACATTTTAGAAATAGAAGCTTACAAGACCTCATGAAATAATTTTCTAAGATTGGTTGTATAAGTTTACATCTTTAACAAGTATGTATACATAGCTCTGCTATTAAAAAAACTCTTCAAGTATAAAAGCTTTAGAAACCACATGTCTCTCTGAAAACTGAGGTCCATCTGGGGATAGGCAAATAAGGTGGAATTTTATCTCCACTTAGGTACAATGACTGTTATAATTCTGCACTGAAAAGTGGAATACATCATCTTTTCCAAAATTTCTACCTATTTTTTAATAAGGAAATCTCAAGCAATTCATAAGAGAGGCGCCTATATTCTTAAAATCTTTTGTGTGGGACTTTCCAGTTCAACCTAAAATGTACAGAAATAAATTGGAAAACCAACCTAACATTATTGCAGCGAATTCGCTCTATACACATAGCTAATGCCAGATTCTCTAATGATTTGACAAATACATTTCATTTCCATTAATGTAGAAAGGGTGAGCATCTCTTAAAGTATACAGAATTTGGAAGAAACTAAAACAATGTAAGAATAAAAGTTCTCAACCCTCTCCAGAATTTACCCTTTTAATGCAGTTCTAGTTAAACTAGAGATGATTTAAGGTGGCAGAAACTGTAAATATTTTGGAACAAAGGATTTTCAAACATGTAAATATCCTCTTAATGAAGAAAAATTGTATGCTGTAAAATAAACAAATGAATTTTCTCCTGGTCAGTATCAAAGCAAGAATTTGGCTATTGTGGTAATAAATAAAGTAGGCAAAAATGAGATGAAGCACTTAGAAATTTGGAGGAGTGAGTACTCCATGTAAAATAAGGTCATTATTCCAATCTGTCCAGTACAGATTAGGACTTTTCAGAAGAAAGCAAGTTGGATAATGCTCTGACACAGGGATAAGAATGATCAAATGGTTCAAGACCTAAGAAGATAGGATAAAAGAGCTGTTTTTGTTCAGTGATGAATGAATATCGAGAGATTCTATTCACTACACACTTTATATGAATTACTTGAACAAGACATTTGTTTGTAAAAGGTGTCATTGAACTACATATTCTTTCTCAATACATACACTTATAAAAAGTAAGTGGGAATATGCTAAAGTTTAATGATACATTTCTATTTGTTGTAAAGGAAGGAATAATGGAATTTTCTGTGTATCAATTTAGAGACTACAACCTGTTTAAAAGTAAAAGCAGCTTGGGGTATTTGGGTAGCTATGTCAGTTGAGTGTCCAACTCTTGATTTTAGCTCAGGTCATGGTCTCAGGGTCATGGAATCTGGTACCACATGGAGCACTGGGCATGGAGCCTGCTTGAGATTCTGTCTCTCCCTCTCCCCCAACCTCTCTCTCTGCTTGCACTCTCTCTATTTCTCTCTTTCTAAAATAAATAAATAAAATCTTAAAAATAAAAAAGTATAAGCATCTTACAAATTGTAAGACATAAAGTACATAGGATATAAATAATACTAATTTTTAAGGTTTATATATGAGTTTTTATTCAGTAACCACGTGATGATATCTGATCATTCATCTTACTCTAAAATAGATTGATTTCTAGAACTATTTATTTTCTCTCCATCTATGTCACAAATGGAACGCTTTGGCAAAAATAATTTTACTTAAAGAATCTTATCTATATAAGTTGTAATTTATACTTAACTCCTCAGCTGAATTTAGTCATAGAGAGAGAATATTTAGAAGAGGACAGTAAATCATATTAGATTAAGTTACACAATTTTTCCAAGCATGTTTTTAAATTTTCTGTTACTAGCCTACTGAATGAAGAAATGTGTATTTCTATTTCTAAATTGCTTACTAAATGTATTAATGAACATAGTGAAAGTTGGAAAAGTTTAGTTTTTGGAAATGCAGAGCTTCAGTGCAATAATCTCAGAAAAGTTTATTAGATCTTAGTTGAGATAATGTACCATAATAAATGTGCAATATATTAACCAAAGTATCTGGGTTGATGTCTAGGTTACCAATGAGAAAGGAGCTGCAATAATCCTTGTATGTAGAAAACTCTTTTAGTCTCTTAGGGGGAATATGCTTTCATGGAGAAGGCTCTGTTACTTTGTGGTTAAAAGCAGGAGTCAAAGAGTTAGATGTCAAATCTTGCATTCATTCCTTTCCAGAAAATTTAATGTTTCTGGACTTCAAATGTGTTGGCTACAAAATAGAGTAATAGAAACTTCCTCATATTTTTGTGAGAATTAAATGAGATAACATTCACATAATTCACTTAGCACAGTGTTTAGTATATAGTAAACAACAATTAGTGTTAGCTAATAATAATTTACAATGAAACAATTACTATAATTATTGATAAGTCTTTAGTGGAGAGTACTTTTTTCTATGCTGTCATTTTTTCTTATTTTATTAAAGTGCAAATTATACTTTAATAATATTGTTAATTATACAATTTATTGATATGTTCACGTCTGAACAACAGCACTTTCCCCTCTACTTGTACTAGTCAGGTAAAGCTTCATAAAGGAAGAAGTTGATCTGGGAGTTGAGAGCTAAGAATAGAGGAAACCAGCCAGGTAGTAAGAACTATGTGAGGTAAAGCACAGTAGTGGGAATGAGGCAGGCGTGTTCATAGAATAGTGAGTGAAAAGACCAATTTAACTGAAAAAGACCAATGTAACGGTGTCTGGTGGGATAACGTTGGATACATTGAAATGATGTTAGGTAAGCTGTAAATAATGTTGGCTACATGAATTGATGGAGATCCTTGTGTTGAATTACACAAAGAGACCAGGTCTTTCCAGGGAACCCAAATGAAAGTAACCATAGACTATTTTCATCATGTTTATGATGAAAATAGTACTGCAAGATAATTGGTCTGATGGTGGGATGCAGATTTCATTGGAAGAAGTAAAAATTTGGAGTAGAGGAAACCAGCTAGCCTCTGTGCTATCCATGATAGCAGCCACTAGTTATATGTAGCTATTGAGCACTGGAAATGTGCTAGTCTCACTTGAGATGTGCTCTAAGTATAAAACACAAACTGGATTCCAAAGAAGAGGAAAAATACATTAAAAATCTCATAAATAATTTTTATGTTAATCACATTTTGAAATGCTATTTTGGATATTATGGGATAAATAAAATATATTGATAAATTTCACTTTTTCATGTTGTTAAATGCTACAACCAGACAATTTAAAATTATATATATGGGGGCACCTGGGTCAGTTGGTTAAGTGTTCAACTCTTGATTTTGGCTCAGATAATGATCTCAGGATTGTGAGATGGGCCCAGTGTTGGGCTCTGAGCTCAATGGGGAGTCTGCTTGAGATTCTCTCTCTTCACTCCCTCTGTTCCTCATCTCACCACATTCTCTCTCTCTCTCTTTCTCTCTAAAATAAATAAATAAATATTTTTAAAAATTATGTGTCTCATACTTCATTAGAAAACTAGAAGTTTATTGCAAATATACATCAGTGAAACGACTAGGGTGGTAACTGTGCATATGGTACAGAATGAAAGTAAATATTGCAAATGAAAAACCAAATAGATCAGTGGATAAGGAGAGGGATCATAAACTCAAGGATCTGAGATTGGGTTACTAGTTCTACAATTGGTAGAAAGAAGTTCATAGGTGGAAAATTGATGTGAAAAGAATATAAGAGTATTTAGTTTTAGACACGCTGAGTTTGAGATGATGGTAGGATATGCAAAAGGAGAGAGAGAGTAAGGAGAATACAAAAAAGAAAGGCACTGAATATAGCAAGAAGTATACATGGATATAGTAAGTAAATAATTTCAGTAAAATTATGAAGACAAGAGCCAGATTATAAAGGGTTGAGGAATAAAGAAAAGCAATGGAGTATATATCACTTTTTTAGAGATTGTCACTGAACCTAAAATAAAATTAGAACGACAGCCAAGAGTAAGTATTGTCAAGGAATGGACTTTGGTTTTGGTTTCCAAGAGGGAATGGAATCTGCATGCTTATCTTTTCATTCAGTCTGTCAGTTAGTTAATCAGTCTTTCAGAAACCACATGATAAAACAACTCCTAAGTATTAAGCACCCAAGTCCTTCAAGCTCTATGATGGAAGTTGGAACATGCACAAAGAAAGAAATGGTAATGGAAAAAGATGTTCAAGAAGTGGAATAAACAAAGGTGCAAAAATAACCCAGCCTTTTAGGGGAAGGGAAAGCACCTGGATGGCAGAAGCAAGGAGCAAGAGTTCTGGATGGAGAAGGCAGAGAAACCAGCCCAGAGAGAAACTCTTCCACAGTGAAAATATTTGCACTTCGTTCTCAGGATCAGGGTGAGCCATTAAAGAGTTTTAAATAAGGAATGACATGACCAGGCCTGTACTTTTTTAATGACTTTGCCAACAGATTGTGGGCTAGACTGCAGAAGGCAGAAAGCAGAAATACCAGTTAGGAAACTATCCCAGTCGTCCTCATGCAAGATAATGAAAGCCTTAATTTGCCTTGGGAGGAGTTTCTTCCCAGTCAGAACTTCATCAGCTTGTTCTAGCCAGCCATGGTCACTCCCTTACTCTTCATAAGTCAAAAGGATGCAGAAAAGGTTTGGATATATAAAGAAACTGAAGCATAGAGTGATCTCAGCCATACCAAATTAACCCCTTGAGTCAGATTCTTAAATTTTAAAGAATATGATGAAACAGGCATGGAATGTACAAACACAAGTCATTTTGAAAACTGCTTTAGGTAGACCCAGAAGCCTATCAATGCATTTCAATTCAATTCAATTCAATTCAATAACTATATACTAGGTTCTGTATGGGTGTATTTAGAGCATAGGGTAGGAAAGGGGTGGTAAAAGATAAGAGATTGCACAGATGTTTGTAATAAACTTGGACTTCAGCCTAAAGGACGTAGGAGCCACTAAAAGGGTTTTAAGAATAACCTTGTCAGATTCTCATTTCACTATGTAACAAACTGATTAGAACTGTGAACACTACAGACAGAGAATCGATCAGGATATTTTTGGCATAAACCAGGAGAGATATCAGCCCTCTAACCTAAACCAGTTGCAACAGAGATAAAAGGAACACACATATTCTAGAAAATATTTAGAAGGTAGAATTAACAGGCTTTTGTGACTGATAGGAAATGAATGAGTCAAAGGAGTCTAGGAAATCCCCAGATTTCTGGCTTGGCCAGAGGAGTTGACACAGTGAGACAGGAAATGCAGGAGGGGAGTAGCTTGAGAGTTACAAAAAGAGGGTGAACTCAGTGATGATTATTTTGAGATTCTAATGCCTGTGGCACATCAACGGGGGAAAATGTTCAAAAGAGTTCTGGATTGAAGATAATGATTTTGGAGCAAGTATGGAGATGGTAACTGGTGCCATGACAATAAATAAGATCAGATCATACAGGAAAAGTACAGAATATTAGAAGAAAAAGGAACCTAAGAAAGAAGATTAAAGAAAGGAAAAGATGGAAGGAAGGGAAAAGGAGACAAAGAATAAGCAACCAGATAGGAAGAAAACAAAACAAAACAAAACAAAACATGGTACCAAGAAAATGAAGTATTTTGAAAAGGTGGGAATAGTCAACATAGTCCAATGCTGCTGAAAGACCAAGTAAATAAGAATTGAAAAGTGTCCACTGGACTGTAACTACAGGTATTTAGGCTAATTGAACTTGTCCCACAGTTTGCTGATGTTCTGTTTGTTTTCTTGATGTTATCTCATTTCTCTGTGTTCTTGTTTCAAACATTTCAATTGCCATGTTTTCAAGTTTTACTAATTTTTTTGTGCTGAATGTCTCATCTATTGTTAATCCCTGGGACAGGGATAACACATAATTTTATGTGTTAACTTTGCTGAGTTCTTTGGTGAAACACCAGTCTAGATATTATTGTGAAGATATTTTTTAGATGTGATTAACATTTAAATTTTTAGACTTTGAGTAAGGCAAAATTTTAGACTTTGAGTGCAATAAAGTATATTACCCTCCATAATGTAAGTGGATCTCATTCCATTGTTGAAGACCTAAAGAGAAAAAAACTGAATTCCCCCAAGCAGAAAGGAATTCTGTCTCTAGATTGCCTCTGGAGTCAACAATGGAACATCAATTATTACTGGAATTTCCCAACTGACCGGCCTGTCATGATAATTCAGGTTTGCTATCCCCCACAATCATGAATAATTCCTTAAAATAATTTATAAATAAATATATTATATAGTTAAATATATTATAATTATATACATATTATATATTATTATATGTTATAAATAGTATATATATTTACACACGTCCTATTGATCCTGTTTCTCAAGAGAACCCTTAAACACCAACTTTTGTGCTTTTCATTAGATATTGTTTTCATCTCTACAAGTTCTACTAGATCTTTCCTAAACCTTTTATCTACTTAACTTTTTGAATGTATGAAATGCAGTTATACTAATGGTGTTAATGTCCTACTAGTATAATATCTATATCAATTCTGAACTGGCTTCAGCTGATTGATTTTACTTCTCATTATGAGTCCTCTCTTTCTGTTTCTGTGCATACCTGGTCATCTCTGACTGGATACTACTTTGTGAGTTTTGCCTTGTTGAGCACTTAGTATTTGTGTATGCTTATAGATATTCTTGAGTCTTGTTCTGCGATGCAGTCAGGTTTCTTGGAAATAACTTGATTCTTTCAGGTCTTTTTTTTTAAGATTTTATTTATTTATTCATGAAAGACACAGAAAGAGGCAGAGACACAGGTAGAGGGAGAAGTAGGATCCATACAGGAAGCCCGAAGTGGGACTCGATCCCGGAACCCTGGGATCACGCCCTGAGCTGAAGGCAGACACTCAAGTGCTGAGCCACCCAGGTGTCACATTTTAGGTCTTACTTTTAAGATGTGATAGCTGGGATCAAAGCAATACTCAGTCTAGAAGCAAATATGATGGCATTTGGTAATTGATTTGAATTTGAAACAAGGGAGTAAAAATGGTCACATGACCCTGAAGTTCTAGACAAAAACAAGTGGAAAATAGAAGAGCCAGAAACACGTTAAGGACCATCATATCGGGGGGGGGGGGGGGGGGGGGGAGGGGGAGTTTAGCTATGATAAAGTGCAACAAGAAAATAGAAAAAAAATAATAAAATCTGTATGCTTATGATGAAATTGAAAATACCCCTCCTCCTTCCAAGACTCCATAGGTAAACTTTGCTGTTTCTGTTTGGGTCTTTCTGGTAGTTAGTCCCACAATTCTAAATAATATGTGTATTTCTGTTCTTCTTGATTTACCAGATTTAGGTGCCATCCACTGACTTTGGTATGAAAAAAATGCTTTGGCTCACTTAACACAAAATCTCTGCCTTCCTGCGTCCCAAAATGTGATAACTACATTATTATTCTTAGCTCTTCCACCAGTTATCTCAGTAACTTTTCAATAAGTCCAATGTAACTACTTCTGGGTTTCTCAAAAAAAAGTGTTCCTAATACCACAGTAAAATGCATTTTCTTTTCTTCCATTATATCAAGTACTTAAAAATCAAGCCACATAATTAGCTTCATATTTGGAGTATGGCTCAATTTTTCAGCCATTTGTTTTTTCCTAGAGTTTCTGAATGCCTTTCATTTTTCTTAAAAAAGGAAATGGGGGGATATATAAAGGAAATTATATACTTACATTTATCTTGCCTTCCTTTCAATTCTACTTTGTTACATAGAGTTTACTTTTCCGCTGGAGATATTCATTCCAGGATTTTTTGCTTTCTTGCTTCAATATGGCTGAGTTTCTACCTTAATCTGCTACAGTCAGGAACTTCCTTATTTTTTTAGTTTTGGCACAGTATTTCCTGGATCGTACGTATTCCTCTTTCTTAGTTTTCCCCAATGCTCAAGTTTCTCTTTTATACTTAATCCTCTACCCATATGGGATTTTTCTTCAGTGTCTGAACATGCCGTGTTCTCTCCTATATTCAGTGTTCATGCCTCCATCAGAACACCCTCTCATCCACTTTAGCTAAGTCCATCCATACATGCGATCTGCAAAGGAACACTTGCTTTGGGATGTTTTAAAATCCTCTTCTCCTGCCATGTCCATGCCATTTAGACTCTGCCCCTCTTCTGTGGAAACTACAAAACTCTTCATTTTTCCCTGTCATGACATTTTTCAGTGTGTATTACAATTACTTATAAACTCAAAAGAGGCAAGAAACTACGTTTACCTTATTTACAGAGGTGCTGCCTTATAATCATGGACTTATAAGACAACTAATATTTTTAAATAAATGACTTAATGAATGAACAAAAGATATTCTACAACCAAAGAATAGTGAAATAATCAAGGTTAGACCATGTTAATGGAATATTCTACACATTAATATGATAATTTTAAAGGGATACATGATCAAGATGTACATATGTCAAAAGTGTAAAAAGAATATACTTTAAAATCATATAAAATAGTTGGCAACTTTAGGAGTATATTCCACTTTTCACCTCAACCTTTCTTTAAATTAATGCTTTGAAGTGCAGTTTCAATACTTTTAATGTTAACAAGCAATTATAAATTAGATAATATCATACACTGTGAATTCTTAAATAGTTAAAATATTTGTAAATATCAAAATATTATAAAAAATTATGCAAGCTAGGACTTTTCTCTTAAATCTTCATAATTTTTGTTGGACCGCAATTACAGAAGTGGTTGTAAAGTAGCCATTTTGAGAGTTCTTCTGGAATATAAACACTATCCTAACCACTATGATAGGTGGAAATGTTTCAGTATTCTTCTAGTTCAAATCTTCCTGAAATTTCTAGGAAGAAAGAAAGGAAGGAAGGGAAAAGGAAAGAAGGGAGGGAGAAAGAAAGGAGGGAGGAAAAGAAAATAGGAAGAAAGGAGGAAATAAATAGAGCAGGTTCAAATTCTTTAAAAAAAATAATGTAAATAAGTATCATTCTGTGATTAGGCACTGAATTTTTTGAATACTAAATAATATTTAAGACACCTTCCTTTATAGTGACTTTTTAGCCATGTAGCGCTTGACTCTGTCAGACAAGCACTAAGCTTTGGGTTAAGAGTAGCTCACCACAAAGGCAAGAATGCCAGACATGCACTTGTAATGTTGTGTGCAGTTTAGCCCATAAAAAGGGGTGAAAGGCAACAGACTAAATCAGAATGGTGGGCAAGGGTGAGGGGTGTAGCAAACATAGCCTAAGCATAGAGCCAAGTTGGCTGAATGGTCTGAGAAAAAGGCCAAATTGGAAATGAAACTCAAAGCTGAGCTCTCAAGTCAGAATCAGAACCAAGTCAGGCATGAAGAAAGCATCAGCTGAAGACTTGTGTACAACATGGGCAAGCCTGGCCTACCCTCCTTCCCTTGTGAAAAGATGTGGTCCTTTGCCTTGTCCATGGACAAGTCCAGCTTGAACAGCACATGTGAGTAACTTAGATGTTATAAGCCTACAATCTAGTTGCTGGTCCACCTACTTCAGGAAGAAAATTCAAATCTTACACACTTAAGCATAATGTTACATTTATGTATAGCTTCATTTCAAGGAAAAGATATGAAAACTATTAAAACACTGAGCTGTTCTCTAAAGTCATAATATGAGTCAAAGTTGAATAACAGCATAAGATCCACTTCCTCGCTCCTAGCATCATTACATCTGCCCGTTATGCTATTACCCATCAAAATGATTTAAGGATATTCTTTTTTTCACCTAAGGCTATGCTCCAATGATGCCACATAAATCTCAAGGTAATATTAGAGTTATATTTCTTTTCAGAATGTAAAGGCAATCTCTAGTTGATAGCAGATAAAAAATAATATTAAATGAAGTAGGTTTTTTTAACTTAAAGAGATAAGTGCTATATATTACTCACCTCATATCAGAAAAATATACAGCTTTTAAAACTATGAGCCACAAAACATGAGAGATACCTAACTCTGGGAAATGAACAAGGGGTAGTGGAAGGGGAAGTGGGCGGGGGGTTGGGGTGACTGGGTGATGGGCAATGAGGGAGGCACTTGGCGGGATTAGCACTGGGTGTTATGCTATATGTTGGCAAATTGAACTCCAATAAAAAAAAAATTTTTTAAAACTATGAGCCAAGTCTTAACAGCAATATAGTATGGCTCCTTATATACATGCAAACTCATATATAGTGGTGACGGCATATGGATTAACACTGGACATTAAAGTCAAACATACAAATGTTTTAGTCACAATTCTAACAAGCCATGTGATCTTGGGCAAAGTCCTAACTTCTTCACTCATAAAGCGGGGATAACAATTATAACTCCCTCCGAGGGCAGTTCTGAGGATTAAATTTAAAAATCACTTAAAGGCTTAGCACAATTCCTAGCTCTACAGTTAGTGTTTAATTAATGTGTGCTAATAATAGTAGTAATAGTACCCCCTCAGATTTATGTCAGGAAGCTCACAAAATGGAGTTAAGGCCCTCCTTTAAGCTCTTCTGTTATGCTGGCATCCATGACATGAAACTTATGTCATATTTGAGAGCATGTCAGGGAGGATGGCATGCCTCCCAGTGTTTTCCAGGAGCACTGGTGTTGCACCACACACACAGCTCTGAAAATCTAAGCAGATTTCAAAGTTGCTTAAATAGCTTTCTTGGCCAAGAGTCATGTAAGTCACCAACTGGCAATGAAATGATTTTCCACTCAAACTTGGCAGCAGCAGGATTTAAACAGAAAACTGGGGGAGGGCAAGGGAAGTAATATGCTTCCTTCCTCAGGGTAGTTTTAGACTCTGGCACCACGGAGAAAAATTGTAAAGAACTGCATGAGTATTGCAATAGTTTTTAATGTATCAAAAATAAATTGCTACCTACCATCAGAACCCTCTTTCTACTGTTTTTTCATATTCTGCAAACTATTTTCCTGAAAACATAATAATTACTTCATTTGGCTGCTCTCATTTAAGTAGAGTGAATCTGGATATTTTGAGTCAAATAAGAGACATTTTTACTTTAGTAAAATCCTGCATAAGTTCTTCTTTTCTTTGAAAATATAAAATAAGGGTACCTGGGTAGCTCAGTGACTGAGCACCTGCCTTTGACTCAGGTAATAATCCCAGGTTCCTGGGATTAAGTCCTGCATCAGGCTCCCCACAGGAAGTCTGCTTCTCCCACTGCCTATTTCTCTGCCTCTCTCTCTTTGTCTCTCATGAATAACTAAATAAAATCTTTAAAAATAAATAAATAATATAATATAATGTAACATAATATAATATAATATCATATAAAATAGAACCCAACAAGAAAATAAGTCAATTCATATTTCCATTATTCTTAAGAGGAGAGGAAGAGGAATCAAGGTAAATACCAATGGATGTTTAAATCTTGTCTAAGCAGAATTCCAACTCAAAGTATTCTGATAACATTTTAACCAAATTATGAAACTTGCAAGGATAAAGGTTTTATATGTTTCCTCAGAAAACACTACTCCAAAGTACAAACAGGAAATATTTTCTTACTTATGTATACATAAATTCTAAAAAAGATTTAAGGCAAGGCATAGAGACATATACAGTATATTGAGATGGAAACAAAACATAAATGAAGAAACCAGGGAAAAATACAAGCAAATGCAAAAATAAATAATAAAAACACCAATGCTAAATATGGGCCATAAACTTGTTCTAAGCATCCTAGTAGTCAAGTACAAAGAGGTCAGTTATATTATTGGATATCTGTAAGATCAACAAAAACAATGATCATTTGCTCAAGAAAAATTACTTTTACCAATATATTCCTCCTACTAGAGTTTGCAACAAATTTCTTATACTTACTTGGAAAAAGAAACACTGTTATTTGGGCTATAGAGGAGAATCCTCTTATATTTCAGAGATTTCTGCTACTATATTTGGGGAGAAGATGTTATGATATCAACAAAAATAAATAAATATATCTAGTTGAGAAAGAGAGATCACCTAGTAACATATTCTATAATAATATTCCCTTGTTTAATTTTTAGCAGTTGATGTTCCTTAAAAAAAAAATCTGTAGGAAAGATTGTTTCATTTTCAGTGATGAAATTGATTTACCAGATGATGCTTTAGATCAGAGACTAAAAGTCCCATACTTCATGGAACTCTATGTCTGTAGTAAACAGAATAATGGCCCTCCAAAGATGTCTACCTCCTAATCCTGGAAACATATAAATGTTATCTTACATGCAAAAGTAACTTTGCAGGAGCACTGGATGGCTAAATTGGTTAAGACTCTGACTCTTGATTTTGGCTAGGGTCGTGATCTCAGGGTCATGGAGTCAAGCTGTGTTCTCAGCAGGAAGTCTGTTCAGGATTCTCTCTCCTCTCCCTCTGCCCCTCAACTCCTGGTCTCTCTAAAATAAATTTTAAAATCTTAAAAAAACAAAAGTGACTTTACAAATGTGATTAAGTTAAGGACCTTGAAATAATCCAGAAAATATTGTGGATTATCCAGATGTGTTCAATATAATCACAAGAGTTCTCATCAGAGAGAAACAGGAGGGTCAGAGTCACAGTGAGGAAGGGTGATGACAGATGCAGAGGCTGGAATGAGACACAAAAGAACCACTAGCCAAGGAATCCACGTGACCTCTAGAAGCAGAAAAAAGGCACGGAAATTGATTCATCCTCAAAAGAAATGTAGCCCTACTGATAACCTTGATATTAGGACTTCTGAGCTGCAGAACTGTAAGATACTAACTTTATGTTGTTTTAAGCCTCCAAATCTATGGTAATTTGTTAAAGCAGCTTTAGAAAATTCAATAATTATGAACTAAATATTTTACTTATCAATCTCATGAATTTCTATCTATGTGTCAAAAGTAAGCAAAAATTAAAAAATAATAATAATAATAAATAAATTTAAAAAGTAAGCAAAGATGTATATATTTGGGGGAACCTGGGTGGCTCAGTCAATTAAGTGCCCGCCTCTTGATTTCAGCTCAGGTCATGATTTCAAAGTTGTGGGATAGAGCCCTGCCTTGGACTCCATGCTGGGTGTGGAGCTTGCTTAGGATTCTCTCTCCTTCTCCCCCTGCCCTTCCCCCCTCTAAAAAGAAAAATATGAAGGCATAGTAGAATAAATGTACTAATTGTAAGATGTAAGTTTCATTCCAGACTTAGAAAGTCTTGCTTATCAACCCTCTTCACAATTTCATAGTCCTTAGCACTTGCCCATGCAGCCCCCTCTGTCCTCCCTGCTCAAACACAAGGCCTGTTCAGCAAATACACTCTTGGATAACATGCCACTAACTTTGATCATGGGAGCTCACTTAGACTTTTATTTGGAGAAATGACACCAGGACTACTTACCAATCAAAGTGAAAAAAGTAAGCTATTTATCTCACTTATTTAACCTACCACCTTACAACTCACTCACCCAACGTATGCCACCCTCCCTCATTCAATTCTCTCCAGAAATAGAGGGAAAGAAACTGATCAAGAATATTAGTGGACCACAAACCTCAAACATGGACATTGCTTAAGCTTCACACCTACCTCTAAATAACATGATTTCAACAGGCTCAAAGTTCCTCAGGCACAGAAAAATGACTTCAAAGATTATCAATAAGAGTCCAACTTGCTCTCTTACAAAACTGCTACACTAAAAATTTTAACAGGTTTATTCACTGGAAAACTAATGACTACCATGAATCTTTGAGAAAAGGAAAACTATACAGAGTTTTTTCACACATTTATAACCCAGGAACTTTCTTCTCTGGAACATCTACAGAACATCTAGAAAAAAATTTGCCAAATATGAAATTTCCTACAAATTGGTCAACACTTTTGAGGATTAACATGTGGTGGGGCGGGGGGGTGGGGAAGCAAGTATAAATTCTATGTGGGGATGCCTGGGTAGCTCAGTCGATTAAGTGACTGACTTTTGGTGTGGGCTCAGGTCATAGTCTCAGCATTGTGAGATAGAGCCCCATGTTAGGCTCAGGGAGAAGTCGGAGTCTGCTTGTCCCTCTCCCTCCCCCACTGTTCCTCTCCCCATGTTCCCTCTCTCTCTCTCCCTCAAATAAATAAATAAAATCTTTTTTAAAAATTCCATGTGGGCAAATTGAGAACTCATCTTGGCCAAATTACATGATAAATTAAAGAAGCTGTTTCTAGATATCAGGGAGGAGGTTTTTTTGTTTTCTGTTTGTTTATGTTTGGGTTTTTAATTGCAGAACAGCTATAATCAGGTTAATTGGAATTAGAATAGACTAGAGATGCCCAATTGTCAGACATGCTATTAAATCAGAAATTGAGGTCAATAGGCCAAGATAAGATCAAAACCAAGGAGGTCAACATATGGCATGAAATCACAGATAATAGAAAGACAGGTCACACGAAGTCACCCTTACCTGCCAACTCAAACATGAAGCACAGAAGGTAAAATAACATGATTGAAAATGAGTGCCTCAGTAATACCCCAAGTACTAAAAGTTAAAACTTAGGAGAAAATAAAAATACTTCACCAAAATAAATGATGTCTTGAGATATAACTGTCACTATTTTTGAAAATCATTGAGAATACCCATATACATCTGATAAGCAATTATTCATCAACTGGGAATCCCATAGTCTGTAGGCCCAGAATAATTTTCTTACATGTGATTCCCTTGTTTTTCTTAAGAACAAAAAAAAAAAAAAAAGGAAAAAAAAGCTACTTTTGAGACGTTTCTAAAAAATAACATAAGAATCAACCATTAACTTTTTTCCACGAAAAGTTATCAATTAAACTTTTTATTCCAAAATATTTTTAAAGTTATTTATCAAATTTTTATATTCCAGGAAGAAAAACATGTCATAAACAGTTTTTTAATGTGAAAAACCTATAAACACCTACAACTACACATACTAACATACAAAACCAAAATTAGTGGAACACAGTATAGACTCTTGGAGAGAAACTTCACAGCACATGGTAGCCACGTGTGAATTTATTTTTTAGTGAACTTGTCTTTTGTTCATCATGATGATATAATTAATTTTGAAAACAAAAGATGTATATCCAGCTTATATTACTTACACTTGCACAAAGCAAACTTTATCACAATAATTAATTTCTCATTAAAACTCATTCATGTATCCCAACAGATATTTATTTATTTAATGCTTTCTCTACATGTCAGCTAACAATGGTGAGTACTAATCTGTGTGCCTATCTTATAATTTCATGCATTGAATTCCTCTTACGAGAAACATAAAATAACTTGTAACCAAAAAAAATTTATCTGTATGTATATCTATATCTATATCTATATCTACATCTTCAGTCCTTATGGAAATCCCTAAAGGAAGATAATTTTTCTAAATCCCAAAAATGGAATAATCTTTTTAAAAACTGTTTCTGGGAAGTTTACTGTGTTTTAATACAATGTTGGATGGCATGCTTTTTTAAAATATTAAATCAGTTTAACTTTTTCCTAGGTTTATAAATAGCACATAATTCGGTCATGTATTTTGTGACTAAAGAAAATAATTTGGCAGCCCTGGAGGCGCAGTGGTTTAGCGCCACCTGCAGCCCAGGGTGTGATCCTGGAGACCCAGGATGGAGTCTCACGTCGGACCCCCGCAGGGAGCCTGCTTCTCCCTCTGCCTGTGTCTCTGCCTCTCTCTCTCTACGTGTGTCTCTCATGAATAAATACATAAAATCTTAAAAAAGAAAGAAAAGAAAATTTCAAAGAGAAAAAAAACATCTTACTACATGCTTTCTTAGTAAGAAACTCTATTTTTAAAATCTAGGCATTTATTTTTTAAAAATCAAACTAAATTTGCTGAGGTTTTATGCCTATTTTCACTTAAAGTTTGATAGCATTTCCACTTGATAAAGTATTTTAGCAGAAACACTTACCATAAAAGTAGCCGTGAAAACTGAAATGACATACTGTAACCTGGAATATTTTAAAAGAAAATTGTCTAAACAAAAGATTTTCTAATAACTAGACAAGCAGCTATATTGGTAAAAATAATTTCCCAAAGAAGTAATAGGAATGAGCCCTAATTTATTACATCTGCAAATTACTTTTTCAAAAGTGTTGGTGGTCTTGACCCTAATATGATGATTAGACTCAATACTTCTTAGAAAATATAATAACTGTTGAATTAGTAGAATCATGATTTTTACAACCATTTATCTCTTTAATGCAATGTCTTATATTACATAATAATCTCAGTACACAAAGAAGGAGCAATGTCACTGTTTGTAAGAGCAGTTAGGGGCAGCCCGGGTGGCTCAGCAGTTTAGCACAGCCTTCAGCCCAGGGCCTGATCCTAGAGACCCGGGATCGAATCCCATGTCAGGCTCCTTGCATGGAGCCTGCTTCTCCCTCTGCCTCTCTCTCTCTCTCTCTCTCTCTCTCTGTGTGTGTGTGTGTGTGTGTGTGTCTCTCATGAATAAATAAATAAAATCTTTAAAAAAAAAGCAGTTAAAAATAATATTATATAATTTAAGCATCGTTTTCAGGCAATTTTATTACTGACCAACACAGCTATTTTTCACTATGTAATCAACATTCCATTACAGATGAAAATATTATCTATTCTCCTGTGAATCCTAAGTACTAAGGAGGTAAAATGCAAGTTTTGGTTTGGTTTTTTTTTTTTTTTTTTTTTTTTGTATGTCAGCTCTGAGAAAGTTTTATTTTTTTATATTTTGAATAAGCAAATTATCTTAATTCTGAAATTACTGTGAAGAACCAGGTGCATTAATAGTGATTTCTTTAAAAATAAAGTTATTTGGACATAGAATATGTGTAGAGAAAGTGGATCATACATACAGTTCATTCAGTCTAGTAATCTACAAACAATATAACATGCTATGGGGAAAGGATATAATTTTTCTCAACACTATTATTCATATCATACAGATGATCAAAGTGAGATTGAGAGATATCAAGTAACTAGCCCATGATCATGCAGTTTATGAATGGCAATACTGGGCCTCAACACCACATACAGCTAAGACAACCACGTAGGCCTTTCCAACAGATTGGGACCACAAAAATTGCCTGTTTTACCACACACTGAACTTCTACTTTTAGTAGTATTCTGAAAACAAAAGTATAGAATACATTCTATAAACCAGCTATGCTCACCCTTGTTTTCTCATGCCAGAAAAGCCTTCCATAATTCATTTAATTTTGATTTTAATATATTATTTGATGCATAAATTTTCTTTTAGGAAAAATATATACACATCCTAATTCAAGTGCATAAGATAGGCAAATTAAGAGAACTAATCATGTATCCCCCCAAATCTTCTAGGGATAGAATCTCTAGTCCCATTTTTAGGCCTCCCTTAAGACACATCAGCCTCTCATATCCAACCATGGTTCTCAGACCTACTGAATGATATCCTTCCCAAGTCAAACTTCTTGGTCATATAACATGGTCATGGAGGCAAGCTCAAGGATCCCACACAGGGGAAAAACCCCCACTAGTAATATTCTTCACTGATTTTTTTTTTAATTAAACAGAAAAAGAAGGGCATTCTATAAAGAAAAATTTTCCTTTCCTTTTTATTCAGAAGTTTGTCATACTTACTCCAAGTATAAATTAATAAGCATTCCCATTATAAAATATTTAGGGCTTCATTTAAAATTCTTTTTTGTGGTTCTAGTAATTCATATTCAGGCAGTTTCTAGGCCCTTAAAACAGAATTGAACTCATTTTTAAACCAATTTCCTTGTTCTGCGAAAAGTCAGAAAAGGTCCAAACTGCTCATGTAATGAGATTTTTATCATTAATAAAGGCTTTTTAAATAAATAAAATCTACTTGTGTTTTCCTAGTAATCTTAACACTTTTAATATAATGGTAACTTAAATTTCTAGAGTCTGATACAAATGTTAGTGTGGGCGCATCAACCTACCCTGGCTTCCTTTTTACCTGGTTAGATTCTCCTATTTTTTAAAGACTAAACCTTCTCATCAAAACCCCCCAAAGGCCTCTGCTATGTGGCATAGGTGTATTTCCAAACTGCCACCACAGTATCCTAGGATAAAACTCTGTATTATCATACTATACTGTAATAATATCTATACGTTTATCCCCACTTCCAGAAGTAAACCTCTGAAAGGAAGTAACTTTATCTTATTTTCTTTTTAACTTTATAACAAGTATGTTTGAAAGAAAAGAAGATACAAAAAAATCAAATATAGCTAGCCCTTTCCCTTCTCCTTTCCTCTTTCGTTTCCAAACAATTCAGATCATTAGTATGTGGGACAAAACAAGATAGGCATCTAGCAGCAAAACTCCAAGCAGGGTGAGCGAGGTGTCCAGGTAGGAGGGCTGGTCAGGCTACTCAGTACCTGAGTGAAGTTAAGTGGGTGACCTGGGACAGGAAGTCAGAAGCTAACTGGGATGACAACAGGGGTACCTGCAGGAGGTTCAACCCAAGGTAGGATATCAGAGCCAAAGCAGGGTGAGAAAGGAATTCATGGATTATGGCATCCCAGTGTGAAGAATCAGAGCTCAAAGAGAGTAAAGGGAGCATTCACCAAATCAGAGTGTCAGAGCCCTAGCTGGATAAGAGGGTACCCTGGCATGGAGTGTCAGAGCCCAGCCAGAGTGAGGAGGGTATCCTGTAGAGGGTGTGAGCCCCACGTGTTGTGATGAAGACATCTGTACAAGAGTGGTGGCCTGGTATGCAGATCAGAGCACCTAAATCAGTGAGCAGGGCAAAAGGGGTGGCAATCGGGCACAGGGGTTCTGAGCCTGAGCAGGGACAGGTGAGGCTACCAAGCAGGGAGCTTGATTTGAGGTGCTGCCTGAGGGGTTGAGGAGTGCTGGCCAGGCCCGCTCAGTTCTGGACACGAAGCCCTGGCCTCAAGAGTTGGAACATGGATGTGATGAGCAAGGAATCCATATAGAAGGCAGTGACATTGGTTATGTCCAGAGGGAGTGAACAAACTGAACAAAGATATAGTAATTATAATAGGAGACAACTCTCTCACTGGCAGTGAAAAGTAACAAATACAGAAAAGGCCAAAACTCAAGTGAACCCTGAGGAATTTTGTTTTGGAATCTAAATTCACCTGCAAGAACAAATGTGAAAGTATAGCTTAAAATTGTTCTAAATTTTAAATAATCTGGAATGCCTGGGTGGCTCAGCAGTTGAGCATCTGCCTTCACCCAGGGCATGATCCTGGGGTCCTGGGATCGAGGCCTATATTGGGCTCCCCACAGGGAGGGTGCTTCTCTCTCTCTGCCTGTGTCTCTGCCTCTCTCTGTGTGTCTCTCATGAATAAATAAATAAAATCTTAAAAAAATTTTAATAATCTGAGGAACTGATTATTTACATACCTTAAATATATTATAGTATATTTTAAATAATATAAAATGTAAATATTACATGGTATATTAATCTCAGTATATTTAAAATTTTGATAGATAAAGATTTAAAAAAAAATCAGTGGGGAGAGAGGACAATTCACTAAAGGTAGTAGGTCCTGACTTTAGGAGGTCTGGGTGGTTCTACTTTGTTCCAGCTCCCCCTCCTCCCTGCCCCACACCCTGCCCCTGTAGTACAGGGCACTTGTATCAAGCAGGTTCCCTCACTACCTGAGTCTCCTCAACCAGCAGATGACCTTCTGATGAGGCACTGGAAGGGTGGCTTAAGCCCATCCACTTGCCATGGTGTCCAGTTGCCCCACAAAATGCTCACATATCACTACCACTCCAAGCCACAGGAAAACAGGCTGATTCCTACAGTCTCCTATCTGCCCATTGTCTCTCCCTGCTCAAATAGGATGCAGGAAATCAGCCAGTCAGCTGCAAGCCAACTGTTCTGGCAGGTTCTCTCTCTCTCCCTCTCTCTCTCCAGCTATGTTCATATATATATGTCCTCCCTCCCTAGAGTTCTTTTATATACACTGGAGGAGCATAGAGTTTAAAAGGAGGGTCTGGCATGTGGTTGGGAACTGCAGGTCTGGTTTGAGCCTTGGAGGGACTGTCACACTCCAGCTCCCTTTAGAATATGAGATACTGGCTGTCCAATATGTCCTTGGTTTTTTTCCCTAGTCCAGAGTAACAGGAAAAGTGCTACACTCAAAAACCTAACACATATGTTAATGGAAAGAAAAATGTCAGGAAATTTATACACAAACCTAGAGACCATGGTTAAAATTCAGTAGGGGATTGGCATGGAAAAACAGAAAAAAAGGGACTATCTAACTCTTTTTCTGAGACTATACTTGAGTTACTAGTGTAATTTAAAACAAATCAAAAGCAATGAAAAATTTAAAAACTAATTATTAAATGTCAAAAAGAACATAACGGTGAATATAAACCATAGAATGAGCTTTATCACCATAAAAATCAATGAAGAAAATTAAAAGATGAAAAGACTTGCCCATATAAGTAAATATATACATATATATATGTCACATACAAATAGACTTTAAAAAATTAAGTCCTAATGGTTAAATGAGTTAAAAACATGAATCAACTATTCATAAAAGAAGAAAAAATGTCTAAATTTTAAAATTAATATCTACTGGTTGCCTCAGGATATTGGATTACAGGTGAGATTTTTCCCCTTCCTTTTTCTTAAAAAAATTCTACAATGAACATCTATCTCTTAAAAATCAGGGGGAAAACATTTTTAAAAAGAACCACTCTCACTTTATACTTCCTCCAAAACATATACATGTGTATAAATACCAAATATACATTTTTGGTAAAACAGAATCTCAACTGTAGTAAAATAAACAGAGAAGTGCAGAAACTCAGAATCCAGTACCAGAAGTCCAATGAATTATCCAAAGAGACAAATATTTTAAAATAGCTTTAATCCATCTTATAGATTATAATTGATTTACTTCAAAAAATAATTAATATTTATTATAGCAGTCTTTCAAGAAACACCAACACAAAGAAACTTAAAAGTTGTTGACTTAACCAATAAGTATGTGACTTTTTTTTTATAGTTTTAGAGCTTTCTATGAACTATTTCCCATAGCTTCCTCGCTCTTCCTTCCTATCCCCCCAAAAGTTAACATATTAAAACTCCTTTTTGGTGAGAAAGAAAATTTCTCTCCTCTGGCCTTCAATTATTCTGACATTTGATGTAGTTCTTTTTTTACTTTTTTAAAAAAGATTTTATTTATTTATTCATGAGAGACAGAGAGAGAAGCAGAGACATAGGCAGAGGGAGAAGCAGTCTTCCTGTGGGGAGCCTGATGTGGGACTCCATCCCAGGACCCAGGGATCATGACCTGAGCCAAAGGCAGATGCTCAACTACTGAGCCACGCAGGTGTCCCACTCTTTTTTTACTTTAAAACTATATCTGCTTTTTCTGCCTTCACTCAATTTTTATATGAGGGGATGGACTACTAAACCCAAAGATATAAATTACAAAGTTAAAATGTCAATCTACTTATAGAATAAGTATAATGAAATCTCAATACATTCATGAAAGTCACCAGACATGAATAACCATAAATAGTATATTTCCCTAAGGATAAGTGAACTATAATTTTTGAAAAACTTTTAGAATGCATTTTATTTCAAAAAAAAAAAAATGCGGGGATTCCTGGGTGGCTCAGCGGTTTGGTGCCTGCCTTCAGCCCAGGGCGAGATCCTGGAGACCGGAGATCGGGTCCCGCTGTGGGCTCCCTGCATGGAGCCTGCTTCTCCCTCTGCCTGTGTCTCTGCCTCTCTCTCTCTCTCTCATTGATAAATATATAAAATCTGAAAAAGAAAGAAGAAAGAAAGAGAAGAGAAGAAAGAGAAGAAAGAAAGAGAAAGAAAGAAAGAAAGAAAGAAAGAAAGAAAAAGAAAAGAAAGAAAAAGAAAGAAAGAAAGAAAGAAAGAAAGAAAGAAAAGAAAGAAAAAGAGAGAGAGAGGGAGGAAGAAAAGAAAAGAAAAGAAAAGAAAGAAAAGAAAAGAAAAGAAAAGAAAGAGAAAGAAAGATGCACTAAGCTTATAGAACTAATCTTGTGTATAGAACTAGCCTGTGAATCAACTAGCCAAATAAAAGAGTCTGGTCTATATTCATGGTAGAGGATTTTTTTTTCAAGAAGGTAACTCATAACAAAATCAAACACCAAGAGACTTGCATCATTCAGACTAACTCCCTGCTCTAACCAAGAAAAGCTGGAAGTGGAAGAAAGAAGCAATGATCAAACAGAAAACATGGGAGCACTCCTATGAATACAAATGGAGAAGCCTGATTTAACACTCAAAAGCATTCTTTGACAATTCAAAGGCTTGAGACCTGGATTCAGTCTTCTTATCCAGGCAACTGATAAAATCTTATCAACTGAAAAAAGAACCATAAATTATATATTACCTGAAACAAAGATGAAAATCAAAGAAGTAATGTAGTTTTATGATACCATTTTAATAGTTTAAACCAATCTTGGGTTATGTTACTAATTAAATAAAAAAGACCAAAGGTTTGTTTTGGGAGCAGGGCATCAACCTAACATGATATACTGACACACTCATTTATTTTTAAAATTTTTTGAGACACTCATTTTTGAACAGAGTGAGAAACGTTAACATTGTTTTTTCCACATTTGAAAATATTAGTTTCATGATTCTAGTGTGGACTCAATTTTACTAAAACTGAAGAAGATGAACAGGGTAATAAGCAAAATCTTCTTGGTGAACTAGTGAGTATCTCACCCAACTCTACTTAGAGCCTATTAAAGAAGAGTTAGAATTTTAGCAAGTTAAAAATTTGTCACATAAAAAAATAGCAGGCAGTCCTTCCCAGTGCTAGACACAGTGAGCAAGCAATGTGCCCTGATCACAGTGGGAAGGCTCACAGACATGACACATTCAGTGCCAAAGCAAGGGCTCTAATTAGTGAAGGGTTCCGGTCTGACAGTAAAGGGCATAACCTTTCTTGGGAAATAACGAGCCAGACAATGTTTGAAGCCTCCATGTAAGTTTTAGAGAAAAATGGGGGTTGTTGAGAACTGCCTTAAATGTGCTAAACGGACAGACACAGGTGACCGAACAATGAACTGTACACTTGGCAAAGGAGAAAATACTTGATATATGCTAGCATCCTCCAGAGCAGCATTCCTCTTTTGTCCCTGAATTAAGATGAAACAATTTGATAGGCCACATTATTTGGTTGAATTACTTCAAAGAAAATAGAAGGCTTGGTGGAAGAGATATATTTTCTGAAATCTTCCTAGATACCAACTTTTACGATAAGGCAACATCTGGAAACTTCTCTGAAAATCAGAGACAAATCTCAGTTTAAAGGCTAAAAAGTTCATTAGCAAACATGAACATTCAGTGGTTGGAATTACCAAGTGTGATGTTCTAAGCAAAGGACCCAAACACTAGGTAACTGAGGACATATCCTTCTTTTCTAATCTAAAAAATTACTACCACATGCAAAACTTGCTTGCATACATGATTTTTTACTCTTAACTGTACAAACTCTAAGGAGTAAAAGACTACATGTACTGACTTTTTATTTAATGTAATTGAATTTGGGAAAAATACTCATTTTTGATTGTTTATTAAAATAATATGCATTCTTTAATAAACTAATAAATTAATCATTGGTTTTCCCTACTTTACCCACTCAACTTGTTACATCTAAAATACCTAGCCTTCCAGGATATTTATAAATTGAGATACACACACACACACACACACACATATATATATATATATATATATATATATATATATATACACACACACATTATATACATTATATATATACATATTCTATATATAAAATAGTAATGTTTTACATATCCTAGTAATGCTGAGTTTGTTCCACTATTTGTTTAGAAGGTATAAAAATCTTGACTCAGTAATTAAATATTAATTGCACTTGCTGCATTTGAAGAATTATAAACCTTAAGTAAGTAAGGTTAATAAACCAGCAATAATAGTATTAAAGTCAAGAAGAGGGGTTAAAAATTTTAAATGAAGAGTACTGAAAAAACAGTATCTAGTGTAGGTATCACTTTCTAATCTAAATGATGAAAAATTCTGAATTTTAAAATATATCTGTTCCTAAGGGTTTCAGCTTTATTGAGTTGAGGGATTGAGAAATGTACATTCATTTTCCCAACCAGGACACTAGGAATCAGGGTTTTTGTTTTTTCTAATAGCAATATTTCAAATAGCACACATACATAGACTCCAGAGAGAAAGAAGGAGAGAAATTTAAGACTTGCATAGAGCTGTGTTTGTTTCCTTTTCCTTCTCTTTTTGCAAAGGCAACAATTTTCTCTTAGGGCAAAATAGTTAAGGCTCTGCTGTACTATGAGTCCGGCGGGGGGGGGGGGGGGGGGGGAGGCACTTTATCTGCTCTATCTCTTGTCAGGTGAAGGGAGAATTATATCTTGGTGAATATTCAAAAGCACCCTTAGCCTTCCAGCTGGCCTCAATGTCCAAAGATCTCATGAAACAGAGGTTCAGGTTAACTACAAAGTTGGGCAAATTACTTGGTGATTTAAAAAGACAAACTAATAGATGCAAGTTATGTTATTTGGAAGAAGGTTACTGAATTTGAAAACCAACTGCTTGTAGAGAGTAAATATAAACATCAAAAAGCATCACAAGGTTTCAATTGCTTCTGCTTATAAAAGTGGCTGTTTTAACTTTATACCATATATTTGCCAACACAGTATTCCAAATTACGGTTTATATCTGGAAAAATAAAATGTACCTTTTTGTGACCAAAGAAGGTGATGGAACCTATCCTTCTAGCAGACTACATTATTTTACTTCTTAATTCTCTCTATAAAAAAGTAAAGAATTAATTATGTTAATTAATAAATAGCATCATAATATTAAATACTAAATTAATATTATTAATTATAATTATAATTTTGACACTCATTGAGTCTTTGCTTAAATGAATGATTCCTATTCTGGCCTATTATCATGCCTATCATGTTTGTTACATGGGATTATGAGATGTTGATTAAAAATATGCCAATAATAAAATATAAGAGGGGTACCTAGGTAAGTGTCTGACTTGATTTTGGCTCATGTCATCATCTCAGGGTTGTGGGATGGAGCCCTGCATTGGGCTCCATGTTCCATGTAGAGTCTGCTTAAGATTCTCTCTCTCCCTCTTCCTTTGTCTCTCCCCAACTTTCCTATCAAAAAGAAAAAGGAAAAAGAAAAAAGAAAAAAAAAGAAATATAAAATCTAACCACCAAAGAATATGGTAATTTATATAAATAATGGCACAAAGCAAGAAATAACACAGATAAAGGAATAGGGTTCCCATAACACCAAGTTGCCATAAAAACAAACAGTATAAGAGTTCCACGAAGGGTAAGTAATTCGGCCTTGCCATCCTTATCACTACCTCACATGATTCTTCTCTTGCTTACTTGCTATACAAGCTAGTGACTGGCATTAAAAGCTCCAGCACATTTCTGAATATTCACTGTGAGACTAGAAGATATGAAGGTACAATGTTCCTTAGGTGGCCCTTGGTTTAAATCTGTCCTAGATCCTATTTCTCCAGGCTTCCAATACCATTTACCTATGGAACAACTTGGAGTACTTTATTGCCTCAAAAGTAACAGGTTCAAATATATTTTCCTGTTCAAAACAGGTTTTTTCCTTTTTTTTAAGTTTTAAAAATATGCATTTATCCTGCATTCAAAATAATTTATTTTGATAATTCTTATTTTTTTAATATATTTTTTTTAATTTTTATTTATTTATGATAGTCACAGAGAGAGAGAGAGAGGCAGAGACACAGGCAGAGGGAGAAGCAGGCTCCATGCACCGGGAGCCCGATGTGGGATTCGATCCTGGGTCTCCAGGATCGCGCCCTGGGCCAAAGGCAGGTGCCAAACCGCTGCGCCACCCAGGGATCCCAGATAATTCTTATTTTTATTGGCTAATCTGTTCTGTTTTATTCCCACAGCCACCATATTAGGCTAAATTCATAGTCAACTGAAGTAAACATCTCTATTATGGGCTGAATTGCATTCCTGCCCACCGCAAATTCACATGTTGAGGTCCTCGCTTATAGTACCTCAGAATATGACTATATTAGTAGGCAAAGAGATGATCAAGGTAAAATACATTATATGGATGGACCCTAATCCCATATGACTAGAGTTCTTATATGAAGAAATAGGACAAAGGCACAGATAGAAGGAAGACCATGTGAAGACACTGGAAAAACACAACCATAAAGAGAAGTTCTCAGAAGAAAGCAACTCTGCTGACATCTTGATCTCATAATTCTAGCCTCCAGAACTGTGAGAAAATAAATGTCTATTGTTTAAGACACCAAGTCTGTGGCCTTTTGTTATGGCACCTCTAGCGTGCTAATACACCATCCATCTCATTATTTGATCCATTAACTTGGCCAATGATTCCTGCTCTCTGACCATAATAAATATCTAACATGTTTTGTTCTTGGTATGGATTTTTATCACTTTATGTAATTTCTCTGATTTGAAAGACACACATTAGGTGTTATCCCTTCTGCCCCTTCTGTCCTTTCTTTAATCAAACCCATTACCTCAGGGATCTTTTGCAGATGGTCCCCCCTCAGTCATGCCACTTCAAATCAACTCACCCTATACTCTCTCTTTTAAATTTTCCTCTATAAATCCATCTTTGCATTTAAAAAGAAAAAAGGAAAGGAAAGGAAAGGAAAGGAAAGGAAAGGAAAGGAAAGGAAAGAAAAAAGAAAAGAAAAGAAAAAAAAGAAAAGAAAAGAAAAGAAAAGAAAAGAAAAGAAAAGAAAAGAAAAGAAAAGAAAAGAAAAGAAAAGAAAATTATTTGGCTCCTCCTAATTCCCATTATCAATAATAAATCCTTCTCACTCAATTTGTATTGTATTTTCTTGAATAAGAATAGCCAAATTTCATTTTGAAATTCATATATTTTGAAAATATGTACCTCTTATGCTAGAAATATCCTTCATGATCTTTCCTTAAGAAATCTAAAAAATAGCTGAAATAATGCATATATTTTATTCACCCCAAAATTACTATTAAGTATCTATAGAAATAGAAATATATTTTTGCTATACTCTATTTGAGTCAGCTCTACCTAACATACTAATATTTAAGATACTCTCAAAGAAGGGTTAGCTCAGGTAGGAAAAGCTTAAGGCTTATAAGGTCAGTTGTCACAACTATATTCTGGCAAACTAAGGCCTGTAAGCCAAAGAAAAGACCATAAGGCATAAAAAGCAAGTAAGCAAACAAATAAAAACCCACAAAGCTTTCAATTCACACACACATATATTTAAAACACACACATTTCAACATACTTTAAATTATTAAAGAGGAACTATTATTCTTGAAATATCACATTTTGTATCATAGAATCTATTAACTTCTTCTAGTAAGAATTTTCTTTAAGATTTTATTTATTTATTCATGAGAGACACAGAGAGAGAGGGGGGCAGAGACATAGGCAGAGGGAGAAGCAGGTCCCCCTCAAGGCGCCTGATGTGGGAATCAATCCCAGACCCCAGGACCAAACCCTGAGAGGAAGGCAGACACTCAACCTCTGAGCCACCCAGGCATCCCTTCTAGTAAGATCATTATTATAAGCTTTGAATACTAATTGTAGAAATACAAACCAATTATCATCTTTAAATAAAACAAACATTAGGTATTTTTTTCATGTTCAACTACCTCCAACTTGTATCCATCAACAGAATTATAGGCAATTATAGTGGTAATCAATGAGAATTGTATGATTTACATCTTCACTAGCTTGAAACAAAACTGGTTCTACTTTATTGACATAATTTCTAAAAGGACAAATATTAGGCAAAGCCAATAATGAATTAATATTCTTAAATATGTATTATGATAGAAATATTATAGAAGCCAAAATATCTGTTTTTCTGAATTGCCCAATTGTATAATATAAAAACAATAAATGTATGACATTTTGTTATAATTTTTCACCAATTTCTATCTCTACAGCTAAAAGTCTAGACAAAAACAAAAGAAAATATATCTAGATGATAAGACTACTAGCTATAATGAAAATTAATAATTACTAGTCTATCAGTGTGGGTTTTTTCCATTTACAAGAAACAAGAAATTCAATGCAAATAAGCTTAGACCAAAATTTTTTTTTTCTTTTTACGTAAGCTGCATGCCCAGCATGGACCCTAACGTGGGCCTTGAATTCATGACCCTGAGATCAAGACCTGAGCTGAGATCAAGAGTTGGATGCTTAACTGACTGAGCCATCCTTAAAGGAAGGGAAAGATTTATCAGCCTATACAGCTGAATAGTCAAGTAGATTTATATTCACACACTGCTTGAACCAAGTCTCAAACATAACCAGAATCTTTTTCTTAGCTTTGTTTCTTCTGGTTTAATTTTTTAGCTGTATATGACAGGCTCTAAGAAACTCCAAGATCTCCCTTGGAGCATCAAAACCTGTAAACCTCAATACTCACGTTCAGAAGAGAAAGGACATAATGTGCTGGGGTATTCCCACCAAAATATTCCTCAAAAAAAAAAAATATTCCTCAGTTTTACTCTTATTGGACCAGTTAAGATCATGTGTGGTATCTTCAGGTGATAGGCTCTAAATGACTTGAGCTGAGTCTCACCTCTGAAGTTAGGCATGAGATAAACCCAATAAGGAATGTTACCAGGAGAAAGAGAGCATGGATATTGGCCACCACTATAACAGGGTATAGCAAATACCCAAGTGTTGAACATTACTGTTTCAGTATCAGATCATATGAGAGTTTTCACTTTTCAAGTCAACTCTCTAAAACAATGTTAAAGGAATTTACTTACCCTCTTTTATTAGTTTTACACTACTGGAAAACAAATTAACACAAACTTAGAGGCTTTAAACAACATTCATTTATTACCCCACACTTCTGTTGGTCAGAAATATATGCACAGCTTGACTCGTCCTCTACTCAAGATCTCACAAAATTAAAATCAAGGTGTTGTCTGGGCTTCATTCTCATCTAAACACAGGGTGCACTTCCCGATTTTAGTTTCTTGTGATTGTAGGACTGAGGTCTTGGTTTTCTTGCTAGCTATCAACCAGAGTTCAGTCTCAGAAACCAGAGGCAACTCTCAGGTCCTTGCACCTGAGCCCCCTCCAACTCAAAACCACCAATGGAGAACCTCTCTCAAACTGAATCCCTCCAACATTTCAAATCTGTCTGACTTGTCTCTGATCTCTAAACACAAAATTTAAAGGACTCATATGATCATCTAAAGGACTCACCCAGAAAATCTTTTTTTTTCACCCAAATAATCTTATTTTAAGATTTGTTAACTGTTTGGCATCTTAATTATATCTGCAAAATCCCTTCACAGTAGTATCTGGATTAGTGTTTGAATAATTGGTTGAAGGCATATATATGTACACCAGGGTCCAGAAATCTTAGGAACCATTAGTGCCTACCACACTAATGTATTTGGTTTTGCTTTTAAAGCAGATAGGAGGGATCCCTGGGTGGCGCAGCGGTTTGGCGCCTGCCTTTGGCCCAGGGCGCGATCCTGGAGACCCGGAATCGAATCCCATGTCGGGCTCCCGGTGCATGGAGCCTGCTTCTCCCTCTGCCTGTGTCTCTGCCTCTCTCTCTCTCTCTCTCTGTGACTATCATAAATAAATAAAAATTAAAAAAAAATAAATAAATAAAGCAGATAGGATAAAAGTAAGCTGTAAGGGATGGAGAAGACTTATGCTTTCTTAACAATTCATTTGTTCTCTGGAACTACCACAATAAAAGGTTGTGAAAAAAGAGAAATAGTCTAAAATTTAAAGTAGCATGAAAAATACAAATAGAAAAATAGAACAAAGAGGAAAGGTCTTTTGGTTCTTACTTTGGCTTTTGATTTTTGTTTTGTTCTGTTTTTTTAGCAAGTCAAATGGCCAGTCTGGAACTTAAATCACAATGTTTTTTAAGAGGGAAAGAAAGTTTATCTTTCAGAAAAAGACAACTCAATTATAACTAAATTTAGAGCATAGGTCAAGCTCTTTGTATGTTTTCTTAGAAAATAAAGAAAGAAAGCCAAAGAAATCTTCTCTAAAATTCCAAATCAAGTATTAGTTTATGGAAGTTCTAATTATTTTGGATATTTTCTGTTTAAAAGCATGTATTGGGGATCCCTGGGTGGCGCAGCGGTTTGGCGCCTGCCTTTGGCCCAGGGCGCGATCCTGGAGACCCGGGATCGAATCCCACATCAGGCTCCCGGTGCATGGAGCCTGCTTCTCCCTCCGCCTGTGTCTCTGCCTCTCTCTCTCTCTCTGTGACTATCATAAATAAATAAAAAATTAAAAAAAAATTAAAAAAAAAAAGCATGTATTGTTAAATCTCTCAACTATACAATATATTTTTAAAGAAAGAGAATGAGTAGAATGAACCATATCTAGTCTCTTAAGAAAGAAAGTTGTTCTTAAATTTCTTCCTTAGCCATGTAAAAGTGAAGCATTGCCCTCTAGAGGAACAAGAGCTTTCTAGAACAGGCAACTATTTCATGATAATGTAATGCTACTATATACACACTTTGTCCAACTAATTAGGGGTTTATTTTCCTCTTTAGAGTATAGGAAAGAACAGAAAATAAATACCTTTGATACAGGAAATGCTAAAAACTTTTTTCACAAATTTAGGATTTTTTTAAAAGAATTTGGTAACTTTAATTTTTGGTACATTAATTTATAAACCTTCAACTGATGTATTTGCACTGTGGTTGTGCAATAAAAGTTTGCCTTAGAAAATAAAAATCACTTGGTTTTTCTTAAAATACGTCAATTTACATCCACCAGACCTTTTCCTCACTCTACAGCAATAGAACCTTGTGTACAATACATATGATCTTATATTAAATTACAAAGAAAAGTGGGAAACAAAATTGACTCAAATAACTTTGCTACTGTATTCAACCTTAATTTTAGATAATTTAAAAGCAAGTGAGAAATAAAAGAAAATTTAAAACTTCAAAAGCTAGATTTGGCAATCCATGTCAAAAACCTCCCCATTACCAGGAGAGTTTTAAGCATGCTCACACTGTCCCAGGAATCAAAGTCAGAAATGGAAGCAAGTTGTTTAAACATCTGGGTTTCGTTCTTAAATATAATTAATCAGTTGTTTTCAAATTATTTTCCCCAGAATCACAACCAGGAAGAAGATAAAGCACTGCCTCGTCCATGCTTCCAGCAAAGCAGCCTTTCTCTTGTCTTCCTATTAGGGTTCAACACAACCTAAATGGTTCCAGACCTTAAAAAGAAGGAAGGAAGGAAGGAAGGAAAGGAAGGAAGGAAAGGAGGAAGGGAGGGAAAATATTAAAGTAGCTTGGAAACTGTTGGTCTCCTTAAATTCCCTTTTAACTTCATGTAACTATTTCCTTTGTTTTTCTCTCTCCAGGAGTGGCAGCTGCAAGGGTCTGGTTGTCTCAGGCCAGTTTCTAAAATGAAAGATTCTAAAGAATACAAACCCAAGACTGAAGCAAAGGGATGAAAACAGGGTATTACATTATATGTTCTTAGCATACATTCTACTCTGTAGAAGACTTGCAAAAAATATACAATAGAAGAGCATTTTGCAATGGGGGTCTGAGCACACTATATGACACAGAAGATTTCCTTGTGTAGTGTGGCATTTTTCTTCCTCAGCACATACCTATCAGCCATCCCACACTGACTGTCATAATTAGAGATGTACCTCTTGCTTCCTGTCTCATTCCAAAGTGCCATGGTATATTTACAGAACTACAAATATATCACAAAATAGAAAGATGAGAGGTTTGAATAAACTATTAAGGAAAATTGCAAATAGAAGTTTCTGGTTGGCCTCTTGTTTTTCCACAAGCAAAGGTCTTTAGAATAGGATCTGGAAACCACAATCTCCTTTGCATCTTGAGATTCAACCATATTGTAAAATTCTCAGGGCAGCCCTGGTGGCTCAGTGGTTTAGTGCTGCCTTTCACCCAGGGTGTGATCCTGGAGACCCAGGATCAAGTCCCACGTTGGGCTCCCTGCATGGAGCCTGCTACTCCCTCTGCCTGTGCCTCTCTCTCTCTCTCTCTCTCTTTCTCTTTCTCTCAATCTCTCTCTCTCTCTTTCATGATTAAATAAATCTAAAAATTTTAAATAAATAAATAAATAAATAAATAAATAAATAAATAAATAAATAAAATTCTCAGTGGCTTGTTTTGAATGCAAAGATTCTTTGACCTGGGCATTAGAAACTTTAGTACACAAACTACTTGTACTCATTAGTCTCAGAATACAAACGAGAGATTGAGAGGGAGGCAAACCATAAAAGACCCTGAACTCTAGGAAACAAACTGAGGGTTGCTGGAGGTAAGGTGGGTGGGAGGAAGGAATAATTTGGTGATGGGCATTAAGGAGGGCACTTGATGTAATGAGCACTGGGTATTATGTGCAACTGATGAATCACTAAATAAGAAAGAAAGAAAGAAAGAAAGAAAGAAAGAGAAAGAAAGAAAGAAAGAAAGAAAGAAAGAAAGAAAGAAAGAAAGAAAGAAAGAAAGAAAGAAAATTGACCAGGTTTATCACTGGCTTGTCTTCATTCCCTCTTCACAAGGCAGATATCACTTGTGGTGGCACCACCACAGAAGAAATGAAACTTCTTGTATAAGTCTCAGAACATCTCTTCCACTTGATCCTGACACTCACAAAGGCTGCTTACTACTCTGAACTTGAAATCAGCAAGCACTTCAGAAGCCCTGGCCAAAGGAGGTTGAACCAAATTCCAACATTGCTCACCTCTTGCCTCTCCTATCCTCTTCTCCAAGCCTATCTGGCAGGCCCTAAATACCTTCTTCCCTTCAACTCAATCGTTGCATCTTTGCCTATTGCCAAATAATTTGTCTTCATATAACAGGGTTTATAAAAAAGCTTTCTCACTTAAAATGTCTGATATAACTAAGCAGAAATACATTTAGAAGAGATATAAAATTAGACAAGAATAAGATTCTTTTTTTTTAATTAATTTTTATTGGTGTTTAATTTACCAACATACAGAAAAACACCCAGTGCTCATCCCGTCAAGTGTCCGCCTCAGTGCCCAGGAATGGGTGACGGGCACTAAGAATAAGATTCTATACCAGAAGTTTCCATAAGAAAACATTTCAGAGTAGAAATGTTTAGTCAATGATTAGTGCTCACAATCTAGTTCACAATCCAAATCCTATCCATGATTTTCTTTCACAAACACTTGAAGACTTAATAATGTTATGTGAACTATCTTCAATAAATCATTTTCATAAAGTAATCATGATTTTTAAAGTTCCCCCAAAATATGATCAAATCCTCTATGTCTGCTGACTGCATGACAGGTGAAATGATGTACACAATGTTCCAAAAATACCTGAAGGTTCCTGGAGAGAAATTAGGCCTGGTACTACCCTACTGAAAACAAAGGTCCCCAAATGATCTATTATTCTTGCAGTATTATAATAATAACTCAAGTCTACTGTGTATTTACTATATGTTACAACAATATAAAAGCACTTTTTAATATATTAACCAAGCTTAAGAATATAATTATTATTGGCATTTTAAAGACAAAGGAAGGGAAGCACAGACAGGTTAACGATCTACGTAAATTCACCAGCTAATGAGAGGCAAAGCCAAGATTTAAACCCAGGCAATCTGGCTGCAAACCCCAACTACTCTGAAATGCCTCTAAAAGTCTAGTGAGGAAAAGTGGCATGCTTAGACCCTCTAGATACTACAGAGCTTTCCCTGTCACAGCAAGCTGTCCTAAGAATTTTATACCACCAGGCTAGTGTTCTTTAGAATGACAATAAATACTTTGTGTAAGAAATGAGAAAGTAAAATGTCACCATTAAAAATTTTTAAGGAACAATATAAGAGAAGGAACATTTGAAAGACATAGATTAAGCATCTATGAATATTCTTAATATAAGATTCAAAATAGAGAAAAGATTTTTATATTTGGAATTTGATTAACAATTCTGTCTTTTCAAGATGATTCTAATTCCTCTGCACTTGTGACAATCTTTCATGCTCCTAAAGTAGTTTTATCACTCCTTAAAATTTCTCAAAAACTCAGCCAAGTGAAAAGGACAGGGAAAAAAACAAAAAAAAAAAAGGAAGACAAGGAACATAAAAAGGTGAAGGAACTTAACCTGGGGTAAAAACAGAAAATATCATAAAGACTCCTAACTCGGGGAAACGAACTAGGGGTGGTAGAAGGGGAGGAGGGCGGGTGTTGGAGGGGAATGGGTGACGGGCACTGAGGTGGACACTTGATGGGATGAGCACTGGGTGTTTTTCTGTATGTTGGTAAATTGAACACCAATAAAAATTAATTAAAAAAAATAAAAATAAATAAATAAATAAAAGTTTAAAGCAGGTAAAAAAAAAAAAACAGAAAATATCACCCTTAATTAGCAAAACAAAAATCTTAACTTTGGAAAAACAATCAGCATATCCATATTAGGAAAATAGTACACAAATCTGAACCTGGAATATGAAATTCATTCTGCTTATTTGTCTAAAAAAGGCATGTGTTTCATGGTACAGTTTGCTTTAAAACGGCACATCTGGTACTACACTGGACAACTAAAATCCACAAAAATGAAACTACTTCAAAATAAATGTAATTCATCCTTTATGAGAATTTGACTTTAGAAATTCCATTATTCTTAAATTTATCAACTAAAAGCAAAGAGCCTTCTTTGGTCTCATGGCTTTGGTAGGCCTGAGGTTTTATAATACAGGAGCCTCTCTTTCATGAAAAAAAAAAAGTAACAGATATAGAATTTTATATAAAAGTAGACATTTATCTAGAATTAGAAAAGAAAGCAAAACAAATTAGAGATTTTAAAAAGCTGAAAAATATAACAAAAACTTCACAAAAATTGAGTTAAGTGACAGTTTTATTATCTGACAATTGCTGTAATACATTTTTTCTTGAATTTTTTTGACTGCCCACTCTCTGACCACCTCTTAAAATATCAATTATTTGAACTATCATTTTCTATAGACAAAAAGCTAATGTAGTCTTTTTCCAGTCAGCCTTGAAAAAAGCCCACTCAAGTGAGGGGCCCCAAAGTTCAAGCTTCATTATTTTAGCTGCAAATTCACCTCAGCTTCGGACATATGTTATCAAATGGCTCTGAAAAATATGTACATTTTATTGAAATAAATAGAAACTGCATATAGCTTCTTGGTATGATTTTGATATTCCACTCAACCCTTTATCAAAATAAATTTCTTTTTGCCTTAACTCCACTCCAGATTTAAGTTTTTCATCCTAAATCATTTCCATTTCCATTCCATAGGAAATTTTTTTTAAGACTTTACTTATTCATTTGAGAGAGAGAAAAAGAAAGAGAGCATGAGCAACGTGGAGCAGGGGAGGGAAGGGGAAAAACAGACTCCCCGCTGAACAGGAAATCAGATACAGGGCCAATCCTAGGACCCCAAGATCATGATCTGAGACAAAGGCAGATGCCCAACCAACTGACCCACCCAGGCGCCCCACCACGTGAAATTTTAAAAGCATAGTATATTCTGATCATTGACCTCATATCAGGACAAATGTTCCAATTCTTATCCTGAAAGGAAAAGCAAAGATGATGTTTTTTACTTCAGTCTTTCCTAAAGTATTATAGACATTTGAAACAAAAAGGACTACTGAACCATGGCTCTTTCTAATTATTGCAGCAAAGAAAGGTACAGACCATATATTGTGCTATATTCTAATAATTGCTATCATTGGAAGGAGATGAGGAAATGTGTCTGATTTTAACATTTTCTCTAACCATAAGATTCTGATGTCTTTTTTTTTTAGACTTTATTTATTTATTCATGAGAGACACAGAGAGAGGCAGAGACATAGGCAGAGGGAGAAGCAGGCTCCCTATGGGGAGTATGATAGGGTACTAGATCCTAGAATCCAGGGATCATGACCTGAGCCAAAGGCAGAGTTTCAATCACTGAGCCACCCAAGTGCCTCCTGATAAAGTCTTTCAGTTACATGATGAACCTAAAGAAAAGTTCATCATCTGTGGTTCCCAAACAGAGACAAAGTATTATATGCATGTTTCTTTAGAATCCTTTAATATGGGGATCCTTGGGTGGCGCAGCGGTTTGGCGCCTGCCTTTGGCCCAGGGCGCGATCCTGGAGACCCGGGATCGAATCCCACATTGGGCTCCCGGTCCATGGGGCCTGCTTCTTCCTCCGCCTGTGTCTCTGCCTCTCTCTCTCTCTCTGTGACTATCATAAATAAATAAAAATTTAAAAAAAAAAGGATCCTTTAATATGTAATCATCAATTTAATTTTAGATGTATGTTATCTGTTTATATTATTTAATTTTACATCATCCATTTTATTTGCATTTAGTAACTATAACTACCAATCTTCCCTCCAAATAACTCAAAGCCCATTTTGATTTTTTTTTTTCATTTAGCCTTTGAAAAACTGTGTAGTGGTATCTTGTTGTGATTTTAAAATGCATTTCCCTAAAAGACATGAAGTCAAGGTTGATCAACTTTTCACATATTTATTTGATACTTGTGTATCCTTTCTGGTAAATGTCTCTATGTCTTTGCCCATGTACTAATTGGATTTTTTCTAATGTAAGTTTTGAGAGCTATTTATTTAAATATAAGTTATTTGTTAAATTTGCAATTTGTAGTATTTTCTCCCAGTTTGTAATTTGTATTTTAATCCCCTTTCATAAGGCAGAAATTTTAAATTTCAATGGGGTCAATACACCAAAGGTTCTATTATTGTGCTTTTGGTATCATCTACCAACTTCCAATTTTATGTGAAAAATATACAGGAATTTATTTAAGGCAGCAAATATGAAATTTAGTTATCAATGAAAATGTCATCTGATTTTTCCGTTTCAGACATGCCCAGATGTCTATTAAAGGCATACTTCTCATTCTTTTCAATATACTCATCAAAAAGATGTAAGAAACATTCAAAAGAGAGAAAACAACAGAGATAAATGTCATTTGATTAAAGTTCAGTTAATACAGTATTTTTATGTAACAGTTAAAAATATGATTTAGTTATTTACTGTCAAATTTATAATAATATCTAGAATAGTTTCATGTCAGAAGGAAAATGATGTGATGTCACTTATAGACAATTAAAGCTTCTGCCAATGTTATTTCTAAAATGTTATCAACAAAGACAAGCACAAGTTTTTGACTTAGAATTTAAAGGAACATAAGAACAAATACTTGAAGGAAATGAAAGAATGAGGAAAAAAATATTTAAAACCATTACATTTTATATAAATAGGCAAGAAAAAAAATTGGAACCAAACAAAGCCAGTCAAGAAATGGGCAGAAGACATAAATAGACATTTCTACAAGGAAGAGCTGTGTGGGGGGAGAAGGTAATTGGGTGATGGGCATTAAGGAGAGCACTTGATGTAACGAGCACAAAATGCAAGTGATGAAACACTAAAATGAATTTAAATTAAAAAAAAAAAAAAAAACAGGGACACCTGGGTAGCTCTGTGCTTGAGCATCTGTCTTTGGCTCAAGGCATGATCCCCAGTTTCTGGGATTGAGTTCCCTATCGCATTTCCTATGAAGAGCCTGCTTCTCCCTCTGTGTTTGTCTCTTCCTCTCTCTGTGTGTCTCTCATGAATAAATAAGTAAAATCTTTTTTAAAAAATAATAAAAAAAAGAAATAAAATTGGAATTATTCTGTTAAGTTTCAAGAAAAATGTAAAGGTCAGATACAAGAATGTTAGGTTTTTGTGCATAGGATTCCTCATTACTATTTCGTTTCTGCATACTTATTGCGCTTAATTTTTTAGTTATACTAAGCAAAGTAAATGACTATAGTATTCATTTATTTACTGTGTGGTTAATGTAACGAATAAAATGTGCCCTGGGAGCACAAAATCAGATTCAAATATTTAACCAGCACTTGCCAAAACTAAAATTATTTTTCTCAAAAATAGTGCAAGTTGGGTAGAGCTGCTTTTCAAAACTGGAAACTTTGTGTTCATTAGTTTTCATTACTAATATAATTTTAAATTGCAAGGCTCTAAAGCATCTAGCAACTGGAGCCAAATTTCACAACTCACATTCATCAGTGCACAAATATTGACATTATGGTGTCTATCTTATTAGACTTGTGAAATTCTGTTATTCCTGACTTTCAAGGTATCATGTTAGGTTTTAAAAGTTTTTCTGACATTTTTGCCTTTATCATGTAAAAAAATCAAATGAGAGTTACACTTTGCTGTCAGAGCAACAAAATAATTAAGGTTTCTTGGTAAAGATTATGGATAATTTTTCCCAAGGAAGCTCTAAATACAAAATAGACCATTCATATTATCCATAACAGCATCTAACATTTCTCATTTACTAAATACTAATATACACAAGATCTGCTCTATGTGATACCAGTGTTGTTTTCTAACCTAAACATATCATAAAATTCTACGATCCTCGTTTTTCTGTAACATTAAGTACTCAATTTCTTATAATACATGAATTTATCATTTACAATTTTAGTAAATATTCTTTGCAATTCTTCTAAGTACTAGGAATGAATGGGCTTTAGAAAGTACACATAATAAAACAGAAAATCATCAAAGTAAATCCTTCTGTTACAAAATAAATCACAAGAACAAATTATTTGCCAGGAAAGCAGTCTAAGATCACCACTTCCTTCTTCCTTATTTCTACTTTCTTCACAGAATGTCAGGCAACAAAGCAAAGACAATCAACATTTCTATTTCACTAATATTATCTTTATTCATTCTCAATAGGTATGAGATTATAATTCTATTTTATAAGTGGCTGATCACAAGGATCTCAAGAATGTGGCCAAAGCCTCAAATTTGTCCACATTTATTTCTCATTAATATCACATACCAGAACAGCTCTGCATTGCCCATAGTCTCTTCATAGAATTGTTATCTTAAAATAACTCCGTTCTGTACTTTTAGGGGAAGAAAAAGAGTAACTGAATGTTATTCAGGACAAAAAAAAGTTACAAAAACAATTAGAACCCGATAAGTTTCAGCAATGACAGATGATACTTAATGGCTTGAAATACCTTAACTACATCTAGTACTTAAAGATATGTCACACTTGTTTATCATTTGCTCTGCAAGACCAGCCTATGAAACTTCAAGGTCAAAGTTCACTATAATTTATAAGTAAGGGGGATCCCTGGGTGGCGCAGCGGTTTGGTGCCTGCCTTTGGCCCAGGGCACGATCCTGGAGACCCGGGATGGAATCCCATGTTGGGCTCCCGGTGCATGGAGCCTGCTTCTCCCTCTGCCTGTGTCTCTGCCTCTCTCTCTCTGTGACTATCATAAATAAATAAAAATTTTTTAAAAATTTATAAGTAAGGAATGTGAAGATCAGAGATTTTTTTAAAGATTTTATTTATTTGTTTGTTTGTTTGTTTACTTAAGAGAGAATGAGAGAGAGTGAGAGAGCGCCTGGCTAGGGGAGGGGTAGAGAGGGATGGAGAGGGGCAAACAGACTACGTGCTGAGCAGAGCTTGATGTGAGGCTCCATCTCCTGATCCAGAGACCATAGACAAAATCAAGAATCAGATAGTTAACCGACTGAGCCACCTAGGTGTCCCAAGAGAATTTAAGTAACTTGCTTAAAAATCACAGGTTGGTAAGTAATAGGAGAACAGCAGAAGCCAAACTCATTAATGATGCTTTCAAAACTATTTCTAACACTAGTGAATCCATTTCCTTAGATCTAATTTTACAATTTATTTATTACTAAACACGTTTTCAATAAACTATGAATTATGTGGTTACATCATGCTCAAGACCATGCTCAAATCTTCTTTACTGTTTCCTTATCAAAAGAAAGCACTATCTTATAAATTACTCTAAAATTTTTGAAATTCTACTTTTATTTTTATTAATTCTAGCGTATCTATTTTTAAATTTTTTTTAATATTTTTTATTGAAGAAATCTGTAAAGGAATGCTATGATCTTTTAGGGCTGGCACCAATCCCTATTTTACCACTAACAGCAAAGGCTGATGCTATATATGAGATTATAATAATGTGTTATATGGAAAGGAACTGAAACTGCTATTTCAGACCTAAAATAGGAAACTCTGCACACAGTAACAATAAGAAACTTACTTAGGATTTTCCTTTATAGGGATCCCTGGGTGGCGCAGCGGTTTAGCACCTGCCTTTGCCCCTGGGCGCGATCCTGGAGACACGGGATCGAATCCAACATCGGGCTCCCCGTGCATGGAGCCTGCTTCTCCCTCTGCCTGTGTCTCTGCCTCTCTCTCTCTCTCTCTCTGTGACTATCATAAATAAATAAAAATTAAAAAAAAAAAGATTTTCCTTTATAGTTTGAAACCTAAAGCTAAAGATAGATAGATAGATACATAGATAGATAGATACTTCTAATCTCAAAAAAAATACCCAATTAAATGAAAGTTGGTAGTTATCAATAGCCTTCTAAAGTAGAGATATTTTGTTCTGTAGATAACGTCTGAATTTTTTTAAGTATATGTTTTAAAAATAGAATATATTTCATCATAAGTCTGCTAGTCTATTTGTTAAAGGAACGTAGAAAAATAGAAGAAAATATAAGAGGAAGAAGGAGAGGGGAAGGGGAGGAGGAGGGGGGAGAGAAAGAGGAGGAGGAGAAGAAGACGAAGAACAATAACAACAACAACTCACTCTCTTCCCCAGTACATTCCTTCACTTACTCCTCAATCCTTTATAATCTTATTTCTGCTCACAAGATTGCAGAATATTCTCTGCATCAAATAAAACAGCATGTGACCTGTATACTTCCACTCTCCCTTAAAACTATCCCTTTGGCTTCCAAGATAATTCTCTTCTCACAGCTTAAATGTCCACATCACCCAGAAAAGATGAAACTATTTACAAGAGACTTAGCTGAGTCACAGACAAATCTCAAGACTACTTTAGGATCAAAAATATACAACACCAAACAGACTAAAATTACAGTGGCTGGCATCTAATAAAAAATTACCAGACAAGCAAAAAGGCAGAAAAGTACAGGCCATAAAGCAGAGAAAAATTAACCATCCAAAGCAACCCAGAAATCACACAGATGATAGATTTAAGAGAAAAGGACATTAAAACAGTTACTCTCACTATATTCTGTATATTAAAAAAAAAAAAACTACAGGAAAAACTGAGCGTGTTATGTTTAGATGTAAACAAACCCAAATTAAACTTCTAGATGTAAAAACTAAAAATATCTGAAATGAAAAATATACTGGATAGTACTAATAGCATATTAGATACCAAAGAAGAAAATATTAGTGAACTTGAAGACATAGCAATAGAAACAATTCAAAATGAAATACAAAGAGAAAAAAGACTGAAAAAAATTTGAGTATCAGTAAGCTGTGAGGAAACTTCAAGTAATTCAACATATGTGTAATTAGAGTCTCTACAGAAAAAAGAGAGGGCAGAAAAAATATTTATAGAATCAAAAACTGAATTCTTTTCAAATATGATGAAAGCTATAAACTTCCAGATCCAAGAAGCTCAACAAACCCCAAGCAAAAGAAACATGAAAAAACTATACCCAAGTACATCATAATCAAGTTGCTTAAAAACTAATGACAAAATTTTTTAAAACAGCCAGAGTATAAATTTTTTAAAATAATAAAAAATATATACTCTTGTGGTCTCTTTTCATTTAAAACCAATCTAAATTCCTGTTTCTATAGCCCTTCCAATCAAAACAAATATTTTATTTTTAAGCTAGAAGCTAAAATTCAGCAACAGTGCTGGTAAGGTGGAGGCAAGAGAAGCTCCTATGGTATAAAACTTAAGGAGACACTTGTTTGACCCTGAAAGGGAGGGCCTCCTTAAACTTTCACCCTGGGAACCTCCCATGTCTCCCCCAAGACGTGGTCTTGCTCTGCAGCAGCCATCAGTAGACCTCTCAATGAGTTTTAATAACAAATATTACAACCTCATAAGAAACTATTCCTGGAGATGCACTTGTATCCTAGAATCTATCTCTTCCAGAAAACAAAGTCTATCTCATTTGTCAAACAAGCATAAATTCAATACTATTTAAGTGTCAGACACTATTGAATTCCCTGAGGAAATAACATAAGATCCTTATTTTTAAAAAGGTCATGCCTAGAAAGGAAAATTATCAAATGAACACATACCATAAAATATGCTTTGTACTGGGACACCTGGATGGCTCAGTAGTTGAGTGTCTGCCTTCTGCTCAGGTTGTGATCCTGGGGTCCTGGGATCGAGTCCCACATTGGGCTCCCTGCAGGGAGCCTGCTTCTTCTTCTCTCTCTGCCTAGGTCTCTGCCTCTTTCTCTCTCTCTGTATGTGTGTCTTTCATGGATAAATAAATAAAATCTTTAAATATATATATATTTGCTTTGTACTAAAGGTAGATATAAACAAGGTGCTATGGGGGCACTGGGAAGAGAGGGCCTAAGTAAAGATTGGGAAGAGTGTTCTGGGGAAATGCTTTCCAGGAAGAACATACCTCTATGGTGGGAGATGCAAACTCATCACTACAGATCAGATATAAGAAAAAGCTTCAGTGCATGCACAATGAAAACTGGTAAGTGACATGACATGTCACTATGCTAGGAGAATGAGAGTGGTGAGAAATATAGCAAACTGGAAAATGATCCAAAAGATACCCTTACTCAACTCAGCTAGTTGTTTCTTTGTGGGAAGCAAGCTCACTATGTCAGATATTCTAATTTCCCAGAGGTTAGAAATCTGAATTTTTGTGTGAAAATTCTCAGCTGTGAAACACTTGCCATTAATCCACACTTTTAAAAATCACCATACTAGCCAAACAAAATACATCTATAGGCCAGACTCAACACATCAACTGGCTATTTCAATTTTCCACACTATAGTTCTCTCTGATTCTTGCATTAGAAATTTGAGATTCAAACATTCAAATTAATACAACTTCTCAAAACCACTGAAATATTTAATTGTATTTTTTCTTAACCCTTGACTTTCCCAGTTTGGAAAACCCTAATGCATGTGCAAAGAAATCCTCATGACCCCTATTTGGGTTTCCTTTTCCTGTTTCATGTGATTCTTAAGGAACATTAAACCAGAAGGGCTTCCAATCTTAAACTGCACTGAAAGAACAAAGACAAAACACTATTAGAATATCTGATCTGAACTGTATATTGGATGTCAAAGTCCAAATGATAAAACTATTCCAATTTTAAGATCTGTATCCCATTAATAAGAGATTACTTAAAACTCCTTTTAGAAATCATAATCTAAAAAAAAAAACATAATCCACAAAGCAAATTAAACTCTAAAAGGATTATGATTATGCAAACACAGAGAGAAAGAGAAAAGTGGCCAAAGGTACGTTATGCAAAATCTGATCATGAATGCCTTGGTTTTTCTTCCTGCTACTTACCTCTGATTCACAGGAAAAATAAATAGATGGGATGTTTGTGAAATAAAGAAACAGCAAATTATCTTAAAACTAAGTACATCATTTAGTATACTGCAACTTGGAATACTATATTGGAATGAAAAATCAAGAATTTTTTATTAAATTCTGCACTTAATGACTAATTTTCCCTATTGTTCAAAATTCATTTCTATATTAGACTGGGTTAAAATCCAGTAAGAATGACAATATTGACCTTGAAAAAGTTTTATGAAGGTAAACCAAAGAATTAATGAAAGCTAAACATATTTAAAATCAAATTATTAATAAATTGCACAAACAGGTTGAACAGACCAATGCAGTAATGACCTAAAAATGATCAGCATGTCTGTTCTTAGCTCAATCTGGCGTTTCAGAATTCAGTATTTTCAGAAATAGATTATAATACAACCAACTTTGCTCGCATCATAATAGAATAAAAGAAAGCATTAAATACATATTACTGCTATTGCTTGGACTTTTCTTTGTAGATCCACGGTGTGTGAAAACTTAATAATGTGAGAAGAAAGAATTTGAGGAGTCATCATACCATATAACCCTGATGATCTCTTGATAAAACAAAAATTTAACCATATATTCTGGAAAAACAGAATGAAATCTAGATGTTACCAAAATATTTTCTACTTTTAATGATAACATGGGGTGAGGGGTAGGGGTGGGGACAGAGGCCTGAATCGTTAGTGATACATTTGTCTTCCCTGAGAGACTATAAGTTCCTTAAAGGCAGGAGTCATGTCTGCTTTTATCATTGTGGCATACCAAGCATCTAGCGCATGATAGTACACAAGTATCTTAACAAATGAGAAAAGTAAGTAAGAATAGTGTATGCTAATAATTATACTGTAAACTTTGTTAAATATTTTATTCAATATGGTCATGAAGTGGGATTTCTTATTAATATATATTTTTTATATAATAATTTAATAAATATCTTTAAAGAGGCAAATTAAATTAACATGGTTAAATTTCAGGGAGATGACCCTTCACCCAATTAAAGCATCTTCTAAAAATAATGCATTTAAGGGTTCAGTTGGTTAAGTATCCAACTCTTGATTTCAGCTCAGGTTCCTGGGATTAAACTCTGCTGGGCCTGGAGTCTGCTTGTCCCTCTCCCTCTCCCTTGCACCTCTCCCACAAACTCGCTCTAAAATAAATAAATAAATAATCTTTTAAAATAATGCATTTAATATTGTCATTTCTCTAAAATAACTTAAAAATGTGACTTAGACAAATATGACTGTCATTCTAAGTAGACCAGCAGATTTGTGTTTCTTGTGGAGCAAGATAACCATAAACTATACAAGTTTCTATAGGAGTGCATAATAAAACAAGCTGATAAATAAGATTCCTGGGAGCAATTATATGGATTTTTTTCATTAATCAGATTTCTGTGTGCGCTCCAAAAAAGAAGAAATTAAACAACCAGACTAAATAAAGTCGCTTCAAGAAAAATAGAAAAATGATAAAAACCATACAAGATTTAACAACAAAAAAAAGAATCATATAATAGAGCTCCGAACTCTAACAGTTCTGAAAAATGTTCAAGTTGAATTAAAAAATAAACATTCAAATATATATTTTAATATCCTCCCTAGCACATTTCAGTATTTCCCTGAACCAATTTTATGTACATGTAATTTATGTTTCTGTGTCAAACACCTGCATGTTATAAATATATTAGCACAAAAACCTATTTTGAGGCTTTTATTAAATCAGAGGTATATACTAGTATGCTTCCATTCAGTTGAAGAAGTTAATACAAGAATTGTTGGCTAGTTATGGTACAAAACTGAGCCAGGAAAAACATTCACTTATTTATATACTGTAGCACCTGAAAATGTTTCATTTACACTGTGCCCAGAACCACAAAATTTATCAAATAAATTTCCAGACTCTCCCATCCATGTGAAGGCTACATTTCCAAAGACACTGTAAAATTCACAACAATTTAAAAAATAAAATTAGCACTACATAATTGTACCTAAAAAAGAAAAAAAGAAAAACTAGTATTCTGTAAACAATAAAAGAATAACATATTAAAAGATTTTGAAAAATATGCAGAGGTTAGGGAAATGATTATCTTAACATTTTATACAAAAAAAAAGAAAAGACTGCATATGATAAAGATGAAAAATCAGAGGACCTAGGCTTAAAACAAGTTATATTATTGTAGCAAACATGTAGGGAGACCTGAAGTTTGCTGTTTTTAAATTATTATTTATAATACTTACATTCAGCCTTTTAATATAGCATGGAAAAATTATGGAATACCCAAATCAAGTCAGCCAGCCCCCATTAGGATGGAACCTAACTAAAAATTCATATCCTTGTATTTCCTTGGCTCACAACAAGGGGCAATTCTGGCCCCCATGGATACCTGGCAAAGTCTGAAGACATTTTTGGATATCACTACCAGGAATACAGAAGGAAGTGTTACTGATATCTAGTAGGTACTCAGTACTGCTAAACATCTTCATCAAGAGGACAGACAGTAAGTAATTTAAAAATTATATAGTCCAAAATGTCAATAGTACCCACGTTGAGACACCCTGCTTTTTGAGATAGACGCCTTTGTTTAAGACCCCATCCCTTGGTCAGCCAGGAGAGTGGGATATAGTGGAACAAAAGGATAATGATCTCTAAAAAGAAGCACTCAGAAAAGAACAATATATGAGAAGGCAACATGATTGGGCTATCTCATACATTGACAAAACACAGAACACTTTCTCTTCCACTTTAATGCAATTGCTTCCAATACTTCTGCCCCATGTGTCCAGAATCTCTACTTGTTTGAAAGTATGTTTGAATTCTCTATGTGTCTTTTTCACTTTTTACTATGGAAATCCATACATACACAAAAGAGAACAGTATAACAAGTATCAACATTCTGTCATTTTTTATCAAATCATTTTCATGTTTGGTTCTACCATTCTTTTGTTGAATGGTTTTGCTACAGTATTTAAATGCAAATCTCATATATCACATTATTTCACCAATTAATATTTCAGTTTCTTTCTACATGTTTACCCCTGAAGAAACATATTCAGGATAACCTGGATATAATCAATCTGAAAATTGGGCAACAGAATGAGAATTAATTAGATTAAAAATTAGTGAAATTAGTGAAGAGGGAATGGGAGAGACCAGAGCAGACATGAAGTAGGGCAAGACCTTCATGGCTATATGAAGCCAAGGGTTGTACACCCAAAGAGGATAAAAACAAAAACAAAGGTGTTTATAACAGCTTCAGTGAGACACAGATCAATTAGTTAGGATCTGCATGCAGAGAAAGGCAGCAGTGAGATGCTATCAGATAGATACCAGCAATAAAAAAAGGGTTTTAATCAAGAATGTTGATAGGTTAATGCTCTTGCTAATTCTAACAATCTACTAGCTACACGAGGAGAGCTCTTCTAAAGACTCTGGCAATCCAAAGAGGGGGTAAACAGAGCCACATGAAAGGCTGGTCTGCTTGTTGGCACCCTGCCTATCCTCTACCAAATGTGGGTGGCCCTACAATGACAAGTTTGTTCAAAAAAATACCAACAATAGGGACACCTACTGCTCAGTCGGCAGAGCATGCAACCCTTAATCTCTTAATCTGGAGATGGTGGGTTTGAGCTAAAGGTTGGGTGTAGAGATTAGTTAAAATCTCTTTTTTTTTTTAAGATTTTATTTATTTATTCATGAGAGACAGAGAGAAAGGCAGAGAGAGAAGCAGGCTCCATGCAGGGAGCCCAATGTGGGACACAATCCCAGGACTCCAGGATCACGCCCTGGCCCAAAGGCAGAGCTCAACCGCGGAGCCACCCACGTGTCCTAAAAACAACAACAACACAGTTGCCACATGACTTGCAAGTGTGCTGTGACTATATAAAAATAAAAGTTAAGAAGCTAAGATTCCATTTGTGTACTCATGGGAAGGATTTAAAAACATTGGTTTAAATCAAAGATGTTCAACTTCTAAACACACAGTTCAAGGAAAAGACCATGTACCCTGGTTCCTGTTTTCCATTCCCCAAACAGCAGCCTGCATGTTCTTTGCAAAATGCAAATATGATTATGTCACACCTTGTCTAAAATCTTTTGGTGTCTCCTACCCAGATTATAGTCCAAAATCCAAACACAGCCTGACTCTGCCCTTGCCTACTTTTCCTCCTCCAATGGCACAGCATTCTGCTTCACTCTCCATCCACACCAACCTCCTCCTTTCAGTTTCTCTTTCTTAGATAAAAATCATTGTGCACTTGTTATGCTCCCAGGCATTGTGTTAAACACCCTTTGTTTACATTTAATTTAATTCCCACAAAACCTTATAGGATAGGTGCAGTTATCATCTCCACAAGAGAAGTAAGTGCCTTACCATGGAAGAGTCAAGTACAGTGCCAAATAAAAGGCTTCACTACATGCATTTCAACTAAAGTGTTCACAATAAAGACTTGCAAAAGTGTAAGAATTTGTTTTTAGATCACAAGCAAGTACTACTTTCAAGTTATTCAGTCATGTTTCTTAAAAAAAAAATAAGGTAGCTATAAAAATATCATAATGCCTCCACTTAACTCAGGTCAAACCTCTGACAATCTCTAGTCTTGCACTAAAAGTTGGTTTTAAAAAAAAAAAGTCTGAAAGGCCTATCATGAAATCCATGAACTTTATAGGACAGGACAAGCAGAATCACATGTGGATTTCAACAATTAAGTAAATCATATCATGTGGACACAATAGCCAATGAGAAGTAAAAGCTGGTAGATAATTTAAAAAGAGTAGAACAGATTTTATTTTCTTTTTGATTTTTCTAAACAATCTGAAGGCATTCAATTATAATGAATAACAGACTCAATAGTATGTCAGTACATCGCAGTTGAGTTCAATATTTGAGATTTAAGATTGAAGTAAGGAAAGTCAATCAAGCATTATACAAATATTCTCATTCTAAAAAACTAAAACAAAACCTTTAATGTTTACAGATTTAAGCTTTATTTTTAAAATTTTATATTATCTCTAAAATACTGCTGATTGAGGTGTTATTGTACAACATAATGGCCAATCATATATTAAAATATTCAAAGTATAATTTCTTTGAGAACTGACAACTCACTATAGGGCATGAGTCTATTGTGTTAATGGAGACATTCGTGAGATTGTATCTGTGTTTGAACATGTATGTATAAATTTAAATACTAAGCATGAACAATTTGTAGCTGTTTTATATGCCAGATGAAGTGAACAAACCTTGTAAATTTTAGGTTCATTTATTCAGGAGAACAAAATGTACTCATTTTTTTTTCTCTGTGCTCCAATCTGTCTTTAGCCTATTATATGTATAATGTATGTTTTTAAAATGTATTATGTTTTTCTGATTTCAAAAGTAATGACATACATTGTACATACTTTTGAAAATACAGAAAAAGGAAAAGAAAAATTTAAATACCACAACTCAAAAAAAAAAAAAAAAGACTCAAAAAAAAAAAAAGAAACCACAACTCAAAGATGATTACTTCTATTAAAATTTTGGTATATGTTCTTCCAGGTTACATATTCATCCTAACAAAACTATGAAAATATTATAGAAACTGTGCAACTATTTTTAATGTAACAATTACCTTTCCATCTCAAATATTTTTCTCAAACATGGCTTTTAAATAACTGTGTGTGTTTTTACTGTAACCTAATTCAAGGACCTTTTGGAAATTGGAAGACTACAAAATGTAGATAAATATTAACTCTCATAGCAAAACATTATTTAATCTGATTTTTATCATTATTGAAAGGCAAAATAGTGTACCTTATATTTTAAATTAAAATAAATTGAAATATAACACCTGAATTTAAAAATATATGTTCAAATTATTTAATGGATTCAAGAACTGTAACATTCAAATTTTTCAAACATGGGAATCATGGGAACAAAAATATATTGTTACAGGTTTTAAAATATAATAACTAGTTTGATGAAGATTGTAAAGACTATTTCTTTTAAAAAACAATAATAAAAAACAGCCCACAGAATTCACAGTCAATTATGGGTTTTTTTAGTTTTATATTATTCTTAAGAGGATTCTTTATGAAGGTTTTATCCAAAAAGAAAAAGGAAATTCAGAGCATACTAATTATAGTAATATTAAAACTTTATTTTGAAATAAGTTTATATTTACAGAAATATGAAGAAGATACAGCTTCCTTCAATCTCCCGATCTTAACATCTTAAATAAACATGATAAATTTGTCAAAACTAAGACGTCAGAATTGGTCAACACTATCAACTAAAAATTAGATCCACTAGTTTTTCCAGTAATATTCTTTTTTTGTTCCAAGATCTAAACCAAGATATCAAGATGTTTTTTTTTTTTTTTTCAAGATGGTTTTGATGTCTACTTAGTCTCCTCTGGTACCTGAATTCCTTAGTCTTTGTCTTTCATGACTTTGATACTTTTAAAAAGTACTAAGTATGGTATTTTGTAGGATGTTCCTCAATTTGGGCTTGCTTGTTTTTTCTTTTTTTCTCATGACTATATCAGGGTTAGGAATTTTTGTGACTACTATAGAGGTTTTCATCACATATCATGAGGTATATGATATTAACACTACTTATCTAATGATGGTATCCTTAATCATTTGATTAAAGTAATATGAGCCAGTTTTTTTTACAATAAAATTAGTATTTTTCCCTTTCTACTCTATTTATTAGAAGTAAGTCACTAAAATCCCAATTATTCTGAGATGCCTGGGTGGCTCAATGATTGGGCATCTGCCTTCGGCTCAGGGCATGATTCCGGGATCTGGGATCAAGCCCTGCATCGGGCTCCCTGCATGGAGCCTGCTTCTCCTTCTGCCTATGTCTCTGCCTCTCTCTGTGTGTCTCTCATGAGTAAATAAATAAATTTTTTAAAATAAAATAAAATAAAATCCCAATTACTTTGAAGGGGGGAGAATTAAACTCAACTCCAGAGAGAGAAGTATCAAAGCACTTGTATACACGTTAAGTCATCAGAAAAATTAATAAATATTTGGGAAGAGATACTTCCAGGCTATGTAAATATCCTGTTTCTCCTTATAGTGTTGCCCTCTAATTTTAGCATTCATTTGTACATGAATCATTACTATGTTGTGCTACAATTTTCTATTTCCTTCATTATTTTTACATTTATTATTTGGAATTCTTTTGTAAAAAAGACTTATCTTTTGTCCTCCATTTATTTATTTATTTATTTTTTATTTGTGTCAATATGGGCACTCAGATATCTATTTTATTCTTTGGGTTATATTTCAATACTATTGCTATTTATTTTGTTGCTAAAATTATTCCAGCTTTGACTATTAGTTCTTTCAGGTTGGCTCCTACATCCTCAAAACAGAGAAACTTTTATTTCTTCAGATGTCAAGGAAGAGGAAAGGATGGGTACACAGCACCTTCCCACAGGGCCATGTCTGGAGAACCTGGACCCAGGGGGAAATTATACCATTGCCTCATCTCATGCACTGGAGCTAAAAGTATTTGGCTTGACCACAGAACCTGGGGCCTGGGAACTGTGAGGCTGGTGTCGACTGGTCCTTATAGGTCCTCCAAACAAGAGGACATGAGGGGAACAGGTGGGTTGGTAAGTGCTCTGTACACCAAGGACTGTGTTGTGAATGACAAAGCAGAATAATCTTAAGTGTATAGTTCGGTGCCTTTTAGTACAATGTTATACAATGATCACCTCTATCTAATTCCAGAACATTTTCACCATCCCAGAAAGAAGCCTGTGGTTATTTCTCCTGACACTTCTGACACCAACTATGTAGAGTTTTCTCCACACCAATATATTCTCCAACACCAACTAGGTGTCCAACAATCAATTCAATATTGACATAAACTCCCAAAGTTAGTGCAGACCCCATAGGTTATGAGCTCAGTCCTAAAGACTATGTCTACTTCAGATGCTGGGTGCAAATGGGGTACTCAGGTTATCAACATTTCTGCCTAGTCAACTACAAATTCAGAGGTTCTCACAACCTATCATGTTCAATAATTCACTAAAATAGCTCACGGAACTCAAAACCATTTTACTTATATTTTCTGGTTTATTATAAAAGATACAACTCAGAAACAGACAAATGGAACATGGAACAAAGAATGGGGGAAAAGCCTGGCCCAAAGCTTCCATGCACTCTCAGGGATGCCACACTTTCAGCACATCAATTTGTTTACTAAAAGCCAAAAACTCTCGGAACTCTATCCATTTAGTGATTTTTAATGGAGATTTCATATTGTAGGCAATGCTGATTAAATCATTGGCCCTTGTTGACTGAATTCAATCTCTAGCTCCTCTCCTTTCCCTGGAAAGTCAGTGGGTGAGGCTGAAAGTTCTAATTTTCTAGTAATCAATTCCCATCCTAAAGCCATCTACGATTCCCCTAGGAGCCATTTCATTACCATACAAAAGATAATGTCAAAATAAAATAAAATGGAGGCCAAGTTTGAAGATTCCCTCAAGCACCAGACAAAACCATGCAAGCAAACCTTAATCTAGCTTATTTCAAGAATGTAAGCAAAACTTAATTTAGATTATTTCTTGTAAATGCCTCAAATAATCATAAATAAAACTTATCTTCCTAAAATAGTATAAGATAATTACTTTAACCAATTCCTGCCATCTGGAAATCTCCATTATAATAACCAATTACTGTAAAGACTAAACAATTTCCTCATTTTCACTTTATAAGCCATCGTGTACTTTTAAGACTCTGAGCTTGATTCTTTTGAGTTTGAAGCCTCCCTGTTTACAAAGAGCTTGTTTTTCACTCAATATAATATTCATATCAAATAAAGCTCTGAATTTTCTTTTGACAAAATTGCAAGACTTTTAGGAGCTCTCTGCTAAGCACATAGGACAAACACCAAACATTTATTATCATACCACAAAATCTCATACCAATTAGAAGTCATTCCACATTTCCCCTTCTCTAGCAAATACTAATCTACATTTTGTTTCTATAGATTTGCCTATTTTGAACACTTCTAACAAAGAGTCATGTAATATGTAGTCTATTATGCCTGCTTCTTTCATTTAGTATAATGTTTTCAAGGTTCATCTATGTTATAGCACAATCAGTACTTTATTCCTCTTTTTGGCAAAATATTCCTTAGTATGGATATAACACATTTTGTTTATCCAACTGTCAGTTGATAAATATTTGGACTGTGTCCACCTTTTCGTTATTAAAAGAAATGCTACTTGAATATGAGTGTAAAATTTTGATGAAATTAATATGTATATTTTTCCTTTACACTTGTGCTTTTAGTATCAAACCCAGGAAACAATTATCTAATCCAAGGTCTCAAATGTTTAGTCTACGTTTTCTTCTAACAATTTCATAGTTTGAGGTCTTATATCTAGGTCTTTGACCCATTTTGAGTTAAATTTTTGTATATAATGTGAGGTAAGGGTCCAACTTTTTTTTATGCATATAGATTTCCAGTTGTCCCAGCACAAATCTGGACTCATTGATCTTATATCAATCTTCATATAGTCTCACACTGTTTTGACTACTATTACTTTGATGTAAATTTTGAAGTTAAGAAGTGTCTCTGCTCTAACTTTGTTCTTTTCCAACATTGTTTCACTATTCTGGGCCCCTTTTCTTTCCATATAAATAAAAGGATTATCCTGTCAATTTTACAAAAAAAAAAAAAGTCATTTTGGATTTTAAAAGGGATTACATCAATTGTCGATCAATTTAGAAAGGATTTCCATCTTAACAATATTAAGTCTTCTAATCCATGTATTTCTATTATTTAGGTCTTTTTTCATTTTTTCAATGATGTTTTGTAGTCTTCAATGTATAAGTCGCACACTTCTTACTTATTCCTAAATGTTTTATCTTTTTTATGTTACAATAAACAAAAATGTCTTAATTTCATTTTTGGATTATTCATTGCTAAGTGAACACAGTTTTGCATATTGATTTTGTATACTACAACCTTGCTGAACTCATTTATTCTGATATTCTGATATTTGTACGTGTTTGCACTCCTTAGGATTTTCTATATACAACATTGTCATCTGTGAATATAGGTAATTTTATTACTTCCTTTCCAATCCGGATGACTTATATTTCTTTTTTTTTTTTTTACCTAATTGTCCTAGTTTGTTCCTTTAGTACAATGGTGAATAGAAATTATTAGAGTGGACATCACTATCTTATTCCTAATCTAAGGAGTAAAATTATCAGTCTTTTACCATTAAGTGAATGTTAGCCTTGTATTTTTCATAGATGCCCTTTATAAAATTGAAGATATTTCCTGTATTTCTAGTATGTTGAGTATTTTTATCATGAAAGTGTGCTTGATTTTCTTCAAATGCTTTTTCTGTATCTTCTGAGGTGATCACAGGTCTTTATGTTTATTTTATGTTGAGTATAATATGGTTTATTATACTGATTGGTGAATCAGCCTTGCATTCCTGAAATAAACTCCACTTAATCACAGTGTATAATCTTTTTTATATGTCTGCTTTTTTTTTAATTTTTTTTTAATTTATTTATGATAGTCACACAGAGAGAGAGAGAGAGGTAGAGACATAGGCAGAGCGGGAAGCAGGCTCCATGCACCGGGAGCCCAACGTGGGATTCGATCCCGGGTCTCCAGGATCACGCCCTAGGCCAAAGGCAGGCGCTAAACCGCTGCGCCACCCAGGGATCCCTATATGTCTGCTTAATCATGTTATTGAGGAATTTTGGGCTTCACATCCACAATGGTATCAGTCTGTAGTTTTCTTTTCTTGCAACATCTTTATCTGGTTTTAGTATCAGAGTAATAATGGTTTCATAAAATTATTTGGAAAGCTTTTCTTCCTCTTCTACCATTTATAAAATAAGAGAAAATTTTTTAAAAAGCTTTACAAGATTTTACAGTTATTCAAGATTCAGATTTTGAGCGGGGGTGGTGGGGTGAGGGGAGGAGATAATTATAGAAAATATTTGCAGGAGCATAGACCTCTACGTTTGGCCATGGTATAGAAACTAGCATTGGACTTATCCTTCACTATAAACCATTACAAAGCTGGGCAAAATATATGATTTACGCTTTTATAAACTGAACAGCCAGTAGTAAAAAAGAGAAGCATATCAGGGAAGCTTTGGGTTTTTTCTGTACCATAGTGCAGTGAGGAAGAGCTGCAGTAGAAAGTATCAGCCTCATTGAGCTGACAAGGCAAAAATTGGAGGTTGAGTTATTGAAGCAACTGGAATTTATGGGACAGGATTCTTGGAGGAGAGAGTTGTGATGAGGAGGTTACACAGAAATATAAATAGGAGTTCCCTTGGGGTTTGGCCAACATGCAAATCATGCATTTCAAACTAAGAATCCAAGAGGCCAAAAGACAGTAGCTGTTAAGAGTTGAAGGGAAAAAAAGAGAAGTTGCACAAAGCTAGAAAATGTCTTATTCAGGCCAAAGGGAATAAAAATATTTTGTAGAGTTCCTCTGGTACTCAGATGCACCTCTGTCATACCCAAAAGGGTATTCCTTAACAGTAAGAACCACAACCCAAAGTAAGAGAGAAATCCTAGGACTAAGGACAAGACTTAAATAGACCAACATTAACAAACCAAAAGTCTAATTCTAACAGATAAGAGGCTCTTCTACTAATTTAACTAGCAAATTAATTTGCCAGAGAAAAGACACTCAACACCCAAGGAAGTCAATATAATATAGAATTCTTACAACCTACCATCCACAATGTCCAGTATAAAATTTTTAAAATGTTACATTTACAATTAAAACCTGACCCATAGGGATCCCTGGGTGGCGCAGCGGTTTGGCGCCTGCCTTTGGCCCAGGGCGCGATCCTGGAGACCCGGGATCAAATCCCACGTCGGGCTCCCAGTGCATGGAGCCTGCTTCTCCCTCTGCCTGTGTCTCTGCCTCTCTCTCTATCTCTCTGTGACTATCATAAATAAATAAAAATTAAAAAAAAAAATTTAAAACCTGACCCATAATACGGTAAAAAGGAGCCAATATAAAAAGGTCTCCAAATATCCCAGATGTTGAAAGTAGCAAAAAACACATTAAAGAGATTGTTATAAATATGTTCAAATACTCTTAAAAAGACATAAGTAAACAGATGAGGACGTTCTAGAGGGAAATAGAAACTATTTTTAAAAGATTCAATTGGAAGTTCAAGAATACAGGCAGACAATATTTAAGTCAGTAAGATAACTATTAACAGCATTTTCATAGATTTCTAAATTATTATTAAAATTCTTAAGAACAAAATTAAGGTAAAAATGATGAAAGATTCAGATTAGTAAGCTAATATGTCTCAGTACAAGTTAAATTAGAAGGATCATTGTTCAAAAGATATTTTAAAAGCTAATAAACTATTAGAAACCATGTAATATCCAAAAACAAAAAGTATTTCACCAAAATTAAGTTTTAAATGCCAGCTATTTAAATCCCAGAAATATATAACCCACCATTAGGAAGAAATTCAATAGATAAGAACTGTTAAAAGGTTAACTATATTTTTGTGATATGCATTCTACATCAAGGTATGCAAAATAGAGGCAGAGACCTCAATTTCATATTATTTTGTATATTCAAAATCAAAAGGAGATGAAAATGTTGATTTATGCCTCCTTATCTAAGTAAGCTATGGTTTATGACACATGTATGTGCCATCATATATGGCTAGGTATAAGGCTACCCTGTATATAAAGCTATGTTCATTAAATTAAGTAATATACTTAAATCATATATAAGATTACATAGAAATCTAGAAATATTGCTTTGTTCCATTTAGAGTTTGATGAAACAATTTTATTTAAACTCTTCATATGTATCTTCAACATCTGGTTCTTCACCATTAGCAGAGCCATTCATATCAGAAGGAAATTTCAAAATAGGTGGCTAAGAAACGGATAGACAATTCACCTTTACCAAGACTATAAAGGATTTTGTTGATGGAAATTACAAAAATTAATTTGTAAAGAGGATTTGCACAAAGGAAGCTATAATTCCAACCTACTCCAGAAAGAATGTGGCTATTATCTTCACTCAAGGCTAGAGGGAGGAACTTAAAAAAAACAAAACAAAACAAAACAAAACTGGAAAACTTCTTATACATACTCTGCTGTGGGGGAACAAAGGTATCTATTAAATGTCTTGGTTCTGAGAAAACTAAAATGGATTATGGAAGAATAGACGGGGATGCATCTAGGAAGTAATTGTAGTCCTGTACAATGGCCAATTGAAATGTGTAAATCTTGAAGACAAAATATGGGACTCATGGAAGGTATGTTGGTCTGGGATCATTCAAAACAAGATCATATCTAAAAGGAACACATGGCTCCCTATTGTATTCTCTCAAGTAGGATCACTCAAAGGAGACTAAAGGAAGAGGGAGATAGAACTTGCCCCCCCCCAAAAAAAATGAACTTGGCCCTTCCTGTATACTTCTTATTTCTGTCAGTATCACCCAGCAATGACACTTTACTCCTGGCAGGAATGGTTGATCCTAACGTAGCAGTGGGCTGCAGTTTCATTCCCCAAACCACTCTTCATTGCGTCCCTCAGAGACACCAGTACCAGATGGCCTGTGCCCCTCCCAGAGTTCTCAGTGCAATACTCATATTCCTGAAGTACCAGCAATAATCAGGCAATAAATGACTCCTCCTTAGAGGTCTGAGTCCCAGCTTAAGATCTTTCCTCCAAGACTCGGGATTTAAAAATATCAACATTTTCCCTTTGGTACCCCCAGACTGAAGGAGGATATCTGTTTTCTAGCACCTGGTGAATAGTTCTTTATATAAAATTCTGTTAAAATAATTGATACTGCTCCTATTTCCTAACTAGATTCTGAGTGATTCACCTTACTGTCTTCAATAAAACCTAATGGCTTAGTTCATGGATATGACATTGCAGAATTGATCCTGAAGCTCATGCTCAACAGGTGGTGACCACAAGGAGATCTACATGGTATGACAGAGGTATCATACCCAGTGACTCGCTGTAAATGAACAAAATTTAACCCCTCTGAGGGTTGCCCAACCAAACTGCGGAAGCATAGGATGACCTCAATATAACCTTCTCTTTTTTTTTTCTTACAGTAGGCCCCTCCAGCCAGCTTTTTGACTTGACTCCCATGAGTGAGATAGCTGCCAGCCCCTATATCCCCTAAATTTTCAGTGTCACATGTAAAGTTCCTAATTGTGTCTATTCAAGGTCCTATCATTTAACTTGAAGTAGAGGCCAGCACCATTCTCCTCTTTGAAAGGTGGGAGAGGAAACATTACAAAACACTGACATCTCTCTCCCAAGAAATACTCCATATAGGCTTCCATCTTTCAGTCTTCAATAACATCCGGCCTTCTTTTATACAGAATGGAAGTGACAGGTTAACGAGAGCAGAACTGAGCTTCCAAAGCTGCCTTTCCAATCGAGTATAAATGGGCTAGTGTTTAAGTTTTGAATGTAGATATTTAGCATCTATGAGCCTTGATCTCTGGAGTCTGCTTTGAAACTCCCAAGTCATCAGAAAAAAAATTTACTTAAAACCCTGTCTAGGGGGCAGCCCTTGTGGCTAAGCGGTTTAGCGCTGCCTTCAGCCCAGGGCCTGATCCTGGAGACCTGGCATCAAGTCCCATGTCAGGCTCTCTGCAGGGAGCCTGCTTCTCCCTAGGCCTGTGTCTCCGCCTCTGTCGTGTGTGTGTGTGTGTGTGTGTGTGTGTGTGTGTGTGTGTGTGTGTGTCTCATGAATAAATAAATAGAAAATCTTAAAAAAAAAAAAAAACCCTGTCTATATTTTTTAGGTTAGGAACTAATCTTTTGTAACAAAAGACCCCCAAATACAGTAGCTCAAATAAAGTAGAAGTTTGTTGCTCTTCCACATAACACTCAGAGCTAGGCAGGTAGAGTGGAATGGGAAGGCAGACTGCTACTTGATGTCACCCAGGGACCAAGGCCCTTCCATATTATTTTTTAAGCATCCCTTTAGAGCATTGCCTTTATCTGCATGGTTGAAGCTGGCTCACTACCATGACAGTTAAGGTCCAGTCTACAGAAGAATGGAATAAAAGAGGGATCTACATACCCAATTTTTTAAAGGCAAGACTCAGATGATGCATTTATAATTTCTACCCACACACCATAGGTAAAAATTTAGACATATGGGGCACCTGGGTGGCTCAGTGGTTGAGTGTCTGCCTTCGGTTCAAGTCATGATCCCGGGGTCCTGGGATCGAGTCCCACATTAAGTCCCTTCAGGGAGCCTGCTTCTCTCTCTGTCTATGTCTCAGCCTATCTCTCTCTGTTTCTCATGAATAAATAAATAAAATCTTAAAAAATTTTTAGACATATAACTGCATCTAGCTCTAATAAGGCTGGGAAATATAATTTTTAGCTTAGAGGTTATGTGCCCACCTGGAAATCAGCAGCTTCTATTGCTAAAAGGAAAAAAGGGCACTGGGGATAATTAGCAGACTTATAAATTCTTATAAATAAGTTAAATAACTTAAAAATTAAAAAATGAATATTGAAAAAAATTACTGAAAAGCTTTAACATAACATAAATGCTACAATGCTACAATGAAATATACAATGAAAATATACTTTTAAAATTAAAAATGCTTTTCTTTAAAACTTTAGTTCTAAAATACCTTAAACATTCATAAATTATAATCTATCTTGATATTTAAGAAACTAATGTTGGGATCATTGAGATCTACTTTGATGATCTAGAGAAATAGTGGAAAATAGTGAAAAAAAAAAATCCTTAGATAAGCCAGGACCCTCAATGTAATGCCTTTAAACTCTTAAGAAATATTTTATCTGAGCTAATAAAAACAATAAAAATGGCACAGTTTTTGTTTCACCTCACTTTCTTTTATACACCTACCCTGAATTAAACAGGTAGGAAAATGCCTAGAGCAGGAACCATAAGGAAAAACCCAAGAGAGGGTTTCAGTTTATTTGCAAACTAAATAATTCCTCCAGTGACTGTTAAGAGGCTATGTATTAAATACCAGAAGACATTACCTTCAATATTTACAGAAATGGTGAAAATTCTAAAAATTACCAGCCGATAGGTTATTTTTGGCTAAACTACATTGTGTGAGCTTTATTCCATACAGGCTTAACATATGCTAGATACGTTCAGAAAAATAAATAAGTTCAACATGAACTAATAATCAGGTAGCAACCAGATCAGTTAAAGCCAAGTTCTGAGTTCCTTGAGGAGAACTCCCTAGTAAGTTAATAAATGAGTTTGGAGTATCATAGTATTGGGGATTATGGTAAGCCCAGTCACTTTTTTTTTTTTTTTTAATTTATGATAGTCACAGAGAGAGAGAGAGAGAGAGGCAGAGACATAGGCAGAGGGAGAAGCAGGCTCCATGCACTGGGAGCCCGACGTGGGATTCGATCCCGGGTCTCCAGGATCGCGCCCTGGGCCAAAGGCAGGCACTAAACCGCTGCGCCACCCAGGGATCCCAAGCCCAGTCACTTTTTAAGAGCTAATTCCAACATTTCCAGATGTCCTCTGACTATAGATGACAGCTTAACAAAGCTGAGAATTCTAAGAGAACTAAACAATCTTATCCTTGGAAGACCCGTTTGAAAGAGGACATCTGCAGTAATAAAAGTAGAACTATTTGAACATGTCTCAAGAACAGTGATTTCCCAAAATGAGGATGAAAGAATCCGCATTGAACACCTTGTTCAGGGTGGACTTTCAGCAAGCATTTTGAGGTATTTATAAATCTACCTATGGAAAAGAATTTGCAGTATTTGGGGGTCTGGCACAGGTACTACCTTTTCATTAAGCTTAACTAGAACCCATTATCATAATCTGGATCTTAAAGAATGTGTATTTTTGGACCATCACATATATTTTACATAGAATATAAAAGTGTTTTCATTGATTATTCTTTAAAATAAAGTTTCAACGCTACACAGAAGTGAGTAAATAGCTACATTTTCATGTTAATTTATGTCAACAGACATTTTTAAGTATTCTTCAACTACTTAAACCACCATTCCACTTTTGAACACCTCATTTTCAATTTTTCTATTTATTTGATCATTTCCTACTAGAAGTTTAATACTATATTCTATATAAAGTCTCCTTTCATGAGAACTTCTTGTGAGCAAATAATGTTTTTGCATTAAAGAGCAGCATATTAAACCATGTTAAAAGGGGAATAGTAAGAATGTTTATCCAAGTTTGGAATCCAAGGAGGAGCAGAGCCTAAAAAAAGCTATTCTAACAGAAGACCAGTTAAATGCTCCATAGTCTGAAAAATGTTTTTAAAACCCAGATTCACTCTTCAAAGAAAAAAATATAAGACCAAATAGTATTTGGTGTGTAGAAACACTTAAAATTTGAAAGAGTAACTTGGAATAATAGGTCAAATGCTCTAACTTGTAATCAAGACAATTACACTATTTTAGGGAACTGAAGAGCCCTTTTTTATTTAAAATATTTAACAGAATAATGAGATCATTTTTAATTCCTGTAAACAAAAAATATAACAACAACAAAATAACAGCACAGGAATAGGACTAAAACTGGTACATTCATTAAGTAAAGCAAGAAAGTAGAGATCCAAAAATCTGAAACAAGTTATTTATTCTCTAAATGAAGGTAAATAAAAAGAAAACACATGAAAACTACACAAATCATAAAGATTCTTACTTGATAATTACCCTGTACAGGTCTATAAGGCAGACAAGTAGAACATTAAATATGAAAAATCTTTTAGAGATTGAGCCAGTTATTAAGCTATAGTCTCTAAGCGCCAAAGCCTAGACTTCTACATCCCACTTTCTGATGCTAAGGCTGGAACCTTGTAAAGCACATTTCTGCCTTGCCAGCTGGGTCCACATTAGATCCTCCTGAAAAGTAATCCTAAAGGAGGAAGAATTAATTTGTTCCTCTTCCTGCTTCCTGTTTGCTTCCTCCAAGCGGACCATTTTTGTTAGCATTTTTCCAACACTTACTCAGCCCAAGGGTATATTTCCATAGCAACAATTGTAGCTTGCAGTTGTCCCAAACTTGCCAAAGCAGTCTTATCAAGTCTTCCTGCTCCAGAATTATTGGCACCAACACGGCAGTAGCCCTCCTTAGAGGTCTGGGCCTCAGGTCCACGGGGCCTCTTTCCTAAGCTTCTAAGTAATTTCAATTTTGTTTTAATTGCGTGAGCCTTAGTAGTGGCAGTTGTGGTGCCTTAGCATTCTCCTTTCCCAAGTTCAGTTTTGTATTTAGCTTTTTGCCAAATTCATGATTCTTAATAATTAACTTCTCTCTTTTTTTTTTAAGATTTTATTTATTTATTCATGAGAGATGGGGGGTGGGGTGCAGGGGCAGAGACACAGGCAGAGGGAGAAGCAGGCTCCCTGCAAGGAGCCTAATATGGGACTTTATCCCAGACCCTGGGATCAGGCCCTGAGCCGAATGCAGATGCTCAACAACTGAGCCACCCAGGCATCCTTAGGACTCATATAAACAAAAGGTTTAGAAACACAATTCAAGGGACACCTGGGTGGCTCAGTAGTTGAGCATTTGCCTTTGGCTCAGGGTGTGATCCCGTGGTCCCAGGATTGAGTCTTGCATTGGGCTCCCCTTGGGGAGTCTGCTTCTCCTTCTGCCTGTGTCTCTGCCTCTCTCTCTCTCTCATGAATAAATAAATAAAACCTTAAATAAAAACACAATTCAAGTCCAGTCCTTTCATAATATAAACAACCTAAGAATCATTAGACCTATAAGCTCCTTGAGGTAAGGAACTGAGTTTTGTTTACCAAAATATGTTGTATAATAAACATTCAAAATAAAAACTTGTATGAATAAGAAAAGTTTAAAAAGTGTACCCAATGTCAAAAACCTAGTTAGTGGCAAAATTAAGCCTCAGTTGGAGAGGCTTAATTATCCTGCCTATCCCATTTTTATGGCAGGGTCCTATTAGCACTAAGCTGAGGGCCCAGAAAAACAATGGTGAAAGTCAAGTTCCTCAGGAAGCAGATCTTAACTGTATTAGGGGTATTAATAAGAAGTGCTCTTATGACCAGCCCTTGGAGAAGAGCAGGGAAAAAGCAGGCGTAACCAAAGGAAGAGGCTGAACTGTGATGCCCTACCAAGGGAGGCTGCAGTTGGCTTTCCAAGGAGTTTTAAAGATTATGTGATCCTTCGGAGTTATGCTGAGCTGGTGCAAAGAATTTGAGCCTTTAGACATCCATGTCAATGAGTCATTGGATCCAGGCAAACCCAGAAAGGAAGTGTAACCTTCCGTGAGGTGGCTCAAACAACCTAGATAATCCGAGTGGAGGTTGAGCATTTTCTGCTGGCAGCACTTCCAGGAGCTGGTGGGAATACCTTCATTCCTGGAGGGGGATAGCTGGGTGGTACCTCACAGTGGTCCACTATAATCCAATCCTTCTGCTACTTGGATCTACTTTAAGTTCTGGAAGCAGCTACCTCTGGATCCCAGTGAGCCTCTCTTTCTAGGGGAGGTAAGTAGGACAAACTTAGAGCTTCCATCACTGCAGCTATGATATTTACCACCTTCATTCACTATCTGTTCTAGATTATTCTCACCTTCAGCTGGCACACCTGCTAATCACCATGATTTGTCGGGTAGAGTGATCCACATACTCATCCCAAAGTCTCCATGCCTTCTCATGCCATGTCTCTTTGCAACAAGCAGTGTGAAGAACAGTTAGCAGTCACAGCTAATTGTTTATCTGAACTTTGTGTCCCTTAGTGGAAATATTCCTCTTTGAAAACCAAAACTCCTTAACACTGAGTCCAGATTTGCTCAGATGGAAATTTCACAAGTGGGCTCGGAAATGACAGTAGGCAGAGCCAGTACTATTTCCACTCATTGATTTCTGGGTCCATGTATTCCACCTCCTGAGGATCATATTACTGATCTCTTAGAGAATGGCAACCCAAACTTAGAAGGCATTATCTCTAAGCTGACTCTTCAATTCCTTCTATTCTTCCTTCAACACACTTAGCCATTTTTCTGTCATACCAGCTGATTCTGAAGGGTATAGTATGTGATATAAGGAGGGATCCCATGGTCATATGCATTCTGATGTATCTTCTTTGAAGTAAAGTGCAGTTCTGTGTTATAAGAGTGAACATTCTGTAAGCTTTAAGATACTGGTGCAAGCTGAGGTTCTGGAGTTGGAAAACACGAACCTATGCCCATCATACGTACAACTTTCAGTAGGAACCTCTGGCTCTGGCCTGATATGTAGAAGGGATCCAATGTAGTCAGTCTGACACCAAGTAACTGAAGAGTCTCTTCAAGGGATGGCATTGTACTCAGTACTGGTGTGTGAAAGTGGAGTGGGTATTCAGGGACAGCAGTAGCCATTCCAGCCTTGGTAACGTGGAACTCATGTTGTTAAGATCATGCTTCACCTTCTCCATCACTGCTACCATCACTAATCCATTTGTTGACCTACTTTGCCTTCGCTGTGGTAGCAGGCTGCAATGACAGGATGCTGGCTGTCAACAAGACAACTTTTTAGTCTACCTCATTGCTTAGTGCCTTTGCTGTATTAGATGCTTTCTGGAGGGTGTTACCATGCCATTTAAAGATGTTTACACCCCTTGTACACTCCCATGTACCCATTCTCATGTCTCTATTTCAGAATTCCTGGTTTCCAATCTAACAATGTTTGTCCTTTCAAGGTCCTTGACCAACCAGCCAAGTTATTCACTCCTAGCCTTCAACCCGTGATCCATGTGTATTCTTACTTTGGGTTATCTCTATTGCTTAACCAAAGTGGAGTACGGGATGCATCTCTCAAGGCTCTACCCAATAGGAGGATATTCTACTATTATTTTAAGGCCACCCAATTAGGGTTACAGTTCAACTGGAATACCAAACCGATTCATCCATAAACCAAATGTGGGCTCATTTTTTCCTTCACCAGTTGATCACAAGGGATCACCCACTGAGGTGTAAGCTGAGGGAGAGGCACTTGCGCAACAGTAGTGGATGACAGGGAGTCTAGCTACATAGTCATGCAACTTATTTGTCCTCTGGTCCAACTTGTGTCCAATTCTGAATGTACCACTTTCATCTTATGAGATTGTTGCTGAGCTTGCCCAAGTTTGTAACATGGTTAATTTACCAGAAATCAGTTTGTGAAGGACAGTTGTGGGCACGATGTCACTTAGTATCTCAATGTCACTCTATCTCTCCCAGGGACTGGTAGTATGCAAGAAACTGTTTTTCAAAATTTATATATACCTCTGCTGCATTTTCTCTCATGCTCTAAAATCCTTCAAGTGCACATTGTGAGTTTCTCATTGGAACTTGCTATAAATTACATACATCTGTATATTCTATACTGTGTTTTATGGCCTTCTAGCCCGTGTGCAGTAAAATCTATCACAATTTTTCTGACTTTTAGTATAATATTTTTAAACATGATAAATATATCATTTTTATTTTCCTTGACTCTAAACTTGTTATTCAATCTCCTTGTTCAAATTTGTCCAGTTAATCTAATTTATGGGTTAGTGGCAGGGAGGCAGGGAGGTGGGGGACGGCATTCAGAAGCAGCCAGAATCATTAAAGATAAAGAGCTATAGAAGATTAGAGGAGGAAGAGTTTACTTCCCTTTGAAGTTATGATAGGTTGAAGCATGCGCCCCCCCAAAAAAAAAGATACACATGTTCTAATCCCTAGAACCTGTGAATATATACCCTCTGTGGAAAAAAACAAAACTTTCAGATATGATTAAGGATCCAAAAGGACCCTAAATGCGATGACGTGGATTTTCATAAAACAGAAACAAAGGGAGAAACACGCATAAATGGAGAAGGCATTATGACTACAGAGATGAAGTGATACAACCACAAACCAAGAAATGCCAGCAGTCAACAAATGCTGACAGAAGCTGAAAGAGGTAAGAAACAGATTATCCCTTAGAGTCTCTAGAGGGAACATGGTCCAGAACTGTAAAAGACTCAATTTCTATGGTTTTAAACCACCAAGTTTGCGGTTATTTGTTACAGCAATCCTAGGAAAATAACATAAGGTTAATAAAGAAAAGTTTTATGGGATGCATAGTGTTTTTTTTTTTAAGATTATTTACTTATTTATTCACAAGAGACACACACACACAGAGAGAGAGAGAGAGAGAGAGAGAGAGAGAAAAAGGCAGAGGGAGAAGCAGGCTCCGTGCAGGGAGCCTGGCATGGGACTCGATCCTGGAGACCCAGGATCAGGCCCTCGGCTAAAGGCGGCGCTAAACCACTGAGCCACCCAGGCTGCCCAGGGATGTATAGTGTTTTATGAATGGTAGGTAGGATTTACATATGTGATGACTAGACAGGGAGAAAAAAAAAGGAGGTGGGACGGGAAGCATTACAGATGAAGGGAGACAGCAGTAAGATAGAAAATTAAGGGAACTATAAGCTGTTCAATAACACAAGAGTATAAGCTACTTGAAAGTAAGCAATGCCTCAAAGTGTTAAAAAGAGAGCTCCCCTATGACCCAGCAATTGCACTGCTGGGGATTTACCCCAAAGATATAGATGCAGTGAAACGCCGAGACACCTGCACCCCAATGTTTATAGCAGCAATGTCCACAATAGCCAAACCGTGGAAGGAGCTTTGGTGTCCTTCAACAAATGAATGGATAAAGAAGATGTGGTCTATAGATACAATGGAATGTTACTCAACCATCAGAAAGGACGAATACCTACCATTTGCTTCGACGTGGATGGAACTGGAGGGTATTATACCGAGTGAAGCAACTCATTCGGAGAAGGACAATCATTATACGGTTTCACTCAAACAGGGAATATAAAAAAATAGTAAAAAGGATCATAGAGGAAAGGAGAGAAAATGAGTGGGAAAAATCAGAGAGGGTGACAAAACATGAGAGACTCCTAACTCTGGGAAATGAACAAGGGGTAGTGGAAGGGGAAGCAGGTGGGGGCGTGGGGTGACTGGGTGCCCATTGAGAGGGGCGCTTGATGGGATGAGCACTGGGTGTTATACTATATGTTGGCAAATCAAACTCCAATAAAAATATATATATATACAAGAAAAAAAAAGTAAGCAATGATACAGATTGTTGAAGATCCTGAATGCTAGCCTAAATTTAATCTAACCCAAGAGGTTTGAACTTTCATCTATAGAGTCAAGATCCTCTGCAACTTGTGAGAACAAACTGTGTGTGTGTGTGTGTGTGTGAGAGAGAGAGAAAGAGATGGGGGTTTGGGAGTAGGTAAAAATGATGTCCTAAATCCTTTGCACACCTCTATCATACTATTCTTTTGTTTTTTCATTTCCTTCCACGTCAACTCTTAAGGGGTAGGATTCTTTCCCCAGGACCGAGTGAAAAATCTGGCATATACGTTTGATAAACTGTAAATGAGTGAATTAAGAAAAAGGTATATTATTTTGTTTGTCATTACTAAGTATGGTATGACACAGTAATTCAGAATACTGAACAGTACTGGAATCACTTTTCCTCTTCAAGGGCCTGATTAAGAGGATTGTATTAAAAAATACATACAAATACCAAAAGTAGAAGAGATGTGGGCTCAGTGTGATCAACCCCCGGGGGCATTCTCCAGAACCAGGACAGCGACTGTAGCCAAAGTCAATCAATTAGTGGTGGTTGGAGCCAGAGTTTAAAGTAACCCAAAATGTGTGCCTTAAGAGATTAGCAACCTCTGCTAGAATGTTGGATTAGGAATAGTCAACCAAACAACTTGTGGTTCACATCTCAATCTTGCTCCGCAAAACCTTAACATTTGGGACTCGTGGGTGGCTTAGAGGTTGAGCATCTGCCTTCGGCTCAGGGCGTGATCCTGGAGTCCTGGATCGGGTCCCACGTTGAGCTCCCTGCATGGAGATTGCTTCTCCCTCTGCCTGTGTCTCTGCCTCTCTTTCTCTGTGGGTCTCATTAATAAATAAATAAAATCTTTAAAAAAAAAAAAAAACAACTTGACATTTTCATGTCTTCTTATGTGAAGTACAGAATGAAAAATTCGATTTTAGTGGAGGTTACCATTTGTTGAGTATGGTCAATGGAAGGCTTACGGCATTCACGTGTTAAAAAAAAAAAAAGAATGCAAAGGCTGCAGTGTAGACGGGATAGAGGATTGTTCTACTGCCTGTACTCCATGGTTTCAGAGTATTAACTATTCTGACTTGGAAAAGAAAGGGCATATGCAGTTGCTTGCCTTCCAACCGCGCTGCGGGGGGGGGGGGGGGGGGTATGAAAAGGCTAATAACTGTTTGCACAAAGCAACGTACTCCGTACGGCGTCGGAGGGCTGAACACCCGGCCAGCGGAACCCCAGCAGGAAAAACATGGAACTCTAAATACTGAACTCCAAAGTTCACACTCCGAGTGTTCGAGACTCAACGCACAAAGCTGGAAACGCCGTCGAGGCTCCTGCAGGTCACAATCCTCCGCGACCGTATGTTGCACCCGCAGCTGACGCGCGAGGGCCTAACAAGACAGGTAACGGTCTTTAAAAAAAAAAAAAAAAAAAGATGTGATTCATGAAACAAGATAGAAACACAAACATCAGGCGAGTTTGGTCACCCTCGCTGCTTTTGCAGGGGAGGGAGGGTAACGCAGCCCCGCCCCTGGCCTGGGGCGCATGTTGTTTAAAGTCTTGCCTGGGTTACCATGCCTGTGGGCGTAGAGAAGGGCTGCAGGTTCCGAGTGCGTAGCTCTCCTAAAGCCCCACGGCGTGGCCTCTGATCAGCAACCTCCGCGGACCAGACCCAACTCGTCAACACGGCCCACCGCCGGTGCAAAGGCCCGGGAGCCGCGGACACCAAGGCCCGCCTTCCACGCAGCTCAAGCCCCGCCCCCCGCCCCGCCCCGCGCAGGCGCACTCCCGAGGCCCGCCGCCCTCCCTAAAGCCAACACTGAGCACGCGCAGGAGAGAGCTCTCGTTAGCCACGCCCCCCTCCGAGGCGGGCGCTGTGGAGAAAAAAAAAAAAAGGCGGGCCTGCCTGCCTGATTCCTGCTATTTTCCCTTTTAACCGCCTTGTGTGTCTGGACACGTTTTGGGTTCATTTCCTCCCCTTCCTTGTTGGAACTCACTTTGCCTGAAGCAGTTGCCGTCGAGGAATACAATTTGCTTCCGCCGCCGCCGACCCCGGGAAGTTACCTTTCCGCTCGGATCCAGGCGGCTCTCCTCCTCTCGGCAAGTGGGTCCTGACAGATAGGAAAAATAAAACGGTCTGTTGTAGAGGTCGAAAGAGATTTAAAGTCCGTTCACTTAGGTGAAAAAAGCCATCCAAAAAATATATATATTCTGCATCGTCCCCTGCGGCGTGCAGCGTAGAGACGCGGGACGTGTGATTTTCCCACGCGGGGCGGGAGCGTTCTATTAACGAGGACCTGCAGCGCGCAGCGGCGCATGCGCGAGCGCCCCGGCGGCCGAGAGGCGCCCGGGAGGTTCCCGGGAGGCGCCCGCAGAGGGGAGTCTGCGGCTGCAGAGGAGGAGGCTCCGGGCTTCGTCTTCGGGCGCCATGGGGAAGGTGAACGTGGCCAAGTTACGTTACCTGAGCCGGGATGACTTCAGGGTCCTGACCGCGGTAAGGAGTCGCCGTGTCCCCCCGGCCGCCCGCCGGCCACCCGCCGGCCGCGCGCTCTCCGGCTCCTGCCTCCCGCCTCTCGCCTGAGGGCGGAGCGCGCCGTAAGGCCTCGGAGACCCGGGCGGCCCAGGTGCAGGACGCGGCCCGGCCGTCAGGTCGCTCGGGAGCTTCCGTCCGCCCCGAAGCAGAGCCGGGCCGCTCTCGTGGGCGTTTCCCTCCTCTGTGCTCCCGCTGCTCGGGCTCCAGGGCCGCCCTTGGGTCCCCGCGGCCCGGACGGCGTCTCGGGGCCAGCCCTACCGCCCCCCCCGACGGGGGCTCCGAGACTCCCGAGGACTGGGGACGCCGGGGGTCCTCACGCACACGGGCACTCACGCAGCATTTATTCACTGTGATTCGAGCGGCGCTGACTTGTCTGGGCTTTTTGGTGAGGACGTGAGTGAACTCGCAGGGGGCCCAAGACGAGGGTGACGCGCCGAGTAAACGGGGAAAGGAATGAGGTGCAATCAGCTAATAAGCGCTGAGGTCCGTAAAATAGAAACCACGTGCACGTGGAGGGTGGGGGGTATGGATGTCATCTTCAGATTCGGTGCGACGTCAGGGAAGGCTGCTGAGGGGATCCCGGGTGGGGCAGCGGTTTAGGGCCGCCTTCAGCCCAGGCCGTGACCCTGGGGACCCGGGGTCGAGTCCCGCGTCTGGCGTCGGACTCCCTGCATGGAGCCTGCCTCTCCCTCTGCCTGTGTCTCTGCCTCTCTCTCTCACTGTGTGCCTATCATAAATAAATAAAAAAAATAAAAAAAATAAAAAGAATTCAGAAGATACTCCACATATAGGGGAACTGCTGAATGTTTTAACCAGTGACAAAAACGGATTTTTTTTTTAAGACTTTATTTATTTATTCATGAGAGACACAGGCAGAGGGAGAAGCAGGCTCCATGCAGGGAGCCTGATGCAGGGACTCCATCCCAGGACCCTGGGACCATGACCTGAGCTGAAGGTGGATGCTTAAGCGACAGAGCCACCCAAGAGCCTTTGAATGAGTTTTTGTTCAAATAAACTCTTTAAAAAAAAAAGTTTTTTTTTAAAGAGTTTATTTATTTATTCATGAGAGACACACACACACAGAGAGGCAGAGACAAAGGCAGAGGGAAATGCAGGCTCCAGGCAGGGAACCCAATGCAGGACATGATCCCAGAACCGCGGCATCATGACCTGAGTCAAAGGCAGCCGCTCAACTGCTGAGCCACCCAGGCATTCCTCAAAAACTGATTTTAATGGCCGTAGTCTTAGGGGACAAAGATCAACAACACGTAGATTAGGCATTTCCAGAATAAAACAAATTTGTTTAGAAGCTATTATCTTTCAATTAAATAGGCAGTAAAGTATCACATGCAAATTCAGTGTGAAATTTGGAAGATGCTTGATCCAGCTGTATTTTCTTTAAATGCCTGCTGTCACTTCTGAAAAATAGGTCCCTCTCAGCACATGGACTTACTCCTCAATGCCTCTGACAGAAATACGGGCGTAGTGAGAAAGAATGTGAGAGACTAACAAAGTGAGTTAAGGTGTGAGATCCTGGTCGGGACATGAAAACAGTGCCGGATTTATCTTCCAAAACTTCGGTCTCTGCAATATTTAAGTTCTTTTTTGAAGCTCACCAACAAATGACTCATTAAATATTTCAGTCTCAGTTGAGCCCTACCATCCTCGGTATCAGAGGCCACCTTTCCTTGACTGTCTTCCCTTTACTTCTCAGGCGCCTCCTACATCAGTAATCATACTTTAGCTGGCTGGCCTTACATTTTAATGTGAAATTCCCCCAAAATTCTGTCTGTCGTCCTTCGTCTTTCATTCTGTCTTGCTCAGTGATCATATCCACTTCATAGCTTTATCCTTACCTGCCTCAAATAACCATTTTTTCCCCTTTAATTATGACTTCAGTCCGGAAAATCTTCATTTGAAAGACTTTCCAGAACTTTGAGTTGTGATGAATGTCCTTAAAACATCCCTGTTCACAAATCTCTTTTACATCAACACCTTCAAGGTTTTCAGCTTTTCTCAGAAATCTAAAACCCTTTGGTCTGCATTTCAGGGCCTTCCTTATCTTACTCAATCAAAAGCATTCTCCAGCCTTCTTTTCATGAACTCTTATTTGCCCTCACATCTGAGCTATCAGTGTACTAACTGCTGCTGGGCTTTGTGCTTTCTTGCATATGTGCCATGTTCAGATCTTTTGCCTTTCTCTCATATTCCCTTTGTGCTTTTTCTGTTTTCCTGCATCTCAAAGTCAATCTCAAGGGCTATTTCTTCCTCAGCTAGAATTATTTTTGTTCAGCCCTGAGCCACTTTTTTAGCACTTACTATTCCTTGTCTTCTGATAAAGCTAGATGCGTAGGTTCTTATTTCCACAATTAGATAATAAATTCTCCCCCTGGAGAGTTTTATTTTTATTTTTATTTTTTACTTTTTATTTTTTTTAATTCATGAGAGAGGCAGAGACAGGCGCCATACAGGAAGCCCAACGTGGGACCCGATCCCAAGACTTCCGGGATCACACCCTGAGCCAAAGGCAGGCACCCAACTGCTGAGCCACCCAAGCATCCCTGTATAAAAAGTATTTTTTATACATTTTTTAATCTTCTACCATGCCTGCATATGGTACTTTCATTTCATTAAATACCTTCTTAATGAATATCTGAAATACCTCTAGTTTTTAAACATAAATATTTAGAGGCCAATAAATATTTTAGTATTTTGCCACATGTCAGTAACTCTTAAGAACTTGCACTTTTTATATTTAGAGTCTAGTAGAGAGCAGATTATGAATATCTGTGATTATATATCAAATTGTGATTAGAAATATGTCCAGAGAAGGTAGTATTTCTGTCTCAGAATTGGTTGGGGAACTGCATGGTCAGAGAAATTTGAAGAGGTTAAATTTCTTAGCAAGGATTTGATAGACAATAGCTCTGTGTTGATTATAACTATATGATTCCTTTAATTTCAGGTTGAAATGGGCATGAAGAACCATGAAATAGTTCCCTGCAGTTTAGTTGCTTCTATAGCCAGCCTTAAACATGGTGGCTGTAATAAAGTTTTAAGAGAATTAGTGAGACATAAACTGATAGCTTGGGAGCGTACCAAAAGTAAGTATTTGTGGCACCATTTGTGATTTTTTTTCATGTAACTGGCTTCTTCCAGAGCAGGCATTTTTGAAAGGTGGAAAATTAAAGTTTCCAGACCAGCAGAGTACTTTTCATAGACCTGAAAACTGCATTCATTTACCATGTTCTATTAGAGCATTCACAGAGCCCACCCAAATCAAAGAAGAGTAGAGAAATAGCCTCCATCTCCTGATAGGGGATTAACAAGTTCCAACTTGTAAAAGATCGTAGGATAGAGATAAAAGTTTTGCCAATTTCTTTGGAAAATACGTTCTGCTGCAAGACTCTAGAGCATTAATTCTCAGACCGTTTGTTGTGAGGAATGAGTTTCTTTTTTTTCAACCTACTGTGGATCCATAGTTTTCTAAAATAACAATTAAAAAGTTAATATTTAATAACAATAAATATGTTAATAATTACTAGGAAAATGGAATTTAAAAATTGATATAATACAGGCACAAATTCCTTTTTAGAGTTGAAGACATAAATAACTTGGTCAAAGTGATATACAAATTTCTGAACGTAACCATTTCAGTTTGTGTCTTATCACAGACTGGTTACAAATACTTACAGAGAGGTGTCAGTCTGGGAGTCACACTTTGAATAACACTGCTCTAGAGAAAAAAATACAAATTGTAGGAAGAAATGCCAAACTCATAAGACTGGGTAAGCTAATCTTTCCAGCTAAGAATTCTTATGTTTAAATTTTTCTCATGACTTGAACTAATGTGACTTAATTATACGATATAAGTAAAATACAATCTTTTTCATTTTCTTTTGTCTAGCTGTCCAGGGCTACCGGTTGACAAATGCAGGCTATGATTACCTAGCTTTGAAAACACTTTCTTCTAGACAGGTAGTTGAGTCCGTTGGAAACCAGATGGGTGTTGGCAAAGAATCGGGTAAGTGCTGAACTCATTTTCTTTGCTGTAGTTTCTATTTATGTTTCCCCTTGAGAAAACATCTTCTAATTTTTCCATTTTTTTCCAACTAAAATTAGAAAGTTGGTTGAAAGCAATATAGATGATGAAATTTTATATATAAGTGGATATTTGTAATAGTTAAAATATGTAATACAAGGAAGTATTAGAAGATAGTGAATATCTAACAGCCACAAACACATTTTTCCATCATAGACATTTGACAAATTAGGTATGTGTAGAACATAGAAAAAAGTGTTCTAAAATAGCATTAAACAAGTAAGTATTGCAGGAGTGCTAAATATAGCAGTGAGTGTGTGTGAAATGTATAAAATGAGGTAATGACCTCTTTTTAGATATGCTACCTCTTAATTTTTTTTGTGTCCACTTTTTTAACTTAGAAAAATGGCTTTTTTGGTTTTTAAGAACTTCACTACAAGGCAATGATAAATAGTACAAAAGAAAGTACAGTATTCCTAAACCAGCTCTCAATCTGCTGTTATTACTTCCCAAAACTGTTACTGTTGATGTTTTATATATCCTTCTAGAAATAGTCTATGTAATATATGTATATACATTCACATATCTTTTTAATCACAGGTGAAAGCAAACATTAGTTATTATTTTACACCTTGATTTTTCCCACTTGATGCATTTCTTTCTTTTTAAGATTTTATTTTTAAGTAATCTCTACACACAACATGGGGCTCCAGCTTACAACCCTGAATTAGATCCTGTGCTCTACTGACTGAGCCAGCCAGGTGCCTCTGATGCATTTCTGATATTATTTCATGTTAACAAATAGGTCTTTTACATAGTTGTAGAATTTTATATAGTAAATGATGACATGGTGGACACCCTTATACGTGTCTGTGCAAATAAATTCATAATATGGTCGTAAAAATTGAATTATTAGTGCAAAAGTTACATTCATTTAAAATTTTGATAGTACCAAATTTCCCTTCAGAAGTTGACACTGATTTATAATCCTGCCAATGTGAAAGTTTCTTGATGTATAACAGTCAAAAATTTTCATGAATGGTTAGGACGTGTTTTAAATGTCAGTATTTGAAAAAGCAACTTTTTTTTTTTTTGAAAGTTGGAATACTTATGAGATCTCCTTTCTGATGATTATAAGATTATATTCTCACCACTGAATATTATTTACTGAAGCAGTTGAAGAATTGAACTTCATGTTGTTGAAAAGGAAGATGTTAAGTCACTTCTCATACATGTAGGATGCTAAGGGACGATCAGATTTTTCCCACTAAATTGAATCGAGTATTGAGCACCTTTGGAAGCAATAACCTTTGACACACTACATCCCTGTTTTCTTTTGTAGTAGTTATTAATCCATGTCATCTTACTTTGGATTGTAATTAAAATAGAGAATTTTGCTGAGTAGTGAGTATTCTTGATTATTAGGAAAGAAAATTTAGTACAAATAAAATCAAAATTAGGAAATCACATTTGAACTTTTTGGAGTGATAGTGTAATAACGATCTTTTCTAAATGGTGGCTCTAGATATTTACATTGTTGCAAATGAAGAAGGACAGCAGTTTGCGTTAAAGCTTCACAGACTGGGAAGAACCTCCTTTCGAAATCTGAAAAACAAGCGTGATTATCATAAACACAGGCATAACATGTCCTGGCTTTATTTATCTCGTCTCTCTGCCATGAAAGAATTTGCCTATATGAAGGTATTTGGTAAATAATTTTGTATTTCTTAACCAAATAATACATGTAGCTGGAAAGATGGAGTGACACTTTTCAGACTGCTGCCCCCACATCTCTCTACCCTCAATCCCAATTCTTTCATTTACTTTTAACTGTTGATTATTTCTGTTATTTGCTTTTCTGGTGATTTTTTTCTATGTGAAGACATTTTTCATTATTCTTAAATGTGTAAAGGCAACATGTGTTCTACAGTATTGATAAGACCTTGTAGTATAATATTCTGCAATACTAACAAATAGCCTTAATTAATGATATGCTTGCCTCACAAGTGTGTGTGAATGTGTATCTATTTGTCTCTAATTGAAAACCTCAGGGAATTACCTATAGTAGTTATCTATAGAAACCTTAGTGTCTCAAATATAAGTTATCTAGCATTTTTCCTTCATGTAATGGAGAAGAATTGTTGATTTTACAAATCTGCATGCATATTAGGAAAGGTAAAAAATCGTTAGCCTTTAACCTTTTCCTTTCACAATTAAGTTCAGGATAGATTTGTTAAATAGCTTTAATAACCAAATTAAATATCTTCAATAACATTTAAAGTAAATAGAAAATAATATTCTATTACTATTATTCTCCAGTCATGCTCATTTGTTATTACTTACCTTCACTTTTTAACATTTTGAATTATTAAAAGTCCCTCTAGGGGCACCGGGCTAGCTCATTTGAAAGAGCATGCAACTCTTGATCTTAGGGTTATGAGTTTGAGTCCCACGTTAGGTATTGAGTTTAGTAGTAATACACACATACATACATACATTTTTTAAAAAAAGGTCATTCTAGTATTTGCCCAGTATGTGAAATTCCTGGGAGGTTCAGTTTTATGTTTTTTAAGTAGGTTATTTTAATTCATGTGCTTAAATTTTTAATAACCACAGGGGAAGTATTCTTAAGACAATATAAATAAATGATGCTCATAGCATACATGTCAGGTATTTCTGGTCTTATACTGATGGTTTGTAACCTATGATAGTCAATATGTAGGCAGTTTGATAGGGGTTGTTACACATTTTCCCAAAACTGTATTAGGTGTTTTTTTCAGATGTTTATATAAAGGTACTAGAATAGAACCTGGTTGTGCATAAATATGCTCCTTAAATTTACTCTCTTTTTTCCTAGGAGAGAGTAATATAAGATTGGGCTATAGCTTAAGGATTAAGCCATAGTGTAAGGGCTAGACCACTATGACAGTAGTTAAGGTTATTAGATGCTGTTGAGCTGCTAAGGCATGTTTGAAAGTACTTTGATTGAAAAAACCATCTTTAAACGAAACAAAAACGTTCGGGGAGTGGGAAGTAGTTCAGTTCCTCTAACAAAGAAAGTAGACAGCTTTATAAAACTAACCCTGGGGGCACCTGGGGGGCTCAGTGGTTGAGCATCTTTGGCTCAGGTCATGATCCTGGGGTTCTGGGATCACGTTCTGCATCAGGCTCCTTGCAGGGAAGCTGCTTCTCCCTTTACCTATGTGTCTGCCTCTCTGTCTCTCATGAACAAATAAATAAAATCTTAAAAAAAAAAAAAAAAACACCTAACCCTGTTAATAAGTGTATATTGAATATCAGTTGTATGTCTACCAGTGAACAAGTACGTGGCATACGGTGGGCTGAAGATGTGGATACCAAAGGAATAAGTAATACAGTGTCTTAACATTGGGAATATAACACAAATATACCATGAAGAACAATTTAAAAATTAAATTATATGTTATATTTAGAGAAACTTGTGTGGACTAGAATAGTTGATGAAGGAAGTTTCATAAAGCAAGTAGGAGTTGAGTAGAGTCATGAAGCATGCATATGATATGCTTTATCTCTAAGGAAAAGATAGTAAAACAGTGTACATTGCAGAGAAGTCACTATGGGCAAAGACATGAATATGGGTATAAGCCCCGAATGTCCTCCAGAGTACTTATTAAAGAGAGTGTAAGAAAAAAAAAAAAAAAAAAACACTGGTTAAGTGGACTAAAAGTTTTGAAAACTAGGAAAAGTTTTCCAGACTGAAATCAATACTTAGAAACATTGTAGATTTTTTTAAATGAAACATTGACATAGTATTTTAATTTGGTATTGATACACAGAATAAAGGTTAGATATGGTGACGAGCTAGGACCACTGTTGGCGCAAACAGATAAAAGTAATAAAGGCCTACTTTGAGATGGTAGCATTCCAAATTTAGAGGGCATAAATCTAAGATATTTGTACTTTGTAAGCAATAGAACAGAGAAAGTAAAGGATATGGGGAAAGGATGCATTAATGGTGATCTGAAGTGACATCTGACTCAGACTACGACTGTGTGTATATTTGTCACATGATAGGGTTATTTATCTTTCCTGTGGTGGTCAGTGCTCTATAAACTAAAATGCCTTATCTACTGGGTACTTCATTTCCTAATCTGCCAGAAGACAAGAGTATTTCCTAAATCAGTCTATTTCCATGTGAATTTTTAAGCACACTCCCAATTAATGACAGAAACTTAACAAGAAAAGAAGATCTATCCTAAGAGACTGTAGGCTTCTTAGGGGACAGACTTTTTAACATTCGTTTCTGTAACCCTAGCACCATGTTTAATATTTAGCAAATGCTCAGTAGATTGTTTGATTAAAAAAAGTAAATTAAGTAAACTGGTTTAAAATTTTGTTTCATTTATAGCTCATTTTGTACTGTGAATAACCATATATAAATAAGTATGTGTTAACTGTAATTTTGTAAAGCCTTGTGTGTTTTTTCTTCTGGTTGTGGGCAGTTATGTTTACTTTTATTTTTCCCTAAAAATTAATGACCTCTTCATTAGTTTATACCTGCTTTGCTCTGTTTTAGGCATTGTATGACCGGAAATTCCCGGTCCCAAAACCAATTGATTATAACCGCCATGCAGTGGTCATGGAACTCGTAAATGGCTACCCTCTGTAAGTATTTATTATTCTTGAAACTATGGATCTTAATAAATAAATGTAAGGTTTAGTTTTCAAAACTAAATTTATTTTGATTAAATGGAAGTTGCCTCTGGGAGATTAGGAATTACCATAAAGCTGTAGTCTCAAATGCAGATTAAAAATTCAGTTTCATTCTGACAGTATGGGTTTTATAATGTCTCTGATTCAACAAGTATTTATTATCAATCTAGTATATATCGAGCACTGTTCTAGGCTCAGCAGCGACCAAAACGAAATCCTTGCCTTCATAGAGCTTATATTCTGTTGGAAGGAGGCTTGCAATAAGTAGCTAAACAAGGAAATACATGGTTATCAGGTGGTAGAAAATGCAGTAGATAAAAATAAAGGAGGTAAGGGGGACAGGAAATACTGAGGGAGGTGGAGGAAGCTGCTATTTTATGTAAATGGGAAGAATCTCATTGATGAGGTGTTTTTGGAGTATAGTCCTAAAAGAATGAGAGAAACAAACCATGCATATATGGAAGCGATCTAGGCAGAGGGGGCATCAAGTACATAGGTCCTGGGATGGAAGCAGTGAAGAGGCTGCTGTGGCTGGAGTTGATGAGTGAAGGCAGAGATGATAAGTGATGAGATCACAGAGGCAACAGGGGACTAGATAATTTAAGGTTTGTAGGCCATTGCAAGGAATTTTTTATTTCTTTTTTAATGCATCTAACATATAAATTTGAAGTGTATAACATGTTGATTTCATACACTTATGTGTTACGGTGTCATTGCCGACGTAGCAGTAGTTAGTACAAGGGCTTTTATATTTTGATTGGGATAGGAAGCCGTGGAGGATTTTGAACTGGGAAGAGACATGATGTGACTGTTATAATAGGATTACTATGGCTGATGTTTTGAGAATAGACTGAAAGGAGATGACAGAATTAGGAAGACAACTTAGGAGATTGTTGCAATAATGAAGGCAAGAGATGGTGGTTGTTTAGATCAAAGTTGTAGATTTGAAGGTGACCAAAAGTAGTCAGATTCTGGTACATTTTATAGGTAGAGCCAATATGATTTGTTTGGGGTTGGATATTGATACAAAGGAATGAGAATGTCAAGGATAACACCAAGGCTGGGGTCTGAATAACAAATTAATTGGAGGTACAAAGTTGTCATTTACAGAAATGAGAAAGACTGCAGGAAGAACAGCTTGGAGTTAGACAGTGAAATATATTCAGAGGTTCAGTGTGGGACATAGTTAAGTTTGAGATACCTTGGAATTCAGAGAAGTCTAGGTTGAGGTCTGTGTATATATGGTGTTTAAAACGTGAGCCTGAATGAGATCAGCAAGAATGATTGTAAATAAGGCTCCTAAAAAAAATTTAAAAAAATAAAAATAAAAAATAAGGCTCCTAGTAATAACCTTTGAGGAGCTCCAAAATTTAAAAGGTCAGGGAAAGATGAAGAACTAGTGAGAAAGACTAAGAAGGAATGATAAATGGAGAAAGAAGACAGCCTGAAGAGCTGGTGTACCAAGAGTCGAGTGAAGAAATGTTTGAGCAAGGGTGACAAGGTTAACTGACAGACCAAATATGATGAAGTCTGTGAATTGACCCCTGGATTTATACATGGAAGTCATAAGTGGTTTTGACCAGACCTCTTTCTTTGGAACAGTGTTTGGAATGAGTTTGTTAGAATGGAAGGGAAAAAAATGAAGAAAGTGCATGTAAAGGAGTTCGGCTATAATTATCAAAGAAAGTATATAGTGGAATAAGGATGTAGAATTGAGGCAGGGTGTGGCTTTTTTTTTTTTTTTTAAATAGGTGGGAGTTATTATATCATGTTTGTGTGCTGGTAGAAATGAAGAGAAAGCCATTAATTAGGGAACTAAGGAATGGAAATAATAATACACACATATGTTTGCTTTCATGAAAATCATAAAGAAGTACAAATAATCTGTTTTGATACTTTCAGATGTCAGATACACCATGTGGAAGATCCTGCATCAGTATATGATGAAGCTATGGAACTAATTGTCAAACTTGCAAATCATGGACTGATTCACGGAGATTTTAATGAATTCAATCTCATTTTAGATAAAGATGACCACATCACCATGATTGATTTTCCACAGATGGTTTCAACCTCTCATCACAATGCTGAATGGTATATGCTAAAGTGATTCTGGATATGAGTGTGTTTATGTGTGATGTAATATTTTTCTTAATTTTTCAACTTTGTAATACTGTGATTTAGATCAATAACTGGTTCGAAGTAGCTGATGTTAATGGTCTAAATACTTGGATTTTCTTTTTTTAATTTATATATTAGCACGCGCGCATGCGGTACACAAAGGTGGGGGCAGAGGGAGAGGGAGAGGGAGAGAATCCTTGAGCAGGCTTCCTGCTGAGCAGAGAGCCTGACATGGCACTCAGTCCTAGGACCCTGAGATGACCTGAGCCCAAATCAAGAGTCGGACACTTAACAGACTGAGCTACCCAGGCGCCTCTAATTTTTTTTTTTTTTTAATTAAAAAATATCAAACTAGGGGATCCCTGGGTGGCTCAGCGATTTAGCGCCTGCCTTTGGCCCAGGGCGTGGTCCTGGAGTCCCGGGATCAAGTCCCATGTCAGGCTCCCGGCATGGAGCCTGCTTCTCCCTCCTCCTGTGTCTCTGCCTCTCTCTTTCTCTCTCTCTCTCATAAATAAATAAATCTTTAAAAAAAATAAAAAATAAAGGATCTCAAACTAGGATAACCCTCCTAAGAATCTTACTCCTCAGTGTTTTAAAGGGTGGAAAAATGCACTTAGATCCAGTTTTTAAAACCTAGTCATTAAGTTTATGCTGTATAAGGGAAATCTGAAGAAACCGCCTGTTTTATAAACCATCAAAAGAATTTCAATAACTTGTGTAATCTGTCAGACTTTCAAAAGCCCTCTTTCTTAGCCCTGGGACCCTTTATTCAAACTTTTAGGTGGAAGCGCAGTTTGTAAAACAAATAAAAGCCTGCTCATAAAAAGTAGGGACATAGAGAAGGGAACCCTAGCACCCCATACTCTCTGCCTTTCCCCTTTTCTCTCTGCTCCGTGGTTGCTCCATGGTTGTTCACCAAGTATAACTTGATCATTGCGATGGCCTTAATAAAAATGGTGATTTTTTAGTGGACTCAGTTGCCAAACCAAGAATATCTCTCCCGTCAATTTTAGCTTTCATTTTATTGTTAGAAAAGAATTTATGTAAAACTTCATCCCTGACACAGGGCAGAATCACTTTATATAGTGTGATAATCTTATTCTTCATATTTACTTACCCATGTAAGCTAGCTAAGCTGTGAAATAGGATATATTTATATATATGAGGAACTTTTTCCTGAAGATGACAACCACTATTACTTACATAACAGAGATAATGAATTCTTAGAAAATGGGAGCTCAAATTTGTGTTTAGCCAAGATTTTCTTCTTCCTGATTTTCATTAGAAAATGTCTGTACTTTAGAAAGAGAAATGTCAGTTAAATATAAACTTAAAGAATATTTCCAACCAAACAGTTATTACTAGATGAATAGGTGTTTGAGTGGTTAATATATCTTTGGATGATGACTAATCATCATTTTTGTTAATAGGGAGTAACATAGTCACACAATGAAGGAACATCCAGGAACCACCAGAAGTGAAGGAAACGATGACAAATCATGACATTTCAAGTGTAGGCTGCATTATTCTATAAGGAAACAGTGTGATTTAATTTGGGATTTAATGGGCAAGTTCTGGGATAAAGAAGTGCTAATTCTATTCTGCAGTTATTTGGGCAGCCCCAGTGGCACAGCGGTTTAGTGCCGCCTGCAGCCTGGGGTGTGATCCTGGAGACCCGGGATCGAGTCCCACATCGGGCTTCCTGCAGGGAGCCTGCTTCTCCCTCTGCCTGTGTCTCTGCCTCTCTCTTTGCTCTCTCTGAATAAATAAATAAATAAATCTTAAAAAAAAAAAAAAGTGCTAATCACCTGAAATTAAGGTGTAAAATAATAAATAATTAAAATATAAAAATATCTGTCTCTGCTTTTGAAAATTTTGAAATTTTTGTCTACTTAGATGAGACATAGACATATATAAAAAGATAATTTTAGAATAATTTATTGAGATTTATCCCAGAATGCCCTAAAAAAGGAAAGAAGAGTGGCATTATCTTTGTTTCCGGACTTCATCTTTCTCTAAAATATTAATTAATATTTCAAGTGTGTAGTCAATTTTACATCACCCTATTTCTTAATTCTCCCGTATCTAGAAACCGAGAGAATTTAATGCGTCCTCACTGCCTTATGGTGTCCTAAAAAGCAACCTGATATTCACAAGTCCTCTACCCTTGGTCCAGATTAACATGTCTTAAGATTTATAAGCCACAGCATTATTTATCTCTTTTGGCTCTTCTTGCAAACTAGCTAATAGATAATAAAGATGTATAAATAAAACATGATTTAATAATCCCCAAAGTTTTTTTAAGGTGTCACTAACCTATTTTGTCTTTAGGTTTTGCAGTCATCTGAGTTTCTAGTGGGTATAGCTGATGAGAAGTATAACCAGACAGACTGGAAACTATACAGGAAAAGTGGAAACCTGCTTCCACACCACAGATCGCGAATTTTCTGAGATTCATATAAATTTTACTTTCTTTTAGTATGTCTGTTACATATGGGAAGACCTCGAATTTTCTAACTACAGGGACATACTGTATGCCTTTGACAGCTTATATTTCCTGTTAGTTTCTCTGCTTTTAGATTGAGTTTTTTGAACACACTAGTAACTGATTTGTTTCTTATGTTTTTTTCTTATGAGTAACCTCCTTATTTGTAATGATTAGGAGTGTCTCATTAATAAGGATATTGTCATTGCTTAATAAAAAGCATAAGAATAAAGATTATATCGAAAATTCTTGCTTTTACAGGTATTTTGACAGAGATGTTAAATGCATTAGAGATTTCTTCATGAAACGTTTCAGCTATGAAAGTGAGCTTTATCCAACTTTTAGTGATATCAGGTTTGTACTCTGCTTTGCTTAAAATGATAAAATTCTGTTTAAATATCTATTTAGTTCCAAATTTTTAAGTTAGTTTAATCTAAAAAAAATTTCCAAATAATGACCATTGACAGGTTATAATCACTATTGAGTATCATTGCTGTCTAATGTATAAATGAAGCTTAAACACTAGATAAATTCCTGCCTTTGGTCTATTAAGGCATGCTACTGAGTTTAGGGGGGAAACATGCATAGTTTCTTGTAAATTCACAGACTTTTTACTCCGTGCAGTTTAATATGTGAATTTTTAAGGAAGCAAGTTAAATGTTAATTGGATTTATGTTTTTCCTTCATTCAGAACAGAAGCCATTTTGATTCATGGAATAATCATATGTAAATTCTGAAAGCAAAATTTTCCCACTTATTTTATATACTTAGTTAAGATACTATTTTCTGATTTGGAATGTTTGACATAACTTAAAAGAAGTCGTCTCTGGCCCCTTTTGAAAGTTAATTTATTAAATCAGTATCAACTGAAGTTTCTCTAACTGCAGTTCTTCCTATTGCTTGTTACTCTTTTTCCTAGGAGGGAGCACTCCCTTGATGTAGAGGTTTCCGCCAGCGGCTACACAAAGGAAATGCAGGCAGATGATGAACTACTTCATCCAGTAGGTCCAACTGATAGAAATATTGAAACAGAAGATGAGTCTGAATTCTCATATTCTGATGAGGAGATGTCAGAAAAAGCAAATGTTTGTAGTTTAGAAAATCAGAATGATCAAAACTCTACAGATGAGTCAACTGACTGTTGTGTATCATCTGGAGACCTTGAACAAATAAAGGAAGATGATTTGTCAGAGGAGAGTGCTGATGCACACAATTTTGAATTACCTGAACTCAGTCAGGCTTTAGAAGAAATAGAAGAGCAGGTCATTGACAACAGTTCTATAACTGAGTATTCTGAGGAAAAAAACAAAACTAAAAATGACACCAGGCAAGATGGTAAAGCAAGTCAAGGAGGAATGCCCATGGGCCATGAAGAGTATGAAGATGCATGCCCTCATCTGATTGCCTTGTCCTTAAACAAAGAAATCACGCCTTTCAGGTATAGATCTCTGTTGATTGATTTTTTGTTTGTTTTACTTTAACATGGAGGCCTATTCTTTCTTCGAGTCTGGTAAGTGAATGGGTGTGTTTGTTTGTTCCCAAATGATGCAGTAGAGCTACATTCTGCCCCATTATATGTAAAAAATGAAATCAACCCTTTGTTGGTAAAATTCACATTACCCACTACAGGAGACCTGATCCTAGACAACCTTTTGTTTCAGTTTTAAGCAACTCTGCCTTAAAAATGCAACTCAATTACTTTAGAAGAATTATTTACAAATAGTTGATAAATTGATCAAATTGAAGATGGATGAATGCTCATATATTTTTGTAATTTTAAATCTGATGTATCTTTTATTTATTTTTTAAAGATTTTATTTATTCATGAGAGACACACAGAGAGATTGAGAGAGAGAGAGGCAGAGACACAGGCAGAGGAAGAAGCAGGGTCCATATAGGGAGTCCGCCATGGGACTCGATCCCGGAACTCCAGGATCACGCCCAAGGCTAAAGGCAGTGCTAAACCACTGAGCCACCCGGGGATCCCCATATGTTTGATTTATACATAGTCCAACAAACATGCAGTAAATGTACTTTCTTCATAAAATATCTACTTACAGTGAATTTTATTTGGTACTTTGAACCCTATATCCTTACTTATGTACAGTTAAGATTATATAATATTACTATGTTATTTTTCTTATAAGACTTTCTTCTTACAAATACTATTGGCAAAAGATTAAAAAATTAATTTAGGATAGTTTGTCCAGAATCAAACAATTATAATTTAATGAAATGGGCTTTTATTTATTTCAAAATTATAATATTACAAAATTAAATCAGTAGTACATTTATTAGGCATTTCTTGATACGTGTTCAGGCTTACATGCTAAGGCTGTTTTAATCTTTAGAGTTTTACTGTGAAGGAAAACACAAAATTTTCTGCCTTTTTTGTAAAACTGTATCTGGAGACTCAGGGCTATAATCACTCAATTAATAAACTTGTAAAACTGAATTAAAGTCACGGGTGGCAGTGGCTGAGGATTACAAGTAATAGAAGAAAATCTACTCAGGTTAAATAGTTTTAGCACATAATAATTTGTTCTCTTTGAACACCTGTTGGACAAAATCTTTATTATTCAGTGTACAAACAAGATAACATGTTGATGAATACTATTGACTGTTAGGGGTCAATATTGTCTGAGTTTGTTATACCTTGTATTCATTAAAACTTTGGACAACGTGTAAAACAAGTTAGTTTCCATCATTGCAGTTTTTCTGCCTTAGTAAAATAGACTTCATAGACTAAGAGTACTGTCTATGTTCCATCTATTGTTGTTTGGAAAATGGCAGGGAAGTATTCCAAGGATTTATATGTAAGAGGCAGATAGGTGTAAAGTTCAGTGAAAGAAGAGGAGGGGATAAGTGGGAAAGGTATGAATTGGGGGGAAGTGATAACAAATTTGGTGGCTGAAACATTCTGTTATTTTGCGATTTTGATAGTGACTACTTGAATGCTGACAAATGAAGTGTTAATATATTGGGCTGAATTGTGGGTAGTTTTACCTTCACAGAAATTTTCAATATAATGATCTTGGGCCGTTTGTTATGTCTTTAGGTTTTACTATCATGTAGGAAAATATAAATTAATTACCCATAATTAACTATAAAAAATTAACTGGATAATTTGTGATTTTCTTTTAATTTTAGAAATGAAGAAAATACAGAAGATACTAAACAATACAGAACAAGAACTCTGAGTGTTACATCTGTGGGCAGTGTTTTAAGCTGTTCAACAATTCCTCCGGTAACTATTCAGCATTTTCCAGTGATGATTAGGTCACTACTGTGGCCAGATGTAGATACTCCTATATGGTCTAGTCCCTGCATTTTAACAGTGAGGAAATTGAGGCCCAGATAGGTTATGTGCCTTTGCTCAGGGTTCCCCAGTGACAGTCCTACAGATGAAGTGTAAAGATGCACCAGTGTCACTACCTAGTTCTTCAGTTTTGAAGGAGAAAAATAAGTGATTTAAAAATTTTTGGTGTCCTAAATTTTTGTTAGACATGTAGCAGGAATGTTCAAAAGAATCTCATAAGGGACATTTTCTTTGCAGGATAGTGAATACAAATAGTCCAGCTCCTCAGGAGCTTTGCTTCCTGTCATCCTTCTCTCCAGGGTCCCCAATAGGAAGAATCAGTTTATTTCCTTTGAAGTTTCTAAGGAAAGAGATAACATTACATTGTTGGTGTATTGGTTGTTTTCCTTCTGCTTAAGGGCATTCAGTTGAATACCATTGAAACCAGTTTATACTGATAACTTCACCTAAAATGAGCAAAAGAAAATCAATTTAGAAGTTAGGAAACAAAATAATGTGGAATGTGAATTCAAAAAAAAGTAAGAACTTTATAGTTACTGAACTTCTGATTTTCAAGTTCATATATATTGTCAGCAAGTTAAAATGTATGTCCTATGGATATAATATGGGATATGTACAAAACTAAATGAGAATGATCAAAGACAAGTTAAAAATAACATATCATATTTTATAATATAACAGACTTTTAATGATTCTAGGAACTTGATAATAGAAGCATTTAGAGCTTATCAGACAAAAATAAAAATGTGAAATTCTGTAAATATTGATTTTTATATACTGTTTTTTGTTGGCCTGGTAATTCACTTGATTTTCTGGGTGTAAACTTAAATCTATGGAATTTTTGAAACATCTATTAATTACATTAAAAGATAAGTCTCCCTTTAAGTGCAATGCAAGTACTTTAAGTATTATCAACCAGTTTTTATTAAGAATTTCTCATACTCTTTAGGGATGCCTTAGGTAGGACAATTAAGCGTCTGACCCTTGGTTTCCACCTGGGTCATGACCTTAGGGTCAGGAGATCTAGCCCGAAAGCCCCTTGTCAGACTTAATGCTCAACCAGAATTTAAGACTCCCTGAGGAGATGTAACAAGCCCTGGGTAGTTTAGAAGACTGATGAATCACTGACTTCTACCACTTAATTAACATATAATTAACATTAATATGTAGTGTGCAATTAACATTAATTAATATATAATTAACTATTGAATTTAAATAATTTTAAAACTCTCCTTTGCCCCTCCCCCCGAAATAAATAAATCTTAAAAAATGAATTTCTCACACTTTTTGATTGCCTGTCCACCATTAGCTTTGGTATTTTCTATACTTAAAGAGTATTATTTACCCCTTATTTCTCAGATTCTTTCTTTTTTCTCAGATTCAAAACATAAGTACTTTTATATAATTATAGTGGTGTAAAATCGGCAATTGCATATAAAGAAGTTTAAATTACTAATTAATGCTACTTTCTTAAATTCTAAATTATGTTGTCTTCTGTATATAAAGATGATGACATTGACATTGTCTTTAGGTCTTGACTTTATCCTATTTGCCTTATAGCTAACAGGAACTGAAAGTTTAAAATGGGGTTAAGCCTATAGTAATATAAAATACAGATTTGCCATCTAAGAGAAAAAAAGATCTAGCCTAGCTTGATCTAAAAGGTTTCCCTGTTGTCATTGGAAACAAATTGATCATCTTAACTCTACATTCTTTTGGTAATTTGGTCAGTGTTTTCCTTTAGGTCACATTTTATTTTGTTAAAGGGTCGGGAGAAAACAGTTTATTTTGTAACCTCCGTTAACTTCATGATTATTGTTTTGGTGTCTGGTAAAAGATTCTCTTCTTTGTTTCTTTGAAACTGTAATTGTAAGATCTGTTTTCTTCATATAAATACTTGTATAGTTTTCCTTTGGCAAAGTTGCCACTTGCCAATCCTGTTCTTCCTAATATATAACAAATTCTAATTAAACATTAAGGTATATTCCTTTTTAATAAATGTAAATGTGGCCAACAACAACAAAACAAACAATGGAATCAACAAAATGCATGACTTTTGTTAATTTTTTTATGTACTCCCTGAAATAATACACAAGTATTTTGTTTCATCATTTTATTTTTTTATTCTTTTTTGTGCTTCATCATTTTAAAAAATAGATACTAAACACGATTTTTCTCCCTCTTTTTTTAACATGAAAAAATTTAACCTTGTAAGATTGTAAAGTGTTATGGATTAAGAAGTACTTGCATTGTAATACAATCTCTCATTATTTACTTCAGCTTCTTGATAGGATTATCATATGGTCTCATCAAAGTGAAGAACCAAGGGGAAATTCAAGTAGAACACTTAGAAAAGAAATTGATTTTTTTTTCTTGCCAATATTCTAGAGGCATCTATGAATTAATTACTCTTGTTTAAATGTGGTGCATCTTCTCCTGTTAATTTCCTGGGACTTTTCATCTCCTATTTATTGATTACCTTCTTTCCTAGTACCATCTCTTTCTCTTACCTGGTTTATTTATTTATTTATTTTAATAAATTTATTTTTTATTGGTGTTCAGTTTGCCAACATACAGAATAACACCCAGTGCTCATCCCGTCAAGTGCCCCCCTCAGCGCCCGTCACCCATTCACCCCCACCCCCCGCCCTCCTCCCCTTCCACCACCCCCCTAGTTCATTTCCCAGAGTTAGGAGTCTTTATGTTCTGTCTCCCTTTCTGATATTTCCCACACATTTCTTCTCCCTTCCCTTATATTCCCTTTCACTATTATTTATGTTCCCCAAATGAATGAGAACATATAATGTTTGTCCTTCTCCGATTGACTTCACTCAGCATAATACCCTCCAGTTCGATCCACGTCGAAGCAAATGGTCTCTTACCTGGATTACTTTATTTGGCAGTATAGATTCCAGTAATTATATGAGAGAATGGGGCAGTCGGTACTTTTTATTGCTAAAAATGTCTTTTCCTGTTCTCATACTTGATTGGGAATTTGTTTGAGTTGTGGTTTGGAAATAATTTCCCCTCCAAATTCTGAAGGTATTGCTCTTTTATCTTTGTTGTTTTGAGAAGGCTGATAATTGCCTGTCTTCCTAGGATAGGGAAGAGTTGCCAGTCATGCTTATTCTAAACTTTCAGCCCATCCTACAGCTTTCAGTTCTGAAACTTCCAGGATACCAGATTTCTAAGTCTCCTGCCTTACTGGGTTTGGGTGACTATATCTCATGGGGTATCAGCCTCTCTGCAGGGACCTAACTTCTGTTTCTTCCATCTGTTTCCACCCTCTATTCTCTTACCTTTCTTCCCATTGAGAATCATTAAGACTAAAATTAAGAAGGATAACTTGTTAAAGCCTGTTATTTAATTGAGTGTAGTCTGCTTACCTATGTTAAATAATGCAGAATCTCCGCCTAACTTATAAAACTCCGCCAGAGTTTTAGAGTACACATATACAATCCAAGAAACTGTGTTAGGCAGACTAATGCTTCTAGCCCATTTTTACCTCAGATCCACTAATTTTTTTTTTCAGTTCAAAATAATAAAAGTTTATTTTTATATACTGCTTACTCTGTGTCAAATACAGTTCTAAGTATGTTACATGTACATGTATTATGTTAAAAATAATCCTCTGAAAAAAAAAAATAATAATAATCCTCTGGGCAGCCCGGGTGACTCAGCAGTTTGGCGCCACCTTCGGCCCCAGGCCTGATCCTGGAGATCCAGGATCAGGTCCCGTGTCAGGCTCCCTGCGAGATCCACTAATTTTTTAACCTGACCAATTTTTAATAAATGCTTCTAGATAAGTTGCATAGGGTGGGGCTTATTAACAAGAGACCCTTGCTTCAACCTTTGCAGTGTTTCTTCTTTAGGAAATAAGTTGGGTGATGCAAGTTATGTACAATTAAATAACCAGCTCTAGTGCTTCAGATGAAGAAAAGGTTATTGGGAACAGAATATTCAAATTTTTTATTCATCTTGTAAAGTGACATTGGTGACCTAGGTCTTAATAAGAAATAATTTGAATTTATACTGAGAAAGCATTCCCTATCTCCCAGAAATTATACAAAAACTCTTCCATAGAACTGTTGCCATCAGGTTATCTCTACACCTGAAGTTATGGAGGCATTCTTGGATACATTTTGATCAGTTGTGAATACTTTCAAACATAATTTTCTACTAGAAGACATGTCTACTTTTACCTTGAAAGCAGAGAAGCAGTTTTTTATCTTGTTGGGTATCTTGGTTTTTGGTTTTTGGTTTTGGTTTTCCTGATGGACGCTAGGTGGCACTCTGGCGATTTGTGTTATTCAAAGAACTGTGTACTCCTTTTTGCTATAATCTGTATTTCTGTTAGGAATTTAAGGTCTCCTATTTTGTAACCATTAGTTTGGTGTTTATTTTATTCCTGTTTAATATAGTACTGTCAGTGTTTGGAATTTAAGAAATTAATGCTCTTAAGAATTTTGAAAAAATACAAATCTTTGTTGTATTGAATATTTTACTTATCAGAATGGTCAGTTATCAGTAATACTAATTCATGAAATCTTTCCAGGAATTGGTGAAACAGAAGGTGAAACGTCAGTTGACAAAACAGCAAAAATCAGCTGTAAGACGTCGATTGCAAAAAGGAGAAGCAAATATATTTACAAAACAACGGAGAGAAAACATGCAAAATATTAAGTCAAGCTTGGAAGCAGCCAGCTTCTGGGGAGAGTAATATATTTAAGATCTTGAATATTTTTCAAAATGTTACTATGATCCCCTTTTAAGACACCTCTTCACTAGTCTTTTCTAGACCAAGGCAGATACATAAATGGATAAATAAACTCTTTCATCTATTAATTTGACTCATTTGGTATATGTGTTCCAATGAAGAATTACAGTAATTCTGCTAATGCAATCTAATTGTCCAGGTTTTTTAGGCAACTGGTGAATCCACTAAAAATCTGTTTTTAAAATAATCTTCATTAGGTATATATGGGTATTTTTCAAAAAATAAATATCACTGTTTTTGTTGCTTTTTGTTCTCTATAAAAAACAGGTAGATTCCAGTTTTAAATCCCAGCTTTTCCACTTGCTGATAGAAACAACTTTAGGCAAGTCATATTTCTCTTTCTCTTTCTCCATTTCCACCTCAGTTTTCTTACTGTTAAAATTGGGTTTATAACCACTTTGTAGGGTTGTTTTGAAGACTACATAAGATAATGCACAGAAAGCACTTACAACAACTTCCCAAGGCTTTATAAATGTTCCTTAAAGTGTAGCTGTTAGAATGATCATTGTAATCATGTTTATCCTTCTGATATTCTAATGATTTGGTTACATTGTGTTTAACCACTGGAAGAATATACCGCCATCTCTGTTTTTAGTTTTCAGTATTGAGGATCAGCCACCAATGCATAATTTTATTTTCTGCATTTTAAAATTGGTAATGTGGTCATGGGAACAGAAGGTTGCAAAGGTCTCACCACAGTTTCTACATTTGCCAGTTTTTATGCAGGCCTGACCAGAAGTAGAAGAATTAGAGGTATGAGGAGATAGAATAGAAGGGATGAGGAATGAAAACTTCTTTCTTAGCTGAGTGGGTCCAGAACATGTTTTCACTTTGACACTAACAAATACGTAGTACAGGAAAGAAAGAAAATGCGAAAGGAATGACTCCTCCCTCAAAGACTGTAATCCAGTGAGATGTGAAGATGGGCCCTGAAGTACACGTACCTGATGTTGAATTCAAGTCTCCTCAGTCTTGCCCACTGGGCCAAGAGGATTACCGCCTGTGGTGAAATGTGGCCGCCAGAGGGCAGTGTCACTCCACGGTCACCCGACTAAATGTCCTAAAACCACTTGCATGTGTGATAATGATCTACCGGAAGAAATAACAGCAGATTTATTTCCAGAAATGATAAAGATGGCAGATTCCCTTTCACCTTTGTAAAACTGATTCTACTATTTACAAGACCTATCATTATCTGGTAAATTACCTTTAATAATGGAGATGCAAGAAAATTTCTAATTCAATTCCCCTGAAAATTAACTTAGATTAATTTGGGAAGTGTTTACCTAGCTTTGAATTTTAGGTGTGTCTAAATCTACTTTAAAATATTTCGATAGCATAAAACAGTGTTAAAGACAGCTTAATAGAACCAAAGAATATTTTGTAATACATACTGTGTTTAGAATGTCAAAAGTAAACTGGCAATAAAACTATATGACTTCATCCTCAATTTTACTGAGCTCCTGCAGTCCACTTTTGGGCACCTACTACATAAAAAACATGCTGCTATTTAAGGAACTTTGAAGGCAAGTATACATAGTTCCAATGCCTTTTTTTTTTCTCTTTAAGATGCCCATTTATTTATTCATGAGAGACACAAAGAGAGGCAGAGACACAGGCAGAGGGAGAAGCAGGCTCTTCGCAGGGTGCCCGATGTGGGACTCGATCCCAGACTCCGGGATCACACCCTGGGCTGAAGGCAGACGGTCAGCCACCCAGGCGTCTCCATAGTTTTCATTCTTTTTTTTTTTTTTTTTTTAAATTTTTTTTATTTATTTATGATAGTCACAGAGAGAGAGAGAGAGAGAGAGGCAGAGACACAGGCGGAGGGAGAAGCAGGCTCCATGCACCGGGAGCCCGATGTGGGACTCGATCCCGGGTCTCCAGGGTCGCGCCCTGGGCCAAAGGCAGGCGCCAAACCACTGCGCCACCCAGGGATCCCCATAGTTTTCATTCTTAATAGCCTGAGATTTCCTGTGTTTTTCAGGACAAATTAGTCAAATGCACAAATATAAACAAATTATTCATCGTCTAAACAACAATTTCTAAAAGATGTTTTTGAGTAGCCATTGGAAATCAGCTTGCCTTATCAGACAACATGTAACCCTCACATTTTAAAACATCCATAGTGCATAATAAGCAAAAACAAAATATAAGCATACTACTAACGTAGTCAAGGTTTGTACTGTGATTGCTAATAAAACACTTTTGAGTCTGAGAGTTCCAGATTTATTTTTTTAAAGATTTTTATTAATTTATTAGGGAGAGCACAAGTAGGCAGAGTGGCAGGCAGAGGGAAAGGGAAAAGCAGACTCCAGACTGAGCAGGACCCTGGGATCATGACCTGAGTCAAAGGCAGACACAACCAACTGAGCCACCTACGAGCTCCCCTGGGAGTTCCAAATCTAAATCCTGGTTCTACCATTTCCCAACCTTCAGGTGCTTTCTGTAGCCTAACATCACTTTTTTGACTTGTAAGACGTTTAATAGTGTCTTAGAGTTATTGTAAAAATTAAATAACATCTAAGGAGCTTAGCACAGTGCCTGATACATGCTATATGTTAGGAAGTATTCCTCAGATGGTTTCAGGTTACCAAAAGGAGGATTCCAGAGAAATCTCTCCTATTTTCCAGGTTACTGATATTTTGACTATGATCTTTTTGATGGTGTTTTTCTCTAGACACACAAATGCTTTGCTCGTAGGCTTGCATCCTGTACTTGTTGCTCCTATTAAATAAGTTTTTCGCAAGATAATGCAGTTTATACTTGTGCTAAGTAACTTTGTGATCCTGGTAGCTGTTGGTCTGTTCTTTGGTGCATAGCTGGCTGTCTGAGCTTTCTCCTGATCTTTAAAGGGTACTAGCCAGAAGATAATCATTCTTAGTCAAGTACTCAGTAAAATTTATGACAAAAGAAATAGTTGCGTAATTAAAGAACCTAACAGGTAAACCTGCTGCCCTAAAGGTTTATCAGTTGCTTCCATAGGTGAAGGGATGAGTTCATTTGGTTCTCAGGGAGAGCATTACCCTGAGGTATAGGTTAAATGTGAAGTCAATACTGTGGATGGCAAAGGCTCACCATCTCCATTGTTTTCCATCTCTCTTCAACATCTCCTTAGTATCAGACCATATCTTAGTTTGACCTTGATTTGCTGTAGGTCTGGAACCAGTCTGTTGCAACTGTAGAAGGCTGGGAATGAGGTAAAGTTCAAAATAACCATGGCTTACACAGTTGTGTAATAACTAGGAGTGTGGGAATAACTCCAAAGACTACGACACTTGCAGTGAGAGACTAATAATTCTGTATTTTAAATATGTTTACTTTCCCTTAATATTGTAAATGATGACATTAAAATTAGCATTTTATATGACATTTAAAATCATTATTGTAGGCTTAATTCCACAAATAGGAGTGTGCCTCATAACACAAATATGGTACTTAGAACATTTGTCACGATATTACATGCATCCATTTTAAAAATGTAACCACCTGAATGAATTAAAAAGCTTACTGTAACTGCTATTGATAGAAGAGGTTTGGCTTACACTAGGAAAAGAATACAATATGCAGATAAGTTTTACAAGTGTTTGATGTTGTCTAAAGATATTGAGGGAGTATATAGATTTTTAAGATAAAATTTTTGTCTACTGAAAGCCTCCACTATATTTGCAGAGACAAGAATAAACAGGCAGCAATTATATGACAGTACAGAGTAGACTGACTGAAGAACCTGGTACCATTGAACTCATGCTGAGGAACTTCTAAGGACAATGGATAGGTGAAAGGCCAGTGATTTGGTGAGTTGTGGGGAAGAGGTATTTGGTTGAATAGGTAGACTGAAAAAGACCTCGCAAAGAGGAAGTCATACAGAAGATGATGTAATATGCTGTAGTTGGGAAAGGGGTGTTACACAGCAAAGAGCCAAATTAAAGATGATTTAAAATTTTTTTTGGAATTATCTTGATGTATTGCAAAAGGAACAATTGTAGATTTTGAACACGTTAGTGATTTGATTTTAAAGATACTGGGAGAGCTCCTGGCTGGCTCACTTGGTAGATGATGCAACTTTTTTTTACAGATTATTTATTAGAGAAAGAGAGCACGTGGGTGCAGAGGCTAGGGGAGGGGGAGAGGGAGGGAGGTAGTAGTAGTAGTAGTAGTAGTAGTAGTAGTAGTAGTCCCCACTGAGCAGAGAGCTTGAAGCGGGGCTAGATCCCAGGACCCTTGGGACCTGAGCCAGAGGCAGACACTTAACTGACTGAGCCACCCAGGCACCCTACTCATGCAACTCTTGATCTTGGGGTCATGAGTTCAAGCCCCACACTGGGAATAGACATTATTTTAAAAATTAATTATTTTTTTAATTTAAGAATAATAAAGTGGGTGGGAGGGAGAAATGAGGGAACGTCTGTGTTAGACAATTTATCGAAGGAATCAAACAGAAGCTAAAATGCTGCACAGCCAGCTCAAGTGCTAAGGTTAAGACAGTCTGGGATAGAATATTTTACTAGAGGTATAGAGATTATTGATTATCTTATTTTTATTTTAGATATGAGAAAGCATTTTTAGGTGTAAAATTACTTGCCCAAGTCACATGGAGTAATACATAGGGTTGGGAGTGAGTGCAAGGAAAAGATGGAATTGGTACTTACCAGAAAGGCAAAAGGTAGCAAAACCAGAGTACTCAAGTGGTTAGAACTTTGTATCCAGCCCAAGGGTCTCTTGTGCAAAGTTACCAAGTTCCACACACTTTGACGTGTCTTCCTGGTATTGTGGAGGTATGAGAGGAGACAGTCCTTACAACCAGGTCCAGGTTTTGAGTCCTATCTCCCACAAAATTTCCTCCCTTTTTAGAAAACAGGTTGATTGATTTGGTTTTGTTTTTTCCATGATAAGGATTTCATTTTCTCAGAGATCCAAAAAAACCCATCTCAATAGACTAAAGCCTGGAGTGGAACACTTCTGGTTTTTTGTGGGGAGGTGGGAAGGGGGCAGGGTGATGGGGTGGAACAGTACTTTTTCCTTGAGCTCAAGGCTCCTGAAGTATCTGGAGAGGATCAGAAGAGTATATTATTCTCGAACTTGGTCTTTCTCTAGTTTTCTTTTTGTGGAAAAATAGGCCCCTTTTCTATACAGTTTTCTATTTCCTTTAAACAAATTTTGAAAAGAAGTATTTCTCCTGTGTCAACAGGATGCATGCTAAGTGCAGTACTCTGGTAGTGACTGCATAGGAAGTGAAATGGAAATTATAGTTTACAGTGTGAAATGGATGGGCACAAGGCTTTTATCTTAATGTAAGCATATCCATAAATATAGCCTGAATTGAATTAAGAGTATACTAATGATGCAATCTTTACAGGAACCTTCATCTAAAATATATGGAGCTATGAAATTACTGGCTTGCTTGAACCTAACATAGCCATCAACTAATCTCAGGCTTAAGTCATTTATTTATAACCAATAAACATTCTTCCTGGATTTGTTTTAATCTAATATTATTAATATTTTTCACAGTCTAGGTTTTCATTTTACTAGGCTCATTACTGTCGCAAAGATTTTAAACAACCCAAGGAACACATACCCCCAGAAACATGGCTATCTACTGTTTAAAAAAAAAAAGAAGGTAGCTTCAGTTAGCCTATGTAAACAATGTGTGTTTCATCCCCCCAGAATGGCTTTCCTTTATACAAGACCTCAACTCTTCATTTGAGGAGAGGCTCAAAGACTCAGCTAGAGTTCACACGCCTCTTTTAGGATCAATCTGATCACTCTGTAGCCACAACTTGTAATTACACCCAGCAAAATAAACTCCTGTCCTGGACAGCAGGATGTGAGGGTGAGGAGTGTAGGGGGGATGGTTCATGTGAAAAAAATGCAAGGAGAGGGAGAAGAACCAATAATTAGATAAACTTACATGAAAGAAAATATTGTTATAAAGGCCAGTGGAAAGATTCACTCCAAAAACAAAAAAATGTTAAACTATTCTTTTCAAAATGTATATTATGCCAGAAGTCAGCCAGCCACAGTTAAGGTAGTGAGTTCAGTTTTCATAGAACACATATCTAATCACCCAAGGGCTTGGCATCATTATCTCCAGTCTTGTAAATGAACATTCAAGTTTTCTCACCATTAAATATTTCTGGGTTTATCCTGAAAAATTTAACCTGTCAACTAGCAAAACCTCCTCTTGTGAGATCTTTGGCCCCTCAAGTATTTCTTAAAGAATCAATTTTTTATTTCTCTTTCAAGACCAAATACCAAGACAGGGCTGCGTAACTGCTTACTTAAAACGGTCAAGATGACATGGGCTCGTTCAGGCCCCCAAATATATATGTGTATTTATATATAAAACAGAAGGTTCGGGTAAATGGGTGTATACTTTCATTGTGCTTTCTGGTTAAGAATGTTGATTCTGACTGCCCTGACAAGGCTAAAGAGCAGTTTATTAGTAGTTTTATCTGGTAAGGAAGGATATTATTTTAAAAAAGGTTTTTTTTTTTGTAATACTGGATGCAAATGAGATGTACATTCTTTTAACCAGTAAATGGGATATTAATCAATTTTCTAATCATCTGTTCATGTAGTTATACAGGTTAGTATTTATGATGATTTCCTAAATGTGAAATATCAGAGTAAAATTGTCTGAGGTAAAGTTACCTTATGTTACCTGGTTCTTCTGCATTTATTTTGTCTCAAGTTGCCTTTCCAAACAACCATAAATACCTTGATTCAAACATCTCATTGGTCCTTTCCCAGTTGAGAGTTAACAAAGTTGATGCTAACCAGCCATTCATTCTTCCTACCGGTCTCTTCAGCTTTGTTTAGCTGACACTAAACGGTCATTAGTCATTACCTCTGCAAAGTCAGTTTTTTCCTGGCCTTGCCCTTCTTCACCCTCCAACACAGCCCTAGAAACAGTCTTGCTCACAGCCCTGACCCTCTTCTGCCAATCCAGCTCTTAGGCTCTTCTAGCTCCCTTCACTTATCTCCCGTTGGAATTTGGAAGGAGCCACTCTCAATCTTTCCTATTGCTTTTGTAAAGAACACACTCTCGGGGATCCCTGGGTGGCGCAGCGGTTTAGCGCCTGCCTTTGGCCCAGGGCGTGGTCCTGGAGACCCGGGATCAAATCCCACGTCGGGCTCCCGGTGCATGGAGCCTGCTTCTCCCTCTGCCTCTCTCTCTCTCGCTGTGTGACTATCATAAATAAATTAAAAAAAAAAAAAAAAAAAAAAAAAAAAAAAAGAACACACTCTCTCATTTTATTTAACTGTATCACTTCAATTCTTTGTCATTTTATTTACTTTGTCTTAAGTTGTAAATTTTCAAGATTCAAAACATTAGCAAGTAAGTGAAGAAATTATTTCAGGAAAGATAATCTTCAAAAATTTCGGTTAGTGTCTTCTCCTTCTCTCTATCACTTGATTCCTGGAATGAGTAGCTATGACTTGGCTCAGGTTCAGTTATGCAGGCCTCTTCTATAAGGAGTCTGCATGCCTGCATGCCTGGAATTGTTCACTTACCTACATGCCCATTCTCACAGTTCACCTATTCCAGCCTCCTCCTCTAGGACAGAGCAGATCCTGAAGTGGGGAGGCAAGAAGAAGAGTGGAAGCTCTTTCCTGTTTTCAACCAAAGACGATTCTTTGATGCATCTATTATGTATTTTAACATTCTGGATGTTATTTCAACTGGTGATCCCCATTTCCTTATCCTTTTTCTACCTGTAATAAGCAACTTAACAACAAAAATATTACTGGAATGATAGGAATGAATTTTCTTTTCCTTACCAGCAAAGTTATTATTTCCATAGACTTTTGTGGCATTATACATGTACTGGAGCAAAATATACTACTTTGATTTTTTACCTTTTCAGAGTTCTGTACTCCCTGGGAGCTTGGTAAGTATGCTGTTGCCCTGAGCCTTCCTCTTTTACCATTGGGTAATAAGTTTTGATTACTAAATATGTCATTTGGATGCCATTTCTCACACTTCTGTGTAGTATTCTAACAAGTTTTGTAAAGATATCATTTTGGTTTTCACTGTGGTTAGCTACCCTTGTTTTAATACTTGAATTTTGCTTTTGGCATATGTCTACAGATTGTTGAGGTTGACAGTGAAATCTAGCCTGTGAACTGTAGAATCTGTACAAAATAGATATATTACGTAAGGGTTTCTCAGGCTTTTCCATCTCCCTCAGGTAATTTCTACATCAAAGGCAGAGAATGGTAAGAAACCACTGAGTTGGTTTTTTAGACTGTCTTACAACAAAACTGTAGGGTAAGAAGTCTTTATGGGTGAACAAGGAAAAAATGGTTAACAGAGGATTTGGAAAACCGCTGAAGCTTTGGACCTGATTAGAAAGAAGAAACTATACTATCCAAATGGAATGTTGTACGGTCCACCTTTCTAGAACTCTTTTTTCTTTTCTTAAAATATAACTCAGTTAAAGATCATGATATTTTTACAGAATTATTTTTGCAAAGCTGTTTCGGGGTTATCTAAGCAGACTCTTAATTACAGTTTGCTTTCTTTAAAAAAATCATATGGAAGTGGAAGATTAATTTTCTTAACAAATTCTTATTTGGCATTAGTGATGAATATCTTCAAGTTCACCCTATCTTTGAATTTACTGTGGGAATTTACTGTGGCTTGAAGACCAGTCCAACTGTTAGGAAGTAAGTGTATAACTTTTCAGAAGACTAGAAAATGTGTAATAATATTTGTGGTCATTTGTAATATAGCTACGGAATCACAGATATTAGATCTGAAAGAAGGCATCCAGTTCAGCCCTCTAATTTTCTAAATGAGGACTCTGAGCCCAGAGACAAATGACTTCTTCAATGTAATACAGGTAACAAAAAAATCAAATCTTAAATTTTACTAATATAAAATTCTTACTAATATAAAATTCTTTCCACGACACAACCCAACCAAAATATTTTTATGTACTTCTAGAATTAAATTGAAGCCCATAAGAAGTCCATTTATTGATTGAAACTCAAGCATCAACCAGTTTTTATATTATCAATCTCAATTCTTGTTTCTCTAATGGAAACCTTAAATATCCTGGTTTCCAGTTCAGTATCATACTGGAAATACTCACATTCATTTATACTTCATGTCCAGTCACTTTATAATAATAGGCTTTTTGTCTACAAACCATATAGTTTCTCTTTTAAATTATAAACTCATAAAAGGCAAAGATACTGATGATTTCCTATTTGGCACAGCCCCTGTAAAGGACACTGTGGGACCCTAAATAAATGTCTTATCCTGAAGTGCTACTTCTTTCAAGGTCTTTTTTATTATAATATCATTGCACAATGGGGCAGCCCCATGTCTCTGTTGTGTGTGACATATACTCCCTGTGGACGTTTAGTAAGTAATAGTCATTATGATAAGAATTATCATAAGGCCATTTCTTTTGTTTCCTTTTATTAAGTCCACCCTTCTACCAACTAGCTGAGGAAACCTATCACATGCAAAACATTTTATACTGTCTTTAAAAGACTGTTTTCAGTCAATCATATAATATAACACCATTATGGAATCTGAAAATTGGAAGGAACGTTGGAGAGCACTCTCTTGAGCCAACTCTGGAAAAGTACTTGAAGCAAAAGTAGAGTAGTCCTCAACAAGTCTTCAATAACTAACATTGGTTACAGCCATTAAAATCAGTTCTTCTATATCTGGTATAAATCCTAATTACTACAATGGAATCCCATGATTTATATTTATGTCTCCGGTGGAAAAACTATTTAACCATGTTGTGAGTGGTATGGGAAATAGAGAAATCTATTAAAATCTATTAAGATATTTCAGGTATTTTCAAAAGAACATATTCTTTTGAAAAATATACTTTTGCTTCTCCTGAAAATTTTAATTGAAAGAGTTACCATGAAACAAAAAGGAGTGATACCAGATTTCATTAAACTCAATCTTGGGAATGATTGCCTCGAAGATAAATAGGAAAACAAACATTCCCAGGCAAGCCCAAAGACAGTGCACAAGGTTTTACTTGCCACTACCCATCAGAAATTACTATAGCTTGGGTGAGGGGGAAAAAATTAATCGTGGTTCCCAAAGAGATGCTCCTGAATTCAAATAGAAAGCATAATTTGGTGCCTGGCTATATTCAAAATCTTTATAGCAGCACTTCTTTACCAAAGAAGAACTTAGATTGTATTAATTCTTAACTGGAAATCCTGAGGTGGAAATTCCTTTGTTACTAAGATAACTTCCTTGAGAGAAAGAACATTCTTGATTTTATACCTGAGGACAGCACATTTGACGTTGGAGAACCAAAAGAAATTCCCAAGTCAGAAAGCTGTATGCCATTCAGGCAAAATCTGGTTGGAGAGGAAAGCTGGTCCCATGATTAGCGAGCTTCCCCAGCTAGCCTGTAGGTGGGTGTGTTTAACAGAAGGAAGCAATGGGAACCCGCCTGTCAGCCAGCCTTTAGAGCTAATTAGCTCAGCATACAACAAAGATAAGTGAGCCTGGGAGGAGGGCCCCCTGAGGGGTCTTTAGATTCTGGGAAATGTCTGATTGGCAGATGTTAAAAGGGATTCTTTGGTAATCCTGTGCATCAATGAGCTGTACAAATTCAGTCCAGGACTGCAAGAATTCAGGCATGAGGACACTGTGCAGCAGGCTCACACAGGCAGACCCAAGATGGACAGAACCTTGGAATCCCTGAGACACATCATTGCCCAAGTCTTGCCTCACAGAGACCCGGCTTTAGTCTTCAAAGACTGTAAGTACTGAAGGGGAAAAAGTTTTCTGAAAATAGTCCTAAACGTCTAGTCACATCCTATTTAAGTATGATTTCTCCTAAATCTCTGTAGTCGTGTGCTGTGGTCTAAGTGATATTTAACTTGTTCCTGACTTCAGTCAGGAGAATGATTTCATTTCACCTACGAGTATTAGTCCCTGGGTTATTTTGTCAGCGTTACATCTTGCTAACCGTTTAGAAGTCTTTTCTAAAATACAAGAGTCTCCTAAGACTTAATGAACTCTTCCAGATGCCTTTTTAAATAAAGCAAGGCTGATTGCTACTGAGATTAAAACTAAAAATAACTTATCTATGATTATAAATATTCTGTATTTGTTAACCTGTTTAATCCTCAGTAACATATATTAACTGTGTTGAATCAAATAATGTGTTTGTTTGAAAATTTTTGTGGCAAACAAACAATAAATCACCAGTGAACTCTTAAATTTTGGTAACAAATTCTAACATTTTAGTTAAAAGGCCAATAAAATTAGAGTCTTCCCACCTTTGCAACACCCCCCCCCCCAAAAAAATGAGGGGCAGCTATGGCAAAGTTATTTCAAAATGTTTTTTTCATTGTTTATGAAAAATAATTCGATCAAGCTCTCCAATTCTAGCAATACTATTAAACCATTTGTCATGTAACTTAGTTTCTGGAACCAATTTGATTTCCTGCTGCTGCAACACAGACTATCTTCGTGTTGTATCTTATCTATAGTGAGTTTCATATTACAAAGAGCTTCTGAAATAGAATTTTGCCATGGAACTGCCCAAAAGGTAAAATGCATATGGAATTTTTTTTTTCTTCAATAAGTTACAGCTTTCTTTGTGAATCTTGTTATGTTTGTCTCCATCAAAACATCAATGCTTTGGATTTTTGCTCTCTGATTGCTGAATAATGTTAGTTTCCAGATGTCCTTTTAGTTTATATTTCTCATATGTGTGATGAAGAAAAAGAAATGTTAGGACATTTTATTCTACAAAATATTCTTCTTAGAAATTAAGCTGTTACCAATATGCCCTTTAATGGCTTAGTTAAAGCACTTTATTTCCTTCTTATCTTCCTTCCTTCTTTCTGTCTTTTTAAATATTGTCTTCAAGCATATGTCAATAGCTATGCTAGACTCATAAAAATCACTCCTCCCCCAAACCAGCCTGGAGTCTATTCAGGTTTAGAGAGTTTCTTTAAGTGAAAAGGGAAGGAAAGAATGTCTTTCTCCTACAATAGCACTGAATTCACCAGTGAAGGGTAAAAGGGCTCTTGACCTGCTCAAAGCTTTGGATAAATTGTATAGAACCAGGGGTCTTATGCTGCTGGTTTGGAGAGTCGAAGCAGTAAGAAGAAATAGAGGAGCAATTTTTCCCTCAGTTTCTTGTGAATTTAAGAAATCTAATCTGAAACTATGAGGTCCTCTTTTTGAGCTGAACTAAATCCCAGTAATTATTTACAATTTAGCAGAGAGAATAAAATAGAAGAGGAGTTGAAATAAATCACACGTTATGTTCTGTCATCCAGACCTTTGCAGAAACTCTTTTATATGGAAAGATAAAGAAATGTCTTACTTTATATATTTCATTCATTCACATAGAACCTAAATTTGATCGGATAGCATTGCCCTGGAATAGGCTGTACTCTACAACTGCTTGCTTGGCTTAATAGGTGTGAGTATTAAACGGTTGATCCTCTCCCTTCAGGTGTTTCTAATCTGAAAAATGACTAAATGAAAGTAAGCCAAATGGCAAATTTCTGTACCAGCAGTTTTTATAACACTGAAACACCTAACCACTCAGCATCCTCATGGAGTAAATGGGAATAGGCTTACTCCCTTTCTGGGGCAGGACATCAAAAGTCTGCCTGGGGCTTATGCCATGCCTTGGCAACCTATCGCGCACGTGCCAGAGGTTAGCACGTGGACTCATTTTCTTTGGCACACCCATAAGCTGCTGCCACCACACTCATCTTTTACACAGCTTGTAAAAAGCTGCCATCAGTCCTGAAAGGCAGGTTTTGAGCAGCCTCCTCTCCTCCTCGTCACTCTCGGCCCCTTTCCCCCCACCCCAGTCCAGTATCTTCCTGCCAGAAGGAAAGAGCTGAGCGCTTGAGTACATCACTGCCAGATCCTTAAGAAAAATTGCTACCTTGCTTTCCTGCAAGATGAAAAGCCAATCCAAGAATTTTTAAAACCCAGCACAGTTGAACAAAGGAGCATTAACATATACACAGTTTCTCTTTCTCTCTCTCTCAAAATGTTTTTCTTTATTTTCTCTTCTACAAATGCAAGGGCGGTGTTTTTCTCTTTTCATTCTTTGGAAACACATAATACAAGGGATGTAAAGGATCATTGGATTAATTTTTTGCCTTCAATGGCTTTTGATTTATTTAAAAACAAGCAATTGTAAATTGAATTTTCTCTTCAAGTTGGTCAGGAAAAGCACCCAGAGAGTTTTCTGGTCTGAGACTGATACACATGGGGATAGTTATATTCATTTAAGGAAATATCATTTGGATGCTTTTCTCAGCCAAGGAGGCCCTCCAAGTGGCTTGTTGCAATGCATTAAGTCTCTTATTTGTTTTAGACAAGGTGTTCATCTGGCAAGAGTTGTGCTTTGTTTTTTTATTTTCTTTCCTGGATGGAAATGAATTCCATAACGATTTTTTGCTTTTTTTCCAGAACTATTTCACATTTCAAATGAAAAGTAATGGAAATAAGGTGGGCTCTCCATTTGGAATTTGCTCATCTAAGCTGACACTGGACTGTTCTCCACTATCTAAATGTCTCAAAGTTATAACAAGTAATGCTTAGAGTCTCCAAACCAACAGACAGAATTTCTTTGCAGGGAAATTAAGGCATCTCTCCACGTTGCCTTTCATTTCTGGCTTGTTCAGCATCCAATTTCTTTTCGTTTGCCAAGTGTCACAATCAAAGATGAGCTATCCTAAAAGCAGCCCTTGTCAATTCTTTTGAAAGTGTGGGGGATCCCTGGGTGGCGCAGCGGTTTGGCGCCTGCCTTTGGCCCAGGGCGCGATCCTGGAGACCCGGGATCGAGCCTGCTTCTCCCTCTGCCTATGTTTCTGCCTCTCTCTCTCTCTTTCTCTGTGACTATCATAAATAAATAAAAATTTTTAAAAAAAATTTAAAGAAAGTGTGTGGGTGAGCTTACTATTTGTTTGCCACCACTTGACAGTTCCTCATGTGCTTTCTCAAAGGAAATCCACATGATTTCAAGATGGCTGCACTTTCAGATTCTACTCTAAGTTAACTCTTCACATGACAAGAGCATAAAATGTTTATCTGCCATCTTTGGGCTTGCCCTTTATCCATTCACGGTAATGCTAAGATATCAAGTCCTCATCATGTGATGACAGACACTCTGCAAGGACATTTTTTCACAGCAAACCAGTAATGTAGGTACTATTGTTATTTGTAGGTGAGGAAACTGAAGCTCCTGGAAGTTAAAGTTGCTTTCCCAAGGTCACATGGTTAATGAGTGATAGAGCCAGAATTCAAAGGCCTATTCCAATTCCTCACCTTTAGCCACTACAAAACATTACCTCTCAGAAGTCTTACATTCCCATGGCATTTATACTGTCATGGGAAAATGGAGAGTGGGTGGAGAGGGGATTGAAATGAACTCCTCTGGGAGTATGGAGGGAGCCCATTAAATATGCACATCTGTAAAAAAAAAAAAAAATTAAAAAATTGAAAAATAAAATGCACATCTGAGCAGGAATGTGACAGCAGGGTCGGAGGGGAAGAGTGTTTTTGTGGAGAAAGAAGAGCTTGTCCAAAGACATATCAGGCAATACAAGAACAGTGCATTGGGGAGGTGGAGACAAGGCTGTAAAGGCAGGTGAAATCATGCAGAAGTGCAGGCATCAGGGAGCCATTAGAGTTAATGATGATGCTAGATTAGTTCTGTAAGTTTATGGCCTTACATTGCATTGGGGGAAATATTATATTGACATCCATTGGAGGTACACTTCCTGATACTAAGTTAGGGAGAGTTGCAGCTTTTTCAATAGAAAAAAAATCCTCTTGTCCTCTTGCCCATTCACACAGGATGCAAAATTTGCAAATGTAAACATGCTTGTAGTGAGAAATCACTTTGATTAACTGAAAGCCAAAGTACAAGGCAAACTTTCTTAAAACAGATTGATAAAAAACGATCTTAGTCATCACTGAAGCCTTGAGAATCTGTGGTTTCCAGCACTGACTGATAAAATGGCATTAAGTTTCATTAATATGTTATTCCAAGTTTCATAATGAAAAAGTGAGAAGAAACCTTTACTGAACATTGCACAATTAGAAGCAAATTTCTCACATATTTGAGGTGCATTACCTTCCATTTGGGAAATATTTTTCTGCATGAAAGGTTTTATTTATATCAGATAGGTGAATACTTCAAAAAGTACACTTTTACCCTTTGGAAAAATTGGACCAGACTATAGAGCTATTAAAAACATCTTAGTAATCATGAATCTGGCCGTATGCAACCCAAAAGAGCAAAAATCCTCAGGAGTAAAGTATTTTCTCCATTGCATGCTTTTTAGTGTAGTTATCTGAAATCTATAAATTTGATGATACATTTATGGTTTTTGCACTTCACAGAAAGGAATGGAGTAGGAGGTAAGGGATGAAGGTACTTGCAGAGTAAAATCTACACATACTACATTCCACTATATAAAGTGTGCCTAAAAGAATATAGTTAATAAAAAGAAAAAAACAACCCTCCACTGCTCACTAGCATAAAAAAAAGTGAAAAATCACTTATTGTGGATTTTCAACAGCATCTTAATTACAATAATTTGAACTCTGATAATTTTAGCATCTAAACTGTGAACATCCATTCTACTGAAGGTTATTCAAGCACTGGTTTTCCTGAATTAAAGGATACAACTAGTTTTTTTTCTTTTTTAAGATTTTATTTATTGATTCATAAGAGACACAGAGAGAGAGAGGCAGAGACATAGGCAGAGGGAGAAGTAGGCTCCATGCAGGGGGCCTGATGTGGGACTCCATCCTGGGATCCCAAGGTCACACCCAGAGCCAATGGTAGACTGTCAACTGCTAAGCCACCCAGGCATCCCAGCTAGTTTTAATTATACTAAGAGACAAATGCAGATTTCAGTTCAGCTGTTAGTGGTATAAGCCCTGTTCTCTAATCCTTTTTTTCGGTTTATATATATATAGTAGATTTAAATACTGAAAGTCTCAGCCCCAGAGGAAAATTTTTCAAAGTAGGAAAAAAAAAACAGTGGCCTCTTGATCACTTAATGACCATTTGTCCTAATACATTTATTTTTTAATATGTAAGTAATCTTTAACAAATCAAAATAAGCTATGATCAACATTCAACCTGTGGTCAAATCTAGTCCTTCTTCATGGTCTACTGTCTCATCTCACCATAGACTTTTTTTTAACAGTTAAGATTTGTTAGCCTGATCTCAACTTTAACAACTTCTGAAACTCATGTGTTAAGTTACAGCCATAATAGGATACAGCTGCACAAGGGCGAGTTTCGAAGTCATGATTTTTCTGTTTAAATGATACGGTTTTACTGATTATGTGCTACAGATTGATTTAAGAAATGTAAGACAACTTTAGAAGCCTTTCATAAAAGAATCTTCTGTATTTAATACATTTCATATTGAAGTTTTAACCCCAAAGGCTCTTATTTCTTTTCCTCCATGTTCAAATGCTCATGTAAGTTTAGTCTGTCAAGGTAGTTAAAGCAATCTTATTTTAAAGAAAATGGAAAAAAAAAATCTTATTGGAAGTTTAATATTGAGCAAATAGTAAATTATTATACTCTCTGTAGTTCTCTGTATTCTTTCTCTATTGTCCATGGAATGGAATTTGAATTATGGTTCTCTTTTTTTTTTCCTCTTGCCGCGATGATAATCAGTTGATCCCTATTTTGATCTCATCCCATTAGGCAGCAGTGGGAACCCATCATTTAGTCACCACTCCTTTGGCACTCATGGCCTGTGCTATGTAGTTTACATTTCTCTTGTGCATTATGAGTTATAGCTTTGCTGGCACATTTTTGTCCACATCTAAATTGCAAGTCTCAGGAAGGCAAAGCCATATCTTGCCCTCCGATGTGCCCTCCCATAGGGTCAGTCACCTAGCAGGTGCACAAAAGACATTTTTTGGTTGCTAATTGGTTGGTTTTCTCCCTCATGGAAAGGGAGGAAGATTTTTCCTATTGTCGAGTATTCTCCTTTACTATAAAATAAACTGTACTTTATAAAAACATCATCCACTGCCACAGCTTAACTGCGTGCAGGATTAAACTGACAGCCAGATGTCAGAATGGAGGATGGAGAGGAAGGAGGAGGATGAAGGAAGAAGAGGTTCTGGAAATAAACACAGCCACCTCAGATAACTTCTCCAGAGCACTGTCTTGGGTTGGTCAAGGTAGAGCACCCCAAATCATTCCGTATGCCATAATTGGCACAGTAATTCAGATTGCCAATCCTTATATTCATCTTTAGGGTTTAACCTCAACTTTGGTCACCAAAGGTCATACAACATGCTTTTTTTTTTTTTAAGTTTTTATTTATTTATTCATGAGAGACACACAGAGAGAGAGGCAGAGACCCAGGCAGAGGCAGAAGCAGGCTCCCTACAGGGAGCCCGATGTGGGACTCAATCCTGGGTCTTCAGGATCATGCCCTGGATGGAAGGCGGCACTAAACCAGGCGGCTGAGCCACCCGGGCTGCCCCACAACATGCTTTTTGGGGTGAAACTCTATGCCTTGAACTTGTGCATAAACCCTAGTTAGATAGCTATTGTAGAGTTGCTTTCTTATAATGACTATTCCTAAGGAGAGTACACTGTATGCCTAAAGCCACATTTGCACAGATTGGCCATCTTAACTAAACAGAATTGGTCAGCAAAGCAACCGGTGTTTGCCTTTTTTTTTTTTAATCTTTGATTGGTTATCTAAAATCAACAGTCCTACAAAGTCTCCTGAATACAATGTAATGTCAGTGCCTGATGGAACATAGGAAAGAGTTATACATCCTAGTTGGTTAAATAGTGTACATCAGGTTTTTATTTTATGTAGCTTTTGTGATTGGATGACATCATCTGACCATGGTGCATGCATAAAACACACATGGGAACTCAGGCAGGCTGCTGATGCTGATGCGGTTTAATTCTGGTATTCTTAATTATCTATTTTAATTTGTAATTCCTTCTTGCTCCTTCATATTCTTTCCCCTTTGCCTTCTTTAAAAAAATTACCCAGTACTTCCAAAGATATAAAAAATAAATGTCATTTAAATTTCTTCCCAAATGATTTACAGTTCAGCAATTTAAAATTTTGAAGGTGAAAATTAAACCAAGAAGAATGAGATACTTTTTGCACATTTTGAAAAATCTCTCAAGAGGTTAACTTTGTAAAACAACCCAAAGGATCATAATTCACTAAAGAAACATATTCGGGGAAGAGCATGGAACAGAGAAGAAGAAAAGAAAAAGCAAACAAAAGGAGAAACACAACCAGTTTCCCAGCTGCTGAAGGAGCTAGGTGCTGACTCTGGAGCATTACTAAAAGAATGTTCCTCTCCTGGGAACACAGTAAGACTCCAAACTGTCTCAAGCCTGCAGTATAGCTGTAGCTATCTTTGAAAGAGTGTCTACACATAAGAAAAAGGGGCCCAAGATTCCTACAAGTTGTACCCAATCTGACACACAAGCTGTGTCAGCAAGATTCTGTTCGCTGGATCAAAACCTAGTAGGGCCTGAAGATGGTTATAAATGATTAGACAACTAGGTCTGTTATCAGTGTCCTAGATTTTACCAAGCCAGCCACAAGACCTAAAGGTACTTACTCCATTTTACAACCCATTTGGCATGAGTCATAAATTGGCATCACACCTTGAGCTTGCCCCTTAAGTTACTTGGGGGTCCTTTTTCTATTTTTCCTCAAAAAAAAAAAAATCTAGGAAATCACATTTGGCAAGAGAAAGTTGTACATGATCGAATTGTTAGAATCGAAAATACTAATTAACTTTATTTTAAAATATCACCTGCTAAGGCTAATTTAATTAAAGATTATATTAAAATGTTGCATAACATAAATCCATCTGTTTGGAGGAGGAGAATCAATTTGAAAATAAGTTAATCATCTTGAAAGCCTCTTAATGATTTATCCATAAATGGAAGCCTTTCCAATTTGTCTTTAACTGTTTTGGCAAAGGGTATTTTACCCAGCTAGAATTTTTCTCGTAAGGCAAAAAGAAAGTGGTTCTTTTTTTCTGATAGATTTATAACATACTTTTAAGAGCCCTTTTGCTGACAAATGACTGTCCCCCATTCAGGACTTATTTCATATTAGGTAATTGAACTAGGCAATGAACTATAATGTCTCTATTTTCCTGAAGCATAAGCAGTCATTAAACATTAATTTTAAATAAAAATTAGCTCCTCTCATTTCTGCTAAGAGCAGTTCTATTGCCTTTAGCATCCATTAGAAAGTGAATAATTTGGACAAACATCCCTATTTCCAGATTTTCAGATGTAGCATTTCATCCCTTTGTTTTCTGGCTATTATGAAGCTTTGACTTTACTAGTGAATAATATCAAAAAGAGCCTTCTCTTTTTTCGTCTCTGAACTCTTTACATATTTTGGAAATAAATAGCACAATGTGTACAATTAGGGAATTTTCAGATGTACAGACTTTTTTAGAATGTTTAATGATATGGTTTCTAATCCAGGAACAGACAGTTTCAAAGATGCAATATGCAAGCATATAATCATGCCTTTTCCTTTCTTCCTTCACTTTCTTTAACCACAAATAATAGCTAACACTCTCATGGCTTACTATGTGTGAAGCTTTATTCTGAGCATTTTCCATTTAAGCTTTACAGAAACTCTGTGTGGTTAAATCCTGCATTTTACAGATAGAACTGGAGCAGTTAGGTAGATATCTTATGTGGTACAGACAGGATTCCAACCCAGGAATTATGGCTCCAGTTTTCATACTTTTAACTACTAAGTAAATTGTCTACTGGTCGATAAACGGTAAAGAGACAAGACACAGTACACATGGTACTGTGTTTGAACCAGTGACTGTATTGAGGACTCTTCTATAACATACTCTATAATCCATGGGGCATTTACATTCTGTACATCCGAGAATGCCTTTATGAAAACATAAATCATGTGTCCCTATTGGCATCTTTATCATATCCAATCCATGAAAATGAAAAGCTCTGAATTTGTTGGATAAAAGCCCTCTGAGTATCCAGTTATTGAGGATCTTGTCTGAAGGGGCTTTATACTCCTTCTAGGCAGCGAAATGAGCCCCCTTGCTTGTCACATCCCCTACCCATTTCTCATAAATTTTTATGCCCAAACCCCTCCCAGAAACTTTCTCCCTGGGGTCACCCAGCTCTATAAGAGCAGCCATACATTCTCTCCAAGTGTCTGGGCCCTGCCTCTTGGATGGAGCACCATAAGCAGCACAGCACCTTAGGCAAAGGCAAAGGGCAAGAGACTCTGTGTTCCTGCCATTCTTACCCACGCAGGTACAGCTAGGGCACTAGGACAGTGGGGTTGATTTCCAGTTATTAAAAGAAGCTAAGTCTCCTTACTCTGTCTCCTGTCAAATCATACTTCTCTCCTATGCCGCCTTAACTTAATTCCTTGGCTGAGGCATTATTATTTTTCTTATTCATTTTGTCAAGAGAACACAACTTCTCTCTCATCACGGTCTAGAACTTAATCTTCTGAAGTGGATCAGCTTAGGCCTTCCTCCAGGGTAGATTTTTCCTGAACTTTTCAGCCTACATTCATCTACTTTTCCTCCTGTATTGATTTAATTATTGTCCCATAAGTTTTTAGGTTTTAAATATTGCTTTAAAAATCATCTCTGTTCAGGACACCTGGGTGGCTCAGTGGTTGAGCGTCTGCCTTTGACTCAGAGCATGATCCCGGGTTCTGGGATCGAGTCCCACATTAGGCTTCCCACTGGGAGCCTGCTTCTCCCTATGCCTCTCTCTGTGTGTCTCTGATGAATAAATAAATAAAGTCTTTAAAAAAGATCATCTCTGTTCTACAATGTAGCACTCTAATATTTTCTTTACTAATTTTATTATTTCTGCAATCAAATTGTAGATTTGTATGGGAAGAAGCCTGTTTTGAACTTCTTTTTTTACTCCATATCATCAAGGTCAGGGTCATCTGATAAACCATGCCAGTGCCACATTATGGTGTTCTATTCCACTAATCACAGAAACTACTTTCAAATCCTTTTAACATCCTATTCCAGGCAGTCAAATAAATTGATTAGGGTTGGCACTCCAAGACAAAATTACTTATCTCCATTCAGCGTTTTCCTAAATCCTAGTTTTTATGATGGTAAAGACCAAGCTAGAAGAGACAATCGTATGTCTACTCTAACCAGGCTTGATCTTTCTGCACCTACTCCACCATCCCCAGCATGGCTGTTACCATCACTTCCATGCTGTTTGAATTCCACAGTGGGGTATATGTGAAACCTCCTATTCAAGAAGGAAGTCTCAACCTCTCCAGGAATCATAGTGACTTCACTTACCTTCTATACATTTATTCAGCTGCATACCAATGGTTCAGAAATGTAGAATTTTCTTATATTCCAAGTGAATTCAATGATTGTTTCTAGGTAGATAGCCCTGTACTGGGTACCAAGGAAACTAGAGATAAAAAAGAACCAGAGTCCCTGCCCTCCAGATTCTCACAGTCTGCTGTGAGTTAAATAACAGAAAACTGTATGCTGTAAGATGAATTGTTATCATAAGGCATTTCATTCCTCTGGCTAGAAAGAAGTCCAGCCAAGTCTGACTTGATCAATTTAGCCTGGAACACCACATCCATTTCATTAGCATGGTTTAGAGGAGATTAAGTGCTAAGACACATGACCACTAATGGAATGAGAGCTCAGCAAAGGAGATTCATGTGGGCTGGAACCAGTGAGTAAGGCATGATGGAGTAGGTGGTATTTCCTCTAAAGTATGGTAGTAAGTTCAATGGATAGAGGGGAGGGGCAGAAACAATACTCCTGAGAGAACTTGAGCCAAGACAGAGGTAAAAAAATAAATAAATAAATAAATAAATAAATAAATAAATAAGCATTCTATGTTCAGGGACAAGTAAAGACACTGCTTTGCTGAAGTTGATTGAGGATTTCTGTAGAGAGAATCAAAGGTTGGATGGTCAAGGTATTCCACATTGTTGGATGTCTTCACTGGTCCATTGCCTCTGTGTAAGCCTTAATGCTCACCTTTTTATAATCAAAAATAAAGCTTGAGGTAGGGAAAAATGAAAATCTCATTCACGAGAGATTTTCTTGTGGATCGAATTACCATTCTCAAAACTCTGCCACATTCAAATTTCAAATAGTCACCAGGAAAGTAACTACACTAATGCCTGTAAACTATTTTGTAAATTGTCTTGTTGATATACAAAATATTCAAAACTGCTGAAGAGGTTTGTGTTAGCTCAAGCTACTGCAACAAAATACCATAGACTGGGTGGCTTACGCAACAGGAATTTATTTTCTCACAGTTCTGAAGATGGGGGAAGTCCAAGATCAAGTTGTCAGCATATCTGGTTCCTAATAGACCTCTTCCTGGCTTGCAGATGGCTGCCTTCTTGCTGTATATTCACATGGCCCCTGTGTGTCTGTCTGTTTTTTATAAGGGCACTAATCCCATCATGGGGGCCCCAGCTTCATGATCTCATCTAATTACCTCCCAAAGTCTCCACTTTCTAATATCATCATCCTAGAGATTAGGGCTTCAACATATGAATGGAGGGGTGGTGTGGTGTGGTGGAGGGGAGAGGTGGGAGGCACAAATATTTAGTCCGTATCAGGATTAATCTCTTGTGTCTGAGAAAGCAATTTGGGGCATTACAATGGGTTAAGAAATTTGATGTGCAAAGTAAATTCAGAGGTTAAATTGCTTTCTTTACTCTCAGATATTATAAACTGATAAAAGTCACAAAGATGAACCAGATTTCATGTTGTTATTCTTAGGATCTTCCCAACAATTCGCTCTCCTTCTATGTCCTCCCACATCCCTATTCTCAGCCACTTGATATTTTACTTCTTTGTAGTAATTTTACCAATTTAACATTAGTTACCTTGATAAAGATAACACTAGATAACCTGGGGGTGTTAAACCCTCAACTAGGAGGGCTGTTCAGCTTGTCCTGAATCCAACATCAGGCAAATTGTTAGCCACTTGATTTCTCCCAGTTTCCACCTGAGAATGCATTACTTCTTTCCTGTTGTTCCAAATTCACTATGGATGACAAATTTATCTTGTCGTGGCTGTGGATAAAGCCTTTTTTTCTTTAGTCTCCATTAAGACAAAATAGAAACTTTATAAAAAGAATTTTACTAAACTTTGAGAGAACTAATGAATAACCAAAAAGGATATGTTCTGGACTATAGCTTCTTCATGTTAAGGTGGAAAGCACAATCAAACAGAGAGTCTCGACCTTGACTTTTGCTCATGGCTCTCTGTCTAGGAAGCCTGTCTAAGACCCCCTCAGTCTTTGTCATTTCCTTTTGCTCTTCCCGTTTCTCCCGTTTCTCTCCTCCAGTCAACTTTACTTGAAGGGAGGGACTAGATAGAAGGCCCAGTCATAGCCCTCTCTGGGACACATAATCGGTGGGTATTTACACCATTGCTTTAAACCAGAGCAGTGTTGGCTAAAGGTTGGTCATCAGGATACCTGTTCACATGGGAAGAGACTACTCATTCTATAGGGCAGCTCCAAGATAGAAATATGTCATATCACTTGTATGAAAAAATACAAATATTGGCCTTTACTTTATTTGACTTTGTCAAGAACAAGTGTCCGAAAAAATGGCCCCTGGGAAAACATAGGTGAAGTAATTCTTTTGCCAACAGCCTCACAAATGCAGCATATCTCTTATACTTTGAAAATATTCAAATACCCCACTAATTTTATTATGCGCCTACCATATTCCAGACACTGGGGAAAATGATATAATTCTTCTCCTAAAGAGCACTGTCTCCAGTAGAGGTGGATGCACATGAAAACGACTTGAATTCTGTCATAATTAGAGAATGTCTTTGAATGAACAAAGAGCATGGACTATACACTCAAACAGCAGTAGCTTAAAAATTCCAGCTCTAAGACTTTGTAGTTTTGTGATTATACCTTGAGAATCTTTAATTTCTAATCTTTAAGTTGTGGATTATGATACCAATTTCTAGGGGATGTTGTAAAGATTAAGTGGGAAAATGCATAGTTCCTGAAATATAGTAGGTACATAGTAAAGGAAATGAGAATAAGGACTTCTTCCTACAACAAGACTTCTCAAACTTTATTGCATATCAGATTGCCTGAGAATGTTGTTAAAAATACAGATTCTGGTTCAATAGGGATAGGACCTGAGATCCTGCATTTCTAACAAGTCCCCAAGTGATATCCAGGCTGCCTCTTAGAGGACTGTAGTTTCCATAGCAAGGTTTAGTGATTAGTTTTTAGGTTTAGTGATTTAGTGATTTAAAGGTTTAGTGATTTAGTTTTTGTTTTTATTTTTAAGTAGCTGATCCTGAAGTTGAATCTCAAAAGATGAATAGGCCATCCAGGAAGACAACAGTCAGTGGAGAAAGGGGCATTCTAAGTGTAGTAATGGAAGTAAAAAGCTTGCCAGTAGCATAAAAAGCATAGGATTATTTGGGGCCTGGAAGGTGGCTTGAGGAGAGAAGTATGGAATGAGACAGTGTATCAACCATAGGGTCCTCTATGCATTGCCAAGGAGTCATTTATCTTGTAGGTAATGAAGAACTCACAGAAGGATTTTAAGATGTGAGTGATTTGATGAGCTATGTGATTTAGAAGATTACTCAGGAAACAATAGGAGGACGGGTTGGATAGGCGAATAATGGAAGCAGGAGGATATTGTTGCATACTTGGTGAGATATGAACCAAGACAGCAATGGCAGTACAAATTAAGAGGAAGTAAGGACTATGAGAAACATTAGAATATGGAATTAATAAAACTTGGGCATTTGTTAGGAAGGAAAGAGCATGATATGAAATTTAAGGTTCCTGCCTGGTTTCTAATTAGATGACTAGGTAGGTGCTAATATTACTTTCTAAGTAATTCAGGAGGAAGAGAAGACTTTATGGGAAAGAAAATGAGTTGAGTTTTGGAAATGATGAATTCATGTCACATCTAACTAGGAAGTATCTATTAATAAAGTTGGAGTTATAGGAGAATAGTGTGAGAACTGTCAGGCTATATTATGGTAGATGGAGTCATGGAGATAGGTTCTGTCATTTAAGGAGAATGGTAGAAAGAGAACAAGAAAAGACAAAGACAAGATTTTTATTCAAATCAACATGAGGGGTAAGCAGAGGAAGAGACCCGCAAAAAAAATTGAGAGGAAACAATTAGAAACAGAAAAGCAGAATCAGTACAAATACTGTCAGAAAAGCCTAGAGATATGAGAGCTTCTAGAGGAAACTGATCAACTGTGTAAAAATGAAGTTAGAGGTCAAATACATAAGGACTGAAAATTAGGAATTGGTGATATTTGCCAGAGCAGTTTCAGTGGAATAAAGTATAGAAGAAAGTCAGATTATGGAGTGCTAAAAATGAATGGAACATAAGGAAGCAGAGAAAGTAATATAAACTATTCTTTCTAGCAGCCTCACTACAATAGGAAAATATTTAATAACTAGTAGCCCAAAATAGTCCCAAGGTTGAATGTTTCATTTAATTGATGAATGGATTGATTGATTCATTTATTTGTTCTCTTGAGCATACTATGGCTACTGAGAAGATATGAATAAAGAGGAAACTTTTAAGATTAGGAGGTGAAGGGAATCCCTGGGTGGCTCAGTGGTTTAGCGCCTGCCTTTGGCCCAGGGCGTGATCCTGGAGACCCAGGATCGAGTCCCACATCAGACTCCCTGCATGGAGCCTGCTTCTCCCTCTGCCTATGTCTCTGCCTCTGTGTGTGTGTGTGTGTGTGTGTGTGTGTGTGTGTGTGTGTGTGTCTCATGAATAAATAAATTAAATCTTAAAAAAAAAAAGAATAGGAGGTGAAGAGAATAATTACTAGAACAATGCCATTTGATACTGGTAGAAATAATGTGGAGCTGGACCCTTGTGCAGGTGGGTCACTAGAGGTGGGGATGGATATCACATACTTGGTAGCCTACATTTGTTGCAAAATAAGGAAGGCAGGATCATTGGCTGAGCACTGAAGTGCAACTGCAGCTAAGGACTAAACTGCGTAATGTGGCTTCTCTTGGGTGCTTTTCTTCAGCAGAACTTGAGCCTCTGCTTGCATTTTCTTTGACATTGTCCATGAACCTTGTTGTTGCTACTTCAAAAAAATTATAAAGAAGCATGTGTTTTTTAAATAGAGCATCCTCTGATATACTGATCTTTGAAATTCCAAATAGCAAGCTGGCCCTTTTCCCTCTGCACTCCATTCATCTGGTTTTCTAGTCGACAAGAGGAGATAGAGATAGAAAGATGGATTGTGTGTGTGCATGTACATACATTGTACTTTTTAGAGGTGATGACATACATAGGATTATCAAAGACGTCTTCCAAAGTTGCAGAATGAAAAATTTGAAAACTGCTACTTTTATTCCTGTAGAATTCCACTTAGTACATACCTTTGAACTCTTTTAATCCACATAGCTTTACATTGCAGAATTCTCATGTTCATTTTACCTAGACAATCAGGAGTCTCCATCTTCCTCCTCCAGTTATCAGTTAAAATTAATTCAACAATGAACTAACTTAAAATAGCAGGCTAATGTGCCTTGTGGGCTATCAGAGCAACAAGCACTAGCTTTGGTTTTAAACTTCGATCTTTAAGACATCCTGCTGAATTCTGGATGTCACCTGCAAGCAGAAATTCAAGTCAACGAGCTCAAAAATCCTTGTTTTCTTGGAGTTGAAAGGCAGGGGAAGATGCAGAGCAGAAATACAGTTAAGAATATAAAAATTCTATTTTGAATTGCATCAACTGGTGGAAAATACTATTGAAATATTTTTTGCATGAATGAGAAACTCTGTAATGGCCAATCTCACCATGACCACTTAAACATGTACTTTTTAGTTAATTCAGTTATCCCCGCTGACAATCTTACCTTTTCCCAGTTTCTTTTCCAAAATACTTCTTCAATACTAAATACTACAGTTTTTTTTTAATTTTTATTTATTTATGATAGTCACAGAGAGAGAGAGAGGCAGAGACACAGGCAGAGGGAGAAGCAGGCTCCATGCACCGGGAGCCCGATGTGGGATTCAATCCCGGGTCTCCAGGATCGCGCCCTGGGCCAAAGGCAGGCGCCAAACCGCTGCGCCACCCAGGGATCCCAACACTACAGTTTTAAAATAAACACAGGCATCTAGTTCCTTAGGCATCTTGAAAATTCGCCGGGACTACCTATGTGAAGCTGATCTGTGACATAGCGATGAGGTAAAGGAGCCAGGTGCTTCAGTAAATAGCTTAGAAGGTGGTTGTGCATTGTTTTTGCCTCTAGGTCAAACTCTGTGACTTTCCTGACCACTTGAAAAATATCAAAACCCAACATTTTTTTTTAAAACCCAACATTTTGAAGCACAGTTAAGAATGTATTTTAGGAGGATGCCAAAGCGCATAGATATCATGTTATGCAAAGACTGAAAAAAACAAAAATGATTTAATCTGAATTTGAGGAAGCCTGAGAGTTGTCTGTTTTAGTACACTTTCATATGCAAGTGTGAGACACCAGTTCAAAATGATTTAAGAAAAAATTAGATGTGTTGGCTAAGGGGCTCAAAGTATGTTATCAGACCTTAGTTTTTCTTTCTGCATTTGTTCATTCTACCCTTCTCTCTGTTGGCTGTCTTCTCAGCCAAGTTCTCCCCTTGCTTGGGCTGTGCTACACTTACCTCCTATTACCCCAGCAACCCTAGGAAAAAAGGAGAATCTCATCTTTCAACCTTTCCAACAGAAGTCCTGGATTCACTGGTTCGAATGAGTCCAGGACTTGACTTTGTTCAAATCCCCATCCCTCAGCCCTGGAGAAAACGTGGTTAAAGAAAAGATGATTATTTAAGGAAAATTTTTGTGCTGTTCCGAGGCAAGCAAAAACAACAGATTTCCTATATTGCCTTCATGCAAGCAGTAGACTCTCATGTGGGTAAGGGGATAAACTTCTGTGAGGCCCCAGAAATGAGAAATAGACGACTTGCATGAATCTCACAGGAAAGCAGATTTCAGCTTACTCCCAAGAATGATATTTTCACAACAGATAGAACCAGTAGAAGTTGAAATAAGCTGCCTCAAGGTGTGCCAAGTACCAGGTCTTTCCATTTGCTCAGGCACAAACCAGATAGGCAGCTGTCAATAGTGTTGTATAAGGAATTCCTACATTAGGCAGAGCTTTGCCTGCATGACCTGAAAGGTCTCTTTTGACGCTACAATTCTATTATCTTTGTTAATTTCCACAATTCAATTTGCAGTACAGGATAAATAACCCAACCAAATTTGATCTGAAACTTCTGCAGGCTATCACAGGTCATTTAATCTAAAACACATGGCTATAGCCATTACCCTGTTTTCTGAAGTCATCTAACAGACATGGTCCTTAAAAAGGTCTCCATGTTATTAGTTTCACTTATGGTTTTTTCCAGCCTCCTGCTTATTACACAATAGCCTTTCATTCTCCTTTAGATTGGCATGGAGGGGAGCATGAAAGAGTTTTCTTCTTTCTGCCTTTCTCCTCTTAATTCTTATAATAGGTGGGTCCCAATTAAAATTGCATTGTTTATATCTTTATCTCCAAATTTGGCTTTTGCTTTGCAGATTTAAGGTTCTATGATAAATGGGAGCAGGGGCTATGGATAACCATAGCTCTAAACAAAGTTTATTGAGACAAATTTTCAAAGAGTGAGATTTTTAAATTTTTTATATTAAAAGTTAATTTATAATTTTAGTAAGTTTAATATACTGAAATAATTTTGGAATTAGGGCACCAAGCCACTTGAGCCATACTCATGAAGAAATAAACATATTTGCATTAATCAGGATTTGCTTCTTTCACATCTGAAACGACTCCCTCCCAGCCATAACATATATACACTGTTCTGCTTAAACTGGAAATGTCATGTTACACAATCCAGCCTGCAACTAAAATTTTGTTTTTTCCAGAGTACATCCATCCTTAATAACTGATTATGGTTTTTATGTTTTCCAGTGAATGTTGTGTCGATGTTACAGGAATTTTGGGAAAGCAAGCAGCAGCAGAGAGCTGCATTCCCAAGTGAAGGCGTGGTGGTCTATGAGTCACTGCCATCTCCAGGACCTCCCTTTGTGAGTTATGTGACCCTCCCAGGGGGAAGCTGTTTTGGCAACTTTCAGGTAAGAAACAACCATAAATTGGTCAGTAAAAGTTAATTGGGTTAAAATAGACTAAGTCCTTTTATAAAATGGTAACATTACAAGCTTTCCTGGTTGTAGTGAAAAAAAAAGTTGTGCTGCATTCCATTATGCAACACATAATACCCAGGAAAATTGGTCAGGTGTTCCAATTTTTTAAAATGGAAGTGTTTTATATTAGGGTATCCCCTGATATTTCTTTATGGAAAATTAATTTTATAGCATTTTATTTGCCTGATAGCTGCTGAATTTTCCCTCAAAATATTTTGGAATAAACCATAAAAAACAAAGAAACCTCTATAAAGTCCTTCCATCAGGGCCCTTTCATGAGTAGGAAGTCTCCACTTCCATGAATTTTGAAACAAATACTAATCAATCTACTACACAGCAAAGCATGAACCAACAGCAAAAGTTGCGACTCACAAGTCTGGATTTAGGCACCTGTGCTAAGCCCAAGTTCTGCCTCTGATTTCCTTGGGAACTGTATATCCTTGGGAAACTTATTTAACTTCTTGATTTCCCTGACTTTGAAATGGGGAATAGTTTCCATGGTGTTGGTTGGGGAGTCATGAGATATACATGTAATATATTTATCTGGCACATACTAGGTATTACAAGTATTTTTTTGTAATTATTTTAAAGACGCATCTAGTTGGTTAAATCTTTAGTATGTCTATGATAAGGGTAAATGATGAATGCATTTCTAGTTGTGTACCAACTCACAAAAATATTGCCTATATTAACCATCAACATCTGATTGTCCAGTGTATATGGCAAATATGCATTCAGTGACTAGGAAATATCAAGCATTGGGCCAAGTAATGAGGATATAGTCCATACTTTGAGGAAACTAGTGTTTAAAAACATTATAGTAATTAAATATTGCCTGGGGGTAATATCTGAGAGTCGATGAAAGCATAAAAAGAAACTTCTCAGTTTACCAGTCACCTTTATGAGTAGTCCTTTACTGCAGTAAACTATTTCTCAATTTTCAATTACTGGCAAAAATGCCTTATTTGTATTTTATGGACAATATATTCAACAAGCATTCAAGTGTCCCCCATAGCTTTGACAACTAGGAACACCAGAGGCAAATTTTCAATGTATCTCTTTGTAGTATAAGTTTACAAAACTTAATGTCATGTAATATTTTGGACCAATGTCAGGCATACTTGATATTATTTATATTTTCTACCTTAACTCTCCCTTTGAACCTAGTGTGCCTCACTCATTTATTTTATCCTGTTACTGTGTACCTATTACATATTATTTCAAACCTTTATGAAGTGGAGAGTATAGTTTAATAAATAGTACTACAAACCTATGTCTGACTGGGATAAGTCAAAGGATCCATGGGGAATGCAAGCACAAGCTGAAATATGCATTTGAGGGTGTTTTTGCAAGTCAGGATAGGGGACATGACATTCCTAGAATACGGAACAGTATGTCAAAAGAAAACAAAAAAGCAAAAGAAAACCACAAGCACTTTCAGAATTTGGGAAGCCTAAGTGTGTCTATGGCAGGAAAGTGGTAGGAGATGATGGGTTAGGCACTCGTATCAAACCATAATGGGTCTTTATGCTTTGCAAAGGAGAACAGGTTTTATTCTATGTAAAATAAGAACCCCTGAAGGATTCTGAGCAGGAGACTAATGTATTCAAATATATTTCAGAAAGATTATTCTGGCAATAGCATGGGGGGTAATTTTAAGGCTAATTAAGGAACTGTTTTCAAATTTCTGGCCCAGCCAGCCACTGAGGTCTTGCTTTCTCCTACCCTGAACATTGATCAACAGCAGACCTCTGTTTGACCTCCGATTAAGGATAGTGAATTTCCTGATGAGGATGACTTGAAAGTGGGTCTAGAAACTTCAAAACAGAGCTTAAAAGGGGGATCCTGGGTGGCTCAGGCAGTTAAGCACTCAACTCTTGATTTTGGCTCAGGCCATGATCTCAGGATCATGAGATCAAGCCTTGCTTGCATTGGAGTCTGAGCTCAGTGGGGAATCTGCTTGAGATTCTCTCCCTCTCCCTTTACCCCTCCCCCTGCTCATGACTTCTCTATATATTAAATCAATCAATCAATCAATATTAAAAAAAATGAAACAGAAACACAGAGCTTAATATAACCACAGACACTTAGACAAGGATGCGGGGCAGGAGAATTTGGGAAGAAAGGCAGAAACTGAGGAAGGGATTTCTTAATCCATGTGAGACTGCAGGTCCATCATTGAGTATTCAAAGGTAAAATCTGCCTACACATACAGCGCTTCCATCTGACTTCCTGTTCAGGGGAGAACTTTTAGGGAAACAGACCTACTCAGCCACAGGGCAAGGTCTTGCCAGTGAACTGAATAAATCTCTTTGTCCATGAATGTCAGTGGACTAAAGACCACCAAACATTTGAGGAAAACCAAAAACAGAAGAGAAAGGCCAAGTCAAACAAACAAAAGTAAATAAATAATTCAAGCCACAGATGACATAGGAGAGGATTCCAGTGAATATCCTCAGAAAATTGTGGGAGGATATTTATCCCTAAAACAGCTATGAAAAAAGGAGCAAGCAGGGAATAAGAAATTTAAAATAAAAACAAATAAAAGAGGAGTAAAGAGATGAGTGGACATAGGTCACAGCAAAATTAGTGAAGGATGACAAAGTAAAAAATAAATAGTAAAGTAAATCTTCTAGAACATAGAGCAAAAAGACAAAAAGAGATGGAAAAAAATAACACAAGAGACATGGAGATAAATCCTGGAGTAAACATTAATAAGAATTTTAGAAAGAGATGAAGGAAATAGAGGGTAGGAAATAAAGAACAGAAGCAATTGTTTTTCAGATTTTCTTTCTTTCTTTATTTGTTTATTTATTTATTTGAAAGAGAGAAAGAGAAAGAGAGAGTGAGAGAGAGCATGAGTGGGGGGAGAGCCAGAGGGGGAGGAGAGAATCTCAAGCAGACTTCCTGCTGAGTGCAGAGCCCCAGACAGGGCTCAATCTCACAACCCTGACAGCATGACCTAGCCAAAACCAGGAATTGGAGGCTTAACTAACTGAGCCACTCAGGCACTCCACAGAAACAACTTTCTTTGAGTTAAAGAAAAAGACAAATTTTCTTTTTTTTTTTTTAAGATTTTATTTATTTATTCATGAGAAACACAGAGAGGAGAATGAGAGAGAGAGAGAGAGAGAGAGAAAGGAAAGAAAAAGAAAGAAAGAAAGAAAGAAAGAAAGAAAGAAAGAAAGAAAGAAAGAAGAAAAGAAAAGAAGGAAGAAAGAAAGAAAAGAAAAAAAAGAAAAGAAAAGAAAAGAAAAGAAAAGAAAAGAAAAGAAAAGAAAAAAAAAAAAAGAAAAAGAAGTAGAGACACAGGCAGAGGGAGAAGCAGGCCCCAAGCAGGGAGCCTGACATGGTACTCGATCCTGGGTCTCCAGGATCATGCCCTGGGATGAAGGCGGCGCTAAACCGCTAAGCCACCTGGGCTGCCCAAAACACAAATTTTCATATTGAAGTGGTCCACTATATTTCTAAACAGGATCATGACAAATGAATCATAGGGCACCATGGCCATATAGAACTTAGAGACAAAATTCTGCTTAAAAAATGGATCTGGATTTATAATTGATCTCACTGGTTTGGTTTTTAGTTTTAATTTTGTTTTAATGTAGATTGAAGATAGCTTTGGAGGAGCTGATGTAACAGGGCAAAAACTGTCAAACTCAGTCAATAAAAACAAATTATTTTTGAAAAGATAAATAAGAAAGAAAAATCTTTGGCATTTCTGAGTAAGAAAAAATGCAAAGCATATACTACGCTAAGCATGATAAAAGGAATTATAGGAGTATAATATAAGAATACTACTTAAGCAATTATATTAAACAGAGATGATATTGACTACTTTATGGGAAGTCTCTGTATTATCTATGAAACCCTTCCATAAATCTAAAATTATTTCAAAATTAAACACTTAAAAAAATCTTCGATGGCTACTACCTTCTTATTAAAGTCTAAATTCCTTACTCTGGAATTAAAAGTTCTGTAGCTGGCCCCAACTTTCCCTCTCAGCTTTATCTCCCTAAATTCCTCTCCTGATACTCAGTGCTTCAGCCTAACTGTTTCTCATTCATGCCTTGACCTCTTCTAACTGCTACTTATGTGGTTGTTCTGTCTCTACAATAAAACATAAATGCCTCAGGGTCAGGGTCTTTATCCTTATAACCCTATGACTCCTAGCACTGTGCTTTGCGTATAGTAAGTGCCCAGTACATTTTGTTGAGTGAATAGCTAAGTAAATGAACAATAAATCTCAAAAATCAGTGAAGTTTATATTTGTCCATTATTATATCTAATCATTATTGATTGATATACAAAATAGTATATACTATTATACAGAATATAATATATCAAATAAGATATTTTACCTAACTGTAAGATGGTAGGCTGCCAAAGAAAAGTCAAGAACATTAAAATCAGGTAATATTATTATATTTATATCAGTAGTTTAAAGTTTTGAAAGTGGATTAATTTTAAAATATTGATGTAAAAAAATATCTGATTCTCTCTGAATTTAATTTATGCATAGTAACTTTCTTTCCACCCAATACCCATGACCAAGAATAAGCAAGATTTGGACATTCTCTCACTTAGGTGTGCATTATGTTTGTATGTAATAAATGCATTCACTATAATCTCCTAGAATATAACATATTTGACACAACAGTGAATGGAACTAGAGGATATAAGTTTAAGAAATTCAAGTTTCCTTGTTTTTGTTTTTGCTTTCATGACCTTGAGAATTATGAATTTCCCAATCATCTTATAAATTTCTACTCAAAATGATAAGACTTCCCCTAGATAGTACATTCAACATCCTCTTAGTGATCTTTAAAAAATAGAAGACAAAATGAAAAAAGTGAACTCTTCAACAGGGAGGCCTCTTGGTGATTTCTCTAATCATTTCAGGGTCTCCTTTACCTTATGTTTAAATCATTATATTTTAAGGTTCTCAGGAGGATTGTTAACATCCTTGCTTTAAAAGATGCAGAATTTCCTGAATCGAATGTTTTGAAAATGTATTTGGATGATTGAAATCTGGCCCCTTAACCCCTTTGGCCCTCCAAGATATGATTTGGGAAAGGACCAGGAAGTAAAATAAAAAAAGAAAGAAAATTTCTCCTAAAGCAACGTCCTTACACTTTTCTTTGTCCGTTCAGAAACCTTCTTAAATGCTATTTTCACCATATAACATTTCATCATGTTTTTGCCAGCAGTTGGCCAGTAAGAGCCTACATGCTCATTCCTGCAATGCCTTTCACGTAATCAAATGTCACCCTTGTGCATTGCAAATCATTTCAGGATGGATTATTAATGCCAAGACCATGTGCTGAGACATGGAGAAACCATTATGCCAGCAGTAGCCTTCTTACTGAGCCATGGACGTCACCTCCAATGGTGCCAAGTAATTGAAAATACTTGAAGTGGAGTATGGGACTGGATTGAAGGATTAATCCTTCTGGTTTCATGAAAGCTGTAAGAGATTATGCCCATTCATTCTTTAGAAAAATGGTATTCAGACTGAGCTTTAGTTTTCTGATTAATCAAAGGAAAGCAGTCAAAGGCTCTGATGGACACAAACCACTGGTTTTATGCAAAGAAACCTCCCACTGAAGTAAATGGGAGGCTTGTGTCCAAGTAGACTAATTAAAGAATTTTCAGTTAGTCCTGACACCACAACCCACAAAAAACAGAGGGCCAGAGGGAAAGAAAGCAGTCATAATCTTGTTTAAACTGTGCATTTAAAGCTACAACAGTATTAGAAAAAGAGAAGTGAGAATATGATTCATTTTTGAATTTCAAAACAATAAAATGATCTGCATATTAAATTTTCTTTTAGAAAGCTATATTGAAATACATTAGTTCTTATTGCGTCTTTTATAAAAGAAACCATCCTCTAATATTACAGGCATTCAGTAAGAATTCATGCATTTTGGACATATTTTCTTTATGCCATTCTTGTCTAGGCAGTTAATCCTTCCCTAGCCACATATCATGACCATGAAAACTTGCAGTAATTTCCATTTTTTTTTTTACAATAAGAGCAACACAAGGGCCATCAGATCAACGTCTGGCTCCCCTCTTGATGAACTCAGAAGGAAAGCCATTCACTGCTTCAGCAGCTGTTTTTGTTTTCAAGTGCAAAAGGAGAACTTATTTAAGTATTTTATCTTATTTTGTATTTTGATTAAAAGGTTTGCGATTCAAGTTTTGTTTTCTAGCCAGTGACGTGGCCTTCCATGTCATCTGTTAGAGTGATTTGGATTAATGAATTTCTTTCTTATTTGGAATAAAACCCAAAAATTCCTTTGAGTGTAGTACTAGACTGTGCGATTATTTATGTGTATAAGTTAGGATTGAAAAAAAATGTATTCTCTGGCTAAAACATTGATGTGATAGCTCAATTATTTGAAGTGTAGGACACTAATTCATTTGGGTATCATATCTTTTTCATGTAAATATTTTGTTATTCTTCAAATTTCTTCATGGAAAATAAATATAGGTGTTAAACACAGTTTGGGTATTTAGGCTCTTTGTGTTCCAAGCAACCCATGGAACTGAGACATTTAATATTTCCATAGGCAGGCTGTTATTGATTTTTTTTTTTTTCATTTTCAACCAAGGCTTGGTGTTGCAAAACACGGCTGCACAGTTGGGAGATGTGAGAGGAACACTCAGAGCAGATGAGCTCCTAGCGAATCTCTGTCTCTAAAAGGCCTTTCATTTTTATGCCTCTTAGTTTTTAAAGCAAAACCTTTGTCTATGAAGATACCTAGAAAAATTACTTTTCCAAGATGCATACTGTCTAAAAGAAGATAAGACTGATTTTGTTGTGTTTTAAGTTACTTGAGGCAGTAAGCACACTTCACCTGTATTATCAGATATAAAACATGTTTTATGCTTCCATACATTGAATGATTCTTCTCCAAGTCCAGGGAATTAAAAATATATTTAAATCACAATAAACTAAGTTTATAAGATTAAGCTTTTACCAGGAGAGAAGGACTAAGAAAAATTTTTATTAATTCATAGACTTGACTAAATGGAACCGTAAGACTCTTTTCACTGCTTATTAAATAAGGCCTCGCCTCAACATTCTATGTCCCAAATAGATTTAGTTCCTGCCAGAAAATTGAGACTACTGCCCAGCACTAAAGCTGTTTTAATGCCAAGCATCTCTATTTGAAATCATCCCCAACCTCTTCTCTGTCTCTAGACTTGTATACCTGGACTCCAATGCACAACACACTGTGCAGTGTAACTTAACTTCTAAAGGAGGCACTTCCTGGAAGAAATCTCCCCAGGAAAGCATCCTGTTTTGCAACTAATGAGACCCAAAGATAGGAAGGTTAGTTATAAGCCCTTCTCATTTGAAAGTCATATGTCAAGATTTTAATGACTTGCCCATGAAATTGGGAGTGCATATTGTTTTAATGAGATGTTGTATTTATTCCCCAATCCCATCCCCTGACTTTAATCTGTGTCTTTTCTTAGCAAGTCACGTGAAAAGAGATGCTTGGCCTACAAATAGAACAGCAGAGTGCAGCAAAAGCAATGCTTAGGAAGAGAATCTGTGATAAATAAAGACTTGGGACTATCTTCACAGGAGTCTCCAAGCCTTTAGTTGATGAGCTTTAGGAAGATGCTAACTGTCTCAGGAGTTGCTGAGTGAGGAGGAAAAGCTGACTCCATCCTTCCCCATCCCCCCTGCATCCCTCTCAGTGCAATCAGAGCCAAGTCCTTTTACATCAAAGCAACTATAAAAATAAACCAAAACTCTGAGCCCTGATCAATTCATCTTGTCTTCACCTTAACTTGAAAAAAGAAACAGAAGAAAAGAAAAAAGAGAAAAGAAAAAACCTCAAGGAGCAGAACACAACATGGTTTTGTAATAGTTACCAGGGATGTTGGTCTAGGTATGTGTGTAGAATAGCATTTGTGGCAGAGGTAAACGAGGAGGAGGCCAGGTGGTTTATATTATAAAAATAACATTGTGACCTACCATGTGCATGAAACGTTTCTTTCAGTTGACAGGAACTGGTGAGTTTTCTCTGAAAATTGGACTCCCAGACCACTCCCCTCCCCCATACCTAGCAAAGACCCCCATTCCCAGCACACACAGAGCTCCAAATTGTTCCCAACATATTTGTAGCCAGCCTGACCTATGGAGAAAGAGACACAGTATTAACCTGGGTGACTGAGTTTCAACGGTTGCCCTTTTTCACATTACCATCTGGAAGGTGGGGGAAATGCTAATATATCCACAATTAGATAAATTGGAACACATGCAAATGTTCATGCTAAGACCAGGGCAGTCAAGGTCTTAGGAAACTGAAAAGGGGACAATTAGCAGCAAGGCCTGGCTTGCGGCATTCTTTGTGCTGATGCCTTGCTGTCAGGATGAAACGGAGGTGTTGGTGACACTGACCAGAGCTGGCCAACCATACACACAAACTCTGCAAGTCACTTGCTGAGACTTGAACTCTGATTCACAAAGGCGAAATGTTCCCAACCACCTGAATGACAGACTTGACAGCTGAAAGGATTTGGGCAAGAATTCTCACCTCTTGCAGAGTCAGTTTATTTGGTTTTGCCACCTGCAAAGTCCCAGCTCAGGAGATCCCTGGAGTATATGTGCTATTGGGCAAATGCCACCTAAATAACACTGACCTGCCCTTGACCCCTGGGGGTGCGGGGTGGGGAGGAACAACATCTTCAGCTTTGGGCTCATATGTACATTCAATCTGTCACATTTGCTACTATGTTGTTGTTCTTATTCAAAAACTTCATTCCTTATAGACTGTTTTTCAACTTCTTGGTGACCATTGGTAGGGGACTGAGTAAAGTGTGCCTTGGTTTTATACATTTTGGAGCTACAAAACTTTTTTTTTTCTTGATGTCCTTAAAATACAAATATGAAAAACCTCCAGAAGTCTGTTAAGATGGAGAAAACTTACTTAAATTAATGTCTTTGCAAGTGCTTTCCTGTAGAAAACACTGTAGTCGGATGTATGTACAGTAAAACCGTGGCATCCACAAACAGCTTTCAACACATGCATTCTGTCCATTTCCTAATACTAAACATGGAGAAAATTATTAATCAAATGAAGGTTACCAGGGTAGTAACCATTCAGAATATAAATTTTGTCTGTCTAACTAGAAGCTGTTTCTATGAAAAGTAACACATTTGTCAATAATTTTATAAGCATTTAATAAATAATAATAAACCTAGCTTCTTAGTAGGCATTTCTATTTTCATAACACATACATGACTACCAAAATTTTATTTCACTTAATTTAAGAACTTCTGTACATCCTAAAAAGTTGGTAGGTCACTATTTTATTTCAGGACAAACTACTGGCCCACGAATTGATCTTGGTTGATTAATTTGCCATTCTACAGTGTCACACTTTGGAAAATTATCATGGAGGAAATAAAAACTACTGAGCACGAAAGGAAAATTGAGACCTCAATTAAGTCAGCAGTGCTTATAAACTTCCTAAGGGCCTAATTTCGGAAATGTCATAAAGAACTTTTTTTTTTTTTCAACCCGAACACTGCTTTCCTTGATTCTTGGGTAGAGGCAATTTCACTAGTGAGAAATTAACATTTTGATATTACCATTTTGATTTACCATTGTAATGAAGAAAATCTGAACACTATTAACCCCAACTTAAAACTCAATTGAAATTTATAGAACACCAAACTCCAAAAGTAGAATATGCACATTCTTTCCAGGTGTACATGGAACATTCATGAAGGTAGGCCACATTCCGAGCCATTAAAAAAAAAAAAAAAAAAGTCTTAAAAAATTTCAGAACTGAATTCAGAGTGTGTTTTTGACTACAATAAAGTTAAATTAAATTAGAAATCATTAAAAATGTAGTTCACCAAAGAGAAGTACTATAGACACTTTAAAGGATGATCACCCCGAATTGTTCTGTTCTGGAAAGGTGTTGTAGATATTGTGATTTATAATAAAAAATATATATTTGGTCTTTATCCTGGTCCCCAGTGCAGAGCTCCTAAAACCCTTAGAATTTCCTGTGGTAAGAATGAAAAAGGTATCTTTTATTATTCATAACAAAACCCTTTCTACCACACTTAAGTTTATGTTAATGAGGTGGTTTCTGAAAAGCCCCTAAGGATGGTGGCTGGATGCCAAGGGAACCAATCACATGATTAGAAGTTTGAAAGTTTCACCCTAGCATCTGACCTCCCAGGAGAGGAGAGGGACTAAAGATTGACTTAATCTGATGGCCAAAGATTTAATCAACCATGCCTATATTTTGAAACCTCCATAAAAAGCCTATGTGTTGGGACTCGGAGAGCTTCTAGGTTGGTGTACATATGGAAGTTCTGGGAGGGTGGTGCACCTAGAAAGGGCATTATGCTCTGAGTCTCTTCCCACACTTATGCACTATTCATCTTTTCCTCTGGCTGTTCCTGAGTTGTATCCCTTTACAAATAAACCAGTAAACTAGTAAGTGAACCATTTTCCTGAGTTCTGTGAGTTGTTCTAGCAAATGGTAGAACAAGAGGAGAGGGTCATCAGAACTACTTATTTTTAGCTGATTGATCAGAAACCAAGGTGACAACCTGGAGTTGCTACTGATATCTGAAGTGGAGGCAGTCTTGTAGGACAGAGCCATTCCTCTGTGGGACTTGATGCTATTTCCAGGCAGGTTGTTTAAGAATTATGTAAAATTGTAGGACGCCCAGCTGGTGTATTAGAATTCGTTTGTGTGGGGCAATTAGTTGTTTTGGTGAACAGAAGATAGAAGTGTATAGACTGTTATAGTGTATTAGAGGAGAGACTTATCCTTTTCAACCATGAAGCCAGTGAAGCTTCTGCTCAGGCTCCTTCCAAATCGCAATGCCAACTTTTTAAATTTCAAGTTTCCCCAAATTGTATAAACTTCAGGCCCCACAAAATCTGGTTCTGCCACTGACATTTAGAAATGGGATAGAAGCTAGAGCAATAATCTGAAAATAGTCCTGGGTTCCCCTGCCTCAGAATCACCTGGAAAGCTTATTAAGTGTAGACATCCTCCCTGTGCCCAATGTACTCCATCTAAAGAAACTGATTAAGTGGTCACATTGGGACCTGGGAATGTACATTTTTAGCAATTTCCCCCAGGCGATGATTTTACTATGAACAGTAAAGCTTTTGAACTCTTGGTTCAGACTCCTGGCCTAGGTTTATCAATGATCTTCATAGTGTACCCTATGGGCTCCTAGTGGCTTGTTAGTGATCTAACATGGAAAATGAAATATAAGGCACGAATGAGCTGGTCTTGGGATAATTTCTCATCCAATGGAGCTGAGGAACTTTAATTTAAATGACTTTTGCTCCTGAAGAGTTAGCAAACACTTCTTAAAATTATTGAGCAATCTTACGTGGTAAAATTCCAAATTCTCTTGGCCCCATACTTAATCAATGGGTCATGTTCAGCCAGCAGAGAAATTTCCTACAGTGGATGGCATTTGATCTTCTCATGTAATCATAGCTGACACTTCTTTCCATTTTCCTCCTCCCTTTAGTCCAGGTAAAGCATGGAAAGGACAGAAGGGAAGCAGATATTAAAATAATTGTCAGCACATTGCCTTCCTCATTGAGCACAGTTGCTTGCCACCATGTGCTGCTTCTTCTTTGGACTTTTATTCTGAATGAAGTTGAATTTGTCGGATGGGGATGGGTGGAGAAAATTTTGAAGTCTTTTGTCAAAATGGCCCACAGAATATCAAAGTAGGAGCTTTAGCTAAAAAAACTATATTGATTTGGGAAGTGCTATGAGATTTTAACCAGATTTTATATTCTCTCTATTCCAAGGTGAGTGACCATTTCTGTGATAAGCAGAATAGTAGAATAGTGTAGTAGTCAAAAATCTGAGCTCTCAAGTCAGGCAGACCTGCGGTTGAATCTTTTCTTTTCTTTTCTTTTCTTTTCTTTTCTTTTCTTTTCTTTTCTTTTCTTTTTTTTTTTGTCACCTTTTTTTAGAGGAGGGGGACAGAGAGAGAGAGAGAGAGAGAGAATCTTAAGTAGGGTCCATGCTCAGCATGGAGCCCGATGTGGGGCTTGATCTCAGGGTTGTGAGATCAACCTGAGATCATGACATGAGCTGAAATCAAGAGTTGAAGGCTTAACTGACTGAGCCTCCCAGGCACCCCTTTTTCATCACTTTTTAAGTTGTATGACCTTGAGATATAACCTGTTTCTTCATCTGCAAAATAAGGACAACAAAGAGAAATGCCTTTGTATTCGTGCTCTATGGTTGGGTAACAAATTGCCTCAAAACTTACATTCATTGTCTCCTATTGTTCTGGGGATCAGGAACCTGGAAGCAGCTTAGTTGGGTAATTCTGGCACAGGGTCTCCCGGAGGTTGTAGTCAAGCTGTCAGCTGGAGCTGAAGTCACCTGAAGTCTTGATCAGTTCTGGAGGATCAGCTTCAATCTCACTCAGATGTCTGTTGGCAGAAGGCATTAGTTGCCTATCATGTGCGTTTTTCTGTAGGACTGCTTACAACACAGTAGTGGGCTTTTCCCAGAGCAAGCTATCTAAGAGAGAAATCAACTATTACCAAGACAGATGCCACAGTTCTTTTTATAACCTAATATTGAAAGTGACATAAGCTAAGCTCTGTCCTATTCTATTGGTCACATAGACCAGCTGTAGCATAGTATGGGAGGGGACTGCATAAGGGCATGAATGCCAAGAGCAGAGATCCCAGGGGGCTGTCTCGGGGCTGGTTACTGCTGCTGCCTTTAAATAGTTTTCCTTAGCAATGCCACAAACACTCTTTTATCTTTTTTTAATCTTTTCTTTTTGCTTTAATTTTAGATTAGAACCAGGAGGCTTTGAAATGATTATGGTGGTTTATAATGTATCAGCAAATGAAAGGCATCTGAGCATCAAGATAAATGTCTGAGTGGGGTCTACTAGCCTCTTGAAAAGCATGTGGATCCACATGCCTAAGAAATCCACAGCTGACTTTAGTAAAATTTCAACTATTAAATATTGCAGCTCTGCACTTTAACAAAGTGCAAAGGACAGAAGTTGTCTCTCTATATTAACAAGTAAGAATGGTTAGCAGATAAGGCACGGTTTACAAATCTGTATTTATGATTGAGGTCTGGCTGAAAAACAGCAAGAATAAACCATACAACCTGGGAAGTCCAATTCTAGCAGGAAGTTGCTTTGAAATAACATCATACTTCACTCATTCCCCAACTAAACTCTTTGATGACCAGTTTGGACACATCAATAAAATGTCCTGTCATTTACCATATTTTATTCTCTTGCAGAATTTCCTACTGGTGGTAATTCTAATGGTGCCTGTTCTTACAGCAGAATCCACACTCTGATTTAGATTTGCCAAGTGGATTGCTTTTGGCTAAATTTCTTGCCCAAGTGCAGACCCTTATGGTTTGAGACATCCCATTTAAAGATCCCTAAAGACAAATATGCAGCCTTTATTGGCTTGGATTTGTAGCTCCAAATTTTAGAAGAAAGTGGCTGGTTAACATTATAGGCATTTTGAAGTACTTGTCTTTCAGAAATGTAAAGAACAATAGCAAGAAAAGCCTTTTGATGGTTCAGAATTTATTTTATTTTATGTACTTATTAATTGGCACATTTTCTCCCCCATTTTAACCAAAGATTCTGTACATTGGAACAATAAAATAAGTAAAGACATGTGTCTGCTTTAAAATCTTGATATTGGTTAGGTCTCCGAAGTCCTTTTTCATGCTTTCTGGGAAAAGGCTCTTCTGTTCTCTCAGCCCAGCAGTACTTTGATCTCAGAAGCAGTGCCATTTGGTTGTAAATGTATGTGGCGCCTTTGATCTACTACTTAGTTGGTCTTATTTAAAATAGATAGCTTCTTTTATCTAAGTAGTGTTTACTAGGTCTCTCTCTATGAAAGATGGTTTAAATTGCTATTATTTAGATAGAAAGTATATGAAGTTTCTTAGGACTGCCCAAATCTGAATCTAATTCTCTAAACTCTAAAACCCCAATGACTCTATTGTAGATTTCATAAAGCAAATTCCTATTAAAATGAGCTACTCCTACAGATGTCAGGTAATATTTGCAAAAAAATTGTTTGCTTTTTCATGGGAAATGGATTTTTTTCAAAGAATAATAAGCACAGCCAATGCTCAGGCAAAAATAATAATCCTAGACTGTCTGAAGTTAATGGTCAATTATCCCTCTGAAATTCACATATTAATATATTTTTATATTACTACATTATACATACCATATAAGGTATATTGAAATGGGATTATTTTAATAATAAGTATATATATTTAATTATCTTTATGAGGATTTCTTGAACATTTTATCAGGTACCTTAATGACTTGTGTTTGAATTTTCTAGGCTGCATTCAGTTGTTCACTCAACAAACTGTATTTCAGGTACAGAGACACAAAAATGACTTAGTCACAGACTCTGCCTTTAGACTGCTCACAGCCTAGGGTTATGGGGCAGAGTACTAGCAGATAATTACATAGCAGTGTGGTGAATGCCTCTCATGGACAGTGATCCTCCCACCCTGGCCCTGGGAGTGGTCATGGAAAACTTTCTGGAAGATGTGGCACTTGAGCTTCATTGCAAGCCTGCCAACTGAGATATAAATCCCATAAATCCCAAGTCCATAAGGCAAACCCAACCTACCTGCGCAGATCCCCCTAATTTAATACAAGTGTCCTAAACTTTGGAAGAGGTCTAAATCTTCAAAGGCTTTTGCCACCTGAAGTGACCCCCAAAGCCTTCTCCGTTGTCATTCAACTCTAAGAGGAAAATCCCAAACTACTTTCACATACATTTTAGAACTTTAGCACCATTCTTTTTAAAAAGGAAATATTGGAACTCTCTTTGTGTTGTAAATTAAAATTGCTGTGTATAATTGCTGTTTTGTTAGGCTGACACATGTTTTTCCCGTCCTCCTTGGTGTCATGTTCCTTTTTCAGAAGTCTTGTCATTATTTCATCTGAATACTAAACACGTGTGAGCATTTCCAAATGCTGATCCTGGGAGTAGGCACTGTGGAGAATGCTCCAGAAATACAGAAGTGGTCCTACTCAGGCTTGGAGGTTAGCTGAGGGGCAGGAAGAGATAATCTGTAGTCAAATAGAGGATCATTACTGTCCAAAGAGGGAGGTCGAAGTGAGAATCAGAGGGGGCTGGAGCCTGATCTCAGGGGACTCATACAGAGTTCATAGAGAGGGGAGGCCAACCCTTAGAGGATACAAGAACATGAGTTTGGAACATTCCTCGGTCAGCACAGAGATGGTCAGTGTGGGGCAGATAACGTAGAGATAGGGAAGTGTGGAAGCAAATGGAGGGGGTTTGGCTTTTTCCCAGTGGAGTTAGAGTCTTTGAGGCTACAAAATGGGAGAATAAAATGAGATCTCTGGTACTTGCCCTATTCTTTCTTATCGGTCACCAAACACTACTGATTCTAAGAATCATGCTTTTTAGGTGATAGGAGTCCTAGAGATCAGAGAGCCTGGCCTCCCCATTTGTCCAGTGAGGAAATAAGTCCCAAAATTCAGCATGCCTGGGTCTCGCCATCACTAAGTAGCAGAGCCAGGGGCGCCAGTCTAACATGTTGGCCAGGACCTGAGCCTGTGCTTCTCTTCCTGGGGCTTGTTTCCCACCAGGAGTTTTAGAGTAGGGTCTAGGACCCTTGGCAGTTCACAGGAACCTGTAGGAGAAATGGCATCCCATCCTCTAGTAGGAGTGGGCTCCAAGGACAGTGCAGTTCTCATTAGGGTTTCATCCCTCTATCTGGATCCCCAGGATCCATGTCAAGCCAGAATTTGAAAAGAGTAGTTGTAGTTGATAACAAAAGAGACAATAGAAAAGAAAAAAAAAAAAGAAAAGAAAAGAAAAGAAAAGAAAAGAAAAGAAAAGAATCAGGATACACTGAGCAGACCCAAGTGAGCCATTGGAAAGCCAGGTTAGGAGAATGGAGTACAATATTCCTTTTAGGAGAATTTTTTTTTTTAATGAGTTGCTAATCATAGTCTGCCTATGGTTCCTAACTCCAGAAAGGCCAAATGGAGCATGTCACACCCAAACTGTGTTGACTGACAGCAAGGTGGAAAGGATGGTCCTCAAGAAGCTCAAGGAACTGTTATTAGAGGGAAAGTGGGGGATAAATGCTGGAAAAGCCAAAACAATAGATTTTGACGGCAGCTCCTTTGTCCTGACCTGGACATATGAGTACATATAAGACTGGGATAAAAAAAAAAAAAAAAGACTGGGATAGTCCCCTAGAGTATTACCATGTGCTAGGTATTCTCAGTGCCTCAGGTATATTAAATAATTGTTATCTGTCTTCAACCCGATGACATAGACATTACTGTTATTCCCATTTACAGAGGAAGATATTGAGGCACAGAATAACTTGCTCAGAGTTTTCCAGCTAATAAGTACCATAGTTGGGATCTGAATCTGAGCAGTCTGACTCCAGAACCTGTGTTCTTAATTATTGTTTTAAAAATATCTCTTATTTCCCTCCTTTCCTTACATTTTTTTCCCTCTGAAATAAGAATTTGAGGAAGGTCTTGAAAATGAATGTAATCATCAAGTACACAATAGTGACTCATTAATTTTATTATTATTTATCAACAGTATGCAAAGTCTCTGGTGCAAAACATAACATTCAAAGACTATAAGAGAATACAAAAATCATTTGAAGACCTAAACTAAGACATTTGCATGGACTCTAGGGCAGAAAGAAAATCTACACGATCTTCAGGGTATTAGCAATGGGTAAGAGAGAATAGGTGCAGAGAGTAAACATATGAGTGAAAGCGTCCAGAAATCCATTGAGGCAGTGACAAAAATGGTGAGATGCTGAATCCTGTAATGATTCCTTTTTTCCTTCCCTTCTCAAGTGCTGCTTAAGTAGAGCTGAGGCCAGACGAGATGCAGCGAAAGTGGCCCTCATCAACTCCCTCTTCAATGAGCTGCCCTCTCGAAGGATCACTAAGGAATTCATTATGGAGAGTGTACAGGAAGCAGTTGCCTCCACCAGTGTGAGTATCTACTAGGGTAGAGAGCTGGGGGTACTAAAGCATAGAGGCATTTGCATCTGGGGAAATACTAAAGTGAGCAAATTCTTTAAGAATTGTGCAAGTTTGGGAAGACTGGCTGGCTTGGTTGTGAGTTTCAGCCTCACATTGGGCAGAGACTTTAAAACAAACAAAATTGTGCAGGGTTAATTTTAACCCATGAGATCATTGGTTTTCAACAAAATGAACACTTGGCTTGGAAATCAAGAAGTTAGCTGGCTCCCTCTGCCCCATGTCAGAAATATTTTTTAGTTACCCTGGATGAGCACTAATCAAATTTTAAATCAAGATAGATAATTTGATCCATCCTAATTTATTTGAATGTTTGCTGTTTGAAAAGTATTGATTCTTTTAGGGCCTGGAAATGCATGCAATGAATACTGCCTTAATCTAGAGGTAAACTAGCTCATTTTTCCCCCAAACTTTATTTTTCATAAAAATTATCCTAAGTGTGCATTAAAAGTATCAATTCCCCAGCCAGTGTGGGGGTCCTGCAATCTGTATTTTTAAGGAAAAGCTGACTGCTTAGACATGGAAAAGCCATATGCCCAATATTTGTTAGTTCTTAGAATTATCATGCTTAGTATTAATTCTTTCAGAGAGATGAACATTTTTTTCAGAGAAAATTACTGTTAATGGACATAGTTAATGCAAAATGCATTAGAGCAAAAGCTCTTCTTAGAAATTTAGGTATTTTCTTAGCAATCTAGGAATAAATAATTTGCCCCATGAGTTATTTAAGAACTTCTGCTACTTGCTACCTACAAACTACAAATAATGGAGGAAGCCTTGGTTTCCCACTGTGGCAGGTGTCTCCCTGTGTGTCCTCCAAAGGCAGAAACTTGGCATTACTGAGGGAATTAGCCACCTCCTGGCTTTGCTTTTAGCATGAATAAACCCCATCTCAGATTTACATTCTCTGATTACCTTAATCTGATTATAAAGTTTCTGTCATTTTGGAGAAGCTGCTGAAAGTGAAGGACACATTGTCACACTAGCAGTGACCCTTTTCTTCCTTTTCCCTTCATAAATGCTCTTGTCACCCACAGGAGAGATAAGAGAAGGGGCAGGGGACAGAGAATGGTTGACCTGAAAGGGAGACATCGGGGAGCTCTGTTCTCTATCTGCTGTCAGGATGAAAGGAAGCTTTTATTTTCTTGCCCTGTAAATTTCAAGGGCCTTTGAGGAAGAGAAGTTAGGAAAATGATGCCTGATTTATATGTGTGGAATTTACTCAGGAGCAGGGAGGGGCCCTCAGTGTAAATGTAATTTATCATTTTTTCATGGAAATTTCTAAGGGAAGAGAATATATAAGGTTTGCAGGCTTCTGGATGGATTTCCTCTGGGATATTTAAAAAGCCAACATAAATATTTCAACAGCAGCATGTTAATGTTACTGCATTCAGAAGCTATAAATTTGCTGCTATCTGATGCTGGCAGTTGTTTGTTCAGCCTCACAAAGGCATTGCCTACCTCCCCAGAAATCCAAGGCCCTGGGATCCTGCAGGGTAAGCCCCAATGCCAATCTAGCACTTGTGTTAGCTTTTTTACTGCCCCTGCCCCTAACCAAATTGAAGGGCAATTTCATTTCTACTCGTCACCCACCCACGTTGTTTCCTAAAGATTAGGTAGTCCAGAAATGAAAAAAATACACACCGAGATCCATGTCTCCATGTCAAGCACCAGCATATTATAAAAATCCCCCATTAAGAATCATGGCAGTAAAATATGAATGGTTCATACAACCAGAGAATTCTTTCCCTGCCGGTTATATAATCTTGCCTGGTTACCATCAAATCAGAACAAGCATTTCAAGATTTCAAATAACAGATGAAGGCAGCCTCAGAGGGCAATCGTGCAAACATTACCCCCATCAACAGCAAAAACCTTGTACAAAGATAAAAGAATTTCTACTTTGGGAAAATTATTCTTTTAGCAAGAATATTATCAATTAACTTTCTAATGACAATTGATCAAATGGATTACAAAAGTCCTCTACCTGAGTCAAGGTGAGATTAAGGATTTTTATCCCAAATCAACTGGAGACTGTCGTAGAATGCATACCTGAAGGGTCAATATAATAGAAGTTTCACTATAGGGCCACAGCATTAATTCGTGACCACAAAAGAAGAGGGAAAAATCCATAATATTTTCCTTTTCTGCTTTCTTCCCAAGGGCACTTTGGATGATGCGGATGACCCGAGCACCAGTATTGGAGCCTACCACTACATGCTGATGTCAAACATGGGGAAGACCATGCTGGAATTTCAGGTACCTGACTTACTGTACAATCCAGAAGCCTAGGAGAATACCACTCTTATCATTAACGTCTCCTGTGCTGATAACCTAGTTGTTTTGTGTTTTGGTCATTTTAACTTAACCCTCTTTGAGTCCAGCATGGTAGCCCTTAGCCACACCTCAGGAGGCTAAAACAAACAAGCAAACAAGGCACAGTCTTTGCTTTCTTGCAGTGAAGTAAAGCACTTAAGTCTAAGAAACAGCTGGGGAAAAACACCATCTGAAGACCCTGTAACATTTCACCGGCCCTTCCGTACTAAGTTCCTCTTTTAAGCTGAGTTGAACAGTTTGAAGAGTTGGCTGTGACCGTTTGGTTCTTAATTTTCAGAAGTCTTAGATGAAACTGTCTGCAACGTACATTAAACAATGCCCCCCTCAGTTCTGGTATTTCCATTAAACAAGATCTACCACCACCCATTGTTAACTAGGTCAAAAGATTCAGCCAACTGTAACCCTGTTCATCCACTGCTGACAAATGATAATAGACCTGAGAAACCACACTACCTATTTTTGCAAATTAAACGACCATCTTAATAACATTAACAATAAGAATAATAATACCCAACACTTACTGAATGCTTACTTTCTCTGACACTGTGCTCACTGGGGTAAGCATTTAAAAATATCATAGCTCAACACTCAAGATAAACATGAGTATTTATTATCCCCTTGTCATCACTGTGGGAAGTGTGCCATAGAGCTTAGTCAATTGCAGAGCAAAGACCCCCACAGTCTGATTTCTGAGCTCACATTCACAACTATTATCTTTTATTGGGCTGGGGAGATGAAAATTCAGTATGATTGGGCATGAAATGTGTGCCCTCTGAAAAAAAACAACTGGAACGCTGACTATCCATATTTACGAAATGCTAGTAGGAATCAATACACAGTGTTATAATGAAGAGACTCGGTCCCCAGTATTTCTATTATTTTAGGTTAGATTCCCAGAAGCAATCAGAGATATAGTTTTATGGACGAAAATGTTCATCCAGGTGTAATTTACAAGTGTTTCATCTGAGCCCTGAAGCCACCAGCCTTCAAATACCTTTCAAACTGTTTTCTGGACTGCAATAGCATAGCCACTTTGTGGGTTGATACGTCCCTCTTGCCCATTTTTTTTTTTTTTAAATCAGGATTTTCCTCCATTAGTCCCTTGTTTGAAGCAAAAATACTCCCTCTTCATTTGGTCATTCAATTTTCTTTTTAAGTGATAGTGTTCTCATTGACCTTTGATGTTGATTGCCTTGGGTTTGAAGAGAACAGATATCCCTAAAGCCTAAGCTCTGGAATAGATAGGGGCATGCTTGAGTTCAGTGATTCTGAGCCCAGACTCTGAAGTGGGCTGGTCCGGTTTAGCTCGGCTCTACTTTTCAACTCTAAATCTGTTTCCTCATTGTATGTAAATTAGGGAGACCTATAGTACTAGTGCAACCTCCCAGTGCCACTGTGAGCATTAAATGGGACAATATTGAAAGAGTTCAAAACAGTTCCTGGCATATGGTAAATACTCAGTGAAGATTGACAACTGTTATTATACATACTTCTGAAGAAGGACTGTGTCACTTGAAATGCCAAAGGCTACCGCATGGATCCCCTTGACAACTTTACCTTAAGGTTTTAAGTAACTTAAAGATTTCACATCAGGACAAGGCAGCACCCTGCAAACATCTCAGGGCTCTTGCTGTAGAATAAAGGGTGGAGCTATAAAGGGTCCATTCTTTTCCCCATAATGAACTAAAGACAAACAGAGAAAAAAACAAACGGGAGGAGTATAACACAAGTGAAAGAACACCGATTTTTAAAAACTGACAAAATAAAAATCTTAATGCCCATTGTATAGGATTTTTGTGAAATTTATACAACATGATATTTATAAAGTGTCTAGTAATTTCCCCAAGGAAGAATTCCATTTATTTTAATTCCTCCCCTCTCAACCCCAACATAGGAATATTGCACTTTTTTTATTATAAAATGAATGTTGCCTGCCCTGGTATGTAATAGCTTGTATGTGATTTAATAGCTATTTTCAGAAAATTAAGAATAATTTTTGAATGCAATTGAGTTAGTCTGCCAAAGATAGGAGAAGGCAGGATTAAAAAAAATAAATCTTAAAATTTTGTCCAAGTACTATGAATGGCTCTACTCAAACTTTTAGTAATTCTTAATTACCTTGCGATGGGCTGTATGTTTTCTGTGTGGTCTATGTAGTAAGGTGTTTAAATGTGTGAAATAATAACTTGAATCAAACTGTGGAAATGCTTCATAAATTCTCATAAAAGAAGCTGGGAGCAGGATGGGGGACAAAGGAAGAGGAAGATGTGAGGGCAGGAAAAATCCAAACTCACTCCCCCAGTAGGTATGCTGGCAACCCAGGAGGAGGGCCATGGAGCACATCCCTTTTCCTTCCGCCAGTTCTAGGTTGCCTGCTGGGTCCCGGCACATTCCTTGGTGGCCTGGGTTAAATGCATCAGCTTGTTTCTGCGCATAATGGGAATTGACCACAGACCTGGGCTGTTTGCAGCCGACACAGCAATTCAGTACCCCTGGTGGGTAATAGATGTGTGTCTGTATGTAGCTACGGATGAGTATGCCATATAAAAACAAGGCTGGTGTCTCCTGACTGCCTGCAGGCTTTCCAGGGGGGCTGTCAAGGAGGCAGCACTCAGAGGAAACGTGATAGGCTTACGTTCACTTCGTGGGAGGGAAGCTGAGTAGCTTTGCCATACCCAAAACTGCCTTAAGTTTGGGGGGAGGGATGGCGACAGCACTAGCCACTGGGTCTTGTCAAGGTCAGATTTGAGGCGGACTTTGACTGAAGCTGGTTAATATATTTATTCTGAAGCCTAATGCAGTCCAAGGACGAGTTGTTTATTTACATCTTTGCTAAATTCTCCAGGTCGCCTTTTAAAACCTCATCCCATAAACAAATTTCCTCTTAAATCCATTCTCTTGGGTGGGGAGATGGTGCCCACCTGTTTTTCAAGTTCTCCATTTACAGTGTTTGTTTTTCTTATTTCTGATGAATCACAGAACCAAGCGAGTCTCCCAGACAAAGTTCCAGAGAGAAGCAGAGTACCTTTTCTTCCCACAAAGTAGCTGAAAGGGCAAACATTTTTCCTAACAGGAAGCAACACCATGGAGCACTATGAGGACAGAGGCCAGCTGTTGGTGGTTTAAACTGAATGAATGACAAATCGAACCAGGAAAGCTGTAGAAGGAAAGCTGAAACTTGAATGCAGAAAACACAAGGCTTGCTTCTCCATTTGATTTCAAATTTATTTTACTGGTCAGGACTGGCTGCATAATCCTTGGGGCTCATACAAAATGAAAATGCAGGGCCTTTTGTTAAAGAATCACTAAGAATTTCAAGTCAGGGGAGCATGAAATCAAGCTTGGGATCCTGTGAGAAGCCGGCCTTGTCCCTGAGACAGAGACTCACCAGAAGGGACTAGACTAGGGTAACAGGAGTTAGGCATTCACCTCAGGCACAAAATTTAAAGGAGTGTCAAAAAACTCAGTGATCAAGATAATATTATAATGCAATATTTTAAAAACTCAAAATGAATGTGTAAAAAATTCATAAACAAAATATCAAAATTTTAAATAAAGACAAAATTTGTTTTAAATTTTTCGTTTATTTGAGAGAAAGAGACAATGAGCTGGGGTGGGGTGGGGGGGTGGAGCCAGGGAAAATGCAGGCTCCCCACTGAGCAGGACCCTGGGATCATGACCTGAGCAAAAGACAGACACCTAACCAGCTGAGACAACCTGGCGCCCTTAAAGACAGATTTTGAAATAAAAGGCCCTGGACTTTCATTAGTCACCTTAAATCTTGCTTCACTCACGTCATCCTAGTCCCAACCCAACCTATAGGCCAGCTTCTGGTTTATCTGTCCGGTACCCAGATTCCCTGGTCTTCTAGATCAGGTGCATAACAAATAGCACAGCTCAAAGCCATGAATGAGGAGCAGGACAGATAACCTACCAAACAGATTTCCTTTAAGCGATAAGGCTTTGACAGGTAAAACGATGAAAACCAGGCAGCAAGGACTCATGGTAAAACTAGGGAATGAATCCTTCTAGAAGTCCACAGCCCCCTTCTTACCAGTCTACAATAATGCAAGGATTTCCAATGGAATCAGTGAGAAGCATACAAGGATTTCCTGGGCTCACCTGGACTCGTACAGCTTTGGGACTATCTGAGGATAGTAAATTTGATATTAGGAGAAATAAAGAAGTAGGATAGAGAGAATATGGAAATATTTCAATATACTTTACATAGTGATGGTAAGATTAGTATCTCTACAGAAGAGGGCAAGAACTAGATTGGTACATAATGTACGAAGGCAGAAATAAGGTCATCTTCCCTGTGGAATTTTTGGGAAAGAGAACAACACTGAGGAAGAGGCAGTTGTGTTACTGCTGCAGGAAAAATTCTTTGGGGATGGAATGAGAATTTAGGTAAGCCAGAAGAGATATGGGAGATGAGTCTCCTGCAGTCAAAAACAGTTCAAATCTCTGTGGGCAAGTTTTTGAGAGATGTAGGTTGCCAAGAGACATGAGAATGGTTTCTGGCTCTGTTCATAGAAGAATTGTGGGTTCTAAAGTCTTAGGAGGACTGCTGGGTGGAATGACAGGGGTTTATCTGGAAGGGGGGCAATGGTTACTATATATAAATAAGAATGAGAGCTTAGAAAACATTGGAGGAAGAATATGTTACTAAGGCAATAATTGTCAGAGGATGGAATTAAGAGCCCTGCAGGCTGTTTCTCAAACCGGGCCACAAGAATACCAGGACAATACCAAGATGGCTATTGAAAGTCACCGAAGAACTCGGTATATCGTTCTGGGTCATACAGAGTTTAATCATTATAAACTTGGGTTAAGGGGAAGATGGGGGAAGGGAGGTGGTATTTATTATTTTTAAAAATGGACATATACTAGAATGCAAAATTCAAGGGGAGTCTTAAAACATTAAATGAAAAGAAACGTCTTATTTGGAAATAGTGACTATTCTGTAACAGCACAGAGACTGTTCCTTATCAGGACATAAAAAGTGATCCTTTTCATTTTTATGGCAGCAAAGTCTTTAGTGAGTGGGTTTAAAGGTACAGTGAGAAAGGCAGCACAGATTTATCCTGAGGAGTCACTGGGGTAACTTTGATGAGAAGCACAGGGGTAAGAGGCAGATTACGTAAGATTTGGCTATAGAACTAACCACTCTCACTTTTCCAGATTATCATAGTGATGTGACAAAGTGCAAATTTGGATGGGGCAGGGACAAGTAGAGGAGAGAGGACATGAGAGGGGTGGGTGGCTTCCCTGGGCAGTGGGCCCAGGACCCTAGGCAGATGGCGGCGTCTCTGTTTGAGGCAGGTGGAATAATTCCACGGGTATCCATGTCTCATTTTAATTAATGGAAACACATGATTTTACTTTTACTGAAGTCTCTATGGGCTCTTTGAGTGCTTACTGTACAGTGGAATACAGACAAAATCTCCAACTGAAAAGAAGGGGAAAAAATCCTATTATACTCTACTGGCAATTTCAGACATAAGAATGATGATATTTGCTCTTCTGATTATCTTATAGCTTTAGAATTTACCTAATAATTTTAAGATGTCTGAAATCTCAGAATGTCTTAAGTCTCCTCATTTTCATAATTTAAACTTTTTCCTGAGCATGTACGGATAAAGACAATAAAAATCGTTTTTTTGAATGGTCAGTAGGACAACTGTCTAGATGGTACATTTTCATAACTAGTGTCACGACCAAGAATTTCCTTAATTGTATTGTGTGTATGTGGTTTATGCCGTTAATCCATAATAGATGTCTCTCTGACCAAAAAGGAAAAAAGATGCAGATAGAAGACTGCTACTTCTAATCACATTAGGAAAGTAACATCTTCAGTATTTATACAGTTTGGCTTGCCCTTAATATGATGAAGGGAAAGGCTACTAGAAGCTTAATGCCTTGCTCAGCCCTGGCCATTGGATGTGAAAACTATGGATTGGTTTTAATGTCAGTTCAACCTATCTACTTTTTCAGGACTTTCTTGACTGAACTTATAAGCATAGGAGTATTTTACAGTTTCTGTAGCTTGTCCATTATATGTTATCTAGATCTACTTTTTTGGCTGACTTTTTAAAAAAATTTAAATGGTTTTCTTTAATATATAATATTGTCATGTGATTCAAAACTCAAAAGGTACAAAAGAATGTCAGAGGGAGGTCTCCCTCCCACTCCTGCCCCACAGGCATTCCTGTTCCCATCCCAGAGACAATTATGTTGCCCAGCTCTTTTGTATCTTGCCAGAACTCATATAGGCACTTACAAACAAATATTTATAGAGATTCTCTATTCTTTTTTAAGTGCACAGTATATGTTTGTGGACCTCGCTTTTCTTTTAACACCACATCATAGAGATTATTTTAAAACCTAGAGAGCCTTCTCATCCTTTGTGAATGAAAGGATTCAGTGGTATGAATGTATTGTAGAGGAGGAAAAATAATTTTCCCTGTACCCTCTTAGCTGAGACTTCTGTAATAAAAGACAGATTAATAGGAGAAAAATGGAAGTTTATTGACACATATACTTCATGTATACATGAGAGATACTGAGGGTGAAATAGTATCTTTCTGTGGCGGCTTGGAATTTAGGATCAAATACCATCTTAACAGGGAAAGAGGAGGGGGGTGTAGGCCTCTTAGGGGATAGTAAATGATTTTTAAGAAAGATGAATGGACCCTTAGAAGAATAGGTGGCAGTTATGTTGGTCTGGTCTTCTGTGATGAGTCAATGTTCCCTGGTTGATGAAATTCCTCAGGAGGGAATTTCTCATAATTGGGTTCCTTTTGGAGGATGTGTCTTTAGGCAGATAAGCAGAGTTCAGAGAAAGCCTTTCCTTTCATTTGCTGTTTTTCAAGTGCTTACACCTTAAAATAATTAATATACCAAAGTGGCATGTTTTAGGGTGCCATGTCCTGAACTCTTATTTTTGGGCAGCAAATTCTGCTACTCTTCAGTCTCATCCTTTTTTAAACTATTCCTTTAAAAATGAGCATTTGAACATCTGGGTGACTCAGTCGGTTAAGTATCTGATTCAGTTTTCTGCTCAGTTCATGACCTCATGGGTGAGATGGAGGGAGACCCACATTGGGCTCCACAGTCACTGGGGAGTCTGCTTGAAAATTCTCTCCCTCTGCTCCTCCCCTCACTCATGCACACACTCTTCCTAAAATGAATAGGTCTTTAAAGAAAAATTTGACAATGTCCACCTCAAGCTGACGCTACCTAATTAGATACAGGAACCGGAATCAGCTGGGAAAATACTAAGTTTATTCTCTGCCTTACAATCAGAAAACTGTACCCATTCTGTAAACTAAAAGTTTTTTTTTTTTTCCAAAGTCAGTTCCCTTTATTAAATGTTGATTTTTCAGACCAGAAATACAAAATAAAAGTAGAAATAGGCCCCCGTTAGGAGCTATGGCCTGCCCTCACCTGACCCCTGCTGCAGCAACCTGAACAGGAGAAGCAGCAGCCATATCCCTAAGGTCGCAGGAGCAGGCTCAGGATTCCACCCTGCACTGCACTGCCCCACCCAATCTCTCCCCAAGTTATCAAGAGCCATCCTTGAGAAGCAGTAGAGAGGACACCTCCCCTGCTGCCCAGGTGAAGTGCATGTCACCAGGAGAGCTTGTCAAGATGGCACAAAATCCAAGGACTGCATTTCATGAGAAACTGGTACCAAAACATGGGTGGAGAGACTGCAGGTTGTGACAGGGCAAGCCCAAGGAGACTTCATGACGGACTTCGTGTGCAAACAAGCAGCCCAGCAGAGTAAGCTGCTGACTTGACCGAAACCCCGGCGAGAAGAAATCAGACACCCCCACCCCGCCCCCAACTCCGGCGTGAATTAAAAAAACATTCCCGTAGACACAGTATCTCGCTTTTCAGATCTTGAAAGGTTTGAGAACTTGGAAACAAAGTAAACTATAAACTTGTACAAATTGGTTTAAAAAAAAAAATCGCTGCCACTCTTTTTTTTTTCCCCCCTGTTTTTGTTTCGTTTTTGTAGCCTTGACATTCACCTCCCTTATGTAGTTGAGATATCTAGCTAACTTGGTCTTTTTTGTTGTTTGTTTTTACTCCTTATTTCCTCACTTTCTCCAGTGCTCAACTGTTAGATATTAATCTTGGCAAACTGCTTAATCTTGTGGATTTTGTAGATGGTTTCAAATGACTGAACTGCATTCAGATTTACGAGTGGAAGGAAAAATTGCATTAGTTGGTTGCATGAACTTTGAAGGGCAGATATTACTGCACAAACTCTGCCATCTCGCTTCATTTTTTTAACTATGCATTTGAGTACAGACTAATTTTTTTTTTTAAATATGCTAAACTGGAAGATTAAACAGATGTGGGCCAAACCGTTCTGGATCAGGAAAAGTCATACTGTTCACTTTCAAGTTGGCTGTCCCCCCTCCCCCATATGTACAGACAATAATAGGGTGTGGAATGTCGTCAGTGGCAAACATTTCACAGATTTTTATTTTGTTTCTGTCTTCAACATTTTTGACACTGTGCTAATAGTTATATTCAGTACATGAAAAGATACTACTGTGTTGAAAGCTTTTTAGGAAATTTTGACAGTATTTTTGTACAAAACATTTTTTTGAGAAAATACTTGTTAATTTATTCTATTTTAATTTGCCAATGTCAATAAAAAGTTAAGAAATAAAAAAAAAAAAACTGGCCAATGCCAGTTTCCCCAGCTGGTCAAAACTGCCCACTGTTTCTGGAATGGTATGGAACTTACAGCAAAAGAAACAAAAGTCAGAATCTTTGCTGTTGCCGGGCCCATTGATGTTCATTTATAGAAAATCAGTCAGCTACGACATAAGGCACATCAGTCAGTACCTGTCAGTATGTCACTTAAACATTTATAATTCCAGGCCCAAGAAGAGCCAGGTTGAAAGCAAAGTAGGTTATTATTCCTTTTCCTTTTCTATATCTTGTTCTCAGTGACACACTGTGTTGAAGAGGATCAGAGTGGAGGATTCTCTATTTAAATAAATAAATAAATCTTTAGAAATAAATACAAATAAAAACTAGCATTTAAAACATTCCCAGCCTCAGGCAATTCTAAAAAACAATACAGTGAATAACTTTGCCTATACATTATTCTGAGATGTGCTGGTATATTTAGATAACTTCTTGGGTGTAAAATTGTTAGAGCATATGTTTTTTTTTGGGGGGGGGGTAGTTAAGAGAGTTGGGGGAAGAGGCAGAGGAAGAGGAGGAGGCAGGCTCCATGCTCAGTGGGAGCCCAAAGCATGGCTCTATCTCATGGCCCTGAGATCATTACCTGAGCCAAAATCGAGCCTGATGCTTAACTGACTGAGCCTACCCAGGCGCCCCAAGCATATGTATTTTTAATGTTGAAAGATACTTGTCAACTGGTATCTTAGTCATTTTATTGTGCAAATATTAATATAATAGAGGAGGGAAGGAAGAATGCTCCAGAAGCTTGGAGGACTCTGGTGTTTGAAATGTCTTAAAGTGTTCCATTGATATTGTATATTCTATTTCCCTGAGATAGTTGCAATCAGAGTTATGCCCTGCCCAGCTTTTATACTTTGTTTTACATTTCTGCTTTGAGAGTAATGGCAAGTATTTGGGTTTTGCAGGAGCTGATGACCATTTTCCAGCTACTGCACTGGAATGGAAGCCTAAAAGCCCTTCGTGAAACAAAGTGTTCCCGACAGGTGAGATTTTCCAATTGAGAACGAATTTATGTCCTATGGACTGAGCAGATGGCTTGTTGTCTTCCTAGATTTCCTTTATTTGGATTTTTCTCTGTTTAAATCTGGTACTTTATCTAGTAAGAGCAGAGGATACATGAAAACCAGTCCCATTTGAGCCAGAGACTGACCACATATGCTAAGGAGAATGTTGCTTGCATGTAGGACTGATACCTATACTAAATGCCAGAATGGAGGGATCTTTTAGACTTGGTTTCTAAGTCAAATGCTGAATCTCTCTTCGCACCTGCCCCACCTTAGAATCTGTGCCCTCTTCTACTCTCCATGCAGAAATAAATTTGAGAATGCACTGCTTCTGAACCTCCTTACTAAAGAGAGGTAAAGTTGGTTGCAGCTGGAGGATTTTTCTCACACCCACCAGAAGTCCCCAAAAGACAACAGAAATGATTATAATGTTGGGCATTCAGTCACTTCAGTTTTTTGGTTTAGAAGTTTCTTCTTTATTTTTCAGAAACAAAGTCTCACTATATAAGATATAAGATATATATAATCCTATAAGAAGCATCCCTCCCCCCCCCCATTTTTTTTAATGGCAAAGGCAATTCCCTTCCTGTGTCTTTAATAGTTTTCACCTACTATCCTCCAAGATTTATCCTTCCTTTGTGCACCAGTAGACTTTGAAAAATGACTTTTTTTTTTTTTTTTTTTTTTAGAATTTGCTAACAGGAATTTGTGTGAGGAATAAAGCCTCTACCAGTCAGCTAGATGTGGGTGGATATAAGAGTTTTCCATCTACTGCAGCCCCAGGAGTTTTTAGTTGTTCTCTGGTTAGAAAGTCTGGCTTTCAAAATGTCAAGGATGGAAAAGAAATGAGTAGTTGACAATGGCTTGGGCTATTTTTTCTTTTCCTTTGATTTTATAAAAGGCCTTTGAAATTTGCTGGGTTGGTTATAAACACTTTTCCATGGTTGTTTTTAATTTGTTAAGGTCATAAATAAATACCACATGTTCCTGAAAATAAAAATAAGCAATGCATCCCCTCTACAAGATCTTCTTAAAGTGTATCCATCAAACCTATACATGATGTTATGATGCATTGGGAAATTTTTCACATGAGAATTGACAGGTAGTGACTAATTTTGAATTATTAACAGAAAAGAGAATGTACATGAAGGTACCATTATGATATCAATAATGCCTACGTTCCACAGTACACTTTTAAAGTTCTTTCTGTAGTTTCTGTGAACCATTTGGACTGCCATCTATCTTATGTTAACAACACAGCAGTTAGGAAGTTGATTCTCCTTGTTTCTAAGCGTTGTCCTGACTCAAAGCCTCCTGCTCTCTGCAATGGGTGTGACCAAACCAAATTCTGCCCTAATCCTTCCATATAATTGTTTCTGTCTCTCTGTCTTGCTGAAGGAGATAATGCTGGGCAGAAGAGTTCAAATAATAAACGAGGTGATGTTCATGCATGAAGGAATGTATTTTCTTTTTTTTTTTTTTTGATTTCAGAGGCACTTTATTTTGTTATATGGTTTTTTTTTAAATAAATTAATTTTTATTGGTGTTCAATTTACCAACATACAGAAGAACACCCAGTGCTCATCCCGTCAAGTGTCCCCCTCAGTGCCCATCACCCATTCCCCGCCACCCTCCGCCCTCCTCCCCTTCTACCACCCCTAGTTCGTTTCCCAGAGTTAGGAGTCTTTATGTTCTGTCTCCCTTCCTGATATTTCCCACACATTTCTTCTCTTCCCTTATATTCCCTTTCACTATTATTTATATTCCCCAAATGAATGAGAACATACACTGTTTGTCGTTCTCCGATTGACTTACTGCACTCAGCATAATACCCACATCAAAGCAAATGGTGGGTATTTGCCGTTTCTAATGGCTGAGTAATATTCCATTGTATACATAAACCACATCTTCTTTATCCATTCATCTTTCGATGGACACCGAGGCTCCTTCCACAGTTTGGCTATCGTGGACATTGCTGCTAGAAACATCGGGGTGCAGGTGTCCCGGAGGAATGTATTTTCGAACAAAGACATTTTCTAGCAAGGTCAGAGTTCTGTTTGTGAACATTTTTGAGTCATTCTTGGTGGGAATGTTTTGACTCAACCTGAAGTGACCTTGCTTTGCTTGACCAGGTTAGCCCTTCATCTGTTTTAAGAAATGTGTATTGAGATTTGCCTTCAGTTTGTGAACATCAGAGAGGTCCAGTTGTTGGCAAAACTCCTATGGATATGAATGTGGGGGGTGGCAGAGACAAAGGAAATGAAATGTTGGAAGGCCATGAACACAGGTGCCTTTGTTGCTCTTCACTGACACTCTGGACTTTGTCTCCTTGGCTCCCAGGAAGTCATCTCCTACTATTCCCAGTATTCCCTAGATGAAAAGATGCGCAGTCATATGGCCCTGGACTGGATCATGAAGGAGAAGGAGTCACCAGGAATCCTCTCTCAAGAGCTCCGGATGGCCCTGAGGGAGTTGGAGGAAGCCAGGAAAGCGGGACAAGAACTGCGGTTTTACAAAGAAAAGAAAGAAATCCTGAGTTTAGCCCTGACTCAGATCTACAGTGATCCTGACACCTCCTCACCCAGTGATGATCAGCTAAGCCTAACGGCTCTTTGTGGCTACCACTAGCAAGGCCAGATGCCGGCTGCCTCAAGGTTGGCAGAGGCCAGACTCTTAACATTAGAGAGCTCAGTGAAGGTCACTGGAGGCTTTAGCACCTATAGCTACTACCTGAAGGCTGTACTAATTCTTCCCATCCATTCCATTCCGAGAATCTGAGAGTAGTAGGACCCTTACAGGACCCACCATCCCACTCGATGCAATTTTCCCATTGTGCTTTCAAGAGTTTCTCTTCTTACTGAAAGGATGGAGATAAGATTGTTTGAAAAATACTTTCCAGGTTTGGCTTCAACCTAAAGTCCTGTTGACATGTGCCTTGCTAGATTATAAGGGTTGTTTTAAACAATAGGTCAGTGTAGTATCCCCCAAAAGAACATTAGCCTGGTCTGGGGAAAGTAGCATGATAGCAATTTTTGAAAATACTTGGGACTAAATAAACAATGTAGAAAATATGCACGGGTCAGGGTTTCTTCCTAAGCTTCATAAGCTAAGAGATATTTATACTCTACTAGGTGTAACCCAAAATTACAGTCAGTATTATATCTGGACATCCTGCTATCAAAGATCCTAAAGTCATAATGGTATGAAAATACTTAAGTTTAATTTGGCTTAAAATGCCAGTAATAATAATTTTTAAAAATCTACACTCTTCCATATGAGGATGTCAACCAGAATAGTACATTCACTTGTATTCCTCAAGAAGAATTAATATCTAATTTTTATGAGCCCTGCAATCAGTCATGCTCATTTTTAATTTGCAAATAGATTACTTGAATTGATTTGTTTCTACTTTTGCCACCACAGTCATGTATCTATAATGGAAAAAATTAATGGCATTTTAAAGGTTAAAACATTTTGAAAAGTCATTATTAGCTTTTAACATGCTTGCATTTCATTAGTTTCTCATGCATTAGAGAAGAATCTTTAGCTGTCTTTTTGTTGTTCAACAACATAAGCCATGAGTAGCTCAAATGTAGTGTCACTTTTAGGTTTTAATTAGACATCTCCCTTTGAAAATGGCTTGGGTCAATTAACTGATAAGAAAACCAAAAGCAAATACAGACTAATCTTTGGTTAGTTTTTGGTCACTCAGAATGGCAGTGGTATCAATTTTAAACACTTGTAGGAAATTTCATATTTATAACCTGAAGATAACCCTTGCATTTAGTCCAAAATTTCAAAATAAAGAACACAGTTTTTTCAATGTAAAACAAGATTTCCTTTTCTTCATGTTTAAGCAAGTGCAAACTGTTTCCTGAAGGCTAAAACCACTATATTTACATTGAAGTTCACAGATAGTTTAACTTCATATCTAAATGTGCAGATGTAATCATCATTCCTTAAGTTCCCATGAAAATTATGTATACTGATCATGTATTTTGGAAGTAGGCATGAGTGTAAAAAATTAATTTCATATATTATATCTCTCACATTAGGGGAAAATTTAGTTTCATATCTGTCCTAATCAAATGGCTAAAGGTAATACTATATAGTATTAGATAAACTTAAAAATATTGTTTTAACAAATGTCACATTCCTATCTATAATGAGGCTAAATGTCACCTGGAATAAAACTGTATTCCCTTATAATCCCAAAGAGGTATTAGAATTAATATTTGTAAGTTGAATAAATTTTAAAATTAAAGAAGCTTTCTATTTAAAGTAATTTTGTCATAAAGTCATCACTTTTTTTTAAAAAGTCATCACTTTTTAATCATTTCCCATGCTAGGTATGTTTAAAGTAGGTGCATCTTTTCTGCATTTGCAGACTTTGACAATGTCCACCTCAGGCTGGCACCATCTAATTAGATATAGGAACCAGAATCAGCTGGGAAAATACTTAAATTTATTCTCTACCTTACAATCAGAAAAGTGCACCATTGTGTAAACTAAAAGCAGAAGTTCTCCCTTGGCCCATGGCGGTTTTTTTCAGCTGGCCCAAACTGCCTACTCTTTCTGGAATGGTACGGAACCTACAGAAAAAGAAACAAAAGTCAGAATCTTTGCTGTTGCTGGGCCCTTTGATGCTCAATAGCAAAATCAATGCCAGCTAAGACAAAAGGGCTGTCAGTACATCACTTAAGCATTTATAATTCTGGACGCAAGAAAAGCCAGATTGAAAAGTAAAGAAGATTATTATTATTTTTCCTTTTCTGTATCTTGTTCTCCACACAGACACACCGTGTTGAAAAGGATTAGAGTGGAGGATTTTCTATTTAAATACATGGATCTCTGAGTCCTAAACTTTTGTGGTTATAACTCTTTTGAGAATCTGATGAAAGTCATGATCTTTTCCTAGGAAAATAGAGTGAAGTATATACACTCAAATTTGCACAATTTCAGAGAGTTTGTGGACTTCTCCAAAGCGCATGGATTGCTCTGTCCAAGAACCTCCAGTTTAGAACTCTTAATTTTGAGCGCAGACTTACTGTCTCTTAAGCTTTTCAGCAGGGATCCAAGCGAGTTCAGACACTAGCCCCATGTAGCCCATCTCTAAGATAAATGTCATCATCCTTACATACAGAATTGTACTGCATTTTAACAAGAGATAGTTTAATTTTCACAAAATCCAAATGTACCAAAATGTTATGAAAAAGCCACTTAAAGCAAACTGGTCACTAAATGTGTGTGAACCTATCAGAATATTACCAATTTAATGAAGTCATTGTTCCTCTAATGATCAGAATTTGGTTCAAAAGCTATAGTTCACTGATATATTTTCTGCTAAACTCATTCAGTTAGTTACCTCTAGAAAAGGAGAAGAAAGAAATCACAGATATTCCTGAAATGCCGTACCTACATCAACTTTGAACTGATCATTAATGTCTCAGGAAAAAGAGAAAGAAAGCATAAATATCTAATACTTCCCTGTTTCTTTGGGGAGAAACTTTTGAAGCTAGCAGTATTGATGTAGTTGACTATCTCTCAAATGCTTTAGAGAGTTCTGAGCTATATCATGCCATACTTTTCTTTCTTTCCAAAGAACTGAAGAAGTCAGATGAAGATTATTTCCATTATCCTTGACTACGTTTACAAGTAAACACTATTCAAGATATTATCACTTATATATTGTTGATACTTTTTTGTTTTTGCCTTACATAAATGCAGATATTTTCTTCTTTGGTATCTATGGTGTTAAAGAGTGAATATTGTTTTTAGCCAGGGCTCTTCAGAACATGAAAATCGTTTTCTCTACTACAGTGGTTCTCAACTTTGCCTACACATTAGAAATACCCAAGGAGCTTGAAAAAAATGCTAAATGTCTAAACTATATCCAGACCAATGAAATCAAACTCTCTGGAAATGGGGCCCAGGCATCAGTATTTCTTAAAACTCCTCGGGTCATTTCAATGTGCAACAAGGTTTGAGAATGTCTGCCCGACCCAGGAAGGTCTGGCTCTTAGGTCCTTGGCCTAACCAGTGGGAGCTATTACTCCACTTGGTCTTGGCCCCAATTCATATGTTGAGCTAGGTAGGACCAAAATCTTTTGCTTGAGCAACAGGCTTTCCTAGAGCCCAGAGCTAAAGCAGGGCAAGCACATGCATGTGTGTGTGTGTGAGTATACTTACACACACTATATCTTAGCAGTATAGACAGATTCTGCCCCAGGGTCCAGGCTTGCTTTCTCAAGCATGATACATGAAATATCCATACCAGAATCATCTGGGGTACTCATTTAAAAATACAAGTTCCTGGGCCACACCCTAGACCTGCTGACCAAATTATAGGAGAAGGTCTGGATGATTTACCAGGTGTTTCTGATCAGACTTAAATTTGAGCTCTTTTGGCCTGAAGCTACCTAACACATCCTTTGGTGGGCAGCACAGCTCTGCCCCTTTGGACCTAACCACCTCTTATGGTAGAGTGCAGAAAGGAATAAAGGAGAGAAGGGAATGTTGCCTCTCTACCCTTTTTGGAAGCTGGAGAAAAACAGAAGGGGCAAAGAGATATGGCTGCCTTTTTTCTACCAAAAGAGTACCTTCCACCCTTTTATCACTTTGGCCTTAACATTTGGAATTACTTCTAATCCCTTTACTAGAGACCGTGGAAAGATCTTTTAGCTCATGGTTAAAGTCGCTCCTTTAAACCTGACTAAACCCTGGTAGCACATTGTACCTTGGAACAAAGTAGGTTGTGGGAAAGGTAAGCAGAAGCTCCTTGAGAGCTGTTGACTTGCCAGTGGTTTGCAAGTGAAAATCCAAGATTGCTATCTATTTATAGCAGTTCCCAATTTTAGCAACAATTACGTACCATAAATACATTTTAAGTCAGTTGTTCAACCCTGAGGGTGCATTTATCTATAGAACAAGGTCATAAATGGTGGCAAGTTTCCCAAATGAGCCTATATAAGCAGTAGGGTACCCCCAAACATTGATCTATGGGACCTCATACATCCTCTAGGTTGCGAGTGAGCAGGGGACAATAGAACAAGGGCAGCTGTGGGTCTAAGGCATAGTATTGATAACCCCCCCGGGGCATATTTCTCACTCACAAACTGGATCTCCAGGTTCTTTATTTTCTCTTTGTGCCCCCCATAGATTACCTTGCCAATACCCTACCCACTGCCATCACTTGTTGCTTCTTCCTTTTTTTAAAAAAAGATTTTATTTATTTATTCATGAGAGACACAGAGAGAGAGGCAGAGACATAGGTGGAGGGAGAAGCAGGCTCCCTGTGGGGAGCCCAATGCAGGACTCGGTCCCAGACCCCTGGGATCACGACCTGAGCCAAAGGCAGATGCTCAACCACTGAGCCACCCAGGCATCCCAACTTGCTGCTTTTCCAATCATGGTTTCCCAACTTGCTGCTTTTCCGAACATGGTTTTATGCTTCTTCTACTTGCTGATGTACTGAACAAAAGGTAACTTTTTCCTGCCTTCTTACAAACTGAAAATTTCTAAGAGTTGGTATCACTAGAGAAACAGGAATATTTGTGTGACCTGAAAATGGCAGCTACTAAGCTTCTCTGCAGACTGTTTTCAGTGTGTAGAGAAGTGAGGAAAGGCACAGGCACCCAAAGCAGGACTACACTGAGCACAGTAGCCACGGAGCCTATCCCATGCACCCATACTCCTACGGTTTCCTGCTTCTTTGGTGTTCTCATTAGGTTCCACATGACACTGCCCTATACTGATCACAGCTGCCCTGTAACTGGCCAGTGATTCTGGGTAATCTAGCTCAAAACTCCAAACTGGACTGATCAGGAATGTGAACTAAGAAACATGAAAGGAATTTGCAGGTTGAGTTAGGAGGGGAAGTTGGAAGTCATGTTCATGACTGTGCAAACTGAAGTGAGGAGGAAGAAGGAACAAGGAGTTAGTAGAGAAAGCTGCTCAGTAGAAAGAGGAGACACTAATGGGTGCAGAGAGCAGATGCAAAGAGAGGCAGAGACTCAAGGAGAAGGTAAAAGCATGAAGCCCATGAGGGGATGGCAAGAGCTGCTGGCCAAAGTGCCCTGCAATAAATTTTCTTATGGTTTTATCTGAGTGGATCACATACCTTGCAGCCCAAGAAAACGGACCCTATTCATTCAGAGCAAAATCACACAATATTATTCTGGATTTATTATATTCAGAGAAGACCCAAAAAACCAACATGAGGAAGAGCCTCTTCAAGTGATAAAAATGCTGCTGAGAAAAGTAAGTCTAAAACTGGTTGGTGAGGGATCCCTGGGTGGCGCAGCAGTTTGGCGCCTGCCTTTGGCCCAGGGCGCGATCCTGGAGACCCGGGATCGAATCCCACATCGGGCTCCCGGTGCATGGAGCCTGCTTCTCCGTCTGCCTGTGTCTCTCTGCCTCTCTCTCTCTCTCTGTGACTATCATAAATAAATAAAAATTAAAAAAAAAAAAAAAAGAACTGGTTGGTGACAGAGTTAACATTTTCCCCACTCACTGCCCCTCCCACTCCACTGTGAGGTCTCACAGTAGTCAGGAGTCCTTCAAACTATTAAATAAATTTATGTGTTACGTGTTGATCATCCTGCCCTTGCTCCCCTGCATAGAAATTCCTGTGTTCTCATGTTCTACAGGATGTATGATCACAGAAGGAAAACAGGACTCTATTTTGAAAAAGATAGAATTCATAACATCCAATAACTGTTGTTCTCTTAAAAAATTAATTACCTCAGGAAGCTAATAACAAGCTCTGACAATGCTCAAAAATATAACCTTTGCCAAAGACATTCCAGTCTTGGACTTGTCTTTGGAAATGGTCCTCTGAATCCATGTGAACAAAGGAAGAAGAAAAGCAGTGTCTTTTGTTGGCTGAAAGCTCCTTGCCGTCCTGAACTGACTAGTTTATTTTAGCATCTGGACCATTAGATCAAATACTTAGCAGGTGCTCAGTGAATATTTCTTGAGTAGAATTTGTTATCAGTGGGTTGGTGCCTTCCTTACTCCTTGATGATGAGTTCATTCATTCACCAGACCTGGTTTTTTTCCTACTGGACTAGTCAAGGACTCACTTGGTTGTAAGGTAGAAACCCAAATCAAACCTACTAGGCAAAAGGGGAATTTATTGGCTTGTGACACAAGAGTTTCTGCTCCAGGTCCCGTCTGTATCCAGGAGCACAAACCAGGACTTGGTCTCTCTCGTGACAGTGATGTGTACATATGTGCATCTATGTGTATTATTCCTCATTTCTCAAAGCAGCTTCCTTTTATGTTGGCCCTGTTTTTAGGCAGACTGTCTCCTTGGAGCAGCAAGATAGTGACCAGCAGTTTCACACTTCCCTCATAGCAGCAGAAGAAATTCTCTTCCCAGCAGTTCAAATCCAAATCCCAGAACCGAGCACTATAGTGGTGTTTTAGTTCGATCAATCCCTGTGCCATTCCCGAGTCACACATCTGTCCCTGTCCCCCTAGAACCTGTGGTCAATTCATCCCACCTAAACAACATAGGCCTAGTAGAGAAGGAGGGAAATATGGGTTCAGTTACCAAAGTGAGGAGATAGGACCATTTCCCAGGTCATTTAAAAAGCATTTCCCTGGAGAGGCTTCAGAGGCAGAATGAATAGAAGAAATGCACTCTCCAACCATGAATTGGGGAAAAGGATTCTGGGTAGACAAAAAAAATAACAGATGCCCACTATGAATACATTGTACCATTTCCAAAAGTCAAATCCACCCTCAAAGGACAAATTTTGTCACCATTAAGGATGTTCAAAAGAACATTCCCCCCTGAGGGGAAGTCTAAAAGTGTTTCCAGACCAATCACATCACTGTAATAAGCATACAAGTTCTGTGAGGACTCGCCTGAAGGGGCCAATACTCATTTATATGTAAGCGTTCTTGTCATGTGGAGAAGCCTAATCACTCGCATTAATCTGCAGTCACACTTCATACATCTTCCATGCTGATGAATTGTTGCCATGCAAGTGAGTCAGGAAATTTCCTCTGGTCTATTTCTGGTGGGCCCTGGCTTTCATTATCAGTGGCTACTAATGCTACTTAATAGAAAAGAAAACAGTTGATACCACCGAATGAAAATAGTTGTGGCAAAACTGGACAGTTCATAGCCTGGATACTTTATTTGCCCCTACTTATGACTGAGCCCCTTGAAACCTTTAAGAATGGCTCCACTCTGACCCATGCATTGTGACATAGGCAGTCATAAAATGATTTTGGAAACAGTTTATTCTGAGGCAACCCATGGTGTTTCTTCCAGATATTTCCATGTTTCCAGGTAGTGATTTGTTAGTTTATGTCTAGAAGTGAGTAGGCTGTACTTAGTGCAAGCAGGTTTTCATGGGGAAATTTTGAAAACACAGGAGTCTCAGTGAAATACCAGACCACACGGAGAGTTGAAAAGTCAACCTGAAACCATAATGAGTTAAAACTAAAAAAAGGGGGAGTGATTTTACCCTTTCAATTAATCTTCTCTGAAAGGACCTGGGAATTTTATTTATTTATTCACTGTGGCTACTTAGATTTTTTAAAATGTGTTTTGGCCACAAGGCCACCAAAGCAAATAAATCAAAAAAAAAAAAAAAAAAAAAAAAAGGAAAGGAGAGGAGGCTCCAATTCTCCTAAAGGCTGAAGTGGATTGGTTTATCCTAAATGATGACTCACATCCATATGTTTGTTAAAGATTGGGTCACTAAGGTAGTCAATTAGAGTTAAGACAAGCTTCCCTCATACTGCCTTTCCTCCAGAGCACTCTAACTGGGAATATGTTTTGCATCGTTTTTATTTTCTTCATGGAAATCCAAGGACAGTAGCTCCTTATCCAGTTTACCAGTTGTTTGTGAAAAGCCAAGGGGGCTCAGCCCTCACTCTGCTGAAAAGAGGCTTCAGTAGGCTATGTCTCGCCACCAGAGCAACTTCGTCCCAGGCATTGCAGGTGTCACACACATTGACAGTAGGGTTGGCAGGGTCTAAAATGAACGGCCTAAAATAAAACAGAACAAAACACAAAACTATCCATGTCTGAACTCAGTTTTGATTTGTTGCATAGTGAGAAAAGGGAATGTCAGAGTTCAAAAAGGAACTTGGTGCAGAAAAGGATTCTGTGAAGGGTGGAAGCAAGTCTGCGGAGGGCTAATATCTATCAGAAAACAGCATCTTGCTTCTGCTCCCCCAACTCTGACTCCCTCTCATTTTTCCTCTTTACCTTGGGAGGCATTTCCTCCCTGCTTTCAGCCTTCAATTTCCTCTTCGTTTGCCATGTGTATCCACATTTGATTCATTCTACTCAAATTCCTCATAATTCACACTTGAGAATTAAAGTTCTGTGAGAAGTAATCAAAGGGAATTGGTTTTGTGCCAATTAAGGCCTTCTCATTTTACAGTGTATCACAATAGAACTATCTCTGCTCTGGATTTTCTTTTTTGATGGCAAATGTGCTTCTTCTATCTTCAGGGCATAGGAAAGATAAATAGTTACCTTGTGTGTTTCTGGTTCACCTTTACAAAAATGGGAAACTTGGGATGGTAGTGTCTGTGCCAAACAACATCGATTTCTGCATATCGAACCAGAAGTTTGAGGACTGCCCTCATTCCCTGCACCAGGCTGAAGAGCAGGGGCTTTCCTGCCAGTTCCCAAATGTGAATGGTGAGGAGCTCCACTGTGTAGGATGAGGGAAGTCTCCGGAACCTAGAGACACAGAATGAAGGACTGTCTGCTTCCCTTAACCCAGAGGATGAAGACAGATTTATCCACTTACGAGAAAAATTTAAGCTCAACAGGCAATTTACAGAAGAAGAAATCCTATTTCCAATCTCACTGTTGATCAAACAATAATTTTTCCACCAATCAGATGGGCAAAATATAAAGAGGTATAATATCCAACACTGGTGAGTTTGTGAGAAAATAGACATACTCTATTGGTGAGACTATAAATTAATACAGTCTTTTTTGTAAATTAATGCAGTCAAACTCTATTTGAATTTGATATGTTCCATCCCTTTCAATAGCATTTTCCATTTCTATTCCTTCTGTAGAAAATGTGACTAGTCTGACTTGACCACACACTGGATTTTGAAGACTTAGATTTAAAAAAAGGAAAATACTCATTATTACTTTTTATATTGATTGTATGTTGAAATGATAATATTTGGGGCATAGTGAGCTAAATATATTATTAAAATTAATTTCATAAAAAAAATTAATTTCATCTATTACTTATTACCTTTCTAATGTAGCTACCAGAATATCTAATATTGCATATGTAGTTTGATTTGAACCACAGCAGTGATCTGTGCTATGCTGTCATTAAAAGAAAGTAGATCTCTAAGATCTCTCAGTACAGATATAAAAAGATACAGGTTAAATGAAAAAACAATTTTCATAGTGATACACAAACTGCAAACCCTTTGTATTTTTTTAAAAAAACCAAGCATATGTAAAAAAACAAATTTGGCAAAATATGTCCTAAACATTGTTAGAATTTTTTTACATTAATTTTTAAATTAATTTTTTTAATTAAAAAATTTTTTTTCTTACATTAATTTTTTAAATTGTAGTTTATGTACATCAGGGAAAAATAAAATAAAAACTAAAGCTGAGGGTTAAAAACAAACTCATGGGAGGAAAGAAAAAACAGAGAATTTCAGGATTTCATGTTGGTTGCTATCCAAATATGTATTTTTGCTACCCTGGCATTCATTAGCCATAGTAATCTCTTTTGAGGATACGTTGCAAAATCAAGCAGTTTTTTCCCTAATAGAATGGAGACATTTTCTTACTATCACTATTGGTCATTTGTTTTTACTTCAGTAAAGGAAATAGGAAAAACTAAAATTAGACGAAATATTTTATCCTGGTAATGGGACAGCAAGCTAGATTTCAGCTGATCAATAATTCATTTCTTGCAATACACCCTTAGGGGTTGACAACAACAAACACCAGACCTCAAATCCATCTCCACTTGAACCAGCTGATACTCCCATGTGCCAAAAGCAAGCCACGGTTGAAAACCACTCAAGCAGGAGATGCTCTTCATATTTCATGAGAGTAAATTTAACGGGGGAGAAAGACATTTTACGGCATGTTTACATGTGTACTTACATACCTCTGATACATGTTCACACTATCCTGGGTTCTATTTTAGCCATTTAACATTGTTTCATTTAACCTCTTCCAGGTATTACAATGCTCCCAAATTTGCCTTGAATAGTATTTCATCATAGTTGGTGTGCAAGTTTATTTGCTCTTCAGGGGCATTTTTGTTGTTCCCAGTTTTCCTTACCTTAGGCAGCACTATTCTGAACATATTTACACAAATTCCTTTTTTAAATGTGATTTATTTTCTCTAAGGTTAGTTCTCTAGGTATTTCTCAATTCTTTTTTTAAACTTATATTTTATGTACTCTTTCTTTATGACATATTTTTAATGTCATAAATGGCCTCAACTCTTTTTTTGTAACTGAGTAATAAATAAACATTTTTTTTTACTTTTTACTGTCACTTTTTTTCATATAAGGGAATTACCTTGACAAATGGTTTGAATATTTTAAAATCCTTAACACATAATAAATGTTTAATACAACATTACCAGATTACTTTCCCAAAATAGAAAACCAATTACCATATTATAACATATGTGGTCCAATTTCCCCACAATACCACCTTTTCAAGTCTTAGAATTATTGTTCTGCTATATTAATAAATAAGTTTATTTTTGCAGACCTATAAATGGTCTCCATTAAAAAAAAAAGTGTTAGATTTCAAAACCAGTCCTGTTATCCAACCACGGATCTACTTAGGTAGGAAGCTTTATTTCTTTGTTCTTCTGTTCTATTTTTTAATAATACATTTTTACTCAACCAAATAAGAAAAAAACATATAGAATGTTTAAAGATGTTTAGATACAGGAGGTAATTATATCAAAGTACTATATGTTTTTGCAAAGTGACTAATGATTTCAATGGTAAACAGAAAAATACAGAGTATAGAGAGTGTGCGATTCAGATGAACAAATCAGGATTATTAGCAACTTTATACAAAGACAAAGAAGACATAATCCTTGTAGAAAGTGCCATATATAAGTATCTTATAGTAAAATCCCTGTCTCTGCTATTTCTGCCAAGTGGAGAGAGTTCATTTCTACTTCTTTATCAAAAGTTTATCTTTAAATACTCAAACGAGTCCCTGAGTCTCCCTCCCATCCCTTCATCCTAAATTAGAGCTTGTTCCTACCAAAGGCAAGGAAAGATACAAGAACACGGGCGTATCAACTTGTGAGGATCCCCCCTTCTCTGAAAGACAACTCGGCCTCTGACTGAACTGGCCCCAGGAAGAAGGAACAACTGGAGCTCCAACAGTAAACATCCCATTCAAACATGCTAGTAGTTCCCCTGAGCTTTTCCCTGCACCTTCGTTCTTTGTGTCAATCCATCTGGTTATGCCACTGAATGTGTTTGTTTCTGTTCTCTGGTTCCTACCAAACCATTATATTGTTTTGGAATAACGTAATATAGATGTTCCTATTCTGGACATTGCTTTCTCTCTCTCTCTCTCCGTATATTCCCTCTCCTGTGCCTACCAAGGAAAGAGGTAGGGCCTAGAAGTATAAAGGAAGGAAAGGGATCTGAAACGAGGAAGCGCCCATGGTGCCCGTGCTGGCTACATACTTATTTTCCTCCGTGGAGTTGGCAAAAGATGTCCTGAACCAGTGTACCATTAAACGAATGAGCTCCTTCACCCTCATCACAGATGCCTTGACAAAATCCACTTGGTATGGCAAGAGGGCCAAGGCCCACAGCTGTGCCATTTCACTGTCGTGACAGAGGTACAGTTGGCGGTAAAGGTGAAGTCTCAAATCTGTGAACACCAAGGAACAAAGACAGTTGTGAGAATTTGCTCCCTCCTCTCTTTTCTTGGTTTCCCCTGATACAAAGGAGCTCTGATCAATTAGACCTTGGTCAGTTAAAACAAAGCAGTTGTTTTCTTTTTAGGAAAGCTGTTCGAGTTTACCCAAGTAATTAAAAGAGAAAGCTTCAAACATCATGACGCTGGAGCAGTTTGAATGGAGCAAACTCTGGTACAAGAAAATCTAATGAGGCAGATTTTCTGTCTATTCGTGGAAGAAGTTTATTTCCCAGAAGCAGATTTCATTACCTTATGCAAATATCATCTCCATGTAAACTAAATGTCACCAGGCTCTCTGGAAATAACTTCCATAGTCCCCCTTGGTTAATATCTAAATTGTTCCTATTCGTATACGTTCTTGCAGAAGAGATCCCACCACCTGGACGCTGGAGGAAATTTATTATATTTATCAAGGTAGAGATGATTTAAAAGATGTATTTAGATCAAATTTAAAACAAATAATCCACTTCAGTTAGTGATATACTATGAGGGAGGAAGACTAGACTAAATTGGCAAGAATGTTCAAATAATCATCGACGACTTAATACTACAATCCCCTAAAACATCACCTTGGATTGTGCTTATTCTATTTGTATGGAATATAAATGTTTAGTATCTTTCATCTTAATCTATTTAAATTTTCCCAATTCAACACAATTATAAGTTCTAATATGAATTTATTTTGGACAGCCCTTGTAAGTACCTATCCTTTTGCCCAACTAAATTGTCACACCATGACACACTAGTTAATCGTGGCAAATTTTGAATCTACAATACGTATTTTAAAGTTAACTGCCCAGTAACTTTATTTTACTTATAAAATACATTTTACAAAAAAATTAAACACTTATATATAGTTTGATCTGGATTCCTAATTTCAAGCATATCTCTACAGTCTTTTCATACTGGTCCAGCCGTTGAGGACCAAATCAGAGATATAATAGTGGGTTGATTATCAACAGGTTAGAAAGTAAAATCGAATTTCTATGATAGATATAAACGAATAGAGTTATATATGGAAAGTACTCTTACCAAGGCATATTATAACAAATCTATTCTAGTCCTAAACTTTCCAAGCAACAGTCTATTAAAAAGACCTTTCAGTTTTACTGGGAGGCTCTCTGCCTTTCTTAGCAATCAGACTTGGACAGAAACTCCGATTTATGATGATAAAGACACAATAATTCAACTCAAATTTTGGTACTCAATAGGCATGTCAGGTATTTGGTGACCTACTCTATCTGATAAGATGCCATGGCTGACCCAGGGATTATCTACTCAAAGCCACTACTATATCAACATTTCCCCTCCCTCAAAGTTCTTCACTGGCAGGAACCCAAGTTAGTGGTCTCTAACTCATTTTTGAGGCTTATGATTTTTTGTTTCTACTCTGTGTGACTTAGGCGAGTTTATTAAGCTTCATTTTATCATGATCATATCATCATCATCACTTGTAAAGCAGGAAGACTTAGCTCCCTTGCTTTGAATCAGGTACTCTTCTAAGTGCTTTATAATCATTAACACATTTACTCTTTTACATCTCTGAGATACAGGAACTATTATTTTCTCCAGCTTACAAATGAGGAAATAGAGTCAGAGAGGTTGAGTAGATTCCCCGAAGTCAGCATGGCTGGGGTGTTAAGCCATCTGTTGTCACCCTACCGCCTTCTATTGCAGGTTAGACCTGAGCCCAAATGCTTCCTAACAGTGGCTAATTCAGTGGTTCTCAGACTTTAATGAGTACAGGAATCATGTGGGGATCTTTGGAAACCAAGTTTCTGATTTAGCAGGTCTGGGATGGAGCCCAAGATTCTGTATGCCTAGCAAGTTCCCAGGTGACACTGGTAGTGCTGATCTGTGAACCATATCTGAAGCAGGAATGTTGTCAATCACAGTCTTATCAGATCTCATGGCCCTGGGCTGCTCTGTGGCACATGGGTCATGCTGTTAATTGTCCAGCACATATGCAAGATGTGCCGGCAATAACCTCAGGACATCTGTGAAGATTTTGATCATCTGAGTCTCACTCTGACAATTTGTAGCAACATTTAGTTGCCCACAGAAATTCCTTGGAATCCTAGGACTTGTCTGAGTTGCTGGATTGTTGTTGTCCTGTAAAACCCACTTCCCATCATCAGGGGAGAGAAGCAGGACTACATAATAATTCTAGGATTTTTCAATTCATTTCACACAGCTGTGCTCAAGAACTTAGGGGACTCAGAAGCCAGTGTAAAAATATGCTTTGGCTCCTCTGGGAGACATTTTCACTCGAGAGCTACTGATATAGCCTCAAATCCTCAAGACAATTACCAGGAGCTGCTGTTGGCTAACAATTGTGCTTTTGAAGTCTGTGCAGGCACACACATGAAAGAAAGCATTTGCATAAATATGAGAGCTTCGTGAGCCTATACAAGACTTAAGGAGATGGAGTTATCTTTTTTTTTAATATTAATTGTGCCAAGCATGTTATCACATGACTTCAAACCATTGCTAATTCTTGCAAGTATCTCTGTTTTATAGATGAAAAACTGAGGCTTGAAAGTTTCAGAGTTACTTGGCTCATGAATCTCTTCTCTATAATATATGAGCTCCAGAAAAACAAAAATCTTGAACTCTCATCTAATTCATTGTAAGTAACTAAGAGCACATGGTAGATATTCCACAAATAATAGTAGAATGAGATAAATGAGAAAATCAATGAAAATATTTAAGATGTCCTACTAAGCTATAAGCGGATCACTGGTCACATGTTGGCTCACGAGCTGCAATGGCATTTTCAGTTCCAAGCTATTGACTCAAAAGAAGACATATATAAATGTTTCTAGTCAAGCAAAATCCTAGACTCAACTCCCAATTTCTCTGGAGAATATATATACATCTACATAAATCACTTAGTCATCTGAGACTCTGCTTGGGCTACTATAACAAAATACCACAGACCAGTTGGCTTAAACATAGAAATTTATTCTCTCACAGTTCTAGAAGCTGAGAAGTCCAAGATCAAGGTGCTGGTAGATTCGATTCCTGGTGATAGGTCTCTTCCTGGTTTGCAATTAGCAGCCTTCTTGCATGGCCCAGAGAGGAAGCTCTGGGGTCTCCTCTTCTTCTAAGGGCTCTAATACCATCATGGGGGTCCTAGCCCCATGACCTCATCTCAAGCTGACTACCTCCCCAAGGCCTCTCCTCATAATACCATAACACTGGGGGTTAGGCCTTCCACATGTGAATTTAGAGGGGCCCATAACAGGGCCTTCATTTTCTTGCCTAATGGAGATACTCTGTTCTCCCTTTTTATGTGTATGACTAAATTTTATATTTCATATCTCATTCCAGATACCACAACACCTTAGGGATAAAAACAACCTCGACAACGGCCATAACGATGTCATTCTATGACTCTGTTCTTCTCATTTCACATTTCTTTAGGGAGTTCCCTCAAATTCCTCCCCTATCTAAGATGCCCCCTTCGACTCTCTCACACGTGCTTGCAGACTCTTTACCACATGCTATTGGCCATTACCATCTTCTCCCCCATCGTTTGTGCTGTCTGGTGTCTTCTGTGGCTGCTGTTACCAAAAGCATTGATGATCCTACCAAAACCAGCAGTACCATCAGGGGTGGCCATGCCTGCCAAAGTCACAACTGTTTCTGCTAGTACAAGGAAAGTAAGAGCATCGAGGAGGGGGGCTTGTTCTTGCATCTTCACAAGTCCAAGTGAGGGTGCCTCTCGGCTGCTCAGGCCTTCTGGATGCCCTCCTTGCTCACACAATCACCTCTGAGCTGTACTCTGCCACTCAGGCTGCAAAGCTGCCCTGACTTGAGCTCTGGCTGCCATAGCAGACAGCCAGGATGCAGCTCTTCTGGTGTTAACTCAAAAAAAATTTTTTTGAAATCTTTCTCTAAGAGACAGACACATGGGTCCATTGGTGCTGAGTCCACTGGTGCTGAGTACTCTCTCTTCAATACTGATCTGAAGTTGGACCAAAGTTGTGTTTCTAATCCATCTTTCCCACTGGGGGAGACTTGTTTACCCTCCTGAGTCCACCAGATTGTGGCTGAATCCTGGTGCAAACTTTACTTAGGCACAAATAAGGATTCCCACTACAAGAAGCAGCTCCTTGCAGGCATGCCCATACTTCTTTGGCACTCTTTCTCTACTCCATCATACTGACAAATAGTTAGTCCTTAATCACAGTTTTTTTTTTTTTTAAGATCTTATTTATTTATTCATGAGAGACAGAGAGAGAGAGGCAGAGACACAGGCAGAGGGAGAAGCAGGCCCCATGCAGGGAGCCCAATGCAGGACTCGATCCCGGGTCTCCAGGATCACGCCCTGGGCCGAAGACAGGTGCTCAACCCCTGAGCCACCCAGGGATCCCAATCACAGTTCTTAAATTAAAAACTGGCAGCATACAGATGCATGGTGCTTACGTGTTATAGAAAAGTGGCTCCTAAAAACACTACATGTTCCAGTTCTGCTATAGGCAGTCTGGTTCCCTGTTGAGGGGCTCTAATCCCATCATGGATTAGACAACCTGAAAGACAACCTGAATAAGCAGCCATTTTAAGGCTTCCTGTGGAACAAAACAAATACATCCTACCTGTGGAGGGGGCAGGCCCCAGGACGTCACAGCAGGCCATGATCTCAAAGGAATGACTGTGAAGACCTTCCATACATAAAAAATTGAATCTTAAAGACAATGATGCTCTCTTTCCCATTAGGATCCTTAAAAAAGGAACATGACGTGGCATGAGAAATAAAAGAGAAAAAAGAAAACACAAGATGATTTTCAACCATCCTTCCTCTTACTCTAGCTCTGCTACTCTCTTGGCTATTTCTTGAATATTCCAGAAATGTTCCCTCCTCAGGGTCTTCGCAATTGCTGCTCCTATACCTAGAATATGCTCCTCAAAGATCACCCACGTGGATTCAGCCCTGGCTTTATTCAGGCCTCCACTGCCCCATCTGGCCTTACCTGCCCACCCTTTAAAACAAGAGCTCCCTTCCTGTTCCCTGCCCCCTTACCCTGCTTTATGTTTATTCACAGCATTTGGTTACCACTTGGAATTATATTTTTTGCTTATTTCGCTCACACTGGGGTGGTAGTTGAACAAAGGCAGGAGCTGTGTATGCTTTGTTCACTGCCCTGTCCCTAGTATCTGACACATAGTAGGTGATTAACAAGTAATTGTTAAATGAATTATTATCTGAATATGGATTGGAGCACAAGATATTGCTAATCATGAATATGATTAAGCAAAATATTTTGAAAGAAATCAGACTTCGACTTCCTGGTATAAAGGAGTTGTTTATAAGAGGCTGAGCCTCATTAAGTACAACTAAAGGGGCACCTGGGTGGCTCAGTCGGTTAAGTGTCTGCCTTCGGCTTAGGTCATGATCCCAGATCCTGGGATTGAACCCCACGTTGGGCTCCCTGCTCAACAAGGAGTCTGCCTCTCCCTCTGCCACTCCCCCTGCTTGTGCTCTTGATCTCTCTGTCAAATAAATAAATAAAAATCTTTAAAAAAAAAAGAACAACTAGAAAATTAGATTCTAAAAACCATGCATAAGCATATTTGAGAGGCACCAGGGAGTTGATGAAGCTGGGGAAGCTGAGGTCCCATAAGGGTGGGGGCATCAGATCCTGGAGAGGTGGATAGATATTCTGTTGGTTTCTTTCTGGGGACATATGAGATACACTGACCTGGGGAACAGACAAGAGGCTGAAGACATGGATTTCATGTGGCCAAAGAGAAGCTGCTGGTATTAAAGAAACCAGCCGAACTCTGTCAAGCTCATGGGGGTGACATGACGTTAAGAGACTTGGAGACCACAGTCCTGATGAAAAGGGAAGGATGGAGAGCTGAACCTGAAATATGACCTTTTCCCTTAAAACATCTGCTGAATTCTGAAGATGTCTGAGACAAGTATGGTTTAGGAAACAAAGCAGGATGCCTTGAAGATGTGAATGGGAGTGTTGACAGTCTTTCCAGGGTGAACAACATGGTTTATGGTTCAGCCTCAAGGGCTGAGGAGACAAGGCCTAGGGGGAGTCCCTCTGGTGAACATACTAGGGCTGTACCAGTGGTCCATCAGCTTTGCTGCATATTCGAAATACCTGGGGATCCTTAAAAACTAGGATGCTCTCGCCTCCAGACATGTGTTTTTTTTTTTTTTTTTTTTTTAACGGATATGAGGTGCGACATGAGTAATCAGCTCTTATTCTCGCCAACTGGTGAAGAAAGAAAGCATAAACCCTCTTTGGAAAAAGAACATCAGCTGAAGCCTCTAGGATTTTGTATGCACAGTGTCCTGGCTTGAATCTTAAGAAATCACTAGAAATGCCAAGAGACAGGGCTATGGGAGACATGGCCAGACATATGTCAAGTTTACTCTTGAGAATACTCTTGAGAATACTTGAGAATACTCTTGAGAGAGCTTGAATGAAGTATTAAATCCCTCGAGGAGTTCAGTGTTCTATCTAGAATGGGTCAAGGTTAATGAGAATGTCAGTGCTACTTTACAGGCACCTTACTGTCCAATGAGTATCCCAACGGATTCTTGCTAATGTTAGATGAAATGAGGCATGAGTCCTAGCAGTGCCCGTTCACGAGCCCTCAGGTGGTATTACTAGCCATTCCTACTCTTCCAACCCAGTCCACGAATATGCCTTGTCTTGTCCACGTCTTATCAGGACAACTCCACGTCCTGCCATGTGGCGCCAAAAGACTATTTCCCAGAGGAGAGCCTGAAGATGCTCTGACTAGATAATAAAACGAAACAGGGATCCTTGTTTCCAAGACCTCTAAGTCAAAGCAATAAGAGATAATGGGGAGAAATCCCCGTCATAACCATAACCACTATAGGCACGACACATTTTACAGCACTGTCTCCTTTAAAAACTGAGAGTATGTTTTCCCACTGTGGTTTTTAAATACTAAACACACTGATGTGTAAAGAGAGGAGCACAGTTCCTCTGGCGTGTAAATGATTTCCAGTACCTTGGGCTTATTGGTCAGGTCTCCTGAGATTTCATTCACCAGCAGGGCCTCGCAAATGACTGACACAGAACAGTTGCTGTTACTGGTAGGTTAAGACATGGACTAGTTTCAAAGGAAAAGAAAGAGTTTTTTTTCTCACATCCATCTCTCACAATAAAGGAACTGAATAGCTTTTAAAATAACAGCAACAAACAATATATCACTGAAAACCAGGCATCAACTGAAACAATAAACTCTACCCTCTCCGTGGGTGGGAGTCAAAACCAACTGTCAGACCCACATATCTGCTTCTTTTCCACGTTTAATTTAATTTTCCCTTCACATGGATTGTGGTATGGTCTTGGTTGCTCTGGGTAGGGGAAAAGAAAGCCTGACAAAGCGCCTGCTGTGTACAGATCTCAGCACAGGACAACACCCTGGACAATGGGCCTCCTTCCCTGCCTTCACAGTCCCTCCTGGGCTTGCCTCTAAGACTCAGCCCTTAGCAAACATGCTCCTTTTCAGCCATTCCGAGAGACAAAACGTGGGATAAAATAGATTCTAGGCTGAATTAAAACAATTCGTCCCTGGAAAAACCACTTGGGGTAAGAGAAAATGAACAGGCACTTGACAGGTGCAAAGGAAAGATGGTGGTTGCCTGGGAATTCAGTTCAACTTTAAAGGATTTCAATTAAACTATTTAATGAGTTGAAAGAACAGAAGGAACACAGATGAGAAAATGAGTTCGCTTGTTTTTAGTTGGGAACAATTAGAGCAAATGAACCAAGGTTTTCAGGGCTATTATTTTTTCATGGGTTTTACTTCAAAACTCATTCTGGAAATCTAAACAGACCTTCCAGGACTGTTTTTTTCCAGGACCAAGGGCACCTGAGATATGGAGGAGGGGGAAAAGCTTTAGGGGGAGCGCGTCCATAAGGTTCTTTGAAGCTGTGTGGGCAAGGAGTAGAGAATAAGGACCTAACAATGAAAAACAAATATTTTGATTCCAAATAAGGTCACCATGAAAAGGATATAGCCTAACTCTTATTTTTAATGTGTCTTTAGAGTACATTAACGTTCTGTTTTGATAAATAATAATAACAATGGTATAATGTACCCCATAGTTTACAAATTTAATGGGGAAAACTTGGAAGAAGCAATGGGTAAAATGAAAAACACATTCTCCCATTTCTCCTTTCTGTTTTCTTTTGTCTTAAAGGTGGTCTTTCTCCATCCTAAGTGTAATCGCATGTGAAACTCCATCATTTCCCTTTCTGCCTTTCCAACCCAATGGACTTCATTATAGTCACCATTATGCCATTCATCTGACGTCTTTTGCTAACTGCCACAATTTAGTAGGTGCTTGGTATTCCTGAAGGTAGTATTTTTCAATAAAAGACACATTCAAGCTACTTCTCTATACTCAGTTGAAGCAAGGGCTCGGTAATGAATCAATTATTTAAATTAAGAAACAGTTCTGGGACATTGTTTTAAATCATTGATCTTATTTTAGAATTCTAGTGGCACACAGCTTGGTCTCTTTTTCTCAGGAAAAAAATATTTTCTTCATTTTACAACAGAGATATTTGCATTTTTCTTCATCCACAATTCACTAGACTGAAAAAAATAACAGAAGATGTAAAAATGAAATAGAAAAATAAATAACAATATGTCAAGGCTTTTTAATTTCTTTTTCTCTTTCTGAAACTTACCAAAAAAACCCAAAAAACAAAAAACAAAAAAAACACCAAAAAACCAGGCCTGATTAGTTCAACATTTGGAGCAAAGACATATTGTGTTTAATGTCAGCAAAGCCACATCAGCAAGAGACCCCAGGATATCGCTGAAGGGAATGTTTATCAGACAAACGTGTCTCAAAGACTCTTGGTACTTGGGGGCACCTTGCCCACCCCTTCCTGTTTGCATTCCTCAGAGTCAGATTTCAGCTAAGGGGATGGAAATTAAATAAAGGTGCGTTGGAGAAGACATAATTAGTCCTTAAATCATGGGATCTCAAATTCATGAACTTTCATTGAAAGTTTAGCTAGAAGTCTTTAAAAAAAAAATGCCTCTGGGGCAGCCTCTCCAAGTTTGCTCCCAAGAATTTAATGTTAGCATACACAAGTAATTATTACCCAATAATGCCCTTTTGTGCCAGGCTAAGAGTTTCCCTTAGCTGACTTTTCCACCTGTGGAATAAAAGAATTCACAGGAACACCTTCACCCAGACCTGTTTCCACGTGAAGTTTGCTTCAAGTTTTCTCTCAGAGTGTCCAACCCTTCTCTCAGTTGTTTCTTGCAATGGTTCACATTGGCAAACACATCACTGAGCAACACGACGTCGATCTCAGAGCGTCCTTGGGTATCGGTCCCCTTTACATAAGAACCACCCTGTAGAAGACGAATGATACAACGTGGGTAAGACCTCAGCTAACCTTGAGGAAAGCACAGATTTCAAGTTGTAGCATTTTAAGGTCAATTAACATTGTGGGGGACACCTGGTGGCTCAGTGGTTGAGCATCTGCCTTTGGTGCAGGGAATGATCCTGGAGTCCCAGGATCGAGTCCCACATGGGGCCCCCTGTGTGGAGCCTGTTTCTCTCTCTGCCTGTGTCTCTGCCTTTCTTTCTCTGTGTGTCTCTCATGAATAAATAAATAAAGTTTTTTAAAAAAAAAACTTAAAAAAATTGACATTGTGGAATAGCTTAAATATGTGCTGTTTAATGCTCCTCACCCTGGAAAAAGAAAAGGACAGGAGAAGGAGAAAGCAATCTATCACGGTCTACTGAGAACTTAGGTCCAGCTATGAACAAGAAAGCATGATTTGCAGAAAAAGCCTGAAAATCCTTAAGACTCAGAGCCACAAGTTCTCAGACTCTTTCTGCTTGAAAGCCACTGGACTGGAAGGAACCTACTGGTGCAGGAATCAAATTCACCACCGCACAGCCTGCAGCTCACGCATGGGCGGGCGTCCCAGGCCCACTGCCCTAACACAAACCCCGCCTGGGACAGTCAGAACCATCAGGGACCGATGGATGCTCTGGTGGACGTTAGTTTGCTGGGCTTCTGAATAGATCTTGGATGATTTTACTAAAGTGTTCTGTAAGTAGAATTAATAAGAATCTACTTCAGATCTCTTGCTAAATGTAATTTCATAAAAGTCAAAACTCGAAGTAATTAACAGTACATTGTTGCCTTCCTTAGCACCCAAGGAAAACTTTGGGCTGCAGGTTCCCAAAGGAATCTCTTCACCAGTAAGAGAAACCTGTGACCTTCGATTTGGGTAAAAGCAACCTGTCAAAGGGAGACGGTGACACATGAAGGGACAATGCAATTTCATGCGACGTTAGAAACCATTCCAAAGCTTGGCTCCAAAGTCCTTCTGTTTCTGCTAGTCACAAGGACTAGCTAACGACTAGCTAACACGAGGGTGTCTCAGGCCCCGCGGGCTCCCCCACAACTTAACTCCATTCTTAACACGGTTCGCACTAGAGCAACTAATTTATGAAACGTACTTCCCATCAGAAATCATAGTGACAAAGGAATATGAGAAATGTAGTTTTTAGCATCCTTAACCTGAGAGCTCTCAATACGCTAATGTACATGCACTGTCGATCTCCAAGAGCAGAGTGAAGGGCACAACAATTCTGCAACTTGATTGTTAGCCCTTGTTTTCGGCCCGTCATGCGGGATGGGACTAGAACGGCTGGCTCCCAGTTTCCAGCTCTGTGCCTGCACCTTATATCTGTAGAGGAAAATACATAGTTTCATGTCCAGGCTTTCCCATAGCTAGTCTAAGGAGGAATTTAATCATACTCATAAGTCCTATTTGCTAGAGAGTTACATTAAAAGATCATTTTTGGCCTTTAATAAATTTTGCTTTAACATCAACCTATGGCCTAAAGATGATTTTATAACAATTATATGTGCATCTGGGGGCATCTTTTAAAATATTAAAAATTTTTCTTAAGGAATTTCCATATCTGACATGGAGTCCAACTCAGGACCCCGAGACTAAGAGTCTCATGCTCTACCCACTGAGCCAGCCAGGCACCCCGATGTGTGCATTTTTCAATGAAGGAGTAGAAAAATTTTTGGAATAAAATGCCCTCAGAACTGCCCTGGATTTTTTTTTTTTTTAAGATTTTATTTATTTATTCATGAAAGACAGAGAGAGAGAGAGAGAGAGGCAGAGACACAGGCAGAGGCAGAAGCAGGCTCCATGCAGGGAGCCTGACATGGGACTCGATCCCGGGACTCCAGGATCATGCCCTGGGCCAAAGGCAGGCGCTAAACCGCTGAGCCACCCAGGGATCCCTGCCCTGGATTTTTTCTCTAGACACTGATTAGAGAGTATACACTGATGGTATTAATGTTAAAAATAATAATAACAATGGGGGGAACCCACATCGTCATTGTTACTTGGATTCCTTTCCTGTGTTCAGGCCATTTTTCTGCAAGGAATGTCCTGCACTCTTGTGGACAACCATTCCTAGACACACCGAGTGGTCTTTAAGTTGACAGGGAGCCCATCAGCGCGGCACCTAATTATTTCCACAGGCAGACTGCTCAGGCATGAAACAGGGCCCTGGGGGACAGGCTCACCCCTTGGCCTGAAATTCCCTTAAGCTTTTACAAATATCGGTCAAGTGTGAGCCAATTCCTAGGCCCTGCCAACGTAAAGGCACTTTCATCCCTTGGGCAAAAACTGCCAATCTTAATGGGCTCCAGGTGTCCCACGGTTGAGTGCCTGTCCCGCCAACCTGAGGCCTACCCTGGCATTTCCAAGGGCTCCCTGGAGGCCGTGTCACCCCACGCAGGAGGCACGCTGGCCTTTGAGCATGTGCCCTTGCCCAGTTGATGTGCTTAGCTCCGGGGGGAGGGACGGTCCCTGGGCTGTGTGTCCGGTTGGGGGGGCCAGGGCTCAGCTCACCTGGATCACCCGGGAGGCGGGCACCGGGAAGCAGGCCCGCAGCAGCTGGAGCAGGGCCCCGACCTCGGCCACGCAGGCAGCGCTCAGAGCACCCGGGGCCGGGTGGATATTTTCATCTGCGAATCTCTGCAGTTCCTGGGGACTCTTACACTCCAGCATATTCTGAGGTGAAAATCCTATAGACATTTGGGCTGCATAGAGACATGATCAGTATTTGGCATACACCGCACAGAAATGATGTGTGTCTAAGGCAAGGATCCAATTTTAAAATATATTTTTAAAGATTTTATTTATTTACTCACCAGAGACACTGGGAGAGAGAGGCAGAGACACAGGCAGAGGGAGAAGCAGGCCCCATGCAGGGAGCCCGAGGTGGGACTCGATCCTGGGACTCCAGGATCACGCCCTGGGCCAAAGGCAGGCTGAGCCACCCAGGGATCCCCAAGAATCCAATTTTATATGCAAATTATGTCTAGTTAATCACCAGGACTACCTCATTGTGGTAACAGGGAGACTGACTCTGCGGGGAGGACATCAAGTGGAGAACCTTCGGTGCCAGGGAGCAAGCTTCACTCCCTGCAGATTAGCTGACATTTAACCCCTGGTCCCTGTAGAGTAATGGCTGAATTTCTCAGAAAACACATATTCCGACATTCGTATGTGAAGGAAAAAAAAACTTTGCTCCAATTTACTAAATTGTTTCAAGTTCCGAAATGAAAAACAGGTCTGTTAACAAGTTTCAACAGAATGATCCCAGGGTAGAGAACTCCACATTAAACCATCTATTAAAAGGTGCGAAACTGTCAGCTTGAAGGCCGTATTGTGCCTCCAGAGTGTTTGGTTTGGCCTGCACAGTGCTTTCAAAAAGAAAAGACTGAGCCAACATCTAGAAATCAGGAGATAGTACATTAAAAACAAAAAAAAAAAAACCAAAAAAAAACAGGGACATCGGGGATCCCTGGGTGGCTCAGCGGTTCAGCACCTGCCTTAGGCCCAGGGCGTGATCCTGGAGACCCAGGATCGAGTCCCGCATCGGGCTCCCTGCATGGGGCCTGCTTTTCCCTCTGTTTCTCTCTCTCTCTCTCTCTCTCTCTTTCTCTCTCTCTGTGTTTACCATGAATAAATAAACAAGTATATATATATATATATATATAAAACAGGGATGTCATAGCTGTGTGTTTGGTTGGAGCCAGAAGAGCTGACGAGACTGACCACATCCTCCACGAGAAGGAAGTGAGTAACTGAATTGCCAGGTTCAGTGAAAGAGGCATGTGAACCAAACTGATGATAGACAGATTAGCAGAAGACGCACACAAATATTACTGGTGTTAACATTTTTTTTTTATATATATGCACAGGCTTCTTTACAGAAAAGAAATGAAAACTCAAAGTAGCCTTGAGACCTGGGGGCTTGTATACCACTTATGCAAAGGACAATAAATGGTGGAGAAGTGACTCGACAAAGGGAAGGGGGCTGGAGCCTCGAAGGCCAATGGACTGTGGGAAGGTGACCAGGAAACATACAGGGGGAACTAATGAAAGATAAAGGTTATGAAGGTTTGTTTATAACGACTCATGTGCCATCTCTAGGCCTCCAAGGAGAAAGGCTACCCTCCTCATCCCAGGCCAGGGAGCGGGAGCCTGGCTGGCTTGCTCTCACGCAGGGAGAGTGGGGTGTTCTTGCTTTTACTGTTTCTCAACTGCCTCACCTCCAAATAATCAGTACACCAAAGTGGCATAATTTGGGGTGGCATATCTGGAGCCGCTTCAACAGCAAAGAAACTTCCATCATTTCTGCATTGGATGGACCAGGGGGGAAAAGAATCCTTCAGTATCTGCAATCACAAAGTAGCCCTCATTCAGGTTTATACAACCAATTCATAGTAGCACTGAAAATTAATTTTAGATTGGCCTCTGGCTGGAGAACTCAAATGCCTTAAAGAATTCGTTAATTCTCTCTCGGAACGAACTTTCTTATTTTTTTTTTTCTCGGAATGAACTTTCAAGCATATATAGAACATTCACAAGAATGGAATGTATACTGAGCTATAGATAAAACTCAGCTCATATCAGAGAACTAATATCCCACGGATAACGTTCTCTGGCACCGTGTGATTAAATGAGAAGTCGGTAATAAAAATACCTAAAAATATACCATGCTTTAAGAAATTTTAAGAAATACATACTTTAAATAAAGCATGGCTCACAGAAGAAATCATAACAGAAATCAGAACATACTCAGAACTAATCAGTAACAAGAAATTTTATTTTATTTTATTTTATTTTATTTTATTTATTTATTTATTTATTTATTTATTTATTTATTTATTTTTAAAGAAATTTTATATCAGTGCTCAAGGAATACATGGCCCCTGTTTATCAATTAAGCCAAGTTGATAGATTCTCGTGATGTGTTGTGGTTTGGGTTTTTTTTTTTTTTTTGACACTCTGATTCATTTGCTTGAAACATAACATCCAATTTGTATACTACTGTCTTTTGGGAAAGTTCATCAACAAATAATTACTTTTCCGTGACATCCCTGTATCCAGAACCAATTATTATTTCCTGGAAAAAATTTTAATTTAATAAAGACTGTCATAGAGTAGCAGTTAGTTTAGAGGTCAGACCACAAATATGAGAACAAAAGGTATAAGATCCTAGTTTTGTGGTTATTTTTGACATGGATGGACCCTAACCTGACTCGCACCTGAATTCCTGACACTGTTTCACTTTTGACTGCAAGCCCACAGAATCCTGCTGTGTTGTCTCTTTGAATGACACCCTGGCTTCCCAGCGTCTTCCTCAAATTTGGCTTTGCAAAATTATTCCTCGGCCCTGCCACCCCAGGAGCATGCAGTCTCCATCCTCTTCCTTCTCTATTTCCTGTCCCTAGAAACACCCCTTGAAGCCTTGCACTAAGGGAAAACCGAAGTATGGTTTCTATGTTACGTAAATATACACAGAGGGAAAGAGCCAGGTGTCTTTTTTTTTTTTACCTCTTTTATTGGCTGTGAAGTGATGCTCTTGTATTTCATGGTTCTTCCGACTAAAGACTGTTCCAAAGTACCTAGAACACATCCTGCAGGTTTTTGATATCTCTGTAGCCTTATGCTTTATATTCCTTTCTTCTAGATTTTCCCAGTTGAGCTTGTGTCTCTCCATGGCTGACCTGTCATATACAGACTGAGAAAAAGAAACATAACATAGGAATTACAAGAGAAAAAAAAAAAAAAAGGAATTACAAGAGCTATTTGATAGACCTCCTCGTCTTCATTTGGCTTCTCACTAAATGCTCCCATTCAGGAGCAGAGAGATTCTCATTCTACGTCTCCGAAGCACAGCAGGGCCCATTTGTTCTTTTGGTTTTTTTTTTTTTTTTGGTTTTGTTTTCGTTTTTGTTTTCCAGTATTGATTTGCCTATTTTATTAGTGCTGGTATGTTTTTTTGTTTGTTTGTTTTATTGTACACATTATTTTATTTTTAATTTTTTAATTTTTTTATTGGAGTTCAATTTGCCGACATATAGAATAACACCCAGTGCTCATCCCATCAAGTGCCCCCCTCAGTGCCCGACACCCAGTCACCCCCACCCCCCACCCACCTCCCCTTCCACCACCCCTAGTTCGTTTCCCAGAGTTAGGAGTCTCTCATGTTCTGTCGCCCTTTCTGGTATTTCCTATTCATTTTTTCCTCCTTTCCCCTTTATTCCCTTTCACTATCTTTTATATATTCGTTCTTTTGATATGGATAGAACTCCGCTGTAGATGAATAAATGAACCATGAGAACCACAGTGCTGAAAAAGAGATACAATTTTTTTTTAAAGCACTAGGTTTTGTTTTATAAAATCAGAAGAAGGAAATCCTGGCTCTTTTTCTGACATTGACTATTTGGAGGCTTTGGGCAAATCATTTAACCTCATTGGGTCTCTGCTCCCTCATTTGTGAAAGGGGTGGGGGGAAGTTCAGTAATCGACCTCCAAGGTTACAATGGAAGTAGTTCTAGGGTTGTGAGAATCCTCTCACTTCACAAGCATTTTGGAATAATGATTAAACCAGAGCAGCTGCCCTGGATCCAACACTTGTGCCCAGTGAACTCTGCTGAGCATACCCAGGGGCAGCTTTCAGAGCAGGGACTGAGACACACAGCTCAGCAGCCGCATCCCACCGTCCGGCCTATGACTGCAGGTTTGTCCTCGTTTTTGGTTTTCTGTCAATAAATCTCCACGAAGACAGTTAAAAAAAAAACAAATAAAAGGGACACCTGGGTGGCTCAGCGGTTTAGCACCGCCTTCAGCCCAGGGTGTGATCCTGGAGACCAGGGATCAAGTCCTGCGTCGGGCTCCCTGCGTGGAGCCTGCTTCTCCCTCTGCCTGGGTCTCTGCCTCTCTCTCTCTCTCTCTCTCTCTCTCTCTCTCTCTGAATAAATAAAATCTTAAAAGAAATAAAAAAAATAAAAAGCATGGGTGTTTTAGAAAAAGTGGAGCAAAATCCCAAGTCTCCCCCTACGTTCCCCGACTTGTACCTTACTGTGATCTTGCAGGTTTTCCCTGAGGACTTCTTGGCCACATTTTTCACAGGGAGCTTTTCCAAAATGCTTCTGTCGAAAGTGATACTTCAGAGCCTTGCAGCTGACAAAATCACTCCCACAGTACTCACATTTATAGCATTTAAGAGCCCACATCCTTTCCCAATGAAGTATTAGATTCGGATCCTACTGATGACAAAAACAAAAAAGCATAAGCCCTTTGAAGAAAACCTAGCCCCTCGCAGTTAACTGGCATACAGACAGCGCTTCGAGTGCACTTGCTAATCTGCACTCAGTCCCATGAATATCTTCTAAGAAATTTATCCCCCACTCAAATCAAACACAACACCTTGAAAACACCTACATAGATGAGCTGTTTGTAAACCTGGGCTTATAAACAGTAAGGAGGCTTTGGCATCAGTAAAACCAAACGCAGAATTGTCTACAGGTATACACGCACATTCTTCTAAAAAGGATTTCAAGTACATCTGTGACCCCAAAATGTTAGCAGATGTGATTTAGACACAAGCTTGACTCAAGGACTCTCCGAGAGCCACTGTCTTTTCCATTTTTACCACCCCGTGAATTCCTATATTTGAGAAAGTTATCATGGGTGATGATTTATATATCTTCTAAATCATTCCCTGGATTTTTAAAAGTAGTTTAAAGCAGATAAAAGCAGAAGTTTGTACCAAGAGACACAGTCAGGAAGATGTTGGCGATTCCAATCTCCAGCAGGCTGCTCCTGAAACTGTTTATTTTCCTGGTTGCCAAGTAACTCTGCTTGGATTTGTAAAGCTTGTCTGAAGCTTAGAGCTCCTTCCTCAGAGGTTGGAATTATGGGATTTATAGGTACCAGCCTCTTAGCAATTGATTATATCCAACTTTTCTTCTTCTTTTTTTTTTTTTTTTTAAGATTTTTAAATTTAATTTGTGGGGGAAGAGGTAGAGGAAGAGAGAGAATCCCAAGCAGAATGAGTGCAGACCTCAATGTGGGGTTCGATCCCAAGACACTGACTGAGATCATGACCTGAGCCAAAATCAAGAGTCGGCACCTTAACCACATGAGCCACCCAGGCACCCCAAGATCCAAGTTTTCTAACTGTCCTCATAAATTATTTTGTATCTGCTGCTGTGACAAATGATTACAAACTTTAATGGCTTAAACATACGAAATCATCTTATGACTCTGTGGGCCAGAAATCTGATAGAGGTCTCACCGGCTAAAATCTAAGCATTGGCAAGGCTGAGTTCCTTTCCCTAGGCTCTGGGTAAGATCCACGGCCTTGCTTTTTTTTCAGCCTCCGGGGTCAATCCACATTCCTTGGCTGGTGGCTCCCTTTCTCCATCTTCAAATGCAGCAAAAGGAAGCGCAGTCCTGCTCACATTGCATCGTTATGTCTCCCCTTTCCACTTTTAAGGATCCCTGTGACTCCGCTGGGCCCAATGAGATCATCCAGGCTAGTCTCCCAATTTTAACGTCAGCTCTGGACAACCTTCAGGCTATCTGCAAATTTAATTCTCCTCTGCCATGGAAGGTAACAAATTCCAAGCTTCCTAAGATTAGGACATGGACGCCTTTAGGAGACCACTTTTCTTTTTTTTTTTTTCAGATTTTATTTATTTATTCATGAGAAACAGAGACAGAGACAGAGACAGAGACACAGGGAGAGAAGCAGGCTCCATGCAGGGAGCCCGACGTGGGACTTGATCCCGGGTCCCCAGGATCACGCCCTGGGCTGAGCCACCCAGGCGACCCTGTGAGACCACTTTTTGCCTAACACACTGTAGTTCTGGACTTCAATCAGAAATAGAAATGAACCCCGGATGTATCTGTATGAAATGAAAGAGCGGCAAACTGTTTCCTCTCCTTGCAAAAACATCGGTGCTTAAGGGGTTTTGGAGTCTTTGTCACACAGACTGTCACACAGAACAGCTGCCCAGCAGGTGTTCTCACTGAGGTGCGATACAGTTCTCCAACTACAGGTCCTATCACGTTAGGAAGACGTGAAAACAAAGGAGTGGGTTGTGATTAGTGTTTTAAAAAAATCAAATAAGACAAAACTGGAGAACACGGAACATAGTGAAGGTAAATAATGATTTGTGAAATATTCATTACAGCTAAACATATGCATTTGTGTGCTGGGTTGCAGGGTAAAATGTATTTTTAAAAAATCGCAATTACACTAATTAGTTTATTTCAGATCTTCTCAATAGTCAGAAGTTCCATCCCTTGTTTCCCTTAATCCTCCATCCGCCACTTTCAATTCACCTCCCTGACCCCAATGGCAACCATTATAATGAGTTAAATGTATCTTCTATTTTCGTTTTCTGTATGTTTTTGTAAAATATTCTTTACTCTGGGTTCGTGTTTTTATTGATATAAAATTAAACTGAAAAGACACTATCCACACTCTGGCCCATCGCTTTCATTGCTACAGAGTAATCCATGGTGATATCTACCCTATTTGCTGTACATCTTTCATTGGATAGAAGTAAAAAAACATCTGAAAGCCACTGGCCTAGTGAGAACATCCAGAATTCATTGGAGACCTTTTAGAAAACAATGGAAGTTTTCTTCATCCAAGTTACATGTCTAAAATGTCTGTTTAGTCTTCCTGTTCCCAGCCATTAAGATCTATGGATGTCACTGTCCCCAGACCTGATCCCACACAAGGACACAGGCTGACATAGACCATAAACAGGAGAGTCCTTTATGCACTGATGCAGAGTTGTGGAGTTTTTAGGCTCAAACCCCCTCTTCCTTCCCTCTTCCTTGTCCCCTCCAACATTTTCGTGGGCGAGTATGTTAAGGATAGTTTGGTTGCAAGGAATAGAGATCTGCTGAACATAAAACGGAGCTTATTGAAACAGTTTTGGGTACCTTGGAAAATCCAAGGAATGGGAAGTAAACCCAGACCTCAAGGTCATCTATGTTCTTGCCAAATCGCCTAAAACAAGGTGAGTGTTCAATAACCTTTGGTCCAGAAGATGGCGGAGGAGTAGGGTCTCCAGGTCACTTGTCCTCAACAAATTACCTAGAAAACCATCCAATCATCCTGAAAACCTACGAATTCGGCCTGAGATTTAAAGAGAGACCAGCTGGAACGCTACAGTGAGAAGAGTCCGCGCTTCTATCAAGGTAGGAAGACGGGGAAAAAGAAATAAAGAAACAAAAGGCCTCCAAGGGGGAGGGGCCCCGAGGAGCCGGGCTGAGGCCGGGGCGAGTGTCCCCAGGACAGGAGAGCCCCGTCCCGGAGGAGCAGGAGCTGCACCGACCTTCCCCGCGGAAAGGCCTCCCGGGGAATTGGAGCAGGATCCCCAGAAAGGCGGGGATGCCCTCGGGCTCCCTGGGACAGTAACAGAGGAACTGCGCCCCGGAGAGTGCGCCGAGCTCCCTAAGGGCTGCAGCGCTCGGCGGGACCCGGAGCAGCTCGGAGGGGCTCGGGCGGCGGCTCCGCGGAGGGGGCTGCGCGGCTCCGGGAACAGCTCGGCGGCGGCGGCTCGGGCGGAGGAAGAAGCTCCGCGGAGGGGGCGGCGCGGCTCCGGGAACAGCTCGGAGGGGCTCGGGCGGCGGCTCCGCGGAGGGGGCTACGGGGCGGGAGCGCGAATCCAACAGCGCAGGCCCCGGAGCATAGGGCGCCGGGACACAGCCCAGGATCCGGCCTCCCCGCGGGACAGGCAGAGGCCGGGAGGGCCCAGGACAGCGAGGACGCTCCTGCCTGGAACTGAGCAGATCAGCGGCCCCGCCCGGGAGCCCCCAGGCCCTGCAGCCGGAGAGACCCGGAGCTACTGCGGGAGCTGACCCCAGGGTCCCAGAGCTGCCCCCGCCACTGTGGCTTCCTCCCGGGGCCTCACGGGGTGAACAACCCCCACTGAGCCCTGCACCAGGCAGGGGCAGAGCAGCTCCCCCAAGTGCTAACACCGGAGAGTCAGCACAGCAGGCCCCTCCCCCAGAAGACCAGCGACACGGACCAGTTCCAAGGGAAGTCAAGGGACTTAAAGTACACAGAATCGGAAGATACTCCCCGTGGTTTTTGCTTTTGGTTTTTTTTTGTTTTTGTTTTTGGTTTTTTTTTGTGTGTTTTTTTTTTATTTGTTTGTTTTGTTTTGTGCTTTTTTTTTTTTTCTTTCTTTCTTCTTGATTTCTGATTGCTTACCCCGCCCCACCCCCCCTTTTTTTTCTTTTATCTCCTTTCTTTCTTTTTCTTTCTTTTTCTTCTCTTTTCCCCCCCTTTTTTTTTCCTCTTTCTCTTTTTTCTTTTTCTCTTTTCTTTCCTTCTCTCTCTTTTTCTCCTTTTCCCAATACAACTTGTTTTTGGCCACTTTGCACTGAGCAAAATGACTAGAAGGAAAACCTCACCTCAAAAAAAAAGAATCAGAAACAGCCCACTCTCCCACAGAGTTACAAAATATGGATTACAATTCAATGTCAGAAAGCCAATTCAGAAGCACTATTTTACAGCTACTGGTGGCTCTAGAAAAAACCATAAAGGACTCAAGAGACTTCATGACTGCAGAATTTAGATCCAATCAGACAGAAATTAAAAATCAATTAAATGAGATGCAATCCAAGCTAGAAGTCCTAACGACGAGGCTTGACGAGGTGGAAGAACGAGTGAGTGACATAGAAGACAAGTTGATGGCAAAGAGGGAAACTGAGGAAAAAAGAGACAAGCAATTAAAAGACCATGAGGATAGATTAAGGGAAATAAATGACAGCCTGAGGAAGAAAAACCTACGTTTAATTGGGGTTCCTGAGGGCGCCGAAAGGGACAGAGGGCCAGAATATGTATTTGAACAAATCATAGCTGAAAACTTTCCGAATCTGGGAAGGGAAACAGGCATTCAGATCCAGGAAATAGAGAGATCCCCCCCTAAAATCAACAAAAACCGTTCAACACCTCGACATTTAATAGTGAAGCTTGCAAATTCCAAAGATAAGGAGAAAATCCTTAAAGCAGCAAGAGAAAAAAAGTCCCTGACTTTTATGGGGAGGAATATTAGGGTAACAGCAGACCTCTCCACAGAGACCTGGCAGGCCAGAAAGGGCTGGCAGGATATATTCAGGGTCCTAAATGAAAAGAACATGCAACCAAGAATACTATATCCAGCAAGGCTTTCATTCAAAATGGAAGGAGAGATAAAGAGCTTCCAAGACAGACAGCAACTGAAAGAATATGTAACCTCCAAACCAGCTCTGCAAGAAATTTTAAGGGGGACTCTTAAAATTCCCCTTTAAGAAGAAGTTCAGTGGAACAATCCACAAAAACAAGGACTGAATAAATATGATGACACTAAACTCATATCTATCAGTAGTAACTCTGAACGTGAACGGGCTTAATGACCCCATCAAAAGGCGCAGGGTTTCAGACTGGATAAAAAAGCAGGACCCATCTATTTGCTGTCTACAAGAGACTCATTTTAGACAGAAGGACACCTACAACCTGAAAATAAGAGGTTGGAGAACCATTTACCATTCAAATGGTCCTCAAAAGAAAGCAGGGGTTGCCATCCTTATATCAGATAAATTAAAATTTACCCCAAAGACTATAGTGAGAGATGAAGAGGGACACTATCTCATACTCAAAGGATCTATCCAACAAGAGGACTTAACAATCCTCAATATATATGCCCCGAATGTGGGAGCTGCCAAATATTTAAACCAATTAATAACCAAACTGAAGAAATACCTTGATAATAATACACTTATACTTGGTGACTTCAATCTAGCTCTTTCTACCCTGGATAGGTCTTCTAAGCACAACATCTCCAAAGAAACGAAAGCTTTAAATGATACACTGGACCAGATGGATTTCACAGACATCTACAGAACTTTACATCCAAGCTCAACTGAATACACATTCTTCTCAAGTGCACATGGAACTTTCTCCAGAATAGACCACATACTGGGTCACAAATCGGGTCTGAACCAATACCAAAAGATCGGGATAGTCCCCTGTATATTCTCAGACCATAATGCCTTGAAATTAGAACTTAATCACGACAAGAAGTATGGAAGGACCACAAACACGTGGAGGTTAAGGACCATCCTGCTAAAAGATGAAAAGGTCAACCAGGAAATTAAGGAAGAATTAAAAAGATTCATGGAAACTAATGAGAATGAAGATACAACCGTTCAAAATCTTTGGGATGCAGCAAAAGCAGTACTGAGGGGGAAATACATCGCAATACAAGCATCCATTCAAAAACTGGAAAGATCTCAAATTCAAAAGCTCACCTTACACATAAAGGAACTAGAGAAAAAGCAACAAATAGACCCCACCCCCAGCAGAAGAAGACAGTTAATTAAAATTCGAGCAGAACTCAATGATATCGAGACCAAAAGAACTGTGGAACAGATCAACAGAACCAGGAGTTGGTTCTTTGAAAGAATTAATAAGATAGATAAACCATTAGCCAACCTTATTAAAAAGAAGAGAGAGAAGACTCAAATTAATAAAATCATGAATGAGAAAGGAGAGATCACTACCAACACCAAGGAAATACAAACGATTTTAAAAACATATTATGAACAGCTGTACGCCAATAAATTAGGAAATCTAGAAGAAATGGACGCATTCCTGGAAAGCCACAAACTACCAAAACTGGAGCAGGAAGAAATAGAAAACCTGAACAGGCCAATAACCAGGAAGGAAATTGAAGCAGTCATCAAAAACCTCCCAAGACACAAGAGTCCAGGGCCAGATGGCTTCCCAGGGGAATTCTATCAAACGTTTAAAGAAGAAATCATACCTATTCTACTAAAGCTGTTTGGAAAGATAGAAAGAGATGGAGTACTTCCAAATTCGTTCTACGAGGCCAGCATCACCTTAATTCCGAAACCAGACAAAGACCCCACCAAAAAGGAGAATTACAGACCAATATCCCTGATGAACATGGATGCAAAAATTCTCAACAAGATACTAGCCAATAGGATCCAACAACACATTAAGAAAATTATTCACCATGACCAAGTAGGATTTATCCCTGGGACACAAGGCTGGTTCAACACTCGTAAAACCATCAATGTGATTCATCATATCAGCAAGAGAAAAACCAAGAACCATATGATCCTCTCATTAGATGCAGAGAAAGCATTTGACAAAATACAGCATCCATTCCTGATCAAAACCCTTCAGAGTGTTGGGATAGAGGGAACTTTCCTCGATATCTTAAAAGCCATCTACGAAAAGCCCACAGCAAATATCATTCTCAATGGGGAAGCACTGGGAGCCTTTCCCCTAAGATCAGGAACAAGACAGGGATGTCCACTCTCACCACTGCTATTCAACATGGTACTGGAAGTCCTCGCCTCAGCAATCAGACAACAAAAAGACATTAAAGGCATTCAAATTGGCAAAGAAGAAGTCAAACTCTCCCTCTTCGCCGATGACATGATACTCTACATAGAAAACCCAAAAGCCTCCACCCCAAGATTGCTAGAACTCATACAGCAATTTGGTAGCGTGGCAGGATACAAAATCAATGCCCAGAAATCAATGGCATTTCTATACACTAACAATGAGACTGAAGAAAGAGAAATTAAGGACTCAATCCCATTTACAATTGCACCCAAAAGCATAAGATACCTAGGAATAAACCTAACCAAAGAGGTAAAAGATCTATACCCTAAAAACTATAGAACACTTCTGAAAGAAATTGAGGAAGACACAAAGAGATGGAAAAATATTCCATGCTCATGGATTGGCAGAATTAATATTGTAAAAATGTCAATGTTACCCAGGGCAATTTACACGTTTAATGCAATCCCTATCAAAATACCATGGACTTTCTTCAGAGAGTTAGAACAAATTATTTTAAGATTTGTGTGGAATCAGAAAAGACCCCGTATAGCCAGGGGAATTTTAAAAAAGAAAACGATAGCTGGGGGCATCACAATGCCAGATTTCAGGTTGTACTACAAAGCTGTGGTCATCAAGACAGTGTGGTACTGGCACAAAAACAGACACATAGATCAATGGAACAGAATAGAGAACCCAGAAATGGACCCTGAAATGTATGGTCATCTAATATTCGATAAAGGAGGAAAGACTATCCATTGGAAGAAAGACAGTCTCTTCAATAAATGGTGCTGGGAAAATTGGACATCCACATGCAGAAGAATGAAACTGGACCACTCTCTTTCACCATACACAAAGATAAACTCAAAATGGATGAGAGATCTAAATGTGAGACAAGAGTCCATCAAAATCCTAGAGGAGAACACAGGCAACACCCTTTTTGAACTTGGCCACAGTAATTTCTTGCAAGATACATCCACAAAGGCAAAAGAAACAAAAGCAAAAATGAACTATTGGGACTTCATCAAGATAAGAAGCTTTTGCACAGCAAAGGATACAGTCAACAAAACTAAAAGACAACCTACAGAATGGGAGAAGATATTTGCAAATGACGTATCAGATAAAGGGCTAGTTTCCAAAATCTATAAAGAACTTATTAAACTCAACACCAAAGAAACAAACAATCCAATCATGAAATGGGCAAAAGACATGAAGAGAAATCTCACAGAGGAAGACATGGACATGGCCAACAAGCACATGAGAAAATGCTCTGCATCACTTGCCATCAGGGAAATACAAATCAAAACCACAATGAGATACCACCTCACACCAGTGAGAATGGGGAAAATTAACAAGGCAGGAAACAACAAATGTTGGAGAGGATGCGGAGAAAAGGGAACCCTCTTACACTGTTGGTGGGAATGTGAACTGGTGCAGCCACTCTGGAAAACTGTGTGGAGGTTCCTCAAAGAGTTAAAAATAGACCTGCCCTACGACCCAGCAATTGCACTGTTGGGGATTTACCCCAAAGATTCAGATGCAATGAAACGTCGGGACACCTGCACCCCGATGTTTCTATCAGCAATGGCCACAATAGCCAAACTGTGGAAGGAGCCTCGGTGTCCATCGAAAGATGAATGGATAAAGAAGATGTGGTTTATGTATACAATGGAATATTACTCAGCCATTAGAAACGACAAATACCCACCATTTGCTTCAACGTGGATGGAACTGGAGGGTATTATGCTGAGTGAAATAAGTCAGTCGGAGAAGGACAAACAGTGTATGTTCTCATTCATTTGGGGAATATGAATAATAGTGAAAGGGAATATAAAGGAAGGGAGAAGAAATGTTGGGAAATATCAGGAAGGGAGACAGAACATAAAGACTCCTAACTCGGGGAAACGAACTAGGGGTGGTGGAGGGGGAGGAGGGCGGGTGTTGGAGGGGAATGGGTGACGGGCACTGAGGTGGACACTTGACGGGATGAGCACTGGGTGTTTTTCTGTATGTTGGTAAATTGAACACCAATAAAAATTAATTAAAAAAAAAATAATAACCTTTGGTCCACTACATGGGTGAACAGGCGGGTAGAGGAAGGAACTGGAGAGTCATCAGGAATCAAGGCAGCAGCTCCCACTGATTCTAGGTTTGGCTCTGTAGTTTTGCATCCCTGCTTACATATGTCTGCTTCCCTTGCCTCCTTCTGCACAAATACGTATACTTGTTCCAGAATGGCCCCTTTCTAGGGTGACAAACTGCTCAGTTTGCCTGGAACTGTGGGGGTTCTTGTGATGCAAGTCTATCAGTGTTAAAACGAGGAAAGTCTCAGGCAAACTAGAAGGAGGTGGTCACCCTACCATTGCACCAGAGGATGCCTTCAGACTCGGCCTCATAAAAGCAGCCAGTCCCTGTGAATTATCACACCAAGTTCCTCCAAGCCCCAATGTTGTGGAGTTTGGAGAACTTAAGTGGATCTGCCCAAATTGTGATTTGTTTCTCCTACACCAGGTGTTCATTCCTGGGCCAGTCAACCTTAGCTACAGGGAAGGGGGTAGGCAGGTACACAACTCATCCATAAGCCTATGTACCAATTTCTCCAAGAAAGGGTGTTGAGGCAACGCTGGGCATTCACAGATATGACCTAGCACATCACTCAGAGGTTCCCAGCATGAGCTGTGCGTCCAGAATCAAAAGACTGAAGGAAAGAGAATAGTGGGATTAACTAGGCCTTCTCAGTGAGATCGCTCTCCTCCCACCTTTCACTTAGTGTAAGTTTCCAAGATCCAAGCATATGTATCCAAGCATTGTATCATCACCTCATTCATTTCTACAGCTGAATACTCTGCTGAATGGACATACCACTTTGATTATTAATCCACACATTAATTAGTGGACATTTGGGTTGTTGCTTTTAGCTAATATGAACAATGCTGCGATGAACGTCCACACATACAACTACCAATTTTGGTATAAACATTGTTTCGAATTCTTGGGTATCTGAAAGTGGGTCTTACAGTAACTCTATCTTTAACCCTTTGAGGAAGAGCCAAACTGATCTCCACATTATACATTCCCACCAGCTGATGTATGAGGGTCCCAATTTCTCTATATCCTCACCGACACTTATTATTTTCCATTTTTAAATGGTAACTATCCTCCTAAGTGTGAAGTGGATCTCATGAGTTTTGATTTGCATTTCTTGATGACTAATGACGTTGAGGATCTTCACGTGCTTGCTGACTATTTGTATATTTTCTTTGGAGAAATGTCTGGATCCTTTGTCTCTTTTTTAAATGGGTTGTCATTTTATTGTTAAATTATACAAATACTTGCTTCTCCCTCTGCCTGTGACTCTGCCTCTCTGTGTGTCTCTCATAAATGAATGAATGAATGAATGAATGAATGAATAAATAAATAAAATCTTTTTAAAAAGGGGGGTTATCCCTGGGTGGCTCAGCAGTTTAGCGCCTGACATTGGCTCAGGGCGTGATCCTGGAGTCCCAGGATCGAGTCCCGCATCAGGGTCCCTGCATGGAGCCTGCTTCTCCTTCTGCCTGTGTCTCTGCCTTTCTGTGTCTCTCATAAATAAATAAAATCTTAAAAAAAATAAATTATATGAATACTTTATAAATTCTGGATCCCAAACTCTCAACAGATATATGATTTGAAAATATTTTGTGCCATTCTGTGGTGTATCTACTCATTTTCCTGATAGGGTCCTTTGATGTGCAAAAGTTTTTAATTCTGATGAAGTCAGATGTATTCCACTTTTGTTGCCTGTGCTTTTGGTGTCATATCTTAAAAACCTTCTAAGAGTTTAATAGTTTTAGTCCTTACATTTAGGCCTCTGATCTATTTTGATTAATTGTTGATTTTTGTGTATGGTATGAGGTAGTGGTTCAAGTTCATTCTTTTATATGTGGCTATCTAGTTGTTCCAGCACCATTTGTCGAAGAGATTATTTTTTCCCCATTGCATTATCTTGGTACCCTTGTCAAAAATCAATTGACCAGGGGTGCCTGGCTCGCTCTGTCTCTGAAGCATGCAACTCTTGATCTCAGGGTTCTGAGTTTGAGCCCCACAAGAAGTGCAGAGATTACTTTAAAAAATAAATCTTTAAAAAGAATCAATTCTCCACAACTGCATAGGTTTATTTCTGGACTTTCAATTCTATTCCATTGATGTGTATGCCTGTCCCTGTGGCTCTTACCACACTGTCTTGACTACTGTAGCTTCATAGTAGGTTTTGAAATTGTGTAGGGTGAGTCCTCCAACTTTGTTCTCCTTTCAACATTGTTTTGGCTATTCTGGGTTCCTTGAGTTTTCATGGCATTTTAGGATCTGGTCATCAATTCCTACAAAGAAGGTAGCTGGGATTCTGATAGATTCTGATACGTTTGAGGAGTACTGACATCTTATCAATATAACATGTTCCAGTGATCCCATGAATGTGGGATCTTTCTATTTATCAAGGTCTTCTTTGATTTCTTTAAGCAATGGTTATGGTTTTCAGAGTACAGATATTGAACTTCTTTGGTTAAATTTATTCCTAAGTCTTTTAATTTTTTGGGTGCTATTATATATGGAATTGATGTCATAATTTCACTTTTGGCTTATTCATTGTTAGTGTTTGGAAACACAACTGACTTGTACCATTGATCTTGTCTTCTGTAACCTTTTATACTCATTTTTTAGCTCATATATATATATATATATATATATATATATATATATATATATATTGATACTTAAGGGGTTTCTATGTATAAGATCATGCCATCTACAAATAGAGATGTTTTTACTTAGTCCTTTCTCATCAGATGCCTTTTATTATTGGGTTTTTGTTGTTGTTGCTATGGTATTTTGTTTTGTTTTTTGTTTGTTTTTTGTTTTGTTTTTGCCAAATTGCTCTGGCTAGAACCTTCAGTATGATGTTGCATAGAAGTAGTGAAAGTTGGCCTCATTACCTTGTTCTGATCTCAGGACAAAATCTTTCAATATTTCACCATTAAATATGACATTAGCAATTGGTGAGTCATAGATGCCCTTTAGCAGATTGAGAAAGTTCTCCTTTATTCCTACTTCATTGTGTGTGTGTGTGTGTTTAAAGATTTTTATCCATTCATTCATGAGAGACACACAGAGAGAGGCAGAGACACAGGCAGAGGGAGAAGCAGGCCCCTCTCAGGGAGCCCAGTGTAGGATTTGATCCTGGACTATGGGACCACATCATGAGCCAAAGGCAGACGCTCAACCAATGAGCCACCCAGGCATCCCTCATTGTGTGTTTTTTCATGAAAGTGCATTGGTTTTTGTCAAGTGTTTCTTTCTGCATCTGGTGAGATAGTCATGTTGTCTTTATGTCTTATTGTATGATATATTATTGATATGCTGTGTCACATTAATTTTTGAATGTTAAACCAACCTTGCATTCCTGGGATAAATCTCATTTGGTCATGATGAATAATCCTTTATGCATATTGTTGGATTCAGTTTGCATATTTAGTTGATTTTTGCATCTATATTTATAAAAATATTGATTTGTAGTTTTCTTTTCATGTGGTATCTTCCGCTTCTACTACTTTGCTGGGGCCAGAAATGATTTATCCATAGTAGGAAAGGAGTTAAGAGTGGCATACAAGGACTTGAGGAACTGAGTAGCACTATACACTTGAGATGTTATATACTTTAATCCACCTGCCTCTCTCCACCCCATCCTCAGCCACTTGCTGTACTGCATGAAGCAAGGGAGAGGCTCCCCTGCTCCAGGGATGATGATGATGCTTCTCCTAGGGGAGTCTGCAAAAGTGGACTGTTAGTGTGTATGGAGCATGAAAAAGCTTGGTATTCTAAGTCATGAAGCACCTGCCTCAAAGCATCATCACCTTGAACAAACCTTGTGGAGAGTGGAGCCATGAAAGTCACAGAGGGCACGTTTACCAGACAGCCTTCTCCAACAGAAGTCCAGTGACCAAGACCCTCAAATACCCATCCTTTCAGTCTGGTCTGAACGTATCTTCTATGTTTTTCCACCAACTATTTGCAGAGCTGGCGTGGTAACAAGTGAAAGAGGATATTTTCCTGGAGCAACAGTAGGCTGAGGACCCAGAGCTGTAGTTCTCTTCTGCACAGTCAGCGTGAGGTCCTTTGGAACCACATTTCATGGCAAACCACAGTCGATCCTTCATCCTCAGTATGAATTGAGCTTGCTCCTGGGCTAACTCTGGACAGCCATCTGCAAGGCAACTAAGGAACACCTCTGAGGGCCACAGTCTTCTTGCCTAAGCCACGGGAACCCCTATTTCACAGATCCTGGAGAAGATTCCTTGCCTGTAGGGACCTGGCTGCACCTTCCCACCTCTGGGTCCTGGTAGTCTCCCCCCAAGTCCACACACTGACTCCTCCTAGACGGGATCTGGCTGTTGTATGAGAGCCCCACCCCCAGGGCTCCTGCTGGAGCCACTCCTACTTAGGATAGCTCAACTCATTTCTTGGTCATTGGAGATTTCTGGACTGCCTAAATCAGATCACAGCTTTGGCCCTTTTGCAGGAAGGTTTGGGATTTCTGTTAGAGCTGCCTAATCATCTCTCTCAAACTAGAAAGAAGCACTTCCATTTTTGTACAGTCATCATGAACTTGTTTCTCATAGAAGCACATTTTCCAGGATTCCTTCCATTTCACTCAGATTTCCCTAGTCTCTGTAGGAGTCTAGGATTCCTTCCACATGGGCTGTATGGACCCTCAGCCATCTGCGGACAAACAAGTCTTCTCGCCTGCTCTTGGTCACTCCTGGTGAGCACTGGGCAAGGACAGAAGCCACTAGGGTTTTTTACCCACTTGCTGCTGCTGCTGCATCCCAAGCACATTCTGAAAGATTTCTGCAGACTGCTCTTAATTTAAGGCAGGGACCTTGGAGAGGTCAAAGGTCAGAACTGCTGCTCCGACTGCTGAGGCTCACAGGCGGTCATTGACATATTGGAGGCGTGGGGCCTGTCATCTGGAAGCCTAGCAGATAAACCGTGCATTTCCTGTATGGCGCATTTAATTCCTCATACTCTGGGACTTCACCTCTAGGTTTTCCACTACGGGCAGCTACAAGCCTCTACCTTTTATTGAACTTTGGTGTAATTCAAGACCCCCGATTTATAAGTCTACCTTGAAACACTCTCCTCATTCTTGCGTGGCTACACCGAGCAACCCAGACAAGAAAGCCCTCTTACAACTCAGGTTGAGGTGAGCCAAGCTCGTTTATGGCTAATTAGAACTGAGGGGGAACCCGGAGTGAAAGCGAGAGGCAATTAACTTCCAGCCTCCTGTCCTTCACTGGGAAGCCTCAGGAAGGAACACGTGCGCGGCCACTCCGAGGGGAGCCTTGGCGCCTTTGGTCCCCAGTCAGCGACACGAGGCATCGATGCGGCCGCTTGCACAGCATCTGGGGAGAGGCCTCCAGCTTTCACATTGTGCTGCACACCCAGGTGAGTGGGGGGGAGTCCTGGGGGGGGGGGCAGGGTCCTCGGGCCCTCAAGGTGGCACTGTTACTAGGTGGCCGCAGCACTGCCAGCCTCAGGCTCAGGGTGCCTTCACCTGGGCTCCCCATGAGCCCCGTCACCCTGGCCTCTTTCCCACCTGCCACACAGGCCGTGGCTTAGGCCCAGGTGGCATTCCTGCAGCCGGGCCCGCTGCTCCCCTTGGGGTCAAGGGGCGCGCACCCACCTAGGCAAGGCCCGGGCGGGGTCCAAGGTCACACCGACTGAATGCTGGAGCCTGAAACCCGTGGGAGCCGCGTGGCCTGGTGTCCTCTGTCCCGGGTCAGCCGAGGCCGCTTTCTGTCCCCCGAAGCAGGGCGAGCTCAGCAGTCGGGAGCTCCCTCCCCAGCAGCTGGAAAGGCAGGAGGACACTGGCTGCCCACCCAACAGGTAGATCCCGTTTCCTTTCATGAGAGCAACGTGCTGGTTTGGAAGATGCAGTCGAGCAGCCGCGTGGAGGGAGTCTGAGGGGACGGCAGCCCAGGAGCAGGGGCGGCCGGGCCCTGGGCCCAGCTGCCGGGGCCACTGCACGGAGGGGACCCCTCAGGTGCGAGGGGGGCCCAGGGCTGAGGGTGCGCAGGTGTCCGGGACAGGGGCGCTGGGCCCCAGGTGCCGCTCGCCCGCCGGGAAGGGCCTGTGGGCCCGGACGCAGGGCACAGGGGGCCACCGCCCACGCCACCCCCGGCCCGGGCCCAGCGACCACTGCACAGGTGAAACGCATGATCCGAAAATTGTGTTTTAATATCACCTCTTTTCCCAGAACTGTAGGCCGCCTCCCCTCCTGCCCGTAGTTGGTGGAGCTTGTGTGCCTTCCCCCGGTCATCAGGTGCACTCGGCGCCTCTCCATTGCTAACCACCCCTCCTTCTCCCTGGTGTCCCCTCTGGGGGTGAGAGAAGCCCCTCCGACCCCCCACCCCCGACCCTAGTGTCCCCCGCCTCACAGTGGTTACTTCATTGCAACCCACTTAGTCCAAACACACACAAGGGGGGACGCGGGTGTTAACCTCTGCACACCTATGCTTTTGAGACTGCAGTATCCAGAGGGTGTGAACAACTGTTGAGTTTAAAAGTTTAATTAGGGGATCCCTGGGTGGCCGTGGTTTAGCACCTGCCTTTGGCCCAGGGGGTGATCCTGGAGACCCAGGATCGAGTCCCACGTCGGGCTCCCGGCATGAAGCCTGCTTCTCCCTCCTCCTGTGTCTCTACCTCTATGTCTATCATAAATTAATTAATTAAAAAAAAAGTTGAATTATTAGGATAGTTTTAGTTCCACACTCCACATTAAATAACCAAACACCTCTTTCAATAGTAAAATCTAATACTCGTTTCCAGGCAAACAGCATCCTGCAGGCAAATTGCACATCATTTGTTTTCAAGGCGACATGAACTTTTTCTAAAACAAACACACGTGCAGATCTGACCTATAATGTCATGTTATGGGGGGGCCTTCGCTAAGGCCCAGCCTCTGGTGCTCTTACTTGATCAGGAAAATGAGAGAATTAGACTACGTCACATGGAAGGTTTTTTTCTGGCACTAGGAGAGATCTTGGCCAACTTCTCTGCCATGCGCTAAGCTGTACACATATTTTCTAGCTAGAATTGAGACTTGTGCATGCTTGATTCTTTTGCATATTTAATGCAAATACATTACTGAAAGGGGGGAAAAAGGAGTATTTACTGAGTTCCTATGAAGTATTGGATCCATTTCCCATATTACCACCATGCAGATTAGTCAATAATTAGGATTTCATTTCCCACTTACTTACAATTAATGAAATTCAGTGACAGGTTATCATTTCAGTTGTGAAACCTATATAACGTCACACTTTTTCCAATTTACAGGCAATAGCTCTCAAATCTGCATACTTAAGGATTAAGACTTACAAAGACAATTAGACTGAAATTATTTCTCTAATTTCCTAACTGGTAAGTTGTATAACCTATTCAATTAAAAAAAAAAAAAAACAACACTTATTTCCATCAGTAACTGAGGGTATTAACATCTTTATACTCTGGAAAACAGCAAGAAGTTTTAACAATAGCAGTTGACATTTACCATGTCACTGTGATATTTATAGGCATTGTGCTAATTTTTTTAAAAAATTTAAACTCAATTAGCCAACACAAAGTACGTACGTGATTTCAGATGTGTTCAATGATTTGTCAGTTGCATACAACACCCAGGGCTCACACATCATGTGCCCTCAGCGTCCATCACCCAGTCCCTCACCCCATCCCCTGCCACCTCTCCTCCATCCTATAGTTTGTTTCCTATAAAGAGTCCCCCATGGTTTCTCTCCCTCTCTGAAGACTTGCCACTCAGTTTTTCCCTCCCTTCCCCTGTGATCCTCTGCACTGTTTCTTATATTCCACATGAGTGAAACCATATGCTAATTTTATTTCTCTGATGGACTTATTTCATGTGCTAGGTAATTTATAAATATTTTATTTAAGGTGAAGCTAACCACCTCATAAGGTAGGTAGTGTCCTTGTTTTATTACTGGAGAAAACTGAGGCTAAGAGGAATTAAAACACAAGTGGGAAATGACTGAATGAGGGAATCAACTCAGTCCTGACTGATGCCAGTCTATGTTCCACGGCCTTTCAAATAGTTTAAATTTCTAGAAATCATTACCTCTTGCTACTATGTAATAATGGTAATATTCCAAGAGTTCCGCTTAACTGTAAAAATTACAAAGGGCTGGGAGGCAAAGTAAATGAAGATGTAAACAGCCGCTAACTGCACAGGGCAGCCCATGTGCAATCCTGCACGAAGCACCCAAGCGTCACTTTGGTGCCACACTGACATAGAAGAGCAACATCAGAAAGCATCCAACACAAGGGCTTGCAGTTTCCACACCCGGCTTCTGGGCAAATGGCACGGAACAAGCAATACCCCGTCTCCCCTCCGTGGCCTTTCCTAAGCTGATGTGGCTTCTTGTCTGCTGGCCCTCACTTCCTTTCAATCTGTTGCCTCCTGGTGCAGCCTACTCAACGCTTCAACTTCGGCCCATCACCTACTTTAACCAATTGTTTGGTTATTTTATTATATTAATATGTGCATCCTTCAAAAAAAATGAGCGGGATATTAAGGATAAAAGCTATTACACATATACACAAGTGTCCTGATTCTAAGTCAGCTAGGCCAACAACAGAAATCACAGTCACATAACTGACTGGGTGACCATAAGAAAAATAATAAAAATGAAACAGCAGAAAGCTCTGGCAACAGATCACTAGTTAGTGAAGGTAGGCCGTAACGGTGATTTAAAAGCATGGTCTTGCTCTCTGGTAGTAACACCCCTGAAGAGCATGTAAGTCAACTGTTTACCTCAGTCACTAGTTTTAGGAAGCCCTGGATGTGTGTGCGTGCGTGTGTGTGTGGGGGGGGGGGGGGCGGGAATGAGCTTTATGGTAAGAAATGAAGTAAAGCAAAATAGAACCCAAACTCTTTCGTGCCATGAATTCTAAAAATGATTTTCAAAAATAAAGTTCTATTACTCTCATCAAAAAGTCCATCAAAATCGAAGTGTTCTTCTCTACATTTATAAAGAATTTTAGTTCAATTGTTTATTGCAGATATCCATGAATAAAAAAAGTTTAAGAACCATGAACCAGCAGCTTTTGATTAAAATCCTCGCAACTCCTAAGAACGTTTCTCTAGTATATTATTATTTACCCGAGTATAGTTGACACCACAATGTTACATTAGCTTCAGGAGTACAGCAGAGATTCAACAGCTCTGCACACGGGCCTGTGCTCACAAGTGTAGCATATGGTGCCACTGTCACCATACAACACTAAAGCCATTACTGTGTGCCCTGTGCTGTGCCTTTCATCTCAGTGACTTATTCATTCCATTACTGGAAGCGTGTACCTTCCACTCCCCTTCACCCATTTTTCCCATTCCTCTAACCCTCTGGCAACCACCAGTTTGTTTATGGGTCTGTTTCTGCTTTTTTTTTTTTTTTTAGGCTCCACATAAGAGCAAAATCATATAGTATTTTTATATATATTTTTATTGAAGTTCATATAGTATTTTACAGTCTCATTTCACTTAGCATAATAACCTCTATATCCATCATGTTGTTGCAAGGTCTCATTCTTTTTCATGCCTGAATAAGCTTCCATTATATATATATATGTGTGTATGTGTGTGTGTGTGTGTGTATAAATGACATATGTACCATTCATCTATTAACAGGATACTTAGGTTCCTTCCATGTCTTGGCTATTGTAAATAATGCTGCAAAAAAACATAGGGGTGCATATGGTTTTTCAAATCAATGTTTTTGTTTTCTTTGGATAAATAGCCCGTAGTGGAATTACTGGATCGTATGGTTATTCTACTTTTAATTTTGTGTGGATCTTCCATACTGTTTTCCATAGTGGCTGCATCAATTTACATTCCCAACATCAGTGCACGAGGGTTCCTTTTTCTCCATATCCTTGTCAACACTTGACATTTCCTGTCTTTTTGATCCTCTAAGCCATCCTTATAGATGTTAAGGTGATTTATTACTGTGGTTTTGATTTGCTTCTGTGATGATGAGTCATGGGGATCCTGTTGGCCATGTACATGTCTTCTTTGGAAAAATGTCTATTCAGGTCTTCTGCCCATTATAACTAGATTACTCGGTGTTCTAGTGTTGAGTTGTAGAAGTCATTTATATAATTTGGATATTAACCTCTTAACAGATCACTTGCAACCATCTTCCCAATTCAGTAGGTTGCCTTCACTTTGTTGATTCTGCAATATATTAATGATCATCATATGAGATTTTAAAAAGGTATGGCTTCAAGGTTGTTGTGTGTCACTGGAAATAGGGTTTTGGGTTGGGGGATAAAGAGATACTCTATTTGCCCTAACATCCTTAACTTAAAGCCTTGACAATTACCATAGGAAAATACTGGTTCTAGTTCCCCTATCTGGAAGCCTAAGAAATTCTCAACTGTCCTTCAAAACAATTTATGGGGCTAGAAAGAGAAACTCCTTTTGTAGATGTGACCAGGAATGTAACTGTGGCCTTGATAAAGCTGTGCGCTCCTGCTCCAATTACATGTGAAACAAAACAGGTGTCCCCTGGTAAAATTCAGTGTCCTTTCACTTTCAAATTCAGATTGTAAGTGTTCTTTGGTTTCACAGGCATAAGTAATTACATGTCTCATATGGATTTAGGTACTTAACTATTACTGTACCAACTGCTACTGAAGTGTGCTTACAAGAAGCAATTCAGTCTAACAAGTAAATAATTGCCCTAGATAGAATTCATGTAACAGTTAACTGAGCCCCCTGCCCCAAGCATCCAATGGAAGTTTTAATCCTTACCCCACTGCAGGAGAAATTTGGCAAAGTCTAGAGGCATTTTTCCTTGTCACACTGGAGTTGGCATTAGCTTGTACTTGCTATTTGCATTAGAGGCTAAGGGTGCTGTTAGTCATCACAGAATGCCCGGGAGAGCCCCAGTGTCAATAGTGTGAGTGTGAGAAATCCGGAATTATAGGCAGTAGAGATACTGGGGTACGTAGTGGAGTAGAAAACAAATCATGCAAGACAATGAATATGGTCATTATCCTGGTCGAGTGTGTAATCTGAGATGTACCATTTTACATGTGTAGTTTTTTCATCCAAAGAGGCCAACACAACATTTATATTTAAATACTTTTATTTTCATTTCACAAAAAAAAGCAACAGTGTTTGCAATTACACATGCCTTTTCAGTCAGTGCTGGTCATATGCAAAACAAGTTATCAGAAGTATAAAGAAAAATAAGCTTTTTCCCTTTACAAGTGACACAACACAATTTGCATATATATAATATTATACATACTGTTTTCAAAATTTTCCACAAAAGACGGATTATGATACAAATTTAGAATTCCACCCACAAGCTCAGATTCAAAGAACTGTAGATCGGTATAGGTGTTTAAATACAAAAATGTAATACTTTTACAAGTTTCCAAGTAATTACTTTTTGAAGTGTTTGAAAGAGCCTACTCTTCATAGCAACATGGAACACTTGGCTTTAATCGAGACGGCCAGAAGACTAAGTTTTGTCTCAGTGTGAGTTTGCTGATTAATGCAAATGCTCCAATTATGCTGTAATTCTCATTATATAATATGTATACACACACACACACACACACATACATACACAAGTGTATTACTGTACTGATGGTTTATACAGTGCAACTTTTGGAGCATTTCATTCAGCTAAGCCATGACCTTTACTTCTTTGAAGTATTTCAAATTAAGAACTGCTCAGAACTGTCACTAATGACTACCAGGACTAATTCCAAAAAGGTGCCCTTTTCTCACTTATTTACGATCAAAGCTACATATGTCATGAACAAACTTTTATTTTTTTCTACAGCAGCAGGTATAAATAATAGCAAAGTATAGGCTAATTTTTGAACACTAGAACCTGAGAGTTTGATATGGTAAATGACATCTCTTTGCAAATGTTCTAGGAGTCCTATTAATGTTTCTAAAATATATATATAATAAAATAAAATAATATGGCAAATCTTCAGCATTATATTCATTATAAACTGTAGAACAAACAAAGATGCTTAGAAGCCTGAAGGAAAAAAGCAAGAAAGGAAGAAAGAAAGGCAGCGAGGGAGAGAGGGATTTTACACATGCATTTTCTTTGATACGGACAAACGTGGAGTCCTAACATGTACCATGTGGCAGAGGAAGAGTCAGTATGATTCAAGAATGCTGAAAGTGAACACACAAGTCTGGATGTATGAAATGCACGCAAAAAACATACAGCTGATGAGGCAACACTGACTTCCATTTTTTTTTCTGACTTCCATTTTTAAAAATGCACTTGAGAATAACATCTAATATTACAGGCACTGAGGATAAAAAGACGAAAGAAAGAAAGAAAGAAAGAAAGAAAGAAAGAAAGAAAGAAAGAAAGAACAAGAATGGTCCAGCTAATGGAGAACTGTGGAGAGAGAAGCAGCCACACAGAAGAGCTCTGGGTAGAAAAGGGCCAACCTGCCCTACCATAGATGGTCGTTCAAAGAGGGCTTGCCCCCCAATTCTTTATGGAATGATTTTTGGGCCCACGTTGTTATTTGCTAGAACCGTGGCAATAAGTCAAAAGGTTCATTTCAAAAATCAAAATAATTTCTATCAGTTACTTAATATGCTATAGATGGAACTGCAGGAGACTTCTGTAGATAAATCAGAATTCCAGGCCTCCAGAAGAAGCTACTCTCAACGGTCTTCAAATAAATTCTAGGCAGCACTTTTACTGGCATGCCAGTTACTGAGAGATTAATCAGCAATGAACTTTAAACATACTCTTTACTTAGTATTGTCCTCTCGCCTTTCTGTAATTTCCAAAGTACAAGTCCCTTCTCACCATTTCCTTCCATTTGAATCCACGTAAGGATGCTGAATCTGATTAAGTTTCATAACTCAACCATATCCAAGCATCTTCTCCCAACTTACTTGCTATATACCTGTTGCCATTAGTTACACCATCCTGACTGCCTTTCAAGTCAGAGGGCAGGGATTTGGTGGGACTTTATTTTTGTTAGAGCCATGCACTGCCCTGGAAGGGACTAAGTATCAATGAAAAATAATGAAAAAGAAAAGCAGATTAGATATGTGCATATATATATGTTTACATTTTTAAAGGCATATATCCTAGAGAATAAAACAGAATAACCACAAAACTATACTAGCTACCGCTAAATAAGAAAATATGTGGGAAAGGACGAAGCAATCTGTCAATTTATAAAACTCAGTTTTCATTAGGTCCCAATATAGAGAGCCATGCAAAGAACTAGATACTGAATGAAACAACCAAAAAACCCATATTCATACATATTAAGAATATTCCCCTGCCAAAACTATAAATCCCTCCAAAAAACCAAGTAAATAAACAACACACAACTATTCTACTCACTATTGCCAACATCGGCAATAAGGGAAAGGAGAAGGGGAGATGTGTCATACATTGATCCTCGATTTTCATCCGGTACCTATGCATCATGCTAAGACGAGGTACAAAATCAATAATAGGAAAACATTTATATACACTTTTTCAAAGTTCATACCCTGACCTTTTCCCCTCCCCACTACCCACCCAAATAATCTCTCCCCCTTAAAAAAATCACCCCAAATTATAAAACTATTGCCCATGAAGGCAGCGAGGGAAGGGAAGCAGAGGAGATTTATCATACGTATGGACCTCCATGTTTCACTGTGTACCTACAAGTCCCAGCAAAGGACTGAGTAAGAAGTGAAATAACACACAAAATGTAGCAAACATTTATATACATTAAAAAAAAAAAAAATTTACATGCGCGCGCACGCGCGCACACACACTCAGCCAGACTACTCCCACCCCCCTCCCACCCCTCCAAAAAATGAAACTAAACATCTATTCTTCTACCATTGCCCACCAGGCAATGAGGGAAGGGGAGTAGGGGAGATTTTTCATAGAATCAATCTCAACTTTCATTAAGTACCTAAATACTCACAGCAAAGGACTAGATTCAAAATGAAGTAAACACCAAAAAGAAGCAGAGGCATTTATATACATTTAAAACATCAACTATCTTACCTACTAGGCCCATTCCCCATTAAGAAATTCAAAAACAAAGTATAAGTCCTAACGTCCTCTCATACAACAGGCTGTAAGCGATGGGAGAAAGGGCTTACCGCTCCTCTGGATCTGGGCCTCCGCACTACATTTCACATCTACAAATCCAAACCAAAAAACCGGTTTGAAGTAAAAGAGCAAAACCACCGCCATCACCACAGCAGACATTTATGTACCTTTTAAGAAATGTAAGCCCAGAAATCCCCCACCGCCCTGCCCCCCAAAAACCTCTCAAAACAACTATACCACTAGTCATTGCCCAGACAGGCAATAAGGGAAGGGGACACGAGGAGATTTTTTTCATAGAATGAACCTTAATTTTCATCATGTACCTAAATATCCAAGGAAAGATCTAGGTACAAAATGCAGTAACAGAAAAAAGGAACAAAAATATTTATATACATCTTAAGGAGTACATATCCCCACCCTCCCAGCGGAGGGAGTGGTAGTGTACAAATATTAATCTACAACTACTCTAAACTATTGCCCACAGAGGCAATAAGGGAAGGGGACAAGAGGAGATTTTCATACATCCGGACCTCCACGTCTCATTAAGTACCTGCACGTCCAAGCAAGGGACGGGGTACAAAATGGAATAACACATATAGTAAGAAATACTGTACATACAGTTTTCAAAAGTACATATCCTGCCCTTAGTCCCTTCCCACCCTCCCACCCCCACCCTCAAGACTTCAAAAAATCCAAACTACTTGAAAATGACTGCTTACATAGATAAAAAGGGAAAGGGAGAAGAGGAGATTGCTATACATCTAGAACTCCACGGTTCACTGGGGACCTGTGTGTCCGGTGAAGGACGGGGTAACCAGTGAAATACTATAATAAGGAAGTAGAAACATGTATATATATTTAAAAATATTTACTCCCAAACCCACAAAAGGACCCCTGAAACTAATTAACTACTCTACTAGTCATTGCCCACTAAGGCAATAAGGGAAGGGGACAAGAGGAGATTGTTATACATCCGGACCTCCATGGTTTATTGGGTACCTTCCAGTCTGGGTACCCAATGAAATAATATAACTTGGCAGTAAAAACAGGTATATACAGCATGTACACATCCCTTCCCCCAACCCCCTCCCTCCCTCCCCCCAACTTCAACAACTATTCTACTAGCTATTGCCCACACAGGCAATAAGGGAAGGGGACAAGAGGAGATTGTCATACATCCGGACCTCCACGTCTCATTAAGTACTCTGATGTCCTCTGAGAAGGACACAGTACGAAATGAGTAGTAATACAAAGTCTATTTATATACATTAAATACATACCCTAGTTTCTCCCACCCCACAAAACAAAACGACATCAGCTACTAACCCTAGGAGACAATAAAGGAAAGGACAAACAGGAAATATGTCCTACCCTGAGCCTCGATTTTCACATATGTACACATGCAAACACATATAAGATGGAATATAAAAAAGGAGCATAACACATATCTGCAAGAGAGCTACACAAGCCCCACCTCACCAAGACTCGATCGAAACGAGAGCAACGACAACTGTCCATGCAAGCCACAAGGAGGAGGTAAACGGGACATTCGTCATACTTCCGCACTGCCACAGCTCATTAGGTATCCACACACCCATGAGAAAGATGAATGAAGTGCTAAGTGAAAGAACACCCACAAAATAGCAGCAAAAACATTCTGTACACATTTTTAAACGAACATACTCTGCTCTCCGCCCAGTATCACCGTTAACTTCCAAAAAGAGAAACGTCAAGTCACTACTACCTGTAGCCACTGCCCACACAGGAATTTGGGAAGGGCTGGAGACATCACAGGACAGTATCTCCCTCATTATCAGAATAAAGTGTACAAAACCCAAAGAAAATAAAAATACATCAAGACTACATATGCACATTTAGAAAGTATATACCCCGCCGAAAAGCCACTTAAAGACATCAGTTAATTCTGAGAGCTGCTGCACACGCAGGCAATGAGGGGAAGGGACAAGAGGAGATCTGTCCTGCATTTGGGCTGCCACTTTTCATTCAGGACTTACCACCAAAGCCGAAAATGAACCACAAAATAAAAGAATGCAATGCACAGCAAAAATACACACATTTGTTTTCTTAAAGTACAAACGGGGGAGTCAGAGGGGAGAGAGAAGCAGCTCTCGAGATAGAGAATTCATTCCAATGAAAAAGAAAAGAAAAGAAAAGAAAAGAAAAGAAAAGAAAAGAAAAGAAAAGAAAAGAAAAGAAAAGAAAAGAAAAAAGAAAAGAAAAAGAAAAGAAAAAAAGAAAAGAAAAGAAAAGAAGAAAAGAAGAAAGAAAGAAAGAAAGAAAGAAAGAAAGAAAGAAAGAAAGAAAGGAAGGAAGGAAGGAAGGAAGGAAGGAAGGAAGGAAGAAGAAAACAACAAAGGCAAAGAGGAGAAAAAGAGCTGTTTCGTACCTAAGAAATGCAGACCTCATTTTGCAAACTCTGCCCTGGAAGTGCTGACTTGGTGATGCCGTGTGTCCTGAGCTCACACACCTTCTCTGCAGTCCCATCAGATGAACGGGGGTTGCGTGAATATTCAGCAATCCGAGCGACCACCGCACGTTAGGTTTCCAGGTAGACACTGAGGACACGGCTCAGTAACAGGCCACCGGTGATGCAACACACTCAGCCCCTGACCCTCACTTCTTACTTTTTGGTATTCAGAGAAGACTCTGTTCTGTACCTGGGGAGACTGAGGCAGCTGCACAGCCTCTACGTACCCAGAACTCTTCTGACAGCTCTTCGGCTGCTGAAGTACGGTAAAATGGAAACATGAGCGGCCAAGAGTGTTAGGAGTAAGCAGAACCTGTGATGGTGAGAAAGTTCAGGAACAGCTAAGCCACAGCAACGTGGTTTCACGTGCAGGGACTCAGAGAAAACAAGGAGGAGGAGGAGGAGGAGGAGGGAGGCCCGAGCTTGGGGGGGACGCTGACCCACCTGCGGTTTAAAGGATCCGACATCCTGCCATTAACACACTGGACTCCTTGGATTCCCACCTCCGCCTCCAAAGTGCGGGTTTTCTTCTACGAGTCCAAATCCCCAGGTTTACCTTTCTTAACAACCCAGCACACATGCCCCCCATGTCCCGTTCAAGTAGCCCGGCTGTGCTGTGGGCCTGGAGAGCGAGGCCGCCAGGGCACCCCAGCCGCTTGTACCTGTCACGCCTCATGCTCTGTGACTTGGCCTTGCACTCCTGGCTCGGAGCTCATCTTTAGAAGTGCCACATGCACGGGTTAGCTTGGCGCTGGAAACTACGGAATCCCGTGGGAAACTGAAGGGGGGGGCGCTGAATCTACAAACGAGGAGGTGAGGCCTCCAGAGAGGGGCAGCCGAGCAGGGGTGCGGTCGCCGAGTGGATGGGTTGTGGGTACAAGGCAAGCAATGGATTACAAGTCACCTCTTCTTGCAGCCCACACTTTGATAGGGATTTACTTAAACGTCATCCTCTGTCCACACACATGCACGCGCGCACACACACACACACACACACACTCAGGGAAAATGATATAATTCAAGACAAGATTTGCCATATGCAGAGTTAACAGACATTTCAGGAGCAATGTAAAGATGGGCGGGGAAAACTGAAAAATCTCAACTGATGTTGAGAAGTAGCAAAATTTAAACTCTGTATCAAAGTGGAATTCGGTAATATAACATGGTAAAAAAAACCAGCAACCAAAAAACCCCTCAAAAGTTTAGTATTTTTCCCCACTCTAAAAATATAAAAACACACTGACTTCCAATATCAACTAAACTCTCTTTCGTCTGCTGAAGCATGAGAGGAATAAGGACCTACAATCAGCCCAGCTTCAATAAGACATCTTTAGAGGATTCTACGATTCTCAGGATATAATATTTTGTACTCTGAACCAGAGGTAAATGTTTAGAAAAGACTAAATTGGGGGGAAACACATTAGGATTAAAGAAAGCTACCTTTTAGCATGCCAGCATTTTAAATTTTGTTATATAAAAATACTTTCATAAAGTAAAATATAATTTTATACACAGTCCCACATATTTTCACTGTATACCTGCTAAATTAAAAGAGCTGACCTTTCCCACTGATTCTCTGGAGTGTTTTAAGTGCTCACAAATGGGTATCTGCCCTTTTTATGTACACGAAAGATGTTTTCAAACAAAATACAAAGTACTCAAAATTATAAGGAAGAAAACTTTTCCCCTAAGAATCAAAGAAACTCAACGATCTAAGTATTAAGTCTGCATAGCTCAAAAAATTCAAGTACAGTATTTCTCCTTTACAAGGAGTGAAAATGCCATACAGTTTTGGAAATCTTCCCTTTTCTTTCTTTCTCTCCTTGGCCATCCCTTTAAATCAGTTAGTTTGGCCATGATAAGAACAAAATAAAACAAAACAAACAAAAATCCACTGGGTTTTCAACTAAAGAAAGTACTGTCTAGATAGAAAAAATTCAAAGCCCACCATATTAAATCTGAATCAGGTTATTCCTATCCCACATTCTCTTTATTCCTTTAAGGTACTATGGTGAACTTTAAATAAAAATGCTCAATTTCTCAAAGACCCCATTTTAAAATGTGCTTCTAATATAAGCTATCATATAACATGAAAATCTACACATGAATATGATTCTCAGAGAAAGTGTCTATGATCAGGCAATGTCAAAGGCAACTTAAACTAATTGTATTTTTAGTAACAGTGATAAAGTCATGATAAAAGACAACAGTATTAACAAAATGCTTGCCATAAATGCCATAAATGTACACATATTCCTTTATAACACAAGGTAATAGCTATAGCAGGGAGTGACAAAGGTGTACAGATTTGGAGAGTACCGGAATTCATAAATAAAATAATTGTAACTGAAGCTAACTCAGTTTGAAACATTTTCCTAAAAGATGAAAAAATAAGTATTAAATATTTGGAAAATTTAATCTTTTGTCCTTGTTACTTAGCTTTTCAGTACAACAAAAATTTAAAAATTCTGTAGCACCTGGCTGTTCTGCAGAAAAAAAATATATAATAGTTATAGACCTTATTTGAACTTTGTTTCAGAAAATAAAGGATTGATCAAAACCTCAAACCAAAGTAGATCTGCACACCTGAGATCAGTTTTCTAACAGTTGTAGGATTCATCGACTTCATTACCATAGTTTTTGAAGCTAAGTTTTGTACCACATTCAAGTAACATCTATCAGTGAGAAGCAACAAATGGCTGACAAACCAGCAGCCTGCAAAGATGACGGCTCCCGTGGTAGTCTTGCCTTGTTTCACTGTGTCAGTATTTTCTGGATACCAAGAAAGAGAACAGAATGCCAAAACAACAGATTTCTTCCCCTATTTGTGTATCTTCAGAGTAGAAAAATTATTGTTTTTGTAGGTGTTGGCATATAGGTGAATATAATTCTGTATAATAAATAACTATGTACTGCCCAAAGACAATTCGAAAAAGACAGATGAAAACTACACAGACGGGCCCTGAGCTAACTAGAACTCCTAAGAGTGCAAACAACTCGGCAGCAATTCTGGCTTCACCTTGGCTTTTTGCAAAAGCAGCAGAGCCCAAGTTAATAAGCTCTCTGAATGGGCAACAAAAGGGGGTGCAGTTGTGCATGCTACAGCCACCACGTCAGAGTTTTAAGGTTCTTCTCCATCCATCGGATGTTCAACTGAATGACTTCCAAAGCCTCCTGGACACAACGAAGCCGAAAGGTTGCCTCTGACTGATTTTCAAAGAACGCCTGGACCTGTAAGTTGCACGCAGAAGTATTTCAAAAGGAGAACACTAAATCACAGGTAACTCTGAATATCCCTTTCAAATAAGCTTTAACTTAGTCATGGCTATGCTGATGTCTTGAAAGAAGTAGAGACAAAAAGCACTCTCCTATTCAAAGAATTTACATCAAGTTCCTGATCACGTATGGTGAAATCTGAAGTCATTTTAAAAATGAGTTCTCCTTACTCCCACAAGGATAAATTCTTCCAATTTAAAATGGGAAAAAAAAAAAAAAAAAGCCGCCAAGTAACAGTAGATGAAGTCATCTACGTTAGAATTAGTGCCCAGTGGAATGGAATTCCCTGGGAATGGAATTCCTTAAAACCATTTTATTACCACTTAAAAAGAAAGATGGCATATGCTCGTCTTAATTCCAAAAATTATTTGTGTAAGGCAGATGAGGGAATACAGTTGAGAATGGAATCCAAATTCTTCCTCATGAGAATTCGTCCTCCTTGCTGAAGACCAGCCCCTTAAGCACTAATGCCAGGGCACAACGACTGGCACTGACCAAGGCAGACACAGAGGGGGGGGCAGGATTTGGCATGACGAGGCACCGTCTCACTGAGACTGAGCAGCCAAAGCGGAAAGGGTGACCCAATCTCCCTGCTAACATTTTATACAACCAACCTCAGACAAATGTGCCTTTGTCGAAAACAGGTGCGTTGACCCAGCAACAATACTTTGTATGGTATAGGACCCCAGATGAAACCTGAAGAAACACAAATACAAGAGCAAAAAGAGCAAAAACATGAGGCAGCTGTTGGGAAGCAAAGTTCCTGAGCGCAAAGGAAATACTTGACTATACATTACACAGGCCAAGGGGAGAGTGGGAAGCCTGCTCCTGGGTAAGGAAGCTCAGGAAATCAGAAGGTAAGCCTACACACACTCTCACTACCAGGGGGAAGGAAAGGTGGGCAGAAAAAGGCAGGAGTTATGGATACCCAGATAAATGAATCCATTTAATTGATTCAAAAACCACACCTTACCCCCCTCTAGAAATGCCATTATTATTCTGAAAGAAAAAAGAATATCTTCCATGTGTGGTCTAGGCGGGTATGAGTTCTTATCTAATCTCTTGGCAACGAAGAGGTATTTTTCAACACACGTAACTAAGCAGCTATTGTGAAATAGTCCATGGCCACGTTAAGTGAAGTGACCTAAGTGTCTAGCACGGTTGGCTTCAACAGTACCCGAATGGAGCACCACTGTCCAACGACTCACGTTAAGGAATTACATTTACAAGTGTAAAAATGTCTGGGTGTTTTGGTTAAGCTGTCACTGATGTACTTTTCCTCTCACAGCAGATCTTAAATCCTATGAATCAATACAACACTGGGAACAGTTGCACATGCAGAACCGGAGAATACTGAAAATTAGTACATGTTAAAAATTAGTAGAAAATAAGTAGAAACTTACTTCTGCACGAGCTTGTCCCAGTTCTCTTTGACAAAATCCCATGCCAGCAAGTGTCCAGGAAAATGTTGGCCAGCTGTTCTAATGATAAATGACAGCTTTTGTGTTCGGATGATATCTCCACTGAGGCTATTTTTCATTAACCTGAAGAGCAAAGCAGATTTAGTTTCCAAAAACAATTATTCATCATGAAGTGATCACTGGACTTAAAATAAGTGCCGGCCTCTTAATGAAAGTTCTGAAGCAATTCAAAGGATGTAAGTTTCAGGCTGGTCTAAGATTGACCGATAAATTGAAAACTTGTCATTTTTTTAAATGAAGGGAGAAGTCACCACTTACATAAGGACTTAAGTATACTGTCACATAATAATAAATAGTAGTAAGGACATTTGGGGAATAAATTCAAGTAGAATTTACTATAACTCAGAAGACTGGATTTTTTTGTTGTTGTTAAAAACCTTATTTTATTTGAGTAGATAGGTATATTACCATTCTTTTTTATTTTTTATTTTTAGATTTTATTTACCTATTCAAGAGAGACACAGAGAGAGAGACAGAGAGAGAGAGAGAAGCAGGCTCCCTAGAGGGAGTGTGATGCAGGACTCAACTCTAGGACTCTGGGATCACGACCTGAGTCGAAGGCAGACACTCAACCACTGAGCCACCCAGGCATCCTGGTAATATTACTATTCTTAAAAAGCTGATACATTTTAGAATATGTACTAGCAAGAATATGTATAAAAGCAAGATACATTTTAGAATATGCTTTTAATATTAATAGTTAACACTTATGGATACTTCCTATGTACTAGATTATGTTCTAAAATCTTGACACAAGAATGGCTGAAATAGGTAATCATTACCTTTCTCCATTTTACAGTCTAAGGAACTGAGGTTAAGTAAAATTGATGCAATAGTGTAGCTGATAAATACTAAGCCTGGTACTTACACAAATGCAATTCTCATCTATCATGTTATAATATCTGCTTCTAGGGGAAAGCACATACCCTCAAAAGAATGCAAAATTATTTTTAATGGGGGAAAAAACCCAAATGCCCAACAAATGTGATGGATTAAATTATGAAAGGGCCATACTCTGGAATACTGTGTAGCCTTAAAAACGAATGAAATAAGCTTTATGAACGAACATGGCAAATCTCAAAGACCAATCATTCACTACAAAGAATGTTACAGAACACTGGGTATAGTATACACCTACATTCAATATGTAAATACACACACCAGGACTGACACTGTTAACAGAGAAGAGAGACTAAGAGTGGAAGTGAAGGGTCATATGAGAGATACATCCACATTTTATTCCTCTTCCTTAGGTACTGGTTAAGTACTTTATAATGGGAGCCCAACACATGCGGGCTCCTCCCCAAACCATCCAAGACAAGGCTGCCCCACAAGTAAAGGGAGAAAAAAGGAGATCCCAGAGAAAATGAGCTCCTCAAACTTAGGAGCACAATGCTTTTATGCTTTTGATATTTCTACATATCAAATTCCTTGGATGGTTTCATACCAGTAAAGTTTCCGTACATCCTCTGAGCTGGCAAGAGCTTCAAGTATTTTATTCTTCTCTGCTTCAGAGTCTACAGAGACATATTTGCTTAACAGGAATGACCAGCCTCTCTCAGTTTTTGCTCCAACCTTGAACACAGTACTCATGACATCAGTAGGTAGGCTGTAAGAAAGGTACAAATATGAGAAAAACAAGGAAAAAAAAAAATCCTGAGTACAAAGGCAAGGAATTGACTAGTGGTGCTTGCGGGGCCAGAGCAGGTAACAGAAGAGTCTTTATAACTCCTAGTCAAGAAAATATTTAATTCAGTGGGCTGCTACTTTCCTGGTGGTGTGACTATAAAACAGAGTATCAGTTCAACTAAGTGCCACAATTTTTCGCTGAACACCCACAAAGAACCAGGCGGACAACTGGCTGGAAGCCGGGGAAGGGAAGAATGAGACCCAGTCTCTGCCCTCTAGGAACTCAGAGGCTATTACAACATACAGAATAAATAAATGTATTACCACATAGTGCGGTAAGTTCCATGGTAGAAATACAGAAGCAAGTGTGAGGGGAACAGCAAAAAGAGGGGAAGCAGCACAGTTTTCTGGCCTTAATAAGATCTCAGAGCTGGAAAGGACCCCAACAGGTCATCCAAATCTCCCACGCCAACTCTCATCTGATGCTTGAATCTATTTCCATAACGCCCAGTAAGGAATATGGAGAGAACCAGTCATCGTCAAAGACATGTCTACTAGTTAGTTAACTCTACCTGCTATGTTATATCCCTAAATTAAGAGAGATTTGTTGGACAGCTCATACCCATTTAGATGGCTGCTATTAAAAAGCAGAAAACAGCAAGCGTTGGTGAGGATGTGAAGAAAGTGGAACTCTTGGGCCCTATTGGTGGGAATGTAAAATGGTGCAACCACTATGGAAAACAATATGGTTATTACTTCAAAAAATTAAAAATATAACTACCATAGGATGTAGCAATATCACTTCTATGTAGACATCTGAAAGAATCTAAAGCAGAGCCTTGAAGAGGTATTTGTATACCTAAGCTCATAGCAGCATCATTTGTAAAAGCCAAAAGGTGGAAGCAACTCAAATGTCTACCAATGGATGAATGAATAAACAAAATATGGTGTGTACACACAATGAATACGTTTAGCCTTAAAAAGGAAGGACATTCTAACACAAGCTACAACATGGACGAACCTTGAGGACATCACATTAAGTGAAACAAGCCAATCGGGAAAAAGACAAATACTGTACATTTCACTCACATAAGGTATTTAGAGCAGAAAATAAAATCGTGGCTGCTGGGGGCTGGGGAAAACGGACAGTCGTCAGGGTAAGGAATTCTAGTTTTGCCAGATAAAAAGTTCTGGAGATTTGTTGCAATGTGTAGTATACTTACACTACCGAACTGTACACTTAAAACATGTTAAGATAAACCCTATGTTTTATGTATTTTACTACAATTTGGAAAAACAGTCTTGTTTGACAATGCGAGTACACAGAATTGACCTACATTAACACTCAGTTTTGTAACATTTATGACCCAGGATGAAAAGATCCTGGTTTCAGTATGTGATATAAAGGTAAGGAAGAGGACCAGAGTTCATTTGAGTTGAATGACATGTCACCTTTGAGTTCCATTGGATGCCATCCAATCATCAAACAGCTTCATGGCAGCACTGCTGCAGTTCTCTAGGCTGTGGGTGCAAGCAAATTCGAGCAAGAGTGATCGAAGCTCTCGGGCAGATGGGGTGCCTTCATCAGTCCAGGTTTGCTGTTGGATTTGGGTTCGAAGTAATTTAAATACCCTGGTCTAGAGAGATGAATTGTTAACAAGAATTAGGACAATCAGAAAAATCAGGATGGCTAGATCTTTTTTACCCCCAATATTTATCAAGGAGAAAAAAGAGGAGGGCTTAGGTATACTCAATAAATTTCAACTGACATATGAAGCCCACGTGCAACTGGGGTGAAGCCATTCAATAACCAAGACTATACGTAGGCCGCTATAGCCAAGGCAGACTCTTAATTACGTAACACAGAAAGAATTAATGACTTCATTGCAGTGGAGAGCCTGTCTTCTGTATGTACTCAGTGAGAAGACTGAGAAGGTATTTTCCTGCTCATAGCCACTGCTGGAAGCAAGCTGGAACTTTCTGACCTCATAACTTTAGACTCCATAAATCCATAAAACAATGAGAGAAATATATACTTCTTTACTGATAGGTAGATGTTTAAATGTTTCTGAAGGCAGTATTAAAGGAATACTTAAAATATTAACTAGCTTGATGATCTAAAAAATTAATCAAATTAGCAAGAAAATGAGGTGTGCAGGCAAGAATAGTTGTTTATAGTTATTTCCTCACCCTCAACTCTATTGAAAAATTTTTCAGACCTGTAGTAAAGCAACACGAATAGTACAGAGAATACCCATATGTTAGATTCATTGGTTTACAATACTCGTACACCCCAGAAAATATGTTCAAGTTCTTCACGTAGCATCCTATTCTTCCAGAGTACCACTGTCAATACCTAAAATGAATCCTAGTCAGAGAATTTTGAACTGCTGAAGTCATTTTCTCAACAGACCTTCTGAAAATAAGTCTCCTGTGGAGCTCCAAGAACGAAATAAAAGAATCTGTGCAAGGAGAAGGACTCAAAGTTTGTGATAACATGTCAACTCGCTTTTGTTTGCTTCAAAAGCGATAAAATAGAGAACAGACACCTTGTGGAATGTGTGAGTAACAAAGCCTGCGAGTCACTGAGAGGACGTGAAGTGGAAAAATACTTGCCAGGGTGACTGATAATCCAAGGAACATTAAAGCAATGCAGGAGATCCTATTGTATACACATGGCTGCATCGGACATGCTGCCTGCCACTGGCCTGACATTCTCAATGGCATGATAGCAAACCACCCCAAGTGAATAAAGAATAAAAGAAAATTCAAAGCTACTCATAACTGCCAAGTAGAAACAAAAGAAGGAGGATAGGGGAAAAGTTACAAGCTTCAGATTTTACTTAAAAAAAACAAACAAAAAAACAAACAAACAAAAAACCCCTTTTAGGGGTTAGAAAAATGTATGTCAATGAGAATTTACTAAAATATACAGAAACCAGCAGGGAGAAAATGGCACATTAAAGTACTGGCAGCAAGGGAAACCTGACACTTGAAGCTGCTAAGGCTAGCTCACGAGCAGTTCCTCCACTGGAGTTACAGGGTGCAACTTTACTAGTTATTTCTGGTACCAAATTGTTCAGAGGAAATCCCCAAAGAGTTGATTTTTACATATATTTCAAATGACAACATAACAGAGCAAAAGATTTTAATTTAAAAATAATTCTGTTTTTAGATAATTCCTGTTTTATCATTTTTATAAATAATCCAGGTTATATTTTTAATATTAATAATTCATATAGCAAGTGCTTCTATGTTGAAGCAAGGGCTTCACACATAGAACTTGTTTTTCCTGGGTTTTAACTTATTTTTTTTTTTAATTTAAACTCATTAAACAATAGAATCCTATCCTCTGATTTCATAAAATGAAAAAGGAAAATGGGGAGAAAAATTAAGCGGTTATACAAGCTACAAACGCTGGGTATGCAATAAAATGCAAGAATGTTAGACAAAAATGATTTTAAAAATAAAACAGACAGGAAAGATGGTGGCACTATATAAATGTATTACATTTTGATTTACTGCTTTAATTTTACACTGATATGCCCAGGGAGTTCTTTCTTGGGTCAACTCAGCTTCTTAAAAGTGAAGTGTCAGCTTTTATTGCAAAAGGTTTATCCCACCAATTCCTCATATGTAAAAGAATGACAGACTTGTAAGTGATGAAAGAGGAATATGGCTGGGATCAGATGTTAACGTCAGATGTGAGCAATCTGACACAATTCAATAGTGCCTCCAGACCCTATCGACCACAACACCACAGCATACATCACAAAATGTGATATAGATGTATGTGTTATATAGGTATGCGCAGCTTAGATAACAAAATGACCAATATACGTACACAATGCTCTGGTGACAACATAAAAAATTAATTAGACATCAGTCTTAATCACAAATACTATTTGAAGATTGGATCCAAGGACTCAGAAATGTCTGCCATTTCCAACTCTAATTAGTGTCAGATTTTATATTTTGAGAGTTTTGATGGTACGAGAATGCCCTAAGAATTTGAGAGTTTCTTCCTCTTGATAATCTAAAGCTAACCTTACTTTTTTTTTAAAGATTTTATTTATTTATTCATGACACACACACACACACAGAGAGAGTGAGAGAGAGAGAGAGAGAGAGAGAGAGAGGCAGAGACACAGGCAGAGGGAGAAGCAGGCTCCATGCAGGGAGCCTGACGTGGGACTTGATCCTGGGTCCCCAGGATCACGCCCCGGGCTGAAGGTGGTGCTAAACCACTGAGCCACCTGGGCTACCCCTAACCTGACTTTTAACTGACAATCAAGTACACAAAATCTACAGCAGTACATGGGCCCATGGGCTCACAAACATTGACTAAGCCTGCCCTTGTCATCTGAGGACCCATTCCCTGGACCCCACCCTGACGATATGTTCTTAATAAACACATGACTTCTCCGGAAACTGGAAATCATCATCTGGGATGAAGATGCGGTTACTCCTGCATCACAGAAAGAAAATATTCAAAACATCTAACTCCCTAGGTTGAATTTAGCATCTGTGTCACAGCATAGAGATAGCTTGAGGTAAGTATTAAGTGCTTTCTGACACTAGGCCCTCAGAAGAGTTATTGGAGAGAGGCAGAGGGAAGACGGCTTCTACCATCATGTAATTTAACTAGGTGGGAACTTCAGGGATATCTTGCTAACTCTTAAAGTACATTCACTACCAACACAATCCTTCAATAATTAAAAAAAAAAAAGTGAATGACAGGGACTAAAGTTATTTATTGCTACCTATACTAGGTTGTATAGTGTCCTCCCAAAATTCATGTCTGCTTAGAATGTGTGAATGTAAACTTATTTGGGAATAGGTTTTTGTAGATGTAATCCATTTAAGATAAGGTCATACTGAATTATGGTGGGCCTAAATCTAATGACTGGAGCCTATGTAATAAGAACATGGAAATTTGGACATAGAAACAAGGAGAGAATGTCCTGTAAAATGTCTTGTAAAGACAGAGGCAGAAACTGTAGTGATGCATTTATAAGCTAAGGAATGCTAAGGACTGCTGGCAACCATCTGAAGCTCGAAGAGATGCATGAAAGAGCTTCTCCCTCAGAAGGAATCCATCTGCCCTGCCAATACCTTAATTTTGGCCTTCTAGCTTCCAGAACTGTGAGAGAACACGTTTCTGCTGTTTTAAGACAACAAGTTTGTACTAATTTATTATGGCAGCCCTAGGAAACTAAATTACTACCCCAAATGGTGTTGATTTGATATGGCACTAATAACTCCCAAAGTAATCATAAAATTCAATAATAAAAAAATCTATACATACAATGAAGCACACTGGTGCTGGATCAACTGGATGGCCATATCAAAAAAATAAATCTTTGTGTCTAACTCATACCATACACAAAAATCAATTCCAGATGGATCATAGATCTAAATGTGTAAGGTAAAATAATAGTTTTCAGAAGAGAACAAAGGAGAATAACTTTGGGTTGGCAGATTTCATACACAAAAATTAAGAATTTATACTAATCAAAAAACGTCATTAAGAGAGTGAAAAAGTAAGCTAGAAGGCAGAAGATATTTGGACTCTTATCTTGAATATATAAAGAGCTCTACAAATCAATCAGAAAAAGGCAAAAAATCCAAGAGAAAAAAATCCTTAGACTTGAACACTTAACAAAAGTGTATCTCCGATGGTCAATAAACAAATCAAAAGGAATTCATCTTCACTAGTCGTTAGGGAAATACAAATTAAAGCCAAAGTTGCAATACAAGTATGCATCCATATGAATAGCTACAAGTAAAAAGATTACTATTAATACGAAGTGTTGACAAGGATATAGAGGCAAATTAAAACTCAAATTCTCATACGCCGCTAATGGAGCACAAACTGACATAATGTTGAGCGATGATGTGATAGTACAGTATTAACTATAAATGTTATGACTCAACAATTCCACTTCCAGACACATAGCCCATATAAATGTATACAGATATTCACCAAAGATATATATGAGTATAGTCCTAGCAATGCTATTCTAATAGCTCCAAACTGCAAACAACTCCAATGTCCATCTATGGCAGTTGAAGTGGCTACTAAATGGCCAATCTCTTTCATATATTAACAGTACAAAGTCCGTTCTGGATTCTAAGTTTGCCCTAAAGGCACTAATAGGTTATTTACATATTTCTCCAAAATGCACAAATATTGTAAAAAAAATTTATTAACATTTTGGATATAAAAGAAATCTCAAATATTGACAATTTTATTTTCAAGGGAACTAGGTGAAGGTCTGTCATTTTAAAACTTAAAACAAATGGTATACAAGTATTTCAAATTATTTTAATTTAAAATCTCAGTTAAAAAAAAATGATTGCAGCAAGGAAACAGCCTTGATTCTTCCAAGAAAAAGGTATCCTTTGAAAGATGACATTCCTAGAATACAAATTAATTTAAAATACAGCAACATTAACACAAACAGTGGGCTTCAGAGTGGAATTAATCTGGGTTTAAAGCTCAGCTTTATAATTCCCTAGGTAAGTGACTTGAGGGAAGTTATTTAGTTTCCCATCTAGCCAATGGGGGTGGAAACATCTATCAGGCATTGTGTGAGGACTGAACAAAGTAATCTACGTTAAGCACTTAAGTATGGTATGCGGAATATAACAAGCACTGAAATGTGCCCGTTTCTGGTGTGTTTCACTGATTTGCTTGCTCAGCATTTACTATGGACTGAGTCACATCCTGAAGATACTGGTTTTTATTAAGGATGGTAACAGCCTCATGATATAGAAGAATGATAAAAATCTTAATTAGAAAAGATCTCAGAAATGGATGAAAGATCTAAATGTGAGACAAGATTCCATCAAAATCTTAGAGGAGAACACAGGCAACACCCTTTTTGAACTCGGCCACAGTAACTTCTTGCAAGATACATCCACGAAGGCAAAAGAAACAAAAGCAAAAATGAACTATTGGGATTTCATCAAGATAAGAAGCTTTTGCACAGCAAAGGATACAGTCCACAAAACTAAAAGACAACCTACAGGATGGGAGAAGATATTTGCAAATGACCTATCAGATAAAGGGCTAGTATCCAGATCTATAAAGCACTTATTAAACTCAACAGTAAAGAAACAGCAATCCAATCATGAAATGGGCAAAAGACATGAACAGAAATTTCACCAAAGAAGACATAGACATGGCCAACAAGCACATGAGAAAATGCTCCGCATCATTTGCCATCAGGGAAATACAAATCCAAGCCACAATGAGAGATCACTTCACCCCAGTGAGATTAGGGAAAATTATCAAGGCAGGAAACCACAACTGTTGGAGAGGATGTGGAGAAAGGGGAACCCTCTTGCACTGTTGGTGGGAATGTGAACTGGTGCAGCCACTCTGGAAAACTGGAGGTTCCTCAAAGAGTTAAAAATAGATCCACCCTACGACCCAGCAATTGCACTGCTGGGGATTTACCCCAAAGATGCAGATGCAGTGAAACGCCAGGACACCTGCACCCCGATGTTTCTAGCAGCAATGTCCACAACAGCCACACTGTGGGAGGAGCCTCGGTATCCATCGAAAGATGAATGGATAAAGAAGATGTGGTCTGTATATACAATGGAATATTACTCAGTCATCAGAAATGACAAATACCCACCATTTGCTTCGACGTGGATGGAACTGGAGGGTATTATGCTGAGTGAAGTTAAGTCAATCGGAAAAGGACACACATTATATGGTCTCATTCATTTGGGGAATATAAAAATAGTGAAAGGGAATAAAGGGGAAAGGAGAGAAAATTAGTTAAAATATCAGTGAGGGAGACAGAACATGAGAGACTCCTAATTCTCGGAAATAAGGGGTAGTGGAAGGGGGGCAAGCAGGGGGATGGAGTCACTGGGTGACAGGCACTGAAGGGGGCACTTGGCAGGATGAGCACTGGGTGTTATACTATATGTTGGCAAATTGAACTCCAATAAAAAAAAAGACCTCAGAAATCATCTAACTTAAGCATCATGCTTATGGGTTGGGTAGGTGTGGCTCTTTTGGGGTCAGATCAGACACTTGGGGGAAAGGGTGCTTCTCAAGTTCATATGGCCCACCAGCTGGGCTTGCCTCCCCCCACTGAGAATAGTGTGTGATGGGACAACTCATCACAGAGGATGTGCAGTAGACTAATAAGAGGCAGAAGTGAAGTGGCTTAAAAAAAGATGTAATCCAACCACTTTTGACCAGTGAGGACACTGAAACCCAGAAGACATTCTAATTTCTGGTTCAATACTTTCTTGCTTTTTCTGAAAGCTGCCTTTGGCCAGGTCCCTGGAAAACCTGGTTTCTTTCCTTTTTTTGTTTTTTTAAGATTTTATTTATTTATTCGTGAGAGACAGAGAGAGAGAGAGAGAGAGAGGCAGAGACACAGGCAGAGGGAAAAGCAGGCTCCATGCAGGGAGCCTGACGCAGGACTCAATCCCGGGACTCCAGGATCATGTCCTGGGCCGAAGGCAGGTGCTAAACCGCTGAGCCCCCCAGGTATCCCAAATCTGACTGGTTTCTAAAGCAAACCCTATTGTCAGAATGTGCTTATTCAGAGAATAAGATGAAACAAAGAATTCATCTCTTCCTCCCGACCTTTTAAATACTCTGCCTTTTAAATACTGAAAGGTTAGTATTAAACCTAATTTAATACTAATTAGGCAACTGGTTTTAAAAAAGGGAAAGCAGTCACCAATACCAAGACTCCTTTAGCACTTTGCAGAGAAATATATCCACCAGCATCATTCTCCCTAAGAAAGTTATCAGTAAGGACTCCTAAAACAGAATAATCTCAATACAAACATAACTGTCATTTCATAATGACCACTAGGGAATCAACGTGGAACACCACATTGGAAAAGGACCTACTTCAAGCATTTATTATATAAAAATAAACTGGAATTTGAATAGAGAAGTTTTCTTTTCCTGTGACCTCATTTTGACAGCAGTGTCCTTATTTTGATATTCAGAAGTCCTTATTTTGATATTCAAACAAGACCATGTTATGCTAAGTCTTTTATCACCTCTTCCTGGTAAGCAATGAGATTATGATTCAAAGTAAAGATTTCATACCTAAGAAAGTGAAGAAAAGGGAATATAACTCGTTGCTTTTTCAGTCTATTACTCTGCCAAATGGAACTGTGAATGACATTAAAGGCGAGCAACAAAGACAACGGTAGCAATAAGGCAGACTTACCACTACTCTTGAGGCCAGATCCATGTATCCCAGCTTTTCAAGGAGGTTATAGATGAGGCCCGTCTGGAACAGGGCTTCAGTGATTGGTGCAGTACAGGTCTCATTTCCAAGGTAATCAATCAAATCAAAGGCCCTCCGAAGAGATACCTTGCCTAGGCTAACAGGTAAAAGAACAGAAAAGTCAATTATGATGAGGGAGATAAAATCTATATGCATGTAGAGACACTTTATGAATTGATGATGAGTCTTGGAGAACTACAATTTAAGCTTAGAGTGGCATTCTGTAAAGTTAGACTAAACATTATTATCTTAAGTTCATGTGTATGACCCAAGGTTAAAGATACATTTCATGAGAAAGATAAACAATAGCTCAGGTTTTATTCCCTAAGTTACCTGTAAATTGCTACTGACTCATTGGAAAGTATTGCAATGTCTTAGGGGAGAAAAGATGAAGAGTCCTCATTTTATTTATTTATGACTTGTATTTACCAGATGAGGATATGTGACATAAAAAGGTTCTGAATCAAAAAGAAAATATTTTGCTATTTGTAGAGGAATTTGTCAAACTTGGTACAGTAAGATTCACTGTGAATTTATGGTGAATATGTTTTAAAAATTAACCATTTAAGAGAAATCAAAACAATGATGGCTCAGATGCCCTAAGGTCACTTCATAAAAAATAAACCAAAATAAGAATGTCAAAACAGAATATCCCATGTGTCTCTAGCCCCATTAACAATCCAAGTTGGTAACCTTACTATTCAGAGGATATCTACACACAAGGTCACCGCCATACTTGGTTGTGAGATTCTATAATGCCTGGAGTGGTTGGGAGGCAAGCTAGACACAAATAAGAAGGCCTCAACTCTGAGACATCACTCAAACCAGTGGGTAAGCACTAAGTTTCATGCCTAAATTAAATGCTCCTTGAAAAGAATTCTCTCATGAAATAGAGTCTGAACGCCTACATTAATTTATTCAGCAAACGTGTCTTACCTGTTGGTATCGCCAAATCTTAAGACATTATTTAAACCTTGTTATTTAACTGTTCAATATTTTGTAGTGGATGTTTCTATATAGATTATAACACCCTCGAAGGTAGGAATTACATCTTATATCTTCCTAATCATCCAAAATGAATAATACCTAACAGTCAATACACACTATTTAATTGTTTTTTTTTTTTAAGTGTTCTTTTCTACAACACACTCATTTAAAAACAAACCAACCAACAAACCCAAACCAAGCACACTGTATGTACCCTGCAAGTTCAAAGATGTTGTTGATGAGGTTGGCTCGGTCTTTGTCACTTAGGACATAAGGATTTGTTTTCAGCTGTTTGATTAGTGCTTCCCAGTCATCATCCCCATAGTGTACAATATAATAGCCATTCATGTTTGTATTGACTTTGATCCACTGCACTTCTTCTGTAAGATTGATGACACCTAATACAGAAAAAAAAAAAAAGAGATGTGATGAGATAACAAGGGAAGAAAAAGTATTAAATAGATGTTTTGTTTGTTTCAAAGTGACTATAGTATATTTTTACATTTAATCATTCTAAGAAACTAAATGTCTGCCTCCTAGTGCAGTTATTTTAATGTTAGCAAAGATCACCACTCATTCATTTAACATTTATTTAATAGTGAACAAGACAGAAATGACCCTTCTTTCACAGGTCTTACAGTCTAACGTAGCCAGCAAGGAGAGCATCATATAAATGTTACTGATGGACAAAGAAAATATGCCATTGTATGGAAGAACACAGAAGGAATGCTTCACCACCTAGGAGATGTTAGGAGAGGTTTCTGGGAAGAAATGACACCCACATTGAGAGTTCAAGATATATGGGTGTTTTAAGCAAGTGACAAGGGACCCTAAGTGTCTAAGGCCCAGAGACAAAGTATACATGGTGTCTGTGCATTGAACTGGCTCCAAGTTCAGCGGAGCTAGAGGAGAGAAACAGGGAGAAAGGGCAGGAGTGTGTGGGGTGAGAAAGCAGGGAAGACGGTGAGAGAACCACATAAAATGTGTTCCATCTCTGTCTTTCATTACATTGGTGGCGGAAGAATAAACGAAGCCATTTGGAGAACTCACATAATTCAAAGCTAGCAAAAACAAACATTAGGAAGGATTAAGATCTCTTTAAGCACAAGTAAACTCTTTTACTCAGTTAAAGTAATAGGAAAAGTGATATGCATTTTTGGGGTCCCTACCATTATGTATATATAAAAGCTGAAATAACTGTTGGGAATTTATATAAAACCATTTCAATTAAAAAGTAGTCATAAAATATATGACTACAAAAAATATTACTACAAAATCTGACTACAAAATGTATGCAGGAACTTTTAAAATCCTTCAAATTACTAATCAAGAAATGTCCTTTACAACTGGCAACAAAGGCGTGGATTTAATATAATAGTTAAGGGTATGCTTCTGAGCATCTTCAGAATTACTCTTTATGAATACAGTTCCATGAGCTTACTATTTTGTTTACTGCTAACCCCTCAGTGCCCAAAACAATGTTCCAAGCAGGTACCCAAAAAATACTTGCTGAATTAACAAATAAACAAAACAATTATGTCACAGTAAATGTTTTCAAAACAAATCTAAATAAGGTTTGGAGATGTATATAATGTAAGTTTTCTTTCCAATTTTATTTTTTTTGAAAGATTTTATTTATTTATTCATGAGAGACACACAGAGAGAGGCAGAGACACAGGCAGAGAGAGAAGCAGACTCCCTGTGGGGTGCCCGATGTGGGACTTGATCCCTGGACTCAGGATAACGCCCTGAGCTGAAGGCAGACACTCAAGCTCAACTGCTGAGCCACCCAGCTGTCCCTTCTTTACAATTTTAAAGTAAGGAGTACTGATGTTTAAAAATTACAGAAGAGGAACAGGGACAAGGAAAATAATCTAACCTCCATGAAAACATCGTACGGTGTATTTCCTGCTCAGACTTTTCCATACACATTTTAATTGATGTAATATTTCACACAGTGGATAGATATGCATTTATTTTTATACTGCTTTATCTATCAGATTCCACCCCCAGTCATTTTTTCCACTGTCTTCAAGGCACAGTATTCAAATATCTTCATAAATTCCATTTAAAGACTTACCACAGTTTAAGCCATCTCTTGGTTAAAAATATGTAGGCTGTTTTAGAATTTCCACTATCATAATAACTCTGTACGATGGTTTTTACACATAAGATGCTTTAGGAATACATTTAAACCTTTTGGTACCTAAAGTCTCAGATCTATCAACTTCAAAAGCAGGAATTATTAAAATTTATCAGATTCTCTTTAATACCTAGTTACTCCAATTCTACTGAAACTACAGAGGATGTTTAATATGGAAAGGGCTTACGTTCTGATCAGGTCTTAACGTGACATATCAGATAATCAGTCTTTTTCACTAAAAAATTCCATATCAATTTCTGTTTTATGGCTGATACAGCAGCAGATGGTAAAGATCAACTACAGTAATAGGATTTTTTCCTTTTCATAGAGCAGAATGCAGTTCTAAGGAATAATTGTGAGGACAAAGTAGCTGCTCTGGGTTGGAGACATTTTAACAAAGCAATGACTAATGAAATTAACTTTATCATTAACTATGGCAAAAATATCGACGTTCTCCAGGTCACCAAACATAATTTCAAACCACAGAGCTTTTATCAAAAAAGGGCCTTGGGAATAAGGACTAAAGAGCTCCAAATCTCCCTTTCCCAAAATAGGAGGCAAGAAATGATAGGTATGGCAATTCTTCCACAGGATGGATGCAGGAAAATACTGAAATACAGTGTATTTTGACTGATAAGCAATTTGCCACGTTGTAAACTTGGCCAAGTCCAGACGGTAGAAAGCAGGAGGGCAGCTGGGAGAGTACTTGAGATTATTACTGTCGTCTCGATGACAGGATATGGAGCAGTGCAGCCAACAGCACAGAGAGGAGAATTATCATTTAAAGAATCAACATATTAGTCTTTTTTAGGTCTTCTGAATGATCCAGAATGAAGGACCTTAAAACCACAGGTATTAAAAAATAAAAGCTTTGCACACAAGGGAGGTAACTACATCCTACAGCTTAAATGTGGATGAGGCTACCCTCATATGTTTTTAATTTATCATAATCATTAACAGATTAAGAGTTCAATTTTCACAGTCCATTGAACATTAAAAAAGAGTAACTCCAATCTTATATGGCAGAAGCCCAGGTGAAGTAATTTAGTAGTGATTTTAAAAACCATTTGTCAATAAGTTATGAAAATCAACTACTGTTTTATACAGAAACATTAAAACACAGAAACAAAAAAACAAGTTCTTACAACAAAGTTGAAAAATTTCCTGTGTAGCTTGTTCCAGTAGGTTAGCATGATACACGCAGCTGAACTACATCCCCTCTTGTTCAAAAGCATTCCTTTCTCCAATAACCTTTATTCTCCTTTATTTTATTAGAGGGGGGAAAAAGGCAAGAGCAGAGGATGGCACATGATAAATATTTTAATTATATGCCCTTCCTTATTCTTTTTTTCCAAATGCCTTTCATTCAAAGACAATGCCAGCTCTTTTAGTTGCAGATACATTCTGGCACAGTGATAACCATGAATGTTTCAAATTAGATTGACTATAAAGATTTCCTATAGTTAAAGAGCTTAGGTCCGAGTAAGATGTGGATGAGAGAGCATAGGGAAGGATAAAGAGAGGGGAAAGGGAAGAGAAGGGAGAAGGAGACACTATTTTATTGTAATTTCCTCAATATGCAGCTGGCACACCTTCTTATTCAGAACTATTAATCATTCAAAATTCATGTATGTGGGGAAAAGTGACAAATATATTGATCAAATAAAACTCCTATATTTGATTGAACAAATGGACTAACCCAGGAACCCTAGCATTAGAACACATGGAAATATACTATAGATTTAACAAACCACCAAGATAACACACTGTACTAAAGTCATATGGCAAAAAATAAGCCTCTGCTATATTTCTTTTGAGAATAGAAACAAATTAAAATAAAAGCGCTTCTTGCTGGAGCCTTAGGAACCAACATGACCCAACCATCCTCAGGGTCAATAATTTTTTGTGAGGACAGAACATTTTCAATGTGGACTCTCAAAACCTGAACTGCCAGATATTAAAATAGCAATGGCAGCAGTAGCAGCAAGGGCAGTAACATTTGAGAAGAAGAAGCAACAGACACTGCTTTCATCAACTACTGGCTCAGTTCCAGCTCCAGATTAAACCAATTATATTGCAGTACATTTTGCATATTCCCCTTTATTAAGAATACTTCCAAATGAAGGAAAAAGGAAGGTTTTATTTCACCAGGATTTGAATGCTATTTTTCTAAAACTTTTTATACTGAGATCTGAAATTGAGTCACCTTGTTACAAACTAAAATTTATTCATTTAAAACATTTTTTGGGTGCCTACTGGGTGCTAAGCTCACAAAATGATTCATAGAGGCCATGATCTCTACCTTAAATGGGGAATATATCTAATGTGAGGATAGACATAAGTAGAACAGTACTTCAGTATATCAAAAGAAGGTAAGTAGAGGATATTATTCTTAAACACTCAGGTAGGCATCTAACCTATACTGGGGTAAGGGAGAGCTTCCTGGAGCAAGCAGCGGGCACACTGAGATCTGAAGAATGAACAGCAGTAAATCGAAGGAATAGGGGAGACAAGAATGTTCTTCTGGGAGAGAAAACAGCATATGCAAAGGCCCAGAGACATGAGGCAGGATAGCATGTTTGAGGGGCCGAAAACAGCTTTTGTACAGCAGAAGCATAGAGTGCCAGGCAAGGGCTTAGGGAGAAGAGGCTACAGCAGTAAAATATGAGCTAGACTTTGGGATGTGAATCTCAAAAAGAGTTTAAGAAGCTCACGTACAAACTGAGCTGAAAAAGTTAAGTGTAAATAAAAGCAGACTTCTTATTGTCCAATTATTTCTGAAGCCACCAAAAACTTACATACTATTGGGAGGTTGGCAAATTTCCTTACTGGTCCAAAAAGGGAGATGGGATTAAGTGTTCTTTCTTCAGCCAGGGACCATCCTTCCAAGGCTACTTATAGTATGGAGTTTTGTTTTCATCAAGGAAGGCAGCCCTTCCCTGCATCTCTGGCTATGTTATACTAATCAAAGATGTAACACTATCAAGTGTTCTCAGCGTCTCAAATAATGAGATTGTTTTAACACTCCACTCTAGTTAAACTGCAATGCAACTGGCAGGCTCATATAATTCAACTGGCATTATAAATTATTACCGCATAGCAGAAGGGCAACTTAGAAATGTGTACTAAATCACAAAAGATAACAATCTTCATTTCTGAGAATCATTCCCATAAAGAAGTTCATATAATGACCAAACATGTAAGACCCTAAATTTTTATGAGACTTTTTAAAATAGAGACAAATGGTGTATAAAATGTCCAACAGTAAGAAAAGATCAAATAAAATATATCTGTTTTTTAACAAGATATAAAAATCACCTATACACAACGACACTAAGTAAAAAATATTTTAAAAATTATTAGAAAGAAATAATCATGAGAATAGTTGTGAATCCATTTTCTAGATTTTATGTACTATGGGTCTACCACGTTTAAAGATTTATTTTTCAATAACAGCATTAACAACAGCTAACATTTATATAGCACATAACACATGCCAGACATTATTATAGGTGCTTTGCATGAATGAACTCAATCCTCACCATAACACTATAAAATATGATCCCTATCTCTACTCTACAGCTGAGGGATGAGGCTCAGAGTCACAGAACTACCTACAATCATACAAGTGAACCAAACAATCTGGCTCCAAAGTTCATTCCATTAACCACTAGGCCATACTCCCCTCTCAAAAATATAGGCTTAAACACTAGATACAAATTCAAACAAGAAATTTTCCCTTTCCATAAATCTAGAGCATTCTGCAGGACCCAAGATATTCATGTTTTCTCAGGATGTGTGGTGTGGCATTCGTAGTGGTATTTCACCAATGGTCAGAAACTACATTTCAATTTTTTTTTCATAGACTACTTATGGGTCCAACATATACAATCTTTACATTTTCTTATCTCTCCTTACAATCATAATTTCTTGCCCCATTTTCTTTTTTTTTTAAGATTTTATTTTTTGAGAGAGAGAGAGAGGCAGAGACACAGGCAGAGGGAGAAGCAGGCTCCATGCAGGGAGCCCTATGTGGGACTCGATCCAGGGTCTCCAGAATCACGCCCTGGGCTGAAGGCGGCGCCAAACCGCTGAGCCACTGGGGCTGCCCGCCCCATTTTCTTATTGCCAAAAAATGTATATACTATGTTCACAGGATATTTTGTAACGATTATTTACTCTGAATCTAGATCCTGAATCAACCTTTATTATGCATAAGAATCATCTAAGGTACTTGTTGAAATGCAGTCGCCCATGCTCACCCCTAAAAAGGAGATAGCAGAGCATACTTCAAGAGACTGCTCTGCTTCTACTACTTTATACTTTGTAACATAAAATTTATCTAGGCTATAAAGACAGCATTTGCAATTTTCTACCAAGACTGCTAGCACAGTCAGTGCAACTGTTTATACCTTATTTCACTACCTTCATACATGATAGATGGACCAATGTCACTTTAGTCCTGTCTTGTATAGGTGACTCATAAAACACGCTCCGAAACTGTACACTTTGGAAAGTATAATCTCCCTCTTGGGCAGCCCCGGTGGCGCAGCGGTTTAGCGCCGCCTGCAGCCCAGGGCGTGATCCTGGAGACCCTGGATCAAGTCCCAAGTTGGGCTCTCTGCATGGAGCCTACTTCTCCCTCTGCCTGTGTCTCTGCCTCTCTATCTCTGTCTCTATGAATAAATGAATAAAATCTTTAAAAAAAAAAATCTCCCTCTTGCTGCTTGGTCAGATTTCTTTTTAAAAAAACATGCTGTTTCAAATTTCTTATCAGAAAAGAGTTAATTAGAGTCAAACCTGATTTCTTGTCCAGTAAAAATACCAATGGATATTTTGAGTAATTTCTTCCCTCAGTGACATAGGATAGTGGAATATGCCAGAGATAGCTGTGAAAAGAAAATATTGGAAGACTATTACTCTCTGGAGTATCTTAGTCAGTTACACATAATTTGTTGGGTCCTTTTCTTTCCCTTTGGCAGAAAGGAGAAATTTTTCCAAGCTATCCCCAGAAAAAGAAAATCTGGTTAGGTTTCCAAGGTGATTGTAATTTACAAATACTTTAACCCAAGGGTGCAAAAGAGATAGCAGGCAGAAAGGGCACGAATGTACCTTGCATCTGAAGGCTGCATTTCAGGCTTCATATTTAAAAAGTATCTTTCTTGTTGTACATGAAGTTCCTTTCCTTTTCTTTGAACAGTCACTAAAGGAAATCCTTTCTGCAGGGTCCATGTTTTCATCATTTTCTTTACATCTAGTGTTTTGTTTGTGACCTATAAAAAAAGAATTATTTTTGCTTAAAAATAAACAGCTTAAAAACTTTACAGTTTGTACCTTTCCCTCTCTGCCTACCATATTCTATGAAGGTTACGTGCACTGTTTTTTTTTAGAGATTTTATTTATTTATTTATTTATTTATTTATTCATTCATTCATTCATTCATTCATTCATTCATTCATTTGCGAGGGGGGGGGGGAGAGAGAGAGAGAGAGAGAGAGAGGCAGAGACACAGGCAGAGGGAGAAGCAGGCTCCCCGCAAGGAGCCTGATGTGGGACTTGATCCCAGATCCTGGGATCATGCCCTCAGTCGAAGGCAGATGCTCAACCGCTGAGCCACTCAGGCGTTCCAAACTATGTGTACTGTTAATATAAAAACAGGAGCACAAATGTGGAGTTAAATACAATTCTAATCTAGGTAAATGAACAACTGCTAAAAGGAAAGTCACCTGGCACAGAACTAAGTGACAACTAGAGAAAGTAAGAGAAACCCTGTGTTGAGAAAGAAGTTCATTCACTGAGTGTTTGTCAAAATCTCTAAGTAGGGACAAGCACTCCTTCAGCTCACAAGACTACCACTGAGAAGGTATGAATAATGATACACGCTCTAGAATAAGAAGCACAGCTACTCAATTCCTGAGTCAGCCTGTGTACAGATTTCTCTTTATTCCTCAGACCCTCTGGTTTTGCAAATGTTAATGCTCATCTTGGAAAGAACTAATACTGTGTGAGTGCCAGAAAGGAGCAGAAGTGTAACATGTCAATGGGTCAGGTGCCTTGACTCTAAGTTTCTCCAAACAGCAGTTGTCACCTTTTCTGATAGTCACAGACACTCTCCCAGAAATTGCATCAACTTACCTATGAAATCTAGCATCCAGTGTCAGAGGTTCACAGACCCTCTAAAACCCACTGTCCCTATGACATCTGGCATCAATGATCGAGAAGAAATTCTGGAACAACTATCTCTTTAAAGCATGTGAGTTAACCTTCTGATTCCAATCAGTGCTCTAGGTTGTATATGAATTTGAACTGCAAGCACCTAAAATTCTTTAAGTGCCTTAAGTATTTGGTAACAGTATCACTCCATGATGGCAGGCCTCACCTCAGTCTCCATATGCCCATTTATTTAAAGCAGAAAGGATGGATCAAACCTATCCAAATTCGCTGCAACATTAATATTACATATCTCAGGACTCTGATACATTCATTTCTGGATAATGTATTGGGAAGGAAACAAACTTTGCCGAAAGCATTTTTGGGTCTTTGAAATGGGATGGGAATGAAAAGGCCAGGGCATACTTTGATGCGGAGGTTGAAAAACCTGAGGATAATGGTAGGGACGAGGTCGGGATAGGAAAACTAGGAGGCAAAAGCTGAAGTAAGTCAGAAAGGAAGAAATATATTCTAAATGTAAGGAGATAATACAATGAGTATAGAGTAAAGAATGTGCTTCCAATTAAAATGTTACCATATGATGAGAAAAAAAACAGTGATGTGGAAGCAACTCTTTAGTAATAGGGACTAATCCATCTTCACAAAGAGAACTGAGAGAGAAGGGAAGGTACACCTTCTGGGCACAGGGTTAACAGCTAGAAAATACAGGTTGAAGGTAAGACAGGAAGAGTATATGGAAGAGACTCAGAATACGAGGGGTCTTTTAGTTGTTGTTATTTTAAAGATTTATTTATTGGGGATCCGTGGGTGGCTCAGTGATTTAGTGCTGCCTACAGTCCAGAGCATGACCCTGGAGACTGGGGATCGAGTCCCACTTCGGGCTCCTTGCATGGAGCCTGCTTCTCCCTCTGCCTGTGTCTCTGCCTCTGTGTGTGTGTGTGTGTGTGTGTGTGTGTGTGTGTGTGTCTCGCGAATAAATAAAATCTTTAAAAAAAATAAAGATTTATTTATTTTAGAGAGATAGAGTGCAGAAAGGAGGGGGCAGAAAGGGGAAGAGAGAGTCTTAAGCAGACACTGCACTGAGCATGGAATCTGACACGGGGCTCAATCTCACAATCCTGAGACCATGACCCTGAGCCAAAACTGAAAGTCAGAAGCTGTGCTACCCAGGCAGCCCCAGAATAGTTCTTAATCCTGGGCCCTAAAACTTTGAAACTTTGTGCATATATGTAGGGGTTTTTTTTTTGGGGGGGGGGGGGATATGTCCAGAATTTTCATCAAAGTTTCAAATATGTCTGTGATCTTCCAAAACATGAAAACCCCTGATCTGGATTAGGGTAACAACAAACTAAAATGCTCCTGGGGGTTATGCAATTAGCATACATGCACAATGCAGGCTGGATTCATGCATTACTCTGAAGGTTAACCCGGACCTAACTGCACTGCTTGTTAGAACATTTGCAGGCGCAAAAAAATCCAAACAGCAAAATGATTCAAGGGCAATATGGAGCCCATGATGGCCAGCTTGTAGTATATCATCTATAAGGATGGTCTTGTAAGAAAAGAGCCACAAAAGTCAGGAAGCTTCATAAGGCAGAGTGAGGAAAAAAAAATCATAAATCAGAGGTAAAGATGCAAAAGGATAAGAAAAGGAAAACAGGGCAGCCCCGGTGGCGCAGCGGTTTAGCGCCGCCTGCAGCCCGGGGTGTGATCCTGGAGACCCAGGATAGAGTTCCACATCAGGCTTCCCGCAGGGTGCCTGCTTCTCCCTCTGCCTGTGTCTCTGCCTCTCTCTTCGCTCTTTCTGAATGAATAAATAATCTTTAAAAAACATAAAAAAGAAGAAAAGGAAAACAGATTTTTGAAAAAAAATTCAAATAATGAAAATATAATAATATATCTATTACTTCAGGAAGGGCTACTTTCCTATAAAGCAGGAATCAAGATTAAGGTACAGAACAAAAATGGTTATACAAAAATGTTATACATCCATCTCTTGACCTCTGTGCTCTCTCAAATAACTATCTTTGATACCATTGCTTATTTATATGCTTGATAAAAATATAAATGGAAGAACTCTGATCTTCTTTAAGAACTAAATATTCAGGTCACTTACCTCATTAAAACTATTCCACAGATCATCACTTTGAATGGAGGCATAGCTATGATTATGCAGATAAAAAACAACAGCATGTTGAAACACATCTTCACTAAGAAAAGTTTTCAGCATCAACAAGAGGGAAGCTCCCTATTCAAAAAAAAAAAAAAAAAAGAAAAGAAAAGAAAAGTGAGAAAAGGGAGTAAATAAAAGACTACAATAGGTTTATAGAATTGAGAATCTAAAATTCAAAATATAATTATTCTAATAATATACTCACATATAGAGAACCTAGTTGTAAAACACTGTTATTTACTGTCATATAATCAGATGTGAATGGTGTTCAAATTGTCTTAAAAATTATTTTAAGAGATCTGACAAAAGAATAATGGAGCAGATTCCCACGTATACTAATCCTACTATAAGCCATTTAGGTAGTTTATCAGTTTCTATCTCAGTGTTGTGATAAAAGCTAAGTGTCTGTGAATATATCTTTAATAGACAAATATGCCAAATCTTCTGTGGAATCCCCATCTCCATCCCCAGTGCTCAGAATACCAGTTGAATTCACGGGTTCACTGCTGGAGACAATAAACAAGCAGAGCTCCAAAAGCCTCTCTGCTTGGGAGTACATTAATTTCCAGTTTCAATATATCATGTTGCTAAAATAACCAAGATCTCTCTTCTTCCTGCAGAGTCACTTCAAATATGTTTGGAACTAATGAATATATAGGGCAGTACGCATACACTAATAATTCAAAATCCAACATGCAACTGTTAAAGGCACTTCCGTGACACCAGTGAGTCACCAAAGCATATGTCACCATCTCCAAAAACCACTTTTGTGAAGTCATCCCCGATTTGAGATAGAAATATTTCTCTATCTTCAAGAGCAATTTATATCACTTTCTGCATCTGCTACAGATATATATTTAAATATATATATACATATACTTATTTACTTATTTATTTATTCATTTCTTCTTCTAGACTGTACCATAGTTGAGGGAAAATCCAAAAAGCTCAATTCCAGGGACTAAAACAATACCTACTATACAGAAGGAACTCAAATAGTCTTTGATTTTCACTTCTGGTAAAAATGTAGTAATATGAAGCCATCAAGATCATCAGATACAGGGCAGCCGTGTGGCTCAGCGGTTTAGCGCTGCCTTCAGCCCAGGGCCTGATCCTGGAGTCCCGGGATCGAGTCCCACATCAGGCTCCCTGCATGGAGCCTGCTTCTCCGTCTGCCTGTGTCTCTGTCTCTGTCTCCATCTCTGTCTCTCATGAATAAATAAATAAAACCTTTTAAAAAAAAGATCATCAGATACAGATAACTGTATTTAATACCTACGACTCCCTTTTTTCTATACCATGCTTCATGGCGTTACTTGTTCTACACATTTAAGTATTCATTCTTGTTGGCAACAGATCCCTTTCAGCCTTGCATCACCAACTTTCCCTCACTACTATTACATTCCCATTAACAAAACTATGCAATATTCCTCATATAAAACAAATAAAAGATGTCCTTCCTTTCTTTAACCCCTTGCCTTTTCCAGTTATCATCCTATTTCTTATTCCCCCTTTGTAGTAAACTTCTCAAAAGAGCTGTCTGCATTTGCTAGCTCCATTTGCTCTCTTAACCACTTTCTCTAGAGCCATCATCCAATCATCACTCCATTGGAAGTGTTTTTATCAAGGTCACGGGAGAACTTCGTGGTGTGGAGCCAATGGCAATTCCCACACTCATCAACCTGCCAGCAGCATTTGATATGATTAATCATTCACTCCCCGTTTGGAGTCTTTCTGCACTTGGCCTTGGGACACCTCTCTTGATTCTATCCCTATTCACTGACCATCGTTCTCAGTCTCTTGCTGGATCCTCATCTTGCATTGAAACTCCTCATTTTGGTGCCTCTGGCATTTTTAAAAAGATTTTATTTATTGATTCAACAGAGAGAGAGAGAGCACAAGCAGGAGGAACAGCAGAGGGAGAGGGGGAAGCAGGCTTCCTGCTGAGCAAAGAGCCCAATGTGGGGCTCGATCCCAGGACCTTGGGATCATGACCTAAGAAGGGAGATGCCTAATTGACTGAGCCCCCCAGGCGCCCCTCTTCTGGCATTTAAATTTCAGACCTTTTTTTTCTTTTTCTTTCAAAGTTTCCTTCCTAGTTGATCTCCTCAACAGACAATCTACATCAAAATTAGGATTGAAGATCAAAAACCCCAGATAGAATATGTCTATAAAACACATTTCCCAAATGATCCTTACTTGTTCTTGCATACAATACTGGTAAATTACCCAAGAGTCCTACTTTTTCCCAATTATGTGGAGTATTTGCCAGACTTCCAATCCTGAAATAAGTAGTTACCATACTGACAGGAGTTAGGTATGCTGTGAAGACCACATGATCAGAAGACACTGAATTTGGGGTTTTGGGGATATGGGTCAGAGGATGACAGTGCTCTGTAAAAACAAATCCTGAAGTAACAGTTCTGTATAAGAACAGAACTACAAGTTTAAACATTTTATTGACAGATCCGAAATGGGCTTTAAAAATCACAGCAGGTGCTCTACTTGGAATATATTTAATATAGGTGATTAAACTCTTCAGTTCTCATGTTAACAGTACCACCATTTTCTATGCCAGTTAGGTGTTAACCTGGAGAACATGGCTCCCTCTTTGCCTGCCTGCCTTACTCTGTCACTAAATCCTTCAAGAACCTCCCTTCCCCGACTATTCTTTTACACTCATCATTTTCCTTCCACTTCCACTACCACTCCTAATTTCACACTTTTACCACATCATGCTTGCATTTTGCCAGCAACTTCCTGACTTCAGGTCTCCCTCCACTTAAATCTACTTTGTAAGCTGGAACAAATTAGTTTTCCTAAACAGTAACTTTAATCAAGGAATTCCTTTGTTTGAAAAATCTTCTAAAGCTTCCTATTGCTTACAGAAAAAAGTCCAGATTCCTGATGGAATTCAGAACCTTCTACAACTGCCCCAACCTACCTGTCTCATCTTTCCCCTACTCCACATATGGCTTCCACTATAAGCATTTACTCCCTAAACAAAAATTTCTTGCCCATTAGTATTCCTTGTTCGTTGTACACCTCACTGCCCCATTCCTGCCCGACTCAGGGCTTTCCATTCTTCTTTATCTGTATTCTTTTTATTATTTAATTCCCTTCAATTCCATTTTCCTCTAAAAAAGTTCTCTTCATAATTCTAAGTAAAAAAAGTTTGTACCATTCATTCCACATATATCATCTCTTATTGCTTAACAAGTACCCACCACCTAAACTTTGAGCTTTTGATATGTATCTCACATGTTTTTTGTATTTTCTCTGTCCAGTGCAGGAAGTCATTTATTAATCAATCAATCTGACAGCCAGAGTAAGAAGGCAAAAATAAGTCCTAACATTCATGACTCCCTCCAAAACTGTGAGTGGCACTGTTCTGTCCCCTGACCTATGTGACCCCATCTTTTTTTAAAAAAAGATTTTATTTATTCATTTGAGAGAGAGAGCCAGTGTGCGACCAGGGATGGGGGGTTACAGGAAGAGGGAGAAGCAGACTCCCCGTTGAGCAGGGAGCCCAACACAAGGGCTAAATCCCAGGACTCGAAAATCATAACCTGAGCCAAAGGCAGACGCTCAACCATCTAAGCCACTCACTCAGGCACCCCTGACTTATGGTGAGCCTAATGAGGATTCTAGTTTTCTGTTTTTGCTCCACTCCCAAACCTGGAGTCTGTGCCTCTGCTCCTGCAATCTAGTTTTCAGCTCTTATAATCTCTTTTGCTTTACATGTTTTGGCAATTGTGACTGGAACACACCTCAATTTTCAATAACGCAGCCAAAGGTCTGCTTAGAATGTTCCCTAGATATATTCTACCTGTAGACCTGGAGACTAAACCAACTTTAAAAGATATATTAAAAAAAAAAAAAATATATATATATATATATATATATATTGCTTTGATCTGATTAACTGCCCAGAAACCTAGTCAGAGCTGAAATATGAATAGAGAAATAAAGAAAAACACAGAAAAGTTAAAACCAAGATTTAAAAAGAAGCAAACATTTTAAAGTTTAAAAGCATACCTGAAAATAATCTTAAAATAATTTTTAATCTATAAAGTAATCTAAATGATGCAGCTTGCTCAAATATGAAATGAACTTGAAACCCACTCAGGTCCCTGGTGTGCACAGCAGTACCTTAAAATAGGAAAGAGAATCAAACATTTCTTCAATCTGTTCTGAAGACTCAACGGATGATGATGATATCGGATGAGATGAATTCAAGGAATCTTTCTTCATGGTTTTAAATCGAGCATCTAAGAAATCTTCATACTAGCAAAAACATCAAACAGATTAGGAAGCCATGAAAAATATCAAGGCAAAAGCAAGTACAGTAATTATTTATAAATTAGACTACTTAATGTTTAAGATAATTTTTTAAAAAGACCATCTTCATTACACCACAGAAAATAAGCTTTTGAAAATGTAGGAACAGAGCAACTTTCGTTCATATTCCTAACATTTAAAAAAAGAAATAAACCTCCTAGCCACATGAAAAACATGGTTTCTGAAGCCACTGCCTAAGGATAAATTAAGAATCTATTATTGAAGCAACCAAATGTGCCAAATCCAGATAGATATTCAAAGTAAATATTCTAAAATGGTTAGTGTATATTTTAAATAATATCTGAAATTAAAAAGCAAAAATAAAAACTGGTCCTTAAGCTGATTTATTATCCATGTTTCTTTATTAATATACATTTCTCTTAACTGAAGTTCATTTGAAATAAAATATAACACTTAAGTAGAATTCTTTCATAGTTCAGCAGACAAGCTCCCCTAGAATATACATTAAAAGGTTTTAAACATTCTGGGCACCACCAAGTGGTGAAACTGTGTATCTCATTGCTTAATTAAGTAACATAGATTTAGAATACTTTGCTTAGTATTCTAGCTAAAAATGAGTTCCTTCTACCCACCGTAAGTTTTTGAACGGGTGTTACACAAAAATTTCAAACTGGAAGCTCTTAAGTGTATCCCTATGTTGAAGCAGTCTTGAATCATGTATTTATTTATTTATTTATTTATTTTTTTGAATCATGTATTTAATAGAAAGTCACAGAATTTTAGGGTTGAATGGGATCTTTATTTATACTTTACTACCTCTTGCTTGGATTATTTGGTAATACCTATCATACCACAGCCTGGTATATTCAAATACTTCTAAGGATAGGAAACATTTCCAGAGAGACTAATAACTCAGTAACATTATTATGCTCTCTATGTCAGAATGATGTCCTAAGTCTTTGAAAAGGGTACAAAATATGGTGTTTACTTTAACAGGGCAAATTACTGTCTGTATCAATCTGTCACAAGAATGATCACAGTGATAACAGAGAGATAGTACTACAAATGTCTTAATTTTTTTTCTCTTTTTATACAAAGGATAAAAAGTTTTGTTTTGTAAAAAAGGCTTTTCAACTTTATCTAAACTCCTTCAAAGAGAAGGGCCACATCTATTAAAAATAAAATGTAGCAAAGTGATTCAAAATGTCCATCCTAACAAAACATAATTTCACTTAATTTCAACTTTCAATAAAACATATCAATAAATAAAAGCTTAATTATCACTGTCAAATCTCAAGAGGTAGAACATATCAGTAACAAGTTTCAATTTTATTATATCTTTCTAGAAACATTTTTGTTTCTCCAAATGTCTAGAAAATACATGGTAAATATGACAGTACATGTAACAAATGCTGTACTTACACTGGAGAGCTCTTTGAATATTTTTTCCAAAGAGAAATATTCCATGAAAGTAGCAAACCCTTCATTTAGCCACAGATCATTCCACCACTTCATTGTTACCAGATTACCAAACCACTGTGGGGGGAAAAACAAACAAACCAGTAACCAATATAACATTTACACTCTTAAGAATTTTTTAATAATTGAATTGTCAAATTAATCACCTATAACTAGGTTATAATTACTTAAAAATACAGGTATTTGTTGAAACAAACTATATTCAAATTAACGACTTACAAGAAAATTTGTATACATTTACTCTAAAATGAAAATGTTAACATTTTCGCCTTGGTGAATGGGAAAACATGCAAGAAACACAATCAGCATATTTATCAAATTAATGCACACACTGTTTACTAGGTAAACAAAAACATTTTTTAGTTACTTCATTAAAAGTGTTATTTCCTAGATGATGAAATTCTTCTACCTTCTAATATCAAGTTAGTAAGATTATTTCCATTCTATCTACAACCATCCATGACAACTAAAAAATAAACTTGTATGTAACAGATCTCTCTACAGAGCCCATGTTTCATGTTTCTCCTCAGTCAACAGAGCTGAGGACAATAGATCATGATTCAAAACAGAATGCAAGTAACTTTCCTTTAAGAAAGTTGTCATGTACATAAAGGAAATCAGAAAGATCTTTAAATGTCTTCTTCTATGATATAATAGTAAGAATTAAAGCAATGATAGGAGACTCTTAAAAAAAAATATATCTCAAAAATCCCTGAAATGGAGAGTGGTGGGTAACAGAGTATGCAATTCAGTGTGGCCTGGGACTCATCTCAAACCAGCAGCAAAATAATAAGGCTACTAGGTATCAAAACAAAATACTTTGGAGAATGACAAGAACATGTTTTTCAAAGCTATTATCTTAAAACTTGTTTCAGAGGAATATGATTTTTAAGTTTTAAAAAAGTAACAGAGAAGTGGTGCTGGGTGGCCCCAGGGAAAACAGACCCAGAGGACATCCCTAAAGGACAAGTTGGCTACATGCCTAAAACCATAACTGTCAATAAGTAGGTGCTTTATATACCAGCCTGTTAAGAAGTCTTCACAAGGGCTCTACAGGGGCATACATATGGTGTTTGAGACAGGGAGCAAACCGACTGGAGTATGTGCTACTCCTCTTCCACATCCTCCTTCCATCATGCATGATAACCCCCAAACTATGCCCAACACTGTTCTTTGCTGAGGCAAAGAACAAAAAAAAAAAACAACAAAAAAAAAAAAACAACAAAAAAAGAAAAGGAAAAAGAAAAAGAAAAAGAAAAAGAAAAAGAAAAGAAAGTCAAGGTGTTGGGGAAAGAGGCAAGAGGTTCACGTACCCACATAGTTTTCCTTCTTCTTCTCCTTCTTTCTCTCCTAAATTTACAACGCAGTTTGAGCAGGGGAAGAAAACAAAAATCTAATCCTGTCAACTACAGATCAAAAGTTGTGAGGAAAGTGAAATTTAGGGGAAGGCTTGCTCCACCACAAAGTTATACTGAGCTGGTGGCATCTGTCAGAGGTGAAATAGCTCTCTATTATCAGAGGGCAAGAAAGTACAGAGAGAGAGAGATCCTGAGGAGACAGTGGCTCTTCAAGGCTCAGTGCTGCCAATTATTAACTGTGTGACTGTGGGTAACTCGTTTATTTACTTCTACTGAGTCTCAGTTTCCACATCTGTAAAATGGGATTATCACATATCTCAGAGCAGTTATAAATGTAAATGTGAGAACAGATGTAAAAATTCTTTATAAACAGTAAAATCCTATGCAAATATTAGATAGCATTTTCATTTGAAAATCAAGTTTGTGAAAAAAAAAAAAAGAAAATCAAGTTTGTGTTAGAAAACACCATTTTATTATGGAAAAAAGGTGATACTACAATAAAAAGCTGAGTTTTTATAAGCATCTAATTCTATTCTAAAACTCTACAATATAAAATAGAGATATAAAATATAATAGTCTTGTAATACCTGATGGGATAGTTCATGAGCAATGATTTTAGTAACCAGTTTTCTGTCTGCCACAGAAGAAGTGTTATTGTCATACAGAAGTGTCTCTTCTCGGAAAGTGAGCAAACCCCAATTTTCCATTGCTCCTGCTTCAAAGTCAGGAATAGCCACCAAATCTGGACATAAGAAGAAAGAAATGATCAACTAGCCTTCATGTAAAGCACTTCCTAAATAAAAATTTTACCGACTCGTTTATCATTGTGAATCAAGAGGCAGGGAGTTCATTTCATACTCCGCAAATGGAACCCTATTCTAGTCTTGTATGTTCCCTACCTATTGGTCAGTTGAGAAAGACTTGAACCATCCCTGTAGAGTCACTGTTCCTCTGTCACTTAGCAAAGCAAGAGAAACCTAATTCCTTCACAATGAATCAACTTTCTAGAGCAAGGAGGATAAGGTGCAGGTCTGACATTCTAACTAGCTAGCTCCACACTAAACAGCTCTGAAATACTCTTGCTTTCCTGAGTTCCCAATACTCAGTTTTTGTTATTTGAATCAGGAATTTCTTAGGAGGTTAGAATTAGTCAAACTCCAGACTAAGCCCTAAGCAAATTCCCACTTACACAGCACCTGTATAAGCCCTAGTAACAGCCTCTTAAACTTCTAAATGCTTTAAGCTCCACATTCAGATGCTTTTATGGAATCTGAATAATCTTAACAAATATAGACAATTTAAAAATTTTTTGAATTTTTTAGTTTTAAAATAACTTTGGCAAATGTTCTTTCTAAAAAACATTTGCAAAATGAATCTAGGTTATAATGGTAATAAAAGTCAGGCATTGTTTGATTCTTACCCAATTTCTTAAGTGGGTATTGAATTTCAAAGTAGTTTTGATAGAATTCAAGAAGCTTCACAGTTGTTTCCAAGGCATAGTGAACTTGACCAATCTTTTCTGGTACAGCATATACAGAAACCTAAAAGAAAACATATATATACATAGATATAGATATAGATATAGATATAGATATAGATATAGATATAGATATAGATATAGATATAGATATACACACACACATACACACACACACATATATGATGTGAAGTGTAAAGACAAGTACAACCAAAATGGCATGATATTCAGATGAATACTGTTGAAGCATATGTGAGAACTGAAAGAGTTTTTATGAAATTTTATAGGATACAAACTCTTACTTCTAATTCTTTTAGCCCCTGGAAAATTTAGCACACATAGAACTACATTCAAAAACTTACTGATTTTTTTTAAGTTAAATAACATCCCAAATAAACTATTTTGGGTCATATTATGGCAAAACATAAGCTTTGGCCTATTAATTTTATGATCCATTACCTAAAGTTGCCCTTCTTTACCGATGAGCTATCAAAACTGAAGTATTTGAAGGGCAAAGCAAATTTTCATCTTTTTAGCACCTATTACAGTGCTGGGCATCAAACAGGCATCCAAGGAGTGCCTGGGTGGCTCAGTTAAGCATCTGCCTTCAGCTCAGGTCATGATCCCAGGGTTCTGGGACAGAGCCCCACATTGGGCTCCTTGCTCAGTGGAGTCTGCTTCTCCCTCTTCCTCTCCCTCTGCTGTTTTCCCTGCTACTATGCTCTCTCTCTGTCAAATAAATTAATTCTTACAAAAAACAAACAAACAAACAAAACCAGGCACCTAATACAGAGAAGTCACATAAGGAAGTTTATTCTGAAGCAAACACTCAAGGCAGAAATTACACATTTGTTGAAATTACAGACCAATGCATCCTCTTTCAGTAAATGTGGCACAGCCTGCTTTTCTTCCAGCCTTGGGAGAGCTTACTTTTTTCCAGTTGTTGGCTTGTTTTCATGGATCATGTTGTATAAAAAATAATCATACCAAACAGAATCAAACACTCAATGAGTGGCACAGAGTAACTAAAACCAACTATGGGGATAACAGATTCCTATTCCCATTGCCCAGTGCCCAGGTACATGCTCACTAAGGGGGAAGGCGGATATGATCGCCCAGGTCATTTAAATTGCAACTTTTTTCTCTCTTTTTCTGACTAAGGGCATAAGTTAAACCCATAAGTTGTGACTAACTACAAACAACTTATTCAGGGACGCCTGGGTGGCTCAGCAGTTGAGTGTCTGCCTCTGGCTCAGGGCTTGATCCCGGAGTCCAGGATCAAGTCCCACATTGGGCTCCCTGCCTGTCTGTTTCTCTGTGTCTCTCATGAATAAATAAATAAAATCTTTAAATAAAATAATAAAAATAATAAATAACATTCAGTAAGTATCAAAAGGCAAAATTTAAGCAATTCTATGAAAAGCAATGATTTTAAAAAGCATTATACATTGTTTTCCAGTTGACTGGAAAAAAAAAAAAAAGCCCTCTATACTCACCTGGGAATGTGAGAAATGGACAAAACATAGAAAATAAAAACTTCAAAAAAAAAATCTCAATTGGTGGGAAATGGAGACTTACTGAGTAAGTCATTACTTGGAGAAAATGCACTGGTGAACTCTAATTTATTCCCTCATTAAAGGACTAAAAAATTATCAACAATTTCTAAAAGGTCAAACAGATTTCAGTCATAATTGTCTTTATGTGGGGCTTTAATCTACAGTTAATTATAAAAATACAGAGGTACCATGACATAAAAAATGAAAAGCAAAAAAAAAAAAATTAAGTAAACAAAAAACAAATTTCTGCTAGTTGTGTGACCTTGAGAGGTTGGTTAATAACCTCAATCTCTTTATTATTAAAAAGGTGATTAAAGTAACTGCTATACTCACCGGGTTCCTGGGAATATTAAATGAGCTAATATATACAGATAGAACTTAAACCAGTACATGACACGATGTAAGTGTTCAATAAATGGTAATTGTCATCATTATTAAAAACATAGTCCAACAGGAAAGTGGCAAAATATGTGTGAGTGGAGCATTTGTGCCAACAGTTACCCGGAAGAATAAGGTATCTAGGACTGGAGTTTGTCACTTAAAACTATGCTGCTTTCTAAGGGAATTATGAAAGAAATTTAATCTCCCACTTCAGGCGGCCAAGTGTACTTCACTAGCCTAGCATCTACCATCTGCAGCTCTCTTGGTAAAGGGCTGTGACCACAGTTGATTGAATTCAGTCACCATCTGCCAAAGGAACTATATAAGCTAATTCCACTGACAGGTGGAGTTCCTGCATCTTTCTCCCTCTGAAGTCAATGTTAGTGGGCAAAAGACAAAAAAATCCTGACATATTCTTTTACAATCTCTAACTACCATTGTAAATGGTACGAAGATCACCAGGAATTTGAGACAAATCTTTATTATCTATACGAAGATCACTAGGAATTTGAGACAAATCTTTATTATCTCTATTTTTACCAGAAATACATACTTAATATTGCAGTCAACACAATCACCTAGAAGAAGCTATCCCAATAGAAATACCACACATATCCCCCAGATTTCTCCTCCTACATCCTTCTGCAACACACACCATTTGACCACTCCCGTCTCTACATATGAGCACCTTTCCTTAGAGGAAAAAGAGGCTCACATGAAACTGAAATCTGATCAAGGGATTAGTTCCATCTCTGGAATACATGATTAGGAAAAAGGTAGTTTGGTATTTCTCTTCCTTCATTTTTTTTTTCTTTAAAAGACAATGTGCTAGGAGTTCTCACTAGAGATAAGTTATCTGGTAATTGTAATTATTACCAAGCTTCTTTTAAGTGCAACAGAAGCAGTAAGAAACAGAGCAATCCAGTTCAACCAAAAAAAAAAAAAAAAAAGAAAGTCTTGACCAGTATTCTGGATTTTTTTTTAATTAATTTTTATTGGTGTTCAATTTACCAACATACAGAAAAACACCCAGTGCTCATCCCGTCAAGTGTCCACCTCAGTGCCCGTCACCCATTCCCCTCCAACACCCGCCCTCCTCCCCTTCCACCACCCCTAGTTCGTTTCCCCGAGTTAGGAGTCTTTATGTTCTGTCTCCCTTCCTGATATTTCCCAACATTTCTTTTCCCTTCCTTTATATTCCCTTTCACTATTATTCATATTCCCCAAATGAATGAGAACATACACTGTTTGTCCTTCTCCGATTGACTTATTTCACTCAGCATAATACCTTCCAGTTCCATCCACGTTGAAGCAAATGGTGGGTATTTGTCGTTTCTAATTGCTGAGTAATATTCCATTGTATACATAAACCACATCTTCTTTATCCATTCATCTTTCGATGGACACTGAGGCTCCTTCCACAGTTTGGCTATTGTGGCCATTGCTGATAGAAACATCGGGGTGCAGGTGTCCCGACGTTTCATTGCATCTGAATCTTTGGGGTAAATCCCCAACAGTGTAATTGCTGGGTCGTAGGGCAGGTCTATTTTTAACTCTTTGAGGAACCTCCACACAGTTTTCCAGAGTGGCTGCACCAGTTCACATTCCCACCAACAGTGTAAGAGGGTTCCCTTTTCTCCGCATCCTCTCCAACATTTGTTGTTTCCTGCCTTGTTAATTTTCCCCATTCTCACTGGTGTGAGGTGGTATCTCATTGTGGTTTTGATTTGTATTTCCCTGATGGCAAGTGATGCGGAGTATTTTCTCATGTGCATGTTGGCCATGTCTATGTCTTCCTCTGTGAGGTTTCTCTTCATGTCTTTTGCCCATTTCATGATTGGATTGTTTGTTTCTTTGGTGTTGAGTTTAATAAGTTCTTTATAGATTTTGGAAACTAGCCCTTTATCTGATATGTCATTCGCAAATATCTTCTCCCATTCTGTAGGTTGTCTTTTAGTTTTGTTGACTGTATCCTTTGCTGTGCAAAAGCTTCTTATCTTGATGAAGTCCCAATAGTTCATTTTTGCTTTTGTTTCTTTGGCCTTTGTGGATGTATCTTGCAAGAAGTTACTGTGGCCGAGTTCAAAGAGGGTGTTGCCTGTGTTCTCTTCTATGATTTTGATGGACTCTTGTCTCACATTTAGATCTCTCATCCATTTTGAGTTTATCTTTGTATATGGTGAAAGAGAGTGGTCCAGTTTCATTCTTCTGCATGTGGATGTCCAATTTTCCCAGCACCATTTATTGAAGAGACTGTCTTTCTTCCAATGGATAGTCTTTCCTCCTTTATCGAATATTAGATGACCATACATTTCAGGGTCCACTTCTGGGTTCTCTATTCTGTTCCATTGATCTATGTGTCTGTTTTTGTGCCAGTACCACACTGTCTTGATGACCACAGCTTTGTAGTACAACCTGAAATCTGGCATTGTGATGCCCCCAGCTATGGTTTTCTTTTTTAAAATTCCCCTGGCTATTCGGGGTCTTTTCTGATTCCACACAAATCTTAAAATAATTTGTTCTAACTCTCTGAAGAAAGTCCATGGTATTTTGATAGGGATTGCATTAAACGTGTAAATTGCCCTGGGTAACATTGACATTTTTACAATATTAATTCTGCCAATCCATGAGCATGGAATATTTTTCCATCTCTTTGTGTCTTCCTCAATTTCTTTCAGAAGTGTTCTGGATTTGATAAGAGCACTCTAAACACTGCCAAATGGAAGTCAACTAGCACTCAGACCTTATAACTTACAACATGGTGTCCACATCTGACCAACTACCATGCATTCTGATTCTACAAATTAGACCTGTTTATGGTAAAAACCAAATAGGGCAATGGCAAAAACAAAACAAAAACCTCAAGACAAACCAAGCAATGTATTTCAAAACTGACCTAGAATTTTCTAGGTAATTCTGGCGTTGCTGAACAGACAGAGGTGTAAAGAACAGTGAAGAACAGACAAAAATGGTAAAAACAAATGTTCCTCTTTTTTAAAAACTTCAACAGTGTTAGTAATGTTGATCACTGAAGAGGGTGTGTTTAATAATCTACAGTCAACTTTGACATTTTTAGTTGTTTGGTAAGATTGACATTACTAAGTAAAGCTCTACTACTGCCTTATTCCTGAATCTTGTGAAACAGGCCTACTGTCAAATACTAAAAAATAGAAAACATCTGAAAGACTTCAACATTTTAATGTAAGTAAAATCCTGTTAGACTTCAAGTCTAAATTTCTGTCCCCATACATATAGAAGTTATATATGTCATTGGGTATAAGCAGCAGCATATTGTGGTGGACGGTACAATACTATCATTTACTATATAATCTTAGGTCAATTATGTAAACTCCCTGAGACACAGTTTCATCAGCCATATGGAATTAATGCTTCCCTCCCATGTGGTTTATGAAATGAAAAGATATTTATAAATGAGGAGCCTGAGACAGCTGCCAGCATGGAGTATAGCTCCATGCATGTTAGATTCTTCCCTCATCCTAATAAAAAGAGAGAAAATTAATGAAACAATTGTTTATTAGCATAACACTAATTTTTTCAAAACACATTTGAAATATGCAGGTATGGGGTAGCATTAAAAAAGTTATGATTTTATATTTACAGACATATAAGAAAGTTCACAATATTCTTGCACATGGGTAAAAAAAAAGAGTGCACTTTGTGTGTGTGTGTGTGTGTGTGTGTGTGTGTATTACTATCTCCCAGGCACTAAATTTTTAGTATTTAATCCTGGAGAGGTAAGGCTAATATAGGCAATATACTATTATTATAGAAGGTGAGGTTTAGACAGGATTACAGAGGAATCTGACCAAGAACACATTCGAGTAAGCTGTACAGGAGGGACTCCAGAGTCCACGTTTAACCATGTTGTTCTCTAACATGTAAATTAAAAGAAAAATAGCCACCCCAAATTCTTCTCTCTCAATCTCAGTCTCAATCTCTTTCCCTTTCTCTCCATTTCCCCTGTTCCCCTCTATATACAAGAGAATAAGGTATATATCTCAACAATGAATAATCCAGCTTGGCTAGATAGAAGAATCCACACTGGAACAATTAGAAATACAGATGGATTTATAAGACAGCCCTGAATACCAGAATGTTGAGTTTGAATGTAATCCTAGCAGTAAGAAGGAAGAGGGAGGGAGAGTGGGACAGAGGAGAAAGAAAAAGCCAAGACTGCATATATTCTAGGAGACGATAAAAAGTGCTGGGGGTTTTATATCAAAGAGTGTGATAACTACAACAGAGATGTAACTAAAGTGCTATGAAAGATCACAGAGGGAATGATTAATCCCAGCTGGGGAAAGAATGAACTGCTTCAAGGAGAGGAATGGTATTCAGCTGGGTCCTGAGGAAGCAAACCTGACTCTCCTAGATTGAGCCTTTTGGATATCATCCAGACTGTAACATCTAAATCAAGGGCTAAATCTGGGGGGTGACGCTTGAAGAAAAATTAACTGAATTTTATAAGATTTGCACCAATCTCATTATCCTTTACAGAGGATTCTAAAAAATTCTTTGCTTTAGACTTGACAAAAACTCTTTCAAGCAAAACGTCTGTAAATCATTTGAGCACTTGGGCACTACGTAGTCTACACCTAACCTTGAACACTTAAACTTCGTGAATAGTTCTCATCCTTTACTGTTGAGCATAATTGCATACAGTATTATTGCTGATGAAAAGCCAGATAATCCTTATCTCTGCCCTTACATCTAAGAGTTATGGGGTAGACAAGATAATCTTCCTAAGAGAAGAGTATATCCTTTTTAATTAGCAAGATCTAAATATGATGTGATTAAAATAAATCTCTTTATCTAGAAAGGAAAGCCAACTCCAATTGAATGTGTTCAATGAGTGAAAAATATTCCCTGGGGTGATCAAAACTATGAAAAAAACTTAAAAATTGTATCTTCTTTCTATTGTGAGGAATAATCATTTCAGTTTAAAAAAGACCCTTTTCTGCTCTATTGTCAGTGTATAAAAATACTAACTTTATTAGGTCTCTACTGTGAAATAAAAGCATAAAATTCAAGCAAATAATCATTTACAGACAGGGACTAATGACAAAGAAAAGCAGAGGAGCCTAATCAGAATAATAAATTTTTACAAATTACAGATTCACAGTACCTTTAAGCAATCTTACAACTCTAAGATGAAGAAAACTCAATCTGGACTTGCTTTTTAAAAAAGGAAGATTAAATTAACTTTTATAACCTGTACTTCATCTTGTAATTGCAATCGTACACTATCTCTTAAGTCTGCACAATGTTTTAGATTTAGTGCTGTCCAATAAAATTTTCTGCATCAATGGGAATGTTCAATATCCATGATATCCAATATGGTAACCACTAGCCACAAGAACACTAGAAATGTGGCTACTGAGACTGAGGTAGAAAATTTTAAATTTAATTTTTTGCAGCTTTAATAATTAACATGCAACACTGTGAAAGGTTAAGATGTGTAATGTGTTGCTTTAATACACTTCTATATTGTGAAATGATTACCACAGTAATATTAGTTAACACCTCCACCACCTCATTACCAATTCTTTTTTGTGATGAGAACTTTTATGATCTAGTCTTTCAGCAGCTTTCAAGCATATAACACAGTATTGTAACTACAATCACGATGCTATATATTAGATCTCAAAACTTATAACTGGAAGTTTATGCCCTTTGACAAACATTTCCCTATTTCCCTCCATCCTCAGACCCTGGCAACCAACCATTCTAGTCTCCAAAAGTTCAGTTTTCTTAGATTCCTCATATAAGTGAGATGATATATATATATATATATATATATATATATATATATATATATATATATATATATAGTCTTTTGTTTTTCTCTGACTTAATGTCATTTAACCTAAGGCCTTTCAGGTCCATCCATATTTTTGCAAATGTCAGAATTTCCTTCTCTCTCATGGCTAAATAATAATCCATACTACGTTTATACCATAATTTCTCTCTCCATACATCTGCAGACAGACATTTAGGTTGTTTGCATACTTTGGCTGTTGTGAATAATCCTACAACAGATGTGGGAGTTTAGTTATCTCTTTGAGATCCTGATTACATTTCCTTTGGATATATACTCAGAAGTGGGAATCTTGGATCATGTGGTAGTCCTATTTTTAATTTTTTAAGGAACCTCAATATTGCTTTCCACAGTGGCTTTATCAATTTACACAGCTCACCAACAGTGCACAAAGGTTCCCCTTTCTTCCACATCTTCGCCAACATTTGTTAACTCTCACCTTTTTAACGGCATCACACCATGTCATTCTAACAGGTGTGAAATGATATCTCATTGAGGTTTTGATTTCCATTTCCCTTGTGATTGTGATACTGAGCACCTTTTCAGATCCTTGTCGGCCACTTTTACATCTTTTGGGAAAATGTTCAGTTTCTCTGCCTATCATTTATCTAAGGTTTTATTTTTAAGTACTCTCTACACCCAATATGGAGCTCAAATTCAGAACCCCAAGATCAAGAGTTGTATACTGACTTAGCCAGCCAGACACTCCTCCTTTGTCTATTTTTAAATCAGATTGTTTATATATATTTTTTACTGAGTTGTAGGAGTTCCTTATATATTTTGTAAAGATTTATTTATTAATTCATCCATTCATTCATTCATTCATTCATTGAGAGACACAGGCAGAGGGAGAAGCAGGCTCCATGCAGGGAAGCCTGACATGGGACTCGATCCTGGGTCTCCAGGATCATGCCCTGGGCTGAAGGTGGCACTAAACCGCTAAGCCACCTGAGCTGCCCTATATTTTGGATGGTAATCCCTTATCAGCTATACGGCAAATACTTGCTATCATTCTTTTTTTTTTAATTTTTTTTAAAATTTTTTATTTATTTATGATAGTCACAGAGAGAGAGAGAGAGGCAGAGACACAGGCGGAGGGAGAAGCAGGCTCCATGCACCGGGAGCCTGATGTGGGATTCGATCCCGGGTCTCCAGGATCGCGCCCTGGGCCAAAGGCAGGCGCCAAACCGCTGCGCCACCCAGGGATCCCCTAATTCTTTAGGCTGCCTTTTGCCTTTTCATTTTGTTGATGTTTCTTTTGCTTTGCAGAACCTTGTTTTCTGTTTTTTTGTTTGTTTGTTTTTAAGGATTTTACTTATTTGACAGAGAGTGCACACAAGCAGGGGAATAGGGGGAGCGGCAGAGAGAGAAGGAGAAGCAGGCTCCATGATGAGCAAGACGCCCTTCAGTCTGAACTGAAGGCAGACATTTAACCAACTGAGCCAACCACACAGAAGCTCTTTAGTTTGATGTAGTCCCACTTACAGATTTTTGCTTTTCTTGTACTTCTGGTGTCATATACAAGAGATCATTACCAAGAACAATGTCAAGGAGTGTTTTCCCAAGTTTTCTTCTAGAAGTCTTACAGCTTCAGACCTTATGTTTAAGTCCTTAATATGTTTAGTTAATTTTTCTGAGTGGTGTAAGATAAGGGTCCATTTTTAATCTTATATTCTTATGTGATTATCCAGTTTCCCCAGCACCATTTATTAAAGAGCCTATCCTTTCTTGACTATTCTCAGCTTCCCTATCAAATATTAGTTGACCATTTATGCATTTTTTTCTGCGTTCTTAATTCTGTTCCTTGATCTACATGTCTGTTTTTATGCTATTCTCTCTTAATTAGTATTCATACTGTTTTGATTACCATAGCTCTGTAGTATAGATTGAATTGTGGAAGTGTGACAGCTTTGATCTTTCTCAAGATTGCTCTAGATATTCAAGGTCTGTGGTTCCATACAAATTTTAGTATTGTTTTTCTATTTCTGTGAAAAATGCCATTGAAATATTTATAGGAATTTCATTGAATCTATAGATGGCTTTGGGTAGTATGCACATTTTAACAATATTAGTATTTCTGATCCATGAACATGGGATATCTTTCCATTTATATTGTCTTTAATTTCTTTCAACAAAATCTTAGTTTTTGGTGTATAGATATTTCACCTCCTTGGTTAAATTTATTCCTAGGTATTTTATTGTTTTTGATGCTATTGTGAATGGGATTTGCTTTATTTCTTTTTTAGATATTTCATTGTTAGTATATGGGAATGCAATTGACCTCTGTATGATGATTTGTACCCTGCAACTTTACCAAATTCATTGATTAGTTCAACTAGTTTTTTGGTGGAGTCTACAATTTTCTATACATAAGATCATATCATTTGTAAAGAAAGACAATTTTGCTTCTCCCTTTCTGATTTGAATGTCTTCCATTTCTTTTTCTTATCTAAATACTCTAGCTAAGATTTCAAGAACTATTTTAAGTAAGAGTAGTAAGAGTGGGCACCCTTTTCTTGTTCCTGATCTTCAATCTTTCACTGTTGAGTAAGTTGTTAGCTGTGGGCTTGCTATATACAGCCCTTATTATTTTGATGTATGCCCTTGTTTTTATCAGGAAAAGAAGCTATACTTTGTCAAATACTTTTTCTTGTAGCTATTGAGATGATCGTGGGCTATTTATCTTTCATTGTATTAATGTGATGTATCACATTTACAGATTTGCATATATTGAACCATCTTGTATCCCAGTGTTCAATCCCCTTTGATCATGGTATATGATCCTTTTAATGTGCTATTGAATTCAATTTACTAACATTTTGCTGAGAATTTTGTGCAAAGACATCTACTGCAACTATATTCATCAGGGACACTGGCCTACAGTTTTCTTGTAATGTCCTTATCTGGCTTTGATATGAGGGTAATGATAACCTCATAAAGTAAGAAGACATTCTCTCCTTTTCAATTTTTTAGATAGTCTGTGAAGAGTTGTCATTAATTTTTCTTTAATGTTTGGTAGAATTCACCAGAGAGACCACATGATCCTGGACTTTCTTTGTTGGGAGGTTTTTGATTTCTGCTTCAATCTCTTTACTCATTACTGATCTGTTCAGATTTTTTATGTCTTCATGATTCAGTCTGGTAGCCTGTAGGTTTCTAGGAATTTATCCATTTCTTCTAGATTATCCAATTTGTTAGCCTATAATTGTTCATAGTAGTCTCTTATGTTCCTTTGTTTCTGTGGTATCAACTGCAATGTCTCTTTCATTTCCAATTTTGACTTTTGTTTTTTCTTAGACTAGTTAGCTAAAGGTCTGTCATTTTTATCTTTAAAAAAAAAAACAGCTCTAGTTTCACTGATCTTTTCTATTGTTTCTCTGTTATTTCTTTCATTTATTTGTGCTCTGACCTTGTTATTTCCTTCCTTCTGCTAACTTTGGGTTTAGTTTGTTCTTTTTCTGAGGTATAAAATCAGGTTGTTTACTTGAAATCTTTTTTCTTAACATAGGCATTTATTGCTCTAAACACCCTTCTTGGGGATCCCTGGGTGGCTCAGTCGTCTGGCATCTGCCTTTGGCCCAGGGCGCAATCCTGGAGTCCTGGGATCGAGTCCCGTGTCAGGCTCCCGGCATGAAGCCTGCTTCTCCCTTTGCCTGTGTCTCTGCCTCTCTCCCTCTCTGTGTCTATCATAAATAAATAATAAATAAATCTTAAAAAAATAAACATCCTTCTTGGAACTGCTTTTTATGCATCCTATTGGATGCATACACCACCATATTATAGTATTCTGAATTTGGCTATATACTTATCATTACCAATGTGTTGTGTATTTTATAAAAATACACAACATATAAAAATACACAAAATTAGTATGCTTTTATTTCAGCTGGAAGCACTCCTTTCAGCCCTTTTTAAAGGAAGTCTAGTGGTGGAAGACTCCTCAGCTTTTGTCTGGATAAGTCAAAAGACTTCTTTCCTTTTTTACTGTAGGTAAACTTTGTCAGACAAGAGTATTATGACTAGCAGTTTTTTCTTTCAGAATTTTGAATCATCTGACTCTCTTTTGGTTGTTAAGATCTCTGCATAGAAGCCCACTGACAGACTTACCCCTTGTAAGATACAAGCTTCTTTTCTTTTCCTGCTTTTAAGATTCTTTTTGATTTTTGACAGTTTTACTATCATGTGTCTCTTTAAGCTGTTTGTTTGGTAACCTGTGAATTTCATGAAGTTGATTATCCAAATTTCTCCCAACATTTGGACAGCTGTCAGCCATTACTTCTTTGAATAAACTTTCTGTTCCTCTTCCCTCTGTTCTCCTTCTGGAACTCCAGTAATTTACAAATTGTTTCTCTGATGGTATCCTATAAATCATATAGGCTTTCTTCACTCTTTTCTTCCATTTTTACTTGTTCTCTGTCTGGATAATATCAACTTTCCTATCTTTTTTTTTTTTTTTTAAGATTTACTTATTTGGAGGGGGAGCACACAAGTGGGGGCAAGGGGCAGAGAGAGAGGGAGAATCCTCGAGCAGGCTTCCTGCCCACGGGGAACCCATCATAGAGCTCCATCCCAGGACCCTGATATCATGACCTGTGCTGAAATTGAGTTACATACTTAACCAACTGAGCCACACAGGTGCCCCTCAACTTTGCTGTCTTCCAAGTCACAAATTCTTTGTTCTGCTTCATCTGTTCTGCTGTAGATATTCTCTATTACCCTCTTTTCATTCCATTCATTAACTTTTGCAGCCCTAAATTTGTTTAGTTTTTTATTTCTGTATCTGTTAAACTTCGCATTATGCACTGTTTCTTGATTCCACTGAATTGTCTTTTTGTGTTTTCTTGTAGCTCATTAAGTTTCCTTACAAGAGCTACTTTGAATTCTTTATTGGATAAATTACAGATCTCCATGTCTTTGGGATCAATTACTCAAATATTCTTGTGAGCCTCTGGCATCAAGTTTTCTTGATTTTTCATGTTTCTTGACGTTCTGTATCATTGTCTTCACATCTTAAGCAGCAGACACTTCCTCCAGTCTTTACTAATTGCTCTCACCAGTGCATCCAAACTTGCATTTCTTTTTTTTTTCAAACAGACTACAGAACTTTTTGGCTAGAAATATGGACTTCCACAAAGGCTATTTTATCCAGGTATTACTGTCTAAGACAGTATTTTTAAGGTGCTCCTACACCATGGCCAAGTGGGCTAGAGCTGTTTCACAAGCCACTATAGGGTCCACAGCCAGAAGTGTGGTCTGTATGGCTACTACCTGATGCATGGGTGGGCAAGATTCCTCCCAAGTTCTTTGGCATATGGTGTTGGATCCCATAGTTTCCAGAAAGGCATTTTTGTCCATGAACAGATGTCAAATTACTGTTGCTGTGGTAAAAGGACATGAATGAGGGACACCTTATTCAGCCACGATGCTGTCATCTAATTTTAATTAATTTAAATGTAAAAAACTACATAAAGCCAGTGATCACCATATTGTAGAGCCCAGTTACAGAAGCTTTGTTATACATATACTGTCTTACTGGAATTCTCTTATAGAAGTAAAATTAAAGGGAACTTGAAGATTATTGACTTTTGGGTATTCAATTAAGAAAAAGTAAATAAAGCTAAATAAAAAGTAACATTTCTAGCATAAGATGTCAGAGTTGTGATCTAAAAGCTCATTTTCCTTCATAAAGCAGTTATCAGAAGTCATTAAAGAATTGCTCTTAACCTCCTGTGAAACAGGTTTTCAAGACAATTACTACAACAACATACCAGGGTTCCATTTACATCCTGACTCAGGTTCTTCAACTCCCCAACAATGAATGCAACCAGGTAAGTGCTCATTTTCACACTCTCAGAAAACTCATCCTGAACAAGTCCATCTTCCATGATGACTGATGAATTCTACAAGCAAAGGGGAAAGGATAACTAGGTTAACTATGGGAATAAATGACAGTAACAAACTAAGAAATTGAAAATTCAAATAGGAAACAAGTAGCGAAGATGCTGGCACATTTTAATCTCTCAGGACAAGAGCATGACTCTAGTCTAAACAGAGCATGGCCCTTATTCTCAATCTGTTCTATCATCCGTCATCGTGAAAATCTTAAAGGAATTTTTAGTTTCAAAAGATCCATTTTAAATAAATGTAACTTAGAAATAGTAAATATCAGTGGTTCTGTTTCTCCCCTTTAAAATATCACCAAAATCCTTCCTTATGATGTAGGACCACTCCACTCTACTGCTACAAATACAGAAGAAGGAGCTATAGTGGGGTATCCCTCTGACAGATCTGAAACAGCTTTTTAAAATGCCACGTTGACGACCTTAAGAAAGCTTAGTGGGATCAAAGGTGGTAAGTCTCTACAGAAGTATGCAGTAGACACAAGATGAGAGAATGCAGGCAAACCTGTAAGATTTTCTGATGATTAATTAAGATGTTTTTGGCAAGGAGGCACCTCTTTTAAAAGAAGATTAAGGGTGAAGAGTATGGCTAGGAGTGGAAGTACTGAAGTGATGTCCCTGTTTAAGGACAGATCACAACCCCTCCTACCAACAAAGGTTGACTCCATAGTCCGTTAGACGTGGGTGGTCCTCTCTATTAACCACATGGGTTCTGAGAGGCTCCTATCAGTTCTACATGGCGACTCTTGTGTCAGGAAAAAAAAAACAAAACCCTAGGTTCTGTTTAGCATAAAAGCAATTCTGCTTGGTTTTATCCCCACTGCCTACCACACAGAATTTACATCCAAGAAAGAGGTTCATGTTCTTGTAAAACTTTCATGTTACAATATAGATTTTTCAATAACCAATAAACACTAAAATCAATCATGATTCAACACTAACACGTATCACTATTTAGAATAGCGAATTCACCATGTCTCAGAAAATACCACCATGATCTTTAATACTAGTTCATATAGTATTACTATTTGTACAACTTTAGTATAAAGCACATACTTCACATTTCCTGCCCACGCATTCCACATCCAGCAGGTCTTTCTCTTTCTTCAACTGCTCCTTGGGCTGACTTCTCAATTAATTCCAACATATATTTAAGTTTTAAGCATTTTAAGAAAGAATAAGAATGTATATGATTTTAATCATTCTCAACAGTATCACAAAGAGGAATTCAAGTATTCATAAAAAAGAAAGAGATGCACTCAAAGATTTTACATTAAGGAACAGAACAGTACCTTAGGCATATTTGATAAAGCAGTATATTGCTCATCCCTTATGATCCTGATGATAAATGTGGCTTTAAATCCTGGTTCATCAAAACAAGGAAAAGCAGATCTTGCTGCCAGGGGTTCAAACTGAGTTGCTGCAAAGTACCTAAAACAAATGCAAATTCATCCAACAGTTATTGAACACCTGCTATTGAAGGTATCTTGCCAAGTACTAGGGATACTAAGATAAACCTGGTACAATCCCAGTCATTAAAGGATCTGTAATCAACTGGGAGAGGCATACCTGTCAGGCTGCAAACCATGTCATTAATATTGACAATAAAGCAGTGGAAACAAAGGGTAGGAAACAAATTCTGACTAGCAGTTAAGACACTGTATGGAAGCTGGTAATAAAATTTGAAGACAGTCTTTAAAAATGAGGGTTATTTGAAAAGGCAGAGAAGGGTAGAAGGTACACTATAAAAAGAGTGGGAAGCACAAGGAAAGACAGAGCAATGGATACTCAGGGACTGGAGGTGGCCGTCCACAATGGCTGGAAATGAAGCCACAAAGGTAGCCATTAAGGTCTTAAAAAGGTTTCAGATGAAGGTCAGTATGAAGGGTGGTCATTAATGGCCATCTGTACAGTCTCTGGCTTCACAACACCAAATCTTAAATTTACTACTTCACTTCTGTGAAGACTAAAAAAACTAGGTGCTCTGTAGTATGATGGTTTCCTTTACCATCTTCAGAATAAAAAAAAAAAAAAAATGTCCTCCCTCTCCTACAGCACAGCAACAACACATGAAATTTTAACCCCATGAGAGTCCTCAATTAAAAGTTGGGAGAAAAGCATAAAAAGAAAAAGAGGAGAAAATCAGATTTTCAAGTGAAGCAGAGCAACGAAACAGATCTCCATTTTGGAAATCATCCAAAGATAGCCTAGAATAATCAGAGCAAGTGTGGCCCTATTGTGCATAGTTCAGGTACTAGTCAATATGGCACGTATACAATCACCCCTCTGGACAGGAAGTCCTTGCTTGTTCAAGGCTTAGTTTCCACTTTTAAAAGATACACAGGAAAGAGTGTGATTTGGAAGAAAACCCCAACCCTGCACTTTACCAGCCATGTGACTGGCAAATCAGTAACATACACCTCAGTTTCTTTATTTATTAAATTAGGACCGAGGTAGGATCCTCTGCCAAACATTCAGGGTTTTTTTTTTTAGAATCAAATAAGACTATTCAAAATAAAAACTACTTGTGTGTCACAAAGTCCAACACAGATGCTTATTATAAATGCAAGACAGTCCTCTTTATTCACACTTAAAATTGTGCTTTTGTCCTGATAAGGATTTGCCCAAGTAATTGTTTCTATGGAGTAAATGGCACAAAAGTTAGCCATCAACATACAGACACAATTTAAACATATGTTGTTAATACTCAATTTCTTCACTCCACTCTCAAATTCTTACCTAGTTAACAGAAAATTATGGAAGAAGGCCACAAAAGACCAGGGGATAAAGTTTAATGATATCCATAATATGCATATAGTCTACTTAGACCAACACTTTATTATATAAAAACTGGACCATAATGTTCTAAGACAAAGGAAATCTTAAATTTTTATTCAAAGGGATTCAATAATAACTATCTTACATAAAAGTCTCTTTGAGAAGGCTGCTGCTTGAAGATACTTATAATCTATCTTATCTATGCTGAACACCCAGAAGCTTATTCTTTTCATTAGTGACTTCCTTTGCTTTCAGAAATACTACCTGGAATTTGAGAACTACCGCCAACAGCGCGGGAGACAATCATGAATTAGCTAGAATTAGAGAATTCTAACCACTGAGAGTAACAATGGGTAAATGAAAAAGTGGTGTGAACTAAGAAGGCAGTAGATCATAGTGGTCAAGAATGGCGTCCCAAGTTAAAGTGACCTTTGAGGTCCCCCTGTGCTACCTGCTAGCCGTAAGATGTTAGATTTACTTTATGTGCCTCTGCTTCATTACCCGTAAAATGAATAAAATATTAATATCCACCTTTTAATGGGTTTGACAAGACAAAAGATTAGACATATAAAATGCCTGGAAGAGTTTCTAGCACTTCAGTTCTCAGTAAATGCCGATTATTATCACTGGAATTCAGCAAAGTGCACATGAAGTTTGTTATGGCAGATGAGGGATGTGAAACAAACAAGGGCCCAATCTGGAAGAATCTTGAACTAAATCCTGTTAGAAAAGAGGAAGTACTGAAGGATCTTAAACCAAAGACCACCATGGTTAGATGTGTACATATAGAAATAGGAGTCTGGCAACAGTGAGGAAGAATGGCAGCAAGAGAAAGAGAAAGCAGTGGCAAGGTTTGAGGCCAGGAGACCAGTTAAGAAGATACTTGAAGAGTTCAAGAAAAAGGGACTAAGAAACTGAAAGACAAAGAAAAAAAAGATCCCCATCCTAAATTTGTTTACTAGTTCTTCTAGTATCTGTTATTATCTAGAACCTGAAGTATATCATCAACACCTTCAGACTGAACTCCAGGTTCACTGACCAGCTCTACATCTTAGATGACATAGGTAAGATTCCCTTACCACAAATACATGTTTGACATTCACATATACTCTGATTTTCCCATCAATAAGGAACACATCCCTTAATTATGTTATCTACCTGTATATATAGTTATTATACTTCAGAGGGGGGATACAAAAACTTTCTCTAATAAAACTATGCAAAATTAAAAGTTGGAGAGAGACCCCCAAAATTGCTTTGAATTATAGTTTTCCCATATCTTGAAAGGTATAAATAACCTTCTCAACTTTTATCTTCCCTTAAGCTATACAATCATGAGGGGCATTCATTTTACTGAAGCAGGTAAGTTAACAGATTTATATACGCTTTGTAACAGCAGAATTTCACATATTACTTTGTTTTAATAGATTTAAAAACACTTTTTAAACAATATTCTATTTCTTATTTTTAAGAAGTTGTCTTCTCTATTTTTCTAGCATTTTCCACAACTCGAGGTAGCCCATGGCAAGAGTCAACAAGTGACCATACCCCAAATCACTGTTATCTGCCATATATTTATTCCTTCCATTATATATAGTAGTAGGCCCAAGGGACTCCAAGGGCAATAATCTAATTGGAAGAGATGACTACTGGATTTGTTTTTAAGGTTTGTTTGCACTGTTTTTATGTACCTCCTATAATTCCTAGAGATAATGAAGGCCAGAAAATAAAGGGAGAAATAAAGCCAAGAAGCCATGAGCTACCATTATAATAATAAATTTGCTTTTTTTTTTTTTTTGGATCCTGTTTACTGCATTACAGTGCAGTTTTATTTTGTTAATAGTGACATTTGAAAAGGTAAAGTTCTAGTTTTAGATTAGCATGAAAGTAAAAGGGAAAGAAACACAGACCCACAAAGGAAATGGGTGTGAGCCTGTCCTGGGTCACGTTCACCTCTGGCAGTGCCCATGGCCACATCTCAGAACTATAAATTTGCTTTTAACATCAGATCTCATGCAAGAGCCAGTATGCCACTTTTTTCTTAAATAAAGGCAAAGAGAAAAATTACTTATCTGAATAGGTGTATAAATCTTGCTTTGTCTTTCTCCATTTAAGAAGGATCAAACCATTTCCTTAAGATAGATTTAAAATATTCATCTATTTTCTCAGTACACCAACACACATTTGCCAAATGGCCAACATCAGCAATTCACAAATGGGCTTACAAAGTAATATGAGTGTATGTGCCAATCAAATTAAACAGATGTCATAAGGATTTCATATACATAAGAGAAATGACATTATTGCTACTGAAGAATAACCTGTATGCAGTGTGCACTGCATCTTTCCAGAAACTGAAACTAGATACTATGAATGCTAAGGTTAAAGTGAAAAATACACAGTCTAAATAGGGAGCTGAACACTTTTATGTTGTGAATCACCTTTTTTTTTTTAAACCAAATTAAGTCTCTCCTAGATTTTTTTAAAAATTCCATCAGAAATCCAAAACAGAGTGACTTTTTCATGAATAGCAAATATTAAGGACACTAAAAATGACATACATTAGGTATACAACAGTTCTTTCTGTCCCCTTTCTCCATCCCACTAAGCACTTCCTAAAAGCTCTGCACATTAGGAAAATAGGTCTTAAAAAATAATCCATACTCTTCTTTACATCCCATGGAGATCTTGTAAGGTGACTGAAAACTACATTCATCTAAGATACAAAAAGCTCAAAATAACTTAAGATTTTGTGTTAGAGAATATAACTGGTATAATCTTTACCCATTTCCTTCCATTGGCATGCCTAAGTCCCACCATGACATATGATATATGATATATATGAGCATGATAGATGCTCAAGGCTTTGACTAAGACAGAAATAGTATCTTCTTCCAAATCACCTACTATTTTGCATATAACCTTCTAAGTTGAAAGAAAAAATCCAGCTAATGTCTCCAGTGTGGGCAAAGGAATCCATATTATATAAGTCATCACAGAGCAAAGAAATAGAATCATTTAAGAAGGCTACATACTTTTTCTCATTACTTTCATCTGTGTAGGAGATTCCATAAAACCCATAGTAAGAACTAGATATATTCGCTGAATACTCTATCTTCAAGCTATAATTGTGTCCTTCAAGAAGGGCCTCGGGGGCAACGATGGCAATTTGTTCGTGAAATGGGTATTCCAAGATCTCAACTTGTTTTTCTTGACTTGAAACTGCTGACATAAAGGTCACTCTTGAAATATTATGGCCTGTACTGTGAAGAATGATATTCCATGTGGCCTGAAGAGCCTGAAGTGAAATTGTCACAGAACCCCTGCATGTCATCGAGGTTAGGTTTGGATGTAGGTTCAGTTCATAGCGTAGTGGCATAATGGTGGTGGGAAGCCTGACTTGTGCCCAGGGAAACAACTTTCCATTTGTTGCAAGTGGCTGAATTACTCCCATGGATTGGTTTCTTTTATGGCAGCCTTCTTTGGTAAAGGTACATCTGGGCAGAAGATAAATCACCATGATTATAGAAACGGCAACCACAATGAGGAAAACACAAACCCCCATGGTCCTGGCAGAGGGTACAGAGCAAGGCCCATCTGGGCTTGGCCTATAGCCGGTCGCACTGTTCCGCAGGCCTGAGCTTCTGTTCATGAAGGACATGCCCAGCAGTTTCGCAGACGACTCATAATCCTCTTCGTCCTCATCCATCTCATGCTCGCCAAGACCCCGCACCAGCAATCTTGAACCCCGGGGCTCATACTCCACCTCATCAGGCTCTAGCGGATGTAAACAGGGCTCTTTGGCTAAATCTACCACATCTGGTTCTTCCTCAAACATGCTGTTTTCAATCATATTCCTGGGGAGCTGAAGCAAATCTACACACCAAAACATAAGGATAGGTACAGAGTTAGAAAAGAAAATGTCATCATAAAATGCCTACTAGCAAAACCACATTGAATCTAAGAAATTTGTCACTAAGACTTATTTCCATCTTAGAGCTACTGAATTAAATAAGGTGCTTATAATTTTCTTGTGTCATCCATTAAGAAAACTCAAGCGTAAAATACAAGTTTACCACAGTCATGAAACAATAAAGCTAAACAAACGAGCTAGTATCGAAAAAGAGACAGCCGAGACTAGACACTAATTTCCTTAATATACTGTTGCCCAACAGCCTGGGTCCTTGTCTTGAGCTTTAGAGTGCCCAGGTTTAGAACTGCTGTGCCAGTCCTCACGGATCACAGGTGTGCCCACCCAGAGTCTATGTCCCCCTTGCAGGGTCTGGTCACCAGAACCACCAGAATTCCTGCCTTAAAGGCCTCACACCTGCTTCTGAAGTACTTGTGGGTCTCTGCTGAGTCCGGTTCTCCCTAGGGAGGAACACATACTGGTATGTCCATTTATAGGCTTGAATGATAGCTAAGCAACAGGCTGGGCTATTTTTTTACTTCCGAAACAGAGATGTTCCTATTCTACAGCAAACTGAAAGTGGCAAATTTTATAGAAAATTTCCATAATCAAGAAATCACTTAAAAATAAGACAAAAGAACTATAAAAACCAGATACCACTGCAATCCAACCTATTATTTCATGCTTCCAGAGCATTCAGAAACACAACATATTCCCCCCTCTGTAACAACCATTCTGTATACCATGAGTATAAGTGGATCGTGTGTTAGGGTAGTAGTGGCAGGTTTCATAAGCTACAAAGAACAATATTCTCCTACTTGCCAAAAATTCCTGAGAAAACAAGTAAAAAGGGTAAATAAATTGCACACAGATCAATAATTTCTAAGATAAGATCACTCAAGGATCCTGTCTTCTTTATTTAAGACTAGCAGAATTTCAGCTTTTAAAGGATCTAAAAAATGTGGTAATTAAAACCTCCATTAACCTTCCTCAAGGTACTTCATACATTATCATTTCTAACCCTCACAACAATTCTATAAATGCCAAGTATAACTGTTTTAGGCATTAGGAAACAAAAAAGAGAAATGGGTGAATTTAGCTTCATAAAAGAGCAGTTTTGACACAAACCTGATACTGAAGCCCAGGTCTAAAAATCTAATTCCAAATTTTAGATTATTTCCATAATACACTGCAACCCCCTACTCAACTAATTCATTAAGAATAAGAATAACTAAATTATTTCTTTTGTACTTGGCAATGAAGTTGCTAAGAGTATTATTTTATCATCAGCAGAACAAAACTTAGTCTTGCTACAAAGTGTGCTCTGTGGACCAGAGCACAGGCATCACATTGCAGCTTGAGAGCGGGCTCTCAAGTTCATTTCCCTAATTTAAATTTTAACAAATCCTTAGTGATTTACATACACATAAGCTTGAGAGCACTGGTCTCACTCAGCCTTTTCTATGGTCAGATCCCAGCCAGCGTTAGACACCCCATTCCTGGGTGCGCTCTGGCCACCTCAAACTGCTGACTCTTCTGAGAACAAGATACACTGCTCTTTCAAGCTATCCTCCACATGCCTATTTTCCCTGTTCCCCCTGCCTGCAATGTCATCATTTCTCCCTTCCATCCCAGACTACCAGGTGAACACTTGTTATTCCATAACCCAGGTTAACTTGCTACAATGCTAATTAGGAAATGTTATTTTCTTGTTTTCCTTTTTATTTATTACATTTAAAAAACGAATTTTCTTTTTACTGCATGTCACTTCTTTCTGCTTTGGGGAGCTGAAACCCCAACAAGGTTATCTTTTCCTACCTCCTCTCTAACCTGAACTTCCACACAAGCCATGCTACTTTATAAGTTTTGTTTAGTTTTTTAAATAAGATTTTATTTATTTATTCATGAAAGACAATGAGAGTGAGAGTGAGAGAGAGAGAGAGAGAGACAGGCAGAGGGAGAAGCAGGCTCCACGCAGGGACCCCGATGTGGAACTCGATCCCGGGTCTCCAAGAGCATGCCCTGGGCTGAAGGCGGTGCTAAACCGCTGAGTCACCCAGGCTGCCCTATAAGTTTTCTTTACATAAAACTTTTGATCACATTCTAGGTGTGGGTTTAGCAAGCTGCCATCTTCCCACCTCCTGTGAATGACCTACAAATGGAAGAAGAGTGATTACAATATCCTGCTTTAGGAACTTAATCTCTTAAACATCTGATCCTGCCTCTACTTCTCATGACAAAGTTTTGTTTTGTTTTGGATAGTTTTACTGTGTTTGGGGGTCATTTACTTCTTTAATAGAGTAAATATTGCTGTAATTGAACTTAAAAATTTTTTTTTAACTCTTACTGAATTCTTAATGGTTAGAAATTCTATAGTAGTTTTTGGTCCTGGGACAGTGCTGAAGATTAATTGCTTAATTTGCTTTTTCAAAATACGAAAAGGCCTTTTCAGACTTTTTGTTGTTGCATATCGGAAAATTATGTTCTATTAGCATTTTTTTAAATTAATTAATTTATTTATTTATGATAGTCACAGAGAGAGAGAGAGAGAGAGAGAGAGAGGCAGAGACACAGGCAGAGGGAGAAGCAGGCTCCATGCACCGGGAGCCCAACGTGGGACTCGATCCCGGGTCTCCAGGATCGCGCCCTGGGCCAAAGGCAGGCGCTAAACCGCTGCGCCACCCAGGGATCCCTGTTCTTTTAGCATTTGCCCTCTGTTTTGTTCTATGTTAGGCCTAATGAAGACAACAAGGAGGTCCACAAAGTATGGTTTTATTTAATGAATTTCTAAACTATAATTTCAGTTTATTCAGAGTAATCTGTTCTTGAATTCATATCCCTTTAGAACTTTGTTTTTCTATGTTTTAAGTAATGCCTTGTTTAAAGCCAGGGAGTAGCCTACTCTCTGACCACCTCCATATCACCTGTCTGCATTTCATTTACTTCAAATCTTCTGATAAGGGTTTAGTCAGATACCTTACTTTCATTATTTATCATCCATTCAGATTAACACCTCTGCAGAATTTTAATCTTTCAGAAACAGAATACATTGACCCCTCTGCTGTAATTTATTACAGATTAGAGGTAAACTTTGAGTATATGTGTACAATATCAAATTAAATATATCAAACCTGGGTAAATCACTCTTGTTATAGGTAATCTATGAAAACTGTACTTCCAACCTATTTTAGAAAATCTTACTTTGGATTCTTAGCATTAAATTGTAATGTGACAATGATTACCCTTGCTCTAATAGGATTTATTTATATTAAAAGAAAGGACCCAAAAAATAAAAAATAAAAGAAGGGATCCATCAGAAACAGGAAACTTTCTAAAATCTCTTAAATCCACATATATATGCTATCTATAAGCCAAAAGCAAAGAATGACCTAGCTGACATGTTTCAGTTTTAAATAACATAAGCCCATGTGGTAATAATCTAAGAAAACTGAAGACATTTCTTTTCATCCTTCTATGAACTGGTGCTCCTTAGTGTTGTCTGTGGATCAGTGTCAATCTACAAACTGCTGTCTGTGACAAGACACATGTGCATGATTAGTATTTAAAAACTTTCATAGCAGTTTATCAGTAATTTTATGTCTATCAAATTCAATCATCTAAAAAATGGAACTTATAGATTGTATGTCTTTTTTTCATTGTTTTCCAGTAATTTATATTTTCAAATGCTACAAAACTTCTGCAACAGATTAACAATTAAAAAACAAAACAAAACAAAAAACCTCAATTCTTCACTCAGGTAATAAGGAGGAAATGGGTCGGATTGTTACTATAATGGCAATCCAGGTCAATATGAAGTTCTCAACTATGATGGCAGTAGAAGTGAAAAGAAGGGAATGATTACAAGTCATGTTAAAAAGGGAGAATACTCAGGAACTGATGCTCCCTTGGGCCAGGCAGGTCTGTAAGATGGAGTGATAGAGGGATCTATATCAATTCTCAGCATACATTCTGGTTTGGATAACTGGAAGAAAGAATGCCATTCATTGAGATTAAGAGTATAGGTTTTCAAATTCTCTTTTTGTTGTTGTTGTTTGTTTTTTAGGGGGGTGGTGGATGTAGGAAGAGTAATGAGAATGGAGTCAGGGGATGGCATTTGTTATTTAATATATGTCAGATAGCCAGGTGGAGATGTTTGATTAACAGCTTATTACAGAGTTAAAGACCTAACTTTAGAAAGAAGTTCAAATCCTGCCTCTTGGACTTACTGCATGATCTCAAATGGGTTACCAGACAACCCTGCACTTCAATTTCCTTACCTATAAATGTGGAAAACCTAACTATTTTATAGGATTGCTTGAGGATTAGGTTACGTGGATCTGGACTCAACACAGGCACCTGCATGGAAGATTCAGATTTCAGAATCACCTGGGGATGTATACAAAATGAAAATCATGCAGACAAGCGAAAAGAGGTAAGAGTCAGAGAGCATCAGCACTGAAGAGGTGGGCAGAGGAAGACAGACAGAAAAGGAGAATTAGAAGGAACATTACTAAAGGTAGGAAAACTAGGACAATAGCATCCCAGAAAACAAAGGAAGTTTTCATGAAGGAAGTGACTTTTATGAAGGAAGGTCACTTCAGGTGCATGGTAGGAATGAGAACCTAACATCAACAGTCCAAAGAATGGAAAATTAACATGGAAGGCAAGAGCTGCAGGCTATTCTTTCAAGGTACATAGTTACATGTCAAGGAAAAAAAAACATAACATAGGGCCAAACTAAAAGAAAATATGGCACAGAGAAGAGTTAAGTCCTTCTTTAAATTTGTTTGTGTGCGTTTAAGATGGGAACAACTTTAAGAATGCAGGAAAAGTAAAGAATGACAAAATGTGGAGGTGAAGAAACAGACCAGAGCAAATGTTGGAATAATATCCCAGAGGGGCAGGAAGACCTCACACAAACTCCAGGAGAGAGATTAACCTTGGGAAGTAGGCACTTCTCTGAACTTGGGGGACAGAAAGTGAAGGCAGAAAAGCAGCATATATAAGAGCATGAAAAGCTGAGGAGGTGAAGAGCAGAGAGTCTCCATGTTTTCTAGAAAAGAGGAATCAAGGCTATCTGCCCAAAGGCAGTTGTGGGAAAGGCACAGGTGGCTTAAAGAGAAAAATGGAGTACAGGAGCAAAGGAAGGATGGGGAAGGGAAGGATGACCCAAGGACAAAGCATGGCTGAGAAGTTCAGTACATCCAGCAGATTTTGTCATACTACCTGTCTCCATAAATGCCTTTAGCAGTGCTTACCAACCCAAGTCTAAAAGAAGAAAAAGCAAGTTATGTGTATTTTATCACAATTAAAAAATGAAAAAATTAATGCCAAAACATGTTTAGAGTAGAGAAAGCAGATGGGATAATTCAGGGTTAAATATGTAGAGAGGATGTGGTGAAAAGCTAAAGGGAAAATGCATAGAAGGTGCTGGCAAGAGAGAAAGTGATTAACGGGTTGAATTTAGAAAACACAACAAAAAGTAAAGCTATGGCAAAAAACACAGTGAGCAACTTGAATTAAAACAAGAAAACTTCCCACGATTTTAATCCCTTTAAACTACCATTACATTTTCTGAGAAAATGAAATGAAATGGGGTATATTTTCAAACCAACAAGCCAGAATAACTTTGAAAGAATAGGCCTAATTTCAACAAGGGTTTTTGGGCAGATCCAAAATGGTTATATTCAATTTGGTAATACAGCAACTTGCTTGCTTGCTTGATTTTAAGATTCTATTTATTTATTCATGAGGGACACAGAGAGGAGGCACAGACACAGGCAGAGAAAGAAGCAGGCTCCATGCAGGGCACCTGATGCGGTACTCGATCCCGGAACTCCAGGATCACGCCCTGGGCCGAAGGCAGACACTCCATTGCTGAGCTACCCAGGCGTCCCAACTTGCTAGATTTAAATTGGGCCTTAACAGTAAAGAATTATGCTTCTTTTGAGGCCTCTTAGATATATTTAAACAGAGCTAAAAGCTTCAAGCTTTTTTTATATCTTCTAGATCATTTCCAAATGGAAACTATAAAATTTCTGAAGTGATGGATGCTTATCAAACAAGGTAATTATTTCCCAAATAAGCAATCCTCTGCAATCAAAAAGAGGTTTCATCTTTTAAAAATTTAATCTTAAAAAGGAAATAAAACAACTAGAATTTAGAACAAAAACAGTGATTTTTCTGTATAGTCCTGATCTGATAAAACAATACCCTATTCCCTCTCAAGGGACACACTCAGAAAGTCTATTGATTACAATGCTTCTGTTAAGTTATGAGTTTAAGAAACATCATCTTCTCACCAGAATCTGAAGAGTAGTTACTAACAGGATAAGTTTTAAAGATGTTCTCAAAAGCCTCTTTCTCTGATACACCCTGTTTGCTTACAAACAATGCTTGCAATGTATGAGCAGTGTCATAAAATACTAATGCAGAAAAGTCCTATATGCATTCCTACTTTTACATAGTGCTGTTTCAAAAAGCCCATTTAATTTTCCAATTGACAGGTCCAGGGTCACAACCTAGGATGCATGATCCAAGTAGAGGTCTTTCTTCTGTTCCCTTTTCCCACTTTGCCTCTCTTATGACTAGAGCGCTAGGATAGTCATGAATGGAAGAGTAGAGGTGGGAGGAAGGAAGATCAAAGAGAAATGGTCAGTTCATAAGCACCATAAGCTCACTTTATTTCATTCTAGGAGAGACCAAGATTTATTTTTCTCTTTCAACTTACCTATAAAGTTCACTCCAACACATTATAAAAAAGGGAGACCTCCACTTCCAATATGACACTGTAATTGATACCAGATTTTTCTTCCTCTTGTAAACAACTATTAAACTGGACAAAATGATGCAACTATTTTTAGCTACTGGATAAAGGAACAATAATGTGAGCCTACATTTGCTTGGTTCTCTGCCTTGGGACAACTTTCTAATTGTAGTATAGTGAGTTAGAGTCCTAGTAGAGCATGGCCGGACACTGAAGAGGGCAGGACTGTGCCGAGTAGGGACCACAGAAGTTTGTATAAGGGTTCCCTGAGAGTCCTTAACCAATGCTGAGTGTAACTACATAAGGCTTACAAAAGAGCAGCTGTAATAAGGTCAAGCAACAGAGGGAAACATTGCCAATCTAATCCAGCCTGAATAAAGAGAACTCATGACCACTCTGCATATCAATTTGAAATGCTAGAAAGGCTTCACTTCAAGGGAAAAAGTACACCCTAGAATAAGACCAACTCTAGACCACATTAACAAAGTCTAAAACCAAGCCCTAACAAAACCCACAAGGCAAAAAGAATCTGGTGGAAGAGTTGTGCTAAGTTAGGGGAGCCAGAAAAAAAACCTTGAGCTTTCCACAGATATTCCCCCGGCAAACCATAAAGCCTACATAAAGCCTGTATTGGGCCATCAGCCAGTAACTAAACTGCTACTAAAAAATAAAACAAAACACTCTACACTAAAAAATTTTTTTAAAAAATTGGCATATCTTCAATATGTTAACACTGCCAATACATAATAAAAACATTACTAGACATTGAACAAAACAAGAAATGTGACCCATAAGAAAAAATAAGTCATTAGAAACTGACTTTAAGTTGGCCCAAATATTGCATTTAGTAAAAACTTCAGAGCTGCTATTTGAAATATGTCTTAAATAAAGTAAAATGTTTTTAAACAACAATAATAAGAAAGGAAAATACATAAACAGATGAAACTCTCAGTAAGGAAACTGAAACTACACAACACAATCAAATGGGAGGGGGAAAAAGGAAATTCTAGGGTTGAAAGGTTCAATAATTAAAATGAAAAACTCACTGAATAGACTTAATAGGAGATTGGAGATGGCAGAAGGAAGAGTCCATGAACTTGGCAGATCACTAGCAATCACCAATTTGAGGAACAAAGAAAAAAAATAAGATCAAAGAAAAATTAATACAGTATCAGAAATTTGAGATTGTCTAACACATATGTAACAGGAGCCCCAAAAGACTCTAAAAATAAAGCAGAAAAACATCTGAAGGCACAAAAGTTAAAATTGTATTAAGTTTGCTGAAAACACTATTACCAGATCCAAAAAGCTCATCAAACTCTAAAAACAATAGATAAAAGAAAATCATATCTAGCTACATCATGGTCAAAGTGCTGAAAACCAAAGAGAAAGTCCTTTAAAAAGCCTAAAAACAATATGTTACATACAGGAGGAAAAATAATACAAAGAACACTAACTTCATCATAACAATGGGGGCCAGAAGATGACAGAACAACATTTTTAAGGGGCTGTAAGAAAAAAAAAAAAACCTGTCAACTCAGAATTCTATAACCAGTGAAAATATCCCTCAAAAAATGAGATAAAGATCTTCTAAAATAAAAGCTGACAGAATTAATCCCAAGAAGTTGTGCACTACAAGATCCTATAAAGAAGGTTCTCTAGGTGGGAGGGAAATGATATGAGACAAACTGAAATCTGAAAGAAGGAAAGAATATCAGAAATGATGAGTAAGTTGTTAAAAATAAAAGTTTATGGTCTTTATTCTTCTCAAAATTTCATTAAAAAGCTGTATATTAAAACTATCTTAAAGATAGTATGTAAGCAGTTTTTAACATATATAGAATATGTATGTTATGTAATAAAAAATATGACAACAAGAGCACAAAGAATAGAGAGGGTGGATAAGAGAAATTAAGTTATATTTGTGAAGTGAGAAGGGGTAATGGAAGTGTCCAGTGAAAAGCAGGAGATGTAAAGAAGAGAGAGAAATGGGTATAAATGTTAAATGATATAATATTCACAATAAACAGACTTTAATGAGTTAAAGATGCAAATTTTAACCCTAGAGTAATCGATAAAAGATGTAATTTAAAAGATGGATAACTAAAAAGCCAGTAAAGAAAATAAAATTAATTTTAAAGTACTCAATTAACCCATAAGAGGGTATTAAAAAAGAAACAGAAACAAAAACAAAAGGGACAAATAAAAACAATGGCAAAGTGGTAGATTTAAACACAACCACATAAATAATTTCATTAACTGTTCATGGATTAAGCAATCCAGCTAAAGGACAGAGATTGTCACACTGGATTTAAAAAAGCAAGACTCAACTACACATTGTTTATAAAAGATAACTTTTAAATTTAAGAACACAAATAGGTTAACAAGTTACAATAAAATTTTATTATGATAAAATAAATTCATCAGAATAAGATACCAAGCTTAAGTATGTATGTATCTAATAAAGGAGCTTCAAAATTCTAAACAAAATGGCAAAACTCAAGACACAGAAACATCCACAATCATAACTGGAGAGTCTATCATCTTTCTCTTCAAAATTGATTGAACAAGGAGAAAAGAAAAGAGTAAAGCCAAGGATATCTAAACAACACCATCATCTAATTTGACTGAAAAGACATTTATAGAACATTACACTGAACAACTGAAGAACACATATACTGGGCCATTAAACGAATCTCAATGAACTTTAAAAGACCGAAAGAGTTTTTTAGAGACTATGTTCCCTAACCACAATAGAAATAATTTTTTAAAACCACTAATAATAATCTAGACAATATATGGAAAGCAGAAAATTTCTAAATAATTCACAAGCCAAATAATAAACCACAGGAATTTAAAAATATCTGAAATAAATAATAAATTAAAAAAATAAATTTATTGCTTTAAATGCCTATGTTAGAAAGAGGTTCAAAATTAGTGATATAAGTTTCCACCCTAGGAAAGCAAAAAGAATAGTATATTAAGCCTAAGAGAAGAAATAATAAAGAACAGAGTGGAAATCAAAGAAATAGAAAACTGAAACAACAGAAATTTTTAAAGCAAAAAATGCTGGAGGGCAGGAAAGTAGTATTACTGGCTCTTAATCATATTCTCCTAGGAACTGGCCTTAAAATCAACGTTATGTCAGGTTCTCATGGATCTCCAAGACCAGTTTTTCACTTCTCAAAAGTGTAGTTAGGTTCATGTAAGAGACAAATAAGAACTGGGTCCTGGGCCAGGGACAGAAATTATCTTTCACAAGCCCCACAGCTTTATATCTGTACCTCTTCCAAGAGTGTCTGGTAAATATGTAGCCAATGATAATGCTAGCTACATCCATATGTTTCCCCCCTCCTTTTAAAATAAAAAGCTAGAATTTCTTTTGTAAGTTTTTTTGTAATTTTTTTTTTGTAAATTTAAAAGGAATTGGAGCAGTACTTAAAGAAAACCTCTTATAAAATATCTTCAATGGTTATAAAAAAAGTATTCTTATGCAAAAAGAAAACCAAAAAAGAAACCTGTACTTAACTCATTTATTTCTGAATTTAGATTTCTGTATATTGTTTTATTAAAAAGAGAAATCTTTTTTAAAACTGTCTAAGAAAAACCATACATTTAACAGAAAACTCAAGATCACACGTGTAAACTAATGTAAAAGCATAAACTGTTACTTATACAGCTCCTACACCAAAAATTCAAGGACAGGAAAAGGCTGCAAAGTGTTTAGTTTCTGCTTTTTTTGACACCACATTCGCAAGTTTCCAAAAGAGAATGGGCAACACAAAGGCAAAAGGAAAAATGTCTTTCAGTGTCCATTTAAAATTTTAACTGAGTACTTCTCAATAAGACAAAGCAAAAGCAAAAGCCAAAAAAAAAAAAAAAAGCCTCATTTTTAAGCATTTGATTTAAAGTGCTACTTTATTTAGGGTAAATCACAAATCTGAGGTTCATTCTGCAGAAATACAACCATCCTGCAGTATAGCACAGGTTTACAGTTTTGTGAAACCCACCTCCAGGACCAGCAGCTTTGTTCTAAACCTCAGGAGCCAGTGGCTAAACCTATATTTAAACTAAGTCATTCCTCAGCTCCATGCCACGCTTCAACAAATCCTTAAACACATACAACCATGTACAGTGCCTGCGCTGCCTCTGACTGGTGTGCAAGGCCATCATGTGTAACATACGTCTCAGTTTCTCACAAGCCTGGGCTATCGTGGCCACTTTACCGCTGCACCCTGAGCCCAGCCTCCTCACCTTCCTCAGCCCACAGGACTCGCTTTTCTCACTCTTCAGTACACTAGTCCTATATAAGCTTTTCAAATCCCTAGTTTCTTTCACCTTTTCAAAATCAATTCAACTATTACTGGAACAAGTGTGCTACTGTGACCCATCCCCCTCCTCTCCCTAAAACAGCACACCATAAAAATTAAGACGCCTGTTTTCTCAGGATGAAAAGGTTAGAAGGACTGCAATAAAGAAATGCTTCAATGGGCCCTTAAGAAAATAACCCAGCGAGACTTTCACAGTAAATACCTTTTTCCCCTATGGTAACTCCTGAGACAATCTAGGAAAAGCAATTTGATTTATAGTAAACTTGACCTTATCTAGTCATCACTCACAAGAATCCTGCCAGCTTGATTGTTTATCCAATACAGGCTTTCTTCTATGGTAGCCACTGTCCACAGAGTTGTGTTTATAATTAGACTGTGCAGTGTTAATTATGCTGGCCGCCCTGCCAATGTTCTACGGAGCCTACAGGGAGAGATCAAAACAATCATTCCCGAATCATGAGTCACCTCACTCTTTCCACACTACAAACCCCTGGCAGCCTCTCAAATCTGGCAAATGATAGTTATGCACACGACATACTCATACAGCCTTTCACATTTAGGATGAAATATGAAGTTCCAAAACCTGCTCCATACATTTTTCTAAAATTTTTCCACATTTTAATTCTGGAACTCTTTGCTTATTACAGAATTATATAATTTGAAGGTGAGAAGGTTTAGAAAAATTTCAAGGCCTGGTTTAACCAATAAAGAAGGGAAGTTCTGCATAGGTAAACTATAATTATAGATTCTGCTTCACCCTGAAACAGTTCTTCTAGGGAGGGGCAATTATCTCACTCATCACCGTATCCCTGGTGCCCTGCAGGGAAAATAGCTATAATAAATGTTGAAATGAGAGTAGCAACACCCAACATATTAAAATTAAGTATTAATTAATGAAAATTACCTCCATGTCCACTCACAGATTCTCCAAGGGCTAAATCTCCAAGGCTTACTAAAGTTTGGAATAAGATAGAATTAACAAGCTAGCTATGAGGTTAAGAAGGTCCTCCTAACATCTATTGTGGGGTTGGGTCCCAAATCAGCAGGGCTTAGTAGTACTTCAGTGATTATGGGCTTTGAATCACTCCATATCATTTCTTCTGGACACTGACTATTCTTACTTCTTACTTACTTCTTAGTACTCTTCCCTCAGAGCCAGTGTGAAATTTAAATCAATTATGCTTTAGGAGGCATAAAGCATAGTGCTGAGGAACATGTGGATTTTGGTTCTGGCTCCACCACTTAGTGTGTTGTTGGGACCTCAGTTTTCTTACAGGTAAAAAGAAAATAATGACTGCCCAACCTGCTTAGATAATCATAGACATCAAATAAGATAAATGGGTCATAACACTTTGCAAACTATGAAGTACTACATTAAATGTTATTTGCTAATATATTAAATAATTATGGTAGGAGCTTCAAAATCATAGCAAATAAACACATCTTTTACTTTTCAACTACACACACAGCACTTCCCTTTAAGATGCATTGGTACCATTCCCCACCCCCCCACCTTTTACTATAAAAGATGATGCTTAAATGTCACCTACAGCACACATCAGTAAAAAAATTCATAAAATAGGTAAAGTCTAGAAACCCAATCTGTCTTCTGTGCCACAAATACCAAATGATAACATAAGCAACAATTCTGGCCTCTTGATGTCGTTTAAGATCAGCAACAGCAACGCCCATAAAGGATTTCAGTGTGGAAGACAGTAACTTGAGATAATTCTGTTTTGCAGAGATTTTAATACACAGGGTTTACATTTGAAGTCATGTGACTTTTGAGATATTTGCCAAATGGCTGCCTTGATTGTAAATACACTACAACTCTTCCCAAAATATCTCTAGGGATTAAGTGTATCTAAAGGCCATGCTCATTTACTATAATTGCATTTACACAATAAAACTCAGATAACCAATGACAGCTACACTTTATAAGAAGGCAATTTAAATTTATATAATGCTCACATTTTCTGATTAAAATAACCTGAAGGGCAGTATTACAAAGCTATCAATTTTACATTACCAAACTAAAACACTGTCAATAAACTTTTCTCTATCTTCAAATTCTACACCACATTTTATTCCCTGAGCCTAATCACATCTGTTATTTTCTGTGCAATTTTGTAGTCAACAATAAGCAAAAAATCAACATTTTAGTGCAGGAGGAAAGAAGCAAATAATATGAACTTGTTTGTTTTCCGTTGCAGCTATGAAGCACATAATTTTAAATATCTATCAAGGAGAACATTTAAGATGAAAAGGAAGCATTCTACTAGAGAAGGCCAATGATCAAAGAGTATCAAATACAAACAAGGGCTACAGCACATAATCTGGACATGAAATGTTTCAAATATAGAATTTCACGTAAAGGATCAAGGAGGGGCGGGGCGTGAAATTTCAAATATAGAATTTCACGTAAAGGCTCAGTGGTTGAGCGTCTGCCTTTGGCTCAGGTGGTGATCCAGAGGTCCTGGGATCAAGTCCCATATCAGGCTCCCTGCAGGGAGCCTGCTTCTTCCTCTGCCTATGTCTCTGCCTCTTTCTCTATGTCTCTCATGTATAAATAAATAAAATCTTAAAAAAAAAAAACAAATAAACACCTGTAGTTTAATACAAACCTTAACTGCAATACAAGAATTAAAAAATAAGAGTAATTTCCTTTAGTAAAGGAAGAAAATTTTCTACCTCAACAAATTAGGCATGCTTTTAACTTATGTCCACTTAAACCTCTAAATCAGCCAATGTTCTCCATTCCTCTCAAAAGACATTTTCTGACACCAAGTGCCCACTGATGCCAAAAGCGCTACTATCTAGAAGGTCCAAACACTTATGTCCCCACCAGAGCAGCTGTGTTCTTGCCAAGGATTAGTTGTTCTCCAGTCAATACATGCTAGTTAAAATTATGATTGTAGTTACATAAGTATTTCATTAAATGAAAAAAAAAAAAAAGGAGGAAAACTGTTTCTGTGAAAGCTGAGTATACAACAGAAAGACCCTACAAAAGCAAGTCTCCCAAGTAACACAGCTGCCAAATTAAGTATTACCAAGAAAAAACAAAAAGATTGGGGAAACAGGGCCCTACAGCAGAATGTTTGCTCCCAGGCTTCAAAGTGTCTAAGTTCTCAAACCACTTGGAAAAAAAAAAAAAAAAGAAGAAGAACCTGGAAATTATAGATGCATCATGGGCAGCACAGAAGACACAAAACTCTAATCAGTGGGTCCACATGCAAAATAAAAGCTTCAGTCCATAAGACAATATTAGTAACTAAATTTACACATTTTGACTTGAAATACTAGAGCAAAGTATTTTTCTTTATGACTTCCATTTTTAACTAGTTTTTCAAAGTTATTCATTATATTTGAGATCACGTTAAAGGGAAACTGATCTAAATCTAAGGTTTACCCTAACAGTTCATCCTGACAATCAAGGGCACGCACACATCTAAGTTCCCCCAAACACAAATCATAATGTATACATCTACTCATGAATGTCTAAAGAATAATTTTACTACAACACTTAAGAACTTTACTCTGTAGTTACACTTGCTGATGAGTTTAAACCACAAGATGTTTAAAATCATGTCTCATTAATACATGTCAAAACTTAAAATGTATTCTTTGACTAAGTAACTCCAGAAGAGAAATACATCCTATGAGTAACTGAAGAAAGATGTATGTATAAGAATGTTTACAGCAGTCTTATTTACACAGTAAGAAAAAGAAACAATCTAAGTGTGAAACTATTGGGGCTAGATATATTCATACCTAATAAAATATCAGAAATAAAAATTAATTATATCATAAACATTATTTACTTCTATCTAAAACATGGAAAGTTGTGCAAAATATAGTATTAAGTGGCAATTTACAGAATTTTAAATAAATATTCATCCAGTTGGATGCACCGTAAATAAAAATGTTAATACTAGTTATTTCTGGGAGTTATGGGTATATTGAGCATTTTTATTATCTATACTTTCTACTTTTTATCTGTATAAAAACAGGAAACCTCCCTCAAATTTATACAGACCATTCTTTAATCTGTGGAGATCTAAAGTTAATGAATTGATGAAAAATTATCAACACTGTTGCAGTGTCTTAGAAATGGCCCTGGATGGTGCAGAAAACCTGGGAGAGCAGGACAGAACTTGCTATTAACCTAACCTCATGGGACCTCTTATTAAGAAGTGGAGTCTGTATCTCCACCCCTTGAATATAATGGCCTTAAAACTTGCTTCCATTAATGGTACTGCATAAATGACACTGTAAAATTTCTAATCCTAGCTTTAAGAGACCCCGTCCCTTTCATTATTTCTCTTGTACTGACCAGAAAGCCCCATAAAAATAAATCTGAGCTAGTCTCCCTGTGGATGAGGAACCGTGCTGGAAAGACAGGCCCAGCCAACAGGCAGCACCAATGGCCAGATAAGCCAATTAAGCTATTTTAAATCTTCCAGCTCCAAATTAAGCTGTTAAATCAAGTGACCTCAGGCAAGACCAGTGGAAGAAACATCCAGCTGAGCCCAGTACAAACTGATGACCTACAAAATTGTGAGCAAATAAAATGGTTATTATTTTAAGCCTTAAGTTGTGCTGTTAGTTACACAGCAATAGATAAATGATTTATCCATCATCCACACAGTAGCTATTAATATTGTGGTGTACAATTCTTACAGATTCATTTATTCCCTAAGACAAAACTGAGGTTACACTGTACATACTAGTTCTATGCTTCTATAGCATCTTGGAAATGGGAACACAAGCAGGACCTCATGGTCAGACTTCAACTCTGACCCTTTAGAATAGAACACCCAATATTCAGAACGCACAGCATTCTTCAAATGAAAACTGTGCAACTGTGGGCTTTTCCTCCAAAGCCCAAGAGCCTTGAGATACAGAACTCCATAGTTTATCCCTCATCAACAGATATGTGGATGCTCTTTCTGCCTGGGGTCCTAGTACAGGACTAGGTCAGACAATGAAAAAAGTTAACATCAAGTTCATTATCAAAATCCCCTTCTTAATGCCACCACCAATAATGATGATGATCAAAATGAACATTCACTAAGGGCTTTAGCATGTGCTAACAATGAGCCAGGCACAGCAGAGTAGTTAAGAATGACTCTCAAACCAGACTGGAAAAAAAAAAAAAAAAACAGACTGGTCACTTCCTGTGTAACCCGGAGCAAGTTATTTCATCTTTCCAAATTCAGTCTGTTCATTTGTAAAATAGACATAATAATAGTACCTATCTCATTGAGTTTTGAGAATTAAATAGGATAAGTGTAAAGCATTTAGAACAGAGTGTTAGTAAAGTGCCACACTGTAAAGTACTAAATAATTATTAGCTTTCGGTATTATTAATCAGCATTTTACATACGTCATCTCATTTAATTTAATCCCCACAACATTTTATAGATGAAGAAGTGAGAATCAGAGAGGCTAAATAACTTGCTGGTAAGTGGTATGGCCAAATTTCAAACCTACATTTTTCTGACTGTAGTAACTAAACCCTACTAGATCGTGTGCCATGACTTAAAATAGCCCCGGGAATGTCAAACCAAGTCCCACGTGCCAGAGAAAAGTCCTATGTCTCTACAGCCTCTGGATCTGGTTGGGGCGGTCACAGAGCCACCTCTAGGTCAGAGCTGAAGAACTACAAAGAGATTGATACAACTACCACCATGTGTCAGACACTGAACACGATGGTTTGCACAACTCTCTCCACCAGGAATTTAGTAGGTATTCAAAAGTGCTGTTTGATTTTCCCAATTACATTCCCTGTTAAAACTTCATCACGGGCAGTAAACTGAACTTTCTACCACTCATTAGGATTATGAAATTATCCATATATAACACCCATTTTACTGAAACTTTTTTTTGATATCTTAGAAAACTAGAAACTTTTTATGCCACCCTCTAAACCCATTATATTTTATAGATAATTAATTTTTGTTCAGTTATTCAGTTGGTTAGGAAAAATTAATGAAATCAAGATTTCGTTTTTTAATTTTTAAATTTCAACTTTCCTACAAGGAAGATGGAAGTGAAACGATGAGTGAATGTAACCTACCGAACTGCTCGGCTAAGTTTAGTTCTACCCAAATTCAGCTCAATGATTTTGAAAACAACCACTTTCTCAGACTTACAGGAAATGGTTAAGCAACCTCAGATAAGTCATTTGTTCTTGTGCCATGGTAGACAAGTTTTTTTTCTTTTTTAAATGAGTCCATTTCAGATAATAGAACTTCATAATGTTGTAAAGCACTCATCAATCTAAACAGCAAGTATATAAGATGCTAGACCAAAAAAAAAAAAAAAAAGATGCTAGAGTTACTACTTTATTCCATTCTTTTTCCTATGAAAAAAGCAAAGAACTAAAATGTTTTTTTAAAAATGAGTTTTTACATTTCATAGTAAAATGAATTCTTAAGACTTTAAGGCCAAACCAGAAAAAGAAAAATGACACATTACAATGAACAAACAGGTTGACAGTTCAAGACTGAGCAACATGGTTCCATCCTGATCTCAGACAAAACAGAGACGAAATATGATTGAAAAATTGTATTTTTAGGGAAATTTCTCATGTTGTAATATAGCTGATTTTTTGAAAACTATGTGCTGTCTCCTTCTACCCTTTAGTACTAGGTGAATCCTGGAACTGGAAAACATGATACTTGGGACAGCAGAATCTGCATAATCATAAATGTGGGAGTTTTCTGGCTAAGAGATGAAAGTTTACTAATTTTTAAAATTTGTTTTTTAATGCAAATGTTTCTAACACATTTTATTACTTTCCCATCTTCTTACAAAGACTGGTCTCAACACAGTCATCATAGGGAAAAAATAATTGCACTGCTCTTTGTTGGGACACAGAACTCACTGTCCTAACTGATAAAAGAATAGTAATATAGGAAATGACACCCCCTACGTAAAACACCAAATTGGCCAACTTGCTTAAAAAACATTTCAGTTAGCAACTTAAAAGTTTACAGCAAATCATACTGTGTGGGATTTTTTTTTTTAAGTTTTACTTTAGATTTCTTCACTGAACCCACTGTAGCTGTTTACTCCAGCTATTTATAAGCTCAACTGAAGGTCAATTTTGATTACGATCCACATATCAGACAATAAATATTTCTTATAGGTAAACAAATTATTTGAAGAACCCCCAGAAAAGAGTGAGAAAAAAAATGAACAGTGCCACAGAGACCTGTAAGTAGCAAAAGAACTAACATATAATTGTATGTAATTGTATGTAATTGGGAGTCCCAGAATGACAGGAAAAAAACAGAGACAGAAAAATTATCAAGAAACAATGGCCCAAAACTTTGCAAATATGGTGAAAGATATATACTTCTAAATTCAAGAAGTTCAATGAATCTTAGGGGGAAAAAAAAAAGTCCAAAGACAACCAAACCAAGACCCAAACAACCAAACTGCTAACAACCAAAAGTAAGAAAAAGTTGAAACCAGCTAGAAAAAAGGTGATATATTATATATAGGGTAACACTGGTTCAAATTACAAGTTTTTTTTGGTTTTGGTTTTCTTTTCAAAGAAAACTCTATCTCCATCCTCATTCCTAGGCAGTCACTGACCTGTTTCCTGTTACTACAGATTAGTTTATTTTCTACTTTTATAGAATTTTATTAAAGATTTTATTTATTTGACAGAGACTGAGAGAGAACATAAGCAGGGGGAGCGGCAGAGGGAGAGGGAGGAGCAGGTGCCAGACGGTGGGGCTGGAACTCATGACCCAGAGATCACGAGTTGCAAGCTCTGTGTACTGAGCCAGGCAGGCATCCCACCACAGGTTTCTTAACAGAAAACTACAGAAGCCAGAAAATGAAAGAATAACACCTTTATTGTTTTTATGTACATGGAACAATTATTATATATGGTTGTGTAATATATATAGTAACTGTATAAATATATATTGCACATTTGTATAACCTTTTAATACTTTTGTGTAAACATGTATCCAGAATACATAAACAATCCTTATCACTCAAAAACCGGGCAAAAAGATTTAAACAGCCATATTTCACACACACAAAAAAAAGCCAAAAAAATATGAAAATATGTTCAACATCAGCAGTCACCACGGAAATGAAATTAAAACCACACTGAGATACCACTATGCACACATTAGATTGGTCGAAATTTTAAAAATTAATCATACCAAATATTGGCAAGGACATAGAGAATAAGCACTCTCACTCCTAATGGAAATGTGAAATGGTAAAACCAGTTTGGAAAACAGATGGCAGTTTCTTAAAAAGTTAAAACACAACTATCAGATGATCCTATCAATCATTTCTTAGGTATTTACCTAAGAAAAACAAAAACAAAGGACTACAAAAAGACCTGTATTTGAATGTTCACAACAGCTTTTTAATAACAAAACTGGAAACAAATGTCCAGTGAACCAACGAATGATGGTACATCAATACAATAAAATACGAATCAGCAATTTAAAAGAGAAATAAGAAAAAAAGAAACTACTGGTATCACATGGATGAGTTTCAAAATAAATTATACTGAGTGGAAAAAAAAATACAGGCCAAAAAAAAAAAAGTACATGATTCCATTTATACAAAATCTATATAATTCTATTTATATATAATTCTATAAAGCAGGGACACCTGCCTTTGGATCAGGTCATGATCTCAGGGTCCTGAGGATGGAGGGAGGGATAAATTGTAAAGCTTTTTTGTTTTGTTTGACTTTGCGTTTAAAAAATGTAACACCAAGAATCAGGAATATGCAACACTTTGGTACTCTGATTTTAATTATAAAAAGGTCAATTTGAGAGGTTTATTTGAACAATAACTACACAATCACCCACCAGACTTCATGACTTTGTAACAAAATTACTTTTTGTCCACTCACACAGAGGAAGTGTAAAAGGTCTCCTGTTTAAAAGTATTCCTGACACTTCTTATAAACACCAAGAGAGTTGATGGCTTTCTCTTTAATAACTATTTCAAAGTACTTTGAATGGATGTGTTAGCACACGTGAGTATATCACCTATTTTTCTAGAACTCTAGCTCAGCTGGCTCAGCTTTTGTGTACATGCCGGATGTACATATTTACATGTGATCACAGTTTACCATAGGTCTTCTTTCCCAGGCAAGACAGTCTTAAGTAGATCAGTCCTAGTTATTCAGGCCCCAAAGAGACCAGAGAAAAAAAAGAGGGTTGACTTTAGTTCTCTTAAAGGTATAGATCATTCTACGAGGGGGCAGGTATGGGACAAAGGGTTTTGTATCATTCTGGACTCCACAGACCAAGACAAGCAGAAAACAAAAATAATTGAACTTTGGAAGCTTTTAATTCATTATAATTAAGATAAGTCTAAGATATCACTCAAGGGCTGAGAAATTAAACAATACATCCATAAAGTGTATGTTGGAGGGAGGGGGTATTGAGAAAGAGGGGAAACTTGCTAAAAAATCTTGCAAGTATAAACAGAAAAGAGATAAAAATCAATTTTTAAAAAGACAATTGAATGTTTTGTTTTTCTTTTTAAATCTGTGCCCTCCCTTAGAACCATCCAGGGCTGAAATAAAATGATCTTAGAGTCCTCAAACAACCAAGGCATCTGAAGTGTGGCTCGTCAGATATGCCTGACTAGGACATTTCCTTCTCCTATGACCTAGATTTATCTTAAGACACTTGCTGCCCAATTCCATCAGCTCCACTTTCTACCTGTTTTAGAATTTTAGAATAGTTCTCAAGGCACAGTGTAAGTACCCCTGAGAATCCCTGATACTCTTAGTGGCCTTCAAGGCCAAAACTGTTTTCATATCGAGATGTTATTTGCCGTTTTCACTCCCAGGCTCTCCTAAGTATACAGTGGAGTTTTCTATAGGCTACACGACACGTGATACAACAGATTGAACACAGAAGCAAATCTGAAAATTCAGTTGTCTTCTAGTAAGCCAGATGTTAAAGGGATTTGCAACGGTGGAAGGTAATTGCTCTATTTTGTTTTGGAGGATAACTATTTTTCATTCCAAAATGTCATTTCTGTTAACATGTAAAAGGTTTTTTATTTTTAGTATGGAATCTACTAATTTATTAATTTTTATCTTTTAAAAAATGTCAGTGCTAATTTCTGATGCAGTAAATATCAGAGATATAACCCATATAAACAAAACCTCTTAGGTGTTCCCAATAATTTTGAAGTGTATAAAAGGGGTCCTGATACCCTAAGATTTGAGAAGCATAACTCTTGCTTTTAAAGATAAAAAAATTCCCAAACTTTCCAGATATCATAATTTGAGCACTGCAGTTTCATTATACTGTATGAAAATAGCATATAGAGAAATTTATTAAGAAAGAAAAATAAATATAGGTGGTCTGCATAACTTTATAGTATGGCAGGCAGGGACAAGGGCTTCTGAATCACCCTGAATTCCTGGGTCCAGAAAAAAAGAACTGAGCCATTTGTGTTCCTTTCAGCATCCTCAGGCAGAAGGAACATAGACTCCAATAATTTGCTCCTATGGAAAAACACAATTTTCTTTACCTTGAGATAAATAAACTATCCAAAACGATGGTTCCCTATTCCCCTCAAATTCACATGTTGAAGTGTTAGCCCCCAATGTGACTATACTTGTAGACAGGGCTTTTAAAGAAATAATAATGGTTAAATGAGGTCATCTGAGTGGGGCTAATAAGATTGGTGCTCTTATAAGAAGAGAGAGAGAGAGACACCAGAGCTCTGGGCACAGAGGAAAAGCCATGTGAGGACACAGCAAGGGGGCCAACTACAAGCCAAGAAGGGGGCTCTTACCAGAAACCAGCCATGCTGGCACCTTGATCTTGGACTCCTAACCTCTACAACTGTAAGAAAATAAAATTTCTTTGGTTTAGGTCACTAATTTAGTCTTACAGTTTTTTGTTATAGCAGGTTGAGCTAATATACTGCCTATACCATTTCTATATAAAAACTCCATAAATATACTAAGTAAGGTATAAGATATACAAATAAGGTAAGGTATAAGGTAAGATATATAAAGTAAGGTATAAGGTATATAAATATACTAAGTAAAGGAGGGAAATACAGATTTTTTTTTTAAAGGGGGAAGGCGATGTTGAATAAATGTCTTCACAGTTTATATATTATAATCTCCTTTACTTGGGTACTAGTAGTTAAAGTGTTGTTCTTCTCAAAATGTCATTTAATTTTTATCTTTCAACATCAGAACAGAAACATCTACATTTTTTCTTTCCAGTTAGTGTCATGTCTAAATTCATGCTTTCATACCTCAGCTCATGTTGTAATACAGTAACTCAGACCATTAGTTATTCTGTTGTGTCCTGCCTTTCAATATCTTTGTCTAAGTGACAGCCATGACATAGCTTCCTCTACTTTACTCTATCCATGAGACCACTTGAATTCTTATGCATGACCAGTTCATGCCTTTTCGACCAATTCTGATAGTAGGAAATTTCTTTTTAAAAGTCCCATCTAATTGACTTGGTATCTGCTTTTGTGGCTCTCTAATGAAAGACAAAGTATCCCCAGAACAGGTCAGTCAGAAGACCCACAGCACTGCAAAAAGAGAAACTGATTTAAGTGCATCATGTAGTTCTCAAATGCAAAGCAGCTCTCTAGCTATGCGATAAGCACAGAAGACGAAAGGAGGGGGAAAATATTGGGTCATTCTTTAATTTTGATTCTGAAAATGCTTCAGAGTAAGAGATTCCCTTCCACTAACCTTCATCCCCCTTCCCCTCAAACACTTTGACCATTTCTCATTTAGCACTATCTTCCCTACACAAAGCACAGGGTCTGAAACACAGCAAGTACTCAAAACACATTTCGGGGGAAAGAAAAGCTGAATGAACACTGATACGAACATTCAAAAAAAGTGATTTGGAATTACTCTATTTGCTAGAGAAAAATACATAGAAAATGGAAAAGAGCACTGAAATTTAATTTTACTTGGGAAAAACCCACATTAAAAGAGTAAAAACATAAATGTTACTTAAAGTTTGTTTTGGAGTTGTGTAAAGTAATATTAGTCTCAGATAACATTTAATGTAAAGCATCTAACATGTGGGGTACTATGTTGGGTGTCAACTCTGGTAGGAACCAGATATAAGACGACTGTGTTTTTCCTGTCATATGTAATTGATGGTTCCTGGCTGAACAAGCATGTACATAAACACAGAACTGGAAATGTGGTTTTCACCATTCAAAAAATGGAGTCCTAAACAAGTGGTATCTCTGCTTTCATAATATACCATTTATTGCATCCTTGGACATTCTTGGGCAGAACTGTGAACTCCAATAACTTATTCCTGTGGGAAAACACTATCTTCCTAACATTGAAGTCTCCAGGAACAACTGTGACTCAAGGAGAAGAATGCCTCTACTCTGTTCCAATGCAATCCACCCACATAGCCACCAAATACTTAAAAGATTATTTCTTACCTCCTTCACCTTGCTGTTTAGTCAAAATCACTAATGATTCAGAAGTTCAAAATATTATCTTTGTGAGAAAAAACAAACAACAGACCCAGAGACTTCTGGCAGGATGGAGGTAGGGAGGTGAATTGCCAAAATTCACTATAGACTCTCAGATCCAAAAAGGTGTTGCCAAGTTACATTCATTCAGCAAAAATAATAATAAAGTAAAGGTAAACAGGTACTAGAAGAAATAGAAATTCACTAGTAAAACTAGTTTCTTAAGCTTCTGTGAAAACACAAAACAGGTATGAATTGAAACACACTGTATGATAGACAGGTTTGTTTGCATTCCTGATGCCTATGAAATACAGACCTTGTTAACAGTTAAAGAAGTACCTTTATTCTATACCTTCATGCTTAACACTACCCCTTTTGGTCTTAAATTCCTAACTACTTCAACCCCACCTAAGAGACAAAATATATTTAATACCTGATTTAACACTGAAAACAAGACCTACTTGTATGAACAGCAAGGTGTTGCAAATTACACTTGCTGGAAAGAACCAGAAAAACACATGTAAACCAGAATTAAACTGAATGTAGAAATGAATAGTTCCTCTACTTAGGCAACACTTCCCTGAAAGTGTTACAAATGCATAATTCTTAATAAATATGAAATGCAAAGAATCCTCCTATACTGGCCTCCAGCCTTTAGTAAACAAATACAAGAAATATCATTTGTTTCCCAAATTTCAAAATCTCATTATGGCAGGAATATGCCCAAACTACCATGTCTTCCAGATCTCAAATGTTATTAGAAAAGGTTTTGAGTTTCTGTGCACATTTTGGTTTTTTAACAAAACTTATTAAAGAAAGCATCTTGGTAATATCTTTAAAACAAGAGTCACAGAGCCAGTGACTGAGGAGCCTGGATTTGAATGCTGGCAGTATGAATTGCTCTTCACCATTATGCTACACTATGCAGTAGCCTTACAAAAGGGGGTAGATTCATGGGTAGATCTCTAAAATGAAAAAACAAAGTATAAAATCAAATATATTTAAGGAATGCAATGTGGGACAGGACCTGCGCTCCTCCAAGTCTGACTGTTTTCTTTTTTTTTTTTTAATTTTTATTTATTTATGATAGTCACACAGAGAGAGAGAGAGAGGCAGAGACACAGGCAGAGGGAGAAGCAGGCTCCATGCACTGGGAGCCTGACGTGGGATTCGATCCCGGGTCTCCAGGATCGCGCCCTGGGCCGAAGGCAGGCGCCAAACCGCTGTGCCACCCAGGGATCCCAATCTGACTGTTTTCAAAGAGAGTGTACTAATTTGTGTGTTCATACACATTTTTTTTTATTTATTCTGCTGGAAAGTAAGTTTTCCAAGGGCAGAAAGCATACTGAACTTACTTGTATTCCAGCCTTAAGAACACAAGTTGGAATAAGTTAGCACATAGTGAAGGTATATTTTAATATATTTATTTGAGAGGGATATCTTTTTAAAAGCTATTATTTTCTTTAAAAGAGATAAGTGGGGGCCTGTCAAAAACAAATTTTAAAAATACTGGTTAGCTGATACAGTTTAAAATGGTATGTAAGAAGAATCCGAATTAAAATACTCCCTCGATGGTTTTTCTCTGACCCCAACTACTCACTCCCCAAAAGAAGAATGGAGCAAGGAGACGTGGGACACTAATTCTGGTTTGCAATATTTTTAGTCTTGATAAAAACAGATGCAGTAAGGCTATTAGTAGGATGTAAGAAGAAATTATAAAGAAAATAACAACATAAAAGAAAATAATTTAAGTACATTCAAATCTTAGTATTACTTGGTTTCAATAAAACAGACTTAAGTCCAAAGCATTCATGTCCTAAAAAACTTTTTGTACGATAAATTCAATATACATGTGGTTCCTGTATTTTTCCCTGGTTGTTAGAATGAAATTAATAAAGAACAAAGAGAAGAAGTAAAATTTACAATAATGTATAAAGTCCTGATCATAATAATTTAATTCTACTGAACAATCACCAATTCAAAAGCACTGTTGGTTCCACAGAAGGAATACTCTAGTTAAAATTCAGGCTAGAGGACACCTAAAACACATCACGTTAAGGCAGGGCAGGGCAGCACGATATTCCACGGACTAAAGAATACAAACAGTGCGGAATACTGTCATAATGACCAGAATTCACATAAAGATATGCCATTTTACTCGCTTAGAAGTTAGCTAATATCCTTGTGGGTAAAAAATAAAATTGAGCTTAATTTTTCAATTTCCTTTTCAAGGCTAAATTATTTAGCATAATGTTTATATTTATATCAAACTTGTTCTCCAAACAAATTTACAATCTTTATCAGGTATAGTATTTTTAAAAAATATTTCCTCATAACATAAGTCTCACACACCTCGACAATCCTCAGGGCACCCCTGAGAAAGACTCAGCCATAAGAAATAATTGAAACTGATAATGATGCCTAAATATTTGTGTTCATTAATCTCTTGAGTAAATCTACATAACTGCAAATACTTTCTAAAGAGCAAAACCTAAAATTTTATTTTTAATTCCATCAACTATTTGGATATAGTTTCAAAAGAATCTTAACCTATCGTTATTCTTTATTGAAAATGAAAAATGGCATTAGGCATAAAGAACACCTGTGAGTGATTTAAAGAGAATGCATAACACCAAAGATCTCCAAAGAAAATGTATGAGAACTCTTCAATGTATGCAGAATGCTTATGAGTTAGAAAATACCTCAACTGGTGAATAAATTTGCTAGAACTGATGTCAGACGGATTTGAAAAAAAAATTATTTTGCTGATAATTCTAAAATACTTTTCCCTCTGACTTATTGGACTAATAAAACACAAGGTAAATGATAATCTTGAATCTTCATAGCAAAAACTTTGCCATAAATTTACAATTTGTTGAGGGTCAGTTTGCCTATCACTAACTCATTTAAAAATGATGATAGTGACGATTATCCAAAAGTCTGGGATTGTAGCATTTTTGTCTACCAATAGTCATTGTCATTTCATTATCTGCCAAGAAAAGCTTCTATGCATGGATTCTTCAAATCTTTATTTCAATAGTGTTTCCTGAATTGGTAATTAACTAAAACAGAATTATGTACTCAACTGCAATGAACCGCACTGGAGCAAAGTTAGTGACTCTTTAGTGAACATTTGCTTATTTCTACCTAATTCAAAACACTATTATCTAATTCCCAAATCAGGCTGGACTTTCCTTCTACGTTTAATTATTTTCTGTGTGCTTCCTCCAGATAAAAACTTAGCAAGCCTCTCAGTAGCCGGTACTGATGTAAATAGAAGTGAGGCTGCTATTCTAAAGAGCAAAGCATTTCTTACTCCCACTAACACTCAGTACTCTACACTCAGAGTTTTCTTAAACTCGCCCCCAATCTAGATAGTGAAAGGACAATGTCAGTGGCCCAAAGGGCTTTAGGTACTTTGCATCTAGTTTAGAGGGCAGAGAAAATACTGCTAATATGTATAAAAGAGGAATCAGCCCAAATTCATGGACATTATTCTGATAACTGTTGAACATACTAGTGCCTACCACCAAGCTCCAAGGGCCACAGAAGCCTCCCTTACTTAACCATTGAGGACATTTTGACAATTACGGAATGAGAAGAAACTAGACAAGGATTACACTACTTTGTCATCAAATCACACTACCAATACCAAATTAAAGAAAGATCTTTAAAGCATTTAGCTGTCCTCAATTACTCCCACTAATTACCATGCATTTCTCCTCTAAAAAGAACATTGGAATGGTGTAATGCTGTTGAAATGATGACTGTTCTAAAACTCTTTTAAATCTTACGAAATAACAGTTTCAGCTGTGAGAAATATCATGGTCCAAAGCCTCCCTGCCCACCTGAAAGTTCATCTAGGGCAGTGAATGACACCTGGGGTAATTGTCTCAGAAACACTACCACACAGGCCTGGTCATTATTTGCTCCAAGGCCCGTGAAGGAAAGAGCTCACCCAACCCACAAAGGTACTCATTCTCTCACTACGCTTCCCATTCTCCTGTTAGCCCAGCTTAGGAAGTTCTCCCCATAAAAGCATCAAGAAGCCTTTACCTCCCTTCTTCCCAGATCCACTAGCTTGGCCTCCCTGGATACCACCAGGGATCTAGACAAAACTCTGGACTACCCAACCCCTCAATCTACAAAAAGTCCAAACAACCAGCTTAAGTTTTATTTTGGTGGCTGCATTCTTTAAATATGTGGAAGGAATGCTCAGGAGACCTTTATTAAGCAAAACATTCTAAAGGAAAAGAACTTCAAAGGGTCTTTTACTATTGAACTTGCTTCTCCATTGTTTTTTCAAACCCCCTTGAGAGCCTGAATTTTCTTTACTTTGGTAAATGAACTGGTTTCTTCTTGGTTTAGATGCTAAGGTTGAAATTTTTAAAAAGTAAATTAATTCATTTTTCAATCATAAGCATCAGTGGAAAAGTGAAGGAAAACCAGGCACTAAAAAGCAGTAACTGCAATCACTATGCTCCTACAAAGTCAATGACTCCATATTCCTCTTAGTAATGTTTTTCTTGAAATCTAAAACATTCCAGAAAATCTTTTTTTTTTTTTTTTTTTTAAGCAGGTTCCACACTCAATGTGGGGCTTGAACTCAACCAAGAGATCAAGAGTCTCATCCTATACCAACTGAGTTAGCCAGACGCCCCCAGGAAAGTGAACAGTCTTAACTTACAAATAACTATGAATTTTCTGACTATGAGACAGAGAAGTACACCGTGTATCACTTAACTTGTGGCAAATGTTGTCATCTCCTTCCAGGGAGATAAGATGCCAGTCTTAACTCCCTAATCCCCCCATCCTTCAATTACTTTTGCCTAACCAGATCCACCTACTTGCCTGTTCCCATCTCAATTCCTCCATCTTTCAACCTCATACATCAGTGTCCTGCTCCCCAAACTAAAGTCATTTTTCAGCCAAAGATTTGCAAGGCTCAAGACATGACCATTTAGGAAATCTCTGCCTATCAGCTTTCCCCTTTTCCTTAAATCTCTACATTTCTTTCATCTTCATCACTTATTCTCTTAAGTCCCAATTTTCCCTAAATATCTTTGTATTCAAAGTCCTACAGGGCATCCCAGGACAATCACAATTGGATTACAACAACGAATCAAGTTACAAGGGAATCCTGACCATCCTTCCATAGACTAAGGAACAAAAACTATTTTCTGTCATGTTTACGACATAAAAGAAACACCAAGGCCACTGGATGGATATACAAGGAGCTGAATCACCCAAAGTTTCTCTCCATCCCCAACGCTGGTTTCCTGTGAATGCTCAGAAAATGTACATATCTAGGGATTCAAAGTTAAAAAAGAAAAAAAAAAAAGCTTTCTCTGGTTGCTCCAATAATATTATGGAAAGATCTACTAGTATATTATTAGCCCTCATTCCAACCTCCTACAGTTTTGGAGACATGAGGTAACTAACCGACAGAACACAGGGACACTGTCCTAACCTCAACGGCCCAGAGACATTGGCCTAATCTAGGTCCATCACAACTTCAGGGGTAACCTTGGCTAAATTCCTTCATATCTCAATTTCCTAATGCTTTCACACAGAGGGTTCAAAATGCTGTTGTTTCCCAACAGGAGTATTACAATGAATCATTACAAATGTGAACTTACTGGTAACAGATGTTACATGAAAAGGTAATAAAGACAATTCTGTACATTTGCTTCCTAATTAGAAAACTATCTTAAAGTTTCATTGCTTTTTTGTTTCTTCCATACTTCTTAGTTTTATATTAGCATGAAAACAAAACTAGACTCTTCCATTTCATTTCTCTTATTGAGGTCAGCAGTATCTGCTGACAGGTTTGTGGGTTTCTTGCAACTGGGCACAGCAGAAAAATCTCCTTGTAAATGAGCATTCAAAAGACAGTGTTTGAATGAATTACTGGCTTATTTTCTATATGATAATTTCCTTATAACCAATCTTCCAGTTATGTATCTTTCAGTTCTCAAGGATCACCTATGGATAAGGGATAACCACCGATGTTAATCATTCCTAAATATGCTGTCTCACGACACACTTTTTTGGAAATTGTTATGCAAAGCAAAGGACTCCCCAACCAACACTGCTTTCTTTAAAAATGGATACTTTCTAATTACAGCCTTAACTTTAGAATACTGAATGATGTTAACACTTGATTCCTGTACAGTCCTATTTCACTCACGTGAAATGGAAAACTCAAGACAGAAGAATAAAGATATATATTTTACCTTATGTTCCATCACTCGGAGAAACAATCTTCCATTTTTTTAAGGATTTTCCTTCATGGTGGCCATTTATCACAAAACAGAAGATTTTATATATATAAAATCTATATATAGGTTTTATATATATAGATTTTATATATATAGATTATATATATATATAATGTGGTAAGTTCATATTTTTGATAGATGATGCTACCATTTTATAAAAAAGAAAATGTATAACTATGGGACAACTGTTATTTTTAAGTTCAAAAGATGAAATCACAATTTTATACTGCTTTACAACCCATGAATTATATAATTTGTTGTCCAGACTTCCCATTTTGGAAGTTGGGGAATATTTTCAATTGGATGGCAATCTGAAAACAAAAACAAAGACAGTTTGTAAGACAGGTAAATTCCCCTTGTTTGATTATAAACCAGGCTGTAGTACCAAAGTGTTTCCTGGGAGCTTTGTTCATAAGAAAAAAAAAATGATGAACCATTTAAATTATGTTTTCAGTTCTGGGACTTCAAAATATCAATGCTTTTCCACCCTTCAGATACCACAAACTAAAAAGCATGGGGGGAGGGGGTGGAATATATATATATTGTTATATGTCTACTATATATATATTCATAGAAGAAAAAAAAAGTCCTCCATTAATATGCTTCCAAATCCTCAATATGCCTACCTAATTAAGTTCTCAAAAGCTCCCTTCTGGTGAATACTTCTAGTATCCTCAAAATGAAGTCCCACATTCCTGGCCCTAACCTTAGAACTCCATCATCAGATTCTAAGAGTGAGCCCTGGCATTTACATTCCTTAACATGAATTTAAATTATTCTGAAATACCGTAATCCTGCATGTAAATGAGTAGAAATAAAGAGAAATAAAGCAACACAGTCATCAAATAACTACCTGCCATAACCTAGTACATGTATCAAAAGATCTAGAGAGTTGCCATTAATTTTTTGGGTTTTAGTGATATATAAATCACTACTTCCTAAGAAGTCACCTCTAACGGCCTAACAAGACATAATAGTTACTGCCAAATCAATCTTGAGTACTAGTCCAGCACATCCTTCTCCCCAGAAAAGTCACCAAGAATCCAAAGCCAGACTGGATATCCAGTCTGCAGTGTAACAGTCAGCAGTCCCCTCCCAAGGGCAAGATCAAAAATAACTCCTGAGCCCAGTGGAAATTCCTGGCACTGAAGTCTCTTCTTATAAACCTTTCTGGAGATAAGCATATTAAACAGGTTGAAGCAGCATGTTACCTGGACAGGTTAACATAGGATATTCATCAAATGAACCCATTATCAGCAGGCAGAGCAGGCAGAGAGCAGGGCCCAAGACAAATGGGCCACACCAGCAGCAAGTTTTGATGGCAAACAGGGAAAGAACAGAAAGCCCTACTGGAATAGAGGAGTACTGAAAGTCACAAAACCACAAAACAGAAACTAAATGTGCCTCTTCTACAAATTTCCAGGTCATAGGATGAAACTATTAACAACATTTTAATTAAAAGACAAGTGGTTTTGAATTGCCAAAACTAGTTTGTTAAGCTCTCACACCTCTCCTACAGAGATACATATGAGACAGTATTAGTGAAGATTTTATTAGAAGAGAGTGAATGTGCAAAAGCCAATATCAAGCTTGATAAATCCTATAATTTTAAATTCTCTGCATAAGAAAATACTCTGCACCAAAACCCCCCAGACCTAAAGGAGAAGAATTAGATGTAGATATCCTCTGTACCCAACAGAATTAAGTACAAAGATAAACATGCTTAAACAAGTCCCATTTAAAGACACTATAAAAATTCTACGGCTATCCTTCAAAACTTTTGAAATAAATAAACAGTCCATCTTAACCCAGAAAAGCACCTCAAACTGCTAGGAGCTAATTTTTGGCTGACTTTAGGTGTTGTAGTTTCTATTTCCTTTTAAAGGACACTTAGATAAGCCTTCAAGGAGTGATTAACACATTAACTAAAATGCACTGTCAAACTGTTCTCCAGCAGATTGTGAAAATCTGGAAGATAGGAAAAGGATTAAAAAACCAATTTCCTACATAGACGCTGAAGTGTTTGTCTGTCTTTGTTCACTTCTCTGGGGCTTTTCCACTGCCCTCGCCAATGTGACGATTTGCAAATATTCACATCTAGAGGACCATATTTTAAGAGGGGAGAAAAGACTCCAGTTGGAAGATGTGAGAATGTGCTTTAATTCTATAGGCACGGGTCTACCAAATCAGCTAGCACCAGTCTTGACCAAATGGGTGACTCAGCCTTGTTGCGAGGGAATTTTTTTTTTAAGTAGAAAGTTCACATTTAAAAAGTCCTGTGAACATGGAAGCTCCAAATATTCTATCTCAGACAAAGAAAAAGGCTTGGAATATTAATTTGGAAGGATGTAATGATTTACATGAAACGTATTTGACACTAAAATACTGGATGGTCTCTAAGTTTACTTCTGGTTCCAGTATTCCTTAATTCTCTTTGTGACTTTACCTATTCTTAGGTAAAGGCTCTATTCTTAGAGCCTTAGTGATTACAAACAGAACTTGACTGAGGGATCCATCCCTGGGTGGCTCAGCTGTTGGGCGCCGCCTTCAGCCCAGGGCCTGACCCTGGAGTCCCAGGATCCAGTCCCAGGTCAGGCTCCCTGCATAGAGCCTGCTTCTCCCTCTGCCAGTGTCTCTGCTTCTCTCTCTCTCTCTCTCTCTCTCTCTCTCTGTGTGTGTGTGTGTGTGTGTGTGTCTCTCATGAATAAATAAATAAAATCTTTAAAAAATAATTTAATAAAAGAACCTGACTGAGAAAGAAAATGCAGAATTAAAGTTGCCACCGTTGAGCCTAATGAGACAGTGCAGACAGGAAGATGGCAGTAGAAGAAAGCACCCTGAACTAGGGACAGGGAGATTAGGATAATTCCCAGTCCCATGTATGGAACAGGCTTACGGAAAGTCCGGCTAGGGCCTGGGATGTACAGTGGACAATCCCTCTACCTCTGGGGTGGCCACCCACCCTAAACAGGAGTAGGCGTTCGCATCTACTAATGCGACAAACTGTCCACCTGGAGCAACCAACCACCGCCCGCAAGAAAAACACATGTCAGTCACAGACTGAATCGTCTTAATTTTGAGGGTCAATTCTCCCTCGCCGGCATCCTTCCTACTTTCTGGTCCCCCAAAAGGAAACCCATATACTCCAAGTCCACCAAAAAAAAACAAAAAACAAAAAAACGGTGAAGACATCTCACCCCTGTATTGTGACTCTGGCACTTGGGGGGTGGGGGGCCAAAGCAAAGCCTTGGGTTTTGCCCGGGGTGGGATCCACCGTGTGCGTCCGCTCCGTGCGGGGCTGGGGCTGTTTGCAGGGCATCCTACAAGGCTCCGGCTCTGGCCTCAAGTCACATTGTGAGATCAGCATGACGGACCCCCTGCTATTTAAGAGGTCTTCCTCGGGAGCCCCCGAAAGGGAGCTGGAACGCCCTGCAGGGATGGGCGGATGGGCGGATGGATGGGTGGGGGCCTCCCCGGGACCCACGGCAGCTCCGCGGCAGCGCAGGACCCAGCAGCATCCCTCCTCTGCGCGGGCCCCCCCCCCCCCGCCCCGCAGCAGGCGCCGCCGAAGGACCCCAGCTCCCTGCACCGCAGAAGTTTGCAGGCAGCGGCCGCGGTCCGACCGCTCCCGCCCCTAGAGCCGCGGCGCGCGCCGCCTCCGCGGGGGCGAACCCGGGAGGCCAACTTTCCCCTCCGCCGCGGAAGCCGCCCGAACTTTGCGGCGCGCCCACCCGGCCCCGGCGCCCGGCGGCCCCGACCCGCAGCCAGCCCCGGGCCCGCGGGCCTCCGCCGCCCCCGCCGCCGCCCCCGCCCCCGCGTGTCACCGCGGCCGGCCGCCCTCCGCGCCCGCCGCCCCCGGCCCCGCCGCCCGCCGCCCGCCGCCCGCCGCGGCCCGCTCACCGTTAGTAAAGGGATCCATCTCCCCGCCCGCCGCCGCCGCTCCTCGCCGCCCGGGCGCCCCGGCTTCCTCCTCCAAGCCCCGAAGCGGCGCTGCCGACTGAGCATGCCCAGCGCGGCCGCCGAGGGCTGCCGGGGAGGTGCCGCGAGGGGCGGCGCCGCTCCGCCGCTCTGAGGCTCCGCCGCTCCGGGTTTTTGCAACAGCCACAGAGAGCGCGAGGGAGGCCGGAGGGGAAAACACCGCACGGCCCCCGGGGGCCGGCGCCTGGGACAGGCGGGGGCGGGGCCTGCTGGGGGCGGGGCTTGGGGCAGCCACGCCCCCCGGGAGCCTCGCAGCCGCCGCGGCGCCGCAGGACCAGGGCGGTATTCAGTCATTCAGCAAAGGAGACGGCCTCGGGGGCCTGGGCGCCGGGAGCTCGGCACCGCGCCCCCCCCCCAAAAAAAACAACGAGCATTGCCCCGTGCGGGGGGGGGGGGCATTCCGGAGACAGACACTAAGCAAACACAGAAGGCGCACAAGACCGAGAGAACTGTCCCGCTGAGCCTTAAATCGGGGCGGTGGGCTGCAGTGAGCGCGCGGCTGTCCCGACGGCCGAGCGGCGCCCCGAGGCCGCACCTGGAGGCGGGGCGGGCGCCCGCGGGCCAAGGTCGCTGCCCAGACTTCGAGGCTTCGCTTTCCCCGCGGAGACGGGCTCCGGGTCGCTCGCTTCGCCGAGGAGGCCCGAGGGAGCAGGTGCTGCGGGTCATGTCGGGAGGGCCGCCCGCCCCTCCCCGGAGCGGTGCCCCGCGGTCGCCGGCCGGGGACACAGACGCGACGGCGGGGGGACCTGCGCGGAGCCCGCGGAGCTCGGGGGTCAGCACGCGCGGGGGGTGGGGGCCGCGCCTCTCCGCGCAGGCGGGTCCCAAAACCCGGAGCTGGACTCGCGGGGCGGTGCGGGCGCCGCAGTGTCTGAGCTGCAGGCCTGCGGAGCTGGGCTTTAAATCAGCGCCCGGGCGCGGGTGGGTGCAGCCGCAGGGGCTCGCGGCCCGGCCGGGCGGAGCGAGCCGGGAGAAGCGCAAACCTCCTAAGTCCCTCCCGCCTCGGCTGCTCGCGCCGCTGCCTCCGACCCCGAGCCAGCATTGTCTTTAATGTCAAATCTAGGCGTTAGCCGGCGAACCCTCGGGATGGAACCACCCGGGGCCCCAGGAGCCCCGGCTTCGTAGGGGGCCCGCCTCCTTACCCCCGGGTCCAAGCGGGCGCCGCCGCCCCGCTCGCAGGGACGCCGTGCCCCCCTCCCTGCCCCCCCCCGCCCCCAGCGCAGCCACAGCCGCCTCCCCCTCCCCTCCCGCAGCCCCGGCCCCTGCAGCGACTTGGCTCGGGCGAGCCTCCCTGCGCCTGCCAACTGTCACACTCCTCCTCCGCGGCTGTCAGAAGCGGGACGCCGGGTGCAAGCAATCCGGCGGCGACTGCAAACAGCTTGGGCTGGGGTGTCGTTTGACCCGTGCAGAGTTAGAAATTAGGTCTCAAAAGAAGAGAAATCGGAGTGCCATGTTGCACTTTTAAATGTCCACTGTACTAAGTCACCTACTTTTCAGTTCAGCTTTAGGACCTCCGGTGGATACCAATCGCAGGGACCAGAAACGCGAAACTCCTGGTCCAGCTCTGGAACCTCGCGTCCACGTGCTATAACGACGCTTGGGCCACAGAGGCCTCCCCGCGGTCCCTGGAAGTCCGCAAGCTCTACCCAGCCCTGGCCACAGTCCTCTTGCACGGTCCTTGCCCAAGGAGGAGTCCTTTGCCTGGTACTTTGCTTGCTGGCATCTTCGTGTCCTTTAGGTCTCGGCTCCAATGTCCCCTCTACAGACAGCCTTTCCTGACCACGCAATGGAAAATAGCCACAGTCTCCTCTCTAAAGACTGGGCCCCGCTTTATAGTCTTCACGGCATTCATCACTCTCTGAACCAATGTTTCTGTTTGTTGTTTCATTATTAGCAATCTGCCTCTCAAGGATGCAAGTTCCATGAAGGCAGGGTCATTACCTTTTTAAGGGCTGTATCCCAACCCAAGGTAAGTATGTAATAAATAATTTATGAACACATATGTGAGCAGATAAAATGGTATGGAAAATTCTAGTTCGTTTGCAGTGTTGAAAAACTCTGCCAGAAACAGTGGTGTGGTGTTGTGATGATTCCAGAGAAGATGTCTGTATCCTACGATACCTCAAAGCTGCTCTCTCCCCACTGTGTTAAATAACCAGAGCCCTTAGGCTCCCCTCCTGGCCCAGGCACTTCAGAACCCCGAACAGGAAGTGAACCCCCCAGGTTGGTGCCATGTGTGTTCAGATATCATATAGAACGTGCAGGGATGGATTTTGATAAAAGAACTCCACATCTTCTACTGCTCAGATAAGAGACCCGTCCCTATACTTTAGGTCATGTCATGTTCCTTTGAAGTTATTTTTGCAGCCAAAGCACTTAGGATCAGAGATATTTAAAACTCTACGGTGTTAAATCTCCTCACCTCACCTTACCTGTAAGCTAGAGTCTATCATGCTTTTAGGTGTGAAACACGTTATCTTGTGTTTTGTCTTAAATACTTCAGTTTTCCAGACTTGTGGTAACAATGCTTCACCATTGCAGTAGCAAATATAGGTGGGTCATCCTGTCTTTCTGAGATTTCTTTGAGAAAGAGATAAGTAACTTCTTTATCTTCTTTGCCAACCTCTTGCCTCTTATTCCTCCCATTCATACATGCACACACACACACACACACACACACACACACGAAGGACATTTAAGGACTTGTGATTTTGTAATGGAGGTAAAACAAGTAAGCAACCAAAATGTTTTAGAATCCCACCTACCTTCAAAAGAATAATAATAATTTCTGTTTTGCTTTATTCTGGGATGTCTTTGTGGGTATTTTGGTTTTGTTTGCATGCCATTTTACATTTGACTTCATGAAGACTCTTTGAGGGAACAGGATTTCATAAATTTGCTACTGATTATGTTTCAGTCTTTAACTTCCTCTTATCCTCCTACACAGAGCTTCATCTTCAGTTTAAGAATATAATACTTTATTTTTTTAAAGATTTTATTTATTTATTCATGAGAGACACAGTAGAGAGAGAGAGAGAGAGAGGCAGAGGGAGAAGCAGGCTCCATGCAGGGAGCCCGATGTGGGACTTGATCCCTGGTCTCCAGGATCAGGCCCTGGGTTGAAGGCGGTGCTAAACCACTGAGCCACCTGCCCAAGAATATAATACTTTAAAGATTTTATTTATTTATTTGGCAGAGAGAGAGGGCAAGCAGGGGGAGTGTCAGGGAGAGGGGAAGGAAGAAGCAGGCTCCCCGCAAAGCAGGGAGCCCTACTCTGGACTCAATTCCAGGATGGGGCATCATGATCCAAGCTGAAGGCAGACACCCAACCAACTGAGCCACCCAGGTGCCCAGGATATAATACTTTAATTATTATGAAGTTACTATTCATTATCAGAGGAGGTAGTGTGACATTATCTGCTATACCCATCTATTATTTTCAAGATCCTTGCTGTCTACCACTTAACATTAGAAAACCAAAAAATTAGAGGACTAAATGTAATATAAATAACATAACAAAGGATGTAAGATCCCTGAGTAACTAACAGCATTTATTTATAAATAAGCAGCAAATTTGCTAAACAATGAATAAAGAAACTTTTTTTTCCCATCAAAATAAAGCACTTGGTCTGCCATGGATCAACTAATCCAAGTCTCATATTAATGGATAAGTTGAATTCTGGAGAGGTTAGAGGAGTTACTCCCAGTCTGTTGGCACACACAGACTGGAACTCAGGTGGTCTGTGTTCTAAACAAGTGCTCTTGAGTTTGCTATTCCTTCCCTACTCCCACACGGAATTTAGGGACAATGACAATAATACATTAAAGGGGTATGGAGTAAAGAGAAATATAGCCAACTTCAGGCTACTAGAAGACTGTTCCATTAATTATTTAATTGATATTCCAATTTAGTTTACTGATATTCTATGTGAACTTTAGGTTGTACATTATTAAATATCTTCTCTAATTATTTTGAAATTAAGCTAAACAATATATTAATTCAGTATACACATCAGAAAATGATATTTATTCAGCACTCTTCAATAAATGGAGAGCGCTGCTTGCTTCCAGGACAAAGATGACTACCATGAGACTCCAGACTCTACCCAAGGACCAGAGGGGTCAATATCTCATTAAATGTAACCTATTTGCAGCACACATGCTCTGCACCAATTAGTGATATTTGAAGCTATCACAAATTAATAAATATTTAGAGCACTAAGGAAAGCAATATAATTATCCAACAGAGTTCTTATAGAGCTTAGACATTAGCAAAAAGTTTCAGCTAAGTAAACTGAAAGATTATTAGAAAGGAACAGTTATATACTAGTTTAGATGCTTTGGCCTACAAAAACCAAAATGCTGAATCAAATCAGCATAAACATTAAGGAAAATTATCATCTCACATAAGTGCAGAGATAAGACAGTCTTTAGTCACAGCTCCCAACCTCACCAGGAACCCAGCTTCTCACTCTGTCCCCTCTGTGAGCAGTTCTCCAAAAGACTGAGCGTCCTGTGGACAGGACATGCGCTGCATCAGACAAGAGAGAAGGAACCTTTTCTTTGGTGTCTCTTTCTCAACAGCAAGGAAACTTTTCTCAAAAACCCCCCAAAAGAATTCTTCCTGGGTTTCAATTGCCAAAACTGAATTTTATACATTTCTAAACCAATCACTGGAAATAAAAACAGTGTTATTATGGGTGGTTTCTTAAAGCAGAGTTTAGGAGTACTGAGTTTAAGATCACTTCCCTGTTTCACAGGAGGAAGTAAGAGGGACTGGGTAAAATCATTTTTTTATTATTCAGTAGGGAAAAGTGGGGGTTAAGCAACTGAAATGTCAAGTAGGCCACCTAAATGTCCACTGAAGGTTATAAACACCGAAATATTTTAATAATGTTTTGATAATAATTTCTTTAAACCCTAAGGTACTTGTCAACAGAACAGTAAAGATAGGGCCCAAATTTAATGTAATTTTTCATGGAATTGGTCAATGCCATTAGGCTTCCAAATCAGGAAATGGTATATTATTAAACTTCAAATTCTGATATGGAAATAACTGCTAAAATGAAAAAATAAATTAAGCATTTATATTAGTTTGCAAAGGCTCCTGTAAAAAAGTATCACAATTTAGGTAGGCTAAACAACAGAAATTTATTCCCTCATGGTTCTGGAGGCTAGAAGCCCAAGATCAAGGAGTCAGCAGGGCCATGTTCTCTCTGAAGGCTCCTGGGAAAGATGTGTTCCAGGCTCTATCCAGGCTTCCCTGGCTGATGGCAGTATAACTCCAAGTCTTCAGACGGCATTCTCCTTGTGTACCCTCCTGTGTCCATATTTTCCCTTTTAATAAGGGAACTAGTCATGTTAGATCAGGGTATGATGTCATCATAACAAATTACATCTGCAATGACCTCATTTCCAATAAAGTCCCATTCCGAGGTCGTGAGTGTTATGACTTCAACATGTGAACTTTGGTGGGGGGTTTCACTATTCAACTCATTGTAACAGCTTCTAACAGAAAGAAAGTTGAAGATAAGTATCAAGAAAGATTTGACCTCAAAGGATAGCATCAAGAAGTGAAAAGACAACCCACAGAATGAGACAAAATATCTGCAAGTCGTCTACCTCACAAGAGACTTATATCTAGAATATATAAAGAACTCTTACAACTCAATAATAAAAGACAAATAAATCAATTTAAAAAGAGCAAAAAACCCAAATAGACATTTCTCCAAAGAAGACATACACCTGACTAATAAACACATGAAAAGATGGTACAGGGACACCTGGGTGGCTCAGCGGTTGAGCGTCTGCCTTTGGCTCAGGGCCTGATCCCAGATTTCTGGGATCGAGTCCCGCATTGGACTCCTTGCATGGAGCCTGCTTCTCCTCCCTCTGCCTGTGTCTCTGCCTCTAGTTCTGTGTCTCTCATGAATAAATAATATCTTAAAAAAAAAGAAAAAGAAAAGATGGTACATATCATTAGCCATAAGGCAAATGCAAATCAAAACTGCACTGAGAAGCCACTTTGCAGTATGGCTAGGCTCAGGTATAGGATGGCTAGAATCAAAAAGGTAGACATAATGAATGTTGGTGAAGATCTAGACAAATTGGAATGTTCATACACTGCTGGTGGGAATATAAAATGGTACAGTTGTGTTGGAAAATAGTCTGGCAGTTCCCCAAAAAAACTATCATAGAATTAACAAATGATCCAGCAATTTCACTCTAAGCTATATAGCCAAAATAATTGAAAATTTATATCTATACAAAAACTTGTGCATGAATGTTCATAGCAGCATTATTCATAATAGCCAAAAAATGTTCATCAGAGAAGCCAGTTACAGAAAACCATACATTGTATTATTCCATTTATATGGAAAGTTCAGACTAGGCAAAATGATAGAGAAAGATTAGTGTTTGCCTAAGACTGTAGGGAGGGAGGAAGGGAAGCGACTGCTCATAGTATGGGGGATCCTTGTTTGGGTAAAAATGTTCTAAGATTGACTATGTTGATAGGTACACTCTATGAGTGTCCTAAATACCTGTGCCTCTGCGACTGGAGCAAGTTGCATAATCTTTCTGGGCTTCATTTTCACCTTTGTAAACTGAGGAGACAAGTACTACCACCCTCTTAGGATTATTGTAAGAATAAGATTAAATAACACACCAAAGGTGCTTTAAACAGAGACTGGCACAAAATCAGCACTAAGGTTGTATTTGCTATTACTGTTAGATGTGAACTGTGACATGTTAGTACCATGTATATTGCATGCAATAAAAAAAAAGTCTAGACTTGCAAAGTATAATGTGAGAGCAAACAAATTTGTATGTTGCTGATTTATTCCAACCCAATAATTTAAAATAATAATGTCCTGAGAAAACGGAGTTCTTGATACTGGTATTTAAGCCCTGCAGTCAGTTGGGCCCTACCCAGGCTAGGGAAACATCAGGGACAGTGGGCCCTGCTTCAGGCTATGAAAACCAATTATAGTTCTTCCTCTATAAAAGTCAAAAGATATACATGTTATTTTTAGAAATTATCTCTAGTTGGAACTTTTGATTGACCTGTTCTTTCTAGGGAGATGTTTACACTCCTAAAGATTCTGTTTCAGTTTTCCTTCTCCTTTATTTCTAGCAGCTGTGTTAAACGGGAGCCTAAGATTCCTTCCCATTAAATGTGTCCTTCGGGTTTTTTGTTTGTTTTTGAGCATGAGAAGGTACTGTAATATTTATGAAGAAAATTATACTTGACTGTGATTCTTGGCTGACTCCGGGATGACTCAGATGTTTCTTCCTCCCTTTGGCTGATAGCTGCCAGCACAGGCTGTCGGTCAGAAACATTGTGGGATACCCACGGTGCCCGGAACACCAAAGAGAACTGAGAAAAACAAAGCGGGAGGTACAGTTTTGCTTTTAAGGTGCTTGCAGTACGTTGGGCCGGTCCGGACAAGCATCCAGGATACATACATAATGCACAACACATGACACGGAAGTATACATATGTACTAGCAGGACCAGTCTGGGGCAGAAGTGACAAGTAGAGGTCTCTGAGTTCTGCTAGGTCCCATTTTATATTTTCCTTCCTCAATTCTAGATGCTGCTTCCCACGGTCAACAAATATTTATCAAATGCCATCTGTAAATAACACACTTGAGTAAGTGACAGACACTGCCTTCCAGAGCTTCCTGCCAAACCAGTATTTTCTAGAGTGTTGCCCTTGTCCCAGAACCCACCCATCTCAATCCCCTCTCCCAGCTTCAGGTTTCTCTCTCTCCTTAGGGCTCTTTTCTCAGCTAGTTATAAAGAAATAAGTATTCATCTTTAAAAAAATTAAAAAGTAACACTAAAGCATGACTAATGAGTTACAATTGAATACTTTAACTTTTTTTAGCCCAAAGGAATGAATCTATAATGGTGAAATTCTAGAAGAAGAGGCAACTGAATGAGAAGATGTATTTTGAAGAAAAGGCTATGAGGTTTCCTTTTTTTAGGTAGCATTTTTTAGATCTAGACTTGCAGTCCAACACTGCAGGTGTTATTTCTATCTAAGTCCTCAGTGAGATGAAGGAAACAATAAGTATATTCCCCTTGGCCTTAAAATCCAAACAGCTAGGCTGCCCAGAGAAACAGTTATCTAAATTAGGAGACTAAAATGCTTTTTCTTTTTTTTTTTTTTTAATGGTTTTATTTTATTTATTCATGGGAGATACAGAGAGAAAGAGAGGCAGAGACACAGGCAGAGGGAGAAGCAGGCTCCACGCAGGGAGCCCGACGTGGGACTCAATCCCTGGTCTCCAGGGTCACTCCCTGGGCCGAAGGCAGCGCTAAACTGCTGAGCCACCTGGGCTGCCCTCAAATGCTTTTTCTACTAGGTAATGGTTTTTCTAGAATACAGAACATTATTTTTTAAACAGTGCTTTGAAAAAATAATAAAGTAAAATAAAACAAAGCAGTGCTTTGATCAGGAGTGTCATAACTGTTGCCTATAGATAAGGCACAAGTTAGAATAAGATTAAACCTTGAAAAGCTATCCAGTTTCTCTCATTAACCAACAACGTATTCACCATTGCTTAAGCGACCCTAATGTAGTCCTTGAGTGTGAGTTGAATTAACTTGCCCAGGACACAGGGTCTGACTCCTATGGGCTCTATCTGGTTCACACGAATTGTGCAAGTTGATTCAGATCAGATCTTGTCTTTGATCTTTATTAGCTTGAGTCTCTCGACCTGTTTACCTCTTACCAGCTTATAAAGCTCTTGTTTATCCTTCTAAAATTCCTACTGCTAGTCTTTGGGCCTACATCTAGAGGCATGAATAGAAAGAAAATAAAAGTAGATACTAATAGTAGCCTTGGGCCGCAAAGACACTCATTTGTCTTTCAGAAAAAGTTCCCCAACTCCCATCCCTGCCTCTTGCCGTATTTGAGTGTTTAGAGTGTTCAACCTAACTTTTTCCCAACTCAAACTCAAAATAATTAGAAATGAGTTAGAATTTCCAAACTCAGTTTACTAGAGAACAGTTTTTAAGGAGGGATATGGTTTTAAAACCAGGAAATAATGTCCTTTGTAGTCATTAAGCCTTTTCATAGACAATTTACTCTGCCTACTTTAAAATGGGGTTTGTAATTATAACAAGTGTTGTTTGGATGACTGCAGAGACCTGTCAGGTGGATTCCTTGGCAGAAGCATGAACCTGAAATGACATATTGAAAGAAAGAAAGAAATATGGCATAATTCAACAGAGGTGAGGTATGAACTTTGAAGTGTGGGAAATTGGGGACACCTGGGTGGCTCAGTGGTTTAGCACCTGCCTTCTGCCCAGGGTGTGATCCTGGAGACCCGAGATCGAGTCCCACATCAGGCTCCTGGCATGGAGCCTGCTTCTCCCTCTGCCTATGTCTCTGCCTCTCTCTCTCTCTGTGTCTCTCATGAATAAATAAATTTTTAAGAAAGAAGTGTGGGAAATTATATGTGTAAATACCCAACAGTAAGAATTAATTAATTGTGTACTGAAATAAAAAACTGGCTTCCTGACTTCATCTGGGAACGTAGTAGAAGATGAAAACTTTTGGAGAAAAGAGAAAAAATTAGCAAAATATCTTGAAGTTAGGATTGTGAAGTAAAGTTTGCAGAGGTGATTGAGACACAGAAATTCTTTTTACTTTGTCAGATCTACATTTCTCATACTTTCTAGCCATTTCTCCCTATGAATATTGGAAAATTTTCCCAATTTAAATCCTGAACAAATGATCTGTGTATACTCCTAACTTCCTGATACAATGTTAGGCATCCACGACTTTATTTATGACAAATCAGTACTACACAGTCAATACTGAAAACCAATTTCCATCCTAAGGAGGCTCTTATGTAAAAGTGTTAGGCATTTGCACATTGTTGAAAATAAATTATCGCTTCTTGGAATATGCATAGACTAAATACCCTGACTGACCTTTTTACTGAGAATAATTAAAAACATAAAATTAAAAAAAAATTAATTGTTTGAATGTATTGATGACCTGGAGAGCTAGTAAGAAATAGTCCTGGATCAAAAACTAATGGAAGGCAGGAACCCTGAGGGGTAAGCAGAAGGCTGAAGTCAATGTTCACCTGGAGGGCATCTGAAGCTTCACTTTTTCTGTCTTTGAGAGTGGGAAGGACAGATGGGAGAGCCTGAGCTTGCCCAAGTGGGGAAACAAAATAGCAGAGAAAATTCAGGTGTAACCCATTTACAAAAGACTCATCTGAGACTAAATATAGAAAATTTCAAAGTAATGGGACAGAGAAAAATACGTCAAGCAAATGTCAATCAAAAGAAACTAATGGCATAACTATGGATATATCTGGGGGAGCTGTACTTTACCAGGGAAAGTGTTACCAGATATAAAAGATTAACATTTGGTACCGACAAGCACAGGATACAGGGCTAAAAAGAAAGTGAATTAGGGACGCCCAAGTGGCTCAATAGGTTAGGCATTTGACTCTTGAGTTCAGTTCCAGTCATGATCTCAGGGTCACGGGATCAAGGCCCCAGTCGGTCCTGTGCTGAGTTGGGGGGAGTCTGCTTGAGATTCTCTCTCTCTTTCTCCCTCTCCCCCTCCCCCTGCTAACTCTTGCACAATATCTCTCCCTCTCTCTCTCAAATAAATAAATAAATATTTTTTTAAAGTAAACTAACACCCCCTTACAGGTATAACAAACAGTGAATAACAAAATAGGAACTAGAAAAACAATAAACAAAGAAAACTTAAGTTGGAGGTAACCTGGCACTATCTATTAAAATATTAGGTTACATAAAGCATGCATGTGCTTCAACCCAGCTAACATATGTCTTTCATAATATTTTTTCACCCTATTTCCTTATGATTTAGAGACCTTATCACTTTGATGAATTAGATTAAGACTTCTGGGAGCAGATAATATAACAGATAAATGGTTTAAAGTCTGTAAATGTCAGCGGTTGAGCGTCTGCCCTAAGCTCAGGGCGTGAATCTGGAGTTTGGGATCAAGTCCCACATCGGGCTCCCTGTAGGGAGTCTGTTTCTCCCTCTGCCTATGTCTCTGTGTCTTTCTTGAATAAATAAATAAATAAATAAATAAATAAATAAATAAATAATAAATAAATAAATAAATAAATAAATATTTAAAAAATAAAAAAGTCTGTAAATGTAATGGTTGTAAACCATTACATGCTGAAATGAAAAATTGTGATATAGGGTTAAATAGAAGAAAGATCAATAGTGAATATAAGCAAAGTAAATTTGCAGAGTAAAAATGTGGCCATTTTAAACAACCTTGTGTTTGGTAGACATCAGTGTTCAACCGGAAAACTAGCCTCCAGGACTATTTGGAGGTCCCCCTTGTAATTAGGCTGGAATAAATCCTTCCTCCACTCAAAAACAAACAAACAAACAAACAAAAAACCAAACAAAAAACCAGGAACTTCCCTCAGAAAATCAGGATCTATGATCATTTGATTCTGTGGAACCTCATATAGACCCAATGACATAGCAAGGAATGAAATGCAGAAGTATATACATGACGTAGGACGAGAAATTCCTATCATGGTGATGAAGTTGGACAGCTGAGGGCTGAAGTCCCCATTGACCCCTACACAAAGCCTAAAAGGAAGCAAGACATTGGTTCTGGGCCCCCTGGTACAGAAGATTTCTCATTCTGGGTGGGCTTTGGAGACCATAAAATCCTCCCAAGACTCTGGAAATTTGGTAAGGGACAGAACTGTTTCTGATCCCTCCATCATCCATTCACAATCTTGTGTATAACTTTTTCATAGCTTGTTTGCTCATTTGAGGTAAAAGGAAGTAAAACTAACATTAGCCAAATCTGAGTTGGTGCTGGGGGTTTGTCATCTACCAGAAAGGTTTTGAAATACCACACGAAGTAGAATACATTTCTTTTTTTTTTTTTAATTTTTTTTATTATTATTTATTTATGATAGTCACAGAGAGAGAGAGAGAGAGAGAGAGAGAGAGAGAGGCAGAGACACAGGCAGAGGGAGAAGCAGGCTCCATGCACCGGGAGCCCGATGTGGGATTCGATCCCGGGTCTCCAGGATCGCGCCCCGGGCCAAAGGCAGGCGCCGAACTGCTGCGCCACCCAGGGATCCCCATTTCTTTAAAAAAAAAAAAACCTCCTTATTTGTTAAAACAATATTGGCACAGTACTTCTCATGTTCATTCTCCACAAATAATAATCTGTTACTTCTACTACAACTTCTACTTCTCTACCCAATCCTTAAGGATGTGAAAAGGTACAAATGTATATAAATAAAGAACTAAAAGGAAGAGAATCAGAAACTTGGAAATTTACAGTGGATAACTTACTATACAAAAGAAAGAACTTTACATGTTTATGGAAATAAATATGACAGAATGGATCTACCAAAACTCATACACATTCTTCTGCTTAATTTACACATTATGTTGGTGGAAAAATGACATTCTTTACTTTTTCAGTTTCTTTATTTGAAAGTACGTATAATTGCAGAGGGATATATGCGTTACACAGACTGTGGTAGGACCACAACCAAGCCAAATCTAAAGCCAAGGATACTTCAAAGATTCCAAGAAATGGTTTGAAAACTTAACAAAATGTCATGCCCATGGTCTATCCAAATTGTACCCTCTCTCTGACTGGCACCAAAGAAAGATCTATAAACCTTCAAGATATCACTCCAAAATGGACTAGTCAATACCCTTCCCACCTCACCTCTGCCCCAACATCCCAGCTTCCCTTAATAGCCCAGAAAAGTTAATCATCTGTGTATTGATTCAAATTTTTCTAGAACATGTTTATATCTTCATACTGATTCATACATGGGTACATGAATTTATTAAATTTACAACCTGTATTTGGAGTGGTGGTTTCCTTGTTCATTTCAAATACCTATTAAAATAATTCAGAGAAGCATCTAGAAATACGTTTCAGAGGTCGAGTTTCCTTTAAAAATATAAAGAAATGCTAAAACTGAATTATAAAGTATGATGATTCATTTAAATATTTACATTAAACCTGAGTTAACTGGAAATATACACAATACCAACTAATTTTGCAATTTTCAAAAGATTAAAAATTTGAGTGTAGGGACGCCTGGGTGGCTCAGTGGCTGAGTGCCTCCCTTCAGCTCAGGACGTGATCCTGGAGTCCCGGGATCCAGTCCCACATTGGGCTCCCTGCATGGAACCTGCTTCTCCCTGTGCCTATGTCTCTGGCTCTCTCTCTCTCTCAATCTGTTTCTCATAAATAAATACATAAAATCTTTTTTAAAAAGTGACAGTGTATGTTTTAAAGTGGTGAGGTATCATTGTTCTCTCCTGAGCCTCTGTGACTACAGATTTTGCCACCCATGGAGATGACCTCAGAAGGCTATACTTGAGGCTCATTAAGAATGTGAGGCTTGGGGCACCTGGGCGGCTCAGTTGATTAGGCACCTGCCTTTGGCTCAAGCCATGATCCCAGGGTCCCCAGAGTGAGGACTGAACACACCCTGCTCAGTAGGGGTTCTGCTTCTCTTTCTCCCTCTGCCCCTCCTCCCTGCCTGTGTTCTCTCTCAAATAAATAAATAAATAAAATACTAAAAATAAATGTGAGGTTCAAGCCAAGTAGCCCTCCTGATTTTGTTAATAAACTCTGACACCTAGCTTCTAATAATCTGAGATTTGGTGACAAATTCTCTGTTTTCCTGATCCTTATACTTCATAATTTGATTCAGATTGTCCATGAATGGTAGAAATTAAATGAACTATGCAGGCTGAGATGAAGGAGGAAGAAAAGGAGGGGACGAAAGGATGCAAATGAAATATTTTTTAAAAAAGAATTGGCTATGTTTCCTTGAAGTAAAACTGGCTGGGCAAACTCCAGGATACTAAGCAGGTGAGAAAAAGCATCAAAGAAGCAAAAAAAGTAGCATGATGTAAAGCAATGTAGATAATGTGCCGTGTGGCTAATCTATTACAGCTATGTCTATATATTTATATTCACATCTCAACATATCTCCATTACTCAGGAAGTTTACATTTAAATAGGCTACTGAAGTGGATTTCCCCCACCTCAACATCAAACATCTGTCAGCTAGAGACAGCAGGTGAGGGCAGGCAGTTGAGCTGGCTGGTTTCTTGAGGCTGCTTGGTGGCTTAGATGAAATATCCAGAGCTTTGACTTGAGCTTTGTTGACTTCATGTCCACAACCAAAGTGCTCTTTCTACTGACCACTTAAGAACTAACCAGTAGCCAAGTCTTCAGAGTGGGAAGATTCTTCTCCAGCCATAATATTTTTGGATATGGTTTCCAAAATAATTTGAAAAATATCCAGATGTAATCCTTCGGCCTCAAGAGATTCAAAGAAGAGTTTCACCTGAAAAATAAGCAAGAAAAAAATTACTGACATGGTTCATAAAATACTTGCTCTTGCAAAGGGTTTCAGAACAGCTTGCAAATTATACAAACACCAGAGTAATCATTTCTCTGCCAACCTTTGAATGGTTGGGTTTTTTTCTCTTTTGTGTGTGTGTGTGTGTGTGTGTGTGTGTGTGTGTAATTATTTTTTCACTTTATCTTCAAACAATAGATAATGTAAGACAAGAATGATAAATCCTTATCTTATAAGTGAGCACACTGTGAGTAAAAATGTTTAGTGATCAAGCCAAGTCATACAGTTAAGTAGCGAGCCAGGATTTAAGTTGTAGAATTCTGAGTTTCCTTAAAGGGTAAATAACTCAAGATTCACTTTGAAAAGAAGATATAAAACATTAGAATGCTTTAAAAAAATAAGTAGAATTATCAACAACAGTAGTTTTGGTGTAAAAAAAAAAAAAAGACCTTTAAGTACTCTCCCAAACTTCAATATAGTCACTTCTGTGACAATACACTATGAAACAAAAAATAAGCAAGGAATCATCTCTTAAGTGTAATTTTCATTTTGAATGCTATGAACACCTGTATTTTAAGATGTTCTAGCCCTGTCCCTTCCATTTACTTTCTATGTGACACTGGTTGAACTACTTATTTTCTTTTAATAAAACAAGAACTTTAAACCAGATTACTTCTAGGTTTGCTTTCAGTTTTACGATTTGAACATTTATTTTTAGGTTGTTAGCAGTAGAGAGTCACAAACCTCTTGCAACTCATCCTTGGAAGAAAAGTGAGATGTTGTGCCAGAGATGATTATTCTCATAGCATGTGAGCCCAAGTCAAATCTGCAAATAAAAAGAGAAACACACAGATTTAAGTAGTAGAAATACTAGCCTTATCTTTATGATACCATATGTTTTTAAAATATATGACATTAATCACTATAATAAGCTTGTACATTACAATATATTCTATTAATTACCATAAGAATAAATTATTCAGGAAAATCCCAAAGCTATGAAGTGTATCAAATTTATTTTAAAGGTTTTTTTTAAAGATTTATTTATTTATTTATTTATTTATGCATGACACAGAGAGAGAGAAAGGCAGAGACACAGGCAAAGGGAGAAGCAGGCTCCATGCAGGGATCCTCATGTGGGACTCGACCCTGGAACTCCAGGATCACGCCCGGAGCTGGAAGGCAGACGCTTAACCACTGAGCCACCCAGACGTCCTAAAGTGTGTCAAATTTGACCATAAGATGAAAATGTAGATAAAACCTTTTTAGGAACTGTGACTAGCTTATCCAGCAATGTTTATGTTTAAATATATGTTTATGCCTAAAGCAGCATTCTTTATGTTTTTATTATGCACTCCATTGGTAAAGATTTTTTTGTCCACAAACTTCCCAATATTCATTTTTATTTATGTATTATATGCATGTACTATGTTATAGGTCAAATAGAAAATTTAATAGCATAAGAACTAATATATGTAGTAATATGTTCTCCTTGCACTCTCATGTACTGTCTTGCACACTTCTCCCCCCATTTTGGAAATCCACTGTCTTTACACACAGTATTTTGGTGAGGGTGGGGGGGCAATGCTATTTGGTTGAACTCTCACTTGTAGCCACGGAGTGCGTCCTTCACCCCAGTATCTTATATAGAGAATTTATACCATAAGTCAAAGGGATTCATGCTGAAAAGCAGAGAACAGATACATCTTAGAAATGATTCCAAGTCCAGGCTGTGCACATGGTCAGGCAGGAGGATCATTTCTAGTGACAAAGGAAATCTATGGCATTGCAGAATAAGTCTCATCATTTCAGGGGAGGGAAATGATGATCATACAAACGACCCAACCAATGATTCCAGTAATCCTTAAGGAAACATACACACGCTCATTTTATAAACACACACACACACACACACGCACACACACACATACACACACATGTTTTTTAAAGCTGTTTCTGTTTGATACCATGAGAATTCAAACCTCCTTCAAGGCCTTGGCAGAGGGGTGAAAATGCTCTTTTTGCTTACACAAAGCTATGGAGGCTCTTAGTCCTTCATGGCTAACAAATGAGAGGGAAGAGGAACTGGGAATGATGGAAATCAGAGATACTGACACTACGGTAAACAGAACAGACTGTGCAGCTCTCAGATTCAGGATATTTTCCAAATAGTTTGTAAGTGACATTTTGGTTCTGGATAAGGACTAGCTGAGTGCCTTAGCAGGGGTTTGTTGTGAAAGAAAGCAATGCCATCCTGTGCCTTCCAATGAAATCTAACCATTATTGGTTCCTTCTGAGGGATACTTTAGGCCCAGGAGCATGCTGGAGTGAGCTCTGGTTCTCCTAAGAGTTGAAATCCGAGAAAAGACTCAGAACTGATTGAGTTTTAAAAAGGGGTGGGAGTGCTCCCCAAACACTTTTGATCAGATTTCTTTCAGTTCCTCTAAGCTCTCCACTAGGCCACTTCCACAGGGGACCTGAGGGTGGGGGTTAGCTCTCATCAAAATTCCTGAAACTCTCCCCCAGAACAAAACTGCATTAACAAAGCAAGCCAAATGTGTTTGATGCACTATACATGGTTTCAGCGTGCTGGATGGGGCTGATGACTGGATTTAACTCATCACACGCTTGCTCCCAGCAGGTCTTTGCCTGTGCAGAGTGAGCGAAATCTCTTTGCCACTCACTTCTCATTCCTCTCCCTCACACCTGAACAGAGTAATTTTGGGCTATTAAGTTTTCAAACTATTTGGGTAGAAGTAGGATCATTTATATACTTTGGGGAGACACATCATTGTACTTGGTTTCAGGCAACTGAGCTATTTAGGTGGAAGAGCACACATTGGATGTAAATGAATACCAACTTTTTAAGGAGATGGGTCCAATTTTCTCTCAAAAAATTCCAGGCTAATTGCTGCCCCTGTGGACTTCTGGTGATCGCATGAAGAAGGAGGCCCAACTCTTGAGTCTTGATGACTTCTCCTTCCATTCCTAGTTCAATTAATCTGAAGAAATAAAGACCATTTGACTTGTCATGGTATGTGTTATGTAATGGAAATTAACTCAGGCTACCAATATATTAAAAGAATAGAAGAGAAAGAGGCATGATAAAATTATAATTTGTCAAAATCCATAACAAATTCCTTCCTGGCTAACATTTTTAATGTTCCAGTTGAACTTTCAATTTTTTTCTGCCAGTAACTTCATTCACTGATTACTTCAAAGTACTTTAATTAGCATCTTGTAAAACATCTAACACACAAGAATGCATTCTTGTGATCATTTTTCTCCAAAGTTTTGATGTAAAATGTAGCCATTTGTCCAGTATTGGTCAGCAGATTAATAACTAGGAATATATCTGTTTTCACTATTTGCATTTTGTCAATATGTATTTTTTGGAAGTAAAGTCAAAGCAAATCAATCTTTAATCTTGATTAAATTATTTTAATGCCTTTGAAGTTGGAGGGCAATATTTTAGTGACTTCATTGAATTTTTTTTGACTTCATTGAATTTGTATCAGTTTACTTTTAACAAGTTAGTTAAGTTTATGCACTTACTTTATTAACTTTTCCTGATGTTTGCTGGTTGACAATGCATACAGAATTTTGTTTTTTTCAGCACCTGACATTGACAGCCCATATTGCTCTAAAAGGTAATTCCATCCCACTGTTGTCTGAGCACCGATGGAATACACAATCTCCAAAACATCTGATGGAATGCTGAAGTATGAAGAACAAAGTGAAGAAAAAAGCCCTATGAAACAAAAACCCTTTTTTCTTATTACAGTTTTAAACTGCTATAACAGAATCACCCCTGAGTTATTTTCAGTAGTGTGTTAAACATTTATTTCTGTCAAATTTTTACAAAAATATTTTATGTAATTTTGCTTTGCAAATTATTTGTGGGGTTTTTTTCTTAAGATTTATTTATTTATTTCAGAAAGAGAGAGAGAAAGCAGGGGTGGGAGGGGCAGAGGGAAAAGCAGACAAACAGACTCCCCACCAAGCAGGGAACCCTATGCAGGGCTGGATCTCAGGACCTGGAGATCATGACCTGAGCTGAAATCAAGAGTCAGATGCTTAACCGACTGAGTCACCCAGGCGCCCCGTGGGTTTTTTTCCCCTTATTGATGATAAAATGCTAGCAAGGAGAATAATCATAAAATTTTAATTTACTCAGGGACTAAAATAGCAACTTTGTAGAATCAATGATTTCTGACATATCAAAGTGTTGGTTTATACAGAATTCTAGAATTGAATAACCTATATTGGTGCTATGTGATTTTTTTAAAAATAAAACTTGGTTTCTTACTGCTTTAATATCACATTAAAGTGTATTTTCTAACAGGCCTGAGAGTCATCTGATTCTCTGGGTCTAGAAAATTTAATTTAGCACAATTGATTGGGTTCAGTCATTTTATAATTTATAATTTGTAAACCTGATAAGGTTTGGGGTTTTATTGCCCTGTAGAATATTAACTAGGTTTGATTCTAATTTGGTCTATGGTTTTTAATTCCAATATTGTTAAATCAATAATAACTGATATTCCTTTTGATGGCTCAGAAAAACTGCAACAGAGGATGGGGCAGGAAATTTGCATTTATCATGTAGTGACCATATAGGAGAATCTACTATCATATTTAACTGTCAAAGCTACCTAGTGAGATAGTTATTATCCTGATTTTTAAAAAGTGGAAATAAAGCTTGGAAAGGTTAAGTAACTTGCACAAGGTGACATGACTAGCCATTGTGAAGATGGAATTTAAACCTATGATCCTAACACTTGCATTATTTCCCCTATACGTGCTTATCCCAAGTGCCAGCTGAATCACAAAACAAAGACTAAGCAATTAAATTATAGTCTGCATTGTTTTGATTTTAGTGTATTTACTGTACAAATGTATGAAAGTTGATAATAAATACATGTAAGTTCCCTGAAGGTAAGACACATAGTTGTTTTGTTTACTGCTTTATCCTTTTTTCCTGTAAGCAGTGCCTGGCCCACAGGCAACATGCAAAGAATTATATATTGGACACACAAATGAACGAAGTAATTAATCTATGTAAGAAAATTCTTCATTAGGATCAATACTAGAAATCTTGAAGTTTAGGGGGAAAAACCCTATAATATTTAATTATGTATTATCGATTACAAGCATAAATGAGCTTTATATTTTCACAAGTATAGCATCTGGTTAAACACGTTCAACTCACATATCTAACCCATAGGTGGGTTGCTGCAGATAAGATCACTCCTCTTGGAACAAGTATAAAGGTGGAATAATATCTCATTATGCTATAGGGCAGCAGGATGTTTACATTTTAGCGTCACTCATTCAACCCATTCAAACATGAACAAAAAAGAGGAGCTAAAAGATACTTTTCTTAAACTGCTTTTTTTTTTTTTTTTTGGCTCAAATAACAATGACAAGAAAAGTACAAAGAAGAAAACTGAAATTAATGTTTTCAAAAAGAAGAATTCAAGAAAGGATTTCAAAAAGCTCACTGAGATTTAGTTATATGGAGAGAAATTATGATAGCCTATCAGCAATCCGGTATAGACAAATGGACACCATTACATTACACAGCACTAAAATTGTGAATTTTTTTCTTCAGTTTTAAAGAATGAATTTTCCTTGATTCACATACCAATTTGATTTCTCAAAACATCCAACTCTAGAGTCAGTTTTAATGATAACAATGTAAAACCATGTGTTGGATAGAAATCAAGGCTTACATTGAAAAGATTGTGGCATCTGTTAGTATTTCTGGATTGTAACTGCTAAACTGAACTGCAGCATAATCCATGTGATCACTGGGCATCTTCTTGATTATAATAACCACCAGAATCCATTTTGCCATCAACATACACACTGTTCATGGCTCAGGCCATCAATTTCCCCTCAAATATGAAATTTGGGGTCAAAATTCAGGTCTGTGGTATTGGTTAATGAAGAAGTAATAGACTTTTTAAAAAGGTATCCTCTCCTTATTTTAAAAACAAGTTTTAGCAAATGATCACTGGTGTTTTGACTGCAATGTACATTTCACATTGCCTTTTGTCTTTAAAAGACATCACTTTTTGAGCTTGGGCAACCCCCCCCCCCCCCCCCCCCCCCGTTGCTTCTACCCTCTGGCTGTCTTTCTGTTACCATGCCAATGCTTATTAGCTGTTCCTCTAAAGGTACCTAAATCTCACTTCCCACAAAATCTATTGAGCACTTACTATACGGGAGCATGAAACAAGGGTTTGTAATTCCCAGCATGGCTTTCCGCCCCCCTCCTCCAACCTCACTGAAAGGTTTTAGATGTAATGTCTTGCTTGATCAAAGACTTCAGCATCAAAGTGAAAGGAACAAAGAACAGGACAGATATCTAGATTTACGTTAATTTTCCACTGGATTCCATCCACTGAGAGAAGAGTTCAGTTGCCTTCTGGATGCAAGGAGCATGGTTCAGGTAACAGGCCAATTTTAAGATGGTCGAGCGAAGCAGTCTGTCCCAGACTGAGCCCTTGTCACTCCAGCTTTGCATGTCAATCACTGGCTTAAAATATCGGAGAATGTAACGCTGCAGAAAGCACAGGATGATTTACAGAGAGGCTAAATTTAGTACTTAACACAGCTCTTATCATCAAAAGGGGTCAACTCTAAACTGTCTACATGAATCTTCCTCAAACACAGAACTATTTGTCCATCTATTTTTCTCTCTGTTTTCTGGGCCCCACCTACCATAGTCAAATAGAGTTTCTGCATTAAAAGTATGACTTAATTTCCTATGGTGGGGGGTGGATATCAATAGATAAAATCACATTTAGGAGGAATATTTTGCTCATGATCCTGTCAGGATCTTCTTAGGTTGGTGATGACAAGGAGCAAAGGATTCCCAACCATTCAAAGCTGTGGTGTTGACTGTGCTATCAGCCAGTTGCCCCAGCTTCTTGAAGATTTATTCCCCAGGAGTTCACACAGACAGACCAAGTCTCACCAATCCTTCAGACACTCTATACTTACTCAGTGAATTTTCTGGAAGTGATACAAACCTTGAGGTTTTCAGTGACATCTGAAATATTCCTTCTGTGCATCATGTGGTAAAATAGTTCTAAGTATTCCAGACCTTTGAGAAGTGCAGGGATGCTTGTTTCATGTTGGAGATAGCGAGTCAGGTCAAGGGCTTTGTCTAGGGTCAACCTTCCTGCACTGAAGTATGAAACAAGTTGTTGGTGGTTTGTGCATATTTTATAGTTCTTAATATTCTTTTTTTTTTTTTATGATAGTCACAGAGAAAGAGAGAGAGAGAGAGAGGCAGAGACACAGGCAGAGGGAGAAGCAGGCTCCAAGCACCGGGAGCCCGATGTGGGACTCGATCCCGGGTCTCCAGGATCGCACCCTGGGCCAAAGGCAGGCGCCAAACCGCTGCGCCACCCAGGGATCCCCTAGTTCTTAATATTCTTAACATTAAAACAAATATGATATAGAGAGCAATGATGGGGCAGTTCTGTTCTAAGGATTAAATGGCTTCATATGAGTTGAGTGCTTAGAGTAATTCCTATAATACAGGAAGAGCTTTATAAAAGAAATATTAGCTAATATTAATATTTAGTACAAAATAATATCAAGGTTTTCATATATTATGTCATTCTCTAATTGTTTAATTTGTGGATTTGAATTGTTCCTCCAAGCAAATTTGGAATTTTTTTTTTTTTTAATTTGGAATTTTGATGACAGGTACAGTGTCTTCTCTTTTTTTAACGTCCCTCCTAGAGTCTAACAGTGAAGTAGTAATTATTCTAGTGGGACAAAAAAAGTAGTTTCATTGTTTTTTAGAAATCTATTTAGATTCCAAAGTTATATGCTTTCTCCATATTTTCTTTTAATAAGAAGAACAAACAAACAAAAAAAACTATTATTCTGAATACCAAAGCATTAGGGTCTCTTCTGCAGAGGAAGTAAACCATTATATTGTCATTTTTGCAGAGTGGTTCTCACATGTGTTTCTGACAGGACTTGTGCCTGCACGTGGTCTGTAAGCTATTACTGCCAGCATCGGACTCCCAGATTAAGCATAGTAGTTTGATATGGAAACAGATTCCAGAACAAAGGATGTCTCTGTTGAATTTTTCATTAACATAATGTGCTACCTCCTTGGGGTTTTTGAAATTTTCAATTCTTATTGAGAAAGAGGGAACTGAAACTAAAAAGAAGGAACTTTTGTTGTGACTTCACTCTTCTCAGACACAATGAGATACTGCTTTAAAACAGACTTACGGAAAATTGCCACAATTTTTGTCTGAAGACGGAGGGCTAAATCATATACACGATGATGCTATAGATCGCTGTGTTTTTTAAAGCATTAATCTACCAAATGTCACTATTCCTTCCCACATGTGTAAGTGTCATGATGTACAGTACAGCTGATACCCTAGAGGATCACCAACAGGAAAAACTAGGTATAATATTCCAGGGGCACAATTTAAAAAAGAATGTTGAACACAAAAACTACCTTATAGTAATCCTGCTTTTCTTTTTTGGTCCAGCCTAATTTGTATCTTACTAAAAGAAGCACCTTATTTGCTTTTGTAGTTATTTATTATAAACAATCTTAATATTCATATGAGAAGTCATCTTTTCTTTTTATATAATTAGCTTAATAAAAATCCAGCTTCTCACCACCAATCATTACACAAAATGTTATCTGAATACTTGTTCAGCTTAAAAACTAAAGACACATATAAGTGTATACTTCAGCCCAACAGAAAAAAAAACTATATTCTATTAGTAGACGGTTCTCTACTTATTAGTATATAGTTTCAGCTAAATGGTATCCTTGTAAGATAAAACTATATTTTTGAGGAACCAATTTAGGCCTTCTTTTTATGGTGTCAGATTAAAAGAAAAAAATAATTTTTCTGTAAGGAAATTACAGTTGTTTTAATTGTACTCAACTCAGATGGGATTCAAGTGTTAAATTATATTTAGTAAATATGAAAATCCAATCGAAATAAATATCCATTCCTTGGTCAAATTCTGTCTTCAAACCAAATATGATCGCGGATTACTTCTTTGAACTCTTAAATAGAGATTTTATAAAGCAAGGAAGGGTGAGATAAATATTACTAAAGGGAGAGTAGCAAGTAAAAATATTAAGTTCTATTATGAGTGTTTAAATTATTTCCTTATTGAATCAGTTTTATTATAAAATTAATATAAACAAATTATGAAACAGCTGGAAATTAGAGGGGGGAGGAAACAAGCCTCATAGTTTCATTACCTTACATATTCACAAATAACACTTTGGAATATTTCCTCCTCTTTTTTCCCCTCCACTTTTAGGAAGTACTTTTTTCTATGTAGTTACAAACATAATAATACACAAATTCACTTTCCACTTTTTTTCTAACCTCACACTATTTGAAATGCATTTCTATGCCGTCACTTCATCTTCCTCTTCAATACAGAATCTTTTACGCAATGTATATTAGATAATACTAATAACACTAACAGTTCACATTGATTGAACAGGTACTGTGCTTAGTGCTTTATCAGCATTATCTCATGCAATCCTCGAAACAACCCTTGATATTAGATATTACCATTTAAAGCTGGAATTTTAAAGACTAGAAAATTTAGGCTTAAAATGTTTAAATAATTTGCCCAAGGTCAAACAAGAATTAAAGAGGTAGTACTTGAAGTCATCTATTTTAAACCAAAATTTGTACTCTGAATTAGCTTCACTAACCTGTCCACCTTGTGAAGAAATATTACTGTTTTTCTACTGATTTATTAATAACTGTAGGGTTCCTTCTGCTAAATAACACAACCCATAAATGTATTGGCTAGAGAGAGCAAAAAAGACTTTGCCACTACTTGAAAGATTGGCTTTCATTTGCTAAATTGTCAATATTCCTCAGTGACCCTGTTCTTAAATTTTTAATCTATCTTCTCTACAATGTACTCAGAGTTTCTCCTCTGAGCAGACAAATCGCCTTCCGTGAACTGTGGCCTACTTCTCTGCTAGTTTGATGGATCCACTCAGATGTTGGATGGCCACGTCCTGGCCAATCCTGGCCTCCAGTGGGCTCTGCTACCACAGTGTTCCTGAGACATGTGGGGCTGAAGATTCAGCTCTCAATCTCCTTTTCTTCTAACTAGAGAATTCTGTTGTATGGAGAAGCTTCCCTGAGAGATGTCCTGCTGATTACTCGCACTCAACTTGACCTAGATAAACATCTGAAAGGAAATAATATGCACATTGAATAAAATGACTATAGTAATTCTGAGAATAGGAAAAGCTTACAATGCACAATATTCCACCTGATTTCCAATATTTTTTTCTGTTGGTGATATTGTGACCTTCTTTATTCTATATTTTATTCTGCTGAGGATAAGTGAGAAAAGAAAGAAAATATTTTGTCTTTCCAGGAAAGTCTAAGGAGGAATAAGCATAAGTAGCCAATTCCTCCTTCATTTCCCTTTCAGTTTCATACTGACTTCTTCAATGTGACAAGTGGATTGTGTACTAGATTTAACATTTAAAATCATAAAGGTTAAGACTATATTATACTTGTGGTTCAACAGATTACATAGGTGTTTGGTGAAGCAGCAAGCTACTCACAAACAACAAACAAATATAAACAAATTTTAAATCTGGAGTCAAAAGCTTAAATGTTTAGAGGGTCCATCCTAAGTGAGTGAATCAGGCCACTCATGTACAGTTTGAAACTTTGGTGCATGGGACAGTGAAGGCCTGGCTTCAAGAAGGATCTGCCCACTGCACCCTCCTCTGTGGGAATTAAGGTCCACAGTTGCAAAATCATTTCACTTTCAAAAAAGGTTCTAGAAGTCAGGATTTGTATATAAATTTACCCACATTTTAAAATGTCAGAATACATTTTCAAATACTGGTCGAGTCAAAACATCTTCTTAGTGGGTAGGCTTTGGCCTAGTGGCCCGTATTTGACCTTCATTCAAATCCATCTCATACCAACAATCAATGACCAACACTGAATATTTTATTTTGAAATCTAGCATATCTGATTATGATTAAGTTATTTCCTATGAAATCAGATGAAATTTTGCATTACCTTACTAGCTGAAACGCATCATGAATCAGACCTACTCTGTCCTTAGGTCTAAGAAGTGTGTGATTCTGACTCAGCTGTGTAATAAGTTGGTCCCATCCAGTCCCCTCATAGTGAACAATGTAGTAGCCGTTTGAGTCCACATTGAATTTCACCCAACTGGTCTTTTCAGATAATTCCAGAGTGTCTAGAAGGAGGAAATTGGCATAGCATTTCATTATCAACAGACATACTAGGAACATCTCCAAAACTGTTAGTACTCACTCTTTTACTAAATAATCGGTAGGAAGACAAAGTTATGGAAGAATCGTTGTGACATTCATTTTCATAGTCTACTGAATGGGTTTGTTTTTGTGAGCTAGGGTCTTATTAAATTAATAAATAAGTTAATTCATAGGATAAAGACTGCTAAATTTGTTCTCAAACGCAGTCTTTGCTGGTCTAAGAGGCCCAGTTAACCAGATGATAAGCATGATCAGAATCCCACTTGATTTATTTGTCTCAGGGTTTAGTTACTGGTCATTGAAACATGTACATTTAAAGACGTGATCCATTTGTCTAGTCCTTATTTGGGGTGAAATAAGGATTCCAGGTTGAACATGACATTATGATGGAAACCCTCTCACAGTTCAGTGAGGTGTTCAAGAGAAATTAAGATTGTAATATATATTTTTAATATGACAGACATTATACTATGTGGTAAAATAACATTATTATCATATTCTCTCAATAGTTCTGTGAGACCTAGTCCTCATGAAAAATAAGATGAAAAAATTGAAGCTCAGGAGGAGTAAGGAATTTTCTTAGGGTCACACATATAATAGGTGATATAGTGAGGAGTTGAATCCAGGGCCATTTTGTTCCAAAGTGCATGTTTTCTTCCAATACATATTTTTGCCTTGTGGCAAACAAAAATGTTTCCAATACACATTTTTGCCAATTGCTAGGTTAGTAATTTAAGAGCTGTAAGATAGGAATCCATCATTTCTTGATACAAATACAAACCTATCTCTAAGTGCTAAAGCACAAGAAAACTTTCCACTGAATAGAAATTTGAACGTTCCAACTAAAGGATTCTTTTAGTAACTAATAAATGGATAAGTGAGAACTTCCCCAAATATAAATCTCTTATTATGAGATTTACTTATAGTATCTTTCCTCCAAATAACCCAAAACATGTTTAATTTCAGAATTGAAACACCTGTTTGACTAATGAGTTTATTACCTGTCCTTGATTTTAGAACGTGTCTATGAACCACATTAGAGGAACTCGTGGAGTAGGTCAGTGGAATATGCCAGAGGAACCTATGTCAGAAAATAGAGACGGTTATGAATGGCCATTTTAACATTCACATTGCCAGACTCAGATAGGCTGTCAAAGGCACCTAATGGCCCATCTTTCACAACATCAGTGGCCTTGTAAATTTTATAGGCTAAGACTTGCAGATCCTTGAGTATGTAAAAATTCTTCTATGTGATTATAGAGGTGCAACAACATATACCTAGGTGAACTCTGTCACAATTACCAGTATCATTTGCTGTCCAAATCTCATACCACAAGTTCTGCTGATTATTTTCTTCTAAGCAAGAGAAAAAAAAAATCCAATCTTCCTTTCACAGTTTCAAAAACTCTGGCAGCCTGATATTAATTCAAATAACCAAGGAAAAGCTTCAAGAAAAGCCTCAAGAGATAAAGATCTGACTTCAGTATAATTTCCACTTGCCGTTTTGTTCAACAAAGCTACCCACACCCAACTCCTGCAACTGGTTAGTGACTGTAAGTGGTCAGCTATGCCACAAAAAAATCTAGGATCTGCAAATCAGCAAAGTCCAGAGAGCAGAAAAACAGAATGGATTGGAAGAAAGGCCAATTTCAATGTACTTCGGTCACTTTTCAATGGTCCTACTATGGTAAATAACAGAAATCGGCTGGGTCTTTTTTTTTTTTTTTGAGTGGCTAGTAGGTTCTAGAATTCGTTTCCTCTATCACATCAAGCCATATTAGCTTCAGTAATCTTGCACACGTAAAATCATGTGCTTGAAAATACCGACAGGTATAAAACAGAAAGAGGAATAATTGAGGATTTACCTATTAGTCTTCAGAAAAATGTAAAACAATGAAAGAAACAGTATACACAGACTTTATCCCATAAAGGGTCAGAAGGGATAATCTACCTGCTAACCCACAAAGTATCAGTAATTAACAAAACAATTGAAAAAATTATATAAAAAGGTAAAAATAGACACATAGACATTGCCAGGACTTAACAGGATGATCTGGATCACTCTTGGCTCCAGAAGGAAAGGAATTTTTTCTAGGTAAACATATCTGGGAGTGAAAAAGAGGGAGAGTAGCATTTCATGAGTTTGGATAGGCATGAATCAGAGGGTAATAATTTTATAAGAGTAATCTAAATACTACCTCAGAGGAAAAATACAAATCATTGTAGTAGATTATTTGTTATTCTGGACCATCCACACCATTGAACTCCCTCATGGCATTTGGATAAACTACAAAAGTGTGAATCATGCCTTCCCAGTAACAAAGCAAACATTAAATTTTCCAGGCTGTGTTGTCAAGATCTAAATTGTTTAAGCTCTTTGAGGTTCAGACTTCAGAAGGAGATACAGAAAAATGAAATGACGCGTGTATAGAGAAATGGCATTAAAGTTGTTGTCGGATTGGAAATAGGCAACTGACCAAATAAAAAAGAAAAACAATATATTCTCTGTGTTAAAGACTTTGAATTTGCTTCTGGTTCTCAGAAAAATTCTAGAATTGTTATTGGACAGATACATCCCAAAGAAATAACAATCATAAGAGCCAGTGCAGATTCACTTGTACTATTTCATTTAAAATTAACCTCATTCATCTTATGGATAGAACTAATAGATCTGAGAAACGTGGACAGTGTTGTGTTTCTTGCTTTTAGTAAAGCCTTGAACACATCTTCTTTAGGTTAGGCTGATGAGCAAGATAATAGTACGGTTCACTGGATTTGCTTTCATTATTACCAAGAACATCATATGTTTTTAGACACCCTGTTTATAGTCAGTTACTAAAAAATAAAAGGCCACAGGAGGTTTAATTCCCAGGAATGTAATTCACCATATAGGGGATATATTTTCTCTTTTTTTTTTTTTCAAAGACTTTATTCATGAGAGACACAGAGAAAGGCAGAGACAGAGGGAGAGGGACTCGATCCCAGAACCCCAGGATCACAACCTGAGCCAAAGGTAGATGCTCAACCACTGACCCACTCAGGCCCTATTTGACCCCCTATTTTCTCTTCTGATAAGATGTGGAGTTGTCATAACACTTTCTAGGTATGCGCTGGTCACCTAACTTAAAAGGCCCAAGAAATCTAGGATTGAAAAGAACAGGATATATTTTAACAGCCACATAGCTGACCACCCCCTGCATCAGAACTGAGGGGCTGCCGCAGGTTCCTAAGAACACAGCTGCACGCTCAACAAGGCACCTGGGGCCCACCCGAAGCTCTCTCCATGGGTTCTCAAGGCTAGCTCAGGCCTCTGACTCCTGCGGAGAAAGAGCATCCAGCCCGTTGCCACTGAAACTGAGAGAAAGCTAATGAACCAAGCAGCAAACTGAGCTGAAGGGAACTGGACCAACAGAAGAAACGCAGTCACCCTTCCTGCAGGGCCGTCCACTCAGGGTCCTCCTTGAAGACTCCGCTCAGGAAGCGCTCCTGCCTCAGTTTGAGGGAATGCCCTTCTCGTTCAATCACCAGGAGGGGAAGTCCTTTCTGCAGAGTCCAGGTCCTCATCATCTCCTTGACGTCCACATGCTCCCCCAGAAAGGCCAGCTGAAATGACAAGTGATTTTGGTGACTCGAGCCAGAGGAGAGCCATCAAGGAGGGCAGAAAAACACAGAGACCTCCTTGGATGCCAGTAACCAGGCTGAAGGAGGAAGAGGGGAGGCCTCAGGGTATACCCTCAGGGCTGGGACTGGAGCCCCCTGCTCTCTGCAAGTTAACTGAAGGAGGGGTGGATGTGGGAGCGAGAGGGTTAACGTGTGGTGACAAAGTCCCAGAGGAAGGCCTTGATGCTGGAGCCTCCCTCCTGCTCCATTTCTTTTTTTTTTTCCTGCTCCATTTCAAAGCAAAAAAACCCTGAAAACAAAAACAAAAACAAAAACAAAACAAAAAAAATACACCCCACCATTTCATTTTAAGAACAGTGGAGTAGAGGTGTTTAGGAGAGAAATGTCTATCTTTAGGGAGCTTTAAATATTCCAAAAGAACAATATTACATCAATAGATGTCTATTGAATAAAGAACAAAACCTCTAGCTCCCCAGCTTCTATTACAGATTTTAGATCACTGGTTATGCTGACTCTTCCTTTAAAAATTACAATTTATGGGATCACCATGACTCTTTTCAAAGGGAATTCTTTTCTTTCAGGGTGACTTTTCTTTCTCCTCCACTAAAGTGTTCCGATAACTTCCCAGAAGTAAACAAAAAGACAGGGCCTCAAGAAAACCATTCACTATATTTCCAGACCTAACATATTTGGCTTGGCATGTTTTTGAGCTGGAGGATGCCAGTGCAGCACTAACCACGCAGAGGAATTCTAAGCTGAGATATTTTTAGCTAGCAGTGGGGTTGTGCGAACGCTGAATTATAACAACAAAAATATAGTAGTAACAGCACCATCCCCCTAAATGGCCTGAACATGCCTATTTCAGTCAAATCTGTTTCAAGGAAAATTATGAAGTCTCTCTTCCTTTCCAGTTATTTAAAGAGACAGTTGATCGGGCACTTGGGTGACTCAGTCAGTTAAGTGTCCAGCTCTTGGTTTTAGCTCAGGTCATGATCTCACAGGTCAGGGGACTGGATAGAGCCTCTGATTCTCTTCTTCTGCCCTTCCGCACCCAGCACTCCCCCCTCTCAAATAATTAAATAAATATTTTTAAAAAATAAAGGGACAGTTGGGCTAGTCCACACTCACTACAGGTCATGTGATACCCCAGACTTCTACTTTGTAGGTTTCTTTATACTTACTATATTGCTTGTCATCTTGGAATTGGAATAACAAAATTCACCAGATGTAAAATCATCTAGACAACTCTATAAAACAAGAATGAAAGAACACTGCCATTTAGGTACTGATAGTCAGCTGAATATGCATATTAGACATGAATGCAGACATTTAGCAGCATAGGTCTATGAAAATTTAATTGATCTAGTATGGAGCATAGCAATTCATGAAAATTAAAAAATAAAAGTACCTTGGCAGTGACTGTAGGAAGTCCACAAAAGTTACTTATATACATAAAACAAAAATAATTTTTGTGGATTTCCTACGGTCACTGCCAAGATGCCTTTTTTTTTTATTTTCATGATTTGCTATGCTCCTTAACATGTCTATTTTCATCAATTAAATTTATATGTGTGTGTGTGTATATACATATATATTTATTTTAAGTTTTCTAAAGAAGTACAAGGTAGTAGAACAACTATTTTAAGAATGAATTAGTTTGCTGAATTTTTCTTTCATTTTTTCTCTTTCCCCTGGGAAAAGTCCTACTTTATTCTTCTATTGTGTGTTCTACTCAAGCCGCTGTTTAGCATTTAGGCCACTGTGTCTCTAGTATTAACCTTCTTCTTTCATATCACAAATCCCTTGACCGGGGAGGGGGGATGTCTTTGCTTACCTGGGCATTCCCAGTGACTCACAGTAGCTTATAAAGAGAACAATAAATTTTGAATTCAGAATTAAAATGAGACCTAAGAGAATCAACAACTTGTCTGTCAATCAATCCTTAAATAACAAGGACTGAATGCTTAAGGGGAACTGTAAATGGAAAAATAAGACATATACACTGTCTAAGGCTCTCAAATGCTATTAAATGATTTTGTGAAATGATTTTGTGAAAAATAACAACAAATAATTCTTCTAATTCCCAAGTGGCTATCGAAATGTATTAGAAATGATATAACGTGACACAATTCTGAGTAAGATTTTTACAGGAATTTATCGTTTTCATACCATACTTTCATTTGGCATCAGGAAGTGGTCAACTAGAACTAAGGACTTTCAGGGGAAGGTTAGATCGAGACTTTCCTGATAACTAGGAAGAAGCTGTGATGTAATTAAGAAAATGAATACTCAGCTTAGAATCAGAAGATAGATTTCAAGTACTGACTCTGTCATTGCATGGTGTATATATAACCTGCACCAATCTCTTCCTCAGTATTGCATTTCTCACTGACAAAAATGGGGTAAGAACTTTGCCTCCCTTACCTTCTTGAGGTGGCTAATAAGCATGATGTGACAAAAATTAACCTAGAAATAGTCATAGCTGACCTAAAAGAATCCTGCAATTGTTGACCAAATTTCTCCTTTAATCTCTCCCCTCATATCCACTATGCACACCAAAGATGGATTGTTTCTTATTGAAGAAAGGCAAAGTTGAGGTCTATACACAAACATACATACACACGCGCACGCACGTGCACGCGCACACATGCACACACATGCATATACACACACAGAGCAAAGGAGAGGAAGGAGAGGGATGGAAGATAAAAGCAATGTGAGACTTGTTGAGAAGTTAGGAGGACTCTGGAGAGAGAGAATCACCTAGATTGTCGGCAGGAGGTAATGGAAATGGGTAAAGAGCATTTGTATAGGTCATACTAAAGACTGTATTTTGGTCCCTTTGTGATTTTCAAGAAATGTGAACAAAAGATTTGAGCCATTTTGAAAAAATGTTTAACTAACGACTTTGTTTCTTTGACCACAAAATCACATAAATTATTAGGCCATGAGGGTCCAGACTTATGCCCTTATGAAAGGGCATAAAAAAATCAAATGAGATAATGCACTTGAAATAACTTTTTAAACGATTAAGTGCTATACAAATATTGAACAGTATTATTACTGTCCCTGGGCCATATGTGTTTATATACATGAGCTCCATCAGTCCAATACTTCTATAAAAGATTATTTTACTCCAAGTAGAAAATTTAAGAACATTTTAATAATTATTAGAATTATCTGAGTTGACTGCATGTTTTCTTCATTTTACCTATTATACTACATGAATCCCAATAACAAAGAGACCATGTGTTCTTTAATCAATAATTAACTGATTTTATCACAATGCTAATTGCCATGGCATTAAAAAAAGAATAGATATGATTCTTGTTCTTAAGCAAATTTTATTATTATCATTGTTATTATTGAACCATTATAAACTAATAAAAGAGAATGTCACTGCGTGGAACAGAATCATAAACACACTTCGACGTATTGAGCAGAAAGGTGAACCGTTGAGGGGTGCATTAGTCTGTAAGGAGGAAGTAAAATCTCAGCTAGAATTCAAAAGACAGATGGCACTTGAATTGCTGGCAAGAAGAAAGTGCATTTCACGTAGCAAGGGCACTAGAAACAAAAACATGGTGACTAAGGATTGAGCAGGATTTCTTCCTATGAGGGAGAAGATGTGTCTCACTGAATGGAGAATACATGCTGGACAATAAAGTTGAGAAAGTAGAGTTCAACCTTAAAATTTGGATGAGAAGATTAGATGTTCATGGCAGGAATTACAAAGACATTAAAGATTTTGGAAAATGGGGAGACAAAACTATTGGGTTAACGATAGAAGGTAACCAAAGAGAGGAGGGCTAAACGTCAAACACCTGTGACTATCCCAGTGTGGGTGGCATCCTGGTTTAGTGTGGTGCTAAAGAAAAAAGGAAGGTTCTGCCTTCTATGGACCCTGGCAATGTAAAAAGTGGAATAAATATTGGATGACTGACAATATGGCTATTTATAAACCTTCATAATTATGCTGTTACATCTTAGGCTTAACAACAGTCTACTGTTACCCAACAGATGACTTACATTTGACAGACTTCTCCACAAATCATCATTTTTAGCATTTCCATAACTGAATTTCTTTAAGTAGTAAATAACTCCTTTGCGAAATTTCTCCTCATTCAGAAAATCTTTTAGCATATTCAAAATACAAGCTCCCTTAAAAAAAGAAAGAAAGAAAAATAGGTGGTATGATTTATTTTTAAAGGAAGTTTAAATTTTATGGAACATGCATAATGTCTGAAAGATGAACATCAAATATAACAAAAATATAACAAGTGGCAATAACCTGGAACCAATAACTTCAACTGCTGATTTAACAAGCCTCATTATATTTCTCCTGAAAGCAGAGCTTCCACTTGCCCACAGCATTTAATACCTTGTTATAGGAAACCACATCAAACATTTCCTGTATCTGAGTAGGAGTTTCTGCTTGGTTGGAGATAGGATGGGACGAATTTAATGAATCCTTTTTAATTACTGCAAAACATATACGGCAAAAACCATCATCCTAAAGAGGGAAGAAAATTTTTTCACTTTCAATTTGGCACTTTCAAAGCAGTAGAAAACACAGGAGGCTTAGTAACATATTCCTAAAAGTTTTTGACCAATATTTCTTATAATTGATTGAAAGTTTCTATCACGTTATATATTCCCCTTCCCCCAATTCTCTGCTTCATAAAGATATAAAACCAACATTCCTTCAGACATTCTTTGAATGTTTACCATGTACCACGCTCTTGGATACAGAAATAAAATGGTTCCCATTTAGTAAACACTTGCTATGTGCCAGGACCTTGTATCCATCATTTGCAATCCTATCAACGCCCTGCAAAGTAGATGCATTGTATGCACTTTACAAGTGAGGCTATATGAAGTTTTAGGATTACACCATTGACTCAACACAAAGCAAAAAAGAAGACACTAACTCTGAATCCATGTCTGTCTAAATGATCCTGGACCAAATGCCCACCTCAAAGGGCTAATTAACCATTACAAGCTACTGTATATGAATGGTTTAGATTCCTTATGCCTAAAGAAAAAGACATGCTTGAAAAAAATCTTTTCATACATTTTGGGAAGTGAATTCACCTTTTGAAAATTCTAGAGGAATGTGCCCCAATTATGCTTAATTTTCAGGTTACATGCCAAGAACTCTTCACAGGATCCTTAGCCATGGGCACCATCTTGTCCTACATCATTGTATATACACATAGGTTTTCTTTCCTTTCACCTCACATACACAGCTGTGTATTTGTGCTATTTGAGCTCTCTGTCCATAGATGTTTGGGTGAGGGATTTATGTTATAAGCAGAATTGTATATATAGCATGACATACAAAACTGTAAACTTACAAATTGTAGCTCTGGATATGTGGCATTAAGAGAGATGAGTTCCATGTATGTTGCAAAACCTTCATTGAGCCAAATATCATTCCACCATTCCATTGTAACCAGGTTCCCAAACCACTAGGAGGCAAAGACTCAATGTTATTAGAAATTAAACAAATTTTGGGGTGTCTGGGTGGCTCAGTAGGTTTAGTGTGGGACTCGTGATTTCAGCACAGGTCATGATCTCAGAGTTGTGAGATCCAGTCCTAAGTCCCACTCCATGCTCAGTGGGGAGTCTGCTTGAGGTTCTCTCCCTCTCTGGTTGCCCCTCCCCCCACTCATGTATGCACACTCTCTCTCTCTCTCTTTCTCCTCTCAAATAAATAAATATCTATTTAAAAAAAATAAAGCAAATATAAAAAATTATTAATTGTAGCAAAAAGTACAACGGGTGGTAACTTCCTTCTTTCGGTGGTTAAGGCCCTTCCTCTCTCTGTTACCCTTTTCTCTCTGTACAACTTCCTTCTACCAATTTCTTTGCCTTCCCTTCTCACCACATTTTTGCTTTTGTTTCACTTTTCTTTCGTCTTTATTGCCCTCTCTAACTTGCATTTTATTCTCCCAACATTTCCTAGCTATTAGCTTTAATATTAAGGAAGAAAATAAAATCATTTGTGGGGTAAGTGCAAACTCACCTTATTCTTGATTTATGGTGGTGGTCTTAGGAGAAATATAAGCCTAAATATCTTTGGTGAAGTCACTTCCTTACATTAAGTAGTAGGTACTTAAGAGAATTGTTAAGAATTTGCTTAGGACTTTCAGATTGCTACATAGTATTACTGATGAGGGAATTTAGTTGTTAACTTTTGCTCTGACTTCCTTCCGGGGATTAACCTGGACACTAAAGTGAATAAAAGTCTACAATTTTAAATATATATACATAAAATTAACAAGATGCCTAAAGGAAATCTAAATAGAAATTTACCTTTAACCTATATTTGATCTGTAACACTATATTTAAGTATTACTACTTTTTCATGTACTTTTGTGTTTTATTTAGCCTGTATGCCCAGTATTATCCATCTAGTTTATCTGTTTTAGGATTGCAATCTCCTGAGGGGTAGGAAATTAAACAAAAAAATTCTAAGATTCAGAAGAGTTTTACAGTTATAGCTAGATATGAAACTTCTAAAAACTGTTTAAGGTCTATTTCTTTTCTGACCACCCTCAGATCATTTTACAAGTGGGCACCAATCTTCCTAAGGACATCTGTGAAAAGGGATGGAGGTGTTTCCTTAATTTGAAAGTGATGAGTATGAAAAATACAAGTTGAGCTAATTCTGGTAATGTTACCAGTTATAAGAGTAGTTTATTCATTCATTCAATAGATAACTATTGATAATCTACTACATTACTGGCAACGAGTTAGAAATATAAAGATGTATGTGATACAGCCTCTGCCCCAATACAAATGACGGAGGTCAAGTGATAGATAAATACAATGAAACATTATTCTGCTATGACCAATGCCTGTACAAGGGATAGAGAGGATTCCAGGAGTTAAAAATAAGTTCTTCTAGGAGAGTGCCTAAGTTAGTTAGGAAATGATTGGTTCCCTGAGTCTTCTTGTTGGGAATAGTGTGTGCTCTAGGCAGATTAAGTAGTAGGAGCAAAAGCATAAAGGAGCAATACAACCTGGCTTATTCAGAAATGGCAGATAGCCTGGGATGGCTAAAGCTTAGGTTTGGTAAGAGATGAAGTGGAGAAGGGCTTCATCCTGGGGCACCTAGTATGCCATGTTATGGACCCACTCAGTTGGTGTTGGGAGTCTTTGTCAGAGTGAATGGTCGCATGGAGACAAATGGGGAAACAAAAATGTCAAGACAAAAATTCCACTGCTGCCTATTGCTTCAGCTCTAGACTGCATCTCCAATGAAAGAGAAGCTCTAAAAGGAAGGCCTAGAGGAGCCTCAGAAGTAGAGCTCTCCAACCATTTCTCTATGAACATTCAGTAGAAAGATTAGAAATCCTCACATTCAGTCAAGTGCTCTAGGGCCATCAGTGACTAATGATCAAAAGCCCTAAGATGGGCCAGTGGGGAGATTCTAAACCAGAGGAAGCTGTACATATGTTCTTAGAGTACAGTGCTGAGCATGGTTCCTATGTAATTGGGTACTGAGTTCACTACTTAAATAAAATCCAACGTATTATTATAATAATGATAAAGGAAAAGTTAAAAATTAAAAATAAGATATTGCTGGCTTCTAGTAAATACAATAAAATGGTATTTGTCTACATGGTGAAGGAGAATTTCTGGGGCCCTTAACAATTCACTTTGTTACTAGGGATTTTCAGAAATGAAATAGAGTGGAAAATAGTCTCTGATATCCATACAGCTAGTTTCACACTTCCATATTTGCATCTAATACAGTGTTGATAGATGGCCTAGGAAATGGAAATTTTGTAGCCTGCAAGAAATGGTAGCAGTAGCAGAGATCAGTGCTGCCATCATTAATAACCAACACTTATTGAGTGTGACAGGCACTGACACTTATCTGTAATTCTTTACAACAGCTGCAAGAAGCAGGGAGTATTATTAATTTAATTTTATAGACAAAGACAATGAAATTTAGAGGATTACGTAATGTGTCTAGGGTCAGCTGCCTGTAATGGCTTGGACTTGAAGTACTCGTGATGGCTATATAATGACAGGTTTCAACTGAAGGGGGATTGGTTTTGCCCTAGACTAGGGGTATAAGGAGAAATACTTTTAATAGAAATCTCTACTTGTAGGGTTTCAAATTCTGTGTCCTATGTATCTGCATAATCCATACCTTCTTTACTAAAATACATTGGAAGGCTTTGCCTTGAAGAGTTTTAGATGACACAGTGGCCAGTGATAACACTCCTGTGATAACACTCCTGTGTGAGTCTCCTAGTCTAGAAATTGAAATCTCTGCTACTTGACATACTGTTTGGCTTGATAGTCTCTAAAGTTCCCTCTAAGGGTAAAACGATATAATTTTATATTGTTTCAGGAAGACTGCTGATGTCCTGTACAATGCTTTTTTGGGGCTGATACTAAGAAAATGTCATGAGTGTCAGGTACCTGGTGTGCTAGTTCATGGGCTATGACTTTGGTGACCCATAGTTTATCAGAAGCAGAAGAAGTCTTAGTATCAAAGAGCAGGGATGTCTCTTTATATGTGATGAGGCCCCAATTTTCCATGGCTCCAGATTCAAAGTCAGGAATGGCAATTAGATCTAAGAAATAAGAACAACCATATTTGATCATTATGACTTCTGCACCAGAAATGGGTTTTGTTTTTTGTTTTTTAGAAATGAGGTTTACTTTCTCCTCAAATACATTGTGATGTTTTCATGTATAAGTAGGTTTTCTGGAAACATCAAGACTATGGTAACATTGACACAGTGTCTCATAGTTGCACTGAAAATAGTCAGTACCCATCACTGAGCAGCATTAATTCTATCAATACAGCTTTGGTTAGAGCTGAAGTAACCTGTTGACATTTAACCATTTGTTTTGAAGCATGATAAACTCGGCAAATACCTTGGGTGCATTACTGCTAAGAAAATTATTTTTTAAAAAAATACTCATATTAGGGCAGCCCTGTTGGCTTAGCGGTTTAGCGCCAGCTTTGTCCCAGGGCATGATCCTGGAGTCCCCAAATGAGTCCCACTTCGGGCTCCCTGCATGGAGCCTGCTTCTCCCTCTATCTGTGTCTGTGCCGCTCTCTCCCTGCGTCTCTCATGAATAAAGAAATGATTTTTTAAAAAAATACTCATATTTTGTATTAATACTACTCAAAAACTTTGAAAGGTGTTAAATAATTTTTAGTATGTTTGAGATTCATCAAAACATAATGAACTCATTTCTATAAAAAAGAGAATGATATGAGATTTTAATTTCAGAAAAACATCTTTTAGGAGAAATCTCTATTGTCAATATTTCAATTAGTACTTCAAGAACATACAGCTTCTATTATGAGCAAGTGTCCTTTCTAAGGCAGTACAGGAAAAAAGCTGCGGGCATCAATTATTTCTGACCTCAATTTCCTTTTCAGCATTGATATTTTTTCTACCTCTTAACAAAGTCTTGAGTAAAAAAAGTGAAATGTGATCAGCTTTAAGCAACTCGGGCATAACGTATATTAATTTATATTATATCTCTATGTGTGTGTATGCTTATCCTTTGCCATTGGTGTCACGTAGGTCATAAAATTTCTGGCTAATATTTAATCTTGGAATTTTTACTTTTTATTCTGCTATGTCATTTTGGAAGAAGTACTGTGACTAAAAAGAAAGGTAATTCTTTTTAAGTTGAAACAAACCAAGCCACTTGACTTGTGATTACATTGCCTGGAATTAACACTAGTTAATTCTAGTGGATAAAACAAATATTTATAAGACAATCAAAAATAAATTAGCATCAATAAAAATTAGTATTCATTGGTACTTCACCTGTGGGAATAATTCCTTTTGTAAATTGCACTGATGATTTTATATTAATTGGATTATTTCCTATAGTCATTAGAGATACTTATATCTGGTATAATTTTTCCTATACTATACCCTTCTTTTCAGTTATGTATTTTTAAAATACATTTTATAGGGTCACCTGGGTGGCTCAGTCGGGTAAGCATCTGCCTTTGGCTCAGGTCATGATCCCAAATTCCTGGGATTGAGCCCCGAGTTGGGCTCCCTGATCAGTGAAGAGTCTGCTTCTCCCTTTCTCTCTCCATCTGCTTCTCCTCCTGCTCATGCTCAAACACTCTCTCTCTCTCAAATAAATAAATAAGTAAAATATTTTTAAAAATAAAATACATTTCGGGCAGCCTGGGTGGCTCAGCAGTTTAGCGTGGCCTTCAGCCCAGGGTGTGATCCTGGAGACCGGGGATCGAGTCCCACATCAAGCTTCCTGCATGGAGCCTGCTTCTCCCTCTCCCTGTGTCTCTGTCTCTGTGTGTGTGTGTGTCTCTCATGAATAAATAAATAAAATCTTAAAAAATAAATACATTTCATATGATCTTTAAGGCATAGAAAAGGTTGTATGCTCTGGAAACTTCATTCAATTAAATCTAACCTGCCATGCAGCTATTTTAATATGAACCTAATAAAAGAATAAAATGATCCACACTACTTGTACTTCTCATAAATACCTTCTCTATGCTCAAGAACCATCTCTGAAGTAAAATTATTGCTTCCTGGGCTAACTGAATCTCTTCAGTACTCATTTAAATCACATATAAAAAATCAAAGCAAGGTTTATAAGCAAAAATAAATATAATGACATGGAATTTGAACCTACCCAGTTTGGGGAGTGGATAGTTGATATCAAAGTAATTTTCATAAAAATTAAGCAGCTTTAATGATGCTTCCAAAGCATAATGTGTTTGACTCCATTTGTCTGGGGATGCATAGATAGACACCTGGAAATATTAATCAGAAGAAGTGGTCTTTGAATATCACAAATCCTTGGCACAATTCCATTCCTGACAGTCCTCACTCAAAGAAAGGTAGACCACATTTTTTAAGAAATGATTGTGATAGAATTAAGCATGTTTTTGATGGGGATAAGATGTTCCATAAAGCATTACAGCAAAAGTCAGTCTTAAGAATTACAAACAACTCTGTGTTCCCTGTTATAATCCATTTCCTAGGTGCTAATCTGTAAATTTCAAGCTATATGGATCCATTTTATCATGAGATGCCACTTGAACTCATCACTGTCATGCATTCTAGCACTTGAGTGTTAGCCTTCCAGAATTGTGTCCACCAGCACAAGTCAAATAAAACATAAGTACATAAGTTGGAAAGTCTTCAAGACCTTATTGGATCCATCTTCCGATCTAGTTGACTCTAAACTCAAGAATATCAAATATGTTCATTTACTCCCTCCAAGTAAATAGCCACTGAGTGGAAAAAAATAAAATTACATTCCACTTTCATCAGGTTTCAGGGATGGGTTTACTTTCATTTCATGATTTGCTTTCTTGCTCTGAATTATCTGAAATCCCTGAGAACTTTTATAGGAAGGATATGTTAATAGTTACCATTTTTTGATGGCTTATCAGGCACAGTGCTAAATGTATACATGTGAAATCTAACTGAATTCTCTCAACAACCTTATTAAATGATAGAAACACATGAAAATTAATTTGCTCCAAGTCACCCATACACCCATATAGAAAATTGTAGAGCTGGGATGTGAAACCTAGGAAGCTCACTGGAACTTGAAGTATAGTGCCCTCTGACTGCTCACATTTCTGTTACCTATGCACACCTGAAGCTGGGCATGTTATGTATGTAGATACATTGTAGATATATATATCTATATATCTGTAAGTATAATAAGTATATAAGTTGAAATAGCCATATTATAGCTGTTTTTAATAAGCATTATTTTATGGTTCTTTGAATATTTTTATGTCTACATTTGGTTCTTCAGGGTAAGGACATGATGATAATGATGTTTCTCTATTGATATTTGCAAAACTGTAAGATACTCACTGGGTGTTGTAAATTTTTTCAAATAATGAAGACTTTAAAAATTACAAAGTCTACCTCTCATTGGGGAAAAAAGTTATTATAGAAAACAATTGGAAACAATATGAATGTCCTAAAACAAGATACTGATTAAAATTTTTGGTACATCCATGCCATATAACACTAAGGTATTATGAACATAATATTATAGAAAATATCCATAAAATATACTATAAAATATTATAACAAAATATTATAGAAAAATTTAATGGCAATCAGTTCTTATGGCATATTATGGTAAAAATATAGTGAAATAAGGTTAAACTTTATTTTGTAAAGAGTAAGTATATACAGCTATTGTATACACTCTCATATACTGACATACATACAGAAAATATTTGAACAGTTTACACTAAATTATCAATCATTGTATCTTGGTGATGGGATTTATAAACTATTTTTTGCCTATTTTGTAAAATAAACATGATACTTTAGTAATAAGAGAAAAAGAAATCTTAAGAAAATAAAAGCTTATTGCTCTCAGGACAATGCATAAAATTAGAACTCAATCTCACCTTGACCCCTGAGGAGGTTGTGCCACTTACAGAGATGAAATCACAAACTATGTAGGCTACAAGGTATGTACTCATTTTTACAGAAGTTTCAAAGTGATCTTCTAAGATGCCTCCCTCAAGTTCAATTGTCTTAACCTACAGGAAGAGGAAAAAACAGTACTTGAAAATATGAGTATTTTACAATGTCCATGACTTAAGCCAGGTTAGTTAGAGGAAGGTCCTGACACTTTGAAGGACACTTGATACCATTATAGGAAATTAATGGCCCATCATAATATTGTGATCTCTCCTCTCCTCCTTTTGTGGGTTGTTGTTTTTTTCTTTTTTTTTTAATCCCTGGACTTCCTCGAAGACTCAGTGTACCACTTTTGGGATTCCAGAATGATGCCAAATCTTATTTCTTATTTTGTTTCTTGAAAGCATAAAAATATTTTAGATGGTTCTACTTTTTTGAAATGCAGTAATCTCCAACACTGGCATAAATTCAAAATTTGTACTTCTAAGGAAAAATATCAAAGAATGTCTCCTTTCCCTTTGTTTGTTATATAAGAAATCTCTGTTGCAGAAGGGAATGGGACGCAAAACTCCGTGAAATGCTTTTCATCATCTTTTAATCCTCTTATTATTTATGTGTGAGGTAGGTGTTATTTCACAGGTGAGGAAACAGAGCCTCAGAAACATTAACTGAATTGGCCCAGGATCACATGGCTAGTTACACAGCAAGACCAAGATGTGGATGTGACCGTGTGACTCCAAAGACATTGCTCATTCTTTCACTTGCTGTGTGACAGCTTGAGTCATAGTCTTATTTTATCTTTGCTTCATTGATTCAGCAATGAAAGCAGGCAGGCCAAGGAGGTCATTAGTAATTTAAGCTTCTGCCTATCTCCGGAAGAAGTAAGAAGTTTTAAGCCTACAGACTGGTCAGCCACATCTATCAAAATCACTGAGTAATTACCAAATTCTGTCTTTATTTTCTCAGGATTGTTTGCCCCAGAGGTGGTCTCCACCATGGTACAATGCCCCCAAATATTGAACGGACACAGATCCAAGAATCTGAAAATACCACTTTCTTCAAATGGGTAACAGCTCTTAGACTAGCTTTCCCCTCCCAACATCCCTTTGAAGGCATCAGGCTCATGACAGCACTAACCAGGGCTTGTTAAACATGTTTTATCTGTTTGGATAAGATCGCAGTTTGCTTTGGCAAGAGAAAATAGCTTGAAGTGTTACCAGAAACTGCCTTGCATTCTTAAATAACAAATGTTTGCGCTATTTAGTGTTTGTGCAACAGGATTTGATTCTACAGAATTCTATTTTTAAAAAAATGAGGTCCAAAGTTTTAATAAAGCAGAAGACACTGACCAAATACTTTTAAAAAGATGGCAGTATATATTGGACTATGATATATAGATATATCATACATATATATATACATATATATACATATATACACATATATACACACACACACACATATATATATATATATATATCCTACAAGTTAACTTTGCAGAAAAGCAATCTCTTTTTTTTTAGGAGTCTGACTCAACCAGAATTCTATGAGCACATATTTCTACAGAGGTGAGAATTATGGCAGAGGCTGGGGAGAGGGCCTTATGACTGTAGTCTTAGGAACAAACTCTGTAAAAAAAAAAAAAATAGGGCTAGGGTGTTAGAGCTGGGAGGGAAGGAGGAGGAAGGCTGTGGGACTACGGGAGAATGAGAGTCTGTGACACTAGACACTGGTGGCAGGAGTGGTTAGGAGACAAATGGGCGATCCCTCTGTGTTCTCCCTCCAGATGCAGATGTAGCCCATGGAGGTTGAGTTTTGTTCAGGAACCGGGAACAACCCGTGTAGATTAACATTGCCTTAAATGGAAGCATATGAGGTGTTAGTGTATGTTCTTCCAGGATGATGATGTAATCTCCAAGTAGGGAACACTTGTTGCTAGACAAGGATTTAGCTGTTTCTCAATATTGGCAGGACTTTACTTACATAGCAAGTGTCGCCAGCAGGTGTGTGTTCCTTCAAGGAATGAAGGGAACAAAGAGAGGCCCCAAAGATAGGCTGCCTCTAGTAGAACTTAGCTGGCTACCTCACTTCCTTGAAATCTTGTATTCTTAACTAAACAGATTGAGAATTTAGCATGTGTTGCTTCTTCTCACCAATCCATAACCCAACTTAATTGCTACAGCGATTGGCCAGAGTGTACGATTGTGGCATTTCTTCAGTTGCCCTTTTTCCGCCAACTTTGAGAGAGCCTGGGTTGGGCATGTCGGTGAGAAGCAGAAAGTCAAGCCAATATTTGCTGGAAAAGGCACGATCCAAAGAACTGAACAAGTCAGTTGAGGCAATGCAAGTATTCAAGGATTGCATAAAACATTTTTGAAATATTAACTTATTTGTCTTAAATATGAGAAATGGCTGGAGGATTCTAAAGATAAAAAACCCAAATTCTCATATAATGAAATGGCAATTATATTTGCACCGCATTTTAATTAAAAGGCTTCAATAAGTATATTTTTATTACCTTCCATGATTGTTCATAGGAAAAATGACATTAATTAAAAGCTGCCGGGAAAGAGACTGAGCTGCCCTTAAATGAACGTTTAGTTAGAAAGCAGACTTGGAGTTCCAAGTAGAGGATCATTTTTACCCCGAAACGAGTGGGCTGATTAAATTGCTGTCCGTGTGACCGGGGAAAAACTAGGATATGTGTCACATGGAGTATTGTCACTTTCCCCCTTGATCTGCTCTGCCGGTGTATCAGAGCAAATACCTTTACCAGCATGAAACAGAAATCTAGGGAAATTCTGTGTCTCATGTTATCGACTCATTTCTCCCCTTCATCCATAGAGGCCCATCTCTGTGGAGGGCAGAGAGAAAAATGTGGTAGGGCCCCTTGCTGGCTTGTGATGGCCCGGCTGCTTTCTGGGCTGCTCATTTTGCTGAAGAACAATCAGAATAGCCTCTAATTTTGTCTCACTTTCCAAGCAGTGGTTGAGAAATATTTTATATTTTTTGTCCAACATCACAAATGGCAAGTACATCATTAGTGAGGAAATATCAAATGAGGCCCACAGCCTGCTGTATCTTTCCGAGTCTCTGAATTTTGAGTCCAAATAAAATGTTCAAGTGTCTCTTTCAATTAAAAAAAAGTATATGGCTACAATAGATGAATTTCACAGACGATCTTAAGAGTTACCCATGGAACTTAAAAGAAAAAAAAAAGAATTTCTAAGTTTCATCAGAGTTCAGAGATCACTAGCTCAGAATTTCCAGGGTCGAGCCCAGGCAGGGTTCTCTAGATCCTTCCCGCTCTAAATGTGATGCCTGGACCAGCAGCAGTGGTATCACCTGGGAGCTTGTTAAAAAGCCAGAACTTTGAGCCTCACTCCAAGCTGGATCAGAATCTAAATTTTAACAAGATCCTCAGATGACTCATCCGAATAAAGTTTGAGAAGTGCTGCTCTGTCTGGGTGGTTCTGAATTTCATCCCTAGCCAAGTAACACAGATTTAAAAGGAACATTGTTTCCATATGAATACAAATAAAATATAAATCACTTTGTGTTTTTTTTAACTTCTGGTATAACAATGCCCCACACAGAATGATGTTAAAATCTAGAAGGATTGGGGTTATTATAGAATATGTAGATGGATAAAAAAATAAATAACGGCTTAAATTTGAAAACAGGAAATGTAAATAAATAAATAAGCAATAAATAAATACATAAATAAATACAAAGACCAAGGGTCAACTTGCAATGATTCCCCCAAAGTTTCTGAAAGTGACAATACCTTTGGCATATTGGAGAGTGCAACGTGTCCACTTTCTCTTCTTATCTTGATGGAAAATTTGGCTTTAAACAGTGGTTCATCAAAACAAGGGAAAGCCATCCGTGCTCCAGTTGGCTCAAAATCCGTTACTGCAATTATTCTGTGAAGTTAAGAAACCACCAGCCAGAATTTGCAAGTGAAACCAAGAAAAGAAATGCACTATGCCATCAGGACACAGGTTATCAAACCTGGAGGTGATATATTTGACTTCTCAAACCATCATCTTAGTGAATCTAGGCTGTCTTCTTAAATAAAACTGGGGTAAAATTGTGTTTGGTGGCTGCCAATCATAAATAATGCACAGTGCTTCACAGTCCACTTACATGACCTCCTTCATACTCGTAGTTGACAAGGATCAGAGACTTTCAGTAACTCAGCTGCTAAATGAAATAGGCACGCCCCATCAATTTGATGCCAAAAGTGACTACGATTATTAGTGAGTAAGGACCATCCCTAAGGAGGGGGCTTCAGTTGGAGATTTGAGTACTTGTGAATATCAGGGATGTCTTAGGTTGTGTTCTCAGGAAGCAGGCCCTGCTTTATAAAAACATGCCCCCCAGGAGATGCTAAGGAGGTAGGTAAGGAGCGAGGGGAACAGGAGAGGACAGAAGAAAAAGCCAGGCTGGATCCAGCTTCAGCCTGCACTCTGGGGAGCTCTGGAATGGAAACTACACCTTTGAGTTTTCCCCTATCGGAAGCAAGGAGCTGGGATTTCATATTCTGTACCCCACGGGGTGGGGGTGGGGGCGCAGAGTCTAACTCCCAGAAACTTCTAGCTTTCTCTGCTTTCCAGCAAAGTAGCTCCAGTCCACAGACTATAATAGATACATAGTTATTCTGACAAATCTCTCTACCTTATCACCTTGATAATGCCTGAAATTGTATAATTATAGACGTATTCTTTGGACTTTAAGCTTCAATTAAGAAACAAACCTGGAGTGCAGAGTTTTGTTAGAGAAGGGGGAGAAATAAAGGTGGAGAAGGCCCAGGAGGGAAAGAAGAGGAGCTGTCAGGATAATTGTGCCTCAATTCACTTTGTTTCTATAATATAAGTTGGAGAATGAGGCTGGGGATCCAAACGATTTGCTTGGAACTTCCGGCTTTATTTGGATTTGGTAGCAGCTACTACAAGAATAAAGGAGTTCCACATGCCCGGAAGAATTTTCACTGCTGTGAACTTTTGTTTATAGTAAGTCTATATTGGGAAAGTGAAAAATTCAATTTCTTTTCTGCTACTTGCACAATTAATTTTAGCTCTGCATGCAAAGTAGTGATTTCTTGCTTCTCAAAGAACTATTGTTGACTGGATTATTCTATATTTTAGGTTAAGTCGTGTGTGTGTGTGTGTGTGTGTGTGTGTGTGTGTGTGTGAGAGAGAGAGAGAGAGAGAGAGAGATTCATGAGTCTCTTGACACTGTCCTGCAAATCATCCTATGTGTAAGGCCTACTATGTGATTGAGTATGAAGAGAACTAATTAATCTTAAGAAGAGTCACAAATAGCCTGAGGTTAGTTACAAGAGCTGTACTCAAAAAAATCCTCCCCTCCCCTCCCAATTTCCCACATCTCCCAAAATGATATCCTTAAAAAGTACTTCTTTGGGGTGAAGGCTTTGTCACTTCAAAAAATGAAAAAGCCACACTGGTCACATGTTGCCTAAGTGAGCAAAATTGATAATAAATTCCCTATCTGGCACTAAGCTGGCTGAGATTAGACCCATGAGAAATGAGGTTGCATTGAGGGGGTGTCCCCAAGGGGAGGGGCAAAGACATGGGCCTAAAGGACTCCCCTAAGTGGACTTCTGGGGACTAGGCAGGGGAGGGGGACAGCACATGAGTCCCCAGAGGGTAGTGAGCACCTAAGGCAGGAAAGAAGAGATATGTAGCAGACATTGCTAAAGTCACCCACTCATTCCCCTTCTCCAGTGCCAATGAAATCCTGATTTTACTCAAGAAGACAATGTGTCCAGATAAAAGAATCACCTCTTCAGACTCTCTTGCAACTTGGTGGAGCAATATAACTCATTCTGGCCTGGTTAAAGTCAATGAGTGGGAAAACTTTGTAAAATATTCAGCTGAAATGTTTCCTTTTGCCTTTTTCTCTCCCCCAACCCCCCACCCCCTTCCTACAATGTGGACTTGATGCCTAGAGGTGCAGAAATCATTTTGTATTAGGAGGAAAGCCACGTGCCAGGGGTGCTGAGCAGAAAGATAGAAGCAGCCTGGGTCCCGGATAGCACGGAAGAGGGTTGTAGCAAACCTGAGCTGTCCTGTTTCTGGACTTCCTGTTGCATGAGAAAATAATGGCCTCCTCTGTGGTTAAGCCACTGTATTTGGGTTTCTCTAACTGGCTGTTGAGTGTCACTGATAAAAGGTGGGAAAGTACTGAAACCAGACTCCTCTTCTCTCCCAGATGGACCCTGGCCGTGGGCAACCAAAGCATCCACTCTATAAAGCATCACTGGTGCTTCTCTTTCTCTAATTTCACATAACGATCAGAAAATTCTGTTTTACCCTCCAAAACAAATGCCAAGTTCAGTCACTTGACTCCATAAGCACTGCCACTAGCCTGGCTCAAGCCACCCTCACTTCTTGCTCACACCACTGGAATGGCCTCCTAAATAATTGCCGTCCTCTATGTCCCCTCTCTCCCTCTCTGTAATGTACTCTCAACATATAGTTGAGCTTTATGGAGCATACCTCAGATCAGAAGCTCCTGAGAATTCCTACTGCACTGGAGGAAAAGCCTAACCTCCCTACAAGAAGTTCAAAGTCTTTGCATGATCTGACCCCTTTATACTCTACTTCTCTCCTTTGTCACTGTCCTTAATCCATGCCGGTCAATCCATATTTCTCATTTCTCCAAACAGACTTGTTCCTGCCTCTTAGATTTGAGTCATGCTGTTTCCTGGGCAATGTACACACATTCTCACTTCCGTTCTCTCAGCCCAAATCTCACTTGCATTTCCTTCTGGTTCCAGATCAAGACTCACCTCCTTTGAGAAGCCTTCCCTATTTCAGCTTTCTGTGCCAGGACCGTCCTTCTCCCTAGCACACGAATATACCTGTCTCAACACAGTCACATACTCATCTGTCCTAGTCATTCTCCCTCTAGTTGTTTATGCCTCTGCATTTTGTGTTCCCATCTTTACTGAGATTTCCTTAATAAATCGCAGAGCTGCTGCTTCTTCCAAGTTTCTCACAGTTTATTGAGCTTTTCATAAAAGACTGCTGAAATGGGCTCCTGGCAAACAGATGTCACCCATAAGGAAAGTATCACAAGAGACTAAACAGCTAGAGCAATGTCCTACCTTGTTTTACCACCATGAGTTCTGTATGTGCTTTTATAAAATCCTTCAAAACCATTGGCTAAATTGGCCTGGAAATCAATTGCCACAGAGTATCTCAAATCAGCCATAAGTTTTTCTGGAACCAACAGTGCAATTTGTTCATGAGCAGGATAATGCAAAATGTTCAGCCTTTTCCCTGGTTTCCTGTATCTCAGATCTTCCTCTGATTGAAGGATGACATTCATGATTTCAAGATCTTTGCTATGCAAGATGATAAATTGGGTTGCATCTCTGACCAGGACTTCAATCTCCTCAGATGCAACAAAGTCCAGAGAGGTGAGATTTGGATGGACCAAGAGGTCATAGTGGAGGGGAACGACCATGCTGGGGAGCCTTAGCTTATTCCAAGGAAATAGTTCCCCACTGGTGGCTACTGGGAAAGCCCCAGGGTCCATATTTAACAGATCAATAGATGACATTGAAAATTGAGAACAAATGCATATTTTGGGCAAGATGGCTGAGCAGTAAAATCCCATGTAAATATTAAATATCAGTTTTCTGCATGAATTAGCCATTGTAGACAAATGGATACTAAATCATTCTCCAGAAGACAAATTAATATCCAGGCTAAATTGCATAATTCTCTATAGCACTGTACTAGCTCCAGTTACATCACACAGGATCCGAACGATATGTTTCAATGATGGATTTGACCTAGGAGGAAAAAGAAAACATTTATAGCATGTAGAAAAAGAATTCAATTAATAAATAAATCTTTAAAAAGTAAAAGTATGTTTGTGAATGGAGAAAACCTGCTGTTAGGATCAAGCTAAATAACCACACAATAAAGTAGAAATTGAGCTATCATTTAGTTATTACAAAAAAATCCTGTAGAGGCCAAATGAAAGAAAGGACTCTGCCTTAAAACTGCATGTATAGAATTCCCTCTGCATTCTTATGCAATAAACATAAGGCAGGTATATAAATTCACTGCGTGAATTATGTTTAATGATGAATTAACGAATTCACTAATGAATTCACTAATGATTTAGTGAATTAATGTTTAAATGTTTTTAACATTTGGCTACATCATTCTAGCTGTATCCTGGACACCTGAAAATAAGCTGCACAGGTGGTCTCTATTTTGCCTTGAGTCACTATGAAACTCTATGTTCTTTGGACACCAGGTATAATTATTAATAGTGTTGAACTTCACCTCTTTCAATGAATAGCATCATCTGAATGGCTTTATTCTATGGCTGTTGGCGGAAAGGATGCTGGTCAAGTTCAGTGTTTACCCTTGGTATATTTCCAAAACATCAAAAGATACAGGAAAAAAGTTTGAGTTTCTAATATTCTTAGTGAGAATATTTATGTATTATTTCACTAAGGACAAGTGAAATAAGTCAGATAGAGAAAGACACATAAATACCGTATATCATGTATGTGTAGAATCTACAAAAGCAATGCTCAGAGAAACAGAGTAGAGTGGTGGTTACCAGGAGCTGTGCAGTGGGGGAAATGGGCACAAAACGATTTAACAAGTTCTAGGGATCTAATGTACAGCAGTGATTGTAGATAATCATACTGTATCTTGTACTTGAATGTTGAGTAGATTCTCAGTATATTCTCAAAAGAGTAGATCTGTAACTTTCTCACCACAAGAAAGAAATGGTAATTATGGGATGGGATGGAGGTGTTAGCTAATGCAATGGTGGTAATCATTTTGTAATATGTAATGTATCAAATCAATGCATCATACACTTTAAACTTACATAATAATATAATGTCAGTTATATTTCAATAAGCTGGGGAAATTTTTTTAATTAAAAAGATAATGAGGGATGCCTGGGTGGCTCAGCGGTTGAGCACCTGCCTCTGGCCCAGGGCATGATCCTGGAGTCCCAGGATCCAGTCCCACGTGGGGCTCCCTGCAGGGAGCCTGCTTCTCCCTCTGCCTGCGTCTCTGCCTCTCTCTGTGTCTCTCATGAATAAATAAATAAAATTTTAAAAAAAAGATAATGACATTTTTCCTATCTTTTTTAGGTAAGCATTATATTATGGCTAGGAGCACCTGAAGGGTTCATTCGGTTGAGTGTGTGACTCTTGGTTTCAGCTCAGGTCATGATCCCAGGGTCTTGAGATTGAGCCCCCCATTGGGCTCCACACTCAGCAAGGAGTCTCCTGGAGAGTCTCTCTCCCTCTTCCTCTGCCCCTCCTCCTTCATGCTCTTTGTCTCCCAAATAAATAAATCTTTGAAAAAAAAAATTACAGCTACTAAACCTTAGTGTTCCAAGAACCTCTAAAACACAAAACCATAATTGGTCTATTACCTCAAATTTCTGAATGTTTTAAAAATGAAAATGTTTGAATAATTGCTTATTTGATAAGTCATGAGCTTGGGAATCAGAGGGCTTGGATTCTAATACTAGTTCCAATGCACTTACCTATATGATTTTTGAACAATTTTTTTTAAAGATTTTATTTATTTACTCATGAGAGACACAGGCAGAGGGAGAAGCAGGCTCCATGCAGGGAGCCCGACATGGGACTCGATCCCAGGTCTCCAGAATCACACCCTGGGCCGAAGGCTGCACCAAACCGCTGAGCCACCTGGGCTGCCCAATTTTTTTTATTTTTTGAGTGTAAGTTTTCTCACCTTATAAAATAGTGTAATAATCATACCATCCTCACCTAGGAAGATTAAATGAGATAACTCATAGGAAGAATTTGATATAGTGCCACAACTAGCCCATACAAAGCACATAATGAATGTTAACTATTAAATTATTATTGTGATTATTATTACTTGAATTATCTGGCATAAATTAAGGATTAGTTCTGTCCCTACTTGTAGCAGACACACTCCAAGAAAGCTGTATTTCATTGGTCAAGACTGGAGAAAAAGGCCTTGCTATTTATTCATACAGCCCTTGAAAGGCCGGCTGATAGAGATCTTTGGTGTCTGGATAAAGAACCTAAGAATAAGTGACTTTCCCAAAATCACATGGGAAATTTCAAGCAAAATGGGGATGAATATATAGTCCTTGACCCTTGGTCTCGGGGACTTTCCTTTACATCCAAGAGCACTGCAGTGAACAAAAACATCCTGCGATCCAAGACAGGAATTGCAGCAAATGTCTGGGAAAGGCTAAAAGATCTCTGAAAGAGAGTGAGTCAGTAAAGCAGAGGGATTCTTAAATCAACTCCCAACCTTAACCTCACATACTTTGCAAGGCAGTAGTGCCAGATTCGCTCCCTTCCCCCAGAGCCCCACCTTACATTACAAGAGCTCCTCAATCTAGCATTTTTTGTAGCTTAAGTTCTAGTAATCAATCATTCTCACTGAAAAATTCTGAGCTTTAAGACAACATTGAAGAGAAATATTGATGTGTTACCTTACTCCATGCTGTTGCAGATTTGAGTGAAAGGGAAGTTGCTTTTGATTTCACTTTCTGTTCTGGTAAGACCCAGAACTTTGCATACTTCCTGATTACAGCACTGGCTGGTTCATTATGGTAAAGATGAATGGGGCTTCAGACAAGAGCTTTAGTCCAAAAGCACAAGACTTTGTCTTGCTTCAAGCCCTCCTCCATCATCTGTGATTGGACCATAGACCTATTTTGATCCTGCCCCCTCTCCAGCTTGTTGCGAAGTCCTTTTGATCCTTCGCTTTCAATCTCTTTGTATCCAAAGTTTAAAGAATTCCCAGAGCCATTCAAGTCGTCTAGGTCCCCCTTGCTCCTCACAATGGCCTTCAAATAAGTCTCCTTGACTCCTCAAGGCCTGGTCTGATGCCAGATTCATCCTTTGCACTACTGCTTGATCATGTCACCCCCCTGCTTAAAAACTTTCCGTGGGGGACCCCTGGGTGGCGCAGCGGTTTGGCGCCTGCCTTTGGCCCAGGGCGCGATCCTGGAGACCCGGGATCGAATCCCACGTCGGGAATCCCACGTCGGGCTCCTGGTGCATGGAGCCTGCTTCTCCCTCTGCCTGTGTCTCTGCCTCTCTCTCTCTCTCTCTCTCTCTCTGTGTGTGTGTGTGTGTGTGTGTGTGTGACCATCATAAATAAATAAAAATTAAAAAAAAAAAAAAACTTTCCGTGGCTTCCTCCTATGTACACAGAGGCAGGTAACCACGTGGAGACCGTAGGGGGCCAACTGGCAGCCTATGTGCCACATGGGCCTTCTGATGCTCTGTCCAGGTGTTTGGTTTAGATCCTAGGGCATTAAAGGCCCACACAGGTGTTATTCTCAAGTGAAATAAAACCAGCTTGGCTTTCGTCATCTTACACACCTTCCTCATATTCTGGTGTTTGTACCTTGTCCTGCCATACATTTGATTTTGATTTTGCAACCTGTGCTTTGGCTCAACATTCAATTCAAGTGCTGCTATTATTAGATCCTAGTTAACTTTCAAACTTTAATTTTTTTTCTTTTTTCTATGTTTTTTTCATGTCAACTTGGATAAACAATTTGATAAAGCAGAGGAGCAAAAGTCTAGGAGGTAGCCTACACCGAGGGCTAGAGGCACAGGGTTGAATGGAGCCCCTCAGCGTGGCATTTCCTGTAGCTAGAGGGGCACCGTGGCATGGGGAAGTCGGCTGGAAACAGATGAGTGCAGAAAAGGGGGCCAAAGAAGAGGAGGAACCGAAGGCCAACTCTTGGGTATCTAATGCTGCAGCAGGGGAGGGACGGGGCAAAGGATGGAGAGGAAGCAGGGGGTACTTTGGCAACATTCCTTGTCACAGGGCCCAGCTCAGTGTGTGTGTTCTCAGAATTCCTCTCTGCCCACGAGAACAGAAGGGATGGGGGAGAGTGAGGAAACAGGGTTCCAGGATCGGGCTGCAGAATCCTAGACAACAAAGTTGAATAAGGTCCAGGGGGCTTCGTAGCTTATTACTTAGAACTCTTTCTCATCAAATAGGGTTTCTAATTAATTTTTTCCTGATAACAGAATAAGCTATGGGATGTTTGTGGCCCAGGGAATTCATAAATCTCACTCTTTCACTTTACCCTGGGCTTCTGAACTGTCCTCGCTCAAACTCTCCTCATTGGCTCTAAAAGAGCACTCCTACCTGAGTCCACCCCCGCCTGCCACCACCCAGCGTCTATCACCTCAGCCTGCTTAATTTTTTCCTTCTTAGTATTTGTCAACTTCTGCTACTACATGATGTATTGATTTGTTTGCTTGATCTGTCTCTCCACCAGAACGTAAGCTTCTTGCAGGCAGGGAGTTTGTCTACTTTGCTCACTGCTGAATGCCCAGAGCCTAGAGCAGAGCCTGGCCTATCTGTTCATATCTGCTGGCTGAGTGAATGCATTTTCAATATTTTCCATTAAAAAAAAATTTTTTTTCAGATTGTCCTGTACTTGCTCCATGCTTCAGGCAGACAAGGGAGCTTTGCATTGATGGATGTGCCCAGTATCTCCCCATCTTCCTGGAGCTACACTCTATGTGCAATACATCTCTCTCAACGTCCTCTAGGTAAACCTACTTATCACAAGGCAAATGCCACCTTGGAAGTGACACATGCCCCCTTCCAGTCCCTATCTACAGGCACTTGTTCAGTTAGTGCTACCCGCCCATATCTTATGTTAACAGGTTTATGCTTCACATTCTTCCTTAAACAATCATTTCTTGTAGGCTAGGGGCCGAACACCACGCCTCCACCTCTTCCCTGCACCTCACAGGGTATTATGTACCTTATAGGCCGACAAACAAGTGACAATGAATGAGGTAAAATTATTTTTCCCAAGAATTGAAACTTACCTATGTTCAAAGATTTTTACTAGTTTTTAAATGGAAACATTTCTCAAAAATATTGTAGAGGTTTCCATTCCCCCTAGGGTGTTCTCAACAGATTTAAAGATTAATGACTCAAGGTTTTTATTATTATTACAAACTGGACCTAGAATCAAGAGAATTGAACTTGCCATCTTCTTAAAATAAGTCACTTCCTTATGTCCAATTTAGAGACAATAATACTTTCCTTAATTATTACAGAGGGTTATTGTCAATGTCAGGATCAATTTGAGATAATATGTGAAAATCAGTTTATAAATGTTTTACAAGTTTTTTACAGGTTTTCTACCTTGATGATAATCAGTGATTATGTTATTTTGTAATAAAATGCTACCCTTGAGGCCAATGAGATCTAATAAATAATCTTGTGTTGCTATATCTTTTTGAATTTTTGTGAGTACTCTACAAAGGTTATTTCAGTTCCTCTAGTATTGTCAGATTTTTATTTACTCTCTATTGTTACCTTCAACTATCCCCAACCTCCACCCTAGGGCCAAGATTGTTCCTTCTAAAGTGCTACAAGCTGGGGGCTTCATGGGGGGCTCATTCTCAGTCAGTTAAGAGTCTGAACTTCGGCTCAGGTCTTGATCTCAGGGTCCTAGGATGGAGCTCCCACGGTGGAGACCCCATGATCAAGCCCCTAAGATCCAGTCTCACCTCCCACATGGGGCTCCCGGCTCAGTGGAGAGTCTGCTTCTCCCTCTCCCTCTGCTCCTCTCCCCTATTCCCTCTCTCTCTCTCCCAAATTAATAAATAAATCTTTTAGAAAGTGCTGCAAGTTGAAAAATGAACACATAAAGCCAGGTGGACAATACTTGAGGTGCTCAAATGCCTTAAAAATTATTTCCTAATGCTGCCTATATTGTAGGTGGGGAGATTTCAGGATAAACTAACTGATAAATAGCCTCCGGACAGATGACATGTTCCTGAATCTCCCTGTTCCCCTTCTGTTTTGCTAGTGTGGCTGCTGAATTTTCTGCCCTTAACATAGGTACAGCTTGACCTTTATCAATACTTGATGCTGTCACTCTGAAAACCCAACCAACTTACAGTTTTGAAAACCACTTCCTCTTCTCTGTTTTCCATCTCTTTTCAAAAGGATCTCTGAAAATCTGTCGAAAGTTCTTCACAGAATTATTGCTATGACTCTATTTATTTTCAAATAAATAAAAGCAAAATCTATAATATGGTTTTAATATTTTTAACTTAAAAAAAAGTTTCTGATAGTACAAAGACCTAGGGTCTATGCTAAATAGAGAGAGAGAGAGAGAGAGAGAGAGAGAGAGGTGGGGATATGGAATCCACCTAATAAACACATTCTGTAGCTTCTTTTAAACTCATTCAGTTCCAACAGAAAATGAGAAGAGCATAATGTCAGAATTTTAAACCTGTAGCTGACAGGAAGATGGTTTTTAAAAAATTGATTATCTTTAGTATGCCGTGCACAACGTTTATTAAAAACAAAAGTGGAAAAATGTAACAATAAACATCTTACACTGCTGAAGTAGAACAGAATATTAAGCAGACCTGACGTTAGACAACTGAAATTGTACCACATTTAAAATTTTTATTTAATAGCCAAATGGAAAGTTCTGGTGCTTACTTTTTCTAAATATTACCTCAATAACTGATAGCACATTTTCAAACAGGAAAATGGCAGCGAAAGAAACCAGAGGGGTTCTGAGCTTCTTAAATGCTTTATTTTGAAAGGAAATTTTAATGCTTCCAAATTACACAACCAACTGATTAAACCAAAACACATTTCTTGGCTTCCTGCTGTTTAAAGATATAGCTTAAAAGTCCATAAGAACTTCACTCTGGCCAAGATAGAATAAAGGTTTTGGATTTATCCTCTCACTTGGAACAACCAAAAAAAAATGGACATAGGTCAGTTTGCAAGACAAAGAATGTCAGGCAACTGGAGGCAGCGGTGACCCCAAAAGAGAAGGAAACAAATGAGGGCAGCTCTGAGATTGTCCCAGTTCACTGCTTTAAGGGATTCCACGCAGCTGTGCCTGGAGGGAGACCACGGGCAGATCCCAGCAGACATTTTCTGTTGAAGAGATGCAGCTGAGATTCTGGGGAAGCAAGGAAACTCGAGTTCATGGGAAAAATACCGAAAGGACAGAGCCCACCCCCCCACCCCCCCACACACACACAGAACGTGCTTTGGAGATCTGCCAAAGGTTCCCCTTGAATGTTCAACTCATCATTGATCAGCGCCTGTGTTTGTGGAAAATACATAAGCCAAAGACACAAACCACTGGAAAGGAGTACAGGTAATGGTACCTGGCTCCCACACACAGGCAGAAACAGTATCTGCGTCCACCAGTCTGACTGGAAAACCTCAAGATCAACAAGCCAACAAGTAGAGTACCCAGAGGGGTTTTGCCTCAGTAGGAAGGAGCAATCACCCTACACGGAGCATGGCTTCAGTCCTGTCTCAAAAATCTTAAAAGCAAGATCCAAAGGGATCAAATTGTTTTCAAGTAACTTAACTGTGTCCCAGGACAAAGCTCAAGAAGATTATAGCAATAATAATATAAAAAAAAATCACCACCCAAATAGGTACAAAGGTGAGTAGTCATTTAAATAACTTTTTTTTCCCCAGTCATTGCAGCAAGAAGGAATGCACACGGTGGAGACACCGGGGCATCTCAGAAGGAAAATGCTGGGAAGGACTTATTAGAGGATGTGTCAGGTGATTGAGAAGGGCTTAATGAAGCAGGGCCTTGTTTTGTTTCAGACCATCTCAGGAGTGGGGCTAATTCTGTAAGCGGGTGTCTTAATAAGGAGGGAAGATTAGACCAAGGCTAAGGCTGTAATTTGTAAAGAGACTGCAGTCACTCCTGTTGGTCAGGATAGGGAGGTGTTTGGTCATTTTTGTGCTGATGGCAATGTTCATGTTTTGCCTGAATTCAGACATGATTATGAAGTCAGCCTTTTTTGGTCTTCGACCGTCATAGACATCGAGTGGGTTTGTCCGATGATGTTTTACAAAAGTGTTTGTGTTCAACAACAGATCAACACCAAGTCCTGTCTATGAGTCCCAGGTGAGCTCTTGGGTGTTGGGGACTGCTTTACTCTCTCTCATTAAGCTCAGCTGGTCTTGGACTCAGAATTTGCCTCCCTTGGGCCTGGGAAGCTGTCAAAAACTTAGCTCAGCCTCTCAGTTTCTTGTTTCCAAACCTGTAAATGCCCCTAGTGCAAAAGAATCCCTAAAGGCCTCTTGGATTTCCATTCTTCCTAGAATCTTGGCTCAGTAACTTAGTCTTTGAGGCTTTAAAGGTGTTTTTTATATTTTGTCAGTGTTTATAGTTATCTTCACTGTGAGTGCTGGTCCAATTACATAGTATGCCATTATTGTGATTAAAAGGACCGTCTCGAGACAGAACATGAAAAACTCCTAACTCTGGGAAATGAACTAGGGGTGGTGGAAAGGGAGGTGGGCGGGGGGTGGGGGTGTTGGGTGACGGGCACTGAGGTGGGCACTTGACAGGATGAGCACTGGGTGTTATTCTATATGTTGGCAAATTGAACAACAATAAAAAATAAATTTATAAATAAATAAATAAAAATAAAAGGACCCTCTCTTCTGCCCTGGTTCCCCTCAAAGACTTCCCAGGTGCCAGGACACCATCTGCATTTACCAGAACTGTTTCAATTCCACTAAGTATCTGATCCCCTTAGAGTAGCTCCACAAAGTTGATGGTCAGACGACTGAGTAGTTTTCACTCCACTTATGTTTAATCCTCTCTAACCCAACACTCATCACTCCCTTCAGCTCTTTCACTGAACAATCCAGAGAATCATCTGATCGTGTTCTTTATATACAAATGTAGCTACTAACAAACCCCACCCCCAGTTCCTTCTTTCTACTAGGTTGCTGTTCTTAAGACCCTCTTCTTTTTTCTTAGGATTTATTTATCTATTCTAGTGTGAGAAATGAGAGTGAGTGGAGAAGGGGCAGAGGGACAGAATTTCAAGCACACTCTGCACCAAGCACAGAGCCCCATGTGGGGTTCCATCTCACAACCCTGAGATCATGACTAGAGCTGAAATCAAGAGTTGGACACTTAACCAATTACTTCTGTGAAAATTCTGTATCTACCTGTTACCCTCTATAAATCTGTACACTAAGTAAAAGTAGGTGGGCTCATGGTAATGCTTCTGAAAATATGTTTACTAAGCTAATTCCCAACTTTTATCTAAGAGGAAGTAGAGGCTTCTTCTTTCCACTGATGTGCTATGTTTGTGCCTCTGTTAAGCCAGTAACTGCTACAAAATAAGTCAGTGTGCAGTAGGTGATGATGGGAATATTTTTAAAATAAGCAGTAACTAAACAAGCCATGGATTATAGTGCACTATAATAAGGGCATCTATGTGCACTTTAACACTTACCTCTCTAAATTTTATTGAAATTATCAACATAGACTGGTCACCTTATCCTCAAAACAAGGCAACCTTGAGTAACCCTAGGGTTTTAAATTCTGCATTGATGTTATCTAGTAGCCAAACAACAAGCTCTCTGGAGAGGAGAGAGCAAAAGCAGTGGTAGCCTCATCTAGTGGGGACATGTGTAACTGCAGAGAGTCATTTGTCCTAGCCCTTACATACCTCTTGTGGCAAATTACACAATCCAAAAAGCAATTGACATATTTATCTAATACATAAACCAGACCTAAGAGAATCAGGTTTATAGATAGGCTTGGATTTCTGAGAAGTTGAGGACTAGGGGTCAAAACTCAAAGGATTCCAATAAATCAAATTTGGTATTTGAATAACTATGCGTTGGAGGTATGGGCTTCATTATATCAGTGGGAACATTAGAAATGGAATAGCTGGGCCTCTCGCTAAACCTGTACTGGTCGGGTGCTTTAAAGTTAATCACACTTTTTAAGTAGAAAATGTCCTACAAGGTGCAGATCTTGAGTGCTTCTCTGTCTGTAAGAAGATTCAGAAGCCTTCCATTCCCATTATTTGGATAAGCATTTCACTCATATAGAAGATACAAGGAGGATGGAGGAGGTCACATATCAGTGGAAGGGGAAAGAATGCACCCTTCTGTCAGGGGACCAGGTCCTCATGGAACCACTGGTATAATTCACACCTGTTAATAATTATTGACTAAAAGACCATAGAAGGAGTTCCAGAAAGAGGGCACAGAAGGTAAAGTAAAATAAAATACTAGCTTTAACCTGGGATTTGTTCTTTTTTTTTTCTTTTCTAGAGGGAAATATATTTATTTTTACTTCCAAAGTAATTTTTTTTTTTTTTTGGTCATTGGGAAAATTTGGCCAAAGAAAAGATACTTGAGTTTTCTCCTCCTTTCCCTCATCTTCTTTTTCTTTATTATGCAACCAGGTTTATAAAATGGATACAAGTCAATGACAGTTGAGATAAGGAACAGTTGCCCTCCCACCTCCTGCTCTTGCTCTTCATTTTTCCACCTATTTTTTTCTGGGTCTTTTCTAGGATCAGTGGGAGAGGTAGGCAACTGGAAGGAAAGAGGCAAAATCCTTCTACTACTCTGGTACTGCCTATCCATAGCTTTCTCTTGGTCACTGATGTTTTCTGTGTGACATTCTTATATGTTTCTCTCTTATGGATTTGTTCTTAATGTTTCTAGTTCTCTGCTCAATCCCCAAGTGTCTTTCAAATTACTAGCTTGGATTTATGTATATCTATCAATAAGTTTCCTACTGAACACATGCAGTTCTATTCTACAAGTGTCTGAGAAAAGAATTTTTTTTTTTTGAGAAAAGAATGTTATAGTTTTAACCTACATCTAAATAAGTCACTTAAAAAAAAAAAAAAAAGCATGGTATTGTTTCCTTGTCCAAACTATCAAAACTTTCCAATATTCTAAAGGAATTAGTTTTGAACTTGCATCTTCAAGAGACCCAAATCCAAACTATCAGGTATAATAGAATTGACTGAGGAGCAGAATTCCTTTTCAAAGCATTGTCTCCCTCCAGGGGTTTATACAAGTCTCATATATAATTGATATAACATTTTGCTTCACAATTTTGTTTTGTGAAAAATAGCCCTAAACCCTTCTACCACAGCTGAAATATGATTTCTGTTTATCATTTGATGGAATACGTTCGTGCAATATGCAGCAACCTGATGGATATAAAGGGAGGCAAAGTAAATTGGAGACTTTTCCACTATCATCTCTTCCGTACTGAGAAAAATGTCATTTTCAATGTATGTTCACTTTCCTTGAAGTGCTCAGAACATCAAGTGTTGCTTTTAGAGAAGAAGGAAGCACCTGTTGGCTAATCTAAAGGAAAACAAGAAAAAAGATACATGGGTTTGACATATTTAGCATAAGTTAAACAACTTTCAGCTCAGCTCTTCTATTAAAAATAAGGTAATCCTGTTGCTTTGGAAGGTAACTGTCAAATAACCACCACTCACAAACAGGTGAAGGTGGCAACAGCTTTCACACCTGTTTATTGTGTGTACATTTTGGCAAAATGCCATAGCAGGTGGTGCCAGGGCGTGAGATCACTCCTGCCCTTTTTTGAAGCATCTTGTGTCCATGTAAATGTGAATACTTGTATGTATATGAATGTTTCTACCTTATAAAAATCGCAATAATACATGCCCAGTAAAAAATCAAATACTGGAAAGATCACAATGAAAAGCAACAGACCCTCTCTCTACTCCTTCCTACTACCAGTCATGCGTTCATTTGTAAACTTTTCTCTTTTAATTTCTGATGGTTATTTTCCTAATTCTAAATAATATTTGGGGCCACTATATCTTAAAATAGGGTCTTTTGACTTTTGGTTTGAAATATGAAGACTTAGTTCATTTCTATTTTCTTCATTTTCTCCTCCAAGTCCAAGTTTCATTACTTTTATTTTAGTTCCTCTGTTATCTTTATATCTTTATGCAAAACACATTCCATCAACTGTACACACTGTCCCTTCTCCCTCAACTATGTAAGATAGCAATGACTAAAATGTACTGGATATTTACTATTTGCCAGACACTGTTGTGTTTTACATGAATTATCTTACTTCATCCTTATAGCAATCCTATGAGGTATCATTTCTAACTTACAAATAAGAAAAATAAGACATGGTAGTTAGGGGATACCTTCCCTCAGGTCACAAGGCCAGGAAGGAGGTGGGGGGACGAGACAGTCTGAATCCAAACCCACTGCCTTCCACCTGAGGGTAACTCCTTCCTGCTTCCCCACTTTCACTCCCACCATCTATCAACCATCTTCACTTTTACAGCCTTAAGGTAGGTGACAATCACAGTCTATCATGTAATTATATTTAAATCTTCTAATTTTTTTCTTAGAGGTCAGGTCCAAGGTTGAAAATCATAAGTATGAAAATCATAAATATCATTCTCGGTAGAACTAAGAAATATGCCAAGATTACATTTTCTTCTTTAGCTCCCCAAATGTTTGACCTCCTTCCTTCTTTCATTTCTTCCTTTATATGCTCAAGAAACATTTGAAAGCTTACAAAGTGTTGGAATTTGGGGAGAGGAGGTAGAGATGATTACAATGAGAAAAATGCAGTGTTATAGAACCCATGGCCTCTGCCCTTAAGAATTTATCCTTGGTATAAGATTTACAGTATATCTGTGGTCAAGGAAGAGTTGGAGGAGGAGAGAGAATATAAACCAGGTCTTAAAGAATGATGAGAATTGGAAAAGGGGTAGAGAGCATATAAGGAAGTGATATTGAATCACAGCAAAGCAGTAGAGGTAAGATTATTGGTTGTTTTTTTTTTTTAAATGAGATTTCTCTTGATGGGATGAGCACTGGGTGTTATACTATATGTTGGCAAATTGAATTTATATAAAATATTTTTTAAAAGAAGAAATGAGATTTCGAAGTTGCCCCCTTAGAAGCAGGGGTTTGCACTAGAAAGGCTTGGCAGGTGTGACGGAAGCTTAGTCGTAGGTGGCTTGAAGAACCAGTAAGGATTTCCACATAGAAATCAATGGGCATGAGAAATGTGAGCAGGAATACATGAACAATTCAGAGTTGGATATTGTAAAAAAAAAAAAAAAAAAAGGTGATAACGTCATTACAGTGGATGTGCCTGTTAAGGGAAAATACGGATCGGCAACAGGAAGGGACACTTGGAGCACAGGAAAGGAAAATAGAACTAGAGAGGTCAGGAACAGGGGAAGAAAGAGCCCAAAAATGTGACATAGAAGTTGAGAAAGGAGGGGAGCTTGGGTGACTCTGGTTGAGCATCTGCCTTCGGTTCAGGTTGTGATTCCAAGGTCCTGGGATCGAGTCCTGCATCAGGCTTCCCACAGGGAGCCTGCTTTTCCCTCTGCCTGTGTCTCTGCCTCTCTCTCTCTCTTTGTCTCTCATGAATAAATAAATAAAATCTTTCAAAAAAGAAGTCAAGAAAGGAGAGAGCCCTTGGCTTGGGTGGCTGCCTCAGATTACACCTTTAAGAGATGGTTCAGCTTCAGGAGTAGGTAAAGGCTGAAGCCACGCTACAAGGAGCTAAGAGAGTATATATGTGGTTCGTGGAGGGAAAACAGCTGCTAGAGTATGTCTATGGTCCTTTCTAGAAGCTTAAAGTTAAAAGGAAGAAGAGCAACAGGGCAGTGATTGGGGAGGGAGAGGGGGGCAGAGGTTGAAGAAGCACTTTTATTACAGTGGAAGAAACTTGAACAGATCGTTGCACAAGGGAAAAGTGAGGAAATGATGAAGGAGTGAGATTCTGGGGGAGGCACGAGGAAAAAGCGTGGAAGTTGAGCTTTGGGGATAAGTCCACAAATCAGGCCTGGTAAGTTTTTTCCAAAGTGTATTGGAAAACCACTGGAGGACATTGAGCAAGGAAGTGACATAATTCAATTCACGCTTTGAGAATATGATTCTGACTGCGGTATGGAGGATGAACCTGAGCAGGACAAGTCAACCAGTCAGTTGTTTATCTTTTATCTTTTATTTTAATTTTTTTTTTTATTGGAGTTCAATTTGCCAACATATAGCATATCACCCAGTGCTCATCCCGTCAAGTGTTCATCTTACTACACACAGCCAACCCTGGGGTTGGAAATGCGGCCAATGGACTTTGTGGTGCATTCAAGAGTGGCGAGCAGGTTGGGAGAATTGTAATGTGAACCCGGAAGCTCAAGAATCCCATTCCACATTTCCTAAATTCCAGAGTGCTTTAGGAAAGTGGCTCACAAAGTGCTAAGGTAGAGTGGTACCTACTGGAGTGAACTGTGGCATCAGACAGTTTTGGGTACAAACTTCAGGTCTACCATTGACCCCCCATGTGTTCTGAAGTGGGCCTCACGATTCCTTCTCTGGAAACTGTAGGTAAAAACTCTCCACCTTCTTATATTTGTATGGGTCCTAATGAAAGAGGCTTAGTATCTCAGTAATAATCATACAAGGACCCTGCTTTATTGTTTTCCCACGTTCTTTGACTACCTGAACTAGTATTTACTTAATATTTTTCTGGTAATGTGTCACTTTTTAAAACTTAAATATGCTCACTTTGAAAAAGAAACTAGGGCAGCCCGGGTGGCTCAGCGGTTTAGCACCTGCCTTCATCCCAGGGCATGACCCTGGAGACCCCAGATCAAGTCCCACGTCGGGCTCCCTGCATGGAGCCTGCTTCTCCCTCTGCCTCTGCCTCTCTCTCTGTCTCCTCTCTGTGTATTCTCATGAATAAATAATAAAATCTTAAAAAAAAACCAAACTAATTTGAAAAAAAGATAAGTGTGGGGCGCCTGGGTGGCTCAGTGGTTGAGCATCTGCCTTCAGCTCAGGTCATGATCCCAGGGTCCTGAGATCGAGTCCCACCATCAGGCTCCTTGGGAGGAGCCTGCTTCTCCTTCTGCTTATGTCTCTGCTTATGTCTCTGTGTTTCTCATGAATAAATACTTTTTTTTAAGCGCAGAAGGTAGGGAGTTCCATGACTCCAAAGAGAAAGGCAAGCAGACAAAGAAGACTGTAGGAGTATAAGGTCAAAACAGAGACAAGGGTCTGGGCCTGTATGGCAGGCCCCAGGAGGATGAGGACAAGAGCAGGAGGATAGTACCAGAGGTGAGGGGCAGCGGGACTCTGGGTACAGGCTGGTGGCAGTTGGTGGGACTAGAGCTGGTGCTGGGACTGGGCAGTGGCCATGATGTAGAGGCTCTGTGGCTGACAGAGCATGACCGGGGGAGGGGCTGTGGAGGGTGAGGGCCTGGGAGACCCTGGCAACTCCAAGAGGAGAGGAGCCTGAGGAAGGCATAACGGTGAATAGGAAGGTAAGAGCCAAAACACAGGCAGAATGATGGGCCTAGAGGCACAGCACAGCACAGGTGGGTCTTGAAAAAAGAAATATTTAGGTAAAAAATTAAGTGAGGCCTAAGGTTGCAAGGAGCATAAGTCAATGTGGTGATTGTGCCACTGTTAGTTATCTCCTCTTTGACCTGGATATGGGGGAGGGTGAGCTGGGCAGCTCAGGACAGGGAGCAGGGCGATGGAAAGGCTCACAACGAGACTCTTGCCTGGGGATGGGCCTGGAGCATGGCTCAGGGATGGTCTTGTGAGAATTCCTCTGCTTATTTAATCTCTCTTTTGCTTCAGATACTTCCTAGAATGAGGCAGGACATGAAGAATAATATACACTCAATCCATGGTGGCTTCAGAGAGGGTGACCCTGTTGCCATTAGGAAAAGACCAGCTGACAATGAAACAAAGGAAGTCCCTAGAACTCAGTAGCTGTTAAAAAGTCAACCAGTCAGCAGATAATGATGGGGTCTTTTAATGTCCCTGGTTCATAATCGCTAGGGAATTTCTGTTAAAACTTCGAAATCCTATGGCTGCCGGTCACACACTAAGCTATTTGCTAAGAGCTATCTTCTTCTGATCCTCTGTGGCTGCTTGGTAAACCGCATTCCCAGGGCACCTTTACCCTGGTTAGGGGACTCGATTTCCCTAACTAGAAGGCAAGTTTTTTTGTTTATTTGTTTACACGTTTTAAGAGTTCACACGTTATTGAGACACAGCACTTAAGGGACTATGTCCTGTCAACCATAGAACTTCTTAGTACTGATTACCTTTTATAGAGATTGGGCATAGCCCCATATTTATGGGACTAGTTTCTTGGTCCAAGCCCAGATTTACTCTCTATGGAGGTTCACAAATCATTTTAGAACAAGAAAGGCATTAGGATGCTTTAAATTGCAAGTGCATTTTGATCACCGAACGTCCTGAGCAAAATGACTGCAGGATAAATGCCAAAAAATCTCCAAAAAGACATCACCTCCCCGTTACTGTCCTAGTACAGTGCTGAGCACACGGGCTTTGGAGTTACGTGGCCTGCGTTCAAATACTCAGGCAGGCACTTACTTCAGCTAGTTGTTGAGGGTCTGTTGCCTCAGTTTCTTCATTTACAAAGAAGGGGGATAATTAAAGTAGCTACCTTGAAGGGTTGTAGCCACAATCAAGTGTGATGGGGTCTGGTGTACCCTAAGTGTTCAGTGGCTATGAGTCATTGCTCCTACTGATAGTGACCAATGTTAGTAGCAGTATCAGAGGGAACATTGCCAAACCTGATTAAGGCCTTTGGAAATATCTTCCAGTATCTTTGGAGCTGCTTATCGGCCTTAAGGCTAACACCATGAAATCTTTAAAGGAGAATCTGGAACTATTAGTCAAAAGCCACTGAGATTTTCACCTAAATCTGCATTTGATCCTTCAGGGATGTTCCTCTTCAGCAATTCTTCTTAAGAGAGCTCTTTGTTTTGCTGGAGTGTTCGTTGCCGATGGCCTTGCTGAAGAAGAATTCGTGTGTTCATTACCTTTCTGATATCAAGATATTAGTGGAGAAAACACACCGATGCCAACTGCTTTGGATGCTGCAGGAGGTAGTTAGGCCAGTAGATCTCTTGGTTCCAGGCCCTTTCTCATACCTCCTTCACTATAAAACGATTGGATGCATTATTTCTGGCAATCTGTTAAAGTATTTTTGACAGTTCGAATAATTTTTAGGAGGCTGTAGAAATAGCTTTATAAACTTCAGGGAGGACCCCGCCTACAATTCAGCCAGAGTCGCGTCAGCTTCATGACCTTACAATGTTCCATAAAAAGGTAGCTATGCCTGCCTGCACTCTTAAAAGAAAAAAACAAAAAAACAAAACAAAACAAAACAAACCCACCAAAGATCTACATGAAAACTGTTTACCTGTCTTGCTCACTTCTGAATCAAAGTCCTATATTAGTGCATTTGCTTGGCACAGCAACCTCACCGTAAGGGAAGCTGGGAATTGGAGTCTGACATCTTTGGGGCAGTGGGACTGCAAATGTGAGATAATAAGTAGCCACCAAATCACATGGGCCTGATAGACTCTTCCACCTTCCCCTTTTTAGTCTAGCTCCCTAGGTTCAATAGAGCTCCTTCTCATGGAAGCCTTCCATAAACTGCCTGTTGCTGAAGGAATCTTCCTTGATGCTCTGGGCTAGGTTGGGCTGCCACACAACAAGGTCATAAGGGTTCATTTTGCTCAGCGCCGTAGCCTTAGCATCTCACGCAATGTGCTTGGCCCTCAGTAGTTACTCAATGAGTTTGTTGGATGAATATAAAGCTATTTCTTCTCTTCTGTAAATCTAGCCTAAGGGCCCTACAACTACCCCTTCAGGCCTAACTTATAATTAGGACACATGAAATGCTGTCATATTTTGTAGATACAATGTATTTTGGACCGTATGTTGTCTCACTGTGATGCTAAATCCCACCCATGGAACGCCATTCTACTTCAGTTCAGCCCAACTGCTCAGGGCAGGCGGTATGCTGGCCATTCTTTTACACCATTTGGACTATATTTGAGATTTCGTGTGTGAAAACCTCCTCAAACAATAACAAAGCCCTCTGAACCTCACTGATTTTATGAGGCTGAGGTCATTGGGTCAGAGTCAAAGAAACCAGCTGAAAATGACAATGTCACAAATACCACCAGTAATGCCACTTACATTTATTAGATTTGCTTTGCAGTTGGAAAGGCACTTTTATATATATATCATGCCATTGATCCTCAGAACAATTCTGTGCGTAAATCAGGGCGTGTATTTATTTCATCTTGCAGATGAGAACACTGAAGCTCCATGGTGTTAAGTGACTTGCTGGAGTCTTCAACAGTGAGTAGCAGAAAATGTCAAGGTAGAGGTCTAGCCTTCCAACTCTGTCCAAGGCATTTGCCATGTTGCCATGCAGCTAGAGTGACATTGAGACACAGGATGTGAACCTTCTAGAAAGATAGGAGCGCAGAACCCTCTACCCACAGAGGAGAATGTCCCTCTTGGTCCAGCCGGGTTAGTATCATAGAACAAACGAACGGTATGGAAGCTCAAGGCAGCACTCCAGCCAAGTGAACTGTTGCCTTGACTTCACATGCATTCGCAGAAGAGCATCTGGTTGGGAATATGAAGCTGGAGCACAGCCCACTGGTGTGCTTGTGCCCTGCGTCTCTGAGGAGCTTTCTGCCCACATGGAACAGAGCCCTAGCAGAGCCTGCAAGGGACAGAAAGAATGCTTCTGTGTGACTCAGAGACCCAATTCTGCAATTATCTGATGTCTAGTAAGCCTGGGCCTGTGCCGGCTGCCATGGGGGCAAGAGATGAATAGAACACGTCTGCTTCCCATGGTGTGTGTGGGGGCAGGGAGGGGCCGCAGGCATGGCACCAGTCTAAAATGAGTTTCATCTTTTTTATTTGTGATTGTAAGCGAAGCAGCTAATGATGTGTTTTGAAGGAGCAATTTTCAGAGCTAGGCCTCCTGGCATTCTTTGGTGGTGGATACTGTTTGACTTGTGCGTGTCTGTGGACCAAGGGCACAGAGAGGTGTTGAGATGATGAGAATAGACTGCTGGCATTCCACATTGGTGTTCTTTGTCTTCTCACTTTGATTTCATTGCTAATCTTCTGCTCTGGACATGAAATGTTAGCTATATTGACTATTTATTTTTATACCATGATTAAATTGAGAGATTCTCTGGGCTCCTTTAAGGCAGCACGTATAACAGGGAAAATACTGGCATGGGGGAGAACTGTCATGCGGTATAAATCTAGTTAACTTTATTACTGAAGACAAATACTGTCACCCAAATTTAAGGTTCAGAGATATCTGAGAAATGCTCAATGTTCTTTGGCATAAATCTCTAAGTCAAATGGCTGTCACTGATCATCAAGTTATTAGCTCAAGGTTATTAGGTGTTATTAAGTGAAGAGGAGATTTATAACTGCACCGCTGGCTCGATGTTTGCTGTAACCCAATTGATCAGATACAAATTATCTCGTATTGTGGCTTAGTAGCAAAAACATGTTTGTAGAATCTAGACTTCAGCCTCTGCCCCTCCAACCTGCTCTTCCTTGCTATCAGACCCATTTTTCTTAAGGATTTTATTTATTTATTTTGAAGAGAAAGGGAGAGAGCAGACACAAGCAGGAGGAGCAGCAGAAGGAGAGGGAGAAGCAGACTCCCCGCTGAGCAGGGAGCCAGAGGCGGGACTCGATCCCAGGACCCCAGGATCATGACCTAAGCCAAAGGTAGATGCTTAATGGATTGAGCCACCCACCACCAGACCCATTTTTAACACTTTTTGGGGACCTGATCTTGACTATATCCTTTGGACCTTTTTGTTATTTTCGCTCTGGCTCCACTTATTTTCTTCCTTCCCCTCTATCCTGATCCCTAGGGACCTACCATCTAGGCCTGGGTATAAATTACATGTATCCAATCAAGATTAAAATAAGCTGAACATAAAACGTGTTTTCTCACTTATATGTGGCTTTTAAATTTAAGCTTATTTTGAAATAACAGCAAATGATACGTTATTGTTGCTATGATTCCACCTCTAACACAAAAGCAAGGGCATAGAGTATATGGATAGTAGCATACGTAGAGCCAGCCTACCTGGATTTTCAACTCACATCTATATTTATTGGCTTTGTAACTTTGGGAAAGTCACTGAATTTCTCTGGGCTCAGTCTCCTCATCTGTAAAATAGGAATGATGATGGGTTGCATTAGAAGTATTAACTTTTTTTTTAGATTTTATTTATTTATTCATGAGAGACACACAGAGAGAGGCAGAGACACAGGCAGAGGGAGAAGCAGGCCCCATGCAGGGAGCCCGATGTGGGACTCGATTCTGAGACTCCAGGATCATGCCCTGAGCCGAAGGCAGGCGCTAAACCACTGAGCCACCCAGGCATCCCAGTATTAACTATTTTTTTGTGACACAGTTGACACACAATGTTACATTAGTTTCAGGTATACAGCATAGTGACTGGACAAGTCTACACATTATGCTATGCCCACCACCAATGTAGCTACCATCTGTCACCATACAACACTATTACAAGAAGTATTACCTACTTTTATTACATGTTTACTGTCATATTCATTGCGCTAAAACTTATTGAGAGTTTTACTTTTAGTGTGCCAGGCACTGTGCTCAGTGTTGAGGATAAAATGCTCACAAGATGCAGCTCCTTCTCTCAAAGCACTTACTTCCAGTCAGGAAAAGAGTCAAGCAAAAGGATAACAATACCTAGTGTGATAAGTGTGTGGCAGGAGTATGGCAAGGTGCTTTGAGAGCACACAGGAGGCCAACCTCACCCAGCCCTGGGGAATCTGACAAGGCTTCTTTGAGGATGTGACAGGACCCTGAGTCCTGAAAGATGAGAACGAGCAAGCCAGGTAGAAGTGGAGAGGACATCTTAAGCAAAGAGGACAACACGTGGAGAGGTTTGGAGGCCGAATAAGTCACCCTTGGGGGAACAGCAAGTAGCTCAGAGGAGCCATTGTGGTAAGGCCTAAACTAAAAAGATCTGTAAAGATGAGGCTCTGAAAGAAGGAGACCAGCTGAGGGCGTCGGCATGCCCAGACCAGACGGGAACCAGAGTTTCTGGAGAGAGGGGAGTTATGAGAAATGGCCAGCCAGTGTCCGTAAGATCCAGCAAGAGGTGACAGACGGAGAATGAAATGGGTAAAATGAAAAGTGAAATGGGTAAAATGGGAAAGCTAGTGGTGGCAATCTGATACGGTATCACGTGGAAGAGACCCGTGAAGAGAGCGCCCCGGTGAGAACTGGGTGGGAGCTGTGGGGACTGGAAATGCACCAAGTACGCTGAGGGTCAGCCGTGGATCTGTGGCCCTTAGTTAATGGAACGAGAGCAGCAGCAAAGTTGAAACGAGTCATTACCGTGAGAGGTGAGCAAGCCCTTTATGTGTTCCTGAGGACAGGATGGTCACCAGGATATGAAGGAGGCCTTGAACCTGGGCTGGGAAGGTGGAGGCTGGTGCCAAATTGCTCACACACTAGTAGACTGAAACGGATTCATATCCCTGAAAGACCAATAATCTATCCCCTTTCCAAATTAATGTTCTTCAAGTATTTGTTCAAAATATATTTGTAGGGAAGGTTGACGTCTTCATATGAGGAAGGGAGGATAGTTTTGCTGCCATTGTCTCAGCCATTCTTCTGGGGTTGTGCACAGTCATTCCCATCACCGCCCTGGTCAAGACCTGCTCTCTCTTGGATGGCAGTAAGTTAAACATGTTGCTTGTGCTCTCATCCTATATTCTACCTCAAGATCGAAACACAGTCCCTCCCAACTCCATACAAGGATATCTTTGATGGAAGTTGCAGAAAATAGTTTCCCCCAGCATGTGACATTTCCGTGATGTTTTAGCTAGGAGTGGCATTTATTGCCAAAATAGTGAATATTTAGTCATCAGTGCTGCACATATACCTACCACAGACCAACCAGGATGGCGACTGCCAGAGCAAAGCCGGGATGCCCACTGACCCAGGCATTAAACCTTTTGTTTCTGGTTGATAAGGAAGTCCAAGGTAGGGTGAGGCAGGATGGAGAATTGCTGAAAGTTGCAGGGGAGACTCTAAGGAGGCTGGGATGCTGATCTAGAGACTTGTGGGGTCAGGGAAACTGTATTTCAATATTTTAGCAACTGGAACAACTATAATGCACATACCTGTTAACTCCCCGTCCTGGTTCTGACACACATCAACTTTGTGGCCTAGAAAACCACTTAGCTCTCTTATTTTTGAGCCCGGCTCTGGGCTTCAGTGGTGGTAAGAGATGTGCAGGGGCAGAAAGGCAAATAGATAGTCCACACGTGGTGTGTTGAGTTTATACCTAAGAAAGAAAACACAGACCCACAGACACATATATGTGTACATGTGTGCATGTGTGTGTGTTTACAGTAATTACCGGAGAACTGAAAATTGCCTTCTTCTGCATCTTTCTATTCCCTTTAACCTACAAAATCAAGAAGGACATGTCTTGGGTCTCAAATTCAGCCAACTATGAAAGCAGATCTAAGTGTGGTCAAGCTGTTGCCTAAGTGGTAGGGAGGTAGAAATGATCCAAGAGTAGCCAAAGTTCTATTGCAATTGCATCAGATTGCTAGTGAGCCAAGGGTTTTTGTTTTCTTTTGTTTTCTTTTGTTTTCTTTTCTTTTCTTTTCTTTATTTTCTTTATTTCTTTCTTTTCTTTTCTTTATTATTATTATTATTGTTGTTGTTGTTGTTTTACACACTGCCTGGTTGCTGAGTTATGAGTTATGAGTTATGAAAAGGAATGTTAGTCTTCGGGACACCTGGGTGGCTCAGCGGTTGAGCGCCTGCCTTCGGCCCAGGGCGTGATCTGAGAATCCCAGGATTGAGTCCCACATTGGGCTCCCTGCATGGAGCCTGCTTCTCCCTCTGCCTGTGTCTCTGCCTGTCTCTCTCTGTGTGTCTCTCATGAATAAATCAATAAAATCTTAAAAAAAAAAAAAAAGCAATGTTAGTCTTTACCCTGAAATCAGAGGTTGTTATGCAATTCACTAGGGAAGCCCCACCAGGAACATGGATGGGGTCATACCTCTGCCCATCCATTTGAGTTGACTTTTTCTCCAAAGCCTCCTTATTACACAGTTGTTTCTTTTTTTTTTTTTTTTTAATTTTTATTTATGATAGTCATACAGAGAGAGAGAGGCAGAGACACAGGCAGAGGGAGAAGCAGGCTCCATGCACTGGGAGCCTGATGTGGGATTCGATCCCGGGTCTCCAGGATCACGCCCTGGGCCAAAGGCAGGCGCCAAACCGCTGCGCCACCCAGGGATCCCTACACAGTTGTTTCAAATGAAAGATACAATGTAGGTTGTGAAAGTATTTTGATAGAATTACTGTTTTTATTTATGCAGTTCAATTTCATTGGATATTTGTTCAATTTTCCTCACTGATTGAAAATAGTTCTCTAAAGGCCAGAAGTCTTAGTGGTGAGTACCATCATTACATTGGTTATCAAAATCACACACATGCAAACTTACAGTCTGTTTTCCCACAGTGTGTTTTTCTTTATGACCAATTTATACACATGTGTTCAACTGAGACATATTAGGGATTTTAAGCATTTATGTGAGCAATATTCAGCTTGAATCAGGCAACATCAAATTGGAAGTAGCCAGGAGTATGCCTTTGGCAGAAGCCAGGGGAAAGACTTCTAGAGAGAAGAGGTGGAAACAAAGCAAGGAAATTATTTGGCTGTAGCGGAAGCAGTTATGTTATCTGGGAAAGCATCATTGGGTGTTCGTGATTGGTTGTCCTTAGGTTTCAGTTTCTTAACCTTGAGGCCTTTACAGGTTGAGGTTTTGGATTGCCAACACGGGCTGCTAAGGTATTAGAATCACCTCAGTCCTATGGCCTCTTGCTCAATTAATTTAATATATATGATTTGTACATTGGTGAATGAGGCCAGTGTATTAGGGAAGTTGTATGAAGGCTGCTCTTGGATTGCATTTTCAATTTTGGTTAAACTGATTTCTGTGGAAGTGACTGTCTTTAGGGACATTCATTACAAAAGGCAAAGGAAGCACGACTCCAGTGCAAAGAGCCACGGAGGCTGCAATGACTGAGATTCTTTGGCAAGCGCCCACGGAAATTGCACCATACTAGCGTAATTTCTTTTTAGGATTTTAATTGGTTTCGTGTAGGGTGTTGATTTCAAAGTTGCATTGGTTTTAACAATTCTGCCCTTAATGCTATTTTTCCCCACAGACCTTGTTATTTTTAGTGTGCAATTTTTGCAAACGCAAAGTTTTTCAGGAACACATAATGGTGTTATTGTAAATGCCTATTTGTCACTAGAACAAAAAAGATGGCAATAAAGACCAAGAGCGCTCAGAGTTCTTTTACAACATTGGCCTTCATTGATTTGAGTGCATAAATCTGCTTAATCTGATTTGTTTATAAATCCGAGTAAGATTATGGGCCGTCGACCCCTTCATCGACATCTATTTACATACTTGGGGTATCTATTGTACTAACTTCCATCAATGACTACAATCTTTTATTGACCTTTATCAACTTCTAGATGGCCCCTATGCTAAATACATCACACAATCACCTCCTTTGTTCTCACAACAGACTTAGAAAGTGGATATTGTTATTTTCATTTTGTGGATGAGAAGAAGAGTAAATTTTAAGATTAAGTAATTAGCTCAGGGAACACAGGCGTGTGTGTGTGCATGTATTCAAGACAGCTCCAGTGTAAGAGGGCCGGATTATTTAACTAAAGATGGGGTCAAAACTGACAGTGTTTACAGATTTTCTCCAAGGAGGTAACGTCCTTGAAAAGCTCATCTTTTACTGTTCTTTTTAAGTGAATGCTTCTTCCCCTTTGGTACGAATGCAGAGCCTGCATGACTTTGCTTACCTTTCTGAGCTGCAGGAAAGCTACCTTTCCTTAGAAATTTTAAATACTTTGAAGTTGATTGGACTTCAGACTTGTAATACTATCTTCCATTACTTTAAGCACTCTGCTCACAAAACAATTTTTTTAAAAGATTTATTTATTTGAGAGAAAGAGAGAGAGTGAGTGTGAGTAGGGGGACAGTCAGAGGAGAAGGGAGAGGGAGAGAATCTCAAGCAGACTCCTCGATGAGTGCAGACTGTCATCACGACCATGATATCACGACCTGAGCCGAAACCAAGACTTGGATGCTTAGTCGACTGAGCCACCCAGGTGCCCCTCGTAAAACAAACTTGAGAGCACTACGTGGAGAAAACACGCTTTCCAAAGCCACATTTCACTGTGAGTTCCAAATTGACATGAGTCACTGGCCTGTGTGGGAAAGGAACTTCGCCTTTCCAAGTTCGTTCCCTAGTTTATAATGTGAATGAGTACAATGCAGACTATCCAATCCCTTGCTGGAGAAATAAAGGTCCACCGGGTCAAATTAACTCAATGGTAGTTGCCCTTCTTACCCCACAGGTGCCTTTATATCTTCCAGTTCTTGGCATTTGTCCATCTGTACCAACTTTTAACTAGAGATAAGTATACAAAGCGTTGGTACTGACCTTTGGAATGATATTTTGAGACTTGATAATGTCCGTATTCTAAATATGTGTAAGGCTAAGGCAAGTGTAGCCTTTCTGTGTTAGACTCATATAGTCAGATTCACCTGCAGATTTCTGTTCTATTTCGGCTATAGTCTAAATTCTGTTCTCTCCTACCTTCTGTCCATGGGTTATTTCAAACCAGAGAGCAAATAACATATCCCCCAGAACCAGCAGCCCCAGTCCTGTCCGTAGAGAATACAGACTGGCCTTTCCTTCCTCAGTACCTTCTAGACATGAAGACTGATTTGATCGTCTTTGTTTTAGCAGAGCTTCTGGCCTTGATCCTTTATCTGCTTAACTCTGTGTTTGTTGAATGAATGAACGAGCACACATACCACCAGCTCAGTCCAGTCTCCCGACGCTGCCCGCAAAGCGAATCAAGGGGTGTGATTTTTAGCCACATAAGAGAAATGTTTTAATAAAATATTTCTACAAAATCAAATTTAAAGTAATCTGCCATCTACTACATATAATTCCGCCTATTTGTGGGTAGAGTGCATTCATATTTCAAGGTAGATGAATCATAAGATAATTTAAAACAGTTTAGCCATGAAAATCCCTGCAGCATGTGCAGAACTAAGATTAAATTTAAGGCAATAATAATTCCCTGTCAGGAGAAAATGAATATATTCATCAAGGTACTTATTTGAAAAGTAATTGAGTTACCATTTCTATTCACATTACCATCTGAGCATTGTAAAACTAAATTTAAAACTATGGGATTGTAATACGGTTTTTTGAAAAATCTATTCTAATTGTCAGACTTGAATATGAGACTCTGCATCTAAAATAAGTTATTTTTTCAAAAGTAGGAAAGCACTAAATTATATTTATGGGAACATAATACCATTTTTGTTGTTGTTAAATAGAGGTCCTGTAACTTGCCATAAAATTTTTAACTAGAAAATTCTGGGAATGAGTTTTTTTTTTTCAATATTTATTTCCAAACAAACCTCAGTTTCTTGAGCCACAAATCTTGATATGCAAAAATTGTATTTTTTTTCCTATAACTGACTTGACATGACTGAACTATCTTGAGTCTCAAATCCACCCAATTTAGAAATTCAGGAGTCAGAGCACAGTTTTCTTAGTGAACTTTGGGATTCTCTCTCTTGTTCAGGATTTATTTTCTTTCTGGAGATGGGGGTGGGCCTTATGGTACACACAGATGGGAGAGCCTATAGAGATAAGCATTCTTCCTTACTGTCACTCCCTTCTCATGAAAATAATGTTGTTCATCTGTGTTATCTGTGCCAGACATCATGCTCCTGAATGTATATATAAGGCCAGAAAAATGTAGTGACACTCTCTTTGTTGCAACAAATCAGGGAATCTAAGACCCTTGCTCTATTGGAATAGAAGAAGTGAGAGTTTGTTAGAAAATCAAGTTTAGAGAAACTGAAGTCTGAACTTATATAACAGAAAATACATCATATACTTTAAAAAAAATAATAAAATAAAATTATTGAACAAAAAAAAAAAAAAAAGAAAGAAAAAAGAAAATCAAGTTTAGGAGTCCCGCAGAGAGAACTCACTGTTGGTTGGACGAATGAACAAATGAATAAGGAATGAACAAATGAATGAATAATCAACCATTCATTCGTTCGTTCATTCTGAATGTGAATGTTTTCAGTGGTACACTTTGGGGGCCTAGAAAGCTGTTTGTCCCCCTTTTCACATAACAGAACCGCTCTTGGTTGATTGCTCCCTCTCTTCTCAGCTCTCAGGGGACTTGTTGCTTGCCTTGCATGCCACGATTTCTCTCTGTGCTGTCCTTGCCATTGGTCTCCTTTGCTCTTCCTGTTTTTTTTTTCTTCTTTGGTATTTCCCCTGGCTCTGGTCCTTTTCCCTGTGCCTCTGCATTCCTGAGAAAAGGTTAATGTTTCACTACCACTTTCCACCCGAGCAATCATGCCCTACTGGCCCTGGCATACAGTACAGCATGCGTTCCTTGGCTCCTCTTGACCATGCATCTGCCACTTCCGTGCTGGAGAGGCCTGGTATTGCAACCGTTCCAACTCCAGGGCTCCGGTGGAGGATGGCCAGAAACCAGACACTGTCCTCACTGTCCCGGGCTGAACACAAAAAGCGAAGTCAGCATCTGTGTGCAGGTCTGCGGAGTCATGCCTGTAGGTTGTTTGGACACAAGCCTACAGGAGCGAGGCTGAAAAAAGAAAGGAAACAAAGAAAAGCAGCATCAATTGCACACCGTCCGGATTACTGTAGCTCTATAGTAAGCTTACACTTTAGTAGTGTTATTTCTCCAACTTTATTTTTCTGATGCAAAATTCTTTGGGTTACTCTTAATACCTCTCCACGTAAAGGTTAGAATAAACTAGGCTGTATCTATAGAAAATCCTGGTGGGATTTTGTCTGGAATTGTGTTAAATCTATAGAGCAATTTGGGGAGAATTAACATCTTTCTAAGTTTTTCAGTCTCTGAACATCCTGCATCTCTCTATTTACTTAGGTTTTTAAATTTTATTTCATCAACATTTTGTTGTGTTGGGCGTACAGATACTATACATATTTTGTTCCATTTATACTTAAGTATTTTATTATTTTGGAACTCCTGTACATTAAAAATATCTATTTCCAATTGTTTGATGTTAATCTGTAGAAATAAAATTGATTTTTGCATGTTGAAAAAAAAAAGCATCCGAAAAAAAAATGTTTGGCATTATCTATCCATCAATCAAGCAGTCCAGTTTTTGTTTTTGTTTTTGTTTTTTAAGCAGTCCAGTTTAACTGTAGTAGTGGACCCTGCCAAACCCTGATCTATGTCCTGTGCCAAGGATGCAGAGGATGCAGAGGGCTCAAGGCATCTGTTTTCCTCAGTGTTTAGTTTGGAATCTGATGAATTTGTAGATTCTGGTACCCTGCTCACTGTTCATCACTGAAAGGAGACGCATGATTTAAGTCACGATGCAGCCTGATGAAGTTCACCCAACTTCTCAAACTCCTGCTTCAACAGAGACAGAATTATTGCTTAGAAAATTGCTTTCAGATAATCCAATCTCAAAGTCATGCCTTCGGTTGGAAGACAATTTTAATTACTATAAAGTATTAATTAAATGTAGACCATGATTTAATTATCATGGGCTTTTAATTACCTGAAAGCCTTTCTTATCAGAAATAATTTTCATAGATGCTGTTTATATATTTAAAAAGATATTTTTGAGGGAGTAGACTGAAAGTGAAAAGAACTGAGCAGGCCAAGATATTTTCCCCCTCCAGCGCTATTATTAGGTCTGTGACTTTGAACGAGCATTTAACAAAATGGGCACCACAGGGTGCTAATGTGTGGTGCTGGGGTGGGGGCAGGTGCACCACCGTGGGGAGTTGTCTGTGAACTAACAGGTTGGGAAAGCAGTGGCCAAGACAGTTGAGGAGCTTAATTTTCTATTTTTATTTTTTGCAAGAGACTTTAGTAAGAGACCTTTCAGTAATATGCCAATAACACAGTATAAATCTTCAGGAGAGGGGCGCTGGGTGGCTCTGTTGGTTAGTGGTCAACTCTAAAATTCAGCTCAGGTCATGTTCTCGGGGTCATGAGATGGAGCCCTGTGTTGGGCTCTGCACACTGGGTGTGGAGCCTGCTTGGGTTTCTCTCTTTCCCTCTGTTCCTCTCCTCACTCTTATTCTCTTCCTCCCTCCCCCCAAAAAAATGCGAGAGAAAGAAATGCATGCAGCATTTCCCAATGTTATTTGAACAGAATAGTAGATCTTGCCATCCTGGTGTTCTATGGAACACACTTTGGGATGTCTACACTATACAGGTAATAAAAGTAATTATCAGGTAATGTTTAAATATGGTGTTTACATATAAAGGACAGATCAATGTTAAAAATTGATAGAGAGGGCATCTGGGTGACTCAGTGGTTGGGAGTCTGACTTCGGCTCAGGTCATGATCCTGGAGTCCCAGGATCAAGTCCCGCATCAGGCTCTCTGCATGGAGCCTGCTCCTCCCTCTGCCTGTGTCTCTGCCTCTCTCTCTCTCTCTCTCTCTCTCTGTGTGTGTGTGTGTGTCTCTCATGAATAAATAAAATAAAATCTTTAAAAATAATTGATAGAGAAACACGGCATAAAGAGCTTTATTGAAGCAAGAACACTTGGTACAACCTCACCAGAACTCATTTCCACATGTATCAGTCCTGCCAGCGTGGATAGGTTGCTAAATAAATATATTACATTGAGTATACATTCAGCAGAAAATTAGATGAGTTCTTTTAAAAAACCAGCCAGATTTAGGGCACCTGGGTGGCTCCCTGAGCTAAGCATCTCTGACTTCTGCTCAGCTCAGGATCTCAGGGGCCTGGGACTGAGCCAGGTCCTTGACGTGCACAGGCTTGCTATGAATGGGAGGGGACTCGCAGGGACCCAGGAAGGCGTCTGCTGAGGCTGGGATGGAGGGAGTGTTTCCACAGGAGAGTGCAGGGGTGGGCAGTGCTGCACTGGGTCCAGGTGGGGAGGGCCCTGCCACACTGGGTCCAGGTGGGAAGGTCCCTGCCACACTGGGTCCGGGTGGGGAGGTCCCTGCTGCACTGGGTCCCGGTGGGGAGGTGGACAGTCCCTCCCTCCTGTGGACAGTCCCGAGGCTCCCTCTGACTCCCAGCTGTGTCTCTGCCCCTCCTACCCTCTTTGATACACACTCTTCTCTGCACTTAGCTTTGGAAAATCTGTGCTGCCGATCTTTGGGTCATTTTCTGGGTTACATAACTGATCTGAGTGTTATCTAGGCTCATTTGTGGGACGAGGTTAAGTCTAGGATCCTCCTCCTCTGCCACCTTCCCCAAGATGAGGTATCAGGGCTTTTAAAAAGCCCCTCAGGTCATTCTAATGTGCCAAAAACTTTGAGAACCTCAAGGAGAGTGGAAGAGCAGAGAGACCAGGGCAGTGGTTCTCAAACTTGGGTGTCCGTCACCACCAAATAAGGCAATAAAGCAATGCAAAGGGCCGGGCTTCCGAATCAGATAGATCCTTTGTATGTGTCACATTTCCCAGTTGACAAACACCAACATTTAAGAATTACTGGGCCAGGTAAATACAAGATAATCACTAGGCAGCTTTAAGGACTTCTTTGAAGTTCCTGGAGATCTCCCTTGGGTTCTGGTTTTTGTTTTTTTTGTTTTTTGTTTTTTTTTAAGATTTTATTTATTTATTCATGACAGAGAGAGAGAGAGAGAGAGAGACCGGCAGAGGGAGAAGCAGGCTCCATGCAGGGAGCCCGACTTGGGACTCGATCCCAGGTCTCCAGGATCACGCCCTGGGCTGAAGGCGGTGCTAAACCACTGGGCCACCGGGGCTGCCCTCTGGTTTTTATGACAGAGTTAGAACATGGATATAATCATCTCCTTAAGCATGTCCGTGACCATTCTATTACCTTTCTGCTTTATTATCTAATATGTATCAAGAGTGAATTCTTCCAAGGGTTTAATTATGCCCTGATTGTTTGCTAGACTATTTTTACCAAGAACACTTCTAAACATGTAATCTTCAAAGAAAAAGAAAATCAGAAGATTTTAGTTTAGTTTAGTTTATTATAGAATAGCTCCATCGGAAGCCTCCACTCATTTCATTCTCAATATTCAAAAAATTAGAACCATTGTCTCTCCTTCTAAATGAGAAAATCAGATTTTTAAATCGTGTATTTACATAATTTCTTTCTCTCTGCACATACATGAAATTTTGCATGTCCAAATATATTTAGATTCACAGTAGATCTTAGGCATGATCTAATTTAACTGTCATTTTCAGTTAAGGAAAGGGAACTAGAAGAAGAACCAAGCGAATAACCTCAGGATCACACAGAGAATGTCAGAATATGAGCAATAGTTTGGATAATTTTTAAAACTTTAAGTAGACAAACCTGCCACACCAGCCTAAAGTATGTGGGCTAAGTAATATAAAGATAAATTAGTCAAATAAGAGAACCAAGTTTATAGGTGATATATTTTCTGATGTGCATATAATTAATAATTTGCAACATAATGAAGCCTGAAATGGTGAGGAGTTTGAATAAATGACTATAATTAGTGTTACTTTACACTGTCATCCTTATTTTTATCAATTTTTCTCTCTCCCTAGTTTAACTATTATATCTTATTGGCATTAGAGCTTTGTTTTTTCTCTAATAACATAGATTGTCATGTACAATATATATGCCATTCCGTAGACACGTCGGTAAACTTTGAGGAATAGAATGCTTAGTACCCCAGCATATTTGGGAAGAGACTCAGACATAATTGTCTTTACCCCAATTTAAAAAAATTGATTTATTTATTTTAGAGAGAGAGAGAGAGAACACAAGTGGGAGGAGGAGCAGAGGGACAAGCAGACTCCACACTGAGTACAGAGCCCAATGCAGAGCTCAATCTCAGGACCCTGAGACCATGACCTGAGCCGAAACCAAGAGTCCGATGCTTAACCAACTGAGCCACCCAGGTGCCCCTACCCCATTTGTTATCTCTCTTTCCTCTGCCTCTCTTCTCTACTACTCAAAAAAGCCATAGTATCTTGGTTTCTTTTATAGATTTGAAGAGAAGTACCTATAAATAAACAACCCTTGCTTCCATAGCGTTTGGATCAATAGCCCTTGTAAAACATTTGATAAATTCTCTCCAAAGGAAGTAGAGAGTGCCAGAAGCCATGCTGGGCACAATTCTGAAAATAAAGTCTGTTTTGAACCCTCTCTTGTCCTCGATTCTCCCTGGGACCCAACAAGCACACAGAGAGCCTGCCCCCTCCCAGCTGCTCAGCCTTCCTTCTCTGGAATTCTTGGGCCAGGCCTGCCCTGTTATCTACTTATCTCGGGAAGTATCTTGAGTATCTGATAAACTTACTCAAACTAAAATGTGAATACCCTAAAGAGTGATTGCATTCTTTTAGGGTCTTTTTACTGCATGTAGGAAAAACTGGCTGTGAATAGCTTAAGCCAAAAAGAAAAAAAAAAGTATTTAATTACTGGAAAGAAGACTAATGAAAGGAATGTCTCTGAATTTAATGTCTCTGCATTAAATTGAACTGAATGTCTCTGCATCATTTAGCCCTGGGAAATTCGGGAACAGGGCAGGAAGTGTACTTGAATCTTATCTGAGGGGCTGATATTAAGATGACTCAGCTCCGTGGGTGTGTTGGGAGTGGCTCATAGTGCCTTGGGAGAATCAGTTGTTATATTTTCACGAGTTTTGCACCAAATGATATTAGTAGCTTCAAATTGGCCACAATGGGTTGACACCAAGGAAATCATCAGAAGCTGCACATAGCATTACTAGCATACTGTCAATCAGCTCTAACTTTGTTTCAAGCTTCAAATTTTAAAGAGAGATTGCTGGAATAACATGGCAGAGGTATCCATTTCTCATGTATGGCCCAGATGACGGGGTTATAAGATGCAGACAGAGCAAACCTCGTATATCAATGGTGCCCTCAGAGAAGGGGATTTTGATAAATTAGGGCAGTGACCCAAGAGCTTTCTGCACAGTTACCGTCCCTTTTTCAGATACTATATTTGCATATTCACCAAGGTTAAGCAATTAGAAAATTAGGAGATATGACATGTGCTCTTGATGGGAGCAAATTTATGTACCTAGGGATGACTCTGACCGATGCTGCAGCTACTCCCGAGGGTCACAACCGACTGTCATCATCACTTGGGACCTTTAAAAAATAGACCCCATGCTTGGATCCCATCAAACGGAGATTTTGCTTTAACTGAGTATCAGAATGTTTTAAAAGTACCAGTGAGGTGGCTATAGTGAATAATACTGTTTTTTTGCATCTGAACGTGGCTAAGACAGTTGATCTTAAAAGTGCTCATCACAAAGAAAAAAACTGTAATTATATGCAGTGATGGATGTTAACTAAATTTATGGTGGTGATCATTTCACAATATACACATGCATCAAACCATTATGTTATACCCCTAATCTAATCCAATGTTATATGTTAATTATATCTCAATTTATTTTTTTTAACTAATTGTTTTATTTGACTGTGGTTGACACACAGTGTTGCATTAGTTCCAGTCAAATATACTTTGCTTAGAACACATGTATCAGAGTCAACTGAATCTGTACTTTTGGAACTTGGAAACAATTAAATACATATTGAAATGGTGGCCTGTAGCAAGGAAAACTAGACTTAGAATGCTTGAAAATTATTTTATCCCTCTTTAAAATTCATAATTTTGCAATTTATTAATCACTATTTGTGATAATATAAGTGTTTTTTAATAATAAATTTATTTTTTATTGGTGTTCAATTTGCCAACATACAGAATAACACCCAGTGCTCATCCCGTCAAGTGCCCCCCTCAGCGCCCATCACCCATTCACCCCCACCCCCCGCCCTCCTCCCCTTCCACCACCCCTAGTTCGTTTCCCAGAGTTACGAGTCTTTATGTTCTGTCTCCCTTTCTGATATTTCCTGCCCATTTCTTCTCCCTTCCCTTCTATTCCCTTTCACTATTATTTATATTCCCCAAATGAATGAGAACATATGTTTGTCCTTTTCCGATTGACTCATTTCACTTAGCATAATACCCTCCAGTTCCATCCATGTTGAAGCAAATGGTGGGTATTTGTCATTTCTAATGGCTGAGGAATATTCCATTGTATACATAGACCACATCTTCTTTATCCATTCATCTGTCAATGGACACCAAGGCTCCTTCCACAGTTTGGCTATTGTGGACATTGCTGCTAGAAACATCGGGGTGCAGGTGTCCCAGCGTTTCATTGCATCTGTGTCTTTGGGGTAAATCCCCAACAGTGCAATTGCTGGGTCGTAGGGCAGGTCTATTTTTAACTCTTTGAGGAACCTCCACACAGTTTTCCAGAGTGGCTGCACCAGTTCACATTCCCACCAACAGTGTAAGAGAGTTCCCTTTTCTCCGCATCCTCTCCAACATATCTCAATTTAAAAAATAAAAAGCCACCCTATATAATTCCAGTATGCAACCAGGATTGAGAAAAATGGATATTATGAGCTGTCATCATTAGGGGTCTTAGGTGAAAACTTCAGTGAAATCTTTACATATTTGTCCCTTGCTGCTAAGTCAGAACTATTATCTATAGACCTTACACTATAATATATGGCAGACTTAAATTTTATATTATGTTACGGACTCTGAAGTAGACCCTGATTCACTGTGGAAAAGGAGGAAAGAGTGAAAATAATAATAATCCAGAGTCTTCACTGGAGTTTTATTACATCTAGTGTTTCTTTTGGGTACAGCGTGGTGGGGAATATAAGATCTCTCCCTTCCTCTTAGAAACCTCTCCAAGTCTTGAAGGTAGAGTTGGTGGCTTATTACTTGTGTTCCCAAAAGCTTTTCATTCTTTTCTACTTTGTTTACCCAAAGTATTAAAATGATTGGTTCACATGGCTGAACCAATCGCTTGACTGATCATGCCTTGAGGACAAGGAGCTTGTCTGATTCTTTTTCAGCTCCTCAGGCCCCACCTTAGGCCCTGAATGAATGAATAAATGAATGAATGACTATTCCGGTGGAGGGCAAGAGGTGTTCACTGCACCTCAGGAGTCTTTATGACTCCTTATGTGGCTTCATACTGCAGCTATGGATGGAATTGGGGAGGAAATAAATGGACAGCAATAAGGAAGTAACACGGTGGAGCAACTTTGTCCCACAGATTTAAGAATTCAAATTGCAAGGCAGTAATTATTATTTTATTAGCATATGCGTGTAGATAAATGTACACATTTGAGCCACGATGTTTATCAAAACTAGGAAGAAAGGAAGCCTAGATCAAAGTGTGTTTCTTAAGTTGTAACCCTTGGACTGCTGGCATTAGAATACTCGCAAGGGCTGACTGATTCATCTCAGGAATTGGTCCACCTTAGACCTACTCAGTCTGGGCCTCTGGCTGGACTGGGGCCTTAACTTCTGCAGTTGTGGCAACCCATTGAGACGTCTGCAGACATCTGCAGAGCACTACTGGCCTACCAGTGGTCTTCGACAGTTTTGCTTTTGTGTCCTATAAAATAATTTTGAAACACTTATGTATCTTCCCAACATTTGAAAAACTTAAATCTACATTCAAATCTTAAACCCCTAAAATACTTAGATACTTTTAGTGGTTACAAATGATATGAATTTTGGCATGTTGTAAATACTGACATTTAAAATTCTAATATTTCTTTTTAAAATATGTCCTGTGGAATATGAATGCCACAAAGATTTGATATCTCTCAAATTTATACTAAAAAGATGAACATGTTCTTTTTATTTTTTATTTTATTTTATTTTTTAAAAGGTGTTATTTATTTATTCATGAGAGACAGAGAGAGAGAGGCAGAGACATAGGCAGAGGGAGAAGCAGGCTCCTCGCAGGGAGCCCAATGTGGGACTTGATCCTGGGACTCCAGGGTCATGCCCTGGGATGAAGGCAGGTGCTAAACCGCTGAGCCACCCAGGCGTCCCTGTTCTTTTTAAATAGTTGGAAATTTCTCCTTCCTCACCACTTCACTTCCTCCCCAGATTTTTAACCTAATATAATGCATTTTATGATGGAAAGTCTTTACCCTACCATGATTTCCTGAAACAAAAATGTGCATATAAATGGAAATATAAATGAAAATTTAATTTCCAGTAACCATAAGGCTCAAATATTTAAAAGATCTTCTGGTTTGCACTATCATTATAATCATAATCGGTACACAATCGATAAGAACAACGGAAATATATTACAAATTTTGATGACTAAATTATTTAACATTATGCATCTATTAAGGAGATGAATGAATCTTATTTTTCAGGCAATGCATTTGTGTGTGACTATTACTAGGAGTCAGGATTCAGCATGAATTTTATTCCTGTTTTGAATTATTTTTATGTAAGTGCAGAGGAACTTTGTTCACATAAGTTATTAGTGGAGAATGTAATGAGTTTTGTTCTTGTAATGTCACTCAATTCTTTGAACTCATTGCCATTCAGATGCCAAAAATCACCTAGCAATGTATCAGAAGTATTTTTAATTATCTAGTAGTTAGATTTTGCTTTAGTTTTATTGAAAGCAAAGATTTGGAAATCATTTTGAAATGAAAAAGGATTTGTTACCCAATCATTTGAGACATTCACTTTCTTAATATCAATAAAAATATTTCACCTTTCTCTTTATTTGCATCATGGAGGTCTTCTCAACCCAGGAATTGCTTTACAGTAAGATTAGCCATGGAGAGAGCTTGGCTTTTTTTTTTTTTTTTTTTTTTTGTAAAGTAAAAGAAAAGGTGGAAAGGAGATCCTGCATCACCTCTAACCCACAAGGGTGTTCTCAGATCATGTTTAGATAAGGTATGTTTGCAGCCTCCAGTTGAGGCTCTGGAAACTGTTTACTTGGGAGCCACCTGTCTGCCTGGGTGTCCCTTAGGTAGTCCTTGTATGTTCCCAAAGGCCTGTGGGTGGTAGCTGTGGGTGGTAGCTTTGTGTGGAGGTGTCTTATCTTTGTGAATGAAATCCATTTGTCAGGTTCAGGTGTTGCAAGGCATTGGCTCCTTGTTTTGGTGTGAACTCATAGCAGACTGTAGTGTTTAAAAGGTCAGGGGTCTACTTCTATCTCAAAGGATGACCATGATGACTACTATTTGAAAGGTCAAGCAACATTTTGGATTTGATCTCGAATGTCCAGACTCACAGGTTGGATTTTGGCCAATTGAAATCAGGCATATGTGGTCTTGGGTTTTTGCATGGGAATTAATGTAATGCTTAAAACTGAAAATGAAATCATTCAACCATCTTAAGTCAAGTATAAAATAATATAAGAAACATACTGGCCTTGGGGGAAAAAAATCCCCTTTTGGAGATTCTGACCTACCTGTGGAGATTTGTGATAAATAACAGGATAGGCTTTCCTTACTTGTGAGCCTTGCTACTGGTAGCTTCTGAAGTATTTATTCACGTTTCTACAACTGAATTTAACTCTCATAGTGCAATTTAAAACACAGTTATATAGGAAAAACACATCAGCGTTTCAACGCCTGCCTTCAGCCCAGGGTGTGATCCTGGAGTCCCGGGATCGAGTCCTGCGTCAGGCTCCCGGCATGGAGTCTGCTTCTCCCTCCGCCTGTGTCTCTACCTCTCTCACTCTCTATGTCTAACATGAATAAATAAATAAAATATTTTAAAAATAACAAAATAAAATCATACTCACAGAGATAATAAATAACAAAATAATCAGCATTAATTTTTAAAGCATCTGCTATTACTTTGCATTATTAAATACAAATAAATTTTCTATACTTAGGGATATTCTATTTTATTGTTGTTGCTAAATGATACTTAATGGGAAATTTGGACCACAGGATTGGTATCTGAGACCAGCATTTGAACTTCTATCTGGCTTTCATTTGTGTTTTTCAAGATCTCTGTACCAATTCATGCACTTAATGGGACAGTGTCCTGTCCTCCACGTCCTCAGGGAATTTGACAAGTCCCTGAGGAACCCATCATGTGGCAAGAACCACTCAGCAAGCCTCAAAGCAGTTCCAAAGTGACATGTGTCATAACCTACTCAGCAACACCAATTATCCTTGAACCTTATGGGTCAGTCAATGTAAAGGTTTCACCTTTCTCAATAGGCGATGTCATAATTTTTACCTCAAGCCACAGTGTCATAGTGATACATTTTTCACTGACAGCAAAGCAATCTTTCAACCATCACTATACTCCTAATGGCCCTGTAGTACTCCTTAAGATCTGGGAGGATTCAACATATAGTATTTACTAAAATAAAAAGTCCTGTTTCTACTGTTTCTAAACTGGTTGTATGCATAAGAGTTACATAGAGTCCTTCTTCACTGTTTTTTATTTTTATTTTTATTTATTTATTTATTTTTTTTTTTTAAAGATTTTATTTATTTATTCTTGAGAGATAGAAGGAGAGACAGAGCCAGAGACACAGGCAGAGGGAGAAGCAGGCTCCATGCACCGGGAGCCCGACGTGGGATTCGATCCCGGGTCTCCAGGATCGCGCCCTGGGCCAAAGGCAGGCGCCAAACCGCTGCGCCACCCAGGGATCCCCTGTTTTTTATTTTTAAAGATTTTTTTTTTTTAATTTATTTGAGAAAGAGAGAGAAAGACAGCACACAAGTGGGGGGTGGGCAGAGGGAGAGGGAAAAGCAGACACCCCTCCTGAGCAGCAAGCCCAACACAGGGCTCAAACCCAGGATCCCAGGATCATGACCTGAGCTGAAGGCAGCTGCTTAACTCACTAAACCACCCAGGTACCTCTGAGGTCTTTGTTTAAAATGTAAATTTATACTCTTTGAATCAAATCTTGATTTAGTAGGTCTGAAAAACTGCCTATTACTAGGTAATTATCATCTTGAATTTCTTGGGGTTGTCAACATTTGAATCTCATAACAAAAAATTAGATGGAAATGAATGTTCATCAGAAGATTTATATAGTATGGGTTAAACACAACAATGATTTAGTAATAACAGTGAAATTAAAAAAAAAAAAAAAGTACTATTCCTTCACACAGCATCAAAGTCTTCCAGCACTCACTTCCCCAAGCCTGTTTCCATGTTGTTCCCTAAAGAGTGTCAGCAAATTGCAGCTCCCACTGATGTGGAGTAATTTCATTTTGATTATGTTCCCAAGCCTTTCTTTTTCTTCTTTAGGTAATTCATTTTACTGTTAACCAGGCCAAATGTGAAACTTCTGGCTCAGTGGAAGTTTATATTGATCCAACCCAGGACTCCTCTTACCATGTCACAATTAAGCAACTAATTTAAAATTCCTCAAATTGGATATGGTCTGATAACTGTGTTGAAATGAAAGAAGGAATCAACATTTGATATGCTGCTCACTATGCACAGCACCTTTTACGGTTGGCATACTTATTTCCATTTCACAGATTACAAAATCCAGGTTAGAGAGCTGAATGAACTCTTAACAGATAGTAGCAGAGCGGGACTAGGAACCCAGCATGTTAACTGCAAATCCATGAGTTAAACATGTTGACAAACTGACACATGTGCTCTAGCAAAAAGAAGATTGATCTTTCGAGGAAGGTTCTTGTGACAGTAAGGAAATGAAAAACATTTTTCTTTAATCAAACCTCACTTTAATTGTAGATGTAGTTGAATTACTGAGGAACCAAAAATCCAATGATATTAAATTAACAACTTAGGGCAACTCTTTATTCATTCTGTGGAGTTATATCTAAGATTTCAAGTTAATGTTGCAAGTGTCCTACTTTGTTTACAAAGACAAAGGCAAATTTGTGTGGACAGGAAGCACAGAAGATATATAGAAACTAGAAAAGGAAATTCCTGTCAATGAATACAGATTCATTAACTGTGTTCTTAGGCAAGGTGAGGTCAGGAGCCATGTGGCTAAATTCTATTTATTTTGATGTATTCTCAGTCTCCAAAGTAGTGATCTGTGTACAGTAGAATCTCAGTGAACCAATATTTTGAATTGACTTTATAACGTAGTACACATCTCTTAAAATATTAATGCATTTTCCGTCTTGTAAACTATGGTTTAGAGAAAGGAGCACTTACAGTCCTTGAGTAAAAATGGGAGAACTATAGAAGGTTAGAAATGGAAGGGCCTTAGGTATTATTTATCCAGAAGAGTGGTTTCAAATTTTTTTTTTTAAATTTGAGAAACTCCCTTTCTCAATCCACCAAGTTGATATCAGTAAACAAATATACACTGCCAAAAAAACTTTTTAAAAAAATGTGATTTATTTATTCATGAAAGAGACACAGAGAGAGAAGCAGAGACACAGGTAGAGGGAGCAGCAGGCCCCATGCAGGGAGCCCGACGTGGAACTCGATCCCGGGTCTCCAGGATCACGCCCTGGGCCGAAGGAAGTACCAAACTGCTGAGCCACCCGGGCTGCCCTCAAAATAACTTCTTAAATATTTATGTGATCAAGACACACAGGAGTGAATATGGTGTTTCTGTTGAAGCTTAGGATCCTGTTTTTTAGAGAAGCATCACAGAACGTGATGAGATTGTCAGTTGGACAAAAGCAGTCCTTGAAATTGAATATTGCAATTGCTAGTTTTAGCTTCTGTCCAAGTATTTACTGGTTCAGGAGCCTATTGGCCTAAATGGAGCATGTGTTCAATTCAAGCAATATGCAACAGTATTTTTATCAAGAAACCTAAAACCTAAGATATTTGTAGCATCATTCTTCATTTGCACATACAAAAAGTTATCTGTTACAGATAGCACATTTTCAGAAACTAAGTGCGTTTTACAAATCCTGTCCATTTTTATAAAGATGATATAGTTCTATGTGTAAAAATCGTAAAATGACTCAGTTGGAAAGGACCTGGAAATAATTTCCTCAGATCCTTGAATTTTTATACAGTCCACATTATAGAGGAAGACAGTAGGGATATTTGTGAAACAATCTGAACACAGCACCCTCCTCTATTTTTCCATTTTCATAGTTTTCTCAACCTTTCACGGTTGTACTCACACCCGATTCTATTCAACTTTATCAAAAAATTTCCCAAATAATCAGCTTGGTCTTCATGGATGCAACAACCTCCTTTTACCACCCATTTGTTTCACCACATTTCATTAACCTAAGTAACTACATTAAGGACACAATTGACATTGACAGGTTGGGAGCAAACACAACTGGGTCCTGGGCAGCATCTCATTCAGCTGGGGGTGCACAGTTCTGGGGTACGCCAGGAGCTGAGTCTGCTGTGATATCTATCAGGCTGCGTGCTTCCCTGATAGGGTGGAAGGAGGAATGAGAGCTTGGGAGGACAGAGAGCTTGGGTTCATCTAGTGAATCAGTTTTTGTACCCAATTACTGTGAAATTGGTCTGTTAGGTGGACTCCAGTTTAAGCACACTTACTCGTCACCCATACCGTTGCTGAACGCTCAGACCCTGAAGAGCTAACTCTTCCACATCTCTAGGATAAAATCACTGGCAGGCTCTCCTGCTGCCTCTGGCAATTTAGAGGTAAGAAAAAGGGAACACCTGGGTGGCTCAGCGGTTGGGCCTCTGACTAAGGCCCAGGGCGTGATCCTGGAGTCCTGGGATCTAGTCCCATATCTGGCTTCCCACATGGAGCCTGCTTCTCCCTCTGCCTAGGTCTCTGCCTCTCTCTGTGTGTCTCCCATGAATAAATAAATAATTTTTTTTAAAAGTTCTAATTACTTCTCTCTCAAAATACTCTAATTGCTATAATCATATAGAATAGTTTACTGTAAAAATAACTTTAAAAACCTGGAAACTCATCCAGAGTTATAGCTCTCTTCAACCTCAGCTTGATCCCATTCCAGGAGACCAATCTGCAGTGGAAAAAGAGGTGGGCATAGGCTAGCTTCTTCCTGCGTCTACCCCTGCCAAGCCTAGATCCTGGAGGAAGTATTTGCAGCATTTCCCTGGACAGAAAAACGCTCTTCCAAGGACCAATGGTAGAGATAAGGACATCATAGGCCACATCTAGCTGATGTGACTTGAGAGATGCTACAAGCTCACACTTTGCAATGAGACCCCCCGGGGACTGCATACCAGGGGGTACTGATAAACCTAGAAGGAAAGTTGCCATTGCACAAACTGCAGACTGGCCTTATAATCAATAAAAGGAATGTACTCTTTGCCTTTCCAAAGTGCATTTGGGTGCCTAGGATATATTTGGAGGATCCAGAATGATTGTTTCTAAAGAGAACATGACTAATATGGCTGAAGCGCCCTGCCCTATACCAGAGGCAACCATCACCTTGAATTTTATGTTTGTTGTTCTCTAGTTTTTAAGCTTGGGGATGCATATACTACATGTGTATAAATTTATAAACAACATATGCTAGTTTTTTTTTATCTATCTATCTATCTATCTATCTATCTATTCATCCATCCATCTATCTATCTATCTTTAAGTAGGCTCCACACCCAGTATGGAGCCCCATGTGGAGCTTGAACTCCAGACCTTGGGATCAAGACCTGAGCTGAGATCAAGAGTCAGAGGCTTAAAGGACTGCCTACCCATGCACCCCGAGGTCTTCGTTTATTTTAGCACTTTATTAGTATCACACAACATATAATCTTTTGCTGCATTATTTTGCTGAACATTCTATTTGTGAGATTTATCTATACTGATGTATTTAGCAATAGTTTGTTTTGCTGCTCTATGTTGTGTTCGATTATATGAATATCTCATTTTGTTGATGAACATTTGGATTATTTCCAGTTATTAGTTATCACCACATTGCAGTGAATATTCTGTGTGTGTCTCCTGGTACATTTTGCTACAGTTTCCTGAAGTTACATTCTTGGATGAGGATGGGAGAGTTATAGGGTCTATATATCATCTTCCTTTCCAGAGTAAGTTTGAGGAATAGGATGATGTTATGAAAATCATTTCTTTTATCAGCTGCCAAAATTGTCCTCTTTTCTCATGGCCTCCTTGAGCACCTTGAGCTAGCTGGCAGTCTGCATGGGCTCTTTCCTTTCAGGTTTATCCTTACTCCTGGAATGCTGCCTCCTAGGGTTTCACACCCTGTGACACAGGGATTTCCAGGGTCCCCGCCTCTGGGTGGCCTGGGACTCCAATTTTTTCAAAGTGATCTCAAATGCATTCTTTTTATTAGTTCTTTGAGGCATTTGGTAAGATTCCTTTTAAAAATGTTCAAGCTTTTTTAGTTGTCACTTGGAGAATTGGTCCAATTTACCTATTCTTTCACTCACAGAAGTAGCAATTCCACACTTTCAACATTACTAGCTGGTGCCAATTTGCTGTCCAAAAGGGTTTATCTACTAAGTAACAGTGAATAGCATGTCCACTGATGAGAGATATTTACTTTACCATGCGTACCATTTTGTACTCTTGGCCTTTCTTGCTCTGGGTATATATTACTTACTCAAAAATACATATAAAAATTATTAAAAATAGTAAGAGTGAATCATCATTAATTTGGAAGGCAGATGCCTTCAAGGACACTAAGCCACATGTTGTAATTTCTTAACCCTGCCTCCTAGTGTTTTCTTTAATTCAATATTGAGCTGATTATTATGTCAGCCAGGAAATTATTTTATAGATGACAATGTCTATATTCACAGAATCTAAAATGATTAGTGTCGCTGGATTAGAATGGGTCCAAAGATCACAGTGATGAGAAGAATTCAATCAGGAAGTCTTAATGTATATCAGAGAAATGACTAGTTCATTTGTTGCTATGGGGAAAATGATGTTTTCAGTGCCTTTCCCATTATGAGCATTCTTAGATTTAGTAAAATTCAAAACAGGTCAGTATGCCAGGAGGCCTAGGCCTGTAGGATGCAATGTTGTAAATAAACTCAGATAAATTTTGGAAATCCGCTGTATTTTATTTAGTATATGAAGAAATAAGAATCTTTTATCAGGCCAATGATATCTATATACATGTGTAAGTTATTTGGAGTTGGACTTGTAGGGGACTTCAGAATTTGTTTAAAATCACAAAAAGGTAAGCTTAAAGTGTCATGAAGAAGAAAACTGTTAATTCTGATTGCCAATGAGTGAATAATTTCTTGACACCTTATTATTATGATTTTGAAGCTTATTGGCCTTCCCTCCCTCCCTCACGTGTCTAGAATTGCTAAAATATAACATGTTTAAAACTAGGACAGATACCCATTCATCTGGAATGATGTGAGAATGAGCTTTCTTCTCACACTGAAGGATGGTCCTCAAGGCCTCCCACACTCTCTTTACCCTGAGGATTCTATAATCCCCCAAAATTATGGGTCCACCACTATGTGTGTGGAGCAAAACTGCTTAATTGGAGGACCTGTCCATAATAAATAAACTGTTTTTTGAAAATAAACTAATGCTATCAATTCTCATTTATTTAACTTTTCCTCTTAATACATATCTACCCAAGTAATATTTATAAGTGAAAATTTAATATTGGAAAAGACTGGCACCGAGTAAGTGCTCAATAAATGTTTGTATTATTATTACTAATATGCTTTTATACTGAATCTAGAGTCTTCTGTATTCTTAGTAATCCATTTACATTCAATAACTGAATTTCCTTTTTGAAATGTATCAATCTTTACTTTGTGGTCATAATTAAAATGTAATGATCTATTAAAGATTTATAAATTAGATAATCACAATAGATTGACAAAATACAACATCCTTTCATTATAAAAACCTTCAACAAATTGGATATAGAAGGAATATACCTCAACATAATAAAGGCCCCATACAATAAACTTACCTCATACTTAACAATGAAATTTGGTTAAAAGCTTTTTCTTTAAGATCAAAAAGAAGACAAAGGTGCCCACGCTCACCACTCTTATTTAACACAGTACTGGCTGTCCTAGCTAGAGCAATTAGGCAACATAAAGAAAGTAAAGGCTTTCAAATCAGAAAGTAACACGGTCTGTTTTTGCAGATGATATGACCTTATATATAGAATATATATATAAAAATCCTAAAGACTTAACCAAAATGCTGTTGGAACTAGTCAATAAACTCAGTAATTTGCAGGAATAAAATCAATATACAGAAATCAGTTGCATTTCTATATGCTAACAACTAAATACCTGAAAAAGAAATTTTAGAAAATCCACTTGTAATAGCATCAAAAAGAAGAAAATATTTAGGAATAAATTTAATCAAAGAAGTGAAATCTGTAAACTGAAAACTGTTAAGACTTTGATGAACGTACAAGCAATTGAGGCAGACAGAAACTAATGGAAAGATATCCAAGTTCATGGATCAGAAGACTTAATATTATTAAAACAGCCATACCACACAAAGCCATCCATGGGTTCAATGCAATCCTTATCAGAATTCCAATGCATTTTCACAGAAATAGACAAAACAATTCTAAAGTTTGTATGGAACCACAAAAGACTCCAGTAGCCAAAACCATCCTAAAAAAGGAGAATGAACAAAGAGCAAAAAGGGGAATCACACTTCCTGATGTCAAGCTATACTTCAAAGCTATAGTAACCAAAACAGTATGGTACTGGCATGAAAACAGACACCTCAATGGAAGAGAATCAAGAGGCCCAGAAATAAATCCCTGCATACATAGTCAAACTAATTTTTGACAAGGGAGCCAAGAATACTCAGAGGAAAGAGTCTCTAAGAAATCATATGGGGAAAACTGGATAATCACATGCAGAGAAGTGAATTTGGACCTTGATCTCGCACCACTCACAAAAATGAATTTGAAGGAGATTAAAGACTTAAACATAAGACTGGAAGCCAGAAAACTCCCAGAAGAAAATATAAGGAAAAAAGCTCCTTAACTGGGCCTTGTCAATGATTTTTTGTGTATGACACCAAAAGCACAAGCAACAAAAGCAAAAATCAACAAGTGGGGCTACATCAAAATAAAAAGCTTCTGCAGAGTGAAAGATACTAGTAGAATAAAAAGGCAGCATATAGAATGGGAGAAAATATTTGCAATATATACATCTGCTAAGGGGTTAATATTCCAAAAAAGAAAACAGAAAGGAACTTATACAACTCAACCACAAAAAAAGAGCAACAATAAAACCTGATTTAAAAATGAGCGCAGGAACTGAATAGGCATTTTTCCAGAGAAGACAGACAGATGGCCAAGAGGTACATGAAAAGATGCTCATATCACCAGGGAAATACAAATCAAAACCACAATGACATATTTTCCCATATCTATTAGAATGGCTGACATTTGAAGTCAAGAGAGAACAAGTGTTGACGAAGATGTGGAAAAAAGGAAATGCTTATGCACTGTTGGTGGGAATGGAAATTGGTGCAGCCACTAGAGAAAACAGTATAGAGTTTCCTCAAAATATTAAAAATAGAACTACTATATGATCCAGCAATCCCACTTCTTGGTATACATCCAAAGGAAATGAAAACAGGATATTGAAAAGATATCTGCATTCCCATGCTTGTTTCAGCATTATTCACAATAGCCAAGACATGGAAACAACCTAAATGTCTATCAATGGATGACTGGATAAAAAAAGTTGTGGTATATTCACACAATGGAATATTATTCAGCCACGAGAAAGAAGGAAATCCTGCCATTTGTGACAACATGGATGGACTTTGAGGGCATTATACTAAGTGAGAGAAGTTGGAGAAAAAGGCAAATACTGTATGATCTCACTTATATGTGGAATCTTAGAAAAATGAACTTGTAGGTAGAGAGAGTAGAATGGTGGTTACCAGCGGCTGGGGGTGTAGAAATTGGGGAGATGCTGGCCAAACTTGAACTTTCATGATAGTAAGTTCTGGGGATCTAATGCACAGCTTTGTACTCTGGTTAACATTATTGTCTTATGTACTTGAAAGTTGCTAAAAGACTACAAATCTTAAATATTCTCACCACAAAAGAAGAAATGATAATTGTGTGACATGATGAAGGTGGTAGCCACGGCTACGGTGGCGACATGCAATAAAAAAGTGTATCAAATCAACTCATTGTACACCTGAAACTTACACAAATGTGTATGTTATAAAATTTTTAAAAAGTATATGTTAATGATATCTCCACAATGAAAAAAGCCTATAAATCAAAGGCCTGACCCTGTAATAGATAGAAAATAAGAAGTAACCAGGGTTAGACGGTGATTATGTTTTCTTTCTTTTTTTTATTTTTTTTTTATTTTTTTTTTTGTGATTATGATTTCAATGGTTCTGTTCTTTCTGTGCTTAGTAGAAAATTTTGACTTTTTTTTTTTAAAATAAATGCCAAGAGAATTCTAGGCTTAAAGTTTAAAATAATTTACAAGATGAGTGTGGTTTGTTTCTCATAGGCCTCATTTATCCCTGTAGCTTTAAATAGGTTAGCCTATGAATGAAAGTCTTACGTGGAAAATAATTATGAAACCTAATAAATTTGACTTTAAAATGGCCCAGTGAGAAAAGGAACAGTCACTGCTTCAGAACCCACTACTCTTCTAGTACCTTCATGGGGTTTCAACCAGTACAGGGGTCTCAGTGTTCTTCAGATAAGCATTTGGGAACTTTCATTTTCTTTTTTATAGGACTGAGTGGCATGCAGGGGACAGTGAGGTGGACGGGAAGCACAAAATGGAAAGTACTATTACTATTTTAAGATTAAAAGCAGCCAATTCCAGAAAACATTTTTGTATTTTAACTCCTTACACAGAGGGAAGCATTTTTTAAATAAATTTATTTTTTATTGGTGTTCAATTTGCCAACATATAGAATAACACCCAGTGCTCATCCCATCAAGTGCCCCCCCAGTGCCTCTCACCCAGTCACCCCCACCCCCCGCCCACCTCCCCTTCCACCACCCCTAGTTCACTTCCCAGAGTTAGGAGTCTCTCATGTTCTGTCTCAGAGGGAAACATTTCAGTGTTATTTTTAACTTCTGACTCACAGTGCTACCTTTACAAGGGAAAGGAAACAACATGTGTCCCTTGTGGTCACGAATTAAAGGACTCACTAGAATTTCTCCAAGCCTCTGCACTTTTATCCACCTCTAGCTCCCTCTGCCTGTGCTTAACTAAACCCAAACAAGAACTCAGGGAAGATGCGGTTGGAAGGTGTGTACTAGAGCTGGGGTTCCCAGGGTTGGGTCTCAGACCCCAGAACTGTTCATGTGATACTAAATGTCAACACCGTGACACACTCTGTTAATTCCATGCATGCTCCTCCCTTCTGCAACACTGCCTCATAAATACCGGGCGTATTTGAGCTTTGCAGTAAGAAAGGCAAGAGATTATTTTTAGAGCTACACCCCTGCACCAGTAAATATATCCAATAAACATTTCTATAACCATTTTATTTCATCTTCAGGGAATAGTTTCCCCTACAGTTAGAGAAACTGACCCATCTCTAATGGCCAATTAATCTCAGCTGAGGGTAAGGGGACATGGTGAGCTGGAGGTCCTTCTGGAGAAGAAAAACCACACATTGAAGGCAGAGGCCAGAAATTCAGGCACTTTGAAAGGTCCAATGGGTAATAGGAGTTTGGAATAGGAATATATGAATTCCTACCTATAGGAATATAGGTAGTATATTGTGCTACCACAGTACAATGCAATGGTCAGGAAATGCTGTGCTGGCCAACTAGAGAATGGACAGCCCCAATTCATATGTTTAAAAAAACAAAACAAAACATCCCACCATGCTGGCTAACCTGAGAGGCTACATTCACTCCATCAAGACACCCGTCTGGGATCATTCTGTTATTTTTATTTATTCATTTATTTTTTTAAGTAACACAGGGCCTGAACTCATGAGATCAAGACCCTGAGATCACGACGTGAGCTAAGATCAAGAGCTGGACACTTAACCGAAGTCGGACACTTAACCGACTGAGCCACCCAGGCACCCAGGATCATTCCTTTATGTTTTAAATTGAATTTAACTTACATTCAACTAATTAACATAATGTATTATTAGTTTCAGAGGTAGAGGTCAGCGATTCATCAGTCTTATATCATACCCAGTGCTCATTACATCACATGCCCTCCTTAATGCCCATCACCCAGTGACCCCATCCCCAGACCCCTCTACCCTCCAACGACCCTCACTTTGTTTCCTATGGTTATGAGTCTCTTGTGGCTTATCTCCCTCTCTGATTACATTTTGTTTTATTTTTCCCTCCCTTCCTCATGCTCCTCTGCTTTGTTTCTTTTTTTTTTTTTTTTTCTCTGCTTTGTTTCTTAAATTCCACATACGAATGAGATCATATGATAATGTTTTTCTCTGGAGGATCACTCTTTTATTTTTTTAAGATTTGATTTATTTATTCATGAGAGACACACAGAGAGAGGCAGAGACACAGGCAGAGGGAGAAGCAGGCTCCACGCAGGGAGCCTGATGTGGGACTCGATCCCAGGACTCCAGGATCAGGCCCTGGGTTGAAGGTGGCGCTAAACCGCTGAGCCACCCGGGCTGCCCAGGATCATCCTTTTAAAGAAGTCCTATGTAAACAGGATTAAAAGGAACAGGGTTTATCACTTATTTCTTTTAGCTTGCCTGAGTAGATATTCAAAATAAGTAAAGCTTAGAGAAAGGCCAGCCCTGTGAACAGACAAGAGTAATGAACAACTTCTTTGAAGCTTCCTAAAGTTCTCTCTTCCCCACCTAAAATGTCACTGGCAAGTCACTAGGCTCAGGGCAGAGGCCTGGAGGGAAGAGCAGGGAAGGATGTCACTTCCTCACAGTAGCTTCAAGGGCCCACGTGTGAGTTTGGCAGACACTCAGCTATAATGTCATGGGAAAGTCATGGGAAAGGCGAAAAGCTGTCAGGTTTTTGTGGAGCAAACGCATTTCAAAAGAAATTAAAATCTCTGGCCAGCCAGGAACACTGACAGCTCGGAGGCCGGGGAGCGAGGGAGAGCCAGGTGTCTGGTGGTGGCCAATGAGTGACACATCACGTAACTAAACTAATGTTATTGAGTGTCTGTGTTATGTGCCGTGTTTGGTGCTGGGGACACAAAGATAAATAAGCTATGGAGCCATCCGTCACGTGAGACAGACTTGTAGCTGCCTACAATATTCTATCAACTCTGTGACTCACGTTTTTTCATATCTAAACATCTTCAAAATTGATGGCATCTCACAATGTTGTTGGCAGTAGTTTTCTACCCCCCCTTCTCATTGGTACATAAAATAATTGCATTTGTTACAACAGAAGAAATATAATAAATAGATTGTGACATATTGCTACCGAATAGGAAAAACAGTAGTTAAAATGTATAGGTTACAGTGAACTCTTGAAAGCTTTTAATCAGGGGAATCACATGTGAAATCTCTGTGTCCCTTCCTCCCCTCCTCTTGCTTGCTCCTTCTCCTCTTAGTCAATAACCTTTCGGAGCACATTCTCTGGGCCTTGTTCTCTGTTCCATCCCAGGGATTCAATGGTGAAAAAGAGACATAACCATTAATCAACTGAGTCTAATTGACGTTTATAGAATACTTCATCTAACGGTAGCAGGATTGCGTGTTCTGCAGCTCACATGGAACATTTGCAAAGACAGACCACCGTCAGGACCATAAAACATGCTTTACCCAATTCAAAAGAATAAAGATCATAAAAAAAATATGTGTTCAGGCTATAATGGAATCAAACTAGAAATCTGTAATAGAAAGATGGCCAGAAATCCCAAGGTATCTAAAGACCAAATAACACACTTGGAAATAACATGTAAGTCCAAGAAAATGTTTCAAAAGAAATTAAAAGGTACTTTGAACTAAAGGAAAGTGAACATTTCTCTTTTCTTTAAAATGTGGGATCTCGGGATCCCTGGGTGGCGCAGCGGTTTGGCGCCTGCCTTTGGCCCAGGGCGCGATCCTGGAGACCCGGGATCGAATCCCACATCAGGCTCCCGGTGCATGGAGCCTGCTTCTCCCTCTACCTATGTCTCTGCCTCTCTCTCTCTCTCTCTCTCTCTGTATGACTCTCATAAATAAATAATAAAAAAAAATTAAAAAAAAAAATAAAAGGTGGGATCTCCCTGCCAACAATGACAGAGCTAGGGCAGGATTGGGTTGAGATTGATGTTGGGAAATTAGAGAGAGAGAGTTGACTGTGCAACTACTCTGGTTTCTCAGAGGGCTAGATTCTGCTGGTACCTATATCTCCTCTTGCCCTGCAGAGAGACAGAGAGAGAGAGAGAGAGAGAGAGCAGGGACATCTGAGAGTTAGAAGAACGGGAGTCAGCTAGGAGAAGCAGGGGCTAGGGGAACTCAGGCAGCTAGAAGAGTTCATTGCAAGGGGGTGAGGCTGGAAGCGCATTAGAAAAATGAAAAGCCTAGTGTGGCTGAAGCGCACAGAGGAAGGTGGGAAATGAGGCTCTTGAGGGTTTGGGTGGAGGAAAGGACAATACACCATGGGGTGGGGGGCAGGAGGTGGATCTCATTAAACAGGGGGAAAAGAAACAGGGAAAGGCCTTAGCAGCTCACACAGCAACCACTGTCTGGCTTCCCTCCTTAATGTGGGTCACCTCCCCATCTGGGTTGGGGCGGGGTGGTGGGTGAGACAAGAGCCCTGAGAAAAGGTTAGATGTTACTGGAGATTCAAATGCGAAAACAGGCCTGTATTTGTAGTCTCACCTGGTGCAGGTAAGTTTCAGCTGAGGTTTACTGCCCTCGGGATGCTGGGTCCGGGCCTAATGTTCCAGGTAGGATATAGGCAGTGCCAAGAAGGACTCTTCAAGGGAAGAGTCTCCAGGAAATGGTCTGCTGGAGTGAGAAATTCATGGAGTACATTCACCTACATTCACCTGCCTGGTCTGGGGAGTCTGGGAAAAGAAAGTTTCCACAAGCAGCCATCAATTTTTGTATAGGAGTTCCTGTCCAGGGCAAGGTGCTTCAGGATAGGAACTGGAGTCCCATCCTCTTGGAGGAAATTAGGAAGGTGGGATTTTCTGTCTAAGGACGCAGATTTACTGAAGGAAGAAAGTAAAAGAAAATTAATGTATTAATTTGTGTGTTTTCCTCCCCATGTTGTTGAGTCCTCCATCTCAAGCAGGTAACTGAGTTTTTAATTTCCCTCTTTTGGGGTCATTAGTGTGCCGTAAAGCAGAACTTGCATGAAGGCAACATCTGACTGTGCTAAGTGCTGAATATTTTAGTGACTCAATGGGGGTGGAGGCAAGGGTAAATGGCAAGAGGAATTTTTATTTTTTATTTTTTTTAGGACCTTATTTATTTATTTGACAGAGAGAGCATAAGCAGGAGGAGTGGCAGGGAGAGGGAGAGGGAGAAGTAGGCTCCCCACTGAGCAGGGAGCCCAACGTGGGGTTTGATCCAAGGACTCTGGGATCCTGACCTGAGCCAAAGGTAGATGCTTAACCAGCTGAGCCACCCAGGTGCCCTGCAAGAAGAATTTTTAAATTCCCAACCTAGGTCAAAAGGTGAAGGTATATACACCCCAAAGATAGAAGGAGCAAGTATACCCCTAGGTAACAATGTTACTGAGGGGGCCCCAAGATCTCAGAGAGGCTGGGCACATGCTGCATTTAGGAAGGGTGAAGCCTAGGGCCAAAGCTGTGTCTGAACCAGCAAGGCTTGCAGGCAGCAGATCCCTGAACTTGGAGCCGAGAGAGTATCTCCATGGTAACCAGTAGGAACCTAAGACCAGGCTGCTTAAGACCCTGGGATATTTTGGCAGCGCTTAAGACCTTGGGACCATGGTTGTGCCCTGGGGGAACGGTGAAGTGAAGCCCAAAATAAGTGAGACTGGATATCCCAACCATCTTGTGGGATAGAATCTTAGGGTAGAATTTGTTAATTTTTTTTTAAGATTTTATTTATTTATTCATGACACACACACATACACACACACAGAGGCAGAGACACAGGCAGAGGGAGAAGCAGGCTCCATGCAGGGAACCCAATGGGGGACTCGATCCTGGGTCTCCAGGTTCACACCCTGGGCTGAAGGTGGCACTAAACCGCTGAGCCACCCGGGCTGCCCAGAATTTGTTAATTTAAAAATTTTTTTAAAAATGTGTTAAATTGTGCACACTTGAGTGAGACACTAAGATTCTTGTCCATTTGAAGGGGACAACTTTGCCCGCTGCGTGGAATGCATTATAAGGAGGCAAGCGCAGAATTGAGGAAAAATGGAAGGCTGTTGTAGTATCTAGGCAAGAAATAGTGTGGCCCAGGATTAGGGTGATGCGAGTGGACATTGAGGGAGTGGTAAGGTAGGAAGTGGTGTCAACATTTTTTGGGACCTGTGATGGATAATCTCCTAAGGTGGCCCTTGATACCTGCCTTCCTATGTGATTCCCTACCCAAAAGTATGGGCAAGACCTGCCACTTGCTTCTAACTAATACAGCAGAAGTGATGGGATGTATATGATTATGTGATTGTGTTACTTAAGGTTGTAAATCTCAGCGTGATTGAGTTACTCCCTCCCTTGCTGGCCTTGAGAAGGCTGATGGCCACGCTGGAGGACCCTACATAGTAAAGAACTGCAGGTGGTCTCTGGGAGATGAGGGTAGACTTTAGTCAACAGCTCCAAGAAACTGACAAACTCAGTCCTATAAACTATTGGTGGAACTGAATTCCACCAATCCCTTGAATGAACTTGGAAGTGGATCCTTCCTTAGTCAAGCCTTAGATGAAACCACAGTCCTGGATGACATCTTTTTTTTTTTTTTTTTAAGGGGGGGTGGTTTGGGGAGGGGCAGAGAGAGAATGCCAAGCAGACTCCATGTCCAGCTTAGAGCCCAACATGGGGCTCAATCCCAAAACCCTGAGATCATACCCTTTGCCGAAATCAAGAGTGAGACACTTAACTGTTGAGCCACCCAAGTGCCCCTTGGATGACATCTTAATTGCCTTGTGAGACCCTCAGTAGGGGACCCAAACAGGCTATGTCTGTAAACCAGACCTACAGAAACTGTGAGGCGATAAATGTGTGTTGTTTCCAGTGACAAATTTGTTACATAGCATCATACAGCGTGATGCCTTGTTCTCCAGAGAGCACCTGTCTCTACCCATAGGCAAATCTAAAGGCCTACGTAAGAGATCATTACCTTCTATTCACTCACTTTCTCAATTTGTCTCTCTGGCTGCATCTAGCTGTAGTCTCCTTCTTGGGACCCAGTTTTTGGATTTCTGTTTGACACTAGTTGGAATAATACCTTCCCTGGACCTTATTTAGGTTTCTGAGCCCATGCTTTTGCTGGACAATGGTTTTGATTCTGCTTCCCTAAACCTTCCTCCCACCCTGGCTCCCTATACCCTCTCCCCTCTTTTTCTTTCTCTTTTAAATATTTTATTTATTTATTTATGAGAGACACACACAGAGAGAGAGGGAGAGACACAGGCAGAGAGAGAGGGAGAAGCAGGCTCCACGCAGGGAGCCTGATGCAGGACTTAATCCTGGGACTCCAGGATCACACCCTGGGCTGAAGGCAGGCACCAAACCAGTGAGCTACCCAGGGATTCCGCCCCCCCCCCCCATTTTTTTTTCCTCTTTTAAAGATTTTTATTTATTTGAGGGAGACAGAGAGAGAGAGTAGGGGAAGGGAGAGAGAGAATCCTCAAGCAGACTACCCAACTCAGAGTCCCAACTGCAGAATCCTCAAGCAGACTACCCAACTGCAGAGCACCAACTCAGGCTTCATCTCATGACCTTGAGATCATGACTTGATCCAAAACCAAGAGCCAGATGTTTAACTGACTGTACCACCCAGGTGCCCCTAGGATGGTAGCTTGGACAGATGCCAGTATAGAAACCAGATTGAAGAAGAGGAAGTTGGGCAGCCCGGGTGGCTCAGCAGTTTAGCTCCCACATCAGGCACCTTGCATGGGGCCTGCTTCTTCCTCTGCATGTGTCTCTGCCTCTCTCTCCCTGTGTCTCTCATGAATAAATAAATAAAATCTTTAAAAAAAAAAGAGAGAGAAGAGGAAGTTAGAAGTCAAAGTACTAGTTAAGAGATGACTGGAGGCAATAGGAATGAAGAGGAAGAGAAAGATTCAAGACACCCTTTGGAAGTAATATTGATAAGCCCTGGTAAAGTTGAGGGGTAAAGGAACAAAGGTCCTAGATGATGATGGCTTATAGCTCCGGTGACTAGATTGAAGTCAAGCTCTTAGCCCTCACTGAACCCTTTTAAACCAAAACGGCATGCAAGTAAACCTACACTATGAGAGATTTGAAAAGAAGGAGCTCTTGTCTCTAGATTCATCCTGGTTCCACCACTAATCTGGCTCAGTCACTTCCTACCTATATATCCCAGCAGTTACTTAGCTTACAGAGTCTCTGGGGTTTTGTTTGTTTGTTTGTTTTCTGGAAATAATAATGGAACATACCCTAGAGTGTTGTTGAGGATTAAATGACCCACTTCACATAGAGTGTTTGGCACAGTGCTCGGCACATAGGAAATGCTCAAAATATACCAATTTTTATTACTGAATGTGCTCTCTTTGGCCCCTCGTGCTTTTACCAGTTTCAGATTTCCTACTGCTTTGTCTTCTCCCCTCTGAACTATACGTTTCATCTCCTAGTTTTCACAGAACTCCTAGATTTAGCTTTTCCTTGCTTTGGCTTTGGTACTTATCTAGGTGTACGACACGACCACCAGTACCTGGTCATAGGTAAGGAATCCTTCTGCCCTTTTCTTCACCTCATGTTTCTGCTGGGTACATGTGATCAGAGGCCTAGGCCTGCTTTTCTTCTAGATCTGCCGACAGAGAAATCTGTAGAGCAGATTTTTGCAAGGCTTTTGCAGGACTGCAATTTTAAATACACTTGAGTACATATTTTCTCTTGTAAAATACATTTTAAAATTTTGGGACCACTTCAAGCTCCTGAGTGAAATTTTAGAAATGCAGCCTCAATTTTCTTTTTTGTTTTTAGATTTTTTTATTACAACAGGATTGGATTGGGGTGGGGATTCTGTGTGGGGCTGGTCCACTCAAGAGCCACTTGGCTCCTTCTCTCACATCAGTTCATTGTAATTCTAATTCATGCCCCAGGGAAATTACCAACTATTCAAGTTCTAGATATCAAGTCCCCCCCCCCCCCATAGTCAAAACTGAATATTAAATCCATAGCTGATGAAAATCTATTACATGCTCACTTTTTTGATGATGTCCTGGAAGGCAACGGTATCATTCACACAATATCAGAATACTTGCACGCAGAAGGCACGCAGTGTTTGAAAGATGGATGTCAATCCTCAGAAAGGGAATTTAAATCCCTGATATAAACCATCTTTGAGAGTGATTATTTCATGTGCCATATTTCCTTTTTGTTTTTGTTTTTGTTTTTTTTTTTTTTCATGTGCCATATTTCTAAATGCTGATCTGATGATCTGATCTGGTCTTGCAATGCCCGAAAAGACAGAATTTGGGGCAGGGTTTTTGCCTTTCAAACTTAGAGTATTAACTGAGCTTTGAAGAAACTAACTTCAAGGCAAGTAAAAGAAATACACCTGAATGTTAGTGGTAGGAAAAGATTTTGATTCAACTTTTTCCCTCTGTCTGTCTCTGTCTCTCACACACACACACACTTACAAAGCCTGACCCCTTCCTGTTGTCACAGTACTCTTCTTTTGGCTGCTTCCCACTGCCAGGGAAATTTCTGGGGCTCTCCAGACTACACAGCAGACAAGTGTAGAGTGAAGATGTTGATGATTGTGCTGCGGCAGCTTTATCAAGGAGCCTGTCAAAAAATGCAGTTGTTCTTAGGGGCTGCTTATCTGAAATTGAGTGACATTATCAAAATGACTTCAATCCAGTTGGTTGATTAGAAATGCAGTTCAGGTTTAGGCTTCCTTGAAATTTAGGTCAGTCAACTTCAAACCATGTATGGGAAGCTAAGGGCGGAAAAAAAAAATCCCACGTTTCCCATGGGACGCGAAGGACATTATCTTCCATCAAGTGACTCATAGAGCTAGTGGGTTATAAAACTGAGACTGTGATTTGTTATCTCTCTTAAGATTGCATGCAGTTGATAGCCAATTCAATCAGTCTTAATCCAAGAGGGCTGGTTTATTGGAAGGACGCTGGGGGGCCTGGAAGAGGTAGCCTTCCAGAGGAACCAGCTTCAAGCCTGAGGGTGAAATCAGAACATTTGTACAACAAAGGGAGCTCTTTTTTTTTTTTTTTAAAGATTTTTTATTTATTCATGAGGGACACAGAGAGAAAGAGAGAGAGGCAGAGAGAGAAGCAGGCTCCATGCAGTGAGCCTGACATGGGACTCGATAGATCCCTGGTCTCCAGGATCACACCCTGGGCTGAAGGCAGTGGTAAACCACTGAGCCACCCGGGCTGCCCAACAAAGGGAGCTCTTAAACTCTGCCTCTTATTTCTCTTTTTCTCCTTTTTGGTGTGGGTTTCATGTTCTTAGGCCCTGCCCCACAGTGGGAATTTGGACGCTAACTCTAAGGCCACAAAGAGGAATTAAAAAAAAGAGGCTTCCCTGCCAGCACCAGCCAGTATAATGCTGGGCAAGGCCACTGACTGGCCTGGCTTTTGTCCTGTGCCAATCCTTGGAGACAGGGAAGCTGAAGCTTCCTGGAAGCTTGACTCCAGGAAGAACTGCATTTTTTTGCTCCTTTTCCTGCTTCTCTCCTTGCTAGGACCAGCACCCCCACTTTTACACATGCCTTACTGTACAGCTAAGGTACGTCCTCCCCGTGTAAAGGTCAAGGAGTTAATGATTTTTTTTTTTTTTTTTTGAGTCTTCCAGCACAAAAGAGAATATCTACGGAGTGACCACTTGAGGTCACCCTGTATGTTTTCCAGACACGTTGGCGCCAGGACCCTGGGCTCTAGGGCATGAGTGACTTAGGGACCATGCTTGAGCACTGGTCCTTTTTTTTTTTTTTTTTTTTTAAGATTTTATTTATTTATTCATGAGAGAGAGAGAGACAGAAGCAGAGGCACAGGCAGAGGGAGAAGCAAGCTCCATGCAGGGAGCCCAATGTGGGATTCGATCCTGGGGTCTCCAGGATCACGCCCTGGGCTAACGGTGGGCTAAACCCCTGAGCCACCCAGGCTGCCCTACTGGTCCTTGTTTTGATCAGTTCCTGGCTGCCTGAGACCAGACCACAATTCTCAATAAAACCCCCAGACCCCAAGCAAGGATGAGACTCAGTCTCCTTTCCGAGTTTCCCAGATGTTGTGTGTATCTCTACTCTGTCTAGATTTTCAGTAAACTCTGCTCTCACTTCCCCTTGACTTCTGGTTTGTTTCTATCCTGCATGAAGTCAAGGATGGTCTTGGCTGGTCCGCAGGCCCCCTTCTGGGTTCTCAGACCCAGCCAGCCTGTGTGTCACTCGGGCCAATCACTGTGGCCAGAGAAAGGGGTTGTTGAATGCAGCCTAGACTGAGATTGAGGCAGGTGGCTATGCATTTACCAGGAGGGGAAGCACACCTGCTGAACAGACAAAGGTGGGAGAAAAGCCCCTAGACACACTCAAACATAATAAACCATAACTTGATGCTTGGTAATGTGTTTAAGTCACAGAGGTAAAAATATTCATCACACTCTCAAGTGCCCCATGCCTCTCAATAAGTTAGATTTACAATCAATATCCCAATTTTTTTTTTAATCCATAAAGACATTCCAAATTACTTGAGATCTCCTTACGATGGTTTTTCTTTTCTATTTGCCCAGTTTCAATACAGCCTAATATTTACGGTGAACATTGTGATTGGCTTACTCAGCACATCTTCCAACCTCGTTTCAGAATTCCTCACTCCGCTGCAGAGTCTGGAAAGCAAATCCATCCCCTGGATCTCCTCGCTCCTAGGTTCTGGGTGTGCATTAGGCTCTGCCAAACAAAAGCACCGGTAAAAGAGCTGAATTTGAAACTGGGTTTTAAGTAGGGAGAGAAACCTAGCTTGAGATACTCATTTTGCTGGACGCTAACATCATGACACGGTTCTGAAGCCAGCACCTGTGCTAGCAGTTGCCCAATTTAGCAGATGGCTTCTGAGTTTGTGGCAAGAGAACTAGTTTCAATGGTGGCCAAGTTCTACATTAGGGCCTTGGAACTGGTTTTTGGAAGCTCCCCCTAGCGTGTGTTCTTTAAACCTTCCCGTTGATTATGTAAGTCATGTAAAAGCCTGCAATAAATCCTTTTTTAATTAAACAGCTTGAATGGATTCTGTTCTCTGTGATCGAACCTTCACTGATACGACATAGAAATGAGTCTTTAAAATGTCACTGATCATCTTGGTGGTTTTATTTTTCTTTTCCATCTTTTTAATTACATGCATACTGAACACGAAGTGGGGTTGTTGGCATTATCGCTTTCAGTGAACAGGTGAATCGGAGAGTGATCACAGTCCCCGCAAGACAGTTTGTTAGATTCTTAGGGGACACCTGCTATTTTACAGTGTGCCTGGGTGGGAGATCTTCCATCCGCCCCTCCAGATCCACAAAGCATGCATGAGTTTACAGGACAAGAAGTTCTCATCGGAGCAGACTGGATCACTCGCAGACATGTGGAGGCCTTGGAGGCTACAGCTACCCGCTGAACCCCTGACACAATCCCAAAACGAAAAACAATCACCTAATCCCAAAGCCCATTTCTTATTGGAATAGAATGAAAACGCTTACCTAGATCTCACCCTGTTAGGGGCTGGGGACGGAATGCTAATTCTATATTACAAAATAGCCTTGACTGGAGAGATTCCCCAGAACAAAATACATTTTGTTATTTTTCAAAAGGAACATAAAATTGAGAAACAAAGGTTGAGAAATACGGTACCAGCGTCTTGGAACCAAAGGGAAGGAGGTTAGGAAAGAAATCAGAGGGGAAAGGCTGAGGGCAGTAGGGAAAAGGTCCCAGACGGGTCGGTCCCACTCACCAACTTGTGGCATTTGGTCAATATGAAAGCTTGAGGTTTCCTGCCCTGTTACTTCATTTACCCTCAGTTGTTCAAAGCTGGGCTCTTCTGGACGTTTCATCCAGTCTTAACGTTCTAAGGGGAGCGCAGAAATGGTCATTTGATGTGAGAAAGCAGGAGACGTTTTAATTATTTATTTTAGATTTTATTTATTCCCGAGAGACAGAGAGAGAGAGAGAGAGAGAGAGAGAGGCAGAGACACAGGCAGAGGGAGAAGCAGGCTCCATGCAGGGAGCCCGATGGGGGACTCGATCCCGGGACCCCGGGGTCACCCCCTGAGCCAAAGGCAGGCGCTCAACCCCGGGGCTACCCAGGGGCCCCAGAGCAGCCGTTTTCATGTGGAAAGCAGCAAATGCTCGCGGCCCGAGTGCCCCTGGGCCGTGGGGGACAGTCGGGGTGGGGGGGCTACCTGTAATGCCCCTCCTGCCCGGGGCCGTGCCCCCCCAAACCCCGAGGCTTGAGCGCTTCGCCCCACGGTCCGGGTTCGGGCCTTGCGGAGGCCGAGCCTGCCCATCGCCCAGGGGCCACCTGCCGGGCTCCCTGGGGCGCCGCCCGCGGGGCGCCGAGACGCAGAGCCCGAGAGTCCTCGGAGAAAGCCACGCGGTCGCGGAGGAGCCCGGCGCCCAGCGCGCCTCGGGGCTGTCCCGGGCGGGGGTCCGTCGGGGCGGCCTGCCAGCTCCGCCTCCTCCGGGGCGCCCTCTCCGCTTTCGCTTTCTGTTCCCGGGTCGGGGAGGCGGGCGCGGCGGCGCGAGGGCCAGCGGGGCAGCGGCGGGCCCCCAGGTACGGCGGGTCCGGCCCCGGGGTCCCCCGCCGGCGCCCCGACCCCCGGCCGCGCTGCGGGGCTCGAGAGGGGCTCGAGAGGGGCTGGAGACGGGCTGGAGAGGGGCTCGGCGCCGGCCACCTGCTGGGGCCCGCGGGGGCGGCCGGGGAGCCGGGGCGCGCGGCGGAGGCGAGGGAGGCGCAGAGGGCAGGGCTGGGGGGGCTGGGGGGGCTGGGGGGGCCTGGGGGCGGGGGTGCGGGGGGCGCAGGGTCAGCGCGCCTCTTCCCGGCAGGCGGGAGCTGCCCCCTCCGAGCGCCTCGCCGCTGGTCGCACCCCCCGCTTCCTCTCCGGCCCCCCCCCCCCGGGCTACCCCCCCCCCCGACTACCCCCCTGGCCCCCCAAGCCCCACCCTCGGCCCCTCCGGCTCCTCCCCGGGCTCCTCCCCAGCCCCCCCGGCTCCTCCGAGGCCCCCCCACTCCTCCCCAGGCCTCGCCCCCAGCTCCTTGGCTCCTCCCCAGGCCCCTGTTCGGCTCCCCCCGGCTCCTCCCTCTGGAACCCCCCCCCCCGGCACCTCCCCAGGACCCCCACCTCCCCAGCCCCCCCGGCCCCCCCACCTCCCCATCTCCCCCGCCCCCCCCACCTCCCCATCTCCCCCGCTCCACCCCAGGCCTCCCCTCGGCTCCCCCCGGCTCCTCCCCTTGGCCCCCCAGACCCCTCCCCAGGCCCTCCCCTCGGCTCCCCCCGGCTCCTCCCCCTGGCCCCCCGGCCTCCCCACCTCCCCAGCCCCCCCCCGCGCTCCACCCCAGGCCTCCCCTCGGCTCCCCCGACTCCTCCCTTTGGACCCCCGCCCCTCCCCCGGCCCCCACCACCCCCGGCCCCCCCACCTCAGGCCCCGCCCCCGCCCCTCCCCAGGCCCCGCCCCCGCTCCCCAGGCCCCCCACCCCAGGCCCCGCCCCCAGGCCCCGCCCCCCGCTCCCCCCTCGGCCCCCCTCCTCCGTCTGGCCCCACCCCCGGCCTCGGCGCAGCACCAGATGTGGGCTGGGGAGGGTGCCGCGGGTGGGGGTGGGGGTGCCTTGGGCGGGATGGTTGCCAGAGAAAGCAGGTGGCCGGGCTGAGCGGGCCGGTGCTGAGGGACGGGAGGCAGAAGGCGCCCCGACGGGCTCTTTCCTTGCCTCTGCGTCCTGGGTCCCTGCGCCAACCCCCTCCGCTCCGCTCCCCTCTGGGGTTTTGCCCCAAGCAGGTTCTCCGGTTGAGCAACTTCCAGTCCCTGCGGGGCCGGCGCCTTGCCCGCCGGGGTGGGGGGGCCCTGCAGGGTGACTTCTCGGAGGGAGAGGCCTGGACGCTTCCTTAGTGTCCCTGGAGGTTCTCTGTAGGGCCACGTTCAGAAAGAAAGGCTCAGCTCTCTGCAGAGTGTTTGCTCTCAACTCAGGATGTGGTCAGTTAAAAACAAGAACAAAAACCTAAAAAAAAAATAAATACAGGCCAGTGGTGTTCTCTTTCCCCAAGGATTGGGAATTGTGCTGATCCCAGAGCCCATGTGCAGGTCGGTCTAAATGAAAGAATTCCAGTTGGTTAAAGACAATTTGAGTGAATTCAGCGTTTTTGTCTGTTTACCAGCGGTGACAAGCTACTGCAACGCTTGATGATGTCATCGTTCGGGACATTTTGGGAGAAGGTCGGTTACCTTTCGGTGGTAGATTTCCCATTGAGTAGGGTTCCCATAAAGGGAAGGGTGAGCTAACCCAGGGTCAGTTGCCCCTGCCTTCCCCGTGGGTGGGAAAAGTCCTAATCCGCAGAGGCAGCAGCCTCGGTAAAGTTTCCTAAAGTGCCTTGAACCCTTGCTGGCGGCGCAGGGAAGTCAGGTACCCTGTTACCACAACCTTGACCGGGAAAGATGCTTTATTTAGTGAGATCAGAGGCCAAAGGCAGATGCCTGGCAGGTCCTTGAAAACCTTTCTCTCTGGGCTCTGAGCCTGTGTATTCACCTGCCTGCGGGTATTTTTCCGTGCGTATCGCAGAGACCTCACAAACATATTTCAAAAATGAATTCTTGGTCGACCTCTCCTCCCTTTTAAAACTGTCCCACCTCTGGTCTTCAACGTCTCAGTAAATGGCACTCGTGACTACCCAGATGTTCATTCCAGAAGCCTGGCAGCCATCCTGATGTGTTCTTTCTGTCACCACCACCCCCCCTTGCAGTCCACCCCAAATGGAGATGTTGAGTCCCTCCCTCTCTCTGTCTCTCCCCTCCCTCGCTCTCTCTGGTGACACCACTAGAGTACAAGCCACCAGCTTAGTTTGTCTAGACCCCTTCTCTGACTGGTTTCTGAGCCATCCTTCCTGCTCCTTTCTTGATCCACGTGGCTTCTTAAAGTGTGACCTGGATCCTGAGACCTTCTTTCTAGCTCAAAACCCAGTGGCTTCTCGTTGTGCCTAGGCTGGGAGTCAGAAGCCTTCCCGTGCCTCCAGGCTGCGTGGGGTCCGGTCCCATCTGCGGCTCCACGTGCATCTCTGCAGCATGTTCTGCTTTAGGGTCACTGGCCTTTCATAACCAGGACTCTACTGCCTCTGAGCCTACAAATATGCTTGCTCTTCCCTCGGTCTGGAAAACTCTCTTTCTCTCTCTTAGGTAGTTTGATTTCGTCCTTTAAATCTCAGCTAAAATACTCTCAGAGAACCCCCAGGGTTGATCCCCTTGCCCTGTTATTCTCTTGCAGTTTGTTGTGTTGTTGTTGTTGTTGTTGTTTTCTCCCCAGAGCCCTAGTCATGGTTAAAATTCCCCCTGCCCCCAGCTCTGTAAGCAGTTTGAGGTCAAGGATCTGTGATGTCTTATATTGCTGGTGTCCAGCAAAATCCTTGGCACATAAGAGTAAATATTGGTGGAGTGGATGATTGCAAAGATTTTGGTAAATATTGGTGGGATGGATGATTGTAAAGATTTCGTAAATATTGGTGGGATGGATGGTTGCAAAGATTTTAACTCCGTCTTTACAACAATGCTGTGAGAGAGGTATTATTATTTTCTCAAATTACACATGAAAAGAACGCAACAGGGATTAAATAACCTGTCCCAGGTCGCACAGTAGGTGCCAGAGCAAGAACTCAAAGCCAGTTTTTCTTTTCTGACTATAAGTGTAATATGGATTATTATTAACATAGCTATGGTTCTAGATATTTATGCCATCTACACTGCATGTTCCATAGTGGTTTCCTGGCATTACATCTCTTTTGAGGCACAGTCGTGTTATCTTTGACTCCATCTCCTTATGGACTCAACCTTGTAAAGCCTTGGCCAGGAGGTCCCACTGCCAACTCCTTTAGGGGCCTGTAGGCCTTGCTGCCCGCTCAGAACCAGATGGGATTTTTAGATTTCCTCCTGGACTTTCGGGAATACTTGGGGCCATCTGGGGCCCTCCCAGGCCTGAACCTGCCGCCTTCATTGCACTCACAAAGCTCCTGCCATCAGAAATTCAAAAAGGAAACATCACTCAAGTTCCCTTTATTTCTCATGTCCCAACTTCAAGGGAGATCCATCGTGTTGGCCCTGTGCTAGAAATCTGCTGAGGGAGTAAAAGTGGGAACCTTTTACTATTTTGGTGTTTAAAACTTTATTCTTCACCTTCACGTTGCTTCAGTTCTCCGTGGCTGGAAACATCCTTTCGTTGGTTCTTACCCACATACCAAAACCCAAGAAACACATGAACAAAAAAACCAGTTTTCCCTGTTCACCCCTGGAATAGGTTTGACCCTTTGATTCTCTCTTCTGTTGCATCTGGGTGGTACCTTTTTTTTTTTTTTTTTATAGATTTTATTTATTTATTCATGAGAGACAGAGACACAGGCAGAGGGAGAAGCAGGCTCCATGCAGGGAGCTCGATGCGGGACTCGATGTGGGACTTGATCCCCGGACCCCAGGATCACGCCCTGAGCCAAGCAGACGCTCCACTGCCGAGCCACCCAGGCGTCCCCCTTGGGTGGTACCTTTTGAACTGAGGTTATGGTGCTTCGGTGCTTACTGCCTGTGTTGGTAGTCTATGTGCCTGCAGGTCTGCTCTGAGGGGAAGCAGGGTGTAGGCCCCTCTGGCTGTGTTTTTGGCAGGGGAGCAGGATGGAGAGAGAGGGGTTGGCGAGAGCCCCACATAGGGTTGAAGAGGGTAAGACCAGGCCGTCGCAAGGATTATCCAGGAGGTTCTCTGCTTGGCTCTCCAATAGAATCTCTAGAAGATTTTTTAAAATTCTGGTGCCCTGACCTCATCACCATAGATTTCAGTTTAATTGTTCTAGATAGAGACCCAGGCATCGGTCATTTTAAAAGCTTCCCCTTCCCCGCTGATGTTCATATGCAGCCGGAGTAGAGAACCGCTGACCTAGAGGTGGAGCCCCATGTACTGCACTGTCGTCCCACCACTTTCTCATCTGCTCTGTATGTTCAGGAGCCCAAAGAGCTTGAGGGAATTAGGACCAATTACCTGGGCTCACTAGCAGACGAGTCCTGGCAAATACCCCTTAGAGAGGTTCTTTGTCTAAGAGGGAAACGTGCGTAGAATCTGGACTTCACAGCTTGGCGAAGTACTGCCAAGTTGCAGGGGCAGTTAGAGACCTCCCATTGGCAGTGCTCTCAGCCGTGGTTGCCAACTCTCTTGTAATTCACCTTCCTCTTGTGTCCTAAGGCCTCGTCAATAAAGACCAAGATAGAGTCTGCAGCAGGACTCCCAGCATGCTTTGAGCATCCCCTTGGAGTCCCTATCCTCCTCGCCCTGTGAATAATCATTCCCCATCCGGATGGATTGGATTGATTGCCCAGCCAGCCCTCTACTTTGTCCCTTTGCGCTTTCACTCCTGCCCTGGTTTGCTCCACCTGCAGTGGCTTCAGTGGCCTCCCTTCATTTCTAAATCCAACCCATCCTTCCAAACTGTGCTTTGATGCTGGTCTTGCATGAAGGCATCCCCGAGTTGCTGTGCAGCCCGTGGCACGCTCTCCCTTCTGCCCCAGCACTACCTTTTATGATTATTCCGAAGACGCTCCACACTTGGCTCTGTTGCATTCTATCATTTGTGCATGAGTGTTTTCTGTCTTGCTGGATTTTGGAGTCCTTGAAAGCTGTGGGATTTGTGTCTTGTGTATTGTTATATCCCACCCCGTGCTCCGCACACGGCCTTGTGTGGAGCGGGCATTCAACATAGATTTGTTGGATGATTGTCAGAGAGGATCCAGGAGACTGTTAGGTTTGTCACAAACTATTGGTGAGGAAATCACCATAAACCCTTTAAGTCATTCCTGGCTAAATACGTGTTAGATGAACCTTTGGCATGACATTTGACAAAGACACTACTGTTATTAAGTGTTACTGTTAATGGATACTTGCCTCCCTGTCCCCTTGCTGCTCAGCAGCTGTGTTTCCTTCCCATGTGTCCTATATGTGGGGATTCTTTACCTCGTACACTTGGTGGGGAGCCAGACTTGTCCTGCAGAAGCTGTGAAGTCCAGATTCTTGCTTTTCCCACCTCCCTAACTGGTAGTGTGGATACCTTATCTCAGCTGAAAGAAGTACTGCCAAATTGCAGGGGCAGTTAGAGACCTCCCATTGGCAGTGGCTGCAGCAGGATCCTGCATCTGATCTCCAGGCAGCAGGGCAGCTTCCTCCAAGGTCCAGTGTGGATAGAGGGGGGTAGTGGTCACTGCTCAATTTCTCTGATATGCTTCTGGCTGGCTGTCTCTTGGCCTGTTTTCCAATCCTCCTGACACCTCTGTGACCCTTTTGGCGGCTTACTTAGGGACCTTGTTCTATTTCTTTGGACCAAGAACCCTGACTGATAGAGTTCATTTAAACTTGGAAAGTCAACTGGTACTTTTTCATAGGTGTGAAGACTGTTGCTGACCATTCACTTCTTTCTTCTAGGAATCAATATAGGGAAGGTAATACTCCTTTCAGGTAAAGACCTAGAACTTTTGAAAGTTTGTATCTCTATCTGTTAATCCTGGGTAGATAATATTGTGAAATTATGCCATCTCCATATAATATTTCAGTGACTCAATTTTTTTTTCGGGGGGGGTGGTTATACATTTGTGCCACCAGGTGGTCTGAGCAAGAAGATGATATCTCCGTCTGTCACATGGCCACTTGCAACCATGCCATTTCTATCGTCCTCATTCTTGCTTCTCTTAACTGTGTCAACTCCTTCCTGGTGTCAGAGCGGTGACACTACGTCTCCGAAAGCTACCAATGGGACACCATTCCCTTGGGATAAAATACGACTTCCTGAGCACATTGTCCCAGTTCATTACGATCTCATGATCCACGCAAATCTCACCACTCTGACTTTCGAGGGAACCACGGAAATAGAAATCGCAGCCAGCCGGCCTACAAGTGCGATCATCCTGCACAGTCACCTTCTGCAAGTATCTAAGGCCACCCTCAGGAGGAGAGTTGGAGAGAGGCTGACTGCAGAACCCTTGAGAGTCCTGGAATACCCGCCTCACGAGCAAATCGCACTTGTGGCTTCCGAGCCTCTGGTGGTTGGGCTCCCGTACACAGTTGTCATTGACTACACTGGCCATCTCTCGGGGCATTTAAATGGATTTTATAAAAGCACCTACAGAACCAAGGAAGGGGAAGTGAGGTACTTTTTTCTATTTTTCTTTTTTAAACTTCAAGTACTGCCCATACTAAACTCATTATTTCATATGGATTATTTCTGAAATCTCCCTTGATCATTGAATATTTTGATTTTGCGTTTCATTTACAGCTAAAAATAGCCAATAGATTCTTTTCTTTGTTTTTCAGATCTCGTGTTTTCATTCTGTTTTAACCAGTTTTCTTTCCTTCCGCTCTGTCAAAGTACCTATTTATGTAATTAGATTTCATGTATATAATAAACATTTTTAATTCTCTCTAGTATTAGTTTCCTAGAGCTGCTATAACAAAGTACCATAAGCTGGGTGGCTTTGAACAACAGACATTTATGCTCTCACCGTTCTGGAGGCTAGTAGTCAGAAATCAAGGTATCAGTAGGGCTTAGCTCTCTCTAAATCTCTGAGAATCTCCCTTCCCTCTTTTTAGTTTGTGGTAGCCGTCAATTGTTGGCATTCCTTGGCTTGCACCAACATCAATCTGGAGTCTGACTCTATTATGTAGCCATTCCTCAAATTTCCCTCTTCTTATGAGGACACTAGTCTTCTTGGATTAGGGCCCAACCCTATGGCCTCATTTGATTACATCTGCAAAGATCCTATTTCCAAATAAAGTCACATTCACAGATACGAGGGATTAAGACTTCCGCATTATTTTGGAGGATGCAGTTTGCCCAAACATCCTATTAGAAGAAACATCTTCTTCTCAGTTAAAGCTTTTTAAAGGATCCTCATCAGCCTTGCTTTTGTTCTGTTTTTAAGGAGGTAATCTATTTTGGGAGATTTTATGCTGACTTTTAAAATCAAATTTTATTTGCTCGTAGATTATACTCACTTATTTTTCTGATTCCATATTATTCTTCTGAGGTTAAAAAAAGATGCTATCAAAAAGAATTTTTTTTAAAGTAAATTCTATCCATATCACACCCCTAAAGATAGCCGGTGCTTTTATTTTGGGGACCATCCTTCTGGACTTCTCTCTGGATATGGATATACATTTACGTAAATGGAGCAATGTTATATTTTCCATCTGATAAGGGATTTTATTTTAATATGTTGAGATGTTTCATATGGAAGGCTGTCAGTGTACATTATTTTAATGAGTTTATTAAAATGCATGTGCAGCGATTTAACTAATACCCCGTTGATGGAAATTGGGTTATTTTCACCGTTTCAGCAACAGCAGTATCTTTGTCAATCATTTCTTTAGAATAAATGCCTAGAACTAAAATTGATAAGTTCACGGGTCTACAATCATTTGATATCCCATGCCATATTTTTCATCTGCAGCCAATACTGTATACGGGCAGTCTTTATAGAGCCAAAAAGCCAACAGATATGTCCCTTTAACTTTATTATTGAGAAAGTTGAGCAGGTTTTCATATGTTTATTGACTATTTGTAAGCCTTCTTCTGTGAATTGCCTGTTTATGACCTGTACCTGCACTTCTCCTTGGTTGCTGGTTATATAGTCTTACTCACTTTTAAGTTTTCATTATCTGTCAAGGCTATTAAGCCTTTGTCAAATAACTTTCAATCAGTTTTCTCAGTTTTTAACTTTTTAAATTTAGTTTATGATAGCTTAAATGAAAACTTGTTTTTTTTTAGTAGTGAATTCCATAATCTTATGATATCTCTAGGGATTAAAAACCAAAGAACACATCTATTTTAGAGTCCTTGGTGCTTTATGTTGTACTTCTTTTTCACATGCCATAATTTTAGAGTACTTGCATCAACGCACTTTGAACCTACTGCGGCCAGAATGGCCTTTCCCTGCTTTGATGAACCTGCCTTCAAAGCGAATTTTTCAGTCAAGATCCGAAGGGAGCCCAGACACGTCGCCATCTCCAATATGCCGCTGGTGAGTCTGAACTGCCTGTCTACTCACGGGAAAAAATCTGTTGATATGCTGTGACTTGCTTTACCGCGGTGACAGTTAACATTCATGTCACCTGTGTTGTTTTATTGCCTGACAGCTCACTTTGCTTTTTTCATTTCTAACCTTTGCTTTTGTTTCAAACAAGAATTTATCTGTAGTTAAAGAAAAAATTGGCCCTTAAAACATGTAGGATTTCAGTACAAGTGGCATTCCTGGTCACTGGTGCTGACAGGAGGGCAACTGTAGGGAAGCAGGTCAGATGTAAATGAGAGCGCCCTTCACAAAGCACTTTCTCCTTCACTGTCTCATATGATCTTTTAAAGGGCACACCTGGTCATCTAAGGCTATATCTCTACTAGATAGTATATCATATATAGAAATTACAGAGCATAACTAAGAGTAACCATCTGATTGTAACTATATCCACCAAATTGGGCCAACAGAAAAAAAAGTCATCTTATGTTACAAAAGGTAAGTAGTCATCGATAGCTCACTTCCCTTTAAAGAAACCATTACCCTCCAATACTGAAGCAAATGTGGACCGTGTTCCATCTGATTTTCAAAAGTGGTGAGAAAATGGCCATGCCAAATGAATAAAACTACTGAGTCAGTGCCATGGACCGATGACAGTGGCAGCTTAGAAAAACTCATCCCCCGCAGGGAGTCTGCTTCTCCCTCCACCTATGTCTCTGCCTCTCTCTCTCTTTGTCTCTCATGAATAAATAAATAAAATCTTTAACAAAAAGGAACAAAACTCATCCCCTGAGCTATCAGCCTGCAACTCCTGAAGCACACACATGGGCTTTTGTTCAGAGAGCTCGCTGCAGATGAGACTCAGATGGAACTGACTTTGCCCAGAATCTTAAAGGGTGTCCCAGCTCAGGCCTGTGCTGAGCAGGGGGGCATAATCTTAGTGCGGGACTCTGAGGGCCACAGCCAACCTCTAACACAGTACCTTGAGACGCCCAAAAGTCTATGGATCACCTTAAAAATCATACCTTAATAATCCCTTCCTCAAATAAGATTCTGATAGCCCCCCTCAGGGGGTCATGCTCTGTGAAAAGTGCTCTTCTGCAAAACTCTACCAACTAAGAACGGATACAAATGTGAGTGGGATAGATATCACATTTGTATATCTGACATTTGTATATGAAAAAACAGGAAACAATTATGCTATTTTCCTGATACACATTTGAGATAGAGAACATACTTGTTCCAGTCGTCGTTTCATCTTCCAATATTATGATATTGCTCCTGGGATTGTGAGTTCTCTAATTAGAGAAGCAGTCACAGCTTTAGGAGAATAAAGGACGAGGACAGATGAAACCAAAGGGGAGACTGATAACCAAAAAAAGATTGGTGGAGAAACTCATAGGCTTGCAAGGTGAAGGCTGGGAGCTCCTAAGGCTTCACAGAGACGCTGGAGCCTCAATCCATGGATATCCAGGAGCCATTTATTAAGGAAAGGAAAATTACAATGTGATCTTGCCTCCTGGACAGGAAAGCCCTCCCATTGGCAGAAATCTTTTAGACTTGCCTGAGCTCAGGCTGCAGACCTGGAATTCAGGGGGAAGGACAGTGGAGTCTCAGGGGATCGTCTTGTCTTGGTGGCTGCAAAAGCTAACAGACCATCGGAACGTTGAAGTGTATGGGCGGTGGACAGGATTTAATGACATTTAAAGTTGAATTAATTAGCTTACTTGCCTAGTGAATACCACAGCTTCAGCAATGACCATTTGGGTTAGGGTTGGGTAGAAGGCAGTTAAAAAGAAAAGGTAAGTTGGAGTTTTTCAAGAGTAAACCTAGGTTGGCTATCAGGGTCAGGGTTGGAGTGAACAAAGGGTGACCATCAGACACCAGAACTGGTGGTTGATGGGTGCTAAAAAGAAGGATGAGGGCACAGAAATAGAGGTGGAAATAAGATTCCAGGGAAAATGCATTTGCTAACATGGGATTCACCAGGCTCGTTCTTCTCTTGCTCTCTTTCTCCAGGACCCTGCCCCAGTGCTCTGTGTTGTTGCCTGGGGTATGAGACTCTCCTTTTGGGGAGCAGACCTCTTAGACTGCACCTCTATGACCCCCACCCCTGCTCCCTGACTACACCTAAAGCTGATTCCAGTGAAGCAAATCAGAGTTGGTTGGCCGAGTCAGGTTCAGGCATGCGTTCCTTTCAGTTTTGTGGGAAAATAGAAGCTCTCTTTTAGGTTATATACAGTTAAATGTTTGCCCACTGTAGAAAACAAATTAGTGTGTTTCCAGAAAATTCTCATACTGGTATTTAAGGTCAGGTGGACTACATATTGGCAAAACCAGTAATTTCAGTTTTGCTTTGTTCCATTCATATTATCTCTGTCATATAGCAAATATGGGTCAGTTTGCAACCATCTTGGGTATTTAAAAGAAATGTAGTGATGATAGTTGCAAAACTCTGTGAATATAATAAAAAAAAACCCCACTGAACTCTATACTTTAAAATGATGAATTTTATGGTAAGTGAATTCTATCTCAGTAAAAAAAAATGCGGGGGATCCCTGGGTGGTGCAGCGGTTGAGCACCTTCCTTCAGCCCAGGGCGTGATCCTGGAGTCCCAGGATCGAGTCCTGTATCAGGCTCCCCATATGGAGCCTGCTTCTCCCTCTGCCTATGTCTCTGCCTCTCTCTCTTTCTTTGTGTCTCTCATGAATAAATAAATAAAATCTTAAAAAAATTGAATAGATTGGACTTAATATCAAAATTACAATCAGGTATTAGAGAAATTTTATTTATTTATTTATTTATTTATTTATTTATTTATTTTTATTAGAGAAATTTTAAAATAATTATACAAATGGTGTGCTGTGTACTTTGAATGTTAAATCCGGTGGTTAAGAAATTTCTCTTTAGGAAGTATTTTCAATGCATTGGATAATTGGGTTATTTGATGATTTCATTTCTTCTGATTTTAGGTTAAATCTGTGACTGTTGCTGAAGGACTCCTAGAAGACCATTTTGATGTCACTGTGAAGATGAGCACCTACCTGGTGGCCTTCATTATTTCAGATTTTGAGTCCATTAGCAAGATGACCAAGAACGGAGTCAAGGTGAATCCTGGGACTGTCAGATTGTCACATAGGGTGACCAACTTGTCCTAGCCTGTGTGAGACTGTCCTGGTTTTAAAACTGGAAGTCCCACAATTTGGGCACACACCTGAGTCTTGGGCAAAACCCAAGATTGTTGGCATCCTATTGTCACAGATGCTGGTATTTATAATGGGGTTCTAATCACAAAAACATGTGGAGAGGCTTGGTCTGGTCTGGATTACAGTCCCAGCTCCACCAATAGCTGGTTTTCTGACCTTGGCCCTGCTCTCTTTGGAACTTAGTTTAATTTATGCTTCTTTAAAATGTGTAGGTTGGACTAGACCCTGCCAGTGGTTTCTCTAGTTGTTTCTGGCTATCACTTTCTACAGTTTGGAAGTAAATGTCATTGACTATCTGAACAGAGGGTTTCTGGCCTTGAGAAGAAAGTAAAATAGAGCAGTCAGCTTAGAGAATTTCATGGCTCTGGGGAGGACATTTGTGGCAGCGAATACTAGAAAAAATATCTTGTTTCAAGGACTACTTTCCCCCTTTCTAGGTGCCGTTGTGTAGTGAACAACCTATTCAACTGTATGCTGGGTTCTGAATGCAAACAATGTTTGGGGGGAGAGGAGGGGCTTTAATTTGAAGATATCTCATTTATCTGTGCACATTTTCACTGAGGCCTGAACGGATAGGACTTCTCTGATGAATGATCGTTTGTTCCTGTAGCGGTTCTTTTTTTTTTTTTTTTTTAAGATTTATTTATTTATTTATGATAGACAGAGAGAGAGAGAGAGAGGCAGAGACACAGGAGGAGGGAAAAGCAGGCTCCACAATGGGAGCCTGATGTGGGACTCGATCCTGGGACTCCATCGCACCCTGGGCCAAAGGCAGGTGCCAAACCGCTAGGCCACCCAGGGATCCCCCTGTAGTGGTTCTTATTCTTGTAGAGATCTTTCTACTTACCTGGAGATTTGAAGGTGATGCTTGAGATTTGAACATAGGGACCAATCTAAATTCAGTAGCGAAGCTATCAGCAAAAACAGTCATGCATTGATTTGCCCACTTTTGTGAATCCTTTATGAAAGATTCTTTTTTTAAAATAATGTCTTTTCCATACTGTGATATTGTGATTTATGACAAGAAATATATATATGTGGTCTTTGTCCCGGTTTCTAGCATGGAGCTCCTAAAACATGAGGAATGTCCTGATGACAGCTAGAAAGGTGTCTCTCAGGTTAATGAGATGACTTGTGGAAAGCACGTAGGTAACCTAAGGATGGGGGCTGGGTGCCCCAGAACTAGCCATGTGGTCTGAGGGTTGGGACTTTTGGCCAGTCCCTCTTGACGTTCAGGGAGTGGTGAAGGATTGGGGATTTGAGTTCAGTTACCTAGGGCTGATGACTTTATGAGCCCTGACTGTGGAAGGAAGCCTCTATAAAAACCTAAAAGGACAGTTCAGAGAGCTTCTGGGTTGGTGCAAGTGCAGAGAATCCATGAGAGTGGTCTGCCTGGGGGATGGTATGGCAGTTCTTCCAATCTGGCTGTTCCTGAGTCATGACCTTTTATAGTAAGTAAGATATTTCTCTGAGTTTTAGGAGCTGCTCTAGCAAAGTAATGAAACCTAAAGAGGTGGTTGTTGCAACCTGCAAGCTCTAGCCTGTTGGTCAGAAGCATGGAGGGTAAGGTGGACTCGTGACTATCCCCTTAAGTGGAAGTGGGGGCAGTTTTGAAAGGCTCATCCTTCATGTCGTGGATGCTGGGCAGTGTTGGAACCAAGTTGAGTTGTGGGACACCCGGGTGGTATTGGAGAACTGCTTGCAGGTGTGAGGGTAATCCCCCCACCCCCACATTGGAATTAGGGCCCAGAACTCTTTCATATTAGTGTTCTTAGGTTTTTTATTTCTTTAAATACATTAAATGTAAATTTTACATTCTAGTAACTGTCCTATCTGAAGTCTTTGTGTGTCTGGTTCTATGGTCTGTTGTTTCTGCTGGTTTTTGCTTATGGTGTCTGGGTTCCTTGGCGTGTATTGAACTTAGGCTACCTGAGTTGAAGGTGGCTTCTTTCAGAGAGAATTTGTTTGCTCCTGTCGGGTGACCGGGAGCACTTACGAGCCCATGAATCACTTTTTTTTTTTTTTAAATTTATTTATGACAGTCACACAGAGAGAGAGGCAGAGACATAGGCAGAGGGAGAAGCAGGCTCCATGCACCGGGAGCCCGACGTGGGATTCGATCCTGGGTCTCCAGGATCGCGCCCTGGGACCAAAAGCAGACACCAAACCTCTGCGCCACCCAGGGATCCCTCATGAATCACTTTAATTCAACCTCTTAGCTTCAGATTTTTAAGCCACCTGGTTAGTGTGTGTCCAGCTGCTACCGAGTGTGAAGATTAGCTTTTTACTGATTCTCTTAAGACTTCCCTCAGCCTCCCCTCTAAAGTACCAAGCCTTTGAAAAAGACGTTCCCCCACTCCTGCAGGCTCCTTGAGGAAGGGGGTGGCTGTGTTTAGTTTACCCTTACAGCAAGGGTGTGATCCTTTTGGGTCCAGCTTTACACATGGTGCGTCTTCTGTTGGACGTCCCATCTCGGGCAGGCTCTGGATTTTGTCTCCTATCCCCTGAGACCTCCAGTGCTGTGAAAGCTCAGATCCATCTGTATTAGGCTAGTGTCCTCAGGACAAAAGCTGGCTGCAGTGCTCTGCTGTCTATGGAGGGTCCTACTGTTACTTCATTTCTGGCATCTAAGTTGACTTTTCTACTGTGTCATAAGAACATTTTTAAAAAGATGGTTTTGTATAGGTTATCCAGCATGTTGTAGTTGATCAGAAACAGCATTAATATAAGAAACGGAACTGCTGATTTTCTTAATTGTCAACTATGTTGCGGAAGATGAAGCCTTAAACGTCTATGTTCTGTACAGTTGTGGAGAGAACCCACAATGGCATTTGAATAGCTGTCTCTGCCTTTCTCTTCAGGTTTCCGTATATGCTGTGCCAGACAAGATACACCAGGCAGATTATGCCCTGGATGCCGCCGTGACGCTTCTAGAATTTTATGAGGATTATTTCAGCATTCCATATCCCTTGCCCAAACAAGGTAGAGATTTTGTACAGTTTTTGCAAATTGTGGCATTTAATGTTGTCAGCTATGGATTAAATCCTCCTTTTTTTTTTTTTATTTTATCCTCCTTATGTTTCTTTTTTTTTTTTTTAATTAATTTTTATTGGTGTTCAATTTACCAACATACAGAAAAACACCCAGTGCTCATCCCGTCAAGTGTCCACCTCAGTGCCCGTCACCCATTCCCCTCCAACACCCGCCCTCCTCCCCTTCCACCACCCCTAGTTCATTTCCCCGAGTTAGGAGTCTTTATGTTCTGTCCCCCTTCCTGATATTTCCCAACATTTCTTCTCCCTTCCTTTATATTCCCTTTCACTATTATTCATATTCCCCAAATGAATGAGAACATACACTGTTTGTCCTTCTCCGATTGACTTATTTCACTCAGCATAATACCCTCCAGTTCCATCCACGTTGAAGCAAATGGTGGGTATTTGTCGTTTCTAATTGCTGAGTAATATTCCATTGTATACATAGACCACATCTTCTTTATCCATTCATCTTTCGATGGACACCGAGGCTCCTTCCACAGTTTGGCTATTGTGGCCATTGCTGATAGAAACATCGGGGTGCAGGTGTCCCGACGTTTCATTGCATCTGAATCTTTGGGGTAAATCCCCAACAGTGCAATTGCTGGGTTGTAGGGCAGGTCTATTTTTAACTCTTTGGATTAAATCCTCCTAATTGGCATTCCTATGTTTATCTCAGTAGCCCTTTAAGTCCTGAAACTCCCGGCAGGGGTTAACCATCAGGTTGATCCTTCTCACCCCTCATCTATATAGTAAATTTCTAATAGCAGAAGAACTTGAAAAGGTTTCTGAGGCCCGTATCGTGGTGAGAATCTTATCTTCTGACTTTAAAGATAAACCCCGCTGAATTAGTGGGGAGACAGCAAAGTGTGGAAGCTGCATTTTTTTCCATTATTGGCACACGTTTGGTAGGGATATAAAGGATGCTCAATAAATTTTTCTTGAACACACAGAGGGTAAGGAAAGTGGGCTTTCCTTAAGTGGGCTTTTAAAACTAATGTGTTTGGGATTTTAGGTGGATGGGAGCCTGGGGCATCCCAAGGCAAGTGGATTAAAGTGGTTAAAGAGTTTTCAGTCCCACTAGAAAGGGAGTCAGGAGGCCCAGGGCCCACCTCTGAGACTGTCATGCAGCAGTAGAGCAACTCAGTGACTCTCAGAGCCTCTCTTTCTTGGTTGTGAAAAGTTCTTCCAGCCTAGAATGATTCTGCCCAAACCAGCTTGGCTTTTCTTAGGATCCCTATACCCATCCATTCTGAAAGTTAGTGTGTTTGGGCAATGTCTCACTTCAAGACAGCTAATAGATTTTTGTGTTGTTCCCAAGATCTTGCTGCTATTCCGGACTTTGAGAGTGGTGCTATGGAAAACTGGGGACTGACCACGTACAGAGAATCTGCTCTGTTGTTTGATGCTGAGAAGTCTTCTGCATCAGATAAGCTTGGCATTACTTTGATAGTGTCTCATGAACTCGCCCACCAGGTACACAAAATTTTGTTTTTAAAAAATTGTGGCAAAACTACACCTAGATTGCTTTTATGGGACAGAAGAGACTATTCATATTGACATACGAGTTGGATCGCTTCATTTTTGCTTTGCCTTTTTTCCATAGGAAAAACAATTTCTTTAAAGCATCAGGTGCCATGTTTTAAAATTACATTGAAACTTTTTTTTTACTTTGCAGAAATATTCTATAAATGTCATTCATACACTGACATCATACACGTGCAATCTTTCCTCCTGAATGCCTTATGTTTATAGCTGTGTAGAGAAGCCAGTCTCTGTAGAAATGTGTGAATAATCTGCTGTTTTCCTTTTAGTGGTTTGGAAACCTCGTTACCATGGAATGGTGGAATGATCTTTGGTTAAATGAGGGCTTTGCCAAGTTTATGGAGTTTGTGTCTGTCAGTGTGACTCATCCTGAACTGAAAGTTGTAAGTATTTACTTATTTTTAACAGGTTGATCTATCCTTTTATTCAGCTTTAGTGGAAAATACTTAATGATCTTCAATTATCGAATTCATTTTAACTCCCTGATAGTCTAGATAGGAATCGGGTTCCCAAAATGCTACTGAACTTCAGAGGTGTCACAAAGGCTTATTTCCAAACTGCATTCCTTATTTCCAAATCTGTGAGAGGTAGGAAATTATGTTAAATCTTATCCCACTTAATATCAGAGAAATAGAAGTAATGACAACTTGTCTGTTCCATCTCATTTTCTCAACCTTCAGGTTGCTCGCTGAAGGATTATTAAGTACAGATTGCTATTATTTCAATAGGATCCTACTTGCCAATTCAAAGAGGATCCTATTTGCTTTAGGTAACTGCACATTTGTTTATATAGGAGCCTACACTCCGAAGTCACAAACTGAAGGCTTTGGAACCTTTACATTTTTATCTTAAAAATCTGGTGTTTAACTTGTGAAAATCACATGCAGTAAAGTTTTTCTTTTCTTTCTTTTTTTTTTTTTAAGATTTTATTTATTTATTCATAAGAGATACACAGAGAGGCAGAGACACAGGCAGAGGGAGAAGCAGGCTCCATGCAGGGAGCCCGATGGGGGACTTGATCCCGGGTCTCCAGGATCACACCCTGGGCCAAAGGCAGACGCTCAACCACTGAGCCACCCAGGCATCCCACATGCAGTAAAGTTAAAAAAAAAAAAAAAGAAAGAAAACTGTATATAAAAAAAATTGTATATAAAAGGAAACAAAACTCAAAAAACAATCCTTCACTCTATAATTTTGATTTATGCATATATTCTCATTTTCATCTTCCTGGACACATAATTTAGTTATAATGTCTAACTATTACACTACGATGGATCATAAATATTTTCCCATTTCCACATAACCCTTAAAAATAAAGTTGATTATCTGTGTATGTTATTCTTTTGGGTAATATGCCCTAAGAAATCAGATTATACTTGGAGTTTGTTCTCCATTTTTTCTTTTTTCTTTCTTTTTTTGACCACATGGTTTTAAATCTAACTTTCTTTGCTTTAAAATAAGATGGTGATGTTGTAATCACTACACGCTTTAGTTCGTGGTTTGGCACTGTTTGGCTACAAGCATCATGTTTTTTTTTTTTTAATTTTATTTATTTATTCATGAAAGATATAGAGACAGAGATAGAGAGGCAAAGACACAGGCAGAGGCAGAAGCAGACTCCATGCCAGGAGCCTGATGTGGGATTCAATCCCAGGACTCCAGGATCATGCCCTGGGCTGAAGGCAGGTGCTAAACCTCTGAGCCACCCAGGGATCCCCATGATTTTGTTTTTAAGTTAAGCTCGTCTTCTAAAAGGTAGTTAAGATGAACAAAATCTAAAAATCTAAAATGTTCACCTAAAATTGTTTGTTGGATGCTCTTTAGCAACAGCAATGCTATTTTATTTTGTAAACTGTGTAAATACGGAAGAAGTTTGGGCCAGAAATTTGAAGTATAACCCAGACCAAACATTAATCCTTTCATATTTTTTATCTAAAATAGAAATCACATAAGTGACATTGTCTTTGTCTCAATAGGATGATTATTTCTTTGGCAAGTGTTTTGATGTGATGGAGGTAGATGCATTAAATTCTTCACACCCTGTGTCGACAGCTGTGGAGGATCCTGCTCAGATTCGGGAGATGTTTGATGAGGTTTCTTATGAAAAGGTAAAAATGGATTATAAGGGTACATTTTGGACACCAAACTGATAGACTTGGGTAGAGAGGTGATAGATAGGGTTGTGGGGTGGCTTTCCCTTCTTAAAAAACAACCAGATTGAATGCCTTCTATGCTGCCCCATGCTGCCTGGAGTTAACTCTTTAGAGCCAAAGTTGCAGTTTTATTTGTAATCCTGAAGATCTTATAGTTGTTTTTTTCCACTTTGTCATAAAGTGAAACTTGATGGCCTACAGGAACTCTGCCTCTTATCATTCAACAATAGGTCTTGATCGTGTATCATCAGGCAAACATTCCTGCCTCCTGTAGCTTGCCTTTCATTGCCTTCAGATGTGATGAGTACTGGGTGTTATATGTTGGCAAATTGAAATTAAATAAAGATTAATTATTTTTAAAAGTAGCCTTATAAAGTGGAAAAAAATGGTTTGTATTGTTGAACTGCAAAATACTGTCCTATGCGATGTGTTTAATAACAGAACTGGAAATGGTTGCTAACATTTGATGGGAGATTATACATAAAAAAATCTTTATCTGGCTTTTCTGGACAAGGAAAAAGAAAAAACAAGGATTCTCGTCACCCTGGTCACATGGTAGGGGGCAGAGGGCTGTGTATTTACCTTGGTGTAATGCAAGCTGAAGCTAAAGTCCTAGTTCTTCCTTCATGAGATCAAGGTTCTGCTTTTCCAATTCTCTTTCCATTCCCAACCATTTCTTTTGTCTTCAGCAAGGCAGAGAATGTCCTTTACCATGTACTTGGCTATCTTAAATGTAATATACAGAATAGTATTTCTTTGATGTTTTCATCAGCAGTGCACGGGAGATAAAAACAGACATACAGAGGTGTATCTCAGTGGAACAGACTAGAGAGCTCAGAGATAAACCCACACATATATGGTCAATTTTTTGTGTTTGAAAAAGAAGCCAAGAATATACAATGGGAAAAGGAGAGTATCTTCAATTAATGACTGTTCAGCTTTCCCAGCACCACGTGTTAAAGAATGAAAATGGACCACTGTCGTATACCTCTTGGAGAAAATAACTTGATTGAAGACAAAAAAACATAAAACTCCTAAAAGCAAATAAAGGGATAAAACTCCTTGACCTGTGACTTGGCAACAATTTTTTGTATGGGACACCAAAAGTGCAAGCAGCAAAAGCAATAATTAACAAGTAGGAATGTATCCAACTGAAATGCTTCTGCACAGCAGAAGAAATAATGCAAATGGAAAGGCAAACCTACAGGATGGGAGGAAATGTTTGTAAACCATATGTCTGATATAGGGTTAATATCCAACATAGATAAGAACTCCTACAGCTCAGTAACAATCTGATTGAATGCTGGCAGAGGAACTAAATTAGACACATTTCCAAGGAAGACCCACAAGTGGCCAAGAAGTATGTGACAAGATGCTCAACATCACTAATCATAAAGGAAATGAGAATCAAAACCACAGTGATCTATCATCTTGCACCTCTTAGGATAGCTATCCTGACAAAGAGTGTTGGCAGGGGTGTGCAGGAAAAGGCACCCTTGTGCACCGTTGGTGGGAATGTAAATCAGTCCAATCACAGTGGAAAATGAAGTGGAGTTTCCTCAATATTAAAACTACAACTACCTAAAAGGGCTTCTGTAGTGAGTGCACACGTAGGACAGCTCTGTTTCTCTTCATGCAGGACTGACCTCAAAAATAAAACTACAGTAGGACCTAGCAATTCTACTTCTGAGTATTTATCTGAAGAAAAAAATCCTAATTCAAAGGTAATAAACACTTTCAAATTCATTGTAGCATCATTTATAGTAAGTAGCCAAGGAAGGGGAACAACTTGTGTCCACCGAGCAATGAATGGATTTAAAAAAAAAACGTGATATGCACGTACAACAGAATATTATTCACCCTCAAGATAGAATGAAATCTTGCCATTTGGACAAAGTGGATAGACCTTGAAGGCATTACACTAAGTGAAATAGTCAAAGACGAATACCATAAGATTTCACTTACATGTGGTATTTTCAAAAACCACTCCATTTTGGGCACAGAACAGAGTGGTAGTGGTCAGAGGCAGGGATGGGCAAAATGGGAGAAGGGGGTCAAAAGGTACAAATTTTTACTTATAAAACTATTATGTCACTGGGCTGTAATTTACAGCATGTTCTGTAGTTGATACTACTGTATTGCCTACTGGGAAGTTGCTAAAAGTAAATCTTAAAAGTCCACATCAAAAGAAAATAAAAACAAGGGAATTGATGTTAGCTAGACTTAATGTGGTAAGTGGTGGTCACAGTAAATACAAATATTGAACCACTATACACCTGGAACTAATAGGTTACATCTAAATTATACATCAATAAACACTTAAAAAAAAAACCCAAACCAATCCTGTTGGCAGGGTGATGTACTCCATGTGGATATTCATGGATCTGTGCTTTGCCTGTCTGGTGTCCCCACCGTTCCCTATAGAGAAAAAGGAACAATCTAGGTCTTAAGAGGACATAAGAAATTCTCCCGTAAAGGGAGATTTTCTAATTACTTCTTAAAGGAAGAACCGGGGCTTCCTAAGAAGAGAAGGAAGTAGGAAGAGCTTTCTGGGATGATGGATCCTGATTGCTTAGGGGGTGAGTGGAAGAGAAGGGGAAAGGGGCAGGGGAAGGAAGTTGTATTTTAAAAAAAAGATGGAGGGGAAAAGCAAGGTCAATAGGAAAGCTTTTTTCTTTATTCTTGAGTGCATTGCCTCATTTATGTCACTTGTCCATTGGAGGCATTTGAATTTGGGGGTTCACAATCCACAGTAATGGGGGTCAAGAGTTGGGGGAGAGAGACTCTTAACACAGGAATGTAGGGTCACCAGGCCTTCTCTGCCACCTTTTCCTTTGTTCCTCCTGCCCTCTGTGCTCCAGGCTGCCTGTGCTCCCCCATCCCTTAACCGGTACCTCTGCTTCTATCGCTGCTTCTACCTGCCTGTCCCCACTGCTGGGCCACAGTGGCTGTGGGAAGGCAGGTGGTGCTTCACGTGTGGCTTCTGCGCCACTGTCCACTGACCTGTGAATAATGGGCGCTGGCCAATGATGTTAATTTGCCCTGCGGGGAGGCTTGGTTGCTGTTAGAGAATGATGGCCCTGGGGGCCTAAGAAGAGAGACCGTTCTGTTCAACCCTTTGTCTAGACAGGTCTCAGTTTTGTTTTTTTTTTTTTAAGATTTTATTTATTTATTCATGAGAGACAGAGAGAGAGGCAGAGACACGGGCAGAGGGAGAAGCAGGCTCCATGCAAGGAGCCCGATGTGGGACTTGATCCTGGGTCCCCAGGATCATGCCCTGGGCCGAAGGCGTCACTAAACCGCTGAGCCACTGGGGCTGCCCTATACAGATCTAAGTTGACCCACTTACTTTAAAAAAAAATTTTTTTTTAACCCATTTTCTTTAATTGGGTCACAAATCACTAGACATTGGAAATATTGCCGTAGTTGCATGTTGAAAGGACTCTCCCAAGATAAAGTGTGATGACAGAGGAGATGATTAAATTAACAATGACTTAATGTTGTCTTTTCAGGGAGCTTGTATTCTGAATATGCTAAGGGATTATCTTGGTGCCGATGCATTTAAAAGTGGTATTGTCCAGTATCTCCTGAAGCATAGCTACAAAAACACAAAAAATGAGGACCTGTGGAACAGCATGGCAAGTGTGAGTATGGTTTTGTTGAGCTCTGTTTGGGGTTGCCGGGCTTATTACCATGTTTTTGTTTTTGTTTTTGTTTTCTGCACTCTATTAATCCCTCTGAGAGGGATCATGAGTGTTTTCTACAGAACCAAGACTAACATGTTTGGTTTTTAGATTTGCCCTACAGGTGGCACAGAGAGGATGGATGGCTTTTGCTCTAGGGGCCCACGTTCATCTTCATCATCAGTAAGTTTTTCCATCTACGTGGGACCCCCTAAGCCCAGGTTTTTAACTCTGTATTCTTTGCAGAAAACCTCTGTGCCAGACTCTGAGGTTCTCATCATATCAATCTTATTCCACATAAGGTTGTGTGGAGACTGACCATCTTTTTACAACTTCTCTTGGATGCTGTCTCCACAGGGAAGTTGAATAGCATTCTTTGGTAGCCCCTATCGCTGGTCCTAATTAGCTTCGTTCTCTGGAAAGCAGTGAATGTCAATGACCTGTTTCTGTGGTGGACTGGGGCTGTCTCAGGCTGTGTGGGTCCTTTCCAAAGCTCTTCATTTTTGAAAAAAAAAAAAAAAAAAAAACAGGGCAGCGAGCATTCTAGAGCATCTACTATGTGTCAGACACGTGCTAAGCACTATTACCTCCTGTACTTCTTGCACCAGTCCAACGTGCAGGGTACTTCTATTTTAACAGATGGAAAAGTGAAATCTGAAAGCACATGCTCAGTAAACTGCAGAGTGGGGGGGGGTTGACTTTAGATCCAATTCATGTTTTTAATCGCTAAGCTGCGAAGAATTCATAATATTTGAGTCCCAAAATAACGTGTCTCATTATCTGGACTTGAAGAATATTTTCACAGGCACTAAAGGTCAGGTCTGGAGATTCAGCTGACTTTTACTCACCATATTTTCATGTTTTCTGGCTTTTTGGTTTTTAGAGACTGCTTTATTCAATAATTGCTAGTGATGTAGTGTTATTGTGTTACATCACAATAATTTTGTGATGTATTTTTATCCTTTTACTGCCTTTTAAATATTCTTAGGGGTAGCCTGGGTGGCTTATTGGTTTAGCACCTGCCTTCAGTCCAGGGCGTGATCCTGGAGTCCTGGGATCGAGTCCCACGTCAGGCTCCCTGCATGGAGCCTGCTTCTCCCTCTGCCTGTGTCTCTGCCTCTCTCTCTCTCTCTCTCTCTTTCTCTCTCTCTCTCTCTCGTGTGTGTGTGTGTGTGTGTGTGTGTGTGTGTGTGTGTGTGTCTCATGAATAAATAAATAAAATCTTTTAAAAAAAATAAATATTCTTAGAAGATTTTTGAGTTTCAAAGAATATATCCTCTTTTGGGTTTATGACTGTTGAGTATGGCCCATCTTGATGTTACCACTTGGGAGGTAGAGGCTATTGACTGAACAGTTTTTCCCCCACCTTGCTTGTGTTGTCTGAGCCAGTGTTGTTACATGGTTGTTGAAAGCCTGGCCACTTCGTCTCCCTGCCCTCCCTCCATTCACTCACGTGTCTGCTCGGTGCAGTGTGCCAAGCCCAAGGTGTGCCCAGGAGAACCACAGAAAGTACCTGCTCTTAAGATGTGACCTGCGTATGTAGAGGAAGAGAATGAAGGGCAAGCAGTCAGTGCTCTGAGGGGAATGCCATGGCAGGACACAGTGTGGGAAAGGGGGGGGGCCTGGTGAGCAGAGGAAGGGGGTGAGGAAAAGCTTCACGAGGGTTGCCAACAGGTAGTAGCCCTGTGAGCGCAAGCCTGGTCCTCTGTTAGACTTGGGCGAGAGGTCCTATAGCTGGTTCCTTCTGTCTCCATCAGCACTGGCAACAGGAAGGCCTTGATGTAAAAACCATGATGAACACGTGGACGCTGCAGAAAGGCTATCCCCTGGTAACCGTCACAGTGAGAGGGAGGAACGTACACATGAAGCAGGAGCCCTACAGGAAGGGACCTGATGACACCTCAGAAACTGGGTAATGTTCATGATGGAAAACTCATGCTGTTGCCTAGAGAACACCTGCCTTGTAGGATGGAACTTGATTTTTCAGAGTGCTTTTACCTTGACCACTAAAATAGTCCATCAAATCTCTGTATCCTGTAGAGTTGAGTTACACACCACCATCTTCCTGAAAGGATAAATGTGGCCTTAAACCTTGGTTCGTCTCAACATAACTGATAATGATGGTTTAAACATTCTCATGTTTTGTCGTTTGATAGGATGATAATTCCATTTACTGACTAGAAATGAACTCTGAACTAAGCCACGGCCACGAAATGTCTATAGTGCCTGGCATTTGGGTTGGAACTGATGGCATAAACACTTAGGTGATTTCTGGGGATTTTGAGAGAGACTGTTGTTTCTTGGAAGTCTGATTTAGATCCTGGAACCTGTTCATCAGCTTTAACACTTCAGAAGGCCATCACTGGAAAGGAGATAGTGCACCTGACTCACCCTGGATGGACAATACTTAAAAAAAAATTATTTTGAAATAATTTCAGACTCAAAAGTTGCAAGAGCACAAAGAATTCTCACGTGTTCTTTACCCAGATATACATATATGTTAACTCTTTACTACATTTCCAGTATCTCTCTGCCCCTCCCTCCCCTCCCTTCTCTCCTCTATAATTTTTAAAACCAAAATACGTATATAAAACCTAAAATATAACGTTTGTATATGTATATCCATGTATCATCCAAAAGAAGAGTTAAAAAACGAGCTCTCTATACCTTTGTACATGCTCTCCATATAGCACACATATATATATTAATGAAGTTTAATTAACTTACAATATCCTCTTTCAGGTATACATCACACGGATTCAATATATTTATACATTGCAAAATGCCAGTGATAGGTCTCACTTCCATCTGTCACTAAAGGAAATCATTACAAGACTATTGACCGTATTCCTTATGCTGTATGTTACATCCCATGACTTACTTACTTTATAAGTTTGTATCTCTTAACCTCCTTTACCTATTTCACCTCCCTGCACCACCCCCCTTTACCAACAATTTGCTTCCTTTATTTATGAACCTTTCTGTTTTGTTTTTCAAGTATACATATAGGTGAAATCATATAGTATTTGTCTTTATCTGTAGGACTTATTTCACTTAGCATAATATTCAGTAGGTCCATCCCTTGTTGCAAATGGTGAGATTTCATTCTTTTTTATGGCTGAGTAATATTCCAGTGTGTGTGTGTGTGTGTGTGTGTGTGTGTGTGTGTGTGTGTAGCACATCTTCTGTATCCATTCACCTATTGATGAACGCGGGCTATTTCCATAATTTGGCTTTATAAATAATGCTGCTATAAACATCGTGGGGTATTTATCCCTTCGAATTAGTGTCTTCATATTCCTTGGGTAGATACCCAGTAGTATGATTGCTGGATCATGGGGTAGTTCTACTCTTAATGTTTTGAGGGTACTCCATACTGTGTTCCACGGTGGCTGCACCGTTTGTATTCCCACCAAGAGAGCACTAAGTTTTCTTTTTCTCTACATCCTTGATAACAGTTGTTTCTTGTATTTTTGATGGTAGCCATTCTGACAGGTGTGAGGTGATATCTCATTGTAGTTTTGATGTGTATTTCCCTGATGATGAGTGATGTTGAGCATCTTTTCATGTGTCCGTTGGCCATCTGGCTGTCATCTTCAGAGAAATGACTATTCATGGCTTCTGTCCATTTTTTAATTGGCTTATTTGTTTTTTTGAGTGTTGAGTTTTAATAAGTTCTATACACTTTGGATACTAACTCTTTAGTGGATATGTCATTTGCAAATTTCGTCACTCATTCCATAGGTTGTATTTTAGTTTTGTTGGTTGTTTCCTTTGCTGTGCAGAAGCATTTTATTTTGAAGTAGTACCAATAGTTCATTTTTGGTTTTATGTCCCTGGCTTCGGGAGACATGTCTAGAAAAATGTTACGGTGGCAATGTCAGCGAAATTACTGTCTGTGCTCTCTTCAGGGATGTTTATAGTTTCAGGTCTCACGCTTAGGTCTTTAATTCATATTAAGTTTGTTTTTGTGTGTGGTGAAGGAAAGTGGTCCCATGTTCTTTTGCACGGAGCTGTCCAGTTTGCCAACACCACTGGTTGAGGAGACTTTTTCCTATTACTCCTTCCTCTTTTGTCAAAGATTAATTAAGCATGTGATCATGGATTTATTTCTGGGATTTCTATTCTGTCCTGTTGATCTATGTGTTTCTTCTTATGCCAGTATCATACTGTTTTAATTACTACCATTTTGTAATAAAACTTAAAGTCCAGTGTCGTGATACCTCAACACCTCAAAAGAAAGTTTTTCTTTTTTAAGATTGTTTTAGCTATTTGAGGTCTTCTGTGGTTCCATACACATTTTAGAATTGTTCATTGGAGCTCTAACAAATGCTGTTGGTATTCTGCTAAGAATTGGCATGAAATTTATAGTTCACCTTTCATGCCGTAGACACTTTAACAGTATTAGTTCTAACATTCCATGAGCATGGAATGTCTTTCCGTTTCTTTGCATAGTCTTGAATTTCTCTCATCAGTGTTTTATAGTTTTCAGAGTACAAGTCTTTCACCTGTTAGGTTTAGTTTATTCCTAGATATTTTATTGTGTCTGCTGCCATTGTAAATGAGATTGTTTTCTTAATTTCACATTCTGCTGTTTCATTATTAGTGTGTAGGAATGCAACAGATTTCTGTACATTGATTTCTGTACGCTGTGACTTCAGTAGATTTATTTATCAGTTCTTGTAGTTTTTATCAGCTCCGGGTTTTCTATGTATTTCTATTGTATCATCTGCAAATAAAGAGAGTTTTGTTTCTTCCTTACTAATTTGGATGCCTTTTATTATGTTGTCTAATGGCTGTGGCTAGGACTTAACAGTACTGTGTTGATTAAAAGTGGTGAGTGTGGACAGCTCTCTCTTGTTCCTGACCTTAGGGGAAAAGCTCTCAGTGTTTCATCATGGAGTATGATGTTGGTTGTGGGTTATATAGCATATAAGGCCTTTATTATGTTGAGGTATGTTCCCTTTAGATCTATTTTCTAGAGGGTCTTTTTTTTTTTTTATCATGAGGGGATGTCATACTTTGTCCATTGCTTTTTCTGCATCTATTGAAATGATAACACGGTTTATCCTTTTTCTTATTGATGTGACCTATCATGTTGATTTGTGTATGTGTGTGTGAATATTGAACCATTTTTGCATCCTGGGAATAAATCTGGCTTGATTGTGGTGTATGATTTTTTTTTTGATGTATTGTTGGATTCAATTTGCTAATACTTTGTTGGGGATTTTTGCATCTATATTCATGAGAGATATTGGCTTATAGTTTTTCTTATTTCTAATTGTGGTCTTTTCTTTTTCTCTTAAGATTCCTTAATATTTCCTGTAAGGCTGGATTGTGGTCATGAACTCCTTTATCTTTTGCTTGTACTGGAAGCTCTATATCTTTTTCCTTCTGTTCTGAATAATAACCTTGCGGGGTAGGTTATTCTCAGTTTTAAGTTTTTCCCTTTCAGCACTTTAAATATATTCTGCTACTCCTTTCTGGTCTGCAAATTTTCTGCTGAAAAATCAGCTGATAGTCTTAGGGTCTCTCTTGTATGTGACTTTTTCTTTTACTGCCTTTAAGATTTTTCTTTAATGGTTGATATTGTAATTGTAGTATGTCTTGATGTGAATCTCTTTATATTCCTCTTGTTTGGGGGTTTCTGTGCTTTTTGGAACTGGATGTTTATTTCTTTCCCCATGTTAGTGAAGTTTTCAACTGTTATTTAAGTTTTCTACCCCTTTCTTCCCTCTTTTCCTTCTGTGACCACTATAATGTGAATGTTTGTCACTTGATGTTGTAACCAGAGGTCCCTTCTATATTGCTCTCATTTATAATTATTTTTCTACTTGCCATTTTGATTGGGTGATATCCACTATTCTATCTTCCAGATTATTAACCTGTTCTATATCCTCTAATTTGCTGCTGATTGCTTATATTGTATTTTTCATTTATTATTCACATCTGTGACTTCTGTTTGGTAGTTGTTTTTTCTAGTTATTTATTGAAATTGTTGTATTTTTCCATTCTTAGTTCAGGGAACATCTTTATGACATTATTTTGAACTCTCAGGTAAATTACTTAGCTATTTCGTTAGGGTTTTTTTCTGGAATTTTTTCATTTTCTTCTGTTGGGAATATAATCCTCTGTATCCCTTGGTTTGTTTGACTTCATATGTCTACTTCTGCAAATTAGGTAGAAGAGCCACTTGTCCTGACCGGCTGTGGGAACATCCCCTGTGTGGGTTGCACGTGCCTGTAGCTTTGGCTCCCCAGCTGAAGCTGGAGTTGGATGGGGGAAGTGTCTTAGGGCAAACTGCACCAAGGCTGTCCTGGTGAGATGGCTAGAGCTGGAGTGGGTATGGGCCCAGGGTTCCCAAATACTCTGTGCTGGAGCTGCCCTAGTGGGACGGTAGGAGCTGGAGTGTGCATGGACTGGGAAGTTCTGGGGCGTTCTTTCCCTGGGCCACTCTGGAGAAACTGCTGGAGCTGGAGGAGATGCTGCCCTGGTAGGGTGTCTAGAGTTGGAGTGGAAACAGGTGCAGTCTGTAGCGTCCTGGGCTGTCCTGCACTAAGGCTGCCATGGTAGGATAGCTGGGGCCCGAGTGGGTCCTAGCATACTCTGCTGGGGCCATCCTGGCAGGATGACTGGAGCTGGCGTGGGCGGGGGGCCTTGGGGTTGCTGGCATAGCCGTAGGCAGCTGGCCCTGTAAACAGTGGTGCTCACCGGTGCCTAGGACTGCAGAGAGTTCTAGCAGATTCCACACTGTTGGGTGTATGCTTTAGAGTTAGTCAGTGGATGTCCTTCACTTACAATCTAGTTGTCCTTTAAATTGATATTCATTTATCATGTCCGGGGCAGTGGGGGGAGGGGGGTTGGGTGGGGGGTGTGTTGGGATGGGCTTCCTGTTGTTACCTGTCTCTGTCTCTCCTTCTCTGTGCGGTCCCTCTATCATTTGTTGTGTAGAAGCTATTTATCAGCCCTCAATTTTTTTTCAGAAGGAATTGCTCTATATGTAGGTATAGACTTGGTGTATCCATAGGAGGTGAGTTTAGTGTAGTCTTAAGCTGCCCTCCTGGATACACAGTAGCATATAATTCTTTTACCTGCAAATACATTGGGAACATGATATCCTGTACCCTGACATAGCTCAGTGTGATATTTCCATAAAAAAAGAACGTTCACTTACTAAGTACAGTATAATTATCAAAATTATGAAATGAAATTGATAGACTACTTTGATCCTCAAACTTGATTTCAACTTTTCCAGTTGTCCTAATAATATCTTTACCTGAGAGTTCAAAATAATATCTTTAGCCATTCTGACTGGTGATTTCAGCTTTTCCAGTTGTCCTAATAATATCTTTACAGCAAGAGGAAAAAAAAAAATCTGGTTCAGGATTCAGTATAGCTCCTATTGTATTGTCACACATGTTCAGTTAGTATAGTTTTGTTTTTTTTTTTAGTTTTTTTTTTTTCCTAAAAAAATGCCTCAACTTTTTTTCTTTCTTGCCCTTGGCATTTTTGAAGATTACAGGCTGGTTCTTTGAATAGACTGCTCTCCAGTTTTTATTTCCTGCTGTTTACTCATGATGAGATTTGGGTTGTGCATCATGGGAAGGAATTCCGCTGAAGGGATATTATATTCATAATAAATGATTTGGGAGTCACATGATGTCAATATGTGCCATTTATAGTGGTCATGGTTTTTAAGGGAGAACCTCTAAGCTCCAGTCAGCCAACCTCTGCAAAGGATGCCGGGGTTCACTGGAGCGAGCCCAAATTCCTAGCTATGCTGAAGAAGTCCAAGAAGAATGAGTCGTGCCTGACCCGGCATCCCTTGCAAAGCTGGAAAATGGGCTGGTGATGTTTTGACTTCGTGCCTATGCTCGTTTTGGTGCCATCTTTTAAACTAGCTGGCGTCTGGTGTACGATAGATAATTTAACAATTGTTTGTTGAATTGATTCAACAAATAATCTGTTCTTTCTTTAAGGGACCTGTGGCATGTTCCATTGACCTTCATTACCAGCAAATCAGACTCAGTCCAAAGATTTTTGCTGAAGACAAAAACAGGTAACGTATTGCAGAAGTGACTGGGTTAAGTCAAGAAGAAAATGGAAATGTGTAAGACTTAGTAAGTTTGTTTTACTATGTATCTTGGTTAAAAGAGAAGGATTAAGTCAACCTTCATATTCAGCAAATTCTTGGCTTCCGCTTTCTAGTGAAGATAGACCTTTCAAAATAGAGATTAAAGCAGTTGAATTATATAATGGCAAGAAGAAGCGATTGCTAGTGAAAATTCCCCCTTGGTTACACATGGCTGGATTAAATCATATGTAGGGCCTGCAATTGACTGCATTCCCCTCATAGATCTATAAATCTCAAAAAATAGGTGTCTAAAGCTAGTGCTGACCTGTGCCTATTGGAATGGACTTTTCTGGTTTCTAAAAGAAATGTGTTCAATATGAAACTCATTTCAGTATTAAAATCGTTCAATATTAGACTTGCCTTTAGTTTCTTTGTCCATTCTCTGATCAGAAAAGCTTTCATCAGTCAAGAGAGAAAATGGAGCTGTGATTTATTTTATTTGTTCTAGATGTGCTCATCCTCCCCGAAGAGGTAGAATGGATCAAATTTAATGTTGGAATGAATGGCTATTACATTGTGCATTATGAGGATGATGGATGGGATTCTTTGACCGCTCTTTTAAAAGGGGCGCACACGACAATCAGCAGCAATGACCGGGCCAGTCTCATTAACAATGCATTTCAGCTTGTCAGGTAATACAGACTCCTCAGGGGCTCGGTTTGTTTCTGAAAGCAGCTGCTGTTAGCATTCAAACACTGGATTTCTGAAGATGAAAATGATGGCTTGCTAATAAGGAGCTGTACGGTGTTTTTCCCTTAATTCTTTTTATAATCCAAGGTTGCTTTTAGTGATTAACCACATGTCTAGGTCTGCAGAGTAAGGTAACAGAAGTAATCTGTGTTTTAATTTTACTAACAACTTAGCAGATTGATGCCAAAGTATAGAAAACCAAGAGACTAACATAGTGACAAGCCCCTTTCCCTAAAGACTTATCCCGCAGCTTCTCTGGCCCTGCTGGGTCTTTCACATTTTTGAAGCCTTCTTAGAAGACACTGTGGCTCAGTACCAAGTTGTTTGCATTTTGTCTCTTGGATTAAAGGATTTCTCCCCGCACTCCTCAAACTGGATACCTAAACATCATAGAAGCTTTATGAAATATAACTTAAAAATGTGGCCCAACCAAATGATCTTCGAGTTGTTGAGGACCATGTTTGCTCTGATTATTTTTTTTGCCTTAGGACAATGGTTTTTGAGGAAGTGTGGTGCCCCTGAAAGTCACACTTCAGTATTTAGGCAGGACTCCAAGGAGAGTCACCCAGGTGGGAAGCAAGGATTCTATACTTCTCGTTTCCCATGTCCCTTTGTTCTAAATGTTGAGTTCTTTATTGGCTGGGCCTCTTAAGGTGGCAAGTAGCAATGGAAGGTAGACAGGAGTGCTTTATCTAGCTGTTTCTGCCTACCTGAGACTATTTCCCTCCGTAATATTATCGCTTAATTCTTGGAGGGTTTTGTACTTAGCATATGCCCTGCCACTGAGACTTTGAACACCTGTGCTCCATAATGAAGGGTTTTTATCTGTAGTCACTTTGTTTTTGAAATGGGGACAAGAATGGGTTTAATCCAGACCCTCAGACTTTTGACGGAGTGGCAGTCTCTCTGACCAAGATTACTGATTTTTGATAAAAATGACCATCTCTCTCTAGAAGTTGAACACACATTTTGTTGTTTCTTAGGGGGAAAGATGCTGACCTGTTCCGTTTTGTCTTTACCCCAAGTTAGCATTGGCTCCATTACTAGTCAAGAAACTTCCTGCGCAGTGGTAAATAAGCCAGTGTTATGTGTGGAAGAAAAGATACTTATATAAAAGTCACTATTAATAAGGGAGCATTTGTATCTGATTGAATGCTTGTTGGAGGATTAAAATAGTTTTCAAAACAAGTTGATTTCCTGGTTGTTGTTGTTTTATACTGTTAACCATGGTGTTTCTTGACCAGCAATGGAAAACTCTCAATTGAAAAAGCCTTGGATTTAACCCTGTACTTGAAACATGAAACGGAAATTATGCCGGTGTTCCAGGGTTTGAACGAGCTGATCCCTATGTATAAGTTGATGGAGAAAAGAGATATGAATGAAGTGGAAAATCAGTTCAAGGTAGAAGCCTTTACTGACTTGAGTGGCTACGTAACTGGTTTGCTTTTTTTGTGTGGGGGTGGGAAAGCATCCTTCCCATTGGGTATACATGTACGTCTTCATATATATTAAAAAAACATCAAAGTTAACTCAGTATTTGGATTAAATAGCAAAGATATTCTGACACTAAGACCCAGCACAAGAATCTGTACTTAAATTTTACAGATTTGTTATTCCCTTCTTTGTGCAAATCCTTTATTTCATCTTTACTTCTGTCTTTTGACAGTTACTATTTAACTTTTATTTTATTTTGTTCAAGTTAACATATAGTGCATTAGTTTCAGGAGTAGAATGTAGTGATTCGTCAGTTGCATATAACCCCGCCCCCCCGTGCTCATTACATCACGTGCCCTCCTTAATGCCCACCACCCAGTGACCCCCGTGCTCATTACATCACTCCCCGCCAGCAACCTTCAGTTTGTTTCCTGTAGTTAAGAGTCTCTTATGGTTTGCCTCTCTGTTTTTATCTTCTTTTTCCTTCCCTTCCCCTATGTTCATCTGTTTTGTTTCTTAAATTCCACGTATGAGTGAAATCATATGGTATTTGTCTTTCTCTGGCTTTTTGCTCAGCATCTTACCCTTTAGTTCCATCTAAATCATTGCAAATGGGCAAGATTTCATTCTTTTTGATGGTTGTGTAATAGTCCATTGTGTATATATACCACATCTTTTTTGTCCATCTGTGGAGAATATCTGGGCTCTTTCCGTATCTTTGCGAGTGTGGACGTTGCTGCTATAAACACTGGGGTCCAAGTGCCCCTTTGAATCACTCTTTCTGTATCCTTGGGATAAATACCCAGTAGTACAATGGCTGGGTCGTAGGCTAGCTCTCTTTTTAACTTTTTTGAGGAATCTCCATACTGTTTTCCAGAGTGGCTGCACCAGCTTGCATTCACACCAGTAGTGTAAGAGGGTTCCCCTTTCTCCGCATCCTCACCAACATCTGTCGTTTATTTGCTAACCTGTTCAGTTTAGCCATTCTGACCGGTGAATGGTTACTGACCATCATTTTGATGGTTACTCTTAAGATACTCCATGATGCAGATACTTGAGGATGAGGCACGAAATGGTTCTTTTTAGCAAAATGTTACAAAGTCCTGTTGTAAAATTTGCTCTCAGAATTTAATCCTGTAAGCTTAGTTTCAAAAGTTGGCAATTCATGGTGATTTTTAAATGAAGGTATATTTACTAAAAGATTGTTCCGCAAAATAGTAAAATCATTACTTCTTGGTTTTGACCCCTTTTATAACTAAAAATAAACAGAATTACATGTTTTTGGGGGGCACCTGGCTGGCTCAGTGGCTGCGTATCTGCCTCTGGCTCAGGTTGATATCCCGGGGTCCTGGAGTCGAGTCCCACGTCGGGCTCCCTGCATGGAGCCTGCTTCTCCCTCTGCCTGTATCTCTGCCTCTCTCACTGTGTCTCTTATGAATAAATAAATAAAATATTTAAAAATAAAAAAATTACATGGTTTTAAAAATAGGAGTTGGATTAAGCTTTAAAAATTAACCCCCATCTCCTGGGGGTGTATAGGCTTGTAGAAACACTAGATGGCTGGGGATGGAACTGGTGACACATGTGGCTTTCCCGCAGGCCTTTCTCATCAGGCTGCTGAGGGACCTCATTGATAATCAGACATGGACAGATGAGGGCTCAGTGACAGAGCGAATGCTGCGGAGCCAGCTCCTTCTCCTCGCCTGTGTGCGCAAGTATCGGCCCTGTGTGCAGAGGGCAGAAGCCTATTTCAGAGAGTGGAAGGAATCCGATGGAAATTTGAGGTCTGTGCTTACTGAACAACCAGCTAGTTCACATGAAGGATATAATTTCTGTTTTAGATCATCAGTGTTAAATGTTGGAAGAAAAAACAAGTATAGACAAGCCTGCTCTGCTGTATTTTTGGGGAAAGTAAATTGCTTTTTACGATTGGTCTGTGTATCTCTCAACTTTCTGTTTTAAGAAATGCCGGGTGGGAACTTCTATCTATAAAAGTCAAATATCTAGAGAGTTAAAATAGGATTAGGATAATTCCCATTTAATAGAGGCAAGGATCAGAACTGAAACAACCGTCCTGGATGGGGACGGAGGCAGTGCGTGCCATAGTAATAGTTTCTTTGGGCATCCAAAGTCCCTTATAAGGTGTGTATAGTAGTTGTTGATACTGTCCTAAGCTATGTAGGATTTTCCTGTATTTGGAATTTATTCTTGGACTTTTATATTTGTGGCTCAAATCTCTCTAGGAAATATTAGGCCAACAATATACATGGTTCCATTTAAAGAAATACTTCCAAACAGTGATCCTGTTGATTCGTTGACTTTTGTTCATGGATTACATCTTGAGTCTAGTTGGAGTTTCTTTCTTTTGGCTTAAGACGTGGTCATCTTCCGTCCTCCAGCATCATTAAAGTATGTTAGATACGTAGGTATTGATCAAAGAGGCTGTTCACATTGTTTTTGAGAAGGGTACTTGAAACCTAATACTTTGTAGATACTTTCTTGTGCCTCTTTTATAAACTCTAACTGAAGGAAAGAGGTTTTTTGTTGATATTTCCAGGCATGTTGCTCTGATCACTGGGGCAGTTTATGAGTTTGTAACTGGTCACCACTATACATCCAAACACACTTCCTGTCTCCCAGACTCTCACCAGGTCCCTTCTTTTCCACAGCCTTCCCAGCGATGTGACCTTGGCAGTGTTTGCTGTTGGGGTCCAGAACCCGGAAGGATGGGATTTTCTTTATAGAAAATATCAGTCCTCTTTGTCTAATACTGAGAAAAATAACATTGAAGTTGCCCTCTGTGTTAGCCAAGATGAGGAAAAGCTTCAGTGGTGAGTAATTAATTCGTGTTCACGTGGCCAAGAGGAGTTAAATGAGCTCAGATCCTTCTGACATCTCTTCTTCTTCTCTTGGCCCTGGCCTGGAATTGCCTTTTCTGCTGGGAACATTTTATTCAAGTGGGCATCCATCTAATGAGTACAGTAATTAATTAGAAGCAGGTGTTAGAAAAATATTTAAAGGAATGCATATTGTGTGTCTTTAACGCATTTAGAAATACATACCAGATAGGCCTTTCTTACCTATTTTCTCTTATGAACAGATTATAGGGGAATTGGTGTTGTAAACACTATTTCAGTGTTTTTATTATGTACCTATAGCAACTTGATGAGTGCTCTAGTCACCTATTTATCTTGTCTTTATTATTGACAGATTGACTTTTTTCTTTCACACCTTATTTTATTGAAGTAATTCATAACTTTTCCAGGGGCTCTTCATTGTTAACATTTTCTCTTAATCATTCTAGGCTACTAGATGAAAGTTTTAAGGGAGACGTAATAAAACTTCAAGAGTTTCCACATATTCTTAGAACTGTTGGCAGGAACCCGGTGGGATATCCATTGGCCTGGAAGTTTCTGAGGGAAAATTGGGATAAACTTATACAAAAGTAAGTAGTGCCAGAAATTGTGCTATGACTAGAAAAGTCCATTAACCTGCCTGTATTTTAGCTTTGTTTGTAAAACAATAGTGGTAGTCTAAATGGATTTTTTTTGATTGAAGATAGCACGTAGAGGTCCTTAAAAAATTATTCTTAGCACTAAATTTGTTTTAGATTTTCTAACTAATGCATCTGAAGAGTCAAGTATTCCAGTCCATCTGGAACAATCCTTTTCCATACCCACGGGCCTACATGAAGCCCTCCTGTTCACAGTTCAGCTTACACCATGGGTTAGTACTTGGACTTGCTTGGACCTGCCCTTAGCTAGCTCTTGGAGCAAGCCTCTACCACTTACGTTTGGGTACTAGATCTTTTGTTCAGTGGTTAGTGTATTTAGTTTTTACACCTAACTATATCTTAGCACATTGGGAGGGTAGGTATCACGTTATACATTTTTCATGCCTAAGCAGTTTTTAGTTAAATGCTGTATCATATAGAAGGCACTTAAAAACACATGTCGAATGAATAAATATTTTATGATACATCTTGACAATTTCCATCTCCAGGTTTGAACTTGGCTCATCTTCCCTAACCTCTATGGTAATAGGAACAACAAATCAGTTCTCCACAAGAGCACGGCTTGAGGAGGTAAACAAAAGTTTATTAAATTTAAGTGACAATTAGCTAATAAATAGGGGGGTAGACCAAGTAAGGGTCTGAAGAGGTAGGGATGGATTTTGTCACCTGTTAGATGTCTGTTTTGGATGCCGTGGTGTTTGGACATCAACCAAAATCAGTTACAGATAAACTGTTGAAAACTATGCCTTTTCCTCAACACGTAAAGAAGTCTTAGCTCTGCCATTGCATGTTTTAGGGCTTAAAAAAATTACTGGAGACATTTAATCTGTTTGTAGGATATTAAAAGTGACCATCACAGGTACAAATGACCTATGTGATCATCCACCTCTTGTGGAGGAGGCAGGTCTGGAATCTTGGTTCTCTGTTCTCTGGATTCAGGGTTTTCTGTTACTTTCTTATATGTGGTGTCCTTTCAGAAAGAATTTTACGCAACCGTACAAGGTCCATATATAAAAGAAATGCTGAATTTTTAAAAAGCTGCATACTTGACAGAAAGAGGTATCTATGTAAGGGATTTATGCTGAGGATAGTTTATTGCAATTGTACCCTAAATGGACCACTGCTTCCTAGCAGTCTAGAAAAAAAAAATGAAAAAAAACACTGAGTTATTCTCATTATCTAGTAAGAGGGAACCATGGAACATACAAGTTTTCCACAAAATCAGACTTTCAGTCTTCAACTTTGAGGAATTTGATGTCTGGTTCATTGTTGTGTGGTGTCCCTTTTATAACAATGTTTTCTAAAGTTGTAGGACAGATTTTACATGGCTTTAAAAATAGGGGCACCTGGGTGGCTCAGTGGTTGAGTGTCTGCCTTTGGCTCAGGTCATGATCCTAGGGTCCTGGGATCAAGTCCTGCATCGGGCTTCCCACAGGGAGCCTGCTTCTCCCTCTGCCTCTCTGTCTGTCTCATGAATAAATAAAAAATCTTTAAAAAAAGGTTGCAACAGACAAAAACTGAGAACCTAATACCAATCTTTTTAGGAACAGTTCCATTGTATAGTCTGGTTGTACCATGATAGAGCTTGATACAGGGAGAATGCTTTGAAAATGCAAAAGAAATGTCACATCCCTTACCTTCTCTCTAGTTTTTATTTAGGGTTGTAAAGTTGCACATGATGATTAAAGATTGACCTCTAGTGAGGTCTACAGAGAGCAATTCTGTGTGATGAAGACCAGTCATGGTCTATGAGTAGACAGCTGTCCATAAACCGGATCTGTTGCAACAGACCATTTCATTCAGCTACTTGCTTGTTCATTTGTTTTTTCATTGATTCTTTAGAGACCTCTCACTTTTACTATAAGGCTGACGTGCTTTTAGATTCTGGGGCTATGACCATGAACAGAGTAGACAAGCCCTTGCCTTCACAGAGCTTCAACTCCACCGAGAGAATCAGTTACAAATTGATCGAAGACAGGCAGCTGCTGTGTCAGACAGACATAAACTCTGAAGATGAATGAGGCGAGGTCAGGAGAGTTCTGAGTAGAGACTGAAGGAAATGTAGGTGTCTGTTGTGGGCGGAGGAAACATCAGGTGCAAAAGGCCTGAGGCATGGAAATGAAGGAGGCTGGGATGTCCTCAGAAAGGAGAGCGTCCTCCAGACAGGGAAAATGTAGGAGTCAGTCTACCCTTCCTGGCCTCACATCCAGTTCATCCCAGAGTCTTGGTGGCTTGGCTTCCAGCATCTGTACCGTATCTGTCCCTTGTCTGCTTTTACCCCACCCCAGGCCCTTCTCAGCCCTTGCCTGGCCTATGGTGATAGCCGTCTGCATGGCTTCCCCCTTTGCCAACACCAAGCCATTTTCCACACTTAAAACTGAAAATCAGCCCATGACTGACCCCTCCTTGAAACCGTACCTGTTTATCTTGGAATAAATTCCAGAACTTTCCTTCCTATGTACACAAGACTATGCTGACTGGGCCATGTCTCCAGCCAATTATCACACATTGTTGTGTGTCATGGTCATGCAACCCTTGAGCCACTCAGCTGCCTCCTGCTCCTGGACAAGAAGGTGTTCTCCCATCTCCAAGCCTCTAAACTTACCTCTGCCTGGCTTTCTCTTTCCCAAACTTGGCAGTACAAGGGCTTGTTTTATCATTCAGAGGTCCCAGGTCCCATGTCACATTCCCATACTACCCTGTCTAAAGCAGGCTACCCCCGCCCCACTCTCATTGCCTCTGTATTTTGTCCACAATGGCATAAATATATATATTTTTTAAATTTCTATTTTATTTTATTAAATAACATATATATATATATATATATTTTTTTTTTTTTAAGATTTTATTTCTTCCTAAGACACAGAGAGGCAGAAAGAGAAGCAGGCTCCTTGTGGGGAGTCCGATGTGGGACTCGATCCCAGGACCCCAGGGATCTTGCCCTGAGCTGAAGGCAGATGCTCAACCACTGAGCCACCCAGCTGCCCCCCACAGTAGTATATATACAGTAACTGTACTTTACTGTTTGTTGTCTTCCCAGGTAGAGCATAAGCTCTATGAGGACGGGGGCTTGCCTGATCCCTCGCCTCCTCCTCAGTGTCTAGCACAGTAATTAAGCCAGAGGGATGAGTACGTGCCAGAGTAAAGGTTCACAAATCAGTAGATGAGATGGAGTCCCTGGTACATGCTGGAAGTTATATGGATAAAGTGCAGAACCCATGTCCTCACCAGGGCTCTGCAAGGGAGAGCATGTTCTTAATTTAAAAATAGGGAAACAGAGTCCCAGAGAAGTTAAATCATTTACAAAGGGTCAAACAAGTTAGTAGGATGAAAATGTGGTGTTTTTTTTTTTAATACCTCTATATCACACTGCTTATTGCACTGAAAACATTCTCAAGGAGGCAGGTTTGAATCCAATGCTCCATTGAGATGCTGCATATCCCAAGGTAGATGAACATAGGAGAGAGAATTTGGGGTCAGGAAAAGTTTGAGGGTGAGGCTTATCAGTTGGCTTAGTTCTAGCTCTTACAGGTTTTTGTTTTTAAGTGGTACCGTCATGAAGGGCTCCTTCTAGATTTTTTTAAATAATTTGAAACTTCTTAAATTATTTAATAATTAAACACTTAAGTAAAATTATGGTGATTGGATTGCTGAAAAGTGCCCACAGTTGTTTGAACTGAATATTTTTTTTTTTTTAAATTTTTTTTTATTTACTTATGATAGTCACAGAGAGAGGGAGAGAGAGAGGCAGAGACACAGGCAGAGGGAGAAGCAGGCTCCATGCACCAGGAGCCCGATGTGGGATTCGATCCCGGGTCTCTAGGATCGCGCCCTGGGCCAAAGGCAGGCGCTAAACCGCTGTGCCACCCAGGGATCCCCTGAACTGAATATTAATCTTGAGTCTGAGAGTACGGAACAGTGGGCTGAGCTAGAGCGAGGGCAGGACCATGAGGTCCATGTTCTGTAGGTTGTACAGCAGGAAGACAGGCCTTTAGCTCATTGAAAAGTTGTCTTGGGATACAATTTTAGAACAACCCTGAATCACTCAGAATTGGAATTTGACCTTTTACAAGCCTATTCTTACCTTTCTCTTATTCCCAAACTTAAAAATATGGTATTATAACATAGATTTGGAAGGAATGAACTGTTTGGAATCCATGCTGAACAAGTAATACATCTTGGCCCAGACTGACTTCCTGTTTGCAGTCAAAAATATATGGATTAATGTTGTGAAAACTTAGGGGACAAGGTCAAGAATCTTTTTTTTTTTTTTTTTGTAAGATTTTACTTATTCATGAAAGAGGGAGAGAGGCAGAGAAGCAGGCCCCATACAGGGAGCCCCATGTAGGACTTGATCCTGGGGCTCCAGGATCACACCCTGGGCCCAAGGCATGTGCTCAACCGCTGAGCCCCCAGGGATCCCAGGTCAAGAACCTTTTAAGGTGAAACTGTACTACGATAGTCAGTGCTGTTGCAGAGCCGGACTATTTCTCACGTGAACCCACAGGAGTTAAGAATCCCAGAGATGAAATAAGAAACAGCTGTCTCTTATCTCATTAAAACCATGGGCAACTCTGTGGATTTTATCTTAGAGGAACAATACATGAATTGTGGATGAGGATTAAAAAAAAAAATTGGCAAGGTTTCAGGGATTACCACCATAAATTGCTAAGAAGCCTTGTCCTTGGTGTTTCTCTAAAGATCTACAAGGCCAGGCCCATGGAGGAAGACTGCACTTGTGTGGTTGAAACCGTTTAAACTGTTTTGCTTGGCAAAGAAGATAGTCTGCACATTGTGTTTTTTAGATACCATGTTTAAAAAAATTAGCATCTGGGTGGACGCAGCAACACATATTAATACACCGAAACCCTAATTATAAAATGGTATACAGTCAAGTCTTTTAGGGCCTGGCAACTCTGAGTAAAAAAAGCTAAGGAGAAAAATACAGAACTTGGCATCATGAGGCATGAGCTCATTGCATACAGCATAAGTTTATGTGTGTAGAATTGTACCCAGACACCAGGCACTGCCTTCTAAGTAGAATTTTTGACAAACGCTGGAATTTTGGCTTCCGTTTCCTTTTAACTAGCCCCAACTTACATTTGTATACTATAAGAAAACAAATTTTTAAAAAATCTGGTTTTTCCTTACAAGGTGAAAGAATTCTTCAGCTCTTTGAAGGAAAATGGTTCTCAGCTACGTTGTGTCCAGCAAACAATTGAAACCATTGAGGAAAACATACACTGGATGGATAAGAATTTTGATAAGATCAGAGTGTGGCTACAAAGCCAGAAGCTTGAACTGCTCTAACAGCCTGTTCCTCGCTGGTTCCTGTATAATCTGTGATGTCGTGGAATGCAATTATTTTCAAATTAGGGATGGCTGTTGGGGCTCCACTGCAGACACTTCCTTCTTCCTTCTTGATCATTTGACTATTCCTGTGAAAAGACTGGCTACTCAACTGTCCCATCGATGGGTTACTGCTACTGTGTGTTTTATCGATAGGTGTCGCCCTGCAATGTAAACCCAAGGGGTGGGGTCCCTACTGTGTAGGGCATCCTACTCCTTTTTCACCCCTATCCATAAGCCTTGTGCTTTCCAAAGCCGGGCTTGCCACATGGATGTCACCCATACACTGTTGAGTCATTGTCCTCTAAAGACTTGTGAATCGTAGGGACCACTGAATCCAGGGGCTGACTTGGAGGCTCGTGTCCTCAGGCTTGTGATTTGCTCTCTTTTGGTCAGTTTCTCAGGAAGGCGGATGGGAACTGGGGTGGGAGAGAGTAGGTGGGGGTGTTTGTTACCCTGGTTCCCTTGAAGGATGCCCCAGGCTGACGTCCACCGAAGCTAGACCTGGGAGGTGGCCCTCTTTCCCATTTGGTATTTTCCTCATTTGGGTGAAGTGAGAGCCTGGCTTTCACTGGTCCTGGCAGTACTCGTGGGTTGCTTATGTCCTCCCCACACCTTTGTTGAGAAAACACAACTTTTATGGAACTCTCCTCAAATAATCCTGATTTGAGTATGTGGTCTACTTCCTCAGAGACGCTGACTGATCAAGTGTCCCTCTGAAAAAGCAGAGTATGTTCAGGTCTAGAGGAGAAGACTTTCATTTGAAGTTGAACCTTGAAGCTGTTGATACTTAGGTAGGTGATGCTTCCTCTCGCTCCTTCAGCCCAGTTCGTAATTCCCCAATAATTTCCTACTGCCACTAGGGCCTCGCAGAGTCTCCCGTAGATAATGTACTGTAAAACTGAAAATACTTGGTCATAATTAGCTTAAGTGTGGACAATGTGTTGTCTTTGAAGTCTTTAATGAGTTTAACCGTACTGTAAAGTTTAAAAGCATATGATATGAAAAAATGTCAGTGTGCTCTAACATATGTGGACGAGAGTGACTTCTGGACATAAATGTGTTTACAGTTCTATTTTTATATGTATTACATGGTAATGAAACCAGAAATCGCTGGTAATTTCCACCCCCCCATGATTAACCTTCTAAAAGACACACAGAGCCAAGATTTTACTGTAAAATATTTTAATTGTGTTTTGTACTTTGATTTAATGAAACATGGAAATAGTGGTTTTCATTTTTGGTCAACCGAGGAACCTATTTTAATTTGCTTTTGGGAAAGTCCATTTCCTAAATAGATACAATATTGCTACAACAATGTGCAAATACCTCTTTGGTAATAAAAGTTGTCTTATTTTCCTTGAAGCAGACGTTTGCAATGATTTCCTCCTAACCGGAAAGGTAGAAGAGGACTCTGATTCTCTAGCTTAGTCTAGTCATCAGTAATTATCAGGAAACACCCAAGTCTTGGAGACCTTTCCAACGCACAAAAGGGCCCGCTGACAGTACCTTTTGTGTTTACTCTTACAGGCATGTCTTAAATCTTTGGATTTAAAAGTACTTCTATATATGCATGGAAATCAGTAATACTGCAGCCACTTCCCTACACACACATCTGCGAAGGCCAAGGTTTCATAAAAAACAAAATAAAAAACTTTTATGCTACCTACTTAGAAGAATTAGAAATACAATTGAAATCCCACAGGAACAGTGTTTCTTTTTTTGGGGGGGGGGCTTGTTAGTGCCTTGAAAATGCTGTTTAGTCACCCTAACACTGGCTTCTATTTCCCAGATTTAGAATAATAGAATAATGCCTGAATCTCTCATGGGATAGATACACCGCACTTTGGCCGAAGTTTGAAATCCTATAGGTGTGTTCATGAATTGTAGAAAGAATTTTTGAAGAGAAGTAATAGAATTTATGCTCCGTTACAAGCAGCTGTTCTTTCTGCTGCCCTCCCCTCCCTTTAGGACAGTATCGGTGATAATTATTTTTGCTGAAGTCAACTAAGTTCTAACAGAAATGTAAAATACATGCTAAGGAAGGCTGTCCTCTCTGACACAAACTCCAGTTTTAGGATATGTACATGATAACCTTTTCCTGCATTCAGTATCAAGAAATGAAGTATTTGCCAAACTCCCCCCAAGGATATCAGTGCTATATTCATAAACAATTCGTTCCAAAAGATCTGAGAAACCAAAGTTGTAGACATTGGAACCTACTTCTTGAATTGCTGTGGGAGAAAAGTTGATTTTTAAATTGCAGGTAGCTTTTTTTTTTTTTTTTAAAGTAGAAGTTTTGGTATTTGGTAAACCTAACTTCCATAAAGCCAGATGGTATACAGTGCACAGACTAAAGTGGCAATGGCTCTAAGCACATGACTGCTGCTCTGCCTATATGTATCAAAAGTGGAAAGCACAGCTTAACACAGTAACCCCAGGGAGGTCAAGGCATATGAATAGTCTTAAGGATTAGATTTTACTATTAGAACTTGTTACGTTCCAAGACAAAGAGTCTGCATTTTGCCCTTCTGACTTGATTCAAGTCTCAGGATCTTTTATGCTGGCTCTAAGGTACAAAAGTCCTAACTTCTGGCAAAAAAAAAAAGAGTACTGGGTGCAGCGCATCCTGGTCTGTCCAGGTTATCTATTAATTTATTAGCAGCCCAAGAGGAGATATGTGCCCAATGTACAATACTTTAGGTCTGACTTATACACATTAACCCAAAGAAACATCAAATACAGTTCCAAAGCCCGAGAGGAAAATGGGTAATGAGAAATCAGGACATTAAACATGTTCAAAGCATTGTTTTCCAAATGCTAACAACAAAAGAATTAAGTGCAATCTGAAATACTAAGGAGATTTACAGGCACTGTGTGTAGAATGTGCAAAAGTTTACAAAGGATTTTCCTTCTTTTATGTGTTGCTTTAAGAAACTATCAAATATATCTCATAGAAATATAAAGTTCCCATCTCTCCCAACTGAAGGCAATTTTTAAAAACTCAAAGTTTATCAATACTCAGTACAGTAACACAGATGAACCACACACATTCATTTTCTTTCTGGGAAAAGAATAACCAATGTTTAGGATGTCAAGACTCGACAAGTAACACTGTCTAGAAGCCACCCAGAAAAAAACTGCTGTTGTTCAAAGCCCTTTGTCCTTCAAAAGTCACCATCCACCAGCTGAAGATTTTATAGGCCGATACCTTGAAAAATTCAAAGGAAAAAAAAAATCCGGTAAACCATTTGATGCATAATTTTCTTCATCTAGACACAGTAGATTTAACATTTACCAGAAGCACTGTGTAACAGATGGCAACAAGGAATTTCCTATAAGTAACCATAAGAATGTTCTTAGAAAATGCTAGAATTAAGAAAATAGAAAACCTGTAATTTGGGTGAAGATCTTCAGTATAGTTCTAATAAGTATACTTTTCTTGTTACAGGAAATAAGAGACCATGATGAGAGAGATACTAAGCCAATCTAACCTACGTTTTTATTTTCTTTAGGCTTTGGTCAGCCAGCAGTTTTAGGTCTTATTTTAAGCCATCAAGCCTTACCGTTAGAGAAGAGGAATCACTTAAGAATTATAAGGGCTCTCAACATACAAGTAGAATTAAACAAAGTACTTGACTTTGACCACTTTTGTTTATCTTAGTTTTGCAGTCTTTCGTTTTTATTCAAAAAAACCCCGTCACTTCCAGTAGACCAGATGGGGTACTCCTGTCCAGCCCACCATGGGTTGGTATTTTGGTAATACCAGCATCATAAGGACCTCTCTCTGTAAGATGGCTTTGTCAGGCTAGGTGGCTTTGTCTCAGGAACCCGTAGTCACAAGCATTTGGGTTTCAGACTCAGCTAGACTTACACAGTCATTTTCTTTAAGAGCCTGGCCTGATATTTTAAAGGGCTCTTAATCATAAGATTGCTATTTTTAAACACTCCAATAGCACATGATTCCATTTCTTGCTTTTCAGCAAACGAGCCTCTAGACACTGCCATGTGCATTTGATGCCAACAGTATAAAAAGAACATGAATAAGAAATGGGCTTAAGTTTCCCAGGCCTATGACACAGGTCTGTAGAAGGTACGGTTGTCTTCCATTACAGCAAACATCCAACTTACCAAATAGCGTGAACTTTAACTTGCATTTTTTTCATCAGCTTTGGGCTTGGAAGTTTCCTGCTTTGCCTAAAAGGGAAAGCGGACCATCACTGAACTTTTTCTTTCCTGGATTAGGTATCAAAAAAGCCGATCTAGCAGAAGAGGCTTAAGAGAACATGGGCTTTTCAGAATTAAAGGGTCAAAAGATGACAGGTCAGTGGAGGAAAAATAGATGGGCCTTACCTAAGGATTTCCTTTTCATTTAACCCAAACTATGAATTGTTCTCCTTTAAGTGATTTAAAATTTTACTTTTTTTTTTTTTTTTTTTTGAAGGCTAAGGTAAGTGAAGAAAAACACAGGTATTTTTGGATGGGATTCATTCATTCTATTGTGATCAGTTCTCTTACTTGGGGGGCACTGTGGGGCAGCTAATCCACTGAGAAAATAATCTGAGATACAAGTGTATGAGCAAGTAATAATCAAATCTGGCTTCCTATGTCCTTTATGGGTTTCATTCCTTTTTGAGGTATAAATTGACTTATACCTTTAGTTTCAAGTAATACAACAATGATTCGGTATTTGGGTATGCTGCAAAACGATGAACACAGTAAGTATAGTTAACATCATTCACGGGTAAACATTTTTTCCCCTTGTGTTGAGAACATTTAAGACCTCAGCATATTTCAAATGTGCAATACAGCGTTGTGAGCTGTAGTCACTATGCAGTACAATATATATTCACATGATTTTGTTATTTAAAATTTTTTCTTCTGACTTTTACCCTTCTCACCCACCCCATACCTGTCTCCCCTTTAGAAAAAACCAACTGATGAGCTCACCTTTTTGTTTTTAGATTCCCCAAATTAGTGAGATCATGTGGTATTTATCTTCTTCTGAATGACTTACTTCACTTGCCATGATGCTCTCAAGATCTATTCGTGTTGTCACAGATGGCAAGATTTCCTTCTTTATTATGGCTGAAGAGTATCCTATTTACTTATACATACCACATCCACTTTATCCATACAGCCATTGATGGACTCTGCGATTGTATCCATTTCTAGGCTATTTTAAGTAATGATGCCATGAACATAGCAGTGAATATATTTTCCTAATTTTTCAATTTCTTAGGCTAACTTCTATTCTTAATTTTTTTAATCACCTCCATACTGCTTTCTCCTTAGTGGCTGCACCAGTTTACATTCCTACCAACAGTAGAGGAGGTTCCCTTTTTCCCACATCCTCACCAACACTACTTTTTGATAACAGATATTCTAACAGGTGTGAGATGATATGTCCTTGTGGTTTTGATTTGTATTTCCTTGATGAGTGATGGATGAGCACATCGGAGGCATGTGCCTGCAGGCCATTTGTAGGTCTTTGGAAAAATATCCATTGAATCACCTGCCCATTTTAAAATTATGTTGCTTGCTTTTTTGCTATTGAGTTTTAGGTTTTTTTTAATATATATACATTTTTGGATATTAACCCCTTAACAGATGTAGCATTTGCAAATATTTTTTTTCCCATTGGGTCTGTTGTCTTTTCATTTTGTGGATGGTTTTCTTTGCTGTGTGGAAACTTTTTAGTTTCATCAGGTCCTTCTTGTTTTGCTTTTGTGGACATTGCTTTTGGTGTCAAATCCATGAAATCTGAGCTAAGCCTAATGTCAAGGAGCTTACCACCTATGTTTCCTTCTAGAAGTTTTATGGTTTCAGGTCTTCAATAAAAAAATGTTATTGAAGACTTGAATTTAAGACAGGGGTCCAGTTTTCCCAACACTACTGAGGAAACTTTCCCTTTCCCCATTGTATATTCTCGACTCCTTTGTTATAAATTGACCATATATGTATGGGCTTATTTTTGGGCTCCTCCACTCTGTTTTGTTTATCTATGTGTGTGCATTTTCATGCCAATACCATTTCTGTTTTGATTAGTATTGTAATGTAGTTTAAAATTGGGAGTGTGATGCTTCTGGTTCTTTTTTTCTCAAGGTTGTTTTGGCCATTCAGGGTCTTTGTGTTTTATACAAATTTTAGGATTTTAAAAATATTTTGTGAAAAAATGCCATTGCAATATTGACAGGGATTGAATTGATTCTTTATATTGTTTTGGGTAGTATTTTAACAATATTAAACCTTCTAATCCATAAGTACAGAAGCTTTACATTAGTTGTACCTTCTTCAATTTCTTTCATCGATGTCTTCTAGTTCTCAGTGTATAGTTCTTTAAGTTCCTTCATTACATTTATTTTTAGGTACTTTAATCTTTTGTTACAATTGTAAATGGGATTATTTCCTTAATTTTTTGTTATTAATATATAGAATTGCAACAGATAAATGTATATTGATTTTGTATACTGCAACTTTACTGAAGTAGTTTAATAGTTTTTGGTGGAATTCCTTGGAATTTTTTACATATACTAGGTCACCTGAAAATAGTGGCAGTTTTACTTCTTCCTCTCCAATTTGGATGCCTTTTATTTTTCTTGCCTAATTACTTTGAACAGGACTTTCAGTAGAATGCTGAATAAAAGTGGTAAGTGGGCATTTTTGTCTTCCTAATTTTAAAAGACAGCTTCCTGTTTTGTTCACCTTTAAGTATGACGCTAGCTTTGGGTCTGTCATAATTTTATTATGTTGAGGTATGTCTCTCTATATCAACTTGGTTGAGAGTTATCATAAAGGAAAGTTGAAATTTAGTAAGTGCTTTATTAATTGTGGTATATCACATTGGATGATTTGGTGGTGTTGAACCATCCTTGCATCCCTGGAATAAAACCCACTTGATCTATTTGATCCTTTTTTTTTTTTTTTTTTTAAGGTTTATTTGATAGAGCACAAGCAGAGGGATGACAGGGAGAGGGAGAGGGAGGCAGCATGCCCCAATAATATTTTGAGGATTTAAAAAATCTGTGTGCATGAGGGATATTGGCTTGTGATTTTCCTTTGTGTCTTACTCTGGCTTTGTTATCAGAATACTGCTGGCCTCGGTAAAATTAGCTTAGAAGTGTTCTTTCCTTTCTGTCTTTGGAAAAGCTTGAGAAGGATTAGTATTAATTATTCTTTGAATATTTGGTAGAATTCTCCAGTGAAGTTGTCTTGTCCTGAAGGTCTGGGAGGTTTCTGATTGCTGCTTTAATCTCCTTACTAAGTTATTGGCCAGTTCAAAATGGTTTCATCCTGATTCAGTCTCAGTAGGATACAGGTTTCTCTCTTTTAAATCGTCCATTACGTTGGCATGTAACTCTTCATTATGCACTTATTGCCATTTTGTTGGTTTTTTTTTGGGGGGGGGGCTATTTTGTAGATCCTCTTTTCCTTTTTTACTCTATTCCTTTGTGATTTGATGACTTTCTGTATTAGGAAACTTATATTCCTGTTTTTTTGTGTATTTACTATTGATTTTTGCTTTATAGTTATTATGAAGTTTATGACAATATAAAAGTCTATTTAAAGTAGATAACAGGGATGCCTGGGTGGCTCAGCAGTTTGGCACCTGCCTTCTGCCCAGGGTGTGATCCTGGAGACCCCTCTGCCTGTGTCTCTGTGTCTATTTCCGTATCTCTCATGAATAAATAAAATCTTAAAAAACAAATGTAGATAGCAAGTTTGAATGCGCTCTAAAGTTGTACATTTTTACTCCTATCATGTTTTTGGGACCTCCATTTTACTTTTTTTTTTTTTTTTTGTCTTCTATATCCCTTAATGGATTACTGTAGTCAAATTTTACTATTTTTGCCTTTTAACCTTCATCCAGCTTTATAAGTGATTTACACCTTCATATTATTCTAAATTTTACCATATATTTACTTTTAGAGTGAGATTTGTTTTTTCATTAAGTTTTCCTGTTACTAATGAGTACCCTGTATTTTCAATTTCAGGAAGTCCCTTTACAGGTCTTGTAAGGCTGGTTCAGTGCTGATGAACTCTCAGCTTTTCTTCATCTGGAAAACTTTTGCTCTCTATTCTTAATGACAAGTTTGCTAGGTATTCTTAGTTATAAGGGTTTTATAATTATTTTTAAAATTTCAGTATTGTGAATAGATCCTGCCACTTGCTCTGGCCTGCAAAGATTCTGCTGACAATCTGCTGATAGTCAGAGACCACTGATTTTTCTTTTGCTTTTTAAGATTCTGTCCTTGTCTTTAATTTGTGATTTTCCAATTATAATGTTATTTGGTATGGGTGTCTTTAGATTCATCTTTTGGGGGGATCCTATGGGCATCTGGATGTGTTTCCTTCCCCAGGTTGGGGAAGGGTTCAGCCATTATTTCTTCAAGTAAGTTTTCTGCCCCTTTCTTTATCTCTCTTCCTTCTGGGTATCCTGTAATATTGATGTCTGTCTACTTGATGTTGTCCTTTAAGTCCCTTAACCTATCTTTACTTTTTCCCCCATTTTTTCTTTTTATGGCTCTGATTAGGTGAGTTCTGCTATGCCTTTTTCAAACAGAAGTCAGGTCTGTGACTTCTGTTTGGCACTTTGTCATTATTCTCGTCTCTTGAAGTTCTCATTTCCTTTCCCAAATTGAGTGAGCATTTCTTTCCTTCCTTCCTTTCTTTCTTTCTTTCTTTCTTTCTTTCTTTCTTTCTTTCTTCTTTCTTTCTTTCTTTCTTTCGATTTGTTAGAGATTATGTGGTGGGGAGAGGGGGGATCTCAAACAGACTCACCACTGAGTGTGGAGCTGATGCAGGGCTTGATCCCACAACCATGAGATCATGACCTGAGCCAAAATCAAGAGTTGGACGCCCTGATGAGCATCTTCTTAACTATTCTGTTGACCTCTTCATCAGGTAAATCTTTTATGTCCATTCTGTTTTGTTTTTTTTCCCCCCTGAGGTTTGATCTTGTTCTTTGATTTGGAGCTTATTCATCTACTGCTTCATTTTCCTTGACTCTGTATTGGTTTCTATGCCCTAAATCAAACAGGCACTCTTCATAGTCTTGGAGGAGTGTCCTCATACAGGAGATGAACCTTATTTTTCAACCCTGTCCTAGCAACTTGGTTGTCTTTCAAACCTTTGTTATAAGCTATTTGGTCAATTTTATTTTTACTGATTCCTAGTATTTGAGAGCATGCCATGATCTGTCACAGTCCCTAAGGGGAAGATCTCTGTCAGCACCTAGATTGAAGCTGATTGGAAGCCATGGCCTTACATACCATCTTTTAAAGAAGGCACATATATACAGTCCTGTGAGACCACAGAATAAGTCCTGCTGGCTTGCCATAGCCCAGTGATCTGGGCCGGCGTGCTGCAGAGGGGTTGTCTCTTGGGTGGTAGTCACAAAAGCTAGGTCTCCAGATCAGTATGAACTGCTTTCAAGGAGATTCTGATGACCTGAAGTGAAGCAGGGAGAGACTAGAAAGATGGTGTTTACCAGATTCTGGCCTGCCAAGTATTTAAGCAAGCCCCTAACCCTCAGAACAATGCATAAAATAAGCCATTATACCTTTCACAGAAAGTCTGGGTGCTTTTCAATTGGCTGCATCACCTGGAGCAGGTGAGTCTGTGCTCTCAAGCCCTTGAGAAAATTTCTCAGATCAACTAAAGCCTTGTGGGTCTTGTGGACACAAGCCCCATTGGATTTCAACATTAGATATTTGTGGACTTATCTCTCAAATGCAGATCTTAATATAAGGTGGGATGCCCAATATGGGGTACAAATCCTTTGCTCCCCAGAAAGAAGCTGTGGGTTTCGAGTTTCCTTTTTATTATGGGTCATGGTGCCTGGAGTTGGGTTATGGTGAGATTGTGTTCCTGTCTGCCTTCCTGCATTTGATCTGCTCTCATTTGCTAGGTAAGTAGTAGTCGCTCAGCTAGTTTTGGGGCTTTTTTCCATAGGACATAATTGAATATGTAACTGTAGTATGTCCATGCAAAGAAGGTGAGTTCAGGATATTCCTATGTCACCATCTAGACTTAGTGTTTTGAAGCAGGTAGAGTAGTTTTTAAAGCTGTACATTCACCTTCTCATAGAGGACCATAGTAATAACCCTTTAAATCATATGTTCTTGGAATAGGAAAGGATCTAGAAGTTGTCTCATCCAACAGTTTGAGTAATTTTAATAGCAACCTCTCAATAGTTTGCCTCCATTAATGCCCAGCCCTAAGAATCTGGACCCTGTAACTTTTAAGTAATCTCTACACTCACTCACAACCACAAAGCCTACATACTCTACTGACTGAGCCAGTCAGGTGCCCCTGGACCCTGGAACTGCTACTCACTAGTGTAAGTACATCATTTTTCATGTTGCTCTAGAAAGTAGAACTAATACTCCTCCCTCACAGGTGATGTCTAATGCATATCGTGGCTCTTAGAAACCCTCAATAGTATACAGAATTAGAGAAAATCTACTTCCAAGTCCTAAAGTTTATACCAACCACATTCTCTGGCATTATCTCCCCTGCTGCCACCACCACTTTAACATGTCTAAATTTGCTATGGTTTTTATAGTGAATAAATCAAATTGTTGACTTTTTCTTAATGGTATATATTTTTATATCTGGTGATTTAGATTTGATGAAATACACTATATGAACCTGTACCGTCCATGTGTTACATACAAATGGAAATGTGCTGTAGGCAATTTAAAGTGGTGGTGGTATGGATCCTTAGAGAGGGAAAAGTATAAAAAAAATTCACCCTTCCCAGTATTTGCCAAAGGCTCAGTCCATCACAGCCTCAACTTACTGAGAGATTGAGTAAACTAAGGATTGATAAGGGCCAATGAACTAGCAACCAGCATGTCATTGCTGATGGCAGGCAGGGCTCAAGCAGAGGAAGCAGGATGTTTGAAGGAAGTGAAAGGATGGAAGGAATTGGGGTGTAGGCAGAATGGCTTTTAAGTTGGAGAATTGCTTTTAAAGAGGTGAAAGAACTAGAATATGTTTATAACACAAGAAAAAAGACAGAAGATACTGGATTATTGACCCTTCGGAGAGAAGGGCCAAATGAGGGCACACAGAGGGGAGAGGGACCTTGGGGATTCTGTGTCGGGTGGCCTCAATTTTCTCTTTGAAGTTGAAGGCAAAGCTAACTGCAGACAGGTGGGGGGATACAGTTGGAAGTGAGTTTGAGGAAAGTGGAATTTGGGGTAGGAGAGGGCCTACATTGATTATGGGCTAGCACAGACAGCTTAGCTGGCATTGCAAACCATAAAATTAGAGTGGGTTCATCCACACTTCGTGCGACAAAGGGGGGAAACGCAAGAAACCTGAATTGTGGTAAGAATGAACATTTGGATTTCTGAAGTACCACATACTTTTTATAAGTCTCTAAAACTTGAATTTCTTTAGCAAAAAAATGCTATGGGATAGATGGTGCTTAAACAATTATTCAGAATAGATTCCAGTTAGAAACTGAACGGTTAAAAGGATAAATGCCACTCCATATAATTGCCACTTTGCAGTAATATTTAGTGCTGTTTACCTTTGCAGAATCCTTTGCTTTACCCCCATTCTTTGGTGTTTTGGAGCTGGGAGCAGTTCTCTTGACTTTGTCCTAAAGCAAAGGAAATGTAATGAGGTTATTGTTATCATCAGTCCATTGAGGATAATTAAACTTTTCTATGTATATTCAAAGTTTTCCATTATTTAAGGTAGAAAGTAAAAAGATTAAAAATACAGAATTCCATGAGGAATTTTGCTCACCAAAACAGTGCTTGCTTCTGGCAGTATTGGTCTTTATGTGCCAACAGAGCAAAAATGGGATACTGATTTTCAGTGTTATGAAAAAAAATTTAACAAAAGAAATCATCACAGAGACCTGGGGCAAGTCTTGTATAAAAGTCCTGTTCATCAAAAAGGCATTATTTATCCAGGAGTGAGAGAGAGGATGCTGAGGTAGTCTAGAAATTAACTCACCCACCATGGGGAGAACTGACAAATCACTAAGATCAAAGCCATAGCACATGGATCTACAGTATTAATTCATCTGAAAATGACAGGGGCACTCAATTTTCTATTTATATAAAATTGTAGTTATAGGTAAAATGCCACACACTCACTGTACCACCTATTTTTCTTTTTAATTGATCTTTAATCACGTCTTGAGCCCCTGCTTTGTCACAGGAATTTTGCTAATGCTGACCAGAGCTGCCGTATAAAGCACAAAGCTCACTGGTGTAATCACAGACCAAGTGTATCCCAGCGTGCAAGAGAGCATGCAGGAGAGGTCCTTGACCTTGGCCTGGGAAGGGAGAAGCAGTAAGAGGAGTCTTCCTGAAGGAGTTGATGCTTGATCTGGGCCCTGAGGGAGGGACAGGGTAATCAGCCAGCTGGGCCCCGGCAGAGAGGTGAGGAAACCCCAGAGGGCAATAGCCATGCGAAGGTATGGGGCAGGTGGCGTCTGCTTTCATTTGAAAGGAGCAGTGACAAAGAATTATTGTCAAACAGTGATAGTGTGGCGCTCAAACATGATGGCTATGGAGATTAAAAACACTTATGGAATAATAAGTAATGTATTAAATATGGACTTGAACTTATGTGTGTGTATACACATATTTATATTTATACATATATTTACACATACATATATGTATATCGCCTGAAATAATGAACAACCATGTACTACATATACAGAGGGGAAAAGAGAAGTATGCTCAATAATGGTGACAGGGTAGTATAATGATGGATTTTTTTTTTTTCAAAAAAAAATGGCCCTCTATGGCATCATTGCATTCATGCTGCGGCCTACAACTCTATGTATGCAAAGAAAGTCCCTGTGAAGAAGTATAGTACCTCTGCTGTGTTCTCTGAGGCTTTTGTGGGTGCAGGACAGCTGTCGAAGTCGCCTGACAGGGCATCGATGGGGTCTTTGTCATCTTCAGGCTTCTGAGAGAGTAACAGAAATAATGGTCAGTGAAGGAGCACCAGGCCAAAATATACCCTAAGAGACATTTTTCCACCACACTGAAAATAAGATATTAAAAGAGAAAGGAGACTTTGCTGACATTCTCTTCCTAAATTAAAACATGAAGATCCTAACAGCTTTACTTTCTTCAATACTACTTTACTTTATACAAGTTTGCTGAGTATTGAGCCTCAGTTGTTCAATCTGAAAAATGGGTCTAAATGTGCTCCCGTGAGGCCTAAAAAAGAGAGATCACACCCACCCACTCACATATGCATGCCTTCCCGTTGTACCAAACATGGGGCAGCCATTCAATAAATCTCAGATTTCTAAAATGCAAAATAAAGTTTAGCTAGAATGAAAAGGATGCTTATAGAATGCTTATAGGAAACATGCCGCTGTGGGGTTTACCTTTGAGTCCTTGGTTTTCTTGGCAGGTGGCTTTCCTGGTTTACCCTTAGGAACAACACAGATTATTGGTTAAACACAGTTGTTTGTAAAGGTTTACTTAGGTGTCCTCAGCAATTGTGGAAGCTATGGTCTAATGCCTTGCCTGAGATGCAGTGGAGTGTAGGTGTGCAGTAAGTGATAAACCTTACAGTCTGGTGGTTAGAAATGAAGGAAACCATTCTTTAGGAACTTTCTGCCATCATGTGTTGTAGAAGTAGACTTCTACTCAGACTATTACAAAACGTAACTTGTGTTTTTCTGTCTTATTGATAAAAGCTCATGATACTTTGGAAGGATTTCAAGGGCCTGGATGGCATAGATTTTTTTTTTTTTTTTTTTTCGGGATTACAAGTATGACTTGTCAGGGACTTCACCCACATACACAGGCAAGGACATTAAATAATGCTTTTCCCGTGGAATAAAAGCAGCAAAGCTGCTAGCAGGGTCCAGAACTGCTATCTTCAGGAATATAGAATGCACGTAAGCGGAACTGATTTCTCTGAGACGCTGAAGCAAACCCTTCAAATCACGGAGTCCTCAAACCCACTAAATGAATTAGTACAGAATGGGGAGGATGTGATTTAGGCTGCCTTGCTTCTCTCTGAACAGGCCTGGGAAGGATTATTTATCATCGAACAGACGTGTAACGAGGAGCCGAAAGGGAAGGGTATAAGCCTGGCTGACCTAAGAAAAACTGGCTTTGTGTTAGAGACAAACGGCCCAAGACTTGACAGGGTATATCTAGATACAGAAAGAGGACTTGGGACTAGGAATATGGTTTTGCCCCCCTTTACTCTGAATAGGGGTGCGGGTGGTCCAGAGGAATAAAGGGGCCTTATTTATTTGCCCTATTAGGCCAGTACTAGCTCCTTTGTCTGCTTCAGATTACAACTATTATTTTTTAAAGCCTTTTCTTGCAACGAGAATTCTTCTGCGCACCTGCCCTGAAATCCATGGTAAGCATCAGTGAGTGAATGAACACTCTTTACACCACAGTGCCCAGGACGGTGAACATCAAACGATACTGGCTCGAATAAATATCAGCCGAACCCTAAACAAGGGGCTCATGAGAGACACATTAAAAGCCCTCCATCATGGGATATTTTTATGCTCTGGTTAAAGTGTACCCCTCCTGTTCATCGCAAGGGAGGTTTGAATTTAAGCAGCTGTGTGCTATATGCCTAACCTAGACATCTGCCTTCACTTACCTCATCATTATCCAAGAGGTGTCTATATTCAGGGGGGATGGTGTCGTCTCTTTCTCCCAGCTTGTCTCTGTGTTCAGCTTTAGCTCTTTCCTATAAACATGGAACAGATAAAATAGTTACTCCTTCAATTAGACAATCCTTTCTAAAATGCGGCCTTAGGCATTTATTCTAGTTTCCTGAGGCAAAGTCTATTTTCTAAGTAACAACAAAATGGATGACTTTGACAACTCCTTGGTGGTGGGAAAAGAAAACCCAAAAAACCCCAGGTGCTTTGACATGTTGATCCACATGTGAATTTCTACCTGTATTTTAAGATAAATGATGAAATATTTATCCTTAGAAACCATGGAAAGAGATACAACCCAATGGTATAAACTATCTAATGTCCTGATGGAAGTTTCACTATTTTTTTAATTTTTTTTTTTAAATTTTATTTATTTATTCATGAGAGACAGAGAGAGAGGGGCAGAGACACAGGCAGAGGGAGAAGCAGGCTCCATGCAGGGAGGCCGATGTGGGACTTGATCCTGGGTCCCCAGAATCACATCCTGAGCTAAAGGTGGCGCTAGACCGCTGAGCCACCCGGGCTGCCCAGTTTCACTCTTTAAATAAAAGGATCAAGTCCCTGTACCTTGATATTTAGAGAGGAAATATTTACAACTTGGACATTTATAAGCGACCCTAAAGGACCAGCACACTGAACAAATGTGCTGATTGTTTGAGCAGGGGAGGGGGGAAGAAGAACGTGCTATAGGGTAAGCAGCGCCTACATCACCCTGCACAGATTCAATGACATTCCGTCCCCCCCTCCCAGGAGCAGGGGGGGAACAGGCTCTATTTTTCTGCCTCATTACTTCATTTTTCAAAGAGTTCAAGTTCACATTGATGTTCCTGTGACGGGTAGAATCAAGAACTAATGATGCTTTGAAATGCCCTGGGACGCCCTCTGGCTGGTCACTTAGTTCCTGGTTCCAAGCTAAATGGATCACTTGGTACCACACATTGTTAGTGTGAATAAGCACCTACTCCTGCTACAGAAGGTGTAGAGCTAACTGTGTGCCTTGCGGACACGCCTCTACCCAGGCTGACTCCTGGCCCAACACTTTAGGGGTTTGAACCCCAAGTTAGGATGGCTCAGGAGGCTTCTAGGGAAAACCTCTGACAGATGGGAAACCTTTGCTCCTATATGCACAGACTATGTCATCCTAAAAAAGGCACGCATTTCTGGGTCGTATAGATCATACATGCTTATTAGCAGATAAAGCCAAGGAAAGCTACTGTGGGAAGAGCATGAAATTGAAGCAGAGCTGTTCTCTTCCATCATCACTAAGTCCGGTCTCAGCAACAGGACATTTGCCTGAACGTGTGCCCCAGCGTTAGTTCTCATTGGGGTGATATATTCAACAAAGTTTAGAGAAGGGAAAAAATGAGACTTCAGTGATCCTATTGTTTGCTAAAACTCCCAAGTCTTTTTTCCCCGTCTTATGTGCATGATAGGATAGTGTAGGCTATAAAAACCTTAAGTTTCACGTATATATTTTTTACCTTGACTTTATCCTCTATTGGCTTGTTCTCATCTGGATCAGGCTGCCTTTGTCCCAGACTGTCAGAAAGTTGGTCCAAAGCATCGTCCAGTTCTTTGTTGTCACTTTGCTGAGAAGTCACAATCTGAATTAGTCACTGGTTAGCCAAATCCGGCCCTGCCACTGCCACGAAGACTTCCCTAAACTCATGAGGTCCTCAGCAAGGAGATGGGCAGGCCCTTGAGGGGTACTCCCTCTCCTAATGTTTCCCTGTCAACATTTCCATGTGCTTGTCTACCCTACTCTACCCCCCAGATGCCTCTCCTAAGGAAAATTTAAAAAATTGGCCCCTCCAAAAAATAGGGGGTTCCTGGCCTGTTTTGCTGGAAAATGTGCCTTATGGTGGGTTCAGTGTATGCAACACTCCTGGTGACAGTCTAATGTCCTCCTCAGGGAAGAGCACACATGAATTATGACACCTTATTTCCTGATTCCCTCATGTATTCCTTTAAAGATTTATACTGAGTTTGAGGTCTTCAAATGAAATATTAACTAAAACTAGACTTTCTGACAGGACCCGGGATAGGAAAAGTGTCCTTCTAAAACCTACTTGGCGACTGGCAGCCTGGGTTATTAATGATGCTGCCTTTCTGTGCATGGGCACTTTGGTCCTCATGGGCGGACACACACATACATGGCGTTTTACTGGTTTTAAGTGTTTTTGTTAGAGCCCAGGATTAGAGCTGTTAACAGTGGAGCTACCCACGCAGAGTCTGGGCTTTGTCATGTGGGCCTCTGGATATTTTCAGATGATCCCGAGGCTGACCAAACAGGATGAAAATTTGTTCAGAATCTCCGACTACAGCACGAAGCAAGCTTTGATGCTACATCAAAAGGAAAGTAGGCCTAGTTGCCTTCACTAAAGCTACTTCATCTCCATCTAGCAAATGAGGCACTTGTTCTCAACCAGAGGAGATGGGGATCTGGTTTAGGGCGATCTCTTTGATGTGGTGTGGTCTCCTCGCTTCGATAATGTATAATTTGGTACTGCACAGAAAATTAATCAAGGAAGTCTGGGAAGGCTTTGGTCCCACACTCTTGCCTCAGAACATGTAAATAATTAAAACAGTACCGATGCTGAGGTTTTGATACTGCTAACATGAAAATGACAAAGTTTTACTGCTCTGAATGGAGGAAAACTGCTCTTCCATGACATTTTTGAATTTTCAGGAGAAAGAGCTCCAACACTGAGCAGTTCTGTAAAATAAACTTGAGGTTCAAGTTATAATGGGTAGTATTTATAGCATGTGTCAGGAAAAATATAGAGGAGGAGAAAATAATCAGGAAAGCTGAAGAATCTGTTAAATCTAGTAATTCGAATATATACACAATGTACACTACTGCTTTTCAATTCCAATAAAACAACAATACTATTAAGATCCTGGACCGTGTGTAAAATACTTCCTAAACACTTTAATTGTTTCCAGTATTCTGTTATCTCCCAAGATCGCCAGCCTTATCTCTTCTAAAACAGAACGTGGTTTATCTTCCTAATGATTTTGTCTAGTTTCATTTCCATTACTCCCTGTCTTCTTGTTGCTGCTGCAAAAACCTATTTCTAAGATGCTGCTTACCACATTATCAGGGGGTAGGCCAGCAGAGTGCGTGGTTGGAGCTGGGGTTTGGGAAACCACTTCAGAGATGACAGCAGGAAGGTTAGCCTCTTCAAATTCCTTTTGTAAAACAAAAAAACAAAAAACAAAAAACATATATATATATATATATATGTATATATATCTCAGTAATATATACAAAACTATGTCTGCAATGCCATGATTTAAATTTTTTTAATTTTTTTTTTTTAAGGTTTTAAGGGATCTCTGAACACCCAACATGGGGCCTGAACTCACAAACCCAAGATCAAGAGTCACATGCTCCACTGACTAAGCCCTTTAAATACAGTTTTTTTAACACAGCTTTATTACTATTTATTCTCTTCAAATAGATGCAAAATAACACATAATCTTAAAAGCAATTTTTAATTCCCGTTCCTCCTCCATAGTTGCAGTTCACACCATCTCTCCTGATTCCTATTCATATTTATTATTCCCAAATGTTCAAAAATCTAATGGTTTAGAGTTGCATGGTTTGTTTACACATTTCTTGGTGTACATTTAGGTTGTTTGCAGTTTTTCAGCTTTCTTCTTTGTAATTAGTTGCTCTGTATAAATTCCAACAGCAGTTCTTTTCATGGGGCTGGCTATATCCTGCCAAATTGCCGTCCCTCTCCAGAGTTGCTAGAAATTCATTCTGTGAAAATCAATGAATGAGCCTGCTTGCTTTTCAGGGCCTTCCTTGCCTCAATTAGATAGGTTACATGTTTTTATTTTTTTTAAGTTTTTTTTTTTAATTTATTTATTCATAGAGAGAGAGAGAGAGAGGCAGAGACACAGGCAGAGGGAGAAGCAGGCTCCATGCAGGGAGCCCGGCGTGGGACTCGAGCCCAGGTCTCCAGGATCACTCCCCAGGCCACAGGCAGCGCTAAACTGCTGAGCCACTGGGGCTGCCCAGATAGGTTATATATTTTTAATTCTGATACAAGGTGTATAATGATATAGGAGTGTTGCCTTAGACCTGGTATATGCTGTGTGGTTTCAGTGTTATTTTTTCTTAATGTTAAGCAGTGTATTATGCCAGAATCTTTCTGAAATAAAGATTTATTCTCCTTTAAAAAATACATTAAATCCTGTATGTTCATTTCTCAATCTTTTCCATTGACCTATAGCTTTGCATTCTGAATCAGAATTGAATTTATTATCATATAAATCAAACCTTATATCTAGTTCAGCTCATCTTCCTTAAAAATACTGAAAAATGCTTTTCTGTATTTTTTCATGTTTTTATGCATTTGCTTTTCAAACATTTTAGGATAATTTTGTTGAATTATGTAAGATACCTTATTGCTATTTTAAGTTTAAAAACTGACATAAAAAAATAAAAACTGACTCATGAAATGTCTAGAGAAATGTCATGATTCTTTAAGGACACGGAGTCAAACTATCTTAAATGTTTTAATTTCTTCATGTTCTCATTTTTCTGTTCATCTCCTGCTCTTTTCTTTAATTTCTGACATCTCATACTAACCATATTTTCCAATCTGTTACTGATGTACCCAGCATGCACAATGTGGTATCTACAAAGGTGGTACCTACAACTAGGGATATCTACAAATACACAAATACTCTTTTTTCATACTTGTCATTTCTTTTTCATGTGCTGTTACCGATTCTTCATATACTATTAAGCAGAAATAACAATAAAATCAACTTTTAATACTTTGTTTTTTAAAGGAAATGCCTCTAGCTTAATTCTGAATATTTGATTCTTGAAGTTAAATAAATATTCTTTAATACATTAAGGGACAGTCTACTTTTTAAAGGTATTTATTTAAAATATGACTGTGAAATTTGAAATACATCTTTTATATGAACACATAATTCATCGTTCCTATTGGATACACTACTATGCTATAGGGAGTTTCCCTGATACTAAATACATCTTTAATTTCTGACAGTGCTAAGTAATTACTTTAATAATTTTATATTGTTTATTAAAAATTATACATCTACAGATTTAACTGACTTTAGTTATTAATGCTATATTAATCAAGTTTTAAGATTAAAATCATCATTACTTATAGAAGCAACTATGTAGGCTAGTTTTTGAGACTATATGTCGCACAGGACTATCTACTGTTAAACATTTAAGAGTCAATTTTAAACTTCCCTTGGAAGCAAAGTCTGAAAACAGTTCTAATCTCTTCAGTTTTTCTTTTGTTTAGGTGCTTTGAATTGTGTGCTTCACATTGTTTAAAAAAAACTATTGCACATAGTGGTTTTTAATAATTCAGTTGCTATCGTGTACTACTTATGTCTAATTTTAAAATTAAATTTTATTGGTAAGATTTTTCTGTATTATTTCTGCCAATGTTTTAAAAAAATGTTAGCCATTCACAATACCCAAATGTTGATTCTTACACTCATTTATGTTCTCATTTTAAAATCGAATCATATTTTATTTATAAGACTTTTTTCTTTTACAGTTGTTGAAATCTTATAAAACTTTAGTTATTTCAAATCAAGCAACTGTGGGCCAGTTTAGTCTCAGACTGTGATTTTCATCTACTACACTCAATTGCTACTTTCTTTTGTGTGGTTACTTTATAAAAGCTTATTTAAATGTAAAATAATAGCTTATTTATAATAATAGCTTACATTTGAAATTCAAAATCCAATAAACCTTTGGTTAATCAGATTTCTCTTTTCCTCTATTATTGATGAAGGTATTTATGATAATGTATCTCATGAATACTCCTTTGGCTGCTTATCAAAGATTTGGATTCGCCTGGCGCCTGGGTGGCCCAGGTCATGATCCCCTGATCCTGGGACTGAGCCCCACCTCAGGCTCCTGCTCAAAGGGGAGTTGGCTTCTCCCTCTCCTCCCTGCTCACACTCTCTAGTTATCTGTTGCTGTCTCTCTTTAACATCTTAAAAAGAGACTTTGATTTGCAAATGTTTTATACATGATTTTTTAAACAGTCTCTTAGGAATTTACTTATTGATTTTAGTGATGGGATGTTTCAAAATCTCTCTTTAAGATTTTATTTATTTGAGAGAAAGAGAGCAAGACAGCACAACCAGGGGGGACAGTAAAGGGAAGGTAGAGGGAGCTGCAGACTCCCAGCTGAGCAGGGAGCCGGATGCCAACGCCACAGAGCAGGGCTCCATCCTAGGATCCTGGCATCACGACCTAAGCAGAAGGCAGACGCTTAACTGGCTGAACCACTCAGGTGCCCCTAAATTTCTCTTTTTATTTTTATTTATTTTTTTAAAGATTTTATTTATTCATGAGAGACACAGAGAGAGAGAGGCAGAGACACAGGCAGAGGGAGAAACAGGCTCCATGCAGGGAGCCCGACGTGGGACTCAATCCCAGGACCTGGGATCACGACCTGAGCCAAAGGCAGACGCCCAACCACTGAGCCACCCAGGCTGCCCTAAATTTCTCTTTTAAAATAGAATTTCTGTTGTATTGTGATCAAAGAACATGGTCTGCACAGCAGGCACTCCTTTATATTTGAACATTAATCATGAGTCAGAATATGATACTTTTCCTCCAAAGTTCTTGGTACTTTCCCCCAAATAATTTTTTACTTTGACCTTTTTCATTTATCATAATTGGTTATTTCTACTTTGTTCATGATAGACGCTAACAAATTTTTCCCTTTGCTAGATTAATTTTCTAAGTTTAGAATTAAAAAAAATAGTTTATCTCAAGTCATTCCATTGCTATACATCATCTTGGGTGGGCATAAAAATTCACTGTTACGTTTTCTTTGAATTTCTAAAAGAAAAATCCTCATTGTTATAATAATAATACAGATGGTATGAAGAAGGGAATACGGGCTCTCCCTAATTTGTTGTTTTGCATCACTGTGAAGATATGACTCCACATTCCTGGGATACTGCTCACTTTATATTCTTCCCTAAATCAGGACTCGGGAGCCTCTGTGTAATGTAATCTGTTAGTATGGAGGAGGAAGAGGGGAAGGTCATGGAATGGAGTGGCTGCAACTGCCTGGAGATGGTGCTTTCACAGGGGTCAAGTGAGAACCATGCACTGGTTAGTAATCCCTTCTTTGAAGGGTTTATTGCTTCATCCAGTCCAAAAACTGAGCTACTTCAAGGAATTATTTTTACTAATTGCTACTCATTCTGTTGCTCAACTGATACACTGTCTATGCCACTGTCCACATACGAACCTTGTAAATCAATAGCCCAGATCCCACAAAAAAAGTTTGGAATTACATCAATCTGGGTACTTCAACAGACTTAAAATAAGTTTCCATATAAATAAGCTAGAAAAGTCCTATAGTAGAGAAACCTGCTTACCATGACCCAACATTTCCTGAAATTTTTATGAACAGAATTCCCTTTGAGGAACTATCTAGTCTACATAGAGCTATATTTTCCTAGGAGACAATTATGGAAAATGATAAATTGTAGAAATACCAACAGGTAAAGTTACTTGAAATGTACTTTTGGGTAAATTCAGTTTTAAGTTATCTTTTCGTAAGTACACTTGGTAAAGAATACATGCTCATTGGTTTAATCAGTTACAGTGTTGCAAATATCCACAGTCCTGGGACAATATTTCATGATAGAACACATTTTTCATGGTTACAGTGGGGTTGAGGCCCTTTAATTTTGTGACTGTTTCCTCAGCTCCAACGTCAGAGTCACTACTTTCCATTTATTTTTGCCACCCTACAAGTAAGGAAATAAACCCAGGAGTTTCAGACTTACAAGAGGTGAAGTGTTTGAGGAACCAGCAAAGTCCTTGGACAAAGCATCAAGAAGGAAGTCTTCACTCATGGGCTGTAAGAATCAGAAAACGTATCAATAAATGCCACCTCATCAAAGGATGTCACTATTTATTGCTCATCAACTTATTAAAAAGAAAGTTACGCTCTTCCACAATTAACAATCAGGGCCAAGTAAGAAAAATATACTTAGGGAAAATTGGCTTGCTTACTAAAAGCGATTCCTTGGGCACTTTTGGCAGGAGTGGTTTTCCATCTTTATCCTATTTGGGAGAGAAAAACATGATTTATCCTGGGGGATTTATCCAAAGTATGAACCCTTATACATAGTGTAAGGCGTCTACAGGTTAGACCTGATGTTGTGCATTATAAACAGATTCATCATTTCAGGAAAAAAAAAAAAAAGAGTCTCTCACCAGAGAATATGCTCTAATGACTTCATGTCAACAAACAGCTCACATATCAGGCATGCCCTAGGCATGGGGACTATAAAACCAACCGTGCACAGCTTGTGACCTCAAAAACCCACAAACTAGTGCAGCAGAAAAATATGTGAGTGGCTGAAATAATGTGACACAAGGTGCTGTGACAGGGCACTTACAGGACACGATGGGAGCACAGGGATGCACCCCTCATGTGCTTGGGAGATGGTCTTCACCAAAGTTGCCTGAAAACTGGTTAATTTTATGCCTATGTCTCTGCCTTTCCCTGTGTCTCTCATGAATTAATAAAACCTTTAAAAAAACAGATAATTTTATAGGCAATACATCCAACTCCTATGCATCAATGCTGTGTGACACTCTGAGCACTGTGAATACCACAGAAGCCAGGATACACAAAATTCTTGCCCTAAGGAGCTCGTCCTTATGGCTCGAGATGATGCCAAATCTCACATGCCTCTTAGTGCCGCTTCTGAGAAACAGGACAATTAAAACATTTGAAGCTTTTTAGTAAAGTTCATAAAAGAATGGTAAGTCCCATTTATCCACATATACAAAATAACTAGGCGCAAGGCTACCTATGTACATAGTTGTATATAAATGCATATAAATACATATACATATAGTTGAATATTCTAGTAAGTAGCATAAGTAGGAGCATCTTATGAAGAGGACTGACATTTGTTCTACGGTCCATGGCGTGTGTCCCCGTTCAAGTGATCTCACTTCAACTACAGATACATAATGGAGTCTCTCCACTGTGTCACTTGTTTCTGTACCATCTGTACGTTCAAAATAAAGACACTATTCTACTTAATGTTAAACAGGCTTCCTTCCTTTTTCAATGTATCCAAGAGCTGCAAATTTTTCTCCATAGAAAATAATTATTCCTCATTTTGGTTTTCCTAGTTACATAAAGGTTGTCTAAGTTAGTCTTTCTTTCTGGCATGGTAACACACCATGTCATTAAATGAGAAAAAAATTAGGTAGCTTAGGCATTAGGTGTTTTTCACTTAAGGGAGGAGTGAAAGGTCACTGAGGAATATTTTCCAGCGTCATACCCGGTATGCCGACAGAGTATTAACCAACTATTTGGCATCTGAAACACTAAAAACAAGATCTTTCCATTTCAGGCCTATTTCCTTGTCCCTTTTTTAGGTTTTTATGTTTACCTTGACCTCTTCTAATCTATAATCAGGAGGAATTGTTTCTTCTTTTTCACCAAGTTTTTCACGATCCTCTTCCTTGGCTTTCTCCTGCATTAAAATTATATCATTTTCATTATTAATATATCTCCATGAAGTGGATGCCTAAGTGCCTACATCTGAGATAACTCCCCTGTTAGGCCATAGCATACGATGGCCAAATGTACAGAGTTCCCACAGCAACCTCAGCTTTCTCAGCCTCCCCTGCTTCCGTGGGCTCAGATTCCACCATTACGCCTGTTGGGCTAAAAGGCGAGATGCGGAGGAGGGTGGGCACCTGCTACTTCTCCCAAGACTCCTGGGTAGTGGGAATGCACACGGCTCACGTGAGAGTCAGGGCATGCACATGGCCCAGGTGTTTGACTAACCTGAGGGGCACGCTATCCATGCACTACTATAGCACAACGTCGATGCTTACCCCAGTTTAGATTATCAAATGGGGATGGGATGTTCCCTAATAGATACAGCCAGTTGGTTATGTGTTGTAGGAAAAAAGAAAAAGGGTGACTAACTTACTTGGGGACTGTAGATCATCAGTGTTAGCTACTTTCTAGAAGTGACTGAGCCGCTATTACCTTGACTTTATCTTCCACAGGCTTTCCATCTCCTGGATCTGCTTCCTTCTTCCCCAGGCTACCAGCCAAGGCTTCTACAGCATCATCTGGCACCATGCCTTCCTAAAAGGCACATTCATAGATACACTAAGTAGGTAGTTAATCACTCCTTTTAAAAGAGAGACTACATCAGACAATTCAGAAGGGCACAACCTTATTTCAGGTCTAGATAAGAAGTACATGTCATCTTTTAATCATTTGATTAACAACTGAATTAGAATCCATGTCAAAGAAACCTGAAATGTTAAAAATTAGACCTTATGTTTCTTATGGTAAGCATTTAGTGAGTACAGCATGTATTGAGACTGAGAAACTCCAATAATCTAACCCAGTGACTTGGTTTGGAAATAAGATCATGGAATGGAAGCAGAAAGCCAGCAAAGAAGTGATTTTTATGGTGATCCTTCTAGAGATGGAGCAGGAAAGATTTTCAGAAAGGCCTATGAGAGGACATTCTTCCCAATGCTCTATGAAATAAGCCTGGCCCTTTCCGGAAGTGGTGGCCTCAGCACAGCCTCTGCTGAGACACAGAAGCTTGTGTTCCTCCCGTGGCTTCTACTGGTCTAGGTGGCTTCATGCTGAGTCAGGTGACTGCCTGTGTCTGACCAACCTGAGTGGCACAATGGGGATGGTCCACTTGGGGTCCCACCGTTCAAAAGGAAATGTGCTCCTTTGTGATGCAGTGAGCTCCCACCATGCTTGTATTTAAAAGGAAACTGGGGGAAGACAAAATACATAATACAAAGGAAAAATAAAGGGGAAACTATGTTTGGGCTAAAAGGTAGGAGTCAATCTGACTTTTCCCAAACCACAGGTCGTGATCCATACATTAATGGTTCATGAAAATCAATTCAACAGTTTACGGGTGGGGTTTTTTTTTTTTTTAATGAAAGGATAGAAAACAGAATGCATCATATAAAATAAGGATAAGTACTATTCATTAAACTGGTTTTTTTTTTCCTATTCATAGATATTGGGTTGAAGTAGCAATGAATTTCTTATTGCAGCTTTTGGTCAAAGTATGAAAGCTGCTTCTGAATTTCAAAGTCTCCGAAGCTTATTCCTATAAAATTATATGACCTCATGTGGAGTGCATGTCTGATTATTGGAGTAAAAGTGTCTTTCTGTGGATATGCCTTAACCATGAACGTAAATAAGAAAAGTTTTTCTGCTTAGCTGCATTGCAAAAGAGATCCCCAAAGAGGGTATGGAACCTGAGTGGAAGGCGATTTATCACCCTCTAGTGGTTGGACCTGCATAGACTTTATTCCCAGGAGCAACAAAAATCCCTGATTTATCTAAGTTGTTTGCAATTCCGTCTAAAATGCAAGAGGTGCAGTGACCAAAGTCTTAACCAAGCAATTGGAATTGCTAGCTTGATCTAAGACAAGCTCACACGTTGAGCTCAGTTTTCTCCTACTCTCTGCTATAGGATCCTTTAGAAACTACAACTTCCTGTTAAGCCTGCTCCCCTGGCCTCAAGAAATAAACCAAACAGAAGCAGCAAAGTTAGAAGACACAGCAGTCTTAAGAATGAAGGAATCTGGGGGCGCCTGGGTAGCTCAGGCAGTTAGGAGTCTGCCTTCAGCTCAGGTCATGGTCCTGGGATCCTAGGATGAAACCCCATATCCGCATGGGGCTTCCCATTCAGCAAGGAGTCTGCTTGCTTCTCTCTCTCTCTCTCTCTCCCTCCCTCCCTTCGCCTCTCCACTAGCACTAGTCATTCTCACTCTCGAATAAATAAATAAATACTATCTTTAAAAAAAATAAGAAACAAAAGAATGAAGGACTCTGGAGACAGGACTAAGAGCTGAAACTTCAGTATCTGTAATATTTCATGTTGTCAAATTCACAACTAGAACTCAGGTTTCTGCATTTCCTCAATAAACTTTCTTTTTACATGAACAAGAACCATACAGGACACACATTCATCTCCTTCCTCTGCTCTTTGTGTCTTTTTGCTCACTAATCCTCGAGTCCATCTTGGGTCCTCTGACCTTTGTCACACTCCGCAGCTATTCTTTCTGGCACCCATGGGTGTCCCAATTCCAGAAATGTCAACTAACTTCAGTGATGGTAATCTCGGCAACCGTGGTCCCTAGAGCTGATGGAGCAGATGCCCAGAAAAGATCATCAGAGAATGGAAAAAAAGCTCTTTTGTGTGCACTGAACATCGATGCTTGGCAGCCCTACAGTCAAGGTAAAGTGGGAAAGGAAGAGGAACCCTTAAAGGCACGGGAGGCAGAGGGCACATGTTTAGGTCACAGAGTTCTGCTCTGGAATGTTGGCTATTGTCTTTTTTATTCCACTCACCACCTCTGTTCTTATTTCCTTCACTCTGTCATCCCACATTCTCTCCTCCTCTCCTAAGTCTTTACCACCAGGGCCTGTGGCTTCATTCCCACCATGTCCAAGTTCTGGAGCGTGCCCAGACACCTCAAAAAAAAGAGGCTGAGTCCTGTGTAAGGCAGGAGGGAGACCCTGGACTTCTTTTTTTTAAGATTTTATTTATTTATTCATGAGAAAAAGAGAGAGGCAGAGACACAGGCAGAGGGAGAATTAGGCTCCCCACAGGAAGCCTAATGGGGACTCAATCCCAGGACCCTGGGATCATGACCTGAGCCAAAGGCAGATGCTTATCCACTGAGCCACCAGGCATCCCAAGAGAGACCCTGGACTTTGAAGGGATTTTCCCTTAGCAACAGGAACATCCTTGGCAGGAAGCAGCCACTTCAGGGCACCCAGGAAACATCTCACAATTTCTTGACCCCCTTTACTCAAACTAAATGCACTAAACCCAAGTACAACATGTGCTTTATTCCTTTGTGCTGGCCTGTCCTTAGCTCACTGGTCTCCCCAGGAAAACGGTGCTACTCCCCCTTCTCAGTATGATCATGCCCTCCCTTCTGTATTTCCTAATTCCTCCTAGGGGTGGATCCCTTCGCCCTGTTCCCCCTGCCCTTTTCCCATATGAGAAAGACCAAAATGTACTGTAAAAAGCTTCAGATCTGGCTATAGCCACACTCGATGCTAAGGTAGTTCAGAGCAGGAGCCTTATTTATATCACCGAGGCTCTGAAAAGTTAAGTGGATTGCTCAAGGCCAACTCAAAGCTTCATTTCCCTCATCTGTAACACAGGTGATCTATCACGCAGGATTCATAATGTCCTTGTGAAAGTTTAATACAAAGATACTGTAAAGCTTCTACAACAAGTTAACTATTCAGAGTACAGATAGTCTCTGAGTCTGTAGTAACACAGCGCAGCTCCACCAGCTGTTACTCAACTACCAAATTGCCACACTTGATACAACGGTCAGAAATGAAATGAACCCATGGTCAGTGGATGAGCGTCTGCCACACTTGATACAACGGCCAAAAAGAAAATGGAAAGGAATGGGTTCAACCTCCCTTCAGGTAGGAGTGAGGAAAAGTCATGACGATATTGGTGCAGATGATTCCACTAGGAGAGTCAACAAAAGATCACAGCAGGCTATCCGTGGAACTCCAAGTAGGCTTGAAAGATGTGGGAAAGTAAAAGAGCATGAGTACCCACAACAGCTGAGGAGGAAGAAAGACTTTCAGACGCTGAATGAAAAACACAGCTTGCAGCAGTTTAATTAAAAAGTTAAGTCCAGCCTGGATTTGTAGCATACCCCGAAGCCAAAAGAACAGTGGATGCTACAGCTCTAAAACATTTCCTTATTTTGTTAGAATAAAATAATACGTGGTAACACACAGTAACAAGTACATGGGAGGAAGAACATTACCCTCTCAAGACATTGCTCCACGCCCTGAGGATCACTCACCAAGGTAGGCGGCTTGGGGGGTGCGGCCTGTATGCTACACATGGAGGTCCGAGGCACAGCCTCACTCACAGGAGTTAGGGGGGCAGCCTGAGATTCCTGAGGGGAGAAGTACAACGAAGAGTTTTTAGAAAAAACTGGTTAGTAAGACTGCACAACAACGCACGAACAATACACTGTCCTACATTATATGCTGCTGTGAGCATGACTTTCTTAAATGCCGAAGGATTGCTGAATAGTGAATAAATCAAGGCATGTTATAACTCTTCTACCATTATTTCAACTTGGTTTTACCTCTTACCTTAGGTAGGTTACTTAACCTCTCTGAGACTCAGTTTCCACATCTGTAAAATGAGAACAATGATAGTACCTACATCTCAAGGGTCAACATGAGGCTTTAAATGAGATAAAACATGTCCAGTGCTTTGCATACTATCTGGGAATACTGTAAGCTCAATAAAATTAGAAACTATTATCATTTATATTATTTTCATAGAATATACAATAATATGCCGACTATGTAATGTAATGCTTTATATATAAATCCATCTCTTTTATATACTTAAGAGCACCCTATCAATTGTAAATAGGAAGGTACAAACGCAAGGAAGTAATACTATCCCAGGGGTTCGCAAAGTATGGTCCCCGGACCAGCAGCATCAGGACCTTGCTACAAATGCAAATTCAACTACTACTATGGAGATTCTGGAAGTGGAGCCCAGCAATCTATGTTTTAACAAACCCTCGGGTGATCCTGGTACTAAAATTTGAGAACTGGGCTATCTTATTTTATCACAAGAGTAAAATTTCAAACAGTTTTTAATCCAGACACAGAAGTTGATCCTAATGTAAGGTGCTCAGTAGATGATCATTAATAGGGGACTATCTCTTCCTTCAAGGAACTTGCTATTTAGTTAAAACTATGTATACATGTCAGAGGTGAAGACCAAAACAGCTAACACCTTGCTTGTCATAAATATCTTAGCAGGGATATTTATAAAGAACAGACCCCCACGTGTGATGTATTCTGCTTGGGAAGGTGTGGAAAAGTGGGACGGTTCGGGGAGGAAAAAGCAGGAGACAAAGACCATATTTCAGCAGAGCTTTAAAGGCATGACTAACATTTTAGATGGTTGGGAATTAGGATGGAACATTATTCCATAAAGAAGGACCACATGAGAAAAGCCAAGGACACACACACACACACACACACACAAGCACTTACTGTCACAGTTTAGTATTTGGAGGACACACCTTGGGGTAAGGAAGGCAGCTGGGACCAGAACACAGGAGCAGGGACTTTTATTCGGTGGGGAATGGGGAGGTTGTGAGAGTGGGAGCAGGGGAATGATGTGACTACCAAGACTCCTAAGAAACAGTAATTCCGGCAGAGAGATATGGGAGGGACCTAAGGGAGACTGCCGACAGGGGCCCCCTGCTGTCCTGAGGTGAGTGGTGATGACAACTGTGACTAGGTCCGTTACAGAAGGATGAACAGAAAGGAAAGCACGGTTGTGCTTGCTCCCCTGAAGGCATAATTATAGGACTTCAATTGTGTAAGACTATCGAGGTCTCTTTGGGAAAAGCAAGCACATCTAGAAAAAGTCAAGATGAAAACTGTGTGTAAAAAAAAAAAAAAGATGGCATAATGGGTCTCTATCAACTTCTTCATGCTAAAACAGTTTGGGCCTCGCATTCTTAAGAGTATGGAACAATACTTTTAAAAAACACAGAACTAGAGACCTTTATTTTTGAGAAACATACTTCTGTTTTTTCAGTTGGCTTAGACTGTTTTCCTTTACTTTTAGGGTGGTTAAAATCTTCTGAAAGCTCATCAATGAGTTCTGATTCACTCAGGGGCTGTAATAGAAGAAACACTACATTATTAAGGGACTATATATTTGTTAAAAACAAGTTTTTCATAGAGAAGTATTTTTTTGTTGTTGTTAACATGTGTTAGGCCATGTTTTAGGATCTAAAACCAAAATTCGTATTGGGGATGTTTTTAAATTTATCCATGTAAGATAAATGTCATGCAACAACCAAGGAATACCAGATACCTGAGTACCACAAAAATGATTCACTTAGTCAAAAGTTTACTTCGATTTCTGAAGAATTGTATTCAAATAAAACTGCCAGTTCTTTTCAGTGAAGATCCGTATAAAAGCTTTTTTCTTATGGGATTGTTTTTTTTTTTTTTTTTTTTTACTATTTCCTAATGACTTCCTTCTGAATAGCTCAGGAGACAGAGATCATATACTCCTTTCCCATGACTGTGTGGGATCTGGGCAGGAAAGTTTGGAAAGTTCTCCTATCCCTAGCTGCTTCAGATGAAATTCATTTAGAGCATGTGGAAATTTTGATTAATACCAGTCATCTATAGCTGTAGGTGATTGGGACGCCATGCCTCTGTTCCGGACAGCCTGAGTTTTGCGGCACTGCCCTTGCTGTTTTCTAGGTGTGTGACCTTGGGTGACTTGCATCACCTCTCTGCCTCTCAGTTTCCTCACATGTAAAATGAGAATGATAATAGCACCTTCTTCATCCAACAAGCACCCAAAGAGGTAACGTATGAAAGGCAATCGATATGGTGTCAGGCACAGAGTAAGTAAGTGACTAATAAATGTTGCTGCTCATTGTATTCTAACAGCTAAATATGCCGCTTGATACCAACTTAAACAGTTATAGAATCATTAGAGTATCATGACATCACAATTACAATCAAACTCTGAAGTGCAAACAATCTAATTTGAGGCTCTCTTGACTTCAGCTCCTAAAGTCCAATGAATGTCACCTAGAAAACTGGTAACACTCTCATAATAATTCATGAGGGGAATCATCATGAAAATATGTGAAAAGGAGTCAGTGATAGGAGTGTCGCCATCACAAGTTTCCCTCTCTCCAATACTAGGTTGGCATTAAAGTCTCCACGGTGAAATCCTGTCTAAATTATCTCAACTTATACTTTACAGTGCTTTTGTTCTTTAATTATCAGAAGAATCATTTCCTAACCTTGGATTTTTCTTCAGGCTCTGGCAATAGAGGTTTTCCATCTTTATCCTGAAAATAAGATAGAAAATTCACTGAAAATGAAATAGAACATTTCGTTTTCTTGTCCCATTAAGTTTGTTTTAGGGAAATTTCAGGATATGAGAAGACAGATTGGTTTTTTTCTCCCTTATATTTGAGTGATTTGTTGAGTGAATTTTTTTAAAAAAAATTTTTATTGGAGTTCAATTTGCCAACATATAGCATAACACCAGGTGCCACCCTCAGTGCCCATCACCCAGTCACCCCCACTCCCCACCCACCTCCCCTTCCACTACCCCTTATTTGTTTCCCAGAGTTAGGAGTCTCTCATGTTTTGTCACCCTCACTGATATTTTCACTCATTTTCTCTCCTTTCCCTTTATTCCCTTTCACTAATTTTTATATTCCCCAAATGAATGAGACCATATAATGTTTGTCCTTCTCCGATTGACTTATTTCACTCAGCATAATACCCTCCAGTTTCATCCATGTCAAAGCAAATGGTGGGTATTTGTTGTTTCTAATGGCTGAGTAATATTCCATTGTATACATATATTTGAGTGAATTTCTTATATTTGAGTGAATAAATCTTCAGGCTTTTTTTTTTCTTTTTCTTATCAAGTATTAGAATAAAGATTTGAGCTATTTATAAAAAAAAAAAAAGTCTCCGTTCTCCAACCCAGGGTGAAGAGATAGATCTCATTCCTCAATTCTGTTTTCGTATTCTGGAGACATGTAATCCAGACTCTTTCTAAAACTGAGAAGCCTTTTGTCAAGCATTGGTGTGTATTTTTTCAAAGATAAATTACAAGTACAACTATAGGAGTCGGTCCACCATCCTCACTTTAAACCAAAGCCAACAACAATAAAACCACCTTAACTGAGGACACTGGTAAATAGTTGTACATTCACATCTACCCCTTAAAAGGTCTATGCTGCTCTTATCCACACGGCAGTTCTAGAAAACAATATTCCCAAATTGATCCTTGGGCTTTAAGGTTAAGGACCTACGTTGTGCATCACTGACAGCCGTAACACTTGCATTTGTGCTAATTTGAATGAGCACACACGGTTACCACTTAGGAAACTATCCCTTAAGTAACTTTAGAGAGTGGGGTTTTACATGGATATGAACTGGGTCAGACCCAACAAAACATGATGTGGAGGCAAGAGGAGGATTATGCTGTTAGGCACTGCGGCTGACAACGTACCGTAGCTGGTTTTAATCTGTACTCTGATGGGACAGTTTCCTCATCTTCACCACACTTCTTTAGTTTCTCTTCTTTGGCTTTTGCCTGATGAAAATGGAGGGGGAGGGAATAAAACACAGAAATGTTGGTAATGCAAGTGAAATAAGAGGATCCCGCTTTCTGGACTTCATGAGTGGTGTGGGGAAGATCCTATCAGATTCAAGTGCATCTGTGCGCCTTGTAAACTACAGAGCACAAGAGCGTGGTGAGCGCTGGCTGTGAGGAAGGCCGTGGTGGCCGAGTCACAAGACGGCCAGGAACCCGGAGAAGTGTCCCTGCCCTGCGCTCAGCTGCTCTGTGACTGTGGGGAGCCATTGAGTCTTCCTTCAGCGGCAAAATGGGGCTACTGACACGTGTAAGGATCACTAAGGAAAAGCAAATAAAATATCCTTGAGGCAGGTAGGCACAGGGCAGAGTTAGTCATTATTTTAATAGCCTTCGTCTGTCTTACTCAACACAGGAGTCATCGAGGGGGAGGAAACAATTAGTTCCCATGAATGTTAAAACACAGTTCAGAAACGAGAGGAGCATCTCATGGCACATCTTGACTGATCCATGGATAATACACTTTGCCTCTTTTGAAAGGACTCCCTTCTTTTTAAGTGTTCTTCTTTTAATTCCGGTGTAATTGGGCCACCTGGGTGGCTCAGTGGTTGAGCGTCTGTATGTAGCTCAGGGCATGATCCTGGGGTCCTGGGATCAAGTCCCCAATTGGGCTTCCCTGTGGGGAGGCTGCTTCTCCCTCTGCCTATGTCTCTGCCTGTCTCTCTGTGTCTCTCATGAATAAATATTAAAAAAAAATTCCAGTCTAGTTAACATATAGGTTTACATTAGCTTCAGGTGTACTATATAGCAATTCAACAGTTCTATACCCGGTGCTTATTATGTTATATGTACTCTTAATCCCCATCACCTATTTCACCCATTCCCCCCTGGTGACCATCAGTTTGTTCTCTACAGTTGAAGAGTCTGTTTCTTCGTTTGTTACTCTTTTTGTTTGCTTGCGTGCTTGGTTTTCTTACATTCCACATGACTGAAATCACATGGTATTTGTCGTTCTCTGAGTAACTTATTTCCCTAAAGTTTATACACTAGTTCTATCCATGATGTTGCAAATGGCAAGATTTCATTCTTTTTAATGGATGATTAATCCATTTAATCCACTGTATGCACATACATCATCTTCTTTATCCATTTCTCTACTGATGGAGACTTGGGCTGCTTCTAGAATTTGGCTATCATAAATAATCCCGCAATAAAAAAAGGACTTCCTCCAACAACACTAGGACTTTACGGGATTACAGAACCATGAAAAACCGACTGCATTAGAGATGAAAGTGTACTTTCATATAGTAGATCACTGGCTCCTAGGATAGTAGATCACTGGCTCCTAGGATATGACATTTGCATTTTAAACGACTGGTGACTGATGGGAAGTTCCATGATATGTAATAATTGGTTCCTCTATCAAGGCATGGATTTAAATCACAAAACAAGGGGCTCCTGGGTACCAAGTGAAGCATCATTTAGGAAATTCCAGCTCAACCCACCCCTCCACCCATACTTCAGAATTATAATTTTACACTGAATGATTAGATGATTAATTTAAAACATCTTAAGCACTTTTAGTGAGCCAAACACTCTCCTATGGTTTAGAATTACAGTTTTATTGTTCTATAAATTAACCATTCTCATTAAAGGATGATAGATTTTGTTGTTGTTTTTTAAAAAATAATTCTAATTATATTCCACTGCAGCATATGGAGAAAGTCCTATTATGTAGTGGTATTCTCCAAACTCCAGATATTTGTGAGGTTTCCATCTGGAAAACAGGCTTCGTGAAAGTCAAGGGTCTCCTGTATCAGACCGTCTTCTCCAGCCTTGTGGACAATGAGGATCATGTGCACAGTGAGATCCGTTCTATTCCTGTTTGATCTTTATGTTCTTTACATGCCTGCACTCTAGGCATGTCTACTGAATTTAAATAGCACCCGACTAGGTAACTACACACAGAAATGGGGAAGATTAGTAAGGTATCACTATAGAATATTTATTTTATGTTATGACCTATTATAAAAATGATAAGTAGGCATGGACGTCTTCTCTGAAGCATTATGCAGTTTTTCCACGGAGACCTCTCTAGTATGGAATGTCCTGGAGAGGCTCTGGACTCCTATAGGATATTAAACTTTATGAGGCTTATCAAAACATCAGACTATCCAGAAAGTATTACATTCACCATCAGGCACTAAAAGTTCAACTTAAGAATCCAGAGGCCTGGAAGATCTAAGGAAATATTTATACTTCGTACATAATTAAAAAGGAAAGCTAGTGGAAAACTGCAGACGATAAAGTAGAAACTAATATAAAGAGTAGAAAGAACAGTTCTTTCAGTTAAAATTTTAGGAGTTTTCTGCTTGTGGTTTTTTTTTTTTTCATAGGGAGTGGAATACACGTATACACATCCCAAAATTAGTTATCCCAACTGCTTAAGAAGTTATTTTTATGTGACATTTTTAACTTCTATTTATCTATTTTTTTTTAAGATTTTATTTATTTACTCATGAGAGACACAGAGAAAGGCAGAGACATAGGTAGAGGGAGAAGCAGGTTCTCTGCAGGGATCCCAGTGCGGGTCTCAATTCCAGGACCCTGGGATCACGATCTGAGAAACTCACCCACTGAGCCACCCAGACACTCTCTACTTATCTGATTTTAATCACTCAAAGGCTGTCCTGGGATTGCTGTTTATACCTTTCCACCCCAAATTATTGTCTTAGTAAATCCCATGAAGTATCTGTAAGTGCCATTGGCTCACTGCCCCATAGCTCTCTGGTGGTAGAGGGACACCACTGAACCTGGCCTGATCCCCCACCCCCCCAGGGTTCCTCCAGGATCACCCTCTCCCTGAGACATCTTGTCTACGTGGCTGCTCTAACACATGTGCATCTTGCACTGTGTCTTCATGCAAGTTTCTTTTTTTTCTTCTCAATACATTACTTGGTCCTGGAGGACAAGGACTGCTTCCCCGGCTCCCTTGTGTTCGCCTCCACAAAGCTTGTCATGCCACACTGTGCCCGGTGAGCCCTCAAAGAAAGCCGAAGATAGAAACTGGCCCATCTTGGACCAGAGCGGTCCCAGACTCAGGGAGAGTTGCTGGGGTCTCACTGAGACTCACCTTCCTCAGTGATTCAGAACAGGAAGTGACAGCGGAGCAGCAGCATTATGACAGCAACACCTGCCAGCTCCCCTCCCTGTGCTGATAGGCTGGCACCCCTGAGGGTCCCCAGGCTGGATTTCCATGTTCCCCAACTATGCTGCCTTGCTGGTGGGGCCATTCTCTCTTTTCTGTCCTCTTTTATCCCAGATAACTCAGTTGGAAAAGTCTTCAAAAACTGTAATCTCATGAAAAAAACTCCTCTCCACCAAACAGAAACTTGCTTTGGCTCAGAAGACTTGTTAAGATGTCAGAGTGTGGTGGGATAAATACCCCCCATCATCACACTCTAAGCACACAGGAACTCCACTTATAGAGTTAATTGTTACTTGATGTTATTCTAATTTGGGACAAGATTTTCAACATTTTTCTCCATAGTTCCACAAAGAAGGCTCTTCCCATCCCATGGACAGCATTCTCCCCCTTTCCTTATAAAGACAGGCACCTGGAACCCTTCTGAAAATACACATTTCCATGTCCACAAGAGCAGATAAACCTATTTCTCACCAGGCCACTGCTTCCACGTTATCTTGTCTCGTCAGGTCACTGAAGCATTGGCAAAAGAGATTAGCATTCACTTTAAATATTAACATTCTAGATGGTTTATAAGGCAAACTCTAACTGCCCAGGACTGAAGATCTAAGTTAACCGGACTCTGAAAGTAAGATAGAATGAAGAGCAATTTGTTTTTAATCTCCAATAAAGCAAAGTTGTGTGAGAATTCTAAACATGCATAAGGCAGTTAGTTTCATAACCTGCAGACTGACGTGCTTTATCAATAAACTCCAAGGTCAGTACCTCGTCAACTTCCTTAATGGAACTGAGGTCCAGCTCGGGTTCTGGCTTCCGGCTGCCCAAAGAAGCTGAAAGAGCCTCCAGTGCTTCATCACTCATTGCGTCCTGCTAAAAAGGAAAAACTCTGTACATTAACAAAGACAACATCTCCTCAGCCTGTACAATCCATCCACTTCTCTGTGAAATCCTAATTTCAAATTTGTCAGAGGAGTCGTGGATTAGAGAAGGACTTTGAGAAGGCAGTGCTACTTGAAACCTAACAAAAGAGAGAAAGGAAAAAGAACTTACCAGTGAAAAAATACTGGGGCTAAGATACTTCCACAGTGTCTTACACAGTTTCTACCCTCAGGGGCACACTTCACCCCTTATTTATCAAGCTATAATATTATTATAAAATACTTGCACAGAAATAAAAGCTGCAAGAAGTAAACTTTTACTTTCCTGTTCTTTTTTTTTTTTTTTAATGTGTCTCTAAAAATAATTTCTGACAACCCTGTCCCTTAGCAAACTAGCTAAGCCCAGGAAGCCGGGAAACCCAGAGTGGCCCCTTGCAGCCTTCTTTTCTGAAGGCACAATGGCCAATGGCTGTAGGAACTCCCACTCTTGGGGTGTGGTGCTCTCACCGCTCCCCCAGCCTGCCAGATAAAAATAAACTGTCCCCTCCAGGAAGGGAGAGGCAGAGCAGATCCAACAGACATGCTCCTTGCACTATCTGGACTGTCTGCAGATGGAGCACGTTTTCTCATCCAGCCTTGAGCTGCTGGATCACCTTTCAAGATTTGTGACAATTACGTGACTGTGGTCAAGAGAAGTGACCTGAAACAGCTAGGCCAACATCCCACTAGTGATTTATTCACAAGTCAAATTCCATTAAAAAAAAATCACAGTGAAGATGTATGTTCCAAAGGTGCATTTTTTTTTTTTTTTTGGTGTCTTGTCTTTCTGTATATTTTAATGGTGAGATACTCGTTTCACAATGAAGAAAACTGTTCTGAAATCATGAACAGCATTCATAGAAACACAGAAGGCTTGCTTGGAGATAATCAATAGAACCCTGATTGGATTCACTCATCTACACAGACCCGAGGGGAAAAAGATGCTCCACATCAGGAATAACACTCTATTGTGATTATCCTGAATCAGTTGGATCAGGCTCAGGAAAGTAACTGCTGTCAGGAGAAGGACCGTGGTTATTTTCAAAGAAGTAATTATTTATACCTCCTCCACCTTTCTTTTTTTCTCTTGGGGTGAAGCAGCACTTTTGGCTACCCTGGCTGGCTGGGCTTTTAAAATCTCTTCTCCTGTAGATTTCTGAAAGGCAAAACACAAAAGATCAGACTTATAGATGAAATAAGGGCAATTACAATAACCAGAACTAAAAAGAAGTTGTTGTTTTAAAGTCTGATATGGTTTCTAACAAGCACTGCAATTATGTTTAAAACAATACCTCTTCCTTAGTTTTCTTTCCAGCATCGGTAGGTGAACTACAGGTGAAGTCAGATGACAAAGCATCTATGGCATCATTGGGCCCCATGGGTTTCTAAAGAAACAGGGACACGATGGGGCATATATGAGAGTCATTCAAGTTAAGGATCACAATATAAACTCAGCAAAGGAAGAATCATCTGACATTCCCTTACTACCAAATAAAAGACCTTATCAACTAACTCAGATGAAAGCCTACATTTGGAAGGGAATGGGTGCTCACTAATCCTATTTGCCTGTTTCCCTCTTTTAAATGGATCACGTGTTAGGATATTCTCATTCTATTAACATTTATTTTACTTCAAAACTTTCTTGGCTCCATTCTTCTTCCTCTAAAAAAAAAAAAAAAAAACTATGTATGAATCCATGAGCACTGAAACAACCTCCACGTCATCCCTGGCCTCTGAACAGATGGAAACTTAATCTGATTTAGAGATTAGCCATAGACATAATATAGAGAATTGATGACATATCCCCCAACTAAAGATTTTTTTTTAAAAGACTTATTTATTTGAGAGAGAGAGCAAGGGGAAGTGAGTGTGAGGGGGGTAGAAGCAGAAGGAGAAAGAAAGAGAATCTCAAGCAGACTCCCTGCTGACCACAGAGCCTGACTCGGGGTTCAGTCTCATGACCCATGAGAACATGACTTGGGCCAAAACCAAGAGTTGGACACTGAACTGAGCCACTCAGGTGCCTCCCACAACTAAAGATTTAAAAACAGGTTAACCTGGATCTCAGAAGACATTTATGTAAACTCACCGAAGAGTCTGGAGGAGGCACTGTGATACCTTCTTTTTTCTGAAACAAATATTAATTTGGTCATGTTGAGCGGCCAAAAGTAATTTTTACAACAGGCAAAATGTAAGGCTCAGTGAGTGTTATGAATTGTGTTTTCCCAAAAGTCATATTGTTGAATTCCTATACCCCTAGTACTCCAGCATGTGACTATATTTAGACAATGGGCCTTTAAAGAGATAATTAAGGTTAAATGAGGACATTAGGATGGGCAGTAGTCCCATATGCCTCCTGTTCTTATAGAAGTGGGGAAACATGGACCGAGAGATGCACAAAGAGGGAAGATGGCCATGTACATACCAAGGAGGGAGGCCTCAGATCCTTCCCTCACACCCACGCTGCCCACACCCATTCCAGCCTTCCAGCCTCCAAGACTGTAGGACAATGTCTTCCTGTTGTTCAAGCCACCCCAGTCTATGGTACTGAGTTATGTCAGCCCTAGCAAATGGATACACTGAGAGTCACTGTAACAAGTTCACCTGCCCCATCATATTTTCTAAATCTAAAAAACGTGACTATACTGAAGGGATAAAGATCATGTTCTAAAAAAGTAAACAGTAAAAAAGTAAACGATAATTTAACTTACTGCCAAAAGTTCCCTGTACTTTGGAGGAAGTGTGACTTCTCTTTTACCTAATTCCTCTATGTAGGTGGAAGTCATCGGATCCTGGAATAAAAACCACACACAGGGATATTATATAATTAATTAGCTGAGAACGTTATATGTGTATTCGGCAACCAAACTACTATTCCCATTAGTAATTTATGGAGTTACTGAAATGAAATGTAAGCCATTAAAAAGCCAATGCTTTACACAACACTGAAATTAAGTTTATACAACACTTTAGTTAGCCTAACCCATATATAATAACTAGAAAACATTCAAACCACTATATTAAATTTAAGTCTTATATCAAAGTACATTTTACTTTAAAATGTTTTTCATTAACTATTTCCAAAACATAAAAAAAGGTAATAATAACATCTCTATAACCTAATACCCAAGGCTTTGAGATGTAATTTCTAACACAAAAAGGTCTGATAATATATCCTGTTTAACTAACCTCTATAATCTTATTCATCTTCCTTATTAGCCAGTCATCATCCAGAACTTTATTATACCTACCCACTTAAAACTGAGTGCATTTTAACACAATTATTCCATATGTAGGTACCCACAAACAATGTGTAGTATTACTTTGCATATTTTTTAATTGAAAAAATATAGAATGCTTTACAAATTTGCATGTGCTCCGCACAGAGTGGTCAAGCTAATCTCCTCTGTATCATTCCACTTTTAGCATATGCACTGCTACTGAGCACTATTTTGCATACTTCCAAATGTTATAGAAATGGCATATTTTAGATATCATTTTGTATTTTTATTCAAAACTATGCTTTTGTAATGTATCCATGTTGATACATGAATAATTTGTTTTAACCCCTATAAAGTGTTCCATTATATCATCCTGTCTGCTGTTGATCAAAATCCTTTCCAAATGTTTTATTCTTATAACTCCTGGTACACACGGGCAAGGCTCCCTCCTCCCAGAGTTCCTCAAGGTGGAACTGCTACCTGAAGAGTAAGCACATCTTCAATATCCACAAGCTCTACATGAGCTGTCAGACATTTATACTTTTGCCAATCTGATGAGTGTGAAATGGTCTCTTCATAGTTTGGTATCATTTCTCTAATTCCTACAGAATTTTACGTATTTATGAGCCAAACAAGTTTTCTCCTATTTTTCTATTGGGTTGTCTTTTTTATTTACAATTCTTCATAAATTCTAGAAAAACAAATCCTTTGTCATGTCTGTTGCAAGTATTTCCTCCAATCTACAGCATGTCCTTTTAATCTTTTTAATATCAAGGAACATGTAATTTTTTTTTTCTTTTTTAGGAATTAGGCGGGGGGGGGGGGGGAGGGGATGAACTGAGGGTGGTAAATTTCTAGATGTCAAAATAAGTTCAAGTCCAGTGGACTTAAATCTCAAGGACAGAAAAATCTTTGTAACCCAATAAGGTTTATCCCAGCACCAGTCATAACACAATGATCAATAAATGGTCACTGAGTCAATGTAATAGATAGCTACCATAGGACAAGCCATTTCCACTCCCAACACTAATTTGTAGCTGCTATTATTAATAATGCCACCATCTGCTTTTCTCCAAGTGACAGAGCATTAGGTATTCTTTGGTGCCTCATGACCATGATCTTATCTGCATTCCTACCCATTAAGTATGAATCTTTACAGATATCAAAAGCACATACTGAAATTTCAGGTCCAGTATATGGTACATTATCTTCTTCAGTTTCTTCAGGTTTTCCTAGAGTGTCTACTAAGTCATCCAAAGCAGCATCCATGTCTGACTAGAAAAGAAAGAGGGCAGGTATTTAAATGCTATTTGTAATACATATTTCACTTCTAAATTTTTAATTAAAAAATTCTTTTTTAAAAAAATTATTTATTTCAGTGAAATAAAGGGAGAGAGCACACATATGCACCCAAGCAGGGGGAGAGGCAGGCAGACGTAGAGGGAGCAGCAGAACCTCCCGCTGAGCAGGGAACCTGATGTAGGACTCTATCCCAGGACTCTGAGATCATGACCTGAGTCAAAGGCAAACGTTTAACTGACTGAGCCACCCAGGCGCTCCAAACAAAAACATTCTGTACAGAAAAACACCAAACATCAAAAGTTCTTTAAACATCAAAACTGTAAAAATCTGGTCTCTATTAATAGATTTTATTACATAAGGTCCTAGAGTACACATTCTACATTGGAAGGACAGAAAGCCACGTTGAGGTAAGAATCACAACTTTAGGGGTGCCTGGGTGGCTCTCTTGATTTCAGCTCAGGTCATGATCTCAGGGTTATGGGATCAACCCCAAGTAATGTTCCACCTTGGGTAGGAAGCCTGCCTGAGATTCTCTCCCTCCCTCTCCCCCTACTCCTCACCCCCTAAAAATTACAACTTCGGTAAGTCTAATGGTATTAACTACATGAACAAATGGGTTTGTTAAAGCTGCCAGTCCAATGTATTGACAGATGAAAAAGGACAAAACACAAAGAATAATGATATTGTATGCAATAATGTTATTGTATGCAATAGGAGAAATGCCTAGTATTTACTGCATATCAGTTTTCCAGAGTTACATATTTACAAAGAACTCCAAAAAAAACCTCTAGGTAGCATCTCTTTCTATTAGAGTATTTCAGAAATGGATTGCCTGTATTCTTTCATTCATTTGTGGGTTTTTTTGTTCACTTGCTTACCTGAAGATGTTTACAAAACAAATTACCTGAACGGGATGTTAAGGTTATAAGAAGTGACAATTAACTTTGTCCATATGAGTTTTAATCAGTGTAATGAATGAAAGAGTGCCTCTATCCTATCTTTGAGGTTAAAAATGATTCATTGTGCATTTAAAACAAGACTTCTGGGAAAGACCCTTTATTTACTTTATTTAACTCAGATTAAAAATGATTAATTTTTTCCCCTTCAACTACCATATTCCCACTACAGTTTTAGGAACTGATCATGTAATACAATTTGGGATCTGTTAGCTTTAGACTGATTCATTTGGAAATTTCCGAATAAAGACGTGCCTTATATTCTTTAGTGATACCTCTGGTTAAAGAAGTTATATTTGCAAGAGAGAAACTGGAATGTAAACCCATGGGATGTAACTAGAGTTTTTGGAATGGAGGGTTAGAATATAAAGTGTTCCAAACATACCCAGAAAAAAAAAAATGACGCTTTTAGCTTATAGCAATAATTCGTTTAAAAGGTCTTTAATCTTACTTCATATGGTTTGCCCTTAAAAAAATCAGATCAAGAATATAGAGACTATGAATAAATAATTATCTCATGTAGAAATGCCCTGCTATCTTCATACCTTTCCAGGTGGTTTACCCAGTTTGGATTCAACTGGTACAGCCGATGTTAGTGATTTCTTTTCTTTTTTCTGCTGGGGTTTTAGAAAGAAATAAAAACTCCTTCTCATACATCTTTCCTCAACAATTTAACAAATTCAATTATTAAATAATTCACTAAAATTCAACGATATATCTAAAGATGAGCTCATTAAAATATTAATAGAATTGATCACACACTGAACAGCTGCTCTGTGCCAGATAACATGTTGTATGTGTTATCCTTTATCAGGACAGCGTAAATAACATTAATTTCATTTAGTGATGCGTAGAGCAAAACTCAGAGATATTAAATAATTTTTCCCAGTTCACACAGTAAAGGAAAGACCAATGCTTGAATCCAAAACTGCTGTCTCTTTCTTCATGGCTCTCCGTTGCCTCTCCCAGGGCCCATCGTTAGTCTGCAGCACGTAGGAATTTTTTTTCTCTAAGCGGCCAATTCTTCCTGTCACTGTTTTTAGTCCCTGCCTGCACACATGAAGACCTCCACACTGCCTGCTTTAGTATTTCATCATCCGCTCCTTTCTTAATCTCCCTAAAATGAATTTCCTTCCCATCACTGGTTCACTTGCTCTTTCAAAATTGCCAAAACCCTCTGATCTGCAATCTCCATGCTTCATCCAGACGTAAACATCTCCAAAGTTTGACCTCAGGAAGCACCCCTCTCCTAACTCCTCTCTCACAGCTGCCGTGGCCAAGATCACCCAGTTCTCTTCTGGCCTTTGGGCCGTCTGGTCTCTGGCACCTCTTTCGCGCTGCCCCCAGCCCTCCACATTCTGCACCTTTCTGCCCCGCACTGGTGGTCCCAAGCAAAACCATCCTCTAGGGCCAGGCCCAAGTGCTTGCAAGGACTGGCAGGAACTAGACAGGTGAAGCTGTCCATTTAAGACAATAGAAAACTCTCTCATGTGGAGGGCTCTGGAACGTGGCAGCAGAGCATGAGGGTGGGGAGCACAGCAGCTGCCACCTACTGGCCGCAGGAGTCTTCAGGCAGGTCACCTCTTCTGTAGCTCAGGATCCTCACATGTGACACTGACTGCACCTACCTTAGAGCATAGTGAGGACTGGATAAATTTATGTACTGAAGTGTGAAAGTCCCGTTTGGTACATGCTAAGCATTACGTAGGTACCGACTAAGTGCTAAAGAAGTGACCACTGCGATTGTCAAAAACACTCTGGAGGCCAGCAAGGTAGGAGCCGGGTTCTGGGCAGCGGAATCCACTTCCAGGATTCAGCCGCAACCTCATGAGATACTCATTCGTGTTGTTCTCCCTCCTCCCTTCCTCCCCTTTCTGCTCACTGTCTCCATTCTCCTGTACTTCCAAACAAACAATTCATTCCAATTGCCTTGTTAAACATCTCTCTCTGACGTTTCAACTTGGCCTATCCAAACTCAGACCACTTTTCATCCTCAACCAGTTCCCCTTCTGACTCTGTCCACCTGTCACTGGTAACCAGGGACCAGCTCCCAATTTAGGGAGGTGCTCACTCACATCAGCATGGTCCCTGTGCTTGTAGGAACCTGAAAGGGCCCCCCCTTGCCTCACCTTGGGATTACCAACTCTAGTTCATGAGACCCTGAAGCCCCACGTCATCTCAGAGTTTATGTTACCACTGCCCATCACAGGCAATCATTTTCTGAAGCCTGAAGATTTTACCTCTGCAATGAGTCCTCCACTTCTGGTTCTATCCCAGCTCTAAGAGATGCTAAATTAGGACTCATGAAGACTAAGGCCACAGTCCTTGATGGCCTTCTGATCTCTGTTCCCGTTTCATCCCACCCACTGCCATCGCTCAGTCCTGAAGCTGGGTGCACTCACATCACTCAACTGCTCTCCAACCTTCAACATTTATCCTCTACTGGTTGCATAGCTACCACTCCAGTCAACTCATCTCAGCCATCCCCACAGCAGTGCCTCATCCTCTGTTTCTGGTCTCACAGTCCTCCCACCCCCCCACCCCCACACAATCCTGGTGCCTTACCCATAGTGGAATGCACTTTGTACCCAGAACATCTCACACTTTTGCACTTTGCTGAACCTACAAGCCTGCAACTACCCATCCTTTATGTCAAACTCAAATTGGATTGACTCAAAGTCCCATGGATTCCTACAAATGGACAAAATCCCTCAGTTCCTTAACCAAACACCTTCTTGCAAGGGGCCTGTCTTCATCTGCCTTGGAATGCAATCCCAGGGATTCGGTCTTCTTCCGGCCCCTGGATGGGCTAGCCTGCAGCTAGGGTGTCCTGCAGTTACACCACAGGGCATTAAAACATGGTATGGGCCCCCCTCTTCCCCAAAATGAAGATCTGAACAATTCTATTCTATGGGAGACAAATCAGAGGCAAACGAAAGAGAAATGTTTTGTCCTAAGTTCAAGGCCAAGTCAACGCACACCAGATTTCCACATAAGCCTCTTATTTTACTGTTTAGCTTTCATTTTCTTCCCTGGCTACTTTACATCTAGCACAAACTTTCAAACTAATTATATTTTTAAAGCTTTTCAAATCTATCAAATCTGCTAAATCTATCCATTTTTCAAACCATTTCATCAAAACCACGCAGTAATGTATACCCCTTGGGGACGAGGGTGCAAGTCTTAAGGTGATATGCATAGTAATTAGAGCAATATAGTTTGGCTACAAACTAATGTGACTCTTCCTTTTCAAAATCTGAGAAAAACTGATGTTTCAAGGAGATGTGCCATACTTTTATCCTAGGACTTTCCTTACCATCTAGCCTACAGGGGGATACCTTTCCCATTTTGAAAAGTGGAAAAACAGATGAATATGTACTACCTAAAAAAAAATTTCATTTCCATATTCTTATTGTTGTTGCACTTACTTACTTGTGGCTTCCAGAGAGACAGATAGCATTTCAAGGGAGACACGGTCCCTAAACTGATTACTGACTCTAACGCTATGGGTAGAAACAGTAGACTACTTCTCATCTTACATTTCCAGGCTAGTATTTGAAGGAGCTTCTCAAGTGACCTAAGGAAGACTCGCCCATCATTAGTCAGAGGGACACACATCCTCTCTCCAGAGAGGGCTGGGAACGTCTCCTTCTAAAACTTCCCCCATCAACTCATGTAGATGCCAGGACTGTTTGTGACTTTCGCATATCAAGGTAGGTGCTGTCCACGTTGAAAGCTGAGAGAAGTGCTTGCTCAAATATAGCAACTTAATTTACTTTATTTCAAAGCCATAAATCTTGAAAGCAGGACCTGAGTCAACTCACATTTTATTTTTCTTGGTACTGATACTGGATACACGGTAGGTGCTCAATAAATATTTGCCCAATATATGAATTCTTAAATCGGTTTTGCTATCCTTCTTACTCTATAACCTTTAGATGTGAACTCTTCTTCAGTAAATTTCACATAACATATTTGGTTTTACCAAATACAGGTTATTCGAGTGTGGGAGCACCACAGGAACTAAAAGGTTACTGAGCAGACATAAAGGCCAGGCTGGAAGGGGTCTTCACCAAGCACGCACTTCCGTGGAACAGACCTGATAGGCCGCAAGGCCCACCTACATACTTTATGTCTGCCCATGTGTGCTCACCTTGTTAGCTGCTGTGGCAGATGCTGCAGCTGCACCAGCAACAACACTCTCCCCACCGGCAGGAACGGCATCCTGTGCTTTAGTCTAAAGGTGGGAGAAAAAAGATTAATAGAACTAAGTATCTTTGAGTGACGATTTTCAAGATCACGCATTTCAAGTATCACTATTAAGCCAGTTTACCATCAAGGACAACTTGCAGAGGAGCGGTTACTAGATTCTACTGTGCATGGTACAACACTGGGCACCATGTGAGGCTGGACTCAAGAGCATAGAGCCCCCCCAGGTGCACAGAGAGTGAAATGGGCCAGGTAGGGGCTTTGATAAATTGGAGTACATATACCGGGTATAAAGCTCTTGTCACTTGTTGCCATATAACCTGATTTTCAAGAGAAGCTAGAAATTTGAATTTTATGTGAAACATTAGGACTTCAATTGTTGGCAGCTCATGAAAATTAATTTTAATAATACTGTGAGCCAAACAAAATAGATTTGAACAAAACGCATAATGGCTGCATTCAGTTGGCCACAAATGCGTAACATTTTCTTTCAAGTCCACTGTGAAGCAACCCTACCTACGTCTTTCAAGAGCTCTCGATGGAAGAGTTCTTGTCATAAAGGTTTGTTCTTCTTCCAATAGGGGACCTCCATTAGCTGTGCAAATATGGAATCTCTTTCTGATTTGTGGCTCTCTAAATTCATCTCGTACACAACAAAATTCTCAACACCTCTTTCAGACTTCCATGTAAAGAGCAGAACATGCAGGGACGCCTGGGTGGCTCAGTGGTTGAGCGTCTGCCTTCGACTCAGGGCATGATCCCAGTCTGGGGATCAAGTCCCACATCGGGCTCCCTACAAAGGGCCTGCTTCTCTCTATATATCTCTGCCTCCCTTGGTGTGTCTCTCATGAATGAATAAATAAAATCTTAAAAAAAAAAAAAGAGCAGATCATGCAGATCCTGTGTACTCCTACAGCACTGAGGAGGGGGGTCTAGGAGGCAAGCTCTATCCCAAGCTTCCTGTCTCTGAGACACTAGAGCCTGCTGCCCTACAGTCATAACTAGATACCACCGGGCAGCGGAAAGCTAGATTGAACATCCCTATAGCCCATCTGATGTACTTCTTGAGCTTTTCATAGGGTCAAGTTTCCACAAGGGTATTTGCAAAGCCAGTAAAATGACAGCACCAAATCATTACAGTACAGAGCATATTCAGCATAGCTCAGAGATTCAATTACACATGCCCATGGAGATAGAGGACCTGCATCTTATTCCCTGGCTGATGGTCGTGTTTTCTATCAATCTGATTTATTTACCTTTGGTTTTGTTGATTTCTCTGATGTCAGCTGCTCACTTGATCTAGAAGCTGCTTTTTCACTATGAACATGCTTGCTTCCCGTATCTGATGCGTGCTTGGGTAGGCTTTTTGGCTGAAACACACACACATCACGTGGTTAACAAGATGACAAATACGGACGCTTTCTCTATGCGATGCCAAGTGTTCCTAATGGTTGCGTTCTATATACTTTTGAATTGCAGGAACTTCAAGTCATGGGACATAAATGTGATACAATTTTACTTTAGGTATAAAATTTGAAATAATACCATATCCTTCCAAATTCAGCAATTTACTATTAGTAAACTGCCAGTCCTACTATTGCCACATGGTGGTGCCATTTTAACTAGAAAAACAAACATGTCCAGAATTCAGTTCCTCACACACAAAAAAGTTTCATCAAATATCAAGTCCTAAAGACGATCAATTACCTCTTTGTGTTCCTTTGGCTTTACTTCTTGGGTTTTTTTTTCATGGACCACAGATGGCTGTCAATTTCAAAAGATAAAATCTCAATTACATTGGAGTCCTTTCTTATATTATTTCCAGGTAGACTCAAGAACAAAAATTCTGGGTACCCTGGGTGGCTCAGCAGTTTAGCACTGCTTTCAGCCTAGGGCGTGATCCTGGAGACCCAGGATCGAGTCCCATGTCGGGCTCCCTGCATGAAGCCTCCTTCTCCCTCTGCCTCTCTCTCTCCCTCTTTCTCTCTCTGTTTCTCATGAATAAATAAATAAATACAATCTTAAAAAAAAAATTCCAATTAGATCCATTTGCATCTCTTGGGAAAGACCTGTTTAGATAAATACACATGTGCTACTCATCAGTAATTATCCTACCATCTAGTACTGACAATTATAAGAGTAATGAAAAATACAGTATTTGACTTAGAATGATTTTTCATATAGATATGTATTTCTTATTGTTTTTCATAATTCCTACAGCTCATTTGGTAACTGCTGGTCTAATCACAAAGAGGTCATGATCATCAATCACATGATCCCTAGGACCTCTGCACTTACTGATAGGGAACCCCCTCTAGAAATTCTTTTAAAAATCTTCCTTCATAGGAGATGAACACTGTAATTTAATGATTTACAGTCTTTTCTCTATTATAACTAGACGAGGTAACATCAGAAACCCAATTCTCCTGAGTTGAGTAAACAGCCAAAACTTAAATATGGAATAGTAGACAATTTCCGTCTCACTGGTGAATTCCTCCTCTACAGTGGACCATGGAATTGTCATTCTAAGGGGGGCAACCCTTAGATAACCCTTAGATAAATCAGATAAGTCTCACCTTCCACCCAGATGACCTCATCCTTGCCTGCATTTAAACTACAGCTCTGTGCTTTCTTAAAGTACATCTCTGTGCTTTCCCACAGGACACCTTGTGGTCTTATCTTGAGTACTTGCTTAAGCATGCTTGCTTGAAATAAATAATGTGTAGCATTTTATAGAGGAGAAATATTTGCCCTGCCTGCAGACAGACACTCTGGGGTCCATCTCCATATGGATGTAGACTGGTTTTCAGTCTAGACAGCCATGAGTCAGAGAAGGCATTCCCAAGGGAAAGCAGGAGTTGTCTCCTGAGAAACTGATAACCAGTTCTATAAACTGAGATAAGACTGTTAAGATAGGGCAGCCCTGGTGGCTCAGTGGTTTAGCACCACCTTCAGGCAAGGGCACTATCCTGGAGACCCAGGATCGAGTCCCAAGTTTAGGCTCCCTGCATGGAGCCTGCTTCTCCCTCTGCCTGTGTGTCTCTCTCTCCCTCTCTGTGTCTCTCATGAATAAATAAACAAAATCTTTTTTTTTTTTTTTAAAGACTGTTAAGATAAACCTGCAGGCCTCTTAGGATAGGCTCACATCTGTAAGGTATGTAGGTGCTGGGTTCAAAACACACATTTATTCTTGATGTTCTATCTTTAAAGTAATTGGACACTCGTTACCTTTTGTCCTTTCTCTTTCAATTTTGCTGTTTTTTTTTTAACAGTTACTTCACCAGTAACAAAAATCTAGATTTGAACAAAATGCCTTCTGAAATATACTGTTCTCATGTATAAAATAGTAAACACTCATTTTAGCCATGTATATTTATTGTAATTATTGTGTACTTATTGTAATTATTCACTTATACTCTATATAACCATATTTTAAAAGATAATCCAAGATTAATTAAATTAGCTGAAAAAAATATCCTTTTCTCATTCAGTAGCACCAACAGAGAGAATGGGTTATTCATTATTATTATTATTATTATTATTAATTATTAAGAATCCGAATAACTCACTAGTTGAGTTAAATCACTTACCTTAGTTGATTGTGACTTCTTTTCAGGTTCTGTTTTTGCAGCCTAAACTCAGAAAAATACAGAAAGAAGAGAGGGAAGGAATTAAGAAAGGCAAAAAATACACATAGTATACAAGGCTTAACACGGATTTTCTTCAATTAAGCAAGTGCAAAGAAGATGACTTTGATGTACATATAAACTTTATGAATTATGTTTATTATACTTTTATTGAAATTTTAACTCTTTAGATAAACACTTAAGCAACCTAATATTTTGCTTTCACTTTTAGACAGCAATTTACAGCTTACTTTTGTTATGTGTATCAAAGGTAGGAAAACACTTATTGCTACAAACATTGTAGCTAATATATTAGCTAATATATAAACAATAAACATTGTAGCTAATATATAAGCTAATATATATTATATATAATATATATAAATATATACAAATCCTCATCCTTCAAAGGCAAAGACATACACCTTGGAGTGAAATACCACAGGTTTTGGCTGCCAAAGTGAAACAATGGTGAAAACAATGGGATGGTGACAGAGCCAAGAGTACAGAAAGCAGTGACATTTAATTTTAGTGCCAGAATTTCAGTGATGGGTCACTAAGGTCTACCAGAAAGTCTGTGATGGGTGAGAGTTACCGAAGATCTGGAACTACAATTAGAAGCGTGCGCTGAGCAGCTGATGTGGCCATTAGCAAACAGAAATATCCCCTAGTACAGTGAACCACATCACCTGTTTTTTGTGTCTTTTCCTGTTAGGAGAATGCTGTCCTCCCGTCTGTTTGCTGACTGGAATAGCCTAATACAAGAGCACAGCCCCAAGTGTGATTTTATTTTATCTGACAATCAAATAAATAACATATATCACAGGGCTCAATGTTTATATCAAGTCCCCTTCTACTCACCTACTGCCATCTACTCCAGCATATGTATGTTAACTCCAAGAAGCTGCAGACACTAAGATTGTAAAGGCTCAAGCGAATACTGCGATTTGGACTTTTTTTTTGACCGTGTAAGAATCTGCAAGATTACCAGTAGTATAACTAACAGAATTCTGACCCCTTTCCTTCACCTTCTCTGTGTACCGGCTGCTTGGGCCATTATTTTGCACCTTTATGTCTAACATTTGGTTATGATCAAATCAACAGTCGCTAGTGTTGCCAAAAGTTCTCTGAAATGTTGTCAATATGGTGTTACACAACAATCCTGTAAATAGCATATAGAATTTTTTTTTTTTGTTACATGATACAATCTAAATTTCTAGGAATGTTTCAGAAGAGCTGGTTGTGGGGCACCTGGATGCCTGAGTCAGTTAAACTTCTGACTCTTGATTTCAGCACAGGTCATGATATCAGAGTCCAGAGATTGAGCCCCGCAATCAGGCTCTGCACTGAACCCTGAGTCTGCTTGAGATTCTTTCTCTCCTTCTCCCTCTGCTCTCCCCTAGCTTGCACTTGCTCTCTATTAAAAAAAAAAAAAAAAAAAAGGAAGATGAGGAAGAGTTGGCTCTGACTCAGGCCCTTTACTGGAGCATTTTACACAGTTTTATCCAACCAAAGGTCATCTGTATCAAAAAACACAATTCCTTAAGTACATACATGAATTCTTGGTACAGGCAAGATATGAAAACTGGAATAAAACTGGAACATTTTTTAACTTTTCAGAGTCAAAGATGAAAAATTAGGCCTAAAGCCTCCCACCATTTCTTTCCCTTTTATCTATTTGCTGCTATTAACATCAACTCCTGTTTTCTATTCTATTATCTACAAAAGCCAACACCAAATATCTTCTTAATTTATCATGTCTTGTGCTTCAGCCATCAAAAACATACATTCCTCCCATAATGGACCCTCGTTTTACCAACACACTGTTTTGGGAAGGAAACAAAGTTCATAATCACAGAAACATTTTTAAATAAATTTTATATTTTGGATCCTTTCATACTCTTTGTTAATTAGTTTCCGTATCTGCTACTATGCTTTTTTGAACTTATGCATATGCAATTTAGTAAATGATTAAGAAGGAAAATAAGCTACCTAGTATTGTAGTGGTTTGGATCTATTAATAGCTTCTACTCTAATTTGGCAATCAAGATCTTACATGGAAGAAATCTACAGAACAATTAAGAATTCACACTCACACATGCAAGCAGCTTATAATGGCATATTTTTATTAGTCGCTAATACATTACCTAAATTTATTTTTGCTGAAGGTGGTGAGGCTTAACACAACAGCGATGATGATAATAACCAATGTTTATTGATCACCTCTTAGTATCAGGTACTGTTGTAAACTTCACATGTGCCAACTCATTTAGTCCTCATAATAATTCTATGAGACGTGTATCACCTTCACCATCATTCCCACTTTGTGGATGAGAAACTGAGGCACACACAAGTTAGCTTCCCAAGGACATCCAGGGTGGAGCTGGGGTTTGAGTGCTCAGTCACTGCACTGCACTTCATGGTCTCTCCAGTACTAGCCAGCTCCTACTGGGCACCTGCTGGGAGACAGGCACTATCTAATACCCTTTCATGTTTGTGTTCTTATACAGCCTTGTGAAATAAGTTCTATGATCCAAACTGTAACAAATAAGGAAACCAAAGCAAAGAGGAGTTTCCAAATACCGTGGCTGGTACAAAATGAGATTCCAAACCAGGCCATCTGGCTGCATGGTTCCTACTATATCGTCTTGCAGGGGTCACACCCTGAGTAGAAATGATTTGACCTTCCATCTTAACCACAGCACTGTGATCCCCCATTATAATGTGCCAGGGGAGGGATGCCTGGGTGGCTCAGCAGTTGAGCGTCTGCCTTTGGCTCAGGGCGTGATCCCAGGTCCGTGGATCAAGTCCCACATCGAGCTCCCTGTGAGGAGCTTGCTTCTCCCTCTGCCTGTGTTTCTGCCCCTCTCTGTGTCTCTCATGAATAAATAAAATCTTTAAAAAAATAATAATGTGCCAGGGGCAAGAGAGGTCAGACTCAGATCTAGACATATCACCCCCCTTCAGAAGTAGATAGACTTTTATTTGAAAGATGTAGAGTAAGACAAGAATTTGGTATAGGAACTATCATGAAATAACATCTTTTGTCTAAAAGCATAAATATTTGAAGAAATATGCTCAAATTCACAAAAATCAAGAGAAGGCTAGGATAAATGTTATGACCCAAACATCAGAAGTACATGAATCTAATTAATGAGAACAGTGTGACCCAGCAAAGAGTTGATGCCAGAAGTGGTCCTGACGTAGCCATTGGTGATATTTTGTCATCAAGACATTTATTCTTCTCCCTCCCTCTTGCCTCCTACCTTCTTCTCTCTCCTCCTATCCTCCAGTTCTGGAGAACTGCCAGGAATTCTCATTATTATTGTTTAGCAATGGCTGAAGGGTTTGTGGACACTTGCTATGGAAAACAGAGCACATCTACAATAAGCATTGGTCCTTGAGCACAGAGAGAGTCAGTGGCAAAGGATTAGAGCCAGGCAATGGATCAAATGAGAGCCACAATAATAAAGAGAAAAGCTTAGATTTGTGGCTTTCCTTTCTTTGCTTTCATGGACTCTGAGTTCAATGATAATTTGTTTTTGGTTGATGCTTCTCCTACAGTCTTAAAATCATTTTAAGACTGAGATTAGATTCTTAAAAATATTTTAAGATTAAACTTGGTCTAACTAAGTAGTGACAACTAACAGATGAAGGAAGGCTCAAGTCATGCATATTTTGAAAACAAAAAAAAATTCATGTAAATGTAAAATACTAAATAACAATTTTAGGTTAAAAACTTTTCAATTAAGATGAAAGCTAGATGACATTTATAAGAGATCTGAACAGTGTATTTCAAGATATTTGCAATGTCCTTTAAAAACAGTTCAACATGAGACCAGAGGATATCCCAACAGCCACCAAAGTACAAGTGCCAGTACCAAATTATGGCATTGGATCCCACCACAGACTAGCAAGACAGAAAGCAAATCATGCCAGTGATTTTAAACAAGGGCAACTTAATAATAATAGAGCTGGGCTAGCTCTTGAAAACACTCAAGAATATTGGCTCATAAAAATTAGTTGAGAGCATCTCGATAATGTCCCTGCTTTAATTCACCACCCCCAGAAGAATCCCAAGAAACGGCTTGAGACTTGGTCACTAAGGGAGAGGACTGAGGCAGCTTCAGGCAACTCTTCAGAACTAGGTCTACTCTTTGTGACCACTATACTGGACAACATTCTTTTATTTTTTCTTCTGAAATCCCAAGAAATAACTATTAGAATAAATCCCATATAGAGCTCTGAAGGTTTATCAGTAAGCCCTTGCCCTGCAGGACTAAAATTTCACAAAGAAATTTGAGGAAGTATCCAAAGTAACAGTTTCTGTCACTTGTCGCTTAGAGTAAACTTAGTATAAACTTTCTCTTTCTTACATTGAGTTTTAAATGGCTGTGAAAATAAAACCATTTTATAAAATGTTAAGAATGCATATTTTTCGCGAGATCCAGAGAAATGCACTTAGATCATCTTATCATTACACTCCAAGTCTAGGACCAAAAAACAAACAAACAAACAAAAAAACAACAACAACAAAAAAAACCTTTGGAGGACTACTCTTTTCTAGATACTCTAAAACAATGGAGAACTGTGCAGTTGATATTTGAGGCAAATACTAAAAACAAAGGGGAGTTTCCAAAGACGCCTATAAATTAGAAAGAAATGGTTACTTCCGTAACTTAGGCTTGTTAGGACACATAACTCATTAGTTAATCTACGTTTGTTTTGCTTTACGAAACAATCCCTTAAAGGCATTCACCCACATACACCCATGAAGACTTTTCATACCTTGTTTTCTGTGGGATTCATACTGGAAGACTTGCTGGTGGAAGCAGAAGAGGCTGATGCCTAGAAAGTAAAGAAATAGAAAGTCTGATTCTGGTTTACCTACAAATACTTTGATACACACACACACACACACACACACACACACACACTTTGTCTTTCAGCTCCTCTTAACCATATTTGTTCTTAACTACCTTGGTTTTACCTCTTCTAGAGTACAACTTCCACAAAAGCCCAGTCGGCGATATTGCCCAGTGGGGACTTTAAAGAATGTTTAATAAGACTTTTGTCTATAACCAGACCAAATGGGTTCCAGTTTTGAGCGTAACTACTTCTGAAATAATCTTAGGCAATTTTCTGATCTTTAGTAGATAACTACGTTGTAAGTTTATTACGACCTGGTACGCAGAAGTGCTCAGTAAATATGTTAATTATTATCTGTATTACTTTCAGAAAGCACAGAGATTTTAAAATAAGGCAAAACTTTGTTCAACTGCAAGCTCTGCCAATGACTAGCCAACGACTGGTATAGTTTCCCAGCTATAAAAAAATGAGGCCAATAACACCGCTTTTAAGTATTTGAGATAATAAAATGTCTGGCATGTTGTAGGTGCTTATTAAATCACTAATGCATTATTCCTAAGATATAATACAAGACAGAAGGAGCAGGATGTAGTGCTGGAAAACAGATCTGGGAGGATCAGAACTGTCCTTTCAGTGTCATGTAAGGAAGAGAAGACGGGAGTAGGGTTGCAAAGGGGATACTGCTATATTAACTGTCTCATCCAGGCTCCTCCCTGGGAGGACAAGAGGTGATGAATGGTAAGTGAAGTTTCAAGACACACCATTCCTAGGGATGCAACGGGGTGGTGGAATGAGTCCCTGCAACCTCATCACCCAAGCAGGGAGATGTGCATAAGGATACTTGCATGGAACTGTTATGCTAGGACTTTTACTTGCATTACCCTGGTTAATATTAAATCTATCGCTACCTTTGGGAATTCCAACCTAGGCTCACGTAAACCTCCTTAATATTGAGTCTGTTAGGTTTTAGAGCTCAAGGATTCCATCTGGCCTAAGTTGCCTTCTCAAGTAACCGGCTGTCAGTAAACAGCTGCCACCCTGCCAGTAATACCCAGAGCCTGTCTCTGATGTCTGGCCCTGAGCCATTTCTGAGGCTAAGTCCCACGGCAGGATGAGCCCATCCTGGCTGGTTCCCCGGCTCCCCCCACCCACCACACTACCGCCCAAGGTGATTGTATGAACCTACCACATCTCATGGCCCAGGAAGAAAAACACCTTCCCCACAGACCTCACTTAATGTAGAGGACATTGGCACTAATGGTAAATTATCACAATTTATAGGTAAAAAGCCCAAAATTTTAGTATATTGATTTTTCAAACAAACCTTATGAACTTTATTCCTAAGTACCCTTAGGCACCTATTGGGTACCCCCTCACACCAAAATACACCAAACCTGGTCACTGTAGCAGGCATGGTGCTCTCTAACATTATCTTTGGGATAAAGAGCTAGAAGATGTACCAAGGTAGATTTTCCCATCAAATTAATGGACAAACACATAAATATTCATTTTCCCTTGAGGTTTAACTTGTGAAAATTAATGTACCTGTTTGCCACAGCCCATTCCTTTAATGAATTCCCTCAGTCATAGAAAAATCAAAGACCAAACACTACAAGAAAGTGCTTTTAGGGGTGCCCGGGTGGCTCAGCTGGTTACGCATCTGACTCTTGGTTTTGGCTCAGGTCATGGGTCATGAGATCAAGCCCTGCATTAGGCTCTGAGTTCAGCCAGGAGCCTGCTTGAGATTCTCTCCCTCTGCTCCTCCTCCTCCTCTCTCTCTCTCAAATAAATTCTTTTTAAAAAGTGTATTTAAGTTGCAAATCTTAGGTAAACATTATTTCTAAACCTCTATGCTTTATGAAAACATTCCTAAAATCACATAGCCTTGGAGTTTCCAATCTGCCCTACTACTTTATTAAGTGGCAGCTGGATGTGATCCTCAAATCCTATAGACTTTCAAAGCCCCCTCACCTGAGAACGGTAAAATCTACACAGATAGCCATCAATAAGCATGGAGAGGTAATCATGGGAATTTACCTGAAGGCCTTGGCAGCACCTTTTCTCAGCAGATCCCTCTGTGAAAGTTCTATCCCATCACAAAGCCACTAAATATTTTGAAACTGAAATAGGAAAGCTACTTCATGGGAACTGAAAATAAGGAAAATAATCCCACCCTATGGTGAACCCATTCAAGTCCCAGTAAACTCTGGTTTGTTGTATTTTATTCTATTTATAAAGAGAATAAACTTTTAATATTTATTATCTCTAGTGAGGGATTGAAAACATTTTCACTTCCAATCTTCTATGCTATTTAAATTTCTAATCATCGGTGTGAATAACTGATAGTTAACATTTTTTGAAGCGTTTATCCAAAAATCTTCGAACTGAAGCACTTTAAAGATAAACCTCTGCTAGGTTTTAAACAGTTGGAGAGGGGATCCCTGGGTGGCGCAGCGGTTTGGCGCCTGCCTTTGGCCCAGGGCGCGATCCTGGAGACCCGGGATCGAATCCCACATCGGGCTCCCGGTGCATGGAGCCTGCTTCTCCCTCTGCCTGTGTCTCTGCCTCTCTCTCTCTCTCTCTGTGACTATCATAAATAAAAAAAAATAAAAAATAAACAGTTGGAGAAAGCGCTATCTCATAGAGGTTAAGTGCCCTGTCAAATGTTCCACAGTTCACTGGACCCACAAGTATTTACTTATCCAGCATATAGTTGGTGCCAGGTGACAGGAACACAGTGGTGAACTTGCTAGACATGTTCCTGCCATTGTGGAACTTTCAGCCTCATCAGAGAGGCCATTAATAGAATAATCACTGCAATAATTACTTGTGGCGAGAGCTATAAAGGAAAATCACAGACTCCCATGAAAACATAGACCTGGCAATCAGAGTTAGTTCATGAGACAGTCGGGACAGGGGATGCTCAGGAAGTGATGTGGTGATTAAAGGATGAGTGGGCATCAGCCAGGCAAAGGCTGGCGAGGGGAGGGACAGGGAGCTCTGTGCCAGGGCTGGACCTAGGCCACCTGAATTCTGCACCAGTGACTCTGCTGCGTTACATGGGCAGTCTGGCTAACATCGAGGGCCAATTTTAAGCACAACCATCAGAGCTCATACACACCAAACTATCTCTGTGAGATTAGTGCTGGCAATCAGAATGAAGTGCAGCTCTAACAACACTCTCCCTCCCAAGTGACCCACGCAGAACTCTTCACATCCAGAGTATTATTGGTCACTTATAAGCTTAAAGCATAAATCAGAGTAACAAAAAACAGAGAAAAAGTATATTATAATCATTCTCCACCCACCCATTCAACCACTGCTATTTTAAAACCAACGACCTGGGGGCTGACTACACACAATGAGGACAATGCCAGCTCTGCCCTGCAAGAGCTTGCAGTCTAGAAACATAAACCCACAACAGGTTCATTTTACAAAAGAAGTGCTCCAACAGAGGTAGGAAAAGAATCCTATGTGACAAAACTAATGTTCGAGTTCTAAGCTTCAGGCCCATCTCAAATAATCTTGCTGTACTGTCAACTTGCACTAAAATAAACCAATGCTGATGAGAGAGTGATTGCAACCTAGAAAAAAACATTTAACCCTGTACTTAATATGACATGCATTTTTGGGCATCATTCAACAAAATCTCTTAAATGAGTTTACTTGCTACAGTGAGAAATTTGGAAATTCACTATAGTAAATGATTACAGATAGGAGGGAAGATGGCATGCTTTTAAGACTGACGAATGGATAAAGATGTGGGCCGTGGGCACACGTGCATGTGTGTGATGGAATATTACTCAGCCATCAAAAAGAATGAACCTTGCCATTTGCAACCACATGGATGGAAGTAGGGTATTATGCTAAGTGAAACAAATCAGAGAAAGACAAATACCATTTGATTTCATTCATATGCAGAATTTAAGAAAGAAAATGGATGAATATGGGGGTAAAAAAGAGACAAACTAAAAAATAGACTCTTAACTACAGAGAACTGAGGGGTGCTAGAGGTGAGATGTGGGGGGTGAAACAGGAGGGCACCTGTGATGAGCACTGGGTGTTATATGTAAGTGATAAATCACTAAATTCTACTCCTAAAGCCCAAATTACACTCTGTTAACTAATTCAAATTTATTTTTATTTTTTCAAAGATTTTTTTTTATTTATTCATGAGAGACATAGAGACACAGGCAGAGGAAGAAGCAGGCTCCTCGCAGGGAGCCTGATGCGGGACTCGATCCTGGGACCTGGGATCAGGCCCTGGGCCGAAGGCTAACACTCAACCATTGAGCCACCCAGCCAGTCCCAACTAATTAGAATTTAAATAAAAACTTGAAACAAAAAAGAAACTGCTTCCCCTTTGCACATCTATTTTGCAAAGGTCTCCCAAGGTCCTTTTACCTCTCTGACCCATCTTGGACAGATTGATCTTCTTGTGTTGCACTCTGGCTCCCATCTAAAGCAGACCAGAGGTGACTCCAGCTGTGTCACGCCCAAATCCTTTTTCTTGCCTGTAAAGACCCCCCAGGTTCTAATCTCTCCCCATCTCCTAGTGCAGAACAGCAGCTCCAGGCAGCCAGCCACCCCCATCTCAGAGCACATCTCACCCATCGCTCCCTTTTTATTTTATTCACACACGTGCTGCAGGTTGGTGCTGCTTCTCTTTGCAAAATACCCAACCTCCACATGCCCTTCCTTTCAGGTGCATCTCGCCAGCTCCCAGGCCCAGGATTATAATGTCCAGTAGCAGCAGCAGCAGCAGCAGCAGTCCCCATGGGCATCTTCTGCATCCACTTCCAGCACCTTATTCAGGCAAGGAACCATGTATCTGCCTCGGGAATCCCTCCTCCCTAGAGCACGTCCCTTTTGAAGGGCAGTCGTTGGGTACACTCCTCTGCTGACCCCAGTCTTACCCACGGTGGGTTTCTGTCCACAGCTGTTCCTGGACTCTGCAGGGTGTCTGGTAAGGACCAACCTCAACCACCGTGCGGTGCTGGTGCGACTGCAGAGGGTTGTGACCACCCACAGGCCCTGCTGGATGGGCTGGATTGGGAAGGTAAGGGCTCCCTTCGGAGGGTCTGGGTCCTAGGAACTTAGCTCATCCGTTCCACTGCCATTAAATCTGGCTGATGAAAATAATTATTTCCTCAGCTCCTCAGTTCTCCATCTACCACAAAAATAGAGCCCCCTCCCTTGCTCGGGGGTACCAGGAGGCTCCCAGGTCTTCGCAGGTGCAGCCAGCTGGCTTGCAGGAGTGCTTGCTGTCTTCCCCCACATCATTCGACCTCCTCTTGCTCTCCTCCAGCCCTGGCTGGCCTGGTACAGACAGCAGGCCAGCAGATGAGTCAATCGGTGCTCCTGAGCCCAACCCATCTTCCTGTCCCCACCCCTGCCGGGCAGCGTCCCCATGTCCTCCCACCCACAGCATGAACCACCCTTCCCACATCCGCCTGCCTCTGCTATGGAGCATTACTGGAACACCTGCCACAGGTATGCACATGCCTGTCGCACCTGCTGACCAATCCACAGTTCCATTCTGCATCCCCCGTGGCTGCTGTGCCAGAGCAACTCCCCCACCCTCTGAACCTGTTTCCTTCTGGAAGCCTCTTCCGATTGCTCCCTTCTTCTCTGTTTTGGCCTCAGTCACAAGCCCTCTGCCTTCTCTCTTACACTGATGCTTCCTCAGAAAGCTGATTTCTCCTAGGACTTTAACTACCATTCAGCACGTGAACAGTGCTCTACACAAGAGGCAGCCGAACTGCATCACCAGACTACGTTACTGTGCCTTAAGAGGAGAACGTCGAGAAAGACAGATGCAGGTTTAACTCCCTGCTCCAGCACTTATTAATCCACATTAACCTCCAGTAGCCTCCTTGGGAGTAAAACCACCTGCCTTGGCAGGTGCTCTAAGGGCCAAATGACATAATGTAAGGAACTCATCCGGCCCTGAATCACCTGGGTTCAGGCCCAGTGCTGCTTCCAGTGCTCATCACCATCCTGTCCTTGTCATCGCTACTACCACCTACACTCCTGGTCTAATCGCGCACCTCCCACACCTGGATGACATCAAGGCCCTCTAACAGTTTCCATGCCTTGTCCTCTCACCCCCTGGCCTGCTCCATTCTCTCACTTCCAATTCCTTCTTTGGCTGCCTAATTTATCTGAAAAAATGTGTGCCATATTCTCACTGTGATGAAAGAGTAAGCTCTCAACAGTTTCACACTGTGTCCTACATAAGGTCCAACGCCTTCTAACTGAACTTTAGGCTCCATTATTTATTCTAACATATTTACTCCACTATTTCTCTCACTATGACCCATACAGTGTCTTCCCTCCACCCCTCCTTCCCTCCGCCATGTTGAAGTCTCCTTAGTGTCTTATCATCTAAGTATGTCTTTACTTTGGTTATTAATTGATTGATAGACTTGGCGGGTCCCACACTAGGGGCATAAATATTCATGATTGTTAGGTCCTCTTGTTGGATAGGATGGTGTCCTTCCTGTCTCATCAGGCAGCATAATTCACTGGTTAAGTGTGTGATGGGGGTTCTGGGCTCTAGAATGTCTGGTGGAATTTCAGCTGATAGAGAATTCATGCGCGACCTCAACTAAATTACTGTGCCTCAGTGTCCTCCTCTGTGAAATGGGAATAGTAAGAATTGTCCCCCTATTCAGGTTAAGAGTAAGTGAGTTAATGCACATGAACTAGTTATAACATTGCTTGGCAAGCGGTGAGCAATGGGCAAACGCTGGTTAGTATTACCACCACCATCGCCATCATGCTCTCTTCCTCCTCTGGGCCTCTCATCTTGCTACTTCCACTGCCTAGGAAGGCTTTTCCCTGCTAAGGCCCCACCCATTCCTACCCTTGAAGATTTAGCTCAAGATACAACACCTGAATCTGCTTTAGCTCCTACTACCTTCTCAATCCCTATATATGTTTGTACTTCTCACTTGGACACTTAGTCACATTCTATGTTAGAGGGTTACTGAGCTCATTTCTAAGTATATATCACATGGTATCAATGAAGCTATAAACTGATCATGACACAGGGGCCATTTCTGCTCCCTACAATATCCACCATAGTGCTAAGTATATTAAGTATATAGTAGCGGAGAGGAGCTAAAGAAATCACTGTTGAGGGGTACCTGGCTGACTCAGCCAGAAGAGCATGCAACTCATTATCTCGGGTCATGAGTTCAAGCTCCACACTAGGTGTAGAGATTACTTAAATAAAACTTTAAAAAAAAAATCATTGTTGATTCCAACCTTTGATGGGATCATCATTTAAAGTTTCATTTTAAGGGACGCCTGGGTGGCTCAGTGGTTGAGCATCTGCTTTCAGCTCAGGGTGTGATCCCAGAGTCCTGGGATTGAGTCCCACACCTGGCTCCCTGCAGGGAGCCTGCTTCTCCCTCTGCCTGTGTCTCTTGCCTGCCTCTCTGTGTCTCTCATGAATAAATAAATAAAATCTTTTAAAAAAATAAATAAAATTTCATTTTAACAAAGACATAGGTTTTATTCTTAAAGATTTACTTATTTGAGAGAGAGGGAGTGAATCTGAGCAGGAGCAGGGGTGGGGGGAGGCAGAAGGAAAGGAGGAAAGAATCTCAAGCAGACTCCCTGCTGAGCCCAACAGGAGGGACCCCTCCATGATCAGGACCCTAAGATTATGACCTGAGCCAAAGTCAAGAACAGGACACTTAACCAACAGAGCTACCCAGGAGCCCCAAAGATAAAGCTTTAATACCTCTTTCTTAAGCTAGAATCAGGAACATAATTAAATTAGAAAACTTATCAGGCTCCCCACAGGGAGCCTGCTTCTCCCTCTGCCTGTGTCTCTGCCTCTCTCTGTGTCTTTCATCAATAAGTAATAAGAATAAAATCTTTTAAATAAATAGATAGATAACGAACTTAAGTTTCAGCCTGCTGACTTCTCAGTGGCCCTGACTCCATAAGCAAGCCCATTAAACCTGCTAAGCATCTAGTTTTCCACAATGGGAACCCTATGCACTCTACACAGTTATCGTGGGGGGTCAAGTTAGATACCAAACATTAAGACAATCTGGGCAAAACACAAAAATAAATATTAAACATTTTCTAAATTAAATAAGTAACTGATTTTTAACTTTTCAAACTAGTTCTGCTAGATGCACATGAGAGAACCAAATCATTCGTTACTGAACCACAAATAAGATCTTACTCAATAACACATCTCAAATAATAAGAGAAAGAAAGAAAATGATGGATTTTTTTTTTATAAAGAAGTTCCTTCCTCATAGAATTATAAGACAGACCTGAACTTGAACTCCACAAGGTCAGGGGCCGTGCCCGGCTCAGCTGTTGCACATCCCCAGAGCCTGGCAACAGTTGTTGCCTAACAAGTATTTGCTAAATAAATGATGAATTTGTGCATGAATACACACAAGGGTATTATCTGATGGCTCAAAAGCAAAAGTACATAAGTTTTACTCAAGCACCAGAAATTTTATTCAAAGCACAAATCAGAGAACTGGTTGGAAAAACATAATTTAAACATCGAGTCATTTCCCTCACCACTGCCTTCAAAAGGGAGCTGTACAAATTTAAAAAGCATGTATACACAAAAACATCCCTCAGCTGCTTCCTGAAAAACACCTGGAACAAACAACAGGCAGCAGAAGAGGGGCTTTTTGAGCAAAGCACGGACATTCTTCAGAAACACTGTTTACGGGACCAGATTTACATTTTTCTTTCTGTAATGGCAGGTTATTCACTTCAGGAAATGAATATGCAGAGGTTTAAGTTTGTCTGTCGTTTGCCATGCTGTCCAACCAGGGCACACATTCTTGCAATGCCTTTAATTATTTAGCGTGATAATGGTGCTCTTGGGGAGGGCTTCGGTAGTCACCCAACAAAGAACAATGGTGCTTAATTGTAACACAAGACATGATTCCAATGAAACAAACAATGGATCATCTAGGAATGAAGGGGAGCCATCTCTTTGAGGGAGAACACGCAGATCTACTTCGTGTCAAAGGATCTACTTATGGCACCAACTTACACCCCAGAGTGTACGTAATACGAGATAAGGTCGATTGTGATAGGATCTTAAGTACAACATGATGTTACAAGGGATGAGAAGAGGGAGATTACTTCTGACATGTGTGTTTGGAAGATGGTTAGGAAAGGCTTCACAAAAGAGAATGAAACTCTTATTTACTGTGGCGTCATCAACAGGGAGGTGGGGACCACAGACTATCCTGTACCAGGAACTGTGACAGGTGCTTTGTGTGTCTGATTTCAGTAGATCTTCAAAAAAATCCTAGGCGGTAACTATTATTAACTGTGGGTTTTTAAAAAAATTTATTTATTTATTCATGAGAGACGCAGAAAGAGACAGAGAGGCAGAGACACAGGCAGAGGGAGAGAGAAGCAGGCTCCATGCAGGGAGCCTGATGCAGGACTCGATCCCGGGTCTCCAGGATCCCACCCTGGGCCGAAGGCGGCGCTAAACCGCTGAGCCACCAGGGCTGCCCATGTGTTTTATAAATGAGAAAACTAAGGCTCAGAGAAGAAGTTAAGTAACTTATCTAAGATTTCACACTTAAGAAGTAGCAGGGCTTGGATTTAAGCACAGCTATGACAGAGATGCCCATGAACTTTGCTTTAACAAGTGGACTCTTCTTTCTCCAAAATTAAAATATCTGAGAGATAGAGGCTAAGACAGGACAGTCATTCCAAGTGAGCAAAACTACTTGAGCAAGCCTCAGAGGTGGGAAGAGATACTCAGTCCTGCGTGCGGTAGGTGAGATGAAGTAGAGTACTGCAAAATGAGGCGATCTGAACACTCAGCGGGAAACAGGATTCCATCTCAACCGAGTAGACTGTACATTGAGGAAACATATTAAAAGGGACACACAAACTTAAGATAAAAATAGAATTCTAGGCTCTTCTTGCTCTTGGAAGAGGAGAGCACATGAAGTTTTGGCCTCTGATGCAACATGTGGGCAAACCTCAAAATAAACATCCAAACGTTGCCTGGCAACCATGACAATAGCCACAGCTCCTCTGGGAGCTAAATCCACGCCAGAGATTAGAGAAGTTTTGACCACACCCTATGTGTGTCTGATGATTAGCTCTGACACTGGGCCACCCCAAGTACTCAAAAAAAAAAAAAAAAAAAATCCACAAAAGGCATGAAGTCAAACTTCTGGTACAGCAACTTGGACTGCTTTGCACACCCAAGTTTTCCAGTGTTTGTTTCTGTTTTCTGGAATGATAATTATTATGTGGGCAAAGGAAAGGGCAAGCTGCACAGCGTAGTTCAGTCATCAAAGAGTAGAAAAGAGCAGCTTTTTTTTTCTGAAGTTGTGTTCACCTTCTCGGGATTCTAGTTGCTTTTTTCTGATGCATGAAATAACTCCAACTATGTCTGACTTTGTCCAAGATAAAGCAAAGAAGTTATATGGAAAAGACAGCGTATTTTCCTCTTCTTATCCCTACCTTACAAAAGGTCTGTCTGGCCAGGACTTCCATAAGACTGTGAGTCAAACGATTTCAGCATAATAAAATATACATAGTGAACAATGAGGAGGACTGCCCTTGACGAGCTGTGTGACCTTGAGTCTTAACCTCCCTAGAACACCATTTCCTCATCAGTAAACTGTTAGGCCGGAGAATTCTATAGTTCAGCAACTCTCTGATATTCTATGCTATAATGATGTGAGGCTTATTAAATAGTGTACCCAATGATAGATGTTCAAATGGCAAATAGGGGTGGTTAGCCTCCCACACACCTGGGGTCGAATTCCAGCTTGTAACTTCAGCAAGCTACTCAACTTTTCCAAATACGGGTTTTTAATTTGTTAAATGGGTATAAAAACAGTGAGGATTAAATGAGGGTATGTTTATAAAGTGCTTGGCTCAGTGCCTAGCACGTGGTAAATCCAAATCAGAGATTTTTATTTATTTTTTTAATTTTTATTTTATTTTTTATTTTTAAAGATTTTATTTATGTATTCATGGGAGACGGGGGGGGGGTGTGGGGGGGGGGGGAGCAGAGACACAGGCAGAGGGAGAAGCAAGCTCCATGCAGGGAGCCCGACGTGGGACTTGATCCCGGGTCTCCAGGACCATACCCTGGGCTGAAGGTGGTGCTAAACCACTGAGCCACCCGGGCTGCCCCAAAGCAGAGATTCTTAAAAATTTTATTAATACCAGCCACCCTAGGGCAGCCCTGCTCTGAGAAGTTACTCACAAATGTTATTTACCTCTCTCAATGAAAAAAAGGGTGGTATTGTTTTACATTATGGTATTTTCTTTGGATTCGATCTACATTCTAGATCTATATTCTAGATCTACATTCTATTCAATGCAGGAACAAGAATTTTGGTAGCAGAAGCACAGATTTGTATAAATCCTAAAAGATTATGCCCTCATTAATGCATATATGGTTACTGAGAGCATGATTACTGTACAAAAAAAAAAAATTCTGAGCTCTGTCTCAGAACCTTTCAGCTTGGCTTCCATGGGGCTTTCAAATTCATTCCTCAGGTGTAGGCCTAATGGAGAACGAGAGAACTTGAGAAATTTTATAAGTCCTTATGTTATAAAACCAACTTCTAACCTCAATCTCTACAAGGATGACAAACTCTAACAGAAAACTAGAGGGAAGTTATGAAGAACCAATCATGTGGAAATTGAGGTATGGCCCTGCCACATGACCATCTAGCTTCCCAAGTGAAGCACGGCTTGCTTACATAATAGGAATGATAACAAGGCTGCTATCAAACTGTCCAAGCTGATTTTCAAATAATTAAGATGAAAATATAAAGTGAAATCAAATGTCATTACAGAAACCATATATGCAAAACAAATTCACAAATGTCTACTGACAGCATGTTTAATATTTTCAAATCTTAAAGAAGTACTGCTGTTTAGTAGTTAGGAGAATGGCTCTCTAGGCAGACACCTGAGTTTGAATTCCAGCTCTCCTACCAGTTGTGTGAACTTAAGCAAATTCCTTAACTCCTCTGAATCTCAGTTTCCTCATCTATAAAACAGGAATAATAATAACAGTACCTTTCACTGCACTTTATCCCACTTTCTCCTAGGGAAAAAAAATCAATTAAATAGAAGAATGGATTTTATTTTATTTTTTAGATTTTATTTATTTATTTATTCATGAGAGACACACACACAGAGAGAGAGAGAGAGAGAGAGAGAGAGAGAGAGGAGCAGAGACACAGGCAGAGGGAGGAACAGGCTCCATGCAGGGAGCCCGATGCGGGACTCGATCCCAGGACTCCAGGATCACGCCCTGAGCCAATGGCAGGCACTAAAGTGCTGAGCCACCCGGGATCCCCAAGAATGGATTTTAAAAGTAAGTTTCATCTGAAATGGATGTAATTGATTATTTGAATTGATGAACATTGCTGCTTATCTAAGTTCTGTATTTCCTACATAAGGAACTTCTCAGTTATGTACTATTTAATCTTCAATTTTAAAATTTCATGTTCAAAGATGGCTAATTTATCCATTCTCTGCTGTCTACTTAAGTGTCTAATGAAACTCTGTCAACAAAACTATGATTTGCTAATTCCAGTGCACAATACTCCCTTTCACGCAAAAAGGAAACCTCATCCATCAGAGAATTTCAGCCATATTAAGATACTGAGTATAACAATAGAGAGAACACAATATTGATTTCTAGTGCTTTTTTGAATTTTAGATACACATTCCTCTTTCTGTTATTTAAACTACCTAGATATAAGCCACTGAGTGGAAAATGTTATAAGACCAGTCCACTGAAAAGAACATTGGAATCAAATAAAACCTTGCTATCTGTGTGACCCAAGGTATATTATTTAATCTCTTTGGGCCTTAGTCTTCTCGTTTATAAAATTGTCCTAGTACCCTCTTACCTAGTTGCAAAATATGCAAGCAACTCTTTAAAAAAATTTTAAGTTTATATATTTTTAGTAACCTGTACACCAGCACGGGGCTCAAACTCATGAACCCAGATCAAAAGTCAGTGTGGTCTTCTGATGGAGACAGCCAGGTGCCCCACAAAATTTGTAACTCTTAAGAGGATTCAATGAAACCCTTTGTAAATCACTTACCACCATAGTTGTTAAATAATTAATAAATATATGATGTCATTCTATTTATTTTTAAATGTCTAGATCCTGGAAATGTCTTCCAAATGACATACATTCTATTGGACCTAACCCTTCCCCCAGAGCATTCTAGAATTATTTTCAGATTATCAGCACTAGCTAGAATGTTGTTAAGCTTTTATTTTTTCCTATTGATTGTCTCTCCATTTTGAACAGTAAACAAACCTTCAGTTCCCCAGTCTGTAGGAGAATGTGGAGAAGTTACACATACACAGGGAAGATATGGTTTAGCACTAGTTCAACTAGAAGTCTGTTGGGGTATTGTGAAAAGATTTTAGTTGCAAATATGTACATCACTGTTCATCACATTCAATCTTTGGAAATATTTGAAGAGATATAAGAATATGACTGTCGGAAGGACTACAGAGGGAAACAATTCTAATTTGTGAGGCTAAGAATCCTATCTCACCATGAAAACATTATATGAGAGTAATTCAGCACCAATCACTGCAATAATTAGAAGATTCTTGAAGGCAAGGGAAGGCTCAAACTCAATAGCTAAAAGAAATCAACCTTTCCTTTTGGATCTCTGAATATTCAGCAAGGAGGAATGCTGTTTCTTAGTGATGTAGATACTTTATGGCTAAAATCCCCAAGGATGATTAATTACTGATTGATTTAAAACTTACATTTACAGTAAGATATCTTATGGATGGTAATTTATTTTATAATACTGCTAGGGAAAAATAATCACTAATATGAGCTGTAGAAACTGTGAAATAGTTTGTAATTATTTAAACATTTTGTATTAAAAACATGCACAATGTTTGCTGGCAATCAAAGTTATGTCAAACCACTGTGCAACGTAACTGGCCAAGCTCGAACACCTTAGCTCGGTGATTCTTGGTCCAGGACAGGTCACTCACAGATAGTACGGGAGGAGGAGGGAGACAATGAACACTCAGAAACCTATGAAGGGGAAAGAGTAGGAGGAAGAGGGAAGAAGGGCTGTGGACTAAAAAGCTGTAAGCCTCTCAGGTGGTTCTGAACCTCCTTGATGCTGAGCATCACTGCTTTAGATAGTTGAAAACCAGATGGCTTTATAGGGAGGTCAGTGAAATAACCATTATTTTCTACCATCCATTATCCACTGGCACCTTTTTTCCTGGTGACAAACTTAGTCTCTTCATACTTTCACTGAGCCACAAGGAAGGAAGCAGACTACATAAGATATTAGGATAGATTAACAAAATTATTTTGCAAAAATACTTTCCAGCCAGTTTTTAAAGGAAGATTTTGGGTGCTGATATTGCCAGTCCACGTTAATGAGAAGCCTAGATGTTCCCTAAGAAGACGGACCTGCAATACCTCAACAATATTCATCCTCTCCAGTCTATGTGTTCTAAAACCCAGGGACATTTGGTACCTGTGATTATGCCTCTATCGCCTTGTCTTACACTGTAAGGCAAGAGCATGCAACAGACATCTCCAATCCCAATGCTGCTATCATTTTATAGGCAGATATTCTGGACCAAGAGAGAAATTCCTAATGCTACACACATCCAGTATGCAGCTCAGCTGTAAGTGTGTGTGTGTGTGTGTGTGTGTATAAATGATCCAATTTTCAAATGACTAATCAAATTTTTAGAAAAATAATTATTTGTCTATTTTTGTAGATTGGGGTCTAAAACTCAAATGAAAATATGTGCTAGGTGATGTGAATGAATCAAGTCAGTATGAAGAGAGGGTAATGGGCTTGGTGACAAAGTAGAGCGTACATTCCCCATCTAAAGGCTTTCAAACATTTAAAATACATTGTGCATGCCTAAAAATATTAGTCTGAATTCTGACAGGAGATGCCCTTTCTATTCCAGGTACATAGAAAGAGTTACTGGATAAGTTTTGACATAAAAAATTAAAGATAGGGATCCCTGGGTGGCTCATGGGTTGAGTGTTTGCCTTCGGCCCAGGGCGTGATGCTGGGGTCCCAGGATGGAATCTCACATCCGGCTCCCTGCATGGAGCCTGCTTCTCCCTCTGCCTGTGTCTCTGCCTCTCTCTCTCTCTGTCTCTCATGAACAAATAAATATTTTTTTAAAAATTGAAGACAGCGATAACTAAAGAGATGATGAATATAAAAGAGAAGTTATGAATCATGGAAGACGAAAACTCTGGCTACCAGTTTCAATCCTCCGCTGTAGACCAAGCCCTTTGATACATCTCTGTAAATAAAATATTATGAGAAGATGCATGTGTCAAAGCATGCAAGATAATTACATATTTTAGCATGAGTATAGTTATATTCCAGGATTCTGATGACGACTAGCTACAGTAATGGAGTTGTATCAAAATACTTTATTTGGCATGTTGGATATAAACACAATTTTCCATTTTCATGATAAAGGGGAAATATAAAAAGCACACGTAAGTGAAAAAGGTGAAAATAATTCTACTCCCCACTACTTTCTCTGGCCACCCTCTTAGCATAGGTAATAAACATTATGCAATAGACCGAGCCCCTGATTACTCTGTAGGAACGGGGATCTCTGACCCCTCCAGTAACACCTCTGTTCGGAGCAACTCCAAAGGCTCCAAGGTCTGGTCTAGGTCTTTATTCTTGTATCACTTGTGCAGGGGACCTCAACCCATCATGGAATCCAGAGGGTTTACAGAATCAAAAGGCTACACTTGCATGCTAAGCTGGCCTCAATCTCTTATGGGACTTTTGAGTGAAATAGAACTGGTCTAGGCGTGGCTTGTGGGTCATGATCACTAATCAGTGAGTTCATGAGGAAACCTCAGTATGATTCAGGAGTCTGAGCTCCTGTGGGTAAGTAGAATTTTTAGTAAATTCACTGAGATCTTACTGCATTGCTAAGGCCAGAGGAAGATTGCTTATGGAAAGGCTCTGCATAGTCGGACTTGCTTGTTAGAACAGGTGGTTACCAACTTTACCGGCGTACAAATTTATCTAGAGAGCTCATTAAGCCAGAGATTCCTCCTCGATTCTGACTGGGTAAGTCTGAGGGGGAGCCTGGGAAATGTCCATTTTTAAATAAGTATCCCAGGTGAATTTGATGCAAATGCTCTCCAGACGACACATCATCAAATACTGTCTTAGAGAATTTCAAAGGGGCTCAGCACATCCTACAAGATTGGGAGAGCTCTAGGGCTATAGATTAGTCTGGAATCAGCCTACTGGCCTGTATTCTCTGTCTGAAAACCAATAACCTTCTCCTTAGCGTGCTTTAACAAATATCTGCAATTGAGGAGGCTTTGCTTTTAGATGACTTTCATAGTCTTCATTCCTTAGGAAACCATCAGCAACATATCTCTAACATTTCACTACGTCTTAGGTGGAACTATTTTTTTTCCCCAAATGTGAGCTACTTAATCAATTGGTCTGCTTTAAATAAAACCCCACAGTCTGTGCTTTCCTGTACACGTGCACATCTTTGTAACTTCTTTTTCATTATACCTATCAATGTTCTTATTTTAGAAAGTATATGAATCTGGAATATATGTCTTAGCATCAATGTGTCTAACTAAATAAGAGGAACGTATTTAATCCTGTAGTTTTCCTGATATATTGAATTAATAATCTGCCTACTAGGAAAGTACAATGGTTGTCACAAACAATTGCATTTTGTTTTCTATGTGAATGGCTTTTAACTTCAAAATGTTAGGGGTGCGAGATGCCTGGGTGCCTCAGCGGTTGAGCATGTGCCTTTGGCTCAGGGCGTGATCCCAGATTCCTGGGACCCAGTCCCACATCTTGATTTGAAAAATAAGACTGGTTTTATCAAATGAAAAAAGATGAATAGGAACCCGTTTTCTTCATTCAGAGAACAATCAAGGAACTAAATTCATCACTAATACTGTATAATCAACTCTTCTAGTGCAATGGGAATTTTTTTAAAGCATGTGAATGGAACCACAGCTAACATTTATACTTGACTGTGCTGCTTCATTAACACTGCCCTGCAGTCCGCAAAGCTCACCTGTTTATAACAGACACCAAGGGTCCTTGCAGTGCCTACATGGATTCCCAGCCCACCCTCACTGCTACCGGCCGCTTACCCTTTCTCCATCCATCAGCCGATGCGGCCTTTCCCACTTCGGCATGACTTTGCTAACTGTCACCACTTTTATGCTATAATGTCTTCTGGGACCCAGACATCACTCCCTTCCCACCACATTCCCAGCAACAAATGTCCTTTTAAATACTGAAAAAAAATCAGCGTGCAAAAGTTGAATTCGATGCCCACAAACACACTAGGGAGAGACACTCAATAGCTCTTCATTAGAAAATAGTCTCTGCCTTTGAGCAGCAGATGCCACTCCTTAAGGACCTTCTCTGCAATGCAGAGGTTTTCGCCCTACACAACACCTCAGCCAGCAGACACTTTCCAGGGTGGCTGGTTGAGCATTCCGGTTCCTCCCGATGTATACAGGTGGGTTCCTAGAAGACTAGTCAGAGAACCCAAGGCCTTGCCCCTTAAAGAAGTTTCCTCAACTCCGCCTCATGTTCTCAAGCTGTAATAGAGGAATAAACAATTTGCCTCTTGACCCTACGAGCACAGGAGAGATTGTGAAATCTCTATGAATACATACACCTTGCATTCTTGAAAGACAAAGTACCCCTGAGGGATGTTATGGGACCAGTCTCGGGTCGTGTTCAAGGAAACAGAACCAGAACATGTTGCAGCATATGCCACACCGCACCCTGCACGTATCAGGTATGGGCAAAGGTTACCCAGAGTGAGCTCATCCTCTAAAACGGAGGTCAGCGCAGTAGGGACGGCAGGGCTGGGACGCGAGGGGAAGGGGAGGGGCTGAGCCATAAAACTGCCAAACCAAACAGAGCTGCTGATTCTCTTCTTTGCATTTTTTTTTCCAGGTCACACAAATCCCTGGTTGAGGGGCCCACCCGCGCATCAGGGCCACCAGACACATTCTCGGTGGAGGAGCCCGCAACAGTGTCCCCAGCAGGGAGGAGGGGCGGGCAAGCGACACCCTGCAGCTTGGGGCCCTTCTGGAAGCGGTGCACCTGCGGGCTCCGGAGGCCGGGAGGGCGCGGGGGGCGGCTCGGTACTCACTCGGCGCCCGACTCCGCGGCCCAGGCACTCGGGTGGCTCCTCAGGGCGTCTGCATCGCCGCCCGGCTCGGCCCGCGGCTCCGGGGACCTGGGTGGAGCCTCCGGCCGCAGGAGCCACGGGGCGGCCCCGGACGCGACGCAGCCGCTCCCCGCGCCCCGCCCCGCCCCGGCCCCGCCCGCCCGGGAAGCCTCGCCGCCGGGGGCAGCCCCCGCTGGAGCCCGAGGCCCCGATAGAGGCAGCCAAGGGGGCGCCCTTGCAAACACGCCTCCCAAATACCCCTTCTCAAGCTGAACAGCAAGTTCATCAGGGCCGCCGCCCGGGATTCGCGAGTCCTCAGGCCTCCAGGGGCAGAGGGGGTATTTTATTTTATTTTATTTTATTTTATTTATTTATTTTTTTTAAAGATTCATGAATATTTTATTTCTATATCTAGAGCATGTTTTCTCAATCTCTTTTTTTTTAAATTAATTTTTATTGGTGTTCAATTTACCAACATACAGAAAAACACCCAGTGCTCATCCCGTCAAGTGTCCACCTCAGTGCCCGTCACCCATTCCCCTCCAACACCCGCCCTCCTCCCCTTCCACCACCCCTAGTTCGTTTCCCCGAGTTAGGAGTCTTTATGTTCTGTCTCCCTTCCTGATACCTCCCAACATTTCCTTTCCAGAGGGGGTATTTTAGAGAGCAGTTGCACCGTCAAATTTCTGCTGAATTATCGCACATGTTATCTTATTCTGATTTAAAATATCACATACGAAAAATGGACTTTAAGCCAATGAATAAAATGAGAATTCATAAGTATGTACTGCTATGAATGTATGAATGAATGAATGAATGAAGGGAGGGAGGGAGGAAGGGAAAAGAAATGCTCTTTGTTCTACAAGGATGGCAACTGATAAATACAGAATGAATGGTAGTGCTAATAGAAAAGAGGAAATCTGAAAAGAAATGTGGAAAGCCCACTTTTCCCAAAGCCACACGCCAGTCACAGTAAAGACTCTGGACACTGATCCTGGGGTGTGTCCGGAGGAGGAGGAGGAGGAGGAGGAGGAGGAGGAGGAGGAGGAGGAGGAGGAGGAGGTGGTGGCGGTGGGTGACTGGGGAGCTGAGACCTCTGGCCTAGCTGGTGACAGCTGAGCAGTGACTCAGGGCTGCTTCCAGCCAAAGCAGAGGTGACCGCCAGCTGGCATGAGAAAGGCAGAGAGCTCATGGGCACAGCTTTTACGCACACCAAGCAGAGAAGGTGGGGTCCCTCTACTTTCTCAGCAAGGTGTTCCTCACAGCCACCTTATTAATTTTCATTTTTTGTTTACTTCTGTTAAGTAAAGCTGGTGAAGTAAGAGCCCTTCTGAGTCTAATATTTTATGATTCCCTGAGCAGAAGACCTTGTCCTTAAAATTATTCTCAATGAAAACACAGTTTAAAGATTCCTTATTTAAGAGTGCCTGGGTGGCTCAGTTGGTTAAGCTGCTGCCTTTGGCTCAGGTGGTGATCCCAGGGTCCTGGGACCCAGCCAGCATCAGGCTCTCTGCTCTGCAGGGTGTCCACTTCTCCCTTTCCTTCCTCCCCTCCCCAGGCTCATGCTCTCTCTCTCTCTCAAATAAATAAATCTTTTAATAATCCCTTTTTTTTATCATTAGTATTTTCTTTTCTTTTAATTTTTTTAAATTAAGCCTCAGCTCATATAGGTTTCATAGGCATTCATTTCCCCCATGACAAAAAGACCACAGGGTGACTTATTTGGGTCACACCCCAATAGGGATGAGTCCTGGGTACCGCAGCCCCTAGTTGGGCAGCACGTCTTCCTCACTGCAGGTGAGGGATCCTGTGCTCCTCAAGGGTGCAGACGAGTAATTACATGCTATGAAATAAATTTTTGTCTTATCTTGCTGTACCTGTAGAAAGAGGCTCCTTTTCTCAGAAATGAAGAGGGATGTTATTACTTCCTAATGTGCTTTGTCTACCTTTGAGGTTCATCCTTTCTTCCACTGTGGTCCTCAGATCATCTGCATCTGACACTCCTGGGGGTAGCTATTAAATATATAAAAACCCTGGGCCTCACTCTACCCTCTTGAATCAGAATTCTTGGCTTGGAATCTGAGGATCTGTATTTATACCACTTTCTCCAATCACTGTTTAGGTAATCTAAGGTACAGGTAGTCTGAGCTACCGGTAATCAGAACAATTCAGCATCCTTGCTTCCCAAAGTGTAGTTGCTAGACCAGCAGGAACAGGAGCAACTAAGAGTTTGTTAGCAGAGCAGTATCTCAGTCTCACTGTAGACTTCCTAAATCAAAATCTTCGTTTTAATAAAAACCCCACTGGTTCAATGCGAATATTAAAATATGAGACTTACTTCTCTGAATCTTGTTTTCCAAACATTGGTTGCTTGTGCATTGCCTATAATATTTGTAATTGACTATATAAATGTTTTACATTTACTTAATATTTGAAAAACTGGATTTACTTTTTAACTTTTAATTTAGCCTGACTTAAGGAAAACTATCCTTGGGATCATGAGTTTGAGGTGCTAGTTTATTTTTTGGCACATTAAAATATATACATGATTATTAAAATAAAAATGCTTGCCAACTTAACACACAGAGTCCGCCTCCAAATCACATGTGGTACCTGTGGGTGAGGCCGACATTAAATGCCAGAACACACATAGTTTATTCAGCCTCTCAGTAATCTTATGAATGAGAAAATTAGCACCTGAGAGGAGAGCTATTTTTTTTTTTTTGAGAGGAAAGAGCTATGCCAACATAGCTATTTATGGCAAAACCAGGAGCAAAATCACAAAAGAATTCTCTGATGGGGGCTTATTCCTTTGCATATCTTCTCCTCTGCTGCTGGGAGAAAAGTTGTCTGTATCTTCTTCTGTTTTATTATTATTATTTTTAAATGTATTATTATTTTTTTACTTATTCATGAGAAACACAGAGAGAGACAGAGACAGAGACAGAGAGAGGCAGGCAGACACAGGCAGAGGGAGAAGCAGGCTCCATGCAGGGAGACGGACGGGGGACTTGTGGGACTCGATCCCGGGACTCGATCCCGGGACTCCAGGATCACTCCCTGGGCCAAAGGCAAGCGCTAAACCACTGAGCCACCCAGGGATCCCCTCTTCTTCTGCTTTAAAGCTCTAATATTGCCGAATGACATATCATGATTTATTTGTATTCCTGTTCAGTTAGGCAGTTCTCCTGTTTTCCTTTCTATAGTAGATATGTCAGTTGGCAGCTGGCCACACATTTGAAAACCCTTACTACATATTAATAAATTTCCCACCTAATCAATATGCAAAGTAGAATCCAGAACATTCACAATACCAGATTCCCTTGTAATAGGGTTGAGGTATGTGACTTTTGATGGTCAAACAGATGTGCCATAAAAGAAGGAGACTGGAAGTGAGCAGTGTAAGGAGACCACTGCTCACCCAGAAATCTGTGTCTGACAAGGCACATTAATCTTCAAGATTGGCAGTGGCAGAGTTTCTGGCATCCAGTCCTAACTGTGTTTGGTGCTCAAGCTGTGGTGGCAGCAAAAGAAGCTCCGATGGTGTAGCTGGGCATTGTCGTTAGCTGTGGAACTTCAGATTCCCACTGCTAACGGCTTCTGGATCCCTCCACAAGCTACTCCTACTATCCTTAAGAAATTCTTTTTTGGTTTGAAACAGATGGGATTCCAGTTGGAACTAACAGCCATAACAAATATATCTTCTTAGTAGTTTCTGCAGCCACATTCCTTAATGCAAGTTCAACCTTGGTTTCCTCACCTGAACAGGAGGTGGTTACGATACATATTGCCTGAGAACTCTTCCAGCGATACAACTGCATGACTGATTATGGGTCACAACTATTTTCATACTGGCTTTAATAAAAGCATGAATAATTTCTGCAGCCTCATTAGTCTTCATTACTAATTAATCAAAAATTGAATATTAATAAGCACTACCCATTTTACAATAATTATTTTGAGTTAGAAAGACTTATGCCACTTAAGCACTTTGGGTCTTCCAAGCCCAGAAATGCACGAGAGAAGTGGTATTATTTGTGCACATAATTACTCATTTCATAAGAATGCCCATAAAACAGTTCTGCAATACACAGCAACCATTCTATATCACACAGCTTATGCATGACTTAAAATTAAATATTTAACTTTTAAGACAGGCTGTAAAGTTTTCTTTGTAATGGCAGAACTATAATTTATTTTAGTTTTTAAGTTCAATGTGTCAAGAATCAAGAAAACCAAGACTAATTCTCATGGCCAATTATATCTACTATTTTGTCATGTCATGTGTCGGGGTAATATGTTGCCTGTGCGTGTTATAAGAATTAATTGTATAATAAAAGGCTTTAAGTGATCACAAATGCTATTACCCCCAGCTTTTCTAAATGATGCATGGGAATGACCTCTGTATGAAAGTGATGATGATGCAGGGGTACCGGATCACTCAGTCAGTTAAGTGTCCGACTCTTGATTTTGGCTCAGTGATGACCTCAGGGTCGTGAGATCCAGCCTCCCATGACTCCAGTCAGCTTGAGGTTCTCTCTCTCCCTCTGCTCCATACCTGCCCTAGCTTGAGCTTGCATGCGCTCGTGTGTGTGTGTGTGTGTGTGCATGTGCTTTCTTGCTCCCTCTCTCAAATAAACAAAATCTTTACGGTGTTGTTGATCCTGAATTAAAGCCCTTTCAATCAGACATCAAAAGAAGAAATAAGCAAGTATAATATATACATATATATATATATTTTCTTCCAAATTCTATAAATGTTAAAAATACAAGAAGGAATGGAGTGAAGAATAAAACCCTGGGGAAACTAATATTCAGGGAACTGGTGAAGTAAAGTGAGTCAGGAACATGTAGTGAGGGATTGCAACAGGACAGGGAATAATGTAGGTAAGGAGATGACAATGTTTTAGAAGCTAAGGAAAGACTGTCAGGTTTGGTATTAAATAAATAAATAAATAGGTGGCTAAAATGTCTCCACCTCCCAGCTAGGCCCCCTCCCTCAGTTTCTTGAGACAGAGCAGGGTTTGGGGGAGATATCAAAATTCTTTATAACCTCAGGATGACTGGATGATAACTTTGTGTGTTTAAAAAAAAAAAAAGACGGAAAAGGGACTGCTCCTTATGGCTAACTTCAAGAGAAAACTGGGTGTGATTTTCTACAATGTACTAACCACCACCCTGCCCAAGAATTTAGATAATTCCAAAATTTGGAAATCACCTACAGATGATTCACTAAATCTCACAGGGCTGGGGTTTTCTAATGAGGCTTCTCATTTTTAGAGGCATAATTTAAATTTATTTAGTAAATAAAAGTACTATAAAAGACAGGACATATTTGAAAAATCCTTTTTAGTTTCTAAGGTTTATTTATTTTATTTTATTTATTTATTTATTCATGAGAGACAGAGAGGCAGAGACACAGGCAGAGGGAGAAGCAGGCTCCATGCAGAGAGCTTGACGTGGGACTCGATCCCGGGACTCCAGGATTAGGTCCTGGACTGAAGGCAGCATTAAACCGCTGAGCCACTCAGGCTGCTCCTCTTTTTAGTTTCAGACATCGAAACAACAGAGTATGAGGCTAACAAGATACATTTTTCTAGCATCTACTAAATGCCAGGCTCAGGGCAAAGAGTTTTATATATTTTATTATTATGTACTTAAGCCTCTTGGCAGATCTGTCAAGAGCCATCCTATCCCCATTTTACAGATGAAGAAACTGAGGCTCTATGGGGCTAAGTAAACTTGCTAGTAATAAGTGGCAAAGAGGCAACTTGGGTTTGTTTGGCAGTGCAGAAGACCTCTTACCCATACTGAGCGTTGACGCTGTAGCGCCCCCAAATCTGTTCAACTCTGGCCAACTTTAGAAGCACTAAAATATGAACTCTTAATCAAGCAAGCAACCTATCTGAGAAAGTCCGCAAACTTCCATAGGAAAGCCACCAGTTTTAAAGGAAAAATGTTTATTTAAAATATTTGTATAGGGATCCCTGGGTGGCGCAGCGGTTTGGCGCCTGCCTTTGGCCCAGGGCGCGATCCTGGAGACCCGGGATCGAATCCCACATCAGGCTCCCGGCGCATGGAGCCTGCTTCTCCCTCTGCCTGTGTCTCTGCCTCTCTCTTTCTCTCTGTATGACTATCATAAATAAATAAAATTAAAAAAAAAATTTAAAATATTTGTATAGACAGTCCTGAAATAAGGTTTCTGATGGTCTCAGACATACTGGAAAACCACAAGTGAAATGGGCTGAATATAACTAGTTTTAAATGTTGAAAACTACTAGGTAAAATTGTACTTTTTGTTTTGAAATATGTTGTTTCAGTGATTTTTAAAAGTTGCAAAACTCTGAAGAGCTGTGTTACCAAAGAATGCTCAATTCGAGCTTCTGGGGTCCAGCAGTGTCGAGGACCTTATATGAACAGGAAACCTGGGTTCAAACCCTACCTCCATCTTCTTGGCTTTGTGAACTTAACCTCCCTGAGCCTTGGTTTCCTTAGGTATAAAGGAATAATAATTATAACATTGTGAAGAGACTACATAAGATAATTATATGGAGCATTTAGCAGAGAGCCTGGTGTGGCTAATGCACATGAAGAGAATCTGAATTATTTTCTGAAGAGGTGAGAGCACTATATTTCTACTCATGGTATGTGTCAAAGTCCACTATTATTTATAGGTATTGTGATAATAATATTTACTGGACATTTATTATATGCTAAGAAGAATTAAAGCATAAATGGTTTTACTAGGCTTTAAATCATTGAAATCATTATTAAGAAATTACATCCCCCTTCCCCTCCTCCCCACATAGAAATGATACTTTGTTCAAAATTTATCATGACATACAGGCACTATTTGCCTTCTCTACAGACCCCACCCACAAATCATGGACCTGAAGACTAGGTCCATCTTTTCGTGTTTAAGAAATGACTGACCTTGGTGGCCGGGGCTGTTCCACCAGCATGGGTTCTGGAAGGTTGACTGCTCTCAAGGCTTCTTGCTTTTTTCTTAAAAATAAAAAATATTAGTTTCAATGGGGGAAACCACCTTAACAATAGACAATGCAAATTTTCATATCCATACAAATATCTTCTCAAGCAAATTTCAGACTAATATACTAGTAAGCATACAAAAAAATAAATATATTTTTACATTTTTCTTATCTTTGCTCCAAGACTATATAAACATTGAAAAGGAAGAGGAAGTTAAATAAATCTCAATTGCTCAAGGGTCAGTGATTTTGGAGACCTGCAAAAATCCTCACATAGGCAGTTGCCGTTTCCTCCATGGGCCACTTCCAGAAACAACATCCCTTGATAAGTGGGTGCTTTCTCTCTCACCGTGCTAGAGACTGTGTGTTAGTACTACCTCTAGAGTGGGTGATTTAGCAATAAGTATCAAAGATGTAATTCTACTTGTAAAAATCTTAGAGAAATAAGAAGAGAGAGCATAAAGCCTTTTTTTCTTCAAAGATATTCATCATAGTATTATCACATTAAAAAGCTGAACACAATATAGGTAATAGTAATGAATGTTTACTGACTACTTACCATGTGCCAGGCAATTATTTTATTAGAATAATACAATGACAGATAATAATAGAGTAATAATGCTTTAGTAAGAGTATCTATTTAGAGCATTACTGCAAGCACTGTAAGTGTTTTAAGTACGATGTATCATAACTTAATCTTCATAGGAACTGATACAGAGCTGGTACTATTGTTATCCTCATTTTATGGGTGAGGAGACTGAGAAATGGAGAGAGAACATTAACTCAGCCATCATCACTGCTGGTTAAAGTCTGCTTCAGATCCCATTCTCTTACTTGCCTGTATTGCTTCCCCCAATAGAGGATTATTTTATGGACAGCTACAGGATGAAATATCATGTTCAGAAGAACACTTCATTAAATGAAAACATATTATTCATATTTTATATGAAGAAATATTACCTTATAAAATAGTATGTATAATATGATCACTGAAGTTCATTGAGGTTATTTTCTGATGGTGCAGTTAAGAGCGATTTTTAAAAATCTTCTTTGTCCTTTTTTTGTATTTTCTTATAAAACTAGACCACCATTTCAATTGATAATAGAACAATAAGTGGAGGGCAGAGAAAAGGAAAGGTAAAATATACAGCTTTTTTCTCAACAAGGCCTTGATATGTCTCTTATGAAGATCCATATCTCAGAGAGGCAAGTTGACAAACTATACAGTTTTATAATGTCAAATGGTGAGACTATGCTCCGACAGCTGTCATATGTGTAAAACGCACCGTAAGCATTGAATACAGGAGGGACAGTACTGCTGGTACATAGCATATTAAGAAGTTGTATGTCTATATAATGAAATTTTTAAAAATATATAATTGAGAGCAACCTGGTTTAATTCTTTAATATTTAGCAAGATTTATATGCTTGATTTTTTTTTTTTTTAAATGCCTGCCATCAAATCTTGAGCCAAAGCCTTCTTTTCCTTCAGGGGAAATATCACCTCTGCAAGCAGAAAAGTCAAAACTTAGCTTATTGTCCTCAAAGTATCATTTTTACATGCCCATGGCTGACCACATTTAGAGCACTTCTGGAAGGTCACCAAAGCAGCAGGGTGGACACATGTTAATGAAATGGGTATCCAAGAGGCCTCACGGTCATTGACTTAAGGCTCCCAGACATCACCTACGGACTAAAATCTCTCCCAAGCATACATGCAGTGCCATCGGCCAAGGGAAGAAGTAAGTAAGTCTTAGATAAATGGGATAAAACTAAAAGTGGCTGTGAAAAAGCCAGTATTGTGACGGCAGTATGGGAGACGGTGAGCAGGAGTAGGGGCAGAGGGAGAGGGAGAAAACGGCTCCCACTGAGCAGGGATCCCGACACAGAACTTGATCCCAGGACCTTGGGATCATGACTGGAGCCAAAGGCAGACGCGTAAGCAACTGAGCCACCCCTACACCCATTAACGATCAGAAGGGAAACCATCAGGAGGATAGTGCCCCTCATCCCCATCTGTCAGGTCAGGGGCTGGCTGAGTCATCCCCTCCTCCCAATTGAACATGCCACAGGGCCTCAGTCCTACCAAATGACAGAGAACATGTGATCTCTCCTGCAGTCCTAAATATAAACAGGCCCTATTTTCATGGACTATGAAGCCACACCTACTTTAAGCAGCCTCTCCTACTCCAAAAGTGGTTCAGAGTCTGCCAGTCAAGAGACCCCCAAAAGAGGCACCACATGCTTGAGCAGTGAAATTCAGTGACTAGAATTAGATCACTTCTATCTGCAGTTGTGGAAAGGTATGAAAAGAATGAATTACAGACCATTTTCCTACGTCTGCCATAGTCCACAATAAAAATTGTTTATTAAAGGAGTCAGAACTCAAGTCTTAAAAACTGTTTTCAAAGTATCAGTGAAGTTCCACGAGCCTGGCAAAGACTTGCTATGTCACTATATCCTAAAATCTCAGAAAAATCCCCCTGTGGAACCCAGCAGAGCAAGGTCCAGAAGGGTCTTTGACATCTGGTGCCAGACCAGCAGGACCTGTTGCTCTGGCTCTCACAGGTCTCGCTCAATAGTGACACAGCAGAGAGTTGCTGTGAGACACAACTCTTTGCTGTGTCACTATCTCCTAAAATCTCAGGAACGGTCCCCTGAATGAAGCCTTATGTCATCCTGAGACTTAGTGACCACAAAGAAAGGTGCCAGGTTCCCTAGAATGAAGGCTCTATCTTTTGATATGTGCGGCAAGAATCCTGGCTCCCCCAAATGCCTACTGAGACCATAGGCAAAAGTATGCATGTGTCTAAGCACTGTTTTTCTCATCTGAAAAAAAGAATAACCACACCCATACCTACGACAGAGGTCGAGAGGATCAAAGGAGATGAGGAAAGGTCTGTGGCCCATACATTGGAAATCCCTACTCTGGAGAGACCCAAAGTTCTTGATCAAGCAGCAATGAAATAGACTGATCTCCCCAAGGGCAACCCCAACAGGCCTCGTTTTAACTCATGAGGAATCTTTAGTGGCTGTTGAGAGTTTTCCATTAGCCTTTATTATTTATATAATCAGGAAAAAATTATTTCCTTTCATTATAGAAAAAAAAGGTGATTTTTGTTTCCTTAGGACTAGCCATGATTCTAATAATGGAGACAAGTTATTTGGGAAGAGTTTGATCCTTTTGAGGTTTGCTTTAAGCTTTGTTAGGGGGGATGAAAGCAGCCTTCAGAGTAGGACTAATTTTTTTTCTTTTTTAAATACAGGGAGGATACCCTTCTGAGTACCCAATGATTCTGACAGGAGGGAATGCATCACACTCCTAGGTCTGCATGAGCTCTGGGGATTACACAGAAGGTGTAAGTGTGATACACCTAACCCACAGCCAGACATACCGGGATTACTCACTAAGTGCTGGCTAAGGGGGGCCCAGGACTACTTACAGGGTTAATACTGAAAAGCCTCCCTATTGAGTGAGGCCTGCCAGCAGCAGGTCCTGCTGGTCTGGCATCCGATGTCAAAGAACAATCCCTTTTGGACCTTGCTCTGATGGGTTCCACAGCTGCTGGCATTGTCACACAGGTCTTGTGTGTGTGTGTGTGTGTGTGTGTGTGTGTGTGCGCGCGCGCGCAGGGAGTGAGGTGGTAGTGATTCAGGGTCAAAATATTTGCAGAAATAAATATGACCTCGATGTGTTTCTTGAGAGTAGCAAAGACCCTTTTGAGGCACTACAAGGTGTCAGATGTCAAGACACCACAGGGATGATTTCAACAGTTTTGTTGCACATTTAAATGGTGGCAGAGTGCCTGGAAAGCACTAAAACTCAGTATGTGAACAAAGAAGTAAGGTCAGTGATCAGGCTTATGAATGAGAAAAATTTAACAACTCAACTTCAAAACTGCTCAAACACTTTCACAGGAAAGGAAGGAACTTAAGTCTGTAAGCTGGGCCACATGCTCCTTTCAAGTACAAGTGCATTTCCCTTTTACACTTATGAAGTTTGTACATAAGGATATTTGGATTTAAAAGTGTAAGGAAGGGGCGTCTGGGTGGCTCAGTCGGTTAAGCATCTGCCTTCAGCTCAGGTCAGGATCCTGGGGTCCTGGGTTCAAGCACCGCACTGGGCTCCCCACTTGGCCAGGAGCCTGCTTTTCCCTCTCCCTCTGCCTGCCACTCCCCCTACTTGTGCTCTCTCCCTCTGTCTCTCCCTCAAATAAATAATATCTTAAAAAAAAAAAGGTGTAAGGAAATTTAGATTAAAAAAACAAGGAGGGCTTCTACCCTGAGCAACTAAAAAACTCCCAGAGAATAATATGAAACAGTGGGTTTCAGACATTGGACACCAGGCAGCATGGGATGTTTCCTGACAGGGAAATAAATGAGTGAAGGGAGGCTTAGGAGAAGGCTAAGAAGAAGCTTCCAGCCTGGAGAAGTTTCCAGGCTGCATGAACACGGAACATGGAAGAGGAACCCAGGAAGAAGCCATTGATCTCAGGTTGAGGAGGTAGAGATGGGAATTCCACAGACCAAGGGGGCTTAAGCGGTTCACAGGGAAAGCACCAGAAAGAAAAAAGCTGCAACAGAGAGCCCCAAAGGTCTGCATGCGCATCCTGCGAAGAAACCCCACATCTGGGTAAAGAACACCCAGAAGGAGCAGAGGTATAATCCAGAGGGCTCCCACAGATCAGGAATAGAGTTTGTCCCCAGCAGTCAGAATCATTGGTAGAGTCCACAGAAGGACAGGACAGTCCACCTCTAAAGGCTGCTCTGTTGCAGCCAAACAAAGCTTAAAAGCAAACCTCAAAAGATTAAGCCATTTCCAGGTAACTTAATTGTGTCCCAGAACATAGTTCGAGGAAACTTAAAGCACCAGTGACAATAAACAAGCACCCAACTAGATGAAGCTCACATCTGTTTGACATCAAATAAAAAGCTACCAGGCATGCCTAGAAGCAGAAAAAAAAAACACCTTATTAATTTTCCATAGGTAGGAAAATAGAATGTTCAAAGAGCATGGTATCTTGATCGCAGCACTGGCTACAGGAATCCCTACGTGTGATAAAATGGCATAGAACTACGTACACACATTGTTCCAATGTCAACCTCCTAGTTCTGATATTGTACTATAATTACCTAACACGTAACCAATGCAGGAAGGATACAGGGGACCTTTCCACAGTATCTTTGCAACTTCCTGGAATCTACTTATTTCAAAATAAGAAGCTTTTCAAAAATAAGTTAAGGAGGGACATGAAAGACATTTTCTTAAAAATCACCCAAATCAGACTTCTAAAGATAACAAAATGCAATGTCTGAGATGAAAAATACACTGGAATTAAGAGCTGATGAGGTATCGCAAAAGAAAAGACTGGTGAATGTGGATTCATAGCAATAGAAACTAGCCAGAATAAAACAGCGAGTAAAGACTAGAGGGTGGGGAACAGAGGGTCAGGGGGCCGAGGGACAACCTGAAGCAGCCAATCTATGTATAATTATCATACCCTCTAAAGAAGAGGAGAGAGATGGGAACAAAACAAAATAGATGAAGAACTAATGGCCAACACACTTCCAAATCTGATGAACCCGTCAATCCAAGAAGCTCACCAAATCCCAAGTAAGATGAAGGATTGGGTATGAATAAAGGGGCAAGTTGGTTTTTAGATGCCCATTCCTGGGGGATCCCTGGGTGGCGCAGCGGCTTAGCGCCTGCCTTTGGCCCAGGGCACGATCCTGGAGACCCGGGATCGAATCCCACGTCGGGCTCCCAGTGCATGGAGCCTGCTTCTCCCTCTGCCTATGTCTCTGCCTCTCTCTCTCTCTCTCTCTCTGTGTGACTATCATAAATAAAATTAAAAAAAATAATAACACATATTAGATGCCCATTCCTGAAAGGCTTCCCAGGATGATGAAATCTACCTGTGGGGCAAGAGCTCTGTCTCATGCCCCAGCTGACCCAGCGCCTTCCCTGCAGGGAGAGGGTCAGAGTTTCTACAGCCACAAACCCAGTGATTCTTTTCTCCCCCCAAAATGCAGGCAAATGGGGCACCGGGGTGGCTCAGTGGGTTAAGCTCAGCATGGAGTCTGTTTCTCCCTCTCTCTCTCCCTCTGCCCATCACTCATGCTCTCCTCTCTCTCTCCCCTCTTTGTCTCTCTCAAATAAATAAATAAATAAATAAATAAATAAATAAATAAATAAATAAAACCTTTTTTAAAAAATGCAGGAAAATGGAGCTGGTCTACTTTTCTACCAAAGTAACAGCAGATATTCAATCCTGGGGAGCCCTTACCAGAGCAGGCTAGGGGATTCTTTAGCTCAGAATAGTCTATAAGCAACAGATCAAATATTATATGTGCCAAAATTTTTGAGCACATAGTTACACAAGCAAGAACTTTTGTGTTAAACGAGTATTGGAATCCTCAAAGGTTCAGTGTGGCTGCTGGCATGCTCAAATAATTTCTCAAGATACTTTTGAAATATCAAAACTGTTTGTTGAACTGTTTTTGGAAACAGCAACACATTCGATTATCCTTAGATGCAAAACAAACATTTATCCTCCAAATGGAGACTTAAGTCTTTGAAACTCCCAAAAGTTAACCAGATTCACACGTGATAATTATGAGAAGGCTATTGAACTGGATGACATTGATTGATTTGAGGGAGAAAAATCCTGAGGAAGAGAGAAATTCTTTGTGCTCTGATGATAACAGTTGAATTCGTTTCAACATTATTTGACCAACAGAAAAACATCTTAACTTTCTATATTTTCAGGTTACCAGTGGATTTCATTTTATTGATATGAAGCCACCATTTCCTTTCCTTTTTCATACCTCTTGCAAATGGATGCTTTTAAAAATCACCATAAGAGGGGAGGAAGGGGGAAAGGATGGAGGATTAAGAGTATACGTGTCGTGATGAACACTGAATGACATATAGAATTGTTGAATCGTATTGTACACTTGAAGCTAATAAAACGCTGTATGCCAATTATACTTCAATAAAAAAAAATCAGTATATGGAAGCTGTGGCCAGAGAATAACTGATAGTTTTTTTCTCTTTCTTAGCATTTTCCAATCGGTGCATTTTTAGATCAGTGGTTTCTTAGACTTGATGAAATGTAGTGGTTTTCAGGATGAAAACTCTCATTAAAATATATGTTTTGACATATTTGTTAACAAATCAGTTCCATTACTTAATAGTTACCCTATAAAATGACAAGAAGTATTGTGTTTCCACATGAAAACACATGCTAAATTGGAAAATAGTATCTAGAAAATGATTGTCTTTCAAAAGGGTACGCAGATTCCCCAACACTAGCAATTACAAAGCTTGACTTTTATCTACAAATGTTCCTTTATACCATGGTCGTAAATAGTGTACAAATAAGTACAAGTTGCCTTTATTACCAAAGGAAGTATAAATAAATGTATGCTAGCACACATGCAGTGCAATAAATAGGATTCGTTTGCCCCTGGGAAACACTGATAAATAAGTCTTAGTGAATAAATCTTACTATTAACTCATTGCATGGAAATTCACTTATTGAATGAAATGCCTCATGCACAACACTATGGTAGCTGCACTTCGCGGAGTTTGGTTATATTCTAATTAGTCAGTACCCACTCATCATCTTCAAGCCAACTCAAGTCTTTCTAGTCCTGGGGTGGCTGCCCTGACCAGCAGCCAAATGCTATCCTTCTGACTCTGAGTCCTGCTGTGACTCAGCTTCCCTCTCTGTTGCACATCCTACTCCCCAGAGAGGGAATAGCTGTCCCTACTCTTCCTTACATTTCAGATTCCTGGGACTGGGAATGATTTACTCTTTTTTTAATTCATTTTTTTAATTGAAGTATGGTTGACACACACTGTTACATTAGTTTCAGGTGAACAACATAGTGACTCAACGGCTCCAAATGCTATGCTGGGCTCCCACAAGTGCAACTACTGCTTGTCACATGCACTCTCATGAGTGCATTGACTATATATTCCCTACGCTATGCTTTTTATTTATGTGGAATGACTTAATCTTACTTCCTAAACTTCTTCAATGAAAAGAAGGTACAACCCAAGGAAGAAAGATGGAAAGAAGAGTTACAAAAATGAACAACAGTAGTAAGAAAGTTTTTGATGTTGGCCTTACATTGAATTCTTAAGATTGGTAATTTTATGAATACTATTCAGAAACTAGTTAAAAGGATAGACTGCAAAAAAAAAAAATTTAATTCTGGACTTCCCTACCGAATACCTATGTGACCCTGGGCAAGTTATTTAATCAAGCTTTGCTTCACTTTCCTCATCAGGAGAATGGGATTATTGTAAAAGGGGTATTTGTGTGTGTGTGTGTGTGTGTGTGTGTGTAATTGCTATACTTGTGTGAGCTATTATTCTCAAATGCTCTCAGGTCGACAGAAAAACAGTGCTACATAATTCTCTTCTCCTCTTGTCAAACTACCTCTCACTATGACATTAATAATTTATATAGTCTCTCTCCTAAGAATACCTGAAATTTCAAAGAGGAGCCAGGGGAAGCAATGTTTACCTCAAAGGTTAAGGAAGCTGCTAACGGTGGGATTACAGACAACAACAACAAGCCAACTGGGGAAATATGATTAGATGGTACCTCCTTTATTTATCTACTCAATAAGATTGCCCCTTCAGGGGTGGGGATGGTGTGTACATCTAAATGTCTTTAAACTATATGGCATGTTTTAGGGGTATTTTTTAAATTCACACATGTGTGTACTTCTCAGAAGAAAAGGTCAGTTTTCATCAGATTCCAAGGGGACTAAGAACTAAAAATAGTTAAGAATCCTTGCCCTCTAAGCTGCCTTAGTGCTTAAATCCTTAACCCTATCCATATCTAAGAGACACACTTCTACTCAAACACGCACATGTGCGCGTGTGCACACACACACACAGACACACGGTGGCAGCAGCCTCGCTCTGGAACTATCTCTTAGAGGTTCCAAAGAAAAAAAGGCTCATGTATACGAGACTTCTCTTTTTAAGGTCTAAGCAGACAGATGCACGGATTTAGTTCTGATCACTGTTAAAAACGCTCTCTTCCATTATTCTTTTTATTATCTGATGCTGTTTTCTATTCTTTCCCTTCTGATGAAAAATACATATTTAGAACAAAGAAAAAAGTAGAAATAAGGCAATGTAAACTACTCAAAATCCTGCCAATCAGGACAGCTACTTTCAGTTATTTTTCTCTTTTGTAAATACAAAAACATGCACAAGATGTTATAAATACATTATGTAAGTGAAATACATCATAAGTCTGTCACCATTTTTTTTTTTTAACCTAACACTCTTCTCTGTCATTAAATGTTATTTGAAGTATGGTGTTAAAGATGCCTTGGTTACAATATCTGTGTCATAACATCATCAATTCATTACTGTTGTACATGTTTCTCTCCTAGCTTGTTATTATTATTATTTTTTAAAGATTTTATTAATTTATTCATGAGAGACACAGAGAGAGAGAGAGAAGCAGAGACATAGGCAGAGGGAGAAGCAGGTTTCCTGAGGAGAGCCTGATGTGGGACTCGATCCTAGGACCCCCCGATCACACCCTGAGCCGAAGGCAGACACTCAACCACTGAGCCACCCAGGTGCCCCTCCTAGTTTGTTATTATTATGAATACAGTGATGAAGGTCCTTGTGCCATCAAGCACACTTCTGATTATGTACTTGAAGCAAATTCTTAGACTTGGAATTTCTGGGTCTTTTAAAAAACGTTTGTTCATGAGAGACTCCTAACTCTGGGAAACGAACAAAGGGTAGTGGAAGGGGAGGCAGGTGGGGGGATGGGCACTGGGTGATGAGCACTGGATATTATACTCTATGTTGGCAAATCGAACTTCAATTTAAAAAAATGAAAAAAATTAAAAAGTTTTGCTTATTTACGTCTCCCAGTTATTTTACATTTTAAAATACCATTTATGTTTTTATTAAAGGAAAAGCTTAACTATATATTTCCAGTCTTATAATTTGGAAGGTTTCAAATATTTGAAGATAATGTATACAAGAAGTCAAAATCAAGCCTCTTAAAATACACACACACACACACACACACACACACACACACGCACTCCTAACATGCTAATTTACAAAGACAAAGTTAAGGATGTACTACAGCAAAGAATTTCCTCCTTTAGCCACTGGGCGTCCCCTGAACTATATGTTTAGCATTCAGGCAGCTATCACACCTAATACCTCAGCAAGCTCTTTTCCTTATGGCAGGTAGTAAGAACATTCATTATCTTTTAAATGCGTTATTTTAAAATTCAGCTTCCTATTCAGCTTTCATTATTCAGTGAAATAGATGTATGGTTTCAGATGTTAGGGAGTCTACTCAGTGTTTTAAGAAAGCAGGCAAAAAAGTAAGTCACAAAATTATATTCAGCAAAACAATTTTTATCTGAAGTACTAAGTGAAACCAAAATTGGAATGTGAATTTGAAAGTATTTTAGCTCTCAATTTCCCATAAGAGAAATGTATTTGCTCAAAACCATATTTGCAGATTTCAGATTCCAGTGTGATATATTTCTGGAATGTCCTAAGTCCAAAAAATTCTGCTCCTTGAGCTCCAATTAGACCACTCAGGAATCAGAGGCTTGATCTACACAAGAAAGAGCTCAGGGATACAAACTCTGATGTGAATAACCAAGTAGGAAGCCTGGAGTCCTAATGATTAAGATAAATATATGTTTAGAATTCACTCCTGAGTTCTTTCCAAATCATGTCTTTCTTACCTAAAATTATTCAATTAACCAATGAATCCATTTACCCATAAACAATTGGCAAACAATCTGAGAAATCCATAATATGTGATGCATCTTGGCCACACTTATCTTTTTGCATAAATAAACACAGATTTCAATGTCCTTTTTTTCTTCTTCATCAGATATACATTACTTAAGTCGTTATACACTGAAGAGTCATCAGTGCATAATCTCCACTTACTCAGCATTCTCACAATCCTAACAGTAACAACTCTGAAGGGGACAAACAAAATCCCAATCCACAATCAAAGGCTCTTCCACAGCCTCCAAAATTCTGCAATTAGCAGCCTAGACCTTTCTTCCAGTCTTCCCATTGATGACACTGCAACATCCAGGTCCCTCTGCCCTTTTAATTGCTTCTCCTTTGACGTGTTCAACGATTTCTCCTTCCTACCTCCTACCTCCCCCCGCCACAGGCATTTATTAACATCTACTTTTGGTTTCTCCCTTCTCTGTCTCTACCCTCTTTTCTTCTGTAATTTCAACCAAGACTGTTGGCAGTGAAGGTAAGAAAGAAGATAGAATGGGAGCTTGAGCCATTTCAAAGGAAATATTTTAAAACAGTTTATGATGAGGAAGACTAAACTAATCTGTAGTCTAAGGAGAAGTCATTAAACAAAGAGTAAAAGAAAGAAGGAATAGCTGCAGGGACAAGGTCCGAGGAAAAATAGGAACAAAGCTGCCTACATGAGCCATGACTCTAGGAAACTGCCACACTTTTTAATGTGCTGCAGAGTCGTGCTATCTCCAGAACATGGCAGAGCAGAGTTGGGCCAAGGGGCAGAGTGAGGAGATCATCTTAAAAGAAGAAAAAAGAATGAGACCATAAAATGTTTATCCTTCTCTGATTGACTTATTTCACTCAGCATAAATGAGTGGGAAATAGGGAAATATCAGGAAGGGAGACAGAACATGAGAGACTCCTAACTCTGGGAAACGAACTAGGGGTGGTGGAAGGGGAGGTGGGCGGGGGGTGGGGGTTACTGGGTGACGGGCACTGAGGTGGGCACTTGACGGGATGAGCACTGGGTGTTATTCTATATGTTGGCAAATTGAACACCAATAAAAAATAAATTTATATTAAAAAAAGAAATAGAAAGAAAGGAAGGAAGAAAAGAAAAAGAAAAAGAATCAAGAAAGAAATGCTTATGTGTGCCAGGCACTGTGCTAAGTACTCTATAAGAATTAGCTCAGTGTTACTCAAAATGTGCTCAGAAGACTATTGACATAAGAGCCATCTGAGGTAACTGGTAAAAACAAAATTAAAAAAGAAACAAAAAAGACAAAAAAAAAAAAAACCTGTTTCGTTGACCCTACCTTAAATCTGCTAAATCAGAATCTGTGAGGATGGGGCCCAGGAGTCTAAATTTTTCATATTATCTTTCATATTATCTAGGTAATTATTGGGCATGTTAATACCTGAGAACCACTGTGTTATTTCATGTAATATCCTGGAAAATTAGGAATAGAGGGTTTTTTTTTGTTTTTTGGGGTTTTTTTTTGGAATAGAGGGTTTTTGATATTTTTTATGACAGTAACACAGTGCACTACACATTTGTTAATAAGCATTTTGTAGTAAATGATTTTGTAGCATTTTGATCGAAACATACAAGACTTGAGGACGTCAACTTTCCATTCGTTTTGCTTTCACAAAGGAACTGTTTTTAAAAGGCTACAATAAGCAATTATGCACATTGTTGTACGATAAAATACTGTTGACTTTGTGACAAGAATCATACATTTGTCAATCCTCAGATGAAAGAGGTATTTTGCTATGGGCATGATTTCAAGTTCTTTCTCTTTTTAAAATCAGTCATGCCACTATCCTTGAGAAGCTAATAAAATCTAAAGAGAAGAATGAAAAATATATACTTTAAAACAGTATATTTCAGGAATAATAATATTTAATCATTCTGGTTTTAATATTTAATATTTAAATATTAATAAATATTTAATATTTAATCATCAGGTTTCCAGGACTTATGACTTACTCCAAAGCCAGTAAATTTAACTTCCATTCAGTTCCTTTGCTATTTTATTAACATTTGATTCCAATTCCATGTGCCATGAGGTGCAATCTTTCAGAGACAATTTTGGTCAGACCTAAGGTCTTAGGTAAATTCCAAGTACAATTATGAAGGGCATAGTATTCCTGAATAACATAATGTTGATATATTTATAGGCTCACTGATAAAAAGTACTTGTTTTTATTAGCCATTCCCTATCCAATGGTATAACAATTTTATATCACAGATGCTTGATCTAAAAGCACACTATTTTCATATTCTTTACTAAAGCTGTATCCTTAGCTTTGAATAAAACAATTCATTGAATGATGATGCATAAGGTCTCTACTTTCTAGCTATTGTCATATGTTTCTGGGTATTACACATAGCTTTTTTTTAAACAAAACAAAACAAAACAAAACAAAAAAACTACTGAGCTTAATGAACTACCAAACTTCCTTCTTTTTTTTAATGGGAAAGGCCTTGCAATAATCAACAAAAGAATTTGTATCCTGTCCCATCCCATGGTTAGAAATCAATAAGGGGGTTGACTTTTATTGCCGTGAAAGCTAAACCAAAATGAAAACAATAATTAAATAAGACATTCCAGGAAAAAATTAATAAAGAGAAACATATATAGGCACATCTTGACAATTTTTTAATTTGTAAGAACAACAACAAAATTGTATATGCGCTGAGGCAGGGAAAAGAGGGTTTCTAAAAATAAATTTAGGCTTCCCCAGACAGCTTTACAACACAAAAAGCCAGAAAAGTCATGGAGCAACACGTATGGAATTTTGAGGGAACAGAACTGCTAGCGAAGGATGTTGTACAATTTTGTATTCATTTCTGTGTGAAGCCAGCACCAAAGTATGCTTGGATCCACAGAGACTCAGAAAATCATCATTCACACTTCCTCCCTGAAAAAATTATGTAAAAAATATTCCAGTCAATGAAAAAATGAATCAAAATTTAGATAGAACTCAAAAAAAAAAAAAAAAAGAATAAGAAGAAGAAACTACAGTCCAAAAATCTCTGGAGCTTCCCTTAGTTTCACCTGCCACAACAGCCATGCAGTTGGATTCTGGGCTTGCTGCTGGGATAGGTGTCTGGGTGAGCCAGGTGGGACTACTCTCAGGGCACTTCTTTGGCTTTGCCTCTTTCTGGGCACTGGGACATGAGCTTGTGCAGCCACAATAAACTCCCCACAAGTAATACAGACTCTCTTGTCATGACTCATAACCCCTTAAAATGATGTGTGCCGTACTAGTCTTCCAGAATTTTTTAACAACAGCTACACCACTTGCTTGTGGGAACATTGTCCCAGAAGACATTTTGAAGAAATATGTGTTTCTCCCTCAAAAAAGCAACAACAAAATAAAAACCAGATTAAACGCCATATGAAATGCCAAGATATCCAAATCATGATTTTCTTAAAAATCACATACAATGATGACTCTTTTCAGTTGAAATAGATTGATCTTTCACGAAGCACGTGATTTACTTTTTTTTTTTTTTCCAGGCCCTCCTAATGATGTTTCTTTGTTATCTCGGCTGAAGCATAGCATATACAGAGAGAAAAGATGTAGGGAAATAGGCCAATATGGGAGTAGTAGCCACCTCTATAAGTGCTAGAATTCTAGATGATGGCATTTTTTCTTTAAAGTCTTCAGTATTTTCTCAATTTTCTTCAGTGATTATGTTTTTTATGCTGCATAAAAAGTTGCTAAATTTAGGGGCTCCTGGGTGGCTCAGTTAGTTAAGCATCAGACACTTGATTTTGGCCCAAGTCATGATCTCAGAGTTGTGAGGTCGAGCCCTACACTGGGCTCCACACTAGGCAGGGAGTCTGCTTAAGATTCTTTCTCTCGCTCTCCCTCTACCCCTCTTCCTTGCTCACTCTCTCTCTTTTTAAAAAAAAAAAAAAGTTGCTAAAATCCATATATATATTAAGTATGAACACATGATATCATCATATTAATTTAAGAATACACACAAAATTTCACAGCAATAGTTACAACTAAGTGGTAGATTAGGTAACATTGTTTTTCATAAGTACATATTGCTTCTGAATTTGAAAAAAGACCAATTTGGGTGCCCCTGGGTGGCTCAGTCAGTTAAGCCTCTGACTCTTGGTTTCAGCTCAGGTCATGATGTCATGAGTCATCCTGGGATCAAGCCCTGAGTTGGGCTCCATGCTCAGCAGGAAGTCTGCTTGGAGATTCTCTCCCTCTGCCCTTTCTCCTGCTTCCACTCTCTCTCTCCCTCTCAAATAAATAATCTTTAAAAAATAATAAAATAAAAAAATTTAAAAGACTAATTTCATTAAGAGAAAAAGTAAAAAAAAAAAATGTTGGAGTCATTCTATACTTCATGCATTTTAGAAGGAGGAAAAGTGAATACTGGAGAAAAGAATGCCACCAATGATATTATTTATGGTAAAGAAAATCAGCCACATATCTTTTCCTCTAAGGCTCAATTTCTATTCTCTTCTCTTTATAGCTCCCTTCCTGTCCCCCTAAAAATAGATCTATTATTAAATTTGAGTTCTTATAATTGGCTCTGTAAGATTGTGCCCATCTCATGCTTTAAATTCCATTCCTCAGGCCTTGACTGAAATATGTTGCTAAAATGCTCACTCCTCCAGTGAGGCCAGATGTGTTAGACAAATACTTTAAATAGATTTGACTGCAGCTTTGGAAAGGCTTCTCTGTCCCAGGGTTTTTAAAAGAGCTGATGTTAAATGTTTTCATTTATCTTTTCCCTGCTCTAGTCATTTTATCTTTGGCTTGTTAGTGCATGCAACTGTTAATTCTATAATTCCTCTACATCTGAGGAGGACAGAGCCAAATTCATAATGACTCGTATAAACAAATAAGTGAATTTGTTCTCCTAGACACTTACTCCAGTCATTTCTCAAGCATTTGTATTGCAAATGCAACACAGCAAATGATATTTTAGTTGTAAGAGTCTGTTAAAACTGCTGCCAGCTTCTTACGATCATTAGTAAAGGGGTCAAATACCAACCAAGAACTACTTTACTATTGCAAGAGAGAAAGAACTTTAAACTGGAGCATTCATCCCCAGGTATTTTTATATACGACAATATAATAGTGGTTTTTACCTCACCCTAATCACTTTTTCTCCCAGTTATATCTTCCCCAAACCCCCCTATATGCCCTTTTCCTTGCACTTCCAAATAAAATGCAGCCGAGTAATACAGGGAGAAAGATAAAAATGCCAAGGAGCACCCCTAAGCATAGAAAGCACATTTTCAAACTGACTTTGTTTCAAAGGCCTGGGTTTGTCCATGGAAGCCTAACCCACATGTATGCACATGCTTAGGGACATGTTATTTAACCTTTGGAAGTATATACTAGTCTGAAACTGGATGACCAAAACCCAAATGAAGCTTCTAAATCTTATTTCCTGTTCAAAAGAGCAGTAGGAAATGAAATACTTGGGAGAAAGGATTAGTTTCAGGAATTTTTTCTCTGGTAATTTTGAGGAGAGAACATGGTAACCAACCGTAGGCAGGGCAGGTAACAAATCCGGATCACACATGGTTTTATAACCGGGCACCTAAAGGCTAAAATGATGCCTAATGCAAGATGGTTCCTTGAATTCTCTCCAGGGCCACAGTATCTCCCCAGCAACTAATTTGTACGTGACATAAAGAATGAGAGATTCCTTGGAGACAGGCCATATTGGAAATATACCTTGACTACCAAGTCATCCCACCCATAGGCCTGTCACCCTAGCAAATAGATATGGACAGAATTGGGTGAGATAATAAACAATTTTCAATCTCTGACTGCACACATCTCTACAGTGATTCCTGCCACGGCAGCAGGGGAAAACCTCTGTTCCATCTTCGCTTCTGCTGGTTGAGACGGGGCGAAACAGACCACCGTGTCCCAGCTCGGGACATGTACAAGAATTGTAAATCTGAACTTCTCAGAAGTGTTATGAAACAATACCAGAATTCCTTGAATTGCTGGTAAAGAGAAAAAAAAATTCCTTCTTCTTTTTCTTGAGGTGGAAGTTCAGCCTTTGGTTTCAAACTTAAAGTACAGCCTGCCTCTACTAACACCGAAATCTCAAATTGTCCCCTGGCTGCATCTGTAACAGGGCTCCTTACTCATTCTCTCAAGCCCCTTATAAACATGGAAATAAGGTACTTTATAGTCTAGACATTGTTAAAAAAGAAATACACCTAGCACTGTGCTAGCAGTCGTTGCCTAAACCAACAATGTTTGTACATTTAAGCTGTAATATTTAAGCTTTCAAGTAATAAGATAATTAGTGATACACAAACTCACCTACTATTCACTTAACCACATTAGAAAAGATTTCCTTTTTGTGTATAAATAGTTTACTAATAGATTAAAAAAAAATTTTTTTTAAGATTTTATTTATTTATTCACAAGAGACACAGAGAGAGAGAGAGGGGCAGAGACACAGGCAGAGGGAGAAGCAGGCTCCATGAAGAAGCAGGCTCCATGTGGGACTCGATCCCGGGACTCCAGGATCATGCCCTGGGCCGAAGGCAGGCTCTAAACCACTGAGCCACCCAGGGATCCCCTAATATTATTAATTAATATTAATAGAGAATAACATCCAAAATCATTATCTCCTAGTCTGAAGAATAAAGAAACACTATAGTTTTCAAATAGTAGATTATTTGATAGATAACTTATCTGGAAAGATCTGGTTTTACTACTGTTTCCACAGAATTGATCCAATAGTCTTTCTCTCTTCCTTTTGTTTATGAACCTGAACAATGGGTTAATCCAGGCTCTCACTATCTTTCTTTCATAGTGCACTCTCGTGAAAAAAGATTTCCTTTTCCCCTACAGCATCTGGTTTCCTCCTCTAAATCTGCCATGGTCACCAACAAAACATTTAAGGTTCAGCAATTCCTATAGGGAAAACACCCTCAATAACTGGCTTCTGTTCCTAAATAAAAGCTCTTTCTAAAGGTTCTTTCCCCGGGAGCACTTTATTTTTTTTTTATTAATTTTTAATGATTTCTGCTTATATTCTTAAATCAAATCTTAGTGAAGACTAAATTTGCCAATGTTCCAGTAAGGAGCTCTACACAACCTCATTATCTGTTTCAAGTAGAATTCGTGATTAAAAACCAGAGAAATGGAAAGCCCGGTATTGCGGGAATTACCTCATCTGCTCCTTTCTTTTCTCCTGACTTGGAAGGTGATCCACTTGTTTTTTCGCTGACATGCTATAAAAATATAAAAAGAAAAGAAAGAAAGATAAGGTTTAAAAGAAGGAGGTAACACAAGATAATATAATAGTGACCTTAATCCCAAAGGGCTAAATATGTAGCTATAAAAACAGGACCCCTTTAATCTTCCTTCTGAAAATGCTGATAATTCTACACTGACATAGGTGGCTCTCAAGAATCAAGAGAAGCTACAAACATTCATTTGCAATGTAGAAAGTCAGTCTCTAATTAGCCAGACTCAGATCTGATGGTGATTCCAAGGCGGCATCTCGTCTCCTACAAAATGCCTCACACAATTTTAAAGCCCAAATTGCCAGCGTGGGAGACATGTGGTTGCTCAGGGAGATGTCATGTCTAAGGACCAAGCTGAGCTTCAAGCCATATTAAGCCTCATTTCAGCATGGGCTCAAGGGAGGACCACAGATTCCAAGTCCACCGTCGTTTCTGATGGTTCTGGGGAGCTCCCCAGAGTTGTTCCATCCAAGGACTCACCAATGCAGAAAGATACACCCTGAAGGGAGACCATACCCGCAACTTCCATTTACCATGGCTTTAGGATTTCGTTATGTCCAGAAACAGAATTACTTTTCTCACCAGATCCGTGGGAATGAAAGCAAGTATTTTTATGTGGTACATAAAACCTTCAAGTAGATCACATGCTCATTTGTCTTGATGATAAGATAAAATGAGCCATAAAATTTATTGAATTTTTTTTGAGAGAGAAAAAATTATGTTCCTGAAAAAGGTTACAAAGAATTGCTTCATTGCACATTGTGGGATGCGCAAGAAAGTGGAGGGAAAAAGAACCTAAATATAAGGAAATAAAAACTCCCCATTGGGATCAATCCCAACCATCTTCAGTTAAACCAAAACATAAAACCCTACTACATTACCTAGAGCAGAATCATAACGTGGATATGTGAATCAATGAAATTATTTGAATTAAGAAGAGTGGTAGTTACAGTAATAATAATAATAATTTATACCATTTGTTATTATTTATTTTCATACACATCCTTATTTGATACAAAAAAAGAGGCTTATGTGATTTTTAGGGATGAAAAAACAGAGTAAGAAGAATTCAGTGAGCTCTCATAAGGATACATATCTACCACATGGGAAAAGTTTGCAAAGCAGGTTTTCTGACTTACATACAATATGTTGTTTGTCACTATACAATGCTAAATAGAATAAGGTAATATTTCCTTTAGTCATAGCAACATATATTTTAATTAAAACAAGAGCCCAAGAAATATCAGACACATGGATGAAACCTTTCATTAAGAGTTCTCTGTATGGAAAACTAGGAGGAGATCACTTTCGCGTGTGGAAAATTCTTCCCAAGATGTAACACTGTCATGGATCAGCGAGTGGAATCCACTCATTGAAAAGCAGCCAGGCTGCGAGAGCTTTGTGACCGAAGCCCTGTACATGGCCTGTTTGACCTTGATGTCCTAGTCTAGTGTTTGTCTATCCACAGTTGAGGGCAATCAGTATTGAGTGGTTAATGAATCTGGAAAAAAAAATGCTAAAGCCCACATATATAACCATTTGCAGATAGAATTTAAGAGAGATAGACCTACAATGACCAATTTACCCAATCTGTATCCTTCCAAAACTGGTAAACCCTATCATGCTCATTATAAGCTCCAATTCCCTATCTTTTTCCAATGAGAGACAGACATTAAAAACAAAAAAATCCACTGTTTTACTGAGCCTACTGAGCACCTCATTTACTGTCAGGTGGTATTAGTATTCTACTTTACAAATGAAAAAGCTTCAAGAGGCACTTGTTCTTGTCTGGTAGAAGGTTCCATGCTTTTGGGGGCACCTGGGCTCAGTGGTTGAGCATCTGCCTTCAGCTGAGGTCGTGATCCCAGGTTCTGGGATCAAGTCCCACAACTGGGCTCCCTGCAGGGAGCCTGCTTCTCCCTCTGCCTTTGTCTCTGCCTCTCTCTGTCTCTGTCATGAATAAATAAATAAAATCTTAAAAAAAAAAAGGTCCCATGCTCTCCACAATCTCCCCGTCTGCTTCCTGTGCATGTGGCAAATATATATTATGATACATTACCTTACAGTAAATGTGCAGACAGTCCTTTCTCCCTAAAATGTAGGTAGATAGATGTTTTTCTTTAAAAATTTTTAAAAGGGACCCCTCTCTGGTTCAGCCCATCCATAGAGCATGAAACTCTTGATCTCAATGTCATGAGTTCAAGTCTCACACTAAGAGTAGAGCTTAGTTTAAAAAAAAAAAGCAATAAAAAATAAATAAACATAAAAGTTTTGAAAAAGTCATTTCCTGGGGGCATTTCAAAACTTCAGTCCTCCAGATTAATCAACACCATCGGTTGCTTATTTCCCTTTAAACACTCAAAATCCCTCAAATTACGTAGGTTCTAAATAGTTTGGGAGGGATATATATAAGAAATACTTTTTAAAATGTTCAGTTATAATGACAACTTAGAGAAATTATGTACTTAAGAATTGGTATTTTGGGGGATCCCTGGGTGGCACAGCGGTTTGGCGCCTGCCTTTACCCAGCGCGATCCTGGAGACCTGGGATCGAATCCCACGTCGGGCGCCTGGTGCATGGAGCCTGCTTCTCCCTCTGCCTGTGTCTCTGCCTCTCTCTCTCTCTCTCTCTCTCTCTCTCTCTCTCTGTGACTATCATAAATAAATAAAAATTAAAAAAAAAAGAATTGGTATTTTGTAATTTCAAAAGAAATATTTGCTCTCAGTTGGAAGCTTTTTTACAATATACAGAAGTATACGGACAAAAAAAAAAGTAAACAGACATAAAAAACACAATCAAATGAGAACAATTTTTAGGAATCTAATGGATTATATTTTCCAAGTTTCTAGCTTGCTATTTTTTTTTTTTAAGTAGGCTCCATGCCCCAACACAGGGCCTGAACTCACGACCTTGAGATCAAGATCTGTGTTGAGATCAGGAGTCAGATGTCTAACAACTGAGCCACCCTGGTGCCCCAACCTACCTTTTTATTATAAAATTTTTCTAACACACAGAAAAGTTAAAAGAAAAATACAATGAGCACTAATATTCTCACCACTTAGATCCAACAACTATTAACATTGTTGCTACATTTTGCCATATTTGCTTATACTACAGACAGATCTATTTGTGTTTGTATATGTACCTGCATTTCAAAGTAAATTGTAAATATCCCAAAACTTACCCCTAAACATTTCACTAAACATCTTCTAAAACTGAAGAATTTTCCCCAAGTAACTCCAATATCATCATCATCACTCTAAGAGAATTAACAAAAATTATCAAACACCATTCAATTTCTAGTGAAGAGCACCTTTATGAATGAACCATTGCCCACACTATTTCTCGGGGCTTATTCAACATTCAGCAGTCTATTAGTGATGTAAAATCAGTTCTATCTTCTCACTGAGAGATATTCAAGGTGCCTGATTTTTTATTTAGGTTTTTTTTTTAAGATTTTATTTATTTATTCATAACAGACACAGAGAGAGAAAGAGAGAGGCAGAGACCCAGGCAGAGGGAGAAGCAGGCTCCATGCAGGGAGCCTGACATGGGACTCGATCCCAGGTCTCCAGGATCAGGCCCCCGGCTGAAGGTGGCACCAAAACACTGGGTCATCGGGGCTGCCCTTTTATTTAGTTTTTAAAATTTATTGCTATTTTTCTTAACATTTGAGTAGAGTTAACAGGCAAAGTGCCTCATTATGTATTTTATGGCATAATTGAGCACTTTCTACGTAACTGAGCTGATGCAGTGAAATATTTGGGGATGATTTGTCAGGTTCAACCGAGCTTAGGAACCTGCAGCAAGCCTAAGAGGGAAGAGAGAAAGTTTTGTCCATTTCTATGCACCGTGGGTAGGGTGGGGAGAGGTGAGAGAAGCATGGAGGAGGAAAAAAGCACTGATAGGTCCAGAAAGGGAAGCAAACCACAAAACTGATAAATCCATGGAAGATTTTTCTAGATCAGAGAAAGGAAATGAGTATGTTCTAAGTATCTATTGACTCTGCTGGCCCAGTGTTAACCATTTCCCCTAAGGGATCCCCTTCACTTGCCACCGCAACTCCAGAGCACATACCGTCACCTCATTTTATGGATACAGAAATTGAGGATCTGAAAGGTGAGGCCTCCCTCCATCACCCCCCATATCCAGATCATATAGTCTATGAGCCAGAGACTGGGCTACTCTGGATCGAGTGAAAAGCTAGCTGAGATCCTGGGATTCACATCAAGAAAAATCTCAATCCAATAGTCTAAAATGAAAGCAACAAACCAAAACAGAACCTTTCCATTCTGAAACTGGCCTGTTTTCTAAAATGAATCAAACGGTCCTGTCTGTAAATTCAATCCTGTATTAGGAGCTGGAGGCCAAAGACAGGAAGAGCAGGATGCTACTAACCCTGCTGCAGTAGAAATTGCATCATGGAGCTAAAATGAAAGTGGTGGTATGAGTGGCAGGAGTTCAGAAGCAGGGAAAAGGCAGATAAGGGACTTCACCATCTTCCCTTAAAAAGAAATAATTTTCCAAACTGTTTTCACCCCCGTGGATCACTGTGTATTTGGCAAGTATAGCTGTCCTCTCTCCTCATTGGAGGAAACAGAATTTTTATGCTTAAAATCTGGGCAAACCCATAAACCTGTCAGGAAATCACCAGGAGCCAAGAGTAGCCAGGCCAGCAGCCTGTGAGCTCCCCCAGCTGAGGGCTGGTGCTAATGAGCATCGAGGCACCCTCCCCACTGCTGCCCACACACACTCTGACAGACACACAGACAAGAGCATATGTAACACAGAAGAAAAACAGAGCAAACTTCCACACATAGACAAAAGAAGAAAGAAGACAAGAAAAAACTGAGCTTCTGCAAATGTAAGCCCAGCTGAGAAAGTACCAAATGCTAGTATGCTTCTGCAATGTCTTTGCTTTGTTAAAAAGAAAAAAAAAAAAAAGTCAGAATTTTCTTTTAAGGGGATGACAGAAACATTCTAAAATTAAAAAAAAAAAAAGAGGTGACCCTTGCACTACTCAGCAAATATACTAAAAAATAATGAACTGAATTGCATATTTTAATGGGCGAATTTAGAGTTTGTGAATTATGCTTACATAAAATTGTTTTTAAAAAAACAGCAAAGATTATTTGAAAAGAGCTTGAAAGTTTTTTTTTCTTCAACTTGGAGGCAAGGCCATAGAGATCAATATTTGCATGCCAGCAATAGCTGTGGCAAAATTATGAAGCAATAAGAGCTTATCCTGGTGCCCTCTGGACTTTCCTGTGCACAGAGCTCAGCTCTCACACTGCCTTGACATTGCGTATGGTACGAAAAGCTCCTTTCGGTCCTGTCAAAGGATCAGAAAGCCCTCGTTTAGTGGGGGGGGTGTGTGGGGGTCTCATCCTTCAAACGTGGGTGAGACCTAGGAGACTTGGAAACACTCATGCCAGAGTGTAGGATATTAGCTTGTCTGGAGTTGGGGCCTGAGCACAGACGCATTTTCCTAAGATTTCCCAGCAGATTCCGATATGCTGCTAGGACTGGAGACAAGTGGTTTTGGGAGGAGATATGTGTGCACCCTGACAGGAAGCAGAGGGCTCTGCTCCTCCAATCACCTCACTGAGTAGCACCCACCAGGAGATTCCCCTGGCCAACCCGGCTGGGGCGACTCTGGGTAACCTCTGATTGCTCAAGCACAGTGCCCTGTGCTCACACCAGCATTTCCCGACTAGTTCTGAGCCTTGCCCTATTTATGGCCTGTTTTATCTTCATATCTGCTCATTAGCCTCGATTTACTTAGTGTCTTATACAAATTAGCACTTTATTTTATACTCTCTTTCTCCTGATTCCTTCCTAAGTGTATATTTTGTCTTTACCACCAGATGGTAAACTATATTCTGATGTTTCTGGTCCTGTGGTAGGGGTGTGACAAATAATTCTTGACTGAATGAGTGTTAGTTCTATAAACCTCTAAGCATTGCCTGAGAAGTACTTTTGCTCTGTTCAGAGAAAGAAGCCAAAAAAAAAAAAGGCTTGAAAAATTAAAAGATGACACGTAAATTGGTATTTCCAGCAAAATACCTTAAAATCTATTATTGTATGTATTCTGCTTGCTAAAACAGCGATGTTCAGCCAACAACTGATGGACCAAGACCAAGACCAAGATGTAAAGCTGGTTTTGCTATAAAATCATCTCCCTGGGGAGCCTCGCTGCCTTCAGGTGAATTCCTCACATGCCACCCCGACTCCTCCCAATCCCTGGCCCAGCTCCTCCTTGCTGCATGGACCAGTGGACCTGGGATGTTTGGGATGGATGACCTCAGGCTTGGGAGGCAGGGACAGGAGACTGGAGGTGGTGAGTGGGTGGTCTTTCCCCCTCCTTTCTGCCTCTAGGAAACTGTAGTATTGTCTCCTGCAGGATGGGCTAACTGTAATTTCAGTTTCCCCAGGGTGATCCAGCTCCCTCCTGCGTAGTAATGAGAGCAGCTTCCTGAAATTTCTTATCTCTGGGATGCCTCACCCTCCCCAGTTGACTTCCCAGCCTCTTCCTTTACCTGGGTTACCAATTCCCCGCATTCCTTTCTCTGACAAACTCTGATGGGACAGAAAAAGCCTGGATGTGAAAGGCTATGTGACCTTGGGCACACAGTTTAACCTTTCTGTTTTCTACTTGTAAATTGAAACTGACAGTACTTAGCCCAAGGGCTGACATATTTCTGAAAGGAGCTAATGTTAATGAAGAGCCTGGCCCACTGCCTAGCTCATTTTAAGAATACAATAAAAGTTATTCCACTCCCTGGTTTTCCTCTGGCATCAACTGGATTGTACTGAATTATGAAACAGTAAAATGAATAAGAGACGTAAGCAAAGGTTTAAAGGTTTCATTTTCTAAGGCTATAAATGTTAGAGCAGAGAATGTAGCTTCTTATTTTTTGTAAGTACAAAGCAACCAGGTTCATCTGATAAATCTGTGTTCAGTACTTTATCTATTATGGTTGTATATTATATTAGTCTCACGTTTCCATATTTCATCTAGGGAAACAAAGTACATAGGGAATAGAGAATTCTTTTTCCAAGCAATCTGCACCAAGTTGGTCACAGGCATGACACTTAAATGTGCAGTTTCCCATGTTTTAAGATACTCTGGGGGGTGGGCCTGGATGGCTCAGTCCATTAAGCCTCCAACTCTTGATTTCAGCTCAGGTTATGATCTTATGATTTCAGGGTCATGAGATCCAGCCCTGCGTGGGGCTCTGAGCTGGATGTAGATCCTGCTTAAGATTCTCCCTCTCCCTTTCCTTCAGCCCCTTTACCCCCACAGCCCATCTTCTCACCATCCCATTCACATTCACGATAGCTCTCACACCATGTGTGCACGCACGCTCGCTCTCTCTCTCTCTCTCTCTCTCTCGTATTGAAAAACAATACATTAAATAAAATACTTTGGAAGGGAGAGGTGTATGTATGTGTATGTGGGCGTGTATGTATGTGTGTTGGGTGGGGTCCATGGGACTGGGAACTAAATAAAGGAAGAGTGGCACAACATTACAATGTTGATAATGATTAATGATGATGGGTATAGGAATTCATTATATTATCCTCTCTTCTGTGATAAAAAGTCTTGAAAAAGTTAGAAGCCTCTTATCTCAAGCATATGTATCTCCCCAGAGTTACCCAAAGGCAATATCCTAGCCATTCACTTGGTTTTCATATTAAAAACTCCAAACTCATAGAGAAGAATAGAGTTGACTTATTTTAATTAAAAAATTGATGAGTAGCTACCATGTGCTAAGTATTATATAGAGAATAATTACTCAAGATATATAAGCAAATAAAAGATCTGCCCTGTTAATACATGATATCTCTCTGTTCCTCTAAAAACATTTACTATAAACTCTAAAATTATAGGTTAATGGTCTTTGGGATTCTCATATAAAAGACACATATTAAGGATTAAATGCATGGCCATAATTCTGAAACCTCGATGTTTCACCTAAACTCCAATATACGCTTTTCCTAACAGTTTAACATTCTCATGGATAAGTCATAATGATACTGTTAAGGGCACATGCTCTTTTTGTTCAGTTTTCAGAAGTAGCATTGATTGTCTCACTGCCAAGTTCAGCTTCTGGGATCTACCTGCGGTAAGTCTTTTTGAATTCAAAGAAGATGCCATGAGAATTTCCATAGTTACTTTGCTGCTTTTGTAGTAGTCATTAGGATGCTTGTGATTTTTATCTATGAGAAATGCAAGAAAAGATCAAGTATGAATACCCCCACAATTGCTAGGTCCATGGAACTCTTTCCAGAAGCTGACACATAGTAGGTGAACAATAATGACCTATGAACACATTTGCCCTTTGCCCTTTACCAAATCATTTTATGTTCTATGAGTTCTCAACAGTCAAAATGAATTCCATACTTTTTTTTTAATTCCATACTTTAAAAAAAAATTTTTTTTTAATTCCATACTTTTTAAAGGAAACTCTATAAACTCCTTTTCTCCCTGGGATAAATGTCTCCTCCATCTGAGAAGGCAATTTACATAAATAGTGTTCATTGGATGGAGTTATTTCACATTTTTCTTAACTGAAAGATACCTGATACACTTTCTTTTTTTTTTACAATAGAACACGTCAAGAAAAAAAAAGGAACACAGATACTTGAATACAGTGTATTCAAGTGAATATATGTAAATTGAATGGGGATTTATTTTTAATGGCTTTAGAGTTTAGTTTTCCAAGATAAAAAGAGTTCTGGGGATAGATGGTGGTGATGGTTGCACAAGAATATGAATTCACACATGGCGCCTGGCTGGTCCTACCCTCCATCCTGGGGTCATGGGTTTGAATACCATGCTGGGTGTACTTAAGATTACTTAAACAAATAAAACTTAAAAAAATTAATGTACTTAATTTCACTCAACTTTACACTTACAAATGGTTAAGACGGTAAATTTTATGTTGTGTATATTTTACACCACAGAAATAAAACAAATAGACAAAACAAGAAATGTCAAGGAAAAGAATAAAGATGGGCTCCTAAGAGAACTCTTGTATTACATCAGACAACCTACTTAGAACTAAATGCCTACCTTAGAATCTCAAATTGTCACCCAGGTTTCCACCCCCAACAAGCGGTGCCATTTTTTAAAAAGTGCTTGGAGAATATAATTTACTCTCTGGGAATTGCCAAAACTGATGAAAGAACAATATCATCAGATGTTACTCCTGATTTAAAAATCTTATCTGCAATGGGAAGCAAACTAGTTTAGAAACTGTCACCCAAAAGAGGAAAGTTGTGTCCGACCTCCATTCTCCCAAATACTCAAAGTCTATGTGCTTTTTGCAGATTCTATAATTTGCATTCCTTACTCCTAAAAGTCACTGCAGCCAAGTAGTCTGTCCTGCCATGGAAGGCTTGTGACACTCTTCCCAGGATGGCCACAATGATGGGGCCTCCCAAATGACTGGGCTCCTTGATCATGCTGCCACTGGGCCCATGGGTCTAATTAGGCTAAGAAACACCTTTAATTAACAGGGCCTAATCGAGTCAACTTATGACTCAGGAATGTGATTACTGATGTCAACTGAATTTATTCTCCTTCATGCTTCATCATTATGATGCTCACTGGATGTTCTTCAGATATAGCTTTTTAAAGTTGTTTTTTTCTCCCTACAACCACATAATTCTTTGGAAGATAAGATTGATAACATTGATAGTATTCAGTGTGGAAATATACACTGTACTGTGTTTCACTGACTGGCTTTATAGGTAGCACTCCCTTAAACAAACATCATAGATACACCTTTTAATTATTTTATCTTTTTCTGCCTAGATTTTTAAAGTGAGGTCATTCACAATCTTTTTCAGTATTTAAAGGGTCCTAGTAAAGATATTTAAATTATAGGGTGTATCAGAACCATTATGTATACATATATGCATGATAAATATATGATATATGATAAAAATATATATTATATATAAATCATACATTTATATATAATTATTCTATAGTAGTATATACCATCATATTATATTATACAGTATATAACACTATATAATTACATTATATTACAGAGTATATATTATATAATTAAATTATATATTGTCTTATTGTATATTACAATTTATATTGTATATATGTGAAATATATGTGTTATAAATTGGCTCTGTGGACCTTTGGAGGATTTATGGGTGAGCTTTTGTGTATTTTGCTAAGGGAAAATGGTCTATAGCTTTCATTTAATTCTCAAAACAGTCTGTAATCACTCCCTCATAGCCAACAGACAAAAATGGTTAGGAGCCATGTCTAGAGCTATATCTTCCAATACTACAGCTCTTAGCCACTCATGCCTTTTGACTTGAAATGTAGCCAAGTATGAATCAATTTAAGTATAAAATGAACACTGGAGTTTGAAGAATTAATATAAAAAAGATCTAAGGTACCTCAACAGTTTGTACCTTGATTATATGTTGAAGTAATGTTTGGGATATAGTGGGTTAAGTAAAATATATTATTAGCATGAATTTCACCTGTATTTGCTTTTGTTAATGTGGCTACTAGGAAATATTAAATTACATATGTGACACACCACATTTCTTTCGGATGACATTGGTTTGGGAAGAATCAAAGCTGATCACAGACAATTTGCTGATCCTGAGAGGCAAAAAAATTTTATGGTAGTTCCCAAATTGGAGTATAAGAGAGATCTTAGCAAAATGACAGACGATGCCTAAACATAACAAAGTTAAAAGCACTGTTTTAAATTACTTCAAATATTCCAGCATTTCCTTGAGGGAATTTCCTTTAGGGAATCATGAATTTGGAAAGAGAAGTCTGATGTCACCTCTGAAACACTGCCATCCATATTTGCAGATAATTCCTGTGGTGCACTTTGATAAGAACCTTGGGACAATAATGACTCAAAGCAAACTTTTGCTTTCAGCACATAAATAAGATGCTATGTTTTAAAAGCCCGGAAAACGTAATGGGAAACAATTACAAAGAAATATCTTTAGGGAAACTGTAATTCCCAATCATTAAAAGTCTATGGGTACGGTGGGTACTTGGACCCATGAATCTAATCGGTCCTCACAACCCTTATGTGGTGCCTATTATGACCTTCATTTTACAGATTTGGAAACAGGTTCAGAAATGTTGACTCATTGCCCTTTGAGAAAAAGAACTATTATCTTATTCTCCACTGTGTACTTAGAGGCTAGGACCAGACTTGGCACATAGTAGGTGTTCAGTGAATGGCCACTGGCTTATCAGTGACAGTTTACTGATTTCCATACAAGGTTTTTCTCTAAAGCGTGTCTAATTAGAATAACCTTGCTTTCCCCAATACAACATGCTGAGAAAGAAGTGTACTTAAAACTAAGTTTTTCAAATTCACACATCAATCAATGGGATAGAAATATTTTGATTCTCACCTACCAACACATCATTCGTGTATTTGTGTGTGTGTGGAAAAAAAAGTACAGAATCGCTCTAACTCTCACCGTCTCATTCTCAACAAAGCTCTTGATCTCGGTTGCTACTGCTCCTTGGAGTTTTGGGTTTTCTCCTTGCCCCCCCCCCCCATTCTGGCTGCCTCTCCTCCTCTGTGTTGGAAAATGCATGTCCAAGAACATTTCTCTAAAAGTTTCGAGCTTTGCTCACAAGTTAAAAACGCTAGGTCTAGGCTCTTGCGAGCTGAGTTCATTCGGGAATCCGCATCCAGGGGCGGAATTCCTCCCGGAACTATTCCTGCCCCATTCAACTCGAGAGCCCAGCAGGGCCTCCTGCATCTCTCTGCTCACAGGGACTCGCACGCCCGGGCGCGCTCGTGCATACCACAGTAGGGTGAGTCTCGGCCTCTCCCGGAGCCCAACCTCAAGTCCCGAGAAGAGGTCGCATGTGGTCCCCACCCCTACCCAGCCCCAGTACGGACAGCACTCATCCATCCGCACTCCCGGAAAGGCAGAGCAATCATCCCCTTCCCGTTCCTGCCCAGGCACGACCGCTCGCGTTTACCGTCTTGTACCACCAGCTTGCGAATGCCATGGCCACAGTCGGTGGGCTCGGAGCCGCGCGTGGCGGAGGGCTCGGCGAGGACGCGGGGTGCGCGGCGGCGGGCGCGGGGCTCCCACTTCGCCTGCCTGGGAGCTGGCGGGCTCTGCGCTCCAGACGCCCGCAGCCAGCAGGAGGCAGGGCACCTGGGCGCACCCGAAGCAGCCCCGCCCCGCAGGCCCCGCCCCCGCAGGCCCCGCCCCGCCCGGTGCGGCTGGAGGCTGGTTAGGGTAGGGGTGTTAGTTCTTGGGCAGCCCCACCCCACAGGCCCCGCCCCGCCCGGTGCGGCTGGAGGCTGGTTAGGGTAGGGGTGTTAGTTCTCGGGGATGCCCCGCCCCCAGCAGGCCCCGCCCCGCAGGCCCCGCCCCCGCAGGCCCCGCCCTGCCCGGAGCCGCGGGAGGCTGGTTAGGGTAGCTGCGCTAGTTCTCGGGGGCAGCCCCGCCCCGCAGGCCCCGCCCCGCCCGGTGCGGCGGGAGGCTGGCTAGGGTAGGGGTGTTAGTTCTGGGAAAGCCTCAGCCCGACAGGCCCCGCCCCCTCAGGCCCCGCCCCGCCCCGCCCCGCCCGGTGCGGCTGGAGGCTGGCTAGGGTAGCTGTGTTAGTTCTCGGGGATGCCCCGCCCCCTCAGGCCCCGCCCCCAGCAGGCCCCGCCCCGCAGGCCCCGCCCCGCCCGGTGCGGCTGGAGGCTGGTTAGGGTAGGGGTGTTAGTTCTCGGGGGCAGCCCCGCCCCACAGGCCCCGCCCCGCCCGGTGCGGCTGGAGGCTGGTTAGGGTAGGGGTGTTAGTTCTCGGGGATGCCCCGCCCCCAGCAGGCCCCGCCCCGCAGGCCCCGCCCCCGCAGGCCCCGCCCCCCGCAGGCCCCGCCCTGCCCGGAGCCGCGGGAGGCTGGCTAGGGTAGCTGCGCTAGTTCTCGGGGCAGCCCCGCCCCCAGCAGGCCCCGCCCTCAGGCCCGCCCCTCAGGCCCGCCCCTCAGGCCCGCCCCTCAGGCCCGCCCCTCAGGCCCGCCCCTCAGGCCCGCCCCCTCAGGCCCCGCCCCCTCGGGCCCAGCTCCGCCCGGAGCGGCGGGAGGCTGGCTAGGGTAGGGGTGTTATTCCTCGGGCAGCCCCGCCCTGCAGCCCGGGCTCTAAGCGGAAGAGGGGATTCCGCGCTCCAGTTAAACCCCCCCCCCCCCCCCCCCCGCTCTGGGGGCCTCGAAGGAACCCCCGCCCCCCCCAGCCCTCTCTTCCTTTCGCCCACCTCTCACCACCCAACTTTTCCCGACGCGGCCCGGCCGCCCCTGTGGGGCTCGCGCCTCGCCCCGCGCACCTGGCCAGGCCCGAGGGACACCTGGTCACCTCCGGCCACCTGCCCACCTGCCCGGCGGCGAGCCTGAGCCCCGCGCCCTTCCCGGCCCCGGAGGGCGCCCGGGCCTGGCGGCAGGGCGGGTCACGCCCCGAGGAGGCGGCCCAGGGCTCCGGGGCTCGGATCCCCTCCCCCCGCCCGGCCCTGCGGCTCGCGGAGGAGCGCCACTCACCTCCTGGGTGCCGCGGGCGGCGGCAGCGCGCCGGGGCCTCGGGGAGGCAGCGGGCTTCTGGCCCGGCTGAGACATGGCGAGGCCGCGGGATCGCTGCCTCTGGGAGGGCGCAGCGGGGCCTCGAAGGGAGGCCCGGGCGGGGCTGCTCTGCGAGCGAGCGAGGGAGGGAGGGAGGGGGCGGAGGGGCGGAGGGCCGGCGGGCGCGCCCGTGAGGCAGCTTTTCCGACCCAGCCCCGAGCCCGCGCGGGGGCTCCCCCTTGCCCGGCCGGGTCCTCCCCTTCCTGCCAGATGCTGGCTGCGGCCCCAGCTCCAGCGCTCCGGGGCTCCGGGGCTGAAGCCGAACGCCCTCGGCCCCGTGGTCTTCGCCCCGAGGTCCTCCCCGCCTCCCGGGACTCGGGGCTCCCCGAGGTCGCAGGGAGGAGGGGCTGCAGGTCTCAGGGTTCCTCCTTCGACTTGCCCGGACTCAGCTTTCAAGTTGTGCAACGGGAGAGCGGGACCCGGGCGTGGCCCGGCTGCGCCTCGACCCTTCTCCTTAAACAGGTCTCCAGAATTTTCGTTTTAAAGATTTTACTTATTTATGATAAACACACAGAGAGAGAGAGAGAGAGAGAGGCAGAGACACAGGCAGAGGGAGACGCAGGCTCCACGCAGGGAGCCCGACGTGGGGCTCGATCCCACGACTCTAGGATCACGCCCTGGGCCGAAGGCAGACGCCCAACCGCTGAGCCACCCAGGCGTCCCTATCTCCAGAATTAAACACCTTTCCTGCAATCTGCCCGGGTTTAGTTTGGAGAAGGATTTACCAACTCAAATCTGGCCCAAGCCTGGACCGTCTAGATAAGGAAGCGGATCACAAAAAACAAATGGGTCTGTGCATTTGTTTGTCTGGATGTGTCTGTTTGTGTAGGTGTGTACGCTCTCCTGTGTGTATTTTCTGGCATCTCACTTGGGGTTTTTTTTGGGGGGGGGGGGCGGGAGGGCGCAATGTTGAAAGTTTTAAAACGTTTTATGGGGGTAGGAAGCCGTAGGTTCCAATTCAAACCAAAGAATAGTCCCAAATTAAAACCCCTGTAGCGTTTCTGGAGCCTGGCCGGTTTTGTTTCCGAGGCCAAAGTGTTTTTAGTCTTTGACTCATCTTAAACAGCACTTCCTGGTTTAGGCCTGGAAGTGAAGTATAACAAGCTTGTCTAGAAAATGCTCATCTGCTGAGACTATCACCCTTCCATTCTGTGGTTTGTGATCAGACCCGACAGAAAAAAGAACCCGTTTCCCTGGGGTGGCATGGACACTTTGGACCCGAGGGTGACCACTCTCTGCAGTGTTATGTTTTAGACATTTGCTGAGAGAGAAGCCAGGTTGTAGGAAAAGAGTAGTCATGCTGTATTTAGGGATTTTTGTCTTCACTTACAGACTAGCAGCATTCCTGATGGGGGGAGCAGTGAGGAGTGATGAAAATGGATTTCCTTTTTAAAAGTTTTGCTTATTATCTATGTAACTAGCATTTCCAGCACACAGGCTACAGTGTGAGAATTTATCCATAAAAATGAAAGGACTTGGATAAGGGATCTATCATTGTCCATTCAGGAAAAATTGGTTGGTGGCATGAATTACACTCATAATTGGAGGAAATATGTCATAAGCCTGAAAAAAAATGACTTAAGAATGCAACCAAACACCTACAGTAATTTAAATAAGCCCACAAACTACAGGGCCCAGGTGATAGGCAGCCCCATCTCTAGGCCTAGGAACCAGAAACACATCCATACTAAAGATCCTAGAGGACTAGGTTCAGGCTTTAGATCCCTGACACATTATTCTGAGTCTGGAAGAAGAATGGTTTGTTGATTAAAATTTGAGGTGTTTTCTAAGGGGTATTTAAAATTGAACTTAAACCAGTTAGTGTTATATTCTTTGAAAGTCTTTCATCATGTAAAGCATTGTGAAAGAAATTGATATACAGATAAAAATGCATATTTCCTGCACTCCAAGGACTTAGAGGTTAGCTGGAGTCATGTGGCATTTGTAACACATCATTTGGGTGACAATGAGGCAGGTATGAGTAAGTACAAATGTGTTTTGGGAGTTTGGGGTTCTGTGGGGCTTAGTGCTTTTAGGAAGGTAAAAGAAGCTTGAGTGGGCAGGCTGGCTGGTGGGATGTGGACAGGGGTAGAAAGGGTGGGGGCAGTTCAGGAAATATTAAAAAAGCCTACCCATCTGGTTGGAGCTGCTGGTGCAAGTTTAGAAGTAATCAATCCATTTGCCAACTTACTATTTACCAAGCAGCTGCCATGCCAGGTGATATAATTGATATCAAAATCTATAAGAGATAATGACATTAGCCTTCAGGCTTTGCTTAAGTGTTGGAACTCCATAAGCAGATCAATTATGGGCTAAACTATGCATTGATGATGATGAGTAAAGAAGAATTACAAATAAGTTGAAGAAGAAAGAGGGCAGTGTTTTCACTTTCTCTTGTAGTCAGTGAGGAATTCGAACTTTGATACCATGACCAGCAGTTGAACACCTTAGAGAAGGTCATTTTAAATATATATGGCACCTTTGTTTTATTTTTATTTGCACATTCCTTCATTTACTCAGTAACAGGATGATTGCATTGTGTCAGGCTCTGTGGAGGTACCAGGGACCTGAAAGTCTAGGAGGAAAGACAGACAAATTCACCACCACATGACCATGGAGGAAGGGTAAGGGCTGGCAGAGATATTCCAAGAGCACTACAGGATCCTGAGGGACCTCTCACTCTGACCATGATGGGCTGGCTGGGGAGACGGGGAGCTCAAGGGCTCCTTCCTCCTGCCATGTTTGACTTGACTGAGTTGTAACCTCCTCCACATGACCTCCACCTTGTATCTTCTCTTCATCCCCACTGTTGCAGGAGCTGTTCAGGAGCTCATCACTTCTCATCAGGAAACATGTAAACTGAGAAAAAGAAAGACAGGATGGAGACTGGAGAAAAAGCCAGTGGAACCTGAGAAGGAGCTACAGTGGGGGCAGGAGGAAGCTAGGAAGGAAGTAGGTACCAGAGGCCGAGGGAGGAGGGGCTTCTGAAAGGAAGGGCTGATCGGCAATATGACATTTCACTCAAAGGTTGGGTCGGACAATGGATGAAGAGTGTCCATTAGATCTCACAGCTGAGAGGTTGTGGTAACCCAGCCAGGGGGGTAGGATTCAGGAGGATTCAAACCTGAGGTACTCATGGTTTGAATAGTCCCCTTCCTTTGTATGGTATTTTTTCTACACTGCCACTTACTTCTGGAATGGAAGTTAACTCAAGAAAACCTGGACCTTTTAGTTGATGTCCAAGTGCCTACCAATCCCACTGAAATGTACCTGTCCTATCAGCCATCTTGAGACTCTCCACCAGGTTTGCTCTACTCCAAAGTGACATTGTCCAGAGTAAACCAGAAAAAGAAGAAGAAGAAGAATCATCTTTGCAAATAGGCAAAGATGTAGGCAAAATATTCCAAGGCTCTCCAAGCCTCCTTTCCCTTATGATGTGTATCTGGGTAGGAGCATCATGCTTCTGACTGTTGAATTATCCAGGAGAATGGCTTAAGTGGTAAAGTCTGTGCATAAACAAGATGAAGGTGTGCTAGTCAGTAGTTGGAGAATATGTTTAGACAACAGGAGCTTTGTCATGTGCTCTGTTCTTGAATATTTTTGTGTCCCCCTCCCACATTCCCATATTAGAATCCTAATGCCCAATGTGGTAGCATAGGAGCCGGGGCCTTTAGATGATTAAATCATGAGTGCAGAGCTCTCGTGGAGAGTAATGCCTTTACAAAAGATGCCCCAGGAGAGCTCCCTTGCCCCTTCTGTGTGTGAGGATACAAGGAGAAGTCTGCAGCTGGGAAGAGAGCCCTCACTGGACTCTACTGGCACCCTAATCACAGACTTGCAGCCTCCAGAAGTGCTAGAAAAACACTTCTGCTGCATAAGCTCCCCAGCCTGTAGTATTTTGTTACAGCAGCCAGAATGGACTAGGACACCTTGCTTTTCAGATCACACTGGGCTTGTGTCTGGGTGGCAGGAGGGAAAGAGAATGGAGATGGAAGGATGGAGTGACAGAGGATAAAGAGAGAAAAGAATAAACAGCAGATGAAGTATTTTTTATTTTTCACTGTTACCAAACAAGAACTTGAGTCACACATATACCTGTAATGAGGCTCACAGGTTTTCCTTCTCATCCTTTATGTGCCTGCAGATAATAAAACACCTGCAAAATACCGCCAGGCCTTGTTTTTCAGCATAATGGGACTTCTTGTTTCTTGTCTGTGTGGACCAAAGAGGACTGAGATCATTTATCCTTTTTCAGGGATTTATTAGGAAGTACTCATGGGATCAACACCTGAGGGAAGGGAAGGAGGATGGGCAAAGGGAGAAGTTGACCCAGCAGAAGCCTCCCATAACCCTGCAGGGAATGACCATGGCGGGGTGCCCTTTGGAGTGGTTGGGGGCTGGTGAGAAAGGGCTGAGCCCTGATGAGCTTGCATCATTAGTCCTTGGGTATGGCTGAGGGTGAAGGGAGCATGGCTTCGGAGGAGAAAGGTGGCTCCCTGAAACTGTGGCATCCCACAGAAGAGCTGAGAGAGGAGGGTTGGGTGCTGGTGGCCCTCCCAGGAGCTGGAATAAGGACTTTTTTGTTCCTGAAGGGGATTCAGATAGCTTATTACATCCATTACATTGCTCAGTGCGATATAACACCAGAAAACATTGCAAAAAGAAGTAAGGGGGGGGGATTCATATTACTAAAGTATGCTGTCAAGGTGCTGTATGATTAAGCAGTAAGTCTGAAAATATTACCCATTTAATTAAATTTCTCCCCCTTCTACAATGACTTCTGCCTTCAAGAGGGGTCACTGAAGAACAATTTGTTTTTTGCAGTAGCTGTGCTGTTACCACCGGCAATCTAGATATATTTTAAAATCTGATTGCAAAGAATGATTAGAAACGAAGGGAAAATAAATGTTTTGATTTTCTAGTTTTGCCTAGTGTTTTTATTTTAATTTTTAAAGATTTTATTTATTTATTCATGAGAGACCAGGGTGGGGGTGGTGGGCAGAGACACAGGCAGAGGGAGAAGCAGGCTCCACGCAGGGAGCCTGAAGTGGGACTTGATCCCGGGTCTCCAGGATCAGGCCCTGGGCTGAAGCCGGCGCTAAACCTCTGAGCCACTGGGCTGTCCTGCCTAGTGTTTTTAAAGTGAAAAGGAAAGATTGCTCCTAGGTCTGGCTGCAGACAAGGAAGTAGGTAGAAGAGACCCCTGTTTGCTAGGAAGCCTTCCTATAAGCTAGACGTGTTTTGCTTCCCTTACTCATTTCCCTTAGGCTTATGGCTTTCCATCCTTGGGACTATGGGTCCATGCAAAGAGCTCAGTTCTGACTCATACACTCTTGAGACCAACAACTAACTAGTGCTGTGTGAATCATCTCTCTTCCTTGTTTACAGTCCTTGAGGGTTCCTTAGCGCCAACAGGATGAAGTTTAGATTCCTTAATATGCCCTCCCAGGACCTGCAGGATTTGTCCTAGGCAGTCCCAACTGCAGCTTTATGCCTTCAGACGGCTGTGCCCCAGTCATGCCCCCCTGCTTTCAGATCCTGGGATACTCTCCACTCTTCCCAATTCTGCTTTTGCTCATCTCCTACTCCCTGGAATACTCGTCCCTTTCCTTTCCCAAAGTGCTAACTTCCCGCAGCATTGCATCCTAACTGCGTACCACCCATATAAAGTCCAAGATTCTCACGTCCTGATCCTAAACGTAGTTTATATTTAAAGAAACAAGGCTCTGGCATCCCAAAAGTAACTAAAAGCATTTCAATCTTTACTGCAATCCTCTTACTGCAATTGAAAAATGCCTTGAGTGGGTGCACAACCTGAACACTCAGCAAAATATCTTAAACATCCTTTCTCTCTTTTTTTTTTCCTTTCTCTTTTTATCTTACTTCCATTGTCTCCCCCATGTTTCAAAATTTCTTCTATAAACTCCCCCCAAAAAACAATCAGAAGATGTTATCTTGTCTTATTTCTTTTCCTTGTTTCCTTCTGCAATGATTTAATTCCTCCTAGAGGGTACAATGGAGGTGCAATCATTGTGCATACTAATCATTGTGCATACATTCTTTGATCCCTGTTATACTGTTTATCTGTACCCATTACTAGACACTGTGGTGGAAAGGGTCATTTCAGTCTTATTCACAGAACTTGAGACTATGCCTGGCACATAATATGTCCTCAATAAATATTTATGGAATGCATAAGAATATGTTATTGGGGTTTTTTTTTCCAGGCTAAACTTCCCTCTTGAAAAGATGAAACAAATAGACTGGACAATTTAGAAGGACACTTGTAATTGAAATGGTTTCGGATCATATAAGATCAGAAAGTCAGGAGAACTGTCTAAACACTCCATGGTACTAATGCTATTGAATGCTCTCATAGTTGATAATGACGGAAATAGGTAAAGCCATAGAACTTACTATGTATTAGAAACTTGTAGGTTTTTAAAGATTTTGCATAGGGGCACCTGGGTGGCTCAGTGGGTTAAGCATCTACCTTCAGCTCAGGTCATGATCTCAGGGTCCTGGGATTGAACACCTCATGGGGCTCTCTGCTTAATGGGGAGTCTGCTCTGACTCTCACTCTGTGCTCTCTCTCACACAGAAATAAATAAAACCTTTTAAAAATACTTTGCATATATTTGTTCATTACACCCTTATAAAGTAGGAAATATTCTTTTTTCCCTTGTTATAGGAGAGGAAACTAAGGCCCAGAGAGGCTGAATAATCTACCCTGGGTTACATGGCTGCTAAATGACACTGTTAGCATTTGAATCAGGTGGTTTAGTACTTCTAGCCATTTCTCTGTATTTATGCTTTGCTATATACAAAACCAAATATGTCATGGAATTTAGAGTGGAATGTTTGCATATTGATGCCTTGGGGTGGGGGATTGAAATTATATTTTTAAGTGAGTGATTTAATATCTGAAGTGATAAAAGTAAATCTAAAATACTTTAGCTATCTGTTCTTCAGAGTGTACTTGGAGAATGTAAAAATAATACTAGCCAGTCACAAATGGTTATATACTACTCATTCACATGAAATGCCAGAATAAGCAAATCTGTAGAAACAGAAAATAGATTAGTAGTTGTTTAGGGTTGGTGGGGGTGTTGATTACGACAGGGGGGTAGCTAGAGGTCTTGAGTTTCTTTTTGAGGTGATAAAATTGACTGCTGATTGACATGTCTATTAATATACTAAAACCACTGAAATTTATACTTAAAACAGGTAAATTGTATAGTATATAAATTATATTTCAACTAAGCTATCATATAAAAAGCTCTCATATAAACCTCGTCCTTAACATGAGGACTATCTGTAACTTCAAAAGAACACTTTAAGATCCTTCTATAAGGATGGTCACTTACTCTTCTCTTTACTCATTTACATTTGCAAACTCTCCAAGAGATTTTATTCTTTTTTCATTTTTTGTTTTGTTTTTTTTGTTGTTGTTGTTTTTTCTCCAAGAGATTTTAAAGAGATACGCATAGCAGCAGTCATTTTGTTACTTGGCAGATTCACATTTCATGTTGGTCAGCCTCTTCACAAGCAGGAATGAACTGCAGGAAAATTACCCTTAGCCCTTTAAAAATGGTTATTACAAATAACTTATTTCTGATATTTTAGGGGTATTTGTTCTCAGAAAATTTTTATTAAATATGAAATTGATTTTCTAATAAAATTGTGTTTTGGAATAATTTTAGATATACAAGAAAGTTGCAAAGATTCTCGGTTCAAAGTAGAGTTCCCAGTTTCTATTTCCCTTATTGTCACCATCTTAAATACAGCGATACGTTTGTCAAAACTATGAAACCAACATAGGTATGGCTATTAAGTAAATTGCAGACTTCACGTGAATTTCACCTTATTTCATTAGTGTCCTTTTTCTGCTTGAGATTCCAGTCTAGGATATCACACCATAGTCATGTCTCCTTAGTCTCTTCTGGGGTCTGTGACAGATTTTCCTTGTCTTTCACAACCTTGGCAGTTGTGGAATATTGGTCAGATGTTGTGTACAAAGTTCTTAAATTTGTAAAAAAAATCTGATGTTTATCTTATGATGAGGCTAAGACTATGGGTTTAGGGGAAGAATATTACAGTGATAAGCGACCTTATCACATTGTACAGAGGACTCCTGATGTTCACATGATTTACCAGGGGTGATGTGAACCTCCATCACTGGGGTAAAGTGGGGTTTGCACGTTTCTCCACTGAAAAGTTGCAATCTCTCCCTTTCCATACTTTGTTCTTTGGAAGCAAGTCATTAAGTCTACTCCACACTCAAATTATTCTTGAATGTAAAAATTATTCCTATTTTATTTGTTTTAAATGTAATATCCATTTGTAAGATTTTCAAGACTTTTACAACTGTCAGGGATTCTCTTTTTCTTTATCTAATACTAAACTTTAAATTTTTTAGATTCACGTACTTTGGAAAGGTAGATATTCTAAATTAAATGTATAAGGTAGTGTGACTGCTGCTTTCTAAGGGGTGAAATGTGAGTTTGTATAATTCTATATAAATAGTTACCTTTTTAATGATGTCAGAGTAGAAAACACTGTGAGAACATCCCTAACTTTGTGCCAAAGGACAATATGGGAGTATAATTTTTTATAATCTTAGAGTAGAAAGCTCTCTCTAAAATGACACAAAACTTAGAAGCCCTAATGGAAAAGATTAATAAAAGATTTTTTTTAATTTTTATTTATTTATGATAGTCACAGAGAGAGAGAGAGAGAGAGAGAGAGAGAGGCAGAGACACAAGCAGAGGGAGAAGCAGGCTCCATGCACCAGAAGCCCGACGTGGGATTCGATCCCGGGTCTCCAGGATCGCGCCCTGGGCCAAAGGCAAGCGCCAAACCGCTACACCACCCAGGGATCCCTAAAAGATTAAAATAATAAGGAAAAGGGGGAATCCCTGGGTGGCTCAGCAGTTTAGCGCCTGCCTTCTGCCCAGGGTATGATCCTGGAGTCTTGGGATCGAGTCCCACGTCAGGCTCCCTGCACGAGCCTGCTTCTCCCTTTGCCTGTGTCTCTGCCTTTCTCTCTGTGTCTCTCATGAATAAATAAGTAAAGTCTTTTTAAAAAATAATAAGGAAAAGGTTAAGAAAAGATTATATTAAAATTTAAAAGTTCTTCATAGAAAAAAATGTATAAATAAAAATAATATAAACATGAGCTTAAACCAATAATTGAACCAAAAATCCAGTAGGAACATCACAGAGGATACAAATAGAGAATTCACAGATAAAGAAATATAAATGGCTTATTAACATGTGGAAAGATGCTCCAATGTGATTCAAAATAACAGATGCATATTAAAACCACAATCAGATCCCTTTTTTATCCTATTAGGTTGAGAGAAACAAAACTGATGAACAATACATGGCACTGGCAATAGTATAGAGAAGAAACAGCTCTCATCCCACGTCGCTGATGGGAATATAAATTGATCCAACAACTTTTGGTTGGCAATTGGGCAAACATCAGTCAAAGATGTCATTGGACATACCTTTGCACTAGCGATTCCATTTTTAGGAATGTCTCTAACAATTGTACTTGTATATATACATGTACAAAGACACACAAAAAAACTGTTCATTGCAGCATCATTCATAATGGTGAGAAACTGGAAACCAGCTAAGTGGTCACCAGTAGGGAAGGGTTAAGTGTATGAAATAACCATAAAATAGGAAAAAATGCAATCATTTCAAAGAGAGGTTTCTGTGAGCCAATGTGGACCGTCTTGTAAGATGTATTAGTAATTGAGAAAGGCAGCGTGAAGAATCCGTATAAATTATTCTAGTGTTATGTAAAAATAAAAAAGATATGTTTTATGAACTTTCTATGTAACCACAGATATATTCCTTGTGCTGGTTATTTCTGGAATGATATATAAAAGGTTATAAACAGTGGTTGCCTTTGCTGAGGAACATGGGAGATTAGGGATGTGAAGTGGGGAGGAGGGTTATCTTTCACTTCTATTTTTTTTTTATTATTCTACTCAGTTTTTTAAAAATATACACAGCATTTTTTGTTCAATTGCAGTTCCAGATGACCAATACATATTATATATTAAGTGCACATATAATTTACAGATTAAACTTTAGCACCTAGAGTTTCTGAAATTTTTAATTTTGCTTTCTTGAAATAAATTGTGCTTCTAAAGATCACTTTCCAGAACTATAGGAGGAAAAGGGAAAGCTTAACTGATGCCCACACTCTCTGTGTTGTGAACCAGCACAAGAAAAGTTGTAATAAACATACTGTCCCCTCTCCCACCATTTTTTGGAATAATTCTGAACCATGGGTTATTTCTGCTCCTGTGAGTGGTTTGGCTTTTCCACTGAGGGTATGTTTGTGACAATAGGTAGAGGGGATATTGGGTGGTTTGTTGCTGCCTAAGGCCATATACAGAGCTAGGAAGGAAAATCCACAACTCTGTTAACAGCTCCAGTTCTCCATACTGCAAGCTCAATGGTACCCTACTGGTTTCATTATATTGTGCTTGTTAATTAGATCCAGTTCAGACTCCAAAAGCATTGGTTGCACAAAGTCATTCATCAAGGGGGACTTGTTACTCAAATCAACATCACATAGTTCTGTGGTGAGAATAGCCTTCTTGCAAAGAAGCGTCTTTGCTTTGTAAAACTTTTGCTTTAATAGGATTTTTACTTATATGAATTTTGGGATATTTCCCAAGAGGTATCAGTTTGGGCCATACTAGCCAAAAATCACTTTTATGACTAGATTGGTTTCTTTTTCCCCAGTGTTCTGGGTTGTGTCCCTCCAAAAAAGATATGTTGGAGTCTCAACCACACACCTCAGAACCCAACCTTATTTAAAGATAGGGTTTTACAAAAACGATCTAGTTAAGATGAGGCTATTAAGGTGGGCCCTTGTATAGTATGATGGGTGTCAGGAAAAGAAAAAATTGGGACATCGACATGTACACTGGGAGAATGGCATGTGCTGGACGTGCTGCTATAAACTGAGGAACTGCCAAGAAGCTAGGACAGCAGTCTTTTTTTTCTTTTTAGGACAGCAGTCTTAAACAGATCCTCCCCCAGCACATTCGGCAGGAGCATGGCCCTGCTGCCACACTGCTTTGGGACATGCAGCCTCCAGAAATGTGACACAATAAATTTCTGTTGTTCTAAGCCAGTCTTAGCTAAAGTGGTGGGCCACCCTAGCAAACCAATACATTTAAAATGGGGAATATTAAAAGTATAAAAGACTTCAGTTCAAAATGAGCTCAGGCCTTCTCCGGTTTCTTCCTGTCCTAGCAAATGTCCCTGGTGAATGTGAATTCTGATTGTGGCATTTAGTCTAGAAAGAATAACTACCTTTTCAATCTAGGTTGTGTTTCTACAACATTCTAGGAAGAAAGTTTAAAAATACCACTTTTCCCTGGGAAAGCTAATCCACCTTTTAGGTTATATTTCCTGGTTTGGGACCTTCTTGTGCAAGTTGTTTCTCCTTCCCCTCTTTCAAAACTCACTTTCAGAACTTGTCTGAAGACTCACTTCCTCATAGGTCTTTCCAGGCTAACTCTTAACAGAATATGGTCACTTGGCAACACTCGCAAATGCCCCACAGTGTCAAGTTTATGCTCCTGACCTAACCTCTTTATTTCTCACTGTGCAGTGAAGCTTTAGCACTTAAGTTAGAATCGTTGTATATCAGTTTTCTTTGAATGGTAAAGTCTTTGAAGGAGGTTTCCTTCAATAGGTGCTAATAAATATAACAGTTATGATTTATAGAGTACTTATCCTGTACTTCTCTGCCCTGTGAACCTGGGGAAGGACACACACACATACACACACACACACACACATACACACACGTTCATGGTCACACAGAGCCAGGAATTCATCACAGGCCAGACTGACTCTGCAGCCCTGGCTCTGGGAGTTGTACTCAATAAAGATGGCCAGTTAAGCCAAGTCTGACTAATCCAGCAGCGACTTCACCGCCTCTTGCTCACTGATCTACCCCCAGGACCTAGAAGAGTGGGTAGGTGCCCTATTCATACTTTTGTTGCAGGAGTTGTTGGTACCTCCGTAAGAGTATGGCCATCCTACGGGAATAGAGACAATCATAGGGGAAGAAACTTCTCTAGACGAGTGGGTTGAACCATCTAAAATTGTCTGTATTCCAAATTTTTGACCTAGAGAGATCAAAAATACATACAGTTTAATCTTATACAATTGCTAAAACGGATTTAATATTCAGCCTTTTGCTGCTTGATTTGTTTTTAGAAAACAGTTTGTTGGTCCCATGTCAGGGAATCTCACACCTTCCCTCTGTAGCCCTTGGTTTCTGGCAAGGACAATGCATTACTGTGTCTCTTTCATTACCTATTCCTGACCTTTGTGGCTGTCTGATAAAGCAACATTTTGTTTCAATTGGCACGATTAAAGCTCTTCTCCCATGAGAGGCCACTGGTTGCTGGGACTGGGACTGGGACTGCAGCCTCTCCCAGAATCCATTGTTTATCATGCCTCTTACATATTTGGAAGTCTAGGGCCCAAATATCCAAGTCCTTCTCCTTCTGGTCTGCTTTGTGGCCTAGATCAAGCCACCTTTGCCACTGTGGTTTCTGCTCTGATAAGTCAGTCTGAGGCCAGTGGATAAGCGTGTCTGAAGAGTCTACATTATTTGATACTATCTCTCCTCTGTTGCAGGTCCTGGATTGATCTTCTAATTTTCTTACCCGCTCTCCAGCATCCTCTTTATGGGTCTCCCATCTCATCCAAAGTTGGAAAGGTATAGTTACCTTGCTGTGTGAGGTGCAAGAAAGGGCCTGAGTCACTAACTGCCACCTATGATTTCCACCCACCTCCCTCTGTTCAGCCCATGTCCCAGCTCCAAATCCTGAAGCTACCAAGTGCCATTTCCCCTGCCCCCATCAGTAGCCTCTCTACAGGCATGCAGGGTGCCACTCCCTAGGCTGGGAGAGTCACTTCTCACCATTCCACTTCTGCTTCCCATTTTCCATGAATGTGTCGGTTTCAGATCTGTTCATTGTCTCTTGTCCCATTCTCTTTAACCTTGTGGGTTTATAACTTGCCTGTTTGTTTTAAATTCACTTACTCTTCCTTTGGTGGGGTTTCAGGAAGGAGAAGATATTAAGACACGGGTTCAATCTGTGTGTAGATCAGAATGTCGTCGTAACACATTTTTAAAAATAATAGCCCTGCAAGGTATGGATTAGTAGGCTCGTTTTATAGATAAAGATACTGAGTCTCAGAGAGATTCAGTTAATTGCCTGAGAGCTCACAGCTAGGTATCAGAGCTGTGATTCAGACCTATTTTTAACTGAGTCTAAAGCCCATGTGCCTCAGCAGTAAAGAATCCTACCTGCCATAGTTACCTGAACAGAGGACAGGTACTGCTGTCAGGGATGGTCCTAAGAAGACACACGATTTGGGTCAAGCAAGATCTGGACGGCCTGGAGGTCTCTTCCATTTCTGGTTGTAATGTCTCCCTTTGTTTTGTTTCATAATCAAAGCAAGTGGGTCACAGAGATATTTTTAAGCAAAGATAATTGACTTAATATCATTTTCACTGAAGCATTAAATAATGCTCAGTTAAAACCCTGGGGGAGAGACATAAAGCAGAAGACTGAACTGAGTAATCCATAGTACCTAATTATAAATCTAGCTACAGATACAATCAGCCCATGGTGATATACAAGGAGGAAAATACATGTTTACGTGGCACCTCTCTGAAGCCTCCACTTAAATGCCCTGTGTCATAGAGCCTGCTCACTTATAGCATTTGGCCAAAATCACTGAAGGAATGAATTATTTACCATTTGCTTAAGATTCACACTTGAGGGGCAGCCTGGGTGGCTCAGTGGTTTAGCACCGCCTTCAGCCCAGGGTGTGATCCTGGAGTCCCCAGATCCGGATCCGAGTCTCAGAGTCATACGTCAGGCTCCCTGCAGGGAGCCTGCTTCTCCTTCTGCCTGTGTCTCTGCCTCTCTCTCTGTGTGTGTCTCTCATGAATAAATAAATAAAATCTAAAAAAAGAAAAGATTCACACTGAGCAGTATTATTTTGGACATGTCATCATTTTGCTTATATTAAAATGATGAAATCCAAAATAGAAGATGTGATACCTGGGGGCATGTAGGTGGCTCAGTCGGTTGAGTGTCTATCTTCTCCTTAGGTCATGGTCCTGGGGTCCTGGGATGGAGCCTGAAATCAGGCTCCCTGCTCAGCGGGGAGGCTGCTTTTCCCTCTCCTTCTTTCCTTACCCCCGCTCATGCCTTATCTCTCTCTCTAATAAATAAATAAAATATTTAAAAAAAGGATGTACTTGAAGTATTTCAGAGAAAAAGCTGGAGACAGAAATGGTGGTCACAGAGACTCCAACAATGAAAGGCTGAATATTTTGAATATTTTGATATCTTGAATATCTTTCAAGAGTGTACAGTTATACATAGTATAAGCTCTTCTATGACTTTATTCAGATGTTATCAAGAATAGGTTCATCAATGAATAACTTATTGTTATGTCAGAATTAAGGTACAAGAAAAATGAAGAGTAAGAAAAAATAAGAAGTGTGACCTGAATCTTCAAGTATATGGCAACATATTGGAAAAGAGAGGCTAACCTGAATAAATGAGAAGAGAACAGTTCAAGAAGACTCCGTTACGGAAATCCTTAAAAGCTACATCAAGAATCTTAGACCTTCCCTAATGTTATTTTATTATACATTTTGCGTTTGTTGTAAAAATAATTAAAACATAAATCAGGAAAATAAAACTGGGATAAAATTACCCCCAAATCCCAACACACAGTTGATTTATTGCTATATAGCTTTATTGACAGCTCTGTAGTGTACCTGCTATTTTGTAAACACATTTTCCACATAAGATCTTGAGCATTTTTCAATGACAGTAAATATGTATCAGAAATATTTCAAGGAGATCAGAAAAGGAAGAGAAAAATGTGGGGAAGTGATTGGCCAGGTCTCACAGTAGGTGGGGCTCTGTCCAGGAGAGTGTGCAGGATTCAGATAGCAAGGGGATGAGATTTTCCAGAAAGAACAACAATGTAGAAAACTGCAGGGAACAGTAGAGAGCATGGTTCACGCATGGCCCAGCGAGAAGACCTCCCTCGGGGAAACAGCTGGCTTCCCATGGAGAAAGATGGGTAAGGCTAGGAGAAGGTAGGCAGGCAAAGGGAAGGTTCAGGATGACCTTTCTTCCTTTGCTCTGAACACCGAACAGGAAGGAAAGAGTTTGAATGGTAGCCCACAGCCAAATGGAGATGCCTTTCCCCATGAGAAGAATGGGCACAAGTGATGTGCAGTAGTGAGAAGAGGGGTTTTCTATTTATGCTATAAATTTGTCAAGACTCTTTTGTTGCTAAACAAGAGAAAAAGCCACTGCTCTAGGTAAAACAAAAAGAAGGGTCAGCTCCAAGGATATAAGGGGCCTCCCATAGCTAGAGCTGAATGCAGCTGGACCTCACGAGATGGCAGCTCGTTGCTAGAGGGCTGTAAGCAAGCTTGCCTCCTCTGTGTCCGCCTCGCCTTTCTGCGTCCCTCATGGGCCTGCCCCATCTCTTTCTCTGCAAGCTGGCTTGCTGCACAGTGAATTCCCACAGTGCATTTTAGGTCTACATGCTCCATGTCACATTTATGCCACTTAGAAAGTCTTTGTCTGTCTCCCTCTTGATGTCTTTTTCTGGTCCCCACTCTCCAATGAGGAAGGCAACCCTGTTTGGATCAGTTCAGGCCAGATCTACCCTTGGTTCAGTCAACTGTGGGATGGCAGGAACGGGCCAAGTAATGGAGCCCTACTGGCCCCTGGAGGAGGAAGGATGGGAATGGGCTGGGACAACATTCCAGATGGTCCTCCATATGTGCTCTCAACTCTCCCCTTTCCAGAAATTAGTGGATCTCTCACGTACTGGATTTTAAAAAATCAAGAGCATGCAAGTGCCCAGAATGACTTTGAGTATTATAACCAAAGAGATACCTTTTTCTCACAAAAGGAAAGGAAATCTGGACATATGATGAGCTCACAGACCACTGAAGAGCTTCTCAGAAAGAGCACATTGTACTCGTGTGCCAGTCTGAGCCTGAAACAGCAGAAACGTAGAGAAAAATGGAAAATAAAACTCAACCCCACACCATTAACTATGTAACGTGACCTGCAACAAGTAGATCACGAAAGATGACCAATGGGAGGTGGCGTTAGGTATATGTGGATCTTGGGGGTCAAAATCCCCCAAGATCCCCTCAAAATCTTGCTCTGCATGATGGCTTTGATTGCTTGGTTAAATCTAACCCAAGTACGTCCTATTGTGCAGTTTGGGTGTGGTGGTAGAAGCCTCGGTGAGTCATGTTGATGACCAATTGTGGTTTCTTTTTTCTCTACCGTGAAGAAATATGGCTTGCTCAGCATATCAGCCAAGTCTAAATACCTTCAGGATATGCTACCAGAGACAGTTATTAATGGGTGAAAGACATACTGAGAGAAGAAATGAGGGCAAGGAAAATTTAGATGACTACTTTGAGTAGGAGTGTTGGATTGGGATATAGAGAAAGGATAAGATCATTTGAAAATCTTCTATATCACAAGAAGTACTAACTCTTTTATAAGTAAAAGTTGATTCCCATGAGCCACTTAGTCTCAGTAAATTCAGGACTGAAACAACATATTAAAAGGATTGATCTGGCTGTGTTAAGAATTTGAAGTGAATGGTATGCTGTGTAGAAAATTGGGCTCCTAAGACTTCTGTGTAGACAATTAGCTCAATAAAGTGGTATTTGTGTGGGGGAGGTTGAGTGGAAGTAAAAGAAAAACCAGCCAGAGTTTGTGGTATAACTCGATTTTCAGAGATACTTTGCCAGGCAAAATATTAAACTGCATGACTCAGTTTCTTGTGTTGTATCCAGGTCTGAGGGGCCATAAAGAACTTGTCACTATCCTAGGATGAGGACAGCTATAGGATGATGGGTCTGGTGTATTTATTACCATGAATACATCATCCCAAACTTGTTTTCTTCGCTCCCTAGCAAAAGATGGAATTGTTACAATAATCAGCCTTTCTCTCAGCACAAACACACATGAAACAAATATTTCAATCATGTTCCTATTTCCTAGGAAGATGGGGAAGGCACCCATTCTTGGAAAGGAGCAAATCAAGGCAAATTCTGGCTTCCCACTCAAAGATATGGGTCTGGATCAGGGCTTTCCTAGAGTACTGCTCACGTGGGGATCACACTATGGTCTGGTGAACGTCTGGAATGCTGAATGGGAACAGACCGAAGAATTCATCAACTGGTTAGGAGTAAGGTCCAGCCAAAAATGGTTTGCCTCTGTCCAGTGGATACTCTGGGGTTTAAAATTTAAAAAAAATTTTTTTAAAGTAATCTCTATACTCAACATGGCGCCTGAACTGACAACTTTGAGTTCAAAAGTCACATGCTCTACCAACTGAGCCAGCCAGGAGCCTGGAGTTTAAAATTTTTAAATTAATAGCAATAATAAATACAATATGATAATTGCATTTAAGTGCAATATAATAGTGGCACCTGGGTGGCTCAGTTAGTTAAACATCTGACTCTTGATTTCAACTCAGGGTCACAAGATCAAGCCCTATGTGGGGCTTGATGCTGTGTATGGAGTCTGCTCAAGATTCTCTCTCTCCCTCCACCTCTCCCCTTCCCTCTCTTCTGTCTCTGTCTCCAAAAGAAATTAAAATTAAAAAATTAAAATACATATGCAATATAATAATTGTAACCGGCACACTTATCATACAGGAGGCACTATGACAAGTGCTTTAATTCAGTCTTCAGAATAGCCCTACGAAGTGCATATTCAATTTTATTATGCACAGGTAACAGATGAGAGAACTGAGTTTCAGGGTGATTGAACAACTTGCTCAAGGTTATATAGTCAGTAAGTGGCAGAGCTGGGACTTGAACCCAGCTGTGTGGATCTAAAGCTTGAATGCTTTTCCCTTGAATGCTTTTCCCACTATGCTGTGTTGCCAAAATGTGATGGCCTCCAAATGGAAGTGATATTCACCTTGGTGTTTACTTGGCTCTGTCCTTTACTTCCCCATAGGAATTCTGATTGAACTGTGTATTTATGTAAAAATACACCCCTAATTCTTTTTTGAAAATAGCCTTTGAATTTTAGAACAGTTTCAAATTTATACAAAAGTTGCAAAGATAGTATAGAAGATTCTTATTAGTCTCCTCTAGTTTCCCCTATTGTTAACATTATATATATATTACCATGATACATCTGTCACACCTAATGTACCAACACTGATGTGTTACTATTAACTAAACTCCATACTTTACTCTTATTTCAATTTAATTCTCCTTTGATGTCCTTTTTCTGTTCTAGGATCCCATCCAGGATACCACATTGCATGCGGTCATCATGTCTCATTAGGCTCCTCTGTATTGTGACAGCTTCTTAGACTTTTCTTATTTCGGACGATCTTGATGCTTTTAAGGAATACTGCTCAGATGTTTATAGAATCTCCCTCATTTTGGGTTTGTCTGGTGATGTTTTTCTAGTCTCAGGGTTATGGATTTGGGGGAGGAAGGACCATAGAGGTGAAGGGTCATTCTTAGAACATCATATCAAGGATATATACTATCAACATGATTCATCACTGAGGATGTTAATCTTGTTCATCTGGTCATTTCTGTGCTGATTTCCTCCACTGTGAAGTTACCTTTTTACACTTTTCCATATGATTTGGGAGCAAGCCACCAGAGGTAGACCACACTCAAAGGGGCGAAGAGTTAAACTCTTACCCCCTTGAGGAGAGACTATCTACAAAAATTAGTTGGAGTTGTTTTGTATGGGCTATGTGTCTTTTCTCTCTCATTTACTTATTCAATCATATGTTTATGTCAGAATACCCACCATTTGCTTCAACGTGGATGGAACTGGAGGGTAGTATGCTGAGTGAAGTAAGTCAATCGGAGAAGGAAAAACAGTGTATGTTCTCATTCATTTGGGGAATATAAATAATAGTGAAAGGGAATATAAAAGAAGGGAAAAGAAATGTGTGGGAAATATCAGGGAGACAGAACATAAAGACTCCTAACTCTGGTAAACGAACTAGGGGTGGTGGAAGGGGAGGAGGGCGGGGGGTGGGGGGGAATGGGTGACGGGCACTGAGGCAGACACTTGACGGGATGAGCACTGGGTGTTTTTCTGTATACTGGTAAATTGAACACCAATAAAAATTAATTTATAAATAAAAAATATGTTTATGTCAGTATGGCATTACATATTTTTATTTTATACCATATGTTATAACCTAATACTGTATTATTTATTTTGTTGCTCTGATTTTTCCAGCTTTGGCCATTGGGAGGGGGAGGTCAGCTCCTGTTTCCCTTTGACATGCTTCCAGCATTTTGTTTTTGGACACTCCCTTACTTTCTGGCACTACAGAATGCTCTAGGCTCAACTTGTGTATACTCTGCCCCAACAGTAGAATTAACCATTTATTTACATGCTGATTCCTTCTATTGGAAAATGGTATTAGAAACTAAGATCTGAGGGCTAGCTTTGATTATTGCTACTGGGGTATCTTTGCTTCTAGGACAGAGCTCAAAGGCTAGAGCTGGGAAATATATGTATATATGAGCCCATGTTTACACACATATCTATAATTATTCCTGTATCCATCCATCTGTATATTACGCTTAACATGAGCTCATGCTGAGGTCTCCAACTCGAATCCATACCACAAGTTTCATTCTAGACTTTTCCCTTGCTTATCTGCAATTTTCCACTCCACAAGTAAGAAAACTGGATCCTATCATCTGCTATTATTTATTTGTTTGTTCAGTTCTAGCTTATTCATACAGTAGTTTCAGAATTCTTAATCTTTACTACCACAAAAAACAACTTTATCAACAGTACAATGTTTATGTGAAGTTCTCTTTGTCTTTATTCTTACAGTCTCTAATCAAAATGCTGTTTTCCAAAGTTACCTAATTCTTTTTAACCATTATTTTTCATTATGAAAACTGTAGTTTTATTGTTGAATATTTGGAAAATAGAGTAAAATTTAAGAAATCTTCCATAATTCTGTATTAACCACGGCTAACTTTTGGGTTCTTCTTTCCTCTTTTTTCTTTATGGATATGTGTGTATGGACATCAATACAGTTATCTATATATATTTATCTCCCTACCTATAGTTCTCCCCATAAAAGTCTATCTCTGTATATCTTTTTAAGCATCAAATGAGCAATGTAGTTAACAGTGACTATACAGGAGATTTAGAAATGATTCTATCACCAAATCTTAAGCTGAAACTTGATAAACAGAAAATAATTCTAGTATATTTCAGTGCAGCTAAAATATTTCTAATAATTTCTGTCTGGTGATATAACTTCGTATAAAATTGAACTTATATCCTTTAAGTTGTCTAGATGTCAAGCTAATCTCAGATCTATTAATATGGCCTGAATAGCAATCACATCAAGACTTTATCTGTCTACAGAATGCTGTAAGGGCAACTATTCTGCTTTATTGATAAAAAAGGATCCCTAAGCTGTTGATACCCAAATATTAGACAGCAAAGAGAGCATACTTCTGTAAGAATTTTGGCTCCTGGTATGTGCTTGCTCACAGATGAAGACAATCCACTAACCCAAAAAGGGGGACTACAGAGGAAACTCCAAGAAAAGTTAACTTTTTTCTTAAATGTGGTTTCATATATCCTTAAAAACATGGATGAATGTTTGGTTGAGATTTTAAGTCTAATATGTAGAGTATAATAGAGGTCACTGTGGCTTCTATAATTTTAGGGATAGATTCTAGCGCTTAATTACTTTGATCACAACTGTGGGTTCAGAAGCTTCATGGTCAATCCTTCACTTTTCTTACACCCTCATTGACTCAGAGTTATGTTTGCATTTACATGAATAGGATGAATAAGTCCAGAAATAGGAGTTATATAATGTTAGTATTGACCTATTGACACTGGACATGAAGCAGGACCAAGAGCCAAGATGTGGATTGGAAACCAAAAGATGAAAAAGCTCCCAAGAAGACACGAGGCACCTCCCAGACCCAGTGTGTCCAGTGGAAGGCTGTTACTTTTTGGTAATAATAATTCCTGTAGCTGCTATAGTAGAAAGACAGAGATGAAAAGGAGAAGGGATTTGAAAATGTTGCAGTGGTAAAAGATTTGTCTGCAACTTATGTATGCTTTATGGGGAAAGAAACTCTTGGAATTAGATGGAGCTCATATAAAATATTGAGGCCCATGAGCACAAGAGACCCACGGAAGGTGAAAGTCTCCTAAGTGTTGTTGATAATGACATGAATAGATTCCTGTTGGCAGATTAAGTGATCTGATTGTGTTCTTTTTGGGTATACCAGAAGAGAGTGGTTTGAGCTCACTGGTCACAAGATAAAGGAAGGAGGAAACCTAAGCTGCCTTACATAACCTCAACCTGGTACACTTTGGCACAAAATATCCACGTATTTAGGGAGATCTCAAGGATCTTCTGAAGGGTGTCAAAGGCTTTTCCAAAGAAAGAGAAGAAGTCGATAATAAGGCCACTGCATACAGCTGTGCATTTTGTATGGTGCATAAAAACATGCAGATGAAGAGCCCTACCTCTCCTTTGCCAAGCCCTTCGCCCTGCCTGAGACTTCATCTAATCAGGGAAAATGGATTTTTCCAGCTGGTTCTCCCAGAGAGGAAGCTTTTCCAAAATTCACATTAAGGCTTTACAAAAGATAGTAGTGGCCCAGGGGTTCAGCCATTTTTCTCCAAAGCCAAGCCACATTTCTCCTCACATTGTGAACCCAGTATATAAGGCCAATCTTTAAACCCTTAAATTTACTTAAATGAACAGAATATTATGTATTTCTTACATTATAATACTTTGCTAAAATAGCAACATTTATCTACATGGCAAAGTATATTATTTTATCAAAAAGAATGTCAACTAGTTACTAATAAATTTTTTGTAAAATGAGAAAATAGCTCTTTTTCTTTTACTGGGTTTATTTAAAATCTTTAAAAAAGATTTTATTTTTTAAAGTAATCTCTATACTTTAACATGGGGCTTGAGCTCACATCCCAGAGATTAAGAGTCTTATACTCTATTGACTAAGCCAGTAAGGCAGCCCTATTGGGTTTATTTTTAAAGTTATTCTAGAGAGATACCTTTGCCCTAACTCTCAAAGGTTCATAAAGCCGGGCCCATCTTCATCTACTTAATGTTACTTTATGGTTCTAAAATTCCTCTGGTTACTGATCTGATATCAGTTCACCCAGGCAAGTTATTTGCAAAATGTGTCCCAAGAAGCTGAATTCATTTACTCATTGACTGGGACTATTTAAAATGGAATACTGGAATGCTGGAAAGCCACATTCCAGAAGGGTAATACAAATCTGTAGTTATATATGACACTATGGAGTTCAAAAAATTCCTGAGTAGCCATGTAATTGTACCAAGATAGTTGACTTAGGCAAGCTATCTGGCCTCCCTGTGCCTCAATCTCTCCTTTGTGAAATGAAACTTACCTTAAATGATTAACTGAGAAAAGAAATGTGGGCAGTCCTGGTGGTCCAGCGATTTGGCGTCACCTTCCGCCTGGGGTATGATCCTGGAGACCAGGGATCAAGCCCCATGTCGGGGACTTGGAGCTGCTTTTCTCTCTGCCTGTGTCTCTGCCTCTCTCTGTGTCTGTCATGAATAAATAAATAAATCTTAAAAAAAAAAAAAAGCTGAACTCTTAAAAAAAAGTGTATAATATTTAGGCTTGTACTTGACACACAGTAAACATAGTAAGAAATCTCCCTTAATCTTACTACAACTGATGTTGGGCTGATCTAAGACATCCTGGCCAAGCATTCAACTTCTTTTAAAGATTACTTCGTTCACTTCTGCAAAAGTGCATCGTTTGCATGAAGAAAGATACTCATCTTTATACTGGTGAGAGAAGGGGCATTTATTTACTTTGTTAAACTGTGATATAATTTTGTTTTTTTGTGATTTCATATTTTGATTCTCCCTAGCTGAAAGTTTATAAAAAAATAGTATGAGTAATTCCTAACAAATGAAAAGATGGCTCATTTGCACTTATGAGAAGTGAAAATTAAAATTACGCTTCATTATTATTTTCTGCCTCTCAGAACTGGTAAAGGTTCTGAATTGTATGATATGAATTGTAATTGATGAGAAGGTGGAGAAACAGACAATCACATAATTATCAATATCTATCAAAAGTGCAAATGTGCCTACCTTTCAACACAGTAAAAACATCTAGAAATATGTATAACAGACATATCTGCACATATACAAAGTGGTCTATGAGCAAGGCCATTGTTTTTAATTGAAGTATTGCTTTTAATTAGAATATTTTGGAAACAACCTAAATTTCTATCAATAGGGCATTCACCAGATAAATTTTGCTACATACAATTATAGAAAAGAATGAGGATGCTCTTTCTGTATTACTATGTAATACATGGTATATTCAATAAAAACCAAGTACAGAGCAATACGAAAAAGTGGTATTCAGCTAACAGGGACAAAAAAGAAATGTATATGTTTGACTGTAAATACCTATGGAAAATGCACGGGAAACCACTCACATCAGTTGTCTTTTAGAGGAGGAACAGGTAGCTGGAGGACAGGATGAAAGGAAGAGTTTTGTTGTATTTTTTCACCTTTCTTGAATCTTTAATATGTAAACAAATGGCATATTTAAAAAATAAATAATTTAAAATATTCCTCATCAGTCAAGAGATGATCTTTACTCATCCTCAATTTTGGTGGTCATTTTCAACACAGGTTTTGATGAAATAATTTTTAAAAATCTAAATTTCTTGAAGTTTAAGATTTTAAGTAGAAATGATTTCACACTGAACTTTTTTTTAGTATAACATGAAACTAAACTTTTCTTACTATTTAAAACATTCCTCATGGGATCCCTGGGTGGCGCAGCGGTTTGGCACCTGCCTTTGGCCCAGGGCGCGATCCTGGAGACCCGGGATCGAGTCCCACATCGGGCTTCCGGTGCATGGAGCCTGCTTCTCCCTCTGCCTGTGTCTCTGCCTCTCTCTCTCTGTCTTTGACTATCATAAATAAATAAAAATTAAAAAAAATAAAATAAAAATAAAACATTCCTCATGATTATTATATTTATTTATCAATTTTTGAGAGAGAGAGAGAGAGCTCGTGCATGATTTGGGTAGGAGTAAGGGCAGGGGGGAGAGGGACAGAGAATCTTAAGATTCTCCAATCCCCACTGGGCATGGAGCCATTGTAGAGCTCAGTCCTCAGACCCTGAGATCATGACCTGAGCTGAAATCAAGAATCAGCTGCTAACCGACTGAGCCACCCAGGCACCCCTCTCGTGATTCTTGTTGTTGGGATTTGAGCAGGCTTTCAACATTGAAAAGGAAAAAGAAATAAGTGTATTCCATATATGTCATGTTAAAAAATTCTAGAATATTCATGAACTTGAAGTCAAATTCATCTACCTACCAAAAAGCAGATGTCCTTTGAGGTTCAGGAGGGAGAATGTGCCTGCTGCCCTCAGAGTTGCTATTTCCTGTCCTAGTGTTGCCCCTGATCTGAGCCTACAACACAATTTTATATTCATAGTTCCAGCCTTGCACACAGAGGCAGGCAACTGATAGTAAACCCCAGAGGAGGATTCTGATCTATTCCTGTACCGGCCCCTTCCGAGATGCAGCTGAAGCTGAGCCTTCCAAGAGTGACCTGTTGTTGGGCATGGCTGCTTCAGAGTGGAGAATATGTTGTCTCTCACACTTGCACAAATATCTTAGGGGGAGGCCAGCAGCCATACTGACTTCTTCTACCTCCTGGTCACAACCACCACTGACTCAAGGTTGTACATAAAACCCTTCCTTGTAAATTCACATTTGAAAACATTTCCAAATGCTATCCAGTCTTTCATTCATTCAACATTTCTCTTCATTATCTATCTCTTTTCATAATTCTGTTTTCACTTCCTTCATCCCAAAATCTAACAAAATATCTTAATATTAGTTTGAGGGTCAGTGGCAATAATCTAAAGATATCTGAAGAATTCTGTTTTTTAATTCTTGCCAAACAAACTCTGCTGGGCATATTGAGAAATTAAAGAAAGCTTTAGAGAAAAATGGGAAATGTCTGTCTTTAAATTGGTTTTTAAGCTGAAATTCATGATCATTTCCTTCAGTACAAGGTAAGACTGGACAAGCTTTTGTGAGTACCTGATTTTTCCTGTTATTAATAATGCCATTAATTGAGTGCCACTATGTTTTATTCATTTTTACACCAACCTGTAAGACGGGTCTTATACTCATGATCAGATGAGGGAACAGGCTCAGAGAAGTTAAGTCACAGAGCTTACTTATGATAGGGTGAGACTTAAAACAGTGAGTAATAACTATGATAGAGTGCTTACTTTGCACCAATCTCAGGGGGCAGTATTTTTCATAATTTCTACACAGCAAACCTAGCAAGGTTAGTACCATTATTATCCTTTTGCAGATAAGGAAACCTGAGTCATAGAGAGATCAAGTTGGGAATCTAAGCCTGTTTGACTCTTAAACTCCAGCTCCTTCCAGATGGTTATATACCTGGACCAAATGGAAATGGACATTTCTAAGATTAAATGTTAGCTATCAAGAGAAACTGTAGTTTTAGGATCTGGTTGGGAGATGAAGTTGATAATAGGGAAAAGTAGAGGGAAATAAGCCATCTAAATTTATTTATTATGAACTGTATTGAGAATCTGTAAACAACCTGAAGCAGAAGCAATTTTCTAACTAAGCACAGAAGAGGGTCATTTAATGTTTGAAAGAGGCATCTGAATGTCAGTAGCCTAGTCTTGAGTAGCTAGTGAAATTGGTGGTGAGCATCTGCTCCTGATATCCACTAGGACAGAACAAATGCATGGGACTTAAGTCACAATGGAGATATTTCAGTGCACTGACGTGAAGGTTGCTTTGGAATTGAAAAGTTATCATGGAGATTACAGACTCTGTATCTGGAAACTTTAAAATATAGTTTTAAATTAGTCTAGGATGGTTTGTACCTTATCCTGACTCAGCCCAGAGAGCTGGAGTCCAACCATTCAAAAATCCTGTCCAACTTCTTGATTCTATATATAATTCTCAATTCCCAATGAATTCTGAGAGTGATTGTATCTAGGCTTTCCTTCAATGTATGCATATCAGCATTTATTGCTTCCAGGCTTTCTCATCTCTCCCCATCAAATTTTGGATTTGGGAACAAAGAGAAAAGCAAAGTCCAAGTAATTTGCTTGTACCCTCTATTATTTCTCCTTATTTCCCCCTAATGCCTCAACACAATGACTCCCTCTGGTTAAGAAGTTTTAAATGTTCTCACCCAGTTGAATGTCAAAACCGATTTCTAGGTACATAGTCTGCTCACATGGCTCTTGCCTGGGATACTCTTAGTCTTAGAAATTTCACCATCTACGGTGTCAGAGCCTACTCAATATACAAGGTCTCACTCTAGGCATAAAGCCTCTGAAGATCATCCTCTTGTCAGGATTTCTAAAATACTCAAAGTCTGAGCCATGAAGTTCAGTGCTGTGATCACAGAGTCACCCTGTGATTCTTTGGAATTACACAATATCTCCCCTTCCAACTAGATTATTAGTTCTCTAAGTGAAGAGACCTTACCTAATGCTTTTCTCAATCCCCAATATTGCTGAACAGTCAGAACTCAAATATTTGTTTGTTTTTAATCACTAATAACTTTGTGGTCTTATTTTCACCCTTGTGGTCTAGTGAGCTTAAAAATCTCAAATAGATTAAAAAATATTGACCTTAAAAAAATGTTGGCCTTGTAGAATATATTAGACGTTGGTCAAAAATGCAAACTATGTTGTACAAAACATATTTCACTTCAGTGGGAGCACTACTCAGTGCTTTTTGCTGATAGGATTTGGAAAAAAAGGTGCCCTTGACACTCAGGAAATGAGTCTGCTTACATTCTCTCCCATCCCAGATCTCTGGTCCTCTATTTCAAGATAAGAGTCTATTTGGCTTGTCTCCATTTACCTGAAGTTTACGTGCGGAAAGCATGTCATATACTGAAAAAGAGGAAGAAGAGGAGAACTAACATGTTGAACATTTATTTGGCAGGGACTTTAAGTTCATAATTTCACATAATCTTCATGGATTTCCTCCTGTTCTTCAAGTTTAACTAGCCACTAAGTCCCAAGAATTCTGAAGTCCTAACACCTCTCACATCTTTTCCTTCTTTTCCATTTCCTCATATATTTATCATACTAGACTCACTTCCTCGCAACTATACTGCAGCAAGTTCCTGGCAGAAACTCTCTAGACCTACATCTCCCAGCCCAAATCACTTATCGATCTTCTTTCAACATCAGTGTAATCACCCTTATGGTGCTACCCCCCTTCATGTGGAGAGGGAAATACCAGCTCTAGTCTCCATTCCACTTGTCTCTCCAGCCTCATTCCCCACCCCTCTCTCTCCCTGGAATTCCTAACTGATATTCTCAGTCTTATGAAGGGCCCCTTTTACAGGGCCCCTACTTTGTGAGTGCCTCTAAATAAGTCTTAGGGACAAAAAAAAAAAAGATTAATAGAACACAGTCTCTGTCCACAAGTAGGAGAAATTGACATTATACAGATTTGGGCCTTTTGGTATGTTGTGGTGAGTATTAATAATACAGATATCTGCCTGGCAGAGAGAGAACATTGACTGAAGACTTATCAGACTTCACTTGGGGGAAGTGAGGGTCAGGGAAAGTTTCACATAAGAGAAAATGCCTCCTCTGAAAATCAAGAAAACAATTCCATTTATAATAACATCAGAAGAAAAACACAAGAAAAAATCTAACCAAAGAACTATAAAGCTCATATACTTAAAACTATAAAACATTGTTAAAAGAAATTAAAGATCTAAATAAATGAAAAGATAGCCCATGTTTATGTATTGGAGGATTTACTATTATTGTTAGGGCAATACTACTGAAACTTATCTATAGGTCTGATGCAATCCCTCTGAAATTTCCAGCTGCAAGGGACACAGAATAGTCAAAAGAATTTGAAAAAGAACACCACAGGTGAAGGACTCATATCTCCCAATTTCAAACTGACAAGTCTACAGTAATCAAGAAAATGTGCACTGGTGTGCAGATAGAAATATGGACCAATGGAAGAGAACTGAGAGTTCTGAAGTAACCCCATACATTTATGGTCAACTGCTTTTGACAAGATTGACAAGGACATTCAATGGGAGAAAGAACAGTCTTTTTTTTTTTTTTTTAACAAGTGGTTATGAACAACTGAGGATCTACATGCAAAAGAATGCATGTGTACTTCTTTCTCACACTATGGAAATGCAAAACCATGATATTTCTCCCCACCCACAAGGATGTCTATAATACTTTTAAAAAAAAGGCATTAGCAAGTATTGGCAAGGATGTGGAGAAACTGAAATACTCATACACTGCTATGGGGATTTAAAATGGTGCAGCTTCTGTGAAAAACATCTTAGCAGCTCCTCAAAATTTTAAATATAGAATTACCATATGACCTAATAATAATATATATTTAGCAATTCCATTCCTAAATATATACCTGAGAAAATGAAGACAGGTGTTAACAGATGTTCGCTTGTATACAAGTGTTCAAAGCAGCATTATTCACAATAGTCAAGAAGTAGAAACAATCCAAATGTCTATCAGCTGATGAATAGATAAGCAAAATTTGTATATATACACACTAGAATATTATTTAGCCATAAAGAAAAGTAAAGTATGGGTCCATGCTGCAATAAACATGAACCTTGAAAACATTATGCTAAGTAAAAGAAGCCAGACACAAAAGCCACGGATTGTATGATTGTAATTCTATGAATGTCCAGAATAGGCAAATCCATGGAGAGAGAAGGTAGATGAGTGGTCACCCGGGGGGTGAGGGTGGAGGAGAACTGAGACTCACTGGGAATAGGTACTAGTGTTCTTTTTCAAGTAGTGAAAATGTTCTAGAATTAGATCATGGTGATGTTTAGAATATGCAAAACATAGCGAATATACTAAACCCCACAAAACATATACTTTAAAATAGTGAATTTTATGTCATGTGAGGCTAATCTAATTTTTTAAAAATCCTTTTAAAATAAAAGCAAGATGCTTTAAGTAAATCTTGAAGCACAGAAAGGCCCTAAGAGTGGAAAGTGGAGAAATAAATTCTGGGCAGAGGGTATCAAATGTACAACAGCAGAGCCACAAAGCCATATATTTAGCTCAGGACACTACAAGTGATTACAAAACCAACCAAACAAACCCAACCCAGAAAATCAGTTGTAGGCTGAAACAAACGAAACTTATAAAGCTTTTTTCGTAAGTCAATATGACACTTCATCTCTTGTGTGATTAAAAGATGATTTTCTTCCCTCCTACATATGGCCCCTCATCTTGGAATTGATCAATAAATGAGGGATGTGTGGGTATCATCTCTCTGCCTGGAAGGCTGTCTCCCTGACTTTCTATGGATCATGCTTCCTTTTTTTTTTTTTTTTTTTGGATCATGTTTTCTTATTTTTCAGTCCCAACTTAAGTGTCTTTTTCTGGAGAGGCCTTTCCTGACCCTACCATCTAAGTAGATTCCCACTTTTCACCTTTGTTTTCCATTGCTGCATTCTGCTAATATCCTGTACAGGCAATTATATTCACTTGCTGGTTGTTTGGACTTTTTAAAAGGAGATTTATTAACAAGGGGTGGTAGAAAGGGAGCTGGGCAGGGGGTAGGGGAGACTGAGGGGGGCACTTGACGGGATGAGCACTGGGTGTTATGCTATATGTTGGCGTATCGAACTCCAATAAAAAATATATGCAAAAAAATTTAAAAAGTAAAAGGAGATTTATTTATTTATTTTAGGAGAGGGAGGGGCAGAGGGAGAGTGGGAGAGAATCTCAAGTGGACTCCACAAGGAGCGTGGTGCCTGACGCAGGGCTCAATCCCACAACCCTGAGATCATGACCTGAGCCGAAACCAAGACTCGGACGCTTAACCAACTGCACCACTCAGGTGCCCCTTGGCTTGTTGGATTTTTATTTCTCACCCTAGACAGTAATCTCTGAGGACAGGGAACATGATTGTTTTATTCAGTGGTATGTCCCCAGTGCTAGGACAGTGCTCCATAAATATGAGTCAAAAGCAGGAAGGTGTGATAGGTCGATCAGACCTCCTCAGGTTACAGGCCCAGAGCGGCCTGGCACTGCCTCCTTGTTCTGAAGCACAATATCCCAGGCTTAGCTGGTCTAGGGCTTGGCTGTGCTTTAACTCTGTGTTTGCAAAATTTATAGCACTTGATAGCAAAGAAATTCATCCCTGCCAGAGTCAACACCAATAAGTGCTGTGACTCATGGCTCAGCCTGTGTTAGTCAAGGTTGGGCAGGATGGGCCCGGGAGGGCATTCTCTAAGGTAGCAGACGACTGGGTTTTAAAGTTGGGAAGTGAGCAAACACACGCTGCTTGAGTGGGAGGCTCATGGGAGGTATGCTGGGAGACAAGGTTGGAAGGCAAAGCTGAGGTACCAGTTAGAGTGAAATCTAACTCTAGAGCAACCCTCCTATGTAGCTCTGTGTGAACTCTCCGACAGAAACTGGGCAAAGGGTCAGCACGCACTTCTGAGGAAGGTGTGATGCTTTTAGCTACAGGCTTGATTCTCTGAAGGAGATGCTGAGGCATTGTGTGTGGTGTGGGATATTTATAAGGAGTAGCGCTTGTGGACAGAAGAAGGCTTGAGCAAAGCCTTGGCCAAGCCAGGGGGCATTCTGGGAAGAGAAATGTCAGGCAGCGTTGTCACATATCCTGCCAAATGGTGGGGCCTTTCTTACAACCCCTTCCTGCCGTTCAGTGGCCACGTACAGGCTGCCCAGTGAGAGCATGACTTCAGGTAAAGCGATTCTCTGCAGCTGAGGTTCCTGAGTGGAGCTGACAGCTGGAGGCTCCTGCTGACCACTCTCTGCAGCGGGGAGCGGGCCCTGGCCTGGAGGGGCCATAGCTCCCACCACATGAGCCCCCTTAACGTTGGTGGTCCTGTGGAACAGGGCTTCTTCCTTTCCTTGCTTCCCTTCACTGCAGACATTGCCCAAAGGCTAGTTTTCCCTCATATCTTAGCCCATAAGAAATATTATCATTTTCCTTCCTCATGAAACAATAAGTAGGAAGCAACAGGACTACTTCGTCTTAACTTTTGATAAGAGGTTGTCAGGCCAAAGATTACATTTTTCCACCCGTTTCACCTTGGTTTGGTTTTTGAAATATAAATTTGTGGTTTTTGATTTTTCAAATCATTTAGACTTTCAAAACCAAGGACTGATAAAGAGAGACTAATGCTTCTCCATTTGGCTGGAAGCTGTTTAATTCTACCTTTAATGTTACTATATTCAAGGAAAGAGAAATAAAAAAGGAAGGGGGAAATGAACTTCCCCGAAGCCCAGTATCAGGCTCTGGAGTTGATTTTTCCATGTTATATGTCATTCAGTGAGGAGGAACTGGCTTTCAAAGATAGGTCACTGATTTCGAGGACTCAAAGACACTTGCCTGTCTCTTATGCCGAGGGGCAAGGCATTATTTGTTATAAATGCTAAATTCCTCTGGGTCCTTCAGGGAAGAGATACGCAGTACAGAATTCAAGTTCACCAGAACTTTTTTTTTCCTTCAAGACTGTGACTTTAAGTCTTTTAATTTCTTATATCAAATTTAGAACCCACTTGCCAATGTCTACCAAAAAAAGTCTGCTGGGGTTATGATAGGGATTGCCCTGAATCTATAGATCAATTACGGAAGAAATGATATTGATACAATGAAAACGGCTTCTCCCTACATTAGATCTCCTTTGTTTTCTTCTCAGTCGTGTCTTCTAGTTTTCAGGGTGGAAATCTTATACAACTGCCATTAGACTTTATTCCTAGGCTATGGTGCTCTCTTATAAATGATACGCTGGCCATTCTAGGGCTGAGAAGGGCCAGCTCACAAAAGGCAGTTGTGTTATCTTATGAGAGCTCCTTCAGTGATGAGGTCTTTGTTAATTGCTTATGTTCTAAATGTGCAGGAAACAGGACCCCTACTTGCTTTCTAACCTGGGCTGTGAAGGTTAAACTAATTGGGCAGCTTGGAGAAAGCCACTTCACTTCCCAGGTCTGTGACTTATTTTATCTCAGAATATTATTATCCTCCCTCTACAGATAAGGAAGCAGAGTAGTGAGTGATGAATGACATCCTAAGGCTTTACAGCTGGCAAAGGGCAGAGGCAAGCCTGGGGTAGATCTGTCTGCCTGACTCTAAACCTATACACATTTTTTTGGAGGGCGAGGGACAGCGAGCTCAAGCTCTGGCAGGGGTGAGGGGCAGAGGGAGAGAGAGAATCTTAAGGAGGCTTAAGGCTTAGCACAGAGTGCAATGTGGGATTCAAATTCATGACCTTGAGCTCATGACCTGAGCCAAAAGCAAGAGTCAGATGCTCAGTTGACTGAGCCACCATGCAGGCACCGCAAACCTGCACACTTTGCACAACATCACCCAATCTCCTACAAAGAGGCTGGGTGTATGATTTCCATATTTCCTTCCATTTTTAATGTTTCATGTGCTCTCGGCTATATTTATCAAACAGAAATAGAAACCATATTCGGCTTATATACACAGTATTAATGCTATGTATTTATAGAGATTAAATTGATTCTTGCCATCTTTGAGGATATTTCCTCTGGGCAGCAAGATATTGGGTGACACTCTCTGAATTTCAAACATTTTAGCCATGGGACACTGTTTGACCTGCTAAAGCAAAGCAATTTATTAACTTCCTCTTTTATAGAGCATCTTAAAAAACAAGTTAAGGTAAACTGCCAAAACTATTTAGCGCGTACTATTACAGATAGGGCCTTTTCGTAGTAAAGGATAAAAAGATAATTAAGTAGGGAAAAGTTTTTGTGCACTGAAATGATGATTTTGAAAGGATGCTTTAAAAAATCAACAATGCTGGGGGGCCTGAGGGGCTCAGCGGTTGGGCATCAGGTCAGCCTTGGGCTCAGGTCACAATCCCGGGGTCCTGGGATCAAGTCCTGCATCCAGCTCCCCGCAGGAGCCTGCTTCTCCCTCTGCCTGTGTCTCTGCCTCTCTCTCTGTCTCTCATGAATAAATAAATAAAATCTTTATAAAAAACATTAAAAAAAACCCAACAATGTTTAAAAGGATTTATTTCCGGGTACCTGGGGGGTTCAGTCAGTTAAGCATCTGCCTTCGGCTCAGGTCATGATCCCAGAATCCTGGGATGAAGCCCCACATCGGGCTCCCTACTCCTTGGGGAGCCTGCTTCTCCCTCTGCCTGCTGCTCCCCCTGCTTGTGCTCTCTGTCAAATAAATTAATAAGATCCTTTAAAAAAACAAAAGGATTTATTTCCTTTCTAAATGTTTGTAGAAGGTAACCTTTTTATATTTTTTAATTTTTAATTTACATTCAATTTACAAGAAAAGGTAACCTTATTTCCACTTTCAACTGGGCTTCTGCTCCTACAACAGAACCTCCGATGACAATCAACACAGCAACTAATCTTTCCTCTTCAGCTTGTAAGGTAAGCCACATGTCCAGTGAAATGAAAATAAAAGTATGGCTAATGGGTAAGTAAGTCCCACCTTCAGGGTTTCCTTTACCACCAGGCAAGCCTGGTGCCTGAGGTCTGGGACTTGAAGAGGGTCCCAATGCCTCCTAGTGGCATAAAGGGGCAGATCACCTAGCTGGGAGCCTCTCTGCCTCTCCTCTTCCTTCCAGTAGACCACATGAACCAGAAGATAGGACATTTATATTTCTGGGCACTGAACACATTCCCTTCAGAAGTTTCCTAAAGAACCTTCTGTGTTTTAAAAAAAGGAATATTCTGTGTTTGAGAAAACAGTAACACTACAATTTTTTTTTTTTCAGTTTGGTAGCTCTCCAAACATTTTCATGGTGGATTGCAAATTTTAGGGTTTTCCAGACTAGTAAAATGAAGAAGAAGAAGAAGAAGAAGAAGAAGAAGAAGAAGAAGAACAACAACAACAACAACAACAACAACAACAACAACATAGATTGTCCAAGTTTGTGTTTTGTCAAATAATTGATATCTGAGAGACAAAAACTTGCCAAATACCATATCATCACCACTGATGAAAGGAAGAACATGATCTTAGCAAAGGAGCAAGGTCATTTCACACACAAAAATAAAAGTCCTTTAAATAGCCTAAAATGGACTTTTTTTGGAAAACTCCCTGTACTATCTTGAATTTTCTCATTCTTCTGCAGAGCAGAACAGTAAAAACTTTGTCACAGACTTTCACAACCAACCTCTGAAGGAAATGAAGCAGGTATTATGCTCATCTTATGTGTTGAGAAGCGTGCGCTAGGACATGTGAAATAAGAAGGTCCGGTGATGCTGACACTGCTTGTCCCCAAACCACACTTGTGCCATCAAGGCCCTAGACTCTGGGCTAGAATCCTGGTTTAGAGACTTAACAGCTAGGAAAGCTTGGGACAGTTTAGTAACATCTGAAGGCCCTAGAAAAAAAAATATAATCAGCTTACTCTAAGGGCCTGTTTTTCTTTTTTTTTTAATTTTTTTTTTTTTTTTATGATAGTCACAGAGAGAGAGAGGGAGAGAGAGAGAGAGAGAGAGGCAGAGACACAGGCAGAAGGAGAAGCAGGCTCCATGCACCGGAAGCCCGACATGGGATTGGATCCCAGGTCTCCAGGATCGCGCCCTGGGCCAAAGGCAGGCGCCAAACTGCTGTGCCACCCAGGGATCCCCGAGGGCCTGGTTTTAATATAAAGTCAAAGAGCAGATGAGATTTGGTTGGTTCAGCAGAACCTAATTTCTGTCTCTTGTTCTCCCCATGGCTTTGTAGTCCCAGAGAAACACTTACAATGTGAGTACATATTGTTCTTCAGAGATTTGCCATCTTGGTAAGTCTAGGAGCCTTCTGGTATCATTTAATAAATTCCTTTTCTTTTTAAAAAAAGTACGAGGGCGAGTGAAAAAGAATAGAGAGAGAGATTCTTTATTCTGAAAATTCAAAACTACATCCCTGAATGTCTGGGAGGACTTGGTGGGTACAAATTTAATGGACATTAAATAAGCCATCTCTACCTCCCACAACCTCATGGATTTTTTTTTTTTTTTTTTTTTGTGGGAAGGTGGGTGGGAATACATTGCTTGAACCTAAAGTAAACAATAATCTGAACATTCATACGTGTGCTTGGCCAAAAAGAAAGTGACCTCTTTCATTCTTTCTTTCCTTCTATGGCCCTGCACTTATGGAGGGAAGAGGAACAGAGGTTATACTGGAGGGAGGGATAGAGATAATCCTAATTTTCTCTTTTTTAGTTTTTTCACTCTTTTTACAAACTACTTCTCCTTCCTTTTATTAGCTTAGATGATTATAGTGGTGAGAAATTAGCACAGAGAGGTTAGGGCAATTGCCCAAGATCACAGAGATCATGGTAAAAAGATCATCAGAATTCTGACATCTAGCTTTCTACACAATCTTGTTGCCATTTTTAAGGATTTACCAGGAAAACATTACAAGGAGAGAATACCGGACAAAATTTTGAGAATTCATGGACGATATTTCATTTGAGTAAAGATTACAAGAAAATTCATATTCTACTTTGTGAGTGTGTGTGTGTGTGTGTTTGCGCGCTTATGTGTGCAAGTGAGTCAGCATGCCTGTAGAGACTTAACAGGAAAAACCATCATTATTGCACTCTACACTAATAACCCTAAAAAGAATTTTCTTTTGTGACCTTTTAAGAGAGAATTGTTGTGAAAAATGAGATGTTTTCAGAGTACTGCTACTCCTTAGTGCTGCTCACAGAATTACAGGTATTAATCTGAGTTCTGAGAACCAAAACCGAATCTCACTCCTGCTTCAGATATTTACAACAGATGCGGCAGTCTCACAGGGAACTGACCTAACGTAGAAAGACAAGTCCCCACAACAAATCTCTTCCCTGAATCCATGAGTTGCCATGGAAATAGGTAACCAAAATGATGCCATGATTTCTTATCTCCAGAAACAATCCTTGTGCAGAGGGATTGCAAACATAAAGCCATACAAAGGGATGAGCATATTTGCTTATTAAATGATGCTGGTTCATAGTAAGTCCATGGAGAGTCTTTCGGCTTTATCAGTTTTTGAGACTAGCTGATCTTTTTCCAGCTAATGAAAACATGGCAAAGAGATATCAGAGATTTTTTGTTATTAATGACATTGATAAACAACAGATGTGTGCAATATTAAGAGGCCTTATGCTATACAGCTGTGCCTCCAGCCACTTATTGCACAATTTGAGAAGTCGTGCACCCTTTAACACTATAATTTTGAGGAGGGGTGTGCCGGGGTGGCTCAGTCCCTTAAGAGTCTGACCCTTGGTTTTGGCTCAGGTCTGATCTTGCGGGGGTGGGTATTGTGGCATCCAGCCCTGAGTTGGCGATGTCTGCCAGAGCTTCTCTCCCTTTCCTCAGCCCCTCCCCTGCTCATGCTATCTCTCTCTTTCTCTAATAAATAAAATCTTAAAAAAAAAACAACTATTACTTTTTTAGTAATAGCAATATCCATTTATTTAGGTCATTTTGAAAACACCAAAAAGAAAAAAGAAAAATCATTTGGGATTTTACCATCCAGTGTTCTATTGCTATAATTCTGGTATAGTTTTTTTTCCAGATCATTACATGCATATATTATGAAACAAACTAGACACATGCATGTTTGCTTATAAGATCGGAATCACACTCTATTTTCCCACTCTTCTAAACTCGTTTGATGCCATATGCTTAGTCGGTGGGTTGAAATGCTCTACCATCTAAGAATAGTTGCCTCTTTCCCAAAGAAAGGTGTGCCTAGAAAGCCCACATGCAGGGTGAGTATCAGAATACTCTTCCTTTGAATCAGGTACAGTTATTTTCTCATTATACCTATAAACATTTGTGGGGAGCTCCAGGACAGCATGTGGATAAAAGATAGGCCTAATGATAACCTAGAAAAATGTGCAGAAAGCTCTGGCTTACATTTCATTTAAAAAAATAACAAAATTATTGTGGTCTTAAAAAAAAAAAAAAGCCCTAACATTTCTTTCCTTTTTTTCCAAGAAGGTATGCTAAAATGATGTCAGAGGAGAAAGGAATTTGAGTCTTCATAAGGCAACCAAATGTAGGAGAAAATAGCATGGATCTGGATTCAGACAGACCCAGATTTGAATAAGTACACTACCACTTGATATCAATAAGACCTTGAGTTGTACTTTCCTGTTCTAAAAAATGGGGATGTAAATACTCCCTTAGAGTGTTGTTGGGAGAATTAAATGAGAATAAGTATGTAACGCTATAGGGGACACTCCCCTTGACAGTGGCTATTATCATTATTGAGTTGTGAGAGGATTAATTCAAGGGTCCCATGCTCGACCCCACAAGCTGTCCCATGAACTCAGCAGTGTCCGTTAACTTTAACATTCCCTTCACTGCTTGTTTTGAGACTAATGAAAACAAATGTTATTACTGTGTTTAAGATCCTGCAAACTGTCTGTCGCTAAGACACAATCACAGAGGAAGAGGATCAGGTTCTAAAAATTATTGAGGTACATTGGGTCTGACCCAATTTATGAAATACCAGAGATACAATCTATTTGTGGAGGAAAACTGATTTACATTCCTCATGTAATGGGGCTTTCACCGAGAGACACAGTTGGACGTGACTGACTGCTTTGAAATCCGAAAGCAGTTGGCACTAAGTGCTCTTTCTCCATCAGGGCTAACGTACTCTAGCTGCTGTGGTCGCTGCTGGCAGTGTGTCATCTCCTTCTAGAAGGCTCCATGATGAGTCTGCCCATGGCAGCTGCGTGTACATCTCAAATTTTGCTTTTCACTCTTGAGAAAAGGGCCCATCCCTTCTCATTTTTCAGTTTAAAATGAATATACCCCCCAGTTTCCTTTGTTTTCAATGTTTTCCCTGAATCGCTGGGTGTTCTTCAGGGCACTTCAGGTTTCTTACTCTCCTTCTGGTCAGTCAGACTCACATCTCCAGTGGTGCTCCATCATGGGTCATAGCTGTCATATTTGTGCAGTCAACTCTAGCCCTTTCTTCTCCTTGCTCTTTTTAGCTGAAAGAGTGATTTAGTTTATTGCCTGTACTTCTGAGATTAAGCCTGAATGTGGGAGAGAATCATGTGTCCACAGAAAAAGAATCAGGAGCCCATACTGGGCATCAGGTTCAATACTATGTGCATTGTAACCATCTGATGTCCTTAGTAATGTTACTGAGAAATCCTAGCTCCGGTCTGCAAGTAGCAACTAAGCCGAAATGATTTACTCCTCCTCTGACAGGCTGGAAATTGTCCCAGAAGATTAATTTTTCCCTCAACAATCAGCTACCGCTGTATTACCAATTCTAAGTCATGAGCTGAATGTTCATCGGGCATTACGTATTTCTTATGTGAGTCATGATCAGTACATACTGGAAAAGAAATAGCCTTTGTTCTTAAGAGATCCCGGCTGCTTTTGGAACTTAGTTTCATAACACAAATGAGGAACAACCAGGAAGCTATAAATGGAATCCTAAGAGAATATAACAAACCTTAAACCCACAGATTGGTGAAAAGTTGACTGTGGTTTTTAAAATCCTCAGATAGAAGATCCCTTGGGAATCTGACCTCACGACTAGTAATTGAACACATCCCTCCCCCCACTATTAGTATAATTCCTTTCATTCTTTCTTTTATTGGTCACTGAGGGGCACCTAGATTTGGTCTGGTCACCAGAACTGGGGGACAGAGGGACTTGCTGCTACCATGACTCTGGTCACCTCCCCATCAGGGAGAATAAGGACAGAAGCTTTGACCAGTGTGGCCTCCCCATTTGGTGCAACTTCTAGGTGCATTCTCCTTTCCTTCCTTAGTATCTGGGCCTCTCCTTATGGGAGGCTGCAGTGCACCCGGAGAAGTGTCTATTTCCCAAAATCTTTTGTAACTAGTAGTGACCGTGGGATTAAGCTCTGGCCAATGAGGTGCAAATCTGAGGTGTTGCTTGGGCCTTTTTGGAAGACCCACTTAAATGGAACTGTCTCACACAACAGGTATCTTTTCTCCCCTTTTCCCTCTCCTCCTTCTTCTGCCCTTAAATGATCTGTAATGACTGGCACTCCAACCGCCTTCTGGGACCAGGAAGCGACCCTCAGACTGGAAGGCAGCACTTGGGTGGAAGGAGGAGAAGAGTGAGGATGCGGCAGCCCAGGATGGCTCTGAAACTGCCATCCCAGACTTTTTATGTGAGAAAGAAACAACTTCCATCTTGCTCAAACTACTCTAATTTTGTGCTTTCTCATAGGGGCAGCTGAATCTAGCCTAACTGATAGAGCCATTAAAGGGTCAAGCTCTCTCGTGTATGAATTTCCTCTAAGAGGAGACAAAACCATTTTTTTTATGAGACAAATTAAAATGGTAACAGTTTTAGGAGTTTCTTTTCAAACATTTAAAGTATGGATAACTGGTAGCAACTCCTGTCCCCAGGGGGAAGACAGGGAGCTTGAGGTGCTTGTGGGGAGTATGAAGAGAAAGAATCTGTGGGAGGGAGAGACGAGGTCTTAGAAAGGGGGTTGAAACTGCTTTGTGTCTGTCATGTTTTCATCCCGTGTGCTGTCCTCCTGACTCGATCTGGGGCCTTGTACCTTGTCTGGAGACCCTAGGGGCCACGGAGGAGGGAAGTGCCTGCATCTGAGTAGCCCTGAGGCACCCTGAAAGCCTGGCCTTCCAGGCAACAAGAGCAGCAGCAAGAAAAGACTGCCATTCTGCTTATACCTGCCTCCAACTATTGGGCAATTACCTGCATTGCTCCAGCATCATCGTGAACCCCTCAACCGTGGGTTACTTGCCTTATTTTGCAGATGTGTAAAACTGAGGCTCAGAGACATTAAGCATCCCACCCACGGTCACTAATCTGAAACTCTGATAACGTGATCAACTGTTCTGGTTTTCCCAGGACTGAGGGGTTTCCTGAGATGCAAGACTTTCAGGAGAGTGCCAGGCAGGTAGGGATGGTTAGTGAGTCTGGCCTGTCTGACTGCAAAGCTCTGTTATACCATCTGTGAGCCCCAACAAAGCACAAAGCTCAGATTTCCTCAAGGGCTGGCTCTAGCATCCTAAAATGCTCAAATTTGACCTCTGGCCTGGGAATGTGCTCTCCTTTCTAGAAGTAGGCCCTGGAGTGGACCTAGTAGGACTATGTAATAGAACTAAAGTCTCCTCTGTGCAGTCTTCCCATCCCAGGATAGGATCCCCAACTCCATACACCTAGCAGCTAACACCCCGAGAGAGCCCAGGGCTGTGCAGGGAACAGAGCTTGGCCTACTGCACGTCCCACTGTGCTGAAATGTTCTCCAAATCCTTTGCCCTCCTTGTTCACCAGATGTAACCACTTTATTATAATATCTTTATATTTTGCCTTTTTATTTTTTATATTTTAAAGATTTATTTATTTATTTATTTATTTATTTATTTATTTATTTATTCAGGGAGAGAGAGAGAGAGAGAGATAGAGAGAGAGGCAGAGACACAGGCAGAGGGAGAAGCAGGCTCCATGCAGGGAACCCAACGTGGAACTCCCTGGTCTTCAGGATCATACTCCCAGCTGTAGGTGGTGCTAAACCGCTGCGCCACCAGGGCTGCCCATATTTTGCCTTTTAAAATACTTTTTTTCCAGAGTTTTAAAAGCATTGTCTACATAAATAAGCAAAAGGTACAAATTTAAGAAGAATCATTTCTGAGTTCTCTCCCTTTCTATCTTAGCTTACCCCTTATGAAATGGCACCAATGGGATTTTGTGTATCTCAGTGTAAACAAACCAGATAATGGCCATCTAGGGTAAGAGTTCCCAGCTTAGGGTTTCTGGATAGGATTCAGGGATAAATGAACTCCATGAAATTGTGTGCCCTAGTGTGTGTGTGTGTGTGTGTGTGTGTGTGTGCAATGCACACACTTTTATAAGGTAGAGGGTCTGCAGCTTTTACCACATCCTCAGGGGAGTCTGTGACCAATAGCTGAGAAGCATTGAAGAAGAATTTTTTGCTTTTTATAAAAGGCGTCTGTTCTATGAAATGATTCGCAGTGGCAACTTATCACAGGGCTTCAGCCTATGAATCAGGCAGGCTATGGCCTCATGCATCAAGGGAAGAAGGCAGAGAGCCATAAAGAAAGGTGTGGTCAAGACAGCAGCAAGGAAGTGCAGCTGAAGGCTCCAGTCATCTGGGCACTGTGCCCTGTGGGGACAGAACTAGAGTCCTCAGACCCAGAGGAAAGAGCCATGGGGTCTCTGTGGCCCAAAGCCAATTGCCCAACACTTTTGCCCAAGGCTTTCTTACTCTCTTTGCCATTAACCTATCTGTAGAAGATCAATTTCTTGTTCCCGGTGTTTTCTTTTCTTTTTTTTTTTTTTCTCCCGGTGTTTTCTTTTGCATTTTTGCTTCTTTGTTTTTTGCAAAGTACAACTTCTCTCATAAATACATTGATTCAGGAAACATCTAATGAGTATTGGAGTCCCATGTCTGCAGGCCCGCACAGCAGACCTTGGACCCTAGTCTTGGGTTTGTAGCTCAGATCCATGCTTTGTAGACATAGGACTCTGGGGAAGTAGCCTGGCCTCTCTCAGCTTCCATTTCCCCGGCCTCAGTGGCACGGACTGTGTTCCCTGTCCTTCTCTTCCCCAGTAAATTCTGGAAGCAGTAACCCTTACATAATAGGGTCACTGACAATCTGCTGGTCTCCCCATGACCATGGTCCTCTGGCCAGCCCTCCCCGGCTCCCTGTTCCGCCTGCCTGGAGCCCTGAATAGTGCAGCAAGACAAGCTTCCATTGGCCTGAGGGTTGGCCTGACACTGCCTCGAACCACCCTTTTCTGTCTGTTTCATTTTCCACAACACCCATCTGCCCTGCTGATGAGGCATCTGAAAGCCTGTGTAGTGTGTGTCTACACTGCCTACATCAATAGGAGAGATGGTGATTGCAGAATAAGGAGAGAGGAGAAGGTGGGGCCTTCCCAGGGACTGCAGAAGGACCCCAAGTACTTCAGCCTCTCCCAGTACGCCACAGGCCGCTGCTTCAGCCTTCCCGGTGCACAGGCTTATGCTGGTGAGGTTTCTAAATTTTTAAATTTTTATCAAAGATTTTATTTATTTACTTGAGAGAGAGAGAGAGAGCGAGTAAGAGAGAGAGAGAGCATGAGCAAGGTGAAGAACAGAGGGAGAAGCAGATTTCTAGTTGAGGAGGGAGTCCAATGTGGGGCTTAATCCTGGGATCCCAAAACCATGACCTGAGCCAAAGGCAGATGCTTAACAGACTGAGCTACCCAGACATCCCTCCTGAGGTCTTAAAAAGTCTTTTAAAAAAACTAAAAAATCAAGAATCTGTGATCCTTTTTAATTGGTTTTCACCTCGCCAAGCTCGCACTGGCAACATTAGGAGTGATGGATTCCTATTTATAGTTATTATTATTATTATTATTATTTATTTTCGGGCTCAGAAGAAAAAAAAGAACTGAGTAAGAGGGATGGGCTGAGGCCCCCCAGTGCAGGCGGGGCCTGTAGCTGATGGTCTGACAGGAGGCTAATGGTCCTTGAGCACACTGCTCGGATTTTCCCGGAATCTTTGGACTCCGATTCAGGTTTCTCTGCCTGCATGGTCTACCCTTCCCCCCCAGCGAATGAATCATTTCCTCCTCTCATATCCTGCCAGACGTTTCAAACCATGCCTCCCATTCTTGGTTAAGTGCCCAAATTGAACTCACGGTGATGAAAAAGCAACCGATGGAAAACAGTTTTTCATTCTCGTTTACAAGCCTCTTGAAATAGGCTTTTTTGGGAGAAGCTTGTGGGCATGATACCCTGTCCCAGCTGGATGCTCTTGATGAAAACTCATTGTCAACACTGAAGTGCTACCGCGGGTTGTATGTCATAGAGCCTCAGGAGTGAGGGGAACTGGATTCATTTCCCTGAGACAATCTAACAAGTCAAGTCGGGCATCTGCCAATGTCAGATACTTCAGGGGGAAGTGGGAAGTCCCTCAACGCAAAATGATGAGCTTGTGCTGCCATCTGGTGGAGTTCTCACCTTTAATCATTGTTAATTAAAAAGTCACACCCTAGAGGATACTCTAGAGCAGTGGTTCTCAAAGTGAGTTCCTCGGACCAGCAGTATTGGCCTCACCTATCATTTGCTGCCTATGGCATTTGGTGAGTTACTTCATCTTCCTAAACCTCGTGTCCTTAGTGATAAAATACCACCTAACTCTTAGTACTATGAGGACTTAAACAGAAAGGTAGATAACATGAGCAGGAATAATAAAAATAAAAGATGCCTAGCATTAAATGTAACTAAGGATGTGCAATTTTGAAAAACAGAAAGCCTTCATTTGAGTGCTATTTGTGAATAGCTAAATGCAAGAGTTCATGGGAAAGCAAAATCTCAGGCTCTTCTTTAGACCAGCTGGATAGCAGGATCGCTAGGCTATTTGTATAGACATTAAAGTTTGAAAAGCTCTGCTTTTGATGAAATAAGTGCTTATTCTCATTATTCCTATTCTGTGACTGTAAAGATCCTCATGTTGTTGCCCTTAAAAAAAATGCTGTCATTGAAGTCACCTATCCCAAGACAGAATATAAAGTGGAGGTTAAGAGCACTGGATTTGGAGTTAGAAGCTCTGACCTGGTACCCCATCTCTGATCACTTACTACCAAGAACATATAGTAAGTTACTTATTCTTGCTGAGCCTTGATTTGCTTGGTTATGAAATTGTGATGAAAATACTTAACTCGGGGCAGCCCTGGTGGCTCAGCGGTTTAGTGCTGCCTTCAGCCCAGGGCCTGATCCTGGAGACCCGGGATTGAGTCCCACATCAGGCTCCCTGCATGGAGCCTGCTTCTCCCTCTGCCTGTGTCTCTGCCTCTCTCTCTTTCTCTGTGTGTCTCTCATGAATAAATAAATAAAATATTAAAAAAAAAAGAAAATACCTAACTCATAGCACCGTGAGGATTTAAACAGAAGCTGTCATTAACTAAACAGTAGTAATAAAAAATATAAGGTGCTTAGTATCAAAACTACCAAAAGATTTTATATATCAAAAAATATGTAAAATTTCATAAAAAGGCATTTGAAAATACTTACAGAGAAAGAAGAAGCCACGTTCAAGGAGAGGAAGACTCAGTCATGTAACACTGTCAGTCCTCTTCAAACTAGTCTCTTCTAATGCAATTCAAATTACAACCTCGGCCGGGTTCCTTGTTGAACTTGACAGGCTGATTCTGAAATTTATGTAAAAGAAATGGACTAAGAATAGCTTAGACAATTCTGAGAGAGAACAATCATATGGGGGAGTCCCTATACCACGTATCAAGACTGCTATAAAAGTAGGACAGTTAAGGCGGTGTGCTGTGACACATGGATGGATTAGTGGGACAGGCTAGAGTTCAGATTTGGGAATGTGATAGATGACAGTGGTGGGTTTATCAATCAGTGGGAAATGCCTGAGCTACTCGATAAATGGCCAAAAATAATTGGCTCTATGAAAGATCCCTGCCCCTGCCAGACCTCTTCTTTATAGTACACACAAAGTTAAATTATTTCCAGATTGATTAAATATTAAATAGTAAAGGTATATAGCAAAATTTAAGAATTTTGAAGAAAATACAATAGAATTTCTTTATGATCTTAGTACAGGAAAGAACATATTAAGCAAAGCCACCTGTGCCAAAACTATAAAGTAAGATTCTGACACATCTGATTACATTAAAATGGAAATTTTTATCTGTGCAGGAAAAGATAGCATAAATAAAGTAAAAAGACCAGACACCAATTGGGGGAAGATATTTTCATGAACTGACAAAAGATTTGTATCGAAATACATAAAATACTCCTATAAATGAAGAAAACAAAAGATAACCCAAATGAAAAGGTGGACAAAATATACGAACATACACTTGCCAAAGGAAAAAAACATTGATAGCTGTTAGATGTATGACAAAGTGCCCAGCCTCAGCACTTAACGGTGAAATGCAAATTGACAAGTAAGATAGTATAAATAGTTATAAAAATAGAATTACCATATGATCCAGCAATTCTACTTCCAGGTATTTATCCAAAGAGAAGGAAAACACTAACCTGAAAAGATATCTCTCTTCCCAGATTCACTTCATCATTAATTATAGATTCCAAGATATGGGACCAACCTGAGTGCCCATCAGTAGATGAAAGGGTAAAGAAAACACAGTAGAGTATTATTCAGCCATAAAAACAAATGAAATCTTGCCATTTGCAAAACTATGGATGGACCTTGAAGGCTAAGTGAAATATGTCAGACAAAGGCAAACATCATATGATTCCACTTCTATGTGGAATCTAAAACAAACTCAGAGGCACGGAACAGACCAGTACGGTAGTTGTCAGAGGTGGGGGTGGGGGTGAGTGAAATGGGTTAAAAGAAGTCAAATGTACAAATTTACAGTTACAAAATAAATTAGTCATGGGGATGTACTGTACAAGATGATTATGATTAATAATATTGTGCTGCATATTTTAAAGTAGCTCTTGATCTTAAGAGTCCTCATCACAAGAAAAAAAAATTAGTAACTATGGTGACAGATATAAACTAGACTTATTTTGATAATTGTTTCTCAACAAATATAAATATCATATCATGATGTCATACACCTGAAACTGATATAATGTTACATGTGAATTACACCTCAATAAAAAATTTTTTAAAGGAAAAAGTATTTTACAATAACCAGCTTCAGCATGATGATACCAAGTGAAGAAGCAGTAGGGACTCTTCTTTACTGTTGGCAGGGGATAAAAACCAGCCCAGAACAATTTTACAGAATCGTGCCGCTGGAGGACAATTGGGCATGACTCTGTAAAGTTAAGTGCTACACCTTAGAAAGCTACCAATCTCGCTCCTGTGCCTTTGTCCTGGAAATGCTTTAGCAGAAGTACCCAAGGAGACATTTACAAGGACTTTATTGAAGCTCTCCTTGTAATGGCAAAAATGTGGAAACAACTAGAAGTATACTAACACAACAGAATAAATGAATATATTTTCTCATGGTACTGAATGCCATACAGCAGTTAAAGCAAATGGATTAGAGCTGCACATGACAACACATACCTCAGAACACAATGTTAGGCAAAAAAAAAAAGGCAAGCAATTGTCAAATATATATGAATAATATAATGTCATTTATAAAATTTTCAGACCTGCAAAATGTTTTTAAAAGTGCTTCTGTATATGTTCATAAGAACTAAAAAACAATATATGTATATGAATAATAAATAACAAATTGAGGATAGTAGCTCCTTCTGTAAAGGGAGAGATAATAGCATTCTAATAAGGATACACAGTTTCAATAAGATCTGTAACGCTTAATAATTTAAGGTCAGTGGTAGAAATATTTTTAATAATCTCTGGATTTTTTATGTGCTTGAAACAGTTGAGAAAGAAAGGTAATGCATAAAGTGAAAGGTGCATGTTAACATATGGTTGTGACTATTAAGGAGGATTGAAAGCCTTCTAAATAAATGATTCTGGTATTAAATTTTTATCTCTAGGAGGAAATTTTTTAAATAGTGCATTTTGAAAGATCTCCTGCACCAGCTTAAATCTATTTCTTGTAATCAACATGTCTACAGAGCAAATTAATCAACCAGTAACTTTTTTTCTGGGCATGTATCAGGGGACTAGCCAGCAAGCTACTTACTATGTGTGTGTTGCAGGAGGGAGGACATACACAAAGAGTGAAGTATATCTAGCTTCTAAAATATTTGAAATAAGGAAGAAAAAGGAGAGAGAGAAAGAGAAGGAGAAAAGAAAAGGAGAAGGAAGAGAAAGATAATTATTCTAGGCAGGTTAGAGTTATCATACTGGTGATCATACTGGTGTTTTTACTTTTTTATATTTATTTTGAGTCATTATAAAATATAACTATTTTATATTTATTTGAGTACAGTTGACATACAATGTTATATTAGTTTCAGGTGTACAACACATTTCAAGATGTGTATACATACACAGAGAGAAATATTACGCAACCATAAAAAAGGATGATACCGTGCCATTGAGACACCATAGAAGGACTGAGAGAGTATTATGCCAGGTGATACTTCTCTTCTAACAAGCACACTATTTCAAACATAAAAATGAAGCCTATCCCTTTCAAAGTATCCCCCTAATGACCTGTAATATCTAACCTGGAAATGCCATTAACAATTAAAATATTTTTGAAACTTCTTTTAGAATTGCTTCAGAGTATAAAAGCACTCTAGTTTGAATTTCTATAGTGAGGGTGATATCTGGGAGGCAAATTTGATTTTGAAGAAGAGCCAAGAATAGTGTTCAAGTCAGATAATATGACTTTTAGTCAATAACTAGATATGAAAAAAAAAAAAAACTAGATGTGACCACATAGTAGGGCTTCCCTTTGTTTTCTGTAACATAAAGTGGCACACTGGCATAAAATGGATGAGGCTGTTTATGTCCAGTGTGGGTGATCCGGGGAGTCCTCCCAGCTGCCATAATCTCTGTCCAGCCACCCTGAGAGCTGTAGGAATCAGCATCCCTGCACACCTATAACTAACCATTGCTCACAACTTTGCCTCAGACACTGGCTGAAAGCTCTTTAACACAGGACAGTTGATCTTCTTAACATCTTGCCCCATGACTCTATATGGCAAAAACTGACTGTTGCTCACCAATACTATTTCCTCCAGCTGGGCATATAGATTTGTTGGATCTTGTTCAAAGTTAGCTTTGGGGACACTTGATTGAATTTTGGTTAATGGCATATGGAAGCCTCTTCCAGTCCTGACCATAGGCGCCCTGAGCAATTTCCATGTTTTCTCAGCTCATATCCAAGCATTCCAAGATGGCAGGATCAACAATGGAAAGATCAGGAATTCCTGAATCATTATTTGGAGCAGAGCCTCCCTGAGAGCTCCCTGGCCAACATTAGAATACAATGAGAGAGAAATACTCTTTCATTATAACATTAAGCTAATGAGATCCTGAAATATTTTGGTCATGCAACAATAGCCTAGTGCACTGTGACTAATCCAGAGGCAATTCCTAAGAACAAGTTCAAAAACTATTTAAGCATCATGAACCCAGAGTTTCTTAAAATGGCATTGAAGGACAACATTCATCATCAAGTATATCGGTGCTGGCAGTTCTACTTGAAACATGGTATTATTTTAGAGTCATGTGATGCAATGTTGTATGGTAAAATCTGCATGTGCTGAGAGCTACATTTCTTCTGAAGGAGCTAGACTTTGAGATCAGGTTAGGATTTGAAAGGGTAAGAAAGAGAAGGGAAGTCATTTATTTCAAGTAGAATCAAAGTGGAAGCACATGAAGAAAAGTCTCTGAGTTCAGGGAGACAGAAGCAGCCCATTAAAAAGAAGAAAAGATACTCTCCCCACTTTTTCATCTACACAAAGTAATTAAGAACAGTTAGATCACATAATCATCTCCTGGTTTTGACAGATATAGATTCCACTTCATGTCCATCCATGTGTACTTCAAAAATCTGAAAGTATTTCAAATTGCTATTCAAAGCAGAGAAGCTTCTGGAAGTCACAATACTGATAGTCAATGTTTACTAAGTATTTAACATGTTCCAGGACATAAGCTCAGTGCTTTAAACTGGAACACGCTGCATCAGTATTCCCCAGGAGCTTGCTGGAAATGCAGCATGTCAGACCCCATCTCGGATCAATACCTGCATTCTAACAGGATCCTTGGGTGATTTGTATACACGTTAAAGTTTGAAAAACACTGCTCCGAATGCTTTATTACAAAACCTTGGGGCGGGGTGCGGGGGGTGGGAAGGGAGGGCAGCCCAGGTGGCTCAGAGGTTTAGCGCTGCCTTCAGCCCAGGGCGTGATCCTGGAGACCTGGGATCGAGTCCCAGGTCCAGCTCCCTGTATGGAGCCTGCTTCTCCCTCTGCCTGTGTCTCTGCCTCTCTCTCTCTCCCTCTCTCTCATTAATAAATAAATAAAACATTAAAAAAAAAAAACCTCCAAGAGCCCTATGATACCACTCATATCATCTTACTTCAAATATCTCCAAGTATTTCATATCATCATTAAAAGCAAAGAGACTTCTAGAAGTCATAATACCAATAGGAGGTATTTATTATTTTACAAGTTCTCAAAAGTCCTATGAGACAGGCATAGGTATTATATTGTTAACCCCATTTCAGTAGATAAGAAATAAGTCTCTTAGAGATTAATAATTTACCTCCCAAATGCAGGTTAGTATTATACATCATATATGGGGATGGGATTAAACTTATGCCCAGCCATCTCCAGAATCTAAGTGTTTACGTCCTATACTAGTGGTCTGTCCTCGAGCTGTGAAGAGCATCATCATTAAAAAATTAGGCTCACCAACCAACCTGACTTGAGGAACATACTTAACTGGGAAGTACAGCAGAATAAACCTGAGACCTCTGGAAAAGCAGATGTAAAAGGAAATCTTTGCAAAGGTGAACAGATGAATAAATACATATTTAAATATATGAAAGGACACCCATTCATATACAGGTAGAGATATACCGGTATTAATGTGTAAGAATGTAATTTTAAGTGTTGTTTGAGAGCCTTATCAAATAAAGTCTGAAGGATGATTTTGTATTTCTTACCGATGGAGAATTCAATTATTTGGCTATCTCCTCATTTATTAAATTTATTAAGCTAGGAGGATAAAAATTAGGAGTTGATTTTATACGACCCAATGATGACCAAGACAAAGAGTGCTGTGGTTTTGCTTATTGCCAACCATTTTCATTGCTGAGGGCACCTGCTGTAATACTTTACCACAGTGCTGCTCAAAAGTTAAATTGCATCAGAACCACCTGAGGAGCTTATAACACAGATTTCTGGGCCCATCCCCAAAGTCAGATTCAGTAGGTCTGGGGAGGCGCCCCCAAGATTTTGCAAGTCTAGTATATTTCCATGTGATCCTGCAGCGTTGGTCTGGAGACTACATCTTGAGGAACTCCAGGTAGTATAATGTTCTAGAATAAGTGTCAGACCCCAAGAGCTAGGTTTCAAGTTGTGCACAGGTGGCATAAACAGTCCTGTGGTCAGAGAAAATAAAGAAGGTGATCCGGAGCATGGCTTTTCTCACACTGCAGAGTTTCCCCAGGGTAAAATTTCTCACTCTTTCTGAGCCAATCTCTTGCTTTTAGCTGGATTTCAAGAAAAATATGAGAAGCATGAATCTCTGTAAAGTTGAAACAGGCCTAAATTTGCTTTGTAGGGTTCTTTCTGGCCTCTCTTCTCAGCTTGGGGTTCTCTTCATCTTCCAGCCTTTCCCTCTGTCTTAGTCTCCACCCTGGCTCTTAGCCTTTCCACTACTATTTACTGCATCAGACACCAGGCACATCTTGTCCCTAGGAACTCAAAAAGTAGATATTATTCCTATTGTACAGATGGAAAAACCGAGTCCCAGAGAAGTCAGATAATTTACCAAAAATGATGAAGCCAGTCGATAGTGAAGTAGTATTCAAATTCAGGTTTATATGTCTCCAAAGTCCTTTTTCATTTCTTTCTCAATCACTGCTCATCTAGGGGCAGTGGTTGTCCATGTTGGCTGCTTATTAGGATCATACTGATGCATGGGCCCCAGGTGGTGGTATTTTTCTTAAAAGCTTCCAAAGTGGGGCACCTGGGTGGCTCAGTGGTTGAGCATCTGCCTTTGTCTCAGGTCATGACCCCGAAGTCCTGGGATGGAGTCCCACATCAGGCTCCTCGCAGGAAGCCTGCTTCTCTCTCTACCTGTGTCTCTGCCTCTCTATGTGTGTCTCTCATGAATAAATAAATAAAATTTATAAATAAATAAATACTCCCCAAGTGATTCAAATGTGCTGTCAGGATTGAAAACCACTGCTTTTTGAGTATCTGTGTGACCCATTAGGTATATATGTGTGTGTGTGTGTGTGTGTGTTTATCTGTATGTGTGTGTATATGTATATATTAAATATAGGTAATATTTTTAAAAACATTTATATATAACATATACTTTTATTTATCCATATAATATAAAGATACATAGTATTATTAATACATATTTTAAATATGTGTACATTTTATAGTTCTGTCCCTACAACTCTCTGAATTGACCCCGCCCCCTCAAATGGTGGAATGATCCCATATTTGAGACATAATTTAAAATCTCATCATGAGGTGTAGCTTTGTCTGACATCCAAAAGTTTCTTGAAAACACAGTTGCCACCAACTGTATTAATAGGCCGGGAGGTTATGATTTTGAAATATTAAATTTTCACAACACAGTAACTAGACTTAACAGCAGAAGGAGATCCTCAAAATTTATACTTAGTCTACTATTTAACCTAGAACTGATGATGATGGTTATTCAACTTTCTGTAATAATGATTTATTAATAAAACATCCACTTTACTTTTTTGGAGGATATAATTGTTTCTAGGGCACAATTAAAAAACTATGTTCTGTTTGTTTGGACTCCCCGCTACTCTTCCTCCTGAGAATTCAACTCCATGGCCTTGAGCATGAGGTATGCCGAGCATTCTTGTTATTTCTCATTTGACCATGGCTAAGAATGAAGTGAATGACCCCAGACTTTCTCTTCAGGGTGACAGTGATTTTATACATCCAATGAATGCAATGAGCTAAAAAAACTAAAGCAAGATATTTGAAAACATGAGGGTTTAGAGTCAGGTAAAGCTGGATTCAAAATCTTGCTTTGCTGCTTATTAGTTGTGTGAATGTGGGCAAGTCTAATGTCTTGAGTTCTTATTTCTCTTATGTGTGGCTGTTGATATCTTCTTGGCTCAGTCATTATGAAGCTTAACACACAGGATACAGCAGACAGTCTATGAAAGGCAGCTATTTGGGGGCGCCTGGGTGGCTCAGTGGTTGAGCCTCTGACTTGGGCTCAGGGCGTGACCCCAGGGTCCTGGGACCGAGTTCCCACATGGAGCTCCCTGCAGGGAGCCTGCTTCTCTCTCTGCCTGTGTCTCTGCCTCTCTCTATGTATCTCTCATGAATAAATAAAAAAAATAAATAAAATCTGGGAAAAAAAGGCAGCTATTTGGACATAAAGTGCTGGGGACTCACATTTTTAGTTCAAGGCTCCACCTGCATGTTTCTCTGCAATTTCATACTGTGCATTGGAAACATGAATGTACCCTTCTCTGCGCTGTTCTACCTAAGTGTGTGGTACCACCGTCACTGGACCCCCTTGACAGTGAGAGAGCATGGGGTCACCTTCAGTGCCTCCTCCCCATTTCACCCCCTCTGTGTATCATGGAAGCCTTGTCAGTTCCCTGTCTCCATGGCCTCTTAAACCCATCTCTCTTCTGGTTCCACAGGCACAAACATAAGTCAGGTTTTCACCGTCTTTTTTTCACTTGGATAAGAGGCAAGGCAGCAGCTAAGGGATACTTTTTCTTCAGCCTTCTTTGCTTTTCACTTACTGAGCCCATCCTATGAGCTGCTGACAAAGATATATCTTTTTTTTTTTTATCACACATCTTTGGTGGATTGCCATTGCTACAGAATAAAGTCTAAATCCTCTGCATGGAAATTGAATAGTCTAGTCTGTCTTCCATGACTTTTAGTCTAATGTCTCATCCATCCCACACTCTTTGTCCTACTATCATCCAAAGAGACTTACTGATTCAGTCTAAAAAACTCATCCATATTCTCTCAACGGATCCTTTAGCATTCTGCTTCTGTCCTTTTGAGTCCTTAGAATTTCTTTCCTTCTTCACCCATTCAACCTATGCAAGACCTACAAAGGTCAATTCCATTACTATGACCTCAGTATCTTATTCCCAGATATTTCCAATCAGAGTGAATTATTTCCTCCTCAATACCTCTTTGCCACACGGTTTAAAAATTGCCATATGGTGCCTTGCAAGATCATCATCTGCATATGTTTATCTGTTCCAGTCCCAAATTTCTGAAATATTTTGAAGACCAAGACCGAGGACTATTTATCATCTATTCCACACACAGTAGAGTCCAGATACTATTGGGAACCAAATGATTACAGGAGAACTGATTCTGTCTCCCTTTTTACCCTTGTATTTATTCGCAGGGCATAGCACATTGCAGGTGCTCAAAAACATTAGTTGAGTCAATGGGAAAATAAATGGGGAAAAAGGTTAGAAAAAAACTCTATACAACCTAGAATGGTATTTAATATTTTGCATTTGATTTTCATTGTCATTCCTAATTTTGTCCAACATTGAATCCGTTTTCAGCAGAGCTAATGTTACTTTTCATGTCAAAAGTAATGGTATGTAAAACCTTCTCCAAAAAGTGGAATGCTGATCATGCTGAAGACAAAGCAGCTAAGAGTCAGAGGGATACACACACACACACACACACACACACACACGTGAGCGTGCACACACACAGAGCTGAGCTGTGGTATCATACAAATGAAGGACAAGCTATTATCCTATAACAAAGGACTAGCAGGAGAGCATTTTGTAGAACCCTTTAGAGAGAAGTAAAGATTTCTTAGCAAAAAAGATGGGGAAATTTTCTGTCAGTTGATGGGGACAGTTGACGTGGAGACTTAGATTTTCATGTTAACAATATTACAATAAAGAAAAGTCTCATGTGAACTGGTGGGGGACATAGAAGCACATGAACAGAGCCCGAATCAAGAAAGAGGAAAAAAAAAAGAAGACTATCCCCGGTTTTGGTAAATCTTCTCAAGTTCCTTAGTGAGGATGCACCTCAAATTAATATCAGAAATTTGATAATGTTGAATTAAGATGGGAGGGCCACAGAGGGGCTAGCTCAGAGATACCAGCTAGCTCAACAATATACCTTACCATGGGAACCGTTGGGTAAGGCTCCATCTCCCCTACAAATCACTTAGTTGAGAACCACCAAGGTTCAGCTCATTGACTTTCCTCTTTCTGTATTTTAATGGCTGACCAAGTCTCTTTGAGAAGGATGCATTCTTTCTTTGGATAGTATTAGTGTCCTTCAATAGCTTGTTAGCCTTGATGAAACTGAGTGTATCTTTTTTTCTCATCTTTGATGGATAAACTAAAGTGACATCGATACCCCATGGGCCATGTCTATGTTACCACATACTTCCCCTCTGTTTGTAGTAACTGATCTGACTACAGGGATGGGCACATGATGCAAGTGAGGTGGGTCATAGTTTCTCACTTCCCTTGGTTTTGGTCCTAGGAGTGAGCACAAAGTCAGGGCAATCAGAGTCCTTGCATGGGCTTTTCAAACTGAGGTAGGAGAAAAGAAGCTTTAGGTCATTGTGTTGTATGTAAGCTTAGAACTGTCAGCATCCGTGGTTCTACTGGTAGGAAAGACTGAATTCAACACTCAGAGATAAGCAGACAAAGAGGAGCCAGTAACAGAGTCGGTGGTTCCAGAATCCTCTGATCCACTTGTGTCCTTCCTGGCTACACAAAGCACTAAATTCCTCTCCCCCTCCCACAATATGACTTTGTTTCCTCTTAATTTGGTTTGATTTAAAGAACCCCAATAAATACATAATCTATTACGAACCAATTTCAAAATTTAAATCTCAGAGAACAATTTTATTCTTTTTATGTACAGAATCAGCGATGTCTGGAGTACAAACACAACTCTACTGGTCAGCACACTTCCGCTGCCTTGTCCTCCAGCCTGGCCCTCAGACACACCAGGCCCCTTTCTTCTCCCAGGCCTTTGTACTCACTGGTCCCTGGAGTGACCATCCTCTGCTCCTTTTTTTACACCTGGCACATTCTCAGTATCTGAGTCTCACTCAGAGCCACTTTGTCAGAAATGCTGTCCCTGACTACCTGTAACAAAGTCATCTTCTCCAATAAGCTTATTTCATGGCCCTGTTGATTTTCTCTATAGTATATGCCCTGGTATGTATTTATCTTGTTTGTTGTCCTTCTTGCTCCACAGCACACAAGCTTCATGACACCAGGACCTATCTCTAACGCTCACAGCCTCGTTCCCAGCACCTGGCATGGTGCCCAACTCATAGGAGACACTTAAACATTTGCAAAATATTAAATTACAACGTCATTGCAATTGCTACATATAATTATCGTTGACAGTATAACATTGACTATATGCACTTTATATGCTTTTTATGCCATGGCATGCTTCAGCCATTCTCAGGCATACTTTATCCCCCCATAAAGTTCTGAGTCAGAGCATTCCTTTGGATATCCTCACATATAGACCAGAGAGGGGGAAACCCTACCCGACTGTGACAGGTGGGATTCTTCTGTTCCAAGTAGATGAGTCAGGTCAGCAGCCTCCCAGAGAAAGCTGCCTGCCATCATGAAGAGCTCCCAGCTAAACCCTAAGGGTTCAAAGAGGATTTTGGAGGGAGCCCAGAAGACCTGGGCTAAATGGATCATTTACTGTAGTTTTTTATTAAGACACTAGGTGGCAGGTGACTATGCTCTTGGATAGGAATCCTTGGCCCTGTAGCGTTCACCTAATGATGGATAACTTTCTCTGTTGACATTTAATGTCAACAAGGATTTTAATCATTTGACAAGAGGGTGACAACGGTGATAAGGGCTTTGTACTTGGTCTGCAACTTTCCTTTCAGAGCCACAAAGGATAGGTGCAGCGTGGGAACATTAAAAAACTAATCTAGCAGAAAAATTCATGTGGCCTCCCGAGCACCACCAAGAGAGATAATTTCTACACAGTAAAACTAAAATCACTATTTCTACTGCAATAACATCTCTATACCTTTTGGGTTAATAATCTAATTCAGTAAATAATTGATTGTATCTTTCTTTTCTCTTTTCAGCATAAACATCAGGGAGATTTTTAAAAATTTTTTAAAAATTCTTCCAAGTAGAAACTGATCTGAGAACCTATTTTTTTTTCCCCCTGGTAACCTTCTATGCAGAGTACTGGGCTTGGAAAGCCTTTATGTCCTGCCAAGGCCACAGAAGATTGGAGAAAACAATCAACTGAGGGACACAGGCAAGAGCAGATCCTTTAGGTATTCCTTGTTTGTTTAATAGAAATTATCTGCTTTAGAAGTCACCTGTTATGAAACAAAGAGAATAGAACACAAAATGTGATAGGCACAAGGAATTCTAATGAATATATTTCCTTTCCGGTTTGTGGTCTTTAAAGAGTAGTAGTAAGGAAAGTAATAAGAGGAGGAGGAGAGGAGAGGCAACCAGAGAAGGAAAAGAGGGGAAAAGGAAGAGTAAGGGAATGAGATGTTGAAGAGGAATGGAAGAGGGACAAAGGAAAGAGAAGAGGCAGAGAGGAATCAAGAGAGAATCACGCAAAGATAAATGGTAAGAGGGGAGATGCGAAGTAAGTTCACAAAAAGAAAAGCAGAACGAACACACAGGGACCAAGATCTAGAGAAGAGGGAGCAAGAGAGAGAGAGGGTTATCAGTTTAAGATGTTTTCACTGGCGGCCATTTATCTGGAACTGCTTGGTCTTCAAACTTCAGAATAAAAGCACCTGTTATTTGCTGCCCTTTGAAATATTTATTAATCTGTGACTCACTGTTTACTGCTCTTTAACTGATCTAATACTTAAACCTTACAAGGCTTTCTTCAAATAAATGTGAGTGAGCCTCTTCTGATCAGAAGGACCAGAGAGAGGCTCAGGTTTGCTCAGATCATTAGATTGTGTGGAAAAGATACACAGAGAAAGAAGAAAAACAGGAACCACATATAGCCAGGCCTTCCAGAAAAAACAGGAGCTGGAAGATCTTTTAGGTGCGAACACAGCCATAGCCACCAGGTGTCCTGTCACTAGGTCAGTACCAGAAATCTATTGTTCTCTTTTTGGCTTTTCTCCATTCCTGTCACTTTACTTCAGCTGATCCTCCAATTATCAATGATTTTTTTTCCTGCCTCTGAACTCACACTTGGTAAGACAGAGGGTCCATGCTGGGGTCAATCGTCATTCATACTCTTACTGGACAGAGCTGTTGCGTGAGGCTACAGCTTGGCTAGTGTTGCTAGCCTTGGGCTAGGTCTGATCAGGGTGAAAGGTCCATGAGGTGTATGAGAGACCTTTCTGTACTAGACTATGTATATGGCAGGTATCCAGAAAGGGAGAGAATAAAACTGAAAGGCACATGCATTGGTGGGACCAATGCACTCTCCCCATGCCCATCAATATTCCACACCTTTTCATCTAAAACCTATGCTGCTGTAATAACCACACAACCTAGTTCAACCACTGCGTGTATACTTACCCAAAGTTGAAGTGACTAGTCACTACATCCAGAAGAAATGATATCAATCACTTCAAGTTTGTAGTCTGAAGACAATGACCTTTGAATTTTTTTTTTAAAACCCAAGCCTGATAAAGCATGTGAGATGTTTCGGGTGGAGAAGAAGGGGAAATGCACAGAATGAATAAACTCTATGAAGGAAAGGAGAGAAGGAAAAGGAAAGGCAAAAAGATCTCCCTGTGTCAAGAAAGGGAGAGAGGTCTTTGGACAGTGGATGTACCTGCACCCACCTCTGAACTCCAAGTAGGTGGCAAGATATCAAAGAGATGATGGTGAGGCACGTAGGGAAAGGTACTTCCAGGCTCTGCAAACATATATGTACCTCCCAGGCGACCTGACTTAAAGTTACCAGATTTTGGGGTACTACTGTAGGCCTTAAGCAATGTCAGTGGTGCCCATGATGGATAGAAGAATGCAGACGCCAGAGAGACAGGTGGAGGACAGAGGTGTTTGCTGGACATTGAAGTCTTATCAGATCTGAATAGGGAGTTTCAATATTACCTCAAATGACCTTTGTGATCACTTGGTTGGATGTATGCTGGAATTTATATTTCATCTAAGTTATAGAAATGGGTACTTCTTAAACCCTGAGTTTATAGATTGGGAATCATACATTTGCTCTGATTTGACACCAGTGAACTCAGCCTGCCAAGGCCACATTGGGACCCTAACCACCAGATTCCCCCCTTTTCCTCCACCTCATAAATTAAGGTACCTCTTAGTCAGGTTATGGTTATTGACATTGTATTTTTTTATAACAACTTAAAATGTTTCTATAAACATAACTGTAACTCCAAAAGTCTCATGCAGTTGTCTATCGGTGATTGTCTTGATCATCTCAGACAGCTCGAAGGGAAATTCTATAGACTGGGTAGCTTTTAAATAACAGAGATTTATCTTCCACAATCCTAGAGGCTAGAAGTCCAAGATTAGGGTGCCAGGATGGGGCCAGGCTCTGATGAGGGCACTCTTGTAGGTTGTAGACAGTCAACTTACAGTATCCTAATGTGGCGGAGAGCACAGAGAAGAAGCAAACTCTCTCAGGACTCTTAGAAGGCTACTAACTCCATTATGGGGTCACCGTCCTATGACCCCATCTAATCCTAATTACCTCTCAAAAGCCCCACCTGTTATTGCGATCACTTCCTAATATCATCACAGGGGAAGGTCTCAACATATGAAGTTGGGGGGAGGGGGACACCAACATTCAGGCTCTAAGAGAGATCATCTTCATTTTTTTTCTCACAGAAAAACAGAAGCAGGGCAACGTTCATTGGTTTGTCCTCTGGCATCCAGCCTGTGTGGCCCAGCTTAGAGGCCACAGAGAGGAAGAAAGGAAGTAGAACTAGGCCACTGCACACCTTCTTGAAGAAAGCAAGGCTGTAGCCCTAGAAGAAGGGCAACGGAGGGAAGAACTTGTTTCCTGCAGTGCTCAGATGGGTGGAACATGACAGTCCTTCTTGGTCCTGGCCATAGTGGAGGCTGGGTGCAGACAACTAGCTGGCCGGTGGGGAGATTTGGGACCCTGCCTCAACTTGCATGGAGAGAAGGCTATGAAAAAAAAGGCTTAAATAGTATCTTTGCATGCATTCAGGACAAAAGGCAATGAACAGCAGAGACAGATGATATTTTCCTTCAGGCTGACTGTAAGGTCTCATTAGGCATAGGAGCCAGAGCTTATTTATAGAATTGCACTACAGTTTTGCTGTGTCTGGGCAGCAGGTCCAACCAATTCTAATGAAGCAGGTTATACAAGTTTCTATTACAATGAATTCCCATAAAATTAGTCTCTGGGTAGAGAGCCGCTGGGGCTTATGAAGGGCCATGATGATCCTCCAGGATGGCAAAGGTGAGGCTCATCTAACTTTACTACTGCTATCCCCCTACTCCTGAAGATTTCTTTCCCCTCTGCTTCCCTCACCCCTCTTTCCCCCTTTCCTTCCCCTTCCTTGCCTCCGGATGCCCACTGCAGTGACTCAGTACTGGTGCCAAACCACATAACCACTTTGATCCTCACTTTACCCTTTTATAGAGGGATGATGTCTACTTGGCAGGGTTACAGTGAGGCCGGCATAACACAGAGCCTATGAATATCCTCGCATGGCAGGGACACTCAGTAATTATTTGGTAGGAACTAAAGAAGGAAGAAAGAAGGCAGTGGCTGAAATGCTACCCAGTACATGGAAAGATAAATCACTCAGTGGAAGGTTTGCTGGGTGGTAGGAGGTGAGGAGGGTGAGTCAGAGCAGACTAATGAAGAAGTGTGATGTTGGAAGGTGCAGGCTGTCGCTGTTGCTGCTGACGTTATTTGAAAGAGATAGACTACATCTCTAGTCGGTGGTAATTAGAGGAGCTCCCTCGGCACTTTATGTAGCTGGGATAGTAGCCTTCATGTCCTGCTTGAGACCAATTCCACTTCGTATAATTATATCCTGACAGCAGGCCCCCAGCTGCATGTTTTTTTACAAAAAGATAATATTTTCTTGGTTGTACTTTCTGAATTAGCATTTCACATAGGTGAATGAGGAAAAGATGACAGCGTGCAACCTGCTTTCCTTCTCTTTCTTTGGGCAGATGGGCAAATTCCTGGGCAGATTGTGACATTAGGAAAATCTTGAAAATGCATGAAAATTAAAAGGTGTTCTGGAAGTATTTTCATAATGATTTCGATACAATCTTCATAACATGGTGAATATGAGGTCATGGACCCTAAAAATAAAAGACAGTGCATTCCTAATTGCTGTCATCTGGTTTGGCCTGAATTGTGTCCTCCCTAAATCTGTATGTTGAAGCCCTAACTCCTAATGTGATGGTATTTGGAAATAGGTTCTTTAAGGAGGTAATCTAAGTCCAATGAGATCATAAGGGTCGTACCCTGATCCAATAGGACTGGTATCCATACAAGAAATGGAAGAGACACCAGAGATCTCTGTCTCCATATGCACATGCAGAGGAAAGGCCATGTGAGGACACAGTGACAAGACCGCTACCTGCAAGCCAGGAAGAGAGGCCTCACCCAGAACCAACTTGCCAGCACCTTGATCTATCCAAAACCTCTCAGCATCTGAGGGCTCCTGACACGGTGCGGTGGGCTGATTGGGTTGAGCCCGCCCCCTCCAGGGCTTATCTCAATGCGCCCACTGTGATACATTTGGAACACGGAAGAAGACAGCATCGTGCAGCAAGTTCCATCATTTGCTTGCCTACGTTTGGATTTTCCTGGCACGTCCACAGTGACCACAAATAGCTCTGCAGCTTAGTTCACGTTTCCTTGTGCCTCTATTGCTTTCCTACCGCTGCTATAACAAATCACCACACACGTAGTGGCCTAAAACAGCAGTTTAACTCTTAGAGTGTTGGAGGTCAGTAGTCCAAAATCATTCAGATTGGTCTCAAGTCCAGATGTTGGTAGGGAGGTTCCTGCTGAAGGCTCTGACGAGAGAATCTGTTTCCTTCTCTTTTTCTGCTTTAGTGGTCACCAGTATTCCTTAGCTTGTAATGGCCTCCTCCATTCCCAGAGCACATCACCCCGGCCCCTACTTCCATCATCATGCTACCTCCTCTGCTGATTCTGACCTTTCCTGCATCCTTCTTGTAAGGACCACAAGGATCATGATGGGCCCGCCTGGATAACCCAGGATACTCTCCACATCTCAGTAATTTGCTCTCATGGGCAGTTGCTTTTGCCCAATAAGGTAATATTCACAGGTTCTGGGGATTAAGACATGGACATATTTGGGGGGGCATTATTCTACCTATCACACTGTTCTCTCTACATCCCACATGCCCAGCCACAGACCTCTTAAGGAGACCATCCCCATTTGCCGTTTCCTGTAGGCTCATTAGTAGTAAACTGAGTCTCTCCTTGAACATCCAGGTCTCATGCCATGTTGTCCAGGAAGCCTTTTCTCATTTCTCCAACCCACTTTGACTCCTCATGTTACTGAAAGTATGAACTCCATTATTTGCCTCTTATATGTTAAGCTAAATGCAATCCTACTTTGTTGCACATGGATTTGTCTTATGACAAAGTTTCTTATCTAAGTTTTATGTGCTTTCCTCTCCATTCCCCTGAAATCATTTCTTTGGCTTTCTATGTCATCTCCTCCTTATTTGGACTCGCAGATTCCCATGGGTTCGGTGTCACTCCCCATCCAAGTGACTGAGCCCATCAGGGTCTCTGCTCGTTTGTACCCATTCCACCCTTGGCCTTGGTCATGGGGCAGGTTCCTGATCTGGTCCTTTCTGGGGTCTTTTTTGGGGAAACTTCTACTCTAATGCCTTCCAAGCCTGGGGTCTTTCCCTGTTCTTGGATTGTCCTTTCCTGGGGTCTGGAGTTCTGCTTCTGATTCCTGCTTCACTGGTGAGCAAGGCTTAAGGTCCATGCATATAAATTCTCCAGACAATACCTATTTGATAAGAGTCTGGAGACCTAGGCCTCTGCCTGGCCTTGGGGCTAAGCCTAGCCCATATCTTAGGACCCTCCTACCTCACCTTGAGCCGGTGGCTTTTACTATCTAAATAAACATCCACTTTGACATCTGACACAACTCTTTAGCCCTTGTTATGCCTCAATGTACATGTCTCCTATGAGGACTAACCATCTTCACCTTTTATCCTATGCTTCTGTGAGTAAGCAGTCATCCCTCACAAATGACTACAAGATAAAATGTGAATCTCCCACAGTGCCTGACACAGACCTAGCAGATATTTAAAACCAGCACCAATTGATTGGAGGATTTGTTTTATCCTCCTTATTCTATATTGGCACATTCAAGGCAAATATACTGTGTTACATTCTGGAAAGAGAGCTGCTTCTTTTCCGCTCTCTGGAAGCATTGAAATCAGCTACAATTGCCATGTGCAAGTCATCTTTGGAGATCCTACTATATGCAAACAGCTGAGATACCAAGATAAAAAACAAAGTCCCTGCCTTCAAGAAACTCCTAATCTAATATGGTACATAGACAAGTAAAACAAATTATAATTACGGTGAGCTACAAAATTTGCAGAGGCTGCTGCAAAATGAGAACGTGGAGCCTCTTGTTCAAAATACCAGTAAAAAAAGTACCTTTAGCAGTACAAAAAGTATAAGCTTTTTTCTTTCTTCTGCAGACTCTCTTGATTTGGCATACTAATTTTTAATGTGATGTTTAATATCATTCTAAGTAAAGAAAACTTAAAAATTTAAATTAGTATAAATTTTGTTAGCCATCTTTAGATCATGCAATACCAGCTCGAAACTCAAATATGAAAGCATTTGACTCATAGGCAGAATCACTGAAATTACATGATTGTAGTATTTCATTTTTACCAGGACAGTGGAAATGTTACACAAAACTACTTCAACAGTTTTTATTTTGCTTCTTGATATGCATGCATTCTCCTAACACTTGCTTCCTGTAGCCTCCTGGTGAATGAGGAAGGATGAAAAGTAAAGGGACTGTGACTGCCCTATCTTTCCCTTTCTTGTGGGTAGTCATTTTCAGTCTATGTGTTTGGCTAGCATAGGGAAGTAATAAGACTAGGAAAGAATGATAGGGTTCCTTGCTCATTCTTAGGACATCACTGTTTTTTAGAACATAATTATTTTCCTTCTGTCTTCCAAGCTAGTTCTAGTTGGAATAGATACTATGTTCTCTTGGAGTTGTGAGCACTGCTTCTTAGTAGTAGATGTAACATGCTTATCTTGTACTTGTTTTCTATCTTCCTGAAATCTCATGCACTGTGGATCTACTAGAATTCTGTGCTCTTGGGGCATTGCAGAAGTTTTATGTGAATGGGGTGGTCAGAAATAGCTGACACAATTTTTGCATGTGTCTCCTCTATCCGGGGGCATGCTCCCTTGTCCCATTGGACTTGATTTGCAAAACATATATTCAAAGACAAAATTAAGAATTTCATGATGGCAACAGCAGAATATGAAGTTAAGTATGGGGCCCTTCAAAGCAGAGCTCTATGCAACTGTACAGGTTGCATATCCATGAAGCTGGTTCTGATGGCAACACTCTGAGTAATTCCATGATAGAGAAAAAGTAAGGTTCCATGGGATCACATCACTATTATCACATTATCACATCACACTATTATCACATCACTAGAAGTGAAAAGAAAAGGGGACTTTCTCTAGGAGCTGACACTGGAGTTGAAGCTTCAAGGATGAGAAAGGTGAAAGCAAGTCAACAAAGAAGGAGAAGAGCATTATAACAAGAGAAACAGCAGGTGCAAAGACACAGGCATTATAAAACACTGCATGTTTGGGGAACTACAGCCGTTTGATATGGTTGCAATGCAGATGGGCATGGGATCACAAAGGAAGTTGACTCAGGAGTCCTAAAGGAATGTGAATGCCAAATGAGGGATTCAAACTATCCAGAGAGCTATGGAACATCATGGAAATGATATAAGCAGAAAAGTGACATTAGAGGATTTGCATTCTCAAGGGGTCTCTCCGATAATTTGAGGATGATAGGCTTGAAAGAGGGAAGCTAGCAAGAAAAGCCAATTTGAAGTCATTGCTGTGCTATAAGAGAGAAGCTAAGACTGTGGGGTTCTTTAATTTCGTCCTTTAAAAAATGTTAATTGAGAAAGCCAGACCCATATTAAGGAATGAGAGTTAAAATATTAACTAAAAAATTAACTAAAGCACAATGTCATTTACAGTAATAACAATTGCTATAAGGTTGGGTTCTTATATCAACTTCTAAGCCACTCTCTTCAAAGCACTGGACAAATGCCTTGACAAGGATGGACAAGAAAAAAATTTCTAATTTGGTCTAAATTCTATCTTTTTCTTAAAGATTTTATTTATTCATTCATGAGAGACAGACAGAGAGAGAGAGAGAGAGGCAGAGACACAGGCAGAGGGAGGAGCAGGCTCCACACAAGGAGCCTGATGTGGGACTGGATCCTGGGACTCCAGGATCACGCCCTGGGCTGAAGGCAGCACTAAACCACAGAGCCACCCAGGGTTGCCCTAAATTCTATTGTTATTCAGGGATCCTTCTGTTGTCATAGCCAAGGGTTTACTGCTGAACAATTCTGTGCAAGTTTTAGGCTGTGCAAAAGCTATGAAAAACAACAACAACAACAACAACAACAACAACAACAACAGACCCCTGCCAGCCAAGAACTATTCTTCCAACATTGCTTGGTTGTTGTATAAATTCTACTTACATAACTTTGCAAGGAGTTGGGAAACTGAAGCAAATATTCAAACTCATTCTGACTTCCTCACTTTTGATTTGTCTGAACTGGAAGAGCTTTGATTTCCCCCTTCTGTTTACTTTCCCTCTTTAATCCTTTCCATTAAATGTAATTCATCGGAGTAGTGCATTGCTACCTTTTTCCATGTAGCAGCCCACATAGAAAATGATGATATTAGGGGCGCTGGGGTAGCTCAGTCAGTTAAGTGCCTGCCTTGAGCTCAGATCACGATCCCAGGGTTCTGGGATGGAGGCCCCTTTCTTCTCCCTCTCCCTCTGCCTGCTACTCCCCCTGCTTGTGCTTTCCCTCTATCAAATAAATAAATAAAATCTTTTTAAAAATGATGATACTGGTAGGCACTGTGGGGTTAATGGATAAGACCACTTGCAATTATAGCAACCGTTCTGAGGGTTCTGGCTGAGTCAATCCCCACCCACCTGCTTTGAGGGCTGAAAGAGCTGTTACCTGAGTGCACCTGCAATCCATTTGAGCACAGCAGCCCATCCACAGTAAACTGTAATGAAGAGTATTTGGCTCTTCCAAGTAGCAATATTAACTAGTTCAGTGCTTTTTTAAAACTTAATATACTTACACAACATCTGGGGATCTCATTAAAAATGCATATTCTAAAAAAATAATACATATTCTGCTTCAAGTCTGAGATTTTCTATTTCCAACAAGGTCCCAGACCAATGCCAGTGTGGTTCATGGACAATACTTTGTGTAATAAGGAATTGGGTTATTGAGTAATTCAACTTGCTCTAGAAAAATTATAGTTTTTTTTTCTTTTTCTTTTCTTTTTTTAGAGTGTGTGAGTTGGGTGGGGGGATGGTGGCAGAGAGGATCTCAAGCAGGCTCCATACCCATTACTCAGCATGGAACCTGACTCCTGGCTCAATCCCATGACCCCAAGGCGATGACCAGAGCCAAAATCAAGAGTCAGACACTCAACTGACTGGGCCACCCAAGCATCCCAAAACTGAAATTTTAAAAAATCAATATAATTTTGAAAATTATATTGACTTTTAATAATAGTTACCACAACACCAGAGACAGTGTTAAACAAGCCTCTTTGAAGTTATAGCAAAAACTCAACATTCCTGTTTGACCATAGCTGTCTTGTTTCAATTTTACATATCCAATATATTAGAAGCTTCAAATTGTTGTTCTTGGTGAGTAAAACCTATTTTAAAGTGATAACTGACAGTCCTTTTAGAGGAAACACGTGCCCAGAGTATAGAGACTACTAAATTTGGTTTTCTTGTAATCAAAGACCCTTGTGAATAGAGGTAAGAGCTGATTAATTAGCAAGACTCTTGTGCTTGATGGGACATACTCAAAGAAAAGCCAGTTATATTAAAAGTTACAATATCCTCCTGGTCCTTGACCAGAGAGATTATGCTATTCAAAGAATCACATGACCTTAAACGAAATATCCTTTTTTTCCCCCTCAGATTATAACTAAAACATTTTGCTCTTGAAATTGTGACTATTTCTTTCTAATTGTCAGGAATATAGACTCAGAGACTATAGGTGTTATGTTCTGTTTCTAAATGAAAAAAATTTTTAAGGCAAATGTAAAAGTGACTTTCATATAAAGCTGAAAGTGGCATTTCAAAGAAACTCAGTGGCATTATAATTTCTTTGAAAGAGAAAGTGAGTCCCCAAGATTCAAAACATTTTGAAAATAAAAATTTAAGGTTTCTATTTTTATCTATACCAGTTTTTGAATAAGAGAAACCATGGAGAAGCTGAGACTGCAAATGAGACACACCTCTATTCAAATTAAAATTATGAAAATTTGGGGACATGTCTACAAAAATATTTACTTATATAAGATCCAAATGCTTTTCTTCAATCTCTTTGGAAAGCTTACTAAACATTTGGCAACTTAGTCTATGAATCCTTGTAACATAGCATCCAAAGAGACCTTTGAATATAAATTGATGAGTAGGAAATGAATTTGACATTATTTAGAAATCCACTATCTTTAAAGTAATGTAAATGAAATAATTGTTTTCTGAAAGAAAATGACTTTGGAAGGAAGGGTGGTTGCAGTAATAAGCTTGAAAAGCTGGGAAAGATGTCTAACTTTATAACCCAGGGAAGAAAAGAAGATATGTAGGAATATAATGGTTCTGGAGGCCTAAGAAATTACTAGACATTTGAAGGAAATAAATTATGTCATGAACTGCAGAATTCGATGAACAATTTATGGAGGTCTCTCTTCCAAGTAGAGTTTAAAAAGGTGGGCAGGGATTCTCTATATGGAGTCAATAGTTGATTAATTTCATATCAATCCTTTCTTTGAAGATTGCACAGAGAAATCATGGAACAAAATGCTTTGACTATGGATGAGTAGTTTTATGGTCAATAAATTGTAGTACATGGTGTTTTACATTAGAGAAAAGGGCAATCAGATTTCATGCTTCAGAGTGTAAATTGATTACTCTCTTGGGATCAGAACATAAATCATTTTTGTCTTTCCTACTGCAATTTCATCCACTTGGTAAAAAGCACTTTTTTTTTTTCTTATCAGCATCAAATGATTTAGACTTAGACCATGATAGTTAACAATGACAGAGCCTGGTAGACTGATACCTTATTTTATGAATAAAATATGAATTTAACATGAGTTGTACCATCTACTTTAATTGTATAGGTTTCGATTAGTGAAAGAAATAACACTCTGAAGTGATTACAGTTAAGGTAATCACTCCTAGGTGGAGGTTGGATCCTGGAACCAGTCAGACAGCTAGAGTTCCAATAAGGAGGAAAAAAAAAAAGCTGAGCTATAACTGTGTCAGGCACAAGGATAGGCACTTTGCATATACCAACCATCTCATATGAATGATTATCTATAGGGAAGTTACAGTTATTTTTTGTCAATTACAAGGAGTTATTTTTCGTCAGAATAACTCATCTGAAACAGCTAAGCAGGACTTCTAGAAACGTTCCTTATTTAAATTCCACACACAATTAGAACAAAAATGAAGAATACTCTCACCTTAGTAGTATTGGGGATTTATCGTCAATGTTTCTCAATTTCCCCTTCGCTCGAATATAATTATTTCTTGAAGTTAAAATCTCTTGGAACATGTACATAGAGCTGAAAGTGAATTTATAATTTATTGTGATTATGTTCAAAGTTCTTATTAGTTACCCATATCCTACTCATCTTTCTGCCTAAGACACAAATGCCTTTTAGAAATCAAAGAAACTACTATTTTCCTTCTGTGCCCCAACAGAGGCATCCTCACAAAGATGACACTCAGAATATTCACCTACTTGTAGGAGTAGCAAGCACTCAAGAAATAATATTTCTTATTGTTTTTTCCCCTATACTTAGCAGCATGACTATCCTTCCACTAGTCAGGAAGTCTTTATTTGTTCTCTCTAGTGAACCTCTTTCAAGCCGGGCTATTTACCTGTTGAATACTAAATGCCTTATTATGATGTATGGGATTTGCAAACCCTAGGCACCTGCTATAGACCCTTCTGAGCTCTAGGAGTCAATAGGTCTAGAAGCTGTAATGGGTTACTGTTAAGCAAGAGGTCAGGATGCCTGGGTGGCTCAGCAGTGGAGCATCTGCCTTGGCCCAGGGTGTGATCCTGGAGTTCTGGGATCGAGTCCCACATCGGGCTCCCTGCATGGAGCCTGCTTCTCCCTCTGCCTATGTCTCTGTCTCTCGTGAATAAATAAATAAAATCTTAAAAAAAAAAGCAGAGGTTAATTTTGCTTTTCATAGCTATTTCACATACCTTTCTAGCTGATGCGGTAAACTGAGAATGAGGGTATTATTCTTATTCTTATTCTTATTCTTATTCTTTCTTATTCTTAACTTATTCTTATTCTTATTCTTTATTCTTTTATTCTTATTCTTATTTTAGAGAAGGGGAGGGAGAGAGCACGGGAGAGAAAAGAGGCATGGGTGAGAGAGGAGGGGCAGAGGGTAAGGGAGAGACTGAATCTTAAGTAGCTTCCATGCTCAACATGGAGGCCTATGGAGGGCTTGATCTCATGATTCTGAGATCATGACCTGAGCCAAAATCAAAAGTCAGCCACTTAACTGACTGAGCCACCCAGGTGCCCTGAGGGTCTCTATTTTCTGAAAACAAAACTCTATTGCTTAAATAACCAGGGCACTTTTAGAAACAATTAAGACTATGCTCAGTGATAGCTGAGTAATCTTGATGAAGTAGAAAGACCACAGGCTTAAACTCTACTAAGTCTGGGCTTGAAGGAAGTTTTATCACCTCCATGATCTTGAGCATGTTACGTGACCAAATGTATTTCTACTTCCTCATCTGTAACACGGAGATAATGCCTCAGGGTGTTCACATGCCGTTTACATGGGATAACTATAGATAGGGCTTACCAAAGTCACTGGCTACAACCTAGGAGGTGCCTGATGAAGAGTAAGATTGTTATTCCTCTTTTCCACCTTTTCTGAATTAATCCCGATTAACTCTAGTAGGTACACAATTTGTACAGGAACTACTGCTTGGAGTCAGGGCTTTTGTCCTTTACTTTGATCCTACTGTAGGGTCAGGCTGTCACTGATGTGGCTGCCTTCAGGAAATGGTTGCTTTTATGGATTGTAGTCCTCTGCTGAGTAGTTACTACGTTCCCAACTTAGTCAGATGAGCTACCTTCCTCACCACACTATGCAGCAAGATCTTGTGTCTGATTCTCCTAAGTACCTGGATTCTAACCCACATTCAACTCCCAAGCCAGGAGATATGATTTCCTTTTCTACATTGTAGATGGATATACTGTTTTTTGTTGTTGTTGTTGTTTAATCTCATTTATATTATAATAATTCTTATTAGCCATTCAATGTAAAACCCCCTACAATTGTTATATTATGGTAATGACACAACCCAGTGAAAAGATTCTTTTCTGGGACCTTAAAAAAGCTATTTAAAGAAAAAAAAAGTTTTAAGACAAACATAAAAAAATCATTTCCAGACACAAGGAAAAATAAAAGGTGCTTCTTGAGAAGTTACCAACCTGCCTTCTTATTGGCTCTTACAGAGTTAGCGGTACTCCTACCTGGTAGCTGTGTGACTTCGGGCAAGATAATTATCTTCATAGTACCACAAATTTCTCGTTTGTAAAATGGGATAATAAGAGTGTCTACAGGGAGCTAGTGAGGTTTGTCTGTTAAAACAATTGGGTGATTTTGTTTTGTTTTCCTGATGTAACATCCTTCTTTGTGAAATTCTTTCTTCTTCTGCTTCACAGAGCGTAGGTGTTGCCAATTGTATTAAATATTTACAACAGAATAAATATTAGGGGAGTGAATGGATGGCAAGTGCTATCTATCCTCTACGGGACATCGGAATTCCATAGCTATCAAAAATAATGATGAGAAAAAAATCAGCCACCCATTATTAACTTTCATAGCTTTGTCTTGCTTCTATGACAGAAGGCATGCCATAGAAGAAAGAGTACCAGATTTGGATTAAAGATGGTAGTCCTAGAATTTGAACCTAAGTACTCAAACTCCAGATCCTATGCTGGAAAGTTTCCAAGCTCATTTAATTTCTCAAAATATGTTCGCAATAGAAAAAAAAAATGAGTGTTAAGAGAAGACTCTCCCCCTGGGATAGAAACTGCCATGCAAGTCATCACATTAACACTTATCGCCAACGTTCAACTCAGCTCCAGCTCCCAGGACCAACTTCCTCTCCCCGACAAAATGAGAGTAAAAAATAAGAATGAGGGAAGAAGAACACCAGATTCTGAAAAGAAAAAAGAAGATTTAAATGTCCTAAAGTAAAACAAAGAGCTTTTTGTTTAAGGTGGGATGTTCCGAAGGAGGTGAAGACCATTTGAAGATTTGAAAAATATCTGAATTAACCATTCTAATAGTGATTACTCATTCTACATTTACTGTTCTGTCTTCCCTAACTCGTGATTTGGGGCAGCGACTATCAAAAACTTTAGTGGTATAATTGCCTATTTTCCAAATGAAATGTTGCACCATAAGACAAGCAAACCAGTATTTTTTATACAAACTTATGCATTGACATTCATAGTATTTACTTACTAAACCAACAATGAGAATATACATTAGCATTTTGGTGTTTGCAGTATGTTTAAAATTTTGGCATAGATCATATTTTAATGTGTTTGTTAGGTTTTAATTACAGTGTTAAAAATAACTGTTTAAACAGATTTTAAACACTCCTAACAAATGCTTGCTGGGCCCCAGAAGCACCTCTGAGGAAGTGTCACAATTTGCAAACCACTGATGGGGGGAATGCAGGCATCCAGCCGCTCACCCGGGTCCCAATACATAATGAGATGCTGTTCTCCCGTTCCTGAGTGCATTTATGCCAGTCCACGCTCCTGGCAAAGAAGCAGGCATCAGGCTCCATTGATTTTAGACACACAGAGAGTCACTTATCCATATGCTCAGGGTGTTTGACGCTGTGTTCCTGCCCAGTCACATATTAGTCACTTTCCGTTAGTGACTATGAATATAAAGGAGGCATTTTCTGAAATATGGATCTTGTTTCAACAATTAGGGATAGAGAAACCAATAACCATTTTTTTCTTCATTTAGCATGTATCCAAGTAAAATAGCTTCAGTCTGTGGCATCTACACACGCAAATGAAACATTCTGCCCCTTAAACCAGGTCCCAAGGCCCCTATTCTAAATGAGAAAAGCAGATAGGATGGGAACCCTGTCTTCCTTCCTCTTCTTTCTTGCTTTTATTGAGGATCACTGGACCCAATTTATAGAATCATAAGAGTTTTAGGATCAGAAGGAAACTCAGAAATCATGCAGATTGATGTCTTGCCTCTACAAAATTTCCCCAAATTGCATTTCTGATGGCTTCTGATTGAACATTATAGTGCAAGTTGCTTATGAATTCTTCTTTCCACCTTTGGGAGGTAGGAATTTATAGCAAATGCTCCCTTACATTGCATATGCCACAAACTTACATTTGCATAGTCACTAGTTGAGGACATTCAGGTAGTTTCCAAGTGTTTTTCACAACAACATTGCAGTAAGTATCTTTGTAAGTATATCCATAATTCTGGGTTTATTTCATTAGTAAAGACTCCCGTGAGTGGAATTGCTAAGTCAAAATATATCTGCACATTCTTTTTTTTTTAAAAAAAAAGACTTTATTTATTTATTTGAGAAAGAGAGAGAGAGAGCAAGTCGAAGGAGGAGCCAAGGGAGAGATTCTCAAGCAGGAAACCCGCCCTCTGGCTTCGCACAGAGCCCGAGATGCTGGGTGCGATCCCACTACCCCAAGATCATGACCTGAGCAGAAACCAAGAGTCTGTCTCTCAACAGACTAAGCCACCCAGGCACCCCTGTACAATCTTTCTTTTAGTAAATAATGCTAGATTATTTTTCAAATGGTTGTGGTAATTCATATTCTATCAACAGTGTATGACAATCCCTATTTTCCCTCTGGATTGTATCAAGCTTCTATTTAAAAAAAATTTTTTTTATTGGATTGTATCAAGCTTCTAAATTGTTGTCTACCCACTGGCTGGAAAAATGGTGTCGTTGTTTTATTTTGCATGCCGTGATCACCACTGAGGCCAAACATCTTTTCAAATGTTAATCGGTTGTCTGTGTTTGGTCTTGTGTGATTTTTTTGTTGTTATTGTTCAATTGTTTGCCTGTTTGTCTGTGGATGGTTTATATTATCACTTTGAAAGAGCTCGTAGTTGGCGAAGGGTTGACCCTTCTACTGTTAGTCATAAACCTTAGTTTCTAACTATGTTGCCTTACCTTCTCTGAATAAATTCACTTCTCAAATTCTCTTAAGTTGTGCTGCTTGCTTGGGAATGAGTATCGCACACTACAAAGGGTCTGCGGAGTAGGAGGCCTGGTTCCTCAAAGTAGGGTCCCCTGGTTGACAGAACCAGCGGCGCCTGGGGCTGGTTAGACTGCAGGTTCTCAAGCCCCACTTCAGGCCCATTAAATCAGAATCTTCAGTTTTCTGAGACACCCAGGTAAGCTGCGTGCACATTAAAATTTGAGAAAGGCATGAAGGGACTTTCACTCTTGATTCTGGCTTTGTTATTTATACTACGATTACCACCACTTTTCAGGTCACAGTAACTGAGGCCTTTACTTTGCTTTCAAATAAACCATTGTTAAACTGTTTCCCATCTATGTATTTATTAATGAACATTTTGTACCTAAATAAGGGATTTTATCCTTATTCCCAATGAACTTCATCATATTAATTTCAACCCATAATTTCAATTTATTATATTTTCTTTGAATACTGAATCTGCATTTTAATGGAGAGGCTTTCATTTTGAGGGAAATTAGTCTAAAACTTTGACTAAAGAGATGTGGTAAGACCCCAGATAAGTCCCTCTATAGTCACTTTCTTTCATCTTATGGAAATGTTAAATCCAGTTAAGATGAATTTTACAACAAGCCTTAAGGGAAAAGAGAAGGAAGGAGATACCATAATATACATTTAGCTGAAGATAATTATACATGTGGTGGTACTTGAATGACTTTGTTCCTTTTTTCAAAACAATCACCTGTTGACTCCTTCTCTTTACCAGCTGCTTCTAGGCATCAAGTCCTAGAAGAAACTTGAGAGTTGTGCTGTTGCCTCAAAGCAGCAATGCCTGGGAACTATGACTTTGGCCCCTAGAATGACTATGTTCCTAAACACACAGAGTAGACATTTGAGAACCAAAGACAATTCCTCTTTGAAAGGTATATTTGACTTCCAGTCTGGTCAGAATAGTGTAGACCTGCTTCTTCTTATCACCACAAAGTAAAACTATAAGCCCTGGAAATAACTCAAGAGACAGCCAAGGGATATTTTGAAAGGTTGGTATGAAGAATGCAGACTGGCTTGGGAGAACCAGCACAGTGGCAAGGTGTCTTGCAGGCCCTACCAACAGAAGAAGATGACCAAGACTTGGCATTTCCTAGACACCAACTTAGCAATAGAAAGTAGCCCTGGTCAGCTCATTTAACTCCTTTGACTGAAGGAGAGTCCCCCTGAAAACATCCTTCTGAAACTAGCCCAACAGCATCAACAGAAAGAATAGAGCTAGAGAACTGCTAACAATAAACTGGCCAAGAGGTGCTCTCTTTACCTGCCAGACTGGAGCTCACCTGCCCCCAAAAAACCAAGGCTAGTGGAAGGAACTGCAAGAGAGACCCCACCATAACAAGTGGCCCAACCAGAAAACCTCTTTGACTCTGCCCAGAAACTCCATGGCAGCTGGAGGGTACCTGTAGAGAGATCCTGCCACAAGAGCCTGAAAAAGAAAGCAGCTCTCCACCTTCACACACCTAACCCTCTTCTTCTGCACTGGAAGACATTGGGACAATTATCAATATCAGGAATGAAACAGAGGATATCAGAGGATCCCTGGGTGGCTCAGCAGTTTAACGCCTGCCTTAGGACCAGGGCATGATCCTGGAGTCCCGGTATCGAATCCTGCATCAGGCTCCCTGCATGGAGCCTGCTTCTCCCTCTGCCTGTGTCTCTGCCTCTCTCTCTCTCTGGGTCTCTCATGAATAAATAAAGTCTTAAAAAAAAAAGCGGAAAAACCCACTCACATTGGCTTTAAAAGAAAAAAAAAAAAAAAACAGAGGATATCACTACAAATCCTACAATTACTAAAAGGATAATGAAATACAGTGAGCAACATTATGATCATAAATTTGACAACTTAGGAGAAATTAATCTCTTAAAAAACCACAAACTATCAAAATACAACCAAGATGGAAGAGAGGATCCAAATGGCCTTATAATAATTTTAAAAATTGAATTCATAACATGATAGTTTATGAAAAAGAAATATCTAGGTTCAGATGGTTTTACTGGAGAATTCTAGTGAATGCTTAAAGAAGAATTACCACTAATTTCACACAATTTTTTTTCTGAAAATAGAAGAAGGAACAGTTTCCAACTTATTTCATCAGGCTACTATTACTTTAATACCAAACCTAAAGACAGTTCAAGCAAAGAAACTACAGACCAATATCTCTCATGACTTTATTATTTTTTTTGCTCTTCTTTTTTTATCTCTCATGACTTTAGACAAAACAACAACAAGAAAAAACAAAAATGAAACTCCCCACAAAATCCTAACAAATCAAATCTAAAGATTATTTAAAAGAATTATATACCATGACCAAGTGGTTTTATCCTGGGTATGCAAGGCTGGTTCGTTATTCTGATATCAATCAAAATAATCCATCATATTAACAAGGTTGATAAAAATCAAGAAAAATCATATAGCGATATCATTTGACACATAAAAAGCATTTGACAAAACCCAACATTCACTCATGGTAAAAACTTTCACTAAGTTAAGGTACTACCTCACCTTGATAAGCAGCAGTTGTAAAAGTCTTACATCGTAGTTAATGTTGAAGGACTGAATGCTTTCTCCCTAAGATCAGAAACAGGGCAAGGATGTTCACTCTTGCCACTCTTATCCAACATAGTATTGGAACTTCCAGCCACTGCTATAAGTTGAGAAAAAGAAAGAAAAACATATAAATTAGAAATAAAGGAAATCGTTTTTGCCTGCAGATGACATGGTTATCTACGTCAAAAATCCAAAGAAATCCACCAAAGAACCTACCTAGAACTAATAAATGAGTTCAGTAAGGTCAACCAGCCTACATGGTCAACACACAAAAATCAATCTCATTTTTATGTACTAACGACAGCACATGGAACTGGAATTAAAAATACAGTACCATTATAAGAACTCCAAAAATAAAATATTTAAGTGTACACTAAGCAAAATATGTATAGGATCTATATGATGAAAATTACAAAATACTGTGAAAGAAATTTTTTAAAACACCTAAATACATGGAGAGCTATACCATGATTTTAGATTGGAAGATTCAACAGAGTAAAGATTCCAATTCTCCCCAATGGGCTCTATATGTTTAATGCAATTTTTGTCAAAATCCCAGCAAAGTTGGTTTGTAGTCTATCATCTATCTATCTATCTATCTATCTATCTATCTATCTATCATCTATCATCTGACAAGCTTATTTTACCACTTATTTGGAAAGGCATAGGCAGAAGGATAGACACATATATCAGAGAACCCAGAAATAGATCTACACAAATATGCTGACCTAGTTTTTGACAAATGTGCAAAAACAATTTAATGGAGGAAGTACAGCCTTTTTAACAAATGATGCCTGAACAATTGGACATCCACAGGCAAAAGGACAAATCTGGACCTAAGCTTCACACCTTACACAAAAATTAACCCAAAATGGATGATGGATGTAAATCTAAAATACAAAATAATAAAAGTTTTAGAAAAAAATATGAGAAAATTTTGGGAATCTAGGACGAGACAGTTCTTAGACTTGACATAGGAAGTACAATTCACAACAGAAAAAAAAATGGATACATCAGACCTCATCAAAATGAAAACTATTGCTGTATGAGGCCTTATAAAAAGATGAAAAGCTACAGGGACACCTGGGTGGCTCAGCGGTTGAGCACCTGCCTGCAGCTCAGGGTGTGATCCTGGAGTCCCGGGATCGAGTCCCACGTTGGGCTCCCTGCATGGAGCCTGCTTCCTCCTCTGCCTGTGTCTCTGCCTCTCTCTCGGTGTCTCTCATGAATAAATAAATAAAATCTTTAAAAAAAGAGAGAGAGAGAGAAAAGATAAGCTATATAATGGGAGAAAATTTTTACAAACTACATATTCAGTAAATAACTAGATAAATTCAATAAATTCTAGTACCTTAGAATGTATAAAGAATCAAAACCCAACAGGATAGAACCAATCAATCCAATTAGAAAATGGGCAAGTATGTGAGGATTTGTTAATAAATTGTATATATTCATAATGGACTACTATTCAGCAATAAAAATAAAATGCTGAAGCATACATCATGGAAAAATCTCGAGCATCATGTTAATCAAAAAAAAGCCAGAAACAAAGAGTATATACTGTACAATTTTATTATATGGCGTACTAGGACAGGGGAAGCAACTCTATGATACAAATCAGAGTAGTCGTTGTTCGAGGGCATGGTGGGTGGGATTGTCTAGAAAGGGGCACGAAGAAACTTTCTAAGCTGGTGTTAATATTTTCTATCTTGTTCACAGCCTGGATTACATGGGTATGTGCCTTTGTCAACATCCATCAGACTGTACATTTATAATCTGTGCTTGTTATTTCATGTATTAAGAATGCATAAAAAGACAAAACAAACAAACAAACAAAAAAACCCCCAGGAATTACATTTCAAGGTAACTGAAGATGTGTTAAAGTTCAAATTTTTGTCCTTCTGGGGACTCCCGTAAAGATATAGTAGAAAACCACCTGGCTCTTACTAGTTGAGTCATCGCATCCAGTGCACAGCCCAAGGACATAAACCAGAAAAAGTTAAAAAAGAAAAAAGCAAGTACCCTACGAGACAGACTTGGCAACCACAGCGGTTCCCCACATCATGTGTTGTTTTGCCCTGTCCTTCAGGATCACGGCTTTTGTCCTTCTTCCCAGTTAGTCATCAGGTAACCTGTGCCTGTCACCACTCAGCTCCCTGCCTTGTTTATTTCTAGGTTGTCCTGAACACGCTTGTTACTCATTTAATCTTTCTTCCTGTTGTCTCACCATGTCCCAGCAAGCTGTGGCAAGGTTTGTGGACACTTGGTAGACAGGTAGAGAACTCCCCTCAGCTCTGGCAGGCTCACAGCTGTTCTTCTGGCTGGCACCTGCTGAGGAAGGAGTAGAGGCGTCCAAGATGCAGAGACTAGCAGCAGGTAAGCTTTACTGTCAGCCAGGGTACAGGTACGCATGCAAGCCTTGTTCTGATGCCCAAGTCAAATGTGGTTGAGGGGGGAGGAGAGGAGAAGACAAGGAGATCCCAAGCCCGACACAGAAGTATTAATGAATGGTTGGTTTCCCTTAAAAATCCTTTCCACGGTTGTTGGTTGTACCTTTGAAGGATGTCAAACTATCTGACCTATAGCTTTTCTACTAAGTCAAGAGTTGTAAATAAATAAATAAATAAATAAATAAATAAATAAATAAATACACAAGTTGTGTAATCAGAAAGGACCAAATTCAAAGCTTAGATGTGCAAGCTTACTTGTGCATGTCTTTTGGACCAATTATTCAAGCTCTCTGGGCCTCAGTTTCCACATATATCAAATCTAGAATGTGGTACTTACCTGACAGGTTGGCATCAGATTTAAGTGTTAAATACTTATAAAGCATCTAGCTACAATTGCTGGCACGTGACAAGGGTCAAGTAATTAGTTAATTAATTCCATTCAACAATTCATTTACTAATTGATCCTATGTTAATGTATTCAACAATATAAATTGAGAACTGAGTGTATGCTGGGCACTGTTCTAGGGTGCATCAGTGAACACGAAAAGTTCCTGCTTTCATGGGATTTACATTCCATTCGGACAGGCAGGCGATAAACAAGCAAGTGAATAAGCACATAATATAAGGACAGGGAGGAATGAGAGCTGTGAGGGACAGGAAGTGAGGGTAGGGGTACAGAAGGTGGCACAGTGCACTATCTTTTATCGACGTCTCCCTCTGTGAAGGTTACAATACAATAGGGACCTAACTGATGAAAAGGAGCAGTCTACTGGAAATCTGTTACTCCTTTTCCCCTTTTTTCCTAGAACAGTTATTGACAGCCAGAAACTTCCCAAGCATGCAGACCCCAGGCAAGGGACTGCTCAGGTAATGATAACCATCTCTATGTGCATGGTCCTAGACCAAAACACACACATTTCTTCATCAATTTCCTTCTTCTACAAGCCCCATCAGTAACTATATGGAATATTTTTTTTCTTTTTTTAAAAGATTTTATTTATTTTTGAGAGAGAGGGAGAGCGAACATGAATGGGGGAAGGGGCAGAGGCAGAGGGAGAGGGAGGATCTCAAGCAGACTCCACACTGAGTGCAGAGCCTGACTCGGGGCTCAATCCCAGGACCCTGAGATCATGACCTGGGCTGAAATCAAGAGTTGGATGCCTAACCAATGGAGCCATCCAGGCACCCCTAGAATATTTTCAAAATGAATAGTATTGATATGTCAAAAAAACAACAAAAACGATACCCTGAGAATGTTTGTACAAAGAGAGGAGCAGTTTAGGCCCTTTTTCTGGCGAACGTGGAAAGGTATCAATGAGAAAGAGAGTTGGGTGAGGTGTTCTGAAAAGGACTGAGCTGCTTCTTTGTAAAGTTTATGTGCAGCACCCCCGCCCCCCCCAAAAACCCCATCCCACATGAAGAGCCCTGCCAAGCAAGGAGCCAGAATGAGGCCTATATTTTAATACTTTGGAGAGCTCGGAACTTGGACCCATTACAGATGACAACTCTGGCTCTTGGACACTCTTAAGTGCTTAACATTCAGTATCAGAAGTCAAGATACTCCAACCATTAGTTAGAAGTAAGCTCTGCTGGCTCTACCTTGCTTCTTTGCACAAGGACTCAGTGTGGTGTCATCATGCAGAAAGGCCCCAAATTCACAACAATGTTCAAACTCATGGGAGATTGCCAGACGCTGCTAATCAAAAGTCAGGAGTATTGACATCAAGTTTTTTGGTCTATGACAGTGTTGTCTAAGGGATACTTAGGTCATCCCTTCACTTAACCAGGAAATTATTCCTTCTGTCTCTAACTCAAATAAACCCGGGTCACCTCGTTGTCGGTTTCATCACTGTATTACACCCAAAGAGAACTATCAGTTTAATATTCCTCCCAAAGTAGTGAAAAGCAATGTAAATCTTTTTTTTAAAAAAAGATTTTATTTATTTATTTATAAGAGACACACACACACAGAGTCAGAGACACAGGCAGAGGGAGAAGCAGGTTCCATGCAGGGAGCCCGATGCGGGACTCGATCCCAGGACCCAGGGATCACGACCTGAGCCAAAGGCAGATGCCCAACCACTGAGCCACCCAGGCGCCCCAGCAATGTAAATCTTTACTGAAGTTGCTTGAGGAAATGTTAACAGGGAAATGCATTATAAAGCGTACTATACATGTCTCTAAGGATCCTCTCTAGCTTCATTCTATTTTTACCATATTTGGGACAGAATTTCACTAAAGAAGGGGCTCTTGGGACACCTGGGTGGCTCAGTGGTTGAGCATCTGCCTTGGCTCAGGGCATGATCCTGGGGTCCTGGGATCGAGTCCTGCATCGGGCTCCCTGCATGGAGCCTGCTTCTCCCTCTGCCTGTGTCTCTACCTCTCTCTCTCTTTCTGTGTCTCTCATGAATAAATAAATAAAAACTTTAAAAGAAATGGGGGGCTCCTTCCCCTAAAAATCTCTTTTCTTTTCCTTCTCTTCTGCAGCTTTTTCTTGGCTTCTCCCTCTTTCCCACTCTCTCCCCTTAATTTCACCTTTGTAATCAATTATATTTATTTGAGTTCCAGGCCCATGCTGATGGAAACCAATCTGGCTTTTCCCCGATGCTTGACTTTTTTTTTTTAATTTTTAAAGATTTTATTTATTTGAGAGAGAGAGAGAGAGAGCCCGTGAGAGAGCTAGCACAAGGGAGGGGAGGGGCAGAGGGAGAAGCAGCAGCAGACTCCCCATTGAGCAGAGAGCCAGGGCTCCATCCCAGGACTCTGGGATCATGACCTGAGCTGAAGGCAGGTGCTTCCCCAACTGGGCCACCCAGGTGCCCCACATCCTTCTAATTTAGTCATTCTTCCCATGACCTTGATCTCTCCAACAATAACCTAGGCCCCAGCTCCATGATCAGGGAAGAATATTGCCTTCTTCACCAGAGAGTGTGATGGGAAAAAGCTGTGAATACATGCACGATATAGTATTGTTCTTGAAATTAATTCTGTAAAATTTTTTGAGGGCCTACTCTGTTCAGCACAGGACATTCAGTGGTGAGCAAAACATAAGGCCTTTTCCCAAGGATCTTAAGTCTTATGAGGCAGACAGACAAGTTTGTAAACTTGAGGTTTTCAACCACAGTGCTGTTCAACATTCACAAGTGAGCTACGGATTTTTACTTTTTTTCCCTTTTTAAAAATTTTATTCATTTGACAGAGAGTGAGCAAGCAAGTAGGGACAGAGGTAGGCAGAAGGAGAGAGAAGCAGGCTCCCCCCAGAGCAGAGAGCCCGATGCGGAGCTCGATCCCAGGACCCAGGGATCATGACCTGAGCGAAAGGCACACGCTTAAGCAACTGAGCCACCCAGGCACCCCCTAGAAATGTTAAAGTCCCAAAAATGAGGATACTAGTTGCTGAAGGGTGGTATATGACAAGAACGTTCCTTCATGCTGCGGATGTCAATACGGTTGCTTTGGAAGACAGTTTAGCAGTTTTTCCCAAGGCTAAATAAATCTCACCTGATGGTCCAACAATCACACTTCTAGTGTCTAGACAACGGCTTTGAAAAAACTGTTTCCACACACAAACTAGCATGCCATTTTGCACGGCGAGCTACGGATTTTTTTTTATCTTTGTTATATGTGAGGATACAAGCTGTCCCTGTGATGCCAGTCAGATGGAATTGGACTTGGAAGGTCTTAGACTAAGACATATGATTGCGAGCCGGGTGCCACCTACTTAGGGTAGATGACACAGGTAGGGGCATAATGTGAAGCTGGGGCCATAATCAGAGGTCTGGTGACTGACTCGTGGGAGAAATCTGCCCCGTGCACGTGTAAGAGGGTAGGCAGGGAGGAAACAGCTCTATCCAAATGGTAAAACAGTGCTGAGGGGTGTCCGAATGAAGAAAGCAGTGACCGTAGGTCCTTCTACAGATACTGAGATATTGTTCCTCGATCTTCAAATGGCTGAGCCAGAATTTGCACACAGCACCCTCTGACTTCCAAGCATGACTACTTCCCACGCTTTCTTGATTGCCACACATGGCACGTTTCTTGGTGGCAGAAACAGATGTGAGTGAGCAGGTCTCTCCTTGTGCTATTTCTTTCAGCAGCTAGAACGTCAGGAATGTTTTCTGAACGTCTCTTTCTATAAAATGAAGTTTGTTTCTGTTGGCTTGGCACCTAAGAGCCCTCTGGGAGTTTCTCCCACTCATTATCCTAAAATGCATAACAGCAACAGCTGGGGAGGTGGCAGCCAGAGGTTTGCGTTCCCGGCTTGGCCGTGTCTGGAGGAGACTGGGTCTGCCCAGAGTGGAGCTGCTGCTTTGTTCCAGAGCACTCTGCTATTTTTGGCTCTGACACAACATCAAAGGCTGTGCTGATTTTCTGTGCTGATTTCTCCCACGTATATTATTCCCTTTCCATACAACGTCCACTGTCCTTCCTGCTTGGTTTTGGTTAACAGCATTCTACCTAGGTATAGATCTAGTTAGTACACATGTTGATCAAGAGCCATTTTAGTTGTCTTCTCCAGTCCTTTAAAAATACTCCCCTGGGTGACAAAGTGAAGGGCCCCGTGAAAACAAAAGAAATAAGCACACAAAGAGTGAAGAAGGAAGCACCTTACCAGGTGCTAAGTGAAGGCACAACATAAGGCCAGGGCCACTCCCCAGCCCTCTTAGGATTAAAGTGAGACATCCACCCCCTTTCCCTTTGGCCTCTTTCTAGCCAATAGTGATGGAGCACCTGCCAAAGGTGCATGGTGCTGTGAGGGGCTTAGTTTCTGGAGGGCTAAGCAATTCCTGACTTCCTGCTGTGGATTCAGCCTCAGAGGCAGAACCTGCTTGTCCCTCTCCACTTCAAAATACTAACTGGCTCTCCACTATGCAGAAAGGAGGCTTCCAGACAGAGCGGAGTCAAAAAGCGCCCTTTCTTCAAAAGATATTTTAGCCCAAGCTCTGAGAAATCTGCATCCATAGAGTGGAATGAGAGACCACCTCACACCAGTGGGAATGGTGAAAATTAACAAGGCAGGAAACAACAGATGTTGGAGAGGATGTGGAGAACGGGGGAACCTCTTGCACTGTTGGTGGGAATGGGAACTGGTGCAGCCACTCTGGAAAACAGGGTGGAGGTTCCTCAAAGAGTTAAAAATAGAGCTGACCTACGACCCAGCAATTGCCCTGCTGGGGATTTACCCCAAAGATAAGATGCAGTGAAACAGCAAGACACCTGCACCCCAATGTTTATAGCAGCAATGTCCACAATAGCCAAACTGTGGAAGGAGTCTCGGTGTCCATCGAAAGATGAATGGATAAAGAAGATGTGGTCTATGTATACAATGGAATATTCCTCAGCCATCAGAAATGACAAATACTCACCATTTGCTTCGACGTGGATGGAAATGGAGGGTATTATGCTGAGTGAAGTAAGTCAATCAGAGAGAGACAAACATTATACGGTCTCATTCATTTGGGGAATATAAAAATTAGTGAAAGGGAATAAAGGGAAAGGAAAGAAAATGAGTGAAAATATCAGTGAGGGTGACAAAACACGAGAGACACCTAACTCTGGGAAATGAACAAGGGGTGGTGGGGGTGACTGGATGACGGGCACTGAGGGGGGCACTTGGCGGGATGAGCACTGGGTGTTATGCTAAATGCTGGCAAATTGAACTCCAATAAAAAAAAATTAAAAAGAAAAAGAAAAAAGCAAGGCAGCTCTGGTTGCTATCAGGAAAAAGAATGTCACCCACCACCCCTGCTGTCCCTTCCCCTCCATGGGGCTCCAGAGCTCTGCCAAAGCAGGATTTAATAAAAATGCCAAAATCCTTAGGTGACTCTAAAACATCTGCAACATCTGGTTCCTAACAACGTGTCTGCATCGTCCCCGCTCTGCATTCCTGACACTGTGAAGTCTGAACCTCCTACGTGAAGACTCCTATAGGTCACTAGCTCGCCCCCACCCTGCCCCCGTGGCCTTGATGTGATGCTTATTGAATGAATGCATGACGGCATGACCAACTGTAAACGAACTAGAGGAGTATGTACATGAAAAGACAGACACAGTGTGAAGCCAGCTTTCAAAGGGCAAACAATTTAGTCCATAGAAAAGGGCATGAACATGTTAAGAAAATGGTTAGTAGTCAACTGGGTGGAAGCCCCTGTTTTCAAAGGCAAAAGCCAGTCCGAGGATAACCTTCTGGAAGGAAATGGCACTGGGAGCTTCTCAAAGGATGTGTTAGGATTGGGTGGGGTAGGAGGAAGGCCGTGGAGGCGAGGACCAGCAATGCCATTTCATGATTGGGGAGGGGAGTATAGGGTCTGGCAGGAAGGGAGGGTGGGCACTGGGAGGAACGGGGGATCAGTGTGAACAGAAATGCTGGGGCAAAACTGTAGAGGGCATGGCAAATCAGGGAGCAGAATTAGGTGTGATTTGATTTGCAGTTGGGGAACCATCTCCTAGGAGAACTAAGAGAGTGATATGTTAAAAGCAGTAAATGAAGATCTCGAGGAGAGGCATCACAGGATTCAAGCCGTAGGCTAAGAAAATGAGCTTTAGCAGCTTCCCCTGATGAGTAGCAAGAAGGCTGCTCTAATAATGAACGAGCTCTCCTCTTTGCCGCGGATAAAGGAGTGTATATGCCGACACTCAACTTCAGAAACTCCCACACCATTCGCAGCAAAAGCTGACACGAGTTCTCTTGGCCCTTCTTGTGCAGATGAAAGCATCCCAATGTTGGGCTTAAAACGAGTTCGTATGTTTGCAAACAAGCGCATGTGGAACAAAAATACATAAATAAAGCATTCCCACTGTTTCACAAACTCAATGACAGTGTCTAGATTCACTCTATTTTTAAATTCCATTTGTACACCCAAAGTTATGGCAGTTTTACATTTTATCAACTTCGATTTTTAAGCCTTGCAGATAGAAGTGTGCTGGTCTCTGCACCAGCTTTGGGGCAGTAGTAGGTGCCGTGTGTAGTCTGCGTACTTTCTAAGTCACTGACCTTTCCCACCCCTCCTTCAGCTTCAAAATGCAAGTGACCTGAAGATATATATTCTTTGTAACACCTCACAGTGCCCAGCTCGGGGCTCTGGATATGCAACTCTCAGACTGTGTTTCCAGAAGGTTCGCTCTGCCTTTGCAGAGATTGCTGCCCTTCTTGCTTAATTGCCTGTGGATCACGCTGTTTGAAGAAGGGGCAGAAGCTGGTAGCTATACTTGGGGAGAACAGAGCAGAAGGTATTGAGCCTTCGAATCACTCTTCTACACCTGAAACCAATGTAACATTGTGTGTCAATAATACCTCAATTAAAAAAAATAATAAAGAGAAAGAACAAAAAATGAAAACAAAATAAGATAAAAATAAAAAAATAAAGAGAAAGAACAAGTACAGAGAAAAAAAAAAAAGAAGGGGCTTCTGGTTTTCTTCTCCAATTTTGTGTCACCAGTGATGGATTAGCATCACCCTGTCACATCGTCGCACTAATTTTTTCCCTTCCTGTTTTGCTTTTGGGGCTCATCTGCTTCATTGCCATGTTAATTTGAAAGAGAAAGGGATTGCAGTAAAGGAACAATGGAATCAACAAGTCTAATATATGTATCAGACAAATTCCTAAAGTGCTCTTCTCTGAGGCAGAATTTGCACACAGAAAATTTACATTCATTAGGCTAAAGGCAGAGCGTGTCAAACCAGTTGCAGGTTTAATAGAGAGGTCAGACCCTTTCCTCTCTGTCATTCCTACTGAAGACATCATTAGAGCTACGGTAAAATGAGAGAATGTCACAGAATGTCAGCCTAGTCATAGTGCAACTGTTCTTTTTTCATTAGTGACTCAGCTGGTTGCTATGGCAACCCCACTCTAGATTCAAGGATACTAGGGCTGATGCTCTCTGCCTCTATTTTCAGTTAGGATAAATTGTGCTCCCACCTCATGGGCTCCTGCCATGATATTTATATTTGGGTCATGATAATAAAGCCAGTTGGAAATATGTCTGTTGAAATTCTAGCCAGGCAGAGAGGCTTCTCACTAAAAGGGAGAGTGAATATAGGATTTCTAGGTTTGATTTGAGCACCAATTATCCTCTGGGTGGGTAGGTATTCCCTTTGCCCTGTCTCGTGGGGAGACTGTAGACCTCTCGAGTACTTCTTCTGCACATTCCTTGGGCTGATTCCAGAAAAATTCGGCAGTCTACTTTCAGTGTCCCTTTCTGACTCACCCAGGGGTTCATCTATTTAAATGCTTTTTAAAATTTTCTGAGTGGGCTCAGTACCACTTCATTTATTCACTCATTTATTAATTGCAGAGTAATTATAAGGGGCCAAGCGCTGTTTTCACTAGTACGTTTAGCCGCTGTTTGTACTTAAGCTATTCAGAAGAGCTAGACACAGGGGGCAGAGAGGGAAGCAGGTTTTAGAAGAAAATGCCTGGAAACCCATGTGGTGCAGCACGTTTTAGTTGAGGTATGGACATGTTTTGAAAGTTCAGAGGAAGAAGAGAGTCACTCTGCCTGGATGAGTTGGTAGATGCTTCCAAGAAAAGGTGATGTTTAAGTTGGAGTCTTAATGAAAGTGTTCTCTAGTTGAATGCCTCAGTAATTCAGAGCTGAGGTTAGCCTGAAGGATTTTTGTTACAGCAAAGCAGCGAAGTGTTATTTCGTTGAAAGTCTGCTTGCTCTCAAAAAAAAAAAAAAAAAAAAAAAAAGAAAGAAAAAGAAAAAGAAAAGTCTGCTTGCTCTTTAAATGTATCTTCATACTCTTGAACACAAAATATTTTCTGGCAACCAGGATGGGACTCTGTTTAAAATAGAGAAAAAGAAAGAAATCCGGAAAACAAAGCAAGCTTCAGAAAACAGCCTTTGGAATCAAAGCAGACCCAAGTGAAAAAGTCAATTTGAAGATTTTGTTGTCCACTAACCTTTTCCCTGGAATTGATATATTTTGAGAGGCATCCATTATATTTCCCGAGCAAACAATCAGATGCTGAACAAAAGTGTTCTATGCTCCTTATAGTTGGTGAGACATAAAAGGATACCTCACTGGACCTATTTCCTATAAAACTAAGGTATTTGGTGATCCTGTGGGATTAATAAAAGCATATCTCTCTCTTGCATATTAATAATTGTTCAGAAGTAAGAGGTAAGAGGCTAACAAAGTTATTGTGTTGAAGACAGTATTCTTTATGAAATGTATCACAAAACAGAGCCTCTTGATGGAACCAAATTGATATTTATAATGGTCTGAGAAAGTCCTTTCCTACTGAGCCTGCATCACTACAGAGCTCAGAAATTCAAGCCGCACCTTCACATTGAGTATTCTCCACAGCCTGCTGACAGCAGAATGCTGCCAACACGATCAGTAAAATACAAGAAACATACATCTCCATATCTGCGGATCAGATCGTGACACAGGTCTGTGTAGGCTCGAGAGGTCTCACCAATGTCCTCTGCCCAGACCCCTGAACAGGGAAGGCAGGTGTGGTACAGGGAGGGAGCAGGCTCCTTGCCAAATGGCATTCTTTAAAATACAATTAATAGCATCACTAGTATACTGCAATCTTTAAAAAGACATGGGTCACCTGGCTGGCTCAGTCAGTAGAGCATGTGACTCTTGATCTCAGGGTTGTGAGTTCAAGTCCCATGTTGGACACAGGGCTAATGTAAAAAAAATTAAAAAATAAAACATACCTACATATTTGTGTAGGTAGTACATTTAGTATGCTACAAAATTCAAGTATCTAAATCTAACACAGTAACAAGGATGCCTCACTCTCACTTCCAACAGTTCAACAGTTCACTGTCTTGGAGAAAATCACCATTGCCAATCTTGTGTCTTCTTCCAGGGAACCCAATGTTCACACACACATACAAACATTTGTGGAAATAATATACGACTATGCACACTCGTTGCACCTTAATTTTTTTCACCTAAAGATCTTTCTTGGACATTGTTCCATATACCAAATGAGCGAAGTCATTTTTTTAATGAGCCAAATGGTACTCCATGGAATGGAGGTAACATAAGCATTTAACCAATTCCATTTTAATGAACATTGTCTTAGTCCATCTGGGCGGCTATAACAAAATGCCCTGGAACTGGGCAGCTTATGAGCGTCGGCAATTTATTCTAGGAAATATATATCCTAGGAGCTAAAAGTCCAAGGCCAGGATGTCACCACAGTGGAGAATCATAGCCTCTCACCCAATCTCTGACCTAAGTTAATTTGTAAATCCCAAAGACCTTCATTGGAGGGGAGTCTGGATCTCATTTTATTGAAGATTGGAAATACAGAATGTAAATCTTTCTCCTAGACTTTACCAAAGAACCTAAAATTACTGTACATTGGATAAGAGGAAATTTCCAGACTTGGGGAGAATACTAGACATTGGCTCTGAATTGTCTAATTCCTGGGGTCCCAAAATTCCACTGTGACCATCAGTTAAAGTGAGGCTATGCTTGCTGGTTCTATTGATGGGACTTTAGCTCAAGTTGACTAAATCTGTACCAAGTTGGTCCAAGGACTTCCCTTTTATTTACTCAGTTCCTGAATGTATAATTAGAACAGACATACAGGGCAACTAGTAGAATCCCCATGTTGAATCTTAGGCGCTGGAATTACCTTCCACTTCCTACTAAGATAGTGAACCCAAACTAATATGGTATCAAAGACTTGGAAGAAGTAGGGTAGCAACCTATAATAACTCCTTTTGGCTCACCGGTTTTGTTTGTGAAGTCAGATAGATCTTGGAGAATGACTATGGACCATTTTAAACTTAATCAGGGAGTGACTCCAATCACAATTGCTGTCCTGGATGTAACGTCTTCACTAATCAAATTAACATGATCTATGGCACTTGATTTCCAACTTCAACCTGGAAAAGTCCCTCTTCTCCATAATAATTTGCAAGGACCTCATGAAGCAGTTTGATTTTACTTTGGTAAAGTGACATAGTTCACTTTCATAGCCTTGCCTCAGAGCTATTTCAGTTCTCCAGCTCCTTGTTATATAATGCAGTTCATAGAGATCTTGATTAAATTGACATTTCACAAAACACACTAGTCTACTACATTGACAACACTATGCTAATTGGGTCTGATAAGCAGGTAATAGCAAGCATTTCAGATGACTTAGGAAGACACATGAAAACTAAAGAGTGGGAGATAAACCCCACAACTCAGAAGCCCATGACTTCATTGAAATTTCTGAGTTCACTGATCTTGGGAGTGTTGGGATATCTATTCCAAGATGAAATACAAGTGGCTGCACCTTATACTCATGCCATAAAAAGAGGTATGATGCTTGATAGTCTTTTTTTAAAATTTTGCAGGCAATATATGCTAGTTTGATCAATCTATTAGGTCCACTAATGTTTATAGTATATATAGCAAATGGAGATGCCATATGGACCTTCTAGCAAGCCCCAGAAATAGAGAGTCACAGTGAAGACTCTTAAAATTTTAGAGCAAATTTTTTTCAGGTAACTATTTTCATTTTGAGAAACTACTTCTGGCTTTCTTATAAGCCTTGGTAGAGAGATTGAATCCAGGAACATGAGGAAACCATGTGTCCTGAGCTTTCCATCATGAATTGGGTGTTTCTGATTCACTTAGCCATACGGTTGAGTGTGTAGAGAAGCAATGTATCATCAAGTGGAAATGAAATATAAGAGACCAAGCTTGAAAAGATCCAAGTAAGCTGAATAGGTAACTCAGAAACATTTAACAGTGGCTATTATTGCATGGTTTCTTCTCTCTCAGTTCATGACTTTGGTCATCTGGGATGTTCCTAAAACCCAACTATCTAGGGAAGAAAAAAGAATCCAGGTTTACTGATAGGTCTGCACATGATGTTGCTATGACCCCAAATGCACAGCAGCAGTACTATAGTCACTCTCAGGAATAACCACAGGACAGTAGTGAAGGAAAATCAGTAATAGTGGGCAGAGCTATAAGCAGTAAATTTAGTTGTACACTTTGCCAGTACTAAGAAATGGTCAGAAAAATGGATGTATTCATCAGCAGTGGTTAGCTTTTTGGCTGATTGTCAGCAACTTGGAAGAAACAAGATTGGCAGATTGGTGACAAAGAAGTCTGGGGGAAGAGATACAAAGCTGAACTAAAAATCATGAATGGGCCAAAACAAAAAAAAATTTAAAAAATTTTTTTAAAAATGGGCCAAAACAGTGAAGATACAATGCCCTGAGTAAACGGTCATCAAAGAAGGCCCTCAATAATCAGGTGAAGGAAATGACACAGTCTGCATACCAGCTTCTTTCCCCAGCCACTTCAGGACTTGCTCAGTAGGCCTGTGGGGTAAGTGGCATGGATAGAAACAATGCACAGACTTAACAATATGGACTTTCTCTTACTAAGGTCGTCCTGGCTACACTACTGCTGACTGTGATGTGTGATATACAGTTGGCAAGTAAACATGTAAAAAGACGTTCAGCATCATTTGTCATTAGGCAACTGCAAATTAAAACAGCTATCAGATACCACTACACAGCTATTAGAATCACTAGAATTCCAAAATGGACAACATCAAACACTGATGATGATATGCAACACTAAGGACCTCTTTTATTGCTGGTGAGAATGCAAAATGCAGCCCACTTAGGAAAAAACTGTTTGACGTTCTAAGGCAAAACTAAACATAGTCTTGCCTTAACATATTGTCTACCAATTGCACTCCTAGGTATATTTACTCAGTTGAGTTTAAAGCATGTCCACACACGAATGTCTATAGCAATTGTATTCATAATCACTCAAAACTGGAAGCAACCCAGATGTGCTTCAATACATAAATGGATAAACTTTGGAACATCCATACAATGAAATATTGTTCTACAGTGTAATTGAAAAATGGAACCTACCAGGCCACAAAGAGACCTGGAAGAACCATAAATCATATTCCCAAGGGAAAGAAACCAGTCCAAAATGGCCATATAGTCTATAATTCCAATTTCATGACATTCTGGAAAAGCAAAACTATATAGAAAATAAGAAAAATCACTGGTTGCCAGGGGTTTGGAAGAGGAGAGAAGATTGAATAGGTGAAATGCAGGGATTTTTAGGGGAGTGGAACTGTTCTTTATGATGCTGGACTGGTGGATACATGGCATTACGTGTTTGTTAAATTCTATAGAATTTTATGACATAAAGAACAAACCTTAATTTATAAAGGAAAAATCATTTAGGAGGTCAGGGGATCTTGAGATAGAACGCAGACTGTGGCAAGAGAATCTAGATGTATTACAAATGTGTGAAGTAACCTCAAAGGAAGGGTTGAAGGGAAAGGTGTTGACCTAAATAACTTTGGAAATGAATGGTATTTTAAAGACTAAAGGTGAAAATAACAGTACATAACTCATAACTGACTGGAGTCAAAATTTTCTCCATGCAGGTATGGATTAATAATTCTGTTACTGCTAGATGTGTGTACTGGAACTAAAAATTAAGTAAATGGATGGCCAATGGTGGGACCTAGGCTTTGCACTGTTGGACTAGAAAAATACAGATTAGCAAGAGGAATGGGCTAGAATAATCCATTTGGTTAGGGAGACATCAGTAAGAACTCATGTTAAATTTAATACACAGATGATTACATATAAAATATTTATAGATACATGTATAGATGCACATGTTAGTAAACATACATAATTTCTTTGCTTTGTCAGCTGAGAGGATCTAACACTGTTGATGATCTGCTAGATGTGTCCTCTGCTAACGTGAGGACACCTAGCACCCAGATCTTGCCTTCCAGTGCCATTCTCCAATAAAAGGAAACAGGGCTTCTTGAAGAAAAGGCTGTTTCTAGGACTAGAGCAGGAAGCAGACAAGATGAGCTTAGAGCACCTTGGCAGTTTATAGTGCCAGAAATAAGGAAGTGCTCAAAATCAAATAACCACATTGATGTGTGGTAAAAGGGCACAGGAGCCAAGTGAAAGAGCTCCCAATAGTCAAAGCTGGAACAATTCAAGCTACAAAATAAATAAAGTCAGATTGAATTTTAACCCAAAATATAAAATAGGTATTAATGAGCCCATACTGATACAAAGAGATGATTAAATAAGTGAGAGAGAAGAGACCAATCTTTCATAAAGAAAATTTTCAGATAAATTACATAGATGCTACTTTCTAAAACAGATGCAGCAGTGGAACTCCCACTCTTTGTGTGGGTTCTCTGTATTGTGACTTCCTCCCAAGGAGTACAGTATAGAAAGGGAACAAAAAAAGTAACGTTACAGTGGAGAAACCTGAAAAATGCTACTTCAGTCAGGTGATCAAGGACAATACCTTCAGTGATGAATAATATTGACAGTAGACAACCTTGGTATAATGTGATGAAAAAAAATGTCACTTTACCTTTGCGCTCTTTTTCCCAAAAATGCATAACCCCAGTCTAGTCAGAGAAAACTATCAATTTCCAGTAGAAGAGCATTCAACGATATACATGACCAGTACTCTTCAAAACTGTAAAGCTCATGAAAAATAAGGACAGTCTGAGAAAGTATCACTAAGCTAAGAGGAGTCTAAGGAAACCTGAGAACTGCAAGTTATGTAGTATTTTGGATAAGATCCTGAAATTGGGTAAGGACATTAGGCAAAAACTCAGGAAATCTGAATAAACTATGGTTTTTAGTTAATAAATTAATGACATACCAATGACCAATACCAATATGTAACCAACATACCAATATGTTTTCATTAATTATGACAAATGAGCCATACAAATATAAGAGTCAATAATAGGGGAAATTGAGTGAGGGGAGATATATAAGATCTTTCTGTACTATTTTTTGTTTTTGTTTTTGTTTTTTGTAAATCTAAAACAGTTCTAAAAGTAAAGTCAATTAATAAAAAATACTGGGAGAAAAAAATGAATGTGAAATAAATCCTTTTTTGAGGCTTACAAAATCTGAAAGAATCCAACATCAGACATGCATTACAAAAAAATGTCAAAGAAAATCTTTTAAGCAGAAGGAAAATGATACCAGATGGAAATCCAGATCCATACAAAGGAACGAAAAGCATCAGAAATGATAACTCATGTGGGTTGAACTTTTCCTTATTATTTTAAGGCTCTTTAAAAATAATTGACTGCTTGAAACAAAAATAAAAACAATGTATTGTGGAGTTAGTAATATATGTACAAATTTTATGCCAACAATACAGCATAAAGGCCAGGAGGGTAGAGATGGGAATAAATTGTTGTAATTTTTTATTCTATACATATTTAAAGGTACACTGTGATAAGATAAAGATGCACATTATAAATCCTAAAACAACCATTAAAATAACAGGTGTTATGACTAATCAGCCAAAAAAAATTAAGTAATAAAAATATTCAATTAACCCATGAATAAGCAGAAAAAAGTTAAAGAAAAAGTAACACAAAACAGATGGGTCAAAATAGAAAATAAAGTGGTGGATTTAAATCCAATGATCTTGGTATTCACATTAAGTGTAAATGGTGCAAATACATCAATTAAAGGCAGAGATTGTCAGATTGTATAAAAAAAAAGGAAGACTAAACTTTTAATATAAAAACATAAACAGGTTAAAAGTAAAAAGGTGGAAAATGAGATAACATGTTAACATAAATCAAAAGAAAGCTGAAATGGCTAGACTAATATCAAGGTGGATTTCAGAGCAAGGACCATCACTCAGAATAAAGTATTCTCAATAGTGAGAAGGGAGGGGGTTAATGAATCAACACTATAGATAATTCCAAACATTTCAGAACCAAATAACAGAATATAAACTATCACTATCCTACTTTCTCATTTTCAAACAATTGGAATGATATAAGGATTGCACTATCTATTCAAACAGGCTTGTGTGTTGTCTCAAGACTTTGACGCTCAAGTTTTACTGTTTTTTTTTTCATCCATTCAATATATTACTCAATTTTGAACACCATGAGTCATACAGCTGAATTTTTAAAAGGGTGATAGTTTGACATTTGCTATGATTGTCTTCATGCATATTTTATGAGAAAATACAAATAACAGAGAACAGAGTCTACATTTACTTTAACTGCAAATGTTAGTGGTTAATGGGACCAATCAGGAAGGAGCATTATAATGAAAGTTCTGTGGTCTTTTTCATATAAAATTCAGAATGATGTGGTGTCCCATATTGACCAAATATGAAGAGCTTCCTCTTAGGGTAACATGACAGCAGCAGAACCATTTGAAACAGTGCCTCTATGAGTCACTTGATATTGATTTTTCATCTTCACTTCCTGAGGATTTTTAAAGGCCCCAATCTGCCAGAGTGCAGTAACTTGTAACTTGATATTTTTGTCCGATGGTGGGAAAGAGACAATATCTCAAAGGTCATTCCATTTCTGATTGGAAGATCTTATAGCTGAGAGAGGTATGGGAGGTCTTATATGTGACCAATGATGTGGTAATCCAATACTATACTCTTTTTTGTTCCTTTTGATTTCAAAAGACCCATGTTGCAAAGTTTCAGGTTGAGGTTAGTCCAGGATCATTTAGCTATTTGAACATTTCCTAGTTTGTATGCTGATTCTGATTATATTATCAATTCAGAAACTCAAGAGATATTCCAAAGTTTAATATTTTCCAATCCTTCTTAGGCTATCAGCTATAAGATATTTGCTGGCCCAGTGTTTGTTATTATTAGTCTACCTGCTTTTAAGTGAGTTCCAAAGCAAGTAGGTTTCCAAAAGACTTTACAACCATTATCTTTTCTAGCAGATGAATATAGGATAATAATTATCCTTCTATAAACAGGTATAATATAAGGACCATACCCACATATCCTTATATAATTTCATACTTACATCAATTACCATTCACTGACCTACTTTTCTGAACACTTCAAACCAATGGGTAATTGTCCCTTCAAAGAATCAAAACGTCCATCCCTAAAACCCGACACTATTCTTCCCAACTTCTGTGGTTGAAAGGACTCACTGAAGGGCTTGATGACCCTAGTTTGTCTAGTGAAGTATTTCTCTCTTGCTGACTATGGCTGTTTAATCACTGCTTGCCTTGTGTGTAGGCTCTATGATCTGAAGAGTTGGCAGAGGGAGGAAGGAAAGGACAGAGAAAATCTCTGCTTACTAGAATGGCTGAGAAGAAAGAGGTCAAGTGGGCGAGAGGGTTGGAAGAGTGAAATATCCTCCAGGGAGATATATTAGAGGAAGGGCTGAGGTATCAGTGGAGACATAAAGGAAGGTCAGTGGCAATCAGATTACTCCTAGAAGTGGCACCTTCCAAAACAAAGGAAAAGAAAGTCATCTACCCACTGTTGCTACTCTTTCATTTCCCTGCTACTTCCAAGATGGCAGAGTCTTTGGGTAACAGGGAAGAAAGAGAAATGAGAAGTTAACCTCTTTGGAGAGGAAATGAGTCATTTGCTATGAGAGTTGAAAAGATAAGGAATTTTTTTTTTATTCTTCTTGTGCTGCTCACAGAAATAAAATAAACAAAGTGTTTTAATAAGTTGCCATCTCAAGGCCATCAATGGCTCATCATACACATATGTGACTCCAGTAGTACAAATTAGATGGCTTTTTAAAACCATAGCACAATTGAAGGGGAACAGAGAGTACTTGGAAAGCCTAAGTGGGGGGAGAATGGCTTGCATATTGTTCCCACTAGAGAAAAATATGCTTAGACATTTTTATATAATCTGCTGAAAAAGAGACAGGTTGGTTTTATGTCTTTTATTAAAGAAGCCAGTTCAAATCCAGTTCTGAGAGAGCCTTTTGGGGGAAGTGAAGCATGGTGATGGAGTCAGGTTAAGAGTATGTGGGACAGACCTCAGCAAAGGTAGGCTTCCATCTGGCATGAGGCCAACAAACCAGTTGTTAGGGGAAGTTTGACTGCTCTAGCCACTATCTTGAAAACTTCTCTTCGTTGGAAGAAGGCTCCATGTCTTATTCATATTTGTATTTCCCTGAGACCTTTTATATACTATGTGCTACATTTGAGCAATGAGTATATTTAGAGTGTATGAGAGCCTTCCAGGTCTCATGAAAGAAGCTAGGTTGATTTAGTAACTTTTGTCAGTAAGAAAGGGATTGTAAGTTCCCATTCCAGCCCCATATCTGACTTACATATATGGTAAATCACATTTTTTATAAAAAAAATGTTCATATTGTTACAAACATCCTTCCACCAGAAAGTCAGACCCTTACTCAGTCTACTATTTGGGGGTGGGTGGGAGACTTCCTGTGGCATTATCCCAAATTATTGTTAGAAGTTTATGTTCTTCTAATGTTGTACAGATTTGATATGACAGACCCCAAAAAAGAATTAGAGATAGGTAATGGATATACAGAAAGAAAAACGTATCATCACTCCTATAACCCATCAATTTTCTTCAAATCACTTCTTCCTTACTTTCCTCTTTTATAATTACATCTCCTTAATTCACTCATTAATCCACAACCGTCCACTTGCAGCTCCATTGCTCCACTAAATCTGCTCTGCAAAGACATCATTGCCCCCTCCATGGCCAGATATAACAAACATGTCTACAGCCTCATGTATTCAATTTTCACTGGGCTTGGACACTGCTGGTCTACCCTCTTCCTCTTCCTCTGCCTCCTCTTCCTTTTTTTTTTTTTTTTTTAATGTCAGGTTATTTGGTTAAAAGATCTAAACATTAAAAAAGAGATTTAAACATTAAAAAGAGTCTATCATTGAAAACAACAAACAAAAAGAGCATATATAGTTGCCAGATTAAATAAACAAAAATACTGGATATCCAGTTAAATTTGAATTTCAGAAAAATAATGCACACTTTTTTAGTATAAGTATAACCTATCCAATATTGAGGCCATATTTTTACTAAAAAATTTTTTTGTTACTTATTTTTGAGCATCCTGTATTTTATCTGGCAACCCATGCCACCATATCCTGCCTTGTCCTTCTCTCCAGCGACAGTACGTTCTAATTTTAAAAAGCTCTTTCTTATGGCAGTTAGCTCATTTCTAAATGACATTTTTAAAATTTCTTGATTTTTGACATTTCTTTGCTTTTGTGATAATAAATGAGGATTTACTTTTCTCGTATTACTTCCATTCCTCTCTCCTCCATTCTTTCAACAGAGTGATACTTGCTATGTTAATTGTTATTTTCTTATATGGGTTAGTAAAATCCAACACTTTCAAACTCTTCTTCCATCAACTATAGGTAATGTCTTTTGACATTCTGTGAGGCAAGAAAATTAGTATTCCTACCCTATTTTTATCTCTTTATCTCTTCTTCCCACTTCTACCTCTCACTTTCTGCTTTCTGTACTTGCTCTGTTGAATTGACAAAGTTGATACTATTTACTATTTGTTCTATAACAATAATTAAGCCATTAAGTTGATTCTAAAAATTGCAAATCAATAAACTGCTTACATTACCATGACTTTGTAAACATCTGTTCACTGGAAGAACTAATTCCCATTGTGAATATTTTCTTTTCGACTTTACCAAAAATGGACAAACGGCATTTCTTAAAAATTAATTGTAACATGGATTTGACATCGTATCACTGCAGTTTTTGTACTCATTTACTTTATTATCTATTGATACAGCTATACTTTGAAGAGCTTTTTTGCTAATGTATGATGTTGTAATATCATGCATTAATTATTTAGAAAATGTTGATTCAATGAATTATGAAGATCTTCCAAATGTTGACACATTTGATGTTACAATATCAGAAAATAACATTTGTTAGCATCACCACTGATCTCATTAGGAAAGTCTTTAAATACTGTGAATCTGTCAGGCTCATAGTAGTGGATACAAGTTTACCAAAATCTCATTTCTCCTTGAAAGTTTGTATTGCGTCAGCCGCAATACGAACTGTGTTGTTTTCTTTGAAGTGACAGGTTCATTTCATTTATTTTAGGAAATGTCTGCCCAAACTCCAAGTTTGAATAACCATAGTTTGCCCATCAGTTGTTCAAGCAAGTAAAAATGGTGTTTCATGGCAAAAGCATCTAATTCAACTCACAACTGGAACAGAAGCATAGGTGCTTAATACCAAAAACATCAGAGGATTATACACCCTTGTTCTCATGCACAGAATATTAGAAAAAAGACATGTACTCAAGGGTCAAGATGAATAAAATGAATAATTTTTGTGGTTTCATCAGTGATATTCTCAAATAAAAAGTGGCTTTCTTTTTTTTTAAACCAAAATTTAGGGCAGAGAAGAATTTAGTGCCTAGCAGGTACCAAGTACTGCTTGGTACCACTGTGTTGATTCATCACTAAAGCATCAGCAATTTTAACCACCACTGCTTATGCATAATCAGTGCCAATGTCAAAGACATGAGAAAGGTATATTATATCTTAGGATTATTATGAAAATAGCTGTAATTTCACAGACTCCCTGAAAAGGTTTCTGTGTTCCCTGGGGATGTGTAGAGCCCAATTTGAAAATCATTAATCTAGTGTGGTCCTAGAGGCTTTACTCTGAAGACTCTTGGACTTAATTCTCTCTGGGCAAAAATCGTGAGACGTCCTTACACAGCTGGGGGTTAGAGCTCCTGTTTTCTGGATCCTATGCTATCTTTTGGTGCTGCTTTACCCCCTTGTTTTATTACAAAACGATGACAGTTTTATAAAAGGTAAATTTTTTTCTAAGTCTTTGCATAGATAAAGTATCTTAATTCTATCTTCACATATGATGGTTTTGCTAGATAAGGAGTTTTTGTTTTGAAGATTTTATTTATTTATTCATGAGAGACAGAAAGAGAGAGAGAGAGAGAGAGGCAGAGACACAGGCAGAAGGAGAAGCAGGCTCCATGCAGGGAGCCCTACATGGGACTCGATCCCGGGTCTCCAGGATCACAACCTGGACTGAAGGCAGCCCTAAATCACTGAGCCACCCAGGCTGCCCTAGATATGGAGTTATAGTTTAAAAATAATTTCCTCTCAAAACTTCATATTGCCCCATTGTCTTCTAGCAATTAGTGTCGCTACTGCAAAGTCTAAGGTGATTCTTGGTTGTTGTTTTTTTTTGTTTTGTTTTTCTTTTTTTTTAAATAATAAATTCATTTTTTGTTTTTCTTTTTAATAAATTCTTTCCCCCACACTCCTATTGTGAGAGCATTTAAGATCATGGTTGTATTGTTGGTGTTTCTAAGTCAACAAGATGTGACTACCTCTGGGTCTTCTCTCCCCCCCCCCCCCATGGTACTAAGCCCTCAGTAGGCTCTTTAAATCTAGCTGTATCCTTTGGTTTCTTTGAAATACCCTTGCAGTAGTTCTTTGATAATTTATTCTCTATCATTTGTTTTCTGGGACTTCCATTAGCCAGTTGTTGAAACACCTTGATAGATTCTTTAGTTTTATTTTTCACATTTTTAAATTTTACTTGTAAATTTCCCATCTCTTTGACCTTTTTTTTTCCTAATTCCTATTTTTCCCAACTTGGTTTATAGTCCTTCTATTCAATCTTTTTAATTTGGTAGTCTTATTTCCTTATTCAAGAGATCCTTCCTATGTTTCGATTGTTCCTTTTTCCATAGGAACCTTTTCTTGTGTTAGGATATAATGTTTTCTCAAATCTCTCTGATATGATAAAAAGCTTTTTGAGCCTTTTTTCTATCCCATATATTAAATTTTCACTTCCTCTAGTGTCATTTTTACCTTCTAATTCATCTAAATCTCTTTTTTTTTTCATGTTAGAGACTTTCTTTAAAAAAAAAATGAAGTCTAATTGTTCATATTTAATAATGGGGCAATAAAAATTTGATTGTTATACAATCAAATTTTCTGGATACATGGGCAGGCCTTATCAGCTTGCATGTTCAGATTTAGATTAAGATTAAGGTGCTTATCAGGAAAGTAGATGGTATTTTTGTAGGTAATTTCTAGAAGCTGGAGAATGTAGGCCTTTGATTTCTATTCAGAGTGATCTCTATTCAGAGATTCAGTGTGCAGGAGTGAGTATTGTGGGGTAGCAAAAGCTATGTATCCTTCCTATCAATTACTCTGTGTCCAGCCCCTAGTCTCACTTCAATTCTATGCCATCCCCGCCAAGTCCTGGACAGTTCCAGGATCTTCACGGCAGATTGGATCTCTCCTTAATCCTTTTTCCCTACATGTTCTCTGAGCTATGGCTTCCTCTGTCACACTCAGTCACTCCTCCATCTGCCTTCCATTTTCAAGAAATCATTGAAATCAAGTCAGTGATAGTTCTTTCTGGTTTCTCTGTTGTTGTAGGTATATGGCTTTCAAAAAGTTTAGTTGTTATCATTTCCTAGGGTCTTGGCCTAGAAAGGGAGAAGAATAAGTGCTCATCATTCCACTCTCCTTACCCAGTAACTCCCTCCTTTCTTTTGGCTTCTATGATATTTGCTCTTTCAGTTCCCCTCCTCAGCTGGGCTGACTCTTTTTTGCTGGTTCCTTTTCTGTATTGATAACACAACAGTAGAGTTTCTCTTTACTTTAGCCTCTCTTTCTAAGCAATCTTAATCACCGTATCATTCAAAAATGTGTGTCTACATGCAGATCGTTCCCTAATTTGTATTTCCCTCCCTGACCTTGCTTCTAAGACTCCAGGCTCTATTCAATTTCCTGCTGGAACTAATAATTTCACAGATACTTCAAGTGTTGGTCTCCAGTACCCCTCCCATACAACTTCTTTCCCCTGGTCAGGCTTCCTTATCTTGGTGGAGGGCTTTTTCCATCTGCAGGACTTTTTCATGTCCTGTTTCCAGAGAACTGTTCTCTCTATCTGCACAGCTACTTTCTTCTCATTCTTAGACCTTGCTTCATATATCTCCTGAGAGGAACCTTCTGTAATTACGCTGCATAAAGTTGCTCCTTCCTTCCCACATTGTTATTCTGTTTCTAAGTATGCTATTAGCAATCCTCATGGAACTTTTCAAATTTGACATTATTATGGGTTTTTTTTTTTTAGCCTTTCTTATTAGGCGGCAAGGCCCACAGTGGTAGGAACTGTGTTGTATATTTATCACTGCTTTTCCAGCCTTAGTGCTTGACGCATAGGAGGAACTTAATAAATATAGTGCAGAATGGATAGATACAGTTTAAAGCGAGTACTAAAATCTCAAAAAAATTCCTTTTTTATAATTATCTGAAGATTACCTTAAAGGATCTCAAAAATACTGTAGCAACTCCTCACTGCTTATTTAATTTCTCAAACTTAATGGAAGCCTAAAAATGTTCAATTAAAATATATGACTGTAATACTTATGAACCTGGTTTAGTCCAGAAAACAATATGAGTGCCTTTCAACCAGCATATATCATTTCCTGAAGAACTCTTAATCATCTATAGGCTTATTACTCCAAATAAATTTTCTTCTCTTTCAATCTTCTCCTTTTATCCTTACTCGACCCAACTTTATGAAATTAATGTAGCTTTTTCAATATAGGCCATGAATGTTCAGTTCAAAATGAATTCTGGATCATGACACCACCTGGGAACACAGGAATAATAAAGAGGTAAGACTTTCCCTGCAAAACCCAGACAGCTTTCTATATTTCACTCCTTTAAACCTGCCAAATAAAATGTCATGAAATACCTCAGACAGATCTAGAGGATCTTACTGTCAGGAAGAGCCATAGTCATCAGGTGTATATCAATTGTCCTGCTACAGCTTCTTGGCTTGATTCCCAACACCCACTTCTTCAGGGAAGAAACAGAAACACAAAACTGGTTACGCAGAGAACTAAGCCCTGACAACTGACAGAAAGAACAAGAGATTATTGATGACCACGAATGGGACATTTTGCCCGGTCTAGTCCTCACCACAAGCGCCTTCTATTATCCCCTGGTACTAGAAAGATTCACTTGGGCTTAGCCTTCCATATGCTATTAGCGATCACAGGAAAAGGCCATCTTAAAATGCTATAGTTATTCGTTTTAATGGAAGAATTCTTAAAAATAGTCATTTTACCCAATTTTTGAAGTCAAGTACATGTTTGGTGTAGTGATTCCTCTGATCTCATGGGAGGTGCAAAGGGAAGTAGGAGGGCCCAGCAGAGGGGGCAGTCAACGGTTGCCAGGAGAGGTGACTAGCACAGAACCACAAGTGGGGAGGAAGCTGTGCTAATTAACTGGCTCTGACTCGATAGCTTCATTGGTCTCTGAAGCCCAGGATGACACCTGCGTCCCTCAGTGTGCTCTGGCTAAGCTTAGAAACACTTCCTAAGGAGGAGAATGAATCAGTTTGAACTTTGAAGTCTGACCACCTAGATTCGAACACCATCTCTGCCACTTCCTGGCTGTGTGACTTTAACAAGTCAGTCACTTAGCCTCTGTGAGTCTCCAATTTCTCATCTGAAAATGTGCATAAAATTGGAACTTCTCTCTATGGATTTTTTTGTGTGTGTGTGAGGATTCATTGAAAACGTTCTTAGAATTGTAACAATAGGAAATGAGAGCTCAGCAAACGACTATTGTTAGTTGCTGTGGCCATTGCAGCTAACTTATATTGTTCATACCTTTTCTCTTAGAAACTATCCCAGCTTGTTTGGGTTTGCATACCCACCCTTGCAAGGCCTGTGTAGTTTGGGTGATGTTCTACATGAGTCTAACTCAACATCCCTCTGGCTCTAGGTGTGGGGCTCCTGCCTCAGGTCTAATCTAACCAGCATTGTCCTACCACCTAAACCTGGTTTCTGGTTCTAAGATAGATTTGTGATCTAATTCAGTCCATTGAGACTTGAGATGATCACCAGGGACTTCCGGAAAAGAAGCTTCCTTGCTTTCTTGAGAGAGGTTTCAGAAGGGAGGTAGCATCATCATTATCATCATCATCACTATTGCTATTACTACTACTATTATCGTTATGGATGGCAACTCTAGGTTTTCTAAAAGGTTCTGACATTTGCCTTTTACCACTATGAGCCTGCTGTGGAAGGAGGAGTCAGCACTGAGCACAAAACAGACCAAAGGGATTTACTGAACTTTTCCATGAGCAGAGGGAGCAGGGACAAGGTTATGAAATCTGCAGGATTCCCCACAGGTTAGACCCTCTGAATCAGGGCCAAGGAGCTGAGAAACTTGGGTCTAATATGCTGTCTCAGGAGACTTTTGAAAACGGTTCATGAATTTTTTACTGCAATAAGGCAGAAAGTTATGGGATATCAACAGATCTGAAAAAATGAGGTTCCTGTACTTTCAGTAACATAGGACAGAGAAGTATTTTGATGGATTTCTTTCAATTTGTAGTAGCAAAAGCAATGCCATTTTGGAGAATAGTGCAGTTGCAAAACTTACAACTTGAAACCCAGCTATAAGGTACTAATGCTGACACCAGCAACATATGGCTTGCAAGCCAGTTATGAGATACAGACAGTTTTCACTATCAGGGGGATCTCTCACCCTTTCCCCTGGAACCAAAGTTCCCTCTGGTTGAGAAAACTACCACAGGGAAGTAAAAACAGTAGCTGACAAATGTTACAAGCCTCGTGTTAGCAGTTATGTTTATCTACCTCTGGGAGACAACCTTGGCATGCAAATTTTCAAAGCTTGCCAACCTTTGTAGCAAAGCACAGTAAAACCAACTGACATTTTTATTTTGTTTTGTCGCTTGATTCTCTGTGATGCTTATATTTTTCTTTAGCTTAACCAAGTGGTAACCAGGCCCAATATTCATTCTTGATTAATCAGAGACATCAGGTTATAATTCATCCACAAAAGTAAAGGCTGCCAGAGGCATTTAATCATGTAAATAACAAGTAAGGGAAGGGAAAGAATGTAACCAAGCCTGATTCTCAACAGCCTTTTGAAATGCTTCATGAATTTTTAACTGCAAGAGGGCAGGAGCTTGTCTTTATGACTCAGCTGAAGGATGGTTCCTCATAACCTGCTGGTTTCATTTGAAGTTCAGAAAAAAGAACGTTATCTACTAAATCATCAACATCACTGGTTATAATCCCTTGAGTCTCTCTCGGAGACTTGGTTCTGGCATATAAATCTGTAACAAGCCCCAGATTTGGGGAAAGAACCATGGTAAGTAGAAAATAACCCCACCACCACCTACAACTTTGTCAAGGGGAAGACTTCCTCTGTGGGTCTGATTTCTGAGTGATCCAGCTCAAATGAAAAAATCTTGGCTCATTTATTTCAGGAATGTTGATCTGATAAAAAGTGGATAAAATGACAGGCTGTGTGAGCCATGTGACATACATATGGTCCATCATAGAATAAACTGAATGAATACCTGCCCCCAATGGAGTTTATAGCCTACAAAGTGACTATGGAGGATTAAATCAATGTGGGAACACAGAGCAAATAATGAGCCAAGGAAGCCAGATGAGGAGTCAGGATGAATCACCCTTCAGTGATCAATATAGTTCCAACCTGCTTCTAACCTTCGTCCTCAGAGACAGCTAAGCTACACAAGAATACCGCAAGGTTAATGCCCAGGAAGGCCGAGTTCTATTTTCTGCTCTGTTCTTTGTAGCAGGAGTAAATATTAGTAATACATGGGTGTAAAAAAAACACTATGTTGGAAACTAAAAAGAATCTCCCCAAGCTTGTAACTGCCTGTGGTGGTGGGAAATTCATCCTTGATCTCATTTTGGGGAGCTGCCTCTACCTTTCTAAGGTTAAATTATAGTCTCAGTTGACTTGTAAATTCAGAATATAGGGGAAGGATATCCTACTATTGGCTTCACCTTGGTCATGTTCTCTGCGAAATGGGCAGCTTGGGCATAGGAAACATTTCCAAGCTTGGGAGGTACTTCCCAACCCACATCTGGCTGCCTGAGCCGCAACGCATTGTCCTTCCCATGTAGGTTGTGTACCCCAGAGAGCTATGAATGAGCATGGCCCTGGTCCCCACTTCCTGTTGAATGGCTAAAGCCCTGACCCCTTCGGCTCCAAGGATATTTTGATGTCTCCTTCTCAAATTGATCCTGTTTTGCTTTCCCTAAACTTTGAAACTGCCTTCCTTTTTCAGATGCTTTGCTGTCATTGTTTCCATGAGTTTACATGTTGAAAACAAAAATTGAAGCTGAGTTTACCTGCTACTTCTGCTCTTGGCTCTGTAGCACAAGAGTCTGTTAGTCATAGATACAAAAGGCTGAACTAAATTTCAGGATGGGAAAGGAAAATGTATTAAGAGCAGTGAGAACTAAACATGATTTCATTATCAATAGGTGGTCCTGCCATACATTGGTGTGGATGGCATAAGCAATTCAATGATTTGTTCCTCTTCCACATACCAGATTTAAATCCATAAATAGAGGAGACAAAAGAAACCTGTATCTTTGTTACAGAGACTTCCAGCTATTTCAAAATACATATTCTTGACTTCTCCTTTGGTAGCAGTACTGCTGATTTAGCTGAAGATCTAGATACTTGTAATAGAGACCACATTTCCCAGCTTCTTTTGCAGCTAAATGTGGCATTGTGGCTGAGTTCTGGCCCATAGAGGGTTAAGTGGAAATGTCATATGTAAATTCTACGTGTGTACAGTGTCATGGAGAAAGGGCACATCCTTCTTTGTTCTTACCCTTTCCTGCCGGCTGGAGTGCAGTTACAGTGACTGAGGATGCTGCAGCAGTCTGGGGTCCTGTGGTGTGCTATGTGTATTGAGGAGGGGGGAGCAGAAAAATGGACCCTTGTGACTTCACAGAGCTTCACCGCCAGCCTTTGTCTACCTGCAGGCTTCTTCCACCCTACAATGACATTATCTCCTGTCTTAAAACATAACTATTATTTTGAGCTATCCCAACCGATGCTCCTCAAGGTAAATGAAGTAATACCAAGTTTTATCCTTTCAGAAGAATTTACCATTAGCAATTTCATAATACTGGAGGAAAACGAGCAACTTCACAATATAAGAGAAAACATGTACGTTTTGAGTTTTCTCTGATACTTTCTTTTTTAAAAAAAGATTTTATTTATTTGAGAGCGAGCATGAGCAGGGGGAGGGGGAGAGGGAGAAGCAGGCTCCCCATTGAGCAAGTAGCCCCATATGAGACTCTATCTGGGTACCCTGGTATCATGACTTGGGCCAAAGGCAGACACTTAACTGTAGCACTGTACATAAGACAAGGCATTGTCACATGGCACCGATAACTCTCACAAAAGGAGGATGGCTTGAAAGGCAGCAGGAAGTAGTGCCAAGAGTTAGAGGTTGGCCTGTGGCATCGGGAACCATAGAAGGTGTCCGAGCTGCCCGTTGATTAGCAACGTGGATAGGAAGAGCCTGGCATCGTCAGCTGCAGCTCCTTGCACATGGATGCTGAGAGGATTCAGTGTTTTGAAACATTTGAAATATTTCTTAGGGTCCCTCAAAATATCTAAGGACAGAAGAGAAAGTTTTGGAAAAAGTTTGAGGTCCTATAATATTAGGTGAGGGTCAGGGTAGAACAACAATATATATTTTTTAAGATTTTATTTATTTATTCATGAGAGACAGAGAGAGAGAGAGAGAAAGAGAGAGAGGCAGAGACACAGGCAGAGGGAGAAGCAGGCCCCATGCAGGGAGTCTGACATGGGACTCGATCCCGGGTCTCCAGGATCACACCCTGAGCCGAAGGCGGTGCTGAACCGCTGAGCCACCCGGGCTGCCCAACAATCTTTATCACTATTAATACGCCCCCAGTTTAGCCTGAGGTTCTTCTGGCCTGGGGAAAACATAGGTTACATTTTTTAAAAAAGGATTCTTACAACTGACTATTGCTATTTTTTGATGTGCAACATCCTGTTTACCAATATATAGGCCTGAGACAGGATAAAATGGTCCTGCCCAACAACCACCTAAAGGTATTTTAAATTGGAGGAGAGAGATTTGCCTTCAAGAAACTAATATTGTCAGGCAGCCCCGGTGGCTCAGCGGTTTAGCACCTGCCTTCAGCCCAGGGTGTGATACTGGAGACCCGGGATCGAGTCCCATGTCAGACTCCCTGCATGTAGCCTGCTTCTTCCTCTGCCTGTGTCTCTGACTCTCTCTCTCTCTGTCTCTTATGAATAAATAAATAAATATTTTTTAAAAAAGAAACTAATATTGTCTTACGTATGGAATGTGTATGAAGTAGTAGGTCGGTGACAGTACTGACATATTATTCTTCTAAAATGGGACAAAACAGTTCAAGGACAAATAATCTTTTACATCTGAAAATTAAGAAAAATGGTGATTAGCCAATAAAGCATTTGAATATGAAGGTCTCTAATTTGGTTTGAGATAAGACTTTGAACTCTACCTTCTGTAGAAACATTGTATACGCCAAGGTTTGGCCCTTACCTGGCTGTCCTCCACAGTGCAGTGAAGCTTGTACAACCCTATCCATTCGTGAATTCCTTCAATCAAACATTATCTGATCATCTGTCATGTTTTAGGACATGAGATAGGTCTCCTATGAAATTAGAGAGAATTCAAAGATTAATAAAACATAATTTTTGTCATGGAGAGGAAACAGACACACATAAATAGATCATTATAATGTGATAAATAAAACTTTATGGCTATAGGAGTGACAAGTCACATCGATGAATATGTGATGCATGTAGATATGTGGTCTTTGAGTTGGTCATGAACAACAAATGAAACTTTATTAAAGGTTGAAAAGTCAGGTAGAGCATTTAATATTAGGCCTTGAGAGGTTATAGACAATATTATTTCGGGAGCATGAGAAATAGTTTAGGGTGGCTAGGGCGAAAGGAGCATGACTTGGTACTGGGGAAGGTGAGGCCAGGATAGGTTGGGGCCAGCTTGCAAAGCACTGCATGCCAAGCTAAGCAATTTGGACTCAAATGTTTAGTTTCAGTGATGACTCGTTAAAGGGTTCTAAGCAGTAGAATGACATGATCAAATTTGGTTTGGCGGTTGTTTCATCAATACTTACTGAGTTTTTATTAGGCCCCCAACACTGTTCACAGGATAAAAGGAAGAGTCCACTGAGGGAACCTACAGTTCTATGGCAGAGACAACCACATAAACATGCTTGGGTAATTGTCCATGCAGGATGTGCTGGGCTTAGCTCAGCTTGGGAGATTCAGAAAAGTGTCCAAGAGGACCCAAGTTGAATCTTGAAGACCTGATTTGATTAATGTGTCTCCAGCTAGAATGGAATCTCATGGACTTTTGGAAGGGTTCCTGGCACACAGCAAGTGTTATAGAAATGTTTGTTAAATTAAATACATTAATACATTTTAAAAATAAGGGCAACAACTCTTTTGTTCAGTGTCTGGGATAGTGCCCACACATAGTATGTGCATCACAGATATTTGATGAAGAATGAAAGAAGGCAAGAATGAAGGACGGGCTGAGGTGAGGAAGAGTATTCTAGGTAGAATGAACAATATACACAAAAACTCGGAGGCATGAAAGAACAGAGGACGTACAGCTGAATATAAACTTTGAATACTGAGTAGTGAGTACTGAGGTAAGTGAGATGCCGTGTGGTACTGTGGAGAGGGTTGAGATTTACCTTATAGGGTACTGGCAGCCAGAAGGCTTTTTAGATATCTCATTTTTAAAAAAAGATTTTATTTATTTATTCATGAGAGACACACAAAGAGAGAGGCAGAGACACAGGCAGAGGGAGAAGCAGGCTTCATGCAGGGAGCCCGATGTGGGACTGGATCCCAGGACTCCAGGATCATGCCCTGGGCTGAAGGCAGGCACTAAACCGCTGAGCCACCCGGGGATCCCCTAGATATCTCATTTTGGATAGAATTTGGAGATTGGGCTGAAGGAATAAAACCAGATTGTTAGCTATGGCAATAAAAAGATGGCAAGGAACAGATGGATTTGAGTACTGAGGTAGTATAACTAGAGGCTTGGACATTTATTGGGCGGTAAGGATGAGAGAGGGAGGGGAGCAAGGATGGGATACATTTTCTTTCTTGGTTATAAAGGAAACACACACTGGCACGTGTGTGTGCCACAGTCCACGTGTGCATGTGCACACACACAGAAGTTGGCTGAAGTGAAGCGTTTATTTCAGACATTGTGCGTTAAGCCTTCTGCAGCACGTCTGAGTTTGCATGTTCAGAGGACTATTGGAAATGCAGATCTGGGATAAAAAAGGGAAAGGGGACTCCGTGGGAAGATGGCACACTGAGCACAGGCTCCAGCCTCCCTGCATCACCTCCAGAAATAGTAGAAGAAAACAGAAAGCGAAATAAACCCAAATCACTGAACAGAATGGGCTCTTCTTGGGGACTAGAAATCATGAGAAATCTCTGAAAGATGAAAGCAGGTGGATGACATGGAGGAAAAAATATCACAGCTAGTCTAAAACTTGGGTCAAAGTGAGGATGAGGTTTAGGAGTGTGGAGGACAGAGACTTCATTCAAGGAAGGGCAACAGGACGGTTCCTGGAGTCATATAAGAATGAGTGGGGTACACTACAGGAGTGACCAGTGGTTTTGTCTTTTTTTTTTTCCAAAAATGGATTTAGGGGGAGCCCAGGTGGCTCAGCCGTTTAGCGCTGCCTTCAGCCCAGGGCGTGGTCCTGGAGACCCAGGATTGAGTCCCACGTCAGGCCTCCTGCATGGAGCCTACTTCTCCCTCTGCCTGTGTCTCTGCATCTCTCTCTTTCCCTCTCCCCCCCCCCCCCCCGTGTGTGTGTCTCTCATGAATAAATAAATAAAATCTTTTTTAAAAAAGACAAAAATGTATTTAAGTACAAAAGAATGTATATAACATGGTGAGATAATATACATATAGTTTTGAAAAGAGAGAAAGAGAAAATGACAATTAAGAAGTAAGATGAAGCTTGGTGTGTGGTGTATTAAGAATCATGCTTTGAAAAAAAAAGAATCATGCATTTATGTGGATGGAACTGGAGGGTATTATGCTGAGTGAAATAAGTCAGTCGGAGAAGACCAATCATTATATGGTTTCACTCATATGTGGAATATAATAAATAGTGGAAGGGATTATAAGGGAAAGGAGGGGAACTGAATGGAAAAAATTAGAGAGGAAGCCAAACCATGAGAGACTTCTAACTCTGGGAAACAAAAAAAAGGATTGCAGAAGGGGAGGTGGGTAGAGGGTTGGGGTAACTGGGTGATGGGCAGTAAGTAGGGCACTTGATGGGATGAGCACTGGGTGTTACACTATATGTTGGCAAATTGAATTCAAATTAAAAAAATAAAAAGAAAGAAAGAAGAAAAAAGAAAGAATCATGCCATGAGATCCTATGTGCTTGCTAAACAGATAAGTCACAAATTTGGCTATATACTTATGGTCAATGAGAAAAGGGAAACTGTTTCTTTATATGATTGATAACATCCAAAGGGTTAAAAACAAATTACCTACTTCTTTGTTTTTTTAGAGAGTTATTCATTTACTCTAGAGAGAGACAGTGAACATGTGTTGGGGAGGGGCAGAGAGATCAGGAGAGGGAGAGGGTGAGGAACAGTCTCCACTGAGGGCGACCCTGGACTCAATCTCAGGAACCTGAGATCATGACTGAGCCAAACCTAAGAGTCAGACACATAACAGACTGAGTCATCCAGCCACACCACCCCCCCATATTTTAAAATTTAATATTCTAAACAATTTTGTTCTTAGTTCACATTCATTGGGCTTTATATTGTCCTTCGATTTCTCCTCAGAAAAAGAAAGTCTTGTATACTTTGCTGTCTGCTGAGTACCTATCAGTGCAAAGTAAAGGTTAATTCTCATGGTGCATATCAACAATTTGTAAAGGAATCTTTCACAAGATTTGAATCAAAGGATTTTATCCAAGATTATTGACACAGCTATCGTTTTATTTATTTTTTAAAAAGATTTTATTTATTTATATTCATGAGAGACACAGAGAAAGAGAGAGAGAGGCAGAGACACAGGCAGAGGGAGAAGCAGGCTCCATGCAGTCCTGATGTGGGACTCGATCCCAGGTCTCCAGGATCATGCCCTGGGCTGAAGATGGCACTAAACCACTGAGCCACCCAGACTGCCCCATATCCCTTTATATTACAATAAATTCTGTTGAACCTTGATGTTGGGCAAGCCTTAAAAATCCCTCTTTCTCAGAGATGGCTGATTGGCCCAACACAAAGCTTCCTAGGATCCTAGGAATCCCTGATCCAAAGCTTTGTAACAACGAGAACACCTTGGCCATGGGATGTGTCCACAGGTGTTCTGTAAAGAATTAGAGATAATAGAGAGAAGCCAGCGTTACTCCAACAGAGTCCAGCCTTTGAGTTAATTTCCCTGAAAGCTTAATGGACGTTATAAGATAAATTTGATTTAAATGCCTCGTAACTCTGTGCATAACAAAGGAAACAACAAAACCAAAAGGTAACCTATAGAATAGGAGAAGATATTTGCAAATGATAATCTGATAAAAGGTTGGTACCAAAATATATAAAAAGATTATAAAACTCAACACCCCAATCCCAAATAATCCAATTAAAAAATGGGCAGAAGACATGAATAGACATTTTTCCAAAGACATCAGATTGTCAACAGACACATGAGAAGGTGTTCAGCATCACTTATCATCAGGGAAATATAAATCAAAACTACAATGAGAGATTTCCTCACACCTGTCAGAATGGATAAAACGAACAACACAGGAAACAATAGGAGTTCAATAGGAGTTGGTGAGGATGTGGAGAAAGGGGAACCCTCCTGCACTGTTAGTAGGAATGCAAATTGGTGCAGCCATTCTGGAAAAAGTATGAAATTTCCTCAAAAAGTTAAAAATAGAACTACTATATAACCTAGCAATTGACTACAGGGTATTTTCTTAAAGAAAACAAAAATACTAATTCAAAGGAATGTATTCACTCCTATGTTTATAGCAGCATTATCTACAAGAGCTAAATTATGGAAATAGCCCAAGTGTCCATGGACTGATGAATATATCAATAGATAGATATATCAGATATAAGCATATAAGATATAGATATATATATTAGAATATTATTCAGCCATAAAAAAGAATGAAATCTTGCCATTTGCAGTGACATGGGTGGAGCTAGAGAGTAGTATACTAAGCAAAATAAATCAGTCAGAGAAAGAAATACTGTATGACTTCATTCACATGTGGAATTTAAGAAACAAAACAAATGAGCTAAGGAAAAAAATAAGATAAAATGACAAGCAAGAAACAGACTCTTAACTATAGAGAACAAACTGATGGATACCAGAGGGGAGGTGGGGGGGGGGGGATGAACTGGTGATGGAGATTAAGGAGTGCACTAGTGATGAGCACCAGGTGATGTATGGATGTGTTGAGTCACTATATTATACACCTGAAACTAACACTACACTATTTGTTAACTAACTGGAATCTAAAAACGTGAAAAATAATAAAAAGCAAAACAAAAACCAAAAACCTAGTAACCCTGAAATAGGAAGATAGTATAATTTGTGCTCTGTAGTTTTCAAGCATGACTCTTGGACACTCCTAGATATCCCACGAGTAAATAAAGTGTCTTTAATAAATATATCCTTTTTCTTTTAGCTAGCTAATGTGGATTCTGTTCTCTGCAACTGAGAGCCCCAGTGATATAATAACTGCAGAGAAAAAGAGAAAAAGTGGTAAGGTTCATGCTGGACATGACCCTGTAATTAAATAATTACCAAATGTGTATGAGTACTGGAAATACATATTGTTGCCCTGGTGTTATTCTTTATTACTATGTTTATTTCCTTATTTAGATTTAAAGTGCCTCAAAGACAAGGACATTATCTTCTCTCATCAGAGAAGATCAGTATTTAAGAACATGGGCTCTTCCACCAGACTGCCTCATATGAATCCTGTCTGCCCTATTTCTTAGCTGTAGGACCTTCTCTGTTCCTTATAAATGTTCAGATTCGATGTGATAATAACCATAAAAAGTTTATCACAGTCCCACCAATGTGGCAAGACTTAACAAAGACCAGCAGTAATTATGATCACATGACAACTGTATAGAACTCATTATAATGACAGCAAAAGAGTGAAAAAGTGCATGGAAATCACCTCCAATCCTGTAATATTATAGGATGTGGGGATTTTTCCCTGAAGGTTTTTTCTTGTTCTCTGATGGAGCAATGGTGAGTTGAGAAACATTTCAAACTGTCATCTTACTTTAGCATCCCCCAGTCTTCCCGCACAACTCACTCCAGCCATACTTATTGCCAGCTCCATTTATATATCCTCCTTCCCAAATCTCTTCTATATCTGATTCCACATAGAAATCATTATAGGCAGTGTTTATGCAAGTCTCCATGGTGACAATCCATTCTCTGGTCTCCACGGTGACACTTGCAAACACTTATAACCTCTCAAATTCATTTTGTTTGTTTATTTGAAATGTCTACTGATTTGATTTATCAACCTAAGCCATGCATAACAACACAAATCTACATCTTTCCAGGAATAAAAAGAGAGACAGGAGAGAGAACGAAGGGAAACATATTTAGGGCATGTCTCTAAAAACTGTATGGGGAAACCAAAACCAAAATTTTTATTTCACTCCTTAAATAGAGGAGGAATGCATAATTAGCACTTAAACTTATTTACAAGCTGTCTTTAAAGGTAGAACTAGAATCTCCGTAAAAACAAAGATGTGTGATACAAACATCATTGAGTCAGTAATCCGAGGATCTGAAATCGAGACCTAATATCAGGATGACCAATCATCTCGGGACTGAGGGGTTTCCTGGCATGTGGGGCTTTTAGTGCTAAAGTTAGGACAGTCCCGGGTGTCCTAATTTTCTTCATGTTATTGAGGAACTGGGGAGAATCATTGCTGTGGTTACTTCCAGCCTGAATGGTTTATGATTCTACACAGCAGAGCTGGCTGTTTGCCCCAGAAGCATCCAAGTGCACCATGAGGATGGTATATCATGCTCTATTTCCCAATTATAAATGCATATCGGAAGTGAAAGTGTTATTTCTTTTAAAGTTGAACATGCGTAGATGAGATAAACTGGTCAAGTGAGTTAAATCTATGCATTCTTCTTACTTGGGTTTTTTCCCTGACATTTTTACCAAATAAGAAATTCTGTTCTGGAAAGCAGGCAAAAATGAATTACATTTATTTTTCAAAGCAACTTTGCTGCTAAGGGCCCACAATCCTGCTACAGCAAAACGTTTCTAACCACCAGTAACAAATTTGCTGGTGTGCAGACGTCTGCACTTTCCCCATTCTGCCTGAGAAGGGAGAATGGACAATAAAAGATGCCAGGCCAACATAGCTCTTTGCTTCACAGCAAGAGAACAAACAACATGCCAAAACTATAACAAATTATTCAGAACAAATCTCATTTTTTATTTTCACACAACCGAAAGGTTTCATCATGGTATTCAGGAATGTGGGAGATTGGGGAGCTAGGCAGAGATGTTTGGAACTGAAGTAATATATTGGTGTTTCCATTTCAGTTCACAGCATTTGCATGTTCCTTGCAACAATTTATATGTGAAGAAATATAATTGCTTTTGTAGAAAGAAAACGTACAAGACTGTTTTTCCCCCTAAAATGTAGATTCACCATGTCAGAAGAGGCTTCCTGGTTCATAGATAATCCTTTTGCAACCTGATGACTCTTATGTGAAGCATTTTTCACTAGCACACTCTCATTACTGATAGGCTTGCCCAAATACCGCAGGTTTATCTGTCTGTCTATCTGTTCATCTTGAAGGATATTATTTATAAAACAATAATTAGAAAAAGAATGATTAAAGGAAAAAAGACCCCTTAATTATAAGGATATTTCTTAGAAATGCTTTGGAATTTCTCATCTTGGCTAATTCCAATTATATTTTCCTTAAACATTTTTAAAAAATTAACTTTATTGGATTTTCTTCATTATTATAAAATCAATCCATTGCTTATTCTCTTCTATACCAGGATGATGTCTGCTGTCACCCATTCTTGCCCTTGAAGGGGAGGGGATGTCTTCAACAACATGGAGACACTGAAGTTATGCTTTGGGAAGTGACCAATATAAGCAAAGGAGTTTTGTTTGCCTTATCTAGGTGCTGTACACTGAAGAATTTAAGCCTCTGGCTTTGTTTTCTTGGGCTAGAAACAGGGGAAGATCTTGCTGCCTTGATCACTGGGGCAGCAAAGATACTCTGAGGATAGGGCAGAGAGCACAAAAGGAAAAAGAACTTTCCACTGTAAATTCCTGGTCAATTCTGTACGGTCTGAGGGGCAACCTCCATAGCAACAATAAATGAATGTTTGAACCATCCTCTGAATGCTTTGCATGTTTGTAATCACCTACAAATAAATTTGGGTTCATTCTTGTGATGGATTATACCTTACAAATATGGGTGAGGGTGGCACTGTTCCACTACAATACAGGAAACTAGACGTCTAGATGGAATAAGCCAGGACCACTATACCACCACAGACAAATTATGTGTAGATCCAGCTTGAGCTGTCGGTGTACTTGGCATGTCCTCTTATGAAGAGGGACGTCGAAGGGCAGGTGTGATCAAACACTGAAAATTGCTGTGTGAGGCTACAAGACAAGAGAATGGATAATGTCTTAATAGAAATCTGGAACTATGCTTTAATGTGAAGGCTTATTGGTATGATTCTACAGATTTCCTACAGAAGGTGGAGGAATGGGCATTATGGACTCTTGTGTCATCCAATGCAGAATTTAAAGAAGGGTGAACTACTCCTTGGCAGGATGGAAAGCGTCCAAGCGAAATGCTGGAATAGGTGAAAGAACCCACCACCAACAAATGTGGCCTTCCCCCTCCAGCACCCACATGCCAGGACCCTGGTATGAGAAGCAGGAAACCAATGTAGCTTGTGCTCCAGGGTAACAGGTCCCAGAGAGCACAAGCTGATATTTGTGGAGTCTCTCGATCAAGTACCAGAGAAAGACTGTGAACTGCTGATTGAACACATTTAGGAGATGCTCTAGGCATGGATTATCTCAAAGGGCAGAAAACAGGAAGATTGTGGGGGCGATCAGAGGGTCTCATCTTGCACTTAGTCCATGGGACAAAAGCTAAGAAGAATGTGCATTTTATTAGATTGTCTGCTCACCCCAAGGCAAGTCTTTGACAGAGATGTGATTAACAAGGGCATACGCTAGGCATTGGCCAGCAAAGAGCAGAGGAGATGCCTTCTAGTTTTGTTTCTTAGATTGGTTCTGAAAACTCAGGAAAGGCTGAAATCTGGCTACCAGAAGCCATAAATGCCTAGGATCTGTTGTCCTAACTGGGATGTTGATAGGCTTTTAGGACCTGGCGGTTTCTCTCTGCTGTCTCCATGAATTCCGAAGGGAGATACAGCAACTGGACACTGTGTTCAGCTGAGAAAAACAAAGATTCCCTCGCTTCTGCAAATGAAGTGGTTGGATCATTTGGGATCCACTCAGAGAACAGAAAACAGTCTACATATGTCAAAAAGAGGGTATTTTATACAGAAATTTCTTACACTAATGAAAGAGTCGAGAAGTCAATGGGATTCAGGTGGAGAAAGCCCCTAGCACTGCCAGAAAAAGAGATGAAGGCAGGCCCCGGTGATCCTGGCACCCTGGAGCTGGGACCTCTTGGCACAAAGAGGAGGTTTCTGTGTAAAGAGAAGGTTGTATGGTGCCAGTTAGTTACTCACCCACTGCCAGAATGTCTCCTGAAGCAGAGAAAAAAGAGGAGGCACTCCCTGGCTTCTCCCCTTCTTTTGTCTTCGGGTATTTCAAGCTCTCATGGGCTGACTCACTCTGGACAGAAGAAGGAGCCTGGGAGGTGTCATTGCACAAAATACAGACCAGAAATGAAAAGAGAGGAGTGGGCTTAGGAGAAAGCAGAATTATTACCTGCACTATGATTTATGGAAGGGGGCGGTTTGGTTTTCGTCTCACAGAAGGTAGGTCTGGAGGGAAACTGCCACACACTGGTACAGTGGCCCGAGATATTAGCAGGAAGCCACGTGGCGTCTTTCACTCCCTTGTTCTCAGTACCTAACTTTTACTATTAACGTCACCGTAGCCCCCAGATGACTGCTGTTGCTCCAGTTATCACATCTCTCTTTCAAGTAGGAAACAGAAGAGTTGGACGCAGCATAGAGCTTTCCAGAAGTCTTGCCCCAAGACTGCCACTTACATCTATTTAGCTATTCCTGTTGGCTAACCAGGCTTTAAAGTATTTTCCAGTTGAGCAAACTTGCTGTCACATTCTGCCTTTAAGGAAGGGGGAGGGTTGGATATTGGGAAAACCACAAGCAATCTCTGTTACAGAAAAAGAAAAACTGGCATTTAATGATGAGCAAAACCAGATAGGGTAGCTTGGGTGGCATCCCGGACACAAGCTCGAGGCAGAGAAATCCACGCAGAGGAAGGAGGAAGGGGAGTGCTAGGGTAGAAGTAGGAGTTCCTAATTTGAGTAGAAATCCACAGAAAGTACCGAACAGTCAGTAGAGTTTTGACCAACTGGATTCTCTCTCTGGTAATAGAATACCTTTTCCAGATATTTTCCAGATGTTTGCATACATAAAAGAAATGCCACCATTCACTCATTCAGATACTTATTCACTCACATATTATTTCAGCAAATACTTGGGCAGGCACCACACTGCGCATCAAGCTTAATGTTCTTTGTGTGAGCCCAGAGCTCACAAAATAATAACCCATGAGTTACATATATGATTTATTTACACTACGGAGTGCTAACTAATAAGAGTATTTTTAAAAATGCATACTAACTGATAACTGTTATAAGTTTGTGTCCCCCTGCAAAATGTATGTTGCAGGCTAAACCCCCAAACCTTAGAACAGGACCTTATTTGGAAAGAGGGTCATTGCATAGGTCAACTGGTAGCAGGGGCCCCTAATTCAACATGACTGGTGTCCTTATAAGAAGAGACACAAACACACAAAGAGGGAGTACTGTGTGACCATGGAGGCTCAGACTGGAGTCATGCAGCTGCAAGCTAAGGAATGCAAGGATGGTTGGCCACTCGCAGGAGCTAAGAAGATGCAGAAAAGGATTCTATCCAATCTCAGGGGAAGCATGGCCCTGCCAACATCTTGATGTTAGACTTCTAGACTGTAGAACTGGGTTAGAATAAAATTTTTTTTAAGTCACCAGTTTGTGGCATTTCATAATGGCAGCCTTAGGAAACTGATATAATAACTAATGCTTAAAAAAAGAACAGGATATTTTACATAAAAATTCCGATTTCCAGTGTCTCTTGGAAGAGAGCTGATGTGGCAACACCAGACCCCGACTTTGGATGACAACGAGGGTGGAGCTGAGTAACCACTACCTTCTCCACTTACATCAATTGACTGGGTTACTTTTCCAAGGCTGCTACAGGAATCTGTATTTGTACCCCATTGTCTCCAGCTTTATTTTCTGCTTCTGGACACAGTCTTACTTGATGGACTAGATCACTGAATTCTGTGTTGTTCAAGGGCAACATGACTTTACCCAAATCTCAGTGGAGAGGTCTCTGCCCACCCTATTTAATTTACTACATCCATACTCTAGTCCTTGCTTAATTTTGTTTTTTCCATAGCATTCCATCTATCTATCATCTATCATCTATCTATTCATCCATCCATCCATCCACCTACCTACTGACCATCTATATTAGCTTCTTTACTTTTATCTTGTACCCTGTGCCCAGAATAGTTCCTTAAGGGCAGGTATTTGTTTTGGTCACTTGTGGTAACTCCAATGCCTAGAGCAGTGCCTTGCCTAAGAATTAAGAAACCAAGAGATACAAAAGCTGGGAAAAAAATCCCAGAAATCAACTAATTGAACCTCCACTTTTTTTTGAACCCCCACTTTTTTTGAACCCCCTCATTTTTTAGCCTTCAAGGAAACCAGATAGAGAGGGAACATGATTTGACAAAGGTCATATAACTGATTAATAGCTGAGTGAGTCAGAGTCAGTACACAGGTTTTCTGTGCCATAGTCCGATGATTGTTCTGTGATTCCAGGTTGCCTGTCTGCTCACACAGTTATAGCATTTGGATCTTAAGTACAGAAGTATCAAAATGATAACAGATAAATTATAGCTTTTAAGTATTCCATCTAATTATCTGCTAAATGCTTTCAGAACAAAATTGAAAAAAATCTTAGTTTATGTTCCCAATACCTGAGGAGGTGACAGGAGGCTTACTGCCTCTTTCATGATAATTAATACTGAAGACTTCATTGTTATGGTTTAGTAAATACTTTTTTTAAAAAAAAAATTTCAGTTTTAGAAGAGAATGAAACTATTTTTTTTTACTAAAGCATTAATGACATACAATATTCTATGAGCTTCATGTGCACATCATAGGGATTCAACATTCATACATATTGCAAACATCACCGCAATATGTCTAGTCACCATCTATCACCATGCAAAGTCAATACAATAATATCGACAGTGTTCCTTGTGCTGTCCATTCCATTGCCATGAATTATTGTAGAACTGAAAGTTTGTACCTCTTGGTCCCCTTCACCTGTTTTGCACAGCCCCTTTTCACCTTCTCTGGCAACTACCACCCTATTTTCTGTAACTATGAGTCTGGGTTTTGTCTTATTTCATTTGTTTTGTTTTTTAGATCCCACTTGTAAATGAAATAGCGGAGTATTTCTCTTTCTCTGTTGGACTTATTCCACAGGGCATAATAGCCTCAAGGTCCGTCCTATTGTCATGTTATCACAGAAGGCAAGATTTCATTATTTTTTATGGCTGAGTACTATTCCATTGTGCATATGTGAGTGTGCAAATGGGTGTATTTCATATATTCTTTATCCTTTTATTTATTGCTGGATACTTAGGTTGTTTTCATCTTTTGCCTATTGTAAACAATGCTGTGATAAACATATTGGTGCACATACCTTTTGGGGTTAGTGTCTTTGCTTTCTTTGGATATACACCCAGAAATGGAATTGATAGTTCATATGGTAGTTCTATTTTTGATTTTTTGAAGAACTCCTATTCTGTTCTCCATAGTGATTGTACCAACTTATATTCCCACCAATAGTCCAGTAGGGTCCCCTTTTTTCCAATTCCTCACCAAGATTTGCTGTTTCTTGTCTTTCTGATAATAGCCATCCTGACAGGTATGAGGTAATATCTCACTGTGGTTATGATTTACATTTCCCTGGTGCTTAGTGATGTTATCTTTCCATGTGTCTGCTGGCCATTTGGATGTCCTCTTTGGACAAATGTCTATTCTGATCCTCTGCTCATTTTTAAATTGTTTTGTTTTGTTTTGTTTTGTTTTGCTATTGAGTTGTATGAGTTCTATATATTTTGGATATTAGTCCCTTATCAAATATATGATTAGCAAATATTGTCTCCTATTCAGTAGGTTGCCTTTTTGTTTTGGTCATGGTTTCCTTAGCTGTGCAGAAGCTCTTTAGTTTGATGTTGTCCCATTTGTTTATATTTGCTTTTGCTGTCCTTGCCTTTAGAGTCAGATCCAAAAAATATTGCTAAGACTAATGGTGAGGAGGTTATTACCTAAGTTTTTTTTCTAGGAGTCTTATGGTCTTATGTCTTAAATTCAAGGTTTTAATCCATTTTGAGTAAATTTTTATAAATGGAGTGAAATAGTGGTCAAGTTTTAGTCCTTGTATGTAGTTGCCCAGTTTTCCCAATGCCATTCCTTTCTGCATTGTACATTCTTTGTTATAAATTAATTGACCATATCTGTATAGGATTATTTTGGGGCACTTTATTCTGTTCCATTGATCTGTTTTTATGCCAATACCAATATGCAACCAATTTCTTGATTGATAGCTATATTCTGTGTGTCTCGTTAATGAGGTAGTAAAAAAAAAACCCACACACAAAACTACATTCTCACCCACAAAGTTTGAAATACAATATGCTAGAGAGTCAGATGATGGTTTCTGACTAATTAACCCATCTAACCTTTATAGAAAAGTTGTTCTATAGTTGTTCTATAGTTTCTAGTTGTTGAAAAGAGATTATCAAGTCAAAAAGAGACTAGCATGGGATGCCTGGGTGGCTCAATGGTTGAACATCTGCCTTTGGTTCAGTATGTGATCTCGTAGTCCCAGAATCGAGTCCCACATTGGACTCCCTGTAGGGAGCCTGCCTTTCCCTCTGCCTCTGTCTCTGCCTCTCTCTCTCCCTGTGTCTCTCATGAGTAAATCAATAAAATCATTTAAAAAAGAGACTAACATGTATTTACCACCACCTGTTAGTCATTCATTCATTCAGCAATAATGTAATGAGGTTCTACTATGTGCCAGATCTCTCCAAGGACTAAAACCAGATAAGACCCTTGCCTTATAGACCATATGTTCTTGAATTGTGTTTTCCAAAGGTCCATAATGGGAACGAACAGTCTCCTTGGGGGTGTGAGGCACTTGCAATAATGCAGATTCCTAATCTTCAACCTAGATCAACAGAGTCAGAATCTCAGGCAAAGAATTAGGAATCAAGTGTTTACAAAGCATTGAAATTCATTTTTATCAGGCAAATTTCAGAAACCGTTTTAGATGGAGATATTGACATTAACCAAGTATTTACACTGATACATACGTAATTTACAAGGTAAGTGCTATAGAAAATGGTATACAGTGATTGTTCATTGACTATTTATTCAATATATATTTATTGATCACCTGTGTGTGCCAAACATGGCTTTAGGTGCTAGGGATATAGCAGTAAACAAGTGATAAGATCCTTGCTCTCTTGGACCTTTCGTTTTAGTGAGGGAAACAGATAGTAAGAACATACTCAAATGAGATGGCTTCATGTGATTGCAGGTGCCATTCCCTTTTGGGAAGCCTTTCTGTGTCAGGTAACGGGGCTAGGAAGAAAGGAAGAGAGGGACAAGAGGAATGTGCTGAACTGTGTAGTGTTTCCCTGCCTCACAGCAAGCCAAGCCTCAGGGCATAGACAAGGACTCAGATAAGTCTGGGTTGCTTTCAGAACAAAAACCTTGATTTAGCCCTCTCTAGACCCATTCTAGAAAAACTACATGCTTCTCAGAGTATCCCAGGGGTTAGCACTGTCCCTTATATCCAATAAGACACTGGGAGAAGAATAAAATTGGCTGAGAAAAGTGCTTAAAAGATTGTATGGAATGTCCTTTCTACTCCGTTGATTCTCCATGGCTTTCTCCTGGAGTGCAGGGAATCAAGAAGTTTCCACATGTCTGGGTATGATGGATGGCATGTGGAAATAGTTAAAGGTATCAGCTGGTGAACTTACCAGATAAGAGGGGTTGTTGTGGAAAAGAAAATATGGCTCTGTAACTGAGATCTAGAGCATGGGTTATCCAAATCAGGGTTCTATTGGGAATCACAGGCAGGCCTCAAAGCATCAGTAGTAGAAATGAGAGACAAATGAACAAGAGGCTTCATGGGGTTTCAACTATGATGGGCTCAATAACATTGGTTATAGACTCTTCAGAGGCAGACCCAGTGAGGATCCAAGAAGAGAAGGCCATAAGGATCAGATACTGTACCACCTCCTACTCCAAGAGGATGGAATGCAATCTTGGAAAAGAAGAGAGGGAGATGTTTTAGGTTAGAAAGATTTTTTTTTAAACTATGAATATTTTCAAACATATGCAAGAACAGAATAGTGTAATGAACCCACAGATATCTACCACCCATATTACAGACTTTTTGTCTGTCAGTTTTGTTTCCTCTATAATTAATCCTCTGTTTTGAAAAAAAAAATTATAGCAAATCCCAGATGGAATATCATTTTGTTTGTATGTCAAGAAATACAGGCAATTTCTAAAATTACCACAATGCTATTATCACATCTTAAGGAATTAACAATCATTTCAGGGAATGCCTAATATGCAATCCATTTTAAATGTTTTTGTTTCGAATTGCCATTTATAGTTGGCTTGTTTGAATCGGGATTTAATCAAGGGCGACATGATGTATTTGGTTGTTTCTTTAAAGCATCTCTTAATCTAGAGCAGCCCCTTCCCCTATGAGTCATCCAGAGTAGGAATTTAAGAACAAAACAGGATCAGTTGGAAAAAATAAATCAAGTTCATCTGATTTTGTTCACATGAATCTAAGGGTAACTCCATTACAACAGTAAGAAGTATTAATAGTCATGGAGAATCTCATCCAATGGTAAGGTAACTTTGGGAAATCTTCCTGGATAAAAATCTACTTACTGAAAAGCACGTAGAATTTACTAGAGCAAAGACTTTATTCAGAAAATATTTTAACTCCCTATTTCCATAGGCTACTGGATGGGCGTGACCCTCAATTTCTTACTTGCCATCTAATAAATCCTGTAAGACTCATTGTCAGCAGCACCTACTCTGACTCACAGACTATTAAAGCTTATTAAGAAATAACTTGGACTTCCCAGAACACTAATTTACGTCAGCAAGCAAAAGGATAATCACGGCCATAAATCTTAGACCTATCCATGAGTACAGCTTGTTAAAAATAAAATTCAGTAGTATTTTGTTACTTTCAATCAAAAGAAGATTTTGATTTTTAAAAAAAAATAATCCACAATGTCTCAAAAGCTATCCAACTTTATGGATATTCCCTTCCGGTTACTGTGCAGGGTAACATCATATAAATTCTGGCTGAAGGACCAAAGTTCATTGTCAACTTCCCCTTATTCTATTTTATAGGTTGTTGGAAAGCCAGAGAATAACAATTCTGAATGAAAACAGCCCAATTTAGACGATGGTACAAATAAGCATAGAGAAAGCCCTCACATGAAAAAGCATTATCAGTCTTCATTTGTGTAAATTCCCATTTTTAGAAATTGAATTCATTCCCTCTTATTGGTTTATTGGTTAATTGCTACAAAAGTGCCTCTGGGAATGACTCCTAAAAATGGTGATTAAAACAATCTCCTGAAACGCAGACTCTCCCTATGGCCAACCCAGCTCATTCCTCTCCATTCTCACATTAATATTTCTCCGGCTTGTGGTTCTGGCCAAAGATGGATTATTTATAGCAGAAACACCAGAGCTCAAAGCATCCCGCTTACCTTTTGTTGTCAAGGTAACAACTTAGATTTTTCCCCTTCCGTTGAAAGGTCAGATTTCTTATGATATGAGTCACAAAGCTCAGGGGGATTTTTAAAATTGAGATAGCACTTTTTCAAAGACAAATGAAAAACTAAGACTTTATAAACATCCAGACAATTTAAAATGGAATTTAAACCACCAGGTGGCTTACAATAATTAACCCTGGTTGCCACCAGGGTTGTGCTTTGAGCAAGTGGCTCAGTCACCCCTCCACAGCCGGCACAGCTCTCCTCTGAGGACAGCAGCCCTCTCAACCACTAACCGGATCTGTTCTTTGTCAACTAGAATCACTAGCTGTCGTCTGTGGGAGGTGTGGCAGAGATTCTTTAAAATATTTTTTCTTTAAATTTCATATTTACAAACTTCCAAAGTGACGACGGGAAAGAATATTTTGAGATTGACACTGAAGGGAAATTTTAGATCAATGATAATGATGGCATTTACCTGTGGCCTGAAGAGTATTTTAAGCACATCCATTAACTAACTTAATTCTCAAAACAAAACTCTAAGGTAGAAAATATCATTTCAAGTCCCTCTTAAGCAACAAGGAGGGTGAGAAGCAGATTGAGTAAACAATTTAGCCCCAGGTCATGGGACAAATAAATGCCAAGTTTGATCCAGTTTTTGTTGGTTAAGTCTGCACTCTTAACATCTCTGTTGGGACTCTCTTCTATACTTGCAGGCCTCAACCTGAGAGAAGACAGGCCCTGAGGGGATATTTTTCCCAGGAGGGAGGGAAGGGCAGCTGTGCTACTTCCCTTCTTTGGACCCAACAACTCCTCAAACACTGTGGGCACCATAGCCCCTGCACCACCCAACAAGGCCATCCATGGGCCTTTGTGTGAACTTTTCTTTTCCAAGCTGCATTCTCCTAATCACACATCTGGGGAAAGAAAAGGGTTATTAAAGGTCCAGAAACTCATCTCTTGGTCTCTCCAAAATTCAACTTGATGTCGCAAATTTGCAAGCGTGCTGAATTCCATATGCTGTGAGTCCTAACCATGGCAATAGCAACTGATACTTTACTGATAATAGTAGCCACCATTTATTGAGCACATACTACATGCCAGAGACTCGAAACAAATTATCTTTTGTCTTCACAACCTCCCAGGGAAAGGCTGTGACTGCAATTTTGAAGGGCCAGGGTGACAGGGAAGCTGCCCACTAGAAGTGGAAGTCCCACAACCACGAAAGGAGAGACTCAGGGTTAACACTCATGTCTGCATTGCTCTTAAGTCTATTCTCCTTCCACAGCATCATCTTCTTAGTTTAACAAAATACAAATCAGGAATATCAATAGTTCAGTGCCTCCTCAATCCAACCTTATTCAAAGCTCTAAAAACAAGGTTTTGAAAATTTAGGTGCATAAAGTTAGGGCTTTATGAAATGGATTGGTTCCTTTGATCTGACAGTAAACAATAACCATGAAAGGGAGGTTTTTTTGTTTTTTGTTTTTTGTTTTTTTGAAAGATAAACAACCTTGGGTGAAAACAAGATTTACAATAACTGGTCGTTGCTTTTCACTATGTGTGGATGGTTTTTCACAATTACTGGAAGGCCCAGCTCATTCTTGACAATGAAATTTGTGTAAGAGGCTTACAAACGACAGGCTGGGGAGGACAGGGCAACTTCTCTGGAAGGTCCTCTCCACAGGTGGAAAATAACCACTCACCCATCTGTCCTCCCTAAAGTCAAAAGTAACCCCTATTTTCTGCAGCATCTCCAGTCTCTAATATTCAAAGAGGGATCAAGAACCCCAAGGAGTTTTAACTAAACCTATTCTTCTGGTTCTTTCCATAAAGCTACACAATGGGGGTTCATCCTACTTTATAAAAGACTGTTTAGATACTAGGAACATCTGACTCATGTGTCGGAGATCTGTACAACCACAGATAGATTTTACTGGATGCACTAATTTTGTACATCAAAGAAAACATTTTTACAAAGTAGTGGACTGTTACGCAGATTTGGATGAGGTAAAAGTCTCATTTTCCCCTCAAGCATGGCCTCTATAATTAGTTAAAGCCTGATGGAACAAAGGGAGGATCGAATGGACATTTATTTAGCTTGTGCACTTGACCTGTGTCAAATTCCTCCTCCCTGTGCTCAGCATGGCTGTCTCCTTCCCGTCCTTGGTTCTGAGCTCAGCTATCCCCTCTGAGGGATCCAGCTTGAGCACTCAGGCTAATGCAGGGACATTATTCTCTCTCTCTGGACCGTGGTCCCCATCCCAAAAGACACCAGGGCTTTCGTCATAATTTGCCAATTATGTAGTATTTGTTTACCTGTTCACAGCCTGCATACTCAACAGTCCACATGCTTTTGTGAGGACAGAGACCATTTCTACTCCAAAAGCAACTTTGAGGAGATTGGCTCCTGGCCCAAAACCCGTGTATGATTTTTCTGGCCCATTCATAGACATTTCTCCATCTGGCAGGCCTTATGGAGAAAAGTCGTCCTCCCCACATGAGTCTGGGGGCATACCTGTGTGCTGCATTTTCTGATGGGAGTGCAGTCAAGTTCACAGGCCCCCTGGCCACCCGGCCGCTCATGCTCTGACACATACCTGTTATTCCTAGCAGGTGATCTCCATTTGCAGGTCTCTTTATTTATGGGGCCCTGACACAGAGGTCTTCTCAGGGGTCTCTGCAGAGATCGCCCAGTGAGGTGTGGGGGAGAGATAACTCGAGGACTCTACTTTTCCCTATTCTACTCAGTACTCAATACTTTTTTACTTCTAGCTCTTTCCCCTCTGTTTCCTCCTTGCCAGCCCCGTGGCCACCAGGTCCATAAGAGGGCAGGAATCTTTTGGCCCGGACTCTCTTGGGAGTCAGACAGTATTCCATGTCTGATCTGATCTAACCCTCACTGATGTCATTCCACGGGGGAAAATGGAACAGTGAGGAAAGTGGTGTTTTCTCTAGTGTAACCTCTTGCTTATCCTAGCACAGTAAGTGATTCAAGGTTTCACTGTTTTATTTTGACTTGCTGTCTTAATCAGCTACCCTGGTACTTGGCAGTTCAGCTTAGCTCTTGACAAACATATAGTAGGTGCTCAATAAATATTAAACAGAAGGTTGAGTCAGTGAATAAATAAATAATCTCTCCGGGTATTATGCTAAATACTTTAGGTATTCTATAAATATTTCTTGAACATCTACGAAGCATCTGGCACGGTTCTATGCTCCTGGGATCCATATAAAGATTCCCTGCCATCAAAGAATTTACACAATACACATTCTATTAGTATCCTAGTTAATTCTCACAAAAACCCCATGAGACAAAAACTGCAAATTATTAATATGAACAATTTGTTTAAGATCATAAAACTTGTAAGTAGCAGAACTGGAACTGAAAAATCTCTTCTCTGTCTGTGGCTGTGTTTTTGTTATCCCAAACCACCAGGGCACAGTCTAGATCCCAGGGATCCGAATCCGCAGTTACTATAATATCAGGGAAATTATGGCCTCTCACTTTGCATGCATTCATGGGGCTGGTGGAGGTCGAGCCCCAGAAAGCCCCTCAGTGATCTATTGATGAAGCACCTTCTAGCAGCTTCTACCCTGCTAGTGGTGTACGATTACTAAGGCTGGTGCACCTTGGGATCCTCTGTTTCTGCCCCTTCAGGATGCTCAGCTGAGTTCTCTAGCCGAAGAAATCTGAAAATGTCACCTTCAGCTGCAGCCCACGGAGGCAGCATAAGGGAAGAGGAGATGAAAGAACTAATAGCCAGGGGTAATTCTTTACTTTTGTTGTTGTCCTTAGCAGAGTTCTAAAGGAGGCCTTTTGACTAAAGAGAATAGAAATGGAACAGGATTTAAGAGTATTCCCTTTCCTTAGTTCTATTACTTTTATTCCCCATGATTTCATTGCTAACAATTTTGCCAAATGATGCTCAGAATTTTGATTTATTCTGTTAGGTTGGGTCATTTCACGGCAACCTGGACAATCAGAAGTAAATATTTTCTTTAAGAATTTGGGAAAAAGGGATCCCTGGGTGGTGCAGCGGTTTGGCGCCTGCCTTTGGCCCAGGGCGCGATCCTGGAGACCCGGGCTCGAATCCCACATCAGGCTCCCGGTGCATGGAGCCTGCTTCTTCCTCTGCCTGTGTCTCTGCCTCTCTCTCTCTCTCTCTGTGACTATCATAAATAAATAAAAATTAAAACAAAAATGGATAAAATTAAAAAAAAAAGAATTTGCTTGAAGTTTGGCAGTGTTTTAGAGTGTTTTAAACATACATTTACTGTATCATATGACCCAGAAGTTCTACTATCTGGAATTTAGCCAAGAGAAAAGAAAACATATGCCCACCAAAAGACATATATGCAAACGTTCACAGTGGGGACACCATAGACAAATACTGGACACAACCCAAATGTCCACCAGCTGGTAGATCGATAAAGAAAATAAATGTAGGGATCCTTGGGTGGTGCAGCGGTTTGGCGCCTGCCTTTGGCCCAGGGCGCGATCCTGGAGACCCAGGATCGAATCCCACGTCGGGCTCCCGGTGCATGGAGCCTGCTTCTCCCTCTGCCTATGTCTCTGCCTCTCTCTCTCTCTCTCTCTCTGTGACTATCATAAATAAATAAAAATTAAAAAAAAAAAAAAAAAAGAAAATAAATGTAGCATATCCACACAATGGAATACTATCCAGCCATCAAAAAAAAAAAAAAAGAACAAAATACTGATACAAGCAACAATGTGGATGAATCTCCAAGACATTATGCCAAGTCAAAGAAGAGACAAAGGACCACATACTGTGTGATTCCATTTATGTGGAATTTCTAGAAAAGGCAAACTATAGAGACCTAAAGCAGATCAACTGTTGCCTGGGCTAGAGGTGGGTACTGGCTTCAACTCCAAGCTACAGACAGAGAAGTCTTGAGGGGACACGGTTGTTCTAAAACTCGGTTGGGGTGATGGCCACCCAACTGTGTAGGTTCACCCAAACTCTTTAAATCGCACGCTTAATTAAAATGGATGAGTGTGCTGGGTGAATTATACCTCAATAGAGCTCTTAAGAGTGGGAAGGGAAAAGGAACTGCTCAGGGAGTCATCTTCCTTTGAGACAAAATACAAAATACATCTTAGATGCAAGAAAAAGAAGTCTCCTAAATCCAAACTCGATTCTCAGGATATGCTTTATATTTAAAAATCTGCTCCCAGAGAAATTAATATTTGCTCAAACGCAGCTACCAGGCGACCTTTGCAGCCGGTCTCGGTGCGGGCTGAACTCTGGGAGCGCATCCTGCCATCCTCGTGGGGGAGCCTCCCGAGGGCTTCTGAGGATCCGAGGATACGCTGCCACCACGCGTGGGAAATGAGAAGAGACAAAGAGTAACTGCTGCACTGGACGTGCCGCCGAAGCCTTTCTGGAGACTCTGACAGGGCCAGATGCAGGGGGGGACGGAGGGCGAGCGGTGGGCTGGGGTGGGGAGGCTGGCGGCCCGGGGTTTCCACGACCTCCCTGCACCCCACCCACCTGCACGCGCCGGTCTCTAACTGTAGGCCTTGAAGACAAAAAGCAGCGGAGCGTGTATCAAGGGTCCTGCGTCTGCAGGAGAGAGGCCAGGCGCTGGCCAGGGTGGCATCCTCATCGAGGCGGACGGCTGCCCCCACCCCCGACCCGCGTGCCCGCCTCCCGCAGCCTCCGGCTCACTCCGCTCCCTGGGTGGGAAAGCCTGCCGCAGGTGCATCTGCGGCAGCGGGCGGGATGAGGTTCCTTTCCCATGGGTTTCCCACCTTTTACAAACCAGCGGGAAGCTCCCTGCCGTTAGCAATGTGAAGTATGAAAAGTGGGGTGCAGGGCAGAGGAAGAGAAAGGCCAATGTTGTGGACGTGTGGGGAAAGATGGGATGAAAGCATGCGTAGGGGAGGGCGGGAGCCGGGTCATTGGGCTGCTACCCTTGGGGCTTGTCTTCCCTCGAGTGAGACTATCAGGAGTCCACGTGTCTCAATAGAGCAGCACGACACGAAGCAGATGGTTCCCGAACATCGGCACTCCCGACCGCGGGGTCTCTGCGGGTGGGTTTTAAGCCGGGCTCTTTGGTTGAAGAGAAATCCCACATGAATTGTGCAGCAGCAGCAGGCTTCGCGGAGAGCGAAGAGGATTATGTGATGTAGGGAAGTGCTTTCTCCTCCTTTCTTTTTTTCTTTTCTTCTTCTTCTTCTTTTTTTTTTTATAGGAGTATTCAACTTCTCAGAGAGATGGACCCATCCATGTCTTCAGGGCCAAAGGGAAAGGGAGGTTGGAGGCAGAGCTCTAACAACACAGGCCCAAAGGGGTAGGCGCTGGCCACCCCTCCGCTTCTGCCTCACCTAGAGGAGTATGTTGGGGAGAAGTATTTTGGAGACAAGAAATAGGAAAATGGGCAAAGAATATACATAACTCACAGACAAGGACGTATACATTACAGTTAACATATGAAAAGGCTCAGCAGCCCTCTTAACTATGGAAATGTGAACGAAAGCAACAATGACATACCAGGTTCCACATTTTTAACGATTGACAAACGTTAAAATGTACAAGAGTACCCCAAAGACAGAGGGCAGGCTGTTCAGTTGTGTTACTCGTGGGAAGTACAATAACCCTTTAGTTAAGACAATGAAAAACTAATTTCTAAAGTAAAAAAAAAAAAAAAAAAAAAAAAAAAAGCCCCTAAATCTCCCTTACGCTGCAGAAATAAAAAGCACCAGCATGTTGGGTGGCAGAAAAACTGAAAACAACTCAAGGAAGAATGAAGAATTATGGTGCATCTATATTATAAAGTATGCAGATAGCAAAAGGAAAGAAATTTATTTAATCTTAAAATAAAGGGATTTAAACTGAAAGAAGTTCTTAAAATTATGTTTCTTGAATTAGAACAAAGTAAAGAAATAACTGCTGCAAACTCAGTCCTGGGCTGAGATCCTGCTAAATTTGGAACCATATTTCTGACATCAATCAGTTTATAACCTAGTCCAAATAATACGAACAAAGAGAAAACAACCAGAGAAAAATAAATGACAATACACGTCAAGATAGTCCATCCCTTTGGAGGCTGGTCCGCAATGTGGACCAAGGCAAGAATGTAGAACTATGTGCTGTTTTCTTGATTGGGGCAGGGGCAGAGTCCAGAATTTGAAGACCAGGATTTGTGTTATGGGAACTGTGGGAAAGAAAGGGTTAAATATACACAGTGGGATTATTAGATCAATCTTGCTACAATAATTGTGTTTTTCCACATCTTTTAAGCCCTTACTGATGGTTCTGTCTTAAAAATTTACTGAGTGTATTAACCTTTCCTACCCTGATGGTGGATTTGTACATTTCTTTTTCAATATTATTTAAACCAGGTGGTGAATACAGGGGCCCGTTCATTGCTTTGTTGAACTTTATACCTCGCACATTAAAAAAAAAAAATTGGCATTCATTTAACATATATAGAAAACAAATTTAATTCTGGCACATTTTTGCATTTTTATGACTATTGTATTTTTATGTCTTTCTGGTGAGTTAAACCTATTACGATTGTGCGATTACTCTTTTTATTCCTAGTAATGCCTTTGTGCCTTAAAACAAATTTTGTCAGATATTGATGTTGTTACAAAGTGTTCTTTTGTTTTTTTTTCTTTCCCCAGCTTTATTGAGCTATAACTGACATATAACATTGTGTAAGTTTAAGGTGTACAACGTGATGATGTGATACACATATACTGCAAAAGGATTGCAATAAGGTTAACATATCCATCACCACCTCAAATAGTTACCATTTGTGTGTGTGTGTGTGTGTGTGTGTATGATGAGAAAATTTAAGATCTACTCTCTTAGCAACTTTCAAGTAGACACACAGTATTGTTAATGTAGTCACCATGCAGCTATTACAGCCCAGGACTTACTCGTCTTATAGCTGGAAGTTTGTCCCCTTTGACTAACATCTCATTTCCTCCACCCCTTGGTGCCTGGCAACCACCAATCTATTCTGCTTTTATGAGTTCTGTTTTTTCAGCTTTCACATATGAGATCATATAGTATTTTTCTTTTTCTGACTTACTTCACTTAGCATAATGCCCTCAAGATCCATCCATGTTGTCACAAATGGCAGTTTCCTCTTTTTTAATGGCTGAATAATACTCCATTGTGTATAAATAATGCATTTTCTTTATCCATTCATCTGTCATTGGGCACTTAGGTTGTTTCCATGTCTTGGCTATCGCAAAAAATACTTCAGTGAATAAGGGGGTACAGCTCTCTCTTTGCAATAGTGATTTCATTTCTTTAACATATGTATCCAAAAGTAAAATTGCTGGATCATACGGTAGTTCTATTTTTAATTTTTTGCACATGTGTTCTTTTGATTGGTCTATGCCTTGCCATACCTATCTTGTAGGCACCTCTCTGGTTAACTGTTCACAGATAAGATTTTTAAAAAATCTTATAGTTCTAGTATTTAAGTGAAGAGTTTAGTCCCTGTGAGTTTACTATGTTACTGATGTACGTAAGTTTGATTTTTACTGTATGATTTTGTATTGTACATCTGCCCCAGGCCTTTACAGTCAGTGACTTCTTTCCCTGTCTGATAACCCTGGGGTCTGTCTCGTGGCTTTTATCTGGATCTAGCCTCTCTGCCTAAATTTTCAGGCTGACAGTTCAGTTAGGTATTTTACCTGACTTTATTTTAGTTATGACTTTGTTAAGTTTCTTTTGTTTACACTTGGTACCACACTCTGAAGCTCCTTCTACGCCATTCCATGCTGCCTACGACCTCATGGGGTCAGGTCAGGACCACTGCTTCTCTGGGAGGACTTTTAAAAGGTACTTCTTGTCATCTGGGTTCTAGTTATTGAATTCATCTTGATTTCTGTCTTTTGCAGAAACTCTGACTGTTGTTCCTTTAAAATCTATTTCTCTTTCATCCTCTATTTCTATAACCACTACCACGTTTGATCTTAGCCAAAAGGCCAACATGCTGTACTATAAACACTATCACAACCCAAATTTAGGTTATAGCGCTTCATAAATTATACGTTTAATACTTACTACAATGGTTCTGCTAGACACAGGTTTGTTTTTTTCCTTGTCCCTGTCATGTTTTTCAACAGAGGCATCTGGTCATGTCATGACTATACTCAAAAATTTCCAAAGGCTCTTCAAATAAGTTAAATGTACCATCAGTGTAGCATTCCAAAGCAACCTAATCTACTATTTCTGCTTTACCTAATTATTCTCTAATTGATTTGCTGGCATTGATCCCACCTCCTGCCTAGACTATAAGCTTTCTCATCTTAGTGAATTCTATTTTATACATTTGTTTAAAAATCTGCCTCATCTTACTGGTTTTTTGCTGACAAAAATCTTTACTATACCTTCAGACTCTGTAGATTACAAATTCCTTGAGGGTTGACTGACTTCATCATTGTACCTTATCATAACAAGAACATGATGGCTACTCAGAAAAGATTTGCTTACCTTGTGCCAATGTATTGGTTGCCACACCATGGGAAACAGGACTGTCATTATTATAGACAATGTTTATATGCCTAGTCCCAATATCAACCTGTAGTAATACCTGGTAGGTTTCTTATTATAGAAATTTATGAATTGAGGTAGAAGGCATTTGTGGCCATTCCAACAACTGATCCTCCCTTTGCTTATGTTAATAGAGCCCTAGTTTTATTTAGATATTAAGAGGCCTGGCACATAAGAAAGGTGGCCCAGCCCCGAGGGACAAGTCATGATTAGTCTAGACCAGGACTGTAATCCCATTTTCCTCAAGAGTGATTAGTTTGACACTTTAGGCATATGCCTTTGTTCTAACCAATAACATATGGCAGGATCTTAAGAAACTCTTAGAAAAATTTCTAAGAAAAAGAGACACCCGAGGAGAAATTGGCCATCCTATTTTGGGATATAATCACATACAGAAGTGATGCTTGAAACTGAGATCACCATCCTGTGACCCTAAGGGGACAAGCTTGAAGATGAAAATTGATAATGCTGAGGATGGGAGCACAAGGTGGAAAGAATCTAGGTTGTTGATGACATCAGTTCTGGAAGCAGCTACATCTAGATCCTGTTGTTGCTGCCAATTATAGACAAGTATTCTCCCTACAGCACTAAAACCAAGTAGCTCAGAATGTGTGAGAACTCATCGTGGATTGAAACTATTTGTGAACATGCTATTATGCAGTTAAAGTACTTATATACAGAAAAGCAAAATATCATAAAGGAGCTGATGTTCATTTTCACACTAATTTCACCCAATTCTTCCACACTAAAGAAGTGGCTAAAAAGGTTTAGCAGGTGTGGTTAAGAGGACTATTTCCGGTTTGATTCTGTTCTTGCCATTCCAAGCTCTCCTTGCCACTATGTTTTTATATTAGGAGTGTTCCTATTTTCAGAAAAAGATAAAATCTCAACCCCAAGTCGTGTAATTGATTACTTGTATTTTATTTTAAGTTCAGGATATTTTCCAAGTATGGATATGGATGAGTCCTCAATATATGCTGAAAACTGCCCAGCACAAGTCACCATTACTTTTGTGTTGTACTGCCACAAGGGAACCCAGTATCCTTGAAGAAACCCTGAGGCTCCTTTCTTATTCTCTTGACAATGGTTCAGCCTCGTTGCTTGGCTTGCTGTTCTTGGACTGCCCCAATCCTGAGCTGTCCTGTAACTCTATGCACCAGTGATTAGAAGTCTAGACACCAGTGAAATAGGAGGCAGAAGCATGTTTTATATTTTGAGTTTTTTCTTGGTTAATAACTTCAAGGAATTCCCTCATTGCAAAGAAACAAGGACACTTTGCTAATTCCTGTATAATATTAAGCCTCCACCCTGCCATATTTCAAACCCAGTGGCTGGGGTTTTGGAGCAGCATGAGGCTTGGGGTTGGTGGGGTTACACACTGGTTTAGAATTTCCAAGGGACTGGGCTACATTTGAAGGTTTATTTTTTGCTGCCTACCTAGCCTCCAACTGGAGAGTTGTGATTTAGTTAGTGAGGACATTAAGCCCACTTTCTCTTATTCTCTCTCTGGTGAAGAGGCAAGATGGGGAGTAGAATTATATTGCAAGACAAAGGAAAACTTCCCTTTATTTCATACCTGGAAGGGCACAGCACTTCCTCCAGGCTGAAGAGGAGAAAAATTAAAGTTCAACCCTGAATATAAATAAAAATGGTATAAAAATGGTATAGAAAGGTATACAAAAATAGTAATTGCAAAGTAAAACTAACTCAGAGATATTTTTACATATAGGGGTGTGTGACTTCTTGATTGGTGACTATTTTCTCCCAGGTTTTTAAAAATAAGTTTTTGTAAAGCTCTGTTTCTACCCCCTGATTTAGGAAGAATATTTTGGTGTATAGAAAATAAAATAGTCTGTAGCTTTTATCTATAACTTTATTGACCTTTTAAAGCATTATATGTATATATATAATATATGTAAATTATATATATGTAAAAAGAGGGCCATCTGTATGTGACATACATGTTTAAAAATATATCTTTCCCATTCCTGAATCAATCAGTCTGTTATCTTGTTCTCTAACCTACGTCATTTCACTTCACTGAACTGCTTGGGGGCATCTCTACTGCTACACTCCCATAATTAATCATTTCCTTTTCGGTTGATTTGGCTTAGGGCCTCTCATTAGCCAGACATCTAGTCTCCTCTTCTCGGCTCATATTCTTTAGTTATCTACTTCTCTACGTGCTCTCGACTGAAGTTTATATTCGTCATTCAGTCTTTCATTAGGTAGTGACACGAGGATGGAAAAGAACATCATTGGCTGGTGGGTATCTTGACAGGGGAAAATAGCGAACATCTTTATTTCCAAGGAGAGAAAAACAGAATACACAAGAGGGAACTCTCCAGAATCAAGTGACCAGGAGGAGAGCTTTCCTGCATAAGTAAAAAGCTTTGGTGACAATGTTTCCGTAGGGGGTTAACTAATGTAATAGAGGATGAAGAGACTGCAGTGGTTGCCGATTTGATTTGGATGCAAATCAGGATTTATATTCCTATATAGATTTTTGGGAAAAAATGTACTTATTATGGAAAATTTAAAATACATACAAAATTAGAATCATATAATGAAATCACATGTACCCATTATCCAATCTTAACAATTATCACTCTCCAGGGATCTCTTTTTTTTTCCTTTTTTTTTTTTTAAGATTTTATTTATTTATTCATGAGAGACAGAGAGAGAGAGAGAGACATAGGCAGAGGGAGAAGCAGGCTCCATGAAGGGAGCTGCATGTGGGGACTCCAAGCTCGATCCTGGGACTCCAAGATCACACCCTGAGCTGAAGGCAGTCGCTTAACTGTTGAGCCACCCAGGGATCCCTGAACTTCTATTTTTTTTTTTTTTTTAAGATTTCATTCATTTATTCATGAGAGACGCAGACAGAGAGAGAGAGAGAAAGAGAGAGAGGCAGAGACACAGGCAGAGGGAGAAGCAGGCTCCATGCAGGGAGCCTGACGTGGGACTCGATCCCGGGTCTCCAGTATCATGTCCTGGGCTGAAGACGGTGCTAGACTGCTGAGCCACCCTGGCTGCCCTCTTTCTTTCTTTTAAATAGGGCTCCCTGCAGCTTCCCTTGGCTGCAGTTTAGAAGAGTAGGGGCCTCCCTCACACAAGAATAGGTAGCAGCTTTGAACTTTCCTTCCTAAACTTCATTTTTAAAAAGTGAATTATTTTATTCAAGCATTACATACATAAAGAAAAGTGCACAAATCAAATGTATTGCTTGGTGATTTTTTTTTTTTAATAAGCTGGATGCACCTGTGTAACCAACAGCCAGATCAATGCCCAGAATATTCGATCCTCCCAGACAGCCCTGTGCCTACTTTGAGTTCCTAGCCCCTCAGGAGGTACTACATGGCCTCAGTTCTAATACATTAGTTTTGCCTGTTTTAGAACTTTTTATAAGAGATTGCACTGTGTGGCATGTACTATTCTATGTCTGGCCTCTTTCTCCCAACACCATGAGGTTCATTCTCTTTGTTTTATGTAATTGTAATTTATTCATCTGTGTTGTGTATCTTGTTCAATTGTATGATTATAACACAATTTATTTAATCCATATTCCTGTTGATAGACATTTTGGGTCGTTTTTAATTTGCGATTATTACACGGTACAGCTGTGAATATTCTTATGCACATTTCCTACATATGTAGGAAATTCCTGCTGAGGATATATACACCTAGGACTGCAATTACAATGTCACAGGTCTTGCATATAATCAGTTTAAATCCAAATATTTAAATAAATATTACTGAACAATTCCTAACCTGGTTGTTTCTATCTACATTCTCACCTACAATACATAAAAATTCAATTTGTGCAACATTCTCACCAGGACTTGGTATTATCACTCTTTTTGATTTTAGCCATTCTGGTGAGTGTGTAGAGAAATCACATTAAAATTTTAATTTGAAAAAAAAATAAAAATAAAAAATAAAATTTTAATTTGCATATCTCTGATGACTATTTTTTTTAAATGTATTTATTCATGAGAGACACAGAGAGAGAGAGAGAGAGAAGCAGAGACACAGGCAGAGGGAAAAGCAGACTCCAAGCAGGGAACCTGACGTGGGACTCAATCCCGTGTCTCCAGGATCAGGCCCTGGGCTGAAGGCGGTGCTAACCAGCTAAGCCACCCAGGCTGCCCCTCTCTGGTGACTATTGAGTACCTTTTCATACATTTCCATATTCTCTTTTTAAGGGGTCTCAATCTCGTACTCATTTCTCTATTGTTTTGTGTATCTCTCTCTTATTGAATTACAGAAGTCATATATTCTATGACTCTTGTCAGGCATTTATTTGTATTGCAAATATTTCCTGCTGAGCGGCTTGCCTTTTCACTAGCTTAATGGTGTTGTTTGATAAGCAGAAGTGTTTTGGTTTCGGTTTTGGTTTTTTGTATCTGGTACTTTTTTGTGTCCTATTGAAGGAATTTTTGTTTACCCCCAAATCATCTCCCATGTTTTCCTCTAAAAGTTTTTATTGTTTTTCACTTCAGATTTAGGTCTACAATTCCTATGGAACTGGTTTTTGTATGGTTTGTTGTATAAACTCTAAGTGTATAGTTTGAGGTATGGATTCAGTTTATTTTCTCCTGTATAGATATGCAACTAATTTAGCAACACTTCCTTTCCTTCAGCGTGGTTGCTGAGAACTCTGAAGCAAACAAGTGGTGAATACAATTTGGAAAGGACTTGGGGGAGAATAAGTAACAAATTTTCTCAACCTGTAATGGCATCTAATTCAGCTGTAGAAATTGACAATGAAAGTGATAATTCTTCTGGTAGCAGCTTATTTCAGACTCAGTGTGTCCCTTACTCACCAAAACAGGGGCAAAGAAACCCTATTAGAAAGTTTGTTCATCTGGAGGTGTTGAAGCAAGGGATTCATCTAGTGACTCCTCTTTTGAACCAAGACCACTGACTTTAAAAGCTATTTTTGAAAGTTTCAAAAAAAAGAAACGTAAAAAGAGGAAATATAAGCCAAAAGAAAGACCAAGGGGAAGACCAGAAGGAAGAAAAACTACTAGACGCTCCCAAATAAATAAGAAACAAGTTAAAGGCAAAGGATCTGGGTTCCCATTTTTAGAATCTGAGAATGTAAAAAGCCATTACCATGGAGAAAGATTTTAAGCTTTGAGCAAGCGATGGCAAGAGGATTTTTCAACTACCTTGAAAAATTGAAGTATGAATACTATCTCAAGGAATCCTTGAAACAAATGAATGTTGGTGAAGATTTAGAAAGGGAAGATTTTGACAGTCGTAGATAGAAATACTTGGATGATGATGGATCTCTCTCTCCTATTGAAGAGTCAGAAACAGTGGAAGAGGCTGCAACAACTCTTGAAAATGATGATGGGTGTGATATCAAATTGGTGGACAATAATGAATTCATAGTAAGTTCTGAAATACCAAAGAAAATGAATCTGTATTTAGGACAAGAGGAATATACTGAAGAAGCTGCTTCGTCTAAAAAGAGAGCATCAAAATCCAAAAACATGGGACAGAGGATACAATGGTCTGAAAAGGAAGAGATAGGAATATGAATATTAAGGCTTTTCACTTGAAAACAGTGTCTGGACTTAAAGGTATTGGCGTATCCCAACAATCTGTACAGTTCTAGGGTGTGATAGTTTAGGGGTGAATACGATTTGAACTCATTCATGTTTAGAGGATGTTTGAGAACCAGGAAGATCATTTATCTGTTTAGACCCTAAGTGGGGCTCTAAAGAAATAGGACCTCAAAGATTACAGTGGGGAGTTTTTGAAGTATGTCCATATTCAAGTGGAGATCCAAGAAGACCTCTGGACAGTGACGGCTGTGGATTGAACAAAAGTTTGTTTTAAAAGTGCTATTTTGAAGATCATCACTCTGGCTTTGGTGGAACTATGGTGATTGGCGGCCGAAGGAATCACATGTCAAATATCTTAAATAAAAATTTATTAATTTAAAAAAAAATTTAGCAACACTTGTGTTGCTTTCCTGCACTGCCCTGGAGCATGATTTTTGTAATCATTTGTATCCATATATATGTGTGTCTCTTTCTAGACTCCTTATTTCTGTTCCATTAGCCTATTTGTTTATGATTATGCTGGTGCAACGCTGTTGCTATCACTTTATAATATGTCCTGATAGGGGGTACAATGCCTCCTCCAGCTTTGTTCTTTGTCAAGACTGACTCCAACTTGCTATTTCTGGTCATTTACATTTCATACGAATTTTGGATCAGCATGTCAATTTGTCAATTTAGACATGCACAAGGACACATGCATATAAACACACCTCTCTGCTAAAATTTTGGTTAAGATCTACTCAATATTTGAATCTTTTGAATAGTGGCCTGTTATGGACTCTATGTATAGCAGGCGGGAGGATGGAAAGAGAGAAGGCCAGAAGGGTAAATGGGCCTAGATAAGACAGAGCGTAATAGATCATGTTAGGTATTTTGAGCTTTGTCCCAAGAGCAATGAAAAGCCATTGCAGGGGGAGTTAATAATCATTTGGTGATACTTATCAGGCCCTCACCAGTGGTAGGCTCTGTGGGGACTCAGCTCTGTCTCGTGGATGTCTGAAGCGCCAGAGAGCACACATGTTCAGATGTCATATCTTCCAAAGTCTGATCTGCAGCTGCATTTTCTTCTTCATTACTGCTGAAGTGACATAGACGTGACGTCTGGAAGTCATCAAGTCCATCTCAAAGAAAGTAGATTCTCTCTTAGGGCCTCAAATTCATTGTTCCTGAACTAAGTGGCACTAATAAGCCACTGTCAGTTTAATTGCCTCTGTCTCCATGTGACAGAAATGCCACCTCAAAGCCTGGCTGTGTGAAGAGAGGAGAGGATCCCCAACAGGCTACTGAGGCCTATTATCTAAGTGATAGCACAAACTGTCAGCAGACAGCAGGGTCCACATTCCCTAGACACTGCTGTTATTGATAAGCTTGAGGAAGAGGACCAGGGCTTGGAAGAACAGGAAGGGAGAAGGGAGGCATGCAAACTGAATCTTTGTCTTAGGCCCACTACTAGCCATGACTCACAGGTGATCATGGTGACCTAACACACGGTACATCCAGGAGACCGAGAAGTAATTGTTACTCCTTTTTTTTTTATTAGAAATTTCTGTGAGGTGTGTGTGCATGTATAATATTATATAATTTTGGAAATGTAGTGAATTATATACAATCTGCACCATCAACAGAACCATTCCCTTAGTGATCAATGAAGACATTATTCTGTGTGGTTGTGTGCTACCCATTCTGGACATGTGTAAATGGCAACCCTGGTACCATTGTGAGTTTCTTTATTCATGGAAGAAGAGGGGCTTGACCTCAGTAAAACTGAACCTAGGTTACTCCTAAGTCACCCTCAGATCTACTTCAATCTAGCTTAAAAGCAGAATAGAAATTGTGCCTACAAGTCTCTGTTGAAACCTAGATCAATATTTGCAAAGGCAGGACAAGTGTTTGTAATTATCCTCTCAAAACCTCTCATTCCCTTACTCAATCCATACAGATGGCTTTGGAGAGCTGAGCATGTGCCATATCAACTAAAGGGGTTTTCCAGGAGGTTTCTGAATCCAATGACTAAGCACGATCAAGGTCTTCTGAGGTCACGTCTGTACAAAGGTGGCCCGGTCTGATATTGAACCCAGGTTGCCATTCCATGCCCCCTTCTTTCAAGCCAAACTGCTCTTTGGGGGTCCTTGGTGTCTTTTCATACCTGAAAAATCTCAGTTTGTGCCATTTCCATTCACTGTAGAAGTTTATGTAGAGTTAAACCTCAAAAGTAGTTTGGGGTCCTATGCTTATTTCTCCCCAAAGGAACATTATTCTCTAAGTAAATTTACTAAATTTTTCCTAGTGCCAGGGTTGGAGGAAACGCCTTTGTCAGGTCACAGAAGGTTTTGTTGCATCCTTCCTCCAAAAAATAAAATTAAAAAAAAAAAAAGGTTACTATTTGCTCCCCAAACATTTGCATAACTTCAAAAGTCTGGGAAATGGAACCTTCCCCAAGAAAAATCTACTCTAAGGAATCTGCTACTTCCATCTGGAAACACTCTTCTGCAGGCTTCTCTGGATTAAAAGAACTAATACATCTCACCGGGCACTCTGCAATCTGTAAAGCATTTGGCAAGTGTGCCATGTTCACATCCAACATTTTAAAAATGTCAGTTATTATTAAGTTGTTATTTTTAGACCTTGCATTTTTTTCACATTGGAAATATATGGTAGGATGTAACAAAAATAAGAAAATGGGATAAATATGGTTCATCAGTGTAAATTTTGCAAATACTCACTTCTTTGACTTTTTTTTTTTATTCTGGATAACATTAAATGCTAGTAATGACTTCTTACCATTCAAGAAGAAATATCTAAGTTTTATTTGCCACAGAATACCAAATTCCCAGGAAAAAGGACTAAAATCTTCCAAATCTTTTACATTCACTTCAACCCTGGGTTAGACTATTGAATTAAGGGCAATCCTTCCCATTACACACTAAATTAGTAAACAAATAACTTTTCTTGAAGAGGCTATTTTTTTCTAATTCTACTTGGTTCAACTCTGAAACAGAAAGTTGCCTTTATAATTACAATAACAGGTGATATTTTTAGCCATGTGGCCAATTTTATTAAAATTTTATGAGTTAGTCATATTGTATAAAATCCTCATAAGTTACATAAAAGCAAAAAAAGAGAGAGAAGCTTATTAATGCTTAATGGAATGCTAGAGAAAAATCTTATATAAAAGTATTTGCATTTTTGTTCCTAACATATAACGTCCTACACACAAGAGAGTATGTAGGGAGTTAATAATCATTTGGTGATATTTATCAGGCCCTCACCAGTGGTAGGCTGTTTAATATTATGTGGTCAGTGCTGTGTTCTGATGCCATCCTTTTTTTTTTTTTTTAAATATTTTATTTATTTATTTATGAGAGACACAGAGAGAGAGAGAGAGAGAGGCAGAGATACAGGCAGAGGGAGAAGCAGGCTCATGCAGGGAGCCCGATGTGGGACTCAATCCTGGGACCCCAGGACCATGCCCTGGGCTAAAGGCAGGCACTAAAACCACTGAACCACCCAGGGATCCCCAGAATTACATTTTGAATCTGCTTTTGTCTAAGTACTTTCTTCAAGAGAAATGTTTATGCCATAGTTTGAAAGGAAGTTCATGTTGAGGCAGGGATGTTGTAAGGAGAGACCAGTAGGCCTTAAGCCTTGTGGGTTATCTGTCATGTAGGAGTCCTTTGTGTCTGAGAATAGATCTGTCTCATGGACCAATGCACATTAACCCAAGTCCATGATATATCAATACTGAAGAACCGGATGGCTAATGTATTAATTCACAGTGAGTCAATACCTGATGTGGGGAATGGAACAGTCATCAGCAGATCCATATGGGTTTCCAAATAATAATCAGAAAATATGGAATTAGAAAATGGTGATTCAATTGTATGTATAATGTTCTTATGTGTTGACAGTACGATATACCCACTTATATAAGAGACAAATATCTATGATCTCTAACCTCTTGGAAGAATTCTAGGCATTTCCTGTGATTTTGCTATGTTGGAGAGTATGTCACGGGTACTGGCATTCTGGTGGGAAGGTACAGCTTCATTACATAGAACTGTCCCACATATTACAGAAACTTAGCATCCGTGGCCCCTACTAAGGATTAAAATGATACTCCACAATATTATAACAGCCAAAAGCAGCCTCATGTACTTTCTAATGCTCCACTGGAGGAAGGGGTCCATTCTTGGTGATGATCTATAGGTTGGTCTTCACTGGAAAGGGTCAAGAAGTAAAACACCCCTGCCTTCTGCACAATATGCCTACTTTTTGATTGGGTATTTCTGAATTTCTGAGATTTTATGGCCTTGTGCTTTTCCTTCCCTAGGCAATCTCTAAGAGGTCTATGTCATAGCTATAAGATACCAAGGGACTTGCACTGGAGGCCACCTGGGGACCAAGGTCGAGCCCTAGGGAAGAATCCAAGGGGCACAATGTAGTTAGAGTTATCAATGTCAGTGAGTTTTTTTACATTTTTTTTAGTAGCAGAATCTGTCCCCAGGAGATTCTACACAGAACTCCAGAGTAATATACAGATGAAAGTGAGCTACTCGGACGGGAATTTAATGAGGTAAAGGGGGAGGCTCTGCTTGCTCAACTTTCTTACACTCCCTAAGGCAGCCCGTGAGATTAACTGTACAAAATCCTGGAGCACAATTTGAAAAATCCTGTTTATCTAGGCCTGCATGATTTGGTTCTACTCAGTAAGGAAGACAATTGCACATGGGATTTTGAACACAAATCCTACCTTACAATTTGGGGATTTGAACCCAAATCCTACCTTACAATAGTGTCTCTGTCTGGAGTGTATTCTCAGGAGTCTGCAATAGTACATGACAACTGTTCCTTGAGCTGGGAATTCAGAGAGCTGGCTACCTCTTTCTCAGGAGCATGGGTTACTCTTGCATTGAAAAGGAGTGCTCCTCCCATCCTGAGACTGTACTTCTGGGTCTGTACAGAAGTCTCTGACTGTATATCACCATTGCAAGCCTCTGAATTCCCACTGACACTCAGTTCCCATCCTTCCTTGACTTTGACCAGAAGACATGATGGCATCTTTAGTTATTTCTCTCCTATCTTTGGAGATGCTGTTTATCTTTGTAATGGCTTTTTATACCTATGACTTGATCTAGTCTGTATTTTTTGTTTAATTTCATAAATATTATTTATTTTAGACTTCTCTAAAAGTCTAGAGAGCTCTGCAGTGGTCCTAGGAACCATCCATCTAACTTCTGCAGCTGTCTCTAGGTAAAATGAGAGGAAAAAAATATAAGAAAAGGCAGGAGATCGAAAGGATATCTTTTAGTCATAGTATGCTCTTTGGTTATCACCAGTGATTGGTAAGATGGATAGTTCATAAATGAGGATGCTTCATCAGTCCTCAGTGGTCTATTTTAAATACATAAAAGTGGACTGAGGTGGAACTGAGAGAAAACACACTCCTGAGCTCACTCCCAGCCTCTGTGAAATGAGTTCTCTATTACCTCTATTCCACTTTGGGTTGTCAATGAAGTTAAACAACTAGTAAGATAATTACTAAGGAGATTCTACTCCACCTTTTCTGACTTCTAAGGCCAGCCCAAACCAAAACATGATCTTTTTCAATGATCGTAGTTTTGAACTGTTTAGATTTGGATGGGTCTTCTCCATCACTCTCCCTGAACTCAGACTTTTGGTACCTGTTTTCTCCTTATTCTCTTCTTCAAGCCACCAAATCAGCTTTGATCATTTTAAAATTATATTTTATTAGCTATAAAATGCTAAACAGATTATTTTAGTAGAATTCTAGGCATTAGGGAGTTAAGTAAGAATTATGGATATGGTAGTAGCTTTCTAGAACCCTAGGATATTACTCCATGTGGGCAGTTACCATCTTTTCTCTCTACATGAATTATACTCCTTCCTAGAAGCTTCCCCATCTCCAAAGGAAAAGGGGTTGAAGATTTGACTGGTCAACATGGACAGCATTACTGTGACAGTGCTTGTGCTGTCCATGTATGTTACCAATTTGCCTCTCAATCTATCATCCATGACACTAAGTGGACCCATGACCTATTCTCAGTGACCCTGTGACCATTTCTCTTAATATGAGGCAAAAGATCCACAGAACCAGAAAACTCTTTCTTCTCTCAGTTTCCTTAGTCTACACATATAGCTGAAGATTTCAATTTCAGAAGTGGTAGAGGTCCCATTCAGGACTTAACTCTCACTTGTTTACTTCACCCCTGCCTTTGGAGAGAGTTACATTTGGATATTGGAAATTTATGCAGCTTTTATTATCTTTTGGCAGTTTTCCTTTGCAAAGAGTTCCCCCAAGGAATTTAGTTGACAGTACAGAACAAGGGGAGATACAAGGGGAAAGAAGAGGGTAACATTAATAAAGTAGGGATAGAAAAATCCTAGATCTGTGGCCATAAAAAAAAATGATGAACCTCTTAGCTTTACCATAATATGAGCTCATTAGAGTTCATTTTTCAATCCCAGGGTAACTTGAGGGTGTGAGATATTCTCTGATTAAAGAGAAAATTTCTTCTCTTTTCCTCTTAAAACCATATGGTTTAGAAAGAGGAATTTAGAAAACTGAGTTAAACCAAAATGGTAAACTTCTCAATAGAAAATGAGAATCATGAATGGTAGAAAAGTCCAGGCTTATCATTATTTAATATCAATTTACCATCTGTTCCAGATTGAATAACCCATCTGGTGTCTGCTGCCAACAAGTATCAACACATCTTCCAGATGCCTCTGCTGAACATAATTATTAAAGTTTTTACTTGATTTAAAAACAGATGTAGAAGAGCAAAGTATATATGTTTCATCACAACTGAAATTAGGATGGCTTTCATTTTTCTGATGAGTCCAATATAACCACACTAAATCATTAAGTTGGGCTGAAGGTATGTGTCAACTGGTATGTGTTGAGGAAACTAACAGCTGTGATGGTGAGCACAGCCATTGGTAATGGTCACCAAAGGCCTAAGAGAGGAAAAGGATCAGAGAAATTCCAGCCTCTTCTAGGAATCAGAGAGTGCTGGTAATGTAAAAAGACTGACAAGAGGCCTCATAATCACATGTACTGACTTATTAAGTATGCATATATGCAGGTGCTACCCTAGCTGCTGAAGTTTGGAGCTTAGGCAGATGGATGCAGAACTAAGAGAATTAGTTGTCATTAAGACTTGAGTCTGCCCAAAATAAAGATGGGCATTGCCTTCAAGTAGGCAGCCAAGAGGCTGCATGGTGCAGAGAGAGCATAGCACTGCACTTGAAATCATAGGATTTAGATATGGGTCTTGAGTCTGTTAGTTATCTGATTTTGGACTTGTCTGTTCATTTTTCAAGTATCACCCCAAGAATCCTGACTAAGCTCCTTGTAAACTAGGAATCAAGATACAGTCATTTTATATCCTTTTGGAATGAACCAAGATGTGAATGGATTTTAGTAATCAGTCAATAAAAATAAATTTATTAATTAAAGTATCTAAAATTCTTTTACTCAAAGAAGAGTAATGAAAGATCAAATTTAAGTCAGACGTATACCCAAGCTGATCCACAAAAACTGAAAAATCTTCATGGGGAAAAAATCAGAATGATTCTTTTACCAATCCTCAAATTGGTCATCATCAATTCAACTCTTTCCCCTACTTACTATCATTTTTGAATGACTAGATCAATACAGTGCAAATTCAATTCAATAAATATTAACTGAGTGCTTACTAAATACAAAGGTTAATGCTAGACCTTATAGAGAAGTATCAGATTGATAATCACCCAGTATACACTGACACGGCTATTTTATCTATAGTCAACACCCATTCTTATTGGTTGAGACTTGTTCCTTACTGATTGTTAAAGATTTGAAGATCACCTCTGGAGATATATATATACATAAAACACAGTTTCTCTTAGCCTTTTCTCATGCCTGAGCTTCATCTCAGTTTTCCAAGTGCACAGTTAGCATGGGACACTAATTAAAGCATGGAGAGTTAAAGCACTAGTTTTATTGACTAAAGTGTACTGATTGTCTGATTCATTTGGTTGACAGTAGGAGTTTGGTCATTAGAATCTAACTTAAGTTTACATTTCACTGGGGAATCTGTGGTTTCCTATCTTGACCCATAATTTCTTTAGTGATATTTTTATTTTTCTGACTGTATAAATAGCTTTGACTTATTGTTAAACAACACATATGTATCATATGATATATTAAAGTTATCCCTATTATCCTGACAAGTCTGTAAAATAAGTATCGTTGCCATTTTATAGGCTGAGCTAGGAGCTTAGATGTGTTTAGTGTCATTCCTAGGTAGAGGTGACTAGAAAGTAGTGAAGAAGTTGACTCTAGGTCTATCTGACTTCAAATCTGGACTTTTTACATTTTGAAAAACTATTCTCTATTGAATAATTAGCTTGATTAGCAGGACTTTATCCCCATTATAGGCTCCATTTTTCCTTGAGCTATACCCTATTTCTCTCCAGTATTTCTATTCCTTATCCTTCAGGTTATATTTCAAAGTGGAAGCCCATATTCCCATGGCGAAAAGGAGAAAATTTCCTCTGTCACCACAGCAATAAAGACACATGATATTTATCCTGTGACCAGGCAGGAATGTTTCAATCATCAGAACAGAGTGTGTAGGTAACTCCTGTTACCATCAATACAGAGGGATTCTTCCTTCATTGTGAAATCTTTTGCTACAGAATGCCCAGAATTCTAGGGCTTATGGGACAGAAAGACTTACCATTAATATCTATAAATGAAGGCTCTCAAGCCTCTCAGTGTCATCAAACCACAACAGACACAAGGATAATTGGAAGAGAGGGGTGGGGGGGATCCCTGGGTGGCGCAGTGGTTTGGCGCCTGCCTTTGGCCCAGGGCGTGATCCTGCAGACCCGGGATCGAATCCCACATCGGGCTCCTGGTGCATGGAGCCTGCTTCTCCCTCTGCCTATGTCTCTGCCTCTCTCTCTCTCTCTCTCTCTCTCTCTCTCTCTCTCTCTCTCTGTGACTATCATAAATGAATAAATAAAAATTTAAAAAAAGGAAGAGAGGGGTGGGGATGGTAGGCAACTCTTATTGATCATGCCCTTATTATATGTGGACAGCAGATGGGGGCTTTCACTCACTGCTTCTAGTAATTAGGTGGCTTATTCATCTTACAGAAACCTGGTTTCAGGACAACTAACTATGTCCTAACCTTTGTGGGTTCTGGTTTTTCTCATTTCCTTTCTCTTCTTCTCCAGGACTATCAGGATCGTGCTTGAAAGATCATATTGACAGATTGCTTCTAGGGGATATTTTTAGTGTTGTGGATAAGAAAATCTCCAGCAAAGGTCAGATCTTTCACTGTTTTAATTAAATTGCAGTGGAAGGAGATTATATCATAAGGGTGGCCAGCCAGCTAACTCTGCAGCAATATACACAAAGCCATCATAAGTCTCTTTTGTTACCATGTATGCGTAAGAGTGACGTGGGGCATCAGGGCCAGGTTTTAATTTAAAATGAGGCTTGATAATTACTTTGAGTTTTTTCAAAATTGCTGTCAAGGGATATTTAATAAGGTTTTGTAGATCCACAGTGACTGTGATTATTACTTTTTATTGGTATGATATTTTATTACTTTCCCTTCAAACATGAGCAAGAAATTTTTAACCATTAACAAATCCTTTCCATAACTTCCAGAGGGTATATGCTTCCGCTGGAAGTTTTTAAAAGTTTTTTCCCATTTATTTACCTTCTCATGTATTCTCCAGAAGTGAAAATTGTTTGAGTTCATTTTGAAAACAAATATACATATTTCCTTATAGGAAAAGATGCTTTGTTCCAAGAGTGAACAAATGTTAAAGGCAAAGGGCTGTTCCTGAAGTGCTATGACTATGACGAGGTTAAGATATTGCTGCTTTGGAAATGAATACAGTCTAACTTACAATATAATGTTCCTTACCGGACTTCAAAAGAGCAATAACCAGTTCTATCTGTGATTGAGCCCAACCTACATTTTTAGACTATGTGAGTGGCAATAGAGAATTTTAAATTGGCTTTCTTGGGCTACAAATCAGATATCAGCATATTTGTTTTAAATGCTAGAAAACATTCTGAAAGCTGCACTTAAAGGATCTGAAAGAAAGCTCTTATCTTAATTAGAACTACCTGTCATTTGGCTCTGTGGTTTTTGTAGATTCACAGTAAGTTTGATTTATTAAGTAAGAGAAAAGCCATTGTGTAGAATGTGAAACAAGAACTGGATATCAAGACTATGGAAACAGGACAATGCTATGGTTCATGACTATTACTGACAATTTCTTCTGATGAGTTCCTTTTTACTAGAAAATGAAGCTTCTTAAATGCAATATATTGGAAAGGAATAGAAAAGGAGGGAGAGGGAGAGAGACAGAGAAAACAGAGAGGGCACTAATCAAAATGTTTGTAAGTCAATTTTCCCTTCTTCTACTTATAACAAAAAAAATAATGTGAATGATCCCAACATCCTTCCACTGCTTCTTCCTTATATGTTCCTTTTTTTTTTCTGGTTGAGAACTCTTTCTCCACATGCCAATTTAGGTGTAACCTCTCTTCTGGAAAGACTGAAAAATATCCATTAGCTCCAATGAATCCAGCTGCAGTGGCATGCTTGTCCTTTGGGTAGCTATTTGTGGTCTAAAATTTGGGCCCTCTCTAACTACTGCCCTGATTAATTTTTTCCCTTCATGGCCATAGCTCTTAAAGGAGGTATTCCCACAACCTTCATTTGCTCCACAATCTCTCTAATCTGCTCTCTTCTAATATGGCTTATGCCTGTTCCATTTCATCCAAATGGCTTTCAAATGTCAGTGATAACTGCTCTGTGAAACTTGACAGTATAGACCACCCCGTCCTTTCTAAAATGCCCTCTTCTCTTGGTTTCTGTGGCACCACAATATCTATTTTTCTTTCTACCTCTTTAACCACTTCTTCTTTGTCTTCTTGGTGAAGTTCTTCACCTCTGCTCATTTCATACATGTAATTGTTGCTTAGAGTTCATTCCCAGGATACTCTGTCACTTTCTCTGGGTGATCTCATCCATCTATGTAACTTCAATCCCCATTAAATGTTAATAATTTTGTATTTTTATCTCCAGTCCAGCCTACTTGCTGGAGTACCAGATCCACTGATACAACGGTCTGTAAGCCATATAAACTTAGATATATTGTAGGCACTAAAAAGTCAACCCAGTCCAGAATTGATTTCATCTTCTCTCTTCCAATCCCAACTACTCCAAAAGGACTCTCCCAATGTTCTTTATCCAAAATGATTTAAAACAGTTTATTGGGATTCAACCTGGATTTCTCTATACCTGACTTCTATATTCAATTCCCTTCTTCCTATTTCTATTGTACTCCCATAGTCTTGTCTACCAAATTTCTCTGCCTTGACTCCCCCATGAGTTTCCTAATTGTTCTAACTCCTGCCTTAATTTCCCTGCAACCCACACTCTCCCTTGCAGAAAGAGTCAACTTTCTTCCCTGCAAATGTGATCATGTTAACTTGCACACTTAAAACCGTTAATGTCTTTACAAAGCCCTTATGACAAAAATGCAAATTCCGGAAACTCTGGAACATAACTTGCAATTGCTTGTTTGCTCTGGTGGCTTCTTAATTTTCCAGCCTCTTCTGATAAGCCCAAAACCCTGCCTCCCACTCCCTGCCACCCTCTGCCTCCCACCACAGTTCTGCCCAGAGCGCTGTTCTCTCTCACCTTGGAGGAGCTGCATATGCTTCTCCTGCTGCCTGGAGTGCATTTGCCTCTGTCTTTGCTTTGTAAGCTATTATTCTTCCTTTAGGTCTCAGCTGTATTTTTCCTCTTATAATTTGTTATAATTTCCCTCTACCTCCGTAGTATGTAAAGGTGCCTGGCAAATGGTAGTTATTCACCAAATAAATTTCAAAGACTAACTTCACAGCAACTTTCTCCAAAAATATCTTCACTCATGTGGAATTGAAGAAACAAAACAAGTGAACAAAGGAAGAAAAAACTGAGAGAGAGACAAACCAAGAAACAGACTCTTGACTGTAGAGAACAAACTGATGGTTACCAGAAGGGATGTGGGTGGGGGGAATAAATGATGGGAATCAAAGAGTACACTTATCATGATGAGCACTGAGCAATCTATAGAATCATTGAATTACCATATTGTATACCTGAAACTAATATAATATTAGACTGCAATTAAAATAAAAAACTTAATACAATTTTTAAAAAATGCTAACTGAAATAAATAAAAAACAAAATATCCTCACTATGCACATTTACTTTCAAGGACCTTGGTTGAGCTAGTATAGTTAAGTTGATTGGCTGGTAATTTAATAAAGTAGACAACAAATCCAGGAGTAGCCACCAATAACAAGTTCTTTGGTCAACATTGACCTCTGAATTTTCAATTATAGAGATGAGGTCTCCATGTCACTTGGGAAGAGACTATGATAGGCAGGTGTCAGTATGTAGGCTTCTAAATGCAGTCTCCCTCCAGGTACCTTGAGCATTTAGCTTAGGTTCTGTCGACAGATATCCTGCTCTGGGTGGACTTTTTACTTCTTTCATTTCTAATACTTTTTCTTCTTCTGTTCCCACAGTTACACCCAACTAGCCTCTTATTGCACTTCTCACCTCCTTTATTATCACCACCAATCATGCCTTATATGCCACTTCATGTGTTCAGTTGGTTCTATCAACAATCCCCTGAAGTAGTCATTTTTCCCCTAATCAATAGGGAAGAAATTAAAGTCTTTCGGTGATCATCTAGCTATTCAGTGGCTAACCTGTGCTTTAACTCCAATGTCAGTATTTATTTTACGGTTTCTGGAGTATGAAGACAACTTCCTAAGACATCATTGTCACCTGTCATGCTCATGACATGCAGTAAGTATTGAGTACCTTCTTATTGGATAAATTAAGATGTTGGAAACAAGACAGAATATTGTTTCTACTTGACAGTAATCTATTTTACTATAGTTTCTTAATGGCTATGTGTAGGTATATTAAGCACCATCTGCAACCACACTCAAATAATTAACCTGATAAAACAGCAAAGAGTAAAAGGATGTGTTTTCCTTGACCAATAACAGGAACCAATGACCTTCCAGAATAATGACAACCCAGAAAATCAAGAACTGAGTGTGACAAGAAGACTAGAAACAAATCACTGGATAATTTTCACTTTGTATCTCAACCCTATAATTTGACCAAAATGGATTTTGTATTAAATATGCTTAATTTCAATTGGGGTGCAATATTTAAAATATATAAATTTGGTAAGGTAAAATGAGGTATAAAACGTACTTATTTTTTTATCTTCTGTTAGCTTTTCACAGCAAAGAATCAAACAAATATTTATACTATTGGTTGCTATTAGGATGTGTTCAGGATAGATAATATACTCATTTATTCAGAGATAAGGGGATTAATGACTTTATTTTGAGAAGACAATTTGCAGTAAAAGTCATAAAAATGGTGAACTTTCAGAAAATGTTAATGATTTAACTTTATTAAGACAAAAATGAGATATGTGACTGCCTAACGTAATTAGTTATCTGGAAAATATACTTATATCATTGCTTAGAAAGAAATGCTTAAATGAGCAGTGTGAATCAGGGGCACAGAAATGCGTATTTAAACATTTGGTTTGTATTCCTGGGGAGCACAAGTTCTTTGGATCCCACTGCCTCCTAGTCTAGTAATTCCCTCCAGTTTCTTGTCCCACGGTGCCACCTTATAAGCTTTGCTTGATGAGGAAAATCAACAAGCCTTTCTACCCTCCCATTGCCTAATCTTCTTTGATGCCCTTTCTACTCATTTTAGAACCCTTGAGTATATCCAGTCTGGATTATATATTGCAACCTGGATAAGTGAATCAAATTGGTGAGAGAAAATGAATATTTTCACCTAACAATGACTAGGATAAAAGGACATGCAGATTTTTGTGCTAACATCCCTTAAATAGCTCAGAAGTTGCACTGAGGACATATACAGCCTGTACCACCAGCCTAGGAACACTAAACACCATCACTGGATGTTGAAGCACTATAGATCAAAATATAATGATGACTATTGTGGGAGTAATTGCTGATAATGTTTGTGAAAGCAAATTGTGAAGGTAGTTGCTGAATTATCCCAAGAAATAACTATTTTACAAAGAGGCACTACTTAATCTAGGCTGGTTAATCAATTAGAAAAGTAAAAAACAAATGAATGTGTCATGGACACAGAGCAGAGTCTTGAGATACTCAAATTGTGTCTCTATGTGCCTATCTAAATCTCTATCTCTGGGCAGTCCAGGTGGCTCAGCCATTTAGTGTCGCCTTCAGCCCAGGGCGTGATCCTGGAGACCCAGGATCAATTCCCACATCGGGCTCCCTGCATGGAGCCTGCTTCTCCCTCTGCCTGTGTCTCTGCCTCTCTCTCTGTTTCTCAAATAAATAAAGTCTTTAAAAAAAATAAATCTCTCTTTCTGCTTCTATATCTTTATCACTTGATGTAAGCTAAAAAAAAAATTCTCATTAAACTAATAAGTATCCTACCTAGATTAAAGAAGTCTTGCAAGTTATCAGTGGACTTTGTGCATGTTTGCCTTATTAAATGTAAAAAGTAGTCTTTGGGGTTTGCTAAGACTGAAAACTTCTGCTTTTTTTGACACATTGATCTTTCAGTTACTAGATCAACAACTGTGAAGGAAATAGAGAACTGAAGTCTAGCTGAGATCTCTGGACATAATTAAAAGGACTCTGAGAATAGGCTTTTTTTTAAGCTGTCCACATCACGACTGGCATTAAAAATGTTTCTTTCTACATTAAGACAAGTGCTGTCCAATTATTTTGAGATAACTGTGAAGTATATATGCAGGAGGATGTGTTGTCAGAGTGTCTGCGTGCGTGCTTGACAGAGTAAGAAAGGAAAGAAAGGTATCAAATTGCATAATTATCTTCTTGTCTATTGGAAGTTGGACTAATTTGCCACGGATATGAAGACTGTCTCAAGGGATCCCCATATGGGTAGTCTTTCAGACTAAGTATAGAAAAGGGGCTAGCCAAGGAAATGATATTTTTGAAATGTGTTTATAATTTTCCTTGGAGCTTCCATTTTAAAATGTTCCAAGTGTTTGGGAACAATGGTGAAGAATAAGAAATGAGGAGGCAAAGAGTGATACTCTTCTGTCTCTGGCTTTAGAAATTCCTGACCATGGCCTTGGCTAAAATCTCTTCCTGGATATTTGCTGGCATCACTTTAGAAATGTTGCTGGGAGTGATGATAAGTGGTCAACCTGGCATCACATAACTGATAACTTTCTCAAGTTATCAGTTCTATGTTAAGAGATCATCAAGCCACGCAAACAAGCACAAACGTGGGGAAAAGTAAATTTGGTGCCACTTACAAATAAAAACAAAAAGCACTAGGCATGACATGCATCAACAAAAATAATGCTTAATGCAAAAGGTATTGGCATCTTAAATTTACTCACTAAATGTGCACCAAAAAAGCAGCTTCATTATTTCCTATGGCTGAACTGATTTTCCTTATGAGGCCCCCACCACCTGGGAAGAGACTTGCTAGTCATTAGTATTTTAGTTTCCTTTAAAGTTTAAAAGGTCTCTTTTCTTAATGTTCAATAGCAAAGAAAGAAGGATTTTTTAAATGGCCCCTTCTGGATGATTCGCTTTTGTTGCCCAAAATGAAGCAATGGCGTTCTGGTATATAGAAGGGAAACTGGAAACTGTGTCCCTATGGCAGGGGTAGCCAGAGTCTTAGATCCACTGGCTGTCCCCTGGATCCTCCCTTCTCACTGCTATGGCACCTGTTCTGCTATTTCCCTGCACTGGTGACCCTTGTGCTGTAACTGGTTCAGTTTGGCCATTCAAGAAAGTGAGCTCTCAGCTTTCTACTCTTGGAGTTGTAGTCTGAGGCACATGCCCCCTGTTTCATAGTTTCTTTTGCAGCAGCCTCTTGCCAATCCATATGCCTCTCCTAGAGGGTGCAGGAACTTTCAGGCCTCCTCTTATCACATAGGGGCCAAGTAAATATACCAAGGTTATCTGTGTGGTCAATCAGGCAACCCCTTGATCTTTTCTGCAGGTCCCCACCCCCCGCCCCCTGCCCAGCAACCTTAGAGCCCTTGGCCCCTTTGGCCTGCTTCGCAGCATTCGCTTACTGTTTAACAGGAAAAGCTGCTGGGCCTGAAACCTGCGAGAAAGTTAATACCCAGTCTACTTTCTTATGATTTGGTGGAAGATGGAGAGGAGAAGATCTAGAGATTTTCATTATTTATGTCTTCCTGCAACTAGAGCTGGGGCTTAATCTTAGTGGGATTTAGAGATTTCAGTTCCTTAGGGGAAGAGGGAGGAAAGTACCATGGTAATAAATCCTCATGAACTCATGTGAGATACAGATGCTTCTCTGAGAGAAAAGCTGGGGAGGTGTGATCTGGGATATGTCCCCAGCTACTCACTCAGTCCTCCTGCTTCATTTCCCCACTGGCCTGTTGTATTTGTGACAGCTTTGAGGACAAGGATAAGAGATGGAGTACTGACCACTTGTCCTGCCATGGGAAGTAAATGTCTGCTGCTTTTGGTCCAGCAGCATGGTCCAAAGGGCAGAGAGGAAGGGGAAGGCTTACTCCTGGACTCTTCTTTTCACCCAACAACACAAGTTTTCTTCTTCTTGTTTATAAATCAGGTAGAGAAAGACAAAATATCATAGTTATTTGTCTCATTCCATGAGGCAGTCTGGTATAATCCAGAACACAGTTTCTGATCTCACTATTGATACCATCTCCTTGTTCAAAGGCATTCCCTGGAAACAAGACCCTAGTCATACCTCAGGACTGGTTCCTCATCTTAAATTCAAACATCCCCCTTTTTGACCATAGTCTTTTTTTTTTCCCCCACATACTCCCTGCACTTTCTGTTACCTCATAGATTTCCTTGGCCATTTTAGTTGCCTGGCATCTGAAGCTTCTTTCCATATTTGGGGGAGTTTCTTGGTGAGAGAAAGAGGCACTTCTTGTGTCAGATGTAAAACATGCCAAGTATTTAGCTTCCTTGCAAGCTATAATTTAGGCACATGAAGCTTCATTCATCAAGACCTCTTTCCAAGAGTTTGATTTAAGAGGTGATATAGTTGTGGGTAATAAGGAAGTTCTAGGAGGGGCAAGTTCTCAGGCCTCAGAAGTGGGGTTTTGTTGATAATATCCTGAATCCATTGGGGTCAATACTTAGCAGTGGCGGCAGCAGCAGCATCAACAACGATCAGTTCTGCATTATAATTTGGACTTTCTTCCTGGCAGCGCAGCACTATATATGGTCGTGTAGTCCTGGAAAATTGTGTGAGCTACCCAAGAATGCTTCCATTTTCTGCTCAAGACTTCTGCCAAAGTTGGTTTTTAATTATATACAAAGCCCTACATGATACATATGGCTTACAGGACCCTACTTTCCTACCTAGACTCATTTCTTAGTGTGACTTCCTACCTCACTTCTTGCAATTCAGCATAAAAAGTCTGTCAACTCCTCTTTCTTGGCGTTTCTCACTTTCAGATCTGTATAAATACTCCCTGCCCTCTACCTGGAAAACCCGTCCCAGCCCTCGGCCCTGAGAGACCCTTAGTAACCTTCAAGTCTCAGTTTTGGCATTTCTCTATCATTGCAACAGTTTCTTTGGCAAAATCCACTAGCTGCCCTCCTCGCTTGTACATCACTAATAGAACTCCAATTTTGCAAAGACCAGCGTGTTCCCAGTTAGTAACATTCACTGACTTAGTCTCTCTGAAACTATGAAGGTCTATGTGACTCGGTCCTGGCCAATGAATTACCAGTAGAAGTCTACCGGGTAGGGCCTCCAGGATGTAAAGGGTCATCACAGTCTTCCTTGCATGTGTTTTTGTGTCCAACTCTCCCTTTCTTTTCTCTTATACAGACACCAGCCCACAAGTGCTTCTTTCCCTTCTCCTTCTATTTTTTCTCTTATACAAGACTCAGCCCACAAGTGCTTCTTTCCCTTCTATTTTTTCCTATAATGCAGACCTGATGTCTGGCATCGAAGCCAATATTATGTAGCTATGAGAACAAAAGCCCCAGTGGAAGGGAAGGAAAGCAGAAGGAACCTGGGTTCTCGAGGACTTCCTGAACAGTGGCACTGGATGTGAACTGCCTATTTCCAATTTCTTGTTACATAATATGAATCAGTTCCCATTTAGTTAAGCCACTGCTATCAGATTTCTGTTATGTGCTATTGTGTGCAATTCGGAGCCCCTTAGGCAATTTGGCTAGACATTTCTTCTAGTTGCCCTCATAACATGCTTCCTTTATGAAAACACATCACCTAGCTGTAATTTCCTGTTTACTCATCTGTAACTTTACTCTCAACTGTAAGCTCCTATTGGAGGAGCTCACCCAGTGACTGGAGTGGCTTGAACTGTGCTCCCCAAAAGTTATGTTCTAATCATAACCCCTGGTCCCTGTGAATGTGACCTTATTTGGAAACAGGGCTTTTGTAGACATAATCAGGTTAAGATGAAGTCTTATTGGATTTGGGTAGGCCCTAAATCCAATGACTGGTGTCTGTATAAGAGAAAAGAAAAGGAGAGTTGGACACAAAAACACACACAAGGAAGACTGTGATGATGGAAGCAGAGATTGGAATTATGCTGTCACAAGCCAAGTAATACCTGGTGCCTCCAGAAGCTGAAAGAGGAGAAGAAGCATTCTCTCTTAGAGCCTTCACAGTTAGTATGGTACTGCAGACATCTTGATTTCAGATATCTAATCTCCAGATATGAGACAGTATATGTTTCTTTTCTTTTTTGGTGGAGACTTGTTATGGAAGTCCCAGGAATCTGACACAGTGACCACACCCGTGTTGTTTAATTTTGGAAACATGCCATCTTATGCTAGAGTCACCAACCTTAGTATTTCCCTAGAGCCATAATGTGAGATAAATCAGACCCAGAAGAGGTGCTAGAGATACCTGCTTTGTGAGCTAACAATTTGCTGATTCCTTAATCTGTGTCCTGGCATACTCACAATGAAATTGGCATGCAAGAACCCAGAATTCAAGGGTGGTGAGCAGATTTCATTTTGACTGTCTAGAGTATCATGTTGCATAAGATTCTGAAGCTGCATCTGAGCCAGTCATGCCATTTTACTCAACAGTTGTTTATAGTATGCATGTTATGTGAATATAGCAGGTAATATTCTGGGTCCTAGAAATCCACCACATACAAAAGAGCAAAATCAATCAATCAATCCCTGTCACCATAGAGCTGGCAATGGAAAGAGAGTTGTGAGGGATTAAAGATGTTATCCATAAACAGGGAGGGAGGAATTGAGGCAGGTTCCTTTATATCTGCTATCCTTCCAGATTGCATGTGGTCATAGCATTGGGTTTCTGGCAGTACCACAATTGTGTGTCTCTCTTCTTTGGAACTCCTATAAACAACTCATTCCACTCACATCTATTGGCAGCTCTTTCTTATTACAATGTTGGAAGAACACAGCCAGACCCATTTGATGAGAGGGACTAAGACAGAAATACTAAGGTTGGTAAGTTTTATTGGTAGACCAAACAGATGCTAAAGCCCAGGGGAAGAGGTAAAGACATTCTCCTGTCTAAACCAGAGTTTCAAGAAATTCTGAGTGCACATCAGTAAGGAAAAAAATTTATTCTCCATTCGACAGTAAAGCTAGAGGTTGTGAGGTGTTAGACAAATAATAAAATAGCTGAGGATAGTTTGTCCAGAATAAAGAGGGTATAGGGTTAAAAGTATGTTTTGCTAAACTTCTGAGAGACAGTAGAAAAAAATGTAAGCTAAATTTAAAGATTTAACTATTCCAATATGCAAATACAAATTACACACACACACACACTCTCTCTCTCTCAATTTGAAAGGTTAACTTAAAGTGCTCCCTTGATCTCAATCAAGCCTGTTCTAAAATTTGGTGAGAGTCAGGAACCGACTGGAAACAGATGATGTGTAGCCAATTTGTTTTCCATATTAATAAAATTTCATTGTCTGTGATAATCCTAAATTCTCCAGTCTATGCAGAGCAGGCACTTTTATATCAACATGCCAGACATCTCAGTTCATATTATATCACCTCATCTGACCATATCTGAGGCCTTTTTTTCAGCTATTTAAAGCAAAATTAGGGCAGCCCGGGTGGCTCACGGTTTAGTGCTGCCTTCAGCCCAGGGCGTGATCCTGGAGACCCGGGATCAAGTCCCACGTTGGGCTCCCTGCATGGAGCCTGCTTCTCCCTCTGCCTCTGTCTCTGCCTCTCTCTCTCCCTCTCTCTCTCTCTCTCTGTATGTCTCATGAATAAATACATAAAATCTTTTAAAAAATAAAATAAAAAAATAAAATTATTTTCTTCATTGTAACCCATTTGCAAAAAGAGAAAATGGATCATAATTTTGGCTGGAGACTGAGGAAATCTGGGGGATATAATGGTAGCTCAGAGGGGTAATTAGGTTCAAGGTGAGGTATGGCTTCAGCATGAATTTTCTGATAAATATTCTGGCAAATATTCTATTCTCTGTCAGTTGGTAATCTGAGGTATATGAGTCTGGGAGTTACTGATGTGATATTTGGAAATTAAAGAACAGTGAAAATTTGACCTGTCTGGATTGTGACATCAGTCAAGTCATTTAGAGCTACTGTAACCCTCACGTCCTAAGACAATTACAATGACCTCCAAGTGTGTTTAATCCAGCTGTAGAGTGATTGAGAGGAAAGTTGCTCTAGCTGACCTGAAAACCCTTCTCAATTTCATGTTTTCTTGTGTGAAAAGGCCCTGAGGTCCACCTAGCCAGTGACACTGGGCACTGAATCTCATTAAGATCTTACAGTGTGAAACTAACCAAATAATTTGTGACATCTGCATACATTAATTTATGGCTATTAAAAAACTATGCACTTTCCCTTTGCCATGTAACCAATGGCTCTTAAAGTAAGCTCCAAGGTCAGAAGCAGGCTACCAATATACTTCACAACTCTCTCAAAATGAAAATCCCTTCTTGGCTCTTCTATGAGGGAAATGCAAATCCACAGACTCTTATTTTCACTTAGGACTCAAAGTTATGACTAAATTATTGTGTGAGCTATTAGAGTTACTTAAGTCTGGTATTTGCAAGATAAATTAGTGTTACCTGAGCACACTGAGCACTTAAATTCAGTATCCTACTCTGAAGACCAGCTGACATACACTATGTTGTCAAATGTGGTAGATTTTGACTATTTCATTCTTACACATAATTTGAATGCCAGAAATCAGGTATTGATATAATACTGTGTTAAAATGAACTTCATTTTTAGTTGTTCATTTTGTCTTTCATTGTAGCTTATTATCTGTCTACTTATTGTGGGAGCATGGTAAATGCTATATATAGTACATGGTCATACATATGGGCATCAACAGTATTTTTGGCCTATGACCCATAATTTCTGTAATGACTAGATTGTATGTGTCTATGTTATATGGTTTCAGTATGAAGAATCCATTCAGCCATTCCTAAATTAAAGTGCTCCTCTCTCTCTCCATGTGTCTGTGATGTGCGTGTGTGTGTGTGTGTGTGTGTGTCTGTGTTTATGTGTACTTATATAGTAATGCATTTTCCTGTCTTCACCTAGATCTTTTCTCCTTTACTGAGTGGGAAATGAGTGGCATGCTGGGCATGGTATGGGATTTTGGGTCCTGCTAAAAAAGGACACACTGAAGAAGTCTGAGATACAATGATACAGATTTGGATATAATGAAATAGAACAAAATAAATTTATAAAAAATGATACTCATGTTTTACATTTAATTCACATCATCTCTGTAATAATGTTAAAATCATTTAAGCAGGGAAGCCTGGGTGGCTCAGCGGTTTAGCACTGCCTTTGGCCCAGGGCGTGATCCTGGAGACCTGGGATGGAGCTCCACATTGGGCTTCCTGCATGGAGCCTGCTTCTCCCTCTGTCTGTGTCTCTGCCTCTCTGTGTGTATCTCTCATGAATAAATAAATAACATCTTTAAAAAATCATTTAAGCATTTTTTTCCTTGGGAAATTTCTAAAAACATAAACTATATATGTTTACCCTTTTCGCACCTTGTATTATGTGAGGTATATTCCTTTAAAGAGATGTTTTTCAACAGACCACAATATGATTGCCAAATAAGAAAACAGTACCTGATATAAATCATATGTATATACATAAATATATTATTTGTACAATATCTTGAGTGATTTTCAATGTGTTCTATTTGCCCTATTAGAATGAGGCAAGGGGAGTCCTTATCTCAATCATATTGACTCCTCAAAATCACCTACCTGAGAAATCATCCAACTGAAAAAAAAGTAAGTTTTCTAAATATGCAAAGTTGGTACCTAATATTTAAAAATTCCTTGATAATAGAAAAAAATCACTTTGGCAGCTGAAGCCTTATTGGAGGAAGGAGGCCGCCTCATATTTTACTTTTCAGTTAAGAGACTCAGCTTGTCACACATCATCCCACCACACAAAACATAATCATGTACAATGTACTGTGACAGGTGTTTTTGAACATCTAGACTCTCAAATTAGAGTTGTACAGGCTACATGATGATATTGAGAACAAACACTTGTTCTTGTGGGAGTGCGTTTAATCACGCTGATGTACTTTACCATCTATTTAGAAATCTGAAATCACTCAGTGGTTGAGCTGCCACAAAAATTACTTTTAGACACAATACTCGTAAATGAATCACAGCTATGGTCTCCCTGTCACCTGCTACATATATCAGTAATGGAGTAAGAGACACAGAGGCAGCATTCTTCTATAATGGGTTCTAAACAGCAAATGTGCTTTTAGCATCAATCTATTTATTGAAGTAAGTAGCTAGGGAGAGATTTTCTGGCATAAAATTTAAGTTCATGTTTAAGTCAAGCACACATTATTTTTAGCTTAACTGGAACTAAAAAAAAATATCTACTCAAGAAGAGATTTCCTCTGTCTTTTATTTTCTGTAATTAGCCTTGAAAAACCAGTACAAAATACATCTTTCCATCTATTTCCTCTACATTGTCAGATTCTTTTAAGTATGTATGAATGTATTTATTTATTTATTTATTCATGAGATACACAGAGAGAGGCAGAGACACAGGTAGAGGGAGAAGCAGGCTCCATTCAGGGAGCCTGACGTGGGACTCGATCCTAGGACTCCAGGATCACGACCAGGGCCAAAGGGAGGGGCTCAACCACTGAGCCACCCAGGTGTCCCCACGTTGTCAGATTCTAAGGGAGGATGTTTAGAGGCGGACAGCATATAACACACTGAAAGTCACTAAACACATAATGCAACTGTTCCCTTTATATCCACATTCCTCATTTTCTTCATGATCTCTCTCAAAAAATTACCTATTTTAAATGAAATAAAATCAACTCTAATCACACTTTTACTTTTGAAATCTTCAGTATTTTTATCACAAATTGCTCTGTAACTGATGTAAAATAGTTCTATGAATATAGGGATTTATTGCCCTAGGTGGTTTATAATTTTTGCATATTTTCAATTATTACTATGAGGTTGGATAAAATAGGCACATCCCTCAGACTAATGCTTCTCAGGCTTTGGTCTCAAAATCACACATGGGCCTGGTTATAATGCAGATTTCTGAGCCACACCAGACCCACTGAGTTTGAATATCTAAAGGACAGAGCCAAATAATGTGCATTTTAGGCAGCATCCCAGGTGATTTTTATGAACAATATTATTTGAGAACCGCTGCTCTAGACAGATGCAGGTTTCATCCTGATATACTAAATCAACTGGTAGTAAATTGTTTAATAGGAAGAGAACTAGCACTTACGGTGCACTTAGGGAACTATGGTGGCATAGTGTATAAGTTACATCATTTAAGTTTTACACCAGGATTTGAAACAGATATTATCCACATTTTACCAAAGAGGACACAGAGCCTCAGATACTAATGCATTTAGAAAGATGGACTTATTAATAAATGGTGCTGAAAAAAATTAGGCGCCATTTGGAAAAATATAAAATTTGATCCACACACAACAGTGGACTGTAAGAAAATTAAAGACCTAATGTAGAAAATGGAACTACACAAACACTAGAACACCATGAGTAAATTTCCCTTTAATCTTATTGTAAGGGAAGTTTTTCTAACTATGCCTTAAAATCCCAAGGGAATAAAATAAGTAATTAATAAATTTGAAAACAACAATAAATACTTGTGCAAGGCAAAAAAAATCCACATCATAATCAAAGTCAAAGGAGAGCTGATACACTAAGAGAAAATATTATCAACATTTATCACAGACCAAGGACTAATGTACAAAGAACTCTTAAAATGTGAAGGACAAAAAAATTAAAAACCAATAGAAAAACGGGAAAGATATAAAATATAGTTTACAGGGAAAAAAATGATATAAATAGTCTTTAAGTTTGTCAAAAGATGTTCAGAATTACTAACAATTAGATAAAGTTAAAAATACTGAGATAATATTTCTTGCCTCTAAGATCAGCAACTATAAGAATGTATTGAAAACACACTCATTTGATGAGGCTGTGGGGAAAAAGTCTCCTACACTGCTGATGCAAATGTAAAGTGGTACAACCATTCTAGAAGAATTTGGTAATTCTAACAAAGTTACACATGCATTGACCTACACCTAGGAATTTGCACCTCTAACAACACAAAAATACATGCATACAAGGTTAGTCATTGTTGTATTATTTGCATTGCAAAATGTTGTAGGCATTATAAATCTCTACATATAGGAGAGTGGTTAAATAAATCATACAGTACTATGTGGCAGAAATAAAAAGGATGAAAGTTATTTATGAACTGAAATGGAATGATTTCTAGGATATAAGATTAAATATTAAAAAAAATGCAAGAGTAGCTTGTTATGCTATCTTGTAATAGAAATAGGATATGAGATAAAATATATTTATCTGTTCATCTATGTAAAAAAATACAGGAAGGATAAAACAAAAAATAATGAGATAGGTTACCTACAAGGGTTAGGTGGGAATGGGGTGACAAGAATGGGAGCAGTGAAACAGGAAAGAGGGATGATCAGAATGACACTGATCTGAGGGTACCTTTTTATAAAGTTCTGACTTGTGGAACCATGGTAATGTTCCATAAACATTAATTTATTTTAATTTAATTTCAAAATAAAAAAATAAATTCATCTACATTGTGAAAGCAACCCCTAGTGGAATATAAACAGTAACAAATATACCAACTGCAAATGCCAAGTGGAATGTAAATAGTAATAAACATATCCAACTGCAATACAAATCAACAATATAATCACAGTGAAAAGGGTGGGGGAAAAGGCATCCTAAGTAACTATAAAACAATATAGTCACAGTAATTCTAAGGCTGAGAACAAAAGGAACTATAAAAATATAATACTCTAGTTAGCAATTTTTTTTCACAGGATTATGAGTTAGAAATTCTAAAACTAGGGGCATGGCTCAGTCAGTTAAACATGTGACTCCCAATTTCAGCCCAGGTCATGATCTCAGGGTTGTGAGATCAATCCCTACATTAGGCTCTGCACTGAGCATGGAACCTGCTTGGGATTGTCTCTCTCCCTCTCTTTCTTCCCCTACCTTCCTGCTCACTCATGCATTCTCTCTCTCTCTTTCTCTCTCTCTCTCTCGTTCTCTCAAAAAAAAAAAAACAACTAAAACCTTATGTATTCTAAGAATGAGAAAAAAATACATAAGTATATAAATATATTCTGGATAATGAGATCTGGGTTTCTCTCAATAGAGAAAGTAACTGCAAAGAAGGAAAGAAGAAAGGCTAGAATAAACCCTGTTGCAATGGAACACACACACACAGATGGATATCAAAATACATATTCATGGACACCCCGGGTAGCTCAGTGGTTTAGCACCGCCTTCAGCCCAGGGCATGATCCTGGGGTCCCGGGATCGAGTTCCGTGCCGGGCTTCCTGCATGGAGCCTGCTTCTCCCTCCATCTATGTCTCTGCCTCTCTCTCTCTCTCTCTCTCTCTCTCTCTCTCATAAATAAATAAATAAATAAATAAATAAATAAAGTCTAAAAAACAAAACAAAACAAAACAAAAAAACAAAATACATATTCATGTATATGTATGATTGTATCCATACCTATATTTACTAGCTCTAGTCACTAATAAGCTCTAAAAGCAATGAGATTCATAACAATGAGTACCTAGATCTTGACAAGATTCTAATCCATCATGTTTAAAAAACAAAAGCCCATAGTAAACTGAGGAAAAAATAAAATATCCTTAATGGGACAAAGATTATCTATAAATACCTATAATAGGGATCCCTGGGTGGCGCAGCGGTTTGGCGCCTGCCTTTGGCCCAGGGCGCGATCCTGGAGATCCGGGATCGAATCCCACATCGGGCTTCCGGTGCATGGAGCCTGCTTCTCCCTCCGCCTGTGTCTCTGCCTCTCTCTCTCTCTGTGTGACTATCATAAATAAATAAAAATTAAAAAAATACCTATAATATAGACTATGCTTAATGGTAAAAATAAGGAAAGTTTCTCTTTCAAAACAGAATGTCTGGCATATGGGCAGCCTGGGTGGCTCAGCGGTTTAGTGCTGCCTTCAGACCAGGGTGTGATTCTGGGGACCCGGGATTGAGTCCCAGGTTGGGCTCCCTGCATGAAGCCTGCTTCTCCCTCCACCTGTGTCTCTGCCCCTCTCTCTCTGTCTCTCATGAATAAATAAATAAAATCTTTAAAAAAAATAGAATGTCTGACATCAAGACTTCTATTTCACATTGCACTGGAAGGCCTAGATGGTGTTGTAGAGGTAAGAAAAGTATTATAAGGATTAAAAAGGAAGAGCAAAAATTATTTATAAATATATGGTTTTGTAAATTAAAAAAATCTAAAGAAACCAAAAGACATAAAAGGAGAAACTGACAATTAATACAATAACAGCAGGGGACTTTAACACCACACTTACATCAATGGATAAATTATCCAGACAGAAAATCAACAAGGAAACAGCAACTTCAAATGACACAGTAGATCAGATGGACTAACAGATATTTACAGAACATTCCATTCAAAACCAACAGAATACACATTCTTGTCAAGTGCACAGCAAACATTCCCTAAGATAAATCGTATATTAGGTCACAAAGCAAGTTTCAGTAAATTTAAAAAGATTGAAATCATACCAAGCATCTTTTCTCACCACAATGGTATGAGACTAGAAATCAATGAAAAAAAAAAAGAAAAAAAGAAAAACTGAAGGAATCTGCAGTTACATTCTTAGAACTAAAAAGACAACTGGGCAAGTTTGCAGTATAGACAATCAACACATAAAACTTAATTTTCTTTCTAAATGATAAAATATAAAAAGAGTAAAATTTAAATAGAGAAAGTATTTACAATATTATAAATTCAAATACCTAGGCAAAAAAATCCATCACAGTAAGTTAAAAACTTTTGCATTTATAATTATAAAATTTTATGAAATAATCTTTATAGGATTAATACCTAGAAGTAAATCTGCTAAAGCTTATGCCAGACTGTCATAGAGATGATTATGAAACTTATTAAAAATAAGACTTAAATGAATAATTGATAAATATACTTTGTTCTCTATATTAACCTAGAAATCCAATGCAATCCTCATGAAAATCCCAGCAGGATTTTTGTTAGAACGTGAAAATCTCTTTCTAAAATGTAAATGCAGTAACAAAAGATGAAAAGCTAAGCCCTTCCTGAAGAATAAGCTGGGAGGACTTATTCTATTGGATGTTGTCTTAGTTCCTTTGAGCTGTTATAACAGAATATATATATATATATATGTATATATATATATATGAGAGCTCATAAACAACAGAAATATATTTTTCACAATTCTGGAGACTGAAGTCTGAGCTCAATGTGCTGTGCCAGCATGGTTGGATGAGGGCCCTCTTTTGGGTTGCAGACTACTTGTTGTATCCTCATATAGAGGAAGGGGGCTGGGGAGCTCTGTGGGATCTTTTATAAGAACACTAATTCGTTCATGAGGGCTCCATTCTTATGACCTAATCACTTTCCAAAGCCTCCACCTAGTAATAGCATCACCCTTGGAGATTAGGATATGAATTTGCAGGGGAGGGGTAAGGGAGGGGAGACAGAAACATTCAGACTGTGCCAAATGCCAAGATTCCTATAAATCTATAGCTTGTAATGTTGCATTTCTTGATGTATGTAACAACTACACGAATACTTAACATACATTAATTTATTCATTTAGATTCCCTCACTTTATTTTGGAAAACTTTCTACTGAGTTACATTTCACAATAATATTTGAACAAGGGGATTTCAAAAAAGGTTCCCACTTTTTGTCATTCTGTCACTCCACCCAAGATTTATTAATGGATATTAAGTATTTGGACTACAAATGGCTCAAAGCCATGTAATATGTGGTTTGCTCAGTGATATTTTGGCCAAATGCTCCTTGACCTGAGTAGAATGAACTATAGAAATCTTAAGTATAGTGACATTATCTTGTAAGAATAAACTATGTAAACACTAGGACTTTTACTAAAATCTCTCTTTTATATACAGATTGGGCCTGGTCCTTGAATTCAATTAAATAACTGCTCTTTACAGGAAAGCCTATTTAAACATGTCAGAGATAGTAAATACCGTCATTTTTGGCTGAACAAAAGAGTTCTCAAGTAGTAATAGAAGGGAAACAATCTAGAAAAATATTTTGTCTACAATTGCCTATTTTAAAGAGGAAGTAGTTTTCTTAAAAAGCCAAATAGCACAATCCTTTTACCAGAACATTTTCTGTAGGTTTTTTTTCAATGTCAGTAAAACTGTGTTGATATCCAGCATTGGTGCTTTTTCTTTAAACCTTTTAGCTGCAAGGCTTCCAGGAAAACATATCCCATATGCTTCTTGAAGTATTTTGGTAACCTGTCCTCTCTTTCATTTTATCTTCTTCAATTGCAATGAACTCTGCTTCTACATTCTCCTTCAGATTTCTCTTCTCATCTTCTATTCTACTACTTTTTTCCCCCTATGCTACTACTTTTTGAGCCCTCAGAATCCTCAGGGTGTTGGAAAAAGAGTAAGATGGAGGTGAACTAAAAATTTAGTGATTATAGAAGGTAAAACCAAGAAAGATAGAAGAGAAGAGACATGGAAAGTTTAGTCTTGGGTGAGAAAGATGGAAGGGGAAATTCAAAGATAGCTTGAGGGGAGTAAAATTTACCTGTGGGGTTTAAGCAGGGTACGAATCATCTATGCTCCATTCATCCAACTATGACTGACAAGGCCAGTTAGATAGTCCTTCAACACAAATCAGTATCAGTATAAATAGATTGAATCTGAGTAATGGCCATTTTCCCTAACTGGAGGTTTGTTATTTTAAAGAAAATACTTTCAGAAGAGCAGGAACTAATATTGTGTTTTCCTCCTGGATGAGATAAGGAATTCAAGGTTGGAGTTTCAGAACATAGTTAGAAAACCAGAAAGGGCCAGTGTTTTCCCCACTATGTGGTCCCCCAGAGAAGCAGGGTGCCCTTAAAGTTACTTTGCAAATTTGAAATGGTCCATAATGATGACCTTTTCTAAATCAAAAAACAACCAATCCACAGGATTTTATTTCATCACAAAGGACACGATGTTTTCTCAAACTTTTCTAAACCCACCCTAATATTTTACTGTGTATCGTCAACGTATAAGAGAAAAAGAGAGCTGAGCTTCAAACCACAAATGCTATAGAGAAAAATACAGGAGACAAATGTAATTTTGTCTCCATAAATGAAATCAGGAACTTTCTTTGTTATCAAGCTCCTACATACATGTGTCAACACCATATCACCTACTCTATAAATGGAATCTTCATAAACACCGTGCAAATAGATTATCATGCTAGCAAATGTATTAACAGAATGTTGGCAATGGGAGGCATGTCAATGAGATTCTCATTCAACTCTTTTTAATTTTTGAGAAAATGATAGTGGGGAGTGAGAATCAAAAGAAGGATATTTATGTATATTTATGTGTGCCACTAATTTATATTTATTTATTTTTTTTTTAATTTTTATTTATTTATGATAGTCACACAGATAGAGAGAGAGGCAGAGACACAGGCAGAGGGAGAAGCAGGCTCCATGCACCGGGAGCCCGACGTGGGATTCGATCCCGGGTCTCCAGGATCACGCCCTGGGCCAAAGGCAGGCGCCAAACCGCTGCGCCACCCAGGGATCCCCACTAATTTATATTTAATTTGGTCCTCATAACAACACAGAGAGGTAGATACTACAAATACTCCCAATTTATATTTTACAAATAAGTAACTGTAGAGGGAGGTACTCTTTGGGTAAATAACACTCTATAATAATGTCAAGCTACAGTTGTAGTTCATTGCTTGTATAAGATCTTCACAATATTTAATAACCAGCTACTTTATGTCAGGCACTGAGCTAAAGCACTGAAAACGAAAAGGAAGGGATTCCCTAACCTTCATAGAGCTTACAGTCGAGGGACAAAGGCAGTCAATTAAGGAAGCAATAACATAAAAACTCTTAAGTGCACTCAGTAGAAATATAGGGAGAGACTCTAGTGAGCAATAACAGTCACATCTCATCTGGTAAGAAAGAGTCAGTGCGAGGGAACAAGATCGGGTACAGTTCATTCACATAGCTGAAATCCAAATCCCTTGATTGCTAGGCCAGCCCTCTTTTCAATACCTTAGGCTGTACTGCCTCAATGTACCTCCATTAGGAAAAGGCCTAATCAGACATTTCTAGGGTTTCTACTTGTGCTATTCTGTTTGGGTACCATGCAGTTACAGCCAAAGTTGGTCATGTCCCAGCAAAGAGAGTACTTATCTACATCAATGTGGGTATCGGCTTCATCATTTGGTGTACATCAGCACTTAGCCCAAAACAACTTTGCAAATAAAATCACCTGCATATTGTGCCCATGGTAATTACTAAAACGTGACCTACATTTAGTGATATCTACTGACAGAGGGTAAAACCAGCCCTAAATTAGGATAAAATGTATATTCTTGATATAAGTAACTTGGTCTACAACCCCCAAATAATATGGATTATGTTATAAAACTCAAAAAAAGACCCACGCCTGCTCCACTCAGTAAGAAGGCTATAATCAAAAAGATGGGTAATAACAAGCATTGGAGAGGACGCAAAGAAATCAGAACCCTCATTCATTCCTGGAGGGAACAGAAAATCAGGCAGTTGCTTTGGAAAACAACTCTGGGTGGTTTCTCAAAAAGCCAAACACACAGCTACCACATGATCTAGCAATTTCACACCTACATACCCAAGATAATTGAAAATGTACATTCATACAAAAACTTGAACCTGAGTGTTCATGGCAGCATTATTCCTAAAGCGCCCAAATGGAAACAATCCAAGTGTCTAACAACTTATGAATGGATAAACAAAATGTGAGATACACATACAGTGGAAAATTATTTAGGTATGACAAGGAATGAAGTAATGTTGTATGCTACAACACCGATGAATCTTGAAAACATTCTATTGAGCAAAAGAAGCTACCCACAAAGGTCACATATTGTATGGTTTCATGTCCATGAAATGGCCACCACAAGCAAAGCCATAAATATGGAGAGCAGATTAGGAGTTGAAGAGGCTGGGGGAGGAAAGGAACAGAGGGTGACTGCTAACGGGCATAGACTTTTTTGAGGGAGGCAGTGATGGAATGTTCTAAAACTAGGGGCATAACTCTGGCTCCATATGAAAAGAGCCCCACTAAACTGTACACTTAAAAAAAAGGTAAATTTTACAGTCTGTGAATTATACCTCAACAAAACTACTATTTAAAAAATTATGTCTAGGGACACAATTTATACAGAAGTCATGAATATTGTTAATATTTTCCTCTATTTCCATCCACCCAAAACAATGTATAAAATTGAGGAAAAGGTGAGATAATTCAAGCCTAAAATACCCTTACCATAAATATGCATCTACGTTTTGCAAACATGACTTTTTCCATTTCACTGCCCCTGTTCTCCACCTCATTTCCATTCATATATATATAAACCAAGCAGCAGAACGCCACTTTTCATTCTGACCTCGTTCTTTGGACTTTGGAACCTCCTCTATCCATGCTCTCCTTGCAATTCTCCTTATCTCTCTGTTTTCCATGTTCTCGAATAGCTTTTCCCACTCTTTTGTGACTCTCAGAACATCCTTCTCTGGGCCTTGGTCATAAGAACACTCGTCAAAGTGCAGCTACTACGCACAGTACTGAAACTCTAAACACTTGAAGCACATCCTCCCACTGGATCAGAGTTTCTTCTACTTCTGTGACAAGGCTACTCGTCAGCACTTATCACTGTCTGGCTGTTGACCTGCATATTTTCCACTCTTTTTGGTTGGATGGGCCTGGAGTTGTTAGCCAAACAAAAGAAACCTGGTTGCTAAGCCAGGAAAGACCAAAGCTGTTCACCAACTGCTTCCTGTTTGCCATGCACAGTGTGGGCAGAGGGTAGGGCAGGGCCTCGTTCTGCTTGCGTCTGTTTGTACAGAAGATGAGGAAGGCTTTTTGTGTCTTGTTTACCCAGACACACTCACTCAGAACTGCTTTCAGGATCCATCTGTGGTAAAATCTGAAAATGTGCTATGCACAATTACACAAGCAAACACAATGTCCCAAGACAAATATGCCCTATTAGTAAGCAGGCCAGAATTGAAGTAAAAACAGGTGTTTCCTATATTGGGCCTGATTGCCTACATGTGTGGCTACTATGAAATTATTTCTTAATTACCTTGAAGGGTTAGCTCTGGCAGAGAGGCAGAGAGAAAACTCCACAGGAGTCCTGAGGATTCTTTGGTCCTATTCTGAATCAAAGCTTAAGCAGCTGAATCCTATAATCACTAATTTCTTTTTTTTTTAAAGAGCCATCATGGCCTATTTTTTTTTTCTAAGCCAGCAAATTATATGTTTCAACTACTATATTAAGTTTCCTCTTGATATTCTTTCTCGATGGTCACAGGCTTTTAAACTCAGTTACCCATTTTGATAGGGACCTTACGTGACTTTGAGCCACATGGATAATATGCAAAATGCTCTTGAACTTGTGATCTGTATCATATGACCACAAGAGAAATGAATTACATAAAAAGAGGTTATAAGGAGCCTTTCTCCACGTTTGTATTGCCAACAGTAGACCATCCTAATGTCTTGGAAAGCAACCATTTATTTCTCATAGGTAGAAAAGACTGATGATTTTATTTGTTTCTCAACATCAGTATTTTCTATGGATAAATCAGAAGAGACAATGTGGGAGCCAGGAGAACTCTGCATCAAGGAGACTAGTTCTATAAAGTACAGGCGCACTAACTATATTCTTGATATCATGTTAGATGTTAAAATGGTGAAAAACAATGACAAATTGTAGCCTCTGCCTTCAAAGGTACTAGAACTAATTTGATACTTGGAATGCATAAATAAAGGTGATGAATAATGAAAGCAAAAAAGTGAGATGCATTGCCACATAAAAGTATTCTCGGTAGGGTGAGATCCAGGAGTGTGGGTTGGGTAAGGAAAAAACGGGAAAATGGTATAATCTAGAAACTTGTTAGTTTATTAAAATAATACTAATAAAGGATTAATCTGCACATTTTCATGACAGAGAAAACTGGACCGTGTACTCAAACTTGTTAGGTTTAACTTGAAAGCCCCATCCTCTTAAATGCACAGCTTTCCCTTTATTCTGAGAGGATGTCCATTCTTATTTCTTTATACTTTTTTTTTTTATTAAACTCTGGTGATGACAACATTTGTTTAAGTGTTTTTATTGGCAGTGAACTGAAAGTTGGCAGCTCTGTGTTTGTTTAATCTCTTCTCCACCTCTTTCATTTTACTGATCCATGAAATCCCAAAATCTAGTAATTACTTCTCTAAATCAAAATTTCTATAAAGGACAACAATAAATATTTTAGGCTTTGTAGACCATATGGGTATATTTTGCAACTACTCTGCTGTGCTACTGTAGTGCAAAAGCAGCCATAGATAGGACATTAAAGATGAAAGTGACTGCATTCCAATACAATTTATGGATACTAAATTTTGAATTTCATAAAATTTTTGTGTGTCACCAAATATTATTATTCTTTCAGTGCTTCAACTATGTAAAAATGTAATCACCATTCTTAGTTCTCAGGCTGTATGAAAACAGGCAAGTGAACAGATTTGGCACTTGGTGCATAGTTTACTAACAAGCCATTAACCCTATGAAAATAAGGAATAAGACTTATTCTGATGTTTCCTTTCCTATAAATATATATATATATATTATTTTAAATCAATTTTCCAAAGGAAAATCAGTAACATAAGAAAGATGAAATGCATTAAGTTTAAAACACAACTGTAAGCTGCACAAATAAGTTATAAACCCAGCAAAGAGAAAAATTATAGTGGCCTGTCTAGGCACTCAACTTTCTGATGACTGAGTTAGGTATATTAAAGAGATATTTTACGACCAAAATGAATTTAAAAGACAGAACTCAGAACAATGATCTTGATTGTCTTGGAAACATTGAATTTTAAGCCACCTAGATTTCCACGTGATGGGAGTGAATTTTAGGGGGTTATCACATACTACCACATACTTGGAAGAGGTTTTGCCTTTAGGAAAACTGAAAAGGGAATGAAAATTTCTGTCAGTGTGGCAGTCTAGATGGGTGTGTTTAGCTCACTAGACACTGGACACCACAAAGTTTTAAAATTTCCAACTTTGTTGCCAGCATTAACATCAATTGAATTCGCATGAAATTTTACATTTCTAGCTTCTCTTAAAAAGAAGAAGAAGAAGAAGAAGAAGAAGAAGAAGAAGAAGAAGAAGAAGAAAAGAAGAAGAAGAAGAAGAAGAAGAAGAAGAAGAAGAAGAAGAAGAAGAAGAAGCAGCTCCTGAATCTCCCTCCCTTTCCCCAGACTTCAGGAGTCTAGTGGCCTATCCTTCCTTCCTTCCATCAATATTTGTTTAAGGCCTACTGTGCTGGATGATGGACTTATGATGGTCTCTAAATAGACAGATGTTTTACCATCACAGATCTTTAAGCATAGGGGAAGTGAGAGAGAAAAAAAAAGAACAAATCAACAAATAAATAATTACAATTATGGTAAAACCAATGGATAAAAAGAATTTTCAACAAGAGAGGATGATATGGAGGGAAGATGTAATTTAAATAAGATGTTCAAAGGAGGCTTCTCTGAAGAGGTGACAGCTTAGCTATGGGAAAAGCCAGGGAGCAGATGGCTGTGAGCTAAGGGAACATCAAGACAGATGTCCTGAGATGCAAAGGAGTTTGGCACTTTTGAGGCACTAATAAAAGGAGGCCAAGGGGGCTGGGAGATTCTGAACCAGAGGAGAGAGCCCGGGAAGATTAGAAGAGAGGCAGGAAGTTGAATCTTGCAGGCTGTTGTGGGTTACAGGAAGGGTTTCTGCTTTATTTTCGAGGTCATGTGAAGGCCCACCTGACATATAATAGGTCCATAATAATCATCAAACCTTGCTTTCAGGAAAAGGATCCGGAACATTTCAAGTTAAACTAAAACTCACCAGTGGGAGTTAATGTTACCTCTCTTGGTGGAGATGGATTTTTATGTTAAGACGAATCAAAACTTTTAATTGAAAGAATTAACTATGGCAAAATAAAAGGAATCAACCAAGTACATGGAGATGAGAACATGAAGACCCCATTATCTCTGAAATGATATACTTGGGTAAAACACATTCTGTCTTAGAAAATATCTTTACAGAGTTTTAAATTCAAACTGTGGAAAATGAATGAGCTTTAAGATATTATTAGGCTGTATTTATTTATTATTTATTCCAGCACCCCTACTTATTCAGAGGTTATTTATCTGGAAACTTCCAACTAGACTGATCATAACTTGGAATATAAACATAAAGAAAATAGTTCTCAGCAGCTCACAGATGTCACAGGCATCTCAACAGATGTCACAGAGCTCCTGTATTAAGCTTATATAGTACTCCACTAATCATATCATTGAAAAGCTTCCCTCTGCTCTTTAGAGCACTCAATTCCAAGCAGAAAAAAATATGTATTTATTTATTCATAAAATATATATTTATTGCATATACTTGTATGTGTACATACATATCTCAGAATTCTATTAAGTCTGATGATCCAGATGCAGCCATCCTAGAATTCTTACAGGATGTTGTGAAAATCAGGTACTTTGACAGTTAACAGTAATGATAGTTGACAGTCTTGCAACAGTGGAAGAGAAAGGAAAATGTAAAAGTGGCAAGAGTTTGGAAGTTTTACTAACCTGGGACTATTTGGTATGGGCTAACAGCTTCATGATGCTCACTAGCACCTGAGGAGGTCAGCGTGCTAAGTATTCTGTTTTTATTTAATTTGCATAGTGACAACCCTGACACATGGAGGTAATGTTGAGTCCTGCTATAGAGAAAGCGATGGAAGAGTGAAAAACATTACAGAAGGATTTCTTTCTGAAATGATTATATAAAATCAGGAGCTTAAGTGGCAGCTTTCATTAATTCAATCAGCAAATGTGCAGGACTGTTTATCACATGTTCCAGCAAAGAGACAAAAAAAACCGTCCTTGGGGAATCCCTGGGTGGCTCAGCAGTTTAGCGTCTGCCTTCCGCCCAAGGCATGATCCTGGAGTCCCGGGATGGAGTCCCACATTGGGCTCCCTGCATGGAGCCTGCTTCTCCCTCTGCCTGCGTCTCTGCCACTCTCTCTCTCTCTCTGTGTCTCTCATGAATAAATAAAATCTTAAAAAAAAATCCCATCCTCACAGAACTGACACAGGAGTGTTAGCATATAGAAAGTGTTTAAAGACAGACAATAGGATGTTTGCTTCATGTGGGGTATATATTCTTGGATGATGTTGGGCAGGAAGGCTCTCATTAAGTTGTCTGGATTTGCTTCCTAAGGAGAAAGTTGGTACAGAAGGCAAGATGCTCTTTAGTTGTTATAACTAAATAATAGATACATTACATGCTTATTCTGGTTACATTTCCTCAAATGCAACTCTTTTAATTGCTAGAACCATGATGTCAAGGTTTATTATCTGTATCTTTTTATAAACAACTTGAATTTATTTCCAGAGATTATTTATAGTTTGCCTACAACGAAAGTCACTTATCGGTCACTCTATTTATGATAGCACCTAATCAATGAGAATGAGGCTTATATGAGTAATTGTTTAAATGTACAATTTCTTTACTATGAAAAATAATTTTCCACTTCTGTTTATTCTATACAGAAGTTGGAGACAGCTTTCCCCTGCAATTGAGCCGGGCCAGAGGCTCATCCAAGGCATGCTGCAGGATGACCCGCCTAAGATCCTACCAATTCTCTTTGATTTTCAAAGTTAGCTTTCTTGCCATATCCTTGTATTATTATTTAAAATGTATTATTAGCATATGTCTGTATTATTAGATTTTTATTAGCTTTATTTCAATGACTTACTCTTTAGCCTAAATTCATTTAAAAGCAATTTATATCACTATGGTAAATGGAAAGTTAGCATCAAATGTCATAAAAAGAGGATACCAATAAAGCAAATGCTCTCTTGTTTGCTAAAGCCTCTGAGCCAAATACCTGCTTTCATTTTATTGGCGAAAGAGATTAGTAGGAGTTTAAAAAACATATTAGCACCAAACTGAGCCATTCTTCTTGATGGTTATTGAAGGATAGAAAAGGGAATACACTCTCATCAAAATTCAATATCACTTAATTCAGGAATTGGCGAACAATCTAAAATCACTTCAACTGTCACTGGTGAAATGCTTGCGAAGTAGGAAAGATTTTCAAAGAAACAATATCTGTTTAGTTTATCAAGGAAGGGGACTAGATCTTCCAGTGTTTTGTGTGTCCCATTAAGCTCAGCACAGAGCTGAGAACAAGATAGACACCCCATAAGTGCCAGCTTGATGTCAACAACCACAACTGCTTCCCTGCCTTTGCCAGACATCTGCAAAATGTTCTTGTGATTACAAAGATTCAGGCACAGTGAGATAGCTGAACTCCTAGACAATAAAATCATAGTGCTGGGACTACTGACAGCAAAGCATCAGCATCTCTTTTGTGTTATATATAACTACCTAAAAGCAGCAATATAGCATTTTTAAAGGGGAACTAACTTTAAACTGAGGTTCAAATCTAAGCTTAGGCATTCACTAGTTTCAGACCTTGGCTAGGTTATTTCATCTCTCTGGCTTTGGTTTCCTTGTCTTGTTATATGGGTCTAATAATACCTTTCCCATAGGAATGTTGTACTTAGGTAACATATACAATTATGGCCATCACATAGTAGGGTCTCAATAATTTGGAGCTATTTTTGAAGATAATACACACATAAGCTACAAGAGTTCTAAGGCTTTATGTTATATTACAGTTGAGAAATAAAAAATTGCATTTGGAGAATTAGACAAAGTCAAAAAATCATTTCCATGGATAGAGAAATAGAGAAAAATACTGAGGAAATTATGCAGGCATTCCAGATTTTAAAACTTGCTCATTAGAACTAACCAAGACCAGTTTGTATGGGCTTGTTTTTGTCTTGATTCATCTGGATAATTCTGAAATTCTTTCTTTGGCAGCATGGATAGAGCACTAGTGTGGAGCAACAGACACACCGCTTTGCCCGTCCTCATTTCAAGGATATTTTTGAATATTAAAGGAGAATTATTTTTTGATTTAAGGTTTTTATTTGATGCCAAAGCATTTCTTCTGATAATGCCACTATACCAAAACTTTTGATTGAGTCAAATTACCTGAAAGGTCAATGAATCATATCCCATGTACACTTTGGAAACAATTGCACATGCAGACTTTAGCTAAAACACTGCCCGGACTGTCATGGTTAATAGTAAAAACCACACGTGAGTCTCCTCCAACAGCGCTTTATAGTGGTAATGCTCAAAATACCTCCGTAGCTACACTGGTGCATTATTGTGATGTACCCAGGATCATTTTCCTTTTCATATTGTTCCACTCTTGATTTCATAAAGAAATTTTATTCCCTGAAGTATTACAATTCACAGTTTCCTTTACTTACAGTCCTCTTTAGAATACTCTGTTAAGCTTCATCACACATAGGTAGTGGCAAAAACAATCCGGAAAATAATTTTGTTGGACAATTGCTTATAAATTTTCCTTAAATACAAGAACTCTGCTTGAGTCAATGCCAATAGGATTCAAAGTTGGATTTGTATATACACATTGCAGGGAAAATTAACAGAAAAGCAAGTATTCAGATGGCATTTTTAAATAGCTGTTTCTGCTGTGTTTTGAGATTCAGAAACAATGTCTTTGGGGACCTATTTTCATCATGCCTTGTAGGTCTATTTTTCTGTATTCATTCTTCCTGAGCTGAAATAAACAGGTTGCTTTTTTTCTTTATAACTCTTGAGGGTCATGTTTGCCCATTGGCTGAAGTCATTCCTTAGCTACTTGGAATTTCTGTGACAGGATTTTTAAGAAGACATCAATTTCCTTACTTTCTTTCGTTAATTCATTCAACAGACTTTTATTAAGAATTAGGTAGTGGTAAGCATTGGATTAGATTATTGGAGATAATATGTGGGTGGTAGGTAGTAGACAAAGATGCTTGTGACTAAATCCCTACCTTCCAGAAGTTTACAGTTTAAAATTACATAGTGGGGAGCCTGGATGGCTCAGTCAGTTAAAGCTTCTGCCTTTGGCTCAAGTCATGATCCAGGGTCCTGGAATGGCTGCTCAGCAGGGAGTCTGCTTCCCTCTCTGTCCCTCCCCCCTCTCCGTGTTTTTTTCTTTCTCTCTCTTCCAAATAAAGAGATAAAATCTTTAAAAAATTAAAATAAAATAAAATTACATAGAGTTCATATAATCAATTAAATAAATACCAAAGAGGTAAGTGATAGATGCACTAGAGTGATGAAGGGAAAGACTGGAAGAATCAGGGGAGAGGACAATAGGTCAGATTTTAGAATATGGGGAGACTGTCAGTAAATGAACCTGGTATAGAAGGGCATCCCAGAAGGAGAGGATTTTCTTAATGTGAATTCACTCAGTTTAGTCTGATTCAACATTATTGACTGAGTAAATGCTAAGGATAAGGTATCTGGGATTCAAAGAGATAAAAATATGAATATGAGGTGGGTGGGAGGATGAGTAAAATAGATAAAGGGGATTAAGAGTACACTCGTGATGAGCACTGACTCATATAAAATTATTGAACCAAATTTTGCCCCTGAAACTAATATAACACTGTATATTCATTATACTTTAATAAGAATAAACATTAAAATTTTTTATAAGAACTTGGGACAGCAGGGTGGCTCAGCGATTGGGCGTCTGCCTTCGGCCCAAGGCATGATCCTGGGGTCCTGGGATCGAGTCCCATGTCGGACTCCCTGCATGGAGCCTGCCTCTCCCTCTGCCTATGTCTCTGCTTCTCTCTATCTCTCATGAATAAATAAATAAAATCTTTTAAAAAAATAAAATAAAAATTTTTATAAGAACTTAATGTAAAGCCATTCTAAGTTGGTATTTCTATATGATCTTTTGGAGAAAAAAATCTGAGTATAAAATAATCCCTGCCCATAAGAATGACCAGTCCAGGAGGTCCAGATCTAAGTAACAGAAGTCTCAGGAAAAGAGAGCAAATAATATTAAAGGCAAGGAAATGCATTTCTAGGCTATCCTTCAGATTTCCTGAAGGACATGAGTTTCCAGATTCAAAGATACAGTGAATATCCAGCACAATGGGTGAAAATAGGCCTGTACTGAGGTATATCATTATGAAATTTTAGAATACTGGGGATAATTTTAAAAAGGAAATTTAAGGGACACCTGGGTGGCTCAGCGTTGAGCATCTGCCTTCTGTTCAGGGTGTGATCCCAGGATCCTGGATTGAGTCCCGCGGGCTCCCTGCAGAGAGCCTGCTTCTCCCTCTGCCTATGTCTTTGCCTCTCTCTCTCTGTATCTCTCATGAATAAATAAATAAATCTTTTTTTTTTTTTTAAAGGCAGGGGCATCCCAGGTGGCTCAACGGTTTAGCGCCGCCTTTGGCCCAAGGCCTGATCCTGGAGTCCTGGGATTGAGTCCCACGTCGGGCTCCCTGCATGGAGCCTGCTTCTCCCTCTGCCTGTGTCTCTGCCTCTCTTTCTCTCTGTGTCTCTCATGAGTAAATAAATAAAATCTTAAAAAAAAAAAAAGAAATTTAAGACCTCCACAAAGAAAATAAAGAGGAATCATAATAACTTTGAGCTTCTTAACAAGACGGCTGACAATAGAAAGACAATAGAGCAACGTTTACAATATTCCAAGAGAAATTTTTTTCCAAAGGTAATTATACATGGAACTAAATTCTCAGTCAAATGTGAGAGTAGATTGAAGGCATTTGTAGATATATACCCATTTTCAAAACTCTATTAAAAGAAATACTCTATAAAAACAAGAGGGCAGAAAATTTAGGATCCAGAAAATTGGTTCCAACTCAAGAGGGTGGTGAGGAGAATCCCTGATAATGATGAAGGTACACTAAGGTGCACCAGGCATGAAGCACAATATCCTGTCCAGACGGGCCAGGCCAGAGGCTTAGGGGGGAATGTACCCAGGAAGATAAGACTGATGGATTAGTTGGTGTATTTAAACATAACAAGAGGAGAAATTAGAGATGAAATGGTGATAAACACATAAAAAACTAAGCAAAGAAAACACATGACAAAGTGCAGAAGAAGGGAAAGATGATCATGGTGGACAACACGTGTCAGGTGTGAAAAGACTTTACTTAGTCCATACATGGAAACTGATCGTGAGTGTATGTTCAAATAGGATCATGACCTAATTGTTCTGCGCCTGGCTAGAGTACAATGGTAGTTAGAGAGCTAGACGTTTTAGGGCGGATAATGCTTAAAACTGAAAAACATCAAGAAAAAAGAAAATATTCTTCAGAGATATGGAAATAAAATGAAGGAAAAAGTCCTAAAAGCTGAGAACGTAGAAAGGGTTGTCTTGGAGGAGAAGGAATGGGGATAGACGGAGGAGGGCTGTTCAGGACAAGTCTAGCAAGCAGAGGTAGTTGATCTACCTATGTACACAACTTGCTACAAATCAGACTTTAGACATTTTTAAAGGTACCATTTTTTTCACTATTTATCTGAAGGGCCTACGTCTAAGGAATAGTTGCATTTTGTAAGTGGTAGATGATTCAGTTAAGCAGCAAAGAGAAAGTCTATGAAGGTCTCTGCTGGCCCACCTTTTCTGATCAGTGATGTGACTGACCTTTGTGTCCCTGTGTCTTAGACCAGAGTTCTCCTTCATGTGTATGTAGTAACTGGGGCAGGCTCTAGATATTGAGAGTTTCTGGGTTGATTCTGCTGGAGGGGACTGAATCCACCAGAACTTCAAGAGTTTGCACACTTAGAGAAGCACATCCAATCATTCACAGCTTGTTCTGATGTGAAAAGGTATCAAAGCAGCAGAAGAACCTATAGTTCTAAGAATTCATGTAAAGATGTCACGGTCAATAGAGGACAGGGAACCAGTTTGCATTCCAGCTAGCACAGTGCTTGGTACTTGATTAAAGCATCATAAATGTTTGTTGAATGAATGAAACATAGGCAGTTGCTTTTTGCACAGCTGTCTGGTCTGTATATGCCAGAGTAAAATATTTGGTTATTTGCTTGTCTTTCTTTAAGTCTACTAAGGCAAGGAACCAGATACAATCAAAAGCCCAAGAGAAATAATTACAGAGACATTTTGTGCACAAATTCTCCTGTTCCATTTGGAGTTAAACTTAGGCCTTTAAGATTTATAGCCTACACACCCAGTGTCGCAGTAAGTAGAGGAATAGTTTTCAAAATGGCTTTCTTTATTAAGGCACTCTTATTCCATGAAAATATTCAGAGAGATGCTCTGGGCTGATTCCTGGCCCTGCACCTCTGCACAGTCAGAATGGCCCTGGGTTGTTTAGGGTTTTTTAATCTTTTTTAATATATGAGTGTTCCATCCAGAACAAAATCTTTACTGCTTAAAATATTCAAAAACCAATGATGCAGGAATGTGCTGCTCTCGTAGAGCAGGGTTCAACTTCTTGTTGAATCTTTTTGGGAGAGATTGGAAAAGGATATGGGATCTACCACCCAATAGACAGCATTTGAGCCACTTTAATTAGAATCTCAAAGGACGGAACTCCTCAACTCACACCCAGGTTTTATATACATGTGCATGTTCATACACACACACACATACATGCACACACACACACACACACACACCCCTGAGTAGGCACCTAATAGGTAAAATACAGCTTTATTTAACAAAAAATAATGTAATTTTCTATCATAAATCCACATTTCCTTCTAAAAGCAGAAAAATTTGATCACATTTTCCCAAGTAAACTCAGTAAAATTAAGGCTCCATTATTTTAATTTCAAACTCAGGTAGTTTTTAAGATACTACCCTTCTCCATTTTCTTCCCAAAATGTCATTTAAATTCCAAAGAGGGCTTGTGCAGGTGTGGGGGGTGGGTGGGGGTGTCCGTGTGTACTGAGTATATATGGTCAATAGGCATTCTTTGCTCTCTGCTGGCATCAGCTGCTATTTAAATTGTCTCATCTACCCATTGGAAGCTGGTCCTTATGTCTGCTACCTCCACCGCTGAGATCCTAACAGGGGTTCAAGCTTCTTAGAGTCCACTGGTGCTCTCAACTACTTCCAACCCCCTTGGGGCTGCACACTTTCAGAAGTCTAAGAGAAACTCAGGGGTATATCATGTTTTCTTATTCCTTGGCTCATTTTATTTAATTCTTCCCTCACCACTGTCCTGTGAAACACATGTACAAGGGTGCCATCACCCTGAATTCTCAAATGGGAACGAGGCATTATTCTCAGTAATACCCAGGTCCGTCCAGGTCTCTGTCCAGGTCTGTTATTCAGCCAACAGGCACCAAAATGATCATTTGGATTGATTGGGTAACTCTTCTTCTTCTTCTTTTTTTTTTTTTTTTTAAGATTTTATTTATCCATTCATGATTGACAGAGAGAGAGGGAGGCAGAGATACAGGCAGAGGGAGAAGCAGGCTCCACGCAGGGAGCCCGATGTGGGACTCGATCCCGGGACTCCAGAATCGCGCCTCGGGCCAAAGGCAGATGCTCAACCACTGAGCGACCCAGGGATCCCCGGGTATCTCTTCTAATTGGCCAATATTTGTGCTATTCTGGCTGTTAAGTATTTAGAATGTTGACTCTACTCTTAAGTCCCCAAAATGACGGAAATCTCAGTCACCCATTCTCTCTCCTAGTTGTTAGTCTGATGGGGACAGGAGCTGAAGTCCTATGTCCTTATGTTACTGTTGCTCTTTCTTCAGAGTGACCTGTCCCCTCCTAGTCAAGGCAAACTTCACCTGGTCTCCAGAATAAGGCACTGTGACTCTCTATCTATTCTCTTTCTATTCCACTGTTTATAGTACAAATTTCATGCCTGACTTCCTTTGGGGCTTGGACTTCTGAAGATCAAAAACAAAACAAAACAAAACAAAAACAAAAACAAAAACCCTGAATCTTGAATTTCAATACCCTTGACTTCACTGATTACCTTCTCTGCAGTGATGTTTAAATTTTATTTTATTAATTTCTTTTTTATTTTTTAAGTAATCTCTATGTCCAACATGGGTCTTGAAATCAGACCTTGAGATCAAGAGTCGCACACTCCACCAAGTGAACCATCCAGGACCCCCTAAACTTTATTTCTAAAGATTCCAAAGTTGAGCACTGACTGTTGATTTGTGTGTGTTGTGTTCTTGGTATAAAATCCTACACTCTCTGAAACAATGCTTGTTACAGACTAAGTTGGAGAGGAAGTGAGTATCTCAAAATTTCATCCTGCCACATTCATAAGAGTGATGTGTCTACACAGTCCCTCATTTTTTTTCAAATGCAGAAGCAAGCCTAGAAATTATAGAGAAGCAACTGGCCATGGTACCCTTCAAAGTCAGATTAATGATGGAGCAGTTTGTAACGTAACCTACAGTCTATAAGCAGACAGTTCTGGTACCATAATAAAATCAAGTTAACAGGGCAGCCCAGGTGGTTCAGCAGTGTAGGGCCGCCTTCAACCCAGGGTGTGATCCTGGAGACCCAGGATCGAGTCCCACATTGGGCTCCCTGCATGGAGCCTGCTTCTCCCTCTGCCTGTGTCTCTGCCTCTCTCTCTCCCTCTGTCTCTCATGAATAAATAAAAAATAAAATATTTTTTTAAAAATCAAGTTAACAAGAGGAAGATAGGTTTCTTATGGAGATTCAATGAGAGATTTTGGCAGGAAGGTAATCCTAGCAGTTCTATGATGTCCTTCTGGATACTTAAAATTATTCTGCAATTCCAAATACAATCCCAGCAACCCTTACCCCCTACCCTAGCTTCACACACAGCAATGGGACGTGGGCCCATCTTTCCTAGAACCCAGTATCAAAAAAGGCAGAGAAGAGATTGCCTGAGACCTGCAAAAAAAAAGTCAGGAGCTTGAGGAAATTCATAAGACAAAGACTGAAATGGGAATGGGAGGATTTCAGAGCAAGAAGATGAATGTTCCCAAAATGGAGAGAAGAGTGGAACTTCAGGTGAGGAGATGGAGTTTACAAGAGGAGTAGACTGTAAGAGGTAGAGAGAAAAGGAGGTGAGGCTGAAGAAATAGGAACAGTTGAAAGCAAAGCCTTTGGAAGTCTAATGAGAATTCAAAAGGGAGCTATGTCTCGTCTGGGCAAGGCAGCCAGTTCTCTTCTGCAGGGCAAGCAGACAAGGCAACTATATACACCTACATGCAGCCTGTTTTTCAATCCTCCACTAACCTTATTCTGTATATTTTGAATTAACTACCAGAAATCCATATGTATGTTCAGTCTAGGGACCAGTGGCCAGGGTTACTTAAAAGAGGAAGGGAAGAGTTTCCTTCCTCAGTGGACATTGGTAAATGTGTACATTGTGGAGCTCAAGACTAGAGAGAACAATCCCCAGGAATGGGGAAACTGCTAATACTGTCTCTAGTACCCTAATGCAACCCCCAAGGAGAACTAGTGACATGTTCCTTGGGATTTCAAAGAAGAGAATTTCATATGGGTTATGGATATACACTTTTTATTTTACAGAAATTAAATCATACACTATAAATTTTGCCTATCAACTTTTTAAAATAGGCTGTGGCCAGCCTGCTTGTGGAGAGCCACTAAACGCACATAAATGGAAGATTCCCATAATTTAGGTGTAGAATAAAGTAAATCGCATAAGTGTTTCGCAAAAAGCATCTCTGGATCCAGAACGTGGACAAAGCCAGACCACAGCCAGACCACAGGATTACTAATTTACAGAATTTTTACGTTACAGGATGGAAAGATATGTTTCTCGGCCATGAATCAGCTTGAAAAGCAGGAAAGAAAACAAGCCTGACCACTCTTTGCCCTGAGCCTCTCAGACTTGTCAGATTTCTCACCTTCTTAAGCTGCTGACCACTGTGTTGTTCCTGGGGGAAGAGGAGGAGCACCAGAGGCTAAGCTTGATCAGAGGCATCCTTGTCAATATTTGTTCTCATACTGTTTTGATGTATGATATAGCTTGTGAATAGAAATTATTAGTGCCTATATGCTCTATTTCTGTCAGTTTTGAACCCAATTTTAGTTTCCTCAAATCAAGACCAAAGACATTGTGACCTTGAGGAAATTTCTTAATCTCTCTGAGCCTCAGTTTCCTCATCTATAAAATGTATAAAATATAGCTTCCTTACAGAATTGTGTGTGAGAGAGAGAGAATATATGGAAAACTCTATTACAGTCCTTAGCAGAATGATGAGGACAGAAAAAGTGCTCTGTTAGCCACTGTGATTAATGTTTATTAACCTGTCACTTTCCACATGGAAATCAATGTTTCCATGTCAATAACAATATTCATTGAAATCACTTCTAATGATTGAAAAGTTTTCTATTATATGACTGCCTTGTGGTTTATTTAACCAACCAAATATCGAGGGTCATTTAGATTGTGTCTACTTGTTTGGCTGTCATACTTCCAAGTCAAGTGAGCAGATTAAATATATGTGCTGACACTTAATCCCTCCCAAAAGCTCTCAAAAACTACAATAAAAAAAAAAACTACAATAAAGGGACTTCTTAAAAGCATAAACTCAAAAACAGAATAGAAGTGGAAGCAAGAGTGAGAAATTTGTGGAAGCAGAAAAGCAAATAGTTTAGCAGACCTAAGAAAAGGGAATTTTAATTTGAAAGAATAGCTTTAAAAGAAAGCCAGTTTCTGCTAATGAGGGAAAAGCAGCAATGTGAGTGAAGAGCCCAACAGAAGAGTCAGGTTGCAAAGGGAACAGGTAGGCAGACAGGTGCTGAAGTCACCGCAGACTCAAGGGACCACACATGGAACCGAAACTGTTCTACTTGCCTCCCCTCTGTATCCACCTCAGGCCCCTGATCAATTGTTACAAATGTACCTACTCCTCATGTATCTGACCACACTTGTTTTATACGGTCCCAATAGTGGATGAGCCAGGCTTTATTCTCACTTTTTTCCCCCAAGATAGATAATATATGGGTACTTACACAACTGAAAATCAATTGCTTTTACATGTGACAAACCATTTGAGCCAGAGTGAAACTCTCTTTGTTTTGTTGTTGTTGATTAGTAATGCAACATCTTCATTAATTTTTCCTTTTTACTCCTTTCACATATTTCTCCCACCCTGAACCCCTACTGTTCTCTGTATCTATGTGCTTGTTTTTCATTGCTGTTTATTTTATAGATTCCATGTATAAGAGAGATCATACAGTGCTCGTCTCGGACTTATTTCACTTAGCATAACGCACTCAAGCTTCATCCATGTTGCCACAAATGGCAAGATTTCATTCTTTTTTATGGCTAAATAATATTCTAATGTAGACATACCACAATTTCTTTATCCATTCATCCACTGGTGGGCACTTAGACTATTGGGCCCAGTATTACAATATTGTAAATTGTAAATAATTGTACATAATGCTATTGTAAATAATACCACAATAAACATGGGGATGCATATAGATTTTCAAGTTAGTATTTTTATTTTCTTTGGATAAATATCCAGAAGTGGAATTACTAGATCATATGGTTCTATATTTAATTTTTTGAGGAAATTTTCACAACGGTTGCATCAATATAGATTCCAATGAACAGTGTGCATGAGGGTTCCCTTTTTTCCACATTATTGCCAACACTTGTTATTTCTTCTCAGTTTGATAACAGCCATTCTAACAGGTATGAGGCAATCTCTCATTGTGGTTTTGATTTACATTTCCCTGATGATTATTATGTCAAGCAAGTGTTTGTATATATGTCTTCTTTGGAAAAATGTCCTTTTAATTTAAATTTTTTACAAAATGTCTTTTTAGATCCTCTGCCCGTTTTTTAATCAGATTGGTTTTTGCTGTCGTTTGGTTTTGTTATTGAATTGTATTAGTTCTTTACATATTTTGGCTATAAGCCATTTATCAGATATATGATTTGCAAATATCTTCTCCCATTTTGCAGATTGCCTTTTTTATTTTGTTAATGGTTTTCATTGGCTATGCAGAAGCTTTTTAATATGATGTAGTCCCACTTATTTATTTTTGTTTATGTTGCTTTTGCTTTCGGTGTCAGATTCAAAATATCTTCACTAAGATCTATGTCAAGGAGCTGATTGCCTAAATCTTTATCTAGGAATTTTAAAGTCTCAGGTTTTACATTCATGTCCTTAATCCTTTATTTTTTAAAAGATGGTATTGGATTTATTCAATGATTCATGAATCAAGCAGCATCTCATCTAATAGGAAAGAGTGCTGATGAAGAATATAAAATGAAAGAATTTTATAGGTAGAAGGGATAAGTCTTTAATTCATTTTGATTAATTTCTGTGTATAGTATAAGATAGTGGTCAAGTTTCATTCTTTTGGATGTGGCCATTCAGTTTTCCAAACATCATTTATTAAAGAGATTGTCCTTTCTCCATTGTGTATTCTTGACTTCTAGGTTGTAAGTTAATTGACCATATATGTATGGGTTTACTCCTGTGGTCTCTATTCTGTTCCACTAATCTTTGTTTCTGTTTTTATTTCAATACCATAGTGTTTTAACTACTATAGCTTTGTAATATGGTGTGAAGTCAAGATGTGTGATGCCTCTAGCGCTGTTTTTCTTTATCAAGATTGCTATGGCTATTTGGATTTTTTTGATAGTGCCATACAAATTTTTGGATTCTTCAATTTCCTTGAAAAATTACATTGGAAATTTGATAAAGATTGCACTGAATCTGTAGATTGCTTTCGGTAGTAGGGGATATTTTGAATTTTGAATATTGATTCAATATTGATTCAATCCATGAGCATGGAGTATCTTTCCATGTATTTAGGTCTTCTTCAATTTTATTCATTGATGTCTTGTAGTTTTCAATAGACAAGTTTTTCATCTCCTTGGTTAAACTTATTCTTAAAATATTTTTCGACACAATTATAAATGGAATTTATTACTCTAATAGTTCATTATTGGTATATAAAAATGCAACAGATTTTTGTGTGTTGATTTTGTATCAACTTTACTGGATTCATATATTAATCCTAATAGTTTTTTGATGGAGTCTTTAGGGCTTTCCATTATTATTATAAGTAATTTCTGCAAGTAGTAATAGTTTAACTTCTTCCTTTCCAAAAGAATTCTCTCTCTCTCTCTCTCTCTCTCTCTCTCTCTCTCTCTCTCTCTCTCCCTCCCTCCCTTCTGCCTAATTCCTCTGGCTAGAACTTCCAAAACCATGTTGAATTAAAGTTGTGAGAGCGGGTATTCTTGTGTTGTTCCCGATCTTAGAGGAAAGGCTTTAACCTTTCCCCATTGAGAATGATATTAGCTATGGATTTGTCATATATGGCTTTTTTCTCATGTTGAGGTACCTTCCCTCTATATCCACTTTGTTTAGAGATTTTATCATAAATGAATGCTGAATTCTGTCAAATGCTTTTTCTCCATCTATTGAGATGATCATATGATTTTTATTCTTAATGTTAATATGGCATCATTGGAATAAATCCCACTTGATCATGGTGTATAATCTTTTTCATCTATTGTTAAATTTGATTTGCTAATATTTTGTTGAGGACTTTTGCATGGATATTCACCTATCACTTTATGATATCCTTATCTGATTTTAGTATCAAGATCATGTTGATCTCCTAAAATGACTTTGAAAGAGTTCCCTTCTATTCTACTGTTTGAGAGAGTATAAGAAAGACTGGTATTAATCATTCTTTGAATGTTTTGTAGAATTCACCAGTGAAGTCATCTGGCCCTGGACTTTTTTTGTCAGGTGATTTTTTATTACTGATTCAATCTCCTTACTAGTAATTAGTCTGTCCAGATGGTGTATTTTGTTATGATTTAGTCTTAGAAGATTGTATGTTTCCAGGAATGTATTAATTTCTTCTAGGTTATTCAATTTGTTGGCATGTAATTGTTCATAGTAGTATTATGATCATTTGTATTTTTGTTGTGTCAGTTGTAACATCTCCCCTTTTATTTCTGACTTAATTTATTGGAGTTTTTCTTTTGACCAGTCTGATTAAAGGTTTATCAATTTCATTTATTTTTGCAAAGAGCCACTATTAGTTTCATTGAGTTTTTTTTGTCTCTACTTCATTTATTTCCACTTGGATTTTTTTATTTCCTTCCTTCTACTTACTTTGAACTTTGTTTTTTCTTTTTCTAGTTCCTTAAGCTATAAAGTTAGGTTGTTATTTGAGACTTTTGTTATTTCTTCAGGTAGGCATTTATTACCACAAACTTCCCTTTTAGAACTACATTTCCCTGCATCCCACAAATTTTGGTATATTTCCATCAAGGTATTTTTTATTTCTTTTGGTTTCTCCTTTGACTCACTGGTTTTTTTAGTAACATTTTGTTTAATCTCCACGTATTTGTGAATTTTCCAGTTTTGTTCATGTAATTAATTCCTTTTTTTTAAGGATTTTATTTATTTACTTATTTTTAGAGAGAGTGAGAGCATGCAGGAGCAAGCATGGGAGGACCAGAGGGAGAGGGAGAGAGAGACTCTCAAGCAGGCTCCACACTGAGTAAAGAGACCAATGCAGGGTTCAATCTCATGACCCTGAGATCATGATCTGAGCTGAAATCCAGAGGCAATTGTCCAATTGACTAAATCACCCAGGTGCCCCCATATAGTTATTTTCTAATTTCATACAGTTGTGGTAAAAAAAAAATGCTTGATATGATTTCAGTCCTCTTAAATTTATTGAGATTTGTTTTGTGGCCTAACAAATGATCTACCCTGAAAAATCTTTCATGTGCACTCGAGAAGAATGTGTATTCTGTTGGTTTTGGATGCAATGTTCTGCATATATCTGGTAAGTCCATCTGGTCTAATGTGTCATTTCAGGCTGATGTCTCCTTGTTGATTTCTGTCTGGATAATCTATCTATTGATACAAGTGGGATATTAAAATCCTCTACTATTATTCGGTTTATTTCTCCTAAATCTGTTAATATTGTTTTATATATTTAGGTCTTCCTATGTTGGATGCATAAATATTTACAAATGTTATAGCCTTTTGTTGGACTGACCTCTTTATTATTATGTAACATCCATCTTTGTCTCTTTTTCTGATCTCTGCTTTAAAGTCTATTTTGTGTGTATAGGTTACTCCAGCTTTCTTCTTCCTTCTGCATGGAATATCTTTTCCCGTCCCTTTACTTTCAGTCTGTATGTGTCCTTATATCTGAATCAAGTCTCTTATAGGCAGCATATAGATGGATCTTTTGGGATGCCTGGGTAGCTCAGCAGTTTATCATCTGCCTTGGGCTCAGCGCGTGATCCCGGGATGCGGGATCGAGTCCCCACATCAGGCTCCTCTTAGGGAGCCTGCTTCTCCTTCTGCCTATGTTACTGCATCTCTCCCTATGTCTTTGATGAATAAATAAATAAATCTCAAAAAAAAGACGGATTTTTTTAATCTATTCACCCACTGTATGCCTTTTGATTGGAGAATTTACTCCTATTTACATTTAAAGTAACTAATGATAGATATGCACTTACTGCCATTTTGTTAACTGTTTACTGGCTGTTTTTGTAGTTCCTCTGTTCTTTTCTTTTTCTCTTGCTCTGTCTCCTGTGCTTTAATGACTTTCTTTAGTGATATGTTTATATTCCTTTCTCCTTATCTTTTGTGTTTTTACCATAGGTTTTTGCTTTGTGATTACATAGATTATACTTAACAATTTATAACAGTCTAAGTTGGAAGCTGGAACAAAAGAAGATACTAAAATGAACAGGATTACTTGAAAGTCTGTTTTAGAAGCAACCAGACCCCTACCTCATCAGTCTCCACTGCCAGGAAACCAATAACTCGTTACCCCAGCCAAAGATAGAAGGTTTTTTTCCCCAAAGAAAGCGAAACAAGGATTCACAGGCACAGCTAAAGGTGGAGGTTTCATATGGAACTAAGTGAGGTATAATGAATCCTGAGTTCTCCATGGTTTTTGTCCCTCTGGCAGCCAATTCCTCTCCCTTCAGATGGAAGATTTTCAAGTCTCTATAGAACCTGACTGACCCATGAGGAAATAATTAAAGTCTATGACTTCCAAATTTTCTCAATTCAATTATTTGGCTAGACTATTCTATAGCAAAGCTTTCCATTGTCAGTTCTCATGAAAATAATCACAACTTTTTTTTTGAAGATTTTATTTATTTATTTGAGAGAGAAAAACAGTATGAGCAGGGTGGGACAAAGGGCAGAGGGAGAGAGAGAAGCAGACTCCCCACTGAGTAGGGAGCCTGATCCTAGGACCTGATCTAAAGGCAGACGCTTAACCAACTGAGCCACCCAAATGCCCCTGAAATTATCACAATTTCTATTTGGCCTAAGCTTACCTTATTCTTAAACAAGGCCCAGCAACCAAAGATCACCAGAGATCAGAGGAATGACTTTGTTATGATAGAGGGAGCTGAAATCAAACAGGAAAACTTCAAAACAAAACAAAAACCCCAAAACAAGACAACCCCCCCAAAAAAAACCTGGTATGAATATTTGCAAAGACATGGAAAAAAATATTGCAACCATAAGAGAAAAACAGGGACAAATACAAAAGAACATTTCTAAAACAAACAAAAAGACTTCTTGGGAATAAACAGTATGATGACAAAAATGAAAATGAAAAAGTCAGGAGAGAATGGAATATAAATTAAACAAAATTTCCCAGAAATAACTGCAAAAGAAAAAGAACTGTATATGAGAATGAAAAGAGAATTTTTAAGTATTATAGACAATGATTTGATGAACAATATTAGAAAGAAAAAAATTTTAATTACATAATCCAGCAGGTTTTGTAGCATGAGATAAGATCAGAAACGAACTTAATTTCTAAAAGGTCTTAAAAATACAGAAAAGCAAGTACTAGAACTCTATTAACAATCTTTCTAAATTAAACAAATTTTATGCCTGACAACAGCAAAATTTTAAAAAAAATCTGTTACATAAGGCTTATTGGCAAATCATGACCTCGATGCACCTATTGTTGATGAGAACTGAAAAGGCCTAAGCCAGAAAAGCAGACCAGTACAAAATATATCCTCTTTATGTAACCCCCTACCCCCCCTAGTCTTTACAAGCTTCTGAAAAGGTTGGGGGAGCGATAGTGAATAAATTCATAATTCCTCTGGCTTCTCCTATGACTGCTGTGATTCAGCCAAGAGAAATTATTAACCAACAGACTTAACTTTTTTTACTTTCATTTCTTATATTGTTAAGATTCATCTGGAATGTCTGTGAGGTTCTGTATGTTATTAGGTGCTGAGAGTATTTTGACAAGATCAAGTATATTCTAGCAAAATAAAATGGAGAACTGAGGCAATTAGGAAGAAATCCTAGGGGGCACCTGTGTAGTCTTAATCAATGTCTATACGTTGCAGAGGGGTGCAGAGAGCAGTAAGAATTGACAACCATTGATAATTGAATCTATAATGGAAGCTAAAAAAACACTTGGAAGCTTGTGCTTTGGAATGGCTATGTATATTTCGTTAAAAGCTGGTTACTGTCAAATATCTACTTTATTTTGGAACTTACAGATGTAATGCCCAAATGGGTGACCGTACTCTGGTAAAATGGTTTCATATTTGACACTTGGCCCTCTTCCCTACTTCCCTAGCACTTAAGTACAATTAGGTGGGGGTTGGGGTAGGATGTGGGAACTGATAACGTCTTTCTTGGGGTGACTGATGTAAAGCTAAAGATCTATATATGTAAGATTTCTGTTGAATTGCATGAATAATGATCCTAAATCTAGCTATGCATCTTTATAGGAAAGGCTTTAAAACTTATGGTCAGGGCATTATCTTCGGGTCTAACATTAATAAGCTCTAGAAACAAACGTGGATATTTTCTTCCTTGTGAGAGGGCTGGAGCCCTACAGTGAAGTGTGAGCAAATGATCACTTCAACCTAATGATTGTCTTTCTAATTGGTTCCAGGGAAGTTATATATATATTTTTCCTTTGAGTAATTACTCTGTATTTTTCCCCAGGTTCAGTGGCATTTTCTCTAAAGAGATAATAATAGAGCTAGCCTAATAGTGGAAAATAACCTCAGGCAGTCTATTTCAAATGCAAAGAAAGAAAGAAAGAAAGAAAAGAAGGAGGATGAAGAGGTTATGATGACAAGACCACAACAGAAGAGGGGGGCAGGCAACACCAGTTCAGAGCCTTTCACAAGTTTCTCATGACCTCTCAGGGTATTTGCTAAAGTCTGCAGATTCTTAGGCCTGACATCATCCCAAAATCATGGTGGAAAGAGGGGTGCATTTTAAACAAACTCCCCAGGTGACTTTTATGCATTATAAGCTGATAATTATTGGCTGACCATAAGCTAGGTACTAATGTCAGGGATGCTATCCAATAGAATCCGTTTATCTTTTAAGCTTCCACCCTTCCAAAGCAACAAAGGGCAATAAAATTTCGAGATAATATAAACCCAGGGACATAGTGGTTCTGGGACTAATTTCAGACCATGGGCAGTTCTCTTTGATGTAAAGCCAATAAAGTAACAAGAGAAGACAGACCAGTAATCATGACAATTACCTCTACTGAGAACGTGACATGTGCCCAACCCTGTCCTAAGTGACTTACATGAGTTAGTCACCTTCAGTTCTCATAAGCGGTACTCAGCAATATTTTCCCAACTGTGCAGAGGAGGATGCCGAAGCTTCAGGGTAAGTAAATTATGCTACTTAACAATGCTAGTAAGAAACAGAGGACTCACACCCTCCACTGCTCGAACTATTACACGTCAAACTAGTCCATGCAAATGGACATAGAAGCAACGCAGACTAGAGTTGTAGCTTGAGCTGTGTCAGAAGAATTACGCAAACTTGGGTGGCCTCCCTGCCTGTGACTTTCGTTATTTGTCTGTGAAATGAGAATAGAAATGATGATGGAGTGAGAACCTAGTCGCTGTGAAATCTTTGTGAAAAGTATAAGGAGCCATATAAATGCCTGTTATCATTATATTCCTGTAATCAGGCTCATGTGAGCTAGATCTAAACCTTCACACAAAAGTTAGAAAATAAAAATGAAGTAACTGTGTGACTGTTCAATCACACAGATAGAATCACAGGCTGGTTCTAATATCAGGAAGACAAGGTGGTGGGGGTAAATATTTTAAGAAGGTCCCCCCTTTGTCAATTTTCTTTGTGTGCCTCGAGGTCTGCTGACCGCTCTTAATGTTGACTGTTGGACACGCTGACTCATGTTTTCACACAATACATTTCCAGCATACTTCACCATATTGAGTCTTCTTTTTTTTCAGGTGCCATTTTCACAGAACGTGTTTAGAAGGAGCAAGTCTCTATGTCTTCCCATTACCTCTAACTCAGTCACTGTTTATCTTCCGCCATGAAATCAAATGCCAAATGTTCAAAGAGGAAGGATCTGTTACCCAAAGTCGGCTGTGTGAGCTGTGGGTAAATTACCTCACTCTTCTGCATTTCAGTGAACTGGAGCTAATCAAATCTGTCCTGCTTCTCTCAGCAGGCTTATGAGAAAAATGAACTGAGAATATGTAAGACTATGATAGAAGGAAATAAAAGAGGAAGGGAAGTGTACTGGAAACTAGTGAGTAGGAAAAGAGAGAGACAGAGGTGGTGCCAGAGTTAGGCAGGTTTAAGCTCTGAAATCATCTCCCTATCAAATGTCCCTTCACAACCCTACAACCTCCTCCTCTCCATTTGAAAAACAGTTTTTTTTTTAAACAAACAGATGTTTTCAGGGTGCTGTTTTCTAAGTAAAAATAACTATTATTTATTTGTACTCGAAAATATTGTAGGTATGTTATACATAATAACTGCATCAAGAAAGTTACTATTGTAGCTCCATTTTACAAATGAGGAAACTAAAGCAAAGGAGGATCAAAAACACATCAAAACATCCCCAGCTCTTAAATGGCAGAACTGGGATTCAAACCCAGGCAGTCTGGCTCTAGGGTCTGCTCTCATTTCTGTGCTTACTGTTTTTTGAAATAGTGTCCATCTAGATTTGGGGTCCAGTTTGTCAAATGCCAGTTTTTCCAGTCAACTCTCAACTAACCTTGCAAATAAAATTAAAGCCACTGCTTCTGCTGTGTCCAGCAACAGAGGACAAGGAGAAGAGAGAGTGGATCTCCAGCCAGGATACCCTACAAAACATTTTCTCAAACCCATTTGCCACCAGCTTTCCCACTGCCAAATTACCACCTTTACCCCTGTGTAGGTGTGGCCTCACCCTAAATCCCTGATTAGTCTGGACTGGAGAGTCAGAAGACTGTAAATAGCCTTAAATTGACCTCTTTGTCTTGCTAACATCCTTCACACCCCCACGTACAAGCTCATCTTTTTCCTAAATTCACAGCCTGGGAAGGAACTCTTGCCACCAGTTAGTTTCTCCCTAGGATTTAACAACCCAGATCTGGCGAATTCAGGTTTGCTTAAGATATTGGACCCACTGATCTTTGCCTCCTTGCTATGATATGGAGACAGTATGGCCAAGTCTGGTATAGGAGAGTCTGTATGTGGCTCTGGGGAAAGAGAGGCAGACACAAATGTTCAGAGACAGGCAAATACCGCAAATACCGTAACAATGGAGTAAGTCAGACTTAAGAGAATATTGTCTTCAAACACTTGGTTCCCTCTGTTGTGTGTGTGTGTGTGTGTGTGTGTGTGTGTGTGTTTCCCCCCCTACTTTTGATAGAGTTAAGGATACCTGAACTCCACCATAAGAAAAAAATGTGGTGAATAAACGTAACTGCAGAAATTGACACTTTTTCTCTTCTCTTCAGGAACTGGGAAGTTCCTGTTCCCAGAGACATCATTAGTCAGGTAATCACCGTGTGGAAGAGCCTTAGAAATGAGAGCTACAGAGATGCAGGAACTGAGAAGTGAGGAAGAGAAAGAGAGAATGGAAGAAGGAAAGAGAGAGAGATACTTGCTATTGCTATTTAAGTCTCTGGGTACAGTGTCCTTGACCAGCTCTTTTTTCATTCTTCAATTATGCAAGCCAATAAAATTTCTTTTTTCTTGTTTAAGTTAGTTTCAATTAGAATGTATGCCTTTGACTTTTGAAACCAAAATAATTTTGATTCATACAAAGTGACTTTTGTTTTGATAGATGAAATTTTTTATGTATCAGATGATACTGTTTATACCAGTACTACCTGGGGCTGATTCAAGAGGAGGAGATGGGCAATATGGGTAAATTTCAATACAAGAATAAATTCACTATAAAAGGGAGGCACCTGAACTCAGTGTCAGAGATCATCACTGAGGAATATTAGAAAGCAGAAGAAGGACCACTGAAAGACTGGAGTTGGTCAAAAATTCTGTTTTAAGAATAATAAGGTAAATTCCATGAACCAGATCAGTGGACTACTATTAATTTCAGAACGAATCATTAAAATTTTGGTTTCATTACTAACAAAATAAATAATTGATCAGTGGCACCTAGCATGACGTAGAGCAAGTCATACTAATGCTAGCGAAAGTTAGTCCTATAGTCTCTATGTATCTAGACTTCAGCATGTCATGTGACAAGGTCTTTCTGCTATCCTTTTGAACAGTTACTAGAAAGGTAAATTGGTAACTGTTTTTAATGCATAGTAATTATTAAGTCAGTTAACTTGTATGGAAGTTTCTTGTGGCTCTGTCTTCTGTCCTGTTTTTGCAAATCTTTTTGTTAATCGTCTGAATGAAGACACCAATGGAAAACTGACTACATTTGTATATAGCATAAAGCTAGCTAGGGAGAATAATTGGATGATGAGATCAAGATTCAAAATATCTTGAGAGGCTGAAATGAGTCTTACACTTCGACCCCTGCCGGTATATACATAGATAACAAAAAACTGTACAAGTCTGGGTGAAAATGTGACTTAACAGCACCTGTGACTATAAATAGAGATTCTAGTGGACTCTAAGTTGAATAAGAAAAAAATTAAGCTAACTCAATTTTAGGCTATAGTGGCAGAAAGATAGTTTCCAAAAAGAGGTGAAATTCTTGCCCTAATCAGCTGGATTTAGCCAACAATACTATATTACATTTTATATGACATATTTTTAGAAGTATATACTAAGAGATCCTGTCCAGACAAGACCAATCAGCATGCAAAATCATTAAAAAGACTGAGGATGTTTAACCTAGAGTAGAAAAATGTTAGGTGAGATGTAATAACCTATCTTCAAAGTCTGAAGAGCTATCATATATAAAAGAGATTGAGACTTATCAGTGTGGTGCTCTAGGGCAATAATAGCATGCTTGAGTGGAAGTACGTAATGAGGGAAGATTTATGTCATTATAAGGAAGGACTCTGTAACCACTGGACCCAATTCAAGCTAAAGAAAGGACTGTTTTGGGAGACCATAAATTACCTCACTCTTGACAAGAATATTCCCAAGAAATGCTATATATTTGGGGACGTGGGGGTTGGGGGGCTTAACTAGATCAATGCTTCTCAAACTTTAATTGTATATGAATCACCAGGGACTTTTAAAAATGCAAATTCTGAATCAGTAGTTCTGGAATGGGGGCTCAGGGACTGACTTTCTAACAAGCTCCAAGTAACAGCTATCACACTGGTATGTAGACCACACTGACAATCAAGGAACTAGATAACTTTTAAGATCACTTTTCACTATTGAGAGTCTACAATTCTCATAGAAAAACGCACTTCAGGAACCTAGAAAGCAGTTATATCTTAAACTTTCCATATGAAAATGTCAGTGTTTGAGAGCATAAAGGAAGCAGGAGCATGCTTGGAAACAGAAGCAGGAATACTCCAAAACTCTCTCAGTAAATGCGTGTGTTCAAAGAACTTGCTCTAAAGAAAGAAAAATTGTTAATAAATACTTGTATAAGACTACATTTAATTATCTACTTTCATAAGAAACGACCAATCATTTGGTCATTACAAAGCAATTGGAATTAATAGCACTTATTTCAATTTTAATAATTCAATTCAATATTAAAGCTGAAATTTTGCCTAGTTTATTCAACAAAGTCCTACATAATTATTCATCCACCTCAAAGTCTTTCAATGTACAGACTTTACTTTATTATCTCTTACTTCCATTTCTGTAGATCAGAGCTTTCCAAATGGTGGGATTATAGATGTCCCTTTAGATATTTGTCTTCTCAACCATTGGGAAGGCCAAGCAAATAGCTTTATCTTAGGCTCATAAGAAGATCCAACTAGATTGGCATTTAAGCATTTATGATTATCACTCATTGGCCTGGCCTCAAGGCAGTGAGCTCAACCTAGCTGAATGTCTATCACCCTGATAGCTACTTCAGCAACTTGCTGCAAGCATATCCCTTTTTGTCTCTACTTGTGCAAATAAAATTTTGTGTTGACAGCAGCTATAAATAAATTTGAAAAGATCATTGTTTAAAATTGTTGATTAGCAATGATATATAAGCTTTCAAACACAAAAACTGAGACAAAAGGTTATATCGATGGAAATATACTCGTATTTCTAAACTTAAATTTATCTGAATTCAATATTATATCTTTCCTTAAATATTGTATTTTATTTTCTTATCAAAGTTGTATCATATAAAGGCAATGTGATGAATCTCTTGCCATATGATCTCAAATCCCATACATATGTCCCCAAATTTCTTCCAGTTTATACCAGTTTGCCATACAAATACTGATATTTTCTTTTTTGAGAAATATTACAATAGGTAGATTCACTACTCTAATATGTTCTTTTACCAAATATTTTCTACTTAAATTACAGACTAGTTATTTACAGATTTTTCTTAATATATAGTTACTGTTACTCAAAGGAAACAAGTGAAACAAGTAAGCTTACATGACCACTTAAAAATCTTAAACCTAAGTTATTTCCTTACTCCTCCTATGCCTCTTGAAAATATTGAGATATGGTTCTGAAAGGCTAGCAATGTTCTTTTTCTTGACCTGAATGGTTACATAGTGTTTATCCTGTCATAAATCATTGCACACATGGTTTTGTGCACTATACTGTACATATTTTATGTCACAGTAACAAAAATTTTTTAAAATTTGTTTTCTAAGACTAAGAGATATGGTGCTTATAGATCTCTGAGTATATTCTTACTTCCTGCTTATACTAGCCTTGCTTTCATTACTTGCCAAGAAAACTTAATAAATGATTAACTGTATCGCTCGGCAGTTGCAAGCAGTCAAGAAAGGCATAACACTCACTTGATAATTCATAATAGAAACACTGTTCTCTTTAGTTTCTAGATTATCCTGTTTTCTATATAAATTAATCAGATGAATCAAATGCTGTTCAAAGCAACTTAAGTGTGATAATTGGCTCTTTTAATTCATGGTATAAAATACAACACTGATGGGCCTGGAGGTTATTACCATTATGCACATAACAGAATAGGGCTAGCCCTTGATATGACAAAGACGAATTCTATACTTATTTGCATCTTTTGCTTTGGCAAACGTTCATTTCTTCTGCATCCCAGAAATTGTAGTAAATCAGGTCCATAGGATAAATTGAGACAATTTCCAAATAAGTTACTGAGATTATATATATATATATATATATATATATATATATATATATATATAGTTTGGATGGCAATATTCTGCTTTTGCTATGAGAATTTAGTTTATCCTAGGAGGCATATCAATCAAATATTTCCTCCAGGTTTGTACGGTGCACCATTTAACACAAATGCTTCACTAATGAGACACTCATTGCCCTACACTCTGCCAGCCCTATTTACTTGAACAATAATAAGAAAGAGGCAAATATATTCCTTCTCTAACCAAACTTACCTTTATTAAATATGTGCCAGGAGTTTCTTTTGCCTTGCCAGCACACAGTTAGCTGTGAGAATAAATATCCTAGAGAGCTTGAGAGCTTGAGGCCACAACTCAAGCTGAAACATGAAGGGGAAAAAAAAGAAAGCTCACCCAGCCATCAACACTCACACATGTGAATCTACAGGATAGAAGAGCTATTAATCTGAGCCCATTCCACAACACCTTAAGTGAGAGTTACAATTATTATTATTATTATTATTATTATTATTATTATACACTTAACTGGATCACATGCCTTATTAACATTAACATTTATTTTTAAGAAGTTTTATGTTTAAAGAAATTATTGATCTAGTCTACATTTCTGAAAACATGAAAGCAAATGAAGAATTAGCACTACTCAGTCTCATCCTCCACCTAGTCTTATCGCTTCCTTTCTCCTCAGTCTCATATGCCCTCTTTCCAATCTTATGCTTTTTCTTCTTTCTCTTATAATAGGCTGCGCCCCCCGGTGGTTGGGAGCTTAAAAAAAAAAAAAGAAGAAGAAGAGAAAAGAAAAGAGAAGAGAAGAAAAGAGAAGAGAAGAAAAACCTTTCACAGACAAGACATTTAACGCTTCACAATTCTACTTTTGGGATGAGTCCATCACGCTCCTGGGAGCTTGAGGTAAGTAGTCACGATCAGGAACCGAACCACACTTCCCCCCTGCAGTCAGTTTCCTATTTTTTTCTATTTAAAGAGGGGAAGACAGATCAAATGAGAAACAGCTTGGTTCTGGAGAGCTGCACAAGGACCTCAATTTGTCGAGGCTCAGCGGGAAGGGCCGCCCTGGCCGCAGCCGCGCGGGGCGCTGTCCACTCCGCGGTGCTGAACACTACGCCCGGGGCTTTGCCAGGCAGGTTAAATCCCTCAGGACCCAGAGAGGCTCAGCCAGCCAAGGCAGACTGAATTCATTTCTGGGGTCCATGTGGGGGTGGGTAAGAGGTGCGGGGGGGGTGGTATTTAGATTCTCGCTTATTCTCTTTCCATGGGGGAAAAAAAAACTCTCCCACAAAGTGACACTGAGCATTTTATGGAAAAGTAATGGCACAACTTCAGTTTAAAACCAAAGTGAAGAGCCCTACTGAGAAAAAATAGAAAGTTCAGAGTTCACCTGCTCTTTCTCTCCCTGAGTTAACACAACAGTGTATGGGTCCCTAGACCCCACTGTTGGCAGTTAAAGAAAATAACTTTCTATTAAAAATTATGTGATTAATCATTTTCCTGATAAGCACAGCAAGGGGGGGGGTGATACTAGGTTTTGCAATATCTAGAATAGAATTTTAGATATTGTTTTACTGAGTGGAGAAACTGAGGAGAGAATGAACTAAACTTGTTTTCTTTAAGGTGGTTTCTTTTTTTTAAGATTTATTTATTCATGAGAGACACAGAGAGAGAGAGAGAGAGAAAGAGAGAGGCAGAGTCACAGGCAGAGGGAGAAGCAAGCTCCATGTAGGGAGCCCGACGTGGGACTCGATCCTGGGTCTCCAGGATCACGCCCTGGGCTGAAGGCGGGCGCTAAACCGCTGAGGCAACCAGGAATCCCCTTTAAGGTGGTTTCAAATGTTAGTTAAGAATACATTTTTAAAAGTATGGCTTTAACAATGCCTTCCTGATGTGCTTATGTTTCTAGGCAATTTAGATCAGAATCTGGTCAACAGAAGCTTCCCTCCTCTCTGCTCTACCAACCTCTGTCCGATTTCAGACTTAAGACCCCTGTTCTTCATAGCAGGTGCTGATATCCACAGGGCTCTTATAAGAACTCACCTCCTTCCTTTCCTGCCCCCCCCCCAACCCGTGAGATAATTAAGTAAATATTTTTTTAAAAAACGGACAGAAGGGAGGCAAAGTGTACTGTAACTCCCAGCCTTTGCTTCTTGGTAGTAACATTCAAATAGGGGCACTTCTCTTTGAGAAGTGAAGGTGTTTCTCATGGCTACAGAATTTACAGTCAGGGAGCAGACTTAACTGATCCCAGCAAACGGTTCCTTCCTTTCCCTAATCCTTCCCTGCTTATTTTAGCCGATTCTCCAACCCCCCCGGGAATACCATCCAGATCTTAGTCCAGGTAGATCTGACGTCAAGAGATGGCTTTCGTCGATTTGACGTGTAAACACTCATTTCCATTCCGGCTTGGAAGGGCTGGGGCTCCACTCAGCCGCGAGACCAAAGAGCGCTCGCCACCGCCCAGCCTCTCCTCGCGCGCCTCCTATCTCTTTGCAGAGCCACCGGGAGCGAGAAGTGGTCCAGAGTCCGAGGGGGAAGAGGGCTAGTGTTTCTAGCTTTTCTCCTTGCTTGCTTCTTTCTCTTGCTTCTTTTCCCTCATCTCCTTCTGACTTGTGTGCAAGCGAGCGTGAGAGCCATGGAGCGAAGAGCCTGGACTCTGCAGTGTACTGCTTTCGCTCTCTTTTGCGCTTGGTGTGCATTGAACAGTGTAAAAGCCAAGAGGCAGTTTGTGAATGAATGGGCGGCAGAGATCCCCGGGGGACCGGAGGCAGCTTCGGCCATAGCCGAGGAGCTGGGCTATGACCTTTTGGGTCAGGTAAGAGTTTGCACTTTCCAGAAACTTTCTGGGGCCCACGGGGACCGGCGGGACTGAAGCGCGATCTCCCAAGTGGGAGCCCCAGGTCGCACTCTCCTGAGCCCAGTGGGCGAAGAGCAGGAGCTTCTGCAGCTCTCGCCCCTGGCGCGCTTGGAGAAAGAAGGCTTGCATTATTTATTGTTTGGGCTGGAAGCAGCCAGGCAGAACGAAGCCGCTGCAGCTGGGGAGAGCTTATTCTTGCTGTCGTCCGCTTTGGCATTTAAATCCATTCCCGCGTGGTTTGGGAGGAAAAAAAAAAATCCCTCCACGCTTGTTCACCGAACTTGAGATGCACGCAGCTCTTACCAACCGAGCGCCCCCGGGAGAGGCATTGCGCTCTGTCCCCTGGGACTCAGCTGGGCTCTGCGTCAGGAGCCGGCTGTTTCCTTTTTTTTTTTTTTTTCAATATGGCAGCATCAGATCCAAGTCCTGATGCAAAGGGGTCAAACGGGCTTGGCGATGTGCGCCCGCAGCCTTTCGGGCACGCCCAGGGCATGGGAAGAGCGCCCGAGGCCGGGACTCGGGACCCAGAGGCTGGGGGCCCGCGGAGCAGCCTGGGGAGCCGGCGGGAGCAGAGGTGGGTGAGACACGCGGGACCAACTCTGCTCACCTCAGCGGGGAGGTTTGGGTCTTCCCGGGGAACTTGCAAAGTCCGAGCTTCCCAACTTCGCTGGGTCAGTCCGCCTGAAGGGTCAAGCTGCAGAAATGACTGTGGGGGCAAGGTTTTCTTTCTTTCCTATCCTTCAGCCAAATGCCTAATAGCTTCCCCAAGGCGAGGGTTTCAGTTTCTGATAAGAACTTGCCTATGCTAGGGAGAGCTGGTTTAATAGATAGTTGGGGGGGCGGGGGGAAGGGGGGGAAGGCATTACTAGAGTGACAGCTTAGGTGTGCGATTCCGGGAGAAACCCCAGGGGGTATGATTTTTAAACTAAGCTTTCCTTTCCCTTGGCTCAGAATCAAGCCCTCGCCCCTTGCCTTGGAAGTGTGCCTCAAAGCGGGGGAGGAGGGAGTTGTAAAACATTTTGGCGCGTTTTTTTTCTTTTCTTTTTTTTTTTTTTCTGGAGGTGGTTGGAGAGATGCCGCTGAAGTCACGGATGAGTAATCGGCGTGGGCGTTGGCGATTCCATAGATCGAATCCGCTTGGGGAATACGCCTCTCCTTGCCAGAGGCTTCATTCTCTAATTTTATGAGCCAAATTGTCTTTAAAATGCCCAGCAGAAAAGCCGGTCCCCGCGTCCCAGTAGCAGACCAAGACTTTTTGCTTTTGCCTAGATTTTGTTCTGTACCAAGGCTCTGTTTTGGGGGCTGAGGAATAATAGGAGGAAAAGAAACTTTCAAGGAATCAAGAAGCTAAAGGAGAGATTTTTAGTAACAAATAACTGGAATTGCATGTAATTGGTGTAATAGAAGTTGTACCTGGATCTCAGTATTTGTTGATTGAGGGATTTAAGAGGGACAAGAATTGGAGAGGAGTAAAAAAAGAGCGAAGTGGAGGAAACATTTGCACAGGGTTCAGGAAGAAGAGTCAAAGGTTGCCAGGAGAACACTGTGAGAGGTAGAAGGCACTCAGGGCATAGAAAACAGACTGTGGGACAGGTGGAAGATTCAAAGAGAGCAGCTTAGAAGAAACTGCAGCGAACTGTTGGGATCTAAGGAGAGTGTGAGCAGTAGGTGGAATTGTACTGGTAGCTACTGTGGGCATCATGGAAATCTTGCCCATCCTATACAGGAATAACTGGGGACTTGATCCTATGTCTTTTGGGCAGCTGAATGGCACTGGTAACTGTGTGGAAAAAGACTGGGTAAGAGAGCAAAAATATCCCTTTTTCCTCTTCTCACCTGTTAGCCCCAGACATATATCCAAACCTGCACCATTCGTTATGGGAATTATTTTCAAAATCACACATTCCAAACCAAAAAACAAATCAGTATTCTTGGTAGGCTCTTCAAAGAAGGGATGGAATGATCACAGGAATCTTTAAGAAATAATGGGGGGAAATCTATATCTACATATGATTTGCACGTGAATAGATTTTTTTCTAGCCATTTCCAGCTAAAATGACATTACTAACAAACATTTTTAAAATAAAAATTCTTTGGAAAATACTGATAGTGCTTTCTTGATTCTGTTTATCTCTCCCGTTGTTTACGGTAATTTAGCATCATTACCCTGAGCTCCCAAAGGCCTCGGGATAAAGATAGAATTAGAGAAGTGACCAGAAGCAAAACCAGTTGATAACAGAGAAAGAGCTAAGCATTGGTGATGTTTTCTTATGGCTACTCTTCCCTCTCCCCAACTCCATGTATAGAACGCCTTGAACTAGTGGAAAGTCAAATGGTCTCTACTGGTAGCTTATAACAATTGTCACTATATTTCAGTGACTATATTTTATAACAAGAAGAAGTTATTTTAGCTGAAGGTAACCCTGCCATATATAGTACCCAAAGGGTTTGCCAGCTTTCCACAAATTATTCTCTGATAGGATAAATTTGATAAAGAGAGTTTTTTAAAGAAATGTACCTACACAGTATTGTTACACAGGAAAACCAATGTAGTTCCTCTGAAATGTGTGAAAAAGAGGTATCACTAACCCCCAAGTATACCATTAGCAAAAGTGATGATATTGTAAGCTCATCTCACACAACACAGTCACGAGAGAGTGAAGGCGTCTATCAGTGTCTTCCTCCTAAAGAATGGGCTTAATAAAAATTGCCTGTCTCTAAGTTACTCGGGTTACAATCTAATCCATATATACTTATTTTGGAAAGTTTTTATTTTAATATTTTTCTTTTATAGATTGGATCACTTGAAAATCACTACTTATTCAAACATAAAAACCATCCCCGAAGGTCTCGAAGGAGTGCCCTTCATATTACTAAGAGGTTATCTGATGATGATCGTGTAAGTGTTGTGCATTTGTTTTCAAACATCTACTTTATGATTTCCAACAAGAGCAAAAAGTTTGCAAATATGATTATTTTTTAGCGGTCACAATTATCTGTAGTGTTTGTTATTTCTACAGGGTTATCACTGCACATAATAACTGGATTGGATTGGATAGGCTGAGTTAATCGTTTTATATATATTATATATATATAATATGTTTAAAATACTAGCTCACAAATCCAGTCTAAAAGCATGAAAATGAATATTGAAAACTAATGGCAGCTCTAATAAAATGTTTACCAATATAATCAATTAACAACCTTTTATTATATGCCTGTTATTTACCGAGCACTTTAATGTCCAATGGAGGATGCCAAAGAAATTTTACATATGAACATGGATTTTAAAAACATTTCAGAATAACTGAAAACATATCTTGCCATTTCGGTTTGGTTTCATTATATGGGGAATTAGTGTTTATGAGCAAGTTTCAAATCCATGTCTTCATGAGCCAAGTGTTTCTATAAGTATTGTATTGCTTCACTGAAAGCATATGATATCTTTTTATCCTGGTTTGTATATATATTCAATGATTAGGCAAGAGCAGGAAATGTCTAGAATGAATATAGCTAAATAGTGTGAGGACAATTTGAACGTACATCTAGCGTACCTATTGATTTTTGAAGTCTGTTTTCAAGATCAGCATACATAACAATAGAAATGGTGACCATATTGGGAGTATTGAAATTTGTGTATGCATGTTGCCTTTTCTCAAGAATGTGCCATACTGGTAGAAATTTATCCTGGCTGGCCTGTTTTCTGTTATCATGATTTCTGTTGCCTAGGACACTCCAGAGAATTATGAGAGATAGAATACATCCTTTCAACTTGCTATAAAGAAACTATAAGTGACAGAAAGGTGATAAAACTATTGAAAGGACATGGAATTTACAAACCCTGTGAAATAATTTGCAATTTTCTTTGTTCTGAAACTGATGGAATTTTAAATGAAAGAATAAAAAGGCAAAGTATCAGGGTAGGGAATGACCGGACCTGGGTAAACAACAACCACACCTAGGCAAAGAAGGCTGAGTCAGGACCACGGACAGCGAACCAGAGCTGCTATGCACCCAGGGGTTTTACCCAAGTTCATGGCTAGATACGTGAGACTGAATCAGAGGCTCAACATTGGTTGAAAAGTTCCTGTCCAGTAAAGTCTTCCTTTTGCCATCCCAAAGCAGATGACTCATTGCATGGGCTCTGAAAAAGTAGGACAACTTCCAAGATTCTGGCTAGGCTTAGTCCTTGAGCAAAACAAGAAAGAGATTTCCTTGTCTGCCTAAATGTATGCCTGACATTGATGCACAAGGAAGTCAAACTGACCTCCCTTCTCATCTTCACAGAAGAAAATTGGTCACAGTGGAGCCATACCTGTGATTATTACTACAAATATCTCACTAAAGTGAACAGATGGCCCAGTTCTATTCTTTAGCTATTTCTTTAATAGTTGATTTTGGGGCAAAAATCTCAAATGATAATGAAGAAAGACTAAGAATTTAATCTCCAAATTAACTTCATAAAAAAAGGAGTCTATACAATCTTATGAAAAATTATCCCCACGATAACTTTTTTTTAAGGAAAAATCCTAGAACCCATAGAAGCTAGCAGTTGAAAGTTGGACTAGATGATCTTTACTGCTCTTCCCAAATTGAAAGAATTATTTACAATTAAGAACATGGTACCTATTTTATATATAATAGAAAGATACCACTAATTTCCTCTATTCCATTTGGTCTGCTCTTATAGAGATTAGCATGGGATTTGGAGTTAATGACATGAATCAGAACACTGTTTCCAACAACTGAATGTTTATCTGATCAGATGGAAGAGTGCCTCTTCTTCTATTCCATTTTTTAAAAATTGCTTTTGATTTTCACTTTATTGCTCTTTTTTAAATGGGGGATAATATTCTTTCAAAATAGCCTTCTGAAATGCAGCAATAGGCTATCTTTACAAGTCTGTTAATGAAATCTCCAACTGTAAAAGACTCTCTATCAAAGATTAGTACTTGTTCCCTAGCAGCCAGTTTCCAAAGACTAACTCAGATGACAGGCAGTATATTCTAAGCATTGAGGTATTTTAAGCCAAAACAATTAAGCTTGAACATATAGGTTCTTTAAAAGTAAATTATAGCAATTAATGTCTAGCTTTCAAGTCCCTCCCAATATTTATATTAGGTTTGCCATAGATATTCTGATTCAAAATTCAGGACAGTCTTAGTGGATGGTTTTATCCTTTAGCAACAAATTATTTTTTAGTTTTTATTTTTGGATCTGACTCATGAGTATTCTCACAATTAACTAACCCCACCAGACACTGAACTGTCATGAAGTGTACAACAGAGAGAATATGTTTTGGGTAGGAAACAGTCATGTTGCCCAGCAAAATGAGAGCATGGTATTGTTTCATAATGAATATAACGACAAGGTAGTCCCTCACCCTCTCAGGATCTCGAGTATAATAGGATTATGCCATAAATGTTGGAAAGGTAATTTTTGTACTGTCAGATCTCTTTGCATAATACATAAGACTAAATTAATGGTAAGTGTGCATGGTCAGTAGTACTCATTCATCACCCTGGATCTGTTTCTTATATTAAATACTCTTAAGCGGGAGCTTGAAGCACAGAGGAGCAGGTTTTCCGATCTGCAAAGACACAGCACCTTTCTTGTCTTGCATAACATTTGCAATTTTTACCTTTTGCAAGTGAATAAAAAGAAATTAAACTGTAAGAGCACCATAACAGCAGTCTCTTGAATCTCTTAGCTTGTTGACTCATTCCATGAAAATGGACAAATTTTCAGCTACAAAACCCTAAGACCTCAATAAAAAATCAGTATTATGGTCCATTTGCTGATGAAAGGAGGCTAACTTTTACTTCCACTGGAATCATAGTGTAAATAATTTGAGGGAATCATCACTTCACTGACTCCTTCTCCTCCCCCTAAAGGTACAGTTTACTCTAATAGACGGAATATTCATCTCCCCAGTGAGCAATCCCTTCTCACTGAGCTGCCAGCTTGTCTGCAAACGAAAACATTTTTGAGCTGCCTCAACTCTGATGGGGAGGGTACTAGAGCCAGTTAGAGGGAAGACGGTTACACAGAAGTGACTATTGCTGATTTTCTGGCCATAAAATTCCTTGTAGGTGATATGGGCTGAACAACAGTATGAAAAGGAGAGAAGTAAACGTTCAGTTTTAAGAGACTCAGCACTAAATCTCTTCAATGATCCAATGTGGAATCAGCAGTGGTACTTGGTAAGTACTTACAGAAGGACTGTATACGACCTGAGCTATTTATTTTGTTATATCTGGAAAATAGATTTTTTTAATGATAAGCAATTTAATAGAGGGCTATGTTACCTGGAGATTAGGGCTGATGGGAACTTCCATGATCTGGAACTGTTTTATTAGGTGGAAGTGTCTGAACCACAGTTCTTTAGTTGCTATGAGAGGAAAGATTGTTAATTTCTTCTCTTAAGCTTATCTGAGGTAAATGCAGAAGAATCATGTCTTGCAAGTTAAGAGTTCCACAACAGCAATCATGGAAAAAATCACATTTGGTCAAAGTTACTCTTGAGAACCTTTAAATCACCCAAAGGGTACAGTGAACATGATTAAGTATGTCTGTGTGTGTGTGTGTGTGTGTGTGTGTGTGTGTGTATTCATGAATATATATATAATGAATGGCAATTTTTACATGCTAAGAAGTGAGAATTTCTGAACTAAGCTAAAGGAGGGAACACAAGGAGAGACAAAAGACATCTACATGCAGATATCTAGACTTGCAAACTACTTTACTTTTAAGATACCAAATCCTCATTGGTCTGTGGGCATTGAGTAGAGAAATTTTAAGTGCTCTTTCTGGCCTGCAGAGTGTTTTCCCTTCCATTTTAATATTAAGCCTCATGGCAGTAATACCTGTTGATAGAAATGGGTTTTGTCCAGAACATAACAAAAGATAAGTTTTCATGACAATCCTAAGCTAAGGCTTAGACATCTTTGTTGTATAAAGGATGGGAAAGGGATCAATTCCTCTTGATATTCTCTTAACCTAGGCAATACTTGCTCATTGCAGTGGAAGAGACTCATTAACATTTGTGTATTGACTATATATGTCAAATACTATTCTACGTGTTTGACATAAATTAACTCCTTTATTTCTCACATTATATTGTAGATACAATAATTATACCCATTTAGAAGCTGAAGAAACAGAGACATAGGCAAGTTTAGTAACTTACCAGAGTTATCTGTTTACCAGTGGTGGGGCCATTATTTATGGCTCTGGAGGTCATACTCTTAACCATCACACTGTGTGATTGATTGTTCTTGCAATTGACATGGGAATCTTCTCTGGCTTTGTCCAAATATCTATGTGTAGTTCCAACCTCCTGTGATTTAGCTTCATGGTGCGCTAGTAAGTTTTTTTAAGAGTTTTCCCCTACTGGGGCACCTTGATAGCTCAGTAGGTTGAGCACCCAACTTTTGATTTCAGCTGAGGTCAAGATCTTATGGGTTGTGGAATGGGCCCCAGGTTGGGCTCTGCATTCAGTGGGGAGTCTGCTTGGAGATTCTCGGTCTCTGCACCTTCCCCTACTCACATGTTCTCACTCTCTCTCTCTCTCTCTCTCTCTCTCTCTCTCTCTATATATATATATATATATATATATATATATATATATATATAGTGAATAAATACATCTTTTTTTTAACTTTTTTAAAAAGTTTTATTTCTTTGAGAGTGTGAGCAGGAGCAGGGGGAGGGGCAGAGGGAAAGGAAGAAGCAGGCTCCCTGCTGCTCAGGGAGCCTGACTTGGGGACATGGGGCTCCATCCCAGGACCCTGGGATCTTGACCCGAGACCAAGGTAGAGGCTCAACTGACTGAGCCACCTAGGGGTCCCGAATGAAGACATCTTTAAAAAAAAGAAAAAGAAAAAAAACCAAGAACAGTTTCCCCCTACTTCTTTCTGAGGAGAATCAGCCATGGGGAAATTTATTCATTGACACTTTTGACTGTTATTATTTATAAATTTCTTACTGTTCCTTTCTCCAGAAACCTGACAATTTTCTAAGGCATCTCTTTCACATGCTTGGAAATGTGTTCATCTCTCTATTCCCTTGCTATCCAGCTCTTCTCCCTTATAGTCCCATACACTTTAACTATCAGAAAATTCATCTGAAAAAAGAAACCTCCAGGTCTCCTCTCATAGATACCTGCTCTCTAAATCACCCATACTTGAAAAAAAAAAATCACTCATACTTAGAAATAGGCAATTAAATTTCAAGTTCTAGTGAGACAGCAGCCTCCTGGGCATTCTAGTTTCTGCATTTTTTTTTTAGAAAAGTTATTAAAACATCCATGAATGACTGGGAACCAGATATTATTAAGTGAGTTCAGTATGGCAAGGGAGGCTCAGGATTTGGGGAGAGATGGGAACATGGAACATCAAATAGAACTTTGGTAGATAAAAAGCTTGAGCATATCATTACAAATGAATGAAACTTAGGGATAAACTTCTTAGAAGCTATGTAGCTCAATGAGAAGGGGCACAGAGTGATTCATCCTTTCAAGTGATTTTCCAGTGGAACAACTGGGAAAAGAACAGTACTTTGATGATTCACTTGGCCCTACCATCAACTTTGTTTTTTATTTCACCTAATCACCTTCTTCTAAAAAGTAGAGTGACCTAGGGGGAAAAAAAGATGGGTCTTCAGACTAGAGTTTCAGTTCTCATTTTGCACAAGTAAATCATGATTTTGTCAATTCTTTGTTTTCCTTTACCAGCAAGATACTAGGATAACTGCAGCCCTGCCCAAGCTGGATCTTCATGTGATACCTGTTTGGCAAAAAGGCATCACAGGCAAAGGAGTTGTTATCACAGTACTGGATGATGGCTTGGAGTGGAATCACACAGACATCTATGCCAATTATGTGAGTCTGGGCCCTCCCATGACTGCAACTTAGGGAGATGTCTACACAGACACGTAGACAAGGATTTCCTTTGCTCAAATGGAACAGTGCTCTAATTCCGGCCCTGAGAATCAGGGCTAAGGTTTTGCTCTTCCCTTACCTTCCTGCAAGCATATATGAGCTTTTTTGTATCAGTGGGCACTGAAAGCATTCAGTGGAGCTAAGGATTTTACAAAAGCATTTGTGTTGAGGAAATGGGGAGGCACCTATACCATCTGAATTATTAAAAGCCATTCAGACTGTACATCATTCAGTATTTGGGGCATTAAAGCCATCAAATCAGGAATAATGCCTGAGATCATTTTTATAGTTTTCTTCCTCACATCCTTTATAGGTGAATATCTCTGACATCGTGCAAATTCAAAATGTATACCACATAGTGCAACAATGGCAAGCTGAGAAAAGAAAACAAGTAAATGAAAACTACTTACTTGTCTGTTAATTTGCACATGATTATCTTAGGTCTTTAGATCAGTGTTTCATCTTTAATATTGTCCCTTGTCTTTCATCCTTTCCATTCATTCAAAGTTCCCCAGCTAAAGAGCAAAGGAAAAGGGAAGAAAAAAAAAAGATTATCTTTCAATAATCTTACTGAAAGATATGGAAAATGTAGAGAGGAGGCAATAGCGGTAATAGAATTCCTAAGTGGGAAATGTTTAAGTGTAGCAATCTGTTTGGAAAAGGAGGTGGGACCTAGAAACTTGTCTTAAATTTCAAGCACACTCTCTTTAATAAAATTACATGTTTATTTAGTGTAACTGGGAAGGCTGAAGGAGATCACTGTGGATCTGAGCCCCACCCCACAGTCACCTATTTGCTCCTATAATCATAAGAGAGTTGAGTATCTGTCAGTAACTATCTCTATATCTTAGTTAAGTCATTCAACCTCTCTGAGTCTGTTTTCTCACTTAAAAAATAACATTGTTGAACTAAGTAGACTCTGATTCCTTCTGGTTCTAATATCCTATGAGTTTCAAAGAGTTATATAGGTTTTGGTAACATTAGCATCCAGAATTGGATGCTTGCTCACTTTTCTGTGTACATCATTTATGCCTGGTTTATAGGTATAATAAATGATCAGCAACCGGGCCAGACACTCTGAAATGCAGACTTTTGAGCTATAATCCAGGATAGAGGGGGTAGGGGTAGAAGGCTTGGGAAGTGCTACTTTTTTTTAAAAAAAATGATGCTACAGGGTTATTTCTATTGTCTCTTTAGGATCCAGAGGCTAGTTATGATTTTAACGATAATGACCATGATCCATTTCCCCGTTATGATCCCACAAATGAGAACAAGTGAGTAAATGTGGATTTGGGGGGAATATGTACTTTAAAATGCTTTTATCTTATTTGAGAAAATTACACTATAAATATGATCCGCATTTCAGCTCTTAGAAAAGTTTTTATGCACACCATCCATACCACAATATTTTGTTGCTTTTAAAACAGAATCCAATGCTTCTCTTTTTGTTTCTTTTAGCTTATGGAGCCATATTTCAATTAAACTTTCTTCTTATATTAAGAAATGCTCTCCTCAAATGATACTGAATAGTTATAGCTTTAGAAAGAATGTTTAGGTCATAAAGAGTAAAATCTCCAGCCCATCCTCTCTAACCCCAATTCCTCTATGAATCCTTACTATTAGCACTTATTTGATGTTAGTTATGAAAATAAAAATAGATGACGATGACAAATCCTCATGACTTCTTTTGGTGGCCACAGCCATGCTTACCAGTTCCCTCAGAAAAATATGGCCAGATACCAGACAACAGAGATGTACTCTGAGGCCCGGTCCTCAAATCCAAAACATTTTCTGGGCACAATGGACTAGTCAGCAATCTCTCTCAGAGTTTCTGCTGAGTATTGTAAGGCTAAAGGGAGGAGAAAAAGAATATCTTCTGACTCCTAAAATAATTCTCCCTAGCAACCACAATGTGATGAGGAAGCCCAAGAGCCAGAACTGGCAAAGCAAAAGGCCAAATAAAGAGCCAGAGGCAAGAGACTTTAACCTTTTTTTCCCAGCCACATGTTCTCAAGTGCCCAAATCCAGGTGAGAAGTCATCTTTTGCGATGTGTCTCATAACTTCAAGAAGACTTTCATATTTTCTTCTTCATTTGCTCAACCCAGAGGAGACTTGCACCAAAATAGATCAAAGCCAAGGCAAAATTAGGGCTTGTTGCTACAATTGGGATGGAAAGATTCTATATGAAATGCTTTCATTTTCTCTCTATATGGCTTTCTCTCTTGGACTATTATCCAACTTGGATTAATTGATTTTTTTTTTCATTTTCCTCTTCCTTCTCACTATTCTCACTCAAAATTCCCATGTGGCTGTTGCAGTAATGTTGACCTAACATTTGTGTTTTTGGATGGTTCACTCCACTAAAGGTCCAACAAATACCAGAAAGAGGGCTGAAGCTCATACACTTAGCCTCAACTTCTGGGTGTATATTTCCTCCTTGGGGAGATAGGGAGGCTTGAGGAGGATTCCAAGATACTGCTTATTTCAGTGCCATTTACTTCTCAGGCTTATTTCTTAAAGGGGTTGACTACAAACACTGCTTAGGAGTTAGAATATTCTAGTAACAATACAATGGAAACCACTTGGGGGGCCCTTGGAGGAAAGTGGGAAGTCTCAGGAATTTATGGCAGGAAACCCAGACACATTTTCAGCCCTATTTCTGAGTCAGTGCACTGCAGGACCAGGAGCAATATATGCTCTTTTGGAGCATGACCCTGTAATGTTAGCCTGGCTCATGGTCATAGCCTTGTCAATTATCAGTATAGAAGCTCACCTTGAGGAAATCACTTACCTCTCTCCACCTCTATTTTTCATTTTGTCTCCTAAAATGGGTGATGAGGCACTTGCCCTTCTGAACAGAACTTCCTAAGGAAATGGGCAATAAGTTCTTGGAAGAAAAGGGCCTTTATTCTAAGAAGTTAGAATAAAGTAAAAATGACAACTCTCATTCCACTCCCTTGGTCGAGACCAAAAGGGAAATCTGCTCTCAGCTGTATGGGTGCATGTGAGGAGACTGTTAGCTGGAGGTGTCAGTCTTCCTCCTAGGCAGTGTCCTCTAGGTCTGGCCCCAGGATCCAGTGTAGGTGTTAAATTGTGTTGTGGTTGCATAATAGCTGAATACTTGGTGAAATTATATTCTCTAGAGTTTCTGCACTCATGAGATGAAGGACTCAGATATCCCTTTTCCTTCCCTCCAAAGGGAACAGTCTTTTTTTATCCTGTATTCATAATACTGGATAGCCAATTGAATAGCCACATTTCCCCCCATTCACAGAGCTCCAAAGCCTTCAAAGAAGTAGCCCATATAATAGTACTTATTTTGTGCCTGCCATAGACCTCCCACATAGCAGAGAGTTAGTGTGAAGAGCCAAACAGTTAAGAGGATGGGCTTTGCAGTTAGATTTAGATTAAATATTAGATCTGCCACTTAATAGTTGGGTGACCTTGAACAAATTATTTAACTTCTTTTGTGCCTCAGTTTTATCATCTATTAAAAAGGTAATAGTAGCTACTTTGTTAGGTTATTATGGGGATTAAATGAGTTTATATATGTAATTAGCTTGTATGGTGTCTGGTACATAGAAAAAGTTGTGTTTGCTATGATGATGATGATGATGATGATGATGATGATGAACAACTAAGACTTCCTTTCAGTAAGAAATCAACATGACAAGAATAATATCATCAGAGAGGAGCAGAGTCAGAGACAAGTCCATTTTCTAAGCCAATTTAGAACCTGCTTTTTGAAAATTACACAATAAGTAACTACCTCTCTGGGTCCTCTTGACTATCAACCAAAAAGTTAGCACCCCTATCATTGATCAAAAGGCATAATAAAGAGTAGTTACTCTTCTAGCATGTTGTCAGAAATAAACACCTTAGGTTTAGAAAATGAATGGCTCCATTTTGTTTTGGACTTTATAGCAGTTAGAGACCTATTATCTCCCAATTCCAAGGGCATTATCTCTCCAAACTATCTGTGTTGCTGCTGTTCTTTATTACTATGTAAATGAGATTATTAGAGCTGCATTTGAATTCTCCTCTGCAAATCAAAAGAGGAATCGCTAAATAATAAAATCTCAAAAGTGCAGGTAACTCTTACTATTAAGCTGGCATGAATCTATATTCAGAATTTCAATACCACTTACAGATTATTTTTCTAGTTAAATAACATGTGTCACAAGAATATTTTAACCAGGATAATAGTAGTCTTTAAACTATCTTGTAGAATAATTTTTAAAAAATCAATTTGTTTAAACGCCAGTTACTACCATTGTTCTAAGATAATAAAGGGTTCTTTTATCTCAGAGCCTAATTTAAGGAAAGAAAAAAAAACTGCAGGTCTACAAAGAATGACATAGTACCACTTTGATAAAGCCTTCTGTTTTTCTCAAGGTGTGGAGGTGGGAAGTGAGGGTAAGAGGAGGGAAAAATATCAATCCTTTTTTTTTTTTTTTTTTTTTTTTTGTACCGTGATCCTACTGCACCTTTCAAGAAAATAATTTTCAGTATGTAAGGAGAGATAAATAATAGGTGGTGTCACATGGCATCATTTTTAGGACAGAGGTGCTGTGCTGGGGATGTCTGCCAACAGTTTGATTCTGTTGGCTCAGGCTGCAGATTCTGCTATCCTGGCCCTATCTCCTATCCTGTGTAAAAGGAAATACTGGTAGTGGAGACTTCTAGGAACTACTTCCCAGAGGGTGACATCTCAGTTTCTCCTTCGACAAAAGCAAAGAGGGCTAATCTATCAAAGAAGTATAAGAGTCCTTTTATGCGTTCCATGTGCACCCATTTCTCAAGAGAATGAGTCTGTTGGTCAGGGTAGCTTCAGTTTCAAATGAGAAAATCCTAACTCAAAGATTCTGTAAAATGAGGATTTAAAAAAAAATTACCTAAGATATAGTCTAGCTTCAGGCATTCCAATATCAGGCACTCAAATATGCTACTAGGACCCCAATCATTCTCTATCTCTTAGCTGCTTGCTTCCAATTAGCTTTATTCTAAAAAACAAAACAAAACAAAACCTTGCCTGGCAGCAAGATCCACATGGCTCATATGGAGCTTAAAACCGAAGATTCTAGAGAAAGAATAGAATTCTCTTCCCCAGAATATGCAACAATCCTTGAAAGCTGTCTGGGAAGAGGAGCCTCATGATAGAATCACAAGGAGTGAGGGAGAGCTACTACCCTAAAAGAGAAAATGCTAGGAGAAAAAAAAAAGGCGGCAGATGTCTGCTGCATTAGGAAAGACCATGAATTAAAGATAATAATATTGTTTTGACTTAGGATTCCTCTCCAGTATTAACATGAAGAAACAGAAACATCATTTAGTAAAAGGAGACCAAAAAATCATCTTTGGTACTTTAGGAAAAAAAAAAAAAGTGAAACAGGATTATTTTGGATAGTCAATTTAGAATATTTATTCTAGATTGGGCTAGAGTAATAGAGGTCCAGTGTAGTAATGCCTAAAAGTAGCTGGCTGACCATGTTGCTCAGAACTAACTCTTCCCCTTTCCTATGTGAGCTCCACCAAAGCACCAACAGCTTTTACCCTGCTCCCAGGTACTTCTACAATGGAATGAACTCATGAAATAAATTCAAACTAAAGTTCTTTTGACTTATTGACTCTCCTGAGGTCGGGGGAGGGGGGTGTGGGGGTGGTGGTGTGGGAAAAGATGCTTATTATTCCCAGATTTTCAGAATTGATGCTTTAATGGTGGACTCTGCTCTGTTTTAGAGATGGACTTTTCCCTCCAGATACTCTGAAATCATAAATTGCTCTCTTTGCCTGATTGCACAACCAGTCTTATTCAGGCTTCTGGCCCTGATCAGAGTTGCAGGAGGGCCTGGTTTCCCAATTAGCCAGTAGTGTCCTGTTAAAATCTCAAACTCCCCTTGGCATCAGAAAACTTCAGTCGCTTTAGTTTGGTGGAGTATGGTTAGAGGGGAGGAAGAGGGCTTGAGAGGAGAATTCTGTTCTACTTATCCTACTAGGACTGGTCCAGGATAACCTACTCCAAAGGAAGTCACTAGACAGGGAGTGAGGAGCCACTTCACTGAAAAGTATGGAGCAGAAGCCATTTCAAAGAAAAGTGTCAGAGTTGCTCATGATAGTATCCATAGCTAGCACTTCCTGAGTTCTTACATTATGCCAGCCACTATTCTAAATGCTCTACATGCAATATCTAATGGTTTTGCCACAAAATCCCTGAGGACAAATAACTTACTCAAGGTCATACCGCTAGTCAGTGGCAGAAGGTAGAATTTGAATCACGTACTTTGGCTCCAGTACCTGTATCATCTGATACATACACTTCATCTAATACTGATGGGAAGGAAACGGCAACAGGCTAACAAAAAGTTAGTATGGCCATGTACCATGTACCATGGGTTCATGTGCAAACAACAGTTTGCCCTCATTTATGTTTTATAATTCCTATTTTTAAATCTTCAGACATGGGACCAGATGTGCAGGAGAAATTGCCATGCAAGCAAATAATCACAAGTGTGGGGTCGGAGTTGCATACAATTCCAAAGTTGGAGGTAAAGCAGAGAGTTGTTCCCAGAGTTTTGCACTTCAATTTGAGTCTTGCATCACTTGGTGTGAATGAGGGGGGAAGGGGGCTTTCAATAATCAGAGGAAGAAATGAATTCCATGTAAAATATGCTGTAGGATTTAAGTGTGATTTGCAAACGAATCAATGAATCTGGATTTCTAAAAAGTGATAGCTGAATATAGCCTACACATTTTTTGTGGGGAGAAAAACAGTAATGTTGAAAGACTTTTTTTTTTTTTTTTTTTTGGTTGAAAGACTTTTGAACCAAATCTAATTTTCCTGTGTGCTAATTTACAAGGATTTGTTATTGAGTGCTTGCTAAGGGAACAGAAGGAGGAGGTAAATTTAGGCAAAGACTTTCCCTGCCTCTCAATTCTGTCCTTTTTCATTTCATAGCAAATAACTGTCTTAAAAAAAAAAAAAAGAATACATACTTGTTACATGAAGAAGTGAAAGGTTGTCTCTAACAGCACGGATTTAGAATTTCTAGTTGTTTCAGTCAGTGTCTTTGTGGGGAAACATGGTAAGTTCCATCGGGGCAATCTAATAAAAGAACTAGTTACAAGACTTAAGGGAAATCATCACTAGATTGCACACCTGGATAATAGAACACTGTAGGTTAACTAACAGGAAGTAAAATAAAAGCTTAAAAAAAAAGAGTAAAGGAGAACAAATAAAGGTTAACTAATGAAAACAGATATTACCACCTCAGGCCTAAAGGAGCAAGGGGAAGGAGAGGGTCAGTGGCAACTAGAGCAAGTTGTGGTCCTAGGAGAGAACCACTGGACAGGAGATGTGGCTCCGAATCCAACAACAGGGCTTCTTCTAGGCAGAGGATCCCAGGGAATGAGTACCTCACTTTCCTCTCATCCCCCAACTCTTGCTACTATTCTCCCTGACTGATTTCCAACGGGAAGGCAAGAGAAACCACTGATGCATTCCATGTGAAGATGGGTGGACAGTGGACATGCAGGGACTCCCAGAGAACATAATTGTGTCTCCTCCTTTCATATCTCTCTACCTTGGGTTTTCACAGTTAGGCTATAAGCTTTGAGTTTAGTTTGTCTTTGAAACTACATAAAAAAGATCAACTGTAGAATATGCCAATGACCGAAAAACTCCTTTAAACTCCGCATAAGTACACCTTGAATTTGATTATGACTTCCTTTTAAGAAATCAAGTAAACACACGTCGTGGTACATATAATGAATCTCTAATACAACAGACTATCAAATTGTGTGCCATTCCCAATCCCTTTGATACCAGCATTGTCAAAATGCTCTTCGTTTTTCCCTTTTACAAGTACTGTTAATTAAAAAAAAAAAAAAAATGAAAGCAGAAGCACAAATTGGATAACCACCTAGAGAAATAATTCACTTTTTAAGTCATGATGAAGTGTCTATAGTTTGTGAGAGAATCTTCTGATCCCTTCATTTTAGAGAGGAGTAATCAGAAGTTAAGATTCTCAAGGTGACAGCTAGTTTGTGGCGATGCAGAACTAAAACACAAGACTTCTGATTCCAAGTCTACTGAGATTTTTTTTTTCATTATTCCACCTTTGACGGTCTAGCCCAAAATGTATTTTCAATAATACTTTTCACTTATAAGGCACCACTTCAACACATTAGAGGCGCTGTACTCCGTAAGTTCACAGGTTGGATTTGGGTGCCAAATTTCTGGGATTCAAGTCCCAACTCCCCAGTTTCAAGTTGTGTGGCCCTGAACAAGTCATTGTCCCTCTCTGAACTTAGAATCCACCTGTAAAATGGGGAAAATTATGGCATCCCCTCATATGGACATCATAAAGATAAAGGAGTCCATACGTTTAGACCTGTATGGTAGCTGCATAGAGTATATCCTCAATGCACATAGCTGTTATCATCCCCATTTTAAAATTGAGGAAACTGAGGCACAGGAGGTTAAGTGGCTTGCCCAAGATCACACAACTAGTAAGTAGAGCTGGGAATTTCTTTTCCTCAAATAAATTTTTAACCAATTTTATTTTAATCAATACAACTTTCACTAATTGTGTTAATTACATGTTCTTTTACCTATGCTCCATAGTAAATAGCAGTGTGCAAATATAAGGCTGTGCACTTCATTATCAGCCTGAAGCCAGGAATAACCAGGTAGCTAGCTGCCTGTATCTGTCTAAATTGCCTTTGCCTTCCTGGCTCTTGAATGCATGAGTCTGACGACGGGTGACAGCCTGTTAGAAAGTACAAAGAGCTACTACATCTGCCTTCTCCTAATGAAAAATGATTCCCCCTCAGGAGCAAAATCCATGGCAATGATTTCATCCTTGAGATTATTCACAAGAAAAGGAAGCATGTTCCTTGAAAATGTTTCTCGACAAACACATAAAAGAATGGCCTCTGGGTTATTTTTAATCAGTGCTTAGAAACAAGAGTTCTTTCCCTATTTGTTAGTTTCCTATTGTGGGTAGATCTTTTCAAGCTACACAGTGTCCCATATAGAATCCTTCGTATGGCACACGCTAGGCAATAGTCATTCGTGGTATAGTCATGGACAAGTCAGGGGACGGCTGTTTGATGCCTCTTTCTGAAAGCTGTCCTGTCATTTTCAGGTTATTGGGGTAGCAAAGGAGGGGACACATTTTGCAATCATTAACAATCATGGCCACTGCTTAGTGCATACAGTTATCTCTAAAGGGCAGATAACAAAGTGTATGGAGGCAGTGACTTGTATCTTTCTTCTGTGCTCGTAGCAGCCTGGTCACGGGCACTTGAGGCATCCAGTGGTTACCTGGTTTTTAACTCTTTTGAGTGTCTTTTATAAAATGAACATTAAAAAATAAAAATAAAATGAATATTAAAAGCATGATACCATTCTACATGTACATGCTCACATCAACTTCTGTGTTTTTTTGGTTTGCTATTCAGGCATAAGAATGCTGGATGGCATTGTGACTGATGCTATTGAAGCCAGTTCAATTGGATTCAATCCCGGACATGTGGATATTTACAGTGCCAGCTGGGGCCCAAATGATGATGGAAAAACTGTGGAGGGGCCTGGCCGACTAGCCCAGAAGGCTTTTGAATATGGTGTCAAGCAGGTAAGATGTTTAATATAGACCCACCTGAAATAAAACCTGACCATTTGGATAGGAAGGACCTGGAAGGACATGTAATTTATATGTAAAGAAATGGCTTTGAATTTCTTGTCATTGCTTACAATTTGAAATGCATTTAGAAAGCCAAATCATTCTTCAGAGGGATGGAAGTTAAGGGTTAAGAGTTTTTCCCCATTTGGGTCTGACATCCAACAGAGATTCTTTACTCTTAGAATATTTACCTTAAAAATACTCTGAATATGTCCTTTCTCATTTTACTGCTGCTTTTGGATTTTATACTAGGTAAACAACTACCCAGATTTCTTTCAAATCTCTGGAAACACATCCTTAAATATAGCTACGTGCTACTTCCCATTTTGTAAAGGCCTGCTGCAGACTTGTGCCTTGATGGTGTTGCTCTGTTTATACTGCATTCCTACCAGGATTCTAAGGCCTTGTTCTGCCTGGGATAAAACAAAAGTAGAAACTTTGCAAAGCGCAAATTCAGAAGTCATAGGCTGAGTAGCCTTGGCTCTTCATTCAATTGAAGAATCTCTTTTAATGCAGCTGCAAAACAGATCTGAATAATGCCTGATTTTGTCATTCTATCAGTCAGCCAGAAGATTCAAGCAGAAAGAAAGAGAGGAAGTTCAAAGATTCAAACACAGTGACATAAGCCAAAGGACGAGTGCAAAAATATGAGCAAGTGCTAAAGGCCAAATTATGAATCTGCACAGTAACGAAAAGAAAGAAAAGCACTCACACAGACCATCCCAGGAGGGTCCAGGTGAAGGAAGACTATCAGAGTCACAGCTCAGGGGCTTCTAATATGCAGTCTTGTGAGATTTCCAACCAGATGCTGGAGGACTTAGAGTGGAAACAGACTCCAAATAACTATCTCTGAGAACTTACATGCATGTATTTGTGGGGGATTTCACTGGGATGTGACAGCGGTCCCAGTACATGATAGATCTGATATGGTCTGGCTTTTCCTTTAGGGGAGACAAGGAAAGGGCTCCATCTTCGTGTGGGCTTCTGGGAACGGGGGGCGTCAAGGAGATGACTGTGACTGTGATGGCTACACGGACAGCATCTACACCATCTCCATCAGCAGCGCCTCACAGCAAGGCCTGTCGCCCTGGTATGCCGAGAAGTGCTCCTCCACCCTGGCTACCTCATACAGCAGCGGGGATTACACCGACCAGCGAATCGTATGTTGCTTTTGTCTAACTCCTCTGCTTGGGTAGGAGAGCGTGGCTTGTGTTCAACAAGATCCTTTGGTCAGTATCTTTGGTAAAATTGATTTGCTTAAGCTTGATGACTCAGAAAGGCTCACACTGTACTCAACCTGAAAGGCTGGCATACGTTGGGAAGGCTTCTTTCTCAAGGATAATGACTCCTCTGCCAAGAAGATGTTGCGCCTCTGTCATTTTTAAACTCAGCCCTGAGAAGCCACTAAGTTGTCATTACACACAGCCAAGAATCCAAATGTCTCTCCTGCTTGTGTGATGCCTCCCTGAAAATATTCTTAACGGAGATTTCAGGGTTTACCACCCTTGTAACTTGTTGATCCTTTAATAGCAGGGATATGGTCTGACTTGCCCTTTAGCAGATGATAAAAATACAGAGCATATACTAGCTACATCTCCTAAGAACGGATGACCTGCAGGAAAATAACCATCTCAATTTCCCCTGAGATGGACTTCTCAGCGTCTGAATAAACAGCTCAGGAAGGTTATGTGCTCACAGAGAATCTCCAGCCCACACTTGGCTGTGCCTTCACATATGTGAGTCAGACTGCCAAGGGCAATTATTGGATTTCCCTTCAAGGGCACAATGATGAAGGGCCATTCGGGGCCCCTGAGAACAAAGAGAGGTACTCTTAATTTTAAAACGTATAGCCCCCAATTTAACTCCTGATACAGAAAGAACCAACTGGCTAAAGTATGCAGACTGTAATCTCAGCAGAATAATAATAGGTCATGATCCAATTAGAGTGTGGGTGAACCCAATAATAGATATTGGGATGTGTGTAAAATTCCTATTAATGGCACGTCAAAACAAAAAAAAAGGTCAGTACTCCTTTTTGTACGAGATCACTATTCTGGAACACTGCCTGTTTCTGCAACTACCACTAGTTTAGACGTTAAAACCCTAGGCTCAGCTTAAAAGCACTGGCCTCCCTCTCAGGCCCTTATATTCAATTACTCAAATAATAGTGTTCCCCCAGGAATTCTTTAGGGCAGGCTTATTTGAGAGCCTTTGAAAGAGGCCTATCAGGCATGTGTCCCCCTTGCATTCAGAGTCCCAGGCTGCTCTTGTCCCTGGGGGTATCCAGAGTCGCCTTCCAGAAAAAGGCCTGTTTGGCATCTCCATTAGCATTTCTGTCCCTCTTGTGAGCTGCTGTGGAGGAAGAGTTTCCATCCTTGTGAAGATCCCTCCCTAGGTACACCAGCCACAGGAGAGCCAGCTGGCGGATTCTATTTGAGACGTTTGCAATAACATAGCTTTTGTCTTACGCAAACCTCGGCTCTGGCAGCTCTGGGGCCTATTGCGTCAGTAGGGAGAAAGGGCAGCCTGGCTTCCGCAACCCTCTAAGGAGCCGTGCCACCGTAACTTGCAAAATTCAGCGACTCCAAGTGGGAAGCCAAAGGAGGTGATAATAGAACAAATTATTTTTTTACACCTCCCTCCCACACATTGAAATCTCTAGCTAAAAATGATCATGCGGGAACCTGGGTGGGTGTCTTGTTAGAAATCCTCTGGCCCCACTGCTTGCTCAACCAGCACCGTGGGGGTCCTTAAGGCAGCCTGATGGGAAGTCTTTTTGGTTTCCTCCCTTCAGTCTTGGCAACCTCCTCATTAAGCTAAAATTAGCCTGGGTAATTCCTTATGTGCAGTAATATTGCATAAGAATGCTTTTTCACAGATAGGATCTCATTTTGGCCTCAGAATACGAGTCAGGAAACGTCAACCTCATTCTACAGATGGGGAAACCAAGTGGCATGTCCATGGGACACATTTACCGAGGAGTTTTTACAATTTGAAACCAGATCAGAATCTAGCACACTTTTTATTTGAAAACAAAAAACAAAAAAAAACCACCATTCTCACCCAAGTGCAAATATGGACAGTAACCCATAGCCATCAAATTATGTCAACAGCAAGCGCAAAATACACACTGAACACATTTTGTGCGAGTACCCCTCATCAGATGGTGTTACATCCTTGTGCTGAGGAGGCAGTCAAATGTTAATCCGAAGGTGAAAGGGAATTTTGCATGAGGCAGGATTTCTAAATATGCCAGACTAAACACAATGGACCTGATGATTAATGGGCCAGCATGATTCACAGTGATTTTGAAACTGTCCCTTCTTCACAGACAGCATTTCGTTTGGGAATCTCAGAAGAGAAAATATTCATAGTGGGAGTACTTCATCCCCAGAAAAGGCAGCCTGATGCCAGAATTATAGACAAGTTGCATGTAGAGGAGAGTGAACTAAAATATCAGCAGATGGCAAACATCCGCCTGGGTTTTAGAGGAGGAAGTAGGGAAGGGAATCAGCTGAGATTCCTGACCGTAGCAGATGCGGCCCCTAGTTAACCCCCAGGGACAGGGGCACACTCCTCACATGTTCTCCTGCATTTCTTTCCTTCCGTTTGCCACCCAGACAAGCGCCGACCTGCACAATGACTGCACCGAGACCCACACGGGCACGTCGGCCTCTGCACCCCTGGCTGCTGGCATCTTCGCCCTGGCTCTGGAAGCAAAGTAAGGCCCAGGAAATTTCTAATCACCTTGACTGCCTCTCCTGCTTCTTAATAACATCTATTGTCTTCTGAATTGTGGTTACAATAGAAAACTTAGGAAACTACAAAAAAAAAAAAATAAATAAAAATAAGCTCTCTTCCTATTAACATCTCAATGTAGATCTAACACACATGCAAAATTTTACAAAATTGGAAACTTAGCATAACCATTATCTTGCAATTTTTAAAATATACCCTATAATCTATTAAGAGCACTTTCTCTTGGCTAAATCAATGTTCCCTGACCTTTACAAATTCATGCTTTCCTCCCAACTTCCCTCCCACTCAGCTGCAAGGCCTTTTCACTTCTGTTTATTCCCAGCAGGAAAGACTTCATCCAGATAACTTCCTGTGGGTAGTATTGGGAACAAGTTTATAGAACTTCCTTCTTTTCCCCACCCCCCTCAGATTATATAAGCCCAGTCCCAGAGCTGATCTAACATATCAGAGGCCATGAGAACTAAAAAGAGAATTTTTATCCTTTTGTAGTATCCCATTATATAAATGCAAATTATATTAAAGTCATTGAATCATGTTTAAATACCCATTCTGTCCATAAATATCAATTGTCATCTCTCATAATTTCCTGAGGATAAACACCCCTGATTAGAATTTCTAAGTCAAAGAGTGTGCATGTTTTAATGATTTTGGTACATATTGACAAGTTACTGTTTAGCAAGATTATATCATTTTCCCATCAACACTAAATGTGTGAAAGTGCCAGTTTCCTTACCAAAGTTACTTTTATCATCTTCTAAATGTTTGCTATTTTGATAGGGGAAAATGGCATCTCAATTTTATATGCTTTCATTTCACTACTAATGAAGCTCAGTATCTGATATTCTTTGGCCATTTGTCATCTATGATTGCTCGTTTATGACCTTGATTTTGTTTTATGGCCTTAGTATAGAGAAGCTATTAATGCTTGGTTAGTTTGACATTTACCTTTTCATTTTATTTATACGTAATTTTTATTGCGGTGAAGTTAGTACGTATATGGTTATATTCGTTGTGCTTTTCTTTAAGGCGTTTTCCTTTGCTTTCACACTCAGAATAATATTTACAACCCCAAATTCGATAAACACTTATTTTTATGCCTTTTGTTATGTTTACTTTACGATGTTTAAGTTCTAAATCCCCCTGGAATTTTAGTGTATAATGTTAAAAAGGGTTTTAACAATATTTTTCCCTCATATGGGTTACCCAATAGTCTCTTAACACAGAGGAAAAAAATCTAACTGCTGTGCATTGTGTATCCACAGCTTTTTATTTGTCCTGCTTTTTATTTGTTTCTGCTTTCTGGTGGTAAGACTTTAAACATCAAGTCAGGTGCTGTAGTTGCGCGATAGAGAAGGTGGTTAAATTTGTAAGTTACTATTATCTTTCTTAAGAAGAAGATTATCCTAGAAGACCATCTATATTCTCTAGAGAGAGAGAAAACAAAGCATTCCCCTCATGCAATATTCAGTAGACAAGGTTCATGATAGCAGAAAAGTAGAACACCTTGGCCTGTGCCACCACTGGAAAACCCCTGAAGTTGCTAAGTCTTTGTTCTGGAGAGTCCAATGTAGGTCCAAGAGTCCCTGGGGCTGCCTGTGGAGTTGTAGTTTGGTCCTGGTATTTCAGCTATGGGATGGCCACAGTGGCTAAGAAAGATAGGCCCAGAGGTTTGTACCAAGAATTTACCTACTTGGAGGGGCTGGGAGGATATCTGGTAAGCCCTGGGGCTCAGCAAAAGAGCTATGTTCAGAATCTGAGTTCACCTGTAACAGGAAGAGAATGGACAGGGGGCAGAGTCTAGGAACAAAAGGTAAGAATGGCATCAGCAGATCCTTGATTTTGGATTAGAAAATTGCTTTTAAAAGTGCTTAGAAAAATAATCTAAACACTCAAAAGTGCAAGGAACATAGGGCTCCAAGTTCTAGGCATATTACTAGCTATGTGACCTTAGGCAAATTAATCTCCAACTGAGGGCTTAATTTACCATCTATAAAATTGAGGGGTCAGATCAGACCATTATTTTCCCCAAACTTCTTCCCTTTATAAGACTCTGATTGGAAATTGAAGGTATCAGCAAATAAAAGTAATCCAAGATGAATTGTTGAGTTTGGTGGTGCAAAGTCCAGAAGTAGAAGAAAATAAGGTTCAACGAAGGCAAGCAGTTTCACACAAGTAGTACAACAGTCCTATGATATTTATGATTTGAGGATATAACTCTTAGTTCTAGGAAGCTGAAAAAAATCCTTAAAATTTTAAGTTTTGTCTACCCAACACCTATCAGATGCACGTAAATAAAACTAGTCAGGCCTAAGCCATCCTTGTCTAGTGACCAGTATAATAGAAAAACCTGTCTCACTGAATAGATGTGATATCAACTTCATGTAAGAGCTGAAAATTTAAAATTGTAACCTCTGATTTCTAAAATTTCAAGCTTTTTTCTGTGCAAGGAGAAAATGACAGAAGAATGATCTAGCCTCATCAATGTCAGTTAATTTTTAATAGGTTAGTTTTAAAGCAGGAGCTTCACGGATTGCTATGAAATAACATAGATGAGTTTCCAGCAGTTTGTGAACATCATTGAAACTAGATGCAGAATTGCTGGTGTTTGTGTGACATTTTTCTGAAGGAATGTTTTGTTGGGTCTCTCAGATTCTCACACTGTTCATGATTTAAGAGATACCAAGAATCCATGATCTCCCTAGTACATATAAAAAGAATTTAATTCCTTTCCTTTTGATTCAATCATCAGTAAGATAGACATAATCTAGCTTACATTTTATATACTTCCTGCCAAAGTACATGGAAATTCTTGAAGTGTCTGTTCTCAAAGAGACAGTTTTTTGAACTCTATTCAATTGTCTATACCGAGATGATTATTTCAAACTCTGAATGCCAGTATTTCTAAAAGTGCCCCTAGATAATCAAGATTGGGAGAAATCATTGAACCAAATGCTGCTCAAAAAACAACTATGGAGACTGAAGAACAACTGTGGGCTAAATTTATCAAGAATAATAACATTCAGTATTTGTCAGGTTCTTACTATGACTGACATTGCGCTAACCTCTTTGTGTACAATACTAATTCAAACCCTTACAGCAGTCTTGTGACAAAGAAATTTCTAGTTGCATTTTACAAAAGAAAGTGAGGCTTAGAGAGGTTGAGAAATGTAACCAAGATCCCACAAAGAGATGCAAATTCAGATCCGTCTGACCTCAAAGCTGTGCTATCAGCTACTCTACTCTACTCTACTATACTATACCATACCGCCTCCCACAGCCCTGCAAGGGAGAGGAGATGTTCAGTGGCAGTCTATCAATCCCTCCAAGACAGGGGCGTTAAGAAGATTGATGCTGATAGAGGACCACCATAATTCATGTGCCCCTGAGTTTTTCATAAAAGGTCCCTTGTACAGCAGGTTACTTATTATGCTACGTTAAATAAGACATAGCTGGGGGATGCCTGGGTAGCTCAGCGGTTGAGCATCTGCCTTTGGCTCAGGGCTTGATCCTACATCGGGCTTCCTGCATGGAGTCTGCTTCTCCATCTGCCTTTATCTCTGCCCTCCCCCCTCTGTCTCTCATGAATAAACAAATAATAATAATAATAATAATAATAATAATGATAATAATAATAAAAAGACATAGCTGGAATACCAGGGAATGGGAAGAGGAGAAGGAAAGAGAAAGAATGGTTTCTGGCTCAAATATGTATAGAGGAATACTTTCCCTTCCCCTGATTATGCATAATGACCTTAGGAGTTTAATTAGTAGACAGATTCCCAAATTCTAATGTCAGCAACTCAGATTCATAAGTATCTGGTATTTGGCCTAGAAAACCCCATTTTTAATAAGTAGCCCAGCCAGTACCTTTAAATTTTGAGAAACAACTGCCATAAAGAGGTTTTCCTATAACCTCATCCAGTTGTGTTTGTAAAGATACTCAATAGTATCAATAGATACTTAATAGGCATTAAACACACACACACACACACACACATATATATATATACATACATATATATATACACATACATATATATATATACATACATATATATATATATGTATGTGTATATATAATAATGAGAGACAGGAATTCCTTGGACTAATGCCTCTGGCACCATTATTGTCAAGCAGTCAGTATACCTAAGAAAGATAGCAAGCAATTACCTCAGTCTTCTGAGGAGGAGAAAAAGAATTAGAGTACATACTAAGAGAACAAAATATCTGACGTAAAACATTGAATTCCTTTACATCTCTTGAAGTATTAAACATACAGATGAACCAATCTTCTGTTTTCATGAAAGGCTAGAGGAAGGGAAATAGGACTTCAATGCTGCATAAAACCTTTGGATAAAGCATATCAAAGAAATCCCTGACTCAGAGTTGGAAAGTGAAATGTTGGAAAGTCTCCTGGTTACAAAGTCTTTAATATCTAGGCTTACTTACATATATTTAGAGGCCGAACCAGATAGCCTATAAAGTTTTTCACTTTAGAATTTTGTCTCCAGTTTACTTTACCTTCACTAATTAGAAGCAATGCTTAATTTCAACGTTTAATTCCATAACCCTTATTTTCTATAAACATATCCTTGATTAGCAACCTAATGCAGTTTTTAAAAATTTAATTATTGTGAATGCTGTTGAGCACTAATTAACAAAGGAAGGCTGTCAGGAATGAGATGCGCTATTGTTAGCGGCTCCTTTTCATTTATGAAATGCAATCTCACAAATGAAGAATAACTCTGTTAGGAAAGCAAGCTTAATTTTCCTAATTGCATGACAATGAAGCTCCATTGAATATTTTGCAAAGAATAGGTAAAAGAAAATAAAAATAATAAAACCTACAACTAAATATAAATGTTCTGCTATAGAAAATCTATGCTTAGTGTTTATTATAACCCTGAGTTATACCACTTCCTCTTTCCAGCTTCCATATATACACCTGCTTACAGTGATGGTTCAAATGGGAAATTGGTGTATTTCCCATTGGCTACATCAATAAGAGGCTTTTACCTAAAACTTGATTTAAAAAACTAGAAGGAAGCAAGGATTTCAGTAAAATGCTTAATAGAACAGAATTAGTTTCTGCAATGAGAAAATAGCCATTTCTGCTAAGCTAATTATTCCCTAATGTGGGTTGGCCAATATAGAAACACAATCTAAATGAGGTATTTATGATATTGGGCAGATAGAAGGTCTGAATTGTAAAGAATTCTGAAGATTATCATAATCAACCCTTTCAACTTACAGAGGAGTTACCCCAGGCTCAGGGAAACGAAGTGACTTGCTGAAGATCACATAGGTCTTTGGTAGTAGAATAGGGTTTGTTGTGCTTTCTGTTTATTACTCCCTATTCTGACTTCATGATCTGAAATAACTTCTAATTATCTGAATTGGTTATATGCTTGGATGCCTTATTCCAACTTCTACTATTTTTTTTAAAGATTTATTTATTTATTTACTTACTTACTTATTTACTTACTTATTTTAGAGAGAGAGAGAGAGGCAGAGACTCAGGCAGAGGGAGAAGCAGGCTTCATGCTGGGAGCCCAATGCGGGACTCGATCCTGGGACTCGGTTCTGGGACTCCAGGATCGCGCTCTGGGCCAAAGGCAGGCGCTAAACTGCTGAGACACCCAGGGATCCCCAACTCCTACTATTTTAGCTATGGCAAAGAATTGGCTAGACAGTCTGTTGAAATATAAATATAAAATTCATGCCCCACCCTCATTTTGATACAATAGATTTAGGGTGGGATTTAGGAATTTTCACTATTTACAAGTGTAAATATGTAAATTATGAGGCAGGCTGTCTGGGACCCATAAGAATCACTGACTTATAGTCTTTCTGTGCACTCCATCAGTCACTCACCAGAGTTAATTGTTATGTTTGTCAGCAGCTGAGAGGAAAGAGAGAACTAAGCTGCCAGATATCAGAATAGCTACTTAAAGCAATAAATTAAAAAATCAATTTAATTGTTTACTACAATGTTTTAAGCAAGAGTCAAAAATCAGAGAAAATGCGATTTCTCCATTCCACTTTCCCCCATGGAAGAGTGCACCAGTTGAAGGGGAGTGAAGTAGCACAGACATGGGGCGTCACATCACTGTTGAAGGAAACTCAACCTAAGGCCCTGCTAGTTTTATTGACTCTGGAGTGGGGGTGGGGCAAGAATTTAGGTTGAGAGGAAGGTACTCTGTACTGAATCAGAGTGGGAAAACTGTCTTCAAGGTTTCCTCCTTTTCCCCCTATAAGGAAGACATGGGCAGAGACCAGAGGCTTAAAGAAGACCTCTGCCCACCATCTCAGATAGGAGACCTAGGAATGAAAGCACAAGGGGTGGGAACAGAAACATGGGAAAAGCTTGCCCAGGTAGGGGACCCGAGACCTTAATGATAACTCCTTCCAGAGATCACAATGTATGTGCTCGGCACCCAGGTTGGTGTGGGGAGGGCAGTTTCCGTTATGGGAAACTACTTGCCTGCCAGGTAGACACTTTGTCATGCCTCTAAAGAGATCTGAAAATCACATGTGGGATTTTAACCAGGGACCAGATTCCTCAATGTTTAAGAATGTATGCTGCCTCTTTCTTGTCACAAGGGGATTGTTTAACCAGTACATTCTGGGCTCTGGGGAAAGATAGCAAATTGAGCCAGATTCCCCTGATGGTTGTTACACAACTTAGTGCTAAGATGGAAAACCCGAAGACTAAACACTTGAGTATTTATCAATTAAAAAAATGCTTGATTGGCTTGATAGAAACAATACATGTCTCAAAGCTAAGGGAAAACTTGTGATCTTGAAAGAATCTAATGACTAATAGCAGTAAGTTTTAAAATTATTGGGGCCATTTAATACTTAGGCACATTCAATTATTCAACCAACCAGTGTTTAACTTAGCATATACCCTGTGCCTGGCATTCTTCTCAATGGTACACATCAGAGAATTAGATAAATAACAATCTCAGCCCATCTTACAGCTAATTCTAGCAGGGGAGGCAGACATTGATAATATACAAAACAAGTGAGTTGCACAGTATGTTAGAAGGTGATAAGGACTATAATAGAAAAAAGCAAAACAGGATAAGGGAGCTCAGGAGTTCGCAAGGAGAATTGAAATTTTAAATAGAGTGATCTGGGAAGGCTGCATCTTCATTTTAATAGACCCAACAATCCCATGTATCTCTGATATATCTTACATTGCTGATAAATTAATCTTACCAAGACTTCTGATTGTACCATTTCTTTGCTCAAAAATCCTTGATTCCCTATTTGCCAAGGGATAAAGTATAAGCTCCTTTCCCTGGTGTGCCAAGTCCTCACCATCTGGCTCAGTACGCTCTCACCTTTTCCCTGCTCCCACAAACTAGACGCCTCACTGTACTCTCTGGCTACATCCTATCCTTTCCCCCTTGTAGGTTTTGTTCTCTTGCCCCCTCCTTTTTCCATCTCTCTCTACTTCCTGACATTCAACCCAATCTTGAAAGTTCAGACAGAAATTTCCTTCCAGCAAAGCTTTCTTCCTACATCTTCCATCTCCAGAGTTCTCCTTCCTCTAAATTCCTGTAATACATTATTCCCTGAATGTAGCATTCAACAGATACACCGTAGTTATAAAAAGCTTTAGTTCCTTTGCTGGATTGTAAGCCTCTTAAAGACAAGAACCATTTCCTTCCATGTCCCCAAAGTATTCAGCATTGTACCTTGCAAGAGTGATCTCAAGTAGCTAAGAGCTTCTTGATAAGTTGTTTGCTTCAAATTTTAATTCCAGTGTTGTTAACATACAATGTTACATGAGCTCCGGGGTAAAATGATTCAATCGTTTCATATATTGCTCGTGTTCATCAAGATAAGTGTACTCTTAATTTTTATTTATAAGGAAAAGAGGCAAAAGTATTTAAGAATAGGCAACCAGATTGTGTCTTTAAAATCTGAGTCTCTCTAAGAAAAATTGAAAGCCTCATCTGTGGGCACATAATGTTCAAAGTGCCAAGGCTGTTAACAGACAGTTGGAAGACTAAAGACACAAAGGAAGTGTTATCATTTAAACTTTTTGTTCCACTTAAATTTAAATAATTAAAAATCAGGGACCAACTCTCACATTTCTACAATATTGAAGACCAAATTTTACTCAGAGTAGGAGCTTACATGGGAGAAGTTTTCAGTACTGTATTTTAAATTCTGAATAAAAAGACATTCTGAAAGAAATACATACCAGAATTACATAAGTCTACTTACAAAAGGCACTGCATAATCTATAAATAGAAGATGCTTGTTTTTATCACTTACTTTTACAAGGAAACATCATTTTGTCTCTGAAAAAACATTTTGGGCCACTTCCCCTCCAGTCCAAATCTCACGTGGCGAGACATGCAGCACTTGGTTGTCTGGACCTCTGAGTATGATCCGTTGGCCAATAACCCTGGATGGAAAAAGAATGGAGCAGGCTTGATGGTGAATAGTCGATTTGGATTTGGGTTGCTAAATGCCAAAGCTCTGGTGGATTTAGCTGATCCCAGGACCTGGACCAGTGTGCCTGAGAAGAAAGAGTGTGTTGTTAAGGACAATAACTTTGAGCCCAGGTAAGTGTCTTCAGGAATTTTAAAGGTGTGTGTGTGCCCATGGCAGTATTTGATCATAACATGTGTCACTCTGCCTTATTTTTTTCTCAATTACCCTTCTGAAGTAGATGGAATAGCATTTACCATCGTTCCCTGTGAGTCCATGGGAATCACTGAGAGATCAAAAATCTGCAAATCATGTTAGCATATTTCCATTTTTCCATTTCCTAGCCTACCTGTATTCACTTTAAGATATATCATTGTTTTATATGTTAGTAAGAAAATCACTGCCAACTACACTATTACCATCAGTTTTAAGATTAATCCCAAATTCAAAGATGTTATTTTTTAAAATGCATCTTAGAATTGATTAAATGTAGTACTTGCCAACCAGTATTATCCAAAATCTATTTCTAGAAGGGCCTCACTGGGGCAGCCCAGGTGGTTCAGCAGTTTAGCACCGCCTTCAGTCCAGGGTGTGATTCTGGAGACCCGGGATCGAGTCCCACGTCGGGCTCCCTGCATTGAGCCTGCTTCTCCCTCTGCCTGTGTCTCTGCCTCTCTCTGTGTCTCTCATGAATAAATAAATAAAATCTTTTTTAAAAAATAGAAAGGCCTCACTTCATGCTACAGTACTATGTGATTCATGATTTCTCTTCTGTGAAGTACCCTCTGCATATTGCTTTTACATAGACCACATCCAGCCTACCAGATCGGGCCACAGAAGCAGAATCTGGTATAACTATTTTGTCATTCTATCAAGGCAACCATGATTTTACTAAAGACCCTCTCACAAAATATCTAAGGGTGGGAGCCCTGGGGAATATTCATTATGGAGATAATATCATTTCTTAAGAGATTTGATTGGAGTAATGGACCATTTTTTAATGGGTCCAAGGCCAACTGCTTGAATTCAATTCCATAGCAATAAGCATTATATTCTTATATCTGGGTTCCTTACCATTTTCTTTTCTATTTTATTTTATTGTGGTAAAAATACTTAACATGAGATCTATCCTCTTTAATATTTAAGTGTGCAATACATTATTGTTGATTCTAAGTATAGTTGTTGTACAGCTGATTTTCAGAATTTATTCATCTTGCTTAACAGACATTTTATGCCCATTGATTAGTAACTCTCCATTTGCCCTTTCCTCTAGCCCCACATAATTCTTCTTTTTGAATCTATGAATTTGACTATTTTAGATATCTTTTGTAAGTGGAATTATGCAGTATTTCTCTCTGTGATTTATTTATTTCACTTAGCATGTCTTCAAGGTTTATCCATATTGTTGCATATTTCAGAATATCCTTTTTTAAAAAAAAAAGAAAAAGAAGCTAATATTCCATCATGTGTATATACATTTTCTTTTATCCTTTCATCTGTTGATAGACATTTAGGTTGCTTCCCCATCTTGGCTATTGTGAATAGTGTTCCAATGAACATGAGATCTCTTCAAGATCCTGTTTTCAATTATTTTGGATAAATATCTGAAGGTGGGATTGCTAGATCATATGGTAGTTCTCTTATTAATTTTTTGAGAAACCTCTATACTGTTTTCCATAGTGGCTGCACCACTTTGCATTCCTACAAATTGTGCAAGGGTTCAAGTTTCTCCACGTCTTCTCCAACACTTGTCTTTTGCTTCTTTGGTAACAGCCATCCTGACAGGTGTTTGGATTTGCATTTTCCTGATGATTAGTGAAGTTGAACATTTTTTCATATACCTGTTGGCCATGGGTATGTCTTTTTTAGAGAAATGTCTATTTAAGTATTTGGCTCATTTTTTAGTCGTTCTTAATTTTTTGTTGTTGTTACTGAGTTGTAGAAGTTCCTTACATATTTTATAGATTAACCCTTTATCAGATACATGGTTTGCAATATTTTCTCCTGTTTTGTAGGTTGTCTTTTCATTTGATTGATGGTTTTCTTTGCTATGCTGAAGATTTTTAGCTTGATGTATTCCCGTTTGTTTTGGTTACCTATGCTTTTGGTGTCTTAACCATAAAATCACTGCCAAGACCAATGTCATGAAGCTTCTTCTCTATGTTTTCTTGTAGACTTACGATTTCAGGTCTTATATTTAAGTCTTTACTCCATTTTGAGTTGATTTTCGTGTATGGCATTAGATATGGGTCCAGTTTCATTATTTTGAATGTGGATATCCAGTTTTCCCAGCACTCTTTGCTAAAGAGACTCCTCTTCCCCTATTGAGTACTGTTAGCATCCTTGTTGAAAATCAGTTGATCATATATGCATGAGTTTAATTCTGAGTTCTCTGTTCTGTTGCATTGGTCTATATGTCTCTTTATACCAGTACCATACGGTTTTGATTACTGTAGTTTTGAAAAATATTTTGAAATGAAGAAGTATAATACCTCCAGCTTTGTTCCTCTTTCTCAGGGTTACTGCGGCTATTTGTAGTATTTTTGTGATCCATAAATATTGTAGAACTTTTTATTTGTATTTCTATGAAAGTCTTACCATTTTTTACACTTTAAGATTTATTTATAGCTTCTGAATTGGGTTCTACTCATTAAGAGGGAGCGACAACAAGCTTACTTAAGTATCTAGTCAAGACTAATGTGTGTATATTTGCATAAAATGCAAAGAAAAAAAGACATACTTTATCCAGTGATTTTTAAAAATGTATTTAGAGCCCTGAAAGGTAATGGAGAAGTTATCATTGAAATTCCAACAAGAGCTTGTGAAGAACAAGAAAATGCCATCAAGTCCCTGGAACATGTGCAATTTGAAGCAACAATTGAATACTCCCGAAGAGGAGACCTTCATGTTACACTCACTTCTGCTGCTGGTAAGCTTTTCACAAACTTCAAAAGTTTATTTTAAATCATTTGTTTAAATTTTTAAGAGTATATTGACTGACTTTAAATCAATGATTTTTTAAAAAAATTTATGACTGAGTTTCCCAATAGATGTTTTCAGGACTTAAAAGACTTATTTTTTTCTTGGCCCACTCATTCCCATTGGTTCTTAGATAAGCAGAGAATGAAGTCTATTTAAATAATATCAATTAAGAAACCTTTCTGGAGATACACAGTTTCAAACTGTATTCATTTTCCCAGATCACTGATCTATCATTGATTTCTTAAGTAACGCATTAGTGAAAGTTACTCTGATAATAACACTGACAGATATATCAGACACATCCAGGGAATCAATGAAAAATTAGAATTCTGATCCATGAAAGAGGATTGGGAAAACTTAACAAATATTCCATGATGATATTGTAAAGTCCATATGGTATGATAGACAGTCAATTGGCCTTTCCTGAGAAAGCACTAACTCAGATGAGATCATGCATGGGGAAGGGCTTGTGAACCATAAACTATAATCCAACCAGGAAATGATTCCTAATACTCCTTCATGTTTTAGTAGGATTCACCTGACTAAATTCAATTTTTATAGGTGATCATGAGGAAAGATGAGCTCTCTCTATCATCTTCCAGGATATAAACTTCCTAGAGGTTTGGACTGAACTCTGTTAATTTTGGAGTTATGCTTTCTAGATATCTTGGAGTTGGCCTGAAATAAGGGGGGAATGTTTTCTCATTGGTGGCCCTAGTGTTCATTTGACCCTTTCACTTAGATCTATAGAGAGCTTGAATTTGAAACTTTAGAGTTAACAACTACTACTAGTCTCTATATGACAAAAGATTATTAAATTGATATAGCTTTATTTTTTTTTTTATGTCTACACTAAATTATAGGCTCAGGCACCAGTTAAATTGTAAAGACTTCCACTTAAATTTCAAATGATAGTTGCACTAAAATGTATTTTAGGTTTTTGACTCTATAGTTTGTAAATGTGGTTCTAGGAGTTCTCCTTATTCAGATAAACCTTAATATATTCATCTAATATTTTGCCAAAATATTTAGTGAGGAATTATATGCCAGGCAATATGCTAATTACTGTGGGTAACAACATTTTTTTATGAATGTCTCTATCCTGGTCTTATATAAAAATTGTAAATTAGAAAGGCTAATCTCTCTCATTTTTCATTTTCAGTTAGTAGATGCTAGAGTATATCATATTCTCAGAGTTGTTAGGACATTAATTAACTGGTATGTTTCGCATGAAAATAGGGACCAGCACTGTACTGTTGGCTGAAAGAGAGAGAGATACATCTCCTAATGGCTTCAAAAACTGGGATTTTATGTCCGTTCACACCTGGGGAGAGAATCCCATAGGCACCTGGACCTTGCGAATTACAGACGTGGTAAGTATAAATGAAAAGATATAGGAACAAAAAACAAAAAAAAAAAAGAAAAGAAAAAGAAAAGATATAGGAACACAGGCTCACTTTTAAGCATTTTGAAGCACTTTTAAGGCATATGGTATGGTATGGTATGGTATGGTATCATATGGTATCATCATTAATAAAGGACCTAAGGAACTCTGGTTATTCCCTGGTAAAAGTAAGGAAAAAATGTAGTGTTTCAATCTCTGCCCACTTGGCTTTATAAATTAATTGAATTGACTGAATGAATAAATAAATAAGCCATACTATAAGAAAACCAGGAAATGGTACTAGTAAACCAAGAAATGGTACTAGTAAACTAGAAAACTAGTAACCAAGACACACTGGTTAATAATATTATAGTGTGGCAAGTCCAAGTGTTCTAATGTCAGAATGCAGCCAGCCACATGACCTGCTTAGCCACCAGAATCCCCTGTAGCCACAAAGATAAATACTACAACAGCTTTGCTATGACCTTCTGATGGGGTCACACAAACTCTTACCAATGTTTACTGCAGTGGCTATTTACTTATTAGACAAGCTATCTCCTTTAACATGACTTTTTTGTTTTGTTTCAGTTATGCAACAAACTGAAAAGCATTTTTCATTTCTCTTTCACTCTGTTTACTAACACTCTTTGATATCTTTCTAAAATTGTAACTCACAGTCATAAAAATAGAGTAGGGAGTGTCTGAACAAAAAGCCAAAAGCATCTGAATTATCTACTTTTTCATCTTTTCTCCAGCATTTTCTTCAGGCTGAGCACATAAATGAATAGGGCTCTGGGTTTGAGCTTTCCCAAGATAGAAATGTTACAAATATCAGCACCAGATTCAAAGTCTGGATAACTATTCTAAAAGAATTTAAATTCCTGAAGATTTCTATTGAGTTAATACAAACTGTTTGGTCATTGTTCCCTTTTTTCTTTGAGAATAACTTTCTCCTAAAGACTACTAAAATTGGGGATCCCTGGGTGGCTCATCAGTTTAGTGCCTGCCTTCAGCCCAGAGAGTGATCCTGGAGTCCCAGGATCGAGTCCCATGTCGGGCTTCCTGCATGGAGCCTGCTTCTCCTTCTGCCTATGTCTCTGCTTCTCTCTCTCTCTCTCTCTCTCTCTCTCTGTCTCTAATGAATAAATAAATAAAATCTTATATACATATAAAAAAAGACTACTAAAATTGTGATTTAGAACCAGAATCTAAAATTCCAACTTCCATAGGGAAACAAGAAAATATTCTTAGGAAGTGGTTCTATTCTTGAACTTGGCCTCTGATCTTTAACTCGGATTTTTAAAGGTTTATTTATTCATTTGAGAGAGAGAGAGAAAGAACAAGCAGGAACAGGAGGGGCAGAGGGAGAGGAAAGAATCTCAAGCACACTCCTCACAGAGTGTGGAGCCCATCACAGAGCTCAATCTCACCACCCTGAGATCATAACCTAAGCCCAAACCAAGAGTCAAATGCTTAACTGTGCCACCCAGGCACCCTAACTCAATTTTTAAAGAAACTAAGAAAATCTGTTTATCAAGATGAGACTATTTTATATCAGGTTCGTAAAATCTGACTCTACACTTTATATATTTTTTAGATATTTTAATTTCAGCATAATATTTTCAGCATAATTGTTGAGCCTTTAAAAATTATTGCTCTTTCCATAAATACTAGGTTTTAAGGGCTGATTAATACTGAAGGCTATTCATAATACTCAACAGAGGCTTTTCTCCTCCCCTACTGGAATGTTTCTATAACTTGATAATTATTAAGTATAATTCTGTTTATAGAAAGTTCAGTCAACTTTCCAAGAACATTCTTTTTTTTTTTTTTAAAGATTTTATTTATTCATGAGAGACACAGAGAGAGAGTGAGAGAGAGAGAGAGGCAGAGACACAGGCAGAGGGAGAAGCAGGCTCCATGCAGGGAGCCCGATGTGGGACTCGATCCCAGGACTCATGCCCTGGGCTGAAGGCAGATGCTCAACTGCTGAGCCACCCAGCCTGCCCAGAAAAGAACATTCTTATATAGAGTTTTCCTTTTTTAATCAAATGAAGCAAATATTCAGTCTTTAAATCCTTGAACCTATAAAATGTCCATTTTCATGGCCACAGTGACTCCAGTGATTTGCTTCTTTGTACATGGTGCTCTACTCATGGAATGCACTAGATTTTTAAGTTAAATTTTATAGATATTTCTAAGGAGCTTGATGTTTCTCAAAACACACCCTAAAATTATGTGTATGCTTATTCATCAGTCTGGAAGAATGCAAAATGAAGGAAGAATTGTTAACTGGAAGCTGATTTTGCATGGGACTTCTTCTCAGCCAGAACATATGAAACAGCCTCGTGTATACACATCCTACAACACCGTTCAGAATGACAGAAGAGGAGTGGAGAAGATGGTGGATCCGGGGGAGGTCTGTGTGGCTCTGTTTTTGATGCACCTTTCTTTGAACCTTAGTAGACAATGTAGTGAGGGGAACTATATCTAACTTTCAGGCAGGGACAGAGTCAAACATGGTTGGGGAGGACAGGGAAGGGGAGTGCTAAACTGTTTTCTGTAAAATAAAACGCTATTATTTTTTAAGTTATTCTTTTGTCCAGAATTTAGAAGCTGAAATTAATGAATTCAAAATTATGAAATTCTCTAACATGACTTTTCACCATTTATGACATAACAAATTGTAAAGACAGCTCTTTATGCATGATCACACATGCCTAACGTCTGTAATACACTGAGTTTTTAAGTGTTTTTCTTCCTTGTCTCATTTAATCAGTAATTCTTGTAACCTAGAGAGGACAGACATTAGTATGTTTGCTTTCCAGAAAGAAAACCAAAGCTCAAATGACCAAGTCCTCTAGGCTTCTCTTTACTAATTCCTTAACTGACGTTTTTTTGGCAGCTCCAAGGGAAGCTACTGAATCACAATTCCTCTGAGAAAATTTCATAGGATACTAGTCAGTCATTCCCATTCCTGTGTCTCAGCCTACTGAGGCTGCTGGCTTCTCCCTTATCGGACAGAGGACAGGCACCCCATTTTCTTTATCTCTTAATTCCCCAGCATTAGGACAGTGCCTCAGATGTAATAGGTTATCAGAATTCCCAGAATGAGCTTTCCTGAAGTCTGGCTCAGTGATAGATATTTTAGAAGATACAAAGACATAATATTTGTTTAAGAAATTTATTTTTAAAAAAAAGAAATTTATAAACTAGCTGTGTGAAGTCGTCAGCTCAGATTCTGACTCCATTTATATTCTGCAAAGTAGCTTCCCCCCAGGTCACCACCTCAAGGGCCTTCTCTTCACAATCCCAGAGGCAAGTTGACTTTGGGTATTTCTCCCTCCAAAATTCCTTAGGGGGTATTAATAAGCCCTGGTAATTGTGAAAATGTTGAGATACTTCCACAATGGTTGACAAAGAGCTGCCTCTCTGATATCTCTGGTTCTGCTCTACCCAGTTCATCCATCTCTCCCAAGACCTCTTTCAAAACCTCAGTGGCTGAAAGAGTAGCTCCTGACAGAACAAGGGGCTTCCAGAAAACCTCTTCCACATGAAGCATTGTTTCTGCCTTCTATAGGAGTTATTAAATATTTTAACATCAGCTTCTTCCCAAAACATGGGCAGGGAGAAAAGGAGTAGGAGTTGGAAACTATTTACTTTCCATAGGACAAAACCATATTATTTTAATTTTTTTCTTTTTTTTCAGAATTTATAAATTAAAATTAATGAATTTAAGTTTATTAAAGTCCCTAAAATGAACTCTTCTGTAGTAGGCTGACAAGTGAAGGAGAGCAATAGGTATGAGCACTTATAACCATCATCTCATTCAGTCTTCAGAACCACCAGAAATATAGATTTCTTGCTGCCATTTTACAGGTGAAGTTCAGGGAGATTAAACAGGTGTCAGGGGTACATCAGTTAGTACAAAAATGAAGACTGAAACCCAAATTAGTATGTTTTCTAAGCCCCATGCTCTCTCTGCTTCTCAAACCATCTCCTTAGGAGTAAGCAGTAGGCATGTGCTGCAGCTGACTTGCTTGGCTCTAAATACAAATCTCCTTCCTTTTGTCGGTGGCATTTTGTATTTTAGGAGCAGCCCACACAAGATAACCTGAAAAAGAACCCCCTCGAGTCAAAAAGCCCCAGTGGCAGCAGTTCAGGGGGCAGAAGGGATGAGCTGGTGGAGGCAGCCCCATCTGAGGCTATGCTCAGACTCCTACAAAGTGCTTTCAGCAAAAACTCACCCCCAAAGCAATCACCAAAGAAGTCTCCCAGTGCAAAGCTCAACATCCCTTATGAAAATTTCTATGAAGCCCTGGAAAAGCTGAACAAGCCTTCCCAGCTTAAAGACTCTGAGGACAATCTATATAGCGACTATGTTGATGTTTTCTATAACACGAAACCTTATAAGCACAGAGACGACCGGCTGCTGCAAGCTCTGGTGGACATTCTGAGGGAAGAAAATTGAAATAAGTGTGTGGTCCTGAGTTGGAAATATTCATGCTTCCTCCTTCCCCTTAGATTTTGCCTGTGTCTGAAGTGGTTGTTTTTGCCATTGGTTCTTATGCTTCTAATATCCTTTGTGGTACTTTTGCTTTTCCTGCCCAAACTAGACATATGAAAGGGATGAGCTCAAGTAGAGAACCCAACTTCCTGAATTGATCGTGACTCTTTCAAATCACATCTTCCCTGCCTGCACAAGTGACATGTTTAGTTCTTTCTGGAGCCGTAGTTCATTTTGCTTGTGGTCCTCACACCATATTAAAATGCCTCCTTGAGCCCTCCCATTTCATTTCTCAAAAGAAAAGCATCACCTGGACAAGAGATTCATTCCAAGAAGTAATCTGCAAATGGAACCGCTCCTCTAACTTTAACCCTGTGTTTGCCATGGTTCTCTGAACTGTGATGCCCAAAAGGGTTTGGAAAGTTTCTAATGAAAGAGTTCAGAAAAGAAAAGAAAAGAAAAGAAAAGAAAAGAAAAGAAAAGAAAAGAAAAGAAAAGAAAAAGAGTTCACAATTAGACCCATACACTTGGCTATCCTACCCCACCATACTACTCATTCAGGGAGTGGCCATTTGGTCCTTTAGGGGAGAAGCTGAGTAATTTAGATCCAGAAACAGTCCTTGCAATCTGTGTTACCTGGTTTGAGTAGTTTTAGAACATTTTTCTTTGCTTGGTGTGCCATGCAGAGGCCTCCATGGCTCTAAAGGTGCCCAGGACTTGTGTATGTTCTGATCTTCCTCTGTTTCCCCTAATGAAAGTTCTCATTACCTATGTCCTTTCTCAGTCACAAACTGAATTCTGAGAACTAATTCATATTACTTTCTTAGAATAAAACTTAGACTTGGGACTTGGCAAATTCCTAGTCATATTTTTTTTTTAACAATACTAACAGGAAACCACTCATGACACAGAGAACCAATATAAACAGGAAAATAATTATAATGGGAAGAGCCAAGGGGAGGTTTTGTTTGTTTTTAAAATTGTATTCATTCAAACAGGTTTTTCTGGATCTTTAAAACTGAGTGTTCATTCCTTGCCACTAAAGGTTTTTCTCCAATCTCACAGCTGATAGTATTCAAATATTTACCAAATTGCTTCCAATAGTCAGTTCAAGAGGACACAGACTGGCAGTTCCCAGGCCTCATATGTCCCTCAGGTAGACTTTGTTTGGCATGTCAAATGATTTAAAAATGTGAGTGATAACTGAAAATATGAAATTTCACGTAAAACTTGATTCTCAGACCCTTTTTCCCTCATGGCAATAGTTGGCTGGAGTTGAATAGTAGCTGCCCAGCTAGATTTGAGTCCCAGGCCCCTGAGGTACCCTGTTCCATGTTGCTTACAGAGGCCACCTTATTGATCAGCTCCCAACAAGCATTTATTTTTCCCACTGCTGCACTAAACAAACACATACAAAGTGTAACTGCATTGAGAAAAAAAATCCTCTACTTCTTCCAGGTAGGATATGATCAATAACTATGAGGACTTGCAATGATCTGGTTAACTTATGGGTTGGGAAAAATGATATTTTAGACCCTTGAAAGTACCTCTGAAATCTTGATATATTCATTTAATCTCATCTCCCCGGATGCTCATTTATATTAAATTTTTTAACTGCCAACCCCCAGCTTCCCATTTTCTATGTGCTCACAAAGGCTCCAGTCACCCACCTATAATGCTGGCATTTCCCCATTTCATTTGCTGTTTGTCAAGTTAGAACTTCATAATGCCACACATGAACTAGACCAAGAGGATAACTCCACTGAACTAGACCAGAAAGGAACACTGGAGTCTTTCACTTGCTAAGGTTTGAAATATGGTGGGTAAGTTTCACCAAGTTTCACCTCCTAGCCTACCATTTGTATTTGTGCACAATGAAAGTATTTGCAGAGCAATCCCCATGATGCTTCAAGAATGTTCTCTAAAAGAGCTGTAGTATCACTCTACCCTTGAAAGTTTCACATGTTGTTTGATACAGAGTGTTGGACGGAATTTTGAAAATTGTAGCGCATCAAAAAGTATTAAAGCCAAAAAGGACCAGAGAATTATTAGGTAAGTTTTCAATTAAATAACAAAGGTAAGGCCCAAAGAGGCCAAGAAATAGTAATGAACAAAAACTCATCTTTTCCCCTTTCCTACTTTCATGTTCACTGTAAGAAGCTTTCTTTTTTTAATGCTTCTAACAGTATCTTTTCCTGGGTAAAACCCCAACCAATTCATTGGATTGTAGCCAAAGGTTCACTCTAGAAAAGCTTTAATATTTAAATAAGTAATGTTTGAATGTTTCCAACCTGGAGTATATTGTTCAGGCATAAAATATTTTTGTCAGTCTTTCTTAGTGCCTGTGTGGATTTTTGTGAAAATGTAAAAGAGGAAACTTATATAATATTTCCCTCGGAATTTTAAACTCTATTTTCTTTACAGGTATTTATAATGTACCAATGCTTTTATCAGAATTTTAAAAAGCATAATAAATTATATTAAAGAACCAAAAATTTCCTGAGAATAAGAAAGTTTCATCCAATAAAATATTTTTGAAAGGCATGTTCCTCTGTCAGTGAAAAAAAAAAGTACAATATGTATGTGTTGTGATATTAAAAGTGACATTTGTCTAATAGCTTACTACAATGCATAGCTGAGTTTAACATGTGTGGTCTTAGCATTTTTAAGGGAATTCCCACATTATACACTTGATGTATTAACCAGAATATGTAAAATATGCTTATACTTCAGAAGAATAAATGGTTTCTCACTAAGTCAAAAAGGAAAAAAGCTCATGTTTCCAACAAAAACAAGATCTCCTTCTCTTACCATGTTTCCCAAATGAACTGTAAAAAAAGATAAGTTGAAGGTTTATATTAAGATGCTAATTCCTTTTGAGAAAAATGGGCTTTCTCAAAGGTAATTTAAAAATTTACTTAAGTATGTTTCATTTTCCTCTATAGCTCAATCTTTTACTTTTTTCACAACATCCAAAGTTGTATGACTAAGCCCTCACTGAAGTGTTGAGGGAAAAAAGAAAAACAAAAGCTAAAGGGACTATGTGTGAGAGAAAGGACTTGCAACAGTTCATCAAAAATGACTTCTTCATAGGCCAGATATAGTAGCTTGACCTTCAACTCTCCCCAGAGACCACTTCATTAGAAATTTCCAGCTTCCAACTTTGATCCCCCATCCTCAGGCCCACATTCCTCTCCTGCTTCAAACCTCCATTGCTGGAATGTCCACCCCGCCACTTCAGAATCTGACTTCTTCCTTGTAGAGGGGTTGGTTTTTCCCCAGACTCCTTTCCTTTCTCCTGAGTCATAAATGATGATATTATTATCTCCACTAGGAGGGCCTTGTGATAATTAGGAGGTAGTTAGGGAGACATTACTTTTATTCCTTATGGATTTGAAATTCTTACATTAAATGTAAGAATTAATGTTTATCCTAATATGTATTTGGATTTATATTTGCAGCCTGCACATGGTTAAAAGTTACCAAATGGGCATTTAAAAAAAAATAGAGAGCTATCTTCAGCTCTCCTAGTGGGTAGACTTTGAAGATGGCTGGATTTCAAGGACAAAAGCCAGATAGAACAGTTCTTCTGGAATTCTTGAAAAACTATTTTAGTTTGACCATTTATGATGATATCATTTACCCCACTCCCTCAGCCCCTGTGGACCGAGTGTAGTTTCTTGGGCCATATATGTTGAGCTTGACCCTGTGATTTGTTTTGGTCAATGGATGTGAGGCAAACAAAGACCTTCAATGTGCTTGTACAGTTTGGCTTGGCTCTTGCTTCACAGTGATGTAGTGCTAGGAGAAGAGTATGCCCCAGGGAACTATTGCCCTTACAGCCTGTTTTCAGAACAAATTATATGAAACAGATCTACTTCTGGAACCCAATCCAGCCAACTCATAGCATGAAACAGAGCTGTCCAGATGAGGGCTGCCTAAATAAGTTGAACTTGTCACCATGGCAACTTAGGAAAAAGAGAATAAGTACTTGTAAGCAACTGAGTCTTGAGGTAGTTTGTCATGCAGCCTTACTGTGCCAACAAAGCTGACCAATACAATAAATTTCCATTTGTTCATTCCACTACCAATACGATCCATCCCTTTCATATTGTGCCTTCTTGAGCCTAAAGCACACACACAAAAAAGAGCTAATATTAAATCATAACCTCTTAATGCTGATCCCATAGCTAAACAAAGACCTTGCCCAAACTTTGATATTTTCATTTTTAAAGATATGCCTTAGCTTAGTTCTTCCTGAAATCAGAACTAAGATAATGAATGACTTTTATACAGGTAATTTATTCAGTAGGTAATAGTAGAGAGCAGAACCAACTCACACATGCCTAAGAGTAGCATGGACTGACACCGATCAGAGCAAGACTTCCCAAAGACTAGAATTGATGTTTCAGTTGATAATGGCATTGGTAGAAGATAATTCACAACAGACATCTATGCTCCCCTCATTTTCCCCATCCCTACCCCATCCAATGTCTTGATACTTCCAATATCCTCTCTCAGAAGTTCGATGCAATCTTAGGGCAAGGAAAGAAAACTTGATTGGCTCAGATCAAGTTCACACTACATATCGCAAACACAACCCTTAATAGAAACAAAGTTCTTCAAAAAAAATGAAGTGATTTTTGCTCACCTGGGTTTGGGCATACAATCTGCGTATTTGTACAGTCTGCATTACCTGTATATTGGTACATATAGATATTATGAAAGCATTACTCTATCATCAGTGTACAACGAGGAAGTGAGTATAGTTATTAGTCATGGCATGTTGAGAGAAGCAGAAATCACTTTCCTGGTTTCTGTGCTGAGCCTCTACTAGGTGTGCTACTTTCATGCAATCTGCAGCCTGTAACTCCACAAAGCACTTTCACTCTCCTCCATACCTGCATACCCTCCATGCCACCTAAGCCAATATTGCAAGTATCTTCACTGAATATTTACCTGAGGAGGAGGACACAAGCTCATAAGGAGTTCTTGTTCATTGAAAAGGATAGGGGACATTCCCAGATTTCTTTCTGCAGGGTTGTTGTGATTGCTCCCTTCCACCCTCTGTTCCTTTATCCCTGTACCTAGGAGCCCCAATGACAGGTGATTTAGAAATCCAGAAGATGTTTTGAAGTGTGCAAAGTAGTCTTTAGGCTTTTCCTTAAATACTTTACTGTTACTTCTTTAAAAAAAAAAACAAACATTTGGGCAGCAGCAGCGGTTTAGCATCGCCTGCAGCCTGGGGTGTGATCCTGGAGACCCAGGATCGAGTCCCACATCGGGCTTTCTGCATGGAGCCTGCTTCTCCCTCTGCCTGTGTCTCTGCCTCTCTCTCACTCTCTCTGAATGAATAAATAAATAAATCTTTTAAAAAATATTTTACTTATTTATTCATGAGAGATACACAGAGAGAGGCAGACACATAGGTAGAGGTACACAGAGAGAGGCAGAGACATAGGCTCCCCCGGGGAGCCTGATGTGGGATTCGATCCCAGGACCCCAGGATCATGCCCTGAGCCAAAGGCAGATGCTCAACTACTGAGCCACCCAGGTACCCCCTTTACTGTTACTTCTTGCATCATCACTTCTCCTTTTCCAGACACAACCAGGGAGGGCCTAGCCCAAAACTCATTCTTGGAGAGGGTCAACACTCTCCTATTTCATGCACAGTTTTCAGTTTATAGTAAGTGTCACTTTGGCGTTCCACAGTAGCATGCCAGTTTGTTTTTGGAAGATGTACCACTACACTTCTTGGATAGTACAAATTTCAAACCAAAATTTTTTAAGAGTGGCTTGAAGTGAAAAAGAAATGTATGGGCTATTTTCAAGTTATCTTGCCAGAACCAGGATAAAGAAAATCCACCTGGGAGATCGTATCTTTTCCAACAGAGCTCTCATAAGTAGATCAAGCCCATCTTGTTTATCTGACCATCCACCCCATGGCTCTGGTCATTCCTTACCAGCATCTACTAAAACATAAATAAATGGTCCTGGATCTGCTGCCACTTTGTTAACTATTTTTACTTACAGAAACCAAAAGGCCATAAGCCTTAAGCTTATCAGTTAGTCTCTGTAAATGATAGTGTTCTAATCATTAAAGGGGCCCCAAAAACTCTGAAAATGATGCCAACACAAAGTGGCTATGGGTGTGGGCTCTAGAGCCAGCCTCAAGTGAATCTGAATCCTGACTCTCCTATCTCCTACTTGTGTGCCCTTGAGCAGGAATAGGAGATAAATAATGTTATCGTCCCTACATTGTAAATAAGAAAGTTGAGGCAGTGAGAGGTAATGTGGTTTGTTCAAGTCGCACAGATACTCGGTGGTAGAGCTGAGATTTTTAACCTGGCAGTTATTTCAGAATCCAGGTTATATACCTTACATTAGCAAGATAAAAAAAAGTGACATATTCTTTAAAAGATATAGTATGAGAATCAAATGAGTACGATGTATCTTATACTATCAATTCTGCTGTTTGAAATAATAGTATTTATTACTACATTACTATATTAAATACATACATTGTATATTTTCATAAGAATAAGTTAATTCATGAGAATAAGATATACTATTTCTAATGTTTGCATTATTCTGCAAATGAAGTGCTTTTACAGATAAAGAAACTGAGATACAGGGAGGTTAAGTCACCGGCCCAAAGTCACACAGCTATGCCAGGATCTTAAAACTAGTCCATCTGGCCCTATCATTTCACTATGCTAATCTGTTTTACTTTTTAACTTTATGTCTAAATTGTTTATTTTTTAAAAATTTTTTTAAATTGTTTAAACTGATGTCTTAATAGGCAATCTTGTACCTCCAGAAATAACTAGATAGATTTTATACGGCTTCTTTACTTCCAATTTTAGAAACCCCCCAAAATTTGAAAGTGATACAGGGAGTTGTCCTTGACAGTCATTACTTCTTGACCTATCTGGAAATAAACCAAAGCTCTTCTCTTAGGGGAGCAAGAGGCCAGCCCAATAGCTTAGGCATCCTTTGAATAAAAAAAAAAAAATCAACCTCATATGAATTTATGTGTAGTATAGACCCAGAGCTACAAAACTATATTGGAATTAGGACATTAAAGTCTGGGCACAAACTCTCATAGTTTTCTACTATGTTGGGGTATTTTATTTCCCTTCCCATTCCTTGGCCTTCCTACATTGATGATAATTTACGCCTCCCCCCCCCTTTTTTTTACCCTAAAGTATGTTTTGTACCATATTGATCAGCAGAGTCTGTGCGCGTGTATGTGTGAGTGTGTGTGTGTATGTATGTGTTGAAAAAGGACTTCCTGGTCATGTACATTTGTCAAACACTGAGTTAAAAACTGAGATTTTTTTATTTTTTTCATTGCATTTTTCAGAAGTCTTTTAATATACTAGAGTGCATTATAACTCTCCAAGATGTGGATGCATTTCTCCAGACAGAGTCCCTTCTTCCTGGACCATCTTCCAGGATCAGTATTAGCTCACCTGGGTAGGCATTATCTTCTAGCTTCCTCTAGTTAACAGTTTCCCAGTTTGATTAGGGGTTCTATCAGGAGTAAGGCTTCTGATCACCACGTGCCTCATCATTTCTGAGAGCTTACAGCTCATGCCTTCTCTTCTCCTCAAAGCAGAATGCTGCAGTGACAGTCAGCTGACAGAAAACAGGTGCCAACTGTTGGAAAGAAATGAGTCAGAGCCCATCAACTGGTAACTGAGGGACAGCTGGAACTCATCTTCTTGAGGGAAGACTATTGAGATGTAGGGGGCGGGGGAGAGGGAAACTACCATTTACTCATGTCCATAATACATAGAGTGGCCACTGTCCCAAATTTGTTGAGGACAGCTCTCTGTGCCTGAGCATAAATTAGTATTTCAAAAGTGTCTTGTTGGACAATGATATATCCTGTTAGCAGTGCATAGGTATGGATGGCCTTCCTGACTTGTAAATGATAATGGATTTATCTAAATTGTTTTCTACTCACCATAATCAGAGAGTCTCCAAAACTAGCAAGCAGTTACCTATTTTTCTACTTAATGTCCTACACTTGAGAGTGAATACTGGGAAGAATTCTAGACAAAGTATTGCCCCTTTGTAAAAAGAGATGCAGACAAGGAAGCCTTTCCTTCTTCATCCAGACCTCGTGCATTCTGCATGCATTGTCCTGGATCTCACCAGCTATCTAGTAACCTTCCCTTATACAGTAAATCATTTCTAGAGGAGCTCCCTAATTCCACAAGCTTCAGGTCTCATAAAACCTGAATCTATCTCCTGCTCACCTTCCTGATCTAAGTCACTAAGTCTATAAACCCTATATTTACCCACTTGTCTCCACCTCCAATGCCACTATCCTGGTCTACACTACCAGCTTCTTTCAACAAAGTTTTCACTGGTCTCCTTTCATGCTGTGTTGTTTCTAAATTGTGTATCTTACCACATCACTCTCTTCTTTAAAACCCATTGCACTTAGGAAAAGACCAAATTGACCTGGTTTGTAAGCCCTGGAGTGTTAGTCCTACCTTAATCTATAGTTTCGTGTCATCTTACCACCTAAGTCACTCTTTGGGTATAGCATACTGGCCCTTCTTCTTTTACTGCAATCCCCCAAAGGAGTCTTGGGAACATGCTATTCTGTAAGAAAGGATTTTTCTCCACATCCTTTCTAGTTATTCCTTTTTGATGTGCCCTTAAGAGCTCAATTTTAAAAATCCCTTCATTGGGGAAGCCTTCCTGACCAGTGTGCCAGATTAAGTCAGAACCTCTGACATATGCTCCTGTATAGCATTCATCACAAGGGTGATCACATATCTAATTATTTAGTGTCTGTCCTTCTGGTAGGAATTTAAGTTCTACTAACGCTTCTCATGTTAACTGCTATATCCTTAAAGTGTCTTAAAGAAGAAGATGGATACTCAAATACTTAGGGTAAGTTTTACTGAACATTTGGTTTTTCTGCAGGGCAATGATATGTTTTGAAAATTAGCAACTAAGGAGCCAAATTCACACTTCTCAAGCCTCATGGATAACTAGCATTAGCATTCCCTTTTTGGAGATGCAGCAGATAGTAGCTCCAACGTGAATCAAACAGAGATGGTTTCAGTTGTGATTCTGTCACTTACTACCAGGGGAACACTGGATCATTCTTCCTTCCCAAGTCTCAGTCTATTCATCCATAAGATGGTGAGAGTAATTACACCCCATAATATTGGTTGTTTGCTTATTGGCACATATGTGTTAAACATCTACCATATGGCAGGCACTCTGAGAGAGACTAGAAATAGAGTAATGTGCTGCATAGCCTCCACCCTCGTGGACTTTTATCCATCCTTGTGTCCTAAGCACTATTAGCACAGTGCCTGGTATTTAGTAGTTTGATATGCATTTGATGAATTATCCTACTGGGTTCTTTATTTCCCATCTATTTAATGTACAGTTGGAATGAAATTGCCAGTGAGTAAAAGTAGAGAAGAATCATAGCTGATATTCATGGAGGACTAAATAGGTAACAGGCAGAGTACTGAGTGTGGTTCATGCACTGTTTCACTTAATCATCATTCAGTGAAATAGATCCACTTCTTATCCTCATTTTATAGAAAGGGAACTAGAGCACAAACAGCTGAAGTCACTTGATCAAGGTCGAGTAAGTGGTGAAGTCACATTTGAGTACAGGTAACTCTACTATATTGATAGGACCCTTCAGTTATATTAAACTCTAGCTGAGAATCCAGAGTCCCAGGGAGAAAGGAAATGAAAAGAGAAGTTTAAAGCTCACAAAGGGAACACTGACATCAGAAAAGCAGCAGGGAGATAGCTTTCTTTTCTTTCTGTGACTATTTTCATCCAGCTGCTTACTTAATCAAGATCTTGTACAACTTTTTACCTCTTTTGTTTTTATGTTCTACGTTAGGTAATAATAGACTTAACTATGTTAGATTATGTTTTATCCAACTTTACATTTTGGATTCAGTGCTTCAACTGATGACATAAGAATGCTTCATAATTCCAAGTGTTTTGATAAGGAAATGCACTTAAAACCAAATTATAGTCTGGTGATCACTCATACTGATTTCAAAGAATCCTGATGAAATAACATAACAAAAGGTAGAAAAGAAACAAGTCCTATGTCAGAGGCATTAAACACAAGGAAGCCAGATAGATGAGTATCTGGGATCAAAAAAGTATGCATGATATGTTGGCAAATTGAATTTAAATTTTAAAAAAAGTGTGCATGTGACAGAGCAAAGCAAACAGCCTCCTTAGGAGACCGAGAGCTGCATTCACTGTCAGAGGTCAGCAACCAAGTCCAGCAGTCATCTGTGCACACGAACAAAGTATTAAACAGGCTTTTAAAGCTTTGGTTTTCTTTTTTATTCTCTTAACCAATTATTTATGTGACTGTTACTGGTCATTACATTCAATTTTACATTCAAATCAGGAGGTCATCCTAATGTGCTGAATATATTAACTCGCCTGGTAAAGCCTCCATGGTATTCACATGCAAAATTCCCTAGAATAAGGTTTTTTGAAATCAAGTTCCTTCTATATTCAATATTATTAAGAATCTCAGAGTTTTTGTTGGTGTTGTTTTATCTATTGGAAAAAATTAAAATTGAGAAAATCTATTAATTTTTAAGCTACAATAGTAAACCCGTTGCAAATTAATGTAAATAATGTTTTTATGAAAAACATTTCCAAAACAAAAAGTTTAAAAAATGGCATTGTATATTTTTGCAAATCTCTTTAATGTCTGGCTAAATAAAAGAAAGTTAGACTTTGTTATCTACTTCAAAATTCAGTCTGCTGCAAAATGATGTTTTGGATGAAGTATGTGAAGAAAATGTAGCCTCACACAAACACAACTGAAAAAGGAAGGAGTATAGTTGTAGACATTCTTTCTTGTTTGATACTATAGCAAGACTCAACCAGTAGTTTCCTAAAGAATGGATATAATGAAGACTCTGAAATCATATCAATAAACCTTTTACAATCTTTTCAACTGAAATCTAATGGTCTATATTGAACTTTGAATAGTATTTTTACCCAGGCATAATTCTATAACACCATGATTATTTGGAAAATATTGAATCGATGAGTAATGCAGATATTCCAAATGTTGACACATTTCATCACAGTATGATATTTTTTAAAAAGCACACTAGTTAAAATCATCACCAATCTCATATAAATCTTCAAGGATTAAGAATTTGCCAAGTGAAAAAAAAAAAAAAAGAATTTGCCAAGCACATTACAGTAGATGCAAGTTTTCTAAAATTTTAATTTCCTCTGAAAGTTTAAATTTTATAATTAGCAACAAATTCTGCCAATTGTTTTCCTTTAAAGAGAGGCTCATTGTATTCATTTGCAGCAAAGTTTCTGCCACATATCCAGGTCAGAGTAACCACAATTTGTCTGTTGGTCATTTTTTTTTAAGTAAAAATAGTATGCCACAAAAATAAAACAAAGCAAAAACCCATCTAGTGCAACTAGCATCTCAAGCAATTGCACAAATGTCTTCAAGAAACCATGATAATTTGGTATATAGCAAAGTGGTTTATATAGATCTCCCATTTGTCAACTGAATTATTAAAAATTTACATATTCAAGGGCCAAAATTCAATTTACATATTTTAGTGCTTCACCAGAGAATTCTTGAGGGCTGCTGTCTTCTGGTTTTTTGTTTTTAAACTATGAATGTCTGATGGTAAAGCATACAATGACTACTAGTACAGTTTGATGCCATTGCCTTAATTCTTGCTATTGTATGGATCATCAGTGCAAATGTCAAAAAGTGAAAAAGGCAACTAATGTAAGGATTATGATGAAAACAGTTTTGACTTTGCAGACACCCTTAAAGGGTGTCAGGTGTTTTGGGACTTCCAAGTGTCTGTAGACTATACTTTGAGAGGACTCCTAAGATTTCCAGTACTACACTGAAAAGTAGTAGTAAGAATGGGCACCCTTGTCTTGTTCCTGATCCTAAAGGAAAAGCTTTCAACCTTTCACCATTGAGGATGCTGTTAGCTGTGGGCTTTTTACAGTTGGTCTTTCTTATGTTGAGATACAGTCCTCCTGTACTCAATTTGTTGAGTTTTTTCATGAAAGGATGTTGAATTTTGTTAAGTTTTTTCTCCATCTATTGAGATCATTATAATTTTGATCTTTTGATCTTTCAGTTTATTAATGAGATATACTTTATTGATTTGTATATGTTTAACTATCCCTGCATCACGGGGATGAATTTCACTTGATCATGGTGTGTGATCTTTTTAATGTACTGTTGAGTTTAGTTTACCAGTATTTGTTGAAATATGGCAGAAACAAAGCTAAAGGCATCATACTTCCTGATTTGAAACTATACTACAAAGCCACAGTAATCAAAACAGTGTGATAGTAGCATAAAAACAGATACACAGACCAACAGAATTGAATACAGAGCTCAGAAATAAATCCACAAATATACAGCCAATTCATACTGTAGGAGGCCAAGACTACTCCTTGGGGAAAACAAAGTCTCTTCAATAAATGTTTTTGGGTAAACTGGATATTCACATGCAAAAGGACAAAAGTAGACTCTTCTACCCCTCACAAAAATTAATTTGAAATGAATTAAAGACTTCAATCTAAGATCTGAAATCATGAAACTCTTAGAAAAATAAAAGACATAAGTGAAAAGCTTTCTGACATTGATCTCTTCAATAATTTTTAGGCTATGACACCAAAACCACAAGCAATAAAACTATAAATCAACCAGTAGGACTATATTAAACTAAAATGCTTCCATACAGCGAAATAAATGGTCAACAAAATGAAAAGGCAACCTAAAGAATGGTAGAAAATATTTGCAAATTGCCTATCTGCTAAGGGGCTAATATCCAAAATATATAAGAAACCCATACAACTCAATAGCAAAAAAACAAATATCTGAATGAAAAACAGACAAAGGAACTGCATAGGCGTTTTTCTAAAGAAGACATACAAATGGCCAACACATATATGATAAGGTGCTCAACATCACTAATCATCAGGGAAATGCAAATCAAAACCACTATGAAATATCTCTTCACACCTGTTAAAATGGGTATTACCAAAAAGAAAAGAAATGACAAGTGTTGGTGAAAACGTGGAGAAAAGAATCTTTGTATACTGTTAATGGGAATGTAAATTGGTGTAGCCACTATATAAAATAGTATATAGTTTCCACTAAAAAATTAAAAATAGAAATACCACATCTATCAATTCCACTTCTGGGTATATATCTGAACAAAATGAAATCACTGTATTGAGGAAATACCTGTACCTTCATGTTCCCTGTAGCATTATTAATAATAACCAAGACATGGAAACAACATAAGCATCCATTGACAGATGAATGGGTAAAGAAAAGATGATATACATATATTCATCCAAAAGATGGGAAGTATGCATTTTTTTTATATTGACATTTTAATAGATCTACTTGACAAATATAAAATTAGGGAATATCTATAAATATTCCCTCCTTAAAAACACAGACAGAATATAGAAAATTCTTTATCATTAAAATTACATGTTCTATTATTTCTAGATTTCTTATGGTGTGGAATAATTCAAACACAGTTTGCATTTTACACAAATATCTGGCCTTAATCCATTATTCAGCTTCACTTTCAAATTAGGATACCAAGGAAGACCAAATTGCCAAATATTCTATGTCAACAAGATTTCTGGCATCCCTGTACTAAACTGTGATTCTTTTTTTAAAGATTTTATTTATTCATAAAAGACACACAGAGAGGCAGAGATATAGGCAGAGGGAAAAGCAGGATTCCCCACAGGGGGCTTGATGCCAGACTCAATCCCAGACCCCAGGATCACAACCAGAACTAAAGGCAGATGTTCAACCACTGAGCCACCCAGGTACTCCGTAAATTGTGATTCTTGATCATTCTTAAATTACCATCGTATCTAAGCAATGTCATATCATCAACAATATAAATAATCCCTAACACTTGGAGTTATGGTTATCATCTGAACATTCTATTTCAATGATGGTTTAATGGACTGAATGTTTCTGTGTCCCACAAATTCCTATGTTGAAACTCTAAGCCCCAATGTGGATAGTATTAAGAGGCATGAGCTCCAGAGGTAATCAGGTCTTAAGAGTGGAGCCCTCATGAATTAATGCCACTATAAAAGAGACTCCAGATAGCTCCCTAATCCTCCTTCTACCATGTGAGGATACAATGAGAATTCTGCACTCTGTAGCGGGCTCTTGTTGAACCAACCATATCAACACCCTAATCTCCTAGTTTCATTCTTAAGAACTGTCAGAAATTAATTTTAATTCTTCATGAGCCACCGAGTGTATGGTTCTTTGCTATAGCAACCCCAACTGACCAAGTCAGGAACTGCTACCAATAAGTGGGGGGCTACTGTAACAAAGACCCAAAAATGTAGAAGTAGCTGTGGAGCTGGCTATTGGGTAGAAACCGGAAGAGTTTTGAGGTGCATGTAAAAATATGGATGTTGAGGGCAATTCTGGTGACATCTCACAAAGAGAAGACCTGGGAAAAAAAGCTGTCATCTTTCGAGAAACATACATAATTCTGTAGAGAATGTTGATAGTAATATAGATGGTGAAGGTCATTCTCATGAAGTTTTCAATGAAAATGAGAAACAAGGAATAACAAGGAAATTCTGCTATTCGTGATGATATGGATGAACTTTGAGGCATTATGCTAAATGAAGTAAGTCCGAGGCAGGGGCCAGTGGAGGGTGGGGGGAGACAGTGGTTAAAGTGGTCTAGAGGTACAGGCTTCCAGTTATAAGATGGTAAGTTCTTGGAATCTAATGTACAACATGGTGACTATAGTATACTGTATTTCTATACTTGAACTACCAAGGGTAGATATTAAAAGTTCTCAATACATGAGCATGCACAGAAGCGCGCGCGCACACACACACACACACACACACAAAGAGAACTATGTGAGGTGATAGATGTGTTAAATAACCCTATCGTGGTAATTATTTTACAGTATGTGCATCTATCAAGCCATCATATTGCACACCTTAAACAATTTTATGTCTCAATTTTATCCCAATAAAGCTTGGGGCAGAAAGAGCCAATATAATAAGTTATTGCAGATGATGATACAGGAATATTTTTTTCTTCTTGCTATTTAATAAACTCTTGAAAATACTCAAGAATTTTTCCCCATTGCCTTTTTTTTTTTTTTACAACTATGGAGAAAGGGAAAGGGAGAAAATCCCACATTTTATATAAAAAAGAATCTTCCAAATTTGAAAACCTCTGAAATCTATCAGATTCTTTTATTGTATGGACACTGCAAATCTTCCATTTCCAATGCCTGTCTTATCTATTGTAGCTGAAGTTAAACTACTTCTTTATTGCCATGTGTTGTTTCTGTTGTTCTGGTCAGGAGTCTTTACTGCAAATTACAGGATAATTTCTAACTAATTTAAGCAAAAGAGGATATATCAATGTATATTAGGAACTTCACCAGAATCTCAAGGACCGCCAGAGAGCTAGACTTAAACTGCTGAATAGTTAGTAATATAATACACAAGAACAATGCTTATCCACCTGTTGGGGGGAAATGTCCAGATGAAAACACTAGACACTGAGCATACCTGGTACTGGGTGCCAGACATGCCACTACTGCAACCCAAAAGAACCAGACACCTCTGCCCTCTACTAGGAAATGGATCTGCATGGGACCATATTCTAACATTGTTCCCTTCCTCATCCATATCTTGCCTGGATAGCATTCAAATGGGGTACTCTAGGTCATGTGCTTTTGCACCTTAAGGAACAAGATATTCTGATGCAACCTTTTGCATCATATCTTGACAAAGCAACTCAAAATGAGGAAACTGAGACCTAAGAGTGTTTTCAAAAGATGTTGAGCAACCATAAGTATCGATTGCACTCACTGACATGTGGATTACTCAGATTGAAGTAGATAATATGATGAGTCACAAAGACTTGGGAAAGTGTTCTCATTGTGTAGCATTCCCACCTCTCCTAACTTGGAAAGGGCAAATCAGAAATTCTTTCAGTCCATGCATAATGCTCCCCATGATACCTTCTCTATATCAAAAGTTCCAGAATAGATTCAGTATCCATAGACATATAAAAGTTTTTTTCTAGGGGATCCCTGGGTGGCTTAGTGGTTTGGCGTCTGCCTTTGGCCCAGGGTGCAATCCTGGAGTCCCGGGATGGAGTCCCATGTTGGGCTCCCGGCATGGAGCCTGCTTCTCTCTCCTCCTGTGTCTCTGCCTCTCTCTCTCTCTGTCTATCATAAATAAATAAATAAATAAATAAATAAATAAATAAATAAATAAATCTTAAAAAAATAAAATAAAAATAATAAAAGTTTTTTTTCTAGAATACCCTTTTCCAAAGGACTGCTTGTTTTCTGGAAATAGATCTGTGTTACATGGTCCTAAATATTTCCTACTGTTTTCTCACTTGTAATATCAGCAAAAATCAGATAAATATAGGGGGAGAACATTCTGAATTCAAAAAACTCTGCATTTGGAAAGGAAAACATATGGTTGAGGCAGACATTGCTTTGGTGCCATGGAAACTCATCTGTTTTTTCACCAAGTATATTTAAATAGCTGGCAATCATACAATTTTGAGTGGTGCGTAATGGGTTCTCTCCATGAGGTGCCCCATCTTAGTGTCTACTAACGTTTTACTGAAGTTTTATATCAACTTCATTTGCCAAATTGAACAGCAAATCCTACTATCCATACTCATAATAGGCAAAATATCAATTCTTTTCAGCAAAAACACCCAGTTCAAGAAGATAGCATGTAAGGCCAACATTTTCTGGTATCCCAATAGATTGAAATTTCACATTCAGGCTTCTTCCCACCACTAACATAGGAAAATAAACTCTCAAAGTACTTCCTCCAGTGAATCAAAGAATGACAAGACTCCAATAACTCAGATTCCACAATATGAAGTCACATGTTCCACGTCCAGATTCACAGATGACAAAACCACTCCTGTTATGCTTTTAAATATTATAAGCCCTTTCTTAAATGTGACATTATTCACAAGTCTTCAGAAGGAGTAGCTGTTCTTAATCCCTATGGAAATGTTCACAGAGCTGCAAATCTTCTAGGATGTTAAACAATTTTCTAAAAGCTTTCTACCTCACTAGGAGAAAAAGCTACTATTCCTGAAAAAGACAAATAACTTCACTCTGTGGAATATTTTTGGCAAAACAGAGAAGATTAAGTTAGAGAGTTCTATTGCATTTGTCTACCTGTTTTGGCAGAGAAAAACAACACATTGTTACAGAACCTGAGATACTTCCTGTCCTACCCTGTGCCTTACTTATAGAGCCTATTACCTATTATAAACAGCTCCTTGGTGTTCTCTGGCATCTTATTCCCAGCTCACAAGTAGCAATGACCCTGAAGCCTTAATTGCTTTTCATAGGTCATCATCACTGTCATCCAGTGCTCCTTAAGGAGCAAAAATTTTAAAAGGCATAGAACATAATCAGCTGTCAGAGTGCTCAGCTTTTCCTTGTAAGACAATCCTGCCTTTAGATGCAGAATATTACAATGGAAAGATACCGATGCCTGAATTTAAGCAGATGTTAAGGATTTTTTCAGGAGACAGCAAAGAAAATGGAGGATTAGCTCAAAAGAAAAGGGGGGGGTTCATGTCTCAATTAGCAAACGATTTCCTTTCTAGCTATGCCTGGACGTTGCACTAAATAAATTCAGAATTAAATGCCAAAGTCAGTGAGCAAAGAACTGTTGTAGTTCAGCTTAGAAGAATGGTCATAAAGAACAAAGAGAAGGACGGGCTTAAAGTGGGATTACAGAGATGTGGGGAACTGAGAAAAACTGTGAGTTTACAGGAAGCACCACATAGTGGCTCCATTCTTGTTTCCCAAAAGCTGGGTAGAGACATAGATTGTCAGGAAATCAGTGAAGTTCTATTTTACTGGGTTGAATATACATTTGTGAGACATCCAGGAGTTAACCTTCTAAGAGGAATCTGCAGAAGTGGCTTTCTTTAGTGTGCACTGAACTAAAATTAAAAAAGAAATTTAATCAAGGGCAATTTCTTGAAAGGAAAAATCAGGAAGTGAGTTGGAGGAATTTATCGCAATGATAACAAAGGCAGCCAGGTACAATGCCTTAGTATTAGAATATAAAGTGCCTTTTACCTCTATCTAAATTACAAAGCCTGCCGTGTTTAAGGATTTTTTTTCTGCTTGTCATTTTTATTGTATTTTCAACCTATATATTTAGTGTGTTATTAAAAGACTAATATAGATGAGAGGTGGGCAAACCATAAGAGACACTGAACTCTAGGAAACAGTTGCTGGAGGGGAGGTGGGTGGAGGGATGAGGTAATTGGTGTAATAGCACTTAAGTAGGGTACTTGACATAATGAGCACTGGATATTGTATGCAACTGATGAATCACTAAATTCTACCTCAAACTAAACAAACAAAAAGACTAATATAGATTGGCCATTTAGGTTTATGACTAAAATTCTTCCCAATGCATACATATAATTTATTCATAATTTCAGCCAGAGGGTATTTATTGAGCACCTACGATGTGCTAGATGCTATGTTACGCAATAGAGACCCAGTACTCAAAACAGTTCCTTCCTTCATGGAAAGAATAGTTCAACAGATGAAAGACACATAGAGCCTCCTTACCACAAGATAATTGAAGGGACATGCTATTTCATACCCTGAGAATTTCATCACCTCATAAAATACTTCATCAGGATGTCAACTGGCAAAAAATGTTTCTGGAAGAAGAAAGGACAGAGAGAAGGCAGTGTACCATGAGAAAATAAAATAAATGTGAATATGCTAAGCCTCTGACCCATACCTCATTGACATTTGACAGCAATCTAAGTAGACCTACCCTCTCCCACAGGATTAGTCGAGGATCTAACAGGCAGTGGGGATTTTATTGAACAGCCTCACTAATGAGGACCTTCCTGGAAACTTTGCCAGAATGTCTGAGGGTTTTCCCCCCTCTACCTTTCGAAGCAATCAGGCTTTATCAGCTTTTCTACATAATGACCTATGGAAATGAGCCAACCATGGAAAAATGACTCCATTTACTTAGCTGTGAACTACAGATGGCCTGGTGAACACTGTGAGTTAATGGAAAACTAACACATGCTGGTCCAGGTCAACAGCTGTTTCCATCGAAACTGTGGCCTGGGAGACACAGGTGTATTTCATGGGCCCATAGGTAGACTGCCATCTGTTCAATAAATGTTTTACATTTCCTTTAAATATGAAGATAAATACCAGGATTTGGAAGTGTAAGTCAGTGTATTATGGACAACAACTTTGTGTCTTTTTGGGCCTACATAGGTGAAGAGGCCTCCAACTAGATTACATCATGAATAGGTAAATCTATAATTTAGAACTTCAAGCTTTCTCATTCTTCTATGGGAGAAGCAGGAATAGATGCTTCCTTTGGTCATTTTGTTTGACCAAAGGTCATTTGGTTTGTTATTTATGTACTCAAAGTGTCACCACAACAAACCTCTCTGGAATAATAGTTGCACCACGTAGTAGCAGCAGTCTGGGTGGGCACTTACTACCAAACTTTCTACCGTACCCCAACACAAATATGGAGATGGCACAGACAAAGCAACACATACTCTCCATTCCTAGCCCTACACTTTACTTTGAATCACTGCCCTTCTCCCTATGAATTTCAGTATTCTGCGTACATATGCTAGTGGTAGGGGTGAGAGATGAAGAACCAGTCTGGGTCTAGAGGCGTATTTAGCATTCCATGTTGCTTTCCTTAGTTTATGGGGGTTTGTGTTGCCTATTGCCTTTAGTTTGGAGCCTTTAGCTAAAACTGCAAAATAGTAGAAACAATTCCATTCAATGCTTATTATCTGTGTTTGTTTGTTTCTTCTCTCTCGTGCTCCAGAAACATCCATTCAATATCATGCCTGTTTTAGTCACAGGTTTATCCTCAGAACCTCTAATAGTGCCTGGTATACATAAGATTCTGGTCCTGGCTCTATGACTGCCTAACATAATCTGGTTTTGGGCAAGATATCTAAGTTTCTGTCATCTTGAGTTTTCTCACTATTAGATTACATTAATTCATTCATTTATGTATTTAAATTTTTATTTATTTATTCCTGAGACACACAGAGAGAGGCAGAGACATAGGCAGAGGGAGAAGCAGGCTCCTCTCAGGGATCCCGATTTGGGACTCGATCCCAAAATCTGGGATCGGGCCCTGAGCCAAAGGCAGACACTCAACTGTTGACCCACCAAGGCATCCCTAAATTACTTTTATATGACAAACTATAAAAGTTTGACATTTGACAGTTATAGTGACTAAACTATAAAAGTTTGTCGTATAAAATACCCCATAATCACTTCCATATCATTAGGAAAATGTTGTTAATCCCTAGCTATTTGGTTCTTCTCTTATTTAGTTTGAACTATATGAAGCTGCATTTTCAAGGTCAAAAACAGCTGGATAGCAGGTATTTCCTATGATTTTAGTATATGTGCTGCCGAAGTGAGCACATATTTCCTATGATTTAACCTAACTTATTACATAATTTTTATTGAGCCTCTTCTACCTACAAGGCATCGTCAGACACTGGGGATATGAGAGTGAACAAAAAGAGAAGCCATCTTTCCCTTGACCCTACATTCCAAATAGAGAAGACAAACAAATTAACAGCTGAAAATATGATGAGTCATGCAATAAAGGGTGTTAAGAAGGAAAATAAAGCAGGATAAAGAGACAGAGTCACTTGAGGGAAGGAGTACCAAACTGATAAAAAGGGGGGAAATTTGGGTGATATTTACCTACTGGGGTTGAGTAGTTGAGCTCTCAGCTTTTCTTACTCCCAGATTTCTGGCAGTGGTGTGATTAGACACAAGAAAGGAGATCCTTCTTTGAAGACTATGATTACTCCAAAAGAAAAGACCTGAAGAGACGCATGTTGTATGTTCATTCACAAAATGGTTCAGACTATGTTAGAATCAGGCCCAGTCCCACAGCTTCCAAAAGAGTTTTTCAGTGTCCAACACTTAAGTATGAACAAGTATCTGGGACTGACAGATATGTGAGGAGAGCCACTAATCTCAAGGTTAGAAGAGAAAACAAAACAGCAGAAACAATAATTTAGAGTAAATAATCTTCGAAAGGAGAAAAAAAAAATCAACAAATTTCAATGTTCTCAGAGATAAAAGAGATACTTAATTTTTTAAAAACACATCTGGATTAGATAATTTTAAGAAATAAAATATATGCTATAAAAAAATCCAGCAAGAAGGTTACATGATAATCTTCCGGGAAATAAGAGAGAGAAAATACAGAAAAATAAGCAAAGATGAGAAACCAGAAATAGAAAAAATACACAAAATATGTATGTAAAATAAGGACAATAATCTACATGGTCAATATTCCAAATAATAAAAATCTAAAAAGAGAAAGAGAAGAGAATATTGAGGGGGAAAATGAAATCAATTAAATAATTCACTGCCAAGTCACTGTGAAATTTCAGAACACTAGCCACACAGAAAGGAGCAAAAAAGGGAGAAAACAAGGTTCACCTACCAGCAATACTGGATTATAGGGGGTAAAATGGAGCAATATTTTCTAAATACCAGCTGAAATTCTTTCTAGTGTGACATTTCATACCCAGGCAATTAAATATAGGGGAGAATAAAATAAAATAAAAATCCTTGCTTTTTAGACAAGCAAGGATTTGAAACATTACTTTGAAACTTCTCCCAAAAAGTAATACAATGAGCATCCTACACAAGGAAGCAAATCAAGAAAGAACCTATAGGATCCAAGGTACGGGGATTGTTGAGAGAGGGAACAAGAGTCCCAGGAACATGGTGAAAAGAAATGCCAAGCTCACAGCTCTGCAGCAGGCTTAGGGACCAGTCACTCCTGACTAGAGTGTGTCATAAAAACTGAATGTGTCTAAGATTCATGTATAGGGGAGTGAGTTTGACAGTAATTATATAGAAATTCAAGCAATTAAAAAAAAGATAATTAGTAACTCTAAGGAAAAAACAGAAGGGGAAGTAAAGGAAAGAACAGCATACACAAAGAATACCATGTGATCCAGCTGTGAAAATGTTTATAGAGTCACACTATGAAAGTGTTGGATATTAGTATAATAAAGCTACATTATATGTGGATGAGGGGGACAGTGGGAGAGGAATAAAAGCATCATAAACCTCACTTCTCATGGTGGGAAGTCAATGTTAAGTGCCTAACCCTAAGAATATTTTTGTGCATGTATATATACATACACACACAAATATGAATTTACATATGAGTATGTTTTTCAAAGAAATGAACTTGCTATATTTCTTCAATTCTGAGACACAGTATTTTTTTTTTTTCAGATTTCAACATCTCCATAGTTAGGACACATTTCAACCCGCAGTGGTCACCGTGCAACTGGCAGCATTTTTGACCTCATATAAACATAGCCACTGTTAATTTAATGAAATGTGCCCATTACCAAAAGAATCACATAAAAGAGCTCCAAGTGGCAGCCTCAGGGAAGCAGTTAATGTTGGGGGGAAGTGGGGGAAGGTGGTGAAGCTCAGGGACTGCTGTTTTAGCAACAACCAGAAATTATTTGACCCTCTAAATTATGTATACTTTATTTAAAAAAAAAATAAGTGTCAAAAAAAATTCTGTTGGCTGCTCTGTGGAGAAGTTTCTCTAAAAGAACAAGATTAGAGGAAGGAGATGAGTAGGAGCTCTTGCTTAGTCCAGAAAGGGATTGGTGATGGCTTAGAGCAGACTGAGAACCATGGCGAGCATGGTCAGTGGTCAGATTTAAAACAAAGCGGACCAAATGTACCAATGCGTTGAATACAGAACGTGAGAGGAAGAGGAGAGTCAAGCCTGACACCAATGTTTTTGCCTGAGCAGCTGGAAGAAAGCAGCTTCAGTTTCCTGAGGTGGGGGAGACTCTGGGAAGCAGGTCGAGGAAGGGGGCAGACCAAGAGGCAGCTGGGCTGGTGAGTTTGGACATGGAAGATGTTAGATATCTGAGCAGAAGTGGTTAGCAGGCAGATTGCACGCACAAACGCAGAGGGCTGCTTTAGCTAGGCTGCAGATACAGTCTGGGTTTCTTCCCTTCCCTATCTACCCTGTACATAGTATAGTCATTTTACTTGCTTTTGTAGATAGCAACAAACTCTTAGTTTTTGTTTGGGCACTTAAAGTGTTAGGTATTCAGGTTTTTAATTAATCAATATTTTCAAGTGTTTGCTCCTTTCTGAGATTACAGCCAGGCCAGACTGTATCCATGCCCAGAAAATCTAAGCACTCCTTGCCTAGATTTTGGTTCTTTCAGGCTGAATTAATTCTATTCTAGGTACTGCATTAAAAGAGATGTTATAACCTGTTGGAGAAAATGGATACTACCTAGTTGGAGAAAAACGAACACCGGATCAGCGATTGCAATGAACTCTGCAGGCCATATTTCTCATGTAACACCGTTAAATAAGCCTCACCACCCCCTACCCCTGGAAACAACTGACAGGTATGTTGCTAGTCGAGGACATTAGGCCTAATTCCTTGGAGCTCCTCCGTGCACGCATACACACACCCAAAAGCAATTAAAGGAAAATGCATTTCAGTCACACAAAGCAATTCATATTTTCTTCAAAGTAACACTGAAATTAGGCCTTGATTTTAATCTATCAGACTGTTTAAAAAAATGAGATATAACTAAACTCTACACCTGAAACTAGTATCACAGTGTATGTTATATAACTGGGATTTAAATAAAAGCTTTGAAAAAATAAAGAAAGAAGTGGTAATTTATATATATATATATATATATATATATATATATATATATATATATATATACAGACTTCTATATATAATTATATATATTTAGGGCAGCCCCGCGTAGCTCAGCGGTTCAGCGCAGCCTGCATCCCAGGGTGTGATCCTGGAGACCCTGGATTGAGTCCCACATCGGCTCCCTGCATGGAGCCTGCTTCTCCTGCCTGTGTCTCTGCCTCTCTCTCTCTCTCATGAATAAATAAATAAAATCTTTAATAAATAAATAAATATATATAAGTATAAATATATATAAACCTATATACATACATGTACATATATACAATATAAAAATATGTGTATATACTATATGTATGTATATACAATATATAAAAAACAAATATGAATATTTGTTTTTTGCAGAAAGAAATACAGAAGGGATAAATTGTAAACCAATGACAATATCTATATGTGGGACTGGTAGGAAGCAGGTGGGGGTATTTGGATAGGAAGGAGACTTCTTGGAATCCACCTACTTTTATGATTTTGATTTTTGAGTTATGTATATTTTTACATATTCAGAAGAGAAATATAAATGAAAGGATATAAAAAGAGACATAACTGACATATAACATTGTATAAGCTTACAATGTATTGACCTGATACATTTATATATGACTCTAATGAATAGCACTGCATTATAAAATTCAAAATTGTTAAGAGAACTAGATTTTAATTGTTCTCACAAAAAAAGTGAAATGATAATTATGTGATACGAGAGAAGTCAGCTAATGCTACAGTGATAATCATATTGCAATATATACATGTATCTTATCAGACTTCTTAATCCACATTTACACAGTTCTCTGTGAAGAACACTTCAGGAGTCACAAAATATTTTCTAACAGAGAAAACATATCAACCTAATAAAGTTGTAAACCCCTTAGAGAAAAACTCTTTGGGGAATTCTTTCTTGATTTCTTTTTTTTTTTTTTTTAAGATTTTATTTATTTATTCATGAGAGACACAGAGAGAGAGAGAGAGAGAGGCAGACACAGGCAGAGGGAGAAGCAGGCTCCATGCAGGGAGCCCGACGTGGGACCTGATCCCAGGACTCCAGGATCACGCTCTGGGCTGAAGGCAGGTGCTAAACCACTGAGCTACCCGGGGATCCTCTCTTTCTTGACTTCTGACCAATCTTCAGGTATCATGCTTTGCCTAACTCATGGGTGATGGGCAGGACTGAGAGACTCCTCCAGTATTCCAAGTGTGGAAATGATCCTCTAAGATCTGAGTGGTAGACAAAGGCTAATCGCAGATGATGAGTCAGGAAAACACTCAGCCAACAGTTGTTTTGGTCTCTGTGGTTAGAGGCATTTCTGTTCGTTCACTCTGCTTTGATCCTTTTACAAAATCTGGAGAACTTTCCGTTTCTTTGTACATTTATTATTTTGGTGTTCCAATTTCCCCACCTCCTCTATCCCTAAGCACTTAAAACAAAATATTTGATCATTTTTATAGCAGTATGTAGTTAAACATAAAAGAACAAGTGGGTTATTTTCACCTATTTCTAGTGACAATTTAAAGACTATTTTCTACCAGTTTTTTCTTGTTACACCCACACTACCTTTTCCCCCCAGTGTTTCTTTCTTTTAAAGATGACTCCAGATATATAATACAGATGTGCAGCAGAAATATATACCCTTTATCAGTCAAGATAGGTTGATTATGTTGTGGTTACAACTCCCAACCTCAGGGGCTTAAGGCAACAAAAGTTAATGTCTTGCTTGCAATACATTTCCGTCACATAGCAGCTGAGGGCTCTGCTTCATATCACCTTGTCCTCACCCAGGGACCCAGAATGAGAAAGCAGCCACTGGCTGCATTGCCAGTTGCCAAAGGATAGGGTGAAGGCAGCACTGCAAAAATGACAGGTTCTTAAATTTCCACCTGGAAAGGACAGGTGAGTTACTGCTAAACAGATCTTTGGCCAAAGCAAGTCATATGACCAATCTAACTTCAAAAAGGCTCAGATAAGTATAATATTTTGCAAGTGGGGCACTGATTATTAGTAAGCAGTTGTACAGACTATTGTACAACTAAAGAGTTATAATATATCTATTCTTCTATCAAAATCTCTAGTAGTGGAGGCAATTTCTGTACATTCTAGCAAGATGCTGTTGAGAAAAAAAACATCACAATCCTGAGATTCAGGGTTTCAAGTCCTTGTCTCAATGTCACTCTGTATGTTTGGTTAGCAGCTAATGGGGGTCACATTTTGGAGATAAATAAAGGTCATCAGCTCATTAAATGAATGTGTTTCAGACCACAGGAAAACGTGTGACATGGTTACCAAGGTTCTTCACGTATAATGAAGGTCTGAAAATGTCACCCGGGAAAACCAAGAGCCAATTTCAGGCTGGAAGAATCAGTTCCTATTGTGATTGTGCAGCAGTAATTATGCAATTGTTTCCCATCCCTCCTCCCTAATGTTATGGATGTCAGGAAACATGCGGTTCTTTTTTCACACAAATTCTACATGGCTCAGAAAGCTATTTGGAGGTAGATGGGGGAAGGATGAAGTTGGAATAGGAGTAGTGAAAAAAATACATGGTCAGGAATCATGACCCTTCCAGTATCCTGTGGCCAGTCAGGCTGTTTAGTCAGTTGCCAATCAAGCATGGGTTTTATATCCACAGTTTATCCATCTCCATCAGTGAAATTGTGATAATAAATATATCATCCCCAGTTTCTAGCGCACAGCTTCTAAAACCCTTGGAATTTCTTGAATATGAAGGGTGAAAAAATCCATCTCCACGCCCTGACCTTCAAGACAATCACCAATGCCAATAATTTAATCAATTATGTCTATGAAATGAAGCCTCAATAAAAACCTAACCAAAGAGGTTTAGAGAGCTTCTGGGTTGGTGAACACATGGAGCTTCTGGGAAGGCATGGAAGGCACCACACTCCTTCTCATACCTTGTCCTGTGCGTCTCTTCCACCTCACTGTTCCTGAGTTGTATCCTTTTATAATAAGCCAAAAATCAAGTAAATAAATTGTTTTCATGAGTTCTGTGAGCTGTTCTTGCAAATCATCAAATCTGAGGTGAGGAGTTATAGGAACCTCTAATTACAGCTGGTCAGTCCCAAGCACAGGTGACAGCCTGGACTTGTGATTGACATCTAAGGCTGAAAACCCCATACATTTGGTGTCAGAAGTATTGAAACTAGAGGAGAAACAGGAATTTTTTTCTTTTACCATTTTTGTATTCCTGGTCATGTGTGTGGATTAAACTCATGCTACTTTTCACCTAAATTATTACAGCAGCTTCCTACTTGCCTTTCACCTCCAATCTGTCCCTTTCCACCCCATCTCCCATGCAGCAATGGGAGTTCTCTTACGAAAGCTCGGCTCTGACAGTAACAGTCACTGCTGTCTTTCCGTAGCTTAAAGCCAACCTGCTTTTTGGTGTTTATTGTTCAACCCACCCTCTCAAGTTTAATCAAGTATACAATTAACAATGATGAAAATTTTCCTGAAGACATGCCCTTATTTTGAAAGATATAGGTATATCTACTCTTCTTAAGTTTATGTGTCTCTCTAACCCAAGTGGTCTTTGAAAGACTTATGGTAACAGGCCTTCTAACAGAAATGGAAGACAAAAATAGCGTTAGCCAATTCTTGATGAATGGTTATAAATGTTGCATTTGCAAACAAATATAGATACTTAGAAATTACAGCAAAACATTCAACCATGTCAGGGTGAGGTCAAAGAAAGAGAAAGAAGATGATTATATAAGTGAAAATCACAGCAAAAATGGTGATCTATATCAATGCTCAAACATAAATGTATCTTTAAAAACAACACCTCTGTTTAGACTTGTGTAGCCAATAAATGTCAATTCCAGTTAGGCTTTATTTTAATTCAATTTTGTAATCCATCCTCATTGGCTTGCCTTGGGTAAGGAACAGTTTGTAATAATGAATAGAAAAGAATGGTGTCTTTCTTTATTGGTTTAAAAAATAGAGAGAGAGAAGACCAGAAAAAGAAATCAGAGCCATGTATTTTTGTTTGTTTGAGTCATGCTCTGGGTTTTCTTCTCTCTGACCTAATCCCTTTTTTAATGCTTGCTCTCAAACGCCCATCTCTTTGATAAACAATTTTAGATTCTCAGTTTTGTCTTTGCTCTACTTTCTGCTCACAACTAAACCTAAATTCCTTTATAGAGTCCTTTCTGATAGAACGTGCATACTTCCTAATTTGCCAGGTACCTTAGGCAGGAAACAGGTCCATGCTCCAGGCAAATATTTTCTACCCTCTGCAAACCTTGGATCTGCTGAGCCTCATGTTTAATACCTAGCCTTACCTTTCTCTGTCCCTTTCGTGGCTAATGTCATGTGCCTGAGCTTTCTTTCAGACACTGTCCATCATCCCCAAACTTGTTACTTTTACTTTCTCTTACCCATTAACTCTTATCAAATGACTTCACTCCTGCTTGGAAAATAAGCCATCATATAGGAACTACATAACCTCAATTTCCCACCACCATATCCCAAACCATCCTTTCTCTGCTCTCCTGTTTCAATGTGGTGATTGTCCCTTACCATCAAAAGCCATCCCTCCACCTAGGCTTAGATTCTTCTCAGAAATCATGCACAGTAGGATTAATCCCTCTCCCTCTGCCCCTCCCCTTCTCTTTTTCTGTCTCTCAACCTCCCTCTCCTTCTCCACACCTTCCCCTCTTTCCTACAGCATTGGGCTATGTGCTCTCTCTCTAAACATAAATAACCAAAGAAAAAAAATCCTTCCTAACTTTATAGCCTCCCCATCCATCTTAGTTCCTTCCTTCCTTCCATGGTTAATTTTTTTATTTGGCTTTAATTTTTTCCTTCCCACTCTTGATTCTAAATCTGGCTCCTGGGTCCACTGTCCCGCTTGACATTGCTGCTCTTGCCAAGATTATCATTGTCATCCACGATACTATACCAATACAATGCAAAAATCTTTTTTTCTTAAAACCCTGACTGGGCATCATCATCATTTTGCAACTCTTTTCCTATCTCATTTGTTGGCAATTCTCTTTCATGAACCATTGAATACTGGGTCTTAAGGGGAGGACTATGTCTGAAGTCCTTGCTCTTCTCACTTTACCCTCTCTTCACATCATCCACTCCTGTAGCTTTGAAGTATATACCATTGGTGGTCTGCAGATCCCCTAACCATCTGTACCAGTCTGTGGGGGCCTCCCCCCTGGTTTTTGTCTGCTTTTGCTTTCAATGACCACTCAGAGGACTTTCCTTGGGGCTTTGGAGCTAGTATTAATGCATTTCTGGGATGGCTTTTAGGACCTTGGGGGAAAAATGTGGTTCACACTAAATGAGGTAGAGATGTCAGAACAGTGTCCACAGAGTTCTGAGGAAATTGTCTCAGGACCAGAGATGTAGGCATGCTAGAATGGTTCTGTTATATAATCCAGATTACATACAATGATGGAAAAGGAAAAAACTCAGGCTTGGCTGTTGGTGGATCAGCTTGGTATGTTGGTACAAACTAAAAATAGATTGCTGCTTGTCTCCTATATACTCTATGACTCAGACATTGCCATCCTGATAGAGAACAGAAGAGCCCCTTGAAGGGACTTCTAAGGTGCCAGCTTGGAGATGATACACTATGAGGTTGGGGTGTTGCTTTCACGAGGTAGCATGTATTTTATGCCAATGGTCATTCTGTGTTGTTCTGTCTCTGATAGTAGAATATATGAATCAGGAAGTCAAGGAGCACGTTTACAAAGAATTCAGTCATCTCATTTCCAGTGACCCACTGGTCACTTGGGAAACTTGTGCTTCTGGAAAGCCAAACCTAAGATACGCTTTAACATCTCTATGGTGACCCATATTGGATCCATAACTTTCTTATGAGCTCCAAATCTGAATATGTAACCACTACCTGATTTTTAAATTAGGTACCCCAGAGGCATCTGAAACCTCCTACGTACAAAATTATACTTCCTGTCTCTCCTTTCCTGCGGTGTGTATCACTGTAAGTGAGGAGTACTGCCATTGACTCAGGAACCCTGGCCTGAAATCTGGAGTCATCTTTTAACTCTCTCAGTTCTTTCTTCACCAGATCAAATCAACTAGCACATTTTTTTTTTTTCCAACTCTGTCCTCTAAGTATCACTCCTGTTCTCCTAGAAGGAGAATATTAGCCCTTCTCTCCCATTCTACTGATACTGTCCAAGTTCAAACTGCGTCATTTCTCAGTGAGACCACTGCAACAGCCTACAATGGCAGCAGCCTCCCAAATCATCCCCAGTGATCCTCACTTTCTGGTATTCACACCGTTATGTAATCCTTTCTCCTTTCACATCTAATACAAATAGAATACGTGGGACAATGATGGGAGGTCCCTTCTGAAATTGTTATGAAAGGACTCTGTCTTTCATCTTGCTCTCAGTCTCTCATTCTCCCCTTTGCTCTGAAGGAAGCCAGCTGCCATGTTGTGAGCTGCCCTATGGAGAGATCCGAATGACAAGGGAGTGAGGGAAGTCAAGCAAGGAACCAAAGTCATCAGTCCAATAGTCTGTGAGGAACTGAATACTACCAACAGGCACGTGAGTGAGCATTGGGTGTGTCAACTCCCACAATTATGCTTCAGATGTGAGAGCAGCCCTGGCTGACACTTTGAGAGGTGGCTTGTGAGGCCTTGGGCCACAGGCACCCAGAGAAGCTGTGCAGGGACTCCTGACCTACACAAACTACGAGATAGTAAGTGTTTGCTGGAAGCTAAGTTTCAGAGAAATTTGTGATGCAGTAATAGATTCTGCATACAGCCTCCCAAATGGTCTCCACTTGTGCATTCCTTACCTCTTCCAATCCATCCTTTCACAGAAGCCAGTTTTATTTTAAAAGTGAAAATTGTGTCATTTTCCTATTTAACCCTTAAATTGCTGCCTATTGATGTTGGAATTAAGTACAAAATCCTTCCCCTGGCCTTTGAAGCCCCCATGATCTGCCCCTGCTGCTTTTTCAGGCTCATTTCACATTTTTCTTCCTCTCGCTCATCCTGATCCAACCTCACAGACTTTGTCTGGGTTTGGTTTTTTCTTTTTTTTGGTTGTTTGTGTTAAATGCACCACATTCCTTCCTACCTCACATATGCTGTTCCCTCTGCCTGGACTGTGCTCTTCTCTGCTTGTTGCTCTCCTTCTCTTAGATCTTCCAGATGTGACCTCCCTCAGTTGACTTGCCTGATTCTATCCCAGACTAAGTTGAGCCCCTGCTCCACACTCCACACCAACATGACAAAGGACATTTGTCACCATTCTGTCAGACTATCTTGCCAAACTGTAAACTCCCTAGGGCAAAGAAGAGAACTCTCTTGTTCAGATCTTTATCCCAGTATTAGCACAGTGACAAAAACTTTGTAATAGTTCATGAAAAAAAGGGAATAAATGGCAAAATGAATGATAAAAATATATTACATAAAGAAATAAAGGCAATTAGAGTACAAACTTCCAGTTACGAGTATGTCAAAAAAAAAAAAAAGGAGTCGGATTATGGGAGGTGTCATATTGTGAATATGTGCTGACAATAGAAATATGAAAATCTCCAAAAAAAAGAAATATGAAAATCAAGCCACATGTTAATTTTAGATTGTGTAATAGCCCCATTAAAAATTTTAAGTTATTAATTTTAATAATACTTTAATCCTATGTATCCAAAATATTATTTCAACATATAATTAATTAAAAACCTAATGAGGCTTTTTACTTTCATTTAAAAACAAACAAACAGAAACCAAAAATGAATATGTCACCGAGATGAAAAGTAGAGAACAGAGAATCTAGTCAATATGTATATAGTGGCAATATATGATAATAACATTGTTTGGTGACAGATGGTGCCTACACTTATCAGGGTGAGTACAGAGTAACGTATAGAATTATTGAATCATTATTGCACACCTGAAACTAATATAACCCTGTATGTTAATTATATATCAATTAACAGAAATATCACACTAATGGCAAAAAAAATAAACTTATTATTTTTTGGTATGTGTTCCTTATAAAGTAATTCTAGGTTAAAACATCTTGTCTCAAACTGTTATTTAAAAGGTAGAGAGACATTTAAAATAGCATAACAAAAAACATAATAGTAAACAGAATTCTAAGTATTAATTACCAGCCATCAATAAGACTAATCCCAAGCTTCAGAAATAAACAAATGCTTACAAAATTAAAAAAATCTATAAATTAAAAAAGTCTATAATCTTTCATGTTGCATTATTATAGTCAATTATTTCAAATCACTTTAAAAATAAGAAAACACACCAAAGGCATCTAATGTTTTTACATGCCAAATGTTTGAGACCAACTGTTCATGTGAATGCCTTTGATATGAAAAAAGTGTGAATTATACCAGATTTTAGACATTCAAGTGCATATATTTATTCAAGCATTCCTTCTCTGAACAAATATTTATTGAAAGCCTGCTCTGTGACAGGGAACTTCCTAAGGTCTGAACATCACATATAATAATAAAGTTTCTGGTCTCAGTAACTGGGTGGATGGTGGTGCTACTGAGATGGGAAAGACTAGGGAGGGGCTGATTATGGCAAAATAAAAATACTTTTAATAAATTAAAAGCATTATGAAAGCACACATTGTTGATTAGTATTTATTTTTGTTACTTCTTTTTGGAAGCCAATATCTTAACAAAATAGCAAGAAAATTAGAGTCAACAGTCCTGAAAACAATGTCAGAAGACCAGAGATCTACTTGTAGCCGATTGCCCTGAGCAAAAAACTCCCTTTCTTTCCTTACATTGCTCATTTATAAAATAAGGTCGAAATGTCATATAAGATCTCTTCTGGCTTAAAAATGTTATTAACTATTTGAGCCTAAACTCTATAAATGCATGAACATTCTCTGAGTGCAGAAATCTAGATTCCATACATGTACTCAATTTTCATGAGAGTTTGGAGGGTTTTGAAGAGAATGATTAAGCAAATGCAAATATAGAGTGCCCTTGACCTAGCAACTCCACTGCTAGGTGCTTTCAGCAGCCTAGCAAGTTATGGGACACACTTTTGTGTCTATCTCAATAGCAAAATGAAACTCAACTTCATTCACTTACAGATAAGTTCCTTGTGTTGGTCTGTAAAGCACAAAGTTGTTGCTTTAAAAGGAAATGTAGGGGGAGAAAAGCTAGTTATGTATTAACATCATATTCTCAAAACTAAATATTTTAAATCACCTCTCCACCCAAGAGAAATGAAAAATATAGGCTCACGGAAAAACCTGTATGTAAATGTTTATGTAGCATTATTCATAATCACCAAAACCCAGAAACAACCCAAATGTCCATCAGCTGGTGAGTGGATAAACAGACTGTAGTACATTCACATGATGGAATACTAGACAGCTGTGAAAATAACCAAACAGCATGGGTAAATCTCAAATGCATTATGTTAAGTGAAAGAATCTAGACTCAAGGATTACAGACTATTTAATCATTTTATATAATGTTCTAGAAGAGGCAAAATTATGGAGACAGTGAACAGATCAGCAGTTGCCCAGGGTTAGGATAGTGGAGAGGATGACCACAAGGTGTGGCAGAAAAGAATATTACCCTCATTATAGTGATTTTATATAACTCTCTTCATTTGTTACAACTTGTAGAACTGTTCACCAAAAACAGTGATTTTTCCTGCTCGCATATTTGTTTTAATTCTGAGAAAAAATATAATGTATTCCAAGAGATATTGTAGCATGCACTTGTACTGAGTTACAAATGGCAAGTGAAAGGCTGGATCAGAGAAAGAGCAATATCATGGAACCCAATGCTAAGTCAGAATCAACATACAATCTCACTAATTCCATGGCCTCTTTTCCAGGAAAGCTGGCATCAATAAATTAGCATAGTTCAGGGAAAAATGCATATTTATTAAGGAAGCATACATTAAGGACTCTGTGGGTTAAAAACCTCTTTGGGAGAGAGGAAAACATGTGTCGATCAGCAGTTCACTGAAGCCTGCTGAAACCACAGGGACCAGTGAGGCTGGGGAGGATTCACTGTTAGAAATCACTCCCATGGCAATGGCAGATTGATTGCATCTACAAGAGAAGCATCAACATTCTAAACCAGAAAACAAAGTGATGTGCGAAATACAAATTAAGTTTCATCTCCGTATCCATCCTCAAACACATGAACACAACAAGCCTGCATAGAGCTGCAGAACTGAACAAGAAAGGCAAGGCTTCCACAGAATCATCTGTGTTGAAATGCTGACCCCTTGTGTCTATAAAACATTAAATCATGTGATTCTGTGCTTAAACACTTGATCTGGTTTTTTAGCTGCATTTGTGTAACAATGAAGGAACCAATACAAACAAATTTCAAATGTAATTCAGCCTGGGAAATCATGCTTAGCACAGAAAACATACGTCAGGTGTCATCCTGTCACATCAGTCTATCTGCCATCCCCAAAGAGGTTATTCTAGGTACTACTCACTTGTTCCATTTCTCCTAGGAAGGATATGGTCTTCAGAAGCAAAATAATCCAGCATATCCCCACAAAACCAAGCAAAAATAAATGAGGACATAAAGGAAAAGCAGAATATGATGGATTCCTCAGTAAGTCACAGTCCACTTGTTGGAATATTTACCCTGCCTGCTACCTAGGTTTCACTCATTCAAATTCCTTTTGTGATATATGGGCCACCACTCGCTTCCATGGATAAGACATGATTTACTTCTCACACTATTTGATATCTTATTTAGCCTTGGAGGAATGAGGAGATTGATATTTAAAAAACAACTTACTGGTTCATGAGAAAAAATTCACATTGGAAAAAGTTTTCAAATGTTTCATTTGCTCATCCATTCATTAACGCAGTTAAATACTGACTACATGCCAGGCTGTACAAGAATATCCTTACTTACAGGCTGTACAAGAATATCCTCATCTCAACCACCACTACCTTTCTACATAATTGCCTCCCGTCAGAAACTGTGTGTGTAAATCTTCCTGTAGCTTTAGGGCATGTTGTACTGTCTTCAATATTGTCCTTTGCTCCATCTTCCAATCATCTGCTTTAAAGTTATCCCTCTGGCCATGCAGGGCTATTCGTGCTAACAAGGTCACAAAAGTAAACGTAAAGTCATAGAGAAGTGAGAGTTTCAGCCCAAAGCCTTTAGCATGGATGTATTGAGCATTGGTTTATCTAGGTGCTGGGATAAAATGTTTGATCATAGCTAAAGCAGTATCTTTTGTACATCACACTACTGTTTTCTGCACCACTAAGGAAAATAATGCCGATTCAACTACAGCAATGCCTAAGAATGATAGTCCTGTGGCTTTGACATTTATTTTATATATTCTCAGGGATTTAGCAATTTCTTCTGCTTTCGAATGCAATGCTTAGCAAGTTACAGGCCACATTTTTCTGTGTATCCCAGTAGCAAAATGAAACTCAGCTTCATCTACTATTGGGCAGCTCCTTGTGTAGGTGCTATAAAGCATGCAGTTGTGGCTTTAAAAGGAAATGAGGAAAAGAAAAAAAAAAAAAAAGCCTGTTAAGTATTAACATAATTTTGAAACTAAAGGATATTTTAACTTCCCATCAGAAACTCCCCTCTAAAAAGGAAGAAAGGAACTTATTTCAGAATACAAGCCAGAACTTTAAACCCAAAACATTTAGCTTCATTTTTTAAAAAATGAGTAAGTTGTCCTTACTTTCTCATTTTTCCATGGATAAAGAATTTATTTTAGCCAGGTGCCAGTACTCTGAGGGTCACTTGGAAAATTGCAATCTAGAGCTGAGGTCTCCACGTTTTTTTGCTCATGCTTCCCTCAAGGAATCTTTAAAATCTATATGTCTTATTTTTAAGATGAGATCAGCACTTTTCACAATCATATCATTTAAACAACTATAAACTATGTATGGGGGTATTGTAAATGTTGCTATTTAAAAATAAAACTTTTATCCTGGCTTGCTTTTAAAATACGGAATGGCAATCATTCTAGGAAGAAACTATTTGCTTCTATACCAAATGTAAGCTCCATTGCACTACTCCCACACCTTTCTGCATACACAATAACGTTTTGTTTCAGTGCTTAATGACAATACCTTAATTTTAAAGACATTTTAGATGTCAATGAAATCCATTTGTGCAGTACCAAAAATCCATCCAACTCATGAAGCAACAATAACTTGAATAACTAGGACCGGGTTCCTCCAAACTTGGGCCTTTGCAGCATGACCAACAATAACTGTGGAACATATGCCAATTTCAGAGATGTGGAATTCCTTAGAATTGAGAAAATGTGGTTGGGTGACTTCAGTGAGAGGGAGACATGTGGGTAGTATAAGTAGAGCTGATCCATGCTAACTCGTGAGAGACGGAATTCAGCTCTTCTTTATGAGGCTAGCTGCCTTTGGCCGTTTTAGAATTAGGATCCAGCCCTTAAAGAGACTCCACATACCTCAGACGTGGGCCTGCTTAGAAGAAGGCAGGCGGGAGGCGCCAGGCAGCAACAGGTCTCCTTGGGACAGTGGTTCTCCCAGTATGATTCCCAGACCAGCAGCCCCAGCCTCATTTGGTCACTTGCTTGAAATGTGGATTCTCAGCCCCAACCCAGGCCTGTTGAATTCTGGGAATGTGTCCGGCACACGATGTTTTTAATAAGCCTTCCAGGTGATTTCCATGCAAGCTAAAGTCTGAGAACCACTGCCTCTGGGAAACTCCAAACCAAAGATTAAAAAAAGCTTAAGTCATTCTGTGCATTCTCTTTTTGTTAATCCATTTGTTTAGAAAGCCTTATTTAAATATCCAGGCTTTTCTCTGGTATCCTCAGAGGAAATAAGGAAGGGAGCCTATGTTCATGCTTGAGGCCGAATGTCCTGCAGGGCTCACCTGGGGCACTGTAAGAGGCAGCAGCTGCAGTTAGTGAAAGTCCCCAAGAGGAAGAAGAATCTTGGAGAAAAAAGAGCCTTGGTTCCAACTTGGCTTCACTTGGAGAGTCATTACACTATCACTCCCGATTGTGAAACTTAGGAGATGTTAGGTGGTTTTTCCTGAAACACTGTCTTCTAAGGCGAAGGTAATGTGGAGTTGGGGCAACGGTTTAGTCTCACTAAACCATATTGTGAGAAAGTTCTTCCCTTTTCAATTTCCCTACACTCCTCAGTATGTCTAGAGAAAGTCTCCATTTGGTGTCTTTAACACATCTTTAACACTTTACCAAAAAAGAAAGAGAGAAAGGAGAGAGAGAAAACAAAAACAAAACAGAGAAAGCCTTAGGCTCAGTGCCCTGGCAAACTCCAGCTTTTAGCTAGAATTCAATAATACTGTCTTGTTTTCACTACTATTTCTTTTTGTGGTTATCACTTATTGTGGCAGGGGATGCTGGTTTCCTATCTGAAGCCATCATCTAAAAGTTTCATTTACCGAAAGTTTATTTGAGTGAAAGGTGCCCCATTTATTAAAAAAAAAATGTCATGTTACAGTAGAGATAGTTGCAGATATAGTGTGTAAAAAGGAACCACTGGATTAAGGACAGCTGTGGGCTGTTACTCTGGCACTTAAACTAATGAGACTTCCAACTCGGCTCCTCTTTTCAAACAGACAATTGGTATTTCTAACCCAGCCTTCAGGCTGGCTTTCAGTAAACCATAGACATACATACTACCTGGAGCTCTAGTCAATCAGTTATAACAGTTGATTTAAACCAATAGCAACAAAACAAAAACAAAAACAAAACAGAGACAGACAAAGAATGTCAAACAAGAGGAGACTGTGACCAAGATTTTTAGAAAACCATTTTTAAGTTAAAAACTTGAATTATGGGATGTCTGGGTGGCTCAGTGGTTGAGCCTCTGTCTGTGGCCCAGGGCGTGATCCCGGGGTTCTGGGCTCGAGTCCTGCATCAGGCTCCCTATAGGCAGCCTGCTTCTCCCTCTGCCTATGTCTCTGCCTCTCTCTCTCTCTCTGTCTCCCCTGAATAAATAAATAAAATCTTAAGAAAAACTTAAATTATGGTAAACTACTTTTTCTAATGACAAGAGGACAAATAGGAAGGCACAACTCTCTCCATTACTAGTAGCAATTAAAATGCAAATAATTCCCACCGAGAATCATGATTATTTACATGCTGTGCACAAATTATCCTCCTGTATATAACCTTGTAAGCATTTGGGTTGAAAATATGGCTTTATTAATCCTACAGTTAGGATTTCTCTACTGCACTATTTTTGTCTTTTCATTTTTAAAATAGATTTTATTTATTTATTTATTTATTTATTTATTTATTTATTTAAGAGAGAGAGAGCAAGCACATAGGTGAATCAGGGGAGGAGCGGAGAGGAAGAGAGAATGAGGGGGAAAAATCTCAAGCAGACTTCCCGCTGAGCACAGAGCTGACAGGGGGCTCGATCTCAGGACCCTGAGATCACAACCTAAGTGGAAACCAAGAGTCCAATGCTTGACCAACTGAGCCACCCAGATGCCCCTTGTTTTTCATTTAAATGTATCTTAAATATACTCACTAATGCTTCCCAGGGCATAAGTGATGATTATAGCTTTTGGGTACAAATTACTGACTACTCAGGGTCCATTTTCATTCTGCATAAGGTTCAGCATACACAGTTACAGCTGTAGTGTAAGTTAATTTCTAATTAGAAGATCATCATAGCACACATTTCATAGAATCTGAAGCAAGTCTTACATGCCTACTGGTTTGGAAGATATGAAAGTTCTCATAAAGCCAGGTAAGTAATAATAGAAGGGGGTACGAACATCCTTCTTTGAAGTGTGATGCTTCAGTGCGGACACAGGTTACGCAACTAGAGCTCTCTGGGCAACCAGAGAGGCTTTGACCAGATTCGTCTCTTCAGCCCTTTTCTCCTACTGGGATCCAATAACCACCCAAGTAAATAAACATGCCATGAATGTCACTGGATTTCAGAGCCTATTAGGAGCCAACAAGCTGATTCAATCCTTACCAACAATCCACGGTTCCAGAGATTCAGAGCCAGGATCATTGAGTTACTAACTCATTAAAAATTAACAGAAATAAAAATTGAACCAGACTAGGGCAACTCAGGACAAAGAAGAAAAACGTGTTAACCACCAGAGGGGGTTGAGGGCAGGAGCCAGCTGCTTTTAGCATCAAGCTCTACAAAAAGAGCTGAAATGGAGCTGTTTGCCAGAGGCTCGGAGAGATAAAGGTGGGCTCCTGCAGAAAATGTTCCACATCCTGGGAAGTAAACAGCACAAATTAGATAATACTGTGCCCTCATTTAATTGTTGCCATTCTGTGTTGCAAAATATAACCTCAAGGCAAATAGCAAAGACATACCTTGCCTGAATTTCCTTCTTTTTCTTCAGACTGCTTACAAGGTAAGGTCTTGCCCAGTCATCTTTTCCTGTTCCATAACCAATTGCCATAAAGTCTTTCTGTGATGTTTCCCCAGTTAAAAGGCCATGAGTTTGGGCAAGACTGTAAGTGGCCAGGGGTGAAAGACAGGATCCCACTGCACAGAACTGGAGGTGTTTTTCCCTTTCTGCCTATGGCCTCCTTACCTGTCTCCATCACGAACCTGGGGAGGCTTCCCACAGGGTGGCTCACTGTATCTACCAGTCAATCACAAGACCCACCTCAGCTCTCCCCCAAAGACAAAGACTAGTGTGACTCCATCTGTATTTCACAAGTGTAGCTGTATAATTTGTCTACCTGCCTGTGACTTCAGGTACTCTTATTACTTAAACTCTGAGGCTGTGCCCAAACATGGCTTTGTTTCTTGAAATCTGGATTCCACTCTACTTTGGGATCTTCCCCAGGTCACTGTGTGGTTTTATCTTGTCACTCCACTCTTCCATCTCCCATCTATAATGTGTGATGTTATGACCAATAATTAGGAGATTTAATTGGTTTCAGGCTAGTCTTCTCAAAATTCCTTGCTGGAGGCACAGTCTTGAAATGAGGAATGAAGGGAGGGAAGAGACTTTTAACAGTGTCCATATCCTTCACAAAACCCCAATGAGGAAGTTTTTGTTATTCATACTGTTTTTACATGTTGGTTCCATTTTATAGATACCAACATCAAAGGCACCAAGATGTTTGAAGGATTTTCCTAGGATAATATGTTACCATATTCACTTGACACTACGTGTTCAAAAGCTTCTGTTTGTGCTCTTCTCATATATACTATTCAAATCAAGATGTATAGCTAAAAGTATTTAGCAGTGGTATCTGGCAGTAGTCAAAAACTTTAATAATCACCATGAAAGCCAGAGACCTGGCCTTCATTATTTTGGCAAGAATTAGGAAAGATGTTTTATAATATTTTTGCTCAAGTAATAGTTTTTATTTCCAAGTTAAGTGCATATTCTGTTGCTGCTTATGAAATTTAGCAGCGTGTCCATGGGCAAGTTTGTGGCCAGGCAGTCTGAGCAGCCTTCACTGCCATAACACACACAAAATGAAGCCTTGTAAAAGAGCAGAATAGCACATGGATGAAGACAGAAACAAAGACTTGGCCTTGCCAAAGTCCAAAGGTCTGGGCGAGAATGCCAGGAGCCAAATCCCTAGGGTACAAACAACCAGGCAGTAGGTCTCCCAGGAACAGGATGTTCTGCTGCATTTCCAATTACCCTGGCCTCTGGGCAGGGCATCTGCTGCTCATAATGCACCCTCCTCCCCAGGGCTCACCTTTAGGAAGAGCAACAGGATATACCTCAGAAAGAGCAGCAAGGCCAGCCACCAAATCACATTTCTACATATTGAGAATTCAGTCTCTTTTGACTCAGTCTAAGAGAGCCGTTTTCTGAGAGAGAAGTGATATGAATAACTTTGCTCCCTCCAGACTCAGCATTCAGTAGTTTTCATCATCTAAATATACAGTTAAGTCTCACGATTTACTTATATTGTGACCACGCATGGTGGAATTTAAAGTTTTATTAACATATAGTAAATCAAGATCATAAAGGAAGGGGGAAGGGGAATAAAGAATAATAAGTGAAGCAAACCCCAGAGAGGGCAAAGTAGCATGAGGTAGCATATGGCATTAAGTCATAAATTAGAGAATCCCATAGCAGCAAGCAAAGAGTCTTACCTTAACAATATTTGAAACCAAAGTTTGAAATGCATCTGAAATATGAGAGCAAGATAAAACTACATCCTTTTTTAAAATTGATTTATACTTTTTTTTTACTTTTTTTTTTTTTTTTGTATTTTCAGCCTAACACTTGTAAGATGATGCTGAGAATTTTTTAAAATATTTATTTATTTATTTTGGTGGGGGATGGGTAGAGGGAGACGGAGAGAGAGAATCTTCAAGCAGACACCCTGCTGTGTGCAGAGTCCATCATAGGGCTTGATCCCAGGACCCCGAGATCATGACTTGAACTGAAATCAAGAGTCGGTTGCTCAATTGACTGAACCACCCAGCTGTCCCGATGAGAATTTCTTAATGATTAGGATCTAACAACTATTGGGCCACAACTCCCAGGGATAAAAATATGGACACTGTTAAAAGTCTCTTCACTCCCTTCATTCCTCATTTCAAGACTGTGCCTCCAGCAAGGAATTGTGAGAAGACTAGGCTGAAACCAATCCCCTCCGGCACCACACACACACATATTTTTAAAGGGTTCCCTAGCTATGAAATCATAAGAAAGAATTTCGGGTAAAAATGTCTTGTATGTATTCAAAATGTTTGGGAGAGTCTCTTAGGTGGTATCTTCCAGATAATGCCCACAGGACTTTGTGAAGTTATAGATTGTAACTTGATGAAGAGAGAGGTAAAGTGATTGGCTTGATGTCAGAAATCAGATCCAAAGATACCTAGATCTGTAACTGAAAAAGATTTTGTCTATTTAGGTTGCTGGTCTCCTAACACAGCAGGACAGTTTTGAACTTGGCAGGATCTTTCATCTAAGGACATGGATGCCAAGGAAGGCATTAACATTCCACTGTACAGGAGCGGTACTACAAGCATAGTATACAGATGTGGTTCCCTCCATGACAGGAGATTCGCCCGATGTCCCAGATTCCTCCACGCATGGCTAGAGTCATAAGAATGCAGACCTCTTGTCTCCCAGCTAGTGTGTTTCAGGCTTTGTGGCATCTTCCTCTCAGTGTGACTATGAGCACACATGGCGTCCTAATTATTTTTCCCCTTCTCTAACATACTAAGAAATTCTAAGGAACCAACTGCCACTGTAAGATAATAAATATAATTTTACCTATCATCAATCATTATTATATAGATATATAGAGATCATAGTTGGCTGTTATCATTAAACAAAAAAAAATTTTCTTTTCTTTGTTGCAAATAGGGGAAGGAAAATCAGGCTAAAGGGGTTTTACACCAGAACCTTATGGAAAATTAAAGAGTATGTGTATGTGTGTGTGTGTATGATTCATTTCTACTTTCATACTGGAATAGATTCTTGGAAACCCCAGAGTAAATTTTACTTTTAGCTCAGTTTCATTTTCAGGTTTTCATGGTATAAGTGCTAACCTCCTCCATTTAAATTGAAACCTCAAATGTTTTCCAAATTTCTTTTCAAATACTTTTCATTTAACTTCCTAAGATCAAACATAAACATGTAACTTCTGTAAAAAAGCTCTGAGCCTAGTGCCTTGCATAGACTTAGTGTATGATTAATACTTCCTGATACTTCTAATTTACTCCTAAAATATACCTTCTGATAATTCAGTTTTGTGAATGGGATCTCGCACACCTTGATTAACAAATGAGAGATCTAAGTTTGCAGGCATTAATGGGTGAACCAGGACTGGAACTTGAGTCCCTTAACTCCAAATCAAATGCTCTTTGAGGTGCATCGTGTATTTTCTCCCCAAACACTATTATTGAAGCTGATTGAAAATGTGTGAATCAGAATTAGTCATCTGGAAAAGCACATTTTGGACAAATGGCAGTAATAGTGAAGGTCTTATTATAAAATTTACTTTACTTGAGAAACTGCAGAATGCTTTAATATTTTGGATTTGTTATGTTCCTTCCCTGGGAGCCACCTCTAGAGGGCAGTGCACTCTTCATAACAGATAGATTCTCTGGGGTTTAGAGGAACTCCCTGGAGTGAAAACCTAAAATGTTTGACATACTTATTAAGAGCTTTAAATCAAACAGGACACACAAATATCTAAGGTCCAGTACCCTTTCTGGACTCGCAGGAGAGAAAGACATTGAAATAAGTATGTAGCTTTGGCCTTTTCTCTTCTTTCCTCCTTCCCCAAACTGAAACGCTCTAATACTAATATAAAATGAACTTGAAGCTTCCCTTATAAGACCAACCTAATGCTCTGAAGTAAAACATTTACATTTAAAAGCAGAAGCAAAAAAAATGGGGGGGGGGGGGAATGGGATGTGTGCAGAAAACTACTGCTAGTTGAGCATTGTTGGAGTCTGAGTGGAAGGAACCAAGGCCTAAGAAGCAGACAAGAGAGTCCCAGAGAGGGCCATGCATGCTAGGCAAGGAAGTTGTACTTCCTCATATAGAATCCGGGAAGCCATGGAATGGCTTAGCAGAGATGGGCAGGGTCAGATTTGTGTTTTATATGGATCATTTGGGTGGCTCTGGGAAGAGCAGAATGGAGGGGAACAAGGCTAGAAACCAGGACACTGCTTAGGAGGCTGTTGCATTGCCCATGCAATCAAACGTACATTTGACCTAGGGTAACAGTGGTAAGAGGGGCATGGAGAGGATGGTTTTGAGAAACCGATAGGAAAAGGAACCATGGGCATGTAATGCTCAGTTGGATGAAGAGAGTGAGGAAGAGAGAAAAGTCAAGGCTCACATTTTTAGAAACAAAATTTTGTTTATTTATGAGAGAAAGAGAGAGCGTCATGCACATGCAGCAGGGGAGGCAGAGGGACAAGCAGATTCCCTGCTGAGTGGGAGGAACCCAACTCTGGCCTGCAGGCTGGATCCCAGGACCCAAAGATCATGACCTGAACCGAAGTAAGATACTTAACTGACTGAGCCACCAAGGTGTCCCAAGGCTCACATTCTAAAGAAGGTAAAGAGAGGTGAAACACTAAATAAAGATTGAAGTTAGAGGGAAGTACTACGCAGTTTTTGTGAAATCAAATCTGAAATAGCTAAAGATTACTCAAGTGAAGGTGCCTGAAAGGTAATAGAGTTGGTGAGTCTGAAGCTTGAGGGAAGAAATCTGAGTTGGAGATTAAATTAGAGAATCATTAACATACAGGTGGTAGTTGAACCCCTGAGAGTGGATAAATTCACCCAACAAGAGTCAATAGTGAGAAGAGCAGTGAGCTGAAAACAGACACCTGGGAGCACTAGTGTGGAAATGGTGGATAGAGTGAGGAGCCCATGGCTGAGAAGGAGCAGAAACAAATGAGACAAACTGGGAAAGTATATTACTTCAAGAATATAGGCATTTTCGGGGCATATAATCAACATTGCCAAAGGACTCCAAGTATATAGAGACACAAAGGAAAAAAGGGCCATTGGATTTTGTAATTACAAACATACTAGTGGCCTTAATCGGAGAAGAAGCAGGAGATGCAGAGTGAATGCATGGACCATAAAGTGGTCACACTGAGTACAGGTCACTCCTTTTAGAAGTTTGGATAACAGGAAAGAAGATATGGGACATGTGCCAGGGGACATGAGTTCCAAGGTAGATTTCTTTTCCAGTGAATGGGAGGGAGCCAAATATGCTTATATTCTGAAAGGAACACACTCCTGCAAGAGGGAAGAATGAAGTTTCAAGAGGGGGGATGGTCATGGAGCCTGGTTTTGGCAAGTGAAACTGGTCCGGCCCAGAACAGAAGGGGGGCACCACATCTTCTCAGACTGGAGAAGGAAAATGAGGGGTGTGGGAGCAGTTCAATTTGTAGGTATAGAGGAGGCAAGGAATCGAAGGAGCTCATACTCAATTGCCTCTGTAGCAGGATAATTTATTGAGGTTTTTTTTTTTTTATATTACTCTTATTACTCTAGTAGTCTCCAATGAATGAACAAGTCAGCCTTTGTGTTGTGTTTTCCTGGTCTTGCCTGGACGGGCTAGAATGACTTCTGTGCTTCTGCGGCAGAAAGCAAGTTTCTCGGATACCAGGAGGGCAGCTTCTTTATTTTAGGCTTTCCTTTGAGGCTGTTATTTAATTGGGATTCTACAAATGGTCATTAAACTTCTGTGTGACTGTGTTCATACCTAAGGAAGTAGAGGTAGAGCTGGTATTGAGGTTGAAAAGGCTGAGTGACAAGACCATGGAGGTGACTTTTTTGGAATGGAGAAAGGGGCCAGTGGCAGCAAGTTGTCCAAGCAGCTGAAGGCCAGGCCATTCCTTGAAGCACAGCAGGATCTCTGAAGAGGTAGCATATGGTTGTCAGGGGTCCCAAGCTGTCCTGAGCTCCCCAGTCATGAGATCTGGGCCACCACAGCTGAATTGGGCCAGGGCTAGAGTGAGCTTGGGGATTAGAGACTCCAGCCGCATAATGGTCCATTCAGGCCCAGAAAATAGACAACAAAGCAGTGACCATGATAGACTGGAGAAGGAATGTCTCTCTCAATTTTTTTGGACTGAACAATCCTCCTGGGATTCCTGACAGCCCTTGGAGAGAACAGGCTCCAATAATAAATTCTACTGAGTGCTGCCACTCTTGAGAGAGAATTTTGAACTTAAATTATTTTTTTTAAGTGTAATATGGGGCAGCCTGGGGGGCTCAGTGGTTTAGCGCCGCCTTCCACCCAGGGTGTGATCCTGGAGACCCGGGATCGAGTCCCACATCGGGCTCCCTGCATGGAGCCCACTTTTCCCTCTGCCTGTGTCTCTGCCCGCCCCCTCAATCTCTATGTGTCTCTCATGAATAAATAAATAAAATTTTTAAAAAAATAATAAAGTGCAATATGACATTCTTGCCCCAGAGTATCATGGAGAACCTTCATTCCAACACATGTCTATTTTCTTGACAAGACAGAGAGTTTGCTAATAGTAGGGAGAAAATGGGATGAATGTTGAATTGAATGTTTGAGACACATAGAATCGTTCTCTAACTGCTGAGCCTTTAGATTTATGCAAAGGAAGTTGATACTAGAAGAGACCTACTGAACTCTCTAGTCTAGACTTTGCTGTGTCTCTTCTACACGTATGTTTTATAGACAAGAAAGCTCAGAGAAGCTAAGGGTTGTATCTAAGGCCACACAGCATAGTAGAACTTCAGCCTGTCTTCCCTCATCTACCCTCAGTTAAAGCAGTCGCCCTTTCCAGTACACATCAGGGAGACCCCTGGGCTCTACACACCCCCTTATCCACAGCTATTATAAGCACAGAGGCTTCCCTGACTTCAGGTCTCAGCACAAAAGGTAGGACCAGTCCAGGCAGTCCAGCTTCCTTCTCACAGCTGACTTCCAGCAGCAGGACAAAGGCTTTGAACTTGGTCCTGGGCCCCACCTGACATCAGGAGGCTACCCTTGCCAGAACCAGGCAGATGCAGGGCTCAGCTGTTCAGGGCGCAGAGAGGAAGGTTGAGGACAGAGAATCCCAAAGGACAAGGCCCCAGAGTTTCCCATTCTGGCACTTACAAGAAGGGAACTGAGGCTTAGGAGAAGCCCAGATACTCACACACAGACCTAGGGAATCTAAATCAATAGGAAAAGCCTGATCATTCTGGTTTTTGTTTTTCCAAGCTCCTTTTCCAAACATATAGCTCCTCTTCAGACTGTGCAGAAAATGGCAAACACCTCTCTGTATTAAAATCCCCACCAAGAACACCCTGTACAGGTCACTGTAGCTTGGGCACACACTGAGTCCTGGAAGTGCTGACAGAGGCAGAGGAACCCTGTGTTCCTGCCTCATGTTCACTGGCCACTCACCACTCCACGCTGAGGAAGGGGGAGGGAAAAGCAGGACTCTACACTTAGCAGAGTGATGGGATGCTAATGGGATCAAGGCATGGCAAGGTGGGAAGCTATAAAAAGACCAGGGCTTCCCCTATAAAATTGGCAGCTGAAGCCCCAGGTCCTTCAGGGGAAGGAGGGCAAACAACAGTGACCAAAGCAGAAATCCACACTGTGAGTGCTGGTGGCCAAAAGGAAACCATGTGACTGAAGCCAAAGGCTCAGATGGGGTCCAAGCCAGGAGACCAGGTGAGGTGGGGAAGGAGAAAACAGGCTGGGCGGAGCCAGCGAAGGTCCACATCAGTTTGCTGTGTAAGCTGGCTAAGTTTGTGGATTCTCATCTCCCTGATTTGTCCCTGGAAATAAAACCACTCCATTGCTTTGAGTTCCTAGAGTTCCACGTCCTGACTCCATCTCCAAGTCAGAACCTACCTATAAGCCAGAATTTCTAAGATCTCCAAGAGACCTGGGCATCTCCAAGGAGGGTAAATACATTCTGAGTGCAAAATGATTTTGAAGGCATACAATAATTTTTATACTCCTAGTTATACGTTTGTTTTTACAGTCACTTAAGAGTTATAAGCAATATTAATTTTCCCCTTTATTTTTTTAAAGATTTTATTTGAGAGAGAGAGAGTGCAGGAGCATGGAGGAAGCCAGGGGTGGAAGGGGAAAGAGGCAGAGGCAGAGAAAGCAGCAGACTCCTTGCTGAGCAGGGAGCCAGACACTGAGGGGCTTGATTGTAGGACCCTGAGATCATGAACCTGAGCAGAAGGCAGACACTTAAGCAACTAAGCCACCCAGGCGCCCCCTAATTTTCCCTTTATGACACACAAAGGAATTCACTCAAGTTAAAAAAAAAAAAAAAAGGTCTGAGTCAATTTAGAGAAAACGATTCTGACAAAATTTTGAAGGTGATATATAACAACTGAAATCTGGGAAATGCTGTCCAGGATCCTCCCAAACAAGGAGAAATGTCAGCTGCAGTCAGTTGTGTCTCGCTCTAAGCATGAAGCAAAAACTCAAGGTTTGAAGCATCATGTTATAATAAACAGTGTGAATCCTCCTGCCCTGTGTAGATATCCTGGAAGTTTGTTTTTCTTTTGTTGGAAGTTTGTTTTTCTTTTGTTTTGTTTGTATTTGGGAGCTCTTTGGTGGTCTCTTGTTCAAACTCCTCAGACAGGAGTACTTTTTTCCTCCCTTTTTGTATTTAGGGGGACTCAGACCTCCTCTATCCCAGGTCACTCACAAAGATAGTGATTAGAAGAGCCATGAAGGGCTTCTGGTTCCTAACAAAGGCCTCCTACAAAGAAAATGGCAAAGTGTAAGAAGTGACTGTTCCACCTGTTTCCAATGACATGTTGTATGCCAAATAGGAAGGTCACATTAATTTGCATATATGACGTAAGATAATCTTTGGCCCACAAATGGTTATGCCTGCATCTTTCTTCTTCATTTCTTTATCATTTACGACTGGAAAAGCCCAGTTAGATGAGGATTTAATGCATAGTGATCTGTGCATTGAAAAGCCTTCCACATCTGTGACATTTCTGTCTATAAACCCAACCAGGCAGAGCTGGTTAACTTGGTTCAGTGCTCAGATAAAGTTGACATTAAATTGAACTTCAATAAAAAGAAAATGACATTGTCAATGCAATTATTTCCTTAAAGTATATCCTTTGTTTTAGGTAGTTTCTCTCAGAAGAAAATTAATAAAAGCAAGAATTAGACCTACTGCGTGGCTGATAAATATGCAGAAATAAAGAAAATAAGCTACCATGGGGCATGAGATGATCCAACTGAAAAGTGAAAACATGAGTGATTTGGTATTTTGTCTGAAAGAATTGAATTTTCTTTCAATAAATTGACCAAGTTTATTAATGCTTTTGGTATAGTCTCTGCCCACCTTTCCTGGTTGCATGGTTTGGAAGTGGGGATCCCACAAAACTTCACTCTGTCAACTTCTCCTACCTCTTCCTACAGCCTGGTTTTATGGGGTTCCACATGTAAGAAAGAGAATGACAATGAGGCAAGTGACCTCACAGAAAGAGAACTACAAGTGGAGATACTAGAACCGAGTTTTAGTTACTCTCCAATTTATGACTGAAAGTTTTATATTCTGGGGCAAGTCATTACATCTGCCTGGTCCTCAGTTTCCTTATGCGTAAAAAAGATAGTAGGACTCCTGATTATGGAATCTTTTTTTTTAAGGTAATTTTTCTCAACAATTTATTAGAAGAAATCATAATCAACTTAGAGCAATTTGTATCTTTTTTTTTTAAGATTTACTTATTTATTCATTCAGAGAGAGTGAGGGAGAGGCAGAGACACAGGCAGAGGGAGAAGCAGGCTCCATGCAGGGAGCCCGATGTGGGACTCAATCCTGGGTCTCCAGGATCACACCCCGGGCCGCAGGTGGTGCTGAACTGCTGATTATGGAATCTTCACCAGATTCCACAGAGTCTACCTAAAACTTCTAAAATAAAATGCAACAATGCAGTGATTACATAATTTCACTTTTCTCGGGGAAAATCCATTTTTTTCATGTGATTTGAAAGTGTAAACAACCAAGGTCTTAGATGACTTTTAGGGTCACTTCCTGATCTCCTGTTTTATTATTGCAATAGGCAGAGACTCATAGGAAGCAATAAACAGGCATGGATCAGAATGACAGATGACAGACATAGAAGTTACTGCTGTCTCTATTCCTTCAGCAATGCTGAGCACCTATGGATTTTTAACCTATTCTCCAAGTCAACTCCAGGGTCTACACACCCATAAATGATGGGCTACTTCCCCAGAAGAAGGGAATCCTGTGTACAGAATGCAAGGTGTACCACACTCGTTGTTACTAAATAATAAAAGAATTTTTGGACATTCACACATCAGATTTGCATGACTCCTGCCACGTATTATTTCCATTAGCTTTATTGGAAAGGAAAATCCTTCATGACTCTATCAAGTGAAGCTCTGGAATGACTGAAACTGTATGCTGATAGAAGCTTCTTAAAAGCATGGTTTTGATTGCCTTCTTTAAAAAAAAAAAAGATTTTATTTATTTATTCATGAGAGACACACAGAGAGAGGCAGAGACACAGGCAGAGGGAGAAGCAGGCTCCATGCTGGCTGGGAACCCGACCTAGGACTCAATCCCAGGACCCCAGGATCACACCCTGGGCCGAAGGCAGTGCTAAATCACTGAGCCACTCAGGTTGTCCTTTTGATTACCTTCTAACAGTACAGAAGCCAATAAACTGAAAGGAAACTGGGGAGGACGGGGTGAAAAGAAGCAATAATAAAATGATGAGCAATTGAAAAGATATGACAATTAAAAATCCAAAATTGGCACATCAGTCTATAAACTAAAGCTCCCTGGAGACATTATCACAGTCACTCTATATTTACTAAACTAGGTGAGAGAGACAAGCTGGCAGTAACCCTTTCCACTTCCTTGTTGGCACAGTGATGGGGAGAAGCCAGAGGAAGAGCTTCTCTTCTGCCCACACCTGGAAGCCCAGATTATGTTTACTGGACATGGGGAGAAAAGATGTCTTAGTGTGAACCGTTTACAACTACCATCTATGGAAAATAAAAAATGGTCAAATACTGGTAATGTCATACGGTGCAGCCTAGTATACAGAAAACCTCCAAAGCCAGGACATTCTAGTCATTTTGGCATTAACAAGGTGTTCCTGGCTCATCTTTATTTGACAAAAATGATTAAGACTCTGGAGAAAAAGATAAGAGATGGGTAATTCACTGTGAAATCAGGTTGGCCCATTCTAAATGATTATAATAATGTTTAAAAAGAAAAACGTTAAAATTCCAAGATAGCTCTTAAACCAACTCAGGAAATAGAGTTATGCTTTTTACAGAATTCAATTTAACAAATCTCTGTCCAGAGCCTATTTTGCACAAAGCACAGGTTGCTGCCTATATGGACATCTGCAGGGTTTCTTAGGATTCATTTTAAAAGAAGCAAGAAATCCTTCAAAAAATAGGTAATAGCTGATACCTCAGGAATTATTTGTTAACAAATAAAGGTTTCTGGATCATCAGCATCATTTCTGAAATTGTTAGCTCTTTTTTTTTCTTTTTAGTCTGGATACCATAACTAATTCTCAGTTTTCCCAATTGCTTGGTATATAGGTTATTTCTAATACTTTTCTATTTTCTATTTTTAATTTTTTTTCTTTTTAAAAGATTTTATTTATTTATTCATGAGAGAGACAGAGAGAGGCAGAGACACAGGTAGAGGGAGAAGCAGGCTCCATTCAGGGAGCCCGACACGGGACTTGATCCCGGGTCTCTAGGACCATGCCCTGGGCTGAAGGCAGTGCTAAACCACTGAGCCACCCAGGCTGCCCTATTTTCTATTTTTCTATAATTGATAATATTCAATATTAAAACCAATTGGGTTTGGCATAAGATTATTCTATGCAAAGTTTGGCACCTATTAAAGTTTAAAGGTTAGTTTAAAATTTCCTAAGTTTAAGAATGTACAAAAGGAGCATTAGGCAAGGCTGCTCAGCCTCTCCCAAGCATAGAGTTTCTTGGTTTCTCTCTAGTTAAGTATCATCCAAGAGGTGAGACTAAGGAAGGTCTTCATCTCCTACAAACCCAAGGGAAAATCTGAATCAATTAGCTTTATTAACTTTTTATTCAAATTATTCTTTAAAATTTATTTTGTAACTCAAAGTTCCTAGGTTTTCCTTAGAGAATTTATCAATTAAAAAGATAATTTTTCAAATGGCAAAATTTAAAGCATTAGGTAGCTTCTCCTACCCTAGATTTATGCAGATATAACTAACATAGAACACTGTACTAGCCCAGGGTGTACTACATAATGATCTGATACGTGTATATACAATAAAACCATTACCACGGTAAGTTCAGTTAACACTCGTTACCTCACGCAGCTTCAATATTTTTCTCTCGTGATGAGAACTTTTAAGATTTACAGTCTTAGCAACTTTCATATGTTCAACGCAATATTCTTAACTACGGTCAGCATGCTGTACATTACATCCCCAGGACTTATTTATCTTACAACAAGAAGTTTGTACCTTTTGAACTCCTTTACCCATTCTTCCCCTACTCCTTGCTGCCTCTGACAAGAGCCAATCTTTTCTGTCTATGAGCTTGGTTTTTTTAGATTCCACTTATAAATGAGATCATACAGTATTTGTTTTTTCCTGACTTATTTCACTTAGCATAATGCCCTCAAGATCCATCTTTGTTCTTTTTGTTTTTAATTTTTATTTATTTATTCATGAGAGACACAGAGAGAGAGAGAGGCAGAGACACAGGCAGAGGGAGAAGCAGGCTCCCTGCATGGAGCCCGAAGTGGGACTCGATCCCGGGTCTCCAGGATCAGGCCCTGGGCTGAAGGTGGTGCTAAACCACTGAGCCACCGGGGCTGCCCCCATCTTTGTTTGTGCAAAAGTCAAGATTCCCTTTTTCTAATGGCTGAATAATATGCCATTCTACGTATACGTATATGCATATGTGTGTGTATATGTATACATATATATTTTATTTGTACATTTATCTATTGATGGACACTTAGATTGTTTCCATGTCTTGGGTATTATAAAGAATGCTGCAACAAACATAGCATTATATACATCTTCTTGAGACAGTGATTTCATTTCCTTTGGATAAAGACCCAGAAGTGGGGTTGCTGGATCTTTGATAGCTCTAATTTTAATTTTTTGAGGAAACTCCATACTGCTTTCCATAGTAGTTTCATCAATGTATATTCCTGGCAACAGTGTATAAGAGTTCCCTTCGTTCCACATCCTCCCCAGCAGTTGTTTTCTCTTGTCTTTTGATGATAGCCACTCTAACAGGTGTGAGGTGGTATTTCATTTTGGTTTTGATTTGCATTTTCTTGATGATTAGTGATGTTGAACACCTTATCATAACACCTGTGTCACTTACATGCTCCTTTGAAAAAATGCTTATTCAGTTCTTCTGCCCAGTTTTTAATTGTTTTGTTTGTTTGCTATTGAGTCGTATGCATTCTTTATATATTTATGTATTAGGAATGTGAGTCCCTTATCAGATACACAATTTGCAAGTATTTTCTCCTATTCGGGAGGTTGCCTTTTCATTTTGTTTAGAGTTTCCTTTTCAGTTCAGAAGATTTTTAGTTTGATGTAGTTGAAATTATTAAATCTTGATGATAAGCACTGCAGCTGTGTTGGGAGCAGAAAATTTTACGGGCATGAAGAATAGACCTCAATTTACAGGTTGTTCATCTTGCTGGTTACTGGGCCTCTTAAAGAAAAGCAACAGTGCAATAAAGATAGGCTCCGCCTTGTTACTTTTAGCTGTCGCTCCCCAGGGGAACTGGGCAGTGGAGCCTATGTTCTTGAGGGGCCACCAGTAAAATTTACAACCTCTGTCAATAGAAGCAGGGCTCTTGTTGGTTGACATTCCAAGGAAGGCCCATCTGTTTGTTCAGCTTTTTCCTGAGGGAGCCAGAAAGGGACTGCTTCAGTTTCATAAGTTGAAGTCCCTAATAAGAGAAAACTTTGTGGTTGAGTCAAAGTATTAGAACAGATAATACGCTGACATGAATACAATTTAAAAATTCACAGCTTTCACCAATTTAAACAAACCCATTCTATCACATTGTTTTCTGAGCATTTCTTCCATTAAGTGTAATAGTGAGGCCAGTTGCACCCCTGCATGTATGTGAGTTCAGGGACAATCCATAGTTTCCACTGGACCCTCAGTTATTACCAGTGAAGCCACAGGCATTATTATTAATAATATTAATAATATATGGTAAATAATAATTTAAAATTTGTATAATAATTACAAGTCTAGGTAAAATTTGTACCAATAAAGAAAATATAAGACATTGTTCTTACAATTTGGGTTGGAGAAAAAGAACTCCTGAAGCTATTTTAAAAGTTACCAAATAAAATACAGATAGACTTTTAGCAAAAATTCCTAAATTGCATAATATACTTGATAAACACCAATGGGAGAAAGAGAAAAAGGATCTCAAATGGGATCAGGAGGGGACAAGGAAGCATTAAAGAGGCTGAGTTTTAATTGATGCCTTCCTGTATTGTTTTATCTTACCACTGTGAGACAAAAAAGGTATAGGGTACCAAGAGGAGAGCCACGAGAACCAAAATGAAGGAGCAGAACATGTCATGTTTGACAATTAGTGAGTATAGAACAATTTGGCTGGGAATAAAGAACCAGATTATTTTTGGGTGCAGGTAACATCTTACTCTAGTCTTAGATCAGAGGATTTGAAATGCTATTGAAGGTAATGTAACTTTTTCTCCAGCAGTGGGTTAGTGAGAAAGATCAATGGTTTGTTAACCTCCTCTCCATTAAGATAATTGGCCTGGAATCTACCTTGGTTTCTGATGCTCTAAGTAGAGTACATAAATGTCCAGAAGGGAAATCCAGTAGAAAATACAGACTCAATTTTTTTAAAGTAGCTAGCTCACACCCAAAAAAGGAAATAATAGCTAAATTCACTTTCCAACCTGCAAAGTCAAATCAAAAGATAACTCCATTTAGCACATTAAAAGACTAATCTGGGCTTCCTGGGCTATTCCCCATGGTCCAAGAGCTTAGTTAAGTGGCCTGACAGAGATGACAGATTGCTTTGAGCTTTTAACAATTTTCAGAAAAGCAGTTAGAAATAGCAACTGGTATCGCATGAATAAATCTTTAATAGTCAATGAAAAGGCCAAGGGAAACCCAGCCGTACAAGAATGAAAGACAGGAAAAGAACAGATAAAAGTTGGGCAATTTTAACTAAAGCCACTCATTTCCTCATTTCTGAAACAGTCGAGTTGCTCTTAGACATCTAGGCTGATTAGTGTCATCTGGTGAAGGAAGCAGGAGGCGGTAAAGCAGAATCATCATCTTCATAATAGCTTAGATCTGTATAGTATTTATAAATTGTATAACACTTTAAAATATATTCTGTGATTTAAAACATTCTAGAATTGGAACTGTCAACAGGATGGGTCTTACTCTCATTGCAGGAAGTTAGAAGCTCTCAGCACCTATGGGAGTAACCATCCTTAGTTGTTCCCAGAGTAAGCTGCTGAATCCATCTTCTAACTTCTAGTCCAGTGGTCTTTTGACCACAAAATTGTTCCCTCTAGGGCAGCCCTGATGGCTCAGCGGTTTAGCACCGCCTTCAGCACAGGGCGTGATCCTGGAGACCCAGAATGGAGTCCCACGTCGGGCTCCCTGCATGGAGCCTGCTTCTCCCTCTGCCTGTGTCTCTGCCTCTGTCTCTGTCTCTCATGAATAAATAAATAAAATCTTTAAAAAAAAAAAGATGGTTTTGAAAAAAAATTGTTCCCTCTACTTTAAAGGCACAAAAGAGTTAAAAGGATCTATATAAAGAAAACTTTTTTTATTTTATAGGTCCTCAAGTGTCTTATAAACTTTATTACTGGTTCTAAAAACACATTTCCAGCCCGATAGCCATTGAGTTTAGGCCAAAATGTGGGAGTCAAAGTGTGCCTTAAGGCGTTAGTTCTCTCCCTTTGAGAACTAACGCCCTAAGGCACACTTTGCATAATGAATTAACATCTCTCCTAGGCAAAATATGGCACAAGTTAGCTCCCATCCTTAGACAATTGTGAAAACAGTTACTGAAATAATTGCCTATATTCTACGGTTTGGATAAGAACACTGGTAGTACACTTATCTTTGAAAAAGGAATGCCTTGATGACAGTATAAAGTAATGCCACACTTCTCCCTGCCTCTCCTCTACATAGGATTATATAATAAATGTGCTGATAATGATAACGACTGTTATTTACTGAGAATTTACTACATACTAAGGACTGTGTTTAAGTGCTTTATACATGTTACCTGATTTAATCTTCATGATGACTTTGGAAGTCAGCTGTTATTATTATTGCCATTTACACATGACAAAACTGAAATTTAAACTGAGTTCAGTTTCCTCCAAAGCCATTTCCTTCCCCATGACACTTAATAACAGTGGATGGCACACTATTGTTGCACAGGGTGACTGCTTCTTCTCTACCTCAGCCTTAGTGATTTCAGAGAAACAGCAGGCTTGTAGGCAGGCTGACAAAAACACTGGTTGGGGAACCAACTGGCCCTTGACATTTGGATCAAACCAAACATAAGTGTAAAATCATGAATTCTGTAAGAATGTAACTTGAAGAATATCAAAAGATCATAGATTCCTTCATTCATTTGAATAATATCCACTGGGAATCTATGGTGTGTTACATCATGAGCCAGATGCTGAAAATGAAAAATAATCATACTTCTGCCTTTGAGGAATTTATATTCTAAAAGGAAATAGAGGCACACAAATGACTGCAGTACAGTTAATAAATATATAATTGTGAGATCTGTACAAATTAAAAAGATGCACAAAGAAGAGAACGCTCAAATCTATTTGGGATGTCACCATAGCTAGCCAGGAAGGATGCTGGAGCTAAGTCCTAAAATGTGAGTAGGAGTTTGACAGATAAAATTAGGTGGGAATGATACTTCAAGAAAAGAACATGCAGATGGATGGGATACAAAATCCCATGGGAAGTTTGGGACCTGTGGATATGGATAAACCTGGCAAAAGTGCAGAATGAGAGAAAGGACAGTAAAGATTTAAGACTAGTGAGGCTGGTCAAGGAGGCCCTTAAATCATTCAAAGAAAGAAGGGATACCTTTGAAATTAGATGCCATGATTTCAGAAAGAAAGGCTAAGGAGCAAAGCTGAAGCAGCAGCACCACAAGAAACAGGTTGAAGAGAAGCAATAAGAAAGCCAAATCAATGGAAGTAGACTTTACTGATTAGATGACGCATCTTGTAAGTGAGAGGGAGAGAAGAAGGGCCTAGAAGATGACATCCAGGTTCATGGAATGAATGGGATGAGTGAATGGGCAAGGTAGCTGGGAGTAGTTTGAGATGGTGGTATCTATAGATAAATGTTCTGTAGGCATGTAGATAACACGGAGAGACTCAGTCATGTAGATCATCAAATTGGGTCCTTGTACCCCCAGAAAAAAACAAAAACAAAATCTGTCCATTAGTGGCATCCAGGTGACCATTTTTCTCATTATGAAAAACAATGGCATTTTGATTTTATATTACCCTTTTCTTTCTAAGAGATGGGAGCTGACTTGCTGCCAACCACAAATAAGCACACATAGGAATTCTCTTTTTAATACTTATTTTATTCATAGAGATTCTTGTCTTCAGCTCTAATTTCCTACCAGTCAACCATTTCTAATGCAAATACACAAAGAATTGTACGGAACAACGGCCAACTTATATATATTAAGATCTGTCTACCCTTGTCATTTCATAAAAGTTAAGTGGAACCTGGCTGAAAAGATGGGGTTAACAGTGGTATACCTTAAATAGCACACATTAAGAAACTCTTTTTGTATGCAAAAACTTAAAAAAGTTGTTTTTAAATGTTTAATTGGGCATCAGGCCCTTAGGGTGCAGTGTTACAGTAAAAACTGAAAAATTAAAATACATTCATGTTTACTCACCATAATTGCCTTGAATTGCAAATAGAAGATTACTGCAAGATAATATGAGGGAGGAAATTCCTTCTATGCTAAAGATTAAAGAGCGCAGGTAGAAATGAACTGATAAGTATCATGTGTGTCTGAGCAAGCAAGAAAGGTGAGCAAGAGAGAATTGTTAAAGGACATTGTAATTACGATTAGGATAAAGACCTATTTCAGCTAAGCAGCCACATCTGGTTTCTAGTGATATCAGTCTGCCTAATGGAAATAATAAGTTAAGGTAGTGAGACTGTTGCAGTCTCTTGTGAATATTAGACTTATTTCCTCAGTGAGTCAGACTTAGAATGTCAGAGAGATCAATTTATGTGAATACAATTAATAAGGTAATTAAGAAATAGAGACAGCTCGAGAGGATATTGCCTGATAATTAATAACCAGCTGGAAAGGATGAGGATCCTGGGAAACAGTGAATTAAATAAAGATCAGCATGAAGAATTTCTATCAATAAGATATGGGCTATTCTTTAAGGCAACCAAAGGTTAGTATCTGAAGGCCATCTGCTAACAATAATTAAGTAGGGTTTTTTAGAATTGTGTGTCCTATAATCTCATGCTCTAGAAAGCCCAGAGAATAGGGGGCTATCAATAGGCAGGGAAAAGGGAAAGGGCAACAACCTCATGCACAGAAAAGAACGACTGGTCTGGAGTGAGGGACTTGGTTCTGTTCTCACCTCTGCGAGAGGCGAGCTGTATAAACTAGAATGAAGCACTTCACTGCTGAGCCTCAATTTCTTCATTAGTCAAATGGAATGATTGAACTAGATGACCTTTACGGTTCCTTGCAACTATAAAATCTGAATTATAAACACATTTCCTTAACAACAACAACCCAAAAAAAGCTAAAACAATAAGTCCTTGGGCCAGAAAAAAGAGTGGTAATTACTGCCTGTTGGTGTTGAATAGGTACCAACAGGCAAAGCAGTCCTAGACTTTAAAGAAAAAAATTAAAAAGAAAAATATAAAAGAAATCATCTCATTCTCTCCAGTCCTGCATCTGAAAATGAAAAATGAAGTGTGGGACTGTGGTTTATTTCTCTTTGCAGCTCCTGATACTTGTAACCAGATAATTTACTGGTTTTTAAAAACATTTTATTTATTTATTTGAGAAAGGGAGAGACAGGAGAGAGAGACAGAGACAGAGAGAAAGCCCATGTGCATGAGCAGGGGAGGGGCAGAGAGGGAAAAGCAGACTACCCACTGAACAGGGCTCCATCCCAGGATCCTGGGGTCATGACCTGGGCTGAAGGCAGATGCTTAACTAACTGAGCCACCCAGGTGCCGGGATAGTGTACTTTTATAACCTGCCACTATCAACAAAATAACCCCTGGGTATAATGAACAACATAAAGTGCTGACCTCAAAGTTCAATCTCCTGAGTGACAATGTACTCTGAGAGCCAAAGCTTAAAAACTGTAGGAACTTGTTCAACCAGAAAGTGTCTTTGGTAACCCAACACTTTGTGATTGGATGAACACTTCTTTGAAGATAGGCATCAAATATCTTATGTATGCAGAGGCAAGCGAGAAAACAAACAGCTGCCTATCCAGACCTCAGTTTACTTCCCACTTCTCCAAAATGCTCCAAAACCTAAAAATCTATAGAAATTTCTAGACTGAAGTTTGGTTAATCAACTTGGACTGAAGGGTCAGTGGAGGGACTAAGAGAGGCAGACCAACCGTGAAAGTCAGTTTTCCTCAGACCAGGAAGCAAGGCTTTGGTGGAGGAGGGTATTAAGCAGGAAGGGGATTAAAGCCCTCATACAAAATGATGTATGGAAAGAATGGCAGAAGTAAACTAAGGTCTCTTTTTCCTTGTAAAACCCACCATTAGCAGCTGAAGGGAGTCAACTCTGGAGGCTGATGTCATCTATTTAATAGCAGAGCAGGGGAGAACTATATATTCTGCCCAATTTGGTGATTTTTGGTATTTCGAGGCAACATGAGGGTTTTAGAACTAGCATGTAAAGATACTAGAGGCAACAGCCTAGAAACAAGCTACTGAGACAAACAAAGAAGTCAAACTGCAGAAACTTCAAAGTCCCTGCCTACTGCAAACCAAAAGCATGGCTCCAGCCCTTACTGTCTCTGGACCAAAGGCTGCTGCACATTCAGGTAGATAAGAAAACCTTCCCAAAGGTCTCTGATGCAGTGTTTGCTCTTCCCCAAAAGCACCCGGGCACCAGTAGAACTGGGTGAGAATGATCATCAAGGACAGTTTTCAAAGGGGAAAGAAGGAGTTACTTGGCAGTAGGCAGCTTGTTAAGCATGCGTAAGTAGAGAAGGACTGTGTTTGGGGCTGAGAGGGGTGAAGGGCAAGCTTGGAGGTGGGAGGAAAGGGTGCTTGTTGGTATCTCTGCAAATGACCACAGGAGCTTGGAATATCATCTAGCAAGAACACCTCCTCCTCCTTGACTCACTGCGTAGCCCACCAGCCTCTGTAGCTCCCTCAAGGCCAATCAGGTACCTTCCAAAATGCCCCTGAAGAATCAGAATTCCCAGCAAGTCCCACTTTCATCCTTCTTGCCCAAGCAGGGCACTGGGGCATGGTTGAAGTGGTGATGCAAATTCTTAGAATTAAATGAGTTAATATATATGGAAAGCACTTAGGAAATGGCCTGGCATAAAGTAAGCACTATAGCGTTAGCCATCAATACCATCATTTTCCAGATAGGGAAACTGAGCACAGAGAACCCAGACAGTCTGACTACAGAATGCAGGTTCATTGACCATTTCACTCCTGCTAAATGAAGAAACCAAGAAACCAAGTGTTGAGTGATATGTCAGCCATCCATCATGCACAGAGGGAGACTGATTTCAAGTCTGGGTCTCTTGACACCATATCTGGTGTCTTTCCACCTCACTCGATGGCCCTTGAGTATCATAACAGGTGTGAAAGGACGAGTGACAAAGGTGAAGACATGTCCACGACACAGCAATGGGTCCAATCTTTGAACAGAACCATAAAAGTGTCCATGAGAAGATTATGGCCTTCTGGAGCCAAGACAGGTAGGAGGAAGGATAGAGTCCCTCAGTACAGAAACACCATTCCTAAAAATTCACTGAGCTATTACCATTAAGTTACCTCTGACAGATGTGTTCTGACACATTAGCAGAGAAGCACTCATTCCCCACAGGGAGTTCTCTGCGTTTAGCCAAACATACTAAGTTGTGTTCGAAGTCAAAATAATTGCCCACTCCTGCGCTGGAGAGTTTCAAACACACAGTGACTTGCTAGGTGTCCAGAAATTGATCACTTCATCATCAAATGAGCCAGCCAGGGGAGCAATTGCTCCAACACGAAGGTTAACAGGCAAGAAAATGGATCGTCTTGTGGTTACAAATGTTTCTGCTGCCATGACTAAAAATTGCTGTGATTTTTTTTCTTTAAGTTCAGATGCCTGGATATTTTACTGCTGAAAATGTCAAGCCACTGAGTTATTGGTATAATAACTGACCACTCCATGATAGCATTTCATGACTGTTTTTTCTGTGGTCATGCAGTCAGCATTACAGATTATGAATGAATTTGAGCCACTGCTGATATGCTTTCCAGCACGCAGCATTATTGGCTCTGAAGGAAGCCATAGCTTTGTAGACTGTGAACGTATATTATGAGTAATACCAGGGTACAAATATTAACAAACCTTTAAATGTGCTCTCTGTTTCCTAATAAAACTCTTGTAAGATCCTCTAAGGGGCCTGCCTCAGGTAACCTCGGAGTTCACTCAGCTTATTAAGTTAATACAGTAACGTGCAAAGTCAGGGCTTCTCTGATTGCTGCATGCAGTAGGATGTGATGGTTTTTAGAAGTGGCTTATTTAAAAGCTTTGCACTTCCTTAGGGAAAGGATTCATGTAATGTGACTAAATTATTATAATCATCATACATATTCATTAAATCAAATTATTTTTCAAGCACATACAGAATAAAATATGCTAGACTTGAATTCTGAAATAGGATAACAGCTTTCTAATGCAGGTGTGCCTTGCTTTAAACCACTAAAAACCAGTGGTTTTCTCATCAGTTAAGTGTGTGTGAAAGGGTTCCTTGGCAGTGTCCACGCCGGGTGAGTCCCTCCTGGAGCATCTGTTCTCTCACTAGCATCTGTTATTCAGAGGCTTTGCTGACTCATATCTAGTCCTTAGACACCAAGAAGATAGCTAGATAATCTTTTAAGACCACCCAGGTTTGGGTACCTTTCACTCAGCAATATCTCAAAAGAGATCTTTTGGGTAATATTTCAGAAAACAAATGACCTTCTTTGAGAAGACCCAAAGTAAAACTGGAAACAGATTTATTTGACAATTAAGTTAGATAAATATCACATACAGCATATGTAACCCAGGTGTGGTCTTATTTACTTTCCTCACAGAGAAACTAGTGAAGTCTTTGGCCCTGGGTGGCTTGGGTCAACCCCTTTCTTGCATCATCCACCTTTGGGATTCCCAGTGACATTCCCCAAAGGGGCTTCTCAGATTCTGTCTGCAGACTCTCAGCCTTTCCCTCTGCCTGTAGAAAGTTTCTCTGTTACAGCAAATACTACTATGGGTAATTTCAGCCCAGATTTCTTGCTACCCCGTGAACATTTCTACGTGGCTTTATCTTGTATTGGTAGTGTTGCTCCCCTGTGATGCTCTTCTCTGCATCTAGATCCAGATTTGTACATTATCTCATTGTTAACCTGCATCCTAGGTTAGGCCTCAGCTACATCTCACAATTTTTCTTGGTTGCACTGCAGAACACCTCCTGGCTTCTGGAGAGTCAGGACAAGAGATGGGCAGAGAGGACGTCACCCTGAATTCCTAGCAATGCTTTAGCTGGGGTAGTGTGGCTTTGAGTTCCTTGCAAACAAACAAATGGAGAAGTTTGAATACTCCATGATCAAAGGTATCCTTTTCTTGACAAAGTCACCACGGAGCTGGGGAACTTAGTGTCTGTATTTATTGTTCTATTTATCTCTTGATGTGTTATAAAACCATTTGAAACTTGGCAGCTTACAAAGACAACAATTTTATTGTTATCTCCAGATGTTATGGGTCAAAAATTCAGGCTGGGCTTAGCTGGGTGTTTCTTTTGTTCCCTGTAAAAGAGTTCACTTGGTGATTTTCAACTCTTAGGTGGGTTCTGGGGGCAGGGGGCATCCACAAAAACCTCACTGTCATGTGGCTTGATGCAGATGGCAGAAAGGGTGCGCTGTCAACATAAGTTCCCACACAAGCCCTCTCTAGCATGACAGTGTCAGGGAAGCTGGAACTCTTGTTTGGAGCTCACAGTTCCCAAAAAGAGTGTTCTAAGAGACGGGAAGTAGAAACTGAGAGGCTCTTAGGGCCTTGGCTCAGAAACCGGCACAGTGGTACTTCTGCTAATATTTTATTAGTTACAGCAGTTACAGAGCCTTCTCACATTCAAAAGAAAAAAAAACCAGATCTCTCGTGAGAAGAGTAGTATACAATATGAAGCCTTCTTTAATCTAGCATATCTACAGGGGCACCCAGGTGGCTCAGTGGTTGTGAGTCTGCCTTCGGCTCAAGTCATGATCCTGCGGTCCTGAGATTGAGCCTGCAGCAGGTTCCCTGCACAGAGCCTCCTTTTCCCTCTGCCTATGTCTCTGCCTTTCTCTGTGTGTTTCTCATAAATAAATAAATTAAATCTGAAAAAAATATAGCATATATCTATAGACCTCTACATAACCCAAATCGCTATAAGCATCAGTGACTTTAATTCTCCTTCTCTTTCTGGCATCCGTTCTCTTCCTGGTCTTGTACCCTAGACTGGCCAAGATGATCATCCAGCTGAATTCACCCATACTGGCCAATCTGGGGGAATAATAGTCTCACATTGTCCATTATATATTTCTGAGCTGACTTCCAAGAGCACTAATCATTCCCTATCAGTGATTCTAGTATATAAGATGAAGAGGTTTTGCTTTGGCTAGAGTTGCCAGATAAGATATAGGATACCTAGTTAAATCTGAATTTCAGATAAACAAAAAACCATTTTTTAGTATAAGTTTTTCTCAAATATTGCATGGGATATATCATACTAAACAATTTTTTGTTTAGTCTCATAGCCTTAATATTTTGGTGACACGATTAAAGCAATTACTTAAATACATATCAAAGAGCAATAATGAAGATGAAAGTCACAGAATTCTTTTAATTCTTTGACTTTTCTTTCCCATTACAAGAGGTTTATAATCTCATCGGGAGGGTGAGGGTGAGACGAATCCAGTTCTGAGATCAATCAAAGCTTACAACCACCACTTTGCCAATCTATGTATGAATGGCTTTTACTAAAAAAAATTTCTGTTCAGCAGATGCTTTAATCATTCCTTTTTTAAGCTGAAGAAAATCTCTGCATTTAAACATAGCCTATAGCAAATGTATACAGAGTCAGTCAAAAATGTTTATTGAGTGTGTACTATGTGTTAACAATGATTAACATATGGTTCTTGCCTGGCAAGATTTCAGAATCCAGGAGAGATACGGCAACATGAATAGGTAATCACACAGCAATGTGATAGTTTTTCAAACAAAACAAAAGCGCAGTTCAGTGTGACTAACAGGACTCAAGGAATTGGGGATCTTAGAGGAGGTAACATTTGATCTAGTCTTGAAGGACCAGTAAGAACTTTCCAGGTAGAGAAGGAGAGCAAAGGGATTCCCAGCAGGGATTAAAAAAAAAAAAAAAAAAAAGTCATGAAGTCATGAAGGAGCTGCTATACTTGTAAGGCAGGGAAGGTTCTGGTCTAGTCAAAACTCTGAGGAGGGACAAGAGCCCCAATCTTTCAGTTTCACTCATACTACTACTACATAGGAAAGATGAGGGATGGCCTCAGTCCAAATCAAAACTCTTGAAGAATAAGAGCAAGTGTCACAGGGCCCAACAAATAATCAAAGGTGAATCTAACTTCTGTAAAGATAAAAGTAAATTGCTGCTGTAGCTCTAACAACTTTTATTCCTATTTCACTGTGGCAAAAACCAGTTTTCTACATGAGGCTGGTTTGGAAGTTTCCAGGAAGTAATTGGCTACATTTCAATTTTGGAGATGCTGCAGAAACATTTCCCAGGTAGGTATTATCCTGTCATATTGCATGGAAAAAAAAAAAAGAGCAAAAAGCTTCTAATGATTCTATTACAAATCCTGTTGTTAGCAAGATTTCAATCTGGCTAGAAAGCAAAGATTCTGTGCCTGCTAATGCTATGTATGCTTGAGTATTATGTAGTTATAATTTATGATTAGAGATGGCTCAGTGGTACAACATCAGTAGGAGAACATGGCAAACAGCCAATGTGCAAGTCTAACAAAATAACAGAAACTGTCTTTCTGATGTGTAACATGACTTCAATTATTTGATATGTCTTTCATAACTGATTTTATAATCGTATTATAACTTGAAAGACAATGAGATACTACTACACACCTATTAGAATGGCTCAAATTAAATGGCAATATCAAATGCTGATGAGGATGCAAAGTGGCTAGAACACTTACATATTGCTGGTGAGAATTCATCTTTGGAAAAAAGTTTGCAGTTTCTTGTACTGGTAAACTTACATGCAGGTTATCCCAGAGATATGAAAACTTGTATCTACACAAAGATACGCATATAAGGGACACCTGGATGGCTCAGCAGTTTGGTGCCTGCCTTCGGCCCAGGAAGTGATCCTGGAGACCCAGGATCGAGTTCTGTGTCAGGCTCCCTGCATGGAGCCTGCTTTTCTCTCTCTGCCTCTCTCTGCCTGTGTCTCTGCCTCTCTCTCTGTATCTCTCATGAATGAATGAATGAATGAATGAATGAATGAATAAATAAATATCTTTAAAAAAAGATATGCATATGAATGTTTACAATAACTTAATTCACAAATGCTAAGAGCCAAAAACAACTCAAAATGTTCATCAACTGGTGAACAGATAAATTATGTTATATCCACATGACAATAAGAAAGAAAAGCTATATATAGATGCACCAACATGGATAAATCTCAAAAGCATTATGCTAAGAGAAAAAAATCAGACTCAAGAGACTATCTACTGAATGATTCAATTAATATGTTATTAAAAAACAGGAAAAAATTATAGAAATGGAGATCAGTAGCTTTTGGTAGTTGGTCACGGGAAGGGCTTACTAAAAAGGCTAATGAGAAATTATCCCATATATTGATTTCGGTGGTAGTTACATGACTACATGAATTAGTCAAAACTCATTGAGCTGTACATCTAAAAAGTGGGAATTTTACTATGTGTAAATTATAGCTCAAGAAAGAGCAAAATCAACTTGTTATTTAAGACAAAAAAAAAACGAAATATGAATGGGCATTATCTTGAATTTTCATTTGAGTATTGTTTGACATTTCCAGCTCTGGAGGCTTTTGACAATTCATTAGACTTTTATTGAGCATAACATATATCCTAAAGATCATATTTAAAGATGGACTTGAAAGTCTATCAGCCATTTGTAGCCAGTTTTGAGAGAATTTATTCCTACTAACTATGACATTCATTGTATATAATAAACTCCACTATGTAGCTAGGGAGGTCCTAGTTATGTACTGTCTTTTAAAAAGATTGAGGATATAGTCACTTAAATTATTTTCTGTCTTTTATGGTTTAGATGAGGAATCCCAACTGACTCTGTAGTTTATATAGATTAAAATGGCAAAAAACAGGCCACTTGGGAATATTAACATAGTGGCAGCCAAATAGTTGTATATCTTGAGCACTGTATTTTATGAAGTAGTCCTGAGTACCACAGAGGGAAATATGGAGAGGTTTCTTTTACTTCTTTCTTTTTTTTTTAAAATAAATTTATTTTTTATTGGTGTTCAATTTGTCAACATACAGAATAACACCCAGTGCTCATCCCGTCAAGTGCCCACCTCAGTGCCCGCCACACAGTCACCCCCACCCCCCGCCCACCTCCCCTTCCACCACCCCTAGTTCGTTTCCCAGAGTTAGGAGTCTCTCATGTTCTGTCTCCCTTTCTGATATTTCCCACTTATTTTTTCTTCTTTCCCCTTTATTCCCTTTCACTATTTTTTATATTCCCCAAATGAATGAGACCATATAATGTTTGTCCTTCTCCGATTGACTTACTTCACTCAGCATAATACCCTCCAGTTCCATCCACGTCGAAGCAAATGGTGAGTATTTGTCGTTTCTAATGGCTGAGTAATATTCCATGGTCTTTTTTTTTTTTTTTTATTCCATGGTCTTTTACTACTTTCTTTCTGCAAAAGTTCTTTTGCTTTCTTAGAACATTGACAGAGACAAATCTCAAAACACAAAGCCAAGACTAATTCACCAGAGCAGCCAATGTTTCCCTTTGAAAACAGGTTTCTTATCTTTCTTGTTTTGATAGTCTTGGTGTTGGGATGTAATACTCCGGAGGTGTTCCTTCAATAGACTAGGCTTCTTTTGTGAATAGCTAATCTAAGTTAATAAATTGCTCATCAAGGGGACAGAAAAAAAAAAAATCAGTGGGTCTTGAGAAACACAACAAAAGAGTAGCCCTTAGACCAATTTTCTACAGTGACGTCTGAAGCATGTCAGGAGACATCTGGCACTAAGTTTACAACCAACTACTCATCAAGTGAGAGGCATGGAGAAAATTAACCTTAAAAATCCATGTAGCATTGACATTATAAAGCACAATCATATTTAGGCAAGTTTTCCATTAAACTATGTGCTGTGAATGTACATGTGAACTGCTGGTTATATTGCTTCGTATAAGTGTCTTTCACCCAGTTTCCTGGCAGTAGTACTTTTATGAAATGTGCATGTGCCAACAAAGCAGTAACTAGTGTGTGGTGGAGCAGGAAGGAGGCTCCCAGCCAACAGGAGCATGGGGGCTGGGCAGGCATAAAGTACAACTTTACCAAAGAGCAGAACATTTTCATGTTTCCCAACATTGTGATTTGTTCGTCCAGCATTTCAATACGTTATTGGAAGCCAACCGCTTTAAAGTGATTTTATTGGAATATTTCAGTCTTTTTACACTGCCTTCCTTTTGAGTGTCTTGTTAATTTGATCCCAGATACTGAATTAGTTAGCAAATTAATAGGCCTTTCTATAAAAATAAGAATTCTCTATTATTCTGCCTTTAATTTTTGACACTTAACACATGCATATACTTATTTTAGGGTATTTGCATCTTTCACAAATCTTCTTGCTGACTGAAATTGTTTAAAGGAGCTAATACCTGGACCCTTTGTTCAAGTATTTGGCATTAAAGCTGTTATTTGTTTAAATTTCAATTTTATAAGTCTTGAAAGTTCATTTATAGATTAAAGTTCCTTATCATTCAAGCCATAGCCAGGGATTTGCAGAACAGTTGTCCCGAGACACTGGAAAATGATGTTAATATCCCTAAATAACATAATTAATAATAATAGCTAATCTTTACCATATGTCAGGCTCTGTCACTTTACTTATATTAGTTTATTTGAACTTCACAAAAAAAATCCACAGAATTAGGTATAAGTACTTTAACAATGAGAAATGAAGTCAAACATCCTTCCTGTATTCACAGCCCTGTCTCTGCCATCTAGGTGAGCAATCATACTTATCCTGTGTAAGACTATGAGGAACAAAGACTGCCAAATAGCAATTTGAAACAAAGATGAATTTATATGATTTCCTGGCAAGGAAGGTCTGCATTACTCAGGTACAAGCAGTTCTCTTACCAAGCAGCAAACAAAAAGACTAGATTTAGAGCCAAAAGAGGAGAAAGGCAATATTCTGAGTCCAGGATTCTGCATTATGGATTGTTTCCATCCCTTCTTTGCAAATGGTTATTTGCTGGTTTTACATCACTGATGCAGAGAAGGCAGGTTTCCAAAGAAGTCTAAGATGAGTTGTGAAAGATGCCAGTGGGCCTAGGGTCATCCAACAAACATGCTGGATGCACGTGCATAAACTGTGGCTAGATTTCTACTTCACAGCCAGCAGATACCATGTGAAAACACAACATCTGTATATTGTGGTAGGACTAGAGTGAAATGGATGGGAATCAGATGCTTCTACGTTTCTCTATTCTCTGAGGACATGGACACACTCACTACAGAAAGGACCATACAAGATCAGCTCCAGTAATTTCTAATTTGCTTACAACCTTTATATTTGGAAACTATTCTGCAAACAGTGCTCCCAAGACTTATATGGGAGGTACAATAAACTTAGGAAAAATGTTTCCTTGTGCCTACTAAGATTTAAAAAACTTGGAAACCTGGCATAGCCATAACACAACTCAAAAAAACAAAGGGGGGTGGGAAATAGCAAAACAAAACAAAAACAATATAGCTATCTATTTCAGATTACCTGCGCCTAGCTCACTTTTGGCTCTTCTGCCATTAGTAAAAGACACCTTTCTAATTCCCAGTTTCAGGTTATCTTTCTGCTCAGTCAACAGGAGGATATAGAGTTTAAGAATACTCCAGCAGCTGGTGTAGCTCCTCTAAAATGTCATCCCAAGAACCATGTTTCACATCAAACATGAAGTTGGATGAGATAAATGCAGGCATTACTCCAGTCCTCTCCCTCGTTGCCAGTAGACTGCCACAACAGCAGCAAATCCCTGAGACATAAGCACAAGTACATCTGGTTGGATATGGAGAAAAACCTTATTCAGAATAGAAATAAGAAATTGTCTATTAGCTTTCTTTCCTAACCCCCAAATTTTCCCCTCAGATTGTTCTTTTGTATAAAGCAGTTGTTCCCCAAATCTCACTTTCAAAAACTAGTATTACTGGAAAGAATAAGCATCTAGCCATATTAACTCCCTGCTCCAAACTTTCTAATACTGACCCTTTGTCAAATGCCACATTTCATAAAAGACTTACTGAAAAAGAAAGCTGTCTAAATATGTACAAATGACAACAATAACAACAAAACTACCTTTCAACCTGTGCATTAAAAATACTTTTTAAGATTGTGCATAACGGTTCACGCTGAAATAGTCTCTAGTTCCTATGACATGTGTTATTTTAGAACTGACACTGGAAGACATAAAGATAATTCAAAATAACACAATGCCTAATTACCAAACACTGTCCAATGTAGAGGAACAATAGAAAACTATCAGGCCTAGGAGAGTGGTCAGCAAGCTGCTATGGAATTTGAGGTTGGGTCAAATCCTAGGGTTCCTGTCTCTGAAAACCAGTCAGTCCATAATGCAAAATGAGGAATAAAGAGCCAAGACACATTTTCATCCACATCCACATTATTGCAATAGTTTGGATATAACCAGCACAGCTGATCAGACACCATCAGGAAAGATTTGATTCAACCAGCAGCCAAAGTTTCAGAATTTTTCCTCATTATCTCTGTCCAATTTTTCTCACAGGATTCTTGATTCACCTGTTACTATATATTTTCAGCTGCTTGATTAGTATAGATTCACTATTCCAGGTTTTTTTGCAGGAAACAAAAATAGCAAAGCTGTAGCCTATGTACCTTGAGAATTTCTCCTCTAGATAATGGAATGCTTCAACAAAAAATAAATTACAGAGAATTATATATAAAGTTACATGACAACTGCCATAAACTACTATCTTAAAAACAAATGCACACTAGCTGAAGATTTACATTAAAAAGTAATCAACCTAAGTAAGAAACCTAAGTAAGAAAACATTTCCTGAAGGGAGACAGCTTATGACACATTTTAAAAGGGACTTTACAGACATGGATTTTAAGAGAGAAGAGTAGAAGGTACTAGCAAAGGTAAAGATACTATACTGGTTCAATGGAAAAAAATTGGTATGGAGAAATAAAAGAAGATCTAACCAAAGCAGAAAATGTAGCAAGCCCTGTAGAAGAAAATGATGCCATGTAGAATGTGCAATTCAGTTAGAGTTTAGTATGTTGGATAGTTTTTTACTTAAAACAACATGGCTTCTCTTCAATAGGAAATACTATTCTGAAATTTTGTGTAAAGATTTTTTTAAATTAAATTTTATATAAAGCTTTAGACATTTTATAGCATTTATCTTCTAATTAAAAAGTAACAACTGTTCTTGGTAGGAAATGTGAAAAATATAGTAAAGTATAATGAGGAGTTTCAAAATCTTCCAAAATACCACTACTTAGACATAACCATTGTTAACATTTACAGCCCTTCAATCATTATACTCTCTGTGTGTGTTTTATATTATATGCTTTATTATATGCAAAACTGGATATCTTACTGCAAATATAGTTTTTTTTTCACTTTTAATATTTTAAAATTAACATCTGCCTTATGTGACATTATTTCTAGGACTTTTTCTATTGTTCTGATTTCATTAATCTTTTTCCAGTTTGCATTATTTTTGTTTTTTTTTTCAGTTTGCATTATTTTTGACAAGTAGAAGCAATTGCAAATAAAAGATCCAGTTATACTGTCTGAAAGAAATAACTATAATAAATAATCTTTAGTGGAATGAATCTCTTAGCTGTATAATACCTTATTTTGGTTTCCTAGACTAGAATATTCAGAAATGACTATCTTAATAAAGATTTGATACACCCTGGTCCCGTGGAATATACCCTTACTAATTTGTTCCAAATTTCTTCAGGGATTTTAACGTATGTTCCTATTTCACTTTGGAAACCAGAAATCTTGTCTTAAAATTAATGATGAAATACCTTCCTAGGCCATTGTCAATATCATTATCAAGTCATATTTATGAAAGAATTGGGTAACACCAAGGGCTTAGCATCCTCAGTGGACCCACTGGTTCAAAATGTTGTAATGCACTATCCTTTCATCATTCCCAAAGTCCAACATGCCCCCCTTCCAAAATCAGCTTATCCTACTTGGGCATAAAAGCAGTAGTTCATTTTTACTACATCTCCATGCAGGGCATTATATTCAAAAGAAAGATATAAAAGCACTATTATAAAAAAAAATTAAAAAATAAAAGCACTATTATTATTATGTTAAATGTGGCTATTCAAAATGACAATTCTTTTTCTTCTTACAAACAAAATACCTATCTATCATCTATCCATCTATCTCCATTATGCATTTAAATCTATTATTGGAAATTTCTTTCTATAGTTTGCTTGCTTCAGTATTCATCATAGGAACAGACATTAGGAAGTATCTTTTCACTTAGTAGTGAATGTTCCACAACTAGCGAATAACTTTGGAGAATGTTTCCCTATTAACTGATGAAGCTTTTCTTCTGGGGATGCACAGGTGTTCAGCAGCTCTGACCAGGTATCATAAGTAGATAAATATTTTATGCCTTGCTCTCCCTCTATTTCTGAAAACTTAATGAAAAGTTATGGAAACAAACCATTTCAACAATTATGAAAATAAGCCCAGGCAAGAATTTATCTATGCTGGCTACTACTTAGAACTGTTTACCTTCCTCTATCATAGAGTATGGTTACCCTTCCAAAGCCTGGTGGATAGAAATGTTCAATGTTAAACTGGCAATCTTGGCTGATGACTATTTTTTTTAAATGAGAAAGTGTATAAAACATATTACTTAGGTTTGGCCACTTGCAAAAATATTATAAGACAGAATATTTTCAGAACTCAACAAAAATGCTTGCACATTATTCTATTAGACATTGCAAAAGGAAATTTTCAGAGACTGGCAATTTCCTTTTGTACATAGCAACATGTGTTCCTTCTCTGCAGATAGGGAAAAACAAATCAGATTTTTCTCAACTTCCTGGACATTGAAAACTGATTCAGCTGGACCTATGCCAACTGAACAAAAGGAGTCACTTAAATGCAAGAGAGTCACAGAATTTCATGAGAAAACAATAATAATCCCTGAGGTGAGCTCTATTGAGGAAGCATATTGCTGAATTTTAAAAATGAGAACAAAGAGATCAGTTTTCTGTTCCATTCTCTCTTCCTTGTGTTTCTTTAAACTACTGAATGAGTGTACAAAGAAGTGAGATATACAAATGAAAGAAACAGAAAACAGAAAGATTCAACTGAAGTCAATGCATGGCTATAGGGCAAGAATTCCCCCCATTTTTTTTAAATACATTTTTTTATAATTTTTATTTATTTACTTATGATAGTCACAGAGAGAGAGAGAGAGACAGAGACGTAGGCAGAGGGAGAAGCAGGCTCCATGCACCGGGAGCCCGATATGGGATTCGATCCCGGGTCTCCAGGATCGCGCCCTGGGCCAAAGGCAGGCGCCAAACCGCTGCACCACCCAGGGATCCCCCCCCCCCCTTTTTTTTAAAGTTGTAACTACTTGAACATTTATTGACCAATACATTATAAAGCCTGAGTCACCATGAGGTGATTCAGTAAAATAAGTACTTTAACGGAATAAAACTAACAATAAAAATAACAATTATGTACATGATAACGAGGCCTAAGCTTAAGAACTACACATATTTTTTTTTTTAAGATTTTATTTATTTATTCATGAGAGAAATGGATTGAGAGAGAGGCAGAGACACAGGCAGAGGGAGAAGCAGGCTCCATGCAGGGAGCCCAACGTGGGACTCGATCCTGGGTCTCCAGGATCAGGCCCTGGGCTGAAGGCAGTGCCAAACCGCTGAGCCACCTGGGCTGCCCAGCCTACACATATTCTAAATACTATTTCATACAGTCAAAATTAAATGTTTCTGGCTTTGTCCTAATAGGAGAAGAAAAAAACTGGATAGAACTCCCGAAGAGTAAGGATCCGTAACAACACATGGGAACATAAGAGAGAATGTGGTCTGTCCACTTTTGGGAAATGGGACGCCAGGATATGAATGATGCAGCACTAAGAACCACGGATTCTCTCTCACCCCACAATCATCCTCCTTCAGGGCTGCCTTGCTGCCTACATCCTGGGGAGCACTATTAGTATTATATTCCAAATAAATGGTGACCACTGGAACTGTACTATGCAAAAGAGATGTTTCTTATCCAAAGAGAAATGTCAGGAGAGGTTGGTTACTGCATGTTCCCCATCTCCCATGTACACCTCAATCTTCCATTCAAAATCTTCCATTTGGGGGGGGGGGGGGAATCAGGACAGTCTTATTTATGATGGCAACATACAAGACTCCACACTTAGGTGTGCCGGCGAGACAAGGACCGAGCCCAGGCCTTCTGCTTCTCCTCGGTATTCCTGGGGGCAAACGTCTCCTGCAGCTTCTTCCACATTCCTTTATTCATTTCCGTAGACTCTTCCACAGTGTCTGTGGACAGGATCAGCTTGTACTCTTCCACAGACAGGCCACTGAAGCTCGTGTCTCTGGGGCGAGGGTACTTGTGCTTGTAATAGTTTGAATGGAGTCTTGCTAAGCTCTCATGCATCTGATCACAGGCCTCAGGTTCTGCCATATGGGTGTTCTCTCCCTCCCGAAAGGCCTGTGCTACCCGCCGGCGCAGGTGAGTGCCCAAGTCCCGGCCCCGTTTGCTCTCGTCCGCCGGCCGTTCCTCACAGAGCTTCACGAAACGCCCAGAGCGCCTGGCCGCCATCTTGGGCCCCGCTTGTCTCCGCCCCTGAGGGAGGAGTGCTTTTTTTTTTTAAAAAAAAGATTTTATTTATTTATTCATGGACACACAAAGAGAGAGAGAGAGGCAGAGACACAGGCAGAGGGAGAAGCAGGCTCCATGCAGGGGTCGAGGGGTATCACACGAATGAAGAATCTCTGAAGAAGTGTGTCGAGGATTACACAGTGAGGACTGAGGAGGCGGCGGTACAGCCCTGAAGGCCCACGCTGGCCAGTGAGGAGATCGCCCAGGTGCGCGGCAAGGCCCGAGGCCTTCCAGGCCAGCCTGAGGAAGGAGCAGATGCACATCCAGTCACTGGAGAAGACAGTAGAGCAGAAGACTAAGGAAAATGAAGAATTAACCCGAATCTGTGATGACCTCATTTCCAAGCTGGAGAAGATCTGACCTGAAGCCCCTCCCCCCATTTCTGTATATCTGTCTGTCTGTCTGGGGAAGGTTTTGTGTTCTTTCCTCTCACTTAACCTCTGGTTTTTAAACTAGACTACTTTAAGAAGAGTAAATAAAGTTTCCCTTAGGTTCGAAAAAAAAAAAAAAAAAAGGAGGCCCAGGGGCTCCTGTCAGCGAGGACACGGCCCCACATCTTCCTGAAGTCTCACCGCATGCAGCAGCAGCCTAGGAAAAGCTTTCTCAGCTGACAAATGAAAGGATTTTTGGAGCCAGGAAGGAAACACTATGGGTCCATAGGGGCTGTAGTTTTCAGCTGCTCATCTCCTTCAGGGCAGCCCGGGGGCCCAGCGGTTTAGCGCCACCTGCAGCCGGGGGTGTGACCCTGGAGACCCGGGATCCAGCCCCGCATGGGCTCCCTGTGTGGAGCCGGCTTCTCCCTCTGCCTGTGCCTCTGCCTCTCTCTCTCTCTCTCTTGCCTCTCATGAATGAATAAATAAAATCTTCAAAAAATAAAATAATCATCCCCTTCAAACAGTATTATGCTAATTCACATACGTAGATTTTCCATTTCCCTGTCTCATTCTTTGTTCCAAAATCTGCATTCAATTTACTTCTACATGTGTTTAAAAAAAAAAAAAACACTGCCAGATTTCAGGTTGTACTACAACGCTGTGGTCATCAAGACAGTGTGGTACTGGCACAAAAACAGACACATAGATCAATGGAACAGAATAGAGAACCCAGAAGTGGACCCTCAACTTTATGGTCAACTAATATTCGATAAAGGAGGAAAGACTATCCATTGGAAGAAAGACAGTAAAAAAAAAAAAAGACATTTGCTGCACGTGAAGATCTAAGATCATTAGAACAAGTAGTAGCTCCAGCCGAGAGAAGACAGTGTGTGCCATTAATAAGGTGCTGATGGGAAGGGCGCCTGACCGAGGAGGACGGCCAAATGAAATTGAACCACCACCCCCTGAAATGCCCCCTTGGCAAAAGAGACAAGAAGGGGGCAGAAGGGGTGGTTGGGGAGGTGGAGGGTTTTTTTTTTCAGGTCAGAGTTGTCTTTTATTTTTACGTTTTAAAAATAAGTTAAGTGTTCCAGGTAAAATAAACATATCCATTTCTTAGAATAATTTGTGCATCTCAAGCATTTAATACACGATGATTTCAATTCATTTCTTCATGATCTTTCCTTCGAGGACAGAAGAGCTTGGTCTAACCGGGCCACGCAAAATTTTAAGAATGATGTGAGCAAAATGTGCAGGGAACCAGTAACTTCTCTCACCTTTCCAGCTAAATGAGCTCAGTGCCGCTCAACCCCTGCGTACAGTCAGAACTGCTCGCTGTCTTACTATCCGTGACGGGTCCTTAGCGATCTCTGCGTTCTCTGGTCCGAGCAGAGCCACCCCGTGTGTGCTCTTCCCAACGCCACGGACTTGTATATTTGTACAAAAAGACAGTTTTATTTTTCTAAAAAAAAAGAAAAGAAAAAAGAAAAAAATCAAAAGGGGGTACTTAAAACCACACTTCGCATTCCCTAGCCAGAAACATTTACTATGGTGGATCAGCCCTCATTTTGTTATTTTTTGTGAACTTTGGAAGGAGGACAAGATCACTGGAATTCAAAGAAAACCTTGTTCAGATGTTGCCTTTATGGGGTTTCTGAAGGAGGTTATGCAAAATGTGACAAAAGGACTACATCGCATTGTGCTTTTTGATTGAATCACCATAGATTCAGTGGCTGTGCCCAGTGTGGGATGCCTGACAACCAGGTGTAATGACCCGGTGTGTCATTAAACCTTGGGGGGGGGGGGGGGAGGTTAAAGTCACTACCTGTCAAGGTTTGTGTTTACCCCCCTGTAAATGATGTACATTGTGTATTTTGTTGGTAAGTATTTTGGTACTTCTAAGACATGTATTATTAAACAGATTTTTACAAACAAACAACAAACAAACACCGCCCGCCCATCCCCAGCTGACCTCCTCCCGCTGCTCCTAGCCTCACCCACCCGAGCCGGAGCCAGGGACCGCCTCCCGTCCCTGGAAGCACTCACACCTACCTGTTGGCTGTTCACCCCCAGCTGCTTCCCTTCAGCCCTTAAACCACCCTTAGGTCCCCACTCCCAGGGCTCAGCCCCCGCCCCCCGCCACTTCCCAGCCCTGCAGGCCCCAGCTACCCCTCTCCTCCCAGCCCTGCAGGCCCCAGCTACCCCTCTCCTCTCAGGTTGGAGGCAATCCCCCTTCCCATCCCCGCCCCCACCCCAGTACTGGTCTCAGCCTCTCCAGCAGGCCTCAGCTCCGGATCGCCCCCCCCCCCAGCGACACCCCTGTCTCCCCAGTCCTGCCTCCTCCCCCCGTATTTGTAAGTGTCGGGTCGCGGCGGGCTGTGGGCCGGCGTCCCCGGCGCCTATCGCAGGCAGTGAGTGTGCCGTGGCCGTGCCATCAGCGAGTGTGTGTGCGTGTGCGCGTGTCGAGGCCGTGTGGAGCGCATTGTACAGCAGATTTTCATGAATAAAATTGTTTTAGATAAAAATAAATAAATAAAATAAAATAAAAATAAAACTGTCCTGATCCCCCCCCCCAAAAGATCCTAGGTGGTTCAGTCCTCCACCTGGTGTTGGCTCTGAGAGGAGGAGGTGGTCTTAGGCAGTGAAGGGCCCTCCCTACATTTTACCTCCTTACCCTGTCGCTCCTAATGAGGCACCATATATCCTCTCACTCTGTGGGATACCAGAGCCACTACCCCCTCTCCTGGATGCCCAGTCTTGTTTGGTGGGAGACGGTGAGGACCCCAGGATGCAGTGTTCCTGGCCCAAGGGCCCTTGTTGGCTATTGGGTTTTTTTTTTTTTATTATTTATTTATGATAGTCACAGAGAGAGAGAGAGAGAGGCAGAGACATAGGCAGAGGGAGAAGCAGGCTCCATGCACCGGGAGCCTGATGTGGGATTCGATCCTGGGTCTCCAGGATCGTGCCCTGGGCCAAAGGCAGGCGCCAAACCGCTGCGCCACCCAGGGATCCCGGCTATTGGGTTTTAGTTTGCAGTCCTGTGTGCTTCCCTCTCTTAGGGCCATGTCCCTAGTTGTCAATAAAATATTTCCTAACCTCCTGGAAAAAAAAAAAAAAACCCATGGACATTCAACAACCATTTGGGGGTAATTGTTATCAGTTGAGATTCTTTTAATTAAGGTGTCAGAAAACCCAATTCAACCTAGCTTAATTTTTTTTTTTTTTTAAAAGGAATTTATTGTTTCATGTTCAGGGGTATACGGACTTTACACAAATAGATGGTATCATGAGAATCCTGTGTGTCTCTCTCCACTCCTTGGCTCCACTTCCTCTGTGTTGACTGTTCTTTGACAGTACTTTGTAAATTGTTTAGAGCTGTACAAACTACTAAAAGACAAACTTTTCTGTTACTGATCATTTCTCCTGCTTTTATCAATTCCAAAGGAAACAGAATTATCTTGTGAGAACAACCAGCCTATTAGTCAATAAATGGATATATAACTTGAGGAATAAAAGTGACCACACCCTTAAAAATGAAACAGATAATTTGGTCTGAATCAGAATTGCTGGGGCAGGGCTTGAGTGCCTACATTTTTAATAGCTCTCTACTTAATATGTTGCATAAGACCACTGGTCTGCACATTCAACAGACAGCACCAAGAACTAGTGTCCTACCTTTGTGAAATGTTTAAAGGAATTCAATAGTTATTCTAATATTAAAATGTATCTAAATTATACTATTGCCAAACTTTTTATCTGTGGCAGTCTTAAGAATGAATGTTTCAGGTTTTCTAAAATGGCCAGGACCCACAGAAGTATCTCAGCTTTTCTCAAACTTTATTCCCTGTGTTTACTCTCACCTTCAGATAGCTTTTATTCACATATGATTTTAGGGAAAAATTCAGGTAAAATTTGAAACCCCAGTATGAATTGCCATAAGTGTGTTGGCATATCTTTGAGATATTAATATACATTCTTTTTTTTCTCCCCAGCATTTCCTCCATCCCTTTCCCTTATTCAAACAAACATGCCTGATAAAAAAAAACAAAAACAAAAACAAAAAAACAACCACTCTCTTGCACCATACAAAGATAAACTCAAAATGGATGAAAGATCTAAATGTGAGACAAGATTCCATCAAAATCTTAGAGGAGAACACAGGCAACACCCTTTTTGAACTCGGCCACAGTAACTTCTTACAAGATACATCCATGAAGGCAAAAGAAACAAAAGCAAAAATGAACTATTGGGACTTCATCAAGATAAGAAGCTTTTGCACAGCAAAGGATATAGTCAACAAAACTAAAAGACAACCTACAGAATGGGAGAAGATATTTGCAAATGACCTATCAGATAAAGGGCTAGTATCCAAGATCCATAAAGAACTTATTAAACTCAAAACCAAAGAAACAAACAATCCAATCATGAAATGAGCAATAGACATGAGCAGAAATCTCACAGAGGAAGACATAGACATGGCCAACATGCACATGAGAAAATGCTCTGCATCACTTGCTGTCAAGGAAATACAAATCAAAACCACAAATGAGATACCACCTCACACCAGTGAGAATGGGGAACATTAACAAGGCAGGAAACCACAAATGTTGGAGAGGATGCGGAGAAAAGGGAACCCTCTTACACTGTTGGTGGGAATGTGAACTGGTGCAGCCACTCTGGAAAACTGTGTGGAGGTTCCTCAAAGAGTTAAAAATAGACCTGCCCTATGACCCAGCAATTGCACTGTTGGGGATTTACCCCAAAGATTCAGATGCAATGAAACACCAGGACACCTGCACCCCAATGTTTATAGCAGCAATGGCCACAATAGCCAAACTGTGGAAGGAGCCTCGGTGTCCATCGAAAGATGAATGGATACAGAAGATGTGGTTTATGTATACAATGGAATATTCCTCAGCCATTAGAAACGACAAATACCCACCATTTGCTTCGACGTGGATGGAACTGGAGGGTATTATGCTGAGTGAAATGAGTCAATCGGAGAAGGAAAAACATTATATGGTCTCATTCATTTGGGGAATATAAATAATAGTGAAAGGGAATAGAAGGGAAGGGAGAAGAAATGGGTAGGAAATGCCAGAAAGGGAGACAGAACATAAAGACTCCTAACTCTGGGAAACGAACTAGGGGTGGTAAAAGGGGAGGAGGGCAGGGGTGGGGGTGAATGGGTGACGGGCACTGACGGGGGCACTTGACGGGATGAGCACTGGGTGTTATTCTGTATGTTGGCAAATTGAACACCAATAAAAAAATAAATTTATTATTAAAAAGAAACATGCCTGAGAGAAGTAAAACAAGGCAAAACCAGAAAAGCCTAACAGTCATTCTGGCTATGGTTTTCAACTGCCAAAGAACTTAAATGGACAATATCTGGGGTAGAGACAAAATACTCAGAAGAAATGAAGAAAAAAAGGTACCATATCTGTCACCTCCACCTACTACCTCTGCCAGACACACATATAGACTAGAAATAAGTTCTCTAATTGGTGATTATAGAGATTTTGGAAAGCCCTATATAGAAGACATAATGGGGCCAGGACCCTTAGGGAGAAGACATAATTGTGGTGAATTTAAGAAGATGAGAATAAAGAAAACCCAGAGTCTCTCATGCTTCCTTACTCCCAAAGCTTGACACAGAAACAGCAAAAATTTTCCTGTACCCCACCCACTCAACTCCACCAAGATTGGCACAGAAATAAAAGGAGATAGAGAAGCTAAGAGAGCCAGGTGGACACAAATAGGAGAATTTTAGACTGTCCTGACTCAGCTGACTAAACCTCTTGGTCATTTGACATGCATTCAATCTTTCTTCTGGAGAAAAAAATGAACTTTGTGAAGATGGAATGTCATTTGCAGAGTGCAAGACCACAAAACTCGAACCATTCTGTTCCCAAAAAGTAATGTGTATATATTACAAAGGGGTGGGGGAAGCAAGGGATTATTGACAAAGCCTTTACATCTATTCATACGAATTCTTATATGCCTGTATTTTAGTTATCTATTGCTGCAATAACAAATTATTCCAAACTTAACGGCTTAAACTTATAATAATTATTTATCTCACATGGTTTCTGTAGGTCAAGAATTTCAGAGTGGCTTAGCTCTGTCAATTTGGTTCAGGTTCTCTCCTGAGTTAAAATGTCAGCTAAGACTACACTCATGTAACATCTTGACTAAGTCTGGAAGATCTAACTTCCCAGGTAGGTCATTTACAGGACAAACAAGTTCACCGTGGCTATTGGCAATTGGTCTCAGTTCCTCTCCTCCACAAAACTGCTTGAGGATTCTCAAAATATGGTGGCTGGCTTTCCTGGGGAGACAGATAGTGAAGAGAAGGCAGACACCACAATCTCTTTTATGACTAACATTCAGAAATTGCACATTGTTATTTCCTCCAAGATCCTATTGGTTATATGGATCAAATCTACTGATTATGGGAGAAGATCATACAAGAACAAGAATGCCAGAAGGAATGCCTCATTAGGCACCACCTTTGAAGCCTGGCTACCACCATCTAAAGGAAGCAGTGTTTTTTGAACTTAACTCTGAATGAACTTTTTGTTCATTTCCCAAAGACAAGGCATCATAGGGATATGGAAAGATTCATCTTTGTTGCTTACACCAAAAAAATGAAACATGAAACCTCATCAGTAAAGCACTGGGAAGCCATTGTGGAAATATCTGATTTTTATTTAATTTTATTTTCAATGGAAAGTAAAGGGTATTGCTATAAAAAAAAAAACTCTTCTGATTAATGTCTGTTTCCTAAAATCCTAACCTTCCAGTCATCACTTAATGAAAATAACCAACTAACTTAGGGCCTGGCAAGGAGAATAGAGTTTTTCCTGATCTGTGTCCAAAGAATTACTAGCAACAACTGCTGTGTACCAATGACTAACGGAGCATTTGTCCACTCCCACCTCTGTGCCCTGGTATTATGTAAGCCCCCAAACCTGTGTATAATCCTGGAAAGGTAAGTAAAATGCAAATAGCACAATAAAGGCTTAAGCTAAATTAAGACACAGAAAGACAGTATAGGTTGTATTTCTTTCACACATGTCCAAAATACCCACTACCCAAGGATTCTGATAAAAATTGAACCAATGCTTGAAGTAGAAGACAAAAATATCACTAATTTTATCTACATGAAATAAAACAATTTGGAAATTTAATCCATTTGGTCGCTTCACTTAGTCAACTCAATTTATTTTATTTTTTTAGAGATTTAATTTTATCTTTTTAATTGTAAATTGTATTTTATTTGAGAGAGAGAGCACAAATAGGGGAAGGGGCAGAGACTGAAGGAGAAGGACAAGAAGACTCCTTCAGGAGCAGGGAGCCTGATCCCAGGACCCTGAGATCATAACCTGAGCCAAAGTCAGAGACTTACCTGCCTGAGCCACCCAGGTGCCCCTAGTCAACTCAATTAAAAAAAAATCTTCAAAGGTTTTAAACAGAATTATATTGTAGAGTCTTACTTCTATTAAGAATAACAACAATAATAAAATAAATCACAAAAAAAAAAATAAAATAAAATAAATCACTTGTATGTTAAGCACTATATACTAGGCACATTTTTTCATCTCATTTGTCTCCAAAAAAACCTGAGATTTGTGCATTACTATTCACAATTTTCACATGTGAAATCTCAGAGTCAGAAAGGTTAAATAACTTACCCAAGAATATTTAGTAAAGCCAGGGTTGAAATTCCTGACTCCAAAACCTGTGTTCACTACCCTTAAGCACACGTTTGCCAATAAAGTGGTCTCCTTTTCGAACAGAAGGCAAATTTAAAATATTTTGAGAAAAATATTTACTACAGAAATATCAAATGTATAACATAGAAGGAGAAAAAAATTCACCATCATTATCAATTCTAACAAGTACCTACTATGTCCAAAATACTCTAAGATTTTAAAAATAATAATTAAAAACATACCTCCAAAACTGAGCAGTGTGTCATGGCAGCAGCAGTGAGATGGAACATGACAGCTAAAATGAAAAATTTCTTACCACACAGTGGGTTCTGCAGTCTAAAGTATTGACTGCAAAACTTCTCGGACCAGACATAAGGGAAAAGGCATACTAATTAACCAGCTCTAAGAGAAAACCTTAGATGTCTTCATTTTATAAAATATTCTTCATCTATCCTATTTCCTCATTCTCATCTAGTTACAACTACCAGAAGGAAAATTTAACTTTGAGACTTGAACATTTGTGATTGTTAGCCAAGCGTCTCTTTATCCATGTTTTTAAGAGAGAAACCGAGTCAAAAGAAGTCAACCTTCTTGTGAGTTGCCCAAGCCATACAAATGGAGTCAGCCAAAGAAAGGTACAGTATTTTACTTGTCCTTGTAACATAGTCTTATACCCAAAGTTTCCTCATCCTTTGGAAAATGAGATAGTTCATATAAATATATATACATATATTAAGATTAACATAATCTGAAAATCTTAACAAGCAGAAGTTTATTATTTTAATACATAAACTTTGGAGCTAATCTACTAATAATTATATAATTACTATTTTATCACTTCATACTATGTAGCTATATCACTGCTCAGAAATTTTTTACCCAACTATAATTAACATACAGTGCTATATTAGCTTCAGGTGTACAACGTAATGATTCAACAATTGTATCCATTGCTCACTGCTCATCACAAGTGTACTCTTAATCCCCTCATTTCACACATAGCCCGCTCACCTTCCCTCTGACAACTACCAATTTGTTCTGTATAGTTAAGAGTATGGGCTTTGTTTGTTTGTATCTTTTTTCTTTGTTCATTTGTTCTGTTTCTTAAATTTGACACACAGGTGAAATCACATGGTATTTGTCTTTCTCTGATGGACTTTCTTCACTCAGCATTATACCTTCTAGGTCATCCATGTTTCTGCGAATGGAAAGATTTCACTCTTTTTTTAATGGCTGAGTAATATTTCATTGTGTATATATACCACATCTTCCTTATCCATCCATCTACCAGTGGATACATGGGCAGCTTCCATAGCTTGCTTTTCTAAATAATGCTGGAATAACCAGAGGGTACATATATCTTTTCTAACTAGTGTTTTCATTTTCTTTGGATAAATACCCAGAAGTGAAATTACTGGATCATATGGTAATTGTTTTTAATTTTTTGAGGAATCTTCATAACATTTTCCACAGTGGCTACACCAGCTTGCATTTTCATCAACAACACAAACAGATTCCTTTTTCTCCACATTCTCACTAACACTTGTTATTTCTTGTTGGCTTTGATTTTAGCCATTTTGGCATGTGTATGGTGAGATCTCATTGTGGTTTTGATCTGCATTTCCCTGATGATGAGTGATGTTGATCATTTCATGTTTCTATTGGTCATCTGTATACCTTGTTTAGAAAATGTCTTTAGTTCCTTTGCTCATTTTTTTAAAAAGATTTATTTATTTATTTATTTATTTATTTATTTATTTATTTAAGAGAAAGAGAGAGAGCAGGGGGAGGAGCAGAGGGAGAAAAAATTCTCACACAGACTGCCCCCTGAGCACAGTGCCTGATGTGGACCTCAATTCTAAGACACTGGGCCAAAACCAAGACCCAGTCAATTAACCAACTGAGCCAGTTGGGTAAGCCTCTGCTCATTTTTAATCGGATTATTTTGGGGGTTTTTATGTTGCGTTATATAAATCTTTATATATTTTGGTTATTAAACCTTTATTGGAAACATCATTTGCAAATACATTCTCCCATTTACTAAGTTGTTTTTTTTTTGTTTTGTTTTGTTGATGCTTTCCTTCACTGTGCAAAAGCTTTTTATTTTGGTGTAGTCTCAATAGTTTATTTTTGCTGTTGAGTCTCTTGCTTGAGGAGACATATCTAGAAAAGTATTGCTACAACTGATATTAAAGAGATTACTGCCTATGTTTTTGTCTAGAAATTTTATTTTTATTTTTTAAGATTTTATTTATTTATTCATGAGAGACACAGAGAGAAGCAGAGACATAGGCAGAGGAAGAAGCAGGCTCCCTGCAAGGAGCCCAGTGCAAAACTCGATCCCAGGACCCTGATATCACATCCTGAGCCAAAGGCAGATGCTCAGTCACTAAGCCACCCAAGCATCCCTCATCCAGCAATTCTATGGTTCAGGTCTCACATTTAGGTCCTTATACCATTTTGAGTTTATTTCTATGCATAGTATTAGAAAGTGGTACAGTTTTCCCAACACCATTGTTGAAGAGACTGCCTTTTCCCCATTGCATCTTCTTGCTTCCTTTGTGATTGATTAATTGTTCATAAAACCATGGATTTATTTCTGGGCTCTATATTCTATTCTATTGACCTATGTGTCTATTTTTGTGCCAGCACCAAACTGTTTTGATTGCTACAGCTTTGTAGTACATCTTAAAACCTGGGACTGTGATACCTCTAGTTTTGATTTTCTTTTTCAAGATTGCTTTGGTTCTTTGGGCTTTAAAATATGTGGTTCCATACATATTTTAGGATCATTTGTTCTAGTTCTGTGAAAAATACTGATAGGGATTACATTAAAATTTATAGATTGCTTTGGCTAGAATGGACATTTTAACAATATTTGTTCTTCCAACCCATGAGCATGGAACATCTTTCATTTGTTTATGTCATCTTTAATTTCTTTCATCAGTGTTCTATAGTTTTTGGAGTATAGGTCCTTTTACCTCCTTAGTTAAGTTTATTCCTAGGTATTTTGTTCTTTTTAGTGCAAGTGTAAATGGGATTGTTTTGTTACTTTCTCTTTCTGCTACTTCATTATTATTATATAAAAATGCAACTGGTTTCTGTATATTAATTTTTGTGCCCTATGATTTTACTGAATTATCAGTACTAGTAGTTTTTTAGTGGATTCTTTATGGTTTTCAATATACACTCTCATATCATCTTCAAATAGTGGAAGTTTTACCTCTTCCTTACCAATTTGGATGTCTTTTATTGATTGGCTGATTTTTTTTTTTTTTAATATGGAACACTTCACAAATTTGTATGTCTTCCATGCACAGTGGCCATGTCTCTTCCATGCATCTTCCATGCATTGTTCCAATTCTTTAAATTATGTGCTGCAGAAGCAAACACTATTTCTTTTTGTTGTCTGATTGCTGTGGCTAGGACTTCCAGTACTATGTTGAATAAAGAGTACAAGTGGACATCTTTGTCTTATTCCTGATCTTAGAGGAAAAGTTCTTAGTTTTTCTGCATGAAGTATGAGGTTAGCTGTCGGTTTTTCATTTTGGCCTTTGTGATGTTGAGGTATGTTCCCTCTAAATCTACTTTGTTGACAGTTTATATCATGAATGGATGTTGTACTTTGTCAAATACTTTTTCTGCATCCATTGAAATGATCATATGGTTTTTATCCTTTCTCTTATTGATGTGATGTATCATGTTGATTGACTTGCAAATATTGAAGCACTCTTGTATCTTTGGAATAAATCCCACTTGATTGAGGAGAATGATTTTTTTTAATGTATTGTTGGATACAGTTTGCTAGAATTTTGTGGAGGATTTTTGCATCTACATTCATCAGAGATATTGATCTTTAGTTTACTTTTTCTTACAGTGTCACCATAAATTCTTGAAATGGCTTTTTACAAATCAGAAAGAAGAGGGGTGGCTGCAGGAAATATTTTTTAATTTGTTAGAATTCCATCTCAGATTACTTCTTTTCAGACTGCTGTACCTCACTCGTAGCAGGCTGGCATTGATGAGAAAACAAAAATAATTATGCAATTACTATGAAGCTCTGTGTTCAAAGGTAATTTTTACTTCACAAATGGCAGTAGACTGGATGGGAATCAGTCCCCTTGTCTATTTAATTTCCTCCAAAGCATCTGAAGACATATAAGAAAGTTTATAGCATTAATTCAATGTGTATCCAAGATTTTCTTGATCTTAACAGTCAGATTCACTCTGCAGTTTAATAGCCAAAATCCTTCCTACAAAATAAGAAAAGGAATAAAATTCCATCGGAAACTCAGAACAGCTTTTGGAAAAGTGAATATTTCTAAAGTTTAGCATATTTATGTCTTATTTCACTATCTCCAGTGTTTTGAAAAATACCAAAAGCAGAATTTGTATTCAAAATTTCACCATAAAAAAGTTTCCTGTTTCTAAGGCTACCGAAAATACTGAAGTTCCTTTTGCAGGATGGCTTTCATCAGCATTAAAGAGACAACAGATATGACTGCACTTTAAATACTCATCTTGCAAATTCCTTAGTTATTTATTTGCATTTTTTAATCTCTTGGAAGTGCCACTACCTATACAAATGTGATTTTATTTTATCAAATGTCCTTAGACTTTCAATAGAATATAGAATAGAAGTGGATAAAGTTTCAATTTCCTTATTTAAAGTGCTTTCTCTAATTCTTATATTCAACAGAGGACTAATGCAAATAGAACCAAGGGTTACATGGAACTGTTAACACCCCAGGAAAGAATCCCAGGGTGTAGTTATTGGTTTTTCCCAACCAGTTTCTTTATGGGCTCATTTCACATCTGATCTCACACCTTAGAAAAAATACAGGTCTGAAGGGTCACTTGAATGAGAGATTTTCCTCTTTATAACACCGAATAGAAATTGAGGGCTTTGATATTGTCATGGAAATGACTCTTTGTAAATAGAGCTCAAAGGCCTATTTCAAACCAGAATGAGCTGGAACAATGTTTTCTTTTTCTTTTCAGATTATGAGATTGGAGTATGGGTAGAGAGAACCTCTGGTCAAGATAGTGGGAGGAAATGGAGGAAAAAAGAGCATGCCTGAGAGAATTCCTCTCACTTATGCCAGCAAGTTGTATAGAATAGCTTTATTCAAAAAAAGAAGTTTGTCTTCTCCTTCAGGTGCACAAAGACACAGCCTATTGAGACTGGAGAGGAAAGGTAGGCAAACTAAGAAAGAAAAAAATGCAACAGGTCATTTGTCTCTGATCCTCAGTTTTAATTTAAAAAGGCAAGTTTCATACTGGAAATTACAACACACACAAACGTTTAAAAAAGTCTACTTTTCAAAGCAAGTAATTGATTTTTTAAAGTAGGATTTTAGAAAGAAATAGATAATGTTTTAGTGAATATTTAAATACCTAATTAAATGAGTGTTTGTTTTGGTGTTCATATCATATAGAACTTTATTTTCTTTTAACAAACAGCAAAAAATAAAACCTTTAATTCCATTAAAAAACAAAAGAATAAATTGAAGACAGGGAAGTGATAATGAACTGTTGCTTTAAAAAGTACTCACCCTCATACTGAGACTATTAAATTGGATTTCAGTTTTAGGATCTCAATGCTATCTTAATTTTTTTTTTAGCCTTCTTAGCAATTTTTAAAAATAAAAATGCAGGGGTCTTCTCTAGTTCATACAAATCAAAAATATTTGGAGAAATAAACGTAGAGAAAAATCCCTGGATTTAAACTTTGAGGACAATTTAAAGCTAATAATATTGAATAGTGGTGCAAAGCCTCATATTTTCAATGTCACAATATAGTCCATATTCTGCACCTCACTTTAAGGGCACATCCTTTTATAAAATCCTCTATCGATTGTTAATATATGTTCTTTGAGTCCAGGAAGCAAGTGAAGGAAAACTTCTGCATTGGAGTTGTTCACAGCATCTAGCCATCAACCCCTCCTTGACCTTTGAGAAAAAGGTAATGTCTTGTCACTGTTAAATAAGCTTGGGAAATATTTCTGTTGGTCACCTACCTTGTGGAAACTAGAGAGTGTCTAAAAAGCATTTAAAGTATCTTAGAACAAGAGATTATGAACAGTTACTACTGAGTTTTAATGTAGGAGAGTTCCATTTTAAAGTAGTTCAGCTTAATGGAATGAGTATCAAAAATAATTAGAATCCATGACCTTATGCCTAAAGGCAAATTATATTATATGGAAGCAATCCTTCCAGGTGGAGTTGCTAGCACTCAGACTCTTGGGTGAGAGTGCTCTATTTCCGTGTTAAAATAAAAACTGCAACTGGCTTCTAGCTTCACTTTTAATTCAGTTGTGCCCACACTGGTGAAAGAATAGTGATTTGCTATTCTTTCTATTCAAAGACATGCCTTCCATTTAGAGACAGTCATAAATGTTTGAGAAGTACGCTTTTAACATTAATCAAGAAATTACATTAAATGAACTGAGTGTAACCTCTATTGAAGATTAATATTCAATACGTAGCACCTATAAAGATAATATGATTCTATCTTCAACAGACATAAAAACAAAATAAAGCACTGAGGAGTTCACAAAAAGAAAGAAAAGAAAAAAGAAGAGCGCTCCTATTTCCCAAAATGGGGATTAGGCAAAATAAGAAAAAGAACTTTCCATAGACATTAAGATTAGAATTAAGATTTAGAAAACACTCAAATCCTAGATAGTTCTGATGCTGACTTAAATTTCCCTCTATTTTAAAGAGGATGAGTCATTTCCAAGAAGCCTCAGGCCAATATAAGGACTTAAGAGAAGGTGGGAAAATGGGGCCTTTTAAAAAAGGCTGATCTTGTAATGAGCAATAACAGAAATTCCTCTTGTTTGAAAATGTCAAATGCACTCTCCAGTGCCAAAGACCTTGAGCTTAATCCTATTATTCAGTCGAGTTTGAAATAGGGTAAAATCTTAATTTTGCGTAGTTCTTCATAGTTTACAAAGCTTTTTCAGTAATTCTATCCCCTTTACCTATGTATTTTCTTCATAGCAATTGTTGATACCTGATATATTGGACATTTATTTGCTTATTTCCTTATTATCTTTTGCCTACTGCTAAAATGTAAGCTCCATAAAAGCAAGGATGTTATCCTGCACTGTTCATTTCTATATCTCCAGCACTCAGAATAGTGCTTGATGCATAGTAGACAATAGAAATTTGTTAAATGAACAAATGAGATAAATAAAAATGGATAAACACTACTGCATTTGAGCTTTGAAAACCCCAGAGAAAAGGACAGGTATATCTCACTCTCTTTACGAGTGAGGAAACCAGGACTCAAAATAGTAAATTATTTAATAATAGTATAAACAGTCATATTTAGAAAGATCCAGGTCCATTATAGTACTACTCTTTGCTGACTTGTGCAAAGAGACTAGATTATGGGTAGTCCAAGATTACTGCCATCAGAATCAGCCCATTTCCACTTTTCATGAAGATTGATGCAAGAGAAAAAAAAAATGAGTAAGTTCACATCCTTCTCTACAACCACAGCTGTCAACCTTTGTCAGCTTTCTTTTCTCTTGGATCACTTCCTAAATTAAATTCCCCTGCTGATATGTTTGTTGTCTCAGCACCCACTTTGTGTTTATGATTTCCCTCCTGGTATCTTCCCTTCCTACGGATATCATTTATTGAGCCCCTCTTACACATTGTTAGGCATTTTTCATTCGTCCCCTGGAATGAAACTGCAAGGAAACTGTAGATCAGCCTTCAAAGCCAGACTCTTTCCCCACCAGACTGCCTCAATGGAGGACCTGGCTCCTTAGAGGCAGTTCTTGGTAGGCCCAGAACAGAGCCCACCATCACCCTTGACACGGGAACTCAGCAAAAGCTTACCCCTCTACTGGTTAGCTGCAGGGGTGCTGTGGCATATGAGTAAAACATGGGCAACTAGACACCTGATTATTAGCACTCCAGTGTTCCTGAGAGGTTAGAGGTATCTGAACTCACCTACCCCAGGATTTGATTTACAACTGCAATGAGAAAGAAGGTAATAATCCAGTCAATAGTTATTTTGCAGGACTCAGTTCCCGATGGTGATGGGTGGATCAACTTTATCTTTATCCCTCACCAGCTACACCCAAACACTTTTGTAAGGATATCATGCTATCCTTTATTACCAACCTCTGCTCTTTCTTTCCTTTTCTTCTTAGTGAAACACTAAGCTCATTCCTTGTAGACTAGAAGTAACAGCTATAGCAGGTAACTATGTGATTCTCATGTCCCTCCTAACAGCTGGTGCAGATTCCGCCTCTAAACTGGAACCTCACATTTTCATTGGAGTCAAATATGGTACCTTCTAAACAGTGGCTGAAGAAAAGGGATGGAAAGACACAGATGTTTCAGTAACCAGATTTCTGTCATTGAAAATGCCTGACCATAAACATAAATTCTTTCTGAACCTGACTTTCAGTTACTAACATTTTGTGAAGTCATTTGAGAAAGAAACCAAGTTAAATAAATAGGCTTACTGATGAATTTATGACACTGGATAAGCAAAAGATAGTTGCTTGGTATAATGCCAAACTCTAGGCTGCAAGGGGCCTCTGCACATATATTAAGGCAAATGGGAGCTTTAGAAGAGTGTCCTAGGGCAGGTCTGAGCTCAGGATATTTCTTTCAATTGTTAAACAGTGTGTGCTGCCCTGAGCTTTAGTCTAGACAAAATGGAAATTATGATAAGACTATTCATCAGCAAAGATGAGCCACAGGGTCCAAACAACAGAATACACCCTGCCAGTCAAAGGGTCAGAGACATGGGGAGGACAGGGAATTAGGATCCTTCTTGAGAGTGAGCCCAAAAACCCATGACTAGGAAGATGCTTGGAGTTCTTACATCTGCAGATGATGGAGACATTAGAGAATACCTAAGTCATATATGTGACCAGATATAAGACAAAGTCATTCTGTCTTTCTTACTCCATTTTGGACAAATTTTGTTTAGGGAAGACCAATTAGTCCACATAGACCTCAAACAATATTAATCTTAGCTGCATATGGAGACCAGTATGATGAACCTACATTTATTTTATTTATTTATTTATTTATTTATTTATTTATTTATTTATTTATGAGAGAAAGCAAGTACAGTCAGGGAAGGGCAAAGGGACAGAGAGAGAGAGTCCTAAGCACAGAGCCTGATACAGGGCTCAATCTCATGACCTTGAGATTATGACCTGAGCCAAAACCAAGTCAGACACAACTGACTATACCACCCAGGTACCCCCAAACCTATAATTAAATAAACAAACAAACAAACCAGGCCCTATTGCCTAGATATTCTGATTTAATTGGTCCACAATGGAATCTTGGAATCCATTTTTTTCTTAAGAACCTTCAGATGATTCTAAGGTGTAGCAGCCAAAGTTGAAAGCCTAACCTGATAAAAATAGCAGTTTTCTAAATAGTACATTTAGTAAATATTCCTAAGGTTATAATAACTTCACAATGATTTTAAAAAAGACAACGTGGTTAGGTTGTAGCAATGATGAATATTTACCCAAAAGAGTCATGGAAAATAAAAACCCTTCCTAGTGTTACCAATGGTAATACTTTCTAGTATTACCAATCACCAAAGGGTGATTGAGAGATGGCCATTCACACTTTTAAGAATGGGTATCTGAAGACTTTACAGGACAAAGTTGTCTATATGATTTACATCTAGACCCATAAGTGAGAAAGAAATATCTTGTTTAAACCATTTTTATTTTATTTTTTAAATTGTAGCAGTAATTAACTGCTAATAAATCTTAATTAATCATTCATTAGCATGTCTATCACATGAAGAGACACTGTCTTCAAGTGAAGACAACACAGAGGGAAACTAGAGCAAAAAGAAAAAGGCAGAATTCTGTTGATACAATTTGAATCACTAGATCTAGCCATGCCTGAAGCCATACTTCTTTTCCATTTTTCAGTTATAAAAGTGAATCTAGGGCAGCCTGGGTGGCTCAGCGGTTTAGCGCTGCCTTCAGCCCAGGGCGTGATCCTGAAGACCCAGGATCAAGTCCCGAGTCGGGCTCCCTGCATGGAGCCTGCTTCTCCCTCTGCCTGTGTCTCTGCCTCTCTCTTTCTCTCTGTGTGTCTCATGAATAAATAAATAAATAAACAAAATCTTTTTTTTAAAAAGTGAATCTATTTACTTTTAAAAGATATATTTATTTATTTATTTATTTATTTATTTATTTATTTATTTATTTATGGTTTTATTTATTTATTCATGAGAGACACACAGAGAGAGAGAGAGAGGCAGAGACACAGGCAGAGGGAGAAGCAGCCTCCCCAGGGAGGAGCCTGATGTGGGACTCGATCCCAAGATTCTGGGATGACATCCTGAGCCAAAGGCAGATGCTCAACCACTGAGCCACCCAGAAATCCCATTAAGTTGAGTTTCTATCATTTGGGGGGAAAAAAAAGGCCCAGATCAATTTAGCAATCTTTAGCAAGCATGTTCTCAATAATGTATGTGACATTATTTTGACCAATTATGGGCTATGGAATCGGGAATAGGAACGAACTTATTTAGATCCCTGATTCTCAAGTAACAGAGAGATCTATATTGATATCTAGATTACATTAGCACCCACATTATGCCTTTATCATAGCATCTTATTTTTATTATTTTAAAATACCACATGGGATTTCAGTGGCTTCCAAGAGTTAAGACATTGCCGAGGAAAATGGTAATTTAGGAAGATTTACCAGCTTTCAATTACAGAAGAGACTGAAAAGATTTTGAAGTATGGGACTGGAGATAGGAGACCAGTTTTGAGTAGGAATTGAGATGATGAGGGCCTCATGGCACAGGGAACAAGTAGGAAGGGACAAAGTTAAGAAAACCAATTCAATCTTTAGGTTTAACATATTTATGCTCTACTGGTATATTAGTAAAGTGCTTTGTAGTTCATGACATATTTTCACATGTTCTCTTATTCGACACTTAGCAATAATTCTTTGGAGTTAGCAAAGCAACTAGTTTCAGCATTTTATAGAAATGGAAACTGAGGCTTGGTATGATTATGGGTCTCATCCAAACTCACATGGGTGTCAGAGCAGGAGTCAGACTCCAGATTTTCTGATTAGCAATCTAGTATCGATATACCAGATCTCTCTGTACTCAGAGAGCCACCTATAAACAAAGTTTTCTTTTCAGCAACTTCGTTTGTTAATTCTACTTCATTGTTCATTGTTTTCTTCTCATTTATGACCTCTCCTGAGTAGTGATATGGGCTGAATTCCCAAGGTGAATCATCTTTATGATGTAGTAACCAAGGGGTGTGTGTGTGTGTGTGTGTGTGTGTGTGTGTGTTTATCAAGGGAGGGAAGAGAGGAATTATCAAACAATCACCCAAAAAACCCAACCTTGAGTCCCATAGAATGGATTTATGTTAATTTTTCAAATCTTTTCTTCTGCTCAGTGCCTCCTCCAAAATGAGATCACCTCTCATTCATTCTCATGCCAGTAGTCCTGATAGTTTTAATAATTTGCCATTTCAAGGAGCCATGGGAAAAGAAAGGAAGTTGCTTTTAGACACTGTCTTATTCAAGCAAACGGAAATGGTTTCTGAACCACAGAAAACAAATAAACATGCCTCTCCCTGGAACTTCACTAGTGTTTGCCCGTTGTCTGGCACTAAGAAATGTGCTTTAAAATAATGGTGCAATGTGTGCCCGGAGATTCTGAATGCTAGTGGGGCTATCTAAATCCTAGAAGAAGCGGATGTTGACTATGTCTAGGACCACTGAGCTTGGACCACCTCCCAAATACTGGGTGTGAAACCACATGCTAAATGTCTTTCCATACAGCAAAATGAAATGCCAAATCCTTAATGGTCAGCTCAGCTTTCACAATTTCCAAAGAAGCATATTTTATTATTGCTCAGAGAATAATGTTTGCATACTATGTATATAACCATGGTACATGACATCCATTATGATATCGATGCTTTGCATTCTGGGGACACTGTAAAGCATCCTAAAGATTTGCATATTTTCTATTATCATGTCCAATGATGTACCTTTCATCCTTTGCTTATGAATTAAAAAATGTGTAGTTTGGAATTCTGTGGGATCCTGCTGAATTCCTTAGGACCATGGTCAAACACAGCTAAATGGTTATCCTTTTCCATAATATTATTCTTGGGCATGGAGAGGAGTATCTTTTTAATAAAGGAAAATTGGCAAAGAGACTTCTTGCAGTGCAGTCCTGGTTTGGCACAAAATGTGAGGTACCGGGGATGCAAACATCTCATCTTCAGATCCTTACCTGGCAAAGACACAAGAGGACATATTCTCTGGCGTTGCTCAGCAATCTGCAGCACCATGGTAGGTCTTAGGTCTTTGGACTGACCTTCTCTCAGATGGTAGAAATCCAAAGTAAAGCAATGTGACCTGGCAAATGGAGGATCCTGGAGCAGAGCGTGTGATTTCTTCCATTCCTATGGAGATCCTCATTTGGCTGAAAGTCCATCCAGGGACAAAGTGTTTCCAGATCTTTGGCAGAAAAAGAAGTGCCCTCTTTTCAACTTTCTTTATTTCAAAGAAGTAGAATGCTAAAAAGAAAATATGAATATCATCTACACTTTCACTCTAGCAATAACAGTCATTTAGATCTTAATGCATATATAATACTGATGTTAACAGTAGCTACTTATAAGATCATTGTAAGAATATATCACTGATTTTTTTCTAGTCTATAGAATGTGAGACAGTAGATGAAATATCCAGGTACACATACGTGTACATATGTGCCAACATGTATGTGTGGCATGAAATGTGATGACGTGTGTCATATGCATATGTGTATAATAGGTGTATACATATGTAGTATGTCGAGCATGTAGGACTCATTGGATGTAATAATAACAAATAACAAAAACAAATGTTTTTGGGCTCAGCGATTTAGTGCCACCTTCAGCCCAGGCTGTGATCCTAGGGACCTGGGATCGAGTCCCACATCAGGCTCCCTGCATGGACCCTGCTTCTCCCTCTGCCTGTGTCTGTGCCTCTCTCTCTCTCTCTCTCTCTCTCTCTCTCTCTCTGTGTGTCTCTCATGAATAAATAAATAAAATCTTAAAAAAATGTTTTTGTTTTCTGTTGGAGAACATCTTCCTCTGCCTTGGGATAAAAACAAGCAATCTTCAATGTGATATGAAAAAAAATCCTACAATCACTTCAAGTTGTAAAATGCAATCTTGATCCAGAAAGTAGAATTTTCAGTTTAATATATAAATTAGTGTGGTAGAAGTTAAGGTGTTCCTCTCCAGCCTGCCCTCATCCATTTACTGGGCCTGCACATTCTCCTCTCAGCTGCTGTGAAGGTTGAGTGATTTCCAGACAATTCTCTCAGGAGAATTGCCCTCACCTGACAGGTGCCAACTTTCCTGAGAAGTCATGACACCACCACCCCACTACCCCTACATATATATCAACTGATTTCAAAGGTGCAAGAGGCCAGTCTCTGACTCCAGGAAGGACAGTTCTATTGTGTCACTTACATGGCATGTATCCTGAAATCATATCTTTGCTCCATTTTCCCACTTTTCTTATCCTTAACCTATTTGATTTTTTTTTGAAGAATACTCCTCAAAAACACGTTTGCCCTGAATTCTATAGTCACTCTCTGTTTCTAGAGAACCTGATCTAAGACAAAATAAAACAAAGCAAATCTCCATTTTCATTTCCACCCTTTATTCAAGGTAGAGCTGTCTGGAAGAGGTAGTGGGTCATTTTTTATTACATTTCCAGCATACCACTGCTTTACTCACCATTGGCTGCCTACTATTATTAAATAACTTTCCTGTAGTTCTTGAAATGAATATATGATTTTTATTTTTAAGACTGCAAATATATTGTAATCCATTGATATTTTATGACATTGAATCATCCTGGTACAAGATAAGGAGAGGATTTTCCCCACTTCTTGTGAAGAAAAAATCATACATCATCATAATGTTCTGTAGATTTTAAGGCTGTGTTGTTACGATACACTCTCATACCCTTAGTTTACACTTTTCTTTTCCCCATCCTAGAATTACCTAGAATTTTAGGTCTGGAATAGTAAGAAGTTTTTGTTGGCTTCTGTTTGTTTGTTTGTTTGTTTGCCCTTTGGCCTCTGATAATTTTTTTGAACAAAAAATACCCTTTAGTGCATTTATCTAATTATCCTTATTTTCCATGTCTTTGGTTGTATCCCCTAGAATTATTTTTCTTCTCATTGGAGTAGTTCCTCCAAAAGTGTTTACAAAGTGGTTCTTTATGTGGCAACCTTGGTATGACTGAGAACATCTCCATTGAGCCCTCCATGGTGCATGCTGAAATCTGACTGTGCAATCAAAGGTTAAATTTGAGGGCCCTTTGAGGACTGACCCCTGATCTTGGAGCCTCCACACTGCAACAGTGCACTTTCCAGTTGACTTCTTGTGCACCTCCCCAGACCTTGACTCAAAAAGTATACCCATACTCTCTTACTGCTGGGGCTCCAGGCCTAGGAGGTAGTTCCTGGGGGAGATTCTTTGAAGACAATACAAATCTATTTTCACTTGGCCCACAGGAAGCTCATGTATCCTCACTTACTGACTTCTCTCCTCACTGGGGTCCTATAGGTGTCCCTTGCCCACCTCCCCCAGGCAGGAAGAGAGTGACCATGCATTAGTTTCTTCCAAATTCTTTCATTGTTACTCCACACTAGCATTAAGGGACTCATGCTCTGCAGCTCAGGAAGATTCTTCTATATTTCTGCTCCTCTCTTAATGAAGATTAGGGATAAAATGGCTCTGACTTTTTAAGAGCATTACTAGAAAGTAGGACAATGACGTAATGCCTTCAAAATTCTGAGGGAAAATGTAATCTGAGGGACATAATCTAAAAACATATACCTTGTCAAGTTATGGAGAGAATATTTTAAGGTGTTAAAGGTCCCCAAAACTTTATCTAACATGTACTCTTTCTTAGGGAGCTACTAATGAATATATTCCACTGAATTAAGGGAATTAAGCAAAGAGAGGAAGAATGGGATCCAGAATACAAGCAATCTAATACAAGAGGGAAGCAAAGGGAATTCCCAGGATGATAACAGGAGATCTCAAGACACCAGCTATTTATCTCCAAGAGAACAACTTGTCCAGATTGCAGGTCAGAGAGCTCTGAGACAGCCATCTTTAAAAAGTGCCTCTTTTTAAATGGTACAGGCACATCAAAACCACAATAGATATCACCTTACGTCTGTTAGAATAGCTGTTATCAAAAAGACAAAAAATAGCAAGTGTTTAAGAAGACGTGAAGAAAAGAAAATCCTTGTGCACTGTTGGTAGGAATGTAAATTGGTATGGCCTCTATGGAAAACAGCATGGAGGTCCCTCAAAAAATTAAAAATAGAACTACCATATGATCCAGCAATTCCACTTCTGGGTATTTACCCAAAGGAAATGAAAACACTAATTTGAAAAGATACATTACCCCTATGGTCACTGCACTATTACTCACAATGGATAAAGGGATAAAGAAAATGTACACATACACAATGGAATATTATTCAGTCATAAATAAAGAATATCTTGCCATTCATAACAACATGAACAGATCTTGGGAACACTAAGTGAAATAAGTCAGGCAGAGAAGGATAAATACTATTTAATGTCATTTATATGTAGGAAAGTTGGGGAATGGGCAAATGGGTGAAGGGAGTCAAAAGGTACAAACTTCCAGGTATAAAATAAATAAGTCATGCGTATATAATGTACAGCATGGTGACTATAGTGAATAATACCATGTTATACATTTGAAAGTTGCTAGGAGAATAGATCTTAAAATTTTTTATCCCAAGGGAAAAAAATTGTAACTATGTGAGGTGATGGATGTTAACTAAACTTAACGTAGAGATAATTTCTCTTTTTTTTTTGAGATAATTTCTCAATGTATACAAATATTGAATCATTATGTTGTACCCCTCTAACAAATTTGTAACATGTCAATTATATCTCAATTAAAATATTTTTTAAAAGACGATATTGTCAGAAAATGGAAGTGTTTGAATATAAGAGGATATTTATATAAGAGATAGCTTGGGGCGAATTATGGTAAGATCATAAAAAATAAATACATGAATAAAATAAGACCATAACTCCAAGAAAAACAAACCCAAAAATGTGCAGGAAAGAAAAAGTAATTAAAGTATAGTACAAAGATCATTTGTAAATAGTTTGCATAATGAAAATAATGTAAATATGGAATATTTGTTGAACCAACATTACAGTATCATTAGTTTAGGAGAACAGAAACAAACACCCTCAACTTCCAAAGTTTAAAGACTAATGTCCCAATATGACAAATTAAGAGCTGTTATCACAAGCATATGATTAAGGGACGAAGAGTTTTTTCTTTTCTTTTGTCTTTCTTTTTTTTTTAACTTTATAAAGACTAAAAGAAATAAAATAGCATTTATATTTGGGGTGCAGGAAATGGTAAGAGGTATAATGGCAGGGAACTTCTAGTTTTCATTTCTAAAATAGACTGTAGAATTCTTGAGCATTTGTATTTTGTACATGCCATTTGATAGAAAATAAAAACTAAATTTAAAAAAGTCAAAAGTTGAAGTATGGATTAGTCAATAAATGTCACTGGGATAACTGCTATCCACAAGGGAAAAGTAAAAGTATATTTCTAATTCTCAGCATCCACAAAAAATAAGTTCAAAATGATTATAAGACTTATAAAGGGGGGCACCTTGGTGGCTCAGTGGTTGAGCGTCTGCCTTTGGCTCAGGTCATGATCTCGGTGTCCTGGGTTCGAGTCCCACATCAGGGTCCCCACAGGGAGCCTGCTTCTCCCTCTGCCTGTGTCTCTGCCTCTCTCTGTCTCTCATGAATAAGTAAATAAAATCTTTAAAAAAAAGACCTAAAAAGCTTTACGCCCTCTCAAAATATAGTTGAATATCTTTATGATGTCAGTCTAGAGAATTTCTTAAAAGGCAGAATATTACAAAAACAAGGGGAAATATTAATAAATCATATTGCACATTGTAATAAAAATCTTTTGTACCACAAAAGAGTCACCAAAGGCAAGGTTGAGACAAGTCACAGATTGGGAGAAGATATAATTGCTAAAATATCCAGAATACATATGAAATTCCTATACATAATAAGATTACTGCAAAAAGTTCAACAGAAAAAAAAGCAAATAGTATAAACAGGTAATTGGCTGAAGAAGACATCTCAGTGACCACTAAGTATAGGGAAAGACAGGTAAACATAAGGATCAAATTAAAACAAGGAGGAATCATTATACACCAGTGGAATTAGGGAAGTAGGAGAGAACAATATGGAAGCTGATAACACCAATTATTGGAAAAAATATAGGGAAAGAGAATTTATACGTTGCTTGTGGCAGAACGAATTAGCACAACTACTTTGGAAAGAGATATGCTAACCCCTAGAAAACTTGAAAATGAGTATAGCATATTAATTAAACTCCTAGGTACATCCTTCAGGCCAAGAGAAATTATTGTACCTTTTGCCAAGCAGTAAAGATATTCTTTTGCACAAAGATATTCTCTACTGCACTGCTTGAAATAGGGAGAAATGGACAATAACCTAAATGTCCATAAATAAAGAATGGAATAATAAACATGTTTTATTCATACAATGGAATACTATGCACCTGTTGAAATGAATGAACTAGATTTATAGGAATAAATTTTGGGAACATACTACTGAAGAAGTAGGACAGAACTGAAGTTGCAAAATGGTACATATGATTCCTCATATGTTAAATTTTAAAGCATAACATAATATTGTATATGTTCATGGATATATAAATACAAACTCTGAAAAGTTTCATGGGAAGGCTTCCCAACAAATTCAGGATTATCGTGACTCTCAAGGGAGAGCAGAAGGATGCAAAAGAGACGGGGGAAGGACAGTATTAGATGCATTCACAATGCCTGCTTGATTTCAAACGCTCAAACAAAAAATGATCTTAGCAAGTAAACAGAAGGCTAACATTTATCCAATCTAAGGAGGTGGCTTTGTGGGTATCTGTTTCATTGAGTTCCTATATGTTTAAAATCTTTAACAACAATAGTATAGAGGGATATGTGCCAGCTATCAGAAGGCCAGGTCTGTTTCTAGTCTCTACTAAACACAGATACATGCCCTCAGCCAAATCCCTTAGCATGTTTCAATGTCAGTCCCATTACTTGTAAAGGAAGAGGAACAGGACTTTGCCCAGCCAGCTTCAGTGTTTGGAATATGACTAAAGGAAACAATATATGTAAAAAGTCACCTTGAAAATTATTCAGAGCTAAATAATGAAAGAACTATTACTATTTGCATGTTGACAGTATAAAAATGAATATCCATAAAAAATAATAATACTAGTTCAGGGGGCTGATATCAACACACAGTATTATCTAATCCATTGGTTTCATGTTGCTGTTTTCACAGTGCAAAATTATACTTGTCATCTCACCTTGCTCTGGAGACTTGACAAGGCAAGGGAGAAAATGGAATCCATCCCATCGTTGCTCCCAACTCTAGCCCCTCAACAGTCCAAGGATTTGAAAGAGTTAAAGCGTGAAGATCAGCCAGCAACACTGGGAAGAAAACACACTGCATGTAAAGATGATATTTTAGGAAATGTCAATTTAGTAAAAAACACTGCTGGCAAAGAAACACAATACTTGCTTCTATTTAGACCTTTAAAAATTTATTTTAAATAATAGCATTGAAAAAAATGTAAAGTGAAGAGAGAACAAAAGGAGCTTTTTGCATACATACTCTTCTCAGTCTTGCTCTTAATAAATGAACTCTCCTCGAAAACATTTGTTAGATAGAAGCAATTAAAGCTGAGGCTCTATCCTTGCTCCACTAATTAATTACAGCAAATGAGCTTGTAATGTGCATCATAACAACTTAATAAGCTAGGCCAAACTATTTTAGATTATGCTATGCTAGTATTTCATCATTGCTGGGCTATTTAAATTAGGTAAGTAGTATCCGAACATAAATAGCTTTTGAATTACCTGTGTCCTTCAAAATAAACTCTATGTCTTGAGCAGATGTGCTATTTATGTGAAAGGGGTAGTAGCAAAAAATGACCTAGAAATGAGGATGCAGAAAGGAGGGCGAGACAGGGCAAACATGTGAGCTCACACAAACTATCATCTGCAACAACCTATTATCTAACCTCTCTGCAGCATCTCACACTGGCTGACCGGAAGCCATTCCAAGAGGTCCTTTACATTTTTCATTATTTATTGGACCTGGACAGTGGAGAATCCAATACCTGCGTTAGCCTCTCTTTTTTGACATCATTGGTTACGTTATCAATTCTTGTTCAAATGTCTAACTGAACATGGATCAAAGGGTGACTAATACAAGTTCTTTAGCAATGTCTCTGCTTCTAATGAAACTTTAAAGGCAATTAATGACTCATTGAGTCAATGAATAGACTTGGTACATCTGGGGATGAGTTAAAATATGGCTTAGTGTCAATGAAAGAGGCGAGGGCCCCAGAGCAGCTGTGAATTATCTCAAACATAATTATCTAAAACTTTAAAGTGCTGGCTTCTTTCAAATCAAAGGTCATTATGTCTTCCAGGTAGTAACATCTGCTACTACCTCAAGGTGTTAATTGACTAGCTTCAGCAAAAGTCAAACAGATCCTCAACTCTCCCTCCTTAAAGCACAAAGAGTTCATTGACCATTAGAATATAATTCAGGCATTTCCAGAAAGGATGAAGAGAGTGTCACAGAGCAGATCTGGAACTGAAGAGAGGTCTATCAGGTGATCTTTTCTGTGAACCCTTCTTTCCTATTTATTAATCATAACAAGTTTTTCTAGAACATATCACCAGAGATTTTCAGTATAGGATAGAAAACACGCTGGAACAATTCTCTCAAAATATTTTTGAAACATGAGCCACTTAGAGGCAGAGGGAAGCATGCCAGTTTGAAAGGCCAGGAGAAATTTTAAAGGCAATGGCCAATAATAAGGAGAAATTATTGTCTCCCTTCCTCTTCGTTGTCACACCCATCATCTCCAGAAAGTAACAGTGTAAATGAAGACACACACACACACATACCCTATATTTGATTAGAGGACAGATTTAATAATGACAGAAACTATTTGAACACATTTCTTGATATCTGTTTCAAAATACATTTTACTCTCAAATTTGTGATACTCCTGGGGTAAAAAAGTGAACATATATTATATATATATATATATATATATATATATATATATATATATTTGTTTTGTTTTGTTTTTTACACACAAACACCTTTCAAGAGTGATGCTTTTGGTAAATTTTTGGGACAGAATCAAGACTGGACAGTAAAACTGGGAGCTCTAACTCATTTCTTCTCCCACAAGTTCCCTCCCATCTCCTCCTCTTCCCTATGCAGGACCTATTTTAGCAAGTCCTTGATAAGATGCCAAATGACAAAAATTTCAAGTATACATGTACTTTTTCCCGGGGCAGCCCGGGTGGCTCAGCGGTTTAGCATTGCCTTCAGCCCAGGGCCTGATCCTGGAGACCCGGGATTGAGTCCCACGTCGGACTCCCTGCATGGAGCCTGTTTCTCCCTCTGCCTCTCTCTCTCTCTCTCTCTCATGAATAAACAAAATCTTTAAAGAAAAATAAAAAAAGAAATCCCACTCCCAAATCCTCCAAAACTCAAAGGGGTACAGCAATAATGATAGAATGACAGGCACAGGAATGGGACCGTGGTCAGTGAAGCTCCAGGGCCCCCTCAGTACATCACTGATCCATTGCCTGCTGAGGCCAATCAGGAGCACACATAGGCAAGAACTAACAAGTGATGAGAGATCTGCATTGTGTTCACTCTTGGTCAATGAAATAGAACATTCAAAGACATTCAAGCCTTTGAGAAAACTGTTCCTTGAATTAAACATTTTCATAAAAATCTTTTCTGTGTAGAATAATATCTAAGCTAGCAATATGGAAAGACTTGGGGTCAGTTGAAATCCTACTGACGCCTCAAAGGATAAGAAGCTTCAGTCAGCAATATATAACCAACTAAGTTTTCCTTCAACGAGGAGAGCCAGTACTTTTTATATACCTTTGTCACTCATTGTCAGGTAATAAATCCACTGTGTATTTGCTTAAAACAGGTGAATGAGGACACAGCCAGGCAACCTAGCTTACTAGCTTACTCTAGCATTCCTTTTCTTAGCTGTCACACTACCCATGTGGTCTTTAGCAAAGCCCAAAATGCTCCAATCACTCTGTTTAATGAGTTTATCCAACTCACCTAACCATGGAAGCCTTCTCTGAAATTCCATGACTGCACTTCACAGAACAGCTTGGCAGCCTTGAATTCTAATAATATAAAAGGCCTCTTAAACAATAGCTCATTTGATTTAAATAAAATCTGTCAATGTCATATCAACTCTAGAAAGTATTCTCATATAGAAAGCAAATTCCATCAGGGTAAGTTCTTCTCTAGGCTTGTTCTCTCTCTCAATATTAAGGCTGACTGCCTCTTAAGTATATAATTGATGTAAAACATTTTATCTCATCCAAAAAATTACATCAGTTATTCATATTCCAAAATGACTATGCATAATTTTCCTTGAGTCTGTTCACATTTATTATACATCAAGTTATTTCATTTTGGTGAAATCTTTCCCTTTGTTTTGAAAGATAAAAATTGTTCCCTTTACTACTAGGTAACTGAACAATTAAAAAAAAACAACTATATAATAAACAACTATATTAGATTAGCCTAAAAGGAGGGAATTTGATTTCTCTGTGACATTAACTGGTTTAAAAAATATTTAAAAAGCTATGAAAGTACTAGAGAAAAAATAGGGTAAGAAATTTGGCTATATGTTATTAGAATAACCCTATTAGAGCAAACAACAAAAATTATTTGTAGATGGCCAATAAACATGACAAACGCTCAAGTTCAATAGTCATCAAGAAAATGCAAATTAAGCCACAGTGTGATGCTGAACATATACCAGAATGCCTCAGATGAGAAGATAGAAAAGGATGTGTAGAGGCATCAGAACTCTCCTACACTGCTGATGGACAGGAGCATCAGTGTAACTACTTCGGAGATCTGTTTGGCAAGTATCTATTTAAACTGAAATAGTCACATATCCTATTACCTGACAAGTGCACTATTAGTTATATTTCCAACAGAAATATATACATACGTTCACTGGACTGCATGTATCAGATTGTTCTTAGCAGCAATTGTAATAACCTCAAACTGAAAACGACCCAAACATCCCTCAACAGCTGAATGAGTAAATATATTTGAGTTTATTCACACAGAGGAAAGCACTACAGTTAGAAGGTAAACAGTCTAAGATTATATGCAACAATATGAATGAATCTCACAAATCATGTGTTAAAAGGAAAGAAGGCAGACATAAAAGCCATGCACACTCTATGGTACCATTTATATAAAGCACAAAGATGGATGGAACTAATTTATGCTGTGTTTGTTATTTGTTAGGCTGGTGTGAAGAGGAAGTCCAGTGCCCAGAGAATAGGAGTGCTTGTCATCCTCCAAGCTTTCACATCCTCCTGGTAGAAAGCCCTATCCCAAACACTACACACATGATAAAATTAAGGCAGTTTTTCAAGTGAATGCTGATGCTGAAGCACATGACGGGAAGGCACAAAGCCACAGAGACATACTTGATGCTGCTTCCAGGGGAGAGGAGGATTGTGGGCTGCTCCCCCCCCCCCCACCCTCTGACACTTAACTACTAGAGAAATTTTGCCTTAATTCTCCTATTTACTCCCATCAGAGCACAGAAAATACTTTGATTTAGGCTATGGTTAGAAACAGAAATGTGCTACGTGTGATGTGGTCAAGGGAAAGGGGTGAAGGTGGGTGGACAACAAGATGAGAAGATTTATTTAATGCACTTGCCAAAAACTATTAGAGACATTTATTCCATACATACTGCTTATGGGAAGTTGCAGGTGGATTTGTACTAAGGCTCCTTTCAATTTGTTTAAACTGTTCACAAACAGACCACATGAAGGCTAAGAAGGTATAAACAGAGGCTACTGCTGCAAAGGAACACATGTTACAACAGAGATAACCCAATCTCCATTTAATGACGAGTATGACAGCTACTTATGCTAGGTAATAATGGCAAATGGCACACATAAGGAGTTAAATAAGGATTACTCTCAATTTGGTCAAGTTTTTCTGATTTTTCTCTTCTTTAAAAAAATTTTTTTAAAAAAATTTTTCTCTTCTTTTTTGTTAATTCCACATCCTGTAATTTTTTCCATGGCGGCGACCCTTCTTTTCTACCTTTGTGCCCTTTATGGCAGGGGCTGGTGCAAAAGGTTCTCAACAGATGATGTCAAATGGAAGAAAGGTCAATACAGATTACTTATCCTAAAGCTCTTTCTCCCACCAGCGTTTCCTACACTGCACCCATCTACAGCGCCTATGACCGAAGCTCTCCTATGGGCACTTATCACAACTCTTTTGTCTTATCTACCTTCAGGTTCCGTGAGTCACTCATCCAACTGTTTATTACTTACCATCCACAACACCCTTTTCTACTCACAATACTCCCTTACCTAGTGCTCTGAGTTCAAAATGTCTGGAATCAGCAAAACTCTAGGGTACATGCAGATGGTGAATCAGTAACGCTATGCTTCTCAGTCGTGCCTGCACGTTAGTCCCCTGGGAAACTTTTAAAACATACTGATGGCCAGATAGCATTCTCAGAAATTCAGGCTCTTTTGCTTGAGTGGATCTTTGGCAGCTGAGTGGATTTCTTAAAATGCACCAGTTACTTCTGATGCTTTCAGATCTCTACTGTCTAATATGGCAGCCATTAGCCATGTGCACCTTATTTAAATTTAAATTTTAATTAATTAAAAGTATTTAAAATGAGAAACTCAATTCTTTAATTTCCCTAACCCTATTTCAAGTGCTCAATAGCCACATATAGTTAGGGATATCTACCTATAAAGTGTGTGTGTGTGTGTGTGTGTGTGTATACATATATATTATTGGACAGCGCATTATAGAGACTTTCCATCACTGCAGAAGGTCCTAGTGAACAACAGAGCTAGACTATCAGAACCTGCTTAAATGCAATTACAGTAAAGATGGGAGTCAACCACAGAATTCACTGGTCAGGCAGTGAGGTACTGGGCTAAATCCCTCTGTCAGAATATTCCATGAGTAACATACCTGCCCTTTCTGGGTGTCTACTTCCATAAAGAAAGGGACAAAAAAGAAGATGCTGAGAAATTTGAAAATAAGCCTGGCTTACTTAGCAATTTTGCTGAGGTTGAGCAGGTTATGTTAGTCTTTAGCTTTGCAAAAGCAAATAAATCCATCCCGGGTTGTCAAGCAAAGGCATAGTTGCCATGAATTTTATTTATTATTCATACACAGTTTCTAGACACTGTACTGGTCAACTCTGAATTCATTTCCCTGGCAACCTGGGCTAAATTAAGCAACATGACAGAGTCATGAGACAGGGAGCCTTTTGAGAACATCTTAACCCATCATCTCAGACTTTGAAGTTGCCTTTTATCTTAGAAACCATGCCTAAAACTACCTGCCAATGTGTGTCATCTGAGGCCTGTAGTCTCCAGGTCACTAGTTCAGGTCATGACTTGTTTAAACAAGAAAAACAAGAATGTGATGGGTCACAGGGTGTGGTTGTGCAGGCTGTGCACTGCACAACTCCATGGAGCATCATTTACATAGTTATCATAGACTTGAATATTCTGACAATTTGCCAGAAAATAGCAAGTGTCTTAAGCAAGGGGTGGCTTTTTCTAACTTTCATTAAGATACCATATATATTAGCCACAGGGGTAACTAGGTGGGTTGCTTTACAGCAGAAATAGACCAAAAAAAAAAAAAAGTTAAAATCCTTAATCTAAGGGTTATTCAGCATTGGGGCCTAAGAATGTTCTGGATTCTTTGTCTTTGTTCCAAAGCTGCTGGAAAAATTCTGTCTCATGATTTATGAAACTGGAGCAACCCCAACCTCTGGATTTAGAGATATTTACTGATGCCGATCAGGTTTCAAACCTGACACAGTGGTTCTCAAGACTGTTTCTATAATCACTTGGGTAATTAAAAAAAAAAAAAAGCCTGATTCTTAGAAACAACAACAAAAAAACACAAGACAAAACCACAAACTCGTAGATGCAGGGAACATATTGGTGGTTGCCGGGGCAAGGAGTAGAGGGTGAGGAAAATTGGTGAAGGTATAAATTTTTGGTTCTAAAATAAATAAGTCATGCAAATATAAAGAAATGATATCACACTTTATTGATAAAGTGTTCTGGGATGCTCAAATTGTGCTTTTATGTGTTAGAAGAAGCCAGGAATAAGTGACTGAGAAGGAGAAGGGGAAGGCCCATTTGAGAATAGAAATGAGCCCTCCACTAAGTCCTACATGTAGCATAGCCCATGCTTGGGAAGAAGGGATTCACTGTGATTTGAAACATAACTGGCATAACCACAAGGGAAGTCAGGATTATCTTCCAAAACTGTGACTAATTTATTTAAAAGACCTCATTACTGCCTGCTAAATAATCCAAGTGTGGCCTAGGCTGGCTTGTTTGAGATGAGAATGGGCTAGTCATTTTATCCAGCTCAAGAGTGCCTCTCTGAGTCACAGGTCATAGTCCCTTTACGCTCAGGTCTAAGGGAAACAGTCCCCTTGAAACCTCTCTAGAGTTAAGCCTGTCCAGCCACTCTTGTCTGTGCTATGTCACACATGAGTCAGGGCTTTGTGGGCTTCTTTTGCTAAGCCAAGCTAGTGAAAAAGGTTCAAAATCACCCCCAAAGCACATATATTCCAACTGGTTCTTAGTAAAACAGCCAGTCTTATAATAAACATATGCTGTATTTTCAAATGTGTGTTTGGAGCCTAAAAACGCTCATCCACTTTTAATTAATCTATGGCTATGCCTAATGGACACTGAAGTTTAAAAAAACAGGGAAGAAGACATATTTTTCCTCCCTATCCCCATTTCCTCTATTCAAATATTTTATTGCTTTCAAAAGCCAGTTCACCTCTCATATCTTCCATTAACTTTTCCCAGCCCCAAATAGCCTCTTCCCATTCAGGATTTATACTGATTGTCTGACCCTGTCATTTGGTATTGTTCATATATTCTATTATTACACTTCTCATAGTCATTTAGTTTATTACATGGGAGTGCCTTTGCTATCTGTTAGAGTCTGCTAATATGCCTACGGGCATGGTGGACAGTAGAAGAACATATACTCTGTAGCATTCATGGACTGTTGGATTCATCACAAATAGTCTAAATTCATGGACCGATCTTACCCATATCTCTCTATGCTACTGCTCCCTCTTTCACAAAGGAGAGGACCCAAAAATATGTCGAGATATAAGATAAGGTGCCCTGGTCTTCTCACACCTGTAGGACCCAAATGAAATGAATCCCTGAATTACTTTAATGTGCTATTTACCAGAAACATGGCAGGGGGGAAGGGGTTCTTCAATGCTCCTTTAGTAGGGCCTTGTGTCTTTATTTTTTTTTTAAGATTATTTATTTATTTATTTATTTATTTATTTATTTACTTACTTACTTACTTATTTATTTATTTATGAGAGACACACAGAGAGAGAGAGAGAGGCAGAAACAGAGACAGAGGGAGAGGCAGGCTTCCTATGAGGAGCCTGATGTGGGACTCAATCCCAGGACCCTAGGATCACAACCTGAGCCAAGGGCAGATGCTCAACCCCTGAGCCACCCAGGCATCCCGAGGCTTGTGTCTTTAAAAAAGATTTTTTTAAGGATGAGGAGCAAGGCCACAGACTAAATAATGACATGCCAGTGACTATAAAACACATCCTGATTTCAAAAATGTGGAAAAAATGTGTGCCTTAAAATCAGTGATATATGGTAAGTGAAGTGAATATGATCTTTTTTTTTAAGATTTATTTATTTATTCATGAGAGATACAGACTGAGAGAGAGGTAGAAACACAGGCAGAGGGAGAAACAGGCTCCTTGCAGGGAGCCTGATGTGGGACTTGATCCCGGATCCCAGGTCACGACCCGAGCTGAAGGCAGGTGCCCAACTGCTGAGCCACCCAGGTGTCCCGAACATGATCCTTTAAACACAGGTAATGTGTAATAGAAGTTAGAAAGCTCCTTTGTTAACATAGTAAGATATCATCACGACACAGAGAACAATTTGCCTTAAAGAGAGGCCTACCTTAGATCTGCCACTGAAACACTCGGCACCAAACTAGACCCTCAACCATAGTGGAAGCTGGTGATGGCCTAGAATATACTAAGTACCACTTAGGTTCCCAGAAGGTGAACTGTTCAAAAGGAACCAAAGCTATAGCATTATGGCCTTTGCTTCAAGAGTGTGTAGAAGTTGGAAAATGCATTCCTGAAAGAATTCAGTTATGTGAGTTTCATCTTTATGAAACATGAGGTTGCCATGATGTTGTCCAGGGCCCTGACGCAGCACATTTACAAACTAGTCCACACCAATCCATCAGTGCCAGAATCTGCCTACTAATGATCATATTCTACAAAGCCATCACAACTTCCTTTACACCATGGTTTGTGTAGAATGTATCACACACATCTCACATTGGGTCGAGTCGTGGACCTGTTAGTGGATGGCAGGGAGCATGCCTTGTGCACCGTCGTGTTTCTCCAGGTGGCTTGCACCGCGTCTTACACATGGTAAGAAACCTCTTAGAGAATTGTGAAGAACAGATATGCAAAGAACTGACCAAAGGAAAGCAGTGTAATCCTTTCATTCTGGAGTCAGTACTTACCCAATGAATCAAAAAAGAACAGTGCATGAGACTGTCACTTTGAACAATGCAGCAAAAAGAAGGATGAGTGGGGGGGATTTTTAGGAGAAGACCCAGGAAGAACGTCTTCCATCATCTACTATCTCTGTCTGGCTACAAATGGTAAGCAATCCTAAACAACCCTTTTAAACAGCTAGTGTCAACGTCAACGCTAAATTCAGTAATTTTGCCATGTATCCTTCCTGTCAGAAGATATCCCAACTTTCTTTAACTGTGAAGTAGATTCTAACAGATAAATTTGTTGCAAGTGAGAATCTTTGCCCTTTCTGGGGCAAACATTGTTTAACTTGTTGATGTTCCTGCACATAATATACAATATATTTAGCCGGAGCCAATAGCTAAAGGGATCTCTCTATGCCAGTAGTACTGAACCTGGAGCATAGTAAGCCACGAACCAGGATCCTCTTAATCTCAGAGAAGAGCACAAGTTAGTTTTTCTCTTGCCCTGAAGTTTTCTTCTTCAAGACCTGCCCCTCAGCACAGAAAAGAATAGCTCACCAAGGACAAAGATCCACACAACTGCTACAGATGTGTTCCTTCTGGCAGCGCTGCATGTGCTGCCACCGTGTCCCTCTTCTGCCCCACAATTAGCCAGGGACCATCTGGGATGCCCATCCTGAGAATGCATAACAGAAAAGAAGCATCATACGGACCAGGTCTCCCCCATGGGAAAGAGGCCATAATCTTGCAACCAATTAAACAACCAACAAGTACTGCATTCCTGGTGCCCCAGGTTTACGCCAGGACTGCCTGCTGCTGGTGTCTTTGGGGGGAACACTGCAGAATATTTAGAACAAATAGGAGATCAAATAGTAACAGGAAAATAACAAGGAGGTTATGTATATATTTAAATCACCCATACTGGCTTTCAAAATGAAGCAGCTCACTTTACATCCAAACAGTATCTTATGAAACAAAGACAACCAAGTTGATTGAGAACCAAAAAAAGATATCTTACTCATGTTTGTACCTCCATAGCCTAACATGGTGCTCAATACATAACAGGCATCTAATACTGCTTGCTGAATAAATTAATAAAATGAATGAATATCTTACATGAAGATGGATGCCACCTAAGCAGAATGGTCCTTAAAACTTAACCTCCTATCACAGCCTCCATGTGAGGAAAAACAGCACAAAATTCTGTGGTTTTGGCCACTTCATATTACTACACTGGCCACAGCTAGTTGGCCCAGGAATTTGTGCTAAGGCCAAAGGATCATGTGTAAAGGCCAAACTGCTCTGGGGCACCTTGGTTTAAGACATATCAATAAAAGTGCTCCATATTGGAGAGTGGCCAATAGATTTCCCTGGATCCTCTCCCTCAGTAAGTATTAACACACGTAGCACAAAAAAGTGGGTCACAAAGTCCTGTTCTTGAATAAGGCAGGCATGCTGATGGGCTTCTAGATCAAAGTCCAGGGGGGCTGACTGCCAGTTTATGAGGAACTCTATCACTCCAGGCAGCTTTTCCCTAACCATCTTCTGAGAAACAGAATTCTGAGAGATGTAAATAGATAGTGCTCAATAATAGTCTGGGAAATACTCAGTGCCATGTCCTTTCTTGATTAGTCACAATATCCACATGGACACTGAAGTCTCTTTGAAATCTTGCTACCAAAAAAAAGTTTAACCCTATTTAACGGAGGGCTCTGAAGTCTGTATTTTGCAGTGCCCTTAACTGACAAGGTGTAGAATCAGATACCTGATTTGAGGGAATGGTGCCTTAAAGTGACCTGGATGTATCTTTCCTCACAATTTAAATCAGCCTAACTAAAGTATTGGCTTAATCATGGGGCTTTAAAATATTATCCCCAAGAAATGAGCCTCCAACTTGTAAGAATGAATCTACAGCCTTGGTCAAAATGAGACCAAGCTTTTTTCTATAAAGCAAAGCAGTTGCTCAAATTGTAACATGAGTCAAAACTTTGAGATCCAAAATTTTTAAGACTTCATGACTTCATTCAGGAATCCTAAAAACAACTGTGGTCATCATCCATTAAAAATGCAACTTTCACAGTGTCCCACAGACAGGGAGATAAAAGTCCTTTGGGCTGATTTATTTTCATTAGCGCCTCGCCAGTAAATACGTAAACAATTTAAACCAGGCAAACACACATGCTGAGCATAATAAAACCCATCTTAATTGATGCTCTGCCACAGAAGAGAACTCCAAGTACCTTGTCCAATAAATAAATGATCTATGATTTTTCTTGTCACTTTTCTTCTCTTCAATAATTTTAATAAATAAAATTGATGGTTTTGGAAAGAGTTTTAGGTCAGCCCTTCCAACTGTAACATTCCTTCATTTAAATATCAGTTACCACAACATTCCAAACTTTGAAGCAAAAGCTGTTTCCTGCATTTATTTCAACACATATCATGAAGGAGCACTGATAAAGCTCAGTCCATCCGCCCTGGCTGGAGTTTTTCCTGATATATGTCTGCTTTTTTACCTTTCACTTTTCTTTAGCTCCTTCCTTCCTCCCTCTAAGCCTAACTGTGCCCCAGATTCTGACGCATTAAGCTCACAGTAGGAAAATGAATTTTGTTTTTTAATCATCTGATGCCTGCCACATAAGCTATAAGGAAATGCATTTTAAGTCATCTGAAAATTCTAGTTAGGATCATGAATAACTGAAAAGGCTTAGCAATGAGCAAACATGCCCAACACGGACAGAAAAAGGTGAGAATGAACTCCAATAGTTGCAGAAATATAAATTTCATGGTCTGTTATAGGTAAAAAAAAATAATCGGTATTTTAATGGAGAATTCATAAATACAGAAGTAAAAAAAAAAAAACCCAAAAAACAAAAAAAGAACAAAAAAGAATAACCCTTAATTCTCACCTGGTCCCAAAATACAATGAGATATTTCCAAAATTAGACACTGTTTTCTTATCATACATCAATCAATACCTCCTTGTGTAACTCCTTTTGTAACTAACAGAATAACTCTGGACAAGATTGTAAGCACTGTCCTAGTAGTAAAATTCAAAGTAAGTTTTATAAAAATCAGGTATATATAATATATATATATATATATATATATATATATATATATATATATATTTCCCCTTTAACAGATATGGAAGCAATGATTCTTGAATTCAGAAACTGCTATTTAAAAGTGTAAACAACAACAAAAAAGTGTACACATAGAAGGAGAGGTTAAATAAGAGGAGAATAAGTACAGATGATACAAGTTGCTATAACCTATTAGTATCAGTGAGGAGAGAGAAATAAAAGCCATCCAGAGGGAAGTAAGAAAAGGTAGGGAATTTCTTTTCCCATTCCTACTCCTTATAAATTGTTTTCATCTTTAGATTAAGCGCTTTACTGTTTCTGTTTGTATTTTGTCTCTGCCATGAGATAACATGAAGTCACCTACCTAATATTGGTTAAGGCATACTAAAGGGAAGAAAATATATACAGATGGTCTTCAACTTATAATGGTTAAACTTACAACTTTTTGACTTTATGATAGTGGGAAAGCAATACATCTTCACTAGAAACCACATTTTGCATTTTGAATTTTGATCTTTAACCCAGACTAGTGATATATACGGTATGGTAATATTCTCATGATGTTGGGTGATGGCAGTGAGCCACAGCTCTGGCAGCCACATGATCATGACAATAAACAACCCATTCCCTTACAACCACTCTGTACCCATATACCCATTCTGCTTTTCACTTTCAGTACAGTAGTCAATAAATTACATGAGATATGCAACACTTTATTGTAAAATAGGCTTTTTTGTTAGATGATTTTATCCAAGTGTAGGCTAATGTGGAGTGTTCTGAGTGCTTTAAGGCAGGCAAGCCTAAGCTATGATGTTTGATAGTTTAAGTGTATTAAATGCATTTTTTTACTTATGACATTTTCAACTTACGAAGGGTTAATTGGGATGTGACCCCTCCCCATCGTAAGTTGAAGAAGATTTTGTAGTAGTTTTGTGCTCTGGAGAAAGGAGACAGGGAGGGTCAGCACATGGACATTTCTGTAAAGTAACTAGAAGATAATTATCTGTACATGCTGTTCCCAAGGTTTCGTCTCTCACCCTGAATTAGCTCACAGATAACATTCAAATAAGGATTGGAGGCCATATTTTAAAAAGAAAGAATTCATAAAAAAAAAAAAAAAAGAAAAAGAAAAAGAAAAAGAAAAAGAAAAAGAAAAAGAAAAAGAATTCAAGGGGAATAGCAACACTTTACTACTTTGATCACATCCCATCCCACCCCAATCCCAAGGAATTCTGTGACTTGCCAGAAACTGCATTTCTCTCCTCTTTTCTAGTGGGTGCATATTTCCTAGCGTCTTCTATGAAGTGTTGGATGACTTTGACAATGCATATAATGAAATAGAGGAAATTTTCTAGCATTCCCTGGAGATAAAATATGCTGTCATAGCTCTTGATTTGAGATTTCAGGTATTCAAATTACTACATTTCAAATACTTGCAATAGGGACAAATGCAAATTTTTTTCATCGAAAAATCCTTATCTCCAAAGCAATTATTCATTTTCCTTCAAGCCTTTTTATTTCTCTAAAAAATTGAATAGTGGTAAAGAAATAATTGTAATAATATTTAGCACACGTGGCACGGACTTTACTTACATTATCTTTTTCAAACTCCATAATAAGTCTAAGACATAGGAACTATGATCACTTCTGTTTGTTTCACAGATAAGAAAATTAAGGCTTGGAGAGGTTAATGATTTGCCTAAGATCACACAGCTAGGGAGGAAGCTAAACAAGAATGTGAATTCTGCTCTTTGACTTCATTATCCACACATCTTACAATGAAGAATTTGAGAAATGGAATAGACATTACCGCTTACCCATAAAAGACAGTATAGGCATTCCAATCACAAATGTACAAATATTGAAGTTAGTACACAGAGAAATGTAACAAATAGGAGAATACATTCTAAGTAACTAGAAAATTCAAGAAATATTTTAAAAATTTGATACTCAACCCCTTCTATATTAGACAAGATTACCTAAGAAAGCCAATGAAGCTTCAAATGGCTTAGTGTCCCCTTGATTGTTTTAGGGTATGCATTTTATTTTCCCTGAATGGGCATAGCTCTAATGATAAAAGGACAAAGATAGAAGGGCAAATGAGGCTCTGGGCAATCAAAAGTATTTATATTCCCAGAAATTTCAGTTTTAGGAAAAATCTACTAAAATATAAGCATATAAGCATCAGAGAAGTGTTTAACACATCCCTCTTTAGGAAGCTGAGTTAAAAGCCAGGGTCACATATCCAAAGCAGTTAAGTCAGGCCGTGTAGTCATCTAAGTGTTGAAACTTAAGGAATACTTAAGACTCTCCTGCCTGAAATATTTTCTGCCCTTACCTAAATGCTTTCATTATACTTTGTCACAGTGATCAGAATCTGTTAGATACTGACTTTGGAAATTCAAACGACACTATAAGCTATACACTATTTGGTGCCAATTAGCATAATTTGATTATTTTGCTTTCCAACAAAAGTGGGAGTTTCTAGCTATTCTTGGACATTATAATCACCTAGAGATATTTTAAAACAATGCCAATGTCTGGGCCCCACTCTAGAGTCCATGGTTCTGGGTAACCTAGGGGCCAGGCAGCGGTATATTTTACCAGTTTTCCAGGTGGCTCTGGTATGTACCAGGCTTGAGAGTCACTCGTGTCACATTCTGCCTCCTGTAAAGAGAAATAACATTTATTGATCATGTCCATATTTTATGTATTTTTAGCACTGGAGAGAAAACTTCCTTGTGTAGGCCATATTAAAAGAGATATCAACCACTGCAAAATCTACTTTGAAATGAGAAGTAAAAGTTATGTGAAAAGAATGGAAAGAAAGGAAAACAAAAATCTCTATATTTCGTTATTTAAGAATTAAAATGTTATCTGACTTCTTTAAATACAGGAGACATGATTTAATTTTAAGTAATCCTTTAAATATGATTTGCTGCTTTGAAATACACATTTCTTATGTCTTTATGAAGTCCATAACAGCTGATGAAAGGAATAAAACCTTAGCTATCAGACTCCAGTCATTCTGATACCACTAGAAATAGGTTCAACAATCAACAAACTCAATTGACATTTCCTTTGAACCCATTTAAGCAATAGTTCAGATCTGCAATGCATGAGTCATCCTGGATGAAATGCCTATATTTCAGTAATCTACACTAGAACATTATGAATACTGAAAGATATTTCCTAAGGTTCTTATAATAAAATTTCACATTTAAAATGTGGAATCTAAAAAACAAAACAAATGAGCAAACAAGAAGAAAACCAACAAAAAAGTAGCCTCTTAAGTACAGAGAATAAACTGATGGTTTTCAGAAGGAAGATGGGTAGACAAACATGAAATAGGTAAAGAGGATTAAGAGGTACAAATTTTCAGTCATAAAATAAATCATAGAGATAAAAAGTATGGCATAGGGAATATAGTCAGTAATATAACAATGTTGTTTGGTGAAGACAGTAAATATATCGTGGCGAGCGCTAAGTAATGCATACAATTGGTGAAGTAATATGCTGTACACGTGAAAAAATATAATATTGTATATTAATTACATTTCAATTAAAAAAAAGGAAATATTTGTTATAAAAGTTCACTTGTAGAATCCACAATACAAAGATTAAGTTCTGAGTAGTCACTTAATCATAAGCTTTATAAGGACAGAAACTGTTTCTTACAGATTTTTATATTTTCAGAACTTGGAACATTTTTTCCTACATCATCAAAGTTATTATTGACTTTATGAAATTAGTAACCATATTTCTTTATTATATTTTTTGCCACTTCTTCCTTGGGGCTGATGTAAAAACTGGTTTAAAAAAATCATATAGTGACTGTCAGATAAAATCCTATTAGAGTCAGGTAGGATTATGGGAAGACCAGACACAATTTGCATTTGTCAACCTATTCCTGGATTGTACTTTTACATTCCATTCCTGCTTCAGAAAGATGGGTGTTTGGAAACTAGGTAGATAGCAGGATGTAGGATTTCAATCTAACCTGAAAATGAAGAAGAAGAAAATAAAAAGAAAGAGGATACTCTTTTAAGTTGGCCTTGATGTTAACTGTCTGCATTGTTGGTGCTGAGAGCATTTTCTGTCTAAAGAGTCCAGATTCAGCCAATGGAGGCTTGTCTCCAAGTTTTGGGGGATAAAGTCAGATACTAGTCACATTACTTGTACTCGTGAAACACAGGCAAGAAGAAGGCCCTTGTTACTACCACCAACATCTGGCTATGAACCATAGCTGAGCTAGCTAAGTATGGGCTTCTCTGTAGCTGGAAAGGATATATTGGCTGATGTCTGTGATATACCAATTAATCTTATTTCAACTCCTTTCACTCTCGGAGATAGCTGCAGTTTTCAGAACACCTTACGGAGTAAGCATGTGTTTTCTTTGGTTTTACTTACAGTTTTTCTCAATGGGTACCACTATGCTTTTGTTTTCCCCATTCCAGTAAAATCTGGGATCCCTTGGACAGAAAGAGAAGTTAACAGCAAGGTTGTTTAAATTTTCTAATCCCAGCAAGACTCTGTACTCTAGAATAATTTCTTAGAATATCTTGGCATTAATACACATATCATAAAGAACTTCATTCACTGACTTACACTTTCCTAAAATGACTTTACCACTATGCCACTTACTCATAGGCATTTTAGTAGAGCATATCTTTAGAGGCTGCTTTTTGGATCTACCACATGTGCATGTCAGAATGTAGAGCAGAAAACAGTCCAGGAAAGAGCAGCCTTTCAGTTCTCAATGGGTAGGAAGCCTTGGTAAACATTAAGATTACTGGCGCTGAGCTCAAATGAGTTGGATAAACAAAGTTCTGCCCAAGTTAGGACTGCTCTCTACTTTTTCTGTGGTATTTTAATTAATTGGTACTATTTTCTAGAAGTCAAATTTCTACCCAGATGTAGTCCCATTCTACTCTTCAGAGTCATTTAATCTCCAGACTGTTGTTGAAGTGGAGAGACCACACTTCAGAAGGAAATTTTTCCAAGAACATCCTAATGCAGACTGCCAGTTTCCTACCTTAGGTGTAGTTTACCCTTTTTTCTTACTGAAATAATCCTCCTTTTATTCAGGAGGATTGAAACCTCAGCACTGAAACCTTAGTTGAAAACTACATTTCCTTGCCTTCCTTACATTTGTGTTGAGCATATGACATAGTTCCGGCCAAGAAGAAGTAGAAGTTGCTGTTAATGTCCAAGGGAGCTCTTTCAATAGGGAAGCAGATGCAGGAGGTATGCACCCTATTTGCATCAGGCACTTCTAATTTTTCCTGCCTCCAGAATGGGAACACAACAGTAGTAGCTAAATGGTCACCTCCCAAACCTGAGGGGCAGAGAAGAAATTCAGAACGTCCTGGAACCTGAAGAATTTGCTATTACCATGTTAGCTCTGAACTACAGGTTTTCTCTTATGTGAGAGGAAAATATATCCCTTTCTGTTTTAAGCCTCTAGTTTGGTAGTCCCTGTTACTTGTAACTAAATACAGTTTCTAAATGAAGTAAGCCCAGTTCAAAAATTCATAATTCATAACAATCGAGAACTTGAAATCATGTGATTTAACAAAAGTTATGTCTGTAAAATGAAAGGAATGGAGAATGTAGAAAATATATTTAAATATGTGAGCCACTGACACATGAAGAACCATAAAAGCCAACCTAGGAAGGATGGGTGGAAGCAAAAGAAGCAGATTGTCAGCCCAACCTAAATAATCTTCCCAATAATCAAAACTGCCTCCTCGTAAATAGGAGACATCTCTGGAGAGGTTCAAGTATTAGGATCACTGGAGACATTCAAATATTAGGATGAATGGTAAGGGAACATGGTAGAGGAGACAAAAACCCTGAAGGAGGCAATTAGGAAGGATGATATTTACTTAAGTTTCCACACCCAACCCAGAGAGTCTGTTAATCTATTGGTTTCTAATACCTAATACCTAATTATTTTTAAAACAACAAATAATTATTGAATGCCTGTAAAGTGGATTTTGTTGCTTTGCTTTGTTTATTGTATTTAATCCATCTAACTTTTATGCCACTTTTAGGTCTCTTCCAAAGATTACTGACTTATCAGTTAATTTTGGAGGTGCAGCATTTGTCAGAATTTGTACAGAGATTCATTTGCAGCTAGGACAATAAAGTAATAGTTATAGACATTTGTTGCATCTTTATCACATGCTGGGCACTGAGCTACATCCTTTAAATTGGCTATCTATAATTTCATAACAATCCTATGAGAATTGTAGTATTATTATTATTTCCCCTCCTAAAGGAGTAAAATAAGGCATAGAAAGCTTAAAAATTTTTTCAAGATCTTATTACCAAGGGTGATGCCATAATGTAACTCAGCAGTTAGATTTCAGAGTCCCTTAATGAGCATATAATAATCTCTATGCCTTCTCTGTATCTGGCTTCGAAAGGCATATCCCACCTAAGGATCATAAAAAAAAACTACAAATGAATATAGGTACTATAAAATCAAAGTATAAATTATAAGGGAAAATGCCCTATGTATTTTGAGTATTTCTTTAGCAATACTTTTTTTCTTTTACATTCAAAGTCATTTTATCCTTATCTGTAAATATCACCCCTGTGAAAAACAAATGTAGAATAATACACATTAAAATAGCATATGGTAGCTATGTGACAAAAGTCAATATTTAGTCCCTGGATAAAATGGTGAGGAGTTAGGAGGCCAGCCTTTCTCTACGAACAGCTACAATTACCTTTATAAGGTACAGAAGACTCAACAAGAGCATGAATCTTCTACCAATAAATAAATGGAGGCCCACAAATTTAAAAAATCTCAAAGTATAAGCAGGCAATAATTTTTCACAATAAATAAAATAACAAAATTGAAAAGCCACATATCAATTCCATACTTGGAAAGCAAAACAACTCTTTTACAAAGGTTTCAAACTTTTACACTGCTGATATAAGAATATGAATATGTAGGGCAGCCCCGATGGCTCAGCAGTTTAGCACCGTCTTCAATCCGGGGCCTGATCCTGGAGGCCTGGAATCAAGTCCCACATCAGGCTCCATGCAGGGTGTCTCTAACTCTCTGTGCATCTCTCATGCATAAATAAATAAAATATTTTTTAAAAAGAATATGAATATGTACAAGTTGGTACATTATAATTATTTCAATGTAGATCACTGTTAGGATTTACAATTTGTCCTTTAAAGGTGAAATGACTGCTTAATGACTTAAAACAAAAGAAAGCCACTGACATTACAACTAAACAGACATTGTTAAGCATCTTCATATTCTAACCCATTTCTATCTAGTTTTATTTATTTATTTTTAAATATTTTATTTATTCATGAAAAACAGAGAGAGAGAGAGAGAGAGAGAGAGAGGCAGAGACATAAGCAAAGGGAGAAGCAGGTTCCGTGTAGGGAGCCCAATGTGGGACTCGATCCTGGGACTCCAGGATCACGCCCTGGGCCAAAGGCAGGTGCTAAACCGCTGAGCCACCCAGGGATCCCCTATCTAGTTTTATTTTTAGTCTTTTTGGAGAGAAAGAGAGATGGAGAGAGAGGTAAGATTTGTTGAGATAAATAAAATAAAGGAGAAGCCAAGAATGCCGGGTCATTTTGGCAGGTGAGTTTATGGTGTTAATGGCAAAGAGCAGAAAGCCAGGAGGAAGCTCTTCCCATTGATCTCAAAGATACACAGATAGATAACTTACTTTGGTGAATTTGTCCGCTAGAATGAGTGGCCCTGACTGCCACCAAGGGGCTACTGTGGGCTGAGTCTGTAAGCCAAGAATATCCTTCCTCTTGGACCCAAGAAGTGTGTCTCTACACACAGCTGCTCTGTGGCACCAAACTACTTGTCCGGGAGAATAGCCAGGGAATTGGCGGTTTTCTTTGGAGATTGGGCATTAGTCCTTCTTTGCTCCCATAAGATAACCCAGCAGGTGCTTTTCTTTGCTCTGATTATCAGCAAACAGAAAAGGGTTGCATTTTCCTAAGCTACCAACAAGCCAAGTGTTTGTGTGGCTATGACAGCTGCCAATCTATTTTCTGGGTGCAAAATAAAATAACAGGAAGGAGAGAAGTCAAAACCCCTTCCTGGTGCAGCCTGGGATCCAGCATCATTGATAGTCTAAGAGGGAAAGAAAAAAAATAAAACCAATGCTCTGTTTGTTCCACATTCCAACCGGCATTTTCAACCTTTCTCTCAATCATCATCAGGTAAAAAAGGAATATGCTGGCACCTGCAAACAAATGCTCACTTCAAGTTTTCTGCTATAGACAATAACTCTTCAGTTAGTCAGAACTAACCACTGCAACAACTCAGAGTCCTCTGAAACACAGCCATACGTAAGTAAACAAAATAAACGTGTAAACAAAACCTTCTGGGCAGCCAGAACAAATGTCATGACATGCATCTCCCTAAGCTGGGACGGTTACTCCCAGGACAGATCACCAAAACTTTGCCCAGAATCCAGCTCATTCTAATTAAGATCTAGTTCCAGCAGTTCAGCTATTTGGTACCGCAGCCTACAAAGATTAGAAACAAAAATTAAAGGACATATACTTCCCAGGCAAACATACTGACAGCAGTACGGAGGCAGCTGGCCCTCAAAAAGGCAGAGTCAATGGTACCACACAGGCAAACCAAAACTATAACAACAACAACACAGAATAAAAATTGCAGGAGAGATTGACTTACCAGCTTCAAAACTTTCCTTAACATAGTGCATTGCACAGCAAAAGAAGTCATAGTTTAATGACAATTCTGAATCATCAGGAAAAGTACAAATGTTCAATACTCTGTTTCTGAAAGCAGAGGTGTCTTAATACTTTTAAAAAAAAGTGTTGGCACTTTAATGGGTAAAGTTCCATTTTCTGGAACCTCCACTAATTACTGACATGATTATATGTCAGTATCTATCTTTAAGGTACCCAGTCACTTTTCCAGCTGCCTAATATTTGGCCAAGGCAAAGCTAAGCCAAAAAATGGGAAAGTGGATGAAAATGTCAAATTCAGATTCCTACACAGTAAAGCTGGTAGTTTGGGAGGGGAGGATGGAGCCTTTAAGAAGGTGGATATACTGAGAAGCTTTTCCCAAACCCGGGTCTCACTCTTCTCTCACCACGCACAAAAATAATCACGCTGGTGGAGTGAGGAGGGAGGGTGATTTCTTCTTCACAAAGGACTTAGAATTGTAGCTTGGAATCTTAGCCGATCTTCAGATTATTTGTTAAGAAGGCAGATTTCCAGAATCCACTCTTGGATGTGCTCGTTTGGGATATTTGGCTGAAACCCTAAAGTCTGCAATTTTTAAACCTCAGCCAGTTTTAAAACCACTGACCTGGGATGCTGTGGTCTGGGGAGGTACTTTGAGTGCCCGGACTTCTAGCTCAGCCACCTCCACCCTGAAGGATCTCTAATCCAAAGTGCAGTTGGTGCTGCTTCTGGGATATGCTCACATTCAGCCTGGTTCCCACAGCACACACAGAGAACTCATTCTCCTGTAGGTGCCTAGGGAGACTCCTAGCTAGCACTCTAAGGAGTTCAAAGAGATTAAGACGGAACAAAGAACATAGAACTAGCTATAGTGTGCTTTCTATTATAAGGCAACTGATCTCCACCCACTATCACCACCAGAAAGTGTTTGAAAGGAAATAAAAAGGAGATGGGATACTTTACTGTATCTAAACCAGTTATGAGAAAAATAAAGTTTGTTGGATTTTTTTTTAAGTTTCTTCAAGGAGCTGACACTGATGGTCAGAATGTTCCAACTCTAACCACTTTCAAATCTTTTGCCACTGCTTAATAATAGCATAAACTCACACTTAGGTGCTGCTCTGCCTGTTTTGTCCCGAATCATTTATTTGGGCATCCATCCTCTCTATCTGGCTTTGTTCTTTGCATCAGTTTAATTTTCCACAGAAATACTACAGTCCCCCTAACTGCACAGATTTTTCAAATACAATCTCACATAGACCAAGTCTTTCAAATAAAATGAATCATTAGTAATGAATTGAATATACAAAACCCTCCAGCATGGGTAGAACCAAAGCCTGGTTATGCTTCTTTGGCATTTCAGCTTCCAGAGTGTCTACTCATTACCTTTATGCTTTTTTCCATTACATAGAAAGCAAACACTGATATCTCTGAGCACACAGAAAATTTCTTCTGCACAAACTAAGTAAGTTCTACTGTCAATGAGGCAACATGCTTAACCTCTTCCCTTCTATTACTGAACAGGGGTAGTAGACAGTGTGAAAATGAGGGGAGGGAAAAGATTGAATTGTACATTTTTCTGCACAATTCTTACGATGAGTGCTAGAAAAGATAAGGATAAAGTGGTTGTCAGATTTGGCTATAGATGCTACAAAAGTTTCTCCACGATCATTGGATTTTAGTCCCTAGAGGCTGTGATTCCAGCTATTCATCTTGGGCACTATACAGGTGTACCTAAGACATTAATAGCAGCATTGGTATACTTGGGACTCTATCCATTTTCTGGAAGTATCCAGTGATACTCTTTATATTTTTTTAAAAGATTTTATTTATTTATTCATGAGAGAGACAGAGAGAGAGAAAGAGAAGAGAGAGAGAGATAGAGGAAGAGACACAGGCAGAAGGAGAAGCAGGCTCCATGCAGGGAGCCTGACATGGGACTTGATCCTGGGCCTCCAGGATCAGGCTCTGGGCTGAAGGCAGGCGCTAAACCGCTGAGCCACCTGGGCTGCCAGATACTCTTTATATTCTTATTGCATAGTAATACTCTAAAATTATTTTTTTAATATTTATTTATTCATGGGAGACACAGAGGCAGAGACACAGGCAGAGGGTGAAGCAGGCTCCCTGGAGGGAGCCTGATGCAGGACTCAATCACAGGACCCTGGGATCATGACCTGAACCAAAGGCAGATGCTTAACCACTGAGCCACCAAGGTGTCCCACTCTAAAATTAAATGAACTAAAATTCCATAGAACTTAGAAAGTTTCCCAAACATACTACAGTATGAATGTATGTTAGATGAGTAGAATAGATTGGGATTAGGAGAACAAGAAAAAATAAGTTTTCTGAGTCATTTGAAATAAATTGTGAGTGGATTTTCTGAACAAAAAATGAGAAATACTTATTATCCTTGCCCTTGACTCATAGACATATTTTAGATACAATCTAAATAATCTACAAAAGAAGGAAGACCTTCTACATGCTATTTTGTCATCTTTACTTCTTAAAACATATGCCTCAAGACTATATTTACATACATTCATGGAGACCTTACCCACCTACTCACTCAATAAATATTTAATGAAAGAAGGATAAACATCATGTAAAAATTATAACTTAACATCCGAAGGACAGAAACAAAGAATTTTGTACTTTAAGAAGCTAAAAGTGTGTCATTGTACAGAGAGTACAGGCTTGATAGTGAGCCAAACTTCGGCTAAAATTGTCATTAACAGCTAACAAACAAGCTTCAAACATTAATCTTTCCCATCTATAAAATGGGGTTAACATTATTTGCAAATTTGCTCTAAAGACTAGAAATAATATCTGTAAATCTCTAAGCACAGTGTCTGGCATATGATTTTGATGGTGATGATAATGAATTTTCTTTAAGAATAGTACCAGTAGAGGAGTTACTTATTTCCGTCATTTCACATGTTCCAACTTGTTCTGTATCAAATAATCCTTCCATAGTTTTGTTATTTTGCTTGGCATAATTTCTCAGAACAATAGAGCACCGTATTCAGAAGGAGTAAGAAAATATACTCCAAAGTAAAATACAAACAATTTTTAAAATTGGAATATTACTTAATTCCAATGTTTGGAATTTTACTGAAATCTTGTCTCTATATACCAAGATTTTTGGACTGCAAGGAACAGAAAGTTGAGTCAATATAAATTTATTAGAAAGATACAGGACAGCTCCTAGAATTGAAGGAAATGCTATATCGTCAAGCATTGGAGGACACAGCTCTGTCATTCTAAGGATCAAGGTAGAGAAACTAAGGGACTATGACTTATGGTAATGTGGGCAGCATGGCTTGAATCATGTTCCCATGCATTGGGTAAATGGGCACCTCATTTGATAGCACCACCAAGACAAGATGGAATAGGAAAAAAATCAGGGTAATTTAAAAAAAAAGGTTTAATCTTTGAAGCTGAGCATACAAAATCCACAGATGTCTACTACATTTGATAAAGCCATATAAAGCCATATGCCTGGCTCTGAAGGATGCATGTCTCTATTTCTAGTTGGCAAAATATTTTCTATTAGTGATATATGCCAAGTAGCATTTAGAAAGTTCAAAAATAAAATTCTTATCCTCCAGAAGCTGAAGTTATATTTTATCTTCTTTTAAATGTGTGGATAAGAATATAGCAATACTTAAAATATATGTATGATTACATACTGATTCCAGTTATTAACACAATGAAAAATCATACATACCTAACAAAAAAATACTTAAAAGAAAATGTAAATTCAGTCAAGTTTAACTTTTCCTGACTCCAGTAAGTCTAGGAACCATAAAAGAGAGGAAATTCTTCCTCCATTACCCCAGGATTAGTGAGATAAACATTCTTCCAATCTCTTGTTAAGCTCCTGGTAAAATAATTCGTTCATTGATTTACTCAAATAAACAAGACTTCCAGTGCCAGAGAGAAAAAGACATTTTCATTATCCTGAATACTTCCATTTTCAGAAAACAATTCTAATGTTTGACGTGGAAAAGAATAGAAAAGCAGCTACTCCTAGTAGATTATTATATTATAATGTGAGTTTCCTGCAGGAGGGCAGGAATCATATTTTATTCACCTTTGTATCTGATGTGCCTAACACAGGGACAGTACATTGAAGGAATGCAGACAAAAATCTATTTTACAAATGAAGAAATAACATTTGAACTTATTTCAAGATCAGTCTGGATATTTTTTTTCCAATCAGAAACTGATTGTCATTATTGCCATCTAAAGTATCTATAAGTTAAAAAAAATAGAAGAAGAAGAAGAAGAAGAAGAAGAAGAAGAAGAAGAAGAAGAAGAAAGAATCTATAAGTGTGAAAAAACCTCATATTTTTCTACAAAGATAAAAATAATACAGGTCACATAAAAAGAGTTAGTACCCCTTAAGCTCAAGATGGTATTCATTCTTTGCTAGATCATTAGCTTTCTTTTCTTTTTTTAAATGTCTGCTATATTCAAGTAAATATGTGACTATTAAAAAACTGAGTATGTAAATGAGAGCATGGATGCCTCACACCTCCAATCTCAGATTTCCACTGAAATGTTCAAAGGGTCATAAAAGACAAGAGAAAGTCCCCCTTCAAATTAGAAACCAGGAAGATAATCACTCACAAAGAGAAAGTTAGAGGGATTTCAGGTATAAATGAAGTAGATTAGATAAAAAATGAATACAATCAGTCACCAAGGAGTAACTTTTAAATCTTCTGGTGCAATGCAATGAAACGTCGGAACACCTGCACCCCGATGTTTCTATCAGCAATGGCCATAATAGCCAAACTGTGGAAGGAGCCTCGGTGTCCATCGAAAGATGAATGGATAAAGAAGATGTGGTTTATGTATACAATGGAGTATTACTCAGCAATTAGAAACGACAAATACCCACCATTTGCTTCAACGTGGATGGAACTGGAGGGTATTATGCTGAGTGAAATAAGTCAATCGGAGAAGGACAAACAGTGTATGTTCTCATTCATTTGGGGAATATGAATAATAGTGAAAGGGAATATAAAAGAAGGGAAAAGAAATGTTGGGAAATATCAGGACGGGAGACAGAACATAAAGACTCCTAACTCGGGGAAACGAACTAGGGGTGGTGGAAGGGGAGGAGGGCGGGTGCTGGAGGGGAATGGGTGACGGGCACTGAGGTGGACACTTGACGGGATGAGCACTGGGTGTTTTTCTGTATGTTGGTAAATTGAACACCAATAAAAATTAATTAAAAAAATAAATCTTCTGGTGCATAGTCATTTATTTGGAGAGACAAGATCTAATGGCTGGGGTAGGAGGCTGGGGTAGGAGGCTGGGGGGGGGGTGGGGGTGGGATCTAAGACAGCAAGGAGTAAACTGCTTAGGCTTCAATTTGCTAAGGTGGAACATGGTATTTGAAAGGAGTGTTTCTTTATGTCCTGAATTCTGACAGAGGCCATACCAAAGGAATAAGTTTGCAGCTGGAGAGAAGCAAGGCACAGGTGCAGCTTATATAAAGCAGAAGGCACACTGGCTAAGAAACAGACAGGAAGGAAAGCTGGGCTCCAAAATCTGACACCCGAACAGCACCTTCACCAAATATGGAGGGAAAAGGACACAGTCAACATCCCTCTGCTGGGCTACCTGGTATTTTTCTCATTTCTTCCTCCTCATGGGCTGTGGGAGTTGGATCTGTGGACCAACATAACTGATATTAAGCTGTAGTCAAGCTTCAGAATAGAAAGCGGGGGTCAAACCTATCAGTTTGTTAGCAAACACCAAAGATGGATAGTCCACTGCTCACACAGAAATGAGAAGCAGGGAGAAAAAATACTGAAGTGTAGTTATAAATATTATATGGCATAATAAATTGAAGACAACATTCAAGATAAAAAAAAAGCAAGATTTAAAAGTTACCTACTACATAGGAAACAGAAGAAAATACTAGAAAACACATGCTTCATGCCCCCCCAAAATTAAGAAAACATGAACTATACAAGGCAAAATGAGGTGAGATTATAAATGGCAGAGAGATTTACTTAGGTGAAAGGCAGCAAAAAGAAAAGGGGGCCGAAGGAGACTAAGGATAGAATATTACAACTCTAATCTAGAGTAGGCAATAAGGATTGAATCAACACTGTGGAAAATGAAATTAGTGATGTGAACAATCAAAATCAAAACCCTTTCAAGATGCAGAAAAAAAGGGCAGACTGAAAAGATGAGAGGCGAAACATTATAAATGGATGATAAAAACAAAAATCCAATCTTATTAGTATTTCAGACAATATCAGAAAACAATGAGACAGAAGCAATAACTAAACAGATAATATAAGAAAATTGAAAAATGTTAGAACAAAAAAGATTCCCTAATATGGCAGATTAGTGAGAGAAGCCCAGCACCTTTTGAAATGTTAACATTCCAAGGAAAAGAATGAATGAACACTACATACATCCAGACAAGGAAAAACAAAGCTAGAAAAGTTAAGATAGAAATTTAATAAATTTCTAGTTATTTATTTTATATATAAATTTCTATGGCAGGGGAGAAAGACTCAAATGCCACTCTTCTCATTAACTTCAGTGTCCAAAGGAACTCAAAATTCCTGTTAAAAGACAATTAAAAAATAAATATCAATAGAAAATAACTAAAGGATAATGACAGGCAATTTATAAAACAAAATTAAAATTAATAATAAGATAGCAACTGATACAGCACCTGTTTTGTACCAGGTACTATTTAAATGGCTTAAGTACATTACATATGTTCACAAATATCAATCATGTTTACATAGCTAACTGGTCAATAAGTTTATCAGAAATTCAACCTCACCAGTAATTTAAAAAAATAGAAATTAAAACAACAGGTTGTTTAAAAAATAGATTATTTTATCAGATTAGCAATGATTATAGCTATTGGTCCCAGAGCACACATTCTCATTCATATATGTGGGTGGAAAAGTAAATGACACACTAATCTGGAAGGAAGTCTGGCAAAACTCATCAAAATGTGGTAAACATATCCAATGACCCCTCTCAAATAATTCCGTATCTGGAAACCTACACCAAAGAAATAATGCTGCTGTCCAAAAATGTATGTACAATAATTTCCAATGCAACCTTTTTATAAGGTCCTTTATTAATTTCTCAGCCTTTATTATATAGCAAAAATATAAACATAGAAAATATGAAACAACTTTAATATTTATCAATAGTGCATAGCTTAAGCAAATTGTGGTAAATTATCCAAATTGTGGGAAATTATGCAGCAATTATAAATGATGATACAGATTTGAATTTTACAATGTTAAAATATTACCTGAAAAGCAAAGAAATGTAAAACTGTATATATACATGATACCATTTTTAAAAATACATATGTTCAAGAAAGAAAAAGAGAGTAGAGGAAAAAGAATGATCTAAAAGGATATCCCTCAACAAAAGGTTAAAAATTTTTAAACCTGCTAATTGGATTATAGATGGTTTTCATTCTCTTGTTTTTACTTTTCTGAAAATCATTTGAAAAACTAACATTGTATTTAAATTTTTTTTAATTATGGGAGATGGCTTAAACTACTTTTGGTAATACATAATTTTATATTATCAAGAAATAATGGAATTAAAGAAATAAACATATAATGTCAATAAATTAGAAGGTAAAGCAAACCTAAAGAAAAAATAATTAAAGGTAAAAATATATTTTAATAAATTAGAAATGTAAAAAGGAACAGAATTAAAAATAAGTCTGTGAGCAAATTCTTTGGATAAAAATTAGCCTTAGGAAAAATTAAGAATGTGTAAGGAAAAATATCAACAGATATAGAGGAGATTATTTTTTAATTGTTAGAAATATTACAGGGGCATCTGCGTGACTCAGTTAAGCATCCAACTCTTGATTTTGGCTCAGGTCATGATCTCAGGGTTGTGAGATAGAGCCTCACATTAGGCTCCATGCTCAGCACAGAGTTGGCTTCGGATTCTTTCTTTCCTACTATCTCTCCTCCTACCATTCTCACTCTCTTAAAAAAGAAAAGAAGAAAAGAAAGGAAAAGAAAAGAAAAGAAATATTACATACAATTTTATAGAAATAAACTTAAAGTGTGAATAAAAATATGTTTAAAGAAAAATTAAAATTTCTAAAATTGAATCAAGAAGATATATGGTTAACCCATATAGATCAATGATTATGAGAAGAATTTAAAACATAGTCAAAGATTATTTTTAGAATATGTTGCTAGGTCCCTTTAGGTTTTATACACAAATTATAGAAAATTTCCAAAGAATTAACAATGTTTTAACTATTGCAAATTGTTTTCACAGGCTAGAAAAGTAAAACTTCAGACATCATTTTAAGAAACTAATATATCTTATATTGCACAAAATTAAAACACATTCCCCTCTCCTGAAAAAGCTCAAACTCACATTTGAAAAAAGGTTTATATATGTAAAATTCTAGCAAAGACTAGCCAAGAATACGAACCCCAATAGGAAGGTTCTGAAGTGAGAGCACCTGGGGAAGCTTTTAATAGGAAGTTCATTCCAGAACCCTTCCTCTCAGAGCTGTACTTCTCTCCTGCAAAATGAACCTCTTAGGACCACCTCAGCACATGATACAGATAAATGAACTCCCATTGTGGACAGACCTCAAGCAGTTTTCATTTCTTGTTGAACATCAACAAATTTTAATATTTCTAGGGGAGAGACACTTCTAGGGTGATAACTTCACTCACCAGAAGCATCTGGTTCCTCTTCGAGAAATGCTTACACAATTATAATTCAAACACACAAAACAAAACAATTTAGAGGAAGAAGATATTACTTCCTTTTTTTTTTTAATTAATTTTTATTGGTGTTCAATTTACCAACATACAGAAAAACACCCAGTGCTCATCCCGTCAAGTGTCCACCTCAGTGCCCGTCACCCATTCCCCTCCAACACCTGCCCTCCTCCCCTTCCACCACCCCTAGTTCGTTTCCCCGAGTTAGGAGTCTTTATGTTCTGTCTCCCTTCCTGATATTTCCCAACATTTCTTTTCCCTTCCTTTATATTCCCTTTCACTATTATTCATATTCCCCAAATGAATGAGAACATACACGGTTTGTCCTTCTCCGATTGACTTATTTCACTCAGCATAATACCCTCCAGTTCCATCCACGTTGAAGCAAATGGTGGGTATTTGTCGTTTCTAATTGCTGAGTAATATTCCATTGTATACATAAACCACATCTTTATCCATTCATCTTTCGATGGACACCGAGGCTCCTTCCACAGTTTGGCTATTGTGGCCATTGCTGATAGAAACATCGGGGTGCAGGTGTCCCGACGTTTCATTGCATCTGAATCTTTGGGGTAAATCCCCAACAGTGCAATTGCTGGGTCGTAGGGCAGGTCTATTTTTAACTCTTTGAGGAACCTCCACACAGTTTTCCAGAGTGGCTGCACCAGTTCACATTCCCACCAACAGTGTAAGAGGGTTCCCTTTTCTCCGCATCCTCTCCAACATTTGTGGTTTCCTGCCTTGTTAATTTTCCCCATTCTCACTGGTGTGAGGTGGTATCTCATTGTGGTTTTGATTTGTATTTCCCTGATGGCAAGTGATGCAGAGCATTTTCTCATGTGCTTGTTGGCCATGTCCATGTCTTCCTCTGTGAGATTTCTCTTCATGTCTTTTGCCCATTTCAGGATTGGATTGTTTGTTTCTTTGGTGTTGAGTTTAATAAGTTCTTTATAGATTTTGGAAACTAGCCCTTTATCTGATATGTCATTTGCAAATATCTTCTCCCATTCTGTAGGTTGTCTTTTAGTTTTGTTGACTGTATCCTTTGCTGTGCAAAAGCTTCTTATCTTGATGAAGTCCCAATAGTTCATTTTTGCCTTTGTGGATGTATCTTGCAAGAAATTACTGTGGCCAAGTTCAAAAAGGGTGTTGCCTGTGTTCTCCTCTAGGATTTTGATGGAATCTTGTCTCACATTTAGATCTCTCATCCATTTTGAGTTTATCTTTGTGTATGGTGAAAGAGAGTGGTCCAGTTTCATTCTTCTGCATGTGGATGTCCAATTTTCCCAGCACCATTTATTGAAGAGACTGTCTTTCTTCCAATGGATAGTCTTTCCTCCTTTATCGAATATTAGATGACCGTACATTTCAGGGTCCACTTCTGGGTTCTCTATTCTGTTCCATTGATCTATGTGTCTGTTTTTGTGCCAGTACCACACTGTCTTGATGACCACAGCTTTGTAGTACAACCTGAAATCTGGCAGTGTGATGCCCCCAGATATGGTTTTCTTTTTTAAAATTCCCCTGGCTATTCGGGGTCTTTTCTGATTCCACACAAATCTTAAAATAATTTGTTCTAACTCTCTGAAGAAAGTCCATGGTATTTTGATAGGGATTGCATTAAACGTATATATTGCCCTGGGTAACATTGACATTTTTACAATATTAATTCTGCCAATCCATGAGCATGGAATATTTTTCCATCTCTTTGTGTCTTCCTCAATTTCTTTCAGAAGTGTTCTATAGTTTTTAGGGTATAGTCTTTTACCTCTTTGGTTAGGTTTATTCCTAGGTATCTTATGCTTTTGGGTGCAATTGTAAATGGGATTGACTCCTTAATTTCTCTTTCTTCAGTCTCATTGTTAGTGTATAGAAATGCCATTGATTTCTGGGCATTGATTTTGTATCCTGCCACGCTACCAAATTGCTGTATGAGTTCTAGCAATCTTGAGGTGGAGGCTTTTGGGTTTTCTATGTAGAGTATCATGTCATCGGCGAAGAGGGAGAGTTTGACTTCTTCTTTGCCAATTTGAATGCCTTTAATGTCGTTTTGTTGTCTGATTGCTGAGGCGAGGACTTCCAGAACTATGTTGAACAGCAGTGGTGAGAGTGGACATCCCTGTCTTGTTCCTGATCTTAGGGGAAAGGCTCCCAGTGCTTCCCCATTGAGAATGATATTTGCTGTGGGCTTTTCGTAGATGGCTTTTAGGATGTCGAGGAAAGTTCCCTCTATCCCAACACTCTGAAGGGTTTTGATCAGGAATGGATGCTGTATTTTGTCAAATGCTTTCTCTGCATCTAATGAGAGTATCATATGGTTCTTGGTTTTTCTCTTGCTGATATGATGAATCACATTGATGGTTTTACGAGTGTTGAACCAGCCTTGTGTCCCAGGGATAAATCCTACTTGGTCATGGTGAATAATTTTCTTAATGTGTTGTTGGATCCTATTGGCTAGTATCTTGTTGAGAATTTTTGCATCCATGTTCATCAGGGATATTGGTCTGTAATTCTCCTTTTTGGTGGGGTCTTTGTCTGGTTTCGGAATTAAGGTGATGCTGGCCTCGTAGAACGAATTTGGAAGTACTCCATCTCTTTCTATCTTTCCAAACAGCTTTAGTAGAATAGGTATGATTTCTTCTTTAAACGTTTGATAGAATTCCCCTGGGAAGCCATCTGGCCCTGGACTCTTGTGTCTTGGGAGGTTTTTGATGACTGCTTCAATTTCCTCCCTGGTTATTGGCCTGTTCAGGTTTTCTATTTCTTCCTGCTCCAGTTTTGGTAGTTTGTGGCTTTCCAGGAATGCGTCCATTTCTTCTAGATTTCCTAATTTATTGGCGTACAGCTGTTCATAATATGTTTTTTAAATCGTTTGTATTTCTTTGGTGTTGGTAGTGATCTCTCCTTTCTCATTCATGATTTTATTAATTTGAGTGTTCTCTTTCTTCTTTTTAATAAGGTTGGCTAATGGTTTATCTATCTTATTAATTCTTTCAAAGAACCAACTCCTGGTTCTGTTGATCTGTTCCACAGTTCTTTTGGTCTCGATATCATTGAGTTCTGCTCGAATTTTAATTAACTGTCTTCTTCTGCTGGGGGTGGGGTCTATTTGTTGCTTTTTCTCTAGTTCCTTTATGTGTAAGGTGAGCTTTTGAATTTGAGATCTTTCCAGTTTTTGAATGGATGCTTGTATTGCGATGTGTTTCCCCCTCAGGTCTGCTTTTGCTGCATCCCAAAGATTTTGAACGGTTGTATCTTCATTCTCATTAGTTTCCATGAATCTTTTTAATTCTTCCTTAATTTCCTGGTTGACCTTTTCATCTTTTAGCAGGATGGTCCTTAACCTCCACGTGTTTGTGGTCCTTCCATACTTCTTGTTGTGATTAAGTTCTAATTTCAAGGCATTATGGTCTGAGAATATACAGGGGACTATCCCGATCTTTTGGTATCGGTTCAGACCCGATTTGTGACCCAGTATGTGGTCTATTCTGGAGAAAGTTCCATGTGCACTTGAGAAGAATGTGTATTCAGTTGAGTTTGGATGTAAAGTTCTGTAGATATCTGTGAAATCCATCTGGTCCAGTGTATCATTTAAAGCTCTCGTTTCTTTGGATATGTTGTGCTTAGAAGACCTATCCAGGGTAGAAAGAGCTAGATTGAAGTCACCAAGTATAAGTGTATTATTATCAAGGTATTTCTTCAGTTTGGTTATTAATTGGTTTAAATATTTGGCAGCTCCCACATTCGGGGCATATATATTGAGGATTGTTAAGTCCTCTTGTTGGATAGATCCTTTGAGTATGAGATAGTGTCCCTCTTCATCTCTCACTATAGTCTTTGGGGTAAATTTTAATTTATCTGATATAAGGATGGCAACCCCTGCTTTCTTTTGAGGACCATTTGAATGGTAAATGGTTCTCCAACCTTTTATTTTCAGGTTGTAGGTGTCCTTCTGTCTAAAATGAGTCTCTTGTAGACAGCAAATAGATGGGTCCTGCTTTTTTATCCAGCCTGAAACCCTGCGCCTTTTGATGGGGTCATTAAGCCCGTTCACGTTCAGAGTTACTATTGATAGATATGAGTTTAGTATCATCATATCTATTCAGTCCTTGTTTTTGTGGATTGTTCCACTGAACTTCTTCTTAAAGGGGAATTTTAAGAGTCCCCCTTACAATTTCTTGCAGAGCTGGTTTGGAGGTTACATATTCTTTCAGTTGCTGCCTGTCTTGGAAGCTCTTTATCTCTCCTTCCATTTTGAATGAAAGCCTTGCTGGGTAAAGTATTCTTGGTTGCATGTTCTTCTCATTTAGGACCCTGAATATATCCTGCCAGCCCTTTCTGGCCTGCCAGGTCTCTGTGGAGAGGTCTGCTGTTACCCTAATATTCCTCCCCATAAAAGTCAGGGACTTTTTTTCTCTTGCTGCTTTAAGGATCTTCTCCTTATCTTTGAAATTTGCAAGCTTCACTCTTAAATGTCGAGGTGTTGAACGGTTTTTGTTGATTTTAGGGGGGGATCTCTCTATTTCCTGGATCTGAATGCCTGTTTCCCTTCCCAGATTCGGAAAGTTTTCAGCTAGGATTTGTTCAAATACATATTCTGGCCCTCTGTCCCTTTCGGCGCCCTCAGGAACCCCAATTAAACGTAGGTTTTTCTTCCTCAGGCTGTCATTTATTTCCCTTAATCTATCCTCATGGTCTTTTAATTGCTTGTCTCTTTTTTCCTCAGTTTCCCTCTTTGCCATCAACTTGTCTTCTATGTCACTCACTCGTTCTTCCACCTCGTTAACCCTCGTCGTTAGGACTTCTAGCTTGGATTGCATCTCATTTAATTGATTTTTAATTTCTGTCTGATTGGATCTAAATTCTGCAGTCATGAAGTCTCTTGAGTCCTTTATGGTTTTTTCTAGAGCCACCAGTAGCTGTAAAATAGTGCTTCTGAATTGGCTTTCTGACATTGAATTGTAATCCATATTTTGCAACTCTGTGGGAGAGAGGGCTGTTTCTGATTCTTTTTTTTGAGGTGAGGTTTTCCTTCTAGTCATTTTGCTCAGTGCAGAGTGGCCAAAAACAAGTTGTATTGGGAAAAGGAGAAAAAGAGAGAGAAGGAAGGAAAAGAGAAAAAGAGAAAAGAGAAAGAAGAAAAAATGGGGAAAAAGAGAAGAAAAAGAAAGAAAAAGAAAGAAAGGAGAAAAAAGAAAAAAAAAGGGGGGGTGGGGTGGGGTAAGCAATCAGAAATCAAGAAGAAAGAAAGAAAAAAAAAAGCACAAAACAAAACAAACAAAAAAAACAAACAAACAAAAAAAAACCAAAAACAAAAACCACAACAAAAACCACGGGGAGTATCTTCCGATTCTGTGTACTTTAAGTCCCTTGACTTCCCTTGGAACTGGTCCTTGGTCTTCTGGGGGAGGGGCCTGCTGTGCTGATTCTCAGGTGTTAGCACTTGGGGGAGCTGCTCTGCCCCTGCCTGGTGCAGGGCTCAGTGGGTCGTTCACCCCGTGAGGCCCCAGGAGGAAGCCACAGTGGCGGGGGCAGCTCTGGGACCCCGGAGTCAGCTCCCGCAGTAACTCCGGGGCTCTCCGTCTGCAGGGCCTGGGGGCTCCCGGGCGGGGCCGCTGATCTGCTCAGTTCCAGGCGGGAGCGTCCTTGCTGTCCTGGGCCCTCCCGGCCTCTGCCTGTCCCGGGGGGAGGCCGGATCCTGGGCTGTGTCCCGGCGCCCTGTGCTACGGGGCCTGCGCTGTTGGATTCGCGCCGCCGCCCGAGCCCCTCCGAGCTGTTCCCGGAGCCGCGCCGCCCCCTCCGCGGAGCTTCTTCCTCCGCCCGAGCCGCCGCCGCCGAGCTGTTCCCGGAGCCCCGCAGCCCCCTCCGCGGAGCCGCCGCCCGAGCCCCTCCGAGCTGCTCCGGGTCCCGCCGAGCGCTGCAGCCCTTAGGGAGCTCGGCGCATCTCCCGGGGCGCAGTTCCTCTGTCACTGTCCCAGGGAGCCCGAGGGCATCCCCGCCCTCCTGGGTCCTGCTCCAATTCCCCGGGAGGCCTTTCCACGGGGAAGGTCGGTGCAGCTCCTGCTCCTCCGGGACGGGGCTCTCCTGTCCTGGGGACACTCGCCCCGGCCTCAGCCCGGCTCCTCGGGGCCCCTCCCCCTCGGAGGCCTTTTGTGTCTTTATTTCTTTTTCCCCGTCTTCCTACCTTGATAGAAGCGCGAACTCTTCTCACTGTAGCGTTCCAGCTGGTCTCTCTTTAAATCTCAGGCCGAATTCGTAGATTTTCAGGATGACTGGATGGTTTTCTAGGTAATTTGTTGAGGACAGGTGACCTGGAGACCCTGCTCTGCCGCCATCTTGCCCCTCCCCCGAAGATATTACTTCCGATGTAAAGAATAAGGGAACAGGAAAGGCAGCATTTGAGTTGGTTCTTCAATTACAGTGTTTGGACATGTTGGCCTCATCTTACATGGAGAGGAATATAACACAGTCTAAGAAGAAAAAGAACTCAGGTCCAGTCAGTCATGATCATAATAAATATATCATCCAACTTAGGGTTGCCAGATAAGGTATAGGCCACCAGATAAATCTGGACTTTAGATTAACAAAAAAGTTTAGTATAATTATGTCTAAAACATGCAATATTTGTAAGAAACCATCACAGGGCCAGAAGTGGAATATCAGAAAGTTCAGTAGAGGGGATCCCTGGGTGCGCGGCGGTTTGGCGCCTGCCTTTGGCCCAGGGCACGATCCTGGAGACCCTGGATCGAGTCCCACGTCGGGCTCCCGGTGCATGGAGCCTCCCTCTGCCTATGTCTCTGCCTCTCAATCTCTCTCTCTCTCTGTGACTATCATAAAAAAAAAAAAAAAAAAAGTTCAGTAGAAATGTCTTTCGCATGCTTTTTGGACATTCATGAAATGTTTTGTTCTGACTTTTCTTCATTTCTTACCCCTCAACTCACTTAAAAATTCAGACAGAACATGGAAGGTGCCCACCCAGGCACATTTTAAATGCAACTAACTCTAGGCTGAGAAAAGGGAAGGACTCTTCTCTAGAGACAAGCATATGTGGTGAGCCGAACTATAGTCTCTGACAAGGTACAGTCACAGCAAGCTCTCAGGACTGGCAACTGCACACAGGGCCAGGCCAGGAGTAAACTGCCAGGCTCAAGGTGAACAATCCAGGAGCTTGGCAAAGACAGCCACTTTTCCTTAGATACATCACTGAATTGTGAGTTTTAAAAGGGAAATAGAACTGACTATTAAGGTATTTGGGATTTCCACAAACTGTGTCCAAAGATGGCTACAATAAATATTTCCCAAGAATAGGTAATTCCAAAAACAGCCACAGTGTAGCATAGCAGTTAAAAAAAAAAAAGAGGCCTAAAGTCAGACAGAGCTGGGTGTAAATCCCAACTCTATCCATTATGGGTTAAATGACCTTGGGAAGAGTGCTTGTCATCTCTGCAAACTTAGTTTCCTTTCTGTAAAATGAGAATAATAACAAGGTTATTAAATGAGATAATATATACAAAGTGCCCAGCTCATAGTAGTTACTTAGTAAGAAATAATTATTATAATATTCCAATATTTTTGATGATACCAAAAGACAAAGGAAATCGCAAGGAGAAGGAGAACTGTTGATCTTCCCAGCATTTCTTCATGCTAGGAAGAAGAAATGGGAGAAATCAGGGATCTAGAATCAAGGTCCCCATGACCTAGGATAAATCTCAGCTTCTCTAGGTGCTCTAATGTCTTTGGAGTGCTAGGATTATTCCCAGATTCCTGCTGCTGGAAACAACAACAACAACACACCTGAGTGGCCCACAGAGGGGTAAGCAGAGAGGGGTGGTAAAAATAAGCTCCAGTCCTTGAATAGCTTCAAAATAGAAGGATTTTCAGAGGCAGGGGATTTCTGAGATTCCAAGAAGATATTTGAGAACTATCTTCCCCCAGAGGGAAGAAACTAGGTCATGTGCTCTTAACCCAATGAGGTTTAGGGTCATAGCTTAGTTGGCCTTAATTAGCTCCAAAAAAAGCCCAGAACTCCTGGGATTAATCCAAAATCAAGCAGAACTTCTAGTGGAGAGATCTAAGCTCCCAAATGTAAGTAAGTACTAGTTTCAGTAGAACGAATCCAAATCTAGGACAGCTTCTGAACAATTACCATTTAACCAGCATTTACATGTCATAAGAACTAAATTTATCCTTACCACATCTCCTATTTATAGAAAAGGCTCAGTCACCCCAAGAAAGTAAGCTCTGTGAAGGGATGGACTGTGTTTACCCCTTACTGCTATCTGCCCAAAGAACGGCAGAGCACCTGGTACATAGTTGGTGCTCAATAAATACGAAACTAAATCATTCAAAGCTACACAATGAGTTAGTAGAGGGAACTGGGATTTTAACCCTGGTGTGACTCTAAAAATCACATTCACCTCTAAGTCATTCTACCAGCCAAGGCAGACTTAGGCCAGAAAAGATCCCAAGGCAAGCTCCTGCCTTCAATTCTCCTGACAAGCTCTCCGGGGGTCCACCAAGCTGAAGTAGGAGGACTACTTGGAGGCGTATCCTTGGGAGAATTTTTGAATCTAGAAATTCTGGCAGATACTGCTAGTTTCTCAATACTTATTTTTCCATTTTTTCCTTGCTAAAAGAACCTTAAGTTATTCAGGTGACAATGTTTCCATGTTAAAATATTCACCTCCTAGAAATACTTGGTATCTTAATTATGGTAATGATTTCATGATGTATTGCATATACATGTAGTTTATTGTAAATGAATTATACTTATAAAATATATACACAAACATAAAATATATAGAGGCCCAAACTTCCTGTGATCTACTTCTGGCCAATGAGATGTAAGTCTAAGTCTATTAGATAGGACTTTCATCAAAGCCAACATATTATTGTTTACTTGGACTAAACTTTTAATTCTTTTAGTTTCCCTTTTCTTTCTGCCTAGAGGTAGAACAGCCATTCTGAGAGAACGAGGACAAAAGTCTCAAGCTAAGGCTGGTAAAGCAGGAAGCTAGAAGGAATCTGAGTTTTTGATGACTGTGCTGTACCACTTTGGTCTCTCTACCTCCTTATTTCTCATTTTGTAAGCAAGTAAGTCTCAATTTGGTTGACCTGTTACTGTATGGTTTCTTCATATGCTGTTTGCCATTACTGAATGACAATATTCCCAAGCAAACTCTAATGAACATAATACTGCACCATTCCTCAAAAATCTTCAATTGCTGACAAGTAAAATCCAAAGCCTCCCCAGTCCCATTTCCTACAATTGCATTCCATAAACATGTCCTTCTAGTAGGTTCTTTGCCCTGTTCAATATGAGCAATATATTTTAAGATTCTGTTCTCTCAATCTGATATATCTTTCTTCTATGATATTTTACAGCTTCTGGATGATTCAAAAAATTGATATAGGCCACATTTAGTCAGTGGAAGACTTGAGAAGAAAAATTATGTCTCCTGAATACAATCCAGATGCTCTTTGCTATAAATACCCATTTCTGGAGTAGGGAAAGGAAATGTTCTGCTAAGAGATCTGATTGACTGTTGGCTTTTCTTTGATGCCAAAAGCTCTCACTTTAAGAAATAATAAATAGGGCATCTGGGTGGCTCAGTCAATTAAGCAACCAACTCTTGATTTCAGCTCAGGTCATGATCTCAAGGCCATGAGGTAGAGCCCCCCACCCTCCCAATCAGGCTCCACACTCAGTGTGGAGTCTGCTTGAGATTTTCTCCCTCTCCCTCTGCCCTTCCCCTGCTCCCACTCTCTCTTTTCTTTTAAAATAAATAAAAATATTTCTTAAAATGATAAATTATCATTTATTAGAAATATGTCAGAATGGAAAGACTTATTTGTAACAGCCATCATGAGAAAAACTAGAATTTAAAGCATATATTTTCTCTTCTAAAGTATCTGATTATACATGAAGATATACGGCTTCTGTTTTAGATATGTAATAGAACATATAAGTGAATATATTATGTTGTCTTGTAGTAGAAACTGTAAAGGCTAATCACTATGTTCTTACATTCTCTGTGATGGCTAAACCCCAAAGTTATTGACCAAAATATTTTGTTTCCAGAACTACTTATTATGTAACTAGGAGAAAGTAATTAAACCTTCTAGTTCACCCATCTGTCAAATAGAAAGAATATTATATTTACCATCTGTCCAGCCTTTAGGTATGGCAAATATTGATGAGAGGATCTAAATTAAATATAGGGCTTTATGTCAGCTCATTTAAGAGTTGATCAGTATAGAAAATTCTACAAATCAATTTTTATTGATTTTGTTTTCTGAAATATTTCAAATATAACAGAAGCTAATTATTTGCTACCCATTTATAACAGATGTCAATATTAGTTTATCTTTGCTTCATATTTGTTCTTTTTTTAAAGTATTCCAGATACAGCTAAAGTTCTAATTCCACACACATGCCTTCCCTCTTCTCTTTCCCCAGAGGTGTGCTGAGGTTTTGAGGAATCAATTAAATTTGAGACTGTATAATTTTACCACATGCTTATGCATGAATTAACATACAGAGCTATTTTGGTTTTTAAGTCCCACTTATTTTATAACATATATACATATTCTTTCAGTAATTTGCCTTTTGCATTAAATATTTTGTTTTACAAATCTATTCATATTGACACCTGCAGATTGATGGAAGTGCTTCATTTTAACTGTCAAATAATAATAATCTACAGTTAATATATCCATTCAATGATCAGTGAATAAAAGGTTGTTTCTCATTTTTTACTATTCTAAGCAATGAATACCTATATACACATACAGAAGTATTTCTCTAAAATACATGACTGTACTTTGAAATAGAATTGCTGCACACCTTTATAAAAATTATTTTAGGGCAGTCCTGGTGGCCTAGCAGTTTAGTGCCGCCTTCAGCCCGGGTGTGATCCTGGAGACCCGGGATCGAGTCCCACGTCAGGATCCCTGCATGGAGCCTGCTTCTCCCTCTGCCTGTATCTCTGCCTCTCTCTCTCTCTCTCTCTCTCTCTGTGTGTGTGTGTGTCTCTCATGAATAAATAAATAAAATCTTTTTAAAAATTATTTTAAAAGCCTTCCATGAATTTGATTGGAATGGCACTGAATTTTTAGATAAATTGGAAAGATTTAATATTTTTAAAAGTCTTCCTATCCATAAATATGGTATGTCTCTCCAAATGTTTAGGTCATACTTTTATGATTCTAAATAAAGTTTCATAATTTCGTGCATGAAGAAAGGAAAAGATTTTGTGACATTTTTTCCCTCAGCATCTTATACTTTCTCTCTCTCTCTCTGCCCTACTCTGCACTCTCTCTTTCATAGCTTGTTGCTTTTTTTTTAGTTATGCCATTTTCTATGTTGCATTTATACAAGGTTGTGCTGTTACATACAAACTCTACTGAGTTGGATTTTTTAAAATATTTAATTTATTTATTTAAGAGAGAAAGAGACAGAGAGACCACAAGCAGGGGCAGGGGCAGAAGGAGAGGGAGAAGCAGACTCCCTGCTAAGCAGGGAGCCCTATATGGGGCTCAATCTCAGGACTCTGAGATCATGATGGAGCAGAAGGAAGATGCTTAATTGACGGAACCACCCAGGCACCCCACTACTGAGATTTTTAATATTGAATTTCTGTTGTTAATTTTATAATCCCAAAATTAGCTGAACACTATTTAAAAAGCCATTAAACCACAAGGGAAGAGAGCAAGAGAGGAAGAAGGAAAAATAGAACTACAAAACAACTGTAAAACAAATAACAAAATGGCCATGAGTATATACCTATCAATAACTACTTCAAATGTAATTGGACTAAATGCTCCAATCAAAAGACATAGGATGACTAAATGGATAAGAAAGCCAGATCCATCTCTATGTTGCCTACAACAGACTTACTTCAGACCTAAAATTACATGCAGGTTGAAAGTGAAGGTATGAAAAAAATACATATGCAAATGGAAGCAAAAAAGAAAGCTGAGATAGCAATACTTATATCAGACAAAACAGACTTTAAAACAAAGACTGTGAGGGACACCTGGGTGGCTCAGTGGTTGAGCATCTGCCTTTGGCTCAGGGCGTGATCCTGGGTCCGGGATCAAGTCCCATATCAGGTTTCCTGTGAGGAGCCTGCTTCTCCCTCTGCCTATGTCTCTGCCTCTAATGAATAAATAAATAAGATTTAAGAAAACAAAACAAAACAAAGACTGTGACAAGAGACAAAGAAGGACACTACATAATGATAAAACAAATAATCCAGCAAGAGGATATAACAATTATAAATATCTGTGTACCTAACATGGGAACATCTACATACATAGAGCACCTATAAATAGATGTAAAGAAAGAAACTAATGGTAATATAATAATAAGTGAACTTTAATACCCCACGTACAGCAATGAACAGATCACCCAAACAGAAAATCAATAAGGAAACAATGGCTTTGAATGATACATTAGACCAGATGGACCTAACAGATTTATCCAAGACATTTCATCAAAAAACATCAGATTATACATTCTCTTCAAGTGCACATGGAACATTCTCCAGAACAGATGACATGTTAAGTGACAAAACAAGTTTCAGTAATTTAAAAATACTGAAATCATACCATCCATCTTTTCTGACAACAGTATGAAACTAGAAATCAATCACAAGGAAAAGTCTGGAGAGTACACAAATACATGCAGGCTAAATAACATGTTACTAAACAATTAATAGATCAACCAAGAATTCAAAAAAGGAAATTAAAAAAATACATGGAGACAAATGAAAATGAAAACACAATGGTCCAAAATCTTTGGGATGCAGCAGAAGTGGTTCTAGGACAGAAGTTTATAGCAACAGCAATTTTTCCAACCTCAAGAAGTAGGAAAAATCTCAAATAAACATAACCTCGCAAACAAGAAAAAGAACAAAGCCCAAGGCCAACAGAAGGAAAGAAATAATAAAGATTAGAGGAGAAATATGTGAAATAGATTAAAAAAACCCAATAGAACAATTCAATAAAACCAGGAGCTGATTCTTTTAAAAGATCAACAAAATTCATAAAACTTTAGCCAAACTCATCAAGAGAGGCATCAAATAAATAAAACCAGAAATTAGAGGAGAGGAGAAATAATAGTCAACACCACAGAAATACAATGGATTATAAGAGAATTATTTTATAAAATTACATGGCAATAAGTTGGACAGCCTAGAAGAAATGGATAAATGCCTAGAAATACATAACCTTCCAAAACTGAATCAGGAAAAAATGGAAAATTTGAACAGACCAATTACCAGCAATGAAATGGACTCAGTAGTCAAAAAAACTCCCAACAAACAAGAGCCCAGGGCCACATAGCTTCCCATCATATCTTTTTGCCTCCTTTGTCATAGATTAATTGACTGTATAAGCATGGGCTTATTTTTAGCTTTCTGCTCTGTTCCAGTAATCTGTGTGTCTATTTTTGTTTCAGTACCAGACTATTTTGATTATTATAGTTTTATAGTATATCTTGAAATCTGGTATTCTGATGCCTTCAGCTTTGTTACTCTTTTTTAAGATTGCTTTTGGCTATTCAGGGTCTTTGTGGCTCCATACATATTTTAGGATTATTTGTTCTAGTTCTTTTCAGTAAATGGTAGTGGGAAAACTTGACAGCTATATGCAAAATATTGAAACTGGACCACTTTCTTACATCACACACAAAAATAAACTCAAAATAAACTAAAGACCTAAATTTGAGACATGAAATCATAAAACTCCTAGAAAAAAATATAGGCATATATAATGGTGTAAGTTCTAGCTGACTAGATAAAACAGAAAAAAAATAAATCATTAGTTTAAAAAATTAATTTCAACTACTAACAGGAACTTTAAAGTCATCTCACTTAATGAAGTAGCACATAATGAATACCTATCATCTTTTAGTACAGTTAGGTGTTCCTAGGGCCAATAATCAAAATTAACTGTAAACACTTAGAGCAACTTTTAAAAAAATACAAACCCATGGTCATTTCCTAGTTTACTATTATTATTTATTTATCTAATTCATTTGGGGTCATTTTACTAAAGACAGAGACAACCTCTTAACAGCTCTTTTCCCAAAAGATCATCTTTTACTTACGAACAGTATATATTTAATAAGTAGATTATCATGAACATGAAAAACTTTTTCTATTGGAAATATTATTGTAAATAGTAAATTCCCACACTAATCCATAAAAATACTTAATCCATAATATGCCAAAAGTAAGTACAAAACACATTCTTTTCACTATACAAAACCATCACATATAACCTACTTTTATAGTGCTAATTTATTAAAAGGTGACTTTTAAGGTCCTCGTTATGGAGGCAAGGGTTTGTGCATGTGTTGAAAAATAAAGGGAGATAATCTTGGGCCACAAGCATTTATCTACTCTTTAATTTAGACCTTTTAGATAGGTGAAGCTATTTTCATTTAAAATTATAATATAAGCCCTGAAAAATGCTTTAAATTAAGTTTTGTTATTTTTTAGGGACCTTGTAGAACAGAAATTATAAATCCAATCAACAGGTATCTTCTACTTGGTTATCAGTGTTCTCAAATTTAGTTACATAAGAATCACCTAGATAACTATAGGAGGGGATGGATATATTAATTAGCTTGATTGTGGCAATTGTTTTACAACATATATGTGTATCAAAATGTCAAATCCACATCATCATCCTTAAATATATACAATTTTTATTTGTCAGTTATACTTCAATAAAATGGGGATGGGAAAAAAATCAAATAGTGACATTAAAATTGCAGATTCCTTCAATCTTTTATCTCTCTCATCCTCCAAAGATACTGATTCATAGTTATAGTGTGACAGGATACATTTCCATCCTAATAAATACTCTCCCCTCAAAATACTGATGGGAATTGACCCCAGATCACACTCTGAAAAGTACTTCTCTTGATAAAATATGCACCCAAAGTTGTGGCCTATATCCAATCTCTGATTTTTTAATCCTTTTACCACCAACATGTATCAGATTTTCTTTAAAGTACAATGGCTTGAATGGTATACTTTTTTCATCTCCCCATCCAATCCTTTTTTTTAAAATAATTTTTTTTTTATTGGTGTTCAATTTGTCAACATACAGAATAACACCCAGTGCTCATCCCATCAAGTGCCCACCTCAGTGCCCACCACCCAGTCACCCCCACCCCCCACCCTCCTCCCCTTCCACCACCCCTAGTTCATTTCCCAGAGTTAGGAGCCTTTGATGTTCTGTCTCCCTTTCTGATATTTCCCACTTATTTTTTCTCCTTTCCCCTTTATTCCCTTTCACTATTTTTTATATTCCCCAAATGAATGAGACCATATAATGTTTGTCCTTCTCCGATTGACTTACTTCACTCAGCATAATACCCTCCAGTTCCATCCACGTCGAAGCAAATGGAGGGTATTTGTCGTTTCTAATGGCTGAGTAATATTCCATCCCCATCCAATCCTGATCAATAAAAATAGCTTAGGCATCGGCTTGTAATTAAGACTGGCATGCTGCACCAGATCCTTCTTTTACATAACCTCCTGGTAATCTCTGTTCTGATATCCAGTATGTTAGTGGCCAGCACCAAAATCTGGGTAACTGCCAAAATTTTTTTCATGTTTTTATTTAAATCTAATCATTGTTGTTCCAGAATGAACATGATAAATCATGAAGTTTTGCTTAGTGTCACTGTTTTCATATTAATATATCATAATTATTTTTAACAGTTTTATTGGGATATAATTTATACCATAAAATTTACCCATTTAAATGTGTTCAAGTATACAATTCAATGGTATTTAGAATATTTACAGAATTGTGCAACCATCACCATAATCTAATTTAAAACATTTTTATCACCAAAAAGAAGTCCCATACCCATTAACAGTCCCTTCCCATCCTATTCCCTCCTTTCCCACAAATTCTAGTCAACCACTAATTTACTTTCTGTCTCTAAAAGACTTACTTATTCTGTTTTTTTTATATATAGACATAACCTTACAATATGTGGTCTCTTGTGACTAACTTCTTTTACTCAGCATAATGTCTTTGAAATTCACTCAAGTTGTAGCATATATCAGTAGTTCATTTTCTTTTATGGCCAAATAATATTCCATTTTACGGGTATAAAACATTGTGTCTATCCAGCCATCAGTTGATGAACACTTAGGCAGTTTCTTTGAATAATACTGCTATGAACATTCACGTATAAGTTTTTCTTTAGTCATACATTTTCAATTCTCTTGGCTATATACTTAGGAGTAGAATTGCTGGGTCATTTGGTAATTCCATGTTTAACATTTTGAGGAGCTGCCAAACTGGCTGCACCGATTTATATCCCTACCAGTAATAAATTACGGTTCCAATTTCTTCACATCTTTAACAGAGCTTGTTATTGCCTTTTTTATTATAGCTATTCTAGTAATTGTGAAGTAGTATCTCATTGTGGTTTTGATTTGCATTTCCCTAATGGCTAATGATGTTGGGCGTTATTTCATGTGCTTGTTAGTAATTTGTATCTTTTTTTAAAGAAATGTCTATTCTTATCCTTTGTACAATTTAAAAAATTGGATTGCCACTTTACTATGGAATTGTAACAGTTCTTTATATAGTCTGGATTTATTTTAAATATATGATTTGCAAATACTTTCTCCCAGTCTATAGACTATCTTTGTACCTTCCCGATGCTGTTCTTTGAAGCACAAAAGTTTTTAATTTTGATGAAGTCAAAGTTAATTGTCTTTTATTACTTGTGGTTTTCCTACTGTTTCTAAGAAATCATTGTATAACTCAAGATCATGGAGATTTGCTTCTGTATTTTCTTCTAAGTTTTATTGCCATGATGACTTTTATAGATGCGACTGAATGAAATTGAAATTGAAAGTGGTATGATTAGAGACCTATCAAAAGAAAATCTTTTAATTACTTAATTTTACAGATAATAATTACTAGGATTATGAGATAGTTCCTGGACATTAACTATAAAAATATTGATAAAAAAGAAGATAGTAACAATAAGGAGAGAACTGCAAAGTTATGACAGGCCTAAAAGGACTTTAGAAGTAGGTAGCAAACCTGGATCAGTGAGAAGTCATAGGAGGACGTTGTCCCTCTGACCAGGGCAACTCTGGGGGACACTCTAAGGCAGCTCTTACAGTTTGTACCAACAATAGGTGAAAAATCAAGAACCTAACTCCTGCTCTCATACTGCAGGACATTGGTTATAGAGAATAGCATAATTTTCAGGCTGTACAAGAAGTACAGGCTTGGACCCATGCAGGCTTGATCATTCATTTGTCATTGTGAGAATGGGAGGTTTGATTTTCTTCAGATGGTAGACAGCTAGGTCTGAGCAAAAGAAACTATCTGCTTTGTCACCATCTCTGGCACTCTACCAGTGCTGGCTATGTCTCAGGCTCAATGGCCAAATACCAAAGATCATTGATCAATTATTCTCCATGTCCAGATGGGAAGAAGGATCATAAAGACACTTTTTTTCATAATAGAAGGAACATAGGTAAGAACAAAAGAAGAATTTACTGATGACCTGTCAAAGTAACTTTATCAGAGAAATAATTTTGAATCCAGTTTTCCCCCTTCACACTTCCTACACTGTGTGAAGGAGAAATGTTTCCTAATTCAGTGAATGGATCACCTGATTGAAAAACAGGCCACATTATGTTGAAACATTACTCCTTCCCTTCAAAACACAATACAAACTAATCATGTACTATGTTCACTGTGAACTATTTTATATGTTGCACTACACATTCAATACATTTAGAATCCTCTAATTTCTTTTTAACAAATTTTGTTCTATAAAGCAATTATCCTATAGTACTACCATGGGAACTCTCTGATTCCCAAGCTTCATTATCCTTATTCTGTTGCTACTGCCTTGGAAATTATGTCTCTTTCTCCAAAGGACACTTTAGGAACTACATCACTATACCATAAAGGTATTCTAGAAGGCATCATACATGGAAAACAAACTCAATCACAATATAATGATGAAGTGTAAAAGTTCATTTGACAGAATAGTAGAAAACAAAATGTCTTCTAAAGACCCAATGGAGAAAAGAGCAAAGTGTCCTTTGTATCTGCCATCCTTCATGTCTTAAGCTAGAAGTACTCTTAATATATGATTCTATATGTATTCATAAGACATGATAATTCTTTATTCTGGACATAAATAGAGAACATTTGGAAGAGAAGCCATTCTCACCTAAGTGGAATGGTTTGATAGGTCCTCTCTTAATGCCAGGTAATGGATAACCTGAATTTTTGAGTCTTTCAATCCTAGAATTCTGTGGTGACATAAAGTGGTTGTTTTAAAGATAATCAATCAGATACACTCTTTATTACATAAAAATAATTGGTAGATCCAGGAACAGAACTCCATTGGCAAGTAATTTTGGTCCAGAATTTCATATATTTTGAGATACTATTACCTATGTGTTTTGTTCTTACTTTTAAATCTTTCACTAAATATTTGCTCATATTCTTCCCATTTTGATATGATTTTATTTATTTGTTCCTTAAAACAATCTCTAGGTTAAGAAGTTGAGGTTTTGAAATACAACCAACTTTGCAAGTGTGTTTCAAATTCTCTTAGTATTAATGTGATGCACAATAGTTACCTCTTCTCAAATCAAGGCTTTCATAAAAATGAATCATCCCATAATCTTGAACATACTTTGTCATGCCCTTCTATGCAAAGATGGATTATAAAATTTGTGTAAGTTCCTTTTAGCTAAATGGATTGCAAATACAGATACTAATCTATAGGACAAATAAAATGTATTGGAGCATCACACTTAAAACCAGGTTTAATCAAGACAATAACTCATTTGTTCATGTGGAGACTAATCTGGTGATGGATCAAGTAGAGTAAGTGAGGAAAAGATAGTAAACAAGAAATTAGAAGGCCTGAATTTTAATCAAGGCTATGCCACTATGTTCTTCTATGAACTTAAGCAGATTAATTAATTTCTCAAGATGTATTAGGAAAGTACAGAGATCTGAGTAACAGAAAAACTGACTAAAATTGGCTTAAGAAGTAAAGAATTAAAAGAAAAAAGTAAAGAATTAATTGTCTCACGCAGGAGGAAGAGATACTGATACAGAAATAACAGTTTGGCTGCTGGCTCTAGGTACCAACGATCCAAGCTCTTTCCATCCTCCTATTCTATTGTCTCTCCAACCTTACTTTTGCCATCTCACAGTCTCAAGATGGCTGCCACACTCCAGGCATCACACCCCCGTTCAAACACATGAAGCCAGGGAGGCTAAAAAAGATTTTGATTGGAATTTTTCCTTGAAACAATCCAGCAGATTATCCCTTATATACTTTGTTGGCTAAAACTTGACCACATGGCCACCTTTGTATACAAGGGTGTCTGGGAAAGTGAATATCTGGTTTATTCAGCCTCTGTAAAGGGAGAAAGACAAGGGAGTCTCTTGGCTCTGTCTATAAATGTGAGAATTAGGTAAACTTATCTTTCAGGTATAGCTCTAGGCTAATGAATAACTTTCAAAAATAAAAATCATGAAAAATAAGTGACCTGAATTCAACTCTATATATTTTTAAGAGGCTTCAGTTTTTATTCAAATTTCCTGTGAAAGCATTACTCTCATCTCTAAAACAAGGCAGAACAAACTCCCTCCATCCATAATCCCAAAGTTCTAAAGTGAACAGTCTCTCCCTTTCCCTAACTAAGAGGAAAAAAAAAAAAAAAAAAAAAAAAAAAAAAAAAAAAAACCTTCTGAGTGGTCCAGACACTGAGTCATTCAATCTAACTTTGACGGGGCTGCATCTATTTTTGAGGTTTTGTCATCGTGGTTTAAGAACACTGTCTGCAGACACTTTGAATATTTTTCCTAGCACCTCTCTGAGTTTATGCTGCACTAAATTTAAAATGGAAAATTAACTATGTAGAAGGCTAAATAAATAATTCTATTGTAAAAAGTAAACACCATCTTCTTAAAAAATTCAAAGAATTCGAAATGTATTGAATTTGTCGAAATGACATTCCATTTGTTATACCTCACACTCCCATGTAATATACATGTACTTGTGCTTCATTCTTTACAGAGAATCACACAGCCGCCCCTTATTATTAAAAATACTCCATCACCAAATAAATGTACATTCTGAAATTAAAACAAGACACTATATGAAAAAAACCTTGGAAGCCTGAATGTTGCCAGCTGTGAATACCAGATGTGATTACAGAGTGACAACAAACAATGCTGCAATCAGCCTATTGGTTAGCCAGAAACTGAACACCCAGAAAAGGTTCTGTCTGAATACATACCCAATGGTGTGTTTAAAACTACTGTGCAAAAACGCTTGTTTTACCCAGATACTCTATGGGAATATTTAGCTGTTACATTGTAAATGCTGTTATTTTGGTTTCTAAAAATGTCATGACAGGAAATGATTCCAGGGAGGAGTTGCCAAGATGGCTGTTGGGCAGAAGCAAGAGTGGGGGAAATGTTAAATCTAGAGAATAAAGAGCTAGAATAGTTGAAAACACCACTTATTATTTGCAATAAAATAGATTCCTAAAATCCAAAATAAATTGGATTTTTTTCCCTCCATCTGTCATTGCCAGAAGGATGATTATGTTTTGAAGAGCCCCTATTGCTCATTCTCACAAAGGTTATGATATTCCTGCTCCTGGACAGTCGACCAGGTTGATAAATTGGCTGAGAGAAGACATCCAATTAATATAAAGGAAAGACATGACTCCTACCCTTCCCTATTTCCCAGATGGTACAGCAAATGGGTAGCTGAGGCTTTCTGGTAAGATTTTCTGCAGGTTCAGAAATGCCCATGCTCATGCTTTTTTTTTTTAATTCTCTCCCTGCCTGAGAAGTGCAAATTGAGAATACCTGAGAACAGGTAAGAATAGAGGTTGGTCAGGAAGTAACTATAGTTAATGCCACATTAAGAGTTTGACCTTCCTCAAAGAACTGCTAACGTAAGTAGTTTAGTAACTGAAAAGCTACAGAAATTCAAAGAAAACAGCAGGGGAAAGGGAGCAGGAAGGAGGAGGGAGGGGAAATTAAATTGGTGGGTTCCCCCCAACCCAACCCCAAATAGGTTCATGTTATAGAACAGCTCTCTCCAAATACAGAGTTCTTAGGTTAGCCAACTTATCTCTCATCAATGAAATTTATCAATTATGTGCCTATCTTTTTAAAAAAATATGTATTTATTTGAGAGAGAGAGAGGGGGGGGGGAGAGAGAAGGGCAAGGGCAGAGGGAGAGAATCCTCAAGCAGACTCCTCACTGACCATGAAGTCTGATGTGGGGCTCAATTCCAGGACCCCGAGATCATGACCTGAGCCTCAAATCAAGAGTTGGATGCCTAAATGACTGAGCACTCAGGTGTCCTTGTGTCTATCTTTAAGTAATAGTTTGTTTCATTTTACCACTGTTCTGTTAGATCTACAAATACTCAATAGACCCCTAAGAAAATAGCTATCCACATATACATTAATAAGATGCTATGCTGTAATTCATCAGTAAAACTTTTCAGAAAAGTGCCAACTTACCCAATTTAATTTTCACTGCTTTTTGAGTAAACTCAATGTCCTCCCCTCTTCTACAGGAACATAAATGAGCTTTTTCCACCTTATATTTTTAGACTCATACACAACCGTTTACTACCTAATGTGTTCTCCATGTATTGTAAAATATAAGTTGCATACAATTTTATCACTCAAGTTGTTATCCCCCATGTTACACACTGCTTTACATATACAATAAGTGCTAGTGTATATATATTACTGGAAGCTTCCATGCTTCCATAGATCTTTTTTTTTTAACCAAACAAGATAGACAGAAAGCAAGTAAGAAAGGAGGGAAGGAGGGAAGAAGGAAGAAAAAGGAGGGAAAGCTAAGTCAATAAATATTTATTAAATACCATTGTTGGCAAATGATGGAAAGGTGATATAACTGCCTCATTTATGCCTATTTATAAATGGAGTCATTTTAATTTTATCACATGTATATAATATGATTTTAACACAAATGATAGATGGGAAATAATAGCCAAAATCATAGAAATAGAATTATAAGAGAATATTATGAAAAACTATATGTCAACAAATTGGACAACCTGGAAGAAATGGATAAATTCCTAGAAACATATACACTAATAAAACTGAAAAAGGAAGAAATAGAAAACTTGAACAAGTTCAATAACCAGCAATGAAATTCAATCACTAATAAAAAAATTTCCCAACAAAAAAATGTTCAGGGCCAGATGGTTTCACAGGCAAATTCTACCAAATATTTAAACAAGAGTTAGTACCTATTCTTAAACTATTTCAAAAAAATGGAAGGAAAACTTCCGAATTCATTCTATGAGATCAGCATTACCCGGATACCAAAACCAGATAAATATGCCACTAAAAAATAGAAGTACAGACCAAAATCCCTGATGAACATGATGCAATATTCTCAATATAATACTAGTAAATTGAATCCGACAGCACATTAAAAGAATCATTCTCACAACCAATTTAATTGGGATTTAATTCTGAGCTGCAGGGTGGCTTAATAATCACAAATCAAGGGGGATCCCTGGGTGGCTCAGCGGTTTAGTGCCTGCCTTTGGCCCAGGGCGTGATCCTGGAGTCCCAGGATCGAGTCCCCCATCGGGCTCCCAGCATGGAGCCTGCTTCTCCCTCTGTCTGTGTCTCTGCCTCTCTCTCTCTCTCATAAATCAATCAATCAATCAATCAATCAATCAATCTTTAAAAAATAATAATCACAAATCAACATGATACATCACAGGATACATCACATCAATAAGCGAATTATAAGAACCAAATGATCATTTCAATAGATGCAGAAATAGCATTTGACAACGCACAAGATCCATTCATGATAAAAAGCCTCAGCAAAGTAGGGTTAGAGGGAACATACCTCAACATCATAAAGGCCATATATGAAAGTCCCACAACTAATATTATCTTCAATGGGGAAAAACTGAGGGCTTTTCCTCTATGGTTAGGAATAAGACAAGGATGTCAACTCTTACCACTGTTATTTAACATAGTATTGGGAGTCTTAGCCACAGAAATCAAACAATAAAGAAATAAAAAGCATCCGAATCAGCAAGGAAGAAGTTAAACTTTCACTATTTGCAGATGACATGATACTCTATAAAGAAAACCCAAAATCCTCCACCAAAAAAATTACTAGAACTGATACACAAATTCCATAATCATTGGATACAAAACCAACATACAGAAATCTTTTGATTTCTATACATCAATAATGAAGCAGCAGAAAGAGAAATCAAGTAATCAATCCTATTTATAATTGCAACAAGACCATAGATACTTAGGAATAAATCTAATCAAACAGGTGAAAGACCTGTACTCCAAAAACTATAGAACACTGATGAAAGAAATTAAAGATAACATACACAAATGAAAGATGTTCCATGCTTATGGGTTGGAAAAACAAATATTATTAAAATGTCCACTCTACCCAAAGCAGTCTACATATTTAATGCAATCTCTATCAAAATACCACCACCATTTTTCACAGAGCTAGAACAAACAAACCTAAAATTTGTATGGAACCACAAAAGACCTCGAATAGCCAAAGCAACCTTGAAAAAGAAAAACAAAATGGGAGGCATCACAATTCCACACTTCAAGTTCTATTACAAAGCTCTAGTGATCAAGACAGTATGGTACTGGCACAAAAATTAGACACACAGATCAATGGAACAGAATAGAAAACCCAGAAATGAATCCACAACTATATGGTTAATTAATATTTGACATAGCAGGAAAGAATAACCAATGGAAAAAAGATAATCTCTTCAACAAATGATGCCAACATCATTTGGATAAAAAAAAACTGGAAAACTGGATAGCAACATGTAAAAGAATAAAACTGGACCACCATACACAAATTCAAAATGGATGAAAGACCTAAATATAAGACAGGAAACCATTAAAATCCTAAAGGAAAACACAGGCAATAACCTCTTTGACATGGCTGTAGCAACTTCTTAATAAATAGATATGTTTCCTGAGGCAAGGGAAACAAAAGCAAAAATAAACTATTGGGACTACACCAAAATAAAAGCTTCAGCACAGAAAAGGAAACAATCAACAAAACTAAAAGGCAACCTATGGGATAGAAGATATTTGCAAACGACATATCTAATAAAGGGTTAATGTCCAAAATATATAAAGAATTGAATCAAACTGAACACGCAAAAAACAAATATTCTAGTTAAAAAATGGATAGACGTTATTCCAAAGAAGACATCCAGCTGGCCAACAGACCCATGAAAAGATGTTCAACATCACTCATCATCCAGGAAATACAAATCAAAACTACAATGAGATGTCACCTCATACCAATCAAAATGGCTAATATTAACAACACAAGAAACAATAGGGGTTGGCAACAATCTGGAAAAAGGGGACCCCTCTTGCACTGTTGGTGGGGATGCAAACTGGTAAGTCACTCTGGAAAACAGTTTGGAGGTTCCTCCCAAAGTTAATATTGAACTACCTCATGATCCAGCAATTGCACTGCTAGGTATTTATCCAAAGGGTACAAAAATACTAATTTGGAGGAATACATGTACCCCTAACATTTATAGCAGCATTATAAACAATAACCAATTATGAAAAGAGCCCAAATATCCACTGACTGCTGAATGAATAAAGAAGATGAGGTATATGTGTGTGTGTGTGTGTGTGTGTGTGTGTATGCAATGGAATATTACTCAGCCATTATAAAGAATGAAATCTTGCCATTTGCAACAACGTGGATGGATCTAGAGAGTATAATGCTAAGTAAGCAAAATAAATCAGAGAAAGAAAAATGCCATATGATTTCACTCATATGTGGATTTAAGAAACAAAATATGCAAATATAGGAGGAAAAAAAGAAAGGAAAACCAAGAAACAGATTCTACTAGAGGGAACAAACCAATGGTTACCAGACAGGAGGTGGCAGGTTGGGGACTGGTTGAATAGGTGAAAAGGATTAACGTGTGTACTTGTGATGAGCACCAAGTGTTATATATATATATGTGTTGAATCACTAAACTCTACACCTGAAATTAATATTACATTCTCTTAGCTAATTAGAATTTAAATAAAAACTTGGAAGAAGAAAAAAGTCTGACTCTGGCTCAGGAAAAAATAAAGCACTCATGGTTACTAAGCTTAGTGAACACTTCATACTTTCATAAGTGTTCTCATCTAATTATATGTCCATTTATTCATACAAATTAATTAAAAAATATTTCAACAATGAAATAATTTCAAATATCAAATTATACCAAATTATCCCTCATTATTATTCTGATATGTGATAGTTTGGTTTTTTAAAAAACATATTTTATTTATTTTCTCATGAGAGACACAGAAAGAGAGAAGTACAGACACAGGTAGAGGGAGAAGCAGGCTCCATGCAGGGAGCCTGATGTGGGACTCGATCCTGGAACTCCAGGATCATGCCCTGAGCTGAAGGCAGACATTCAACCGCTGAGCCATCCAGGGGTTCCCAATATGTGATAGTTTTTAAACTTGGTTTTCTTTCTCCTATGTATTTCAAAAGCATTACTTCTGGATAAGCAGATTGATAGACAACTGTTTTAAAATTAAAAAATACAAAATAGCTGAAGGTCAACTAATGTGTCAAAAGAGAGTTTCTCTAATTGTCTTTTAATTAACTATTTAAAAAATTAAACTGTTAATGGTATTACTTGACTGTATAAAGGATAAGCCACCTTTTACATCTTGTTTTACAGTAGGTAAGAGATTATAATTCCAATAGATCTGGAACTTGATTTTCCATTTCTCCACTGAGTTAGTACTGAGTTTTCATTCTTTTTCAAGTCTCTTGTGATTCATCTAGTCTTGGTCTATTTTTCAGATATGAGGTATCCCTTATAAAAATGCATTCCCTGTTCATCAACTAAAAATTTAGATAAATGTCAAGTTCACACACCTAAAGAGAAGAAAAGGGTTTCTAGCACCCAAACCTCATCAATGAGGACAAGAGTTTGTTGTCATTTAAATGCTAGATAGCACTGATACAACTGCCTCAGAAATCTTGAAAAATAAATTTGTTTCCTGAGGCAGCTATAATGCAAACATTAGAGGTCAGAAACAGAGTAATAGGGATTATAAAGATACATGATTGCTTAGCTGCTATTGTTCTGAAATCAAGTAAAACTTGAGGTGTGGTAGGTAAATGAAAGGATAATTGGATGGAATAAGTGGAAGAAAGAAAATGTGTACTCTGAGTTGAGTAAGTTACAGACAAAATATTATAGAGCTGAGGTTGTGTTGCACTGAATGGACCTGAATGTATTCTAGATGTATTTGTAGCTAATTTTGCTATTACAGTAGGAAAATTAGCACTATAACACTATAATTTGTGTTTATTAATTTAATATTAAATTCAACAATTCCAACAAGAAAGTATTGTATACAATTTGGGCTACAAACTGAAACATGCCACTAACCTGTAGGAATTTCTCTTCTTAGGAAAGAAACCATATTAGAAACAAAACAAAACAACTAACTATAGTGTTGTATTTTGATTAAGTAATCTGTAAACCAACTACTAAGAACTGAAAAGAGGGTGGCATCATAACATGAACTCTGATGAAGATCTTATGGTGGATATTTGCTGGTTTGGGGCCAAAGCTGGCGAAGTTCCTTTGGGAAACAAAGTTGTACCAACTCTCAGTCATGTACATGGGTAGGCCTTCACCCCTGAATACAGGGGTCAGAATGCATGACTCAGATCCGGCCAATTAGAATACCTAGTTCCCAATGCATACCAACTGATTCAGGTGTGGGCCTGTGAGCCAACTTATCCACTTAAGAGTGAATTCAGCTACTTGTATGGAAGCAACAATAACATATCCTCTCTTTTTCAATCTACTTGAAACTTGAAGAATGCTCTGGCAACTATCTTGTTATCATGTGTCATCTGATGTGAACTAGTAACCTGTTGCTGCCATAACAGATCACCACAAATTTGGTGGCTTAAAACAACAAAAACTTACTGTCTCATGATTCTAGAGGCTTGAATTCCAAAGTCCCGAATCAAAGTGTCCACAGACCCACGATCTCTTTGAAGACAATGGAAAAATCCTTCTTTGCCTCTTCCTAGCTTCTGGTGTACCTGGCATGTAGATGCATTACTACAATCTTTGCCTCTGTCTTCATATGGAATTCTTCTTGTATCTCCTGTGTCTCTGTGTCCTTGTGTTCAAATCTGTTTCCTTAAAGGACTTCAGTCATTGCATTTAGGGCCCACCCCAATCAAGTAAGATCTCATCCTAATTTGATTACATCTGCAATGATGCTATTTCATTGCAGATTGCATTTCATTCATTCATAACCATAATATAAGATTATGTTCACAGGATCAGAGGTTAGAATTTTGACATATTTTCTTGGGGACACAAATCAAACCACACAGGCTGAAGAGGACATGGTGCCCTTCATGTCATTCATAATGAGCTGATGCCACTTAATTTAGCACTGAAAATATATGCTATGAATGAAATGAATTGTAATATCCTTTAGTGAAGCGCGTGATTATAAACAATGGTACTAAGAAGTGACATAGCTCTTCTTTCTCTAATAAATGATACTGAATGAGAGCATCAGACAAACCATGTTGGGTTTTCCTGCTGCAGAATAACTTAAATTGTGGTACTTTTATTTGAAATGATTTATTAAATTCAAGGAAGAATCTCAGAGAAGAATGTCAGATGATCTCATTTAATAACCAACTAAGCTCAGAACTATTTAGGAAAAAAATGAACCAAACAAGTTGAATCATTTCAGATGGTCACTTACTAATCACATTTTCAATGCCTTAGTTATATCTAAGTAATGTCTTAGTCATTAAGAAATATCTCATGAAATGAACATTGGATATAGTCAGAAGACCTAGGTTTTAGTCAGACTCTGTGACTAACCAACTCTATAACTTTGAAAAAGACTTCTTACTGTTCTGGGTTTCTTTTTTCTGTAAAATGGAGAATTTGTAATCAAGACAATCTCAAAGGTCCACCTTCCTACTCAAAAATGTTTGCATAAAAATATTCTATTTTTTACCACAATCATTTTAGCATTTACATATCCTGTTCCGGACAGATCAATAAAAGCACGTAATTATAGTCAAGTCCTACTACGCCTGAGGGTGGCTTTTATCATGTGAGAATAAGAAGCCTGAGGAAATTCTATGATCACGAGATGGCTGCCACAGCTCCAAGCATCACATCTTCACAAAGGAAAGTCCAAAGCAGTAAAGATAGAAACTTCTTTTATATATCTGTGTAATAAGGGGGCAAGCCTTTCCTAGAAGTCTCTGAGCAAACTTCTCCTCAGGTCTCATCAGGAATGAGTGGCATGCTCAGGCCCATGCCATAGCAGCAAAGGTAAAAAGGGGAATCAGTATTTAGCATTTTCAACCCTTGCACGAGAGACAGGCTCTAACAGCACAAAACAAAAAGGAGAGAAAGTTATTCATTGGGCAACAAATAGTGTCAGTCATAAACTCTCTTCCCATAAGAAGGGACTTTAGAACATATTCCAACAGCCCCCTACCCAGATACAGAGTAGGTCTTCAGCAGATTCAGTGAGCGATAAGGATTATATTGATAACAATTTTTGTAATGCCAACAACTTTGGTGCAGCTTAGGCAATGTAACTTACTATGTGTGTGATTATTTATCAATATTTTGGTTAAATTATTTAATATCTCTACAGTCCTCAGTTTCCTGATCTATAAAATAGAGGGTATTTAGCTCAGATTTATTCTGAAGATTAAATGAGAGAACATGTATAAAGTGCCTGTACAGTCCCTGACATGCAGTAAATACACAATAAATGTTAGTTTTTCACTCTCTTCTCCATGTTCTTAACTTACCTTTCCACACCCCTCTTAGAAAGAAATCCCTTAATATAATTTATATTAGTTATATATAATCTAATCCACCTTCTTCTCCCAATCAAACCTCCATCAACCCTCTCTGTTTCCTAACTACATACTTCTTGAAAAGGGGCTGTGGGTAAAAACTCTTAAAAGTGGATTATTAATGTCCTGGCACAGTATATATTGTGACGCCTATCTCCATTTGCTCAGGAATAAACTGATGGCACTCTGGTGAGCTTCCTTGGGAAAGGCATTAGGGGACATGGTCATAGTGAGATGAGAAGATTCTCTGAGATTATTAATATGTCTATGTTGTCCAGAAACAATCATTAAAAGGGAACTGGATTAGTGATGAAGAATAACATATGGTGGGTGACAGGAAGACTTGGAATCTTGGTTGATAGCCACCATTTATAAAAATTATCCCCCTTTCAAAAAAAAAAAAATTATCCCCCTTTCCCATCTTCCATCTCATTAGGATAATAGGCATTCACACATGTAGCTAGAAGAAACTTGCCTCAATTAAGAAAAACATTTAGAGAGCCCACTATGTATAGTGATTAACCAAGGCAATCCCCCATCTATCTCCCCCCAACACCCAGGCCCAAATCATTCCTTACCAGTGGCTACTTTTGGGCCATGAGACATGGACAGCATGGAGGGGAAGCACCAAATAGTTTTGAATTGACTCTTAAATAGTAAGGTATAGGTCCAGCTCTTGAGTATGTAACAGAAATAGATAGGCAAAGAGAATAAAAGAGATTTTTTTTTTAAATAAAGATTTTATTTATTTATCCACGAGAGACACAGAGAGAGAGAGAGAGGCAGAGACACAGGCAGAGGGAGAAGCAGACTCCATGCAAGGAGCCCGACGTGGGACTTGATCCCAGGTCTCCAGGATCACACCCTGGGCCGAAGGCAGGTGCCAAACCGCTGAGCCACCCGGGCTGCCCTAAAAGAGATTTTCTTGAGGAATCTGATTAAATGCTAAGCTTTCTCCTTTATCAGTTTAAGAAATACATTCTAAAATTTTTTTAAATTGAGATTACATATTTGCAGTCGTGATATAGCTCAAATAATTCATCAATTGGGCCATGACATTATATACACTTAAAATATAAATGTGATAATATCTCATTTAAACTGAGCACTTATCCTGTGCCAGACATACACTATGTATACATATTTTTAAACTTTCTCCTTCATTTACGATGACCCTAAGAGAGGAACACCTATTATCTCCATCTTCCACTAGAAGAAACTGAGATTTCAAGAGCAAGGTCCACCACAAAGTCACTCTAAATTCCACCTGATACTGCCCCAACTGGTTCCTTGCCTGTATTTTGCTCAGCCTCCTGAGCTTATCTCTAGAATCACACTTAGTAGACTGTACTGAAATGAGCTTGTAGCCAGTCTTTCTTGTCAGTTGGTTTAAGCCATTTGTCTTTAGATCCCAAACTTAGTACAACTTAGGAGTTACACAAATACACAAATATAGATTGAATCAATGACAAAATAAACTGGAAAATAGGCAATATAAGGAGGGCTAAATTCAGAAGAAGGGATGTAACCACTAGTTGCAGAGGGTGGAAAAGTCTTCGTGGGTGAGGCAAGGCCTGTGCCAAGCTTGGAAGAGGGAGAGGACTTAAATGTGAAGGGAAGATAGGAGGACATTCGGGGAAGAGAATATTTTAGCAAAGGTCAAATACCTTAAACGTTTGTAGGTACTATTTCAACCTCTCCAACAGAATATTTTCAGTTGCATAGTTCATTATGCCATAGGACGAATAAGCATATTACATTATTTCCATGTCAGCCAACCCCTTCTGCTGGACCACAGGCATGAAATGTGGCTTCTGTTTCAGTACGATCTTTTTCCAGATCAACAATCCACTGAAAGTATAAAACTGCACTGAAGTCAGAACTCCTATGGACAACTTGCATCTAACCATATATAATGATTTTTAAAAAATTTAATAGGGAAAAATGGTAAATATTTTAGGGTTAACTAATCAAGTACAGTTTACTGTGCAAAAAGTGAATATGGAATGCCAAATGTAAAAAGAAAAACATCTTAGTGTAAGTCAAATAGTGTCCCCAAAATGATAGCCACAAATTTGAAACCCAAAATCTTTTAAAGAACTGAAAATACTAGTGTTTTTAAAAAAGCAGTAAGTCACGCATTCTTGGTTTCTATTACTCAGACTCAGAACCTTCAAATAACTAGGGTAAGAAATAAAACTAAGAAAATAACTCTAGTTTTACAAAACTAAAATTTGGAAATTTTTGTTAAAATATACATACAGAAAGTATGCATGTTATAAGCATACCACTATCTGAATATATACATGTGACCAACGCCTAGCTCAAGAACAGAATATTCAGAGCATTCCAGAGGCTTACTTCTTGCCTCCTTTCACTCACCTCCTGCAAGGACAACCATCTTCCTATTTCTAATACCACAGATAAGCTTTGCCTGTTTTCATATTTTATAAAGCAGGGGTCATAAATCATGTACTATTTTTGGATCTGGCTTCCTTTACTTGACATTATATTTCTGAGATTCAATAGAGATTTCTATTACTGTTGTGGATAGCTATAGATATTCATTGTCATTTTTGTTCATTGGTAATTCCCAAAGTGTGGTTCATAAGTGTAGTTCAAAGAATGGTCCAGAAGTAAGCAATTTCCATTTCCATAAATATAGTAAGATATAATTTGTCCCTTTTGCTGTATTGATATTTGTACTGATGGTACAAAAGCAAAAGTGGGTAAAATTGCTGGTACCTTAACATAAATCAAAGCAGGGATCCCTGGGTGGCGCAGCGGTTTGGCGCCTGCCTTTGGCCCAGGGCGCGATCCTGGAGACCCGGGATCGAATCCCACATCGGGCTCCCGGTGCATGGAGCCTGCTTCTCCCTTTGCCTGTGTCTCTGCCTCTCTCTCTCTCTCTGACTATCATAAATAAATAAAAATTTAAAAAAAAAAAAAATAAATCAAAGCAATGGCACCAAACTGTACCAGTCATCATTCTATCATTGTTCAACACCATGCACTACCAGTGAACAAAACCATAAAAGAAAAAAAATGCTAACTTTATTTAATAATGTTCTTAGTAAACAAATTATTAATTGCATTAGCTCTCAACACTTGAGTACATGTCTTTTTAATATTCTGTGTGATGTAAAGTATATATGAAATATTTCTACTGCAAACCGAAATATAATAGATAAAAAAAACTCATGAAGAAAAGCAGTGTGAATTGCAAGCTAGTCACTTTTGTCATGGAACACAAATTCACTTGAAAGAATGACTGAAAAGAAAACTATAGTTTTTGAAAGTTGGGTATTTGGCAGACATTTTCTTAAAAATAAATGAAAGGAGTCCTTAACTTCAGGGAAAACTGAGAAGTAATTGAAGTCAATGACAAAACTTCAACTTACAAACAAAAACTAAAATTTTGTAAATCATGTCCGTCATCATGAGTTTGACAGCTTCCCAACATTTAAAGGCTTTACTGTATGTGATTTTTAAAATATAGGAAATATGTAAGCATTTGAAGGCTCTGTATAACTCGGTGAATTAATATTTTCCAAATAACCAATGCATAATACAAATCAAGCACTGGTAAAAGATCAATTCAAAGTGTAGGATAGACCAATGACAGAGTATGAAAAATTTATTGATGGTTCCAGAATCCACATCACAATTAACTTTTAAGGAACTATTACTTGTCAAGTTTTAATGTAGTATCAAAGAAGGATATCCACATTTATCATACATACATACATACATACCTTTGTGAAGCTGCATTTTCTTCATATACTTTAGACATTTAGCAACAAATCAAATAGAGAAGCAGAGATGAGAAACCAGCTATTTTCTCAATCTGGTTGTAAAAAGATTGTAAAACGTAAAACAACACCTCTATTTTCATGCAATTTCTGTGCAAAATAAAGCCATTTTTATAAAAAATTGTTATGTTACCATGCAATGTGTTTAGTATTATTTTAAAATGAATTTATAATAAAACATTCTTTAAATTTCTCAATTTTAAGTCATAATGTGGCAAACACGAAAAGCTATAATCCACATAATCAAAAGCCCTTTAAAGTCTTCAATAATTTTAAGGGCATAAAGGGTCATTAGACCATAAGGTTTGAGAACCCCTGCTATACAGTATTCCATTGTAAGCAGATGTTTAATTTTAACAGTAATTTCTGGGAATATTCTTGAGATAGTATATATTTAGCTTAATTTCCTCTTCTGGCCTTTCTACTTGTGGTTTCTTCTTCTCTCCAACCCTTCTTGCACTGGGCCAATCAGATCATTCTCCAGTCCAGTACTTACAGTGGCTGTTACATCAGGTGCACTTTCTTTCTCCTGGCAGGAATATCCCAGAAGGCTGTACCAAGAATGTAGGACTGTGCTGTGGCTTTAAGGATTTAGCCAGTAGGAGGTCAGAGGAGGACAGAGCAAACTAGAGCAATGTAAGCAAAAGACTTTTTCTTGGATTATGGACATGGTTTCCTGGGCTTCTCAGTTAACAGAATCTTCTAACATCAAACATAAAACAATCTCCCAGTGTCTCTGCAACATATAACCCAGTTTTATTCTCTTCAAAATTAATATCACTACCTGCTTTTTTTCTTGGTTTTTACTCCTTTGTTTTCTTTATTCTCCACTGCTTTTCCCAGAATGCGAGCTCTAAGATTGTAGAGACTTTTTCTGCTTTGTTTACTGACTAGAACTGTGTCTGGAACATAATAGGTATCCAATATATATTTGTTAAATAGATTAATCATTCTCCCTTCAGAAGTTTCTTTATTTTGCAATTCATAAAAGACAAAGGAAAATTCCAAGTCCAGAATTCTGTTTTATTTCATGGGATAGTAGGTTTTCCCCCATTTGGGTATATAAGAAAATAATGGCATGAAGTATTTTACAAAGTTTCCAGGAGCTATATTTTGACTAGAAATACTGTCTTTCCTTTTCTTGGTCTCACCCCATTATTTCATTGCCAAATAACTTCACAACTCTTTGGAAATATATGACTTACAAAGAATAGATTTCCATCACATTTATTCTAAAGTATATATTATTTAAGCTCAATATATATAATTTATTTTATCATAAATTATATTATCCATTCTGACTGACTAATGCTTTCAACTCATGAGGATTTTCACATGTAATCTTGTATAAAAGAGCACACTTCCTGACACTGACTTTTAAGACTTTTGAAAGTAGAAGAAAAAAAAAAAACCAACCACATTCTTTTAGAGAGAGAGAGAGAATCCCAAGTAGGCTCCACACCAGCTTGGAGCCTGATGCAGAGCTTAATCTCAAAATCAAGAGTTGGACACATAGATAACTGAGCCACCCAGGTGCTCTATATATACTAATATAGAAAGTTCTCCAAGGAATGCTATTAAGTATATAAATAAAATAAGAGGTAGAATAATGTATACACTTTGTTTTTTTTTTTTTTTGTTTTTTTCCTTTTAAGGAAAAAATATATAGACCTAGAAATGTTTGAATTTGTGTAGATTGGTCTGACAGAAGACAACAGGAAACTGGAGAATATGGTTGCCTCTTGGGAAGGGGATGGGAAGACTGGGGGGAAGGATAGAAGAAGACTGACTTTTTAACATGTCCTTTTTGGTGTCTTTCAAATTTTGTATAATTGTGTGCATTATTTACTTAATATTTAGGAAGTAAATTTTATAGATAAAAGAGTACTTACATGCACCAATTAAAAGAATGAAATTGGCAGAGTAGATTAAAAAACATGACCCAATTATATGCTGTCTACAAGAAACACTTTAAATATAATACAAGTAAGTTGCAAGTACAAGGATAGAAAAAGATATATTATGCAAATGTTAATAAAAAGAAAGCAAGAATAGTCATATTAATATCAGATAAAGTAGACTTAAGAGCAAAGATTTACCACATAGAATGATATGACATAATGATAAAATGGTCAATCCATCAGAAGGACAAGGCAGTCTTTGATACGTATGAGCCAAACAACAGAGCTACAAAATATCTGAAGCAAAAACTGGTGTAAATGAAAGGAAAAACAAACAAACCTACAACTATAGAGATGTTAGAATTCCTCTCTCAACAGTTGGCAGAAACCAGATAAAATCAGCAAGGATACAGAAAATTCTATAACACCATCAACCAAAAGAGTCTAATCAACATTTATGGAACAGTCCACCCAACCAGAGAAGAACTTACATTCTTTCAAGAGCCATAGAACATACACTGAGATAGACCATGTCACAGGCCACAAAAAAAAATCAACAAATTACAAAAATCTAAATCATAAGAGTATATTCTCTGACCATAATGGAAGCAAACTAGAAATCAATAACAGAAAGAAAAACAATACATTTCTAAATAACACATGGCTCAAAGAAGATGCCTCAAGAGAAATAAAAAAATTACATTGAACAGAGTGAATATGAAAGTACAACATAGAAACATTTGTGGGATCCAGCTAATGCAATGCTGAGAGGGAAATATATAGCATTAAATGCTTACGATAGAAAAGAGGCAAAGTCTCAAATCAGTAATCTAAGTTTCCACCTCAAGAACCTAGGAAAAGAGAAAAGCAAACCCAAAATAAATAGAAGAAGGAAATAATAAAAAACAAATCAATGAAACCAAAATTTGGTTCTCTTAGATCAGTAAAATTGACAAATCTCTCACAAGACTGGCAAAGGAATAAAAAAGGAGCCACAAATTACCAATACCAGAAGTTTAAAAAGGGATATGACCGACCCTGAATAATACAGAAATACTGTGAATAAGTGCACACAAATAAGTCTGACAATTTATATACAATGGACCAACTCTTTGAAAAGCACCACAATTAACCCAATATGAAATAGATAATTTGTATTGTCCAACAATTATTCAGGAAATGGTTATTTCATAATTTAAAAATTCATAATTTAGGGCAGCCTGGGTGGCTCAGCAGTTTAGCATCGCCTTCAGCCCAGGGTGTGATCCTGGGGACCCGGGACCGAGTCCCATGTCGGGCTCCCTGCATGGAGCCTGCTTCTCCCTCTGCCTGTGTTTCTGCCTCTCTCTCTCTCTCTGTGTCTCTCATGAATAAATGAATAAAATATTTTAAAAAAATTCATAATTTAAAAGCTCAAAGAAAATCTCTAGGCCTAGATGGTGTCCCCAGAGAATTCTTCCAAATGTTTATAGGATAATTTAAAAAACAATATTATACAATCTCTTTCAGAAAACAGAAGAGGAGAGAACACTCTCAATTCATTTTATGAAGCTAATATTACCCTGATAGCACACAATGTGAGTATAAGAAAACTACAGGCCAATATCACTTATAAAAATACATGTAAAAATCCTTAAGAAAACATTAGGAAACAGAAGTCAGCAATAAATACAATGAATTATATACCATGATCAAGGAGAATTTACTCCAGGGATGCAAGGTTACTTCAATATTTGAAGATCAGTCAATGTAATCTACCATATTAATAATCTAATGAAAAAAAATTATATGATCATATCATTTGATGAGAAATAGCATTTGATAAAATTCGACATTCATGATGCAAACTCTCAAAAAGTAGGAATAATGGGAACTGCTTCAATTTGATAAAGCTGATATACATAATTATGAAACACTAAATGCCTTCCCTCAAAGATCATAATTGCCCATATAGAAAATTCCATGAAATCTATAAGAAAACTTCTGGAACTATATATGAATTCAGCAAAACTACAGGATATAAAATAAATACTTAAAAAATCAACTTCATTTCTATGTATTAGCAATGAACATCAAAATTAAAAATATAATACCAATTACAATCTTTCAAAAAATGAAATAGTTATGTGTAAATCTAACACTATAGTACTATATTGTATTTGTATGCTGAAAACTGCAAAATGTTGATTAAAGAAATCAAAGAATATCTAAATATATGGAGAGACATACTGTGTTCATGGAATGAAAGACACAGTAAAGGTCTTGCTTCTTAAATTCATATACAGTCAACCCTTGAACAACACAGGTGTTAGGGATGCTGACCCCTCACACTATCAAAAATCCACATATAACTTTTGACTTTCCAAAAACTTAGCCATTAATAGCTTACTGTTGACTGGAAGCCTAACCTATAACAAAAACACTCTATTAACACATATTTTGTATGCTATATGTATTATATACTATGTCCTTACAATAAAGTAAGCTGGAGAAAAGAAAATGTTATTAAGAAAATCATAAAGAAAAGAAAATACATTTAGAATACTATACTATATTTATTTTTTAAAAAAAGGTGTACAAGTAAATGTGAGTAGTTCAAATCTATGTGTTATTCAAGGCTCAAGTGCATAGGTATAAACTAATTTCCAGAAGTTTTGTCATTATAGGCAAGATTATTCTTTATATAAGGGAAAAGGCAAAGGAACTAGAATAGCTAAAAATATTTTTTTAAAAGAATAATAATGGGGGAGAAATCAGTCTACTCAATTTAAAGATTTATTGTGTAGCTACAATAAACAAAACTGTGTAGTCTTGGTGGAGTCATAGAAACACAGATTAATGGAACATAATAGAAAATCTAGAGAGAGACTCACACAAATATGGCAGCTGACTTTTAACAAAGGTAAAAAGCAATTGAATGAGGAAAGGATAGCATTTCAACCCATGGTGCTGGAGCAATTGGACATCTATGGAAAAATAAATAAATAAGAACCTTGGCCTAAATCTCACATCTTATATAAAAATTAACCCAAAATAGATGATGGATTTAAATGTAAAGCTTAAATAAATAAATAAATAAATAAATAAATAAATAAATAAATAAATGTGAAACTATACTACCTTTTCAATGTTAGGGAAAAAAAATAAGAGAAAATCTCTGGGATTGAGATCTAAGGAGAATTCGTTGACATGACACCAAAAATGCAGTCTGTAAGAGGGAAAACTGATAGACTGGGCCTCACCAAAATAAAAACTTTTGCTCTGAAAAAGACCATAAAGAGGATAAAAAGACAAGCTATGTACTGGAAGGAAATATTTGCAAATTACATATTTTACAAAGGACTGTTTACTAGAATATCTTAAGAACTTAAAATTCAACAGTTAAAAAATAAGCCATCCAATTAGAAAATGAGTAAAAGACATGAAGATGTTTGTCCTGTCACAGTAGTTGTTTGCAGAAGACTCAATTTAAAGACTATAAAAGTGATACATAAAAATGAGCTTCACATGCTATACAAGAAACCAAAAAAAAAAAAAAAAAAAAAACAAAAACAGGCTGCACTTTTGAATTTCTAGTCATGATATTTTTTAGGACTAAATAATTCAGAATGTTTAGATGCTGAACTAATAAATTGTGGGTCAACTCCTATGGGTAGAGCTGGGGTCTTTCCCATATGGCATTCCCAATGTCAATCCCAAGAGGGGTCTGAACTAGGAATGGGGACTCCAGAATGAGATTTTTACTGGAAAGAGGTTTTCCTCTCTTCTCCATGGAAGTCTCTTGGGAATATTTAAACTATCCCAGACTGAGCTAGTAAGAAATCCCTTTAGCCATCCTGAGACCTGGCTGTCCTAGAAGCTCTATTGTAGATACACGGTTATTCTGTGTGGTACTTACCAATATCACTCTGGTCCACTCTCACGTTGGATGAAATTTTGTGGGAATTGCAGCCTGGTCTGTGCTGTAAAGAATTAGAAGAGGAACTGGTTTTTGCTCAGTAGTTAAGGATACAGAAAGGACCCATGCCACCCAAAACCAGGTCAGAAAGATGGTTAACATCTTTATAGATCAACTTCACAAGGGTCACTGACAACAGAAGCAACATGTAGTGGCTTTTCCCAAATGAAAGAACATATAAGACCTGATCCATCCTGCATATCCTCAAAACAGCACTCTTTGGAATGAAGGAAAATTTGGTGGAATGTTTGAGAGAGGTGCCAATTTTGAGCAATCAGGCTGGTCTGTGAGACTGGAGCTTATCTTACTTGGGGTTTCAGAGGAAATATGATAATATTTTGTAGTCACTGGTTGTTGAGGCTGGTACATTTGGGTTTCACTAAGTTAGAGGAAAGCTCACTCTCCCCTTTTCAATAACACAATGTCTTTTCATTAGAAGCCTGAAATAGCAGGGTTTTTCTCTGCTCTTCCATTCCTTTGAAACCCTACTCATAATTAGCTTCCCACAACTCCTAGGTTTCTTCCACCATTACTCATCATCTTGGTCTATTTGTGTTACAGATTATGATTCTCAACATCCATTGGCTTTAGCAAGGCTAGTACCATTTAGGTTTTTTAAGCCCATATTGCTAATCTTTGGGGAACGTACCTACTTCTCCCTTATTACTATGTTCAGTACTTTCAAATTAATCTGATATGTTCACAGAGGTTCTTAATCTGAGGTCTTGTGGCTATGGAGATGCTTGTATAAAATTCAAGCTATTTGTGAGTTTGGACAGGAAAAAAATTCACATCTTTATTTTCATTAACCCCTGGCTGAAATGGAGCATTTCCATCTATTATTGATGTAAACAACAAATTACAATGAAATAAATGGAACATAAAAGCTACTTTTATACTGCATTCTAATCGTTTCAGGTATCTCAAAGTTCACTTATGTTCATCACTAATTAAAATTATGATTGTTATTAGATGTGCCACTAGATATTGTTATTTAATATGTTTAATATTTAATATTAAATAAAATATTTAATATTTTGTTATTTAATATACTCACATGAGTATATCACTGATATTATGAAATACATATATCATAAATTTTAAAAATATTTGATAGATTTTTTAAACAGATTTTTTTAATTGGTTTCTTCTGTAACCCTACGTTTTTATGCCAAAAAAAAAAAAAAAAACAACCCACCAACATTATTCTGAGAAAGGATCCATAGGCTTAACTGTCCAAGGGAAAAATAACACAAGAATGATTTAAAACTCTTGGAATAGCCAAATGTCCCTACAACACAATGGCAAAAGATTAAAAGCAACCTAAATGCTCAATAACAGAAGATTGGTGAAATAAATTACAATATAAACTTAGAGTAGAATATTATGCACTCAACATAATGCTATAGAACACTGTTTAATAGCATAGATGGGTAGATATCACAATATGTTATATAAAAGAAAAAGTACGTATGATTTTTTTGTAAACCAAAGAAAACACACATACTTACAATGCATATATATAAAAATAGGTGTCAATATACAAAAAAATGCTAATGATTATTTAGTGTGTAATCTTTTTACTCAATTCATTTGTGAAAATTTTCTATCAACTTGTAATTATTTTTGCAAGAAAAATAAGTAAAAATTATCTTTAAAAGAAATGAAACTCTAAGAAATGATCCAAAAGAAATGTCATTCCTATCCCTGATCATCCATACATTCATTCAACAAATAAACTTTAGCTCAGAGGTTAATGTTATAGAATGAAATAATGTTATCTATAGGATCTACTATCGTTATGAAAAAAATCTACTGATTTTCACACAAAAGATTTAGCAGCTGAACCAGTAAGAAAGTTAGCTATATATGATTTATCAATTTTCTAGGCTATGGGACCTAACATCCAGTCTGTCTTTAGCACAGGTATCAGATATTCATTTCTTTTAAAACTGTGTCCCACCAACCAATAAATAATTTTGTCTTCAGAAAGTCTTTTCTGTCTTGTTTTGTTTTTGTTGATTTGTGTTTTTGCTTTTTGAGAGTCTTATAACAAATAAAAATAAATTTATATTCCCATCATACAAATCCTATTTAAAAATAAGGATATTTTACAACAACGTATGTTTCTATTCACATTTCCCACAACAAAAATTTCTATAACTGTTCCACATTTTACAATTTTAAATAATTCTGAATCCTATAGATATTCACTGTTATTTCTATAGCTCAGTATTAGAAATTCCAAAATGCTACTGATATAAACATACCTACCATACTCCCTATATATAACATTTTGCTAACATGTGCTAATATTAGCTGAAAAAAGTATACTGTTTTAAAAATGCTCATAACTAAAGGTTTTAGTACTTTAAATACAACTCTTCTAAAATTAGACATTCATCTAAAATGCAAGATGTGACTATAAAGTAATTGGCCTGATACTATCGCTTTTGTTCATAAAAGCACCAGAATTTACCTAAGAAATGATGTCATCCCCTCTGAGTAGTCATCTTGGGAGCCCACGGGCTAACTTCAATGACATTTGCCTTTGCACAGAACAATATCAAAATCTTTCTTTTAAATTTTTCTTTAGTCTGTTCCTTTTTATTTTAAACAATGTCTGCATAGGCAGCCAAATTTTGTCTTTTAGAGTTGATCTTTATCCATAGCTAAAAGTAATCTAGAATAGGATTGGGGTCCTGGATGTACCAGGTAGAATGAAGTAGATATGAAAGAAGGATTGAGAAAAATACAAAGTGATACTTTACGTAAGGGGTGATACTCAAAGTATTCAACAAAAAGTATGGCAGGACAGAAACTAGTTGAAACAGATGTCACTGGAGCAAGGTCCTGGAGGACCCTGACCAAAATCCAGGTATTAGCTTTTTAGTAGCTGGGTTGTGAGGTGTTCTAGAAGGTCCTAGAAGACAAACTAGCAGTGGGCATCCAGGTGGGCATTTGAGAGTTTCTGAGCTGTGGCTGCTCAACCAATAAAGGAGATTTGAGGTATTTCAATGTCCACTGACTATTAGTCTTTCCAAAAAGTGAAGAGGCCACTGCTGTTTTTGCGTGGCTCGGGCATTGGGTGGCTCAGGTAAGAAGGCACTGCCCAAGAGTTGTTTGAAGGCATCAAAAGCAATAATATTGGAATAAATGTGCAGGAAATAAGGGTAACTATTTTGAAGGGCATTGCTTATCTGAATATTTAGATTCTCTAATCTCATTTAGAACAGGAACCGTGTCTTTTTCACTTTTTCTCCCTAGTACCTAACATAATGCATGGCATATAGTGGTTGCTTAAAAATTTTTTGCTGAATGAATGGCATGTTTGTTAAAGAAAAATACCTTCAAAGTAAAATCTCATATTTAGGATATTCCAAGATGTTTAATTTTTTAAAAATCTGTAAACTCTTCATTCTACTGGAGATAATTCTAAAAATCTCTTTAAAGAGAGAAATCTACCAATATTTATTTCTGACTCAAAATACTTTGAATGGTTGCCTAATTCTTTCTGGAAAACAGTCCTTTTCAACATTCTTTTAATTATCACATGACTTAAAAAGCCACAGGTAGATGAGAATCTGTCTCTAACTCCTTGAAGTTCCTATTACTTCTAGACACAAAGAATCTTCCTTTTAGCGGATAGGTTTGGAGGCTTTTTCAAGGCTCGAGCTACTATACTGTGACTGCTGTCAAATATTTATCAGGCTATGGGTATCTCATACTATGCACTTCATAAATCATTTACTTCTCCTAACATGACAGTTGATAAAACTGAGTCCCAGAGGAGCTAGGTAACTTCCCCACATTTGCACAGCTACTAGGTGGTTAATACATGTTCTGAATTCAGGCAACTTGATTCCAGAACTGAGTACCCTTAACCAACACAGTATAATAAGGATTAAGAGCATGTTTATCTTCAGTCAACGGGGTATAAATTGAAGGATTTCTCATACCTAAGAAGTACCTTAGAGCTCTCATTACACTGACTCTCAGAAACTTGGTTTCAGAAGGGAGATTTCGTTTTACATTCATTTTACAAGTAATACTAAACACATAAGGATAAGGAGGTATTGTTCTAGGTTCTGGGAGGGCAGGTGAGAGACATATGATCTATTACTATTTTGAAAACATAGTGCCTAGAAATTTACTCAGGTCTTCTAGGGCTACTTTTTTCATTACTCCAAATGAGGGGAAAACCTGAAGCCCTGTGTTCAGCCTGAATTTTGGATCCTAAGCAATCATCATTCTTGATGAGTTGCATAATAGACCTATCTCTAGAGGGGAAGACATCTACTGCTTTCTTCCTCTGGCTTCCCTAGGGAATTTCTGATCACCTTTGGCATCCTGTCCTTATAAGGATAGCAAAAGAGGAGGAGGAGGTGGATATTACAAACGAAACATATAAACTAGTTGGGACACAGGTATCATATAAACACACCATTAATGTGGGCAGCATTTTTCTGTTAGTGCAGGATTACCCTGTATAATGCTGGTATTCAGAGCCAGTTCCTTACAGGCTAATTGTTTCTATATGAATTTTAGGTTTTAGGAGGCATTTCGTGTTATACAGTGGCCTTATATATTATCTTATTTGGAACAATAGAAACATTAGCTGAACTTTGTACCTTCCTTGAACGATTAAGTTGTACTTTAAAGGGAGGTTAATAAATAACCAAAGAGAGGGCTACTAAAGAACTAAACCTGGAATAGTAAACTGTACTAAATGCCCCAACCAAGCTGAGAAATACAAAAAAATATTTTTTCACCATAAATTATCTAACAAACGCTGAAAGACACTCTGCTGTAAGTGGAGCTGGTGACTCCATCCCACCTCTGCTCTGCTAAGATTTCAAGGTAAAATAAGAATCCCTGATAACAATAACAAAACAACAAAAAGTTTCATTTTTCCCTAAACCCCTGAATTCTCAATATTAAAGTCATCCTAATGTTCTCAATTATTTATTTTTAACTTTTTTTCTTATTGTAAGATGCATAGCCTTAAATCTCCTTTTTGGAACAAAGTATAATATAAACTTTTAAACAGAAGTAAACAGATAAATCAGACTCAGGAGATTCCTTTCTTTCACCTAAAGACTTGATCTGTGTGGTAAACTACAACTTTCTTTTTTTTCTCTCTCTCTTTTTTATAAAGATTTTATTTATTTATTCATGAGACACACACACACACAGAGCGAGTGAGGCAGAGACACAGGCAGAGAGAGAAGCAGGCTCCATGCAGGAAGCCCGATGCGGGACTCGATCCCAGGTCTCGAGGATCATTCCCTGGGCTGAAGGCAGGGCTAAACCTGCTGAGCCACCCAGGGATCCCCCAACTACAACTTTCTTTGTGAGAGATCAAGAGATGTTACCACTATGATATGAAAGAGTACTTGAGTCTTAAGAGCAGATTCTGCTAGAAAATAAAAAGTAAGATCTGCCAGCTTTTTCTGAGAGGTATATGTGCCAGAACTTTCCCTTGTTCTAATTTTGGCCCAAGAAGAAAACTGCTTTAGCTTTAAAACTAAGCACCAGGGATCCCTGGGTGGCGCAGCGGTTTGGCACCCGCCTTTGGCCCAGGGCGCGATCCTGGAGACCCGGGATCGAATCCCACATCGGGCTCCCGGTGCATGGAGCCTGCTTCTCCCTCTGTCTGTGTCTCTGCCTCTCTCTCTCTCTCTCTCTTTGACTATCATAAATAAATAAAAATTAAAAAAATAAAATAAAAAAAAATAAAACTAAGCACCAAAATCTTTGTCTTTCAAAAGTAAAATGCTCAGGTATACCTATCTTCTATCTCCTGGAGATAAAACATATTTATATCTTAAATTTAAAAGAAATCTCGGGGATCCCTGGATGACTCAGTGGTTTAGCACCTGCCTTGGGCCCACGGCATGATCCTGGAGACCCAGGATTAAGTCCCATGTCGGGCTTCCTGTGAGGGGCCTGTTTCTCCCTCTGCCTGTGTCTCTGCCTCTCTCTGTGTGTCTCTCATAAATAAATAAATAAAATCTTTAAAAAAAAAGAAAGAAAGAAAGAAAGAAAGAAAGAAAGAAAGAAAGAAAGAAAGAAATCTCTCCCTCATGCTCTTTTGTATACTCTAAGGTAAATAATCAAGTTAACCATCTGGTAGTCACATAACCCGTAAGAATAAAATATTAAAGGATTTTTGTCAAAGGGATTACAGAAAACCAGTCCTTTAATCTCATGGATTGTTTCCGATTTTTCTAGTCCTTTAAACTTTCTCTTCTCCTGTGTTAAAGTCAAATCATCAGATCAATAATACATGATGCTCAAACCTTGAGACTTCAGGCTCAGGAATGATATGGCACATGCAAAATAGGCATTACAACACACATTTGTGCTTTGCGGAAACTATGGCGTAATATCCTGAAAAAAAAATAGCTTCGAGTCATAAAAATGCAGTGCACTGACCCCCCGGAGAGAATTGTGTCCACAGGTCCGGGAACGATGTCTGTTGTCCAACACCCTCACCCCACGTCTGAGCCCTTGTGCACCATGTGGTTTTTCTCTCAGGGATCATTATTGGGTTTCATAATGATTAGTTTGTGTATGAAAAAGGAAAGCTCAAGACTATAATTTCAAACATACTTAAAAAAAAAAAAGCATATAAAGAAAATTCAGTAGCGAGACAAGTAATCTCCTGGAGCCTGCTGTGACCAAGAGTATACCTGTGAGATGGCTGAGGTGATAAATGAACATCTCAGCATGTATGGGGACAAACCACAGAGTGGAAAGCTTTGTGTCCCTCCAGCTTAGGAAGCTCTGCTCTCCTGGTTGCCCCTTCAGACACAAGGAGAGAACCCACAGAGAAACAGCAGCTTTTAAAGCAAGCGAATATTGGGACCATCAGAGTCAGAAATTTAGTGACAAAATTAGGGGACAGATTTCTTTTAATTTTGGCAACCACACACTTACAGAGATCCTTCTCAGTAAACAGCTACGTGAAGGGGAGATTAAGGAAAAATAAGGTGAAAGTAAGGCCCAGAGGTAAAAAGCGCATCAAGCATAGAGGACCTGGAGGAGGAGTTAAAGCCACATGAGGAGTGAGGGAGGCATTGCACACACCTGGTGAGGGATTCTTCAGCCTCACACCTGCAAAGTCTCTTTTCACTGCAGATTCCCAAGTCATCTCACCTGGAGAGGAAACATAGCTTAGAGAAGAGAAAAACCTGGCTTAAAATCCTGGGTTAGCCCCTCACTCCCTGTAGGACCCTGAGCCAATCACTTCATAGTGCTGAGCCTCCGTTTCCTCATCTGTGAAGAAGAATAACTAGAGGAGAACTGGTCCAAGAAAACACCTACAATATTGCTTGGCATATAGCTCAATACATGTTAGATTTTATTATATTCTTATCAAAAGCCATGTCAACATAACTTCCCTTTTTAAAAAAAAGGGTTCAAAACATGTTCCATCCCCTCCGGTTGTCCTTAAGATTTAACAAAAAGGATAGGTAACTTCCTCACTTCCCCTTTCTTTGGTGAAATAAATTAAGTTTTCTGTATTTTTATTTGTATTCATCTCTGTATTCCTTTACATACAAAAAATAAATCCTTCAAAACAACAGCATAAAAATTGACATCCTTTTAGAGTAGACAGCAGCAGAGGAGTTGGGAACTTGTGTTGGGGACAGAAAATTCGGGGGAAGAAACTGGGAAAAAAAGCCTGTGGAAAGAAAAAAGAGAATGGCAAGAACAATTGAGGGCTGGCCTCTGGGTTTTTACTGGGATAGATGCCATTCAGCCTGATAAAGACCAAGTTGTCCTGCTCCATCATCTAACCTAGTGGTCCTCAATTGAAGAAAGTAGAAGGCTAAGAACTGAGAAATGAAACTAATGATAATGCTGGCCATGTGGGCCTTAGGCTGGAAAATACAAGTTTAGGTTGAATCAGGTTGTAAACGTCATTTATGCGCCCTTCTTGATTGAGAATGTCTGCTGAAAGGGGCATACGTGTGATTTTCATACACATTTCCTCAGTCGAAAGCTTTACACTAACAAGCAGCCATCATCTCTAGACCAAACTAATGCAACAGCTTCTAGATAGTCTTCCTCATTCCACTCTTACTTGACTGGGGTCCATTCTCTACACAGAGCCTGAGTTATCTTTGTAAAATACTTTGTAAAAATATATCACTCTCTGATTAGAACCTATCACACTTAGAATAAATTCAGACTCCTACCATAGCCTGTGACATCCTGCCTTATCTGGCCCTTGCCTTATTTCTAACCATCTTTTGTGCCCTGCGAGTTTTCATTACAGTAGTACTACTGGCCTGTCAATTCCCCAGCTTATTCTGGCCTCAGGGCCTTGCACTGGTTATTGCTGCTCCCTCGAGCTCTCCTCTCACAGCTGCCCACAGTGAATAAGGCTTATTTCAAATATTGCCTCCTTTTCCAAACTATTCCATCTAAAGGAGGATCCCCCAACAATTCTCTGATCCCATTTAATTTTTCTTTACAGCACTTGTCACTAGATGAATTTTTTTAATTTATCTGCAAGTTTACTATCGCTTTCTCCTTTTCAGAACATAGCATCATAAGAACAGGGATTTTGTAAATACCATGCCTGGAGTAAACTGTTAGCTCCCACTAGGCTTTTGTTGAACATATAAATGAATAATATGCAAATAGGGCCTCAATGCTAAAAGAAGAAAAGGAAATGAGTTTATGAAAATATATTTCTAAAGGGTTGAATGGCTCAAAGGATATTAGGAAAATAATATTTCACGTATTAGACCTTCTAAAATCTTTTAGCAATGTTTATATGTTCAATTAATTGATGGCTTCAGTTGAATTTATTATGCCTGTAATTCAGGGCCTAGCCTCCTATCAACAGTTGAAAGCCTTTTAGATAATCTATACAGAGAAGCTTGGGATAGAAACTCAACAAAAACAACAGTATGGATCAGAATTGCAGATTCTACAAAGTAAGAGGACCTTTGGGCTGCTCTGCAGTCTCCCTGATAATTCTATTACTAAGATAGTCACTCAAGCTATAATGGAATGAAATATTCATGAAAATAAAAAATCATTTCAAAGTAACAAAAGGCCCAATGAAAGTTCTCTTTCACAGAAATAAACATATATTTAACATTATTTTAAGCCAACGTGAGATTTGGTATTGGAAAGAATGAGTCAGGGGATCCCTGGGTGACTCAGTGGTTGAGCGTCTGCCTTTGGTCCATGGTGTGATCCTGGAGACCTGGCATGGAGTCCCACATCGGGCTCCCTGCAGGGAGCCTGCTTCTCCCTCTGCCTGTGTCCCTCTCTCTCTCTCTCTCTCTCAATAATAAATAAATAAATCTTAAAAAAATAAAAAAAGAAAGAATGAATGAGTCATTTGGATCTTGTAAATAAAAAATTTTGGCACAAACATGGTATCTGTTTGGCAAGTTTACTTATCCATATTTAATAATTAGGCCCATGACTTCTTTTCCTCATGTGAGGCTAATTTCTCTTGGAAGTTCAAAGCAAATTTTGTTTTAAAAACAGTTCAAAGCTACAGTTTGTATTGATGTGTAGATAACTGGTTGTTTCAGACATAACTTTTAAAGGCAGCTTTCTAATGGAACAATAAGGATAAGAGTTTGCTTGGTTGGTTGGTTTGTTCTACTAGAAAGTCAGCCATCCTATGATGATGAACCCCATTTCTTTTAAAAGTTGCACTGTAGGGCAGCCTGGATGGCTCAGCAGTTGAGCATCTGCCTTCGGTCCAGGGCATGATCGAGTCCCGGGATTGAGTCCCACATCGGGCTCCCTGCATGGAGCCTGCTTCTCCCTCTGCCTGTGTCTCTGCCTCTCTCTCTCTCTCTCTCTCTCTTTCTCTCTCTCTCTCTCTCCCTCATGAATAAATAAATAAAATCTTTAAAAAAAAAAAGTTGCACTGTCCACAAAGACCAGAATCTGGGAACCACTGCCCTAGCTTTGCCTCCCTTGACAATATACTAATGTTCTCCAATCCACCTCTTACCTCATGAACACCAACCATATCACAAGACACAGTGGCTCCCAAATCATAAGATCATTAGAATTGATGGAGTTTTATGAAATCACAGATTCCCAGAGTATACCACCAGAAGTAATGGTTCAAGAGGTCTGAGGTGAGGCCTGATATCTGCATTTTTTAAAGGTCCTTGAGTGATCCTGCTGATCATCCAGGATTAGACAGATCTTTCATGATGTGCATTTATTCAGTATGTCTCTTTTATGTATTTATAACTTAATATCACCAGGAAGCAGGCTTGATTAAGAAAGCAGTGGTCTGGTCAAAAGCAGCCAAGCAGATCTTGATATATAAAAATTTAGCCTGCTCCCTCCTTAGATATGAACACATCTGCAATTGTACCCTACTCTTTTAGCCTTTCCCTTATCATCCCTTTCCTTTGGTTTAGGTTTAGACCCACTAGCTCTACCTGCCCAACTCCACTCAGCAAACTGATCCCAACATCCTTGGATTTTATCAACATTCCTATTAAAAATTAGTGCCAAGAATTGGATATAATATTAATACATAATACTAATATTGATAATCTGGACACCCAACTCTGTTAATATAGCTTCAGATCCCCTTCATTTTTATAGAGGCAGCAGCACTCTAATGTTATTTGAGGTTTGGACCACTCCATGCTATCTGGTTTCACCTAAACACAAAGCAGCAGCTCTCCTTCATTCAATACAACTGATGTTTACAAATACAACTTTAAGTGACACATTTATTCAGGTTAAACATTTCTAACTTGAAATGTTTTGCTTCAGTATCTTCACTGAAGATATGCTTCACATTTGCTTTAGTATCTTTTCAACAGATATCATTTTCGTTCTAATTTTTCCATCCTACTCCCTTTTCTTGAGAGTATCTTATGTAATGGGTCCTATATTGTGTAAATTGAGAAATATAACATCTATGCTATCATTCAAAACACTAATAACATATTTTTCAACAGGGATGGCAGAAAATACAGTGTTTCCTAATGATTTTTTCTTGGAAGTAGCTAATGTTACCTCTCATATTCCATTGGCACAGCAAGATACATAACCAAGAATGACACTGATGGGATGGGAAGTTTTGAAACTCAGGGTCATAAGTACCTTTCTCCATTCTTTTGAATTTTTTCCCTGTTCTCCAAAATTTCTCAAAGAATATGGTAGTACTATGATCAAATTAATATTGCCTAAAATGTAAATTGCCAGGATCTGGGGATTTGAATTAATCAAAAATATTTGTTATCATTAGACTCCTTTCATTGTGTGTACCAACGACCTCTTAATGCAATGATCTCTCAATGTTGTCAGCTTAAAGATATTCTTCTTGGTATAGGCAAAAGAAAAGCGGATGTGTAGTGTTTTCTTTTAACATGATACCATCATTCTCAAGCAATGGACCTATAATTTTCATCTATCTATTGCTCTGAAAATAGCACTAAAAATTGCTGCTGCTGTCTCTAGTGGTTTTTGTAAGCCTCAGCTAATCTTTGGCTTTAACTCTCTTGAAATTCTTATCCTAGACCTTTGTATTCCCCTTAGTTACATGTTCTCTCATCCACCACTTACATAGATATCTTCCAGCTTTATTAGACAGCTTCTCTACCTGCAAATATGCCAGGTTCTCTACCTGCCTCCCCATTTTCTTTCCATTGAAAATATTTTAAATTGCATGACCATAATTTCATAATTCAGCCCTCCTCATCACTATAGAACTATATTCATTTTTGAGTCTTTTCTTGAAAATGTCTTTATTTTTAAGACCATATTTCATCAGCTTTTATTTGATGCTCCAACTTTATTCTATCCTCATGGGTTTTATTTAATTTAATTTAATTTAATTTAATTTAATTTAATTTTATTTTATTTTCATCATAGTAAGTGTACTCTTTAATCTCCATCTCTTCTTTACCACCTCCCTTTACCCACGTTTCTTCTGGTAACCATCAGTTTGTTCTCTATAGTTAAGATTCTGTTACTGGTTTCTCTCTCTCTTTCTCTCTCTCTCCCTTTTTCCTTTGTTCATCTGTTTTGTTTCTTAAATTCTGCATATGAGTGAGATCTTATGGTACTTGTCTTTCTCTGACTTTTTTTTTTACCATTATACTCTCTAAATCTAAGCATGTTGTTGGAAAGGGCAAGATTTCAGTCTTCTTCATGGCTGAGTAATATTCCTATAAATATATATATATACATATATATATATACACACACACACACATACACACCATATCTTCTTTATACAATCATCTTTTGGGGGACACCTGGGCTGCTTCCATGGTTTGGCTAATGTAAATAACACTACAATAAACATAGGGATGCATATATCCCTTTGAATTAGTGTTTTTGTATTTTTTAGGTGACTGTCCAGTAGTGCAATTCCTGGATCATAGGGTAGATCTATTTTTAATTTTTTGAGGAGATTTATTTTTTTAATGGCATAATTATGAGAAGCAATATAGCATAAAAGTTAAGAATTCCATCTCTGGAGAGGAAATTTGAATCTTGGTTGGGCTTTTGAGGGTTTTTACTCCTTTTTGTAACTTAAAGTAACACATAAGTAGGACTAGAAAGCAGACAAAATGCTGTGTTAAGTGAAATGGAGCACAGGAGGCTGCAATACAGAACAGGAAGGGAGCCACAGTGAAGAGCAGAACCCAATTTTAATGGGACTTTGGAAAGGCTCCTAGCTCAGAGTGAGCAGGTATAGTGGGGGAGAGGAGAAATGGGGGGGGAGGGGTACTGAAAGTCCTTCAATAAAATAGCTGCATTAGTTCTCTCTCTCTCTCCCTCTCTCTCTCTCTCTCACACACAAACACACTCCAGGATCTCTGTGTACAGAATAAAAGGCAACTTGGTATACATTCCTCCCAGATAAAAACAGCACAGGCACCTAAAGAAATTAGGTAAGCTTCCTGGGAAAAATACAGACTGCTGATATGAGCTTAGTTTACCTTACCCACTCACCCTTAGGCATATTCTGCAGATAATAAGCTCTAACTACATACAAAGAGCCTTCAATTCGGGAAAGAGACATCTTGGGGAAAGAAACTGTCAAGAAAACCTGCCACCCCAACCTGGGACAATCAACTTAAACATGTAGTCCAAAATAAAAATAAGCAAGGACTACCAGACATTTGAGGAAGACTAATAGCATTAAAGAGAAAGATCAAGATAACATCAAAGCAGGAGACTCAGTAGAATATAGTAGAAAGGCAAGGAAATGAAGAAATTGGTTTTTTTATTATTCTAATTAGAACCCTCAAAAGTTTTTTTTAATATTTATTTATTTATTTGAGACAGAAACAGTGTGGAGGAGAGGCAAAGAGAGAGAGAGAGAGAGAAAGAGAGAGAGAGAATCTTAAGCAGACTTCCTCACTGAGTGTGGAGCCTGACCTGGGGCTTGATCCCACAACCCTGACATCAGGACCTGAGCCAAAATCAAGAGTCGGAAGCTTAACCAACTGAGCCACTCAAGCACCCAAAAATTTTCAGAAATTTTTAAATGATGTTGTAATCTTAAAAAACAAGAACAAGAATCTATAAAAATAGGATAGATCACAGTAAGAACCAACCCTTAAAATTTTTTAAATGCAAAACTCAAAAATTCATAAAAGAGCATAAAATTTTTAAAATATCATAACATAGAATGAAAAAATATAAAGATGAAATGCATGACAGAGAATATAGGAGTCACAAAGTATTAATCCACAAAGTTCACTGTTCAACCTAATGGGGATCTAGAAGGAGAACAAAGAAAATAAAGGAAAGTAAATGATTTTTTTTAAAAAAGAGTAAAATGCAGAAAGACACATGCCATCACATTGAAAGGGCCACTGAATATTTTCACCATCATATATAGCATTGATTCATTGGACACACTTAAAGTTGAGGAAACAAAAAATAAAATACACTATTATTGTAGATGAAAAAAGTTGCAATAGAAAACCTGAAATCACTAATATAATACCAAACATTGGAAGAAAGAATGAAAGAAAAGTTGAGTGGTATTTCAATAAGTCAAATCTACAACATTCATAGCAGAAAATCATCAATAATAATTAAAACTGATTACTCAAGAAATAAGTTAATAGATTATATTCACCATAACTAATATAGTAATACACATTACTATATTCATAGAAGAAACCATTAAAAAACTTAAAAGTGATTTTAACTGAAAAGAATGAGAGTTGCAAAAAGAGAACCATATACTTTTTTCATTGAATCTCTATAGTAGATGATTTTTTTTTATTTAGTGTCTCATTTTCTATTTCAGGCTACCACTTTTTTATGTAACATAAAGCCTTAGATAGATAGTAAGTAAAGAATTGTGTGATGAAACAGTATGACCCATGGCCAGACTCTATGGGAAAATGCAGACAGCTCCAGATGGGAGAGTGGATCACTGACTGGGCTGACCTAAAGTGAACATCATCCCTTGGGTAACTACAAAGGCATTTGAGTCTCCTTCCAAAACTCCAGGCAAGAATGTTTTCAGCTTGACTGAGCTGCCAAGATTCCCATACCTTAGTAGAAATGAGACTTTTCATTGGATGCCCTTCTGCTACTATTAAGCTCAGGTTTCAATACCTCTATTAAGCTCCACCCCTGAATTAGAACTTAAAATATAAAACACAATTCTTTTGTAGTTGTTTTTTTTTTTAAAAAAAAAAAAAGATTTTTATTTATTTATTCATGAAAGAGAGAGAGAGAGTAAGAGACACAGGCAGAGGGAGAAGCAGGCTCCATGCAGGGAGCCTGACGTGGGACTCGATCCCAGGTCTCCAGGATCAGGCCCTGGGCTGAAGGCGGCACTAAACCGCTGGGCCACCAGGGCTGCCCTGTAGTTGTTTTTAACTTCAGTAGTCTCAGCTACTGAGATGAAATATTTACTTCAACAAAAATCACTGAGCACCTACTTTGTGCAAGGCACCATGGGATATACACATATAAACCAGACAGATTAGGTTCTCTCAGGGAGTTTCAGAACCACCAAGTGAGAGAGAATTGTACAGAACTAATTTTAATACAAGATCAAATGCAAGTGAATAGGATCCTAAAGAAGGAAGAGAGAGCTTCTAGTTTAGGAAGGGATAAGGAAAGTCTAAGTGAGGAGCTGTCATAAGCGAGCTGGGATCCTGGGCCTTGTGTCAACAGGATGCCTTCAGGCTAGTGCTGTGATACAGCTGTGACTTGGTACATAATCTGAGTGATGTTATCTGAGCTGTACCTGCCCTGGCCAAAGACAATGCCACTGTCTCTAGTTTGAAGCGGCTCTGAATTACTGTTGAGTAAATGCTACAATCACTTCAAATGCCTTGCTTACCCACACATATGCATTTTCCTTGGAAGATAGGAAGTGGTAAAGTAGAAGTCTGTGTTTTAGTGTAAGCAAACCAGAACTCATTCATAACTCCAACTAAATCCAAACTTCTGGGTTGTTTCTATTTTTAATAGCAATTCTCAATGTGTATTCATGTCCCTGCATCTACATTCTACCCTCAAATCCAGAAGATTAAAGAACCAGAGAATGTTAAAATTGGAAGGGATCTCGGCTATTATTCAATATAATCCTATCATTTTACAGATCAAGAAACTAGGCCAAGATACAGTAAATGCGACTTCCCAAGGTTATGCAATCATGAAGAGAAAAGATTGGACTTAAATCAACTTTTTGAAAGCAGGTCCAGAAGCCCTTTCTTCTGGATACTATGCTGAAAGAAAAATGAGGAGACAGAAAAAACCAAAGATGATAAAGAAATAAAAACTAATGCTTAATTAAGTTATTGGCAATAGATCTAGAATTATCAGTGTTTCTGAAATAAATTCCAAATAACTTTTAAGGGACCTATTTTTCTTGAGTTTTTTTTTCTTCTTAGACAAAATGTATACATACTGGCTACCAAAATACAAAGTATTTCTTTTCAAACTATTTTCATAGATTTTTAAATTATTTAAATTATTAAATAATTGTTAAAAATAAATATTTTTATTCTGTTAAAGTATAGGGAAATGATAATTAGCTAATTATCTACTACATATAATTTTTGTTTCATCAAAGCAAAAACAAGAATTAGTTTATAATAGGTACGCTCTTGTTATATCTAATCTTATATATCCGGAGACACCATATTTTTAAAATAGATTATATTAGAACAAAGACTGTATTGTATTTATTTACAACTATTAACATATCATATCATAGCACCTGGCTTTTAGAATATACCCAATAAATAGTAGTTGAATAAATAAATTAATATCATATTGCATTCAAAATCTCTACCACTTTGTAAAGCATATGCCCCATATTTATATGGTAAAAATTTGACCTATAACACCATTATTTGGATGCATTCAAACTTTACCTACCTTTGATTTAAAATCAATCCATCCTTTCTCTAAATAGTTTCCATGATCAAAGGCCTTCCTCTAGACCCAGGTGTAAATAAATCCTAGGTGAAGCCAGAGCCTACTGCTTTCTTCCCTTCCTTACTCCAACCTGAGGGAGGGTTCTGGAGGTAAAGGCCACACCTAGCTCCAGATCCTGCTCTCAAGCCAAAAAAAGACTTCTTGACTAGCCAAGAGTCTCCAGCTCAAAACACCGGTTACTTTCTCAATAGTGCTCTATAGACCACTAAGAGGCTAACTAGGAGACACCGTAGGAATTGTGGGAGAACTTCTCACCCAGAGGGCTGTTCATCAGGGCATAAGATATGGAAGATAAGAAAAAGAACTGAGAGAGAATGTACCAAGTTTTACCAAGAATATTTAAGAATCCCTACTGAGGAAGTTAAAGATGGATACTAAATATAAAAGGCATTTACTTAAGAATGAAAACATTTTTCATGTTATGCATATAAATAAGAAGTTAACACACCCCTTTTTATTTTCTTCCTCCATTTTATAGAAATAAGAAAAATGTTTTGAACACTGATGTCACTGAGGTTTTCCAATTGTTTAAAAACAACAAATGAAATGAGTACTTCTATCTAATCTTTTTGGTATGTTTATACAACAAAAAAAGGAATGTTATAATAGTCTCTAACTTGTCTATTTTAATGTCTGTATATTTACACAACTAACGATAAATGAAATATTACAAGTTTGGCCTTTTTTTCAATTATTTGTATGTAAAGTCACTTAAAGTATAAAATGATATTTTCCCCTATTCTAGCAAAGATAAAACCCAACCCAAAATATTGAGAAAAATAAAAATAGAGGTAAAGAGTTAGGGAGGCCGTGTTCTTCCACCCTGGCTTCTTCCATTGAGTCCCCGGTGATGTTCTAGCCTTCTACTCCCCACTTCTCTCCATCTGAGAAATCTGAGAAACAAAGGCCTGAAGCAGAGTTATGCACACAGAAATGAGGAAAAGCTGCAAACAATGGTTTGTAATTCTTGCTAACCTCCTTGTGAGGTTGACTGTGGCTCTTCAAGACCATTTGATGCCCCATGTCCCAAGTTCACCTCAGAAGGTGACAGCAGCCCCAAGAAGGAGGCAAAAGTCAAAGGTAGGGCCTGAAGTACAGGATCTGGAAACTCATCAGGATTTGGCCACACCCAGGAAGAAAAACTTTTGTAGTGATTCCAGTTTGTAACTTTTGCAAACAGTTGAACTAAAGGCTCAACGTAATCTAGAAAATTTCCGGCCAAATGAAGATTTTCATGGTAGTCTATAAAGGAATGAAGAAATAACAGCTAGCTCATTTTAAGAGCAAAGTAAGCATTGTAAGCATGTTTCCTGGTGTGAAGATTCTGAGACCCCCATGCATTCTTATCTGATGGCAAGAAGAGGAAACAACTGCAAGAAGGGTATAAGAAAAAGGAAAAGGAAAGCAAGATATTCAGTCACAACTTTGTGTATAGATATACACTAGCATATAGAACAGTCCTCTGGAATAAACCGATCATCTGTTTGGCAGTTTGGCTCTGGAGGCAGCTTGGACTTTTCCAGTACTCTGGAGGATAGACAGCTGAACTTTCCAACAAGGTCAGGAAGATCTGTTTGCTCACCAGTTTGATCCAAGCTGGACTTACTTGCTCCTGCATCCACTGTTTGCATGAAGAAATCACACTTTGAAATTTTTCTTCAACTACAGTAATTAATTATCTCCATTGAGCCTGTGACCTATTTTATATGAAATGTGAAAGTACCTTATTTTATTTTTTTTCTAAAATGTTCTTTACCTCATCAATTTTAATTTTTCCTAAACATTTTCTTTGATGTGTCCTTCCTTTCCTATTCTCATTTTTCAAATTTTCCCTTTTCTCATTTTAACTGTCTTTTCTCTTGTCATGTTCTAAGTAGTTAAAAAGAAGAAACAAATAAGCAGAGAAAGCTCACTGGAGTAAATGCTTCCAGCATGACTTCCACGTGCAGGGCAGGTAAGAAGGAGATAAGGGACTGAGAGTTGTGAAGGGCCACTGACCCCCATATCATATTTGCAAAGTTAGATCTCTGCTATTATCACCCAAGGAGGCTCTGTATAATCCCAGAGATATGCCACAATATTAGCAGAAGACATTGATCTCACTACTTTAGACTCATGTCCCATGGCCTGACTGAATCTCTTATAGTCTTCTACGAACAAATATTTATTTAAATATATATATTCATATGTGTATCCTATAATTTTTTGTAAATAATAAAATTAAAGTGTATTGTATGTTTTCTGTGTCAAAAGGGCTAATTTGTTAAGTGCAAATGTATAAGTATGGTACTTCATATAATCCTGTCTTGACACCTCATTCTTAACTACACCAAAACCCTCAAGAAAAGCAACAAAAATCTTTCCAAACCTTGAGATCAGCTGGCCACAGATGATAACAAATGTGTTACAACTCTAAACTGAACATGGCTCATGCCACAAAATTCTTTATGTCACCTTTTCATTTCCAGCAGTTCTAAAATACTTAAGCACAAGCTCTCTCATGCTCCTGTACATGTATTCCTTCTGCCTCAAATATCATTCTCTGCCTCATCTTATTTCTCTCCCAAGAGTGATTCTGTTCAACTCCACCTTCTCTGTGTGACTTCCTCGGATAACTCCCTGCATTCATTCATCACCCAGGCACTATGCCAGATGCTAAGTTGGCAAAAGGAAAACATTGCTCCTGCCCTCAAAATGCATGCATGACACAGTGGCCCAAGGGGAGAACTTCGAGAACATTTTGTAATATGGACCCGAAAGAGTGTCAAGGAAGGTTTCCCGGAGGAGGTAATAGCTGAATCAAAATTTGAAAGACAAGTAGAAATTATTTAACATAAGAAAGAGGGGATCCCTGGTAGCTCAGCGGTTTAGCATCTGCCTTCCCCAGGACATAATCCTGGGGTCCCAGGATGAAGTCTCACATCAGGCTCCCTGCGAGGAGCCTGCTTCTCCCTCTGCCTGTGTCTCTGCCTCTCTCTCTCTCTCTCTCTGTGCCTTTCATGAGTGAATAAATAAAATCTTTAAAAAAAATTTAAAAAATAAATAAGCAAACAAACAAACATAAGAAAGGAGAAACAGAAACTATCAGGAAGCAACGGTGGGGAGAAAGAATGCTGATTGAGAGGTAAATATGCCATTTCAGGGAGTTCAGATTTCATTAATTTTTCCTTGAAGGCAATGGGGATCCTTTTAAACAGAAGAATGAGATGATCAGATGTATCTTTTAGAAACCATAGAGATCAGATCAGAGAGAACAAGACTACAAATAAGTCTCCATTAGGAGACTTATTTGTAAAGGAGATGATATGTGTACTTAGAATGGGAATGAAAGACTTGAAAGAGAATTTGATAATTCGAAAGAGATAACTGAGTTAGAAGAAGTGAAAGGCCTTGTAATAGATTGGGTGCTGGTACATAGGAGATGGAAAGTAGTCAAGAGGGAGCCCCGAGCTTCTCTGCCTTCTTCCTGGAGTGGACAGTGGTACCTTCACTGAGATCAGGAATACAGAAGGAGGAACAAGAAGTGATTGACTGAGTTTTGAATATGTTGAACAGGAGGGGCCAGTGGAACATTTTTTTTAAAGATTCTATTTATTTATTTGAGAGAGAGAGAGAGAGAAAGAGAGAGAGAATGAGAGAGAGCACGTGAACACAAGGGAGCACAGGCTGGGGGGAGAGGCAGCTGAGCAGGGAGCCAATGTGGGGCTCAATCCCAGGACCTCAGGATCATTACCCAAGCTGAGGGCAGACACTTAACTAACTGAGCCACCCAGGTGCCCCTGGAACATCCATGGTGAGAGGCAAATGCTCATTCCTCTCTGTGTGCCCACTACCTGCTGCATTACCTCATGCTAGCACACTGGCTTGTCTATTTTCCACCTCTAATTTTCCCTAGACAGGAGAGACTGTCCAATCTAAAAACCATCCCTTCAGGGTACCCTCAATAAGCGCATGTTCCCCATGGACCAGGGGACCAGGCTCTCCCTTTTCCCCCTCTCTCTCCTTAGAGCAGCGCTAACTCAGGAGAAATATCCTGTAAGGGCGGAAGTCCATCTCTCCTGGAGAAACCAAAAACATGCACTGAAGAAAGGCTATTTTCCCTCTATTTTAATTCAATTTTACATTCTATTTCCCACCCATTTTCAAAGGGACCATTGTTTCAGAAGAACTGAGTACTTTCTAAGGTAAATAAATAGAGTGAATAACAATCTTGTTTAAGATTCCAACTTATTAACAGAAAACATGTGTAGACTTAAGCATTAAAAATAAATATGCCTTTAAAGATGACCTGGGAGGCTTCTTACCTGCCAAGAACAGAGTTCAAGACCTCAGAAAGTCTGTTTTCCCAGAAATGGTAGATTATATTGCTAATGATGGCAAGGGCATTAAACCATAAGTTTTTTTTTCTCCCTATAATTTTGGTACTATTTAGGTAAGTTTTGTAATAGTCTGAAATAAGAGAAGTACTCCCAAGACTGATCTTGGGTTGTGAAAATTGGGTCTATGATTTCATTCTTTGGAAGAATGTTTTCAGTTCCTGCTTTTCCTTCCAGGCATGTACATTTGGGGTGAGCTCTTCTTATATTTGAATTATATTTTAGTGACCCTTGTTGTGTTAATATATACAAATATAGGTTCACTTTTAGAGCATTTGCTATCATATATATTTTAGTTTAATTGAGCATTTTAAAAAAGATTTTATTTTTATTTATTTTAGAGAAAGAAAGAGGGGAGATGGGCAGAGAGGAAGGATAGGGACAACCAGACTCTGCACAGAGCACAGAGTCCTACTCAGGACTTAATCTCACAACCCTGAGATTACAACCTGAGCCAAAACCAAGAGTTGGCTGCTTAACCAACTGAGCCACCCAGGTGACCCTAATTGAGCATTTTTAATAAAGAGCATAATTATTTTTTCAATATTCTTATTTATTCCAAATTAGAGGACAATTTCTAAAAGTTGTTATGAATTGCCATGAAAATTAGCAGGAGCAGAATATCTCCAAATGGACCATAGGGAGTGGCAGACCCAGAGGCGGGTCAGCTTGCGGAAGAGAAATTGATGCTGTCCTCCACATTCATTGACTTGTCTGGTTTTCATATGATGAATAAACAGATGAGTCAGTTTCTCTTTTTCTAAGGGACTTGACATGATTAGGGTCAGAAACTCAGCAAAGAAAAGTCTTCCCTGGTTTTATAAGGATGAGCTGATGAGATGTCACAGTGATTCATTTCAAAGGTGCCGGCTCTTCTCAAACAACTGCTGAGAGACCTTGCTGTTCCCTGAACTTGGGAGGCTGGTTCTAGCACATGCACGAATTCTGCTTGCCATATGAGCAAAAGTGAGATCATACGGGTTGATGCTGGCAGAGTCTCTGAGAGTGCAGTAATTCATGCTGTCAGTTACTATCAGCAGCAATTTGCTTCTGGATTGGTTCCTGTGAGCACTCATGTGAGCATTCTGCACAAAGGACCAGAGTGCAATATTCTCTTGGATTTCAGGGACTTAGTGCAGTTTCAACATATAATCAAAAGTGCCACGTAGTTCGCCACCTCGCATTTTGTTTTAAAGAGACAGAGGCTTCAAACTGGATTCCTTTCTTCTCTCCAAAAAAGGAAGTTGATGGCAACGTGGAACTATCTTTAGAGCAATCTGTTGGTGCTTCAGCGGAATCTACCCTGTTGGTAAAGGGTAGACTAGTTTTGTTTTGTTTTTAACTAAATGTCATTCCACTGTCTCCACAGTAATAAAAATCAAAACTTTGCTTATTCACGAAACTTCACTTATTAGGTAGATGACCAACTCTTAATTACTATAGGGCAAATACATTGGGAAGTGAAAAGTGCCCTCAAATTGGCTGGTATTGTAACAATTTATTCCTCCATATTAAGTACAATATCCACAAAATTCTATGTCAAAGAAGTTTGGTTGCTGCAGCCCTAGCTTAAAGGCACATTATTGAATCTCTGTAGGAATGCATGGGTGGCTTAGTCAGTTAAGCTTCTGACTCTTGATTTCGGCTCAGGTCATGATCTCAGGATCCTGGGATCAAGGCCTGCACCCGGCTCCATGCTCACTGTGGAATCTGCTTTAGAACTTCTCTCTCTCTCTCTCTCTCTATCTCTCTCGTTCTCACTCTCCCTCTGCCCCGCCCCCCGTGCTTGCTTGCATTCTCTCAAATAGATAGAATTTTGAGAAAATAATCTCTGCAAAACAATATAACTTCATTGAGTTCCAAATAACTTTAAAATATCAACAGCATTCTTGCTACCAATGTAGCCACTAGTCTCTTTCTAATTAATACTTTCTATTGAGAATCCACAAGATTCAGGGTTAAGAGGAAGGAAAAGATACTCCTTGCATCTGAGAAATGGTAGTTTAGTTACACTCAGAAAAGTGAAAAATACACCAAAGTCTCAAGTGCCACTGCCAACAACATATATATTATTTGGTATTAACCTATGAAGTTTTGACTGCTTCCAGTTGAAAACCTACTTCCATATTGTATCAAGCTCAAAAATCCTCAAAACCTTGGCATCTTACTTGATTAATATTACTCAACCTTACAAAAGGATGAGATCATGCCATTTGCGACAACATGGATGGACCTAGAGGGTATCATGCCAGGTGAAATCAGTCAGAAAAAGACAAATACCATGTGATTTCACTTATATATGGAAACAAATGAATAAACAAATAAAAAGCAGAATGAGACCTATAAATACAGAGAACTAACTGATGGTAACGAGACGGGAGGGATGTGTGGACTGAGAAAAATAGGGGAATAGGAATGGGAGATATAGGCTTCCAATTATGTATGAATAGGTCATGGGAATAAAAGGCACAACATAGGGAATATAGTTAATATTGTAATAGCATTGTATGATGACAGATCATAGCTATCCTTATGGTGAACGTAGCATAAAGTATAAACCTGTAAAATCACTATAGTGTACACCTGAAACTAATGTAACATTGTATGTCAACTATGCTCAATAAATAAGTAGATAAAGTCTTTGCCAGATAACCAAAGAAAAGAGAGAGGAATTCTTTTTTTTTTTTTAAGAAAGAGGAATTCTTATGTGGATTATCTCCCTTCCTCTGCCTCTAGAAAATAGACTGAATGAGGAGAGGGACTTCTGTTTCTTCCCTGATGTATTCCAAGGGCCTGAAACAGTGCATAGTGCATGGGAGGCACTTAATAAAAATGTGTTGAATGAATGAAGAGTATTCTTTTCTTCAGCCACCTATTTAACAAGTCTTACCAGCCCCTCTGTTACTGCCTTCTGCTCATTCTGCTGGCATCCTCTCATCACTTTACATCTTGTGCTATATAATTCAGCCAAATGCAGAATATATGCAGTTTCTTAAATGTGCCATGTTCTCTCTCCCTGGAGGCCTTTGCACATGTTCCTCCATGTAGAAGACTTTTCTCTCCTACTCTCCTTCTCCCTTCTCTGGGAAACTTCTCTTTGTTCTTCAATCTCTTATTTCAGGAAGTCTTTTTTTTTTTTTAAGATTTTATTTATTTATTCATGAGAGACACAGAGAGAGAGGCAGAGACACAGGCAGAGGGAGAAGCAGGCCCCCTGTGGGGAACTAGATACAGGACTCCAGGACCCCAGGATCACTACCTGAGCCAAAGGCAGAAGCTCAACTACAGAGCCACCTGGGTACCCCTATTTCAGAAAGTATTAACCTCATCTCCAAAATAGAGCTTGACAGGCCTTTAGTACCCTGTGATTTCTATAGTTGCACTTACCCATTTGGAAGGTAAGTGACATAACTAGAGGCATAAGGATAGTTGTGAAATTATCCATCAGTATTTAGGTTTCAAAGGCGCTCATAAGAAAATTAAAACTGTCCTCTTAGAACTGGGATAAAATATTTTTTTAAAATAATCAAGATGTACTGGAAGAAAGTCACAACAGTGTGAGAAAACCATCACATCTCTAAAACTATTGAGTGAAGCATCACTCCAGACTAATGATTAAAACATAAACAAGCAGCATCTGTGTCAAAGCTAATAGGTAGTTGCTGCTTACTATTCAAGTCTCAGCAAAATGAGACTTGAGTGATGTCCTCTCTCACTTCCTCAGAGAGGACATCACCGACCATCCCATGGAAAGTTGCCCAGGTCACTTTTTATCCCATTGCCCTGCTTACCACCTTCCTTACAAGTCTCCCTCTTCGATATTCTCTTAATCATTTCTGTGTTTACTACTTTATTTTCAGCACTACCCTCTAAATGATTGTCTTCATGAAAACAGGGACCTTGTATGTCTTGTTCAGTGCTTTTTTATTCTCAGAAGCTATATGAGTGTTTGGCATTCAAGCAGATGTTCAATAAATTTTTTTTTTAATGAATGGCAACAAAGAACCTCAGAAGAAAACCAATGACCACCTTACCTAGTAGGATGGTTTCAGGGGCACTGGTTGTTCAGGAAAAAAGAAAACTTCCTGCATTTCACCAAGAATTCCCATGTACCAGTACAAACTTACTAGTCTAGTTTGCAATTAAATATTGTTTTGTCTCAGGGGAAAACTTCCTGTCCAGTAGAGCAATTTCACCTAGTTTTAGGAAAAAATATTCTTTTCAAAATATGAAATTAAGAAAACAGTTTAAAAAGCAATCTTGGGATGCCTGGCTGGCCCAGTTAGAAGAGCATGCATATCTCGATCTCAGGGGTTGTGAGTTCAACCCCCATGTTGCATGTAGAGATTACTAAAAATAATAATAATAATAACAAAAAAACTTTAAAAATTCCTTATCAATACAACTATTCCAGTGACTATTCTTTTTCTGCTTTTTGCAAAGTGTTCAAGTTGTATGTCATAGTACAGAACACATTTGAGATTCATGAAGACTATAACTGTAGACTCTTGTTAAATTCCATAACTGCAAATAACAGCACAAGTTTCTACCATATATCCAGTTTAACATTTCAGTCTTACTAGTTCTAGTACAGTAGATCTTTGTCATTCTTTGTAGCCACCCTGAATCTTTTGAACAGTTTTCCTATATATGAGGAATCTCAAGTTTTCCTGTCATACTTGCACAAAGTGGAAGCCAGAAACTCACTTTCCCAGATGCTAGCTGTCTATATCACTACTACTACCAATAAGGAATATCCATGAGCAACTTGGATTTGTAAGAGAACACTGTGAATTTATAAGCAGAAACCATCAAAATTCATCTTCTGGTGACTGTAGTTGGATAGGTACCCAGCATTTGGCGGTGGCCATGGTAGAAACTCCAGCATCCACTGACCAGAATCAGCAATGGAAGTTATGGTATCTGTGTCCAGCAGTAATGGCAATGTGGCTTTGCTGGAGCAATCAGTAGTGTTCTTTAGTCATTGTTCCTGAATGTGTGGACTCTACGTCTGATTCCTTGGCTCTTCCACAGAATCTATGAGCCACACAATATCCTCTAATAATTTCCTTTTCTGCTTAAACTAACTAAAAAGTTGTTATTTGCAACTTAAACAGATGAAAATAACTATGAATTATTATTCTCTCTTTATTTTTTAATTTATTCTGAAATATTTAAGACATGCACAAAGGCCATTTCTTTCTTAGTCCTGGAACTTTTCCATATACACCCATCACTGGAGGTAGCAACTGGCCTTCTTCTTACAGAAAGATGTTCATCACTTTACAAGCATGGATGCCTCAAAACAGAGATGGAAGGGCACTTGCTATGAGACTTATTCCCACATTCCAGCTTCATGTTTGGAATTCATACTTTAGACACACCGGATTATTATAAACCAAGTGCATTTGGAATCACTAATAAATGCTCTAGAACATTATATTCAATAATCCCAGTGGTCTAGACTACAAATATAAAACCTATAATTATGCCTATTAATTTCTCAGAAATCAGAATTCATGAATGAAGATAAGAAGTTTGGGCCTTACATGATTTGCTTTTCAACTACACTACTCAAACCAACCCCATGATTCCCAATGCTAATCTTTAGTTAAGCTATCTTTATTTTTTAAGATTTATTTATTTATTTGAGAGAGAGAGAGCGAGCGAGCATGAGTTGGGGGAGGGGTAGAGGGAGAAAGAGAAGGGAAGCAGACTCCCTATTGAGTGGGAAGCCCAATATGGGGTTCAATCTCAGGACCCTGAGATGATGACCTGAGCCAAAACCAAGAGTTGGGCACTTAAACGACTGAGCCACCCATGTGTCCCTCTTCAGTTAAGCTACCTTGATTTAAATACTCAACAAACTTTTTCTCTAAGCTTTTTCAAAATAAAAACCATAATAAATTCAATTACTTTAAAATACAATTTAAAACTTTTTCCTTCTAAGATAAGATATCTACATGTAACATTAAGTAATTTGCTTTGTGGCTCTTTGTCAGTCTATCAAAGTAGAGAACTGCCTAGGACACAGAAATCAGGACATGACCTGTAAGACACACACTGCTGCAGGGATGGGCATTGCTGAGCTAAAGCAGACTCATTCTGGCCCAAGAAAGATGACTCTTAAATTTTTGGGAATTTTTCAAATCATTTGTGAAACGTGGCCATTATTAAATATTAAATCATAGAAATTTACAAGTAAGTACATTATATTAAAAATAAATAAATATATAAAATATATCAAAATAATAAATTATCAAACATATATAAAAATCAAGGTTAAAAATACTCAAAATTTATTATTTCCTAATTATATTACTACATTTATTGTTATGTATGCTCTGGAGGTTATTTACATCTACTGTATCTGAATGGGAGAAAATACTATGTAATGATTTGCTGCTGCACTTTGTTCTCCATCTGCAAATTCAGTTGACACCAAGCTTAAATTGGCAAAAGCTACCAAGCAGGGCTTGATCTATTGTTTTGTTAATTGCCTAGATTTAAGAAAGTAATGAAAATGTTAATGAATAATGCAAGTGAGAAAATGTTAATAATGCTCAAAATTGTAATAACTCAAAATAACTCAAAAATAATAAAATAACTCAAAATTGTATCGTATTTGTAGCTATTACACTCTGAGTAGCTAAAAACAAACAAAAAACAAAAAAACTTCAGAAAATACTCTTACAGTATTCAAAAATGAATAGCTGGTTCAGCACCCATTCATACCATAGATGAACAAGTGAAGTTAGGACAGATGTCTTCATTGAATCACCTTTGTTCTATCTATTAACTTAAATGAAAATACAAGAGACTTTCATGTCAGAACTATGTTCTTTCATCAATTGTGACCATAGGTCGGCTAAGAATATAGGAGTCTAGCAATTGTCAAAAAAGCAGCTTATAATAATCAATTGGCTATATGAAATTTATGGTAAAGAATATTATATACTTGGTTATTTATAACAAATCTTTTATATGTATCAGAAAAGTTTATAATAAATGTATGCACATAACATGTATTTTTTCTCTTTGCCAGCACACTACTGGGTAGATGGGAATTTATTTAGCAGGGGAAAAGGAAAAAGATATATATCCTAATCAAAAAAGAAAAAGACAGGGGTGATTCAATATCCACAAATCAATCAACGTGATACACCACATTAATAAAAGAAAGGATTAATAAAAGAACCATATGATCCTCTTAATAGATGCATTCTTTCTTAATAAAAACCCTCAAGAAAGGAGTGATAGAAGGAACATACCTCAACATCTTAAAGACCATATAAAAAAGACCCACAGCTAATATCATCCTCAAAGGGCAAAAATTGAGAGCTTTTCCCCTAAGGTCAGGAACATAAGGATTCACCAAATGGCATTTGGATAATTGGATAGCAAAATGCAGAAGAATGAAAGTGGACCGCTTTCTTACACCATACACAAAAGTAAATTTAAAATAGATGAAAAACCTAAATGTGAGACAGAAATCCATCAAAATCCATCAAAACACAGACAGCAACCTCTTCGACCTCAGTCACAGCAACTTCTCTCTAAAGGCAATACAAAAGAGATACAAAAAGCAAAAGAGATACAAAAGCAAAAATGAACAATTGGAACTTCATCAAGATAAAAAACTCTGCACAGCAAAGGAAACAGTCAACCAAACTAAAAGCAACCTACAGAACAGAAGAAGATATTTGCAAATGTCTTATCAAAGAAAGGGATAATATCCATATTCTATAAAGAACTTATCAAACTCAACACTCAAAAAATAAAAAATCCAGTTAAGAAATGGGCAGAAGACATGAACAGACATTTCCCCAAAGAAGACATACATATGGCCAACAGACACATGAAAAAGTGCTCAACATCATTTATCATCGAGGAAATACAAATCAAAACCACAATGAGATACCATCTTACACCAGTCAGAATGGCTAAAATTAACAAAACAGGAACACTACAAGTGTTGATGAGGATGCAGAGAAAGGGAACCCTCTTACACTATTGGTAGAAATGCAAACTGGTGCAGCCACTTTGGAAAATAGTATGAAGGTTTCTCAAAAAGCTTAAAAATAGATCTACCCAGGGTGCATGGGTGGCTCAGTTGGTTAAGCATCTGTCTTTGGCTTAGGTCATGATCTCCAGGTTCTAGAATTGAGTCCCACATCAGACTTCCTCCTCAGTGGAGAGTCTGCTTCTTTCTCTCTCTCTCTCTCTCTTTCTCCTCCCCCCATCACTCATTCTCTCTCTCTCTCTCTTAAATAAATAAATAAATAAATAAATAAATAAATAGAACTACTCTACAACTTAGCAACTGCACTACTGGGTATTTATCCAAAGGATACAAACACTGATTTGAAGGGACATGCACACGCTAATGTTTACAGCAGCATTATCCATGATAGTCAAATTGTGGAAAGAGCCCAAAGGTCTATCACCTGATGAATGGATAAAGAAGATTATATATATATATATATATATATATATATATACACATACACACACACATATGTGTATATGTATGTGTATACTTATAGTGGAATATTATTCAGGCATCAAAAAGAATGAAAGCTTGCCATTTGCAATGATATGAATAGAGTTAGAGGGTATTATGCTAAGCAAAATAAGTCAGTCAGAAAAAGACAAATACCATACGATTTCATTCATATGTGGAATTTAAGAAACAAAATAGATGAATACAGGGAAAGAGAAGTAAAAATAAGATAAAAACAGAAAAAGGCAATCCATAAGAGACTCTTAATTATAGGGAATAAACCAAGGGTTGCTGGAAGGGAGGTGGGTGAGGGGATGGGGTAACTGGGTGATTGGCATTAAGAAGGGCACTTGTTGTACTGAGCATTGGATGTTATACGTAACTGTTGAATCACTAAGTTCTACCCCTGAAACTAATATCACACTATATATTAACTAACTTGAATTTAAATAAAATCTTGAAAGAAAAGAAAAAGAAAAGCGATGGAAGGAATGGAGGGAATTGGGACTGGAGGGAAGACTTGAGGCATAAATAGAAACAACCCATACAATTGATTCTTACGTTATGCAACACTTTAACATTCTTAATACATTTCCACATAGACTTAGTCCATCTCCACGCCACCCTCCCCCGCCACTCCCCCTCCCAACACACACACACACACACACACACACAATCCTCCCCAGGGAACAGGGCACTCAGCCCAGCTATGGCTCAGGTTTCTATTCTATCCTCCTTCTCCATTTCATTTGTCTTCCCTTACCACCCACTCAAAGACAATGTCTCTTTAGCTGGTGGGAAAAAAAGACTGAAGAATCTGCTAAATTGCCAGATTTCCACCGCCAGTTTCTTCTTTACTATCACTCACTTGCCTGAGCCCTCTCAGAGCCCTCCCTTTCTTCTCAGCCACTTTTAATTTTCTCAAAATCAAAATATTTATAAACACTAAATGGTAATGACTTCAGTATAGAGCCATCTATACATCTCTTCCCAGAAATCCCAATTTTCATGTGACAGCCACTACCAAAGTTCCATCAGCCTTCCTCATGCCAGTTCTGGACCATTCCAGGATATACTTGCTAGTACAATACCTAAGACTTCTAAATACAGACTCAGTGAAAAAAGAGACAGAAAAATGGAAAATCAGATCCAGCCTTATGACATTTGTTCACATCATTGGACAACTCAAGGAATAATTGTAACCAAGAACAGTCTTTCTTTCTTTCTTTCTTTCTTTCTTTCTTTCTTTCTTTCTTTCTTTCTTTTTCTTTTCTTTTTTTTTTTCTTTTCCTTCCTTCCTTCCTTCCTTCTCTTCCTTCCATCAATTTTCTTTGTACGTTCTCCTTTTACTTTCTGGTTGATCATGCTCTTCATTAAAACAACTTCCAGATGGTCAGAGACCATGTCTGTTCTCTTCTGTGTCCCTATTGCACAAAACAAAGTGGAACTCAATAGGTCCACCATCTTCCTGATATTACCTTGTAATCGCTCCTCCAACAAATCTTACTCTTCATGGATTCTATTGTTTCAAATTATCCAGACCAATTATCCAGACTAGAGCCAAAATGAGCTTGCACCCTGAATATAGCCCCATTTTAATCTGTATAGGAAAGAGTTCAACTCTTTCCTTTTTATGGCAGTTGACATTTTCTACCTTATATTATATTTATATCTGACTATGTCTCATCTCCCACACATATCTATAAGCAAATACTTATATTTATTTTTCTATCTTGTACATAAATGTACTAGATACACTTTATCAATTGAGTAAATTACACACACACACACACACACACACACACACCTATACATCTATCCATCTATCAAGCAAATGATAGACAGATAAAAGTTTAATAAGAACAGGGGTGCCTGGGTTGCTCATCAGTTGAGCATCCAATTCTTGATTTTGGCTCAGGTCATGATCTCAGAGCTGTGGGATTGAGCTCTGTGTGGGGCTCTGTACTCAGCATGGAGTCTGCTCAAGATTGTCTCTCCTGCCCCTCCCTCCATTCTTGTGTTTTCCTCTTTCTATATATAAAAATAAATAAAATATTGTTTTAAAAAGTTTAATAATGACAACTAGAAGGAAAGTAGCATTATAAAGAAAGCCAAAAGAAGAAGAAAGCCACCTAGCATCACTACAGGGGAAGTCAGCCCCTCCTACACTGGCCTTCCCAGGTAGGGAGAGAGGAAGGCATAGAGCTAAAGATGCTAATTTGGAGGGTCTCCCAAGTACCCAGACTATAAAGGATAACCATGGTCCACATCCTCTCTGTTGTTTAGCCCTGAACATTCTGCAGGGATTTCAGCAGCATTTTTAAAAAATGACTGTATATTCACCACAGTGGAATCTCCTGATTTAAGTTTTTTCTTTTTAAGTCTAAAGGAAAGTCTACATCAGACTTCAAGAGGCTTCCACACTTTTGCCAGTTTGAGCACACCTGGCAAGTAAAACAGCTGGCTTGAACAACTGAGGGTCACAAAATGCAAAATTATTAGGGCTACTAAATCAAACAAAGCATTAATCATATAATCAGGGCAATTAACCTAACTTTCAACACACAAATTGAGGCATGAAGTAAAAACAACTGGCATTTATTATACATTCTCCTCACTAGGGCAGTATTTTCTACTTAACATAGTGCTGACAATTACTTTCATGAAATACATATTTATCAATTTTTCATAGGAAATCTCCCATTGTGATTAACTGCAGCATCTACTTCTGCTTACATATTAGATGTGGATGCTTACTGCACATTCATATGGCAAATAGCACCTTTTACACAAAATGTCAAATATGCTATCAGCACTGTTCTCATAATAGTAACCTCATGGGAGAGAGGGCCGCTGTGGCAGAAATGTAACTTAGGGTCCTTATCCAAGACAGAAATATAAAATTCTTGACTTTTCATTTCCTGTATAATTACTACACACCCCCCTTAATCATATTATAATAGATCCTTAAATATAATGTGAGAGAAGATCTCTGGTCCTGAAGCAAAAGAAATGATGGTGAGGCTGGCACAGAAATACAGTTATTAAAAACTGGTTAAACAGGGATCCTCCTAGTACTTCAGATTGGCGAAAGAAGCAATCAAAGGCTGTTGCTGACAGGCACAGATTGTATGATAAAAAACAATAAAAGGCATTGAAATAAAATTTTCTGTAAGTCTTCCCTGGATCAGTGTGTGCTTACAAATTAAAAATCCATGACTGACTCTTTTCATAGTCTCTCCTCTCTTGGGTTAGTCATTAAGTCTTTCCAGGCTACAGATTGGTTATGGGTGGCCGAAGAGGTGTGGTAAGATCTTATTTAAGTTCCAGTTTGCATTGTTAGGCCTGTTTTTGTCTTGAGGTTTTGTTTGTTTTTTGTTTGTTTGTTTTCTTTCACTGATATAATATTTCAAGAGCTGTGGTCTGTTTCTTTTGTGCAATTTTTGCCCTGGGAAAACCAACAGAGTAAAGATTATATATGGAACCAACTGGAGACTTCCTTGATCAAAATCTGTTCTTTAGCTGGGTGTTTATTATTACCATCATGCCCTAAATCCACCTGCTTGAGTAAAGAAAACATTTAAAATAATCAGCTTATGTTATGTTTACAGGATATGGCATTTTGATTTGTATTTTTTACACATCTATTTCTCTAAACACCATGGCTAGCACACCAAGATTCATAAAATAAAGATTGTTAACATAACACAACCAAGGAAAGTCAGAAGGCCAACTGCTGGCATGTCAAAAATTATTGAACTCAGCTCTCAGGTGAAGTTTTCTTTATGAATTATCCTTTTGCTGGCAGTTTCATGATTTGCATGTGTAGCCAGCATCCTGCTGCTGTGATGCTGTGTGGCATCCATGTGACACATGGATGACTTGCTGTCTGAGCAGTGTAACAGAAAGATGGCTTAGTACATCAGGCTTCTAGAGCCAGTGAGTATGCTTTTGTCTTTGGGGAGTTCTCTAAAAGAGGTTTTTTCCAAATTCATAACATCCATGGTCAAACTAGGACAGCCTTCTCAAACTCAGAGAATGTCCTCCTGGGAGATTTGCCAAATCAAATCCTGTCATCCAAATTATAAAGCTGGAGCAATCTTAGAAATCATCTAGTCCAAGCCCTTCCTTTACAGATGAGATAATCAGGACCTGTAGAAGTTAAGTGGCTTGCTACTGATCACACAAATAGGGCAAAACCAGACAAGATTCCAGGTCTTTCTGGACCAAGAAACAGTTAAACAAAATGTTCTATTGTTTTAAGTAGAGAATAATTTGTTTTCATTTCTTACCTTACCTGTTTTCAAAATCTATTTAGAGGAAAAATATATATACAAACCAATGAAAATATATACCATGATTAACTATTTAAAAAACAATTCAAGATACAATAGAAGTTTTTTCAGGACAAAAAAAAATTTCCAGATGAACTGCATAAACAGTATTAGTGACATACATATTATTTAAGTAGTAAATGTATAAAATGTATTAAAAGACAGGGTTTTTCAAATAATTTTTATGGATAGAGGAGTTGTAACAAAAAGCAGTTTAGAAGTCTTTGGTATACGCAATAAAACCCAGTGACATACGGTTTAAAGATACCACAGAAACTAGGTTTGAGGAGATTGTGCCTCCCAAGGGGTACTTTGAAAAGAAGGTCTCTGCAAGATTCCAGTCAATTCATCAAGTAGCATAACTAGATGGTGAATAATAAGCTTCTTTATCTAGTCCATCATTATGTTTAATTTTGGACTTTGAAGAAAAGACACAACCAAGATCAGAGAGTGGTTTAAAACACTGTATTTCTTCAATGCCAGCATGCTTAATTATTTCTCCCTAATTGGAACTCAAATTCAAAGTTATTTGAAGATTATTCATCATCCAAATTACATATAACTTTTTTTTCTTCAGAAGTTTGTACCATTTGCAAGACATCCACACATTTCTCTAAATTAGGTGGAAGAGACAGTATGCTAAAGAAATGAACATGATTATAGGCAATGAAATCATAGTCTGGAGAGAGATCAAGTGAAATCAATAGAAGAGAAATTCCCTGACCTGCGTTCCTTTGAAGGCTGAAGTAGGAGAAAAGATTCACTACAGATACATTCCTGTCAGCTATTTTTAACAATTCTGATGCTGCACAGGGTTCATATCATCTTGTGAGTTAGCCCTAAGACCATAATGACATAGGCTATTAGGCTTCAGGGATAAATTCAAACAGCAACATGTCAGTATTTGGTCACATGGTTGCCCTAATTACATGGAGGTCTTCTTGGAGCTTCAGTGAGTGATTCCACAAGTTGGAAAGTCAACTCTGAGAGTGTATAAGCAATATGCTAGTAGTCAGGTAGTGGAGGTTAGGGCTTAATTCTGCAAGGCGCCACTGACCTATATGATACAAAATATATTCGATAAGATTTACAAGAAACTCCTCTTCAGGTTGATAAATAGCAGCTACTCTCAGCTGTTCCATAATCCTTCACACAAGCTTCAATGACTTCTCTCCCATTGGACCCTCTGTATCTGAAGGAGTAGTGCCTGGCACAAGGCCCAGCTGTGGCTCTATGTCATAGATTGTCAGATATTCCGAATATTACTCCTAAATAGAAGTTTCCAAAGCCATTCAGAGACCACAGGGACTTAGGTTTGAACAATAAAATTCCTAGAAGTGTCTTACTCACCTGAAGGGGAAGGTGGGAGAGAAGAGTTGAGGAGAAAGGGAATTTAACCTGAGAACGTGTGGTATGGAAAGCTGCCTGGGGGCAGGTATGAGGCATCTAACAGGGAGGTGGGAATGTAGGAGAGTGGAGCAGGTCCCTCACTGACTGAGAAGTGACACAGCATGCCCAAGGCAAGAGCCACCTAGATTATGTTCTATACACACGTCTCCCAGTCCTGAATAATTCCAATGCAAGAGTTTCAATGAAAATTCATGTTAAAAAAGGTCTGATGAATACATGAAAAGGAAAATTGGTCTTATTTTTTAAAAATTATACTCTTGGTCATCACCACATTTCCCACTATTCCTCTTCAAGTTGAATTTGTTATGAAGGTTTGGAAACAACCAAATGTACTTCTTATTTAAAACTGTACAGTCAATCATGAGGAATGGGTGGGGACTATCCATGGCTCTGGCCACCATTATCCCTTCCCATTAGTTCCTATCATTCTTTCTTAGAAGGAAACATCACTTAGTCTCATCTGTCACCAGAGAGGTAGAGGGGGTAGAAGCATGTTGTAAGACTTTAAATTTAGATATAATGTTGGTTCTTGTCCACAATACTAAAAATTTAAAAGAAAACCTAAAAATTCTTTAACCCATTTGAAGAGTTCAATGTCCCATGTGGAAGAATTCTAAATAATTTAGGTGCCCTAACCCTCTAGGAGAGGGAGCATAATTCCCCATTCCTTAAAGGTACACATGAAAAGGGAAGACAAAAGGATAACTTTATAGTGGGAAATCTGACAAACACTACCATAGCCAGGTGATCAAGATCAACATTAACAGTGATAAGTCATGTCAGTAGTATGTACCCTTAAGTGTGACAAGAATGGTACTCTGCTTCTGTGGTCTTTTCCCCAAAAACCCATAACCCCAGTCTCATCTTCAACCATCAGACAAATCCCAACTGAAATGCAGTCTACAAAATACCTCAGCAGTACGCCTTGAAGCATCAAGGGCATCAAAAACAAGAAAAGCCTGAGAAACTACTGCAGCCAGCAAGAGCTAATGAAGACATAATGGCTAAACAGAATGGAATGGCCTAGATGGAATCCAGGAACAGAGAAAGGACATTAGGTAAAAATTAAGAAAATTTGAATAAAGTATGAACCTCAGTTAATAATAATGCATAATAATAGTGTTAATAATAATGATGATGATACATTATTATGAATTGACAAGTGTGCTGGAGTAAGATAAAATGATAACAATACGGAAAACTGGCTACAGGACATAAGGGACCTCTGTACTATCTTTGAGATCTTTCTATAAATCTAAAACTGTTCCAAAAATTAGAAATTTATTTTTAAAAAACTGACCTGATTAACATGAGGCTATGTATGGTCTTTATTCATCATACATCTTGATTCAACGGGTTTTGCTGGGAAAATAGTAATATATTCAATAGCACGAAAAAAAAAAAATAGCACGGCCCTGACTCAAATATTCTAGGTATAACGCAATATATGGTTTATGTATATATTTCTAAAATCCAAAAAAGTTCTTAAACCTAGAAATATCTGGACCAAAGTTTTCAGATAAGAGACCATGTACCTGAAGTACTATTAGCACTAATAATATAATTGGTAATGCATTTCAGTTGTGTGGTGGCTTTAGCCGACATTTTCAGATTAGCCTGAAACTCTAGTCAAGATTGATATTAATGATGAGAATTTATTGTTTACTACATTTCATACAATTATGTTTATTTTATTTTATTTTTTTAATAAAGATTTTATTTATTTATCCACGAGAGACACAGAGAGAGAGAGAGAGAGAGAGGCAGAGACACAGGCAGAGGGAGAAGCAGGCTCCATGCAGGGAGCCCGATGTGGGACTCATCCCGGGTCTCCAGGATCACACCCTGGGCTGAAGGCAGCACTAAACCACTGAGCCATCCGGGCTGCCCTAATTATGTTTATATAATAATCTAACTGTACCCTTAAAATCTGTAAGGTAGGAATTCTTACACAAATTTCTGAAGGAGGAAAATGAGCCTCAGTAAGGTCAAATTGTTTATAAGCAAGATGATCAAGAGTCAGATACAAGAAACCCTATCGGAGGGTCAGAGTGAAGTCTGCAAAATGGGAATCTAGGGCCTGGCCCCAGACTCCTCCAGATCTAAGAATTGTAAGGCTGATGTTTAAATACATTTGCCTGACTCAAATGTTCATGTTTTGCTATTATAATGTGTTGCCACGGAAAAAATATAACTAAGGACCACGATATCAATTTGAAAACTGATTTCTGAAACACAGTTTTTGTAAATTAAGGAATATCAAAAAACATGTTTTAAGGTCTAATAGTCATATATAATCCTAGCAAGACAAATTAGGTACAAAGCACTCTAATTCAAATTTTTTAAAAACTGAAATTCTTAGATCTCTAAACCACAGAACTTTGATTTTTAAATACATTCATTGAGAACTTACTGTGTACCTGACAGCCTGTTTGGGGACTGGCTCCTGCCTAAAGGGCACAGGTTCTAACGGGGCAATTTCACCCTACCAATGGGAAAGCAGAAAGACAGCACAAACTCTTTACTCCCAAATTCAGAAGTGCCTTCTCTATTAACAAGATAGTCTTTAATAATGAAAACAGCTGATTTCTGACACTGCACTTTGCCAGTTTCTCTGGTGAGTGTGCGTTATCTGGATGGTGAATAGATATAATTAAAAGCTAGAGACAGGGAAAACTCTGGTAATTTAGGTGGCACTATCCTTTTCCGGTATTCACAGGAAGCATATTTTACCTCTCTCTCTCCACCACCTTGGGTTGGCTCTGTACTTGTGACTACCAGATGTGTTGGCAATGTAGATTCTGTCTCCCAACCGACAGTTCCTTGAAAGTTGGGGCTGTGAGTCTTCATTTCCGGGAGTCCCCACGAGCCTGGGTGCATCACTCCCTGCCCCGAAAACTCCAGCTCCTGGTGGAGACCCAGTGCCAGCTGGAAGGCCAGCCAAACTGGGAAAGTGCCACCAGCCCAGGCACTCACTCTCCCTGGGTCGCTGGCTGCCTGGGATCTAAGCTTTAAATGGTTGAGTCCACATTCCCACAGAGTCTCCCCAGGCCTTTCCTAGACTGCCAGTTCATCTTTCTGCTCTTTCTATCTCCTTAGTGAACACACTTATGCCATCAAAGGTGAACCACATTTCCAATTGTGTCCAACTGAGGAGGCATATCTGCCCCTACTGACAGACTTGTTGACATCTTACTTCTATTATTTTAGGTGGCACGCTTACAGCAGGAGTCTGTTCTAAGCCTTACACATAAACAAAGCCCTAGAACAAATTAAAAGGCTTTCCCTCCCTCCCAGGACTGTCAGAGGAGCTCTGTGTTTCTTTACCCAGCTGTCCCTACACTCCATAAAAGGTCACCAGCACAGGAAAAGAGGCTGCTTGTCATGGAAATTCTCAGAAAAGGAGAATGTTATCTGGGACCATCAAAAGCTCGAGGGCAGAGTTTCTTATGGCCTTCAGGTCTTAGCTTTTATCAAAGCCGGTTTGTTTTTTCCCAATGTTGATCAATTAAGTCTTAAACCTCACTGAAGGAAGCATTTATCCTGAATGTAGACCTGGATTTAATGCAGTGCCCTGCACAAAGAGTGACAATACCTTTGGCTGAAGCCACCTTAACATTTCTTGGATGCTGACCACAGGATTCCTCATAAACCTTACCAGGCTGTTCCCTCTTCCTGGGCTCTGCAGGCCCCTCCTTCCCCCAACTCCCACCAAACACAGCACATCTGACTCTTTCTCATTCATTAATTCTTATTTCCTGAAATGTCCCTTGTTAAGCCTTTTTTAAAAAGATTTTATTTATTTATTTATTTATTTATTTATTTATTTATTCATTTATTCATTCATTCATGAGAGACACAGAGAGGCAGAGACATAGACAGAGGGAGAAGCAGGTTCCATGCAGGGAGCCCGACATGGGACTCGATCCTGGGATCCCAGGATCACGCCCTGGGCCAAAGGCAGGAGCTCAACTGCTGAGCTCCCACCCTCCACCCCCCACCCCTGCCCCGGGCGTCCCTCTGGGTAAGCTATCTGCATAGGCTCTCTACAACTACCACCCCTCCCCACTATCCTTTAAGAATACAGTGTCATAATTCTATATTTTATTCATTTACTAGCATAACCAGGTTAAAGGAACCTGAAGCAGTATGGGGTGAACAGAAAGCAACTTAGACGCTCCCACTTGTGCTCCTTTAAATCTGCTCCACTTCAAGTTTTTCCCTGTCACTAAATGAAAATACCCCATCAGTCCCAAAACAATCCGAGTCACTTCCCAGTTATCGTCCCTTTCGTTGGGTGATTTTAATATCAAGACTCCAGACTTAAACTAATCCACAGTGTCTTTCCACTGCCAGCTCAGATCTGCTTTAGGCTTGGAAGCTTGTCAAGGGAAGCAGCCTTGTCAGCTTTCTTACTTCACCTCTTCCCATCTTGAGCCCTTCAAGGTTGGGGCAGGGGGTGGAAGGGAAGAGGGGATGACAGATCTAACTCATCAAATATGGCTGTAATCTGGGGTTGGTGCCTCTGCATTTGGCAGACACCCAAGCTTCCCAAACCTGCTCTTTCTGGGGTTTTCAGAGCTTCCTGTCATGTCATGGCAGATGTCTTACCCACAGCTGAACTGCTCTTTCTAGTTGTTCCCTTAAGAATTTCCCCCATTCTCATTCAACTGCTCCATTCCAGAAGCCCATCTTTTTTCCAGAGTCACCTCATCCCTATGGTCTTCCTTGTCAGGTTACGTTCAGTATATATATACATTCAGTATAATCCAGTCTGTTCTTTTCTGAATCAATTCTTAGTCAACTGTAAAAGTGCTGGCCAGTCCCCATGCAGCCACCTCCTCTCTGCTGCCCTACCATATCCCATCCCTTCCCCCACCTCTCTGGCTTGTGCCTTGAAACGTCTCAGATGTCAGTCCCTAAGTCCCCAAAGTCTGGGAAACACAAAAGAGTGCTCTCTCTGAGGGTTCCGGAGAAGCCTCCTCCCAACTAGGTTTGAGTGAGGGGGACACACAGCCCCTCCCTGAAGTGAGGAGAACCCCACAGCACAGTGACAACTCTCCTCAAAGAAAACCTACCAGCACTTAAACCTCCAAGCACACCAAGCCTTCTCTTCAACGCCCAGAAGGTGGATGATGGATTCAGGCAGGCAAAACCAGTTCTGAGGTACCCTTTTTGCAAATACTGCAGAGGTAGTCTAGCACTTCAATTTAAAAAGCCAAGGAACTTGACACCTAGTGCTTTTGTTCTTTGGTGTCTCAGCCGAAACTGAGACAGAAATATCCTGTTACTCTTGTTTGTGGTCAGTCTCCCCCATTAAGCTATAAACTCCAGAAAGGCAGGGACCTTAGCTGTTCTATTCATCAGTGTATCAGCACAGCCTAGCAGCATGCCCTGTGTAGGTTCCCTGTGGGTGCTTAATAAACGTGTCTTGAAACAATGAATATATAATAAAATGAAGATGGTGATGATGCCGATGCCATTTTACCGAAAAACTTTTTAAAAGTTGAAGAGACTTTCAAATTAATCAATAAAATAGCTGATCTTGAAAGAAATTACCTTGTGATTCCTTACCTTGAAAGAACCTCCTGAAAGACCTAAGTCTAAATCTTAGACCTGGAGTTTTCATTTTAAGCCAAAAAATGCCTGAGGCACAGACAACAATGCTTACACAAGAGTTAACAGATTGGATGCTGGCTGATGATGCTAATATCAATTCTTTGTCTAGACATGCAGTGCCAGTTCTGCTGACACATTCTTCCAGAGCTTTTTTGCAGGATGTGAAACTGGCCTCTGGGTCAGTGATATTCAGAAATAAGCCTGAACTCTGCTGAGAAAACTCTTCAAAGGGACTCCGACCCGCCAGACTCTGCCCTTGATGATCTGACCAAGCTCTCTACAACATGGGCAGGTGGAGAAATAGGGAGGCACCACTGTATTTTTTTAAAGATTAATTAACTAATTTATTCATTCATTCATTCATTCATTCGAGACACACAGAGAGAGAGGCAGAGACACAGGCAGACGGAGAAGCAGGCTCCATGCAGGGAGCCCGACGCGGGACTCGATCCCGGGTCTTGGGGATCACACCCTGACCGAAGGCAGCACCAAACCGCTGAGCCACCTGGGCTGCCCCGGCACCACTGTATTTTATTGAGGCTGATGCCACATTGCTACTTGGCAAAAGGATGGGAGGAGACAAAAGAGCTGAAAAAGCAAACTCCCCAAGATTCATTCCATGGTGAGCTGACCAAGTCCGTGGGGCTGAGGGTATATACAAGGACTGCTACCAAAATAGCCTAGCAAACACCCACCCCACATAACAATTTCTTCTATCCATCAGTAAGGTGGTGGGTAGGAGGAGATGGTTTAGGGTTCAGCCTTCAGCTCTGGGAAGAATGGGAAGCAGGGTTGTGGAGAGAAGAGAGGCTGGCCTTACAAGTTTGTGCCTGCTTTGCACACTCAGCCTCCTCATAGCCAAGCTTCCTTCGGCAGTTCCCTCTGTGCTCTTCAGCAGCTCTGATGACAGACAGAAGATTCAAGATGCCAAGTTAGAACCAAAAAACTGTCTCTCATAGCAATTGCATTTAAAAATAAATCTTTAAAAGAAAGCAACTTTTGGTTAGATTAAAACTCACCTAAGGAGAATCTTTCCTAACATGAAGACAACAGTTTCAAAATTTTGCACTAGAAATTTAGAACTTAGGAAACATCTATGCTGATACCTCACATTTTACAAGTGAAGACTCTTAGCTTCCTTAAGTGACATGACCAAAGTCCTACAGCTCTCAGTGGAACCTGCTTCTTCCAACTGTGGTGTCTTGCCCTTTCCAATACACTATGTAGCCTTCTGTGTAGACCCAAGCCCCTCTTCACCCATCCTAGGTAGGGGACTATGGCTACACTTCTGAAATGGATCAGATAATTTAAACTGTCTCCAATTTTTGTAACTGCCCACCATGCTATTGTGCTAGCAAATATTAAGAGAGTGTCTCTGCCTCCAGAAATTTAACTTCAGAGTTACACAAGTTGCTTTGGCCTGAGCGGTTAAACTAAAGTTTAATCTTAACTCTGACCCTGACTCACTAGGATGCTTTGGACTAGTCACAAAATTATCTCAGTTTCTTCATCTGTTCAGTGGGAAGAGTAATGCTGATCTGTCACTTGTTAATTTGAGGAAACTACCGGTCTAGTAGCTACTAAACAATTGTGTGTGTGTGTGTGTGTGTGTGTATTCCTATAAAGATTCTAAGTATAAACTGAGACGACCATATAACGAAGGCATCAAAGTACATAACTCATGCTTTCTAATAATCATGACATATAGAATTTTAGTTTACCAAACTAAGACAGGAGACTGCTACCAGTCGAGCATGTTTCTACAAAGAACCACCTCATCATCATATTGTTTCAACATATCTGAGACGTTAATTAAGCCTGTAGAATTTAAAAAACAAAACTGAAGTGGAAATTTGCCTCAAAGCTACTGAGACTGGATGTATAGCAGGTTCCAAAGGTTTTATCTGCCAAATAAGGTCTTCCCATCAGCAGAGGAAAATAGGAACTACTTTCCCATGACCAAAGAGTCTCTATGTGTACCAGTATCAGTTTTTGTGGAGGCACCAAAAAAAAAAAAAAAAAAAAAAAATCCAGACAACAGCAATACGAGGGAATCTGATAGATAAATTAAACCTAAATTGTGCTTTGTTTCTCACTGACAGTACTCTGTACCATGTGGTCTAATACTTAACTAACAGTGGAACTTATGGATGGGATAAAAATAAATTTCATTCCTTTATTTTCAAAAATGCCCACAAGAAGATCTTCAAAGTCCTGATACTACCCTATTGCCAATGGACACAAGTTGTCTAGTCTCCAGCAGAATAAATAATTACTTTAACAATTACTGAAAGAATTCTGTGCTTGGCAAAAATCAGCAAAGAAAAAGAGATGCTGTCTTATTTAATCAGTCCTTAACAGAACAATTAAAATGGCTTGATAAAAAAAAAATTAAAAAAAAAAAATGGGATCCCTGGGTGGCGCAGTGGTTTGGCGCCTGCCTTTGGCCCAGGGCGCGATCCTGGAGACCCGGGATCGAATCCCACATCGGGCTCCCGGTGCATGGAGCCTGCTTCTCCCTCCGCCTGTGTCTCTGCCTCTCTCTCTCTCTCTGTGACTATCATAAATAAATAAAAAAAAATTAAAAAAAAAATGGCTTGATAACAAGGATTTACCAAATTATTTGTTACAGGGGGAAAAGTTTTCACAACAAATTTTTCTTTTGGGATAGCGATATCATCAGGCACTCTGTTTAATGCCACCCAGAAAATTAGGACTAAAACAAAAAATTACTCATAGAAGAAAATAAATATGTTTAAGGTAATAATATTTGAATAATTATAAGCAGAGGTCTACATATGGGTTTGAAAACTCATGGGATTCTTTCTATTTTCAGCTCTGCTTGATTAAAGAATATGGGACGCTAAAGTTAGTTGGGTGCTAAAGCAGAGATAGTTAGGGCTTACTAACTATGTGCCCCCCTACATTTCCCAGCTTCCTTTGTACTTAGGTTGAGGTCATGCAACTGGTTTGGACCAATGGATTCTGACAGGAGGTAACCTGTGTTACCTTCAAAAGCTGCTGTGCCTTATTTCTCTCTTCTCTCTTCCCTTTCCTCAGCAACAATGAGGACCACATGTTTCAGATGCTATAGCACGTACAGAGGAATGCTACTGACTCATATTGGACTTTATATAAGTGAGAATAAACTTTTGTTATGTTAAGCTAATGGGGTTTCAGGGGTTGATGTTGCAGCACTAGGATTAATTACCCTGACAAATATTAAGTCCCTATGTTAACATATTCATGGTGGCCTGAAACTTAAATTTATACTACTGACACTAGGTTTTCAAAAAACACCACTGGAAGAGAAACAATATATTTTCTTCCTTTTTACTTGTCACTCTTTCTGGCCTTACACAGTCTAAGGCAGTGGTTTTCAAAGTGTGGTTCTCAAGATCATTAGCATTAGCATCATCTGGGAGTTTCTTAGAAATGCTCATTCCAAGGCCCTGCCCTGGACCTGTTTAATCAGAACTTCTGGGGGTGCAGCCCAGCAATCTGTGTTTTAACATGCTCTCCTAGTAATTCTGATGAATACTTAAGTTTGAGAACTAGTGGTCTAAGGTAACCTTTCCCTGAGCCCATTGATGTGATCATCATGCAGCTAATTTCCCTCTTTATAAAATATGCATTCAAGAGACACCTGATGCTAAACTTCCTAGGCTTTTTATGCCCTTTTCTTTTTTCCAATCATTAGCTTTTATATTAATTAGCTATAAACAGATTTACTATAGTAAAGATAACTACCAAATCTTTGTTATTGCCTCCACTGAGAAGTAAAATCTTGTTTCCTTACCCTCTTGAATATAAGTTGGGCCTGTGACTACTCTGACCAATAGAATGTAAGAGAAGTAAAGCTGTACAACTTTCAAGCTAGTCTTTAAGGGGAATGGCAGCTTTCACTTTCTGCCTCTTGAAATCCAAGAGCCATGCTACAATCCTAAAGCCATAAGGAGAAGCATAGGAGGTCTTGAGGAGAATCAAGACCTCCAGCAGACATTCCTTGCTGAGCTACCTGCTGATGGCCAGAGTCAGCTGTCTACTACTAAAGTATGCCCTCTTGAATGCTCTGGCCCAGGTGAGTTCCAAGATGGCTGCATCTGCAAGAGACTTCATGTGAAGCAAAAGAGACTCAGCCAAATCCCATCAGCCCAGAGAATGAGGAGATATAATAACATAATTGTTGTTTTAATCTACCAAGTTTGGGGGAAGAGGAAAGCTATACAGCAATAAAGAATTAAAACATTCACTTTCATTGTTTTGAAAACTACTATCAAAATCAAATTTCAATAGGATCCATTTAACTAAAATTCTTTGTCTCAAACAAACCAACTACTTGGCTCCTTATAATGTTGTTTTCCAGTATTTCCCTCTTTTTGGCTTAGCTACAATAATAGCCATTTGTAGCTTCTCTATCTTCAACTCTGAAAGCTTGCAATAATTTCTCTACTAACTACCCAAGAGGTTTCAAATGGAGATGAGTCTTTGTCTCCCATAGCCATAACTTTCAAGGGAAAGAAAAGAAAATAGAAGCAGTAAGTTTATAGCCTCATCAGAGGATTTCCGTAAAGTTTAGTTGGGGGAGGAGTCAGACTTTGTAACCTAAACAAAAATTTTCCTTTCCACATTCACCCCCATATGCAGTAATCAAAAAAGATTAGAACCTGGTTATCAGAAAGCTTAAAACTGCAAAAATCCTAGTTTTGAATTTCTGGCTGAAAGAAACACTTGCAAAATGAAAGAAAACTAATATTAAGGGTTCATATCTACTAACTGATGCCTTAAAAACAGCTTCAGCTGGTTGACTTTTACAGATACCTAACAGAATATAGGAATGAATTATTTAAAGCTAAGACTCAAAAACTAAGCATTCAAAGTGTAAGTACATTCCCAGAGGCTATAAAAGTAGCAAAGGATCAATCTTGCAAAGAAATTGCACCCAAGGAATTATGCTGGGCTCTTAGACAGTAAGCAGTGTGTCTTTAATTCTCTGTCCTCATGATCCAATACAATGTTTGGTATATAGAAAATGTCTGGTATGTGTTTATGAATGAATAAATGAATGAGAGGGCAAAGGAAGAAGCAAAAGAGAATAAAATGAAGAAGGAGAAGGAGTGATAGGAAAACATTTCAAATGTATATCCCTCTAGGAGCAGACATCTCTGAATTTTTCAAAGGTATTTTCTCAACTTCAAAGCTCTGATACATAAGTAATTGGGATATAGACCTTGGTCAGCACACGTAAAGAACAGCAGCTAAACAAGCCCTGCAGCTCTGAGCTCCTCAAGACAAGTCAGGCCTAGGCAAAGGAGCAACAAGGCTTTCAGTACCTTAAAAGGACTGAAAGAAAGGGAAGGTCTCACACTCCTTCCTGGCCAGTCCTTCACATCTTTATGAGAAAGGAATTGGTAGTCATGTCATAATAAGAGAGTCACCTGGAATTAAGAGGAAGTCAATTCTATATGTACAGAAGCCTTTTTCTACCTGGAACTATTAATACACTAAAATTCTTTTTTTTTTAAAAGATTTTATTTATTTATTTGAGATAGAAAGAGTGAGAGCAAGGGGATAAGCAGGGAGCAGAGGCAGAGGGAGAAACAGACTCCTTGCTGAGCAGGGAGCCTAACACAGGGCTGGATCCCAGGACCTCAGGATCACAACCTGAGCTGAAGGCAGACCCTCAACCCTACTGAGCCACCCAGGCGTCCCTATACCAAAATTCTTGATGGTAATTGTCAAACATCACAATTTCCACTAAAAAAGATAAATTTTCACTTGGGACAACAGTCATATGCTAAGTCACAGTTGATGTTTGCTGGCCATTAAAATACCAATTTATGTTTTGTTTTAACTTCTTTTCATTATTATATTTTATAGAAGTATATTATTTAAGTGATGGTTCATTTTCTCACTCTAATCCTCAAAAGCCATCTTATCAAGTGTATGTATATAAATAAACAGCCCCTGATATGTCTGATCACCTAATATTTTCCTAATACTTTCAGAAATACAAGTTTAAATTCTCCAATAAGCAAAAATTTAAAAATAAGATTTCAGTAAATCAAACTCAAAATCTTTTTGTTTTCCTACAGTATCTAAACCAAGGCCCACAAACACTTTGTTATACATATTTGCCACGTTTTCCAACATAAAATCGTAGAGTCAAATTGTGACCTGTAATAAAATGTTTTTTAGTAGCTAGTCCAAATCACTTGCAGACAAAAAAGTCTGAGGTCTGCAGAGTTGAGGTGACTTAACCTTGTTCGAGTAAGTGGTTATCAGTAGTAACGCACCAAGCAAGCAGCTGGGGCTAGGCACTCTACCTATCCTAGGAGTACAAGGATGAAAATGAAGTCACCCTGTTATTCTCTTATACATATTGACCATCTAACAGTCAATAATTTCCTATGGTATGTACTGAATTGTATTATTTTCATTTACAGTAATCTACCTTTCAGCCATCATAATATCTTTATTTGGACATAGAAGAGAATCACATTATGTCATTTATGGAAACTCAGCCACTGTAACGTTGACGATGCTCCCAAGAGTCTGACACGTACGTCAGTGCACCAAAGTGTCAAACTTCAAGGTCTGTATTTAATCCAGCTGAATGACACTGTCTCTTGGAAATAGATCACCTTTCGGATGTCTGATTGGATTGGAGTAGGTAATAACACAGTGACTAGCAAGCAGCACGAGCCAATTAGTACGTGCCTCATGAAGGTGTTTTCGATGTGGTTCATTTTGAAAGAGGAATGAGACGTTGCCAAATCTCAGACAAGTCATGTTTGTTCCTGTACTTGAACTGAATAGTACAAAATTTTCTTGAGCACATTTTTAATCTTTTCCTGGCTGCAACTCTACCACATTGCTTCCCACATCAGTGCATTAAAGGATATGCAGTTGAAAGCTCACTCTGGGCTTCAGAAAAAGAAGATAAATTCAATGACAAGTAAAAACAGGAAGTGCCATCCTAGTATTATTTAACATTCACAGTTTTCAAAATCTGATAAGAAACTCAAATTCCCACACTCGGCTCAGAGAAAAATACTATCTCTTTGTTTAATCTGGCTTTTATGCTGTATCTGTAAAACATGGAGTAAACTGATCTGGCAATTTTATGCTCAATTTAGTCAGTGTAAACAATAAAAAGTGCACAATTCAGGTTTCAAAACATAATATGATATAGCCAATTGGGGTGTTTACATTGACCAAATTAACTAGATTATTGCTAAATCATTTCCCTTTGTTCTTCATGAGTATTCTAAGCATGGGAATCTATGGGATGTACCTATAGTCACAAAGGCAACAAATACTTAATTATCCAAGTGGGTTTAAAGTTTGGATGTACACCCCACCACCACCAAAAAAACCCTCTTATAAACTGACCTGATGTCCATGTCAAATAGTCTCCTACACAGCCTTCTAACGTGAGTATACAGTAGTACACACAGCCCCCTGTCGCAATGAGGCCAAAACCAGATGCACCTGGGGTCATGGCCTAATATAATCCATCACCTCCATTAATAACTCGAATTCACCTTCGCAAACTGTAGAGCTTCTCAGGAAGGCACAGAAAAAATCAACGATACCAAAATCAGCCAACTATACATAGCTATAGGGAAACAAGCATTGCCAAGATCAAATATTTTTAAGAACATTTATTTAGACCCTCTGGGAGGTGGGTAGGTGGCTGCTATTGCTTCTTCAGGTACATCAGTTATACTCTACTTACCTAGGAATGGATAAAGAGCAGTACTCTTCCTAATTCACATTAATCAAATCACCTTTTCTGGAGAAAAAGATGAACTTTATACTGATGGCCACATAAATGCTATTGTGATGTTTCTATGTTATTTGAGTGGAGAGTGAGTTTAATTGAAGACCCCAACCATTTCTATGCACCAAGGGAGGTTCAGCTGCTAGATCTCCAACCTTTTCAAGTGAAGCCAGAAATTCAAACTTTTATTTTAACATCAAGAGACCAAACAAAATAGGTCTATACTTAGGCCTAATGACCACTGGTTCAAGATGTCTAATATGCACAGGGACTTTCATTCACCTTATTATTAATGTACTGAATATATACGTATCTGATCAATTATTATATATTAATGATTATCCCAATATTAGTTTATCTTTTTATACAAAGTTTATTTACTCTAAACAGCAATACAGACAAAATGCTACATAAACACAAAGAAAGCCATACAGCAAGAAGACGCCAGCTGGACTTGGATTTGAGGCTCATAAGCAAGACAACCCAGGATCCAGGGAGAATGAGGCATGAGGAGGGAGGGAGGATGGCTGGAGGCTGAGTATAGCTCTCTCTAACTGGTGTAAAGTATGCCTGTTTTGCGAGCAAAGGAAACGAGCATCTCAGAGCTCATCAAAGCATAAAAGTTTATAATTTTACAGCACGTGAAATACTGATATCAATATTAAAATAAAAGCAATCTTTCCATAACAATCAAAAACACAAACTACTCAAGGAAGAGACCCTGTATGAAAAACCGGGCCATTCAACGAGTGGAGGACTGTGTACCAGTGGTGGAGATGGGAAAGGGCATCCACTCAACCTTCCCTGGGTGACTAGTAATTGGACAGAGAAACGTTAGATTTGCAAAAATGTTGTAAATAAGTTCTTGTTAAGCCAATCCTTTCCTTCCAACAGTGCCACAGGGTCACCGCTTACAAAGGTGCAAATTTCTTGGCTTGTGCTTGAACTCTCTTCTCCTAATCCATTCTGTTTTGGCAGTAAATCACATGGGCCTCTGCTTGGGCTGAGTCCTGGGTATCTGATTCATTTAGAAGTTTCTGTATTACTAACAAAATCTGCTTAATCAAGAGGGCTGGCCTCCAGTCCTTGTACTCCTCGAGGATGGACAGGCACACTGTGCCCGAAAGGTACCTGTGTAGGTAAAACAGCCATGGTTCAAATTTGCATTTTGGGGGTGAGAATGGATAGGGGGTCTATGAAAAGCATCTGTAGTTTAAACAAGCTTCCTTCCCACAGAGTCCCTTTCTTGCCTGGAATGGCCACACTCCCAGTTCATGAAGTTCATCTCATCATCGGGATTTTTTGTCCGGACAGCCACCAAGCCAGATGGAGGTCCTTTCTCCAGGCAAGTCTGCCAAGGGTGATCCCAGGCAGATACAAGTTTCCTTGGGCAGCTACAGCCAGGAGAGCATGGCTGACAAGGCAGAGGAGACGGGCCTCGGAGGCTGCACTCCTTTGTCTCTGGACTTCCTTCCCAAGCCTGCTCTCCATGTATGGCCCTGATTATCTCAATATTAGTTTAATCCTACACAATTTTCTTGAGTCAACTGGCTACAATCCCACTATGTGTTAACTAAAGAGAAGCCACCTATGAATAGTCTAACATTTCTGACATTAAAAAGACACAGGGGAGAAAAGTTAGGAAGGTATGTTGTAATAGAGGAGCGTATTAAGGATAAATGGAGTGAATTTAGGTAGTTAATGATGCCAGATGAAGTTGAAAAGACCAGCCACCAAAGCCTTATATGCCACAGGGATGTGGATAACAGCAGCTACCAGTACAGAACACATAAAATGCACTACACCATGTGTTTGTACTGTGCATACATTATCCAGTTTGACTCTCATTCCATCCTTTATGAGGAAAGGACTATTATTATCTGCATTTCAAAGATGAGGAAACTAAAGCTTAGACTGTTCAAGTAAACTGCCCAAGAACACGACCATATGGGGCAGTCAGAAACTGGGCTCACAACCTTTATCTAATTCCATAGCCTATGCTTTCAACCACTATGATATTGCTAAGGAATTTGGATTTTGGCCTATAAGTAATAGAAAACAAATGAAGAATTTTAGGCCCACATTATCCCATTCTGTTTTAACATTTTGTGAGCTAAATAATGGAAAATATGATTACTATTTTATATCTGGAGAAATCAAAAAAGGATAAGGATTTAAAGCAAAAGAAACAAAGGGCTCCTATCACACCAATGGCTCAATTTCTAGCCCACGACGAATCCTGGTTTTATATGGTCAGCAAATATTACTTTTCAAACACTTGGTATGCTTTCAACAATCATACTTCTTCAAATTCAGAAATTCCGAAAGCACATTCCCAGTTAAATCCTCTTCCCAGCAGAACTTTAGCTATTTCTAGCCAAGTCGTTCCTAATATGTGATGTAAATCTGAGAAATACAAAATAACTACTGTGACAAAGGACAGAAGTCATCAACTTCTGACCCCTGTCAACTGTGTGTGTAGGATGTACAAATCCCATCTGAATGCCATAAGGAAATAATAGTATACTAAGAATTTTACATGTTAGTAACTTAATAACATTCCTTGTGTTGACTTATAATTGCTATAAAGCATTTAAGCACTCAACTTTCCAAGTTATAACCACAACATTTTATTCATGTGTGTGAGTTTGTCTCCATCAAGTTTCCTTGCAACAAAAATTTAACATCACTTCTATTATTCAGGTCAAGGCTAATCATTAAAAAGAGATTATTTTTTTATAACAGCAATATAACATGGTTGAACCAAAAATACAACCAAGATATTTCTCTGCTCACAAAGGAAAACAGTTGTATAAACTTAACTATATTCTGGTCACTTTTGTTCCCCAGATATGTCACACAGCTGGAGGGTGTGATGCTAATGCTTTCCAGAATTTTTTCATTCTGAAAAATACAGAAAAAATACAGTAACATTCTCCATAAAAGAAAAAGATAGTAGCATCCACTTTTCAGTACTTACAAATATGAGGAAGGAATAACACACAAACTTTTTTGAAGAAGGAAATTGAGGCTCAGAGAGGTAACAGAACTTTTCCAAGGTTAAAAAACTAGGAAATGGTAATCACTAGAAATTGAGCCCAGAAAAATCCTAAGTCTATAAGCTTGAATCCGTGGGAGTCTTATACATTAAAGAAAAAAATAAAGGAAAAGTGGAAGATGTAAGTGATACAAAAAAGTTCAAGGTTTATCTGAGACTTCATATATGAAAACATTGAGAAACAAGCATAAAATGTATATGGAAAGAGATAGAATGAATGTAAAGTCAAATTATAGAACAGGGATATTTGCAAAATCTATGACAAGCAAAAAAAAAATAGAGATAGAAGAGAAATTCCTCAAACTGATAAATAACATCTACAAAATACCTACAACTAACATCATACATACTGGAAAGAAAATGGATTTTTTTTCTCCCTTAAATCCAGAATAAGATGAGAATGCCCCGTTTCACTGCCCCTAGTCATCAGTGGACTAGAAGTCCTAGTTAGTGCAATCAGACAAGGTAAAACATGAGCAATTTTGAAAAGACACCTCACCAAAGATGGCAAATAAATGTATAAAATATACTCCACATCCTTTGTCATTAGGGAATTGCAAATTAACACAAAAATAAAATGCCTCTGCATATCTATCAGAATGGTTAAAATCCAAAAAATTTGATCTGAGTGTGAGGGGCGGCTTTAAAATGATGGAATCAGGCCAGAGGCATGGTTGCTACAACTACTCATTCTTCCCAAAGGAAGCCAGACCTCATGGGATCTCAGAGGAGAGCCAGCAAGGGAATCTTGGGATGACAAACACCTGGGATCTTTCTTTTTTCACCCTAACCCTTGGCAACCCGCTGATCTTTCTCAATCAGTCCATACTTTCGTCTTCTCCAGACAAAATAATTGGAATCATATGATGCATAACGTTTTTAGATAGCTTCTTTCAGTTAGTAAAATTGCATTTAAGGTTCCTCACTATGTTTCTTCATAACTTGATGGCTCATTTCTTTTTCTTGCTGAATAACATTCCATTGCCTGAATGTACCCCATTTTATGTGTCTCTGTATCTATTGAAGGATATCCCAGTGCTTCCACATTTAGGCAGTTATGAATAAAGCTGCTGTCAACATTTAAAAATTTCAAAATGGGGCAACCCCAGTGGCTCAGCAGTTTAGCACCGCCTTCAGTCTAGGGTGTGATCCTGGAGACCCAGGATCAAGTCCCGTGTTGGGCTCCCTGCATGGAGCCTGCTTCTCCCTCTGCCTGTGTCTCTGCCTCTCTCTCTCTCTCTCTCTCTCTCTCTCACTCTGTGTGTGTGTGTGTGTGTCTCATGAATAAATAAATAAAATCTATAAAAAAAATTCAAAACATTGACAATACCACTTGCTGACAAGGATGCCAAGTGACACTAATTCTCATTCAGTAGTGGTAACAGCCACTTTGGAAAACATTTTGGCAGCTTCTTACAAAGCTAAATCTAGTTTTACCATATCCAATAACTGTACTCCTAGGTATTTGCCTAAATGTAAACTTATATTCACATAAAAACCTGAGCCTGAATGTTTATAGCAGCTGTATTCATAATCACTAAAAACCAGAAGTCACCAAGAAATTCTCCGATAAGTGCATGGATAAATATACTATGATGCATCCATATAATGAAATATTAAGTGATTTTAAAAAGATATGATCTACAAAACTAAGACTATAACTATAAAACTACATGTATCAATCCTAACTAGATATTGCTAAATGAAGGAAATCAGTCTGAAAGGGCTGTGTTCAATATTCAATTATATTCCAATTCTGTCACATTCTACAAATTAAAAAACTAGTGAGATGGTAAAAATATCAGTGGTTATGGACAGAGAAAAGGTTAATAAGGGTTGACTAAGCACCAAGGGTATTTTTGGGCATTAAAACTATATATTACTGTAATGGTGGACATTTGACACTATTAATTTGTCAAAACCCATAACCTTTTGGGACACCTGGGTGGCTCAGTGGTTGAGCATCTGCCTTTGACTCAGGTAGTGATCCTGGGGTCCGGGATTGAGTCCCACATTAGGCTCCTGCACTGAGAGGGGCACTTGACAGCATGAGCACTAGGTGTTACATGCTGGCAAATCAAACTCCAATAAAAAAAATATATACAAAAAGAGAGAGAGAGAGTCTGCTTCTCCCTCTGCCTAAGTCTCTGCCTCTCTCTTTCTTTCATGAATAAAAAATAAAATCTTAAAAAAAAAACCCATAGCCTTTTATAGCAAAGAGTGAACCTCAATGTATGCACATTTTAAAAACGTTATTTAGGAGGTCAGGGATCTTAGGATAGAATAGAGAATGTAGCAAAACAATCTAACCAAATTACAAATACCTGAAACTACAGAAGGGAACAGGGGCAAAGGTGCTGACTTAAGTAACTGGAAATAGGTAGATTCTATAAAATAGAGGCAAAACAAAACAAAATAATCAGTCATGTAGCTGGAATAAAACTTTGAAATGATGCAATGAAAATGGCACTTTATTAGCTATAGAGAACAAACTGATGGTTACCATAGGGGAGGTGGGTGGGAGGATGGGTGAAATAGGGGACAGGGATTAAGGAGGGCACTTGCGATGAGACCTGGCTGTTGGATGTTAGTGATGAATCACTAAACTCTACTACATAAAACTAATATTGCACTCTGTTAACTAACTAGAATCTAAATAAAAACTTGAAAAAAATGGCACTTTACCTCTGTTATCTTCTTCCCAAATCGCATTAACTCCATCTAATCATGTGAAAAACAGAGAAATCCCAACTGGGGGGCATTCTACAAAATACCTGAACAGTACTCCTCAAAACTGTCAAGGTCATCAAAAACTAGGGAAGTCTGAGAAACTTACACAGCACAGAGGAGTTTAAAGAGACATGACAATTAAATGTAATATGGTATCCTGGATGGTACTCTGGAATAGAAAAATAACATTAGAAAAAATAACTAAGCGTAGCTGAATAAAACATTGGCTTTAGTTAATAACAAGGTATCAGTGTGGGTTCATTAATTGTGACAAATATACCATACTAATGCAAAATGTTAATAACAAGGGAAATGGGGCAGGAAGGATGAGGGTAATATGGGAGCTTTCTGCACTATCTTCACAATTGTTCTGTAAATCTAAAGCTATTATAAAACTGAAAGTTTATATTTTAAAATACCAATATAAGATCAGTGGTTCTAGGGATCCCTGGGTGGCGCAGCGGTTTGGCGCCTGCCTTTGGCCCAGGGCGCGTTCCTGGAGACCCGGGATCGAATCCCACATCAGGCTCCCGGTACATGGAGCCTGCTTCTCCCTCTGCCTGTGTCTCTGCCTCTCTCTCTCTCTCTCTGTCTCTCTCTCACTATCATAAATAAATAATAAAAAAAAAATTAAAAAAAAAAAAACAAAAAAAAGATCAGTGGTTCTAAAATGTGAAAAACTACAAATTAAAAAGAAGAAAACAAACAACTCAAGAATAAGCAAAGGCTATGAGCAGGATGGTCTCAGAAGAAATCAAAATGACCATAAAACTTAAACAAACAACCCTCCCCCACCAATAAAGGCATTGACCTTATCAGTGAACAAAGGAAACAGAAATTAAAACATGATATTTATTTATTTGTTTATTTATTTATTTATTTAAAAATTTTATTTATTTATTCATGAGAGACACACACAGAGAGAGGGGGGCAGAGACATAGGCAGAGGCAGAGGCAGGCTCCATGCAGGGAGCCTGATGTGGGACTCGATCCTGGGACTCCAGGATCATGCCCTGGGCTGAAAGCAGGCCCTAAGCTGCTGAGCCACCCAGGGATCCCTGACACTCTTTTTAAAACATTAGTTTAACCTATATTTAAAAAAGTAGAAACATGCAGTGTTTACAAGGATGCAGCAAAATGGACATATTGCTGACAGAAGCACGAATTGCTAAAACTTTTTGCAAAGTAAAGTGGCAATATCTGTTGCAATAAGGAATGCATATACACCTCTAATCAGTAATTATACTTTGGGAAATCTATCCTACAGCAATAAAAGAACCCGAATGAAAAGATATAAGAGTCTTCATTAGAAAATTGTAATATTGTAAAACTGTAATATTGTAAAACAGTATTTTTAGTGGTGAAAAATTAGAAACAATCCCAACGTCCATCAATAGGATAATGATTAAATGAATTATACTATATCCATACTGTAGAATAGTATGCAGCTATTCAAGAATACAACATATACCTACTAATCAGAGAGATGCTATGATGTAATTTTAAGGGTAAAAAAAATTTCAGAAGAATATATACAATGTTAAAGTATTTTTAAGACCCTCTGTATGTACCTCTACATTTAAATCTTTTTGGAAAACATCCCTCACTGTTATCAGTTAGCACAGGGCAGTGAAATGCAGCTTTAGATTTAATTTCTTGTGACTCTTCATATATATTTATACTAAAGTTAAAATAAAATAAACTTCAAACATGATTGTCATATGTTGCACTTTACTGTGTTCAGAAAAAAATGAATGCCAGAGCTTCAGAAAGGACTCCCATGATCACTGTCTGGAAGCACCACTAAACACAGTAAAATGAGAAGATATTCTCCATGGGACCACAGTAACCCACTTTCTGCATCAAGAGAAAATGCACCAAGTCATTTATCTTCATCGGTGACCTACCTGAGAGACATGAACCCAGTATGTCTACATTTGCCTCTATGTGGGTGCAATTGCTAACTTTCTAGAAGTTAGGGAAAGGGTGTAAATTGACTACGACAATTCAGAGAAACAGCATTTTTGAAAATTAAATGAAGTCCAGAATATATGAGTATCAAATCATACACAGGAGAACCAAAACCAGTAATTTCAGTTCAGGTGACATCAATAAGCATGGGTGATGTCTGAAACCAGAAGTCTAGTCAGCAAGAATTGGAAGATAAAATAAATAGATATAAACCCAAATGGGTAACTCTAGAAAGAAAAAGCCAGAAAAGAGAAAACTAGCAGAACATTTATAAGCAGCTTTGTTTCTTCTATACTCAGTAGCCAAAGCTTCATTCAGCAACACAGATGCAAGGTGGTGTCTAGAGCCACTCAACCCAACCAGTCAATATTTAGCTATAGTTAAAATCATATATTGTTTGGCACAAAGCAATGTCAATAAATGTTTTGAAGGAAACAGGGGGAAAAGGAGAAACAGAACAAGGCAATTAGAAGTAAAGTAAATGATGAGAATTTTCTTTCTTTCTTTTTAATATTTTATTTATTTATGAGAGACAAGAAAGAGAGGCAGAGACATAGGCAGAGAGAGAAGCAGGCTCCACGCAGGGAGTCTGATGTGGGACTCGATCCTGGAACCCTGGGATCACACCCTGAGCCAAAGGCAGATGCTCAACCACTGAGCCACCCAGGCGTCCCGAGAATTTTCAATACAGAAATAGCTAGTCTTAAATTTGAAAGACTATTTAAAGGAAGAATTTCTAGAGTTATTGTGAAGTTGAAAGAACAACCAAAATAAACAACAGTTTTTTTAGCCATCCTTGATCTTGCAAATGGAAGGAAAAGATATCCCAGTCAGAGTAAAACTCCAAATGTGAGTTTTATAAGAAAGCTTGATATACATCAGCTGGACCCATAGTAACTTTTCTAGACAAGTGGATGAAAGAGAACATACTACAAGAAGCAAAGCACAGAGGACTTTACATACCAAATACAGATATCAGTGTATTTCAGATTAGAGCTTCAGAAACATTATGAAGACAGCAAGCAAGTCAGGCCGCACACATAGCAAAATTATAGTGATTTCTTTTGTAGCCACGCCTGTCACATAAGGGGTATATGAATATTAACTCCAAAAGATCTCATGGAGGAGCATAAAACATTTTAAAAGCCTTACTTATACCCAAGGCATCTGCTTCAGCAAAAATAAGAAAGAGTATTAAAGAATAAACTGTGGCCAAACAAAAGAAAACTAATATTTAAAGATTTGCAAATCTGTCTACTCTGACTTAAAAGACACTTTGTTTCTTTTTTTAAAAAGATTTATTTATTTGGGATCCCTGGGTGGCGCAGCGGTTTGGCGCCTGCCTTTGGCCCAGGGCGCGATCCTGGAGACCCGGGATCGAATCCCACGTCCAGCTCCCGGTGCATGGAGCCTGCTTCTCCCTCTGCCTGTGTCTCTGCCTCTCTCTCTCTCTCTGTGTGACTATCATAAATAAATAAATTAATAAATTAAAAAAAAGATTTATTTATTTGAGAGAGTGCAAGAATGGGAGGAGGGGCAGAGTCTCAGTCAGACTCCCCGCTGAGCACAGTGCCCAAGGTGGGGCTCTACCACACAACCCTGAGATCATGACCTGAGCCAAAATCAAGAATCGGGTCTCCTAACCAACTGAGCCACCTAGGTGCCCTAAAACACTTTGTTTCTTGTCAGGGAGGCCCTGAAATGCTCCTGAAAAAAAAAATATTGTTCCTCCAGAAACTTTAAGTCTCCCTCAGCAAGACAGTTTGGAGACAAAAGGGTGTGAAGAAGATAGATTAATGGAAATAGTGCTGGCACAGGAATCAGGAAGTTGGGTTCTGGTCACGGCTCTGCCTCTGAATCACTGTGGGACCCTGAAGTCTTTGACAAATTCTCTGTAACATGAGAGAAGTAAAAGTATTCCATTGCAATAGTCCATGTCCTATAACTGAACTGTGTTTTTGCTTTACTTTAAATGGAAACTTGCTTATACCTATGGTTCTGAGTTTGAGCCAGTTTTCTCATTTTGCTTCTGAAAATAAGCCTATAGTCAATTTTAGCCAATTGTTTTTATTACACATTTTCATATTTTATTTAATTTTTTTAATTTTAAAAATTTATTCATAAGAGACACAGAGAGAAAGGCAGAGACAGGGAGCCTGATGTGAGAGGGAGACAGGACCCTGGGATTACTACCTGAGTCAAAGGCAGATGCTCAACCGCTGAGCCACCCAGGGGACCCTCTCATAATACTTCAAATCCTCACCTAGAACTGTAGTGGTCTAGGCCAGTGATTAAAAAACTTGTTTTGAGATAATGAACCCATTGGTCACCAAGTTTATTACAAAGGAGGCTGATGTACAAAATAGAAAAGGAGAGCTGCTTTGTTGAAGACAAGGCAGGGACATGGGGAATGAAAGGGAGGAAGGGCAGAGTTCTCTTCGACATTCCCAGTGCACTTTTTCAAAGACCCTTGAGTATTTCCACTGAGACCCCAAGAAAGTCAGTGTCTGGGACAATTTATCTCAAAGGACTAATGCAGGCAATACATATTTGGAAACAAAGGTTGAGGAATACAATTCCATTTAAACTACTGCCAAACCTCCATTTCTACAGTACAAAAACTAACATCATTTGGCCTTCACTCGGTGTGAACACAAATGCAAATGAGGGCACTAAAAGGTCACTACAGCACTCTGTGATAAAGCAGGTTTCGAGGGGATCCAAAATATAGCCAAGTGAATTTTCTCAGAATACTATCAAAATGGAAATACAAATAAAAAAAAAAAATTTGTATTCCAAAGGTATTAACTAGTAACAGGAAAACATGGAAGGATAAAACTCGCCAGGAAAGGTAAACATAGCTAAAATTAGAATGTTGTAATATTAAAATGATGGCAAATCATTTATAATTTTAAAAAATACAAGTATTAAAAATAGCTATAATAATTTTTAATGAATACACAGTGTAAAAAATGTAAATTGTAACATCAATAACATAAAATGTATGTAGGGGCAGAGTAAAAACAAAGGATTTTATGTGCATTTGAAGTTAAATTATTAGTTTAAAATAAAGGATTACAAACACATTTATATAAAGCTCATAGTAACCACAAAGCAAAAAAGCTATAATACACAAAAGAGAAAGAAATCAAACCATACCACTATAAGAAAAAAAAAAAAAGAAAATCATCAAATCACTGAAGAGAACAAGAGATGAATAAAGGAACTGAGTTATAAAACAGCCAGAAAATTATTAGCAAAATGGCAATAATAAGTCTATACTTATTAATAATAACTTCAAATGTAAATGGACTAAATTCTTCAATTAAAAGACACAAGTGGCCAAATGATAAAAAACTATATGCTTTGTGCAAGAAAATCAATTCAAATGTAAGAAAGCACATAGAATAAAAGTAAAGGTATAGAAAAAGACATTCCACACAAATGGAAATCAGAAGAACTCAGTGGTAGCTATACTGATACCAGACAAAATAGACTCTACGCCAAAGAATGTAACAAGAGACAAAGAAAGTCATTATATAACAATAAAGGAGTCAATTCATCAAAAGGATATAACATTCATATATATATTTATGCATGCAAAATAGGAACTCCTAAATACATAAAGAAAATATTAAAAGATCCAAAGACAAATGGCAATACAATAAAGCAGGAGACTTTAATACCCCACATTCAACATTGAATAGATCATCCAGGTAGAAAATCAGTAAGGGAAAAAAAAAAAGAAAATCAATAAGGAAACATTAAATTTAAATTATATATGACTGAACAGACATATATAGACTATTCCAGGGGCACCTGGGTGGCTCAGTCAGTTAGGTGACTGGCTCTGGATTTTGGCTCAGTTCATATTCTCAAGGTCGTGAGATTGAGCCCCACATCAGGCTCCATGCTGAGCATGGAGGCTGCTTGAGATTCTCTCTCCCCCCCTTGGCCCTCCCTACTCTCTCTCTCTCTTAAGAGAAAAGAAAAAAAAGAAAAGAAAAGAAAAAAGAAAATTCCATTAGATTCCAATACACTTTCTTTTCAAATACATATGGGACATTCTCCAGAATAGATCATATGTTAGACAACAAAACAAGTCTCAATAAATTTAAGGTTGAAGTCATATCAAGCATCTTTTCCAACCACAATGGTGTGAAACTATCAATTAGATATAAGGCTAAAACTGAACAATTCACAAACATGTGGACAATTCACAATCCATGGGTCAAAGAAAAAAAAACAAGAGAGATCAAAAAATATTTGAAACCAATGAAATGGAAATAAAACATACCAAAGTCTAAGGGATGCATAAAAACTTTTAAAATAATAAACAAAACAGACAAATGTTTAGGTAAACTAAAGCAAGAAAAAAAAGGACGCAAATAAAATTATAAATCAAAGTGTAAACATTACAACTAATACCACACAAATACAAAGAATCATAAGACACTACTGTAAACAACTATACACCAACAATTTGGACAACCTAAAAGAAATGGATATACCCTGAAAATAATACAATCTACCAATACTGAAACATGAAGAAATAGAAATTCTGAATAGGCCAAATTACTAGTAAGGAGATTGAATCAGTAATCAAAAAACTCCCAACAAAGAAAAATCCAGGACCAATGGCTTCACTGGTGAATTATAGCAAATATTTCAGAGAAATGATACCAATACTTCTAAAACTCTTTCAAAAAAACAGAAGAGAAGACTTCCAAACTCATTATATGAGGCCAACATTACCCTGATACCAAAGTTAGACAAGAAATGTGCAAGAAAAGAAGACTGTAGACCAATATCCCTGATGAATATAGATGTAATAATTCTCCATATTTAATGTAATAATGTATTTAGTGTTATAATTCTCTGTATTTAGTCTCAAAATAAATGTAGAGGGTAATATGATAAGTAAAATAATAAGACAAAGATAAATACATATGATACTACTTATATGTGGAAACTAAAAAACAAAACAGAAACAAAAAGAGACAGAATTATAAACACAGAGAGCAAGTGGTGGTTGCAAGGGGAGGGGGGATAAATAGTACCACATAGGGAATATGGTCAATAATATTATAATAATGTTGTATGGTGATGGATGGTAACTACACTTATGGTGAGAATAGTGTAACATATGGAACTCTCAAATTGCTATGTTGTACACCGAAATGAATGTACATTGTATGCCAATTATAATTCAATTTTTAAAAAGAGGGAGAGTAGAACAAGATGAGGATAGAAAGCCAGATAAAAACTCTTCAGCAAAATATTAGCAAACAAATTAAACAGTACATTACAGAGATCATACACCATGAACAAGTGGAATTAATTTCAGGGATGAAAGTTCAACATCTGTAAATCAATTATATGATGCAGTGCATTAACAAAATAAGGGATAAAAAATCATATGATCATCTCAATAGCTGAAGAAAAAGCATTTGGCAACATTCAATATCCATTTATAATAAACAAACTCAGCAAAGTGGGTATAAAGGCAATATACTTCAACACAGTTAAAATTATATAGAATAAGCCATGGCTAATATTATACCCACTGATCTAAAGCTGAAAGCTTTTCCTCTAAGATCAGGAACAAAACAGGGATGCTCACTCTTGCCATTTTCATTCAACAGAGTGCTGGAAGTCCTAGACAGAGCAGTTAGACAAGAAAGGCATCCAAATGGAAAGAAAGTAGTAAAATTGTCTCTATTTGTAGATAGTATTATATATAGAAAGCCCTGAAGACTCCACAAAAAAAAAAAAAAAAAAAAACAACTGTTAGAATCAATCAATGAATTCAGTAATATTGCAGGGCACAAAAGCAATATACAAAAACCAATCATGTTTTTATACACCAACAATAAACTAACAGAAGGAAAAATTAAGAAAACACTCCAATTTACAACTGTATCAAGAAGAATAAAATACATAGGAATAAATTTAACTATGAGGAGAAATACCTATATACTGAAAACTCTTCAGATATTGATAAAAGAAATTAAAGAAGACACAAATAAATGGAAAGATATTCCACATTCATGGATTGAAACAATTGATATTGTTAAAATGTATCTACTATCCAGTGCAATCTACAGAATCAACACAATCCCTGACAAAATTTCAATGAGATTTTTCACAGAAATGAAAAGAACAATCCTAAAATTTGTATGGAACCACAAAAGACCCCAAATGGACAAAGCAATCTTAAGAAAGAAAAACTAAGCTAGAGGCATCACACTTCCTGATTTCAAACTATATTACAAAGTTATAGATCAAAACAGTGTGGTATTGGTATAAAAACAGACACAGATCAAAAGAACATAATAGAGAGCCCAGAAATAGGTCAATTAATTTAAAACAAAGGGATAAAAAATATACCATAGAAAATGGATAGTCTCTTAAAAAACGGTGTTGGGAAAACTGGATATCCACATGCAAAAGAATGAAACTGGACCTCTATCTTATACCATACATAAAAATTTACTCACAACTTGAGCAGAAGATCTGAAATCATAAAACATCTAGAAGAAAACAGAGAAGGTGAACTCCTTGATGCCAGTCTTAGCAATGAATTTTTGGATTTGATACCATAAGCAAAGGAAACAAAACCACAAATAAACAAGTGGGACTACATTTAACTAAAAAGTTTGTGCGCAGCAAAAGAAACCATCAACAAAATGAAAAGGCTACCTATAGAATGGGAGAAAGTATTTGCAAATCACATATCTGAAATTAGGCTAATATCCAAAATCTAACAGGAACTTATGTAACTCGATAGCAACAAAACATACAACCCGATTAAAAAATGGACAAGAACTTGAATAGATATTTTTCTAAAAAAAAAAAAATACAGATGACCAACAGGTCACGAAAAGGTGCTCAACATCACTAATAATTAGGGAAATTAAATTGCAATGAGATATCAGCTCACACCTCTTAGAGGGGCTATCACCAAAAAGACAAGAAATAACAAACGCTAGTGAGGATGTGGAGAAGAGGGGAACTTTGTTCACTGTTAATGGGCATGTGAATTGATATGGCCACTACGGAAAACACTATGGAGGTTCCTCAAGAAATAAAATATAACTACCACATGATCTAGCAATCCCATTTCTAGGTATATAACCAAAGGTAATGAAACCATTATCTCAAAGAGATAATGAGTACTGCCATATTCATTGCAGCATTACTTATAATAAGCCATAGAAACAACGTATGTTTCTGGCCATGGTTGAATGGTTAAAGAAAATGTAGTTTGCTAATATTAGCAAACTATTACCTGTATAAACAGGAAATCGTACCATGTGCAAAAACACAGATGGACTTTGAGGGCATTGTGCTAAGTGAAATAAGCCAGACAAAGACAAATACTTCATGGTATCACTTACAATGAAATCTAAAAAAAAAAAAAAAAAAGTCAAACTCCTAGGAACACAGAGTATAAAAGCACTTGCCAGGGCTTGGGGGCTGGGGGAAATAAGGAAAGATTGGTAGAAGTGTAATACAAACTTTCCGTTACAAGATGAATAAGATATGAAGATGTGACATATAACACAGTGATTTTTTTTTTATGGAAACTAAGTGAAATGATTTTATTTTTTTTTTCATTATATAATTTTCTTATTTTAATAATAAATTTATGTTTTATTGGTGTTCAATTTACCAACATATAGAATAACACCCAGTGTTCATCCCGTCAAGTGCCCCCCTCAGTGCCTGTCACCATTCACCCCCACCCCCCCCTCCCCTTCCACCACCCCTAGTTAATTTCCCAGAGTTAGGAGTCTTTATGTTCTGTCTCCCTTTCTGATATTTTCTACTCATTTCTTCTCCCTTCCCTTCTATTCCCTTTCACTATTATTTATATTCCCCAAATGAATGAGAACATATGTTTGTCCTTCTCCAATTGACTTATTTCACTCAGCATAATACCCTCCAGAACCACGTTGAAGCAAATGGTGGGTATTTGTCATTTCTAATGGCTGAGTAATATTCCATTGTATACGTAAACCACATCTTCTTTATCCATTCATCTTTCGATGGACACCGAGGCTCCTTCCACAGTTTGGCTATTGTGAACATTGCTGCTATAAACATTGGGGTGCAGGTGTCCTGGCGTTTCATTGCATCTGTATCTTTGGGGTAAATCTCCAACAGTGCAATTGCTGGGTCGAAGGGCAGATCCATTTTTAACTCTTTGAGGAACCTCCACACAGTTTTCCAGAGTGGCTGCACCAGTTCACATTCCCACCAACAGTGTAAGAGGGTTCCCTTTTCTCCGCATCCTCTCCAACATTTGTGGTTTCCTGCCTTGTTAATGTTCCCCATTCTCACTGGTGTGAGGTGGGATCTCATTGTGGTTTTGATTTGTATTTCCCTGATGGCAAGTGATGCGGAGCATTTTCTCATGTGCATGTTGGCCATGTCTATGTCTTCCTCTGTGAGATTTCTGTGTTCATGTCTTTTGCCCATTTCATGATTGGATTGTTTGTTTCTTTGGTAACACAGTGATCTTAATTGATGACCCTGTATTGTATAAATGGATGTGCTAAGAGTAGAGCTTCATATACACACACAAAAAGGTCAATATATAAGGCAATGGGTGCGTTAATTAACTTGATGGAGGTAATGTTTTTACAAAGTATATACATCAAATCATCAAGATGTACACTTTGAATATATTACTATTTTATTTTTCAGTTATACCTCAATGAAAAGAGTAGAAAAAAACTATTAGAATTTCAGTTCCAGAAGAATAAACCTTTCATCCTCTAGAGTTCTTCTAACTTCTCTCCTATTAAAACTGATTTCAGGAAGGGCAATGCAGTCTTAGTTTTCCTTCCCAGAACTCTGTAAGTTATGTATCATATCTTTGAAAAGTCATTTAACTTTGGAAGTGAAGAATGAATAACTGGCACTGACTTTAAGGACAAGTACGTCAGGAGCCCATTGCTGCCCAATCTGACTACTGGCATTCAGCCATGGCTGGACCTTTATGGCAACCAGAATAATTGTTCCTTACCCTACCAGAGGCCTATTTACAGGACTCAATTTTTTGAAGGTTTGTTTGGTGGGAAGCAGAAAAGACCTAAATGAAAGTCGAAATACGGGATAGGCCCATGGATTTCTCTGAACCATAGGAAGAGACAGGCGGTAAGCCAGTGATTCTCAAAAGCACAGGAGGATATCTAAATAAAGAATTTTTTCATTCAACCCAAATTTATGGAGTATTTACTATGAAATGACCATGGGAATACAAGAGTGAAAAGCTGCAGGTTTCTGTCACAGGTAGGAAGAGGAATAGCACATAAATAAGTTCTAGATCTTAACAAGTGCTATGAAATAAATAAAGCAATGTGGTAAATGGGAACAATTTTCAATAGAATAGAAAGGGAAGACCTCCATAAGGAGGGATATCTGAACTGATACGGAAGGATGCAGATGGAATGAGGAGAAATACGTGTGCAGAAGCAGCAAGAACAAAAACCCTAAGGGCAGGAGAAATCTTGGCACCTGTTGGACATAGTCAGGCAGTGTGGGGAGAGCTTACTGAGAGCAGGTGGTACTAGGTGAGGGGCCAGCTTCTCCTCAGCACTGCAGAGGCATGGATTCTATCCTCAGAGATATGGGAACTCTCTAGAGGATTTTTGACAAAAAAGAGCCTTGATCTTATTTACTGTTTTCACATATTACTCTGCTGTGGAAGGAGCATGGCAAGAGTGGGGAAAGGGTGGTTAGAATGGAGATTACAGGGCAGCCCCGATGGCCCTTCAGCCCAGGGCCTGATCCTAGCCAGGATCAGGCCCCCCGTCGGGTTCCCTACATGGAAGCCCGCTTCTCCCTCTGCCTGTGTCTCTGCCTCTCTCTCTCTGTCATGAATAGATAAAATAAAATCTTTAAAAAAAAATGGAGATTACAATTCTTTTGCAGTTATCCAGGAAGGAGATGATGGTGTTCTAGAACCAGGAGTAGTAGTGAATTATAGGAGACAAGTATATAGTTTGAAAGTTTATTTTGGAAACAGAACTACAGAATTGCTTTTGGTTGGTTATGGAAGAGGAAAAGCACAGTCAAGAATGACTCACAGGCTGGGGCACCTTGGACGCCTGCGTGGCTCAGTCAGTTAAGCATCTGACTCTTCATTTCAGCTCAAGTCATTATCTCAGGGTCATGAGATTGAGCCCCACATGGAGCTCCCCGCTGAGCAAGGAGTCTGCTTCTGCTTGAGGATTCTCCCTCTGCCTGTATCTTTGCTCATGCACACATTCTCTCTCTCTCTCTCTCTCTCTCTCTCTCTTTCTCTCTCTCTCTCTCTCTCATAGATAAATCTTAAAAAAAAAAAAAAATGACTCCAAGGCTTTGGTATAAGTGATTGACTGCATAATGGAATTTGAATGGGAAGTGAGAGAGAAGTTGGTACACTGGGAACATAACTTGAGATGCTGATTAATGTCACCCAGACATCAGCTAGAGGTTCCCTAATTTCTGAGATCTAGACAGTACGTCCTTCAACCCTCAGTTCTATAACATGAGGAGGACTAGAACTCAAGATTTCTTTTTTTTTTTTCCACAAGGGCTTAGAATTTCACCATGATCCTGTGTTTCTGCCTCCTGTGTCCTTACCTCCTACCTCCATTCACCCCTGTCATCACTTCAACTTCTTTCTTCTTTTGTTTTTAAAATATATGTTTATTTCCTTGTTTGGTATATTTATTCATAACAAAATTAATAGCATTGTATGTAATACAACAAGGTTGGCATACTGATTTCAACAAAGCACAATTAATTGTAAGTGATGTCATACAATACCTCATTCTGGGGAAAAAACAAAGGTAATCAGGACAATACTATTATGCTTAATACTTTTTAGAAACGGTTGTGTAGTATTTGGAATTGTATAAACTTTTATGCTTGTCAAACCAATGGTACATTTTCTAAATGATTCAGGTTTTCACCAGAGTCCCTGTCACTGAAGTCACAATGTTCTTAGAACATATAATGTAGAAAAACATCTCTGATGTCATTCTAAACCTAATTATTTTCAAATGGGACTAGAAAGGTACCAAGTTCTTTATTTCATGCATTCCAGTGCCAGTGACGATCACTCTTGCATCAAGGTCTTCATATTACTGTGAACAATTTCTTCCCAATAAAAGCAGTGACTCATGACAGCTCCTGATAGGAAGCATGTCCTGTTATAATTTCTGCTTCATCTCCCCTGCTGCAGAATCAGCCAGAGGCCCAGGAAACAGGACATCCCAGTTTCTCACAACAGACCTATGGTGTTCCTGTTGATAGTTACCTCTCTCTTATAAGTTCACAAAAGAAATCTACTCATATCCACTCCACTCAGTGTCCTCTGGATCTTTAACTCACTTCAATGAGGATCTAAGGCATCAGTGCAATCATAACCAGATACATAACCTGTTTAAAATGTCTACAAATTTTAAGTAAAAGTATATAAAAACTATCTTAAAGGGGATTAAAAATCATTAGATTACATTTTATTTTTACTAAAAAATATTTATTTAACACCTATAATAAATCAGAAACTCTATGTTGCTAAGGATAATGAACTACAAATGGACACATGTGCTACATCAGACAGCTAAAGGGTTTCAGGGTCTTTGAATTTTCTTTTGTTCTGGATTTTGGTTTTTACATTGTTTAACTGAGATATAATTAACAAATAATATCATATTAGTTTCAAGAGTACAATATAATAATTCAATATTTGTATACACAGTGAAATGATCAGCACAAAACCATCTGTCACCTTACAAAGTTGTCAAAAAAAGTTCTTTTCTGCCAATGAGAAAGAACTATTTTAAGATTTACTCTCTTGGAAATTTCAAATAGGTACTACAATATTATTAACTATAGACACCATGCTGTACATTACATACCCATGACTTATTTACTTTATTACAGCTGGAAATTTGTACCTCTTGATGCTCCTCCCCACCACCCATTTCACTTGCCCTCCAGCTCTTTTCCCCACTGGCAACCACCATTCTATTCTCTGTATCTATGAGTTTTGTGGGGGTTGTTTTTTTTTTGGTGTTATGTTTTGTTTTTTAATTCTTTTGAGTATAGTTGACACATTTCATTAGTTTCAAGTATACAATATAGTGATTCTATAGGTTTACACTTCATGATACATTCACCACAAGTATAGCTACCATCCGTCACCATACAACACTAATACAATTTAACTATTTATTCCCTATGCTGTACCTTTTATTCCCATGATTTACTCATTCATAACTGGATGAGTTTGTTCTCTGTATTTATAGGTGTCATTCTGCCTTTTATTTGCTTATTCATTTTCTTTTTTAGATTCCATATATAAGTGAAATCACATGGTATTTGTCTTTTTCTGACTGATTTCACTTGGCATGATACCCTCTAAGTCCATCTATGTTGTCGCAAATGGCACGGTCTCTTCCTTTTGTAAGGCTGAGTAATATTAATCAAGTAAGAGGCCAAAGTTTTGAGGATTTTTGAGCTTTTGTAACAATATGGAAGTAATTTTTCAACTGGAAACAGTCAAGACATTATAGGTTAATACCGAAGAATATATATGTTGCTGACAGTGGCACTTGAGACTTTGGTATATTTTTCACTTTCCTGAGTGAAACTAAACTACTATTTCTCAGATGCAAGGAGTATCTTTTCCTTCCTCTTTTTTTTTAATATTATTTTTTTTAATTTTTTTTATTTATTTATGATAGTCACAGAGAGAGAGAGAGAGAGAGAGAGAGAGAGGCAGAGGGAGAAGCAGGCTCCATGCACCGGGAGCCCGACGTGGGATTCGATCCCGGGTCTCCAGGATCGCGCCCTGGGCCAAAGGCAGGCGCCAAACCACTGCGCCACCCAGGGATCCCCCTTTTCCTTCCTCTTAAACTCTTTCTGATCAGGATTGTTCCATAACCTTGAATCCCATGGATTCTCAATAGTAAGTATTAATTAAAGAGAGAGAACCAATAGTGGCTACATTGGTAGTAACACCATTAATATATTAAACTTATTTGGAACTCAATGAAATTTTATTGTTTTTGCAGACATTCTTTAATAATGTCCCTTTAAGCTAGGGCTGCAGGAACCAAACTACTCTGACATAGAATTTGTGGAAATTGTACTTAATTTGGAGGAATAAACTATTACAATACTAACCAATTCGAGGGTACTTTTCAGTTCCCAATATTTTGCCTATAGTAAGTAAGAGTTGATTATACACGTGATTTGAATCTAATAAGTGAAGTTTTGTGAGTAAGCAAAGTTTTGAGTTTTATTATTGTGGAGACAATGGAATGACATTTAGTTAAAAAGAAAAGTACTCTACATTTTATGAACAGGGTAGATTCTGCTGAAGCACCAACACATTGCTCTAAAGACAGTTCCACATTGCCATCAACTTCCTTTTTTGGAGAGAAGAAAGGAAGCCAATTTTAAGCCTCTGTCTCTTTAAAACAAACTATGAGGTGATGAACTATGTGGTACTTTTGATTATATGTTGAAACTGCTCTGAGTCCCCGAAATCCAAGAGAATTTTGTACTGTTTTTGATAGTGCCTTCACCTAATTACATTTCTGCTATATACAAAGCTATAGTAATTAACAGACTATTTTGATTACTATAGCTTTGTAATATAGTTTGAAACCAGATATTGTGATGTTTCTAGCTTTGTTATTTCTCAAGATTGCTTTGGCTATTTGGGGGTCTTTCATAGTTCCATACAAATTTTAAGAATGTTTGTTCAATTTCTGTGAATAATGCCATAAGGATTTTTATAGAAATGGCACTGAATCTGTAGATTGCTTTGAACAGTATGGACACCTTAACAATATTAATTCTTCCAATCCATGAGTATGGACTATATTTTCACTTATTTGTGTATTATTTAACTTCTTTCAGTAAAGTATAATGTATTTCACTAATGTATTAATGTAAAATACATCCATTTCTTCTAGGTTGTCCAATTTGCTGGCATATAATTATTCACAGTGGTCTTATAATCCTTTGTATTTCTGTGGTATCAGTTGTAATTTCTTCTCCCCCATTTTGTGTTTTATTTATTTGAGCCCTCTCTTTTTTTCTTGGTAGAGCTAGCTAAACATTTGTCAATTTAGTTTATCTTTTCAAAGAACCAGTTCTTAGTTTCATTGATCTTTTGATACTGTCTTTTAATTCCTATTTCATTTATTTCCACTCTGATCTTTGTTATTTCCTTCCTTCAACTAACGTTGGTTTTTCTTTTGTCTTCTTTTTCTAGTCCCATGAAGTATAAAGTTATATTGCTTATTTGAGATTGTTCTTATTTCTTGAGACAGACCTATATTGCTATGAACTTCCCTCACAGAACTGCTTTTGCTTCATTCCACAGATTTTAGTAGGTTGTATTTCCATTTTCATGTGTCTTAAGGTATTTTTTTATTTCTTTGCTCATGCATTGGTTGTTCAGTAGCATGTTATTTAATCTCCACATATTTGTGATTGTTCCAGTTTTCTTTTTATAACTGATTTCTAGTTTCATACTATTGTGAAAAGATGCTTGGTATGATTTCAGTCTTCTTAAGTGTAATGAGACTTGTTTTGTGGCCTAACATACGATCTATCCTGGAGAATGTTCTATGTGCACTTACGAATGTGTATTCTGTTGTTTTTGGATGGAATGTTCTATATGCATTTATTAAGTCCATCTGGTCTAATGTTCATTTAAGACTGATATTTCCTTATTGATTTTCTGTGTAGATGATCTATCCACTAATATAATTGGCATATTAAAGTTACCAGGGTCTTTGTTTTATCATTCCAGCTGCAAGAGGAATCAAACATACTCACATTAGCCCGGGTCTCCAATAAGTCTTTAAAAAAAAAAAAAAGATAAGGAAATGCCTAATAGAAGCATTATCTGTAGCCCAGCATTTCAAGTTAAGTTCATATTAAATGAGAGAATATTTTTTAAAGTCCCTGTGCATTACTCCCTGCAATGTAGGTTCTGAAAGAATGTCAGTCAACCTGTCCCTTCATTTGTTTGGTGTACATTCAAAGCAAGTCTTAGTGTCCTTCTACACTGGGGTCCTACAAGTGAATTAAGCCCTAATGCCTAAAAGCATCCATTGGATTGAATGAATTAATTACTTTCTCATGCATCCAGAAAGGAACTACCAAGGTATTACTTTTGGGAGACTTGAAAAGACAACCATTCAGCTCATGATCAGAAAGGCTTACTTCTCTCTCACAAACCTAAACTGGTTAAGAAAGACTGAAGAACAGTATCACTTTTCCCTTCTATTTTTAAAAGCAAGGTTAAATTGGGGGAAAGATCTAATTTGGTAAAGTCACAGACCCTAGAACAACAAAAAATAAACTAGAAGCCAGAGTGTCTATGGAGAACTAAGGACTCAAAAGAGAAAAGTTAGACTCACTAAAGGTGAGTGTCCTAAGGAAAACAGAACTATGCAGAGGCCAGAGCCAAGGAAACACCAGTTAGACTAAAATCAAATACAGTACAGCTGAAACCAAGACAAATGCATCCATTCAAGGAAAAGGACCAGAAAAGCCTAGAAAATATTATGCTTCTCTGTACTCCTCAGAGGGCCCCAAAACATCTAAGATATATTGCTACATACTCACATATCCTACAATGTTCTAATCACACAAACGGAATAAGGTGTGCCACAAAAAAAAATCTCAAGGCTGAGAAGTCACCCAGATGAGAAAGGTTTATGTCAGAAGTTAATTTAAAATTCTATAAAGGGATTGAAACCATTTTTTTCTAATTGCTCAGTATATCTTTCCCAGAAAGGAAATTACCTAACTCAAGGACACAGAAACTCATCATGGCCTTTTTTAAAGATGACAAAGACATGACAAAAGTTGTAGAGACACATTAACATTTCTTAAGTAAACATACAATTGTTTACCTCTATATAGTTCAAGTGTGTGGACTGCACAGGCAGTAATTCATAATATACATCTATCATTATCAGCAAAGTTTTACCACAAGTCAACTTTACGCAAGTGATGTAAAATTAGATTTATATTTAATGTACTATTGTAAATTGCACCAATTGCCAGTGTTAACACTGGCAGCATCCGATGCCAAAAAAGCTTTTAAATGCCTGAAAAGAGCATGCTTTCCAAAACTGTTAGGAAAAATAAATAAATAAAAGGAATTGGGAACAAAAAGATAAAAAGAACCTCCTTGTCACTTAATATTCTGTAGGAAGACCATAAAGTGTACTTGAAAATTAGCAAAAAAAAAAAAACACCCACCCAAAACATGTTTGGACTCTCAATCAAGGGGAGAAAAAAGCATGCCACCCTTACCTCTTCTCCTTTAAAATAACCAGTACAACCAGGAGGTATGGCTGAGATAAATCACTCTAGTTTTCAGGTACAGCAAGTGGCAACAATCAAGTATATCTCATTTACAGATGAATTTGCAATTCACTCTTAAAACCACCAACAACAAAAGTTGACCTTTCGGAGTCTTTACACAAGCAATTATTGAATTTCACAATTTCACAAAAATCATAATTGTAGTAATGCAACTAATGATCTCCTCTTACCACTTTCCATAAGTTTTAAATAAGCTCAGGTATAATTATCTTGGAGGTGATTGCAAATAAAAATGTTATCTATGCCTTCCTTAATCTATAACTTGACATTTGATAAAAATGCTAAGTTATTTCAGCATATTTCAAGGGCCCAGGATATGGAATTGTTCAAATGCCACTGCTAGTAAAGATTTGGATAGCCACATAATTCCCTAACATAAATCAGTAAGTTTACAAAACATGGAGGATCAACTCACTTTCTTCAATTAGAAATGAGAGAGAGTAGATGCAAGTTTTGAATACAACTGAGTTCAAAACCTGACTTCCCAATTTACTAATTTTATGATTTTAACTTCTCTATCGTTTTCTCACCAAAGAAAGGGAAAAAAAATCATCTACGTAGCACTGCTATAGGGATTAAGAGAGATGATTTAAAAAGTGTTTTACACAGTTTGTGGCACATAAAGATGAACAAATGATAACTATAATTATTGTGGGAAAATAAAGGATGTTTAGAATGCTATAGTTTGAGTATCTATAAACATGTCAGCTTTTGTACACTACCCTTTCAAGAAATCTTGAAAGAAATCTTTAAGGTAGCTTACAATACAAAGTCACTAAATCAAAGTATAAACATAAAAAAGAAAAAAGAAGATGAGGTTAATTTTTAAAAGACAAAATGGGGGCAGCCCAGGTGTCTCAGCGGTTTAGCGCGGCCTTCAGCCCGGGGCCTGATCCTGGAGACCCGGAATCGAGTCCCAAGTTGGGCTCCCTGCATGGAGCCTGCTTCTCCCTCTGCCTGTGTCTCTGCCTCTCTCTCTCTCTCTCTCTTTCTGTGTCTGTCATGAATAAATAAATAAAATCTTTAAAAAATAAAAATAAAAAATAAAAGACAAAATGTCAGAAAAGATGAACTTTATCAGTTATAGATAGTTCGATTCCTAAGATAGAGTGATTATTTAGGAAAATAAATCAATAACTGATTAACTTAGCTGACACCAAAGTAAGGCAGGAATTTTTTCTAAGTCTTTCAAAAGAGGGCAACAAATGGAATGAAAAATATCCTCAACAATATCCTTACAAAAGATAAATTTCACAGACTTTCTCAATATAGTCGCCCCACCAAATTGTAGTGACATATCTTTTTAAATAAAATCAGAAAGCCCATACTAAAAATAAAAAAAAAAAAACCTTTTTGAATTTGAGAAAGTAATAATAGACTTTGTGCTGAGTTTGCTAAGAATTTCTCAAAGGCACTATTCCTGCATGAAGCAGAAATCTATAAAAGACAGATGTCATCTCATCAAACAAGCCCACTGACCTTCTCTACTAGTCCATCTGGAAAGGGGTTTTCATAGGAGAAAGCAGGTACTTTTCGCCTTTAAATAATTTGAATGAGGGGTGCCTGATGGCTCGGTTGGTTAATAAGTATCCAACCCTTGGTTTCAACTAAGATCATGACCTCAGGGTCATGACTTCAGAGTCCTGAGATCGCCCTGCATGGGCCTCTGTGTTGGCAAAGAGTCTGCTTGTCCCTCTCCCTCTACTCCTCCCTCTCCTCTCTCTCTCTCTAAAATAAATAACTAAATGTTAAATAATTTGAATGAAAGGAGAACATTTCTGTAAGAGAGGTGAGGATTATATTTGAAATCATAACTGTAAGAACTCAATACAATTTAAGCTTTATCATCTCCCCATGTTTGTTAAATTCTGTTTTCTCTTAGGCCATATCATCAAAGCTCTGAAAATGAAAGGAGCAACAAGCTGCATTCCATACCACTTCCAGTCTGGAAAGGGAACAAGATGAAGAGAGGGAAAGAGACAGGAAGTCTTTTGGAGTAAACTCTGAAGTGGTCCTCAGGGTCAAGCAATTCTTGGCTAAAGTCATCCAGATGAAAAAAATAAAAATAAAGTAAATAAAATAAGGTAGAGATAGATCATAGAAAGAGAATAATAATAATAATTAATAATAATATCTGATTTTTATTAAGTGCTAACTGAGCACTTCAAGTATCTAATATCAAACTCATAACAATATCCTGAGGGAAGTACTATCATTATTCCCTTTCTGGCAATAACACAAATCATTTCTTAGTGCTTCCACATGGTTGTAAATGGCAGAGACAGGATTCAAAGGCAGGCAGTTTAACTCCAAAGCTCTCTCACAAAGCCCCCACACCAGATAAAAACTCTACTCACACAACTGATCCAGTGTCTCACCATCTATTTGAACTTTAAGAGCTAACCTTTAGATGTCTGCCCAACCACTGGGGGAAATCATTGAGGTCACTGTCAATAAGAAGTTACAATTATTCATATCTATTCATGAAATATGACATTTATAGGTAGACATTTATAGAGTTCTTAATCACTGGGCTAGCAACCCAAAAGTTCATTTTTTAAATTTAAGGGCACTTTAGATGCCATGTAAAATGTTAAGCAAAAACCTATCATCAACTTTGGAGCATACATATCTAACAATTCCTTTGCTATTAAAGGCTGCAAAATCCTCTTAGTCAAACAACAGGCTCAGATGATCTGCACAGACTCTAAACCTGATTTGGTATGAGCAGTTTAGAACACACATGTCCTTATCATGACATTTTGTTCTAAGAATGGGGATAGTCTTTTAAAAAATTAATCAAGGGACAAAAGAAGATAACTGCAACACTAGTTATTAAAGTCAATTGATGTCCTATTCAAACATCAAGGGACAGGGTAAACAAGGTGATACGACATAAAATAAAATGAGATTGAAACTTTATCAATATATTCAATAAACATTATTATTCATTAATAGATGCTTTAATCCTCATTTCTGTAAAATAATTTACATTGTTCTGTTACCATTCTTACTAACTTGTCTAACATTTATAATGAGATCAATTTTAAAAGTGTTTATTGTTGCTATTAAGAACTACAGATATAGACTACTGTTGATTTCTCATTAAGCAAATAACCATGTATGACATTCCTCTTTTGAAGGTACCAGGCATTTCATATGTAACAGGAAAAAAAAGAGGAATACAGAAAAAAATAAGGTCTCTATCTTTAAGGAGTTTGCACATTTAAATGAAAAAAGCGACACTTACGGTGAATTGCATTTCAACCACATAGTGTATGCTTGAAGATATTTGGAATTAAAGGATATTAAAAAGGAAGAATAAAAAGTGGTTTAAGATTTAGAATTAGATTATTTAGAGAAAAACAAAAGGTACAACTGAACTGCTGTAAAAATTTCTGGCAACATTAATGAGCTCTATTTCCACAAGAAAAATTTAGGAAATGGGTAAGTTTTGTCTAAGCAAACAAGGACAATGTTGATGATCAGGATAATTAAATTTTGGTGAGAAAACTTAATACTTTTTTATATCTAAAATTATGAAAAATTAATCAGTCAAACAAGTAAATACTGCCTGCCTTATTGACAAAACCAATTGGAAACAGTGTTTATGGAAGGAAGAGGAAACTGAATAGAACCTCAAGACTGGGGATTCTGAGGATAAGAGAATTAAAAACATAAAATAGGCAAAGCAGAGGGGAAAAAATTAAGTAGACAATTTTAATAAGAGACAGACCATGTTGTTCCTAATGTTTGTAAGCCTTAAATAAGACTTCTAATATACAAGAATTTACAAAAACATCTCTCAATTCTTCCAATTGGTACATTAGTACATTTGTCTAATAGGTACACTAGTCTAATAATTCAGAAGACATTTCCATTATGTTGAATTTACTATTAAAACTATTTTGTGACATGTGGACACATACCAAACCTTCAAGGATCCTCACCAAGAAGCCAATCTCAGAATAAACCAATAACTGTCTTATTAATCCATCAAGTAAACAATCCTCAAGCAGATAGCCCAGAGCTGATTTTTCCATCATGCTGAGCTTCAACTTGGAAAATAGCCACTTGAAATAAAATTCTAAATTTCATGCCAACAATGTAAAGGTAACAGGAGCTTGATTTCTGGATTCCCCATCATTATTTTAACACTATGAACCAACAAGTCTTTAATAAGGAAATTTTTAAAAATGATTTATTTATCTTAAAGAGAGAGAATGCATGCGAATGGGGGGAAGGACAGAGGGAGAGAGACAGGGAGAGAATCTCAAGCAGACTCCCTGCTAAGCACAGGCCACCCCACCCTCCCCAATGCAGGGTTTGATCTCATAACCCTGAGATCGCGACCTGAGCCAAAATCAAGAGTTGGAAACTTAACTAACTGAGCCACCAGGCACCCTAGGAAGGACATTTTTTTTTAATTGGAAGTTAATAATGTGTTCATTATACTCATCATACAGTTAGCAGAAAAGAGAGAACTGGCCTGGAGTTAGAATAAAGAATTATAAACAATCTCCTAAACTCTAGGCTTTCATGTCTCCTGACTTAATAGAGATGTAGAGAGAACATACTGAAATAGTGGATATAAGTATCTCTCACAAAGTTATTCATTTTTTTTAAAGATTTTATTTATTTATTCATGAGAGACACACAGAAAGAGAGAGGCAGAGACACAGCAGAGGGAGAAGCAGGCTCCATGCAGGGAGCCCCATGCAGGCCTAGATCCTAGGACTTCAGGATCATGCACTGGGCCGAAGGCAGGTGCTAAACTGCTGAGCCACCCAGGGATCCCCTCACAAAGTTATTCAAATTCAAGGAACTACTATTATAAGCCTAATATTTGTATCCTAAGAACTCCTAAATAGCATAATAATAATAGAGCATATCAAAAAGATAATTGATGCAACTTTTATAGGTCAAAAAACTAGATCACAGCAACAAACCATGCCATTAGCTCAGTTGATTCACATTAAGCAAGTGTGGAGGACCTATTATGTGCTGGGCACAGTGCTAAGCTCTGGGGATAGAAAAATTAATAGGAAAGGCTCCTGCCATCTGGAATTTATAATTGCTCCATGGACTACAAATATACATTATCTTATAAAAAACGAAAATGATAACACTGTCTGAGCTGAACAGTTACTTTATTTGGCTTCACATGTACAAACAGCAGTTATTGAAGAAGACACAAAATAAAAATGGAAAACTGATGCTGCCATCTGAAAATCCATTAAAAACACACACAGAAATCCCACTGCCATTAATATGTGAGCTTGACTAAAACAAAAAACAAACAACTGCCCCTACCCTTAAAAAAACTCCAGTGAAATCTTACATGAAAGTAAGACAATTATCTTATTTCCTCAATTGATATGTGCACGTGAAGCCTGAGGGTTAACTCTCATTTCCCAGTAAGATTTCCTCAAATATTTGGATGCAACAGAACCACTCCAGCTCAAAGTGGCTTGGATTTGAATAGCAGGTCTCAAAAAAGGTGAACTTGACCTTACCTGGGATTTATCTAACTCAAATATTTTAAGTGCCATTTATTATTTTATGAAAAAGAAAAAGAATTCAAAACTATCTTGGGGTTTGGGAATTCACAATCTGAGGAAGCAATTCTGGATTCCAGAGTTTATTTAAAAGGAAAAATAAGAGTATCTTGGCATTAAAATTGCTGAAACTCAGGAAGGAAAAAATCTCATCATGTTAAAAAGAAGTTAATAAGCAGTATTATCCCAACTTTGCAGCAAAATCTTTCCTCCACTTCTGGTAAGAAGAATGCAAGCAAGCATTTGTAGCTAAAAAGGGTAGTTTCTATATGTCTGTGATTTTTTTTTCCTAACTAAATTGAAACTGACCAATGAGATTTTGAAAGGACCCCATTATTCAACAGTAACCTATAATCATAGACATTCTCTTCAATCATTGAAATAGCTTAAATAATTAGAAATAATGACTAATACCATTTGAATCTCTGCCAACCTAAAAGACAAAATTTTGGAGTGAGAAAAGAAAATTAGAATGCCTATTTCCAAAAGAAAGATAAGAAATATTCTGACTGAAAAAAACAAACTAAATTTAGATTGGAATTATATTTCTCTTTTTGTCACAATACCACAACCATTTGGTTTAACTAGTGTGTGCTGGGGAAGAAGGAGTATGAAGAAAAGGATGGAAGGATCAAAACCTCTTGCTTAGTAATAGTCTCTTCTTATGTCCTTTCATTCTCTCCAAGAAGTATCCTTGGGAACATTGCATTGACAGTCCATGGCTGACTGACCAGGCAGGCACAGGCACATTTTCCTATCCTGGAAATCTGTGCCTCTAAGAGAACTAATAACATGATCCCATTCCACTTACACTTCAATTGAACTTACAAATGAAATTTGCAGACTAGGATGATCAATTGTATTTCTTGGCTTGATTCAACTCCAGAGCTTCACCTCCAAAATGCTGACTATGTAAACTTGCTGAAACTAATCTGAGTCTTTCTTTAAGCAAGTTCTGTCCTGATCAAGTTGTCATTTTTTTGTTTTGTTTTCATTAAAATGAATATGAGCTCAAATACTGGGTGGAGTTAGTTCCTATGATTATTACAAACTACTTATCCAAAAGAGTGAAACCATGAAAGAATTAGATCCTGATGACTCTGTCCTATTTAGTAGTTATAACAGCTAGGGACAACAACAAAAACGAATATTATATGCCTATCCTGTGCCATGCACTGTGCTAGATATTACAGATATAAGCCAAATAAAACATATCTCCTCTGGGGCACTTGGGTGGCACAGTCAGCTAAATATCTGACTCTTGATTTCAGTTCATGTCATGATCTCACAGTCGTGAGATTAAGCCCTGCACTGGGCTCTGAGTTCAGCATAGAGTCTGCTTAAGACTCTTTCTTCCTCTCCCTCTGCCCCTCCCTACTGCTCTCTCTCCATGTCTCTCTCTCTAAGATAAATAAATAAATCTTTTGAAACCATAACTGCTCCCCACGGGGCACATAATATATACAATGAACTAATATGCCAAGCACTATTCTATATTTTGAGGATACAGAAGTGAATGTTAATATGCCTTTTGAAGTGTACATTCCAGAGGCATAGACTGTCAATTTTTAGAAAATCACATAGTTATTTTAGATGATGAGAAAGAAATTTCTATGAAATAAAATTTTAAAATAAACTGGCACTTTCAGGGAAGATGGCAGAATAGAAATACTCTCAGCTCACCAAATCCCAAGGATACAACCAGATAACACCCACATCAATGTAAATAAACCAGGAATTGACCCAAAGACTGGCAGAATAGACTCTCCACAGCTCAATGTAGAGAAGAGGCCTCAGGAAAGAAGAAAGGAAGGGCACAGACATAGTTGGGAGCTAAACAAAACAAAACAAAACAAACCCTGTAGAATGGTCCACAGGAGGAAGGAAAACTGAGACATGAAGAAAGAAGGGAACCTTCAAGACAATTTGGCTTTGAAACCAGAGAGCCCCAACAATTAGTGGGGCTTAACACCTAGAACTTCACTCTAGGACAGCCAGAGGGTGATAGGAAACGGAGTTTCTACCCTTATAGAGGCAGCACAACAAACAGCCCCATGGAAATACAGCATAAAAGCAACAGTTTGGAAAATGTCTGGGATATACAGGGAGGAGATTCATTACTGATCTCAGAGTGTGTGCTGGAGGGATAGGGATCTTTGGGAAATTTCTCCAAGAACAAAAGAGCTTTGAGGCTCCATTTTCCTTCCTCATTCTCCAGCCTAGACACACATCCCTGCAAGAACCATACAGCACAATACTTGATACCTAACTTGCTAACAGCATGCCTCACCCCTGCATTCTTCTATAGACACAATACCCCCTCCAATATACCCTTGGTAGGAGCCCATCCAAAGTGGTGCTACAAGTCTGGCAATGTGCAAGCAGTCCCAACAGGGACTTCTGCCCAGGGAGAGGGGAAGATAACCATACACGCCAGTCCCACTGTAGTCCCAGCAGTGAACTGAGTACAGATATCAGTTCTGACTACAGACCCTGTCTATCAGTGAAAGCTTCTCAGGGGATAATATAGGGAAAATGCCCTACAGTTCAGTGATGCCACATCTCTGGCAAATGTTTGGTCTGAATCAAGACCAAGGCAGTCCCAGACTGTCCCACTAACAACATAAGAACCAAACCCTACGCACAACAGGCAAGGAGGGCCATTTCAGACCACAGAACTAAAGGCAAAAGCAACTCAGTGACAACAGTAGGGCACATGCAAACATGCACAGGAGATACCCCTGAAGCAGAAGGTTCCAGTGAACAGCAAGCAATGCACTGTAGGGCACCACAGGATCTATTCTTCAAAAGGCCACTACTTTCAAGAAGAGGAGACATAGCTGAGTTTCTTAATACATAGAAATGGAAACGGAGAGTTAGACAAAATGAGGGGATAGAAGAATATGTCCCAAATGAAAGACTAGGACAAGAGATTTAAACAAAACAGAGATAAGTAATGCATGTGGTAGACAACCTTAAGTATTGGTCATAAAGATACCCAAGGACTTCAGGAAAGAATGGAGGACATCAGTAAGACTCTTAACAAAGAGATAAAAACCATAAAAAAGAATCTATCAGAGATGAAAAGTCGATAACTAAAGTTAAAAATATATTAAATACACTAAAGAGAATAAATGGTACAGCAGAGGAAGCAGAACAGATCAGCAACATGAAGGACAGTCATGGAAAGCAATCAAGTTGAACAGGAGAAGGATTTCTTGAGTAGAAAGGAAAGACCAAAAATAAGAGTATGAAAAATAGGAAGCACAAAAGCAGCAAATTAACTATCTCTATAAAAATCAGTCAAGGGAGACCTGCCTGAGTGGCTCAGTTAGCTAAGCATTCAACTCTTGATTTTGTCTTGGCTCATGACCTCAGGGTTGTGAGATTGAGTCCCACATCAGGCTCTGCGTGGGTCATGGAGTTTACTTAAGATTCTCTCTCCCCCATTCCCCTGTCCCTCCCCTCACTATCTCTTGCTCTCTCTGGAAAAAAAAAAAACAACAACAGTCAAGGGATTGAAAAAATAAAAAGGAATAATGTCTAGGTGGTTCAATCAGTTAAGCATCTAACTCTTGGTTTCAGCTTAGGTCATGATCTCAGGGTACTGGGATCAAGACCTGCATCAGGCTCCCTGCTCAGCAGGGAATCTGCTTTACTCCTTCTCCCTCTGCCCCTCCCCCTGCTCACATATGCACTCTCTCTCTAAAATAATGAAATAAATCTTTTAAAAAAAGAAATAGAAGGATGTAAAGTAAGACAACGTATATGTAAAACATGGGGGGGGAGGTAAAAATTGGTTCAAACTTAACCAACCATCAACTTAATATGGATTGCAATATGAATAAGACATTAAATACAAACCTAATGGTAACCACAAATCATAAACCAGTAACAGATGTGCAAAAAATAAATGGCAAGAAATCCACGTATATCACTAAAGAAAGCCAGGAAACTGGTAAAGAAGAGAACAAGAGAAAAAGAAACAAAGAATAACTACAGAAAACCATAAAACAAGTAACATAATGGCAATAAGTACATACCTATCAATAATTACTTGGAATGTAAATGGAGTAAACATGACAATCAAAAGATATAGGGTGATGGAATGGGTGAAAAAGCAAGACTCATCTATATGCTGCCTAGAAGGGACTTACTTCAGACTTAAAGACATATGTAGACAGAAAGTGAAAAATTGTAAAAGCATTTTTCATAGAAATGGAAGTAAAAATAAAGGTAGGGTAGCAAGGCTTATATTAGACAAACTAGACTTTAGAACAAAGACTATAACAAGAGGCAAAGAGGGATATTATATGATTATAAAGAATCTAATAAGAAGACATGACAATTATAAATATTTATGTATCCATCATGGGAGCACCCAAATACATAAAGCAGCTAATAACAAACATATGGGAAGTAGTTGATATAAATACAATAATATTGTATGTAGGGGACTTTAACACCCACTTACATCAAGGAATAGAGCATCCAAACAGAAAATCAACAAGGAAACAGTGGTTTTGAATGACACATTGGACCAGATGAATTGAACAGGTATATTCAGACCATTCTATCCTGAAAGAGAAGAATATACATTCTTTTAAAATGTACATGGAACATTCTCTAGAATAGATCACATGTTAGGCCACAAACAAGTCTCAACAAATTCAGAAAGATTAAAGTGATACTATGCATCTTTTCTGACCACAATATTATGAAACTATTATGAAACCACAAGAAAAAGTCTGGAAAGAACACAAATACATAGAGGTTAAATAATATGCAGTATACTATACAATGAAAAGATCAACAAAGAAATCAAAGTGAAAAGAAAAAGAAAAATACCTGGAGACAAAAGAAAATGAAAACACATGATCCAAAATCTTTGGAGTGCAGCAAAAGCTATTCTAAAAGGGAAGTTTATAGCAATACAATTCCACCTCAAGAAGCAAGAAAAATATCAAATAAACAATATAACCTTACACATTAAGGAGCTAGAAAAAGAAGAACAAGCAAAACCCAAAGCCAATAGAAGGAAAGAAATAGTAAAGATTAGAGCAGAAATAAACAAAATAGAAACTAAAAAACAAAACAATAGAACAAATTGATGAAAACAGGAGCTCATTCTTTGAACAAAACCAAGAAAATTGATAAACCTTGATATCCAGAATCATAAAAGAAAAATTTTAATTAAAAAAAGACTCAAGTAAAATAAAAAACGAAAGAGGAGAAGTAAGAACCAACACTACAGAAATACAAAAGATTATAAGAGAATATTATGAAAAATTATATACCAGCAAATTGGACAATGTAGAATAAATGGGTAAATTCCTAGAAATATATAATCTACTAAAACTGAAACAGAAAAAAATAGAAAATTTGAACATACCAATTGCTGAGAATAAAATCGACTTAGTAATCAAAAAGCTCCCAATGAACAGAAGTCTAGGACCAGAGGGTTTTACAGTTGAATTCTACCAAACATTTAAAGAAGAGTTAGTACATATTCTTCTCAAACTATTCCAAAAACACAAAAGAGGATGGAGAGCTTCCAAATTCATTCTAGGAGGCCAGCATTACCCTTATACCAAAACCAAATAAAGGTACTACAAAAAAACAAAAAACAAAAAAACAAAACACAGAACTGCAGGCCAATATCTCTGATGAACATAGCAAACTTAATCCAACAATACATTTTAAAAATCATGTACCATGATTACATGGGATGTATTCCTGGGATGCAAGGGTGGTTTAATACTCACAAATTAATCAATGTGATATATCACATCAATAAGAGAAAAGATAAAAACCATATGATCATTTCAACAGATGAAGAAAAAGCATTTGACAAAGTACAACACCTACTCATGATAAAAACCCTCAACAAAGTAGAGTCACAGGAAACATACTTCAATGTAATAAAGGTCTTATATGAAAAACCAACAGCAAACATCATATTCAATGGGGAAAAACTGAGAGCTTTTCTCCTAAAGTTGGTAACAAGACAAAGATATCCACTCTCACCACTTTTACTCAACACTGTACTGGAAGTCCTAGCCATAGCAATCAGACAACATAAAGAAATAAAAGCATCCAGATTGGTAAGAAAGAACTAAAACTTTCAGTATTTTCAGATGACATGATATAATATATAGAAAACCCTAAACACTCCACCAAAAAACTACTAGAACTAACAAATGGATTCAGTAAGGTCACAAGATACAAAATCAATATTTAGAAATCCATTGCATTTCTATATGCTAATAATGAAGTAGCAGAAAGAGAAATTAAGAAAACAGTCCCAATTACAATTATATCAAAAATAATAAAACATCTAGCAATAAACTTAACCAAGGAAGTGAAAGACTTGTACTCTGAAAACTATAAAACAATGATGAAAGAAAAATTCAAGACGACACAAATAAATGGAAAGATGTACTATGCTCATGGTTTGGAAGAATCAATATTACTAAGATGTCCATACTATTTAAAGCCATCTATAGATTTAATACAACCCCTATTAAAATACCAAAAACATATTTAGCAGAACTATAATAAATAATCCTAAAATTTGTATGGAACCACCAAAAAAACTCAAATAGACAAAGCAATCTTGAGAAAGAAGAACAAAACTGGAGACATCATAATTCCAGATGTCAAGGTATACTACAAAACCATAGCAATCAAAACAGTATGGTACTGGCAAAAAATAGACACCTAGATCAACAGAACAGTAGAGAGCACTCAGAAATAAACTCATGATTATATGGTTAATTAATCTTTAACAAAGAAAGCAAAGATATGCAATGGGAAAAAGTCTCTTCAACAAATGGTGTTAGGAAAACTTGACAGCTATGTGCAAAAAAATAAAAATGAAACACTTCCTTACATATACACAAAACTTAACTCAAAATGGACTAAGGACCTGAATGTGAGACCTGAAACCATAAAAATCCTAGAAGAGAGCATAGACAGTAATTTCTCAACATCAGCTATAGCAACATGTTTCCTAGATATGTCTCCTAAAGGCGAGGGAAACAAAAGCCAAAATAAACTATTGGGTCTACCCAGTATAGAAAGCTTGTGCACAGTGAAGGAAATTATCAACAAAATGGCAAGGTAAATTTGCAAATGATAGAGCTCATAAGGAGTTAATATCCAAAATATGTAAGGAACTTAACTCAATATCAAGAAAAACCCAAATAATCCTATTAAAAATAGTCAAAAGACCTGAATAGACATTTTCCATAGAAGACTCACCGAAGGCCAACAGACATAGGAAAAGATGCTCAACATCACTTATCATCAGGGAAATGCAAATCAAAACCATAATGAGGTATCACCGTATACCTGTCACAGTGGCTATAACCAAAAAGACAAGAAATAACAAGTGTTGCCAAGGATGTAGAGAAAAAGGACCCTTATGCACTGTTAGTGGGAACGCTACACTGCTAGTGTAGCCACTATGGAAAACAATATGAAGTTTCCTCAAAAACTGAAAAACAGAATTATCATAATCCAGTAATTTTACTAATGACTATTTACCCAAAGGGGGGAAAAATATATAAAGAGAGAGAGAGAGAGAGAGAAAGAGAAGAGCAAGTGACTGAATTATGCCTGACATTAAAGGACCAGCAATGAAGCCAGTGTAGCAAGGAGGAAAAGAGTAGTAGGAGAGGACATCACAAAGGCAATAGGGGGCCAGAGCAAGGTGAACCTTCCTAAACATGATGAAGATTTTGGCTTTAACTCAGAGTGAACTGGGAAGCCACTAGAAGGTTTTGAGCAGAGAAGTGACTTGATTTATAAGTGTTTTAGCAAACTATATATATATATTTACCTATTTTGATTGGCAAGAAGGCTGCTTTGATAATCCAGGCAAGAGATGGCGGAGAATGGACCAAGGTAGTAACAGGGGAAGTGGCAAGACAAGGTCAGGGCTTACATGTGTATCAGAGCCCTCTGACTATGTGCAAGAAGGAAGCAGTCTACCAAAAAGAATGAAAGAAAGGAAAATGAAACAGAATATTGGGGATTCTCATGAAATCAAGAAGGAGCCTGGAGAAATCAGACTTGGAAACAGGATAGGAACAAGGCACGGAACCACCTGACCATCAGAGAAATACCCCTGGAATGCCTGAGCTTTCAATTGTTGCTTTTGACTTTGTACCACTCCAATCAAGATTCAAATAACCAAGAAAGTTCAGCTTTCCAAACTTAAGTTACATGCTCATACCCAGCAGTAAGAGTAAGAACCAAGGGCTTCTCTAACAGGAATCCAAGGTGGCTTGATTTACCACCACTGCCTTTCAGACACCTATGACTGCAATAGATGGGACAGAGATAATACCACAGAAGGAAATCAGGATGCTATTGGGAAGAAAGGAAGAATATTTACAAAACAATTTATGTCTAGTGGGAAAAGGCAGAATTATAAACAAAATCTATCTTAAAACAAAAGTGGGTCTCAGAAATTCACCCATAGTTTTCACTAAAGAGGTATTGGTGTGTGGTTGTTATTTAACCTCTCTCTAGATATAAATATAATTCTGGTAGTCACTAGACTACAGTGGAGATTAGTTTGTTTTGCTGTCAAGTGGTCACACTAACAACATTTTTGCTTAAAAGGCCCTATAGATCATATAAACCATTTTGAAAAAATATTTACTTTTCTTTTTAAGCCTACATAATTCATAACACATATACCTCTTCCCCTCAGAAGAATCCAAGAAAGCATATTTGAATTAGAATATTTAAATTTGAGTTATTCTGATAATCTTGTAAAGTGTTGACTATAAACAGCTGAATAAAGATCCATATATATCCTCTTAAATCACTCTTTTCACTCTCTATAGCTCCTGTCCTTTGAACAGGAAATAGACATGAGAAAGTATGATAAAGAGTCATTCATTCTCTTATCATGCTTTCCCATGTCTATTTCCTGTTCAAAGGATAGGAACTTTCAAGAGAGAGTGAAAAGAATGATTTAAGAGGATATATTTGGAGCATGTAAACCCTGCAGATCATATTTCCAGGGAACAACCTGGTACTATGAGCCTTTAGATGTACCAAAGGGGCAGCTGATGCTCTAATCTAATCAATTTTGTCAAATCTGAAAGCAAGATTCAGAGACACCAGATCTCCCAATTTTTCAAAAACAGCTGGGATTCCAGATTTTTATGTGAAACCTCTAAATTTTAGGTGCTGAAACTTTTCTGGGGGGTGGGTTTGTTTATTTGCCTGTTTGGTTTTTAACACTATGCTGGAAACTTTTGTTGTCTTTTGTTTCACTTTTTGAACACCAAAAATGACCTCTGTTCTCCATTCCAGACACCTTCAAGGTATGACTAGACCTCAACAGAGGCAACCAGATGGCTTGACTTTTATTTACTGTTTCCAATAACAACAACACTTCCCTTCCCTTCATGGAAATCAGATGACGTCTATGGCAAAGACATGTGATTCCCTGAGAATTCCCTTCATACTTCAAATGCAACCAAAATGATCAGTGATTTTAGAACAATTTCAAAATGGGCTTTTCCAGTGAAGATATGGACATGTTCTAGCTTGCTGCTTCCTGTGCAATATCAGAATCACAAAAGGAGAGTTCTGGAACTGCTTAGGGGGAGACAGCCTTGGTGAGTAGTGTAGCTGCTGAAAGATGAAGAAACTCATCTAAAAGAAGAACTCAAGGAACAAAGCAACTGAATCCAAGCAAAAACTATGCTAAAACAGTACAACAGGAGGAAAAGAAGAAGCCACAATAGAAAAGAGGCCCTTCCAATTCCTCCATCCCAACTTTCTTCTTCAGCTCATTTCCCTAGTTTTGAGATGCATAGATTGACTTTTTTTTTAAGATTTTTTAAAATTTATTTATTCATAAGAGAAAGAGAAAGAGAGGCAGAGACACAGGCAGAGGGAGAAGCAGGCTCCATGCAGGGAGCCTGACATGGGACTCGATCCTGGGTCTCCAGGATCACGTCCTGGGCTGAAGGTGGTGCTAAACTGCTGAGCCACCCAGGCTGCCCCATAGATTGACTTTTTTAAGTCAACTGAGCACTATGTAAACACCAGGCCGCACACAAGACACAATGAGGGGAAAAACCCATCCCAAACGTATGAATTTTCAAAAGAGATGACTTGAGAAAAAAAATTTATGAAACATGCTCAGAGAGAATTGGTTAGTCAATGGAGATCTATGTAAATATTTTTAAAGGTATTTATAAGTGACCTAATCCAGACAACTAGGCTTCCTTTTACATTTTTTTCCCTTAGAACAGTGGAAGCTTTATTCACAGGCTCCACGTGAAAGAAACATCTTTTTCCAACCATGCTTAAGGATCTGTAGAATCATTTCCTTTCTACAATGCAAATTTGGCACATGACTTACCCACTTACTTCAGGTGAGTGGCAAATCACAATCATGATAGGGAACAATAAGGCACTGCCCTGAAAAAGTGCTTTTCATCCTCTCAAACATTCACAAACATTAACGAATTAATTAGTAGGTGAAGTCAGCCTTTTTTTAAAAAACAAATGAAAAACCTGAAGATATTTAAAAGCTTTCCCCACAAAGAGATTCAGTGTCTGACTGTGAATTTGAATTTGGACCTTCCTAACATTAGCAGTTCAGAGATTCAACTCATGTAAACATTTGAAAGGTCAGCTGTTCATCAAATACTTTTCCAACTACAGCAAACGTATCCTTATTAAGTTTCTTTTGCAAAAGTTCCAAGGTGCTGAACACTCATCCATTGCCACCAATAATTAACAATCCAAAACAACCTAAATACAGAGAATTTTTTGTTGGCATTTTGAAACTTCAGACTATCTTAGGAACAGGGCATGTGGGAGTGGTTATGGGCAAAAGGCAGGCTAGGAAAAAAGACATCAGGCTGAAAATTTTTCCCAAGATTAGACCTTCCCTGTTTCAAACAGGTTTGTAGCAATGAGCAAAGTGTTTGTTCTCTCCAAGTAAGAACTCTATGCTTCCTGAAAATGGGCAGAAAATTAAAAACCAAGAAAAATAATATCATTTGGCCTAACATTTAGAAGATTCAACAAAATTTGGAGTCATTAGCAATCATTACAGTCATACCTTATTCTAGTTAACTTTGATTTGAACATATCCATCTGCTCAAAGTTTAAGGAGTTAAAAAAAAATTTACTCAAACTCTATATCTACTATGAGATATTTCCCTCTCATTTCTACATACCCTATAAAAAAATCACAAGTCAGGGATCCCTGGGTGGCGCAGCGGTTTGGCGCCTGCCTTTGGCCCAGGGCGCGATCCTGGAGACCCGGGATCGAATCCCACGTCGGGCTTCCGGTGCATGGAGCCTGCTTCTCCCTCTGCCTGTGTCTCTGCCTCTCTCTCTCTCAATCTCTCTGTGACTATCATAAATAAATAAAAAAATTAAAAAAAAATCACAAGTCTAATTTAAACAATACTATTTATTGTGGAACTTAAGAATCGAACAGCTAAAAAAAAAAAAAAAAAAAAAGAATCGAACAGCTACCAGCTTTAAAGGTTTCCCTGAGTCTCACACCCACACACTCCTTTATACTAGTTTTTACATGGCCATGTATAACCTGACAAGGTTACATGATGAGCTATGTGGCACATCAGCAAGACTAGAGAACTCCAACAAAAACAGGATTCTAACTCAAAATTTACAAAAACAAAAAACAAACAAACAAAAAAACCCTCAAAATTTACTTGAAATTAAGGTAGACCTAAATGTAAAAAACCATTAAACTTCTAGAAGAATATCTCTGTGACAGTGTTAGGCAAAGACTTCTTAAGCAAGAAACAAAAAAGCACAAAAAAGAAAAAAAATAGATAAAATAAACTTAATATTTTAAATGTTTGTTCTTCAAAAGACAAAATTAGGAAAATGAAAATGCAAGGCACTGTGACAAAATATTTACAACCACCTTAGACAAAAAGTTTATATGCAGAACTTGTTTTTAGAAAACATGCATACAACTCAATAAGAAAAAGACAACTCAATTTTTTAAATGAACAAGATTTATATAGACAATGACTAAAGAAGACATGCAAATGGCTAATAGGCTCATGAAAGATAGTCAATACCATTAGTCATCAAGAAAATGCAAATTAAAATCTCAATGAGCTACTACTAAGCATTCACTAAAATAGCTAAAGTTAAAAGACTGACAAAAATCAAGTGTCATCAAAAATCGAATCTACCACAACTCTAGTATAATATAACAGTATCTTATAAAGTTAAACACAGATTTACCATATGGCCCAGCAAACTCATTCCTAGGTATTTACCCAAGAGAAATGAAAGCATATTTTCATACAAAGACTTTCACAGCAGTATTATTCATTAAAAACCAAACAAACAAAAAAAATGAGCATAATACACATGCCCATCAACTAGTAAATGGATAAACAATCATGGTATTTTTATAATATGTAATACTACTTATCAATAAGAAAAACTACTTATTAAAAACAACACACACTCCACAAAAATAAAAAACTTTTGTACATCAAAAAAAACCTGTCAAGACAACCTACTGAATGGCAGAAGATATTTGTAAATGATATATTTACTAAGGGGTTAATATCCAAAATATGTAAGGAACTTACACATCATAACACCAAAAAAACAAATAATCCTATTAAAAAATGGGCAGAAGGCCTCAATAGACATTTTCCCATAGAAGACATATGGATGGCCAACAGACATAGGAAAAGATGCTCAACATCACTTATCATCAGGGAAATGCAAATCAAAACCACAATGAGATATCACCATAAGGATGAGATATCACCTGTCAGAATGGCTAGACTAAAAAAGACAAGAATTGTCAAGGAGGTGGAGAAAAGGAACCCTCATGCACTGTTGGTGGGAATGCAAATTGGTATAGCCATTATGGAAAATAGCATGGAGTTTCTTCAAAAAATTAAAAATAGAATTACTGTATGATCCAGTAATTCCACTACTGGATATCTACCCAAAATACCCAAAAACACTAATTTGAAAAGATATATGCACCCCTATGTTTACTGCAGCATTATTTATAATAGGGAAGCTATGAAAGCAACCCAAATGTCCATCCATAGATGAATGGATAAGGAAGACGTGGTATGAATACATATATACAATGGAATAGTATTCACCATAAAAATGAATGCCATCTTGTCATTTGCAGCAACATGGATGGACCTAGAAGGTATAATGCTAAATGAAATAAGTCAGTAGGAAAAAGGCAAATACCATATGATTTCACTTCTATGAGGAATTTAAGAAACAAAGCAAACAAACACACAAAGAAAAAAGAGACCAAAAAACAGACTTTTAAAATACATAGAACTGGTAGCTGCCAGAGGGAAGATGGATGGAAGGATGGGTAAAATTGATAAAGGGAATTAAAAGTACAATTATCAAGATACGCAATGAGTAATGTATAGATTTTTTTAATCATTACATTAAACACCTAAAACTAATATAACACAATGTTAATTATACTTCATTTTTAAAAATTAAATAAAAATAAAACAACAACACAGATAAATCTCAAAACCTTTATCCTAAGCAAAACAATCCAGACACAAAAGATTACCATATTGTATAATTCCACTTATATGATACTCTGGAAGAGATAAAACTGTAGTGACAAAAAGCAGATCGATGGTTGTCTGAAACCAGGGGTCAGAGTTGAGGATTAACTGCAAGGGGCACATGGGTACTTTCTAAAGTGATGGAATTTTTCTATTTCTTGTGCTGGAGGTTATGCACCTATACATAATTACCAAAATTCTCAAACTGCACACTAGATAAGCAAGTTTATTATATATATATAAATTATACCTCAATAAAGCTAAAAAAAGGAACATCAATGTCAGGAAGTCTTTATTCCTGCTCTTCTACAAAATCTTGCTCTTTGAAATAAGCTAAACACTTGTCATCACAATTTCACAACAGATTTGAGGTTTCCTTTCAGAAGGAACACACTAAGCATTTTATATCTGTGATTTGTTTTGGTATTATTTCAATTTAATAAGATATATCAGGAAACTGAACAATGACTTAACTTGCTCCTTTGTCATCTTCAGAATCCCATTTTCTGAAGAGGAAAGGCTTTACCTGAAATCGATGTGTTCACAATGTAATACAATTCAATGAGCATTCACTGAGGATCTGCTAAGGTTTGAATTCTGGAGCAAGATTGCCTGGGTTCAAATTACAGGTCTGTTACTTAGTAGTGTGCCCTTGGACAAGTTCCTTAACCTCAATGCGTTCTAGTTATCCATCTAGAAAATGGAGATACTGCCAATACCTACCTACTGGGGTTGTTTTGAGGATTAAATGAGTAAATACATTAAAAGTGCTTAGAATAGTGGCCAAACACATAAACACCTTGCCTTAACTACAATTATGTATAAGGCGCTAAAACCACAGAGAGGGGGAAGACAGGGGTTTTTTTGTTGTTGTTATTTGTTTTGATGGGTTTATAGTTCACTTGAGAGACAGAGAACAGATTAAAAATACATGTCAAAAAGGGACACAAAGAGAAATGTTTAAGTACATATGAGAGTGCAGGTGGGTGAACAATTCATGGTGTCAGTAAGGAAGGCTCATCAAGGAATGCTACAAATGAACTAAGTCTTGGAAAAGAAAGGGGAGTGCTCCAGTCCCAAAAAAATAAGAGTAACAGTACTTGTGATAATGTACTAAATGTGCACTAAATTCTATCCACCGTGTTATATATTTTACACAGGCCATTTCTCTTGTAATTGTCACAATAATCCCAGACAACAGGTACTACATTATCCCTTATATACTTGAGGACACTAAGTGTCAGAGATTGTGAATCACTTGCATGAGTTCACCAAACTAGTACATGCCTTAAGCCAGAATCCAAATACAGCCTTTTCAGACTCTGAAGCCCATGCAGAGAAAATAGCATAGCAAAGACTGAGGTGGTGAAATACATAGAGAGTTTTGGGAAAAAGCAAGGAGCTCAATGTGACTAGAGCACAGATAAAACTAGGAAGACAAGGGCTTGGGTCCTACAATCAGTCATCATTCTTCTGCAGGGAACTTCCTTCCATTATTCCCAGACAGGAAGCCTTTCATGACCCACTGCTTCAATAGATTTTTTTAAATTCAATTAATTAATATATAGTGTATTATTAGTTTCAGAGGCAGAGTTTAATGATTCATTAGTTGTATATAATATCCAGTGCTCATCACATCACATGGCCTCCTTAATGCCCATCACTTAATTACCCCATCCTTCCACCCACCTCCCCTCCAGTAACCCTTAGTTTGTTCACTATAGTTAAGAGTCTCTTAAAGTTTGCCTCCCTCTCTGTTTGTATCTTATTTTCCCCTCCCTTACCCCACGCTTCAACTGATTTCATTCAGTAAGCGGAGCCTTTCTGTGCCAGATCTCCCTATCAGTGGCAGAAGTGCCTGAAAGCGTGGTCCAGTGACCACCTGTGCTGGAATCTCTGGGAAATTTGTTAGAAATACAGATTTTCCAGGTACCACACAAGTCTACAGAATCAGAACCTCTTTGATCTGGACTCTGAACTTGCCTTTTTAACAACTTCTCCAGGTGTTTCTCATAAACTCAAAAGTTGGAAAGCCCTAGCAATTGCCGAAATACTCAGAACCCTGACCCTCAAGACTCCTAGAACTGAGCTCTCAAACTTCACTATGCATATAAATTACCTTGGGGATCCTTTTACCAATGAGATTCTGATTCAGTCAGTGGAAGGAGTGAGTGCCAGATGTTGCAGATGTCCCTGGCCCACAGACTATACTTGGAGTCAGAGGGTTGGAGGATGACATCCCACCCAGAAGGATGTTCTCCTCTTTCTACCATCCTTCCTGCTCTTGTATTTATCTCCAGACTGTCTCCTTGCCTAGGTTTACTGCTCCTTAAAACAACCTTCTGTTTATTTACTGTCTAAAAATGTTGTACCTTTGCCACCAAGAGGTGATGGTCAAACTGCTTTTATTTTCATTTGCTCACTATTAAAAAATAGTACCTTTATAAAAAATGTTTCTTGGATGTCTAGAATTATTCACTGAAATTCTAGGAGGGCCTAAGCAGTCTGACTAGCAGAATTGTACAAAATAGACCAATGACGTCCATGCATGAGAAAAACTGACCTTATCTTCTGGTATAATGTGTATACTCAGTCATAGGGTTCTATGAACATTTTTTTCAATATGTTCTTTTAAACCACATAATAAAACCAACAGGGCTACTGTCTCTAGAGTCATCAAGGATTGACTAAGAAGGAATCTTAGTTAGAATCAATCTCCTTATTTAGACCTTAAGGAACCTGAGTTTTCTGGTCGCCTGTGCAGACATGCTCCGTGAGCTTCTTGCTGGCACTCCTGAAGGAAAGAAGCTGTGTGACGCTGCCTGCCAATGCTACAGCACCCTGGCACCAGGCAATGGTAAAAGCCACTCCAGCTGAAAGGTGTCTTTTGCACTCTGGGTGAGAATGGCTGCTTTAGAAAATGCTACCACCCCCCCCCCCACCCCCCGCTACCCACTTCCTAATGCTATTTTTCTGTGTGCTATCATGTTTTCAAAGCAATAATCCTTAATCCTTATGGAGAAGATTCTTTGCAAAATCCCAATTTGTGTTTTTGCTGTTGCCTGTACTAATGGGTCTTCCTAAGCCTTTCCTAATGCAAATCCATTAACTTGGACTCATTCTTGGCTTTGCAATTCAGTTACTTTCTCTCTGTGGTTAAAACTCTTCTGTTTGTTGTTCTCACTTAATTAATTAATTAGGTAATTTTATAAAGGGGCTACATTACCCTCTCTGTAAAATAGATGGCCCTCAATATCAAGGATTCTCTGAAGACAACAGTCTTATTTCATTTGGTGCATTCGAGGTGACAGTAAATGTATTTTGGTTGGAGATCTCATATATTGGCCATGAAGTCTTATTTCAAGATTGCAAAGAATCTACAAAATGACTGCCATTGTGGTTAAGAAACATGCTGTCAATGGAAAGACAAATCTACACACTGAAAACTAAAATTAAGATTCTCTTTGGTACCTAATAAGCCATTTTAGAAGAAGTAAACCATCTATGGCTCATAGGAAAAGCCAAGGAGGATTCTAGGCAAATTTGGAAAATAAATTCAATTCAATTTTGAGATCCTCATATACCCCTTTTTGGCTTCCCTCCTCATTCTAGTTTCTAACTCATTTCATAATTTTCTTCATATACCAACTATGCATCCCATACTTTCAAGCTCTAGAGATTCAATGCTAAGTAAGTCAAATACAGTCTCTACATTCAAAAAATTTATCACCAAATAGGAGTAAGCAATGACAATGTAGTATGTTCTAGTCTTGATTTAAAGCGGTTGCCAGCTAATCTCTGCTATGATTTGCTGTTTACTATTATTTAGTAGGTTTGGATTTACAAAGCTGGTTAACTCTTCTTGGGCAGGATTGCTATGTTTGCATTTTGTGTCACTGGTACTAGGAGACACAGTGTAGTCCTCGATTATGTTATGAATTCCAGCTAGTTTTCACTAGACAAGTCTCTCAGATTATTTAGCATTCAAGTGAGTCAGTTTTTCCTTTTTGTATAAAAGAAGCTTTTATAATATAACAATACAAATAGAAAACTACTCATTAACATTGCTAATTATAAACAATATAAAATATAGTTTTAAAACTACATAAAATAAGATGTAAAGAAAGGCAAAACCATGCAAATAAAGAGGTGCTTTCCATCATATGACTCTTTAAATCCTGTCACTACTTGCTTAATTTAACACAGTGTTACTTCTCGAGCCCAAAGAAAAATTTCTCCCTGTCTTGACTTTTTTAGAATTGAAAACATTTAGGCTATATTTGTCTGATTGTATTTTGAAGCTACTGAGTGAAAGTTTATCTCTTCAACCTGCTACCTGGGATCAGACAGGAGATCCAAGGTTTTAACCATCTTCTTCCTAATTACCTAGGCAGGCCCCATTGCTCCCCTCCTATAATCCTCCAGAACTAGAATTTTGCCAGACTTCCTATCTGGAGAATCCTTCTTCACAGCTGTCCTCTCTCCCCAATCTTGTTCAGACTCTTTGTGATCCTTTACTCAACTAGAGTAAAAAGAACAGGAGACTGCTAAATATAAGGAAATCCCCCAGTGATAATCTCTTTGAATCAGAAAACAACATGACCTTTGACAAGCCCTCCAGCAAGTTCATTGAGACTTTTTCTGAACAGCCTATTTGTTTGAGGGGTGTTTTATATGACATGGTTTAAGATTACTCTAGCTTTGAGCTCTTGTCTGATTTTTGTAACCAAATTTTACTTTATCAGAGGATTATCTTCATTGATTGATTGATTTAGGACTTTTTTTACTTCTCAAAAGGATTTGAGATGATTTACATAAAAATCCACACATACGATTAAACTGTAAAATCACAGAAGCACAAGGGTAAAAAACAGAAAACTTGATAACAAAACTTCCAGAACAGCCCACCCACTTCCCACTATAATTTGACAGATCATCTGTAACAATGAATAGTGTTCATTTCGTGTTGTGTAGGTCACTCTCACCTTTTACTATACGGTAAGTTCTTTGAGAACTAAAGATGTGTCTTAGCCAACTATTGTATTCCCAGAGCCTTGGCAAAATCCTGGATACAGGCTGGGTTTTCAAATATAGTTTGTTGAATTAGCTCTGAAATTCTAAATTTCCACTGTAATTCTTTTAAGTGCTGTGCTTTATTTTTTTTAATATTTTAACATGTAATTTAAATATACTAAAATATCAGAACCATTTTAAAACACAGTTTTGTGCAATTTTCTTTTCCATAATATTAAAATGTTAGTTTATAAAGGATTAAGATGTGACTCCCATGTGATTTCTATTTTTAAAGGCTGGGGGAAAACTACCCTCCCATTTCTGTGTCTTCTGTCAGTTTTGCTACCCCCAGAATGTCCTGAAATAACCCTTACACCCACCAGACACCCTCACATAGACATGAGGAGAATATAATCTTTAAACTACCATCATGCCTGCCCTCTCACTTGCTCTCACTGCCGGCACTCGTACCTCTCCTCAGACAGGGACATCACCCCTGATACTATTCAGAAAATCATCATAAATAAAGCCCTGATTTTTTTATATCAAAAGACTGCCAATCTCTCTTAGAGGATGACTGATCACTGGTAAACAGTATTTGTACATTTTGCCACATACAGTTTACCTTGGAGCCTCACAGCCTCATTAACATTTTTCTAGAAGATTCTAGATCACCAGGTTAAAATGCATGCCTCTCATTATTCAGTTTAGCTTTTGAAAATGTGAAAAATACCAAGGTAAAAGCTGATTATATTTGTTATTTATTATATTGGTTGTTTACTAATTCAAATATCACTAATAATATATGTATTTTGTTAAGCATGTTATAAAATGTCATAATTCCAAAACTTTGATAATCTGTTTGTTTATTTATTTATTTATTTATATTTTTTTAAGATTTAATTTATTTATTCATGAGAGGCACAGAGAGAGAGGCAGAGACACAGCCAGAGGGAGAAGCAGGATCCCTGTGGGGAGCCTGATGCAGAACTCGAATCCAGGACCTTGGGATCACACCCTGAGCCAAAGGCAGATGCTTAACAGGCATCCCTGATGATATGTTTAAACTCTAATACATCCATCTAAATTTTAATCAAAATATTTTTGATTAAAATACAACTATTGATTTTGTGTCCACCTTTGATGGAGAATTTCCATGACATAGAACTGTATCTGTTTTATTCATTCATATTTTCTTAAGCACTTAGCCCAATGCCTGGTATAAAATAGGTGCTAAATAAATATTTACTGAATAAATAGCAATATTCTTTCTCTTCTTGTCCCATCATTATTTCCTTATCTTCACCACGGCCAAAGAGGCAGCCTATCACTAAGCCCTCCATAATAACAGATCAGTAGTTTCTGGAAATCTTATTAATTTTTGCAAAATAATATAACAAGACACAGAAAATTTTCTATGTGAAAGCATGTCAGCAGCCAAAGAACAGCTGCAGTCTTAGATTCAATGCTTTAGCATGATCCTGAATGGAGAATCAGGGAGAGCATATAGGAACCCCAAGATAATCTTTGAATCCTCAGCCTAATTTGTAAGGCTTTGTAAACCACATTTGGTTTAAACAACTAAGTGAGAAAAGAATTTGAAAAAGGTTTAACGTAGATGCTGAAAGATGACCAAGTGATTGGAAATTAAAGACTATGAAGTTGAAGGAACTTGGTTAATCCAGTCAAAAAAAAAAGGCAAAAAAAATGAAGAGAATGAATTGTCATAAATGAGGCTAGTTGGGCAAGAGTTGCACAGGATCCCCAGAAACACCACTGACACTGGAAGGGATGAGGGAGGATAAGCAGCTGGGAACTCATGTACTGGGCAGCACAATAGGCAACATCCAAAGGATGTGGTGAACTAAATTCCATGTAGCAGACAAAATTTGTAATCAAGCAGGCAATGGTTTCATGGCTCCAAGTAAGCCAGTAATAATCATGAGAGTAGCTTCCACTTATTAAATACTTTCTAAGTATTTTACATGTGTTGCTTCATTTAATTCTTATAATTCTGTGAGGTAGATAATATTATTTCTCTGTTTTACCAATGAAGAAACTAAAATAAGAAAGATGGAGAAAGTAAGGTAAAGAAACTAAGTACTTAGGTCATTTGTGCAAACTCACCCAACTAGAAGCTTTTAGAGCTAGCTTCCAATCAAGGCAGTTTAAGTCTGGGGAGGCACTGTTGGCCCCACAAGATACTCCACTCCATGCACTGTAGGATTGGTCAGTGAGAATCCAGAGAACAGGCCATAGGAAAAAAGAGTCAAGAGTCAAGCAGCAATGCAGGATACTGGGGCATTATGCTAAGGCTCAAGGTAGAGATCAGCTTGTAAGGAGAAGAAGCTCCAAAAGAGAGGCTACATGGCATTCACATCTAGCACACCAGATACGCTGTTTGTGGTAGGATTCATGCCAGGGCCAGGAAAATAAAGAGTAAGCCAATGATCTATTTCCAGGCCAGGGTAGGATTTTGGGGTGGGGGGAAGGCTGATCTTGCAGTGAGGGACCTGGAAAGATGGGCTAATCAGACACATTTATCCTTCACACATACTACTAGCTCACATCTCAAAAAACTGAGGGTGACTTAAGAAGAGCCTGTCCTACTTGGAAATCTCAATAAAGACCTAGGTGTCCTCCATGAACTATGCTGCAGATATAACTAATTCAGTAACGGCTACTAATAGAACTAAGTCAGAGTCATCCAAAGCCCTGTAAAATATTACATTTTTAGATAGGTGAGCAAACTGTTAAAGCTCAAAGAGCTTCCCCCATTCATTCAAATTAAATGATTCCTTTGGAAAAGCTCACTTACTTAAAGGAAAGTTTCCAAGAATCATCTAGGAAGCTTATAAAACTTTGTCAGGGGTCCTATCTTAAATATCAAATTATCGTATAATAGTGCACAGGAAATTGTATTTTTTAAGTGCCCTGAATAATTCTGATAAACTGTATGACTCATCTAAATGAACACATACAAAAGACTGCCAAAGGAGTCCATTGGTGGGAATGTTCCCCAAGAGCTGCGTCCTTTCGCCAGTTCTAATGGGGGTCAATGCCACTGCCTTGCTCAGAGTGCTAGTGTGGTATTCTCACTTCATTTCATCTGATTACTTTACACATATGCTGGCCCCAACCAGGAATAAATCCTTCACTTAGACGGTAGAGGCTATCTGATTCAGAAACTTACTTCAGAAAGTAATGGAGTAGGATCTTAAGCCAGCCACAAGGGAATTTGAGAATGACAAGGTCAACCATGGATAAACAGGAAATAGATTAGTAGGTGTTTAAATGAAATGGAAGCAACACTGCAGTATTGCACAGAGGTACATTTAAGTAGTAATTGAGAATGTCTCTTCCCTCAAGTTATGACAATTGTTCAGCAGAAATGATCAGGCCAATGGCTTGGTTCTGTTCCTATCATCTTGGTCTTGTCTATGACCTTCTTTTGTCTTCCTCTGTGTGGAGGGCTCATTTTAAACCATGGAACTGTTTTCTCTAAATAGTAGTTAAATTTTACCAAATTCTTAGAACTGCTATGCTTTGTCTTCTGTTGTTTATAAGCAATTTCATATTTAGTGAGTAACTTTAGGTCCCTAGGATGACTTGAGCAGCAAGAAGTTCTCTGAGGATTTATTCTAAGTGCAAAAGTTTCTTTTTCTTATTTTTCAATACATATTGAAGTTTCTCACACAGCAAAGGAAGCTATTTTCACCTCCACTTATAGCAGTTTCAGAGTAGATTTACTTAAATTGTACCCTCAGGGATTGAAATTAGGTAAAGGATGAATTTGCTGATAATCAAGTTAGGTCTTTCATTGTGACCTGAGTGTCACATAATCCAGTCCAATGTTTTCTTCCATGTGAATAGCTGATGTTTACATAGTCAATTCAACTGGCTATATATTGGGCCAAAACAAACAGGAAGAGGACTACAGAGTTGGTCAACCTTGTCACCATCTGCCTTATTTTTTTTTTTTAATTTAAACACAGTCTAAATTGATAGAACTAGAATTAATAATAAAAAGTTGAACTGTCTTTAGGAGTTTAATAAAATGTGATGCCTTTTCTGAGGATGTTTTTAATTGATCAATGTCAAGAATACAAGGGCAAGGTAGGAAGAACAAGCCAACCTCTCAAAATCTCTTCTAGTCAAGGAATACAATGATTATATCACAAGCAGAAGAAATGCCAGCCAATTTTTCTTTGGTGCCTAGCATATCTTCTTGGAATTTAAAAAGAGGAGCAATGTCGATGATTTGCCACAGGACATGGCCACCTTTCACAGAACTCTAATTTATAGCAGCAAGTATCCAAAAGACAAGTTAATAAAGATAGCCTAATGGGGAGAAATGAGTAAAATCATAGCAAACCACACCAAGTATTTTCCCAACCCAACATTTCCTCCAGCCATGTGGCAACATTCTTCTCAAAATACTGCCCTTGTAAAAATGGCTGACACAAGACACAACCTCAATCCAACCACTTCATCCATCCCTTGCACAACTACATTGGCTTTGAGCCAAAGTCCCAAAGTGCAGATAGAAGTTACTATTCCAAGGCAGCTAAATACAGTGAGAGAAATGGAACACCCATTTTTTTTTTTTCCAAGTCAAGCAGGACCTTGTAAGAAGCAAAACAAGAGTTTGGATTGGCTGGATGATTTAAATAGCTGTAAGGATGACTTTATGTAGCATAATTAGTTCACAGGAGCTCATAGCCAATGAAAAGAAATACACAACTCTCTGAATTATTTATTGTAATAGACAAGTCCAAACAATCCATAAAGAACCAATGTCACATAATTGAAAAATAAAACACATAAACAAGTTGGCAGGTTCTGGGAGCCTGACTTCTTGCCCATGCTCTCCACATTAATTCAGGCTTTTAAAGTCAGATGGCTGGTTTATCACCCGGTTCATTTTACCTCTCTTAGACTTTCTCAGTATCATTATCTGCAAAATGAAGATGATAAGAATAAGCCCCAAACGGAGCTCCACTCTGGGTGTGGATCCTGCTTAAGATTCTCCTTCTCCTTCTCCTTTTTCCTGCCCCTTGCTCATTTGTGTGTGCATGCACAAGTCAAATAAATAAATACATAAATACATCTACCTAACAAGACTACTGTGAGGATTAAGTAATAATAATATTTTACTACATAAACTATTGCCGGCATTAGGAAAATGCACAGCACAGTGCACTTCCAACTCATCATCTTTTCAACCTCTCTCAGGATGAAGGAGGCATGGCAGTGAGAGAATGGAATGTCCCTTGGACCAGAAAAATAGTATCGCTCTCTGTACAAGATGTGCAGGCTTCTATATCCTACAATCTTTTAAAATTTCATCAGTCACCTATTAAGTATATCTATAGGTCCCCCAACTGACTCCTTTAGTTATATATAGAAATTAAACCATCTCTAATGCCCCCCCCCATACAAAAACCTTGGGAATGTATTGGGCATAGAGGGTGGATCAATGTGACCACATTATTAGTCATATAACAAACAGTCCAGGTAAGTAATTTTGTTTTCTCCCATAGATTAAATACATTCTCACCTGCAGGGACTAATGGGCTCCAGGGATCTTTCTCTATATATTTAACAATGAGATAACTAAGTGGCAAAGTCAACAATAATCAGAAAGCAGGTGCAAGGAACCAAACAACTTTTTTACAAATATTGTTTTTCCTTAAGGGAAATAAGACACGCTTTGATAAAAGAGCTCTGTAACCTAAAACAAGAAGAGAAGAGATGAGGGGAGAGAACGATTGCTGGCTAGGAATAGGTTCTATTAGAACAATCAGCTTAATTTCTAATCTTTGCAGGAAATAAAACTTCTTTGAGCTTGGTAAAAACCTCTGGATCCAACTTGGAACAATTTCTTCTCTTGATCTCCCAAATCTAACCAGTTACCCCAGTGATTATTCCTTTGAAATGTCTTTGTATGTTGTTCTTCTTTTCCATCTCCACTTGTCTCTTCCATCTTACCATCTCCTGCCCAGATACTGAAATGCCTCATAACTAGCCATCCAGATTTTCCCAACCAAACTGCCCAAGTAACAGTCTCAAAAAGCTCTACAGCATCATGCTTTTTATTATTATTATTATTATTATTATTATTATATTCTTCCTTTACAGCGTCATGCTTTAACTCAAAATTCCAAATGAGTTCTCTGTGGTTGACAAGTCTGACCATTTCTACCTGACTTACCAAGTCCTTCAGAATATGACTCCACCCTACCAGCCTATCCTTATTTTCCAGTCTGACTGGCTTCCTCACCAATCTCTCATAAATACACAAGACACACCCCTACACTGCTCTATTGCCCCTTCCACTGCTTCACACATGCTTCTTGCTCTTTTATGGAATGCCCTGTTTCTCCAGCTGCATATCAAAACCCTGCTCATTCTTCAGGACCTAGACTTAGTCTCATCTCCTCCATGAAGCCTCTTGCCACACCTGCAGTCCTCAATAAAGATTTTCTTTGTACCATATAATCTATCACTTCACAAAACATCTGTATATCACTCATTTCATGTGCATTAGACCCATATCCATAATAACTAGGTAATAAATTAGGTCACAAAATACTGGCTTTTGTGACAAATATGATCCCAAACACATTCTGTTTGATATCTCATTTTCGTTTTCTCTCATTTGAATAATTAGACACACTCTTAACTGTCTACATAATCTCCTCAGGGAAATCAATCTTCTGCCATTATTCCTCAAATCATTAAAATTAAGAGTAACAATATTAGAATATGTATCATTAAAACCTCTAAATCTTCAGTGTAAGAGAAAAGACATTAGGCAGATTAGAAAAATCATTGAACAACGATTTAGGAGATCTGGCTTCTAAGTACCACCCTACTATTAACCAGCCCTGTGATCCTGGTTAAGCTATGCAGTGTCTCTGCAGAATGAAGAGGTTGGACTGGGTGATCTCTATGGTTAAGAGGTTGGACTGGGTGATCTCTATGGTTTCTTCCAGCTCTTTCATTCTGTGACTGCAAAGCAAACAACAAAAGGCATTAGAACCCAGGTGGTCATGTCTAAAAAGTAGAAGTAAAGAGGTTTCTCTACAGAAAATAGAAAAGCTCCAAGTGCCTTCTCTTTTATAATTATAGTATTAATATTGTGGGGGAAAGTTGGTATCAAATTGTGCCCATTTATTACATAGTATGTTATAGTAATCTTCTACTTCAAATACAAAAGAGACAGCTGGTTAGTTTTCACTTTTTGTATTTGTTTTGTTTTTTGTTTTTATTTTATTTAAAGTCAATTAGCCAATATATAGCACATACTTAGTTTCTGATGTAGTGTTCAATAATTCATCATTTGCATGTAACACCAAATGCTCATCACATCACGTGGCCTCCTTAATGTCCATCACCTAATTACCACATCCTCCCACCCACATCCTCTCCAGCAGCTCTCAGTTTGTTTCCTATCATAAAGAGTCTCTCATGGTTTTTCTCTCTCTCTGATGACTTCCGATTCAATTTTTCCTTACTTGCCCTATGATTCTCTGCACTTTCTTATATTCCACATACAAGAGAAACCATATAACTAGTGTCTTTCTCTGATTGACTTATTTTGCTCAGCATAATACCCTCCAGTTCTATCCACATTGATGTAAATGGTATGTATTCATCTTTTCTGATGGCTGAGTAATATTCCATTGTATGCATATGCCACATCTTCTTTATCCATTCATTTATCAATGAACATCTCAGCTCTTTCCAGAGTTTGGCTATTGTGGATATCGCTACTGTGAATATTGGGGTGCAGGTGCCTCTTAGGATCACCACAGTTGTATCTTTGCAGTAAATACCTAGCTGTATGATTGTTGTGTCATAGGGCAGCTCTATTTTTAACTTCTTGAAGAACCTCCATACGATTTTCCAGAGTGGCTATATCAGCTTGCATTTCCAAGAGTGTAAGAAGGTTCCCCTTTCTCTGCATCCTCATCATCATTTGTAGTTTCCTGTCTTGTTAATTTTAGCCATTCTGACTGGTGTAAGGTGATATCTCATTGTGGTTTTGATTTGTATTTCTCTGATGCCAAGTGCTATGGAGCATTTTTTTCATGTGTCTATTGGCCATCTTATGTCTTTTCATGTCTTCTGCCCATTTCTTGACTGGATTATTTGTTTTTTGGATACTGAGTTTGATAAGTTCTTCATAGATCTTGGACACTAGCCCTTTATCTGATAAGACATTTGCAAATATCTTCTCCCATTCTATAGGTTGCTTTTAGTTTGGTTGGCTGTTTCCTTTGCTGTATGGAAGCTTTTTATCTTGATGAAGTCCCAATAGTTCATTTTTGCTTTTGTTTCCCCTGCCTTTAGAGATGTATCTAGCAAGAAGTTGCTGTGGCCAGCAGAGGTCAAAGAGGTTTCTGTCTTCTCTAGGATTTTGATGGATTCCTGTCTCACATTTAGGTCTTTCATCCATTTTGAGGCTATTTTAGTACATGGTTTAAGAAAATGGTCCAGTTTCATTCTTCTGCACGTGGCTGTCCAATTTTCCCAGCACCATGTATTGAAGAGACTGCCTTTTTTCCATTCAATATTCTTTCCTGCTTTGTTGAAGATTCATCGCCCACAGAGTTGAGAGTCCATTTCTGGTTTCTCTATTTTGTTCCATTAATCTATGTGTCTGTTTTTGTATCAGTACCATACTGTCTTCATGATTATAGCTTTGTAATAGAGCTTGAAGTCCGAAATTGTGATGCCACCAGCTTTGGTTTTCATTTTCAATATCCCTCTAACTATTTAGGGTCTTTTCCTGTTCCACACAAATTTTAGGATTTTTTTTTCAGCTCCGTAAAAAATGTCTGTGTATTTTGATAGGGATTGCACTGAATGTATAGATTGCTCTGAGTATGCATAGACATTTTAACAATAGTCTTCCAATCCATAAGCATGGAATATTTTTCTATTTCTTTGTGTCTTCCTCAATTTCTTTCATGAGTGTTCTGCAGTTATCAGAGTACCGATCTTTTGTCTCCATGGTTAGGTTTATTCCTAGGAATCTTATGGAGGTTTTGGTGCAATTTTAAATGGGTTCAATTCTTTAATTGCTCTTTCTTCTTTCTCATTGTTAGTGTAGAAATACAACTGATTTCTGTGCATTGATTTTGTATCCTGCCCCTTTGCTGAATTGCTGTATGAGTTCTAGCAATTTTGGGGTGGAGTCTTGTGGGTTTTCCACATAAAGTATCATGTCATCTGCAAAGAGTGAGAGTTTGACTTCTTCTTTGCCAATTTGAATGCCTTTTATTTCTTTTTGTTGTCTGATTGCTGAGACTAGGACTTCTAGTACTATGTTGAATAGCAGTGGTGAGAGTGGACATCTCTGTCGTGTTCCTGATCTTAGAGGAAAAGCTTCAGTGCTTCCCCACTAAGAAGGATATTCAGTGTGGACTTTTCATAGATGGCTTTTATGATATTGAGGTATGTTCCCTCTATCCCTACACTGTGGAAAGTTTTAATCAAGAAAGGATATTGTATTCTGTCAAGTGTAATTGAGAGGATCATATGGTTCTTCTTTTATTAATGCAGTGTATCACCTTGATTGATTGGTGATTGTTGAACCCTGCAGCCCAGGAATAAATCCCACTTGGTAGGGGTGAATAATCCTTTTCTTTCTTTTTTTTTTTTTTTCAAGATTTTATTTATTTATTTATTTATTTATTTATTTATTTATTTATTCATGAGAGACACACACACACAGAGAGAGAGAGAGAGAGGCAGAAACATAGGCAGAGGTAGATGCAGGCTCCATGCAGAGAGCCTGATGTGGGACTCAGTCCTGGGACTCTGATCATGCCCTGAGCCAAAGGCATGCCCAACCACTAAGCCACCCAGATGTCCCTGAATAATCCTTGTCATGTACTGTTGGATCCTACTGGCTAGTATCTTGGTGAGTATTTTGGCATCCATCTTCATCAGGAACATTGGTCTATAATACTCCTTTTTGATGGGGTCTTTGGTTTGGGGGTCAAGGTAATGTTGGCCTCATAGAATTTGGAAGTTTTTCTTCCATTTATATTTTTTTAAAAACAGCTTCAGAAAAATTGGTATTATTTCTTATTTAAACGTTTGGTCGAATCCCCATGGGAAGCCATCTGGCCCTGGGCTCTTGTCTGTTGGGAGGTTTTTGATTACTGCTTCAATTTCCTTACTGGTTGTGGGTCTGTTAAGATTTTCTATTTCTTCCTGTTTCAGTTTTGGTAGTTTATAAGTTTCATCCATTTCTTCCAGATTGCCTAATTTGTTGGCATAAAGCTGCTCATATGTTCTTAAAGTCATTTGCATTTCCTTGGTGTTGGTCATGATCTCTCTTCTTTCACTCACGATTTTATTTATTTGGGTCATTTCTCTTTTCTTTTTGAGAAGTCTGGCTAGGCGGTTAATCAATCTTTTTAATTCTTACAACGAACCAGCTTTAGTTTCGTTGATCTGTTATTCTGTGGTTCTGGTTTCTATTTCATTGATTTCTGCTTTGATCCTTATTATTTCTCTTCCTCTGCTTGGTTTTGGCTTTATTTGCTGTCCTTTCTCCAGATCTTTTAGGTGTAAGGTTTGCTTATGTATTTGAGATTTTTCCAATATTTTGAGAAAGGCTTGTATTGTAATGTACTTCCCTCTTAGGACCACATTTGCTGTATCTCAAAGTTTTAAAAGTTGTTTTTTCATTTTCATTAGTTTCCATGAATTTGTTTAATTCTTCTTTAATTTTCTGGTTGAGGCTGGAGTGCGCACGGCGGGACCCGGAGCAGCTCGGAGGCGGCTCCAGCAGAGGAAGAGGCTCCGTGCAGAAGGGGTTGCGCGGCTCCGGGAGCGGCTCGGAGGGCCCCGGCGGCGGCTCCGTGGAGGGGGCTGCGGGGCGGGAGCGCGAATCCAACAGCGCAGGCCTCGGAGCACAGGGCGCCGGGACACAGCCCAGGATCCGGCCTCCCCCGGGACAGGCAGAGGCCGGGAGGGCCCAGGACAGCGAGGACGCTCCTGCCTGGAACTGAGCAGATCAGCGGCCCCGCCCGGAGCCTCCAGGCCCTGCAGACAGAGAGCCCCGGAGCTACTGCGGGAGCTGACTCCAGGGTCCCAGAGCTGCCCCCGCCACTGTGGCCTCCTCCCGGGGCCTCACGGGGTGAACAACCCCCACTGAGCCCTGCACCAGGCAGGGGCAGAGCAGCTCCCCCAAGTGCTAACACCTGAGAATCAGCACAGCAGGCCCCTCCCCCAGAAGACCAGCTGGACGGACCAGTTCCAGGGGAAGTCAAGGGACTTAAAGTATACAGAATCAGAAGATACTCCCACGTGGGTTTTTTTTTTTTTCTTTTTGATTTCTGTTTGCGTCCCCCACCCTTTTTTTCCCTTTCTTTTTCTTTCTCTTTTTCTTCTTTTTTTCTTTTTTTCTTCCTTTTTTCTTTTTTCCTTTTCTCTTTTTTTTCCTTCTTTCTCTCTTTCTCCTTTTCACAATACAACTTGTTTTTGGCCACTCTGCACTGAGCAAAATGACTAGAAGGAAAACCTCACCTTAAAAGAAATAATCAGAAACAGTCCTCTCTCCCACAGAGTTACAAAATCTGGATTACAATTCAATGTCAGAAAGCCAATTCAGAAGCACTATTATACAGCTACTGGTGGCTCTAGAAAAAAGCATAAAGGACTCAAGAGACTTCATGACTGCAGAATTTAGATCCAATCAGGCAGAAATTAAAAATCAATTGAATGAGATGCAATCCAAACTAGAAGTCCTAACGACGAGGGTTAACGAGGTGGAAGAACGAGTGAGTGACATAGAAGACAAGTTGATGGCAAAGAGGGAAACTGAGGAAAAAAGAGACAAAAAATTAAAAGACCATGAGGACAGATTAAGGGAAATAAACGACAGCCTGAGGAAGAAAAACCTACGTTTAATTGGGGTTCCCAAGGGCGCCGAAAGGGACAGAGGGCCAGAATATGTATTTGAACAAATCCTAGCTGAAAACTTTCCTAATCTGGGAAGGAAAACAGGCATTCAGATCCAGGAAATAGAGAGATACCCCCCTAAAATCAATAAAAACCGTTCAACACCTTGACATCTAATAGTTAAGCTTGCAAATTCCAAAGATAAAGAGAAGATCCTTAAAGCAGCAAGAGACAAGAAATCCCTGACTTTTATGGGGAGGAGTATTAGGGTAACAGCAGACCTCTCCACAGAGACCTGGCAGGCCAGAAAGGGCTGGCAGGATATATTCAGGGTCCTAAATGAGAAGAACATGCAACCAAGAATACTTTATCCAGCAAGGCTCTCATTCAAAATGGCAGGAGAGATAAAGAGCTTTCGAGACAGGCAGGAACTGAAAGAATATGTGACCTCCAAACCAGCTCTGCAAGAAATTTTAAGGGGGACTCTTAAAATTCCCCTTTAAGAAGAAGTTCAGTGGAACAATCCACAAAAACAAGGACTGAATAGATATCCTGATGACACAAAACTCATATCTTTCAATAGTAACTCTGAACGTGAACGGGCTTAATGACCCCATCAAAAGGCGCAGGGTTTCAGCCTGGATAAAAAAGCAGGACCCATCTATTTGGTGTCTACAAGAGACTCATTTTAGACAGAAGGACACCTACAGCCTGAAAATAAAAGGTTGGAAAACCATTTACCATTCAAATGGTCCTCAAAAGAAAGCAGGGGTAGCCATCCTCATATCAGATAAACTAAAATTTACCCCGAAGACTGTAGTGAGAGACGAAGAGGGACACTATATCATACTTAAAGGATCTATCCAACAAGAGGACTTAACAATCCTCAATATATATGCCCCGAATATGGGACTCCCAAATATTTAAATCAATTAATAACCAAACTGAAGAAATACTTTGATAATAATACACTTATACTTGGTGACTTCAAAGTAGCTCTTTCTATACTTGATAGGTCTTCTAAGCACAACATCTCCAAAGAAATGAGAGCTTTAAATGATACACTGGACCAGATGGATTTCACAGATATCTATAGAACTTTACATCCAAACTCAACTGTATACACATTCTTCTCAAGCGCACATGGAACTTTCTCCAGAATAGACCACATACTCGGTCACAAATCGGGTCTGAACTGATACCAAAAGATTGGGATCGTCCCCTGCATATTCTCAGACCATAATGCCTTGAAATTAGAACTAAATCACAACAAGAAGTTTGGAAGGACCTCAAACACGTGGAGGTTAAGGACCATCCTGCTAAAAGAGGAAAGGGTCAACCAGGAAATTAAGGAAGAATTAAAAAGATTCATGGAAACTAATGAGAATGAAGATACAACCGTTCAAAATATTTGGGACACAGCAAAAGCAGTCCTAAGGGGGAAATACATGACAATACAAGCATCCATTCAAAAACTGGAAAGAACTCAAATACAAAAGCTCACCTTACACATAAAGGAGCTAGAGAAAAACAGCAGATAGATCCTACGCCCAGCCAAAGAAGAGAGTTAATTAAGATTCGAGCAAAACTCAAAGAAATCGAGACCAGAAGAACTGTGGAACAGATCAACAGAACCAGGAGTTGGTTCTTTGAAAGAATTAATAAGATAGATAAACCATTAGCCAGCCTTTTTAAAAAGAAGAGAGAGAAGACTCAAATTAATAAAATCATGAATGAGAAAGGAGAGATCACTACCAACACCAAGGAAATACAAACGATTTTAAAAACATACTATGAACAGCAATACGCCAATAAATTAGGCAATCTAGAAGAAATGGACACATTCCTGGAAAGCCACAAACTACCAAAACTGGAACAGGAAGAAATAGAAAACCTGAACAGGCCAATAACCAGGGAAGAAATTGAAGCAGTCATCAAAAACTTCCCAAGACACAAGAGTCCAGGGCCAGACGGCTTCCCAGGGGAATTCTATCAAACGTTTAAAGAAGAAACCATACCTATTCTACTAAAGCTGTTTGGAAAGATACAAAGAGATGGAGTACTTCCAAATTCGTTCTATGAGGCCAGCATCACCTTAATTCCAAAACCAGACAAAGACCCCACCAAAAAGGAGAATTACAGACCAATATTCCTGATGATCATGGATGCAAAAATTCTCAACAAGATACTAGCCAATTGGATCCAACAATACATTAAGAAAATTATTCACCATGACCAAGTAGGATTTATCCCTGGGACACAAGGCTGGTTCAACACTCGTAAAACAATCAATGTGATTCATCATATCAGCAAGAGAAAAACCAAGAAACATATGATCCTCTCATTAGATGCAGAGAAAGCATTTGACAAAATACAGCATCCATTCCTGATCAAAACTCTTCAGAGTGTAGGGATAGAGGGAACTTTCCTCGACATCTTAAAAGCCATCTATGAAAAGCCCACAGCAAATATCATTCTCAATGGGGAAGCACTGGGAGCCTTTCCCCTAAGATCAGGAACAAGACAGGGATGTCCACTCTCACCACTGCTGTTCAACATAGTACTGGAAGTCCTCGCCTCAGCAATCAGACAACAAAAAGACATTAAAGGCATTCAAATTGGCAAAGAAGAAGTCAAACTCTCCCTCTTCGCCAATGACATGATATTCTACATAGAAAACCCAAAAGCCTCCACCCCAAGATTGCTAGAACTCATACAGCAATTTGGCAGCGTGGCAGGATACAAAATCAATGCCCAGAAATCAGTGGCATTTCTATACACTAACAATGAGACTGAAGAAAGAGAAATTAAGGAGTCAATCCCATTTACAATTGCACCCAAAAGCATAAGATACCTAGGAATAAACCTAACCAAAGAGGTAAAGGATCTATACCCTTAAAACTATAGAACACTTCTTTTTTTTTTAATTTTTTTTTTAATTTTTATTTATTTATGATAGTCACAGAGAGAGAGAGAGAGAGAGGCAGAGACACACGCGGAGGAAGAAGCAGGCTCCATGCACCGGGAGCCCGATGTGGGACTCGATCCCAGGTCTCCAGGATCGTGCCCTGGGCCAAAGGCAGGCGCCAAACCGCTGCACCACCCAGGGATCCCTATAGAACACTTCTGAAAGAAACTGAGGAAGACACAAAGAGATGGAAAAATATTCCATGCTCATGGATTGGCAGAATTAATATTGTGAAAATGTCAATGTTACCCAGGACAATTTACACGTTTAATGCAATCCCTATCAAAATACCATGGACTTTCTTCAGAGAGTTAGAACAAATTATTTTAAGATTTGTGTGGAATCAGAAAAGACCCCGAATAGCCAGGGGAATTTTAAAAAAGAAAACCATAGCTAGGGGCATCACAATGCCAGATTTCAGGTTGTACTAAAAGCTGTGGTCATCAAGACAGTGTGGTACTGGCACAAAAACAGACACATAGATCAATGGAACAGAATAGAGAACCCAGAAATAGACCCTGAACTTTATGGTCAACTAATGTTCGACAAAGGAGGAAAGACTATCCACTGGAAAAAAGACAGTCTCTTCAATAAATGGTGCTGGGAAAATTGGACATCCACATGCAGAAGAATGAAACTAGACCACTCTCTTTCACCATACACAAAGATAAACTCAAAATGGATGAAAGATCTAAATGTGAGACAAGATTCCATCAAAATCCTAGAGGAGAACACAGGCAACACCCTTTTTGAACTCAGCCACGGTAACTTCTTGCAAGATACATCCACGAAGGCAAAAGAAACAAAAGCAAAAATGAACTATTGGGACTTCATCAAGATAAGAAGCTTTTGCACAGCAAAGGTTGCAGTCAACAAAACTAAAAGACAACCTACAGGATGGGAGAAGATATTTGCAAATGACATATCAGATAAAGGGCTAGTTTCCAAGATCTATAAAGAACTTATTAAACTCAACACCAAAGAAACAAACAATCCAATCATGAAATGGGCAAAAGACATGAAGAGAAATCTCACAGAGGAAGACATAGACATGGCCAATATGCACATGAGAAAATGCTCTGCATCACTTGCCATCAGGGAAATACAAATCAAAACCACAATGAGATACCACCTTACACCAGTGAGAATGGGGAACATTAACAAGGCAGGAAACCACAAATGTTGGAGAGGATGCGGAGAAAAGGGAACCCTCTTGCACTGTTGGTGGGAATGTGAACGGTTGCAGCCACTCTGGAAAACTGTGTGGAGGTTCCTCAAAGAGTTAAAAATAGACCTGCCCTACGACCCAGCGATTGCACTGTTGGGGATTTACCTCAAAGATTCAGATGCAATGAAACGCCGGGACACCTGCACCCCAATGTTTATAGTAGCAATGTCCACAAGAGCCAAACTGTGGAAGGAGCCTCGTGTCCATCGAAAGATGAATGGATAAAGAAGATGTGGTTTATGTATACAATGGAATATTACTCAGCCATTAGAAACGACAAATACCCACCATTTGCTTCGACGTGGATGGAACTGGAAGGTATTATGCTGAGTGAAGTAAGTCAATCGGAGAAGGACAAACATTGTATGTTCTCATTCATTTGGGGAATATAAATAATAGTGAAAGGGAATATAAGAGAAGGGAGAAGAAATGTGTGGGAAATATCAGAAAGGGAGACAGAACATAAAGACTCCTAACTCTGGGAAACGAACTAGGGGTGATGGAAGGGGAGGAGGGTGGAGGGTGGGGGTGAATGGGTGACGGGCACTGAGGGGGGCACTTGACAGGATGAGGACTGGGTGTTATTCTGTATGTTGGTAAATTGAACACCAATAAAAAATAAATTTATTATTAAAAATATATATATTTACTACTTATGTACTTTATTAAAAAAAATTTTTTGGTTGACCCATTCATTCTTTAGTAGGATGCTTTTTAACCTCCATGTGTTTGGGTTCCTTCTAAATTTCCTCCTGTGATTGAGTTCAAGTTTCAAAGCATTGTGGTCCAAAAATATGCAGGGAATGACCCCAATCTTTCGGTATCAGTTGAGTCCTGATTTATGACCCAGTATGATCTATTCTGGAGAATGTTCCATGTGCACTTGAGAAGAATGTGTATTCTGTTGCTTTAGGGGGGAATGCTGTGTATATATCTATGAAGTCCATCTGGTCCAGTGTGTCATTCAAAGCCCTTCTTTCCTTGTTGATCTTCTGCTTAGATTATCTGTACATCACTGTGTGTGTAGTTTTCACTTTTTGAAAGTTATCATATATATTTCAAACCAACTCAGTAGTGGCTCATCTTGAATTTGAGTATCATGAAGCTCAATCATGAAGCTGCAAGAAAATTTAAAGGAAGCCCAACTCAAATTTGGTTGGGAAGGAGTCTAAAGATACATACTGAATGCTCCAGTATAGATCTAAGAAAACTGTATGCAAAATTCTGAAAAGCAATTACCTTTCCTACTTTCTAGTCATATGTATATTTTAAGTAACAAGAAATACTAACAAAATTTGCCATAAATCCGTGAAATCTTCTATTTCTTTTTTTTCTTTTCTATTGGACTTGATGAGATTATTTAAGACAAAAAAGAAAAAAAGGAGAAGGCAGGTTATAATAAGACATCTGTGAAAAATAATTTATAAAACAATACACAGAAGGAGAAGAGTTTGCCAAGGGCAGAGGAGTAGACATGAAAAAAAAGATTTTAAAGGGCGGGGGGTCTTCCAAGTCTAGTCAAATAAAAATGGTAAATGTGTGACAACATCATTCACATTGTGATGCTGCTTTGGGGATCTCATTTATTCATCAAGTGCTTAAGCAATATGCTGAGCACTTGGGATTAAAAAAAAGGAAAGACACAGTGTCTCCCCTGCAAGAACTCACCATCAAGCAGAAAGACAGCCAGAGGCTGAGCTAGCAGTGGACCTGACTGAAGGCTCACTATATGCCAGGCACTACGCTAGGCACACTAGTCCCATGAGGCAGGAACCATTATTATTCTTGTATCACCGATGATGAAGCTAAAGCTTTGGGAGATTCAATAATTTATCCAAGTGCTATGATCTGAATGTTTGTGTCTCTTCCTCCTGGCCCCACCCAAAAATTTATATTTTGAAATCCTAACTCCCAGTGTGATGGTATTAGGAAGTGGGGCCTATGATTGGGTCATGAGGGAGAAGCCATCAGATTAGTGTCCTTATAAGAAGGTCCTGGAGAAATCCTTTATCCCTTCTTCTGTCATGTGAGGTTGCAGGCAAGAAAGCACTCTGTCTATGAAGAAAAGGGCTCTCACAGACATTGAATCTGCAGATGCCTTGATCTTGAACTTCTCAACCTCCTGAATTTTAAAAAATAAATGTCTATTGTTTATAAGCCACCCAAATTATTCTGTTATACCAGCTGAAACAAACTAAGACATGAAGTCTCTCCAGATAGAAAGCAGCAAGACTGACTTTCATACCCAAATCTGACTAGTAGTTCCAGGTTTATCACCCTCCACTATAAAACTGATGTAGGCAGTGCAATGTGGTGAATGGTGATGGAGACAGGTGCAAAGTACTGTGGTCTCTGCAATTCTCCCCAGAGCTCAAAAGAACTCAGGCCTTCTCTGTGAATTCAAGTCCACCACCTCTGGCTTTAGCGGCATCTGCAGATGGTGTGTGTAAAACTACCCAGGAATAGGTATATTACAACTAGAGCAAGGCCACAAGGAGAAGCAAAGCAAAACACTTCAGTTGCTTCAGATTCTCTGCTGATCTCTGAATAGAAGATGTGTATTTGCACACGTATGGGCACATATACTCAATGCCACAGTAGTTCCCCTAGAGAGTAAGTAGTTTATTCAAAAATACCCTCTTTCCCCATCAAAACGGAAACAATTTTTTATACATGTTTGAAAACTGAAAAAGAAAACAAAAACAAAACAAAACAAAATAAAAAAACCTCTTTCTAAAAGTAAAGGCCCCAGGAGAGTGGGGAAAAATGACTCTGGGTAGCTCAGTGGCTGTTTGGTCCTCCTGGACTGAGCAGCTGTCAGAACTAAGAGGATTCCAGAGGGGCCTATGGGTCACAGCAGCAGAAAACCTTAAAGCCTCACGGGCCCTGGGGAGGATGGTGCAAGCTCAGCGGGATGGTGGCTCCACCTGTTCTAATGCCAGCCAGAGGCCCTCATCAGAGACCTGATTTGAATCATAACACCAGTGTAGAAGAGATTTTATTTGTGTTATGGTACATTTCTGTCTTTTTGTTTTGACCTGGTAAGCCGTAAAACCTTCAGTGGGCTGTGAGGGGAAGACTTGTCTTCAAGGAAGGGTAAAGGAAAGATTTTTGGCTGCAGCAAGTTGCTAGAAATATCTACCCTGTCAGCACTAGGGGGAGGGTATTAGCTTTTGTCAAGGTCCCATTAAGGATTTTCGCCTAGGCATTATGCAAGGGATCTTGTCTTATTTAGGCCTCCCAGTAAATCTTGCGATATTATTAATCTCGTTTACAGGAGGAAAAAAAAAGGTGAGGCTATGGACAATTCTGAATCGTTTGCTGAGTATCACACAGCTAGTCAGTGGGGGCCAGAACTTAAAGGTCTATCTGACGCCAAAGACCAAGAAGAAAACCCTTTCTGTGGAAAGCAAATAGCAAGAAGAAATCCTAATGGGAAGATGAAAAATTAACATCTTTATCTACCGTTTGTTTAATTACCTGCTTATATGAGTAGGAATTAAATACACAAGGAAAACATTTTAAGTTCTATAAAAAGGGATGCAGTGAAAATAAGACTCTTTCCACCCTTCTCTCAGCAGTTCTCTTCACCATAGGCAACTACTGATAATACTATGCCAAGATAGGCTACACGTACACAAACATACACATGTATACATAAAGCTGCCCCTTTTTCTCAAAAGATTTATTTTATAGAGAGAGAGAGAGCACAAGCGCTGAGCAGGAAGCCCTAAAGATGCAAGTCAGGAGATCATGACCTGAGCTGAAAGCAGATGTTTAACTGACTGAGCCACCCAGGTGTCCCATAAAGCCTCTTTTTTTTTTTTTTTTTTTTTTTTTTTTTTTTTTACATAAATGGCAGCATTGTCTGTCCCTTCTTAGATACCTAGTATATCTTGGAAATTTTTGCTCTTGGTACCTATAGATCTGCTTCATTCTTGTAACAGTTGTTTTTAACAATTATTAAAGAATCTGATTTTTTTTTAACTAATGCCCTATTAAATGGACATTTAAATTGCCTCTACCTTTTTTCTATTATAAACAATGCCATATAAATATCTTCCTACAGTCTTCCTTGAACATATATGCTCGTACACTTTGAAGATACAGTGGTCAAAAGTGAAATTCCTGGTCAAGAGTATGTGCATTTAAAACTTGATGAAACTGAATTGCCTCCAGGGAAGTGTGCACCAAATTACAATCCTTAAAATATATACTCATGCCTGCTTCCCCCACTGTCTCCAAAATATTCTGCATCTCCAGACATTTCCATTCTCTGTGAAAAGAAAAGCACCCATATGTTCACCTGCTCCTTTAAAAGTTGCATATTTCTTTCAGAGTGAATAGAGGGAACCAATTTCTTCAAGCCTGGGCATTAGATTCCTGGAGTAAAGAAAGATTTTTGGAGCTCCTTGAGCTGCAGAAGATGTTGACTAAAAGCATCTGGTCCTCAATTAGGTGATATTGGAAAATAGGAAAATAGAATAAGTCCCTGGAAATAAGCAGTTGGCTTTGACTAATCAGTTTAATCCATCAGGGTACTGTCAAAGCCACAGAAGTCACTTCTGGGTATCCCAGTAACTCCACCAGCCTGCTGCATAATGAGGCCAGAGCAGGCTGTGAGCTAGGAAAGGGATGCCTGCCACCAACAGAACGTTCAAAATCTACTGTCTGTCTCTGCTGGTTAAGGAAAAAGAGGGTGGAGGAGGAACATCAGAAACATAAGACAAAGGAGAGACTTCGGAATATGGAATAATGTTTCCTAACTGTAATGAAATGAGGGGAAAGGGGATCTAGCCAAAAATAAACACACCCTTGTAGTTACATTTTCCAATATAAAAACTTTCTAGAGGGAAAAATTCCCTATTGGATTTGCAACACTCCTATCTTCATCCAGTGGCGCAGTCCAATCAAAACCATAGGATCCGGGCAAGAATTCTGGGCTTCAAAGGCTGAGAGAATGTGAAGCACACACTTTCTCTTTGTCTTAGTTTTGCTTACTTGAATGTGCTAAAAGTCTGACTTTGACATTCTCTCAGGATGCATTACAAAATGTTCCTCTTCTGTTTGGCAATCACCTTGCTTGAAGGTTTGACTGTCAACACTTGGGGAAAAGGGCCTGCTGGCACCATGGCCTGGAGAGGACTGGGAGGAAGGGCAGTGGCTGAGGCAGGCATTGAGGTGAATTGATATGAGAGGGACTTTGTCTCTAAAGGGGGTGAAGAGGGCCCAGTAGTAGTCATATTAATAACCGTTTGTAGCATGGCTTGATTTTTAAGCTGGTGCACAAACAGTACATTACTACAAAAGAGTAAATACGCATTGCTAACACCACCTGTCAAAAATTTAAACCAGCTGGTTGCCCTACAGGGCTGAATATTTTAACTGTTTAGGGGAGGAGCCCCCCTCCCCCCAGCAAGCAGCAGAATTCCTTCTAATTACAACTTGTGCTTTTTTCCAATTAGCGACGAACAGCATATTGTCGTGGAGGCATTGTTGGGAATTGGTTGTCTCTGTTCCAATGTATTCAGGTGCTTAAATGTAGGTTTCTAGGCTTGATATATATTATTACAAAAATTATAGGGCTGAAAAAAATTATTTCAGATGGACTTGTTTCAATACATCAGATCTGAAGCAGCCTCTAGGGTCAGCCTCACAGGCAGTTGGAGGTTGTTGGATAGAATTTGCTGTTGCCCAGCCTACATCCTGTCAGCAATATATACAAGTTAACCTAATTTGCCATTGTTAGTTGTACTCCTCAAATCTCTCCAAATCAGTCACTAATTCACTTTCAAGTACTATCCATCATCACTCAGATGAGCTTTGCTCTGTTCTTATTGAGTTTGATTGACTGATTGATTGATTAGTCTGTCATCTGAACAGAGTAAAAATAATTTGAAATGCTCATCTTCAAATCGCATTCCAGGGGCCATTTAGCTCAATGTGGGTTTCTATGATTATCTTTCTTCCTCCATTCCACTGAGCCCTTCCTCTATTATATACTTCCAGTATAGAGAAAGGTTTCATGAGCAAGAATGAATAAGAATGTACAAAAAAATAGAAAGTTGAAGAAAATTTATAATCTTTTAAAAAGGAAATAATTAAATCAAAGTGCAAATTTTACCTAAGAAACTTGGCATTCCAAGTTTTAGGTGGAATATGTTAAGAAAAAATAAACAAATGCATGTATACACTTAACTCTTCTATGTTGTGTATCTTGAGATGACTGGGGAAATGCAAAGAAACCTGGTAATAAAATAATCTAATATAATAAAATAATCTAATACATAAATCAAATCTATTGAAATGTTATGCTTAACGAGAGGTTTTAACCAAAACAGATAGTAGGAATATTTATTTGTTTTTTTAAGATTTTTTTATTTGACAAAGAGCTAGAGAGCAGGAGAGCACAGCAGGGGGAGCAGCAGGCAGAAGGAGGAGAAGCAGGCTCCCTGCTGAGTGGAAAGCCCTATGGGACTCATCCCAGGATCCTAGGATCATGACCTGAGAGCCAAAGGCAGATGCTTAACCAACTGAGTTACCCAGGCACCCCAGTAGCAATGTTTACTAAAATAAAAAGTAAAAAAAAAAAAAAAAAAGAAAGAAAGAAAGAAAGAAAGAAAGAAAAGTAGACCTCATTCAAATATATCTATATGAATAACTCACAGATTACATAGTTTGGGCTGATTTACTGTAAGTAATGGTAGCACTTGAGGTAAATTGATAAATGACTTAAAGGGATTTCAGAAGGGTAGGGCTAACCATCTCATGCAGAAATTTCCTCAGAGGTCAATTAATCCATTGGGGCCACTCTTGTATTTTACCTAGGCTCACACAGGTAGATAGGAGCAGAGCCAAGACACAACTCAGGTCTTCTAACTCATGTTTTATTTTTGGCAAACAGGGCCAAAAGAAGCATTTTATAGGACTCTGACAGTCTTCATTAAATCAGATAATTAATGCAATTTTTAAGTAGCCCTTATTTTTTAGAGCTTATTTATTTATTCATTTATTATTTCTCCTTTGCTTTCCCACCTTGGTCAAAAGGGTGATCTGAGGTAGTTTATGGAGATCTGTGCCATGAAACAAGGTAAAGCATGCATATCAACATAAGAGAAAAAATGTTTTCCAACCTTCAGAAATAATTCATTTGCCATAGGAAAATATATTCCCATTATAAGAAATTCTGACAATATTTTTACTAATTGAGAATAATCTGCTAATTGGTGAGGACTTATTATCCTATTTTCTGATGAGATTCTTCTTGTCCACACTAATTTTGAGCTCTTTGTTACCACTATATTCCTAACTCTCATTTTACTGTTTTTCGGCAAGATTGAAATCTAGACCCAAAGCATACTAGAAATGAGTTCTACCCAACATATGAATGTTAACTGCATAAATAGTCCCTGTACTAAAAAGTCAGTATCTGACCCAAGACCCTTGCAGAGGAGAGGCTCTGACCTTCAAGCGCCCAGCCAATGAGTGACAGCTGCTACGGAGTTCCAGAAGTCCTAGAGGGGCATGGCACATTTCACATCTAGTTAAGTTTCTGAAACTACAGTTTTTAAGAATGGAGCTTTGTTTACAAATAGTTGTCACTTAGGAATGCAACAGTTTGTTTTTCAGTTTTTTACTTTCAAGACATTATTCATGAGCTCACTTCTTAGCCTTAGAAGACAAAAGAACAATATTTATGCTGCCAATAGAGGAGATTGGTGCCACTGACGAAGGTGAGAATAATATTTATATTATTAGGGTCACAATTTTGTTTTTATACTCAATGTCTCCATTTAAAATTATAAGTGCTCATTCATTTTTCAAGACTTAGTTCAAATACCACTTCCACTGAAACTCCTAGGCAGATTTAACTGTGCCTTATTTTATTTCTCTACCATGGTGCTTTCCACACTACCTTGTAATCATGTCATATATGTTTATATGTCCATTTTACCTCCTTACCTATAAATTTCTGGAAGGAGACAGGGCTTGTCTTTTACTGACCGACGGTAGACATCCAATAAGTATACAATGGAAGAATATCATCATTTTCATAAAAATCTATATAATGTTTCGAGCTGTTTAAATTAGAATGTGGTAAGATCAGGAGAAAAGTCCATCGGTGTATAAAGATTCCTTCTGGTATAAGTCCAGGCTTTGGAATCTAGCTTCAAGGTCAGGGGAGAAGGCAATTGGGGAGAAAGATTAAAAATCCAAGTTTGCAGGGTCTCCTTAATTCCTTATGCCCTTTGTCTTCCTCATATAAAATAGTGGACATTTGTTGTTTTTGCCCATTCTGCTTCCTTTCTTCCTCCTTCTGGTAATAGCACCCCGATTTTGTTTTGGACAAACTCTTCCATCAGATACAGTCAGGTGTGGTTACCAATTTAGATGCCCTGCCCTCCTCTAGCCAAGGCGTGGGCACCTGACCCAGCTAGGCTGATCAGATTCCTCTCTCTGGAATAGAACAAGAGACAAGAGGCTGACTGGCCCTGAAATGAACGTCCTGCAGTCCCTGCTTCCTTGCCCCCCAGGGGTTGTATTTCCTGATCATTCTACACCTTTTGCTTTGCCTTTCCACTTCGTTGTTTGAGCTTCTCCACTTTTCCAATAAATCACTTCTCTGATTCAGTTAGCTAAAGGTGGTTTATGTGCTAGCAACCAACAATGGTAACGGAATCAGTGACTTGAAGACCAAAATTCTACCTGATTACCAAAAGCCTAGCAGGAAGGAATAACTCTGTATATTTTCAACTTTTTCATAGGTTCAGTTTACTTCTTTTAACAAACTCATTCATAGTCCAGGTAAGTACCTGAGGAATCTCAATTCCTCCTATTCCTAAAATAAGCCAGTGTTTGCATTTACTCCCCAGAGTAGCCCCAACATACCTTGCCTAGTAAAGCAAACCAGTGAGTTTAAAGGCCCTTGTAGTATTCAGCCCTAACCCCCCTGTTTCTTGCTTAACCCCACACCCAATCTGTGACAAAAACATTGGCACTTTCTCATTATTATAAGATTTCCAAGTCAGCCATATATCATTAGCCCACTCCCAATTAGTTGTTTTACCTCTGGTTCACCAGCAAACACAAAGGAAGAACCTAATTACACTACTTCTTATTTAACACCTTTATAGTTCTTACTCTGCATCAGGCATTCTTTGAGGTGCTTTACATATGCTAACTCATTCAATCCTTTATAAACCGCCCCCCTGAGATAAGAATATATGAAAAAAATGAGGCATAAAGATCTTGAATAGTTTGCCAAAAGTCTCAAAGCCCATAAAGAGAAGAATCAGGATTCAAAAATAAGCAGTGTGGCTCCAAGTCTGTGCTTTGAACCACAAGCCATAGTTTGAGACGATGGGTTTATTACATGGCCAATTAAAGGGAAGGGCTAATCATATTTTAATCTGCAGCAGCTGACAGGGTACACTGACATAGAAACAAGATTAGTCCCCACATGCCAAAAACCTAAAAACATCAAGTCAATTTAGAGTGCCCTCCAGGCCTCCTTTCTTAAACATTATGGAAAAAAGCCAGAAAAATTCTACCGTGGTTTCCATTCCATTGAGAAGATTCTAATACTCTGGATGGGAGGTGCCTTTCTTCTTTAATTGCCCTGAAACAGACATGTTAACTTTCTAGAAAGATTGAAAGGTAAATCTAGTGCTAACCTCTTACTTCTTGTCGTAGCCCAGGGTTTACCACCTTTGGAGTGGGAAGGAGGATGTTGCTACACTTGCTCAATCTCTGTTGTGCTTCTGGCTGACTTCCTAACCACTCTCTCTCTACTTCAGGAAAACAGATGAAGTAACAAATCTGTCCATGGATATAAAGGGTACACTGGGGTCAAGTAGTCAAATCCCTCCTGGACATGGGGCCCCTCTTCTCTCCAGCAGGATTGTTTGGCTATTCATAAACCACGCTTCACGTGATTTTTATTGTCTTCTTGGTATTTCAAACTGCAATTTAAGTTTATTATATGATAGTCTTATTGGGTTATATATACTTTTTTACTTTCCTTAAATCTTTAAAAGTTTTCTGGAAGACTATCTAAAGCAAGAGTTTGCATATTGAGTGTCTCAATTTACCTGTGAAGTCCTAATTCTGATAACTTCTCCCAGTGATCTGATAACTTCTCCAACACTATGATCTACATAGATTTGGTTCCATGAACACTAACACCCTACACTCGACAGAGTATTTATGATATAATGACATAGGAACAAAGTGTTGATATTGATTTTCTACTTTTTTAAATAAGGCTGAAATATAACTGAAAGTTAATAGTGGACATCGGTAGGAAGCAGAATTATAAGTGAGTTTTAACTTCTACTTTCTGATTTCATGTATTGTCTACAAAGATATGCTTCTTTTATAAATAAACAAGGCAGTATCAGCAAGAATATTAAGCTTTACAGGGATCTTTTGGTATCACGGTCATATTATACCAGGTACTTTTTCTTAATTTGTATTTAATAATAAAGGTAAAATAAGTAGAGCAGTCTGCTCTTTATTTTGAAAGTAGTAAAGCCAGAGATTTGTAAACATTTACCAAAATAAGTGAAAAACTAATTTACATCCTTGTTTCTCAGTCGTACCCAGTATAAGAATCAATTTCCCTATAAAGGTGGTCTAGTGTCAGAGGACCTAGAGTGTGGGTGCAGATCTGTCTCCTACTGCCCATAAATGGGTCCTGTTGGTTCCCTGTGCCTTAGTTAATCTCAACTGCAAAATAGCCATAATAGCGTCTAGTTCATAGGGCTACGAAAGCACGTGGGATAGGTTGTGGCACAGAATAGCCATCAAATATATGTCCATCTGCTCATTCAAAAAGCTTACTGCACCCCTCCTCTGTGTGAGTGCTTACAACATACAGGAACAAATAACATAGAAAAGAAAGATTTAATGCTTTCCCTCAAAGAGTCTGTGATCCAGAGAAGCAGATAAGGAATCAAATATTTATGACGTAGTGGAGAAATATTAGAGGTACTAAAAATCCTTCCGTATTTAAGGTTTTTAAAAGTCTACCATACTTAAGTTCTACCATGGAGTTCCTATTTCTCTAGACTGTGGAAACTGGATCTCAGCTGAATTGGGGATTCACGCATTTCTCTGGGGGCGGCTGGGAGTGGGTAGCTAAGATATCCTCCATCTGGCTTTCAGATGTTGGTCCCTATGGATATCCACTGATTCTGTTGATGTTCCCTATCAACTCTCCTTAACTCTCTCGCCCCTTTAAGGTACGGGAGTCCGTTCCATGGCTCCACAGCACCATGGGCTCCAGGAAAGTCAGCAGGACCATTCTCAGCTGTTTACCATTTCCATGCTCCTCTCAGAGCTTAGGAATACTGTCCCTGCTTCCATGCCATGCCAGACTCTATGGAACCTGTGCAAGCTTCCTCAGGCCTACTCATCTAGGTATCCTGTGTCGCCATTTGTACTGTGGGTTCTACTCATTTCTCTGGGCTCTATCTAGGAAAGAAAACCTAGGCTCCCTCTGCGCTCAGATTTTCCATACCTCTGGGGGATTTCTGTCACTCCTTATCTCTGTGCTGAGCTCAGAAAAACACTAGGGAGCTTCACCCCTTTGTCAGAGGCCCCCCTTGTCTACTCACCTCGTTTTCCCTTGGCTGGAGCACTTTCTTCTGCAGCATAGAAACTCTACTTGCTCAGCATGTCTTTTCCTGGCAATTGGTTTACCTATGCACCCTGCCTTTTTCATTCCCTGAAGGGCCCAGACTTTTGAGACTTGAAATGCAAGAAAAGACTATGTCATTCCTTCCTCGGTGCAACAAAAATGCATTACCAAAGCTGAGTCTGGGGTGACAAATAAAAGCTATCAGTTAATATTTGAAAACTCTTCTCTCATGACATAGGCTAAGACAACTCAATGGGACAAAGTGCCTAACTCAGCTGAGGCAATCAGGGAAGGCTTCACAGTGAAGGCCCAGTCAGATCTCAGTCTCTGAAGATGAGTCAGAGCTCAGCCACACAGTCAGACAAAGGGAAGACCATTCTACACAAAAGGGAGAATAAGTACAAAGTGAGTGTTACATGAATCAGGACTTAAATTAATCTCTACAATTATCTAAACCATATAAATCACATCTCATTTTGAGAATAAACACAGACATAATTATTTGAGTTAGAAGTTACTTTAGGGATTCTCTAATCTAATCCCTGCATATCAGAGACAGGGACATTCAGGCCCCAAATGCTGACTTTTAATCCATGGTTCAAATACAAATGAAAACTACAGTTAACCTCCCACTTCCACCTACAGCAAGAACTCCTACTCTCAATTTACCCTCCCAAATATCTTCTTTGGCCAAAATTAAGCGCCAAATATATCAATACTTGTAACAAGCTTAGCAGTGAGTTCTTCATCAAAGTCAGAAAAAAAAAAGGTTACTCTCCAATAACTCTCTAATAATGCTGTACTTATATTAGCTCCCTTAATACTTATATCTTCAAGATATGTACTATCATTTTCCTATTTTACAAATGAGGAAACTGATGCAAAGAAAGTTAAGTAACTTATCCTTAAGTTATATGTCTATTAAGCGGTAGGCAGGTAGTAGATATTAAACTCTAATATCCAGGCTTTCAACCCCTGTAACATCACTTCTTTCTTTGTGCTGTTATTCGGTCTACAAATATATTGGAAATATACTGGCACAAATGCACAGATACATATATATAAGGCTCCTCATTGAGTGTGCTTTGTTTTTTGAAAGACCAGAAATAACCTAAATATCTACTAATAGGGGGCTAAATTAATAAATTATCACATATCTTCATTATACAGTCAGTAAAAAGAATGGAATAAAGCTATATGTGCTAATATGGACCAGTCTAAGAAACAAGACAGAGTTAAGTTAAAAGTAAATAATAATAACAACAACAATAAAAACAAGGTGTATGTAGTATTTAATAGATGGGTTTTTTTATAAGGGGGTTGTGTAAATAGTATTTAATTTTGATTAGCTAGAGAGTGTTTCTGCAGAACACTAGCAAGAAATTGTAGTGGTTTCCTCTGAGGAAAGAGGGATAAAAGACCTGGGAATGTGGGTTGGGAAAAAAATTTATTTTTCACTGCATACTTTTTTGTAATGTTTGCATTTTTTTACCAGGTACAAGTAAGACTTATTCAGATTCTACAAACTGGTTAAGCTTTTTAAATTATCAACTGATGGGATTTATTTAAATCCTAAGATAAATATTGAAGCTTAAGGATCACATAGAAAAAATAGTTACTTAAAAGTGTTTTTAAGCACTTAAGTTGTCCTATTTGTATTCACCTATAAAATGCTCTTTGAAAAAACCAGCCTTCTTAACTCCTTGCCAGGATATTGATTCATTTGTGAGTCACAAAAATAAATAAATAAAGAAAGAAAGAACTAGCCAGATATGTAACTAGCCTGATGCCAGTTGGTATGTGGGAACTTAGGTGGAGAGATGTGGGTAGGGAATGAAATGAAGGGAAGGGTGGGTGGGGGAGGGGGCAGAGAAGGTACCAAATTGGTAATTTCCAGTGCTGCCAAGATCCCTATGTTAAGACACTCCATCCCTATCCTTCAAGACAGGGACTCAAAATTCAGTATTCATGAGTTACAAGACATAAAAATACTTTTCTAAATGGCTTCTTAAATCTCAACACATACCACATGCCACCATAAATACCCACAAAACAAATCATACTCAGTGAATGGCCCTGACATAAATTGTCCAATTACTTTCTTTCCACACTTTGTTTCATATTGTTCCTTATCTACTGATTGGATTTTTTTAAGTTCAATCAGGTGTTCGTGAAATTTTATTTCTGACTTTAACACTCACCAAGTTCCTCTTAATTAAGAGAGTGTGTACTTGGATAGAAGCTAAGAGTGACCTGAGGGAGAAGGGCAGTGTTATGGACTGAATGAATGTTTGTTCCCTGCTCCTGAAATTCATATGTTCAAGTCCTAACCTCCAATGTGATGTTATTTGGAGATGGGGCCTAAGGGAGGTTATGAGGTTAGAAGAGGTCATAAGGGGGCAGCCCTGGTGGCTCAGCGGTTTAGGGGTGTGATCCTGGAGGCCCGGGATCGAGTCCCACGTCAGGCTCCCTGCATGGAGTCTGCTTCTGCCTCTGCCTGTGTCTCTGCCTCTCTCTCTCTATGTGTCTGTCAAGAATAAATAAAATTTTAAAAAAAAAGAGGTCATAAGGGTAATGCCCTATGATGGGATTAATGCCCTTACAAGAAGAGATATCAGAGAGCTCCCTTGATCTCTCTCTTTCTCCACCATGTGAAGACACAGTGACAAGGTAGGATAGTCTCCTCATGGTACAAATAGTTATTTTAATTAAAATGTAGTAAGATGGTTTCAGACAAATCTCACCTACAGAAAAAACTATTCTACTGTTCTTGGCCTGAAGATACTTTAGAATAGACAGTCAAATGTCCAGAAGTCAAAGTGTACCATTCCTCAGAGAAACTATTGGACAAGAAAAAATAAATTGTTAAACTGTCATAGACAATTAACATCCAAATAAACACAACTAGTAAAATAAATAAAACAAAGTCTACAACAGAAAATACTCATTCCAGTTATAGTCAAAGAAATGCAAATTAAAACAAGTAAATGATAATATCCAGTGTATGTAACAATGCAGAAAAAGTCATATGATCATATCACATAAACACTTCAGAAAGTAACACGTTGATATACAGCAAGAACCATAAAGATGTCCATCATCTTTAACCTTCATACCATTTGGGGGAATTTAATTATGAGAAAATAATTCAACTGAATACTAATAAAATAAAAAGTCATAGGCATGAATGTTACATAGACATACAATATTATCTATAATATATATCTATATCTCTATAATATAATTTAATAAAAGTTGAAAGCTAAGTGGTCAATAGAAGTTAGCATATAAGATTAACATGAAATGTTATGCAATCATTTAAAATAGCAATCATTAACACAATATAAAAACATGGGAAATTTGGCACTCCTGGGTGGCTCAGTCAGTTAAGCATCCAACTCTTGATTTTGGCTCAGGGTCATGAGATCAAGCCCCATGTCAGGCTCCATGCTTAGCAGGGAATCTGCTTGGATTTTCTCCCTCTCCCTCTGCTCTTCACTCTTTCTTTCTCTCTCTCTCCCTTTCTCTCTCTAAGATAAATAAATAAATCTTTAAAAAACAGACAAAAACATGGGAAGTTTTAATGTTGATAGACATGTAGAATGTTTCATTAAAAAAGTGTGATATAAAATACTACGGTTGTTAATATTATAGAACACATAGACCTATGAAAAGAACTAGAAATTACTATGTAAAAATATGTATCATTGTATGGGAAATATGATTATGAATTAACTTTTTAAATGTTTATATTGTTGACTTTTATTAAAAATGACAGGGATTTAGGATTCAGAGGTTTATAAGTACAATATAAATACAAGAGAAAAAATAGCCAGTTTCATGAAATACAAATTTTAATTACTGAACTTGATATTTATTACTCTCTTCTTTGTTTCAAAGAATTCACTGAATATTCTTGTGACATAACAAATTCTTATGACATGGCATATGCTCTCAGCTGCAGAGACAAACTTCCTAAAACTCTGCTCTAAATTCTGTAGCTACTAATTACTCAACTTCAATAGCCCATTATGGTAAGGATGGCTCCTAAACTGTTTGCCTCACTAAAATGTCTGCTTTGATCATTGCCTTTTATTTACACACAGGACTTGGGAGCCTAGGCCCAGAACCCAAACCTTGGGTGTTATCAATAAATACTTCCTTATTCAGGTGGAAAATTATAAACTTCACTGTTCTAGTCCTTTTTTAGTATTTGCTTTTGTTGCCTGGAGGAAAGGAGAGAGGTGTTTTTTCACTTACTATTGATGACTTGTCATCTTATGTTCTTTAAAGCAGTATGTCTAGAGCAGGGATACTAGAGAACACTAAAGACAGATTCAGTTCCAAACAGAAAGTCAATAATCTGACAAAATGTTATTTGACCTTTTTCTTTACATTTTTATTCTCAGCCTTTTGCCTCAAGGTCCAAACTGGAGGTTTCCAACCCTGAAAAAGTAATCCTGGAACAGCTGGCCCTATACTGAAAACAAACTATCCTGACCTAGGGTGTGGTTGTCCCAAAAGAGACAAATTACCAAGCAGACACTGGATATTCACTCTAGAGCTGAAAAAGGAGAGGGGTATCCAAACAACATTCAATTCTCACAAGACAGGAAGGCACAGAAGCCAATTAGAGATAGAAGATGAAGTCCCAGTTCCCCTTAGCCTGTTTTCGACATAGATGCACAAACCAAGTAGATTTAATGTGACAAATTCCCAAGAGAAAAAAATTCTTTGAAAAATTTTAATTCACAGGAAAATGAGACAGTGTTTAATTCACCTTAAAGGAATCATTTAACCCATGGAAATAAACATGCAGGCACTTGCCCAGAGGAAAAAGCAATCTGACAGTAGGTTTAAAAACAATCCTTCCTAAAAGCACTACCTCTCTGCCTCTTTCCTCCACATGGCTCCAAATCTTCCCCTTTAGCTCAGTGAAATTCAATACTCTGAAAGTTTTCTATTTTTTTCTTCTTTTCCAGTTTTGTTTTCTTGTTTTTTTGTTTTGTTTTGTTTTGTTTTTTAGTACAGGTTGAATGGGAATTGCCTTTATTATCTTGAGTTAGTCAATTAGTTGGAAGCTTATGGAAGCAGAATGCATGGTGAACTGGGAATCTGAAAAAGTGTGTTCAAGTCCCTATTCAGTTACTAACTACATAATCATTGACAAGCCAATTACTTCTCTAGGCCTCTGTTTCCTCACCTGTAAGATAAGAAGGATGAACTGCGTGATTGCTAAGATGCCATCAAACTCAAAATGCTCTGTAACTGATAGGAAAAAATATAGATGATGCCAAGAAATACTGGTGGGAATATATACATCCTTAAAGCAGATGAAAAGTATTGAAAAAGTGGTAAAACCTTCTATTTTATCTTCACCTGGCTTGATTTCTCAGAACTGAATCATCTCATGGAATGTACTACTCAGAGCCAAAAGATATATAGATCAAAACAAAGCTCTAAAAATAAAAGATGAACCTATGCTGGGAAGAGGTGACTGGGAGCCAGTGAATAAATTCCTGAAGTAGGAATTTCTTACATTCTTTAAGACCAAAGCAAATAAGTAGGAAGGAAAAAATTAGGTGCTCATTTCGGTGCAGCTTTTCTTCCTGGCAGACCAGTTTCTAGGGATTAGCTTTCATTACACCAGTGCAGCCTGACAGACAAGTTATCTGGGGCCAATTTATTTTCTAACTCTGCACTGACTTATCACAATGTAGACCTAAATCAGGATCAAATTAGGAATGAGGAATATGCAAACAAGTTATAAGGAGAGTCAGAATAAGTATAATCCATAAATAATTCCCAAATCCCACTCTATGAAATAGTTTCAACTTCTTCCTTATTTACAAAAATTTTTTCCCAAGAGATTATAGTAAGTCACTAAATTTGCTTGTCTGACCTTTGTCTTTCTTTCTTCCTCCTGTCAGAATCAAGGTACTAAAAGCTAAAATATGTCTTCTTACTACTTGTCCTGTACAATGTCCATTCTTTGGTAGAAGGCAACAGAAACTATTTGTATTAGTCAGCTCAAACTATCATAACAAAATACTATAGACTCCATAGCTTCAACAACAGGAATTTATCTCTCAGTTCTGGAGTCTGGGAAGTCCAAGATCAAGTTGCTGGCCAATTCAGTTCCCTGGTGAGGGCTCTCTTCCTGGCCTGCAGATAGCTGCCTTCTTACTGGGGCCTTACATCTCAGAGAGAGAGGAAGCAAGGTCTCTGGTGTCTCTTCTTATAAGGACATTAATCTCATCATGAGGGCTTCATCTTCACGACTTCACTGAAACCACATTACCTCCCAAAGACTCTGTCTCTGAACACTATCCAATGGCAAGTTAGAGCATCAACAAATGAATTTGTTGTGAGGGGGTGGGAGTAGGGGACACAGTTCAGTCTATAGCTCTACATGACCTACAAAAGAAACCAGTTTTTTCAAGGCTATTGAATAGTTCACTGAATCAAAGAGAAATCTAACAAGACCAGCAGGGTAGCTCAGTGGGTCTAGGTAGCAGGAGTCAAGGGTTCATTCATGGTTCTAATACTAGAAAGAATTAATTCCAACTAAGTGTTCAATCTTTGAGTCTCTCCAAGCAAGATTTCAACAACTCAAACAGAATGTGATTATCCTAGCTTGAGTCTCAAGGCAGGGTACCTTGATTAATAGTTTAAAGAGCACATCCTAGAATGGGGTTGGGGAAAGTGAGGAACAGTGGGAGTAATTCTCCAAAAAAGAGAGAAATGGATACAAGATAGCCAAAAACAAACAAACAAAAACAACAAAGAAACAAAATAAATATCCAGGATTCTTTGTTAAGCAAAGATTTAGAAGGCACCAACATTTCAATGCTGCCTCCACCCACTCATTAACTTGGGCAAATATGTTAGACATTCTGAACCTTCGTTTTTGCATCATTCAAATAGAAAAAGTAATATGTGTCTAATGGGCAATGTGTGATGACTAGACAAGTTACATACAGAGCACCAATGAGTCCTAAATGCTCAATAAATATTAGTTCCCTCCTGCTGATTTGCTATATAAGTCTGTATATGCAAAGTTTACTTTTAAAATACAAAATAAAATATAGCTTGTACTATGTGAACATGTTATACCATTATAAATATTTTATATATTAGGCAACTATCTGACATCAACAGGTTTTGAGACAGATTTAAATGTTTAACTTTTTGTAAATCCTCCTGGACTAAGGTAAGAAGGTCAAGTTTTGATATTAGAGGCCTGGGGAATATACAATCTTGGTGACAATACTGCTCATCTTTTCTAAGAGCCAAAACTAAGCCTTCTGTTTGCTAAACATAAAAAGACATGTTCCTCCTGCCACACATCTTGGATCTAGAATTTTAACTGGGATCTTTGGTGTTTGAACACCTTGAAATTATACGCAAAATTGCACGCACACACAAGTTTGAAAACCACTGCCTAAACGAATGTGGAGGAGATAAAACCCTGTGAGCCAGTCCAAAGAGCAACAGCCACTTTCAAAATTGTCCTTCCTTTAAGACAGACTCGATATCCATCACTATACAGTATGTCCCACTAACGTCTACAACAAAAGTAGCAGCAAGTGCATAACACTCCACTAAGTAAATAGGTATGCCAGGGATTGTGCTTATTTAGTCCAGCATTTTAGCAGTGGAACTCCCATAAAAACCTTCCCTTAAACCAAGTATATAAAAGAGATTTTCTAAACAAACAGGTTCTGCTGGTGGTTTACCTCTTCGTTGATGTACAGAAAAGACATGTTTTGCAGAAAACCTGAAGCATTAATGAGGGTCCCTAGAGTCACTTAGAAGACTTAGACTGCTAAGATAATGGAGAGCAAACCTACTGTAGATTCACATTCTCCAATCTCAGTTGCAGCTTACCTCCAGCTTCCCCACAATGGCTATTTCAAAATTTTTCATTTAGGTCCTCCCTGTTCCCCACTCCTTTATTCCCTAGAAAGCATGTGAACTTCTTCACCAAGAGAGTTGGGCCTAAACAACAGAATTGCTTAGACTTTTTTCCTCTTGCCTCAAGCTTGAGCTCTGTTGCTCTGTATACCCACTCATTCTGAACTTCTTCTCTATTATCTTAGTGTTTCCCCCCCTTCAGCTACTCAAATATCACCTTCATGGTTTTTTTCATATCATATTTTTGCCATATAAGACTAGTATTACTTAATAGTTTTCTTTATATCAATTCATTTTATTTACTTACATACATTTAAACTTTTTTCATTAAAGCCCTTTTTATAAAAAAATTTAAACATATACAAAAATAGAAAATAATGTGGGACACCTGGGTGGCTCAGGGGTTGAGTGTATGCCTTCAGCTGAGTCCTGGGATCAAGTCCCACGTCAAGCTCCCTGTGAGGAGCCTGCTTTTCCCTCTGCCTGTGTCTCTGACTCTTTCTCTCTGTGTCTCTCATGAACAATAAATAAAATCTTTGAAAATAATGTAAAAAGCCCCTATGTACTCTTCAACTTCAAAAGTTATCAATCCATAACTAGTCATTTCTCCATTTATACCCACCCACCTGCCCCCATCCCAAATATTTTGAAAATAATCCCAGTCATCATATCATTGCATCAATAAATACTTCAGTATATGTCTCAGAAAGGAAACAACTTTTTAGGCTTACTTTTGTTTCTAAATTAGCAAATAAGGGAAAAGGACAGGAACAGAGTAAGGAAGGACCGTAGTCCAGAGAGAATAATAGCATCCACAGTGAGAGAGGGAACTAGAAATGAGACAGGCAGAAAAAAGTAGGACAAAAGTTGGCCAGTAACATCTCCAAGGACTGAGAACAACAGAGCCAATGCCAGGAAAATGGTGGGTACAGATAAAGGTTCTGATACATGAAGTATGGTGGAACTTTGGGGAAAATGGGCATGCCACTGGTGGATGGGAAGTACATCCATGAAAACAGATGGGAAGGATGGAAATTGGGGAACTGGTTCGGGCCTAGGAACTGATACTGGGTCCTAGATATGTAACCCTGCAATTGGAGAAACACCAAAGAGAACAGGGGGAGTTGGGTTGAGAAGGAAAAGAAGGTAAGAGCTGAAAGGACAGTGAGACTGGGAAAGGCATAGCTGCAAACTGAGATTAAAATGTGGTGCTAATTTGGAAAAGGTTTGTTAAGAATGTAGGGTAAGCTGGTCTTCTTGAGGAGGGACTCTGGGTGTTGTAAGGGAGGGAAAGCTGAGGACTGGGTGAGGACAAAGAAATGAAGGCTGTATATTGGTTGAGGCTAAGGAGGGGTATTGAGTATGTGACCCTATCCTAAATGGGTCATGATCTTGGCCTCAGGAGAAATAACTTCTGCACACCCACCAGTGATTTCCTTTCTGAGAAACTCAGTGACCCTTAGCCTTCAGGCACATTTCTCTGTAGCATTTCACTGTGCTGATCACCATCTCTTTCCATTGCACCTTTGAGTTTCATGATACTCTAGTTTTCCATCTTTAGATTCTCATTCTACCCTCAACTTGTTCCCCTCAAAATCCTTAGTAGCTCATTGCCCTCTTCTATCTGCCCTTCCAAGGCAATTTTCATCAGGGTTACATATATCCTGATCAATCTTATCTATTCTCATCACTATATTGGTTCCCAAGTCTATATCTCTAGCCCTATCTGCCATCTTGAGTCCCAGATGCAAATTTCTAACTGCATATTGTACAACTGACTCCATACTGGTGTGCTGCAAATACCTCAGATCCAGTGTATTCGGATACAAATTAATTTTTTTAGCACCACAAATCTATACGTCCTCCCATTTTCCTTATCTTGGTTATAACATCTTCAATGATCCATTTGCTAAATGACTGAGAACTCCACCTTGGAATCAATTTTGATTACTCCTTCTCCTTCACCACCTGGAGAAGGCATGTTTGTGGTCACCAACATTCTTATGAGTATCTATTCTACATTGAGAAATTTCTCAAACTGTCCAAAATGGAAGCTAGAACCTCTTTCCTAGCTTCTTTTATAGCTAGGGTACAGAGAGGAAGCACGAGCTGTACAGCATGTCCTTTCATGAGGTCAGACATAGAGGTGTGCAGTTTGGGGCTAGCAATAGTGCAGGTTCTGATATCACATGTCCAGCATCAATGGTCACCCGTGGTATGACATGCAGTGCCCAGTTGTGCCAACAGTGGGCTCTTCACTTTTGAAGCCCCAGGGTATGGTGTGAGCATAGTTCCTAGTTGCATGGCTCCCAGGTCTAACTCTACAGATTTCCTGAAAATCTGCAACTTGGGAAGCACTCTTCCATAATCCTTTTCCTACATTATTAGTGTTCCTTTGCTTGCAACTAGCACCTTGACATATGAGTTGCCCCAGTTTCCTAAAATCAGTTACTAAGTTTTGTCTTCTGGATATACAGAAATATTCTAATGTTAAGTCTCTCCTTTCCATTCCCATTGCATCCATCTTGCTTCTGACTTCATCATCTGCCTAGGTTCCCAGACTCACTTGCTTCAGCATATCTTGCAATGTATATAGCTTTGATCATATCTCCCTTGGAACTAACTCATCACTCCATCAACTGTGCCTTAAACATACCACAATTTATAGCACTGACCCCATTTCTTGGAAGTCATTTGTTTAAATCATTGTCTTAGTCTATCAGGCTGACATTTAAAATATATATATTATAGATTGGAGGCTAAAAAGTCTGAGAGGAGGGTGTCAGCATGGTTGGGTGAGGGCCTTCTTCCAGGATGCAGACTTCTTGTTGTGTCCTCACAAGGCGGAAGGGCTGAGGAAACTCTATGGAGTCTCTTTTATAACAGCACTAATTTAATTCAAGAAGCTCCATCCTCATGACCTAATCACCGCCCAAAAGCCTCACCTACTAATACATCACTTTGGGTATTAGGACTTCAACATATGAATTTGGGGGTAGGGGAAGCCAAACATTCAAACCATAGCAATCACTGCTTGCCCATGAGTCTGGAAGTTAAGGCAGTGTGGGCTTAGTAGAAAGAGCACAAGTTTAGATGTCGAGCAGTGAAAAAAATTCCCTTAACCTCTCTAATTCTGTTTCCTGGGGATAATGAGAGTGATTACTTTAGTGAAAGCAAATTTAGCAAAAAATCAAAGACATGATTATTATAGATTTCATTCTGCCAGGCACTGTCACACAAGCTTCCATCTATACTAGAACAGCTGCAGAATCATCTATGGTATGAGCTAATGCTGGGTTCAAGTCTTGCCTGCTCCAGGACAGGCCTAGCAATGAACAAACTATGCCCTTCAGCTCCAACCTCCCTGTCTGGCCAACTTCCTGTCCTTCCTATGCTCCAGGAGTGTGCTCATTAGAGCCTTCATAGTCTACTGATATCATACCATGCTGTACTAGCTGAGCTTCACCACTGGGAGCCTTTCTAAAAGGTGGTAAAACAATAATTGAGATAATGAGTGTAAACACTTCGCATAGTACCTGACCGATGACAAGCAGCACTCAACAAACAGGTACTATTATCATTATTCCTTCTGAACAGAGACATATCCTCTTTGCATTCCATCAGCACCCAGAACAGTAAGCATGGAAATTGCACTCAATAAAATTTTAGAAAATATATAAACTCATGACCAGATTCTGCTTTTACTGGAATAGGATGTTTTCTTCTTTTCCAGCCCTTACCCTTTTCATTTAGCAAAATTCTACCTAGCTTTCAACATCCACTACAAAGTGGACCCCTTTTACAAAGTCTTTCTCACTATCCCTAGTCAAGATTACTCATTCGTTCCTCAGATTCCCCTAGATCTTTGTTTATAGGTGATATATAACTCATCACAAGGCTTATGAGTTGATTCATAGTTACTGATGGAATGATGTATCTCTCTGATTAGACATATATTGGTTGAGGACAATGACATATATTATTCTCCTTTGTAAGATCCATAATACCTGTGACAGCTGATTTTATGTATCAATGACTAGACCATAGTACCAAGGCATTTGGTCAAACACTAGTCTAGACATTGCTGTAAAGGTATGCTTTAAATGAGATTAATATTTAAATCAGGATATTGTGAGCAAAGCAGATCACTCTTCATAATGTGGATGGGTCTCATCCAATCAGTTGAAGGCCTTAGTAGAAAAAGGACTGACCTCCCCACAAGCAAGATGGAGGGCAGCCTACAGACCACCTTCAGACTCAACCTGCAACATCAACTCTTCCCTGGGTGTCCAGCCAGCCTGAATATTTTGGACTTGCCACCCTCCACAATCTAATTATTTTTTTTGATTAATTACTTATTTATTTTTTTTAGAGAGGGATAGAGGTACAGAGAGAGAGGCAGAGGGAGAGGGAGAGAAAGAGAATCTTAATCAGGCTCCATACCCAGCACGGAGCCTGATGCAGGGCTCTGTCTCACAACCCTGAAATCATGACCTGATCCGAAATCAAGAATCAGATGCTTAACTGACTGAGCCACCCAGACATCCCCACAATCTAATTCTTTAAAGTAAATCTAGATAGATGATAGATAGATAGATAGATAGATAGACCAATCTTATAACCAGGATGGGAAAATGTGTGTGTGTGTGTGTATATGTATATATATATGTGTGTGTGTGTGTGTATCTACATATATCATAAACGTGTGTGTGTGTGTGTGTAATTGATTCTGTTTCTCTGAGAACCCTAACTAATACAGTATCTCTCTAGCATGTGCTCTCCCATGGAAGAGATTCAGTAACTATTTCATGAGTGGGTAGAGCTGGAAGTGAATGAATGAATGAAGTGAATAGAAGATGAAAACTGCTGAAGAATGTGAGGCAATTGAGTATGGGGACAAGGAGAACAGGGAAAAGCGTGGTGAGGTGGACAGCACCCTGAGGTAAGGCCTCAGGAGTCCCACCTCTCTTCCAGTTTTCCTAGCCAAGGCCTAGGGCAGACAGTGCCTGTTCAGTAACAGACAATATGTGAGGCCAGAAGTTCTTTTGGCTAAATCTTTACGAGATCAGGGTTCAGACAGGGTAGTGGTGAAGAAACTCCCAAGCAGTGAGTCAGTACCCAGTAAATGATGCAGCCTGTCTAAAACAATCATGTGATTATTATCTAGTTCTGTACCTAAGTTCAGTAGCACAGGCCAGCCTCGACCCTCTGTCCTTCCCATACTGTGCTCCCCTTTCAGCTCACCAAACCTATTGTGTTGCCTACATCTTCCTTCACACTCTCCCTGACACCTTTATACCCAGAGCCTCTTATCTCTCATCACCGTACATCAACTTCAGTGGCTGTCAGCTGCTTTGGGTTTCCCAGCATTGCCCGGACTGGGATACATTTAAAAGCCTTATCACTCTCTAGTTTCTGCAAATACAGGAGCTGTATAAGCAGGTTTTTTAAAAGGAAAAGTATAAAATGTGGACAGTAAATTACATTGCTGTTTTCCCCTCCCATTGAAAAATGGCAGGCTGCTAAGTGGTTTGGAGCTCAGTCAGTGTTTCAGATTAAAGGGAGTTGAATGTAAACCTCACATTACTTCTAGAGCATGAAAAAGATAGAACCTTAAATAGTCCCCATAACTGACAGAGGGAAAGGAGGGTGACCGTCAGTCGTTAATGCTATTTTTGTATTTGTATATAGATGGAAGGTCTCTGGAGCTTTTTAAAGTGCAAGTATGCTCATTTTAAAGTAAGCCAATTTAAGAAAATCCAGTCTAGCAAAACAGATGAATTAGCAAGTGGTTCTCCATACTACAAAAGAATTCTCTCCAAAAGCAATTAGGACAGTCTCTATGATTTTTAATGGTTTAAAAGTCTACCACAAATGTGTTTCTAATGATCCATCAGAAAAGTATTTCCCTTATTGAAGGGTCCTGGTAATTATTTAGAGAATATAATGAGCTGTATTCATATTGCATTATTTAAAACCTGTATTTACTGAAAGCTTATATTAGGCAAAAGATTTTCTACACATACACAAATGCACCCCCTCATTAGATTGACTTGTAAAAGGAAAGTTAAAAGTAAATAAAAATACAATTTAGGAATGAGATTATTTGAGATTCAAAATAATATTCCTATGTAACCATTTACACACAGCATTAACTTTAAACACAAATTGAGTGATATTACAGAAGCCTTGAATACAGAATTTGTTCATTCCTCAGATATACTTTTATTCCCTAGTACCTCTAAAAGCATTGTGTTATCCCCTGAAGCGGATATGAGATGAAGGTAATGTTATCCCTCCAAGAAATTTGAAGAAATAAACTATTCATATGAAGCACTAAAAAAAATGAGATCAGAAATTATACAGTGCCACATAGACAGTTACAGGCAGCAAGTACAACATGAGAAGGGAGACCAGTATGGGCTGAGGTGGTGAGAGATATGAAACCTGAGCTTGCTATTGAAGGAGAGACAGACAAGAGGAAGAACAGCAGAATTTGCACCCGAGGATTTGCACCTAGAACAAGCCCAGGGAAAGACTTTAAAATGGGAGGGGAAAAGTGGAAAGTGCAGAGACAGAAGAAAAGAGATGGAACTAGAGAAGCTATCATCAAATAGCAAGCAATGGAAACAAATGAATCAGTACAGAGTCAGATGGATCGTAATCATAGGAAATCAAACTCCACAGTAGCAAAAGGCAGCCAGTGTGGCTCTCAGGGCCCTATTGTTCAGGCTGACTCTCTCCATACAATTCATGCTAAAAGAATATACACAGTTGACCCTTCAACAACTTGGAGGTTATAGGCTCTGACCCCCATACAGTCGAAAATCCATATATAACTTTTGACTTCCCAAAAACTTAACTGATAGCCTGCTGTTGACTGGAAGCCTTAGAGAAAACAGTTGTGATATTTCTTATCCACTGTATTCTTAAAGAAGAGAAAATGTTAATATGAAAATCATAAGGAAAATATATTTACATATTGTACTGTATTTATTTTTTTAAATATGTGCAAGTGGACTTATGCAGTTCAAATCCATGTTGTTCAAAGGTCAACTGTACTGTACCTTGACAGAGTCCAAGTAACATTTAAACCTTTTAATGATGGACCTTGTTCACAACTCTGAACAGTTTTCTTCTCCATTAATTTGCCAGCACTAACAGTTCCATCACAAAATGCTTAACAAAGTGTTAACAGCAATGTAAATGGTCTATCCTGTTCCCATGCTCATTAAACTCATGATGTGTTCTCTCTACCTCTAGGACAGATTTTCTTAATGCAGCCCTGATCCTACTGAATTCCCCTCCAACTGTTGTAAACTTTGTCCATGATCATCCAAGGGATAATATGCGCTATTTCATTAAGTCATAGGAAGGCGGCAGATTGTGAGCAAGATCTGTAGCTTTACTGCCCTAAAAATAAACCTTTAATTTCCAAAGCCGGGTCAGAGGTAAGAGTTATCCTGGCACCAAAAGAATTCTTTCTGGCACCAAGCTGAGGGACTGAAGCAAAGTTTAAAAGATCCAGGGCTAGAGGGTGGTAGAAAATTCACTCTGCATACCAAATATCCCAGTTATATTTCTAGAGCATGGTATCTTTCAGTTGCATAAAACTTCACACTTTAAAAATTCTTTCCCTTATCTTGTCTCATGTTCTTAATGCTTTAAAATAAAATACCCTTAAAAACTAGAAAATACTAATTTGCTTTATTGTGGTATAACATACATACAATATAAAGCAAAAATCGTAAGCATACAATTCAGTGAATTTGCACATATAAATACAAACATACACACACACTCTTTTTCTTACATAAGAACCACTCTAAATGAGGATATAAAGCACCCCAAAGGCCCTACTGTATTCCTCCTCTCAATAATCTTTTTCTTCATAGCACTGAAACTTTTTTTAAATAAAAATTAGAGGCAATAACTCTCAGCTATGCTCAATCTCCTGTTGTCTGGGGAAGCTTATTTCCAAATTTCAAACTTTGAAGAAGTAGCGATGGAAAAAGTGAAAAAAAAAATTACCTGTGTTCATGGTTTACATCAAGAAAAAAAAAAAAATACCCCTGGCATCAAACCCCAGCCTTTTGAGTTCCCTCATTAGGAATTTCTTTTAAATACTTTTAGAAGAAAATCATACCTAAGAAATGTTGATAACAGGAAAAACAGGTACCGGAAGACAATTATTAGCCTTTTTAAAAATTTAACCCAGAAATACATCCCACAATACAGCCATTACCAACATATGAGGTCAGCAGAAAGAGAATAAAGGGAAATGAGCAATGGGGATAGCTGGCCTGGCTATTTTTTCCTTTTTTTTTTTTTTTTTTTTTTTTAGTTGTTGTTGTTAATTTTTATGCTAAAACTTTAAACCCCTTGCTTAGCATGGAAATAAGATATCAGCATAGATGTCACTGAGGACAAGAATCAGAAGCAAAAAACAATTCCCAGAAAAGGGAATTTCATTCTTTTCTGAGAAAGTTGGACTGGGTTATTTCAGGAAACTATAGACCTATGACTGTTTAAATAGTTAACCAAGTGGGTTTCTTTTTTTTTTCCTGTAGGCCACATAACACAAACCACAGACAATAAATATCACTTGTGAAAATCAGGCCGAATGAAGAAAAGTTTCATAAATGCAATAAACTATAAACAGATAGCACCAAGAGACCTCACCACAATAACTACCTCCATGGTCAGAGTTTGAAGCACATTCTACAATTAGTAAAGGCTGAAGTCCATAAATTTAATCATCATCAATTTACTGAAAATACAAAGATGAAATCTTTATGAGAGTTGCAATTACATACTTTTGCCCATCATTCAACAGCTGTCTACAATACTGTAATGGAAATATTATTTGCAACATGCATGGTATGACCAAAGCTAGCTTTGAGCAAAGCAACTTACTTTTTTTAAAGATTTATTTATTCATTTATGATAGACAGAGAGAGAGAGAGAGAGAGAGAGAGGCAGAGACACAGGAGGGAGAAGCAGGATAGACAGAGAGAGAGAGAGAGAGGCAGAGACACAGGAGGGAGAAGCAGGCTCCATGCCGGGAGCCCGAAGCGGGAGCAGGACTTGATCCCAGGACTCCAGGATCGCACCTTGGGCCAAAGGCAGGCGCTAAACCGCTGAGCCACCCAGGGATCCCCTGAGCAAAACAACTTAGATAAAAGCTTGAGGCCTTGTATTTAGGAGGGTCTGTCTCTAACTTTCTCCACTCCCTGACATAATCTCTATTCAATGTTCACTATTGCCCATGGCAACAAGAGATAAGAGAACTAAGCCTAGCTTCAACTACCACCTACCAATAGCATCAAGAAATAATGGAGTCAAAAACAGAAAAAAAAAGTATCATCTCTTTGCTATCAATTTCTTTTTCCCTCTCATGGCCAGTAGGACATATCATATTGAATTATAAAAGGAAAATTAAAAATAAATAAAAAATATAATCTTAAGAATGAGATTACTTGAGATTCAAAATAATAGTCTTATGTACCCATTTTCACACAGCATTAACTTTATTTTTTTTAAGATTTTATTTATTTATTCATGATAGACGAGAGAGAGAGAGAGAGAGAGAGAGAGAGAGAGAGAGAGAGAGAGGCAGAGACACAGGCAGAGGGAGAAGCAGGCTCCATGCAAGGAGCCCGACATGGGACTTGATCCTGGGACTCCAGGACCGTGCCCTGGGCCAAAGGCAGGCACTAAACCACTGAGCCACCCAGGGATCCCCAACAGCATTAACTTTAAATGAAAAATTGAATGCTTGATATTTTCTCCTCTGTTAATCATAAGAACCCTTGGTCCGAGCAGTCCTCTGCATGACCTGAGAAAGAAGCCTCAGTGCAATAATGGTGAATGGCTTCATTGATATACAACTTTTATTTACAATTCCTGGGCTCACCAGATTTTTAGACTTCATTGTGTGATCCAACTCAGTTAATGATAGACAATTCTGGCTGCATGGTATTCTGGTATCCCATAATCTAGGGCCCAGGAGTACTCCAGGAGCTATTTATTGAATGGTGTACAATTCTCTATATGGCATGTGTTAGGGGTCTGCACTGTGATTCTCCTTAGGTGGTTTTTAGAGACCGAATGTTTGTGCACCTCAAAGTTTATATGTTGAGGCCCTAACCCTCAGTGGGACTATATTTGGAGATGGGTCCTTTAAGAAAGGAATTAAAGTTAAATGAGGCTATGAGGTTGGATCCCTGATCTAACAGGATTAATGTCCTCATGAGAAGAGACACCAGAGAATTTGCTCACTATCTAGCTATATCTATCTAACTCGTTATCTCTCTGCCCATGCACTGAAGAAAGGCCTTACAAGGTAAGAAGGCAGACATCTATAACCCAAGAAGAAAACTCTCACCAGAAACCAATTCTGCTGGTCTTTGATCTGGAACTTCGAACCTTCAGAACTATGAGAAAATACATTTCTTTTAAGCCACCCAGTCTCCAGTAGTTTGCTGTGGCAACCCGAGCAGACTAATACAGGGGATTTCCACAAACTTCACACAGTGTTTTTTCTCACCAACAATAGCCGTCATATCACAGAGTCTGCTTGGTCATATGGCCTAAGCAGGAAGGCCACCTGCACCACAACCTAGAACTAGTGCCGAACACTTTTCTACAATGGGCCCTACTCAAGAATGGCAGTCTTTTGTATCATTAAGAAAATATGTTGAAGAAATGTTCCCATGTATAGACTATATTGCCTCTACAACTTAAGAGGCCTAGCAAATGCTATACTTACTTCTTAGGGCTAGGAGGTTTAAAACACAGCAATTTGTCCTTTATTTTGAACAGATATTCCAGTGTGCCCCAAATCAATATACTCCAAGAAAGTCACTATTGTGGTAAGCATCTGAATCTTTATAGGGTTTATCTTTGACCATCTTGAGCACATGTATCCACCAACACTTCCAATATGCTTGCAATGTTTTATTCACCCAGTCCAATAAATGTGGTATTATTAATACATAGGATGAAAGTGATATACTGCAGAATGTCCAGACAGTGTATATCCCTTTGTACTATTTATTACATTAGAAGGTGAGAAAATTAATGTAATTCTAGAACTATTATTATTCTAGTGAATACAAACTGTTTCTGATCTTCCTTCCTGTTAGGAATGGAAAAGAACACAAACACCAGACTAATGTTTATATACAATGTACCAGAGGCTCTGTCAATTTGTTCAAGCATAGACACATCTGGCACAGCAGCTGCAAATGGGCAATTGCATGGTGGATTTTGCAGTGGTCTTCTCTAATCCTCTAGGATCTGTATATTTTCTGAAGAGGCCAGACAAGACTGGTGAAAGAAATGTGGATATGATAGGAACCATGTGTATCCTTTAGGTCTTTAATGGTGGCACTACTCTCTATCTATTGCCTCCAGGATATGATATTGTTATTGATTTACTCTCTTGGCTAGGGCTGAAGGGTAACTTCAGAGACTTCCACTGGGCTTTCCTCAATACGATAATTCTTACCCCAACGGCCAAAGAACCAAAGGGAAGTTCTGCCAACTACCTATATACACATTCCAATTATACATTCTGAGCCCAGTAAAGTAACCACAGAGTGGATCTGCGGACCTACTAGACTCACTGTGAGCCATATCTGAGTCAGAATTCCATTATTGGCCTTCATACAACTTACCTACCCCTCTCACAGAAGGGAACCATAGGTCTGTAGGCATCAATGTCAACTTGGACTCTGTCTCCAACAGTCCTCAAAATGTTTAAGCATTCCCCTTTTATGCAGTTATCTAAGTAAATGGCTTTAGTTCCTTTGGGGAAGTACTATTAGAACAATTACCATAAAAAAAAAAAAAAAAGAACCATTGCCATATATGTTTGGCATGCTATTGCAGGGTGCTTCTTCCTAAAAACTTAACCTTTCTTCCAATTTATGGCTTCTAAGTCTAAAAACTGGCTCAAGTCTAAAATCTGAGCAAAGAATTGTGGCTTTTTATTAAGGCACTTGACTTCAGCTTCCTGATTACCCAGCCTGCGAGGCTCTGCATTTCCTTTGGGGTTTAGTTCCTTTTATCCTTCCTTAGCAAGCTCAGTTCTTCCCTGGCTACATAAAATTTGACTTGAAACTAGCTATTTATTGGTCAGGATCTGAGGGGGGTGGCCTCTCTGGTTTTGCAAGGCAAAGATTGTGTTGCCTTCAGGTAGGGGAATGGAGTCTCTAACAAAGAAAAGGCTACTTTTGCAAATCTAGATGTTCTCAAGTTTTAGGGCCTTATTCTTTTCCAAAACTAGGAAAATGTGGCATAGCAAAATTTGTCATATGGCCTTGGCATAACAAATTTGCTTGGGCTAGGGATCCCTGGGTGGCGCAGCAGTTTAGCGCCTGCCTTTGGCCCAGGGCGTGATCCTGGAGACCCAGGATCAAATCCCACATTGGGCTCCCTGCATGGAGCCTGCTTCTCCCTCTGCCTGTGTCTCTGCCTTTCTCTCTCTCTCTCTCTCTCTGTGTGACTATTATGAATAAATAAATAAAATATTAAAAAAAAACAAATTTGCTTGGGCTAGAAATTTAACCTTTTCTGTAAACGTGCTATTTTTTTTAAGATTTATTTATTTGTTTGTTTGTTTAAGAGAAAGAGAACACGAGCGGGAGGGGTAGAGGCAGAGGAAGAAAGAATCTTTAGACTCCAGGCTGAACGCAGAGCCCAACTTGGGGTCCAACTCAACTCTTAGATCACCACGTGAGCTACAACTGAGTCTGATGCTTCACCAGCTGTACCATCCAGGCATCTGAAAATGTGCTATTCTTAAAATTAAATGTTGGTTGTGGTCCTCAGTGCTTTCTGGCCTCAAGCTGCAGGAAATGAGTCACTTTATTCATGGCTAAGGAGGTCCCAATTGCCATACGTCCTCTTTGATTGGTAACTAATCATTGTCTTTCTATTATGCACTAGACACCTGGCATAGGCACAGAATTCCATTATCCTTATAATTAGTACTTTCATCTCTCAAAAGTCTGAGATGTTGCACCATCCAGTTCATTCTCTTTCATGAGTACCCCATGCAGTTCATCACCAGTGACAAGCATAAACAACTGAATGACTACTTCATGACTGGGACTAAGTGCCTTTGCCAGAACAGCTCCAGTAATCCAGCTCCAAAATCCTACTTTAAAGTCAGCTTCCTTAGAGCACTCCTGGTACCAAATCATTTAGGTCAATTTCCCTAGAACATATTCTGAAGGAGTTCTGAATGCAGAAAGTCTATTGAGGAGGTCTTCAAATTGACACCTGTGGAGGAGTAAAGGAAGTAGGTGTGGGCAGAAAGAAGAACTGAACTTCAATGCAGTCACAACAAAGAATTCAGCTGTCACAGTGCAAATCTCTGGAGCTGGGAGGGCCCTTCCTCAAAGCAATGAGATTGAGGTTTTGCTACCTTACCTGACCAATCATTGTATATAGGATGCACCTAGGAAAGTGGTGTGACCTAGTGTGAGACAGCCCTTTGGCTGGGGACAATACCCAGAGAGAGACTTAGCTTAGAGCCCTCAGTCTCCAACTTCTCAGTCACTGGAAGAATTAGTGACTTGGTTTGAAAGGGGAGATCTCGATAGTAGTCTACAGTACCCACCAGGTAGTATAAACTCATACCCCCCCCCCCCCCAAACACACACACACACACTTTTTTTTGTAATGAGATCTAGGATAAGGTCAAGAAACAATGCTTTTTTTGATAGATTTTTCTTTTTTTTTTAAGGTTTTATTTATTTATTCATGAGAGACACCGAGAGAAAGAAAGAGAGGCAGAGACACAGGCAGAGGGAGAAGCAGGCTCCATGCAGGGAGCTCGACGTGGGACTCGATCCCGGGTCTCCAGGATCACGCCCTGGGCTGAAGGCAGGTGCTAAACTGCTGAGCCACCCAGGCTGCCCTTGATAGATTTTTCTAAGAAAAATAATGCACCTCATCCTTCAAAATGCTGAAAACTGTTCTTTTACCACAAGAAAAATACACAATGATTTCAATCAAGGACAGGATCAAGAATTAAAATACTCTTGCCACAATGAAACCAAAATATAACATCTAACACAGATAAATGTCAGTTCAAAACATTTAATTGCATAAACATAGATTAGTGGAGACCTGAAAGGATAACATTTCATGCATAAAATATCCACGGGGGTTAGTTGTTTCCAAGCTTAATAGGTGTCAAGAGTATAAAGACAACTACCAAAAAAGCAAGTGCATTTAGTCTCTATTAATAGAAATAGAGTATTGCCAGCAGATGTTATGGTTCTGCCATATATCCCATAATGGACAATCACATCTGGAGAAATACTCAGCTCTCAGTTTCATGTTTTAAAAGACCATTCAGGGGCACATAGATGGCTGAGTGGTTGAGCATATGCCTTTGGCTCAGGTTGTGATTCCGGGGTCCTGGGATCGAGTCCCACATCAGACTCCCTGTGGGGAGCCTGCTTCTCCCTCTGCCTATGTCTCTCCTTTCCCTGTGTCTCTCATGAATAAATAAATTAAATGCTCTAAAAAAAAATAAAGACACCATTCAAAACCTGATTAAGTCCCAATAATAGCAATCAGAGGTCTGAAAATAATGCCCTATGGAGGAAAGCTGAAAGGGAAAGGATAGTTACTCCAGAAAGGAAACGTCTTCATGAGAAAGAAGGGACTCAACTGAATATATTAGGTCTGGGTTTATCTAGAAAGGACTAGGATTTGTGGGTAGAAACTACAGGGAACAGATCTTAACTCAATATAATGAAAAACATTCAAACAATTAGAGCTGTCTGACAATGAAGCTGGTAGTAATTAATGGTTCTGCCCTCAAAATGCCTAAGCCAAGGCTCTTCTTGAGGATGCTGGGGCCCTCCCACCCCCCCCCACCCCCATCCCCTGCTCTGATACACATTTAAAATTTTTATTTTTCTAAGACCATGGGTTGAGAACTAAAGATCACACCAGGCCAGAGAAGGAGTACATTTCAAAAAGAGGCTAATTTTTCTTTCCTTTTCCTTGAACATTTCTATTATATATAAAACTCTTCTGAGTGCAGCAATAGGGCAAGAATCCTGCTTCTACTACTATCCCACCTTCCCAAGAAAACAGAAGCATGAATGAATGAATGAGTGAATGAATGAATGATAAAATGACAAATAGTTCATTAATGAACCAATACAACTCAGATATTTTTTAAAGATTTTATTTATTTATTCATAAGAGACAGAGAGAGAGGCAAAGACACAGGCAGAAGGAGAAGTAGGCTCCATGCAAGGAGCCTGACGTGGGACTCAATCCTGGAACCCCAGGATCATGCCCCAGGGCCAAAGGCAGGCACTAAACCACTGAGCCACCCAGGGATCCCCAACTCAGATATTTCTTATCTCATATCTAGAAATGCCTATCCATAATCTTTCTCAAGAACTCCCTAATAAAGTGAGTTACCTGTGTGAACTCAAGTAAATTGTCACCTCCTTGGGGCCCAGTCTCCACATCTGGGAATAAATACAGTAGTTGAAGCAAAATAATCCCTCAATCTCTTTCAGCCTGAATAGTCTTATGGCCCAAGGAAAGGAGGTGGTGTTGTTTTTGTTTTTGTTTTTAACAATGCCTTAGAAGTCATTAGTTAACCAGGAGAAGCAACATTTGGGTTGGGGTCGAGGGTTGTAATACAAGCATAGTAGTGGAAGATTTGCTGTTGAAATTTGTGACTTAGTAAAACACCTGGAAGAAAGCAAGAAATAACTTGCAAAAAGAAAAATCTCTAGGATAATCAGAGATGTTTATTTGGTTTTAGTTTGGTTTTTCACTTTATATTTTTTCCTGTGAGTTCACAGAAATGTTTCAAAAATCAACTACTCAATGTTAGGTATTCATGACCAGCAGGAAGTCAGTTGATTTTAGGAACTCTGTACTTAGAAGAACATCCTCCTTAAAATTGATGCTTTAAAAAAAAAAAGATTCTGGAGATTTTTTCTTTTGGAAGAAAACATTGTGCAATACTATTAAAATCGGAATATAACTGACTGAAGTTTTGTTTTTTTCAAGGCAGAGATGTCATGTTACATATGTGTTCAGTATCTGTGTAATATTTTAAAAGTTTATCATCTTATATTTGAATCAAAGTTCAACAAAAGACAAATATAGATTAAATGTTATTAAACTTGTTTAAAATATAGTGAAGATATTATTTAATAACTTTTCATCTGAATCCAAAAAAAAGGGAAAAAAAGTGTGATTTTTTTTTCCCCATCTAAGAGCAGCACTATAGTTTAATACAGTGAGGAGCTGACTAGAAGGTGTACTTTGGTAACAAAAGGCACATTTTTCCTTAAATATTTACTTCAAATCTAATACAGATCTGAAATACATACATTTGTTATTACTGTGGGTTCTGGTACTCTGACCACTGCTAAAATATAATATACTGTCTTTAGGAATAACACCATCTAGTAACCTTTATTTTGGATTAATTCAACAGATTAACCAGTCACTTAAAATGATGGCCACAAGCAGCTGTAAATAAACTGCTAAAAAACTAGTGTAATCTTCATCTATATGAATAGAAGTGTAATCTCATAATAAAGAAAATATAAGGAAGGAAGGAAAATGTCAATATAACTTGGGGGAAGGCTGGGAGTAAAAAAGGTAAAAGAAAGAAAAGTCAGAAGGTAGAGATATCCACATGGGAGCACCTAGTAAAAGAGTAGCAAAATGGGAAAAAGTGGGAGTTCTGGAAGTTCCACTGAGATTCTGCACCTTGGGGGGCCGACTTGAAGGATAAGTCTCTTCAAGGATGAGTCACACTCCCAAACTTAGAGATTTAGCTAATGTTTGTGAGGTGCTTTCCTATTTACAAAGTACATTCATATTCTTGAGAGCATTTAATCTATCCACCCTCTCAGATGGTATCGATCTAGTATCCTCATTTTTAAGATGGAAACTGAGGCTGAGATGAAATGATTTGCCCTGATTCACACCAGGCCTTCAACTTCGAATCTTACATACTCAGCACACACAACAGTACAGCTTCAAGATGATTTTTGGTTTATTTTACTGACTTATCATATATTATGAAGAAAATAGACCAGTTAAAAATAAATCATACTGAACTACACTATACTTTGTATATTTCAAAGTGCTTTCACATGCAGTCTGTTGTTTGGTCCTCAGGAACTATTATCTCCATTTTGTAGATCAAGGAAATTATGACACAGAATAACTCAAAATTCTATAAGAAATTATTGAGGTGGAATTAAGAGCAAAGTCCACCAATTCTGGCTTTTCCCATACCACCATACTTGGTCCCTTTTCTGGTGCATGGTTTTTGCAAAGCTGATCTTAAGACTAGGCCATGATGAACAAGACTTACAGAAAAGAGGACTAGAAGAGAAAGAAAAAGCTCCCTGTTTACACATAAATTGAATAGGATTCCACAGTCAGAGTTACATTAAATTGGTCTTGAAAGGACTGTAAGTAAAAATATTAACAATAATAGTAAGTGTTTCAGAAAGGAAAAAACAAGGCCTCTGCTAGAATTGCCACATAGTTCTCCTATGGACTGCTGCCTGCACCACAAAGACATGCAATATCGAAGGTCAACATACAGGCTTCCAGTTATGGAATGAGTAAGTCATGGAGATGAAGGGCACAGGATAGGGAATATAGTCAGTGGTACTGTAGTGGTATTGTACGGTGATAGTTGGTTACCTACACCTGTGGCAAGCATAGCACAATGTATAGAGCTGCGATATCACTATGTTATACACCTGAAACTAATGCAACACTGTGTGTTAACTATACTTCAATTAAAATAATAAGCCACAACACATGAATGAGTTAAGAGGCATTATGAGCCCCATTTGAGCTGCCAAAATAACGATGCCAGTTTTTCTAAAGCTGCATGGCAGGGTGAGGAAGGCATCTTGATATCATTGATGGAGAAAATGTTTTTACTGACTAAGCTCATCATGTGTATGTGGAAGACTGGAAGACAACCAGAAGGCATTTTACTGGTATAAGGCAGTGAGTAAATATTTCCTGAAAAACTGAATAAAATTTGAACAAGACTTAATTTATTACAGATCAGATGACATATTTCCTTTTATGAGCTCCCTGACCTGCCCTATTTGATACAGATTAAAATGTATTTGCAAAAATCTTAAGTGATAGTAATATTTTGCTGATACTCTTATTTAGGGAGAAGATTGCTTGTGTCATGCTGCAGTTGGTTACTGATTTTAAAGACTGCAAAATAAAGATCTGAGAAATAATTAGCTCAGCAATTCCTGACCTCAATTTAGTAATGAAGTCTTTCTACCCATCTAAAACCACGATAGCTGCAATTACTCCAAAGTCTATCATGGAATTTTTCCAAAAGTCTCAAAATAAGCCAAAGAAAAGAGTTGCCAAACTTTTAGGAGATAAGGTGACAAGAGAGTGTCACAAAATCAAATTATAGGTAATGCAAGTCTAAAAAGAAATCTGGAGATCACTAAATTAGACCAATGGTTCTCAACCTTGACTGGAAGGAGAATCTCTATCAGTTTTGTTTTTTTTTAAAATCCTAATGTCCAGGCTACACCTCAGACCAATTACATAAGAATCTCTAAGAGTAGGATCTAGACATGAATATTTTTTCAGATTCCCCAGGAGATTTCAATGTACACCACAGGTGTACAGGTGTAGTATTACTTGCTGACTAAATGGATTAGAGTAATAGATCTAATCACAGGTCAAAATTCTTCCCAAAGAATTTTTAGGCAAAGAAAACTACAGTCATTCTTTCACCAAAAATGGAACAAAAATATGCAGTCTTCAATTTGCTAATAACTCCCACAACAAAAGCTCACTTAAAGATTGATTGAGGCAAAAATGAGATTTATCATATTTTTCCAGTTGACTAATCCAAAAGCTTGATAATCATCAATAATTACCAGTGTTGGCAGAGAGGTAAAAAAAAAAAAAAAAAAAAAAAGGTTATGGTAATATAAATTAGCACATTTTTTGGAGAGTAATTTGGCAGTATCTATCAAAACTTTAAAGGTACATACCCGGGGATCCCTGGGTGGCTCAGCGGTTTGACGCCTGCCTTTGGCCCGGGGCGCGATCCTGGAGTCCCAGGATCGAGTCCCACATCGGGCTCCCGGCATGGAGTCTGCTTCTCCCTCTGCCTGTGTCTCTGCCTCTCTCTCTCTCTCTCTCTCTCTCTCTCTCTATGTCTATCATAAATAAATAAGTAAATAAATCTTTAAAAAAATAAAATAAAGGTACATACCCTTCAACTCAAGCTATTTCTAGGCACCTATCTATACATACCAACTCAAAAAGATATTGCTATGTTTTTGTTTTTGTTTTCATGGTACTTAACGACTTTCTAAAATCCTTCATTTGCAGTCCATCAATACTATAAGGTAAACCAATGTGGGAAGACTCTTGAGTCTTGTTTATCAGGTGAGAAGGACTGCACTTGCCAAGAGGATCCACGTTACGGATGTATTTTCTGCTTACAATGTCATGCTGCTTGAAATGTATATTTACTTGATTTCTCATGCACTAGTTCCATCAATCCATTTATTGCTCTCTTTTATTTATCTGATTTCAAATAATATATAAACACCTATAACTAGACCATTTAACCCAAACAATGATATTAACAATAACATATCTATTTATATGCTCTCCCCATGCTGTCCTCTGTCTGCCCTCCACCCTCACCACCTCAGGAGTAACCACTATCCCAAACTTTGTGTTTATTTTTTCTTTGCTTGTTTTTGAATGTTACAAAAATGGTATTGTACTATATATGGTTTTCTGGGATTTTCTTTTTCACTCAGCATTTTGTGACAGATTCATCTTGCTGTTATCTGTACTTTCACTCATTGCAAGTAAATATTCCATCGTGAGAATCAACCATAATTATTTATTTTTTTCTCCTGTGGTCAGCATTTTTGTGTTTCCATTTTTGGGCTATTAAGAACAGTGGTACTATGAACAGACATTTCATAATACTAGGGTGACTTCTGGCAGGAAATCTGGCTGCCATCAAACTAACCCCATCACCCACAAGAATCATCAATGGGCTCCCCTAAAAGGCTTTCCTCACTACCCCCCCAACAAGACTGGTTCAAGGCAAGGTAGGGAGAGAACCTATAAAAAGGGCAAGCACGCCTTTAAAAGGCAACACTTAAAAAAAAAAAAAAGGCAACACTTAAGAGCAAGCATTTATTGGCATAACTGACCACTTCCAGAACTATTCTCCTATCTCCAACCCCAGACTGACTGCTTCCTTGCCCATCTCCTGCCAGAATTTTAAAGATATTTTTACTTGAAAGACAAAGTTTTAACAGTCTGATTTCAATACTTTATTCCTACCATTAAAAAAAATAACTCCAAAGAGAATTTTAGCTACTGATAATAACTCCTACAGACATTCTTGCATAGCACTCCTACTTGACATCTAAAACCATAGAATGCAAAAGAGGATTCTTACACACACACACACACACACACACACACACACACAGAGGCCTAAATGAAAAATCCAGTATCAATAGCTACTTATAACCCATTTTATTTCCTCTAAGATCAGACATAAAACATTTAGGACAATTTAGAAAAAGAAAGAGAGAGACAGGCAAAGAAAGAAAGAAGAGAGAGAGGGAGGGAAGGAAGGGATGAGATGAGATGAGATGAGATGAGATGAGATGAGATGAGATGAGATGAGATGAGACAAGAGAGGAGAGGAGAGGAGAGGAGAGGAGAGGAGAGGAGAGGAGAGGAGAGGAGAGGAGAGGAGAGGAGAGAGGAGAGAGGAGAGAGGAGGGAGGAGGGAGGAGGGAGGAGGGAGGAGGGAGGAGGAAGGAGGAAGGAGGAAGGAGGAAGGAGGAAGGAGGAAGGAGGAAGGAGGAAGGAGGAAGGAGAGGAGAGGAGAGGAGAGGAGAGGAGAGGAGAGGAGAAGAGAAGAGAAGAGAAGAGAAGAGAAGAGAAGAGAAGAGAAGAGAAGAGAAGAGAAGAGAAGAGAAGAGAGGTAGATACACGCACTGTCTTGTAATGATTTTTTTTCAGTTAACTAAAAGAATAGGGTTTGTAGTTATTTGTAATCCCTCTGTAAATACTGCTATTGTCTCACCAGCGTCTGAAATCTTCGCTGTGTTCCCATTGTCTAAAGACTTCAAATTACATAAATTATGTCCTTTAAATTCAGTTTTTAAAAGTTGCTGCCTCCTCCCAGGAAGGAGAGAACAACAGGAACCACTAACAAGGGACCAACTAAAAATAGCCTTATGGATAACCCAGTGCACCACTCTGTGCTTTTCTATTCAGATTCAGGTGTTAGTGGGGAGAAGGAAGAGAGGCTAGTTGACCTCTCTATTCCTAAACACACACTCACCAGTCCTGCTATCCACAAAGCCTGCATCCTCAGATCCTGGAGCTCCCTTCAACCCTCACTTCCCAGTCAGCACCTCCATACATTCAGTATTGTCCCTTTGCTTCAGTCAGCCCCTTTGAGTCTTGCCGGTACAATGGGGGACACTGGTGGAGGACACCCAGCCAATGAACTACTTTCAGTTCCAAAAGAAACTGAAGCACTACTCAACAATCCTTTCTAGAGCCCCCCAACTTGTGAGCAACTGTTCCTGGGCCCCCAAACAGCTTAAAAAAAACAAGTCTTTCTTCCTAATCCTCATGCCTTGTGACCGGTGCCATTCTCTCCACAGACCTCTTCACAAAGACTACTGAGATCATTAGCATGAGCTTCCTCAATATCTCATACCTCCCAACCCACACTTTTGTCTATTTTTATCTATACCTATTGATTCCAGCTTTCCCCTCATCCTAGAGGAAGTGACCTCCCTCTTCTGGTTTCTGGCTAATTCTTTCACCTGTGCTGGTAAATTCCACCCCCTCCCACATGGTTCAGAAATCGCTCTTATTCTTTCTCTCTCTAGTTTGGCTACTTCACACGCCCAAGCATTCCCTTCTTAAAACCAACAAACAAAACGCCATCATCCCTATTTTTCACTTTCCCCTCACAGAAAGAACAGAGGACAATTTCACCACATACCCACCTCTTACCTCCTGTGCACTCTTCCACAGACTGCAGTCTGGATTCCAGCCATAGCACTCCATACAAGAATCTGTAACAAAACTGTGACACCAGCCTCCCTCCCCACCCCCAGTTGCTAAGTCTAATGCTTTTTCTTTTTTTCAATGTCAACCTTACCTGACCTCTCTGTGCTAGTTGACAATATTAGTCACTACCTCCCTCTTGAAACTTTCTTCTATCTTGGCTTATAAACTCCTGTTTCCTCTCTTAATATATATGACCTTTTTTTTTCTCATCCCCCTGCCTCTGCTCTTTTTGATTCCTATTCTGTTGCCTTTCTCTTAAAACACTCATGCTCCTGATGGCCCTCTACTCATTACTCTGAGTACATCTTCTTTAGAAAGTACCATTTCTTCAATATCCATCATGGAGCCCCAACTATCCCAGAGAGCTATAGACCCAAAGAGCCAACTGACTTCAGAGCATCTCAACTGTAACAAATCCCACAGTGAGTTCATAATTCCCTTCATTCCCAACCATGCCTCCTCAACCAATAACCCTGACCTTCTTCCTATTTTTTCTAAGTGAATGGAATTACCACCTGCCTAATCCCATCCAAGTGAGATTTCCAGGAAGTATGGCAGCTCCACAACATCATTCCATCAGTCCCTGAGGCTTATACAATCTACCTCCTTAACATCACTTACATCTATTCCCCCGCCCCTATTCCCATTGCTTGAGTCTTAATTCCCACTCTTCCCACTATTAAAATTAGAATTACATTTACCGACAATACTATATGCTAGAACTTAACATACATAATTTGCACAACAGAAAACAATGTCAGGTGGTATTCTTACCCATATTTTTACAGATGAAAAACTGAGACCTAGAGAAGAAAAACAGTTGTCAAGCTCACATAATCAGGAAGGGGCAAAGCTAGAGTTCATCCAAATTTAAGTCTTCCTGGCTCCAAAGATTACATTCTCTCCCCCAATTTAGCAATCTTCTATCACAATAGCTTCCTAATTGGTCCTTCTGCATCTCATCTCACACTGAAGTCTAATCCAATCCATGCCACAGACAAAATCAGCTTTCTCTTTTTAAAAAGTTATGTTATTATGAAAATACCACATATTCAGAAAAAGTACATACACTAAGAACAGTTTAAATTATTATAAAGTCATCTTAGTAAAATGCAAATCTAACCTGGTTCCTGACATTGTCCTATCCTTTTCAAGGACCCCCCTCCCGCCCCCCACTGCCCTTCCAGGGAAGTCAAACCCTAGCAAAGTACAGAGAGCCCTTTGGGAAGTAACCTTACCCACTCCTTCACCCTCATCTCCCACCAGGTCAGATGGCCCACCCCACATTCCAGCCTCATGGGCTATATCTCCTGGCTCTGGGCTTTGATCTTACATGGCTCCCAACTGAGAATCTGAGATGCATCTTCCCCTCCTTGATCTACCTCCTCCATGGCATTCTCACTTTGCTCTTCAGGAACAATGTGTTACTGCTCTTTTCAGAAGCTGCTGTGTCTGATGTGAAAAGAGGCCTTTGGCAACACTGAATGGTACAGTAGTACAGTTCTTCACGGTTCACATGGAATATCAGAACCAGTGAAGTTCTAACATATATAGAACATGTCTACTCTGTCCAGAAAAACAACAACAAGAACAACAAAGTAGAGATCTGAGGTAATTATTTTTGGTTATTTACAATGATTTGGAGGAAGGACTCTACTTTGACTAAAGAGTAGACCTCAGTAATTACACCTCAGTAATTCCCACCCACAGTCTCTCACCACTCCAAAACTCAGGTCAAAGAAGCTGGTGATATTATTACTGCCATTATTTTAGCTAACCCATCCAGCTGTGTAAGTGAGAAAGCTCAGACACATCCTTTGACATTTCTCTCCCTGCCCCTTAACCTACTGCATACAATGTCCTATTTTGCTTCTTAAATTATCTCTGAAGCCACCCACTTCTAGGCATCTCCGGATCACTCTCCTTATCCAAGCTATCATTGTCTCCCACCCAGGACTACTATGACAGCCTCTTTACTGATTCACACAATCCACTCTGGCCTCTTCTCATCCACTCTCCATATTGGATGATTATTTCAACATTCCATCCCCATATCTGCATGGCTAAAACTTTTTAATGTCTTCTCTTCACTTTTGTGACAAAGCCAACACTAATATTTTCAGCACCTACAACAAGATTGGTACATGGTAAGCACATAATAAATTTGGATTACAAGAATAAAAGAGTATGACTTTCATCTATACTCCTCCTTTCTCTGAGAATTCTAGCCCTCTTGACTTTCAGTTCTACATTCCCTCTGACTACTTGGCTTTCCCCCTCTGTTTTGTACCTTCTTCCTTTCTTCCTTCAACAAGTTAATTCCTACCTTCTTCTTTCAGATCAGAATGTAGTCATCATATTTCCAGAACAGCTTTTTTAATCAACCTCACTACTCCAAAGTCTTCCTTACAGGCTCTCGCTGTACTATGAATTTCTTCTCCAGTCTTCGTCACACAGTTTTATATGCTTGTGTAATTACTGATGTCCACTGCCCTGTTAGCATGTAGCACTACGAAGGCAAGACCATGTCTCTTTTCCCTCATCGATATATCTCAGGTACTTGGGACAAGGTTTGACATTCAGGAGACATTCAATAAATAGTGAACAGACTAATGCATGCATTATGAATTAATGTACAGAGTGCCTAACTTTTTACAATTACATTGTAATATAGACTTGAAACCTAGAAGTTAATTTAGAGTTAAATCACAGAAGGTGGTTCTCCTTCTACCCTTCTTTTTTCATTGAAAGTCTTTGATGAAGTCTTAAAGCATAATTTCTGAACTCCTAAGATACAATGCTTTTAAATATTATTTCATTTGAATTGTTACAGGACAATTGTCCTTTTTTAGAATATACTTTCCTGAATTTGAAAACCCAAAACTAAAGAAGGAGACATAATTTGCAATAAGAATAAGTCCTGAATAAAATCAAAACCTTTCTAACCTAAAGCAAGATCTCATACTACCAATAACGTGCATATTATTTTTTGGGGGGGAATAAATAAACCACTTAATTTTACATACAAATAATAAGGCTTGATGCTTCTTTGGCATACTGGTGTACATTCAGGATGTTTTGAATAAGTCACGATGTTTTAAACATCAATGCATATAGTTGATCAACGTGTCCAACATTCCCAGAAAAAAATCAAACCATAAGTTAAATACTTTTTAAAGGATTGATTTGAATGTTTTGACAAAGTATGTCTTATTAGTCTTTTAGTAAGATTCTGTCAAAACGATGGCAGGCCAGAGGCAGTGCCATCCACTGTAGATACTGCCACCAGTGTGAGAAATAAAGAAGTCCAAACATACTTAGGGTATATCTTTCTTTTGTGAAGAGGAAATCTGAGGCAATAATTTTAATTTTTGGATAATTTGTGGTGATGTGGAGATGGAGTATAGAGTCCTCTTTGGTTAAAGACTATGCCAGAGTTGTTTCCACCTCTATCCCACCATTTAGATATATAGTATAGGGATTCCTCCAAAAGTTAAAAATAGAACTACCCTACACTCAAGCCATGGTGCTACTGGGTATTTATCCAAAGAATACAAAGTCATTAATTCAAAGGGATACACATACCCCTTGTTTACAGCAGCATTATTTACAGTAGCCAAATTATGAAAGCAGCCTAAGTGTCTATAGATTAATCAATGGATAAAGAAGATGTGGTATACATATACCATGGAATATTATTCAGCCATAAAAAAGAATGAAATCTTGCCATTTGCCATGACATAGATGGAGCTATAGAGTATAATGCTAAGCAAAGTAAGTCAGAGAAAACAAATACCATATGATTTCACTCATATGTGGAATTTAAGAAACAAAACAAACAAGTAAAGGAAGAGAAAGAGAGAAATCAAGAAACAGAATCTTAATTATAGGGAATAAACTAATGGTTACCCGAAGGGAGGTGGATTATGGGACACTGGAAATAGGGAATGGGGGTATGCCTGAGTGGCTCAGCAGATGAGCATCTGCCTTCAGCTCAGGTCATAATCCTGTCGTCCCAGGATCGAATCCCACATCAGGCTCCCTGCATGGAGCCTGCTCTTCCCTCTGCCTGTGTCTCTACCTCTCTCTGTGTGTCTCTCATGAATAAATAAATAAATAAATCTTTAAAATAAATAAGTAAATAAATAAATAAAATTTAAAAAAGAAATAGGGGATGGGGATTAAGGTGTGCATTTGCTGTGATAAGCATCAGATGATGTATGGAATTGTTGACTCACTATAATGTATACCTGAAACTGTATAATTTAACACTGCATTTAAAAAAGAAAAAAGTTATAAGAAATTTAAAAAAACTGAGTTAATAATACTAATGACACTCTAGCCTATTAGGCTGGTACTAATCTTGCACTTATTTCTTTTATTCGGGATCCCCTCACCCATTCCCTACGGTGAGCATTCAGTCTAATAAGTGTACTACGTCTGTCATTGGATATGCATATATCCTCATAAAGGACAAGCATTGGACTACAAGGCCATGCATGATCTGGTGCCCACTAGATCATCTCCCATTTTCCCCTATTTCATTCTACTTTAGCCATCATGACCTCCTAGCTATATCTTGAACTTACTAAGCATACCTCAGAACCTTGCTGTTTCCTTTGCCTGAAACACTTGCTGCTCTGATATCTAATGGCTCACTCTCTTTCTTCATGTCTATTTCAAATGTCACTTTATTTTTAAAAACCTTCTTTGGGACACCTGGGTTGTTTAGCGGTTGAGAGTCTGCCTTTGGCTCAGGGTGTATCCTGGGGTCCCAGGACCGAGTCCCACATCGGGTTTCCTGCATGGAGCCTGCTTCTCCCTCTGCCTATTTCTCTGCCTCTCTTTCTCTGTGTCTCTCATGAATGAACGAATAAATAAATAAATAAATAAACAAATAAATAAAACAAAAACCTTCCGTAATCATCCTACTTAAAACAGCAATCCCCCTTGTCACTTTCTGCACTATATCTTACTTTTTCTCAGTTGCAGTATTTGCTACCTGAGATTCCTTTCATACCTACCTTATTTTTTGTCTGTCTCCCATCACTAGAATGAGAGGCATTATGACACCATGGTTAAAACCTAGACTCCAGAGTTTGAGTTATTAAGCTTGCATTTTCACTCTACTACTCACTCTGATCTTCAGTAGGTAGCCTCATGCCTCAATATCCTCAGCTCTAAAATGGGGATGATGTCTCAAACTCAAACTGTCAAAATTTTATTCAACACACAATCCACACTATTTGTTATCTGTTATTATTATTACATTTATTTTTATTAATAGGATTAAGCTCCGTGAAGGCAGGGACTGAGTTCATATTTTCAGCATCAAGATAGTGCCTAACATTAGTCACTGAATATTAATGAGTGCTATTTTGATTTTTCTTTTTTTAATCAATTAATTAATTAATTAATTAATTTGAAAGAGAGAAAGAGAAAGTGTAGAGGGGAGAAGCAGGGAAGAGAGAGGGAGAATCTTGAGCAACTTGTGCACTAAGCACAGAGCCCAACTCAGGGCTCAATCCCGTAACTCTGAGATCATGCATGACCTGAGCTGAGATCAAGAGTCAGACACTCAACCAACTCAGCCACCTAGGTTCCCCAAATGAATGTTACTTCATATGTGTATGATTTTTTAAGGAAAAACTTTTAAGTATAACATACATATAGGAAAACGCCCACCATAATTATACAGCTGAGTGAATTTTCTCAAATAAATCCATAAAACCACCACACATGTTATAAGAAGAAATAAAACATTACCAGCCCACCAGGTGTCTTGTCCCAATAGTTATGACCGTCCTCAAAATGGTAACCACCATAATAAACTAATTTAGGGCAATTTTGTTTTCCTAATTTTAATTTTTGGTTAGTTAATACATATTGATACAAAAATACATTGTCATTTACATGGATTCTTGATTTATTTGACCAGTCTTTTATGGGCTTATTATATTATCACACAGTATAAAATAATATAATCACACTTGATGGAATACCTATTCTGTGTTAGGCATTGAACCTGGGCCTTTCTTTGCAAGAATCATTTAATTTTCCTCCTATGAGCTATTTTTAGTCTAATTTTTAGGAGGATAAAATGAAGCCCAGAGAGGTTAAATAACTTGCAGGTTACAGGAAGTGAGGAGCGAGGCTGGAATTTGAACCCAGACCTAACATTATAAAACACATTCTTAGCCAATTTGCCATATAATCACCCTAATTTTTACTGTGATAGGGATGCCTGAGTGGCTCAGTGGTTGAGCGTCTGCCTTTGGCTCAGGGTGTGATCCTGGAGTCCTGGGATCGGGTCCCACATCAGGCTCCCTGCAAGGAGCCTGCTTCTCCCTCTATCTTCGTCTCTGCCTCTCTCTCTCTCTCTTTTTCTCTCTCTCATGAATAAATAAATAAAATCTTTAAATAATAATAATAAAAATAAGTAACATTTAACATTTTGGAGCACTTTCTGTGTGTTATGCAATCTTTAAATATTTTAAGAATATTAAAAAATTTGCCCTTGGTTAAAAATATTAACCGCTTTACTCTTCAGATCAATCATGAATTATCTGGGAATAAACAAAGCAGCCTCAAAAAAAGCAGCAGTCTTAAAATCAAGTCATATTTTGATCATTATGTAATGTAGGAATAAACTAGAGGACAATTCATTGTTTCATTGTATCATTTGGGAACTTCATCCATTGTAATGAACCAAAAAAAAAAAAAAAATCCCAAATCAAACTGACTTAAGCCAAAAAAAGACAAATGCCTTGAGTAACTGAAATCTCCAGTGGCAGAACTCCTGCAAGCAGGGATGGATTCTGGGCTCCATACTGTCCCACAACTTGTTTTTCCCCATCTTTCAGTCTACCCCTATCAGTTACCCCTATTATGTTGGTCTCTTGCTCAGACTCTACTTGGTATCTGGTACCTGACAGCAAGGCAAGAGGCAGCAGCTCCCTACGTCACATATACTCAAGTTCAAGGCCAGAGGTTAGTTTGCTAGCAGTTCTAGAGTTGCTCTGATTGCTCTGGGTTAAGTCACTGCCCACTCCTGAAATTATGAAGGGGCAAAGAAGATAAACTTCCCTGATTCTGGGGAAGGAGATGAGACTCATTGATTACGCCAGGCCAGTCACCAGTTCTACCTCCGGAACTAAGAGGTGAGGTTCCAGCTATATCAACTGGGACTAGGGTAGAGAGGTGAGTTCTCAGAAGAAAATCAGTGGAATAGATGCTATTGTAGATGATTCCCCCAACGAACCATACTTCCTGCTATTCACACCTTTTGTAGTCCTTCCCCTCCCTTCAAATCTGGGCCTATGACTAGATTTTTTAAAAAATAGACCTTATTTTTAAGGGCAGTTTTAGATTCATAGAAAAAAATAAGGCCATAATACAGACAATTCTCACATACCCCCTCATCCAATTTCTCCTATTATTAACATATTTGCATAGTATATTTATTATAATTAGTGAATATATATTAATACATTTTTATTAGCTAACTGTAGTAATTTATTACTAATTTATTACTAATTACTGCCTAATGTCTTTTTCTGCTCCAGGATCTTATCCAGGATACCACATCGCATTTACTTGTCATTGTCTGTTTACCCCTCTTGGCTCTGACAATTTCTCAGACTTTCCTTGTTTTCGATAAACTTGATAGTTTTGAGGAGTACTGATCAAGTATTTTATAGAATGTCCTCCTATTGGAACTTGTCTGAAATTTTTCTCACAATTAGACTGGGGTTTGGGTTTGGGGAAGGAAGATCATAGAAGTGCCATTCTCATCACATCATAATAAGGATACATCATATCAATGGATTTATCACTGCTGATACTGATCTTGATCATATGGCTGAGATATTCCATTCTATACTTTTGGAAGGAAGTCATTATGAGCAGCCTGCAGTTAAGGAGTGAGGACTCCTGCTTCTCCTCCTTAAGAGTGGAGCATCTATATAAATTATTTGTAATTCTTCTTCAAAGGAAATTTATCTCTTCTCCTTTGTCTTCTCCCTTTGTCTTCTTCTTGAAAATTATTTATTCAATCATGTATTTATATATGTATAGATTCAATGGACCCCTATCTTATACTATGGGTTATAATCCAATGCAACCTTTTTTTTAAGATTTTATTTATTTATTCATGAGAGACACACACAGAGAGAGAGAGAGAGAGGCACAGACACAGGCAGAGGGAGAAGCAGGCTCCATGCAGGGAGCCCAACGTAGGACTCGATCCTGGGACTCCAGGATCATGCCCTGGGCTGCATGCAGGCACCAAACCACTGAGCCACCCAGGGATCCCCCACAATGTTATATTTTTTATTGCTCAAATTGTTCCTGCTTTGGCCATTGGGGACTCTATCAATTGGCTCCCATGATGACTAGATTTTTGACCAAGAGAATGAAACAAAAGTGATGCAGTGTGACTTCTGAAGCTAGGTCACAAAAAGGCTTGCAGGTCCTGTCAGGGTCTCTTGAACTCTTATTCAGGGAGAAACAGCCCCCATGTAAGAACTCTACCCTAAGGCTATAATGCTGTGAGGAGTCCCAAACTAGCCATGTGAAATGAGAAAGACAGCAGCTTCTAGCTCTTGCAGCCATTCTAACTGAGCCACCAATTATCTAAGAAGTCATCTTAGATATCCAGCCCAATCAAGCCTTCAGATTACTGTAGCCTCAGCCACTACCTGACTGAAACAATAGGAGAGGGCCAACCAAGAGCCCCAAGCTCAACTGAGCCCAATCAATCTAAAGAACCTTAAGTGGTAGCACTGAGTTGCTCTTTTAAGGCACTAAATTTTGGGGTACTTTGTGACATAGCAAAAAAAAAAAAAAACCTAAAACTAAAACTAAAACAGATGCAAAAATCTAGTTTAGTATTAACTCTCAAACTAGAATAAATTTTATTAAACAACATATTGTGATGGCTCTTTTGCCTTATCATCCAGAAGAAATCATTTATTTAAATCAACTTATTTATGTGACAAAATGTTAATGAATCTTTTTCTTGTCAAGTGATGTCATTTAACCTCGGAGGATCTCAAAGTAACATTGTGATCAGAAACATTGCTCCATACAGATAGTTAGGCTTCTAAAGACATTAATGTCAGTTCAAAACCTGTAATATCAGTCTTGAGTAACTCTGCTGTCTGCCTAACAATTAGTCATAGCCAAGTAAACTTCTGAATAGGACTTTCAGGTAGCAGTATTTTTAAAAATCCAGAAACCTGGAATGTCTTCCACTGTCATGATTGGAAGTAGATTTCTACATTTGAGCCCATCTAAACTTCTACTGGCCTCTTTATAAGAGCTTGGGGAAATAGAAGTCTCCATTCTACCAGAGGGCAAACATATTGCTTTTCTACATGAATTGCACATTTCCAAGAGGTTATGGGGGTGGGGAGGGTGAGGTGGTGAAAAAAAGCCAAAATACAACTCCCTCCACACAAGATAAGATTACTAGTATCAAGATTAGATTACCAGATTCAAGGAGGCTATGTCACATCTATTTTTTTCTACAAAGGAAGATAGATTATATTTCTATTTTACTTCTGGTTCCCCTTCCTTTCTTTATTCATATTTCCTGTCTCTCATTGAAATTGTTTGCTCCCAGAAATTTTATGTGCAAATATATTTAAGCTTCAATGATACATATTTATTTTATCTAGAATTTGAAATAATTTACTTGGCTTAAGTTTATCTAGAGATATTTGCCTAGTAAATTAATAGAATAAACAAAGCTAAAAGGATTTATTACAAAATAGTTAAGATCAAAGTATTTTTATGGTTTTAAACATTATATGAACATGTAATTGCTAACCTGCAAACAAGTCTTACCTATTTACTGAAGATTCAACTTAGAAATACATTAATTAGTTTAATTTGCCAAAACAATACAAAGATATTTCTTTTTAAGTATTCACCAAGAGGGGCCACTAGAGATAGTGATAGAAGGTTCCTGGAAGTTATAGTTAGGACTCTAGTTTCTGAACATGAAGACTGCACCTTAGGAGGCATTCAATAAATATTTGCTGAATGAATGAGTCAATGATTCAGACTTCAATAATTTAAGTTTAGGGACTTAATACAGAGGTTTCAAATGGCAATTCATGGGCCAAATTTAGTCCAGAGTCTTCTCTGGATTAGCTTTTATATTGTTATATTTTGTTTTCTTTTGTAAAAAAAAAAAAAAAAAAGAAAGAAAGAAAAAAAAGGTAGTAAATTCAATTAGTTAAAAAAAATCTTTTAAAAAAATAGTATATAGTGAAAAATCTCACTCCCACTTCTGTCTTACCTAACCACATGACCCCAACTTCTCTCAAGGTAATCTCTTTATTAGTTTTTTGAGTATTTTTCTAGAGTCTCTTTAGGTAAATTACAAGAAAATATGCACAGTCTTATTATCCTCTTTCTTACACAAAGATAGGATTATACACACTGCTTTTTATCATGCTTTTTTTCCACAGAAATTACATTCTGAGATCTTTTCCTATCATTATGTCATTTCTATCATTATAAACCAGTTAATTCCACTCATGCATTTCATGCCCAGCCATGGTAGGCATTTGAGCTATACCTAGAGTGATACTATCAAAAGCAAAGTGGGAACTAACACATATTTTGCCTTGCTTTATCACACCAAAGTAGCTGAGCAGGGATGGGGAGGCCGCTGCATAGTAAGTATCTTACACATAGTGGGCACATCTTACATACGAATTACACTAAATAAACTGCAAATATAGTGCCTACAGATGATTAGCGGCCCCACTCCACACCTTACATACACACACACATACACACACACACACACACACACACACACAGACCTGGAAATGCCAAATCAGTGACAATGCCAGTGAGAAAATCTCAAAATTTCTTTCCCTTTCCTCTAAGTGCCCAAGTCCTCCCATCCCAACTCCCTACATTACACTTTTTTTTCCTACATTACACTTTCTAAGGTAAATTTACTAGATGTAGTATTTCCTAGACTTGTGTAATCTCAAGAATTTTAATAGTCCTTGTTAAAACTTCAGATTCCCAGACGCATCCCTTGGACATTCACATCTAGGTCTGAATCTCTGCTTTTAGGATCAGGGAAGTTTAGGAATACTGTTCTAAGATGTTGCTAAATACATTCTCATGCCTGTGATGAAACAGTTCTCTTAGGGATCAATCATTATAATTAGATATCGAGTACCTTATTAGATGCCCTTTCTAATAGCTATTTTAAAGAAATCTTCTTTTAGAGAAGTGCTTCCCCAAGTTTTTCACAATGATAAATATATAAAATATTAATACTCATTTGGCATACTTGAGGAGGCCACTGTCAACCAGAGGCAATAAATCCAGGGACTTTGGAAGGATGGCAAGGTGAAAAGTAATATTTTATAGCACAATGCTTGGTAAATTCTGCTTTAGAGCATCTTGAAGGGAAGGGGAAAAGAAGCTAGCATTTGTTCAGCTCTTATATGCCTGGTGCTATACTTAAAACTAAGGCTTTTTATCTTACACAATCTACTAAGCATAGGAGGATGTGTATTAATTCCTCCATTTCAAAAAACAAACAAACAAACTGAGACAGATTTAGATCAAACTTCTTCCAAAGGTAGAGTCAAGAGCTTGAATTTGAACTGAAATTTCTGGCTGCCACATCCAACATTTTTTTTACCATTGCCTCAAATAGTAGCCAATACATATCTCAAAAATTAAGTAATATTGAAGAACTCAAATGACAAAACTTTTCCAGGATGCATTTTGGCTTCAACCCTAGTTTTGCTGAGGACTCTGAACACAACCCTGTTTGTGATAGCCAGTCTCCAAGCTGGCCCTCAGTGACCCTGCCTCTCGATATTTGTGCTCTGATATTCTTCCTCCCACACTATATCATGATTGGTCTACAAGACCAATAAAATACAGCAAATATAATGATGTGTGACTTTAAATATTAAGCTACTCACTCTGGAAGAATCTAGCTATCATGTGGTGAGGATACTTGAACAGACCTATGGAGGGTCCTAAGTAGTGATATTTGCCAATAGTCATGGGAATGGCCATCTCAGGAGCAGTTCCTTTAGCACCAGTCAAGTCTTCAGATGACTGCAGTTCTAGCTGATTTCTTGATTGCAGTTTCATTAGACACCCTGAGTCAGAGCCCCCCACCCAGCTAATCTGCTCCCAAATCCCTGACTCACAGAAACTGTCAGATAATACATGTTTATTTTTTAACCAACTAACTGCTGTAGTAATCAGCATATAACTAGCAAAGGTTTCAATTATATGGATAGGAAAAACAAAACACAGTAGACATTTGCCTCCATTGTGATCTATATTGACATTATACCATAGTCAACTGAGGGAAGAAAAAAATGCAAGATTTTTATTTCAATTTTTAAAAATTAAATAAATAAAATCACTTTGAGATCGATCAATCAATCTACCTACCTACCTACCTACCTATTAAGATTTTGTTATCCTTTCCAAACATTTTTAATTTTTGTATTTTGTTTTATCAAGGACTGGGAGTGAAAGTAGAACAAAATTATCAGGGCAAGGTCACTTCAACTAAAAAGTAATGAAAGTATTTACCTGAACTTGATGTTTGAACCAGTATGACTGAAATATCAAATAATTTACCAAGTGAGTAGAAGTACTTTTGTAAATCCAGCTCAGCGCTATGCCAGAGTCTGAAAATACACAGAACTGAATTTTCCTCTGTCCAAGGTAGATTTTTTTTTCTTTTTTCGTTCTTTCCTTTTCTTTTTCCCTTTTTTGCTTTTGTTTTCTTTTTGCTCATGCTCTTGGAAAATTAGTCTATAATTATAATTAGGTCTGAAGAAAGTTCATTTAAATTTCTGATAATTTTTTGATCACACTTAAAAAAATTACCAAGGAAGTAACAAGTAAGCAAAAATACAGCAAATACCATAACAACATGATAAATAAGTTATAGGGATGGCAAATATTATCATGGCACACTCATTTGGGCTTTATTTTTGCCAAGTATTTTATAATTATTTGTACCTCCAAACATCAAAGCAATATGATATAATAAGTTAATACCCTAACTCAAAATTATTAAATAAGGAAACTCAGACAGGCTAGATGAAGTGCACAAGAGGTTTTTGTAAGCATTAAAAATAAACTCAGGTAATATAATCTAGCACTTGGGCACCCCAGAATTGGGGTGGAAGATGAAGGGGAGAAGGGTTGGTAAAGAGCACGACTTAAAAGTAACCTCCTTCCCCTCACCCACCTCCAGGCATCTGGGATTCTTAAGTTCCTTCCATCCTGCTCTAAATCTTTCATGGGATAGCAATTAGTATTGCTTGTTGTCTATCTTTATGGCCTACCTCCAAGCTGTCCATAGTCCTATCCTACCAATGATTACCCAAAGGAGGCTGACCAAGGCTACTGTCCAACAGGCAGGTGCATTCCTTCTATCTAGAAAATTTTATACATGTGAGAGAAGCAGTTATACCTCTAACATTTGTAGCACCAGGGCAAGAATACAAATGAAGGCCCATTTATTAAAAGTAATAAATAAAAAAAAAGTAATAAATCAGGCTAACAAAACTGTTAGCTAAAATATGTTTTATCTTCCTATCTTAACAATTTCATAACAAAATTTTTCAAATATGTGCAAAGCTATGGATTTTATAGAACTAAAAGTCAGCAAAATAACAAGATTACTGAGTTCAATTATTATTATACCTAATATTTGGATGAGCAGTCAAGATATCCATAATTCATAAAATATTACATTTTTATTCTATAAAATACATTTTTCTTGCCTTTGGCTCACCAAGATTACTAATGATGTTATTAAATCAAGATTTTTAGATAATTTGAGTTCTACTGACAGGAGACTGTCACCTGGACAGACAATGCCAAACTCGACAGACAACCTTTCCTGGGCCAAAAGTATTACACAGTTTTTATTTCATTTGGAAAAACAGCTCTGCTGAGATAGTGATGAATGGAATTGTCAACAAAATTTTTAAAAAGATACTCAGTTCAGAAGTGAACATTTATTTCACATATTATGCTCAAACATTAGAATGGATCTGCCTATGATACATTGTTATTGCAAAACAATATTACCAAGCAGTTGAATTTCATCATATACATTGCTATCACATCATGATTTTTCAGGATCTCTTAAAACAGTATCTAGATTCATACAGTTTTCCTAATTCTTTTGCTTTTACACTCTTTAATTCTGGAATATTTAAAAAAAAAAAAACCTTGAAAACAGAAGCATGTTGCTCAATTTGTTCAAATTGTTTTTTAGTCTCTAATAGCCATAAAATAGCCTTTATAGAAATTAATTTGGGGACTCTTCATGTGTGTATGTGAATCCTCTCCTTTGTAGTTTTTTGACCATTTTTATTTCTTAATTTTAATTTTCTTATTTTTTTTCAAATTGTCACTTTTGCTGCATAGTGCTCTTGCAGTTTCTATTTATAAAAACTACTTTTGCTAAATTTTAACTGTTTTCTAATCTTTTTAAAAGTGAAGTACCCAAACTCAGATCTGTTTTCTTCTAAGCTTTTGCTAATATTAATATCAAGAAAACATTGTTAATCTATGTGTATTAGGTCAAATTTGATGTTTATCTCAAGATGTTCCACCTTTGAACAGATCCGGAAAATATATAATGTTTAAACTGTTCCAAAAAACATCAACAACATCAGCAACATTGAGGCAATCTCTCTCAGCAATAAATTCAAACTATGTACCATAAATTACATAAAGAATCATTCTGAATCTTTCCCCAATGACTTCATGTTATCAACCATGTTAGCACCACTATCACAGTTTTGTCCTCAACAGTCTTTTATTTTTTAATGTAATGTTTTTATTAGTCTCAGATAAAATTCCTTCTTTCCTTTTTTTTTTTGACTAGAGTTGACATACAAAGTTACATTAGTTTCAGATGTGCATCATAGTAATTCAACTTCTCTATACCTTATGCTATGCTCATCACAAGTGTAGCTACCATCTGTTACCACACAACACTATTACAATATCATTGACTATATTTCCTATGCTGTGTCTTTTATTCCTATAATTTATCCATTCCATAGATGGAAGCCTGTATTTCCCACTCCTTTTCACCCATTTTGCTCATTCCCTGACCACTCTTCCCTCAGTTTGTTCTAGTTACAGGTCTGTTTCTGCTTTTTTCTCTTTGTTCATTTGTTTAATTCTATCACAGAGTCATCATTTTTTTCATTAATTTTTACCCATCTTAAATTTTTGGTCATTCTTTCTTCAAATTTCAAGATCATTTCTACAAATCCTAGATATTTGCCATTAAGTTCTACAAATATTGTGCTGCTGTGCTACAAAAAGTATCATTAAGCTTAGATGAATAATAAATACAAAACATATTCTTTAAAGAGCATTGTGCCCATGTGCTAGTCTGACATTTATTTTTATTTTTGGAATTTTATCGGTTGCAGTTTATTTCATACTTTTTTTTTCAGTTCTAGTAATTATATCCAAACCTTTTTGTGAGCAAATGACATTACATGGCATTTTAATTGAGAATTTAAGTGTTTCCTATCACAAATACATTCATTGGCTGAAGTCAATCATGAAGATTGGTTAGGAAATATACTAACAAATGAAAACAAAAGTAGTTTCTAAGTAGAGAATATAAAAAAGCCAGTTTCTACAATCTCCTATTTGAAAATTTTGGAATAAAATGAAATATTTAAAATTCTGGCATGTTTATGCAATGGAAGATTCTAATCATTAATTTGATCCTGAATGTGTTTTATTAGCAACATTGTCAGAAGGATATGGAATTGCCATTTCCAAGATCATCATCCAGTCAAATACTCTGGAGTATTCTTCCTCTATTTGCTAATATAAAGACCATTCATTTCTCCATCTTCTAACTGGCAGGACAGAGTTGCTTTTGTTGTTTCTGGATTATGAAAGCGATATAAAATTAATCCTCTTTTTCAATCTCACTGTTTTAATTAATAATTAAATTTTCATTTGATAAAGAATGTAAAGTTGAGAGAGGTTTTTATCTGACCTATTTAAGCTGTGTATTGATGAGAATAATGTTCTTGTTAATTTGCATTGTTTTGATCAGTGGTTACATCTCCATTAAATAAGAACTTGTAATCTCTTGTTTGCAAATTCTATTAGGGCTATGCTCAATAGTCTGCTCACTTACATTGTTCCCATATTTTTATTCTTAACTTAAGTAGACCCTCATTCTGAAAATTCTGTATTTCTTTTTTCTTTTCTAATATGTACTTTTGAATTCCCCATTTCTATCACAATTCTATTTTTCATTGGCCCTCATTCTCAAGGATCTAAAAGATTAAAAAGTAAAAGGTAATTGTATAAAGAGTACAAAATTAAAATATTTTTAAATCAGAAATACACATTTAAAATGCAGAAAAACGAAAACTTTTCATGTGTTAATAGTTCTTTTTCTTCTAAAATATACAAAATTAAGATTAAAAGATAATATCAACTATAATGAATTATCAGATAATAAACCAAAACTAAATGCTGAATTTTTATTTTACTTTTTGAAAATTTAAATACTCTCATTAAACAAAAATAAAACTACTTGCATTTCTAGCATTCAATGTCCATCTAGTTGCCAAAGTTTAAGAGTTGGTATCACACTTTAAGCATATTACATCTAGACATAGATGCACACAAATATAAGACTGCAATATTAATTGTTTAATATTATGAAATACTCTTCAGCCATCATTTATAATAATTGCAAATACTGAGGATATCTGGAGTAAGTCCAGAACCATAAATTGCTTTATGTGGAGAGAAGCAAGAAAATGGATGCTCAGCACTAGTGGGAAATAAAACTTCATTATGCAGATACTCAATGTATTCACGCTGTGAGAAGAAGGATTTGACAAGTTAATTAGTTTGTCTTTTCTCTTATTTAAATGTTTCTCCCATTCAAATCCTCCCTGGACTCTGAAGTGTTCTCCTTGTCTCATGTTGGAGGTAGCATAACCCACAATATATCACAGCATTCAGATGTAATTGCTTTTTATTTCTAGGAGTTAGTTAAAAGATGTGGGAAAGCATTTCCCTGTATCCTGATGAGTGTTAGTCCACAAGCATGAATGTATAGCAAAAGAGCCTGCGTTTTTTTTTTTAAATAATTTATCGTTTATGTGTTACATATATATTTGTGATTTGAGAGCCCTCTGAAGCACAGGATCCAAACTCTCATTTTCTCAGATCTAAGTATGGTCCCAAGCTCATCATTCCACATCTTCTCTACTCCTTTCTTAGTCTACTGCCTCGGTGTGCATCAAAAACCACTGCCCCTCCCTCCGTGGCTCAGTTTAAGCCCCTGATTAATTTATTCTTTTGGTCATTCTGAATTTATTTAGAATCTGAACAAAAAAAGTCCAGACTCTCACATGTTAAGCATTATCTGTGAGGAAAGCAGATCCCCCTATAGTAAAGATGAATAGTCAAACTTTTGTATATGCTGTTCCCTCTGCCTGAAACACTGTGCTACTCTTCCTCAGATCTCTATTCAGTTACAACTTCCAGAGAAAAGCCTTCCTTGGCAGCCACAATTAGTTCACATTTCCCTATGTTCCCCTAGCATCTTGGTCTATTTAATAGAGTGATGATGTTATATTTATTTCTGCAGTTTAAGTAGAATTTGTCTCCCTCCATAAAGAGGAACTGACATGAGGACGGTGTCTGAGTGTGTCTTGATTCAGTATTATTTCCCCAGAGCTTACGCTATGTTTTGCACAAACAAGACACTCAAGATTTAATTAATTGGGAGCCATTTAGCCGCATCTTACATTCTGTTTTCTTCCTTGCTTTTAGATCTTGGTCAAATCATGTGGCTAAAGAAAATCTATTTGCCTTTTATTTTATTTTATTTTATTTTTATTTTTTTTTTTTCTATTTGCCTTTTAGATCTCAGCTTAATAGTGCCTTCTTAGGAAAGCTTTCCCAGACCTCTATGACAAATTCAAGTTCCCTTATTTTTTTGTGTTTGAAAAAATTGAAAACTTCATTTGGCTTCCTAATGTGACTTCAAACCATGTGTTTATACCTGAGCACCCATGCTCCTGTGAATTCTCCCCAAAGTTGTGGAAAATAGCATATTGAAAAGATTGGTTTCATGGAGGGCATGTGCATTACAGCAATTTTAGAAGTAATTCCACTGGCTTGATAAAATCTTTTTTTTTTTTTTTAAGATTTAATTTATTTACCTGAGACAGAGAGAGAGTGAGAGAGAGCCCATGACTGGTGGGCAGAGGGAGAGGGAGAAGCAGGCTCCCCGCTGAGCAAGGAGCCAGACATGGGGCTGCATCCCAGGACCCCAGGATCATGTATGACCCAAGCTAAAGGCATACACGTAACCAACTGAGCCATCCCAGTGCCCCTGGCTTAGCAAAATCTTAAGTATGGCCACAGAGCATGAACAATTTTAGCAATAAGTGTATTTTCTCCAAATCAATGCTTTTGAACACTGGCTGACATGGGAACTGGGAAGTACTTTTTCTAATATGATCACATTATTTTGAAGTAGTTCAGGATTTATCCTCAGCCTTCAGTTTTACCTGGACACTAAGCAGCTGGGGAAAGATAAATATTTCCGGAAAGTTTCTTGACTCCTTTTTTGTAAGTTTTAACTCCATTACCATGAAATCATTTGTTTATTATAGAATGACTTTCATCCTGGTTCTGCTGAGAACTTGAAAAACTAGAAGAACCAACAAATGACGATAAAGTATCTCTCTATATTTTCCCATTACTCTCAATATCTGGTGGACACAGACCAAACTAATTTCACTTCCTGCCTCTTCAGCTTTCCCATACACATGTGTAATATATCTGGTCTCTGCCTCTCTGTACAATTTTCCTTGTATTTTAAAAGAAAAGACAGCAAAATTGGACTATTAGAGCCATTGACATCACAACCCACAAAATAACTGTTGTTAAGTTGAATCAGCAGTGAAAGTTTTTTAGTAGATCTTTATTTTCCTCTCATTTGAGTCTTCATCTATTTTAAGCAATGGCATAATTAATTGGAAATGGCGAGTCAAGTTGGAGACAGTCAAACAGGGTACCTCATTCTCCTGAGTTACTACTAAGAGTACATATGGCCTGGGGGTATTGGCTGGCTCTGTCTCAAACAACTAAACTTTCTACCCAAAGTGTCCCAAGAATAGAGAAGGATTTTTTTAAACTCAGTTAGTTGGAGGAAATCTGAAAAAGCATCAGACTACTTATATTCAAACTCAAATGATCAAGCACTAGTTCTTTCACTTAATCAATCAGAGAAGCTTTACTAAATGAGACTCAGAAGCAGAAAAAATAATTTTTAATATGTTAAGAAGTAAATTAGCAAAAATATGACCTGGAATATGACATTTAACCATGCCAAAAGGCCCAGCCTTCATTTGGAATCAATGATTATACTGGCAAAAAAAGTGTACCATCAAGTTCTGAGAAAGTGAGCACTGGACACCTTGGCTCTGTGGACTTAGAAACAGATGGGGAAAATACACATTTTTTTCTACTCATATAAAAACAATGTTAAAATTGCTTTGAGTCCTTACTTCACATAAAATAACATTAATCTATTTTTAATCAAGGTAATATGTTATAAAAAGAGAGCTTAATTCATTTGTTTTTATCAGGTAATAAAATGGAAGTGAGGGGCTAATAAATGTCTATTATCTTGCTACTAGCTGTAAAAGACATACCTCAGGTGTTTTATCTGCTGTAAAACAGCAGATGTTTCTGCTGAGATTCTGTGTAAAATCTTTGGAGCCAACAAAGCACTTTTCTTTGTGGTTGACAGGAGCCAAAAAGGGAGTCCTACTGAAGTCTTGTCCAATCTCTAGGGATTCTAAACAGCACTGCCATATTTCTTCTACTCAGCCTCAACTGGGAAGTGAAACATTACTTTTTTCAATTATTTTCAGGTGAAGAAATGTTTTAACTTTTTGCCTTTATAAAGCATCATGTAAGTATGCTTTTCTTTCTTCCCCCAACTCCCACCTTTGGATTGTTTATTTTTTGGTTATTTTTTAACCACAGGTAAATTTTTAAAATGACTGAACTTGCTAAGTACGGCTCCTGACACAATATGAGTAAATTGAAAATCTTTCCCTTCAAAATAATAAAATCAACTTTGTGTTCTAGAGGTAGAGACTGCTAAAAAGTCACTTGGGGCAAATACTGCACAATATTTCTGCACAATTTTTATTTCATGTCAATTTAGGGATTATGGCTTTAGTAAATGCTTTGCCTGCATTGGATGATAATACCTCTGTGGCTTTTGTTAGCTATTTCATTTCTTGGCTGAAATTACTTTGAAATAAAGGAAAGTCTGTGTTTACTTTGTAACTATTTCATTAATAGGTTATGTCAGATTTTCTCATTGGTCAGATTTTATTGTGTAAAAACATGAAAGTTATTTCTACAGGATTTTATTAGCTATCCATGTTTCCAATGATAAAGTTGGAAACAAAATTTCATCTCCTTATCACATTGCAGTCTTATTTTTTATTTCTACCCTTCATTATTTAACTGGCCTGTTATACAAAACAGGATTATTTAAGATTATCTCACAACATTGCTATGTCCTAAAATTTTCCATGACCCATATTTTGGATCATATTTTCAAGACTTTTAAATAGTGAATAATTTTATGCTTATCCAGGATCCAATCTTTCCATGACTGTTCCTGTTCTCCGTGTCCCCGTTCACAGGTCTTTTCACATAAAGCAGCCATAAGAAGACATATTTCAGAGGTTCTGAAAGCAAGAGATTTGGAAACCTCAAATCCCTCACTAGTCTTGAGCGTAGCTGTCAGTCTGACAGTATTAATTTATTAATTAATATTACAATTTTGTGTCAAGGTACAGGAAAGGCCCAAACAACTCCCATAAGTGGCATTTCAAGGTAAAACCTTATTTAGACTCTCATCAGTAAAGTAAAACCAAGGCTATCATTTTTACCAAGGAATGATGCCCTTCACCCTAAATCCACAAGAGTTATTTGTTAAAAGCCATCCTAAAATTACCTACTTCCTTACCTCTTATACCCAAGTTTCCCAAAAATGGTTAAACCATCATTTCCTAGCTTATCTAGAACACGGAGTCCCCTCTGCTCCACCACCATGACTTCACAATCACTAGGGAAGTAGTGTGGGGGATGTCTTGAGGGATAAAGGGGCAAGAGGAGAGAGGAGACACCTGTTCTACCTCTTTTTCCCAGTCACCCTTGAACAGACGTTGTGCTATGTCTGAAAATTTTCCAGAGACTGCCATCCACCAGCATAATTGCCACATAGAGATTGAGGGATGATTAGTGTATGTGCCAACTTGGCTATGCTATAGCATCCATTTATTTAATCGAACACTGATCTAGGTGTTGCTGTGAAATTATTTTTGTAAATGTGCTTAGTATCTACAATCAGTTGACTTTAAGTAAAGGAGATTACCCTCAATACCATGAATGGGCCTCATCAATCAACTGACGGCCTTAAGAGTAAAAGCTGAGGTTTCCTGGAGAAGAAGAAATTTTGCCCCAAGACTAAAACATCAGCTCCTACCTGAGGTCCAGCCTGCATGCCTGCCTGCGTCACAGATTTCATGCTTGTCAGTCCCCAACATGTCATTAGCCAATGCCTAAAAACAAATTTAGTTAGTTATTATATGTATTGATTCTGTTTCTCTGCAGAACCCTGACTGATACAGAGCCTAATTCCATTCCTGCTCCTTACAGAGCCTAGTAAAATTATTTACTGTGAATTAAGAGGAATTATGAATAGATATGCCTGTTCATATTGGAGAAGTACAGTTCTAAGAACTACCCTTAAACTTGGGAGGATTGCTGGAGAAAAGCAGAACATAGCTGTCTTCCATGCTAGGCTATGTATACGTAGGGACCACTGCACTAGATATCTTTTTTTATACTTTTTTTTTTGCCTCATTTTATTTTATTATTTTTTAAAGATTTTATTTATTTATTCATAAGTGACAGAGAGAGAGAGAGGCAGAGACACAGGCAGAGCGAGAAGCAGGCTCCATGCAGGGAGCCTGACGTGGGACTCAATCCCGGGACTCCAGGATCCCGTCCTGGGCCGAAGGCAGGCACTAAACTGCTGAACCACCCGGGCTTCCCGTTCTGCCTCATTTTAAATATGTAATTGTATTTGTTATGGAGGAGGGGGAAACCAATGCCTATGAGAAAACAGATACCCTATATATAGAAAGGTATTATCTTTTATTGTTCTTTAGAAATCATAAGCCCTGATAGTTCACCATAACATATATTGGATAAATTCTATGGGTCAGGAATTATGTTAGTTATTTAATGCCCCAAACACACACACTAAGAATAATAGCAGAGAACCTAGGATTGTGAGTAACCATGTAATACTCCCAAATAAGCTGATGTCACCTGGAAATGGTAATGACAAATTTCCATTTCCACTTGTATATGTGGAGTGCCTTGGGAAAATCCACTCTCTTTTCTTACCCTGTTGCTCACCTTTATTGGTCTTTGCCACCTTGGTTTCTGAAAGTAGCAGGAATAGTAGCAGTATCTCCCAGTACCAAGATAGTCACAAGATGGGCTTTCGAGGTAAGGAATAATGAATGAGAGGCACCCTGAACCTCCACAGGTGCCCAAGCTCATTTGTTGACACTGGAAGTGTATTTGTGATGCTAATCTACTTTATACTCCTGATGGATGCAAAAAGTGATGGAATACAAACACTATGCAATTTAGACTCTGTTTAACTTCTCAATTATAGTGAAGTGGAAACTTTTCCAATAGTTACAGATGGTTAGATGGAATTCTTCCTTCTTTGAAAAAATAGCAGTAAGCTACTATAAGGAATTATAGCAATGTATACTTACCACGTGCTCACTTACTTCAGGCTAATTTCTTTTAAGTTATGCATAATTCTAAAAAAAAAAGTCCCAAAATTTGCAACAGAAAGAGAGCAGTATACTAGAAGGTCAATGAGATTATTTTTTAAAAATTGTCAAAAGTACACTGAAAACAGCAAAGATGTGACAAAGAATAAAAACTGCTATAAAAATACACCAAAACACCAGAGGAGATGCCCCACACACTTCAGTGTCCTCCTGTTCTATATTACATTACAGTATAATAACTGACATTTATAATGATGAGCCTAAGTCTACAAATTCTATTTAAGGTAGAAAAGGATATGATACATTTTAGAAAGATGTGCAAGGAAAAAAAATCTTTAAAAAAGGGTGGGTATAAAGTGAGTAAACTTGAGGAATACTATGTATTTTTAAAATCAATAAACTTAGCCCCCAAGATTCTGCATAATGATGGTAACAGTAGCAGCCAACACTGATTGAGGATGTACTATGTGGCAGACATAATGCTTTAGCTTAATAATCTCATTTAATCCTCACACCAGCCCCAAGGTAGTTACTTAATATTTCTATTTTACAGATAAGAAAACTAACGGAGTTATTTACTTATTCCAGGCCATTTTGTTAGTAAGGATAGGTGAGATTACAATATCACAACCCCAAAATCTCAGTGATTTAAAACAAGTTTTATTTTTCACTCATGCTACCTATCTCTTGTGGCTTGGCTAGGACTTCATTCTCTGTAGAATGATGAGGCATCTGTTGTCTGATATGAAGCTGGCTGCTATGCAGGGGGAAGAGAAAGATGGTGACTTATGCCCTGACTCCTTCCTAGAGATCACATGGTCATGACCTTCAAGGAGGAGGAGAAGTATAAACCTACCAAGTCCTAAAAGGAGGAAACCAAAATATTAGTGAATAGCTCTTATGACTGTTAAGCACAATCACATAACTAGAAAGTGGGAGGAGGAGAATTCAAATTCATGCATCCTAAAAACATTGAATTTAGAATAAAGACTACAGAGGTCTCTAAGTCATGTGTAGTTATCAAGGAGAGTGATTGGGGGAAGATACCCTTTAGAGAATTTTGTTCTCTCCCTGCAAAAGTGTTCTTTAACAGATCTTACTTAAATGTTGTCATGCTAGGGGAAATTACATAGTTTCAAGGCAAACTTTCCCTTTGTACAAGTTATGGGATTAACCAATATGTTTAATACCAAAGGGAGCAATGCAGAATAGTCATCTTTATTTATTTTCAGGGGTCAAATGCCCCTTTTGCATTGTCTAGGGATAACACAAATAGATAGTAATAACCACTGACATCTCTGGCACCATGTCTATGCTTACTTAATCTAAGCAAGCCTCCTTATCAAGTAATTTGTACCCAGGAGTAAACAAATGAAGGATGATTCCTACTTTGTTCTTCTGATAGTTTGCACTGAGCTCTACTGGTTTATATCTCAAAATAGTTTTTCTGCATATTTTCCTTGGTAGCCTATATTGGGAAAGTGAAATGTGCTCAACTTTATACTTTACAGATTTGCAAAAGTGTGTTGGATGTTTACATATTTTCTGTATGACTTCAATGTAGGGAATTATTCCTTACAAAATTCTTGCAGAAGAGAAGGAATAGCACAGGGATTAAGTACATAGATATTCAAGTTTTCCACAGGACAAAGTAAGCAGCACAACACAGTACCAGCAGCTAAATTACCTGGAATAAATTGAAAGAACTATCTCAGATTTTATATTGGCCTTAGGATTTTTCAAAATGAAATGCATGTGGTTTTACTTTCCACATAAAGTAAACTTGTCCTATATAAACTTTAATATAAATTTTTGTAACCTTAGGAGAATGAGACACATTCCACATTTTGTGGCTTAGCTCACACAGTCTACGATCCATCTAAACAAAATTTCTCAATCTCTAAGTAGGGTCAAAAATTTTAAGTTCTAGTTTTAATTCTGAGTATGTGTAAATGCTTAAAGGGGGGCCTACTATTTTTAAATCTTGTTTTCTTAGGCTTCACAATGGCCACAGGCATACACGGGTGCCCCAAAACAAAGATTTATTGGATTTATGATACTAATACCAAACATTATATAACCATTAATTGTTACTGTTTTAAACATGAGTCATCTATTGAAGAACTATGAAAGAAATGTTTTCATAGTACATGAAAGTTAAACTGGAATTTATTACAGCTGAAAATGGGCCTGCTAAGTTGTAAGAAAGGCTGAGGAGGACTTCTTACTCTCTAAACAAAAGATGTATCACATACTTTGAGCCTAATTGAAAAGAGATGAGAAAATGTCAAAGAGAGATCTTACTTAAGAAACAAAATACAGATAGAAAAGGAGAAAAACAGAAAAATGTCTTTGGGATCTATCACTTCATCAACCCTTAGGATCTGCTCTTTGATAACATTTTGACCTTAGATTTAGGGCTTATGCATAGTAAGGAACAAGTTCCTTCTATTCCAACTGTATTCATTGGGGAATTGAAAATTTTTGAATTTTTCTTGTCAATATCTGTCAGAGGTCCAGCCCTGGAAGGACTGCAGCACAGGTTAAACAGCTAAGCCAAAATCATCACCCAACACTCTGAAAGAGTATCACATCTTTCTTCTACATTATCCACGACAAATCCTAAATTGATAAGACAGGGGACAGCAACATTGACTAAAATTCTAAGCATCTAAAAGCTTATGTTAAGAATTAAAACAGAAAAGTAGGGAAAAAAATAAGATGGCCCCCAAATTTGAGAGAGTACAAAAGCAAGAAGGCAAAGGACATGTGACAGAAATCATTTTAGCAACAGAGCTGTGCATCCTGTGTGCATGATATACAGTACAGGATAAATAAATAAGTAAAACCTGGTATCTGCCTTCAAAATTCTTATCAAGTGCAATGTGCCCCATATACAGTACTCAGTAATTATGACTCATTATCATCCTTCTTCTCACTATCTGGGTGATATTGAGAAGGTCAACCCATTTCTCTGAGCTTAAGTTTCCTCACTTGTAAAATTAAAATATTAATAACTATAATTCACAGGAGTAATATGAATATTAAATGAATATATATTACAGGTGATATTGTAATCGTGCCAAAAGTATGTTATGTACCTTACAAAACACTTAGACACGTTTCCCAAAACCCATTTTAAAGAACACATTTTCTAAAAATTCAACAATTATAAAGATTATTTTTTTTTAAGATTTTATTTATTTATTCATGATAGAGAGACAGAGAGAGGCAGAGACACAGGCAGAGGGAGAAACAGGCTCCATGCCGGGAGCCCAACACGGGACCCGATCCCGGGACTCCAGGATCGCGCCCTGGGCCAAAGGCAGGCACCAAACTGCTGAGCCACCCAGGGATCCCCAAATTCAACAATTATAAACACAGAAGTTTGAAAGTGAGTTGAGATCATAATGGTTTCTTATATATCTTATTATATCTTCAGGTTTGTAAGTGGAAATTCATAGGATTCCCAAAGGTACAGTTAAATACACATCCACACCCACACAATTTATAGATTATTTTTTATGAAAGCTATCAAAACAGCTGTAAAAACGAGTAAGGAAGTTTTCTATTTACTGATAGACAAATATATCTAAGATAACAGATGAAAAAAACAAAGTAAAAAACTGTAAAATGGTAGAAATGGGAGCCAAGATTATATATTTTTGTCTGTCTGTATTTACATAAAGAAATTTTAGAAGGATACAAAAGAAACCAATCAAATGGGTACCATAAAATCTTAAAATAAAAAATAAAAAATAATTTTGTTAGAAGTTAATGGCACCTGTTTTATCACAAAAATGCTGTGTCACAGACAACATTAAGACAATAATTATTTATTCTTAAAGATCTACAGGTCAACTGAGACTTGGCTAATCCAAGCGGGGCTCTATTAACAGAGGCTTTGTTTCCTCACTCAGATTTGCTCCCCATGTCTCTCCTTCTCCTTTTTTTTTTTTTTTAAGATCTTATTTATTTATTCATGAGAGACACAGACACAGGCAGAGGGAGAAGCAGGCTCCAGGCAGGGAGCCTGACATGGGACTGGATCCCAGGTCTCTAGGATCACACCCTGGACTGAAGGCAGCGCTAAACTGCTGAGCCACCAGGGCTGCCCTCTCCTTGAACCAGCAGAAACAGAACCACAAGACGACTAGTAGCTAGAAGTATATAAGCCCTCTTAAGTTTTACACTGAAAAATGACACAACTGCTGCTCATATGTCATTAGCCAAAGCAAGTCAAGGATTTAAGGAAGTACTCTATGCCCACAATGAAGCCATGGCAGGAGGGCAGATGCAGGAAGGGGCCCATGATTCAATCTATCACACCTGTTGGTAACTATAGACATCCTAAATATTCTAAAACTAAAACACTGAATCATAGGCCTAAGGAGTAGCAAAGAACAGGCATAACTTTCCTGAAGCTTGAACACTCTATGAGCATCATGTCTTGTCTTGATGACTATGTCAACACTGTCCATCTGGATCAAGAATGGAATCAAATGAAATGAAGTGGAAGACAAACTTATGTGCTCACAGGACCAAAAGAGATTGTGGACCACACTTTAGCCAACACATTTCATGGGTTAGGGAACTGAGGCCTGTAGAGTTTAAGTACAGTTAGGCCACATCACTTGCCATCAGGGAAATACAAATCCAAACCACAATGAGATACCACCTCACACCAGTGAGAATGGGGAAAATTAGCAAGACAGGAAACAACAAATGTTGGAGAGGATGTGGAGAAAGGGGAACACTCTTGCAATGTTGGTGGGAATGTGAACTGGTACAGCCACTGTGGAAAACTGTGTGGAGGTTCCTCAAAGAGTTAAAAATAGAACTGCCCTACAACCCAGCAATTGCCCTGCTGGGGATTTACCCCAAAGAAATAGATGCAGTGAAATGGCAGGAGACCTGCACCCTTCATAGCAGCAATGTCCATAATAGCCAAACTGTGTAAGGAGCCTTGGTGTCCATCGAAAGATGAATGGATATGGAAGCTGTGGTCTATAGAAACAATGGAATATTACTCAGCCATCAGAAACGATGGATATCCGCCATTTGCTTCAACATGATTGGAACTGGAGGGTATTATGCCTAGTGAAGTAAGTCAATCGGAGAAGGACAAACATTGTATAGTCTCATTCATTTGGGAAATATAAAAAATAGTGAAAGGGAATAAAGGGGAAAGGAGAGAAAATGAGTGGGAAATATCAGAGAGGGTGACAGACCATGAAAGACACGTAACTCTGGGAAACGAACAAGGGGTAGTGGAAGGGGAGGTAGGAGGGGGGATGGGGTGACTGGGACAGACACTGAGGAGGGCACATGAGAGGATGAGCACTGGATGATAGCTGTATGTTGGCAAATTGAACTCCAATAAAAAATAATTTTTTTAAAAAAAGTACAGTTAGGATACACAAGAACCTGAGAGTTAATTTGAGTAACGACTCATAAAAATCTTAAGAGGTACATCAAAAAGTTTGTTAAATGCAGGATCTTTTAGGTTGATTAAAGTTCCTTTGATTCCAGGTCATGAGCCGAGCCAGGAAAGAGGGAAAACTGCAGTGACATTAACTACCAACAGCACCCACAAATATAAATCAGAACAGATTTCATGCATACAAGGGAATTATGATTTAGAGATAGATCTAAACATACATGAATAATAAAAGTGCATATTATATTTTGTTTTGAAAATTTTCATTATATTTTTTTTAACTTAAAAGATTTCAAAGGGGGATCCCTGGGTGGCGCAGCGGTTTAGCACCTGCCTTTGGCCCAGGGCGCGATCCTGGAGACCCGGGATCGAATCCCACGTCGGGCTCCCGGTGCATGGAGCCTGCTTCTCCCTCTGCCTAAGTCTCTGCCTCTCTCTCTCTCTGTGTGACTATCATAAATAAATAAAAATTAAAAAAAAAAGATTTCAAGGGTATTCAAAAAAATAAATTTCTGTCCTTTACCAGACACCGACTCCATCTGTCCCCCAGAGCAAAATACTGTTAGTTTTCCTATGTATTTCTCTGTAAATGTACTACACATTACAGTTTTATAAAGATAAAAATACAAGGCATTTGCATCTTAGGTATACATTTCTGAAGACCTGGCATAATTCAATACCTATTTTCCCAAAGGACTGTTAAAGTATGATGAGTATTATTTTTTTAACCAGTTCAAGTGACAATGGCATTAGAAACAATGTATAATTCACTAGTCCTACTAGCTTGAAAAATTATGCAATTCTTAACTAATTATTTTTAATTTGGGGAAAGTCGCAGCATTTTATTTATATGGAAATGCAGAAGGGCATAGAATAGCCAAACGTCTAGAAGAACAAAGTTGGCAGAGTCACACTATCTAATTTTTGACTTACAGTATAGCTACAGTCATTTAAGACAATATGGTACAGTATCATAGCATGGACATAAGGATAGGTTAACAGGTTAATAGAACAGTACATACATATTCTTGATGGTTTCCTCACATTAATTATTGTGTTTGAACTAACAATTCACTAAAAGGACTAAATCTTTTTCATATTTATCCATGTTAGCCTCACCCTCATTTAGCTGATCATCTGGAGCAAATATAGGACTTTACATTTATAGCCCTACGTTTTATCTTATTAGGTGCTGCTCTTCTTTTTAGCTGAGATCTTTCTGGATTTTCACTCTGTAATTAATATATTCTAATATATTCTCTATCTCTTCATGTTTCTTACTGTCTATGAATTTGGTAATCATGTTATTTAGCACTCTTTTGGTTATAATTATTAAAGATTCAACTAAAACTGGCCTAAGCCAAAGAGGAAATGTATTGACTCACACAATCAATAAGTCCAGAGTAGATTCAGATACAACTGGATCCAGATAATCAAATAATACCACCTGAGTGTTCTCCCTCTCTCAGCATCATTTTCCTCGATTGAATATCACATTCACTCTTGGAGCCATGGATGAAGTAAGCCTCCCTTCAATCACATAGACTGAGGAGTGAAAATGGGAAAAGGTGATTTTCCAGGGAAAACAAGGCACTATAATCAGGTTGTAAGAGAATGGACATCATAGAAAGGAAAAATGAGATACTTACATTACAGCACTCATCTAGATTGCTGACAAAAAATGCTGGGCATGGCCAAATGAAAGGATAAATAAAATGCTTACAAACATAAATATATTGTCTTCAAAAATAAACTATTTTTTTATTTGGTTTTAAAGCATGGTGTCAGGAGAAATAAGTGAATGTTGTTAGGTCTAAAGGAAGTAGAATTATTATCACCTCCACATGCTCAATACTGGTTAAGGTTTAATTGCCCTATTCTATTTATATTGAATCCAAAAACTAGAAAAGGCCTATGTCTTAGATGGCCAGGCTGCTACTATAACAAAATGCCATTAGCTGATCTGTGGCTTTAAACAACAGATATTTATTTCTCACAATCCTGGAAACTAGAAAGTCCAAGATCAAGGTGCCAGCAGAGTTGATACTTGGTAAGTGCTCTCTTCCTGGATTGTAGACAGCTGCCTGAGAAGTGTGTCCAAATGGCCTTTCCTTACTGTGTGCTCATAGAGAGAAAGCTTTCATGTCTTTTCCTCTTTTTAAAAGGGTATTAATTCCATCATGGGAGTACCACCCCTATAATCTCAACTAAACCTAAATCTCTCCCAAAAGCTCCACCTCTTAATACTATTACACTGGTGGGGGTAGGGTTTCAACATAAGAATCTTGACTGGTCACAAACATTCAGTCTCTAACAGTCCGCAAAAGACCTGTAACCAAGTTCAAATGTCAACAGAATGGCCAAAGGAGAAAAGTCTATCTAGCCATTATTCACACAATGAAAATCAAAAGAACTAAGGTAGTTGATCCAATCTTGCACCCAGAAGTAGCATTATTCTTGAAGAAGCTTAATCTGCAAGTACACAGAAGAATATTCTCTGTACCACCTCCAACATTTCTCACTTGGACCAGGAACTTGTATTTAAGTCAATAAATCAAGAAAAAAGCCTCTACTAAAAAAGATTCTACTAAACACAAATGTCCCATAGGCAGGAAGTCAAAGCACAAGAGATTACACTTAATGGAAGTAAACTGGTCCATTAATTGAAGAATATGACACCAAAACTACATCTTAAAAATCCACAAAAATATCTGATAATTATGTGATTGAGGGAAACTGGAAATGCAAGATACAAAATGGGTGATGCCAAAAAAGAAAAGAAAATTACAGGTTATTATACCAATTAGGGCTTTTAAAATATGTTTTAGCTTAGATATTTAGCTATTGCAGGGCTGTCATTTTCATTTGCTGGATCTACAGAGAGAAAACAGGGTATAAGAGGAGTTTCCTACAATGTCTAGTTCTTAGAATATAAAAAGAGATCTTAAAAGCATAGTAAGTAATAAGGGAATTAGTAAACCTGCCCTAAAACATGCTACCAGCCCCAGTCCAAGCACTATATGCCCATCATGGCTTTGCTTTAGGGTCAATCTCACCATCCTGAAGTTTACACTTTCAAGTTTAGTGCCCATTATGATGACAGCAACAAGAAATACCACTACCTTTGGTGTCCCAAGATAACGTTATACCCCTATCCCTGGTAACAGAGGGCTCAATTTCTAAGTCTCAGTCTACAACTAGATCAGAAGATAAATCACTTAATTCCTATAAAACTGAACTGCCATTTATTTACCTAAACCAAAGGAGAAGAAAAAGGGAGCAATAATGCCCAATAGATAATGCAACATTTTGAAGAAGTGGCCTAGCTAGACATGCTCATTCATTATCCAAAACCGACTATTCTGCCCAACTTCTAACTGTAGTCTGCTCTTATGGGTTTGGGATGTTTAAGTGGGGATGAAGAGGTTTACTTGAAAAATCATAATTCAAAACTAATTAGTCCACTGATTGAAAAAATATGTCAACTTAATTTTTTTAAAGATTTTATTTATTTATTCATGAGAGACAGAGAGAGAGGCAGAAATATAGGCAGAGGGTGAGGCAGGCTCCTTGTGGGAGCCCAATACAGGACTGGATCCTGGGACCCCAGGATCACGACCTTAGCCAAAGGCAGATGCTTAACTGCTGAGCTACCCAGGCATCCCAACCACTTAATCTTAAACAAGGGCATTTATTCACTACATAAAAAAATTTTAGGTTTCCATGAAAAAAGAATAAACTGACTGGTAATACTGAATAATTCAAAACACAAGACAAATACACAAGATTTATTAACAATAATGCGATATTTTATTTTTAATAATTTGTTTTGAAAATCAGTAATGAAATCAATTTTATTTTTTGCATATTTTGATGTTCATTAATTTTATTGACTGTACTTGATATATACTATGCATTATAGCATACTTTTTTATCTCTTGTTTCTGAAGTTCAATTTTTAAGACTTTATTTTTTAGAATAACAGCTTAAGATTTACAGGAAAATTGTTAAGAAGAGTTCCCATACGCCACACACCCAGTTTACCCTATTATTAACACCTTTACATAGTTTATTTTAGTTTGAACTACTTTTATTTCCACTTGATTCTTATTTTTAATCAACATAGCCGATATACTTGATAATATCAAATAGTACTAAAAAGCTGATAGTCAAAATCATCAGTCCTTGCTATATTCTTCCACATGAACAATTATTTTTATCCCTTTCACTATTTCGTCTAGTCATTTAACCTCTGTGCTTCTAAATAATATATTTATACCTAAATTCCTTAAATCATCAACATTCGAAATTTGAATAATTTTTTCCCAAATGCTCCATCATACTGATCACAGACCCATCAAAATTAATTGCTGAGTAGCACAGTAATCAAATAATCCATCCCTTTCATTTCTAGCCCCTATTTCCATATAGAACTTGCATCCTCTTGCTGCAGTTTGCAGCTGGTAGCTCTCCAGGCTCAATGCAAAGCTGAAACTTCCTTTGCCAATTACCTAAATTATATACTCTGTTCTTGGGCCTTGGACCCCTTTTGTCTTTCTTGGGTTGCACCCCCATTTTGTTGGAATAGATCTTCCAGTCACTTCCTAAGAAAAAGCTCCAAGTCTACCCTCACACTTGATTGATTGGCTGAATATAGAATTCTAGGTTGAAAAGCCTTTTTTCTCAGAATTTTAGTGCAATTGCTTTATTGTCTTCTACCTTCCAAAATTTCTACTAGGATGTACTATGCCATTCTATTAGCTATTGTATATCATGTGGTCTCCCAGCATTTCCTCTTTAATCCTAGGGTGCTGAAATTTTCTGAAGACATGTTTTAAAAGTGTCTCTTTTCATTCACTGTGCTAGGCATAGTGCTAGACACTTCAGTGGGCCCTTTCAAACTGAAGACTCATGTTCTAGCATCTTAGTTTTTGCTTTTTTTTTTTTTTTTTCTAAAATAGTGTTGGAATCTCTCATCTACTCATGACTCCATTCCCACATTTTACCAGAAATCTTTTGAAGTAGTACTTTAAATGTATAGTCAACTCAATTATTAACTCTAATGGCACATATATTGACTTTCGAAAATGGTCTAACTTTGGAATGTATAGTATTACAAGCCAAATAATAAAACTACTTAAAGAAAACTCAATTGCCTGAATTGAAGTTATCCAGTTTTCTTTTCTCCCTCCACATATAATTACCAAGAAAGGACTGACTGAATAAATAATGAAATATTTATATAATAGAACATCATATGATTCTTATTGTTGTTCTAAACCATTTGAGAATAAGCGGGAGACATCATGCCCTTTGCCACTAAATATTTCAGTGTGATTTCCTAGGAACAAGTCATTCACATAATGCTTCTAATTTATGAAAAGGAGATTGAAAGAACAAGATACGCTCTTGCTAAAATCAAGCATATACATAGAAATTCTGTATATAATACATCTGCACTGGATATAGTCCAGAAAGATTTAATGGTAACAACACAGCGTGGCCTTTTGGTCATCTTTCATCCTATGATGCAGACCTCATAAAGCTTCAGAGCATGGCAACACAGCCAATATCCAGAACGTTTTTTAAAACCAAAATCAACTTACATTTTATAACTCATCTTTGATATGCAAAGAATTCTAATGTGCTAAATTTAAATGTTGGTTTGCTGTATGTGTGCCACCCCTTCTTCTTACTCTATTTTAAAAGCTGGAGCTGTCCTAATTTGTGAGTATGAAAAAGAAAAAAAAAAGACTACTCTATTTGGACTTGCTATTTAAAACACCTCAATGTAATTCTCTCCTTCATGTGTGTTTTGGAATTTTCCCCTATCAGAAAGCTTATCAGGGTCAAGATCTGAGAATTAAAAGGAAGGGAAATGTGGTTTACTGGAAGCCTATAACTGTGGTTACTTAAAAGTTCTTTTCTAGGGGCGCCTGGGTGGCTCCACAGTTGAGCGTCTACCTTCAGCTCAGGGTGTGATCCTGGGGTCCTGGGACTGAGCGCCACATCAGGCTCCCTGTGAGGAGCCTGATTCTTTCTCTGCCTGTGTCTGCCTCTCTTTGTGTGTCTCTCATGAAGAAATAAATAAAATATTCCAAAAAAAAATCCTCTAATCTAGTCTTTAAGTAAAGATTTGAAACAAATTCCATCCAAAATTTTAATTCTACATAACCAAACACCATTAACACACCCAAATATCTAAGAACTGCCTTTTAAATAATCTCTCTTAACTAAAATACCTGTGATTTTTACTGTGAAATAAACATAGTTTGTGCAAGTAATCAGAATGAGAATATGTACAAAAATTTGATGATTTGAAAATTAATTTCAAGAACTGATGATGAATGTTAATTCAGTAAAAAAGCATTTGTTTGTAAGATCAAGTAAGTACTTTACTGTAAGATCAAGTTCTCTCTTGAGTTATATAGATCTCTAGAATGTTTGAGATGGTTTCAAAGATAAATACGTATTGCAACATGATTAGTAGCAGCTTTAGGTTTTTGTGGCAAACAAAAGCCAGTGCTCTTTGCACTTAAAAGTGTTTAGTAACACCTTACCAAATGCAGTGGACATCTGTTGTTTGTGCCTACCTGGCATCTACTAGGGATCTGCTCTTCTCTCACCCCATGTGGATTTGGAGAATTTGTCAGAAATGGCTTTACTCTGACCTGACATCATGAGCTGGGACAGCTCCAGGGCTAGTCAATCTTTATACCTTCTGTGTTCACAAACTGGTACATGGGGATGAACTTATGACCCAAGAATAACCAGAGTTCCCTGATGAGAAGCAATATATGGACCCCAGAGTCTTCCTCTGAACTCAACTTATAAAAGACCAGAGGAGCCTGGATGTGCCAGTGGCCATCACTGACTACCACACACACAGAATCTGCTAGAGAATGATGTCAATACCCAGAGGAATACTGAATTGAGTGACGGGTCAAGAGAGCCAAGAAGTCTGTCGAGTCCCTGGATTCAGCTGTGCCAAGGCTAGTTCCACACTGGGACTTTCTAGTGAAAAGAGCCAATAAGTTCTCTTTTTGATGGATTTAATTTGAGTTGATTTTCTGTGTATTGTAACCAAACAGCCTGACTAACACACAAAGGCAAGGCCTTTTCAAAACACAATGTATAGGTAAGGCATATCTAAGTACACTTGAACTATGGTTGCCCCTAAATAGTACATCTACCAAGTAAAGATTATGAAGTTATATGAATGGAATGGAATGTTAGCTTATTTATTTTATAACTTTGCAAACATTTTCACTACTTACATACAAACAGCCCCAGACTATCTACTGTCAAAAAGAGAAAACATACATGTGTGTGGAGGTAAAATGGAAAACTGGATGATAAACTCAAGCCAAAAGAGCATAGACACCCCTAATCTGGAAAACTTTTCAAAAGTCAGAGGTTTCATGTCTTTACATTATGCAAAAGACTATTAGATAATTTAGGTTCAAGTCTGAAGGTACTGTAGTTATAAAGAGAAGTTTAGAAAATTTACTGAAGAATGCAACTCAGAAGCTAAAAGACAAGTCTTGAAAACAGGAGCATGAAGTTGATTTATATCACATTCATGTTCTTGCACTACATTAAAAACATACTTCTTAACAGGGATCCCTGGGTGGCGCAGCGGTTTGGCACCTGCCTTTGGCCCAGGGCGCGATCCTGGAGACCTGGGATCGAGTCCCACGTCGGGCTCCCTGCATGGAGCCTGCTTCTCCCTCAGCCTGTGTCTCTGCCTCTCTCTCTCTCTCTCTCTCTGTGTGTGACTGTCATAAATAAATAAAAATTAAAAAAAAAAAAGCAAAAAAAAAAAAAACATACTTCTTAACAAAATGTCTCATACTATAGATTTGCTCTTTAGGAAAACCTGAGATACAAGAAGTGCCCATTATAATCTTTAGTACAATAAACAGAATTATATACAAATATCTACCAAGTTCTTTATGTATTCCTGAGTGTTATATACCTTTCCCTTTTACTTCTCTTAGGGAAATAAATATACTTTTTTACCACAATGTAAAGAAATCTCATTGTCCAAAGATAGGTTGCAGTTATAGAGGCTGGAACTCATCTGTCACATGTCTAACATGTGAATTCTTTCCTATAGAGCACATTCTGGAAGCTGATTTTTGGAGTTGTTTTCCGTCTTGTTTTATTTTCCCCAGTTAACTCCCCAGTCAGGAGAGACATGTAATTCTAGACCAGGGAAATCATAGATGTGCAACATTATCTTCTAATTTGTTTTCTCAGTTCTCTCTATAAAAGCATCTGGCTTCTTTGTCTTACATTTTCTTAATAGTGCCTCACAGTGCCTGGCACAAAGTGAGTACTCAATAAATGTTAACTAAATGAACAAGTAGAACATTCCAAGGTAAAGAGCTTGAAAATGAACTGCCATGTTAAACTGGGAGCAAACTGAAGGTCTCAGATGTTCTGTAATGTCCCAACAACACAAAGCCATAAGGCTAGTCCCAGACTAACTCTCGATTCCTAATCTAATGTTCATCCACTAAACCAGAATTTTTGGACATTTTTTAAAAATGATGTCCAAATGGGAAACATGTTCTCAGGGTATAAGCTGAGATGTAATGAATTCTAAAATATCACTCACTATAACCCCCACTATAAAAATATCAAATGTTTTTTTAAAAAATAATTAGCAAACACATCTGTATCTGAACTTTTCATTAATCATAAATTTTTGGAGATACATCTTAAAACAGATGGTGACAAACTAGTGTGTTAAGAGACCAAAGAAGCAGAAATCATTACACTAGATTGGGCTAATATGTATAGGTCTTTTCCCTAAGGACATCAGAGCCATCTCCTTGATTTTAACTCTGAGTTATTCTTCTTGAAGTCACCAGATCTTGAGATGATGTGTTCCTCCATTCTATACTCCTTGGTTATGCTATATTCCTCCCTAGAGTGTACTGGGAATTGGAAATCATATCATCCATTTTTGTATCACCAGTGCCTACCTTAAAGTCAAGTACTCGATAGAGGTCAGTTTATTTTTATTTTATTTTTAAATATTTTATTTATTCATTCATTAGGGACACACAGAGAGAGGCAGAGACATAGGCAGAGGAAGAAGCAGGCTCCCTGTGGGGACCTGAGCTGAAGGCACACACTCAACCACTGAACGCACCCCTAGAAGTCAGTTTTTTTTTTTTGTTTTTTTTTTTTTTTAATTTATGATAGTCACAGAGAGAGAGAGAGAGGCAGAGACATAGGCAGAGGGAGAAGCAGGCTCCATGCACCGGGAGCCTGACGTGGGATTCGATCCCGGGTCTCCAGGATTGTGCCCTGGGCCAAAGGCAGGCGCTAAACCGCTCCGCCACCCAGGGATCCCTAGAAGTCAGTTTATAAGACAAGTTAGTACAATTAGATATCCACATGCCCAATGATGAACTTAGACCCCCACCTCACACCATATACAACAATTAACTCAAAAGGATCACAGACTTAAATGTAAGAAATAAATAGAAAAACTGTAGGAGGAAATCTCTGAGACCTTGAGTAAGAGAAAAGAATTTTAGATATTATGCTAAAGCACATTCCATAAAAGAAAAAATTGATAAATGGACCTTAACCAACTTTAAAACTTCTGCACTACAAAAGACAGCTTTAAGAAAATAAAAAAAGACAAGGACTAGACTATAAGAAAATATTTACAAAACATATATCTGATGAAGAATTTATACCCAAAATATACAAATAACTCATACAATTCAATTATAAAAAGACAACTCATTTTTTTAAGAGAGGGAAACAGTATGTGCATGTGAGTGGGATGTGTGAGGGGCAGAGGGAGAAGAGAGAGAAAATTTCAAGCAGCCTCCGCTTTCAGCATGAGGCTTGATCTTATGACCTCTAGATCATGACCTGAGCTAAACCTGAAAGTTAGACACTTAACCAACTGAGCCACCCAGGTCCTCCAAAAGACAGCCCAATTTTAAAATGGGCAAAATATATGACTTGGTATTTCACTATAAAGAAGATATGCAAGTGGTTAATGGCTAATAAAGTCATGAAAAGATGTGCAGCATCTGTAGTCATTAGGGAAATGTAACTTAAAATAAGAATGAGATACCATTTCACACCCATTAGGATGGTTATATAAATAAGGCAGACAATAACAAATGTTGGTGAGGATGTGGAGAAATGGTACCCCTCATACACTGCTAGTGAGAATATAAAATGCTGCAGACACTTCAAAAAACACTTTGGAAGTTTCTCAAAAAACTAAACATAAAACTACCAAATTACCCAGCAATTCCACTCCTAGATATCAATATAAGAAAAATTAAAACATATGTCTACACGATGACTAGTATAGAAATTTTCAGTAAAAAAAAAAAAGAAAAGGAAATTTTCATTGCTGAATAGCAGACCTGTTGATAATAGTCCCAAACTGGAAACAACCTGAATGTCAATCAACCAGTAAATGGATATGCTAAGTGTGGTACATCCATATAATGGAATACTATTTCACAATAGAAAGGAAGAACTAACAACACATGCTACATCACACAAAAACCTCAAAAACATTATGCAAAGAGAAAGAAGCCAGACACAAGAGACCACATATTGCATACTTCCATTTATATGAAGTGCCCGAAAAGGCAAATTTATAGACATAAAACAGATTGGTAGGTGCCTGGGCCTGGGAGTATTAATAGGATTAACTATAAATGGCCATAAGGGATCTTGTTGGGAAAATGAAAATGCTCTAAAACTGATGTATGGTGATGGTTGCACCGCTCAGTAAAGTTACTAATAATCATTGAATTGTACACTTGAAATGGATGGATTTAATATGTAAAATACATCTTAGAAGTTGTTTTTAAGTAGGAAAAGTCAATGAATCATTGCCTCATTTATACCCCTTGCAAAGATCCTTCTCTTCATTGTTGTTTAGTATTTCATTAAATAGGTACATCACCAATTCCCAGAAGTTCTCTACTCCTATTTTTAAGGTTCTTACCCTCCTTCTCCCCCACTCTCCAAAAAGAAAAAAGAAAAAAAAAAAACCCTCTCTCAAAAGCCCTTAGTACATTTTAGCATATTTGTCCAATTCCTTCCATTCATAGCAAGAAAACATGGGGCCTTTGCAAGCAGCCCATTCACATTTTTGTGGAGTCCTTATTCAGTTCACTTACCTTGTCCCAGGATGCTAACAGTTTGGCAGAACAGATAAAGGATTCATAGAAATAACTATGAAATAGAGGTTTCTGACAAGATCCTACTGGATACAGATGTGGAAAAATAAAAAAAAGTCTTTCTTGTAAGAGGTGTCATCCAAATGAGACAATGCATGACGGTCAGAATCTCTACAAGTGGAAATGAACAGTATAAGACTTCCATGACCAGGGCCAATAGTGAGTACACACATTTCTGAGTGCTTTCAGCTATAGTTCCTGATCTTTCTCTTCTCAAGCCATGTTCACCTGCTATTGGCTGTTATTGTGCCTAACTAGTCAAACTTCAGCAGACAAAGAACCAAAGCTAAAGAAATAAATAAGCTTTCATCTGAGCCCTGTGATTGCCATCTCCACATCAATACATTAATGGTACCTCAGAAGTTACTATTTCACAAATGCTGTTTTTCTCAAACTTAAGCTCCTGACACCCAGAGAAAGTGTCACAGAGGGGAGGGCTAGAAGAACAGCAGGAGGCGAAGTCCTGCTAGAACTCAAGCATTAAAGTTCTAGGGAAAAAACACCTTGTTTAATAATAAACAAATCAGATGTATGGATACAATCTTCCCTGATAAATATGCAAACCAAAAATTAGTATGTAGAATCTTATGTTTGATCATACATTAAAATTGAATCCTGGCTTTAGTGGGAAACCCACTGAACCAGAAGTTTAATGATAGAGAATCTGTTGAATCCCTGTATAGAAAAATATTATTCAATTTGCTTCTTTAATTCCAAAGCATTCTTAGATTTTGAGCAACATGTATATGTAAAGTGTGACTGTTTTAAATATTTCTGTCCTTTGTTATTCGTTATGCAGTAAAGAGATTCAGCCATTAAGCAAATACTTACAGAGAATCTACCATGTATCAGACATGGGACTAACATTGATGAATGAGGGTAGATACAGGTAAAGATGCGTAAGGAGTTTCAACTATAGTCCAATATTTATAAAAGTATGGTCTGTGGGCTAGCTGCCTCTGAATCAGCTGAAATGTTATTAAAATGCAGATTGTTGGGCCCCACATCAAACCAAACGAATCAGAATCTCTGGGTAGAGCTCAGGAATACACATCTTAACAAGCTCTACAGGTGACTGTACACACTGAATTTTAAGAACCATTGCTGGGCTGAGTCCTAGAAAGACTCATTCATATCACAAACAAGTATGATACAGTAGAAAAATAAATGTCTCCATTAGATTCAGTGGTAATTATGTGCCAGAATGATCTTGTATAGTATTCTCAGTTCCGATAATTTTTACATGAGCTTTTAGAATAAAGTTTTCAAAGAAACTACTATAAAATTATAAATATTATAAAATTAATTATCACTGTTAAAGGAAGGCACAAAAGAGGATGAGACTGACTCACCAGAGTCAAGAATATTCGAAAAAATTTTTGAGTTGGGTCTTAAGTTAGAGCTTTAAGCTGGGCCAGTAGCACACTCAAGAACTCTGTGAATGAAACTGCTGCAACCACTGATCCTACAAAGGGTTGGTTTCTTCCATCCACTCTATAGCCAGCAAAATAATGCCTTGTGACCAGCCTGTTTCCTTCTACAGATCACTTATGACTCAAGGTCTTCCTTAGGGCATCAAATTCCTAACTTAAATTTAAGTTACCTATCTGGACATTAGCTATAGGAAAACTGGGGAAAGCAGCTTGTTTTTATGCTACCGTGGGAGAGGTAAAATTCACAACACAGGAAACTATCAAACATGGAGTGGATGGTCAAGAGATATTAAGCTGCCTTGATGTCATTTGTTTACCACACAGTCCATTTCCAGAACCTAGGCTTTTAGCCGTTCTGCTGCCCTGTTTATGATGGTGGCCAAGGAGCCAGGGGAAAGCAACTGTCTCATTTACCAGATCTGAGTCATGCATAGAAATTAAGAGGTTTTTCTTACTCATTCTAGCTGCTATAACAAAAATACCATAAACTGGGTGCCATATAAACAACAAAAATTTATTTCCCAGAGTCTGGAAGCTAATAAGTCCAAGATCAAGGCACCAGCAGATTCAGTGTCCAATTAAGAGTGCACTTCATAGTACTCAGACTGTCTTTCTGCTATGTCCTCATACCATTGAGGGATCATCCTGTGGTCTCTTTTATAAGGGCACTAATCCAATGCAGCCATCATGACCTAATCACTTCCCAAAGGCCCTGCTTCCTGATACCATCACCGTGGGGATTAGGATTTAACATATGAATTTTGGAGAGACATAACCATTCAGTCCATTGCAGAGGCATCTGAAAGTGGCAGGGATGAAGATTTCACAAAGCATATTCCAAACCTCAAAGGGATTTAATGTAACTGTTTCCAAAGCCTGTACCTCTACCTAAATAGTCTCAACTGGGTCCTGACACAGGAGGTAGGAACGAGAGAATATTTCCCACTGGAAGTAACTGAATCTGTTGATCTGCTGCTTCAGAAACCAACAACAATCCAACATCAAGTATGCTAGGACCCAAATCTTCATTTTCCACATGTAAATTTCAGCAGCACTCAAATGGAAAATACTAAATAATTCAACAGGTCAACCAATGTCATTACCTAAGGTTATATCTTGAAGATAACTTGGCAAGCTTATTAGGCTGCAGACCAGCTCAAATCAAAACATTGTACATGGTCCTTATTAGAGTTCTATCGAACAAGTTCTAACTATCGATTCTTATCAGTGGAATTTGTCTTCTCTGCTTGTGATATAAAAACTAGGCATTCAGGACACTGGATGGGCTCAGTCGGTTAAGTGTCTGCCTTTGCTCGCTCAGGTCATGATCTCAAGGTCCTGGGATGGAGCCTCCCATCAGGCTCTCCGCTCAGTAGGGAGCCTGCTTCTCCCTCTGCCTGCCACACCCCTGCTTGTACTCATTTTCTCTCTCTCTCTTTCTGTCAAATAAATAAAATATTTTTAAAAAATAAAATTAAAATTAAAAAACTAAAAACTCAGAATTCAACAGAATGCTTGTCTAAACATTTAAAGACATAAACTCTACGCAGGGTGGGATGAGTTCTCCTGGGGTTAGGTGTTGAATTCTTATAAAAATGTCAACATCTGCAAGTTTCATAGATTATACACAGTCTTCCTCCGTGAACTTCAACATACCTCCTTCACCCTTGAGCTCACATAAACTTGTCTTGGTCAGATTACTGATATCTGAAAAGCTGCTCCTAAGGGTAGAATAACAAGAAGATACTTTGGCTCTTAGGGGAAAAAAATGGATAACTCATGATCAATGTAACTAAGAATCAACCACACAATATTTTCAACTTTTTCTAGTCCTTTAAAAAAATACTGTCCAGTGTGGTATTTAATGTTCTGATGTGAAGATCCTCAAAATACTTTTTCCCATGTAGTCTTCAGACAGGCAAATACTCTTCCATTTATGACATAGTAAAAAGTAAGTAGCACGTGAAGTTTTCATTTTTGTATTATCTACTAGGGAACTTGAAGCTAAAATTAGTGTTCAACTGCAATAATTACTGTTAGCTGGTTTTTAGATATAATTAACTTTTTCCTTTATTATTTTGCTTCTATTCTTTTAATAGTGTGTTATTAATTTCAAAGTCTCAAATTCTTTTTTTCAATTTACATTTCTATTGGTTGAATTTAACATAAAAGTCACTCACTTTAAATGTAGTTTACGTTTTCACAATTGTATGTAATCTTATAAGCCATCACCACAATCAAGTTGTAAAATATTTCCAATCAGCCTAAAAAAATTTCCTCTCTGCAGTTGATCCCCTCCAGCCTCAAGCAACCACTGATCTACTTTACTATAGTTTTATCTTTCCCAGAAATTCGTATGAACAGAATAATACAGAATATAATTTTATGACCTCTCTTACTTAGCATAAAGTTTTTGAAATTCATCCATGCTGTAGTATTATCAGCATTTTGTTTCTTTTTTATTGTCAGAATTTCATGGCAGGGTTATATCACAACTTCTTTATCCATTAACCAGTTGATAGGTAATTGGATTGTTTCATTTGAGGCTACTATAAATAATGTGGCTATAAATATTCACATACAGGCCTTTGAATGAATACATACTTTCATTTCTCTTGGGTATATTACTATGAAGTAGCAATGCTAGGTCCTATGATAAGCATATGTTTACTGTCTAAGACAGCAGTCAAGCTGTTTTCAGTCAAGTTGTTTTCCAAAGTAGCTGACCCATTTTGCAATTCTACCTACAATGTATGAAGAGTTTCAGTTGCTCCAAATCTTTGTCAATACTTGAGGTTGCCAGGGTTTTAATATTAGTCTTTCTAAGGAATGTGTGGTGGTATCTCATTATGATTTTAATTTGCATTTCCCTGATGACTAGTAATGTTAAGCACCTTTTCAAGTGCTTATTGGTCATATTTGCATATTCTTTTTTGGATTGTCTGTTCAAACCCTTTGCCTATTTTTTGTTAGGTTGTTTTCTTATTATTGGTCATAAGAGTTCTCTTTATATTCTGAATCCAAGCCTTTTGTCAGATATAGGTTTGGCAAATATCTTCCCTCAGTCTATGGTGCCTTTTCATGCTCTCAACTGTGTCTTTCACAAAGCGGGTCTAAATTTGTATTTACAATTTTTATTTATTTTTATTTAAATATTTAGTTTTCTTTTAAGATTCATGATTTCTGTATCTATTTAAGAAATCTTTGCTTAAAAATTCTCAACAAGATACTAGCCAATAGGATCCAACAACACATTAAGAAAATTATTCACCATGACCAAGTAGGATTTATCCCTGGGACACAAGGCTGGTTCAACACTCGTAAAACCATCAATGTGATTCATCATATCAGCAAGAGAAAAACCAAGAACCATATGATACTCTCATTAGATGCAGAGAAAGCATTTGACAAAATACAGCATCCATTCCTGATCAAAACCCTTCAGAGTGTTGGGATAGAGGGAACTTTCCTCGACATCTTAAAAGCCATTTACGAAAAGCCCACAGCAAATATCATTCTCAATGGGGAAGCACTGGGAGCCTTTCCCCTAAGATCAGGAACAAGACAGGGATGTCCACTCTCACCACTGCTGTTCAACATAGTTCTGGAAGTCCTCGCCTCAGCAATCAGACAACAAAACGACATTAAAGGCATTCAAATTGGCAAAGAAGAAGTCAAACTCTCCCTCTTCGCCGATGACATGATACTCTACATAGAAAACCCAAAAGCCTCCACCCCAAGATTGCTAGAACTCATACAGCAATTTGGTAGCGTGGCAGGATACAAAATCAATGCCCAGAAATCAATGGCATTTCTATACACTAACAATGAGACTGAAGAAAGAGAAATTAAGGAGTCAATCCCATTTACAATTGCACCCAAAAGCATAAGATACCTAGGAATAAACCTAACCAAAGAGGTAAAAGATCTATACCCTAAAAACTATAGAACACTTCTGAAAGAAATTGAGGAAGACACAAAGAGATGGAAAAATATTCCATGCTCATGGATTGGCAGAATTAATATTGTAAAAATGTCAATGTTACCCAGGGCAATTTATACGTTTAATGCAATCCCTATGAAAATACCATGGACTTTCTTCAGAGAGTTAGAACAAATTATTTTAAGATTTGTGTGGAATCAGAAAAGACCCCGAATAGCCAGGGGAATTTTAAAAAAGAAAACCATAGCTGGGGGCATCACAATGCCAGATTTCAGGTTGTACTACAAAGCTGTGGTCATCAAGACAGTGTGGTACTGGCACAAAAACAGACACATAGATCAATGGAACAGAATAGAGAACCCAGAAATAGACCCTGAAATGTACGGTCATCTAATATTCGATAAAGGAGGAAAGACTATCCATTGGAAGAAAGACAGTCTCTTCAATAAATGGTGCTGGGAAAATTGGATATCCACATGCAGAAGAATGAAACTAGACCACTCTCTTTCACCATACACAAAGATAAACTCAAAATGGATGAAAGATCTAAATGTGAGACAAGATTCCACCAAAATACTAGAGGAGAACACAGGCAACACCCTTTTTGAACTTGGCCACAGTAACTTCTTGCAAGATACATCCACAAAGGCAAAAGAAACAAAAGCAAAAATGAACTATTGGGACTTCATCAAGATAAGAAGCTTTTGCACAGCAAAGGATACAGTCAACAAAACTAAAAGACAACCTACAGAATGGGAGAAGATATTTGCAAATGACATATCAGATAAAGGGCTGGTTTCCAAAATCTATAAAGAACTTATTAAACTCAACACCAAAGAAACAAACAATCCAATCATGAAATGGGCAAAAGACATGAAGAGAAATCTCACAGAGGAAGACATAGACATGGCCAACATGCACATGAGAAAATGCTCTGCATCACTTGCCATCAGGGAAATACAAATCAAAACCACAATGAGATACCACCTCACACCAGTGAGAATGGGGAAAATTAACAAGGCAGGAAACCACAAATGTTGGAGAGGATGCGGAGAAAAGGGAACCCTCTTACACTGTTGGTGGGAATGTGAACTGGTGCAGCCACTCTGGAAAGCTGTGTGGAGGTTCCTCAAAGAGTTAAAAATAGACCTGCCCTACGACCCAGCAATTGCACTGTTGGGGATTTACCCCAAAGATTCAGATGCAATGAAACGTCGGGACACCTGCACCCCGATGTTTCTATCAGCAATGTCCACAATAGCCAAACTGTGGAAGGAGCCTCGGTGTCCATCGAAAGATGAATGGATAAAGAAGATGTGGTTTATGTATACAATGGAATATTACTCAGCCATTAGAAACGACAAATACCCACCATTTGCTTCCTCGTGGATGGAACTGGAGGGTATTATGCTGAGTGAAATAAGTCAATCGGAGAAGGACAAACAGTGTATGTTCTCATTCATTTGGGGAATATGAATAATAGTGAAAGGGAATATAAAGGAAGGGAAAAGAAATGTTGGGAAATATCAGGAAGGGAGACAGAACATAAAGACTCCTAACTCGGGGAAACGAACTAGGGGTGGTGGAAGGGGAGGAGGGCGGGTGTTGGAGGGGAATGGGTGACGGGCACTGAGGTGGACACTTGACGGGATGAGCACTGGGTGTTTTTCTGTATGTTGGTAAATTGAACACCAATAAAAGTTAATTAAAAAAATAAATAAATAAAATAAAATAAAATAAAATAAAATAAAATAAAATAAAATAAAATAAAATAAAATAAAATAAAATAAAATAAAAAGAAATCTTTGCTTAGGGAAGCCCCAGTGGCTCAGCGGTTTAGTGCCGCCTTCGGCCCAGGATGGGATCCTGGAGTTCTGGGACTGAGTCCCAGAAAAGAAAAGAAAAGAAAAGAAAAGAAAAGAAAAATCTTTGCTTAACCCAGGGTTTCTCCTATTTGGGGGGAAGGAGGAGGTTAGGAGCATTAAACTCTTAATTTTAGGTCTACAGTCCATATCAAGTTAATTTCTATATAAGGTTGAGGTGAGGGAAAAAAAATGAAAAGTTCATTTTTTCCACAGATATTTAGTTCTTCTAACACCTTTGTTGAAAAGATTGTCCTTTCCCCCACTGGATTACCTGGGCACTTTAATTGAAAATTAATTAATCTTGAGGCACTTGGGTGGCTCAGATGCTTAAGCATCTGTCTTCAGTTCAGGTTCTGGGTTCAAGCCCCATATTCTGGGTTCTGGGATCAAGCCCCATATTAGGCTCCCCCCTCAGAGAGGAGCCTACTTTTCCCTCTCCTTCTACCCTTACCCCGCTTGTGCTCGCTTGCTCTTTCTCATTTTCAGTCTCTCTCTCTCTCAAATAAATAAATCTTTTTAAAAAATAGAAAATCAATTAATTTTATAAAAGGGGATATATTCTAAGCTATTATCTTCCATTTCTATATGTCTACCCGTATGTCAATACCACATGGTCTTCATTATTGTAGTTTTGTAATAAGTCCTAAAATGAGTCCAAATACTTCATTCTTCTTTTTCAAAATCATTTTGGCCGTTCCAGGTCCCTTGCCTTTCCATAATTTTTAGAATAACCTTGTCAACTTATTTTCTTTAATAAAATTTTCATTTTGGAATAATTTTAGATTTGCAGGGAAAGTGCAAAGATAATATGGAGAGTTCCCATATACTGCTCACCTAATTTGTTTCCCAGTGTTACCATCTTACATTACTGTGGTATATCTATCAAAGCTAAGAAACCAACACTTGCATATTGCTATTAACTGATGGCTTTATTTGGATTTCACCAGTTTTTAAATGAATGTCCTCTTTCTGTTCCAAGATACCATCTAGAATATCACATTGCATTTACTCATCATGTCTTCCCTTTCTCCTCTAGTCTGTGATAGTTTTTAGCCTTTTCCTTGTTTTTCATGCATGACTTTTATGGTCTTGAGGAGTACTGATTAGATATTTTGTAAAATGTCCCATAATTTGGTTTATTTGATTTTTCCTCATGATTAGACTACACTCATGGTTTTCAGAAAGAATGCCACAGAGGCTCAGTATACTCACCACATAATGTCAGGAGATATCTGCTATCCACATGGCATTACGAAGAAGGTTAACCTTGAAGTCATGCAACTTCATGGTTAACCATGAAGTCAGTCAATTTCCTTTTTTAAAAGCTTGCTAGGATTTTGACTGCGATTATAATGACTCTATATATCAATTTGGAAAAATTTCCATTTTAATAACTTACATTTTTCCAACCCATAAACATGGTTTATCTCTCTACTTATTTTTTTTAAAGATTTTATTTATTTATTTATTCATAGAGACAGAGAGAGAGAGGCAGAGACACAGGCAGAGGGAGAAGCAGGCACCATACAGAGAGCCCGACGCGGGACTCGATCCAGGGTCTCCAGGATCACGCCCTGGGCTGCAGGCAGCGCTAAACCGCTGTGCCACCAGGGCTGCCCATCTCTCTACTTATTTAAGTCTTCTTTAATCTCCTTTGCCTCCTCCAAGCATGGATTTCTCAGCAGGACCTGTCTGCCTGTCTACTCTCCTGTACCTTCAGTAGCTGCTTTTTATTATTATTATCCACATATTCCAGAGTCTATAGTTATCACCTGGTAAAGATCAATTCAATAAGATCTAAGCCACTGAAAGAAAAATCTAACATTATCTCAGATACTTTTTAAGGTACACAGGGAAAAATAATTTATATTATTATCTTTAAAATACCTAGAGAGACTAGAATCTTAATCACAATCTGTGCTACATCAACTTGCAATCTTAAAGTTTACCACCAATTAGCAGACATACAGTCTACGATCTGAAAGACAGCTTTTCTCTGTGTCAAAGGAATTTGATTATATGAAATTATGACTTCATACTTAGTTAAAATTCCAAACTCTAAAAGATCAAACATGAGAGAATCATATTAAAATTTTAGTAAAATTATTCAGTGTTATCCATGATGTTGTAAAATTGGCATAATCCTATACAGTAATATATTTTTAATGATAATATAATTTTAACTATTCTGGAAAGCAAATGTATATGAGCCTTAAAAATATTCATACTTTGACCAAGTAATCCCACTTCTGAGACTCTGCCCTACAGAAATAACGCTAAATAGAGTCAGAGGATAGAGTGACTCTTATGCACAAAGATTTCTATCAAAGTGTTATTTATAATGTGAAAAAAACTTGATAGTACTTAAATGTCCAGTAAGAAATTACTATATTCATAGAGCCACAAGCTTTAGTAACCCTATAGAATTAAGCAAATGTATATGTTGTATGAAGTCAACTCAATTTTTTTTATGTATGAAACAAAAACCTAGAAGTTAATATAACGTATTCCTAATGATGGCTAGTAGAACTACAGATGTTTTCTTTTTCTTCTTCCTGCTTGCTCTTTTTCAATACTGAGCCAAAAAAACAATAATATCTTTTTTAATCTTATAAATATTCACCTTATTTTTTAATTTCTGAACTGCAAAATTTAGAAAACTGGTTCAGCCTCTGTGCTTCATTGGTAAGGAAATTTTTGTTGTATTCCAGAGTCTATTTCTTTTTTTTTTTTTAAGTTTTTATTTATTTTTGATAGTCACAGAGAGAGAAAGAGAGGCAGAGACACAGGCGGAGGGAGAAGCAGGCTCCATGCACCGGGAGCCCGACGTGGGATTTGATCCCGGGTCTCCAGGATCGCGCCCTGGGCCAAAGGCAGGCGCCAAACCGCTGCGCCACCCAGGGATCCCCTCCAGAGTCTATTTCTAAGGCTAAGGAAATGGCCACAGTTCACATTGGTAATATTTAATCAAAATGCTTTTTAAATTATTAGTCTCAAATAAGGTTAATTTTAATATGAATGGTCTAGAACCTGGAATATGAAAGAATTTTAAAGTTATGTTTCCAATGACTTTTTTTTTAAGATTTTATTTATTTATTTGAGAGAGAGAGTGAGCAAGAGAGAGAACACTAGCAAGGGGAGAAGCAGAAGCAGAAGGAGAAGCAGACTCCCCACCAGCCAGGGAGCCTGATACTGGGCTCAATTTGAGGACTCCAGGATCATGACCTAAGCTGAAGGCAGACAACTGACTGAGCCACCCAGGTGCCCCATAATGAATATTTCAAATACTGAATTTAAAAAAGTAGAATTTTTGGGATCCCTGGGTGGCGCAGCGGTTTGGCGCCTGCCTTTGGCCCAGGGCGCGATCCTGGAGACCCGGGATCGAATCCCACGTCGGGCTCCCGGTGCATGGAGCCTGCTTCTCCCTCTGCCTGTGTCTCTGCCTCTCTCTATCTCTCTGTGACTATCATAAATAAATAAAAATTAAAAAAAAAAAGTAGAATTTTATTCTAAGTACTTTTCTAGTTATGAGATTTAAGATGCCTAGTGAACCTGTAAGACATTTCATTTATTAAAAGCTCCTTGTTCCCTTGTTATGGTTACTACTATTTGTTTGTAGTTGCCCAAATAGAAATGACAAAGTACAATGTGATCTACACCAGGACTTTCTGTTATAACTAGTCCACCTTTACTGTTCAACTCTAATGAGCTAATGATACAGTACTAGTACTGCTGATTCATTATCTACTGAATCATACACTGAAAGTAATGACTTTTAACTTGGTTTTAAATATACCAATTTTGCCTAATATCTCTCTAAATAGAAAAATAAATAAATAACATTTTTAGTTTAACATTTCATACTATTGGAAGATAATCTAGATGGAATGTTTAGGGTTAGTAGAGTGTTTATCTTATCAAAAGTGGTCTGGTCTGTTTGGGTTACTGTTTGGATTCCGACTAATCAGGTCTATTTACTAAGTTTAAGAACTTTCAACAATTAACAGTGTTCAAACAGCACCAATCTGCTATGTTATTTCAGCTGGGAAAGCAGCTATATGAACCAGTACAGCTTCCTTACTAAAAATAAATGATAGCACTTTCCACTCACTGGGGAGTTAGTTTTAGGTATGTCACACTGTCACACTGCATAACAAAACAAAAGAGTGTGAAACATCTAAATAATAAAATACCCAAAGACATGCCATGTTTCTGGATTTAAAAAAATAGTAAAGTAACTTTGCCAATAGAAACATCATTGCAGGAAGACAAAACAAATATAAAGTGAGTTTAAGAGGCAAATTATGGTCCTTTTCTATCAAGAACCATGACTTTCCTTGTTTTTATTTTTTTTTTCCTTGTTTTTAAAGACTGCTTAGTTATATTAGCAATTTTTAACACATGGTAGCTCAAATCAACAATACATTTGCTCTTCAGACTTTGACACTTCCCAAGCTGCTAGGCCTATGCTTAACCAAACAAGTACAGTAGCACAAGTGGAACATTTATGTAACACAGAAACTATAAATGTTCTTTGAGGAACAAAGAGGCCTACTCATTCTAGAAGATATGACAAAGGGATAAGAACATCAAATTTTAAAACAGATTTAAAACTCCTGAGGAGAATATACTTAGCTTATACTTGTTGTAGTCAAAAGTATCACACCACTTGTTTACTGAAAATAAAATACTTTCTTTTTTCTAAATAATTTTTAAAAATTCATTGATCTTTTATCTGGTGTTATACTCTATACTAAGGACTTTCACATATACTCTCATTGAATCCTTGTGATAATACTAAAAAGTGTAGATACTAACATTTATCTTCATTTTGCAGATAGAAAACCAGTCTAAAATTAAGTAATCTGCCCAAGGTCACTCAGGTAGTTCACACTGTAGTATGGTCTGAACACAGGAGGTCTAATTTAAGAGCCTGTGCTCTTACCCACTATAGGTAAATGAAAATGACACTAAAGAATTTTTAGAAGAGATATCAAAATACCTGAAATAAACATTCCTGCTAACAAAATCATAAAACATACTCTATCTGTAGCCTTTCTTTTCCCACTGACAGATATTTCCAGCTCTTTCTCCCCACTACTGCCCCTTCTTCTTCCACTTTCCAGCAAACACACGCGCGCGCGCGCGCGCGCACACACACACACACACACACACACGCCGGCAGTAGCTTTGCTGATAGTACCTGTGATACAAAAAATAGAGCAGGAAAAAGTTAATATTCTACTTCAAAAGTGGACTGAATGGTTAAGTGAGGCCTCAGAACTGGCAAGGGTGAGGAGGGGAGGAGACACCATTATTTGAACAATCGATTGGATGTTCCCACTTGTTTGTTTACTTGAGGTAAACTCATTTACAGGGTATATAGGAACATGAAAAAAGTCTCCACAGAAGAGGTGGTTCCCGGATTTCTTTCGCTTTTCTGCTCAAGCCACAAAGCCTGCTGTTTACCTAACAGAAACGAATATAAAAGGTTTTCCACAACAGAGTTTCTTTTTTTTTTTTTTTTTTTAAGATTTATTTATTCAGAGAGAGCGAGAGAGAGGCAGAGACACAGGCAGAGGGAGAAGCAGGCTCCATGCAGGGAGCCTGACGTGGGACTCGATCCCAGGTCTCCAGGATCACACCCCGGGCTTCAGGCGGTGCTAAACCGCTGCGCCACCGGGGCTGCCCCACAACAGAGTTTAAAAGGACATTTCTCTGCACAAAGTTAGGCCTTACTGAAGCAGACATTACAAACAAGTGTTTTCCAATCTATAGAACTTTCTACAATGAAGGAAATGTTTGACATTTCTAATATCTGATATGTGGCTGTTGAGCAGTAGGAGTTAGGGACAAATTTTTAACTTCCTCTAATTTAAATATTCACATATGGCTAATGACTATCATATTAGACATAATACCTATAGTCTTATCTCAATACCTACTATTCATTGAGTATCTACTATGCGTTACTTACCTCTGAAGAAGGTACAATTTTGCCCCCATTTCACAGATTAGGAAACTGACAGGCAGAGAGCCTCGTGGATTTAAATTCTGGATTTTATACCTACATCTGTCCCTCTCCAGGCCTGATACTTTCATTACCAGTGGTTTTTAATACCAGCAGCATATTAGATGGCAAGCTTTTAAAAAACACTCATTCTCAGGTCCCACTTCCCATAATTTATTTAATTGGTCTGGGACAGGGTCCAGGCACATACATATCATCAAAACTGCCAGTGTGTAACACCACTGGTGTGACTGAAGCCCCCTGTTACAGGACAGCCTTTTCAAGAGAGAGCTGCAAAGAAGTTCTACCTCTACTTCTCTTAGGCATGGTTAACACTTAATGCTTAAAAAGAGTTCTCCTTCTTTATGCATATCAGAGTAAATGACCAAGAGCAGCAACTCCTAGTTATGATATCACATAGCTGGTGTTTTGATAGAGCTGAGACCGGGACCCAGGTGTGGGTTCTATGCAAATGCTCCAGTTTCTGGAGCTATAGAGACAGCAAATGAGCGAAGGTCAAGAAAAGATCAGCCCAGGGATTTAAAGCCCCATGCAGCAAACCAGAGGCTGCAGGTGCTGTTTGACTATTTCTAGAGGTGGGAACACTCAGCAATCCCAGTCTTGCCAACTTTTGTCCTCTCCACCCTGTTTGCCACTCTGAGAGTCCTTTGTGCAGTATTTTTCACTCAGCCATGGTTATTTCTAACAGATATAACCCCAACCTGTCACACAGTTGGTGCTTAAAATTGTTAACTGTGAAATGAATGAGTGAGGATTTTGGAATTCAAGAGGCTGGGACCACTCAGCTTCCAGACGGGTGCACATATCTGAGTGTGTTTGATTCAAAAAATCAAGTCAAAAATCAAGTCAAATCAACAGTTACCAGAAAACAGGGGGGATAGGAGGATAAGCCAAATTGGTGAGAGGGAGTGGGAAATACAAGCTTTCAGTTACAAAATGAGATCATGAGACTAAAAGGCACAGTGTTTTATGGTGACAGATGGTAGCTACACTTGTGGTAAACCTAACATAAGGTACAGAGATGCAGAATCACTATGTTGTCCACCTGAAACTAATGTAACTTAATGTGTCAACTATACTAAAAATAATGTTAACAAAAATAATTATTTTTTTAAAAAGAAATTCAGTGTCCAATATAAATAGAAAGGACATCGGAAATAAAGTACCTGGTATAATTATCAAAAGAGATCGGTCACCAAACAGTAACTTTTTAACAGTTAAAAAAATACTTTGTACTTTAAAATAAAAACTGTTTTTCAACAGTTAAAAAAAAAAAAAAAAGTTCCTTTAGAACCTTTGTACTTGCCTCAGAAAAGTGGGTAGAGAAGAAGATATCAGTCTCCAAGACAGGATTATTTTTTGTTTCAGAGGCTAAAAGCTTGAAAGGGATGAAATAAGAAGAAATAAGAATATCGACAAAAAGTTAAACAGGAATATATACCATACCCATACGTATTCCAAGAGGCCTTTCAAGCACAGGCAACCTGCATTTACCCTTGCTTGGTCTAGGAAACCACAAAATCAAGTTCTAGGGTTCAGAAAGAAAGTCAACAAAGCAAGGGCCTGAAGGAAACTGCCACAAAAATAGAAAATGCTGCTGTAAACATTACTCCTCAGACTAGCCAAGTATGTCTTTCTCTCCTACAATGAAGGAGTAAAAATAAAAATAATCTGTGTTTGAGATTATGCTCAGGAATGGTGTGTGGCTATAAAACACACTGTGGAAATCATCTCTCCATTCAGAAACTCAACACAGCTGCTCCAATAAGGAGCCTGTGTATGTTCTGAAGCTAAATGAACTTGTGTTCTAAGAATCTGTCTTTAGAGGTAATAGCTCTGGATGCCATGAGCAAAAATCTCAAGGATGATTGTAGCAAATGGCTTCAAACAGAAACATCTAGTCTGTTGGGAAGTGCCCTTTAGAATGGAGGACTTCAATTCTCTTGAAACAAAATCACCAACCATTCTTGCTGGCCTGCTACTTATTAAAGTAGGGGAAACGTAGGTTTTTCAAGCTACAGCTGCAGATCAAGAATTAGTTTGCACCAGTTGATTTTGCTTTAGTAATGTAAAAAGTAAACCACCCAGAGAGAGCAGAAAGAATTAACCAAGGGCATCTAGAGATGTGAAAGAAGATAATGGTAGAAAAAGCCACTTCAAATATCTCCAAATTTGAATTTCAAACCATGGTTTCTTTTGAACCTTATCTATCTGCTTCATCCTCCATCTCAACCTGCCTTTTTCTTTTCTTTCTTTCTTCCTTCCTTCCTAGTTATATATGCCCAAGTTTTTTTTTAATATTTTTTTATTTATTCATGAGAGACACAGGCAGAGACAGAGGGAGAAGCAGGCTTCATGCAGGGAGCCTGATGTGGGACTCAATACCAGCGTGATACTGGAATCACGCCCTGAGCCAAAGGCAGACTCTCAACCACTGAGCCACCCAGGCGTCCCTATATGCCTAAGTTTTAAAAATAACACAGAGGTGTGTAAAATTACATGTTACAGTCTTCTAACTTCTATCTATTCTCAATCCTATTCCAAATCCCTAGAATTTTTTTTTTTAATCATTGCCTAGCTCTTAAATGTTAAAGAAATATAATGTCCCATGGGTAGATGTCGTAAGGAATTTTGCCTGGTTTCAAATTTTCCATCAGGAGCCAGCTATGTAAGGAGATAGAGAATCAAAAGATGGAGGTTCTACTCCGTACTTCTTCCCAACTATGTGTGTGCCTTTGAAGAAATCTCTTTCCTCTGTGGAATTATTTTCCCTGTGTGGAATATAAGCAAAGTGAAAATACTGACTGTTGGTTCACCTCTAATTCAAACCTTCTATACCAGCACCATCTAACATAAGTGAGCTACAAGGGTGAGCCACACTGATAATTTAAAATTTTTTAGTAACTGTATTAAAAAATAAGAAACAGATTAAACTTATTTTAATACTCTGTTTATCCTAATATATCCAAAGTATTAACATTTCAACATAGAATCAATATTAAAACATCAATATTTTAATATTATTATTAATGGTTTACAACCCAAAACTAAATCTTCAAATCTGGTGTGAATTTAACACAAGACATCTTAACTGAGACTAGCCATATTTCAAGGGCTCAGTAGTCACATGTCAATTAGTTGCTACTGTCTCGGGCAGCACAATTTTATACTGGCATTGGGACATTATTCCAAAAAAGCTCTATTTCAGTGTGGAACTAACTTCTACATCTCTATATTTGATCGCCTCTGTTACCAAAAAACATTATTATTATTTGTGGCAATATCTACCAGGAACAAATTGTTAAATCTACTTAGATTACTCACTAGGTACAGTATCAGAGCTTTGATTAATATCAGTGCTGCTTCTCTATAATACCATTAGTCTTTGAGTGAATTTTTATTGTCTGGTTGAGTCCTTCCTATTGAATTTTAAATCATTACCCTGAGCTTCATAATGACTAGGATAGAGTATCACTGTTAATGAACAAGTTTAATTTTTATTTAAATTCAATTAATTAACATGTAATGTATTATTAGTTTCAGAAGTAGAGTTCAGTGATTCATCAGTCTTATATAACACCCTGTGCTCATTACATCGTGTGCCCTCCTCAATGCTCATCACCCAGTTACCCCATTCCCCCACATTACTCCCCTCCAGCAAACCTCACTTTGTTTCCTATGATTAAGAATCTCTTGGGATGCCTGGGGGGCTCAGTGGTTAAGCGTCCCCCTTTAGCTCAGGGTGTGATTCCAGGGTGAGTCCCGCATCAAGCTCCTTGCAGGGAGACTGCTTCTCCCTCTTCCTAGGTCTCTGCTTCTCTCTTTCTGTGTCTCAAATGAATAAATAAATAAATAAAATCTTTTTTTTTATTTAAAAAAAGAATCTCTTATGGTTTGTCTCTCTCTCTCTCTCTGATTTCTTGTTTGATTTTTCCTTCCCTTCCACTATGATCCTCTGTTTTATTTCTTAAATTCCACATGAGTGAGATCATATGGTAATTATCTTTCTCTAATTGACTTACTTCACTTAACATAATACCCAGAGTTCCATCTACATCATTGCAAATGACAAGATGTCATCTTTTTTGATGGCTGAGTAGTATTCCATTGTGTGTGTGTGTGTATTATATATATACCACATATACAATATATACCACATCTTCTTTTTTTTTTTTAAAGATATCATTTATTTATTCATGAGAAACACGGAGAGAGAGAGAGAGGCAGAGACACAGGCAGTGGGAGAAGCAGGCTCCATGCAGGGACCCCAACGCGGAGCGTGATCCCGGGTCTCCAGGATCACGTCCTGGGCTGAAGGCAGGTGCTAAACCACTGAGCAACCCAGGCGTCCCTATACCACATCTTCTTTATCCATTCATTTGTCATTTGATATCTGGACTCCTTCCAGAGTTTGGCTATTGTGGACATTGGTGCTTTAAGTATTGGGGTGCAAGTGCCCCTTAGGATCACTACATTTGTATCTTTGGGGTAAATACCCAGTAGTGCAATTGCTAGGTGGTAGGGTAGCTCTATTTTCAACTATTTGAGGAACCTCCATACTCTTTTCCAGAGTGGCTGCACCAGCTTGCATTCCCACCAACAATATAAGAGGGTTCCTCTTTCTCTGCATCATCACCACATCTGTTGCTTCCTGAGTTGTTCATTTTAGCCATTCTGACTGGTGTGAGGCGGTATCTATTGCAGTTTTGATATGTATTAACCTGATGCCAAGTGCTATGGAGCATTTTTTGATGCGTCGGTTGGCCATTTGTATGTCTTCTTTGGAGAAATGTCTGTCTTCTGCCCATTTCTTGACTATTTATTTTGGGGGTCTTGATTGTGATAAGCTAGACACATCTTGAGACATGCCTCTTCGGGTTAGGTTTATTCCTAAAAATCTTAAAGACATTTTGGTGCAAATGTAACTGGGATCAATTCCTTAATTGCTCCTTCTTCTCTCTCATTGTTAGTGTAGAGAAATGCAACTGATTCCTGTGCATTGATTTTATATCTGCCACACTGCTGAATTGCTGTATGAGTTCTAGCAATTTTGGGGTGGAGTCTTGTGGGTTTTCCACATAAAGTATCATGTCATCTGCAAAGAGAGAGAGTTTGACTTCTTCTTTGCCAATTTCAATGCCTTTTATTTCTTTGTGTTGTCTGATTGCTGAGGCTAGGACTTCTAGTACTATGTTAAACAGCAGTCGTGAAAGTGACATCCCTGTCGTGTTCCTGATCTTAGGGGAAAAGCTTCAGTGTTTCCCCACTAAGAAGGATATTCACTGTGGACTTTTCATAGATGGCTTTTATGATATTGAGGTATGTTCCCTCTATCCCTACACTGTAGAGAGTTTTAATCAAGAAAGAATGCTATATTTTGTCAAATGCTTTTTCCGCAGCAAATGAGAAGGTCATATGTCCTCTCTTTTATTAATGTAGTGTATCACCTTGATTGATTTGTGATTGTTGAACCCTGCAGCCCAGGAATAAATCCCACTTGGTAGGGGTGAATAATCCTTTTCATGTACGGTTGGATCCTACTAGCTAGTATCTTGGTATTTTGGCATCCATATTTCATCAGGGACATTAGTCTGTAATTCTCCTTTTTGTTGGGGGTCTTTGTCTGGTTTTGGAGTCAAGGTAATGTTGGCCTCATAGAAACAGTTTGGGAGTTTTCCTTCCACTTCTATTTTGAAACAGCTTCAGAAAAATAGGTATTATTTCTTCTTTAAATGTTTGGTTGAATTCCCCTGGGAGCTATCCAGCCCTGGGCTTTTGTTTCTTAGGAGATTTTTTATTACTGCTTCAATTTCCTTGTTAGTTATGAGTCTGTTCCGATTTTCTATTTCTTCCTATCTCAGTAGTCTTTAAGTTTCCAGGAATGCATCCATTTCTTCCAGATTGCACAGTTTGTTGGCATATAGTTGCTCATAATATGTTCTTATAATCGTTTGTATTTCTTTAGTGTTGGTTGTGATCTCTCCTCTTTCATTCATAATTTTATTTATTTGGGTCCTTTCTCTTTTCTTTTTGACAAATCTGTCCAGGGGTTTACCAATCTTATTCTTTCAGAGAACAAGCTCTTAGTTTTGTTGATCTGTTCTACTGTTCTTTTTATCTCTATTTCATTGATTTCTGCTCTAATATTTATTAATTCTCTTCTCCTGCTGGGTTTAGACTTTATTTACTGTTCTTTCCCAAGAATCTTTAGGAGTAAGGTTAGGTTGTGCATTTGAGACTTTCTTGGTTCTTGAGAAAGGCTGTATTGATATGTACTTCCTTCTTAGACCTGCCTTTGCTGCATCCCAAAGGTTTTGAGCAGTTGTGTTTTTGTTTTCATTTGTTTCCATGAATTTTTAAAATTCTTTAATTTCCTGGATGGCCCATTCATTCTTTAGTAGGATGGTCTTTAATCTCCATGTATTTGAGTTCCTTCCAAATTTCCTCTTGTGATTGAGTTCAAGTTTCAAAGCACTGTAGTCTGAAAATATGCAGTGAATGATCCCAGTCTCTCAATACTGCTTGAGACCTGATTTGTGACCCAGTATATGATCTGTTCTGGAAAATGCTCCATGTGCACTTGAGAAGAATTTGTATTCTGTTGCTTTAGGATGGAATACCCAAATATATCCATATATCTGAATGCATCTGGTCCAGTGTGTCATTCAAAGCCCTTGTTTCATTGTTGATCTTCTACTTAGATGATCTACCTCTTCATTGCAGTGAGCAGGGTGTTAAAGTTCCCTACTATGTATTATTATCAATGTATTTAATTTTATTATTAATTGGTTTATATAATTGGCTGCTCCCACACTGAGGGCAAAAATATTTAAAATTCTTAGATCTTGTTGGATACACCCTTTAGTTATGATATAGTGTGGTTCCTCATCTCTTATTACAGTCTTTGGTTTAATATCTAATTTGTCTGATATACGGATTGCCACCCCAGCTTTCTTATCAAGTCCATTAGCATGTTAAATGGTTTTCTACCCCCTCACTTTCCACTGAAGGTGTCTTTGGGTCTAAAGTGAGTCTTTTGCAGACAGCATATTGATGGGTCATGCTTTTTTATCCAATCTGATACTCTATGTCTTTTGATTGGGACATTTAGCCCACTTATATTCAGAGCAACTATTGAAAGATGTGAATTCAATGCCATTATTACCTGTAGGGTCACTGTTTCTGTATATTGTTTCTGTTCCTTTCTGGTCTACATTCGATGGGGCTCTCTCATCACTTACAAGATGCTCTTTAATATTTCTTGCAGGACTAGGTTAGTGGCCAGAAATTCTTTCAGTCTCTGTTCGTCCTGGAAGCTTTTTATCTCCTGTTTTGACGGACAGTCTTGCTGGATAGAGTATTTTTGACTGAATATTTTTCTCATTTATTACCCTGAACATATGCCAGTTCTTTCTGGCCTTCCAGATGTCTGCGAATAGGGCTTGTGCCAGTCTATTGTTTCTACCTTTGTAGGTTAAGGACCTCTTGCCCAGAGCTGCTTTCAGAATTTTCTTTTTTCTCTGAAATTTACAAGTTCCAATATTATATGTCAAGGTGTTGACCTATTTTTATTGATTTTGAAGTGAGTTCTCTTTGCCTCCTGGACTTGAATGGCTGTTTCCTTCCCAAATTAAGTAAGTTTTCCACTATAATTTGCTCCAATATACTTCCTCCCCCTCCTTTCATCTTCTTCTGGGATCCCAATTATCCTAATATTGTTTTGCTTTACTGTATCACTTATCTCTTGAATTCTCCTCTCGAGATCCAGTAGTTCTCTTTTTCTTGGCTTCTTTATTCTCCTTCATTTGTCTTCTATATCTCTAACTCTCTTTCTGTTTCATTTATCCTAGCAGTTCGAGCCTCCATGTTTTGTTGCATCTCATTATTCCATTTTAATTTTGACTTGATTAGATTTTAGCCTCTTACTCTCCAGAAAGGGATTCTCTAGTGTATTCCCTGCTTTTTAAGCCCAGCTATTATCTTTATAATCATTATTCTGAACTTTAGTTCCAACATCCTCCTTATATTCATACTGATCAAGTCCCTGGCATTCAGTACTGTCCCTTGTTCTCTTTTTTTGAGATGAATTTTTCCATCTTGTCATGCTGTCCAGAGAAGAACTGATGAACAAGAAAACAAAATACTAAAATGACAACAATGACCCCAAAGAAATATACACTAAATCAGAAGAGACCCCCCCAAAAAAACCAAAAAACCCAAAAATATAAAATTTTAAAAAAAGAGAATATAATGAGATAGGTGAACAGAACAATACACTGGATCCTGTGTGTATTTTGCTCTGTTTGTTAGAAAACTAGATCCCAAAATTGTAAAGAAAGAAAAACTTAAATATGTATGAAAATAAGTACAATGAAAGGATAGAATATAAGAATGAAAACTAAAATACAAAAAAAAAAAAAGAAGGAAAAATAAGAATATAAACAGGTGGAAAAAATAAGAAATTGGTTGAAAAGGAAAAAGAGAAAATATTTAAATTGAACAACTAAAGAATCATGAGGAAAATACCATTAATTCTATATACTATTTTCCCCTAGTCCTGGATTTTTATAGTTCTGTGTGATAGGTAAACTTGATTTTAGCCAAATGTTCTTGCTGATTTTCTAGGAGAGGGGCCTGTTGTGCTGATTCTCGGGTGTCTTTGCCCCGGGCAGAATTGCACCGCCCTTGCCAGGGGGCCAGGCTAAGTAATATGCTCGGATGGCTCTATGTGGCTTTTGTTCCCTGAAGGCTTTCTGTGCAGCTCTACAGGATGCGTGTGAAAATGGAGGCCTCCCAATCTCCAGCTCTGGAGCCAAAAGCTCAGGGCCTCAGTCCTCAGTGCGCCCTCAGGAAGAAGCAGCCAATACTCCTGTCTCCCTGGTCTCCATCCCCACTCCAAGCTCACCCAGCCTGTGATGGAGCATTTCTATCTCAGTCCCTAAACCCTGATTCGAGTCTCCAAACCCTGCAGCCTCCAGAGGCTGCACACCAGGGTCGCTCCTCCTGGTGGAGGATGGGGGTGGGGAGGGTTCTCACTGGTTCTGCTGCTTGCTTGGCCCTTGCTCAGAGAGTGGTGGCTTGACCATGCCAAGGTCATGGTTTATGGCAACCCCGAGTGAGAGCCCACTCCTGGGCTTGCTAATTGTAGCCAAGTTCCCTGCTCAGATGGCTGGAAACTGTCACACTCAAGCACCCCCAGTGTTTCTCTGATCCTGGGGCTCCCAAGGCCATACTGTCCCACATAGGATTCTGCGCCACTTCACCACCTGAGTGCCTTTCAGGCAGGGATGTCCCTCACTGGAGCAGACTGCTAAAAGTTCTGATTTTGTGCTGAACTGGTCTATCACTTTCTGGCAGCTGGCTTATGAGCACCCCCACACACACACACAAGGTTTATCTTCCAATATATCAGCCTCAGATTCACTTCTCTGTACTTCCTACCTTGCAGAAAGTGGTGCTTTTCTATTTGTAGAATTGCAGCAATTCTTAGAGCTCGGTTGACTTCACAGGTGTTCAGAATGATTTGACAGCTATCTAGCTGCTGGGACCAGATGAAACTAAGGTCTCCTACTCTTCTGCCATCTTGAAACTGTCAATTAACAATCTTAAAAGTATCCTAGGCTTTTAAAAACCAGACTAAAATACTAGCTGACCTAAATGCTAGTATTTATTTCCCCAGAAATGACCCACTTGCATGTCATCAATCATGTTCTGCACCTCTCAATCCTCTCACCAAGAAAATTTAAAGTGTTATAAAACAAAGTATCAACAAGTAGTGAAGCTTTAGTGCATGAAGTATCATTTAAATACTGCATTGTTCTTCAATAAATTCAACAAATAATTAATGAATACTTTGCATAGGCCAGGCCATGCTTGACTTTAAGGAATTGTGTCTTAGTGATTTAATTTCAAAGATTTCCATCAGATTAGCCCCGGGCCTCTGGCCTATGTGTGATGGGGCAGGGGTTTAGATTTGCATTCCAGCATATCTCTTCCAATAGATGAACTTTCTCCCCAAATAGGACACATTTTTAAGTAGACCCTTTCCTGCCCTCTAAGTCCATTCTGCCTAAAAACCAAAACATGCTGGAATATGCTATATACCACCTTTGGTGTGTGTTTTAAATTTACAGTTCTATATTATTTCAAATGAAAAAAAATTTAACACAATCCTCTTGATCCAGCTATTTTTCCATTTTATTTATTTTTTTAATTAGGATCCACACCCAAAGGGGGGCTTGAACTCATGACCCCAAGATCAAGAGTCACATGTTCTACCAACTGAGCCAGCCAGACACTCCCTTCTTTTTTTAAGATTTTATTTTATTTTTATTATGTATGCTATAAATTTAAAAGTAGCACATGTTCATTGTAAAAGAATATATTCAAACAAACTGTAAGTATATAAAGTAAAAAGTGAAAGTTTTCCCCTCTCTTAATTAACCCAGGTTCATCCCTCAGAGGTGACCACTGTTAAGAGTTTCATGAGTATCACCCCACAATTGTCCAAGCATATATTAGTATGTATATACAACATACACATATGTATACACATGCAAATTTGGAAAAAGAATTTTTTTTAAAGTAACATGATTATAAACAAAATTCAAATAGTACAAAAGCATGTAAAATAAAACGATCTAGGGGTGGCTGGGTGGCTCAGTCAGTTAACTGTCCAACTCTTGATTTTGGCCTGGTCATGATCTCAGGGTCCTGGGATTGAGCTGGTGTTAGGCTGCTTGGAATTCTTTCTTTCCCTCTCCCTCTGTCTCTCTCCTCCTCATGCAGTCTTGCTGTCTCTAAAATAAATAAATAAATCTTTAAAAAATAAATAAAATAAAATGATCTATATTCACATACAATATTTGAGGGATTATTTTAAAATAAAGTAACAAAGGATTATGAAGAAAATCCAAATTATAAATTAAATGCAAATTGTAAAATGCAAAGTAAAATGTTCCCTATCCCACATTCCCACTACCCAAAGGTAATAACAAATGCCCACAACTCTTGTGTGTGTATCCTTTGTGAAGTTTTCTACGAGCACACAGGAATACACTCATTTATATAGATAGATAGATAGATAGATAGATAGATAGATATAAATATATATATAGAGAGAATAGTATATGCCTAATGTAATTATGAAATATGTTTTTGGTGGTTTTTATTACGAAATATAACATATACATAGATAAGTGTGCAAAATAACAAAGTGAACCCCCATCCAATCACTGCCCGGATTGAGAAGTAAACCACTACCAGCCCCTTAGAAGCTCTCCTTGTAACTCCTCCTAATTACCACCCTCTTCCCCCATCCTTCTCCAAGGTTTCTAGTATCCTGACTTTCACTAACCAATTCCTTATTTTTCCTTTTAATTTTACTGCCTAAGCACACAACATTAAGAACTATAACTTCTACTGTTTTCAGATTTTAAATAAATGGAGTCACACCAAATGTATTCTTTTGTCTCTGGCGTATTTTTTTTTTTTTGTAGTACTTATTTATTTTTAGCTTAATACATCTTGAGTATCTTAGTCAACATATACAGAATTACCTCATCCTTGTAATTTGATGGTATAGAAGTAAACAACCTGATATCCAAAGTATTTTCACTCTTTTGGTCATTATAAAAAACAACATTGTAAAGAACCTCTTAGGCATTCATTTTAATAAATTTTTTTTAAAAACTTAAAATGTAATCATACTGTTAATGTAAAATGAGGTGTCCTGTTAATAATTTCAGAATTCTTGAACAGATTTCAGTTCAAATACAATAGAATTTTAACAAGAGGTCTATCTTCCAAATTCTAGACTCGTTTCCAAAACTTCTATTTTGCTAAGAGATAATGAGACATCTTTGAAGCACATTAGTGTTGGTTTTTCAAAGGATAGTCCCTGGATTGCCGGCAACATAGCTCCTGGAGGATCTTATTAAAGTATATCTTTTCCAGCATTCAACATCTTTGGAGATGGACCTCATAAATTAGTTAAGATATAGTCTAAAGTGCTGTAACCAAGAGACTCCAAAATACAGTAGCGCCAACAAGATAGAAATTGACTTCTTTCTCATTTAATAGGCCTGTACTATACAGGAGGCCAATGGGAAGAAGGCAGGTCTATTTAAAGTGGTTCAAGGAATCAAATTCATGTTGCCTTGTGGGTCTGTCAGTCTAAGGGTGCAGTCTTGCTTGCATGGTAGAAAACTGGTCCTTTACCTTGTCCATGGACTATCACACTCTTAACAGAGGAAATGGGAACACATGGAAGTAGGGAGTAATCAATCCGTCCGTCAGGAAGTGCAGAAGTTGTATACACTCCCATTGGCAGAAAACATGGTCACATACAGTTACAACACAGCCCAGGGAAATGTAGTTTCCAGCTCTATTGGTCATGTGCCCTCCTAAAATTGACAAGGGGCAGGGTTCAATTATTGAAAGAAAGAAGAGGATGGATATCAAGGAATAGTTAGCAGTCTCTGTGGCACCTGGGAATCTACATCGTTAGGAGCTCCAACTTCTCTGTCCTCAAGGTGTGACAGAAGCTATGCTCGTTCATATTTGGTTTTGTATCACTTCTCCCAAGTACCCCTGAAAGTCTGTGGACTACGTACACTTACAGGGAAAACCAGAAATCCACAAAAAAAAAAAAACAAAAAAAAAAAAACAAAAAAAACACAACCAAAACAGTGACTATCAACAAAGTGCTAATTACATGCCAAATGCCTTACATGAACTATTCCATTTCATCTTTACAAGTTTATGGGGGAAATACTGTTACTATGCCCCTGTTTATAGATAAGAAAACTACAATTTAGAGAAGTTCCTTGTCCAAGCATCACAATTACTCTGCAGTTAGTAAGTACTAGAACTTGAATCCGAGTCTATGTGCTTATTAACTTTAGTTTATACAGTGAATGGTTATATTTAAAAGAAACTCTAATCTTAAAAATCTACACATGTTCAATAAAAAAAAGTTGTTGGGGTCAATAATTTGGATATAAAGAACCAAAATCTGGGGAAATTGTTAGTAGAAGGCACCCAAGGCTGGCTTAGTCCTATTATTAATGATACTATAACTGACTCTGTTTACACTTTGCAAGGCCCTGTTGCATATGACTTACCTATGCAACAACTCCATGTGTTAGGGCCTATACTCACTTCCAACTTATAGAAAAGAAAACTAGGGCACAGAGATGTTAAGTCACTTGGCCAATGTCACACTGTTAAGAATAATGTGTTTAACTACTATGCTATACCACCAAAATACAAAGAGAAGTTGATAATTATGAGCCATATTTACCAAATCTGACATACGTTTCCATTTACAATGCATGTAATAGGTAAGAAGTCTTATTTCAGTGGCATTATAAAGTAGGCTTATTATAAAGATGTGTGAAGTTTGAAAGCTGTCTAATGCATAGAATAAGCAATTAGCAGGTCCACCAAACAGTATGATGATTAACATCTTACTCTGTCATTATCAATTAATATTTACCAATTTCCATACTGAGCCCTGGAGATCTACTGGGTATATCTGGTTCTTATTTTCCTTATGTCTCTTTTATGTAAAGATTCCCCCAAATTTACATTTGATTTTGGTCATAGCACAAGGAATGCTGTACTCCCTCCAATGACATTGTTAATTTTGCCCCCAGAGCTTCATCTCACTTTATTGCTTCATTGAACTTAAAATTGCCAAGCTCATGGTTTGTTGGATTATGGGTACAATTCTAACTATGAGAAAATAATAGGAATTGTTATTGTTTGAATTACTGAGAATTCCTAATGAATTATATCCATTGTCCTGGGTGCATGAATTAATTCTCTTTGGTAATACAACAGTTCCATATCTTGATTTTGGTGTGACATAAATCTATACATGAAATGAAATTATATATAAGTGTACAGACACACACACACACACACACACACACACACACACACACAAGTAAAAAATGATGAAAATGGAACCGGGTCTGTAGTCCAGTTAACAATACCATGCTGATAAAGTTAATTTGTATATCAGGACCCATAAAATGGAAGATATCCCAGGGGGCCAGTCCGTGTCACAAATACACACCTAAGTCAGCCTACATTCATAGGAAACACCTGTCAAGGAAACCTAACATACACTAATAATAATCCTCTAACTCTGCTTTAGCTAGCTAGCTAGAAAATAGGACCTGCTTGTCTTACAAGAAAATCCTCAAAATTCTAGCGAACCATGCCTGCTTCCATGTTGCCTCTCATAACATTCTATAAAACTTGCTCTACCTCAAAGTGTCTCAGGAACAATGTTCTACTACTTGTGAGGCACTGTATTTCTCCAATTCATGAACTGTTTTCCCTTTAATAAGAGACATCAAACTTGTTGCTAAATTGTATTATTTTTTGTTATTTGACAGTATCATTGTCAGTTTCTGGGTTTTGATATTATAATAACAGTCTTATCACATATTGTATTTGCATTACATGTAAGATGTCACCATCGGGAGTTAAGAGAATATTTATTATACAGGAGTCTACTAATTTTGCAACTTCTTGTGAGTCTCTAATTATTTCCAAATAAAATGTTTTTAAAGGAGGCAGGTGTGGAAGAGTGGTTTCCAGACCAGCTATGGATGGCATCCGCTTGTTAGAAATGCAAATCTCAGGCTCCAGAACTCCCTAATTAGAAAACAAGAACCTCATATATAATTCTTATATACATTAAAGTTTAGAAGCATTGTTATATAAGAAATAAAAGTGATATTCAAGTATTTTTCATTCTATCAAAAAAAAAAAAAATAGTTCCTTCATTTCGGTGTCAGGAAGGTTATTCCAGAAGCTCAGGGTCTGCTTCACTTGTATGCAGCCAGTTTAACTCTGTAAGTATTGGTTTAGAAGACCTTCCTCCAACATGAGGTTTAATACTCCACCTTGAAATTCTTAATAATTTTATCTTTGAGTTTCCATTTTGTAAATGAAGTCCTATGAGACCATGCCCTGGGAGCATGCCCTGGGAGCATGGAGCCTCAGCTTACAATCAGCATACTTCCCTACCTTGCTGGGATGGGTTCTCAGCTGCTCTGGCACTTTGGGATCCTATTCCTTCAGGTTCTCATTCAGCAATTGCTGCTGCCCTCCAGCCCCAGCAGGGGTCTGGGCACAAACAGAAGGGCTCCCTTGTTCTCTGAGACAACTCAGAGAGGTATGCTGGCAACCATCCGCATCTCAGACTGGCAGCACAATGGGGTGTTCACTGGCAACTGGTGGGTGGAAGACAGCCTTTCACCTACTGCTGATTCAGGTACCCACCACATTCCAGTAGGGAGGTTGCCCTACCCTCAGAGGTCCCTCATCCGCCATGGGTTTCCACACAGGGCAGGCCTAGGGGACACAGGGGCACATCCAGCGGCTGGTGGGAGGGGAAACCAAGCAGCCAGTGGGTGGTATGTGTGCTTACCACCCACAGGATGGTACCCTGTGACAATCTGCATTCGTTGGGCAAGTATCCCCATGCCCAAGGCCATAAAACATTACATAGAAAATAAAAACACCATTACAGATAGAGAAAAAGACAGTGGAAGAAAGGTAAAAGCTTTATATTTTAATTTTCTTGCTTTTTGAACAGGGGGCTCCATATTTTCACTTTGCACTAGGCCTGGCAAATCATGTAATCAGTGCTGCAGAGGTCACTGGAAATCAAAAGTTGAACTTCCAGCATCTGCATGGCAGGGGCATGGGCCCAATGGTGAACTCTAACGGGTCCCAAAAGCAGTCTTCATTACAAGATGGCTCCAAGAAACCCTCAGCAAGATAAGCTTTGCCTGTCTCTCTCTTTAAAGGAGACTTTCCACCATGGAATATAAGCCAAGACTAAGAATTGTAAGCACCTATCTCCTAATTCTTTGTGTTTATATCTACTATTACCCAGGTATGCTTCCATATTTTCTACATTTTAAAAAGGAAGGTATGACCAAGAGTAACACTTCCTATATTTTTAAAAATTAAAATTCCTAAATGGCAGAATGGGGGAAAATACTGGGGCTTTGGAATAAGCCTGGGGAGAGAAAAACAATTTAAGGTTTTGAGGACTATTTATGCTTAATTCTTCCTTAATTCATTCATACAATTATTACTTATTGAGCCATTCCCTAAAAGATCACTAGTGAACTTAAACCACTTCCCTCTGAAACACTTTTTCCATAAATAATTTATTAATGAGTAAAAATGAGATTCAGAAATAAAACACATTATTCTTCATTGTCTTGTTTCTTACCCTGGGCAGAATCAATCTTCCTTTTACTTGCATCCTTTATCTTGAACCAATAATATTGTTGAGTATATTTCATGTATAACTTAGGAGAAAGCAAAGTTTAAAAACTTTTTTGTCTGGCAAGATGCTCTCAGTGAATTTGTTTAGTGGGATAAATGCAAAACTTCATCTGTAGTTATGATCCTACTTTGAATCTTATATATAATTGTGGCTATAAAAAGATGGTATATAAAGTTCTTAGTAATGGTTGTTTTATGGTATGGGCTTGCTGGTGGTTTTATTTTTCTTCTTTCTATTTCTCTGTATTTTCCCAGTTTGTCTGTAGTGCATATTATAGGGGACACTAGTTCCATTACATGATAGGTCCCTAATGCCTCTGATACTTATTATTTTTTAATAGGAACCACTCAGATTTTTTCAGAAATGCACCTTGATCCTTTGGATACTGCCACCAGTTCACTGACAGAAGTGACAAAACTTGAGTGTGAACTTCCCACATTTATGGGGTGTTAATGCATTCAATAGCTAATTAAGTCACCACTTGATAACCCAGTTCATTATAACATATCAGACTCTAAACACCAATTAATTTACTCTTCTGCTCTACATGAGCATACATATCTTGATTTTGTTAACTGAATCATGAAGTTATTTTTTTTTTTGAACAGTGATTTCCATATTTTGTTGTAGGACGATAAGTTAAAGCAGCCTAAAAACTCCTTATTATAGTTTCTGTTGAAAAACTGCTTGACTCAGAATCATGAGGAATTTACCATAATAAAGTATATCCAATATATACACACTAAATAATTGTAACTATTAACTTGTCACACTCTCAACAGCCATCAAGTAAGTTCTGTCTTCCCATAGTATTTTCTAAACAAAACTTAAACTATGAAATGAAAGGATAGGAAGCTTAAGTATGTAAGCCTGTACCCTGCTAATTAGGCTAGACTGTGAGAATCATCTAATCTAGTGGTTCTCATTCCTCACTGCACATTAGAGTCCCCTCTAGAGTTTTTAAATATACAGAGGCCTGAACCCCACTCCAGATCAATTTAATCAGAATCTCAGGATGGAGCTTGGGCATGGTATCTCTTTTATGTACTAGTCATCATTTTGAGTGCTTTTACATATGTTAAATCATTTAATGCTATACCTCATTCCAAGTGTACTATTATCATCTCCACTCTATCTATAAGAAATTGAGGTTTGTGAGGTAAAGTGAAGTGGCAAATCTGAGATCATAACAGGCTGCATCACAGCCTATGTTATGTTACACAATCTCACAACCCTTTAAGCCTCCTTCCCAGAGCCTAGATCACTGCCATTCAATTCTTCATATTGCAGAATTCTACTGGAAAAAATATAGCCAGAAATTAATAAATGCAGAAAATCCAGACTGATTGTAGGGTTAGCTAAAGACACCAGTGCAAATAGAAGAAATAACAGAAATCTGAAATGATTAAAATGCAAACAGCAAGGTCTGCTGGTAGTGATGAGGATCACGCTATCATTTATTGAGTGCCATCTTACAGCAAAGAAAACTAAGGCACAGAGAGGTTAAGTAACTTGCCCAAAGTCACACACCTGGCAAGAGACAAGGCAAATATCTAAACTGAGCCAATATGGCAGCCAAACCTATGCAAAAGCAAAATAGGGAATGAAAAAAGCCATCTGCCAACTTATTGATTGATCAAATTCACAAATATTTATTTGGCCAATTGTGCAAAATGAAACCTTCTTCCTCAAGAAGCTGAACTCGATTATTAATAAAATCTCATGGTATTAAATATGCAAACAAGTAGGAAGCTTTTCCTTATGAAGCTAACAATTTAGTGGGAGAGTTAAAATAGAAGCAAGATGAGATTCAAAAATTAGGTAAGAAATAGTATTGGATATTCTTTAATGTACCTTTCAACTCTGGAAGATTTTGTGAAACTCTTTGCCTTGTTAAAATTTTGCTTTGAAAAGTTAAAAAAGTTTCATATAAGCCAGATGCATTTATAAACCACAAGCTAAAGGCTTCAAAGGAAGGAAAAATAAGCTCTGGCTTAGGTGTTTTAATTCTGTAAACTGTAGTACTTTGTCTGAATTTAAATACCAAGTTGGCAAATTTGATTCCCTTCTTATGTACAAAAAGAACCAATTTACATCGCATTGTATTCACTTCTACAGTTGCTTTGAGTCCAGTAACTAGAAATGCTCCGTTTTACCTAAGTATTAACAAAGGAAGGGAAAAAGCCTGTCCAAAACATATTTATGCTGTTCATATGGGCAGGCAGAAATGATGCCATGCTAGGTCTATAGAATACCTGGTAGAAAATTGGGATTTTGATTGCTTATGTTTGATGGGATTTTCAAATTACTTTTAAAAGTAGGTCATAAGTGCTTGTCTGAATTAGACAAAGATTCTCTAGGGATTCCCTGCTGTGTTTTAAGAAATTTCCTTTGGCCCACAGGTGCCTTGTTCCCAGAAAGAAAAGTACCCGTATACAGGCAACAATTTCTATCTTGTCTCCAACATAGCCAAAATGGGGTGGAGGGACAGGATTTGACACTCCCTGGCTATTGTCAAGGGACCAATTAGTATATTCACAGCTAACTTAATGGGATCCTGAGTAACATCATTAAGGGCACAGTAGGCAATAAATGATTATAAAGAACCCTGTGAAATTCCCTAGATATCTATGCCTGGTCTACCTTCCTTATCCAATACCATCTGTGGAGGCACAGATGACCTAGAAATGGAAATTGTCTAACTAATAATTTCTAATTGAAATAAATCTAACTTGAGGCTATACATACTGCTCATTGCATGTTTCTTTTTTTTTTTTTTCATTGCATGTTATATCTTACTTAGCTTATACCTGGGGAATCTAAACTAGTTATTGCTAATCTCTGAAGCTCAGAGATTAATCTATCTAATCTAATCCAATCTATTGGAACTCTGAAGCTCAATGATTAAATTTCATAACACTACTGTGCTAAGTGAAATAGTATTGTAAAATTCAGTTGAGTGGCTCACTCAGTTAAGAACCTGAGTCTTGATCTCAAGGTTGTGAGTTCAGGCTACTTAAAAAAAAAAAAAAAAAATCAGTTGAGGAACAACAATTCTCCCTAGGAAAATTTTGCAACTTCTTGAGAGATGACTCAGGGTGCCAAACTGAGTGAAGTTGTTGTTGAAATGCAGATTCTTGGCCAATTCCCAGACCTACTAAATCAAACCTTTGAGGGCCAGAGCCCAGGAACCTAAATTTTAACAAGTTCCCCAGGGGATTCTTATGCACACTGAGGTTTGAGAACTTTTGCCCTAGGGTATCACCAATCCAAAGCTAAAAATCACTTATTACTACCAAATGTTATAAAATGTTGAACTTCTGGCATGACTTCAACTATAGGAAACTAGCACTTGTTAGTGTTAGAAAAATTCCAGCCACAATTTGACTTTCTCATATTTAGGGGCATGATTCAGCATGTAGCACAGATGCTATACAGCATTGCTACAGAAATCTGCGCATCCTGTACAAAGCTGCAGTAACAGGCTCTATCCCAGTCCCTGCACAGGACTGGTACTACAACTGCTATGTCCCCAAATTAATCACTGTCATTCTCCTTCATCATGATGCTCTCTCATATTCCCAGAAGTACTGATGATGTTAATTTGAGATCACTCATAAAGCCTAGTACACTTTTCCCTTATCAATATTTTGCAATGTATTTTTCTTATATTGTTCTTCTCAGTATATTTACTGACTGACCAGCACAAAAACTTGTTCCTATGGTTGCAAATTTCTTCAACCTCCTAACAGATATTCTGCTTTTAAATAATATTCATAAGTTCATCTGAACTAAGAAACTGACCAAAGAAAAGTGAAGAGGGATGAAATTGGCTCCAACATTCCAAGAGAAAAGCCATGTCATGTCCTCACAGTATGGAGGTTATCCCCTTAGGCCGTAAGATTTCTTTCACCAAATCCAAAATGTAACAAGTAAGATCTTGGGCAGAGAATTTTTGCCTTTTGGATGATATCAGAAATATAAAAGCTTGTAAAACTATTAAAGAATTGGTAATGCAAGAACCTTTTTTATAGAAGTTTCCATGCTTGTTTGTTTTTTTTTTTTTTTAGGAAAAAATAACAGCCGGTATAAACACTTGATGAAAACAACATTTATCTATATAACTAAGCTCATACATACTCTAGAACCTGGAATGTACCTGTTAAAAAATAAAAATTTCAATTGCTGAGTCACTAAAAATCAAACCTCTTTCATAAAATTTGCCCAATCAGACACCATTCAGCCTGGCTCTATAAGTGTCACTTCTGTCACTAAGACAGAAATCTTAAATGGGATGAATCATAACAGCTGGTTTCCACCAACTGTCACTCCACCAGACAGGAAGCTGGTTGTCCATGGGTGTTAGGGTTCAGGCAGCTAAGGCTGGATAGTGGGTCCTATAAAAAAGAGGGCAAGCCCATTTAGGGAACTTCTACAGAGGAGAAGCTTAGAAAATGGTGCTTTTGAAAATATTTCATTGACTGATTGATTAATTTGAGAGAGAGAAAAAGAGAAGGTGGGGAGGGTCAGAAGGAGAGGAAGAGAGAGAATCTTAATGAGGGGTTCAATCTTAAATAGAGACCGGAGATCATGACCTAAACTAAAATCAAGAGTCAGAAGTTTGACTGAGCCACCCAGGTGCCCCAAATTTTTGCATTTTGATTGTGATGTAGAGAAAGCCCTAACTGAATCCCACAGTCCATGGGAGTCTTTTTCAATCCACAGAAGGAATATAAGAAGTATGACTATGGCCTATTCTGAATTTATAATTAGTATATAACTGAATGAAGACAGAAAACATTAAAATTGTTGAGAAGTGATCCATTTGCTTGGAAGAAAGTCTCAAAGGAATTTGACTAGTGTACTGCAGAAGACTGGTTTCTTTCTAGCAAAGATGTTTGAAAGTTAATTCTACTATACAGCTACAATAATGCCATCACGTGATATCATTGAAAAGATAGACACATAGAGCAATAAAGAATAGAGAGTCCAGAAATACAACCACATAAATACTATGATCAGTTAATTTTGACATAGATATCGCAATTCAGTGGAGAAAAGATCATCTTTTGTACATATCCAAATGCAAAAAAAAGGACGTAGACATATACCTCATATCTTACTCCAAGATTAACTCAAAATGGGCCACAGACCTGAATATAAATATAAAACTGTAAAACATTTAGGGAAAACATATGCAAAAATTTTGGTGACTTTTAGCTAGGCAAAATTCTTAGGTATAACACCAAAAGCACTATCCATAAGAAATTGATAAATTGGGACTCCATCAAAATTAAAAATGTTTTCTTTGTCCTATAAAAAGACACATTTTACTCTGTATAAGACATTATAAAAGAATTTAAAATATGCCACAGACTAGAGTAAAACATTCACAAATCACATATCTGACAAAGAACTTCTATAAATATGTGGAATTATATATATATGGAATTTTCAAACCTCAACGATATGAAACAACGAAATGTTTTAAATGGACCAATGATGTGAAAAGACAATTCAGCCAAGAAGATATGAGGAAAGCAAATAAGCACAGGAAAAGATATTCTATATCATTAGTCATGAGGGAAATTCAAATTAAACCACAATATGATACTAATATACACTCTGTAGAATAATTAAAATTAAAAACAAAAAGAATAACAATATGAAGTGCTGGTTAGTATGCAGAGAAACCTGAACTCTCAAATGCAAAATGGTACGGACCCTTTAGGAAAATAATCTGGCAGTTTATTATGAAGTTAAATACACACTCACTATAGGCAGTCAATTCCACTCTTAGGTATTTGCCCAAGAGAAATAAGACTTACATTGACTTCAAAACCATTGTGAATATTTATAGTGGCTTTATGCAGAATCACCAAAAACTGGGTACAATGCAAATGTTTTTCAATCGGTGGCTAAAAACACTGTGGAGCATCCATACGATGAAATATCATTCATCAATAAAAAGGAACAAACTACAGATACACACAACAACATGGATGAATGAATTTCAAATGCATTATGCTAAGTGAAAGAAGCCACACTAAAAACGCTGCATCTGTATGATTCCATTTATGTGACATTCCAGAGAAGCAAAACCCATAAGGATAGAAAACACATCAGTGGTTGTCAGAAGAGTCAAGGAGAAAGGTATGAAGGAGTTTTTCGGCAGTGATAGAACTGCCCTGTTTATCATATACATAAAACAAAAAGAATAAATTTTACTGCATGTAAGTTAAAAATAAATTTTAAAGAGCTTATTCTGAGCTAACACTTGAATATTTTACAGTAAACTTTCAGGGATAATTGTCATTGCATACCAAAAAGGCTCTCAAATTTTCTTTTTTTTTTTTTAAGTTTTTGTTTTGTTTTGTTTTTTGAAAGAGAGCACAGAGGGAGAGGGAAAAGGAGACTCCCCAGTGATCAGAGAGCCTGATGTGAGGCTCAATCCCAGGACCCCGAGATCATGACCTGAGCTAAAGGCAGATGCTTAAATGACTCAGCCACCCAGGTGCCCCCAAATATCTATTTTGAAGTAAATTTCCAATGGCATGTTTCTGTTTTGGCAAATATTCAAAAATAACATCAATCGATCTGTTCAAACCTATATGCTTACAGTGAGTATGTAAAAAAAAGAAAAAAGCTTAACTTTAAAGTCACAAAATAAAAACTTTTTTTTTTTTTTTAAAGGTTCAGGAACCTAAAAATGAGGCAAAAGTACTGATCCAATCAAGATTACATAGGACAGACCTCTTCCTCCCTGCATGATTTGTCAACATTTGACAAAGCTAAATCATGCTGCTTGGCTTTCTATACTATTGAAGTTTAACACAATCCGCTGCCTCCAGTACCGGTATTTTCACCAGAAGTCAGAGTTGTAACAAATCATTAACATTTTGGACAGTTCTTGTCTTTAAGAAATGTATCTTTGTTAGAGACCAATATTCTTTGGCAGGTAAATCATATCATACCTTATACTTTTTACATTTTTTTATGTTGGCTCAGTTGAGAAATATTGAAGAGAAATCATAATTCAAATATCCAGAGCATTTAAGTCACCTAAAATCATTTTACACATAAGAGAAGGGACTTATTCAAGGTAAAATTAGAAGGACAGAATCAGAAACAAAGAGCAACTTGCCTTATTCTCAGTTTTAATGGCCCTGATTTCAAGGTAACAAACACAAACCAAAAACATTTCAGTTAATAAATTATCTTTAAAATTATTTTGCTATGACAACTTAAAGGGGGGCATTATCACTTTAAATACCAATGTACACCCAATGAAATTTATTCAATGAATATGTGGCTACTACCAACAGCAAAGATCTCTTACTAAACTCTTTTTGCACATTATCACTTTAGCTTCACACTTTTCATTATTTCCACTGATGGTTACCCTATTTCAAACCTCCAAATGATACAGAGTTATCTCTGATCATGGTCTTCCTGCTTATCCTCTCCCCAGTAAACTCCTGTTTCCGGTACATTTCAGATCAAAGTGCCTTCAGGCTCCCCCATTACTGACTGCATCACCTACTTTCTGCCATAACATAGTCAATGGACAAAGTGTGCAAGGTCAACACATCTTCATGAGTGTACACTGAATAAATGCAATGCCTAAGAAACAACTGTTAATTTTCCATCCCTTTTTCTCCCACTCCAAAATATTTGAAGGCAAGTGACTGAGAATGATGCCACTATTGGGAACATCTTAGAAATATATACAGGGATACATACATATCTCAGGAATAAAATATTCCTATCAGTAACAGTGGCCCAACATGGTCATGATTCTTAACAGGAAAGAGGTGGACAGCCCTTATGGTGGGTGTGGTTTGGGTAAACTTCCCAGTACTTTCACTTCTCCTCTTCATTCCTCAAAATGTCCCTCAGAAAACTCGTCCAGCTCTAGGAGCCCTACTATTATTTCAATGGGATTGACTCTGAGGCCGAAGGACCACATTTCCAAATGCCTGAACATTTTCACTCATATATTATACCACTACTTCTAACCTAAACTAGCTCCCTTTCTGGTTTCCTTATTTCCTTTTTATACCAATACTATCGACAAGCAAACAAACGTGAGACTAGTACTTATTTTTGATTCCTTATGCTCACTCACTTCTCATACTCAAATAAAGCTGTCAAATCAGTGAACTCTGCCTTCAAAGAGTCTTTCATATCCTTCTCCTCTTCTTTGTTCCCATTATCAATACACTAACACAGGCCTCATTACCTATCACCTCCTAATTCAGCTTCCTCTTTCTGGTATTCCCCCATTTCAATCCATTACCCATACTGCTATCATCTAGTTAATCCTAACATATAGAGTATGTCACTTCCTGGTCAGAAGCCTCCAATGGTTCCCCATTGCTCACAGATAAAAGGCCATAACTCCTTCATCCAATATTGAAAGTTCTCTTCACAATCTGTCTTCAACCTGTCTTTTCTATCTCTGTTACAACTACCTTCATGTGCCCCATAGTCCAGTTAAACCAGATTACAGTCTTTTGCCAAAGTACCTTGTGATAGCAAACTAGTGCTCCTAGGATCCCAAAATTTAGAAAGCTCCAATGCTCTCATTATCACAATTACAAACCTTGGATTTCCTAAAGCTAACTCTTCCATGAAGCTTTTCCCAAATGAGCTGAAATATGTCCTAGCGATCCAGAACTTCCTACACCACTAAACTAGTGCCTGTATAGTACTTCTCATCTAATATCCCTTATCTTCATATCTTGCATTCTGTATTAAACTATACTGATTTGTTTCCAATTCTGTAAGTATTTTAACCTATAAGAGTCATGTTGACTCTTAAATTTCCAAAACTCAACACAATAGTGAAAGCTCCCAAACAGGAGGCCATAACAGATCAAAAGATCAAAGATGATAAGTATGATACTTGATTGAAAACAAAATGCAATCAAGGTAGCTGCAATTCTAATCCTGTAAGTAGAAACACAAAAGCCTTCTGTGTTCATATGTGTGACACATTTATTCTGTATTTTTTGCCATAATATGTTCTAGAAACCAGGTCATAAAATATCATTTTCCCATGGGAAGAATGATGTTATTGGGGATTGTGCTTTTCAACAAAGACTTGTTATCAAATAAATCAGAGATAGGAACAACATGCAATAAAAGTAAGGATAACAACTGTAAATCTTTACAATTTAAAATTATAATATGAGCATTTTCAAATGGGCATCCACATACTATGCATATTTGTTATACCAAGGGTTCCAATATATCACAAATTATCTATGATGATATAAAAATAGCTTTCATAAATCTCACTAAAGTCAATATGCTAGCTATAATAAACCAAAAATGAATTAATCACTTTGTCTTCTTACTATTAGGTTATTTGATACTTGTGTGGGGGTGTGGAGGGGATTCAAATCACTTAGTCTTACTTTCAAGATCAACAACAAAACCAACCCCTAAGCAGCTCAAAATGGTAGAACCAGCCATTTAAAAAAAAAATTAAGATTTTATTTATTCATTTGAGAAAAAGAGAGTGTGAGTAGGGATGGGGTAGAGGAGGAGGGGGAGAGAGAATCTCAAGCAGACTCTGCAACGAGCATGGAGGTGGTACAAGGTTTGATCTCCCAATCCTGAGACCATGGTCTGACCTAAATTCAAGAGTCAGACACTCGGGCAGCCCCGGTGGCACAGCGGTTTAGTGCCGCCTGCAGCCCGGGGTGTGGTCCTGGAGGCCCGGGATCGAGCCACCCAGATGCCCCCGCTTTTCTCTTTAATAATTTTACTGTGACAACCTGAGCATTCAGTATAATTCCTCAGACCTTAGAGCTATGTTCAAAGATAGAAGTGCTAGCTTTGGAAAATAAAATCTTAGATTGGAACAAGCTCTGTCACTTACCAACTGGGTGATACACAGTCTTTGTGAGTCTCAGTTACCTCAAAGGTAAAATCAATACAAAACAAAAGCTACCTCACAGAGTAGAGAGAAAAATCAGAGACAATGTAACTTGGATGCTTTTAAACTGTAAAGTTCCATCAAGAATAAGCTATTACTGGGGCACTTGGCTGGCTCAGTCAATGGAGTGTACAGCTCTTGATCTCGAGGTTGTGAGTTCAAGCTCCACGCTGGGTATAGAGATTGAAAATAAAATCTTTTTAAAAAAGAATAAGCTATTATTATCAATATCGTTCTTAATATTGATGGCATTTGGCTCACCATTAGCATGTTTTTTTTTTTTCATTAGCATGTTTATAAGTGAGAAGCTGAAGAGGTATTTTGTCTCCTCTGGTCTTCCCATGTCCTCAGTTTATTTAAATATATGTGTTCTTTTTTAGTACAAAACAAGACAGAAGTCACCATTAGTACTCTTCCCATTCTCAGAGCTTATTTAACACCTTTCAGGGCACCTTGCATTACAATGAAAAGCCATAAAAATAATTATTATGTGCAAGAAAGGGATACTTTGGTCACTATAGTGTGCAATTCTATGGACAGGACAAGTTTCTCAATCAGCATGGAAGGGAGAACTTTCTTGGCATGCAGGAGAATTCAACCAGAGTCTTTTGCTTTCAAAGAATTGTACAACTTGCCCAAGACTGCTCCTCAAGTAGGGAAAGGCAAACAATAAAGAGGGAAAGAAGGCCAAAGAAGCGTTAGTGAGTACTGAGTATTACCATCTTAGGAAGCCAGAGTTGTGTTTTTGATACATTTGAAAAAATAAACGATAGCTCTACTCACCTAGCCTTCTCTACTCAGCTCCACCAAGAGTAAAGAAGGGATCTGAACTGGAGGGGAGGATGAAAACATGGGTATGGGTGTGTGTGGGGCAGGGGGATACTTTCCTTACTCCCATATCATAATTTTTGAAAAGAATCAGACTGTCCTAAGAGAAAAAAACTTTAGAGACTAAGAGAGTGTAGAGGTGGAAGTCTAGAGTCAGGATAGCTTCCCCAGGATTAGGAAGGGCAAAGGATGCCAATTCCAGGAAGAATGCAAATCAAGTCCACTGTCCTTTCACCATCCCTAGAAAGTGCACACCTGGAGAGAGAGGCTAGATTCAATACCCAAAGCTGCCAGTCTCGGAAAAGTTCCCAGATGTGCTATACCTTCCAAGAAATCATGTAGACTACCACCATGAAATGTTTTGTGCCAAGCAGTACTTAGAAAGTTTCAGCCTCCTTTCTCATAATCTCCATCAGTGCCACTGTCAACCTCACTACCAAACAAACACACAATCTAAATAAAACCAGTATGGGGATCCCTGGGTGGCTCAGTGGTTTAGTGCCTGCCTTCAGCTCAGGATGTGATCCTAGAGTCCCGGGATCGAGTCCTGCATCAGGCTTCCTGCATGGAGCCTGCTTCTCCCTCTGCCTGTGTCTCTCATGAATAAATAAATAAAATCTTAAAAAATAATAATAATAAAACCAGTATGTTTTTTATGTAAGCCCAGTTTCAATTCAGATCACCTGGTTCCTTCTATCTAGATTGCACGCAATCACAAACCATTCCTAAAGAGAAATTCTTGAGCTTCCAGTGGATAATATCAGCAGTGATGGAATAGACCAGACAGTCTTCCTCATATATTCTGGGACCTTTGTAGCACCTCTGGATTTATTGTTCTACCATACAGTGAGATGGCAACCTCAGAGTCAGATTTAGCAAAAATAATAATTATGATGATAACACAATGTGACATTTCTTATACTTAAATGGAGTGAAGTAAATAATAATCACAGGTTTACAATAATTGTTTAGCTTAAAATCTGTGTTTAGGCAATAAATATTTACGTGCTTTCTTGTAGGTATTGCACTTTTATTCTCTATAAATATTCAGTGAATTTCTTTTAAAACTATCAAACTCCCATTTAACTTGTGTCAAAGGAAAGGAGGAGATTTTTTTGCACAGAACTGAAAGTATAATGGTACAAGGTCAAACCCAATGGGGACAGGAGCCATCAGGGAGAGAGAATTCCAGGGAGAAAGAATTTCCATGTGGAAAAAGAATTGCCAGAGAGTTCCTGCTATAACTCTATAAGATTCCGTGTTCTCTTTTCCTAACAGAAGCCAATGCATTATATGAAGACATTAGCAGGACTTTTTTACAGGCAGCTTTTAGAAAAACAAAACTACTAAGACAAGTATAAGACAGAACAGCCTTGTGCACTGGAAATCACTAAAGCAGAGGTTGAGAACTAGAAAGCTGGGGTTAACTCAGGCACAATGAGGTTTTTTATGTCCACAAAATGTTTATGGCAAATTTCAGATAGGATGCCAACAAGTAAAAATCAGAAAGCTCACATAAAATCTGTGATTTCCAGCTTTCTTTAAAAATTAGAAGACTGGACAACACTGGGCCCCTGCATGTTCACCTTGCAACAATCAGCTGGACCAGGAAATTTGCTAAACCCTTTAGACACCCTCAGCTTACCATAGTCCAGAACCTTCAGTCCCTGTGGCACCGTCTGGCCCGTTTCATTTATTTTGAGTACTTAATAGCCCCTGAAGGCATCTGAAAGCTCCAAAGGAGAAGTGAAAAATGGTCATTATATACATGGCAACCAGGAATAAGGGGTGGCACACCATTTGAAGACCAGCAAAGACAGATGTTCACAGTCCTTTGCCCATTTTGTACACTAGATATCACAAATGGAGCAGACCCTATGTCAGTCTATTTTGCCTTTTCCTTGTGCTGAATTTTCACATAAGACTTATTTCTTCTCATTTATTAATTCCAAAAGACTATTTAATGTATATAGTGACTAGAAGAGTAAGTCTCAATTAGAGACTTACCTCTCCTGGTTGTAATAGGTTAAACAGGTTGCTTTTGAATGAACAATGCCTCAGTTTACTCACTCATAAAATGAATGGGTTCAGCTAGCATAATCATTCTGATCATTTCAGTTGGCCTCTCCCCATCTATACCACCTCTACTTATCTAAAATCCACTCAGCCCTCCAGAGATATTCAAGTCCAACCGCCTCTACAAAACCTGTCCAGACTTCTCTTTTTTCTTAAATTTTTGAGCTAATCACCACTAATCCCCAAACTAGCATTTTCTAGTTCTCTAACTGCTCTGCTTAGAGTCCTTTGGTTCATTTGCCATAATCCTACAGAACATTCCTTTAAATAAGAGACTACACAGTTTAATTTTATTTATTTATTTATTTTTTAAAGATCTCATTTATTTATTAATGATAGTCACACACACAGAGAGAGAGGCAGAGACACAGAGGGAGAAGCAGGCTTCATGCAGGGAGCCCGATGTGGGACTCGATCCCGGGTCTCCAGGATGGAGCCCTGGGCCAAAGGCAGGCGCCAAACCGCTGCGCCACCCAGGGATCCCCACAGTTTAATTTTAAAATCCACAGCATTTTACACTTAATTGGCATTCAATAATTGTTATTTACTCTGAATGATACAGAAAATATCTCTAAACTGTAAAACTTCCCAAAAAGCAACTTTCATCAGATCCCTCCACACGAATTACCCGCATGAGCATCACAACTTGCTCATCTGATTCAGGTGGGCCTGAGACACGCACTACTAGAGGACTGTACTACTTTGCACCTGATCATTGCTTCCTTCCTCAGCTGAAAAGCTCAAAAGAAGAAAACTATAAACAAACAATAACTCACTATAATAAGATATTGCCCAGTGAAGGATTGTTACTCACTGAAATAGCACCTGAGAAATTTTCCCCACCACAATTAAGAAAATCAACTACTACTAAGGTGCTGGTCATACATAAAGTCATATTTTTCCCAAAAAGGGCAGTGACAAACCATCCTTGATCCTCTCCCATTCCTTGGGTGTCATCACAAGGCCTGAGTAACAGGAGACCAACGTGACATGTGGGCGGGGATTTTACCCACTTTCACCAGAAAAGTAATGAGATACAGCTTCTGCTTGTTCTGGTCAGATGCCTCCTCCCCCCACCACACACACACACACCAAAATAATTAGGGTCTTAGCTATGCGGTCAGTCCTTCTCTATTAAAGTAGAGCAAACATGAGAAAAGATTAATTCAAGGAAGACATTTTTTGTGACTACTGTTGGCCCGGCGGGATCGAGGGGGACCGGGGGGCACCAACAATATGGCGGCGGACCCTCCATCTTGTCACCCCCGCCTCAGGACTTTCCCGCCACCAGCGGACCCGGAGGACATGTCATCATGGGAAAATGGGAGCTAGCAGGAGACGGAACCGCACCTTACCCAGGCCCCATATAAGGGCATGGGCAGTTATCGCCCCATACCGACTCCGCCAGTAATACGATTCCGCCAGTAATCCGCCCCAAAACCTATCACCCCACACAGACACAACCCCTTACCCTCCCTTAAAAAGCCCGCATTTAGGGCGGGGGGGATGGGGGTGGGGATGGGCCTCAGCGCTTTAGCGCCGCCTTCGGCCCAGGGCCTGATCCTGGAGCCCCAGAATCGAGTCCTGCATCCGGCCCCATGCATGGAGCCTACCTCTCTGTGTCTCTCATGAATAAATAAAAAAATAAAAAAATCTTTAAAAATAAATATAAAGCCCGACTTCCCCTGTCTCACCCCCTTGCGGCCCGGTACCTCACCCGACAGCGCATCCATTAAAAGCCTGCCTCGGGCAGGGCAGCCAGGTGGCTGGGGGGTTTGGCGCCGCCTTCAGCCCAGGGCGTGACCTGGAGTCCCGGGATCGAGGCCCACGTCGGGCTCCCTGCATGGAGCCTGCTTCTCCCTCTGCCTGTGTCTCTGCCTCTGTTTCTCATAAATAAATAAAACATTAAAAAAAAAAAAAGCCTGCCTCCACCGACTTTTGCCTGGCCTATTTCTTTTCTTTTCTTTTCTTTTCTTTTTTTTTGGCCTATTTCATTTCACTACCAACCCGATCAAACCTGACAATTAACCTTAATTTCTTTCGTCAATGCATTTAAGGTAATTTACACTCTAGTCAACGGAATTGACACGTGTTAATCACGTCTTAACAGCTAGCAAATTCCAGTGGATGCAAATTGTCAACTTAAAAAAATGCTCTCCTGTGATGTAACCAGCAGCTAATACAGATGTTTCCACGTACCCCATATTCCATGGACGGAGAATTAGTTCTATAATTCCTATTACACACATTCGATGCTCGCGGGGCAGAATCAAGAGGCGGTGTATCTGTAGGATGGGGAAGGGATTGATTCAGGGCAGGGGGGGGGATTGAATCGTTAAAAAAAAACTCCCACTTGGATCTTTGGGGAAAATCTCAGCCCCACCCAATTTTAAAGGATGGGCACTACCAATTTAAAAAAAATGGCCTTTCCATTTTTCTAGGGAATCCCTATAAAACGCAGCAAGGGTTTCAATCTGGGGGAAACAATTTTTTTTTTTTTTTTTTTTACACACTGCCTTGTAACGGTTTTGATCCTTCCAATGGTTTATTTCTCCCTGGCGTTTTGCATCACCTGGTTAATTCGTCCTCCCCGACAGGAAGCCTGTCTGGCCACGCAAGCACCGCCTGAAGGGGGCTCCCGACGAGGCTCGGGGCTTAGCCACGCCTGCCGGGCCCGCACGCCCTCGCCCCCTCCGCGGAGCCTCGGAGCTGGGCCTTCCCACATCCATGTCAAGTGAAGTGAGCAGAGCTCAAGCAGAAACCGAAGAACGACAGGTGTCGACGTTTCTCTGAATTTAGGTCAATCCCAGTTCTACTCTCAAATGGTCCTCGGAAAGGATCATACTCCACACATCCCATAAAAAGACCCAACTCTGGCCCTGGGGCGAGCCCCGGAGCAACGGGATTTGTCCCTCTGCGGTCAGAGCCAGGCACACAGTGGGAAAGACCTAGAAGTTCACATTTTCCATCGCGCCGTGCCCGGCACAGCAAAGGCACGTCCGCCTTGGGTGCTGTACCTCAGGGGCTCCCCGTGTTCCAGCGCAGCCCCCAAAGCCTAGGGGCGGCTCGCTAATTTCAAGGTTCGGGTGAAACGCCCAAGAATGGCGTGCTCCCCAGTGTCACCGGCCCTCCAACACTAAACGGAGTTTGGAGAAGATGCTCTCCAGGGACTCCGCCTACCTCGCCCTGCCTCACACGCACACACCGAGCTCCACAAGCGTCCGCGACCGTCGGGGGACGAAGGGCTTACTTGGTCACACTCTGGGGGGTGGGGGGTGGGGGTGTCCTCCTCTCCAGGCGCCAGCGGGGCAGGAAGACTCCCCTACTCCCCCGGGTCTCCACTACTCTCCCCCCAGGGGGCGGGGCTCCGAGTCCAGGTTACCAGGCCAGGCCACCTGGACACCCAATTAGCCGGGGCGCCCCCGGGCCAGCCTGGCCAATCGCGGCTCGCGAGCCCAGACGACCACGCGTGACGTCAGATGTGATTAAGTTGGCGCGTCACCTCGACGTCAGCCTCTCTCACCTCGGACGTCCCGTCCCGGGAGCGAAACTCCGGCGACTTTGGGCCCCGCCCCCGGGAGGGTGGAGGGCGGCCAATGAAGGCGGTCCCGAGGGGGAGCGCGGCCAATGGGACGGGCCCGGGGGCGGGGCCAGCGCCCGGGGGCGGGGCCGCCGGCGGCGGTGGCAGCCCGAGGTCTGGCTGCGCGCAGTATATGATAGTACGTCAGCAGCGGGATGGCCGTAGCTGTGGCGGCGGCTGCAGGAGCCCAGGCAGCCGCGGCCGCAGTGGAGGCTGAAGCCCGAGCGGCGTCGGCGCCGGCACCCCGGGGAGTTTAAGATGGCGGCGGGGGGGGCGGCGGGCCTGCGGGAGGAGCAGCGCTACGGGCTGTCGTGCGGGCGGCTGGGACAGGACAACATCACGGTGCTGCATGTGAAGCTCACCGAGACGGCGATCCGCGCGCTGGAGACCTACCAGGGCCGCAAGGTGAGCGGGCCGGCCGGGGCGCCCGCGCCTCCCGGGGCTCGGGGCCGCCGAGCCGTGGCTCCCGGCGCTCCCGGCGCTCCCGGCGGCGGCGGCGAGGCCGGCAGGGCAGGGCCGGGCAGGGCCGGGCAGGGTCGCTGACGCCGCCGTCCCGGGCCGGCCGGGCGCCGGGGCGTCGGGAGGCGGGCGGGCGGGCGGGCGGCCCCTGGCGGCAGGGCCGAGGCAGCCGCAGCGCAGCCCTGGCCCGGCCGCGCCGCCGCTGCGGGACTTTCCGACGGCGCCCGCGGGTTTCCTGGCGCTGCGCGTCCCGGGGCGGGAGGGGAGCCCTCGAGAGCCGGCGGAGATGACTCCGCGCTCTGGGACGGAGGGGGGAGGGGGAGGGGGAGGGGGGGAGGAGGCCCCGGCAGCCCCGCGCGCGGAGGCGGGACGCACCTTGCGCTCCCAGGACTTGGGGCCGCAGGTACAGCGCCGGGCGGGGGGCACGCCTTGTACCCGCAGAAACTCGGGGACCCCGGAGAGGGACCAGCACCGTGCCCCGGAGAACCACACACACACCCCGCGCTCCCTCCGCGGAGGCTCCTCGGACCCAGACACCGGCTGTGTCTGGGGCTCACGCCCGCCCGGCGCGAGGGATGAGGACGGGGGGTGGGGGATGGGTCCGCGGCGTGCGGGGCAGAGCCCCGGGTCTCGGCCTCCCGTGCACCCCGCGTCCCCGTGCCCCCCGCGTACGCCTAACACGGCTCCAGGACGGCCGGGGCTCCTAGAGACGCACGCGTGCCGCCGCCGCCGCCGCCGGAGGACAAACCGTAGAAACGCGTCTGCTCGTTGGGGGAGGGAAAAAAAAATCGTGGCATTTAACAAGCGGGGGGGGGGGAGGGTAGGGAGAGACCCGAGAAGACACGCCACGACCCAGTGTGCCTGGGGAAGCCGCTTACGGACACGAAGCGTATGGATGTATAAAGCGGAGGGATAGAGACCCGACCCGATGAGAGATCGGTAACGTTTACAACTGAGAGGAGGGACAGTCGGAGGGGAGGAAAAAAACAAAAACCAAAACAAGACAAAACAAAAACCACCCCACGGGGCACACTGACAGTCCAGTCCATACCGAGACAACATGCTGCAGTTGACTGAAACAGGCACAGAGGGACACCCAGACGCAGACTCACATAGTTATTCAGATAAAAAGTGGAGAACGGAATTAACATCTGTTGAGCTCCCACTAGTGCCAGGTACTTTAAATGCATAGAAGGAAGACGGCTTTGGAAGCAGAGCTGCCGGAGAGGTGTGAAACCTGGTGGTTTTCCGTGGGAGCTTGTGAAGCTGGGTGAAGGGAGTCTCCTCTTGCGAGAGGCCCCCTGCGCGCAGAGGGAGGCACATGGACTCCTGAGGGTGTGAGGTGTACATACAAGAGGCGCGCAGAGGTGAACTTGCTCAGGAGGGCACTCATAGAATTGAGTGGGGACGTATGTTATCCACCAGAAAAGTGTAAGGTGGAAAACACTCAGACTTGGGGGGAGAGGGAGGCGTTCGTGCACAGGGGCGGGGGGGGGAAGTACCTTCAGACACACTGAGAAATCCAGGCAAGAAGCCTCTTTTGGGGCTGGGGAGTGCATGTGCACCCGGTAATAGGAACGCAAGGAAATAGAAATACAAAACTGCGTATGTCAGTAACTGCTCCCAGACAGGTACACCTGCCGGGGAGAGATCAGGACCAGCATGGAGTGGGAGGCCCATATGGGGGAGGCCAGATAGGCAAGCAGAAGGACAGACGCAGACAATGGAGAGAAACTCAGCCCTGCAAGATGGAGAGATAAGCTTGCCAGTTCCAAAGGGAGGGCGTGGGAAGGAATGACACTGGGAAGAAGGTAGGTCAGGGTTGTGAAGAGAAAGACACACAGGCTGAAGAGGAAGAAGCCAGCAGGAGAAGGCCAACTTGCAGTCAGAGACGGACAGACACATGGAAGGTAGGGAGATTCATCTCTGGGGACAATAGGTCACCAACCACCTTGAGAGGACAAAAGGCAAACTGTACAGTTGATTACAGCAAAATTGACAGACGCTCTACACTTGGCAGGGAAGAGGTCATTGAGGAGACCCGTAATGGGAAGAGATGGTGCCTGTGGAAAGTGAGGTGCCAGGAGCATCCAGTGCTCAATGATCCAGGCTGAGGCCCACAAAGGAGATAATTGTTTTTCTACCTTTGTATCTGCCTTCTACATTTTAGTGCGATATGCTTGGGATTAAGGTTAAAATACTTTGACTCCAAAAGTCCTCACGTTTATATGCCAGTACTTTCCAAGAAACAGAAGATCAAAAATTCTCCCTCAACCCACCACTTAGTTCTTGATTCTTTTTCTTTTTATTTTTTATAGTCAAAGGTACTGAAGTCAGTGGGTTTGGGGGTTTGTTTTGTTGGTTTTTTTTTTTTTTTTTTTTTGTCCTAACTACTTCTTTGCTGATTAATGTCATTACTATATTTTTCCATCTCTGTGCATGCAAATTAACGAGTCTGGTCACTGCGTATTGAAGCAGAGAAGAGAAAGGGAGAAGACTTTTCCAAGTCCTTCTACCTTTCTGAGGGAGGAGCCAGGTAGACAGAATTAGTCCTGGCATTCCTTTTCTCCTTAAAAGCTGGTGGCAGAAGCAGTGACATAAAAAGAAGAGAAAGAAGAAATAAACCGACTGGGCTTTTGCAATTGGACACTGCTTTGTTTCTGACTTAACCAGCTTCTGACCACAGGCCTCACTGTCATTTCAGCTACAAAATACTTTTTTTAAGGGTCTTGGAAAAAGCGGGAATCGGGGTGAGAATATTAATCCCAGGTGGTTGAGAAGTGGGAAGAGGCTGTAGGAAAAGAAATGAGGGACCTTTCAGGGGCCTGCAGTGTTCATACTTACTCTAGTGTGTTCAGCTAAGTCTCCTACAGATGTGTTCTCCGTGACCTTCCTCCTGGCTCAGGCCAGACCAGGGCTCTCCCATCATGGAATTGCGAGCAGTAAGCATCTGCCTAAGCTTTTATCTTCCAATAGGAAGATAACTTGCTTGGTTTTTTTTATACCTTACGCTCTTATCAGAAGTAGGACCCAGGACTTGAAATTGTAGCAGCTGTTTAGAAATATGTTGGCACATATTGGCCAAATGGGAAGAAGTTTCTGGTGGTCAAGCCTATTCCCTCTTGAGGAAAAATGGCTTTATTTTGGGGGGGGGGGGGGCGCTAATATTCCTAGAAAACTGTCCCCACCATTCCTGTGCTCAGATGGGAAGGTTGATGCTTGACAGGTGGCCTTCAACTGACTTTGGCCTGTGCAAAGTTATGACTATTATTCCTCATATTTGGATGACTTTCTAAGAGCCAGAAATTTCAACAGTTTCCTAAATTATGCATCAGAAAGTTATTTTTACTCAGATTACTTTGCCCACTAGATTTACTCTTCTAAATTAATCCGCTTGACCTAAGATTTCAGGGAGGTAAACTCGGGGATTTTAGTAGACTATGATTTAAGCAGAATGCAAAAGTTCTTTAGATATAATTAATTTAACTAGTATATGAGGTTATTATGGTACACAGAAACAGAATCTTCATTTGGAAACAATTCCTCACTGTTTCAAAAGACAATCAAATCTAATTGACCATCATTATTCAAGTTTTCTATTTTTAGAGAAACAAAAAATGCTATCTTGAGACTCTTTCAACACAGGGTTTAGGGGTAGGGGAGAGAGGAGAAATTGTGAGTCCAAGAATGGGAGTTAGAATTGGAGTAAGTATCTCCTAAAAGTTGTTTTCCACTCAATATGAATGCGGAAACAGTTTCAAATTGATCGTATATTAAAAAGTGTTAAATGGAAAGTAAATTTAGGCATAATAATACAGATATCTAGGATATATTACAAAGCTACTTTTTTTTTTTTTTTTGAACTGTAGACAGGTTATTTTAAATGAGAGGAAAGTTGCTAAATAAAGTTACAAATTACAACTTTATATTCATCCTAAATTGATGTTTGTGATTGCGTGGTCTGTATAAGCGCTGCATACTTTAAGTGAATGTATATTACTATAATTACATATTTCTTCCAAATGTATCCTAAAACTGTATTTAAAATTAAAGCTCTTGATTCTACAATATATTTTAGCTAATTCAGTAATGTGTAGCTGGCTTATTCTGACGTTTATAGTAAGAAAAAATATCAAACTGTTATCAAATTCTGTCGTTGCTGAGCCTGTCAAATTATTTTTTTTTTAATATTTAGTCTGTTTCGAAGATGGTGGCTCAAATAATATCATCATGTTTACCTATTACATAAAAACCCTTGCATAGGTGTGTTTGGCAGGGACTTTACATTACCCATGCCTAAAATCAGAAAGCGGATGTGTTTAAGAAGGTGTCTGTTATATTCTCTTGGCAACTCTAATTATTGGCTTTAAATGAATTTTCCTTCTTTGATAAGTGTCTTCTAGGAAAATGATAGTGTTTTGAAAATTTGTACAAATACACTTACATTTAATTTTGCATGAAAAACTCTCAGTATTGCCCCATATTGTTATTTCCAATCAAAGCATAATCTCCAAAGTTACTGCCCTTCACAATAGCTCCGTTTGTATGTTACTTGATCTTTTAAAATCACTGATTCCACAAGTCATGAGGCAGGTGATTTCCTCTTAACTGGTCTTTCTACCAGGTGAACTTTTTAGCATTTGATTTTATATTTATGGTTTAAGGCATAGAAAAGACTCCTACCTTAAACTTTTCTCATCTCCCATTTTTCTGCCTGTCCTCAAACAATTTTGAGTGTGTATGTGTTCAATAATCTGCATTATAAATATAGAAGACCCTGTTCTTAAGGCATTACTTGAGGATCCAGACCTGCCAGGACAGAATTGCCACTGCCATAGGACATGTTTATTAACCAAAACAAAGAGGTTTGCATCATCACATTGTTTTTCTTGCACTTTTTAATTGTTGCCAGGTTTAAGTTTAAAACATTAATCTTACTGACTTCTACCTTAGACCCATCTTCAGGCTGAACTTGATTTTACATGCTTTTTATTGAGTAAAGTCAAATTTGTATCTCGTATTGCAGTTAAGTGTTTGAAATTTTTATTCAAATGATCAGGTGCTCAGTGCAAAGAAGAGTGCTCCTCCCAGAGAAAAGCAGTAGCCAGATTGCCTAAAAAGATAGACAGGGAACTTTGGCACCCGAATTGGAAGGAGAAGGAAAGAACATATGTGAAGGATTGGAACATGTTCAAGAAAAGAGTTTAAAAGGAAAGGGGCGTAGAATTCTTGGAATGATTTACAGGAAAGCTTATGGAAGACAATCACCAGATCCAGCCTTTCCATTTGCTCCATTTGCACTTGTAAAAAAAAAAAAAAAAAATCATGAAGGCAGTGCTCATAGTGCTTACTAGGTAAGTTGTGATAAAGCCCACAGAGGAAAATTAGAATTTCAGCTGAACCAATCCTGGGTCATTTTTAACAATTTGCAGTGACCATAGAGAGGCTCAGGAGCCTGGCACCAGAGTCCAGGTCAGGTATTTGCCCACTGGGCCAAATGTATTTGGAGTATTTGAAAAGATGTCCCTGAAATGTGATGATCTGGGCATTTGTACATTTAAGATCAGCTAAGTTTTAGAATAAAGAAAACGATGTGTATATTACCCCACATTTGACTGTCTTGCATATCTCAGTTCCATACTACATTTCCATGACTTAATGCAAAAATGTAGAAAAGCAGGTCTGGAGTAGAACACGGTAATTAATGGCCATATTTCCAGAGCCAAATTGAAACTTAAAAAAAAAAAAAAAAAAAAAAGACATAACTCAGCTCAAATTTACCAAGGAAAATTGCTTTCTTTTCTTTTGCTCCCACCCTCTCTTTCTTCCTACCTATCTATAATTTCTGTCATGGCATTATAGCCTTTGAGAGTCCTGTTAAATATTTAGGAAAAACGGGTTTAAGAGCCTTCACTAATACTTTGCCAACAAAAGCCAAAGCTAGCATTTCCGTGGCTGGCAGTTTAATATAGGCTATAAGAAGAGAGAATCTTATAATTAATTAGGCTGCCTGCTCCTTAAAATTCATGAGTCAAATTAGCACCCGGAATTGAACTCTATAGTCAGAGCATTTGGCTGATGGTTTTATAGTAACTAGTTAGACAAATGGTATAAATGTCCTTTCTTATTGGGGATCCTATATATTATTGGTCTAAAAAGCATCCTCAGGTCTTAAAGGATATTTGCAAGATTTTAGCAGGCAAGGACTAGGTGGGGGACTACAATTCCAGCAGAGGGAAGGACAGCGTTAGAAAAGTTACAGCAGGGTCTGAGGAATTCCAAGGAATACCATATTCTACTTAACCTGAAGTTAATATAGGCGAAAAATATAGTTGAATTTAAGAGAGGAAAGGGAAATTACAGAAGGTTAAATTTTATTCTGTCAACACTGGGAAGACACTGAATAGAAATATAAAGTGATTTGTGCTGTATTTTAGGATTATCCTGGCCTCAGTGTTGCATGATAAATAGAACATGAATCTGGAAGGAAGTAGACAAGTTAGGATGAAGTATGTGCTCCAGGCCAGAGTAAACTAGGATGCTTATGGAAGACATTAGAGATGAATACAGTCTATAGACTTTAACAGGTTTTAAAGGAATAAGATTGAATTGAGATTTCTAGCCCTCAGGACTACAGGTATTCTTGGTAGAAAAAGGAGAAATCAGAAGTAGTTGGGAGAGTGGGGTGGGCACAGAGAAGATGAGTACCATTTTAGTAAATGTTTAATCTTTTGTTTGGTGACCAAGAGACTTAGATTTGATTAGGTGTTTTATATTTAAGAAGTATATTTGGGAGTCTGACACTAGACTAGAACAGTGCTAAATTGTTCACATATCCTATAAACTTTGACATTAGAATGGAAATTTGGGGGATTGGTGATATTTGGGAGGAAGCTGAAATTATTAAGTGGGAGAAATTTTTGGTTTTGAGCAGAGATTTTTTTATATTTTCATAGATTTTATTTAATAACCTCTATAAATTGCACTTAAGACCATCATCAAGCACAGATAATGTGAAAATATAATTTGATTATAACATGAAGATCAGACCTGTGTTTCCTGTCCCTAGTGACTAGAAACATTAAGTAACACTGTATAAAGTACCTGAATTTACATTTCCAACATCATTTTGAAATTATTTTGGAGGCCTTGAAGGAGGCAATGTCTTCACTTCCCCTTTACCTCCATTTCTGTTTTGGTGTTTTGATTTTCTTTTTTGTTGTTAGTTTCATTGGGAAAAATTAAACAAAAAAATGTGACTTCATAAAGTTTTGGTTATACATATACATTTTAATGGACATTTTAAGGTATGGTTGCATGGTCCTTGGAGATAATCTTGTCTAGAAGAATTTCCACTTATTCAAAGGTGAAGCCAGGCTTAAATTTACTGATAAGATTCACTGAGATGTTTAAGGATCTAGATATGTTTACCTAGAAACTTAAGTGTTGGCATGTTTAAAAATAACTTAGTATCATTGCTTTTGATTTCCATTATCAGAAATCATGATGCCTCAGAACCAGAAAACATATACTTGTAGTAGAAACTCAATTGAGTATCTTAAGATTTTTTTTTAAGATTAAGAGGTAAGAGTCAGAATTATAACTGCCAAATATTCATTTATTCATTTAGCAAACAGTAATTTTCTGGCACGTGCCAGGCATAGAACTATGCACTAGAGATAAAAAGCTGAGTAAGTCCTGGATGGTCCCTGCCATCAAGAAAGTGCTTGTGCTTTAATACAAACAGGCAGATCTGTGAACAATTACAGTAAAGTCTTCGTTCAAGGGTACACCTAAAGAGAGAAGGATTATGTTTTAAGGATGTGTTTGAAAAGCAGTGTCTACTTCTTTACCTCCCATCCTCTGCTCAAGTCACTCTAGGTTGTCTCTGTCACACCTCTTGAGATTGCACCTGACTAGGTCCCTTCATTGGTCCTCTCTCTGTTCCTCCCTTACCTGACCTCAGCAGCATTCCAATCTGTTAACCACTGCTTCCTGTTACGGAAACAGTTGGCTGATTTTCTTCCTATGTCTCTGCCCATTCTTTTTCAGTCTCCTCTGCTGACCATCTTTTTTTGACTGGTCTTTGAATGTTAGAGATCCCAGCTCCCTTCTCTAGCTATTCATTCTCTCCAGTTGAACTCATTTAGTTTTATGGATTTAAATGTCATCTATATGTTAATGACTTCCAAATATTGATCTCCAGCTCTGACCTTCCTCTAGCTCCTGGCACTTTTTTTTCCAACACTTCATCATCTTATCAAAGTTTAACAGGCATCTCAGTCTTAACAAATCCAAACACAGTTCTTGATTTCACTCCTCAAACCTACATCTTCAGAAGTGTTCCCCATCTCAGTAATTGGCAGCACCTGTCACCAGTTGTGTAGTAACTGGCTAGTAATTCTTGATTTGTCTCATTTCTTGACTTACTGATCTATCAACAAGTCCTGTGAATCTCCAAATATCCAAAATCTAACCCCATCCTTCACAGATATTTCAGTCCCAGCCACCATTCTCTCTCAAGGACTTCCATGGACTTGCAACTAGCCTCTAAACTTCCATTCTTAACCACATAGTGCGTGCTCTACACAGCAGCCAGTGATCTTTTTAAAACATTAGGTATGATCATGCAGGTTCCTGGTTTCGAGCCTTCTTATGACTCCGTTTGTTTAAAAAAAAAAAAAAGGATTGTATTTATTTATTTATTTATTTATTTATTTATTTATTTATTTATTTATTTATGAGAGACACAGGTGGGGGGGGTGGGGGGAGAGAGAGACACAGGCAGACGGAGAAGCAGGCTCCATGCAGGGAGCCTGATGTGGGACCAGATCCTGAGACTGCGGATCACGCCCTGAGCCAGGGGCAGATGCTCAACTGCTGAGCCACCCAGGCGTCCCTGTAAACATATTTTAGATGGTTTATTTTATAAATTTCTTTACTTTAAAAATAAATCTTCCATTCCAAGTTCCTTTTACTGTTTCTCCTTGTGTTCTAGAGACCATGATCCCAAGAAAGAAATCTTCATTTGCATTTATAGTCAGATTTGACATGTGAGCTTTTTATATAGTCACAAAGCCTACATTAAGCTTTCTCAGAAAAGAAAAAAAAAGATGGGATATTAGGCTTCAAGTATTGTTGTTTTAACAAGCCTGGGTCACAGCAACTAAAGTAAATATATAAATATATATATATATATATATATATATATATATATTTTTTTTTTTTTTTTTTTTTTGCCTCATCAGATAGCTACAGTTTTTCAGAAGCTATCATTCAAAACAAGGATTATATTAAATCAGATTTTAACCTTTTCTCACTATTGTTTTGGGAATCCTTTTATATTTCATTCTTTTCTGTGTACTCTATGACTCAAGAGACTAGGAGTCTTTTCTATGCTATAATGACTAGAAAGACATTATTCTTTATTGCACATTCACTTTAATCTGGTTCTTCCAAATTTGTAGAGAAGTTTCTTATATGTGTGGTTGGATTGACTAATGAAGCAAAGTACTAGATTTTGTGAAGCCTAGTGACTCTTCTTTGGCATTTAATAAAATATTGGGGCAAAGAAGGAGATACTGTTTAAGGTAGCTTTGATTATCATTTATCAATAACTTTTGCATGCATGCTATCATTCTAAACATTACTTTAGAATGTAGCTAGCTTTTGACTAGGGCTAAATATATTTGATTTCTCTAGGAGCAAGTGTCTGATTTCCTGCACTATTTCCTGCTTTTGCTCCAGTTTATTTTCTGCCTCTTCTCTCCCTACCTAGATAGGTTTTAATTACACTGGTTAAAATATAATTATTAAGTGGTCTTTGGTTTCTCAGGTTAAGTTTTTAAAAACAATAAAATGACTTTCTAAACTAGAAAAAAAAACACAACCACAAGTTCTTAAAATCTTTTAAGAAAGATGATTTTTATACAAATTGTATCCCAAGGAAACTCATAAATACTTTTTATTATTTGTGTAAGTGACGACAAATTCAAGTACCTGATAGTATCCTTAAACTGTAGTGCAAAACAAAAAAAGCTGTCAGTGCTTATCAGTTCTTATGAATTCTTAATTTTCTTACTTTCAGATGTTTCACATTTTCTATAACCATTGTTAAAGAGTGGCAGGAGAGGCTAGCTTTGTAAAGTGGTGGTTAAGACCACGTTTCTTAAAAAAAAAAAAAAAAAAAAAACACCACATTTCTTAAATTGAGACTGGGTTTGAGTCCCAGGCTACTTACTAGCTGTATAACCTTTGGTAATTCCTGGGGCTTAGCAGAGAATTGAAATCACAAAGGTGATCTCAGAATTCCTGGAGGTGATAGTAAGAATGATTATAGTGCCTGACATGTTTTAAGCATTCAGTAAATAGTAACTAAGTAGTGAGAAGCAATTCCACTTAAAGCAGTCACTTGACCCATTACCATTTCTAGAAAGTTTTCTGGGTTTTGGCAAAGTTCCAAAATTATATTTGACTTGGGAAATTTTTTTGCACTATCTTGATCATGACTTAGAATGCAACTTAGGCATTCAGGTAAATACTAACTACTTAATAAATGCCTATTGATTGATTAAATAATTGAAGTTAACTTTGAGTTGACTCAGAGTTCCATGATGGGCTCAGAAGAAAAGCTAAAGATGTATCGAGTATGTATCTAATCTAAGAGAATGAAGTTAGATCTCTATAATGTGTTTCTTAAGAGACTCTTTTCTAGGCCCAGAATGCTGTTTGTTGTGTTTGTATATTCATAAAACCAGTGGTGGTTGGTAAAGTAAAAGTAAATCATATATTTAATTTGTCTACATAGATAAGTAATATGTAAATATTCAAGAGATAGTTATAACAACTTTCATAGAATAAGTAACTTTCTTTTATTCAACCCCAGAAAGCCTTAACTCTGCTCCTTCTCTTCTACTATCATGTCAGAAATTATTACTCAGCAAAATTGAGATTACTTAGTAACATTACTTAGTAAATTACTTTTATAGTCCTGATACATTGTGAGGAATAGTTTCTGGAAATAAATGGACATAGATTTATTTGGTCATAGAGCAATTTTTGTTGCAGTAGAATTGACTTGTAATGGCAAATGTGAAAAGTGTAATGACACTTTTGAGCATTTTAGTATTGCCCACACTTCTATGCTTAAGAATGTCTTATATTTCCTAAGAGATCAGAGAGTTAATTCAAGGAACTCTAATAACAGTGAAACAACTAAGAGTTGAACAGAACCTTTTGACTACAAAACACCACCTTTATCAGGTTGTTGAAGCATTTGTCAAAAGGAGTTTCCCTAGTCAGTTTCATTCAGTCTGTGCTGTGTTTCTTGCTGGTTGAAGATACTAGATCACTATCTTACTTAGAGCTCAACTACTATTCAGTTAAACTCTAGAGTTACTTGATCTTCAAAGGAGCTATTTGGTGCAATATTTAATTAAAGCTAAAAATCAAAATTTGAAGCCCTTGTTGAAACTCAGTTGTAATAGGAATGTACTTAGTAAGTCAAACATTTATTTTAAAATAGAGGTCCTTATCACCTGTAATTACATTATCTTTTAGAATTGAATTAAATATATATATATGATCAGTTGGCGTCATGTTTAGACTAAAGAACATTTAGACAAAGAGCTAACATGCATGAAACATTTGCTCATATTGGTATTGACTTTCAGAATTCCTGGTAGCTATCCCATTAACACAGTGGTCAGATGCATAATAAGTGGTATAGAGTTCTAGCTGTCTCTTGTGCATTTTTAAAGCATTCTAGAACTAGTAACATCTTCTTGTCTAAAATTGGGATTAAAATCAATGAAGGATTGGACTTTCATGTATTTTTCTCTTCTGGGTTGTCAGATAAAGGAGTTTTTTAGTAACAGTGATCTTAGTATGTATGTCCTATTTGGCTAAGCATGCATAACTATTTCATAGAGAGGGTTTTATTACTTTTTAAATGAAGAATGATAACATATTTATACATATTCCTTATACATGGTCCTTAAAGCAAAAAAAAAAAAAAAAAGTTATTGTTTAGTTTTTATTTAATCAGAAACTGAAGCCTGGAAATTGTAATCATTTTTTGAAATTCATTTTCCTTGGAAACAAAATGCTCCCCCACTCCCCCAAAAAAGAAAAAGAAACAAAATGCCAGAATTGAATGAGCATTTAAGGACCTTTAAATGTCCAGCACTGTGAGGTAACCTGTTACAGAGGCAAGAAAGGAAAGTGTTCTGTGTTTAGGACTTCGGGAGCTGGCTTTCAAGTCCGGCTTTCAAGTCCAGCTTTCCTAATCACTAGTTTGGTGTTCCTCCACAATACCCTTTACCTGTTAGAGACTCATTTATCTCCCTCTGAAATGGGCGATAATGATGCCTTCCTACCATCCAGGACTGGTTTTAGGAGGCTCACTAGAGACAATGGATATAAAAATGCCCTGTACATTACAAAACTATGTAAACAAAAATGATCATTTCTGTTGAGGAATCAAACAACAGAGATAGAACTGTAAGCATATGGGAAGGTTAGATTCTAAATTCAAGTCCTGAAACAAAAAAATCTGGTTAAAGTTAAAGCTACTCTTACAAGTCCCTAAACTAAAGTGAAGTGTGGTTGTATTATTTTGTCTACAACCATGAATAGTAATGTGTAAAGTATATGTATGTAGTAATATGCTGCTATAGAGTAGTACAAAAAGAATATGGCCAGAATGATTTTACAATCACTTTTTTCTTTAGATGAGCATAATGTAGATAAATACTTTAAATATGTGTTAGACTCCTCTGTGTCATAACAACTAGGAGTAAGACAACCTATGAAAATACTACACCTCCAATGTAGTAGAATCCTAGACAGGCATCTGGAAAAACAGCAGCTGACAAGAGTTAACTCAAAGTGGGCATAGGTGAGAGCAAAATGGTGGTATCCATGTTTGGTTTGGCTGTGAAAGGTTTAACATTTTGAAATTTGAATCCTTTCTCAGGTGGGCATTTATTCTCCAGGTACTTGCCAGTCCTTGTTGCTTTTACATCAGTCTCTTTAACATTTACCTGCCTTAAACACATTGAGCCTTTGATTCCTGATTTTTCCAAAGGAAGGCCTACCTGAAGAAACTGATCTTAAACTTGAATGTTAAGTAAGTTATTAGTATGAATTGACAAAATAGTGTTTGAGAAGGCATACCAGCTTGAAGGAAAGAAAGGAAGTAGAAATAGAGGAAAGAGTGCCTGGCTGGCTCTGTCAGTGGAGCATGCGACTTTTAACTTTTGGTTTTGATTTGTCAGTGGAGCATGCGACTTTTTGATTTTGAGGTTGTGAGTTTGAGCCCCACATTGGATGTAGAGATTACTTAAAAGTAAAATCTTAAAAAAAAAAAAAAAAAAAGGAAAATGTTTACATAACAAAAAGGCATAACAAAAAGGGTTAACAACCGCTGAGGCACAGTTGGGAGAAAGTAGATGAATTTGGTTAGTCCTGTCACGTGGACGGCTTTGGTTGGCTTTGATGGAACCCACTGCAGCCTGTGTGACATGCTGGGATGGTATCGAGAGAGGCTCTGTTAGCTCTTTGAACAATGGGCAGTATTTGGAAGGAATTGAAGGGAAGGAAGGCCTTTATCTAGGTGCTCAGTGATAGGGGCCTGAAACAGTCCAGAGGTTTTCAAAATAGAGACTAAGAGCCTAATTTGAGGGAATCTGGAGCTGACTTGCTAAAAATGATGATTCAGAGCCATGAAGCCACCTCTGCTTCATTTTTCTTTGATGCCTGATATTCAAGCTTTCAGCACATTTTATCATTCTTTCTTGAGAAAGTCAGCCTATTCCCCCATCTCCTGTTTGCTCTGGATAAAATCATACTAATTTAGGCCTTATCACTAGAGTATTTCTAAATAAAGCATCCGCTGGAGCTAATGTCTAATCCTTTTCCCTAGCCCCAATCCATCTCTTTCCCTCTTTCTTACACATGACGGAAAGAGCTGCTTTCCCTGAAACACTTCTTTCAGCAGCTCACTTTGTTATTCCAAAAATTAGAAGGCCCTCCAATTGTTGAGCACGTCAAAGGCAAGACTTAAAGGCCATCCCTAAGGGGGTAATGGAGGAGATTAAGGGCAGGGTTATTTCACAGGGTGATAAACCTTTTGAAATCCTGAGATCTAAAATTTAAATTACTGTCCTATTTATTCTGTAGTGTATAGAAACTAAAACTGAAGACAAATTTTGAGGTCAAGGAAAGATTAGGCAGGGATCGCCAGGTCCAATTCTCATCCTTTGTGTTGTGTTTCAAGTGTAAAAGAAATCTGTACACAGACACAGACCTGCCCTTTGCTCACACAGCGTCTATTTCTGTCTCCTTGCTTTTTGGCTCAGGGCATTCCCTTTCCCTGGAGTTTGTCTTTTCAAAATTGCTTCTAAGGACCATCTTTTCCATAAGCCCTTTGGCTTTTCTAGTATTTCCTCTAACCCATAGTCTTCCTTTTGAGAATTCTTTCTGCACCTCCCAGTAGCACTTAGCCTAGTATTTAATCATTCTCACATGTTCCCCGACTAAAATGTGAACTCTGGCATGAAGGAGTAGGCCTCCATACTCTTGAATCTCCCAGAGCAGATGGTGTAGAGCACAAGGTAAAAGAAAAGCGGCTTCGCAGAATAGGAGGATTGAGTCCTGGGTTCTGGTCCCAGCTTAGTTATTAATGGGACACATGGCCTGTGGGGGGTGGGGGGTAGGCCTTGGCTGTATTATCTATGATTCGGAATTCTGCTAATTCTAGCATTGTGTAATGAATGGCCTAATAGAATATGGTTGGGGGAAAGGAAAAACAGACTGTTAATTAAATTTAAAGTTGTGACCCTGGGGAGCCAAGAAGATTGAAGTACACTTGCCAGAAAAGTATGAGAGAGGTGCCATTTTGGTTGAGGGAGGGGTGGGAAAAGGAAGTATAGTGTTTGCCAGTTTTGCTGTTGTTGAGTTTCGAATGCAAACTGTCCCTAGACAGTAATAGTAATAAGTACTAGGCTGTGGAGAAAGGGAGTTGAGAAATAGAGTAGAGATTCAAAGTCATCATCAAACAGGTGAAGTGAGCCTCCAGGAGGGAGTGGATCTAGAAAGAGCAAAGTGAAGGACACTAGCTTTTGAAATGAAAGGCATGGTACAAGAGCTAAGAGGACTACGTAGAAGGAAATTGTGATAATGACAGAGAAGTGAGCAATTTGAAAATTGAGAAAAGTTAGCATTTGACCAAGAAGAACTGATGAAATTGATGAAGAATTTCAAATTCCAGTGGTGAACTTAAGACAACTTCTGAGTTGCAGAAAGTCAGAGAGGAAATTATAACCAGCCTCAAAGGAGTTTGGAAAAAGCATTCTCATAGAGAAACATAATGGTGACTTTCTATACAGGAAATCATGACTGGGATTATGGCAGATACTTAACAGCATTTCTTCTAAATACATACTCTATGATAAAATATTAAAGTTATGAAGAGGGCAAAGCTCGTTATAAAATAAAACGTTCAAAAATTATATTCTCCTGGTGAAAATCTTGTAAGAAAACTGGTAACCTGTTTGACCCTCAACTAGAAACTAACCTGTGGTAAAATGTGAGAATCTGGAAAACCACAGTTCATTATCAAGTACTTTAATTTTCTATTTATAGTATCCTTTTAGAGTTTTGTAAAGTTCCCCCAATTATCTCTTCCCTCCCCCTACCCTTTTAAAAACCTATTAAGAAACTAAGCAAGAATGTGTTTTAAAGTGACAATTAATATACTAATCATTTTTTTGCCAAATTGCATTATTTTCAAAAACCTGAGTACACGTCCAAAATATACCTGTGGTTGCGTATTCAGAGAAATGTCAACAAGATGATCTTGCTCTAATTAAGACATCTTAATATGATAATATATAAACCTAGGTAATTACGTAATGAAAAGATATTTTCATAGACTATAGCACTGACCAGATGCACAGATTTAAAGTTTAAAAATTTAGTTCTGTGACACATTAACAAGGTTGACCTGTTTGTTTCTTATATTTCTTTTAATAGAATTTAATTCCTTTTCGACCTTCGATTCAGTTCCAAGGGCTCCAAGGGGTGAGTACTCTTGTTGATTCAGCAAGAAAATCTAATATTCTTCTTACATACTATTATATTTAATCTCTTAAAATTTATTTTAACTTGTGCCTCAATATAAGGTCACTCATACTTTGTGAACTTCATGACTAAATATAAATTTAGTAAATGTAAATTTGAGTTATCTTTTCCTGATTCATTTAAAAATAATTTAGATATACTTATTGAGAGTTTTCCCCCAAAATCATGAATAATGGCATTTTTTTACCTTTTTTGAAGTAAAATATGTTACAGTATTATGAGAAATTTTTTTAACCACAGTTAAGCAACCATAAAGAATTATTTTCAGCAAGTTATAATTATGTGATTATTGTTACTACTGAACTTTTGCTGTCTGCAGACTTAATTTTTTTTTATTGTACATACTAAGAAATGAAATGTATAAATAGGAGTTTTTCCAGTACACAGAATAAATATTATGTATCTTATTGCTGCATTTAAAAGCATAATAAATAATAACTCAAAATATACCTATGAATTTTGTTTATAATAAACTTTATAGGAATAGTGTCAGTATTATTTTAAAATTATTAACTATTAGAGTTTAGTATTAATAAAAAGTCTCCATCATTCCTTCCCTGAATATGCTTTTCTAAATTTGTGTCTATATATTGACTGTAGTATAGAATTTTGGAATATCTGTAAATGGATTTTAGCGCTCTAGAAAAAAAGACAAGTGGAAGGAGGGAGATCATATTCCTGCTAATTATGAATCTACCTTTGTAAATCTTTGTTTATTATGTCACAAAATGAAAATATTCAATGTAAATCAGTACAGTCTTTCTAAACTTTATAACTTGAAAATATTTGAAGAGTCAAGAGTTTTAATTATATCATTCAATACCAGCTTAAGAGTACTAGTAAATAATGCTAACTTGAAGGAGGTGTTTGTGTGGATGTCAGAAGACTATCTGTGTGATAGCTTTACAATTAAGTCTTTTTTTTTTCTCCCCTAGTAACTGAGTGTTTATGAATGGGATCCTAATTACAGCAAGCATTCTTCTGTGTTTTGTTTTATGGCTTGTTAGGTAGTCCTTAGCACCTGCTGGCACTATTTTTTAGGTATTAGTTTTGGTGGTTTATTTAAGGCTTCTTAAATTTTGTCACAAAATTTAATGGCATCGGTAATCTCTGAAACGATGATCCAGAGGCAAGCTTGAGTCCGTGAACCCTGGAGGGCTCCAAGGATTTTCAGTAAAGGGTTATCTGAAATGAGAGGTCAAGACCTAGGAGAATAGTGTAAGGTTTGAGCTGCTTTTCCCTCACTAGCAGCTGTTACCTTGTTTGGGATCTGCCTCTTCCCTTAAATCTCCGTTTTACCAGTTAGGACACAAAGGCTAGGGAAATGCAAGAGAACATTTTACTAGGAGGCATCAGTTAGATAGAATATTGAGAAACCAACATGTACAGGCTTCAAACTCTTGATTCAGACACACAGCTTTTAGCAGTCTTAGAATATGGTTTTCTCCAGCACACTATTTGCCCCCTAGAGGCCCCACGCATCATTGTAAAGCTGGCAGTTTATATTTGAGACCTTGCGTGTCCTTTTCTGAATTCTCTTACCTACCTCCCCCAGGCTTTCCTGTCTTATGTGTCCTGGCTTCCTCAGTTTATCTTTGCAAGCTCCATTCCCCCTTCTATTCCATTCCTTGCCTGGGTGTAGTTCACTGATAAAGATAACTTAGACGTGAGTGACTGATAGGATTAAATCTTAATGGGTGTTCGAATTTTAACAGATAAGCTATTTTAACCCAAATGAATGGTTATTAGATTTTAGTAGAGTGGGGGAGGGGCAGGAGGCTGTAGACCCAGAGCGATGGAATACTTGGCCCTACCTTGCTTACTTTGCTTTCTGTCTCCTCTACCCCTCTACACCCACCCCCACCCGCAGCCCCCTTTTTATTATTCTAACTCGGAACAAAATATATGGACTCAGCATTGTTTCTGAGCCTGCAGCTGCATTCCATCCACCCTTCCCCCCCTTCTCTTTGCAGAGCTCTCACCAGCCCTTTGGGACTTAGTAAAAACAAAGAGTCATTACAGGGGAGAGAGTGGGTTGGCACAGCCCACAGGGAATACGCAGAGCCACAAATGTGAGGGTCTTCTGTACAGTGCTCCTCTGTTATTCTCGAGAGCCATGATAATTTAACATTGCCTTGCTGATTGCTTTAAAAGCCCTGAAGAAGTATGCTTACAGTTTTCCTATGTGGAAAATGTTCAGGACTTTTAAGAAGACTTTATGTTTCAAATTTAGGTTTCCCACAAAAGATAGTTTTTCTTAATGAGAAATGCTAATACAGTGTTTCAGGAATTTTGAGTTTTTCTGGAAAGGATTTGGCAAATCTAACAAATGTCTTTTACATCAAATGTAATCAAAAAGACATGAACTGTCATGATGGTGTCATATTTAGGCATATTTTAAATATAACTGAAATACTGTTAAAATATTTCAAAAGTGACCGTTTAGTGTTAAGAGTATTTTATTTTCCTCATGCTAAGCACTGCATGGTTACTGCTGTTCCTTGTTACTAATTATAGGATTTTCCTTGCCTCAGTAATGTCTTTAGAAGGTCAGAATTTGGGTCTTGGCAGGTTAGCTTTTAAGCATATTTACTTTTATGCCTGAACATGTTCTCTTAGGTTGAAGTCTTCCTCTAAATAAATGCAGCCTGGAACATTAAACAAACTATAGCAGTATGCTGTTAATGAGTGAAACTGCTAAGAACCATTGACTACCTAGATTTTTATCATTGCAGTTAGCCTGCAGCTTTTATAGCATTAAAAAACTGTAAATTGTATCTTTCACAATCCTCACCCCTTTTCCTTAGTGGAAGACGGTGCTCAGTAAATTGAGTGATCATCGAAGGTATTTTCTAGAATCAGAAAGATTGAGAAAATACCAATGGGAGCAGTTCAATATGATTTCTAAACTCATGAATATCAGGAGCTGAATAAATCAGCGAAAAATGCCTTGTGGATTCTGAAGGGTATGGATCAACAAATTATCCTCACAGTTCTAATCACATCTAGGATGCTCATAACTAATGGTTTATTAGGATTACAAATTTCAATAGATCATTCTAATTGAACTGAAAAGGTAGCTGGTAAGAGGCACATGAGCTACAGTAATGAAGTGTTACAGTGTTGTGAGGGTTGTATTGGTAAAATGCACCTGGTTTCCAAAAGCTGTCAGGTAAGCTTTATAGAAATCATTTGTATATTTATAGAAATATAGTTCTGCCTCTTGTATTTTAACTGGATACTGAAAATGTAGTGGGTGAAATTTGCCAAAAATATGTGTTCCGGTAAAGTTTTTAAATTACGCTCTGTAAGGGCACCTGGCTGGCTCAGTGCTTAAGGGTCTGCCTTCAGCTCAGGACGTGATCCTGGGGTCCTGGGGTCCTGGGATCGAGTCCTGCATCAGGCTGCCTGCCCAGAGCCTGCTTCTCCCTCTGCCTGTGTCTCTGCCTCTCTGTGTGTGTTTCTCATGAATAAATAAATAAAATCTTAAAAAAAAATGCACTGTATTTTTATGTTTGTTGAAGGTTTCTTGTGTAAAGACACAATAGAGACAGAGCTGTAATTACAGTCTGTCTTCACACTACCAGGGGAAAGTTCTTCCCAGTATACTGTGCAGTTTTGAAAGAAGAGGTACTGGAAGCAACTAGACTCATTGTTTTCAAGTAATGGCAGTTTTCTACTGACCTAATTATTCTTCACAATAAATTTAAGCAGGTGCTTAATCAATGGTTGTGCTAATAGGTTTGTTGTTGTATTCGTTTCTTACTTATTGCATAAACATTCTTTTAGTCCTCACTGGTGCCAAGTACTTTGCTAAGTGCTTAGTGTGCAGATACAGGGATGTATGAGACGTGAGTCTCGCCCTCAGGGAACTCAGAGTCTGACAAGAACACACAGACCAGTACTCAGGAAAGAATTAATAATGTAGAACTTAACCCAGAGTTCGCCACTCAGAACTTCTGTGTAAATAAGACTGTCAGGAATGAGGCTCAGGTGTGTATTTCTGATTGGTATGAATCAGCATTTTAGACAAAGATTTTAGTGCGTGCAAAATATGTCCTGGTGATAAGTAAAATTCCTGAAGGCCTATTAAAATCTGTGTACACATATACAAAAAGGTAAATCTATGGTATCATTCAGATAAAAACTGAAATGGCAAGGTTTTCAATAGCAAATAACAGCCACCTCTGCTGACCTTTGGTGGCTTTGCGGAGTGCACTTGCCTGCAGCCTCAGGGACTCCTGTCCAGAGAATGACTATCCCCAGAGCAGGGAGAAATAATGTTAATTTTGTCACAGTAATTGGGATTCCAGACCTCAGTATTTATGAGAATGTTGTTCCAGAATTTTCTGATTTAATTGCTTACTTCAGACTCAGCCATCCCAGAGGCTTTAGAAAATAGAACTTAGTTTGGCATATATAACTCAGAAATTATTTTTAAGAAGACTGAAAATAGAAAATATTTTCTATAAGTACCATGTAGTGTCTCCTACAAAATAGTGAGTCACACATACGTTTCCAGGAATGAACAAGGAATAACCAGCCAAACAAGTTTTAAATGTATGTCTTCCAAAAGGCACTGTGACCTTCTGAAGATTAAATCAGCATTTAACTGCTAACTTTAAAGGCTTGAATAATGCTATAAAACTCTTACAGTAGAGTCATTAACTGAAAAGAACAGAGGGTTGCATTTTTCTTTTAAGCATTCAGAAATATTTTATCAATTGCTTATTTTCCTTTGCAGGATCGGGGAAAAGATCAAGTATGAAATACTAAATTATACAGTATTTGAAATTAGTAGGCAGTTTCAACCCACCTACAGATATTTTCTGCAGACTACCCTTCTCTAACCTACTTGATACCTGGGAAGCAAAGATAACTATCCGTTTTAAACAGCAGGAGAGATAAAAATAAATCACCAACACTGCCATTCCTTCGTAGATGATATGCCTGTGCTCCAACTGCTTTCCCCTGCTGTTTTTGGTTTGGCTACCCCACTGATTTTGCCAATGGTTGTGTTTAGTCAGTCTGCTCAAAGGTTGCTGACTAACAGTTACCTTTAGACACTCAGCTCTGAATGTAATTAATACTAGAAGGATGTTAGAATTATACTTTTTTGTAATGGCAGTTCTGTTTTAATTTTTTAATATTATGGTGGTTAACATGTATATAGATAAATTTTAATATTTGCATTGAATTATGACTCATCCATCTATTAATATACTAAGGTATCAATACAACAGTAAATAGCCTAATTTGAAAGAAATACTTAACTTCAATATATATCCAAGATTATATTATATATAACATAATTTTATATGTCATATAATATATAACATATACTTTATATGTATAAAAGCTCATTTGGCCAGGAGTATGGGCTGACATTGTAGAAACTCATTTTATCTTAAAAAATAATTGAACCATAGTTTGAAGTTTGAAGCTATTGTATATTGCCCAATTTGTCTATTTTATGCTGCCATACACTGCCCTCCTTTTCTTCAGGATAAGAACTAACAGCAGGGTTTCTAAAGAAGGAGAGCAATGGGCTAAATTCGGTGTCTGTTGTTTCACACCTTGGGTAGGTAACAGGACAGGCACCAGGGGATGCGGCCCATCCCCTGTCCTAGAAGAGTACAAAAATGACAGAGGGTGGGAGCATGACTTTGCCTTTGTGTTTGTGGTGCCTGCAGAAACTCTCTCAAAGTACTTGCTGACCACACCTTCACACAGATTCAGTGTGGGCTACAAAAGGACAAGCCTCCCAAAATACGAGCACAAACAGGAACTGATGGCATTCTGCTCTGTCCTTCACCACACTGCAGTCACTTTGGAAAGCAGCTGGAACTATGAGTGAAATCTGAAGCAGCCACAAATACCATAAATTGCATTCTTAGCAGTGAGTTATGCTGTCTACATTCAACAAGCATTTATGAATACTCACTGTGTACCATGCTCCACGATAGACACTGTGTAGACAAAGGTAAATAGGGCTTTGAAATGCCAGCTCTGGTTCCTAACTGACATCATCTATTTGTCAATAAAATCTGCCGTTGATGGCTTTGCCTTTTTGCTTCCCACCAAAACTGAAACTTGTGAAACTGAGTCGCCTGTGTTACAGAAATTTTCACTTTAATAGCACTCACTTATTTAAGCTTGGATAATAATATTTCCCATTCTATAATACCTTGTGTTTCCTATAGTTAAACCATGCCTAAATTTGAACCATGAGCATTACTTCAGTATCCTTTGACCTCTTACTGTGTCAAGATGCTATTTTAGGCACATAAAATGAGTTTATAAGAGCTTTATTCAAAAGAAAAATCAAATTTAAATAAACAGGGAAAAACAACTTAGAATATGGCCAAGCCCTAGATCTTATTTCAAACAATATTTTGAAATTTTCATTTTAACATTTAATGCCTTTGGAATTGGAATGCATCTCATTATGGATGGCATCTTAGTATTGTCATAGTCGGTTAGCATTTTATATTATGCAGTGGTACATAAAATCAGTCTTACAATTGCTGGCATCGTAGATTCAATGAATTACAGCACTGCAATGGAAATATTTAGAGAGTCTGTGTGTCCTGTGATAAGATTTTATCTAATAAAATTTTTTCAAGTTTTCTTTCCTGACCCCACCCTTGACTAGCTTGCTCAGTTAGCTCCATATGTTAGATTATCTGGGAGAATTTACAGAGAAGGTATACTTTAATAACCATTCTTGAATTGTGATCTAACTGAAAAGAACAAAAGTATGAAATTATAATGTTCTCAAATTTGTTTTTAAGCTAAAAACCTCTCGTGTTAAAGTAACTTGTTTTGAAAACAAGTTTGGTTTTTTTGGGGGAGGGGGGGTGTTTTTTTTTTGAAAACAAGTTTAGAATAGTTTTACCGAGCTAAAGACTTCAAAAATCCAGAGACATGCCTTGAGGCTAATGAATTTGCCCTTATCAGGCTAAGAATTTTCAAATTTCTCTAACTCCTCTTATAATTTATACTATATTTAGCATACGTGTATAGTAATCTATTCAATTATTTTGATAGATTCCAATTATTTTTCAATGATTACAGATAAAATGGGATATTTATTACATGCTAAGAACTCTATACTAAGCACTTTACATATATCATTCTCATTTAATCCTCACAGGAATGCTGTGAAGCAAATACTCCCATTTTGCTGATGTGTATACACACCATGGCTCTGAAGTTAGTTTTTGAAGCTCACACAATTAGTGGGTAAAGGAGCCTACAATCCACTGTAGCCTCTGATTCCAGAGCTTGTTGTCATCACTACAGTGATCCCCACCTGCCTGTAACAAATGTTCAATAAGCATTTTACTTATTCTCACATTCATGTAGACATCTATTGAGTACCTCTCCAACTAGCAAGAGGAAGAGCAACAGTTAGGAAGGTCTCAGAGAAGTAGTTTGAACTGGCCTTTGAAGGATTACCAAGAGTTGGCTGATCAAAGGAGGTGAAAATGCTTTTCAATCCCATACTGCAGCATGAGTAAAGTGTCAAAAACGGTTTGTCAAACGTTCCCACCTTCTTGAGTTTGAATTTCACCTTGGAGATCAATACTTATTTGTAAAATTTTCCTGGGAGTCTCTGATGAAGTCTGAAGAGCACAACTTTAAAATATGATAGCTAGGTTTGCTTTAATTAGGAATATTATAAGAATATGCAAACGTATAGGTGTATGTACATTCTGTTCTCTGAAGGAGGTTTGCAAAGCACATTGAGAAACAATTCATGATAAGGAAAAACATTTCACATTGTGACCCTTTACACAATACCTATACACATTCACCCAGCTTAAAACAGGAGTTTCATAGCACAGTATTGTTTCTTTATCAGTGTAGTCTGATATATTCTATTTCATTTTAAAGAATCCTGGTCATTATCTGCTAAATTAATGTTGTGACCTTCCAGTGGGTCACAGTCTGTGGTTTAAAAAAGCACTGCAGGAAATTATCTATTTAAAAAATTTTAACCAGGGAGTCATGTGGTCAAGTTTGCATTTTAATATGCTTATCCAGTAGCTCCCCTAACTTAGTTACTCCTTTTATATGGAAAAGAGGGGAAGAAAGGAGTCAAGGTGGCTCCATATTTAGGATGAGTATTTGGTTGGGCAGTTTATTAAATCTGAAATAGATGAAAAACATTGAGGCAGGAGGCAAGGGGTGTGTTTAATTTGGGACATGCTGTACATGAGATGTTTAGGTGATACACTGTACCTTGTTCTGTCAAGATGGAACTGTCTGGAAGGCAGTGGCATCTGGGAGTTTGGAACAAAAGGATTTTTGAGAAACAACTCCAAAGGACATTTTATAGGATTTAATTATACATGGAAGTTCAGTAGTAAGAAGACAAAAAGGTGTATTTACAGATGGAATTATGGTATTAAGCTATATTTAAGGAGGTTTTTTTTCAACTGTTAAAAATACTGATTGACTTATGAGTGTTGGTACTTTTAATTATTAACCGGGAATTTAAAGTTCCTTTTGCCAAATTTTGTTCACACCAATTTAGAGTGGTAGCAAATAGAAGATAAACTCTGCATATTGATTCAGTGGAAAAGTATACAACAGTGAAAACTCAAGTGGGCAGAAGACAGCATATGGCATTGCACCATTTTTATAAATTTTTATTAACCAACAAAATTAATATGTTGTATGTATGCACATGTGATAAAATTATTGAAAACAAAAGAAACAATCGTGAGAAAAGTCAGTAGTTGTTACGTTTGGTAGAGAAAGGCAGGCAGGCATAAGGGATTGGAATGGAGCACATGGTTAGATTATTGCTAATGTTCTATTTCTGAGTTGGGCAGTGAGTTCATAGGTATTCATTATATTGTCAAGTTTCATAACTCAAGCTGCATTTTGTAGAAGTGTATCACATAAAGTTTGTTCTCATTAACTTTAAATATAATCTGTCATCTTATCTTCATGGATTAAAAGAGAAAAGCTAGACATATTTCAGTAGCTGTCAAAAAAGGCATTTGATAAAAATTCAATATTAAATCTGTTTAAAAACTTAAGGGCATAAGTAAATAGGGAACAGAAAGAATTCTTCCTTAGCATGATAAAAAAAAATATCTTTATGAAACTGCCAGTTACATACTTAGTGATAAGACAATACAAATACCTTTATTAATGTTAGCAATAAACACACATGCCCACTATCATCTCTCTAGTTTAACATTGTTCTGAGAATGCTCAGTAATGGAAAAGAAAATGAAATAAAAGCTATGGGTAATAGATAAGTTTGCCCATATCTGCAGATAATCCAAGTAAACCAAATGCAAAATTTAAGGATTTCTTAAGGTAGTCACTTCAGAAATAACTTGCAAAATCTAGCTTAATATTCAGCGGTTGGAGTAAAAAGACATTTCTTTCAAAATCAAAGAAAGAACAGGATTATTTTTTTAAAGACTTACTAAAGAGTGGGAGCGGTCCAGGGGAAGGGGAAAGGAAGAGAGAATCTCTCTTTTTTAAAATTGACTGGTCCCCCTAAACACTAGCAGTTAGAATTTCAGTGTAAAAATGATCTCATTTATGATAGCAACCAAAAATTACCAAAATGAAATACCAAAAATTAAGTGTAGGTCATGCTATTCTAGACCTGTCTAAAGAGCTTTATATTACTTTCCTGATGGGTATAAGAGAAAATATAAGTGGTAAATGGCAAGACTGTCCATTTAGGTAAGAAGCTTTTTAAATTGTTGTTTCATCTCCTTAATTAATCAATAGGAAATAAGACATCATATATACCATTATACTAATTTTTAAAAAATACAGAAAACACAAATGTAAACCTACAAAGTAAATATGAAATGCTCTACACCAAAATGTCGTTGCTAGTAATCTATATGAGATTTTTTTTACATATGTATTTGTCTGTTTCCTAATTGCTCTATATACATAAATGTTTTGAGATGCTAAGTTTAAATATGTCAGGAATCTAGGAGAAAAACTAAATACTAAAGGTTTAAAAAATTATGTTGACAATGAACATAGAGAAGGCACGTCTTAAGAAGTTATCTAGAGCTGGACACCAGCTAAATATCTTGCTAGTCAACTACTTGATAGAGCTGCTTTGTCATCTATCAATGGAAAAAGAAAGTTTCCTCCCTGTCTGTGATCTTTCTCCCCTTTAGAAGGAAGGTAACAAGCAGAGTCACTGCTGTTAACAAGGGTATGAGAGCAAAGGCCACTTTTGAGTTAACAGTTGACTTTTTGGAGCAGTGGTACTGTGATGTGCCCTAGGAATGGGTCTCCTCTCGAAAGGACAAATGGGAATGAAAAGTAGTAGTCAGCTGAATTTAAAAAGATAAAATTCTTAGGGACTTAAGAGGTAATATAACTCAGAATGCAGAAGAAGACTAAAGAAGGATAATTAAGTTGGGCCCGCAGTATTAGAGGGTTGGTACTTAAATTAGCCTTAGCAAAAGGGCTGTCTTTTACAATACTTAAACAGCTTAGTGTTTAATAATCATTTAGTAAGTTATATTGGAGATATCTTATTTTAGACTGAGAATATAGGGCACAGTTATATTTATGAATGTAGTAACACTCTACTAATCGATACTAAGAAATTCTTTGACTAATGTGAATGCTCTTTAGTTTTCTCTTAATCTAATTGTGTTAGTAATTCATTGAAATCAGTATTCACAGATTAGGAAGGAACACTTGAGGGTGTTCCATTCCCACTGAAGGGTAAGATGATGCTGACTTACATATCCACAGCTACTTAGAGGTTTTGTATTTGGCTATAAAGAAAAACTTTGTTCTAGGAATGCTTGGTATTTTGTTTTTGTTTTTTTAAGTAGGATAGTGTTTCTGTTCCTTCATAGAAAACTTGGAGCATAAGATAATCATGATTCCACGATTAACTTTGGATAGTCTTGTGTTTCACAATTTCTGATCCTGTAAAAAAACAAAGAACCTCTAATTTTTAAAAAACAAGGTGATTGAGTCATGAAAGGCAAATGTGAAAGTGATTACTTAAAATCTAATTACTTTTTAAAGCAGTCTTTATTGCTTTTTGATTGAAAAACTAATGAATATACATTTTAGCATTGTATGTAAAGTACTTACAAAGATGAATACATGTCTTAATAATAATGAAAACCAGCTAGTGTTGGATTTCTTCTAGTCTTTTTTTCATATTCACGCATAGGTTGTAGTCACTGTGTATTTACTGTTTTTTTATATCCTGCTTTTTCCATTTAACATATGAGCATTTTCCTATGTCATTAAATAGTAAAAGCTATTTCTAAATAACTACCTAACATTTCATTTTATATACATTTATTTTAGCTATATTCCTATTACTTATATAGTTTTTATGTAACAGTAATGGTAAATTCTGTGTGTAAATCTTTACTTTCGTTTCTAATGATTTCTTCAGGCTAGATACCTAGATGTGGAATTACTAGGTCAGAAGCATGAATGTTTAGATTTTTTGATGACTGTGGGCTAATGCACTCATGTACCCCCCACTCCCAGAAAGCCGCTGCTCTTTCCACAGCTGTTTGAAAGTGCCTGTCACTAGGTGTTTTCCCTGGCCAATACACATTTTCTTAATTTCAAGAACAATCATTTGATAATGTTTAAAAACTGTTGTACATTGTGACTTGCTTGATAATAATCTGGCACAGGTAAAATGCAATATTGTTAAAGTACTATCCAATGTTTACTGTCTCCACTGATACTGCTAGGAGTGGTTTTGAGTTTTTCATTTAATTTCATTTATTTTTCCCAATATGGTGTGGAGAGGTTTTTATTTTAGTAATTCAGGGACTTTCTTTGAAATAACTGTTCTACCTTTTAAAATAATTACTCTATTTTTTTTGTATATTTTTTTACTATTTCTTTACAATTGCTGATAGTTGTAATAATTTAGTGCTTTTGAGTTTCCACTTTCCTCTTTAGATGCCTTTCTTCCTTAAAAGAATATTATAAACTTTCATGAAATCTACTTGTATGAATTATCTTTTTTATGGGGCAGTGCAGTGAATTATTGGCAAGGGGATAAAATGTTTAGCTACTTCATATAGTTTCAGTGTTCTAAAGGAACCTGTGGTGTGTGGTTCTGCCTCTTAGCAGAATCACATAACTATCTAGAAGATAATTAAACAACAGTTTTGGTTATAAACTATCCAAATATAATAATTGTCCGTATGTAAATCTTTGCCCTTTTTTGCCAACATACATTCCCTTATTTTAAGGCAGAGGTTTGATGGCTTTTCCAATAACTTAAGTATAGTGTCCTTAACAATGAATCTTTTTAGCCCTGTATTTTTTAGAATTAGAAATCAATTTTCTGAGACTTTATAGGTCCTCTTACTTACATTAGACCTGTTGAGTTTCTTAGAACTGCAGTTTCTAATTTATTAGCTCTTGATGCACTGTTATATCAATAGCTTTAAACATGTTAAATAATTTTACTTCCTTTATTATAGTCCTTAAGAAAACTAGCACATGAATTTGACTTATGAAAACTGAATAGAAATAAATTTTATGAAGTGGACCCCATCTCAGGAATGTATTTTCAGGGTAGATATTTGGAAAGAGGTCTATAAAAATTAAAATACTATATAGGCTTTATTCATTTTTAGGGCTACCTATAGCTTTGACACTAAAAATCACAAACTTTAAAATATGTTTTCATTTATGAAGATTGTAAACTTTCAAGCCGCAAAGTTGTGGTGTTCGAGAACTCTTAATTCTGTTTTGTTTCTTTGTTGTGCTGTAGCTACTATCTAGGGCTCTGAAGGTGGCATATTTTTTTATGGATAAGGCATTTGGGAACAGTGTTTGCTCCCCTTCTTGAGTAGCGGCAGGCATCTGTAATTTTTCAGCTTGCATGGACACTTGTTGTGGACCATTTGTTCTTGTACCTAATTTCTCTGTACTTTGAGTTTGAAACATTTAGAAATACTGCTAGTCTTTTTAGTTGTTTCCCCAGATAGTTTGACTTCTTTTTAAGCTAACACTGAAATTTGACCTTGAAAGTTTCTAATCCCTTACTTTTTATAAGTACTGAGGATTCAGATTAAGTATTGTCAGCTTTTTTTTTTTTTTCAGTATTGTCAGCTTTTGATGTTCCATGAGACACTTATTATCCGTCCTGTGCCAGTTGAAAATTACTTCAAAAACCAAATACATCATTATGTATGTGTTTGGAGCAAGCTAAAATCAGTGGAGCTCTCCAATGGTGTCTTTTATATCACTAGGGTAAACATTTGGGGGCACACACTACAGGCTGGACATTGTGCCAGGCACCTTTAGAAGAGTGATTTCTTTAAATTTCACAACAGTCCTATTAGATAAATAATATCATTGCCCTCATTTTGCTGATGAGGAACCTAGGGGTTAATCTGGTTAGGTTATTTGCCCAAGGTAACACAGAGGTAGAATGCAGAGCCAAGTCGGAAACTGGGCACCATGCTCCAGAACTCGTTATGTAGCACACTAGAGCTGGTCTGTTTGCACTGCTCCCTTTTTCCTCTGTGTGTAAGCGTTCTCACTTTTCTCAAACAATTGAGGAAGACCTGGCGTAGAACTGGAAGTACAGAGGGATCCAATAATAAAACATTTTAAAAAGCAAAGAGAACAAAGCAGCAGAACACCATTTTTTATCTTTAGTATCCTTCTAATATTTGGCACTAATTTCCATTTAAAAATGGCATGTAAAAGTTTATATTCTGTACACTCTTCTGTAACTGTCATTTTTAAGAAGTGACTAAAATTTAATAAATAAAATTATAGCCCCCAACTCTATTACATCTTGTAGCTGTTTCTCTTTCCTTAGCATAGAGCCTTGGTTTTGTATCTTGGGTCCCCAGAGCGTAGAATTCTGTGATGTCACCACAGTGACTGCCTCAGCAGTCCCAGCCCCTCATCATCCCTTTCCTCAACCAGAACAATACTGACTCTATTTGTAATACGTGGTGGGTTTTCCCATAATATTTATTCTGAAAAAGATTTAGCTTTAAAAAAAAAAAAGTATGATTATTGTTGGTGAAAACAGAGAATTAAGAGTTGAACATACTTCCAAATCTATATGAAAATATTCCTCAAGCTTTAATATTATTTATGTTACTGAATTTATTTTATTTTTTTTATTTTATTTATTTATTCATGACAGACACAGAGAAAGAGAGGCAGAGACACAGGCAGAGGGAGGGAGAAGCAGGCTCCATGCAGGGAGCCTGATGTAGGACTCAATCCTGGGTCTCCAGGATCACGCCCTGGGCTGAAGGCAGGCGCTAAACCACTGAGCCACCGGGGCTGCCCCTATGTTATTGAATTTAATGAGCTTTCATGGTAACATTGATTGGTTTGGGATAAAACTATGTGTTTTGTGAAATCTAGGACTTTGGCCACTTTTAGCAGTTTATGTTGATCTTGAGGATTCACATCTGCTAAGTAACAGTCTCCTCTAGATTTACACAGCTATTACTGATAGCCATCCATGATTCTATTCTCACTCATAATTTTGGCCACAGTTCTTCCTGGCATTTGCAAAAAGTGCTTTCCTCAAGGCTTCAGGAGAGCAAAAAGGAGAGAAGATTGGGAATGAATTTGGAAATTGACATATTTAAGACTTTTTTTTCTTGTAGAATTCAAATTTGGGCTTTGTTTCTGAGAAAAAGAAAAATTTTTAAAAGAAAATTCTGCTTTCTACTTGACCAAGAGAATTACTAAACTTAGAATTATTTAGTGTGGTCTCTCGTAAGTTCTTTAAATGCAAAATGCTCTAGAGGCCACTAATATGTTCACGTGGAATTTGGTGAGAACAAAGTATTCTGTGAGTATTTTAATAAAGATGAAGATACTTTTTAAAAAGAAAAATGTATAATGTAAATGTAAGTTCCACAAATCCGGGCAGCCACTTGGCCTGGGTTTCAGGGCTAAACATAGCACAAGAGAGGTCAGAAATTTTCTCATCCTGACGTTTGTACCACACAGCATGCAGCTGTGTGGGACTTTTTTTTTTTTTTCCTCCTTTCATTCTGATATTTATTTTTGCCTGCTCTGGGGAGCCCTGGTTTTCCATAGACTCTTAAGTGATCTATTTCAGTATTTCAGATACAGCTCTAATTTTTTAGTATTCCTAGTGTAAAGCTTCATCTAAATGAATGTAATCTAGTCCCATGTTTCTTCAGAAGAATCCAACAAATACTTATTAGTATAAATTGTGTTCCAGATACATCTGAAAGAAAGTAAGACCATGGTCCTTTCCCCCAACTAATTGGTAGGGAAGAAGACACATAAACAAGGACTTTAGCATGCAGCATAGTAAAGGCAGCATTTAAAGGTAAGCCCAAGAGGTTATGGGGACCCAGAAAAGGAGCGCTTTTTTTTTTTTTTTTTTTTTATGGTAATCATTTCTGATAAATTACTCAGGACAAAGTTCCTTTCTCAGGTGCAAACACACTTTCTGATAGAAGTCTCTTGTTAGGCCAGGAATTTTGTTTTGTTTTCTTTTTTTAAAAAAAGATTTTATTCATTCATTCATGACAGACACAGAGAGAGAGAGAGAGAGGCAGAGACACAGGCAGGGAGAGAAGCAGCCTCCATGCAGGGAGCCCAACGTGGGACTCAGTCCTGGATCTCCACGATCACACCCCAAGCCGAAGGCAGCACTAAGCTGCTGGGCCACCGGCTCCCCAAAAAGGAGCTTTAAACTGGAGAAGGAAAGGCTCCCTAAGAGAATGGCTCCTGAGATGAGTATTTAAAATAAAGAGTAAGTTAGCACAAGCCAAGGCAAGAAGTGGGGACATAAAATATAAGGTGGAGAGTGAGGGCCAGGTCTGTTGGGAAGGAACCTCATATGTCCTATTAAGGAGCTTAGACTAAGAGGTAGAAAAGTGGTAGTAGAGTCATGAAGAAATAAATGACACTTGGAAATGACATAGTCAGATTGGCATTTTATGAAACTAGTTTTGGCAGCCAAATGATTAAAGAAGGAGCTCCAGAACAGACAAAAGTAGAGGCTTAAAGACAAGTTGTCCAAGCAAAAGATGATATTGAGTCAAAGCAGAGGAGGGAGAGGAAAATATACATTTGAGAGACCATTTAGGAAATGAAAGCAGTAGGACTTGTGATTATCTGGATATTGGGGGGCATGAGGTGGTATGAGAAAAAAAAGAGTCAGAGGTTGACTCACTCCCCAGGATGCCAGTAACCTCAGTAACCAGTTAAATGGTGGTTTATTAACTGGGAGATAAACATAGTGGGGTGGGGCAGATTTAGGGATAAGATGAGAATTCTTTTCTATATTAGCATTGATTCTATGGAATATATTTAAATTTTAGAAGGGACTACTTAATAAAAGGGAAATGAAAAGCAGCTTTATGGTCAGAGTTATGGAACTCAATGGGAGATTTTAGGTTTTGCTGCCAAAGAAAGACTTACGGATTAGCCCAGCCATGAAGTTTGAAAAACTTCTGAGATTCTCTATGTGGTTGTCTAACTTTTCTTCTAAAAGCTTCTTTGGCATTTTCTCAATTTTGTAGTAATCTTTTTTTAAGATTGTATTTATTAGAGAGAGCGAGCACAAGCAGGGTGAGGGGCAGAGGGAGAAGCAGGCTCCCCATTGAGCAGAGAGCTCGGCGTGGGGCTCCATCCCAGGACCCTGACATCATGACCTGAGCCACCCAGGTGCCCCTGTAGTCATTTATAAATCCATGTTTTGTATTCTGTTATGCTTCATAGTCTGTATACAGTATCTCTCTAGTACCTGCTGTTTGCATCTTTCCCCTGCCAATAACTGTCATCCCCCCCTTTATTCTTGGAAATACCCAGCTACCAACCAACTATACCCAGCCACCTGGTCTCTTCTAAATTTTTAACCATGAAGCTACAAAATGAGTCATAACAAAACTCACTTTGAAGCCTCTTTTTTAGCTGGTGAAACCAGCAGTGGTCAGTTGTATTTTAGTGCACTTAGCTAGTATGTATTGCGTTATATGAAGGTACTCACATCATATCCCAAATACCATATATACTGTGTGTATAAATATATATGTGTACATACATATATATAGGTATATGTGGACACACATATACACAGACACATGCACACATACTCATTTTTTTAAATTTTATTTATGTATTCATGAGAGACACAGAGACAGAGGCAGAGACATAGGCAGAGGGAGAAGCAGACTTCCTGCAGGGAACCCAATGTGGGACTCAATCCAGGGACTCCAGGATCACACCCTGAGCCAAAGGTAGACGCCAACTGCTGAGCCATCTAGGTGTCCCACACACTCATATTCTAAAACAATCCCATTCTACCAGGGAAAAATACCTTGGTATGATCCTTGATTTCTCTCTTTCTTTCATTCCTCACACTTAGTATATCTAGGAATCTTGCAGCACCTACCTGCAAAATATATCCTAAATCCCTCCACATCTTCCCATCTCCTGATCTTGTTCCTGGATTTCTAGACATAGGTGCTATAAAGGCAGAGATCTTTGTAGCTTTTGTTCATTATTGTGTCACAGAAACATAAACACAGTAGCCACTCAATATGTTGTTGCTTACTTATAACCAATCAAAATTAGTTTTGAAATGTTACTCTCAATGGTGTTTTCCCCAAGATGGCCATAAATTTAAAAGAACTTTAGAGATGAGAATGCAATTCTCAAGAAAGATTTTTCTAATAAGACTATATATCCCACAGAAGTAACAGAGCCAAGGGAGCTAAATGTTGGCCTACCCTACCACTTCATCGACTACTTTTTAAGGAATTCTAATACTGGATCTAAAGCAGCTAAGTGAAGAAAAATAAAGAAAGCTATTCTGCTTTACTTTTTTCTGTAATAACATTTTGATAGAGGAAGGATGCAGGAAATAAATAGATTTATTTTGTCCTGAATTATTCATATTAATTGCTACATGGCCTGAATTTTTTTGGATAACTGCCAGTATTTCTCTTTGTGCTAGATAAAGTTAGCATTTTGCAGTACTCTCTTCAGTACAGTATCTATCATGTGGAAATTTCAGATGTTATCTTGTATGCGTGAGATCCTTTCCAACCCTTGCTATTCCTTGTCAATAGGAATATCTAGCTGTTACTGATTTCCCTAATACTTAACTTTTTCTATTGCTAGTAAAAGATACCCTTCCCTCCTACACCCCCATATCCACCCCGGTATTGGTTTTCACATCTGGGCAGCTCTGACAGGCTTTTTTTCCTTCCCTAACCCCATAATGGTAGGCCAACAGTCATAACTGCCGCTCTGATTTGAAAAATAGGACTTGTGGCTTTCAGGTTAAGGTTTCTATTTTCCGTTCTGATTCTAGATTATTCATTTTGCCCCTCAACTCTGGAACAGTACATGCAAATACATTTCTCTAGCTAAACTGAGTTTTCTAGATTTTTAGGAAATCACAGAATCATGAAGAGTCTGGAAAGGGTTTGAACACAGAGAGGGCAGCCTGGGTGGCTCAGCCATTTAGTGCTGCCTTCAGCCCAGGGCCTGATCCTGTCGGGCTCCATGCATGGAGCCTGCTTCTCTCTCTGTCTCTCTCTCTCTCTCTCTCTCTCTCTCGTGAATAGAATAAAATAAAATAAAATCTTTAAAAAAAATGAAAACAACAGAGAATTTTAATGTTTAAATGTTTGTAGCAATTTTTTTATCCAAGCTAAGACATATAGTTTATATATAGGAATATAACAGATGTATTAGTAATAATAATATTAAGAGACCAGCTATTCCACTAAGATACTAGAGGAAATGGAGGAGGTAGGTTCCGAGGTTTTAGAAAATGGGAAACTATTATTCAGTATGAAAGGACCTACAGCAAAGAAAGTCATTTACTTAACCTAGCATTTCCCAAATTTATTTCAGGATAGAACCTTTTCCATATAAGGAAACTTTTCAGCACACTTTGGAAATATTGGTGAAAAGAAAGCAGATACTTTGGTTCTAGTCCTGGCTTAGCATTAATTAACATTAATTAATGTTAAAAATTAACATTTTTATTCATTCAACAAACATGTATGGAGTGACTGTTTTGTGGCACACTCTTATTTGGGATGCTGGTGATACATTCAGGTAACAAACCAGACAGAAGCCTCCGTCCTTCCAAGGATTGTATTCTGGTCAGGGGAGAAAGACATAAACATCATCTGTAAGTAGTATAGTTATTAAGTGTTTTAGACAAACATGGAGCAGGGTCAGGGGGTCAGGAGTACAGGGGTTACAATTTTAAATAGTCATAATCTTAAAAAAATAAATAAATAAATAAATAAATAGTCATAATCTTGAGCAATCATTGAGTGTCTCTGTTTTTCTAATCTATAAAATGAAGAAATTCAACTAATTTGATCTCAAAGGCCCTGCCAGAACTATGGGTTTGCTTTAATCACCAAGGGTTGTCATATCCAACTGTGTTACTGCTGGGTCATGAGCATCTTACTGAGCATTTATAATCACCAAGGGTGGATATTAAAATTCAAAGAAAAGTCTGTAAGTTCAAATCATTTGTTAATGCCCACAAAAAAACAATGCATTCATTTTAAATAAATGCAAAAAAAAATCATAATGGTCCTCTTTTTAATCTAGCATGTAACTCAATCCAGTATTGAGTAGATAGTACATAAGGGTAAGAAACCTCTGCTGTAAAGATACCAGTGGCCTCTAAGCAGATGTTAGCATGTCTATGAAAATATGCATCAGTGTACACATTGTGCTACTGCCCTTCATCTTTATGTAAATAAGAGGTCTGTGACTTCGCTGTTAAAATGACCTTCTAGACAGTATTCCATTTCTATATGCCTGAGCTTGTATCTCAGAATAATTAGAAGTTTTGACTTAAACATCTTGGTATACAGTGTTTATGTAATTATAAATGTCTGAAAGTTTTCCTGAAACTTTCTTTGTAGCTTTTTATCAGAGACAGACTGGAGTTTGGAAGGAGGGCTACGGAGTGTGGTCCCAAGCCTTTGATTTTCAGCCCCCTCATTTTTGGAATAAAAATTAAAGTTTATTTTTCCAATTGCCCAGAACATGGTGGTATATTTTTATATTGTCTTGAATAAGAAACTGTTTGGAATCATGGTCTTTGATATTTTTAAGTAATATTTCATTAGGGATTTAGCTCAAAATTTCAAGTAGACCATGTGTCCCAAAAATATAATGGTATTCCACTGACCTGCAGGAAAAGCTTAAAATACTATAAATAAACTTGAGGAATTCCTATCAAACAAAGGGTTGCTCTTCCAAGATTGTTTCTAAATCAGACCCCAGTTATTTCTTTTCCTATAACAGTAGCCCAGTCCCCCAAAGCTGACCCTAGGGCTTCCAGTAATAGTCATTTCATATTGATCCCCCTCTCTTTCATATTCCATAATTTTAAAGGCCAGTTTATAAGAAAATACTTTGTAACCATCCTGGAAGAAAGAACTGACTACTGCTTTACTATCTAGACAAGCTGTGGAGTAGGCTCCTATATATCAGAGAGAGGAATGATGAGTATCCCCAAGTTCCCCCGAAAGTCTAGTCTCTGAAATGGCCTAGATTTGACAAGATCTCGAATTCTACTTTAGCTGTGGCCTTCAGCAGTCCCACAGGCTCTGGTCCACTCAGAGATCCCCATAATTTAGTTCTGAAGTTCCCACTCATCCACCCTCATCTGCTTTGTCATACACAACCAGCTTTTTTTTATTAAGTCTCTTGCATTAGTGCCCATGGGGGGCCAAACTGTTATGCAGACTTACCAGCTATGAACATAAGAGCACCTTCCTATATCTTTTTCATTCTTAAGTATATAGTTATTGGTAGAAATAAAATTTGTATCTAATTTACACCACCTTCCGGAAATTAGGCTTTTTAGATTTTAAAGATGTGAAAGTTGCTTGGCAACATCTTGCTCTCAGATCTTTTACAGGAAAAGCCTGAGATTAAGTCAGGCTATACCATCTGCATTGCTGCTGCTCTGAAAACCACTGAGGAAAGGTGACATAGAAATTCAGAACTCTGTTTCATCGTCATTCCTTAACCTCCATCCCCACCCCGGTTCCATAGCTGGAAAAAATACTATGGTATACATCAAAATTCACCTCTGGGTCCCAAAATGAATGTGATTTGCTTTGAGGCCTGTCTCTGCCCCAATCTGCGTAATACTCACCTAGACACACACCATAGAATAGTGGAACAGTGGTTAGAAGAAATTGTTGAGAAGTCCTGCTGTCATTCTCTGTCATGCTCCCTTTCTTCCAAAGACCTGAGGACAAAGCTTGCTTGTCACTGGTAGTTAGCAGCCTGAGACCCTTATCTACCTGTGAGGTATGTATATATAAGAATTAAGGGGGAATGGTGAGGACTACAAACACTCCAGATTAGTGTTACCTTGTTTTGTTTTTCTTTTAGGTTGAAAACTATACCAAATAAATTAAGTAAGTAGGGTAATGGACAAGAAAGAAGAAGGAAGGAAGGAAGGCAGGAAGGAAGGAAGGAAGGAAGGGGAAGGGAAGAAAAAGAAAGAAAGAGAAAGAAAGAAAGAAAGAAAGAAAGAAAGAAAGAAAGAAAGAAAGAAAGAAAGAAAGAAAAAGAAAGAAAAGAGAAAGAAAACTATACCAGTCTTTTCTCATTGTTATTGCTGGTGAGGGTTTTGGAACTCATTAGGAAAACTGAATTCTCAGAGACCATAACTACAAAGGTTCATTTTCTTTATACTGAACCGATCCTTTCTCATTTTGAGAGTTCTTAGTAAATTATTATCTCTTTCTAAGCGCTGTTTTTTAATTGATATCTGAAATAGGCATTCCAAAAGAAGTACTTTTGCTTATTTGCTGACTTTATGATCTTTAGAAGTTGAAGAAATTAGTTTTCCGTAGGTACTTAAATCTTCATTCCCTCTCTGACTAAATATAATTTAAATATGGCTCAGGTGCACTTACATGTCTTTTATTATTGCCTGATCACAAGTTTTAAAAAAGGTATAGTGTTGCAAATAAGTTGGTTCCTTCCATTTGATATGAATTGGGAACTTTTTATCCTAAGGTATTAATTTTCCTTCTACTTCATTAATATTCAAAAGTCACTAAAATCAGAATTCACTGACTTCTTTCCTAAGGGATCTACCTCTGTTTTTAATCTATGGTTTCTAAACGTTGGCCCTACTGACATTTTAGACTAGATAATTCTTTGTTGTGGGGGCTATCCTGTGCACTATAAGGTGCCAGTAGTACCCACCCAGACCATATGTCTCCAGCGGGGCAAAACTGCAAAACCGAGAGCAGCTGTTCTGATCCATGTGTAACACATACTTCCAAAAGCTTCAGTGGGGATCCAAACGCTTTTAACTTTTTAAATCTGATTCTTCTGTATTCAGTTTCTGATATTTTTTAAATGACTGCAGTGTTTTGGGTTTTTTCTATTCAAGACACTTTTAAAGAAAAAGAGTATGAAAACCCTCCATGCCCACCATCAGGGCAGACCCTATTATTTTAAGGAGCACCCACAGTAATTAATTCACACAAGATATTTTTGTTATTGAACTTTCCATATTTACACAAGATACTCTGGTTGTGTGTTTAAAATTTTTTTTAATGTATAGGAAGATAATTTTTACCTTAAAATGTATAAGCATTACTTCAGAAGAATCACAGTTTAGAGGATGAGAAGAAAGGAAAAGTCTACATTTAATTATTATAAAGGTTTGATAACAGCTTTCTTGAAATGTTCTGTTTCATATATGTCTAAGCTTAAGGACTCCTGTAATTAAGGTAAAAGTTTTTAGTGAAAGGATACTGAATATTTATAGAACTTTAGTAAAAAGTCTAGTCACTCTTGAAAAGTAAAGATAGAAAAAAACTGTATGATTCCACTTTTTAAAAATGTAATTTAGAAACTCCTTAAAGGGCCAGTCTTCCATACTTTGCTGGGTGAAGTGCTTCTGCGTCTCCAGGCCTGGGCTGCACAGGAGTTAAGACCTTAGACCTCCAGTGAAACCAGAGCCTAGCCTGGAGAGGAGCCTGCAACTACTGTGGAAATCTCCCCACACAGGTTAGGCACATCTATGTGAGGCTTAAGGGGGGAGGAAAGTGGAAGTTAAGTGTGTGAGAGCTGGAGAAAGGATTCCATTCAAGCGTTCACACCTTCTTTCCTGGGCCTTTAAGGAGGCTTGACCTACAGTACACATTCCTTCTCTATCAGCAGAACCCTGCTGTTCTTCAAAATATAGAAGCAGACAGATGTCAGGGAGTGCTGTTACACACTAGCCTGAAGGTGGACTTTCTGTTCCCTTATGTCTCACACAGCTCCCATTCTCCCATACCTCTATAGGATTAAGAAGTAATACATCCCATTCTGCTTCACCAGTGTATGTGTGCCAACTAGGCATTCAGTTTGCACACCCTCAAGGGTGTGCAAGAACTCATAAGACAGCCTGATGAGAAAAGTAAATTAAGACCTGCTCACAAAGTTCCACCATTTTAGAGCTAGGGGAAAATTTGAGAAATAAATAAAAGTAACTTTAGGGACCAAAAAAAGGTATAATTTATAGAGTAGATGATAAACGTAGAAGCTTATTACTCTAGCAGTTGGGGGAACCCTGGGTGGCACAGCGGTTTGGCACCTGCCTTTGGCCTAGGGCGCGATCCTGGAGACCTGGGGTCGAGTCCCACATCGGGCTCCCTTCATGGAGCCTGCTTCTCCCTCTGCCTGTGTCTCTGCCTCTGTGTGTGTGTGTGTGTGTGTGTGTGTGTGTGAGACTATCATGAATAAATGAGTAAAATCTTTAAAAAAAAAAAAAACTACTCTAGCAGTTGGAACTAATTTAAAATAAGAAGTCAAAGGTAATTTAAATTCATGGATGACAGCGGTTGTATGGAGTATATTATGTAATATTCATTACCTACGGTAAAATCTTTATGTTAGTATTCTAAATCTCCTCTGAAGAGATGTTTTTTATTTATTTCTACCCCTTGTTCATTCATTCCTTCAAACATTATTGCATGTCTGCTATGCACTAGACACTGCAAATTATCTCCCTTCTTAGTTTACATTTTGGTTTTGGTTTTGGTTGGGGTAGAGAAGGCAGGTGGGCAGTGGTGGTTGGAATTGGTAACTTCAAACAAACTCTTTTCCTTAGGTCAAAGGTTAGGTGTCTTTTAGAATGAGCAAGTAAGAGTTGCTTGTAGGGTGTCCTGCGTGGCCCAGTTATACATGCTAATGCTTACTAGCGCATTCGTGAATGTCTGTCGCAGCCAGTTAGTTCTGAGTCTTAATCTTACCATAATGGAAAGGGCAGCTTTTGGGGGGGGGGGGGGGGATGAGAACTGGAGAATATCCCCCCTCCTCGTCTCCTAAATTACTAAGACTCTGTGTATTGGGGGGCTGGAAAACAGGAAATCATATTTTATATTCTTGCCAATGAATCCTTTTTATAAAATTATCACCTTACACCACCAAGGTAGCCCCTGTAAATCCAAAAGAAAGGTTTTAGGAGCTGGAAAGGGTGGAGCCATTTAAAGACAGAAGTTTTCAGTTCATTTGTTCACAGATGTTTACTGAGGTCCTACTATGTACCAGGAAAATATGCCTAATACAGCGGCTCAGTGATCTAGAGCAACCCTATCCTTTCACTTTGGGGGCTACCCATCTAATAGAGAAACAACCTTGAGTAAGAGCATAAAAAACATTTGCCTTTTCCACAGTGTTGCATGGGGCTCAGCTTTGGAATACCCCACAGAATCATCTTTCCAGGCTGCTGACCCTATTCTGTAAACATGAGGGTAAGAGAATCTTAAGGCAGAGAAAAATACCACTCTGTGTTTTGGTGTGAATGTTAACTATGGCATTCACCTTATGCTGCTAGTAATTCTTGAAAAATACTACTCAAAGAAGCAAGAATTGAAATGTGCATATAATAAGAGGGTAAAGATTGGGACATAGACTCTGTTCAGAGATCATTTAAATATCTAGAAGCTATTCATCAGGAGGAGCATGCTAGCCAGAGACAGAACCTTGCAGCTCAAAAGAGAAAGAGTTTTTTTAGCAAATTGACTAATAACTCTTCCCTGTGAACTGTAATCATTTGCTAGTTTGAAATGAGGGTTTCTCTTATTGATCTGAAGTGATTACTGACACTTAAGGGTAGAAAATGGAAATAAGAGTGATGTGATTTTTAGGTGTACTTGCTTGATTCCTTCAATGATTTGGTAATTTAAATGTTCAAGAGGGCCTGCATATTAAAAATGAAGGTCACTTGAAAAACAGTTAAGTCAGTTATCAGATCGTTGTTTGTCAGATTTATATTTTGAGATGTTTCTCTTTTTCCCCTCACTTTAGCTTGTCAAAATTCCTAAGAATGATCCCCCCAATGAAGTGCATACTTTTAACTTCTATTTGTCAAATGTGGGTAAAGACAACCCTCAGGGCAGCTTTGACTGCATCCAGCAAACATTCTCCAGGTAAGTGCCTTTCAAGATATGCTGAAGGGAGAGTAATTTTTCGAGAGTTTTTTTTTTTAATTAAATAATAAAATATGTAATAGTCATTCCATAAATGTTTATTGAATTATAGAGTTCTTTTATTTAGAAATAATTGAGCACCTAATATGTGCTAGTAGTTATATTTGTCACTGTGGGATACAATCATAAAAATTGTAAGGTTCTTGCCTTCAGAAATTTTTAAGGTATAGATTTTTTTTTATCTATACAACAGTTTTTTCAAATTAAAAACAAGCTTAAGAATTTTTTAAGTTTTTATTCACTGTATTTATGTAAGAGTGCCTTAATGTATACTCAGGGTTCATACTCAAGAGTAAAGGAGTAAAAAAAATATGTACCTTGTATATGCCTTTCTTCCCTGTGCAAGCCTTGTTTTAAGATAGATTTTCAGAAATGGCTCATGCTGCAACATAATGGAAACTAGAAATTAACCCCAGTATAGCAGTCACTTCTAATTTAAAAAGAAAAAAAAGGAGGGAGGAAGACAAGAATATACCCCCACATCCCAGGGTACCATGGAACCCTTATCTACTTAGGTCCTCCGTAAACAATAAGCTACTTGTTTGACTCTTCTTTGCTGTGGCTGTTTCTGATTCAAGAATGGGTGCCTTGAGTAGGGGGAGTTTGTTCTGCCAGTGGTTAAAGACAAGGCCTTAGAACCCCCAACATCCCGAGAACATTGAAATTGGCCCAAAGTGCCCCAGGCTATCCATCCCTATCTCTCATCTGTGCACTACTTGAAACTGTGTGCAGGCTTGCTTTGTGTGTGGGAGAAAGGAAAGGAAATCTATGTTGCGAGGGAGCTTGGGAGGCAGAGGTACAAAATAAGATACTTCACTAAAAGAGTTCTGAATTTCTGCTCCCATTTAGGGTAACAGAAACTAAGTTTCTGTTCTATCTTATATGCCATTTTCCCTGAGTAAATGTTAATTTTGCTTTTTAAAAGTTGCCCACCCCCAAATAAAGTTTTTGGTATAAATTGTGTATGTTATAGATTATATAGGCTTTTCTATACTATCTATTGTGATAGCTATTGGCCATATGTGGCTATTTACATTTCAATCAATAAAAATGAAATAAAATTTAAGATTTAGTTATTCACTCAAATTTACCACGTATTATGGACTCAATAGCCACGTGGCTAATGGCTATCATAATGGACAGCACAGATACAGAACATTTTCACAATTACAGAAATTACTGTGGGACAGCATCGCAAAAGATTACAGAATCATCAAGTATAAGGGTCCTTGGTGATTGTGTAGTTCAACCCCTTCATTTCACAGATGATTTATTCATAGTTACACAGCTGGTTAGTTGGTGACAAGGCTGAATAAGAACTGAGTCCAGTTCTGACCAGTGTTCTTTACATACCACAGGACACACCGATTTCAAATTGTTGTGGTGCTATTATTTATAATGCTTGTCTTTAGAGAATTACTTTATTATAGTGAGAACACTTTGACCTCAAATTCAATTATGTCCCATTAAAAATTTTATTGAGGAACAATCCCCTCTTTAAAACAAGTGATAGGGCAGCCCGGGTGGCTCAACAGTTTAGCGGCACCTTCAGCCCAGGATGTGATCCTGGAGACCCAGGATCGAGTCCCACGTCAGGCTCCTTACAGGGAGCCTGCTTCTCCCTCTGCCTGTGTCCCTGCCTCTCTCTCTCTGTGTCTTCCATGAATAAATAAATAAAATCTTAAAAAAATAAGTAATAGCATCATAGGTAATATGGTTTCTTCCTTAGATCATAAACACCCTGTGTGTTTATTTCTACCTTGCTTGTTTGGAGAAAGATTTAAAGTCACTTACAAAATGCTACATGATGCAGCAGGAAAAATGAAACCGTTATTGTGAGAAAATTGGGGTAGAGACAGTAGTATGATCCAAGTGTGTTTTATAAAAGTATGATCCAACTATGAAAGTATGATTTAAGATGCTTTATAAAATGGTTTTATAGAAGTATAAATTGAAATTTGCCACTGTGAAAATAAAAGCCCTGAAACTTTGAGTTCTCAACCTGGCAAGCAAATTTTTTTTATGATTTTGTGTTCCACCTTTTCTGTTCAATTGAATTTTTATTTTCCCCATGGATCTTGTCTCTGCTATAGTTCAACTTCTCCTTGAACCTCACTTTTATCATATCTAAAATGGAGGAAATCCCAAAGTTAAAATTACCTTTCAAAAATTCTTTAAATCTGTCCATTCACAGCCCTCATAGTTTAAGGGCAAACAGCCTTGTACGGTAGTAATGCATAGCCTATTATAGGAAACTGAGCCAGGCTAGAGAAAGACTCTAGGAATGCTTACATGCATATGTCAAAGAAATTAAACTTCTAAGGTAACTCTGTTGAAAGGGGATGAGTGGACAGTTCTAGAGAGTATCTTCTTGCCTACAGGGTTTAGCTCTATTTTGTTTAATAGATCTGTTTCTTGACTTTGAATGGTAAAAGCTGTAACTTCATCACGATTGGCAATAAGTTCAGCTTGTTCTCTCTATTTAAATTACTTAATAAATAAATTAATAATCTCCGGGGAGAAGATGCTGAAGTTCAAACTTCCTGCCACCAGAACTTCATACTGTAATCTTTTTCTTCCCACTTCTCCTCCTCCATCCCGCTTCCTCTGAAGGTTAGACCTTCCTCCTTCGCTTCCCTGATTTTTCAGCATTCATACTGAAAGTGTGTTGCATAAAAAATGAAAAGAAAAGCAAAAGCAACTTCCATTGCACTTACTCTGAAATCTGGCCTCATGCTTCATTCACCTGAAACATACTCCCCCAACAGGGCCTTGACCTCCTTGCCACTGAATCCACTGGATGCTTATTGGGTCCTTATTCTCCTGGACTTGTTGCCAGCATTTTACACTGTTGACCACTCTGATTCTTGAAGCATTCTATTCCAGTGGCTTCCATGGCACGTTACTCTTTGAATTTCCCCTTACCTCTTTGGCTATACCTTTTCAGCCTCCTTGGTCTTCTTTTCATCTTCCTCTTGCTTATTTTAAATATTAGTGTTCTTCACAGTTGGTTCCCTCCTTAGACCTCTCTTCATTTCCTCAAAGTCACCACGTCCAACATCACATTCATTTTCTCTCTTCCAGCCCTACCTCAGTGCCTCAATAAATGGTAGCGCCACACACCTAGTAGCCTGGGTATGATCTTTTAACTTGTTTCCATCTCTACCTGCAGCTAATCACTTACCAAACCCTGTCAATTTTTTCTGTTCACTATGTCTGGAATCCGCTTACTCTTCTGCATTCATATTGCCCCACACCAGTTCAAGCTCTCCTTGCCAGTAATCCATCAGTAGCCTCCTAAGTGGTCTCCTGCTTTTCCCTTTTGTGCCCTCTATCTCCCAATCTGTTCTTCATCCAAACTGATCGAGATATTTCATCCAGGATGAGATATTTTCTCTCCCCTGTTTTCAGCCTCTGTTTTTCTTGGGACTAAGTCCAAAATCCTCCATAGCCCTATGTGATCTTCTTCTCATGCCCTTCATCCTCATCTCTAATTGTCCTTTTCACCTTTCTTTGGCCAAACTGAAAACTTCCTCCTTGCTTCTTCTAGGCCAGCACAGGTTAGTTCTCCTCCCAGAAAATTTCTTTCCCTCCCCACCCCACACTCCCACAGCCCCTGTAGACATCCCTCTAGATCAGCTTTGGCATCACTCCCACTAGGAAGCCTTTGCCTTGTCCATGATCCAGGTGAAGTACCTTCCTGGGGGTTCCCTGCCCCCCCCCCCCCCGCCATTTGTCACACTGTGTCATAATTTCCAGTATGTTCATCCTTGTCACGCATTAGACAGCTCCTTGAAAGGACCACATCTGTCTTAGTCCTGGTCTCAGTCTGACCCTCACATATTGCCTGGCCTAATAAATATCTTTTGAGATTTATTCCCTGCCTAATGAATATCTTTGAGAATATTGAACTGTTTTTTTAAATAACATTTATACAGTTATTAGAAATTTATAAAAATTTTAACCTATTTCTTAGCATCATAACAAAGCTAGTTTGGAAATAGAGTATCAGAGCTATAGTGACATTTTCATTACTTCCATATTCCAGTCTGTTCTAAGGCCATAGTAATTTCTTTTTAAAATACCGGTGTAGGGACACCTGGGTGGTTCAGTCAGTTGTCTACCTTTGGCTCAGTTCATGATCCCAGGGTCCTGAAATTGACTCATGCTTTGGGACCCCTGCTCAGCAAAGGAGTCTCCTTCTCCCCTCCTCATCTCTCCCTGCCGCTGCTCATGCTCTGTCTTTTGCTCACTCTCTCTCAAATAAATAAAATCTTTAAAATAAATATATAAATTTTAAAAAGATAACATGATCCCTTAATATTAGCGTGATACTTTGAAATAGAGCCATCTTCTGGGCTTCATGATTTTTTTAAATAAAAGTTTTTCAAAAAATATTTATAAAAATCTCTTGACCAGTATTTTCTTTAATATTACATATACACACACAAACAGGTCATCTTATGTAGAGATTTAACAAAATGGTAAATAGAGTCTACGAATGTTTAAGATATTTGGGCTAATAATAAATCATAAATGTTTGGCAATATTTTGCCTGAAAATAAATTATCTTATTAAAGATAGCATTACAGTGGGTCTGTTTCATCTAGTCAGTTCTAAAGCATGCATATTATGGTTCCTCTAAAAGTAAACTTTAAACATTTTTCATATCAGTGGTAGATAATTTTTTATAAAATGAAAGATCTACAGTGCTCATTGAGTCTGTGGTCCTCAATACAAATACTAATTTTATCCAAAATTTTACAGATTGGGCCTCTAAGAGTTTTACCTATTAACAATGTAGGGGGAAGGAAGTGGTTATGGAATGGAAAGGAATTTAAATATTTTACATTTCAGCATTTTGAATTATTAATATTAGTTATTTCCAAATTGCAAAGCTATTATTAGGGCTACTGATTTTAGAATTATACAGTTCTCACTTGCCTTTATTGTGGAAAATGAGGGATATCTCATAACAAAGCCATCGTCTTACTTGACAGCTCTGGAGCCTCCCAGCTCAATTGCCTGGGATTTATACAAGATAAAATTACAGTGTGTGCAACAAACGACTCGTATCAGATGACACGAGAAAGAATGACCCAGGCAGAGGAGGAATCCCGCAACCGAAGCACAAAAGTTATCAAACCCGGTGGACCATATGTAGGTTTGTATAGATATCGTTCTCCTTCTCACTGATTGATTGGAATAATTCAAGACCACTGTAGGTAAATACTGGTAATACTAACAATATTAACACAGAATTAGTTTCCAGAACATTTTGAATAACATAGTCGAAAATCATCTGTTCTCTTTATACCAATAATAAACTGAACAGATAGAAAAGTCCTACTTTCATAAATCCGGAATCCTTTGTTACTTTTACAATGTTGGGATCTGGTCCTGTTGTTCTGCTCTGTAAGTTTGTGATAGTGGTACCATTGTGTGTTCTTTGACACTGAACGATGTATTCAATGATGGACTGTATAGGTCTTGTTTGGCATATTTGTAGGGTTATTTTTACAGTAAAATCTATTAGTAGATTTTAAGATTAACAGTTTTTCCATTAGTAGAACTTCAGAGGATCTCTGCACAAGGAATTCTTATTGCAAAATATAAAACGTGCTTATAGCAAAGCACGAGGGTGATGCCTTTTTGGTACCTAGCTTGTGATGTCATTCATGGATTCTCATCTTCATCTATCCATTAATTAAGAAGCTGCCCCAGCCTCATCATCTTTATCATCAACTCACTCAAATATCCATCAGACTGAAGGGTAGTAAGACCTGACCAGCAAGATGAGTCTCTCCATTATGAGCAGTGACCCTAACAATTTTAGAGTTGATTGGCAGTGACTATTAACAGTAATAGGAAGAATTATCAGGAGTGAAGATGAGCTCTTTGAGGCTTTGGTCAGGTTAATAACATAAGTCATCATAGGTAAATGATAGAAAGATAGTAATTTGAAAATATAAATGCATACAAAAACAGTCTCTTGAATAACCAAATTCTTTAATCAACATCATTCCATGGCTTGGTATAATTTTACTTCTGTATTTTCCCATTGCTGACCAGCTACAGTACATTCAGCTTTGAGAAACTCCACTGGTGTCTTTAATAAGTATTTCTTTGGAACAAAGCCAGTGCTCCTGGGACTTGGTGCTTAGCTTAGATACATTTAGTTTGGTTTAACAACAATTCATGGCTTCCCCAGGTATCTGTACCCATGGGGTCCAGTCCCAACCCAGTAAGTTACCAGCAGTGAGATTTTTCATCTTCCCTTTCCTGCTGAATGAGGTAACAACTTCCAACCTCCTTTCTTGCTCTTTATTCTCACAAGTAACTTTTCTCTGCAATAGGCTAAATCTCAAATTGTTTTTGAAATGTACAAGATGTACCACAGTTAAATTTAAGTATGAACAATGAACTTGCTGTCCCTATTGCTTTGAAAGTATTTTTTTTATTCTGTCCAGTACCACCATTTTATAAACAGTGAGACAAGTTGGTGTGTTTGATAAAGGAATAGAAGACTGAAGCCATCAAAATGATTTTTTTGTCTCAACAGAACTAGCTGAAAAACTTTACCTTGATTTATTCCAAAGTTTGCCAATCAGCAGTGACCACTGTATCTTTCTACTGAATGACCCTTGGGTATCCCCTCTGGTCACGAATGTGTCCGTTTCGATAGGGTCAGGTATAGTTTATCTGCACAGCATGTTACACAGGAGATTTTTCCACACCCATAATCATCTAATGCATGTTCTTCCTAATAGTACAGGAACTGTAGAACTTGGAGGGTTTCTTCAAGGCACTACAATTTTTTTTACATTTTTTAGGAGTGACCATGTAAAATTTGAGGTTATCTAAACTTTAAACTTGAGCCATATTACATCCATCCCATTCTCAGACAGGTTAGCCTGCCTTCCTATGCACACACATGCGTTTGCCCCATGAGCTGTCTCTGCCGTAGCCCTGCCAGCCAGTATACTGCACTCTGCTGCGTTCTCGGTGCCCTGGTCACTCACCAGCACAGTACATCCATCTTCTCTGGTCCTCCATCTTGTCTTTAACCTCTTCGGCCTTTTGTCCTATGCGTCACATAACCCAGCTCCTTTTAACTTTTCTTAAGATCGTCTGTATACCAACCCTTTAATTATTTTTATTGCTGTCCCTGGGCTGCCTTCATTTCTTCACCTCAGAATTCAAAACTTTGTTTTTGTTTTTGTTTTTTTACTTTGCTTTGTTATGGCGTGTTTTGACCTTTTTCTTCTAATCTTACCCATTGCCAGTCCTTTACCATGTTTCCTTTGAGGTGGCTCAATTTGTATCTTCCTGCTTTATTTTTTTAGTACCTCAGGACTATATGACTCATTCATTTCTTTTAAATGCTAGTCATTCAGCCTTCAGTACTAATATTACCCAACACTTATGGAGAGCTTGCTGTGCACAAGACACTGGTTAGCACTATACATGAAGTTACTCAGATCTCAAAACCATCCCATGAGGGAGGTTATGATTACATCTCCATTTTATGTGTCATGTAATTGGTATCAACAAATAGCAAATGATACGGATTTGGCCTTTTAACAAATTGTATTATTTTCTTAAGACAATAGGAGATACCTCTTTAGATCATCATTGAGTATATAATATGAAATGATACCAGGAGCTCACCTTTGCCACCTTTAGAAATATCAGCAGAACAAGGCTTCTCTCATCAGTGTCAGCCTGGGTAGAAGACAAATAGGAATAATTCTGGTCTCACTGAAAGGTTGTGGTTGACATAATTCCAGGCCAAGCCTCTGGCAGTTGAATTAGGGTACAAGCCCTGTTTAAGGGAATAAAGACTATACTCCTAAGGGTCACCCAGGAATATGAGCTTTTACGACTCTTGTAGACTGAAAAAATACAAACTCTATTTTGCATGGGAGGGGGGCAGGAGAGTCTTTAACCTAGGAAACACCATTAGTTCTTCAGAATATTTCCACTTCTAGTCGTGACATTTATATCAGTGATGAGTACTGCTGTGTTACAATCCTTTCACTTTGTTTTAAAAAAAAAAAACTCATATCACTAATTACCACTGCTTCCATTTACCAATATGTTTGCTCACTGATTTCTACCTAAATTCTGGAACTTTATTGAATTATAAATTTTTATTACATGCTAATATTTATTTAGGTGTATAAACAAAACCCAAACAACCTAATTTCTAGGATTCTTTTTCCAATTTTCCAACACCGCCCCATCCTCTTTATTTATAATGGGTTGATACATGTGTGAATGACCTTGGACAAATAATTTAACATCTGTGGACCTTAATTTTCTCAATTATTAGATAAGGGGTATTTGAACTGTATAACATCGAAGGTCCTTTGTATTTCTAACATTTTTGTGATTATTAGGTATATATATATATTTAGATAATGAACCTTTCACGGGGAAAAAAGAGCATAAATGTCAAATGGTGGAGATGATTTCCATTGCAGTGGATTATGTATTTAATGATGATAGTCACCCCATCATTAAGGTCCTGCCAGTGTTTTTTAAAGCATTGGGTCAGTGTTGCCAGGGCTTCTGGTCAGGTTCCACAGAACAGAAAAAACAACCGCAGAAGATGGCTACAGCCCCTCCTCCCTTTCTATTGTACTGTTTTAACAACTTCCTTTTAGATTGTTTACTCAGAGCCTCTAGACAGAGGGATAAATACTTTTATCATCTCATATTAAATGGAGATGCTAGAAGTGGACTCTTTGTTATGAAACAGTGGTTCAGATATAGTCCCAGGTTACCCAACTGTCAGACCCACTGCTGCTGTTTATATAAGGAGCCCAGGGAATTGATTAGCAGTTGGGCCTGGGAAGAGAATTAGGTTCTCCCACCGGCTTTATTAGAAGGTCTTTTCTGAGGCAAATGTAAAAAAATAAAAATAAAGCTTTCTGCCCACTTTGAACCTGACATTTTCTTGCCTTACTTTTCTTTCTATTTTTCCTTTAGCGTCTCAGTTCTGTAACTATTTAGAGCACTAATTTTTTTTTTTTCATCTCTAGCTTGTCTTACCTTAAACCAGAGGACTCCTTCCTGGTTGAATAGGCACAGACTAATGGGGAGGCAACAAACAAGTGATCTTTGCATAAAACTCATTTGGCCCAGTGTGCCTGGATTGCTCTATCCATTTAAAGGAAAAAAAAGAGTGGGGCATCTGGCTACCTTAGTTAGTAGAACATGCAACTCTTAATCTCTGGGTCCTGAGTTCAAGTCTCAAGTTGGGCATAGAGCTTACATTAAAAAAAAAAAAAAAGGTAAAAGATAAAAGGAAAAATGAGATAAAGGTAGAGTGAGAGTACTAGGGGTTAGGAGATTCATGTACCAGTAACAGCCTAGCATTAGGCCCCAGGTGAGACTCCACTGCTGTCATATCCCTGACCAGATTCTAATTTCTTGTTGAACTTACACCCCTCTTAGGGGTAAAATGAGCCTCCCTTATTTGTCTGCCCTGTGCTTACTTCAGAGAGGGGCCAGGGTAAACTCAGGAGACCTTGGGGGCTCTCCTGAGACTGAGGATCAGAGGTGGGTCAGACACACAGAGGAGGGAGGGCAGCCTACAACACACTGGTAGTACTGTCAGTTTTTGTTTCTATTTTTATTTGCCTTCCTTTCTGGCTTAAATTCATTCTAAAAGATCAGTCATGGTATGTGTGAGCCTAGCTAAAAACATTCTCTGTCCACTCCTCCCTAGAGAAGAGTGGTGGGGAGGGCTCCATAGTCAGCTTTGTTTGGGGAAGTAGAAGCTACAGGTCTCAAAGAGGAGGGAAGTGTGGAATTTATAGGCATTTCCTAAACTTTTGTGACCCTGGCTTTATTTCCCCCCACACAAATTTCCTATTAAAATTCCAGGGAACAGTACTGTTTGTTAATACTGTTGCAGCTGAGAAGTGGTAGACTGAAAGGTTTGCATTTGTCACATTAGAACTTTCAGTGTTTCTTCAGATCCTGGCAATGTGGGAATACCACATTGATTCTGGCTCCTCTGCTGTCTACTTGTTATCTTACTGACATTCACTTTGACACTTTGCTAGTCATCAAATACTGATTCAAAGTCTGCTAGGGAACAAATCAGCCACAGCCCTGCCCATGTGCAGCTTACAGCCTAACATGAAGCAATGGCAGACATCAGGTGTTTGTTCATTAAAAAAAAAAAAAAAAAAAGACCTTTCCCACAAAGAAGTACAAGTAGGAAAACTAGGGTACTAATAACAGAACCCTTTCAAATGCTAAGTGAGCACTTTACCATTTGAGCTTATCCCATTGAAAGCCTCAGTTTTCTCATCTGTGACATGACCATGCCTATTTCTTCAGGTTACTGTGAGGCTTAATGTGTATAAAGGTTTTAGCACCGTGTCCCCACACCATCACATAATTGGTTCATGGTAAATACTAGTTCCCTGCCCATCTGACACTGATCTAGCTATCTCTAAATTAAGAAAACTACAGAACCCAGATCTAAATCTGATGTACCTTAATAACTTTTCTTATCACTGGGCAGTGTTCCTTTAATTTTGAGTTCCTTTGTTGTGCACTATTTTGATCTGATACTTGCAATTCATTATGTCCGGACAGTAGAGAAATACAAGAGCCAGTGAGATATTTCCTTTCCCCTTTATTCTAGACAGGATTGTGTCAAACAAACAGCACCTCTGGCTAGGCCTCAGGACCCCAGCATGGACAGAATTACTGTTCAGTAAAAACTCCTGCCCCATTAAGCCGTTTTCAGACCAGACCAGACAGACCACAGCACTTAAGAGACTGCTTTTACTTACCCATTGATTCTACTTGCTTGTCTTGTTCCAGATGCACTTGCCCTACATTGTATGTCATTACCAGCTCCCTTTACTCTTTAACCAGAGGGCACAGAGCTGGAGGTTTAGAGTGTACTAAAGGTGCTAAAAGATTCTACCTTAGAAACTATAAAATGAGGGTCTTAAACATTTTAATTCTGGTTTTTTCTTCAGCAAGCAATGGTTACCAGGTTTTGTCAGTGACAAGCTATGTCCTAATGGCTCTACACATCCACATAGTATCCAGGTCACTTCAGCCCACAAATATTTTCTAGAAGTAGCCACTTGCCACTTACCAATGTTAAGTTTAAGCAGAAAATGGGTTAATTACCAAATGGCAGTTGCATGGCAGGAATGATGTGAAGGCCTCCTTTTTGCCATTTTCTGTTGCTCTAATTCACCTGTGTAGCCTTAGCCCTGCAGTAGAGATGTCTGCTTGTCTGGCGTCTCAGACTGTTTTGAGGTTGATTGGTGTTGGTTTTGGTTTTGGTTTTTGACTCCTAAAATTTGTTATGGCTTATTAAAAAGGAGTATGTCTAGTGGATGCCCTTCTGGATGTTGACTTCAAATAATGCCCTGACTCCCCTCTTTGTGGTTTCTGAATCCGTGAGATTAAGGTAATTTCCCAGCTCAGCCAAAACTAGGTTCTTAGTGAAATACAACAAGTATTTCTCATGTTTCACATTTGCTATATTCATGTCTGCTAAAGAAATGACATATAATATGTAGATTTAAGTTCTGTAAATAGCATGGAAAAAGATGGAAATTACTTTATTTCCACTTAATATGAACTACCTAGGACTTTAAAATTTCTAGTCTGTTGCTACAATGTGTTTCACTAATTCACCGTATGTAGCTAAGTGACCAGAATAAGGCTATATACATATTTATTCCAATAAATGGTTCTGTCAAAACAATGTCAAATCCATAATTTTAGGCCATTTTTTTCAAAATGCTTTGTTTGCATATCTCTTTAAAGTAAAAACTGAAATAAAGTAGCCTTAATTCCCTCCAGATATAAAGAAGTACCTAAATCAGAGTTGAGGAAACTGAGATGCTCATTATGTTCTTACCTGCGAATATGTAACAATGTCATTTTCCCTGGACTTTAGGGAAAAGAGTGCAAATTCGGAAAGCACCTCAAGCTGTTTCAGATGCAGTACCTGAGAGGAAACGGTCAACCCCCATGAATCCTGCAAATACGATTCGAAAGACACACAGCAGCAGCAGTGTTTCTCAGCGGCCATATAGGGACAGAGTGATTCACTTACTGGCACTGAAGGCCTATAAGAAACCTGAGCTGTTGGCTCGACTGCAGAAAGATGGTGTCAATCAAAAAGACAAGAACTCCCTCGGAGCAATTCTGCAACAGGTGAGACACATGGAGAGAGTTCCTTCCCTGTACCTTCTTGTTGAGAAGCTCATTTAAAAAGTCTTCTTATTGTTATTTGAGGTAGAGAAATTTCAGGATTATCTTGATCAATGGTGTATGAATTATAACTCTTGAATACTAAGTCATCTTGTTTTAAACAATTAAAAACTAATTGAACTGTAGGTATCTATAGTAGGTTTTATAAATTAGAGGGTACAGAATTGTTGAATTTTAAAAAAAATTAAGTTCAAGTCATTTTCTTCATTTGGATTAAACAAATTTTGCTCTGAAATTCCATAAAAAAAAGTAAGACGTTTTTGTTGTCTGTTTTTTGGTCTTGAATCACCTAAACTATTGCTGTAATATTGATTCATTTATGTAGGTGAGGTTGTATCAGTCTTTGGTTGGTATAAACTAGAATATTTTTACCTACTAGTTTTAAATGCGTCTTGCCCTGCATGCTCTTTCTTTACTCTGCCTTTTTCTACCACTGAGAATGCTGAGATCGTTCACTTGTCTTCATTAAGGGATATGAATGAGTATTAGCTTTGATTAATTACCTTAATATCACAAACTTAAGTGTAAAAGTAGATCATGAATTTTTTTTTTTTTTGAAGTCACTAATTTGTCAGACTATAACATCCTATACTTTTCATACTGATTTTTGGTCATAAATGTTGATTAGCATTCGAATCAAAAGATACTTTTCTCCAAAGCAGTAACATTTCCAAAGTTCTTAAATTTCACCATTAAAAAATACAGACTTACAGGTTTTCATTAATCCAAAAAATAACACCTTTAAGTCTTTTTTCACCTATTCCCTTACATTCAAGTCATGATACTAAAATGTTTTGAAAGAATAAAACCAAAATTTCCAGTTCTGGGTTAATCAATCTCCAACATCTTGGGCATTCTCAAGGATCTTAATTAAATTACTTGAGTACTTTTTGGAAAAACTTAATTTAAATCCATATGTCATATAACAGTTTTAAGAGCTCAGAAGACAGGATGAAAGAATGAATAAAGATGAGAATGCATGTGTTTTCTTTAAATTTTTTATTTGGGGATGGAGGGAGGTTCAGGTTACAAATCACAAAATACCTGGTGACTGAATCTACAGAAACGTAAATGATCTCCTAGGTTGGAGGATAAGATGATAAAATGATGGCAAAGGCATTTTTTTTTTTTTTTTTTTTTTTTGGCAAAGGCAATTTATTCACAAAGAGGCTACAACTGGTGTCAGTAGTTATGTGATTATGTATATGTATGTAGACAATAAAGATTTTTAAAAGTAGATGTGCTTAACTCAGCCGCAAATGGGACATAAGTATCATTAGTGTTGATCATTTGGCAGAATCTAGAGCATAGTCTCATCCTAACTGCAAGTTAGAATCTTCTGTAGAGCTATTTAAAAATGCCAGTGTGTGCACTCTTACCCAGACCCACTGACTATCCATTGGTCTGGGATACTCAGACTGAGCCATTGACTGAGATGAGAGGGATGGCAAAGGAACAAGTGTATGGAGGGGAATCAGGAATTCTGTTTGGAAGGTATCTCTTAGACATATCCAAATGGTGATAGATGTTCATTAGTTACATGTAAGGGTCTGGTGTTCGGAAGATAGTTGGAACTGGAGTTATAAATTGGGAGACAGCAGCGTATCAATTGGCTATTGAAAGCTTTAGAGCTGGGGCACCTGGCTGGCTCAGTTGGAGGAGCATTATGGCTCTTGATCTCAGGAGCTTGAATTTGAGCCCCACGTTGGGTATAGAGATTACTTAAATAAATAAGAGAAAAAGCCTAGGGCTGAAGGAAATATCTTAGGATATGATGACAATGAAGAAAACAGGGCAGATAATAGGTCCTAAGCATTCCAGCATATAGAGAAGAATGCACAGAAAAAGATAAGGAAAAAAAGAGGGAAGAGGAGGAAAGCAGAGCAAGGCCCCATTATGAAGCTTAGAGATGAGGCTGGGTGTTGTTGGTCTGTGTAGTCCTGAGGATAATAAGAAAACTAAGCATTGTTGGTATTTTTTCCACTTTGAGAAATCTGGTTGTGTCTCATCTTAATGTATTTGCAAATTTGAATCCTAAGCCTACCATTTTCTACTTTATTAAACAGCATTAACATTAGCTTAATGTTAAGCTGTAAGAAAAGCATAAACTACCATGATATATTTGATAGTACTTTATTTTAAAAAAGAAACAGAAACAAGTGAAGTTATTTAAAAAGACCATTCTGGTAGGAAATGATAGGAAGGATGCCTTTCTGCCAGACTTAAAAAAGGACTCTTGGTTTGACACCTGAACTCATACATTTGTATCGTTAATGGAATCTAGGCCTGGACACTCTAGGAATTGCAGTTACACGATAGAAAAAGATTACACTTAAGATTAAACTGGCTGAGTAATGACAGTAGTTTGGGGGTTGTTTTGCTGTATGTTCCCATTTGTTAGTTTTCGGGAATTTCAAGGACTTTGAATAAGTGGATCTTCAGGAGAACTGGCAACTACAAGAAGCAGCCTTAGCAAGCCAAGAAATGACAGACAAGGACATCAGAATTGATACTATTTATGGAGATAATTTCTGCTGATTACTGAAGGGAAAGTTTATAACCCAACATTTGGGCACTCTTTGGTTTCTACTTAATACAAATGACCAAGGATTTTTACTGTGATTCAAAAGTAATGGAGTTAAAGACCAGAAGTTAATAATGAAGTTGTTAAACCTAACTCTAAGACTAGAAAAACCTGATTTAAAAAAGTAAAAATAAATAAACCTCCCTCCACTCTTTGCCTAATGTAGGCTGTTGGAATAGAAATATGGCATGAAGTGGATGTTCAAGGAAAAAATACTTAGCTACTTATACAAAGTTTTAATTTCCCAAATGAAGTCAAACAGCATTTATTGAGATCTGGCATATGCAAAACTAGCAGTCCCTTTGGAAGCAATTGGTACAGTTATTTTCACTGTAAATGCAAAAATGTTGCCTGTTGTGGGTTAGAAAGGAGCAAAAAGATCTAATGCTGTGTTTTCACACCATGTACCAGGTAGCCAATCTGAATCCAAAGGACCTCTCATATACTTTAAAGGATTATGTTTTTAAAGAGCTTCAAAGAGACTGGCCTGGATACAATGAACTAGACAGACGGTCATTAGAGTCCGTGCTCTCAAGGTAAGTTTTTTTTTTTTTTAAATGGTGCAAATAAGTAATTATTTTAGTTGTTGTTATTGTAAGACATTAAGAAGGAAGAGAGAAGCAAAGGTAAACTTTTTATCATGAACATTTGAAGATTCTCTCCATAATTGGAACCTGTGTATCCTTTACAGAAAACTAAATCCATCTCAGAATGCTGCCAGCACCAGCCGTTCAGAATCTCCTGTATGTCCTAGTAGAGATACTGCATCTTCTCCTCAGGTATTCCTAAAATTATATAATCATAGCCCTGAAATGAACCTCAGAGGCCACCTACTTCAGGTGGTCTGATTTGTGCTCGAGAGAAGTGAGGCCCAGAGAAGCAGCATAGCTTGCCTACCCAAAGTCGCATGGCTAGTTAGTTCATGGCAGATCTCCGTCTAGAATTCAGGTCCCAGCTCACAGCCCAGACCTCTTTTTCCTTACACAAGCACTGTTTGACAAAGTGCTTAATATCTACTTTGCTTTTCTATATTTAAAGTTTACATTGTATTATAAGATTATCTCCTTTTCTATTAGGTCACTAACTAGAAGATTTACCTAGTCCCATATCCTGTCTCAGATTATACAGAAAATAGAAGATATTTAATACTATCTGAAACATGTTCAAGAAAACTATTTTGGGGGGAAAATGTTTTTAAAACAAGCAAATAAAAAAAAAAAATCTTTCATACGGGTCTCCTTAACGTACTTTTTTCAGTTAGATCCCAGTCAGAGTACTCCATTTAGACCTCAGCTCTTTCCAGCTTAAAGTTTCCCCCAAGTGATTCCTTGGTTCCCTGGTTCGGGGACTGACAATGAGACAGACCTATCTACTCCAGTGCTATTGATCAAGTGCTCCTCTCTCTGGACCCTCCTCCCAGAGATTAGGAGATTGAAAACATGTGTGAGAACAGTAAGCATGCTGTGGGCAAAAGGCTATTGATACATTGAAAACTGTTAGAAACCTATTGTGAGCAGAGGAAGAACAAAATAAAAGCAATTATGTCCTTGTGTGTACATTGTCTATAGAAGCCTCACTTTTAATGCCAGCTACCATGAAGTTATTTGTACTCTGATATAATTATGTAATGGCTGCCAAATCGATGATACTAAATTGAAAACAGAATAAATTAATGGGATGATTAACTATTATTTTCTTTCAGCTGAAGTTTAGGCCACATCTTTACATTGGATATATGATTTGTACTTTTCAACTATCTGAATTTTCTTTTCAATTTAAATATTGTTGTTGCTGGATTGGGCTAGCACCAGCATAATTTTTTTTTTAATTTTTGAAATTAATTCCATATCATTTTAGTGGACTAGTCATTAAGACTTAAACTTTCCAATCCTTTGAAGAGATATACTTACAAGGGAAGAAACTGAATAGCATTGCATCAACGATGGAGATACTTAGAGAAATTCCTTTGAAAGTGCTGGCTGTTCCCATTTGAAGACAAGTGAAATAATAATAACAGCCAAAATATTTATAACTGGAGCATCTTAACACATTAGAGGAGATTAAATAAGTGTAAGCTTTTATTGCCCTTTGCCTCCCCTTAGTTCTGACAGCGTGAAATGGTACAAACTGCTTTCTCCGCTTTCTCAATATAACTAGGTCAGCTCTGGCTCACAGAGGAAGGAGGTTACCTCTATTTAATACTCTCTGAAGTGGTATAGTCCACATAGATTGGCATAGTCTCTCGAAGAACTTAAGAGTGCAGCTCTATGATCAGAAAGTATAAGTACTCCAAGAAACATATTTGCCAGATTCTGTTTTTTTATGTTAGACGTGAAAATTTATTTCCCTTTTGTTTCTGTGGATTGTCTGTTCCTGCTTGAGCTTGCAGAATGGTTTAACACAATGCCGATGATAAACTTAAGAATGAATAAAATTGTTCCGTTGTTCATGTGGTAACTGGTGATGCATGTGTTGAGTTGTCATACAAACTGGCTCATTTTTTTTCTGCTTCCCTCCCCCTACAGAAACGGCTTTTAGATTCAGATTTCATTGATCCTTTAATGAATAAAAAAGCTCGAATATCTCACCTGACAAACAGAGTGCCGCCAACATTAAACGGCCATTTGAATCCCACCAGTGAGAAATCTGCTGCGGGCCTCCTGCCGCCCCCTGCAGCCGCTGCCATCCCTACCCCTCCACCGCTGCCTCCAACCCACCTGCCTGTCTCTAATCCTCCTCAGACTGTAAACTCTAACTCCAATTCCCCTAGCACTCCAGAAGGCCGGGGGACTCAAGACCTACCTGTTGACAGTTTTAGTCAAAACAGTAGTATCTATGAGGACCAGCAAGACAAATATACCTCTAGGACTTCTCTGGAAACCTTACCCCCTGGTTCAGTTCTACTACAGTGTCCAAAGCCTATGGAAGAAAACCATTCAATGTCTCACAAAAAGTCCAAAAAGAAGTCTAAAAAACACAAGGAAAAGGACCAAATTAAAAAGCATGACATTGAGATGACAGAAGAAAAGGAAGAGGACCTTAAAAGAGAAGAGGAAATTGCCAAGTTGAACAACTCCAGTCCAGATTCCAATGAAGGTTTGTTTTACACTTGTAAAGCCAACTGCTTGTGTTCAGTGAATGGGCAGTGCAGACTAATGATTGTGAGAGATTATGCTGTTTATAACTAGTATTGCTTTCTTATCAAATGACCTTCTGTTATTAATCTTAGTGTTGTGCTTTTGAGATTTTTTTCTTGAATTTAACAGCGGTGGATTTCTGTCTCTTTTTAGCAAACTATTAAACAGTTTCTATATTTAAGAATAAGGCGATAACATTTGAAAATGACTTTATTATCCTCTAGAGACCCTCTTCTAGAAGGTAGGCTATGTTGCTTTTTTCCCTGTCAGGGTACTGCACAACCTCAACATGACCTATTATATGCCAGTCTTGAACTAATTTAACCAGACATGCAATTAGTGATAAAAATAATTCTTTTCCTTCTTTGCCAAAGAAACAGGGTCACCCCTGCCTTAATTAATATTAACACAGGGGAAATGTCAAATTCTTTATAAAAACAGGCAAGGTAAGATTGCGTATGCAGATCCATCACATCATCTTTATTCAGAGCGAAAGCAGTTTTTCTTATGTAAGGCTGTTGGCAATTTGCTAGATAGAACTTAAATTCCTTTTTAATTTTAAGAACACTGTTCTAGTAAACTAGTATTAATTGTTACTAGTAAAATTTAACCATTTCAGGCTTTTGGAAACTTTAAAAGCCAGATAGCTAGAGATGCAAAGAAGCTTGTAACAATGCTTAATTTCTAAAGGAAAGCTAATCAGAAAGACCACTTACCTGAGGTGTAATGATTTTTGACACTTAGTGACAAAATTTTATTTTTTTTATTTAAAAGTTGTCCTCTAAAACTTAATATCCCCCTGCCAGCACATCAGAGATTCAAGCCCATCAGTTAGCGTTGTTGCCAGTTTTAAACCCAGCTGAACTAAAGCAAAATTCTCTAGGAAAATGCAACTTTAGAAAAGTTACTTTAATGAAAAAAGTTTAAGGAGTGTTACATTTCTGTAATTTTCCCATAATACTAGAAGTCTGCAATCCTTAGATTTAACTGACCATTTTTACCACATGAGAGAAACTTTGCAGAATAGTATGATGCAGCGTCTTCATTGACCTGGATTGAGTATACTGCACATTAAAGCTTATCTGTTGAAATATTTAGATCAGTAGGATACTGTATAGTGGCCCAAAAGGTAGCTGTAAGCTTTTACCCTCAAATACTATCATACTCGAATTTGCCAGGTCAGGAAAAGGCAAGAGGTAATAAAACTTTGTGTTCAGAGTTGGCAAGCCGTGTTCCTGGTTATATTCACACTTTCTACCCTGAGGTGGTGATTCTGAGTCAGCCTGGTGCTGGGAGGACTGGATCCCATAAGTTGAGACCTACAGTAGAGTTTGAGTGAGACCTATTCTCTGAATCTGTTCCTGAGAATGTAGTACTTCTCAAAGCCAATTGAGATTATCACAAAATACTGAGGATGGATCCAGACCCACATCCCCTGAATCTGTTGAAATTTATCTGATGTCTGTGACAAAGAGGAAGCCAGGTGACATACACTTAATGCCTTTTCCTTTAAGACTCAGGCTGTCATAAAAACACAGACTCAGGCTTTAGTTGCATATACACGTGCGCACACACATGTGACTATGAACAATAAGCCCACAGTCTGCATAATTTATTTAGTATTTAGTTTAAAATATTAAACCAAGAAATGACTAAATTTTCACTTTTGTTTACATTGAACATGTATGTTTTGCCAGCAGGCAGGGTTAGGATTTGAGTTATTAATTCTACCATGAAAGATAAAAAATTACCCTATAAAAGTCTAAATATACCCTCAGGAAATGGAGCATTCCCACAAACAGACTACTGACTGAGGGATTTTACACACTTTCAGAGCATAGCTCTGAATGACTGGCAGTCTACTTATTTGTCTATTTATTTATTTTGTCCTCTTAAAAACAAATCCATAGTATTATGAGATGTAGAGATGAGAGGAGTGTAAATCGGGATTCAGTAATGACTTATTTTAAATTACTTTCAACTGATAGGGGAAGACTTGCTCACTGCTTCCCCTGTCTGCATACAAAAAGGGTAGCAATGAAATACAGTGACCAGAGCAGACTGCTACCTGACTTCATTGTCTCATCTGCCTTGTTTGAATCCTATGAAAAGTAGATGTTGATGTAAAATTTGTATCTTCCATTGTCTGGCTGCATCTGCCACCACAATCTTTGAATTGCTGGGCAGATGCCACAACTGTTATGGAAAGAATAGAAGATTGACCTTGGGTTAAGATGGAATTCCTTTATTGTGCAGACACTGCAGTAGCCAGGGCGCTTTCAATGCCTGGCGTCAGTTCTGCTGGCCCTGGTCATAGGGCCTCTATTGTTCGTGTTCAATTGTATTCCTTGCTCACTGTTGCTTATTGAGATGGAAGAATAGAATTTGAGGAAGAGTGTTCCAGATGTTTCTGATCTATTTTAGAATTATAGGCATTTTATAACCATACTGTTTGGTGAAAGCTTGAATTTTTTTTCGTTGTAGGAGTTAAAGAGGGTTGCACTGCCTCCACGGAGCCTTCTTCAACAATTGAACTCCCAGATTATTTGATGTAAGTTCAGATGTCTGCCAATGGGAGAGAACTGTTTAATTTTAGAAAGTTTGCAAATTCTTTTCCCATAATTTGCAAATCAGAAAAGAGGTTCCAGAAATAGAGTCCTGGAGCCACCCCTGCACTTGAAAGGCTGCCATTAAGTCTGCTCGTCCCAAATCCACCCCTGTCTGCCTGAGCAGGTTGCGCCTCCCCCTGCTCTGAGCTCTGCTCTATGGCCTTTAAGTACAGAGAAGCCTGTCCTTTGTTCTGGGGCCAGGCCAGGCATTTGATTATGGAAGATTTCAGGGATCTGACTCTTCAAAGCTGACAGTCTATCAATGCACATTCACTTGTTCCCCCCAAAGAGAGAGTTTATTACTGATAAAGAGCTTAAACCTCCACAGTTCATACAAAGTGGAGATAGATGGATTTTCATTTCAATAAAGCTCTGCCATCGAATTAATTTTAAGAGTAGAGAATAGTAAAATTTGATCATTCCACTTCAGTACTGGTTATAATGTTTGTCCTGTTATGGCAACAAGTTGCTAAATGCTGAGCTGGGGACATTTTTGTAACTGGTTATCACAGAAATTATAACTTGTACACATAATTCTAGCTTTTTCATAGACTCAAAGGCTTCTGGAAGAAGAAATAATTAAGTTGCAAGAGCCTGGAAAAATGGAGATTGGAAGAGCAAACAGATTTGGCTGTAGATAGCTTTGAAAATGAACAAATGGGCAAAATAATTTGAATGTAGATTGGAAAATGAACTCTGAGCTGTATGAACACTTTTTCTCTCAGTAGCATCTCATAGTGGACAAAGTTAAACTATGCCGTTTAGCCCTCCATGTACCATGAAATATTCATTTCTAGAGTAGAGAACATTTTATACTGAAAATGTGTTACTTTTGCTTAACAGTAGTGCAAAAGCTATACTTAATGGGGAATGATACAGCATGAAACCATAATGCTGGTTATCATCTCTTAACTAAAAAGAACCCAAGAAACCATGCTGAGTACTCTCTCATCTGAGGTGGTATGGTTTTAGAGTTCTGGGAGGGAGCTTTGGAAAGCAGCCGCCACTGAATTGGCCCAGGAAGGGTTGGTTGGGGGACAGCTCGTGGCTCCACCGATGAGGGGTCCCACTTCTCCTTAAAAGTCTTATGAAAGTTGGTCCCCTCCAAATGACAGCTGCAGTACTGTGCTCTCATTCTCTTATGATGGATTTTAATTCCCCCTTTTTTTGTAATGGTGATATAGATTGATTATATGTGACAAAATCACAGGGGGAGACTAAAAAATAATTCTAATCTTTTCCCTATGGATTTAGGATGTTGCTGTGTTTTGTCAGCTTAACCAGTTAGTTCTATATTAAAAACTTGTTTTTAACTCCCTAATCTTAAGGATGGTTGCTGCATCTGCTTCAGCGTGTTTTGATGTTTGTCATGTTTCTGGCTGTTAAAAATCATGAAAGTACGTAACCTCTGTGATTGTTTGCTCAATTTATTTTATCCTGAAACTGATATAAAAACAGCAAATTTTCTTAAAATGGTGAGAAACCATGAATTAAAAAAAACACCGAAATTACAGAACTTAAACTTTCGGTTGTTTCGTAAGAAAACTAAAAAGGACATGACAATAAAACCTTAATGATCAGCCTCTGAATAATTTATACTTAAACTACAATATTCCTAATTTTTATATAATAAGAATACTTCTGTTACTTGTGTTTGTGAAATAGCCAAACCCTTTAAAAGTTTATTCCATCACTGCATAGGAACCAACTAGAGAACCGTAACAGTTTTTGTTAAAAACAGTGAAATGCTTTTCGTTAAAATGCCAGTATAACCAAATAATCTTCTATAATAGCAACACAGCTGTTGGCTAGTTTGGGATTTTTCCCTAAGGAAATTAAATATAATAATGAGGGTATAGACTTGGGTCTGATTTTGAGAAAGCAAGATATTTTATAAAGCAAATTAAGCCTAGTTTCACAAGCACTTTAGCCATTTTGCTTACATACACTTATCCCCAGGAACCTCTTTTCCTGCCCTGGGCTTCCTCTGGTGTGCAGTCAGGACAGCCCTGTCTAGGAGAGGACAGCTTGCTGCTTGGCTGGCCACGTTCCTTTTATAGCAAAGATACCAGCAGGACGCTTTAAATCAGCATACTACTGCTGTCTCAATTACACTTAGAAAAATAAACCTCCACAGTGTCTAACTCAGCATGAATAAAAATATTAATGGGGACATTAAGGTTGCTCAGTTGCATCACTTTTCTCACATTTCCAACCAGACATTTTGCTGTCTAAAACCATTTTTGTAGAGGACTGAACTCCAAGGTTTTCCCACAGTCAAGAATATATGTGCATGCCTGGGGCATGCTGAACCACCTGATACCTGCCTGAAAATTGCTTTCAAATCTCAATTTTTAATCTCAAAAAGTCCAGGAAATTTTGCATTCTGTAATAGGAACACAGAGTACAGAGACCCAGGCCAGACTCTGGTGTGATTCCACTTCCCAGAACCACAAATAATATTAACTTTGTCTTAATAATAAAATGCAGTTTTAATTTGCTTACTGCTGAATAAACTGACACTGGGAAAATGGCCTTCACTCACCAGTTTCGTAGAGTTATTCACAACCTGAAGTAAAACAGGTTTATGACATTTTTATTAAAGTAAATTAGAATAATAGTAGACACTGATGTTCAGTTACAGACTATGATACTTAAGTGTTGAAAAAGAACTAGAGAAATATGCTCTTTTTTCTTTCTTTTTCTAGTCTCTCATTTCAAAAGAGACAATTACTCTTTTGTATTTTATACATTTGCCTAGTCAAACGTGGGAGGAAAGAAGTAGAGGGAATAAGCCGGAGGCACCTTGCTGGCAGCAGGTGTAAACGGTCAAAAGGCAGACTTCCTCATATAAAGCAGCAGATCTAGAGAGAGCTTTGACTTCAGCATTTAGTGACTATGTGACACTCTCTGGTTTCATGTCACTCACCAACTCCTGTTTCCATGTGACGCAAAACAGATGGGTTGGCCTCTGCCGCTAGTGTAGTAGTGAATTATTTTGGATAGAGAAAGGCTTAGAAAGCCAAATCTATGTAAGTGTTGTTTTCTGTTGTTTTCTAGTCACACTTCAGTTCCACTGCCAGCATGTCTTTTTCACATTGACTTTCCTTCACTGACGGTCTTAAGCTCTCCTGTGGGTTAATTTCACCTGGAGGTTGTCTGAAGGAGTGACATGGCACCAAACAGTGACAGACCAGCATTCAATGTAGGGAAACATGCTTGGATGCAGTTTCTAAGTATTGGGTTTAAATGTAAGATGTGAATGATGTGGACTATAGTCTCTCTTCATTTATCTCCTTTATTTTTTTAGAAAATATATTGCTATTGTCTCCTATGAGCAACGCCAAAATTACAAGGATGACTTCAATGCTGAGTATGATGAGTACAGGGCCTTGCATGCCAGGATGGAGACTGTAGCTAGAAGATTTATCAAACTAGATGCACAACGAAAGCGGCTTTCTCCAGGCTCAAAAGAGTATCAGGTAAACATGTTTGCTCCTAGATAGGCTGACTTCCATATCTTACCGTATTGGTTCTCTCCTGGCCCTTCCCCAGGCACCCTATTGGCCTTCAGAGCATGTCTTCCGGCAAACCAGCCTCTCTGCAGCTTTTGGTCTTCATTTAAAATTAGCTAGAAAACTAAATAAGTTAATACAGTGAACTGTATTTCTGTCAGTGGAAAAAAGTAACTTTTTAAACAACATAGTATGTATAAAATATATAACATGCTTTATATTTACTATATAACATAATAAAGTATCGAGAAAAAAAAGCAAACACAACTAAATAGGAAAAAAGTTGGATTTGGGATTTACTGAAACATTTGATTGCACTGCCAACTCAGGCTATAGCTGCTAGAGCTGGTGCTGTTCCCCAAATTGTTATATTAAGTACATTAAAAAAAAAAAAAAACCTCAATCTAGCATATAATAGGGAAGATAGAGATATAGAATATAAACAGGGTTTAATACCACAGAGATTTGGGGTTTAAATGAAGAAAAGTTTGGTATTTCCAGCTCTTCCAGAGTCTGACATATGTTAACACATACTAATCTGTTTTCACTTTCAAACTTTAAGTAGCAGTATTACCACAACTGACAAACCAGTAGAAACCAGACAGACCCATGTACTCGTTGTTCTCATAGTTAATAAGCAAAAGGATTAATACAAATGAATGTTCCCCTCCTTGTGTAAGCCACATAACTTGTTGCACTTCACAACCATAGATGGTGCCTTCACTCTGGCCTCCCACTGTTGTTCTGACAGGAATCTACATGAGAGAATGAATGGGTTTCCCACAATGGGGAAAACAGACTGCTTAGAGTTATAGAAGACTTTGTCAGAGGAATTAGTATTTGAAGGTGCAGGAGGTCTTATATGGTGGTTTGGGGTTTATTTTTTTATGTATAGTTATTTACCAGTATACTATGATTATATTTAAACTAAAATATAATTCCAAGGACTACTTAGTGGTTGGGAGGAGGCTCCAGAACTATACTGGGTTTGATTCCCAGCTGCACCATTTAATATTTGTGTGACTTTGAGCAAGTTATCTAACCTTAATCAAAATCCCCATCCATAAAATAAGGAGATTATAAAGTTGTGCAGAACAGATGTCAGCATTTGATAACTGCTTAAATCCATACTATGTAAGGTCACATTAGTATTAACCAGGTTCTCCTAATAGCTACCTAATATTCCTCCCTAGAGGCGATCAATAGTACTTGTTTCCAGTGTATTCTTCAGAGGTCTGTGTATGTGTTTGTAAGATATATATATACACAAGATTCACATGTGGGCCATATGTAGTTAATTTAGGATGTCATCAATCACAATATGTACCATTGTCTTATGTTCCAGTAAGTTAAACTGTGATACGTTACTTATCTGATCTCATTAAAATGAAATGTGCATCTTAGAAGTAATGAAGTTCTTAGAATATGTCATTCTGTTTCTAAATAAATAATATCAAACTGTATTAATCATTCTGCACTTTGCTTTTTTCACTAAACAATATAATGCACCGTAGGGAATTTTATATAAGTGCGGGAAGCACTTTTTAATGACCTCTTAGTATTCCTCTGTATGGATTAACAGACATTTAGATTCTGTTTACTGTATTTTGCTTTACAAACAGTACTGCAGCAAGTAACCTTGTACACACAGCATTTCACTCAGGCACAAGCACATTTGAAAGAGAAGTATAAATGCTGAGTCAGTTCTGCATTTGCTATTTTGATAGCAGTTGCCAAATTGCCTTCTTTAAAGATTGTACCAATTTAAATTCCCATCATCAGTATTTCCCACACCCTTGCTGAATGTGTTAGCTGTATATATTCCCAAAAATAAAAAGTTCCCTTCTGATTTTAATTTTTAATTTTGTAGAATGTTCACGAAGAAGTCTTACAAGAATATCAGAAGATCAAGCAGGTAGGAATTATCACTGTGGGTTTCCTGACCCCATAGTTGGGAAGTATTACAAATTCTGCAACCTAATTCCTCCCTTTTTTTTTTCCTCTACAGTCCAGTCCCAATTATCATGAAGAAAAATATAGATGCGAGTATCTTCATAACAAGCTGGCTCACATCAAAAGACTAATAGGTGAATTTGACCAACAACAAGCAGAGTCATGGCACTAGATCTCTGCTTGGACCGGAAGATGTGAATAAACTTAAGCTTATTTATTTAAAATTCCAAATGAGTTGCTCTAAGATTCTAAAAAAAATGAAACTTTGCTTGTTGAAAGTTTCAGTATTAGTAAACTTGAGTTATTTACTTTTTTTTTTCCCACTTTACTTTGCTTCCCTGCATTTTTGAAGCTGCTTTTTCTGGTCCTTCTCTCCCCACCCTCACCCTACCCCCCAAGACTTATGTTTGTCAATAGAAATTTTTTTTTTTTTTTAGATATTGGGGATCCAGTGTCTATACTTTAAATCAGTTCTTTTCCTTAAAAACTTATGTTTGTCATTAGAAATGATTTTTTTAAGATATTGGGGATCCAATGTCCATACTTCAAAGTTATGTGTGTTTAAAAAACAAGTCATGTGCAAAGTGAAATGCTTTTGGATAAACATAAGCCTATTTTCTGACCTTTCTTAATGCAAACTCTTTGCCTTAAATGGTAGAATATTTAGAAATTTGCACAAAATACAAAAAAAAATTTAAACATTGTTTTGGAGGGTTAAGAAACAGAAAGGTGTACATGTGTGTGCATAGATATGCACCCACAGATGTACATACAGGCTGACTTGATCTAGACAGTAAATCCGCCCTGCAAGTTAACCCCCCATTGCAATGGTTGCCTTAAGGTGTTTGCTAGTTGTGTACATAGTGTGGTTAATCATTAGCTACACTGCTTCCCACTTGGTTAGAGCAATGGGAAGCATACTGTGGCCTACCAGCGTCTGAAAGCGTGTGCTCGACCTGTATGTGTGCGGAGGTGGTGTGGATGTGAGCGTGCATGGAGGAAAAAAGCTGCTACTCTCAGTAGGCCAAACGCTCAGGTTAAACAACTGACGAGTGTTACTGTAGGGGTTTTGTTTTGTTTTGTTTTCCTGTCAAATTGCTACTTCTATTGTAGAAGACAAAAGCATTTCCATTTCAACAGTTTGTCAGCTTTATTAATGTTGGGCAAAATCAATATGTTATGAAAATGAAACATCTATAGTTTTGGGGCAAAATTATAAAAATTAAACATGTAGGTAACCTATTTATATACTGCTATAAAGTATTTTTTGAAGAGAGATATGCAAAGAAGCTATTACCTACATGAAATGTATATTTAAAGATTTTTTTTTTCATCCTGGGAGCCAGGAATATAAAAAAAAAAAGAGAGAGCGGATATATTTAACCATAACATACTGTGATTCATCAAACAGCACAAACTTTCATTTCATGGAGTTTATCTGTTGACGTTGATTTAAACTATCATTTGTTTATCATGTGGGAACATAAGTTATGTGGTCAAAAATATAAGGATTTTGAACTAATGTTGATTCAAGTTGTGTTGTCTTATCGTATTGTCTTTTCAAAGTGCTGCCAGTTGAAAAGGGAAGCATTATGTTTACAAATCTGTTTTGAAATGTTTGCCAAAATTTTGGTAGTATCTTTAATAAAGATGTTTGTCTCCAGCATCCAAAAAATAAATAAATAAATAAATAACTTTGTTGTGTATCAGTGTAAACCAGAAAATGTTGGTATCTAGAAAACCTGAGAGAGCATATAGATGAACTGTTCTCTTTGCAGTTATCCTAAAGCATTAACTGGAAGTGTAGAGACTATAGAAGAGTATACAAAAGTAAACAGACTGTGCAAAGACTGATAAAAGACCATGTGCACTATAACTCTATAACATCACTACAGAAATGAGATTTCTATATAGCATGGACCTCTTAAGGAATTGGTTTCTTTTCACACTGAGATCCCTGGTGCTCTTCCTTTTACCTCAGAATGGGTACAATCATTACTAAATGTTCATTGATTTCAAATTTTGAGTTGTAAAAAAGTAAGGAAACTTAATTGGGGATAACTTTGTTCCACATGTTATGGTGGAGGCTCCTGAGGGATTTGTCTGTAGGTAATGACCTCACTGGTGTCGTTTCTTGGACATCTTGGCCTTTTAATCAAAGATTTCTGCTGCTATTTGCTATGAGCAGTGTTTCTCAAAAGCAAGGTGCTTAGACCATTTGCATCACCCAAATTAGAATCTCTGGGTATAGGGCCCAGGTATCCACACTTTTGTAAATATCCTCCAGGTGACTTTTGCAAGTGAAGGCATGAGAACCATTGGCTTAGGTAAGGTGTTAAATCTTTGGGTTTTGAGATATCAAAGTCTTGAAGTTGAACTATTGGCTTTTTTTTTTTTTTTTAACCCCATCCCTGTCAGCAGGTACAAATCACTCTTCCCCTCTACAAGATTGTCAGGCACCCTCTCAACTCTTTCACTGCCAACTCTTATTTCAGAACTTGTTTAGGAACAAGCCTTCTAGTTGGTCCTTAGTCCTTGGAGCTCCCACCAACATACATCAGCACATCTTCTGGTTTACAAATTGGGTAATAATGGAAGCTGGAGATATGTTATGAAAATCCAGCACTGCACATTCATAGACTTGACAACCTACCTATAAAAGCCTTAATTTAGATATCTGATGTGCACATTGGGAAGATCCTTGCAAGATCTGTATCAGTTGCAAATCTGAGTTATGAATCACTCAATCTGCTATTACCTGAGGCTGCATCTCTTTGAAGATGAGCATGAGCCTGTTAAAATCCTTAAAATCTCCCTTTACCTAGTACGGCAAAACTTTTACTCGCAACTGCTGCAGGAATGAGTGGCCACTTAGTGGCCAGTTACTCTGGTAGAAGAATTTCTTTAGTCATTTTGAGACCCAGTAAGTATAAAACAGCATTATCAAGGTGAGAGAATGCATTGTTTATCACATTTCATCTAAAATATTTGAAGCACTTTTGGAAATTTTTACCAACAGCAGATTAACTCCAGACTGAATGAGCAGCCTATTTAATACAAACCAAAAGGAACATTGACTAGATGTGATTTTGTTTTTTTAAGTAGGGATTCTGTTTCCTATCTTGTCATGTATTTCCCTTGGAATACTTGAGAGGGGGTAACGTCCAACTCTAGTGATGGAGGTTCAGTGCTTGCTCTCACAAAAATAATTGGTGTGATCAATTTATGTCATTGCTCCATGCACACCGATCATTTAAAAATTCAGTATTAACTTTCCTTTCATCTCTAATTGATCTTCTAAACCTTATAGGAGTTTTCTTTTTCCTTAAGTATTTCACATTATGTAAAACAAATGCATACTTGGATGTTGGAAGCAAGACGCTGAAATGAGGATTAGACACAAGTGGTCCATTAGTTCCAGCACTCTCCTTGGTTGCCTTATCCCTTCCATTAGTGCATTCTTTGCTTCTGGAACTTGGCTGAAACCCTTCAACCAGTCCATGGTGTTTCTGGCAGTGTGAGTGTTGAGTCCTGTATGCTTGGTATATGCCCTTACTACTTTTGAAGTTCATACGGTTTATTTCTTGCCTGAGTATTACTAAATCCTTTTCTTATGTATACCAGATGGGGGGAAAATTATAGCCAGCATTATGAGGAACCTTTTGTAAAAGGATATTAACTGACACTACTAAATGAAGGCAACAGAAGATGTTATCATTGTTCTTTGTAATCTGAAACTAAACAAGGCTGGGAGGCTCATTTCAAAATATTTTGAAGTGGAGTGTGTGTGTGTATACACACACACTTGTTTCTCAGTTGTTACACCCAAACCATGTTAGGACTCTCAAAGGTAAAATGTCACAGGGACTTTTCAGTTGTTACAAAGCTCAGCAGCTGTGGTGGTCCCTTTTGTTCTACACCAATTTCAGTTCAATAAAAATGTTAACTTTGCAATTCTGGTAATTGTTTTTCCTTTGTCTCATTTCAAGGCTCTTAAATTTATCTTTAAAAAAAAAAAAAACCCATAACAAAGTGCTCTCTGATGCTCTACTGTAAATGATCCTCCTAGAACAGAGATACTTCTTGTTGGTGACTCTAGGAATCTGGGGCCAGGTATCTGCTCCAGGATCCTGCCTGTTGTTTTTTGTTCTTTGTTTTTTGTTTTTTGTTTTTTGTTTTTTGTTTTGTGTGTGTGTGTGTGTGTGTTTTAAGATTTTATTTATTTATTCATGAGAGACATACACACAGAGGCACAGACACAGGCAGAGGGAGAAGCAGGCTCCATTCCACGCAGGGAGCCTGACGTGAGACTCAATCCTGGGTCTCCAGGACCACACCCTGGGCTGAAGGCGGTGCTAAACCACTGAGCCACCTGGGCTGCTCAATCCTGCCTGTTTTCTAAGTGTATCGCATGCCCTCCAGAGGTGATATCTACTCAAACAATAATCATAGTTACATTTAATAAGAGTTTCCTGTGGCTTACACACTTTATGTATACATTGTCCCATTACTCTTCCCTACAACCCTGTTCTCCCCATTTTATAGTTGAGTGAACTGAGGCTTAGAGAGTTAAGGGGCTTGTCCTTGACACAGCTAGCAAACAGTGGAAGCTAGGAAGCCTGCCCCCAGCATCTGTGTTCCTAACCACTTCTCCATCCTGCCCCACATAATGCTGGCCCCTTAGTGTGAGCTTCACAGTGATCATTCCAGTAACACCACACCGGCTACACAAACTCTTGATTCTCAAAGGAGACTAGGCTGGAGGGGTAGGGTAATACCTCGTAGGTTATTTTCAGTGAGTTGATTTTGTCAGAAATGATTGATAAATGTGAAGGAAAGCCAAAATACTTTGAGAAAAAGTATGTTTCCTTTGTTTTTGAATGTGTGCAGTGGTGACAGCGGGCTATTTGAGGTAGAGCAGGGCAGTGCAGGTAGAAACCAGGGAAGGGTAGTCCTGGAATCGGACCCTCTCCTCTTCATACTAAAAGGCTGTCTCAGTAACAGACTCTAGCTTAAGAGCTGTCCAGTCTGAATTAGACATAAGGATATCTCTCCTAGCTGGGTCCTTAACTTCCAGTTTCTACAAGTTCTCTGAAGGGATAATGGAAAGCGAAAGGAAGAAATCCTCAACTAAACATCGATACAGAAAACCTAGAACGACGATCAGTGCCAGGCATGATTCTAATTAGGTTTAGGAGGAACCTCACGGATGAATGACGTTCCTAATGTTATAATTGTGTCTGCATCCCATCCCCACCCACCTAACATTTAACACTGTACTTGCCTCTTAACTCCTTTCCTCAGCTATAAAGTGAAAATATGCCTTCTCACTGGGGCATGGAAGAGGCTCCATCATAGTTTGTAAAGCACTGACGAGTTCCACGAAAAACTAAATTATGGATTGTCTGCTGAATGCAAAAGAGAGAGTTTGTTGGAGTTTCCTGGCAAGAATGAGTCCTTTTTGACTGGTCGCAGAGAGGGCAAAGGCAGAGAGAGGCCTGAGGTTTCAAGGTGGAGTGTTTGGGGTTTGTTTTATTGAATGCCGAGACCTATATGGACCTGCTCCACTGGTTTTACCTTTCTGAGATTGGGACAGGAGGCTGGCAGTGGCAGGAAGTAGCTCTGATATTTTAGGATTGCTCAATTCTCAAGCTGGGGTCAGATGATCCTGCTCTGTGTGGCAGTAGAGATGTGTCATTTACAGCTCCTGCCTGCTGAATTCAACTGGCCAGCCAGGCTGGTTTGTCTTTCTGTAATTAGATCCTTGCTACAATATGGGCATTTGTAGATGGGTGATAAGAATTCCATTTCTGGGTTTGTGAAATGTAGGAGAGTGCTTCCTAAAGATAAGCCCACATGGTTAGCCACCATGATGGAGTTCTAGAGCTGGGCTTCTAGAGGGATGGCTACCTGCCTTTCTATATTTCATGGATTTCTCAGGGCTCACCAAAGTCCACCGTGGTGGACACAGACAGCATGATCCACTTTGCCAGTTTCATCACCTGTTACGCCCACTGCACACTAGTCACACAGACCTGCCTTCAGGTTCTCCGATAACCCGAAGTGCTCCACCTATCCCAAGGCCTTACTCAATACTTGTCTCTACTGTACTGCCAGGCCCATCATCCACCCCTTCCTCACTCAGCTAAGTTTGCCTCCCCGCCCCCCAAGATCTTCCCTTAACATCACCCGCCTCTAGGACACCATCCCTAACCTCTCGGGCTAACTCCGGTCATGCTGGTATACACTCTCTTTCATCTCCTACTTGTCCTTTGTGGCATTTATCACAATTATAACGAAGTACTAGTTGTATTGATTAGGTTCCATGAGAGTAGAGACTTCTCTTGTTTTCTAGGGGCTCCCAGCTCCTCGTCTAGGACCTGGCGTAGAGAAGGTGCTCAATAATAATTTATCCAAAGAATGAATGAGGCAGGCTATTCTTATATGTCCTATTTAAAATTCATGTGGCCAGAGGATTTGGATTACTGCAAGAGTCTGCTGTGTCACTTAGGTTTATGTGCCTTGCCATAAACCATGATTTAAGAATTAAATCATGATTTAGGAATTAGTCATGATTTAGGAATTAGTTACTGACAGCAGACTGACTTGACTTGCCTTTGGGCGTCCCTTTGCTATGATTAACCAACTGGACACCTTCAAAGGGCATGTCTCTTTCCAATGTGGCATTCATACCTCTAGTCACCTCTGGAGTATGAGCATCTCAACAGTCTACAACACTTTGTAATGTAAAATCAAATGATTCTAAAAGTTACTTTTATTTACCATAACTGAGAGGTTCGGATTTCATATCCTTCTCTCCTTTTTCTATCGCTTTCCTCCACTTCTCAAAGACATGGTAGCAGGCAGCAGTCTAGAGACAATGTTGTATGTCATTTTTCTCTCTTCATTAAGGCATCTCTAGCCTGACGTTTCTTTAAATTAGACATGAGCTTTTGTTTACACTTCCTTTATGCCTAGCATTTCTGTAACCTTCCAAGCACAGACATTTTGAGGACAGGAGAAGGACCGTGGGATTCCAATAATGATAGAACTAGCAAAGCCCGTTAACAGCATCCAGAACAAGTGTCTGGATTTCATAGACGATGATGAAATGAAGATGTTCATATGATGGCCACACAGAGCAGGATGAGACCCAGGAGCTTACAGACTCTTCCTGGTGAGGGGCTGATAACAGCCCAGCAACCACTAATGACAAACAGTACAAAGATGGAGTCACTCAGTGCCAGACAAGACACACCATACCCAAGTGGTTCCGCGCAGTCAAGCCAGCCAGCCAGGCTTAGGGTTCTGGTCTGCCACTCAATCTGCAGACCACAGGCAGGTTGGTAAAGCCCTGCAGCTTCAGTTTCCCACCCATGAAGGGGACGGTACCTACCTCAGAGCGTTAGGGTAATGTATAGGCAGGATGGTGCATGGCCCCTCCCCTAGTAAGTTTTCCATATATATATTTTTTGTTTATGTCCTAATTATTTCTTTCCATCTATATATTTGGATTTGGAGAGTTTTGTTACAATATACCTGACAAATAAGCAGCCAGCCAGGACTAAAAACTCTATTGGGTTCATTTAGATTTTTGCATAGCAGGGATTGAGCCCGTCTTGTATGAGAAACACAATCCAGAACGTTTTTAAGGCTCTGCTCCTCATTGCTAAGCTTTCTCTGTGAATCTTTCCAAGAATCAACCTTAGCTTCCCTTAACATCCAGGTTTCCGATTAACTTAGTGCTGATGCCTTTGTCCCAAACTTGAGCTTAACTTTGAATATTCTATTAATTCCCTCTGCCACTTGTCTTCATAGGGAAGTTTTAAAAAGAGCCTTGTTGTCTGTAAGGTTGAGTGCTTCTTGCCCATGCAGGTACTGCGGGCAAGTACAGTTCATTTCAGGTAAGATGCTTTGGGGGAAAGCCTGCTGTGGAAATGACTGACTTACACCTGTAAGCTTTTCCTTCTCTCAAGGTTAGAGTTCATTTAAGTCAGCCTTGCCAAGCGAGTGCCAAGAGGGTCTCTAGGGGTCTTGTGGCCACCTGAGCCACAGAGCTCTGCAGCTGAGAATAGGCTATAAGGGGACACTGGGGACTGTTGGCAAAGCCACCTCCTATCCTCCCTCACCCTTCCTTCCTCTCTCTGCCCCTGATGACAAGTCTTTGTTGCCATGGTAGCCAATTATCACCACTCCACCTGCTCCTCCCTTCACTTAACTCACTGTTCTCGCCTGAATGAACTATTATGGCTCCTCCCTTCTGTTAACTTGTATATTTTATCACTTCTCCTGTCTTTGGTTACAGGGAAGGCCAGTTCAAAACCAAGAACAAATGTGAGCAAAACATGAAAATGCTTTGGTATGCGGTACAGAGAGTAAGAAGAGAACGACCCCCTGGGTTTGAGTCCTAGTTCTGAGATTCACCAACCGGTGACCCAGAGCAATTTGCCTAATCCCCTGGCTCTTCCTTCCAACATCTCTGATGAATTAGGATAATACCTATATTCCATAGTTATGCAAGGATCAAACAGAGGTGGCATTCAAGGAGAGGGACTAGGCGGGGCCATCATAAAGAACACTATTCTCACACGTGCCTCTGCAAACACACTTTGGTGGCTGTTTCCTTGCCCTCAGGAACGAAATCTCTGGCAGATCTCAATTCCTCCAGTAAGGTTGTTCTTGAGAAGTCCTGTGGTCACTCTCGGCATAAGTTTCATTTCATAACTAGTAAGTCCAGCCTTCTGTAACAGCCAAACTCTGAAATTCATTTAAAATTAAAGCCTCTCTCCCCTTCCAATTGAGGCTTGCCAAGTGATTCTTTTCACGCTCTTCACTGACCACCACTCAGCTACCCCCAGGGTTGATGGAGGAGAGAGAAGGGCTGCAGAGACGGGCTTCCAGCATCCCTGGAATCTGGCCTTAGCTTCCTGCAGGTGTTATCAAAGCCCATCCTGGGTGCCTCAGAAGGTGCCCCCCTGAGCTCCTCCAGCCTTTCAGGGCGTCGACAGGACATCTCCTTTGGCCAGACCTCCAACAGCACACACAGATGCACACACACGCCCGCCCCTTTTTTGGGTAGGGAGCTAGTAGCTTGGGGCCTCTTCCTAAAGGGCCATGCCAACATGGCAACTACAAATGTTCTATCTGGTCACACCCACGCTCACACCCCAGCCATAAATAAAAATAAGCACTTTGAGCCTGCCACCCTTCAGAGTGTAGCGACTTCCTGAAGGCATCCTCCACTCTGCTGTAGGGCTGTTTTGTTTTGTGTGTTTTTTCAGGCAAATACCAGCCCTCTGTATCCCCCAAGCTTGAGTAGTCACTAATCAGGGGCATTTTGTTTGTTTAAGCCACATTATTGAAATATGACTGACATGTAAAAAGCTGTACCTATTTGATGGATACAACTCACTGAGTTTGGGGGAAGGATACACCTATAAAACCATCACCACCATCAAGGTTACAAACATACCTAATCACCTCCCAAAGTTCCCTCTCACGCCCTTTGTTAATATTATCATTTTTGTGTATGTAGTAAGCATTAGACTGTATACTGAATCTCCCAAACTTGCATAACCGAAACTTTGTACCCTTTGACCATCACACCTCTTCATTTCCCCCTCCACTAGCCCCTAGTGATCACCATTCTACTCTGCTTCTATGAGTTTTGCTTTTTAGATCATACATGTGAGAAAATACAGTAATTTGTCTTTCTCTGTCTGGCTTATTTCATTTAGCATAATGCCCTCCTGGTCTATTCATATTGTTGCAAATGGCAGAACTTCATTTTAAGGCTGAAATATTCCAGTGTGTGTGTGTGTGTGTGTGTGTGTGTGTGTGTGTGTGTACACAGCGCATTTTCTTTATCCATTCATCAGTCTATGGACATTTAGGTGGCTGTTTCCTTATCTTGGCTAGTGTGAACAGTGTTGCATTGAAAGGAGTGCAGATTATCTCTCTGAGACCTTAATTTCTTTGAATAAATATCCAGAAGCAGGATTGCTGGATCCTATGGTAGCTCTGCTTCTCATTTTCAGAACTTGCCTACTGTTTTCCATACTGGCTGCACCAACTTAGACTCCCACCAGCAGTGGCCCAGATTTCCTTTACTCCACGTCCACACCAACACTTAAGTAGTCTTCGTCAAGCCTCTATCTACCATTAGCCCATGGTAAGGGGAAACCCTCTGATTTACCACATCGGCTGACTTCTCAACTGAAAGCCCTGATGCCGGTGAGAGGGTCCACAAGCTAAGAGGAGTAAAACCGGGTATTTTGACAAACTGCAGGCCCTGCACGTGTCATCCGGGATCCTGCTTTATGGTTGTGGGTATACAGTAGTCTATGCCTAGTGACTTCAGCCAAAGCTGTCAGAGTCCTGGTTAAACCCTATGATATGTGTCTGTGCATTTTCAGTCATAGCACTGGTGCATTAATCCAACAAATATTTAGGTGCGCCCAGGCACTGTGCTATGTGGTGCGAATATATCCACCAATGCAAACACCATAAATTGTTTGATTCCAGTCATGCTAAGTGCTGCAAAATGAAAGGGCAGCAGCTATTTAAAGGAATAATAAGGGAACACAGCAGTGAGGGAATGGACCAGGTCTCCCTGGGGAGGTGGCATGGAAGCTTCTATCTGGGGGATGAGTGGAGCTGGATGAGAGGAGACTGTACCGGAAAGAGCACATCGGAGAGCCTTGAGAAGAAGGCCTTTGGTGCTCATTGAATGCCCATTTACCCAGATCGCTTCTCATTAACAAAAACCATTTAGGTTCTAGCTTTTTTGTTGTTGAACTTGTTTTCTCAATGGCTGCTTTGCCCCTTACTAAGCATTTCTGCGGAGATGAAGCCCAGACAAGATTCTCTGCTGGAGTCTAGTGCCTTATCACAGGCATTTTGGTAGTTGGGGTTCTTATCTGGCGGCCTTCTCGTGTTGCTAATAGTTCTGAGGAGAGTCTCCAAAATAGACTGTTATCAGTTTAGTGGCCAGTTGATCTCTCCCAGGTCTGAGAGTTTTTACATGGCAACGTTTACACTGGGGAGGAAAGTGACTGCCTTCCCCAGAAATTACCAGCCCACCTCCTCCCCTGAAGTTGAAGGCTAGCACAGAATGAATGCATAGAAAGCCAAGATTAGCAACTGCCCTGCTCTGGTGGAGGTTTCTGGGGTTGCAGCAAGGAGTCTTGACCACAGGGATAGAGCCCTATCAGCCAGAGGCAGTTGCTCTGAGATAAAGAATAACACCTATACTATTAAAATCTCCAGCCTTTTCTCTGGGCTGCCAGCAACCAGGCAAGTCATCTGTGTAGTGTGACTCCTAAGGAGGTAATTGGTGGGCTCAGAGGAAATCCAAACAAGAGAGGTGGAGAAAGATGCCAAACATCAGAGAAGCTGAAAAAGAGCAGGTTAAGAAAAAGACAAAGGACAGATTTTAATTTTTTATTGGATGACCATAACAGTCATGGTTGGAGAGTTAAAAAGATAACCTGGTGAAACTGATTTGCTCAGGAGGAGTGTCCTTTAAGATTCTGTTCCCACCAGTAGAATATGGGAGGAGGAGGGGTTGCAGTCATGGATGGGAGCCTGGGAAGGATGTCTGGGATGTGAAATGGCGTGAACTTAAGGGTGGTGTTCCAGAATGAGGCACTGTCATAGTAGACTGAGGTGATTATCTGGTTGAAGAAGACAAGGCAATGAGGAATATCTGGCTCAGAGCACAGAGAAAGGGATGAAAATTTACCTTCTGTAAATAGGAATCTACTTCAACATTCTTAGAAGAGAAACTAAATTTCAAGGAGGCTGGGAGAAGACCTCGCTGGGTCCCCTCAGTGACTACTAGGTAGATCCTAGGGATCAGCACCAAGGCCAAGAGGGCAAGCTCCTGAGACATGCTGGCAAGAAGTGGGGTATAGTCGAGTGACACGGTTAGTATTCTTGTCCTAGGGCTGATACCATGTGACCCCTCTAGGCCTATTTTTCCTTGGTGGGATATCCCATCTCATGCTAAAAAGGGTTTAAAGGAAGGATTGAGAACATGTGCCAAAAAATTGTCTGGAAAAGGCACAAAGTAGTGTATGCTATAAAGTGGTCTCTCAGAAAATATCCACCTTGCTTCCCAACTTTTGCTCATTTTGATTCCCAGAAGTGCTCTTGTTCAGAAACCATTTACAAATGCAAAAAAATTTTTTTAAATATTGTTCATCAGTTTCTAAAAGCCATCAAGTACATTTTGCTTCTTAAGTTCAACAGTGTTTGATGGTCGCTGTGGCTCTGTGCTAAGAATGAAGAGAGAAGAGAAAAGCTAATTTCTCTACTGACAACTTTGGACTATTATATGTTTATATTATACTTTATGTTTAGGATTTACAATAGTCACATTCTGCTCTTTAACCATAATTTTATGTGTTCAGTTCAGTTCTATAATTAAATGGATTCAAGACTCTACCTCAATTCTTTGACTCTAAGCCTTCCCCATTCTTGAGACTTTATTTTGATTCATCTCAGAGTTAACCAGATTTTGTTGTGCACTTTTTTTCCATAATTAAATGTCTCCAATGGGAAATTTGAGGTCAGTGTCTTCTTTCCCCCTTTGTAGGAAACCTGCTTTTTCTGCCTAGATGCCCATGGGAGTCTTATATTGTCCCTAAAGTTCAACTAACTTGATTATGTGTCTTCGTGTTGATTATTCCATTACAGGTTTTCCCCCCTAAGATCTCTTTCAGTGTGTGGAGTCAGATCCGAGACTTTATTTCTGTGGTGTTTTCTTTCATTTTCTTTTTGATATTTTTATTTTCTGTTCTGTTTGTTCTGTCTCTACTTCAGGAACACTATCATCCCATATGCTGACTGGCTGCTGGCTGTCTGGCTGTCCATCTTATACTTTTTATTTACTTGGGGATCCCTCCCCATTAATGCTATTTTATTCTCTTTAGTCTGACCTCTGCATCACTGAATATGTTTTCAACAACATCTGTTCTGATGTGATCTTCATTTCTATTACCTTCTTCGATTCCATTCATCACTGATGAATGTTACTTTGTCTTTTGCCTATTCTTCTTTGATCTTATATTTCACTTCAGAATTATTTCACAAAGACCTTGTGGATTTTTAAAATTGGGATTGCAGACAAATATGCATGTGAAATTCTCTGGTTTTCTAGAATAATTCTTCTTCAGAGTATTATTCTTCATTTGCCCTTTGGTTTTTTAGTTTCTTTGCTCATTTTTGTTATTTTTATTTGCTTTTGCTGTTATTAATGGACGCACGTCTACTTGAAAACATAGATCCTGCTCTAAAGGGAATGCAGTTCTCTCCTGATTTGCTTTTTGCTTTAATTGTGGAGAGGAGTCAAAGGGTAAGCTGGAGCAATGGCAGGCTTCAAACTGGGTTTCTACTGGGCTTCAGTAGTTTTTAACCATATTTGCCATATTCTCTTGACCTCTCGAGTGAGCAGATGGCCCAAGCAAAATATAAGGATCATGGTGGAGACACCCAGCACTCTGATCCTTTGTTGGGTTATTGATGTTTATCTGTAGCTGCTTGTTTGAATCAATCAACCACAACAAAACTGGCTGCCACTGCCACCTTTTCATCCTCCCTGCCTCACCTCCTAAAGAGGAATTCTATTTCGGGAAATAAACATGTCTTGCCCAGTAACTTCCTTCCATCTGTTTGACCATCCTCTCTCTTCTCTGCAATGTAGAGCAAACCCCCTCAGTTCTTGTGCTAAGTAAAAGAGCATCACCTGGACTCCTGAGAACACTTACTTTCAGAAAACCTTGAATTCTAATTGGAACCCAAAAGGTGCATTTCAGCTCTTTCCAGCCTCCCTTGATGGGTACTTACTACCTATGTAACCTGAGGTAGGGTGGCATGATGGCAAGACAATGGGCTTCGGAGTCATACAGATGTGGGCTCACCTCTTGGACTGTACAATTACTATGCTCTTTCGATGAAACCACTCCTCTGACCGTCAGTTTTGCCTTTGGTAAAATACCCAATACTACCAACCTGTTGTAAGAACCAAGTAGAATAACGCAAGTCAGGATCCCTGCACAGTGCCAGGGTCACAGTAGGTGTTTCGTAAATGTTTATTTTCTTGCCGAATTAACTCTGTTCATGTTTCATCCCTTAATTGCCGCATCTGTTATATTAACTGTTTAACACATAGGAAGGGTTTTGTCTAAGATGAGTGTTCTTACCCCCTTGGTAATTCTATCTACTATGTAATTGCGTAATTCTTAACTACATCATTGCCCTGTTAACTCTATCTCTGAAAAATCAGAAGAGGCCATCATGAAAGTGCTCCACAAACTGTTAAGGAATAGCCAGCGCAAGGAAACAGCATTACCTTATAACGTCTACCTTATGTCCCATCCTTCAAAAAGAAATCGCAGCCCTCCTTCGAGGGGGAGAAACCTCTAACAGATTTGAACTGGGTTTTACCCTGCTGCGTATTTAGACAGTTTCCCTATCGACTGAAGGCTGTTTCTCTGAGAATATTCACAGTCTGCTTGAGGCTGCCTTGGGACCTTGCCAGCGTTTTCCATAGACACGCAACATTATACACACAAGAAGAAAATAGGTCAGAGTCCCCTGTAGCTGTGCTGCCTCTTTCCTCAGCTAAAGGTCATTCTTAATCCTTCCCCCGCTCCCAGAACGCTGTGTGCCGTGGTTTTTCAAATGTTCTAGGAAGGAAACAGCTTCTGCAAAGAAAAGCAGGGAACACATATTTCATGGGACCAAGGGACCCTAAATGTTTCCCAATTCCATCTAAAACTCTGCAAAGACCAGTTCTAGGGAAACCTCATGTGGGTCTATTTCCTATCGTTAGATTTTGAAATGATGTCCCTGGATAGGACCACGGCTGGAAATTTAGCTGTGACCCCCACCAACCACCCCCACCCCTCCGACAGAGCAGGGAAATCGGGAGGATCCCACGGGCCTGCGTCACCACACGGGCACAGAGGAAGTTTCGATCGCAGCTGGAGGGCTGCCACCAAACCCAGTGACCGCCGCGCTGGGGCCTAAGTGAGACTGTCACGCTTCTCAGAAACCTGGAAATGCCACGGGGCACCCCCAGGCCTCTGTGGAAGATGTGGCGTGGGCACAGCACCCACGGGCCTGCTGGGCCTCTCTTCCCCAAAGCACCTGCTTCTCACCCCAAGCGCCGGCTGCCCCCAGACCTCGGCCTGCAGCAGAGGCCACCCTGGGACACCTCCCAGGGCCACTGGCAGTCCCCCATCACCCCGAGGCCCGTCCACTAGCTAGACCACACATCCGTCACCATTTTAGAAAAAGAGTTATTTTCACTATTTGTTGTTCCTTGTGTCTGAGCTCATTTCCCCACTGCCTAAACCTACCACCCCAACTCCAATTCCCTTTTTCTATTCAAAGCAGTCCCCTGACCTAGCATTGACTCAGCCACTATCAAAGCATGTGTCACTCTCTCAGGCGTTTGTCTGGAAATGCTGTGTATGGTGACTCAGGAGCGAACAAGTGAACAGGAGCACGCAGGTATCATCCCTTTGGGGTGACAGCCTTTATTTCATTTTCTAAAAGGGGTGCTTTTCCAGGCATCTGCTCATAACGAAAACAAAGACCAGACCTGTATACACAGACACTTATATACATACATGCATATATAATACATGCACCTATTTACATACGTATATAAAATTTGGTTGATGCTAACATAAGCTGCAAAAACCATACACATTAAAAGAAAGCATAGTAGCAACATCTCCTAAAGATGATGAAATTTAAAACTACGTCATTGAAAAGAGGAAATAGAGCACCTTCCTTCTAGGATCTATTCTTTTGCTTCCTTGGGCACACACTCTATATGGATATCGCCAAATTGTGGATATCGGTAGATTTCTGCCTTCTTTTAGCCACCCCCTCCAAAAAAACAAATGATTCTACCAAACCAAGAAATGGTCTTTTAGTAAGTACACATGCTGGGGTGGGACTATATATGTGCTCACTGTGAAACCGGTAAAAATGCCTGCTCGGCCCACACTCTGTGGCTGCCCAGGCCTGGGGGCTGGAGTTCTAGGAGAATGCCCAACCCAGGCTCATGTGGATGCCTGAGCTGACATTTCTTGCCTCTTCCAGTTCCCACTTTCAGGTCGTATCTTATGATGGGCCTTCTCTCCCCTTTGTCTGGCTGTTAGCCCACCCTTGTGCTAACCTCCTCGGCTTTCCTATGGGGCTTGGAAACCCTCAAATAAAGTCAAGATGGCACCTGGGTGGCTCAGTGGTTGAGCATCTACCTTGGGCTCAGGGTGTAATCCCGGGGTCCTGGGACGGAGTCCCCACAGGGAGCCTGCTTCTCCCTCTGCCTGTGTCTCTGCCTCTCTGTCTCTCATGAATAAATAAAATATTTAAAAAAAAATAAAAATAAAGTCAAGATGAACCAAAGAGTTTATTTTGTCAAGTACTCTAAAATCTTGGCTCCCTGTTGTAGGACCCTCTGGTCACTGTAGCAAAAGCACAAAACAAGTATATGTTGTCTCTACTTCCCAGATGAATTTAACCTTCATTTCTCACCATTAAATAGAAATATGCCATCTGGGAATGAGCTGGGGAAGTTGGGTTTTATAAGTAGATACACCAAGAAGATGTAAGTCATGCTGTTCGTAGTACCCATGGCTGTCCTTTGAACCAAGAGCAAAGAAGCCACTCTGGCAGGGGTGCCTACCCTGGGGCCCACAAACCCCCAAGCAGCCCTTGGATAAATTTTAGGGGTCTATAAATTAGGATGGGAAAAAAATACCTATTTTCACTAACCTATAACTGAAATTTAGCTTTCTTTTAATTATGAAGGTAGACAACAAACCACAATAATTCCCTATGACTTTGTCACCATTAGTTCTACAAGCACCTTGAAATATCATTAACATTCATCCCTGCTTTAAAGGTGCAACGCTTACTAAACCCACCAGATGTTATTTAATGTATTAATAAGGAAGCACCTATATTACTATATCACACATTTTTTTATTTTTTTAATATTTTCTTTATTTATTCATGAGACACACACACACACACACACACAGAGAGAGAGAGAGAGAGAGAGAGAGAGAGAGAAGGCAGAGACACAAGCAGATGGAGAAGCAGGCTCCATGCATGGAGTCCTATGTGGCACTTGATCCCGGGTCTCCAGGATCATGACCTAAGCCAAAGGCAGAAGCTCAACCACTGAGCCACCCAGGCGCCCTACATCACTTTTTTTTTTTTTTTTAATATTCTTCAAGGGCAGCCCAGGTGGCTCAGCGGTTTAGCGCCGCCTTCAGCCCAGGGCATGATCCTGGAGACCCAGGATCGAGTCCCATGTCAAGTTCCCTGCATGGAGCCTCCTTCTCCCTCAGCCTGTGTCTCTGTCTCTCTCTCTGTCGCTCATGAATGAATAAATAAGTATTTTTAAAAATATATTCTTCAATATAATTGGTTTCCTTAGCATTCTATGTATTTTGCTTCAGACTTTCAAGAACACCACTCTAAGAAGTGTCCACAGGCTCCACCAGACTTCCAAACAGAGCCATGGCTCAAAACCAAAGACTGAGACTCCCGCACTAGGGTTTCACAGAGAACTTGAGTTGCTGGTTTATAAATACATCATCCCAATAGAAATATGGCAAATGATAATGACTAATGCTTAAGAAATCTGATTTAGGCATGGGCTTCTAATAAGTGTTCAACCCTCCTGGGTCAAGAAACTTCAATGAAAGGGTGGAGAGAGAGAGAACCTGCTGTCAGCAAGCTTTCAGAACTGCAACGCAAGCCATTGCATAACCATAGGCTGGATTCGCTGGTTGGTCTCCTTTATTCAGCTTGCTGAGATTATGATATTCTTGTCTTCAAGAATGATTATAGGTTACGAGGCCTACAGGTTCAAAACTGCCCTCTGCGGCTATTTGTAAGTTCCTCCGACTCTTCATTTATTGCCTATTAAGTTCCCTGGTTCTTTGCCCTAGAAGTTCTAGCTTATTCCTTTGACTCAGGGTTTCAATTAGAACTTTACAACAAAAGATGGTTCTTTGTGTTCAAGAGAAGCTGACTCCACAGTGTCAGGTCCTACTGGACTTGAGATGACTCTTCCCTTAATTTCAGTTGATTCATATGCTCAGTGGCTGACTCAGAGGCATGGCTCAATAATGATGACATCATTTTAAACTTATAAAATTTGAAGGCAACCAGGGACAGAAATAGAAGGGAAAACATGTAGAATGGAATGATAGGAATAAAAGGAAAACTGTATAACAAGTGAATGACTGCCAGTGGCCCTCTGTCTTGGGATAAAATAGTAACTTTACTAATAATAGCACATAATTTACATGTGAGTAGGGTTTATATAGTCATTATTCCATTTCAATGTCCTTAACAACTCAGCCAACAGTTACAAAAGCTGTAACTCAGAGAACAAGGACCAGCCATGGGCCCCAGCTTAGAAAGTGGGGCATGAGCCAGGGCAGGGCACTAGGCTTTCTTCTCTTGAGGTCTGAGCTTCATACAACACAAAATCTGAAAAGCCCAGAGCCCTTGAGGGTCCTGCTTGAGAAAAACTAATCAAAACATACAAGAACTATGTACTGACTAAAAAAGAGACTAGAAGCAAAACAGTAAACATCAGCACTCCCTGTTCCTCACTGTTTGTTTCTAACACTCACCAAAGATAGAAAAGGCCAGAGAAGAATTGTTGGCCATTTTAAGTGAAAGAAAAGATAATACATAGAGAAGATAGGATTTAGCAAAGTAGAAGTCAAAAGCCATTGAGCATCTACTTTAAGTTGTATTTCCATTTTTAACAAGTTTCTTGCTTATATTTTCAAAGGTTGGGTTTTTGTTCCCATATATGGAAATATTATACACGTATACTCTATTATCCACAAGGCAACAGGACCTATGATACAAATAATGATGTTTTAAATGGTTTTTAAATCCATTTCCTATATAGTTCTCTGAATAATATCCAATGAAGATTATGTTGGCTTTATTCAAAAATAAGTAAATAACTACATCTCTTGGTTATTTTGTTTCTTATGATCTCTCATCCAACTACAGGGAAAGCTTGGTGCTCATAAAAAGGGAAAAAAACAAACAACAAAAAGGACGACGGAGGGCCCCGTTGGTCTCTAAGCATTGTGCGTGTGAGCAGTTGCCACACAGGTTTCCAGATCCTGATTTGAATCTCAGGGGCCAGAGCTGTGCGTGTTCCACAAAAGGCCCTTTGAAACTGTTCCCTTCCTGGTCTGACAAAGCCCTGGATGGCTGACCTTTGAGGGACACACACGTTGGTTTGGGTTGGCCTCTGATCTCCATGAAGGACTATGAGCCATGCTCATCTGTCTGGGAGCTGCTGCCTACTTCCTCCATTATATTTAGCTCTTCGGTTATTTTCCTAATGAGCTGTCTGTTTGCCTCCAGCCTTCCAGCCAGAAAATGAATGTGTGCAAATTATAAACTAAGTACCCAGTGCTTGAGACCTATGAAGAGCTATTCTACACATTCTGAAATCCACCCACTCGAGAGTTCTTGCTGGGGCTGTGTCTTTATTCTGTTTGCCCCGTTGGCTGGGCAGGAGCACGACCCTCTGGCTTAGAGCCCTACGTTCTCTCAAATGACCACCTCCATAGCTGCCCTTCCCCACAACCGCCCCGCCTTGCTGTCTGCTAAGGTAGCCAAGGGGCAGATCAAGCACGAGCTTACTGTGGTGGCGATTCAAAGAGAAAGGAAAAATTAAACATATTTTAACAAACCAGGTAATGCCCACGGGAGAATTTTTCACGACGATGATTTGATTTTGACTAGTCTATTTTGAATTGTGTCTGGTGGGGTGGGAGGAGAATGAATCTCACTATTTTTTATTTGTGGGAACTCTAACCATTAGCCTCTACTTCTAGCATCCCACAGACTGGGTTTTGCCCTGCTCCACTCCTCAGTGAATCTCCCACCCAGAGTTGATGTGACTCAGAGAATTCGATCCTGCTGGAAATGTGGGACTAGGTGAGCCTCAAGCTGCCTTAACGTAAACTTTTCAGCTCCTCTCGCTTTAACCTTGCACAGCCCAAATAATTGGAAACTGTAGAAACTCACTACTTTCCATCTTTAAAGACAAGTGACATTTTTTTGGGTAGTAGTTTGGAATTTTTATTTTCATGGAGTTGATGAACACCAACATATATACATGGTTATATCTTCACGGATAGAATATTGCACGACCCACACCTCTCATGTCTTATAAAAGACTTACATGCATATTTTCATTAGGTCCCATTATATAAAATTGACATTGATATTTTTAATTTTAAGACCTAGGAGGTGCTGTGTAACCAAGCTCTCTCTCTAAATCATAAGAAGTAGTTTGCACATCATGGTGGATAAACTCTTTATCAGTATGTCCATGAGAATCAACACAGATGGGCACATGGCTGCTGAGCAGAAGTGGCTTTCTGCTCAAGGTGACACCAAAAGGTTGATTTAGAGACCTAGAGAAGATTTGGAGTTGATTTAGCAGCTGTTAGATACTGCCAAGTACTGAGTGCTTGATTTTAAAAAAACTTTATTAAATATATATATTTATATATATATATATTTGCACAAAAAATAAACCACATGGAGAGTGTACATCTTTTAGAGGACTTACATTAGCACTTCTTAGGAGAAAACAAAACAAAATGTTACCCAGAGCATTTGAGATACAGTGTAGTTTTTTTAAGACTTTATATATAGCTTTTAGAAATAGTTTTGGAAGTAATAAGATTACAGACCAAAAATTTAATGACTTGATCTGCAGTGAGAATTTTAAACTTCTATTTTCAGGGTTCAACCAACCAATACACCCCCTCTCCCCACCTAGACCTGTTTTTCCCCCCGGTAACTGTGCCGGGCAGGAATGGAGGGACAGAAGTTGCAGGGTCTGCTTGACATTATGTGCCTACTTCTTTTCTAGCCCTGGCAGGAAGAAATCTTGGGGCTTGGGATTTTATAAACATGAGTTTCTTACTCAATGCTCTAGGGAAGGTAAATTCCAAGCCCTGGCAGAGGGGAATACGCCTCCCAATTTCCGAAATTGGACAGTCAGGCCTAGTTTGAACCATGGGCTCCAGCTGCACCAGAGTAAGCCTGGGTGGCCACACTGTGGCCACATCAAAGCAAAACACACATGCAATTTGGGGACATTTGCCCTGCAAGGTTTGATGGGAATGCGAGTGGGAGGAGAGGCAGTGACAGACAGTCCGTACCTCTTAATTCTGGGTGCCCCATCACCCTGGGACCCCCAGGATGAACTGCTTCCCTCTGTGGTCTGGGACTCACTTGTCGAGACAAGAAGCTTGTTCAGCCTCACCCAAGAATGAAGAGCAGATGGAGAAGTAAGCCTCACTGACCACTGCTCCCCAGAGTCATTCCTCTCCCACACCCCTCATGGAAAGCTCTCTACTAGGGGGAAAAAAAATCAATCTTCTGGCCTTTAAATCCGCCTTCTGTCCAAGTCAGAGGTTGCCAAGCACAATGTACTATGGGGGCTCCTATCGCAAAGCTAACAGGGCCCGAGCCGCCGGAAGGAGAGGGCTGCTCTTTAAAAGCTTTTAAATGCTGTTATATTTTTACAACCACTTACTGAAGAGGTGAATTATTTTCTACTCCTCCTTCCCCAGAAGCACAACCATTAAGGTTACCTGGAAACCTGTCCAGGAAGCATGTGGCAAATAGCAACCAAGCAACAGAAACATCCGGATCTGTCCTCTAAAAGGAGATGGTATCAACAAGGTCATATTTGGGTAGAGGTGGACTAGGAAAGTTTATGGGTTTGCACGTCCTGGCTATTTGGGGGGGCTGTTTACACATGCGATTGGAAAGGGAGTTTGTTCTTAGCTAGGTGGGAGCTTGGTTGGTCCAAGTTGGAAAAGAGATTTGAGATTGGATGCTCCCCATACTAAAGACCACCCCATGGAAGAAAGAAGCACAAAGAGAACAAAGAGGCGTTGGAAGGCACTGCCTCTGATCTAGAACTTCCAGTCTATTAGAGATGTGATGTACACAGAGAATGACCCGAGGGCAATTTTTTTTTAAGATTTTATTTATTTATTAGAGAGAGAGAGAGCACAAGCAGGAAGAGTGGCAGGCAGAGAGAGGGAGAAGCAGACTCCCCTCAGAGCAGGGAGCCCCATGTGGGACTTGATCCCAGGACCCCAAGATCATGACCTGAGCCAAAGGCACACATTTAACTGACAGAGCCACCCAGGCGCCCTTCAAGAACAATTTTTAAGTTTCAGAAGCACGATGACATACCATAAAACAACATCTCCTAGGGAGACAAGACTTCATTCCTAAAGTGATTTCCAATAAGGTCTTGAGAGAACAGCAAAGAAGATGGGAGAAAAGATAGCGTGGGGGCAGCTGACAAGGTATGTTCTCCAGACTTGGGCTCTGAGGACACGAAACAAAATAATGAGAAGAGGGTTGGACAAGAAATTTACAGTGTTGTTTATTTTGATGTTTTAAGTTTCATGACTTTATGGGCAAGAAGGGGAAATGACTCCTCTGTCTCTTCATGACCTTAGCTAGTGGAAAAAAGCCTTCACATTGTGAAAGCTGGGTTTTGTTTTGTTTTGTTTTTTACTGTTTTTGTTTTTTCTTTTCTCTCTCTCTCTTTTTTTCTATTTCTAAAGAGCTTATTCCTAATGTGTATTTCATTTCCAACCAACACCCTCTCTATGTCAGATGAGGTGATAAAATTTATAATTATAGAGAAGCAAAGCTCTGACTCAGCTCTTTCACCACGCAGCCTTGCCCACAGACGCGGGGCTTTGGGAACTCCAGCTGGCCTGAAAGCAGCAGCAAGGAGAGGGGACGGTGGGAAAAAATGCAGTATGAATACTTGCTGTACCCATTCCCTCTTGCTTTACCCCAGAATATATCCTTCTTCTGCTTCAGCATTAAGAAAGCTAATTAACAAAACTTGTCATTCTGAAAGCTAAGCTATCTTAAAACCCTGTTTTCTGAAAAAACAGATTTTTTCCCCCAAATAATTGTCCCAATGAGGCAAGCTATGGGACAATTCCTGGGCTTTCCACACTGAGGGCTTTCCGTTCAGTAGCCATCAGTTTTATCAGGGGCATCTGGGAATCTGCGTGAGTCAGTAAAACACGGCCACGGATACTTAAGCAACCATGGAGAATGAGACACTAAAAATACAGACAGGAAATCTCCGCCACACAAACAATTCCCAGGAAGGGAAAGGGGGCGAGTGATAAAAGCCTGGCTCACATGCCACACACCTCTCAAATTACATAAAACCAGTTCTGTCAACCTGAGAATGCCAAACAATATTCCAGCCAGCCTCTTGGCCAGCGTGTTTCACAAATGTTGGACCCATCAGATACTAGCACTCAGAGAAGAACACTCACCTGAGCACTGGGGGGACGTGGCCAGGGTCTTGGCCCTCTTGACTTGTAGGAGACACCTCACCTCAGCCCCTCTGAAAATGGAATGAGGCACATATCAGGCCTGCACCTGGTCTTCCCCACTCGCCTCACAAAGGGCATGAGGTGTTTAAAGGCATGAGCTGCCAGCTGGAACCTTCAGTACACCTGTGATATATACCATGGTCTTAAAAAAAATTCACATAAGCCCTCTACAAGTCCTAGCTTCACATTCTCCAAAATGATGTGAATTCACCCTATTTATTCTACAAAGGCCACGTAGTAAAAACGCCACACCAACGCATGGTTCTTTGTGTGAATACCTGTTGTTTTCTGGCCTTGTTCTTATCTACTGCCCTGATTAATCAGGATCAATCCTAATCTCTTAGCAAAGTTCCCCTTTGCATTTGTTTCCTCTCCCACATAACACACACACAAAAACCTCACAAACTTATAAAGAATCTGAATTCTTTCACTTTCAACTCCAAAACATGTCTCTGAGTGAGCAAGAACAGGATAGAATTTACATCACAAGCTAAGAATTACTCACAACACTGCATATATCCACGAGAATATATTATACATACAAGCATCATTCTTCGTGCGTGCCCTAAGGGGTGGGAATGGGGGTGAGTTTATTTGAAATAAGCTAAATAAACTCTGCTGGACTTGGTTTTCAAAGTGTTTATGCTTTTGTTTGCTGACTCACCTGAAACCTCCATGTCCTTGTGCCTGAGAAGTGCTCAGTGCTTATACTCACACCCTTCCTGTGGACCCCCACCCAAGTCCACTAAAGCCAGAGTCCATGGGACAGAACCCCTCCCCCCCCCCATGGGCCCTGGAAGGAAAAGGGCAATCTAGAGAAACCACAGATTCCCTACCTTCTCCAGGCTCCAAAGATCATTTTTCTCAGCAAAAACCTATGGGAACCAAAAATAAAAAACCAGAAGCAATACATAACTACAAACACAAAAACTTTAACGAGACATAGAGACTTCTGTAGGAGAAGCCTTAGGGGAAAGATTGAGATTCGTGATTTCACAGGGTGTAAAAGGGGATAGGACACCTATAGGAAAAATCCTGGAGAAACAACTAGCCAAGGCTAGGAATGAGGATGTGGGGAACTTCTCCAGAATCTATTTCCTTCTGAATGTGGGAGAAGAGTCAGAGGACCGTGCTGGCAAGAGGCAGGTAAGAGAACCCCCTTTGTATGGCTACCCCAGTACTTCAAGGCCAGGCCAGCTGCTGCTCCCCGCCGGGCTCTTGCAGGTGAAAGCCTTTCCCGTGCCCCCCTCCTGGCAAGTTACCAAGTTAACTCTCTTCAGCTGCTTCTCCTGATGTGAGCCCAGGGCATCATTCACACTCCCTGTTCACTTAACTCAAACCCTTCTCAGACCATCCAGATCTGTTCTCTCTCCAATTGGAACCCCATCTTGCGTCTCTTCCCCCATACCAAAATTCTGCCATAATCCTTAGAACAGGGAAGCCTGGGTGGCTCAGTAGTTGGGCGCCTGCCTTTGGCCCAGGGCATGATCCTGGAGTCCCAGGATGGAGCCTGCTTCTCCTTCTGCCTGTGTCTCAGCCATTCTGTGTCTCTCATGAATAAATAAATAAAATCTTTAAAAAAAAAAATCCTTAGAACAGATCAACTCCAGTCATCTCCATTTTTTTCTAGGTGCTGGAGGGGGTGGACAACAACTCTGGGCAGGTCCCCTCAGTACACTCCCTCCTCACTCGCATTTCTTGCTCCCCCTCAGACCAAGTCACCTCAGACCAAGTCACCGTCTGCAAGAACAACCCCCTCCTGGGGTTCCCTCCAGGATAACATTTTACAAGTTTCCCTTGAATTTCTAAAGGGCGTGCTTTGGGACGCATAAAGAATATACCAGGCAAACCTGCTTTCGGAGCTTAGGGCGACGACAACAACAACAACAACATCTCAGAATACAAATCTGTCACGAGTGGGTTTATAAAGACAGAAGTGCTCCCGAGATAGTGCAGTCTCCTGAGTGAGCACAAACAGAGCTGGGGCCCCGGGGTCAAGCGCGGGCCCAAAGCGCGGGCCGTTGAACACAAAGTGCGTCTGAGGCAGGGCCGCGGCCCGAGGCGTCGCAGCGACCCCTGGGGCCTGGAGACGGGCCCGACCCGGCGGTGAGGCGGCCGGCAGGACGCTCCGCTCGGCCCTGGGCGCCCCGCGGGTCTCGAGCCTCTGACCGGAGGCTCTCTGAGCTCTCCCGCGAGCGTGGGCCGCGCGGTGCGCAGCGCCCCCTGCCGGGCGCCCCCTCACGCAGCGCGGGCCCGCGGCGGCGGCAGGAGCAGCAACGCCGGTCGGTGGCCCCCGCCCTCGAGGGCACTCGCGACCCCCTCTTCCCTGCAGAGCGCGCGGTGTCCAGGTATACGGGGGGCGCCGGGGGTCCGGGGGGCCTCTCAAAGGGAGGAGGGTGTCACGGTCGCCCCCGCCCGTGCCGGCTGCGCAGCGAGCTCCCCAGCTGACAGACCCGCCTCCGCGAACGCGCCCATTTAACCTCCGGCCCCGCGCACGTCGCTAGAGGTCGCGGCCTGGCTGCCCTGGAGGAATCGCTCATGACCTGAGCACGTCGCGAGAGGACAGCAAACTAAGGCGTTTTCCCCGCTTTCGAAAGACTTCGCCCCCCCGGAAGCAGAGCCTCGCCGTCCGTGGGCGGCGGGGTGGAGGCCGTGACCCGGGCCGAGAAATCCAAGAAACGGGAACACTGGCCGGGGCGGGCCTGTCGGAAAACTCAGACGAACCTGGCGCGTGGGCTCCTGTCGCCTGCTCCTTGGCTCTTCGGAGCCAGGAGCGCGCGTGGCACAGTTATGAGGTGACTTTCCCTCCCTCAGAAGCCGTGGGCACTTGGGGAGGCAGGAGGCCTGCAGGACCTGAGCAGAGGCGCCCCCGGGGAAGGCTGCCCCCTCGCCGTGTGGGAGCGTTTGCGACAGCTCTGGGGATCCAGTGACCCACACACCGAGCCTCCGGGACTTCCCTGGCGGCCGGAGAATCAAGGCAGCAGCGTGGTGAGGCCCCACTATGCCAGGCGGCAGGCTAAGTGCCTTTTCTTTCCTCATCTAGTCCTCACACTAGGGCCCTAGAAGAGCCGGCACTCTGCTTAGTCAGCCCTGCTTTACACAAGTGGAAACTGAGGCCCAGAGAGTTTAAACGGCCTGAGGTATGAGGACAGGACTCAAACCCAAGTCTCTGGCCCAGAGACGACGCTCCTGATGCTCGCTGCTTCCCAGCTGGTAGCTACGCGTTGCTAGGCGGTGAACTATAGTATATTTTACTTGTTATTTCAAGGCCGAAATGACTCATCAGCCACATGACTACACCACCCATTTTCACTGACCCCTCGAGTATGAAAGCAGGACTTGAAGAGCTTTCGTTCACTTTGGAGCCAGGATGACAGACCAAGAGTGGTTGGAACACACAGTGCTAGGTCAGAGGTCAGGGGACAGACCTGGGCTCCCGGGGCAAAAACAAACAAGGCTCTGGGCGCCATGGTGGGGTGCGGGGGGCACAGGCTGGGGGTTGCGCACCTGCCTTGGACCAGATATGAAAGGTGGTTTGCCCCATCCTGGGCAGCTGGGGCTGGTGAGGGAAATGCAGTCCTGGATCCAGCTTCCAGTTTGCCACATACCAGCTGTGAGCCTGTGGCACAGACGTGCAGGGCAGCCTGTGGCAGCGCCCTCTCTGAGAACTTCAGATCCGGCCAGAGCTTCTCACTGTGAAGTGGCGATAATGACATCCATGCGAAATTGTTGTCAGGAAACGTGACTCAGGGTGGGAGAAAGTGCTGTTATTCTCCAGGGTCCTTTTTTCCTTTTTTTTTTTTTTTTAAGGTTTTATTTATGAGAGACACAGAGAGGCAGAGACATGGCAGAAGGAGAAGCAGGCTCCATGCAGAGAGCCCGATGCAGGACTCAATCCCAGGACCCCAGGATCACGACCTGAACCGAAGGCAGATGTTCAATCACGGAGCCACCCAGGCACCACAGGACTCCAGGGTTCTGCAGATATAGCTGGAGGGTTATCAATTTCACATTAAAAACAAAAACAAACAAATGTATTAATTTTGGCATGCACTTTTATGAGAAATAGTAAACATATTATCTGTGGAGTCTCTCGCCCTCTGGTAAAAACTTTTGGACTGTTACAAAGTTTGAGGTTTCTGAGAGGCAGCGTGACCTGCCCAGTACCCAGAGTGACATGTTGACCAAAGCCGTCCCACACAGCCCAAGTTCACTTCTACCAACAGCAGCGCTACTGTCGCTATTGGGCCAACCAGCCCTGAGAGCAAAGAGCAAGTAGTGCCAGGTTTACATATAGAGGCTGTGAGGAGTGCAGGAGGGAGGAAGGCGAGAGAGGAGTGAATCCTGGAGCCCAGGCCTCCTTTTTTTTTTTTTTTTTTTAAAGATTTTATTTATTCATGAGAGACATAGAGGCAGAGACACAGGCAGAGGGAGAAGCAGGCTCCATGCAGGGAGCCCGACGTGGGACTTGATCCCGGGTCTCCAGGATCAGGCCCTGGGCTGAAGGCGGCGATAAACCGCTGAGCCCCCCGGGCTGCCCGAGCCCAGGCCTCCTGTGGAAGCAGGGCGCCAAGGGCCCTCCGGCCTCTTTCTCCCTGGCCTCCTGAGAAGGCCCATCCTCCCCCCGTGGCGAAGGGCAGAAGGACGCTGACACTCTGGGTGGCACAGGCCTCAAGCCTTCAGACAAAGGCCTTCTGTCTAGGAGGTGCTGGGAGACGCCACACAACACATTTCTTTCTAAATTGATTGTTTTTCCTAAAAGCTATCTAAGTCCTGGAAAGCCATTTCCATGAGCTGATTTTAAAATACCTTATTATGATATGTGAAAAATCGTCAACAGCCTGAGTGTCTAGCATTAGGGGAATGGCCAAGGACAGGCTGGGGTATTCCGTGACGTCCATGGGAGTTCATGAACACACAGAGAAGTGCCCTAAAGTAAAGGAAGGCTTGGGTGGGGCTCTAACAGAAAAGCAGAGAAAGAAGCTGCAGGCAGAAGTGTCTTCTGGTGGCATCTGATCAGCGATGAGCCTAAGGGTGTGATGCAGTAGTGGCGGATACGTGGCCTTTTGCATTTGTCAAAACCCACGGAACTGTATAACACAACGATAAACCTTAATATAAAAAAGGGATTTCAGCTAATAATAGTGTTTAGGGGCACCTGGGTGGCTCAGCCGGTTAAGCAGCTGCCTTGGGCTCAGGTCATGATCTCAGGGTCCTGGGATCGAGCCCCAACATCAGGCTCCCTGCTCAGCAGGGAGTCTGCTTCTCCTTCTCCCCCTTTCCCTGCTCATGCTCTCTCTCGCTCACTCTCTCTCTCAGAAAAATAAATAAAATCTTTTTTTTAAAGAGCGTTTAAATATTGGCTCATCACTTATAACAGCTGTGCCACCTAATGTAGGATATTAATAACAGGGCAAGGTGTGTGCAGGGAAGGAGTTTATATGGGAAGTATTTGTAATATCTGTCCAATTTTTCTGTGAACCTAAAACGGTTATAAAGAATGAAGTCTTTTACTTTTGTTAACAAACTAAAAATAAATGAATGAAAAACCAGAAGGAAATAATCAAAATGCTAACAGTACTGGTTTTTGGATGATGAGATTATGACTAATTTCTTTTTTTGTTTTTACTCTTCAAATTTTCTACATTCTCATTTTGTCTGTTTTTCCTTATGCATCACTTTGCCAACCAGGTAAAACAAATGTACAGTTTTAAAATCTTGCCTGGGGGGCAGCCCGGGTGGCTCAGCGGTTTAGCACTGCCTTCGGCCCAGGGCATGATCCTGGAGTCCCGGGATCGAGTCCCACGTCGGGCTCCCTGCATGGATCCTGCTTCTCCCTCTGCCTGAGTCTCTGCGCCCCCCCGCCCCCCGTCTCTCATGAATCAATGAATAAAATCTTTTAAAAAAAAATCCAGCTACCCTACTGGAGAGTCCATGTGGGGATCACATGGAGAGGGAGATGAGCCCAAATGAGCCCAGCCTTCCAGCCACCCCTGCCAAAGAAGCAAATACATGGAGCCATACTGAACTATCCAGGTCAGATCAGCCACCATCTGGATGTCCTGAAGGAAGGACCTAAGTTGACTCCACATAGAGAATCACTCAGCTAAGCCCTGTCTAAATTCCCAACTCAAAAAATCGTGAAATACGATAAAACGGTTGATTCAGTCACTAAGCTTTGGGGTAGTTCATTATGAAATAATAGATCACTAGAACAGCTCTTAATAAATGTTTGTTGCACTACAAAAAAAACAATAAATGTTTGTTGCTGGATGGATGGATGGATGGATGGACGGACAGATGTATGAAGGACCGTTGTATTTCCTAGAGAAATGATGCCCAGAGAGCTAAAGAAAGTTGTCAAAGCTACCACAGTGCACGTTTGTCATTTACCCTCCTCCTCCAGGATCTGAACCTCCTCCTTCTTTTGGAGAATCCCCTCCCATCTGAATGTGGCTGGAATACAAGAGTCTACGTTGGAAGTAGGTTACTTCATTTGTTAACTACATCCAGGACTGCTGTGAGAAGTCTGCTGTCATCTGACTCTTGCTCCTTTAAAAGATGGTTTCTTTCTCTCTAGCAGCTTTTAGACTTTGCTATATGAAACTTAAATGCTCTAAAATTTGTGTAGGTATGGGTTTTTCTATGTCTCTCTGTGTGGTACACCACAAATCTAGTCAATCTGAGAACTTTTGAAGTTCTTTAATTCTGGGAAATGTACCTCCATCATTTCCCCAAACATTTCCTGTATTTGGTTTTTAGTTTTCTCTTTCTCTGGGACTTCTGTCATCTCTACTTCTTTCTTCTTTATATCTTAATTTTCTTTTTATATTATTGTCTCTTTCTCCTTTCTTGTTCCCTTCTGGGAAAGTTCCCTTAACCTTATCTAGTTCATCCTTCAACCATATTTCTCCTACTAATTATCTTATATATTGTGTTCTTTATTTCAACTATTGTATTTTAATACTTACTAGTTCCACTTAATTCTTCCTATGATCTCCTATGCTAGTTTCAAGTTACTAATATAGGGGCACCTGGATGGCTCACTGGTCGAGCAGTCTGCCTTGGGCTCAGGTCATGATCCCGGAGTCCTGGGATCAAGTCCCACATTGGGCTCCCCACTGGGAGCCTGCTTCTCCCTCCGCTTATATCTCGGCCTTTCTCTGTCTCTCAGGAATAAATAAATAAAGTCTAAAAAAAAATCACTTATATATTCTCATTTTCTTTAGGATATTTATCTCAAGCTCATTTTATATCCTCATTCTGTTCATTCTAATATTTTTGCTTGCACAGTACGTATTCTCCAATTTAGGGTACTTTCTGTCCTTTGAGCCTGTACTAAAAGGGGGAATCAGCTCCTCTCTGATACTGCACATTAGAAAAAGAGTTTAAGGAAAGGGAAGTGATGCACCCAAGCACTAGAATCATTGCTCCTATTCCCATTTGCAACACCTTTATGAAGAAGCACTATGGAGCACTATGGAGGTAGTTTGTTCATAATTTTTAAAATCTGTGTTTCTTTCTTGCTTTTGTAGTTTTTTCAGTATTGATCTGGGGGCAGGAGCTGCAGCCATGTCAGTTGGGCAAATGTTAGGAAGTACAGATGCCAAATAAATAAATAATTTCAACTAAAAGGACAAAGAGAAAAAGAGGAACTCACATGTGAAGCAAAATTGGTTCCCAGCTTGTGGGGGGCCTGGATTGTTGGCTTTGAGTGTCCCTACTATCGTCTTTGCCATATAGTCACCCAGTGGTCCTATAGCTGACCTGCAGAAGCAGGTAAGCTGGCCACAAAGCAGTGGCATCTAGGGTCTTGGCCTCAGGTGATCCTGTCACATTTGTGTTTGAAGTTCCTGCAGCATTCAGAGGTGGATTCAAAATTGCCTAAGACCTGTCTTCTTTGGTTATTTCAAACATGTACCAAAATGGCCAGAGCAAGTAGGAAGAGAAGGTGGACTGTCAGCTTCGGAGTGGACTTCACCAAGGAAAGCCCAGATTGGCTGCTGCCACTGTAGTGGTGATTGGCCAGGTGGACAGGGACAGGACACAGAGTTTCAGGTTACATAGAACAGCAGGTCTCAGAAACAATAGGGCCTTGTTCTGTACCACTTACTGAGAAGTGTCCTCCATGTCTCTTTGCTCTGAGAAAGTCATTTCCTTGGTAACAAAGGCACGTCCTTGTGTGCTGTGCTGGGAGTCTACAGCAAAAGGCCAAGGCCATGGCGTGTATGCGCATTGCACTGAGCTCTTGAAACAGTTTTTTTTTGCAGATGCTTATATATCAATAAACTACCTTTTAACCCTGTTTCCTTAAAGAGTTCAGAGTTATAATTTTCTCTAACTCATAGTCCATAAGTTAGAAAGAATCAGAGTGACAAATCTTTTGAATGTCAGCATCTGAGCCTAAATAACACCTGAATGTTTCAGCTTCATCCCCACTGGTCAGGCTCAAAATCTTACTAGCCATTCCTCTCAATGCCATTGAAGATTCCTGTTCCTGAATTCCACATCATACTTACAATTTTTTTTTTTTAAGAGAGAGAGAGAGAGAGCACACGAGATTGCATGCATGCATGTGCGGGGTAGGAGGAGTGGGGGAGCAAGCGGCAAGGGACAAGGAGAGAAAGAATCTTAAGCAGGCTCCACACCCAGCATGGAGCCCAACACAGGGGTGTGTCCCAAGACCTAGAGATCATGACCTGAGCCAAAATCAAGAGTTGTATGCTTAATGTATCCTAAGCCACACAGGCACCTCATACATACAAATTTGAAATTTGGGTTAGAAGCATTCTATCATCTAAAGTCTATGCATTATTATTCATGTACACTCTTACAGAGATATAATTAAGATATCTCAGTCATATGTTGTTATACACAAGACACCAGTTGAGTGAGTAAGATATAATATTTGTCACATAGCAGCGCTTTACATACACTAATTTATTTGTGCCTATCAACAAGTAAAACACAGACTATCAAAGGTAAGGGGCAACTGGCTGGCTCAATGAGCATGTGACTCTTTTTTTTCTTTTTAAGATTTATTTTTTAATTTAATTTTTTTTAAGATTTTATTTATTTCTCATGAAAGACACAGAGAGAGGCAGAGACATAGGCAGAGGGAGAGGCAGGCTTCATGCAGGGAGCCCGATGTAGGACTGACTCCCAGGACCCTGGGAATCACACCCTGAACCAAAGGCAGACACTCAACCACTGAGCCACCCAGGCATCCCAAGATTTATTTATTTGAAAGAGAAATAGCATGCCCACACACATGAGCAGAGAGAGGCAGAGGGAGAGGAAGAGAGTCTCAAGTAGACTCCCCACTAAGTGTGGAGCCTAATGCAGGGCTTGATCCCACCATCCTGTTATCATGACTTAAGGTGAAACAAGAGTCAGAAGCTCAACCAACTCAGCCACCCAACTACCTTGAGCATGTGATGCGTCATCTAGAGGTTGTAAGTTAAAGCCCCACATTGGATGTAGAGATTAGAGATTACTTAAAAATAAAATCTTTTAAAAATGTTTTTACAAAGAAGACCATCAAAGGTAATAGATAAGTGGAGAAGAGATGGAGAGATGGATGGACGAATGGGTGAGTAGATAAAAATAAAAGTTAAGTCTATTGATTTGCCAGACAAAGGAACACAGTCTAGTGAAAAAAATTCACTGAGTAAGAGTTCACTGATAGGAAAAAGAGTATTTAAAGTCCTGGGGTAGGGAGCTGTTCACGTGGTTCTTGCTAAATAAGGACTGAAATCTAATACCCTGGAGAGGACATAAGGAGTCCACGGGGTTTAAATCCCACAATTGGCTAAAACAAACCTTACTGCTCATTATTTAGGAAAGGCTTCCGTTAGGAGCACTAAGAAGAATCTAGGGTCTCAGAGTCAATACAAGGTCACGGTGCTTTATCAGCTCCAGCTGGCCTTTGGTGACAAAGACATCGTCATTGTGATCCCTTCTGGGCAAGCACTGCTATAAGCAGAAAATTTCCCTTTACACTCGTCACCACAGCCTTTAATACAGTGCAGGTATTCTTTTTTTTTAAATTAATTAATTAATTAATTAATTTTTAAATTAATTTTTATTGGTGTTCAATTTACCAACATACAGAAAAACACCCAGTGCTCATCCCGTCAAGTGTCCGCCTCAGTGCCCGTCACCCATTCCCCTCCAACACCCGCCCTCCTCCCCTTCCACCACCCCTAGTTCGTTTCCCCGAGTTAGGAGTCTTTATGTTCTGTCTCCCTTCCTGATATTTCCCAACATTTCTTTTCCCTTCCTTTATATTCCCTTTCACTATTATTTATATTCCCCAAATGAATGAGAACATACACTGTTTGTCCTTCTCCAATTGACTTATTTCACTCAGCATAATACCCTCCAGTTCCATCCACGTGGAAGCAAATGGTGGGTATTTGTCGTTTCTAATGGCTGAGTAATATTCCATTGTATACATAGACCACATCTTCTTTATCCATTCATCTTTCGATGGACACCGAGGCTCCTTCCACAGTTTGGCTATTGTGGCCATTGCTGCTAGAAACATCAGGGTGCAGGTGTCCCGACGTTTCATTGCATCTGAATCTTTGGGGTAAATCCCCAACAGTGCAATTGCTGGGTCGTAGGGCAGGTCTATTTTTAACTCTTTGAGGAACCTCCACACAGTTTTCCAGAGTGGCTGCACCAGTTCACATTCCCACCAACATTGTAAGAGGGTTCCCTTCTCTTCGCATCCTCTCCAACATTTGTTGTTTCCTGAGTGCAGGTATTCTTAACCCCACTTTACAGAGCAGTAGATGAAGACACAGGAAATGTTAAGTAATCTGCCCAAGGTCAAGATAGAATTTGAACCTGAGCAGGGGAGTTCAGAGCCCACCCTTGAACCTGATCACGGGAGTTCAAAGCCCACCCTCGTAACCCTTCAACTGCTGAGCACAGGTCTAAAATCAATATCGATATATGTTGCTTATTTAAAATAATTCAAGCTATTTAAATTATATTTATCAAACTTATTTCTCCGTTTCTCCTAAATTAAGTGGACAAATAGTAAGTCAAAGAGTACCACAATTAGTACTAAAACTACACACTAGGTTTAACTTGAGATCTGCCTTTAACCTTGGCAAACTGCTTTGTACATGTTGAATATTTCATGAAGAAAAGATGCAAAAGTGAAGCATCTCGTGGAGTTAAGGAACGGCTACATTGTTTTTTCTCATTTGGGGAGATTTAATTTTGAGAAATGGGCAATCTCTGATAAATCTGACAACTGAGAAAGTTATAAGCGGCCCAGTGGAGTTTTTTAACTCCAAAGGAGTATCACCCAAAATAATGTAATGTGACTTTCACCTCACCAGTGAAAACTGATAAAAAGGCAATTCCAAAAGAGAAGTTCCCAAATTTTAAAGATCAGTGGTATGGCATTGGAATACATGAACTACCTCCCAAGATGATTATTTTAACAATAATTATTAGGTGTACATATGTCAGTGTGTTTATTGCAAAACTCTGTATGATGCAGCATAAGTGATACCTCATATGTACCCCAAATATAAACATACAGACAACTGCATGGCTTCTCTTCTTGCCAAGCCTATGGGTTACAAACCCAAATATAGAGTGTAGAGTAAGATTTCATTAGGAGAAAGAGTTCTGGGGCCAAGAAAACCATAAGTACAGGACTATGGCATCTTTGAGGCTTTTTACAACACAAAGATTCTCAAATTCAATATTTCAAAAGAGATTCTGGCAGCTTGAATTATTTTTCAGCAATGAATTCACACTGAATCAGCTATATTCTTTCTCTAAATTTCTCTTGTAAGTGATGATAATCATTTATAGGCTGGTATTAAGAATCTTGTCACTGAGAACTCTTTCCTTACACTCATTAGCACTGAGCTCCAGGCAACTGAATTAATTAGCTTGGAAAGTACCTTGGACTCCCACTTCACCAGGATGCAAATAACCAGAGAGCTCAGAAAAACCAGATTTATTTTCTGTACACTGCTTTTCTAGAAGGAAGTGAAAAATGACAATATTATGACCATTGCTAATACTGTTACTACTAATAATCATTATAATAGCTACTATAATTGATAAATACTACTAAAGACTTCACATTTAGTTTTCTTCTTTATTTGGATTTGTAACGTATTACTTGCCAGAATGTAAAGGGTATAGAAGAAAACACAGCATCAACAAATTAAATGTGTGTGTGTGTGTGTGTGTGTGTGTGTGTGTTTTCTTTCGATTCCTTTCTCCAGTCCCTTGGTCTCTCTCCCCAGAGACCACCACAATGATTAGTCCAGGATAACAAAACAAGTATGTATTGCTATCCCGTCAATCGTATATATACATATATATGCATTAAAATATATGTGTGTATAGTATACATGTATGTGTATATGTATTTCCATACACAAATATTTTTTCTGTGTTTCCCATGTGAAATACAGCATTCCAGTGATGTCTTCTTTCTTTTAATATCTCTTAGTCAGTTCTTTTATTTTTTTTTCCTGGTAAGATTTATTTATTTATTTATTTATTTATTTATTTATTTATTTTTAAAGATTTTATTTATTCATGAAAGACAGAGAGAGAGAAAGAGAGGCAGAGATACAGGCAGAGGGAGAAGCAGGCTCCATGCAAGAAGCCCAGTGCTGGACTCGATCCCCAGTCTCCAGGATCACGCCCTGGATGGAAGGCAGGGTCCAAACCACTGAGCCACCCAGGGATCCCCTATTTATTTATTTTAGAGAGAGAGCAAGAGGGAGCAAGCATGTGACCAGGGGCAGGGAAGGGTCAGAAGAAGAGAGTATCTAAGTAGACTCCTCAATGAACACACAGCCTGACGTAGGGCTTGATCCCAAGACCCATGAGATCAGGACCTGAGCTGAAACCAAGCCAGTTCTTTATGTCAGCCTCTTTCTTTTAATGGTTGCATGGTATATTATTTCTGGATGTATACGTTTTTAGAATATAGAAACTTAGATGGGATAAAAAGTTTATAAATTTTTTCCAATCTGTTACATTTATAGCACTCTATCATAATAACTAGTGTGCTTTATGATGACACTCATCCGTGTTGGAATCATTAAGAAAAAAACTAAAATTATGTTTATGTTGGTATAGTCTAGTTTGTTTATTGTAATTTTGCTTAAAATCATATTCCCCGTAGAATTCTTTTTGGAGATCAAAGATCTGAATACTATTCACCCTACTATCCACCCGTTGGAAAGAGCTCTGCTAGTCCTTCACACACACTCTTCCTCACTCCCCACTAGATGGTGCTCACACACTAATGTCTCTACCTCAGCCTCAGGGACCCTTTCATTCTACACACTGTCCTAGGTTAGGCCGGACACTGGACAAGGCCAGACTTGAATGAAATTGCACCATGTGAAGTATGTTTCTAAGCCCAGTAAGATGTCCCCAGATCCACAAAGTAAGGACGAGAGCGGTGAGGCGCTCCAGTCAGAAAAGCAGAAGTCTACTCACAGTGGTGAGGAAATGACTAAGGCGGGTGGGGTACAAGTGACTGGCCCGGTGTTTTCCTCCTGGTGATGCTTCCAGTAGTAGCCTAATCTCCCACTCCGGGGACTGGCCCTGTGATGCTGAAAGGCCAGTACCCAGCTCACAGAGACATCCTCCACGACCTTCCTACTACCTCAGCCTGGCCAGCACTTGCACTGGGGAAAGAGGGTCTGGGCAAAGGACCAGTGTGGGGGCCTCCTGCCTGCTGGTCCTGCTTCCCCCTGGTATGTGCCCTGGGGTAGCAGCTCGGCATCTGCTAGTACAGGCAACTTGCCACAAAGGGCAAAACTCCAGACTTCCCCAGGCTATGAACAAAGCTCCTCTCCCCATTTCCTGAAGTTCTTTCCACTCCATTCAGTTTCTGAAGTAACTTTTGAGCCACTTCCCAAAAGAAACACAAGGATATACTGGCTTCACAAAGAGACAAATCCCCATCTCTAGGTCAGTTTATAAACATGGGCCAGGGTGCGTGTGGCGTGCTCCCAAATGCTACAGTACCCACAAAAAGTGTGCTATCGTAGCGCCAAACTGTTGTGGTGCTTCGAATGACCAAAGTGTCATGTCTAGAGCTGAAAAGACCTTGGCAAACATCTGGGGGCCCCAGAGGGCATTCCAAAAGTCCCTAGAGCCCTAGGCCTTCAAGAAGTTACATCAGGGGAATCCCTGGGTGGCTCAGTGGCTTAGTGCCTGCCTTTGGCCCAGAGCGTGATCCTGGAGTCCCGGGATCAAGTCCCATGTTGGGCTTTTGCGTGGAGCCTGCTTCTCCCTCTGCCTGTGTCTCTGCCTCTCTCTCTCTCTCTGTCTCTCATGAATAAATAAATAAAATCTTTAAAAAAAAAAAAAAAGTTACATCAGGATTCCCCTGTGAGGCTGAGCTCTGCACAAGGTATGTTTGAACCAAAAACCCTTCCAGTTGTTTCTGTTATTTTTCAGCTGGAACACCACTGGTCTAATCCAAACTGTTCACTTTACAAATGAGTACCCTGAAGCAGGCTGGGGACTTTCCCTAAGACACACACCGTGGAGACCAGTTTGAATATGATAAAGAAGGGAGAACAAGCAACGAGAAAGAACCACATTTCAACTGGCCAGTGGATTAGAAAAGAATATTTGTCAAGCCAGGTGAACCTAACAGCAGTGTTATATTTGCTTCTCAGGTTCAATTAAGAGATACACTTCCTCTTACCGGAGACACAGATGTGGAGCAAGACATATTTCATACTTACTAAACCCCAAGCCCACACCCACTGAAAAGTAACAGAATACTCATATCATTGCCCAGATGCATTTTTTTTCTTTTCCATCTCCTCACTCACTCTCTCAAAGCCATTTGCTAGTCTTTGTCAAAACAGAGTCAAGAAAGAGGCAACACTCCCTCCTGCGAGCCTGATCCAAGTCTGATCAAGGCCTGGATCCAGACTTGGCAGTGGAAACACTGGTAGATGTTGGCAAAAAAAAAAAAATCCTCTCTCTTTGTCAACTTTTTTTTTCTCTTTCTCACCAGCTTCTGTTTCCCCTTATTCTACAAATGTGAAATCCATTTCGGACTAGCCTCAAGAACTTAAGTCAAGAGGGGAGTTGGGAAAACCAAAAGCAAGCATGAAAGATCAAGTCTTAAAAAGTGGTGGGAAATTATCCAGGTCACAAGGAAGAGGACCCTATTGCTTTCCTACTGCCCTGGTGAAGAGGAAACAAGAGGTGCCCTCTCACTTCCCTGCTGTATTCAGGTGAAGGAAGCCCATCTCAAACCAAGTTAAGCAAAAAAGGGCACCGATTAACCCAGGCAATGGAAAGGTCCAGAGGCGGATCATGCTTAACCAGAGGCAGGGGTTCAAGTAACAACAACACCACCAACAACACCAATAAACAGGTATCTATTTCTCCCTCCTCTGTGTGCACTTTATTCTTGCCACCACCTCATCCTCACTTGGACTTTCTGAAAGGGAAGGCCACATGTCAACAGTTGCAGGCATACAAATGTAAAGCCTCTCAGGAAGAGACCACCCGTGTCCTACCGGCTCCCAGTACGGAGAGTTGCACCTCCCTGGCTTGGATGGTATCGTGCACCTGTCTTTGAACACACTGGTTTGGTTTCGATGGGCCAGCCTGGGTCACGCGCCCACCCCTGGCATTGGGATTTGAGAACTAACCTGAGGTCACATCCTACCAGAACGGAGTTGGAAATGACAGAAGCCAAAGGGCCAAGGGTCACTCTCCTAAAGGGAAAGACAGGTTCTGGTGCTGGAAGAAGAGACATGGGGCAGCCAAAAACCCTACCCGCGCCCAGGGCTGCTGCTCTCAGTGCTGACAGATCCGCGCCCCCGGGACCTCTGGCAGTCTGGGGGTCAGGCTGACAGCAGGAGCTGTCAGGTGAGCTCTCAGGCCACTCGATTCTGTGCTCCGCAAACAAATGTTCGTTTGCAGTAAGTTCTGAACTCAGACTGAGCTCACGCAGGGAGTGCTAATTGGGTAAAGTGGCTTCCAGGATCCCCTGTGTCAGGAAGTGCCGCAGGCTGACCAAGGCCCCAGGGCCATATTTTGAGCCTTGGCTGATTATCAGCTATTTTTTCTTCCTTCCTGCAGACCCTGGGTCACCAGCCGCTTTGTTTTTCTGTCTACTTTGTTTCCTGGAGTTTTTCTTCTTCTCCTAAGTTTGACGATGCCTAGAACATGTCCTTCCAGCTACTGTTGATACTCTTGAAAACTTGGAACAACGAAAAAAATTTGTTTAAGAGTTTTATTTATTTCACAGAGAGATTGAGCATGAGTGGAGCGGGAAGAGAGGCAGAGGGAGAGGGAGAAACAGACTCCTCACTTCCCCACTGAGCAGGGAGCCCGATGCGGGGCTTGATCCCAGGACCCCAGGATCATGACCCGAGCTGAAGGCAGATGCCCAACCGACCGAGCCACCCAGGTGCCCCCAAATTTTCTCCTTCATTAGAGACATACTGAGGACTGGGGATATTCCAAAGACTCAGAAGTCTCCCAGTTTTCTTATGTTCACTATTCCTGATCATCACCCTTTTCAGGTTCCTAACCTTAAGGAGTTCCTGAACCTTCATGACATCTGTGTCTCCTCTTACATGCACAAAGTGGAACCCCCAAAATCTCTCTCCCACCCCCACATATGAGCGCTCCTTCATCATGTCATGTAATCCTCCTCTCCTCTGAGGGAGGTTCCCATCTTGTGCAATCTAATATCATCCATCAAAGAGGACACCGGGGGCTGGAGAGATGAAGTCACCTACTTGAATTCACATGACCAATTAGTGACAGCAAGGGACTGAAACCAGGTCAGCCTGACCCTGAAGGCCCGTTCTTGACCATGACAAGCCATCTTCCATGGAGCTCTGCTTCAGAAAGCCCTTTTTCAGCATGGAGGGCACAGAGTAACAGACCTAACAGGGGGGTACTGGAGCCCCCAGACTCAAGAGTGCCATCTCCACCTCCAGTGGTCGCGGGGATGAGTAATCTCAATCTCCATGTCTTACGGTGCTCCCCTTCCCCACAGCTAACAGCCAGAAGTGGTTATCACAATAGGGGTTTTCTCCCTGTGTTACCCCAGCTGGGGCCTCACCAGAATCACCTCTGCTTGACATAGGTGAGTGTTTCTCAACCTTAATTCATCCATGTGCCCTTCTGATGAGTGCGACATTCTTACCACTGTCCCAACATCTGGATCAGTCCCCAGTGGTTTCTTCCCTTCCATTCTGTCTTTCGCATCACTCCATCTCTGAACTTTTTTTTTTTTTAAGATTTTATGTATTTATTCATGAGAGAAACAGAGAGGCAGAAACACAGGCAGAGGGAGAAGCAGGCTCCACACAGGGAGCCCGATGCAGGACTCGATCCCAGGACCCCGGGATCATGCCCTGAGCAGAAGGCAGACACTCAACCACTGAGCCACCCGGGTGCCCTTGAACTTCACTGAACTTCACTGCCTGTAGCTTGAATTGCAAGAGAAATCCCCTTTTATTTTCTCCATGTATAAAAATGTTGTGTGATAGATTTTTAGAATATGCCCACTGACACCTAAAATATTTAACAGCTCAGATGGCATGAGCCCCAGCCAATCAGAATTACTGCGGCTCTTCCCAGCACACTGCCGACTACCACCAGAACACCTGCCCATCCAGCCAGGGGTCCCTGCGGTACTTCCTGAGGGCCTCTCTCCCACCATCACAGATGAGAATAACTGAAGTAGGTCCTAGTGTTTCTGCAAATGTTGCCACAAAACTCCACCAGTTAAGGAAGAAGCAAAAATGGAAGTTGCATAATTCTCTTTTCTTTTACATAAAACTTCCTTCCTGACCCATTTCTTCTTATACAACGGAAGAGAATTTTGAACCATGAGCAACAACAGCCAAGTGGGCCACCGGGTGTCAGAACGAGGACCTATTGTCTCTCAAGTTTCTATCAGGTGGCATCGCCCTACTACTCATCTCAAAATCCAACAATTAGGAAACTTAGCAGGTACCTATCCAGCAGCCACCCACTTAGTCCTCCCAAAGGAAGCTTTTGAAGTCATAAGGGCGTGGGGCACTTGGTTTCATAATCCATGAACATTGACCCAGTCCTGGAAGAAGCAGCCAACACCCAAGCCTGAATACTTCTGCTCCTGCTTTCATTAGACGAGGAGTGTACTGGCATGGCAGGGAACTTAGGGGCCCGGGCCTCTCCTGAGAACACAGCTCCCAGTGTAGAACCTTCAGGTTACATCAGAAGTGAGGAGCACCGCTCGGCCCAGTAACACAGAAGGGCCCCAAAGAGATAGAGGCAGAAGCTGAAGGAAGGTAAATAGTTTCATGGATATGATGCAGTCACTGAAAGGATTTATTGTTAAGTGCATGTGAAGACCCCTCTGATGATTCCCAGAAATAAGTGGAAGGTCTTCACAAGGACCACTTCTACAACTGGAAGATTCAGAGAGGAGGAAAAAAAAAAAACCCACAAATAAGAACAGTGAAATGGATGCTATATTTTGGTTCACAAAAAAATAAGGCATATACTGTTCAATCAAATTATGTGAAGAAAAAAAAATTGTGTGGAGAGCCTGTGGCTCAGCGTTACCCGGAATGTAAAGGTGAGTTTCCATCCGACTAGTCCTCCTACAAGCACGTTAGAAGTAAGTTAAGCTATTTCTAGGATTCTGAAGAAGCAGAAAACTGAGCAATCGGCTCTTGAGATCTCTTTAGGATCACCTCAAATCTCCAGCACCTGAGCTGAAAAAGCCCCAGAGCTCCCCAGTATCAACAATTTCTGGATTTAATCGCTCTTGGTGCTCTGAGTGCCAGCTCCTGAGTGCCCTCCAGCCATGCGTGCGACACCCCGCTTCCCTCTCAGTTCTGGGAGAGAACCCACTGGAGGGACAAAGAAATGGATCCTAAGAGTACAGGCCGGCTGAAACAACCCAAAGCTCCAACCACAGGAGCTGGGTGGAGCTTTGGTTACGTGCGCTATGGTACGTCCACTAAATGGAGTACTAAGTAGCGTATATAAAGATGAGCCAGAGAGGCAGAGATGGGTTGTCATCTGACAGAAGCCAGGGTAGGAAGGTGAGCACAAGGCTACTGTTAAAAAATACATGAACTACTATCCTCAGATACATGGTTGCCTTTGGAGGAGGAACATGAGGTGAGGGGTCAAGAGTAGAAGGAAGTGTGTCTTTTTAAAGGATTTTGGGTAGCAGTGATCCAGAGTCACTCTGACACATTTCTAAGGAGGAAGAAGGGAGAGGAGAAGCTGCCCACACAAAACCATTAGGGAACCAGTTTCAGCTTCACTGAAGATGCCCTGGAGGAGGCCAAGGTGGGCTTCATATCCACACCCTGAGGAACCCGCAGAGATGTCTGGTCCCACAGTCTCTTCAGCACCCGCTCCCAGGAGGTCCTAAGCTGGCCTCTCCCAACCACACGGTTGGTTCTGCAGGCTCGGCGCATGCCTTCTCCTTTCTCCACACACCAAACTTCAATCCCCCGCCCCCGCCCTTTAAAGCCATTAGATGGAAACTTTCTTCTTCAACGACCTACCAATAAACTAGTAAATCTCTGTGTGTGGTGGGTATCATTCCGCTACCCTGGAGCCTAAGAACTGCCACATTGATTAGTTGTTCCACAGAAAATGGAATCTGTCTGAACCCAGCCACCCTGCCCCCGTCCCTCCTTGGGATCATCGGAGAACTCTAGAATTCTAAAGTTTCTGGGATGCAGGAACATTGAGCAGGGTCCCTAGATGCATCATGGTAGCCATCCCCATCTCCCCGCCCAGCGTCCTGGTCCCGGCTCCACCTGCAGGCTCCTCTGGTGGCCTCACCACCTCCAGGCCATGTCAGGCCCAGGGCATTCCCCCTTGGCGCCCAGACCTCACCCAAGGACTCTACCACTTCTTGCACTTGCTTCATTCTGGGTGTATCACAGGTCAGGATGCTGGATGGTGAGGGGCACACAGGTCCTCAGGATTCAAGACCTGCCACCCCCTCTCTGCCATCAGAGCCAGGCCACTCCCTTCCCTTCAGAATGCACTTCCCATCCCCTTTTTACAGCTCCTTGCATTCCAGGACTAATATTTCCATCTTAAAACACAATAGAACAGAACACTGCCCCCTCCCTTGTTATCACAGGACACGATAATCTGAACCTCAGAACACAAGGCCCATTTGTCCTGCCTGGGATGGGGAGGGAGAAGTCACCCACACCACAGAAAACCTCCCCGTGGTCATTATCAACTCACTACTCTGTTATACCCTCCCCTCAATAAATCTTTGTGTTTTATAAAGGGGACATATTTTCCATAAATAAATAGGGATATTTTCAAAGGGAAGGAAGGGTACTTCTTAGCCAGGGTAGCCAAAATCCATTTTCCTAGATTTATGGAGAGTAATTGTCACAGTAAAAGAGCGCCTCCCAGAAACAGCGCCCCCCAGAGTAGAGAAGCTTGCGGAGGTTTGGCAGTGAGGCTGGGTATGAAGAGCATCCTCGGGCCTCCTGGCCAGGACAGACCTCTGAGCGGGTCTTCCTCTGGCGGAGGAAGGTCTTTGGTCAGAGCACAAACCCAAGGGGTCCAATTAATCCAGAGTGGGACCCAGGCTGGTATTTTTAAAGCTCCTCGGGTGCATCCCATGTGCAGACAGGACTGAGAGCTGGTCCCATGTGGCCTGAGCCTATAAATTTCATCGGTGCTACAAACTGGCTTCTAAGTCCCAACCTGTGTCACTGTAGCGTGTCCTCAACTAAACTTGCTCTGCGTGTTCTCTGCGTATTCAAGCTCCACACAGTCTCCAGAAAAGCACGTTTATTATTTTTTTAAAGATTTTATTAATGTAGTTGAGAGAGGGAGGAGGACAGAAGCAGAGGGAGAAGCAGACTCCCACTGAGCGGGGAGGCCTACTTGGGGCTCGATCCCGGGACCCTGAGATCATGATCTGAGCCCGAGGCAGATGCTTAACTGACTGAGCCACCAGGTGCCCCTAGACCAACACATTGGATGCCAATGTCCCCTTTTAGTGTCAGGGCCCTTCCTGCTCCTGGGTCACCCCGCAGTAACAGATGTCGGAAGCGGAGCCCCCAGTCACCCTCACTGGGATTCGAGAGAGGAAAGCCGAGACCCTTTTGGCTCCCGCAGCCAGACAGGGCAGTAAGGAAAGCCGCAGCAGCCTTTGGGGCAGCTGCAGCTGTTGGGATCTGGGGTTGGGGCAGTTGAGGGGGCCCGGATATGCCCCCGTGCTGCACCCTCCGCATCTGCAGAGCCAGATGAGCACTCCAGCTGCCTTCCCCCTGCCCCCAGCTGCAAGCTGTGAAGGCCACCACTGCTTTCCCGCCCTTGTCACCATGTGACCACTTACTCTTGAAGCAGTGAAGACCTAGGAGGGGCTCGAGGTCACCCAGGCTGGTGGACAACAGAGACATTACTCGAGGTGCCCTGGAGGTACCCTGGAGGTGTCCCTGGAGGTGTCCCTGGAGGCCTAGGGCAGATGCACAGGCCTGGTCCCACAGCTGGCCACTAACCTCCCCTGCACCACAATTTCTAACTTTCGTGCTTTAAAAAGCACCTTTCCCCAGATTTGGGGAGGGCATTTGGAAGACTAACAGGTGCAGCCCCCGCGCCACACTCGCCAGGTGGCTGAGGGGCCTCCGGCTGCAGCGGAGTCAGGCCACACAGGCCTCAGGCTGCTCCGTAAGCTGCCCGCCAGCGCAGACCCGGGCCGGCCGCGCAAGCACCCTTGGACTCAGAGCAGAGATTCAGGGTTCCCTCCTCCGGGATGAGGTGGGTTTTGTGGTTTTGTTGTTGTTGTTTTAAATATAATAGTGGGAATTTTTTTAAAAAGATTTTATTTATTCATGACAGACACAGAGAGAGAGAGAGAGAGAGAGAGAGGCAGAGACACAGGCAGAGGGAGAAGCAGGCTCCATGCAGGGACCCCGATGTGGGACTCGATCCTAGGTCTCCAGGATCATGCCCTGGGCCGAAGGCAGGCGCTAAACCATTGAGCCACCCAGGCTGCCCCTGGGATGAGGTTTTCATGGTCAGAAAACAGCCTCAGTTTCTGAGCACCCTCTGCTGCTCTCCCACGCAGACTGGGCCTCGCTGCCCCCTGGCCCTGCACGTTGGCCCACCCCGCAGGGCCACAGGGTGGCCTCCCGGCCAGGCTCAAGCATCGCCAGCCATCAGGTGACAACCTGCCTTCTCCACAACGAGTTCAATCTTTCAGTAATTCAGAGTCCAAAAGAGGATCCTTAAGACTCCACACTCTGACGATGGTAGAGAAATGACTCTTCCACGGCCCTGAGAAGGCTGTGGTTGGTTTGTCCCCCTCCCCACTACCCGCCAGCCGCCCAGGGGCTCCCACTGATTGACAGAGACTCTCTGGCCCAGCCTGCTAGCCCCATGGCTGCAAAGTGGGGGACTTGGGCCTGGGCCATTCCCTCTATCCGTTAGGCCCCTCTGTCGGTCAGCTCCCAGCAGAGGCAGGGTTACTAAATGTGGGATATGTCCCCTCATGTCTGTACTACCACCTTCTGGGTCTCTGGGTTCCCAGGAGGGTATCGAGAGTGACTATGCAACTTTCATTTTTGGTCCTTATTGTTTCTTCTCTTTTTTTTTTTTTTAAGATTTTATTTAGTTATTCCTGAGTCAGAGAGAGAGAGAGAGAGAGAGAGAGAGAGAGAGAGAGAAGCAGGCTCCATGCAGGGAGCCTGAGGTGGGACTCAACCCCGGAACTCCAGGATCATGCCCTGAGCCAAAGGCAGATGCTGAACCACTGAGCCACCCAGGTGCCCCTGTTTCTTTTTTTTTTTTTCTTACATAAGTAAGACATGAATACAGTGTTTCATTTGTTTCAAATACTATAGAAGACTACAGAGCAATGCTGAAACCTGGCACCATCCCTCCCACAGCCACTTTCCTCCCCAGAGGCCACACTGCCCACCACTTGCAAGGCCCCTTTCTAGGCACTGATGTCATATGTAGTACATGGAACCATGCACCTATGTCACTTTTTATTTCTCATTTTATAGATATTATTTTGCAACTTTTAAGACTTGATTTTAACTTGGTTTTTCACTTGGATACCTTTCACGTTATGCTGTATGGATGGGGGAGCTCATCCACATACATGCATACACATCACACACGCTCGCATAGATACCCTCATAGCCTACATTGTGACCTTCACACAGAAGATACTGTCCTGCATATGTGATTCTGCAGTTTGATTTTTCAGACCCTAGAAAACTCAGCACATAGCTCCCTCATTATTAACAGCTGCATCCTGTTCCATCATTTGGATGCGCCAAAATGTATTAACCAGAAGCCCACTGGAGAACATTCTTACTCCATACATACCTGTCACCTGTCTTCGGTGGAGCCTCACATTTTGTGGAGGAATCATGAAACCAACGAGTTGCTGTGTGGAGACAGGACGCAGGGCCCAAGCGGGTGGAGGGAGGGCCCCTGGGCAGCTGTTTCCACTTGATTCACCTGGAAATTTTGCTCTATAGTTCCTGTCAGCTCAGATCTTTATTTTCCAGCTTCAGCCCCTTTCAGGTTTATCTCAAGCACCTCCGGGCCAGTCACTCCCAGTGGCAGCTCCACACGCCTGTGCCTAGCGGTCGTCTCCGGGTGGGCCCAGCTGTCCTTTCCCCCGCAGGTGCTCTGTCCCTGTGATTCACTGCCTGTCAGCATCTCATCTCACGTGGAAGGAATGGTTTTTGCAACCGGTTGCACCTGGACGTAGCCTCTACTTCCATAGAAGGCAGGTGCTGTATAATTAATTGATAAGCTGAGATCAGGAATCTAAGGTTTGGATGCACTGGTAACTCCTTGACCTAGGTGGTTTGCTTTCCTCTAGTCCGGCCTCCCTGGGCAAACAGACCTCGGACCTCAGTTAGTTGTAGGGTCGGTATAGCCAAAGTTGTGTTTCCCAAGAAAGGCTTGAAATGGCTTTTAACTTTATTGTTTTGTTTCAGCTGCTCCTATTTGGTCACAGAGTCAACTATCCACCAACTGTTTGCCTAGGAGCCTGAATTTCCTGTCATTGAGCATAACTTTTTTTTTTTTAATGTTTTAAATCCCTGCTACTGAACAGATTGTCATCTTCATTTGGCCCTCAACTCCTCCCATTCCGCTCTTTTGTGCTCTTCTCCTGCCTACCCCTGCCTCCTCTCCAGCCTGGAGCCCATGCCTGGCTGTTTCAGCCACATGTCAGAGTCTAGAGTCCCCTGTCCCTCGGGCTCTCACTGTGCCTCCTGGGCTTGCCCGAAAGCACACCCCACGTCTGTCCCTACCACCCCAGGCATTCATCCTGAAGATGTTCCCCTCTTTTCCCCAAGGTCAAACCCACTGCCTGCCCTCTGTCCCCTGCCCTCAGTTCTAGTCTGTGACCTTGCTCCATCAGCCACCCTCTTTTTCACTTATATCCCCCCCCCTTCAACTGCTTGCTTTCTCTGCAAAAACAAATTTTAAAAATGTCCTCAAGGCTCCCTCATACTAAAGACTTTTCTCAACCCTGCTATTTCCTTAAACTATCGCCCTATTGTCACTTCCCCTTCTGCCGAAGTTCTTTAGAGGTTAGTCTGCACTGTTTTTCTCCACTTTCTTACTGCCAATTGCTACTTTACATAAGTAACAAATGAAGCACAAAAGCAATACCCACACATAGTACAGATTCAGTGAAGAAGGTATGGCATGGAAAATAAAGCCTTTGTCCAGGAGGGAGAGATGAACAAGCAGAGCACAGAGGATTCTTAGGGCAGGGAAACTACTCTGCATGGTGGATATAAGTCATTACGCATCTGTTCAAACCCACAGAACGTATAACATCAAGAGAAAACCCTAATGTAAACTATGGGCTTTGGGTGATTATGACTTGTTTATGGAGGTTCCCCGGTTGTAACACGTCTCACTCCGGTGGGGGATGTTGATGATGCCCAGGTTGCGCGTATGTAAGGGCAGGGAGTATATGTAAGAAATCTCTGTACCTTCCACTCACTTTTTCTGTGAAATTAAAACTGCTCTTAAAAAGTAAAATATAGTTTAAGGGGCACCTGGGTGGCTCAGTCTGTTACGCATCTGCTTTCGGCTCAGGTCATGATCTCGGGGTCCTGGGATTGAGCCCCATGTCCTGCTCCTTGTTTGGGGAGGGGTATGCTTCTCCCTCTCCCTGCCTGTGTCCACTCTCTGTCTCTGTCTCTCAAATAAATAACATCTTTTTTAAAAAAGTAAAATCTAGTTTAAAAAACACACACCTGAAATTTATATGTTAAATGTTAACTCTAAAAAAAAAAAAAACCTTCTGAGGAAGTATAAATAAAGTAGGGTTCATAATCAACTCTGGAGGCAGAAGGTAGAGCAAACTGGCCTTTTCCCCTTATAGATGGCACAAGGAAGCAAGGAAACAACCCTGATTCACACATATACATATATACACTCCACATGTGTACACACACACACACACACACACACACACTCATATTGCCCCATCCCTTCCCAGCTGTATGCTCTGAGGATCTTTGAGCTGAAGCCTGACCATATCCTCAGTTGATCCCAAGTGAGAAGCTTACCAGAAGTCTTATCCTGACCTGCAAATGATGCTGGAGTAGTTGACTCTCAAGCCTCGCTCTGGTATGTGGGGTGAGGTCCAAGGTGCCTAGGCCTTTGTGTTGGTTCTCCATTGCAGTGCAACAAATCACCCCAAAACGTATCCACCTAAAACAACAGGCATTCTTTTATCTCATACGTTTTTTGAGAGTCAGAAAGCCAGAAACAACTGGGTGGTTCTGGCTCAGGGTCTGTCATAAGATTGCAGTTAAGACGTTGGCTGAATTGTAGTCATCAGGGGCTCTGGGCAGGTTTGACTGGGTCTGGAGGATCTCCTTTCAAGATAGCCTATTCAATAGCTGTTGACTAGAGACCTTGGCTCTTTACCACATGGACCCCTACATGCGGCTACTTGAGTATCCTCACACTATAGCAGCTGGCTCCTCCTAGAGTAAGAGATCCGAGGAAGAGCAAGATAGAAGCCACATATTTAATATATATATATATATATATATAAAATTTATTTTAGAGAGAGGGAGAACAAGGACGGAGGAGGGGAGCAGACAGAGAAGGCCAAGCAGACTACACACTGAGTACAAAGCCCGATGTGGGGCTCAGTCTCATGACCCTGAGATCATGACCTGAGCCAAAATCAAGAGTCGGATACTTAACCAACTAAGCCACCCAAGCACCCCCACAATGTCTTTTAGGACCTACTCTCAGAAGTCATATCCATCATTCCTACAACATCCTGTCTGTTAATAAATGGCAGCCCTATCAATGCAAGAGGGGCCCACCACACAGGATACAAATTCCAGGAGGCCAGTAGCACCGAGGGCCAGCTTGGACACTGGCTCCCGAAGCTCTACAACTGTACATCTGCCCGGCCCCTCGCTCCCACCGGGGCATCCTTGCTCCGCTTGGTAGACCTCAAACCGCCAATTCAACAGGGGTCACTTGTGATTTTAAGTAGTCCGCAAACTCCCTGAGTCTGCTCTCCTATCTGCAAACGGCAGGTACCTGCTATAGGGGGATATTTATTTATTGCATTATTTTGATGAGCTGCCTTGGGCAAGGAGTAACAGGAAACTGCTAAAAAAACATTTAGGCCTGGAAGGCGCTGCACCTCAGTAAAAAACATAGACGAAACTGTGTGGAACAGGAGAAGTGGCCCATCTTTGATTTCAGTGTTTTCAGCTTGGTCCGACTAAGCAAGATGAAGTTCCTATTGGCGGCTGACTGCTTCTAAGAAGTTTGCCTGAGAGTTGGCCATGAAAACTGCAGGTTGCCCCACCTGCCCCACCCCCCCACCCCGGCATGCATCTTCCCCTTCCTTCTTCCTCAAGAGCTGCAGCTTCGCTCCGGAGTCCACTCCTCCCCAGCAGAGCCCGTCCCCTCCGGACAAGCTGAAACCATCTCCCTCCAGCAGTTGGCCTGATCTTCTACAAGCAGAGTCACCCCATTCCTCTTGCTAGTCTCTGGGCCCGGAGTGAGCCTACGCAACCGTTCGGACCAGTGATACAAGGGGAGGCTTACTGTGGGAAAACTTCTAGCTTCCTCAGGACATTTTTGTTCACAGAGTTGAGGCATCCCACCACCAGACAGAGGGTGAACCCATCCCAGGCCAAGGGCAGGCAGATGGAGTCAAGGCCACTGAATTATGCCCGCCATAAAGCTGGCACTATTCCTGGAGGATTTTTAAAAAAAATCTATATTATAATTCAAAACAGTTTGAATTGGGCTTTTTGTTCCTTGTGGCCAAAGTCATCCTTCTAAGAAACACAAGAGTAATTAAGCAGGACAGAAATGCCCCCCTTGCCTCTGATGCAGCTACCTTGAGAAGGATGGGGGAAAGCACCCCCTGCTCTTGATGGTGAAAGGGGGTAGTGGACAATAAAATCAGAGTGCCACATGCGGTCCAGGGGAAGGCCGACCACCGGTCCCTTCCTGCTGGTCCAGAGAACTCGGCAAAGTGTTCGGGAAAGAGAGACCCTGACTGTGGGGTGGGCAAGCGAACCAGTTCCGGCCCAGGGGATATAAGGCAAGTCTGCTGGGGAAAAAGCATGGAAGGAGGAATGCCCTGCCTGTGCCCCCTGTACCTCCCACCTTTGAACACAGGTGTACAGATGATGGCTGGACCAGCTGCAGCCACCAGGGAAGAACCCAGGAAATCCCAGAGACGCCTCCCCAGAGCCCCTGATCACTGACCCTCGGAGCCACCTTCCTGCCTCCCAACTTCGTGAGAGCCAAGGAAAATAAATCCCTAATCAAAACTAGTTTTAACTGAGTCTTCTGTTAATTTACACCTAAAACATCCAAATTGAGATATCCGGTTGGAGGCTAGGGCTATAAAAAAAAAAACTGGGGAATTATATTCTGCGTGATGCTCTAAAATCTAAATCCATGTGCTTTCCCTCGAAGTACCCAAGAACTCCTTCAAGGAGATCCGAGGCCCAGCCCAGGGGGGAGCCCTTACCTTTCCATCTGTCTCCAGCTGCGAGGCCAAGATGGAGATGCTAACAAAATCTAACAGAGAACTGATGAGGGCTGGTTGAAGGCCGGCAGACAGGATGAAAGAGGGGTACAGGGGAGGCCAAATCCTTAGTCTGATCACTCTGTATAAACAAAAGCAGGGGCATGGGCGGGGTTGGGGGGGCAGGGAGTGGAGTATAGACCCTCCCAGGTCAACAAGGCAGGTGCTGGAGCTCATGGGAACATACGTAGGTATGGAAGAGAGGAGGGTGCCTTCAGTTTTGCTCACACTGAGGCTAACATGCCTTAGGAACCCCCAGTGGATCTTCTCCATAGACCACGAGCTATCCATTCCTGAGGCTCAGGAGAAATATCTAGATAAGAAAAATAAACTCGGTACTCATCAGCAAACAGGTGCTAGCTGGAGCCACGTGGGCAGATGACGTCTTTCAAGGAGGGTGTGGGATGGTGGTGAGTGACAGTGAGAAGACGACCAAGCCACAGGATAGACCACATGTGTAGGCAAAATTCTTGAGAAACAATGTGAGACAGGATGCCCAGAGATACAGGAAAATGACTTTTCAAAGAAGAGAGCTTCAAGAGGGGACGGTGACCTGCAAAGGGGACAAGTCAGGAAAAGGCCTGAAAAATGTTCATTTGTGGCCAGATTTCCCCGGGCCCCATCGGCCTGTGGTACACACGAGGTCACACGGGCAGTACGAGCCACCGTTTCACACGCATCACCGGCCTGTGGCCAACCCTCTGCAGAGCCAGGACTCCCTGAAAACGAGTCCTCGCTTCCCGTTGTTTCTCTGAGGGCCTGGGAGTGGGGTGCACAGGCCCGAGCGGAGTGTCCATGTGCTGGCCCCCACACCCCCATCTGACGCCAGGGCCCCCCACAGCCCCCCTGGCGCAGGGCCTCTGTCTCTTGCTTTGCCAAAGCCACACACCTTGGTGATGCCAAATCAGCGGAGTATTCTTCTGACTTCTTCCCTGAGCTGGAGCTACGGCATTTTCTGAGAAAGGAAGAGGACACCCCCTATTTGTCATCCGTTGGAGTTCCGTGGCTCACACAGCGCCTCAGGCCAATGCCTTCTCGGCAGGTGGCCATCGGTCCCAAGGCCTCGGAGCCAGTCCCCAGGGCTGAGCCTGGGGCGGAAGACAGTCTCCCTGTGATCCCAATCTCTGCCCCAGGGACCCAGCCGCCCGGGGACCCTGTGTCCACTCCACCAGCTTACCAAACGCTCCCTGCACACCCACACTTTGCAGTTAGGCTGTCAGGACACCTGGCCACCCTGTGACTCAGCAGAGGAGCGTCTGCAGGATGGTAGGCAGATGAGGAGGTCAGGTCACAGCAAGGGGGGCGGACAGTGGGAGGTGGTGGCAAGGACTATGGAGAGCAAGCCAACAGCAAGTTTCCTGAGCCCTGGCTGTTGGCAAGGGGTTGAGCCAGGTGAGCAGGGTCAAAGGAGATGAAAGCTGGCCGTGATGATGGTTTTTAACAAGGAACAGAGTCGCAGCTGTTGAAAAAAGGGGCACAGAGGGTGACAGGGGGGCCCAGACAGTGAGCAAAGAGGGAACAGCCAGGTACAAGGTCTGCCCATGAACCCCAGGCCCCGGGGAACAGAAAACAGCACCACTGAGGTCCCTGGAGAGACCCCGGCACGGGGAGAGCCCCCTAAAGGAAGGGGGAGTGGGCGGAAGCCAGAGAACTGGCTCTGTGCTTCTGCAGTGGGGAGGAGACCCCGCAAGCTGCCCCAGGCCCCCCGAAGCCCGGTCTGTCCGTGGCCGGGAGCTCCCTGGGGAGCTCCTCTGTGTGACTTGAACTCTAGGCTTCTCCCTCTGCCATTTGATCTTAGGATCACAGCTGCATCTGGGAGTCCACCTTCTTCCTGCAGCCCAGTCCCTGATCCCCACACCCCCTCCCCAGGGTGGAGGCGCCCCTCACTGCCCCGCCCCCAGCTTCAGCGTAGAACTTCCCGCAGAAAAAGATTCACTTCTAAAGGTGGGTTTTCCTTGGTGTATGTATTTAACTTACTGCACCCCGAGGGGTCAGAAGGGCCTAGAACGGAAGGCCTAGCTGCCTAGGAGCACTGCGGCCGCACAGGCCGGAACACCACGCAGCCCCTGCTCTGTGTCTCAGGACCCTGGACGTGAGTGTGGTGGCTGAGTCATTGCACCGCTGCATTCCTCAAACAGTGAAACCGAACAGCCACCATCCGAGGGTCACCCAGAAAAATATCCTCCTTGAACCCGCAGTGTGAAATCAGGGTGCATGTGGGAACGTGCTTTCATGGCAAGGCGGGGTGCTCAAGGGTCACAAATTCCAAGGCTGTGGCAACAGGGAAGCAAGTGTCCCCAAGGCAGGCACTGGCCGATGGCCTGTGACAAGCCAGGGTCACTTGGGGCCTGCTGAGCTGGACACTTCCCCCTCCACCCCCCCCGACCCCCGTTGCTGCCACCAATGGACCTGACCCGAATTCGAAGGGAGACAGGTTGCAAGACCAGATTCCTGCGTGACCTGTAGAGATTTTTTAAGGGTTGGGAACTAGCTCGTGAGAGCAATCAGGCCGCAAACACCCCTCCACCAGGCCAGCCACCAAGCCCTGGGAGCCACGTCAAGATGGGAAGCAGAGTCACAATTTGGGTTTCACTTCCTCTAAGATGATTTCAGTGTTTCATGAGTGATCCTGCTTCTGCGTGATGACGCGAGGACCTGGCGGGAGAAGCCAGTGCGGGCTCCGTGTCCTCCCGGGTGCTGGTCTGCAGACGTGATGCCCCACCCCCCGCAGACGTGATGCCCCCCCCCCGCGGATGCGATGCCCCCCCCTGACGTGATGCCCCCCCGCAGACGTGATGCCCCCCCTGCAGATGCGGTGCCCCCCCCCTGAAGACGTGATGCCCCCCCCGCGGATGCGATGCCCCCCCCCGACGTGATGCCCCCCCCGCAGACGTGATGCCCCCCCTGCAGACTTGATCCCCCCGCAGACGTGATGCCCCCCCGCGGATGCGATGCCCCCCCCCCCGCTGACGTGATGCCCCCCCGCGGATGCGATGCCCCCCCCCGCTGACGTCATGTCCCCCCGCAGACGTGATGCCCTCCCTGCAGATGTGATGCCCCCCCCCCGCTGACGTGATGCCTCCCCGCTGACGTGATGCCCCCCCGCGGATGCGATGCCCCCCCGCAGACGTGATTCCCCCTGCACACGTCATGTCCCCCCCGCGGACGTCATGCCTCCCCCCCCGTGACTTGCCCAGGCTCTCCGCCGAAGGGCGGGCGGCCCGGGAAAGCCGCGGACCACGCGGCGGGCGGGGCAGAGCCCGGGTCAACCCCAGCCGAGGGTGCCCGCCCTGCGGCCGAGCTCGCGGACGGGCTCTTTAAACCTGGATCCGGCCGCCGGCGAGCCCCGCCCCGGGGCGGCCCCGACACCCGAGCCAGCCGGCGGCCCGCCCCCAGCCCAGCTGCCCGGGCGCCCGCGGAGCCGAGGAGCCGAGCCGGGGCGGCGGCGGTCGGCATGGCCCAGGCGTTTGTGAGCAGCAGGCTGCAGCCCGGGAAGGTGGTGGTGTTCGTCAAGCCCACCTGCCCCTACTGCCGGAGGGCCCAGGAGCTGCTCGGCGCGCTGCCCTTCAGGCCGGGGGCTCTGGAATTTGTCGACATCACGGCCGCCGGCGACACCGGCAGCATCCAGGACTATCTGGAAAAGCTCACGGGCGCCAGGACGGTGGGTTCTCCAAGGCCGGGCCGGAGGCTCCCCCGCCCCCATTCCCTTTCCCTGTGGGGCTGAGCGGGGGATGCGCCGGGGCCCGGGGCGCTGGGGGGTCTCTAGGCGAGGACCCGGCTGGGGACGGCAGCTGGGCTGCAGCCCCGGGGCGCTGGGGGGTCTCTAGGCGAGGACCCGGCTGGGGACGGCAGCTGGGCTGCAGCCCCGGGGCGCTGGGGGGTCTCTAGGCGAGGACCCCAGTGGGGACGGCAGCTGGGCTGCAGCCCCGGGGCGCTGGGGGGTCTCTAGGCGAGGACCCGGCTGGGGACGGCAGCTGGGCGGCAGCCCCGGGGCGCTGGGGGGTCTCTAGGCGAGGACCCCAGTGGGGACGGCAGCTGGGCTGCAGCCCCGGGGCGCTGGGGGGTCTCTAGGCGAGGACCCCAATGGGGTCGGCAGCTGGGCTGCAGCCCGAGGCAGCGGACCCGGTGCGGTGCGTCAGGCTCGCGGCCCCAGCGCTGTCCCCGCAGGCTTGAGCCCCCGCCGGCCTTTGTTTCGAGCACTGCCGGGAAATGACAGTTTGCAGCTTGCGGCCGGGGTGGGAAGTGGGGCGCGGGGGCAAGTGTGACCTGCGCGTTGAACGCCCTCTCTCCCGTGTTCATCTGGCCGAGGGGGCCCGAGGGGGACTTGCCGGCCTTGGTCTTTCCTCTAAGCGCCCTTTAACCACAAGCCCTTAGCTCCCTCTTCCCTATCTTAACTCACTCCGTCCCCTGGAAAGACTCTAAAGGGTCACGATTTGCTCCTTCTTCCATGTTACAGATGTTTCCAGGCCCGCCCTGGTAGGGAGTTCAGGGGCCAGAGTCCCAGCCTGGATTTCACAATGGCTTGCAACGTGATCTTGGGCGAGGCGCCACCTCGGGGATCCTCAAGGACCTTTGGCCACCAGACCTAGACAGGCAGGGGACCTCCAAGTCCCCTTGGCTCCCATAGATTGTGAGGCCCTCTAGGAACTGCTTTTCTCTACCTGGAAAGGCTTCCTCTTCCTCAGCACCCCCAGCTTTTGGGGGGGTATGGCCAGATCTGGCACCGGGTGGGGTAGGGGCCACGGGGACCCCCCACCCCAGCCCCCTTCAGGATGCGCATCCTCTCGGACACTGTGTCTGCAGAAGCACATTACCTGCTTCAGTTGGACTCCCAGGCTTTTATCTGGGTTCTGAGCAGGAAGCACGGGGTGGGGGGCGGGGGGTGTTTCTCCACGCCTCTCCTCAGCCATCAGTCTGTTGGCACAGAGGGAGGCTACACCTGTTGCCCTGTTGCTCCCGGGGCCCCCACTGTGAGCTGAGGACTCCTGGGCCTGAGCGAGAGGTCCTGCAGCGGAGGCCATCGTGGTTAGAGACGCCAGCTGCTTAGGGACCAGCTGGGCGGGCTGCCCCGGGCCTGTGAGCCAGAGAGCAGCGCCAGCACTGCCCGGGACCCCGTGATGGGTGCGTGCCTCGTGGCGGGGGCTCCCAGATGTTGCTGCACGTTGGCATCACACAAAGAGCGCTGTAAAAACTCCGGCTGCCCAGGTCACTCCCCTCACCAGTTCAGCCACACGTTGGAGGTAGGAGCCAGGCATCAATAGTTGTGAAGACCCCCAGACTGAAGGGTACAAGGTCTGTCCCAGAGATGGGGAAGTTCTGAGGATCTCGTGGGCAACGTGAGGACTGTCGTTAATAAATACTGTCCTGTATGCTTGCGGTTTGCTGCGGGAGGAGACTGAAGTGTTCTCACCACACGCATAAAAAGTTAACTATGTGCGGTGGTGGACGTGTTAATTAACTTGATTGCGGTGATCATTTCACAATGTGCATGTATTACCAAACCATAATGTTGTAGACCTTAAATATCTACAAACTTAGTTGTTCATTATACCTAATAAGGCTGGAAAAAATAATTTATTTCCTACCAAGGGGGAAAAAAATCCCAACATCCAACAAATCTTGAGAGCCGCTTGTCAGCCTAGCAGCATCTTTTTAGCAGGAGAAACCTCTTCCTGCATTCGACACATTGTTTTTCCCTATTTCTTCATAAAGCAACAATTTGTCTTGTAGTCTTTTAAGTCTGTTTTTGAATTTTTAAAAGGGCCTTCCATGGGTTCCGGGGTCCTGAATGCATTCCTCCAAAGGGGAGAACAGATCCTTTTACGGTGTGTGATTTACGTTCCCTCACAAGGAAGGGTTTATACCTGAAGAGACTAGACACTTGGAAGTAGTTGCTGTGTTCCTTTCCCTGTGATGACCTCTGGCGACGGGCACACAGTAGGAGCCCAGCAGGACCTGACTGATGCCCGGAGCCCATGTCTTCAATCAGGCCGTGTACTTGGAGAAAGTGTTTGGGGTTTGCTCTGGCCAAAGCTCCTGGCTCAGCATCTTCATTTATTCTTTCTCTCATGCTCTTCCTTTCTTCAAGTAGATCCGAGTTTCTGACCTGTAACCTTTTCCTTCCCTCTAAAGAACTCCTGTGAACATTTCTTGCAAGGCAGCTCTACTGGCATCAAGGTTCCCCCATTTTTGCTTATGTGAGAAGGTATCTCTCCTTCACTTCTGAAGGTTAATTTTGTTGGATGCAGCAGTTTTTTAAGCACCAGCTACATATAGCGGCACTTTTCTGGCCATTGGGAAAGTGCCAGGAACAGAACAAAGAAAAACTCCTGCCTTTGTGAAACTTGCATTCTAGTAATCACAAGAAGTAATAAAACAGTTTGTTGGAAGGTGGCCAGTGTAAGCACTACTCTGGGTAGGAAAGGGAGGTGGACAGTAGGCATCAAGGTACAGTTTTAAGCAGAGCCATGAGGGCCTCGCTGATTTTAGTAGGTCTCTAAGGGAGGTGAGAGGGCCATGCATGCAGAAATTTAGCGGCAGAGTATTCCAGGGAGTGGGAAGAGCAGGTGCAGAGGTCCTGTGGTAGAAACATGCCTGGCAAGGAGGCCTGTGTGGCTGGAGCCCTGTGAGTCAGGAGGAAAGGAGGAGGAGATGAGGCAGTGGGGTGTAGCCGGGAAGGCTTTTCAGGCTGTCCCAAGGACTGTGGCTTCAGAAGTGCAATGAGATCCCACTAAAGAGTTGTGAGCAGAGGAGTAACCCAACCTGAGTTTTGAAAGCGTGGGTCTGTGGGGGAAAGTGAGCGCAGGAAGGCCAGCCTGGAGCTGGGAGACATCTGGAGGCTCTAGCAGTTACTCAGATGGAAACTGCTGGTGGCAGCACCCGGGGCATTGCCAGGGAGGTGGTGAAGAGTCTGGGAAGCAGCGGGGTCTGTCTCTGGGCACCTGGAGCCGGGCTGGGGAGGGGCAAGGTGTACCAGGGAAGTCCAGGCCCCAGGGTCCTGTGGCTTGTTTGAATGGTGGCAGTTGTGTCTCTGCTGCTTGACAGGAAGAGGCACTCAAGTTCCTGGAAGAGGGGGCTGGGGCTTGCAGGGGAGCCCCCAGAGCACGGGTGTCTTCACCTTCCTGAGCAGATAGCAGCCGGGTCACCACAGCTTCCCACACTGGCACATGCAGCCTGGAGCCCAGCCTCTGTCGCAGGTCCCAGTAACTGCTGTGCTTTAAGTGGTTGCGCCGTGGCCTCCCCTGGGGGGTGGGCGTAAGGACAGGGGGGCCTCTGGGCTCGCAGGCAGACCAGCTGCTTTGCCAGGTGGGGCCTACGGTGAGGACCCCTTGCTCCTCGGGGCCTCCTTCCAACGGGTTCAAATGGTCTCGGCCAACAGCCCGGTCGGAGGTGGGGATGTGGCAAGAGGGAAGCGTAGTGACAATCGCTCCGCTGTTTTTGAAAATATAGAAGTTCAAGAGTGACTGCATCTGCTTGTTTAAAGCTCACATGATTTCGGGGCACCTGGGGGGCTCAGTCGGTGAGGTGTCTGACTCTCGGTTTCAGCTCAGGTCATGATCTCAGGGTCATGAGGCTGAGGCCTGCGCTGGGCTCCAGGTTCAGTGCAGGGTTCACCTGAGATTCCTCTCCTCCTCCCTTTCCCTCCCCCTCAGCTTCTCCCCCTACTCCTGTGTGAGTGCCAGCACGCATGCTCCCTCGCTCCCTCTCTCCCTCAAATAAATAAAGCTCAGATGATTTCTATTTCATCAGGCAATGCCTCTGAAGAAGGAGCTCTGCAGTACAGTGACATTACAATTACAGGGGCTCTGTTGCAGTTGCTGCTACCCTGACCACCGCCTTGTATTCCCAGGGTGACAAAAGCCAAAAAATCCCCAATAATTTGGAGCAGTGGGAGCTTCGGGTTTTCTAAAATAATGGACAGGACCCAAAGGAAAACTTAGATTTCTGCCCTCATCTTCCCATAGCTGTTCCATCTGCTGATAAAAATACGTTGCCTGGCTGGGGTTTCCCCACCCAGGAAGTGGCCACAGGGCCCCGGTGGCGGGTGGAGCAGGCGCTGCAGTCTGGGACTGGAGAGGACATCTGTGTGCTTCGTCACTGGGATGCAGTTCGGTGTGCTCGTGCCCAGTCTCCAGGCACAGGAAGTAGCCCTGGAAACGTAGTGCAGGTTCTTTTGCTATTTGGCCTTGACTTGTAAAGCTCACTCCCACCCAGAACCCCTTAATAAAATCACGGTAAAAACTTACCTGAAGTAGTGATTCAGCCCTTTTTTTCATCTCCCTCATGTTTTAAAAAATTCACTTGACTTGTTATGCCTTTTTGAGGAAAATCAAGAGCTTTGAAGGTACTTTCGCTGCCCTCTGTCTTTCATCTCTCCTGCCCCTTCTGGTAGGTTCCTAGGGTTCAGGAAGAGGGCCTGCTGGCTTCTGACAGTCAGGTGACCTGTCCTGCGCTTGTTTCTTCACTGCCTGTCAGCTTTTCTTTACAAGTTAGCCTGGAAGTGGTCTGGGCCACCGTGAGAGGACTTCCTCCTCCCTCAGGATTCTAAAAACACTCTGGAAGCACCACGGAGGGAGCCCGACTGTGACCGGGGACGATCGCATTTGGCAGGTGTAATGACTCTGCCGGCCTGGCCTGCCTCGGGTGACCCACACGTGCCAGGGGTGAAACCAAAGCAGCCCTCCGTCCCGGACCTATAGCACTTGAACATATTATGATAGGCAGGAGACAGAAAACGGGGGAGCCCGATACCCCCCCCTCCCCAGCTGAGGACAGAGCCCACAACAGAGACAGATGACTCTGACGGACTGGGAATTTTACAATCAGGGGCTGGGACCTGATGCAGATGCTTTTCTAGCTGTGTTGAGAAACCAACTCCTTCCCGGTTGTCATGGCTCAGCGTCAGGGCTCCGGTGTGGTCCCAGCTACAGAGAAACCAGAATGCAACCAGGGTGGTCTAGCTGCAGCAACCAAAATTCTTTCCCTGAACTGTGTTTCTCGAGAACGAAAATGTTAAGTTATGTTGACAAGTTAGACCATCTCAATGCACAGCATCCTCCACGTGAAGAACATCGTGGCCTAGAAACATTCTTTGGTGAATAATTTTACGATTACAGCAAAGTTCCAACCTGAAAGAATATGCAAGAGGAGGTTGTAAAGCGATTTTTAAAAGCTTTGGAATCACGGGAAACTTTTAAAGGAAGGGGGAAAAATGTCATTCTTTCTAACCTAATAGTGACGCTCCTTACCCATCTTGGTTTGCTTGCTTTTTTAGGTGCCTCGGGTCTTTATCGGAAGAGACTGTATCGGTGGCTGCAGCGATCTGATAGAAATGAATCAGAGTGGGGAACTGTGCAAGAGGCTACAGCAGATTGGAGCTCTGCAATAATTATAGGTGAGAGACGGGTGGGGTGCCGGCCAGGGACACCGGGAGATGACAGAGTTCTCCTGGATTTTATTACCCTCCAGCAAGGCAGTTCAGCTAGAGAAAGAGTGATGTGGGGTGACTTAAAGAACTGTGATGTCATTTATGAGTTTCCTATTTTGCAAAGAGATTGTATGGACAGGAGGAAATCCTTTCACTCGACCTTTATTTCACAGATGCTTACTGAGCACTTACTATGTGCACACATTGTGTGAGGGACGGAGAGTAGAGGGATGAGCCAAATGCTAACACAGAACCTCTGTTCTAGAGAGGTGGACCCACCAAAACCAAGTAAGCAAATAATTCCTGAAACAAATTAACAGAATAACGTGATGGAACAAGGCAGGGGGTAGGAGGAAATGTAGCTAATAGGATGAAGGAAGGCCTTTCTCAGCTGGCGGAGCTGGGACCTGCTTGATAAGGAGCAGCCATGTAAAGATAAGGCCAAAAAGCTTTTAGGGCCAGGGAAACAGCAGGTGCGAAGGCCCTGAGCTGACAAGTATGGACTATCCAAGGAACAGAAAGCAAGAACAGACTGAGTGAAGTGCAATGAGAAGGAAGAGTAGCAAGAAATGGGGGCAGGCGCCAGGGCGCACAGGCCATGGTAAATAATTAGGATTATTCTAAACACAGTGTGGAAAACGAGGTAATTTGGCATTACCTGTGTTTACACTGCAAATCAGTTCAATCTGATCGGCTTCCCAAATGTCAGAACAAAGTTTCCTACAGTTGCCACTCAAAGGAGACCCTTGGCTGAATGGAAAGCCACGGGGTGATGAACTCTTCAAAACAGAACCGGGGTACTTTTGGGATCTTGCCCCAGCTCTTGTTACTGTTCACTAGATGCTAAGTAGGCCAGTTCCACTGACTCACAAGCAGAGAGACTCAGTGTTTTGTTTTGTTTTTTTTAAGTCAAAGGAGACTTTGACCAATGTATGGTTCGTAGACCAAAATATCTTTGGGGGGTATTTATTGCCCGTGAATTAATAATTTACCCTTGAGCAATGTGTGTGTGTAATTTGTGGTAGTCACTCAAAATAGCAACAGAAATTAAAAAAAAAAAATTGAGTACCTTGAAATGAAGTAGTCAGTTTTAGGAAGCTCCTAATCACAATTCTACAACGTCCTCGCAGCAAGTGAACACTACGTCTGCTTGTGTAGCGTTCTGGCCTCGCCCCACGTATCCGAGCACTCAAACCCCAATTAACTGTGGTGCTAAATGTTTCCTATTCTGGAACACTTTGGAGCAATTTAGGCTTAGAGTAAAAATGGAAGAAAACTAATGACTTTGCTGGGAAGATATGAAAGGTCATTTCCCCAACTACCTCTGTGTTGGGGGGGCCTTAGTGCTCCCCTTATTCACAAGGTCTATTTGCATTGTCCTCCAGCATTCTAGGATCTCAGTATTTTACTGCCAACTGTAGCTCAGAGCCATTTGTAACAGAATGTGCTTAAAAGGCAAGAGTAAGTGTTGTGGTAATGGAAAAAAAAAATGAGGGGAATTTACCTTTCCAAGAAAATCCACTTGTTTGACTTTTGTTTCCCTGGCAGAGCAGACCCCAGGATGATATCCTCCTGAGAGCTGGATGGCATTTCAAATGATAACCATACTTCCTGGCGGATGGATCCGGGGCTAACAGCCACAGCAACCAACTGTTTATTTAAAATTCTGAAATATGTTAACCAAAAAAAAAAAGGAGGGGGGAGTGAGGGGATTTTGGGCAAAAATAGGTTTTTGTTCTTTTGATTCAGTATTAAAAGTGGACCAACTTGCCCCAAACCACAGGTCTGAGAAAGTTGATGGGTATCTTATGTTTCTTCTCGATTGGCCCTTTGGGTTCCAAAAGACCATGACAAGCTATGGCTTGGGATTCACTCAGTGACCCAAAAGGTGTCCTTTCTCTTTGGCATGTGTCTCTTCCTGGCCGCTCTCCATATGCTAGGACTCTTCTACCTCGGAGCCAGTGTTTCTCAACCAAGTTTATCCCAAGTTGATCCAAGTTTAGGATGAATCTGTAACTGGTTTTCTGCTACTGCCTGAAAGTTACTTTGTTGAATCTGACTTTATAGAATTTGCATCATGAAAGCAACAGGTATTTTGATACGCTTTTTCAAGCTACATGTTTCTCCCCAGTCATGATCCCCACCCCACTCCACCCTATCTTGAGAATCATTGCTCTGAATCAGTGTTCTTAACCTAGACAACTCAGAGAGCTCCTAGGAAATGTTCAACAACTCCAGGAAGGGTCTAGAGGACCCAATTTGAGAAACACCACATGAAAAATTAAGCGCAGTTGGTCTTCACTTGGTGCCACAGAGATGGGGGTATAAGCACAGCTGCTGCCTTCATGGGGCATCTCTCTTATGCACGGTGGTCATCCAGGTAATCCTCAATAAGTGTGTCTTAACTTGTTTAGATTATGAACAAAAGTAAAATACAACATCTAAAATGTTATCACAGAAAACTTGCAAACCCCTCTCCCTAGAATATGTCTATGAAAGTGGCCATACTTGAGAGGCGTGGTCCTAAATGATTTTCTCTCTCCTTTTTCCCCCTCCACTCTTATGGTGCAGTTTGTTCTAGAAATGCAATATTAATTCTGCTGTTCCTAATGTGAATGGTTAAATGATGGTGATTTTTGTCTATTTCTTTTCTATATCCTCAATACCTTAAGGAATCATGTTAATGTGAAGTACACCGCATTCAAACTGTATTCATGTTTGTCCCCTACCATTATAAATAAAGGCACATGCTATTGTCCTTCACTGAGTACAAATGGGTCGTGTGATTTTCAAATTTTTTATTGAAATGACAATTTGACTATGTCAACACTAACCTAACGAATAATGTTTAGAATCAATAACAGTTTCATTTCACATTCTATTTTTCCCTTTCTTAACCTAATACCCTTCAACCAGGTTGCTGTGGATGATTGTGCAGGTTATGAACTGCACAACACTGGGGCTGCCTCCTGGAGGTTGTGCAGTAGGCAACCGGCACAGTGTGTAATCCCCTCCAGACCATTTGCCCACACTTTCACATTTCGTCCTGAGACACCCTGTCTTCACCTTTGATTTACTTCCAAAATTCTCCTTTAAGGCCTGATTTACAGACTATCTCCCCTGTACCTCCTCTCTCATCTCACTACCTTTTGGCAAAAAAAAAAAAAAAAAAAAGCCATTGCTTTCTCTTCTGTGTCCTAAAGCACTCCACATATAGGTACTTGAAAACTCTCATAGCAGGGATCCCTGGGTGGCTCAGTGGTTTAGCACCTGCCTTCAGCCCAGAGCGTGACCCTGGAGACCCAGGATGGAGTCGCGTCGGGCTCCCTGCAGGGAGCCTGCTTCTCCCTCTGCCTCTCTCTCTCTTTCATGAATAGACATTAAAAAAAAAAAAAAAAAAAAAAAAAAAAAAAAAACCCTCTCATAGGGCTGAACTGCCATGAATGCTCTGTACTGCTCTTCTCTCTTGCCAGATTCAGAAATACTCAAAGGCAAGAGTCTCCACCTAAACATCCTGTGTGCCCAGTTTCTAGCACAGACGATCTCTTTCATCAAAGCCCTACAGGCACGAGGCTTAAGATGTCAAACAATACTGGACGCCCTTCCTTCTCCGCCCATCCCAAAGCCCTGTTTTGACCACACATGGATCAGTTTCGTTGGAGCCTAGTTAGAAATACGTCTGAGTGCGTAGACCGCACAGTTCTGGGTAAACTATCAGCCACACGTCTGGCTTCCAGGCTGAGGAATGAAGCGCCTGTGGAACCGAGGCCCTCCCGGGGACTGATGAGGTGCCAGACGCCCGTGTGCCCCTCCCGGGGTACGGGCACCCCCCCTCTGCCTCCGCAGAGGGGGTCACTAGCTCACTTCTGCTGTAATCGTGCTGGGGCTTCTCTATAGTTTCACGCCCTAAATATCCCTCAGCAACACATTTTAGTTTTGAAAAGCGTTAGCAAACACAGCCGGGCTGGGTAAGGCAAGGGCGGGGTCCCCCCATCAGGTGAACGGGCCCGGGGAGGACAGTGGGCCTCGACCTCCCTGGCGGTACCTGAGGGGTGGCCCCGAGTGCGTGCCGGGGAAAGCGCCCGTGGGAACGAGGACTGGGCATCCCGGGGAAACAGAGTCAAGGGAAGTGGGCCGCTGCGCCTTGTCTCCGGCCCACCTCCAGCCCCGGGGGCGCCAAAGCACACTGCCCTGGGGGGGCCCTCAGCGGGCAGGTGTGGTGGGAAGAATGAAAGGGTCACCCGAACAAGGCACCCTCAGGTGACCGTGTGCTGCGGGCTCTTCTGGGCTCTCCGCTCAAGTCACGGGAAACGAAGGACAGGCGACACTGGAGAGCCCTCCACGGCCCCGCTCTGGGCCGCCGCCTCTCGGGCCTGGCCCGGCTGGCTTCACTGTCCCTCGAGTACTTGGTTTCTCTCCTGGGCTCGAGCTCCTGTTTCCCCCTTGCCATATGTCTTTTTTTTTTTTTTTTTAATTTAAAGATTTTATTTATTTATTCATGAGAGACACAGAGAAAGAGGCAGAGACACAGGCAGAGGGAGAAGCAGGCCCCACGCAGGGAGCCCGATTTGGGACTCGATCCCAGGACCCCAGGATCATGACCTGGGCTGGAGGCAGATGCTCAACCCTGAGTCACCCAGGTGCCCTCCATACATATTTCCTACAGCTAATCTGCTTTACCAAAGACATCACACTACGGTGGAAGCTTGTTTCTCTCTCTGCCGACAGGCGAGAGGCAGGCCGGAGGCTTTGCTCCACCGAGTCACAGTCAACCCAAGGGTTGTAGGCACCACTTCTGCTCACAGCCCATCGGCCAGAACTCGGTCTAGGCCCCCAGGTAGCTGCAATGGGTCCCCACTGGGAAGGCCCGTGCCCAGCTAAAACTCCTGGAGGTCTACACCTAAGGAAAGAAGGGGAGCATGGAAATGAAAGTGAGCAGATTGTGCCTTTGTCTTTTTTTAGCCTTCTTTTTTGTTCCAGAAGACCATATATACTCCATGGCTTTTAAGAAAGCATGGAAGGTATGTTTTTTTGAAATCTGGCTTGTCTAACAATGTTTTTTAGCTTACCCTCATATTTGACTCCGACTTCCCCTGTCGATAGCTTCTAGTTGGAAATCGTTTTCCTCCAGAAGTTTGAAGACACTGCCCGTTGTCTAGTTTTCAGTGCTGCTATTAGGTCTGAGGCCATTCTGATTCAGTCTTTGGTAGAGGACCTGTTTGGTTTTCTTATTTGTTTGATACTCTGGAAAGTTATCAAATCTTCCCTTTAAGCCCCATGCTCTGAAATATCACAGTGATATGCCTTGGTGAGGGTCTAGTTCTTTTCATACGTTTTGGGACCACATGGAAACTTGGAGGGTCCAGAGGCAGTTTTATTGGGTTATTTTATACTTTCCTCCCCTCCATTTTTCTCTGTGTTCTCTTTCTGGAACTCATAGTAGTCAAATATTGCTTTTCCTGGACTTGCCCTTTAATTTTTGTTCTATTTCCTCTTGTTTGTTTTTTTTTTTTTTTTTTCCCCGGAGGGAATTACTCATCCTTATCTTCATATTTTTCTAGTGAGTTTTTCATTTCTGACATCAGGTTCTTAACTACCAACAGCTCTCCAGTGTTATTTGAATGTTCCTTTTTTATAGAATTGTCTTAGTTCCATGAATGCAATAGCTTATCTGAGATTATTGTGATTTTTTACCTTTTTTACCGAGTTTTTTCCAACTATGATTTGTTTTATTTCCCAGAGTTCTTCTTAGTTGTGTTTTTTGTTCTTGTTTTTTACTTTTTTCCTCTTGTTCTTGTTTTATAAATCCAAACACCTTTTTTTTAAATCTCTCAAAGATACTAATTATACTTGGAGCTTTTCTAAAAGCTGTATTCTGAGTCCTGCATTATCTCTGGTCTCCCTGAGTCCCTATTTTCTATTCCTGCTTTATATTTGAAGGCCATTCTGTGCCCTGCCCTGAACATTTGAGATCTGGCTGTTGGCACCTATTTAAGCATGAGGTTAGAAGGCTTGTGGGCAGGGCAGCCCGGGGGGCTCAGTGGTTTAGCGCTGCCTTCAGCCCAGGGCCTGATCCTGGGGACCCGGGGTCAAGTCCCATGTCAGGCTCCTTGTGTGGAGCCTGCTTCTCCCTCTGCCTGTGTCTCTGCCTCTCTCTCTCTGTGTGTGTGTGTGTGTCTCATAACTAAATAAATAAATAAAATCTTAAAAAAAAAAAAAAAGACTTGTGTGCGTGGATTGGGCTCATCAACTGGTGACCTTCACCACAGTCTTTGTGAGAAAGTTACCTTTGCAACAAGGCCTTCCACCTGACATTCCCTATCCCTCTTCCTTATTTTTCTTTAGAGCAGTCATCACTTAATCCAGCATGTGATTTATTTCGTGTGCTGTCCATCTTCACTAAAATGAAGCCAGGGATTTGTGTCTGTGTATTCACTGCTGTATCTGCAGCACTAAGACTGGTTGCACATGGTAGGCATTGGATAAATAGCTCTTAGATGTCTGCATGAATAAATGAATGAGTGATTAGGTGAAGATCCCCCAGAGGTTCGTCCTGGATGTTTTTAAGCCAGTGAGTCTCCCCAGTGTCACAGCGGGGGTTGGGGGGCCCTACAGCCGGGTTCTGGCTGCTGGGCAGGGGAAAGGGACAGGCCAGCCTGGGGGTGTGCAGTCTCTCCCGTCATCTCCTCTGGCCGTCAGCTCCCTGCTGGGCAACCCTGCGTGATGTGCAGGCGTGGAAAGGGGTGTCACCCGGAGGGCGCCAAGAGCTTGGCACCAGCGGTGGGCAGAGGAAGCAACAAGGATAACCAGGCAAAAAAGTCACAGCCAAAGCTCTACACCCTGTTTACTTTAAAAAGAAAGTGATTTGACCTCTTGCACGTGTGTTGTTTTACTAACTGCAGCCATAGGTCCGTGGCTTCCATCCTGCCCCCACCCCCCCCCCCCCGTGGGGGGACACCTACCAGCCGAGTTCTTCCAAGTTCAAGGCTGTCCAAAGGTGGCCCTTAAGGGGAAATAACACCTAGGCTGATAAATGGGTCAGCGTGGCCCCAGTCATGCTATTTATATCCCAGGTGAGTATTATTAGACCATGATCTTAACATTTGGTTGTAAGAGAAAGCCACGTTCCCCAAGTCACTGCACCCTCGCAAATGTTAGCAGGTCCTGGGAAATCTGTTAAAGAACCGGCCTCCCAAAATATTTTAAGTATGATTTCTTTCTTATATTAATAGCAGTCTTTTCTTGTTAAATACACTAAACATTTGAATGGGTAAAATGTAATTAATGGAATTCTAGTTTAACAGGTGATACTTAAACATAGGCCTAAAAATAAATAAATAAATAAATAAATAAATAAATAAATAAATAAATAAATAAATAAATAAATAAAATAAAATAAACACAGGTCTAAATTTATATTTGCTGTCCCCAGGTGACTTTTCTGGTGAGCTGTGCAAAGCTGAGGTGGGGAAGAGAGAGGCAGGGGTATTAGGGGAACCAATGGAAGTGCAGAACTATGTGTCACCTTTCTGGGGTTGCACCTAGCATAACTGGGGTTTGATGCCTTCTGGTTCTTTCTGTCCAGTCCAGGTCCTCCCTCCCTGCTAGCAGGGCTGTAGCCTCTGGGTGCCTGTAGCTGAGCTTTCTCAGGAAAGAGCAAAACAACTGCCTTCTCGATTTTCTCTTTGTGGCTTGTGTGAAACTTGGAATACTTTATAAGTACAATTACAGGCTGTATTTAAGTAAGGCTTTTCTACGCCTTTCCTTATTATTCTAACAAGCCATCGTGAGGATCAGATATGAATGTTCTTTACCACGATGTGCCCTGACTTCTAGCCAGAGGTGTCAAACAGGGACCAGAGGATCCGCTCTGGGAATGAAGAACCGACAACCCCCGGGAAATCAGAGAATTCAACCGGAAGATGTGGTCACGAGGGCTGTCCCCTAGCATCTCAAGTGCAGCCCCCGTGTGTGGCAAGAGTGTGCCCATAAAGCCGACTCGGATTGCCTTCACCCAGCCGCTTGCTTGGAAGATGTCCCTCACAAACCCAGTCACTGGATGATGGGAGAGGGCCCCAGAGTGCAAGGGAAGGAAAAGATGGGCAACAGGCTGCCTCCCCAAAGGGAAGACTGTGCGTAGCCTGAGACAGGCAAAATGCAGACTAACCCGAAAGGAGCTGTGCTTTTCCCAAACCGGGAAGCCTGAGGCAGACAGCACCGTGGAGGAGATAAATGTGGCTCTGGACCACCTTTGAGGACAACTTACCCCACCCAGGTATGGCCCATTGGCTCAAAGACTGTCCTTAATATAACCAGAAAAACTCCCCTTGTCCAAAGGAGGGATGGAACAGTACCTCTTCAAACACACCCCGAGCTGGCAAGAGAAGAGAAATCCCCCTTTATAGGAACTTGAGGAGTGAGGGATAGGTGTTCCCTACTAATGGGATCATCTTCAGTATGAAGCCTCTCCTCCCCACTGGTTATTCTTTGACTTCAGGAGAGTGGACCCTGGTGGCCTGCAGAACCCTGGCATGGTCTCAGGACTATTGAGAGGGTCAGAGAATAAACACAGGTAATCCCATTTTCCACAGGTATACATAAAGAGGTGCCTTTCTATGTATCTTTTACTGCATCTATTTTTTCTACTATTTTAATAACAGTAAACAACTGGTTTACCCAATTAGAAGGTTTTCTTGTTTTATTTTCCTGTATGACAGCAGCAGCAACAGGAAATAAAATATAAATTCATTTAAAGAATCACTGCATGTAGGGGCACCTGGGTGGCTCAGTGGTTGAGTATCTGTCTGCTGCTCAAGTCATGATCCTGGGGTCCCGAGATCCAGTCCCACGTCGGGCTCCCTGTGGGGAGCCTGCTTCTCCCTCTGCCTGTGTCTCTGCCTCTCTTTCTGTGTCTCTCACAAATAAATAAATAAAATCTTAAATATTTTGATAAATTATATGTACATGCAGTGATCCTTTTTTTAAAGATTTTATTTATTTTATTTATTTCTTATTTAATTTATTTATATAATTTTTTTAAGTAGGCTCCATGCCCAGCGTGGAGCCCAACATGAGGCTTGAACTCATGACCCTGAGATCGAGACCTGAGCTAAGATCAAGTTGGACACTCAACCGGTTGAGCCACCCAGACACCCCAATACTTAATTTATTCTAAAAAAAGAGCATCCCAGCATTTCCAGTACCTTTTGACCATTACTGTTTTCTCTGTCGATGGTTAAAGCACAACCACTATACGTGGAGAGGCTGTGGTCTGCTCCATCTTTTAATACTGAAAACATGAGGAAGGGAGGTTGTCCACAGTTTGGAAATATTAGAAACTATTGCCCTGTAGCAAAGAGATGGCTAACAGCACTAGTCCTCAGTCTTCCTACTTAGATCAGAATCTAGAAAACAGCTGCAGTCTAAAGCAGTATCAGGTAACAGTTAACTCATCTGAAGGTCAGTGTATAATGCATTTTATCCCATGTTTCCTAGGCATTTTTAAAGGGCTATAGAATACCCATTGGCTGACAAAGAATCTAAAAGTCTGGATGTTATGACAAAGGAGCTTAGGAAAAAAGACCCAGCTGCTCTCACCCGGTGCCAAGCTCATTCTAGGTTTTGAACATGTTTTCCACTCATGGGATCCTCACGGCAGCCTGATAAGCCGAATACTATCACCATAATTTCCATTCTAAAGATGTAAAACCTAAGACACGAGAGAGGTTAAGTAAGTTGCCCAGGGTCTCTCCGCAGAGCCAGGATTTGAGCCTAGTAGGCTTCAGGAGCAGATACTGATAACCATGCTGCCCTTCACTAGGCCTTTCGTTGTGAAGAAGACCTACCTGTGTTTCCTGGTCCAAAAGAATGACTAAAGGGCCTCTGCGGGTCTCTGAGCACTAAACCACAACCATAAGAAATGATCTGATACTTTTCCAGCAGGGACTGTCTCTGAGCTCAGAGTTTCCTAGAGTAGGTTCTTAAAAACAATGACTCCATGCCACATGAAAAAGGAGGTCTGATGGTCAAACGAGTTTGACCACAATGTGAGCTACACAATGTGCTGGCTGCAAGATTTGCATTCATTTTGAGAATCTAAGCGTTTTATCTGATAAACTTTAAAAACTTACGCACTTGTATCCAATTCAACGTAAGAAACTTGGAAGTTGATATTCCATCTTAATGACAAGTAAAATGCTGAATAAACCAAAACAGTACCAGTGTTCTTGAGATCCATAAGAGGAATGAAGTCACAGGGTAAACCACTGCCTCCCAAATTGTTAAGACAGACAGCCAGATGCAGAGAATCACAACTGACCAGAGCAGGGAGCTCCAAGAGAATTAGTGCCAGGCTAGGGAAACCTGTAACTGTCGAATTGCTGGAGGCTCTGGGTGGACTACAGGCCACCCCCAGACGACTGGGGCCCCCACACTTTTGTGAGCTTTACTTCCTGAATTTATAACCAGCTTCTCACTGTAAATACTGGAGAAAAGTCCCTTCATGCTTCCAGCAGGGGAAAGGGAGAAAAAAAGCGTCTGAAGAATTCCAGAACACTCTGTTTTTCTTGACAAGGTCTATTCTTAGGAGTTAACTCTAACTGGGGCCTAAGCTGCTGGGCTTTTATCAGAAACTAACCAACCTGGGGGAGGGGAAAACCCAATTTCAACCCCCTGTAGTCTTCCACAAGGGAAAAAGGAGATACCCAACTCTAGTCTGGCCATCCTATCCTACATGGCTGAAGGAGGGGGCTGACACGTGAAGCTTAGAGTCCAGAAGCATGGGCTCAATAAAACCTGAAACCTACTCCAAGGACCACAGAAGGCTTCCCTTCCCTCCACACATCATACCACCACATTACTATAGTCTTACTTATGGCAGGTACCTAGTACATTGTGAAAAAATGGTAAGGCATATTAAAAGACAAAAAGCACAACTGGAAGAGAAAGAAAGCACAGATTCAGATATAGATATGGCAGAGATGTTGGGATTATCAGACTGGGAATTTAAAACAACCATGATTAATATGCTAAGCGTTTTAGTGGACAAAGCAGACAGACAGCAGACAAGAACAAATGGGCAATGTGAGTGGAGAGTTGGAAATGCCAAGAAATGGAATGCTAGAGATCAAAAACACTGCAAGAAAAATAAAGACTATCTATGCAGTCTTCATAATTGATCCAAAAGATAGCAGTTTACTCAAAATAATAATAGTAACAATATATTTAATTTCATATGCTCAGGTACATATATGGACATATGTATGCTTATGTATAAGTAAAATAAGTAACAGCAATGATACAAGGGGTGGGAGGGTGATATTAGGATTAGTTTGTTAGTTACCTGTGAAGCAGTACAGTGTTATTTGACTTGGATTACTTGTAAATGTAGATTTTAAACTAATGCAACGACTAAAAAAAGTAAGAAAAAAAAGAACTGATATACAATGAAAGAAGAGAAAACTAAGTCTTATATAAAATGCTCAGTTAAAACTATGAGAGGCAGAAAAAGAATCAAAGACAAAAATAGGAACAAAGAATAGGGCAAAAAATAAAAAGTGGTAACAAATAGGACAGATATTAATCCAAGTGTATCAGTAATCACTGAACGTCAATAGTCAAATTAGGCAATTTACTTTTTTTTTTTTAAGAACAGTACTTTTTTAAAAAGGATTTTATTTATTTAAGAGAGAGAGAGAGCATGCGTGCACGTGCATGAGAAGAAGGGAAGGGCACAGAGTGAGAAGCAGGCTCCCCACTGAGCAGGCTAATATTTTAAACTTACAGGCTAAAACAAGAGAAATCACATGATTCTATCAATAAATTCAGAAAAAGCATTTGACAAAATCTAGCACCAATTTATGATTAAAAACTCTCAGTAAACAGAATAGAGGGAGACTTCCTCAACTTGATAAAGAATATCCACAAAAAGCCCACAGCTAACATTATACTTAATGGTGACAAACTTGAAACTTCCCCAGCAAGATCCAGTATGAGGCAGGAATGTCCCCTCTCACTACCCCTCTTCAACATCTTCCTGGAAATTCCAGCTGATTCAATAAGACAAGAAAAGGCAATAAAAGGTATACGGATTGGGAAGATATATGACTGTCTTTGTTCATAGATGACATAATCATCTAAGTAGAAAATCTAAAAAACTTGCCAAAAAACTCCTGAAACTAGTAAGCAATTATAGCAAAGTTGCAGAATAGAAGAGTAATATACAAAAATCAGTCACTTTCCTATATAGAAGCAACAAAAGGAATTTGAAATTAGAGACACAATATTAGCACCCCCTCCAAAAGAAATACTTATGTATAAGTCTAACAAAATATGTAAAAATCTATACGAGGAAAACTACAAAAGTCTGATTAAAAACAAAATCCAAGAACTAAACAAGTGGAAGGATATTCTATGTTCATGGATAGATAAAGTCAATATTGTCAAGATGTCAGGTCTTTCCAATTTGATATATAGACTCAATACAATCCCAGTTAAAATCCCAGAGACTGTATTCTTGGATGTTGATAAACTCATTCTAAAGTTTATACAGAGAGGTAAAAGACTCAGAATACTGAATACAATATTGAAGAAGAATAAAGCTGGAGGATGTCAAGGACTTCACCACCTGACTTCAAGATTTAATTATAAAAACCTCTAGTAATCTGGGCAGCCCAGGTGGCTCCGCGGTTTGGCACCACCTTCGGCCCAGGGCCTGATCCTGGAGACGGGGGATCGAGTCCCACATCGGGCTTCCTGCATGGAGCCTGCTTCTCCCTCTGCCTGTATCTCTGCCCCTCTCTCTCTCTCTCTGTGTGTCTCTCAGGAATAAATAAATGAAATCTTTAAGAAAAAAAAGCTCTAGTAATCAAGATGTTGTGGTATTAAGTGTCTATAAGAATAGACAAATAGATAAATGGAACATAACAGAGTCCAGAAATAGACCATGTATCAGTGTAAGTCTACCAATTGTAACAACTGCACCATTCTGGTGGGGGATGTGGATAATGGGGAAGCTACGCATGTGCAGAAGCAGGGGTATATGGGAAATATCTGTACCTTCTGCTCAGTTTTATTGAGTAGGTTCGAAAACTACTTTTAAAAAACAAAGTTTATTAGGGGATCCCTGGGTGGCTCAGCGCTTTAGCACCTGCCTTCGGCCCAGGGTGTGATCCTGGGGTCCCAGGATCAAGTCCCACATCGGGCTGCCTGTGAGGAGCCTGCTTCTCCCTTTGCTGGTGTTTCTGCCTCTTTCTCTCTCTCTGTCTCTCATTAATCAATAAATAAAATATTAAAAAATAAAATAAAGTTTATTAAAAACAAAAAATAAAAAAACTTTCTGCTCTTAGCCTCACCAAACCCCAAATACAAACAAACTTACAACCTCTCTCCTTTCGCTGAGATACAAGAAGAAGACAACAATGGCTGAACGGTGGGGAAACGGCTCCCTGAGAGGTATCTCCAGCCTGGAGGGATGATATGGGAGGAGGTGACTTAGGGTCATAACAGGTAGGATCAATCGTGCTCTAAATCCATTTATCCAGAAATAAAATTTTTATCCAGTTTTGCTGGTCTTCACTGAGCCATAGGTTTACAGCGGTTATTAGACCAGTTAGAAAACATTTTTCTAGCTACTTATGTTTTATTTTCTTTCCTTCCTTCCTTCTTCCCCCCTTCTCTTGCTCCCCCACTAACTACATTTCTGCCTTTTCATTTCCTTCTTCCTTTTTTTAAAAATTAACTTTATTTAGGCATGTTTTGTAGCTCATGTAACTGTACCCACCCATGTACAGTTCAATGAAACCACATTCATCAAAGTTGTAAAGCTCCAGTCGGAACTGGCCTAAGACCTGATTGCTATTCCAAGGACAGATATATATACATATATCCATATATATATATATGGGTGTGTGTATATATCCATATATATACACACATCCATATATATATATACACATATCCATATATATATATATGGTTTAGGAGCAATATGGACCGAATTCAAATTCTGGTTAGGCTATGTCCTAGCTGTATGCCTGTGGCTAAGGAAATCTCTTCAGTTTGGGCTCTTATGAGAATTAAAATTAACTAATTAAAATTAATTAAGATGCAAGAGGATTAACAGGGAAACTTCACTCTCTGTTGGGGCTGAATGTGTCTTACAACCAACCACATACCTTTTGCTCTGATCACTTCCTGCCAGGATATGCTGATTGTTTTCCAGGCTTCAGTCCGGGTTATTTACTTCAAATATTAACCACCAGGTAGCTATGTTAACCAGTCATAGCACTTGAAGAATCATGGTCAGAGTAGACCTTGGAATGAATACTTTCCTGGGAGAAGGGTGGGGACGCTGTTTGCTACTCAGTAGAGCATGTGGGCTTTGGAATAAGCTCTCGTTCTTTCCATTGTGCTGGCTATTAACAATGTGACCTTAGGCTATTACTCATTGTGCTCACTTTAAAGCAGACATACTGACAGCACCTGGCCCACCGCATTGCTGGGATGATAAGATGATAATAACAGTTAAAACTTTTAAGAGTGCTAACTCTGTGCCAGACACTGGCTTCAGCATTTTACACATATGACCTTACTGACTCTCCCCATGAAACTAGGAAGTTGCTACATCCATCAGCTCTATTTCATCAATGCACATTGTCCAGGAGAAGCCATTTTGCATGTCTGAGGTCACTTAGCGAGAGGTAGAGCTGGGATCTGAATCAACCTAGGCAGTCTGGCTTCATCAGTCGGCCCATCAGACTACCTTCCTATGCTCCAGTGTCTCTTCCACAGGAAAGAATGCATGCAAAATGCCTGACAAAATGCTTAGTAGACGTGCAGTAAGTGGTAATGGTGACATAATAAATGATACTTCAATTTGCCCAGGCCCCATCAGCCTATGGAATTCATTCCAGCCTATGGAATTCCAATGAATTCATTCATTCAGAGTGTAACAGAAATTTCACTCAATTATACTCTTGACTGTATGACATAGGCCCCCCCCCCTTCCCGAGTCTCCCAAAGTTATTCCTGGGTGTCTCCTGGCCTCCAGCACTTTCTACTCACCGAAGGCCCTGCCAGTAAGGTGGGGCCTCACCCTGCTTCTATTGTGTCTCCTGTGCCCCTCCCCAGGGCCAAGGCCCCTGGTCCCTAAGCAGAGATGGGACATCTGGGCCATAACAGTCAACGTGGTTGCCTCAGACCTAGTATGTCTGCTGGGCTCTCCAGCAACTGTGTCCTCTCACATTCAACAGATGTTTCTTAAGCAGCTATTATGCTTCTAAAATGGTGCTAAAAGCTGAGGACCCCTATTTGGGAAATTTTTATGTTAAAGTCCAGTCCAAGGGTTAAATCAGGCACGTGATCGTCACCTCTCTCGACCACGGGCAATGCTAGGTGGGTTTGGAAGATTAAACCAAATATCCTCTTGTATCACAAACCCTACCTGATAGGGACTCCTGTTCTGAGACATAAATATATGAAGAAAGAAACAAGCAATCAGTATGTCTGCCCTGGTACCCTATAGCAGTCTGGGGACCCCTGGTGCCTACTAATACTAAGGTCCCATACAAGATCAGCTTTTCTTAACATATCCAAAGAAATGAGGGTTAGAAAGAGAAAGTCTTCTTGGTGGCATGCAGCTTAGGAAAATATCCAGGCAATTCTTTACGATAAATCCCAATTTACTTTATCCAAAGGATCTGCTTTCTATTTGGATTCTTGCCAAGGAAATGCCTTCACTTTTGCTTCCCATCTATTCAAGAACATCATTCAAACCTCACCTGGGCACTGCTACACTCTAGTCTGCCTTCCTACTACCCATTACCAGGGGTTCCATCTGTGGCCTCTCAGGCGTTCTGGTAGGTAACTCTATATCAAAATGTCCCAGTTTGCTCTGAGACAATTCATTCCTCAGAGGAAGTCAGTATAAACTTAGAAAACCGACTCTACTCTTCTTCCAACAAAGGGGATGTAAGATCCAAGAACAATGATGTGTCCAGTTACCATGGGGACCATGGGGCGAGAATTAGAGATTTCTAGGAAAATAAAAGTGGTCTGCGTAAATTTTATGAAAGGTGAAACTGAGGAAACTGTAGTTATTTTTCTCCAGCTTTAAACATATTAAAGCAAAGGCCAAAAAGCAAGACTTCCAACCAGGAGGAAGGGCAAAACATTCAGAGGAGTGAAGCAAGCCTGTGTAAAGGGAACAGGGGCTATTAGGAACTCCCTGACACCTGTGGGAAGCATTCCTGGGACCCACAAAACTGGTTTAACCATGCTTTGACCTTCTAGGACCTTCATTAAAAAAAAGATTATTTATGATTATGCTCCAGTGTTGCTTCCAATTCTTACAGCAGCTTGATTTTTGTTTTTTTTTAAATCAGAGAATTAGGTAACAAAGAGGTAGACAATTTTCAGGAAAAAAAATGTATACTGGGGAAACAGTAGCAAAATCTGTCATTGTAAACAAAAAAGATTTAGGGACTCACATTTCCTCTTTAAACCTTTCAAGAGCACATACATAGGACTGGGCCTAAGGCCTTCTGGAAGTTGTTTTATTTTCATTCACGGAGAATTCGGAGCCCTGCATCACCTCCTTGGCAAGAGGGTCAAAGACCCAACACACAGCATAAGCCCAGAGAAACCTTGAGCTTGAGAGGAGACTGAAGGTCAACGGTAATGTGAGGTGAGTCTGGTAGGAGGCTTAATGTATGACCTTGAGTGTCTGACTCTCCCCCACTCACCACCCTCACCCCCACCAATAAAGAGGAATCATTCTGGGAAGCTGGGTTTTGCCTGGCTGCTGCACAGGCCGAGGTCTCGGGGGAAACTGTTGGCTTTTGCTTAAACTCTTTAAGAAGCAGAATCAGAAAAAGGAGAGCAGCGTAACAGAGCTAGAAACACTATCAAGGACGCAGAGATGGGCCTTGGGTCTAGAGGTCAAAGTTCAAACTGATAGAGGACGGGGAAGGAGGAGGCCCTGAAGTAGGGCAGGTGCGTGCTTCAGACCCAAGAGACATGGAAGTGTTGTCTATGCGGGTTCTGTGGAAGTGGCATGGGCCTCACCTGGGAACTTGTTTCAGATGCTAATTCCTGGGCACTAGCCAAGACCCGCAAAGTCAGAACTTCAGGGCTGGGGCCCAGCATTCTGCTTTTTTAAAAGCCCTTCAGGTAATTCTGATGACGACTACAGTTTGAGAAGAGCTGGCTTAATAAATTACCGAGTTAAAGGTACTGAGACCCCACTTGCCCCCCTTACATGGTACTGAGGACAAAGGACGTCATTCATGTCGCCTCTGTGTGAAGGAAAAGGGTATATTAGTTTCCTGTTGCTGCTGTAACAAATGATCACAACCGAGAGGCCTAGAGCAACATAAATCTGTTTTCTTATAGATCTGGAAGTCAGAAGTCCAGAATCGGTCTGCAGGGGCTAATGCTGCCAGGGCTAAAGGCCCTTGCCTTTTTCAGCTTCTGGGGACTCCCTTTCTTCCTTGGCTCATGAACCCCTGTCTCATTTTCAAACCCCTCCTCCCCACATTGCCTCCTGTACTCTTACTGCACTTCTTCCCTCTCCTAAGGGCACTTGGGGTTATGAGAGACCCATTTAGAACAATCTCAAAATCCTAAACTTAATCAAACCTGCAAAAATCCCTTTTGCCCTGAAAAGTAACATTCACAGGTTCTGGGGATTAGAATGTGGATATTTTGCGGTGGGGCGGGGGGGCTATTGTTCTGTCTACCACAGGAGGAAGATGAAAATACGCATTTTCAGTGCTCATATTCATGTTAGTAAACACTGTAATGATGCCTAAGAAACAGATGCAAGTGATTACTATGGGGAATGTGGGAAACGGGGTGAAGGGAAACACATGGGAGCAAGGACTCCTTTCCCAAAGTATACTTTTTGTATTGTTTTGAGCTTTCAGCCTCACAAACATATTACCTATTAGAAAATGGTAACACTACAAAATAAAAAGAATGAGAAACCTTTTTAATATCTTTTGGCTGTCGAATTGCTCTGCTTGAACACAGCAGAGACTAAACCTCTGGCAACTTTGTGGAGTCAGAGAAGGTTTAAGTATTAAGAGAAAAACATTCCAGCAGTGATGTAGCTGCTAGAGGAAGAAGGAATAAATTAAAGGACACTCATTCCTGTGAACAAAACAAGACGGGCACTAAGTCATAGATGAGGAGCTGAGCCCAGCCTTCAAGAGCATTAAGCTCTGACAGTCCAGCAGGACAACTAAGAATTTGAGAACTAGCTTCGAGTGCCAAGGAAGTCGCTCAGGGCAGTTACAGGCTCATTTGCATGCAAACACTGTGTGTAACTCTGGGAGCTGCTTCCCCTTCCTTATTCACAACAGAAACTTCTGTCCCCCCAGCTCATCTTCCTGCTGATCTTCCATGGCGACTCCCAGGCAGGTCACTTTGTACATGATCTGCACCCCCCTCAATGGTGCAGAACTTACCGCTCTTCCATTCTGTTCATTGAGTCCCCAGAGAACCAGCCACCATGGTCACTCCATGTCCCACGTGCCAGCTGACTCAGGCCAATCCTGACGCAGAGCAAACAAAGCTTCAAGAGTGAGCATACTACTTCCTGGAATTAACAAGTTTTTGATTATTGTTCCAATGGAAGCAACCTGGCCTTTTCAGGGCCATTTATTACACAGGGTCTATGTCAATCTCACACTTGTAGGAGGGTTACGGAGAGGTCACAAAGATAAATCAAGACACTGTCCCCCTGCCCTCAAGTTACAGCTGACTATTCACCACCCTCCATAAATACCTAAAATGCATTCAGTGCCATAAAAAGGTATGAATAAGGAGCTAAGGAAAGACACCTGTAGAAGCAATTCATTCTTATTCACACACAGAAGCAATTCTTAACTCGTAGAGAGCAAAAGAGATAGGATGTTTAAGTGGGGTTTTACAGGATATGCACGAGTTTGCAAGTACCCAGGGAATGGCAACCCAACCCAAGCCATGGAAGAGTCAGTCTTCCACATGTCAAGGTTTTTTTTTTTTTTTTTTTTTTTTTAAGATTTATTTATTTATTTATGATAGACAGAGAGAGAGAGAGGCAGAGACACAGGAGGAGGGAGAAGCAGGCTCCATACCGGGAGCCTGACGCGGGACTCGATCTCGGGACTCCAGGATCACGCCCTGGGCCAAAGGCAGGCGCTAAACTGCTGAGCCACCCAGGGATCCCCATGTCAAGGCTTTTAAAACAGTCGAGGCTAGTTATGAAAGCCTGCGATGGCAGTGAGGGCTGTGGAGGTTCTTCTACAGGCATGGGGTTCCTCTAGAAGAGCGTGTTGCCAGGGCAGATTTGTGTTTGCAACATAATTCCAGGGGAACAGCGGAGGCCTTTATGGGTTTAGCAGACTTTACTAGCAATATGCTAACCTGGGGAGAGATTATAGTGCACAAACCATTTTCATGTTATGATCGTCTTGTCTTTCGTCTTGTCTTTCTTCCTTTCCTGTCTGGCCTCCTCAGGCCTGGCAAGTCCCACATTCTTCTTCTTCTTCTTTTTTTTTTTTACTAAGATATAGCTGACATGTAACATTGTATTAGTCTCAGGTGTACAAATAACCATTCACTATCTGTATATACTGCAAAATGATCACCACAGTTAGTCTGTTGTGTTCAGATTCCACATATAAGTGAGATCACATGGTATTTGTTCTTCTCAGTCTAACTTATTTCACTTAACGTAACCCCCCTCAAGGTTCATCCACATTGTCACAAATGGAAAGATTTCATACTTTTTTAATATGTGAATAAATTCCATTGTACGTATACACCACACTTTCCTTATCCCTTCATCCCTGATGGACACTTAGGTTGTGTCCATGTCTTGGCTATTGTAAATAACACTGCAATGAACATGGACATGCAGAGATCGCCTCAAGTTAGTATTTTCATTTTTTTTTCAGATAAATACCCAAATGTAGAATTGCTAGATCATATGGTAGTTATATTTTTAATTTTTTGAGGAACCTCTACACTGTTTTCCATAGTGGCTGCACCAATCTACATATCCACGAGCACTGTATGACAGTTCCCTTTTCCCCACATCCTACCCAACATGTTATCTCATCTTTTTTGATAATAGCCATTTTAACAGGTGTGAGGGGATACTTCCTTGTGGTTTTGATTTGCATTTCTCCACTGAACCATTTTTTCAGGTGCCTGTTGACCACCTCTGTCTTCTTTTTAAAATTTTTTTTTCTTTTAAATTTCTTTATTCATGAGAGATACACAGAGAGGCAGGGACATAGGCAGAGGGAGAGAAACAGGCTCCCTGAGGGGACCCTGATATGGGACTCATCCCAGGATCAAGGCAGAGGCTCAAGCTCAACCACTGGGCCACCCAGGTGCCCTTCTCTATGTCTTCTTTAGGAAAAAAATCTCTGTTCAGATTCTCTGCCCATGTTTCAATCACATTGTTTTTTTTGCTTTACTTTTGAGATGTATGAATTCTTTATACTTTTTAGATATTCTTATAAGATAAATGTTTGCAAGTATTTTCTTCCCTTCAGTAGCATGCCTTTTCATTGGGTTGGGAAATTCCAACTTCTTAACCCTTAATTATGCAGAGTGGCTTCTCTACTTCTCAAAAGTCTTGGCCCCAACCAGTACTCAAGCCCATAGGGCTCACTTCCATGATAAATAATTATCAATGCATTTTTCTGCATAAAGGCAATTATTTTGTTAAGAGAAATTCTGGTACAAGCTGCTATAGGTAATATAAATTTCTTTATCTCATCACAGGCATCTACAACATCAGCAATATTCTATGTATCTTACACGTAATGGAGATTATCCATGAAACATAATTATGCTTGAGAAACGGACAGTATTCCCAAATTTATTCCATCCAGCATTTCAACATCCGAGATTAAAGAACTGTAGGACACCGTGTTAAACTTGTTTTAAAAAAAGGTTTATTTGTTACAAAATGTTAAATACTAAAACTAAAAACATATAAATTCAGGTCAGGCTATATTAAAATACACACATACCCTTCTTAGCAAAATTATTAAAGATTGAATTAAACAGAAGCATTAAATAAAATAAAGTACTCTTGAGGAAATTTTTTTTCCTAAGTAAGTACATCAGTGTAGTGTAGTTTTTAAAATTACAATTGAAAAGTTTAGCTGTCTTGGAAGTTAAATTTATCCAATTGTTCGGTTTTCTGCCACTGTCCAATAGGAGGCCACCATTCTGGCCTGGACGGGTGAATTTCAGTTATGTTACTGAAACTTCTATTTTTTAACCTACTCTTTTGTAATAGGAACAGAGAGTAGTCAGAAGTATATAAAGGGTTATTTAAGGTGAAAACCTGGCCCAGAAAGAAGAGGCCTTAGTTCTATCACTCAGTATCTTCTCTAATTAAAATGATTGGTGAATATATTGAAGCAGAGATGAACACAAAGCGTACATTCATCTAGAAATACTCTTTCAATTAAAAACAAAACAAACTCAAAAGGAGCACTCATTTCTCCAAGATAGTTTATAAGTACTCTTAAATTTCTTGTTATTTTAAATTGAGTTAATTCAAAGGTACTGAAGAGTCTAGATTTAAAAACTATTTGATTACTGTTCTGACTATCTCTGAGGAGCCACGACATCAGTGTGTTTGAGTCTCTCACACAGGTGGTAAAGAACTTTCATAATAAAATCGACAATCTGAACCAATACCTACAGAGCACCAGCTTCCAAACTCAACTTCCATTCAGGTCAAACAACTTAAAAAGTACCTATGGTCTATGTAAATGTTAAATAGTATTACCAAGAAAATACTTTATTTTGCTTTAAAACTTAATATTCTTTTCCATTTCCACCTCAAAGGTTATTGATTTAGAATTTTAAGTGCTGTCATTCACATAGAGCAAAGACTACGCTTATGAAATAAGGTCATAAGGCTATCACTGTGGTTTAAAAGACTGTAAATGTGATGAATTTCTAGAAATCTACTATCACATTTATTGTTTACAATGCTTATCCTTATCAAATGGGATTTGCCAAGAGTTGATTAACTCAAGTGATTAAAATACAAAAACATAAAATGCATTCCAGTAATCTTCACCAATACAATCTAATTAAAATCAGGTTTCTTGGAAGATATATATAGGGCATTTTTACTGTTCTACTCTGACAGTGTTGATAGCCATCCAAGGACTAACTGTATCGTATTATATCTAATACTATGGTATAAAACTGTTTCATCAAATGTTTGAATAGTTGGAAACACTCAGTGTCCTTGAAAGTCATTAGAAATGTAAAAAAAAAAAAAAATACATCCCAATACTGAATTACGGATGAAAATGATGTTAATAACTAGTAATCTGGTTTTCCATCTCTCAGCTTGTGAGCTTCCAATGTAATTATTTCTGTTGATTGTGTAATACAAGGGAAACTATACTTCTATCCTAGTACCATTTTCTATGTACTGAGCCTTTGATTTATGACTTTTTAACTTACTGACTTATCTTGAAGGACAAGGTTCGTGCTGCTCCTCATTAAATAACCTTGCAGTCCTCAGAAAGAATTCAAACAATTAGAGCTGCTGACCTCCTTAAGCTTATAAGTACACAAAACCAAAAACTCTTAAGCCATTGACTGCAAGTTCTCTAGAAAGCATCTCTTCCTACGAGGACCTTTATAACTGTTTTAAATTCACACTGATCAGTTGCTTTTATCAACATCCCAGTCTGAGAAGGAGGAAGAATGCATTTGTTCAACTGTGACAGATCCAGAACCGCGAGTGTTTGAAAGCTGAGAAAACACAAAGCACGTCTCTCTGGCCCGCCGAGGTGGAGCAGAGGCCCTGGATGGTACAGACTTCCCCAAGGATGGGAAACCCTATATGAGCTCTTCCCTCCATGTCGTGCCTCTTTTTTTTTGGTTTCAGAGAGAATGATGTTTGAGCAAGAAAATACAGTACATATCCTGCTAGGAGATACACATAATTTGGGGGGCCCAGTACAAAGCAAAAATGCAAGGCCTTTCTTTAAACATTATTAAGAATTTCAAAATGGCAACAGCAGAGCATCGAACCAAGCATGGGGCCCCAGTGTCACTAGAGGTTACATGGCCGTAAAGCCAGCCCTGTTTAGGTTCCCTGCCCATGGAAGAGACAGGTGGCTCAGCTAGGTTGTCCACATAAAAAACAAATTCTTTTCATGATGGTTCAAACACTGTCACTCATTTGAAACCACGTGGCATTTCATTTTCAAAATCCCATGCAAATTTCTATTCCTAAAATTTCAGATTGATCAGCTTTACTCTGGATTCTTCATTATTGAAATAGTCATACTAGGTCTTTAAAATGCCCTTATTTTAATAGAGCAATTAATCAGACATGATGAAAAATTTAAATTAATCCTACATGATTTTTTTTTTTAAATTTAAACATTTCTTAACTGGGAGGGGTATCAATATCACTAAAGCAACAGGGCATCTTAAAAGGAAATAGCTGTAGGACAGCTTTATATACTAGGATAGTGAAGCCATAGTTTTAGCCTATGGTATATTTTGTTCCCTTTTAAGACCACAATAGTAATTTTTTTCAGAGAACTAACAAACACATTAAGCTGTACGCTAATTCTTTTAACGCCCACATTGCCTTCAGTCACATAATCTTGATGGAACACAGAGGTATCCCATTCTTCTTCTTCTTCTTCTTCATAATAACAATAATAATAATAATAATAAGCAAATGTATATAAAAGCTCTGGGTTACATTACTAAGCAACGACATTTCCGAGAGTGAATATACTTCCTGTATTCCGCAAGCTGCTTCAAGTACATATTCGATGGCCATCTGTGCTTTTCAACAAAGCTGCGTTCTTCCACTAAAATTTTTAGAAAAAGAATGTTAATTGCATATACTTTTATTTTAGATCAAGTTTAGATATTAACTATCGATTTCCTATTTAACAGATGAGCTCTGAGCTTGGCTACATATCCCCTACCTTTCCGAACTCAAGGTTTCCACAATTGTTTAACACAGCTTTGGTGAAATCAGTCATCAGGATTTATATTATTATGTGATTTGCAACAATATACATCTGATCCACTGCTTCATCAAGTAGTATTTATAGTCTTTTGTTTTTCTAAGAGAGATGTATTTTTCTTGGAGATGGCAACAGACTTGTTTTTCATTGTTTTCTTGGTAGCTGCCTCACCCTTCCAAACTTTTTGAGGCCCTCTCGATTCTATTCTCTCCCCAGCCAGTCACCAAACAAGCTCTGCACCCTCACCAGAGCCCTGCACTGCCCTGCTTTCTAGGCCTGCTTCATGCTTCCAGGTTGGATCCCTCCGCTCTTGGACTCCAGGCCCTTGACTCAGTTTATTTTCCATTTTTGGTGAAGCATCATAACCTTTATTAGCTCCCTGAAAAAGGGGTTACATATGAAATATTTTTGAGACCTTGCTTGTGGTGAAACATCTTTATCCTCTTCACACACAATTGGTAATTTGGTTTGGTACAGAATTCTAGGTGGACAACTTCCCTCAGAATGTTGACAACAGAATTCCACTGCTTTCTAGTTTCTAAGGTCATTAAGTACTTGACTACCATTCAGATTTATAGCTCTTGGCAAGTCATCTGTGTTCTTTTAAAACTTTTATGTAAAAAAAAATAAAAAATAAAAAATAAATAAAACTTTTATGTTTTTCTATTTATAGCTGGTGTTCTTGCATGTTCCGGTGATGGACTTTGTTCACTCATAAAGCTGAGCTTTTAGCAGATCCTTTCACTCTGAAGACTTGGGTCCTTCAGGACTACGATAATTTCTTGTATTATTTCTTTGATAATTTCCTCTCCACTATTTTATTCTGTATTAACTTCTTTTAATCAGATACTTCATCTCTTGGATTGAGATCAAAGTTTTAAAAAAAGTTTCTCTCCTCTCTTTTTGTCCTACTTTTTGGGAGATGTCCTCATCTTTATCTTTCAACTCACATGTAGTTGTTTCAACTCTTATTTATTTAGATGCTTTTTTGTTTAGTTTTGTTTTCGGTATCATGTTTGTAATTTCCAAGAACAATTTCTTGTTTTTGTATTGTTAAACAATGATAAAGCATATATAACATAAAATTTACTATTTCAATGACTTTTATGTATATATGCAGTATTGTTATGTACATTCACATTGTTATGCAATCAATCTCCAGAGCTCTTTTCATCTTGCAAAACTAAAACTCTATACTCATTAAACAACACCCCATTTCCCCTTCTCCCCAGGCCTGGCAACCACCATTCTACTTTCTGTCTCTCTGAATATTGTTTCTTTATAAATAACATTCTATCCTGCTTTGTAGATTTGTATCTCTTATTCTCTGAGGACATTAATTTTAGGATTTTTAAAGGCTGTTTTTCTATTCTTTGTTCCTCTAAATTCTTTCTCTTTTGTTTTTATTAATTTTCTTTTGGTTTTGGTATCTTTCATGTTAGATATTTCCTAAAATACCTAAAGATCCTCAGTTATATTCTTACATTTAAGAGTGAGCTGATTGGATAGATAGATGCCTGTTTGGATATCTTGTGGTCATGGGTAGAACTTACTCATTGGTAGAATAACAGAGCAGATACTTTTGGGTTCACTGACGGAAGTTACAAATGATTGCATCTATATATTTTTTCTCCAAGGCCAAAGACACTTCAATTTCACCCAGTGCCAGCATTCTAGAACCTGGACACAGGAAGGAGGCTGGTGGCTTGATATACAATGTGTACGTTCACATGAGCCCTATGTTCTCAATTCAGCTCCTTAACCCAATCTCAGCTATACCTGGAATTTGTGATTCTATAACTTTTTTGGTTTAATATCTCCAAGAATAAACCTCCTGTCTCCTAGGAAGATGAAAGAGAAGGAGTTGCCTGCCTGTGTGGGATGGAGTGCAGTAAAAGCTTTTTCATAACTTTTTTTAAAAAGGTTTTAGGGTGCCTGGGTGGCCTAGTGTCTGCCTCCGGCTTGGGGTCTGATCCTGGATCCCAGGATCGAGTCCCACATCGGGTTCCCTTCACGGAGCCTGCTTCTCCTTCTGCCTATGTCTCTCTCTCTCTCTCTTTCCATGTCTCTCATAAATTAAAAAAAATCAATAAAAAGGTTTTACTTATTTATATCTTTTAAAGAGGTAGCACACATGTGAGCAGGGGGAAGGGGGGAGGAAGAGAGAGAGAATCTCAAGCAGACCCCATGCTGAGCAGAGCCCGACATGGGGCTTACCCCACAACCCTAAGACGATGACACAAGCCAAAACCTAGAGTCAGACACTCAGCTGACTGAGCCACCCAGGTGCCCCCTTCTTCTTAACCTTCAACTAATTCTATGGCTGTCGGCCCCAAGCCTCATTCTACTTTCTGGAATACCTGGTCTCTCAGATTTCTAAGGCTTTTTGGTATTCTGCTGGGTGAATCAGCTTGCTTCTCATCAGTATTCCCTTCTGTGAGTACTTAAGTTTCCTTCTACTGAATCAGTTCCCACTTCTCCACCTACTTTGTGACCTCATATACTATGATTCAGATTAATGAGGTCATGATCCAGGCTACAAAAAGAAACCTGGACAAAAAGAAACTTCCTAGCAGCTCAGGGAAGTTAGATGTAGGTTTCACTAGTAAGCAAAGGTGACATAAGACTACTCCCTTGGTTGAGATTTAGAAAGAGAGAGAGAAAAATTACCACAGATAAGCTCTGGCAGCCAGCAAAAACCAAATCAGAACCAAAAAAATTCCATATTATATAATATGTTACATAATTTTGAGCTAAATTAAACTGTGAGAATAATGAATCCATAAATGCTAAGGGTAACTTATATTCCTATGCATTGCTCTTTGTTTTTAAGAGTCCAACACATAAAATACATCCAATATTTAATGAACTATTTAACTGAGTTCTGATGTATCAATACCAGCATTAACATGACATCTTGTTTAGTCTCACTTTTCAATTGCTAACCACCTCTAAAGAAGAATTCTCAAGCAGGAGAAAACAGTTCACAGAATTCCAATAAAAACGTGATGATTTTTGAAACTGGAAATGGGATAGTATTTAAGGGAGCTATAAATTGTACCAAGAACCCTTCTAACTTCAAGTGACCATGTGAAGCAGTTCAAATGTAAGACAACACAGAGGAAGGGCAACTAGAACATTCTGGAGGAGACATGCTCCTTTAAATGCATAGCTAAGTTCCAGTTTGCTGCCATGTGGGAAGATGGGTCCAAGTAATCAGATCTTCCAACTTTTCAAAAGAAGCCAGAAATTTGGATTTTTAAGATGTGACATGTTATTCTCTTTAAATGGTGACACTAAAAAAAGAAAAGTAATATCATGTGGTCCAAATAAAACCCGTTGGCAGACTATAATCAGCTACTTTTGATCCACAGATTACCAGTGTGCCACCTCTAAATTAGACTAATTCTCCCTTAACCACCAGGGGCTTTTTTCTCTGCCCCACAAGGACACATCACAGCAGGTCCTGAATATAAACAGGTACCACTGAATCAGAGCATTCATGATGCCTTTTTAAATTCCCATCAAAGGAACATAAGACAATCAAGGACACAGCCTCTTTTTCTTACCCTACCTTCCCGGATCACACCCTGGAGTGTGTGGTCCACACTATGCCAGGTGGTCATACCACCCTTTATAGTCAATTGTATAAATAATAAAATAAAACAAAAATTTATAACTCAAAGGATTTATAGGCTGTAAGAGTGTGGCATTCACCTACACAAGACAGTAAATGGAAAATAATCTTACTCTTCTCTTATGAATGAAGGGGACCTAAGGCAGCAAAACAAAGGTGGTTCTAAAAATTACAATGTTCACTCGTTTCATTGTGAATTGATTTCTTAAAGAATGACTTAATAAGAATGCCCCTACTAGCAGCAATGTTTTCTCTCTAGGAATAGAACTTGTTTCTTTCTTACACAAAGTAGATGGTTAGTAAATATCTATATTCTGCTTTACTATGTTGCTCTGTTGCACTAATAGTTACATTTTATAAGAAGCCTCCCAATAGGCATATGATGTTTGTCAACTAACTGAATATATCTGCCAAAAATAGACTGTTTCCTGGTTTCCTTAACTGTGCAAGAAGTTGAAAAAAGCCAGAGATTTTCAAACATTTTAGCAGCAGGTTATCTTTTATAAGTAAAATTTTATGCAGAACTCTAAGATATAAAAGTTAAAAGTGGAACTACCTTAGTTGAAGGGCCAGGGAGTCCAAGAATTACAAATTTCAAGTTCTCTGTTTCCTTCTCCCCCTCTTCCCTCAGTCACTCTCCATTTGCTGCCCCGACCTCAAAGAGCCTGCAGGTATCTCTGAGGATACTTCCCTGTTTATAGAGTTTGAAACTACTTAACTGGGGATCCCTGGGTGGCTCAGCAGTTTGGCGCCTGCCTTCAGCCCAGGGTCTGATCCTGGAGACCAGGGATTGAGTCCCACATCAGGCTTCCTGCATGGAGCCTGCTTCTCCCTCTGCCTGTGTCTCTGCCTCTCTCTCTCCTTGTGTCTCTCATGAATAAATGAATAACATCTTAAAAAAAAAAACTATTTAATTAGGCTATCTTTTTTGCCTTTTAACTTGATTATTTCTTGAGCCTATTCTAAGTAACATGAGCAAATCATCGTGTCCAAAACTGTCTCCTCTGATGACTATTCTGTTCTCATTTTCTTTTGTCTCATGTAGCACAATAAGATGAAGCTTGATTGGTTTTAATCTTTACAATTTACCTAAAAGATCACATGATGTATACTCTCTGGTCAGTAAGTTTTGCAACATTCTTTGATCAATATAAAAACTGTTGTTTCCAAATAATATGATGGATCCCTATACAGATATACTTAAATAAACATAGATAGCAGAACAATAGAACTACATATTATAAATAATAAATGATAGTTACAACTCCTTCATAAGAAAAAAGTTTTAAATCTGTACTGTTTAAATTTTGCTTCTGACTCTCATGGTTAAAGCCAAGATATCACTTATCACAATGAAATGCCACCTGAGGCCACCTTATCTGTCTACTTCAGGAAAAAGATACACTTAAAAATGGATGTGAGCTATAAAACAATCATTAGGAAGCTTCTTGTGTAACACAAGTCAAACTACTTTTATAACCAGATGACTGTAAGTTAACATATCCTCAATTACCACACTGTGTACTTAGGAGGAATGTATTACACTGACTTTTTTCTTTGACTTTTTTTTTTTTTAACAATTACTATTCCTACAAGCTATGTCTCAAACCTAAGAACAAAGGACAAAGTTTTTTGTTTTTGTTTTTTTGTTTTTTTTTTTCAAAATAGTAAATTAGCAATCTACCTGAAAGATCCTGAAATTCAGGCTTTTGGCTGAAGATGAGGTAGTTAGTGGCAATGAAATGAAGTAGCCAGGTTGAAAGGCAATCAGAGTGGTGAAACTGCAAGAAAAATGGAAACAATGTTGTACATAATAACCATCGAGGTGATGAACAGGTGGAGAGAATGGTCTGTGAGAAGTAGTGGAGAGCCAGCCTCCATGCTGCCTGTGTCCATACACCATACAGCCTCCTGCCTACTCTGAGAGCAGAAAGTAAGAGGGAGAATTATTTACATGTAATAATCAAATTACATCAGTGAAGAAACCAAATCAAATGAATATCAAGCCACTGGTGCTGGAGCAGCTAAATGTCTTGAAGCAGAGGCACGCTGGATCAGTGGTTAACAGAGACTATTTGAGGTTCTTAAGCATTTCATTTAAGCTTTTAATCTAAGGTCATGGCCTTCACTAATTGCACTTATATCTGTGCAGCAGAAATAAGATTATGGTTAGCAAAGGTACACGGTTGGCTGTTATCTAAACAAGTTTACCTGAGGAGCAAACCAAAAAATATTTTGTGGAGGAAATGTCATCAACCTAAGGGTATGGATTTCAGTGTGGACACAGCTTTATGAGAAGGTTATGTTTGAAGAGTTGCTTTTAACTAGGATGTCCTGTAACAGTGAGCTGGATTTCCAGCACATTTCTCATTCTGGATTTCAACACCTAATGGAAGGGAAACTCAGGGCAACACGGCCATGACATCATCACCTTGGTGCCAGTCCAGTGATACTCACTGATCCATTTAACAACTCAAATCAGATTACAGTAACTTGCTGGCAGGCCACTTTGATACATGAGTATAGTTCTTTTTATTATTATTGTGGCAAAATATACATAACATAAAATTTGCCATTTTAAACTTCTCTAAGGGTACCAGTGGCATTAAGTACATTCACATTATTATACATCCATCATCACTATTTCCAGAATGTTTTTATCATCCCAAACTGAAACTCTATACTCATCAAATAATTCCCCTTTTACCCGAGTTACCTCTAGTCCCTGGTAACCACTATTCTGTTTTTCTCTAAGAATTTGACTATTCTGAGTATCTCATAAACACTGAATTATACAATAGTTATGCTTTCTTTGTCTGGTTTATTGTTTAGTAAAATGTCCTCAAGTTTCATCCATGCTGCAGCATGCATTAAAATGTCATTCCTTTTTAGGACTGAGTAATATTCCACCATAAGTATATACCACATTTCATTTATTAATTCATCTGTTGATGGACATTTAGGTTATTTCTACCTTTAAGCTAAATATTGCTCTTTTAGGGAAACTCAAAAATATTTTATAAGCAATAAGGAATGCTAACCGAAGAAAGATTTATAATCTCAAATCTTAAGGAAGAAACTCAAAAAAGAGGCTCTTTTAAAAAGTTATAATGTGGGAATATTTTCACATGTGAATACATAGGTTCCCCTAATTTTAATTATACAATAACAGAATTTTTGAATTGCAAGACATTGAATGGTTCACCAAATTCCACATCGCATCTTAACAATTTTTATTCACCTTAACTTTTAGCAGATAAATGTGAGTGATCTCATAGAGATAGAACCAAAATGTGTACCTATTTTAACAGAGGCCACCAGCACTATCAGATGATTAACCCAAAGCAGATAACCTACAAACAAAAGTTCAGAACATTGCCTAAAGGCTGTGACTTGAAAGAGAAGGAAGTTCACAGAAATGAATAGCTGGCCACAAAAACATGGTTAAAATGCAGAGTTTTATTTTTGATCAAGACTTAAGATATAATTGTAGGCTCTTAGCAAGAGACAGAAACCAGTTCACTGTAATAACTACTTTTTTGGAAGAAAATGTCCAAACCTGAGAAAGCAGGTTTCTTTTTTTCTTTTTTCCCTTTTTTTACAATTTAATTATTTGGGAGAGAAAGTGCACACACACGAGTGTGAGTGGCTGAGGGAGAGAACCTCCAGCAGACTCTCCACTGAGTACAGAGCCTGACTCAGGGATCTCACAACCTGAGAGGAATCCAAGAGCTTGAGGTTTAACTGACCTTGCCACCCAGGCGCCCCTGACAAACCAGGTTTAAACTGAAATAAACAACAGAATAAAAAAGAAAAGCTTCAAAAATACTATATACCAAATGCTATAACATTTAATAGCTCTGTGAAGAAGAATAATGGTGGAGAAAATACCCAGAAACTCACAAGGAAAAGATCAGAAACAAAAGTGGGGGCCTGAGGCACCAAGCATTAACATGCAGATTAGAAGTAAAATACTGAGATTAAAACTTTAATCCGGTTAACAGGACTTCACAAGAATCACTGAAGTTGTGCTAGTCCACGCTTAAAAGGGAGCAGAGATAAGGAGATGTCTACCTGATTTCCAAGGAATCAATCTGATTAAGGGAAAGAAGCTTGTCTTACATGTTAAGAGTTCAACTTCATGGAAACAGATGAACTTGAAGGTAGAGTCATGGTAAAGAATTGGGAGACGTTAGGGGGAAGGGAAGCAGAAGTAAGACTGCTCAACTATATCAAAGGTATGAAGGATGCTTTCCCGATAATCTGTGCAGAACTAGCAGAGATGACAATGGAGTGTTTGGGAATTTTGATTATTCAGAAAGCTATGCAAAGTCTAATTCTGCTGAAAGATGCTTTCACCTCCCAGAAGTCAGAGAAACAGTGCAAGAAAAGTTAACTAAACTCTGACCAACAATATGAAGTGACTGGTGAACTAAAGCCTCAAACTGGGAACTTCAAAGAGAACAGGGGAAGAAAACGATCCTGTTATCTTGGATGTGTAACTGTCAAATGAGGGACTGCCAGGAACAGAATAAAGGAAAACTGGCAAATGGAGACTTATTCCTAGAAAACAGACAAGTTTTCAGAAACAAAAGTAAAATTCAAAAAGGGCTGGTATCTTAAACTTTACAAACCAAGAGAAACAAATAAGGATAATTACATAATCAGAAACCACCAAGTCAGGGAAAACGCGTCAGGAAGAACCGCTGACAACGCAATCATAAATGACATTGGTGAAGAAACGTGTGCATACGTGCAAGCATGCAAGCTGAAGCGTCAATGCAACCACCCAAGAAGCTCTCTTATGAGTGAACCAGAAGGACACGACAAGGCAAGAGAAACTTGTGATCATTTTTTTTTTTAAGTAAGCCAGACTTGGTAGAACAGTAGGAAAATGATATGTCAAAAATGAACTGAGGTTGTAAAGAATACCAGGAAGAATGAAAAAGAAATTCTAAACTCTAGAGGTTAGTTATTTATCCCAAGCTCAATGTGAATACATTACAAAAAGAGATCAAGCTTACTCAGTTTGGGGAGGAGGAGTTGTTTTACTTGTAGCAAGAATTACTATCACAGGGCTGCCTGGGTGGCTCAGCGGTTTGGCGCCGCCTTCAGCCCAGGGCGTAATCCCTGAGACCTGGGATGGAGTCCCATGTCGGGCTCCTTGCATGGGGCCTGCTTCTCCCTCTGCCTATGTCTCTGCCTTTCTCTCTCTCAAGAATAAATAAATAAAATCTTTAAAAAAAAATTACTATTACACTCCACTCATTGGCCCAGAGACACTTGTGGTGTTAGCAGGAAACATGGCCCTTGTCTGCACACTACCTACACTTTTGAGCTCAACGGCCAGCCAGCGGCCTCAGCTCCAAGATCCAACACTGTGCAGAAGGTTACTCGGTTTTTAAATTTGTTTTTAATCCTTAAAATTAAATATACAAGGTCTTAAGACTTGATTATGAAAGAAATGAACTCCAAAACAGTTAAGGAGACAGTAGGAGAAGACCTAGATGCTTTAAATGAATTCCCTTCTATGCCCAGAAATACACGTTGCTTAATGTATTCATCTCAATCTGGAGGCAAGCTTTTGGTGGTCAGTCAAAGTTGTCATATTTTTCTAATACTGGATGTCAAAATTGATAGGGATAGCCAATAATATTTTACAAAGTCCTGTCACCAATGATGGATCAAATATATTCCTATAAAAAAGACCTAGAAGGTTCAGCCTACTGCAAGTTCAATATACAACTTTATATTCCATGACTGCTGCAAGCCCTAAAACTGTCATAGGGCAGGGGATGGAATAGTAGAATAACCAAGGGTAGGACAATGCATCTGGATAAACTTCCTGCTTCGCCTTTAGTGAGAATGAGGAGATAATAGATCTCTATGTGGCACAACATCTGCAGCAGGTTCCAGATTTCAAAATCACAAACCTAGTTTACCTATAGATGGGCCCAGTCCTTTGTCAGATTCATATTCCAGGGTCTTTGTAACCGCAGTTACTCACAATTCGCTTAACTGTGTAAACTCTGTTTCCTAGAATGTATAGCAATATAATTCTTAAAAATGTCCTAAGCGTAGAAGAAGCCAGAAAGTATGGTGCACTATAGTGATTCTCAACACAAACATTTTTACTGAATGTATTCATGATACCATGAGAGATATGAACAAAAGGCATTTTGAAAGGATTTATGAAGTCCACCAATACCTCCTACAAACAACTGAGAACTTCAAAACAAGTCCAGAAAGTGAAAGAATGAATAAATGAACAAATAAATGAGTTTAGCCCAACCATCTCTATCAGTATGAATGACCAATTCTGTCATTTTTCTTTCATGAACCCTAAGATGTGACTGCTCTGGGGAAATTCAAACTAAGTTCTATGTCCTATAATGCCCATATGGCACAATAAAGCACCATACTCAAATGACTCTTACACAGGCCACTATTCAGTCGAAAAATTTCCTATCAGCAAACCCTTCCTTCTTAGAAAAAAACTACTCAAAAATCCAATGCTTTGAAATTATCTAGTCACAGAAATTGTTGTGAGGGCACTTTAACCTCATTTGGCCAAACTTCCAAACTGAGACAAACACTAATGTATCTCTCAACAAGCAGAAATTTTAAAAAAGTAGTTTAATTTTTAGAAGACTAAAAAACAAAAGTCGAACAACCAGATACATGGGGGCAATTACCTTGGCTTTTTTGAGCAGGTCAACTATATCCAGGTTCATGGATGCCAGCTCCCTGCTCGGCATGCTCTGCAGCTGTGTGATGATGAAGAGCTCACAGATGTGCTGCAGTCGGGACACCTGATACATCTCAGCACAGATCAGAAGACACATAGCCTGGAAAATGCCAGCTGATGCAGGAAGGGAAATAAGAGAAAATGGTCAATAAAGCCATTTCTTTTATGACCTAAAACAAAACAACAAAAAGCAAACCAATAACAACACAACAATGCTACAACATGCTACACAACAATGTATATCCAATGTGCAACAGAATGCACAGAAAAAGCCTTGAAGGAGTGAGTCTGCATTCTACACTATTATGTCATCTTACTTACTTATTTATTTTTAAAGATTTGGTTTTTAACTGATCTCTACACCCAATGCGTGGTATGAACTCATAACTCCGAGATCGAGTCACACACTCCATTAACTGAGCCTCTACCATAGGTACTTCCTATTATGCTATTTTAAAAAGAATTAATTATTTAAGTCTTCATATTCCAAAGAGAATCTTTTTGTTGTTTTTTTAGTTCTTCAGAGGTGATTCTACAATTGCCCTTAATAATCAATTCCGAGCCTATTATGTAATTCTTTCGGCTAGCTCAACGAAATCCTTGCAATCTTTCTTCTCCTGGCTTTAGTCCCTGGTTTGTTGTTTTTATTGTGGTAAAATAAACATAACATAAAATTTATCATTAACCATTTTAAAGTGTACGGCTGAATGGCATTAAAGTACATTCACATTGTTGTGCAACCATCACCATAATCCATCTCCAGAATTTTTTTCTTCTTCCCAAACTGAAACTGTACCCATTAAGCAATAACTCCCCATTTTCCCCTTCCCTTAACCCCTGGAATCGCTCAGGTTGTTTATGTTTTTGTTTTTTTTTAACTTTCCTATAAATGATTTTCCAGGCAATTCTCTTTCTAATCTCTCCTAAATTATTTGCAGTGTTTTGTATCTAGGAACCAAGAACACTGTATGATCAATACTTAACACAATGAAAAGATTACCTTTCTTTCTGCCATTTCCCAATGCAAACATTGTAGTACTGATCTACTTTCTGATTATTCATTTTGACTCATTTTCTCCTCACACCTTTTACCAAGTTTTAAAGTGTTTTGTCCTATAGTTATTAGTGCTTCTCTGAGTAATTTTTCTAACTAGCAAGAGAAGACTCAAAATTTGAAGCTTCAATTACTCTAGTGGGAAGAAGACTGAGAAGCTAAATTTTATCATTTTAAATCTGGGTCAAAAAAAATTTTTTTAAATAAAAAATAAAAAAAATAAATCTGGGTCAAAATTTTCATTTAATATGCAAATTTGCCAGTATTATGATAAAATAAACAAGAACATGCATTCTGATGAGAATCGATACTTTCAGTTTTATTAAGCAAAAATAATAATACTGACAGTATCAGCTATAACTGATTCCAAGTACTCTACAGCTGGCTGCCAGACAGAATTTAGTAAAAAAAGGATTTTTTTTTTAACTTCTAAAACCTTTCACTAGAGTCCTCATGACTTGTTTAAAATTTAAGAGATTTTAACAACAAATGTTGGAAATCTTCCTAATCTAAAAGTGAAAGCAATAACTCTGAAGAGAGAAATGGTCTGAAATGTGTTTTCTTTTTATATTTGCTGTAGTAGCTGACCAGGTTCCCTAATTCAGCTCTTGGGTTCCTTGAATAAGGAAACCACCAAGGCTAGAACAAGTTGTGCTTGTGGCGGGAGCCATCTAGTGGCTGAGGATGAATTAATGGTGCTTCCATGCTGGCACCCCAAGGCTCTGGGGCTGTTGAAAGGATTTTGCAATTTCTCCAAGGAGACTCCAGCTAGAAAAAACCTGCAAGATTTGTTCCAACCGATAGCTGCCAAAGAGGACTAGTTTTTAGTCAAAGATAGTCCTAAGTCAGTAAATAGGGAAATAAATCATGCAGTCCACTGGGCATCCTAAAACATCTTAGGAAAAGTCTTTCGAGAAGTTACCTTAAGGAAAGTATGACTTTAGAACAAGTAAAGTCTTTTAAAAACTCCACATTCTCTGAGCCACAGAGATGACCAAGGGGTCTCAGAATTTTCAAAGTCCTTAAAAGTACCTCAAGCACAAGCGAGAACCATAAAAACAGCTGCCCAAATCTCTTCTCTTTATGGAAGGGATGGTGCTCCAAGAAGCTCTCTCTCCCAATCTGTAGGATTAGTCCCTGGGTATCACAAAGCAACTCTATTTCTAGGCTGTCCACATAATCATCACACTGTTGGGGCTGACTGGGATGTAGAAGTGACTGAAAGTCGATTGTTGGTCCATTGTTGACCCAATCACCTCTACCTGACTAGCACATTCCATGATGTCAGCTCTGATAAATCTTAAGCAAAACAAAATTCACAGAGAGCAATTTATCAAAATGAGTTACAAAGAAACAAAAAATTGTGAAATATTATTTAATATTTATACTGCTCACCTGGGCAACAGGAGTCTGTGTATAAGTATTCTAAGAATGACAAGAAAGTCTCTTTGGAAACACCATAAACTGGAATCAGAACACTCTTTGCTTCCATGTAATTCCCATTAAACATGGCTGCCATCACTTCACAACGGGCCACCAGGATGGCCCTGTGGGCTGGCACTGTTGTACCTGCACGGTTCAAAAGGAAATAAAGCTAAGTTACATAACCTTGCAGAGTTGTTATTCTAGCAATTTCCCTTTTAATTAGAGTGGTATCGCATTAGGGGCAGCTAAGCTGATGTTAGAAAGCAAAGTTTGGGGAGATACCCAAAACTCTTTAGTTTTTAGTTGAAAAACAGAGTTCAAAAGTTGATTTTGAAATTAACAATTTATAAAAGAGGCAATTATTTGTTACTTAGTTTGCATTTTCTGAAGATGGAAACACCAAAATGATATATTTTGCTTTTTTTTTTTTAGATTTAAAAAATGTATTTATTCATGAGAGACACACAGAGAGAGAGGCAGAGACACAGGCAGAGGGAGAAGCAGGCTCCACGCAGGGAGCCCGATGTGGGACTCGATCCCGGGACCCCAGGATCATGCCCTGGGTCAAAGGCAGGTGCTAAACCGCTGAACCACCCAGGGATCCCCTTGCTTCTTGTTTTTATTATGAAACATGTATCTTTTCCAATTGGCTTGAAATATCATCATTCATTCTTACCCATGTGCCTCCTAAGAAAACACTGCTAGTATCCTTCTTGGACACACTCAATCAGAAAGAGGAAACTGTAGAAAGGGAACCATCCCTTGGCCTAAGCAGTCCGTTTGCTACAGCAAGTACGGCAAGAGGCTCTTTTGTGGAGCCGACGGGAGCATTTCAGACATTATGGAAAATCTGGAAGGGACGACCTGGTCCCCACATGTCCCTCTAGTGTACTACCTCCTCAGGGAACAGTGCAGCTTCTGGGAGAGCCAGACCTACTTTACATTTTAAAGGCTCCTCAGCTCATACCCTTCTCTGAAGCTCATTAAACTAATCTGACTTCTAGTGAAAGCCTGCTAAGCTGTCCAGCTACGGTGCCATCACACTGAGGCATCACCAGATGGCACTCGGTGGAAAAGCAGTTCTCATCACTCTCAGCACCTCAGGAAACCATGAATCCACAGCGAGCCTTCAGAACCTTCAGTTCAGTCTAGATCAATTTGACACATCATTACTAAGCACCCACCATGTGCTAATCGCCATGTTAAGTATTAAAGATTAAAAAGATGAAAAGGACAAAACTACCCTGCTTTGGAGCACTCAAGCTTTTAGTTTGGTGGAAGACGCCAGAACCAATAGGAATGACAAAGCCTTCCAAAAAGTAACTCTAGGAGCCAAACCACTCTGTTCTGCTCAAGTCTTCACCTACACACTCTTAAAATCTCACACCTCTCAGGGGCATATGTTCCATGCTATGCAAAATATTCTCATATATTTTACAATTAGGGGCACCTGGGTGGCACAGTCAGGTAAGCCTCCGACTCCCGGTTTCAGCTCAGGTGGTGAGCTCAGTGGCAGGAGATCGAGCCCTGCATCGGGCGCTGTGCTCAGCAAAGGATCTGCTTAAATCTTTCTGTCTCTCTCTCTCTCTCAAATAAATCAACACATCTTTTAAAAATTTTTTTAAAAAATTTAGAGTAATTGGATTCTTCAGCTTCTTTAAATCCAAGCAAAACATTTCCTGATTCAGAAAAGAATAGATTCACCTAAGCCCAGTGACTTTCCCCAAAACCAATAATCCCTTAGGATTCACAAACAATGCCCAACATTGACAGTTCTGAGCTCAATGCTTAGAGCTATCATTGGTACAACTGCCATTCTCAGAAGAGCAGGGAAAGAGGCTACATACAGTGAACATTGCTACCAGCTCATCACACACCTGCTAGCAGGCATCATCCCCTCTCGGCTCTTTCCCCTCCCTCCCCTTTTGCCATGAGGCCACCTGCTCTCAATGGAACAGTGTCCACTGATGGGGATGACCAGTTTCCATGGTTAAACATGATTTAATGGTTATCCTTGTACACAGCAATTCACAAAGAATCCAAACAGGTAATAAAATTGGGCTTGTGATTCTAAGGTTTGAAAATCTGAAGCAGGACTCTATTGGAAAAAAGAAAAGGAGAAGCATGGCTTAACAAACTAGACAGCCTTTCATTTGGGTTAAGCAGAGGGATTTCAGATTGACCAAAGATACCAAATGGAGAGTAGGTGGGGAAGGAATTTGATAAGTAACCTTGGAATTTTAACAGAAACTTTCCATTAATAATGCAGTTAAAACAGAGTTACAAGACTAGCAAGAAAATACCCAGTACCTTAAAGCATGTCAAGCCCATTTCAAGCTTTGAATTTGGTTTGGAAAACCATTATACCTCCAGTTCAGAAAATCATCACTTCTGTTTCTCACCTTTTCCACCTACTGTTTGATACTGTAAACTGTTCTATTATGAAGCTATAATGCAATACCTCAGAATAGTCACATTATCAACATAGTATATAAACTGTATAAATACATAAACACTGTATCAAATGCCCAATGAACACAATCCAGGGTTCTTACACGAACCAGCAATACAATAAGGCTGAAGCATTAAAGGGGGGGGGGGAGCATCAATTTTCTAGTTAAAAGATAAATATATTCCTTGAAAATGTCAAGGCCTAAAGTATCTTTCCTTTGTAGTATTCAATTACTGTTACAGTTTTAGAAGCTTTTGTTTTTAAGGAAAAGTGCTTAAGAGTAAAATGAAATTCCAAAGCCCAAAGAGTAAAATGAAATTCCAAAGTTTTCTAATAAACTTAACATAAATTATCAAAGTCCTTTGTTTTTATTATACATGAAAATAAAATCCTACATTTGTCATACCTTCTTTGCATTACTTCCCAAGTCTGAAAAATGAAATTTTTAGAATTTTTACTCTGAAAACAGGAAATTTGCCTAGTTCGAGAGAGATTCAAAATATGTACCATTAGGCCTTTATATATACCTTAATATGCACCATATCTCAATTCTCATGAGCACTCTTCCAGGTAGAAATTAGTATCCCCATTTTATAGGCAAGGAAACAAAAAAGGATCAGAAATGTAATAAAGTAGCACAGGCACAGCAATACGAAATTATGTACCCACACAAGATCCCAACCAGGACTTTATAGTCCCGGTCACTACCACCTCAACAAACTTAACACTAACAATGACCTTTTAGAAGCTATCTGGTTCACCCTCTTCACTCTGGAAATGAGATTTAATAAAGCAAAACACATTAAGTGACCAGCCTAAGGACACATGCCGGTTGGAATGCAAAGCCAAGGCTGAAGCTAGAGTTGCAAACAGTAGGCACAACCTGCCTCTAGAGGAGAAATAGTGTTCCTTTCTGCACACTAGAGCTCTCTCCTCAAACTCTTCAGAAGCTAGGCTTCCTTCTCCTCCCACAGATGGCGGAGAAGCTGGTGCTAGACCCTGCTTCCACCAATGCCTGCTTGTCCCACCTCCCGACCTCGGGAGGCCTTGGTTTCTGAGCTGCGAGGCTTCAAAGAACATCAGCAAAGGCCCACAACTAGCCCTCCCACAGCCAGCCTCTGCATGGCTACGGGGTGCGGGGAGGTACCTGCAACAGTGTCGGGAGGTGGAATTGTGAAAGAAAGCAAGAGATTATAAGGAGAAAGAATTCTCCACATCACTATTTTTCTCTTAACATATATTTTCCTATGTTGCATATTCCTTTTGAAAAGCTTTTCAGTAGGTTACATTAATATGATGTTTGGTGTGAAGGCCTCCTATGCAATTTATAAGCAAATACAGTCTCTTACTAGCTTTTTTCCCCCCATAAAATGTTTTATTTATTTCAAGGTCACTCTTATTGTCCCATTCTCAGTGTCTCCTGCTCACATTTCAAACAGAGCTGACTGTAGCTTATCAGAAGGCACCTGGGAAAGTTTCCAATTCACTGTTTGTCTTGGCAAGTGGCCAGATGTTAAAATGAATCTTTCCGAGGAAAAATTTAAAAAGCAAATGGCTGTTAATTGCCATACATTTCTCTCATAAAATTAGAATTATATCTTACTTCTAGATAATACTTATTACATTTGAAAACGACTCCTACCTTCTTGCATAGGGGAAAGTACCTAACAATTCATTTTTAAGATTATGCTTTTAATCTACTGAAGTGGCAAAATTATCCAAGTGAATAATCAATAATGGGCATTACAACAGCTTGTCATTATTAAAATTAGGGAGCATTACTTTCCTACAGAGATAAAAAGCAGCTCTCAGTTGCTTTGGTGATAATTCTCAGAGTGCTGCGAGGAATAAATGTAGCAATATCTACCCATGCCTAATGTAAGCCAGGCATGACCCTCACCGCATGGTTAGTTCCTTTTGCTCAAATAAAAAGGAAGAGAAGTAAATAAGTTTCAGGTAATATAAGGTTAAGGGAGCTGTTTCAGATGATTCAATAACTAGTATCTTAAAGAAATACATGGGACAAAAATATACAATGAGGGAATTACAGATCTCCATTGCACACTGGTCTCTAAAAGTTAATGAAGCATATGGTAAGGGCAAACAAAACAAAACAAAACAAAACAAAAAAAACCCCAAAGACCTAGGAAAATATAAATTTCTTTCCTTGTTTTAACAAAATACTTCATTTCCCCAGATTTTGCTGAAATTCAGCCAGTATTAATCTATAGCCTGCATTAGAGAATAGCCATTTCTCCACCCAAAATATTCAAAGCTAAAATAGAAAGTTAGGTAAGAATATAAGAAGTAAAAAATGAGTACTGAACTTCGTAAAAATTGAACCGTACCTTGTATTTCGAAGACAACATCAGCAAGCATTGGTTTATTAAGGAAGAACTTGAGGGAAGTGTTATAAAACCACAGGGGTTTTCTGGCTTGGTAAGTTTTACAATTCCTTAGACAATTAATCTATAAGGGAAAACAAAAATACAAAAGGAAATGTTGTAAAATACGCTCTAGTAATAAATACATAGGTTGGTTAGAGAATTTAGAAAACTGTACTAAATGTCTAAAGAAATACTGATTACCTCCTTGGCACCTTTGATCATAGCTGTCAAGAATTACATGTGCTACCTGAGAACGAGCAACACTGCACTGTTTAACATTCTCAGCACAGAGTGAACTGGCTAAGGGAAAACTCAGAGAAATGGGGGTCCTGAGTTCACGCACGTCCCTGTTAGCTGGGAAACAGACAACAGTCAACCTCATAGAATGCCTAGCAAAACAGGTTTACATATACAACCTGTTCATATGTTCACTAACTAAAAAAGGACACACAGAAAAATTTATTTTGTAATTTTTAGAAATATGTATTTCCTCCATCACATCATGTCTTACTACGTACTAGATCAACATTAAAATATCTGAGAGTGATGAACGGATTCATCTCCATCTCAATGTACAATCTTATAATCCTAAATGTCTTTCTACCCACAGCTGGGATTCCTGCATCTCTAAAAGGTTGCCTGGACCTCCAATCTGGAGTTCTGGAGATCTTCTTCCATGACTACACCTTCCTGCGCTCCCATACCTGCTCGCTCTAGGTGGTGGCTTCCAGTAATAGTGCCTCTGTCTGACTGAGTGGTCTCCAGCCCCCCACTCCACCCCACTCAGGATTTGGTGCTTCATTTATCCTCCCAGTAATCTTTCAGACATTCCTTTGTTCTAGCCCCAGAATTCGAGGGCCAACCCCTCTTCCCTCACCCTCCACCCACTTCCCAAGCTGAGTATTAGGACCTCTGCCAGGGTCAGAACTCTGACCTCTGCTTGGCCATCCAGGGAATATGAAAAGCTTCATTCCTAAGAAATAATCCAGCATACAACTGTAGCAATAAGAAAATGGCACCTACTCTCCACTCTGGATTAATCCACTATGGTGGGAAGTTAGAATATTTGGTAAAAGGAAAACAGAATTATTTTCCTTCCTCACAAGGAGGAAAGAAACACACTCCAGAATGATTTCTATGAGCAAGGTAAAGAAGCAAAAAAGGATCATACAAATCCTGGTCCTATAAAACACATTCTCAGATTCCGTACATAACCTACATATCAAAGGAATTGGTAGAGAGGATTCAGGTGAATGCCACACACAAAGCAGAGCAAATCAAAAAGCATCACAGAACTTGAGAACCAGCAAGGGCTTTAGAAATCATCATTTATTCCTCATTTTACAGAAAGTCCTGAGGAGACTTGCTCAAAGCCAGGAATAATTAATTCATGGCCAATTCACAATTTATTTTATTTTATTTTATTTTTAAGATTTATCTATTCATCCATTCAGAGAGAGCGAGAGAGAGTCAGAGACATAGGAAGAGGAAGAAGCAGGCTCCATGCAGGAAGCCTGATGTGAGACTCCATCCTGGGTCTCCAGGATCACACCCCAGGCTGCAGGCGGCGCTAAACTGCTGAGCCACCGGGGCTTCCCACCAATTCACAATTTAAATGTATATTTCCTGATTCCTAACTCAAGGTTATGTCTCTGTGTTGTACTCGGTAAATGAGAGAGATCTTTACCCTAGGGAAGCATAAGAAGAAAGCACGGAACTCATCTCTCCTTCTGTATAAAAGAGGGAATTTAGTTCAATATCACAGAATCATATAGCCCCCAGCCTCCTCTTCCTCAACAGGAATTCATTATTTTTCTCAGTACACAAAGGAATGACCGTTTAAAATCACACTCAAGGAAAGGCTCAGGTTTAGAACACTTTTGTCCTCATCATTCATATAAAGTTTATCAATCTGTGTATCATGAATACTATGTAGACATATATTATGTATGGATAGATCAATCATGAATCTGTGTAAACAGATTCCTTTGTCATCTAGGCCTTGAATTTGAAGGAAAAAAAGGAAGATAGTAGTTTGGACAGAACACTGATATATATGGTATATACCTTTTCACTAGTCAATAAACAAGTAATCTAGAGAACTTCTGAAAAACAGAATGGAGGTTTATGTGCACGTTTCTACAAATGCATTACTTAGTTGAATTACATTGCAAGAGAGCTACCACCCTACCATACCCCTGTAAAACTGGAAGTTTCTGTATACCTGCTTATAAGAAAAGCCTTTCCCTTTAATTCCACATCACTTTAATTTTTTTTTAACAAATAAGTCAGGAATCTTCATTAAAAGCTAGTACAATTTCAAAGCTTTAACTTAAAAAATATTAATTTAAAATGTCATTAACTTAGGTTGTAGAATCGACAAAGCCATCTGTATAAAAAACTGAAGAAATAATAATTTTTCTTACATTTAATAGAAGCCTATATTCTGGTAGGCACTGCACATAACTTACCTTTTAATCTATTGTAGCCAATTTGTTTATCACAGAATCTGAAATAAGAATACACTGGCTAAATTGTATTATGTAGTTGTCTCTAAAATTAACACATTTATTTTTAAAGCCCTTACAGATTGTACAGCCTAAGTGACTGCAGTTTAAACATGTACACATTTAGGACTGTACACAAAGTCTGTATTTTATAACCTTTGACCTAATTTATAATTTTTAACCTATACAAGATGAGAAACAAATCCTTAACTGCCTACCTGATTAAACATTTCTCAGAATTCCTGAAAAGGGCACACAAAGAAACTGCCTTGCTCCTGAAAACTACTGGGACTTGAATTCTGAGAAGTGAGAAAGCTTAACTGGAGCTGGACAAATTCAACAGCCCTTCATTCTTGACATAGATTGCATATTCTTGGAGCTCTAGGGGAATATTTCAGAAGATGGAATTCACAAATCAACATTTTAAAGACAATAACTCACACATATTTTAATTCTTAGGATGAATTAAAATCTGAAGTAGTGAGAACATATTTGTGTTTAAAATATTTAAATGGCAAAAACAGACTCAGGAAAAACCTATTTATACCCTGTTGACTCTTCTCATGACTCAGTATTATTAATTTATCATAGTATATTTGTTAAAATTCAGAGAACATCCAGGTAAATTGATTTTCAATAAAGTAATTTACCTTTCCTGGTGTTTTTAAAATGCATTTAACTTTCTCAATTACACTTGAAACATCCCCAGAATCTTTCACTTTCTTCCTGATATCGTCTTCCAATTCTTCCCACTGAAAAGCACCTGCAAACAATATATGTTGGATTTTTATGTTAAAACAGTAAATACAAATGAAGCTTTCTCATTAGATATCACTGTTCCTTCTTTTAGTATTTTTTTACATATCCTTGTAATTACACTAAAACATTTAAACAATTCTCACATTTTTATAAAAAATCAGTTTGCCTTCCCCTAATGTATTTCTCAAAACCTAAAGCCTGCCTCCCCTGGACAGCTGCCACCTCTTTACAGGAGATGGTCACCTAAAAATGATAGCAATGGCCAGAATATTAGTTGCCATCACAAGTAGTCCTTCCTACACTCAAACTATTTAGTTGCTCTAAGTAAGAAGGTCGATGTGGTTTTTTTTTCCAAACTGAATTAAATCATACTAATCATGGAGGACGGTGACTACCATGACGTAGAGGAAGAAGCAGTAGGGACAAAATACATTCAGAAGGTCTTGCACATTGTCAGGGTCAGATCAGGATGTTCAATAGCCATCTCTACAGAACCAACCTGAAGAAGGGAGGCAGATAATGTCTTGCTGAGCTACATGACCATGGCACTGGAGCAAATCACTGCCTCTGGTCCCTCCCTGCCCTTGTCCTCACCCCAACCCACTTCCAAACTATCTCTTACTAGGCTCATTTCACATCTGTCCCACACTGTCAGTCCCTCTTCTGTGTCTTATAAAACTATTTGATGGTCAACAAAAGTTCTCCTTTCTCTAAGCACTTCTCTCACTTGGCTTACAGCAGCTTCCTAAAAAGCCTATCTGCTCCTCCGTGGCCTTCTCCTCACTGAATCAATCCCAGTACTTAATGCTGATAAGTTTCCAAAAGTATGGTTCAGATGACAATATGTGAAGAGATGACTCCTATCTATCTCATGGCTTACAGGAAGTCCTAGCTCCTAAAAACATAATTAACCAAGGGGTAGGGTGGGCGGGCATAATTGGAAGACCCAGGCTCTAGTTCTATCTCTGCCATTCATTACTGGTGTGACTTTCAGCAAGTCATTTCACCTCTGTAACTCATGATCCTTTTTGATCTCTCAATCTATTTCTTCTGATGTCCCCTTTTCTGTATCCAGAACTTTGCCAGATGTCTTCATGGACATTAGGGGTGGAGAGAGCACATAATAAAGATTTACTGAACCAATGAGATTAGGCAATTGCAGCCAGACTCAGCCAACTGATTCAAAGCTACTTTGAAGAGTCAAGTGATAGTCCAGTGGCTCTTAGGTGTCATTACAGTCGAGCCCTGTAGCACTTGGCACTCTAGAGTATCTTTAAACTTCTTACTTAACCTGCATATTTTCTAGAGAGTGGGAGAGGGAAAGAGAGCCCTGATCTAGGCTATTTGCAACCTCTGTGGGACAAATATTCCCACCATGGCCAAATTCATGCCACCAACATGAACTTACAGAGCAGAGTTGGGAAGAGATAAACACAATCAGCTTTCACAGGCCAGTGCCAGCCAGCTCCAGCACACCACTGCTTCTTCTTACCTTTGATGCTCTTTTTCTGACTTCACTGTCATCTCCCCTTCCTCCTCAAATTCCCAAAGGTTTGCAATCTAGAAATGTCCGTGTTTTTTTTTTTTTTTTTTAATTTTTATTTATTTATGATAGTCACACAGAGAGAGAGAGAGAGGCAGAGACACAGGCAGAGGGAGAAGCAGGCTCCATGCACCGGGAGCCTGACGTGGGATTCGATCCCGGGTCTCCAGGATCGCGCCCTGGGCCAAAGGCAGGCGCCAAACCGCTGCGCCACCCAGGGATCCCAATGTCCGTGTTTTTTGTTTTCATTTTTCTGCACTAAGGATTTTTAACTTTAAATTCGCATACTCCTTTTGCAATCTGCTAAACTCTTTGCACTGTGTCTCCAGAAAATTTCCCATACGCACATAAACATTACAGTCTATATTAAAATGTCAGAAGTTAAAGAACTCCTGAGAATCCAACAGAACCCAGATCAAAAGAATTTACTGTATGCCAGTGATTCTCAGCTATAGTTGTGCCTTACATTTACCCAAGATCTTTCATAAAATACCATCAAGGAGATATCATTCTCAGACCAATTAAACTAGAATTTCTGGGGCTGGAGCCCAGACATCATTTTATTTTATTTTATTTTATTTTATTTTATTTATTTAATTTGATTTTATTATTTTATTTTATTTTATTTTAATTTTTTTAAATCTCTAACAAGATTGTGTCTTTTTTTAAAAATTTTTTTAAATTTTTTATTTATTTATGATAGTCACACAGGGAGAGAGAGAGAGGCAGAGACATAGGCAGAGGGAGAAGCAGGCTCCATGCACCGGAAGCCCGACGTGGGATTCAATCTTGGGTCTCCAGGATCGCGCCCTGGGTCAAAGGCAGGCGCCAAACCGCTGCGCCACCCAGAGATCCCCCAGACATCATTTTAAAAGGCTCATAGATGACTTTAAGGTGCACAGAGTGCTAATGATCACTGTTCTTCTTCAGACATTTCTCCCATGATCAAAAACCAGGATCAGCAGTATGTGGCAAACAGTAGGTATTTTTGATAGTTTACACTCACACATGCTAAGGGAGACAACAGATATTATCTCCTAAAAAAATAAATTGTACTAACAAATACCTACACAGTATCTCCTTTCAGAATATTATTTGAGAGAAAGCAAGAATTAAGTCAAAATACATGGGATTAACAGCAGGTAAATCCCTAAATTAACAGCAGGTAAATGTCATGGAGTTCTATCTCTGCCATTCATTTATCTGAGAATAGACATAAAAAGATTCAGTAACTAAAAATGAAAGTAAGACAAGTTCATAGGGCACTCTAAGGATTGGGCTGTTCTTATAATTAGAAATGCTACGGAGTCATCTTTGACATGCTTTGGTCCAAATTAAGCAATAATCCTTAAAGATTTTCTTTTCTTTTTTTAAATCGTGGTAAAAAAGTTTACCACGTGGGGTGCCTACAGATGGCTCAGTCAGCTAAGTGTCTGACACTTGATTTTGGCTCAGGTCATGATCTTGGGGACTTGGGATTGAGCCCCCATCAGGCTCCATGGCTAGCAAGAAGTCTGCTAGAGGATTCTCTCTCTCCATTTGCCCCTCCTCCAGCTCTCTCTCCCCCACTAAAATAAGTAAATCTTTAAAAAGAACCTCTAACATGTGATCTTTTTGACAGAATTTTAAGTGTACAATACAGTATTGTTAACAATAGCCATGATGTTGTACAGATCTCTAGAACTCACTCATCTTGCATAACTGACTGGGATTTTCTATTTAGTTAACTTCTCAGAGCACTGACTGACTGTGGTTCTTAGGGAGCATGGTATACTCATGCATGCAAGCTGCATTTTTAGGCAGTGCAGAAAAGAGCATACCGCAGAATAATTTCAAGAGTTGGAAGATACTAGGCAAGCTGAAGATGAAAACTCATTTCCACATGTTCATTTACTCTGGTGGCATTTCAACAAGATGTGAAATTCTAAGGGCCATCTGTGGTATGAAGAGCTCAAAGCAAAATTCCTGAGGCTCTTACATACATTTCAATTCCTAACCATCTGAAATTGTGTGAGTCAGGAATTTGCAAGCATAGTGACTATCAAGTATTGCAAGAATGTCACACCATATGCCAATAAAGGATGACTAGATGAAGACCCGCAAACTGCTGGCCTCACTCTTTCTCTCTGAGTAATAGTCTTTCGGCCCTTATATAGTATACAGTGTGAGCTGTTATCTAATGGAAAATTAACATACACAAATCACATACTTTTACTGTGTCTATTTATTTAGAAACCTGAAAAGGAGAATACACTGGAGCCTTATGTTAACCAGACCATTTAACTGACCTTTCCTAAATACAGGACCCAAACATCCATAGTGACATATATAGAAAATGTCAAATTCCTGAAGATTAAAAAGAAGTATCTTATTTAGAGGAAATTAAGACATTCTTTGTAATTTGGTTTAAAAAAAAAAGTAAGTGATAGATTGAAGATGGTTTTTCAGTCCATGTTTGCTCAGGGCAAATATTCCTGAGCAAGCCATGCTGTGTTATGGAGTTCACCTTGGCATTACCAACCCTACAGACATGAGTACAGACAGCCCCTGTCTTCACTGCCCCCCTAACATAACTTGTGGGTAGGCCAGGGCTTCTATGAGGAAACCACTGCATAACTGGTCTTAAAACTTGTGCTCGGTTCAAAAGTTTTAAAATGACCAACAGCAGCAGCAAGAAAAACAAGCAAAACAAAAAATTTCATAAGCCTGGCCTCTTTATTAAAGTCTCTAAAAAAAAAATATATATATATATATATATGTGTGTGTGTGTGTGTGTGTGTGCTTAAAATTTTCCTTTGATTTGATAAAAAATATTTTTTTTCCTAAAGATTTTATTTATTCGAGAGTGAGCATGCAAGAGAGAGAACATAAGCAGGGGGAGGGGCAGACAGAGAAGGGGAAGCAGACTCCTCACTGAGCTGGGAGCCCAATGTGGGGCTCGATCCCATGACCCTGAGATCATGACCTGAGCCGAAGGCAGAGACTTAACGGACTGAGCCATCCAGGTGCCCCTGATAAAAAAATATTTCCTAAATAAACGGTAATCTATGCACAAAGACTAGAGGATAAAACAAAATAATACGTGTTTAGACATCTGAAGAGTAGGAATTGTGATTTTTTTTCTTAACAAATTTTCTCCATTTTTAAACTTGTCTTTACCATACAAATACAACTTTAGTATCTTTTTAAACATAATTTAAAAAAAAGACATAATTTAAACATCACTTTTGTTTGAGTCTGAGGTTATACTCCATAAATACAGTATAAGTAGTAAGTACCTGCTAAAGCATTTATTTTCCCTGCTCCTCAAAGCATCGGGGTCTCCCTGAAGCCTCAGGTCAATGGTCTGTGGCCCAGCTCTTACCTGACACCACCTCTTCTCTGGGTCTTGACATACAAGGAGAGAACAAACAGAGCAGAAATGCAACAGCTCCGTGTCAGGTTGGGAAGCCTGGGCTCTGAAGTGGTCAAGGGCCGTAGCAAGCTTTCCTTACCATAATGATGCACCTCTGCCTCTAACTGCTATTCCCAGGCTCATTTAGTTTTCACTTGTTCACAAAGCACCCACCTGCCCCACACTCAGGCAGGCAGGGGTTCCAGTTCCCAAGAACTCCCATGAGTCAGTCTTGCAGCTGACCCCATTCTGATTTTGTGCCCTGAGACTGATATCTGGGTCCCTCTGCTGGGCCTCTAGACTAAATGCCAGGCTCTTATTTCCTTGGCTGTGCCTGGCACCCAGTTCTTCCCAGAGCATGTAGTCCAAAGCATCAGCATTACCTGGGAGACTGCTAAATGCAGAACCTCATGCCCCACCCGTGGGCCTACTGACTCAGAATCTGCACCTGAGGGGCGCCTGGGGGGCTCAGTTGGTTAAGTGTCTGCCTCAACTCAGACCTCCCTTCGGCTGAGGTCATGATCCCAGGGTCCTGGGATCGAGCCCCATGTTGGGCTTCCTGGTCAGTGGGGAGTCTGCTTCCTCTTCTCTTTGCCTCTCTCCCTGCTCATGCTCTCTTCTCTCTCTAGTAAATAAATAAAATCTTAAAAAAAAAAAAAAAAAAAAAGAATCTGCACATGAACAAGATCCCTAGCTCACTTGCATGCATATCAATTTGAAAAGCACTGGTCCAAATGACAGACAAGCGGTAGCACCTACACCTGTTGTCAGAATAATGGGCTTCCTGAGGTTGATCTCCAGAGTAACGGCACTTCCTTATTAAACTCCTGTCTTGCCTGCTCTACTCTGTCCTCCTACTGTCATCAGAGATGAGCTTGCCAAAGCCCAGTCTGATCATGCTTAGAATTCTAGAACAGCTTCTATGAACAGCTTCCAGTCAGCTTGCCAGCCTCGTCGCCTGCAAGCCTTCACCTCCCGCTATGCTCCAGCCATGGCAAACTGTGTGGTTCCTGGAAAACAGCAGTTACTAAAGATTACATTTTCCTTAATGCATGTTTCCCAAAAGGGGGCTGAGGAAAGAACTCGTTTTCCTTCCCCTTTTCTTCCATCTACATGTATTAATTTTGCAACTTAAAAAGAAATCACTCTCTGCAAAATAGACAAGCAGGTCTGTCACTGGAGATACAACTAACTTTTATTGCTACCTTGTTAAAGAGGATATAACTGACTTCAAAGTGTTCATGTGCCTTTGAAGGTATTCAATAGATACTGTAGTAAACTTGCTGAGTAACTCATAATTTCAACAGTAACCTCACTGAAAAGTCAAACACTTCATAGTTCTCTAAACATCATTAAAGACATTTTTACTTTTAAAATAGAAACATTTTTTGTTTTTCAGAATTGGCCTTAGATTCTAAGCTGTGAGACTCAAAGTTTAAACATGGAAATCTGTAGTACTAAATGAAGTGTTTCACTAGTCTGTTTTATTCGTGCAATGATTCACAGCTACTAGAGTCTACTCATTAATTCAACCAACACAAAACCTGCGATGTTGAAGGCACTGTGTTGGTGTGCTCTGTAGGAGTGGTTATTTATGCCTCTTCTAAGCCAGTACTCACTGAATAATGGGTTTAAGACCTACCACCACCATTCTACCCCTATATAGGTACAGGTATATACAGAGAGGTTTTTTTTAAACTTATCTTTAAGTAATCTCTCCACCCAATGTGGGGCTTGAACTCAAGACCCCAACATCAAGAGGTGTATGCTCTAGCTACTGACTGAGCCAGCCAGGCACCCTCATATATATATATATTTAAATCCACTTAAATCTTCATACTGCAATATGAAATCAACATACTTCATACTGTACTTTTTAAAACCATTAATTTTTATTTTAACTTATAATAAAACTATGTAACAAAAGCCCAAATGAAAAAAATATTATTTTAACATCAATTATTTCAAATGAAGACTACCCAAAAGTTTCTTACAAATATGAAACAGCACTTTATTTGCAAACCTTTATAAACTTATCTGTCCCCCATTCTAAAGTCTAAAAATAGATTATAAATGTTTCTCCATCCACATTCCAGAGGAGTGACCTTAACTTAATATTTCATCAGTACATGATTCCAAGTGAAAAATTAAAGAAAGGTCTCAGAAATTTTCTATTTAGATGCTTTCTTTAAAAATCATTTTATATCAATTATTTTCCATTCTTAAATGGGACACTTGGATGTGATACCTTCAATGCACTGGCAAAAATGACTCAGATAAAACTTCTATTTTTTAAAATATAGCAGGTACAAGTATTTAAAAGGACAAGAGAGGAGATCCCTGGGTGGCTCAGCAGTTCAGTGCCTGCCTTTGGCCCAGGGCGTGATCCTGGAGTTCCGGGATCGAGTCCCATATCGGGCTCCCTGCATGGAGCCTGCCTCTCCCTCTGCCTGTGTCTCTGCCTCTCTCTGTCTCTGTCTATCATGAATAAATAAATAAAATCTCAAATAAATAAATAAATAAATAAATAAATAAATAAATAAATAAGACAAGAGGAAAAATAATTGATAAGCCCTATCTTAAAAAGATAAGCAGACAGTAAGAAAAAAAAGTAAAATATAAACTAGTCAAAGTTGGGGTGCTTGGTTGACTCAGTTGGTAGAGTGTGTGACTCTTGATCTTGGGGTTGTGGGTTCAAGCCCCACGCTTGGGGTCAAGATTACCTAAAAATAAAATCTTCAAAATAAGCAAACTAATTAAATAAAATAAAACAGCCAAGGTTGATCAGATCTCAGCCTTAAACTAACTTTAGGTATTATTTCCAGTTCCTAAACTGCATGCAGGTACTTTGCTAAATTCTCTCAATTATATCCAAAATCTAAAAGTAAAACAGAAAAGTGAATAAATAGCCAGCTTTTAAGATGCAGATACTGAGGCATGTAGGTGACTCAGTCGGTTAAGCATCTGACTCTTGGTTTTGGCTCAGGTCATGATCTCAGGGTCATAATCTCAGGGTTCTGAGACCAAGCCCCACATTGGGCTCCTCGCTCATTGGGGAGTTGGCTTCCTCTCTCCCTCTGCCCCTTCCTTCGCTCATGCTCTCTCTTGTGCATGCTTCTGCACACCCTCTCTCTCTCTCTTGCTGTCTCTCTCTAAAATAAATAAATATTTTTAAAAGATGTAGATACTTATTTTCATTCACACTTTGAAAATTTTGTTTCTTTAGAGTTAGACTAGACGATAAATTCTTATATTTTCACATTTTGGATATTTAAAATACTAACATATCTGCTCAGGAGGAAAAGAAGTTATTTTCACAAGTAGATGTAAAACCAAGGCAAATAAACTTACAAGGAAGATGGAAAGCTTGAACAATTTATATATATATACCACAAAGACTATTTCATGTTAGGATCATAATCCTTACCTCAGATGATAGAAAGAAGATAAATGTGACACTAACCAATACTCCTGAGGACCAGAGACATGGTTCCTTTCAAAAACTTAAGAGAATGTACCAGAACCATTTAACAGGATACCTGAATAAATGAAGCGCAGAATGTCTGATAAACAGGAACAGAAGAGAGCGTCTTTAACAATGACACGTAAGGGCGGGTTGCCTGGAGAATCCTGGCTAGCACCTGGAAATGCAGTGTCTCTGTTTATACTGAAGAGGTCCTGGGTTGTCCGGATGATACTGGAATCCTGAATGTCAGCGGGACTCTTCACGTTGAAAAGTAGCATGAAAACATGGCTTACGGCACACAGAACAATCTTGTGGGCCTCAGCAACTTCCTTTAAATCTGGGTTGTAAAATACCACATCCACACACTGGCAGCAGAACAGCAAGTTATTTAAATCAGAGTTATAATGCGATGCTTCAGCCTTTAAGACAGGCATTTTTTCTGTTTCAAAAAACAAAATAAAAGTGATAAGTTATTCTTTAGGTCTACACAATCATTTCAGGTTTCTTTTAAGCATGACAAAATAATATTTTCTTAATATTGTTGAGTTGAGCCATATGAAATTGCCAATACTTGGCCATTTGTGACCTACCAAAGACAGCAATTTTGTATAACAATCTAATTGTAAACACATATAAATTGGTTATCCTGAGATAACAGTCACAGAAATACTGTATTTTTTATAGTACAAATGAAAATTGTACTAATTCCCATTAAGAGCAATAAAAATAGTGCTTTTCACTATTTGTATGTCCCCAAATAAAATCTCTCTCCAAATACTGAATTTCAGTATGTTGGTGGTTATCAGTCCTTACTTTCACCTGATAAAAAAATTCAAATTACTGAACAAGTTCTGAAGAATCCAACCTCACATTTGAAGTCGTCTTCCTCCTGGGTTTGGAAATGCTGGTGCGGGAAAAAACTGTCAAAATTAAATTGTTAAAACTGCAACCTTCCAAAGCCAGGGCTCAGAGTCTTAAACTCCGTTGTTTGAAACCATCTTGACCATTTTATTTTGATTCTAAAATTAATATTTTTTTCCTCCTAGTAAAACGAGAACCAGCATTTCCCCCTCGGCACACCTCAAGTAGAGTGCTGGCGAGACTCCCTAATTTCCAAAAAAAAAAAAAAAAGTATGTAACCTTCCATTTCCTAGTTTGATCACTAACAAAGAGAGATTAGCCTTCAGGCAATTGAGAACATCCCTAGGCCCTCATCACAGACCCTAACGATAAAATATCTGCTGTCTAGCTTTTATCCGAAGCTGAGCCGAGGAAAGGGTTATCGGTAAAGGGTTGCTGCAAAGATATGTATCTACTAAACCAGTAGAATTCAAACTTCTTTAGGAAGAAAAATTCTTTACTCTAAAGCAAACCTTCAGTCTCTAAAATAGATAATAACATGGTACTTTGGTGGCTAGGCTTTTCCTGACCTATACCCCACTCTTGCTTCCCTCTGCTGCCTCCCAGACCCTGGATGGCTAAGAACAACCTGAAAGCCACACGTCCGGGAGCCCCGGTTCCATTCTTAGAACAAGTAAGCACCAGAACGATGTTCAGTGGGATACCTAACAGAAGGGCACGAAGAACCACCTGTGAGAACTGAGACTGCATTTGCTGACCAGACACTTCTGAAAGCCCTGTTCACTAGGTGACCCAGTGCCCCAAGTGGAGACCCACGTTGAGAAATTTCTTCTAGTGCTAAATGGCATGAATTGCTTTGCTTTCTCAGATCAACTGTTGTGTTTTCTCTTCTTCAATAATAAGAACCAAGAAATTATCTGTCTCCATTGTTTATTTGGCTATTCCCCACCCATCTTCTTATCCAAAAAGTATTTAAAGCAGTAGGTTTGCTATGTAACCAGCCAAGTCTCCCCTCTCACTTTGCACACTGGAAAATTCAAAGCCAACCTGTGTATTACTTAGGATCTATAGATCTGCATTAAAAAAAAAAAAATTTCCCATACTAATTTATGTTTTCTTGATTTTTAATTTATGTTGATTTATTTAACAAGTACTTATCAAGTACCTACACTATAAAACAATATCCACAGCAAATTGGTCTGCATGAGTACTATTACTCTATCTCTATGACAGAGTTATTAAAAATTTTTGATGAAAATTAATTTTTATAAAAATTGTGTATATTTATTTTTATTTTCCTCTAACCTTGGGTTATGAAAATTTTCAAACATTTGAAAAAGTTCAATGAATGATACAATAAGCACACATATATCCTTCACTTGGATTCTGTAATTAACTTTTTGTCATGTTTGCCATATCTCTAGGTAGATACACACTTACGCACCGACTCATATTCCTGAATCATGTAAAAGTAGAGTTGCAATCATCAAGATATTTCAGCTATAAATACTTTAATACTCATTTCCAAAAAATAAGGACATTCTTCCATTAATGACAGAACCACTACCATACATCCAAAAATTAACAATTCCCTCATGTCACCTAATTTCCAGTCCATATTAAAATTTTACCCAACTGTCCTGAGGAAAGTCTTTGAGATGTTTTTATTGAACCAGTATCCAATCAAGGTTCATGCACTGCATTTGCTTATCATTTCTCTTAGACTTTAATCTAAAATAGCTCTTCACCACATACACTATTTTTAAAAGAAGCTTGTAGACTCAAGTTTAAGACAGTACAAAATGGGTCCAAAGTACCAGCTACTTCAGAATCACCTGGAAACTTATTTTATTTTATTTTATTTTATTTTATTTTATTTTTTTGGAAACTTATTTTAAAAGCAGATTCCAAATTTGGGAACAACTGCTCTAACACTTGGGAAGTGATCTATAATAAATATCAACTGAATGTCTAGACATTGGTTAGTAAATGCACCTGGTTGTTCAAGCTGAGGTGGTCTAATTCCATGAAATGAGTTGCTCATTTTTCTTTTCTTCATTTTTTCACTTGTCTTCTGATTTAAGGCTTGAATCATAAAATACTCCAACTAAAACAGGAATCAAATTTTAATTAAATTAAAACTAAATCTTCAAAAAAATTATGTATCTGACGTAATTATTTGTACCCCAAATCACATTTGCCAAATGTTTTTAATTCCAGTACCATCTACATGTATGCTTTAGCAAACACTTAAACAATTTGTTTTTCTTTTTTAAAAAATGTATCAAGTTGAACAGACTGTGCTTGTCCAAGCATAAATAAACTATCTATTCAAGAAGGAACTGTTTATTCTCTTGAATAATCAAGAAAGTCCAGCAGTACAACTGTGTGACTGTCAATAATCATCTCGTGGGCAACTGCAGCAGTCAATACTAGAGAAATTCAAGGCTGGACAGATCTGGCTCTATGTCACAGATGCTCAGATCAACGAGGGATGTTTACATATACTCTATTTTTTCTTAAATAAATTACACTGAAATACATCCTTTATGTTATAAATTAAAAATCCTGGGGTGCCTGGCTGGTTACGTCAGCAGAGCATGCAACTCTTGATCTTGAGATTTTCAATCCGAGATCCATTTATTAGGTGTAGAGATTACTAAAAAATAAAATCTTAAAAATAAAATCCTAACCACACTCACTTGCACAGCACAAGGCCTATATGCCTTATGCTGTAAGGCTTGGGGCAAAGGTACAGATAGAGGTCCACGTACCACATACACTAATATTTAAACTCTGTAAATCAAGAAAACAAACTAATCTGTAAAAGACGTTATATCCTCTTACTTTGACAGATATAACATCATAAAAGCCTAGAAGGCCAGGTTTGTATTTAAATTCTCAGACTTCTCAGAACTTCAGGTAGGACAGGGAAAGCTGGCCTTAATTCCAGATCCCAAGACCTCCCCTTCTTGTCTCACCCCTGCTCCATCCCAAGCCTCAAGGAGCTTTTTGCATACGAGCAGACATCCAGGCCTGCATATCCAAAACCTCCTATGCCATCATCCTATGGCCACCTTTCAGACTTGGGGACACACACACTAGTAATGCAGTCCACCTGCAGGAGGATCAACCCAGGAAAAAGGCCTGCGCAGGCCTGAGAAACAGACTGCTGGTCAGAGAACTCTGGGGTCCTGCATTTGGAACATGGTTGTAGCACTGTAACAACAGAACTTTCTTTTCTGCATTAATGGAAATGTTCTGTAATATCTGTGCTATCGAATACAGTAGCCACAAGGCACATGTAGCTATTAAGCACCTGAATGTGAGTAGTGCCTCTGAGGAACTAAATTTTCTTCAGTTAATTTAAATATAAATAGCTATATTTATGGTAATGGCTACCCTAACCCAATGATGCAGGCCTAGAAGGGCTACTAGCTCCAGGAGGGCATACCCCTTGGCTCTATCAACTTGTGACATGGTGGTGCAACTGGAGGGAGTGCCAGATGGGGCTCTTGAAAGATAAAGGGCACACACTCCTCTTGCCCAGGTCTTCATCCTTGATTCTTAAATACGAGATTTTAAATGTTCCTTTCACTTTGACATTATCGCCTCCATCTATACTCCTGCAAATACCACCATTTCTTACAGTCAAGATCTAAGCTGTATTTTACTATTCAACAATCTCAAAAGGGATCATTCTGATCTTATTTCTATATTCTCACCAAGTCTTAAGGATAAAAGAAACTGCCATGTCTTTCTTCCAACCCTGACCACATCTTCAGTTCTTATCATGCCTCCAACCGTAACTGCAACACCAGGCGTTAGGAGCAAAGAGAAACAAGGAGGAGGAAGCAGAAGCAAGCAGAGGCAAGTGGGAGTTGGCAGGTGGGAAGAGTGACCCTGGGATGTCGGGTTCAGGAAGTGGAGCCGGGAACAAGGAAACCTACACACTCCAAGAGAACCAGCCCCCTCTCCTCTCCACAATGAAACCGAACTGGCATTTCCCCCCAGTTCCCTAGGTATTTCTGGGAAATGCAAGATTCTTAGACTAAATTCAGATTGTTTTTAATCCACTACAATATAATATCTTTGATAGGAAAATTAGATGTCAGTCCTCTCTACCTTTCTAACCTTTCTACTTTTTACTTGTCACTGTAAATAAATAAGACGGAAGTTTCTCATAGTCATTGTAATATCAATATTGTGAGTCTATCTTCCTTAATGCTGTATCATTAATATTTCTTTACATTAGTGGGCTAAATAATAGCCACTTATACATGACAGAAATCAGAACCATTTATGTTTGGTTCTATTTTATCTTTGTTTCTTATTTGGAGCCTGGTAACTTAAATTTCTACAGTCATCTATGGAGACCTCAATAGTTTGCATGAATCTATATAATGAATATTCTGGTATACTGGAAAGAGTACTTGATGAAGAGCCAGGGAACTAATGAAAAAGTCTGAAGTGTTCCTGCCCAATGGGGGGTTTACTTTGGTTTAGACCTCTTCATATTTACCATTTCTGTTGAGTGGAGTCACTTCTTAGAGGATTGAAAAGATAGTTCCAAAGTCAGTTAATAGTTACATGATACCACTCCACAGTATTCTCCAAGCACCATGAAGTCCTAATATTGTAGGGAAGGTGCTGTGTGCTAAGACAGGCCTCCAAAATGTCTACAGGACCCAGTAAATGCTGTAGCTATAGAGAGAGCAAATCCCAGTTTCTCAAATATCCAACAACCAGCTATGTTTTTAAATATTTATTTATTTGAGAGAGAGAGACATGGCTTGTAAACGCAAGCAGGGAAAGAGGCAGAGGGAGAGGGAGAAAAGCAGACTCCCCACTGGGCTCAGAGCCTGACATGAGGGCTCCATCTCACAACCCTGAGATCATGATCTGAGCAGAAATCAAGAGTCAGACACTTAAACCAACTGTGCCATGTAGGCGCCCCAACAAGCTGTTTGTATAAGTAGTTTCTATGGATATTTTTGAGCTGAATTCTTTAGGAATATACAAAATCTTTCCAAAGCACACAGAGAAAGAAAAATCATTCTTTTCAAATAGTAGACAGACATGAAGGAGATCTTCACAGGCCCAATGGTTCGGGTAGCGAGGCTCACTGAACATATGAAGATTATGAATAAAACTGAATCACAGGTTTGTGTAAGTAAATATGCTTTTGATATGTACACCAAAAAACAACGTTGTCACCAAGTAGAAAATTCAAAAAATCCTATTAGACAATAGAAAATGCTTCATTTGCAGGGAAAAATAAAATAATTTTACTCTGACGAAATCTCACTTCTACTCTCATTTTATTTCTCAAAGCTAAAACCAATCATGCTTTTAAAACTAAAGTTCTGGGATCCCTGGGTGGTGCAGCGGTTTAGCGCCTGCCTTTAGCCCAGGGCACGATCCTGGAGACCCGGGATCGAATCCCACGTCAGGCTCCCGGTGCATGGAGCCTGCTTCTCCCTCTGCCTGTGTCTCTGCCTCTCTCTCTCTCTCTCTCTCTCTGTGTGACTAACATAAATAAATAAAAATTTAAAAAAAAACATTAAAACTAAAGTTCTAACTGAGGTTCTAGAAAATAGCTTCACAGCCAACCTGACAAATGACTTTAATTTATGTAACAGGGATTATCACTTACCACTCCTCCAAAATACTTTCCTATGTAGAAGTCATCAAGGCTGTGTAGCTCAAGATAGGTTGCTCCTAGTTCTTTAGCAAGTTGGATCCCTTCACTTGTACTGACACAGCTCCCTCTGTCTGAGGTACACAGCGGGCATGTACAAGGTAATTCTTCTGAGAAAGTAAATATGAGGAACAAAGAGCTTTGAAATTAAACATGAAAAGAAATATGCACAGGCAACCTGAACCTTCAACAAATCAACAGCTCATAACAGAACCATAGTTCAGGGGCATTTGGTACTCCACTATCCACTAGACTCTAAATAAAAAGCATCAGTGTTAATAGAAACGTCCCTAAAGTAAACAAGCTTTAAGTGCAAGAAGAATAAACAGTATTTTAGAAAACAGAAGAACTTAAAAATAAGTGAGTATGTATTATCAAGGCTTTTATAGCCATTAAACCAATCAGCTAGGAATGGAGAACATGTTTCCTTTTATACAACCGTGACATGCTGAGTATCAATACAAATTAACAATTTTAGTTGCCCACCGAAACCATGGAAAACAGCCGGTTAGCTCTTTTTTCTTTTCTTTTCCTTTCTTTCCTTTTTTTTTGTGATAAACTTGAAATACATTCACTGAGTTGATTAGATCTGAATCCTCAAGACTGCAAAATTTTGTAGGTTTCATTTAAAGTACATTCTTCTTAATCCAGACATTTCAATTATTAGACCCTAAAGTACTTGACTGCAGAAATCAAATTCAATTACTTTATCTTTCTCTTCAAGGTTAAAAAAATCATAAACTAAAGGAATAAAAAGTATTTATTCAAAATGTGAACCATCCTAAACATCATGGTTGTACCACGTACAGATGTATGGCTGGGCAGGTGGTAGATCAACATATCTATTTAGGACACTCCTTAAAAAAGCTAAAAATGTATGTTCAACTCTGAATTCATCAGCAAGCTTTGTTTTGTTTCATGACACATCATGTATACCATTGTTTAAATGTCAGCCAAGTCAGAGGAGGATAAATCCATTCCTAGAAATGCATGTTATTATAGATTCATTTCCCTGGGAAGCAGACTCTGAGATGGAGATTGGTGTGCAAGAGGTTTATTAGGGGGATGATCCTGGGAACAAATGTTATCAGGGGTGAGGGAAGTGGGACTGGGCAGAGAAAAAATTCGAACTGCATTATAGCTACAACAAAGATCTCAGTGGATCCTACTGGGGAGGGGAGCTGGGGCTTAGATGGCCCTTTGGAATGGTTCTCCATTTGGGGAAAGGCAGCTGGACCTTTGTGTCCCTAAATCAATCAAGATAATCAGTGATTAGATGAGGGCTACCAGAGAAAGGGCAGAAGAACCTTGAGTAAGCCAGCAGCTTCTATCAGCACAAGGTAATGCTGGAAAAGGTACTCAGTTGTGCGCCAGCAGCAGCCAACAATCTGGTAACAGAGCAAGCACAGTGGCCCTCAAAAGGCATGTGGGGGGCACCTGTGTGGCTCAGTCGGATGAGCGCCTGACTCTTGATTTTGCCTCAGGTCATGATCTGGAGGTCATGAGATCAGGCCTCATATGGGGCTCCTCACTCAGCATGGAGTCTGCTTGGGATTCTTTCCTCCTCGCTCTCCCTCTCCCTCTGCTCTTTCCACTGGATGCCTGCGCACACTCTAAAATAAATAAAATCTAAAAAAAAATTTTTTTTAAAAGGACATTTGGGCAACTTCCCACAACAAATTCCTTACCAATGAAGTGCATATAGATGGAGCATGTATATGTACACAAAGGATATTTAGTGCATGTGTGTGCTATGTATGTAACTATGTCAATAATTTCAGCTTCATTGAAAGCACTTTAGAGCTCAGAAATTTACATCCTCCTTTTGCAGAGGAGGAAACTGGGGCTCAGGGAAGATAAGTGACTTGTTCAAGTTTCTTTGTGTGTCAGAGATGGAAAAACAATGATAAAACTGTTACTTGCTCTATCTGATAAGCAAAATGATATCAAAAGGTAAGATAAAAATTTAGTCTGAGTAAAGACACGGTGATTTCAAAGTTAAGCATGGGTTCTCAAAATTAAGCCATGAATTCTAAGTTTTTGCTTTTACTTTTTCCAAGATCATTTTGGGTTCGGAGCACATAAAGTTTTTATACAGAATTTAGCCTATCTTGAAAAATAACACATTGGTATTTCACATTCTTTACAAAGATTCATAAACAGTGCCTTTGATTTTCTGAAGACAGAGGCCTTCTTATATCTACAAAGCTCTCCTTATGTTGATGGAATGGGGTGAGTAGGCAGTCCATCTTATTAGACTGTATTCTAAACAAAAATAAAGCAAAGTGTTTCAAGTGAAAAATTAAGTGAACATAATACAAAATAATTTTTAACAAAAAATCTGGATTTGAAAGAAAATCCAACTAATTTCAGGTTTAACTCAGCTGAGCAGGGTTTTCCGTTGTGTATAGCCAATGACCCCTACTGACACACAGTCCTAGAAAATTCCTCTTCACATCTAGTCTGCACATCTCCTCTGTGGCACAGAAGACATTGCTTTTTGTTCACAGGTGCCCAAAAGGAAAAAAAAAATCTTGTGATCATGTGGCGGGGACAGCATGAAAACCAACAAAACATTTATAGAATAAATAAACCTACATCATACATTTCATCAGGAACCATCAGAGGAGCCAAAACAATTTAAATTGTGGTGCCTTCTACAGGAGATCACTCCTGTGAGCCTACGTCAGGGTCACAGGGACTCTAGGCATCAGTGTTACACTTCTCGTTAACATTGTAGTCTTTTTTTCCTTCTCTTATGTGACATCTCTTAAAGTATTATCACAAATACCTATTTTTTTTAAAGCAAACAGACTATAAATCTGAAATTAAAATGAATGGCATCTCTTTGAAAGCAGTGGCTTTCAGGATCTGCAGGGTGATTCTTACAATGTTGTCAACTGCAAGAAAGTTTTAGAAATCCTTTTAAGAATTCTAGCCTAGCAATCTACTCAACTCCATCAGGACTTCAAAAAGAAAAGAAGATGGGATGTTCATTTTGGGGAGCTTAAGGCTATGGATACCCCTAGGCATGTTCAGAAAAAAAAAATTCTCTTTTAAAGAGAATATTTAGTAAAAGCCAAAAATTTGTTCAAAGCCAAATGTGATGAAGACGACATACAAGTCAAGCTTGTCAAAACATGTGTAACAAAGGAAAACGATGAGACTGACTGTGTTTGCTGAACTAATTCTCAAGAACTCAAGAGAGGAATTACCAGGAGAATACCCAGCACAGCTTCGTGTATTGCAAGGGACTGGGGGAGGGAAGCAATAAGAGTCCTCAGGTTGAATATCAGATTTAGCTTGGTAATTACTTTGCAATCACATCTACATGTGAAATTAATTTCACCTTGTTTAAAACCAATCATCCACTAATTGAACAAATGTTTACTGAGTACCTACCATATATCAAACAAGAAATAAACACAGATAAAAACCCACAGTCAACTGAGCCAACACAGGCATGACTACAAATCATAATATAATGAATATAATAAATACTAAAATGAGGTATGCAAAATCGCTATGGGAACAGAAGAGAAGAAATTAACTCTGCCTGGGCATTATGGAAGTCTTCACAAAGAGGCACTGATTTATTGGATAAGTATGAATTTGTCATGCAGATATAACAGGAGTTGTGCAGAAGGGCACTCCCACCAGAGGGTACAACATATGCAGAGGTCTGGGTATAAGAAAAAAACAACACATTAACTTCCAGTTTCAAAATGGCAAGCTAAGCCCACACTGCAACTCCTCTACCTGCCAAATCACAGAAATGATTAATAGGGGAGGAGAGGGAAGAAGTGAGAGAGAAATGGAAGAAAGGAAGAAAAGGGAGGGGTGGGGGAAGGAGGAAGGGAGATACACACATACATACTCAAAAATTAAGAGGAGAGAAACTAGGAGTGTATAAAAGGCCGAAGGCAGATAGCAAAAGACCAAAGACAGAAAGCTGAAGCTCAAAGGACAGGTAGGAAGTCACACACCAGGCAACATCAAGAACACTCAATGCTCAAAGACGAGGGAGCAACATGGAGGCCCATGGACAACTCAATGGACATCAGTTGGAGACCCCAATGGAAGCAGCTATGCCTGAAGATCTGATATAAGCTCTAACTCCCACCCCGACCTCAAAGAGCAGTTGGGCAGAGGAGGAAAAAGGTGTTAATCCAACTGAGAATCTATACTGCAAAACTAGGCAAATTAAGAACTATCCAACATTAGGAAGTATCCATACTATGTAATAAAATTTCATCAAATGAAAAGACTTAGAATGCCCTCCTCAAGACAAAACTTAATAAAATATTCAAAACAGAATCTTAAGTATAATTAATTGAGACAGGTTTTATTTTTAAAGTATTTACATTCTTAAAACAGGAAGAAGAAATTGTGAAAAACAATCAATTAGAGATTTTGGATATGAAAAGATGTGGAAATTTTTCAAAATGTAATAATGCAAAAGAGCAGGAAAGATATAGCAGAAGTAATTTGCGAGCTGGGGAAAAAAGACCAAAGAACTCTCCTATAATATAACACCGAGAAATAAAGGTTAGGAAATATAAAAGATAGGAGAAACAGAGGAGACATCCAGAAGTTTCAATATCAGTCTAATAAGCATCCAAAAAGGACAGAATAGAGAAAATGGGAGGGAAGGTGATATCTGAAGAAATCATGAAGTTGAGACTTTCTCAGATCTAAAGAAAGACATTAAGTTCAAGTAGTTCAGTATGTCTGTACATAAGACACAAAAGATCATGCCTACAAGGTTCCAGAAGGAATCAGGAGCTAGATAATGAAGGATCTTGTATTTTAGGTAAGACTTCACAAGAGAAAATTACTGAAATGAGATGCAGATACTGGATTGGAAAAAATATCAATGGGAACTCATGATTAAAAAAAAAAAATATATATATATATATATATATATATATATATATATATATATATATATGATTATCCAGTGAAAGGGCCTTGAAGCAATGACATTTAAACTTATGAGCACCCCGAAAGCCCAGATCTTGGTTTCTAAACATCATTGTTCACTAAATGGAACCAGGGTTCCCTGACTGATTCCAGGGTGGGGCAAGCAATATAAGGTGAGCCTGGAACATCTTACGCCAGAAAATAAGGAAGCACTCAAAAATTAATTGGAACTAGGTTGGAAAGACTCCCTCCATGCAAATTTGGGATAATATGAGCAATAAAAAGAATAATGAGAAGAACAGATTATAAAATACTGAATATAAAAAACAAATCCATGGGGGATCCCTGGGTGGCTCAGTGGTTTAGCGCCTGCCTTTGGCCCAGGGAGCGATCCTGGAGTCCTGGGATTGAGTCCCGCGTCGGGGTCCCGGCATGGAACCTGCTTCTCCCTCCTCCTGTCTCTCTCTCTCTCTCTCTCTCTCTCTCTCTCATGAATAAATAAATAAATCTTAAAAAAAAAATCCATGAATCATGATTCTAAAAGAAAGATGTGGGAGCAGAGAGAAGGGAAAGCTCTATTTACAGAAGAATAAAAACTAATAAGTATAGGTGGAATGATAGAAAATCACTATTTTGCAACTACAGTTATCACAACTAAAGGATTATACAAAATAATGGGCTTAAATTCCTTAAAAATGTCAATATCACAAAAGGCCAAAAAGAAGCTGGGGAACTGCTGTGGATTAAGAGACTAGAGAGACATAACAATTAAATGCAATATATAGTCCTTAATTTCATCCTGGATTTAGGAAAAAACAGCTTTGGAACAATTGGGAAAATGTGAATGTGGATTATACTTAAAATAATAGTATAATAGTATAATAGTGGGCAGCCCCGGTGGCACAGTGGTTTAGTGCTGCCTGCAGCCTGGGGTGTGATCCTGGAGACCCGGGATCAAGTCCCACATCGGGCTCCCTGCATGGAGCCTGCTTCTCCCTCTGCCTGTGTCTCTGCCTCTCTTTCTCTATCTCTGTGTCTTTATGAATAAATAAATAAAATTTTTTTAAAAAATAGTATAATAGTGGTTGAGGTCTGCCTTCAGCTCAGGTTGTAATCCCAGCTCAGGTTGTGATCCCTGGGTCCTGGGATTGAGTCCCCCAGTGGGCTCCCCACAGGGAGCTTGCTTCTCCCTCTACCTATGTCTCTGCCTCTCTTTCTGTGTCTCTCATGAATAAATAAATAAAATCTTTAAAAATATATATATAATAGTATAATAGATAATAGTATGTCACATTTCTTAAATGGTAATTGCATTATGGTTGAAGGAAAATGGCTCTTAGACAATACATGCTTAAGTAATTAGGACATAAGAAATCCCATTAATTTTAGAATACTCCCAAATGAAAAAGAGAGAGAGAGAGAGAGAGAGAAAGTGTGTGTGTATGAGAGAGAGAGAGAGAGAATGAGAGAGATCACTAGGGTTCACTGTTCTATTCTGGTCAATTTTCTTGGGTTTGAAATTTAGCAAATAAAAGGGAAAAAGAAGAAAGTTTCTAAATAATTTAAAGTGTTGACTACCATGATCTGACTTATACTCTAGGATTATTATTGTGAGAGGATTTATTTCAGAAAGTGGCAAAGCAGGAATAGGTGAGAGGGTCAATTTACCATAAAGCTGATGAACCTTAAGTGTCAGGGCCCCTGTCTCATGGCTCCTTTCCAAAGCTGTGGGAGAAACTTGAGCAATATTCTTTCACATAGTTATATACTTTTGTAAAATTTGCAAAATAAGAGGTTCTAACTATACTTAAGGCCATTGTCTCTTTCCACTCCAACTCACTTTTATGTCAGGCAGCTTGGGAGTGATGACAGGCATTTTGGGGATCCTACTAATGGGAATTTAAATTTAGGTTTAGTGAGATATTATCTGTGGTTTGCAGTCACTTCCTTGTACAGTTAAATGTTTGACAACTGTCCTGATACACAGGACAGCAATGCTTCTGCTACCGACTGTGTAGACTCACTTGGTGTTTGAGACAACGATGCCAAGCTAGGGGCACCTGGGTGGCTCAGTGGATTAAGTGTCTGTCTTCAGCTCAGGTCATGATTCCAGAGTCCTCGGGGATGGAGCTCCAAGTCAGGCTCCTGCTCCACAGGACGCCTGCTTCTCTCTCTCTGCCTGCCACTCCCCTGCCTGTGCTCTCTCTCTCTCTCTCTCTCTCTCTGTCAAATAAATGAATAAAATCTTCTTAAAATAAAAAGATGCCAAGCTGAAAGAGGAACACAACACAAACTATAGTGCCCAGCACCAAAAAGATGTGAAGAATGAAGACATACACTGGAAGAAAAACTAAGTATAATTTTCTTCTCTATATATAAAATACCAAAAGTGGTTATAATATGAAGAAGTAATCGAAGACTATGCAGCAAACAAATATAAGAAAAATTAAAGAAATGTCAAGCTGCTAAATAATAGAAATATTTTTTAGATGTTTGTAGTATTTGACAGCTCTTTAGATTTGCAACTTGTCATGCTTCCTTTTCTCATTCTAAGTTTGTGTGTGTGTGTGTGTGTGTGTGTGTGTGTGTAGTTGCAGGTCCTACAAGATCAGGAGCTGCCCCTTTAGGCCAAAAGAAGGCCACTATGACAGATAATTAAAGGACTAGGATCTGAAATCCAATGAAGGTACAGAGAAAGCAATGAATTTGGGGTTTATCTGAAATGTGAAACCAAAAGAGCTTCTTAGTCCACTGGATATGGGGAATGGGAAGAAAGTTCGGTTGGATGAACCTAGTTTGGGTGAATGGATAGGCTTGGCATCATTCTGCAAGACAGGGAATTCAGCAGAAAACAGGAAGATTCTGTGGTGATATTGGTAGGAAGAGAAACTAGAGCCAGAGAAACAGACTGGGTATTCATCAATGTGTATACAGGAGAAGGTAGAGCAACAGATTAACAGATTCAAGGTCAGAGTAAACAGCAAGAAGAGGTGAAGCCATAGGATGGAGCCCTGGTAACAACTAAGGATGTGTTGGTTCAATACATGGGGGTGGGGTACAGGGGGGTGTTGACCAGTAAGAAGACATAGAATTGAAACAAACAAGAAAGAAAGAGTAGCTTTTTTAACTGGAAGGACAGATGTGTTTGAATAACCTCAAAAGGTAAATTGTTATTAAAATATAAATTAAAGTATAAATTAAATGGAAATCAAATTTGGCAATAAGCATTTAACTGGTAACCCTGAGTAAGAGCAAACCCAATGTAATTATGAAATTAAAGTCAAAGTCAGACTGTAGTGGACTGAAGAATAAATGGGAAGTCAGGAAGTGGACTCAGGAAGTGTGGATGACTCTTTCAAGAATAGAGGCCAGCAATAAAAAGAAACAGGGAAGTAGAGGGGATGTGGGGTTAAGGAACGGTCAAGCCTGCTTCATTTGTGTCTTCTAATGCTAGACATATACCTACCCTATTACTATGACCCAAAATCCTACTCCTAGGAAACAACTTGAGCATCATGAAAAGGAGAATGAATAAATATATTACAGCACATTCACACAACTTAAAAATACACAGCAAAATAACAAATTGTAGATAAGTGCAACATGGACAGATATCAGTATTACGTTAATTGAAATTAGACACAAGATACTACGTATGGTATAACTCCATGTGTATGAAGTTTAGAATAAGCAAAACTAATCTATACTGTTAGAAGTCACAACAGCAGTCATTTCTGGGGAGGAGGGCTGTTAACTGAGAAGAGGCATGAGACAGCCTTCCACAGTGAGGCAAATGTTCTATATCTTGACCTGTGAGATGGATGCATGGATGCATATATATGTAAAAATGCGTTAAGCTGCCCTCATGGTACCTAGTGAACTTTGTGTGTCCTTTACTTTGCTGTACCCTAATGAAAGGAAAAAAAATGAATCAAATTTTATAGACAGCTTTACTGAGGAAATACCACTAAAAAGAACTATCAAACTACCACCAAATCAAAGTGAATTCTGAGTTGGCTCTAGGACATCTAACTGTAACTTTTGGAACTGACTGAACTAAATGAATCCATCAACCATGATGTAAATGATCCTCTCTCTCAGGCAGTGCAATCAGCCTCTTCTGGGCTCTCATTCCTAGCTATGTAAAAATCCTGCTCATAAGCCCAACTCCTCATGCAGAATTGGGCTATTCTTCCCACTGGACAGACCTTCACAATGTCAGAAAAAGACTTGCAGAGCTCAGCGCCAGCCCAAGACCTCTCCTGTATCAGAAGAATATAGTTACCGACTTCCTTCACTACTGTAGAAGAGCAATTTAGAAGACAAATTTGTACCCATCAGAATCACAGCAGTAGTTTGTGACACTTTCCTTTGATGTCTCACTATCATATCTAGTGATGAAGAGATAACAGCTGGCATTTGAAGACAGTCATTTTTTCCACACACAAACCGCCCCCCATATTAACCATTAATGAACTTAGCACTATTTAATAACATGGCACCTGTACTCTTATCATAAAAAAAAAATACTTACCATTTTGTCTGGTACCAACAGCAGCAATGATTACTGGAACTGAATTTAATGCCCTTTTTATCACTGGAATATAATTATCCTTTACTTCATGGAACGAGAACTTGTCATTTACATTGTATTTGATCACAATGATGTCGGCGCTCCCGATGAGGTTTCTAGAAGTATACCAATCACTGTCAAAAATGTCCTAAACAAAAATGCAAAGAGGATTCTTTAGTCTACTTGTCTTCAAATCATCATGAAATAAAATGGAACATACAAAAATTTTTGCTATAGTTTAATTTTTGGAATTCATAAAAAGAACTTATTTTTAAATAAGTAATTGTATAGAATTAAAAATGTTTGAAGCCGACCAACTCTTCTATTCTCATGTATTCATTTAGCCTAGACAACAGTGTAGTTGTACTGTAAAACAGAGCTAGACAATTACTGAGAGTCTGATGAAATAAGCAGCCTCTTTCAATATTTGTACTTAAAAAATAAGCACTTTGTTTTAAAATTATGCCATGTTTTTATCACCTAATAATTTTGAAAATGTTAACACTACAGCTTTCAATGCCAGAGCATCAGTATGAGTAAGGAAGCTTCAAAGGATTTTCTGTGACCCAATTAGACACAGAAGGATTGTTTGGTGTTTTAAACTGCAATACATAGTGAATTCTGTGGAGTTCCATATATTTTACATATATTTTCAAAATTTATGTATACTTTTCAGTTTTATCCATCCTTTGGACAGTACTGTATATGTATAGTATATGTGTATGTACAGGGACATACGTTTCATAAAAAGCTACTATGTATTATAAGGTGTCAACACGGGAAGGAACAGATTTTCAATTCATATATTTACCTTATGTAAGTTAAAAATTCAAGATAATCCTACCAGTTTTGAAATTTTTACTTGTGGGCTACAGTTAATAATATTTACATTTAGTATTTGGGCCAAAACTAATTTTTATGAAGACTATTCCTTAAAAGCTTTGATGTTTTAGAAGCATTTTTTTCAAAGATTTTATGTGAATAGGAGCATAAGAAAAATAAACATCTTAATGCCACTGCTTAATATGCATTAGAAGGTTTCTTCTCATATTCTAGTTAACTATTAATCATATTTGTCCTTTCATGTGGCCTTCGGTGTGTACTTCCAGGATATAATAAGGCTAGATTAAGAAAACAGTTGGATGTGGCTAAAATGTCCAAAAACTGTTGGGCTATGAAAGTTTGCACTTTGAAATATGAGACCAAAACAGGGTAATAATGCTAGAATCAGTCAATCAAGATCCATGTGACAGAGCTTTTACCCTATGACAGAAGATTCAGGAGAAATGTTGCATAGTAATGCCCTTTTGCGAAGAGAGCTGCTTCTCACCAGTTCCTCCACGGTCTCCAGCAAAGCCTCTCCCAAATCCCTATAGCCACCCCAACCCACCCACTTCCTACAAGTACATTCAGAGTAAAAACAACTGCAGAATTTTTAGATACAAATACCTTATTGAAAACAGGAGCATTTAAAAGGGAAGATTTAAAAGGACCAAAAAAGAAAACCAGGCAAATTATGGGAATATAAATACCAAAGACAAAGTCTTAAACTTGAACCAAGAGAGGGGAGAAGTGAAGTGGGACACGGATCAAGAAAATGTGAAAGCTTCCCAGCAGAGCTCTACGCTAATTTCCAAATCCCAAACCACAAACCCATTCAGTTCCAACTGTATCTGTTATAGTATCCAAGTTCAAAGTATACAGGCATAACAGGGTAACAAGTATAACAAAGAAAGAGAAACACAGTCAGATGAATGGAATAAAAAACAACAAAAACGAAACAGGAGTAGGACCAACATTAAATAGCCATTTAACTCTGAGAGAACAAATCAAAAGTAACTGCTCTTTCCATTCCAAATAGCTTAAAATTCCAGAGTTACTGGAGAGGTATACTGGGAAAAAAGGAGACATTCAGAGGAAAATGTCATGAGAAAATGTGTTTTGGGATCATTATCACAAGGATATAAAGATTATAAATAATTTTATTTTTAACACAAATCAGTTTCAAACCCTGCCCAAGAAAATGACCTCACTGCTTTTTGTGGAATATTTCTGGTAAACAGGAAAAGATCTAGAAATAAAATAACTGCACAGAAAGAGGAGGGTAGGTTTGAGAGAGACATACTAAATAATGAACTACATAAAATGAATCCAAAGTACATCTATGTTAAATGTGCCAAGTATATACGGCAAGAATCCAGAGTGAGGTTACGGATCTACAGAAGAAACTAGAAAAGAGAAGCACAAGCTATCTCATTCCAATCTCAGGGAAACACCACCACATCTTTAACCAAACTATGTCAAAGAGAAAATGTTCCCCTGGTTTCTAGAAATGCGAAGGAAATCAAATTCTCCCACCCCTTGTAAATCAGTTCCAGGATTTCCTCTAGGAGGTTATGCAACACGAAGCTTGGAGCCACATTGGGCGAATGGAACCCATCATTTAAAAAATAATAATCTAATTTTTTTACAGCAAAATGAAATTTTATTCTACTTCACTGTGGGGCTGCAGATACAGCATGTACCAAGTAATAACACTGCTGGCTCGGTAGATTGTATTTGTGTAAATGTTGAATGATGTGCAGGAAACTTTATTTTTGCTTAGTATAAGTGATACATGACTATACTAACATTGTAATAAACACATTGTTGTTATTATAGGAGCTACCACTACTGAATACTTACTACATGTCAGTTTCTAGCCTAAAAACTTTACATATACTATCTCATTTATCTCATCTACTCTTCAGCATTGCTCTAGGAGGCAGGGAGTCTTTTCATCTTATACATAGGAAAAATAGGGTAGGTGAAGATAGTTGACTCACCAAGGAAAGCCACTAAGTAGCAATGTGGGGATCTGAAATATCCAAACCTGTGCTGTTTTGCTATACTGAATATACTGTTTCTGTACACATCAAGTATCAGCTGATAAATACAGTCAACTTGAATATCTCTGATGGACTTTTACTTACCACTAAGAAAAGAGAAGCACCTTATAAAGAGAAGCTCTATAAGTATGTTCCCTAATGCTTGAAGATCTTTATAACCCAAAAACATGTACCCAAACTTAATGCCTTAAACAGGACCAGAGTCTAAACACATAAAAGTTGATAAGCAAGATAAAACACAACACTGAGTATAAGGCAAAAATCTAGACTACAGAGGCTTATTTTAATCCATTTGGAAGATTTCATTTACTACAATACATGGGATTACAAGTACTGTTTTTTGCTAAATTAACAACATAAACAGGAAAGAGTTAACAGCTCAAAGGAAAAAAAAACAGGAAAGGTAATCCTAACATCCTAATTCAGTTTATTTTCTCTACATTTATTTACTTTATTCACTCATTTGTTCCAATTTACTTATTTACTCTATTCACTCATTCACATCATTTGTTCAACTGCATGTAAAACCAGTAAGTTTTTAGACTGTATGATTTTTCACAATGAAATGGCCAAAATAAAAGAGGTGTTTCATTTGCTTGCATGGAATCCAGCCAGTAAGTTCCTTACCAATGCTTAAGATTGGCATCATCACTGTCATAAAAGGGAGTTTAATGCCATCCCACTTATTGAAAACAAACAAACAAACCTGTTTTTCATTTATTTCAGCCCATTAACAGAAATATCCTTTAACTGATCATTTGAGGTAGAGATCTTTTCTTCCTGTAATTTGCATAAGTAATTTTTCTACTTACATTCCACACATTCCTTTAGAAACGTGTATTAGTTCCCTATAGCACATAATTCAGCTTTTTAAAATTGCTGTTTAAATGTAAAATCTTGGGGATCCTTGGGTGGCTCAGCAGTTTAGCGTCTGCCTTCCGCCCAGGGCCTGATCCTGGAGACCTGGGATCAAGTCCCACATCAGGCTTCCTGCATGAAGCCTGCTTCTCCCTCTGCCTGTGTCTCTGCCTCTCTCTGTGTGTCTCTCATGAATAAATAAAGTCTTTTTAAAAAAATGTAAAATCTCACATAAAGATAATTTACACTCTTTTTCAGACACTAAGCTTTCTTCTGTTATAAAATACAACCTTCAAAAAAAAAAATAAAATACAATCTTCAGCTTTAGTTATAACTCCAAAAGCAGTAAAGAATCAGAAATTTTCAAATAAGATTAAGTGAAAACATTTAAATAATTACCGTTACTGTGTATTATTATACTGCCTACTGAAAATATTTGTGTCAAACAGCATATTCCTTTCTCCTTTTATGAAGCACTCAAGAATCAGAGTAGAATTTTATCGACTTCAGAATATATTTTCTCCTTTTATGAAGCACTTAAGAATCAGACTAGAATTTTATACAACTTCTTTTAATTATTGCAAATTTTATAAAGCTTTCTGAAAATTCCAACCAGTGTTCTTATTTCTGATTTATGAGTCACTGAAAACAAATAAGCTAATATCTCAGGAGTATCCGCATTATTAAAATTAAAAACGCTAATTAAAATGTCCAAAGGGGGATAGCTTTATAAGGGAGTGGTTTAAAATCCATTCTCAGCTCCTGTGTCTTCCTCTCCTTTCCAGGGGTCCTAGTCCTGAACTGTCCCAGTGAAATTTATTTTTGCTTGAGTTAAGCTTTCAGAGGACTTTATTTTTAGAGCACTAATATTACACTATCACCCACGGAGTAGGCATGAAAAAACATTGCTCTCTGCTGGTGAAGCTTAGTGACCCTGTCCCTGGGGGTTGTCACAGTCAACTGCCAGCTACCAAGGGACAGCCTACGGTGGCGAAGCACGGAGTAAGTGCTCCATGTTGCCACTGGGGCTTTTTTCACCTTCCACGACTGTTCTCCCCCAGGGCTGCCCCCTGCCTGGGGAAACAAAGGAAGACAAAGATTTCCCCCCAAATGTCTAAAAACTCTACCCAGGTGACCCAGCCGGTCCACATCCACGAAAGAGGAGAGGAGAGAGGAGGAGGAGGTGGGGGTGGGGGTGAAGCACGGAGCAGCTGCCGCCGCTTACCCAGACCGGGCAGTCGTGGACCACCAGCTTGACATTCCCGAACGCGCTGGCCTGATACTCGGTGAACACCGGCCGCGCCACCGTGCTGGTCGCGCTCAGCAACAAGCTGCTCTCGTCCCCCGAGACCAGCGGGCTTCTCCCCAGGTAAGTGCGGATGAGCCCCGACGGCCGGCTGTCCTGGTGAAACGCGTCGCCCTCGTTCCCCAGCGCCACGATGTGGATGGACCTGCACGGCAGAGAGGGGGCGAGGGCAGCAGGCGCGGTCCGAGCGGGGCAGGCGGGCGGGGTGGGCAGCAGGCGCGCGGCGGGGGGGCAGCGGGGGACCCTCGGGCTGGGGGGGCAGCAGGCGCGCGGCGGGGAGCAGCGGGGACCCTCGGGCTGGGGGGGCAGCAGGCGCGCGGCGGGGAGCAGCGGGGACCCTCGAGCCGGGGGGGGGGGGGGCAGCAGGAGCGCGGCGGGGAGCAGCGGGGACCCTCGGGCTGGGGGGGCAGCAGGAGCGCGGCGGGGAGCAGCGGGGGCCCTCGGGCTGGGGGGGCAGCAGGCGCGCGGCGGGGAGCAGCGGGGACCCTCGGGCTGGGGGGGCAGCAGGAGCGCGGCGGGGAGCAGCGGGGACCCTCGGGCTGGGGGGGGCAGCAGGAGCGCGGCGGGGAGCAGCGGGGACCCTCGGGCTGGGGGGGCAGCAGGAGCGCGGCGGGGAGCAGCGGGGACCCTCGGGCTGGGGGGGGCAGCAGGAGCGCGGCGGGGAGCAGCGGGGACCCTCGGGCCGGGGGGGGCAGCAGGCGCGCGGCGGGGAGCAGCGGGGACCCTCGGGCTGGGGGGGCAGCAGGAGCGCGGCGGGGAGCAGCGGGGGCCCCTCGGGCGGGGGGGCAGCGGGGGCCCCTCGGGCCGGGGCGCACGGCGCGCGGCGGGGCGCAGACAATGGCAGGACCGCGGCGCGTACGTACATGATCTCGGATGCAAAGGCAGGGCGGCGACCCGGAGGCGAGCGGCTCCGGCGGCCTCTCGGGGCCCGGCGGCGGCTGTTTCCCCGCAGTCAGCTCATCCCCGGCCGCGTCCCCCTCGCGCGCCTCCACCGCGGCGCGGCCGACGCAGAGCGGGCCCCCGCGGGCGGGGACGTGCGGGCCGGGCCGTGTGCGCGCCGCCAGCCAGTCAGGAAGGGCCCGGGGCCATCCCGCGCGGCCCGCCGCTCCCGCCTCCCGCCTCCCGCCGCCCCGTGTGGCCGGGCGCCGCGGCCGCCTGTCCCGCCGCGCTCCCTGGGCCGGGCAGCTGTCGCCTCCCGCCGCCGCCGCCGCCGCCCCTCCTCCTGGCGGAGAGCGGCTCGGGAGAGAAGCCGGGGCCTCCGCCCCCTCGGCGGGCCTGGCGGGCGGGCGCAGCACGTGCTGGCCTCGGGGGTCGGGCGCGCTCCCCCCTCCCCGGCCCAGGCAGCGCCGGGTACAAAGGAGCAGCCCGCGCAGGGCCCCGCGCGATATAAATTAATAAATGCAGCGCCCAAGCCGGAGAGCGCCTGATCGCCGATCCGCCTGCAGCAAGTTTGCTCAACTCGAGAGGCTGTAACCGGAGCCCGGGGAAGGGGGTGGGGCGCTGAGGCCCCCGCTCCCTAAAGCCTGGGGGAAGAGGTTAGGGAAGCTAGGCGTTCAAGCCCGTTGGCCGCTCCGGCAGCCCCATCATTCCACCCCCCCACCCCCCCACCCCCGCCCCTGGCCTTGACGGAAAATGTTTTACCACGTCTGCCGCTTTGTCATTTGTCAACATGCACTACAGCTGTTTTCTAAAATCATACTTGTGAGAAAAAAAATAATAAAGGCAACATTCATGCTAGTGTAGAAAGGGGTCTTTGTTCACACACCAATTAATTTGCTAATATCGCTTTTGAGGGATTATTTACTATTTCAGGCTATATTTGGCATATTTTACCAAAACTGCAGGGTTAGGTTTTTTTCTTTTCTTTCCTCCTTTTTTTTTTTTTTTTTTTTTTTTAAGTGCTGGGGTTCTTACTGCGATGGTTTTAAAAAGAAGTTATGTGTGGGGTGTTTAACTTGTTTACAAGATGAATGCTAGCTTACTTGGAGGTTTTCAGTACACGTTAAAGCTACATATTTAATTAATAGATCCTTAGACCAACTGAAAAAATAACGATCATGCTTAATGCAAGGATACTTTAGATTCTTTCATGATAACGCACTGAAGTAAAGGTTATGAATGTCACTAAAGGGCCAAACTAACTTAATGCAAATGAACACTGGAATTCACTAATACCGAGAAGAAGGGCCAGAGGTTACTGTGGGACTCAGCTTCTCCATAAACATGAAAATTCTCACAAGTGCTCTGTGTTGAGTTATTTATCCCTTTCCTTATTTATTTTTGGCCTACTTTAAAATTTCTTTTCTCAAAAGAGCTATTTTGAGGATATGAGGTACTGAAGAAGTATTGAGGTACTGACTAGGGCAGTGAAAAGACTAGGGTAAGAGGCCTTTGGAATGTGAACAGCTTTTTATTATGGGCCCTAGTTGCTCAGTTGGAAGCAGTATAATACAGTTTCTCATGCTCATAGCGTACAGCAAGAGGCATTCTTTCTGTAGTCACTGATTTTTTTTTAAATCTAATTTTCCTCACTCTAAGTATAATTTCTCTTTTAGTCTCTACAATATAAGCCATCCTGAAATATTTAAGAGTATAGGATCACCCTTTCTCTTGGGTCAACAGAAAATGTATTTTCTTGTCAGTCCCCTCGAGTAACCATAGGTCAAAAACAAAGACACCAGAATGGATGAATGGATAAAGAAAATGTGGTATGTACCTACAATGAAATATTTGGACCTTAAAAAAAAAAGAAACATTTGGACTTAAAAAAGGAAATCCTGTCATATGTTACAACATGAATGAATCTTGAGGGCATTATGCTAAAGTGAAACAGGTCAGTCACAAAAAGACAAATACTGCATTATTCTACTCACATCAGGTAGTCAAACTCTTAGAAACAGAAAGAATGGTAAGTGGTTTCCAAGGGCTGGGGGTAGGAGGAAATAGAGAGTTGTTCAAGGAGTGGAGTTTCAGTTTTGCAAGATGAAGAAGTTCTAGAGATAAGATGCATATAGTAAACACTATGGTAATGTATGCTTAAAAATGGTGAAGATGGCAAATTTTATGTTCTATGTTTTTACAACCATATGAAAAGGGGGGAGGGGGACTGGCAACTGGCAGGAAGAGAGACAGTATTCATTCTCTCCTCTGATATTGAGTAAGTGAGCCAGGCTGTGCTAGGCAGGCATGGGAGATACTAAGGTAAGATTCAAGTGTTACCCTTGAGAAACTAAGTCTATAATTAATGGTCACTATATTGCGAATATTAACCACCCAATCCTTTGAAAACATACTGGTTCCTTAAATAATGATATTACAGGCTCACACATTCAGTAACAGAGGTAGGTACAAAGTACAAGGATAAAGTTCAGTGAACATTAAGAAAAGATCCGTGCCTGTGTGCCATCAGAGAGAAGTTCATAGAAGAAGTAAACATCTTCTTGGGTCTTAAGGATGGGGAGGAATTGCTAGATATGGAAGAAGAGAAAGGAGGTAAAGGGAAAGAGTTTTAAAAAGAATGGACAGACATCCTATGCAAATCACATGTGAAGGTATAGAGACATGAAAGATCATGGCTTGTTTAGGGAACAGCAAGAGCTAAATTATTGGTGTGCAAATTCCTTTACCACAGCAAGCAAAAAAGAGAGTGAGTTCCAAAGAGAAGATTTCCAAAGTTAGGCCTGATGCTTCTCAATTATGGGTCAGGAATCCCTCTGTATATACAACAGAGCTCAGCTAGATGCTCACCAAACCCATCTCTTCCAGGACCTGGGGCTAAACTACATTTTGCAAAGTGTTTACATGTAGGTAAGGCCTTATGATTAGGTTTGGGCAGTAGAATATAATCCCTGATAGGCAGTTAAGAAAAGTATGCCTTTTTTCATACACAAATCCACTTAGATACAGAAATTGCACCATGTGACAATAAATTGAAAGTGAACAAAGGAGAAGGCCTTTTACTTCTCTTTTATCCCTCTCTCTACTCATTGGATGAAGCGAGGTCAATGTTGAAGCAAATTGTTGGTCTGCTGCATGGAGGAAGCTTGGGTCCCCGAATGAGTGGTTATAGCAGAGCTGCCTCACAGCAGGCATTGTACTGAGACATGAGTGAGAAAATAGATCCTCATTGAGTTAAGCCAGACATTTTGGTTGGTCAGTTATTACAGCAGCTAGTGTTACTTATCTTGGCTAATACAAAATCACAGATGGTCCACTTCCCGATATCTTAAAGATTCTCTCCAGAATTATCTTATGACTACTTTTTATGGTTATTTTCCTTTTATTGACAATGTTTCCTGGTTTATATATTTGTAGTTCCCCTCAGTAGCATTTATTTAAAAATTTACTTTTACCAGGGTGTAACAAATTACACAAATTATGTCTTCCAATCTCAAAGTCACTGAGGAACACACAATCAAGCACCTCCAGCCCAAACAATGTATTTTCCTATTTTCACAGCTGAAATGCCACCATTTTATATTCATTCTAACAGATGTTCTCATTCCCAGATAAAATGTAGCCACATATGAGCATAAGGTGTGTGTGAGGTAATTCAGTGAGTTATTACTGATCCCCAGATCACGAATATTAATATACCAGCCTTTGAAAAATATGCTGATTCCTTAATGACTAGAGAAGAAGCAAATGTTAGTACTAAAGGTAGGTCTGAAGAACTTGGGTTGGCATAAGATTTTTTCCAACCTGAGGAGGTTGGGGAGAAAGATGCCTAGAGAGGTCTAAACATCACCTCTTCCCATCTCAAAGTCAATCAGACCTATGTTATTAGCATCTAATATTAGACTTTCAAGTTATTTTCAGTAAAAAGAGAGGATTTATAAAATTTAAAGACCAACATTTTAAGACCTTTATCTAGAGCAAGGATCTCCAAAATGGGGTGCTGAAAGCAACCCTTGAAATTTTAGAATAAAGTATTTGCATTTCTATGTACAAACACACATATTTTTTTACCAAAAAAGAGGGAAAGAAATTAAGCTTTACTCATATTGAATGTGAGGACTGGTGCCAGCATCCCCACTTACTCCATAAGTGGGCAAGCACCTAGAAAAGGGTGGGAGCACAGCAGCACATGATAGGGGAGGGAAGGCATTCTCCTTTGTTCACTTTCAATATATTGCCACATGGTGCAATTTCTGTATCTAAGTGAATTTGTGTATGATGTTTAAGAAAACTAACTGTTACAGCATGAACCAATGGAGATAGTGATCATAATGCAAGAACAGGCAAACACAATTGGCTGAGCTGACATTTCTAATGCCCTTTGGAAGCTACACTGCAAAGTAAAAAACTAATGACTAATCAGATCTGACAAGATGGCCATAATCATTGAAATTAGAAAGAATATTGCTTTAAATATGAATTTACATCTACTTTTGCTTTACCCTGTGTATCATAGTTAATAGGTGATGATGTTCTGAACTGATTAAAATTAGCTAGCCTTTTAAGAAGTAGGCATCCAAACATGAAGGCAAAACTCCACAATACCCCCAGTATGTTTAGTAATGTATTATTTAAGTCAGTACTTTAAAGAAAATTCATATATTATAAATGCTAAAAAGCCTCTTCTGAGTTTTCTAACAATGAAAGTCAAAAAAACAACATACGTGGGCAGCCCCGGTGGTTCAGCGGTTTGGTGCCTGTCTTCGGCCTAGGGCATGATCCTGGAGACCCAGGATCGAGTCCCACGTCGGGCTCCCTGCATGGAGCCTGCTTCTCCCTCTCCCTGCCTCTCTCTCTCTCTCTCTCTCTCTCTCTCTCTCTGTGTCTTTCATGACTAAATAAATAAAATCTTAAAAAAAAAAGCAACATACGATTAGGAATATAGTTTCCTTCTTGCCAAGATGAAAATGTCAGAAATTAAACATGGAACACAAATGGAAAAAAACTGCACTCCTCTGACAGTGACTACCTTGAGAATACGCTTGTAAAACACTGCTAAAGACCCTAAGACACAAGTACTAAGTTTACCATAAAGTTAAATGGAATGCACAGACGTTTTTAATACATCTCACGTTATGGTAGGTAGATTCTGTTACATTAGATAGATTCTAGTTCAGTGTGGTATTTACTAGACTATGTTTCAATAATGAAATGCATTTTAAAATGACATTTTTTGTAAGCCACTAAAGGAAAGCTATAGTAGAGAAGAAAGCATTCTCTGCTACTTCCTTAAATGGTATTTTAAGTAATAATTGAATTTTTAAAAATAAAGCCTAGTTGTGCAAAACTTATGTAAGTGTAATCACTGATGGACTAGTTGTTTTGACTAAAAACTTTTTTTATAAAGAAAAAGTAAATAAAAGGGAAGATTCCAAGCTAAGATTACAGTTGAGAGCAGCCACATGAAATTCGTTCATGGTACATCTTACAGGCAGTTATTCTAGCAGAGAAGTTGGGGCCAAAGACATAGCACTATAAGATGTTAACAATGCAGTTAATTCAGTGCAAAAAAGACTTGTGTAGAGTTTTTAAAAAATTTCTTCATTGTGAAATATAACACACATACACAGAGAAGTGCCTAAAACCCAAGTTAATAATTATAAAATAAACATTCCTAAACATCCCCCGAATCAGAAAAGAGGGTATTTTCAGCATTCATGCAAGGGTGTAGGCGCGTGCTCACACACACACACACATGCACACACACCCCGGGTGCCTGTCCTCAGTTACAGTCCTCTTTTTTTCTTAGAGATAATCATGAGCCTGACTTTGATGACTATTTCTTTTTCTATATGATTGTACTATCTGTGCATTCCTAAGCAAACATTTTTGTTTTGCTTCTTGTGAACTTTTTATAAATGGCATCACACTATATATACTCTTTCGTGTATTGGTTCTTATGGTCATCATCATTTGTCATATTCATGTGAATGTAGCCGTGGTTGGTTCCTCTTTTTTGTTTTTATTGCTGAATAGCATTCAGTGGATATATACAAAACCATTTACTTATCCATCTAATTATAGATGCACATGTAGATTATTTGTAGCTTAGCCTATTACAAACAAAGCCTCGAGGACCATTCTCATCAAATATATCATACTTGGGGTATGCTAGGTCACAGGGTATGTGTATGTCCAACTTTGGTAGATAATACCCAACTGACTTTAAAAGTAATTGCAATTACTACACTCCCCTAACAGCAGGGCATAACTCCTCTTCCCTTAATCCTTTACATATGTAAGTATATTCACTATATGCTAGATATTATATTAAGTACTTTACTAATTTACTATTTAGTTTTCATAATGACCTTGTTGAGTAGGTTCTATTACCATCCTAATTTATGGGAGAGAAAATTGAGGCACAGGGAGGCTAAGTAACTTGCCCATGGTTACACAAGCAATGAATAGAGGAGTTGGGATTCCAATTTAGTAGACTGGCTCCAGAGTCTATGCTCTTACCCACTGTACTATGTCGATGTTTGAAAATATTTCCTTCATTATGTAATTTTTGTGATAGAAGATTGCATGTAACCTATAAAACTCATAGAATTTTTTTAACCCAGTTAAACATTTTCCAAATAAAATTTCCACTCAGTTTGAAGCCATTTGTTAAAAATATGAACATTTACAATAGCTTCTCATTGGAGTATAGAAACAAATGAGTAACAAGCAAATTGGAAATGTATTCATTAGATATTAACCAAAATCTTTGCATAACAAGTGGGACTGAAAAATTATTGTAAGTTAGTAACGCATCTAAGGAAACAATTCTTCCATTTAAATCCATGTATCTTGGGGATCCCTGGGTGGCTCAGTGGTTTGGCCCCTGCCTTCCGCCCAGGGTGCAATCCTGGAGTCCCGGGATCAAGTCCCACATCGGGCTCCCTGCATGGAGTCTGCTTCTCCCTCTGCCTGTGTCTCTGCCTTTCTCTCTGTCTCTCATGAATAAATAAATAAAATCTTTAAAAAATAAAAATAAAAATAAATGAAAGTAATCCTAGATAAAATTCTTCTGTAGGGTAAATAATCATCGTTTTAATACCAAAGGTAAATACATCCTATTTATCTTTTAAATACAGATTTTTCAAAAATGTTTCAAAACAGGCATATTTATAACATTTGTTCTTAAAAATTCTTTAATAATTATATTCTAAAATTCCAGTTGGGTACCACTAATATTGAGTCGCCTTGGCAAGCCCAATGAACTCTTCAAATAGTTATAGTAAAGTGGCAGGCTATATAGGAGACAGAATTTGCAACCTTAGCATTGCTACACCATTGTGTGAATTGCTGAGGTTGGTTAGATGGCAGGAAGCTGAGAAGGTCAGACTTACTTGTAGTCTGTTTCCCCCATCACAATAGAAGCTCCATGAGTTCAGGGTCATTGGTTAGTTCAAGGCTGGATAGAACTTCTTTGTACTTTTATAATTTTACAATATTACAATGAATATTTCCTGAATGAATTATTTATGTCTCAGGTAGTATGAAAAATTTTATCATTAACAAATTCTTCATGGAGTCCACTAACTGATATATAAATACAGGACACATAAGACACATTATATACATACATACATACACACACACAATGTTTATCATACATTATGGAAAGAAAACTCTTCTCCCCACATACAAAGCACTGCATTTTTAGTTATTTTACTTGTCATATTAAATACTAGCCCATGTGACAATTAATTGAAATAGTTAATTCAATATGAGTTTAATCACTAAGAAATACAAAACCAACAGGACTAGAACATTTGTCTTTGACTTCCCTTTCTGCTCTTTTTTTTTTTTTAGTAAATAATGCAGACAGTCTATTATACTGTATATCTAAGAATAGAAAATGAAAGTGTAGCACATTAATGGGTGTCATACTGATAAGTATGTGAGTAAAGTGGAAATACGTAATGCTGTAAAGATCAAAAGAATATACGTGTAAAACTCAAAATATTTATTTTTAAAAACTAATCCCTAAAACTGAAAAAAATTGAAAAAATAGCTGGATATCAAATTTTTGTACAACACCTAGAAATGATTTATTTCCAGTGACTTTATTTATTTTTTTAAAAAATATTTTATTTATTTATTCATGAGAGACATAGAGAGACAGAGACACAGGCAGAAAGAAAGCAGGCTCCATGCAGGGAGTCCGATGTGGGACTCAATCCTGGGACTCCAGGATTATGCCCTGGGCTGAAGGGAGGCGCTAAACCACTGAGCTACCCAGGCGTCCCTCCAGTGACTTTAGGACACAGTTCAGAACACTGCAACAACAAAAAGAACTAAAAGGACTTTTTCAACTTCATTCAGTCACATTATTGGCAGTATTATTATTGGTTTTATTTGAAATTATTTTCCTTATAATGTAGGACAAACACATTTTTTTTTACAAACACATTTTTGAATTAATAACATTAAGAATCAAGAATTTCAATATAAGAAAAAAAGATCTAATTAGGAAATCAAAGAACAAAATAAAACTGTAATATTAAATAAAATTGAAAATTATTTTTAAAAATGCATTTTTGTCTAGGTGTATAGACTGGAATGGCTAGAAACATTGCCAACCCAGTACAAAAGAACATTCCTAGTACCTAGAATCTGGGCTTTAATATCATTCTTCACTTCAATGAATTGGCCTCCTTGAAGAAACGGCTGTTATCAGGTCTGGGGCAGGAGAAATACAAGGTGAACTAGGGAGATCTAAAACCAGAAACGAAGGGGGTTTTTGAAGATTAATGGGATCCTATTAAAAGAACACAGAAGCCAGCTTAAAGAGACTCCTACTGGCCTCATGGAAGGATCAGTCATCATACTATTATTTATGGGATGAACAGACATTATGTGTCTCCTAGTTTCATATAAAGTATGATATACTGTAGCCAAAAATGTTCAACTTAATCTAACTTTGAGTCTATCTTCTAGTTTCTCAGAAATACAAGTAATCCACAACCTAAATCAGTGGTTCTTGAACTGTAGTGAAAATCCAATACCCTTATAAATTAAAAGTACATTATCTTAAAAAATAAAATTTATATTCAAAAAAGGCATTTTTAATTTTTAAATATTCATATAGTCAAATATAACTTTCTTTTTTTTTTTTAATTTTTATTTATTTGTGATAGTCACAGAGAGAGAGAGAGGCAGAGACACAGGCAGAGGGAGAAGCAGGCTCCATGCACCGGGAGCCCAATGTGGGATTCAATCCCGGGTCTCCAGGATCGCGCCCTGGGCCAAAGACAGGCGCTAAACCGCTGCGCCACCCAGGGATCCCCACTATCTTTCTTTATAAAACTTTCAGTTTTCCTGTTAATGAAATTTTTCCAGGCCCTAAGTTAGACATATAGTCTCCTAAATTTTCTTCAGTTTTATTTCTCTAAAAGTTAATTTATAATTAAAAAAATTTAAATCCATCTATGCTTCATTTTTAATAGGCTGTTATTTCCTTCCATCTGAATAAACCAGTTGTTTTAGTACTACTGAGTAAATAAACTACTGTTCTCACATATATGAAATACCACTATTACCACACACACATATATTGGGAACTACTTCTGAACTTTTATTCTGATCCCCTGATCTATTTCTATAGTATAATACTAATTTGACTACAGTGACTTTATAGTATGTCTTATTTTCTGTTAAGGAAATTCTCTGTTACTCTTCTTTTTCATTCTATTATTTGTAGTGGTGCTCTTTGTCCCTACTCCCAGCTCTGTTTTTCCACTAATCTCTTAGTTTTCTATGTATTCACGAATGGAAAAACTAACGACTAATGTAAAGATAGGGAAAATCATTTCATCTTTATTTTTCCATGTCTATACCAATTATTTTATTATCTTCTTTAATTGCATTCACTAGGATTTTCAAAAACGACATTGAGTAATAATGATTACGGAAGGAACACCTATCTGTTCCTGTTTTCAATGAAAACATCTTCAATATTTTACTGCCTACTGAAAAATCAAGAGCAAATGTTATTCTAAACAATTTTTATCATATTTCTATGCCCATTCTGGTTTTGTTCTTTCTTTTTGGGAATGATTGTTGAATTTTATCAACTTCTATTTCATAATCTATGGTTATGATCCCTTTTTTCCTCCCTCAATGTGTTGATAAAAGAAATTCTGTTTTAGCTTGATATTGGAATCATCTTTACTTTCCTGGAAAAGAATGTGCACTTTTTCAATAGCATATTATTACTTTGATATTCTGCTAGATTCATTTGCTAGTATTTCATTTACAATTTTTACAACTATATTCCTCAGTGAGATTTGTCCATGGCTTTCTTTTCTGTACTTAACAGGTTAATACTAAATTTATGACTATGAATTGAGAGTATCTGGAACAATAACAGCAGTTTTATTTGGTATTCCTTTTTCTTTCTTTTTCCTTTTTTAAAACAGAGGTATAATTTACATATAGTAACATTTCCCCCCGCCCCCCACCTTTTTAAGCTAGCTAGAACTCAGTTGTGGAACTATATGGTCTTGATTATTTTTTAAAAATTTGTTTTACCACCTGTTAAATTTCATATATGTTCATTTGTATATTAAAATTGCCTTTTTCTTGGGCAGTTTTAATAATTTTTTTTCATTAGGAAATCCTCTTATACAAGATTTTCAAATATGCTGTCACAGAGCTGCATGTAATTATTTTAATCTTCTGTATCTATATTTTTCTAATCTTGTATATTTTTCTTTCTCTTTTTTAATTCACACTATGAGAATTTAAGTACAAAATTTCTGTGTTTAGTCTTTCTTCTTCAATAATGAAAGTACTCTGAATAAATCTTTTACTTTGCCCCAAATTTTTGAAAGAAGAGTTTTCAACTTTCTTTGATCTCCTCTTTGCTCCAAGAACAATCTTAATTATGTTTTATAATTTCCAGTTAATTAAGTTTTTTTTTTAAAGTAGGCTCCATGCCCAGTGTGGAGTTCAAAATAGGGCTTGAACTCATGACCCTGAGATCAAGACTTGAGCTGAGATAAAAAATCAGACACTTAACCAACTGAGTCACCCAGGCGCCCCCTAGTAATTAAGATTTGACACTCTATTATTACTTGTTTCTACTTGATTGGCTTTTAGATCAGAGAATATGGTCTATAAAATCTCTACTTTCCTGACTTTAAAGTTTCTTTTGTGACCAACTACATAACCAATTTTTAATAAGTGTCCTAAATCATACAAAGGAAACATATATTCTGTAATCAAAAAATGTAAAAATACATTTACATTACAAAAAATCTGAGTTTATTGATTATATTATTCATAAGCCTACTATTATTCACTAGCCTACTAGTTTTTGCCTATTGGCTCTGTTACTAAAAAACAAATATTAAAATCTTCCACAAATAGTATTCTTGTCAAGTTTGCCTTGCATTTCTCATTCTTTTCATATTGTATCAAGTGCCAGCAAGGATGTGGAGCTCAGAAATTCTTATATAGTGGTAATAAGAATGTAAATTGGCATGCCTACTTTGAAAAACACTATTATTATTTACAACTAAAGATATGCATAGCTGTGAACATCAATTCCAATTGTCGCATCAATATTCCCACTAGCACCAGGAACAACATGTACTAGAATGTTCACTACTGCACTAACTGTAGTATGAAGAAAGTGTAAGCAAGCCAAACATCTATTAATCACAAAGTTAATAAGTTAATTATAATATAGCCATAATAGTTTCTATACAGCAGTAAAAAGGAATAAATTATAGCTACATGCAACATCATGAATAAATCTTAGGAATGTAAGAATTTTGAATAACGAAAAGACACGAATAAACAGCAAGATTTCATTCATGTAACGTTCAAAAATATTCAAAACTAAGCAATATATTAGGGGCACGTATATGTGTTTATATTGGTAAAACTATAAAGAAAAAGACATGGAACAAAAACATAAAATTCAGGATAGGGTGGGATGCAGACATAGCATTGGACCAAAGGCACATGACAATTTCAAAGGTAACAGTAATGTACTTTTTCTAAAACTTAATCATGTGTACAAATATCAATTTACTTTATTATTTATATCTTACAATTCATAAATATATGTGATTTCTCAATACTCAATAAAAACAATAAAAAAACCTGATGAGCAAATTGCTGTTACAACTTTTGTGAAAAATTATCATTAATGGCTATTCCAGCAATAATAGTAAGGAGGGGGTTCTTTCACTCATTCACTATTTATTGAGCACCTACTATGTGCTATCACTGTTCAGCACTGGGTGAACAAAACAGACAAAAAGTCTTACTTTGTTGGAGCCTGCCAGAATCAAACTACCTACTGCTATTTTCTATGAAGCAAGAAAAGCCATCTCTTTCGCTAGTAACTTGCTCAGATTTTAAGGTGAATGTTTCACAGTGACATTCTCTATAACAATTAAAAATCTTATGTATATCATTCCTCTGATTAAAAAGTAGATCTTATCTTAGCCTTCGAAAATTCTGTTATAAATGTTTTTAACTAAAATCATTCTTTTCTTACATATCCCTCATCAAGTTTGTAGTCATCACGTCCAGTAAGGGTTTTTGAGCAGCTGCATATCTTCTAATAGATTCTTTCATCTTGGAAACGGCCAATCTTAATTGCAGCTTGTCAAGAAAAGCCAATAAATACATATTAAATACATTTAAGTATTCACAATCCATATTTTTTATGGCTTTTGGTTAGAAGTCTTAGATTTATCTACTTCTGCAGTAACCCTTGCAGGGACCAATACGGATTGTGTATTTTGGTCTCTCCTTTTTTTTCTTAGATTTTTATTTATTTATTCATGAGAGACACAGAGAGAGAGAGGCAGAGACACAGGCAGAGGGAGAAGTAGGCTCCATTCAGGGAGCCTGACGTGGGACTCCAGGATCACACCCTGGGCTGAAGGTGGTGCTAAACCTCTGAGCCACCTGGGCTGCGCTATTTTGGTCTCTTCACTTAGGGTCATAGAATGTACGGATACTTACGGACAATCTCTCTAGTGAAACCAATAATGTTCAAGCATAATGAAAAGATAATTTGTTATTCCATGTAATTCTACATAATTACAAAAAAGAAATTTGTGTTCATTCAACAGTGCCAAAAAAGAATACAGTAAATGATGCATCTCATGCCTAATTTGACCTAACACTTTAACAGCAAGTTGATGACACCTCTTTTAAGTGGAGTCCAGACAAGACTCAATTCATCACGTGTGAATTTATCTAAACTCATCACGAGACTACATTTATTTTCAGCCAGTACCAACCAATCCTCTTAGGTATTTCTTTTTTTTTTTTTTTAAGATTTTATTTATTTATTCATGAGAGACAGAGAGAGAGAGAGGCAGAGACACAGACAGAGGAAGAAGCAGGCTCCATGCAGTGAGCCTGATGTGGGACTCGATCCCGGGTCCCCAGAATCACACTCTGGGCCAAAGGCAGCACTAAACCACTGAGCCACCTGGGCTGCCCATCCTCTTAGGTATTTTTATTTTATTTTATTTTTTTTATTTTATGATAGTCACAGAGAGAGAGAGAGAGAGGCAGAGACATAGGCAGAGGGAGAAGCAGGCTCCATGCACCGGAAGCCTGATGTGGGATTCGATCCTGGGTCTCCAGGATTGCGCCCTGGGCCAAAGGCAGGCGCCAAACAGCTGCGCCACCCAGGGATCCCCCTCTTAGGTATTTCTAAGCTATTTTATACACAAATAATTCTTACATGTGAAAAGACTAATAAATTGCCTCTAGTACTAAATTATGAAGATATTTATAACATTTATATAGATAATGTCCTTTATTTAAAATAAAGTCTTCCTGACCAATGATTTAAATTGCACCTGCCTAGTTTGTAGTTTTTACTCATTTTTTTATATGAACAAGTTTCAATAAAACTCAAAACTAAATATGTCTGTGTTATATAGGCAGAGGATGGAAAGTGAACTCTTTTTCTTTTAAAGGGTTGTATTAAAGCCAGATTACTTTTTGGATTCTATATAAAGAAACATAATGGCTACATAAACCATATAGAAATATTACTATATCTGTCTACAAATAACAAGCTAGGTCCTGAAAAGTTTAGAGACTGTCCCTAAACCAACAACTGGGAGAACGAAGGCTCTTATCTAGATTCACTTTTCCAAATTTTGCATTCTTTTCACCACACCTATTACCTCTTTTAGTTGGAGTGAGTGGCTTTCAGTATTAGGGGAAAAAAAAGTACCATCAAGAGGAGAAATACTCTAAGATAGTCTAAGAAGTTTAGAAAAGACACAGATTATCAGAATTCTATTATGGATAGCTTTCACCTTTTCAATCAAACTCTGAGTGTCCACTGCATCCCAGGCACATGGGAAACAAAAATGAACAATAAAGGTCCCTGTTCTAAATAAAGCAGCACACAGTATAACAGAGACATAATCAGGGACAATTACAATAAAATATTATAAATGCAAGAACATGGACAGACATGGGATGTTGTTACCTATGCAAGGAAGAAGAAGGGCAGCAGCTTTGAGTGGCCAAAGAGTCATAAAAGATTTCATCTGGGGCAGCCTGGGTGGCTCAGCGGTTTAGCACCGCCTTCAGCGGGGGCATGACCCTGGAGACCCGGGATTGAGTCCCACTTCAGGCTCCCTGCATGGAGCCTGCTTCTCCTCTCCCTCTGCCTGTGTCTCTCCCTCTCTCTCTCTGTGTCTCAGGACGCCTGGGTGGCTCAGTGGTTGAGCATCTGCCTTTGACTCAGGGCGTGATCCTGGAGTCCCTGATCGAGTCCTGCATCGGGCTTTCTGTGTGGCGCCTGCTTCTTCCTCTGCCTGTGTCTTGTGTCTCTATGAATAAATTACAAAAAAAAATCTTAAAAAAAAAAAAAGGATTTCATGTAATCAACAGACATCAGGCTGAAGATGATAAATAAAACAGACCAGATCAAAGGTCTCCTTCACCTTGCCTTAAAAAGACACTATCAACAAACAAGCAAATAAATGAGGTCATCACATGTACTAATAAGTGCTTTGCTGGGAATGAAACAAATATACAGAGAAGATTGGGTGACTGGTACACTGAAAAGTCCAAGGAAGAACTCCATGAGAAAATGAGGACAGGAGACGTCACGGGTGTACAGCACTGCCAATAGTTACTGCTTAGTCTTTGGGGGGCAAAATTAGTACATTCTTTAAAACTAAGCACCTTTAGGGGGCCCTGGGTGGCTCAGTCCGTCAAGCCGACGCCTTTGGCTCAGGTCACGATATCGGGGTCCTGGGATTGAGCCCCTCATGGGGCTCCCTGTTCATCAGTGAGTCTGCTTCTCCCTCCCCCTTCGCCCCCTGCTCGTTTTGTCTCTCTCAAATAAAGAAAGAAAATCTAAACGCACACACACACACACACACACACACAAACCCTGAGCACCTTTCTATTCTACACAACATTTACTTTCAAGGTAATGGTGTAATTTCTCCAAAACTCAAAATTTCCTGATTCAAGTTTCATCCTTCCCCGGTTTAAAAAAATAAAGACGAAAAAAAATAAATAAATAAAGACGAGGGCAGCCCGGGTTAGCGCCGCCTTCAGCCCAGGTCATGACCCCGGGGTGGAGTCCCACGTCGGGCTCCCTGCATAGAGCCTGCTTCTCCCTCTGTGTATCTGCCTCTCTCTCTGTGAGTCTCTCATGAATAAATAAATAAGATCATAAATAAATAAATAAATAAATAAATAAATAAATAAATAAATAAATAAATAAAAACCCTTTTCCTTACAATGAGCAAGAGGGGCTGTCAGCAGAGGCTGGCCTGGGCCGATAGCTGCGAGACTCTGAGGGCCGAGGGCTGTCGTCACCCGGAAGCGCACCGTCCGGGGCAAGGAAGGTGCAGCGCAGTCCGCGCTGGTGCAGGTGTGGGTGCGGGTGCCGGTGCGGGTGCGGGGTCCACGCCGCGGGCATCGCCACCCACGCCCTCCGCGCTCCCGGCCTTCTGGGCCTCGGCCTCCGCCTCCCCACCCCCCTGCAGCCTCCCCGCCCCGGAAGTGAAAGCCCCGCAGCCCAAGGGCCCACCGCTATCACTTCCTTCTGACTCTCGTACCCATGAGCCTCTGCGCTAGTCCTCGCAGACGCCGCGGCACGTGGCATGAGGTGTGACGTTGGCACGTCATGCGCGAGGCTGAGTTCCGCCAGTGGCCGCCCGGGGGCTGAGGTGAGGCTGCGGGCGCCCCTAGGGAGCCCCTGGGCGGCGTGGCCGGTACTGCGGTGGTGAGGACGTGTCCAAGGCCCCGGGTGGGGGGCGGGCCCCGAGGGGCAGACTTGGCATCAACTCCAGCTCCCGCCGCAGCCTCGGCCGCGCTGAGAACGCTGGGCCCCGAGACGCTACTGTCAGCCGGCGAGCTGCACTCCTGCATCGGATTGGAGATGCTCTGGCCCTGGCGGTTTGGGATTTTTGCCCGTGGAGAAGAGCAAATGGTGCAGAAAGTGGCCGACTTATTGGTGATGAAAAGGAAGGCCCGTGAGACAAGGTCCCGTCATAAGGGATGATGGTTTTCGGAAGCCCCAGGAAAAGTACCTGGGAGCAGAAAAAGGTGATCCTAAAAGGTAACGTTTTTTAAATTTGTGTCAAGCTCGTATCCCTTCCTGTTCCAAAGTTTCTTCACCCTCAAGCTCTCTCTTCCGAAGGATCAGGTTTCTGTTAAAAATCACAGCAGTAGGGGGCAGCCCGGGTGGCGCAGTGGTTTAGCGCCGCCTTCAGCCCAGGGCGTGACCCTGGAAACCGGGGATCGAGACCCTGCGTGGAGCCTGCTTCTCTCTCTCTCTCTCTCTCTCTTTATTCTCTCATGAATAAATAAAATCTTAAAAAAAAAAAATCACAGCAGTAGGGGCGTCTGGGTGGCTCCGAGGTTAAGAGTCTGCCTTCCCTCAGATCAGGATCCCAGCCCCTCGTGGAGCTCCCTGCTCCGGAGTCAGCTTCCCCATCTCCCTCTGCCCCCCTCCCCCTCCCCCTCCCCACCAGCACGCCTGTGCTCTCCTTCTTTCAAATAAATTAATTGTTAAAAAAAATCACGCCAGTAATAGTTTTGAAAGATATCAAAAGTAATGTAGCATAATGTGATGTTAATAAGGTGCCCCAGGATTGGAGTTGGAGAGATCTTGGGATTTTAAATTTTTATTTATTTATGATAGTCACAGAGGGAGGGAGAGAGAGGCAGAGACACAGGCAGAGGGAGAAGCAGGCTCCATGCACCGGGAGCCCGACGTGGGACTCGATTCCGGGTCTCCAGGATCGCGCCCTGGGCCAAAGGCAGGCGCCAAACCGCTGCACCACCCAGGGATCCCAGATCTTGGGATTTTAATGCCAGGCTTGATCTGGCTGCCTGTAGGAGCTACAGTCCCTTGGTTCAAATGTATCAATCAGTAAAGTAAAGGAATTGAAACCGAGAACTCCGGAATTTTATTTGACCTTAGCAATTGTCCAACGTTATTACAGATAGCCATTGTATGTTTTTTGTAACTGTGGTTTCTCCAGGAGCAAACCAGATATTAGGGGCACTTAGTCCCCCGGGGGGGCGGGGGGGGGGATCAAGGATATACCTATAGCATATTGGCAAGAAAAAAAAAGAAAAGAAAGAAAAATTATTAGTTAAAGCAAAAATCTCTAAAATTTAGTTTATTAAGCCATTTGGTTTTAAAAATATAACAAATAGGGCATCCTGGGTGGCTCAGCGGTTTAGCACTGCCTTCAGCCCAAGGCCTGACCCTGGAGACCTGGGATCGAGTCCCCCTTCCGGCTCCCTGCATGGAGCCTGCTTCTCCCTCTGCTTATGTCTCTGCCTTTCTCTCTCTGTCTCTCATGAATAAATAAATTTTTAAAAAAATCTTTAAATAAATAAATAAAAATATAACAAATAAATATGATTCAAAATTGGCCCTTCTTGGTTTGCATAAAGAATGCAGTTTCTCCATAAAATTCTTCAATGCTGATTGTGGTGAACAGTAGGAAGACACATATTTAGATCTGCTGGTCCTCGGATTTTGCAACCTTCTTTTGCTATAGGCCAAAGTTTTCTTTTCCCTATGTTGTCTCCTCTTTCTCACTTCCTACTTAGATTTGCATGCTGGCCCTCTGGGGGATTTTCTTTAAAGTCTCCATTACCAAATCTTTTTCAGTTTTCATTCTTTTTGAGTTTTAGAGTATCTGATGCTGTTAATAGCCCATGCTTCTTAACATAGCCTTCATTTTCTTACAAGATAATTTTGTATTTTATTTCTGGCTATTCTCTTTATCTTCTATTCCTTCCTTCTATCCTTCCCCCACATCCCCAAGTCTTGTACTTTATTCATTTTATTGTTAAATTCTGTCATGGCAATCACATCTGAATATTGGCTTAAATAATTATTATTGGCCAGAAACTTTATAAATTTCCAACTCTGATACTGTTCTTTGTCCACAATTTCCCAAATACCTGCTGAACAAAATGATAATAATATAAAATCACCAATTATTGAGTGCTGCTAATCTAAGCACTTAATATACTGAATAGGTATCATTAAGAATTTTTAATGAAGTATTCTCAGATACATGATAAATATACAGTACATATAGTACTAAGTCTTGATACACACTGTATATGCACTTGTGTCAGAGGCTACTATATTCACTATGCATTTGTGTATCTTTTAATGCTATTATGAATACTATCATTTTGGGGAAAGGAGTTCATAGTTATGAATGATAATAAAGTAAGACATGAATTATCAAGTCTTGAATAATGCTCTGCATCTCTACCATGTGGAAAGCCAATACTTGTATTATTAGAATAGCAGTTCTCAAAGTTTTTGGTCCCAAGACCTGTTTTTACTCTTACTAATTTTTGAAGATCTCAAATACTTTTGTTTGTGTGATTTGTATCTATTGATAATAACTTAGTAGAAATTAATACTTAGAAGCTTATAAGATCTTCATTAATCCATATGGTAGGCAATCTTTAAGATGGCCCCTAGTAATTCCTATCTTGTGGTGTTCCTGCCCTTGTGTAATTCCCTTCCTTTGAGTGTGGGCTGGACGAATGGACTTTTTTTTTTTTAACAAAGAACACAGCTAATATAATGGGATGCCACTTTGAAGATTAGGTTACAGAAAGACTGTGGCTTCTGTCTTGATTGTCCTCTCTCTCTGTTTCTTTCTCTGAAGGAAGCCAGCTGCCATGTTGTGACTTTCTATGGAGAGACCCAAATGGCAAGGAACTGATGTCTCTGGCCAATAGCATTGTAGAACTGGGTCCTGTTGACAGCCATGTATGTGTGCTGAGAAGCCAGTCCTACCCCAGTCAAGCCTTAAGATGCCTGCAACTCTGCACACACCTTGAATATAGCTTTGTGAGAGATCCTGACACAGAGGAACCTGAAGAACCTACATCTGGATTCCCGACCCACAGACATGGTGAGATAATAAATAAATACTGTTAAGCCGCTAAATTTTGGCATAACTGGTGACACAATATACAGCTAATACAACTCATTTAAAAATAGTAACAATCTTTTCTATGAAAAATAACTATTTTTCAAACTAAAACGAGTAGTGCGATGAGTGATACTGTTTTCATTTTTGCACATCTCTCTAATGTTTAGTTTCATAGAAAACATCTGGTTTCTCATATCTGCTTCTGAATTTAATCTGTTGCAGTCCATCATTTTGGTTGAAATATATGAAGAAAATCCAGCTTTAGACATAGATACATAGTTTGTAAAAGTAAGGAATATTTTAATACTCTTTCCTAGTGTGCTCCCTTCGGCAGCACATATACTATGTAATACTTTCCTGGTGAGTGTGGATAATCTTCTTTGATCCTATACCAGCTTTCAGTAAGTGGTAGTTTCCCAAATGTCAGTTGCAATATAGAAATCATACTCTGTTGCATTAAAATTTATTGGTCTTTTTTTTTTTAAGATTTTATTTATTCATGAGAGACACAAAGGAACAGAGTAACGCAGAGGGAGAAGCAGGCTCCCTGAGGGATCCTGGTATGGGATTCAATCCCAGGACCCTGGGATCATATCCTGAGCCAAAGGCAGACGCTCAACCACTGAGCCACTCAGGCATCCCCTGTCTTGTACTTTGACTGGATCTTCTACTAATGCATGATTCTGTAGACATCATACACTGATCATTTGGATAATATTGGACCTTTGATTTTTATAAATCTTCCGTTGACATGTTTCATCATGCAACAACCTCCCTGTCCTCCCCGACTCCTCCACCCCTCAAAAAACTGTTAATATTACTACTACTGCTCTTATCAGAAAAAAGTCTTTAAGTTTGCGGAAGCTATAATATTACCTATTATTGCATAGAAAATTACCCAAATTTAGAAACTTAGAACAACAAGTTTATACTGTTTTATAGTTTCTGTAGGTCAGGAATCCAGAGTGGCTTGGCCGGGTGACTCAGGGTCAGGGTCTTTCAAGAGGTTGCAGTCAAGCTGTTGGCTGGGCTGCAGTCATTTTAAGGCACAATTGAGAGACAGTCTACTTCCAAACTCACTCATGTGCATTTGGCAGGCTTCAGAAGTTTTACTTCCAAGTTTACTCACATGGTTGCTTGTAAGCCTGGGTTCCTTGCCAAGTGAACCTTTCCATAGGCTGCTCAAGTGTTCTCAACATGTAGCAGTTGGCTTTCCTCTGTCAGGGCTACCTCATATCCTGGCAGCTTGTCCCAGATGAGTGATGAGAGAGAGAGAGAGAGAGAGAGAATATAAATATAGAAGAGCTCACCTAAGATAGAAGCATAGTCATTTTATAACCTAATCACAATAGGATAGCTCATCACTTCAGCCATATTCTGTTCAGTAGAAATGGTCCAGCCCACAATCAAGGGGTGGGAAACTAAGCATGACTCCTTGAGGAGAACTATATCAAAGCTATGGGGACATAGCTACATAACCACCACAAGTTGGCAACTCATGGTGCCAGATGCAAGTTTTCCCAAATTTTTATTTTTATTTTAAATTTATCATTGGCATAAACACTGTCACTTGTTTTTCTTGAAATGACAGCCTTATTTCTTTCACTTTTGAGAAAATATCTTGCCTAACACTCAACTCTGTATAACCAGTTTCTCTCAGTTGTTCTTTCAAGTGAAAATGATATTCCATGAAAAAAAAAAACACTAATTCATGTCACAGATCAGGACAAGTATACTATTGCTTTTACTTTGAGACAATTATGTATTTCAGTATGCAGCAGAAGGGCTTTATGCATACTTCCTATTAACTCATATACAACATTGAAATGATATATATATAATCATATACATATATGATATATATCTAATTAATCTAATAAGATTAATAATTTTTATTGCTTCATCCAGGATATTCCTAGGCAAAGCTGAATTTGGGTGCAGGATGGAGAACAGATATAGTGCTCAGGACTTTAGACTGGGAAAATCATTATAGGAAGAGACAAATCAGGAAAAGCTTCATGGGGAAAGGTGTGTGTTGAGATTAGCTGGGAATTACATTTCAACTGGCAAGAACAGGAAAGGTGGGAGAGGTAAATAAGCAAATCCAATGGGGCTGGAATGAAATGAGTGTTTACATTCAAGAGGAGAGCAAGGGAAGGCTGTTTGGGAACAAACTGTAGACTAGATCTGGGTACCTGTGGAGGGACCCAGACTGATATCTTCACAAAATAGAGCCCACCTGAATGGACAGTGTGAGGGGAGGAGGCTGCTAGACACCCAGGGGCTTCTCAGGATGATAATCTAGCTAGAAATGGAATAGAAGGCTCCCAACAGGCTTCCATATGAAGCAGTCACCTTTGACTATTTGTTGCTCCTGAGGGCACCAATGCTAGTCACAACCACACAGTTAAGTAAGAGCTCCCCCAATCACTACCCACCCTTGCCCCCCACCACAGCAAAACTCAACCGGGAAAGGGAAGTTTTTTTTTTTTTAATTTTTCTTTATTTATGATAGTCACACAGAGAGAGAGGGAGAGAGGCAGAGACACAGGCAGAGGGAGAAGCAGGCTCCATGCACCGGGAACCCGACGTGGGATTCGATCCCGGGTCTCCAGGATCGCGCCCTGGGCCAAAGGCAGGCGCCAAACCACTGCGCCACCCAGGGATCCCAGGAAAGGGAAGTTTTAAGTGGAACAAGATTGGATGTGTGATTATTACACTGGACTGGACTCTAAGTACTAAAACTTCATTTATTACATGAGCACAAGCACAAAACTTAAAAGATCTACTGGAGATTTCAAGGTAGTGAAGGTAAAGCACCATGAGTTGGAACAAAGTGGCAGTTCAAGTTTGAGGGACAGTGGGAGAAAAAGAGATCAATACTTTTCAGCTTGCACCTGAGTTCTAGTCCTTTAATAAAGTGGTTGTAGTAACTACTGAGCATTTATTTTTGCCAGGCCAAGATTCAGCTAGGGATGTTTTGATGAATGGACGTGTGTGTGTGTGTGTGTGTGTGTGTGTGTGTGTAGAGAAAGATATAGATAGATGGAAATATAGAGAGGGATTTTTGATGAATGGACAAGATTGTGTGTGTGTGTGTAGAGAGAGAGAGAGAGATAGATAAATATCTCTATATATAGATGGATATATAGAGAGGGATGTTTTGATGAATGGACAAGATGTGTGTGTTTGGAGAGAGAGAGAGAGAAAATGGTGTTTTCAGAGTGATTGAACCAGGCTAACCTGGGTTCATGTCCCAGCTCTGCTACTTAAAAAATGTAACAGACACATTGTTAATCTCCTGGACTCTGTTCCCTCATCTATGAAATGGAGGTAAAAAATGCCTACTTCACAGCATTGTTGTAAAGAGTAAATAGTGGGGCATTCAATAAACGGTAGCAATGATTATGATTACCAGCATCTTAGTTGGTATAATGACCTGATGAAAATAGTAGTTGAGAAAAATTTACCAGCCATTAGCATGGAACATAGATGGAAGGTAAATCAAGACTAGGAGCAGGTACAAAACATAGAATCATTGAATAATAAAATGAGGCTGTATTGTAGCTATAGGGATGAAATGGAGGTCAAATATAAGGAATATTTGAGAAGAAAATGAGCAGAAGAGGTAACTGCTGAGATATAATAGGGTAAATAAAGGAGAAGGAAGAGTCAAAGCCTGTTTAAATTGTTTGGATGAGAACATTGTAGAAAAGGGTTTGAAATACATTAGCAGAATGAGCAGCTTGGGTGGATAAGAGTGGTGGGAAGAAAATACTGGTTTTGTTTTGCTACATTTCAAATTTAGATGATGATGGAACTTCCATGGGCAAACATCCTATAGATACTTGGAAAATTATTTATTCATTTATCTAATATTTCTTGAATGCCAACTTGGTGTCAGACACCATGTGAGGCTCTAGTGAGAAAAGTTAGTAGAATTGGAGTTTAAATGGGACATCAGGGCTGGTAGGAAGATTTAGGGGTCTCTAACATAGAGCTGGCCTGTGAAATCATGAATATTAATCAGTTTCCAAATAGTGTCAAAAAGACACAATTTCTAGGAATATTCCCACTTAAGGAGACATAATATTCCCAATTAAGAAATGGATAAACAGGTGAGAACTAAACCAGGAACATAATTATTTTTATATTAAATGCCAGTCATGTATCATTTCTAAATATTTAATTATAAAAAAGCATTTGTATAGTTGGTGTTCATATTTTTAAAACTTTTTATTTTGGAATAAAGATTCACAGGAAGTTGCAAAAATAGTAGAGAAGTCTCATTTACCCTTCTCCCAGTGTCCCCCAACGACTACATTTTACATATCTATAGTGCAATGTGAAAACAAGAAAAGTTACATTGGTATAATCCACTGACATTATTCAGATATCACCAGTTTTACATGTACTCATTTGTGTATGTGTGTGTATAATTTTATGCCATGCTATCATATGTATGGATTCATATAATCTTTCATCATTAAGGATGAAACTCTATTAAGAGTTAACTTTTCTTTTTCCTTCAATTATGTGATATGAAGAGTTCATACCATAGGACTTTGTTAAAGTATTTTTTTTAGCTTATTGATAACTCTTTAATGTTCAAACAGCAAATACAGCAAAAATCGTATAGATTTTTTAAATATCCAGTTAACAAGGTATTTATACATTTTTTATACTGCTGAATATATCGAGTCAGATTCTTCTGAGAACTTTAGCCAGTCATTCACTGTTCCCTAAGTTCTTTATCAGTAAAACATGAGTTATGATTTCTAAAACCCTCCAAATCTACAATTTTAGAATTCTAATTCCTAGTTCACTTGGTCTCTTGATCTGAAGCATAAACTTGTGGTTTAATGTCTTAATTCTTTTTGAGTTAGGGTCAGTCTCTTACCTTATTAGGCCAGTGGCCAGGGCAGCACAGTTAATAACTCTCTAATTGTAAGAAATAATACCCTGTCAGCTGCAAAGATTCTAACATACCTCCTCCAAGTGGCTGCTTCCTCTGAAAGGGCTCACATATTTAGGTAATGGGAAAATAAACTAATAATTGTTTTAACAAAAATAACTTGCATTTTTTGAATGAAAATATCTGTTACCCCATTATTTTTAATAACAATTCAGCTAAAACATCATGAACCACTTCTATTCTGACAATAAACAGCATATCAGCATTGAACTTTATTCTTACTTAATCAAATAAAAATTTGTGATACTCTGACCTGGGCTAGACAGGGAGGAGGCTTCTGCTTTTAGGAAGAAAATAGTATTAGGCCAGTTGCCAAGAATACTTATGAACTAAATTTACCCCCTCCCCACCAAAAAGATTTGTAATTAATTTTATGAAAATAGTTAAAGCTTTTATGTTTGGACAAAAGTGTTAGTAGAAGATCTGTGTAAGTAAGATCAGCAATGAAGTAAATATTTGCAGGCTGAGTAAATACCACTTTGTACAGGTGGCTGTGAGATGTAGACTTTGTACAGTAGTCCTATTAGAATGCGTGACAGTTTTACATATTGGTGGCAACACATAGCACTAGTAAAGCTAGATTTCTAACTCAGTAATAGTCTAGTAAATATACCCCCAAAGCAGTGGACTAAAATACTTCATGGCATTAGTTTTACTGAACTAAAGTTAACAGAGTATATTTAAATCCTTAAAAGATTGTTCAGTAGCTCACTCCATTTACGACTATACTCGTAGTTCCATTTCATGATACCAAGATTTTCTCAAGGGAAAATTTAAGAACACAAAGTACTTGTTTTTAGTCGACAGAGTTGTTAGCGAAAAAAGCCAAAAAAAAGCCAAAACAAATCAACAACCCAAAACCAGCTTCTCTGCAGGAAGTATTAAACCCAAGTGTTTAAAAATAATTCTGGCAAAACCAAAAATAGAATATATAAAACATATATAAATTTTTTTCTCATGTTCTTTTCAAATTTTTGGCAGAGAACCTGAGCCTGATTTGGAGCTCTAGATTTAATTTGTTTTCTAAGTATTCATTTTGGAAATATTTACTAAATGATGGAATACTACATGGAGCCCATTTGCTTACAGATGCGTAGAAGAATTAAGTGATTTTTCTCTTATCACCCAGCTGCTGAGGGGCAGAAATGGGATAAGAACAGAGTCTTGGGCAACCCTGGTGGCTCAGCAGTTTAGTGCCGCCCTCAGCCCGGGGCATGATCCTGGGGACCTGGGATCGAGTCCTGCTTCGGCTCCCTGCATGGAACCTGCTTCTCCTTCTGCCTGTGCCTGTGCCTCTCTCTTTCCTCTCTGTCTCTCTCTCTCATGATTAAATAAATAAAATCTTAAAAAAGAAAAAAAAAGAATGGAGTCTTTCTGACTCAAAAATTTACTGTTCTTTCTGCACTAGTATCTACAAATAATTCCCATAAGTTTTTTTATTTTTTTAAAAGATTTTATTTATTTATTCATGAGAGATACAGAGCGCACACAAGAGAGGCAGAGGCACGGCAGAGGCAGAACCTCTAGTGAGGAGCCATCAGCACTTTGCTCTTATATATTGCATTTACTTCATTTATTTCTTTTAAAGTTGCAATAAAGTACCATTTGTATTAAATCAGGTGACTTTTTTTTATTCAATGAAATTAAGCTCTATGTTCAAATATTTTATTTTGGAAAAGGAAAATTAAAATTATGTATACATAGGGGAAAACAACATTTGTAACATAAATAACAAAGGGCTAAAATTCTCACTTCACAAGGAATTCATAAATAAATATATAAACATTTTATATAAAATATTACCAAAAAACAATCATAAAGGATTCCTCATCTATTTAAAAGATATTTTCTTAATGCTTTCAGTGTACACTCTGCTATGTGTTAGGAATAGAATGGACAAGTATTTATTGACTTCATGACATATTGCTAAAAAAGTGATTTATTTAGAATAATTCCATTTTGCAAAAATACTTATGTAGATATACATAAAAATACCTGGGAGGATATAAAATGGTTATCAGGGCAGCCTGGGTGGTTCAGCGGTTTAGCGCCACCTTCAGTCCAGGGCATGATCCCGAGACCCAAGATCGAGTCCCACATCGGGCTCCCTGCATGGAGCCCGCTTCTCCCTCTGCCTGTGTCTCTGCCTCTCTCTCTGCCTCTCTCTGTGTCTCTCATGAATAAATAAATAAAATCTTTAAAAAAATAAAATAAATAAAATAAAATAAAATAAAATAAAATAAAATAAAATAAAATAAAATAAAATAAAAATGGTTATCAGTGGGTGGTCAGATTTATTTGAAACTTACACAATAATGAACATGCATTTCTTTTGTAATGAAGTTTTATTAAAATGTTTAAAACTTAGAGACATAAAGTTATTCAATTATTTCACCTATTGTCAAGGGTTTTTTTGGCAATAAAAATACAATTTTCTTTACTTATTCAATGGAGGATGGATTCCAGCAGAAATGGAATCCTTCTTTTCTTTTATACCATTACAACCAACCTCCTGGATACTGCCCTTAAGATACAGCAGATACACAAACACTCACAGACAGGCATGCTCTCAGAAACAAATACATGGACACAAGACAGTCTCTCACACAGTAGAGGCACATAAACATATCACAGCAACAAAGAGATTCAGAGTCTTATTAAAACTTTTTGCTTTTTTTTTTTTAAAGATTTTATTTATTCATCTATGAGAGACTCACAGAGAGAGAAAGAGGCAGAGACACAGAGAGGCAGAGACACAGGCAGAGGGAGAAGCAGGCTCCATGCAGGGAGCCCGACACGGGACTGGATCCCAGGTCTTCAGGATCACGCCCTGGGCTAAAGGCGGCGCTAAATTGCTGAGCCACCTGGGCTGCCCCCTTTTTGCTTTATCTTTAAAGATTTTTTATTTTTAAGTAATCTCTACACCCAATGTAGGGCTTGAACTCACAACACATAGATCAAATCACATGCTGTATTGACTGAGCCAGCCAGGCACTCCAAAACTTACTTTGGTATAAGTTAAAAAGTTTGGCAGAGACCTAAATATATTTTTTTAAATTTATTTTTATTCTTTAATTTTATTTTTGATTTTTCTTAGAGAGAGGGAGGGAGAGAGAGCAAGCAAGCTGGGGGAGGGGCAGAGTGAGAGGGAGAGAGAGAATCCTCAAACAGACTCTACTGAGCCACCCAGGCACCCCAAACTTTTACAGAATATTTTAGTCATTACCTCTATACATAGTTGTAAAACTAAAAATACTAAGTATCAGAGAACTTTTCATTGTTACTAAATCATTAAAATATTTTTTAAAATACTCATTGACATGCCACTAACAGAATTATAGAAATACTATATTTTCTAGTTAGATGGTATATACATATATATCTTGAATTTATTTGTTCCCAGCCATTTTACTTAATTTTATTATTTCAGTAGTTTTTATATTGATTCTCTTAGGATTTCTAGGCATATAACCATAGTGTCTGAAAATGATTATTTTATCCTTTTTTCAATTTTTTAATGTTTCTATGTTATTTTTCATTTCTATTTGTTTTCAGTAAGTTAAGTTTTATGCAGGCTGAGTTTGTAAAAATTTATTATTTTTAGATAGTTAAAGTTATCAGACTTTTAAGTATGTTTCCTAAGGCACGAACCAAATGGAGATGTCTGGGAAATTGGGTAGTCAGGCCTGATGCTCAAGAGAGTAATATGGGCTAAGAGTTTGAAATGTGAGAATCATCATTGTGTACACAATTGTAGAAGACATAAGAATAGATGGAAGAGCTCCAGGAGGAACAGTATAAAGCATGAGAAGAGAAAAGGTCTAGGATGGAATCCCAAGGAACTCCAGGATGTAGAAGAGTGGCAGAATAAGGTAACTGCAAAGTGACCAGCAGAGAAGTAGGAGAAGAGGAGAGTGCTTTGTAATAGAAGAAAAAAAGATGGCATATCAGAAAGAGGAGAAACAAGGTCTTGTGGAACCTATCTGCAAGGTCTTGAGGAACCCGAGGAGAGTCTTTTGGATTGGACAATATGGAGGGGCTATTGATGATATTGAAAACAGTAGTTTGGTGTGGAAAGGGTGAAAATGAGAATATAGTGAGTTGAGAAATGAGTCCCATATGAGGAAAGAGAGACTTGTTTATAAACAATTCTTTGAGAAAGTTCAGCTTAATCGTTAGAATTATAGATTTATCAAAGTTGCTGTTGAGGGCAAAACCAATATGAAGTATGTTTATATATCAACAACAAATAGGTAGAAGATGAAAAGGAAAAATCCTCTTATAATAACATCTAAAAATATCAAGTACCTGGAATAAATCAAAAAACCAAAAATCAAAAAAACAAATGTATAACAGAGAAAATTGTAAAACTCTTATAGAAAAGCATCAAAGGAAATATATATAAAGAAATATAGGGAACCCTGGGTGGCGCAGCGGTTTAGCGCCTGCCTTTGGCCCAGGGCGCGATCCTGGAGACCCGGGATGGAGTCCCACGTCGGGCTCCGGTGCATGGAGCCTGCTGCTCCCTCTGCCTGTGTCTCTGCCTCTCTCTCTCTCTCTCTCTCTCTGTGACTATCATAAATAAATAAAAAATAAAAAAAAAATAAAAAAAAGAAATATATACTATGTTCATAAATCAGAACACTAAATCCTAAACATAGATTTAATAGGATCCCAATTAAAATCTCAACTGATTTTTTTTGTGGAATGTGACAGTATGTTTCTAAAATTTACAGAGGATTGTAAAGAGCCAAGGCAAGAGACACTTGAAGAAGTATAATTGAGCAGAAGTAGTTATCATATCATTATTTTTTTCTAACACCATAATATTTAAAACAGCGTTATAGTGGCAGGATAAATAAACCAATGGAAAAGCATAGACTCATGCATTTATGGACACTTACTATATGAAATAGGTAGTGCCACAGAACAGTGGGGAAAGAATACTTTTTTAAATAAATGACGTTTGAACAGTTGGATATCCATATGGAGAAAAGTAAAATTGTACACCACTTTTCATCATATACAAGTCATTTCCAGATATATTGAAGACCTACATGTGAAAGGCAAAATATAAAACCTACAAAAATAATGTAGAAAAAAATTATGATTTCGGGTTAGAGAGGAATTTCTTAAACAAGACAAAAAAAGTTCGAGCTATAAAGGAAATTTGACATCATGAAATTGAAGGACTTCAGAAAAATAAAGAAAAGATAAGCCACAGGATGGGAAGACATATTTGTAGCAGAGATAGCCAACAAAGGATTATAATCTAGCATAAAGAAATAATTCAGATCAAGGGGAAAAGACTACTCAATGTAAAAAATGGACAAAAAAACTTTAAGAGATACCTATAAAAGAAGAAATCCAAATGCACAGCAAAATCAATCTTATTGTTAGAGAAATGCAAATTAAAATCACAATGACTTCCCACCATAAGTGACAAAAATTCAAAGGTATGAAAATAACAAGATGGTTACTTTACTGACAATATAGAGAAACAGAATCACTCATATACTATGTGTGTATGTAAATTGGAATTACCACTTTGGGAAATTGGCATTATCTCATAATATTAAATATGTACATATTTTATTATGTGTAATCCCAGTCCCATGTATATATTATAGATAAAACTGCGTACATAGGTACATGTAAAGAATATTCATAGCAGTATTATTTATGATAGCCCCAAACTGGAAACAACACATATATTCATCAGCCCTATAATGGATATATAAATAATGGTACTTTCATGTATTCGAATTTTATACAGCACTGAAAATGAATGAATGAGTGGGGTGCAACTTATGTAAATAGCACTGAACAAAGGAAGCATGACACAATGGAGCATACACCATGACTTTACTTACATCAAGTTCTAAAACAGGCAACTCTCTTCTCTAGGATTGCACACTTGCATAGTGTATTGATATTTTCAAGCTAGGTAATTGAAGATTGTTTAATAAAAGGTATGGGCAGGGTTTGGGAAAAGCTGTAAGGAGCGGTTCAGAGTCCTAGTGCTGATAACAGCTGGGGTCATAACTATTCTTAGGTCAGAAGGGGTAAGCAGAGAGAACCCAGAGGGAGAGAATTGCATGAATAGTTAAGTCTCCTAGGAATAGTAGCCTTTGTTGTGATGGTTAATTTTGTATATGGACTTGACTGAGCCATGGTGCCCGTGTATGTGTCAGACTTAGTCTGGATTTCTGTGAAGATGTTTTTCAAATATGAAATTAACATTTATTAAAATATTTTTGAGTAGAATTGACACACCATGTTAATTTAGTTTCAGGTGTATAACATAGTGATTTAAAAAAAAAATAACATAGTGATTCAACTTCTCTATACCTTATACTATGCTCATTACCAGGGTAGTTACCACCTGTCACCATACACACTATTACAGTATCATTGACTATATTCCCTATGCTGTGCCTTTTATTCCTGTGACTTATTCATTCTAGATCACCATTTAAATCAGTGGATTTTGAGTAAAGCAGTTTATCCTCCATAATACGGGTGGGCCTCACCCAGTCAATTGAAGGCCTTAATAGAACAGACTAACCACCCCCAATCAAGAAGGAATTGTGGTAGCAGACAATCTTTGGACTTGAATTGCAGCTCTTCTCCAGATCTCCAGCCTGCTGGCCTACCATGCAGATTTTGGATTTACCAAACCTCCATAATTGCATGAGCCGTTTCTTTAAAATAAATCTCTCTCCTTCTCTATCATATGTATGTCTCATATATATATATATATATATATGAGATATACATATCTCAGTTCAGTATATACAACAGTATTATATATATAAACACATGTGTAGACACACATGTGCGCACACACACACCCTATTGATTATGTTTCTCTGTCTAACCCCAATAATACAGTTGGTAATAAAACCAACCCAGCTAGCCCTGGAGAGACTCTCTAGGGGAAGGAGGCAGGGAAGGAAAATATCCTGTTTCATTCCACTTCCTCTGATCTCCTGTTGATAAATGCAAGTAGAAGCTGGAGGTCAAAGGAACCCATTGATATAGTTCATACAAGCTAGCTTCCCAGTGTATAGAGCAGAGTAGAGAAGAGAGAAGAGTGGGCCTAGGGAGGCAAAGAAAGCTAAAATGTTACAAAGAAAAGGTGGGAAATTATTGCCAAAAAATTCAGAATGGTGGTTACCTCTAGGAGAGTGAGAAGGGAACTATCTAGAAGGGATACAAGGGTTGGTGTATTTTCTTATCTGAATGATGGTTAAATGAGTGTTTGTTTTATAATTATTAATTAAATCATGCATTTATGTTTTGTATTTTTTGTATATTTCATTGTTTAAAAGTTAAAGAAGAGAACAATACTGAACAATAAGAACTTGTATGATATTTGAGTTCTGAAAGTCATAATTTTCCAGGTGAGTAAGTTTGTAGCACTTAAAATAGTCTGTTTAAAACACTAAAAATTTGTTACAAACAAGCATACAAGTTCTGACAAGTGAAAGAATTAAATAACTCAGGACTAAAAGATATTTTCTTTCAAAAAAAAGTTGCTTCGAGCCAAATAGGGAAGAAAAAATAGTAGCTAGAGACTTGGACGTGTTTAAATACTGACGGTAATGAATAGTAGAAAGGTAAATGTTGAAGACACCAGAGAAGAAAGGGGAAACAGACGGAGTGCAGTTCCTCCAGTGTCGAAAGGAGAAACACAAATAGCACTACCAAAGGGATTAGCCTTAAATAAGATGAGGGACATTTATTGCACTGTGACTGAAGGAAAAAAAGAAAGATGTATGTAGCTGCATATAAATTTGTCGGCTTAGTAGTGGGAAGCTAAGGGGAGTCCCCCATCTGATGCTTCCTTTTTTTCTAGGACAGAAAACAAGAGGGAAGAGAAGTCAAATCTGAGACAGAAGACAGGGAGAAGGTTTGAACTACTTTGGAGAACAAGAGCAATAACCAGGTTTGCCAAGAAGTACCAAATACCTAATAGAAGTTGGAGACTGTGAATTTGTAGCACTATCAATCTGTATGATGACTTCAGTATTTAGCACCCCACATATGGATGGAGAAAAACTAGACACCTGGATTGATCCATGGTTGGGGTTTGGGACTGAAGGACAATAGAAAGGAGTCTGAGGCTAAGGACAAAGAGACACACCAGGGGATCTCAAATGGATGGGGCAGAGAAATGAAGACAGAAGAGGGTGAGCAGAGAAGAACACAGAAGGGTCAAGGGTTTGGATGTTATATGAGAGCATGAATAGGGAGCAATTGAATGATGAAAATGGAAAGATGGGAGTGTGTATAGGTTGTAGAATATCTGAATGTGAAACAGTTGCAGGTAGTGATAATACCTAGGGACTGGCCATGGGAAAGGAATGATGAAGTAGAGTGGAGGTGAAGGTCATCAAAAATGAAGAGGCTAAGCAGTTGAAAGAGTAGTTCATGTGGACACTGACATCATGGAGGATCATAGATATATTTGCAGTAGAAAAACAGTGCACAGTTTAGGAGGTCAGGGGTGGGGGGTGTTGACTGGGAGGTTGCTAAATGACAGCACCGGGAGGTAGAAGGAAGCCACAGAAGCTGTGGCTCTAAGAACTGTGGCTCTAAGGGTCAGAAGAAGAGTTCTTCAGAGGCTAGAGGAATAATGGTCCGGTTCTCCCCTCTACCTCAATTGGGATTCCAGAACATAAACTAGAAAAGTGTTGCCGGAAAAAATGCGTGGGCAAACCTAGATGACCAGGATAAGTTATAGTTAAGCCTATAATAAGGATATCAGGAAATGGGGCATATTAGGTTAAACTGGCTATAAAGTTTTCAAGAAGAATTCACTCTAGAAATGCCCTGATTTTGAGTAGTGGGTGGTATTGGTATCCCAGATTGCCCAGGTTGGCTCTGGAAGATTCCAAGTTTTTAGATCACTCCCTGATATGAGAACCTAGTAGTAAAGAACACATGTACATTAAATACAATTGTTTGCATACTAGTTCAGAGGGTTATCAGAGTTCTTTGAAGCTCTAGGTTAAGAACCATATTTAGAAGATGGCTTTGTACATATGGCTATTAGATCTTTGTGGCTAATTCCATCATGTAGATAGATACTAGTCTCTCCTTAGGCTGCAATTGCCAATCAGAAGAGAAAACTTTAGAAAATTGATCAAGGGGATCCCTGGGTGGCGCAGTGGTTTGGCGCCTGCCTTTGGCCCAGGGCGCGATCCTGGAGACCCGGGATCGAATCCCACGTCGGGCTCCCGGTGCATGGAGCCTGCTTCTCCCTCTGCCTATGACTCTGCCTCTCTATCTCTCTCTGTGACTATCATAAGTAAATAAAAAAAGATTTAGAAAATTGATCAAGTTATAATTTGACACAAATTTCCAGTTTTCTCTGGAAAATAATGTCTCTTTAACAATTCAGTGCTTGGGATCCCTGGGTGGCGCAGCGGTTTGGCGCCTGCCTTTGGCCCAGGGCGCGATCCTGGAGACCTGGGATCGAATCCCACATCGGGCTCCCGGTGCATGGAGCCTGCTTCTCCCTCTGCCTGTGTCTCTGCCTCTCTCTCTTTCTCTCTCTGTGACTATCATAAATAAATTTAAAAAAAAAATTAAAATAAATAAATAAATAAATAAATAAATAACTTAAAAAAAAAAAACAATTCAGTGCTGGCATGATTCCAATTAAAATGTTTGTTTATATATACAAAACTTCCTGGGGATCAAAATGACGTGTATCTTAGGTGCTTAATAAATGTTTGCTGAACTGAAGGGATAAGAGCTGGCTTCCCATGTAGACTTTCCTACAGGGAAAAGAACATGTTGGCTGCATATCATAGGTTTCTAGGCCCTTTGATAGTTACTCTTCTCATTATGAATGAGCAAATTGGTGTTCTAGTTTATACACTGGCCTCCTGTGCATTGAGTTAGCACGAACTTCATCCCTCGAGTATGATCAACTCTGGGCACCCTGACAAAATTAAGTTTCTGGACTTGCAAAACTGAGGAATGAGCCCTGGAAAATGTGACTTGACTGAGGCAATATCATCCTGAGGCCAGCCTGCGGGGCCCAGCTGGCCTCTCCCTATGACACTTCTAACTTGGTTGTTTAGAACAGCAGCTCTATTGAAATCATTTTTACCTCCTGCAATTAAAATCTTTGAGACCATGATGGAGTTGTTAGCAAAACATTGCTGTAATCTCAGCTAATGTAAGAGGACTAAGTCATTTATTAGAAATCATAGTGAGTTAATAAAACAGAGTAGCTGAAAATGTCTCCTAATTCTAGAGTCTAGGGTGGGGAGTTATTAACAGTGTATATAATTTGTGACTGTTCATGGGTAGTGACCTAGTAACAGACTGTTCCATTTTAAGGCTACTGCTAGTGAGTACTAAAATGCTTGTAACAAAACAAAGCAAACTCTGCTTTTTTGTCTGGTTTGTTTTGTTTGTATTATACTTCATTGCTTCTTGTGTTATGCTAGAGTTGCACATTTCTGAGTGTCTCATTCTTCTTGTTCATAGAATCATAAACTTTTCCCACAACTCTGAAGAGTTGGACGTAATGACCAGTAAAAACAGGATTTTTTTCAATATGGCAACCATTCCAATAACAATTACTGATAATTCTTTTGTTTCTCTTCACCTATAAAAAAGATAACTAACTAACCAGTTCAACAAAATGTCATTTCTTGCTAGATTTTTCACTAGAAGAAAGGAGTTTTCTTGCCCCTCAGAATTTTGTAAGTTCTCCTAATGATTGCTAATTTGGTGTGTGTGTGTTGGGGGGGAGGCACAGTATAAACATGCACATCCTTTAATTTTACCTGCTGATAAGTAATTTAATCCTTATTTTTATGTTAAATCATCAAGGATATACTATGGCTTAAAAGCAAAATGTGAGAATTTAAACAAAGCCCTGTGTTTGCAGTGGAGAAGGATGCGAGTTTAGGTAGGGATATTTGGGGCAAGGGTGTTGGGGGGTGGGGAGGCTGTTTAGGTTCTTCTCTTTTGGGGGATATGTCAGTGGAAACTCTGAGAAGCCCTGCTTGCCACTGGGATTAGTCCAGAAACATCTTTGCTTTGTTTCTCCTATTTCCCTGGGAAAGATCTAGATACTTTTGAATGAAAATACTGAATTTTTCAATGTACATTAAATTGCCCTTGTCCCACTCTGGTACTAAAACTGGAAGGAGTTTGTAACACTAGACCATCTTGAGGAAGAACAATGGACACACCCCTTCATTAGTGGAAATAGTATTGGCCCTGTAGAAATGGGGGCAGTTACTGATTGGGAGAGAGGTTTGGATCTGGCTACAGTAGGAAAAAAAACTGGTAATATAACTGGAAAGATGATAATAACTATGCAAGTCCAGATATTTTAATTTGAAGATGAGAAGAGAGAATATCAATCAAAAATAATACTGAAGTCCCAGATTAAGATGTAAAACATTGGGCTCTAAAGAGGAGCATGGAAGTTACTGTCAGTAAAAATATGCCCAGAGGATCTCTGGAAAAGGTGAGAATCGAGACAAAAGGAAGAGAAAAAAATGTCCTTAAGCTGAAAATTTTAAATGCCTCGCTAGGTGATGTTAGAATGCCAAAAAGACTATTTACCAAGAATACAAGCTGTTAACTTAATATGTGATGGTATAAACTGGGTTCTTCTTAGGGAAAAAAAAAAAAACCTCTAAGAAAACTTTATTTGTTCACTGTAAAATAGAGTTTTTTTTTTTAAATTATTTATTTGAGAGGAGAGAGGGAGAGAGGAAGAGAGTGCACAAGTGGGGGGGGGGAGGCAGAGGGACAGCAGACTCCCCACTGAGCAGGAAGCCCAACTCAGGGCTTGATCCCAGAACCCTGAGATCATGACCTGAGCTAAAGTCAGATGCTTAACCAACTGAACCACCCAGAGGCCCTTAAAATAGAGTTTTTAATGCAGACAGGATTATAGACTTGGGAGTGAAAAGTAAAAAGGAAGGTGAGAAAAATAAGCATCAGAAGTATTGTATGAGGGCAGCCTGGGTGGCTCAGCGGTTTGGTGCCGCCTTTGGCTTAGGGTATGATCCTGGAGACCCAGGATTGAGTCCCATGTCAGGCTCCCAGCATGGAGCCTACTTTCCCCTCTGCCTCTCATGAATAAATAAAATCTTAAAAAAAAAGAAAGAAAGAAAGAAAAAAGAAGTATTGTATGAGAGCAGAAGTCAAGTGAATTGGTTTGTCTAAGCCATTGAATGAAAAAGGAGAACATTTCAAAGCAGCCTTGTGAAATGCTCAGTTGGGATAATGCCCTGTGGATGGTTATAGCAGAGATGCAGAACAGGGATGCAGAGCAGAGAAGGAGTAAGAAATGAAGACTTAAGAGCAATTTACCATTGTAAATGGCGTAACTTTGAGAACAGTTAACACTAGAGCCAGATTATAGTAATATCGAAAAAAAACCCTATTTTTAAATGTATTAGAGATCTTCAAAAAGGTCTATCAGCAAAGTGTTACACAATTTAAATCTACTATTCTATATTTCTCTGGCTACAAATGGAAATATTCTACAAATATTATGCATAGATAAATAATACCCTCAGTAATGCTTGATAATGATACTTGAATATATATTTTTCAAGGACTAAATAACAAAGCAGGCATTTTAAAGGCTGAACAACCAGATTTCTTTGAAGTTCAATCCTTTGAAAAATGCTGATAGAAACAAGCAGTCCTGGTTCAAAGGAACTGGTATTTTTAAGTAATATTTTAACTGGAAAGCAGAACAGTTATTTGAAAAACACTATTGGGCACAATGATAGAGGTGGGTGGATAATGTTTATCCAAACAAACATTTGAACATTTTAGACCTTTTCTGAAAGAGTTTAGGGTAGTTAGATTTGGCATATAGATATCATTCTGATTTTAACTTGGCTTCTCCAAACAGAACTGACAATACTGCAGCCTTGCTGTTTAGAGGAGATACACGAGAGGAAGTCTGTCAGCTACTTCTCTGGGAAGAATTACCCAGGTAATAAAATTAATAAAGTCAACTTTTCTTACGACCGACTGTATTGTTACTGACCCTGGTTGATTTTTGCTTACGTTACTCTGTGTGAAGTACATGCAGGCTCTTGTTAAAAAAAAAAAAAGCTAATCCTGAACTTCATGATTTTTGTGTAAATTTGCAAGCTTTATCTCCCACTAGATTGTATTAACAATACAAACACATTTTCACCAGGCTGGTTTCTAGGCCCGTAGGTCTTTAGTTTATCTATGTTGCCTTCTCCTATCTCCTCTTTCCTTCCTCTGTCCCAGCCTCCCTCACCCCACTAGCCAACCCTGATGCCCTATTTTGTATCCTGGCACAGGACTCCACTCAGTGTTTTCTTAAGCTTGCTCTCTAGAGCACAGCCTTAGTGCCAGATTCATAGTCTCCAAACTTTTTTTGACTGGAGGACTTTATAAGAAAGTATTTTTAATACATTCTCAATATCTTCATAAATTACACGCATATATTCCTGTTAATACATTAAGGATACAATATAACATACTGAAACAGAAAAATTTCGATGAGATAAAGATGATACAAATCATAATTTAAATAATTTTAAACTATATTAATAATACAAAATACATTTACTCTAAAATGTTACTGTTAAAGCGTTTTAGAGAGAACAGTAATAAAATGTGCTTGGTATTTTTTAAATATTGGTTTTATGCTTTGTGATACAGCTTACACAGATGTCTGCTTTTTTTTAAAAGATTCATTAATTTATTTGAAAGAGAGAGAGCAAGCACAGGCAAGCTGAGGGAGAGCAGAGGGAGTGGGAGAGAGAGAATCCTGAAGCCAACTTCAAGCTAAGCATGGAGCCTGACTTGGGGTTCAACCCAGGACCCGGAGATAATGACCTGAGCAGAAACCAAGAGTCAGACACTTAACCAACTGAGACGTGCAGATGCCCCCAGATGTCTTCTTTGACATTCAGTTTATTTAAAGTTTCTCTGAAAAGGCTTACAAAGATACATGGATTTTTTTTTTTAAGACTTAATTTATTCATGAGAGACACACAGAGAGAGAGAGAGAGAGAGAGAGAAAGAGAGAGAGAGGGGGGCAGAGACACAGGCAGAGGGAGAAGCAGGCTCCATGCAGGGAGCCTGATGTGGGACTCCATCCTGGGACTCCAGGATTGCACCCTGGGTGGAAGGCAGGGGCCAAACCGCTGAGCCACCCAGGGATCCCCAAGATACATGGATTTAAATGGAAGAATTGTTTCCTTAGATGTGTTACTGAAAAAAAAAAAAAAAAAGAGGCTCCAGGTGAGGCCCCCTCAGGCTCCAGGAACACCCGGAATTACTAGAGGGGCCTCGGGACGGCGTAGTGAGGGCCGCAAGGATGTTCTCACCGGTTCAGATTTGGGGGTGCTCAGGATGCGATGGCAAAGGCAGCCTGTGGGCTTTCGGCCCTCGGCCCCGAATCAAAATGGCCATGGAGGCGGGAGCCGAGCGTCTCTGCTGCAGACAGCCAGGCAGCAAAGGCCGGCAGCATGGTTAGGAGGCCGTGGCCGCCGCCGTGGGAACAGGCGGGCGGACAATGACGGATTGACAGCGAGCGCGGCCGGCCCACCTTGGGGAGAAACCGTACCCCACAGCATGCGGCATACAGTGTTTTATGGGCGTCAGGTGTACAACACAGTGACCCAGCCCGGCCACACAGCACCTGCTGCTCGTCCGGACAGCTTTAAAGATTTCTTCTGTCCGCGGTGTGTTTCCCTGATTGATGCTGCTCCATATCTGATGGGCGCTGAGGGCCGACGTGTCCTCATTGTTGGGAGGTTCTCGGGACTTACTCCTTCACGTACCGACTTCCCTGCACTGTCTCCATCTTCGCCCTCGGAGCCTCAGTGAACATATGTGTCTCATCTCCCTCTCGTGTGTTTTACTGTTTACACTGCCTCCCGGCCTATTTTTACAGCTCATTTATTCACTTCTGTTAGCTCCCATCTAAAATTCAAAATGTAAATGGATTTCTAAATTCCAACAATTACATTCTTAGTTTCCAAAAAAAAAAAAACCCCAAAAAACCCCTGGCCCTGGGATTCCAGGATTGAGTCCCACGTTGGGCTCCCTGCAGGGAGCCTGCTTCTCCCTCTGCCTGTGTCTCTGCCTCTCTCTCTCTCTCTCTCTGTGTCTCTCATAAATAAATAAATAAATAAATAAATAAATAAATAAATAAATTCTCTTTTTTTAAAGATTTTTTATTTATTTATTCATGAGAGACAGAGAGAGAGAGAGGCAGAGGGGGAAGTAGGCTCCATGCAGGGAGCCCGACGTGGGACTCAATCCCGGGTCTCCAGGATCATACCCTGGGCTGAAGGTAGCACTAAACCGCTGAGCCACCAGGGCTGCCCAATAAATAAAATCGAGGGGAGGGGAGAGGGGGGGGAGGACTTGGCAATGGTACCTGTTTTCACCATCTAAAAGAAATCCAAAGAGAATTGTCACTTTTATGAAAAAAAAAATGAAAATAGCATTCAGTGTATGTGTTGCAGCAAGCCATTAGAGAGGCTAGTGAGTATGGGAGCAGCAAGAGTGGCCCCGCCAAACTCCTAAACCAGAAGTCCACTCAGTATCAAGCTGTGATAGCTTTGAACCATGTCTGTGAGCACCTGTACTTTACCTCAATTTATTTTGTATATCCCTTAGCCAGTTGTGTCCTGGGGTATCAGAAAAGCCTAAGAGAGGTTACTTTTTGGTTTGGAAATAGTCAAAAAGCTTTCTGTATAAATTAATAATTGCTTCTTCGCTTACTCCATTTTGCCCTATAAAATGTTTCATAGGATTAGAAAAGCTCTTTCTGATAGCAGGGGGAGCCTATATTTGAATTACTTCCAATTTATGTCATCCTGAATAGCCTTGCATTAACTATCTTTATACAAAGTCTTATCCAGGATTTTTTTAATTGGGATATATTCCCAGGATGATAGTTGCTATTGGTAATATTAATGTTTTGGTATTGTTTGATATTTTCAGATTGCTTTCAAAACATTCCTACCTCTGAGAGTTATTATGAGAATTAAGAGATAAGTGGTATAACCTAGCTCATAGCACAGTGTTAAATTAAGCATGGAGGTCATTAGACCAAGGTTGCTCTCATGCTTTAGCAGCCTGCAAGCAAACCCAAACCTAAGCCTATAAAATGCTTCAAGATTCTGTAGTCTAAACCAAAGGACGACCAATCACAAACAGCCAACTAGGCTTTCATAAAGAATGCAAGCCCTTGGAGGGCACTTGATGGGATGAGCACTGGGTGTTATACTATATGTTGGCAAATGGAACTTAAATAAAAACAAATGTAAAAGAATGCAAGCCCTTGAGCTTTACCCAAATAATTTCGTTGCTTTGCTTCCATGTCTTTTCTATAAAAGCCTTGCCCCTAGCAAGGGGAGTGCTGTGGAGTGCTTCTAATTGGTGATTCCTGATGTGAAAAAAAACAAACAAACCAAAAAAAAAAAAAAAACCACTTTTTTTTAAAATAAAAGATTTTATTTATTTATTTGAGAGAAAGAGAGTGCAAGAGAGAGCACAAGCAGCAGGGAGGGGCAGAGGGAGAGAGAGAAGCAGACTCCCTGCTGAACAGGGAGAGCCTGATGTAGGGCTCAATTCCAGGATCCTGGGACCATGACCTGAGCTGAAGGCAGACGCTTAAGCGGCAGAGCCACCCAAGAGCCTTTGAATGAATTTTTGTTCAAATAAACTCACTTAAAAATTTTTTTTTAAGTTTATTTATTTATTTATGAGAGACACACAGACAGAGAGGCAGAGACACAGGCAGAGGGAGAAGCAGGCTCCATGCAGGGAACCAGATGTGGGACTAGATCCCGGGACTCCAGGATTACTCCCTGAACCGAAGGCAGATGCTTAACCACTGAGCCAGCCAGGCGTCCCATCTCTTAAAAATTTTAATGTCTCTCAGTTTATCCTTTAACAACAGTTACTAGTATGTATTTGGCCTTCAGTAAGTGTCAGTACCCTTCTTTCAGACCATGATATTTTTAAAAATTGTATTTGTTTATTCCTGAGAGACACTCAGAGAGAGGCAGAGACATAGGCAGAGAGAGAAGCAGGCTCCCTCCAGGGAGCCTGATGCAGGAGTCCATCCCAGGACCCTGGGATCATGACCTGAGCCAAAGGCAGACACTCAGTGGAAGCTCTTTGTTTCCCCTCCAGTCTTGATCTCAGGGTCCTGGGATCTTGTCTGGCATCAAGTTCAGTGGGGAGTCAGCTTGTGAATTCTCTCTGTCCCTCTCCCCCTCCCCCTGCTGGGGATCTCTCTCTCTCTCTCTCAAATCAATCTTTTAAAAAAATAAAATTATGTTGACATTATTAAGCATTTACCATTAACTGAGATGTACATAGTCTCAACGCATGCTATGGCCTGGAGGAACATAGCCCCTGGGACCAACAGAACTAATCCACTTGTGAGGTTGGCCGTCCACATCCTTAACTGGGCCAAGGATGATTCTCAAAGAAGTTGTTCTCGAGACTCGACAGGTAATACTTGAAGTCGAGAGTATAGGTTCATATCATTTGAGTTTGAAAGAGGTTTGAGAGAAGGATCTAGTTAGGTTGGTTATCGAGGTTCCAGCCAGTTGTGTGCAAAATCAAAATAGGCTGAAACCCATGTGAACAGGGCGAACTCAATACTGACTTTTCACCCAAATTTTGAAACTTTCCCAAAACAAAGTAGCCATTGTGTGTTTAACAATGGGCTGCCATTTATTGAACATATCTGGTCCATTAAATAAGTCCTGTCACCTTTTGAAAGGTAAAATGTAGACTTAGAAAATATAATTTGCCCAATTACACAGGCCAGTAGGTAGGGAGGTGATAGAGCTGGAATTCAAAGTGGAATTCTGACTGAATCCCAAAGCTCTTTATTTTCTAATTAAGCTTATACTGCCTTCACTTACAGTGTGTAAAATGTTCTTTTTCTTCCAAGCTTTGTGCAAATCAAAGATTCTCTTTTTTTTCTACATTAAAGCCTTTTAAATATAAGTAAATTTCCAGGGCTGTTATATAATTTTTGTAAGTATGGAGGTCTGTATTATGAGCTGTAAAGAATAACATTATAGCTAAAGATATTCACCATTAACATTATTTATTTTGTCTAACTTTATTACCTGAAATGACATAGGACACATAAAGATATAGGTAAAAATTAAAATTAAGCAAAACCCAAAATATGATCAGATTTGGTGATAGATATAAAATCAGTGTGGCATGGTGGGATTTTTAAAAATCTCATTACCCTCTTTTTTTTTTTTCACCATCCCTCTCCCAAGTCATTAAAAAAGCAAAGACAAAAAGAACTTTGTTAGCATAACACAGAGTCTAGTTATCCTCTAAATGTGGGCAATATTAACATGAGAACTATTTTTCTTGTAGATTTGTTAATTTCATAAGCTGCTTAGGAGGGTGAGAACTGATAAAAGGGGGGGGGGGAACCTGGATGAAACCAATCAGGAGCTAGGAGAGACATCAGAAGGTGGGCAGGTGGATGAAAATAAATTAGGGGGGAAAAATAAATTAGGGGGTTAAGGAGAGTGGAGAACAGAGAAGACCAAAGAGAGAAGGTACTGCCAACTGTTCTGGGGTAAATTCTGATAGGCACATATTTTAATAGGACAAATAAAGGTTTACATTTCTTACAGACTTTCTTGTATGTTCATCATTGTCTAATAGTATTTTTCTGGTGACAGATTGCAGTTTCCACATATTGCAGGCATAATTATCTTAAGCATTAGGGTCATGGTGGAGGGAAGCATGTTCTTCTAAGGTTAAGAGAAGTGTTTGTGGTGTGGTACAGAGTAGTCTCAAACAGATTAGGACTAAAGACAAATGGAAGGTGGGGATCTGGCAGGCTTCACACAATAGAAGAATCCTCTGATGAACATTTTTCTCTTTTCTGGACAGCTCGGATGAACAGACCTCTAGCACCCACAGCTTATGCTTGCTAAGGACAATGGCCTAGATAAAATTAAACGTAGAGGCTTCAAATTAAAATGGGATTTGTGTTAATCAACTCTGAATTCATCTACACCAAACTATTACTAGATATTCAGTCAAATCCACATGATAGGAAGTTCTTCCTAGATTTGATAAATGGAAAATAATGAAGTGGGAGAGAACCAGGAGGGAAAAGGGTGGAGGTAAAAGAGGAAGAAGAAGAAGAGGAAGAGGGGAGAGAAGGGAAGGAGGAGGAGAAAGAAAGGAATTTTAAGAGAAACCATAGATTTTATAATTTTGTCTGTGTTTGACCTGGTGATCTTTGAGTGAAAGAAAGACAATCTGTTCAGTAGTCTTTCTGAATTAACTGCTGGTGTTTCTTTTCCACTTGGCATCATATGTGAGGCATTTCTTTTAAAGCACATGCCAACTCTTTTCAAATGGAGCTTTGTTCTCAGACGATCCATTAATTGAGGTATCACTGTAGAAATTGGGTCAAAATTCCACATAATGCAGAACTCCTTAGCATAGTTTGTTTTTCCTTCTCCTTTCTCCTCCCCTTTATGCCTTCAAACACATTCTCCCTCTTTTCACTGCCAGAGTGATTTCAGAAGATTCTGTAACAAGTTCTCAGAGACCCATTGTGCAGTAACAAAGAATTCTGGCAAGGAGCTGTAGGTTCTGTCCTTGCCTCCTTTCCTGAGTGGAAGGGTGCCCTCATCCCTCACTAATGGCAGAGTAGGACAAGCATTGCAAGCTTGCAAGCTTGCCAAGCACTAGGAACCCAAGAAGGAACTCGTCATGCCAATCAAACCTGTTGGGTGGATATGTGGGCAGGTGTTGAAGAACTTTTCTGGAAGAAGTATATGCAATCTTGTTGTAAAGGGGATATGGGTGTGGGAAACAACTGGGAATAAAGTCCCCTAGGGTTTATCTGCTTTCCCTAGTCACTAACAAAGTGGACCCAGTGTCCATGTCCTTTTGGATTGTGGTTAGGTGATGTTTTTAGTTGAGCTCTCTTATCCCCTAATTTCTTTTTGTCTCAGTCGAGGGGATCCAGAAAGTAATCATGGACCTTATAGATGAGTTTAAAGATGAATTCCCTACCATCCTAAGATTATCACAGTCTAATCAGGTAATGTGATTTCATAACTTTGAAAAGGATTACAAAAAGTATATTGTATTTTTAATTTACCAATTATTTAATGCTTGACTTTGAAATCAGTACCCGAAGCTTAGGTAGAAGTTAATTTTGCCTCAGAAAAAACAAATCTTGAATCTTACTCATTGGGTGGGTCAATGGAAATCAGGAAGATGGTGGACAAAGAAGTGAGATTGATAAATTAAGTTTAAAAAAAATCACTGTGCTGTTAGGTTGGAAATGTGGAACTCTCTCATAGCCACAATTGCAGTGTGTATAGTTTGCTACACTTGCTTAAGATTTGCTTAATATTAGGAAAATACCTAGGTATGTTTTAACTAAAATCAATGTCAATTAAATCAGTGGAAAAAAATAACCAACATACATTATAAAAACAGGAAGATAAATATTATATGGGTATATGTTTTAATGTGGAAAGAAAATAGTGATATCGATTTAAACAAAGCACACGTGCATGTGTTTTCTATAACCTCTGTTCCCCAAAGGATTTGAGACATAAAATATTGGGAGTGGAAGAAGGAATAGGTAGAGAATTATGAAAAGACATCTGATCAGGAAAAAGTAATCTTTTATAGCCTAATTTACTTAAAAGTGCACAGCCCTTAGTGGAAGTGTATTTTAGTCATCTAGACCACAGCTGGAAAAGAATATGTTGTAAGTTACATGGTACAATGATAATCTCCTCATCTGGATATCAAGAGTTTTGGCAATGTCAGACATGAGGAACATAGGCAAAACTTGGAAGTAGACAAAAAAGTTCTCTGAGTAACGTAGCAATCACAAAGTCTATATATTTCATTCCAAAGGCAAGATATTAGAGCCACTTTTGACGATTCATCCACCACCAGGCATCAGACACTACTAAGTACTTTCCTATTGGCTGGGACTGGGAATAGGAAATACAGACATAAAACAGGATTCTTTCAGTCAATGAGCTTAATCTAATGGAGACAGGATTGTAAACAAGTAATTGTTTTTGGAATATGGTAAAAAGTAAATCCAACTTAGAGGAATATGAATGGCTTTACCTAGGATGGTCAGAGAAGGCTTTATGGAGGAAGGATGCTAAAATCCTTTTGCAGAGGTCGAATACGAATTTTCAAAGTGAAGAAGAGGATAGGGTAAGTAGATAGGAGCAGAGGAAACAGTGTCAGGACAAAAAGTATGAAACAGCATAGCATGTTCCCAGAATATCAAGTAAATATGAACCAATGGCATGGATCTTGGGTTTAGACTTGGCGGGGGGTAATACTGAAATGTAGGTATCTGGATACATAGTGCTAAGATGATATCCAGATGGTGATCCACTAAGTAGGATGGGATAAGGCTTAAAAGCTCCAGATGGCAAACCAGATTTTATAAATCTATATCTTAGACTAAGTGTCTAGTTGCTTCCCCTTTTCATTCCCCTAGTTTTAGTATAAAGTCTTTTTAAATGTTGGAGATTTTTCTTGAGTATGCTCTGGAGTATTAGGGAAGGAAGGCAAGTGACCATGCTTGGTCTAGGATGTAAAATAGGCACAGTCTGGAAAGCCCTGTTGCCCCTTCCAGGTTATGATTCTCTCACCACTGACAACATTAAAGAAGCTGGATTCAATAATCTAACAAATCGCAACTTTCTATACAACTCCCTTCATCCCTTCCTACCCTTTAAATAGCCTCATTCTCACTAGAGCCATAAATTTGGTTTAACAGTGAAATAGATTGCTATTCTGATCCCAGAGAAAGAACTCTAAGTTCCCATTTCCAACTCATTGAAGTCATTTACTTATAAGAACTTTACCTCATTCACAGAAGAATGTAAACATAGTTACTTCAGTTCTCATTTCAAAACACTTATATTGTTCTTTTTCTACCATTTACTTTGAAGGATGTGTTGCTGAGATTGGTGAGAAACCCAAGTTCTTAGGAGATACTGTAACAGATTGAAGTTACTTGTACTTCAAAAATAAACTATTCAGAAACAATGCTAATACTTAGATAACTAAATTATTTTTTAAAAGTCAGATTGTAAATGCAAATTTTATTATTTTGGAGATGATCCATAATTCTCAAACATACTGAAAGAAGTGGTTTTAAGAATACTTAGAGGGCTTTTATTAATTGGGTTGGATTCTAAACCTCTAAATTTCATGATTAGTATTAAATCTTTTTTTTTTTTTTAACCTTAGCCATTCATTGTTTAGGAAAAGGCCATCATGTTGGCCTGAAACAAACAAAAGATTTGGTGGGAATTATAATGGGATTTTTAGAGATATATGCAGAATAGTGATTTTTTTTTTTTTTAGAATAGTGATTTTTAAATAGTTATTTATGACTAATGATTTTGAAGGAAATCTTCTTCCTGGGGCTGAGGGATGTTAATTTTAGAATCTTGGCTTGAGGTCATGGCTTCTGATGTCATATACTCTCCAGTCCAGCACAGACCCCAGTACTTTGAGTATCCACTTCCCTTAGTTAAAAGTAATATTTAAAGGTTTGTGTTTCCAAATTGCAAATGATTTCCATATGAGGATTTAAAAATATTAAACTTTCACATTCAAGCAAATGAAAAATGTATTTTACAATTAGGGAACTAAAAAATTTTAATTCAGATGATCTTTACTTGAATGAGAGAACACTTTTGTGGAAAATAGGGTCAATTTTTGTGCTTTTAATTATGAAAGGTAAATATGTGTTTAATTCTGTAGTTATCTTGCTCTTAACCTTATACTATAAAATTGGGAGTAGTAAACAGAACATATTAGAATCCATACAAAACTTTGGATTTTTATAGTTGTAGATGTACTCTTCTGAGTTCTCTTGGCTGCTGCTGCTGCTGCTTCTTCTTCTCCTTCTTCTTCTTCTTTTTTAAACATGTATGACAAAACTCTTGGGTTTGCACCAGTGATGTCTGGAAATTAGTTTCATTGGTATTAGAATTGTTTTTTTGTTTGGTTTGGTTTGGGTTTTTTTTTTTTTTTTTTTTTTTTTTTTTTTTTTGGTGTTAGAATTTCTAAATCTCATGAGAGTAGGACTGTAATGAATGGAGTGTTCTAAATTCAGTTATATTTTTGTCTTCGGTGTGTTGTTTCTAGTGAGATATGATCATACTTGTGAATGTTACAGAGCATGTTATATACACTATAACCTTTTGGGTGGTTTCTAATTTAATACTTGGTATATTTCTCTATTTTTCTATGTTAATTTGTTATATTTCCTAACATTCTTCATTCATTCATTCATTCATTATTTCATCCAGCGTTTATAGAGTACCCTACTACGTGCCAGACACTATTCTAGGTACTGGGAAAAGAGCAGTGACTCATATGGATATAAAACAACACTGCTGTCATGGACTTTACATCCTAGTAAAGTGGAAAAACAAAAACAAGGAAAATAAAGTCTATATTATGTTAAAGATAGATCTTAAGAAGCAATATGGCAGAGATATGAAATAGGGGTAGGGACAGGGAGAACAATTGACTGTTAAGGTCAGGTGACTAACAGGGACTTAGTGAGAAAGTGATTTTTTTTTTAAAGATTTTATTTATTCATGAGAGACACAGAGACACAGGGAGAGGGAGAAGCAGGCTCCCCTCAGGGAGCCCAGCGTGAGACCCCCAGGACCCCAGGATCATGCCCAGAGCCAAAGGCAGATGCTCAACCACTGATTCACCCAGGTGCCCCAAGAAAGTGATTCTTGAATTAAGATTTGAGGGAAGCAAGGGAGCAAACCTTGATGTCTTTGAAGAATCAAACGGCATAGCTGGGGCTAAGTTCCTGAGGCAGGAGTATATCTAACAAGGTCAACAAATGATGAGGAAAGGAGGAGAAAAAGACAAGGATGTTAGGAAGGTAAAGAAAAGACAACCTTTGTAGGGCTTTGTAGACCACTGTTTGCAATTTGGCTTTGACATTGGGTGCACAAGGGAGCCACTCAAGTAGCTGAGCAGAAAAGCAAGGTAGGATCTAAGTTTTAATTGTATCTCTTTGGGTGAGGTATTGAAGAATAGAATGAAAATAGACAAGGATGGAAGCAGAGAGACCATTTGAAGAGGCTAATTTACTAGTCTGGACAGGAGATGGGGTATAAATATAATGGACTGAGTATTGGCACTGAGGGTAATGAGAAGTGATCAAACTCTAGGACTATTCAGAGAAAGAATTGAATAAGACTTGCTGACAGGCTGGTTTTTTGGATGTAGAGTAGTAAAAAGCTGATGTAATAGAAATTGGAGTTCAGCATTAAAACTGCTGATGATAGAGAGATGAGTAAGACTCTAGGAAAAAAAGAAATCAGGAAAGCAGGATATATTCAAAGAAGGGGGCTCAAATAGTGAAATCTGGAGCAGGATTCTTGAAACAATCTGATTAATTGATACTAGGTTTTCTTGTGGTAAGTGATCATTACCTTTGTGTGTCTGTCTCTAAGGTGGTGGTGGGGAGGGGAGTTGGAATGTCTTTTCTCACATTTGATAACATGCTCAGATGATAATGATGACAGAAAGAATCGTGTAAACTTGCACATTTTGCAACCAATTCCAGGAGCTTAGGACAAGAGTCAAACAAAACGAAACAAACCAGGGAAAAGAAATGAGCACTTCTTAATTTGGGGTCAGTGTTTACATTTACCCACATGGTTTGGTAGGAAAACATATAGCATAGATGACAGACAAAAGGAAAAGCTCGTAGCTCCAAAAAAAGAAAGAAAAAAAACTTTTATTTAAAAATTTTTCTACTAGAGCCTATTTTTAAAAATTCACTGAAGGTAAGAGTGAATTGGAATCATCACCATAAACTGGTGACTATTTTTTTTTTTTTAAGAGAAACATCTCTTTCTGCCTGTCCAGGACTATAAGTAGTCTCTCCTCTGTTGTTTCCTTCCTATTCTGATAGCCACAAAAAAACCACTTTACACACATCCCAGTGTCCAGATTTGGTTTCTAATACTATTCCAAAAAGCAGTAATAGTCCTCTTGGGAACAAGTTGATTGTATGTTTTATGTCAGGGAAAATTAAGGTGGTCAGAAACATTTTGTTTCTAGAGGTAATATTTCTTTCAGAGATACCTGTCAAAGTATGGAAAAAGGAAAGCATTTTAAAAACCATGAAGGGGGGCAGTCCCTGTGGCGCAGCGGTTTAGCGCCGCCTGCAACCCAGGGTGTGATCCTGGAGACCCAGGATCGAGTCCCACGTCGGGCTCCCTGCATGGAGCCTGCTTCTCCCTCTGCCTGTATTTCTGCCTCTCTCTCTCTCTCTGTGTCTCTATGAATAAATAAATAAAATATTTTAAAAAAACATGAAGGGGGATCCCTGGGTGGCGCAGTGGTTTGGCGCCTGCCTTTGGCCCAGGGCGCGATTCTGGAGACCCGGGATCAAATCCCACATCGGGCTCCCGGTGCATGGAGCCTGCATCTCCCTCTGCCTGTGTCTCTGCCTCTCTCTCTCTCTCTCTCTCTCTCTCTCTGTGACTATCATAAATTAAAAAAATAAAAATAAAAATAAATTTAAAAAAAACGAAGGGAAGCATGGTCATCAAATTGCAACAATTTCAGCATTAAAGGGAAACAAAGATGAGATTAATCAGGAACAAGCTGAATCTGTTGGAAAAAGCTATGAATTTATGACAACACTAAAATGAGAAACATAATACAGAGTGCACTGAAGCATAATTGTAAAGCACACTTGAATTTTTAAAAATATTGTTTGTCATAAATGCTATATTTTAGTCAACACAAAGGATATGATCCTACAGGAGAGTTTTGATTTATGATTATCAATGACAAATAGGCTTCTTTCTCTACAGAGGTAAATATTTAGAAAGACAATTTTGTAAAAGAAGGGACGGTTATCTAGCCTGGTGTTTGGGGGAATGAATCAAGATTAGTTAATAAAAATAGCTGAGTAAAGTCAGTGACTCAGGCCAACAAGTACAGATCCAACAGTACAAAGATTATGTAAAGACAAAATAAGGAGAAAGTAACCTTGATAATGTTTTGTATCTATAAAAATGAAGAGTCCTTAAAACACTGAATGACTATGTAGACGAAACTTCAGCATAGGTGGAAGTGCGCATATCTTACTCTTGTTCGCCCTGGCAATATGGCCCTCACCTTATGATTACAAATTATGAGAGAAAGCACAGTAAATGTTATGAGATGTAAAACCAAACATTCTAGCTGCTCCAACTTCGGGAGGAGTTGGAAGAATCAGTGAAGCAAAGAATAAGATCACAAGAGAAATTGAATCTGTGTGTGTAGGAGCTTAGACTATTGTAGATAATTGTGGTTTCTTCCCCCAGTGTGCTGGAAACCAAGCTATAGTATCATGTGACTGCACCTATGTCTTATTTTGCTTGTTTTATTTTTATTTTTTAAAGATTTATTTATTTATTTATTTATTTATGATAGACAGAGAGAGAGAGAGAGAGAGAGAGAGAGAGAGAGGCAGAGACACAGGCAGAGGGAGAAGCAGGCTCCATGCCGGGAGCCTGATGTGGGACTCGATCCCGGGACTCCAGGATCGCGCCCCGGGCCGAAGGCAGGCGCTAAGCCGCTGAGCTACCCAGGGATCCCCCATTTTGCTTGTTTTATGCACCATACAAATGCCTTTAGGGGTTGCTCTGCTCTAAATTGACTTGGAATTGCGGCAGTTCTAGCAGCCCACAACTCAGATTGCCTTCTCTACTATTAGTGTTGGCTAGGAGGTTTGAGACCAAAGGGAGGCTGATGGGACTTTTTCAGTAAAGTTAACATATTAAACCACCATGCTGCAGATACACATCCTCGTTGACAGGCTAGTTTTGGTTATCTCCAATGACAAATGCCAAACAGTAAGGGAAGCATTGAAAAAAATTGACAAACAGCGATAATAAAATTATTTCTTCAGGATAACAGTTGAGGCATTTAAAGTAAATATACAATACATTAGCTCTTAAGCAAATATTTGTTGCTCATTGTAGACCAAAACAATCCATCTAAAATGTTTTGTACTTACATATTTGGACTCAACAAAAGAGATTCAAAGTTGCTTATTTGTGTTATAAACCATTAGTTTCCCCCCAAGTCATGTGGAAAGAGTCAGAATAGCCCATAAAATTACTTAAATGAATAATGGCAACTATACTTGCTGTTGCCTGGAATGCTGTCTAACCACATTGTAAGTAATTTCTCTGTGGTTTAGTTTCTGGTACAGCAGGGAAAGGTCTACATGTCATATGTTTTGCTAATGCCACAGATTGTTTCAGTCAGAACGCTCATACAAGTTTTGAAGTGTTTAGAAGTTAAAGTTTCTTAAGCTTGTTAATTAATATATATTTGCTTTATTTTTTAAACTATACTATGCATTATGTATGTATGCTTTATCACTTAAATTTTTAAAATAAACTAGGAAAATATAACAGTTTTGAACAAGAATTCTTATTTACATAATTCAAACATTGAGTAATATTTGAATAAGAACTGCTTACTTTTTTTTTTTTAATTTTATTTTATTTATGATAGTCACAGAGAGAGAGAGAGAGGCAGAGACACAGGCAGAGGGAGGAGAAGCAGGCTCCATGCACCGGGAGCCCGACATGGGATTCGATCCCGGGTCTCCAGGATCGCGCCCTGGGCCAAAGGCAGGCGCCAAACCGCTGCGCCACCCAGGGATCCCAGAACTGCTTACTTTTGAAAGCACTCTTTAAAAAATCAATGCAAAAATAAATAAACCCAGAGAGGAAAATGAAAAATTTAGATTTTTGGCTAGTAACTTAAATTCTGGATATTTATGCTAAGGCAAAAATCATTTATTCAAAGATTTAAGTCCAAGGTGGGTTGGATATAAATATTGGACATTGAATATATACATAAGATCATGCATAACTATGTGCCATTATGTGATACTTGGTCTTGGTCTGAAGTAGATTGTAATAATTCATGGAAGAATCACACATCAGTCACTTTTTAGAGGCTTATTTTCCAGAAAAGAGAACCCATGCAAAAAACATCCAAAATCAAAATGGCTGTCGCCTTAGCGAAGATCAACCGAGGAACATTAATTCAAGGATTAAACAGCATATCTAGATCTTCCAAATCAGTGGCCAAACTTCTGCAGCCTCAGCTTGCTTGTAGACTTCTAGAGCTAAGGGGCATATCTCATCGTTTGCTGAGGGAAGTTAATGCACCAAAGCAACCCCTATATAATATGCAGGTGAGTGAATATTAACATTTGCACAAGATATGAGCTCTTTTTTTAGAAAATATTTTCAAATTGCAAGATTTGAAAATGTAGCACATTTGATTGTCATACATATAAAACAAGAATAGTTGTATAAGAAATTAATGATTTGGTCTTTTTTCAATATAGTATATATTCTGGTTTAAATAAATCTGAAAGAGGAAGTAATGTGGACTTTTTTCCTAATCAGTTATTTGATTGAACTATATGAAACTATAAATTTCAAATGGTTAAACCTAAATATCAGCATACAGATTATCACTTACGTCAAACCTAAAAGGAATCCCACAACAAGCCTTAAAAATGACTGTTTTAATTCCTTTTTTCCCCATAACCTTTCTATGTTTCCAAGATAATCTTTGTTTGACTTTACACACTGGAGTATATTCAACTATAAACTCATTTTGACAGGCCCACCAACATCATCTATTTCAAATTATACCCTCTTTTACTGAGAATGTATGTACTGATTCTACATTGTTTTACCGAGGCTCTGTTATATTTTGTTAAGGACAACAGCTCTTAAAACTTTTTCAGGACCAGTTTGTTTTTTCTAAACTTTATGGCATAGAACTCTGTTTTTCCATTTGGGCATTACTCAAAGCATTCTAAATGTTTCTTAAAAGAGATTGGGAATCCTGCAAGTCTGGCACCTAAATAAACCTCAGAGCAAATCATTTGGACTCTGTCGTTGAAAGCAGAAGAACCCTAGCTCAAAAAGACTTAAGCCAAAAATATGTATTAGTTCATGTAGTTGAACAATCTGGAATTGAGAAGGCTTCAATGTATAGGTACTCAAATGATGCCTGCAGGGTCCCATTTCTCTCTTTCTCCCCATCTCCTGGCTCTGCTTCCTCTGTGTTAACTCCATTCACAGACTGACTTGCCCTTCAGGGTTACAAGATGATATGAAGCTGTTTCCAGGACTCCATCCTTCCAGGTTCAATTATAGCAGCAAAAAATGAAAGTGCTTGAGCTAGCATTCCTGGCCAAGTCCCGTAGTTCTCTCTTACAGAACGGCCTCTAAACCAGGGAAATGGGATGCACTGATTGGTCTAGGATTGATGGCCTGCTCTTTCCCTTTACCCCTCCAGCAGAGGTTGGAGTTCCATCCTGACTGCATGACCAGAGAATGGGGAGAGGATGAATCCTCAAACAAAATTTGAGTTATTTTGAAAAGATGAGAAAATGGCTGATGGATGGCTGAAATCAACAAAATATCCATTACATAGGAATCTCTCCTTAAGCAAAGATTTTAACGTATCTAGAAATCATCAGATAGTTCAACTATGAATTGCCTGAGATAGCAACTACAAAAGCCTCCATTATAATACTTGATGTTTGAGAAAGTAAAAAAATACTTTGTGTTTGTTAACTACTGGATTCTCTAAGCACTATGACCCTTATTCCTCTATCTTTAGGTTGTCAAGAAGAAATACAGCTGAGCTGTATAATTCCAACTGAAACACATTCCTAAAATGAATAGTTTGCCATGATGTTTCTTTCCTTCCATTGTTAATCCATAGTTTTTATAGAGGTTTGATATAAGAAATGTCCTTTGAAACATATTTCTGTATGTGTTATGAAATCACATTTAAAGACACTGTCCACTCTGTTATTCAGTCTTTCTTTTTTCTCCTCTTTGCTAAGTCAGAACTGGAGAATCTCAGATTTTATACTATTTACAAGCTAATAAGTTAGCCTGCCACCGGTGTTCAAACACATACACTGATAACAGACACAAGACTCCCTTGAGTCAGAGACAGAGGTTGTTTATTATTTACTGCACAGCAGCCAGAGCCATAGCTTGTGTCATTTCCCTAACCCCTGACTTCCCACAGAGCACATGTTACCTAGGCGTGTAATAAGTTGCATCATAGGAGAGGAGCCTGAAATTAGGAGACTCAGCTTTTATAGGAGTGCTGGCTCATCTGCCCAGCCTGAGAGACAGAGACAGAGACAGAGAGACACAGAGAGAAACAAAGGGAGAAAAAGAGAGAGGGAATTGGGGGTGGGGAACGAGAAGTAAATGTTTCTAGAGGGTTTAAGGCGAAGGCTTTATCTTTAGTGCCCTGTGACATGTCTTGGGAGATACATCTCCAGATCTCTCCAGAGGAATATACTTTCTCCTGCTTCTAAAGCTGTTTGCTATTCACCATGTCCTTTGCTCAGAAGGCCCAGTCTATACAGGAATGAGAGACAGCCACAGAGAACTGCCTCCCGATACTCATGAAAATTCAGTGGCAGGAAAATTATCTTTCCAGTTGAATTTGTGTTTCCTTATATCCAATATTGAGAGCTAAAAAACACAACGGATTTGTCTCTTTGCCCTAACTGACAGTGAGTGTCACAGGTAAATTGAGAGCTTAATTGTGATACTGCATTCCAGGGACCTGAGGTGAAAGAAGCAGGTTGAGGGAATAAGTGACCTGTTCAAGGTCCATATGCTGTGACTGTCTCTTTGACATCAACTCAAAATCAACACCTATGAAATTTCTCCTCCTTTGCTGTTGTTCTAATTGTCTTAGAGTCTAACTTTAATTTTTAAAATTCTTGTCAACACAATATTTCAAAATATATATAATGTAGTTTATCAGAAGTTCCACCCAAATGTAAATTGGTAGTAATATTTTACAGTATAACCTTCAGATACTTCCTTTATAAAAAGAAATATAATTGGGCACCCAAGTGGCTCAGTTGGTTCAGTGTCTGCCTTCAGTTCAGGTCGTGATCCTGGGTCCTGGGATTGAGGCCCGCATGGGGAGGATTCTCCTTCTCCTCCCTGCTTATGCTCTCTCTCACTATCTCTGTTGCTGTCTCTCTCTCTCTCTCTGTCAAATAAACCTTTTTTTTTAAAGATTTTATTTATTTATTCATGAGAGACACACAGAGAGAGAGAGAATGAGCAAGAGAGAGAGAGAGAGGCAGACACAGGCAGAGGGAGAAGCAGGCTCCATGCAGGAAGCCCGACACGGGACTCGATCCCGGATCTCCAGGATCAGGCTCTGGGCTGAAGGCAGCACTAAACCGCTGAGCCACCGGGGCTGCCCTCTCTCAAATAAATCTTAAAAATATATTTATATATATGTTTTATATATATAATTAACCATGTTCTAATCCATTCCACATTTTTTTCTCTACCAAAGGTAATTATTATCCTTGGGTTGATGTTAGCATTTCTATGCATACTTTTATATTTCACTACATTTGTATACATCTATTTTTCTACATATATTTAAAATTTATATAAATGATATAATACTGTACTCATCCTTCTGAAGCTTTGTTTTTTCACTCAATGTTTTTGAAATCTGTAGCTATGGTTTATTATTTTATATTGTTTGTGGTATCCCATTGTAAGAAAAAATAATCCACAGTTTATTGTTGGACAGATGGGCAATTTAGTTTCCTTTTTTTTTGTATTACAAACAATATTTCATTGAACACTCTTATAAATGACTCCTTATCTCTGTGTGTGAGACATTCTTCAGGTATCTATCTAGAAGAGGGATTACTGGGTCATGAGGGATGCACATCTTCAATTTTATTAGCTGTTGTCAATATGCATTTCACTTTCTTGTGAATCATAGTGATTCTTGAATCTGAGGATAATTTCTTCAGTTTCAAAAAATTCTTAGCCATAGTTTGTTCAAATATTACCTCTTTCTCATTTTCTCTAATCTCTTTTTCTGGAGTATCTATTAAACATACTTTGGACCTTTTCATTTTATTCTTTTTTTTTTTTAAGATTTTATTTATTTATTCATGAAAGACACACACACAGAGAGAGAGAGAGAGAGAGAGAGGCAGAGACACAGGGAGAAGCAGGCTTCATGCAGGGAGCCTGACGCAGGACTCCATGCAGGGTCCATGCAGGGAGCCTGACGCGGGACTCGATCCTGGGTCTCCAGGACCAGGCCCTGGACTGAAGGCAGCGCTAAACCACTGAGCCACCCGGGCTGCCCCCATTTTATTCTTTATATCTATTAACCTTCCTCATATTTTCCCTTTAGTTATCTCTTTTTGATACTTCCTGGAACATATACTCACAAACTTACTGCTCCACCTTTTAGTTCCTGGCACAGGGAAACCCTTCCTTCTTTCCTTCCTTCCTTCCTTCCTTCCTTCCTTCCTTCCTTCCTTCCTTCCTCTTTCCTCCTCTTTCCTCCCTCCCTCCCTTACTTCTTTTTCCTTTCTTTTTTGTAAACTCAGTCTTGATTAAATTCAGCATTTGATTTTATAGAGAGTTTGTGGGGGCATTTCTATGTGTGTAAGGGTCCCACAGTAGCTCAGCCTGCCCTACTACTGAAACCAGATGTCCTTCAACTTTACTTAGTATGTTTTATAAATTTTAATACAAGATGGTTGCATTTCTTTCTGGAAGTAAATGAAGTATTCTGCTTTTTCATTTATTCAGCATATATTTATTGCACATTGAAATGTAAAATCACTAGGTTAGATATCAGATGTCTTGCTCTTGTCCTATATGGATTCTGTGGATGAGAGGCAAGTAAGCAGTGTCGGTGGAGTATAGCAAGTGCATGATCAGAATGTGCAAAATGTACTATGGAAGCATCAACAAGGGGCATATAATTCCAAAGAGTGGTCAGTGTAGCCTTCCTAGAAGATAATACTGGATCTTGAACAGAGGAGATATTAGCAAAGTGAAGAAGTAGGAGACTTATTCCCGGAAGTGAACACTGTATGTTAAGATGCTGAGGTCAGAGAGAGCATGACTTATTTAGGAAATGTAAGCAGTTTCATGTGACTAGAGCAAGACAAGTGGGAACAGTGTCAAATCAGAGATTCCAGGGTCCTTTTGGGTTAGGAATGCAGAATTAGCTTTATTTGGATAATATGTATTAGCTAGGGTGGAGAATCAGAATTGCCACTGAGAGGAATTACGTTGTAGCAAGGAAGAAAACAATATACCTCAAATATAAAAGTCTCAGTGAAGAAGGATTAGAAGTATAAATAGTGAAGATAATGGCCTGGAGAATCAAAGGAACAAAAGACTAATATAAGAGGTGCGTTGAAGGTCAATGGATTGGTCTGTGAATGGAGTGTACCCACGGTACCAGTGTACCAGAGAGCTAAGTGGCACAGCACGAGAGAGTGACGCCAGCCCTGGTACATACATTGCTTGGTTGTCTTTCTATAGTAACAGAGTTTAGCTTACCCAGGATGAATTGCAGCATGAATTCCTTCAAGGATTGCCAGGCTGCCTGTGTCAAAGTAGAACTTTCTCTTGTGCAGAAGTAAAAGGAATGCAATCTGGAATTGCCATGCAAGGGGGTATGTTTTGTAGGTTCATGGAGGATGTCACCTTATGTAGGAAGGTGAGCAGCCCAGTTAACCTGTCTGGAGGTGTTAAAGATCCTCTTCATATGTCTGTCTTATCACTGATCTGAGGATAATTAATGATAGAAAGATATTTTTGTGCATAGAGCACCTTAAATGGTTCTACCAGAACTCTGTTGGCTATTATGGAGCTGGGGATGCTCTGTAATTTCTCCCTCAAGAACATGCAGTAATTGTCTCAAGATGATTAGAGGATGAACATTGTTACAGGAGCTCCGTGACAATATCTTCAGGCCTTTCTGGTTGTATACAATGCTCAGCCCTAGCGCATGTCCTATGTGCGTTAGCATCTTCAGAGATACTGAGCCCAATATGAAATATCCAAAGACCCAACTGATACAAGTGACCTGAAGAGACCCTGATGGCCTGTTGTAACATGAGCACATAGTTGGAGTCAATCCTCTCCAGCTTTTTTTTAAAGGAGCCTTCCTTCGTACCTGTCTTTATGGGTACTGAGTCAAGTTGCTCCTCAAACCCTGCCAGGTTATGCAGGCATGAGATTATAGCAAGTTATCTGCTGGTTCTGAAAGGGCCTCAGGAATGGAAAGCTCTGGTTAAGTAATTTCTTGGTGGTTTTCAACATCCCTAGCATCGATACTTACAGAGTGGAGCATCTGCCTAGCCTTATAAGCTGTTCTGGATGAGTAAAGCTTGCAGCTGCTCTAGGCTGCAGTGACCTAGATAATCAGCTTGAATGCTGACTTCAGCCAAGACACGTCAGCTCCCAGACATAGTTGTTGACTTTGGCAGGGCAATGCAGGGCCATAGGACCAGGAGCTCTTGCTATGATCGAATCTTCCTTATATATGCCCCAATTTTCCTTATAGTGGCATTAGAGATGACTGTTTCTCCTTTGGACAGGCACTGTGGAGTAGGGGAAGCCAGATATGGGCAAAAGTAAAGAAAACCCTCACCATCTAAAATGTCTGTGACTTACGTGAACCCTATTGAACTTGTGCTTCCTTTTTTAGGATGAAGACCAGATACTTTTCTAAGTATAGTTTCTTCCTAGCTGCAACCCTCCAATGTAGATTCCAGTTTGGGGTTTAAACTCAAACTTCAGGGGCACCTGAGTGGCTCAGTGGTTGAGCGTCTGCCTTTGGCTCAGGTCATGATCCTGGGGTCCTGGGATCAAGTCCCACACCAGGCCCCCCAGAGGGGGCCTGCTTCTCCCTCTGCCTATGTCTCTACCTCTCTCTGTGTGTCTCTCATGAATAAATAAATAAAATCTTGAAAAAAATAAACTCAAATCTCACATATTCTGTGGAAAAATATGTAAACCTCAAAAATATCAAGAACTTCTAGGGGTCCTTGATGGGCTTGCCACGAGAGGTTATCTTGGGTGGTATAATTCAAGACCTGGGGAAAAAGGACAATTCCTAGAAAGAATCCCTGGAATCGTGAAGACATGACCTCTCCAAGCTGGCCAAGAGGTTGGGGCATTGGAGCTTGTATAGGACCATGTAAGAGTTTATTCAATAAGAGTGTTCCACAGGATAGTAATACCAGGATAAACAAAGTCCAATAGTTTTCTGTACTGTGGACTGCTAGGAGCCCTCCTGTGCTCATGAGTACTTGGGGTTGCTCATGGTTATGTAGCTTTTCCAAGCCTATAGGAAATCTTTTTTTTCTGGACCTGTTACCCAGTCAGTGCTGCTTGCAATGCTTACTTGTGAATTACTGAGTTAAAGTTTCCCCTATTACTACTATCCTGGTATCCTTTGTCAAAGTGGTTTTGAACAACATAAACTAAGTTGGGCTGGTGGTTTTTAACCTTCAGGTCATCTATGAGCGGGTCTTTATTATTTTCTAAATTGCTAATGGTTTGCTCTTTTGTGATTTATCTAAATTTTAGTGAAAATAAGATAAACACAGATACTTCTTTTATGACTTGAGGTGGCCAAAATTATGTGGCAGGAGTGGAACTCAAAATTACGTGAAAGAAATTTTGTTAGAGATTGAAATGTTTTTACTGTTGAAATATCTATGTGTCTGAGATGTTATTAGCATGACCATATAACATATCCATATATCTTACATATCCATGTATCTTATATGTTAATATTAATGTTAAAAATTCAAAGAAATATGGGCATTATATTGATATCAAGAGTCTTTTCACTTAAATAGGCAAATAAAATTAATATAAGAAGTTAAGATAACATTTTTAAAATTGGCTGAGGTAGCTAAATAAAACCTTTGATTTATTTATCTGTTTTAACATACACTATCCTTGCTTCTAGCAAGCCAAAAAATGAAACAGGGTGGTTTATAATATGAAAAATATGTATTGGAAGTAGGTCATAAAATTGAAAAATGGCTACTTGCCAGTAGCCACATAAATTTTGGAGGAAATATATTTTCTACAGGACTGACTCATTAAAGGAATGGCAAGTGTTTATTAAAAGCATTAAAATGGTGAAAAAGTGACCCTGAGGCAATATACAGATTCATCATTCAGAAGCATAACATGTATCAGATAATTTATTTTGAAACTTTGAAAAGAAATCAGTTTTAATTACTTTAGGTGAAGAACAAAATCTGAAAAAGAAGTTGCAGTAAAACAGGAAGAGAGTAATTTCTCATGTGTGCAGACACCACATTTATTTTCATTGTATGTGGCCTACCAGTTACCGAGTATGGACCTCCCACCATACGTTCACATGTTGACAAACTCGTGAAACTTACTCTGCTAGGAGGCATTTTGTTGGAGTATATCTGCTCTCTTTCCTGACGTCTGCTCTCTACTTGTCTGTCTCCCTGTAGCCTAATAGTGGGATTCAAAAGCACGCTATCAATTTGATTCTTCTAGCAAGAGGGAAAGAGCAGCAGCTGCCTCATTTCCTGGAAACTCTTTCCAGAAGCCAGGAACTCTGGGAAATTTTCCAGTTCTCCAAACTAACTTATGGCGAGAGTAGGCTAAAACTGCCCCTCCCTATTCCCATATCTAGGAGTTAGTATGGCCTGAAAGACAAGTAAGAAGGAATGCCCCCTTCCACTGCACCTCCCACCACCTCCATCCCTTAGCTGGCAGGCTAGATAGTATTCTTGGCTTCCGCATTCCATTAGTCACTTTAGGGAGAAGGAGGTAAATTGTGATGGGCAATTTTGTTCTTCATTCAGCAGTGGCAGCAGTAAGCAAAAACTGAATACACTGCAACAGGCACTTAGAACACTGCCATACAAATGTTTGTTCAATAGAATGTCATTATGTATTCTTCAGAAGCACTTTTTAAAAGGCTGCAATATGCCATTGAGTGAATATAGCTTAACTTACCTGACCATTCTGCTATCAATTGTTACAATTGTTCAGTGTCATAAATAACTTTAATGTACACATACATACTGTTCTTTCTAGTTTGTATGCCTCTTTACTGTGCATTTGCATGATTTTATTAGCTGCAGCCTGTACCTTTGGGGAGTTATTGAAGCCATTGAGTGTCTTGGCGCTTACTTCAGAGGAGCATGGCTAACTGCCACTTCACTGCTGAATGGGAGGGAATGTTTTTCCTAATGCCCTCATTTCATATCCTACTCAAGGCAAGATAGGTGAACTAGAAGAGAGTATAATTCCCTTAAATTAAATATATTCTGAAAAAAAATTAAATATATTCTGTTATGTTTGAGGCAGAGACACCTATGACCAGAAGCTAGAAACCTTTGAGAGGCAAATTCATTATTGGTGTAAACCTTCTCTGTGTCAGAAAAAAAAAAAGCATGCTGGATGTGAACAAAGAGCATTTCCTAAAGCTTAATGATCATCTAAGGTTAATGCTGGCCTTCAGCAGTCTCATGATTAACATTTCCAATCAGGTCATTAATCTGCAGGAAATGCTTAGTATTTTGATTGCTGTTTGCTTAATGAAGAGGTGAATAATTTAGTAAAGGATGATTACATGAATTTGAACAAAGAAAAGACTGTTTTTCTAACATGCACAGTGGCACCCCCTAGTGAGCACACTTGTTAAATGTAAAAAAGTTCAAGTAATTTTAGATTTTGGAAATGCAAGATTATAGATCTTCCATAGGTTTTGGGGCAGCCTGGGTGGCTCAGCGGTTTAGCACCTAGCGCCTTCGGCCCAGGGCGTGATCCTGGAGACCAGGGATCGAGTCCCATGTCGGGCTCCCTGCAGGGGAGCCTGTGTCTCTGCCTCTCTGTCTCTCATAAATGAATAAAATCTTTAAAACAACAACAACAACAAAAAATAGATCTTTCATAGGTTTTTATAGATCTGCCATAGCAAAAGAGAGCACCTTTTTGAGGGACACCTGGGTGGCTCAGTGGTTGAGCGTCTGCCTTTGGTTTAGATCGTGATTCCAGAGTCCTGGGATTGAGTCGCCGCACTGGGCTTTCTGCATGGAACCTACTTCTCCCTCTGTCTATGTCTCTGCCTCTCTCTGTGTGTCTCTTGTGAATAAATAAATAAAATAAAAAGAGAGTACCTTTTTTATAAAAAAGAGAGAGAGAGAGAAATATATATTTTTGGAATGTGAAAAAACCCCAAATAGGCTCAGTAGATAACTTTCTTTAGAAATATTTAAATTCTCATTTCACAGTAACATTGTAAAATTTAACACTGTAACATTGAAAACTTATATTGTAGTAAGAAAAGTTTTTTTCTGTTTTGCAGGTCAGAAGGGGTTCTTTGTTTGAAATCATTTCTTTTCCAGCAAAGACTGCTTTAATTAGCATAATGTATGCTTCATATGCAGCACTCATTTATTTGGTAAGTTAAGAAAATTATTAGAATATAGATATAAATATACTTATCTCATGTACTCTTAAATATATAGATATAGGGATCCCTGGGTGGTGCAGCGGTTTGGCGCCTGCCTTTGGCCCAGGGCGCGATCCTGGAGACCCGGGATCGAATCCCACGTCGGGCTCCCGGTGCATGGAGCCTGCTTCTTCCTCTGCCTGTGTCTCTGCCTCTCTCTCTCTCTGTGACTATCATAAATAAATAAAAAAATTTAAAAAAATATTTAAAAAAATATATATAGATATATTATAAATTTATAAGCCAAGGTACTATCCTCTTGTTACACAAAATAATTTTACATTAAACATTTACTTTTCTAAAAAAAAATTACTTTTCTGAGATAAAGTCAATTCATTTCTGAGGCAAGTCAATCCACCAAAAACAAATTTGCTTGAATAACTAAAATTATGTTTATAAAGTTTATTATTACTTAGTCAAGACATTTTGGTTTTACTTTCACTTAGCTATGGTTGTTTTGTTTCAGCCATTGTGCCATGGTTTGCTAAAGTTCAGCATTCCATCATTTAAGTCTATGATATTGGGGAACACAAGTATTACTGTATTTTGAATTACAAGTGCTGTAATTCAAAAATGTTCATTAAAAAGTGTGAAAAAAGAGGCACCTGGGTTGCTTGGTTGGTTAAGCATCCAACTCTTAATTTTATTTAGCTCAGGTCATGATCTCAGGGTTGTGAGATCGAGCCCTGCACTCTCTCTCTCACTCTCCCTCTTCCCCTCCCCTTCTAGTCACAGGCAAGGAGTTCTCTCTCTAAAAATAAAATAAAATAAAAATAAAGTGTGACAAAAATATAAAGGATTTTATAAACTATAAAGGTTTATTTTCTTTTAATCCATTGCCAGTGATACTACTAAATTTAAAAAAAGTATAAAGTATAATACACAGAGAAAAGTATGATGAATTATTATCATACACAGCTTGATGATTATCACAAAATCAAGAAACAGAGTATAACCCTCATTCTAGAAGCCTCTTTCTCACTCCCCTCAAAACTAAAACTACTAACTTCATAATCACTAACCTCTTCTACAGAGGGTAACCACTATTTTGATTTCTAATACCATAAGACAGTCTTGTTTAAATTGTATTTAAATAAAGTCATATACTATATATTATTTTATATGTCTTTTTTGCTCAGTTATCATTAGTAGATTCATTAATTACCTATAGCAATAGTTTGTTGGTTTTCATTGCTGAGTAGCATTTCATTGATTGTAAATATATTCAATATATATATTCTATATATATGTCACTATTCACTCTATGGTGGAAATTTTTTATTATATACAACTTTGGCAATTGTGAATATGGTTTCCATGAATGTCCTTGTACATACATTTTGGTAAAATTTCTGGATCACAGAATATGCAGTTGTTCATCTCTAGTAGATAATGCCCAACAGTTGCTATGGTCAGTCTTTTCCATTTTAGCCATTCTTGTGGATATGTAGTATTATCACCTTGTGCTTTAATTTGTATTTCCTTTGTTATTAATGAGATTGAGTTCCTTTTTATGCATTAAGTGGACATTGGGATATCTTCTTTTGTGAATTTCTGTAAAAGTCTCTTCTGTTTTTCTATTCTATCTTTTTCATTATTGATTTGTATTTTTAAAAAATTCTAGGGCTATGGGATCCTTGGGTGGTGCAGCAGTTTGGCGCCTGCCTTTGGCCCAGGGCGCGATCCTGGAGACCCGGGATCGAATCCCACATCGGGCTCCCGGTGCATGGAGCCTGCTTCTCCTTCTGCCTGTGTCTCTGCCTCTCTCTCTCTCTCTCTCTCTCTGTGTGTGACTATCATAAATAAATAAAAATAAAAAAAAATAAAAAATAAAAAATTCTAGGGCTAAATCTATTTTGGTGATTTCTTTTATTCTGTGACTTCCTTTCACCCTTTTAGCAGTGTCTTTGAAACAAATTTTTAATTTTAATGTAGTCCAGTGTATTAATCTTTTCTTTATGTTAAGTGCTTTTTATGGCCTAATTAGGGGATATTGACCTACATCCAAGGTCATGAAACTGTTCCCTCTGATATATTGTACAAGGCTCATTATTTTATCTTTTACTTTTATTTATTTATTTTTAAAAATTTTATTTATTTATTCACGAGAGACAGACAGAGAGAGAGAGAGAGAGGCAGAGATACAGGCAGAGGAAGAAGCAGGCTCCATGCCAGGAGTCTGATGTGGGACTCAATCCCGGGACTCCAGGATCAGGCCCTGGGCTGAAGGTGGTGCTAAACCACTGAGCCACCCGAGGTGCCCTATCTTTTACTTTTAGATTTATAATCCATTTGGAATTGGTATGAGGTAAGGGACAAATTTTTCCTTCACAGGTATCCAGTTGATCCAACTCAATCTGCTAGGGGGAAAAACTTTTCCTATTGCCCCAGAACATTTCTTTTGTCGTAAATCAAGTGTCTGTTTATAGACTCTTTGTTCTATCCATTGATCTATTTTTCTGTTCTTACACTGATTCAGCATTGTATTATTTACTAATAATTATATACTAATTCAACATTGTATTATTTACAAGAGCTTTATAAGTCATAACTAGTAGAATAAGTCCTCCCTTCTATCCATGAGCATGGTATATCCTTCTATTTATTGGGTCTTCTTTAATTTTTCTTAATAATTCTCATAGCTTTTTTTGTTAGAGGTCTTACACATTTTTGTTCATATTTGTTGATCATATTGAAACACACAATAGTAAAGATTCAGTTTCCCCCATAACCTATAGATTGATTGTGGTCCCAACTAAAATGTGAGCAGGAGCGCAAGTTGACTAAGATTTATAAGGAAATGAAAAAGGTCAAGAATAGCCAAGTCATCCTTGAAAAAATAGTAAAAGAACTTACTTTCATAAACATATTCATGGTTTTTAAAAATAACTGAACTTATAAATATTTTTCAGGTGTTTAAATTTTTGAGAAGTAGAACACCTGGATGGCTCCATGGTTGAGCATCTACCTTTGGCTCAGGGTGTGATCCCAGAGTCCCGGGGTGAATCCCACATTTGGCTTCTGCAGGAAGCCTGCTTCTCTCTCTGCCTATGTCTCTGCCTCACTGTATATGTCTTTCATGAATAAATAAATAACGTCTTTAAAAAATAATGAATAAAAAATAAATTTTTGAGAAGTGCTCAGTATCTTAAATGTGAATCTCATACAAAAATGACATCCAACTGAGCTGGGATGGAAATATGCTGCAAAAAAATGGGTGAGATGAAGTAGCTGCAATGAAACTGAAATAAATTAGACTAAAGACAAAATTAAATTCTAATTTCTTGAAGGCTTTTGAAATCATCCCGCATGACTTGTCATGCTATAAACTTTCTAAGTAGGTATTAGAAACAACTTTTTGGTGACCTGATTAATTGGTCATGTATGTGCCCAAAGTCTAGGAGAGGTCAGGGCTAGAATTATGCTTTTGAAAGCAAATAATTATATGTTGTAAGTTAATGCCCTGTGAGTGGAACCACTGTGGAAAGAGTGAAAAGTCTGGAAGTGAAAAGAGTAGAAAGTCAACAGAAATTTTAAAAATAGCAACATTCAAGGTGAGCTAAGAAGAAATCCATGAAGGAGACAAAGCAATAATCAGAAAAGTAAGAAGAGAATCAGGAGACAAAGTGTCAAGGAAATAGAGACTTAGTTGTGAGCAGTTAAGTATCAAATACCAACAGAAAGCATCAAGTAAAATAAAGATTTGAAAAGTGTTCATTAGATCTAGTAGTAAAGATATTGGAGCCAACCATCTTAAAACTATTCCAGTGGTGTGATAGGATAAGTAAGACAGAAATAAGCAGGTTTCAATGAAGAGGAGATGATAAAACCAAATCATGAATTCATGAATATAGATGCTGATTTGATCAAGAAAAGCAACCATATATAGCAGTGAAGAGGAAAACAGGGTGCCAAGGATTTTTATTTTAATTTTAAGATGTTAGATACTTGAGCACATTGGAAGTTACAGGGCAAGAGGCAGTCAAAAAGGAGAGGCTGAAAAGGCATGGAATAATTGATAGGAAAGAGGTAGGGTAGACTAAAAGTAAACACAAGAGAGGTACTGACCTTGATCAAGACCCTTCATTTTCTGTGACTGGGGTAGAAGTGGTTAGAATGGGCACAGATAAAATTTTGTTGGTGGGGAAAGAAGAAATATATTGAATAAGACAGGGCTTCCTAATCTGTTTTGGAAGGGAGAGAGAGAGCATGCTCTTGAGCAGATGAACAGGGGGAGGGGCAGAGGGAGAGAGCATTTTAAGCAGGCTCCATGCCCAGCATGGAGTCAAACAAGATGCTCAATCTCATGACCCTGAGATCATGACCTAACCCAAAATTAAGAGATGGATGCTTAATGGACAGAGCCACCCAGACCCACTCCCTCCCCCAATCTTTTTTCACAGCATGGCATACATGGAAAATTATCCTACATGGGGATAAATGGATGAAGCTGTTTGCAGCTGGAAGTGATGGACCTCAAGGCTTATAGCTCTAGGTTGGGATATACTTGGATATGGGATATACAAAAAATACCTGGCAGTACCTTAATTGCTGAAGACATTTAAATATCTCAGTTAATTAGAAGTCTCAAGTTAGGTGGTTCCCAGGTTTGTACAGTGGATCTACAATGTCATCTGAACCCAGGGCCTTTCCATCTTTATTTTATGCTTTCTTGTTTGTTGTTTTTGGTCCTTATGTTTGCTGCCTCATGCTCATATTTTATTTTGTTGGCTAGAACAAGGTCATGTGACCACATCCTAACAGCAGGGAAGTGAAGGGAAGCATCTGGTATTCCCTCATTCTACAGTGGGATGCAGGCCAAGAGAGGAGAAGGCAAGAGGCAGATGAGAAGGAAATTGAAGTTGGTCAAGCCAAGGCCCTCAATACTCTATTACCTTCTTTAGGAAAACCCTCTAAGAGTTAATAGCCAATTATGTCAGCTTTAGGCATCGCTTTGGTAAAATAAGCTAGTTTAGGTCTTCTTACATTTTATGGATTTTATTATTCTTGTTGCTTGCCTTAAGCTCTTATCATCATCATCTTTTTCATCATTAGTAAACTTACTCTGTAAGTTTCCAATTTTCAAAGCTCCATTACTCTGTGTTTTGTTTTGACATTCTTAAAATACTGAATGGCATTCTTTTGAGGGAAAATGGATTATGTGTTTGCTTAGAAATCATTGATCTGCTAGTTTACTAAATTCTAACTAATGTGTTTATGGCCTTCCAATTGCACACATAGGTATAAGCAAAGTGTAGAGGGAGAAAATAAAACAAAAAAAAATCTATTTTGAGATATTAACATGTTTGGGGACAAATCCCATCTCTCAGAAAATGTTTCATTTAGTTCAGGAGAAGAAAGGAGTCTCATTTAATTAAATCAGAGTAAAGATGTAAAGCACTTAATGAATGGGGGGGAGAAGTAAAGCATGTCTTTATTGAAGCATACTATGCTTTAATTTTCTTTCTAGATGATAGTGTAATATATTTAGAACAAAGAATCAATCTCCTGATGTTTATCATGTGCTTAGGAAAGGAAGTGCTTCTTTTTTTTTTTTAAAGATACCAAATTCTAGAGACATTTCTAATACATTTTTTTTATTTTTTATTTATTTATGATAGTCACACAGAGAGAGAGAGAGAGAGAGAGAGAGAGAGAGGCAGAGACATAGGCAGAGGGAGAAGCAGGCTCCATGCACCGGGAGCCTGATGTGGGATTCGATCCCGGGTCTCCAGGATCGCGCCCTGGGCCAAAGGCAGGCGCTAATCTGCTGCGCCACCCAGGGATCCCCCAGGAAGTGCTTCTTTATTAAAGAATAAGATTAATGACTTTATGTTACACATTTTATTATTACTGGAAGTTCAGTAGCTTAAAAAGAAACTTTACCTTTCAAAAAAATTTTTTTTATTATTAGACAGTCTGTGTTAATGCTGTGCTGGAGAAGATAAAGAAAATTTTCCAAGAAGAAGAAACCATAAGGCAAAACAGAAAAGAGAATGAAAATCTTAGAAAAGCCTTTTCTGAGCCTGTGCTTTCTGAGCCTACATTTCCTGAAGGTGAAATCAAAGCAAAACCTTACAGGTCATTACCAGAGAAACCAGACAGTATTTCGGATAGCCCCAAACGTCCTGCTAATAAGTTGAGTAATAAGATCCAAGTTTTACATTCTGTGTTTGACCAATCAGCTGAAATGAATGAATAAGCAAATTGGAACATGAATATTACCAAGTGGAGCTTAAGAGTTATCTATCTAATCACATTTCATCTGATAAAACCAGGAAACTAGTTTTCATATATTGAGTGCTCTGCTTTAAGAAAAGGGTTGGAGAACTACTAAAATGTCATTCTCAACTATTTATATGATAGAGAAAATAAAATGAATCTTGATGTAGAAGTATGACAATGATATTTTAATGAACAAGAAAGTGTACCCCTTGGAGGGTTAGACTTTATGCTATCATTTATAACATGGGTATATTTATATTATAGTTATATTTTATTAAAGACCTGTTTTAAGTATCTTTCCAATTACAGTTGGCCCTTGAACATGGGTTTGAACTGTGCAGATCCACTTATATGCAGATATTTTTTGATAAATATATTATAGTAAATGTATATTCTCTTCCTTATGATTTTCTTAACACTTTCTGTAGCTTACCTTAAGAATACATTATATAATACATAGGACATTAAAAATATGTGTTAATCAAGTGTGTATGTGATCAGTCAGGCTTCCAGTCAATAGTAGACTATTAGTAGTTAAGTTCTGGGGGAGTTCAAAGTTAAATGTGGATTTTCAACTGTGCATGGGTTTGGTACTCCAAACCTCTGCATTGTTCAGGGGTCAACTGTATTCATCTGGAGGAAAAATACCCTACATATCAAAATGCTACATCTTTTTCAGAGATCACAAAAGGATATTTATTTTCTATTTATAGGCTGTATAGTTTGAATCTGCCTATTATCGAGCCTTTTATACCTCATCTATAAAGTTACAGAGAACTTATGATTCACAGATATAATATATTTATAAAACAAAATATTATTTACAAATCTTACAGAAGATTTATATATGTGAGGATAGGATAGGACATGACATTTTTTATTTCCAGATTTGGAGGAACATATTTAGAACCAGAAATTAAGTCCCTATTACTCATTGTTGCCACTGGGTCATGAAAGAAAAACGCTTCTGTAACTGGCCCTGCAAATGAGGGTCACTGTTTTGCCTGCAGAAAGCACTTTGGTTTCTTCCATGTCTTAAATTCTAGACATGTGTTAAGACCTGACTGGTCATTGGAGGATTAGCACCTGATATAATAGGCTAGGATGTACCATCAAGTGATGGTACATTTCCTGTACCTGGTAAACAGCTACTGCCATAAAAGGACTTATAAAAAGCCCAACCCTGGCTTTTTAATAGTCTGAAAAATGAGTGACAAGGGTTGTATTACCTCATATTACCCATATTCCATCAGAAAAAGAAATGTGATACTATGTAGCAAAGGGCTCTGTAAGCACACCCTTAATGATAGGTACTTAATTCACTTACTATTTTTACCATACCAAGGGAAAGAGTCCAGGTGGCCCCCCTACAATGTTCAGTATTAGGTTTGAAGCCGTAATTCAATCCTAGGCCACTAAGAAGATTACTGTGCTTAGAGACAAGATTCCAATTTTGACAAACAGCTTTTCACACTCTGAATTCATAATGTGATCATCCTGGTTCTGATTCTACTTATTCTTATATTCTACTATTTGCTGCTGAGTTTTAGATGATAAACACCCAGAGTACTACACCACAGCGTGGGCACCAGGCAACAGAATACTGCTAGCCATAAATAACTGGTATGTGAAAGCAGGGTGGACCAACTGAACGTCAGCCCTGTCTGGGAACTTAGCAGCAGGGACTCTGAGGAACAACACCCTCTATCTCTTCTAACATTTACATGAAGCACTTAGTTCTAAATAATCACAAAATTCTCAAAAACAAAGCAAAAACAAACTTCTATTTGAAGATTTTATATAGGACATTCAAAGTACTTTGGCTTACTGAATAAGAGACTTCACATCTCTCATGCCTGTGTTTCTTCTTTACTTTGAGAGTGTTTGCTTTGACCAGAGAGAAACTGAGCCAAGATCTGTTTGGTTTCAATGTGCAGTACATGGGGATGAAAGAGTGCACTAGTGGTGAGCACCGGGTGTTGTATGAAGTGTTGAATATGTTTCTTATTTCTAAATTAAGCATGTAAATTCATCCAATTTTGGAGGCATTTTTGAAATGTAAAAAGTCTGCTATATATTTGGAAAAATCAAATAGTTGAGATTTAAGCATTTCAATGTATTTAAATTTTACTTCAAAAAGGTAAAAATAGCAACCAAATAGGGGAGGTGGAGAGTGTGTTGAGGTATCAGTGAAACAAGAATACAAGAATAGAGGAATAGAAGAATGATAATACTGAAGTTGGGTGATGAGAGTTTATTATGCTACTCTGTTTAGTTTGTATATATTACAACTTTTCCATGATAAAGTCTGCTACATCAAAATAGGAATTACCAACCCTCCATATTTATTAGATCTTACTTTTTACCTTTTCTTCATTGTGGTTACTGCAGATTATTTTCACCCTTCTCAAAATGCATATTACAAACCTAGGACCTTCAGGTACTAATCAGTTCAGAGGACTGGATTAAATGTGTTCTATAGATCCTGACGATATTCCCTCCATCATAATAAGCACATGTACTTTTGAACTGCTCAGATTTATATGATTTTTAAGGATTAGTAATAAATGTGCCCATGTTGGAAAAATTAATCCTCTTTAGTATTGCAGCACAGTTATTCTAAAAAATATTTTTTAAATATACACAACATTTTTCATTGCCATATAGTTTTATCTGAAAGGACTCCGAATTACTTTAAAGTCTCCAGTGGCATAAAAATCAGAGTCACACTTAAAAGGTTCATTAGAAAGAGTCACATAAATACTCCCATTGTCCACTGTCACTTTATGAATCCTTTGCTTTACTCCTTTGGAGCACCACTTGGATTTTGCTGATGGATCTCTAGGGTTGATAGACTGATACAGTCCTTCTCCTGTTGCCAAAGTAATTTTGTATTTATGCCAGGGACAAACTATACATGGTCGTCCATCAAAATCCTGGGGAGGGAAATAAATAAATGATTTAATAGCCTGACATTTCCAACATTCACAATAAATCTCCAACTCAGCATAAGATCTACTGCAGAAAAAACAGGTTAAGGAACAGGCCACCCTCTCTTCTTTCCCTTCCATTTACAAATTATTCTGCATAATGCAAAACCTAATCTCAGCAGTCATCAAGTCCCTTTTGCATTTTATTAGAAACCTAGTATATTAGAACCCTATCTGATATACTCTAGTATATCAGAACTCTATGAGCTTAAGCAACTCTACCATGTGACTGAAGCTATGATGTTATCTATTAGATGTTAAAATGTCATTTCCTTGACAGAAATGGGGCAAGGGCATTAAGTGCTTCTAAAGGAATTTTCACTAGCTGCTGGAAGAATGGTAAGCTTCAAATATAAATTTGAGAGGTTACTAAAGGCCTGAGTGTATATGTTGACTGAAGAGCAATTTGTGATCCAAAGTAGTCAATTCTCAACTTTTTAACTGTTTTGAATCAGTGCTTCTCAAATTTTAAAGAGCATGGGAATCACCTGGATCTTGTCTAAATGCAGATCCTGTTAAAAAAAAATTCAGTAGTCCTTAAAAAAAAAAAAAAATTCAGTAGTCCTAGGATAGGGTGCAAGATTCTGTAGCTCCAAGAAGCTCCCAAGTGACACCAAGGTTGCTGGTTTATGGAACAAACTTTAAGTAGCAAAGTCTTACAGGTCTTGTTATGGTCCAAAACAGAAGGATTTTATTTCACATTATCACTACCAGATGCTTACATTTGTTTCTCTATACAAGGAGTTCAGTAATACTGATATTGTGTCCCCAAAACAGTCAACAAGCATTCATATTTTCATATTCATAAATTCATGTTCATGATTTAAACACACATATGTCCTTCTAACATAAGAATAGGTATAGAAGTAAGTAGATATGAAGTATAGAGTGGAATGCCAAGTTTCAGCTTGTATTTTGTACGAGTGGGAGGTGGCGGGAAGGGGAAGGATGGAGAGAGATCAATTTTATGAAGTAGAAAATAAGAAGTTATGCAGCCAGCGAGTTTGGGAATGCAAGAAAGTAAGACAGTTTCCCCATTCCTTCCTCAGATAAGCCTTCAGTGTGTGGTTTCCTTTTAAAAATATACATATTTATATTTTTACATTGTACAGGTAATACATACTGAAAAATTCAAACTGTGTAGAAGTGTATAAAGTGCAAAGTGACTATTACCTTTTATTTAAAAAATGGAATCACACTAGACCCTTCATTCTAGGACTTGCTTTTTTCACTCAAAAATATACTGCTGACATCCCTCCATACCAATACATACAGATCTGTCTCGTAAGTTAATGAGGCAGTGGTTGCATAGTTTTCCATAGCACGGCTATTCATAGTTTGTTTAAACTGTGTCCTATTGTTAAAACATTTAGGTTGCCTTCAATTTCTCATTACAACAAATAATGCCACAGTAAAATTCTCCCATATATATACTTAAACATTTGTGCAATGATATCTGTAGGTAGATATCTCAGAATATAATTGCTAGGTCCCCTATTTATCTGTGAAATAGTTTTCTTTACATTGTAGGACTATGAATTCCTGGAATATTGGCAATTATACTTAAAGCATTAAAATAACAGTTCAAATGCAGAAATAAATTATTTTTTGCATACAGCATGAAATGAATATAAATAAGAAACATGAATTTGTAGAGGATAGATTTAACTTTACATACCTCTATTTCTCCCAAATGTAAAGGTCCTCCTGAGTCTGAAAAGAAATTGAATATTACATCTAGTCACTAAAAAAAAAAAAAAAAGAAAGCCTGAAATTTTGATAGTTTTGTGTTTAGGAAACAAATACAAGGTTTACAATGGAAAATAAACTCTTACGGTAACAGCGAATATCCATAGCATGATATTCTCCTTTGTGGTAGAAAATGACTACTTCTCTATCATGGACAACAGCTGTCATTCTTTCAGATTTTTTAATGTCCTCTTCTCTGCCAACATAGACAGGAGAATGTTCCTTCACTTCAGGATCTTGTTCAGAGCCATCAAGATCCATGCTAATTGAACTAAAAAAAAAAAAAAAAAAAAAGCAATCTTCACAAGTTTGGCTACAACTTACCTTAACCATATTATAAGAAATGTTTAATTCCTTTAAGACTGATGGAGGCTTTTTAAAATAGCTATATAAAAATAAAACATTCACAAATACTGGGTAATAGTCATGATTTTGAGGTAGAGTTGCATAAGGTTTGCCAAAATTAGGGAGTAGTCTTCACTTTGAGGCTGGACTCATATTGGATTCATTTCAACGTGTTAGATGGATATTTCAGAAGTCCCAAGACCCAGAGCTTGACTTTCACTTTTCTTTTATTATCATTTCAATGCTAAACAATACCCAATTATCAGTGTTGTTTTCAGCCTTCCCCTAAAGGTAGGATTCTTTGATAGTCTGAATAGTCTCAGATCTCTTGGTTGAAGTGATTTACTTGATTTCGCCTGGAATAGACAGCCAGTCTTAAAAATCAACCAGAAAACTATTCTAGCACGAGGAGATAGGTATGAATGGGCACATTGCATTTTCTTAACTCAAAAATTGACATTACTTTCTTCTGCCTTATTTGGGAATTCAAAGAGATGAATTTCTCAATAATTAATTTATATAAGTATATAAACCTGTATTTCTAAACAAAGAAATTTTAGTAGAGAATTTTCAGGCACTCTCAATATATTTTCTCTCAGCACAGATATTCAGGCTACTTTTTTGAAAGCAACCCTTTCAAAGGGACCTTTAAGAATATAGTCATCGTCTGTTAATTCTAGGTGAGAAAGACGCATCAAGATACATCAGCGTCAGGACTGTCCTTGCAGAAGATTTTCCAGAGGGCCTCCCATGTCAGGGTATTTAAGTTTTATTCTATGACTGTTTCTGAATAAAACTAAACTACATATCCTGTTTTGCCAAGAATTGCTATATTTTTTCTTCGTCCACTCCTAACCCCAAATCTTTTTTCTTACCCCACCCTCTTTCCATTAGAGTTGTTATCCCAAATTTTCTGGAAACATTCCTGTTTTTCCTCCCTATCTCAGGATAGAGATTGTGGTGGTCTTTGATTTTCACAAAGTGTAAAGAACCACGTATGACATCTCAGGGATGACAAAGAACTTTCTTCCCTAGGCAAGAACATATTTTGAATTTTTGCAGGTAATGAAGTAAAAATCACAACACACAAACTGAGACCACTCTAGGTACTTTACTTTTTATTTCTTAAATAATTACATTTTCGGATATCCTTGCATGGTTTCTGCCCTCTGCTGGAGAATGGGAATCTTCAACCATCTGGACAACATCCAGCTCCACAAACTGGCATAAAGCAGGCTTACTCCCCGAAGTTGGTGAAAAGGAAAGAGGCTGCTTACAGCATTCAGGCATGAGATTTTATATGTACCTCGACCATTATCTTGGAGCAAGGCTACTTCAACCCCTTTATTATATGAAAGAAATTAAAAGTTCATGGTAACATCTAATCACAATCTACTCTTTTCTTTGGGTCACTGATGGGTAAGTTTCTGTGTAATCTGTTTAGGGAGGAATATATGTCTGAAAAAGCAAGCAAGCTCAATTCTCAAGAACTGATTATTGACAATAATCTTTAGCACAGAATCACAATACTTCAAAAGGAAAATTTCAACAGTGGATCTTGAGATTCTCCTTTTGCAAAGTTCTCTTTCCTTGTCAGAGATTATCATTCATTTGATAAATATTTTCTGAACACACATACTGTGTGACCGGCACTGTAGATATTATATTTTAGTTGGTGAGATCAACAACAAACACCAGTTAACAAATACACGAATGAGATAATTGCGTACTACTGTAACAGCCATGAAGAAAATAAAGTGGGTAATATGAGAGAGAAAGAGGAGGCCATTTTGCAAATAGGCTGGGAAGGTGACTGAATAATAATAGTTGAGCTGGAATCTGAAAAATGCAAATGAACTAGATATTTTAAGAGCTGAAGGAAGAGCATTCCAGGCTGAAGGAACAACAAATATGAAAGCCTGGGGAAAGCAGGGTGGAGGGAGGAGGCTTGGTTAATTTGAGGAACAGATAGGACACTGGAGCAGAGTGAATGAGCTTGGTGAGACAGACAGGAGCCAGGCCGTGCAGCACTGTGTGTGAATTTTATTCTAAGAGCAATGGGAAGCCACTGCAGGGTGTGAAGCTGGGAAGGGTGACATGATCTATTTTTAAAAGAATGCTCTGGCTGTGTGGAGAATAGATTGTATCAAAACAAGAGGAAGCACAGAAAAAAAAAAAAAAAAAGCTATTGCAGTGGTCCATGGGAGAGAATATGGTGGTTTGGACTAGGGTGTTGACTCTGTTGGGGGAGAAAAAGTAATTAACAACAACAACAACAATAGCAGTAGCTATAATCACACTATGCTAACTCCATGCCAGGCATTGTGTAGAGACTTTACATTTATTTAAGTCATTTAATCTCCCAGCACATTACTACAAAAAGATATTATTTTAATTGTACAGTGAGTAAATTGGTCCAGAGAGGTTGGGCTCATGGACTAGAATAAAGGAATTACAGAAAAATTTGAGTGGCTCCTAGGTTTTAGTTTTGTGCAACCAGGTAGGTTGTGACTGTGATAGGAAAGCCCAAAAAAGGAATGGTATTTTCAGAAATGGAAAATCAAGAATCAGCTACATTTTGCACATAGTTTGGGGTACCTAAGAGACATCCAGATAGTGATATCAAGACTACAGTCAGATATATGAAACTACAGTTGAGAATCACTAGAGAGATAAATTTGGGAGTTGTCAAGTTACGGTCAGGTGGAAGAGAAGCGAGACCAGTAGAGTGTCCAATCTATTGCTAATTGAATGAAATTCATTCACTGACCACTTCCCTATCCTACATTCTCCTCAAATGGTAAGTTGTAAGCCAGCAAAAAAGGGCAGGAAATGAGGTAAGGTCCATTTGAATGCTGGCCACCTCTTTTACGTATTACAAAATGAATAATACATGAACAAAATGTGGGCTTCCTAGGAAACTGTACCCAAAAATAAGTTCTTTCATGAAGAGTTGGACCTACACTATGCCCCTTTCTCCTTGTAATTTCATTTATTCCCTTAACCTCCCACTCTCCTAGAAATCAAATACTGGTTAACATCCAAGTAATGGTTTATATCCAGAATTATTATTATTACTCTTTTCCCAGAATGTTTAAATTTTGCCTCCTATCAGACCCTTAAATACTCTTTTGGTTAAAAATAGAAAGGGAAAGGTGAGAAAAATAAAATCTAAGAAATATTTCAATATTGTTCATTGAGACTGGCTCAAGGGTCAACTCTGTATAGGTCTGATCCAGTATTTTTCTTTTTTAAAGATTTTATTTGTTTTATAGAGAGATAGAAAGAACAGGAGTGGTGGGGAGAGGGGTAGAAAGAGAGAATCTCAAGCAGACTCCCCGCTGAGCATGAAGTCTGATGTGGGGCTCAATCTCAGGACCCTGAGATTATGACATGAGCTGAAATCAAAAGTCAGACGCTTAACCAACTGAGCCACCCAGGTACCCCTGATCCAGTCCTTGAATCAAAATAATAATTATATACATCACTGTATAACATTTAAGAGCCATTATTTGACTTTCAAAATTAAGCACACAGCCTTAAAAATGGCATATATGTTCATTTTCAATCCAAAACAACTCTTCTGTCATAAAGTCTCAACACATGTTTATGTTGACACAAGCCTTCCAAAACAAAATGTAACAACCATTCTAAAGGTTGTGGCAAGGCTAGGTTTTACTCCACATTTTCAATTTCAGTTCCATTTTAACAATTTCATTATTTTATGTATTTCACCAGATTGAAAAACTAGAGAAAGTTCCAGATAATTTGAGAAGTATCCAACTCTGCTTTATATAAGATAAAGAATTACACATAGAGGGCAGCCCTGGTGGCGCAGCGGTTTAGCACCGCCTGCAGCCCAGGGTGTGATCCTGGAGACCCTGGATCGAGTCCCATGTCAGTCTCTCTGTATGATGCCTGCTTCTCCCTCTGCCTGTGTCTCTGCCTCTCTCTCTCTCTGTCTCTATGAATAAATAAATAAAAATCTTAAAAAAAAAAAAAGAATTACACATAGAAAAGGAAAAGGAGAAAAAAAAAAGGGAAGTGAATCAAAGTGATGGTCCATGTTAGTTGTAGAGACCCAGATGGTGTTAAATATTAGGAAGGTTGCCATGGAATGCTCATGATATTAAACAGAACACAACTGCCTATAACTTAAGGTGTTTAACAAAATTATAAATCACATGTCAACCTCAAATATTCTAATTTTAGAAAGATGACCCTTCCAAATCCACATCCTCTTCACATACAGTAATATTGTCATATTCATAGGATATTGTACAGAATGATGTACCTTTCCTTGGTAACCGGAAAGTGCCATTTTGATTTCATTCAAGTCTTAGTTTAACACTTAACATACAAACACATATAGGCAACTTCTTTAAGAAGGGCACTTGGGGGCAGCCTGGGTGGCTCAGCGGTTTAGCACTGCCTTCAGCCCAGGGCATGATCCTGAAGACCCGGGATCAGGTCCCACGTCAGGCTCCCTGCATGGGGCCTGCTTCTCCCTCTGCCTGTGTCTCTGCCTCTCTCTGTGTGTTTCTTGTAGATAAGTAAATTAAATTTAAAAAAAAAAAAAAAGGAGGGCACTTGGATCTTGATGAATGGTCATAAATTATAAACCCCATCCTCCACCCCCAGAGGGAAAATTTGTTACAGGGCAGCACCAAGAGTCTCCCAGCCTTCTGATGGCTCCTCTAAATACTTATTTAATCTTGTATGACTGTTTGGAAGTCTAGGAATGTTGGGAGGAAAAGAGCATGGGTCATTTAAAAAGTAAGTTTGTAAAACAGAAGTTATGATTTAGAATTAAAAATCTCTAGGTGAATGTGTTAGGAGCAAGCTTTAGAAGGAATTTATAGGCTACTATTTTGAGAAGGGTAATTCTGAGCCATAAAGAAGAAAGATACTAGATATTACGTAAATCGAGGTGTCGTAAGTGGAATGTGCATGTGTGCATGTGTGTTGGTGGGGAGAGGCAGGAAGGAACTTTGAATTCAAAGTATAAAGGAAAGCATTACAGGAATCAGGCTTAGGAAATTACAGAGATGTCAAATTTGTACTCTGAAGTTTACACTGTTAACTCTTACTCCAACTAACCTAGTTACTTTTTAAATAATGGAAAAAAGAACATATGCTATTTTGAAAAACTATTTCACAATAAGGAAGTCAAACTGAGACAAAAAAACATGTGATTTCATTCGAATGAATAAACAAAGAAACAAAAAGTAGAATCTGACCTATAAATAGAGAGAACTGATGGTTGCCAGAGGGAAGGGGGTAGGGGGAAATAGCAAATCAGAAAGAGGAGTGGGAGGAAAGGCTTCCAGTTAAGGCATGAGTAAGTCATGAGAATAAAAGGCACAGCACAGGGAATACAGTCAGTAATACTGTGATAGTGTTATATGGTAACAGATGGTAGCTACACTTGTGTTGAGCATAGTCTATCATATAGAGAAGGTGAATCACTATGTTGTACATCTGAAACTAGTGTAATATTGTGTGGTAACTATACTCCAAAAAGTTAAACAATATTTCACAATAAAAAGCAAAAATACAGTATTTTTAAGAAAAGCCAATGAGGGCCATGCCATGATTTTCTGGATTAGCTATGCTATAGCTGACAGAAGGCTGGATTACTACAACTCTCAGTTATCTTGTTTTGCTTGGTATTGGCAAGTACCCAAAGTATACACATTGCTCAGGTGGTAGTATTTACTTCCACAGCATCCAGCGTGCAGGCTTTATCAGATTTTGTGACAGGACAGACAGAGGGGCAGTAAAAAAAAAAAAAAACAAAAAAAAACTAAGAACAGATGAACCAAACTAGGCTGAAGAAAAAATACAGAACTTGCAACACATATAACCAACAAAGGATTAGGATTCAGAATACATGAAGAACTTCTATAAACCAGTAAGAAAGTGCAAAAAAATATAGAAAAATGGGCAAAGACACAAACATTTCATAGATGAAGAAGTCTGCATGGCCAGTGAGCACATGTAAAGATGCTCAACCTCATCGATCAATAGGAAAAAATAAAAGAAAGGTAAAGGATAGTGACAAATGGGATACGATTTTCTATCCAATCAATTGGCAAAAATTACACCAGGTTGGTGAGGATATGGAAAAACTGATGGTAATGACATCAGTTAGCAATAGCACAATTTGGCATTATTTAGTAAACTTGAACGTATCTGTGACCCATTAATCCCCCTTTCAGTACATTTCAGAGAAACATGCACAGGTACACCAGGAAACAAGCACAAGACAAGAAAAAAACTCATAACACATCAACCATAGAATGAAGAATTTTTGTTCATGAAATGGAATGCTGAGTAGCAGTGAAAAATGTCTGGTTACATCAACTATTAATTTCAAAATATAACATTTAAAAATTTTTTATTTATTTGTTCATGAGACACAGAGAGAGAGAGGCAGAGACACAGGCAGAGGGCTCCATGCCGGGAGCCCAACCTGGGACTTGATCCCGGGTCTCCAGGATCACACCCTGGGCTGATCACACCCTCGCTAAACCACTGAGCCATCCGGGCTGCCCCAAAATATAACTTTGAAGAAAAAAATTTGTTTCAAGAATTCAGAATATGCTTATATTTTTACCAAATGCAAAAACAGGTAAAAGAAAAAAAAAGTATTATTAATGGGTACATGAAGATAGGGTAAATTTATTAAGAAAAGCAAAAGGATACTAAACAAAATTTCTTAAATGTCTCAAAATATTACACTTAGTCTTCTATTTAAAATTACTCTTCTAACATATAAGTTGTATCCTACTTTATATTTCTGTACCAAATGATCCAAAAACCAAGAAAAGGGATAAAGTGGCACTTTGTATCCTCAGAAAATGCGCCTGTGCATACAGATCACGAATGGACTGTTTGAGAACTTTGTTCGGCTTATTTAAACACTCAGCACTAGAAGAGGAATTAAAGGAATATTTACTTTTCTTTTTCCAGGCAAAAAATTAGAAATGAAATACTAGTATCAAGACATTAACAAAATACATGAGATGTAGAGTAGCATCAAACGTTAATTAAGCTCTCTGACTTCCAAATAAATGTGAATGAAGTACAATGCTTCCTCAAGTTTCAGTCTCTTGAAACATAGAGTTTTAGGCGGGTTTGCACCCCAACCAAGGAAAACTGCAGTGAACTTTGCAGGACCTGATAAGAAACGTGCAGAGAACTCTGGGCTCAACGATAAAGGTTTCAGAGAACTATGATTACAGTCTTGCATTTTGCTTAGGAAAGTATTATCGTATCTCTCAAATAATGGTCATATTTACTTACGATATCTGGTAATATTTATAATTAACACCCACATTATTCTCATTATTCTTAACTAAATATTGTGACTATCACGGTCCATTCAGACAATCACAAGAGTCCATGTGTTCACCTTAATGACTATGACTTTGATGCACTATTCATATGCTCCCACACATTTCTTCTATTTTAAGTAGACTTTAAGATAGCAGGATCTTAACTAAACAAAAAAGAAAGTGAAAAATTAACTGGTCTATGCAGTTTGGGGGCCAGATGAAAAGTTACTTCTGAAAAATTTGGTCATTTTGTTCCACTTTCTTCTTATCTGTGTTTTTGGCTGGTACCTCAAATAGGTTTCTAAAGGCACTAACACCATATAAAATTACTGATAGACTATATGGATCATCAGTCTCTATCAGATTATCTCTGTCATTTCCAGCATAGGTTGACTTTAAAAATCTAGTAAGTTTCCCTGAGATAATGTAGACAAAAGAGACATGAAATTAAAGGAACTTACTTGTTACTCCTCTGGAGCTCTGACAGAGGTGCTTTTACTAAGTCTGGGAACTTGATCTGCACGTTATCAGAATGCAGGACTCCAGGGTGACACCCTTGCTTTTCGGTTCAGAGAAGAGAAATGCCTTAGATAGCAGCTTGGTTCTCTCTTTGGAGGCAGAATAATAAAGCCAGTTATCCCTCCGTGAGTGCCAACTTCTTTGACTGCAACCCTGAGTTCATTAGGGGAAATAGTGTGTCTATTTTCCAGATAAGGACACTGACAGTAAAGGATCCTCTTTAACCTTAGGAAAGGTTTCCTAAGACCACAAAGTAGCAGTCAAGATTCAAACTTCTACCTTCTGAGTCTAAACTCAGTGAACACTGGTAATATAAATCTTAACATTGCATCTAACAGCATCCACGAGTTTATAACAAACACGTGGCCAGCAAGTAAACGGTCCTAAAAGGCACAAAACCTTTCAGCAAAATAGAGACCTGTGCATGTATGTATATATGTATAAATGCATGTATGTGTATCACCAAACATGGTTCTGAATTTTTCTTTTTTTTTAATTTAGGAATGTTAATGTTCAAGAGTTGCGTCAACAGAGGTTTAAAACTGGACAGTTCCCTAATCATTTAATGAAATCGCCTGGCTGCTCTGGGATCCGCTACCATCGTCCCTGCCAGAGATCCTCGATCACCAGGTGAGCTCATCCGGGTTTGAACCCCGGCTCTGTGTGATTTGGGGCACATCACTGAATTTTGGTGTGCTGCAGTTTGCACAGCTGTACGAAAGGCCTGCCACATAAGGTTGTGCTGAGAAGTGAATGCTTCACTCTCAAGTGCTTCGGAGCGGGTCCCGCCCGCGGGAAGCGCTCCAATCATGTTGGCTGTCCTCGCTAAGGTCCTTCCAGCTCTGACAGGCACCAATACCCGAGTTCAAGCTGTATTTAACATTTTAGTCAAGACGGAGAGGCGCTCAGGAACCAGTCCCGGAGCAGGTTCAGCGTGCACAGATGCTGGGGCTGCAGAAACCCCGGGGCGGGTTCAGCGTGCACAAAGGCCGGGGCTGCACAAACCCCGGGGCAGGTTCAGCGTGCACGGACGCCGGGGCTGCACAAACCGCGGAGCGGGTTCAGCGTGCACGGACGCCGGGGCTGCACAAACCCCGGGGCAGGTTCAGCGTGCAAGGACGCCGGGGCTGCACAAACCCCGGAGCGGGTTGGGCGTGCACAGACGCCGGGGCTGCAGAAACCCGGGCCGGTTCTGCGTGCACAGACGCCGGGGCTGCACAAACCCCGGGGCAGGTTTAGGGTGCACGGACGCCGGGTCTGCACAAACCCCGGGGCAGGTTTAGGGTGCACAGACGCCGGGTCTGCACAAACCGCGGAGCGGGTTCAGCGTGCACAGACGCCGGGGCTGCAGAAACCCCGGAGCGGGTTCAGCGTGCACAGACGCCGGGGCTGCAGAAACCCCGGAGCGGGTTCAGCGTGCACAGACGCCGGGGAAGCTAGTGGAAAACGCCCCGCCTGCCCCATCCGGGGGGCGGGCCCCGCACGCTAAGGGGAACAAGCTCGGCGGGTCTCGCCGTGACTGCGCGGAAGCCCGGCCGGAGGCTAACGGCTAACGAACGCGAGCTCTTGCGGAGAAGGGCCGCCAGCAAGGCCAACAACACCCTGACCTCGGGCCGCGCCGCCGCCGGAAGCCCGGGCTCAGGCCCGCCGCCCAGCCGGAAGCAGGCGCCTCTCGCCAGCCCCGCCCAAGCCGCCGCGAGGACGCAACTCACCTTCCCGGAGCTCCTCGCTCCGCCTCCGCAGGGCCGGCCGGCCGCCCAGGCCGCGTGACGCTACTGCGCAAGCCCGGACTGCGGCCGCGGCGCGGGGCCGGGGGGGCGGGGCGAAGTCGCCCACGTGACTCGTGGTCCCCGCCCCACGTGACGCCCGCGCCCCGCCGGGACCTCGGGGCTGACGGTCGTGGAAGAGTGCGAACGTAGGTGGCTTCTGTTTGTTTCTGGGTGTTGGTCGGTCTCGCTGCGTTCATCCACGTTTTATTTTATTTGCTTATTTAAACAGCCGCTCCCCCCCCCCAGCGCGGGGCTGGAGACCGAGAGTCGCGGGCTCTTTCTAGTGTGCCAGCCCAGCGCCCCATGTGCACATTTTTTTTTTACTTTTTTTTTTTTACATTTTTTTTAAAGATTTTATTCATTTATTCAGGAGAGACAGAGAGAGAGGCAGAGACACAGGCAGAAGGAGAAGCAGGCTCCATGCAGGGAGCCCCTCGTGGGACTCGATCAACCGCCGAGCCCCCCAGGCGCCCCCCACACCTTTCAAGTGCTCCAGCTCTCAGGAATTGACCTAATAAAAATATTTACAGAAATTCCTCACGGTGCAAATAATCAATAAGCATAAGGATGCTTATTGCAGGGAACGAATAAGAATAGCTGAAGTCCTCAGCAAGAAGGGAATGAATGATGGTTCAATAAAATACAGTGTAGACATGTGAATTATTTTGTAGCCGTTTACTCACGACCAGATTCCATGAAAGCGGTGAGTGTTTGAAAGGAAGGCACGCAATACACAATTCTTCAGTGAAAGTAAACATGATCTCTCAAGATACAAATAGATACGTCTGTACATGAGCTTTTTATTAAAAAAAAAAAAAAAAAGTCTTTTTAAAAACTTAATGGTGCTTGCATTGGAGTTGGTGGTTGGTTTTCACTTTACTATTTTGACCGTTGCAACTTTTTCCTCCTTATACTTTCTGAGTTAAAAAACAAACAAAAACCTCCCCACTTCCTCCTTGTGTTCAAGGCTGCAAGCTAGTTGAGTCCAGAATGTTGTTGTTGTTGTGTGTGTGTGTGTGTTTTTTTTTTTTTAAGATTTTATAGAGGCAGAGAGAGAAGCCCGACGTGGGACTCGATCCTGGGTCTCCAGGGTCACATCCTGGGCTGAAGGCCGCGCTAAACTGCTGAGCCACCGGGGCTGCTCAAGTCCAGAGTGTTTTTTAAAGTGTCCCTGGCTGTTTTCTGACGCTGTACTTGGTGATTCCAGCTATGCCTTAGAATCACCTGGGAGTTTTAGGCAGTCATGATGCCCAGACCAGTGACACCTGGGGGACGGAGGGCAAGAGGGGTCAGTTTTTCTGACTTCCCAAGTGACTCCAATGTGAACTCAAGGTTGAAAACCACAAGCTATATTTAATACCCTGAGTACTGATCTCAGATCCTAGAGTGGTCCAGTGGGTCTCAGGCGGTTGAAACCCAGAGGCCTTGTTCATTTATCTCAGCGTGCCATGCAAATACCATTTTTCCTATGAGCCTCAACATATAAGAGTTTTAGAAACCTAGAATGATGGATCTGCCTCCAATGCTTGTTTCTTTTGATTTTTGTTCGGTTCAGTATACTTTTAGGGTGATAATATTTTATGCGATAATTTCCCTTTTGACCATTTATTTCACTGATCCAAACAAAAATTAACCATCTAGTTTTGATGAACTGCTTTACCAAAGTAATAAAATATATTTGAATTTATTATAATTTATATTAATCAGTTAGCCATCTAAATTATTTTAAGGCACACAGAGGGTATTAGCATTCTTTAGCTTGTGTCGTGGAAGGACTAAATAAAGTTTGTGGTTTCTTTTTTTTAAGATTTTATTTATTCATGAGAGACAGAGAGAGAGAGGCAGAGACACAGGCAGAGGGAGAAGCAGGCTCCATGCAGGGAGCCTGACACAGGACTCAATCCTGGGACCCCAGGATCACGCTCGGGCTGAAGGCAGGTGCCAAACCGCTCAGCCACTCAGGGATCCCAAGTTTGCTGTTTCTAATGAAAAGTCCTTCTTGCCTTGACATAATCTGAACATTAAAATAAGACACATCTTAGATTCATTGACCTTAAATCTGATTTCTAATAAACTGAAGGCCTCAGTTACTCATCCATATATACAAAGGAGGGAGAGAGAGAAATGGAAACTTTCTTTTATCTCTAACTACAGTATCAGTGGAATTAATCATGTAATAATATGGAATGCCTGGAAAACTACTGGGAATGGGGGGACACTTTCTATCTTCTCTCTCCTTGGAACCAATCTACATCTTCCTCTAGAACCTTACTCCAGTTGTTCTTTTGTCTTTTCTTTCCTACTGTTGACACCTAGTGGTAGCCCTGGCGTGCATTTTCTTACCTACTGTGGAAAATAACTTTTCTTCTGTGAACTTGCTCTTCAGTGCCTTTGTCTAAAAATAGTTTTAAATGTCCCTTCTCACCTTTGTGAGCCTCTCTCCTGTGCTCTGAGCATCAGGCTGTTTCTAGGCAGGCGTTTTTGGAACCAAGCCCTTCTTCTTAGAGAAGTTCAAAACCTGCCTTCAATTCTAAACAATAATCTGTTTTGTGAGCTAATGAAGATGTTGGTGTGCTGATAGTTTCACTACAGTGAGGTTTGAAGAGTATCAACCACTCTGGATTTCCTATTCTTTTAAACAAGAAAAGGGCGATCACATTGCCCTTATTAGGCTATTGGGATTCAGATAATGAGAAAGTGAGGGTGGCTTTAAATACAAACTATCTTCTTATGACTCCTATCTGAAAGTCTCCACAGTATTCATTTGTTGTGGATTACCCGTGTGACATTCTTACTTAGATACCATGAGAGAAACAGTAGTGTTCACCAAACATCCCTACTATCCCACATTTCCCACCCTATTTACAATTGGTGAGGCTATGTGACTACTTTTGGCCAATGGGCAGTGAGTGAATATGCAGTGTGTCACTCTTAGATTGAAGCATAGAAGAGCTCCTATTCCACCTCCCTGGTCTCCCTCTCTCTTTTTTATTTTTTTATTTTTGGTCATGAGCACAGACATCCTAGATTGTGGACCTCTACTAGCCTGGGTCCCTGAGTGACCATGTGGAACAGAGACCACCCACCAACCCCCAGTCACTACCTTCCAGGAGGCCATGAAAGATATGTAACTGAAGTGAGAAATAAACAGTTGTTGTGTTAAGCCAGCAAAGTTCTAAGGTTGTTTATGATTATACTAAAGCATAACTTAACCTGATATCTCTTTGCTATCTTCAGTTTTATGTGTTCAAGATTGAAATATTAATTTTCTCCTGTAAACCTGTACTTCCTTTGTTCCCTCTATCTCTATAAGTGACAGCCCTGTTCATCTACATGCTTAAGGTAGAAACCTAGATGCCATACTCACATCTCCCCTTTTCTCACTCCTCCAGTGTGGAAAAGAATTGGCATAACTGACCTAAGACTGCTATCCTTGGAAAGCTCTGCTTGTAAGGCTGGCTCCTGGCTGGTGTCTGTGAATTTGGCTGGCAAATAGCTCCCTATATTGATAAAAGATTTTCCCTAAATAATAAGGATGTCTCACTGTGACTAAACTGTCCATACATAAATAAAATCTTTAAAAAAAAAAAAAAAAAAAGGCAGCCTGGGTGGCTCAGCAGTTTAGCGCTGCCTTCAGCCCAGGGCATGATCCTGGAGACCTGGGATTGAGTCCCGTGTCGGGCTCCCTGCATGGAGTCTGCTTTTCCCTCTGCCTGTGTCTCTGCCTCTCTCTCTCTCTGTCTCTCATGAATAAATAAATAAAATCTTTTTAAAAAATAAACTGTTCATACAAACAACATGGTTGATGCTGACCATGACCTGCTTTCCTTCTGGGAATCTGGAACTTTGGTACATGCTAGGCAGAGCTGCCTACATGGCTGGACCCCAATAAAACCCTTTGGGTGCTGAATCTTTAACGAGCTTCCCTGGGCAAAAATGTTGCACGCTCCTTTTCTGTATTTTTATTACTGGCAAAAGAATCAGCTTTGTGTTATGCCTCCAGAGAGGGAGAGAACATAAGGAAGCCTGCACCTGAATTCCTCCATTTTTCCCCATGTCCTTTTTCTCTTATAATATAGCTGTGTATTCTTATAATATCATTATAATAATTTTAGCATGAGAAGAACTATCTGATGAATTCCATGAGTCATTCTAGTGAATTCCCAAACATAATACGGTCCTAGGGGCCCTCATGGTATCCCCCCCATATTTCATCCAGGACTGGGCCATGTCAGTTCTACATCCTAAAATATATTTCAAATGATGGTGCTGCTTTTCTTTATGTGTTGTCACCGCTCTGGAAGATGCCATCATCTTTTATTTGTATTGGACTTTAGAGGACCCAATAAAAACAAAAACAAAAATAAAAAAAAAACAAAACCTTTTTCCCCCCTGCCTGAGTTTGGAACCAACTGAAAGAGATAGTAAGAGACCGAAGTGTAAACTTTATTTAATAACAAAATACTGGATTGGAGTAGCTTAAATGTGCAGCCAAATGGATTTGCTAATATCTCCAGAATTAAATGTATATGCCCAAATTGCTGCCCTCTACCTTAGAGCTGTCCCATCTTGAGAGGATGAACCAGATTTTTTTTTATAAACTAGATTATACTCTCTTTAGACAGACAGTTTTGTAGAAAGGAGAAAGGAGTGGCTGAGCATACAAAACAAGAGAGTAAAGGTCAGAGATTTTAAGATTTCTTGCTAACTCACTTTGAATTTTATCTTCCAAATGGAACTCCCAGTCCTGGGCGGTAAGCAAATAATACACATGCTGGCTGTAAGTAGGCAGTGGAGAAGAGAGTGTGATCAGTGAACACCAGGTTGTCTGTAGTGAGCCTCAAGCAAAACACTGGCCATTAGTACTAAGCCAGGCTAAGTAAATAGGCACAGAGCTATGTGGGCCCAGCAAAGAGCCTTAGGTGAGAGGGGGAGGGTCGCAGGGTGCAGGTTGCTGCTCCTTGACCTTAAAGCATGTTGAGAACATAGTCATTCTACCACATTCGGTCTCAGCAAAGGTAGGAAGGCCAAAAAGACGTCAGAAAGCAGGCATAGCATTTTCTCATGTGCTTGTTGGTCATGTGTGTCTTCTTTGGTGATATTTCTGTTCATGAATGCTCTGCACCACTTGCCATCAGGGAAATACAAATCCAAGCCACATTGAGATACCACCTCACACCAGAGAGAATGGCAAAAATTAACAAGACAGGAAACAACAGATGTTGGAGAGGATGTGGAGAAAGGGGAACCCTCTTGCACTGTTGGTAGAACAGGGTCCTACGACCCAGCAATTGCACTGCTGGAGATTTACCCCAAAGATACAGATGCAGTGAAACGCCGAGACACCTGCACCCCGATGTTTATAGCAGCAATGTCCACAATAACCGAACTGTGGAAGGAGCCTCGGTGTCCATTGACAGTTGAATGGATAAAGAAGGTGTGGTCTATGTATACAACGGAGTATTACTCAGCCATCAGAAAGGACGAATACCCACCATTTGCTTCAGCATGGATGGAACTGTGGAGGGTATTATGCTGAGTGAAATAAGTCAATCGGAGAAGGACAATCATCATATGGTTTCACTCATACTAAGAATATAAGAAATAGTGAAAGGGATTATAAGGGAAAGGAGGGGAACTGAGTGGGAAATATTTGAGAGGGAGACAAAACATGAGAGACTCCTAACTCTGGGAAACAAATAAAAGGTTGCAAAAGGGGAGGTGGGTGGAGGGTTGACTGGGTGATGGGCACTGAGGAGGGCATTTGATGGGATGAGCACTGGGTGTTATATGTTGGCAAATCGAACTTAAATAAAAACAAAAGAAAAGAAAGACATAGCTAAGGCCAGGATTAAATTACAGGAAAAAATGCCTTTGGGTACATACGTAGAATAATGTTTACTGCAGTTAGAGATAGTGAAGTTAATGAAACATAAGCTAGCTCAGGTCCCCTCACATGTTTGAGCCCTTTCCAAGGTCCTGAGCAACTCTAGTAATGTATTCCCACAGTCATCCTTTATATCCTTTTAATATAATCTGGAAGCACACAAAATTATAGAAAAGTAGTACAGAGAACTCTACCCCAACAGCCATTTAAAAGTATGTTGCCAGTCTGATGCCACATCAGCCCCTAAAGCTCTAGTATATAAATTTCCTGCAAATAAGAACATTCTACATAACCACAATTCAGCTGTCAAAATCAGAAAGTTAACATTGACATTTAATCTTCAAATCCAGTTCAGAATAATTTAGTTGTCATATCTGTTTGGCTTCCTTGTCTGGGACAGTTTCTCAGGCTTTCACTAACCTTCATGACATTCACATTTTTAAAGGTCATAGGCCATGTATTTTATAGAATGTCCCCCAACTGCAGTTTGTCTGACATGTCCTTAGGGGATTCAGATTATGAATCTTTGGCAGGAATTTCACGTAGATTGGATTCTGAGCCCTGGCAGGGCTGCACTTCTATTCCCTTCTCACTCAACTTGAACCAAACTCACTACACTACCATGTGGCCATCCACCCCACTGGCTGTCACTCCTCTCTAAGCCACTGTATGTTCCCCCAACCCCATAGCCAGCATAGGTGTCCACCCTGCTCTGTCTTCCCTACTGGTTTAGGACTGAATTGTTTGTGAAGAAAAGAGAAGAGAGAACGGAATAGTTGTCATAAATATTGTAAAAAATGTGCAAAAGTAGGATGATCTAACTTCAGGGATGAAGGCCATTGTCTCTTCCTTCCATCGCACAGGCATTTTTGGGATTTGGCTAGGAGGCAGTTTGAGTTGGAAATGCATTTAGTTTGTGTTTGATGGGATATATTTATATGGTTGGCAGTCAATTGTGGTGCATAGTAAAGGTTTTGCTGGCCTTCCCAGTGTAAAAACGGCCTCTAAAAATAATCCCAGTGTTAGCTCTTCTTATAAGCTCGCGTGCAGGCCAGTGTTCTACCAAAATGTAACGGCTGTGGTGTCTGCAGCAGGGAATATGAAAGTCTTGGAAGAGAAATAAGATTTGAACAGATAGAGCCAGAAACTATTCTATGGAAAATCCTATCTTATCATTAGACTTTTGGTAAAAATGTAAACACAGGATTCTATTCTCATAAACAGTACACGTGGGATGTGCTCAATAAGACAGCCTATAAACTATAAATTCATGTATCTTTCTTGATGGAAATATGAAACAGAATTTATCATAATTCCTGTGTCTATAAGTACACAAACCTACACTAAGACTACTATTTGTTTTATGCTTTCTTTTGATTAAAAAAAGATTATGCTTTAGGAAAGATCCAGTTATCTTTCTATTCTCTGTATGTAAGATATTTGTAAATGGTTATTATGTGAAGGAATGAGTAAAGAGTAGGGAGACAAAAGCTATAGGCAAAAAGTGTGATAGTGGTGTGTCTAGCAATTAGTAAATGGTTTGCTCTCATGTTTGGTTTTTAATATTTGTATTTTTCATGATTATTTGCCCATTCTGAATATTCACTTTCATATCTAATTTTTTTAAAAACTTATTATTCTGTATTCTTTTTCTTAAAGAGAGCCTCCCCCTCCCGCCCACTGAAACCTGGATCTACCCTGAGCTGCATCTAAACTGCAAGGCGGCTGAGCTCTGTGCCCGCTACAGAGCGCTAGTGAGTATCTAACTGGAAATTGTCCAATGACAGCGTGGGTAGGCAGCACTGCCTGGGCTGCTCCAAATTCCATCTGCGTTCTGGTCCAGAAGGGGAAGCATGGCAGGACTAGCCTTGGATTCGTGTAGATGTCACATGCTCAAAGTCACTCCACACCGTCTCTTTGAGTCCAGATGGTGCTGGAGAAAGTGTACCTAGAGGCAGATTGCTTAGCCAAAGTCACGGCAAATAGTCACCGAGGCACAGGGCTGAAAATATATGCTCCAAGAGAGCTCCATGGCATGGCATAGAGGCCCTGCTCAATTAAGTAGGAGAACTCAGAATGGAAATGACAATGAAGAGATTTTTGATCTGTAAGAAGAGAAAGACACCTGGAAATGCAGGGGCCTCCACCTTTACAAACTTTTGATCTTGTAAGAAAGCAGTTTCAGTTGCCTCTGTGTCAGGTAAATGCATGGATAGATCTTCTCCCCATCCCAGAGTTGTTAACGTGATGCTAAATTAATCTTTTATGAGCAGATTTCTCCCAGTTTACTTCACAGGTTATAGGTTTGGACAACCTACATCTACTAACTGGCATCCACCCTGGGGAAGCCAAGACCAAGCGTGTTTCTTTCTTTTTTTTTTTTTTTTTAAGATTTTATTTATTTATTCATGAGAGACACACACAGAGAGAAGCAGAGACACAGGCAGAGGGAGAAGCAGGGTCCATGCAGGAAGCCCGATGTGGGACTCAATCCTGGGACCCCAGGATCATGCCCTAGGCTGAAGGGAGGTGCTTAATTGCTGAGTTACCCAGGCATCCCACCAAGCGTGTTTCTTATCTCATATCCTGAGCCTATTCCAGAGAGTCTTTGGTGACATCAAGTACTGGGTTGTCAGAGTACCGTTTTGCTTGACCTTTGTTCTAGGAGTAGGGGGTGAGAAACTGCAATAAGGTTCTGCTTCCTGTTAAGACTTTGAACTCTTTGAAAGAGTGAGGCTCATCATAAGATGGGAATTGAACAAAGAGAACCTCAGAGGTCCTAAAGGAATACCCCATTTGAGGGAGAGCAGTCTGCAGCTTCCACTGCCAAAGGAAGGATCCACAAATCCCCCATGCTTCAGGGAACTCTCCAGCAGAGGCTACGTGGAATTGGCACTCAAGGAGGTCTTTAATTATTTCATATAAGATAGGAAATTTTGATTTTTGAACTATGGTTCTTTGGATTTTGTTATCTTTCGGCTTTACCCTATAAGAGGATTTAATCTCTGAACCTCGGTTTCTCCCTAGAATTTGGTTTAGAACCCCAAAAGGGAGGATGTTTGGGTTCTGATTGTTATTGTTTGTTTTTAATTTGGCCCCCATAGCTCCAACAGTGGAGAGAGTCCAGGAATGCTGGTCCAATTGAAATCCCTTCACATGAGGCCAAGGGTTAAGGCTGTGTGGTGCTATCTAACACTCTGCTGAGCCCAGTGTTTTCTGGCATGAGTGTGCAGCATTAAAGGTGGATCTGTCTAGTGTCAGGGTCTCCACATCTCTTGAGAGCAGCACTTGAAGTCTTGACATAGTGTCTGACTTCTCTCCATCTTGTTATAGAATTGATGAGGCTCATGCAGAATGGTGCCAAGGATGATTCCCTAGTATTATTCACCTTTGCTCCACCTGGGGTATCAACTTATGGCACAGTTCTGACAATGCTATTAATGCTTCTGAATCTAGTTTCCTGAGGTCTTGGGAGGAAGAACACCTCTGCCACATGCTCTTCAAAACCATTGCCTTACCTCAACTCTGAAATGTTCCAGGTTTTGCCTGCATATAGCCGAATGTATCTTCAATGCTTTAGTCCCTTCCACTGTGCCCCTGTTCCTTCTAGAAAGGCTTGGATGAGTTTCTGATGGGTTAATTTGCTTCTTAGGTTGGTCTCTTTATCTGGTGTGTGCACTGTTTGCCAAATTGAGTGCCTTCTTTCCCTCCTTTTACTTTCTCCTTGCTTTCTAGCCTAGACATTTTCCCTCTGGATCTTCCCAGAAAAGGCTTTATACAAAAACAAATTTTCCTTTACTTGGATAATCCCCAAGAGAAGATAACCTTCCATCAGATCAACATCTAAGATCATGCTTGCTCTGGGATTGTCCAAGCTGGCTCTATCTTAGTATGTGTCATCTTGGTCGTCCTTTTCCATGACCCTAACTCACCGTATTTCTACTGCCTATTCCTTCAAAGTATAGGCATTATCAATATCCTACTTTTGGTATCACTTTTTTTTTTTTAAGATTTTGTTTATTTATTCATGAGAGAGAGAGAGAGGCAGAGACACAGGCAGAGGGAGAAGCAGAGGGAGAAGCAGGCTCCATGCAGAGAGCCCAATGTGGGACTCGATCCCGGGACTCCAGGATCACACCCTGGGCTGAAGGCAGGTGCTAAACCACTGAGCCACCCAAGGATCCCCTTGGTATCACTTTTGAACTCAAATAAAAGTATTTTATCCTGAGTATTTTATCCTAATTATTCTAGTCTTCTTTTCCCTTAAATCTGCATTAGTCTTCAGGACATGGTTCTGATGGACTAGCCCTAGAGATCAGGCTACAAAGTCCATATGTGACTGCTGGAAGCCCTGTGTGTGTGTGTGTGTGTGTGTGTGTGTGTGTGTGTTGGAAGTGGGGACAATTCCCAAAGAAGTTTTATTTCGAAGAAGGCAGAGGTTCCTAAAAGGTGTTCACTTGGAGCATTGTTTTGTACTTAGCATTATTGAAGGTTCTGAGAGGTACTGCTTTAAATAAACTGGGTGGTGGGGGATCCCTAGGTGGCTCAGCAGTTTAGCGTCGCCTTCAGCCCAGGGCATGATCCTGGAGACCCAGGATCCACCCGGGATGGAGTCCCATGTCTTCCATGTTGGGCTCCCTGCATGGAGCCTGCTTCTCCCTCTCCCTCTACCTATGTCTCTGCCTCTCTCTCTTCTCTGTGTATTCTCATGAATAAATAAATAAAATCTAAAAATAAATAAATAAATAAAGGTCAGGGAGGTTGTTTTACAATAGAAGAAACTAAAGAGACATAACAAGCCAGAGTGTACACTGTAATTAGATTTAGGTTCAAACGGAAAAAAAAAATCTATTCAAGTTATGTTGAGGACAAAAGGGATAACTTGAATATGGTGAGTATTAGGTAATCTTAGGGAATTGTTAACTTAAGTGTGGTAATGCTCTTGTGGTTATGCAAGAATGTCTTAGTGTTCAGAGATGAAATGTAATGATATGGTGTTGGCAACTAATTTCCAAATTATTCGAAAACAACAAAATATATATAGATATGTAAAAGCAAAGATGGCAAAATGTTAACAATTGTGGAATCTCAATGGTGAATATGTGGGTGTTCTTTTGTATTATTCTTCAACTTTTCTGTGTATTTCATAATAAAAAACTAAAAAGAGAGACCTATTTAACCTAGTGTTCTAAACAGTTAACTTTGAAACTCTTTTTTTTTTCCCTTTATGATATATTAATATGGAAGCATCTGTTACTTCACAAAGTATACTCTGGAACATGTTGGCCTAGGTCAGGCTTTCAATGGCTACATTTAAAAAAATATGCAATAATGATAAATGCTCAGTGAAGAATATAAATCCTTTTTAAAAATTCAGAAGGCCCTTAAAAAACTCCAACCAGCTAGCTGAGGAAATGTTTGCTACATGTTTGCTGCCTTATTTACAATGCAGCAGTTCTAAGACTCCTTTAACACAGTGGTGTGACTTCATTGGCCAGAGGGATGAAGTTCACAGCTTGTAGAGTGGTTCTTAAATGTTTGCGATTGCGTTATCCACATAATTTGTTTTAGTATAACCTTCTGGATGATGATCCAGTCTAAATTTTCAATCAGCTGTATCCTTCTGTACTTAAAAGAATTAGGCAAAATGATAGATTGCTTAGAGCACATTCAGGAAGAGAGAGAAAATCCCCCTATCTGGGATGAAGTTTTAAAGAAACCCATAGTTTCTTGTGATGGCTAATTGAGGTATCCACTTAACTAGGCCAAGGAATGCCGAGATATTTGGTTAAACATTATATTGGGGTGTGTCTGTAAGGTGTTTCTGGATGAGATTAGCATTTGAATTGGTAGACTGACTAATGCAAATTGCCTTCCCCCATATGGCTGGGCATCGTCTAATCCATTGAGGGCTTCATAGAACAAAAGAACAATAGAACCCAAAGCTGGATAAAGGGAAAATTCACTCTGTCTGACTGTGCTGGAACATAGCTTTCCTGCTCTCTAACTGGAACTACGCCACCAGCATTTCTGGGTCTCCAGCTCATAGATTGCAAACGGTGGGACTTCTTAGCCTCTCTAATTGCTTGAGCCAATTCCTTATAATAAATATATATGTATACACACACACTGTTGTTTCTGTTTCTCTGGAAAACCTTGACAAATACTAATTCCTTATATCCACTTGGATGACTTTAGAGAAGACAGCACGTCTAAACAATGAGGAAATTTACTATTTCACATAAGACAATCTGAGGTTGGACAGCTCAAATTTTGGTTAATTCAGCTACTGAACTACATAATCAAAGACTTGGGGTTTTACTTCCACTCTGAGCTGTATGATGCTGGCTTTCTCTTAAGGTGATCTCCCCTCTTTGGGTTTTAAGATGGCTGTGAAAGCTTTAGGTCACATCTATAACCTACACCATCTGGAAGAAGAGAAAGAACTGCCTCTACTAATATCTCCTATTTAAGGTTAGGAAACCTTTGCCAGAAGCCCTTACCTCTAGTTTCGTTGTCCAGAACCAATCGACCCTCAGGCAGAATGGATTGACGATGGTTGACTTAGATATATCCCAGAGCTGGAGGAGGGTTATCTTCCTTGATAGGTAGAGTGGCAGTTGTGAAATATGACACCAAATTCTTTGACACTTCTTCCATTAGAAGGTAGGGTTTATGTCTTTGAATCTGGGCAGGTTTTTGACTGCTTCAACCAGTAGAGTACAGAGGAATTTGTGTGACTTCTGAGACAAGGCCATACAAAGCCATGTGGTTTCCCCTTCGCTCACTAGAACACTTGCTCTTGAAAACTTGAGATGAAAAAAAAGAAAAAAGAAAAAAAGAAAAGAAAACTTGAGCTGCCTTAGGAGAAGGCTCTAAGGCTGCCATTCAGTAAGAAAGTCAAAGCCACATGGAAGGCCATCATTAGGCACTCTAGTCAGTAGTTCCTGATGAGCTCAGCATTTGAATATTCCAGTCAAGGGAGCAGACATATGAGTAAAGAAGCTCCCAGGTGATTGTAGACTCCAGCTATTTGAGTCTTCCCCCAGTAAGGCCCCAGGTCTCATAGTAGAAAGATAAGCCAGCCCAAATCCTGACCCACAAAATCCGTAAGTATAATTAAATAGTGGTAATTTTACACCACAAGATTTGGGATAGGTTGTTGCATAACAATAGTTAGAACATGTTAGTCCTGAACAAAATTAAGATTCTTTTAGGAAGGCAAGAGAATAATCGATGTTATTGTGGGTAACCACAAAGCTTGCTCCATTTTTTATGCCTGCTTTTGTGCTGATAATCATGGACATCAGGCTTCTCCAACATACTCAATTTGTAGATTTTTTTCAAAATGGAAAGTGTTTCCTAAGGTTAAGTGATGTCCTTTGGGGCAAATAAAAGACATCCCATAGGCATGATTTGGTTCAGACGTTCTGGACCCCGGGTCCCTTCTCAAGCCTCTAAGGAGTTTCACATTCTAGACTTGGTCCACTTAAATTCACACCAAGCTCCCCTGGAAATACTGGAAGCTCTGTGGAACAAAAAATGAGAAGCAAAGCCATCCCTTAGTCTAATCTAATAGAACTTCAATATATAAATTGAAGTAAAAGCTAGCTGTAATAACAATATTCCCAAAACTCAGTGGCTTAAAGACAACAGAAATTCATTTCCCTGTTACATAATCTTCTGTCCAGTGTAGGCTATGTCCTGCAAGATCCTGAAAGGACCCAGATTCCTTTCATGGTCTTGCTCTGCCACCCACCCTCTAGGATGTTGTCCTCATCTGTGTGGCTAAATCTGATCATTGTTACATTGTGTGATTATCACATTATATTTTTCAGCCAATAGGAAGGGGAAAGAACACATGGAAGATCACATGGTCTACATTTTAAGACCCACGCCTGGAAGCCACATGTGTCTTTTGCTCACATTCCATTGCTAAGAACATAGTTAAGTGGCTCTAGCTAGATGCAAAGGAGGCTGGGAAATGTAGTCTCTGGCTGAGCAGCCACATAAGTAAAGGGGAAAATGGATTTTGGTGAGTAGTTGGCAGTCTCCTCCATTCCTAGCAAGTTAGTTCTTTTCTTGGATAGTTTGGAGGCTAAAGTGATGAAACTCTCTGATATAATGTATACTTTTTCTAAAATACATTTCATTCTTCAGGTAGCCATTTTTTATCTAACATGTTCTCTCCTACCTCACACTTGTGTTTCCAGGCTGGGGCTCTAACAGACACATCTTACAAAGAGCAAGACCTGTGTCTTAGGCTTAGCTGAACTTCTCGGCTATTACTTGTTCACATGACAAAACACCAACAACAATGAAGACCCTCCCACCCCCCCCCCCCAACACACACACACAACTTTACCTCTGCTATTTACTAGATGTTTGACCATGGGCAAGTTATCCTTAGCTCCAGTTTTCTTATCTATAAGATGGAGATTATGATATATCACTTTAGTTTTTTTTTTTAATTGCATTTATTTATTCATGATAGACACACACACACACACACAGAGGCAGAGGGAGAAGCAGGCTCCCTACAAGGAGCCTGACATGGGACTTGATCCCGGGACTCCAGGATCACACCCTGGGCTGAAGGCAGATGCTTAAACCGCTGAGCCACCCAGGCCGCCCTCTCACTTTAGTTGTTGTGAGGATTAATTTGAATTGGTGCTTGTACAATGTCAAGCTTCATAGAAATTATTTAGAGCAGCCTTCTTGGGTCCCCTTCCTCTTCAGGAGCTTTGTACCATTGCTCAATTTCTCTTGCTCAATAAACTTTGTTTTGCTATCTACTGCTCATAAATATTATTTAATAAATTTTAGCTGTCATTATTATGGTTCTCATTATTTATCTTACAGGTATTTTGTAAGACACACAATAGTACCTTGCTTAAATAAAATGATACCCAGAACTGCCAGGGTTTGGTAATAGATTTCACCACATGGAAAAAGGGTTAACTCTTTCCCTTGAGCCTGATATTCCCCTTAGGGTTGTCTGCATTTCAGGTTGGTGTGAAGTCTCATCAGATTACATGGTAAGCAGTTAAATATCCCAATTTGACATTTGGTAGAAGGTTAAAACCCATATGTTCTGATATCTGGGTCATTTGACTTCCATTTTTACTGTATCCAATACCATTTTACTACCCTGACATGATTTAGTTATCTATTGCTGCAAAACAAACTAACACCCAAACTTAATTGCTGTTATTTCTTATTTCTACAGATCTGGGGGTTAGCTCAGCAGTTCTGTTTGTCTAGCGTGGGCTCACTCCTGTGGCTGCATTTAGCTGGAGGGTCAGTTGGGAACTGCGCTCAGCTGTGATGGCTAAGTAGCTGGGCCTCCTTCTCCATATGATCTTTCATTGCTGGCTTCTTCATGCCATAGTGATGTTAGGCATCAGGGGCAAGCCCCATGTGTATATGCTTTTCAAGACCCTGCTTGTGAATAAACTTCTGATATCCACTGCCAATGTAGGTCCCATGATCAAGCCCAGACTCTGTGGGAAAAGATTACACAAGGGGTGGGTATTGAGAAGAGTGATTCACTGGAAGCCATTATATAATTATGCCAACCCATTTTGTGGTTGTCAATTCCCGGTTTGGTCAACCAGTAATAGTTGGTCCTAAGTTCCCATCCGAAAGCTAAATTTTAAGTGGAATGTATGTCTATGATAAATGATATATATCTATATATATAAAAGTTCACATATACTTTGCACATGATGGATCTTTAATAAATACTCAATGAACAAATGAATGAATGAATGAATGAATCAGTCATATCACCGATGGTAAGAATTTGCAAATAATGTCCCATAACATTAATAATTGTAGGCTGAGATTTCTCAACAAAGTCCTTACCACGAAAGTGATAGTTCTCCATAAGATACACATTTTTTAAATACAAGAGTTACATATTTGATTTTTATCCCTTTGCCCCCACTATGCTCAGCATAGTGTCCAATAAAGTTCTTCAATATATACTGGCTGATGAACTAAATAAAAGTACACTTGGAATGGTCTTATTTCTTTGATGAAGAACATGCAATAAGCTAAAATGAGACTCTTTCTTGCCAAACTCCTCCAATTAAAGGATTCTGGCTGCCACAAACAACAGAAAACCCAGCTCAACTGCTTCAAAAAATAAGAAAATATATCTCATTTAACAGGACATCCAATAGGCATGCCTCTGGTGTTTACCTGACAGCTCAGTGAGGTCATTAGGGACCTAAGTTCTTTTCATCTCTCCTCTCTGCCATATCCACAGTGTTGGACTCATCTTCTGGCTGGTACCTCTGATGGTCAGTGGTGGGCTTCCAGCAGGCCAGCAGCACTACCTGTTTACCTTCATTCAGGGAGAGATGGAGAGAGCATACTGGCTCTTATGGCTCTCTCAGAAGAGAGCTTCCTCCTTCCTAGAAGCCCCAGCAACTCTCCTTCCACTGCAACACGTCTCATTGATCTTAACTGGATCACATGACCACTCCTGAGCAGGCCATGGAGGTAAGGGGAGCGAAATTACTTTGATATGCTTAGACTAATTAAGGTCCAGTCTTAGAGGGGGAAAGGGTTCAGCTTCCCTCAAAGCACTTGGCTCGTCCTTAGAGGCGTTAGGTGCAAGAATCGGAGTCCTGGTAGAAAAGGAGAAATGGATGCCAGGAAGGCAGTCGACAATTACTGTGCAAAGTATACATTCTGTAAGGTCTAACTTCCTTATCACTATGTGCCACCATTGCTGCATTAATCTTCTATAGGTTGATTCCCCAAGATCCCTTGCTTCCCTTCATGTAATATTACTCAACTGGATTTTATCCCTCACAACCCAGTGTTAGAAAATAGTAACAGTCATATATTGAGTACTAGGATGACTCTGAAGAGACTGTTGACAGGACTCCCCTCCCTTCCCATCAGGTATTTTACATATATCAACCCTATGAAGTAGATAATAAAAATCCCATATTTACTGATAAGAAAAGTAAATCAAGACCTAAAAAAAAAAATTAGGAAAAGAAAATCAAGACTCAGAAAGATTCAGCAAACAGCCTAAAATCACACAGTGACTAAGTGGTAGTGATGAAATTCAAGTCCAGATCCATAGCTCTAAAGACCACTCTTTTCATTATACTGCCTCACAAATCAGCAAAACATCTGTTTAATTAGTTAATAAATAAAATTAATGTATTCATTTTCATTATAATGTCTTCTCTTTGATCAAGTCAAAACCTTTTAGGAATGGGAGGGAAACTCCTTTAATTTTCTTTCTTTTGTGTTTCTCAGGAAGCTTCCTAGGAAGCTTAGAGAAAATCTATCTTCTCTTTCATAAATCAGCTCAACTATTCTATTTTTAGTAAATGAGTTATAGCTAGTCACTAATTGTGGTTTTAGTTACACTCTTGTCTGTTTTCTACATACTCTCTGATTCAAATTATGTAATAGGTCATGTTTACTTATTTTAGCTGTTTGTTACCATGCAGCCAATTATTTTTTAAAAAATATATAGAATTCTTTGTATTTAGGCTTTAAAGTCCTGGTGGTGACATTTACACTGCCATCTATGTGAATAGTGCCTTCTGGAGTCCTGCAGTCTAGGCCTGTGTGTGGCAGCCTACTGAAGATCTAACTCCAAGGGAAAATGTGCAGTGGGTAAGAGTGTGTTATTTGATTCCTCCCAAACTCCAAGTATGGTCTGGTCTCCTCTAGTCATATCCTATTTGGGTGATACCTAGAAAAGAGATCAAGTTCAGGGTCAACTGTTCACATACCTTTGCTGTGAAGTTTGAACGGTATGTCCCAGTCAAGTAAGAGTCTAAATGTAAAATAACTTTGTGGTGTTCCTTGATGGAGACAGAACTGAATCTCTGAGCTGTCTATAGCAATGCAGGTTCCTGGGATCAATGCTGATCATTCTGAGGGGATGCTCCAAATTTCTTAACTCACAAATGACTCTAAAGATGAGAAGCAAGTCACCTAGATCTACATTCAAGGCTCAGATTTAGTTAAGATTAGAGAAAGTTCCTTAGCCATAAAAGTATTTCAGTATGAATTGAGATTAACCAAATCTTCACAAATCTTGGGATAATACAGCTTAATTTCAAAATAACTACATAAATATATACTCTGTATTTTTGACCCAGATGGAGTTTTCTTATAATTTTTAGACAGCACAGAGGAAAATCTCTAATAGATCCTAGAAATCAATCTAACAATTTGGCAGTTGTATAAAAGTTTAGTCTTGTCCTCATATAAGCACTTTTTCCCTTCTTTTCTTAAAAGAAAAAATGGAAGTCTCATTTTTTTTCACCTCTTAACTGTGCAGTTCATATCATCAGCTCATATCTAAGCCAGCATGGTGGCCCCATTGCTCTTGCAATGGTCTACATATGGGTATATGATATAGTTCTGTACAAAGAAAGAAATTCTTCCTTTTCTGGATATTGTCATATTTGAACGTGATGCCTGGAACTATAGTAGCCATTTTGTGACCTCAGGGCTTCAGACCTTATTGTCAAGTCCACCAGTTCAGGATGGCCAAAGAGAAAGATGAAAAGGATCTAGGGATCCCTGGGTGGCGCAGCGGTTTGGCGCCTGCCTTTGGCCCAGGGCGCGATCCTGGAGACCCGGGATCGAATCCCACATCGGGCTCCCGGTGCATGGAGCCTGCTTCTCCCTCCGCCTGTGTCTCTGCCTCTCTCTCTCTCTGTGACTATCAGAAAGAAAGAAAGAAAGAAAGAAAAGGATCTAGGTCGTTGATGATGAACTTATGAAGCTACTCAATTAACCAACTTTGGAGCAGCCCTACCACTGGACTCCTTGTTATGTGAGAAGATAAATTTAAACTCATTGTTCTGTTAGGGTGCTCTCAATTGCAGATAACAGAAACAAGCAACTCAACTGGCTTAAATTATCTCAGTTGGGAGCCTTCAAAGTAATACAGTAGGTCCTATTTTGAGTCTCTTTGTGCTTCTGCCTTCATCCCTGCCTTTGCCCATTACCCCCTTCCCATTAGTTGGCCCTTCATACCATCATGGGATAACCACTTCAGTCTCCCGAGGTTGTAGATTTTCTTTTTCAGTGACCTGACACCCAGACTTGAACCCTTATTAAAGCATATGTGATACTGTGCAGGTAACTGTTAGAGTCTCCTACATATGATTATAAGGTCTTTGAGGGAAAAATGTGTGTTATTCATCTTAGTATTTCCAATGCCTAACACATTGCTTAGCACAAAATAAGGAATTAATGTTTATTAGTGAACAAAAATAATGTCATGAAGACAGCTGTGTTCTCTCTTTGGCTGACTTATTCTTCGTGTATTATACACATAGTATCCTAAGCAGGGTGGGGAAGATTAAAAAAATGAAGGAAAACCTATAACATTTTTGACAGAGTTTTGGGAAAAGGTAAATCAAGCTTAGTGGAGATTTTTGTAACTCTTGTATCTAGTCTATCTTTGCCTGACTCATATGATGAATCATTCAACAAATAGGTGTTGAGTGCATAGTACATTGTTTAAGAGTTTGGGATACATCAGTGAAGTAAACAAAGCCCTCAAAGAGCATTGGCTCTTCAAGTGAACTCTAGCAAACATTTCCCCCTTCTCCAGCTTAGTTTGGCATTTGTGCATGAGCAGGAAGCACTGTCACACAAAGCTCGCAGATTCTCAGATGAAAGACCCTGGTAAACACGTGGATATAAGTGTTACCACTTCTTTCTAGAACCAAGGACACTGAAGAGGAGGAGGTCACTGATTAAACCTGCTTCTTGACTTTTTTCTCAGCAATCTACACCAATAGGCATTGCCTTCGGTTTGTTAAAAGGGTTTTCTTTTTTAATATATACATGCAACACTGTGGGGGGCTTCAGCTTTCTTCCTTCAGATCTCCAGGAGGCTCCGTCTGGGACAGTGAGCCTGGCCCAAAGGCACCACTTGGCTGTTTGGTTTTTCTAGTTTGCTGGGGACTCTGTCGGAGACGCTCAGAACCTTAGCCGAGGAAGCTGGTTTGGGCACAGACACAATCACCTACAGAAACCGTGCGTATTTGAAAGGGGCTAAAGGAAGCTTTTATGTGTCCTTCCTACAAGGACTTCCTATTGAAGACTGGAAATAAAGGCCACGCTGATTTTCTTCTGAGAAAACACATTACCATGTTCAACACACACACACACACACACACACACACACAGGCAGAGGGAGAAACAGGCTCCATGCAGGGAGCCCGACGTGGGACTGGACCCCGCGTCTCCAGGATCAGGCCCTGGGCTGAAGGTGGCGCTAAACCGCTGAGCCACCCGGGCTGCCCCTCCCCCCCTTTTTTTCTTAATAAAAGAAGTACTACTTGCTCTGTTGGTAATGCTTTTATTTTACAGACACTCTGTGGCTCTGCAGTGACGGCCTGGCTGCATTTCCGACAGCAGCATCGCTGGTACAACTTGCAGGCCCCTCCGGGAGGCCAGTGTGGGGACGCTCCTCCTGGAGGTGACGGCAGATTCTCCTCTGGCCTCGAAGGTACACTTGCTTTAAACACGATTCCAAAGAAGTAAAAACAGACGGCAACACGGCACGTAACGAAAGCCCGACAAATTTAGCCAAACCCCACGAGCTTATGCAGAGCACGACGGGAGCGGGAGACAGAGCCGCAAAAAGAAGTCGGTGCCTTCGAGTGTTCCTGCCGGGGTCCCCGCGTCTCCAAGCTGGGGGGCGGGGGGGGGGGCGAGGGAGAGGGAGAGGGAGAACGGGGAGAGTGTAGGAAAGGTCATCCTCGGCAGGACAGGGGGCGTGGCACGGGGGCAGCCTGGGCTGCAGCGCCGGGCGCGGTGACCTGCAGGGACCCCGGCGGCCTCGTGCTGCGCGGAGGCCGCGTGGCGGCGCCAGAGGCCCCGGCGGAGGCCCGGGCGCGGCTAGAAGGCGCTGTCGCAGGAGCAGGAGCAGGGCAGCGGCCGCGGCGGCGGCGGCGGGGGGCGCGCGCAGCCCAGCTCCGGCGGCCCCCGCCTGGCGTGGTGGTAGTGGGGCCGCGGCCAGCGGTGGCGGTGCAGCGCCCGGTGCTCCCCCGCGCCCTCCGCCGCGCCCCGCGAGCCGCAGACGGCGCCCAGCCGCCCGCGCAGCAGCCGCCGCAGCCGCGGGCGCGCGTCCGCCTGGAAGAGGAGGTAGACGAAGGGGTCCAGGGCGCCCCGGGCCACCGCCACGAGCTGCAGCGCGGCCGCCGGGCCCTCGGCGTCCCGGGCCCCCGCCCGCCCGGACGCCCACGCGGCCGCCAGCCCCGCGGCGCAGTGGGGCAGCTCGCAGCCCACGAACAGCAGCGCCAGCGCCAAGCTCATCTTGAGACTCTGCAGCTTCGCGCGGGGCAGCGCGGGGGGCGCGGGGGCCGCGGGGGCCGCGGGGGCCCGGGGCAGGCGCCGCCGCCAGGCGCACAGCAGGCGGCTGCACGCCACGCCCAGCACGGCGGCCGGCGCCGCGAAGCCCGCCACCGCCTCGTAGAGCGCGTAGAGCCGCCGGGGCCAGCGCGGCGGGGGCGCCACCAGGGCGGCGGGCAGCGCCAGCAGCAGCGCCAGCAGCCAGCCCAGGGCGGCGAGGGCGCGCGCGGGCAGCGGCCGGGCCTGCGGGCGGCGCACGGCGCGTTGGCGCTCCAGGGCCACGAGCACCACGAGGTGCGCCGAGGCGCCGCGGCCCGACGCCCGCAGCAGGCGCGCGAGGCGGCCCGACAGGTCCCCCGGCGGCCCGGCCCGCAGCTCCCGGACCAGCTGCGCCAGCGCGCCGCCCCCCGCCGCGAGCAGGTCGGCGGCCGCCAGGTGCGCCAGCAGGAGGTCCATCCGCGGGCGCTTGGGGCCCGCCCCGGGCCCGCCCCCGCCGCGCAGGCGGCACAGCACCGCGGCGTTGGCCGCCGCCGCCACCAGCACGACGGCCCCCAGCAGCGCCAGGCGGACGCGGCGGCCGGGCGCTCCGGGCGGCGGCGCCCCGTGTCCGGACGTGAGGTTGGCGCCCCAGCCCGGGGAGCCGGGTGCGGAGACGTTGGGCGCCGGCGGGAGGGTGGAGGGGCCGAAGGGGTGCTCCATCCGCGGCCCGCGGCGGGGAAGGGGTCCGGAGGCTGGTCCCGGCAGGGGCGCGGGAAGCCCGCGTGGGGGCGAGGTGAGTCGGAGGCGCGCCCACAGACGGAGACGGATCCGGGGAGACTCGCGCTCAAGTTGTTCCTACGGGTCGTCCTCGTCATTTGTCACTCAAACGGGGGTTGCACCCTCGAGGAACACGCGGGACTCTGATTCCCCACCTTCTCCGCGGCTCTCCTCCCCGCCAGCCCCTGCCGCGGCTCCCGCCCGGGCTCCCCCCTCCCCCGGGGGTGGGGGTGGGGGTGGGGGGGTCTCCGGGGCCCACGCGGCCCGACCCAAGGTCGCTGGGCCCGGCCTTTGCAACAGCGCGCGCTAACCGGGGCGACCTCCGGGAGAGCAGGGTCCCCACCCACGGGCGCGGCGGTCTCAGGATTCCGGATGGCCAGTGGGGGGGGGGGGGGGGGGACACGACACAAACACTAGTTTTGATTTAAAAAAAAGAATTCGGAGATGTCATTGGATCTGCATGTACTAGCGTGGGAACAACAGGAACACAAGTCACCCGACAGCGTTTGGGGCAAAGAGGACCCCAAGAGATGAATTTTTTTTAAAGATTTTATTTATTTAATCATGAGAGACACAGAGAGGAAGGCAGAGGGAGAAGCAGGCTCCATGCAGGGAGCCCCACGCGGGACTCGATCCCGGGTCTCCAGGATCACGCCCGGGGCCGCAGGCCGCGCTAAACGCTGAGCCGCCCGGGCTGCCCTGGAGACGATCGGTATTTGCCGTCAGATAACTGAGATAACCGTAGGGCTCGGCAATTAGGAGCAGTGATTTGCAGGCTTTTCAAATGCTCCTCGTTAGCAGAAGCAGTGGCTCCCAGCTGCTCTCGGCGAGGTAGAAACTCGCCGCGTTACTAGGTTGGGGAGGGCATCACTAGGTTTTATGCCGCTGGTAGTACATGTATTGATTTTCTCCTAATATTTTCATCCACTGACGGATGTGTCATCATGGCTCTTCATTCTCTTGATTCTGTTTTCCAAGCAGATGGAGGTTGCTGGGAGAGACAACGCCCCCAACAAGCCTAGAGAAAAAGGTGACTAAGAAAATGATAAGGCGGCCAATTTTTTAAAAAGAAATCCAAGTCACAGGAAATGGTTGAGATTAAATGCTGTCTCTTTTATTTTAGCGCTGTCTCCCCACAAACAAATTTTAGTTTTCCTGTTGGAAGCATCAGTCAGGTGTGTTTTATGCACCCTCCACATTATCACCGTGCAAGTAGATTTCCTGCGCTTCCCTGCGCTTCCCGGTCTGGGCATCTGCTGGGATTCACTTTCCCAGGCGGAGGATGCCTTTGGTACTTTAAGATGCTCTGGATAGGACGGTTCGGTGGATGCAGATGCCAGTCCTCTTGGTGGCCTTGAGGAATCCTAATTCTCAAACTGTCGTCCTTTGGCCAGAGAACTTTGTCATTTTTATTAGCCTCTCCCTGGTGCCTGGCACTGGGCCTGACACAGACTAGATATCAGTAAATATATTGTGAATTGCTGGACTAATGGGTATATAGTGCATTTCAGAGAACTTGGAGATGTTCCCACTTTGATGATAAATCCATCAACCTAAGGAAAAAAAATGCCTTTCATACCTATGCCAGTATCATCCAGAGGAGCCCAAGGAAGCTCTGGGGAGATGAAGAAATAGCCATTCTTGGAGGAACACTTAAAAAAGAGGTAGACCGATAGCCTTGGGAAATCAAACTCCTGGTTTAATTTTCACATTCTCCCCTCAGAGGGTTTGTAACATACATCATCCCAGCTTATGATCTGCTTCTTCCAGGGAGCTCTCTCTGAGCAATACCGGTAATTCAATGATTCCTCTAGCCAATATCAGTTTAATATTTCTCAAGATAATTCTATAATTTGTCTCAAATTTGTTGAAATGCTGTCATATAACAAAACAAGACTCTACCCGTGAAATTACATTTCACAGAACTTCACTTTGCTAAGACCTGATAAATCATTGATTTTAAAAAAGTAATTCTCAAAATAACACATGCGCATAGTTTGGAAAGTCCAATGGAACTAGAGGGTTGACAACAACGTTGTTTCCGGTCCACACCTCCTCACTCCTTCTTCCCCTTTTCTAGAGGGAACCAATTTAGAATCTATTTACTGTTTCTTCTGGCATTTACTTAATTCCAGAATTCTAAGTAGCAAATGTGTAGTGCTACTTATTGATTCGGTGAATTTAGACACTATCTATTGGCTTCTCATTAGATAATTTCTCCTTTCCCATATTTAATACAGTAATATTATAATTTTGGGTTAGATTTATATTTAGTGTTTGCATTATTATGAAAGGAAAATATTCTCAGCCAAATGTCATAGTATATTATGAATATCATTTTCTTGAAGTTAATAATTGCCTTAATTTTTATTGTTACCTAGCTAATTCTTCCTATGCCTCTAAAGAGTCCCTCTGGGCAGTTTCCATAAGGTGGGTTTTGTAACATAAGGTAGCAGTTCCAGTTTATTTTTCTTGGAAACTTTTTTTTTTAAGATTTTTTTTTAATTTATTAATTCATGAGAGACACACACAGAGAGAGAGAGAGAGAGAGAGAGAGTAAGGCAGAGACAAAGGCAGAGGGAGAAGCAGGCTCCATGCAGGGAGCCTCATGTGGGTCTTAATCCCAGGACTCCAGGATCATGCCCTGGGCCCAAAGAGTTGCTAAACCGCTGAGCCACCCAGGAATCCCTCTTGGAAACTTTCTTACCAGAGACCTCCTTTTGCCTCCTATGTGGGTGGGCTGGTTTCTCTCTAGGCCTTATTTTTTTTTTTTTTAAATTTATTTATGATAGTCACAGAGAGAGAGAGAGAGGCAGAGACACAGGCGGAGGGAGAAGCAGGCTCCATGCACCGGGAGCCCGACGTGGGATTCGATCCCGGGTCTCCAGGATCGCGCCCTGGGCCAAAGGCAGGCGCTAAACCGCTGCACCACCCAGGGATCCCCCTCTCTAGGCCTTCTACACAACTGTTGTCATCACTGAAATGCTTCCTTTCTCTTGGGTCAAAATCCTTGTTTCTCGGATCCCTGCTCTTTTTATCTTGGTTTCTTTCCCTTCTGGTAGAACACTTCATCCAACACGTCGTGAGGTTAAAAGTACTGTGCAGAGGCTGAGGCCATAGCTGTGGGAGTTTCGTTGTGCCTGCTACTTGAGTCACGTAGACTCCGCCACACTGCCTGCCAGGACAGCTGTTCCCCAGGTGTCTCCCTTTACCGTTATCCTAGAGGCTCCTTTCATTATCTCATGCTGGGTCTCCCACTTTCTAATTCCATGCTTGTTTGTTTTCTTCTTGGTCTATTTTCCTGCTTGGGTAGAAAGCATCCTTCAGTGGCTTCCTGAGAAAGGATGAATTTTGGGGATCTTGCATGTCTGAAAATGTCTTTATTTTACCATCATGCTTAACTGATGACTTGGCTCGGGTTAAAATTCTACACTGGAAATGTTTTCCTTCTGACTTTTGATGGCATTGCTCCATTGCCTTCTGGCTTCTGAGTGTCTTGAGAAGCTTAAAACCATGCTGGTTCCTGATGCGTGTAAATTTGATCATTGTTTTTTCCATTCTAGAAGTTTATTGCTTCTTCTCTTGTCCCTGACAAATTTCACTAAGATATGTTTATTTGGATCCACTGCATGGGTTGTATTTAATTGCATTCTTTCTCTAGTCTAGAACAGTTAATCTAGAACAGTTTCCCAGGTCTTTTTCTTTTTGACTCTGACAGGTCTGAAGGGTCTATGACACATTTGATAGAAAATCTCTCAAGTTGTATTTGTTTCTACAACTGTTTGGATTAGAATTTGGATTAGATCCAATTGAATTTGGATTAGAGTTCTTGGGCTGAAATACTACACGGGTAACACTGTGTTCTTGGTGCATCGTTTCAGGGACATACAGTGCTGGTTTGTCTCAATACTGGTGATGCGAAGCCTGACCTATGTTTTTCAAACATAAGGTTTTGGGTTCTGTGCTTATCCTCCAGAGGTAGCCACTCCCTGGCCCATTGTACACCTGGCCCACTGAAGGGGCTCCTAGATCTCTAGCCCTGCCCCCAGTCTTTCACTTGGGTGTTGGTTGAGGTCCATGAAAAAATTCATTAGTGGAGGTGGTTTCCTTTCTGTGTGGGGGCTCCCAGAGTTTCTGTTGTTACTTTCACACACATTGGACTTTTAAGGATTTGTCCCAGTAGCCTTCTTACCCATTCCTTTGGCTGCTAGTTCCTACCCCCCCTCAATGTTCTTCCAAAGGTGAACCAGTTTGAATGGCTCTCCCCTTCTTGGGGGAGCTTGCCACCCTTTTGAATTCAGTTTACCTGCTGCCTTGCAGCTGCAGGCACCTGATAGGCTCAAAAGAAAAAAAAAAGCTGATTATCTAGCTTTTTTTTTTTTTCTTGATTTTTAAAAAAGATTCTATTTGTGAGACAGAGAGAGGCAGAGACACAGGCAGAGGGAGAAGCAGGCTCCCCGCAGGGAGCCTGATGTGGCACTTGATCCCAGGATCCCAGATCACGCTCGGAGTCCAAGACAGACGCTCAACCACTGAGCCACCCAGGGGTCTCTTTTTTCTTGATTTTTGTTAATATGGGAGGAATATTCCCTTGGAACTTTCCCTATTCTATGTGAAAGCAGAACTCGCAAAACACTATTTAAGGAAACCAATCCTTTACTATAAATATCACAAAATTTGATGCTTAATTTATTGTCTTAACTTCTTGAACTGTTTATTTTTATTTCATCTTAATAATAAAAAGTTTAAGGCTAAAAATATTCTGAGTATAGTTCTGGTTGTGTCATATGTTCTTAGTTTTTTCGTTTTCTTTATTTTAAAAATAGCATAGAACTGTAATTTTTTGACCCAAGAATTATTTAAGATTCTGCTTTATAACTTTAAATTGTGTTTTAAAAGAGCTAAAATCTTATCTGAGAGCTTAATATGCATAATTATAAACACACACACATATCCACAATATATGAGCTGTGTACAAGGGAATGGTTCTAGGACGAGTCTATATCTTGTCTGTGTTCCACACTGATTTTCTTCCACTTAGTTTGTGTTGAGATATATCTTTATTTTTCATGGCCTCTCAGTGACAAGTTCTTAGTTTGATTTGGTGATTTCTAGTATGATTTAATAGCCAGTGAGAATAGTCTCACTTTAGTATTCTTTTTCCATAGTTTTAATAGGTATTTTAGACTTTTTTCCCCATAAAAACTTTAAGATTTAGTTCGATTAAGAAAACAAATAAAACCCTATTCGGATTAAAACAAGGATTGTGCAAAATCTATACAGTAATTATGAAGAAGTGACATTTTAATATAAAATCCTCCCATACAAGAACTTGCTGTCATTTCATGTTCCTACCTTGTTTGCACACTTCGTAGAGCTTTATAATTTTTTCATCTAGGTTTGAGCCTCTTGCTTAAATTTATTTTACTGACTGTCATAATGTGAGATATTTTTCCTAATTTCCATTTTTTACCTAATCTTATAGATGTATATTTATTTTTGTATATGTAGCTATTTAACAAATTTGATCAGTTCTAGTAGTTTTTATTAGGATGCCCTAGGTTTAATGAGATGGAAAACATGAAGAGTAAAGGATAAATACATAATCCATCATTTTATTTTTTAACAGAGACAAATAAAAACATGTAAGGCTTCTAGTTGATTTGGATGCTTTTGGTTTAAAGACCATAGTTGGGATAACAAGGTTCCAGAACCTTGGTTTCCAGATGTTGCTGCACCTTACAATCATCTGGGAAGCTTTCAAAACTCTCAGTGCTTGGGGATAGGAGCCAGGCATTAATAGTTTTTAAACAGCCTGTGGTAATTCCAGTTTGCAGCAAAGTTGTGAACCATTGTTCTAGACTAGAGGTTAGCAAACTGTGGCCCACAGGTCAAATCCTGTTTTTGTAAACGAAGTTTCCCTGGAAAGTAGCCACGCTCATCTGTTTACATATTGTTGCTGTTTTCATGCTACTGGGGTAGTATTGAATAGTTGTGAAAAAGACCATCTGGTTCACAAAGCCTAAAATATTCGGCATCTGGCCTTTTTCACAGAAAAAGAGAAAGAATAGTGTCCTCATCAACTCTCCCGTGCAGGCTTTTTGCTAGAACATACTGGTTTTAGAAGGCTCTGCTTTATTGAGGTTACTCCCAGCAAATCAATTCAAGTATTTAGTAATCTTCTGCCTGGCAGGCACTTGGGACAGTTTAGGAAACAAAAATGACAAAAAGCCATGCTTGTGCAGGGTACTTTTATCCTGGTAGGGTAGGAGGGGTGGGGGGCAGTATAAACGAGTTAAGTATGTAAAATATACGCTGAGTCAGATGGTTGTGATTACTATGGGGAAAAAATAAACCAGGGAAGTCCTTGTGAGAAGGTAGCATTGTGGCAATAGTTTGAAGGATGTAGCCAAGTGAGCAATGTAGAAATCTCAGGAACGAACAGTATTCCAAGCAGAAAGCACTGTCAGGCACAAAGGTCTTGAGGTGGTGCATGCCTGGTGTGCTAGAAAAAACAACAACAACAACAAAAAAACCCAGGGATGCCAGTGTGGCCGAAAGAATGAACAAAGTGGAATGAGGGGGGAGAGGCCTGTGAGATAACATGCAACTAGATGGTTCAGAGTTCTGTAGGCCTTTGTCATGTTCCTGGCTTTTACAGAGTCAGATGGGAAACCAGTGGAAGGTTTTGAGTGCCCAGTGAAGTGATGTGATATATCTTAACAGAATCACATTGGCTGCTGTGTTGAGAATGGATTGAAGAAAGCCAAGGACAGGCTCAAGGAGGCTGTTGGAAAATTCCAAACAGGAGATAATGGTAGACTGGAGCAGAGTGGAGCAGTGAAGGTAATAAAAATGAATCCCAAAGACTGTCCTCAATTTAGTTTATAATTAGTGTCAATTTCTCTCAGATTCTGGCATTAATTTGTCTTAGTTTTCCAACTTTTTCTCCATTTTCTGCTTTCATGGTTGTTAGATACTAGTTTGAATTAGATTTTGTCCTAAAAACTCAGTTGTACCTAAGTATGGTCCCATTTCCAAGATGCTTAAAACATTGTGGATGCTTGGTAAATTCTAACAATGAATGCATCTTGAAGGGCTTGGGTAGAACAAGATGGAGTATATTTATCTTCACATGCCGATGTTTCAGAACCACATTTCTATTATCATTGCTTTATTTTTTCCCTGTAATTAGCATATATACCCACACATTAGCTATGTCATCTTCTTTAGGTTTAACTAGGAGATGGGAGGTAGATTTGTATATTTTCATTTTAATTGTAGTAGTCTAATATTGAGATCTTTTCCTTAAGGGTTTTACTTCAGAATGTATCTGAAGTGAAATTTATTTCTCTGAAACTCATATATAACTGCAGATAAGCTCAGACAAATTCACTGAAGAAGAGTAAACAAAGGAGATGAAGTGGCTCATCAAGAAAACTTCAAAGACAGTTTGAAGGAAAAGTTAGGTAAAATTATTATTTACAGACCAGCTTTTTACCTGAAAATAGAAGATACCAATTGAAAAACTATTGGTACCAAAAAATGTTATATTATTGGCACAAAATTAATATGTAGAAATAGAGTCTGCATATAAGAACAACCAGTTAGAACATATAATGGAAGAAAGATCCACTTAAAATAGCATGCCACCAACAAATAATAAAACAACTAGGAATAAACTCATCTCTGCCTACACTTCAAGATCATCAGCTAGGAGAGCTTAATGGAACAGTAAGAAAGAACAGTGCCAGGGATGTTCACAGAAAAAGACAAAGAAGAATAGTGTCCCCCCTCAACTCTCCTGTGCAGGCTTTTGCTAGAACGTATTGGGTTTAGAGTATATTTTCATTCTAGGTGCCATCCCTAGAATTCTAATCTCATTGGTATGGGGTGGGGCCTAGGCAGTATTTTTTTTTAAAGGTCCTTACTTTTCCAGAAATCTCTGAAAAAACCGATCCATATGAAGAAAACTTGGAATACTGCTAAGACAGATCAAAGAAACCTTGAAGAAAGGGAAAAGTGTGCTGTATTATATTCTTTAGAACAATAGAAGATCATAAAGAGTTCAATTCTCCCTAAAATAGGCTATAAATTTAAGATGATTTCATAAAAAGACTAAAAAGATTTTCCATTTTTGAGCTAGACAGACTTAATCTGTGTGGAAAAACTAAGTTAGCAAGAGTAGCTGGGACAACTCTGAAAAAAGAAAGTGTTGGAAAGGAACTAGTCTGACCAGATATTGACCACTGCATCAGTAAACAAAGTAGATTGGTCCACTTTATTTTCAGATAAAAAATGTTCTGAAAAGATAGAAATGTAAATAAGACTTTGGTATATGATAAAACAACATTTCAAATTAGAGAAAAATGATTTACTCAATAAAAGGTGTTAAATAATAAAGTGGCATTTTCTAACCAATGGACAAATGTTAGTTTACTCAATAAAAGGTCATTTGGTTAGCCCTCTTAAAATAACAAACTAAAGTCGGATTTCTAATATGGGTATACATTCCAGATGGGGCAAAAAAGAAAACTCTAAACGAAGTTAAGTGGGAAATGCCATTCTGAAGATGTATGAAACAAAATCCCAATGCCATATAAGCAAAAATTCATAAATCTGATAGCATGAAAATACCAATTTGCACAGGTTAAAAACACCAGAACAAAAAAAAAATTAGCAAAACAAAAAAACAAGAAACCCCCACCAGAACAAAGTCAAAAGACAAATTCCAAGATGGAAAAAAAAAGTGCAGTTTCTATTACAGATAATATCCAAAAGCATGCCTGTAATTAAAAAAGACGAGCAACAGAAAAATAGTCAAAGAATAAAATAGGTAAGGTCACAGTGAAGGAAATTCAAATAGCCATTAAATATATGAAAATATGATCTATCAGGGCACCTGGGTAGCTCTAGCTCAGTGGGTGAATGTTTGCCTTCTGCTTAGGTCGTGGTCCTGGGATTGAGTCTTGCATCAGGCTCCCTGCAGGGAGCTTGCTTCTCCCTCTGCCTCTCTGTGTCTTTCATGAATAAATAAATAAAATCTTAAGAAAAATAGGAAAATATTATCTTACTCATAATTTAAAAAATTAAAAATAATCTATTTTTTATTTATTAGGTTGACAAAGGATGTAAAGAAGTGCATCACTGGGTGAGAATTTTAATTGGTATAACTTCGTTGGAGGTAATTTGGTGTAATTTTGCTAGACCCAGTCTTAATCCAGCAATTTCACTTCTAGGTCTTTTTAAGTGGGAGAAAAAAGGATCAAGATGCAGAACATTTTGTATAGTAAGCTCTGTTCTGTGTGTGAGGAAACATACAAAGTTTGTTAGTACACAAGTGTGTCTCTAAAGGGATCCTTAGGAAGGTGGTTACAGTTGCCCCAGGAAGGGGAACTGGGAAAGTAGGGAGACTTCATGATCATTATTAACTCTTTTGTACCTTTTGAAACTTGTACCTTGTGCATATATTACCTATTTTAAAAAAAAAACAGTAATAACGTCAGCCATATCCAGAATCTGTGTCCCATCAAATACTCTAAATACTCCCATCAAATACATCCAAATGATTTATGTCCCATCAGATGCAAATAACTCATCACACCATCAAATACAAGTAACTATTTTACAGTTCATAAATCATATGATAATTGTTAAAATTGTCTATATTCCATATTATTCAGAGGAACATAACTTTATACTATTTGCTTCCATCCTTTTATTACTTCCATTAAGTTGTTAAAAGTTAGCAAGAATGAGGTCTTGAGAATAATCATTTTTGAAAATATGTAATTTTGTAATGATTACTTAATTTTGAAATAGAATACATTCTTTAAAAATAAGTAAAAATCAGTAATTATTAAAACACATATAAAAGCTAATCATGATCTCTTAGCATATATCTCTATATGTTGCTCTAGGACATTATTTTCTAACTTCTGTTCAGATTTTTTTAGGATTAGAGAGGGGTTTTAAGCCACTGATTAATTGCACTTTCATACTTCCTTGGTTCTTTCAACCAGTCCTGATGCCACCTGAGGTTTGCTATAACATTTGAGTAGTTTTGCCCTACGCTTTGTTTCCACTTGATAAACTGCTCTTTATTGTATTGGTGGACAGAAGCAGAAACCTTAGGGTAGTTTATAATGGAACGAAGCTTCTGATCTAAAGAATATGTGACTTGTGGAAACTCTGTAGCAATATTTGTTAGTTCATCTGGATCTGAGGAAAGATCTGCAAGAAAAAAATTAAATAGCTGTCAAAATATTTATCTGATACAGAAACATTTTTTAGAATGTCATTACTCTGTGACATAATATATTTGAGCTTATTTTCATTTTTAGTTCCTATTAGCATAATAAGATGAAGGACAGTATAAATGGTAAAATATTATACCAAAGGTTAAACACTCCTCTAGGGCAGCCCGGGTGGCTCAATCGTTTCAGTCCAGGGTGATTCTGGAGACCCAGGATCAAGTCCCACATCGGGCTCCCTGCATGGAGCCTGCTTCTCCCTCTCCCTGTGTCTCTGCCTCTCTCTCTCTCTCTCTCTCTCTCTGTGTGTGTGTCTCTCATGAATAAATAAATATATTTTAAAAAATAAAAAAATAAACACTTCTCTACATGTATGTCCAAATTACCTTCCTACCATCATCCTGCTATCTCATTTTTTTTTCTTATCCATTTCTAGACGACAGAAATACATGGATTCTTATCACTAGTGAGCTGGCTTAGTCCTAATCCTTCCTGGCTTTGATGCTCTGCTTACTTTGACATACAGAGAAAAAAAATAGTAATGCTCATATTGTCCCATTTCAACAGCCCCAAACTTTTCCAGTTGCAATAATTCTTTACATAGTCAAGTCATATTCTTGCAACTTTACCTACTCATAGTTTTCTATATATTTTAGTATCTTGTCTTGGATTTTTGAAAGTTCAATTCATCAACACTGTCCATTTGAGCAAACAGCCATGGAAATAAGAATGTATCTCAATTGCTACCACCAAGAAAATAATGATAAATACTTCAAAATATAAACACCCTTTTTACCTAGGTAAAAGGAAGACAAAATATAATTGCATGTCAATCTAATTGGAAAAATAGCAAATCAAAGACCTTATGACAATTTACTTAAGATAATAAATTCATATTACATGTTGAGGGAAAAACCTCTGTGGGCCTATGTAGTGCATTTGCCAGAAGAGCCCTGAAGACATTTATGACTTTGTTAGAGGACTTCACATGGGGAAGTCACCTCTTGGAGGAAAGGGCAGTCCGTGGATAAACCCCAGAGAATACAGGAAAGACAGGCTCATCCACTGATCCTTTGACAGTCACATCTGTTTTGTAGAACATGTGCAATGAATGACCAAGAGATGCCCATTACACATCAGGATGAAAATTTAAGGACTTCCTTTTGAAGCCAAGAATTTCCTGCTCTTAGAATTAAGGGGGATGGGGTGTCAAGGTCAATCAGCTTAGTCCCTAAAGAATTATTTAGAGTTAATAATTTTGACATTTCTAACTAGAGAGGAAACCTAGGGAGAAATCAATGTTAACAAGGGCATATTTTATGTGGAGATTAGAGCAAAGGATAAGTAAAACCTGAATTTAATAATGTTGCTTTAAAATTAACTCATAAGGGTGCCTGGGTGGCTCAGTCTCTTAAGCATCTGCCTCTGGCTCAGGTCATGATTCTGGAGTCTTGGGATCAAGCCCCACATTGGGCTCCCTTATTGGTGAGGAGCCTGCTACTCCCTCTCTTTCTGCTGCCTCCTCCCCGCTCATGCTCTGTCTTTCACTCACTCTTTCTCAAATAAATAAATAAAATCTTTAAAAAAATAAATGAAATTAACTCATAGAGAGGTGCTTGAGTGGCTTAGTTGGTTAAGCATCTGACTCTTGATTTTGTCTCAGGTTATCTTAAGGTCCTGCGATCCAGCCCGGGTTGGGCTTTGCACTCAGTGGGGAGTCTGCTTGAGATTCTCTCTCTCCCTCTGCCCCTCCCCACTGTGCATGCATAAGTCTCTCCAAAATAAATAAATAAAAATTTAAAAATTTAAAAAAATTAATTCAAAGAGAAGTTTAGCTAGCGGGCATCTTTGTGGAGTGGAAGGAACATGGACTTTGAAGTGAGACCTGAAGTTAGACCAGTTCTGCCACTTACTATGAGATCTTGCACAGGTATTTGAATCCCTTTGACCCCTAATCTCTATAAAATGAGGATAATGGTGTCCTCTTAAATAATATATGTCAAATGTCAGGCTTTACAAGATAAAGAGATTAATCTCCAGAACAGCTGAAACCAAGGTATAAAGAGAGGGTGTTGACTACTGTTTGGGAAAGATAACCATGAATATTAGAGGACACCTTGGATCAAAGAAAACCTTGGTTTCAGTCTTGAGACCCTGATCAAAAGCCTTAGGGCACTTGCTCTGGAATTCAGATGATTTGCAAAGAAGCTGCACCTCATGTGGAAAACCTTTTGTAGATGTCCTGGCAGGAGAAGCAGCAGGTATTATTTAGCTAATGATGACTGGATCTCTTGAGCAACACTATGGAGGTCAGCTCATTACATATAATACTGCACTTAAAAAATATGTCAACAGATTTACCAAAGAGTTGAGGCAACACCGAAGTACCATCAGAGTAGGCTATATATTTCCATTGGTTAGTCCGAAGCATGTAGGTAGAAGCATTCACGTTGCATCCATGGAATTCACTCAGAATCCAGGGTGGATGTAGGTTTTTTAATTTATGTTCGTTCCCAAACATTTCTGATGATAATGGCAACAAAGAGTATCCACTCAGGTTCTGAGGCAGAGGAGCTCCAGCAATATCTATGTGACAAAATAACACAATATTTTTAAATAACTTATTCTTTCATTAATTGAAACACTCATAAATGACATCCTTAGAGGTTGTGGAGACCAAAGACCACATACAGATTTTGTAAGTAGACCTGCCTACATCCAGATGCTTACTGCACCATGGGACGCCTGGGTGGCTCAGCGGTTAAGCATCTGTGTACGGCTTAGGTCATATTCTGGAATTCTGGGATTGAGTCCCACATAGGGCTCCCTCCATGGAGCCTGCTTCTCCCTCTGCCTATGTTTCTCATGAATAAATAAATAATATTTTTAAAAAAACAAACAAAAAACCAAATGCTTACTGCACCAGCCTTGTGACCTTGGGCATGATATTAACCTCTCTGAACCTCAGGCTCCTCATCTACAAAGGGTGAATAATAATCATACCTGTACTTCATAGGCTTATTTAAGGTTTAAGTATAATTTATGTAAAATTCTGAGACCAGTGCCTGACAGGAAATCCTTAACAGCTACTGATCAGTCTTTTATTTCTGAATGATAAATAATTACCGTTGGTTCTCACATCAGTTCTGCCAGATATTAAGATGTAAGATCTATATTAAAAAAGGGTTTAGGGCAGCCCCAGTGGCCCAGCGGTTTAGCGCCGCCTTCAGCCTGGGGCCTGATCCTGGAGACCTAGGATCAAGTCCCCCATCAGGCTCCCTGAATGGAGCCTGCTTCTCCCTCTGCCTGTGTCTCTGCCTCTCTCTCTCTCTCTCTCTGTGTCTCTCATGAATAAATAAATAAAATCTTAAAAAAAATAAAGGGTTTAATAGTCCTCTATGTTTGCAAACAATGATTAAAATTAAGTAGGTAAATTTATTGTAGACGTAAATTTATTGCTGATGTATACTATAAACCTTTAAGTGTGATATGCTATGTGTTCCAAAGTTATTTGATGACATAACATTTTTACCCTCAAGTAGCATCTTGAGGGGCTAGTATTTTGCAGAACATATGTTGGAAATCTTGGCTTATACCAATTTAGGGAAAATAATTTATTTTCCCCTTATCAAATATAAACTTATAAAACAATAGCATGAGGAATGTCTAACTTAAAAAGAGGTATTTTTAAAAAATTGCTTTTAAGGTATTTGGAACTCAATCTTCTTCCTGTAGATAGGAATATCTGTATCCTTCCTATATTGTACTTGGGCTAGTTCCAAAATGAGCCGGCAGTTGCCTTTCCACCTCTTTTCTGGTTTCCATGTTCCATGTTTTATAGGTACAACTAAGTATTTCCAGTAAAAAATAGGAAGTAATATATCAGCAATGCTAGCTAGGAGTTAAACAAAATTGAACAGGAAAATTAACTTGGCTGTAAGTATCTGAAGAAAAATAGGCTAATTAAAGGAGAATAAAAAGTAGACAAAGACCTCTATAAATCTTCTGAAGGTACATGTTTCACATGTAATTTAAAAATCTGTATAGTGCTAATCTTTTGCTAACCAATCATAATCACAGACCTTTTTTGGAGAAAGAAGAAAAGAAAACAAGTGAGCAAGCAAACTGGTTAAAAACAAAAAGTAGGAAGGACATTAAAGAGGAGGAGCCTGAGAGAAAGGGACTGCCTGAGATAAAGCTCACGTGAGCCACAAGACCTTAGGCTACTAGTGAGGTCTACCCTAAGGAATGCAGGTAGCAGGGGAACAGGCCTGGTCAGGCCGGGCTGCCTGGCAGCCGTCAGGTGGCACCACTAGCTAGGCTCAGGAAGGGAGAGAGGAGGCCTTCAGCGATGACTGGAAAATCAGGGACCAACGGGCATATACCCAGGACTGGGAAGTTCCTATAGTCAGCATTTTAATAACTTTTGATATTTAGAAATACCTTATTTTAGATCTATTCTTAGCCTAATTTTCTTAAAGAAGTTTGGAACGCTAAGGAAATTTACATGGTTCTGTGTTTATATGGGAAGTCAGCAATAAACTGGGCTAAGAGTACATTTAAGTATTTTTAAATTTTAATTCAACAACCTAGGTGCTGTTCCAGGTGTGAGGAAACAACGTGGACAAGGCAGATAAGCTCTCCTAGAGCTTACATTCTAATGTGGGGAGATAGACAGACAGACATGTCAGATGGTGCTAAGTGCAATGAAGAAAAATAAAGCAGGGTAAGGGGGACAGAGAATGATGGTGAGTATGTGTCCAGGTGCTGCTGTTTTATATAGTGTATTCAGGGAGGGCCTCTCTGAGGAGGTGACATTTAAACCCCCAGGGAGGGGATCCCTGGGTGGCCCAGCGGTTTGACACCTGCCTTTACCCCAGGGCGTGATCCTGCAGTCACGGGATCGAGTCCCGCATCAGGCTCCCTGCATGGAGCGTGGTTTGGTTCTCTCTCTGCCTGTGTCTCTGCCTCTCTCTCTTTCTTTCTCTGTGTCTCTCATGAATAAATAAATAAAATCTTAAAAAAAAAAAAAAAACAAACCCAAGGAAGGGCTAGGGTGAATCCTGTAGGTATCTGGGGGAAGGGCATCCCCCCTCCCAGGGAATAGCAAGCGTGCAGACCCTGAGGCAGGAACCTGCTTAGTATGTTCCCCGGACACCAAGGATCCCTGATTGGCTGGAGCTGAGTAGGTGAGGGGGGAAACTGTTAAAGAGGACTTAAAGATCATGCTGGAACCCCAGGTCCAAAGAGAGATTTTGAATTTTACTCTTTGTGAGAGGGAAACCAGTAGAGGACTGTGAGGTGGAGCAGGACTGGTGCTAACTACCACAGAGTGAACTGACCCAAAGTGGTCTGAGCAGCAGCTCGGTGCCGGGAAGGTGCTGTACCAGGGCCAGGCAGGAGAGAACCGGGGCCTGTTTCCAGTCTCATAGTAGCTGTATAATATACCTTTGTAAACTGATGAAGAATAAAACCCATGTCAAATATCCACAGTATTTAGTAAATACATATTTATTAACTTTCTGTGCCTCAGGAAACTGGGTATTCACTTCTCATATGTTTATCAGTGATTTCCTAAAAAGCCCCTTAGCTTAAACTGCATTTCAAAAAGCTCTTTGATCTTTGTTTAAAACCATTTTTCGTTATGTTTTTTATTCTGGCACATCTGTCATTATAAATTCTGTTTTAAGTAAGTTTCGTCTTTCTTGGTAGTAGAGGCAAAGATTAAAAGTAACTGCAGTATTCTTAATAAAAGTGTCTTGAATTTAAAACAAATGGGGAAAAGGGCAGGCCTGGATATATATGATGGTTTCTTGAAGAGAGAGAAGACTATATTTCTTCCTGACCATACAAGTGGATAAAAGATTACACTGGTATGGCAGTGATGCAAACTATGTAGATGTTTTAGGGCATTCTAAAGAATAAAAATGATGATGATAATGCCTAACATTTAATTGTTTGCCATGTCCCAGTTTTTGTTCTAAGCTTTGCAATATCCACTATTATTTACATGTTCTTGATTAAAAAAAAAAAAAGAAGGCCAGAGATTTTAAGTAACTCGCCCGAGGCCAAAACTGAAGGAGGGATTTGAATTTAGGCAGTCTGGCTCCAAGATCTCTGGATTCTTCAGTACTCCCAACACAAGTCTTGCTTTACTATCGTTACTCAAATTCGCAGTATTTTTTAAATAATAAAAACAAAATCATCTGTGTAGAATGCTTTTCCCAACCCTCCACTAAGATCTTGTGACAGGAAGGGTTTTGCAACGTGAATCCTTCACAATTAAGTGTTCTTTTAAACACAACTGCATTTTTATATAATTACATTTTCACAATGCAAAAAATATGGATTTATTTTTTATATTAGAGGAAGGCGGTGTCTTACAAAAAAGATCAACTATTAAAAGAAAAAATTCACATGAAAATAATTTAAATGAGAAAATCAAAACAATTTTAAAGTGAGACTACCTTTATTTCTACCTGAGCCAAAAGATGCTAATAATAGGTTATTAGAAAAGAAAATATATGGGGGAGTAATTTTTAAAGAATAATCTCTACAATGATATCAACTTTAATGGTAAAGAATTCCAGTTCACAAAAATGGTACTTTTCTGCATTAGAAAATGGTAATGTAAAAAAAAAAAAAAAAGAAAGAAAGAAAATGTTTATGTGATAGTATACCATAAAGTACCTGCTAAGATAAACAGACTAAGAATAACCCTTTCTACTTTATCATAAAATATCATTTTATAGGAAGGGAAAAAACTCTTAGAATACCTTTTACATTTTTTCCCCAAGTTTTTATTTTAATTCCAGCTAGTTAACATACTATGAAATATGTTTTAGGTATAGTTAAAATACCTTTTAAAAACTATTTGTAAATTCAGACTTTTTATTAAAAGCATTGTAGCCTCTTAAATTTGAATGGGCACTTCATAGTAAGGTAGATTTATTAAAGCAGGAATCCCAATTGGTATTTCCTATTTAATGTCCTTTTATTTGAGGTGTTTTCAATCACCATCTTTTATATATTTATGAGATCCATAGGACTTAAGAGAAGAGGAGGTCTGACTTGAGGCTTTGATCTAAGACATTTAATCCCATACTTGGTGTGTAATTTAGATTCATACAAAATAATACATCAATGGCTAAGCTAATAAAGAAAAGGCCTTTAGAATCTAAGAATAGATTATGCTTTATATCTGTTATAAACTCCTAATTGGTTAGAAGAATCACAAAATAAAAAGTCCGTTGTAGATATGTTATAATCTGTATGTATTATTTATTAAGCAGAGGTGAAATAGAATGTACTGTCCTACAGGTCTAATTTTTGAGTTAATCTTCACTGAAGTAGCTTTAAACTCTTCAGTACTGAACAATTTCATTTTAAAAGGTTGAATGAAACATCAGATAACACATAGTCTATGAGAACAATGTTGCCTTGTTGGCTGGTGAGAGTGTTCAACGAGGCAGTAGACTGTTTATGCCTTTAATCCTGGTATAATTGTTAACAGTCTAAAAAATGTGCTGATTTGGACAATAAATTCCATACACCCTATCTCAGTAAATAACCCCCCCCCCCCATTTATACAGTTTAAAACCTACATTTTCTTTTCAATAATTTAGGGGGGCCATTTTCACAGATCATTTCGCCATTCAAAATTGAGTATTTTTTATCCATTCTGTTACTACTTAGCATTCGTACTGTTTCTAATTCTTTTTTTTTCTTTTTTTTAATTCTTTAACTTAATATAATACTATAATAAATATCCATGGAGATTAATCTTTATATATATCTATAGGTTATTTTCTAAAGTTAGAATTTCTAGTTCAAAAAGTGTACGTATTTCTGAGTGATTTGGAACATAATGTTACATTGCATCCCGAAAATCTGTGCCAGTTTATACTCCTAGAAGCAGAATAAGAAAAGGCCTATTTCCAATATAAGCTTTCATAATTCTTTTTAATCTTTGCAAACTCTATATGTGAAAGAAAATTAGTATCTTTTGTTGAATATTTTTCTGACTACTGAGTTTGAATCTTTAAAATATCTTGGCCATTTGTGTATCTTCTCTTGTGAATTATTTGTTTATATCTTTCAGTCATTTTTTTAGGGTATTTCTCTTTTTTATATGGATTTGTAAGAGCTCTATTAACAGTAAGCCTTTATTATTTGCAAAATGATTAATTTTAGATGAATGATAATGTTGCTGTGTTGTTTCCTGGCTCCAAAATAAGATTCTTGCTGCACCCCTCCATCATTCTCTTTCTACCCTATCTCTGGTTAACATCTGGTCAGTAGAATGTTTCAGTGTTTTATATAAAAGGACCCATGCACAGATATTCTCTTTTCTGCCCCAACCCCATAAATGTAATTCTTCCCTTTTGGTGATAAAAATATTTCCAATCAAACATACTACAAACTGTGCAAAGCCTGAAGATGCTAATTTCCAGTTCAGAATTAGAGAGACACTGAATTTTGGCTTAATTTCCTTTACTGTAGTTAGGAAGGTCTAATCAACACATGACCTAAATGTTGTTAATGTATCCTGTAGGGAAATATGACTCAGAAGGAATCTATTATGAAGAATCAGTGAAAGATAAAGAAATGCAAAAATCTACATAGAACTGTGAGTTTTAGGAAATTGTAATAATTAACAAATTGCAGAGAAAAGAATTTGGAGAGAAGCTACATAATTTCCAGAAGAGTAGAGAAAGAATGGGAGGAGTTTCTGGGAATGCTTAATTTTGGCAAATGAAATGCTTAATTGTCATATAACAAAGTAGGCATAGGATAGGTAGGTGTTCCCCTAGATGGGTAATAAATTCCCTCATTCTAACCAACTTTAGTATTTTCTTATATAATCTATTAGCTAAATACATTGTGAAACTTTTCATTGTAAAGTCTTGCAGATGCCTTTTAGCTTTTATGATGTATAAAATGGCAAGTAGTGTTAATGGTGAATCAAAATTATAGAGTAGAAAATCTGCATTGTTGGCAAATATAAAATAGTGTTTAAAAAAAATGACTTAGGATACCTGGGCGGCTCAATGGTTGAGCGTCTGCTTTTGGCTCAGGGTGTGATCCCGGGATCTGGGATTGAGTCCCACATTGGGGTCCTTGTGGGGAGCCTGCTTCTCTCTCTGCCTCTGTCTCTGCCTCTCTCTCTGTGTCTCTCATAAATAAATAAAATCCTTTAAAAAAATGACTCAAACAGTACATGTTAATCATATTAGGTGATAGGCCAACTAAGCATAGATAGAGTAGGACTCACTCTATCATTGTACATAATGGTCAATTGAGCTGCTATAGTCAGAAAGACAAAATGGCAAATATCACTATGAAATATATTGAGGGAATACTGAAAAAGAATCATCCCAACCTTTGATGATCGTTTGCAGTTTTGGTCACTCTCCTTCAAGAAAACAGAACAGGGCTAAAAAAAAAAAAAGTTCAGCAAACTTGGCAATGGAGTGGGAAGACTTCTACAGGAGGAAAAACTTGGAGAGGAAACTGTAAAGAGATGCCACTGTCCGGAAGCACCTATTCTAAGATTATAAAGGTGATAATAAGAGAGACACAAACCCACATAATCATGCATACCCTTCTTATCAACACAGAAATGAGGAAGTAATAGGAATTGCCTGAAAATTGATGGAGCCTGAAAGTGTCAGAGATACAGCTAAGTGTGATAATTGCTTTGGGATATAGGGGAACCAGCAAATGAGAATGAGGAAACTGAAGAGGTTAAAAATATCATCAGGCAAAAGAATGACAAAGAAGTGTGATCAAATATACAAGAGGTGATGTAAAATAAAAGAGAAAGGGAAAAGGCACTGAAAAAAATTAACCATAAAGAATTTTAAGACCCTGGAATAGTCTTTAGTTAAATGAAGGAAAGTCCTTGTAGCAGAAGGAAGGAGATAAAAAGGAACTTTCTTACCTCTTTGGTTTTCAAATACATGTTTCTTTCACTCTTCGGTATACATATATTAAATATCCATATCTTATGTTGCACTATCTTTTTCTTTCAGCAAAATCTATTTATAAATAGGTGGTACTTTTTGCACCTGGGGGTGCCTTAGAAGAATTTCAGTAGTTAAATGTTATTGAATTTAAAGTAGTCTGCTAAATTAGATAGAGACTAATATTTCTATGTAATTTCATCTGAATTTGCTGATGGTGTGATTCTATTACCTGCAACAAAAACTGTTAACTACCCCTACCCAAATATTGCTGTCCTAGACCTATGGTTATGCATATAGACATTAAGAAGCTAGTAAAGTACTTAGCACAGAACAATCTAAAGACTCTGAGGAGAAACATGTTCATACTTTTCTAAAACTGTAGTTTTAGATGATTAGTTGCAAAATGGATGGAATAATCCAAAAGGAAATTACACTTTTGAGAGATGGTAGTAGAGAATCACGTGATACACAAATCTATGAAGTTACGAACCTGAGTATTTTCAGTGGCTTACTGTATACAGTCATGTCCTTAGTTGTGAATATTTTGAAGGGAAAAATGACTAGTATATGAAGGCTACAGAACTTGAGGAGTATTAGCCTCATTTTTCAGATGTAGATTTGACTCATAGTTAAAAGAATTGTTCAAGGTTATGAACAAGTTGGCAAATCTCTGACTACTTTGCTTATTCATTTTCCAACATTATTACAAATAAGTATTTACTGAATTGTGTTACTTACCAAGCATGGTAGGGTAAATATCCACAAGAGAAACCACATTTGATACTTGTAGGTTGGCCTTAATTCCTGGTCCCATCATCAGGAGTGGAATGTGGGCGCTAGCTTCATACATACTCATTTTATAAAACTGACGATGTTCCATGGCTAGCTCTCCATGGTCTGAGGTGTATATGACAATAGTATTCTGAAGAAGATCTAACTGGCGAAGAGCTAAAATAATTTCTCCTAAGATACAAATCAAGACAAATCTTAATTAGCTTTTAGTTTGTGTTCTATCACAGTAAGCTTGTAACAACCCTACTTTGCAAGAGGATGCTTCTTAACATCTGAATGTTATCTAGTGTTCTCAAGTACATTAGGCCAAGTTTCATGTGTCTGCTCCTCATCTGACAGGAGAGGAAGAAGAAAATACAGTACTGAGAGGATAAGTTTCTTTATTTGGAGATCATGCTGGCTTGGTTTCTGTGTTCCTCTCAGAGCTTGGGGGAAAACTTTTTTCCCCCCGTGGTGATTTAAATGAAAAAAGAAAGACAACTCTAGATGTCAGCACTGCACTGTCTCAGACAAAGAAGGGACTGATGTTGCCACCAACCCACAGTTTCTGCTCCATGGGGGTCAGAACTCTTCCTCCCTGCTCCTCTTTCTTCCAAATCCCCAACTGACAGATTAGATTTACCATATTCTTGGGTAGGGCATACCTGGACAGTAATATTTCTCTGACTAGTTCCTGTCTCTTAGTATCCTCTTCATGGAATCAGTAAGGCACAGTCTACAGAGAAGAGTCATCCCTTTTGGCAGTTCCTGAATCTGGCCTACAGGGGACTATATTATTAAAAACAAAACCCACAGCTGATTCTGAGGTCCAGTCACTGAGACCCATGGTTCTATGGAGTTATTTACAGAGTATAGACCATCAGGATCTTTCAACTGGGCAACTCTAACAGCTTCCTAATTGGTCTTCTTGCCCCCGTCCATACCGCTTCCCTAACTCTGATACCACTTGGGGGGCTGTCTTTCTAAAATATCTGATCATGTCATATCCCAGCTTAGAACTTTTTCAAAACTTCCCATTGTCTAATTCTTTAGCAAGCTCAGCAGCCTCAACTGCCCCCTAGACCTTTATCTTCCATAGTCCTAAACTACTTAGACTCCCTGAACTAGTAATAATTAGGTTAGACTTTCTTGCCTCTGTACATTCTCTTCTTTCTTTGGTGTTGAATGCCTTTTCCCCCACCTTCTATGTGACAGATTCCCGTTCTTCTTTTATGACCTGGCTCAGGCATTATTTCCCTGGTGAAACATTGCCTGCTCCTCCAGGTGGACTGAATGGCTGTCCTTTAAGGCCTCTACAACTTGTGTTCTGCTGGAATTCCAACAACGTGTTAAAAGGACTGGTGTTTATACTCATTCAGTACATGTTTGCTGAATGCATACTGTGTTCTAGGCACCATGGATGCAAAGCTAGGTACTTAAGATGCTATCTTGAATAAGACCAAAGTCCCTGCCCTCACAAGGCTCCCCTCATTCAAGGGAAGCAGACAGTAAACAAGTAAATAGACAAAATAATGTAAAAAAGCAAAGGGAAGAGCATCCCAGGCAGAGGGAAAAGCAAATATAAAGGCTCTGAGGTGGAGCAACAAGAGCTTAGTGTTTTTAATTAAAGTGTGATTTCTTCATAATATTCAATTAGCATCACCAGAGCCCCAAATAATGCCTGATCGCTAGCTAGTAGGCGTTCAATATTTGTTGCGCAAACACAGTGAACAGTAAAAATACACGATTTGGTGACCAGACTAGTGTGGCTATGACAAGATATGACATATTTCATAAACTTTGTAAGTTGAAGTGATCTGCTGCATATTTTCTCTAAGAAACTTTAAGAGGTATTCCCACGCTCTTGAAGCAACATTATGTATATATAGTATTTCACCTTAGTAGATACAGATGAATGGTAGCTGCAAACTTTCAAAGTAATTTCCAGAGTGCAAGTGGGTGAATATTCACCAACATCAGAAAATATGAAAAGCAGTTCAACCTTTGTGTGGATTTAGGATTAAAGAAATTTACTTTAAAATCTCATTTGCATTTAAGATTGAGTACTTGGAAAATCCTTAGGGCTTTTTTTTTTTTTTTTAAAGATTTTGTTGATTTATTTGATAGAGACAGACAGCACAAGCAGGGGGAGGAGCAAGCAGAGGAAGAGGGAGAAGCAGGCTCCCTGCTGAGTAGGGAGTCCAACGTGGGGCTTGGTCCCAGGACCCTGAGATCACGACGTGAGCCAGCCAAAGGGAGGTGCTTAAAGGATTGAGCCACCCAGGTGGCCCTCCTTAGGACTTTTAATTCATATTATATTTGGTAAAATAATTTATCCATATATATTTTTTGCTTTCTGCTTTATACTTTTCTATTTTTGCCCAATGAATGCTTTTTAAGAAATAGCCCATCACTTGTTCACTCTCAAAATTTACTTTGTATAGAAGAGGTACTTTCCATACTTCACTAATGCAATTTGTTCCAAATTATAGCAAAATATGAAAACAACTTGTTAGAAAAATGGATTTTTTTAAAAACAGGGGGTCTTCCAATCTAAACTGGAAACTGCCATTAACTCTACAAGTGAATAGGAAAAACACTTTCTTGACCATCCTCTTCTGGGAGCACATAGGGTTTTGAGCTAAACTAGGGAAGGAAATTCAATATGATTCTGGACCAGAATACACATGGGGAAACTGATGTTAGGTTTAGTTAAACCCTGCTCTAAAGGGCCTGGGAAGAATGGTTTTGTTATCTAATTATTTCAAGTCTGGGAAAAATCACAAAATTCTCATGTGTTACATATATATCTGTGTTTGGTTAAATACTGATTCCTGTTTAAAGCAGGTAAAAAGTTTTGTGTCAAGCAGGTAATAGCCTTCTACGATCCTGTCTTTATCTATGAAAAGATCTGAGCATTTATGAATTATTAAGATCGAAAAAGCTTTTTATTCCACAATTAATAGTACAAATTATCCAATTTTTATATGTCAGGATTTTGATTATTCCAAGCCTTTAGCATCAAGCAACTGTTACAAAACATTATCTGAAGCAGTTCATACAAGTCACCAACCAGTTTGTTGGAAAAATATTATACCTTTTTTTCATTTAATCGCTTATTATTATATTAAATATACCACCTACCAAGCATGGCATCTGTCTCAGCACACATAGCATAATAAAAGGCTCTAATATTTTTAATTTCCTTTTTTGTAAACTTTCCAGTGCAGTTTTTTGTGTAAGAAGAGTAATAATCTACAGGGTGCATTTCTGACAGAGGGGACCACTTTGGAATTTTGATGGCATCATAAGAAACCTAAAAAGGAGAGAAAAACAAGGTAGTAATATTCTTTTCTTCCAACAAGTATGTATGGTGAACTAGACAATGCTTAATTACTTAGGATTATAGAAGAAAATAGTTACGAGTTATGTAAAGAAAATAGGAAATCAAATACATGGTTAGGAACAAACTGCTATTCCCAGTAACAATGAAAGGTGTATATTAATATCTGTAGACATAGTGACACAGTTGTGAAAATTATTTTTATAAATTTACATGACAGTGAAAAACATGAGGTATATTAGACAGTATTCTAGTCCACAAAAAGTATCCAAGCTTTTTAATATAGTGTGTGACCGACTCAAAATTCCAAACTCAACAGCCTGAGATTTCCGTTCCCAATAGTTCGCCTGTAAAATTGCCAATATCTAGTGAGACAGCCAAATGTTTGCTAAGAACAGTACAACTTTTGAAAACACATGAATGCTTATAGTCTTGGTGAAAACAACACTAAGCTTAAGTCATATACTTTTTTTAGTCATGTAACTAAAAAAACTCAGGTATCTACTTACTGTTTATTTGTAAGTTATCTGCTTCAGTTCATTAGGCTAGTACTAATCTTTCAAGATAGAACCAGTTACAACTTTTTATTTATTTTTTATTTATTTATTTTTTATTTTTTTCAGTTACAACCTTTTAGAAGACATGAAGTATCTACAATTTTGATATTATTTCCTTTGAATTAGGATTCACTAAACAGCATTTCTGATTAGAGGTTTTTTTTTTTTTTTTTTTTTTAAGATTTCACTTATTTATTAATGAGACAGAGAGAGGCAGAGACACAGGCAGAGGGAGAAGCAGGCTCCATGCAGGGAGCCCGATTTGGGACTTGATCCCCAGACCCCGGGATCACGCCCTGAACCAAAGGCAGATGCTCAACTGCTGAGCCACCCAGGCATCCCTCTGATTAAGAGTTTTTAAAGCAACTTAAATTCAGTTTAAGTTGATACCTTTCAAAACACACGTACTCTTCATTTGCATGGTTCAGATGTGCACGGATTTCATTTACCACAGTTTAATTAAATAACACCAGTCCCCCAACAACACAAATTTTAATTACCAAAGTATATTAACTGTGAGTTACCGCATAAAGTACAAACTTTCACATTCAAATACTGCTAGGTCTTTAGACTACAAATCCTTGTATATTACAGATATGTATCCCAATCAGGGATTAATCATGTCATTTTTTTCAAAGTCTGTCAGTGATTGGTCACTGCATATCTTTTATTCAGTATGCATACATATAGCTACGTGTGGAGTTCTGCTATCTCCTTGTCTCCCAGCGATAACTCCATGTGACATTTTACAAAAATGGATAATCAAAAGAGGGGACCGGTCAAAAAAGATGAATGTACAGGGACGCCTGGGTGGCTCAGTGGTTGAGCGTCTGCTTTTGTCTTAGTGCTTGATCCTGGGATCTGTGATCCAGTCCTGCATTGGGCTCCCTGTGGGGAGCCTCCTTTTCCCTCTGCCTGTGTCTTTACTTCTCTCTTTGTGTCTTTCATGAATCAATAAATAAATCTTAACAAAAAGATGAATGTACAGTAAAGAAATAAAAAAGTAATAACACTGTACATAGAATATGAATCAAACATTAACTAGACTTACAGAAAAAACTGCCAACCTGGGAATGTTGACACTGCCATCATTTGATACACTCTAGTTATGCAGCCAGAGGAACTTAGTGAGACACACTCACTGATAAAAATGGGAAGGTCGTTGCAAAACAATAGGATGAAGATATCCTAGAGAAAGTGACACTGGAAAAAATACTAGGAACTCAGAGAGGTATATCATGACATTGGAAGTACAAAGGGTAAAATATTGGAAGGTGAACCACATTTAGAAAGGGACAGGACAGTCTGCCAAGACTCAGAGAAGATGTTTGCCCCAAATCTTGTTACACATTGAGAAGGCAAGCACTGTTCAAATTCTTGATTTTTTACAAAAATGCCAAACAGTTTAATTCTTAATATTTCTAGTGTTTTCAGTTACAGTGTATTAAACATTTTATAAACATAAAAACATAAAAGATGTTTTTATGTTTAAACATAAATGTTTTTTTCTATTTCCCTACACATTTATAACCCAAAAATAAGAGCAATTTAATGTTTTGACAAATGGTTTTAAGAGTCCTAGAAAAATGGTCATTTTCTCAATTGATTATTGAGATCTCTTTGTACAGTTTCAGCTTGTATAGTCACTTTTGCCACCCTGGAACTGTGCCAAGTGGAGACTGCCTGCATTCTTAAGAGAATTGTCTTTTTGTTTGTTTCTTTTTTTCTCCCAAGGTTTTATTTATTTAAGAGAGAGAGAGCTCACAAGCTGGGGGGGGGGGGGGGGGGCGGGCAAAGGGACAGAGAGAGCATCCTGAGCAGACTCTGCACTGAGTGCAAAACCCCACCCGTGGCTTGATATCAGGACCCTGGGACCATGACCTAAGCTGAAACCAAGAGTTGGATATTCAACCAACTGAGCCACCCAGGTACCCGAGTTTCTTTCTTTTTTTTAATAGACACATTTATATGCAAATGTGTTCAACTCATAAGTAGATTGCTCAGTTTTAGTATTTATTTTATCTTTGTAAAATTGCCCCCTTTGTTTTTTGCCAATCAGTTATTGGTCACATTTGATTTGCTAACATATGGAATTTTCAAATTTTTCTTTAAAAGTGATAATAAAAGAAGCAGTGGGCAAGTACCAACAACATACAGCTTTAATGTTAACTTGTACTTTTGAGCACACAATAACATACTTACCTTTTTGAGCCAATAAAGAGATGTGTGAAATGTTGAAGATCCAAAATTTTCTCCTGAAGATGGGGAAGGATATGGATGTGGTAAATTTAATCCCAAGTACAGAACAAATGGCTGAGTGGAATTACTTGCTTCCTTTCTTAGCCAATTTACTGCTCTGTCTGTATTCTTCCAATCTCCTTCCATTACTCTTACTTTAGTCTTTTTAGGGATAAGATTAATCATAGGTCTACCTTCTTGTCTGAGTAAGAAAGCAACATCTCTTGTCCATGCTTCAACACGGTTGCTGAGGAAGCAAAAAGACAGGTGTATTATAAGGTACTAAAAAAGATTTTAAAAACTGACTAAACATAAATATAAGAAAGCAATATGGAAAACGATTTTTAGACTCAATCATGTAAATGTTCAGGCTCACTACACTAGATCTCATTAAAAGAGTTACTGAGACTTGCAAACACAAAAACCAGGGAGAAAAAAATGACAAGAATCAAATAGTCACCTATGTGTTCTTTAAAACTAAGATTGATTATTTTTAAGGGTTATTTTTTCTTATTAGCAAGATATTTAATAAAATAAAAAATGTTTCAAGTTCCTAGTATTTCTCCTAAATTTTCTAGCAATTTGTCTTTTTTTTCTGTCAGAAGAAAGATAGATTTTAATTTTTATTCCAGTATAGTTAATATACAATGTTATATTTGTTTCACGGGTACAACATAGTGATTTAAAAATTCCATATATTACTCAGTGCTCTTAAAATCCTCTTCACCTATCTCACTCAACACCCCCCCTTGTAACCATTAGTTTATTCTCTATAGTTAAGATTTTCTCTCTCTCTCTCACACGCATACACAATTATTGTTTCTGATGGGATTTAAACAGCTAGAGGTGTCTCAGGTAAGTCTCCTGAATGAAAACATTACAATTCTGGATAATGACCTTGCAAGTTTCAGTATCAGCCTAATGTATTCTATAAAAGGAGAAAGAAATCCATACTCCTTTCCATTAAATGTTCTTCTCTCAGTGTTGTGAGAAATACACAAACTATTTTTTAAAGGCTGTCATCTATCTTTCTCACATACATGAACACTCAAAAAAGTCTATTTTAGTGGAATGAATAAACTCTAGCAAATTCAGGTTAGAAGTAAGAGAATCTTTTTTTAATTCATAGATACATTTGTACATAAGATGAAAATCATGGATTTTTTTGCCACTGATATAATTTATTATTAGTAGTAGTACCTATTATATGTAATATAAAATATTAATATTAATATACTTTGTATTTTTTTTAATTTATTTATGATAGTCACAGAGAGAGAGAGGGGCAGAGACACAGGCGGAGGGAGAAGCAGGCTCCATGCACCGGGAGCCCCACGTGGGATTCGATCCCGGGTCTCCAGGATCGCGCCCTGGGCCAAAGGCAGGTGCCAAACCCCTGCGCCACCCAGGGATCCCTATACTTTGTATTTTAAATATTTAATAGTTTTTATTATAAATATGTTTTGTATGTAATAATATTAAAAACATAGTAAAAATAAGTTCTCCATTTTTCCTGGCTAACTACAATAGAATGTAGGTATTAGAAGAGCCACCTGGAAGGCTGGAAATATTTAGAGGAACACAGGGAGACTGAATGGATGACAAATTGGATCAATCAAGAAATTACATGAACTCAAAAAATTCATGTAGAATAATCATGGGACTTCACCAGAGACCAAAACATATAGTCAAGGATGAAAAGAATAAAACAGAGCCATTCCAAAGTTGTTATTACTATTTTGTTTTTGTCTTTTTTTACAGAACAAAAAATTTGTGGAGATTCTCAAATTCAGCTTACCAGATGAAACATGCAGGTTATTTTATTCCAGCTGCTTGAACCTGTTATTGAAGTCCTTCTCACATTTGAAAGCTTTACCTTTCATCTTCCCTACAGTAATTCTGGTTTATCCAATGTTCTCCAAAAGGTTTGTACTTTCCTGCTTGGATACCTTTGTTTGGAAATTTCTCCTTCCTGTCCATTTTAGCTTAGTAATGTTCTACTCTATGAAAGCTCATCAAATCTAAATGCTATTAAAACTATATATACTATTTAAAATATATACATATACTATTAAGAAAAATACTGCCAATTACACTAAACAGAACTTTGTAATGTCACTAGGTAAGATGCATTGCAATTTCAGAGATACCTTAAATTGTGAAAAAGGAAAAGGTACCACCTTAGAATAAATTAAATATAGTACTTTACAGCCTTTACTCCCATCCCCTGAAAAAAAAAATCTGGATGTGATCATTTCCTCTTTTAAACAGAATGCAATATATTTTGCCCTGTACCATAGTTATCTAGACTTTTTTTAACCTCCTTTTTAAAACCACAAGTCTCTTTAGCTAGCTCATATCTGGCTAATGCTAATGTTAAATTGAAAAGTTAAATTTCCCTATTATTGGATAGCTCCAGGCTCTTCTCAAATAGATTGAGACAAATTTCCACAAATGGCTAACACTGGCCAAAGTAGGAGTTATAAACTTCATTATAGGCAGCTAAACATAATATATTAAAGTTTAGTAATTAAATGGGGAAAAAAAATCCAAGAATAGTAATGAGATTGTAGGCTCAGAGCTATCCACTAAGGTCTCAAGAAACTGATCTAGGAATTATGGTAGACAGCATTCTGCAGGTAGCCCCAGGGGCTGCTTCAGCCAAGAATTTGCTAATCATCAGAAATGAGAGTACCGGAATAATTAAAACAGCAGCAGACTCTTTCATTATCTTCAATTATCTGAGAATGCACCAAGAATAATGCAAACTGTTCTAGATACTGAATTTCATTAGTGATAATAGAATGGTGGTAGTGGTGTGGGTTCTACAAAAGCTTCTGAAATGACCAAAGGGGGCAGCCCGGGTGGCCCAGCAGTTTGGCACTGCCTTCAGCCCAGGGCATGACCCTGGGGACCTGGAATCGAGTCCCGTGTCGGGCTTCCTGCACGGAGCCTACTTCTCCCTCTGCCTCTCTCTGTCATGAATAACTAAACAAAATCTTAAAAAAAATTTTTTTTTTAATTTAAAAAAATAAAATGACCAAAGGAATGGATGCCTTTCTTTATTATAAGGAAAAGAAACTCCTCTTTGGTATGGATAAAAACAATATAAAGGTATATATGATCTTAGATCATAAAACAATAGTAGATATAGATGAGATATATACCAAGAGTCACTGTGATTCTATTGAGAAAGCCTGTGCTTCTAGTCTGGAGGCCTGACAGGGACAGGACGACTGGTATAAGCAGCTCATAGTTTGCTTCACTTTCCTGTTTGCCAAAAGGTTCAAGCTTAAGAATTTCCCAAAGCAATTCTCTCATTTTGGAAGTAGGCCTTTATTTTTCATTTGTTTCAGAGGAGTGAAAATTGCCTGGTATGACTCGGCTTCAGGAAAACATGATGAAGTGACATGGATTGAGAACAGATTAATTTCAGTGGAAGTAGGATGACAGAGGATTTGATTGTAGATTTTAAACTTTCAAATTTTTAGCTAGGAAAGAGAAGACAGCAGCTTATTTAACTTGACTTCTGATGTCATTAGAATGTAAGTTCCCTGAGTTTAGAGATTTTTGTGTTTTGATCACTACTGTATTCCTATCCTTTAAAAAATAGTGTCTGGTACGTAATAGTTGGCTCAATTAAGTGCTGGCTGAATAAAATACATTGGACTATACTTTTGTAACTTAAATAAGGATCATCTTTTAGTATTTTAAGGACTATTACTTAATACTCAATTTTATTATTAAATTGTATTGATCTTAGAAATCTAGTTTTTAAAATGTCTATATAAAATACCTCCAAATTCTTCACACTTCCAAATTAACATGCTCTTTGGTTTTGTGGATTTAGAAATATTTAGCTTTACATTATGTTTTCTCAATCTTTACACTATTGACATCTTGGGCTTGATAATTCTTTGCTTTTGGGCTGGAGGCAGGGTGGGGGCAGATGGTAGGTGGGTTGTTCCGTCTAGATATCAGCAGCATTCCCCCAGTCCTTATTAAATGTCTTGGGGTGGTGGGGCGGTGGGGCGGTGGGGAGGCTTGTCAAAATTGCCCTGGTTTGAGAACCATTGTTTTTTATTTTGAGAATATATTGGCAAGAGAGTTTAATCTGATAGTAAAAAGACAGAGTATTATAGTAATAAACTGAAGAAACTTGTAATTCTGGCTGAAAATACAAGGAGGTTCAAAAACAACCAATTTCAGTGGAAAAGATAGCACAAAGAGTTATAAAAACAACTATTGACTTTGAGAGTCAGTCTCTCAAAATACTGAATACCCCTATTAAGTTTGATATTGAGAGACATTTTTTTCTGAGATCTATTTTTTAAATTGCACAGAAAAATCTAAAATACAATGTGCTATAATTCATATAACCTTTGCAGATATGCTACTAGTAGCATCCTTGACCTATTTGTCAGCTAAATAACTATGTGGGTTCATACAGAACTAATACAGACAGTTCTGAGAGCTTTTTTTCAATTTTATAAACTCTGGTGAGTTACAAAAATTAGCTAAGAAATTATTATACTGAAAACCATCTCTGATGTCCCAGATATCCACATTAAGTAGCTCTTTTCCTTTTACTGATTTTAAACCATAGGTTAAACAGAGCATTAATGTTTATCAAATCATAAGTAGCTAGATCAATGTCATTGTCTTATTCATTCATTCAAACACTTAATTTACACAATGCACCAGCATGATTTTGGCAGTGGGAATATGCATGAAAAAGAGAAACAAGAGTTCTTATTTCTGACGAATAAAATCCAGATAAAATTTAACCATATCATACACAGCATGATAGTTACAGGGAGTATAAGCTGTTCAACCTTAGATTCCTTTTATTACTGGATTGCCTGAGAAAACAGAAAACAATAGAAAATAACACAAGACTGGGTAATAGTATGGGATAGGATAATAAGAATAAATTTTACTTTGGATTAAGCTTACTTTCTAAAAAGTAGAATTTTAAAGAGAAACTTGTGAAACTACATGAAATAATTACCAGTGCAACACACTTTAGAAAAATAAAGGGTTTTGGGCACCTGAGTGGCTCAATCCATTAAGCATCTGACTCTTGATTTTGGCTCAGGTCATAATCTCAGGGTCATGAGGTCAAGCCCTGTGTCAGGCTCCACCCTGAGCACAGAATCTGCTTAAGATTCTCTCTCTCCCTTTCCCTCTGTCCTTTCCCCTGCTAAGAAAAGAAAAAAAAGAAAGAAAATGAAAGGTTTATGTAAACATTAAACTATATTCTGATTAAGCCATTTTTATAATAATTTTCCCCCCTTGATTGAATGCTTATTCTGCACCTGGCATTGGTTAAGTACTTCATATTACCTTATTTAATCTTTTTACATAATTTCTGATATTAACTGATTTAAAACTCCTAATCATCCAATGAGGTGGGTATTATTTTTTAAAGATTTTTTTTATTTTTAAGTAATTTCTATACCCAACGTGGGGCTCAAACTCATAACCCCAAGATCAGGAGTCATTGTTCCACTGACCGAAGCAACCAGGCACCTCACGGTGGGTGTTATTAATTCCAGTTTTCAGGTAAGAACACTGACACTTAGAGAAGTCAAGTAACTTGCCCAAGGTCACAAGGATGGTAAGCAGGGAAGCTGGGCATTTAACAGTTCTGATGGACTCAAAGCCTATGCTCCTTCTACTTCTGCTTCCACCCTTTTTTTTTCCCTCCTGCATTACTGGCAGAGTTGGGGGAGAGCTTTTTGCACAAAACTAGCTTGTGCAGTGATCCAGAGCTAGTGAAAAGCATGTGAAAGAAATGAAAGACCAGGTGCATACTGAGGGAGAGAGAGACAGTGGTATGAAATGAGACCAGAGGTATGCAGGGACTAGATAATACAGGGTCTTATAAACCATTTTGTAGATTTGGAATTTTAGCCTACCTACAGAGGAAAAAGAATCCACAGAAAGATTTTAATTGGGTAAGACACTTGATCAGATGTTTATTTTATTTTATTATTAATTTTTTAAAGATAGATTTATTTGTTTATTAATTAAAAGATTTTATGTATTTATTCATGAGAGACAGAGAGAGAGAGAGAGAGAGAGAGGCAGAGACATAGGCAGAGAGAGAAGCAGGCTCCATGCAGGGAGCCTGATGTGGGACTTGATCCTGGGTCTCCAGGATCAGGCGCTAAACTCCAGAAGGTGGCGCTAAACTGCTGAGCCACCCAGGTGTCCCTATCAATTTTTTTAATCAGCTGAGCCACACAGGCATCCTGTTCCGTGACTTAATTAATTTATTTGTTTTTATTTAAATTCAGTTAATTAACATAGAGTGTATTATTAGTTTCAGAAGTAGAGGTCAGTGATTCATCAGTCTTATTATAACACCCAGTGCTCATTATATCACATGCCCTCCTTAATGCCCATCACCCAATTACCCCATTCCCCCACCCTCCTCAGATGTATATTTTTAAAAGATCACTCTGTCTGCTTATAGAGAATGGATCAGATAGAAGAAAATTTAGAGGGCCACCTCAATATTTTATGCAGGAGAGGCTAGTGGCTTGGTGGAGATGGTAAGTGAATAAACTGGAGAGAGATTTTAGAAGTAGAACTGACAACATCTGGGGATGGATTAGAATGCAGAGGTGGGGAGGAGATGTGAGGGTCCCTCCTGGGTTTGCAGGATTGATATCTTTTAGATTTTGGAAGACAGAAAAGGAAAGACATTTAACATTATCCAGAAATGCAAGACTAATACTCCAATTATTCTAGATTATTTTAGTATCTATTCACCCAAAACTCATTCTGTAAGTTTCCAGGGGCTGCAGTAACAAATTACTGCAAACCATGCTGTTTGCGTGGTTTAAAACAACAGAAATTAATTATCTCATGGTTCTAGAAGCCAGAAATTAGAAATCAAGGTATTGGCTGGCCAGTGTTCCTTCTGCGGGAGCATGGGAAGAATTCTTCCTTTTTCCTTGTTTCCGGCATTCAAAATATACATCTGAGGAGGGTGGGGGAATGGGATGGGGTAACTGGGTGATGGGCATTAAGGAGGGCATGTGATGTAATGAGCAATGGGTGTTATATTAAGACTGTAGCTGTGATCATTCCAGTCTCTGCTCTGTCTTCACAATGCCTTCTTTGTGTGTCTATGTCTTTTTCTTTTCTAATGAGAACACGAGTCATCTAAATTCAGGATAACTTCATTTTGAACCCTAACTAATTACATTTGTAAAAAGGATCTATTTCCAAATTAGGTCACATTCTGTAGTTCCAGTTAGACATGAAGTTTTGGGGAACACTATTCATCTCACTATCTTCACCGTTACTTTTATTCAATTTATTTTTCTGGTTCTTGCCATAATTAATAGCATCATAATCATTCACTACCACCATTGCCATAACCCTTAATTAGTGCCTGTTAGGCAAGAGGTACTGCTCTAAGGCTTTAATATTCTCTATGCCAGGAATCACAAGTGTTGGGAGACTTCGAAGATCATACCCAAGTTCACCAGAAGAATTCATAGGACGCAGCATTTAGTTGTACACATGGCCATGATTATAGTGAAAGGACACAAAGCAAAATCAGCAAAGGAAACAGTATTTAGGGTAAATTGATAGCAAACCAGTTTCAAGTTTCCAGGTGGAGTCACAAAGGGCACACTGTATTCATCCAGTATCAAACATGACCATATGTGTGAAGAATTGTCTATTAGGGAATCTCATTAGTACCCAAGTTGTTACTGGGGGCTGATCATGCAGATACCCTCTGCCTCCCAGACTCTCAGAGGGAAAGCAAGTGTTGAGCATAAACCACATTGTACATCCTAGGTACAGAATAAGTCATTTTCATCAGGGAATACATGGAACACTCCCGATATTCAAGTTACTGGATATAAACCAAGGGCCAGTCTTGAAAGCGGGCCATTCTAAGGATGGCCATCACAGACCTGCTGTGTTTAGTTTTTTTCCTGCAGACCTCATTCCATTTAATCCTCACAACAAAGAAATTAGAGGTCAGTAGTAAACAGAGAAACTAAAGCTCACAAGGAGGCATTCTGATTCCAGATTTCTGCTCTTACTCACTATGCTTGCCTGCCTTGTTTTTGAGGACATAGTAAAATGAAAAAAAAAAAGTTATAATAGATCGACAGGAGATAACTGACAAAAGCAAGTAGCAAGATTAGAGTCTTTAAAAAAGATTATAAATTGTATTCAGTACATAGTAGACATTGTATAACAAAACTCAAAAATAAATTTTACAGACCTTTAATGCTTAAGAAAAATAAAAATTACCAGCGTATTAGCAATTTTAATATTTTAAGAAGATTAAAGAAAGGCAAAGTGTTAGCCAAATTAACACAATCAAGGGATTAAGAGATTTACTTTCACCTTTGTGGAGAAATAATAAAAGTCAAAAAGGGTACATGTATGTGCTATAGCAGAGGATAGCATATTAGCATTATTTTTTTTTCTTTTTTACCTAATGGAGTGATGTCCTGAAGTGTAGTCCAGTTTGCCAAATTTTTGTGTTCGGTAGCCATGCTTCTCCATGATATCCATCCATGTTGTATAATTTGGATCTAGGCCCTTAAAGTTATTCCAAGATTCTGTTAAGTGAGTGAAGAGGCCACTCCACATTGCTGGGGGTAGTAAGGCGAGAGACTGGGATTAATGTTAAGCTTGTTGATGTATTTTAACTATTAAGACAATTACAGCAAGAGAAAAAATCTATTAGCTTAGAGCTCATGCTCTGGGGTAAGACATAACGTGCATTAGGTCCTTCAGCTAACATTTCTGATTGTTACATTGTGTTATCAAGGGGAAAACTCTGCAAGAAGTTTCCATTTTACAGTTGAGTCTTTAAGGCTTATTGGTTAAGATGTTTAAGGGTAAATATAGCTGGAATTATGTACAAAGCCTGTTGGACTCTATCTAGGTCTTCTTTCAATCATAAAAATAATCACTAAGTACTTATTTATTTTACAAGTCAGTCCATTGAAGTATAGATCTTTTCCCAACATCCTTAAGGATGTACTGGCTTTCCACAAAAAATTAAGTGTACTACATCTTTGCTGTTATTTTCTACAAGTATGATTGTATCCAGTAAGTCTTTCTTCATGTATTAACAGCCTTAAAGGGATAAATAGACAGTAATACTATAAAAGTAGGGGACTTCAGTACCCTAGATTCAACAGCGAATAGATCATCCAGACAGAAAATCAATAAAGTAACACTGGACTTAGAAATTACATGTTAGACCAGATGGAATTAACAGACATTTACAGAACATTCCATCTAAAAGCAACAGAATATACACTCTTCTTAAGTGTATATGGAACATTTTCTAGGACATGGGAGAGATCATATGATAGGCCACAAAATAAATCGTAATAAATTTAAGAAGTTGAAATATCAGGGATCTTTTCTGACCACAAAGGTATGAAATTGGGAGTCATTTACAAGGAGAAAACTGGAAAATTCACAATTATGTGGAGATTAAACAACATGGTCCTGAACACCAAAGGGTCAAAGCAGAAATCAAAATAGAAATTAAAAAAATATCTTGAGACAAATGAAAATGGAAGTTTAACATACCAAAAACTAATGGTACACAGTTCTAAGGGGTAAGTTCAGAGAGTTAAATGCCTACATCAAGAAAAAAGAGCTCAAATAAACAACCTAACTTTACAACTTTAAGAACTAGAAAAAGAACTAAGCCCAGAGTTAGTAGAAGAAAGGAAAAAACAAAGATTAGAGTGAAGATAGAGACTAAGAAAGAAAATAGAAAAGATCAATAAAACCAAGAGCTGTTTTCTTAAAAAGATAAAGACATTTAGCTAGACTTACCAAGAAAAAAGATGATTCAAAAATCAGAAATGAAAGAGAAGTTACAACTTATAACAGAAATACAAAGAAAGAGTTGTAAGACTACTATGAACAATATATGCCAACAAATTGGAAGACCTAGAAGTGGATATATTCCTAGAAGTATACAACCTACCGAGACTGAATCATTAAGAAATGGAAAATCCAACACACCAATTATGAATAAGGAGATTGAATCAGTAATCAAATACCTCCCAAGAAAGAAAAATACCAGACCAGAAAGCTTTATTGGTGAATTCTACCAAACATTTATAGAAGAATTAATATCAATCTGTCTCTCCAAACTCTTCTAAAAAAATAGAAGAGGAGGAAATACTTTCACACTAATTTTATGAGGCCAATATTACTCTAATACCAAAACCAGAAGTGGACACCTCAGGAGAAGAAAATGATAGGCCAATATCCCTGATGAACATAGTGTAAAATCATCAACAAAATATTAGCAACCTGATTTCAAGAATACGTTAAAAAGGTCATACACCATGATCAACTGGAACTTATTCCCAAGGATACAAAGATGATTCAATATCTGCAAAGCAATCAACTTGATATACCATGTTAACTAAATGAAGGATAAAAATCATATGCTAATTGTAATAGAGAAAACATTTGATGAAATTGAATATCCATTCATGGTAAAAACTCTCAACAAACTGGGTATAGAAGGAGCATAGCTCAACATAATAAAAACCATATGTGATAAGCAACAGCTAACATATTCAGTGGTGAAAAGCTGAAAGCTCTTCCTCCAAGATCTGGAACAAGACAAGGGTGCCCACTCTCAGAATTCTTACTCAACACAGTAGTACAAGTCCTGGGTAGGGCAATTAGGCAAGAAGAAATAAAAGGCATCCAAATTAGAAAGAAAGAAGTAAAACTGTCTCTATTTGCAGACAACATATATAGAAAACCCTAAAGATTTCACAAAAAACTGTTAGAACTAATCATTGCATTTAGTAAAGTTTAAAGTTGCAGGATATAAAATCAATATATAAAAATCAGTTGCATTTCTATATAGTAATGACAAACTATCAGAAATTAAGAACATAATCCCATTTACGATTGCATCAAAATGAATAAATTACCTAGAAAAAATTAAACCAAGGAGGGTTAAAGAGTTGTAAACTAAAAACTGTAAGACACTGATGAAAGAAACTGAAGATGACACAAATAAATGGAAAGATGTTCTGTGCTCATGGATCAGAAGAACTGATATTGTTAAAATGTCCATACCATTCAAAGCAACCGATAGATTTAGTGCAATCCTAGAGAAAATTCCAATGGCATGTTCCCAGATAGAACAAACAATCCTAAAAATTGTATAGAACCACACACGACCCCAAATAGCCAAAGCATTCTTGAGAAAGAAGAACAAAACTGGAGGCATCATACTTCTTGATCTCAAACTACATTACAAAACTATAACTACCAAGACAGCACAGTATTGGCCTAAAAAATGACACATTATTTCAATGAAATGGAATAGAGAGCCTAGAAATAAGCCTGAGCAAATATGGTCACTTTAAAACAAAGGAGCCAAGAATATATAGATAATGGGGAAAGGACATGCTCTTCAATAACTGGTGTTGGGAGGGACACCTGGGTGGCTCAGTGGTTGAGCATCTGTCTGCCTGGAGTTCCAGGATCACGTCCCACCTCAGGCTTGCCTGCATGGAGCCTGGCTCCCTCTGCCTGTGTCTCTGCTTCTCTCTTTCTGTGTCTCTCATGAATAAACAAATAAAATCTTTTGTTTTCACATGCAAAATGGAGGTAGTAACAATATCCACTTTATGGAAATGTTATTTTATAAATTAAGACATGAAAGCCACTTAGAATATTGCCAGGCACAGGGTTAAGAATGTAACAAATGAAAAAAAAAAAAAAAAAAGAAAAAAAGAATGTAACAAATGTTAGCCTGTATTACTGTTGTTACATTTTGGAAATCTTAAGTATCACCTAACGTTTTGGAAACCTTTTGAGTTCATTAATCACCTTTTAATTAATTATTTCATTTGATGCTGGGAGCAACCCTGTGAGATAGATAAGGAATAGATAGATGATAGATAGATAGATAGATAGATAGATAGATAGATAGATAGATAGATAATCAACAGTAAGATATCTAACCCTGTAGATTAGGAAACCAAGTGACTTGTTTGGCCCATTGAGGATTAGAATCTAGGACAACATCTCACCCTTGTCCATTGCTCATTCCACTTGCTCAATAGGAAATAAAAAACTAACAAAACTGTTAATACCCTTGGGCCTTCATCACTGACATATCATTTAGAGTACTGAGTTTCCTTTAATCATTGGTGATTACATCAGTCTTTGTGCTGGTGGTGAAGGGATTGACTCAAATCACAGAGAAGATCATGTCAGGAAGGCCTGACAGATGTGCTTTTGACACATCTCAGAGCAATCAAACATTAGAAAGGGAGAAGGAAACAACTCTGTCAGAGAATAGACAGTTTATTTTTAAAAAATGGCCTTTTGTCTTCTCAGTTATTCATGGATTAATACTGCTGGCATTTTGCCATTAAAAGTATGACTATTTGGGATGTCTGGGTGGCTCAGCAGTTGAGCATCTGCCTTCGGCTCCTGGGATCGAGTCCCACATCGGACTCCCTGCATGGAGCCTGCTTCTCCCTCTGCCTATGTCTCTGCCTCGCTCTCTCTGTGTCTGTCATGAATAAATAAAATAAAATCTTAAAAAAATATGCCTATTTGTTAAATTATTCTAATAAAAGTAAACACATTTGGGATAGAAGTGAATGGAGACTGAAGAGAAAAAAGTCTATAATCTAAAATAATATGGAAAATTTCAGAGAAACCTTATGTATGAAAATTCTAACTACATTGTGCTATGCTCTGAAATTCCCTCCCAATCTCTTCTACTCATACTGAAAATTTCCTTGAAATTTTCTTGAAAATTCAACTGTCCTTGAAAATACAACTGTTCTAGGATATATGATTATTTCCTCATTTGCTTGGATAAACAAAAGATTCTTGGTCACCAATTATAAGGAAGTGAAACAGTGACACATGAACTAAACCCTGCTTTTTTTTTCAAATTCAAATTTTCCTTATTAAAAATTCTCATATACAAAGCAATAGAAAAGTGTTATAGCAAACCTCATGAAAATTCTCATAAGATTCATACATCAAGCATTTTGATAACCCATTAGTTGAAATACATTGTTCTAAGTACTGGGAATACAGAAGTAACAAAGTAGATAAAAATTTCCCTGTCCTCACAGATCTATATTTTACTGGCTTATATAAACAGTAAACAAAATATATAGGTGTGTGTAGTTGTACGCACATGCATGTGTGTTAAACACTGCTTTGGATGATAAAAATTCTTACTCTTAAAAATAAAACAGAAATCCCAATAACCCCAATATATTCCTTTAAATATGTATCACTTATAGTAAAATTTTTTTTATCATATGACATATATAATTTACTATTCTATTTTGAATAGAATCTTTTAAACTGTGAGAAAATTTTTATGTGTGTGGCCACTTCTTAATATTAAGCATGTTCATACCTGCGCGTGATGGGCAACAGATTGGAGAGTTTGTGTAGGCATTCAGAAAGGAAGTGCCATGTGCTTTCATGAAGTTGATAAAAGGAAGCTTCACTGCCTGACTTCCTGGATAAAATGTTAGCCTTCCATCCTGGAATAAAGAAATTTAATTAACACTGATTGCATTAGAAAAGAAGAAAATTATTTCCTTTAATTTTAACCATAAAATTGACAAGTAGTGAAAGACTTTAATATTATCCTGAGGATCCTCAAAAGATCAAACAAGTAAAAAAAAAAAAAAAAGATCAAACAAGTATAGAGTGTCACCTATATCTGGTTCATAATATTTTTAGTGTTGCACTTAGATTCATTTGGATATAGTAAATAAAGGATTTCCTGGAAAGGAAAGTTCTTTTGGGGCATGATGGACTGATGGAACAAATATTTATTAAGCATTACCATGTGCCAGGTACTGTGAAAGATCTGGAAATTCAATGGTGAAAAAACAGAGTCCCTGGCCCCTTGAGGCTTACAGGTTAGTGGGAGAGGCAAAAATATACCAGTAAATAAAGCATCAATAACTAAAAATTGTGATATGTGCTTTGAAAAAAACCCTTAGATGCAGAATAACAAGGGAGACATACTTTACATAGAATGAACAGGGAAACCTCTGGGAAGAATGAGACCTAAAGGATGAGAAAGATCCAGCAGTTCTTTAAGCTAGACTCAAGTGAAGATGTTAGTGGCTGCTGGATAAATGAGCCTGAAGATGAGAAGAGATGTTTGGACCGGAGATATGCATTTTGGAACTGAAGAACTCTTCTTGGTAAAGAGCAAAGACAGAAAAGAGAATATTTTAGGCCAGGAGTTATCTCTATTCTACATTTTCAATATAATTATAAACAAAAACAGTTTTAAAAATGAGTTAAACCCTTGATATGTCTGAGATTTCCAAATGGATATATAGAGTAGGCTGCTGATTTCAGACAGGAATCTGGAGCTCTACCCGGGTAAAATAAACACGGAGGTCCTTAGCATATTCATGGTAAACTATGGAAACATGGAAAACTCTGGAAACATGGAAAATTATGATACTGAAAGAAACCTTTACAGCAGAGAGTGAAAAAGGAGGAAAAAAAAGGAATTCTGAGGAGTCCCCAACAAGAGGAGAAAGTGTCATGGGAAACTACGACAGAATGGCCAGCAAGGGAGGAAGATGATATGAGATCGAGCCCCCTGAATAGCGAGAAAAAACTGTCAAGAAAGAGGTAATGTCAGCTGTGTTGAGAGGCTACCTATGAAAAGGTTAGAAAACACACATTGGTATTGGTATTAATTTCTGCTTTAACCATTATTGTTTCCTTCCTTCTGCTTGCTTTGCAGAAGCTTGTCTGGTGTTTTGTCTTTCCTGGCATTGAACCTTTCTCTTATTAGTGAGCTAGGGCAAGGGTGATTTGGGGCCCTAAATTTATTTATTTATATATATATATATGTTTATATATTAATTATATATATATTTATATATGTTTATGTACACTATAGTTATATACTATATATATTTATCCAGGTATGTGTGTGTATGTGTGTGCACACACACCAATCATACTAATGTATGTAGGTACCAAAATATTTGGTATAAAAGAGATAACAAGTGCAAAAAGTCAAAGAATTAATAACTTTATAGTCTTAAATTTGAGTTTAAACTATCAGCATGATTTCATGATTTTTCTAGTATATGTACTTTCTAGATCTGTTCATTGGAAAGGTCTAAAAGCAATGAAAAACCAGAACACCTAGATTATAGTCTAAACACAAGACAGGACAGGAAATACACATGTTGGCCATGGAAGACTATCAAAGTAAGCTGCTGGAGATGATTAAGAATGGGTCAAAAAGACTCACAAACGACCTGAAGGGTCTTTCACAAACCAAAGATGGGACATTTTGAAAATCAGTAAGTATAATGAATGCAAGGCCAAGTATTTGAACACAAATATAAAAAACCTATGTATTCACACTATACTGAAAAAAAAGAAAACCAACCTAAAATATTTCAGTCATCTTTGGAAGTTTCTAGGATGCTGTGATGCAATACCCTAGTTCCTTTTAGGAACGAGAGACTGCCTCTGCCAAAGAGAGTTGCCGTGCCCACCTCATGCCCCTTTCTGGCAGCAGTACACAACTCACCCCAAATAGCAACCATTCTGAAGCATCCTACTAGTCTGAGAACCAAGCATAAAGAAAGCTGAGGCTTCTACTGAGATAGCAGCCAAACTCAACTTCTCCCTGCATAGTCCTGCTTTCTTCCTTTCCCTTTGATGTCAGGAGCACTCTCTAAGAAATCTCCTTCATGTTAATCTCCAATACTGCCTGTTCCCTAAATTGAGATAATCAGAAGATTACTTTGAATGACTTTCTCAACAAGTCCAATGGGCACATCTAGAGTATGTAATTTTAACCATCATAGGTTAACCAATGAGAAAGACAATAGAACATAATGATTAAAAGCGCTCTTTGGTGTAGACCTGCTGGACACCAACAATCTGTGTGACCACAGTTAACAGCCAGGGATAATGAGCTAGTATCATAACCAAACATTTGTCTAAGCAGTAGTTTCTAAATAACTGATGATAGTAAAAGTTCCGGGTAATGTTGGTAGTAGTGTTCTTTTGGATGATGGCTTGGGAAACAGCAATAACACACCCACACAATTTCCTTAGAACATGGGGCAGTGGTTCAAATAACATCAACTGATGGGCTTAGATCAGCACTAACAGGATTATCAGATATCTGGGCAATAAAAATGTGAACTTTCTGCATTTGCTCGCCCAAACATGAATTCCTGCAAACTTGGAAGTGGGAAAGCCCGGATGGGAAAGCTAACACGCTTTTGTGGAGATGCAGAACGTTATTTCTCCCCACAGTAAGACTCAGATGGGGGGAGGGACCGGACTGAAAGTGCATTAGTAGTGGTAAAATAATTTAGTGGGTCGTGGCTATCATTAAAAAAACTCCAAAAAAACAAAAACAAAAAGGGGGATCCCTGGGTGGCTCAGCGGTTGAGCGTCTGCCTTCAGCCCAGGGCGTGACCTCGGGGACCCCGGATCGAGTCCCGCATCGGGCTCCCTGCATGGAGCCTGCTTCTCCCTCTGCCTGTGTCTCTGCCTCTTTCATGAATAAATAAATTAAAAAAAAAGAACAAATTGCAAAGGTGCCATCAGATGCATTTTTATTTACTAGAGTATTGTACGGGGTATACATATGTATACGGGGCCTCAAAATAAAATGCATTCCTTATTCTGCATCGGGGTCAAATACGTGGCAGCCTCAGATTCTGCTCCCCGAGGCCTGCTGCACAGGAAGAGCTGTGGCTGGTCGCTGGTCGGGGGCGCGATGCCCACTCCCCAGCCTCTCGGTACTTACGAAGGAGTCGCTCACGACTAGCACCACGTTGGGTGCACCGGGCCAACCCCCTGCAGCTCCTCGCCTCCGCCCACCTGCCCCGCGGTCTGGTGCCGCCAGCGCCGAGGCTGCGAACACCGACAGCCACAGCAGCAGCATTGCAGGGAGCGGTTTAGAAACGCCGGGCGCCGGGCCCGCCGCCTCCCTCCGGGAACCGCCTCTGCAAACGGGGCGGGGATCCCACCGTCCGCAGCTCGGTTTCCTCCCGGCTCTTTACCCGCAGAACTACAACTCCCAGCAGGCTGAGCGTGCGCGCATGCGCAAAGGGGAGGAAGAAAAAATTCCCCTCCCTCATTCACGTTAAGGACTTGTAACCAAATACCGAGCGGACTAAACAGTCAGCCACTTCCAGTCACGTGAACGATGCCTGGGGACTACGCATGCGCCCGGAGTCCAGCCTCGGTGTTTGGAGGAGAAGCATCTGTCTGGCCCAGGTGGGTTAGGGTCGCTGTGGCTTTTGCAGAAGTTGGAGCCAATGTGTAGTTGAAATGGGAACTAGAGACGGAAAAGAGCAGGGGCGGGTCATTTTGTGCCGCGCAAGCGTGGCTGTCGGGACGGTGAATGGGCGATGATGAGGTGGCAGCGCGTCTGTCACTTAAGTTCGATGGCGCGGTTCTGTGGGGCCTGTGGCTGGGCCGCCTCAGGTGAGCTGTGGGGTCGCGGGGCGCCGCCCGCACGTTACCCCACAGACGTTTCTAGCCTGCCTCATCTTACTGCCGTGCAGGGGGCGCTCGTCATGCCCCGGGGGCGGAAGGCGTGGGGCCTAGTCTGAGGGGGGACAGCCCAGGTGCATCTGGCCTGCAGAGCGCGGACGAGAGAAGCCCAACGGCCTCGCTAGGGAAGAAATCCTGAGCCGGGCGACGAGTCCCACCGACTGCCGTACGTCACGACCATCCCTGTCCCGCTGCGGAATGGTCACTGGCCCCACTTGACTGTGGAACCAACTTTGAGAATTCTGGCAGAAGTCGAGTTCTGTCCCAGGGCCAAATTCTGATTTATCTATCCCACTTGTCAGGTATAGAATTTGCGCGTCGCGTGAGTCGTATTAGTATTTCTGACAGGAAGAGGAGGAGTTGAAGTACCTGACGGGGCACGAACGCGACTCTAATATTCTCTGTCCTCCTCGCCTTCACCATTTTACAGATAGGAAAACTGAGGCGCGGGCGGGTTAAGCGATTTGCCCGAGATGACACGGTTAAGTGTGAGCAGGACTTGAAGTTTAGTGGTCTGTGCCCTAACGCAACTACATTTCTCTGTCCCTGGTTGAATTATGACATTTCACGACCTTCTGATGAGCTTAAACTCTATTAGTGTAGACAAATTCTTTTTTTTTTTTTTAAGATTTTATTTATTTATTCATGAGAGTCACAGAGAGAGGCAGAGACACAGAGGGAGAAGCAGGCTTCACGCAGGGAGCCCGATGTGGGACTCGATCCCGGGTCTCCAGGACCACGCCCTGGGCTGAAGGCAGGCGCTAAATCGCTGAGCCACCCAGGGATCCCCATTGTAGACAAATTCTTGATAAAGAAGCATGCAGCGGATCCCTGGTGGCTCAGCGGTTTAGCGCTGCCTTCAGCCCGGGGCGTGATCCTGGAGACCGGGGATCGAGTCCCACATCGGGCTCCCTGCGTGAAGCCTGCTTCTCCCTCTGCCTGTGTCTCTCATGAATAAATAAATAAAATCTTTTTTTAGAAAATAGATCCTGTCCACAAGGAACTTAAACTCTAAGGAAACAAAACGAATTCTAGTCTTAACAGCACAGGAGATAATACAGGTAGGCCACCTCATGATCAGGGTATGTCTCAAAAATTTTGGGTTAATGTGGAGTGCGAAAAGCATTGTGCCATAGAAATGTTGTTGACTGCATTATAGATTCGTAAAAAGTATATTCAGCTTTATCTGTGGTGTGGTACTGTTTCTGTGAACCATATTCACCCTCTTTGGCCTTGTTCTCACAGGACATGTATTCTGAGTTCCCAGGCAGAATGACAGGAGCACATCTTTTTTCCCCCCCTCTCTTTCCCCTTGGCAGTGTCAGTGGGAGCAGGTGCTGCAGTGAGTTGGAGCAAGACGGATTTTAGGGCCCCAGGGACATGGCAATGGAAGAACCCAAGAAGCTTCCAGTCCTACTTAGCATCTAACATTCAGTTTGTCCTGCAACATTCCTGCCAGGAATTGTCCAGTCTGTTCTTTTGTATCTAGTGATAGGAATGCACTTTCTTTGAGCAGTCCATTCCACATTTTCCATGTCTAATTATTAAAAGCTCTTATTTTGAGCAGAAGTCAATTTCCCTCTACTTTTAATCATTCATTGGTCCATTTCTCTTCATTTTTATATAAATAATCTCTCCTTTTCTTTTTTCTTAAGCTTTTATTTAATTATTTGTGAGAGACACAGGCAGAGGGAGAGGCAGGCTCCATGCAAGGAGCCCGATGTGGGACTCGATCCCAGGACCCCGGGGTCACACCCTGAGCCGAAGGCAGACACTCAACTTCTGAGCCACCCAGGTGTCCCACAGTAATCTCTCCCTTTCAGCAACCCTTTTCACGTTTCTCCACCAATTTTTTTTTTTTTTTTTTTGCCTAGGCCTTCCCCATTTCCTTCAGCTAGTTACATAATTGTAAGTTTCTTCAATATTTTGATCACTCTTTCTGGACATACAGCCGTTTTGCTAGTCAGTAACTATCTGAAAAGGTACTTTTGAGAGGTGTTTGTGCCCATCTTTATGTGTGTGCATGCCTATATGTGTGTTGCAGTGAGAGTAGACACTCTGTTATGTGTACATTTAAATAACCAGTTAAAGATTTGTATGTTAGAGATTGCTTGCTTTTGTGTAATACTTAACTCCAGTTTGGAAAGAACTTCAGCTGAAAGGTCTTGGTATGGATTTTCATTCTTTATAGTTCCTTTAACATCCAGTATACTCACAGCACTTTCTGCCTTAAGGAAAAGGAGGTTGGGGATCCCTGGGTGGCTCAGCGGTTTAGCACCTGTCTTTGGCCCAGGGCGTGGTCCTGGAGTCCCGGGATCGAGTTCCGGGGTCGAGTCCTGCATCGGGCTCCCGGCATGGAGCCTGCTTCCCCCTCTGCCTGTGTTTCTGTCTCTCTCTCTATCATGAATAAATAAATAAAATCTTAAAAAAAAAAGGAAAAGGAGGTTAAGTGTGAAGGTAGTGACTATGTGGAATAGCTGCCTTCACCAGCTCTGATTCTGTAAATATTTGTTGATTATGTACAATGTACTAGACACTGTAGGAAATAAAAGAGAATAATAAAAGTAGTCTTTCCTCCTAAGGAACTTCCAGTTTAGTTGTGGGAAGCAAACCAACTCACACCCCTATAAATTTAATGACAGTATAAAAGGCATCAAAAAATAGTTAACCGCTAAACATACAAAAACAAAACCCAGAATATCCCAAATCATACTTTGGATAATGCTGATATGCTTCCAGATGTTAATTGCTCTTCATTAAAATAAATGTTCAATGGTAACAATAAGTTTTAGAAATGCTAGTTTTTAGAAAAACTATCTTTGGGTCTATAGGACTTTTCATACATTGCTAATTTATTATTTATTTTACTGTAGATTGCTAATGTACATTTAGAATGTCTTTAAAAGAGAGTGAAATACATAATTTTAGAATGACTTTTAAAGAGAGTGAAATATATAATTTGTAGCATTCACAAAATTACTAGATGGTATGTTAATACCTTTAAGCATGTTACTATTCCTTGGACTACTTTTTGGAAATGTTGGTTTAGATGAAAAATGTTAGAAGTTCAGACTAGTAAGATCATCTGAGAAGGTTTTATGCTTAATGATTGATTTTGGCCTTCAATTACATGTACCGTTTGTGTAGATAGAAGCAGTGTGAACAGGCTGAATGAGAGAAGCAAAGATGTAAAAGTGGAAAGTATTGGGGGATAGTGAAAAACAGTTATGTGAGCTGATACTGAAAAAAGATTCTTCCTTTCCCATTTTAGCAAATTGAGGATTACCGCCTTTTGGCAGTGGGGAAACTAAATGTTTAGAGTAAGCTTTGGGAGCTGGACCAACAGCCATTTATTGAGTACATAGTACTCAATGGATGTTGAATATGTAAGGAACTCCCAAGATATAATACTTTTGTTTGGGGTTTTATTGACCTGGGAGACAGGGCACGTCAATATAGCATAGTAAAAAAAATATTGGTTACGTTTGAATTGAATGGCTCAACTAATAAATGTTTCAGTGGTTCAGGGGATGGAGTGATGTCTTTTGCAGGATTTACTCTGGACTAGTAGTATTCATATAATTCAAAGAGGATATGTGTGTTTGATGATAGCCTTCTTTTGAACACTGGCAAGAAGGTTACTTCTTGAGAAATGAAGGAAGGAGGGATTGGGGATTTTATTTTATTTTATTTTTTTAAAGATTTTATTTATTTATTCATGAGAGACACAGAGAGATGCAGAGACACAGGCAGAGGGAAAAACAGGCTCCCTATGGTGAGCCAGTTGTGGGAACTCGATCCCAGGACTCTGGGATCACAACCTGCACCAAAGGCAGACGCTCAACCACTGAGCCACCCAGACATCCCAAGATTGGGGATTTTAAATGTGAAAATGCGTAAATGAGAAAGTTTGTAGTAACCATGTGGATAAGGCATAGAAAAAAAGTGGTCGATTGAGAAGGTAGCAGTAAATAAGGAGAAGAGTACTAATCTACAGGTGACCCTTGAATAACGTGGGACTGAGGGATGCTGACCCTCCACGCAGTCAAAAATCCACGTGTGACTTTTACTCCTTAAAGAGTTAACTACTAATAGCCCGCTATTGACCAGATGCTTTACAGATAACATAAAGTTAACACATTATTTTGTATGTTATATGCATTATGTGCTGTATTTTTTACAATAAAGTAAGCTAGAGAGAAGAAAAGATTATTAAGAAAATCCTAAGGAAGAGAAAATACACTTACAGTGCATTTATTGTACAGAAGATATATTTGTTGAAAAAAGTCCATGTGTAAGTGGATCTTAAGCCGGTGGTGTTTATGTTCAGGCACTCCCATTTACATAGATATCGAGTAATGATATAATCCTTACTTTATCAATGAGGAAATAGGCTTCAAGTAGTGAATTAAGACGTCCAAGTTCAGATTGTACTTGAACCCAGATGTATCTGATTCCCAAGCACATTCTGAACAAGGTTAAGTCTTGGCTTGGTGGGTGAGTAGGGCAGAGTGAAGGGGCTGACAAAACCTCAGGTGTTTTGTAAAGACGATTTGATGAAGTGACTGCATAGTTATAATCAGGTTGATTTGGGGCTTAAAGAAATTGGTATAATGGATAGAGTCAGGTTTTTACTTTTATTTTACCCCCCTCCTTACCCTTCTTGTTTTAACTTTTATTTTACTTTCGTAAACATTGTTTGGATCACACTACTTTTTTTTTTTCTCCCGTTGAGACATTTTAATTTGCACGTATGTATTACATCCCTAGAAAAAGAATCCCAGGATTTTCCCTCCTGTGTATTTTCATCTTGCTTCTTCACAGTCCATGATGCTAACTGAGGTTGTCAGCGCAGTGAAACCGATCTGGCAGGATGGGAGCAGATTATTCTGCCGTTCTTCCAGATTTTTGAGTTGTACGTCAAGTCTGGGGCTGATCTGATCATTCCACACTTGTTTAACCTGCCCATGAGGTTCACAACAGTTTTTCCAGCTCTTTGATCATCAGTGATTTCAAATTTGCCAACATAACCATGCTTCATCATCGCAGTTAGAAGTTGACTTTGGAGCATGGCCTGGTAAGACTCTGGTGTTTGTGCCTCTTTTTGGCATTGTTAATGCTTTCGAGAACATCTGCCCCGACATTCAGGTGCACCATTGTAGCAGCATGGAAAGATGGTGGAAGGAGGCCATAGTACTTTTTTTCTTAACAGTAACAGTAAAACCCTTTTTTATAGAACTAACAGTTCTATTGAAGTGAACTGCCAGTACGTGTTTTTGGTTCAGTCAGCTAACTTTCTCTTTTTTGCTCATCCTTCTTCAGCTAAATTTCGTTCATTTCTGGGGCACATGGGTGGCTCAGTGGTTGAGCATCTGCCTTTGGCTCAGGTTGTGATCCTGGAGTCCTGGGATCCAGTCCCACATCAAGCTCCCCATGGGGAGCCTCCTTCTCCATCTGTGTCTCTGCTACTCTCCGTGTCTCTTATGAATAGATAAATAAAATCTTAAAAAAAATTAAATTTTGTTCATTTCCTAGTTTAACGTAGCATTGCTATTTTTTTATTCAGTTTTTGAAACCACTTCCATTCTCTCCATGAAACATTGTAGATAATTTTGTTTGACAGAATTTATTCCAGAGGTCCCATCAAAAGATGGGATACTTAGGATTATATCATGTTGAATTTGTGTTAATATTTCAGATGATTATTTAGCTGGGTTTTTGAAAGTCTCTGTTTTCATTAGATTATAAATTAAGTAGTTACATGATGTGGGCAACATTTTACATATTTATAATTCTTTTTATGGCTTAAATCAGGTTCACTTTAGTGTAGTGAGGCCGCAAATAGGGAGTAAATGCGTACTGTTGATTGTCCTCAATTCAAAATAAAGTAGCATAGGAATAGTTGATTCTCTTTTTTGGCTGATTTTTTTAATTGAAGTTCATGTATTTTGAGTTTCTGGAATTTTTTTGAAAATTTTTCTGATTGTTTATGGAAGTTCCTTTTACCACCTGAAGCTGTGGAAACACAGACCAATTAAAAAATTTTGGGAAAGAAAAAAGATGAGAAATCGTACCTAATTATTACTTGTGCTTTGAATTATGAATTGGGAAAATTAAATCTGAATCTGATGTGTTAAAAAATTCAGTCTTGAGCTTTGTATCATGCTTTTTATGTGCCTGTCTCATATTTTGCTTAATTTAGATGGATAATGGTTAAGGAACAATCTGAAATTCAATCCAAAAAGAAGATAGAAGGTAATTGGTAAAGGTAAGTGACTAGAATGCTAAATAAGAGGTAATTGGAGTCTGTTTTTACATAGTAATTGTTTTTAACCAATTCATTTCAGAAAAAGAGTATTATGATGTAGGTTGTTATGTCCAGACTATAGGTCATAAAAAGTTTAGACTTTTGTCTAAACCGCCTTTAGACTTTGTTATTAGATTTAAAAGTACATGTTTTTGCTTTTCTGTAATTAACTTCCATTGTCATTATTGTTACTATTTTTATTATTATTATTTTTGCTTTGTGGAGTCTGTATCTGCACTATGGAATGTAGCTTAAGGTTCTGTGGCTTTACCTGGGGTGTGTAGGACATAGTAATTCATTCACCTACATATTTATTTTTGAGATTTATCATTTCGGCATGTTTGTCACTTTTTTCAGTGCAGTTGTTGCTACTTTTTATGCTGGATATATGTTGAATAATAACCCTTTTAATTTGATAGTAGCAAACCCTTTCACTGAGTTGAGAATGTGCAAAATGAATGCTCTTGTTGAAAAAGAATGACTTGAAATTGAGGAGAAAAAAACAGAGATTATCAGGGGAAAGTGGGTGGGGCTGTGGAAGAACATTAAAGACACTTGTAAAAGAGCTAGATTTTTCTTTGAAATGTTGAAAATGCTTGCCATGGAGGGAAGTGTCCCAAATAAAGGTATATCATTTTTGTTCATAGGTTTTTGCTTTGTGAAAGGAGGGGAGTTTGACAATACCTTGTGGGTGAGTACTTAAGAAAGTTTTGTTTAGAAAATGAATGAATGAGCCTCTTTTTTCTCCACTTCATCTCCCAAAAATTGGAAGAAGTTTTTAGGGCTAGAAAGGGACAGATTATTTTGTCTTTTCAAAAATTAGTCAATCCCTTAATACTGATCTGTATCTATATATCTATATTGTCTATATCTGTATCTGTATATTTCTCTTTATACAAATGTTAGGTGAAGAGAGAGGGCCTCAGTGCTAGCATATTATGCTAAATGCCAAATCAAAAGAAGAAGGGATAGGAAGAGAAGAATAGAAGATCCCACTGCAGCAAGGGTAATCATCATTACATACAGAGACATAGGGATATGGAAAGGTGTTGAACGTTAGTTGGTTACCAAGGGAATAGCAGAGTTTGTCTATTGTGGTCTTTAAAAATGCCTCATGTAGAGACATTTAACAGCTCTGTTTTTGCTGCTGTATATAAGTCTACACTTGTCCATCTGTCTGACTTTTAAAGCGTTTTGTAGTCTAGTGTTCTACTTTATCCATTGAGCCTCATTTTCTTCTGTTCTTCAGCAAGTCCCATCTGCTCCACGGAGCCCAGTTTTTCATTGTGTCCTACACATGCCACGTTCATTCCTATTTCTCTGACTTTGCCAATGCAATTGCTTCTGACTGGCACAATTTTTCTTCTTCCCTCCATTCTTAAAATCCTATCTTCTTCTGGTGTCCCTTCATTCACACCACACTTCTTTCCTTCTTTGAACTCCTCTTGCAGTTGTACTCATCCTTAGTTCAGTGTGCGATTCTCTAATGACTCCTATGTCTTAGGTTTGGTTTAGGTTATATTCTTCAGAGCAGGAGCATTTCCTATTTCTATTGTGTCGTATGTAGTGCATGGCTTGGGGTTGCATGTAGGGTTAGTGGTGGCTGATCTGGCTTGTTTGAATGTGCTTCCACTTAAATGCTGGGTGATAGAAGAGGTGGTGATCTTTCTCCTCACAAAATTAATTTTTTTCTGTTTGTTTTTGCGTGGTTTTATCTTGATACTGTTTTTGTTCTTTTTTTGACTTAATTTTTTCCCCTTGGATGTCTTTTCTTAACCTTTTCTATTGGTCCAAATTAGTAATTATCATCATTGATTGCTCTTCTTTTTAGTCTGTGGATTTATCTGCCCAAGATAACTTTGATGTGAGAAGATTTAATGTGAAATCAGCATTGAAATTTGTTGCCTGTTCCAGTCAAAGTTTGTAGGCTTCAAAAAATACCAAAAAAATCCTGAAGTTGGTACCTATAATTTTTACCAAGATAATTTCAGGTAAGAGAACAGTTTCTAAAATAAGAGCATATGAACTATGCAGCTTTAATTGCATAACTAATGTAAATAGGCAAAAAGTTATTTTTCTGCCTATTTAAGGAATCTGGTATAGCTGCAGATAAATTTATTTTATATGTTAATTTTTGTATTATTATTATTATTTTTTTAAATTTTTGTATTATTTTGAATCTAACATTGTTTAAGTCCAAAGGCTTGGGATCCCTGGGTGGCGCAGCGGTTTGGCGCCTGCCTTTGGCCCAGGGCGCAATCCTGGAGACCCGGGATCGAATCCAACGTCGGGCTCCCGGTGCATGGAGCCTGCTTCTCCCTCTGCTTATGACTCTGCCTCTCTCTCTCTCTGTGACTATCATAAATAAATAAAAAATTTTAAAAAAATATTAAAAAAAAAAAGTCCAAAGGCTTGGGGTTTTTGTTTGTTTTGGTTTTAATTTCATTCTTTCTTAAACTTCCTTGATCTGCACTTGTACCTCAGCCTCTCTGGGTGTAAAGGATGTCAGTATACCATGTCAGCAAGCTACCTTCTTGGTTCATTTTGCTGCTGTGAACATCTGCAGTCTGTAATGGATTAATATTTACCCAGCTTTGTTTCCTGATGAGATTAGAGTTCAGTGGAGTTGTCAAAAAATATAAATTTCTTTTTTTCAACATTGAGTTGTGATTGAATTTGACTTTTCTACTGGTAAATCAGAATAAGTTGTAAAATCTTAAGATATGTTAGTTTATTTAAAATTAAATTAACGTAGCTTATATATTGAAGAAATACTTTGTCTCCCAATTGAAATATCTTTTTATGGTTGAAATTAGTGCATAATACTCTAGCATATTCATTACCTTCATTTAAGTGTGACTATTGCATTTATTTCTCTTCAAAGAATATTATATTGCTATAGCTTGACAGTAAACCTTACTGGGAAGAAAGTATCTGGATTTATATTTTATAGAAACTAGCATAAAACAAAATGATTTCTTACACTCTTACATCATAGTTACTGAAATTAAGTTGTGTTAGTGTTTCTACTTTGTGATTTGGGCTTTTTCTACTAAATCTTAGTGTGGAATTAGGTTGAGATTGATGTGTGTTTTGGGTCCTGGCCATTAGATCATCCTAGTTTTAGCCTACTATATAAAGAATGAGTATAACTGAAATACACCTAAAATGTCAACAAATATTTATTAATGTATGCAATTTGTTAGATACTAGGTGCTGATAACACAGCAGTACATAACAGCCACAGACAAAAATCCCCACCTACATGACACATTTTGGTGGGTTTAGTGAACAGATAATAAAATAAGTAAAATCTGTAGTGTATGAGACACTAAATGTTAGGGAGGGAGTTAAGTGAATATTGTGTAGTTGGGTGTGGAGGGGGAAGAAGAGTTGAAATTTTATGTAATGTAGCCAGCCAAAGTTTCACTGAGCAAGTAACATTTGAGTAAAAATCTGAAGAGGTGAGGGACAGTGCTATAGGGACTTTAGATTGGAAAGAATGTTCCAGATAGAAGGAATTACATGTGTGTTTTCAGCTAGTTAATTAAGTTTGTTGAAACTTTTATAATTAGGTAGGTATTGTAGGTTCACTCAGGCTTTTTATTTCCACAGAATGTCCAGCAAGGAAGTAAAGACTGCTCTGAAAAGTGCTAGAGATGCTATCAGAAACAAAGAATACAAAGAAGCTTTGAAACATTGTAAGGTAACTGACATATTTCTTTTTTTTTTATTCCATGGTAGAAGTATGTTACCCATTTATAAGCATTATGGATTTGTAATATGTGTATTATTTATTTCCTAAACATAGCAAAACTGGTTAGATTGTTTAGTAGACCATTAGAGTGGTGTGCTAAGATAAATTACTTTGACCATGCTCAAAGTCACATTCTTAAAACCAGAGTATCTCATAGGTATGTTTTGACGGGTTAATATGGAACATTGCTGTATCATAAAGTTTTCATTCTTTAATGGCATGTTGATACTGTAATTCTATTTTTTTTTTTTTGAGAAAAGCCAGCATAAAGCACTTTTATTGCAAAAATATAACTTGAAACTCATACGTAGTGCGGGCAGGTGGGGGTGAGGGGTAGGCAGCAATAATTTCTCTCACCGAATCACTACACAGGACAGCAAAGGGGTGAGAGGGGAGCCAGGAAACTCTGAGATCAGCCGGGGGAGCCGAACATCAAAAACCAGGAGATGCTGAAGCTGTGATGACCAGCATCATTTTCTCAAGACAACACTCAGGGGTTTGTCATGATGGCTGGGCTTTCATCGGGTGTTATGTGTCTACAAACAGCACCTTCAATTTAAACTTTCAATTAAAGTTCTTAAAATTTGGAAAGTGGAGCTCAAATAGCTATGAGATTACAAAAGTCCTGAATATCCGTTAGAAAAACCACAGGATGGAAAAAAAACAAAACAAAACAAAACAAAACAAAGAGCCAGGCCATGAAGAAGGCTTCAGAAGTCCCTGCTGGCCTCGGGACAGATACCTGTAGTGTCCAATATCGCAGTGAGAACAATCTGCTTCCAAAAGGCAGAGGTGTTTATGGGGGGTGGGGGGAGCAGGGGAGGGGTAGTGGAGGCAGAGGCTCTCCCCCTCCCCACTTCAGTTTCAGGTAGGGCTTTATTTTTTTATTTTTTTAAAGATTTTATTTATTTATTCATGAGAGACACAGAGAGAGAGGTAGAGACACAGGCTGAGGGAGAAGCAGGCTCCGTGTGGGGAACCTAATGTGGGACTTGATCCCAGGATCCCAAGATCATGACCTGAGCTGAAGGCAGATGCTTAACCTCTGAGCCACCCAGGCATCCCTCAGGTAGGGCTTTAATTCAACCCAAGGACATCTCTCAACTGGGAGAGTTACTTTGGCCCTCAACAGTGCCTCAAATCTGCTATGGCTTTGCAGCGCAGCAGCAAGAATGTTTAATATATAATAGATAAACATTTCACCCGAAAAAAAATAAAGATTCTTGTAATCCCCCCCCCCCCCCAACATCAATTCCTATTCTAAAGTTAACCCATGACTTGTGCTGTTAATATTTGACTAATACTTAAGTGGAAACCTAGATCCAAAAGACTGAAACTGAACCTTCACCCCAAAATGAAAACGAAATCAAATGAATAACATGAGGTTTATGGCATATAGTTTAGGTCAACACACACACGAGGAGAAAGGGAAAGAGCAAAGCTGGGTGACAGAACACATTCAGTCGGGGTCAATGTTTATACAAAGAGTGTAGTGGAACATCAGGAAAAGCTCCATATGGACTTGCGTGTGTGCGTCTGGAGGCGCCACATCCCTCCATGGCACATCCAAGAATGGGGAGCTCAGGGAGGAAGCCATTCCTGTCATTCCAGTTTCAGAAGCTCCACGTCAAAGACGAGAGTGGCATTTGGTGGGATGATGCCTGGGTGCCCAGTAGCACCATAGGCGTAGTCTGGGGAGATAGTTTGGCTCTCTGACCCACACTCATCTGGGCAACCACTTCTTCCCAGCCTCAGATCACCTCCTGCTTGCCTAGCATAAACTTAAAGGGCTTGTTTCTGTCCCAGGAGGAATCAAATTTCTTTCCATCTTCAAGCATCCCTGTGTAGTGCACCATGCAGGTCTGACTGCGCTTCGGGAAGGTGCGTCTGTCTCCGGGGGAGATGGTCTCCACCTGCACTCCCATGGCGGCGCCGGCGGCGGCGGTGGGCGGGTGGCGGGCGGTGTGGACTGAGGGCAGACCTGGTGGCGCGGCCTGGGCTCTGCCTTGGCCCTCGGCGCCTCGCCTCGCCTGCCTGTAATTCTGTTTTTTTGTGAATGGGAGACTTAGGATTCTAAAGCTCCTCTGTATGGTGCTGGGGGGAATGTACTTGTCCAGAGAAAGAGATTGAATGTGCAGAAGAGAGAGGGAAATGGTAGGAGTGAAGTCCTGGAGAAGATGAGAGAGGATGGGATCCTGAGCTTGAGAGGGAGATCTTTGATACTTTTTCCATCTTAGCAGAGGGGATGATAGATGTAAATCTATGTACTGTCAGATTTGTAAATTTGAGGGTAGGAAGAGATGAATGTCCCTCTCTGATATCTTCTATTTTCTTAGTGAAGTATAAGCTGAGAGTGGAAGAAGACTTGTATAGGAGGTTTGAGATGAAAGAAGGTATGAGGTAGTTATTTATTGGGAAAACAAACTTACTAGTAAGGATTGAAAGGATTGTCAAGCCCTAATGAATGTCCATTTGAAGTTCCATGTTATTGAAGTGTAATCACTGAACTGAGTTACATTGTTTCCCCCTTCATGTTCAGCTTCTCAAGCTTAGAAATGAGTGTGCTGGGGTTCAAGTATGGATGTTGAGAAAGATGATGGGGAATATAGTCCAAGGAATTGAGGATGTTTGCAAGGGAGGGATGACAACTGTTGGGTCAGTGGACACTAAGTTGGGAAAAGAGGAATGAGAATTGAGAAGTGAGGTGATAATGGAATAAGAAGGGTCAACTAATTGGACATATTAGAGGTTAAAGAATTGTCAGCTTTGGTGGTTACCTCATTGTTAGTTTTTGTGCTATAGGTTGGTGACAGATTGCTAGAAGAATCATGTGGATGCATAGAAGGAAATATAATAATCTGACTCTCAACTGATGGAAATATTCTTATTTTCCCTAGAATATGTAAAATCTTAAGAGCTAATTTCATTTTAGCTCCTAGTTTTGTTTTCTGTCACTAGAACATCTTTGTTTTCTGTTTCAAACTCTTACCTTAGCAAATAGCTGAAAGCTATTTCTGAAAGCTGTAGCTCTACATATAATTTTTATTCTCGTTGACAGGTGGTATTTAAACATTCTTTGCCACTGTTTATTTCAAGCATATTTGGTATAGTCACATTGGGGTCAGTGTACTTTCCTACCTTATTATTTCGCTGAAGTCTCTCAAATAGTGGGAAATGTTATCATAGTGAAGGAAAATGTGAGAGTTGGTTAGGGTGAAGCAATATGGAAATCAGTTTTATGACTTGACCAGTGGCAGTGTGGAGTGGAGGCAGGCAGGATGAATGGGTAGTATGAATAATCTTAAAAAAAAAAAAGTCTTAGTCTTCTTTTTATACATCATATTTTCAAGAAGCATGGGGAGGCATTTGATGGAGGCATCAAGATTACCTGGGCAGCTTTTAAAAATATGTTGCATATTTTAGACTCCTTACAATTACTGAGCCGGTCCCAACTCCTTCTCTCCTTGAAAAAACTGAAGACCAGAGAGGTTAAGTGGCGTTCTTAAGATTGCCCAAGTAGTGGCAGACCCAGTTTTCCTGACATTCAAGTAGGCAATCTTTTAGTTATTGTTTGTCCATTAGCTTCTAAAATTTAATGATCTGCTCTTTTAATTTTTCTTAATCAGACCGTGTTAAAACAAGAGAAAAATAACTATAATGCCTGGGTTTTTATTGGTGTTGCTGCAGCCGAGTTAGAACAACCTGATCAGGCCCAGGGTGCCTATAAGAAAGCTGCTGAACTAGAGCCAGACCAATTACTGGCTTGGCAGGTATGTAGATTTTTTTTTGCTATGTTATGGTAAAGAATTTTTCATCCCGTTTTTAAAAATATAGGTAACAGCTTTAAAAAAACATTTAAACCGTTATTTATCCCACAGAAGAAAAAAATTTTAAATCTATTGGTCTTCTAAACCTGAACATTAAAACAAAAAGGATGCCAAAGATGCTATTTAACATTATTTTGACATCCAACCCAATGGATTATTTCCAAAAGTGAGGATTGGAATTGAAATATGATTATATAAATCTCTAATTTAATGTGTACATATGAAAGATATGTCAAGAATATTATGCTTGTTTCAGGAAAAGAAATGTATATTAATATGTTTTCTAGAAGTTAAATATAAAAAATTTGCAATTCTGTATATTTGAGTACAAGTAAAATACTTCTTTCTTATTTAATGGTCTTCATGTTTTTCGTTGGTTCTCCAGTGTTTTCATATTTAATAAGATTGTTTAATATCTCAGTCATATTTTAGAAACTGATTAACAGGTATTAGGCTGGGGAGAACATGAACCTGTTTATCTCACATTTATGTGAACAGGGACATGAGTGGGGGTATCTGGTCACACACTTAGATGCCTGCTTTTTTTATGTATTGATTGATTGAAGATACCTGATCTTTCTTTGAAGCAACGATGACAGTTTCCACAAATTACTTGTTTTTTTTTTCTTGACTGTATAAAAGTAGTGTCATATAGTAATGTCTTAAGAGTTAAGATTATGTGATCATTACAAAATATTTTTTGTTGTGAAACACTTCAAATATATTTTCAAAGCTTTTTAAAAAGATTTATTTATCTGAGACAGAGAGTATAGGTATGCATGCATAAGCAGAGGAGGGACTTGGGGAGAAGAGAGAATCCTCAAGCAGACTCCCTGCTGAGCCCGGAGCCTGACACAGTGCCCAATCCCAATGCCCTGAGCTGAAATCAAAAGTCGGACACTTAAGTGACTGAGCCACCTAGATGCCCCATTTCAAATATATTTTCAGAAATAAAGAGAATAGTATAATGAGCTCCTCTGGCTGTTACCTAGCTTCCATAAAAATCCACACGTGTCAAATACGTGGCCAGTATTTTTTCATCTATACTGTCATCTACTTTCTCCGACCCCTAATTACTTGGAGGTGAATCCCATATTTTATTTGTAAATTATAATTTTCTTTATCATAAATAACCTTTATAGATCATCACTGTATTTAGCAAAATGAATGTGAGAGCATTAGACGTTTTGAAAGAATAATCTCTACTGTTTCCTATTTTAGGGGTTAGCAAGCTTGTATGAGAAATGTAATCACATAAATGCTAAGGATGACTTACCTGGTGTTTACCAGAAGCTCTTGGATCTTTATGAAAGGTAATCATTTTGGGGGGAAGGGCAAGTGTCTTTAAAAGCTTTAATTAGAATAAACTGATTAAAACTTACATAGAAGTACTCCAAACATTTACTGGGAATTGAGAAGCATTTTTATACTGTTATAGAATCTTTTGATTGTGATTGAAACAGAATCAAAACACTATTAGATGATTGACTAATTTGGGAACTTTGATATAATTTTCAGTTAAGATAATGGAAGATATTATTTCTTAAAACTTTTCTTTTTTAATGAGAGGCTCATTTTATAAAATTTTCCTGTGGTATGAAAGAGGATATGTTCTAATTTAAAGTAGTACCTGACAGTAGTATTATTGGGATATTTTAATTTTAGTATCTTAAGCCCTTGGTTGTTTTCATTAATCAGATTCAAAATCCTTTTTTTTTTTTTTTTTTTTAATTTTTTATTCTAAGTGTTGACAAACAGAAGTGGTGCGATGTCTGTAAGAAACTTGTGGACCTATATTACCAAGAAAAGAAACATGTAGAGGTTGGTTAATGATTTGGTGGGTTAGTAGACTTCTTTTAATAAAACCGTTATTAGAAAAAAACTTTCAGCTTTAGGAAAAATTTTAAAAACTAATATGTAGTATGATATTAAAAGAATCTAGAGAGATATTATAAATTATACTGTTTTGAAACTAAATTAAAATTTGAGTTTTAGTTATTCTAATTTCCAAACCTTTTGAAACTGGGCAGGGATAAATAAAGAAGTAAAAGCATCATCTGTAGAACTTAGTGGCACATTTGTGGTGCATCTGTAGCTGATGCTGTAAGTTATGAGGATTGGGGCATATAGTCATTATTCCTGTTTCCACTCTGATATCTTTGTTGTACTTCTAATATTAGAGGTGTGTGGATTTGCCCAGTCACTTCATTTCCTGTGGAGTTCATAACAGAAGAAGTTTTATGCTGTTGCTATTTTTTATGTATTAGCAGATGAAAAATATTTTATTTGTAGATTCTATTTTTTTAATTGGCATTTTTGATATTTAAGATAAAAAAATCATTAAGATGGTTCTTCTCCTTGATAGGTGGCCCGAACATGGCACAAATTGATAAAGACACGGCAGGAGGAAGGTGCAGACAACCAAGAGCTTCAGCAGCTATGGAGGAAATTGACTCAGTTGCTGGCTGAGAGTACTGAGGATCAGAATAATGAGACCCAGCAATTGGTATTGACTTGTTTATTCCCTACAGTTTATATCATGGAATTTGATCATTTAATTGAATTTAGCAAATGGAAACATAATGGTGTAATATAGAAAAGTACTGTTATGTCAAAATTGATATTTTATAAGTGTTCAATTTTAAATTCATAGGGTTTCTTGCTGATTCAGTCAGAATTATTGGCCTATGGTCTGATGCTAAATCTGGACAGAGTGGAATTGGTATTCAGAGTATCACAACTTACTTCCTTCTGTTCATAAGAATCCACAGTAAATCAATTATTTAATCACTATGAAAAAGAAACTGAAATTGTTTTTTTACAAAACTGCTGTAATTTCTAAAAAGTTATACTTACTTAAAAGGCATTTTTCTTTATGAAGTAAGAGTACTAAATTACTTTGAGGTTTAGCAATTCAAAGTATTTTGTTTAAAATATTTACTTAGGGTACTTATATCTAGAAATATTCCATTTTAGTGTATAGATTTTTAGGTAATTAAAAATAATTTTTAAAAAGCCTAAAATAATCCATTGATTTTGAACTATAACTGAAAAATATCTCCATTCTACTTTTATATTTGTAAGTTTAAAAGTAAACTTAATTTCTTATTATATAGTAAATGGCCTTTCAGCGTACACTTTTAAAATTGAATGGACTTTTTAAATGTAAGCAATTATAGACTGTATATAGGATGGGAAGTTTGTTTCTTCATATGTTCATTCATTCACTCAATTCCTTTTTTCAGAAAATATTTATTTTATAGAATCTCCTATATATGTCAAGCAGTGTCCTAAATGCTGGAGATAAAAGTAGAAGAATATGATTTGCATTTGTTTTTGTGTTGGTTTATCTGTGTATAGATTTAGTTGTGAGAAAAAAATTGAGTAGTGGCAAAATTAGGTGATTTGCAAACTTCTCTTAAGTCATATCTTCATATTATGAGTTCATTATTTTCCTTGAAAAAGTATGGGTTACCAGAATATCAAACATATACCAAATACCAAAATAAGTCAAATTTGAAAAAAATTATGTGTACTATCTCCTTCATGTAAGAGAACTAATTATGCTTGTCATTTTAAGAATTTATTTTTAACTGTTAAAAATAGGATAAGAGGATATTGGGGGTGGGATTATTTTCATCTTGAATTCTAATGATAATTTTGCTTTCTTTGTGTTCAGAAAAAAATATCACCTGTTTTCTAGATGGGTTAATTTCATTACTATTTTTTGAAACCTCTTATGATAAACTGCGTTTTAGGCTTCCTTTTTTGCAAAATCTGGCTTTATCAGAGGAGTTAAATTTTTCTTATTTATGTAGACTTTCTACCATATTTCACAAAGAAATTTGGAGATAGTGAACTGTATTATGAGTTTTCATTTTAAAGTCATGGAGCCCCTGGATGACCCAGGAATTTAAATGTAGGGCTTTATGATCCCAGCTAAGGTCTTGACATCAGGATCATGAGTTCAAGTCCCATTGGGTGTTCCAGCCAACTTAAAAAAAAAATAATAATGTCATGGAAATTTGTTTTAAAAAAAGGTAGAACTTAAGTAACTAAATAAATGGTATCTTTTAAAGTGCTTGGACTGGGTTCTAGTATTGCTGTTCTTGTTCAAAACATAATTAGGAAGCTTCTTTTGGAATTTTCTTCAATGTCATTTAGTAATACTGGATAAGAAGTGATTTTATTATACTTTAGTCATATTTCTGGTTTTCTTTTGATAAAAGTATAACTTAACAAATTTATTTTTTTAAGATTGAAGATTTGCTACCATTGAAAATGTTCCAAAGAACATGCTGGTGATTTCAATAGAGGTGTTTTAAAAATGATCTGAGGAGTAGTAGTCACACTGATATATAAGTAAGACTGTATCTCTCCAGTTGACTTACAAAAATATTTTCTTAACTTCAAGATGCTAATTTATAGTTATTTCTCTTTAGTTCAGTTCAGTCTCCTAGCCAGTTGGAGTTAGATTATTCCAAAACTTGCATAGACATTTTTTTCCTCTTTGAAATTGTCAAGGCCAGATAATATATAGTATAGTAAAATATGAGACAATAAAATAAATACATTTGTAGTTAGTTAGTTGAGGTGGTATATTCTAAGTCTTATAGTTCAACTATTTATTACATTTGTCATTTTCAGTATGCTACAGATGATATCTTTTTTGTTTGTTTCAGCTTTTAACAGCTTTTGAGAATGCACTGGGCTTATCAGATAAGATTCCTAGTGAAGATCACCAAGTACTTTATAGACATTTTATTCACTGTTTATCCAAAGTAAGTTGATTTAAAATATCTCTAATGTGACTTTTATATTCTAATTAGGAAAGTGTTCACAAGTGTATTTTACTTAGTTTATTTTACTTTTATATTTTCAAGTTTCCTCATGAGACTGCTAGGTTGAAGAAGGCCTGTGAAGGAATGATAAACATCTATCCCACTGTACAATATCCATTAGAAGTGCTTTGTTTGCATTTAATTGAATCAGGTAATTTCTTCCCTATTATATTGTGTGTTTTAGAAATGTATGAACATATGGGAGTGATGTTGCTATCAATCAAAAATTATTTCAGAGCTTACCCTGTGTAAGGTATTGTTTGAATATTTCTGGACATAAAAGGAAGTTTAGTGTATTATCTTTGTGCATGTGAAGAGCCCAACACATGTAGGAAAGTATAGTGATACAGAGGAGTTATGAATTATTGAATTCAATGAAGTCTTTTGGAAGGTGGGAATTGAAGAGAGTCTTAAATTTTCCATAGAAATAAGTAAATGGGAGGAAGTGAAAGGTACGCTAGATGGCATGAACAGATATAGGGGCTGGGTTGCAAGTTTTAGGAGCAGTAAAATAGTTTTATTTGTTCTAGTGGAAAGAATAAGATAGATTTTGATTAAGTAGGTTGGACTATATTGCACAGGGCTATGAATGTTGTATGTTCTCAGCGTTGATGTCATGGTCAGCGTGTCACAAGTGCATGGTTATAGATGCTATATTACTGTAAAGTAATGAAGTTTGTGATGATCTCCTTTTTTAATGAAATAGAGGAGATTCAAGTTAAAGAGTATTTCTTAGCTTATGCCTCGTGCTCTTCTTTGTGTCCTTTCTTGTGGGAGGAGAGAGAACTAATGACACCCAGCTTGCTGGGAGTTGCCAGAACCTGTGCCTGCGGATGTCTTGTGCCCAGGGCTGGTGTTGAGTCAGTTTACAGCAGGTTGACCCAATTGGTTTTCACACCAGCCTCTGTCCTTTTTTTGTCAGTATCTGTGCTGAATAGATTTTTGCATAATTTGACCATCACTCCTATCCATGCGTGTATTCAGCTGATGAACACAGTTTACAGAAATGAGTCACTGAAATAGAAATAACAGTGCCAGCACCAATGTGTTAGGGATTATAAAGTTTGCAGAGCTTTACTATTTTAGTTGTTTTCATTTTGTTGCTAATTGAGTATGCACATGGGAATGCTTTGTATGTGAAGTACCATCACAGGTTTCATAATAGAAAAATTATTGAAAACTTATGCTAGAGGTAACTGAGGGAAAATGCCTGTTGGGAAAGTATTGCCATCTGTATTGGCCCTCCTCACTTTAACTTTCTCTTCCTTCTACTACTTTCCTACCCTCTGGTGTCTGAATTAAAATTCAGAACTGTTACCTTAAATATTGAATTTTTTTTTCTCTCTCCTTCCCCCCAAGTAAGAAGTAAGTAGATCCCCTTTACTTTAACTGAGTCAGAGATAGACTTGCAAGAGCACTTTTCACTGATGTGAGAGAAGAAATACTAAATGTTATAGTGAATCAGTTTGTGAAGTATAAAGTCAAATTAATATGGTATGCAAGATAGATTATATAGAAAATAGACTAAGATTCAGTAGACTAAATGATCTTGGGAATGAATGAACTGGGACTTTGATAGTGGCAATAGAAAGTGAAAGTAAGAGAAGAATTGGAAAAAAAAAAAACCCAAGAGATTTGTTAAGAGATAAAGGGAAGGAGAAAATAATTTTAATTTTACCTTTCTTGAAAAGTTGGCCTAATGTGGAATGATCGTCCCTAAGAAAGTTGAGTTGTGGAGAGGAGAGGTTAGAGGACATTCAAAGGGATATGCCCATCTGGCTTGCACATGAGAGATCAGTACTAAAGGTAGACATAAGGTTTGGAAATCCCTTGCATGTAGGTCAGTGAAGTGGAGTGGATGACTTTAGAGGGTGACTAAAGAACAAAAAGCTGAAAACTGTGTCTAGGGTGTGCTGGCTAGTTGAAGGGAAAGGGAGGGAAGGAGAACATTAGAAAACAAAGAAGCAGAAAGATCTGATGGGAAGGTTGTGGATGTGAAGCAATACAGAGGAGACAAAGAAAACATTTCAGAAAGGAGAACTGTATTGACAGATTGGGCAACAAACTTTATGATTAGGAAGTTTTTATTTAGGGTTATCTTTTCTAACCAAAGTGATTGAATCGGAACTTAGATTTTAATGACAGGAAAAGAATAGGAAGACGTGGTTAGTAGGTATTAAAAGAAGTTAACCCGGGGATTTGGCTGACTGCATTCAAGGGAGAGCAGGAGGAAGCATGCAGAGGTATTGGTAGTTTAGAGGAGTAGAAGCTTTGCATTAGTGTTGCCTGGGAGGAGAGATTCAAAAAGAGAGGGCTAGTTAACATTATGACCTTTGCATTGAGGTCAAGGAGGATGAGACATAGTAAGAGACTTTAAGTATGAGGAGCATGCTTGTGAATTTTTGTGAGTTTTTTTTTGTTGTTGTTGTTGTTTTTTTTTTTTTCCGACAGGGAACAGTTCCAAAATTCACCTAGTTTCTTCAAATTTTAGCATGAGACCCAAACACTCCCAAGATAAATGGGCTGATTTTCATAATTGGTCTCTGGTATCTATTCCTCCCCCTTTTTCTGCTATTCCAAGTGCTATTGAGAAACTAAAGACTGGTGTTTACCCTTTTTTCCTCTATTTTCTTTCGGCTATTAATGGTTTGTACTGTTCTCTCATTCTTTACGTGGTCACATGCCAAAAGACACAAGAGGATACTTGAAATTTCTTTTTGAGGATTGGTTGAATGCTTTCTCAATAAACACACATATGCCTATAACATGGATTTGTTGAATAAGCGTGACTCCTATGTTAAAAAAAAATACAAAACTTTTTTTTTTTTTAATATATTTTTTTAAATATATTTTTTTAATTTATTTATGATAGTCACAGAGAGAGAGAGAGAGGCAGAGGGAGAAGCAGGCTCCATGCACCGGGAGCCCGATGTGGGACTCGATCCCGGGTCTCCAGGATCGCGCCCTGGGCCAAAGGCAGGCGCCAAACCGCTGCGCCACCCAGGGATCCCAAAAAAATACAAAACTATAGAAGAAATTAAATCAAAAAAGTCTGTAGAATTTTGCACATGAATTCCATATTTGACAAAGTGTTCTAATAAAGAGATATATAGCAAATGGGTTATACTGAAGGATTAGAGAGTGTCTTGGTATATATGAAAAAAATCATTCTTGGAGATGGTATTTTGCAGAATTGAAAGATAGAAAGGTTTATAACCTGGCAAAGGGGAGTAGATAGGTGAATATTTATACATGTGGTACACCAAGGGAGAGTTTTTTTTCTCTGTAGAATCATTGGTTGTAAGAATCTGTGGGGTGGAGGTATTCAAGCTTAGGTACTTTCTAAGGTAAAGCATTATTCTGGGGATAGAAATTTAACAGTTAATGCCAGACAGTAGGAAGCTGTACTTAATGGTTTCTTGTTTTCTTTTCGTTCCTCCTCTACATCAAACTTTCTGTGTATGAAGAACTTGTGAAACTCTGTAAGGTGTTTAAAGGCTGACCTATCCTCCCACAGCATGCTTTAGTATATGCAGGATTTGCTACTTCACAGCAGTTAATCACTGGGTTCTCTTCCACTGGGGACAGATGTATTTCATTCTCTTTTGTCCTCCATTGCATGTTGAGACTTGAGATTCATTTTCAAAATGTCTCGTTTATAAAGCTTCACATAACAAGTAGTGAATAGCTTTCACAGTTGTCAGCTGATGAAATGTTATTTCATGTTAAATGACCTTTTCAATTTATTTTATTTTGCTTTATAGTTGAAATGGGGGAGGATAAGAAAGCTTGGTTCTTCAAATACAAATATGAGAGAACTTAAGATTTTGTGCTGTGGAAATATTAGAAAATCCAGCTGAAAATAAAGAAATGAGTATATGCTTTTTTTTTTTCCCCCAAGCTAGGTTTATTTAAAAGAATAATTCTATAGTGGTGGTCAGTTTCTTTGTGATCTCAACAATTAATTATTTTTAAAAATCACCTTTTTTTTTTTTAAGATTTTTTATTTATTCATGAGAGACAGAAAGAGGCAGAGACATAGAGGGAGAAGCAGGCTTCCTGTGTGGAGTCTGATGCAGGACTTGATCCCAGGACCTCGGGATCACGACCTGAGCCAAAGGCAGACAGTCAACCACTAAGCAATTTAGGTGTCCCAAAAATCACCTTTTTTGTGTGTGTGTGGTAAACTTTAGGAAACGATTCTCACAGGTATGACTTGTCATCTACCTTGAATCTCTTCAGAACACCTTTTATTCTTGGGGATTTAGCATTCATCAGCCCCAAATCTAGCTTACCTTATTGACAAAATAATATTGTCAAACTTGTTTTAAAATTATTAAGTCTGGAATCTTAGAATCTTTTAGATATTAAAAAGAGCAGATAAGTTAAATGATTTTCTATTAAAAAAGAAATCATGTGTATTTCTTCTCTGTTTCTATCCTCTACATATTATTTAGCTAGTATTCTCAGCAAGAGTTAGTATGGAGAAGAGGATTGAGAATTAAAGCTTTACTATTCCTTGTCTCTACAAAGGATCAGTGATGATGTTGTTACTACTATTGATAATTTTTTGGAACTCTAGAGAAAATTCCTCTAAGTGTTACTTGGTCTTTGTCATACATAGAGTATGTTTCCCAAAGATTAAGACTTTGTCTCCTCAAATCTCTTTTGGTTTCTGTAATTGTGTTCCCAGATGTTAAGGAAAATTTATCTTGTTTTAGAAGTTCTTTGTGTTCTTCTAAGCCTTTTGGAAACTATCTTCATCTACCTACCCACATTTTGTTTACCTATGTAAGTTTTTGGGTACCATGCATATGGATGATCATTGGAATGATGCATGATTGACTTTTATTTCTATCACAGGTGTGTTTTCTATTATAAGGGCAGTTTATGTAGCCAAGTTAACTCTCATGAATTATGTTTCTATGGAGTAAGATAGTTTTGACTCAGATGGCTAGAAATTAAAGGTAAAATTTTAATAGCAGTTTCATTTTCTTTTTTAGAATGGTGAAGATTTTACATTTTTCATAGTAATTCTCAGTCATTACTTATTAACAGACTAAGCCTTTTGGTATGTCAGTTCATAATTGTATTCTTTTAAAGGATCATTGCAGTATTTAATGAATGTCTGCTGTGTATAAAATACCATGCTAATCCCTACCCTCCAGAAGTTACTGTTTATCTACAGAGGTAGCAAATGAAGGGTATATATTATAAGACTAGTAATAAGGATGGCATATGGTGTTGGTAAATACTATGGGGCTTTGGTTCTTAAAGTATGATCTTTGAACCTGTGGCATCAGTATCTTCCGAGAACTTGTTACGAGTGCTGACTTTCATGTCTAACACTGAAATTAGAAACTTTGAGAATGGGGCTTAGCATTCTCCAGGTAATTCTGATGTTTAGTTTAGACAATACTACTGGTTGAAAGGGGAGGAAAAAAACCCCATTAGTTTGCTTGGGAGGAATAGGGTGTATGGAATTAGGCATTTCTGCTTTTGGAAATTACATTTGTGGAGGCCAAAGTGAAAACATGTTGACAGAGGAAATTCATGTCTAGAAGTATAATAGTGGGCTCAGGTCTTTTTTGTTGGCTAATTAAAAAAAGTAGCATTTCTTTCACTTTGTTTTCTTATCTCACCAAATAGTATTGAAGTTTTAATTCTTTAGTCATTAAGAATTCTTTGGATTTTTGGTACTAACTTGAACTTCTGAATCAATTTATAATATCATGGATTATGCATTAGTGTGTATCTAGTTTTGAAAAATTTGAAATATATAACCTAAATGGTAACATGCAAGAAATTTATCTTTGATATCTGTGACTGAAAGAGTGGCTCCACATGTGGCCTGGGGATACATGTTTTATCTAGACAATAAAGTATCAAGTGGCTTTTTCAAACAAATTTGTATTTGTTCCCCATATTTATTGCTTCAAGTTCTAGTTTGTCTCAATTAGTTTTTAAGAATTTTTCTGTGTGATTAAGCAATTTATTAAAGTGCTGAGTACTCTTCAGTCTATTCTCAAAGCAGAAATCATATTTTCAACTTGTTTTTATGCTTTTCTGGGAATTGAAATCCTGAGATTGAGTTTGGAGAAAATGGAAATGTAACAAAGTAAATAGTGTTTTCTAAGCTAAATTATTTTACCAAAATACATTTGAAACAAATATAGGCATTGCACGATTATTACATAGGCTTAGCTGTTAGCTTATAAGGAAAAGAAAGTTTTTGAAAGAATGCAGAAATGTACTACCAAACTTACAAACTTAAGAAAAATGTGACTAAGTTTTTGTACAGTATCTTGACACATAGCCCGTCTTTTGATCATAGGATTCTGAAAGAATCCACTAGATTAGCACATGGTTGCCCAGGGAGAGAGACTGGCGAAATTACTGCCAAATAGGAAAAGAAGAGCTGGCAAGTAGGAAGCTGTGTGTCTTAGAGTAGTGGCGAGTAGCCGTAGGTTTCTTATTTGAAACCCTTGAATATGACTTCAGGTTCAGTTTGCCTATGGATGCAGTGTATAGAGTGATTTCTACTTCTGATATTTTAGAAGATGAAAAAACATAATTTTTAATTTATTTTTTTTAAAAACATAACTTGAAAAATATATGTTAATATTTTTTTTATTATTTGTTGGTCTATTTAAGTTTTGAATTCCTGGAATCAGGATATGGTGGGAGATGCGTAAGACAGCATTTGGGATTTAAGTATTTATACTTTGGCAATTGGAAATTTGGAGTATGTATGCTAGTAACTTTTCTTTTCAATTCTAGGCAGTCTTACTGATGAAGGGCAGCAGTATTGTTGCAGATTAGTAGAAATGGATTCCAAAAGTGGCCCAGGCTTCATTGGTTTAGGCATTAAAGCATTACAAGACAAGAAGTATGAAGATGCTGTTAAAAACCTAACAGAAGGTAAGTATACAGTGTAGAGTATGTAACATGAGGTATATAGTTGTAACCACACTCAAGGGTATCACTGCTTGGGGTGCGTTAAATAAAACACAACCCAAGGAAGGGTTGAAAGCAACACTTGTCACAGGTAAGATGGGGAAATAGCCCTCAAGGCAGTGTCTCCCTGTGGGATTAGTACAGGAAGTTTTTATTTAATGTATCCTAATATAGGTAGGGATAGATAGCTGGTTTATACATTAAGAAATATAATATATAGATATTCTCTTCCCCTGCTTAAGACCTTCCACAGGTTTCCAGCTGCCCTTAGGATAACATGCAAACTCCTTCACAAGGTTTGCAACTCTCTCGAGTCTGATTTCTTGCCTTTTTTTGCTCCCATACTTCTTTTTCAAATATAATGAATTCATATGCTGTTAATTAGAACTTTGGTTGAGCTCCTCATGCTTAATTAGCATGTCAGCATGCTAGTGCATACATTGTATGTTCCAAAAATGGCCAAAAACCCCATCCATAGGAAAAAATCTTAGTGTTGTAATGAGTTAAAGGTAATTTCAGGATCATTCAGGTGGGCTTTGGTGCAGGCTCTCAGCATCAAAGCAGCTCAAACTGGCCCATGCAAGAGGCTATCAGGTGAAATACCTAGTAAGCCCCTGGGTAGGGACTGCTATTCTGTTAAACAAAACACCTTCTTTCCCTGTTTTTGTCCCTTTTCCTCCTCCGTTCTGATGCCTTTCAGCCCTCTGATCTGAGTAATTTCCTCTTATATCCTACATAACGTAGTCAGTAGGCAGATATCTTTGGGCCTTTCTTTGAGGAATATATATTGAAGATAGAAGTGAGAAAAATACTCTGGAGTCTCCTTAGGTCTGAATACAACTCTTCCCCTCACTAATTTCAAGACTGAGAAAGCTAATTAAAATCTCTGTATTTTTTTTTTTTAAGATTTTATTTATTTATTCATGAGAGAGACACAGAGAGGCAGAGACATAGGCAGAGGGAAGGAGGCTCCCTGCAGGGAGCCCGATGCGGGGACTCGATCCCAGGATCCTGGGATCTCGACCTGAGCTGAAGGCAGATGCTTACCCAGGCGTCCCTTGTCTCAGTGTTTTCATTTGTAAAATAAGGATAATTTTATTTATGTGTGTTATACTAATATAAATAAATACATATTATATATACATATATACACACATACATTTTTTTCCCTCGTCCTTAGGAATCTTTAACTTAATTTGTGGTATAATGTTTCTGGATGAATTTACGTTCAAATAGAAATGTGAATAGCAAATACAAGCTTAGAGTGGGAGGACCATTTCCATCCAAGAGCTGAAATAGCCTGAGACCAAGATCACAACTGAAATTCAGGGTAGTTCAGCAAGATGTGAGAATGATGGATGGGATTAGGAAGAGTCAAGAAAGGAGACTGGAGAGGGGCCTTGCACACTTTGGGAAGGAGATTGCATGTTATCCTAAGGGCAGCCGGGAAGGAGATTGCATGTTATCCTAAGGGCAGCCGGTCTTAAGCAGGGGAATTTCATAATTCTGTTAGTATTTGTGGAGATATTCTGGCTACAGTGTAGAGAATGAATTGGAGTGGGTGACAAGCACTTGCTGTGATCTGGGATAAAGATGGTGGAGATAAAGGTGGTAGACAAATGGATTGGGGCATGGAATCAGGGTTACGAATGATTATATATGAAAGGTAAGGGAGAGGAGGGGCCAGACTTGGGGAGTAGATGGTGGTGCCATCCGTCTCTGTAGATGTAGAAAGCTTGGATTTTGTGATTGCTTTTATCTTTTTAGGTTTAAAGGAAAGCCCTCTTTGCACAACTGGATGGTATCATCTGGCAGAAGCCCAAATTAAAATGCATAGACCTAAGGAAGCTGTTCTTTCATGCAATCAAGGTATTGGCATCTATAAGGGTGGCCAACCCTGTTTCTTTTCATATTAAAAGAGAAAGATAGTGGCGTAACAAAACTTACATGCTTTATTTTGTATTTTAAATTACTAATTTAAATTTCATTGATGTGGGGGGGGTCCCTTAGGCACTGGAAGGCGGTGGTGGTGTCCGGGAGGTTTCTGCACCATGAGCTCTATCGGTACTGGTTATGACCTGTCAGCCTCTACATTCTCTCCTGATGGGAGAGTTTTTCAAGTTGAATATGCTATGAAGGCTGTGGAAAACAGTAGTACAGCTATTGGAATCAGATGTAAAGATGGTGTTGTCTTTGCAGTAGAAAAGTTAGTCCTTTCTAAACTTTATGAAGAAGGTTCCAACAAACGACTTTTTAATGTTGATCGGCATGTTGGAATGGCAGTAGCGGGTTTGTTGGCTGATGCTCGTTCTTTAGCAGACATTGCAAGAGAAGAAGCTTCCAACTTTATATCTAATTTTGGCTATAACATTCCATTAAAACATCTTGCAGACAAAGTGGCCATGTATGCACACGCATATACACTTTACAGTGCTGTTAGACCTTTTGGCTGCAGTTTCATGTTAGGGTCTTACAGCGTGAATGACGGTGCACAGCTCTACATGATTGACCCATCAGGAATTTCATATGGTTATTGGGGTTGTGCTATTGGCAAAGCCTGCCAAGCTGCAAAGACAGAAATTGAAAAACTTCAGATGAAAGAAATGACCTGCCGTGATGTTAAAGAAGTTGCAAAAATAATTTACATAGTACATGATGAAGTTAAGGATAAAGCTTTTGAACTAGAGCTCAGCTGCGTTGGTGAAATAACTAAAGGGAAGACATGAAATTTTTCCAAAAGATATAAGGGAAGAGGCAGAGAAATATGCTAAGGAATCTTTAAAGGAAGAAGATGAATCAGATGATGATAATATGTAACATTTACTTCAGCATCTATTTTAAATTTCTATTATAGTCCCATGTAACTCTTTAGCCCTATGGAGTCTTACCTACCCAGTGACCAGTTTTCATTAAACTTTTGTGTTCAAATAAACAAACAAACAAATAAATAAATAAATACATTTCATTATGGTTAAATAATGCCAAGTGTGGATGCATATAGTATGTTTTCTTCTAAACTAACAATGAGTATTTTTCAAAGATCCTTGCACTTGGATTTTGACAGTGTAGGCTTCTGTGGAGGTACTCTTCTTTAACAAGAAAGTTTCTGGTTCATCCAGGACTTTGGGAGTTTTTGATTCCCTTGATGTAAATAAGAGAAGTCTTAGGCACCTGGAGCCTATTTGAATGTGTTCAGATGGGTCAGGTGAGGGGTTAGGAAATCCTATCAAGTGGTTCACTACTTTTGACCTAGCTGGTGGCCTTGCCTCTGAAATAGAGGAAGCAATTCACCCTGGTCCTTTTGAATTCAGCTGCTTTCCCTCAATATCCCTAATTTGCTAAGTTGTTACTGATGCTTTGGCTAACCTTTGTTATGGAGCAGATATAGATAGCCATTGTATTTCAGGATGTTCATGTTATATGTTATGTAAAGATAGATTTTAAATTTAGATCTGTTCTGTTTTAAATTCAGATACTCCCATAAAGAATTCAGGGAAGAATTTATATTTAGCTCTGAATTATTCTTCATGGATATTGTTTTGGCAATTTATTCGTATTGTAGCTCCATTTTATTATTTATCACTCTTAATAAGAAGAAAAAAGTGAAGTAATATGATTGTCTTCATTCAGATCTCCTTAATTTTTGTCAGCTCTGAAGAATATAGATAATCTTGGTGTGTCTGGTGGCAGTCTTCATCAGAAGAATCTTTGTCTCCGTTTGAAAGCAGAGGCTTTGATTAAACTCTCAAATTATGAATCTTCAGTGGAAGCAATTTGTACTCTTGATCAGGTAGTTTTACCAGGTTTTTCTTTTCAACTTTATTTTTTCCAGTCAACCAGGCATCAACCGCTCTCCCTTTACAAGTATTTATTTTTAAACAAATTTTGTGTTAGAGGTATGAATTCATCACATCTGCATTTTCTAAATCATTCACACACTTGGAAACTGCTAAAGTTATTTGCCTCATGGTTAAGTACTTACAATGTTCTTCATATGATGCAATTTATTTCTTTCGTATTGTTCTTCCTGTCTTTTTCTCTTTTGCCCTCTTACATTATTACTACTTGGTTATTATTAATTTGGGATCCTACAGTTTTTCCTCCAGAAAAGATTTCAAAGATTATTCATAAGAACAATGAAGGACACAGTAACTTTGTGGTAGACAGTATTGTTTATTTATTTTTTCAATTTAAGAGAACATAAGGAGATTGATGTTTAAGGAGGAACCCTGTCTTAATGTTTTGGTTCAAACAACTTGAAAATCCCTTACAAAAAACTAACTGGTAAATTATGAATTATAAGAATATGGTGCTTTTAAAGATTTTTGTCAGACAGAGGCTATTTTTTATCTAAAATTAAATTATATCACTCAGTTTATTTTGGGGTTTTGAATTTTTAAAATATCATTGTTTAGTATGTTTCAAAGGGCTTTTGCATTTCATAATGTTTCATTAAAATTAGAACAGTTGCCAGCATCCTTCAAGAACTAATATCTTAATTTCTTATTTTCTACTTGCCTCTGCCAATAATGAAAATGAATTTTGTGTGAATGCTTTGAGGAAATCTTTCTAATCTTGTTTTTTTTTTTTTTTTTTTTCTTTTGTGGAAAAATAAAGTTTCTTGGATAGCTAGTGAAGTCCAGGTCTAAAACAGAAAATGTATAGGATGAGCCCAGGATATCTTAGAATGCTAGAAAGCAAGGAAACTATAAAAACCTACTAGAATAATGTTAGAACAACTTAGGAACTACTATGGATTGATTATCATTGGCTAAAGGGAAGTTTGAGCACCAGTAGCTATAGCAGATGAAAGATATCAAGCATGTTTAAATTCATGTATTCAAAATGATGCAAAAAAGTCAACAAAACATCCTCAATAAATTCTTTGGAGGATGCCAAGGAACCATTTGGAAAGAATCAAAGTGTTTGTCCTGCCTTTCCTTTATGAACTGTTCCTCAGAATAATCAAATAGATAATAAGAGGAGGGAAATTTTTTTGTTGTTGAAATATTCTATCGATAAGGAAAGAAGGAATATAGAATTAGAAAATCACCATTTTGTTATCTGTAATGAATTAATAGATCTAGGTATTATTGAGGATTAATGGTTGCTAACATCATCAAAAGAAAGAACCATACATAACCAGGTGCATGTATGCATGAGGTATTCCTGTCAAAGCATCAAGCCTGATTCATATTAAGTGTTTAGGCCTAACTACTAATTACAGAAGATATAGGGGACCAAAGGACATGTCAGGACCATGAGACTCCATTCAGTAAAATCCGGGCTGTGAGAAATTGTAACAAGTGCCCCTTATTTTTCAACAATTTAATTGTAAGGGAGTAAAAAAGAATGGAAGGGAGCCCTATAAATTAAAGCCCTATAAATTAAAGATATCTGAGGTAATGTAAGCAGGAGGGTAGTGAAATGGGTGGAGGTATGTATGAGAAAAGATTGGCTTTGAGTTAATAATTTTGAAGCTGGATAATGAGTGCATATGGGATTATTATACTATTCTCTAGTTTTTTGAAATGTGTTTGAAATTTTCTCTAATAAAAAGGTTACAAAGAATGAATGTGTTCATAGTGATAAAAATCAAGAACTGTATGTCTTTATTCTATGCTCCTTGGTCATTCTTTAATTAAAGTAAACATTGCTACTCTGTATTGAAAGAGACTTACAGCAGTTCTTTACATTTATTTTCTAGGTTTCTGATGCAAATAATATCCCAGGACTTTTGGTTCTTAAAAGCTTGGCCTATCTGAACAAAGGCTCGTTAGATGAAGCTTCAAAGGTTGGGTTTTTTTCATTCAAACTGGGAATTTTTGAGTGGGGAGGGGAGAGGGAAAGAGAGAATCTCAAGCAGGCCCATGCCCATTGCAGAGCCTGATGTGGGGCTTGATCTCACAACTTGAGATCATGACATGGGCCAAAATCAAGAGTCAGATGCTTAACCAATTGAGCACCCAGGCACCCCAAAATGGGAATATCTTAAAGCCACAAGTGACTTTATTTTGGTGACGAATTGACAGATATCTACTTTATAGATTATGGAAGACCTTCTTTCTTCTTACCCTGACCTAGCTGAAGTTCATGCCCTGGAGGCTTTGATTCATTTTACCAAAAAAGACTATCTACAAGCAGAGAAATGGTAAGGATAGATTTAGACTACTCATAGATCTAGTCATATCTTAATTTACTCTATTTCTTAAAAATTTAAAATAAGTACGTTTGATAAAGATCCGTTTTGTATAAATTTGATCAGTGTAAGCGTTAGTATTTCTAAAAATGTATTTAATATGTAGCACAGTACCTGTAAGAAAACTCCATAAAGCGTATGAAATTTAATTGATCATAGTGTCAGTGAGCAGATATAATGTTTGATATGTCCTCCTATACACTTGGCACACTGGTAAAGCTAAAAGGCCATTGTGCTTTTATAAGCTCCTCTTCAAATAATATTTTTTCTCATTATAATCTAAATTCTAAAGTAATAACTTTTTTCTGATATAGCATCTTAGAATCACTCAGACTTTGTCCCAACTAGTTTTGTGTGCATGTGTGTGTGTGTGTATGTGTCTTCTTACTTCCCTTTGGTGACTTAGCTTTCAGAGAGCTCTTGAGAAAGATGCTGAAGTTGCTGAATATCATTATCAACTTGGGTTAACATATTGGTTCATGGATGAAGAGACAAGAAAAGATAAAACTAAGGCTCTTACCCACTTTCTAAAGGTAAAATAGTGCTTCTATTCAATTCTTAGCTGAAATGGATTAGAAAACCATAAGTAATAATCATACAAGTTATGCACTTAAAATTACTATTCTCTGAAATCTTTTTAATTTTTTAAGAAAGATTTATTTGAGAGAAAGAGAGTATGCATATGTGCACACAAGTAGAAAGGGGAAGAGAGAGAACCTCAAGCAGCCTCCATGCTGAGCCTGGAGCCCGACTTGGGGTTTGATCTAGCAACCATGAGATCATGACCAGATTCAGAATCAGGAGCCACATATTTACCTGATGGCATCACCCAGGTGCCTCTGAACTGATTTTTTTTTTTTTTTAACTAGACTGTTTTTGATATTTGATCTCTCACATATAAAGTTTTGTGAAAAATGTTATATGGGTTTTTAAGGAGAAAATAAAAATGTAAAAGCTACTTATTAAAAAACACATAGAAAATGAGACATAATTATCTCTAGAAAAGAATATTGTTTTTAGGTAATTTCCACTGTAATAGTATGGGCATATATACTTTTAGATGTTTAATTTCTTTTTTTTTTTTTAAATGATTATTTATTTATTTATTTGACACAGAGAGAGAAAGAGAGCACACACAAACAGGGGGAGTGGGAGAGGGAGAAACATGCTCCTCTCTGAGCAGGGAGTCTGATTTGGGGCTTGATCCCGGGACCCTGAGATCATGACCTGAGCTGAAGGCAGATGCTTAACTGACTGAGCCACCCAGGTGCCCCAGATGTTTAATTTCTTATATTTTAGATATTAAAGATCTAAAAGTCTTACATTCTTATCTTGATTCACCAAAGAAGATTAATGTAATAGTAACTCTAACTTCACATTTCTTTTTAACAAAGATACAATATTTTTACATTTGTTTGCATTCTATAAGCAATGATAACCAGCTTTCCTGTTGCTTTAAATCTTACATTAAAGAATGTGTTGGGGGATCTCTGGGTGGCGCAGCGGTTTGGCGCCTGCCTTTGGCCCAGGGCGCAATCCTGGAGACCCAGGATCGAATCCCACATCGGGCTCCTGGTGCATGGAGCCTGCTTCTCCCTCTGCCTGTGTCTCTGCCTCTCTCTCTCTCTCTCTCTCTCTCTCTCTGTGACTATCATAAATAAATAAAAATTTAAAAAAAATTTAAAGAATGTGTTGGTATAATTTGGTATGTTTAATTACAGTATCCCATTTTTCTTTTAATCTGTGTATTTATTTTTTGTGTTCTTAAAAAGAACCACCCAGGCAAACCTTAATACTGTGTTGCTATCAATCTTTATTTCAAAGGCTGCCAGGCTGGATACATACATGGGCAAAGTTTTCTGCTATTTAGGTCATTACTACAGAGATGTGGTAGGAGATAAAAACAGAGCCCGTGGCTGTTACAAGAAAGCTTTTGAATTAGATGATACTGATGCTGAATCTGGAGCTGCAGCAGTTGACTTAAGTGTGGAACTTGAAGAGATGGTATGTCTAATAACTTAAACACTTTTGTTTTTTTATCCTGAGTATAGAAATAGAAATATTTTTATATGTGGGTACTTGAAAGCTATTATTTTTATTTTTTTTGTAGATGCAGTAGAAATATTTTTACCAATGTTTATAAATTTTCTTTTCACTGATGAATTGTTTCATTGGTGTTCGTCATTTACTGTTGAAACTGTAGTCAGTATATTCCAGTGTAAGTTTAAAAAAAATTGGAAGTGGTAAATGAAAATACGTTTGGGTACTTTACATGGGTGTTGTGTATTTTTATGATCTTCGGTAACTCTAATTTCAGGAAACAGCCTTAGCTATTCTAACAACAGTAACTCAGAAGGCAAGTGCTGGAACAGCAAAATGGGCCTGGCTTAGGCGAGGACTATACTATTTGAAAGCTGGTCAACATTCTCAAGCTGTGGCTGAGTAAGTCACTTTATTATATTTAAACTGTCAGCGTATTGGTTCCTTATAAATTAAAGTCTATTTATACCCCAAGTGGATTTTACAAGTTGCCTCATTCCAGTTATATTTTGAGAGAAGAAATAGCAAAATTTATTTATAGTTGAATGGTTCTCATTATCTGCAAGGCACTGAAATTGCATAACTGAATTAAACGATGTCCAGTTGTTAAGGATAGCCGTTCTAATGAAGTAAGGTCTTCCTACTATTATAATAGGTTATCAGTGGAAACAGGAAATGCTAGAAAGCAGACGCTGATGCCTTTGTTGTTTTCCCACTGATATTCTTTGCTTTGGGTCAGGAGGTGCATTTTACAGCTTAAAGTGCCTATGGACCGGCTCGTTTTTTTAGTCTTTTGGTATAAACTATAAACTACTTAAGAACAAATGAAATAGAGGAGCCTCACTGGTTCAGTGAGTAGAGAATGCTATTCAATCTAAAGGTCATCAGTTTAAGCCCCAACTCTATTGGACATAGAGTTTACTTTAAAAAAGGAATAAATAGAATATATTTAATAGTAATAAAATATAATAATAGTAATATATAGGTAAAGAGGATTAAGTGGTACAGATTTCCCATTATAAAATAAAGCACAGGGATGAAAAGTGCAGCATACAGAATATAGTCAATAATATTATAATAACTTCATATGGTGACAAATGGTAACTCTATTTATCATAGTGAACATTTCATAGTGTCTGTAAATTTCAAATCAGTGTGTTATACACTTGAAACTAATATAATATTGTATGTCAACTGTACTTCAATTACAAAAAAATTAAAAACAAAGACTTTCTGTTTACCACGAAATGTACCAGAGCATTGACATTAGCTAGCAATGAGAATATAGCATCTCTCTATCAATTTAATTAAGTTTATAAGACCTCATTCTGCATATAGAGTTTTTTGGTTATACTATAAGAGAAAAATTTCATTTATTACTATAATCACACTGAAAACTTAAAGTTAATACTTAAGTGTGAATGATCACAATTCACTATAAGCTTTGTATATTTTCTTTTTAGAAAGGATTATAAAGTACTTTTTTCCAAACCTAACAAATTGTTGTAGCATAGTTATTTTTTTCTTCTAGTTTGTGAAAACATTAATAAATATATATATTTGGATCAAGAGAAATTCTGATTTATGTGAAAACATTAACAAATATAAACATTAACAAATAAATATATTTAGGTTGAGATTAATTTTCTGATTTATGTAAATTCCTAGAATCTGGTAATATTTGTGTTTTGATGACACGATCAGTATGGGGGTTATTAATTGTCATGAGGCATATGGAGATACATACCTATTCTGGTGGGAAACTGGGATTCTCCCAAATAGTCAAGGAAAAAAAATTCTGGTCAGCACTTGTTCAAAAAAGTATTTTGTTCTTACTCATTCCAAATTTGGAATAAAATTTCTTAGTATTAATATGGAAGTTATAAAAAAATAAATTCAAGTTACAAAAGGAACAGGTATTCCTGCTTTATTTTTTTTTAAGATTTATTTATTTATTAGAAAGTGCATGATGGGAGAAGGTGGGGCAGAGGGAGATAATCTCACACAGACTCCCTGCTGAGTGTGGAGCCCAAGATGGGGCTCCATCCCACATCTCCGAGATCATGACCTGAGCTGAAATCAAGAGGCGTCACTCAACCAAGTGAGCCACCCAGGTGCCCTGTATATCTGCTTTAAATAGCACTTTTATAAATAGAAGAAACCATGGGTATATGTGATTCCGTTGAATTACTTATATTTTCTTTTCAAATATGGGAAGTAGTTTAATTTCAGTTCTCTTACTATTTACTGAAATTTTAGTTTACAGGCAGCATTAAGGGCAGACCCAAAGGACTTCAATTGTTGGGAGTCATTAGGAGAGGCCTACTTAAGCAGAGGTGGCTATACCACAGCTTTGAAATCCTTCACAAAAGCCAGTGAGCTGAACCCAGAATCCACATACAGTGTGTTTAAGGTTGCAGCAATACAGCAAATCCTAGGCAAATATAAGGAGGCGATAGCTCAGTACCAGCTGATCATTAAAAAGAAAGAAGATTATGTGCCGGCTTTGAAAGGTAATTTTTTAATAGCTCCACTTTTGTATTACTGAAGTATAAAATCTTTGAGTAAATTTCCTAAATGTATTTCATGACCTGAAAAGGACTTCCTTAATCAACAGCAAATGTCTTCTTTCATAGACCTCTTATGGTGTGGCTTGTTATATAGGTTTGAATATAGAAAGATCAAATCTTGTTTTGTAACAGTAAATAAATAGTCATATGATAAACATTTAACTTAAAAGATCAAATATGATAGCTATTTGATCTAAAAATAGATCTTAAAAAAAGAGTTTCCCTGCTGTTATATTTTGATAATTAATCTACTATGTGTTTAGAATATCTCAATACTTTTTAATTACTCTTTAACCTATAGGAATTTTTTTTTTCATTTTTTGAACTTTAGGGGCAACTTATGTTGTTTTTTAATTATCTAAATTAATTTCCGTTTCTTCATACATACCTTCTTAACAAATGCCTTTTGGTAATACAAATTTAAACACCACCATCCATATATAACCTAAATTTTTTATGATTATATTTAACCATTAAAAAAAACTTGGAGCCCATTATATGTCCTTTACTCCATTTCTTTTTCCTTTTTTAATGGAACAATGAGGTTTAAATCAGAAATAGTATATGTTGTAAGTGATATGTAACTTAGGTCTTGAAAAGATTTTTCTAAATTTTGTAAAACTTACCTCAAGAGAAGAATTCACATTTATTAAATCTTTACTGGGCACTTTAGGAAATTACTATTTCATTTAACTTTTACAGTGAAATTTGCTATCCAGTTTTGAATATAAAAAGATCAAGTCTTGTTTCAGAATAGTTAATGAATAGTAATATGAAGGAGAGAAACATTTAGTAGCATTTTCAGAGCTGAGGTTTTAAGAGTGAAGTAACTTGCCGAAAGTCAAGGATATTCTTTTCTATAGATTTTTATCGCTTCTAGTATGTTTACTCCAGCAGAACCCTACCATTTGAATTCCATACTAAATGCATGCAAGACCATACTTAATTTTTAATACAATACTACTGAGTTTTGTTTTTTGGAAAAGTGGCTTTAATATAACACAATTATGTTTTTTTGAAATTTATTCAAAGTGTTTCTTGTATGTGTTTTTTTTTTTTTTAATTTAAAATTTTTTTTGTATGTGTTTTAATAACTACAAACTTAACCTGATTTTAGGTTTGGGCGAATGCCATCTCATGATGGCAAAAGCGGCTCTAGTCGATTATCTTGATGGGAAAGCTGTAGACTACATAGAAAAAGCACTGGAATACTTTACTTGGTTGGTATTATTCTTATTATTCATTGTGCTTATTTTCTTAGAATTATAATAAAGCCAAAGTTAGAAAATCTTTCTGTGTTTATTCTGTTAATCATTATTTAGAATATCAAGCATAAAGAATAAGAGACTAGCCAGTGAATTCTGTAATATACAAACTGTATTAATTTTGCATTGGGAAATAGATAAAATTCCTGCTCTTAGTAGCAGCTGACATGCTGGATGCATAGGGAAAGGTGGGAGGAAGAAGCAGTCTGTAAGCAGGAGTAGCAGTACTCCCACATATCAGTGTTATATTCAATATTAGAAGCCTGTTTTAGGTATATTTGTAGGGCTGAAAGTGAGGGGAAATGAGCAATTTGATTGTTTCTGGGGAGAATCTGTGTAGGGGAAAAGCGATGTCTATTATTAAGGGAATCAGAAAAATTTGAGTAAATCTGGTATTTTATAGAACTGTAAATTCACTAGCTAAATGAAATGTTATTTGTGGTAGATGATTTTTAAAAGGCCTCATGTTACACATACGTTTGAATAATTTTTTTTCTTAAACATCTTTTTTTGTGCTCCCCTTCCTTTCTTTTCCTACTTGCCTTCTCTTCTGGTTCCTGTTGACTTGGTTGTTCCAGAATAGCTTTGCTTTGAGTATGAACCAAATGTGAAAAGAAAACTTCAGCCTTCTCTCTCCATAGATTTTTATTGCTACTTTTCAAGTCTCACACAATATAGATCTTTCCAAAGAGGAGAGGGTATCATGAAGAGAACATGCTTCGTTTCAACTAGTATTTAAGAGTAAATGTGAACCTTTGAGTGATGATGCTGAGGTACTGCCTTTCCGACAACGGGAAGTTTTGTTCTGGGTAGTGTGTAGCATTCACAGTCAATTATTTGGAGGTATATAAAACTTTTTAAAGAGATAATCCCCAGATTTATGTTCACTTTTAGAAGTAAAAGTTCATATTACCACAATTCTTATGTAAGGGTGATAGAAGTTATTTTACTTCAAAGGTATTTCATTTTTTATTAAACTTAAAAGGAAGTAAGAGTTTAGGTTGTTGAAATTGCCTGTTTCTTTTTTTTGCCTTTATTTTCTTCTTTCAGGCTGTCACTTTTATTTTTTATTTTTAGGTATTTTTAATTTAATTTTACTTTTTTTTTTTCACCGCAAGTGTACTCTTTAATCCCCATCCCCTATTTCCCCACCCTCCTACCCACCACCCCTCTGGTAGCCATCAGTTTGTTCTCTGTACTCTATTTCTTGGTTTGTCCCTCTTCTGTTTTTTTTTTTTCTCTTTGCTTGTTTGTTTTGTTTCTTAAATTTCTCATATGAGTATGATCATAACGGTATTTGCCTTTCTCTGACTGACTTATTTTGCTTAGCATTATACTCTCTATCATGCTGTTGATTTTAGAAATTATGCTAAGATACTTAGGCCAAGGAACTACAAATAGTGTTGTCCTTCCTCCTAATCCTCACAGTGGGCTTTCAGTGATGACTGCCATAATTAATCTTATTTCTCAGGAAGTTATTGGAAAATGATTTTTGGCTGGACTCTTTTAGTAGAAAAGGCTATGAGAAATGTTCCATCTGCTTGTCCATCTGCCAGTAACATAGCTGTTTATAATAGCTGATTATTGAGACTTGGCTTAAGTGAAATTGTCGTGTTTTATTTATAAGATCTTGAGAAGAGAAATCTGAAGAGAAATGGATAGCTGAGATTTTTCTCATTCTAAAATGAAGTGACCTTTATCATCATCATTAATATTTTTATTTACTCTTTTAAGGTTATGTATTCAGTCTTACTTGCTTCAATAAATATGGGTTTTCACATTTTCATATTTAGCTTTTTGGTAATCTTAGTCTCAGAGATTAAAAATCCTTTGGACCACCAAATATATTTAATATATTATACATTTGCCAGTTTTTTTATTTGATAATCAATTCTTTCTCCTTTCCTCCCTTCCTTTCTTCTTCCCAATAGGGAGGTGATAAGATGTAATCCATTAGGAAAGAATTTAGTAAAGCATTCACTGCACTTAACCAAGGAAGTAAATTCTTAATTAAGATTGTAATGAGAGATAAATTTCACATTTTTTGAAGAAAGTTTATAAGAATAACACTTTATTTTTTTAGGGCTCTGCAGCATCAAGCTGATGTGTCTTGCCTTTGGAAGCTAGTTGGGGATGCTTGTACCAGTCTGTATGCTGTCTCACCGTCTAAAGTGAATGTTAAGGTTTTAGGAGTCCTGCTAGGTCAGAAAGAAGGAAAACAAGTATTAAAGAAGAATGAGCTCCTCCATCTTGGAGGAAGGTAATTTACAAAGATTACCTTCTAACTACCTTTTAACTAACAAAGATTACTTAAAGACATTTACTTTGAATTAGAACATTTTTAACATTTTAACAAAATGTAACATTTATTTTTATATTTCCACAGGTGTTATGGTCGTGCATTAAAACTGATGTCTACATCTAATACTTGGTGTGACCTTGGAATTAATTATTATCGCCAAGCACAAAATCTCACAGAAACAGGCAACAATACAAATGATCTAAAAGAGTTGTTGGAGAAATCTTTACATGTATGGTTTTGAGAATTTTTTTGTAAACTTTTAAAAAAACTAAGTGCTTTTCGGATAGATCGTTTTTGATAAAGTAGATACTGTCGTGTTTTCACATAAAACCACATTTATTTTGATATAAATGCTGATATTCCAAGATATATAAAAATTAATCTAATTTTACTTTTCAGTGTCTGAAAAAGGCAGTGAGACTTGACAGTAAAAATCACTTATACTGGAATGCACTTGGTGTGGTTTCATGTTACAATGGTAAGAACTGAGTAACACTTCAATATTTTTAGAATATTAGAGAATAGAATACTGTTTCAGGTAATAAAATTCAGTTTCATCAAATTCTGTATTTTGCAGGTATTGGAAATTATGCCCTTGCTCAACACTGTTTCATCAAGTCAATTCAATCGGAACAAATTGTGGGTGTTCTTTGTGTCTGTCTATGATAAAGAACTTCAAAGTTTAATGTTCATAATTTTCTGAGACTGCCATGTAGGCAAGGACCTAATTGTATTTATATGTCTTTTAGAATGCTGTTGCATGGACCAATTTGGGAGTGTTATACCTTGCAAGTGAAAACATTGAGGTAAATGTGTTGTTTGTTTTGTCATATTAAAAGTAAGAATGAAAAAAAAAGTAAAAACGTTCTTTATATATGACCTCTTTGTAATCGCTCAGCTTCTTGTGGAGAAATACTTTGAATATTGCTATCGATTGAGCATGCTCTCCTGTATGCTAGATAATTGATGGCATTCCGCTTATTATATTGAATAATGAATGTAAGATTTATTTTCCTTTCCATACAACTGAAGAAATTTTGGTTTTATCATTATGTTGGTTTTTCGTTTAAAGATCAGAACAATTCTGTTGTGAATTATTCACGTGCTTTTCTTTTTTATGTGTACACATGTAAAAGGAGTCTGGTGTAGACTCTGTTAGGGATGGGGTGATGAAGTAAGGGAAATGATTAGTACTGTCTTGCAGCTTAAATTTAACCAATGCTTGTGATTTATATTTGGCTTTAGTGAATATTAATTCCTTTAGATACCACAATCTGATTTGTCATACTTGAACAGTTATGTATTAGAGAATTGGAAATACAGTAATTGGAAAGGTGTTTGTAGATCATGTTTAGAAGTTTCCAGAAATCTGTAGATAATAGCACATCTGTACTATTTTGTGATCCAGCTATTATATTGAATATCATCCTTTTAAAATAGTAGCTTCAGTAATATTTTCAGGGATAAATTAAGTCACTGCAAAGATTGCTTCAGAAGTCTAAATAGAAGGAAGGAGAATATTGATTTGAATCTTAAAATATGTGAAAATATTTTTTAAAAATTTAAAGCTAGATCTTAGTTAATAAGCTATGAATGTAGTTTTATGATAGCACAACTCAGTTGCTGTCCATGAACTGTTTTTTCATAAGAAAAATAAGACCGTTTACTGTTATGGTCTGTAATAATCCATTATAGATTATTGAGAAAACAGTATGGGGCAGCATATAACAATAAGTATTTATAGCAGAAAAATAAGCACATAACTTACTGTGTCCAAGTGAGGTATCTTTAAAGTTTCCTGACTGCTTAGCAGAGATTTATGTTGATTTTTTTTTTTTTTTTTGCCCACTAGCAGATATGTGTCCTAGACCTCACTGGTTGTTAGTCCTTATCCTACCAGTTAAGTTTCAGAAGAGGGCAATAGATAATTCTGTCAAACCAGTGGCTAACAAATGGATGGGTGATTGGTTAGAAGTTATACAGATTATGAGATGCATCCCTATATGCCTTTCACTGGGGACAGAACACCTAAGCCTGTAGAGAGATCTGTTGTACCCAGGAATTTTTAGGACTGTGTAGTTAAAACACTTTTAAGCATTGCTAGTTGTGTTTAAGCAATGAAGTTTTAGGTTATAAGTGTTCATGTTGACCAGTGTGCTTGTGCTTGTGCTTTTTAAACATTAGCAGTTTAATATAAGTGCTTGTGCTTTTTAAACATTAGCAGTTTAATATAAGTTAATATAAGTTAAAATGACATATATTATTTTTTTGACTTTTTTTCCTAGCAAGCTCATGAAGCTTTCAAAATGGCTCAGTCTCTCGATCCATCTTATTTAATGTGCTGGATTGGACAAGTAAGATATATAACATATGGTTATTAACAATCCTAGGATATAAACCTATTAAATAACGATGATAATGATAACAGGTAACATTTGAGGACTTCCTTTGTGCCAGTCACTCTGCTAGTCTCTTTGTATATATTATTTCTGTTAATCTTTCATCAATCGTTTGTATTGTGCCCAAGGTCATACAACTTGTAATGAGTAAACTTCGATTTGGGGGACTTTGAGCCCCATTAGTCTAACTTTATGCTAAAAGAAACCCCAGAATTCTGTTATTTAAATGCACATTTACCAGAAAAATGGACATTGACAAAGATAATTTTGATTATGTTTTCCTATTTTTCTGTAAAATCTTTATATTTGATTTGATGGTTGTTTATGAGCATTCTTCCTTTGCTCCCCCAAAGTTTAGATTTTTGTAAAACTGCCAAATAGAAACCAGGACACCCAGTTACAAGTGTGAGTCTGTCACTGACTGTTTCATATTAACGTATCACTGCTGGATTTCATTTTTCTTACTTGAAAGGGCTTGGACTGAGTGGCTGCCAAGATCTTATCTAGTTGAGAAGTTGTAATGAATTAGTAAGTGGTTGATTGTTTTGGTTCAGAGAACAGCAGTAGCATCACCCATATCAGGAAATCAGTAACCAGAGTTTAGATATGTTTTATTCTACTTTTGACTTTTGGGTCAAATTCTAGTTAATTGGTGAAGCAAGCAGAATTAGAAAGATAACTCTATGAACTATGGTTCTATGAATTCTGGTAGCATCTGGGAGCAGTGGCATTACTACTAATCTCTGTGTAAGTTATTACACTCAAGGGGCCCAAGAATGTGCATTTCTAACTGTTCACAGGTGCTGGTGCTAAGATCCAGGGACTTGATTTTTGAGTAGCACTGCTCTAGGTCAGGAGCTTTTGGATGCTAATCAGAGCCACCTAAGTATTTAAAAAATGTTTTTTCAATTCTTTTAAAAAAACTTATCATTTAAGTTTAATTGTATAATTCATTTTATGTATATTTTTTAATTTTTAAAATTTTATTTAAATTCAGATAATTAACCTATAATGTATTATTGGTTTCAGAGGTAGAGGACACTGATTCAGCAGTCTTATATAATACCCAGTACTCAATACATCACATATCCTCCTTAATGTTCATCACCCCGTTACCCCTTCCCATCCATCGACCCCCCAGTTTGTTTCTGATGATTAAGAATGTCTTACGGTTTTTTATTCTTTTTTTTTAAAGATTTTATTTATTTATTCATGAGAGACACAGAGAGAGAGAGAGCAAGGCAGAGACATAGGCAGAGGGAGAAGCAGGCTCCATGCAGGGAGCCCAATGTGGGACTCGATCCTGGGACTCCAGGATCTCACCCTGAGCCAAAGGCACACGCTCAACTGCTGAGCCACCCAGGCATCCCCTGGTTTTTTTATTCTTAAAAATAATTTATTTGTGGCATTAACTGGTAGATTTAATTAAAATGGTGACAGTAGAAGTGAGACCTAGTATTTTTAAAAATAGTATTAGTAGTATATGATAGCTTAAAAACTCTAATTTTTTATAAAAGGTAGTTAAATTTGGAAGTAATTTTAACTTAGCTCGTAGTCTATAAAATAAAGGGCATAGGAATGTTATTTAAAATTCTGAGGCACTTAAATATGTTGAGACTCTACCTCAGGTCTGTGGAAACTAGAAATATAGGGGTAAGGATCTCCTTTTTAAAAAAAAGCTTACCTAGTGAATCTCAAGTGATTCTGTGATTAAGAACCCTACCCCAGACAAATACCAGTCTGAATGAATCCAAGGGTGAGAGGGAAGGGAGAAGGTAGTGCTTCATCAGTGTTCTGAGGAATTTTATATGGATGATTCCATCACTTTGTGGTTGCAGATAGAATTCTGAAAGCATTTGCCAATAAAGGACCAATTTAATAAGTCATTCTGGTCCTCTGAGCCATGGGAATATAGTAGCCAAGATTAAAAACAAAATTAACTCTGCTTTTAAGCCTAGCTAGTAAACCTTTGGTTCTTCTAAGTAGTTTCACTTATTATTGTTATTATTCCTTTTAAACACATTAAGGACCTCTTTTTTCCTTTTATAGGCTCTTATTGCAGAGACAGTTGGAAGTTATGACACCATGGATCTTTTTAGGCACACTACGGAACTCAATATGCATGTAAGAATTTGACCGTTCTTGAGGATTCATTAATGAGTAAAGTAGTATGCTTGTTGAGGAAATAAATACAGAGTGATATCTGATGTTAATAAGAGAAATTATCTTTACATTTTATTCTTAGAAATAGATAAGCTGTCTTTAATGAACTTCTTGTTTTTGTCTTCTGTTACCCTTCAAAAGCTGATAAAAAGTGACATGGAATTTAATAAATACAGTAGTCCTGTAGAATTGAAACTGAGACTCTAGAAAAAATCAACATGAAATAAGAACTAGAGTTGGTTGACATTTCTTGATTATTTATAAAATGTTTTAGGACCCTTTTGATTTTAGTTTTACCTGTAAGAATGGTGCTGAGAAGGAAGTCATCCTTTTGGGTGAGGCTATTTTCTGCACTTTATTTAATTCCATTTTATTCTTTTACTTAGGGTTGGAGCCAGTGATTTAAATGTGCTCTTAGCTGTGTTGTATCACAGTGACTCTTCATTTCGAGATACTTAGCTGTTGACTTAACACTAAGATGTGATATTTACCGTATTGAAGTCTCTTATTTTATAATTTTTATTGATATATTTATTACCCTATGTTTACTTGTTAACTTTGTCTTTTTTATAGACAGAGGGAGCAATAGGTTATGCGTACTGGGTCTGTACAACATTGCAGGATAAAAGCAACAGAGATACAGAGCTGTACCGGTACAACATCGTTCAGATGAATGCTATTCCAGCAGCACAAGTTGTTTTGAGTAAATACATAGGTAAGGTATTTGGTATTTGAATAACCATTGAAACAATTTAAATAATTTTTAAAATTAGATAATTCTAAAATCAGTATTAGAATTTGTTTTTTTTTTATTCTCCCAATGGCCAAATAGTCTCCTTTTCAAATTATAGTATTGACTTTTGAAGAGTGAGAAAAATTGTTGTTACCTAATGCTTACAATAAAACTGATTTCCATGTTGTAGTGGAAAGCATTTTGGAGCCTATTGGGCCTGAGTTGCTTCTGTTCTGTCTCTGCCATTTATTTCTCTGTAGTCTTAAGCCAAGTATTTTACTTTTCTTAACTTCTGTTAACCTTGGAAAGTAGAGATAATGATAGCTAGGTGGTACACATAATCTGCTTTAAATTCCAAAACTAGTGTGCTTCACCTCCCACTTTAACATCTGATTTTTCTTCAAGATATTGGTAAAATATGTTTAGGTTAAGGAAAAGGACAGAATGGTGAAACTTCATTAACCATCTATTATAATAATTTCCTTTCTTTCTTTATAAAACTACTGTTTTGTTTTGTTTTGTTTTTTGTTTTGTTTTACCAGTTTATTTATTTTTAAAGATTTTATTTATTCATGAGAGACATAGAGTCAGAGACAAAGGTAGAGGGAGAAGCAGACTCCCTGCAGGTAACCTGATCTGGAACTTGATCCCAGGACCCTGGGGTCACACCTTGAGCTGAAGGCAGACACTCAACCACTGAACCACCCAGGAGTCCCATTTTTACCAGTTTAATCTTGTTATTTGCAGCAACATGATTGGATCTTCATAGTATAATGCTAAGTGAATGAAGTCAAATAGTGACAAAGAGTCAAATAAGTCACAAGAAAAAAGCAAATACCATGTGACTTCACTCAAATGTGGAATTTAAGAAACAAAACAAATGAACATAGTTAAAAAAACAAGAGAGGTGACAAACCAAGAAACAGACTCTTAAGCATAGAGAAAAAACTGATGGTTACCAGTGAGGAGGTGGTAAGGGGATGGGTAAGATAGGTGATGTTGACTGAGGGGTCCACTGATGACAGGTTGTGGGGGTGGAAAACTACCAATGGTTTAATCTCTGCTCTTCCTCTTAGTAGCTATAATGAAACCTTGGCCATATTACCAGATTGAATTTTAGTTTCCTCATCTATAATACAAGAATGAAAGTATCTGCTGCTTAGGGTTTAAATGGGATGGTTTATACAAAATGTAATTCAGAGTACCAGGCCTACCCTAGATGCTCAAGAATATTAGTTTCACTAGTCTTTTATTTATCCCTTGACAAAATTCTAAAGCAAGAAGTTTAAGCAGACGTATGGACAGTTGAATATTATGAAAATCATATACACTGAAAAGCAGAAGAGAAAATTTCTCATTATAGGTTATGGAGAGGACTATAATATTTCTGCATTGATCCTGGGACACTTGAGCAGAAGGCAGTTAGTTTACAAACATCAGCACTTGAGCACTAACATGTTACGCAGTATGCAAAATAAATGATTCTAAAGAATATCTAGGGCCTCTGTGAGGAGTCTATGGATCAGAAATTTTACTGTTAAGTTTCCATTAGAATGAGTAATATTTGTAAAGGATTTACACAAAGAGGTATATCTTTAGCTTTCTACAAAATTCAGATACCTAGAACAATTCCCTGATAGTTAGGCATAGCCTAGCTTTTTACTCTATGGTGGGGTCATAATCATATATTCATTTAAATTCAACTATATGTGGCTTTGCCATAAATGAATGAATGCATGAACAAATGAATCAACAAGAAAGAGAAAGGAAGGAAGGAGCAGAAAAGAGAAGGGAATAAGAAAGAATGCAGGCAGTCTTTTTGTTTTGCTGACAGTTTGCCTCAGGGTGAGTATACTAGGAAGGCATAAATCTTTCCTTAGTTTGACTCAGTTTTGGTGTTCCTCTCTTTCATGACTTCAGGATTTTTCAAGAATAACTTTTTGTGATTTTCACTTTATGCTTTAACCTTCGAGCTTATTCAGCACATAAATTGTGATTGTATTGTCCTTTGTTAAACAATTTAAGGGACTTGAAGGGTTATTTCCCAATACTACTTTTTTTTTATAAATTTATTTTTTAAAGATTTTATTTATTTATTCATGAGACAGAGAGAGAGAGAAAGAGAGAGAGAGAGAGAGAGAGAGAGAGAGAGGCAGAGACACAGGCAGAGGGAGAAGCAGGCTCCATGCCCGGAGCCTGATGGGGCACTCGATCCTGGGTCTCCAGGATTCCACCCTGGGCTTAAGGCGGCACTAAACCGCTGAGCCACCTGGGCTGCCCCCCAATACTACTTTTAAGTAAATCAGATGTGTTTCTTTCTCAGTATGTTACATACATTATGATGTTTATTGACATTAAAATTTCAAAACACTGCACTGAAAGTATCCAGGTTGTTTTGTGTTTCTAGTGTATAATACAGAGTTAATTTTTTTTAAACACATAAATTGAAACAGAACCATCAAGTAAATCATAGGAAAGATTAAGTGATTAGCCAAAGAACTGAATTTCCTTATAAATCTTATGACTAGTGTTAACATAAGCTGCAATTTAAAATTATTAAACCTTTGGGGTTAAAAATGTTTAGACTTTAAGGCATAACTAGAAACTGTAAGTAATTATAAGATATTCAATAATTTAGAAGTTATAAAATGATTATTGGTATTTTGTAGTCAAGATAAAAATCAGATTGTTCTTAAGACTGGCAGTGATCTTAGGAGGTAATTTGGTATTTAAGACATTGAAGATAAAACTAACATTTTACAAACACTAGCATGCACATGTAAAGAAAAGATATTTTTCAATTTCCAGAAAGAATTCAGAATTATGCTCCAGCTTTCACAATGTTGGGTTACTTAAATGAACATCTACAACTGAAAAAGGAAGCCGCAGATGCATACCGAAGGTAAACTCTTACATTTAATTAAAAGGGCGTGGTCCTTACATATTATTTGGCTTTTTTAAATTTAGTCTCCGTTCATGAAGAAGGTACTAGACAAATGTTCTGATTCCTTTCTTGATTTTGTTATGTATTATTACATCTTTGAAGATGAAAAAATGCAGTTACAAATTTTCAGTACATTTGGGTTTTTGTTGCTCATTCCAAGAAAGGGACAGAGAAGAGAAAAACACAAAAACAAAAAACAAACAAACAAACAAAAAATCTCATCAGATTTTGTTTTAGAAAAACCTCTCACTTAAGACTTTTTCTAGTTTTATTAAAATATGTAGTTTCATTCACAGAAGAAATGTGAACATTATGGTGTATTTGTTTGAATCACTTTAAGATCTATGTTTTATTCATTCAATAGTTTTTTAACTGCTTGTGCCAAGCATTGTCCTTGGCACTGGCAATTTAGCAGTGAAATAAAACAGACACGGCCTCCATTCTCATGGACCTCCTGTTCTGGTGGTCGGGAGGCATATGATCAGCTTATAAACATCTGTGATGGTAATAATTGCTAAGAAAGAAAATCACAATGGGATAAAGGGCCAGGGAATATTAAGGTAGGCAGTCAATTTGAGACAGGTTTAATTGTGATAGGTTTACTAAGGAAGCACTTGAGGCCTGGCCTGAATGAAGTGAGGCTATAAGCCATTTGGTTGAGAGAGTAGGAGCATCCAGGCAGAGGGAACCGCAAGAGCAAGTACTCTCACATAGGAGTGGACTTGGCACGTTGAGCAAACAAAGACAGTGTGCGTGAGTGAAATGACCAACCAGGAGGGTGGTAGGAAATGAAATCAAGTTGAAGGTTTATTCTCTGCAAATGAGTTGATTGGTAAATAAGAAAATTACTATTTTTTTTTAAAGATTTTATTTATTCATGATAGACATAGAGAGAGAGAGAGGCAGAGACACAGGCAGAGGGAGAAGCAGGCCCCATGCAGGGAGCCCGACACGGGACTTGATCCCAGGACTTCAGGATCGTGCCCTGGGCCAAAGACAGGCACCAAACCACTGAGCCACCCAGGGATCTCCCAAGAAAATTACTATTAATGTCATGAACACTAGATAAAAAGTTAAAAGACCTAATTGCACGTATCATTGCCCTAAATCTAAAAAACAGATACTTAGGGAAAGCCTTGTCAGATAAAAAATAATTGATGTGCCCCAAATGCTTTGCCATGTCCTTTTATGGATCTCTTGGTAGTTCAAAGGAGTCATCACTAGATGGTACTGGAGGCTAAATAATTAAGAAGGTATTTTTCCAGGTGTATGTGGAGGTTTATAAAAAAACCACAATTCTATTTCTTTTGATGTCACAAAAAGATTACGTGTAAAGAAACTAGAAATATGGTGGAATTCAACAGTGAGCAGGATTTGCAAACAAAGAAAACTAGACAGCTTTAGAGGGCTGGCTATACATACTTATACATACTGTAATCACAAATACTGTGAATCTAACACTTAGTTATACATTCAAGTTAAAACAGTAGCTCCACAATCATATGGATATGCACCACTCTTCCCTGACTGATTACTGCTCTCGTTTTCTGCCTTAAACAACTATTTGAGGCTTAAAACGACAAATTAGGTATAAATTTAACCATTATAGTTTTTACTGTATAATACTTTTAGACTTCTTTAGCAAATATTTGTTTTTCATGTAACGTCATAGATATTAAAAGCTCTCCTTAGGTATTTCTCCCTAGATAATCCTTTTTAAACAGAAAAGAAAATTAAAAACAAAAATCTTACTATATATCCAACTCCGCTTAGTTGTTAAGACATTTTTCTGCTTGTCCAAAAGGGACTGAACACAAGACGGTAAAAATAAGGCCTTTAGGGACTCCTTAGGATTCTTTTCTTTCTTAACTAAGTATTGCTTAAATATTTTTCGGTATGTAACAGGTAAGGGCACATGACATGAAAGCACTCAAATTTCCTGATTTCCTGACTCAAACTACTAATATAGGAATATTTTTAAGATTGTTTGCTATACACTTGAGATAATGTCAAAACTTAAAATTGCAACACAGTTGTTTCTCATATTTATATTAAGTTTTTTGGAATATTTAAAACTCAAGTATGATAAATTATTTCATTTAGTAAGAGATCACCTTATTAATTTCCTGATAGTCTAAAATCTAAGTATTAATTGCTTTTGTTGTGCCAGCTTAACTGATATATAAAAAGTTGTTATGACAAGCATTAAAGAATTAGAATTGAATGAAGAAACCAAGAATCTATAGATTCTGCTAAGGAAGAAGAATAAAAGAATGCTATTGCACATAGGTAACTTAAAATACCTTGTTCTTTATTTTTAAGGGCAATGTTATTATTACAGACTACAGAAGACCAAGATACTTATAATGTTGCAGTAAGAAATTATGGCAGATTGTTATGGTAAGCATATCTCTTCCCATTAATTGTGAATTTATTAGATTTTTCTGGTGAAAGCTATGGGACTAGTGAGGTGGTGATGAATTTCCAGAGTAGTGGGACATATATAAATTAGTGGGCTGATTATCTCCCAAGGATACATAATTTCCTCAATACTGGGGTTTGTTAATAGCTTCCTGCACCTATATGGATACCTAACACCACTGTGCTTTAGTAAGAAGCAGATTTAGAACTCACAGTTGTGGACTATACAAGAGAAGAGAGAGGCAGTTATTATCTGTTATAATACCACCCTAGTTAATCGAAAGAGGAATTGGATTTGCTTAGTGCTTATACTTACACCAGGAATGACCACTAGGGATCCAGAAACCTGTTAGAAATCGTATCAAAAATTTTGATGTATGTGCATTTTGGGATGAAGAGTGAGCCATGTAGCTTTCTTCAGATTCTCAGACTTTTGACTTTAAAAAGAGCTTCAAAAAAAAAAAAAAAAAAAAGATTAAAACCCAGTTATTTTAGAGAATAGAATTAGGTCCAGAGAACAGACGTGTTTTGGGAGGTGTTCCTCAAGCTGAGAACTGCCCCTAAATTGAATGGTCTAGCTTCAATATATTGCTAAAAGTATAGTTTGATATTTTGAGGTTAGTGCCTATATATTTTAAAAAGGTACAAAGTAGAGACCTGAAGTAGCCAGTTCTTTTCTTTTATAACCAAGTAAATGAATCCTATTCATAGATAAGAAAATATTATTGTTCTGACTACTTTTCCCTCCAATTTTTTTAAACTGTTGTGTTTAGGAGTTGAGTTTTGTCATTTGTAAGATTTTGTTGTAGCAGAAGATAGGTTATAAGAAATTTTAAGAACAAGTATCTATCTGTAGTTCTGGTTTCATATAATGTAAATATATTTTTTTAATTTTCATTTTTTTATTTTTATTTTAAGGGAGGGGGAGGACAGAAGTAGGGGGAGAAGGAGAGAGAATATTAAGCAGGCTGCCAACTCAGCACAGAGCCCAACGTGGGGCTCTATCTCAGAACCCTGAGATCATGACCTGAGCCAGAATGAAGACCGTGCTACCTTGGTGCCCCATGATATAATGTAAATACTTTAGAAGAAAATCTGTATTTTCTATTGAAAATAGATCATTTCTTTTTTAATTTGTTTTTTATAAAATATAGTAAACATGCAAAATGCAGTAAGGAGTGTACAGCATAATTTAATGAATAGTCACTGCTCAAACATAACAGATCTTAACATTATCCATTGTCTTCAGGGTCTTTTTTCCAAAGAAAATATTGCAAATAAAATTGAAGCCCCTTGTGCCCTTCCTAGTTCTATTCTCTACAAAAGAAATCACATGTTTGAAGGTAGTGTTAATTAAAAGAAAAAAAACCCAAAACTTTTAATATATGTATGTATCCATAAACAATCTAAGGTAGCCTTCTTTCCTTCACCAAAATATTTATCAAAATTTGAGTTTTTTGACTTTAAAAACTAAAATTTTTTGATTTTTAAACTTTCACCTTTGTGAGATTAATTTTAAAATCAAAGACTGCCTGTATTTTTAGATCCCACACACACCTCCCCCAAGATTAAAAGGATTTTCTAAAAAAATTTCTAATAATACATTAAAAATAGAAACACTTTCTGATTTATAGTGATGGATACCATAAATAAAAATCTCAAAGATATAGTGCATCCTTTCCAAGTGATGGCAGCTTCTCTTCATTTTTAAATAAGCAAAACAATTATTTTTTGTTATTAAGGAGTATTGTACTCTGGGAGCACCTGGGGGCACAGTCAGTTAAGTGTCTGACTCTTGATTTTGGCTCAGGTCATGATCTCAGGGTCCTGAGATTAAGCCTGGCATGGGGCTCTCCAGTGAGCAAGGAGCTTGCTCAAGTTCTCTCCATCCCTCTGCCTCCCTGTCTCTCCATCTGACCCTTCTGCTCATGTGTCTTGCACTTTCTACAAAAAAAAAAAAAAGGAAACTTTTTTAAAAAAAGTATTGTGTTTTAGTATCATATGTAACAAATTTTACTTTTCTTCCTATTAAATACAGAAAAGGTAATTTATAGTTTTGTCTGTGGAATCGAGTTTATCTTTATGCTCTCCAAGAAAAAAAAAAAAGAATGTGCAGGTAAACAATTTACACAAAGGCTAGGTTTTATTTTGACCAGGTATTTTATGATTTGTTAAGCTTGTCAGAGATGCTAGAACCATACTCTTAGGGTAATATTTAACCAATATATTAAGCTTAAAGAATTCTGTATAATAATCAACTTCAGGACAGCCTGGGTGGCTCAGTGGTTTAGTGCCACCTTGGCCCAGGGCCTGATCCTGGAGACCTGGGATTGAGTCCCACGTTGGGCTCCCTGCATGGAGCCTGCTTCTCCCTCTGCCTGTGTCTCTGCCTCTCTCTCTCTCTCTCTCTTTCTCTCTGTGTCTCTCATGAATAAATACATAAAATCTTAAAAAAAAAGTCAACTTTATTTTTATACTTTGGGATTTTAGTTCAAGTTTTTTTTTTTTTAATTTTTTTTAAAGATTTTTTTATTTATTCAGAGAGAGAGAGAGAGAGAGAGAGAAAGGCAGAGACACAGGCAGAGGGAGAAACAGGCTCCATGCAGGAAACCCGATGTGGGACTCGATCCCGGGTCTCCAGGATCACACCTGGAGGCTGCAGCACAGGCTGCAGGAGGCGCCAAATCGCTGCGCCACAGGGGCTGCCCTCAAGTTTGTTAATAAGAAAGACACTTTGTAATTTTAGCAGAACTAATCATTTTCACAATTATAAAAAACAAAATGTGAAGTTAAATTGCCCCAGTACATCTTATTTGAAATGAATGATCTGTCTTCTGTTTTAATAGGTCTTTTCTATAGCTTTTACACTGATAGACAAAGTATATGAAGGTATTGAAAGAACCTTCGTGTATAATCTTTCTGTATTCTTATGATATAAGCCAAAATTAAGTTTAATATTAAAAGTAAGTTATGTTTTGCTTCTTAGTTCCATTGGTGAATATGATAAAGCCATTCAGGCTTTTAAGTCAACACCCCTTGAGGAGTTAGAAGACATCATAGGTTTTGCACTGGCTTTATTTATGAAAGGCCTATATAAAGAAAGCAGCAAAGGTGAGTATGTTGCTTGAAGCTAAAGGACATATCTTACTTTTCCAGAGCTGAGTGGAATTGAATCACAACAGGATTACATCCAGAAAAATGGAACACTGAATTGAGAATAGGGGTTGCAATGTTTATTAAAATCCATCTAGGATTCAGGAATGGTGTTAGGTACTTTTTGTCTGTTCCCTCCTTTAGTACAGTGCTATGTGAATAGTCCCTATAAGAGTATTATGAGCTGAGTATTATCCTAATTATTTAGATAAGGAAACTGAGGCCCAAGATCACTGAAGGTAGACTTAGTATTTGAAAGCAGGTCTTTGCTTAAATGTAAACTTGTGATAAATGAAGACCTTGACCATTGTTGGCAATAGTGTGTTTCATTTTCTTCAGAAATGCTCATTGAGTACATTTCATATATGTAGGTAGGCCCAACCTATGTGTGTGCAGTTTATTGTATCTACAACTTGATGGCATTACTGGTAGGCACATGGAAATTGTCGTGATATCTCCGTATCTGCAGGCCTTCACATCCCTTAAAGGCTTCCCTATAGATTCTGAAGATGGACGTTAGGGAATGTCTCAGTAATCCTAACGATATCCCCAGGATCACCTTGGAACAGCTAAACCAAGTTAGATTATTTAAAATTTTTTTTTCCAGCCACTTGAAAATAAGCAAACAAGATATAATTTTAGTTACTACTTAAAAAAAAATAGGATTAGAAAGGGAGAAATTTCACTGTTTGTCAATCAGTATTATGTTTATATTCTTTTGTTTTTGTTTCCAACTCTGTATAATAGCCTATGAGAGAGCCTTGTCTATTGTTGAATCAGAGCAGGACAAAGCCCATATCTTGACAGCTCTGGCGATAACAGAGTATAAACAAGGAAAAATGGATGTAGCCAAGACATTGCTATTTAAATGGTATGTACAGTTGACATTAACACTTAACATTGCTTAAGATGCTTAAACATTGGATTAAAAACTGGAACAATGTAAAATGAAGTTTTTAATGTTGTAGGAACTTTTTGGAGAACAGAAGGGATTAGACTGACTCACTTGTGAACTAACAGTCATAGGTGGAGGTAGAGATCATGGCTTAATTCTTAGCTCTGGATCCATCCAGTCCTTCAAAACCATCCTGTATTCTGTGTGTATTATTTATTTTTTTAAAAGAGTGATTGATCACCTGATCTAGTAGGATCTTAAGATTTTAATGGACAGAGTTCTAACTGGCTTATATTTTTTGGTCCCCAAGGAGATTTTTCCCTCATTAATTTTCAAATTAACCTGATAAAATAAAGTTCATTTAAAATTAAAGCTTTAAAAAATATACCAGTATAACTTGTAACTATGTCTATATTTTTGGAATAAATTGGTAAAATAATAGCCCATGATATCTTGGTTATTTATATGGTATTATTTTTCTAAAACCCAGACCCCCAACCAAAATATATACTTGTTTCTAGAACTTAGATATAATGAACAGAAAAGAAAAGCCCTTGGTATTTTTAACTGCTTTACATTTAGGAAATTGCTGTGCCTAGAAACCAAGGAATCTGTTTCATATTTATCTTAAAGCTGGGCTTAGTTTGGTGAATCTTTAAGTAAATTGCCTTTTTACTAAATATTAAATATATTTTAATAGTTATAGACTACTGTATTATGGCTAATAGACAATTAAAAATATTTACAGCTCTATCTTAAAGGAACCAACCATAGAAAGCCTTCAAGCCCTGTGTGCTCTAGGATTGACAATGCAGGATGCTACATTGTCAAAAGCAGCACTTAATGAATTACTGAAGCACGTCAAACAGAAAGACAGTAATTATCAAAAGTGCCTTCTTACTTCAGCGATTTATGCACTGCAAGGCCGCAGTGTGGCAGTGAGGAGACAAGCATCTAAAGCTGTCCATAGGTAAGTTCTTGTGCTCCTGAACTTGGAATAATTATACTTGATGAGCTTATCTTTGACATTTGGACCTCATTAAGAATATAAAATGAGTGAGGCTTATTTTTTGTTTTTGTAAACCAGAATGTGGTTTTATGAAATTGCCCTTAGGACCAGGTAACTGACTATACATATCATTTCATCTATAAAGATTTTTTTTTAATTCAGTTGATAAGGAGATAAGAGAACAGAAATTTTGCACTTATTCAATAAATTAAGGCCTGAACCTCATTTAATACAAAAGTCCTTACTTATGGTCAAGTTTGTAATATTGTTCGTTTATTTGATACTATTCAGCTTGATGGTTTTAGGAATTTTTTGACCACTTAAACATTCACTAGTGTCTTCAAAATTTAGAGTATATTACTAGCAGTAGTGGTTGTTTTATTTTCAGCAAAGAAGTGTTCTGTCTCTTTCTTTTTTTTTAACATTTACTTATTTTAGTGAGAGAGCGCATGTATGTGTGTGAGTAGGGGGAATGTCAGAGGGAGAGAAACTCAAGCAGACTCTGTGCTGAGTATGGATCCCCATGCTGGCCTTGGTCCCTGGCCCTGAGATCACCAACCAATAAAACTCTTAACCTGCTGAGCCATTCAGGCACCCCAGCAGTAAAGTGTTCTAAATGTTGCTTATTTTCTGTTCACAATTTTCATTTCTGTGTTTTCCTTGAACACAACATATTAAATTTCCTTAGCTTTTCTTAATTAGATGTCATGGCTTTGTAATCCTCATATTGCTGATTTTTCCTTCTTATTTTCATAAGGACTCTTGGTATATAGGGAAGATATGTTTTCTGAAAATTAAGACACTTTCATTCACACATAGACAATTCATATGAACTTGTTTTAGGCATCTACAAGATTTTGAACTTAAGTACTAAATAAAATGTTGGTTGCTTTTACTTTCCGTGGTTTAAAGTGACTCCCATCTCTAAGCTTTTTACTTTGATGATCTTTATAGTAACCCAGCTGATCCTGCTCTTTGGTCTCTGTTGTCCCGAGTAGTTGCTCAGTATACTCACCAAAGTGCAAAGGTGAGTAATGTTCTAAATTCTGAAAAAAAGATAAAATAACTTTTAATGTAGTATTAGCATTATCATTCTGAGAAATAATTAATACAGCAAATGAGTTCTGTTACTTAACCATATTTTCCATTAGTCATTTTATTTAGTACATTGAGTTTCTTTCATGTATTATTGTACTGTTTTGGGCATTATGAAAGTTACAAAGGAGTAGGTGGACATTTTTTAAATACTTACAGATTATGTTAATGGCTATGTGGTTAGGTTATGTTTATAATGTTGCCATTTAGGAAGCTAATATGTTTTGAACACTTAACTACATCTAATAATTCCACTGTCTGAAGTCTGTGTGAGTCTGATTTTGTTATTCCTAATGGTTTTTGCACATGGTAATTCAAAGAACCTAGAAGAGCATCATTATTAGCTACTAGAATGAAGTACTTATTATGTGCCAACTATTCTATATATTTTGTCATTTAATCCCAACAACCACATGAAATAGCTACAATTAATGTCCATTTTATAGAGGACATTTCAGACATAGAGAATAAATAACTTGTGCAAAATCACCATTAGTATTTGTGGTGATGACTCATCCCAGATTTAACTCCTGAATCCTCCTTCTACTCTGCTGTTTTCTGTTTCGCTTTTAATCCATCTTCTATTTGTTTTATATTGACATATTTTGAAAGATTATTTTTAGCATTCTTTATATGCTAAATATAATATGCAAAACATTTTGATACAATTTCAATATAAAATTAGAACAGTATACTTTTGAATTAAGATGAAATCATTCTCATAATTCACTTTCTTTTCCAGATAAAATGTCTAACTGAATTTAAAATTAAGGATTTCATAATTCGTTTTACAAAAACTATGATGTGTATATTTTTCTCGTTTTTAGTTTTGAGTTGATTATTGAAGCAGTGATTAGCTTCAGGGTGCTCTGAACTTTGGGTATTCATTTTACTAAGAACTAACAGAAATTTTTAAAATATTAGATTTTCATGGAGTAAAACCATATTAAAGTAAGTTTTGGGATTCTGTTTCTCCTCCAGTCTTTCTTCCAGTCTTTTACATTGTTAGAAAATATTTACTTGTGTTTTGTGTAAAATTGTGTAACTTTTGCACCATTAATAAGTAGTTTAAAGAAGCAGAGTTGAAATTATCATAGTAGAAAAGATTTTTTATAAAAACACTGAACTTCAAAAAAAATACTAAATGTGTCTCTTAAAGCAGTGATCAGTTGATACTTTCAGGAGTTTAAAAGTTGTGAATGTGATAAAACTGAACTTTTCAAATGACTTAATGGAAAGATTTTTATCATTGTTAATTGTTATATAAGTTTATGCATTCATCTAAATAATTATTTTCTATTATAGGCAGGTGCTATAGCAGGAAATGTGGCTCATATTTTGGATTCAAATCATGGAAAGGTTAGTTTTTTCCAGTATCAAGGAAATGTCCTACTTGTTAAGTAATATTTTTTGTGACACGTAAAATAATTTTTCTTCCTAGGTTTAAGATGTCACATCATACCTGATATAGTACTATTTTTAGTCAATTTGAAAGTCATGGAGCTATAAAGTGGTTAACTCTCTTCTTTTTCTCTTACGCAGAAGGCATTACTGTACACTGCAGTAAATCAGTTAGCCATGGGAAGCAGTTCAGCAGAAACTGAAAAAAACCTTGCACTAAAGACCATTCAGAAAGCAGCTCTTCTTTCTCCAGGTGAGTATAATATAATCCATTTCATTAATTCAGATTCTTTTGGTTATGTGTTTGTGACTTACAGGTACAAGGTTTGTATTTTCTAAAATAAACAAGGGAATTTTAAGAAAATATTTTAAACTTCTGCATATTATTTGATTATTATTAAGAGAGATTTCTTGAAGCAGGCTGAAAGGAATATTTGCATAAAGATACTTTATTACCTTATTGAAAATAAGGTAGTCATTGCCTTGAGCAGGAATTATTTTATAATATAGAGATATGCATTTAATTTTTTTGTAAAAATTTTTTATCTGCCTAATGTTTCTATGATTTCTGTACTATTAGCAGTAATACTGATTCTGTATAAGTGAGGTAGGTATGCATTTCAGACATTTGATAGGGAATATATATCGGAGGGAGCAGTTGGATAAGAAAAAATATAAAAGTCAAGCTAATATGTTTGCTTAAATGACTATATTGTTGACTAGCACCCCTGTGGGATTTTAAAATTGTCTTTGTTTGTTTGAAGATTTTATTTTTAAGTAATCTCTGCCCCAATGTGGGGCTCAAACTCCCAACCCTGAGATCAAGAGTTGCATGGTCCACTTACTGAGCCATCCAGGGACCCCAAAATTATTTGTTTTTTTAAGGGTAGCAGGACTAAGATATTGACCATGCAGGTATTATCCTGTAAAATATGACTTACAAAAGACCAAAAAATAATTCTTCGAAGTTCTAAATTCTTTCCTACCTTCTTTTCACAACTACCTCAGTCCACTGCTTCCCCCTGCCCCTGTAGCTGCTGTCAAGGTGTGAAGGAAAGAAGGAAAAATCAAATCAGTGAAGGGATATATAATCATAGAATTGCTTCACTTGGAATGATTAAATAACTTTCATCCTTGGCTGTTAGAACATAAGTAAATGGAGTTGTCTTGAGCTTTTTCTTTGGCTCAAACTTTTCTTAAGAACTGAGAAATAGTATTATCTTGCTTTTCCTTTGATTGAACCTTTAATACAGGGTTTGAATGATGACCATAAGTGTCTCTTTGAGACTTGTCCTTTGTGTCCGATGAAAATGAACATAATTGACTTTTCTACAGTAGCACAATACTCTAGACAACTGAGCTAACCACCCATGGAAGAGCTTAATAGGATATTTCTTATCCTCTGCTATATTTTGAAAAAAAGGCAAATCTTAAAGGATGAATATAGTAATGTGTCTTCTGAAAATAAGTGTAAATTAGTTTCTTTAAGAAGGTGGATTTTTCTGGAGATACAATTTATTTTATTTTTAATTTAATTTTTGGTATTTATAAACTCTTAGTCTCATTTTTTATAGTTTTCCCCTGATATATTGATATTAACAAGCCTCTGACTATACTTCCTATGTTTAGGTGATCCTGCTGTCTGGGCTGGGCTAATGGCAGCCTGTCATGCTGATGATAAACTGGCTCTAGTGAACAACACTCAGCCAAAGAGAATGGATTTGTACTTGGCACTGTTATCTGCTGTTTCTGCTTCACGTAAGTTTAGAAAAGCATTTACATGTGGTGAATTCAGGGTGAAGTATTCAGAAGGATACTGCCAAAAGGTAGTGAGCATAATTAGCTCTATACTAAAGGATGAATGATCTCCTCTGACAAAGCTTAAAAACAAGCCTTGAAAAGGTGAAATCATTTTCAAGAGACTTAACTGCATATAGAACAAAGCTCAAGAACATTATAGGAATATAGAAATATTCAGCAAGATAAAATTCACAATGTCTGTCTGGTATCTAGTTAAAACTTAATAGGCATGCCGAGAGGTAGAAAAATAACACACATAATCAGATGAATCAGTCAATAGAAACAGATTCACAGATGACACACTAGAAATCTCTTTAAACTGTAATTGACTGTTTAAAGAGCCCCCTACCACAATAGCACAAAGAACAGGAGGGGAAATGGAAATATTCTTTTGTAAAATTTTTATATTGTAAGTGAAGTGATATAATAATATTACTTAAAGGTAGACAATGACAGGTTAAAGGTGAATATTTTAAAATTGAAAGTAGGTACTAAGTAGTGTTAAAGGTAATAAGCCACCAAAGTAGATAAAAGAAGATTAAAAAAATAATTCAAAGAAGAGGAAAAGGGAACAAAGACTTAAATAAAACAAATAGAAAACAACTATTTACTGCTTGAAACACAGATGAGATAGAAATTTTTATTTAACTCTGAAGACAAAAATAGCCTAAAAAGTAAAAAGATGGAAAAAAGATATACCATGCCAACACTAATCAAAAGACAGTTGGAATGGCAATACTAATTTCAGACAAATTGGATTTCAGAGCAAAGGATATTGCCAATAATAAGGGAGGTCATTTCATAATGGAGTCAATTCGTTGAGAGGACATAACAGTGCTAAGCATTTAAGCACGGAGTAACAGAGCTTCAAAATACAGGAAACCTGCCTTGTATTTCACATAGAATTTGTGGGATAAAAGAAACTTGTGGAAAAATGTATGAAGCAAAAACTTACTGAACTGAAAGGAGGATTAGGCAAATCCACAATTATATAGTTAGAGATTCAGTACTCTTCTTTTGATAATTGACAAAACAATTGAACAAAAAAATCAGTAAAGATATAAAAAGACTTGAACAACACTATCGACTGAATTGACCTAGTTGGCATTTATGGAATACTTCTGATAACAGCATTGTCAAGTGCACACAGAAAATCTACGCACATACCTCATGGGCCATGAAAAGTTTTAAATAAATTGAAAAGACTTCAAATCATGTATAAAGCATTTTGTCTTAATACAATGGAATTAAGTTAAAAACCAGTAACAGAAAAATACCTGGAATATTTTCAAATTTTAGAAACTAAATAACATAAATAAACCAGTTCAAAGAATAAACCATAAGGGAAGTTAGATAATATTTTGAATTGAATGAAGAGGAAAAAATATTTAAAAGTTCTACAGTGCTATTAAAACACTGCTTACAGGGAAATTTCTAGCATCAAATATCTACGTTAGAAAATAAGAAAGCCTTCAAATAAATGATCTCAGCTTCTCCTTAAGAACTAGAAAAAGGGGGAACCCTGGGTGGCGCAGCGGTTTGGCGCCTGCCTTTGGCCCAGGGCGCGATCCTGGAGACCCGGGATCGAATCCCATGTCGGGCTCCCGGTGCATGGAGCCTGCTTCTCCCTCTGCCTGTGTCTCTGCTTCTCTCTCTCTCTCTCTCTCTGTGTGTGTGTGACTGTCATAAATAAATAAAAATTAAAAAATAAATAAATAAACAAGCCATAATTAGCATTCAGTTGCATTAAAAAAAAAAAAAAAAGAACTAGAAAAAGGAAGAGGAAATTAAACTCAAAGTAAGCAGAAGAAAAGAATAAATAGTATCAGTGAAAGAGAAAACAGAAGATCAACAGAAGTGAAAACTAGTTCTTTGAGAAGATCAATAGAATTGATAAGCCTTTAGCCAGACATCAAGGGAAAAAACTCAACAAAACCAGTATCAGTGTCAGGAATGAAATGTCATTATAGCTATTTAAAGGCTAATAAGAAGACTTTATGAACAAGTTTACACCATTAAATTTGGCAATTTGCGTGAAGAGGACAAAAGACACGAAGCTCATTTAACAAATAAATAAACTGAACAGCTTTGTATCTATTAAAGACACTGAATTTATAGTTAAAAATCTACCCACAAAGAAAACTCCAGGACCAGATGCTTCATTGATGAATTCTACCAAATATTTAAGAAATAATGCCAGTTGTATATAAACCCTTCCAGAAAATAGAAAAGTTGGTGTAACTCTTCTTTTACAAGGCCAACATTACCCTGTCACCAAAAGCAGGCAAGACTTTAACAAGAACACTGTGGAACTACAAATGCAGAAATTCCTAACAAACGGTAGCAATTCAAATCCAACAACACATAAAAAAGATAACAAGACATCATAATCAAGTGGGGCTTATCCTAGGAATGCAAAGTCACTTTACATCTGGAAATGTATTTTACCATGTTTATAGTTGTGCCAGACAAGTAATCTATATTTCATGATTCCATTTATGTGAAACTTTAGAAAATGCAAACTCATCCATTATGTCTGAAAATAATTTATGGTTGCCTGGGGTCAGACAGTAAGAGGAGAGGTAGGTTGAGGACAGAAGTGATTACAGAGAGATAGGAAGAACCTCTTTATGATGATGAATATGTTCATTATCTTGATGGTAGTGACGGTTCATAGATGTATGCTTATGTCAAAAGTCTTCTGAGCGTAGAGTTTGAATATGTGGGTATGTGTAATTTATCATATGTCAGTTATATTGCGGTACATATTTTTTTCAATGAGATATTTTTAGCATTGGTGTAGATAAAGTGATTTTTTAAAGTAAATCATGAGTCTATAAAGTTTTAAGTTATTTGACCACAAATATTCCTACCATGAAACTTTTCAGAAACCTGGTACATATTAGTTAGGATAGTCTGTGGTATTCCTGTAGTATGGGTAAGCTTTAAAAATTGTGTATGCATGATAAGTCAAATTGTAATACTTCTTAGCAACTAATTACTCCTCTGAGAATGCTTTATAAGTTGCAGAAGAAAGTAACCTTGACATTTTTGTTAACAGTTAAAGACAAAGAATTCCTTAAAGATTATAACCAATGTCTTGAAAAGTGGTCTCTCTCCCAAGCTGTCACTGGTCTGATAGACACAGGAAGAATATCTGAAGCTGAAGCCCTCTGCACAAAGGTATTATTATATAATTGAGCATTGAGTTTTATGGATGATTCTTATCCTACTTGGAAAATAACATTAAAAATAGAATGCACGTTATTTAAAGGGCATATGGTGGTAGTGGTGAGGATAGTGATGATGATAATAATGACACCACCCAACATTTATTACTTCCTATAAGCCAGTCAGTACATTTAGCAGTTTGTATTTGAACTTCCCAAGAATATATGACATAAATATTTACTATTATCCTCTTTTTATTAATGAATAAACTAAACTAAGGCTTAGAGAGAGTAATTTGCATAACAGTTCCCAGCTAGAAAATGATAGTGTTACCATTTGAACTCACATTTGTCTGACTCTAGAACTCAAGGATTTAATAGTTCTTTGTGTGTGGGGGGTTACCATTATAGAGGCCATATTTTCCTTTGAGTTCTGGTTAATGCCTTCAGAATGCTATATTTACCAACATCCCTGTATTTTTCCAAAGCTCTGAACCACACAGACAGTGAGATGTAAATGGGGTGACTAGAGCTACTCAGTAGACACCTTATACGTACCTGGATTATAGGTTCTGTATGTCAATCTTTAGCGCCTTGCCTAACACCTAGTAGGGGCTCAATAAATATATATTGAATGAATCAGTTTCATAAACGTAATCAGAAATAATTTAATGGATAATGAGAGTTTTAAACATAACTTTTTTTGAAAGCATCTTTTCTCGTAAAAGCTTACCAGGGAGATTGAATTTTCTTTCTAGAATTTTTTTTTTTAAAGATGAATTTCATAGAGAAGGAAGAATAGATCTTTGAGGATCCCTTTAGTGTTTGAATTCTCTGAAGAGCAGAGTAATTTTCTCTATTATTTAAGAAATTCCATCTAAATTCAGGACAGATTAGTATTACTCTGAGTGTTTAGTAAGCAACTGACAGTTGGTGTGCTGTCTCTAACAGAATAAGGGATACTTTTATGATTCTTTTCTTGTCATTTTTTTTGTTCCAACCTCTTAGAAGAAAGTAATCACATACATTTAAGACTACGATTTAATAAACAATAGAGAAGTATGTTATCAAGGGACAAGCAATAAAGAAAGAAATGTTTAAAACAACAGTGGAAGACTTGTTTAGAGAACTTTCTTAAACTTCTTCCAAATATGTGTATATGTGTGTGTGTATATATATTTCCTAAATGTGTGTGTGTGTGTGTATGTGTGTATGGAAGGACATACATATGCATATATGTAATTCTATATGTGTGTGGGGTTTGTGTATAAATAATGGTTTAGGGAAATGGGCAAGTGGGTCTTTTCTCTTACAGTGTTTAGGAAGTCTGTGTCTAGAGAAGGACATCTCAATGAATATCTTTGTGAAGAGGTTGAAAAAGGGAAAAAAACTATAGCTCTTCTTACATAGTTTCTTCCAATAAGGAATAGTGTTAGTCTTCACAGTTGATTTTATTTGTTTAATTCACCTATTTACATTCAGAACTTAAGTTTTTCAGGATATCACCTGGGAATAGTACAAGTCAAAGAGACAAACTAAGTCTAAAATAAATGTCTTATAAACTATAATAATAGTATTATCAATTTTAAGTGTGGAGTTTGATATTCTCAAGATGTTCATTGTTTTATTTATTTTACTTTTGCAGTTCTTTATTTTTTAATAAGAAAAGGTTAAATTCACATTTTTCTTCTAACATGAAGAATACCTTAATTGCCACTTAATATTCAAGAATCTATTTGGGGTTTAATTTTTAGAATTTAAAAAGTAACCCTGATCAGCCAGCTGTTATCTTGCTTTTGAGACAAGTTCAGTGTAAACCACTCCTGGAGTCGCAAAAACCTCTCCCAGATGCTGTACTTGAAGAGCTGCAGAAAACAGTCATGTCCAACTCAACTTCTGTTCCAGCTTGGCAGGTAATTTCTCTGTTTCCCTACGTGAGTCCTGATTTAGAATACTTAGTGATACTAGAGGAAGGCAAGGGGGTATGCTCCATTTTATGTCTTACCTTTAAACTTACCATATAGCTTTCATTTTCAAAATTTAAAGTATGTTGTATTGTGATTAGGGAAACTAAGGAAGTTTAATACTAATTTAGAATTTGCTGCTATACTGCTTCAGAGCTTTTTAAATTGTTGGTTGTGAATTCCTTCAATTTAAAATAGTGTAGAAAATACTGTCTTTTACATGGGGTTGATGTAAGAGAACTAAAGGAGTGTTTCAAACATTTTGTCATAATGATGTTAACTCTACTTTTGGAGAGGATTTATGAGGTTTTTCTTTAGCTACCATATAGGTAACCCATATCCAGGATTTTAATGGGTATTTAGTGCTTTTTGAAATAGTTATGAATGCTTGAATCAGCAGAATGTCCTTTTAGCTGACTCTGGTTATCTATAATGTCAAACACATAATGATCATATGTAGTTTATTCTTATTGATGTTGAAACACAAAAAAAAACATGTAATTACTGTATTAAGTTTACTGTAGTTTCCTCTATGCTCCAGAGAGAGTATTAAAGGGGCTTTTTGATGCTGATTTTATAGAAGGTTATTTTACTATAATTTGTTCTTCATTTTGATCTTTCATTATAACAACTTTTTGATGTTCCTGCTTAAAAAGATTATCTAATGCCATAAAGTAGTTGGATTATGCAAGCTAAGCCTGCTTTTTACTCTGATCATTGAAGAAAGATGGTGCTTTTTCCCCCTGCCTTAAAGTTTGCCATATGAGAGTTAAGATAATTTAAGGTCAAATGGAGACTCATCATTTCATATTCTTCATCAAGAAGAAAAATACCTTGTCAAACTAAAAGGGAAAAATTAAAAGATAAATTATAAAGGAATTATAAAAGATAAATTATAAAGGAATTATATAAATTATATATTTTAATTATAAATTATAGAGTCTTAAGAGATAGCATCTGTTTTCGTTTCTGTTAAGATATAATTCACAAAGGATAAAGTATAAAAATCTTAAAAGTACCACTCGTTACATTTTTAATTTATGTATATACCTTTTTAGCTGCCACCTATCCCAAGATTTGGAGCATTTTCAGTAAACTAGTTGCCTCCTCATGCCTCTTTTGATTTCCTCCTATTTCAAATAAAAGGGAAAACCACTATTCTGACTTCTGACTTACGCCTGTTTTTGAACATCACTTAAACAGACTATTCTTTTGCATCTGGTTACTTTGAATCAGTGTCATGTGTGTGGGATTCATTTAGTAGTTTCATGCAGTCATAGTTTTAAAATTTCATCTTAGAAGATTGTTTGACACGATCTACTACAGTAAACATACATATCCCTTATCACCCACCGGAAAACCCCTTACATATGTAAGGACGGACATAGCAGCATTACCCATGATAGCTAAAACCTGGAAATAAGCCAAATGTCAAACAGTCTTCTAACATGGTTATCCATTTGATGTTCCCACCAGCAAATTCTGAGCATTCCAATTGCTAATATTGCTAGATGTGGTTAATATTTTCCTTTTCAGTAGATAGGTAGGTGATAGTATTCTGTGGTAGTTTTAACTTGAATTTTCCTAATGATGTTGAGCCACATTTCATATTCTTATTGAACCTTGGAATATCCTCTTTATAAAGTGTCTTATTTTTCATGGGCTGTTTTTTAAATTGATTTTTGTTATTCATTATATTTTCTGGATTGAAGCATATTTTGAGTATTTGTATTGCACATATTTTATCATGTTGTACTTTGGCTTTGCACTCTGTTAATATTTTTTGATGTATAGTTCTTAATTTTAATGAAGTCTAACTTACCATTTTTAAATGATAAATGCTTTATTGAAATGTTCTATTTAAAAAAAAAAGATGAAAGAAATGTTCTATTTAAGAACGCTCTGCTTACTTTAAGCTCTTGAAGATACTTTTCTGTTTTCCTTTAGAAATGTTTGTTTTACCTTTCACAGGTTAGGTATATGATCCATCCAGGATTAATTTTTGTTTATGTTGCAGATCAAGGTTCCTTCCTTTCTTATGTGTATCACATTTGTCCCAGCATCATTCCTTGAAAAGATCATTCTGTCCCCATTGAACTGTAGTGATGCTTTCGTTATAAATCGGATGACTGTATCTGTGGGTCTTATAGGGCTCCCCTCTTCTTTTCCTTTATCCGTTTATTTTTGCCTATAGCTTTATAATTAGTTTTGATGTGTGGAGGTAGTATTAAGACTTGTGGCTTTTTTTGTTCTTCAAGTATCTGAAGTCATTTTAGATTTTTTGCAGTTACATAAATTGTCAATTACCCTGCCTCCTTCCCCCACAAACAAAAGCCCTGCTAGGATCTTGATTGGAATTGCTTGAATCTGTAATTTTATTTAGGGAGAATTGATAAAGTAATATTACTGAGTTTCTCTATAAATGTGGTATTTTCCTCAAATTATTTAAGTTTTAAATTTCTCTCAGCAATGTTTTACAATTTGCATTGTAGAGGTCTTTTATATTTTTGTGTTTATTTGTAGATAGTTGATATTTTTTGTTTTATTACAAACGATATTTTTTTCTTATATGTTAGCTCCATACACTTAGAGATGTAGTTGATATTTATATGTTAACCCCCAGCAACCTTGCTGAATTCACTTATTTTTTTCGAAATGATTTTAGGTTTTTTTGTATACACAATTCTGTCATTTCTGAATAATAAAGTTTTACGTTTTCCTTCCAGTATATCTATATTGACTTTTTTTCTTGCCATATTGCACTGTTTAGAACCTTGAATACAATGTTAAATAGAAGTAGTGGTAGATAAGTGAATGTTCTTATTTTATTCTCAAGCTGATGTAGAAAGCATTTACTATTTCATAATTAAATATGTTTGCTGTAGGTTTTTTGAAGATTATATATATATATATATCAGATAAAGGAAGTATTCTTCTATTCTATATTGGTAAAAGAAATTTGTTTTCTATCATGAATGGATGTTCAGTTTCAACAGATCTTTTGGGGGGACATCTATTAGAATGGCTCTTTTTTAATTATTCTGTTAATGTGGTGGACAGCATTGATTTTCAAATGCTACACTAATCTTGCATTCTTAGAAGAAATCCTACTTGGTTATGATGTATATTATCCTTTTTATATATATTGCTGAAGTCACTTTGTTAATGACTTTTTAAAGAATTTTTAACACCTTCATTCATGAGAGAGAATGGCTTGTAATTTTTCATTCTCATCAGGTCTGTGTGAGGTTTTGGTATCTATGTTGTTAATTCTCCTTTTCTTTATTTTCTGATAGAGTTTGTGTGAGAGTGACATTTATTTCTTTAACATTTAGAAGAATTCACCATTGAAGCCATTTAGGCCAAGAATGTTCTATATGGAAAAGGTGTTCTTTTATTTATTACTGGTAAAATTTCTTAGGACATAGGACTATTAAGATTTCCTGTTTCTTTAACATTTGTTGAACTACAGGGAGTTTATTCAGCACATCTTAATTTCAGATTTATCAGCATAAAGTTGTTCGTGATACCTTCTTTGTAATGTTTGGGAAATCTGTATGCTTTTCCCTTTTTCATTCTTATATTGGTAATTTGTGTTTTCTAAATTTTTTCTTGATAATAAGCAGTTTTATTAACTTTTCAAAGAACCATCTTTTTTTTTTTTTTTTTGAAGATTTTATTTATTTATTCACGAGAGACACACACACAGAGAGGCAGAGACACAGGCAGAGGGAGAAGCAGGCTCCATGCAGGAAGCCTGACGCAGAACTGTATCCCAGGTCTCCAGGATCACGCCTTGGGCTGAAGGTGGCGCTAAACCGCTGAGCCACCCGGGCTGCCCAAAGAACCCGCTTTTTGTTTTGATTTTCTTCATTATACTTTCTTTACATGTCACTGATTCCTTCTGTATGTTATTTTTACTTTCTTTAGATTTAGATTTTCCCCCCCTTAGCTTCTTGAAATAGAAACTTATAGATTTTCTCTCTTTGTCCAATATGTGCATCCTCTAAGATTTTATTTAGTGTTTTCACTGTCATTCATTTGAAAATGTTTATGATTTCCATTGGGATTTCTTCTTTGATCCATATGGATTTTTTCTGTTTTTTTGTTTGGTTTTGTTTTATTGGTGGTGTTTTTGTTTTTGTTTTATGAGAGAGTATGCGAGTAAGAGTGAATGTGGGGAGTGGGTGGAAGGGAGAGAATCTTAAACAGCCGTAAGTATTGTCTTCTAAATCTATCATTTAAGTCAAGTTGATTATGTTTAAATCTTATATATCCTTACTGAATTTTTTGTCTGTTTCTTTTACCATTGCTGAAATAGGTGTTAAACCTCCAACTTTGATTCTGCATTTGGGTTTTTTTTTGTTTTCATTTCTCTCAACTTTTGCTTCATAAATTCTGTGTCTATATTAAGTGAATACAAACATAGGAGTATTATATCTTCCAGTTAATTGATTCTTATGCTTATGAAACAGCTCCCTTTATCTCTTAGTATTTCTTGTCTTAAAGTCTACTTTGTTGGAGGTTAATACAGCTACACAAACTTCTTTTTGATTAGTATTTACATGGTATATTTGTTTTTACATTCCATTTCTATTTTGTTCCTAACTTGCCATCTTGGAAGACTCTTTAAGACTTTCAAGGGGTGTGGCTAGTAAGCTATTGCTGGTAGAATGGGCAAGATAGCTACTCCTTTCTTGACCTATGAATTTTGAGTTTTTGGGGATACAAATTTACCAATAATTAAATTAAAATTTTAACTTCATCAAAGTGCATTGAATTTGTTTAGTACAGACTATGTACTAAATTAAAATATTTTTGATTCTTTTCTCCTTGTTTCTCAGTGGCTGGCACACGTATATCAGTCACAAGGAATGATGGGTGCTGCAGAGATGTGTTATAGAAAGAGTCTACAAGTAGCATCCCAACAGGGCAATTGGAGCGGGAAGCTGTCGAGTCTGTTGAAACTAGCTCTGCTTGCTTTAAAAGTCTGCATGGTAAGATCATGTTATAATTATGATCATGAAAAACTGATTCTTTTATTTTTCTTTAAGATGATAATGCTTTCTGTTGAGTTTCTGTTGTTTCATCACGTTTTCGTGTGGCCTCCTCATAGATTTTATATTTGGGTTTTTGATGGAAATAAGAGTAATGTAAACCCATAGATTCCAGCAGATTATTTGTCATAGTTTGGGGGGGAAAAAAAACAAAGATCACAATTTGAAAGTTGAATTATGACAGCATATACATTTTTGTTTCCTGTTGATAAAGTTAGAATTAACCCAGGTACTCATCTGTGACAAAGGTACCAGAAGTTTAACATTTTAGTCATTTTCTCAGTTTAATTTTACATTCTGTAGGAAGGACTTCTAGTAATTTTTGATTTGATATCTGTTTTTTGATACAAACTTAGGTATATTAATCTAGAAGTCTTCAGTACTAGTCTGGAAAACTCTTTAGGATAAATGTTTAATGTGTGCTTTTGGGAGCAAACTGCCAAACAGTGTATGATATTCTATTTGAGTATATGTATGTGTGATATATACTCTTAAGAATATATGTCTAAATGTTTCGTGTTTGTGTGCACATGCTTGTGGTTCATGGACAAAAAAGAAATTTAATGACAGTTACTTTGGAGAATAGCACTGGGGGTCTTCATGGGATGATAGAGAAGATGTTCTCATTTTATATCCTTTGATAGTGTTTGAGGTTTTTTTTTTTTATCATATGCATGTTGCTTCTGTAATTAAAAGTTAAACTATCATTCTGTGTTTTACATGATTAGAAGAAATTGCCCTAAATAGACCTGAATTAATTCATGCTTTTGCCATAGTAATCTGTTCCCAATGTTATTTATTTGATTTAACTAAGCTTTTTGACAAAGATACTTAAGTTGATTAGGAAATTCTTTCAGCTTTGGTGCTATTACTATAAAGTACATTTAAGAGGTCCTTAGGCCAGGGGCCATGTTTTGTTCATCTTTGCATCCTTGCTTTACCACACTGTCTTGTTCATAGGAGCTCCACAATAAATGGTTTTTCAGAGAATGTATAAATAATAATAATAGTTGTCAAATTTGTGGTAATTTGGGTGAAACCTCCCCTTTTTTTCCAGTCTGCCCTGTTCTGTAGCTTTTTAAGGGCAGGAGTCAGATAATCATTTTGTAGAATCATGGCTCCTGTAGCATTTACATGGTGACTTGGAAAAGTAGTCACTTAATAAATGAGAGTTGTCAAAAGCCTCGATTTAATATGTGTCTTATATTTTTCCAGGCTAAGAATTCCAATGATCACTGGTCATCTTTGGTTCAAGAAGCTACAACTGAGGCCTTAAAACTTTGCTTTTGTCCATTGGCTGTCTTTTTACAAGCTTTGTTACAATTCAACCGCAAAATGGGGGCAAGGTATGAAGAATTCTTGTCCTCCCCCTTTCTTTTTCTTGGAAATGCTTCTTTTTCTTTATTTTCAGTTCCTCTGGGAAACAAAGATTTAGAGTTAGTTTAATAAACTTGGTGTTATTCATATATCTGTTACTACTTTGGAAAGGCTTTTCTAGTAACCAAATAAAAAAGAAAATAAAGTCTTATATTTGTTTTACAAAAAATAATTTGGTACACAGATATAGAATATGAGAGATCGGGCATGACAGCATTTCAAGTGAAGAAGGGTTTAGAAGTTTACCGTGTTAGGATGCACCAACAGTGTAATGTGGATTCTAGAAACAAAATCCAAAAGACTGAAGTTCAAGGCTAGATTGACTGAAGTTTGAAAGGTACTAAGCTATGAAAAAAAGTAATGAATATTTAAAAGACAGAAATATGTTTATAATTAATGTGGTTTTTATATCTAGAAAAACTCAAAGCTTTGGAGATTAAAATATAAAAATTTTAGTGATTTTTTTTTTAAGGGTGGGGACCGAGTTAGAAATAAATTTGAAAAAAATTACTTAACGATCATATGGATGAAAAAACAAGCAAGAATATTTTTAAATTCTGAGCATTATATCTAGCTTTAATGGATATTACACATAGTACAGAGCAACTGTAATTTAATAGTTATTTAGGAGCATACATTACTAGAACAGGATTGGTATTATAGACATAAAGCTTAATACATATAAATATGTGGCAAAGATCACTTCAACATCCCAAAATTAAGTGAAGGAGGAATTAAGACCTATGGCTAATCAGCAATTCCAGCACTATTTATTATTTATTTACTTTTGATCAGTTTTTGTGTGTGGCTGATTTCACCAATAAATGTTTTAGGCTATAATTTATACTTTTTAAGGAAACTCTTTCTGCTGAATCTCAGTGTAGGTGACTTAGAGGGCCTTAACCTCCACATCCTTGTAATCTGTTAGCATTTAACATAATTTTTATCACCCCCAAAAATCAGTCCAAATTGACACTCAAAGAAAAAACCGTTGTGCTTACTACGTGATTTGTATGTAGAAGCATCTTCAAGACAAGTTCTTTAGCTTCTGCTTCAAACTACTCACACGATCCTCCTGTTTAGCACTTCTTGAAATAACCATAATTTGTTTTGTTTCTGTAAGGATGAAAGTCTCTGGAGTCATAGATGTTAGTAAATAAGGAAAGAAAAAATTAGAACACAGCTGTAAATCAGCCTGTTATTACATAGGTTCCCATATTGTACATATCCTTTAAAGCATGCACTAAAAATAAAAAGCCTGATATACACTTTTCACTCTGGTGTAGACCATCTTTGATATTTATGGATTTGTTTTCAGTCTGTTTTCCAAAAAGATTAGAGGTAGAGTACTCAGAAGTGCTCATAAAATAGGACTTTTCCCCCGCTTCTATTTGGAATGTACCTTAATTTACTTACTTACAAAATGAGAATAGTAACAGCAACCCAGCCTTCTAAGATTGCAAATATTAAATGTGACCATGTGTATAAAACACTTAGTATAGTACCCAACACATGATAAACCCTTAGTAAATATTAGCCATTATTATTACCTTTATTCTTTTTTTATTACCTTTATTCTATTAAAAAAAATTTTATGAAGGAACCAGCACCATGTGTGCAAAAGAAAGAGAAAGATAATGTGTATGAGACTAGTATATGAAATATCTTATGTTTTTCAGAGAGACCCGGCGACTTTTGGAAAGAGTGGTATATCAGCCTGGGTATCCCAAGTCTATAGTATCAACTGCACGTTGGTATCTACTGAGACACTTACATGCCAAAAATGACTACGAGCTCATTGATGTAAGGCATTAATTTTATTCACAATATTTCATTTTGGAGCTTTGTTGGAAGAGGGGTGAGGGTTCCTGTCCTGTGCATTGTAAGATATCTAGTGCATTCCTAGCCACCCTAAACACTAGCTACCAGTAGCACTGTCCTCCTCTCTACACCCAACTGTGACAACCAAAAATGTGCCAAATGATACCACTAATTCCCCCTCATTGAGAAACACTATTTAACCTGTAGGGAATACATTCTCCGAATGTGCCTTGTAGAATAAGGAAGTGTAGGGATCCCTGGGTGGCGCAGCGGTTTGGCGCCTGCCTTTGGCCCAGGGCGCGGTCCTGGAGATCCGGGATCGAGTCCCACGTCGGGCTCCCGGTGCATGGAGCCTGCTTCTCCCTCTGCCTGTGTCTCTGCCTCTCTCTCTCACTGTGTTCCTATCATAAATAAATAAAAAAAATTAAAAAAAAAAAAAAAAGGAAGTGTAGAGAAGGGTGCTAGGTGCTGGTTATGGTATTTTATATGACCTTTGCACTGGAGGCAAATATATAGGATAGATTTGGAAGTAGCAGGATTTAATGGGATCTTGATACTATCTTTGGAAGTATTATTTTACTTTTTGTCTTTTCCATAAGATGTATGTGACAGTTTCTGCTCCTCACAGGGTAGTTCTGGTATCTAAACAAATAAACATATGTGTGTGTGTGTGTGTGTGTGTGTGTGTGTATAAAATCCCTCTTAGGGGCAGCCTGGGTGGCTCAGTTGTTTGGTGCCGCCTTCAGCCTAGGGCCTGATCCTGGAGACCTGGGATTGAGTCCCACATCGAGCTTCCTGCATGGAGCCTGCTTCTCCCTATGCCTATCTGTCTCTGCCTGTTTGTCTCTCTGTCTCTCTCTCTCTCTCTCTCTGTGTCTCTCATGAATAAATAAATAAAATCTTTTAAAAAAATAAAATAAAATCCCTCTTAAAAAGGTTTAGTATGTAAAACACATACTGGTTTAAGATTCTCATAACTTGAGCTTATAATTTACAAAATACAATGAATATTAATGAGGAGCTTTTTAAATATCTAAAGCATTTGAAATACTGTTTGCCTTTCAATTAAACTTACAATATTAAAGAAATATTAACAGAAACAATGCTTGGAGAAAGGCACTATAATTAACATATTGCAAACCAAAACGATAGAATTTGTGTGAATATTGGAGACAGTCCTCCATGCTTTTCTTGCATTTCTAAACATCTTGTGAGCAGATGGCCTGACTGCTCTTTGTTCCAGACTGTCTTTTCAAGAATGTTATTATAGTGAGCTTTGAGAGACATACCTAAGTGTCTCCCTCCAGAGCAAAGGGTAGACCTATTATAAAAGATTAAAATTTCCTAGGCGCAGGGTTCTTCCCTTGTAATGCAAACCAGTATGGTTGTGGGAATCCATATACTTCTATCCATGTCACCCGTGTGAGTCTTAGGGGCCAAGGAGAATAAATATAAATGTCTTGATGCTCATGCAGTTTGTTGTACCATGAGTGGTAAAGACCTTTTTCTCTGATCCAGGAGAACTGTGTCTTTTGGCAGTATCCATGAAACTGTCCAGGCTAACTTGTTAGTTTACAAGTAGGGCAAAATCTCAGGCCCTTCACATGTTTGAAAATTAACAACCAAAAAGTTTTAGTAGTCGAATGAACACCCAAAATTAAATCTTCTGGTTTGTGGGATGCCTGGGTGGCTCAGCAGTTGAGTGTCTGCCTTTGGTTCAGGGTGCGATCCCAGGGTCCAGGGATCGAGTCCCACATCGAGCTCCCTGCAGGGAGCCTGCTTCTCCCTCTGTCTACGTCTCTGCCTCTCTTTCTCTGTCTCTCATGAATAAATTAATAAAATCTTATCAATCAGTCAATCTTTTAGTTTGTGATATTGGTGAAAACCTTGCAAAGCTTCTTGATAGAGCCTAGAATCTAGAACTTCAATTCTAAGCTTTAGTTTTAAAGGAGAGGAGTATCACTTGCACAGTTCGGTATATAAAGTGATCTTTTGGGTAAGGTTTTAGGCTTGACAGTACTGTAAACAAAGTGACCACTGAATTTTATACAGTGCTGATGAAGATAACAGTCAAAATGTTGCATCTATACTAATTGAGCATTTGAATAAATTATACTTATTTTTGATGTTGGCTTTGGCTGAACAATTTATTTCAGAAAAAATGACTGAAAAGATTGCACATAGCCACTTTTTCTTGTGTTGTTTGATATTGCTTGCTGTCTTTGGCATACTTGGCTTCTATGAATTTAAATAGTTATCGTGAATAAACAAAATACTAATATTCCTATATGTGATTTCCCATAGGTGCTGGTAAACAATGCCAAAACTCATGGAGATACAAGAGCATTGGAATTGAATCAGAAATTGTCCTCACAGTAACAGTACATTATTTTATAGTAAGCAAGCAGAGAATAAGTTATTAGAGAAAAATCAATGAATCAAGGCTTTTCCCCAAGGCAACATTTTAAAAAATCATAGTTATAATCATCCGTTCCTATTTTAAATCTATAGACATTTAAGTTCTTAAGCTAGGGATTTAGTTTTCCAGAAACTCTTAATGTAACTTTAATTTGAAAAATACGTTTGATTTTGAGAAGTCCATAATGAAAGGAAACAACATGATTCCCTTAGATATTCATGAGTAATTTGTAAAACCATTCTTTTCTCCATCTTGCATTGTGCATAATATATTTTTGTACCCCTTTACAATAAAGCCTTAATAGCCATTTTCCAAATAATATGCAAAAGCAGATTAGCACACTGCAGAATTTTATTTGTTAAAAAATAAATTGAAGGATGTAATTCCTTCTTTGAATTCTAGAGGTTAGCAGACCAGCTCATCATAACATCTAAATAATCTCATAGCCTATTTTACTAGTGGTTCATCTCAGATTCTGTTGAAGAAATATAATGTTAATGTTTGTGAGTCTTAGACTGCTAATGGATATGTTTATAGAATTCAAAACACTCAGGTGTATGGCTGCATTAAAAAATGAATGGAAAATTTTGGAAAATAATGCAGTGTTTAATCTATCATGCAATTTCTTCAATTATGATAAAAAGACTTGAACTTTCTGAAATAAGAAAAAACAGTCTTATTTTCTTTGTAGTATTAATATCAGATATAATTTCTAAGTTCAAATTTTAAAACTTGAAAGCACATTTACCTATTTTAGTTTTTCAAAAACCCTTTTATATATCTGAAAAAACTGTATGTTGCTTACTTTGGATTTGTGGTTTTAAAAAATATTTTCAGATATTTACATATATTATTTGTTGTATGAAAATGTGTGGTTGTACAATTTATGTATGTAATTTTTCTAAATGAGCTCTATGATGTTATTTTGTGAGATTATATAAGTTGATTATATTCTGTAATTAAATTTTACTTCAAAGGTTAATCTGTTGAACTAACTATAATTTAGTGAATTCCCAAATTTGGCTGAATATTATCATCATTCAGACCTATGCAATCAGAATCTTTAAGGATAAGGGCTTAGGACTCTGCATTATAAGGGATGCCTAAGAGATTCTAATGTTCATTCAGGCTGGTGAACCACTGGATTGATCCAATGATGATTCTTCCTTTTACTTTTTCTTTAACAAGATCAAGCACTTGCCATTCTATGGTCATTTCTTCCTTGTCCTCACAATTGTCAAACTGATTCAGTGCTTTCAACAGCCTGGCCCACATACTTAGCCAGAGATGAGCTGCAAAAGGTTGCCTGTGCCTCTCTGGTGCCCATGCCCTCCTCCTTCCAAGAAGCACTTTAGACTTTACCCCAGAATGAGCTGGATCTATCTGCTTAAGTGCTTATGAATCACTTCTTGTTTCCCATTTGCTTTCTAGGGTGTTCCTTGCTTTGTAAGATTACTTTCTCCTACATTGTGGACTTGGTTAGCCTTTGCTTCAGAGCCAAGGATTGACTTTTTGACTACGATGCCTATTTCTGGCCTCTGGGGACCTCAGACCCAGGTTTTCTAGAAAGGAAGGTTCAAAAACACAATAGTTAATACCATCTCAGATAATTCTTTTTTGGATGGATGTACACACGTCTTCTCTTTTTTTGTTACTTTCTCTTAAAATTACTGCCCAGTTACTTTGAGGCTCAGATCATAAATATATGATTTTTACAGCGCTTACTTCATGCCAGACCTATGCTAAGTGTTTTAAGCATTGTCATTTAATCCTAGTAAGTGAAGGAGAATAGTGCTAAACAGCATGCTTAAAGCAAAGAAAAACTGAAAAGGGATCCGTATTATCAGATTCTAGGAATTTTAAAGTAACTAAAGTTTCCCTTCTTTTTATATGTAAGTTTAGAGATATTACATAAAAATTTTTCCCAGAAGTGTCAATATTTGGCATTCATATTAGGTGTTTTGTTTTGAGAATTATAGTGCATTTTTGCTCATTTTTATCCACCGTTTGGCTATTATTGATGAATTAGATGTTTATAATCCAGCTAAGTATCTGATAATCATTTTCTGTGGAAAAATATATTTCGGCTTAAGAGTAAACCTTTAGAACACAGTCTATTTATTTGGGATCACTTGTCATATTTCTCGAATGTCCCTTGCATTAATTTACGGTCAGGATAATAAAAAAAAAAAAAAAACACTTTAGTTTAAAATGTTGTGCTATTTATTAAGTTTACAAAAGGAGTTGACTTTCTTTCATTTGGGAATCTATACCGAACAAGATTGGACAGAAATACTCAGGTTCTGCATTAAGGGAATTAAAAGATATGGTTACTTAAACTAGCATTAAAAAAAATAAACATTAGTTAGGTAAATATTTACTAATATGTGATATATAAATATGAAAAGATACATATTTGGTTGCCTCTTAGAAAATTTTGATACTTGTTTTGGGGATATTTTACAGGAACACAAAAGTGAAGCATATTTCATGTATGAGTCAGAGGGGCTTGCAGATCTATTTCATTTTTTGCACACTTTAAAAAATGTGAAACTTTGTTTTGGCATAGTTGACCCTTGTCTCTCTACAGGTCTTCCTTTCTTCCACATTAGTTGCTAATGGATAGAAAGCTTCTCAGACTCCCATTTGTAGTACTCAGCTGCTGGTTATAAAGTGTCAATTTGCAAGAGAGTTTTTGTTTTGTTTTTTACATTAAAAGATATATTTGTGTATCAGATACAAATACAATAATCTTCCCATATATGTATTTTTAAAAAAAAGAAAAAAAAATCTCTCCATGACTTTTAAATCCAGTCACTAAAAATAAAAACCGTTTCCTGAAAAATCAGAATACCTAATCATAAATTTATTTATTTGTTTTTTAAAGGGGAAGGACAGTGAGGAAAATAAAAAACTCATGGCTGAAATCAGAAATCACAAGACGAATTCATCACTTGTCCAAATGACACTCAGTTGCTAAAAGAAGTCATACTTTTAGAGGGCTCTTGAGGAGGGAGTAAGTCAGGATGTTTCCAGGACATGATTTCAGGAGAATCAGACACAGGCTAGTCACAAAAGTCGCTTAATTTTTTTTTTTTATACAGAGAAGGTAAAACGTCAGAAAATTCCCTTATTTAGAGGTATACTTGATTTTTGGTTTAGAAAATAGAATCACTTAAGGTCTATGGCACCGAAAAATCCACTCAAGGTGTCTGGCTGTCCCTTTGCTCTATAATAATGGATTTTTCCTCTTTGGGGCTGATTACAAGAGGAACTTTTTGAATTGCAGTGTTTTAAATTCTACGTACTTAAAATATATCTTGTACACTATAATTTATTAAAATAAATGCTAAATTATCTTTAGACCTTAAAATGTTTTGAGGAAACTTAAGAATAGGATCTCTTTAACAAGCAGCTATTATAAAACATTTGAAATCCTTTTTTCTTATATTTTCAAATTATAACTGAAAATACCAATTTGTTTTAGTGAAAAGATATGATAGCAGGAGAGGGATAATTACAATTGGAATATCCCTTGGAAAATAGAAGAATAGTGAGAGAATAGGTTGGGTTTCATATTATATCACTGGAGTGTTGAAATACTCTGCATGTCATTGTCTCTCCTGAGTTTGAATCAGTATAAAAGTTCATTCAGGCTGTATACTACTTCCCCTGTATGTAGTACCTATTACAAAAACATTTAAATTATATTAGTTTTTCTGGAGAGAAGATGGGCTGAGCAATAAAAAAATGTTTATCTTACTATTTTTGCTTATATGGGAGACAGAATAATGGTCCCAAAGGTATCATGCCCTTATCATCAGAACTTGTGAATATGTGGCAAAGAGGCTATGCAATATAGACCTTGACATGAAGAGATTATCCTGGATTATTTGAATGGACCTAATTTAATCACAGAAGTCCTTAAAAGTGGAGAGCCTTTCTGAGAGTGACAGTGGAGGGTCAGAGGTTCAACATTGCTGACTTTGAAGATGGAGGAAGGTGGTTCCAGCCATGGAATAAAGGCAGGCTCTAGAAACTTGAAAAAAACAAGGAAACTTTTTTCCAGTAGAGTTCCGAGAAAGGGATGCAGCCCTGCTGGCACCTTGATTGTAACCTGCGGAGACACATGTTGGACCCATGTCTCCATGCGGAGACATCTGACTTACAGAACTGTAATATAATAAATTTATGTTGTTTTTAAGCCGCTAAGTTTGTGGTAATTTGTTATGGCAGCAGAGAAAATTAATGCATTGCTCATTGTGTATATTGTTAAAATGAATACACCTTCCTTTGAATTTGAATTTCACTAGATCACTGAAACTGGGGATTATCCTCTTAAATTGTTGCCAGAAAGGGGGTCATCAAAGATGATGACTTACTCAGAAGAGTTACTGTGAAAATATAAATGTCATGAGTATTTGACTCTTAAGCATATGTGGCTGTTTATTTCTGTAACGTTATCTGAATGAAGTATTCTCACTTAACATGCTGCTTACAGTACACTATTGCCTAGTTGATCAAGTACTTCTTCTCGTTCTCTTTAAAAGAATTAAATAATAATTAAATAATTAAATTATACTCACAAAACCTAAGTGGTGTCTTTCAATCTGGGTTTCAATGTCGAATGGGTATGTAACTGCTAAGTCTTCTGTCTTGGCCTTTAATTTTTATGTGCATTTGTAACGTCAGGGCCTTGAGCTAGATTTCTAATGTCAGTGTTCTGTTATTCTAAGGTCACCAAAGTTTTCTAGGTCCAAAATGAGCTGAAGCAAAATACCAGAACTGCTTGGTGCAGCACCTGTGAAGCGGCAACTCTGGTTTCCACTAAGCAGGGGCAGGGGTAAGGGGGAGCAGTGGGGAGGCCCTCTTGTGCTAACAAACCTGAGGATAGAACCCCTTTCCAAAGAAGCCTCCACTGTTAAAAAAAAAAAAGAAGAAAAGAAAAAAATCAGTTCTAGGTGTTAAGACTCTGAGAAGGAAAGTAAACCTACACTCAGAGAATATTTTAGTGGCAGCCAGCATCTATGAATGGTTGAATGTAATTACGTGTGGGGGATCCCTGGATGGCACAGCGGTTTGGCGCTTGCCTTTGGCCCAGGGCGTGATCCTGGAGACCCGGGATCAAATCCCACATCAGGCTCCCGATGTATGGAGCCTGCTTCTCCCTCTGCCTATGTCTCTGCCTCTCTCTCTCTCTCTCTCTCTCTCTCTGTGACTATCATAAATAAATAAAAATTTAAAAAAAATTACGTGTGCCTCCTGCGTGCCAAATCATCACACTTCACATAGAAAGAGCACTCACATTAAATAAAATGAGCACATTGTTTGATTATCTGACTCCCAGGTGGCTTAAATATATTGAGTTTCTAAGACCCTGCCTTTTTAAATGCTATTTCCTTCCCTTTGATCATATAGAATTATGGTGGTTGCTTTTTCTATGGAGAAAATAAGCCACGTGGTTTAATATCAGGCAACCGGAAGGGTTTTTTGTTTTGTTTTGTTTTGTTTTGTTTTGTTTTGTTTTAGGGAAAACCACTATATACTGGTTTTAAGATTCTAATCTTAACTGTTCTATTGAATAGATCAAGAAATAGTATACGAATAGTCTTTACAAAAAGATTACTTGCTGGCTCCAAAAGTTTGGAAATTAGCCTAAAAAGTCAGGTGGTGTGGGAAAAAAAAGATACAGGTTCTCTTTGCAGGCTGAGTTATGTGTTTCTGGGCACAAGAGAAAAGCCAGATGGAGCAGAAGATTTTTCGTGTGCAAAGGAGGAGATTAGAGGGAAAATATACTGCTGAGAAGGCAAATTTATATTGTCATGAGCAGCTTCGGTATTTATTTCTGAGTTGCCTGAGGCCAACCCCATAGTACCTCAGAACAAGTGCTATTTATACAAAGTTGGACCGCTTCTCTGTCCAAGAACGAGGCTCAGAATGATTTATTAACTCACTAGAACCAGATTTATGATAAGCAGTGGTGAATACTTTGTGAACATTGGAAAATACCTAAGCAGGAATAAGCTTTCACGCAAATCAAGTAGCTTCTAACAAAGCCAGATGAGATCCAGCATTGCAGAGCATCTTGGCACTGTCGTTTGCTTCAGCAGAGGAACTTTCCGTGCCTGTGAAGTGGTAATCATTGCCCAACAGGGCTTCAGCGACCAAGCACACACAGGCTGGAATAGACAGAGTGCCTACTATGTGCCAGGCTCTTCACACCATTACCTCATGTAAGTCTCCCATCATTCTTTTTTTACAGTAGATACTATCCTCGTTATATACAAAGCTCAGAGAGATTACTTTTCTCTGTATTCTTAATATAATCAGGCCCCCAAGATCAATTCCAATACTTTTGTCTATACTTTTGTCTAATTTCGTTAATAACTACTGACACCTCAAAGAAATATCAATGATTTGAGATATGTGTCTTTGGGACTGACTCCGTTATCCTGCCAAGTTGTATTCTGATACTGCCATTCACCTAGTGCCACTATCGGAATCCTAGAAAGAACCATAGGTGGCAGGAAACGCCTCCAAAAGACTAACTTGGAAAATTTATCCCCCGCCCCCAGCTAATTTGCAAATTTACATCTATGCAAAAAGGAGGAATAGTCCACCCTTGTTTGATTTTGAACTTAATAGAAACTGAGACCGACTGCGAACTAATTGGCACTTGGTAACGTCACAAGTGCCAAACCTTGGTTTTCTCTTTGGCATTTCTTTCTTCCACGAACTGTCTTTTGGCCCTCCACATGTCTTAAGTACCTGGCACTTTCTTGGCTTTTAAAGTTTCGTTTCACTGAATTGTCAACTAATCCCTGCAGAGGAGGTAGTCAATAAAACTCCTGGGTGTGTTTGTTTTCCTCTCTGAGGGTTTTATGTTGGTGTTGTGAGTATTCGAAAGCCTTTAAGTGCGAACCAATGGAATTTAGTCATAAGGACTAGATAGATTCCTAGATACAGGAGTTGTTCTGAGTTGCAGAAGTAGGTTTGTCCACCACCATTCACATGGCTCCATAAAGGCCCCACCCACTTGAAGTCCATCTATGAATGTCTCCCTTGTGAAAGCAGTGTATTATTTTTTGGAGAAGCATCTGGTAGTTAGATACTAATGACTTTTACTTGACAGTAATGGCTATTGGGTTTGCTTTGATGGCCAGAACTTACAGAGGAAATATACTTCACTGCACACTGGCATAGGCACTTTGCCCACCTCCAGTCAATGTCCGTAATGTTTCTTCATTATGTTAGCCTCCCTCCCCAGAGACAAGAGAAAGAAAAGCTTTTAACATAGAGAAATACTTGCTCATTATAATTTTGTTCCAGGAGAAATCTATATTTTGTACTTCTACGTAGGTCCATTGCTAGAATTATTGCAAGCCCAGGTATTTCTTCTCATATGTTGTGCAAAGGACCTTTATAAACTCAAGTATTTTTAGATACTAATCTGAATCAGAGTTGGATGAAACTCTGGATGGAACTTGCCTTCCCCATCAAGATCAAAAGTTCTGTTTATTAATTGGTGCCAATTATCAAGCACAGTGCCTACTGTGTACCAGATACTACATTAGGTGGTCTACATATGTTTAGGGAAATAATAGAATATTTAAGAGCTCTTCTTGGGACTAAAGAGTTCAAATTCTGGCTGCACTTCTGATAAATGGTGTAACCTCACAAAATTCACCTAATCTCTCTGTGCCTTAATAGTAGACACCTCTTTGAAGTATTAAATGACTTAATCCAGGTAAAGTACTTATAGATATCTCTGATAATTGGTAATAGCTCAATCAGCGTTTTTCTAATTCTTCCAATGATCTACCTGCAAGGTGGGTGTATTATTATCCCCACTTTAAGGAAGCTAAGACTCCAAAGTTAGAGAACATATCAAAAGTCACACAGATACTAACTGGTGGCACACTGGTTTTAAATTTCTTTTTTTTTTTTTTTTATTTATGATAGTCACACACACACAGAAAGAGAGGCAGAGGCATAGGCAGAGGGAGAAGCAGGCTCCATGCACCGGGAGCCCGACGTGGGATTCGATCCCGGGTTTCTAGGATCGTGCCCTGGGCCAAAGGCAGGCGCTAAACCGCTGCACCACCCAGGGATCCCTGGCACACTGGTTTTAAACTAAGGCCTGTCAGACCCCACAACTCGAGACTTCTCAGCATAGATGTTGCATTATTTTTCTGTTTTCTCAGTTTGTGTCTTTTGAGTCTGTAAAAGAGGGCCTGGTTTCTGACACACTGCTGAACAGATCAGTCATTTTTTACCCACAACATTTATCACCTAAATACCTGAAAATGAAGTAGCCGAGCCAAGGAATGGGTTTATGGAAAATTTAGTCTATGATGTTAGGAAATTTCATGACTGTATATTAAGGGAAAGATCTTAAATAACAAGTCTTTACGACAAATGAGTGTGACTCTAATCCCCTGGAGAAGGAAATCCCAAATTGGGCAGGGGTCAAAACAATCTAATATTTTTCTGGACAACAATCCTGCCTCTCTCTGGGAGGGATCACCACCCTCTCTGCATCTGAGAAGATGCAACACATTTATCTTATGGCTGGAAGGGTAGTCACGAGAGCACTTACAACTATTCTACTGAATTGTGTAATACGCCCACTTATGGACAGGGTCCTCTTCAATAGGTGAGGATATAATGCTGAATCTGAAAGCATTACTGGAAGAACTCCAAGTTGACAACATCTGCTAGCAGGAAATCACAGGGAAGACTAAAATCCTCAAAAGATGATTCTTCCTCTTCTACTTCACTGTTACTGTCCTCAAATGGTCACCTGGAAACTTCTAGGTTCTGCCACTCCCCCCAATCCCAGGTAGTCTCTTCCCCATACATAAGTCCAATTACTGTTTCTGAGCTAGATCTTCAGTTTAGATCTTTCTCTCATGCTCCAGGTCATATTGGCCACTCACCACTGAATTGCCTCCACTTGGGACATCCCATAGATACTTCAAAATCAATTAGTTTAAAACTGAGCTCATTATCTCCACTCTTCTCCATTACTCCCTCTTTTACAATCCACATTTGTTTCCCACACTGTGTCTATAATCTCTTCTCCACACTACAGCCAGAGGGGTCTCTCTAAAATGCAAATCTGATCATATCACTCTCCTATTTAAAAATTTTCAAAGTTGAGGCACCTAGGTGGCTCAGTGGTTGGGCTCAGGTCGTTATCCTGGGGTCCTGGGATCAAGTCCTGCATCAGGCTCCCCTCTGCCTGTGTCTCTGTCTCTCTGTGTCTCTCATGAATAAATAATCTTTTAAAAATAAAAATTTTCAAAGCTCCTCTGCATCTTGAAGAGAAAGCCTGAGTTCCTTAACATGAGTTATAAAGCCCTTTTGATCCGACACCCTGCTCCTCCTAATCTCTCCAGCCTTCTTTTTTGTTATTTACCTCCTCAAACCTTCTCTCCTGCCTCCCACCACATATACTTTAGATTCTGACCATACCTTGCAGTTCCTGGCATGTGTTCCATTCACTTGGCCTCTGGGCCTTTGCTCAGGCTGCTCCATCTCCCTGAGGCCCCGTCTCTACCAACCATGACCCTTTCCCTTAGAGAATGTCTGCTTATATTGCAGAGGTCTCAGTTTAGATATCCCTACTTCTGGAAGACCTCTTTGCCTGATGGCCCATGTTTTTCTAAATACCTCTCTCAGGTGCTCCAGCATGCTCTTTGCCCATGTATTTGAAAGTTTAATTATTGGTCTTCTCCACTAGACTGTAAGTTCCCTAAGAGCAGTTTAGTTAGTTTGCTCAGTATGGCATTCCCAATGCCTAGGATCTGAATGAATGGAGGCTGCCAAGAAGTACACAGAAGTTGGAGACCCTCTTCCTAAGGTTAAAAGCATAGATATGTATGTGTCAGTATATATTATAGATCAAGTATCCCCTAGCATTTTTGGGTGCTACTTGCTGCTATCATGGGTGATACCAATAGAAGTGAGAAGACATTTGGTACATTTCTGTAGAAGAAGAAAAAGCTGCTAATGTCCAGGGAACTCTGGGGATGCTTTTTCTTTGAGCTTGGACCTTATTGCTCTCCTGACTATCCAGTGGTGAGCATATCCACCCCACACAGGGCTGAGAAGGTCCTTAACCTTTGCAGCGTGAGGTGAGGAATTTGTCCTTCATTTTCAGTGAGGAAGCAAAATCCTTTGAACATTACCATTTCGTCTTCAATGTAAATAATTTCCTATGTTTTGTTATCCCTCAGGGCAGATTTTGACAAGAGGAAGGAAATGGCAGGAAACACTGGGCGGCAGCAGGAGACCCTTGGACTAACCGGACCTGTTCAGATAGGTGTTGGTTCCTCAGCTGAGAACTCCCAGAGATAATCTAACATATGCCTCAGGTCCACGGGGTAGATCTGCATCGCAGAGTCCGTGATGTTCAAACATCCTCCTGTATTTGTGGGAGACAAGCCTGACACTTCCCAAAGGATTAAGTGTTGGTGTTTGATACAGAATAAAGTGCCGTGTATATTGAGCTTCTCTAGGGATAGTGTTTGTCCTTGTCATCTTTTTGGATCTATGGCAAAATATATGCAGAGGGAGGAAGGCCCAGAGCAGAGGTGAATTTGTGGTGAAATGACAGCACTTCAGTGCCAGGACCACTCACTTACTGAGCCCTAGCCACATGTTTACAAGGTTGATGTAAAATTTGCAGAAGTAAGACATTTTAATTACAATAAGACCATCATTTAATTACAATAAGACCACTCACTTACTGAGCCCTAGCCACATGTTTACAAGGTTGATGTAAAATTTGCAGAAGTAAGACATTTTAATTACAATAAGACCATCAATTAAGACCACTGTCTCCACTCCCCCTTCTGTTGATGTCAGGTACCCCTGGAGTGGCTATGGCCATCTTTGCATCCAGCAAAAGAGAATATGTCTTGGGGGTATGTTTGGGTTAGAGGGATATGCTTCTGTTGTTCACAGTCACTTCTGTATGGAGGTAAAATAGCAGCTGTCCTGAGGTATCTGTGGATTTCCAGAATATTCCTACAGATTTCGGTGCCAATTCATCAGGATAGAACATTAGCAATAAATCAAACCTGTTTAAGCTTTAGACCCTGCAATCTGGGTCAACCTGGATCCACCTTCTCTCTAGGCCCTCTAGAGCCTATGCAAACCTGTGAACACCCCAACTTGGGATTCCAAGCAAGAACACTGACAAGATCCTTTGATTCCCCTCCTACCCTCTGGCATTACATTCAGTTCTACATGGTACTATCATGTCACCACCAATGAGAGAGGGCCATTTTGCAAAGCCTTTGGCTTGATCCTACACTATTATTTGAACTACAATTTAGAGCATTTTTGCTTACAAGGAAAAAAAACCTATAGAGTAGGAAATGGGTGTGAGTGAGATGACATGGCTCTTTGTCGTATGAATTCTTAATTTAATCCTACAACCACTAATTCGGTTCTTAACAAAGAGTTGTTCTTTCAGCCTAGTAATATATTGGCTATGGGGGTGGTTTTTTAAAATACATTTTATACTGGATACAAAAATATTATTGTAATGTAAAAACAATAAATTCTTATGCAGAAAACAAAATTCTTCAAAATCCAATCACTGCTAAGTCTGTTGTAAATGCCTACTTTTTTTGCACATTATATGGTATGCATATTCTGTTTAACGTATTTCTAAACATTTTTTGACACAGTGGGATCATATCCATATTGCTTTGCAACTTGCTTTTTTCACCTACCAGTGTATCTTAGATATCTTTTTGCGTTATTTTTAAGGGTTGAAGAGCATTTTTATCTAGTTATATCATTAATTTCATCAGTCACTTCCTAATATTTAGGTTTTTAGGGTTTTTTATTTTGTTTTTTACTACAACAAATGGTGCTGTAATAAGCATCCTTGGTCATTTATCTTTACACATTTTGGAAGGTGTTTTATTTTCTGTAATATAAATTTCTTTCTTTTTTTGTAATATTAATTTCTAATAGTAAAATTCCAGGGTCAAAGAATAAATACATTTTAAAATGTTAATAGATGTTTCCAAATTGCTCTTTTACTCTCTGTACCAATTCATAGACTCACCAGAAATTCTCAACAGCCTTGTCAATCACTAATTTTTGGTGATCTTAAAATGGTACCTAAGGGTTCCTTTAATTTGTATTTAATAGGTTGGATGTTTTCTTATCTTCATTTACTATTGTATTCTTCTATGACTTGCCTATTCATTATTATTATTTTCTTATTCACTTATAAGAGTTATTTAGGATTACCTGAGATACTAGCCCTTCATCTTAGTATGACACTTTGTTGCCAAGGACACCTGTTATTGCATTTTATTTTATTTATTTTTTATTTTTTAATAATAAATTTTTTATTGGTGTTCAATTTGCCAACATACAGAATAACACCCAGTGCTCATCCCGTCAAGTGCCCCCCTCAGTGCCCTCACCCATTCACCCCCACCCCCTCTCTCCTCCCCTTCCACCACCCCTAGTTCGTTTCCCAGAGTTAGGAGTCTTCATGTTCTGTCTCCCTTGCTGATATTTCCTACCCATTTCTTCTCCCTTCCCTTCTATTCCCTTTCACTATTATTTATATTCCCCAAATGATATTGCATTTTAAACCCTTAAATTCTTATATGAAAATCATTTGCAGTATAGTCAGGATGCTGTATGTAAATTAATAAGAACAAATGGAGAGGTTTCATATAACTAAAAATTTGGGTGCACAGTGGTCAAAAATTTATTTGGAAGGTAAGTTTGTACTTTATTAGTTTGTACTTTATTATTAGGGGAGAAGTTGTCATTTTTCCCTAAACCAAGGCAAGAGACTAAGTCTGAAATAGGGATCCTCTTGCCAGGTTACAAAAAGCTCTGTGATTAAAAATTATCTCTGTTCTAGCAGATAGTGTATGCACAAATGGCTTATTTTTATTTTTAATGATTTTACTACCCAATACCAGGCTCTCCATCTGACATTTATATCTAGAAAAGTTAGGAATATTTTAATTTTGTAGGAAACTAATTTGAATTTGGCACCTAGATTGAATTATGTTGGATGTTTTTCATAGAAACTGGTGCATTCTCTTATTTTGCATGGTTAGCTCTTACTTGCTCATAGTTCAGCTACATACTGGGTACAAATGAATCAATACTTTGATAGGCAGTAGTTAGACTTGCTATAAATACTAGGATTATCAGAAGACAAAAAATGCTGGATCAGAAGTTGCAGTGTGACAGCCTGCTAATTGTATCTGCCCAACAGATCTAGTAAGTATTTTGAACCGGTTGCTAATGCTTATAAATGGTTTCATATAAAACTTGATTTCTAGTTTCTCTTGAAAAATGAAACATGGGCACTAATGGATTATATACATATTAATAGTGAACTAGAACTACGTGGTGGCTATTCTTTGATAGGCAGGGTAAGTGGTCTCCTGTTTGCCACAGTTCCTGCACTACTTTTATGACCCTCTTTGCTTATTTATGTACATTTTATAGACACTATTCTTTTTTATTTATAGGCAAGTAAAAATATAAAAAGCCATGTCTTTTTCATTGATACATTAATGAAGACATCATAAACTCCTTTGCTTTATTGGGTTTTCTGGCACATTCATCGCCTTAAAAATGTGGTAAGAAATACAGAGACATAAGAAGCAGTAAACATCCCAGAGATAGTAACTTCTTCCCAGCTTTTACCAACAAACCACTATTTTGGTTGGTGAAAAAGATGACTGAAAAGTTTTATACTTCCTGGAGTTCCACTATCTTACGCTGTAATTTCTTTAGGTCTTTTTGTACTTTATATTTCTCTAAATCCATCTTTGTTTTCTGTATTTGTTGGAGGGAGTTGAGAGAGTCGTGAATTGATTTAAATCCTGGAAGAGAATATGAGAAGAGATATGCTTAAATTAAACAGTGCTTTGGAATTCTTTTTTTAAACAAAAGTTGCTAATCAGCAGTCTCGCCATAATTGATCATCATTTAATTAAAAGCATATTAAATTCCAGTAAGACCAGTCTAAAAATGTACAATAATCCATTTCTTATATGTCATAAAGATGCATTAATGATAGTGTTTCAGCTTGTATCTGGCTTCATTGTGAAAATTTAATTCAGTTCCTCTGCCCCTTGCCCAAATATATTGCATAACAAAATAATTCTATATTTCAAGAAAGATATTAAAATATTTTCTTCTCCCTGTGTATTTTGATAAGAAATTTGGATGATTTTTTTTAAAGTTCTTGTTACCAACATGAAGATAAAGAACACAAGTGAGATTTTAAAACTTCTCAGAAACTAACCTGTTGAGGGACCTCTGGAGTGGCCACCAGCTGTTCCCCCTGCACCCACCCCCTAGCACTTTGTCTCTCTCTTATGCAAGTCTAGTCGCTCATGACCAGGACCTACCAGACAGTCCATTAGGGTACAGTCCATTTCTTATTCATTGGGCCTTTCACATAGTCATTCCCCAATACATTTTTATTAAAGGCATAAAGGAGCACACCATTAATTTAGAATTCTCCTTTGCTAGAACTCCAGGTTAGTAAAATAAAGAAACATTGATTGTTAAGTTCTTCACTCATCCTGAATGAATATAATTATACCTCTGGTCCTAAGGTAGAAAGCAGAGCCCTAAAAGAAGGGTCAGTTAAGTTTTGGATATGATTCCTGGCCAGATAATTCATTATTTTGATTTGGCAGTGAGATAGGGGGATAGGGGCAGTATGGGTCAGATTTCCAAGCAGCAAATTTTACTTACATGCTAGGAACATCTGGCAAAATGAGGGCATAATATCTTTCCAAGACACCTTCAACTCACCTCTGTACAGGACAAAAATTTGGAAGAATTTACATCAATTTTTAAAACTAGAAGACAGAAAATGAGTCTTTCTTTAAAAAGGAACCTCTGGTTCCTGGTAATTCCCTCAGGATTGTGACTTGAGGCAGATGGTTGCTCCACAGCACCTATCCCATGTCCTTCCCTTTGACAAATTAGATGAGCCTTTCAAATTAATCCCCTTTGATGTAAGCTCAGCTTGACACTGCTGCCATTAGCCTCCTTAAGAAGAAAAGCAGTCATTATACTGGACTCTGTTAATTCATCTCTCTTTCTCACTTCTAAAGGTCAGGTCTCCAGTCTGACATCTGTCCAGGCTCATTACCTGCAGTTCAATAAGGGACATTTGATTTCAGGTCCTAATTTCATGATACACCACAAGTCAAGTCTTGATTGCAAAGACTTTGCAAGTATAACAATGATTCTATGATCTTAGTTAAAAAAAAAAAAAAAAAAATCTCACAGGGTTGGTCAGCTTGTGACATTGCCAGGTCCAAATGAAGAATGTGAACTTGTTTACTCACCTTCCAATGGTATGCTAACATTTTGTGGGATATTTAGAAAAGTCAGATGAAATACAAAAGGATATCGATAATGACAAGACTGATCCATGGTCATGAGCTCAAAGTAGACAACCCTGAGGGATTGGATAAGCAAGGACTGGTGTTCTTAATCAAAGGTGTCTGCTCACCTGATTGATATTCATTCTGCATTTTCTCTAATTCACCCCAAATGTGCTTTTCCAATTGGAGCATCTTTTTGGACAGTTTATTTTCTATATGCTTTACTTTGCTTAGTTCTGCTTCCTGTTTCTCTGTGTTAATGAAATTCTCTAATTTGCTTGAAAGCTGCAATAGTTTTTCTTTCATTTTGTTTTCGGACTTTTCCTATAAAATAAGATATCATGTGATAAAACTCTGCAGAAAACAAAACTTATGAGGATTTGTTTCTCAGCTTAGAGAATGTTTTTAACAAGTTTGCTTTTCCATGTTAAACATGAAAAATCCCACCAAGTTCCCTTGTATCTAAAACCGTGTTCACAAAGATAAGAGTTCATCTCTGTTTGGCCTTGTTTGTAGTTTCTAGAATTCTGCATGTGATAGGGGAAAGAAAGGGCTGTGGTCTTGCTGAAATGCCTTGAGGATTTGGAATTATAGTCTAGTGTTTAAAGAAGTATGGCGAAGGGAACGCCTGGGTGGCTTGGCGGTTTACTGCCTGCTTTCGGCTCAGGGCGTGATCCTGGGGTCTTGGGATCGAGTCCCATGTCTGGCTCCCTGCATGGAGCCTGCTTCTCCCTCTGCCTGTGTCTCTGCCTCTCTCTCTGTGTGTCTCTCGTGAATACATAAGATCTTTAAAAAAAAATTAAAAAAAAAAAGCGTGGCCAAGGAAGGCATTTTAGTTACTGCTTGACCTAAGGTCCTTGGACATGCTCCTGTTAGGGTGTCCATATTCCCTTAAGCTTCATATCTCCACGTGGACACAGTTCAACTAGAATAGTGATTCTCAACTCCTGTTGCCTATTAGTATCACCTGGACCATCACATCATCCTCCTAATACTGTGATTTAATTGGTCTACAATGGAACTCAGGAATTATCTAGTTTAAAAACTCTCCAAGTGATTCTAATTGCAACAAGGTGGGGACTCATGTGGTCCAGGTTCATTAGCTTCTCTGTGCTTTCTTACCTCCCACAGGGAATTTGCAAGCAGGAACCAGGTGAGACTGACTTAGCCCCTGTGGTTCTCCTGTCTTTGGCCCTGCCTGCCTCAGGGAGATGGAGTCCAGCCTCTCTCTTACTTGTGGTAGGAAGTTTCTGCCTGTAGGTGACCCTGTGGTCACCTGGTGCTGCCAAGAACTGGTGGATGAATCTATCTAAATCCAGGAGGACTAGCAGGCCCTCCTGGCTGCACACCTGACCACATGGACTTGAAAAATCTTATCAGTGATAAAGGTATAATGGTTATCTCCATCTCTTGTACTCTTATCTCTGTCAGCTGCCCAAAGCCCGTCTACCGAAGTTCCAGAAACATCTTATTTGGATCCTTGGCAAGGCTGGAAGCCACTGGTGACACAGATGGCTCTGTGCTGCTCTCCTGTTGGGGCTAGCAGCTGGGCCAGCAGAGATGGCTGGAGTGGAAGGGCATCTGTAGTGTACAGACTCCTCCTCCATCCTGTAGTCTTGCCTCAAAGCTGAAGGGTTCTCTACAAGGTTGGATCTGGAAAAGGAGTTTTGGAAACCTTTGGCCTACTAATGGATCTTTGGAGAGGTAAACTGACTTGTCTATGGCCAAAGTTTTTAGGCTTTATTGCACCCAAGCATCACCCAAGGAGCTTGCCTGGAAGCACAGATCCCCAGGGGAGGCCTCAAGGGGTCTGATGCTGCTCTGAGTTGGGACCAGGAATCCATTTAAAAACAAAACAAAACAAACACCTCCTCTCTTTTGGTTATTCTATGATGGATTCGTGGAGCTGGAGAGTAGCACACGGGACCAAAAAGCAGGCCTCTGGATTCCTATGCCGGTGCAAAAAAGGTAAGTTACTGACACAGTGAAGTTACTGTGATGTCAGAATGAAACTTTCAAGACCTTTACTCACTACTAACATCCAGACCTTTACTTACTACTGACACTACTCGCTACTAACATCCAGACGACTATGCAGCTGTTTACTTCATGAATAACAGATCTCCTTACCAGTTTCTCCTGGAGGAGCTTCAGACATTGATTTATGTGGCCAAGGTGGTCTTTTTCATAGTTGATGAACTGGTTTTTTGTCCATTTTTGATGGTTCTCAATTTCCTCACATAGATTATTTGAAAGTGAATTAAATCTAAGGGGAAAAATATTTCAACTTTAATAGGTAATTTTGAACATAAAACCAAAATTTAGTATTGAAAAACTCAGCAGTTTTTTTCAGATGATAAGGCTCAAGATGCCTAGCACGTTCTTATGAGTTGACATGGGAGGTGGGGGTGAGGGAGCACATTCTGGTCCCTGCCCTGAGCTTGCATTCAATTCAGCTGCTCATAACACCCCTCCTCAAACTTTAAAATACACATATACACAATGACAGACACACAGAAACACGTGTATCATCCATGCATATTTCCTCTTAGGGCCCAGGATGCCTTGTGTGGGTGGAAGAAACACTGGTAACTCACTTGGGATGGGGATATCTGTGATGGGGGTCAGCAAACTCTTTCTATAAAGGGTCAGATAGTAAATATTTCAGGCTTTGTGAGCCATATGGCCTCTGTTGCAACCACTTGGTTGTACAATGACTCAATGCTGTCATTGCAGTGGGAAAGCAGCTATGTATGATATAAATAACATGGCTTGTTTATAAACAAATAATGAACACGGTTGTGGTCTAATCTTTTATACACACTCAAATTTAAATGGCATATAATCACATGTCATAAGACATTTTTTTAGTTTAAAAATAGTGGAAAGTGTGCAAATCATTCTTAGTAGTGGCAGATTTGGCGAAGGGTGGCAGTTTGGGGTCACTATCCCAAGACCACAAGACCCCAAGGGTCACTATCAGGCTGGGGGAGGAGATGGGCCAGAGAAAAGTCACACATAGGGAGTGGGGAAGGGAGTTGGAAGAGAGCCCAACAGGACTTTAGGAAAGCAGAGTGTCCATGGGAGACAGTCCTTGGTTGTCTTTTCTGTCTCGGGTGAAACTTCAGTCAAGGCGCCATTGCTTCCAGTGGGGCTCTGTTTGTGGATTCTTTGAGGGGTGGGGTGCAAGGAGGGCTTAAAGAGCTGTTGAGTGACTCACGTGGGGGCAGAAACGGTTGCAGTTGGCTAAGGTGCCAGGAGCAACTTCTGGCATCAAAGCGATGCACCACAGGAATATTAAATAACAGAGAATGAAGGTTTTTTGAAAATGGAAGTGGAGGTTATTACAAAGAGTAAAGGATTGGAATCATATTATCATCAATTTGAAAAGTCACTGTAGAGTGGCTGAGTAGAAAGGAGCATCCGCAGCTAGCAGCCCTGAGAAATACGGGTCTGAGCAGAGGTGGGGTGAGGGCGGCTGCTGAGTGGTCTCTGTACGTTTTCTGCACGTGACTTGCTTGTAGTAAGATGTCAATTTCCAATTCCCTTTTAGAAGAGGCGGTGTACTAGGCAGGTGCAACGCATGTTGTTTGTTATTGAAAATACTCAGATTACCTTATAAAAAGTGGGTGGCTTGACATAATCATCGCTGTAATGTTTTCAGGACAAATTATATGCAGATAATTTCATTTGTGCTATTTATCATTGGAAACTGCTTAAGACATGCTGGACATATATTGTATGTATATGCCTCTTTAGCTTCCCTGAAAAAGTATTCGAACTAATATTTGGAAAAGACAGGTTATATGAGGCCATTTCCATTTTTATTTAGACCAATGGACATTAAACAATATAGAGACATTTTTGGTTGTCACACATTGGAGGTGTTGGTGACAGGTAGAAGGTAGAGGCCAGAAATACTGCTAAACATCCTACAATGCACAGGACAGCCTTATAAGTAAGAATTATCTAGCCCAAATGCCAATAATGCCCATGTTGAGAAACCAGGATTTAGATGGTGAAATCAAGGAATGGGAAAAGTTAATTTTCCAGTAGTTATATTAGTTGTAGAATAATAGCTGAATTCTGATCTTCATCTCTGTGACTTATCACGTTTTTTTAATATGGAGAGAGATTTTTCACATAGAAAGCATACCTTGATTCAGGTGACTACTTTAACTCTTCATTAAGAGCCTACCTTTGGCCACTCTGCCTGTTCTTAATATAACCACAATTTCCAGACACCTGTGCTCTAGCTAACAGCTGATGAATCTCAGACAAATACATTCCCAACTGATACATGGACAGCCTCATTTTAGCCAAATGTTTCTTATGTCTGGAACACTCTTCCTTAGGATACACAACGGCCCCTGCCCTCATTTCATTCAGATTTCTATTCAAGCACCACTTAACCACCTTAACAGAGGACTTTTTTTAAAAAACCACTCTTAAAAAACCAAAAGGTTTTATTTTCCCCATCACACTCTCCCTATTCCTTTACTTTATTTTTCTCCAAAATGGTTATCACCATGTGATATATATATAATTGGGGTGCTGTCTGCTGCACTAGAACCTAAGCTCCACCAAAGTATTTTGCTTGGCTCACAGTGGTAAATAATGGCTGGAATATAGAAAGTGCGCAATGAATAGTTGAATAAATGGATAAATGATTCATTCTTACTCATTCAATACCTTTTACTAGGGCTGTTCACAAATAACAAATCATACACTTGCCGAGCTATTTAGAAATCTGATCTTCAGTGTTCATTTTCCCTTTCCTATCTCTGGTGGAAATATATTAATTAACAGTGATGGTTAAGAGGGACAGTAAATCCCCAGACAATCAAGAGCTAGCTTTGCAGTTGGGAATCCAGCCTTCAATGTTCACCTTTACTGTGTGTGTAGATAAGAGCATTTACTCTCATTACTGATACAATATTAACATCCCTCTGAACACCAGGGAACCATTAAATGTGCCCAAGTAATATCTTAGAAGCACATATCAGTAATTAGAATTCTGAAATTAAAATAAAGTCATAATGAGTTACTACATATGATCATTTTACTCCAAGGTTTTGCATGCAATTGGAGACTCACTTTACTGGTAGCCCCCAAAAGTCAGACTCTGGGTAGTTTATGAAAATATAAAATAATTTTATATTTTAAAAGCATTTTTTGGGGATCCCTGGGTGGCTCAGCAGTTTGGCGCCTGCTTTTGGCCCAGGGCGTGATCCTGGAGACCTGGGATCAAGTCCCACATCAGGCTCCCGGCATGGAGCCTGGTTCTCCCTCCTCCCGTGTCTGTACCCCCCCCCCCCCTCTCTCTCATAAATAAATAAATAAATTAAATAAATAAATAAATCTTTAAAAGCATTTTTTAAAAAGCATTCTCCTGGAAAGATAAAAAGGATAAGCTAAAATAAAAGTTTATATAAATCTTTTTTTCCTTAGGCTTTCCCCTAACACAATGGATGTGATTTTCCAGGAAAGAATTACTTTTCTATGAATTATAGAATCTACAGTTAAAAAATCTCAACAAGAGGAATTTATCTTGGATGATATTCACATTTTAGCTCCCAAATCCTCTATTCCAATGGTTATGGTAGTATTTCTATCAGGTATAGGTAGATAGGGATAGTGAGGGAGGGAGGAGGGAAAGAGGTAGATGCATGGATGGATAGGGTTTTTTTTTCCTTTTCTAAAAACACAAAAGTCATACTTTTAAATTATAGCCAGAGACCTCACTAGGATAATGTGAGATACAGTTTTTATAAAAATTTTATAAATTTTATATTGATAGGATCAAGTTAATATTCATGCCAAGGGCAATAATAAGGAAGAAAATTACAAAGGGTAAAATAAAATCTAATGGGGACCTATAGGCATAGCAGATGGCTGTGGTGAGTGTGAATGGTGAGGGAGAGTGTGGGGCTTGCAACAATCATCCTAGTGACCACTGTGGTTATAGTAGACATACATGAATGAGGATATAGCCCCATTCTGGCCCCTACCCCCTTTTTTTTAACCAGTTCACTTCTGTCTTAAAGTCATTGTCTTGCATTCAATAAATGATTGAACTTTTCTGGAGTGTATGAAAAGTTTGAATTCTTGGACACTCTTTTAACAGGCTGTCAAGAATTCAGATAGTGGCTTCAACAAAGTCAGTCTTTGGAGACTGAATCTAAGATTTTTAAGTTTCATGTTAGAGGAAAGAAATTAATTCCAAGAAACATTTTTTTCCTACTAAATTTATACCTAAACTAAGTTCTTCATGTCTTGTGGTTTCTAGTGACGCTGATAAAGAGCAACTCCAACTCCATTCTGCTAGGAAGCCTCTTATCATTCCATATTGTACTTGAGCTTAAATCCCAACACCTTCAGAGCCTCATACCTTCATAGTTTCAAGCAGATGTGATGTCCATTCCCTGAATTTCTGTAGCACAATTAGTTTATCAATGGTTAGAATTGTTAGATGGAGGTGTCATAGATCTATAACATAATCTGAGACTTGGAGTCAGACACTTTCTAACTCTGTGACTTTGGGCAAATTATTTAGTTTCCCTGACTGTGCTTCCTCATCACTAAAATGGGGATAAGACCCACCCTGCAGAGCTGAATGCACCTGAATATCTCGATCACTCAGTGATTATATATTTATCAATAACAATTAGTATATTTTTTATATCTGCCTACTGATATACCTCATTTAACATTGTCTTGTTACTTTACCTATGTTTAGCTTTTTACCTATTTATGTATTTTTCCTGCTAACTATATGTGGCTATGATTTTGTCTTTGAATATCCCAAAACACAACTTAAACATTCTTGGTTCTCAAAATATTCATTCATTGATTTATTCATTGGCTTCTATTTATGTCTGAATGTGCTGGGTGCTGAGAACACAAAGATGGATGAGACACATCTTTGACTTGAATAGTTTGTAACTTAATACTGTGGGGAGATTTTCAAAGCTGTGTGGGGAGATGTGAATCTGTGCATTTGCTTCGTTGATTGAATAATTTTTCTTTTCTTATAAATCACTGTCAATTAAACTTTGTCAGCAGCAAGAACTATCTAGGGAGTGACTAGTAGGTACTTCCCCAGCCAAACCCTTGCTAAAAAACAGGCATATTTTATGATGGCTAAGACTCTTAGTCTATAGGCACTAAGTTGTTGGCTTAGGACATTACTTAGCTGAACATCTGACTAAGACACTTCTGGAAAAAGGAGGCTAAATGCACTGGTTCAGAAGAAAGAATGTGTGTATCTCCTTTGTCAATTCAAGTCATCAGTGCCAAAAGCCTGGGAATTCACTAAAAAAAACACAGATAGTTTTTGGGCTTTTAAGTTCTATATAGGATATATGTTTAATTGATCATTAAACTTGAAATTGTTAAAGTTTATAAATAGTAAAATTGTTCAGTTAAACACACTTTTGAATGTTATTAAAATAATTTTAATTCCTTTATTCAGAGAAAGTTGTTTCTTTAAAAAAAAAAAAAAGAAGCAAATACTATACCCCATTCACTTTAATTTGAAATATGCTCTGAATGGGAAAGAAAAAAAGAAAGCCCTATTCACCTTACATCCTCTTTGAGGAAAATATATTTGCAATACATACCTCAAAGTGTTAATATCCCTAATGTGAAAGAAGCCTACAAATTGATAAGAAAATGATGAAAATCATGATACAAAATTTGACAAATGATAAGACTGGGCAATTCACAGAAAAGGAAATTCATTGGTGAAGGGAAAGCAAATGAAAACGAGATGCAATCTTCATCCTTTAATTGGAAAATATTTATTAAAAAATCCAGTGTTGGTAAGAATGTAGAGAAAGGTGTCCTCATATATTGCTGGTGGAAGTATTGAATTAATTATAGAATATCTGTAAGTTTAAATATTATGCAACTATTAAAAATAATGTTAGGATAGTATTCACCAATCTAGAGAGATAACTAAGATTATTGTAAAAAAGCAAATTTTTGAGTAATGTGAATAGGATGTATTCTTAAAAGCCATGCTCTATCTATACATCTAATGTATCTTATATAACATATATAAACATCCTTTTTCTGTTAGATGTTTATATTAACAAGGAGGAAAGTAGGGAAGGACATAGCCTTGATGTTACCATGGGTTACATTAGGAAGTTGAAATGAAGACCTTTTTTCCATCTTTGTTTAATTTTGTTACTTTTTAATTAAAAAAATTGATGAGGATTTAAATAAAGAGTCAGTTGTGTATTTAAATGAATTTTAGAGCTCATAGGTATTTGCCTGTGGAAATTTTTGGTTTATAATTTCAGCGTTAATTACTGTAATACTAATGAAAATGTAAGACTTTATTATTTCAAGTGAGGGAAAAAAAGGTTATTACAAAAGTGTCCAGATTGATATTTAACTATTTAGATGACTCCTCTATAAGCCAACTGGAAAAAGCACACCACGTCATCAATAAGGCAGGCATAGTTCTCGAAATTTCCTTTTCCTTAATTGGCTGTTTGTTAATATGCTTCAATCCTTTAAGCCAGTATTCCATTCCAGATTACAAATCCTCTTTCTCTCCAAGGAAAATCAGTTCTTTTTTTTTTTTAAAAATTTCTTATTGGTGTTCAATTTGTCAACATACAGAATAACACCCAGTGCTCATCCCATCAAGTGCCCATCTTAAAGTGCACTTCTAGAAACGGTCTACTTTTCTACTTCTCCTTTGGACATGTAATTTAATTCTAAACTAACAGGATTAGATCAAGCACCACATAGATATTTACTGAGCATCTTCACTGTGCTGGAATTTAAGCACCTAGACATGCTTTTTTTAGGGTGGGTATTTTCTCTTTACTCAAGACATTTACTTCTTTCAGTTTTATGGATGACTACAGTTTTTCACCAATTTCTAGGACACACCTATTTCTCAATTTAAGATCTCCGTAATCAGATTCTTGAAAATGACAGTATGCTATGGTTTAATTGTTAGCATCATGTTTTAGAGGTAAAGAAAAAAAGCTATGTCTTATAATGGGGGGCACTTAGATTTAATGAGATACTGTAAATATGGGGGAAATGGAGCAAGCAGAGTATATTCAGCATACTGGACTTGATCAAGTCATTAAGCCCAAGTGATGTGGGACAGAGAGGAAAAAGAGCAAGAGGAGAAGGGGCAGTAAGGTAGTATTGTCCAAGTGAGAATTTTCCTCTGCCTGTGCCAGAACTCTAGGAAATGGTGGTCATTTAAACAAGAAAGGAAGATTTGGGAATAGGCTAGTAATCTGAATGTGGAGTCTTGTCTCCTTTACTGTTTTCTCTGTTGCATAGGAGAAAACTCAGTGACGATGTGACACAGACCAGTCTTTAGAAAAGGAGAATGTAAAGGAGCAAGTAGGGAATCTTAGAGGAAATTTCTTTTTCTTAGAGGAAATTTTAAAAGGAAAACTTGTAAATCAAAGTTATCTTGAAAATTATTTGATAGTCTTATGGAATCAATGTTTATTCAGTGGAGTGTATCACATTGAGGCATTTTAATATATTAACTGGTGATAAGTTAAAATTACTCTATAGAAAATGTCAAGCTGTATATCAATTCACTTGCAATAAACAGTGACAAAATTAATATTCATATTTCTTTTCTAAAGGTTTTATTTAAATTCCAGTTAACATACAGTGTACTAGTAGTTTCAGATGTACAATATGGTGATTCAACACCTCCATACATCACCCGGTGCTCATCACAAGTGTCCTCCTCCATCGCCATCACCTATTTTACCCATCCCCCCACCCACTTCCCCTCATATTTCCTTTATTATGAATATTGTATAAGTTACTTTAGGGTAGAGTAGTGTCTCCATCAGTTTGTTGCTTTATGTCTTGGCCGGTTTCAAATTCCTGGGATGGGTTTTCATTTAATGCCAATACTTTCATTAGGGAAAACCTTTTGGAATGTACTTAACAGAATTAAAAAGCTTCCATTCACTTACTTGAACTCCAAAAGGTTCATTTCATGGCGATAATCTCCCTGGACCATCTTTAAATTTGAGATTTGCTCAGAACTGGAAGCCTCAATCTTTCCTAAGAGCTGCATTACCTAATGAAAGTAAAAAGGGAGCTTTTGTGTGTGTGTGAAGAAAATCACTAGCACTTACATTAATTATACACTATTCCTAAAAGAGCCAAGAAACAAACTTGAGCCTAAAGCACATTTGCATTTGAAAATGATTTTTCCTAAAGGAATCATTCAATAGTTACAGAACCATCTTCAGAGAAAGAATTATAGGGAAGTTCCATTCTGTTGTCTATTTGTCTATAATATTCTTTTTGATAATAGGCTACCTAGTGATATAACAAAAACATAATATTGATACTAGTTTACTAAATTTGTTAATTTTAATTATTTCTTCATTTTTTCCCCCAATACGGTATACCACCATATATCCTCTATTACCATTATAGGCTTAATGCACATTGGATGGCCAATGGTAAACATTCACCAAATGTTTATTGAGTAAATGTTTAGGGGGATCCCTGGGGGGCTCAGTGGTTGAGCGCCTGCCTTCGGCCCAGGGTGTGATCCTGGAGTCCCGGGATCGAGTCCCACATCGGGCTCCTTGTATGGAGCTTGCTTCTCCCTCTGCCTGTGTCTCTGCCTCCCTTTCTCTCTCTGTTTCTCCTGAATAAATAAGATCTTTAATTTACAAAAATGTTTAAACCACAATTAATTAGGCTCTGAGGAAAACACATGAGTGGTTTAAGATTAGGCCTCAGGAATTTCCAGAGAAGAGTCGGACATGAGCACAAGTGAATTCCAAGCTAAATGACTTTAGGGCATATAAAAATAGGAGAAAACAAGTTCCATTTCTGGAAGTTAGGAGTGCCTTCCACAAAGCCAGAAACATTGAGGAAGTTCCTTTAGGTAAAAGGATTGAATTGGAAAATAAAACAGAATTGCAGCATATAATCATGCCTAAACTAATCACTGTCCAGAGGAATGAAACTACATGACAGGTTTTGGCCAAACAGAATTCAACTGCTGAAACAGTCACATGGAGGACAGAGGGAAGTCAACAAAATCTAAGTTCTCAAAGAGATGAATAACAAAAGGGCTTGAATAGGTACCTGTTGGGTGGACAACCAATAGCTCATGAATGGCTATTTAAAGGAGACACACTTAAAACAGGCTATTTAGAGGAGTTACACTTCAAAGAATTGTTAACAAGTAATAGGCAAATATATCCCTGGCAAAAGCAAAGGAAAAGAAAGCTGGTAGTATAATATTGTTAGATAAAATGTTATTTGAGGCAAATTATGTTAAATGGGACAAAGATGGTCATTTTTACAGAGGAAGACTAGCATCCACAGTGAAAAGAGTTTTGAACCTTTATTTACATTATATATTGAACTAAAAAGTAACAGGTCAAATAAGTAAAATATAAACAAAGGTATAGGAAGAAATGAAAAAAATATAGTTTATTTAGTAGATTTATACACCAAACAATCTAACTTGCAAACAGCAAGAAACACTCATTCTTTCCCAGAGCCTAGTGAGCATTTGCAACGACCAAGCAGACATAAGACTATAAAGAACTCAGATTAAGGGCACATGGGTGGCTCAGTTGGTTAAATGTCAGACTCTTGATTTCAGATCAGGTCATGATCTCAGGGTTGTGAGATCAAGCCCAGTGGGCTCCCTCTCTCTCTTCCTCTGGCCCTGCCCCCCACCCCTAAAAAACAAACCAAAAATTCAGATTATTCCACAAAGCAGGAAAAGCACAGATTATGACTCTAACCACACTGAATGAAAACTAAAAATAGGAAAAGTACAAAGAAACAAAAAATTCTAACCATTTGAGTAAAGTAACCTCCTTTAATTCTGTTAATTCCAGTGTTTTACATGGAAATGTGCCTCTCAGGTCTCCTACTTAGAGGAACATCATTGGCGAAGAGCCCTTACCACTGTGTTTAAGATGTATCACCATGTGTGGGTACCATGTTCCCATTAGTTGCTCCCAGCCAGCATCTGAATAGTATTTATTTGATGAGTGACTTTGGTTCAAAAAATTTGGTGAAACTGATAGAATGGCTGGCTCAGACTTTACTCTTCTGTCTCTCCACAGGAGTCAGGCCTATTTTATAATCTGAAGGCTTTCTCCATCTCCTCCAAGAACCTCCCCATTTTCCTTCACATTTTTTTCCCTCAATTAATTTCTTCCTTAAAAAAATTAATTTACTTTAGAGAGAGAGAGAAAGAGTGGGAGGAGGGGCAGAGAGAGAAAGAATCTTCAAGCAGACTCCCCATTGAGTACAGAGACCTCTGTGGTGCTTGATCCCATGACCCATGAAATCATGACCTGAGCCAAAATCCAGAGTTGGACACCTAACCCACTGAGTCATCCAGGCAGCCCTCCCGCATCCCCCCCTTCCCCTGCCCGCACACACCCAGTTAATCTCCTGCACATCAATTCCTTTATGGAATTTGCTTCTCAAAGGATTAATACAAGTGTCAAAGAATGACTCAACTCTGCAATTACAATTTACTTAGGAAAGGATAGTAAGAACATTGTATATCAATAGGACACAGCCATATCCATAATCAGAGGTAAATTTGTGGCATTAAATGTTTCTATAATTATATAAGACAGAATAAAGCTATGTAAACCATTCATTTCACAAGGTTAAAAAGAATAACAAACCTAACCAGGGGAAAGCAGAATGAAGAAATTGACAAATTGTGATAAATGGAATTGCTCCTTTAAGAAAGAAGTGGATTGCTCTAATCCCTGGGACCTGTGGATATGATATGTTAGAGGGCCAAAGGGATTTGCAGCTCTAATTAAGGTTACAGACCTTGAAACAGGGAGATAAATCCTGTTTTTGCAATTGGGCCCAATTCAATCACATGGGCCTCTAAAAGCCAAGCACTCTCTCCCACCTAGAGTCAGAGAGATTTGAAGCATAATATGGACTTAGCCTGTTACTGGAGAGAGGCCACATGGAAAACATGAGAAAGAAAGCTGGCAGCTGGGGGACCATCAGTCTCAAACTGACAGCCAGCAAGAACCACAGTCACACAACTGCAAGAAACTGAATTTGACCAAAAACTTGAATGAGTCTGGTGGAGGACTAATTCCCAGAGCTGCCTCAAAGAAACACAGCCCTACTGATACCTCGATTTCTGTCTTGTGAGACATTAAGTAGGTGATCTGCTCTAGCTTTGACCTGTGGAAACTTATTAGATGATATACTTATGTTGCTATAAACCACTAAGTGGGTAGTAATTTGTTATGGCAGCAATAGGAAACTAATACATAAATATTAAAAATTAATAAGCAAGAAAAACAAGAAAAAATTATAGGATTGATATGTAAAGCCAAGAGGTAATTTCTTTGAGAAGGTAATAAAGTTTTTCTCAGTCTAAACATAAAATGTATAGATATTAAAATTAGGAATAAAAAAGATAGAGTAGTCATAAGTATGAGCCAAATAATAGTGAAAACATTCACAAATCTGAAAGCGGAATAATTCACAAATTAATAACTCACAAATAAAATAATTCACAAATAAAACATTCACAAATCTGAAAGCCAAATAATTATTGATTTTAATTCACCTCTCTCAATCCAAGACAAAATAGACCAAAGAATAAATAAGGATACAAAAGACCCAATCAATAAGCAATTTTTTAGGTATTGACTAAACGTTGTGCAGCCAAAATACAGAATATATTCTTTTAGAACATATGTAAAAATTTACCATACAGCCACCAAAAAACCCCTTAAAATATTCCAAAAACTGGTATATGTAACAAAAATTTCAATTATGATATAAAACTAAAAATGAATACCAGGACAACAAAAAGTCCTTAACTCAGAAAAAACAACAATCCCTCTTAAGATGTTCAGGCAAAGAAAAATACAATATGCAATTGGAGAATTTCTAGGAAATAATAATGAGAACATTATATCAACCCTAGGAGATAAGGGAAAGTAAATGAATGCTCAGGGAAAATTCATAGTAAAAAATGCTTATACCAGTAAAACAAAGGAAGATTACAAATATGGAGTTCAAAAAGTAAGAAAGTGAAGCAAAACAAACCACAGGAAAAGAAAAAAATATATACAAAAGCTTAAATTGCTAAGAACATATGGAAAGAACAAAATAGAAACAGAACTTATAAATACATAAAACGACTGGCTCATTGGAGAGCAACCAATACTGTTAAGGAAAAACTTACCCATGTAATCAAAGGGGGGAAAAACACAAATAAAATGGTGAGGGGGGGAAAACTATACAAAGAGGAAGGAATAAAAACAAAACTAGAAGTATTTTGCACAATTTTATGAAATTTAATTTCAAAATCTGGATGAAAAAGGTACTTTTTTCCAAAGAAAAATAAGTTACTAAAGCTGACCCTTGAAGAGATAGAACCTTTAAGTAGAACAATTTCCCAGAAAAAGCTGAGCAGAGATATCAAAGGTCTCTCCTTCCCATAAATCAATAGGCCCAGATGGCTTTGGAGGCAAAACTACCAAATCTTTAAAGTATAAATAATTGCAATGCTCTTTAAACTGTTTCAGAGCATAGAAAAAGAAGGGAAACTTCAAATTATTTGTATGAAGTAAGCAAAACATTGATTCTAAAATTTGAAAACGTTTGCACAGAGACTAATCTTGTTTATAAACATGGATGCAAACTTCTTAAAATAGCAAACAGTATCCAGCAGTACAACTTAAAAGAGTCATAATCAAGTGCAATTTATTTTTTTAAACAAGACTTAATAAGAAATATAGTAATACAAATAATTATGCTGGTATATTTAAGAGAAAACTCCCCTGATTATCTCAACAAATGCTGAAAAGGCATTTGACAAAATTCATAATTACTCTTTTTTTTTAATTTTTATTTATTTATGATAGTCACAGAGAGAGAGAGAGAGAGAGGCAGAGACACAGGCAGAGGGAGAAGCAGGCTCCATGCACCGGGAGCCTGATGTGGGATTCGATCCCGGGTCTCCAGGATCGCGCCCTGGGCCAAAGGTAGGCGCCAAACCGCTGCACCACCCAGGGATCCCCATAATTACTCTTGATTAAAAACAAAAACTTGATGACCACAGCTTTGTAGTACAACCTGAAATCTGGCATTGTGATGCCCCCAGCTATGGTTTTCTTTTTTAATATTCCCCTGGCTATTCAGGGTCTTTTCTCATTCCACACAAATCTTAAGATGATTTATTCCAACTCTCTGAAGAAAGTCCATGGTATTTTGATAGGGATTGCATTAAATATGTAAATTGCCCTGGGTAACATTGACATTTTCCCAATATTCTGCCAATCCATGAGCATGGAATATTTTTCCATCTCTTTGTGTCTTCCTCAATTTGTTTCAGAAGTGTTCTATAGTTTTTAGGATATAGATCCTTTACCTCTTTGGTTAGGTTTATTCCTAGGTATCTTACGCTTTTTGCGTGCAATTGTGAATGGGATTGACTCCTTAATTTCTCTTTCTTCAGTCTCATTGTTAGCACTGGGCATTTCTGTTAATGCCAGGAACAAGATCAGAATGACCACCATCCTTATGCTACTATTTATTTAATTACATAGTGGAGTTATTAAAGCAATTAGAACAGGGAGAGAAATTATGGATGTGGAAATGGGAAAAGAGGAGTAAAATTATTATTTAAAAATCATGTGATTATGTGCTTGGAAAACAACAACAAAAACAAGCTGAAAAATGTCTATAATCAAGAGGAGAATTTGCTAAATTAGTAAACCATAAAACTAATATGGCGTTCATTATATGCAACTAACAATTCGTGAGAAGACATAATGAAACATTATGATAAACTAAAAAGAAAAAAGATAACAAAATCCCAAAATACACTGAAGATGATGCATACATGAGGAAAATTTGAAACTACTCCTGATCGAAATAAGAGCAAACCTGCACAAATAGGAAGCATGCTATGTTCTTGGACTCAGCATTATGACTCTGTCAATTCTAAATTTATAAACTTAAGATGATTTCAATACAAATTAAAATTGAGTTTGTTGATTTGTTTGCTGGGACTAGACAGACTGATTTTAAAATCAAATGCAAAAACTAACAATTATCACCAAGAACAGGGAGAAAAGAAAGCAACAAAAGGGACTCACTGTACCAGGTATTAAAAGTACTGGGGTGCCTGGGTTGCTCATTCAGTTAAGAATCCGTCTCTTGGTTTCTGCTCAGGTCATGATCTCATGGGTAATGAGAAGTAGTTCTGCTTTTGGACTGCATGCTCAGCAGGGCATCTGCTCCAGATTCTCTCCTCTGCCCTTCCCCCCACTCATGCATGCTCTCTCTCTCTCTCACTCTAAAATAAATATTTTTTTAAATTAAAATACTATAAGGCCTCAGTGATTAAAATAACAAGGCATATTATTAGGAAAAACTCCAAATGGATCAAGAATTTAAATATAAACGGTAAAGCTATGAAAGTGCTAGAAGAAAACAGGAACAATTCTTTTAGGCCTCTGTATGTGGAATTTCTTTCTAAGTATGACTTAAAAGAAGCCTCAAAAGAAAAAACTGATAAAGTTAGCTACAAAGAGAGAATATAAGCATGCCAAAAGTCAAAAGACAGATGACAAACTGGGAATATGTATTTGCAGCTCTATCATAGTGAAAGGCTCGTCTCCATTACATATAAAGAGCTCCTAGAAATTGAGACAAAAAAGAAAAATAGAAAAACAATATGGAAATGCATAAAAAAGATGAACAGATAGCTTGTTAAAAAGAAATATAAATGGCTCTTGAAGGTATGAACCTCACTCACATTAAGAAAGACTAAGTGAAACCTAGAGATTATAGTTTTTTCCTATAAGAATGACAAAATTCAAAAGTCAACACTGTTGGTGAGGCAATGGGGATATATAGGACATTTTTCGTATTGCCAGGAGCTGTGCAATATGGTCAAAGCCCCACAGAGTGCAAATCATTCAAAATAATAAACATGTACTTTGACCCAGCAATCACACATCTGGGTGTTGATTCTACAAACACACCTATATACACATACACACACACAAACATAAATGCAAGGTTACACATTGCAGCATTGATTTGAAAGAGAAAAATATTGAAAATAGCCCAAATATCCATCTGTGAGACATTGGTAAAATGAGCTATTATGTAGACAGGAAAAGTATGCAGTTGTAAAAAAGAATGAGAAAGCTTTCCATGTACTAATATGGGTGATCTCCGGGATATATTTTAGTTAAGAAAAAGCAAGATAAAGACCTAAATGTACCCAGCAATTGCACTACTGGGGATTTACCCCAAAGATACAGATGCAGTGAAAGACTGAGACACCTGCACCCCAATGTTTATAGCAGCAGTGTCCACAATAACTATACTGTGGAAGGAGCCTCAGTGTCCATCGACAGATGAATGAATAAAGAAGATGTGGTTTATGTATACAATGGAATATTACTCAGCCATTAGAAAGGATGAATACCTACCATTTGCTTCGATGTGGATGGAACTGGAGGGTATTATGCTGAGTGAAGTAAGTCAATCGGAGAAGGACAAACAGTGTATGTTCTCATTCATTTGGGGAATATAAAAAATAGTGAAAGGGAATAAAGGGGAAAGGAGAGAAAATGAGTGGGAAATATCAGTGAGGGAGACAGAACATGAGAGACTCCTAACTCTGGGAAATGAACAAGGGGTCATGGAAAGGGAGGTGGGCGGGGGAACGGGGTGACTGGGTGACGGGCACTGAGGGGGGCACTTGACAGGATGAGCACTGGGTGTTTACTATATGTTGGCAAATTGAACTCCAATAAAAAATAAACAAAAAAATAAGTAAAGTGAAAGGATGAAAAAAAGATATTACCTATATTACCTCCAAATAGGAGTGGAAAAAAAAGAGACCTAAATGTGAGACAGGAATCCATCAAAATTCCATTCGAGAATACAGGCTGCAACCTCTTTGACCTCAGCTGTAGCAAATTCTTACTAGACACGTTACCAGAAGTAAGGGAACAAAGGCAAGAATAAAGTACTGAGACTTCATTAAGATAAAAAGCTTCTGCACATTGAAGAAAACAATCAACAAAACTCCAAGGCAGCATATGGAATGGGAGAATATATTTGTAAATGACATATCAGGTAAAGGGTTAGTATCCAAAAATGTATAAAGAGCTTATCGAACTCAATACTCAAAACCCCAAATAATCCAGCTAAGAAACGGGCAGAAGACATGAACAGGCATTTTTCCAAAGAAAACATCAGAAGAATAACAGACACATGAGAAGATGCTCAACATTGCTCATCAGGGGCTATAACTCAAAACCACAATGAGATACCACCTCACATCTGTCACAGTGGCTAACATTAGCAACACAGGAAACAAAAGGTGTTGGCAAGGATGCAGAGAAAGGGGAACCTTCTTGCACTGTTTGTGGGAATGCAAATTGGAACCCTGCTGGAAAACAGAATGGAAGTTCCTCAGAAAGTTAAAAATAGAACTACCCTATGACCCAGCAATTGCACTATTAGCCATTTACCCAAAGGAAACAAAATACAGATTTGAAGGAGCACATGCACCCTGTTTACAGCAGCATTATCAACAATAGCCAAACTACGGAGAGAGCCCAAATGTCCATTGACTGATGAATGAATAAAGATGTGTGTGTGTGTGTGTGTGTGTACACGCACATATATATATATACACACACACATATATGTATAGAACTTACCCATCAAAAAAGAATGAAATCTTGCCATTTGCAACAACATGGATGGAGCTAGAGTGTGTTATGCTAAGTGAAATAAGTTAGAGAAAGACAAATATATGGTTCAACTCATGTGGAATTTAAGAAAGAAAACAAACAGATGAATGTATGGGAAGGGCAGGGGAGGGAGGGAGAGAGGGCAATAAACCATAAAAGACTCTTAAGGAACAATCTGAGGGTTGACGGAGGGAGGTGGTGGGGGGGATAGGATAGATGGGTGAAGGGTATTAAGCATTGGGTGTTGTATGTACGTGATGAATCACTGAATTCTTCTCCAGAAACTAATATTGCACTGCATATTAACTGAGTAAAATTTATATTAAAAAAAATAAAATAGGTGCAGTATAGTAGTATATAAAATACTATCTCTTTTGTAAAAAGGAAATAAGATTATAGTTGCATTTGCTTGTATCTGCATAAGGGCATACTGAAAGAATCCTGAACAGAATAATAAAAATGGTTTTCATGAGGGAAACAAAGAATGTGATAATTGGTGACAGAGGTAGCCATGAAAATTCTCAGTGTACATTTTCTTTCTTTTAAAAGATGTATTTATTTGAGAGACAGTCATGGCACAGTGGGGGGCGGGGGAGGAAGAGGGAGTGGGAGAGAATCTCAAGCAGATTCCCTGGTGACTATGGAGCCCAACTTGGGGCTCAGTATCATGACCTTGAGATCATGACTCAAACCAAAATCAAGAGTTGGACACTTAACCAACTGAGCCACTCTGGCAACCCAAATTTTCTTATATAGTTTTGGTTTGTGAGCCATACATATCATATTATTACCTAAAAAAAAAAAATCCCAAAAACTAAGGAGAACTATAGTCAATGTCACTTTTGAACTTAGATGCAAAGTCAAATGCTGAATGATTACCCAGTGACTATATGGCAGAAAATGCATGAATGTTTCAGTATTGGGAAATGTATTGGCCTAGGACATTAGAAATCCAAAGAGGTAAGCAAGTGAATAAATAAAAACCCAAACCAAAAAAACAACTAATATGATGATTTAGGCATTTGTTGATGTCTACAAGGCAATTTATAAAGTTAAATATTCAGTCCTAATAAAAACTAAATACTAATAAAAACTAATGGAAGTAAGTAGAAATTGATACTTCCTTAGCATGGTTAAATATCAAGCCAGTGGCCAACAGCAAACAACAAAGATGTCCCCAGTACAATCAGAAACTGGAGAAGGTGCCCTCTATGACCTTTTCATAGTCCAACACATTTTATTTAACAGTGATCTGGAAGTTCTGGTCATGACCTTATGAAAAAAGTACTGAGGTTTTCAATCAGAAAACTGCAGATAAAGTGGTTATGATTTGTTGATATGAATGAATATTTTTTAAAAGACTTATTTGAGAGAGAGGGAGAGAGCACAAGCAGGGGGAGTGGCAGGCAGAGGGAGAGGGAGAAACAGACTCTCCACTGAGCAGGGAGCCTGAGGAGGGGCTCAATCCCCCTGGGATCATGACCTGAGCCAAAGGCAGATGCTCAACCATCTGAGCCACCCAGGTGCCCCATGACTGAATATATTGAAAAACAAAGAGAATCTACCAAAAAACTATTAGGACTTAGTTAGATGGGTGTGTAGGTGTGGGCAAGGTGAGTCCATAGGTGCTACAGTAAACTATGTGAAGCTTCTGCTTTTGATAAACTGACTCTATGAACAAATAATCAAACACTGAACTTTCATCTCCCCCAATTCCCAAAGGATTTCTTTCCACTTTGTTCTGCCCAAATGACTTCAGAGGAGATGTGCTTGTTATTACATAAGATATGCAAGAAAGTGGGGCGCCTGGGTGACTCAGTCAGTTAAGTGTCTGACTCTTGATCTTGGCTCAAGGTCATGATCTCAGGCTCTTGAGATTGAACCCCACACTCGACTCTGAACGGAGTGTGAAGCCTGCTTAAGATTCTCTCTCTCTCTCTCTCTCTCTCTCTCTCTCTCTCTCTTTCTCTCTCCCCCCAACCCCTGCCTCCTGCTCATGCTCTCTCTCTAAAATAAGTAAAGAAATAAATGCATAAAATTATGTGACAAAGAAGGACACAGAAGAATTCTCACTAGCTCCTTTAATTAAGCCATTGACTGGAAGATGAAAAAGGAGAGGGATTTCAGGCAGAAAAGAGCACAAATATTATGGAGGCCACACAACATCTTAGAGTTAGTAGGGACCTACCTGCAGGTTGTTTAGTATGACTGGGTGTGCAGGGTAAGCCAGGAAACATGGGGTGAACTGAAGAGACAAGCAGGGGGCCCATGTAGAGATGGCCTTTAAAACCAGGCCAATGGATTTGTACGTTATTTTGTGAGAGACATAACCTATTGTAGGGCTGTAACAGACTCAATTCGCATTTAGCTCACATCTTTAATAATCATAGCTTCCGTGACATATTGCTTTGCTTATAATCCTTGGTTCTACGATCCAAGGAAAACCCAGAGAGGAAGGGAATAACAGCAACAGTGGAATCAAGTAGCACAGGCTTACAGTGGGTAGCTGTGTTAGAACATGGGGGCGGGGGCGCTCATTAAATATTTATTAATTCAACTGACAGTGCCATATTTAATGGCACATTTTAATATGACAGTGTCATATTTAAACTCTTTTGAAGAAAAGAGCTCTTTTGAAAGATTACCATGTGACTAGGCATTTTGATAAGCTATAATGATCTGGCAATAACACATAAGGGAAGAGTTCCAATATTGGGATGCCTGGGTGGCTCAGTGGTTGAGCATCTACCTTTGGCTCAGGGCGTGATCCTGGGGTCCTGGGATCGAGGTCTGCATTTGGCTCCCTGTGCGGAGCCTGCTTCTCCCTCTGCCTGTGTCTCTCTGTCTCTCTCTCTGTGTCTCTCATGAATAAATAAAATCTTAAAAAAACAAAAAACAAGCAAAAATTTCCAAATAATTTCAGTTACCTTCATATCCAAGTTCTTAGAAACAGTTTCTAGGGCAGACATGAAATCTTGAATTGTTTTTTCAATTTTCCGGTGCTCGTGCCTGATAAAGTGAATGTCTCCAGAAAGTTTCACAATGCTGGAGTCACATCTAGCAGCAAGACGAAAATCGGTTGTGAGATCAATAGGCTCAAACACTTTTAATACTACAGTAGGATGTGTGCATTCACCTGATGATAAAAGTTCTAAAGTTCTTTGAATAATGAGTTAGTAGATGTAGAACCACTGCAGAAATCTTCATTTTTCTCTTCTTTTCCTGATGGGAGAGAAACCAGGTTGGAAAATGATACATTGACATCAAAGAACTGGGTTGGAGTAGATGAAGGCATGGGGAGAAAATGGGAGGGATTTTAGATTTTCAGTCTGATATATTTATTCAATCACAGGAGTTCCAGTAGATTTTAATGTTGGAAATACTCCCTGCTGCCTGTGGTGTAGGCAAAATTGAAACTTTTGCCTGTTCTATACTATATTCTGAAATCACTTTCCCCCATTTAGTCTCTTTCATTGATCTCAAGATTGTCATTTCTCCTCTGACTACAAAGAGTCCCAGGTCACCATCACCTTCCAACCCATCTTCAAAAAAACAATTCCCCTCCTCTTAGCCCCAATCAAAAATCCAGCTCCTTGAGTGGTCTCAGTCAAGAATGGTCTTATAATAGGATGAAAGCAATTCACACTAACATGTGAATGAAGTTTTGGCCCATAAAGTTGCATTTGTTTTCTTAAGGAAGGAATTCTAGTGAAATGGGGCTGGAGTTGAAGATTAAGCATCTTCCCAGCCTGTCAGGGAGCCCCACCCCACTATCACCACTCAAGGCTTCTCCTGGGAGACAACAGGTTACATATGGTATTATACTTTCAATGTAGTCCTATACGCATGAAAGATAGGTTGTAGGATGCTGTTCTTTATACAAAGTTATCAGAGATCACTCTGTGGTTTGTAATTTTATAAAATAACTCTTTTGACTGTCCTAAAATGATATTTATTAGGAAGCTTATTGTCATGTTGTCATGCTAAGTGCTATAAATATTGTTTTATAGCTGTCAATATTTTTTAGGATCTGGAAATGAATTTGTTTTTTCAGATTTTTGGTGCCAAAGCTGAGCCAAAAGTGAGTAAGATGGTAGTTTTGCCTGAGAAATCCCTTCAAGAGATACCAGGGGACAGTCGTGGGAGTGGAGAGACTGCTGGGAGGAAAAATTTGGAATTAAGCTGATCAAAATGGGAGCTGGCTTGAATGCACCAAAGTCATGGGCAAAAGCCATTAGCACTTTTGTGCGTATAAACTGTTGCTGTCAAAACAAGCTCTGTTGTCCATTAGTTAGGATATTGTTACGTGGATCTGCGTGAAGATCCCTAAAGATTACATCGAAACAGTTGCTGCTGTCACCGCTCCCTGTCACTTCTCACCCAATGCCCTCCTTGTTCGACCTTCAGAGACAGCTGCTCTGCACCTTGTAGACGAATGGTTAAGAACTGGTCTGTGGTGTCACATGGAACCTGGTGTTGAATCTGCCACTTTTGAGCTTTGCAAGCTGTGAAAACCTTCTTTTCTTTTCTTTTCTTTTTTTTTTTTTTTTTTTAAAGATTTTACTTATTTATTCATGAGGGACACATAGAGAGAGGCAGAGACACAGGCAAAGGGAGAAGCAGGCTCCTCCCAGGGAGCCCAATGCGGGACTTGATCCCAGGACCCTGGGATCATGACCTGAGCCAAAAGCAGCCGCTCAACCACTGAACTACCCAGGCGCTCCTGGGACAAGTTTCTTAAGGTCTATGAGTTTCAGTTTTCCTTAACTGAGAAAAGTGAGTAAAGACAGACCAAGGTCACTGCCTGTCACTGCAGTTTGTCTACCATACAAGCCCAGGGTTGCCAGACACATGGACACATGGACACAAGAGACATAACTAGTGTCTCGAGGGTTGCTTCTCAACCTTCAAAAGCATGAGTGGCTATCCTGAAAAATGTCGCTGAGTGGGGTTATTTAAGGATGAACGGAGGTCATGACTAGAGAGGGTGTAGCCAGTCCCTGGTGCTGGGGAAGCACCCCCACCGCATCAGCAGCTTCATTTATTCTTTCCTGTCTTCCCATGCAAGACCCCACCGCCGGCCTAAGGCCGCAGGCTGACTTGTCTCGTCTACCTGGCTGCCTAGTAATTATTTCTGATGATCCTTCGACCAGGATCTCTTGATTCCATTGTTCTCATTGCAATGTTTCTGGGTTCACAGTCTCATTTATGGATTCAAATCTCTGTTTCAAGAAAGTTTTCTTCTCTTATACCCATGCATAATTTTTCCCTGAAGAATCCATTCTCTTTCCTGCTGTGGGAGTCCTATAGGGTCTAAGTTGAATGAGTTTTACTTGTCTGCTGTAGGTATCATTTTTCTACGACCATTTTTATATCGAAAATTGTTTTCTCTTCATTTTGTATGGTTTGCTCACGTTTGCTTTCTTTTTTTTTTAAAAGAAATTATTATTTATTTTAGTTGTATTTTTTCCATTTGGAGGGCTTCCAAAGCATATTTAATCTCTGTAATATTTCGGGTCCCCCCCTCTTATTCCTGAGCAACTCCAGTTTATCTTGTTTTTTTAGGTGATAATCTCTTTTGGGGGAACCCTTTTTTAAAAAATTGTTTTTATTTTATGAAACTAAAACATGCCTATAGTTTAGAAGTCAATACAAACTAAAAAAAAGGCTAATAACAAACTGAAGATGGCTCCTTGCTCTGTCTCTCCGTGCTCTTCTCAGGCCTCCCTGCAGACAAGTGCCCATCTTCACCCCCAGTTTCAGAGGTTTCTGGTGCAGCCAACTCCTATGCCTTTTGAGAATTCTGTGGAGAATGTGTAAAACCAGATCATTCCCTGCTTATCCCACAGGTTTAAAATTGGTTTTATGAGGCCTGCTAAGTCCGTTTCCACACGTCTTGTCTATTTTCTAGGTTCCAAGATTTTTACGCTCATAGCCTCTGTCTTTGTGGATATGTTTTCAAGAGAAAGATTTTTTTTTTTTGCTAGATTTAGTGGGATTTTAGAAAAGAGCAAAATCACATGTGACTGTTCACTCAGCAATCTTCTTTTAGCTCTTCCTTTTGTTCTTCTTTGAAACCAGGAGAAATTTTGGTGTGTTTTTTGGGGTAATTCCTCTCATTAAGGTGTGTTCATTGGCCTTATGTTTTTCTGTCTCTGTCAGTCTCTTGGTGGTGGTGGTGGTGATTTTTGTGCATAGCCTAGATTCTTCCTAACTATCACTCTTAACATCTCTGAATGATGGTGAAATGGGGGGTCCATTTCCCCATTTTTCTCTTCAAAAACTAGATTGCTGTATTTCACAGCCAATCATTGAGTCCTACAGTCTCTGTTGTGACACTCTAGGCCTCCTCCACCTCCTCTGCCTATAGCACCACCCCATTTCTCTCGGGTGTCAGTTTGCAAGCACCAGGGCCTAGATGATCAATAACATGATTGGATCCTCAGATACACTCCCCAACTCTCTGTGTTACTGACCTGAACCTCTAAAGGGACATTCTTATCTCTCCCATGACCCACATGAGCCCTGAGGTAATATTGCTCCATACAAATTATTTGGCCTATGCCTTTTAGGATTATTACTCTTGATTTGGAGCAAACCATTATGTTTAAGATCTGAGGAGGACTAGACACCATAGAACTTGGGAAGTGTACTCTGTTTGTGGTTAGCAGTTGTGGCGACTTCCAAGTTATATTAAAGATGGAGCTTTTGTTTCCCTTCTTTTATTTTTAACTGGCTTTTAAGGTGTCTCAAGTGAGAGAAGTGAAGTAAAAATATTTTTATTCAACCATTATAATCAGAAGTTCCTACTCTTAGCTTTTCAGAAGTTGACAATATCCATGGTACCTTTATTGTTTCTCCAAAGGATATGGCCTCTGCTTTTAATCACATATCAACACAATTCATTATTTTTTCATAAGCAAATCCTCCTTTGGGTCCCAAATAGCCAAATGTGGCTAGAAGTTTGGCCTCCTTTGGCTGCTGCTGCAGACTGTAAATCATAGTCATCCCTGTGGGTATTCTTTACATATTTGCTTTTCCTTATTTGCACTTGAGACTATGATCTACTGAATAGAAAAGAGAGTATCAAAGCAGGCCAGACAACTTTGAGAACCTCATGTCATTGGAAACACTTGCTTTTAAACTGCCAATGTTTTGGAGTAAGAAATAAAGTACAAAATTCAAAGCACATTCTCATTATTAGATATTGTGTTTGATTTATGCTGCTGTAAAATGTTTGTTAGGAATTATGTTGAAATAATCAGCTTAATCTCAGTTATGCTAAGATACTAATTGGAATGAAGGTCAATATATGTGGAAAGACAGTAATTAATTCAGTCTCAGCTTGTTCATTAGTCACTTACATGACAAAAATATACGAAACAGGAGAGGAAGTGAATTTAAGTCTTATGGCTTTTAGCCAGATTCTGTCTCAGATTAACAAATAGATTTAAGAAATTTTCATAAAACAGAGACATTCCAAGGAAAAAAAATATGATCCTTGTCTGAAAATCACTATGTAGGATTCAAGGGGAAGGTAATTAAACAATTGAAGAATAAAATGGAGGAATAGAAGGCTCTTGGTTTCTCCTCCTCCTGTGAATGCACCAAATAAATAGCTATACACTGATCAGTTTCCTCTGAGAAAAATCCAGAAACTAATTTAAAGACTCCTACATAACAGGCAACTAAGAAAATACCCAAATTGAAGTGAATAGGAAAAGCTGACACATTTATGCTGTAAATCATCTTGGCACAGTGCCTTCCTTACAATTGGGAGGGGACCCCGAAATCCCAGCTCCTCCCTGAGGAGTGAAGGGTTTGGACCACATATCTAGCACCCCAACTTTTACAGCTGCCACTGGAAAGACTGGCTTCCAAATCACCCAGCTCTGAGAGCTGATGGGCTCATTTGCAAGTCCTTTGGGACCAAAACAAACAAACAAACAAACAAACAAAAAAAAACACAAAGAGGGAGCTTTGAACCACCACAAGATTAAAAAATGGACAAAGGATCTGAATAGACATTTATCCAAAGATGACATACAAATGACCAGCAGGTACGTGAAGAGGTCCCCAACATCACTGATCATCAGCAGACTATAAATCAAAACCACAAGGAGATACCATCTTACACCTGTTAGGATGGCTATTATCAAAGTAATAAAAAGATAACAAATGGTGACTAGTATGTGGAGAAAAGGAAACACTTGTATAGTGTTGGTAAGAATATAGATTGGTAGAGCCATTATAGAAAACAGGATGAAGGTTCTTCAGAAAACTGAAAATAAAACTCTGACATCATCCGTCAACCCCTCTTCTGGATCTATATCCAAAGGAAATGAAGTCAGTACTTGGAAGAAATATCTGCACTCCCACGCTCATTGCAGCAATATTCACAATAGCCAAAATATGTCTGTTGACAGATGAATGGATAAAGAAATTGTGAAATACCCACACAAGCACACACACATTTTAATAATTATTTAGACTCAGAAAAGGGGATATTGCCATTTGCGAATACGTGAATGAAGCCGGAGGACATTATGCTAAGTTAATTAGGGTAGGCGCAGAAAGACAAAAACCACAGGATCTTAAATAGAATCTGAAAAAGTCAAATACATAAAAGCAGAGAGTAGAATGGTGGTTATCCAGTGTGAAGAGGTGGAGGAAATGTGGAAACGTCGGTTGACGAGTACAAAGTTATAGTTAGGTAGGAAAAATATACCTAAAGATGACTACAGTTAATAATATTGTGTTGAAGAATGGAAATATGCTAAGGATGTAGATTTTAAATGTTCTTATCACACACACAAGATAGTTAACTATGTGAGGAGAAGATATATTAATTAGCTTGACTATAGTAACCATTTTAGTATGCACATGTATCTATTAAGTCATCATGTATAGACTTCAAATATAATTTTTGTTTTTAAGAAAGACAAAAAAAAACTGAAGCAGAGCAAAAAGAATTGCGCATCTTGTTCTTGATAGTATTCCACTCATGTCTTGGTTTCATTTAAATCTTATATGTAAGGCAAGATTTACAAAAATAGTATAGTAGGTTTGTAAGCAGTTCGCAGAAAAAAATAGTTGGGGCATCATCAACATACCACCAAATGAAACCAAATTCCAAGTTTTATGCAAAACAAAAGTTTGGCGTTTATCTTTGCGAAATCATGGCACATCTAAGTATGATTGTGGGTTTGCTAGTGTTTGTTTTATTATCTTGCTTCATGACTTATCCAGATATTATAAAATGTCCTTTATGTGTATCAAACACTATATAGTGAAATATAGAATTTTGTATATTTTGATGTATAAACATATATTTATAAATAATATAATTGCATACATGTGTGTATACACATAGGTACTATTCCTATAGATTGTTTTCCTAATATCTGTTACCTGCTCTGCCCTTTCATGGCTAGTGCTTTAGTTGAAGCCCTTCACATTTGTCACTTTGATTGCTGCAGTAGCCTTCCTTTCATTTTCACCTTCCTTTCCACACCCCAGCAATTCAGCTACTAGAGAATGTTGCTAAATATGTCACCCCCTTACTTAAAATATTCCCATGGTTATTTATAATGTTCTACTTAAAGTTCAAACTTCTTACTGTGGCCCACAAGACTCCTCAGCCTCTAACCTAGACCATTTGTGAGGTTCATCTCCCACCTCTTCCTAAATGCAAACCCCAAAATACCAAAATTAAAACACCCTTCTCACGAGTAGCCCCTTGAACATGCCACAGTAATTCATCCCTGATGTATTTTGCACATATTATTCCTCCTAAATGAAGTGCATTTTCCATCCTTCCTTGTCCAGCTAACTAGCTATGGATCCTTCAAAACTCATCTCAACTGTTACCTCCTCCAGGAAGACTTCCCTATGCCTCAATCTGATTTGGGTGTTCCCATGGCACCACAGGCTCTCATTGTAGTGTTCATCTAATTTCTTATATTTGGAGTTTTTTTCCCAGATACACATAAACCTGGGGTTTTGGCAAATTGGAAGGGAACCATGTATTGAATCTCTGAACTCTAGCACACTGTCTGGGCATATGGTTATATGGCATACAGCATGTAGCTTAACACATTTTTTGTTGTAGACTGTCTAAAAGAAGTTTATCACCTAATTCTTATGTGGTCACTAACATTTCAGAGCAGATTAGCAAGATGAAGGTCAGGTATTCCAGGAGAGAAGAATGAGGTGCTGGTGGAAGATGTAGAGTTGTAAAGGTGTCTAAGTCAGTGATTCACAAGTGATCTTTGATATGCCTACTAGAATGGTCCTGCCATTGTCAACACCCACAGATTTTTGCTAACCCACATAGCATTAATTCTTTTGATTTGTAAATATCATATGAAAGATGTTACTCAAAATTTTATCCATTTGAAAGTAAGTTTCTTTTGTTAGACTTTTATATGTCAATCTTATATATTTTAAATGTTTTAATTGTTAGAATTTGACACATTTGGGGATTTTGTTTGTGGCTGTGAGGCCATGTCTTTGTATAGATGTTGGCATTTGGACACTCGAGGGCTTTATGGACAAGATGATTCTTGTCACTTTCAGATGGAACCAAACTGGATGTTGTATATAAGGGGTCTTTTATAAGACCCCTTGAGTCTCACAGGTGGAATAAGGCTTTCAAATTCTATCCTATACTTTCTCAACTACCACCTGATAGTTTAGCCTAATGTAAAAACAATATCTACTTTTCTAGTGTATGGAACTTATTTGGGAATAAGAATTCAGTGGGCAAGAACTGACTGTTAGATGCTTCTTCTCACCTTGCTACTCTTCCTCGAAGATCTCCAACTCCTTGAAGGTGTTTGGTGTTTAGCTCCTGTACTGCAAAATTAGTTCCTGTGGCTGCCTGGTCTCGAGCTCTTATTTGTTCTTCCAAAATCTGTAATTTTGAGTATAAATTCCCATTAATTTCCCATCACACATGATAAGAAAATATGGTTTAAAGCAGAGGTTGCAAAATCAAATGATTTTCCTGATTGGGCTGATAGTATAAATGAGTGAGAGAGTCTTATGTCAGGCAGAGGCGGTCCCTGCCTTATCTGAGGGAGGCGATGATGGCCTGATTCCAGCAGATGGTTGCCAGGTAGGAATAATGGCTCAACAGAGTTTCAACACCAGTCCAAATATAGATTTTATGTTAAATCTTTCCATTTTTAAAAAAGATCTGTTTATTTCAGAGAGAGTGAGAGTGAGCAAGCACAAGCATAAGTGAGGGGAGGGGCAGAGGGAGAGAAAAGATCCCAAGCAGACTTACCCCTGAGCGTGGAGAACAATGCAGGCCTGATCCCCCAACCTCAAGACCATGACTAGAGCTGAAACCCAGTTGGAAGCTTAACTGACTGAGCCACCCAATCAACCCTAAATCTTTCAATTTTTAAGTACAGACATCTTAGTCAAAATCTTTTATAAACGTGATATGGGCCAAATAAAACATACTTATTGTGCTCTTATAGCTATGGGTTTCCATTTGGCCATCACTGATATAAAAGCTTTTCACAAAAACCTATTTCAGAATTGGTGGTAGGTTTAGAAAAAGGGATCTTTCATATGGTATCAGGCAAGACCCTGATTGACTTTACAGATTGACTCAGAAGCACAGTGAAGCTAATACAACCAACAAAAGCAAATGTGAATCAGACTGTTTCACTCGGAGTGAAAAAAGGTTTATTTTCTCAGTGTTTTAGAGAACACAGAGGATTTATGGCCTGAAGTGGGTTCACATTTTGCCCCTGTGTATCCTTAGTCATAGCTTCAGTAATTCTTGGTATTCTGAAATAGAGAAGCCTGTCTTATACACTACCAGGCTGGTGGTTCCAAAAATAGTAGTTTAAAATTTCTCCAGACTCATAAGTAATATTAATTTAAAAAGAAAAGAAAAACTCTGCTGGTTCATACAAAAAAATTCTATCTTGACATTCAAACAAATTCTAATGTAAAGTGGAGATACATGACATAATTTGTATGTATTCATAAAGAAAAGGTTAAGTTCACGATTTGGGAAAACATTTTAGTTGCTATATTTGACCAAGGCCTGAACTATGTTTAAATTACGTTCATGAATTTTTTTTTAAGATTTTATTTATTAATGAGAGACACAGAGGGGGGGCAGGCAGCAGGTTCCATGCAAGGAGCCCGATGTAGGACTCGATACTGGGACTCCAGGATCATGCCCTGAGTCGAAGGCAGATGCTCAACCACCCAGGAATCAACATTTATGAATTTTTTGAGGAAAAGAGGGGTATTTGTAGCAAATGAATGACAGAAATTTTAAAGATCATATACAGGCTCTTTCTCATTTGTAAACTGGCAGGTTGAGACAACCCAAAGGCAAATAAAATTTTAACTGAAAACATAGAAGTATTAAGAACACTAGCTAGAGTTTTGTTTTCATTTGTTTTTTGCTTGCATGTAGGTCTCTCAGTCCGTTCAGGTTGCTCTAACAAAATACTATAGACTGGGTAGCTAATAAAGAACAGAAGTTTATTTCTCACAGTTCTGGAGGCTGAAGTCCAAGGTCAGAATGTCAGCATGGTCCTGTTCTGGGTGAGAGCCCTCTCTGGTTGCAGACTGCCTATTTCTTACTGTGTTCTCATGTGGTGGAAGGGGTTAGAGAGATCTGTGGGGTCTTTTTTTAGAAGGGCCCTAGTCCTAGTCACGAGACCCCACCTCCCAATACCATCACATTGGACGTTAGATTTCAACACGTGAATTACTGGGGAGAGAGGAGAGACAGATATGTAGACCCTAGTGATAGATGTTGTTTTGCTTTGTTTTGGTAAAGACTTGTGATGAGAGGGAACTTGTCCTACTAAACACTAAAATATATGAGATAAGGATAAATGAATCAATGTAGCTAAATAAATATGCATACCTAAATAGATCAATGTAATGTAGTGAAGATCTTGGTAAACCTAAGAAAGAGATATGCTATACCAGAGGCTCACAAAGCAGTGGGGGAGGAATTTCACAAATGGTGTTGGAATCTCTGGTTATTTATTCAGAATTAATTTAGATCTTTATCTCATAACACATCAATATAGATTTTAGAAAAATAGATTTAAAATATTAACTTAAACCATGGGGTTGCTGGGTGGCTCAGAAGGTTAAGTGTCTGCCTTTGGCTCAGGTCATGATCCTGGGGTCTGGGATCCAGCCCTGCACGGGGCTCCCTGCTTTAAGGGGAACCTGCTTCTCGCTCTCCCTCTGCCATTCCCTTTGCTTATGCTCTCTGGCTTTCTCTCTCTCTCTCTCTCTCAAATAAATGAATGGATTAATGAACGAAATAACTGTTAATAAATAAAAAAATAACTTTTCTTAAAAAAAGCTAAGCCATAAAAATAACAGCAGAGGTAATTATTTTAGTTCTAAATGAAGAAATTTCAATTCTTAAAAATGAGAGAAATCACAGAGCAAAATATTGGAATGTTTAACCTTATAAACTTAAACTTAATAGATACATTGTAAGTATAACTAAGATATAAACAACAAACTGGAAAAACATAACAGACATTATTGCCCAGGATTTCAGTTCTGTGCTACAATCAACATACACTTCTTGGCGAAAGCCAATTATGCCTATCTTTTCCCATCTTTGTGTTTGGTGTTTTGGTGTTTGAAATCAATCCCAATGAAAGCATTAACACCATGGAAATAGGCAAACATTACAAATCAAGTTTTTATTCTCCAGAAGGTATTTGATTGCTGGGCTGTTAAACATTTGCCAGGGTACCACCAGCTATTATCCTTAATAAAACATTTCATCAAATCGATAAAAATTAAAAAGTATTAAAAGGTAAAAGATTTATCTCCAAAGATAAATTGGTAAAAGACATTAATGGATGACTGACAGAGAAAATGCAAATTGTTATAGTCACTTTTAAAAAGTGAGAAAAAGAGAAAGATCTCATTTCTATCCCATCAGATTAGCAAAGTTAAAATAATAAATCACAATGCTGCCATGCGTGCAGTGAAAAAGCATTCTCATGTAACGCTAATGGAAGTGTAAGTAAGCATAAACTTTCTGGAAACCAGCTTGGCAGCACGCATCAAGAGCTTTCAGTGTTCACACCCTGGAGTTTCACTTCTAAGAATATATACTGTGGAAATAAGCCAAATACAGACATATATTAATGCACAAAGATATTAAGATAATGATTTAGTAAATCATGGTATATGCACCATGCAAAGACCTTTAATGACATGTTAGAGTTTATGATATAATTTTATATTAAAGATTGTGCTTACAAATGTAGTCTCAGCTTTCTAAATGGAAGGATTTGAGGGAAATGACTCTGGGTGTTTGTAGAAATGGTCATTTGCTGGTGGAATGATGAGAATCCCTGTCCACCACCTCCCCCGCCCCAGTTTTAACATTTTTTTTTTAAGCTTTCAAAATGATTCTAATGAAAAAGCATTGCTTTTATAAGTTGAAGGGGGGAAAAAAAAAATCCAAGAAAGCAATGCTATACATAACATTCCCTTTTCTTGAGTTTAAATTACTTTTAAAGTTTATAATTAGTTACCAGCTTGCAAGCCAAATAGTGATTATAAAAAGGACCAAGCAGCTTAACTCTTGCAATTATGGTTGATAAAAACAATTTTTTTTAAAATTCTTTTCAAAGGCCCAAGTCAAGTTGCAGCTCACTAGAACCTATCTTGCTGGTCAATCTGCAGTGGGCTGACCTGGCTAAGGAGTTTAGGTTTTTAAAAAATACTTGAACACCATCTATTTCTCTGTAAAGCACTTGGCATTTTATAGTCTTATTTATTGGAAGTAGCCTAATAGTTTCTTCTTTATAATATTTTAAATACGTTATCTTCAGGTATTTCCTACACAGACCAGTTCTCCTCATTTTCGCTGTATACACCAACCCCTTAAGAGGATGGCAAATATTTTGAGATTTTAGAGTTTTTGGAAAATGTTTTGTCTTTTTTCAGAGCTTATCTAAGACAATCAATTATTCTAGGAAAAGAAGCTCTTAGCAAGACTTGGAGATCTGGAAAAGTTTCCCCCTTAATGTTAAGAGTATTTTATTGATGTATAATTCATAGGTGTTAAAAGAATCAAAGTGTATATGTGGATGGATTTTGACAAATGTAACCAACCATGTAACAACCACCTGTATCAAAATATAGAACATTCTAGAAGCCTAGAAGCATTTTTGATATTTCTGAGAATGCTATTTTCTTTTCAGTTACCAACAAGTTTTGACTTTGAAATTGGTTTCTTAATTTAGCACTAGCGCTGTACTTGATTTTGTCATCATCTTAAAGGCACTGAGCCACTAACCTCTTGTCACTTTCTTAACACTAGTATGCCTAGAAACACCTTTGACCACTTTGAGAAGTTCACTGACTTTTTAAGCACTGGGGTCAGTTCAGTATGTGCTAAATACCAATAAAATATCTCTTAAAAGTTCACTAAGATTTTTAAAAATCTTATTTTAATTTTTAATCTATACTCCCTCTAATGCATTATGGTGTTTGCCAGACCCAACAGATGGAAAATAAATTATAGATGTCCTTAGCCTTATAAACATAGTGCTAAGGAAGGCATTGTTTGAGTTAATTGCATGAATTTTGTTTGTTTGTCAAATCCACTATATTCTCTGATAGTAAAAGAAGATATTTATTGTGGGAAGACATTGTTATCAAATCTCATGATCCTTCTGCAAACTTTTAGTCAGTTTCCTCAAAAGTAATCAGTCTCTGGGATCCTTACCTGAAAGTTGCTAACCCAGATTCATCAGGCCCATTGGCACTTTAAGAATACTGAAAGACCTGTAGTAAAAAACCTATTTATCTTGGTTTAACCCAGATAATTTCTTCTTTGATCAGAAACTATTTTTCCTTTAACGCCTTGAATATCATTCATTCAGGAAATATGTAGAGTGCTAACCACCTACCAAGTTCTGTTGCCATCTGGTGTGGGATTTAGTGATGAAGAAAACAAAATCCTTGCCTTCACAGAGTTTATATATTAGAAGGAGAAAACAAGCAATTAATAAATACAGACTATGGTAGTTTGCTTATCAGATGGATAGGTGCTATGGATATCTAAAAAGTAAGGTTTAAGGGAGATTATGACTGCTGGTGGGGAAGGGTGCTATTTTATAGAAATGTCAAGGAAATCCTCTCTGATAGGATGATAGCTGAGCAGAGACTTGAAGGAAATGAACATTTCATAGGAATGTCTAGCGGAAGATGATTCAGCCAGAGTGAGTAGTAAGTGGCAAGGCCCTGAAGCCAGAACATGTTTGGTATGTTCCAGAAAGAGCTGGGAGCCAGTGTGGCTGCAGTGAAAGAAAGACCGGGGGGGGGGGGGGGGGGGAGATGGGGAGACAGATTACTGGGGTCAGACTGTGATGGGTCTATGAACCATCATTATAAAAACCACTATTTGAAATGATTACATGAAAAGAATCTTGGAGATTTAGATTAAAATGAGCACCTAAGCACAATGTCTGACATATTGTTAAACAATTCTCTCTGCTGTCACAGAATAGATATTAAATGCTTTTTGAATAGAATTTCCTTCTACTTTTTGGCATAAATGAGCAGTTGAAAAGTTGAACTGTTTTCCTCTGGGGCAACACATTATAATCATTTAAGCTTAAGCCATAGTGATTGACTTCTCTAGGTGAAAGATGGTATTGGTGGTTGACAATCGTTGACAAGCAATGATGCCAACATAGAGAAAATAAAGAACTACCTCAATATTTTGGCTGAGTTTTTTGACGATGCTGGTGATGGTCTGAATGTGGTTTTCCAGGAGCTTCCTGGCAAGCGACTCCTCTTTTCGAAAGCCATGTGTTCCCTGAAGACAAGCAGAGATATCCTCCTTGATGCGGAAGGCTTGTTCAAGGAGAAAGGCGATGGTACGCTCCTGGTTGTTCAGTCTGTCTTCTAGATGACTTCTGTTGGTGTTTGGAATCACAGGAAGAAAAGAATGACCCCTGGTCAGGAAAAGGAAACAACACCAGCAGTGTTACAAGAATGAGTTGGAGGAGCCAGACCCAGAACTTGCATCTTCACTTCTACACCAGTCTTGTCTCACCTGGGAGAAGTTTGGAAGTTTAGAAGGACTCTAAGCACCTGCCTGGTTAGAATCTTGGTTTGTGTCTCATCCAGGAAAAAGATCTGACTTCTGCCTTGGTCTTACATTATGCATTGTTCATGTTTCCTATATTTTACCCAATATTCTAACAAGCCAAGCTGGATCTACATAAATTCAATACCTGAAAATTCCACATTGAGGACAGTGTTGCCTTCTAAGCTGGAAAAAATAATAGATCAAAGGCAGAGATTTACAAAAGAATCAGTTTAGTGAAAAAGTAAACCCAGTAAATTAGAAAAAGAAATTGGAGACGCTAGATCTCTTTAGTATTTTGGTAAAGAAACATGCAAGATGCTGACATCCCCTATTGGTATTAATGTATTATTCTTTCCCTTCACAGATAGGCTTCTTGAAGGACAAGCAACTTTTGTTTTGTATTTTTCTTTATTGAATTTACTTTGCTTGTTTTTGTGACCTCATCTCTGAAGAAAGGAAATGAGTTACACAGTAGCTCAGGAGTAAAATTTCCTGAGTCTTGACCAAAATGCTGACCTAGTATGACTGCTGGCTTCTTGTCCTCAATTCCTCCTAAAACCTTGGATAATCTAGAAAGGAAAATTAGAAAACTGTAAAAAGAAAAAACAAACAAAAAATCCCCAAAAAACCCTTGGCAGCTGCGGCCATTTTAAACCGGTGAATGTGTAGGGTGATGGTGGAGTAGGTGCCATGGTGTGCCCCCTAATTCCCTTTTAAAGGAGGAGAGACATTTCCCCCAAGTGTTGGGAGTACTGTCTCCGTGAAGAGAGTCACCTTGTCCAGGGCAATGTCCACTTCTTGGGGCAGCTTGACATTAGTGATTGGTCAATGTATGAAGGACTGGCACACGTGCTCTATCTCAGAGCAACTTGGAAGGACCATCCTAGCTTCAGAGCTCCCTGTGGAATTGTATGATGATACTTTCTTCCCAATTCTTTCCCCTTCCCTTCCCCGTAGTGATGCTGGAGCACTCCATTTGAACCTTCTGTTCACCAATCTCTGTTTCCTGGGCAACCCAACCTCAGTCAGATGGCTACTTGGGTCTGGGGGCAAGAGATAGCTCAACAAGCCTGTGGGAGATACAGTGGGGAAGAAGGACTGGTGTAGCTCTGATTTTGCTTCTTCCCCTTCATGAGCCTTGGGACAAATGCTCTATTTGTGTGAAATTTCAGATTCTAGTTTTAAGTGTCCTCAAGAGTCATATCAGACAAGGCAGATGACCTGCATTGGCAAGAAGCTGAAACAACAGTAACAAAAAACGTGAGGAAAAATTGACCTTGGGCATTTGTTTTTACACCGTCCTACTCACAGGCCCCAGAAGAGGGAAAGCAACTGGTCTCCTAAAGTTACTTCTTCCTGAGGAGCAAAGGTGAAGACCTGAGAGGACAAGTGATTTTGTAGGATGAGGAGTGGTCCATCAGATCCTGGTTTTCCTGTGCCCGGTGCTCATCCAAACCCTGCATCCTGAGTTTACTGGAGCTCACAACCCCCAGGAAACAAACTCACTGGCCAAAACAGCAAGACCTTTGAGAAGCACAGTGTTTTCCAAAACCAACTAGCCCACAAATAATCTGCTAGATTTTAGATTCCTACATAAGAGAAATACCAGGTTATATGCAACAAGACATTTTTTCAAAGGCCAATAAACATTAAAAGGAGGGAAGATATTAGTAGAACGAAATTTTTTAAAAGTGGAAAACATGGAAAAGTAAACAAGTAAAAAAATATTAGGTGTAGGGCAGCCCTGGTGGGGCAGCGGTTTAGCGCCGCCTGCAGCCCAGGGCGTGATCCTGGAGACCCAGGATGGAGGGCCCACGTCAGGCTCCCTGCATGGAGCCTGCTTCTCCCTCTGCCTGTGTTTCTGCCCCACCCCCCGCCCCTCTCTCTGTGTCTCATGAATAAATAAATAAAATCTTAAAAAAATATTAGGTGTAAAAACTATAATGGTTGAAATGAAAAAAAAAAAAAAAAGATGGGATACATATGACAGATGAAATGGCTGAGGAAGGAACTCATGGTTTGGGAGGCCGGAATGAGGAAATTTACCAGACAGAAGGAATGGTCACAGAATTCAGATATGTCGGGGTCAAAATTTGAAATTCATTTATGAGGCTCCAGAATTAAATATTAAGCTTAACCCTTCTATGTTCCTCTAATTCCGAGAGATAATAAGCAGAAGCAGGGGAAGCATTGATTAGTGCTACTCCTGTAAGCTAATGGCCTGGAAGCAGAAATGACACATGGAGACATGGAGGTGTCCTTGGGGTCCATATCCACTCCCTCCTGAGTTCCTTCTTCCTTTCTTGGTCCTGGCCACTATTAACTCCTCTACTTCTGTGTCTGAGCAAAATGTGCACCCTCCACCAGCAGCTAGAGTGGTCTTCTAAAAGTCTAAGACCCTCCAATGGCTTATCCATCCTCTGAGAATAAAATCCTTGCTCTCATTTCCAACCTCAGCTTTTCCCACTCATCCATCCATTCTCTCTCATTCAACCACATGAATCTTCCGTCTGTCCTCGCCGAACTAGTTCCTGACTCAGAGCCCAGGCACTTGCTGTTCCACTTGGAATGCTCTTCCCTGCAGTCACTTCATTGCCGCCTCTTTCTCATGGTGTCTGTCTCAAATCCAGTATCCCTTCCTCAGGTAAGTCTTCCCCTCAGCACTGTCTAGCATAACACCCCATGTCATCTTCTCCCCAGCATTTGTCATTATCTAAAATTATCTTACTTGTGTCTATTTTCTGCCTTCCATCGCTAGAATGAAAGCGTCCTGTGGGCAGGGGCTTTATCTAACTTGTTTTCCACGGTGTCTCCAACACTGAGGGGAGTGCCTGACATGTAGTAGGTAGTCAGTATTTATTGACTGACTGGTTTTTCTAGCTGGACTTTTCAATTGTTGGAAATTGGGGGGGGGGGGGATGGTGCCATAAAGCCACAGGTGTGAGAGCCTCAAGGGTTTTAGTTTCTTCTCTTGAGCAGTACCAAGTAGCCTCAGCCTGGGTGAGGCTCATCTTTCCTTTCACTTGCACCTCTGGGAAACAAAGCTTTGCTAAGGCTTTCATTAAATTCCCTCTTCCACTCATTTGGCTCAAAAATGTTCTGGAAAATTTGCAAATGGAACCTCGTATATATCTAAAATCCATTCCTCTAAAGCCCCAACATGCTGACGGTGCTTCCCTGGATGGAAGTATGAGTCACAGGCGGAAGGGAAGAGGATGTCAGGCCCTGCTGATGGTGACACATAGCCTAGTGGCAGGCTGTAGATTTATCTTCCTTGAGTGGGGGCTTCTTTCTGACCTCTGCACAATCTTCAGCCTGAATGTACCAGTGAAAGAGTGTTTGGTCCCTAGTCTACAATTCTATACAGATACTTGTAAGTTATGCTGCGTTCCTGTCAAAATTTAGTATTTGTATGCTCTTAAGTGTTCTCAGCGTGGCAGGCATTCGTGGTTAACTCCTAATAGCCACCCTCCCAACCCCACTGCTTCTGCCTGCTTTGGTTCATCCTCCCATTGCCCATGTCCTTGGTGCAGGGGGCAAGTTAATCATGGTGGTCTCATTCTTCGAGGTTGAGATTCCACTGGTTTAAATAGGGGCATATGAAGCAACCCTGGCCAGTCCGATGAAAGGGAAAAACCTCTTGTGGGATTTCTGGCTAAGGTTTCTTCGCTTTCAAGAAGAGATACATAAGAAGAAACTTCCCCCTTGTTTGCTGGAAGCTGTCATGTCTGTGCGTGATGTCTGGAACTGCTGAAGCCATCTTGTGATCATGAGGGAGAATCGGATGGCAGGGAGGAAGGATAGAAAACACCTGCTTGATGATGTTAAGCCTCTAAATGAACCAAACCCTAGATTTTTAAAAATGTGAGCTAATCAACCATTTTGGTTGGACTTTGTGTTATGTGTCGCTGAAAGCACTGTATCCATGTCTAATAATCTACCAATAAAAATGACAGTTGGAATAAAAATATATCAGTATTTACTAAATGTCTACTCTAGTCCATGCATAATATATAATGGTCTGTTCCTGAAGGAGCTTAGTGTAATTCTGTGTTTCTCAAAAAGAAACTTGAATTAGTATCATGGGGGTGGAGAAGGGAGGGAAGTTGTTACCATGCAGATCCCTTGGCTCTACCATAGATTTGTTAGATCATAATTTTGATGGTAGAGAGGGACACAGCAAGAATACATATTTTAAATAAGCACTTCGGTGTTTCTAAATGTCTCCTGAATATTGAGCATCATTGATTTATTTAAGACCAGTCATGTGCATCAGTGACCCGGGTCAAGTGTTTCAATGAATTCATCTTAAAAGGGGCTAACAGGTGTACTTGGCTGTATGGTTGTTAAGTTCTTTATGGTTCATGTAATAGGCACATGGTGGGGGTGGTGAAACCAGCGCCCTAGAGCTGCAGGGCTATGAGGAGTCCGCGTTCACACACTCTCTGGAGGTGAGATTGTATCCAGAAAGAGCACGAGGAATAAGCAGATCTAAGCCAGCAGAGGGACCAGGGGAACAGGACTGCCACCCCTGCTCAGATGCCCATCTGTAGTCCTGCCTGTCATGATTGGCCTTGATGACGTTGCGATTTGGCACATTGAAGGGCAGCACCTGATACTATGCACATGTATTTTCCTGCAACCATGGGGACATTAAGTGACCTATAAATGATGGACTCTATGGTTTCTTTTAGCTTTCAAAGTTTATCTTTAGAAGTTATTTTATACTTAAGTGGAGAGCATTACTTCTGGAGATTTCTTTTCATGCTTAAGGTTTACTATAAATTGGGAATTTTATTATTTATTAATGATGCTTAATGAAGCCCCAAATAATGCTCCGTTTAGTTCTTTTTACATGATTCCTGCAAGATAAATGTAGCACTTGTGTATTTTTTCCACTTCCATTACTGTAACATTGTTTTGCAGTTGACATTTCTAAAATCAACAACTAGCAACACACACATAGGAACATTCTCAATCTTCCAAGAGAGATTCCTGATATCATTGTTCAACGCATCAGATCATCCAAATGCCTAAAAACTGAATAACAAGATGTGGCCACTCGGATTCTTTCAGTAAGTTAGAAACAAAGCCAAATCCACTGTTTTATTAGTCTATTGTATCAGTGGGCCTTCTATCTAAATTTAACTGTGACAGGAAAGCAATGACTGGATATTCCAGACTAGTCCAGATGGAGTTACTAACCACAGGAGAAAGAATTCCCAGGGGCCTTTTCAGAGCGCTATTTGGGCTTTACATAAATCATTGATTATGTAGCTGACAACTGAATGTGAACAGATTTTCCACAAACTCTGAGTTCTATTTCTCTGCGATTCGGTGTGACTTGCACCAGCTGTGCTGTTGCTGGCAGATGCATCGGTACAGAGAGCCTCTCACTTCTCTGCGTGTTCTGTTCTTGTGAATAGAGCACTAAATTTACTCGGGAGGTTCTGATAACCATTTTGGCAACCTGTAATACTCAAGACGCAAGGATTTGAAAATGGAAGCCCTTCTCTAGAACAATGAAGAGCATAACTGGAGAAAATTTTCATTTTTGTGAGATCTATTATCACCAGCTCCCTTCTTGGTGCATAGAGTCCTGCAGAACACACACACAGACACATAAAGTGGAAATTTTACAGAACATTTTGGTGCCTCACAAAAATAACCTGTAAGCCAATGAGGAACAATGATATTGAAGATACATTTTCTGTAGTTTCTCTGTTGCTCATGTCTGAAAACCACCCTGGCAGATGGATTTTGGCAGCTAGAGAAGCCTCCACTGCTGACTTTTACACGATGCTGAGTGTTATAGGGCCATAGGGGAGGCAATCCAGAGTGATGGGGATAGTCTGGGAAGAGGCAGACCAAAGCCAGTGGGGTTGTGCCAGTGGGAGGTCTGCATGGAGGAGCCTGGAAAGGACGGGACCCTAAATAGGGACACAGCTGAGAAGAGACTGGAGAAGAAGACTGGTTGTGGATAGTTTCTAGCAAAAAGTTCTATACTTTATGAGGCAAACACCTCATGTTAGTAAAAATTTCAATAAAACTACAGAATTAATGCTGCACTTGTTGTGACTGGCTTTCTAGCGAGAGGCATTCGGATGTTCCCGAGCCTCTGTGTGGGTTACACTTACAGGCAAAGTGTGTGTAAACCGTAGCAACAAATTGTTTTGAGGATATTTGGAGTTCTTATCACTTGTGCTTTTGCAACACTTTTCCATTATTGCTTTGCTAATATTGGGCATGTACGTGTTATATATGTGAGTCTCCAGGGTGAAGAACACTGCATTTGGAGTTTGAAGACCAGGGTTCAAATGCTGTCTCCACCACTTACTATCTTTAACCTTCCTTAAGTTGTTCAGAAGAGAGCTCTTTGAGTCCTCTGGAGGTCATGACTCTTGCCTGACCCAACTGCTTGAAAGACATCAATTTACTTAATGTACTTGAAGTGCTTGGTACTGTTGGTGTCATATATGTATGTTCTTATTATGATTATTAGTAATTAATAGATGGACTAATAGGCTGAATTGTATCCCCACAAAAAGATATGTTGAAGTCCTAACTCCTAGTGCCTCAGAATGTAACCTTATTTGGAAATAAGGTCATTGCAGAGGTATTTACTTAGGATGAAAGGGTAGGGTGGGTCCATAATCCAGTATGACTGATGCCCTTATAAGAAGATGACCATGTAAAGATGGAGACACAAGGAGGATACCGTGTAAAAATGGTGGTAGAGACTGAAGTGATGCATCTAGAAGCCAGGGGACACCAGAGATTGCTAGCTGTCACTAGAAGCTGAGAAGAATGGGATAGATTCTTCCTCAGAGCTCTCTGAAGAAACCAACCCTGCTGACACCTTGATTTCAGACTTCTAACCTCCAATTGGGAGGCCATAAATATCTCTTGTGAGGAATTTATTATTACACAATCTTATTTCCATATGATGCTTTTAGTCAACCTGTCACTTTCATAAAAATTATTTCATTTCATCCCCCACAAGTACATGGGTGAGATTTTTTCCTCAATTCAGAAGGAGAAGGAGGCTTGGAAACTGGCAATAACTCAGCTGGGAAACATTTTAACCTGTGTATTTTGCTCTTTTTCCTACATCAGAGCAACTGTGCTTAGACTAACGAGTAGCTCTTCCTGTTAAATTGTGTTTTCTCAGGATATGTTATGTAATTACCAGTTACATCTCTCTGTGGAATTCTCAGGGTCCCCTCTGAGGCCCAGAGGCTGAATGAGCTCCCTCTCTGCTCTAAGGACCTGAGTCTGGCCTCATCTTCATCTCAGCACAGCTCTCTCACTTGAGCAGAAGTTCTTAGGTGTAGCAAGAATGCAGACAGCCTCCTTGGGTAGGAGGCGCTCAGCTTCATCTGGGCAGCCCCTGGCCTGACCAGTGTGGGGGTGCTGTGGGTCATGCCCAGGACTTATAGCTGTGTCCACCCACACCCAGGGTCTTGCCCATCATAGGCTGGGGGACTAGAGATGGAATCTAAAAGGTGCTAGAGAGGAATAAGAGGCTGCCCTGAGGCTGATGGAAGTGCCTCCTGGGCACAGCTGAGATGCTGTGAGTCCGGGCTGGCCACACTTCACACAGGGGCCCACGGGGAGGAAGATCAGAAATCTAGGGTTGCATCACATCTTCCATGCACCAGAGATGACCTGCAGGTGACACGTGTGTGTGCATGCACAGGTACACACACACACACACACACACACTGAGAAGATAGCTGGCAGGCGATGTGGATAGAGGAGTGGTGAAGACAATAGGCTTTGGAGTAACTAGACATAGATTTCTGGGTTAGGATCTTGGTTCTGCCTCCTGCACTGTTGGTGGGAATGTGAACTGGTACAGCCACTCTGGAAAACTGTGTGGAGGTTCCTCAAAGAGTTAAAAATATATCTGCCCTATGACCCAGCAATTGCACTGCTGGGAATTTACCCCAAAGATTCAGATGCAATGAAACGCCGGCACACCTGCACCCCGATGTTTATAGCAGCAATGGCCACAATAGCCAAACTGTGGAAGGAGCCTCGGTGTCCATCGAAAGATGAATGGATAAAGAAGATGTGGTTTATGTAAACAATGGAATATTACTCAGCCATTAGAAATGACAAATACCCACCATTTGCTTTGACGTGGATGGAACTGGAGGGTATTATGCTGAGTGAAGTAAGTCAATTGGAGAAGGACAAACATTATATGGTCTCATTCATTTGGGGAATATAAAAAAAAGTGAAAGGGAATAAAGGGGAAAGGAGAAAAAATGAGTGGGAAGTATCAGAGAGGGAGACAGAACATAAGAGACTCCTAACTCTGGGAAAGGAACTAGGGGTGGTGGAAGGGGAGGAGAGCAGGGGGTGGGGGTGACTGGGTGACAGGTAGTGAGGTGGGCACTTGATGGGATGAGCACTGGGTGTTATGCTATATCTTGGCAAACTGAACACCAATAAAAAATAAATTTATATAAAAAAAAAGAATCTAGGTTCTGTCGTAGCATTGTATGCCCTTGGACAAATAATTTGACTCCTTTGAACCCCAGGGTCTTCATCTTCAAGATAATGATGCCCCTGTTAGGGTCACTGAGAGGATGAAATGAGAAGATTACCATGGGCTAAGAGCTGGGAGCTTTAACAGTGAAGATGGTTAGTGGGACCAGGATGCTGCGCAGGGTGCAAGAGGCTTTGCCATGTCAGAAAAAAATTTATTAACAAACCCAGAGGGCTTGTTCCTTCAGCAGCAGCGCAGACTATTTGGAGCTTTCTTACCTGGGAGCTAGTTGCCCTCATGAATGGATACGATATTGCCAAAGAAAACCCAAAAGATTTCCAACCCAACATGACCCAGCCCATAGAAAGCTCAGCCACCAGGGTTTTGTCTTCCTTTCTCATGTACTGTGAGGTGAAATATCTGTCTTCATCATGCAGAAAGAAAAGCAATGCATCACGAGACAATAAAACATCTGCTGTGATAGTAAGAGAAAACCTTGAAAAAAAAATACTTCCCAGACCCTGATGCTATATTCGACTCACAAGGAGAAATCATCATCAATCATGTATTATTTTGCCCATTTCACTTACTGATAGTTTTATGGATCCAAATTTCTCAATAGCATCCTCTGGCTGTTAGCCAGACCCCTTATCTTCCCAGAGAGTGTTCTCCTGAGAAATCCCTGAGATGTGTACTGGAATAGCCTGCACAACTCCTCAGTACCAACCAACCTCATTTCCTTGGCCCAAGGGCATGCTACTTTATGTGTATACTTTTTCATTTTTCCTTCCAGCCATCTTTGTCCCCTTGCCTTTTCAGCCACCTCAGGAGCATCCTGGCCTTGGAGACTTTGCTTTTCCCACACAGGTCCACATGGCCAACCCCCTCATCTCCTGGGGTTTGCTCACATCTGACTTCTCAAGGAGCCTGCCCCTGCCCTGACAGGCTCTTGAACCCTGCATGTCTCTTCCTCCTGCTCTAGAATGGAAGTTCCATGAGGGCAGGGGTCTTTGTGTTTGTTCCCTGATGATTCCCTAAGTGCCCAGCACACTGCTCAGCACATAGTGAATGCTCGATAAGTGTTTGTTAAGTGAATAAAAGGTAGTAACCAGTTTTAGAAGACCAAAGAATTTTAGGGATGGAAGAAACCTTAGAAGTTATATGATTCAGAGGTTTAAAAAAATTTTTTTAGCAGGGTCAATTGAAGAAAAATCAAGAGATTTATCAGCAGAATTTGTTTTCTATTCAAAATTAAATCCCATGGGGGCAATAATACGCTTTCTTAAACTTTAGCCACTTTATTACATAAAACAATGTTTATGAGAAATTATGAACAGAGTTGAGAAGTGGCAAACAGAGGCAGCTCTCTAATCTGCATCCTGGAAATGAAATCTGGATCTGTGAATACAGACAGCCCTTGAGACTTGGGCTGCTCATCTGCACCTAAGCCTCCGCCCCCACCCACCCTTTTATAGCAGAGACAGAGACTGCCCACAAAGAAAAGATATTCTCTTTTTCTCAAGGTCCTATAGCTAATCAGAGGTGGATTCAAGAGTGGAGGGCAGCCCGGGGGGCTCAGTGGTTTGGCGCCTGCCTTCAGCCCAGGGTGTGATCTTGGAGACCTGGGATCGAGTCCCACATTGGGCTCCCTGCATGGAGCCTGCTTCTCCCTCTGCCTGTGTCTCATGAATAAATTTTAAAAAATTTAAAAAAAAGAGTGGACCCAAGGTGCCTGGCCTCTGTGTAGTGCTCCTTCCAACAGCAGAAAAAGGAGAAGAAGAAGAAAAAAAAAAAGGCTTTGGACTTTCCTATTCCATCAAGCTTAAATGAGCATTGGCCACATCGTCCTTGTGAATCAACGAACACATGTGGCAATCAGAATTATTTACTGCCTTTATTAGAGTGTCACCATAATTGTCCTAGAATTGATTGCAAGCTTTCCGCCTTCCCCTGCTCCATGGATTATTAATATGACCTAACATTTAACAAGTACTAATAATGTGTGGGTGTTGCTCCAACTGCCGGAGGCTGAGCAGAGCCCTGAAAAGCACTTGGTCTGCCAGTCTTTTTGATGCATGTCTCTCACCAAACCTTTTTCACAGGGTATGTATTATGCTTTTGTTGCTGGATTTTTACCCTTTTTGGTTGTGGTTGGTGTTCATTTTTTAGGATTTCCTATCAATATTCCCTTACAGATTTACAAAGCAGAGCCTCTGAAAATATGTAATATATATTTCAGGCAGTTCAATGAGTTGATCATGACCTTTGCTTGCGTAAGTACCCTGTTCGTATATCAATAAATCTGTTGCTGCTCAATGACTGCTGTGCCTTGAAGGATTCAGCCATTTTAAAAATTGTTTTTTATGTTTATTGTATTGGATTCAACATGTCAGTTGGAAGTATCTACACTGATGATTGAAATGCCTGAGTGCCATTTTGCTTTTCCAGTTAATCAGCCACCCAGGAGTCCACTGCACCGAGCAGACTCTTACAGATTCAGTTGCTCCCCCCTGGCTCTCCATGAAGCCTATCAACTATGGTTCCACAGGAATCAATATTCCAGGAACCCTGGGTGGCGCAGTGGTTTAATGCCTGCCTTTGGCCCAGGGTGTGATCCTGGAGACCGGGGATCGAATCCCACATCGGGCTCCTGGTGCATGGAGCTTGCTTATGTCTCTGCCTTTCTCTCTCTCTGTGTGACTATCATAAATAAATAAAAATTAAAAAAATTTTTTTTTTAAAAATTCAATGCACTGTGATAAGTAGGGGTATCAGAAAGCATAAGGTTATAATCCCTGCCTTTTGGGAGCTTGCAGCCTGCTCTGGGAGATTACAGGGGAAATATCAAAACCAAACTAAAACAAAACAAACTAACCATCTCAGCTGGAACATAGAAGCTCTAGACATATGGCTTAGACTGCAAGAGAGGGCTTTCGGGGGAGAGCAAGGTAGAAATGAACGTTGGGACTAGATTATCCTCATTATACTTTTGTTTTGAATTATAGAATCTCTGTTGTCTTAATTTCAGTTTCTCTGGAATCCAAGAAATGGCAAAAATTTCCGGGGATATCTTTTTAAGTTCGTCACTGTCTTCCAGGAACTTGTTCTGTTGTCTCCTGGGATGTAGGTCAGCAGCCTGAGCTAAAGAAACCCACTTGGGTTCATCCTGGAATTTGACAGATCTGAAGAATGATTTCTATTTTCCATTATGTCCTGTGTAGATTCAGGTAGGAACAAGTCTCCCTTCCCTCCTTGGATGGCAAAGTTAGCTAGCATATCCATGTGAAATGATTATTTCTGTGTATTACCACATTCATTGTCCTTTACTCAGAAAAAATGTCACCTATCCAAATATTGTATTTTCAAACATAAAAGAAATCATCTTCCCTTGTTTGGTTTCATTTTCCCTAAATTATGGCCTTATTATCACATAAGCAAATACAAGTTATGGGCAGCATGAAAAGAGGGACTAAAATTCTGTGGTTGAAGTTTTTGTGGCGTGTTACTTCAATTGGCTAAGGATCAGGGAAGCTCTTGTGAACAGATTGTGATCAAAACTCGTGAATTTAAAATTGTTATCATCTTCATTGTTAAAGGTAATATTTAAAAAATGAAAATCCAGTATTTGGATTTTTCTCTTCTCATTGACTCATTTCATTTGCTTGTAATTTTTCTTTTGTAGTCATAATGTATATTTTAGGATCAGAATTATTTTAAAGCTACAGTGAAGTCTGGGAGAGCTTCTAATCTAGCCTTTTCATTTGGCAAATGAAAGACCCAAAGACAAGAGACATTAAGGGACTGACTGAGGCTATACAGACAATTAGTGGAAGCCCTGAGACGAAATTGTAGGTGCCCTAAAAACGTTAATTATTGCCACAGATGAAATCCTCCTTTGACATACAAAACAGAAAACAACTCAATAGACTATGCATTGCCTCTGTGATCCCACTTTACAAACTGGTATTTGAGGACCTTTTGGACATTGTACATGTATCAATACGATGACAAATTTCTAAGTCTCTAGAGTTGTCCCTCTTCTGTGGACCTTCCCTGGATGAGTTCCAGGTGTGGCACTATAAACAAAATTTTCTGATGATTAATTTAATATGCTTAAAATTTTCTGAGTTTTTATAATGAAATGTTAATAGATGTATTCAGTGTATTTTGAAAGTCAAAGTTAACTCTGATCTTTTCATGTGTCATTCTATGATGCATAATCTATAGGAACCTATGGAAATTACTTAAAGAGGAGGCTGTAAAATTGGCTTGTTTTGTCAATGAGAAAGGCCTAACACAGAGAGGTTCACCTTCTGAAGTTGCTTAATGCAGTCTCTTCTGAAAGCAGAGAACCAGTTTAGATGAACTCAAAGATCTCAGGCACTTTAATCTCTAGCTGAATCATTAAATGTAGTAAATACTTAAAACCAGTTGCAATTTACAGACTTACTTGTCAACGTATTCAACTAGATCTGTAGAATTCTTCGTTGACATTGTGGCGGGAGATAATCTTACCTAAAACAAAGGTCATGGGTTTAAAATGTATCATTAGCTTACTTTATAGGTAAGTCTTATCCATCTTATTTTTATATGAATAATTTTAAACAAAATATATGCTGTAGACCATCATCCCAGTCAAACTTGCAATGCCCCATCTGTATTTCTAGAAACTAAAACCAAAATCAAGCTCTAGAAAGATAATAGAGAGTTTCATTTCATAGATTAGTATCACAGTCAGGAAAAACTTTCTGGACAAGTCAAAGCCATGGATTGTTCTTAGAACAATTTTAAGTGGAATATCCAATGATTATCGGCTGAGTTACTAAAGAAGTTTTCACAGAGTGAATTTACTCCAATATGTTAATTTCTGAGGGGAATCAATTACTTTTCAAAAACAAAGTCCAAAACTAGAAAGCTAGTCTACCCAGGTAATTTTATTTTCTAAGAAGCCTGGATATCAGATTATTATAGTCAATGAGAAATGAAAGTAGAGCACAGCTGTGTACATAACTTACTAGTATTTAACATAGCTGGCCATATGAACACTTAACTAATTCAGTAACATGGTACTACTAGAAAGTTCCCCTTGCATCAAAGTTCATAATTTCCCAGCATTTCCAGGGGGAAAGAGACCACCAAATGCACTCACTGTTTGGCATATGCTAAAACTGTTCTAAACTCTAATGTTCTTTATTTTTAAGATCAAAAGCCAGACACAGATTTATGTTCTTTTTAATATCCCATCACTGAACTGGATTCAGTTAGGGGGAGAATGAGTGGTACTCCTCCTCAGTTTAAAACTTGAACAAAATAGTTTCCTGGGACATTTTTTCTTGGTTTAGTAGAGTAGTTAAGATCCACATACAGAAATCATTCCTTTTGCAAATGCCTAAGAAACTACCACTCCTTACTTCTTAATTTAACACCCAAGAGACTTACTTGGAAAGCTCTCTCCTCCAATAAAACTTTAAAAAAAAAGTAAGTCTATTAATAAGGAGCTAATAAATAACCCATGACAATAGGTAGGCTCTCTGATCCTGCCTGCTTGGTGGTGGGCAACCAGGACAGGCTTGAGGCTGCTCAAAATGGAGCCAGTGACTGCCATGATAATGCTTTAGGCCCTCTCTCCCCATTGCTAAGTGGGGTCTGCAATGGGTCTGATGCTCTGAAGTGAGGTCTTCCTCTAGTGATGGATACACTGATCCACTGAGCACCCAGGGGTCCATGTTATGGAAACAATCCTAACTATCTAGAGAGCATGACTGGGCCTTCTACCCTGGTTTGTGTTTTGACTCCAGTCTAGAGCTGGAAAAGAACTGGGTCCTGGAATGCTGGCCTACTCAATGCCAGCTCTTCCCTTCTCACCCCTCCATGGCGACCCTGGCCTGAGTCTGTCTGTGGTATTCCTTCAAGCAACTGGCTGCTCCCTGGCCTCACATGTTTGACACCTAGTAGCCCTTTTATTCCCCCTTTGGAATAAAAGACTGAATATTGTGTCAAAGGACATTAAATTACTGGATTATTGTCTCCTTCCCCCTTCTCAAGTGAAGCAGTTGGATGTATATATCTTTTACTTTTATATTATTTTTAAATCTTATTTTGAAGACTGTAAATAGTCCTCTAAAAAAAAGCACAGCTACAACTTGCATACTCTTAAAGTAACAAATGTTAAACCTGATAATGGAGGAAAATTTGGAAAAACACAGAAAAGATACAGAAAAAAGAAAATTCTTCTTGCAATCGTACTGTCTAGAGAGAGTAAAAGCTGTTAACACTGAGGCCAACTTGTTTTCTCTTTCTTCTATGCAGTTATTGATGTGTCTAAGAGAGTATGTGAAGTTTTATATCTTCACTAATTGACTATAGGAAGCAGCTATGTTTCATCCCTATTCCTTCAAGCTAGAATGTAATTATATAACAATTCTCACAAACAAATCGGTGGCTATGAACACCGACTTTTTACATATGTCAGTTTTCACCTGTTTTATAATAATACTTTAAAATGTTGTGTTCCTTTATGGCTTAATTAAGGCCTATAAAATACTTTGACATATATGACCTTCTATAAGGTGGAAATCATTGTCTTGACTGAAATGCTACTTTAGTGCAGAAAGAATTTAAGAGGATTATTTTTAAAGGTGAGGACTCTGAGGATTAGAGAAGTAGCAGACTTACTCAGATCATCTAGATGATGATGATAGTGATTGACTGAGTCCCTTTTACTTGCCATAACCTTTATCTTAGTGGTTCATTCAAACCTTGCATCTTTGTATGATTGGCCTAATTAGCCCATTTCATAGAAGAGGAAACGGAGAGGTTAAGTAATTGCTGGAAGTTGCACAGCCAGTGTGTGCTACAGCCAACAGAGAGCAAAAATCAGTGCTGGATACTGGGCTAGCTTTCCAGTTCTCTTTTTATCACCAGAGGCTGCATCCCTGGTGAGGTCTAAAAAAACTGCTGCTTTGAATGTTCTTTTTCATTAATGACAAGTACCAATAAAAGAAACCTCTTTAGCTGTTCTCTTTTCCATTTGACAGATAAAGCCTCTATCTTGAATTTATCTTAGTTTCTTTTGCATCTTTATAGAAAATATTTATCAATTTTTTGTTCCTACTTAGCCCTGCAGATTGTCAGTCCAACGAATGTATTCACAAATTGAGACCCTTTCTCTTTTCAGCTCACGTGGTCATCAGTCACTTTGTCAAAGCAGAGCAAACAAGAAATGTAGGTAGAGTGAAAAGAAAAACAACTCTTCTAGGACTCCTTAGAATTCTCTGAACAATGCTAAGCTTTAAAGAAGCTGAACAAAATATTCTACTTTTGCTATGAATGTCTAAAAGTACTTGCTTTCTTTTCTTGGTCATTGACTGAGCCAGGAAGGGGGCCATCAGGTTCCTTCGGCTGTTCCTCTGGAGTCCGGGAGGCACTTTTGTTTACATTTGTATCTAGGCAACCAGAATGCTGAATCAGATCAGGAACTAAGGCAGGTGAATTTTTGCAGTGGTGGTTAATTTTTTTTTTTAATGGCATTTTCCGTACATATAGTGAAGGTTAAGGGAGGCTTTTAATTTATTTTACACTTCTCTCTTTTTCTCTCCCCTACCTCAGTTCTTCACCAGGCCCCCATCACACCCACAGTCAGCTAGAAGGATTTATTGTCCCAGAAGAATTAATTGTCCATTAAGAATTTAGGAAACTTTGTTGAGATGCACATTTAGATCAAATTGTTATAAAATAATAGGAAATGATTTCTCACTCTATTGTGCCCAAGTCATCCAAGGATCTTCTTTGGGATTTATTACCTAGTTTATATGTAATAAGAAATCTAAATAAGCCTGTAAAGGATGAGAATCTAGAGACCTTGGGTAATCCATGAGATAAATACCTGAGTTCATGACGCTTGATTTCCTGGCTTTATTTTTTGTTGATCTGATTTTTTTGAAAGGGAGCAGAGGGTTTTTTTAAATTATTATTTTGTCTTCCAGAAAGCCAAAGCTCTGAGGAAATTTGGTTGCAATCTGACTAAAGTCTTTATGTTTCTGGGTCATCTTCCCAGGGTGGCTCAGTAGCATTGTGACTGTAGGAAGGATCTGTGATGTCAATGAGGTTGGCCCTCACATTTTAGGTCAAGTCCCTGGGATTTCAGAGCTTTAAGAGTTTTTCTTAGTGCTCAATAAATCACTAGGTCCTTCACCTCCTGGTCCCGCTGGGTGGGTGGGGGCGGCTAGACTGACATTTCACACCCTTCCCCTGATTTTGCCTTCACATTTGATAGGAGACCAGTTTCCATCAAATTAGATAAAGAGAGTGAACGGCAATGAACTCCCCAATCTTCCTCCCACTGAGCTCGTTCAGGAAGCTAACTCCTGTGGGCCACTAGGGGGAGTCTCGCAAAGAATGCAGCCACAGCGACAGGTGTGGTGGGTCCTGGCTTTGAATGAACTAAAATACTGAACTTGGGCTTTGTAGAGAAAACTTTGGTTATATGGTCAAAAAGATGTTGATTGTTTCAGCTCTGAAATATTTTCCTGAGTTCTCAAATTGGAATCTGCATATTTTGGTAATACTACTTGGCCCTCATATATAGACATTTTATTATTGGTTCTTTTTCAAATCATGGTGCCAGATTTGCCTTGCTCTGGGGACACGTAATGTTCAGGATTCCAAATGACAAACTTAGATGCCACAGAAAAATACCGTCCGTGATTTTTTGCTTCAGCAGTATGACTTCTAGTGATAAGCTAAGCTCTTCAGACTTGGTATTTCTTGGTTTGTAAGCTATCCAGAAAGGCTCATTACACCAACCTGATGACCATTTAATCAAGCACAGAGGGAGCCTGGCACACCATGAGTGACAGCAAGTGGCTATGGATACCAAGAGAGTGGGTTAGAACCCTGACTCGTCAACCAACTAGTTGTTTACTTAGGGCACTTATCTCACTCCAAGATTCAGTTTTCTCATCTGTAAAGTGAACAAATAATACTGATCTCCTGAGATCGTTGAGAGGATTAAATGCAATGATACCCTTAAAGTGCTCAGCTGAGTGCCAGGCCGGGAATCCACTAGAAGGTAACTATTATCAGGGATTATTTCACAAGGTGGCCATTACCCAAGAAATGGCTACACGGTCTGTGTGAGAAAGGAAAACTGGATCTGACCTTGCTAAGAAAAATTTTGTGATTCTCTCCTTAAATTCAGCTTCTAGTCCATAGCATTTAGCTAGAGAAATGGACTCCCAGTGAAATGAGAATCGAACTTGTTCTCTAAGTGGTTGCTTGGTTATCAGCAGAACAGTGCACACAGTTTATTTGTACCAGTGGGTTCCTACCTGCTGAGTGTGTATGTAAAATCCTTCCTGGAAGTCGGTAATCTTCCAAGACCTCTTCTAATCCGGACCTACCAAGAGTAGAGCTTAAAGCAAAAGGCCAATGTTTATTTCAATCTTAAAAATGAAATTATATTCTGATATTACTTTAAATATAGGCTTAAGGAGATAATCGTGAGGTGGTGGTCATTGAAGGGCTTTGGTGAGTGTTTAGGGTCAGTTGAGACCATTGCTGTGTGTGGTGTGCTACACAACCCCAGGGGGTGCTTTTCACATAACAGCCCTGTAGATTTTCATATTTATGCCGAGCTTTCCAGCTTTATGTCAAGAACATACCTTATTCTAACAAGCTAAGTATATCAGGACAGTTTTCTGATATGTAGAAGTAAAGGGTCTTAAGGAAGGGGCACCTATTCTTTTTTTAATATGTATGTATGCACGTGTTCATTTGAGAGAGAGAGTGAGCACACAGGAGAGCATGCACAAGAGAGAGTCGGGGTGGGGGGAAGCAGAGGGAGAGGGACAACAGACTGTGCTCAGTGCAGAGCCCGACTTGGGGCTCACTCCCATGACCCCGACATCATGACCTGAGCCAAAATCCAGAGTGGGCCACTTAACTGATCAAGCCACCCAAGTGAGAGGATGCCTATTTCTAACTCACCACAAAAAGTGTATATGGGTCAGGGGCAGCCCAGATCCGGGGTGTCTGGCAAGTGCCATGACCTCAGCTAACGAGCTTCAACCAGCCCTAGGCCACAGCGACCAGTAGTCGTTGGCAGAGTGTGTCCTGTTCAACTTCCTTTTCCTATACGTCACCTCCGACCTGTTCTCCCGAGGGTCCTTAGGCCATCCTTCCTGGAAAGACTTCATTTGGACCAGAGGACCTTTCATCTTGCTATTCCAGTTTTACCTGCTTCAGTCTTTTAGTCATCTCTGATGTGTTTATCAGTCAACACTTTAGCTAATGTTCCTCAGTGTCCAGCTCATGAATCTTCTGAGGAAGGCAGTGTAGACACAAATATCCCAGTGTTACAGATAAAAATATAAGAAGGTTCAGAGAGATTAAGTGAGGCACTTAGGTGAATGGTGAAACCCTGACTGACTAGTCCCCAAGTCTGCTCACACTCAGCAGTGTCCCAGCCCTCCTGGGATGATCCTACTGAGTTCTGCTAAGGGTCCAGTGTTTGACTTCCATTCTGAAGGAGTGCTCAACTCAAAGTGAGTCCCGAATGCTCCCCGCAATTATATTACATTGCCTTTCTACAGGACTCTGCTGCTCTCCTAGATGACTCTCCCACTTTCCCTCAGCCCCCACACTGCCAGAAGCTACTCCCATGCTCACTCTCAGCTCATGACCTTTCCTTTCTGTTTAACCAAGAAAACTGAAATCATCAGAAGAGAATTTTGGTGAGCCTACATGCTACGTCTATAGATCTATGTGTTTCTCCCTAAATTTTTGTCTCCGATCCTGCTTCAACAAATGAACCATCTGTGCTCCTTAGGCTCATCCCCCAGTTGTCCTTAAGTCCCATCCCCTCTCAACTATCCAAGGACCCCTCTTCCCTCTTTGCTAGAGCATTCCCATCAGGGTGATGTCCTAACTGGATAGGACTGATGGTCGTAGAGAAAGAGAAAGGAGGGGCACGTGGGTTGCTAAGTCAGTTAAGCATCAACCTTTGGCTCAGGTAGTGATCCCAGGGTTCTGTGATCAAGCCCCATGCCAGGCTCCCTCCTCAGCGGGGAACCTGCTGCTCCCTTGGCTCTCTCTCTCTCTCAAATAAATGAATAAATAAAATATTAAAAAAAAGAAAAAGAATCTCAATCGCTCTCCACCTCTGCACACACACACACGTAGGTGAGGACATGATGAGAAGCCAGGTGGAGGGGCCTCACCAGGAGCCCAATCTGTCAGCACTTTGATCTTGGACTTACCAGCTTCCAGATCTGTGAGAAATTAATTTCTGTCATTTATGCTGCAGAGACTATGATATTTTGCTAGAGCAACCTGGGCAGACTAGGATTGTCTTGAAACACCAGGATCTAGTTTTCTGTCCCAGGCACCTTCCCTTAAAACTGCCCTTGTCAAAGTCCCCTGTGACTTCTCTGTTGTGTGTCCAGGGGCCAGCTCTCCATCTTCAAGTCACTTGCCCCATCAGCAGCATTTGACCAAGTTGAGGGCTATCTTTTCCTTCAAGCTCGTTCCTTACTTGGCCCCCAAAGCCACGTGTCTCCCACAGCTCTGCTATTCCTTCTCATGGGTTTCTCATTCATCTCCCTGACCTCTGAGCAGGGGATTGATGATTTCAGTTTTCTCAGAGTTTTCCTGAAGGTCCCATGTCCTGGGAATCCTCAGCCCCTGAGCTCAGCTCTTGCACTTCTATACTCACCACCTTGATAAGCTCACCCAAACTCATGGCTATGAGCTGGTGATCCCTCAGAGCTCCTTTCTCTCAAAGCTGCTGCCCATACAGCCTTCCCTACCACAGTAAGTGGTGACAGCCTTTTTCCAGTAGCTCAGGCCCCAAGCCTTGGAATTCTCCTTCGCTTCTCTTTCTTTCAAACCCAGTATTTGCCCCACCTTCAAAAAATATCCAGAATGGGTCACTTCTCATTGCTTTCTGTGCTGTCACACTGGTCTAAAGTACCCTTGTTTCTCCCTTGGACTATTGGCTTTCTAAAACCAATCTCCCTTCTACTGAACTTGCCACCCCTAAATTATTCTCAATGAAATAGCTGATGATATGGTCAAAAAGCGATCATGAAACTTGTCTGCTAAAAATCCTTTGATCACTTTCCATCTTGTAAAAGATGAAACCTTCATATTTTTTACAAAATCTTTTTGAGCCCTATGTGATAGAGCCCTCCTATAGCCATCTGACCTCGTGTCCTACATCTCTTTTTCTTGCTTACTCTCCTCCATCCACAGAGGCCACCTTGAACATGTGGACAGGCTCTTGTCTCAGAACTTTAGATCTTACTGCTGCCTCTGCTTAAATGACCTGTGAAAAGTGCTGGTGGTATTTTGATAGGGGTCAAATTAAATGTGTAGATTGCTTTGGGTACTATAGACATTTTAACAATGTTGGTTCTTCCAATCCATGGGCATGGAACATCTTTCCATTTCTCTGTGTTCTCTTCAATTTCTTTCATCAGTGTTTTATAATTTTCAGAGCAGAGGTCTTCCACCTCTGGTTAGATTCACTCCTAGGTATCTTACGGTTTTTGGTGTGGTTGTAAGTAGGATTAATTCCTTGATTTCTCTTTCTACTGCTTCATTAGTGGTATATAGAAATGCAACAGATTTCTGAATGTTGATCTTGTATCCTGCAACTTTACTGAATTCGTGTATCAGTTCTAGCAATTTTTCAGTGGAGCCTTTCAGGTTTTCTATATAGAGTATCAAGTCACCTGCAAATAGTGCAAGCTTTACTTCTTCCTTGCAAATATAGATGCTTTACTTCTGATTGCTGAAGCTGGGACTTCTAGTACTATGTTAAATAACAGTGGTGAGAGTGGACATCACTGTCTTATTCCTGACCCCAGAGGAAAAGCTCTCCATTTTTCCCCATTGGGGATGATAGAATGGACACAAGAAACAACAGGTGTTGACGAGGATGTGGAAAAAGGGGAGCCCTCTTACACTGTTAATGGGAATGCAAAATGGTGCAGCCACTCTGGAAAACAGTATGGAGGTTCCTCACAAAGTTAAAAATAGTACTACCCTAATGATCCAGCAATTACACTAGGTATTTATCCAAAGAATACAAAAATACCAATTCAGAGGGATACGTGCACCATGATATTTATAGCGGCATTACCTACAATAGCTGAATTATGGAAACAGTCCAAGTGTTCATTGATGATAAAGACGTGGTGTATATATACAATGGAATATTACTCAGCCATCAAAAGGATGAAATCTTGCCATTAGCAATGGCATGGATGGAACTAGAAAATATTATGCTAATATGTCAGAAATCTCATATGATCTTACTCATATGTAAAATTTAAGAAACAAAATGTATGATAAAAGGGGGAAAAAAGAGATAAACCAAGAAATAGACTTTTAACTATAGAGAACAAACTGATGGTTACCAGAGAGGAGATAAATGGGGAGATGGAGGGAAATAGGTGATGGAAATTAAGGAGTGCACTAGTGATGAGCACTGGGTGTCGTGTGGCAGTGTTGAATACCTCCCTATGTTGTACCTGAAACTAATATTACACACTATGTTAACTAACTGGAATTTAAATAGAAACTTCAAAAAAATAAAATAAAAGGATGTTTCTATGAGTGACAAAAAAAAAAAAAACACTTTCCCTGGATAGTCCCTCTGCTCATCCCTTGCTTTCTTCTGATGTTTATTCAAATGACATTTTCTCAGAGAGGCTTCCCTGGCTGTCTAAAACTATCTATTTCTGGAGCACCTGGGTGGCTCAGTTGGTTAAGCATCTGCCTTCGGCTCAGGTGATGATCCCAGGGTCCTGGGATGGAACCCTGCGTTGGGCTCCCTGCTCTAAGGGGAGTCTGCTTCTTCCTCTGCTCCACCTCACTTGTACTCTTTCTCTCTATCTCTCTCTCAAATAAATAAATAAAATCTTAAAAAAACACAACTATACACTTTGTATTACTATTTCCTGCTGTATTTCCCCCTTGGTATTTATCTATATCATCTACATTTTACTTTTCTCCTTGTTTTCCTTATTAGAATCTTCTGCCCGCAAGGGCAGAAAAATTTGCCCCTTTTGTGTACCGCTCTGCCTCAATGCCTAGAGTGGTGTCTGGCACATGGCAAGTGCTCAGTAAATATTTGCTAAATGAATGAACGAGTGAAGGCCATCAGGATGTATAGACAACATTCTACAGAGGAATCCAGAAGTACAGAGGGCTTCCCTCTGGGTTTAGGTAATGAATGTGGCACAAATTGTTGAAGGAGCCAGGCTTTTACCTGAGCCTTAAAAAAATGCATGACTGGTAGTTCCTAAGGCCTGAGAGGCACTCCCTGCGGTTTGACTCTTTGCTGCCTTAACAACCCTCAGAACACTTCCAGCGGCTCTTCCTGCCTGGGGCCTGTACTGGCACCTGGAAAGTCTTCTCTCTCCACCACCAAATATTTCCAGCCCTCTTCTCCTGCTGTCTGACTTCCCACCAGTGTCTGTTAGGAACTGATTAGGGGTACCTGGGGAGCTCAGTCGGTGAAGCATCTGTCTTTGGCTCAGGTCATGATCTCAGTGTCCTGGGATCGAGCCCTACATTGGGCTCCCTATTTCTCTCTCTCTCCCTCTCCCCCTCCCACTCCCACTCTTTCCTTCCCCATTGCTCATTTTCTCTATCAAATAAAGAAATCAAATATTTTTTTAAAAAAATAGGAAGGATTGGGATTAATCCAGTATGGACTTTACACTGGGCGAGGGATGATTCTTTAGTTCAGGAATTTCAAACACTGGTGTGTATAAAACTCACCTGAAGAGCTTCTTGAACCGTGGGTTCCTAGGCCCAACCCCACCTAGTTTCTAAACAAGCTCATTTTTTTTTAAAGATTTTATTTATTTATTCATGAGAGACACACAGAGAGGCAGAGACACAGGCAGAGGGAGAAGCAGGCTCCATGCGGGCATCCTGGTGCAGGACTCGATCCCAGGACCCTGGGATCATGCCCTGAGCCAAAGGCAGATGCTCACCTGCTGAGCCACCCAGGTGTCCCTAAACAAACTTATTTTGATCCAGAGATCCAAGCAGCCCACAATGAAAAACTCAACAGGAAAGAATTCTAATGCTGGCATCCCGAAGTCCTATAAGAGAACATGATTTTGGTCAGTGGACCCCTTTGATGTTCCTAAACATTGCTGCTGTTTTCCTTTTCGTCTGCCCCAGCACCCATCCACACAGTCCACCCTGTCCTTCCGTCTTTGCCTTAAATCTTAGGTCGGTGTGAATTTTCCTACACTGTAGCAGTGCGGGGTGGGGGTGGGGGAGGTTGGGTGGACGGGGAGCTTTCCCCTCTGGAAACAACTGTCTCAGGTCCTAATTACCATCTGCACCTCCCCCCAGCCCAACCACATCCTACCAGGAAGTCTTCCCTTGGTGCCCAACAGGAATACGCTCTCATTCCTACCTTGTGTTTGTATATGTCTATTCCTCCTCCTTCCACTTGCCTGTGAGGCTCCCTTCCCATTCTTTGCTTTCCTGTTACCCCTTCTGGCTCCCCTACTTCTGAACAAACAGCTGCTCCCCAGACACCTAATCATAGCCAGGCTACTATGGTGAATTCCCATCTCCCCTTAGCTCTGTTTCCTGCCTGCAATTCTTACTGCCCTGTATCTGGCTTTGGCTGATAGGTTGACTAACCAAATTAAGAAGTTCAATACCTTAAAATATAGGAACTTTGATGATTGCAATGACATGCCAAGTGGACAGACACACTCAGGGCAGTGGATTCATATTTGCATCAGCCTATCACATGTAGTCACACATGTAACCAGTGTCCCAAACCAAAAAAAAAAAAAAAAAAAAAAAAAGAAAAAGAAAAAGAAAAAAACACAACTACAAATACTAACAAAATCCTAAGTGGCTGATGATGCAGTACCTAAGTAGGTAAGCTACTAATTGCAAGACAATGACAACCTGAGTGACAATTTATTGTGTTGCTACCAGATAGAGGAACCATGAATTTTTGTGCAAGCAATGAAAGCTTGTGCTCATTGTCAAATTAAAAAAATCTTTATGATACTGGCTGCAGAATATTTATTCTTGGTACTCTAATCCCATGGTTTGTTTTCCTTATTTGTCAGCAGAAATTTCTTTTGCTGTGGGGACGTTTCTCACTCTGCCAGGGGGGCCCCGAGTGAGCTCCGTGGATGCATCAGTCTGCTCTAGAAAACTCTACTCAACATCCCTGACAGTGTCAGCTTACCAGGAATGGGCTTTAGTGGATAGCCATCCCATTCGCGGACCCAATGATCTCGAGCAGCTTATTTTTGTTGTAGAGTAAGACCAGTGTTCCCAACCATCCAGCCGAACATGAGCTCCAGTGCTTCAAGGTGAACAGAAATATCTCTTTGAAAAGCATATTAATAGAGTCTAATTCCAAAATCAATGAATATATTTTTGGCCCTAGACATCCACACTTTTAGCCAAATGGCTGTAGGACAGAATTTAATATTGTATGTGTTTGTCTCATCAATAGAAAGGGTAATGAAACCCAGAAGAGAGTTTTCTTGTGCTTTGGGACTACTTCGTTGCCCCATCACTAAAATACATCAGATTGTGTTCTGATGTATTTTACAAAGCTCACCCCTGAGTAACCTCTGGGATCCCCACCTTCTGTATGGGTTACATATGCCCATCTCCTTGTGGTTACGATGCCTAACCTTGTAAGAGTTTGGCCATCTTCCCTTTGCCCTTCCTCTAGAATGGTTTATCTTTGAAAAATTTATAGTAAAAATAATTTTTTCCACTGCATGTTTTCCTAGAAATGTGCGATCAGTTTTTCATAGGTATAGAAATAACTAGACCAAACTATAATGTAAGGGGATAGGAAAAACGTCAAACGTTGACTGGATGCTGACTATGTGCAAGGCTCTGTGTGTGTGCATCTGTATATAGAGATCGGTTAATTCTCACAACAACCAAAGGAGTATAATATCCCATTTTACAGATGCAAATTGAGGAGCTTTCTCAAAGTCATATAGCAGTGTTTCTGACCAACATCTATGCTCTTACATGAGAAAATGCTCCGCATCACGTGCCATCAGGGAAATTCAAATCAAAACCACAATGAGATACCACCTCACACCAGTGAGAATGGGGAAAATTAACAAGACAGGAAACAACAAATGTTGGAGAGGATGCGGAGAAAAGGGAACCCTCTTGCACTGTTGGTGGGAATGTGAACTGGTGCAGCCACTCTGGAAAACTGTGTGCAGGTTCCTCAAAGAGTTAAAAATAGATCTGCCCTACGACCCAGCAATTGCACTGTTGGGGATTTACCCCAAAGATTCAGATGCAATGAAACGCCGGGACACCTGCACCCCAATGTTTATAGCAGCAATGTCCACAATAGCCAAACTGTGGGAGGAGCCTTGGTGTCCATTGAGAGATGAATGGATAAAGAAGATGTGGTCTATGTATACAATGGAATATTCCTCAGCCATTAGAAACGACAAATACCCACCATTTGCTTCGACGTGGGTGGACCTGGAGGGTATTACGCTTAGTGAAATAAGTCAATCGGAGAAGGACAAACATTATATGGTCTCATTCATTTGGGGAATATAAATAATAGTGAAAGGGAATAAAGGGGAAAGGAGAGATAATGAGTGGGAAATATCCGAGAGGGAGACAGAACATGAGAGACTCCTAACTCTGGGAAATGAACAAATGGTGGTAGAAAGGGAGATGGGTAGGGGAGTGGGGGTGACTCGGTGACGGGCACTGAGCGGGGCACTTGATGGGATGAACACTGGGTCTTATGCTATATGTTGGCAAATTGAACACCAATAAAAATAAATAAATTAAAAAAATAAAGTCTATGCTCTTTCCACCTTGCCAAGCTACTTATCTTTGAGGACTTTCAATAGCTTCATCTTTTTCTGCCCCTTTTTTGACTTTCCTTCTGCCCCTTGCCAGACACCTTGTGTTTTAGATACTCCGGTTTTCTGCTGAATCCATTCAATCATTCATGCACTCATGTATATTATCAGTCACATAAACATTTGAACATTGATTGTGTACCTCTAATACTTTTCTGGACACCGGGCATACAGCAAAAAAATAGTCTGCCCTCACTGACATTCTGAAAGGGAATGTACAATAAATACACAGGCATTCAAGATGAAGTGTGATGAGTATAAATTATCAAGAACAGCAAAAGCAAAGAAAGGCACGGTGGCAGCCCAGAGGCAGAACATGCAGCATCCTGCAGGGAAAAAGGAAACAGAAGACTTCTTGGAAGAAGTGACACCTAAGGAGAGTCCTGTGGCCCTGCAGGAAGTGCCCATTGAGTGGATGAAGTATGTCTCTGCCCAGTGATTCCTCATCCCCATGGCCGGGAGGGCAGAGTGGAGGGAACAGGGAGGGATGATGATCACAGCTGAGGCTTTATAGGTGAGTAGAAGCCAGATTCTGAGGGATCTTGTATCTTTGTGGGCATCTGAGGAGTTTGGAGTGTACCCTGTAGGTGATGGAGAGCTGAGTGGTCACATATTCCCTGAGTCCTGTGGATGTGTTCAAATGTTAAAACCCAGCCTGAAAAATTAGTCAATTTTTCTGTTCAAACACTGTAGACAAAATATAAGCCCTGAAAAATTGTTTTGTAAGAATTGGAGGGTCTCTATTTTTATGTTTTAAATGTTCTACTCAATCTGGACATATGTACATATATACTTTTACATAAATGTAATAGGTCACACAAATACAATGAAGGATTAATATTCTGATATATTAAAAAAAATACCAAGGTATACAGCAAGGAACATCCCTTAAGAAATAATCATTGAAAAAAAATCATCATACACATTCTGATGTGTTTCTTTCTAGACTTTTTTCTGTGAACACATACATATATGCTGAGGTATATAATTGACATATTATAGATGTAATTTTATATACTTTTTAATTTAATCTCAATTATATGTGTATTTTGACATTTCATATGTTTCTACATATTTTTTGAAAATAGGATTTTATTGTTGTATAAGCATATTCTCCAGATATCATAATTTTATTCTAACTACTTTTTTAGTTTTGCATATTTAGGTTGTGACCAACTTTTTTGGTAGTGGAAATAATACTGCAATAATATTTTAAACAGAACTGTTTTATGTATCTCTGGTTGTTCCCTAAGAAAATAATGGAAAAAAGTGTTGGAATATTTGTGAGGATCTTGATACACACTGCCAAATTGCCCTAAAAAGAGACTATTAGATTTTTGTAAAGCGAATTGAAAAATATGTCACAAGAGATGTAAAACTTTTATACACAAATGCAGAGACTGCACATCTTAAAATATATTCTAGGGAAATATCCCAAAATACAGAAAAAGACTTACATACAAACATATTAACCACAGTGTTAGCAAAAAATTGGAACCAGCTTAATTGTTCAATGCTGGGGAAATTATGATATGTAAAATGTACACATTATAATTGTTAAGTGGGAAATTGGGATACAGAATGTTATATACAGTTTGACTTCAATTGTGTTAAGAAAAATTCCAAAAGAAATGTTAACAAAACCTTTTGGGAGGTAGAATTATGGGTAATTTTTTTCTTCTTTCTAGTTTACCATATTTTTATTAGCATGAATTGTTTTTATATTTTAAAAAGTGACTAAGACAAGTCTTTAGTTGTACAACTGTGGCTTTTTTTCCTCCTGGATTTCCTCACCAATGTTAGCTTTTAGCTAAAATTTTAGCCATAATTTCATTTTCATGGTGTGCATCAATTTTAACACTTTCGTAAGAAGATACTAGAAATCACTAGCTGCAGCCTGCTTTGAAACAAGCGGGCTGAAAGAGCCTGCTCATTGCAGAATGCTTTCACAGGCTGGACTGACAGTGATGGATATGAGGTTTAGGATCAGGAATTCTCGTCGGGTTCCTGACTTGCCCAGTTCTCAGCATCTCTTAGAAAGTAGCAGCAGAGAAAGTTCTTGTCTGATCTATTATTGATTTGTGGAGAAGTAGGGAGGGAAGCACTTTCGGAGCAGAATGTTTAGCTCCAGGCTGAGAAAGCACTTTTCACTCCAATTGTAGATTCTATTTCCACCAGTCAATAACCTGTTCTAGATTGTAGTTTCTTAATTTTTTTTAAGAGAATGAGAAAACTGTTTGATGTGGCATAAAACAAATGTTTTGAGAGGAATTCACTAGGAAACTTTTACAACTTTTGCAAGAATTGAGGTACCTCTGCAGTCTTTTTGTATTTAAATTTAAATTCAATTTCCATATACATACATATATAATTTTACATAAATATATAAATGATAGGTATTTTAAGTGGAGTCTTTTTTCTTTCTCTTTCTGATTCCTCCCTCTCCCAACCCTCTCACCCATGTGATCGACCTACCATGTAGCCTTAGTGGGAGGCCTTTATAATTTCAGACTATGTCAAGGAGGTTCAAACTCCTCTTTCCCACTCAGATTTTTGGGTGAACGTTCTACGTCAAATGTCAGTCTGGTTTGAAGGCGCTATGGCAATGGCTTTTGTTAGTAGCTAGTCTGTGCTAAAACTATACGGAGAGAAGCATTATCTCATTTTACGTTAAGAATTTAAGATCTAAATGTTGTTTCTGGCAAGTGAACAGATTCTTTTTTATGCTACTCCAATTTTTAAATGTCCAAATAAATGTTCTCTACTTTAAAAAATTAAAAAAAAATTTTTTTTCTGTGGTCATTTCCAGGGAAGGGCCCAAGGAACTTTCTGCAGTGATGAGGATGTCCTCTATCTTGACTGTGGTGGTGATTACATAGATGCGTAGCATTCGTCAAACGCTCTTGAACTATTTGAAATGGGTCCATTTTATTGTAGGTAAACTCTAGGTAAATGAAATTTATTGGGCAAAAGTGTTTCTATTCACTTAAACTGTGGTTTTCTTAGAACTTGCTGCAAAGACAATGTCATTTATCACTACAGCCCTCACCCGCCCCCCTCTGTGATGACATGTGGGTTTCAGATGATTTATTCGAGGTGGCCCCTTAGGACTGGGGCATGATGGAGAAGCACAAGTGGCTTCGCACAGTGACAGGGCGCCCCTCAAGGCAATGTCATCAGAGCTGTTTGCATCTCAACCTCATTCTGCCACTGGAGCTGCTCCTCTCTATCTTCTGCCAACAGCGTCTCCCAGGTAGTGGTGAAAGATGTAGAAGGAGGCAGTTCTTGATTTGGTGTCATGAAGACAGAGTCCAATTCTCTCAGTATTTTTGTCTCCTCTCTCTGTTTCATTACTGTATCAAATATGGGTCACGCAGAGCGATAGGTAGGAGTTAATACTACAAACAGCATGATTTCTGGGCCAAGCATCTCTCTGGCTGCTTGTTTGAGTCTTTCTTAAGGCAGTTTTGGGCTAAATTTAATTATGCTTTCTATTTTATTGTTTATTTTCATCTGAGTGATGAATAAACTCTACTACAGGAAATGGCTAAGGTAGCCTTGGTTACAGAGTAAAATTTAGAATATGAAATGGACAAAGCAGATTATTTCATGACCCATCCTCGCCAACATGTGGCCTTATGTTGGACGCTGCTGTTGGAGTTGTCTGTTGTCAGGGAGACCCAGCCTTCCATCTGTGCCTTGCTGCCTATTAAATGCTACAAAGCTGGTGTTCACGAGCACTCTTCACTGGTATTACTAAGTCCCTCAGAGGGTCTAGTCATTCTGGCTTCGGCCCCAGCTGAGGTGCAGGGTAGTGTTGAATGTGGCGGGGTGGTGGGTTTTGTGGGGCTGGGAAAGGCAGAAGGCGGTGGAAGTGTGCCAGTGAGAGGCTCTGATGGGGAGGCAGGCTGGCCTGGTGAGGTGATGGCATGGGAGTGTGCGCGTGAGCCTGTGACCTGTGTGTGAAAGCACACTATCCACCCCACTGTCTTTAGTCACCTCTGTCTCAGCCTTGAAACATGGTTTAAACCATGTTTCATGCTTACTTTTTAATATTAGCAAATTGTTTTAAAAAATGTAATTTTTAAAAAGATTTATGTATTCATTCATTCATTCATTCATTCATGAGAGACAGAGACAGAGAGAGAGAGAGAGAGAGGCAGAGACACAGGCAGAGGGAGAAGTAGGTTCCATGCAGGGAGCCCGATGTGGGACTCGATCCCTGGTGTCCGGGGTCACACTCTGGGCTGCAGGAGGCACTAAACCACTGCGCCACCGGGGCTGCCCCAAGAATGTAATTTTTAAGAGACAATGAGAATATAACCTAATATTAGTTTTTAAACAATGAATAAGTGAATTTATGTGAATAACGGCGAGTAAAAGTTGACTAATTCAAATTCATTGTATAGAATCTGGGATAGTTCGTGAGGGTTGGATTGAAGTTTTTGATATCTTTTTTTGGCAAACTCTTTTTACAAAGGTTAAGAGCCTGGATAATAATGCTAATGGTATAAATAAAATTGAAGAGTGAGATTGAAAATACTTATGAGGAAAAACCTCACGACTTTGAAGAAAGAATGGATTTATGTTTATATGTCTGGTATGTATGTATATATTTACATAAGTAAAATACATACATGTATTTTAAAATCTCCTCAAAAAGTACTTGGGAATTCCACTGGAAAATTCTTTGTTAGCCTAATTGGTGTAAGTAATAAATGAATAATTTATAAATAAAACTGTATGCTTAATAGAATAAAACTATATGTTCAATAAGGTAGCTTGTATTCAAGTTGAAAGAGAACAAAAGATATCCACATCATAGCCCTTGAAACGTGTAATAATGGAACTGAATAAATGATGAAAACTGCAGAAATGCATCCAAAGGACCAATAAGAGTTTGTTCTTAGCATCTCTCCAGGTGACACACTGCAGGGGAAGGCCCTGGAACCTGCTGCCACATTTGGTGTTTGGAGTAGGGGTAATATTGCCCCATGCTAGGCCTAAGACCCTGCAAGGGCTCTTCTCCTATCACTTGAGTGTGGTTGAGTATGCCTCAAGGTGGAGCAGACCACTTTTTATTGGAGGGGGAAAATCCAGTGAGGGCTGGTTTGCTCTGGAAAGGGAGGAAAATTGCTGGGATGTGTGTGGGAGATTGAGAGAGCACCCAGGTGCATTTAGGGCTTGAGGTGACCCCTCCTTTGTCTGCAAGTCTTTAGCCCTTTCTAGATTCCTTAAATGCTGGGAGAGAATGGTATTTTTGTTTGTTTGTTTTTGGAAACCAATGAACAGTCAGGGTTTTGTGACGGGTTTACAGTGGTGGAATAGAGATTCAGGTGCAAATATAGGCGCTAGACATAAGAAGTAAGCCCCGTAGATTTCACTTGATCCAGTTTGTGGCAAAAAGCAAATCTTTGTTGGGGGTAATGACTTCAGTCTTATGATGGAGCAAAACCATGAAAAGTAGGGTGGACAATGAAAACATTGGATCCTGGGTGATTTCACAGAGCACTAAGTCCGACATCTTTTGAAAACTTCCCTATTTTACACTTTTCAGGTTTTCTTTTTTAAAGATTTTATTTATTTACTCATGAGAGACACACAGAGGGAAGCAGAGACACAGGGAGAGGGAGAAGCAGGCTCCCTGCGGGGAGCCCAATGGGCTCTGAACCCTGTGATCACACCCGGATCTGAAGGCAGATGCACAACCACTGAGCCACCCAGACGTTCCTGGACTTTTCAGTTTTGCGAAACAGTACAATCCCTTTATTTTATAAATCAGTTGGAATAGGGTTGTAGTAAAAATATCCTAATTTATACAAGTAATAAAAAGAGTATTACTATTCTGTGTATAGATGACACTCTTTAGATCTTAGGTCAGGAAGCTGTGAGTCAGCCAAACAGTAGGAACTGTTTCAGACCAAGAGTGTTTTCAACCCCACTCATTGCAAAGAACAACTAGATAGAAATCGTCTAAGTGTTTCATCAAGGAAACGGCTATGACATTCATCCCCAGGGGCCATCTGGTAGTGCTGACTCTATGCCCAGACTCAAGTGAGACACAGTCTCTAGGTGACTACCCTTATTAGAATGACTTATAATAAGGCATGATAAGGGAAATGATGAAATGGGACATTGTGTGACCAAGACTTGAAGGACAAAGGGATAGGAAGAGGCTGCTCTGGGGGTGGTTGGGAGGAGCTGAAGGGGAAGGGGACGGAGGATCCAGACTCCCCACTGGTCCTTATCTTGGCCTGGCTCCAGTTGCTGCTTACTAGTTCCCAAAGACAAGAGTGGGCATCACTAGAAAGGAGGTTCTGCTACCCTGACTCTGTGCCCTTGCCAGGCAAGACTGCTGTCAAGGGTGCTTTGAGAACAGAGTGAGCAATCCCAGTTTGTTCAGGACTTTCCCAGCCTTTGTCCTGAAAGTCCTGAGATTTGGAAAGCTCCTCAGTGGTTGGTTGCCCTAGAGTCCTTTGGAATTTGATGTGGGGCTAGTGGTTAGGGACCTGGCAGGAAGTGGTGCTCTGGGGGGCTCAATATTAGTACCAGGGCAGGTCAAAGTTCAAAGGAGGAGCAACAGAAGCAAGTTTGTAAAGTATGTTTTAATAAGAGATTTATTTTTCTCTCATGTCAAATTGGATTCCAGGATCCCTTGATCCAGAGAAAGGATACAGCTGTTACTACTAAGGTTTTTGATCACACTTAGGTATCAGGAGGCCACAGACCTGAATTCTTGTTCTGGGGATAAAGGGATTAGAAATACGAGGTGCAGTGGGATGGCAGTAGTGGCTTTGCAGTGGAGTAGGTTTCTCCTAACCCCCACCTTCCATGGCAAGAAGCTGGCTGTTTACTTTCTCCTGATGGGAAGCAAAGCACATTCTATAGTTCCTGATGCAAGAAGCCATCACTTTTTGAAAATAAATGAGAGAGGCAGTCAAATTATGTTAAAAAATTCCACTAATTTCCACACAAAGTATGTGTACATGAGGGAAAGACACCTGGGGAAAGGTATGAAGAGATAAAGTCATGCCATGGAACACATCAGAAGCAGCTACCTGTCCTTTTGCAGGAATTAGAAAATAAAGCAGTTATACTCTTTCATTATAGAAAAGGCTTTTCAACACATGGGGTGAACACCTGCCGATGTAAATTCATAAAGAATTGAGCTGAAGGGGTAGAAATATCTACAGAATTGTCAGTAAGAGCTGTGGAGGTAATGTTGGAGTAGGACATATAGGAAGGAACAATTGACCTTTGACCTTGGTGGCTTCAAATCTTCACTGGGACATTTAATAGTTTTTGGGTTTTTTGTTTTATGTTTTTTGAAGGAGTTCATGGTCGGATAAGCTTGGGAACCTCTGTTTCTCTTCCTGCCCCCTCTTCAGTAGATACTCTAGCATGTTAACCATTTCCAAATGTTATATAATTAGGTAATCTCATTTTATTTTAAATTGAGAAACAATTATTATCATCCCAGGGTGAGAGTGAACTACTTTCAGAAATTCTGCCTCAGAAAGTTTATTTTTGAGAATAGTCCCAGTAAAAAGCTCAGAAAGGAATTTCCTTGAGAAACACAGAGAGAGAGGCAGAGACACAGGCAGAGGGAGAAGCAGGCTCCATGCAGGGAGCCTGATGCAGGACTCAATCCCAGGACCCCAGGATCATGACCTGAGCCAATGGCAGATGCTCAACGGCTGAACCACCCCCCTGAGTACACCCCTCCTTAGAGTGTTTTTATTTTATTTTATTTTATTTTATTTTATTTTATTTTATTTTATTTTATTTATTTTAATTTTTTTTAAAATTTATGATAGTCACAGAGAGAGAGAGAGAGAGGCAGAGACACAGGCAGAGGGAGAAGCAGGCTCCATGCACCGGGAGCCCGATGTGGGATTCGATCCCGGGTCTCCAGGATCGCGCCCTGGGCCAAAGGCAGGCGCCGAACCGCTGCGCCACCCAGGGATCCCCCCTTAGAGTGTTTTTAGAGGTAAATGGCATCTTCATTGATGGATTTCCATAGTGCAGCCCCTTCCCCAACTAAGGTACAGGGCCAGTGTCAGTACAAACTGCTCAGAAGATCAGTTCTTCCACTAAAACTCAAAGTTGACGTTGGAATACCTGGCCTTTCAGAAAAGCAGCATTGTCTCATTTCATTGGAGCTCTGTGTGATTGAATCTCTGTGAACCTTCTTTCCGAACATTTAAAATCCAAATCTTTAGAAATGCTGCCAAGAGTTAAAAAAGCAAATGTGAAAATTAAAGTGGCCATCTGAAGATCAGAATATTTCAATTAAAAATGTATTACTCAAAACAGGTGTGGAAATTCTTTCTAAAATTTGGATGGAACTAAAAATAAAGATTATTATGTTGAGTAAGGACCCATTGGGAAAAGATTGCTATCTGTTTGGAAAAATGGTCAAACTGGTAAGATATAAATGTAGTTCCTACTTACACACTATACTATGCTTACAATTGCAAACCTGTTGAAAGGGCAAAACATAGGAAAATTACTTTATAAATATTTTATAACTAGAGAACATTTTAGCTGAGCAACCTAAACATAGCCTTTTAGGTTAGAAGCAATATACTCTTTTTCATATGATATAAATAGGTCATCCATCATTATTTGAGAACATTGTTTTTGCACTGAGTTAAAAAAAAAAGATGGAATTTTATTCAGATGAGAGGAAACAAACATTGATTAAGAATATTTAGAAAAAGAGTGTATTGCATTATCTTTGAAGAATTCTTATAAAGATTTGTTTTGAGTGAATTGTCCTTTCTAAGATAAACGAAGCAATGAAGAAGTTTGTTACCACTTGACTGAAGTCCTTCTAGAAAAGTAGCTTCTAAGAGTTAGTTATGAGACACAGAGAGGTGATTGGATGTGTTAGCCTTGGGTGAACCTATGTGCTCTTTCTGGGGTAGCCATGTCTGTACACGGTACCATGCCCGGGAAAATTATGGTCAGTTTTTTTCCTTGGGGATTTCCACATCTCCCAGAATATTCCTCTCGCCCATCTTAGTATCTCCACAGGGGCCTGGGCTTTTAGTTCCCCATGTGGCGAGGGTTCCTTCTTTGGTACCTCTTTCCTATTCCTAGAGCAAAATGTTGGAAACAATGTAAATATGAAAAGTAAGGAAATGTAGAAAATGGATTCTGATGAAATACAAATCCATCATTAAAATGGTGATTTTTTTTAAATGGTGATTTTGTTCACTAAAGAAATGTTAAGCAAAAAAAATATGTCAATCCTGTTATATACTCCCTATATATAAATTCTCTCTACATGTACATTCTCTCTTTCCATTTATATATTTGAGTTACTTTTAATTTTATTTATATTTTTTAAAAGATTATTTATTTGAGAGAGAGAGGGAGAGAAAGCACAAGTGGGGGAAGGGGTGGGCCAAAGGGAGAGGGAGAAGCAGGCTCCCTGCTCCACAGGCTTCTAGGCTTGATATGACCTGAGCTAAAGTCAGACGCTTAACTGACTGAGCCACCCAGGTGTTCCTCTTTTAATTTTAAAATACATTTATTTGAAAACAATGAAAAGATTATATATATGTATATATATGTTCTACAAAATAGTCTTTATTCACACATTCACACATACATTTGCACATATACACTAAAATATTAATGGCACTTTTCTCTTGGTGTAATTATAGTTTATTTTTGTCCTTTTTATGAGTATTAATTCCAAATTCCCTACATGAATGTATCCTAGTTTCCTCATACAAAAAATAAAAATGCTTAGAAATCATAAAACTATTTTCACATGGGTCCTTTTTTTTTCTTTTTTTTAAATCCCTGGTTTTTGCTAGAGAAACTGAACTTATTTGCACAGTTATGTTAGTATCTGTGGCACAGACCTTGAATTTTGTGTCAAGGAGTCTGAAGACTAGACCTTGCCCTCTGCTCATTGGCCCTCTGACCGGGGACAAGTCCTTGGCCCTCTGCTGCCTCAAGTGTTCTCACCAACAAAAGCAGTTTTTGTGGAGAAAGATGCCCCCTGAGGTGACTCTCTGGTAAGTGAGTGGCTGTGACCTCCCTGAGGAGGATATGGGCACTCTAAGGGCCTCGTGCATTCATCCCAAGGAATACATTTAAACGATGAACATTCTTATCACATAAGACCCCAACGTGGGTTTCCAACTGGGTGGCGCCATGGAGGGGCTGGAGAAACCGCAAGTTTCTAGCAAGTACCAGGTGCTGCCGGTGGTCTGGAAGGAACCTACCTGAAGAAGCTCTCCCAGTTAGAGGAAGGCCTTTCCAATTTCTGTGTTTTGAACCTCTTTCTCGCCCCCCACCCCCTCCCAAAATTCTTGGGCAAATGTGAAGGTTACTCGAGGATACCTTCAAATCACTTTTAATTTAATTTAATATAATTTAATATTTATTATTTATTATTTATCTTTTAATTTAAAACACATTTCTTTTAAAACAAGGAAAACAGGATTCCCCCAGATGCTGTAGGTAGGAGCAAACGAGGAGATGGACGGGAGGGGTGGGGAAGAGAACAGTGATCGATGAGGTGGCCTGGAGGCTGCAGCTCGGAGCAGGCCCACGGTGTCTCTGACGAATTAGACGAGGAAGTGAAGGGCTTTCTGTGTGCAGCACGGTTACCTGAACACCCAGACGACCTCAGCGTGTCGCCCTTACGTGCTGGGGACCTGGGGCGCCCTCACAAGGTCCCCTTTCTTGCTACTCCGCTCACCAAACTGACGGCGGCCCGGAGGGGTGGCCATGAGACTCCAGCAAACCCAGACAGGGCCGCCTCCTCTGCTTGGGCCCAGCTGTTCTCCAGGAATAGAGCATGAAAGGTCACTTCTGTCTTTTGCACACACCACTCTGTGAGCCTGGCAAGCCTCTGACTGAGCGACTTCTCCGAGTTTCTGTTCGGCCCGCCCTCTCGCCTCCTACCGTCGCGGTGGGGTCTGTGCTGCTGCCTCCGTGGAACCGGATACTCCTTGGGTACACAGCCGGCCTTGGGGCCAATCTCTGCATCTCCAGGACCTTTGCCAAATGTCTCCTGTTGAAAATAGGTCCATAGATATTCACAGATGAAGTTTTATTTTATTTTTTAAAGATTTTATTTATTCGTAGGAGACACAGAGAAAGAGAGAGAAAGAAGCAAACTGCCCCTGGGGACCCTGATGCGGAACTCCATCCCAGGACCCCGAAATCACGACCTGAGCTGAAGGCAGATGCTCAACCACTGAGCCACCCAGGTGCCCCCCCAATTTTATCTTTAAATAAAAGGATCACTAAAACAAGACCAAATTCAAAAATAGTAACTTCTAAAACACCGTTCTTTGTTCTGGCCAGTGCTAATCCTTAATAATAATATTAATAGTATTAATTCAGCTCAGTGGCTCAGTGGTTTAGCGCCGCCGTCAGCCAGGGCCTGATCCTGGCGACCCAGGATCGAGTCCCACCTCGGGCTCCCTGCATGGAGCCTGCTTCTCCCTCTGCCTGTGTCTCTGCCTCTGTCTCTCTCTGTGTCTCTCATAAATAAATAAATAAATAAATTAATTAATTAAAATAATAATATCCTTAATATTTTTACAATTGCTCTCCCCAAATAATTAAAAAATGTTCTGCCTCTGTAAGTATTGGGAAGATTTTTGCCTCCTCGAATGTCAACCCTGGATTTGTCGGTCCTTAGAAGACACAATTGTAAAGGCGCATTGACTCAAGTTCTCAGACCCTCAAAGGAGAAAAGTGACTTGGATTTATTTATAGCAGTTTTGACTCTCAAAATCCTGCTGAGCTAAACCGTGTGCCTTTTTAGTCTGCAGTACAGTGAAGGAATGAATGTGACACCTATTACGGCTAGATCAAGGGGGGAGTTATTTCAGGCAGCTGAGGTGGTTCTGCCTTTAGTTTGAGTTAAAGTAACACTATTTTCCCAGTTTTCCTAAAAATGGCATGTAACCTCAGAGATGAGAAATAGAGCACAGGGTGGTTGTGACCAGGTCGTTCTCCAGGTGACACATGATAAAAGGTAGTTGTTCTAAATATGCTTGGCAAAGACTTTTAACTTTTTATCTGGATGACTTTATGGGGTTTTGATACCGCTGTAGGCTACCTATATTAGTCCTACCTGAAACACGAAATTAAAATGGAAGTTATGGATGAACCCTCAGGTGATAGGTAATAATATGATCTGTGAGACAGAGCATCCTGTAGGAATTTCCAAATGTCCAAAAATCAGTTATGTATATATCAGTTATAGGATTCTACATCTCATCCACCTCCAGGATAAAGGAAAAAAAAAAAAAAAAGAGTCGGTTGTTTAGAATCAAGGAAAATTTGTGAGGAGGATTTCCTCAGAGACCAAGCTCCCCAGGGGAAAATAGTTATATGCGTGTAGGTACTTGCTCTACAGGCCAAGTCAAGAGAAAGAATTTGGAGAACTTGATATGTCGCCTTAAGTCAGGAGGACATAGTGGACTGGTATCTGACTCCTAGCTAGGAAACGTTCAGACTGAACATAGCAGTTCAGTTCAGTTCAGCACTATGTGCTATGGTCTCACTGAGCCTATAGAATAAAGGGAAATAAATAATTTTCTTAAGAAAAGAAGCCTATGCATAAAAGGCATAGCTCAGGATGAGAGGGAGTGAAGATGACCTGGAGTCAGAGCTCTTGAGCTTCCTCCCTTTGGATTAGAGGCAAAATGCACATACCTCAGGGAGTGAAATCCCAGAGAAAACAACAGCTACCCCAGTACTAGGATTCAGGCCACACAATGGCCTGCTCCAAACCAGGAATGATAGGCTAAAGGCAGGATCAGAAAGTGGGTCAGGTCACTAGTTTTTAAGATATGTTAAGATAAATGAGATAAGTCAGAACCAGTAACTTCAGATTTCCAAATGCAACCTTTTACATAATGACTAAACCATTAGTCCCATTCGTGCTAAAGAAAGCAGTAACCTCAAGTGAAAATTAAAACAATAGCAATCACAACATGGAATCAAACAACCAATAAACAAAAACTACATACTGGTAGATCACACATCACTAAAAGTTGACCAAATTTAAGGAGGGGGGCCAGATGACTAGTTTGACCTGTGACACCCACATCCACATGTTGTGGTTTAGCCTTGTGCCTGAGACCTGTTGGACTGTTGACTCACATGATTTGGCCCTAAGCTCATTCCCCCCACTCCTGTGGAGTCTTGTCTCTGAAATCTTATCCAAAAGGGATATTTGCTTGCTTCCCAGGGAAACACAAGATTGGAGCATTTCAACTATAGATTTGTAAAATTAGAATATTATTATCCCATATCTAATGAAGTTTAGTTAAAAAGTATAACTGAATTTAATGGGCTTCCAATTCCAACTAGAAATTGTTTATAAAGAGCTGGGAAAGAAGGGGAGTCTGTTGATACATGAGATTTGAGACAACAAGGCCTGAATCATCCATGTTAGATGGATTAGGTGAAGTTGAAAAATATTTTCAAGACAGTGACTATGAAATGTAAATTAAATATAAACTTATTCTATATCTTATCATAAAAGTGTACATTTGTCTCTGCTGTGAAGGGCATTTGGCTTTCCTAAAATATTAGAATGCTGATTTGAGTAGTTTCAAGGATTATTGATTTGTAGCTCTAGACTAGACTATGATGTACATAGAATCCAATTTATTAGAATGTTTGTTACAGAAAACTTTTTTTTTTTTTACTTAAAGTTATAAACTAGTTTTTCGTGAGAGGTCAATTTGCTGTAGGTTAAGTGTTGGTAATAATTAACTGATGCTGTAATTGGGCTAGCTCAGATTGATAGAATTAGCAAAAAAAAAAAAAAAGACTGAGTAGATTTTCTTAAATTAGGAACATAGTTAAAGGCACAACTCTTCTTTTTAATATTTATTTACTACTAAGATGAAAAGTCTAAAATATTAACTTTGAAACACTTTGAGGTTCTCAATTTCTTTTCTGTAGCTTACAGTCACCTTTACTACTTTTGATTCAACTAGATTAAGAGTGAGACAGTGACAGATCTGACCCTGAAACCTAGAGATTTCATTGACTTATTTGGGCTTCACCACTTGTCAATTATTCACAGTTATTTCTCCTGTAATTTAGAGATAAATCAATTCAAAATGAGTGAAGCATAAGAGTTTATTAGCTCCCACCACCACAGTCTAGGCAATATGTGAGGTAAGATCCAGTGTTCGTAGAATGCCAATAGGATTGGCTCTCTCTCTTCATCCTGGAGGGCTTCCTTTGTGTTGCCTTTATTCTCAGGCAGATCTCCCCTCAGTTGGTAGCTACCACTAGCAGGTCTAGACTTTCATCTTGGCAGTTTAGCAATCTCAGTGGAAAGAGAGCTTCTTTCCTAGTAGTTCCAGTAAAAGTTCTATATCTGAAGGATTTGGGGTTTGAACTGGCCCAGTTTGTGTTCCTCAAACCAATCATTTTTCAGAGGGATTCAGTGCTCCAACTGGCAAGGCCTAGGTCACATCTCCCTTCCCCATCAACAGATGGAGGACCACTCCCACCTGTCAGATAGACCTAGAGGGCATATATGCAGATTTGGGGGTGGAAGGGGTGTTCTGAGCATAGACAAGCTCTCCTTCATATGTGGACAGCCTTGTCAGGTCTGTTCCTCTTTTATTCCTTTCTTCTTGGGTTTTGTCAGTATGCACACCCTGTGCCTTCACATTGGACACCTAGCTCCTATCTTCTCCATTCCTTTCTCATATCTAAACCCTCTAACTTCTCAATTGTAGCCCCACATTGGAAGTTACGTGGAGCACTTGAACTTTAAAAAATACTGGTGCTAGAAAGAATATCCAATGGGAGAAAGACAGTCTCTTCAACAAATGGTGTTGGAAAACCTGGACAGCCACATGCAGAAGGATGAAACTGGACCACTTTCCTACACCAGACACTAAAAGAAACTCAAAATGGATGAAAGATCTAAATGCGAGACAGGAATCCATCAAAATCCTAGAGGAGAACAAGGCAATAACCTCTTTGACCTCAACCACTAGACATGTCTCCAGAGGCAAGGGAAGTAAAAAATACTAATGCCTAAGCCCCACCCCGTCTGAAGGGCCCTGTTACTCGTCTGAAATAGGGCCCTTCCGGTTGTGTTTTGTAAAGATTTTTAAAAATTTATTTATGATAGATAGAGAGGCGCAGAGACATAGGCAGAGGGATAAGCAGGCTCCATGCTGGGAGCCTGACGCGGACTCGAACCTGGGACTCCAGGATCGCACCCTGGGCCAAAGGCAGGCACTAAACCGCTGAGCCACTCAGGGATCCCTACTCCCCCTGCCCCCCCAGGTTGTGTTTTGTAAAAGCTTCCTAGGTGAATTTGATATACAAGCAAGGTTGAGAGTGGCCGTTTCAAGCTAAACTTCATTCTGAGAAGAGCCTGTCTATCCTGCACACAGAGGAAGGTGCAGTTTGAATGCTAACCTGCCTCAAGAGGGTTGCATTTTGACCACATCCAACTGTTATGCTAAAGGAATGAAGCACTAATGGTGACCTATCAGTTATTTACCAGGACAAAGAAAGCTTTTGGAGGAGCATCAGGGTCTCTTCATTACTTCTGAAACTTCAGAAGTAGTCCCTCATTTTGCCTTTGCCTATGGTCCAGCCAGTTTATAATTAATCTGGATGAGATGAGCTACCAAACAGATGTCAGTCCTTGATTTTTAGAATGAGAGATGTTTCAAAGTATAGGCTTGTGTGAGTGTGAGTGTGTATGTTGTGTGTGTGTTTCCTTCACCAAAACATGATTCACTCAAAGAGCAAGAAATCTCCTTTACCTTTGTTTTTGTTTTTGTTTTTAAAGATTTATTTATTTATTTATCATATATATATAGAGAGAGGCAGAGACACAGGCAGAGGGAGAAGCAGGCTCCATGCCAGGAGCCTGATGTGAGACTGGATCCAGGGACTCCAGGATCGCACCCCTGGCCCAAAGCAGTCGCTAAACCGCTGAGCCACCCAGGGATCCCCTACCTTTGGGTTTTTATACTGATTGGTTTTTTTTGCATTTTCTCTGCCACAGGATTGAATTGTCATTGCTTGGCTCTTGAGAACAAAGTTGTATATTTTCTGCTACATGAATCATTATAAACAACAGCTTTGGGAAGGCACTCTAGGGCCAGTAATTATACTGATGAAACAGAAAGACTGTATTCCAAGTGAGGTTAATTTTAGCAGAAGTCAGATAAAAATGTTGTCAACTAACAGCAAACAGGCTGGCAATAGAGCCAGAATCATCAGTGACAGTGACTGGTTGTCTGGGCTGAGCAGTTTCCAGGGTCACCACAGAGTGCTCTCTGACTGGACCTCTTGGCAATCCCAAGTTGCTGACATTTTGAAGTGGATATATTAAGCTGATTATATTAATAAACCTTAGAAATCACAAATGAAAAGTAAATTCTGAGTTAGAAATATAAGAATATAGAATGCTGAAAATCTAAGGGTGTGTGTGTGTGTGTGTGTGTGTGTGTGTGTGTTGAGGTGGGGAGAAGCTCATAGATATGTAGCTGTTAACTGATCCAAACTGGAACGTTTATTTCTCCATGGAGTAAACTGGTCTGTGAAGAAGACCCCTAAATGGCGACAGAGAATGTTATAGCTTATGATGAAAGACATTATGATGTCTCTACAAAAAAAAAATCCATGTTTAAATTTTGCTTAGAATTCTGTTTTCTACGAGGTATGCAGCTTTTAAGAAACCAGTTACGCTCCTTGTAGCCAGTGTCCCAACCCAGTTTGCAGAAATGAGTCTTAATGGATCAGTAAACAAGTAAGTCCTTTCAAAAAGAAAAGGCTAAAAAAAAAAGTATTTTGGTAAAGAAAACTGCCACTGAGGAGAACTTTGGTTTAGGAGAAAAGGTGTTGTTATATTTTCATTGGAAATGCTACATGCAGCCTTTTTCCCTTTCTTGTGTGGAGAAAGCAGCAGAAATTCTAACCACAAAAAGCTTGGAGTATAAAATAAGGTCTTCTCTATGTTTAGTTTAAATCAGTTAAGCCAGAGGAATATACTGACCTGGTATCTGACCTAGAGATCAGAGATCAGTTGATAGGTAAGCAATTTCATTAGTAAGGTGGGGGTGGGGGGTGGGGAAGCCCATTCAAATTAGCTTAATCAATAAGAGAATGAATTGAACCATGGTACTTGTTCATTGGATTTCATGGGTGAAAAAGACTATTTCAGAATCTACTAGGTGAGGGGTAAGGGAACTTTAAGGATATTACTAGGGATGTGGCCTTCCCTACTTTCTCCCAAACACCTGCCCATTCCTTGCTTCTAATTGTTCCAGGCAGACTCAAGTTTGCTCTTTCCATGTGTCAGGCAAGATGGCCATTCATAGCATTTTTGATCAAAACCATGGTAGGGGGATCCCTGGGTGGCGCAGCGGTTTGGCGCCTGCCTTTGGCCCAGGGCGCGATCCTGGAGACCCAGGATCGATTCCCACATCAGGCTCCCGGTGCATGGAGCCTGCTTCTCCCTCTGCCTGTGTCTCTGCCTCTCTCTCTTTCTCTCTGTATGACTATCATAAATAAATAAAATTAAAAAAAAAAAAAAAACCATGGTAGGAAAAGATGAATCTCTCAACATCCACATATCAACCTTAAGAAATTCTTTGTCGCTAATTGGGTTATGTACTCCTTCTTCAAAAATCTCTGTGGTCAGGGCTATTGGCATTCCAACTAACCCAGTGTGGGAGGCTGAAGTCCTGGAACTGCAGACTATGTTACCATACTAAGCAAAACGGACTTTGCAGATGTGATAAAGGATTTTGTGATGGGGAAATTAACCTATGTTACTTTGATAGACCCAATGTAGTCACAGGTTTCATTAAAGGGGGAAGCAGGAGGGGCAGAGTCAGAGAGAAGGTGATGTGACAAGGGAGTCAAGGTCAGAGTGAGAGCAATATTGGAAGAGTTTATGCTTCTGGCTTTGAATATGGAGGATGTGGTCATGGGCAATAAGTTCAGACAGTCTTTGGAAGCTAGAAAAAGTAGGGAAATGCATTCTCTTGCAGCCTCCAGAAGGAATGCAGCCTGGTGACACCTTGGCTTTAGAACTTCTGATCTCTAGCCCTGTAAGAAAATACATTTGTATTGTTCGAGCCACTAAATTTATACTCTTTTGTTACAACAGCAGTAGGAAACTAATACACCCAGTCTGTGCCCAACCCACTAGGGTTACAGGAGCATAATGATTGATAGCCCAACTAGGAGCATGTGAAGGGTGGGGGAGAAGTGATTTTTTCCAGAGGGACACTGGAAGACAAAAACAACCTTCATATCACATGAATCAAGCAAAATTTGATGCTCAGCAATCTGTAAGTTGGAGAAAGAATTCTAGAAGTATAGTCAGTGGAAGAAGGAGGAACTGGGAACTTTGCAAGTAAAATTAATAGGAAGAGCTTCTTCTCTCTAGTCTTTGCTCATCTTTTTCTCATGTCTTCCCCCTAGGAGGGAAGATCTTCTGGAATGGTTTGTATTATTTTAGTGGACATCTTAGGAGGAATCAATGATATATATCCTTGCAAGAGAGAATCAGTCATACTATCCTTGTAGGCAATTCTCTATTAGCAAATGGATTTTTAAAAAAATTTTTTTTAATTTTTATTTATTTATGATAGTCACAGAGAGAGAGAGAGAGAGGCAGAGACACAGGCAGAGGGAGAAGCAGGCTCCATGCACTGGGAGCCCGACGTGGGATTTGATCCCGGGTCTCCAGGATCGCGCCCTGGGCCAAAGGCAGGCGCCAAACCGCTGCGCCACCCAGAGATCCCCAGCGAATGGATTTAAATAAATAGCTATTCTTAAAAATATTTGTTTCCTATGCAAAGTGGTTTGCATAAGTAAATTCATGATTGGCAGATGTGTTTATTTAAGGTAGTTTGAAAATGCTAGCCGACTCAAACTAGGAACTAAGATGAATAATTAATATATATTTTGAATAAAGCCAAGAAAGGAGTCTCTCCCCCATTTCTCTATTTGCCTATGATCTTTTATTTAAAATTCAGGTTTTCAAACTTCAGTTATTTGTGAAAGATATCAATGACTTTTGCGACATGAAAGCACCAACTATTGTCTCATTAATGTTTCTTCTTAAATCAACTCATTTTTATTTTATTTTGTTTTTTAAGAGAGTTGTTATTTATTTTTTTGATGCACACAGAGAGAGCACAAGCAGGGAGAATGGCAGGCAAAAGGAGAGGGAGAAGCAGGCTCCCTGAACAGAGAGCCCAATGTGGGGCTTGATCCCAGGACTCTGAGATCATGACCTGAGCTGAAGGCAGACGCTTAGCCAACTGAGCCACCCAGGTGCCCTTAAATCAGCTCATTTTTAAACTTTCTACAAAGAAAAGGTAATTGTAACAATCTATACATAAGTGTTAAAAAAAGTCTGTCACTTCAAATCATTCAATGTACCCCCAGTTTTTCAGATTTAAAATTTTTGAATACTCTTTTACTTTACACAGCAGCTTTAACTAACTTTTACCTTAGCTCCTTGCAGTCTAAAAACATAGACATCAGCCTTTGGCTTCTAATAAAGACAGAAAGGGTAATTGGATAATGCTCCCATTAAGAACAACTAAAATGGCACCATAAATGTATCCATTGCCCAAGTAAAGGTGTAGAGATTACATCAGTGCTCTCAGGTAATTTAAATAATTTATTTAAATTATTAAATTTAATTCCAGATAATTTAAATAATTTTGAACCCTTTTTGTATTAAGCAAATCCAAAATTTCAGTGTTCATGATCCTTACCAGAAATAAAAGTGAATTCTCTTAGGATAAAGATAAGATTCTTATAAGATTCAAGTTATATTTATTATTTTTAATTTCTAATATCTGGTACTCAGAAATAAAAGGCATATGAGGAAACTATGCAATATAACTAAAACCTACAAACAGATTCACAGAGACTCTAGATGATAGAATTCAAAACCATGTGTATAATTTGATTCAAGACGTAAGGGGCGCCTGGGTGGCTCAGTCAGTTAAGCATCTGCCTTTGGCTCAGGTCATGATCCCAGGGTCCTGGAATCAAGCTGCATTGAGTCCCACATCGGGCTCCCTGTTCTTCCCTCTCCCTCCACCAGTAGCTCCTCCTGCTTTTGTGCTGTCTCTTTCTCTGTTGGATAAATAAATGAAATCTTTAAAAAGAAATAAAGAGAGAAAAGACAAGATCAAGAACTTTTGCAAGGAACTGAAAGTGAAAAGAAATAAGAAATATAGTATAAAATAATTAATTACACAAAGTTGGTCTTAGAAGACCAGATACTACTAAAGAGAGAAATAATAAACACAGTGAGAGGTCAGAGAAAACATCTGGATTGAAGGAATAAGAGGCTGGAAATACTGAAAAGAGAGAAAGATACAAAAACATAGAAAAAAGTAGTGTGTGTTTCATTGAAGTTCCAGAAGAAAAAGATTGAGAGAGGCAGAAGAAATACTTGAAGAGATAATGGCTGAAGATTTTTCCACAACTGATAGAAGACCTCAGGCCATAGACTTGAGAGGAAAACAAGCAAGGTAAATGCAAAGAAAATCACATCTAGACAGATCGTGCTAAAACTGCTGAAAAGAAATGTAAAAAATAAGAATGTCTTACGAAGTAAGCAAAGTAAAAAGGCAAAACTTACAAAAAGGGTAGACTCCAGAACACAGTGGAGTAGTATTTTCCAAATTACTGAGATAAAAAATAATTTCCAGGCTAAAAACAATGAGGATAAAATAAAGACTTTTTCAGACAAATAAAAACCGGCAAAATTTATAACCAGAAGATTTGCATGAAAGAAAATACTAGGTTTTCAGATAGAAAAAGATCCCAGATGAAAGCTTAGAGATGCAGGAAGAAATGACAAGCACTGTAAAGGGTAAATCTAAAATATTGACCGTATGCTATAATGCTATATACATTACACATATATACAGCATATACACAGTAATGCTATATAAGTCATATAAGACAATTTTAAGAGAAGAAGCGAATGGAATAAAATTATTCTAAGGTCCTTGCATTATATGGAAGGAGATAAAGTACTTTTCTAGACTTAGGGTCAGTTAAAGATGACTGTTGCAACCTGTAATATAACCACTTTAAGAACATTAAAATACTGTAAATCTAAAACTAAAAACGAGTGTGGGATTATAATTTTAAAAATCAATCTGAAATATGAATGGAAATACAAAAACAGGAACACAAATAGATCTACAATACCAACCCAATAGCTATGAGTACTTTCACTCTCAGATAATGATCTCTAAGTCTCATTTGCTGCTAAAGGAACAAGAACGTCTTGAAGATTTGCTTTGTCACAACAAACAAGAGTTATCGAAGACTACTGGGATCATGTCAAGTGAACTCAAGAGCCAGCATAAAATGATTCCCACTAGTTTAAGGTCATAAAACTTGAGAATAATAAAAGCAAATATGTTTAAAACTATGTATTTAAAACCATATAATTAAGAAATCCTCCAGCAAACTCAGAGATTACCTGTTGAGGACACAAGGGCACCACCTCATAAATAGTGATAAATATAGGGAAAGAATCAATTGGTTCTTCTAATATTCCTATAGAACTATACCTCCAGGTAACCAAGTGATTGACAGAGGTTCCTTTTTATGTAAGTATTTTAAGTGATCAAAAAGAAATTATAAAATTACGAATTCATCATTTTACAATTCTTAATGAATTAATGGATCTGTGAACCAACCATCAATGGTTTCTAACATCACATAAAAAAGGCACTCAGGTATCATGTTATCATGTACTTCCTTATAGAAGTTTATAGCAACCCCAGTAAGGTGGTCTTGCAAGAAAGGAAAAAAATCAAACCTGAACGTGACCAAGCTTCTATATATAACCATCAATTTAAAGGAGACAAAGGACCATGTTGAAAGGCATATTGAGAGTCTAAACAACAGAAGTCAGACTGTGGGGGAAAATCCATAAGACAAATAACCTAGTTTCTTTAGCAATAAAATTGCAAGGAAAAAATAATTAGATATAGTAGGAGCCTATAAATTATTAAAGACTGAAGAGTCACATTAACTAAATGTAATTGTGCTCTTCAGATCCAAATTCCAATAAAAGAAGCTTTAAAAATAATAAAAGCCAGTTGTAGAAATATGAACATAGAATGAATAATATTGAGGACTTATTTAGTTTTTTTTTCTTAAATATTTATTTATTTATGATAGAGAGAGAGAGAGGCAGAGACACAGGAGGAGGGAGAAGCAGGCTCCATGCCAGGAGCCTGACGCAGGACTCGATCCTGGGACTCGAGGATCGCACCCTAGGCTAAAGGCAGGCGCCAAACTGCTGAGCCACCCAGGGATCCCCAATTTATTTAGGTTTAATGATGAAATTATAGTTATATCTTAAAAGGAAAGTCTGTATTTTGGAGATATGTAGTGAAATATTTATAAATAAAATTATCTGACACTTAGGATTTACCTCAAGATAATCTGATGAGGGGAGAGAAGTTAGATGAAGTTTAGAAGAAAGAAAAAATTGCACAATAATTTTTGAAGCTATGTGATGTGTGAATGGGGAAGTGTAGTACATTCTGTCTTCTTTAGTATGTGTAATGACGAGTCTGACTCTGTATTTTGGTGTTTGACTGCCAACAATCTTTGGGTGTCAGCTTCCCTCTTCCCACTGTGCCCCACACCAGCTGATAAGAAAGCCTTCCCTCCATTGGTACTTTCAGGAGATTCACTGCTGTAAAAACCCATGCCAGTCTCCTTTCTTTGCTCTCCCAAGCCACTTCAAACCTGCCTGAGAGGCCTGTCCTCTTCCTCCAGAGAACTCAAGTGTATAGCCAGTTGGTCAGAAATGTGGGTGGCCTGGGGACTCCACTTAATGCAGGTGCGTGAAGAGTCTTATAGGGTACTGGGCTCTTTAACCTGTGGGGTCTGTGCTAACTCTGGGTGGTCAGTGTCAGAATTGTACCACAGTCCACAGTCCACAGTCCCCCAGTTGGTGTCAGAATAATTCCTCATTTACTTCTCCCACAGAGACACCATCACATCCATCTTTTTCGTTTCTAAATATACCTCATAGAATGACTGGGATGTTTCCTTTATACAAGCAAAATATGAAAATTAGATATATAGATAGATCAGAAATCACAAAAGCAATGAAATGATTCTAGAAATCAAGCCATCTCTGGGGAAACGAGGCAGTTTCTCAATGAAGAGAGAAAATACCATTACACTGATCAACTCAAGCACTGATTACCCTTATGGGTTCCTGCTTTCTCTCTGAGAAGCCTAAAGCTATTTTATGCACTAAAGATTTTATTGTATTTTATTATTTTATTTTTTTAAAAATTTTTTAATAATAAATTTATTTTTTATTGGTGTTCAATTTGCCAACATACAGAATAACACCCAGTGCTCATCCCGTCAAGTGCCCCCCTCATGCACTAAAGATTTTAATTATTAAAAGTAACTTGTAGCTGAAAGCAAAGAAATATAAATTAATCCAACCACGCAACATGTATTTATTTATTTATTTATTTATGAAACAGTTTATTCATTGATTTTGGAGAGAGAGAGAGAGAGAGAGAGAGAACAAGCACATGCAAGGAGGGGAAGAGGCAAAGGGAGAGAATTTCAAGCAGACTCGCCACTGAGTGTGGAGCCTCACAGTGGGGCTTAATCACATGACCCTGAGATCATGACCTGAGACAAAGTCAGGAGTTGGATGCTTAACTGACTGAGCCAACCGTGTGCCCCTCAATATGTATTTATTAAGCATCTACTATGCCAGACACAGCGGTAGGCACTGGTGATACATGTGGTCAAGGCTATGTAGCCTCTTGCCTTACGCAGCTTAGAGTGTAAAAAGGGGTTGAGTGGGAGGAGCTAGACCCAAAAAAGTAAGCTCATTATTTAACATCTAAAATAGTGATAACTTAGGGGCAGCCCCGGTGGCTCAGCGGTTTAGCACCACCTTCAGTCCAGGACATGATCCTGGAGACCAGGGATTGAGTCCCACATCTAGCTCCCTGCGTGGAGCCTGCTTCTCCCTCTGCCTGTGTCTCTACCTCTCTCTGTGTGTGTCTCTCATGAATAAATAAATAAAATCTTTAAAAAAATAAAATAAAACAGTGATAACTGGGTGATAGACATTAAGGAGGGCACATGATGTGATGAGCACCAAGTATTATAAGACTGATGAATCACAGAACTCTACCTCTGAAACTAATAATACCCTATATGTTAACTAATTGAATTTAAATAAAATAAAAGTAAAATTATGATAAGAAACTGAAAGAGGGGTGCTTGCGTGGCTCAGTTAGTTAGGTGTCTGCCTTCGGCACAGGTCATGATCCCGGGGTCCTGGGATCGAGCCCTGCCTCAGGCTCCCTGCATCAGCCTGATTCTCCCTTTCCCTCTGCCTGCTGCTCTGCCTACTTGTGTTTTTGTTCTATCAAATAAATAAATACAAATCATAAAAATAAAAAGGGAAAATCTTTATTTAAAAAAAAGATTAACTAGAAATAATGACCCCAAGGATGATAAGCCAGCTCTGTAAAGAACAGAAGAAAAGTGGGGCCAGTTTTTGTGGGTATAAGACCTGTAATTTGCTCAGGTCCCCATGCTTAGACGGGTCCCATGCTTGGTGTAAAGCTCTGCTGTCACCATCTTGAAATTATTAATGAGTTTTGAATGAGAACACATGCATTTTAATTTAGCAGTGGGCCCTGAAAGGGTGTAGCTAGCTGGTCTGGGGCAAAGCATTCCAATTAGAAAGAACAGCATGTGCTCAGATTTGAGGGAGGGAAGAGCATGTTGTATAAGGAGAACTGAAAGGAGGCCAAGCAGGAGTAAGAAGCAGAGTGGCAGGACGTGAGGTCAGGGGGAGGCAGAAAATCTGGCACCTGAGAAAGCAGACTCTTTGCCACTGCCAGAAACACAAGTGTTCCCGTTGGCCCAGGGACCACTGGGGGGGGGGTACTTTTCAGATTACCCAACTCCAATCTGGGGCTCAAGCCCTGGGAGACAGGTCAACAAGTGATCACAGGGTGTTGGAAGACAGCCAGCGACTTGAGGCTTCCCATTGATGTTCTCATGTCCAGGCAGAGGGAGCTGGATCCAGAGGTAGAGGTCACTGGGGCCATTGCTGGGATTGAGCCTCCAGAGGCTTCCATCAGGGGTTCAGGAAGGTGTATCCATCAAGAAGAGGGACCTTCAAAATGCCTAGGAATTGTTTTTTTCCCTATGTTCTTGCTTTAAGGTAATATTTCAAGCCCTGTATTATTTTCTTGGTAGTAAATCTGGCATTTTAACAGAGTCTACTTTGATGTGAAGAGTAAGAGGCATTTGTAAAGCTGGTTGGCTATTACTAAGTTACAAATAGCAAATAGTGCCATCAAGTGATGAGTACCTGAAATCATTTGTACGTTTCTAGTGTTTTTCATTATATCTTGAGCAGGACATTCTAGACCTTTTTACTGTGTTAGAAGCAGCTATTTTTTATTTCCCTAAAATTTTGAGGTCCCAGGAGACAGAGGTTTGACAGAGCTGTCTTAGAATTGGTAGGGGAAGTGAAAATTTCTATCAATTACTCTTTTTTTTCCCACAAGGGAATCTGCAAAAGACCAAAAGACCCTTTGGACAGGAGGCACTGGGCCACGGGATCATTTTGGAATCACCTTGCAAGGTATTGACCTAACGTGTCTCAGTAGGAGGTCCCTTACCAGTGAAGGTCCCTAGGTCAATGCTCCTGCTGAGGTCCCTAGCCTTAGATCAGGGGACAGGGTGGATACAGTGCTTAGAACTGCTACAAGAGGCCTTGGTAGGTCGCTTTCCTTATGCGGCCTCAGTACCTGGCATATCTCTATGGATTGGTAATTGCTTAGCAGGTGTTTCTCACCCAAAGAATGAAATTTATTGTTAAGACTAATAAAATGACATCTGCTTCTGTTGAACACCTGCTATGTGTCACATGCTGTATATACATTCTCGTACTTAATTCCCACAACAAATCAAATACGTAGGCATTAGTCGTCTTCTGTAGTTGCTAAAAGTGAAACTCGGAGAGGTCAGGTAAGTTACCTCCGGCCTGAGGTCTTCATGCCAGTGGATAGCAGCCTAGAATTTGCACCCAGGTTTCCTGACGTCATAGTCCAGCCTCTCAGTGATTACCCCATTCGTTGCCAAGGAAGCCTCTTCTCCCACTTGCCAGACAACTGGAGCAGAGCTGGGGCAAGCCGGCAGCATTTTGTCATCTTCAGAAGGGCTGATTCCTGATTGGCCCAGTGCTTACAGGAAGCAGATGGTGCAGACACCAGGATCCTGCTGAGCTCAGAAGAGACCATCCAGCCCTGCTCCTTCCGTCTTTTTTACGTGACATTTTGTTAGTTTGAAATGCTATTAAAACCAGGGCTCTCAAAGACAAAGATTAGCATAACCTGATTCTCTGCGTATATGCATTTAAAACCTAGACTGGCTGTACTATATTTTTGAAATACTGGCCAGTTCTGCACAATGGGTTGTGTTTTAAATACCAGATGGCTACAAATACCCAGCCAGATTCTCTCAGGGTATACAGGATTTCTTGGCAGTGAACTGTACATTTGGGGAGGTCCATTAATTCTTTCTGACCACTGGAGTGGTAGCTGATGCTTTTAATACATTGTCTCTCCAAAGGCTTCTCTAGGGGTAAAGACTAACTTGTTCAGAGAATTCACAATGGCCTAAATGCTTAAGTCAAATAAGTCATAATTAAAGTGAAGAAGTGAGTTACTTAACCACGAAACTAAAATGGTGCATTAAATGAAGACAAGAAGTGATAATGTCTCTGAATTGGGTATTTATGATGATCTCACCATGTCAGCCTCCATTCTAGCCTCTGACTTTGGGGAGCCTCTTCCAGCCTCTAGACTTTTGCATATATGTTCCCTCTGCCTGGAAGGCTGTCCCCATCCAACTCCAGAGCATGACTACCTTTTTCTCATCCCCTTGTCTGAGCTGAGATGTTATGTCCTGAGAGAGGACTTCCACAACAGTGTTCTCCATCAGCTACTTTGTACCTTTTGACCCAGTTTTTCTAACAATTGTGTTGGTGTTTCTCTCCTGCTCCTTCTTTGGGGTATAATCTCAGGGCAGGAGACAGTGCTTGATTCAGGGCTGTGTCCTCAGCTCCCAGACCATGATGACTGACACATCCAGGGAATAAATAAGTATTTGTGAAAAGAATGAGTGATTGGCTGTCCCTTGATATTTGACAATACTTTAAAAGTATCTGATCTCTTTATAAAAAACTCTAAATTTTATCCATACATTTAGTTTTCAGCTTAATAATTGTGAATATGTTAAAAATTTCCAATATTTCAAAACCAGAAGTTGACCTCACATGTTATGATACATTAGAAATAGCAAGTGAGGGATGCCTGGGTGGCTCAGTGGTTGAGCGTCTGCCTTCAGCTCAACTTGTGATCCTGGGGTCCTGGGATTGAGTCCCATATTGGGTTCCCCACAGGGAGCCAGCTTCTCCCTTTGCTTGTGTCTCTGTTTCTCTCTCTCTCTCTGTCTCATGAATAAATAAATAGCATATTAAAAAAATAACAAGTGAATATGTGGAACTATGAATTTTTTTCCTTCTCATTGAGGGGGAAAAAAATGAAAGCGCAGTGCTGTGTGGTGATTCAGGGTAGAGAGAGCCGTGAAGCAATCAAGGCAGAAGCTGGCCTTCACATCTGCCTGAGAGAGTTGAACCATGGGCAGGAAGAATAGAAATAAATCCTTTGTGGTGGGGAATTCACATTGAAGGACTCTTGACTGAATTAATGATGGCAGGGATGGAAGAAATTCCACGGAAAGGAGAGTGGTATTACAGTTTTTATCTTCACTAGTTTTGAAAATTCTTCGTTGTCCAATTATTTCTGGGGATATATGCTGGGTTACATTTTATGTGACTAGGCTAGCTTGTTGAAAAATAGAATAAATCCAGCCTTCTTGTATAATTAGAATAAAAGAAACCAAAGTGATGGCACAAGTCTTTCAAAAGATTTGGAGATACTAGACTCCAAAAGACTTGGACTGAAAGCCTGATACTTGTATTAATGTAGAATTTAATGATACATTTAATGATAGTAAGAATCACCAGTTTAAGAAGGAGGGGGTGCTAGATTGAGGAGGGGAAAAAATTATGCGGCCTTGATGATACTAAGTGCTGAATGACTTTGAGTCTTTTCTCACAGATGAGATGATACTAATAGCTCTAAAATTATTATAATAGATGGGGAAACCAAGTTTTTAATTATCCCCAATTTATCTCATTTGCTCTTATGCTCCAAATAAAAAACAAAGCTCATATTTTAAATTAATCAGCCTGCCTAAGCCCAAGAACTTGGCATCTATATCTATCTTCATATGGATAATAAGATGTTTTTGGAAATACGTGCCCACTTGATTATTATTCATTTTCCCTTTGATCTTCAAAGTGCTTTGTACGCTGATTCTTCTCTTACACTGTTTTCTTTTTAGAAGATTTATTAATTTATTTTAGATGGAGAAGGAGGGAGAGAAAAATCTGAGGCAGACTCCCCACTGAACACCGTGTCCCTGGCTTCGTGGGGCTCAGTCTCACAACCCTAAGATCATGATCTGAGCTGAGACCAAGAGTCTGATCCTAACCAACTGTGCCACCCCAGCACCCCTCCCATGCTTTGTTTTAAAACCCACTGAAAAGCTGAGCAGAATCCTTGCTTAGGGTTGTCCAAAGCATTATGGTGCCCAGCTGTGAGGAATACCATTGGCTACTATGATATTCTTTAAGCTTCTTTAAACCAGACTGCCATAGTTGCAAACAGGAGTTCAGTGCTGGAGAGGCATAGGGAGTTGTAGGATCTGTGATTTTGGCCTCATAGAGCTTATTCTCTTTTCTTTGGGTGATAGCACACACATTTTTCTGTGGGGAAGCAACCCTGAATGTGACCCAGACATGGCCATGTAGCCCATCCTGGGCTCTTGTCTGCAGTGCTTGGTTGGCGGTGGGCATATGACCCATGCTGATCGGAGCAGAACTGATGCTGGGATTTTTTAAGAATCTACAGGAAGAAGGCTTTTCTCCTTCTTCTGGACCTGGAAATATGCTCATGTTAGCCTGGAGGAATGAGGTCCACCATGAGAATTTACCCTGTTGGGAATGAAGCAACACAGGATGGCAGGGCCATGAGAGGAGAGAGGCTACTTCTTGACAACTTCATTTTAGCAGGTGAATTCAGCCTGTTACTTGAGTTACGATTGCGAGAATCATCTATCCTTGGTGTTCAATGTTTGGTCAAGGGCCAATGACTGTCTATTATGAAGTTTTCGTGCGTTCGTGGTGAAATGGGGAAAGGCAGGTTCAAGGCAATGAGTTTTTCGGGAAGCTAGCTTTCAATCTGAGGGACTGTTCCAGTGTCTAAGATTGTATGCTTCCTACAATTTTGAGGCTAAAATGTTCTTTCTTTGTGAGAGGAGATGGTATTTTTAAAATGTCTTTCCTTGGTGTATATGACCTATAGTAAGTAACACCAGCTGCTGTAGAATTCACATGTATCAATGGATTAGCCCAATAAAGTTTATGTCTTCCTCAAGTCAAATCTGAATATAGGGAGGATTACTCACATTCACTCAGGGACCCTAGCTGTGGCTCTGCTCTCATTTATATTCCCAAAGTCTCCTTTCTCCAGAAGAAAGAGAAGGAGGATTTCAGGAGGGAGGTTTTTACTGGCCATGTCTGGAAATGGAGCACATCACCTCTATTCCATATTCATTGTCCAGAACTTGCCATGTGGCCAAACTTCTCAGCAAGTGATGCTGGGAAATACAGGTTAGCTGTGTGCATAGGAGGAAGAAGAAACATAGTGACAAAATAGCCAGTCCCTGCTGCATTTGGCAAAATTAAGTTTCAAGCCTTCTCTCACGTCTCCTTTTGTTCTTTGAAATTTTAGGAGTTCACAGAATGCCCCCCAAATTGGTAAATGCTGATCTAGTTTAATTTCTTCACTTTATAAATGAGGAAACTTAATTGCAGAAGGTTAACTGACTTGCTCAAAATAACACACGTATAGGGGCCAGGGTGGCTCAGTTGGTTGAGCGTCCAACTCTTGGTTTTGGCTCAGATCACAGTCTCAGGGGCGTGAGATCAAGTCCTGCATCAGGCTCTGTGCTGAGCATGGAGCCTGCGTGAGAGGCTCTCTCCCTCTGCCTCCGTCCCTCCCCATCTCTCTGTCTTTCCCTCTCAAAAAAAAAAAAAAAAAGTTAAAATATAAAATGATTTTTCTTGTATCATCTAAAATCTTTTAGTACCTCTAATGTTAGCTACCTAGTGCACACATTGGGAAATACTGCCCCAAACTGACAACTGCTGGCCAAATATGGTTTATTTTTATTTTAATTAATTTTTTTCTCCAAAATGTGGTTTAGATTTTCCATTCCCCATACCTTCACTCACAGTTTCTCCCACCTGGGGAGAAACTCCCCTCTTCATTCCATTATCCAAATCCTCTAGTGGCCAGCAGTGCCTCTTCCTTTATGAAATCTTTCCAGCCCTTTCAGACCACAGTGACTTGCTCCTCTCTGGGCCTTTGGCACCCACTGTTTTCCTCATTCTTTTGACTTTTATGGCAGACAGCACTGCTTCACCTTCAGCGTTCTTGTCTGGGGTTATTATTTGCTTTTTCATTGCCCTATGTCATGTACATCTTTAAATCCTTATGCACATTTTCATGATTAGACACTTATTGAGCAGCAAAAGCGTGATGGATGTAGTAAATGAAAGCAATGATATTGCAATCTACTTTTTTTTTCTGAAGAACCAACCCTTAAAGGTGGGAAGGTACTGAAGAGGAAGGTAATCTGAGAATTGAAATGGGAAATACCACCTGAGCTCAAATCTATTCTAGATTCTCAGGGCTCCAGAAGGATTCTAAAAATGGTCCAAGGAGCACAGAGGTGAGGGATGGCAAGTTGTAGGTAAAGGGAGATTGCTTTAATCATACGGAAAAATGGAAAGGTTAATAAAGTCACATTCCTTTGTCCTCCCAACTATCTGGGTTATTGAATTTGTAGCTTTGTTGGCCTCTTCCCTTTCCTGGAACCTTTCCTCCCTCATTGGCGCTTCAATCAGGGAATTTCTTTTTGCTGCTTGAAAGTGGCTGTAAAGGTCAGGTGGGAGAAGAGGCTGGATTCAAAGGATGACGTGGCTCAGGTTCTGCAGGAGGAGAGTTCACCTTGTTCCCTTTGGGGAAGGAGGTACAGAGGTGTTTATGAGCCTGTTCTCTCCTTCCTAATGTCCTCAAGTCTTGGGGTCACTTTGGTTTTGCAATGGGCCCTTGTGTTTGGTTGGTTTTTTTAAAGCATCAGAATCTGCTGAAAGGTACAATGTTCTATTTCATTTTCGGTAATTGACATCACAGGGAAATACATTTTTTTTAAACTGGAAGAGTTACTGTTACTGTTTATTTAAAGAATTGAATTTTTGAAGTTATTGGATGAAATTAGTAAGGGGGCTAAACTTTATACATTTAGTTTTAAAATAATTTAAGTGGAGAGGAGCAGGGAATGAAAGCTAAGAGTTTTTGAGCATTTATTTTATGCCAGATATTGTGATTCATCCATCCATCCATCCATCCATCCATCCATCCAGCTTTATCAATTAGGCGATATATTAGTTGGTTCAAAATTTGAAAGGTCCATAGGGGTATGCAGGGTGCTTCTCCTTCCCTACCTGGGGCCTCCAGTTTCCCTGGGTTCCCAAAGGTTACCAAAGTGTTACGATCATTTTGTATCCTTAGGGAAATATTTCATGCATATTACACTAATATTTTTTCTTTAAAAAAATCACAAATTGTGGTAGAATGCATACTTTCCCTTTTGTCTCTTGATTTTTCACTGAACAAGTTACCCTGAAGATTATCCCAAATAGAAATGAACAAGGGGTAGTGGAAAGGGAGGTGGGCGGGGGGGTTGGGGGTGACGGGGTGATGGGCACTGAGGGGGGCACTTGGCAGGATGAGCACTGAGTGTTATGCTAAATATTGGCAAATTGAAGTCCAATAAAAAAATAAAAAAAGATTATCCCAAATACAGGGGGCACCTGGTTGGCTCAGGGGTTCAGCGTCTGCCTTCAGCTCAGGTCATGATCCCGAGGTCCTGGGATGGAGTCCCGCGTTGGGCTCCCTGTGGGGAGCCTGCTTCTCCCTCTGCCTGTGTCTCTGCCTCTCTCTCTGTGTCTCTCATGAATAAAATCTTAAAAAAAAAAAAAAAAGATTATTCCATATACATATACAAAGAACTTCCTCACTTTTTTGTAGTTTTATAATTCTCTATTGTATGAATGTGCATTATTTTTGTGTATTTAGATTATCTCCAAACCTCTGTAATTATAATCCTATAATAAGCAACCATGCGTGTATTGTTATTTCATAATTGTGTGAGACTGTGTGACAAACTTGTTGAAGTGGGATTTCTTGTTCAAAGGATATGTCAACTTGACATATGGTGGATGTTGCCACAGATCTCTCCTCAGATGCTGTATACCAGTTTCTATTCCCACAAGCAGAGTGGTAGGATTTACTATTATATTTTATTTAGTCTTTTCCACAATCCTATAAGGCTAATATTATTATCCCATTTTACAGGTAAAGAAACAGAGGTTCAAAGGAATAAATGTACATAATAAAGATGACACAGCTTATAACAGAGCCAAGATCTGAACCCAGGCTTGTCTGTCTATAAATCTACCTTCCTTCCACCCCACTATGCTCTTTTATCTTTTAATTTTTTTTGAATTACAGTTATATATTTCTTTGTTTTACAGGCACACATTTCTTATAAATGTTTATTAAATTCGCATACTTGTAATAGGAATACTTATAATAGTATTAAATTTTAATATAGCACTTAGCTTTTCATAATGCTTTCATATTTGTAATTATGTTTCATAGGCCCAGGGAGACAGGTTATATCTGTGAGCATTTTGACACTGATAAATTCTTTTAAAAACCCACAAAATGTTTAATTACTTGCATAAGTTCACACAATGAGCTGGTATTGGAACTGGGCCTAGAAACTTGCCTCTCGAGTGTTTAGCACTAGGTTAGACGTAAGGTACATGGGGGCTGACCCTGCCTTGAGCTCCAGTAGCAGGAAACAGCAGAAAACAAACAAGAGCACCCATCGCTCTTATTAGACAGTGATGATCCTCAGGCCTTTGAACTCAGCAGAGGGAAGCACATGTGAATTCGTAATGCTCTTTAATTAAGATTTTTTTTAAAAAAAATATAGATGCATATAGGTTGGGTTTCTCCCCCTAAAAAATGGTGACAGACTCCTAAATATGCAGTTGACGGGGGTGTCAGGCTAGGGTTACAGTGTAAGACATAAGGAACAGTCAAGTTCTGGACACCATATGAGACTAGAAGCTCCTTAAAGCAGAAATTGACTGTTCCTTTTAAAAATGAGTATTTGATACATCAAAAGAATGTAAAATATGTGTATGTTATAAAACATAATAATAGAAAGAACACCTGAGGCTCCACTGCCCATTCCAGAACTCCAACACACCCACACCAGCCAGACCACCCGTATAATCCTCACCCTTCCCATCTCCCCACCTCCCCTCAAGGCCCCTAAATTCTGTGGGTTTTAAAATCCATTGAACTGCCTATATATGTATATTCCTAAACAATACAAAAGGTAGCTTTTGAGAGAGTTTCTTAATTCCTGGGACATTGTGTGAACTTAATAAACACTTGAACATTTGTTGAAAGAATGAATTAATGACAAACAAGGAGGCTTAATCCATGCTCTTTGACTAACTGTTGAAATTACCGAATACATGGTACATCACTAAAACTTTTCGGCCAAACAATGTTCTTTGATACTTTTTATGTATATTTCTGTCAGTGCTGATTAAAGGGGCTCCTGTTGTTAGCCATTAAAAGTAGGAGGGTGGGACTCTTCAGACTAATGCAAGATCCTAATGCAAAGCTCTTTTTCATGCTCTGTAGGCATGAAGATGGATGTTGCTGAAGATAGTATTCTCTTAGGGGATCCCAGAACTTAGGAAAAATGAAAGGATCTTATGTTTTATGTGTGTAACAACACTTTTCTCTTGTGAAAATGTAAATTATTTAAGTTAATCAAATACTGCAAATGCTTATTACATTTTTCAAATAAAATGGCTGGATGTACTGTAAACACCCTAAATATATCGAATACAATATACCTCAAAAAGAATTAAGAATTCAGAAACTGCCAAAATCTGTAATGGGTGTCAGGTCGTTGGCAAGTGTGGCTAATTTTATCCCATTGTCATGGTGCAGTCCTAAGGCAACAGGCTAATCAGAGAATGCACTTTCACTGTGTTGTATCAAGAACTGAAATGACTGTGTTTATTTCAAGGTCTCGGTTTAAAATGCAAACTCATCAACCAGCAGCACTGTAATTAAGTTCTCAAGAGGTAGCAAAGTTCTTTTTAAAAAATGGTGCTAGCACTGCTTGTTCTAGCAAAATAGGAGCAAGCAAGATGAGTTAGATGTTCAAAGCTAAAAACAAAACATTCCAAGAAGGTACTCCAGGCAATTTGGGACTTCAAGGGTATTAATCCTTTAGCAGGCATTTCACCTTGTGCTGTTTAAGTAGATACAGGAAAAACATATTTGGAGTCTGGTAAAATCTCAAGTAAAATCTGGTGACAAAAATGAAAAGGTAAATACAAAACAACAATGAAATCACAACAGCAACACTTAGCATTGAGCACTCACTGCGAGTCTGGCATTTATTCTAAGTATTATATGTATTATCTCATTGAATCTTCCAGTAGATAGTATTATTAGTCTCCTTTTTCAGATAAAAAAATAGGAATAGAAAAATTAAGTAATGTTCCCTAAGTCCACCGGTGGTGGATGATAGTCAGGATTTGAACTATGTAGTCCCTGGTAGTTTTCTACTGCTGCCGCTAACAAACGGTCACAAATTTAGCAGCTCTAGCAACACAAGTTTCTCACGTTATGTTTCTGTAGGTCACGAAGTTCTTGCTGGACTAAAAGTAGGGTGTCAGCAGGGCAGAGTTACTTTCTGGAGGGGAGGATGTTTCTGTGCTTTCTCCAGCTTCTAGAAGCTTCCTGCCTTCCTTGGCCCCCATCCTCCCTCTTCAGAGGCAGCAAAGGCAAGTTGAGTCCTCACACTGCAACACTCTTACCTCCTCCTTGGTCTCCCTCAGATAATTTTAAGGGACCTTGTGATAACATTGCCTCCCTGTATAAACCAGGGTACTCTCCCTATTTTAAGGTCAGCTGATTAGCAATCTTAATTCTATCTGCAACTTTTACTTCCTCCTGCTATGTAAGATAGCATCTAGCAGTAAGACGCAGACTTCTGTTTTGGGGTGTGTGTGTGTGTGTGTGTGTGTGTATGTACTCTTCTGTATACCACACAGTCTGATTCCAAAGAGCACGCTCTTAACATTTCACCTTACTAGTAGAAAGCAAAAGTGTTGTCATTTATTATCTGGGGAAAACTGGGTTGCAGATTTTTAGATGTGTATAGCCCCAAGTGAATGTATCTTCAGGGAAAAAAAATCTGAAATAATTGACTTGGTCATTTTACCTCAATGTTACTTCATTGAGAAATGTTGATTTGTTGGTAGATAGCTAAGCATTAACTGTTTTCTGAGTATAGTCCATTAAGTATAGGGAAGGAGTCCTTACCACTGAATAGAAAAGGCAGGGGCAGGCATGTCCTTCTGTGAGGGAGCAGGCCCTGTTTGCCCACCTGAGCAAGAGCAACCATGCACAGCTGGATAATTGAGGCTCCTACCTTGCACCTTTTCCTGGTTTGGCTGGCCCAAGTCCCCTCCCTGCGTCTTCCCTGGGACTTGCACCCAGCCTGTTCAGTACATTTAATCCTACAGAGTTGTCTCTCCCTGACTCTGCCACTACTCGCCACAAACCCACCTTTACTTACTCGTGTTGGTAACTGGATTCTGTTTAAATAACAGATTTCTTTCCCCAATCCGCCCCCCCCCCCGCTCCACTCCCACATATACTATTGCCTCTGATCAACTCTTATTAGGTCCTTCCGCCTGTTTAGCTCACTACCTGACTGAGCATTCAATGCCAACATGACATGTGGAGACTCTTCTTTTAAAAAAACGTTTGGACGATAAAAGGAGATAGGGCAACAACTTGAAGTAATTAAAGGGATTGGGATCAACCTGGGTATGTGTACCACCTGGAGAAAGGAGCCAGGGGACAATGACAGTGATGGAGTCTGTGGAAAGATTGAAACTTTGAGGTGCAGGGCGAGCTTAAATCAGGAGAGTAATTCTAAGAAAGACCAGAAAATCAGTGAGGCTACAGGTATGGTAGGCAAGACTAGGGTTGAGGCCAATGGAAATATGCTGGAGGGACCAGAATTTCTCTGGACTAGATGGGGAAGATCACCTGCAGAGAGGTAAAGGAATAGGAGAAGACGTTGACTAATGGCAAGTGGGAAATTATTTTTGTTTCAGCTAATTGCTTATTAACAAACCACCCCAAACTTGGTGGCTTAAGAACCAGCCATGTATGATTTATGATTCTGAAATCTGGGCTAAGCTCAGGTGGGCGGTTCTTCATATGGTGTCAACTGGACCATCCAAGGTGGTTTCTGCAGGCCTGTATCTGGTGCCTCAGCTGGGATGCCCGGGACAGTGTGGGCTCCCTCATGGCATAAGGGTCTTGGGACAGTCAGACTCCCTGCACGGGGGCTGGCCACCAAGAGGGGGAAAGCAAAGAGCTGCTGAAAGGACAGGCCCAGAACTGGCGCAGTGTTGCTTCCATGTTGATCTGTTGGTCAAAGCAAGTGATGAAGCCAGCCCAGACTTCAGGGGGAAGGCGAAGAGATCGCACCTGTTGAAGTCCCGAGCAGCACACACATGCTGGGAGGGAAGGAACCGAAAGCAGTCATCTTTGAAGGCTCTCCAGCACAATTTCTCAGGGTTTGAGGACTCACCTGAGGTTGGAAACTATCCTTTTTCTACTGCCTCCAGAACCTATGGCCACAAACTAAGTTGGCTTACCACAACACTGTTTATTTATTTTGAAATAATGTATTCATTTCTGATCATGAAGTATAGGGAAGGGAGCAGCAGGGGTGATGCCTTTGCCCTTGGTGACTTCCCAGGCTAGGGCTGGGAATGTCTTTGGGTCACCCCGGGCTCACCCTGCCCCACCTGCAGTCTCACAGGCGGCTGCAGAGCACAGAACAGATGCCTCGTTGCGGTTCACTTTCCAGCTCACTTGTGCAAATATCAGAACTAAAGTAACTGGTGGTTCCTACCCTCGAGTTTCTAAAACTCTCATGCACTAGTAGATCATAGGCAGATTTTGTCTGTACACCTGTTAGAGCCGTTTAAAGTTCGTTTGTAGAAGACAGTTCTTTTTTAAACAGGAGCAGTGGTCAAGGCCCCGTCTGTGCCTCAGCTAAGGCCCAAGCTGCCTTGGCACCGGGATGGCTGCCCCTGGATCCCCTCACATCCAGGGCAGTGATGGAAAAGGGCAGGCCAGGGCCAAGCTTGAAGAATAAACAGTCTTTATCATGTCAGGCCAGGAGTCCATGGGTCTTAATAAATACCTCAGTGTGGTTACCAGTTTTCTTCCTCATGCTTTGTTTTTGTCTTCTTATCAGAGCTTCATGAGCTGGCTGGTGTTTTTTTTTTTTTTTTTCTTTACTCCTAGTAATGGACCTTGGCTTTCTCCTTCCTCACCTCTTCCAGGGTGGCTGTCACCACCTGGTACACCCAGCCAATCACCTGGCACCATACAGGTAGGCTTACTTTCACATAGACTTCAGAGGCACAAGACCAAAAGCAGCAGGAACTACCACCCACTCTTACTTGTCATAAGGTGACAGGAACCCATCAAACACCTAGAAGTGGTCCAGGGCAGTGTGGGCTTCAACTGGTCTTATGGGGCAGCACACCTCAACTGGTCTGCCCTTGTTTCTGTAGGGATTACCTGAAATATTGGTGCCCTCGCAGTGTAGGAATACAACCTTCCACCCAACAGTACCTCCTTGGTCACAGTGTCTGCTGAGTGGCCAGGAGATGGCATTGGCCGCCAAACACTAGGATCTGCCCCTGTCATTGTTGACAGCTACCTGGGAAAACCACATGTTTACTATCTCATGGTTTTGATTTCAGAAATCTAAAATGAGTCTTGTGGGACTGGAATAAGCTGTCTGCAGAGCTGTGTTTCTTCTGGAGGATTCAGGGGAGGGTTTGTATCCCTGCCTTTTCCAGCTTTTAGGGGACACCTGTATTCTTTGGTTTCATGGCCTCTTCCTCCAACTTCAAAGCTCATCACTCCTTCTCTCTAGGTCTCTTGTTCACCCCTTTTCCTCTGATATTGACCCTTGGGCTCACTTAGATAATCCAGGATAATCTCCCAATATCAAGATCCTTAACTTAATCACATCTGCAAAGTTCCTTTTTCCATGTAAGGTTGCATATTTCTGGATTCTGACGGGGAGGAACATGAGCATCTTTGTGGAAGCCTTTATTCCATCTACAGAAACTTCACCTATATACTACTGCCAGTAGATAAAGTTTTGAAACTTCTCCAATAGTACTTGCTAACAGCTATGGTAGAGAAAAGTAAATTGTTGAACTGATACAATTTAGGGATTGGTAGGGTCGGATTAAGGTATAAGGCCAAGAAGGTGAGTGAATGAAAGAAGCTGGTAGATGTTACTGAGTTGATTGACCAAGGGGCTGGTAGGGAGGGAAGGAATCCCAGGAATGGATTGGTAGCTTGAGAGAAGAGTGAGACTTTTCTTGAACTTCTTATCTTTATTTCCTTTTTGATATGGCTTTTACATTTTATTGGCTTCCCCCTTGAAGGAGCTTCTAAAAGGCTGCAGTGAAAGCACTTTGATTTCCATTATAGAATCTTTCCTCTCTGTTGATCACATCCAAAGATTGTTATATTCAGGTTAGAGCAGCCATGGTTTGAGCTCATGGGTCATTTCTGTGGAAGATCATATAGGATGAGAGATTACATGGTCTACTCAGTATAGATCTCACTGTGTTCCAAGACTGGGGCTAGGTGTGGGGGCATCACCCAGGGGAATGTAAGTTCTGCTGCTGGACATAAGGTTAACTTGATTCACAGTTTTTTTCCTGAATAAATAAAATTGGGTTTTATCACTCTTATGAGGAAATCCAGTGAAACTAGAACACTTTGGCTCCTGTTTTGTGAATCGTATAAAATCAGTTGGCTGCCATTTTCCCACAGGTCTGGACTAAGATGGTTTTAAAGTATCCTTTAGCTTGACTGACATTACACAGGCTTCTTCCTGTATCCCCCTGACTTCCTTTTTCCTAGAGCATTTGTTTTTGAAAATTTGTTATTGTCTGTCCTTTACTCTGCCCCTTTGAGACGTAAATCTTGCCAGTTTTCCAACCCAGAAATGTCTTCTTTCTCAAGGACCTAAAAGCCACCCTTTGAAGTGCAAATTATAGGGCCTCTCTCTCCCAGTCTCATGGGGGTGGAGGAGCCTCACTTACTCAGCCTCCTTGCTTCAAATTGTAAAACTACTTTTGTTGTGAAGATATGAGAAAGTTTATTTCCTTTGAGTGAGGCCAATTAGCACACAGGGGGCCTCCGACCCACCAACCCACCCCCACCATGCTCTTACATTTAAGCCTCTCTAGCTCTTTTCTCTGTGGACCTAGGTGTCTAGACTTGGTCTTTATCTTCTCCCCTATTGCTGGGAAGAGTATCACAATAAAAACAACTCTGCTCATCTTGTCTAGTTTTTCTTTAATGATTTCCCAGGAAAGTCAATTCAACAAGGATAAGGGAAGAGGGTACAAAGAGCACAAGTGGTTGGATTAGTTGTATGTAAGGACCAGGTAGTAAAGAGTTATGATTGCTAATTTTCATCATCACTGTTTTCAGCATCACCCCTTACAATTTACTTTCACAATCAGCATCTCAGTTTAATCTTCAGAGCAACCCCGTGAAGTCGGTAGGACCGATTATTTTATCATTCCTATTTTACAGATGAGGATCAAGAGGGACCAAATTTAAGGGACTCATTTTTTCTGACTAGAAAGAAGTAAAGAAGAGATTTTAATCTGAATCTTCTAGCTTCAATAGTCACTGCTACCTCTACCATGAGATATATGCTCCATCTTGACTAGGACCAGGACTTCAGATGATAAAGTATGGAGAAATAAATTTGAAAGATCTTGGAGTTAGAACTGCTATTCTAAAAGCAATAGCTATAAGAAAAAAATGGAAGAGTGCCAAACATTAAATTGTACAATGTTTTTTTTTTTCCTGGCAATTCTGTTCCAACTGATTGTCTGTAATGACTCCAGGAATAAGATCATATTTCCCAATAAATGGCTGAAGCTGAAGTCACTGCAAATTTTATGTAGATCATCACCCCAGATGGAGATGCACATTTTCTCTTTCAATTGTATTTGTCCATTTAAGTTGTCTGGAAATAATACCTGTTTTTATAGAAACTAAATTACTGTATTAGGTTTTATATACTGAACAATTTTTCTCCTTGGTTACCAGTCCTGAAAGGTGAGGATTTACCAAAGCTGCCCTTCCCTTTGGGCTTACAAAGATTGCAAAGTGTTTTTCACTCTTCACCACTAATTAATAGATTAATAGATAATTGATGCCCACAGATGAATGTCTGAAATGCAACTTTTAGGGGGGATTGTGCTCCAGATTCTCAGTCATGAAGCTTCTCAGGAATATAGATGTAAACATTTAAAAATCCCTTTGCTATTGCTCAGGGATAATTATTTACTGAATTGACTTGAATCTAGGACATCTTAACCAATTTGATAAATTTCTCAAAATATTAATACTACCCAATACATAACCACATATTATGTCATAATTATGGCTAGAATTTTCTTTTTTTAAAAAAGGGTACCGAGTTCTTTCACTTTGACATCTGTGAGGGTACTTCTTTGTCTTTAACAATTTGAAATAAACATTTATTGCGTTAGAATTGGAATCTCATTTGTCCTCAAAACAAGCATCATTGGATAAATGAGTTATTGAATAAGTATGACAGAGCAGTTTTTGTCATTTCTGTAGTCTATTTTTTATTGTGATAAAATGCACATAACAAAATTTAGCATTTTAACTATTTTAAAGTATAAAATTCAGTGGCATTTAGTACATTTATAGTGTGGAACCATCAGCATTATCTAGTTCCAGAGCATTATCATAACCCCAAAAGGAAACTCCATCCCCATTAGGCAGTCACTCTCCATTTCCCCACATCCCAACCCTTGAGAACTACTAATTCCCTATTTGTGGATTCACCCATTCTGGATATTACATAATGCTGAAATCATACAATATGTAGCCTTTATATCTGGTTTACTTCACTGAACATAATGTTCTCAAAGTCTGTCCATGATGTAGCATATATCAAAATTTTATTCCTTCTTAATGCTGAATAATACTCCATTGTATGTATATAGCACATTTTGTTTATCCATTCATGTACTGATGAACATTTACATTGTTTCCACCTTTTGGCTCTTGTGAGTGATGCTGATATGAATATTGTTATACACATAATATGTTTGAGTCCCTCCTTTCAATTTTTTGATATGTATATATTTGCTTGGAATTTCCTCGATGTCTGTTTCAAAAACCACTGAACTGTTTCTATGGTGGTTGTACCATTTTAAATTCCCTAGCAGTGCATGAGGGTTCCAATTTCTCCATTTCCTCATCAACACTTGCTATTTCCCACTTTTTTTCATTATAGCTATCCTATAATATAGCCAATCTCATAGTAGGTATGGAAGGGTATCTCATTGTGGTAAGTTTCTGTTACTTCCTATTGCAGAAAATTTACTCTCAACTTCCACCCTAAACTAGGGCATTTTACACTGTAAAATTTTACATTTTACACTATAGAGCAAAGGGTCAGGGCATGTGAGCTGGACCTTGAGTGGTTTCACTTGACATCTAAGTGTGAGGGCCAATGAAAGATGAAGCTAAACATTACATTAGAGCTGGGAAGAACGGGGCCTTTAACGCTAAGCAGAAGCATATCAGAGTGAAAGATAGTTGCAAGGAAAGAAATGCCGTAATGGGAGTTGAGAATTAGGACAGTAGAGGGTACCATGACATAGGGTGAACTGGGAAGAACAAAGAGCGGGAGTGAGTACTCCATTAAAGCAAGGCACTGAAAATGCCAAGATGAGTCATAAGACTCCACAAACACAAAGGTTTGGTCCTAGCCTTGTTGAAATGGTCCTAGGGCTCTAAATATATTAATCATTCAATCATTCATGTATTATGAGATAGCACCATATACTTTATCACATTAGCCAAAAATGGTGGACTAATCATGCACTCCACAGGAATGCCACACTGTTCCCAGTTGGGTAGAGATAAATGTATTTGGAAATATTTTAGGCTGTGAGTAGTTTCAGACTAAGAATTCTAGAATTCTTTGAGTCTAAGAAGAAATCTTCTTTGAGGTGATGGTCTCACCAAAGAGAATTTTGTGGTGAAAAGCTTGAGACTTGACATTTGATAGACCTAGATTTGAATCTTGTTTATTCACTTACTGATCCTGTGACCATGCTCAAGTAATTTACCTTCTTGGAGTATGAGTTTTCTGTCTTTAAAATGTATATGGGGCACCTGGATGACTCAGTTGGTTAAGCATCTGCCTTTGGCTCAGGTCATGATCCTAGGGTCCTGGGATCAAGTTTGGCATCAGGCTCCACACTCAGAAGTGGAGGCCACTTCTCCCTCTGCCCTCCCCACTCATGGTTGCTTTGTTTCTCTAGTGCTCTCTCTCAAATAAATAAATAAAATCTTAAAAAATAATAAAATGGGTATAATATCTATCTCATTGTGTTTCTGGGAAGATCATTGAAATCATTTACATAAAGTGATTATACATGTAAAGCACATAGCAGAGAGCCTGGCACATAGCTGGTACATAGTACGTGTACCACAAAAAGCCAAACATACTTAGACCACACCTCCTTTTTAGATGAGTGCTTGAGTTACGGTCCTGGGAAAGGTCTGTTGGAGTAGGAGTCATCTTGTGAATGTAAAAAGGAAGAGAGACAAGGGGTGAGGTCTCTTTCCTCAGAGAAGGCCTTGGGTCACTTTGATGTGAGGATAACATGGGAACAAGGAGTAGGCTGGTGGGACCTGATTCAAGTCCAACCCCTGGTAGTCACCTTAAATTTGGCTTCTTTTTCATTGACATTAACTCATTTCATTGACATTAACTGACATTAACTCATCTGTCAGTATAATGATTTGCAGATTATCTATAGACCGACTTTGGTTTCATTGGGAAATTAAATCCTTGTAAAAGTGTGACTGCAGTTTATTCTCAGAGCAGATATATGATGGCAGGCAATGGATTGCAGAAGCGTGTGGCACATCGCTGGGCCTCTGTCCAGCTCTGTTCTCCTCCCTGAGAGATAGAAGTAAACAACATAAGCAAGATAGAACACCATCCCTTGCTGTTGGGGGTAGTGGTGATATATTTAGCTCTTGAATGTGATGATTTGCCTAATATTTCTAACTATCTATTTGCCAGAAAATGTAGCATCCAGGGCATCAGGAAAGGCAGTCGCTGGTGCCAGAGTGTGGTACCCTCAGCTTGAGTCTGGCTTATCAGCTACTGGCTGTGGGTGTTGGCTAATACACCCAAGTGATGCCATTATTAATTATCCTTTCCAGTGGAAATTTCTCATGGTTATCAGTTACCTTTTGTCAAGTGTTATGCTGGGCTTTCACATTTAATCTTGATAATAACCACATGAAGTAGATGATTAAACTGAGGCTCAGATAAACCAGTTAGTTGGCTTATGCATTCATGCAGCCAATATCATGAACAGGAAAGATGTAATTCAGAAAGATGACTAGAGTCATTGATTTTGATTACCATTCTAAGATAGCATAAAATAATTTCAGGGAAAGAGAGCTTATTTTGGATTATGTGAAGGAACCAACAACCAGTCTAGAATGGAGTTTGAGAAACTGAACAGCTCTGCATAATAAGGGACAGAAGTTTTTAGACTAAATGTCAGTGATCTGAGAGGAGGACAGGATTTCTGGAAGACAGAGGAATGAACAGAATGGAGAGTGCATTAGCACTCTGACATTAGCAAGTCAGAAAAAGGCCATCTGACTGGAAATGGTGGATGCATTTTGGGGGGCAGTCCGATCTGCTTTGAATTCAAAGCTGTTTTTTTTTTTTAAGATTTTATTTATTTATTAATGAGAGATACAGAGAAAGAGGCAGAGGGAGAGAAGGAGGCTCCATGCAGGGAACCCGACGTGGGACTTGATCCCCGGTCTCCAGGATCATGCCCTGGGCCAAAGGCAGGCGCCAAACCACGGAGCCATCCAGACATCCAGTCATCCCTGTTTTTTGCATGATATGTGATTACTCTCCATTGTAGTCAAAGCTTAGTAGAAACCTTGTTACCATTAGGAGTCTTGCATTGATAGCATTTTGATTGTATGGCCCATGTTTAGAGTGAAGTGAAGAAGAGAAAAGAAAGCAAGTACAGGTACAGAAAAATATGAGTAGGGATTGAGAATCAAACTTGGAGCCAGAAGGAATAGAAACATAAAAGTCCCTCCTCCTACCATCTTCAGAAATACTGGGGAGGTGCTGAACTTCTCTCAAGGGTGTGAATCATTTTATTTAGATAATAAAAGAAAGGAGAATCTTAAAACTTAAGAGTCTTGGGGATCCCTGGGTGGCGCAGCGGTTTGGCGCCTGCCTTTGGCCCAGGGCGCGATCCTGGAGACCCGGGATCGAATCCCACGTCGGGCTCCCGGTGCATGGAGCCTGCTTCTCCCTCTGCCTGTGTCTCTGCCTCTCTCTCTCTCTCTCTGTGTGACTATCATAAATAAATAAAAATTAAAAAAAAAAAAAAACTTAAGAGTCTTGGGGCTCTTTGATCTTATTACCGGTGACAGAGAAGAATCTTGAGGCCAGATATGCTTGGCCCTAAAGTCCAGTTCCTTCCTAGTTGCTCACTGCCCTTGCCCGGTGCTGACAGCATTAGCACAGGATGAAAGGCAGGTGATTCAAATGTACAGTCTCATCCTTTTTCTTGGTGTCCAGGCTCAAGTGGACCCAACACTGGGGCTTCTCCTTCCCCTCTCGGCTTGTGAAAGTTGCTTTTTCACCCAGTCAATTTTAATTAGAACAACTTTCTAAAAAAAAAAAAAAAAAAAAAAAAAAAGAACAACTTTCTGATGTCAAGGAGTGTCTGTTGGAGGGTACCGAAAAAGTGAAGAAATACTCATAAGCTTGATGTGAGGATAACCTAGGAACAAGAAGTAGGCTAGTGGAAACTGATTCAAGTCCAACCCCTGGTAGTCACCTTAAATTTGGCTTCTTTTTCATTGACATTAACTCATTTCATGGACATTAACTGACATTAACTCATCTGTCAGTATAAATGATTTGCAGATTATCTATAGACCAACTTTGGTTTCATTGGGTATTTAAATCCTTGTAAGTTTAACAGCCACAAAGTTCTCAGTAGCTAGAGTAGATTTTTTTGCTAAATGAGGATTTACTTTAAGAAAGACTTCCTTTAAGGCTGAGTTTGTTCCATTATATTTCTAGCAGAATCCATGTATCTCAGTTAAGCATGAAGTGACACTGCAGGATGCATGGGTGGGCCAAGAGCATAAGGACAACTTAGTGACATATTATAAGGATAACAGATAATTTCCTAAGAGTAGGATTTAATATAAATATGAGGTGGAGGGCAGCCCCCATGGCCCAGCAGTTTAGTGCCGCCTTCAGGCCAGGGTGTGATCCTAGAGACCAGGGATAGAGTCCCACGTCAGGCTCCCTGCATGGAGCCTGCTTCCCCCTCTGCCTGTGTCTCTGCCTCTCTCTCTGTGTCTGTCATGAATAAATAAATAAATAAAATCATTAATAAAAAAAATAAATATGAGGTGGATATTATGAAATAATGGCATATTTTTATAAAGATTTTACCAAAAAATCTTGGTAAAAAATTAGTCATTCTCTCTATAAATGAATATTATGTAGCAATGTCTCTATAATAATGCCCTTTCAAAAATTTAATAAATATCTTTTATATTACATGTTCTCCAAGTAGCTACTGCAGTTATCCCTCACTTATTCCACATTTATATGGGAAATATACTTTTTTGAAGCTCAGGTAGGACACAGAAAAATAAAGGAAGCAAGGCCTAAACAGCAGCCTAAGTCTATACAACTCAGTCCTTTCCCCAGAGTGATGATCCAGAGGAGAACATAAATACATGTTGCTCAGTGAAAAAGTATATTAATAACCCTATATATGCATTTAGTTTAAGGAGAATTGTAATAAACTTGTAGATTGATTTCCTAGTCAGCAGGAAATGAGAAGAAGCAGTTTAGAAGGAAAGAAAGGAATTAGAAGACTGTGAGGGACAGGTATATTGAGAGCTGACCAAAAAAAGAAAAGAAAAGTAGAGGGAGGGACAACTGAGTTCTGGTACCAAAGGACTACAGCATGAGGACATAAAAACAAAGAAAGGCACCACTCTTTGAGTTCACCATGAAGTACAGGCCATGTTTCTCAAAGTACGGTCCCTGGACCAGCATCAGAATCACTTGGAAATTTAGGAATGCAAATACTCAGGCCCCACCCCAGAACTACTCAGTCAGAAACTCCAAGGGTGGAGCGGGACCATCTAACAAACCCTCCAGTGATTCTGGTGCCCACTGTAGTGTGAGGTCCCCTGGTGGTTAGGTCCTCTAAATCCAGAGAGCATCACTGTGTTTCAGCATGGTAAAATGAGTGATGATGACTTGGATCCTAGTGAAAAAGTTTCTTCATGTAGAACACCTCACCCAAGAAGATAGGAGAGTTACCAAGTGTGACCATACATCTGGTTTTCCTGGGATAGTGCTGGTATAAATATATTGTCTAGTGCTGTTACAAATAGTATTTCCTTTATTCTTGAAAGTATCTCCATTTAGTTGATAAATTATATAGTTACTATAGTTAATAGCTTGGAAATATTTCAAACTTGTTAAAATCAAGATATGTTGGAATTTATATGGGAGTTGTTAAATTCTCATCCCTTATTCCTTGAGATGACAGATAATGAGATTTTAATTTGTCAATACTTTTCTTGCTCAGACCCATTACCAACTTTCTTTGGTTAAAGGTGGATTGTCATCATTCTCCAAGCTGGGTTTTAAGCTCTTCTTATTCTTTGCTGAATAGGACCCAGAGACTACCGTGGCACTGGGGCACATCTGTTTCTAGCTGAAAGTCCGGGTTCCCAGCCAATTTGCCTTTGCATTCCACCTTCTTGGTTACTCACTTTTTAACCCCTGATGGGCCAGTATTTTCTCTTTTTTTCCTCTTTGCTCATCAAAATGTTATCTGGGGAAAGGGTCTAAAAATTCACATACAGTGAGGAAAAAACTGAATATCGTCTTACCTTCAGATGTTTGGATTTGGACAGAAAATATTGTATTAAGTTGTTGAAATAACATGTCAGTGTTGTTCAGTGAGTCAAATAGTTGCAAGACTCAGGAAGTAATGCGGTAACTGGGGGCTCCTAGAATGAAGCTTTAAGCCTAACCTTCTAATCTACATAAAGCATCATGGGGCCAGTGATGGGATCTAGACTTGGCCAGTGTCCCAACATTCAAACCCAGTGTCAGTGAAAGAGAAGGACCACTAATGAGGGCAGCTTGCCAATCTCAGTTTGTTCTAGATCCCAATATTAATATGCTTTCTTGCAAGTCAACTTATTCACTGAATTCTTTTTTCTCAGGTCTCTAATCTTATAGTCCTCCCAAGATGACCGGGTGAAGTCTTCCAAATATCGAAACCAGAGATTGACTAGATTGAATCCGTAAATGGAGTTGTTTCCAGTTGACTATCAAAAATTGTTTGTTTTAGAGCTTTGGATTTTTATAGCTACGCTGGATTTTTATGGCACTTAAGGATCAAGTCTAGTGCTTTCATTTTGCAGAGGTAGAAACTGAGGCATGGGAAGGTCAAGTAACTTGCCCGTGAACACACAATTGGTTAACACATAGAATTAAGATGAAGACCCAGATTTTCTGATAAAATTTCCTCTCCTTTTGCTCTTACTTGTATACTCAAAGAAGGGGTAGGGATCATTTCATAATTTTCTCAAGTTTGGTTTAGACCTTAAAATGAGGAGTAAAATATTGAAAGTGGAAATTGTGGGGACTGCTTTTATAAATGAAGATATGAGAATATTTTTCTGAAGCCTCTTTTGGAATGATAAAAATGTAGAAACCATGACATAGAATCTCATTTAAAAAAAAACAAACAACCCAGCTGTTGTTTTACCGAATACACTCTGTAGTTTAATAGATCTTCGTGTTCAAGTGAAACAATACGGTTTATTTATGCATACATTTACATCTCCCTTTAAAATAACAGACATACTATTTTTGTCAATGCTTTCTTTTTTTTTTCAAATGAATGAGCAACTTCCTCCTACTTCAGTGAAATAGGAGACTGTCCATTTCAGTCAATGCTGAGAGCAGGATGGTTTGGTACTTGGCAATACTGATATCAATTAGCTGTATATCTTGGTTACTCCAGCTCCTCCTGGGTCTAGAAGGAAGGGCAACTACTTCTCGAAAGAGTAGTCACTTTGGGTATTTCTGCTCCCCATAGGAGGTACCAAACTCCATACAAATGGAAAAAAGAGAACCAGGAGCAAGGATGATAACAAAACCTACCCAAGGTGCAGATTTTTTTCTAATATTTTATTTATTTGGCACAGAGAGAGTGCACACAAGCAGGGGGAGCAGCAGGAAGAGGGAGAGGGAGAAGCAGACTCCCTCCTAAACAGGGAGCCCAATGCGGGGCTCAATCCCATGATGCTGGGATCATGACCTGAGCAGAAGGCAGGCGCTTAACTGACTGAGCCACTCAGGCACCCCCAAGGTGCAGTTTTATATAGCAAAATTTTCTATTTTGTCTTCTGAGAAAATACAGATATTGGGATGAAGTTTAATGTATTATAAAATTTGAACCCTCATTAATGGACAAGAAGTGTTGCTTTTGCTAAAGTGCTCATACTTCATTAAGTCTTAAAATAACAATAATCTAAAAATATGTTTAAATAATCATATAATATTGAGGGAAAATAACGTTTCTTTCATGGAAGTACATTTCTCAGTGGCACCTGGGTGGCTCAGTAGGTTAAGCATCTGACTTTGGCTTGGGTCATGATCTCGGGGTTCTGGAATGGAGCCTCCTGCCGCCTTGCTGGGTTCCCCACCTGCTTCTCCCTCTGCTTCCTCCTCCCCCCCGCTCGTGTTCTCTCTCTCTCTCAAAATAAATAAATAAAATCTTTTTTTAAAAAAAGGAAGTGCATTTTTCAGTTGGCTTTTTTTTTCCAACAGAAAGATCACTGGCTAAGGTATATTTGTTGTTGTATTATTCTATGCTGTTGCTTATAATTTCTTATAAGTGCCACAGCAATATAAATGGTAGTATTTTTTAGGATATATTTATCTGAAGACAAATTTTGTATCTGCAGGCAAATTTACAGCTCATTCATTCAACCTCTTCTTACAGAAACAAAACAAAACAAAATAAAGAAAGCCAAGGCCCAGGAATGTTGAGATTTATGTGTTCAACCTTGGAAACAGCAAGCCAGAGCTTGAGTCCACACTAGGACTATGACATCCAAACAAGACATTACTAGATTTCAGTGTAGGTGGACTTATTAGAGTCCCTTTTATTCCTATCATTTTTCCCCAAAAGATTAGAAATAAAAATTTATTTAAATTTAACCCAACTTCACTAAATTCTGTGTAAAATATGATATAGGGAAGAGTATAAAAACAAGAGAAATAATAACATGAAAGATAGTGAAAATCTCGGAGAACCAAGAATCTTGGTTGCAGGCAACAGTATAAACAAATTTGTTATTCCTCTTGTAAAAATATTTTAATTTTTCAAATGTAGAGGAAATGGTTAAAATTAGTTTTATTACTACATATGTTGGAGCAACTCAGAAAACATTTTTAAGAAATCAGAAAATAGCTAAAAAAAAAAAAAAAAAAAAAAAAAAAAGGGCTAAGATCATGTGAGCATGAGGACAAGAAAACCAGCCCTTAGACCAAATCTAGTAAGGAAACGTCTAAAGAATGATGACCCTTTCACCACCACCTATAAGATAGGTTCTCACAGAAGTGAATTAAACAAAAAAAAAGGGGGGGGGGCAGAAAAGGAAAGAAAACCGTAAGATATAATATTTTAAAATATAAAAATACTCTTTTACTCAAGAGGAGAAAGGCAATTTTAACAGGCTAAATACATAAAATAGTCCAAAAGAAATAGAAAATTACTCAAAGTAAAAATAAGAACTCATGAATCAGTGTCTTGAGTATAAATCTTATCTTCCTGACACATCAGGCATTATGCAACTATAAAAAATAGTGAAACAGTAACCAGGGAAGAGTCGCTCAGGTCAGTGTTTTGTATTCCTCAATTTAAGAAGATAAATGAAAAGAGAATTGAACCATATGTACCAAAACTCAATAGGAAGCCGACTTAAAAATACAATAAATCAATTAGTGTACTTTGAGGTATATCAACAATGTCAACCTAGTTTATTTGCAACAAAGAAGATCAAGTAGCCCTATTTAGACCCTTTAAAATACTTAGTCAATAGGCAATTTATAATGAGTATTTATCATCTTTATTAAACATTTGTTATATATAGTTGGCACAGGCATTGTGATAAATGTTTTGTACAGATTATTCCATTCAATACACTCGATATGGTTCCTTGAGAAAGATATTATTATTATTATTCCAATTTTGTTGATGAGGTAACTAATCCCAAGTAAACTTCCCTAACTTGTCCAGAAATTACATAGCTCATAAAGTTAGTATTTGACCCAGGCAGGCTTACTCAAGAATCTATATGTTGAGCCACTGTTCTATCAACACTCTGATGCTTCTACCATGGTCCCTGTCCTCCTAGACTTAATGTCTAGCAGCTTTTTTTTTTATTATAAAATTTAAAGCAATAATCCTGAATGAGACCTGCCCTTTAAAACAGGCTAGAAATTAAATCATAGATCTCTCAACAAACATTTTTCACATTAAGTATAGTGGAAAGTGTGGGTTTTAAATTTCATGGAAGGGATGAATGTTAACCCTGGTAGAGAGGAAAAACAAAACCATTCAAAAGACAAGGAAAAAGAAAAAGGAAACAGGAATAGTCTGCAACTGAAAGAGTTTAGAGCACTCAAGCAGATGTAACCAGTGAACACGTTGGTATTCAGGGAGGTGCCTGAGACGGGTATGGGCACAATAGTTTTCCTGCAGGGTTTGGGTGATCCAGAAATGAATTGCAAGGGATGCTGCCCAGGATTCTGTTGTCAGGTGAATTGGACCATGTTGAGTGAGGCCACTTGACCTCTGGCTGAAGGCAACCAAACCTGCCCATTGTCTCTCCTACTGGATTCCTCTCTGAAGTCCTTGTTCTGACCCTCAGCCACCACTGTTCTTTTTCTGTTGCTTCCTTTGGGGTTAGAAGGACAAATACGGTATGATGCTGAACTTTTCCCCAGGACCTTTTCCTCCTCTCAGGATGCCAGACTGGCTTCCTCAAAGGAAAATGATACTAATTTATTAAAGGCAAGAAGCAAACCCGGGGGACTTAGTGATCTTGTACCCAGTTAAATATATTAGAAGCATTGAGTCATTTTCTTCTCATACTTAATTTGATGAAAATGCAGTTAGTATAGAATGAATGCCAAAATTGTGGTGATACATGTTTTGGTCTCACTTCTCTCGGACCCTTTCATTGTGTTAAAATTCTTTGCTGAGGTATTGAGAATCCTAGTTCTTAAGAGTTAGAAACATTTATTTCCCCTTAGTTGTTTTCGATTTTTCAGATAAATTTAGCTCTCAATCTGATCTGCTCAGGCAATTGTAATTTACCTCTAAATGTGTCGTGTTTTGTTGGAATCAGGAAAAGCTTGTTTCAGCAAAGGGGAAATAATTATCCCCAAAGCATGAAGCAGACACTAATCATTATTAGGGACATTTTTTGTAGAGAGGGAAATTGAAAGTGTTTTATATATAATGGGTTCTCATGTTTGTTAATTTAGATTGGTGGAATTTACATTCCAAAAGAAGGAACAACGAGAAGCCAAAGAATTACACGTAGACCAATGTCCTTAGTCTTCTGATGTTCAAATATCATATCCTAGAAACATTGGTCTGAAGAGCTCAGAACCCATCTTCTGTCTCAGTAAGACAACTTCCTTCATGAAACTATTTTGGGCATTTACTATAGCTGAAAACATTTTATTATGTACTTAAATTTACAGAAAGAACAACTCATGGAACATAAAACTTTATATTTCACGAAATTAACTTCTGTAGTTTGTCAATTTAGACATAAATGTTTACATAGTTGTACTTTATTTCTTTACTTTTAAAGTTTCTTCTAATTTATACCATCTTGTTATGTGCTCTATAGCCTTCAAAGTGACCAAATATTTTTTTGAAGGCAGAATTTAAATAAATAAACTATAATAAGTTCAAACAGTATATGCACTATATTTTGTAGTTAGTTTTAAAATGAACACCACTTGTTATTATAGTTTACATATTTGTAATTTTATTGAAAAAACTATTTCACTGGCTGATGTATCATAATTTGTTTAACCATATTCCATCGTCCCATGTGAAAGCACAGCTATTTCACGAGAAGAATAATTAATACCGTTATTATCTGGCACATTTAATCTTGAATTATGTGCTTGAATATTTTTTTTCACGATGTCTTAGAAGCAAAGCCATCACATATAGATCTTCAGCAAGGGAAAATAGCATGCTTGCATGTGCTCCTGCAGGTAGGAATGGTCCTGTTTCAAATTATAAAACTTGGACATGAAGTGGCATCATAGTATTGCAGAAAAAAGAAGTGAAAGATAAAAGTAAAATAAGACTCTTGGGACTATTTCTCAAGAGGAAACTACAGACACTTTTCAAGCTGAACCAGGGAACCTGAACGTTTTTGAGTGAGTTTGTGGAATGCATGCACTCTTGAGAGAGAGATGATTTGTTTATCTTCCCTGAAATGCATTCAAATTTCTTGATGATCTATGGATAACTAAACACAGGAAGTATTTTCAAGGAGATGAAAATTATTTGAAAAAAAATGTTTAAGGTTTTTATTTAAATGTCAGCTAGTTAACATCCAGTGCAACATTAATTTCAAGTGTACAACACAGCAGCTCAACACCCCCATATGACACATGGTGCTCATCACAAGTGCCCAAGTGCATATATATGTATATATCACCTCTTCTTTATCCATTCATCTATTGATGGACCCTTGGCTACTTCCATACTTCGGCTATTCTAGATAATGCTGCTATAAACATTAGGGTGCACGTATCCCTTTGAATTGTGTTCTTGTATCCTTTAAATAAATACCTAGTAGGGTAATTGCTGGATCATAGGGTAGTACCATTTTTAACTTTCTGAGGAACCTCCATACTGTTTTCTAGAGTGGTTGCACCATTTTGCCTTCCTACCAACAGCGCAAGAGGGCTCCCCTTTCTCCACATCCTCGTCAACACCTGTTGTTTCTTGTGTTGTTGATTTTAGCCATTCTGACAGATGTGAGGTGATATCTCATTATGGTTTTTATTTGTAGTTCCCTGATAATGAGTGATGTTCAGCATCTTTTCATGTGTCTGTTGGTCATCTGTATGTCTTTTTGGAAACATGTCTATTCATTTCTTCTGCTTGTTTTTTAATTGGATTATTAATTTTTTGGTGTGTTGAGTTTTATCAGTTCTTTATGTATTTTGGATACTAACCCTTATCAGATATGTCATTTGCAAATATCTCCTCCCATTCATAGGTTGCCTTTTAGTTTTGTTGATTGTTTCTTTGCTGTAGAGAAGCTTTTTGTTTTTATCTCTGGGAAATATTTTAATGCAAGGGAGTAGGGACTTTTTAACTGCACATAGATTTATTTCATTAATTGTTTTTATTTTAGCAACCGTCAACATTATCTTTGTGTTGCTATTTAGAACTATAATATTATTCCAGATTCATTGTGGGAAAAGTACTGTGCTACATTTCAACAAATGATAAACCTTATGGCAGAAAGGAGATTTTTATAGGAAAACAGCAATTATTGCCACATAAAGTCTCAGCTGTATGAAATCAGTGAAGGATGAGGATGGCTAAGCTCCTTTCAGATTGAAGTGTTTGCATCCTATGAATCAAAAGGCTGAGGTGCAGTCACAGAGAGATCTGGCCAGAAGAGAGAATTATTAAGTTGTTTTCACAATGATCATGAGTGTTCAAGCCTAGTGATTTTGGCGTCAAGGATGGGAAAAGCTGACATTTTGGTATAAAACTCTTCCATATCCCATTATATTAATGTGTTCTCAATGTTCAAGTATCTAGTCCTATTTCAAACTGATAAAATGATCAGTAGTGTTAATTGTTCACTTTCTGATCAAACTCTTGCAGTTTGAATATATAGGTAGTAAGGATAGCTCTGAGAGAACAACTGCAAATCTATTTTCTAATCTGGGCAAAGTGTGATAGTGGACCAGAAAGGCAGGAGTAGAGTTGATGGGAAACAGGTAAATTGTGGATGTATTTTGTATGTAGAGCCGTTAGATGTGTTTAGCCTGAATAACTGGAAGAATGGAGTTACTGTCAATGGAGATTGGAAAGGTTGCAGATAAAACTAGATTGCTAGGGGAGGATCAGGAGATCACATTTGGACATGATAAATCTGAGACAGCTATTTGATGTTCAAGTGGTGATGCTGGATAAGATTCTGGGATTCTGGAGTGATACTGGGCTGGAAATATGAACATGACTATTGTGCCATGTAGATGGTATTTAAAGTCATGACTGGATGAGACCACCATGAGAATGAGCATGGATGAGAAGACAAAAGGATCAAGGACTGATCCCCAAGGCACTACAACATTATAGGTTTGAGGAGAAGAGGAAGAGTCAAAGAAAGTAGACTAACAAGTTTATTTGTGAGGTAAGAGAAAAAGCAAGAGGGCGCAAAGTCTTTAAGAGAAAGTGAAGAAAAATTATCAGGGAGGAGAGAGAGAGCATGTTTGCATCAAATGCTGTTAATTTAAGATGATAGTAGGGAATTGACCATTGGATTTAACAGTGAGGTGGTCATTGGTGACCCTCACATGAATAATTTTGATAAAGTAGTAGAGATGAAAGCCTGCTGTGAGTGAGTGAACATGTAGTGGGGTGACATGAAACAATACATATTGATAACACCTTAAATTGACTCAAACTCAACATGTCTAAAACTTGAGTATTATCCTCCTCTTTATTCTTTCCCTAGGGTGTTTTATTTTTATTGATGGCACCTGCATCCTTTCAATCATTCGTCAAAACCAAAGAGTCATCTTTTACTCATTTATTTCTCTCTCTCGTATCCCCCCACATTAATCAACTAACAAGTAAATCTTACAGAAAAGTACACTAGGAAAGAATATGCACTTTAAAATCAGACATACCTAGTTAGGAAGTTATTTGATCTCTTAGCCTCAGTTAAGGAGGATGATATTATTTATCATCTAGAATCCTTGTGGTGATCATATATATGCATATATATATATATACATACGTAGAATAATAATATATATATGCTCATATATAAAGCATATAGAACAAAATGTGTTGTTTCCCTCCTGTGTGTCACTCGAAGTGTTTTAAGATCTCTTCCTTTCTACCACAACCTAAGCCTAAGACGCCAAGGCCATTATTACTTGTCCTTTTGTCAACACAATCTATAATATTTCCTCCAGCTTCCCATTTTGTCCTTGTCCAATACACTGCCAGCCTAATCTCCCTAAACCACAGCTCAAAACCATGTCACTTCTACAAGTAAAAAAGATTTTTTTAGTGACTCTCCATTACTTAGAATAAAGTCCAACATACTATAAAAACAACGGCAATCTTTTGCTCCTGTGTAATATGTAGAGCTCCCACCACCCCGCCCCAGAATTTGCCAGAGCAAGCTGGGCAAATTAGACCATTTGCTGATTCTTGTGCATGATCTTACATTGTGCTTTTGCTTATGCCCTTCCTTCCATGTGGTACTCCTGCTTCTCATATCCACTTGTCAAACAAAACCTTATCCATCTTTCAAGGCTTAGCTCAAATGCCATGCTGGTCACGGAAACTCTCTGATCCACTTCACCTACCCCATCTCCCAACCAAAAAAAAAAATCTTTCTCTCCTTTTTCTATCCCTAAAGCATCTTTTATTTCTTTTAAAGGACACAAATCATCTCTTTCTGTTTAATAATCATTTATGAATGTGTCAAAGCTCCCTTTGTAGAATGTATGCTCTGCAAGGACAAAGACCAGGCATGATTCATCTTTGTGTTCAGTTAGCACTTAGGACAGACTCTGTCCTTTGGAAGTACTCATAATGTGTATGTTGAATTGAATTATTGGGTCCTTTTATTGCAGTTTGGCTTTAAAATGGAAATTATTTTCTTAAGAGTTACCTATGTTATTTGATCTTCTTAGCTGTTCATTTTACTACCAGTGAGAATAAATCCCAAGAATAATCCAAAACTGTAAAAAACAAAAATGCCTCCCCTGAAATGAATGCAATTCCCTTCAAGTCTACTATGGTAAAATAGCAGAGTCAACTCTAATTCAAGTTGACCAAGTGGTTTTGAAGTTGAAATGCCTTTTCAATCATTATAAAAGTTATATTGACAGAAAAGTAGTATGTTTTTATTGTTCTCAGTGGGTTCAACATAGGTATTATCTATTCTCTCTTACCCTTTACCTCCTTATCATTGATTTCATCTCTTTTCACTGCCAACTTACTGGAGTTGAACAAACCAATAGAAAAATAGTTGCTCCAAAATTCTTTTGCAATTGCATCGTAAACAAAAATTGTTAAAATACATCTAAAATTAATATTTTAAAACCAAAGTCAGATTAGTCAATCTTTGAGTGAAATTATGTAATACCAATTCCATCATCCTTTATTTGCAGATTCAAGCTGGGAATGCCAGGATGTGAGTCTGGCAATAACTAGCAAATCCAAACATATCCCAAGAACTTCTTCTGTGATGACATATACTAGTCTGACATATCAAAACTACTGTTTGTTCACAGGACCACTAACAAATTTACTAAAATGAAATATTTACCTATCTTAGCTGATTCTGAGGAGGGAACAATATGCTCTCATGCAATAAATATATAAGTATTGATATCAGTTATGGACTGAGTATTTGTGTCCTTCCCCAAATGTCTACATTGAAACTGTGACTCCTACTGTAATGATACTTAGGGGTGGACCTTTTGTAAGGTGATTAGGTTTGGATGAAGCCTTGAATGTGAGGTCCTCATGGTGGGATCAGTGTCCTTATTAGAAAGGAGACCAGAGCTCCTTCTCCACCTTGTGGGGGACAGTAAGAAGGTGACCATGTGCAAAATAGGAAGAGAATTCTTGTCAGAAAAAGAATCTGCAGGCACCTTGACCTCAGGTCAGGCTTCCCAGCTTCCAAGCTATGAGAAATAAATGTCTGTTTCTTAACCTACCCAGTCTGTGGTATTTTGTTAAAGCAGCCTAAAGTAAGACTGTATCTATCATTTGCTTTCCAAACAAAGGTACTTTTGTTGTCTTTCCTATTTTCACTAAAAACTCAGGCTAGTGAAGTCAACTGTGATGACACACTCTTCACATTCAGCAGGTATTTCCTGAGTGGTTGTTATGCTGCAGGCCCTAGCTGGATACTTTCACATGAATTAACTCATTTAATTGTCAGCATAATCTGGGAAGTGGGCATTGCTACTCCCATTTTACAGATGGGAAAACTGTACTCCAGATAGGATAAGTGATATAACTAGTAATTGTTGCCTCCATAAAGGAAAGGTCAGTTCTGTCTCATTAGTTGCTAGAATTCTAGTAGTTAGCACAAAGGTACTAGTATCTCAGTAAATACAGGTTTGATAAATTATTGAAAGTAAGACAGAAAGCTGAATTCAAACACAGATCTTCTAATTCCAAGCCTTCAAATGCCCAGTATATTATGTCCTATGTTAATATAGTTGATATTAATTAATGTGATATTAATTAACTAATGTTAATATATTGTGTCCTATATTAAATTCATTCTTTATTTTAGAAATATTAAGGCTTTCCTATATTGTTTTAAAAGCTTACCCAGGGCAGCCCAGGTGACTCAGCAGTTTAGTGCTGCCTTCAGCCCAGGGCGTGATCCTGGAGACCCCAGATCGAGTCCCATGTCAGGTTCCCTGCATGGAGCCTGCTTCTCTCTCTGCCTGTCTCTCTCTCTCTCTCTCTCTCTCTCTGTGTGTGTCTCTCATGAATAAATAAATAAAATCTTAAAAAAAAGCTTAGTCAGTTACTATACAGTTTTTATTATAAAGCTGACAAATGGTTGTAAAGATCTCATAGCTCAAAATTGTGTGATGTGAGAAATACTCTGTGTCCCATACTAGAAGTAACCACTATTTAGAGTTAGGCATATTTCCAGGGTGCCTGGGTGGCTCAACTGGGTGAGCATTTGACTCCTAATCTCAGCTCAAGTCTTGATCTCAGGGTCATGAGTTCAAGCCCTGTGTTGGGCTCCACTCTTTGGAGCATGGAGCTTACCTTTAAAAAAAAAAAAAAGAAGAATTAGGCATATGTCCTTTCAGATGTGCTAAGTGCACACATAGGGTATATATTTACCTACTTATACACTTTAAAGATAAAATATGGCACTTTCCTGTTCTGTGATTTTTCTTTTAAATTTAAATATATGTTATAGCTATTTTTCATATCTTGCCGTTTATTTTAGTGACTCTGTGGTATTCCCTTGTTTTTTTTTTTAACCAGATCCCTATTGGTGAATATTTAGATTGTTTTAAAATTTCACTATTATAAACATGCTGTAATGAATACACATCTTTGAGACATTTGTGACGGTATGTTGGTCTGAGAAATTATTAGAAAAACTAACTGTTGGAGGAGATCATAGAGAGGGTGTGACTGCTGGTTGACCAGAGAGCTGGTCTGTCCTTAGCATGTATGTTCTACCTACTATAGTATGATGGCTTCCTTGTCCCTAACATGTGCCTTCTGTCTACTATTCCCCGCACTAGCAGCTGTTTCCAGAATGCAGCCGTGAGAGGGTCAGGTGTTGTGTAAGACCAGGTGCACTGAATATGTGACTGAACCCAGTTAAGGCAGCTATATAAATTTTTAAGATTCTGGTGGGTTGGTATGGAGCTTGATTAGTATCATGGGCATTTAAGACTAGAGTCATAAGTTCCTTTGCTTATTGAAACTTGGGGGGGGGGGCAGATTTGATATTATCTATAAATAATAAAAAATTTGAATAATAAATTTCATCCAGGAAACTCCCCAAGATAGTGGAGTCAAATACTTGGATATTTGACCAGGAGTCAAACACTCCTCAATACTTACTGAGTCAAATGGTAAACATTGTCAGCATTTTGATGTATATTGCCAAATTACCTTAACAAATGTGTTCCATTTTATAGTTCCACTATAAAATATAGTGCATGAGAACTCCTTTTTAAAAATAGTAACAAATGGAACACTGGGTATAATCCATTTAATTTATCTTTTCTGATATTATTGGTTAGAAAATATGGCATTTAAAAATGTATTTTGAGGGCAGCCCAGGTTGCTCAGCGGTTTAGCACCTGCCTTCAGCCCAGGACGTGATCCTGGATTTCCAGGATAGAGTCCCACGTTGGGCTCTCTGCATGGAGCCTGCTTCTCCCTCTGCCTGTGTCTCTGCCTCTCTCTCTCTCTGTGTCTCCCATGAATAAATAAATAAAATCTTTTTTAAAAATGTATATTTAGTTACTTAACAAAATTATTGTTGACCATCTCTTTCCTTTCTCTGTGGATAGCTTATTCTCTATCCGCTAATTTCTGCTAGGTTTCCTATTGGGTTGTTGTTTTAGTATTTGATTAGTAAATTCATTTTGAATGTTACAAAGGTTTGTCTTTTGCCACTCACGTATGCTATTTATACGTGAGAATTTGATTGAATAGATAAGTTTAGTTTTCATTTGACCAGGATTCTCAATCTTTACTCCCCCCAGTGGTTTCTGGATTTCCTATTACCATGAAAAAGACCTTAATTGAAACATTAAAAAAAATAAAAGATTTATTCTTTTGAGGGAAGTGGTAGGGGCAGAGGGAGGGAATCTTAAGCAGACCCTCTCCGCATAGCACGGGGCCCCACATGGGGCTCGATCTCGCCATCCTGAGATCATGACCTGAGCTGAAAGCAAGAGTCTGATGCTTAACTGACTGCGCTACACAGATGCCCTTCTAATTCAAAGATTTTTAAAAGATCATTTATATTTTCTTCTGTAGTTTTTATCTTTATTAATGTTTTGGTCTGTGATTCATGCATTTATCAAGCAAATATTGTATACTAGCTGTGTGTCAGGCATCTTATGTTAGTGAATAAAACAGACAAAAATGTCTGCATTCATGAAATACTGTTTGATCCATTAGATGTTCTTTTAATATACTCAATTAATTTGCTATGATACTGTTAATTATTTTAGCATTTGATTAGTAGTTTAGGTATATGAAATTTACTTTAACAGGAATGAAGTAGGGATACATTTTTGTTTTTCTTTATAGGATTAGCTATTTATCTCAACTAAATATCTTACCTTTCACTGTTGGTTTTCAAGTAGCACCCTTATGGAAAACTGGATAACTGTAAGTACTTGGTTTATTTCTAAACTCCATTTTTTTTTAAAGATTTTATTTATTTATTCATGAGACAGAGAGAGAGAGAGAGAGAGAGAGAGAGAGGCAGAGAGGCAGAGACACAGGCAGAAGGAGAAGCAGGCTCCATGCAGGAAACCCAATATGGGACTTGATCCTGGGTCTCCAGGATAACACCCTGGCCTGAAGGCAGGCGCTAAACCGCTGTACCACCTGGGCTGCCCTAAACTTCATTCTGAACATTGATCCATTGTGTCTGTTTCAGAACCAGTATTATAATTTAAAAGTATAATTTTAAAATTACTGTAGTTATAGTGAATCTTGATTTCTGAAGGAACTGATTTCCCTTTGAAACTCTTCTTTTACATACTTATTTTTCTGACTCTTACAACATACGTAGTCTTCCAAATGAATTTTATAACTATTTTGTCATGTTTTAAAAATTCTTGGTATTGTGATTGGATCACATTGACTTTATGGATTCATTTAAGTAATTTTGTTGAATCCACTTATTGGATTCAAGAGTGAATCTCCTCACCCAGGTGTTTTTCATTTATTAGTCTTCTTTCATGTCTCATAATTAGGTTTTAAAGATTTCCTCAGATAGCTTTTGGGTTTATCATCTGTTGTTCACTTGTTTTTTTTTTTAAATTTTGCTTATTATTTTTAACAATAATATTTTTCCATTTTATTTTATAACCTCTATAGAAAGAACTATTGATTTTTGTAAACTAATTTTGTAACTTACCCCTTTACACATTTTTTTGTTTTTGTGTTTTTTCTTTAGTTCTTTAACTACACAATGATTATCATTTATAAATAATGAAAAATTTGCTTCATTCTTTCCAATGTTTATACCTTATTTTATTTTCTTCTTTAAATGCATTGGCTTACTCTTGCAGAACATATAAGTTTTCCGTGCCATTATTTGGAATCCTTGCCTAGGTCTTGACTTATACAGAATTGCCTTTATTACTGCTTTGCTATGACTATTATTGTTTTGGGTTTATGCATTTATTATTGTATCATATTAAGTAATTATCCATCCCTTTTTTAAAAAAAATATTTTTTTTTTGAGAGAGAGAGCACATGTGAGCAGGGGGAGGGGCAGAGGGAAAGAATCTCAAGCAGCCTCCCTGCTGAGTGTGGAGCCCTACTCAAGGCTAGATCCCATGACCAATGAGATCGGGACTTCAGTGAAACCAAGAGTTGGTGACTTAATGGATTGAGCTATCCAAGTGCTCCTCCATCCCTTCCTATTTCCCTAGGATTTTTAGATTAGTAAAGGATGCCAGATTTTTTTACATGCTTTGTGTTATTTGATCTCATTTGACCAATTAATAGGGCATACTATTTTAGTAAATTCCCTAATGTTAAACTATTATTATTCCACTGTGGAGATAAATCTAACTATGTCATGGTGTATTATTTTTTAATGAACTATTGATTTCTGTTTGTGAATTAATTAATGAAAATATGCTATTATAACATAAATATTTATTTACAACTTCCTTTTTTTTGACTCAGCAATGTTCTGGTGGTCTTTTTTATGTATACATATAGATCTACCCTTTTCTTTTTGTCTGTTGCATAAAATTTCATAGCATGGATAAATCACAATTTATGTAGTCACTCCTGTGTGAAAGGACATTCAAATTTTTCCTTTTTGTTTTGTTTTGTTTTGTTTTTTTTTGGTTATTACTATTATTGCTCTTTCTAACAATGCTGTAATTAGATCCTTACACATATATCCTAATCTATTGTGCAGAGTTTGGTGGTGTAGGTGGGGGAGATGCCTAGAAGTGGAATTCCTGAGTCATAAATTATGTGCATTTAAATAGATATTGTCAAATTGATCTCTTAAATGGCTATACCAATTCACATTGTCATTGGTAATGACTGTGATATCTATTCCCCAAAGCTGATACCCTCAAACAATTTTATACTTTACTAGTCTCTGTAATCAATTTTTTAAAAGTATCTTCCTAGAGTTACAGTTTACATTTTTCCTTTTTGCTATTTTGTGAATTTCCAATTCATGTTCTTCGCCTATTTTTCTATTGGGTAGCTTGTATTTTTTGTATCAATTCGAAGAGTTCCTTATAACCTCTGTATTTTAATCTCTTGCCTGTTATATATTTTGCAGTTATTGCCCCTTCCCCATTTTGTTTTTTGTATTTTACTTTGTTTATGATGTCCTTTCTTGTAAACAATTCATGCTTTATAGCATTTGGAAAACTCTCTGGCCACTTGTGGGAGACTATGAAAAACACATGACATCTTAGAATTAGCAGGAAAACAGCTCTGGCTTGAAAGGATCTCAGGTCTCCAGATCAGATTCTGAGAGCCACTGCTGTAAACCCAAGAGCTATATGAAGAAATCTTTAAAACCTTTGAAAATAATTATACTGTAAAAATTTATATCCAAATCTCCTTGTTTTTGTGTGTTATCTATTTCCTGCTGTAACCCTAAATGATAAACCTATCCTGTGTGGATACCAAAGGACAGTCCAAGGGGATGGAGGGAAGACAGGGTAATTAGGGATAGGGATAGAGATAGGGATTTGAATAGAGAAGGAGAAAGAGGGAAAGAGATATAGAGAGAGAAGAGCAAGTTCTCTTTTCTCCCAGGGGACAAAGCTGTCACAAACAAACCCATTTAGAGTGCAGCCATACTAACAAAGACTAGGTGGCCCTCTAGGGCTGGCAGAAGACCCGGACATTGAGCTCTGAGCCTGACTCCTTTCTTGTGTTGTGGATACCTAGTTAAATGCCAATGGGCCTAGGAGACCTCACAGTAGAAGCTTAATATGAATAATTGGGCCCAGGGTGAATAAGAGAAATGACAGATAGGTGTCAGAGGCCCCAGCCAGTGAAAGCCAAGGAAATGTTGAGTCATCTGGGAGCTTTTTTGGACTCTGATTAGGGTAGGAAACACAAGGTCGAGTGAGCACAGACCTGCTCATGAATGCTAGCAAGCAAAACAGGTGGACAAGGGACATCTCTCCCGGAGCAAAAGAGGTAGACAATACTGTTTCCAGAATGTTTCCTGCTTTCATGAAGTTGTGAGAAACACATCCTTTCCCCAGTTACTCAGATACCTTCTTAGGGAGAGTAACAAGAGAAGCCTACCTGAGACACAAACATTTTGTCCCAAGCAGACTGTAGGCATTTCCTAAGAGGACAGTCAAAATGGTTAAATCTTGGTGATTGTTGAAGTTGGGTTGGATATTTCATTCTTTTTTCTCCATTAACTTCTGGTGGAGTAGCATTACTCCAAAGGAAAACCATATTCGTTACAGAAAACATAAAGGAACTGTATTTTTCTGTCCCTCTGCACAAAAGTGAACCGTTCTTTTTTTTTTAATTCCAATACACCACTATTTGCAATGTCAAACTCTCCCTACAGTGCTAGCCCTCTTGCCATGTATCCAATCTCATTAGTGCTCAGAGGTTTTATTTATAGATGACAGCCCCTATAAATGGTGAATGCTGTTTTGTTTATTTATGGCAGCAATTTTTCTGCCTCAAATTCATTTCTTAACCCAAGGCTAGGGGAAATGTGCAGAGTTCCCAGGTGCTGCCATCTGGCTTGAGCCAAGACTTTGCAATGCCAGACCTGATGTCTTTGGAGTTCAGGCTATTGTCTGAGTATCCAGACAGAGACAAACAATTCTTGATCTTGGACTGGTTAAATTATGCTTAGATCCAATCTGCTGAATCTTGGAATTGAATGAGATATATACCCACATACACTGGGAGTGGTGGGGAGTGAGGATGGCCCAAACTCTAAAACATGCTGCAACCTATAATTACCTCACTAATCTCACTGCTGAATTTATATGAGACCTGGACCAAGTCCCTTCATACCTTGGTTTCTTAAGTGTTCTGTCAAAGGGGGAAAACAATACCTGTACTAACTATGTAATTATATGGCCAGAATTTAGAGCTTTAACTGTGAATGGTGGCAGAGGTCAAGATCAAAATCAAACTGAAGGGACAGACCAACAGGCTACAAATCAGGGCCTGGGAAAGCTATTTTAGCCAACGTAGTTTCATTCAATGTGGTTTTTCTCACAAAAAACATTATACTTGATATTATTTTTTCCAAGGATGATTATACACACCCCATCTTTCCTTCCTTTTCCTACTTTCCCTGTGGGATTCAGACAGAAGATCATCTCAGAATAAAACTCTACAAAAGTTTTTTCTAACTAGTTCTTGCTCATGAATTCCCTAGGCAGGCACTTTTAAAACAGAGCTTGCCAGAAAAGCAGCTCAATTTTTTAGGCACTGGTTTGAAATCAGTAATGTGTATTTTTTAAATAACCATTTTAGGTCAGAGAAAACTTTGTGAGTTAGGAGATTGGATTTGAAATAAACCCAAAACTGATTGCTACCTGGGAAAGCACCATATTCGGCAAAAATAGGGGAGCAAGTTGATTCTAATTAGCAAAATAGCCAGATTTGAAATAGCACAGGAGAGGGGAAAGATCTGCCCTGTTTAGGGGTCTCTCGGTGCTCTTATCATTAGTGAATATCAATGTATCTTAATTCTGTTATTTTTTATAATGGAGCCAGTTCCTCTAACCCTCTACTGTGAATGAGGCAATCAGAGATATAATTTTTCTTCTGGTCTGCAATGAGGATGTGCCCATTAGGACACACTGGGTTCTGGGACACTTGTGGCAACTAAAATTCTAAAGATGTCACTGCGAAGGACATCTGGCTATATAATCAGATGCTAGTATAGGTATACATGTGAAGGGACTTTGTAGGTATAATTAAGTTTTCCAGTGTGATCACACAAGCTCTTCAAATTAGAAGCCAACAGAAGAGTCAGTAAGAGATATGAGGCAGAAGGGAAGGTGGTTGAGCTCTCAAATGTGAGAAGGATCCAGTCTGCCATTATTGGCTTTGGAGTTGAGGAAGAGGGCCAGGAGCCAAGGAATGCAGGCAGTCTTTAAAAGTTAAGTATGAATGAATAAATGAATAAACGAATGAATGAATGAATGAATTTAATAAATAATTAAATAAAAGTTAAGTATGACTCCTTGGCTTTGTTCTTGTGGACAGCTGACAAGGAAATAGGGATCTCGGCTCTACTAGGACACTGAACTTAATTTGGCCAACAGTCTGCATGAGCTTAGAAACAAATGCTTTTCCGGAGCCTTCAGAAAGGAGCACAGCCCTGCCAACACTTTGATTTCAGTTTTGTGAGACCTGAAGCAGAGGAACCATACTGTGCTCAGATGTCTGAACCGCAGACAGTGCGAAATAAGAAATGAGTGAGTGTTTTAAGCAGTTAATTTGTTATGAGCAATAAAAAAAACCTAAAACTCAGCTAAAACTGGCTAAAAATCTAGATAAATTAGTTTCCTACTCAATAATTAATACATAGATAACTACATGAGGATAGGATCAGACTTAAGGAAGGCATCAAGGGGGGCTGATTGCGTAGCACAATGACATCCAGAACTGAAGTGGTTTCTCTCTTCTCTGCCAATGTTGCTGTCCACCTCATCCTCAGGTCCAGAAGGAGATGGCACTAAACATCAATATGTATGGATAAAGAAGAGAGATCATTTATCATTTATTTTGTGCCTTTTCTTTATGAGTGAAGAAGCCTCTCAAACAACTACTCCTCTGTGTCAGAGTCTGCTCATTGTCCCCCAATATCCATCTCCCCCTTCTTCCTCAATAATGAAACCTCAGATTTCTTAGCTGGACATGTGACTGCCCAGAATAAAGATTTTATGAGATGGCCACGGACCTGAGGCCTAAGCCCTGGGATATAAGAAGACTGGGGAAGGAACTTTAAAGGTGGGGACAACTCTTCTTTACCCTTTTCTCCTGTTTGCTAGAAGGTGAATATAATGACTGGAGCTCCATTGATTAAGGCATGAGTGACTTTGAGAATGGTGGGCCTACGTGGTGGAGCAACAAATAGGAGTGCCATACTCAGTCTGAGTGACAACCTTCAGACTTCTTGAACATTTTTTTTTCTTCTAAACCTTTATTTAAATTCTAGCTAGTTAACATACTAACTGTATTATTAGTCTTGGGGTAGAATTTAGTGATTCAACGCTTCATACAATGGCCGGTGCTCATCACAAGGCCCTCCTTAATCCCCATTACCTACTTAACCCCCCAGACCCCCTTCTGGTACCCATCAGTTTGTTCTCTACAGCTAAGACAGACTTCTTGAACATGTTGAAGGGTTATGTGTTACTTGTAGTGGAATCCAGTCCCAAGAATAATATATCCTTCAAGTTTCTGGATGGGTTACAGATCTGACAAAAGGGATGAAATGACCATGATCAGTTGAGATTAATCTCCCAGGATATAATGGATGCTGGGGAGTCCATACCTACCTATTACCTATCTATTCTAGGAGGTAAATCATAGATGAAAATTCTGATTCTCAAGGGATCTCACTTTTGGGGGACAGATTGTAGGCTGGAAATAAACTTTGTCTCTATAGTCCTCTAAGAGAATTGTACGGCCCAAAGGAATCTTGCTGGAGAACATTACTTTTATTCTCATTGAATGGTCAAATCTGGGACCTCAGCTGATGATTGAAATGTTCATAGTATGGGTTTTAGTTTGGGGTCCCCCAGAAGCCAACTTAGCGACAAGGACTCAAATACAAGTAGTTTATTTGTGAGGTGCAGGATGCAGTGTTAGGGGAGGAGGCATGTGAGACCAGAAGGTTGTGTTATCAACCCAAATGGGACCAAGGGCATGGGAATTAGGAAAAAGATAGAATCCCTCTGGGTTATCCTACCCCACCCCAACTCTGAGGGAGCCCTGAACATCTAGACATCATCTCCTGGAACTCATTGGTGTAGAACTATTCCAGGCACTTGGGGAAGGTGTAGTAGAGAGAACAGATACCCACCCTGTGCTGAGGCCTGAGGGACAGGAGTAGGGCCCCAGGAGCTTCTGTGATGTGGCATATATACAAAGGGGTCATTTACATGGCCATCCAGTAGTACATGCCTTTGCATATACCAGTGAAAGTAGGACATCAGACCAGGAATGAGTAGATGGATTATATCCTACACTGGAGAATCGTTTCAGAAGCTTGCATAATTTGAAAGGGACCTTGGAGGAAAATGAGCTTTATTTCTTCATTTTACTATAGAAAAACTAAGGCTCTATGACCTGTGGTAACAGAGCACTTAAGTGCAACACAAGGCAAATGCCCATGTCTTCTGACTTTGTGCAACATAGAACTGGCATTGAGAGGTGGGCAGCAGAAGGCTTTTATCTCTCCAAATCTCCACTTAACTCCTTCTTCTCTTCCTTTATAAGGACATTAAAAAAAAAAAAAAAAAAAGATGTGCCAAGGCAGCTTCAGCCTTCCCCCTCCCCCATTCAAGCTACACCATGGTCCTCTGCCTTTCCAACATACAAATTCCAGAGCATGTCTTGGTCTAGGACCCCAGAATTTTTTACCTCTCTGGTTAAGATGCAAATAGGAGGTGGCTTAGGTTAAATAAAGTTAGCAGAAATAGCTTCTCTGAAGTTACTTAAACATTAAACTACATTTGAGTACTGTTGAGAAAACTTGCAGGCAAAAGAAAGGCAAAACCTAGTTTACACCAGAATAGGGGTTTATTCTGTTGAGCTGACTGCATAGTCGGCAGCCCTCTCAACACATGACCGGGTTCTTGGTTTTAAAGGGTACCCAGTGCTTTCTCTCCACACAGGCAGGGTTTTTCCATGTAAGCTGGAACAAGTCAGTCTGGTAGTTTTTGTTATTTTTGATTCCACAGTGATGATAACGTCTCTCTAGTAGACAGGCTTTACTCGTCAAAAACGCTGCCTACAATTGGATCCTTGTGAGGTGGGTCAGGCCAATAGGCATTATTATCCCCATTTTCGAGACTGATGGAGGAAATGAGGGCACGAAGGCGTCTGGCCCAGTGCTGGGAGCAAGCTGGGACAGCAGCCAGAGCTCCACTGACAAGAGGGCTCCTTAAGTGCCATTTAGTTGGCCTTTAACTCAATTAGTCTCCCAAATGTTGTTTTTATACTGGCATTTATGGCCTTGATCTCATCAAGTGGAAGTTGTGGTTCTGTCCAAGACAGTCTTGTCGCTCACAGGGCAAGGACATGAATCAGTGCATCTTTTGAGGCCTCTTTCAGTTATTTTATTCTATTTATGCATACACTTTGAAATTAAAGAAGGTTTGTGGCTTCAGAATCCCTAGACCTGGGACCTGCTAACCACCACTCAATGAGTGACCTTGCAAGATCCTGTCACATGCCTCAGAATTGGTTCCCTCATCTGTAAAATAGGGTTGCTGTGAGGATTACACGTAGTAAATGATGCAAACCATGTAGCTCAGTGCTTGAGTACTCCATATCTAGACAATGGCTAGTCCTGTTGCTTCCATCCTCCAAACATCTTGGGTCTAGAATTGAACTACTCTTCATTGCTCCTCAGCTAAAGCTCAAAGCCACCCTTGTCCTTAGGGTATTTTAATGAGTGACAGCTCCTATCTAAACTCTGTTTCCATCCATCTCCACTGAATTGTCAACAAGAAGACCAGAGGAATCTTTTGAAATGCAAATTAGATAAAAAGGAAAAGCTCCTCAAAGCCCCCTAGTGGTTTTCCACCCACCCAAATCCAAAGTCCTCCCTGTTGCCTCCAGAATCCTACAGGACCTGGGCCTTAGCCGCATCTGCAATTTCTTCCCCTTCCCTGCTCCTCTTGCTTTCTCTGTTCAGGCTACTTTGTCTTCTTTGCCATATCTCAGTCTGGGTAAGTTCGTGCCTCGGCCTCTTCATATTTAATGTTCCCTCTTCCTGGAAAAATTTTCCTTCAGATTCACTACTTGGTTCACTCCCTCACTTCCTTTGGGTTTGTTGCTGTTACCTACCCATCCTCTTCCCAACTTCCTGTCTATCAGTGTGTGATACATCTATTAATTTCCTATTAATTCAACCAACAGATGCTCCATCAATATTTAAGATGGTTAGCAAATTATAATAAAAAGAACAGCTAACATTTATTGGAGTTTTGCTATGTGCCATGAATTTTGCTTTCCCTGGTGGGTGGCAATCTATCTTCCTGGTATGCTCTGTCGCCTGCAATAGATCTTGGCTCAGATGATGCCTCCAGCAAGAAATCTTCCTTAATCAGTCAGGCCAGAAGTGATTCTTCAGTTCTCAGGGATCAATTTGTACCATTCCCTTTTCCCTTGTGTTGTAGTGTTTAAGTATAATAAGACATTGGACATATTGTGTACAACTTTATATAATACAAAATTTGTAGGACAACCTCTCATTTTAGAATCCATTTTAACTATTTAGGATAAGTTACATATGTAAGTTACATATACATACATATTTGTTTAATTGAATTCACATTGATGGGTAAGTGTCACTTGGGATGGATCCCAGATCCCAGAACCCAAAATCTCAGAGTTAGTATTTTCAAGGCAAAGTTAGGTGGAGGATAAAAATGAAAATATTAAACTACAAAATTCAATTAAATACATCATTAAAAGATTATATGAATATAAGTCTGAATTGTATGGAGTTATCTCCATGGGTCTACAGATCTGTCATATAAGTATGAAAAATTGACATTATTTATAGAGTTTTGGTAAGAAGGAGTGGTCATTTCTTCTTTATAGTCATTCTGTATTTATTTTCTCTCTGCTTTTGTTGACCATGTCTTAGAACTATTAGTGACAAAATAATTTTCCTGTGTTATAGAAAAAAAGACCTGTATATTGCAGTTCTTTTTGGACTATCATGGTGGTTCCAAACTGAGGTCATTTTTTTGTGGTTGTGGTACTTTAAACTTGATTGTAGAAAATCTCAGGCACTGAGCTAAGTCCTTTTTCACTTAATTCTTATAACAGCCCTATGGGGCAGGTAGGTGATTAGTTAATCACATCACGTTACTCTCATGTTTAAAAACTCTCTAATGGCTCCCCATTTCACTTAGAGGAACCTCAAATCTTACTGGGGCTGTGGGACCCACCCCACCAGGACCTTGTCCATTTCTTCTACTGTCTTACCAAGTCTTTCACCTCCCTCCCCTCTATATGCCCTTGGACATGCCTAACCAAGCTGCTTCCTGCCTTAGGGCCCTTGCACCTACTGTTCCTTCTGCCTGGAATTCTGTAATAGATCTTTCAATGACTATCTCTTTGTCTCATTAAGTTTCAACTCAAGTTTTAGTTTCTCAATAGACTTTTGGTTTAAGAAACAACAACCCAAACCCCTTTGTATGGGGTTGTAAGATTCAACAAATAAAGAATACAAAACACCCAGTGAAACTTGAATTTTGGGGCAGCCTGGGTGGCTCAGGGGTTTAGTTATGCCTTTAGCTCAGGGCCTGATCCTGGAGATCCGGGATCGAGTCCCACGTCTAGCTCCCTGCATGAAGCCTGCTTCTCTTTCTGCCTATGCCGCTGCCTCTCTGTCTCAATGTCTATCATGAATAAATAAAAATCTTAATATTAAATAAATAAAAATAAACTTGAATTTCAGATAAGCAACAAATAATATTTTAGTATGCGTGTATGATATTTGGGATGTACCTATACTCAAAAATTATCTGCAATTTAAATGTAACTGGATGTCCTGCAGTTTATCTGGCAACCCTACCTCTCTACCTCCACAGCCACTCTGTTACGGTGCCGTTTTATTTTTCTCCATGGGACTTTTCCTATTAGAAATTCTGTTTACAAAAGAATAAAATAAAATAATAAAATTAAATAATAAAATAAATAAATAAAATAAAATAAATAAATGAAATAAAATAAATAAAAGAAAATGAAATGAAATGAAATTCTGTTTACTGGGGATCCCTGGGTGGCTCAGGGGTTTAGCGCCTTGCCTTCTGCCCAGGGCGTGATCCTGGAGTCCGGGGATCGAATCCCGTCAGGCTCCCTGCATGGAGCCTGCTTCTCCCTCTGCCTGTGTCTCTGCCTCTCTCTTTCTCTATCATAAATTAAAAGAAAGAAAAGAAAAGAAAAGAAAAGAAAGAAAAGAAAAAAGAAACAAAGAAAGAAAGAAAGGAAGAAAGAAAGAAAGAAATTCTGTTTACTGTTGGACCCTCATTGAAGAAGGGCTCCATGAGAGCAGGGGGGCCCTGTCTGGCTTGTTCACAGCTTCATCCTCAGAGCCTATCATATTGCCTGGCACATAGTAGGTGCTCAATAAATATTTTTAAGTAATTGTCATAAAGGGGAAAAAAAAGACTAAAAAGTTAGGATGGTAAGACCTCCTAACTTAGAGCATACTGCTAGCTGGGAGACTGGAATCAGACAGCATGGTGCCAGGACTCAGGGAACTCTTCTGTTTTCCAGCCTTAATGGGGTGGAGGGTAGTGGAGGAGGGTGCAGACGGGTATCACCTGCTTTTCAAGAAGCTCACTTAGTAGAACCCAAAGACCTTTCGATCAGTAGATTTAGGGAGAAGCAAGGTCTGAACGAGCTGAACAAACCCAACTGCCTTTCCGCGAAGCAAACGGAGTGAACGCAGGCGAAAGAAAACAAGATTCCCCGCGCGTGGAGCGGCGCGAGGGGCAGTGGGCGTCCTGCTCGCCGCCGTGCGCCCTGGACCCCCGCACCTCTAGGGCGGGCCAGGTCCCGGGGCAGCCTCCGGGACCCCGTAGACCCGGGCACAGAGGAGACCGCCCCAGTCCGTGCCAAGAAAGAGCAAAAGGAGGGCGGAGGGGATGAAGTCAGGACGGGAGAGCTCCAGGTCTCCGCGCGGCCGGGCGGGAGCAGCCGTGTGGGGCGCCGGGCTGCGGGCAGGCTCGCGGGTCGCTGTGGGCGTCCTGAGCCCCGCGGGACCCACGAGGGCCACGTGGGGGGCTGCGGGCAGCTCGCGGGGCGCAGCCGGCCCCCGCCCCCACCCCCGCGAGCCGGAGCCGGGTCCCGGGCGCTCCCGCGGGGCTGCAGGTCGCGCTGGTCTCAGCGCCGTGCGCCTGCCGTGGGGGGTGCGCGCGCCCCGCTGACGCCCCGCTGACGCCCCGCTGCCGCCCCGCCGCCAGGTGCTGCCCCGAGGGCGCGGGGTGCGGTCCCGGGCGCCGCTGGCCGCGCACGCTCGGGCGCCGGGAGCCTCTGCAGCCAGAGGGAGCCGGGGCGCGGCCTGGGGGGCCCCGGGGGCCTGGAGCTGCGGGGCGCGGAGCTCCAAACTTTGCGGACCCCCGCCCCGGCAGGTGCGGGAGGAAGAAGCGGCGCGGGAGCCGGGCCAGCGCCCCCCTCGCTGTCCTGAAGCCGCCGGGCGCTCCCGGCTTCTGCTGCTGCACCCGCCGCCGCCGCGGGGCCCGGGGAGGAGGTGCAGCCGGAGAGCGCGGAGGCGGCGGCGGAGGAGGCGGAGGAGGAGGCGGCGTGGAGAGGGGGAGCCGGGGGCGCAGGATGGAGCCCCGGGAGGCCGCCGCGTCCTCCTCCTTCCAGGCCCGGCTTTGGAAGAACCTGCAGCTGGGGGTGGGCAAGGGCAAGGGCGGCGGGGGCGCGCGCGCGGGGGGCCCCGAGCGCCGCACTGCGGACACCCCGTCGCCGTCCCCGCCACCCCCGGGGGGCGGCAGGTGGAGCGGCTTCAAGAAGCGCAAGCAGGTGCTGGACCGCGTCTTCTCCTCCTCGCAGCCCAACCTGTGCTGCTCGTCGCCGGAGCCTCTGGAGCCCGGCGGGGGCGGCCGAGGCGAGCGCGGGGCCACCCTGCGCCGCCGGATCCGCGAGCATTTGCTGCCCGCGGGCAAGGGGCCGGGCGCGGACTCGGCGCCCTCCTCGTCCTCCGCCTCGTCCTCCCTGTCCTCCTCGCCCCAGCCGCCCGCGAGGGGGGCCCGCGCCCCAGATGAGGGCGCACGGCGTCGGGGCCCCGAGGCGCGCTTGTGCCATCAGAAGAGCTCGTCCCTGCCGGGCACTGCCTGCCTGGAGCAGCTGCTGCAGCCGCCGCCGCCGCCGCCGCCGCCCCCCGCGGAGCCCGCCCGCAGCCCCGAGACGCGCGAGGAGCCGGGCAGCAGCCAGGTGAGGCACAGGTGCGCGGGCCACGCCCCCGGCCCCGGGGAGACGCCTCCCCCAGGAGGCGCGGGGCAGCGGGGGTGCCACCCGGGAAATCAGGTCGTGGCAAGGACCCCTCCGGGCCTGCTCGGGGGTGTGTGTGTGGGTTACAGTTCTGACTTGCCCTGACCGTACTTTTGGTAGAAATCACACCTGCGGCCGGAGGCCATTGGGGGCAGCTTTAGGAGCCGCCGGTGAAGACCACAGGTAGGAGCCAGGGAGGAGAGGGCTAACGCCAGACATCAGATGGGCACTTTCGGGGGGAGGTCCCCTGGAAGGACTGTGTTAGCGAAGTCTCTCGCCTTCTCCAAAGAAAGATCGAGCAACTTAGAAAATTTGCAACCACGGTTGCAGGTGCGGAGGGGCCACCTTTGGAAACCAGTGGCTTGCGGGAAGGAACGGTGGTGCGGAGAGGTGGATTATTGGAGACGGTGAGGTCCGTGTTCGGGGGAAACCCTAAGAGCCAAAGGCTGCTCGTGCTGCCGCGCGCCCTTCCTAGAAGTCCCGGGGCGCGAGTAGATCCGGGCCCAACAGGTGCGCGGCGGGAGCGTGTGGGCTGAGGTAGACCAGCTGCCCGGGCCTTCCCCGCGCGTCAGCGGTCCTCGGAAGCAGTTGCGTGTTAAGTCTGTTCTCTAGGCATCGTGTAGCCTCGTTGGTCAGGCAGGAGTTAAGTTTGGTCCCATTAAGAGTCAAGTGAAAATGAACGAGCAGGATTCTTAAGGCGTTCCCCTGAGCAGCTGCTTTTTATTCCCTCGGTTTTGCAGAGGCGATGCGCCCCTTTTGTTAAGACCTACAAAGTGTGTACCTGCTAGCAGGGCATTTTGAAAGTTTCGGTCTCTCGGTGGCCTGAAGAACTTTTTTTTCTTCCAGTACGTCTTGGCTTATTTAAATTCTCATTATTTTGACTCTGATTAATTACTCTTGAACTCATTTAAAGGTTAATCTTTTTAAGTAGGTTAAAAGCCGGGCTCCAGAAAACCTAAGGCCGCGTTTCAAACAGCGTGATGCAGGAATGAGATGGGCCATCAGTTGAAAGTTCTTATGGTTTATCAGCTGCTTAGTGTAGTTTCAGAAAGCAAGCTGGGATACAGGTGGATAACCTGATTTTACTAATGTTCTAGAAAAAGTTTTTAATTATTCTGGGGAGAGTAAGTAGAGAGAGCCCTGACAAAGAGTCTAAATAGCTCTACCTTCCCTTTTATCTTGAAAGATAATTGAATAGAACTCGTGTGTCTGGCTTCAAAACTAGAGTAAAAAGTGGTCTTAAAAGGATGTTTTAAATTCAGTATAGATGAATGCTGTATATTTTAGAAGAATTTACTTTTGAGTGTGCACGTAATCCTGAGGCATAAGAACTTTAGAGTTGGGATACTGTTTGCAGTGGTTTTTATTCACTTTTATGGACAAAAGTAATGCAACAACAAATAACTGAATTATTTTGAAGGTAGATTATTTGATTCACTAAATTACTTTGCAGGCATTGAACCAAGATTCTGAAAGCAAAAGCGGACAATTCTTTTTTTATATATAAATTTATTTTTATTGGTGTTCAATTTGCCAACATATGGAATAACACCCAGTGCTCATCCCATCAAGTGCCCCCCTCAGTGCCCGTCACCCAGTCACCCCCACCCCCCGTCTACCTCTCCTTCCACCACCCCTAGTTCGTTTCCCAGAGTTAGGAGTCTCTCATGTTCTGTCTCCCTTTCTGATATTTCCCACTCATTTTTTCTCCTTTCCCCTTTATTCCCTTTCACTATTTTTAATATTCCCCAAATGAATGAGACCATATAATGTTTGTCCTTCTCCGATAAAAACAGACAGTTCTGAATTAATCTTTATATTAGTTTTTACCAGTTTTCTGACACTGTTTTTTAAAAAATATTTCTATGTAATTATGAATTTTGTACACCAAAGACCTAAGTCTGTTTTGGAGAGCATACTAAACTAGCATTGTGTGTGCCCTCATGGTATGCTGGGCACTTTATAGCCTTACTGGATTTGATCCTCCCAGCAGCCCTACATGATGGAAGTTCTTGTTGCCTTTTTATGGATTAGGAAACTGATGTTCAAAGACATTAAATAACCTTTCTAGGGTCACATCGTTAATAAATGACGGAGGTTCTGTGCTAAAACTCTCCTGAATCTTTTTACATTACTATAACTGCCTTTGACCACTTTTAGAGCTTATTTTGTTTCCAAGATGACTTCAGTCCTATGACTAATGCTTGCAAGTTTACTACATTTGGAGGGTTTTCCCCACTCCCTGGAATCAGTTCTGTGATGTATTAGCTATATTAAGTTGTTCTTTTCTCTGTGATACATTATTTCATCTTTTATTACATCACACTTACAAGTGACATTATTGAGGATACCTTCTATCTTCTAAAGAAGCTTTCGTTATAAGGAGCCGGCATCTCAAGGAAGACGTAAAAAGAGTAACAAAGCTAAAATACGTTTCACAGAATAGATGAAAGGTGGGGTGTGGCCAGAACAGTAGCCCCAAGGGGCTAGTTTAAGGCCACACCCAGTCCCAGGAAGGGGCACCATTGTTGCTTCCCTACACCTGCAGCTCATGGAGTCGGCTCCTTGAGAAGTAGACAGCTTTTTCTGTTAGAAGCCACAGATCTGGCTTTCAGCAGCATTGTCTCACCAATGCAGAAGCAGGATTTCTAAGTCCTTTCACGGACCCTCTGCCCAAATCTGAGAGTCAGGCTGGCTTACCTTGTGATGAGGAAGAGAAAGAAATAGAATTGGATGCTGCAAGTAGAAGAGGACCCCCTTCTGAGGACGGTGTCCAGGAGTAGGTTGAGCTGTGCAGCACCCTGCAAGCTTCCTGCATGGCTCCGAGATCTTTCCTTGCTCTCCCAGCCCCTGGCCTCAGAACACACTTGGGCTGGGGAAGGGAGTGCCTAGCGTAGGCAGATTCCTGTGTTGTTCAACAACAGATAGGGGCACATGATAGGAAAGGTAATAAAAGCGTTAAAAACATCTTCAGATTGCCTAGATAAAAAGAACTTTCTTTCAAAGAAGAAAGAAAATTCATTGCAAAAATAACCCAAATGTCTCAATTTTTCGCTGCTTGATCCTGGCATTAGCCATGTTCTCCAACACCTCCCTACCTCTCCACTTCCCCCTCCAGCTCAGCATGAGGCCACAACAACATATGTGCATAAACTCTGACTCTGGGTGGAGGTGTTAAGCAAAAGCAAAAGCAAGAAAATAAAAAAGAGTAAAAAATAAAAACAACTACATCAGTTTGAACTGATGGGGGAAAGAGATTTGGAAATCACTGATGTACAATGATTAAAACTGAGCAAACCTCCCATGCCCTTACCAGCCCCCTTGCTACTCTGTGTTCTTTAGCCAAATACACCTTTGGAAGACACTTTAATGTACATGTTGGGGCATGTACGTTATTTAAAATGTTCTGCTTTGAGAAAAAGAAAAAAAAAAACATTTCTTCCCACTGATTCTAGTTCACGTGCTTGGCCATATTGTCATACCAGATGCATTTCATTTTCTGCAACACAGTTGGGAAAGATGCTTTCTCAATTTGTGTGCATATCAAAAATATGCCAATTTTATGTATTCTGTCTTGATGAGTTACTAAAATTATATTTTGCTAGAATCAGGAAGCCAGTATTTTAAGATAAAGAGTGAAGAATGAATATGTCACAGTTTTTTAGGGCTTTAACAAAAGCATGAAGTTTATGAATGCTAAACTTTTATTGTTTTTTTCTTTTAAATTCATTTTGTTAAAATTGCTTCTGTAGAGAAGCAAAAAAGTTTTTGTCAAAAAAGTGGCTATTCAGGGTATGACAGAAATGTTTCAAAACATAGAGGAATATTCATTCATTGGGAAAAAATTCCTAAAATACATCTGTAAGCTCCCACAAAAAGTATAAAAAGATTTTCTAAGATTAAGTCTATACATGAAGTGTATCTTGGCTCATTAACTATCTGACCTTTTAGAGAAAGCATATATTTTAAAAAATGATTTAAAAGTGTGATTTGGGTTAATTTTTGCTATTTTTCAGGTGTCTCTAATATTACTTCATAGACTGTAACTTAATCTTGGGGAAGACACAAATTTGAAGAAATGTAATTTCTAATGTAAATGACATAAAATCACCAAAAAACCAGTACTCCCCAAAACAAGCCCTAAAAGCAATGTTAATAGCTTTTTCAAAGTGAGAGAGAAAGGATGAGATCTTAGGAACTTTGGAACAGGTCATGAAGTTTGATGTGTGATAGCTTTCCAAAAAGATCACTGGAGCATCAATTTATTGCAGAGAAAGAGAGTAAACAGTGACAGGTTTACTTTGGAGTGGAATTATTTTCCTATGACTTTTATGTTCTATGCTGTGGATCTGGAAGATCTGACTACAGCTATGAATCTTGTATATATGGAAATATTATCAAGTAAATATTATGTGAGCTCAGTAAACACTAGTAATTGCTAATGTTTTATAGTATAACAGTATATTGAAGTTTTGCCACTGCCACCATTACAAATAAGTGGGTAGCTGAAAAAAATTAACAGGGAAATTTGTTGGTCCTTCTCACTTAAGATGTAAATTACTTTACTTGCATTGATGGCAAAAGTAGCCTCAAGTTAACTGAGACAGTACTGGTGACATCACAATTTCACAAAGTAATGAAAAAATCTTATACTACCTTTGGCAAGTATTTGCACATTGTCCTGGAAAAGCAAAAATAAATACTTAGATAAAATAGGATTAATAGACTCATAAAGATCATAGGACAAGCACTCTCCCGTTTTTCTTTTGCTCTGTCATTTGGAAATAAGGGATGATTTCACAAAATTAAAGGTTAATGTATTTTTTGTAACTCAGAAATATGTAGTGTGGTTTCTTGACTCATGATTATCAAAATGTCAACTCAAGAGTGATGAAAAGTAAATAGTATGTTTAGGTAATACTGTAAGCATTGACAAAATCTGCATATTCAGAAGTTTGGGTCATGTACTTTTTATTAATTATAGCTAATTGCAGTGCATAGTCGTATGCTTTAGATAAGCAGAAATTTTTTGAAATCTGAATTTTTTTTTTTTTTTACTGGAAAACTTACTAAACATTAGGCATTTCCTTGCCTCAATCAGCCAAGAATCTTAATTAAAACCTTTTCTTGGTAACTGAGGTTTACTCTTTGAATATTGACTTTTTTGTTTGTTTGTTTAATGTGAATGAGGTAAATATTCTAGTTGTACTAGAATTTGCTTTAGATAAACTTGTTTTTCATAAAATTATGGTATGAAGCATATGTATTTAGGACAAATTTATCTTTCTATATAGTTAATTATTGAAACGTGTGAGGTACCCTTTGTGTCATTTTTTCTGCTGCCAAATCTCTATTGTTTTTGTTTGTGATTTTGAATTTGTTGGAATCCTTGACAATTGTGCGTTTATTTCCCCTGCATGATTAACTTTATGTGACACTTGCTTTTTTTTTTTGTCACTCTCGACCATTTTTTCTAACTTACAGTGCTTTTTATACGTCAGATATGGAAAGTGATTACTATCCCTCAACAATCGAAGATTTTATGCAAATGGTTTCCCCCTCCAATGTATACCAGTTTCTTACATTAGAGTTTTTTTTCAGCAGGTTACAGGCCATGATTTTCCTCATGTCTCCAAATATGTGTATTTAACATTAATTTGAATGCAAACAATGCAAAAAACCTGTATTTTCAATATAAGAGATTTAAAAGTCATGCACACTGCCTTCTTGAGAGAACAATATTCCTGTGAAGTCTCTTGAGATATCTTATACCAGCTTTATTTCTCATCGTCTCATACTTTTAGGAAAAACTACAACACATGATAGACAAATGGACCTCTGAATGCGTTGTGATCAATGCGCCCTCCTAATCCCATAGTTTTTATTCAGTGAGGCCCCATCAATATGAGCAACTCACCCTATCTTAAGCCTGAGCTACTTTCACCAGCACTACTAGAGTAGGATTTGGCAAGCCTTAGTACGATCGACCTGTCTAATCAGCATTGTAGAGGGAAGACTACTCAATAAGTGGTTGCTGAGTGAAGGGATGAATGGATGGGCTAGAGCTATTCAGAAGAAGTTCTGGAAAAGTTTCAAAAGCACTTTTAGTTACATAATGATGTTCCTGCCTTCTTGCTTCCAAGTCCTTTTAAGTCTGGCAGATGTATATGACCTTCTCCTCTTCCCTAGCCAGTGGCTTGGCTTTTCTCAGCTTGTACTTTAATTCTTGTTCATGTCTGTGGATGTGAAGGGAGGACATGACACCAACTCCCTGGCCACCATATTGTATTCTCATGGAAGATGGAGGAGTGATTTCTACTTCTGAGGTCTCTGGCTCAGGGATGCATTTCTGGGTGCCAGTCTCTGACCCTGGGTATCCTTTTTTTTGCACCCACGTCTCCTTTTCTGACCTCTGATGTTACACCCCCATATCTGGATTTCTAACACCTTGCTGTCATAGTCTCACTCATTTATGATCTCTAAGTATTGATCTCTGCTTGGATCTTATCTCAAGATAATTTTCTGTCTGCATCACTGCCACTTCTCCTCAAACCCATCCCCTTGAGCAAGATCAAAATCCCAGTCTCGAGCAAGAATCCTGTCCTCAGTAGCCTGGTCCATTCTGTGGCCTCTTGAATGTCAAGTGTGTGAATTGTGGTTCAGACATTTGGTCGGTTGCCTTGCACAATGACTACATGTTTATGAAACACTAAAGCCTCCCTCCAGAAAATCTGCATTGCCAATTAATTGCATTTGCCTATAAAAGGTGTTTTTATACCTGCAGGTTTGGACTGTCATAGCTTATGTTTTTGGGGAGCACTCTTCATTATCTCTGTGATCCTGCATTCCTCCTACTGAATTTGAAGTCCTCAGCGTGCCTCCTCTCTAACATCACCCTTTTCCTCGGTCCTGCCTGCTTTCTTCTTTACCCTTAATTTTCTCTCCCTCTCTCTACTTGTAAGATGGTTTTTGTAGTGAATCATTAAGCATCTGGAACTGTGCTGCTTCAGATGGAGCCACTAGCCACACATGGCTCTTCAATGTTAGATATATGGCAGATTCCAACTGAGATGTGCTGCAAGTATAAGATGCACACTGGATTGGGAAGGCTTAGCACAGAGAAAAGAAGGTAAAATATCTCATTAATTTTTATGGTGCTTATACATTGAAATAATATTTTGGATGTGTTGGATTAAATAATTATTAAAGTTAATTTTACATGTTCCTTTCCTATTTTTTAAAGGTATGGCTACTAGAATATTTAAAATTATGTATGTTGGTCACATTTTGATGTCTAGTGGGCAGCACTGATCTAGAACAGGGATTCAAACTTCGTTGCACACAGGGGCCATCAGAGAAAAGAAAATGAGCTTAGAGGGTTTGATGGGCCCGTGGTGAACCAGCGAGCCCTTGCCTGATTTAAGGGGCGGCTGCTTTTCAGCTTCAACTGGTTATTGTCAGATAGCGAAAGAAGCGTTGCTGCCAGAGTTCTTGGATTCTTTAATTCATGCCAAAAGTCTGGATTTTCATGTGAGATCTCCAGGCTCTTGAATTTTGGGCAATTATTTGAAAAAAATATTTTAAGTTGTAGTCCAAATACAATCTATTTCTGGGCTGAATGCAGCTATCAGAGCTCATGTCCAATTTGTCCTGTCCTCTCCCTGTGCCAGGCCCATGTTATCTGGGACATAGTAGGTGTCAGTACATTATACAAAATAACGGAATCAGGAGTGGTGGCACGGAAGCCAGGATACAGAGGGCAGAGGGAGGTGTGGACAGAGATGCTGAGGACGGGGAAAGAAGCCAATTGGTTTGGCTCTTTAGGGGATGAAAGAAAGTAGTAGTAGGTAGTAGGAGAGTGAGAACAATGTCAGGATAGGATGTTTGGAAGAGCTGTTTTTTTTTTTTTTTTAAATGAGTATCACCTGTGTGGGTTGAAAAGGAGGAGCCATTAGAGAGGGAGAGGTTGACATTTAAGGAGAACAGAAGGATAAGTGAAGGGGGGGAGGTACCAAAGGGCATGGGTCCGAGTGGGCCCCGAAGCCTAGGGAAAGTGGTAGCTTCAGCCAGAAGAAAGGTTCCTCTTCCATTGCAAATGGAAGGAGACACTGTGGGCCCAGATGCAGGTAAGCAGTAGGCTTAGGGTCAGCAGTTGAAGAGTGTGCCCACCTGGTGGCTTCTGCCTTGTTTTGGAGTGTGGTTAGGATTTGCCCACGGGGGTGGGGGCACAGTACTGCCACAGATAAGTGTGCTGTGTACTCAGAACCTGGGAATCAGGAGTGGGTCCTGGAAAGTAGAGGTGAAGCTGAAGCTGTGCCCAGACTGTGCAGCTGAGCAGTGCATCCGGCCCAGCGATTGGGAACCTGGAGGCAGCTGGGCCTGGGAGACTGAGTCAAGTGAGGAGCGGAGGGGAGTCCTTAGCAGCAGGGGCACAGGATCCCAGTGGGAGCATGCAGCTAGACAGAGACCTGACCCTGGGGATGGGAAGACAGAAAGATTTGAAAGGCCAGGGGTTTGGCCAAACCTTCACGGAATGGGAGAGTGGAAGGAAGTTAATTGCACCATATTTTTCCCCTTTGCGTATGTCTGTGGTTTTTCTTTGTTTTGTTTTTTTTAAAAAAAGCTTTTATTGAAGAGTCTTTTTCTTGGGAAGGGAGAGGGAAGGTTGAGGTTGGAATTTGCATTCATGGTTGAGGGTTCCAGGCTCCTGAGTGCCAGATTGTCACCTGTTTACCGGAATAGCTCATATTCTTTAGTTATTTTGAATTTTTCCTGAATAAGATAGTTTTCCATTTCTCTGCAGCACGAGGCACTGAAAGTAGAGTAAAAGAAAGGGCAAAACATGTTTGTTAAAGAAAATCAGGGAAACCAGGGAAACCTCCCACATGACTCTGTTTCATGGATTCATATGGACCTGATGTCAGAGAGGTTAAGTATTGGGAAGAATAGTTAGGACAGAAAGTTTTAAAATCCTTGGGCTCTGTTGGAAATTTTCATTCTTGGGGCGTTGTGCTACAAAAATATTAAGATATGCTTTCCTTCTCAGAGGAAAGATTGACCTGTGTATGGCGAATGACCAATTTCTGAAAATTGCAAATAGGTATTTTCTCAAAATAGAAAGCATATTCTATGTAGGCCCTTAAGCCGTTTTTGACTCCTGTTCTTTTATTGAAGTGTAAAGTAGCTTTTCATAACAGAAAAATTCAGCGTTTCTATAGTTGCTTTTAAATAGTATTTTCACCACACTAAATTAGAAGTCTGAGTGTTTTCCTAAAGTATCTTTTGAGATTGGAATAGATTTTGGAGAGAAGTTCTCTGTCACTACAGAGCCGTCGCCAAGCCTCGTGCTCCCCCGAGGTGGGAAACCCTGAATCAGCATGGGCCCTGCTGTCTCCCGGCTGAGAGTCAGGGTGGACTGCACCTTCCCCTTCTTTTTTTTTTTTCTTTCTTTCTTTCTTTCTTTCTTTTTTTTTCTTCCTTCTGCTTTTAAAGAGCAACTGGAGCTGAGGGGCCGGGGTGAGGTTCAGCTGTGATTGTGACCTGGCCTTGCATACATGCCAATTCAACTCAACAGTTCCAAGAAACCATTTACCTAACCATTTTGGTTGTTACCCCTCACCCCTTCTCTGCTCCCATGGGCACCCTAGGCAGCCTTTGTGTCCTCTAGACCCAGCTGGGGCCCTTGTGACTCTCAGGCCGGCCCTGTGGGGACCAGCTGAGTAGGACGGGGGGCCAGGCAGAGATGGAGGGAAGCCTGCATTGTCCACTCTCCCAGGCCCCCTGGCCTCTGCCTCTTTTCAAGGAAGGTGAACCTTTGTAAAATGATCTTATATTTATTCCTTTCTGCCTGACACTTTCACTTTTTCTGACTTGAACTGTTTTTTCTCCCCGGGCATATGCCAGAGCATGAGGAAGAACTAAATGGAACTTGCTGTGGGGGGATTTCTGTGTATTTTGGATTATCAACCGTGCTTAGTCTGTTTACCTCTCACGGGACTCTCCGGGTGGTGTATTATATGAGTTTTGGCTCTTCATTCTCTGCCCTGCTGCTCCCTGCCATTCAGCTATTTTAACTTCTTTTTCTTTCTGGGAACATGGGCAGGGAAAATAAAAAAGGAAAGTCAGGTGCTTTTTTTTTTTTTTTTTTTTTTTAATAGAAGCTTTTAGAATTATTTTTTTCATGGTGCACTTTAAATAACTAGCTCCTGTGATATTTTGACAGTTTGTGTTGCTTTGACGTAACACACATACACATAATTGTGTCTTCACCAGGTGTGTTTTATACATATTCTTTCACACACATACTATTTTCTCCCCCGGGGTCAAAGATGACCACAACAAGACCAATATTCTTCTACTTCTTTATTAATTTAATTTTATTTTAAGTAGGCTCCATGTCCAACATGGGACTTGAACTGACAACCCTGAGATTAAGAGTCACATACTCTACCGAATGAGCCAGCCAGGCACCCCAATATTTTTTCACTTCTAAAATGTAATGTGATAGTACTAAATTTCAGTGATAACTTCATCTTTACAACTGGTTTAAGTGTATGTGGTCTGAGCAGTTGTGTAATGTTGTATAAAAAAAACAGCTCGGCCCCAGAGAGAGAAGAAAAAACCAATCGGCAGTTTTCATGGTTTACTCTGGGGTGTGCTCTGCAAAGGGAATGAGTAATGACGATTTTTATTTTGAATTTAAACTAATGTATAAGGAAGGCCTTTTCTTCAGCCAAATGGTTCTTTCATAAGTAGCCATCTTATTTACAGCCACCACTGTAAAAGGGAAAAGAATTATGCCCTAATCTTCTGAAACCTAGAAGTCACAATAACCAATATCTATCATTAGTATTTTCAAGTGTGTCCTGGCTTTGCCCTCACAAAGAGATCCTTCCCTTTAAAAATAGGGAAGTGTTTTGGTGAGCTCTTTTTTTTTTTTATAGTTCATGTTTTCATTAGAGAGAAAGTGATAGCTTGAGGATTGTAAAGATATATTCTCATCTGAGGATACTCTTGGTACTCACAAGGAAGCTCATTTTGTGAAATCGCCTCAAAAGACGAGTCAGAGAATCACTGAGTTAGGCCTTTGCCTTTGTTGGCTGCTTAAAGAATGTTCTGTTTTCTATTTGTGTTATTATTAATCCTCACTGACTGTTTTTGAAAATATGTTCTTATACCACTTCGTTACTTTATTCATATCCTTAATTATATCTGGATAGCATCCTGAGTGATCTATTTATTTGTGCCCATTTTGTATTTTAAATTCTATTTTTTTTCTTCTAGGAATATAAATCTAATGTGAGTTTTAAGCAGCTACACAAATTTTGTTTGCATTTGGTGCTAGAAATTTGTTGTGCAAACTAATTTTGCTTAAGTGCCCGTGAACTTCTTTATAGTGATAGGGCTTGGTTCTACTACCCTGCATTTGGATTGACTTTTGTAAAATCGCAGTACATGTTCCATCTTCTGAAGTTAGATTACGTGAGGTAGGGACATGCTGATTGTTGTCCTCTGGGCTGGGCTCTCTTTGCAGTTGTGTCCTCTCACCTCCGATGTATGGCCCACCAACATGCCAGGCCTCTCACCTTGGGTCCATTTTATTTTTAAAGATTTTATTTATTTATTTGAGAGAGAGAGACAGAGACAGAAATAGACCATGAGCAAGGGGGGAGGGGACAGAGGGAGAGGGAGAAGCAGACTCCCTGCTGAGCAGGGAGCCTGATGTCAGGGCTCATCCCAGGACCCTGAGATCATGACCTGAGCCAAAGGCAGCTGCATAACTGACTGAGCCACCCAGGCATCCACCCCCCACCCCCCACCCTGAGCCATTTTAAAATAACACGTTATACCTGCTATTACTAATCACTAACCCTTCGCAGTATTTATTATGCATTGGCACTATTCTAGATGCTTTATATCTATTAGCTCATTCATTTACTACATTACTTTCTGACATAGGTTCATCGTCTTTTGCATTTTCCAGATAAGGAAACTGAGTTGTAGGAGTTTAAGGGACTGGTCCAGAGTCCCATATCAGTATAATTTGGATCCTACAAAGGAAGGCTGTCTGAAGTAGGTTGTGCGCTAGGAGCCTGGCCTAGGGAAATGGAACTCCAGGTGGAAGTTTGGAATGAGGATTTAAAGCCTTTTCTTTTTCCCCACCCCAGTATTAACATTACACCTCTTCTCTCATTTCCTTCCCATCTTTTTTATCTGAAGGTTATGGCATTACAAGTAAATTTAATAAAGACAGACTTAATGTTACAGATTTTGGTATTAGGCGTAATCCTAGCTCTCCTGCTTACTTCTTACTGGCAATAAGTCCTCTTAGCTCTCTTTGGCTGCTAGATAAAGATATTGCTAGTAACTTTTATTTTTTTATTATTTTTTGAAAGATTTTGTTTATTTAGAAAAATATTTTGTTTATTTTTTTCATCTGAAACACACAGAGAGAGAGGCAGAGACATAGGCCGAGGGAGAAGCAGGCTCCCTGCAAGGAGCCCAGTATGGGACTCGATCCCAGGACTCCAGGATCACGACCTGAGCCGAAGGCAGATGCTCATCCACTGAGCCATCCAGGCATCACTTCTAGCAACTTTTAAATGTCAGTCTTACTTAAAAAAATTCTTCCTTATCAGGTACCCTGCTGGATCATCATCGCTGTTTCTATTATTGATATTGTCATTAGGAACATTTTGTAAGTTATGAGACCCTTGTAATTATATATTATCTAGATATTACAGCCTTGCCTGGCTTCTGTCATGAATACCATCTTGGTCTATGAAAAGCATGGTAATAGGAAAAGATATGAAATGAAATAGATGTATTTGCTAAGCAGTCACCACATAGTATCTCAAATAGTCGTTATAGATTATGTGCGTTATCCCACTGAGGAGCTCACAGCAGTTTTAACAGATAGGTATTACTAATGTGTTTTATATCTGGGAAATGATTAGGCTGACTAGCTTGTATGCAGTCCAGCTTCTGTCCATAGCCAGTAAGTGGCAGAGCTTGGGTAGCAGACATCTGATTCCTGCTGGGGCCAGAGTTTCCTGAAACCCACCACTCTACTGGTTAGCAGGGCCGCATCAGCGCACCAGTGCCAGGTACAGACTGGCACCCAAACCACTGATTCGTGGTTGGTTCTGGCGCTCTTTTAACACCAGTCTTACTAAAGGATCTGAGTCTCAGCTTTGTTTTGGAGAGACAACTGGAAGAATGTGCTGTTAGTCGTTGGAGGAAAGTATCCAGAAGGATATAGTGAGTGTGAATACATTAGTTTGTTTCTTTGCATGTTCAGTTCTGAAAGCTCATAAGTGAATACTTTTCAGATCATTTCTTGTGAATTCTGTACGTGTATCTGTGAATTCTGTACGTGTATCTGGCTATTATCACGTTGTTCAATGCCTGTGAAAAATAAAGCTATACATTCTGCAGTTAGTCTAGGTGTTAGGATCTCTGGACAAGAAAACAGCTTGTTTGTGAATATTCCTGTTCGGGTTATATTCCTTTAACAAGGAAAAGGCACTATGTAAGATAGTATCTTCTGAATTTGGTACAGTTTCTCATGTTTCTTGGTAATAATGGTAATAGCACTAAAATCTTGGTCATAAGGGCTTCACAGACAGTACTTCTTCTAGCCTTTGAGACAACTCTTAAAGGGGCTAGAATTCTTAGCCTCATTTTATAGATGAATCAGTGGAGGTTCAGGAAGGGTGAGAAAATTGCTCAGGTCACCTAGCCGGTAAGTGGTGGAGCTGGGATTTTTGTATCTAAGTAAGTGGCTGACTCGAAAACTTATGAGTCTAACTGCTGTGGTACGTGGCTCTCCGCCACACTGAAGAGCTGCTACATCTGCTCATGAGCGCTGGCATTTCTAGATGTCTTGGAATGGTAAAAAGATTTGGTTAAATGCTCTATATAATGAACCAGCCCCAGATGTGTACAGGTAGCTGGAAGATCTCTTTTTGCTACAGTACCAACAATTCTGGTAATATATCTTTCTTCCTTTCTCTCTCCCTTCCTCACATATTTATTAAGTATTTACCCTGTGGTAGACATGGTGTCTTGGTAACACCTTGATGAACAAGACTTATTAATTCCTGCTCTCACAGAGTTTATGTGAGTAGGAGAAACTTCCATTACATTCTTAAAAAAGATTTTATGTATTCATTGGAGAGAGAGCATGAGTGGGGCAGGACAGGTGGCAGGGAGGGAAGAAGGATAGAGGGAGAAGTAGACTTCCTGCTGATCAGGGAGCCAGACGTGGGGTTTGATCTCAGGACCCCAAGATCATAACCTGAGGTGAAGGCAGATGCTCAACCAACTGAGCCACCCTTCCATTACATTTTCTAAAATACACTAATCATGATCAATTATAATTATAATAACTGATTCAGAGTATTACAGAGAACTACAGGAATAAATTGTAAGTGGTCCTAACTTAAATTTGTGGGAAGGAGAGGGGCAGGGAAGGCTTTCTTGAGGAAATGACATTTAGGATGAAATGCAAAAAAATAACAGGAGTTGGCCAGATTTGGGGGAGCAGAAGGAAGTAAAGGATGTAGCAGGTAGTTCTGGGCAGAGGGCATTACAGCAATTTGAGAAGTTTACCAGGGCACTTAGAGAAAGTTTACCAGGGCAGCTGGAGTTTGGTAAGAAGGAAAGTATGGGGGATCAGTCTGGAATGGTTGACAGGGGCTAGGTCATGCAGGACTTCATGGGCCATGGGGAGATTGTGGACTTCAACAAATTCTGAAGCTGTTTCGAGAGCTCAGGTGCTCCTCTGTGAAGAGGAGAACCATCTTCAGGAAGTTCATGACTTTGATCTGCAAATAACTGTTCTTTGCTGCTACACTACATGACCAATATATAATTGGAACCTTAATTTGGTCACAACTGGAGCTATTCTTTGCTACCACATTGTGCTCACAGAGTTGGTTTGTAAAGAGGTAGAAATGTTGGTTGAGGCTACTTGCCTCTTCTGAGATGTTGTATTTTAAAAATGTCTGTAAGAAACAGAAATACCTAGTGGATGAAAATATCTTTCCCCCTGGAAAAACAAGCCATTTCATTCTTCCTATTGCCTTTTTATTGAGCACTGTTGGAAGGTAAATGAAGGCAGGAAATGAGATCTAATCTCCCCTTGTTGGTACTCAGGGGGAAGATTCTCAGAGACAACACATTTCTGAGCCTAAGTAGAGATGAAAATGAGATAAAGCCCAGTGGGTGATTTGAATGTTACAGCAGTAAATTATGGAAGACCTATATTTTGTGAGCTAACAATTTCTTTCCTGAAGTTAGGATGGGGAAAAAAAAAAAAAAAAAGAAGAAGAAGAACCTTGGGAAGGGATTCTGTGAGGAGGTATACAGTTAAATCTGTATCTTGTGTTAATGTAATCATGGGTAATTAGGAAGACTGCTTGTTGAACAGATCTGAAGCATGGTGAGGGAGATTGAAGTTTTATATTTCCTTTATATTTTCCTAGATATAAAAACTAAGCTTTTTTATTTTCATGTATAGCCAATATTCACATTTGTGAAACAGATTGGCCATAGTGCCTAAACAAGAAGGAAAGCTTAAAGAGTATAAAACCACCGTGATGTTGATTATACAGTATTGTAGTAAGAAAAAAAAGGAAATACGAAAACTCCTCGTTGCGACTCTAGTCCATCAATAAAACCTGAAGTAGTGGTATTAGTGGCCTATTTGCTACTTTATGAAAGCTCAGGGTATGGATTCTAGCATGTCCAGCAAGTGAGGGCTGAGAAATCATACCAAGACCTGCCCAAGTCAGGCCTGCCACTCAAGCTTTGCTCTTCCCAGCCAACCATGGTGATGACTTGCACCCAAGCAACGTGGGCTGCACTAAACACCCAAGCATTACTGCCATCTGGAGTAGGAAATAGCTTCTAGTAAAAACTCTCAGTGACATATGCCATGCCTAAGTCAAAAGAGTTATTGAGAACCTACATATTTTGCATCTGCAATAATGGAAAAATGTAATGTACTCCCCCCTTCCTTTTTTTGTTCTTTATGTAGCATTTTACTAGAGCCATAACCAAACAAACACTATACTGTTTTACTGGGAAAGAAATTTAACAGTAATTTTTATTTTAAGGATCGTAGACCCTTTCCAGAAACCAATGAAAGTTGTGACATTCTCTTCATAGAGAAATGCAAATGTACATAAATCCAGTATTGTTCATTCACCTTCAAGCAAAGAATTCGATGACTTCCAACCCATGGATTCCAAAACCCTCAGTTAGTACCCTTGGGTTGGAAGGAAGCCTCAGTGATGGCTCTTATGAAGTAAAATGGCTCTATTAGCACTACAAAAAAAAAAAAAATAAATAAAAACTTGGGTCTTTTTTTTTATTAAAGGTTTCATTAATTTCTTCATGATAGACACAGAGAGAGAGAGCATGAGGCAGAGATATAGGCAGAGGAAGAAGCAGGCTCCATGCAGGGAGCCCGATGTGGGACTCGATCCCAGGACTCCAGGATCATGCCCTGAGCCAAAGGCAGACGCCCAACTGCTAAGCCACCCAGGCATCCCAAAACTTGAGTCTTTGAATTTTCAACCATGACCACTTATGTTTATTTATCCCAGAAACTTGCAGGGGACATGGATTCATTCTTAGAAGGAAAGAACTATAGACTGGGTTCCTAGAAAGAAGAGCAGATGTGCCCAGAAATAAAAAAGCCAGCTATGGCCTGCAGCATTTACTGAGACCAATATATAATTGGAACCCTAATTTGGTCACAACTGGAGTTTATTGTTAATATGGGATTCTGTTTCCTGGAAGTTTATTTCTGCTCCCTCGTAGAGAGACTTCTTTGGGACCAAACCACTGAGAAGTGAGATTTCTTTCCTATAGGATGTGATTTGGAATCCTCTTAGATATCCCTCTTTTTTTTTTTTTAAAGCTTTAGGAACATTTATGATTACTTCCTAAGACTGAGTTTTATTTAGATTACACAGAGTTATGAGCTACTTATTCTGTAAGTAGTGTAAATTCATTGCCAGATTTTCAGAAAACAGAGGTAAGCAAAAGGAAGAAAAAAATCAGCCACAATAGCACCACCTGGACATAACTAGTATCATTCCCTATGTGTCTCGACAGTGTATATATCATTTTTTAAAAATGAAAATAGAATCACTGAGCATGTTTTGTAACTGACATTTGTACTCCACTATGTGCTGTGGGCATTTCTCCACGGGAATAAAAACTCTTCTGTGGAGGATTGTGTAAGAGTTGTGGTGGATTTCCCCGAATAAACACATCACAGTTTAGGATGTGATTTGGAATCCTCTTAGATCCTCTTAGATATCCCTCTCAGGGGTCAACGTTTGCTGCCCTTGGGCTTTACTCACATGTCTCTGTTCTAGCTTCTGTGGATCTAAGGCTCCTGCCCTCCAGAGATTTGTCCTCTTAGTAGGGAAAATATTAAATATACACAAAAGATTAATGTCACTATCAAGTAGTGTAGACACCCCACTTTTAAGTAAATAAAACCATGGGGATTCCTTTTCATAGGAGATACGGAGGCTCAGTTACCTAATGGTAACTGCTGTTGGCCTAGTTTGGAGCAGCACTAGTGTGAATGGACTTTTGTCCTCAGCTCTCTCATTTTCTCTCCGTGATCCCATGGCCATATTTGACAAATAGATTTGCTAGAAAATGTAAAAGCCCACACTCTGGAGTCATTTTGAAGAAAGAGCTTTAAGTTAAAGGCAGAAGCACTCTTAACTCCCTTTAGAAGAAACCAGCCGTAGACCTAACCTGGAGCTCTGAGCCTGGAAGCCTGACTCTCTGCTTAGGGCAGCAGCCTATGAGAAGGAGGGTGCAGGGGCCTGGGGGCGGGGTGGGGAGATGCGTGCCTGATGTGCCAGGAGCCAGGAGATGCACCTGCTCCTGAGGATGGGCCTGTGGTTCTTCCAGGGGCGCTAGGCTCAGGAACACACAGTTCCCATCATAATGGAACATTTGGGGAGAAGTGGGCAGGAATGCAGATGTCTAATGAGATGAGTAGAGCTCAGGCACAGAGATGTCTCATTCAGGACTCTTCCCTTGTAAGTGACGGGAGCTCAACTCTTTCCGGCTGTGGCTTCAACAGAGAGTATACTGGCTGCAGGCTGGATGCAGAGCTTCAAACGATGCCATCAGGTCTCTTGGTCTCTGCCCCTCTCCTCCTTCTTACCTTTCCTCAGAATTGCTTGGCTCTGGGCTTCTTCCCTCTCAGGTAGTTTCTTTCTACCTATTGGCCTCCAACAGCCCTTTATACACAGTTCTTTGGAGTGAGTCTCACTGGAATGATTGGGCTCTTGCTCTACACACTGTGGCCAGGAGATGAGGTGCTTAGTCAGGTCATGTGTGTAGCACAAAGCCCTGGAGTGAGGGGAATCCAACCTGCACCATGGAGACTGAGGGTGGGAGAGACGCAGGTCCTTAAAGGCTGATCAGATTGCTCTGGGCACTTTCTGAGGTGGCATGTGGCCTTTGTCAGCTTCCACCATGGCATGCGGTGGCCAGAGGCAGAAATTGCAGAAGGTGATGGCACAGCCCATCAGCCTCATCTTCAGATACTTGCAAAATAGATCTCGGATTCAGGTGTGGCTTTATGAGCAAGTGAACATGCAGTTGGAGGGCCGTGTCATTGGTTTTGATAAGAGTATGTGAACCTTATATTAAATAACACGGAAGGGAGTCATTCTAAGACAAAGTCAAGAAAGCACCTGGGTCAGGTCATTGCTGAAAAGAGAGAATATTGCCTTGCTCCAAAGTGTCTCCGACCAGAAGTGATCCATGAAGTGAGAAATTCTTGAGAAAGCCATGTAGTTTGTTTTTTTAGATGTCCTTTGTTTGGGAGTGTACTTCTAAAACATTTGTTCATATTGTTTTGATTACCTTTATGTTATTACCAGATGACAATAAATGCTGCGGGATTGTTTTTATTAAAAAAGATATTGCTATGGACAGGCAAAGATTTCCCATGTACACTTGGGCTTCTGTCAATAATCAGCAGTTGGGAAGATGAATGATCAGGTGTCTGGAACATTGATCTGTGAGCTGCTGGACCTAACTACTGGCCTGGGGCACAGGGCTCACACCAGCCCTGCAGCGGGAGACTTTCTCCTGTGTTTTTTATTCTATACACTGTGCTCATTTTACATTAAAAAGTACATCAGATTCTTTTTTTTTAAATTTATTTATTCATGAAAGACACAGAGAAAGAGGCAGAGACACAGGCAGAGGGAGAAGCAGGCTCCATGCAGGGAACCCAATGTGGGACTCGATCCTGGGGCTCCAGGATCACGGCCCGGGTTGAAGGCAGGCTCTAAACCACTGAGCCACCCAGGGATCCCCCATCAGATTCCTTTTTTAATGCCTTGCTATACTGTTGGAAAGCTGTAGTAATGAGATGAATGGGTTTAAAGTCAGTTTTGGTACAGATGATAACACTTGCATTAACTTAAAGACTCTCATTAATTGAGGCCTAAAATGTTGGAAAAGAACCTATAAACGATACTTTACATAGGTAGATGCTGATGCATGGGGGATAAATACACTGAAGAAGTTAAGATTCTGTCTTCTCCTTTTAGAGGGTCTAGTGTACCAGCAGGTCCTGATTCACACCCCACTCAGTTGCATTTATATAAATATGCTATAGTAGTATCCATCCATTGCTGCCTCAGTTTCTCTGTTGTCCCTACTGTCACACTCTGGAAAAAAATTTGCCTTTAGAGGATCTCTGGTTTCAGTAAAAGGAAGAGAAGGAAGTGCAAAGGAAGACTGGCCTAGGCGAACTGCCCTCCCCCAGGTGACGACTGGTTGACTTTGGCATGGTGGAGACAGGATGAGGCCGACCGTCTTCTAGTGCTCACTAAGATGCTAGTCTCTCCAAACCCCACGGTTGTCTTTTGTAAAACTAGGGGAATAGCACACTTACCCGAACGTGTTCTTAAGAGGGTCTAGTGAAGCAGCGTGAGTTTCTGGCATGTGTTCAATACTCAATACATATTCATTATTCTCCTATGATGCCCCCCACCCCCCACAACATCACTGTTAATGGGCTGTTATTCTCAACCCTTGGCTTAACAAGTGTTTTCTCTAAAAGTTACACCCTTGTCTTTTAGAGCTTTAAGGACTCATCATTCATACTTGAGCATGAATTCATTCAGTTAGATTCTTTCCTCCTAATTCCTGGATAAAAAAACTAAATTTTGAAGGGATGGGTCAAGTTGACTGGATGGGAATGAATGAGCTGTAGAATTTGTGGCAGTGACCTGGGCCTGAGGGGGCGCTGCAGGACTTAGTAGTTGGCGGGCATGCTAGGAGGCTGGAATATGGTAGAGCTTTGAGAAGGGGTGTGTGGGGAAAGGAGAATGCTCTCCGAAGGCTCTCTTTGGTCCAAAACTTGGCTGCAGCAGGACTCTGGATCTGGCAAAGGAGGGAGACAGTACCATGCTCTCCTTCCTGTCGCTCGTAACTTCTTGCCCCCAGACCTTGGGCTGGAGCTGCTAGTACTGTGTCAGGAGGTCTCATCTGGAAACCAGCCCCGTTTGTGACATTGCTTCCCTGGGCAAATGAAGTCTGTAAACAGCTTTCTGGAAGCTCACCAATTCAGGAAACCAGGGGCTGCCTGCACTTTATAGATAATATTTTTGTAATGATTAGCCTTCCTACACTTGAACGCTTTTCTTCACCACAGCCCAAGTGGAGTGTCTCCGAAAGGGTCACTTTTAGTGACTTCCTCTGCATAATATATGCCTTGTACATAGTAGATACCCCACCAGTGTGAAATCAAATTGCATAATTAGTAAATAATTTTACTATTAATTGAAAAAAAAACTTTTAATTTTTGAATTACCAGGAATGATTAGGGATAGATGTTATGGTATGACATAAATGAACTTTTTATCTTTCAGTTTTCTGATATTTATTGAATAGCTTTGGTCGTTTATTAAAAGAATATCTCAAGGAGCTGTTTAGATGTAAGTTTTTAAAAAATCATGTAACCCATCTTTATCAATATCTTAGTATTTGTGCCACAGTGAACTTTTTCAAATACAATATTTCATAAGTCCAAAGCCCTGTTTTTTTTTTTAAAGATTTTATTTATTTATTCACAAGAGACTCACAGAGAAAGAGGCAAAGACACAGGCAGAGGGAGAAGCAGGCTCCATGTATGAAGCCCGAAGTGGGACTCGATCCCGGGTCTCCAGGATCAGGCTCTGGGCTGAAGGCGGCGCTAAACCGCTGAGCCACCTGGGCTGCCCCAAAGCCCTGTTTTTATTTTATTTTTTTATTTATTTTATTTTATTTTATTTTATTTTATTTATTTTATTTTATTTTATTTTATTTTATTTTATTTTATTTTATTTATTTTTAAAGATTTATTTTTATTTATTTATGATAGACATAGAGAGAGAGGCAGAGACACAGGCAGAGGGAGAAGCAGGCTCCATGCTGGGAGCCCGACACGGTACTCGATCCCGGGACTCCAGGATCGCGCCCTGGGCCAAAGGCATGTGCAAAACCACTGAGCCACCCAGGGATCCCCTAAGCCCTGTTTTTAAAGAAAGGATTTAGTTAACATGTTTTAAATTGTCAGACTCAGAACAATTACATAAAGTCTGAAAAAAACAGATGAACCCAACATAAGAGTTAAATGCAGGGTGCCTGGGTGGCTCAGTCCATTAAGCCTCCGCCTTGGCTCCGGTTGTGATCCCAAAGTCCTGGGATCGAGTCCCTCATTGGGCTCCCTGCTAAGCAGGGGAGTCTGCTTCTCCCTCTCCCTCTGCTCCTTCTTTCTTTTTGACCAACTCTCTCAAATTAATAAAATCATAAAAAACAAAGAAAGTTAAATGCAAACTTTTGTTTACAAAACCGTAAGTTTTTTGAGTCAGGCTACCTCTTACTCTCCTGAGAATATCCCACATTGCTACAACTATTACAGGGATTTATTTTTCAAGGTTTTGTAGGCAGAAATAATCAATTTCTCAAATACAGATTTAGAATGTGATTCCTAATACTTTCTTTGCTCATAGTCCTCCCTTGGGTCTTTTGCTGAGAACCGATTTAGGCACCTTCATCTCATTGTTGGTCCTTTCATATTATTTATATTTTTATTTTTGTGTGTCATTTCCTTTCTCTTCCTAAAAGTGGGTGTAATGCCTAAGAATTGTGGTGATTTTGGTATCCTCTGAAGGTATTTTCAGAGTTCCTACCCAGATGCTGTGCTGGGAGGAGAGCAGTATGTAGGAGTGCCCATTTTCCTTCACCATCTCACAACAGAAATGAACTACAAGCTCTCAGATGTCTCCTTGATTTAAAAAATGCCTGTGGTGGTCTGTTGATTTCTTTTTCAAGAGGTTGGTCCTCTTAAGATCTACTGGCAAGAGTAAATGAGCAGGTGAAGCCTAAGTGAGAACAGAGGCATCCTGGAAACTTCGGTGCTCCCAACAGACCCCTTCCTGTAGTGATGTGCCCTTCCTCCCAACCCTGTGCTCTAGGCTATGATGGTCTCACAGCTGAGCCCCTCCCTGGGCATTGCCCTTGGCTATGGGAAACCACCTCTCCCAAGTTTGGTATCCATCAAGGGGCTGCTCAAAGCCAATGCCTGCTTGATGAGAAGTTATAAAGGCCCACATCTTGCCTTCATTGGGGCATCTCTGCAGTCCAGGCTCCAGGCTCCCTGTGGGATCTGTTTCAACTCCATTGAAACCACTTTGTAGGTCTCCTTCTCCTTCCCAACCCTGCCCCTCTCAAGTCTTTACAAGTGCAGTTTGGGGGCACCATGTTTACTTCCAAAAACCATTTGTGTGCAGCTCTTCATCACCGAGAACAGTTCTAAGAAATTCATTCTAACAGACACCATTGTTGAATTTCTTGAAGTCTCTTAAGTTTTAGGAGGAAACAATCAGATGTCATGGAAACAGTGGCAATGGTTTTGAAGAGTTTGGTGATACATGGACATTTTGAAGACAATCAGGGGAAGTTTTGCTGATGTGGTTACACCCAAACTTAAAATAACATTTACGGGAGGTGAAGAAACAAAGAAGCGCCAGAAGGCACGGGCATTAGGTGGCACCAGAGGGCAGTGAAGTTAAAAGGAGATATAAAAATACTATAAGAAATCATTTATTATAGAGTAAAAATTTTAAGTTTTTAAATAAGTATTTATAAAAATATCCCCAAATGCTAATGTGGGAGGAATCTTTTTTAGCTACAGAATCACATTATGGCCTGGAGATTCAAATGTTGCGAAAAATTAGTTTAAAAGCGCCTACCACTTACTATTCATATACTATCTCACTGCAAAGATCAGGAAATGATCTTCAGCTGTCAAATGAAGAATTCTGTAAATTAGGTATTCTTTTATTATTTGTCAGGATATAAGGTCTTAAGAGGGTTAAACGTCTTTCCTAATAGTATACTTGCCTGGAGGGAGAGCAGCTACACAAGTGTTTATTGAATGAATGCAAGAATCAGTGGATAAGGCTGGGAGTTGAATGCAAATTCAGGATTATTTATTTATTTGTTTATTTTTACTGTTAAGAGGAATGGAACTTACATCAGAAAAGTTGCACAATCTAATAGGACTTTCAGTACTTTTGGTTATTATCACATTTACATAAATGTGCCATTTTGACTTTTTAAAAACATAGAATGAACTTCTAGGAATCTGTTGCTAGGACATAAACAAAGGTTTGAGCCAAATATCCATGTAGGTATTTGTTCATCACTCTGTTACTTTTAACATCACTCTGTTACTTTTAAATTGGAAATGTCGCAAATATTCAATAATAGGGAAATGCTTAAAGAATTTAATAAACTCTCCAGCTTTTTATGTGATATTTTAAAATATTTTCAGAAATATTTATTGATATGCATCTTAAACTTTATTTTTAGAACAATTTTGTAATTACTGAAAAATTACAACTATGGTACAGCAAATTCCCATATATTCAGTACTCAGTTTCCCCTATTATTAACATTCATCATTACTAATGGTACATTTGTTGCAGTTAATGAATTGACATTATTTTTAACTTAAAGTCCATACTTCATTCAGATCACCTTAGATTTTACCTAATGTCATTTGTCTGTTCCAGGATCCCATCCAATATACCAATTATATTTTGTCATGTTTCCTTAAACTCCTATTGGCTATGACAGTTTTTCAGATATTCCTTATTTTTGATGACCTTGATAGGCTTGAGTATGGTCAGATACCTTGTAGAATATTTCTCAATTGGGATTTGTCTGATGTTTTTCTCATTATTAGACTGGGGTTATGGAGTTTGGGAAGAAAGACCACAGAAGTAGAGTGACATTCTCATCAAATCTTATCCAGGATGCGTACTATCCACTTGACTTATTATGGTCATTGTGAACCTTGATTGCTTGTCTGAGGTAGTGCTTAACTTCTGTTAAGTTATTCCTCCCTACTACGCACTTCCCATACTGTATTCCTTGGAAGGAAGTCACTATACACAGCTTACACTTAGGGAGTGGGAAGTTATGTTCCATTTATGGGATGCTGAAGTATTGATATAAATTGTTGAAATACAGCAGAAGAGATTTTTTTAGTCTCCTCATTATTTATTTATTAAATCATTGATTTATAACAGTATGGACTCATGGATATTCATTTTATAGTCTGAGTTATAACCAACACTAATTTATTTACTTTTTTTTTTGCTCAGATTGTTCTAGCTTTGGCTGTTGAGAGCTCTTTCAGTTGGACCTTGTGTCCCTTTGGCTTACTTCCATCTTTGTATGTGTATTTATTTTCTTCAGTATTTCCTTTCTTTCTTACTATAAGACACTCAAGGCTCATCTGTTCTGTTTCCTGCCCTAGTCCTAGAATTAACCATTTCCTGAAGAATCTGTAGTTCCTTTTATTGGAGAATGCTATTAGAAACCAAGATCGGGATACAAAATGTTCTCATTGCTATTTAGAAGCATCTTTAATGGCAAAGGACAGTGTTTATTATAATCTGAAATGTTAAAAACACATAAAGTTGAATAAGCAGTGATATCAATTGTGTATATGTATAAGCTATAAATACAAGTTTGTAGAAAAGTAAAAATACCAATATAGCCACAATTCATTATCAAAAGATTATAATATTTTTATACTTTTCTTCCCCCTTCCTCATCCCAGTTCTGGATCATGAATCATATCTGGCAATTACAAGAAAGAAACCGCAGCTAGTGTTTTTTTCTTAACATTAAAATTATTTTTTTAAAGTAAAATGAGACACAGGGCACCTGAGTGGCTCAGTCAGTTAGGCATCTGTCTCTTGGTTTTGGCTTAAGTCATGATCTCAGGGTTGTGAGATCGAGCCCCACACACATCTGGCTTCACACTGAGCGTGGACCCTGTTTAAAATTCTTGTTTTCTCTCTCTCTCTCCATCTCTCTCTCTCTCTCTCTTTCTCAAATAAATAAATAGCAAAATGAGGCAGATCTTTTTAATGTTGCACATCTCCTCAGACTGTATTTTTACTAATCATTAAGCAACATTCTCAAGGTGTATACCATGAATTGAACCAGAAGCTGTTATCAATATCTGTTTTGAGGAGAATTTGAGGACAGTTAACGTAACGAGGGAAATTTCCCAGCAACCAGAGTGTGGTTGCCAGTAATAAAATGACTCATGAATGTTTTTCTTACGCCAGGGTTTCTTAAACTTCCGTAGTTCATAGTTCCCCCCATACCTACCCACTACCTGTACAAAATGTATTCAATCATTTTCCCTAAGTTGATTCTTTTTAAACTCTAGATATCCTTAAAATTTTTTTCACTACCAAAAAGTAAAAATCTCCTATCTTGAATAGAACATGAACAGAACACAAAATACATCAGAACATAACAATGTTCCTGAAGTTAAAAATAGTGAAGAATGTGCTGATGTAAAGTCAGCACGTAAAAACACGGCCGAAAAGTTCTTCATGGTCTTGGCCCCTACTTCAGCACCTCATCTTGCTTTTTCTCACTCCCTCCAACTCAGTCACACTCATCTTCATTTAGAGCCTTTTATTGATCCCAACCTTCCTCCCTCCCCGTTATGCTGTTTCTTTTCCTGGAACATTTAGTTCATGTCTGCTCATTTGCTAGGGATCAGCTCCTCCTCAGGGAAGCGGTTCTCTGTCTTCCTGACTCAATCAAATCCCCAGGTATAGTTCTTTCCTTTACAGACTCTGCTTTGTAGCACTGTTCCTAGTGGGGATGTTATAATAGTGAGTTCATTTGAGTGTCTATCTTTTTAATTTCCTCCGTGAGGGTATGAATCTGGACACACTGTTGTAATCCAAGCACACTGGATAGTGCCTGGCCTATAACAGAAACTCATTAAATACTGAAATGTATGAATAAATGAATAAATATAACATTCCCTAGGTGTTTGACATGATTAGTGAATTCCAAATATTCCTGTGAGTGTAGTATTTTTTTTTCTCTCTTCTTAATTTGTTTTTTTCCACAGGTCATGTTGGATTTGACTAATAATGGGGGATAGGGAATAAACACCAACTAGCTTTTTGTGCCCCTGAGACAGATTTTGAGGTTCAAGCCTTGTCCTTCTCACTACTCATCTCAGACTCCTGCTGGCTGTTTGACAGCTGGCATCCAACTGGGTATAGCAATGGGAGGTGGCTTGGAAGAGAGAAGCCAGAGTATTTCTCCTGACACCTCTATGCCTCTCTTGGAGGCTCTGGCCAGGGTATTATATCTTCTATGCCTCCAGGCCCCCCATTCCCAACTCCTTCCAGTGTGGTACCTGCTTCACTGGGGACGGTTGGGCCCCAGTCTCCTCCTTTTGCCCGTCCCTCCTGAGGGTGACAGTAACTGCCTGCTCTTGCCAAACTTGGGATGGCTTGTGGTCCTCTGGCTTCTTAGCTCTTCCACCATCTGTGCAGCCTGCTCCCACATTATACTCCCTTTGCTTCAAATACTCAAGAGTGGTGTGTATTTTCCTTACTGGACCCTGACTAACATAACTCTTAAGAAATCGGGCTAAAAAGAGAAGGAAGAAACACACAAGCCTGTACCCCACTAACTATGATTGTAATAAAGTGATTTCTTTAGTAAAATAAATACATAAATAAATTCCTTTGAAACAGTCTTTCACCCTCTTTCACTATCAAATCACGAGTCAGTATGGCCCACAGCCTAATACGTAGACCAGTATGGTTGTGCTGGGAATGGTCTACTGGCAGATGGGCCCTAGACCAGCCCAGATGTGGTGTCATGTCCTATTGCTGGGTGCACTCCAGGATAGTTTCCTGACACTTTGCTCTCTCATTTATTATTTTTCAAAATCAACCTTCATTTATTTTCCTTCTCTATTTCTTCATTTCTTCTTTCTATTCTTTCCTTCCTTCCTCTCTTTCATCCTTCTTTCTTTTTTAAGATTTTATTTATTCATGAGACACACACACACACACACACACACACACAGGCAGAGACACAGGCAGAAGGAGAAGCAGGCTTCATGCAAAGAGCCCGATGTGGAACTCGATCCCGGGACCCCAGGATCACACCCTGGGCCGAAGGCAGATGCGCAACCACTGAGCCACACAGGTGTCCCTCATCCTTCTTTTTTGAGAGATATTTTAGATGTAAAGCAACTCAATCTAGACTTATGCCCATTTAAATACCATGATGTGGATTTTTACTAAAAGAATTCTATGAGTACAGTATTTAGCCCTTTATTTAAGAGTGTATGATGCTCCTGATTAGCCATTGATGCCCTGAGCTACAGATGAACCACCTTCCCTTGTACTGGATTATAGCTAAACTTCCTCCTGCTTCAGTGCCAGGATGCACACACACATTGCCTAGGAAGGGCAGTGACTCACTGATACTGGGGGAAGAACTGTTGAGAAGTTCTGGAGCCTGGTCCTTAGAGGCAGGCTGCATTTGGATGCTAAGGGAATTAGCCTATCTTTAATTCCTGGTTCTCCGACCCTCTGCTTTATATGTAATATTTAACCTTTTTCTCTGTGCTTCTGTTTAAAATAGGAACCATGAATCACACCCCTCTAAATTTATCTTTTCTGGGAAAAGGGTTAACACTAGCTCTTCTTAGTATCCTTAGTGTAATTTTCTAGCCTGGAGCTCCAGGACCTATAACTTTCCCATTATTCACAGGGCTGGGCGTGGGATCAGTGAGTGGGCAGGAACCATCCTGGCTTGGCAGTGTCGCTCAGTTATTATCTCTCTGCTCTGAGTAGAAAGCTTTTAGTTTTTATTTCCTTCCCAGCCCTAGTATATGGTCATGAAATGAAAGAATGAAAAGTAACAAGGACCACTACTCTATTCTTTAAGTTATCTAAATCCTATCAATTCTTTAAAATTGAGGGAACTTCTAATATCCTAAAATGTCACTGGCTATTTCCATTTAACCGTGTAGCTCTCCATCATTAGTCGAAGACTGGCTGTTTGCCAGGCACTGTGCTAGTGCTGGAAATCCAGACAGTGGAGTCAGACATGGTTACCACTCTGGAGTTGACAGCATATAAAGTTATTTGCTCACCTTTGGAAAGCTCTTATTAGGAACAAAAATGTTTAACTCCTGTAATCTCCTGCAACCTGTACAGGTTTGGCATATAACATTGGCTTCAAATTTTCATGATTTTGCCTATATTAAGAAATAGATTTTACAGCAGACTCTGTACACACACCCATGTATGCATGCATAGTTTAAAATTCAAGAAACTTAGCAAGACAACCTCTGATACTTTCCATTCCAATCTATTTTTAAAAATAGATTTGTCGGGTTTGGCCATTTTATTGATTTCATGACTCACTGATGAGTTGTGACCTACAATTTGGAAAAGACTGATATCAATATAATTTGGAATTGTTGTACAAATTAGTGTAACAGTGCTCTCAGAAGATGACTTATTGGCTTGGCTAAATCAGAGCTGAGAGCACACATTCTGGAGTTTTCTCTCCTGCCTCTAAATTTGAATAGCACTTATATAGATAATTAATTTGGCAATTAATATATGCACTGGCCTTTGAAACATATTTTTCTATTGTATAATTAAATTTTTTAAAATTATTTTTTAAATTATTTTTTAAATTATTACTTTGTTTTTTTCTTACTACATTTTAAGCATCTCAATAGTTTCCATGCCTGTATTTCATTATAGCCCCACGTGACTCACCATAACTCATCTAGAAGAGTCCATGTTAATTTTATTTGAGATTAGATATGGAAAGACATTATTGTAGATGATCAGAAAGGACAACAGGCTTTATTAACAATTAAACTTGAAGTTAAAATATAAGCTCTGGAGCTAGTCTTTGTGGGTTGGAAATCTGGCTTCACCATTTACTAACTGTGTGGTTATGAATGAAATGCTTCAATAGTTTATGGTTTGGGAGACAAGTTATTCACATTTTTATTGACTGAATTTTTAGCAGGTGTAATAAACTTGTCTAGTGAGTTAAAAAAAATCTAGGAATTTATTGCTGATGCAATAAAAAGTTAATATAATAATAGATATTTTATGGCCCAGACTACAAGTATGTTTAGCAATCATGAAAATTGCAAACTAAACAATAGACTGTTTGCTCTTAGGATATTAGATTATGCTTTCAAATGAGCAAATTTACAATTCAGTCCCCACCACAGTGTTTCGTATGCAATGAAATGAAATGTCTTCTTTTCAGAGCCTTTAATAGTCCTGTCTTTGCATGTTAGTTTGGATTTACACACTTATTTTCTTAGTACTTGTACCTTTATTTTATTCTAGTAATGTGTCCTGTGATTATAAAAGGATATATGTCCATTTGGCCTATTCTTTAGTAATTCTTTTCATGAATTTTCATTGGGGAAAAAGCAAAGACAGAGATTCCCTGTGGAAAGTTAATACGAGGTGGGTACTTAATATATCATCTGTGTTTGGAGTACATTGTTTAATTGCACCTTGGTTCATTTTCTATTAAATTTGAATTAGTGCGTGTCATACACTATCCCTTCTTCTTATTTTGAATGGTGTTAAACTTACTGTGGTCAGTGGGAACTTCTTAAATTATGCCAGGGGAGCACTTATCCCATCCTCTGGCAATGTCCTTATACTTGCACATAAAAATTCCTGTAAAGTATATGAATACAAAATGGGTATTTTAGAAATAAGCCTTTATTTCTCAAAAAGACAGTGATTTTTGTATGGATAAAATTTTAAAAATTTTATAGGTGGAATTTTATAGATGAAATTTTAAATTTATAGAATTTATAGATGAAATTTAAAAAATCATCTCATGTGTTCTCACCCCTTCATCTCTTGTATATTCTTCTAGTTGCCTTATAACCTGCCATATCTATTGTATTAGCTGGTGATTTTCATTTTCCAAACATACCAAATATTCTTTCCTTAAATGACTTGAATGATTTATACCTTATTGGTACTTGATAAAAAACTATTGGTATTTTTTGCAACAGTCATCTAGAAGATACATAAAATGACCTATTTTTCTGTTCTGCCAAGGTTGTTAATGCATTATTAAATGGGCAGATTGCCAAGTTATTGATAGACTTGAACTGCATTTGCTGCAGTGTTTAATCTTTGAGAATTAATCCTACTGACAGTATGGGGTCCAATATTATTTTAGTTGTTCCTCATGTCTATTATCTGTCAAACTAAAGGCAGAAAAAAGTGAGGATTAGGACTGTGATTATATATGTGGGAAAAATAGGAATGGGGTTCCTACAAAATAAAAATACAGAAGTGCAGATCCTAGTCCCAGATTATGTAGGTTCAGGTCCCAGTTACAATATTTGTGAAAGGGCAAATGCAAATGATAAATTAGAGTCTTAATTATCCTTTAAAGTAAGAGATGAGACTTCAAGCTCCTGCCTTTTCTTAGAGTATTTAGTTTAGAAAACTTAAAATTTTAAGTTCTCTGTCCCTTTGAAATGTGTGCAAATCTTTTAAAATGCCAGGTAAAACTTCTGCTCCCTTGAAGACCCAGGTATATCTTTCTCAAGGACCTGTGAATCATCTTTGAAATGTAAATTTCAGGGAGGATAGCACCCTCATCTCCCAGTTTCTGTGGGAGAAGAGGAGCCTAACTTTGGTAGGTGTCTAGTTATCTATCTTCTGTCATAAAGATGTGAGTATATTCTTCCTTTGGATAAAGCCAATTAGCACAGCTGATACTTGAATTACTAGGTGAGTTTAGGATGAATGTCAAGTGACAAATGGTAGTGCATCAAATTCTCTAACCTTGGGACGCCTGGGTGGCTCAGCGGTTGAGCACTTGCCTTCCGCCCAGGGCATAATCCTGGAGTCACAGGATTGAGTCCCTCATTGGGCTCCCTGCATGGAGCCTGCTTCTCTCTTTGCCTGTGTCTCTGCCTCTCTCTCTCTCTCTCTCTCTCTCCGTCTCTCTCTCTCTCTCATGAATACATAAATAAAATCTTAAAAAAAAAAAAAGTTCTCTAGCCTGAGGACCAGTTCGTCATGGGTTGTATCTGCTTTGCTAGATACAAAGGTGGGATTTCTTCCTGTCTTTGCAATCTCTTAGGGAAATGATTGTGGCACACATAACATTCTGGTTTGATGCTTCTTCAGTAATAATTTAGAATAATATTTTTTCTCTTTCCCTTCATCCTTTGTGGAGAGGTTTTTCTATGTTGGCAGGAGATTTTGTTGTGAATTGCATTTCCCCAGCACTTACTAGATATGTGATTTGAAGCAAGTTTCTGAATCTCCATGTATCTTATCTATTTCCTATACTTTTCTTATCTGTTAATTGTAGATAATAGTAGTATTTGTTACTACTGTTTTTATTAGGCATGTTGTAAAATTAAATATAAAATGACTAAATATATGTAAAGTAGTTAGAACAGAGCCAGTAGTAGTAGGTACTGTATGAGTATTAATTATTGTTATTACTCTAAGTAGAAATTTAAATGCTCACTAATGTTATTTTAAAAAGAAGTTTTGGCTTTACTAAATTCTGGTTCCTATTCAATACAGTGTATTTCCAGAAGAATTTCAATGAAAAGTCCATTAAACTAAGAAATTCACAGTAAGACTTAAAAGTCTCATCCCAAATTTCACCACCCACATGGAAATTGTTCCTGAATTTGAAAAATCTGTAAAATATTACTCTTCTAGTGATATGTCATGGACTCAAAATCTTTACCACAAAGGCTTGCTTGACCTTTGTCCACTTCTTCAACCTGAGCCTCCTACCATTCTTTCCCTTGGTAACTAGAAAGTAATCATACTGACATTCTTTAGTTTCCTCTAACAGCCAAATCTGTTCTCACCTCAGGGTCTTTGCACTTGCTCTTTCCTGTGTTTGGAAAGCTCTTCTTTCACATTTTTGCATTGCTGGCTCCTTCTTATTATTTTCTCACTTGACCCTGTTTTGTTTTATAGCAATCGTCACTATCTGAAATTCTTTCCTGTATTTGCTAAATCTGTGATTATGAATATGTAAGCTTCCTGAGAACAGGAGCCTTATTTGCTGAATAGTACAATGCCTTGAACATAGTAATGTCTCAGTAAGTATTGAATGAATTAGTGGATTAATAAAATAAACTATCCTTATCAACTGATCCTTCACTGATTTAACAGATATTTGTTGAGAACCTCATCCACTACATACTGAGGGAGATTCAACATTGTCCATGCAATTTTCACTATTTATTGGTGACATTAAGATGTGTATCATAGAACTTTAAAAATAAAACCATTGAACTATACACCTATAAGGAAAAAGTGGGAAATGAAAATATAAAAAGGAAAGATCTGTGTGGTAAGCATATGCTAGCACAAAATTTCACATTTATGTGTTGTTACATTTTTATAGAAGAAGAAAAGGCCTTAAGAAGTTAAGTAATTGTGAATAGATGGGTCAAAATTCAAACTTGTATTGGTCAGACTCAAAATATTATTTTCTTTCTGTTTAAAAAAAATTCATTTATTTATTTGAGAGAGCACAAGCAGAGAGTCAGGAGCAAGGGGAGAAGCAGACTCCCTGCTGAGCAGAGAGACCAACATGGAGCTCCATTCCAGGACCCTGGGATCATGGCCTGAACTGACGGCAGATGCTTAACCAACTGAGCCACCCAGGGACCCTGTTTCCTTTCCATTTCACTAAAAATGAAAACCCTCTCCTCCATCAAAAACTTTGAAGTGTCTGAGATTTTACTGTTCTTGCAAGTTAGCAAGTTAGTTGCCGTAGTTTCATGGATACTGACAGAAGACATTAGAACCCTGGGGCAGAGCCAAAGGACTTAATGACTTATGACATAGAAGATGAACTTTTTTTGTTTCTGTTTTCTATTGCTTTTCACAAGTGTTCTTAATAAGAAATATTAGGCCCTTTGTGGTGTGAGTCCCACAAATCTCATCTCTCAATACTTTTTTAGTCAAACTATGCTCTGTCTCCAGGTTCCATACTTACTCAGTGTGAATGATCTCTTTTACTATTCTGGAGCATGCTTTTTAATCCTAAAGCATGGGATCTCAACTGAATGCCTAAAGTTTTCAGCAATATCTCTTCATTCTGGTTGCACCTGAACTCCATCTTCCAGCCTCATGCACCTTTGTAGAACCTTGTTTAGCTCTCACCTTCGTATCAGATGATGTGTGCTAGGCCTTCTTATTTGTACCAAGGACTCATTATAAATCCCCTTAATGATTTCCAGTTTGCTCTCTTCCCACCCCCTGAAACTTGGCATTCTATTCTCCCGGCCTTATTGGCATACTGAGATCTCTGCTCCACTTGGTATGTGTTTTCCTGTCCTGTCCCAGTAAAGGTCAATCCTGGACTAAGTTAAGTTTCTCTTCTTTCTAGAAGCATAGTTGTATGCTACTTGTTCTTTTCGGTTCAAAAACAATGCCGTCTTATATTTTCCCATTTTATAGCTGTCCCTCCTTTTCTGCTTTAAACCAGTCCCATCTTTTCTTATCATAAGAGATTTTCCAAGAGTTTCATTTATCTATTGCTTTCACAGTCCCTCATTACTACATCATCAAGAGGAACATGTTTAATAAAATGAAATTTCCCTTGTTAGGGGAATCAGGGTCCTCATAAGAGCCATTGCTCAGTTTGCATCTGGTAGATATGAGCCCTGTTGGTTTTCAAAGATAGATGTTTTGGAGGCTCATTTCTTGGGTGCAGGCCTTAAAAATTGCGGCACCCAAGGTGGGGTTCAAACTCTTTGCTCCTTAGGGAAAAGCCTGGGGTTTTGAGTTCCCTCTGGATTATGGCTCACTGCACCAGAGGTGAGGTTTATGGAGAGATTGTGTCCCACCATTTCCGACTGTTTTGTTGTGTGCTTTCTCTGCCTCATCCAACACATAGGAATTGCTCAGCCAATTCTGTTTTTTTCCCCCCGGAGGACGTTGTTCTGTATGTAGCTATAGATTCTGTGTATTTGTTGGTAGTGGAAAGCAGGTGAGTTCAGGATCCTCTTCCATTGCCATTTTGAACTGGAGCCACTGGAAATTCTAATTTTGACAGGAACTTCAATGACTTCTTTATGGGAATGGCTTTTTATAACAGATAGTTTTTTGCAGCATAATTGCAACATAATTGCAGCATAATTTATTGCAGCATAATTGTCATATAATAAATTTCACATGTTAAAAGAATACAGCTTGATGAGTTTTGAAATATGTATACATCGTAAAATCTTCATTGTAATCAAGATAAAAAACTTTTCTATGGACCCTGAACATGAATCCCTTATGCCACTTTTTAATCCTTCCTTTCCTCCATCCCCTTGCCTAGGCTACCGCTGATCTGATTAATGTAATTATAGCTTTAACTTGCATTTTCTAGAATTTTATGTAAGGGAGATCCTATACTATGCATTTTGAAGAGGCCTGGATTTTTTTCACTCAGTATAATTCTGAGATCTATTAATGTTGTTTCAGGCATTAGTGGTTAATTCTTTGTTATTATTGATTGTATGGATCTACTTCACTTTGTCATGTCCATCTGTCAGTGAACATTTGGGTTATTTCCACTTTGAGGTTATTACAAATAAGGCTAGAAATGTAAAGTGTATTATTGCTTCCAGTAGAAGAGTCTATAATTGCTTCTCACGGTTCAGTCATTTAGGGACTCTTATTTTAAAAAACTGGCTTTTATTATTTTATTTTATTTTTTATTTTATTTTTGAAACTGGCTTTTAAAAGGCCAAGCTGACCCAAGCTGATCAAGGCCTTCTAGTACCTCTTGCAAGGCAGGGCTGCATGGCCTCATCCCATGTGACTCAGCTGTCTCTATTGCACACTATTGGATGGTGATAGATCACATTGGCACACCCTGGCCCGGAGCAGCAAGTCTGGGACTCTCCCCCTTCAGGACCCCTGGGGCATACCACAGAGGTTTCCTGTTGAATGACCCTTATTGCCCTGGGTAGGACCCAGCCCTCCTCTCTCCCCGCACTAACCTGGGAGGTACATAGAGTATTGGGCTAGAGTAAGGGAAATGGGCAGATCATGTTTGGAGAGGACTTTGAATTTTGATTGCTATCCTAACCTTGGCCTCTGACTTGTGATTGCCCTTAGCTCCTAGGAGAGATATCCTAATATTTCTTAAGGACTCATGCCCCTAAATTATCCCTCTCCCTCATTTTGGTGTAAAGGCTGAGAGGGCATGTATCCCTTCTCCCTAATCCAGGGGTCCGTAGATAAGGGATAAGAGGTTGTTGTAGTTGCCCTATGGTGCTTCCCCCAGACTGTGCTTATCCCATTGCAAGGGTAGGGGGCTTGGGGATGGGACTCCCTTTACCAAAGTTAATATGGCCTCTCATTAATCCTTCACATCTCTGAAGGGTTTGAGCCTAAATGAAAATGCCAGGGGAGGCTTGTTGGAGGGTTAGTGGTCCTCAGGATGGGATAGCAACATCCAGTGTGTAAAATGGAACTTGGAGGTGTTGAACAATGAACATGTATGAGGGAAGGACTGGAGCTGGGGCCATTGGCTGCACTAACTTTGGTAGCTGTTTAGACAGTATGTGTCTGGAATGGGATGGGGAGAGAGCTAAGCTTGGGCAGGGCTCTGGGGGGCTTAGTATAGGGGTGGGAAGAGCTATCTTGGGGCTCTGACCATACTGTGTCATGGTGGAGGGTACCCTCCTGTGTCCCGCAACTTCTGCTGTAACAATTAACCGAGAGGAACTGAAAAAAATAAAGATGCCAATCATTAGAAAATTTTCAGAATCCCAATTAGATCTCCAAATGACTGAGTTTGCATAGCACATTTCCTCTTTGCTTTGCTTTTCTTTTTTCTTTCTTTCTTTTTTTTTTTTTTTCATTAATGCCTCCCCGGAAATAAGTGGGAAACAAGTGAGAGAGAGAGAGAGAGAGAGAGAGAGAAAGAGTGATATAATAATTTAGAAAAATCTAGTTCTGTTGGTTAAAGATGAACCTATTCATTTCTTAGTCAAAAATAGCCCCAGGGTTGTGTTTTAAATGAATAAGGGTCACATCATTTGAATGAGATGATTTAAAGTATTCTTCTGAGGACTGCCTTTGCTCACTAAGCCTTTTACATAGGCATTTTGATTCATAAAGGTGTTGATGTTCATTAAACCTTATAGTTGATTTATATTTTTATTGTCTCTACCTATTTTCACTCCCTGAGAGACTGTGGTTCAGTGTTCCCTTTTTTGGCAAATATGTAACTTTCTAGCTCTTCAGCCTATTTTGCTTCACGTAGTTGTGCTTTAAATCTCCTCCAGAAGAGGAAATGACTCATTTCTATACAGTAGCATGTAGGTGTTTGATGAATGTTGCTGCCAGGTAGAAATAGACTGTAATGCCAGTGTAAATGGAGTTTTACAGCTACTAAAATCTGAAGGATTTAAATTTTCTTAGGAATTTAAATTGAGGGAAAGTAACTTTAGATGTTGGTAAGGGCTTGATGTTCTTTGGGCAAACTAAAAAGTGGTGTGAATGTTAAGAAATTGCCTGTGGCCTAATGAAAGATAATGTCATGTTCTTTAAGATGTCTTGCCCCCTAAAACATTGTCTGGGGACTGTGGAGGTTTGAGCAGATGATATCCCAGGTGTATTATGGGCCTGATATGTCAGATCAACCCAGATCACTTTGTAAAATTTCTGACTGTTGAGAATTCACAGAAATTTCCAAGTCTGTGTTCTTCAGACTGCCGTGGAATAAGAAATGAGGAAGTAGGTTGTATAGTTATCTTCCTTTGCAGACTTCTTAATGTCCTAAAAATAATGGCATTGTCCTCATTTTACAGACCATAAGAAATTGAGTTGCAAATACTACATTGTCCTGCGAAACAGCTACCATACTGAAACATGAGAAAGGTCTTTACCCACGTGGAAAGGCTGTTGTAAGTGCTTTTTAGGCACAATTCCCACATGGGTAGGGTTTATGAAATATGAAGAGCAATTATATGTAGTAGATATCTGGCTAATTACATGTTTTCTTAATTTATGACAGTGCCTAGGACAGCACATTATGTATAATATGTAGTTAATAAAGTTTCATGAAAACGGGTAAATTAAAAACTGAAAGATGTATGCAGTAAAATTTAAAATTGTTCTTTGAGGTTTTTTGTGAAACTATGTTTTAGACTTTGCAATTGCTAGAAATAAATGTAACGATTTTGATTTTTTAATTTGTAATGTTTTTATTCGATCATTTAAAAGCTGCAGTATTATAGCATCTCCTTGGATTTGTGAAACTTGATCAAGAATCTGTATTTAAGAATGAAATGCCAAAAAAATTAAAAAATGGAATATCTGGTTGATTTGGAATCAAGTAAAATAAATAATACTTAGAAGATAAAATATCCTAGTAGGATATTTTCTAGCATTAATCAACCTGAAGGAAGAAGACAGAGTGTGTGTTAATAGACAACAAAGAAAAATATACTTAACTGGTCAGAAAATAAGCTATAAGCATGAAAAGAAATGTTTTCTTTTGATGATCAGAGATTCTAAAGTTAGAGAATCTAATCTAAATGTAGAGGTAGAGAATTGTTTTGATTAAATGTTAAAATGGTACATTGGCAGGACTTCAGTGCACATGACCAAGTTATATGCAGCTAACAAAGATCTTAGGAAAATAAGCCTGCGTGTATTTGATAGGTCAGTTTATCAAATATTCAAAAAGTGTTTTGAATATTCACTGTCTGTCAGTTTCCTAGGTGACTGAGGTAGAGCATCTGCCTTCAAAGGGTTCACGTTGTGCTGGGAGAGATAGAGAAGCAGACCAAAAATTACAATCTGGAGTTTAGGAATGCATCAACATTCAGCCTTGGCCTCACTATTCAGTCTGAACCTGCTGTCAGGTCTGAGCCTTTGTACAGCTCAAGAGGAAATACCCACCCTTAAAGTGTCTGTCATCCCTGAACTTGTGCATGAATCCCAAGTTAGCATCATATCTAATCTACAGAAAAGTATCTCTTAAGTATGCCAGGTATAACATCACTCTTAAGGTTAATGTCTGAATGTTAACTCTTAAATACAGATAAATGTTGTACATATAATTTAAATGAAAATATCCTCACATGCTTTTTATGTTGAATGTTAAATTTCCAGTAAATAAATAGAAAAATAGTTGGACAAATAGCACAAATACCGATATACTGTGTTATCTAGATGACTTTGTGAAGAATATTATATATTTTCAATAAACAAATATCTATAAAATATAGTTTCTATATAAATATGTACATTGCAGAAATTTAAATAAGAATATATGAAAGAAGAATGCAGGTTAAATCACATTATATTTCTAATCTTCAGAGAACCATAATATTTGTAGAAAACTTTAGGACTCAAAACTTCACAAGGAGGAAAAGTTCTACAAGAATGTGTAACAACATCTATAAGAAATCTTTAATAAGACATAATAACATACTAAGTATGAAATAAAAAGTCATGGAAGGAGTACCTCAGGATCTCAACTGAAAGCAAGCATCTATGTAGTAAAGCAGATGTGTAGTGTGATAACTATAGGGGCAATCTAAGGACTGGTGGGACCGAGAAAAAAACTGTGAAAATAATTTTTACATGAAATTATGATAATTGTAATACTAATTAACATATCTTATAAAGTTTCACAGTCATTCTTACTGTCTATAAACATGTGTTATGGTGAAATAGACTTCAGCCTCAGCTCTGGCTAAATGTAGATTTTAGGACTCAGCCTCCATTGGACGGAGGTACACACAGGTATCAGAATATGAAAGGAATATCTTTTACTCAGTTTGGGTCAAGGTGGTTTTCCTGACTTATCTCAAAAGATGAGTGGGAGTTCATGAGTTAAAGAAGGGGTGTGGTGACTACAAGGGAAGAGAATGGAGCCCCAGATGTTTAGCATTACTGAGGCAGAGCGTAAGGCTGGGGTTGTGGCTGTTGAGACTAGGGAGGAACTGGGTCATGCAGAATTTCTCTGCCAGGCTTGATGGTTTAGGCTTTCTCTTCTGAAAATCCTTACAGAGAGGAGTACTTGCTCAATTTTGACCCCTCGATGACTTGCTCAATGATGACCTGAGTGGCAACAACGTGAGGTTGGATTTGACAGAGTTTAGGAAGCTACTGGAATAGTGAAGGGACAAGGTAAGGGGAACCCAAATGAGACATTGGCAGGATTGAGAAATGTTTCAGATGTAAAATCAGTAAATCTGACCCTTATTGATTTGGGGAAGCTTGAGGAGGTTCTAAGAAACTGCCTCAGCTATGTAGTGGAGTAGCCAACTGAACTGTGGTAGGTGTAGAGATGTGAATGCAGAGGGAGTTTAAGTCTATGGTAAGGGAATGTGTAATATTGAGCTTTGTGTCAGTGAGTTCTCCAATGGAAGCCAGCAGAAATCTGGATGCATGCATCTAAAGCTCCTAAGAATTTAGCACACACTGAAGGAGTTATAGATTTGAGACTCATCCACAAGGGGGTGGGTAGATAAAATGATGGAAAAGGGTGGGATCACTTGAGGAGAGCTGCAGAGTGTTAGAAGGTGATAAATGCCATGGTAAAAAGAAAATCAGAACATGGTCAGGAGAATGAAGAGGGCTGGAGCTGAGGGAAAGGGTTTGATGTTTAAAATGGGTAGACAGGGTGGGTTTAATTGGGAAGGAGAGATTGAAGAACAGATTTGAAGGCTGTGAGGGAGTCAGCCACTCACAAGTCCATGAGAAGAGTCTTGGAGGCCAGAGGGGACAGTCAGAGCCAAAGCTCTGACTTGGGAGCATGTCTACAGTCTGGTAGGAACATGGAGGAGACCAGGGTTGTTGGGAAGGGTGCATGAAGTGTTGCAGGGTTTGAGCAAAGTAAAGACATGACTTGCCTTAGATTTTAAAGGAATCTTTTTGGCTGCTGGGCTGGGAATAGACTGGGGATAGAGACAACAGCGTAAGCAAAAACCATAAGGAGGCTGATACAGCCACCCAGGAGCTTCTAGCCTTATCTCCTGCTAAACCCCAGGTTCATTGCATATGTGCCTCTGTCTCACCTCAGGACCTTTGCTCCTGCAAATCTTCTTATGCACTATCCTTCTCCTTGCTGTTCATCTTTGCCTAACTTTCTTTCCATCTGCTCTTTGAGATAACTTTTAAATACCACTCACTCAAAAAAGAGGTCTTCCCTGACCATGTGTCAAGGACCATGTGAAGACCATGTGACTACATTAAGTTCCCATTGTTATATATTCTCAAGGCTCTTGGTGATTTTCCCTCTAGGATCTAAGTATGTGATTAAATAAGTCTACATTCCTTGGAGTCTTCCCTCCATGAAAAGTGTACACTTTATGAGGATAGAAACTTAGGGCACTCAATAAATATTTGTTGGATAAGTTGTGAATGAATAAATGCATGATTGAATGAATGAAATAATGAGATGGAAGGAAGACTGAAAGCCTCTAACTGGCCATCAAAAGCACGTGCCCTTTGCCTCTCTCTATTCCCTTAGTCCTTTAGAAACTAGAAAAGCAGAGCAGAGAGTTGTAAACATGTACACAACAGTCTGTAACTCAGTGCAGGAGAATGCCTATCACAAGAGGAAAAAATCAGCAAATTCATTGAATATCTTTAAGCCAGACGTTCTGTGAGTTGAAACAGTTGATTACAGACCTCTATGAGTGACTTCTGTTTGCATTTTATGTTTGATTTTCACTAGTATTGTAATTCAAACCCGGGACAAGACTTGCCAGACATATCTTATAACACACCTTTAATTAAACTCTTTATTAAAACCTACAACAGTGAAAATAAATAAACCTCACAGCACAGTAAGTAAGTTTGACAGGCCTTCTGAAATCCTAAAAACCCTAAATTGATCTAATTTTGCCTATTCTGTTTCCACCTATCTTTGTAGAGTTCTTTAGGGTGCTTGCATGTGCCTTGTATCATTTTCATAATTTTACCACTGGAGGGCTCAATGGCCTTTTTAATGTCTCTTTTAAGAGACCAAATTTTACATTTGTGCAACAGTAAGACTTAAGAGATAAAAATTTTTCTCCCTCTTTTGAGAAAATCTGTTTGGTGGTTTTTTGTTTTGTTTTTGTTTTTGTTTTTGTTTGGAGAGGGTCTACATTTCAGTATCTAAGTGTATGTGTCATTTCGGGCAAAATGTTTTCATAACTGCCCTCAAAGATGGAAAGTCCTGCCATTGCTGTATGTAAACTGAAATCAAATAGGCTGCACTAACTTCTATCCCAAAGACTACAAGGGAATCGGGATTGTATCAAGCAAGACTTTCAGTGTATGCGTGTGCCCTGGTGGTACACTTGTGTGCACCTGCTGGTGGTGGGGTGGAGAAGGGGTGAAGGAGGGATGGAGGAGGAGTCTGAGAGCTCTGCGCATCCAGGAATTACATGACTAATGTAGTTGGGGCAGGAATGGGAATATTTTTAAGGACTAATTGAAAGGATATAGGGGTGGGTGGGAAAGTAGTGCTCATGGATAGTTCCAGGGCTTGTTGGTATTTTTGTTGTAAAGACTGTGACTGCAGTTCTTTCCTGCATGTGTTACATGCATATGTGGTCCAGCTTCTCTGAGGCTGATGCGGGAGCACGGATTGAGCAAAAGAATTCTGATGTAAGTGCTACATCAGTTTGGCATCTGCACAATTTTTTTGCAGTATTTTGGAGGCACTCTAAGTGACAATGAGGCATTATGCAAATAACCTAGAGACAGTGTTGGCCCTCAAGTGAAAATATAAAATGAACACAAAGCACAGAGATGGAAATATCAGAATGGCTCTCCCAGGCTTGGTAAGACTTAACTACAAGCTAATTGAAAAATTAACATAATATTTAAAGAAATAATGTGCCAGTTGGAAGGGAGATGACTTCTCAGACTGCCACCTACATGGGATTAGAGGAGAGTCTGAAAGAGGAACTGGAGGAGCCTGGCTAAGAACTGCTCATGAAGGCTGGCATGGCAGCTTCAGTCCTCTTGACACCCCCACCATGGTGATCAATGCTTGTACCCCTGTGATTCTGAATTTTCAATGAATTTTCTTTGTTTTGATTTCATGCTTATTTGACTACATTTGGTCTATGATTTGGCCTTTTTTTTTCTTTTTTAAGATTTTATTTATTCATGAGAGAGACACACAGAGAGAGAGGTATAGGCAGGGGGAGAAGCAGGCTTCCTGTGGTGAGCCTGATGTGGGACTTGATCCCAGGACCCTGGGATCATGCCCTGAGCCAAAGACAGATGCTCAACCATTGAGCTACCCAGGAGCCCCTGTGATCTAGCCTTGTATTGCTTCACCTGTTGCAGAGAATGTACTGGTCAGATCCCTGTGTCAGGTATGCTTTCCCAGCAGCTCAGCAGCCACATGTGTGGTGTGTGGAGACAATCAGGTTCTGGGCCAGCAGAGGTGAGAACAAGGCTCTGGGCCATGGGAGGTTCACCAAGGTTTACAGCACTTTCTTAGGGTATTTGCAGCTCTCCCATGGGCCTGTCACGGTGATGCCTCTCACAGTCCACTTTCCTTCCAGTTTCTACATCTCACTAAATATTTCACAGAGTAAATCAGAAGCAAAGGCCGAGACCAGAAGAAACTAGTTTTAAAAAGGAAATACTGAGCATTGTAATTATAAAAATTCTTAAAGAGGGAGCATTTACTATGTGCTTAACATTGTGTGTTTTTCACCCTTGTATTCCACTGGGGTTTTGCCAAGAAAATAAAGTGGAATATCTCCTCCTTGGAAGCCTGCTTTTTTTTTTTTCCTCCCTGTGAAACAGCAGCCACAACTTGTAGTAGAAGCTGAATTATGTAAGCAGAGAACAGCCAACAAGGGACTTAGCTATCAGGCCTCCTACCTTGGTCATGCCTAGAGGAGCTGAAACAGTTCCTTTACTCACAGATTTTGGGTCCATCCTACCAGAGGTCTTCTCTTCTGGGTGGTGCTCCAACTCACTGTATCCCTAACGGCCTATTATGAAGCCACCTCAGGAGGTGTTTCTGGGAACTTCAGTGTGGGCTCAGCAGTGATGCCCACTGGTTCTGGGGAGAGTTTAAGGGGCAGAGAGGTGGCAGCCAGCATTTCCTCTAGACTGCCTGTGTATGGGTACCATGCTTGACAGAGTGCCACCTTTCCAATCCTTCGAGGATCTTTGGGATTTCTGGAACATGCCCAGAAGAGGGACTATGGATAATTACTACACAATAAGCATTCCTAGGTACTTTCTGGGGATGTAAGCTGATATGAAAGTGTCTTAGATTACATGGATTGTAAAGAAGCATCAGAATACCCAGCAAAAAATGGCTTCAATAAGAAGACCATTTCAAATCTCACTTAATGGGGAATTTTGAGGTTCCAGGGTCAGTTTGGCAGCTCATCAGAGTCTTCGAGTGAAGGCGCTCTTCCTACTGCCGTTCTGGATCATCAACATGTCACTGAAGTCTCCTCTCATATCCTAGGATGACTCCAGTGGTTTCACTTCTCTCATGTTTCTAGATGTGATATATGCAGATATGGTCTAACCTCTGTGAGGCTGATGTGTGGCATGTGCTGAGCAAAGGAGTCAGTTTGGCATCAGCATACGTTTTTGTTTGTTTTGGTTATTTTTAGGAGGGAGAAGTGGTGTTTCCCTGCTTTTTTTTTTGCCAGGGAGGAAAATCTTTCCTGTGATCCAGCAGGCTGCTTTTGTAGGCCTTTTGGTCAGAACAGGATTGCATGCCCACCTTTCACCCAGTTGGTCTCCTATGAATAGGCATATTGCTACTCACCAATCTCATAGGAAATAAAGGACATAACATAAGAGGAAGATAGCCAGCTGTTAACTATCTTTTCCAAGATCAGAAAAGAGAGAATTGACTTAAAAGACATTAAAGAGAATTTAGGACGCCGCTAAAGCAAGAACATGCAGCCAAGAAAGTGGTATTGTGCTCTGGACCATATTATTGACAGTGAGCATATTTATCACTAAAGGTTTTCTGAAAATCAAATTAGTGGATTTTGACTAGAACATAATTTGGCCTTGGAGGCTGGAAGATGAATTAAGTGACCTTAAGAGTTTTCATCATGTTGATAAGGAAAAATGTCCTCAAAAAGGAATTAAGTCAGAGCTGTCTTCAAATCCTAAGTGGGTTTGGCCCCTAAGTGGGTTTGTTTCTCAGGCTTTGAGAAACAAATTCAGAAGTATAATCTGTTTCATTTCTGTGATCATGTTCTTCTGGTCCAGTTGGTCTGATACTTTACTGTGCACATAAATAAATTGGGAGCTGGTTAAGGGCATAAATTCTTGGGCACCACTTCTCAGAGATGTTGATTCAGAGAGTGTAGTAATTATCTATTGCTGCACAACCAGTGATCAAACTCAGGGACATCAAATAGTTCCTCCTTACTGTTTTGCAGTTCTGTAGTCAGGAGTGGTTCTCATGGGTTCCTGTGTGTTTTCCACTTTAGGTATCACAAGGTTGAAATCAAGGTGTCAGCTGGGTTGGGCTCTTAACTGAAGGCTCTGGCTGTCTACTTTCAGCTTCCCTCCTGTTGTTGGTAGAATGGACTTCCTTGTGGTTGTAGGGCTGAGACCCCTTTGTCTCACCTGCTGTTGACCAAAGACCCCTCTCAGCCTGAAAGGCTGCTCTCAATCCTTGCCACACAGCCCCCTCCCATCTCACTGGCAGAGAGCTAGCTGCTCTCCTCTCCCATCCCTCTCATTTCTATCTCTGTGACTTTCCCTTCTGCAATTGGCTAGAAAAAACTCAGTTTTTACTTATTTATTTTTTAAAGATTTTATTTATTTGGCAGAGAGAGAGCACAAGCAGAGGGAGCAACAAAAAGGGAGGAAAGAACCAGGCTTGCCGTGGAGCATGGAGCCCAATGCAGGACTCGATCATAGGATCCTGGGATCATGACCTGAGCCAAAGGCAGATGCTTAACTGACTGAGCCACCCAGGTGCCCAAAACCTGCTTTTAAAGGGCCTCTATGGTTAGGTTAAGCTCACCTGGTTAATCTCTCTGGTTTAAGTTAACTGAATAGTGACTTTAATTACATGTGTAAAATCCCTTTTGTCGTGTAACATAATATCATTGAGTGACACCAGGGGATGGGTACCACTGGGGACATCTGAGAGTTCTCCGTGCCACGGTGTGTCTGGTGTGGGACTCCTGTATCCACAATTAGCAGACTCCTCGCAAGATTCTGAGGCAGCTCACAAACTGAGTCAAGTACTCTTGCTGAAACACAGTCGCAGCTATTTTTGGGGATTAATCAAACCCCTTGGAATGAGAAATCTTAGAAAGGGAGGCAAAAAATGTGTAGAAACAAAATTAATGTGTTGATGCAATTTTCTGTGAAATTGAGATTTGTCACTTACATTTCTAGGCTCTGGAGAAGGTAGTAGTGGGTCAGTCACTTGGTTAGAAACTATATATTTTTAACTCTGGACTCTGGACTGCTTTCTATCTATGAGGAATCGTGTTCTATTTTTACTCTTTTTTTTTTCCCTCTGCAGGTCAGGACGGTGTTGTTAGAAAATTGACTGGTTTATTTGGCACGTTTATATGAAATAAACACAGTGTGTGTGGTGGACGTGTTTGAATTTATAGCAAACACTCTGGGATTTTACCTAATAACTGTTTCCCTTCTTCACTGCAAAGAGGCTACTTTTTCTTTTCTTTTTCTCATTTTTTTGCTTTTGTTCTGGCTTCTTTCACTCAACATGATGATTTGAGATTCATTCCTGTTGCACGTATCAGTAGTTCATTTCTTTTTATTGCAACTAGTATTCTATTGTATGGATATACAGCAATGTTTTTATTCATTCACTTGTTGATGGACACTTGGTCAGTGTCCAGATTGTAAATAAAGCTACTGTGAGCGGTCAGATACTCACCATTATATGGAGATAGGCTTTCACTTCTCTTGGCTAGATACTTAGGAGTAGAATGACTAGGTCATATGGTAGCTGTATAGTTAAATAGACTATAAAACTGTTTTCCAAAGTGGTTTCACATTTTACACTCCCAACAGCATGAAAATGCATGACAGTGCCAGCTCCTCTATATCCTCAACAGTTCATATGGTCAGTCTTAAATTTGAGCTACTCAGGCGGCCCTGAGTGGCTCAGCGGTTTAGCGCTGCCTTCAGCCCAGGGCATGATCCTGGAGACCCGGGATCGAGTCCTACATTGGGCTCCCTGCATGGAGCCTGCTTCTCCTTCTGCCTGTGTTTCTACCTCTCTCTCTCTCCTCTCTGTGTATTCTCATGAATAAATAAAATCTTTTAAAAAAGTAATAAATTTGAGCTACTCTAATATGTATGTAGTGGTATCTGGTGGTTTTTAAAGTGCATTTCTCTAAAGACTAATCATGTTGAGCATCTTTATGTATGTAAAGTTTTGCTAAAGTGTCTGGCTTGCCCACTTTTAAAGTACAATATTAAAGAAATTATTATTGAGTTTTGAGGGTTCTTTCTGTGTTTTAGATTCGAGTCCTTGATCACACGTATGATTTGCAAATATTTCCCCTGGTGATTGTTTTCTTTTTTCTTTTTCTTTTTTTTTCATTCTTGAAACCATGTCTTTCAAAGAATAGGAGTTTTAATTTTGATGTGGTCCAATTTATCAATTTAAATGTTATGGGGATGCCTGGGTGGCTCAGTGGTTGAGTGCCTGGCTTCAGCTCAGGGCATGATCCCCAGGATGGGGATCCAGGATGAGTCCTGCATCCGGCTCCTTGTGGGGAGCCTGCTTCTCCCTCTGCCTGTGTCTCTGCCTCTCTCTCTGTGTCTCTCATGAATAAGTAAATAAAATCTTTTTTAAAAAGTTATGTATGATATCTTTATTTTTGCATCTAAGAAGTTGTCACAAAGGTTTTATCCTGTGTTTTCTTCTGGAAGTTTTATAGTTTTAGATTTTACATTTAGGCCTATGATCTATTTATTGTTAATTTTTGCATGTTGTGCAAGGCATGGATTGAAACTCAACTGTTTTGCATGTGGGTATCCAATTGTTGTAGTACCATTTATTGAAAGATTATGCTTTCTTCACTGATTTAATTACCTTTCCACCTGGAATATTAGTTTTCCTTGTAATTGTGGCCTATTTCTGGACTTTCTATTTCAATCCATTGATCTTGTTCTCTGTTTTTATATCGGTACTATACTGTCATGAGTACCATAGATTTATGGAAATCTTGAAATCAAACAGTATTAGTCCTTTAACTTTTTTTCTTTTTCCCGGTTGTTTTGGATATTCTAGGTCATTTGCATTTTGTTATGAATTTTAGATTCAGTTTATCAAGTTATACAAAAAATTTCCTGCTGAGATTTTGATTGGGTTGTGTTGAATCTCCAGACCAATTTAGAGAGAATTGGCTTATCAACATTGTCTTCCCACACATGAACACAGTTTGCTATTTATTCAGATTTTTAATTTCTCTTAGCAGTGGTTTACAGCTTTCAGTATTAAGGTTCTGCTCATCTTTTGCCAGATTTATATCTAAATATTTCATATATTTGAGGCTATTTATTGTATTCTCTTAAAATTTCAATTTCCTGTTGTTTGTTGCTAGAATATGAAGATCACAAGAGATTTGTGTATATTGATGCTGTATCCTGAAACCTTGCTAAGCTCTTCATACTCTGTCTAGTAGCTTTTTTTTATAGATTCATTGGCTTTTTTTTTAACATAGATGATTATGTTATCTATGAATAAGGACAATTTTACTTCTACCTTCTAGATGTCCTTTTTTTTTGGGGGGGGGTTTATTATGCTAGTTTGTGCTTCCAGCAAAATGTTAACTAAAAGTGATGAGAGTGACCATCATCCTTGTTTTATTTATGATCTTTAGGAGGAAAGCATTTATTTAGTGTTTCATCATTATGATGTTAGCTATAAGGATTTTTAGTTGTTTTGTTTTTGGGGGAAATGTCCTTTAGTAAGTTGAGAGAATTTCTTTTCTTTTTAAAAGATTTTATTTATTTAGCAGAGAGAGAGAGAGAGAGCACAAGCAGGGGGAGCTGCAGGCAGAGGGAGAGGGAGGAGCAGGCTCCTCAGGAAGCAGAGAACCTGTGTGAGTCTAAAAGTGGGCTTGATCCCAGGACTCTAGGATCATGACCGGAGCCAAACAGCAGATACTTAATGGATTGAACTACCCAAGTACCCCAGAGAATTTTTTTTTATTGTTAGTTTGGTGAGTTTTTCTCAGGAATAAATGTTGGATTTTTATCAGTTGCTATTTTTGCATCTATTGAAATGATCAACTGGGCTTTCTTTTTGAGTTTGTCACTATAGTGACTACTTTGATTGCTTTTAAAAATGTTAAATTGACCTTGCATTCCTGGGGAAAACTCCGCTTGATATATTGATTTTTATATAATATTGGGTTGGACATGCTAAAATTTTATTTTAAATTTTTTTATCTATGCTCATTACATTGTAGTTTTATTTTCTTTTTATGTTTTTGTCTGATTTGGTATCAGAGAAATGCGAGCCTCTAGAATTAGTTAGGAAATACTTCCTCGGTATTTTTGGGAATAATTTGTGTAGAATTTATATTATTTCTTCTTTAATGTTTGCTAAAATTCACCAGTGAAGCCATCTAAGCATCAGTTTTCTTTGTTTCTAAGGTTTTGTTTTTGTTTTTTTTCAAATTGAATGTTTTTACTAGTTTTAAGGCTAGTCTGGTTATCTATTTCTTCTTGAGTCAGCTTTGATAGTTTGTGTCTTTTAAAAAAATTTTAAAAATTTGTGTAAATTGTCAGTTTTGATTGGGATTGTTATTCACAACATTCGCTCATTATCCTTTCGGTATTTGTAGAAGTTGCAATTATGTCACTGATAGGTTTTAAATATCTATGTTTACTCATATTATCCTGAAAGTAGACATAAACTTTCTGAGACAAGGACAGAAAGCTTATTATTTACAGCAATAACTACATGGTTCCCCTGTCCTTAACATTTACTTTTTCTTGGGAAAGTCACCCAACATATACTGGAGTTTGAACTGAAGGTAAGGAACTGCAAGAATACGAATTTCAGAATGTATGTAAAGGTTGAAGTTTACCCTCCTGAAAGAGAAAGAGAAACTGAATTTTCTCCTTGGAAACAGGAGGGAAGGAAATATCTCAATGTTTATGCTTTTCGATTGAACTACTCTAGTAATTTCTTAGAATCTACTTAGTGTTATCTGTGTGTATGACTTTTCCATCTCACTAGATCATAAGCTTTTTTAAAACAGGCACAATTGAAAAAGTACTTGTTGTGGTGTCTTATATATAATATATTTTAAGCAAGTATTTTAATGAATAACAATATGATTTTGCCTTCTTTTGAGCTCTTTAACTGTTCATTGTCTGAACTGTTTTGGTTGATATACACTGAGCTACCCAACTAGATCAGAAGCTTCTTGAGGTTAGAGGCATGCCTTATACTTTTTTGTATTTTTTTGATAAACCCTTTGTATACTTTTTTTGAAGCAAAGACTTAATTGATTGATAATATTAGAGTAAGAGAATGATTTGGTGATGAAAAAATAGTGTAACATGTATTATAAAATGCTATCCTTCCACTGAGTCCTCTGTCTTTGGAAGGGTATAGAGACATAGTGCATCATCAGAAAGAAAATAATGTTCCTCCTTGACATTCACACAAATTCTGGAAGATGGTATAGACTATTTTTTATGCTTCCCATCAAGTTGCCTTTTAGCTGGTACAAAGTCTGTCTCTGATTGGAGTCTGATCTCTCTCTGGCTGTTCTCATTTTCTTCTTTTCTGAATCCTGGAAGCTGTTAAGGTTCTCAATTTTGTCCTTGGTTCCATCTAAGAAAAGGTGATGAGTGGTTCTCTCAGTGCTCATAGAAAAATGCTTTAAGCCTTCAGAGTATACCTGGCTAGAACATCTGTATGCAAAACATGCTTTTCCTTTACTAATATTAACCATCACTCAGCAATAACTTTTAGGGGTTTGTGTATTACAAGAAAGCCACGATCTCTACTCTGCTTTTTACCTCTTACAGGTTGGGAGTGAGGAAGAAAGAAAAGAGCTAAAGAGAAAAGAAAAATATAGTGGTGCCACAGTAAAATCATAGGCTATTCACATGAAATATGGGCACACTCAAATCTAAGCTTGAATTTACCAGTTTCACCAGGATCCAAACTGTCAGTTTCTAATTTTTTTCTAAAAGAAATGCATCAGATCTTTCCCTTGTGGTCTGTGAGGCTTAGTGGGCTTGTCTGAGTCTATTTGTCTGGAGGCAGAAGACTGGAAGGGGTTTTAAGAGACCTTTAATTCAGAGCCTCTTTCTTTATAGTTATCTAATTTCTTCTTTTTTGAATAGCTTAAAATCCTATTGTATTTTATAACCCAGCATCTGTCTGGACTTGCATTTTGTAAATTACCTCAGAAAATATTCTTTCTTGATGACCTCATATGGAAAATGACCTCAAATTAATTTTTTTTCTTTGCTTCACATTCATCTTAAAACTAGTAGAGTTTAAAATGAGATTGTACTTTAAAAGCAAGTTATTAGATTTTGGTAGATATTTGGAAATTTTTTTGAAAAGTTGCATTTTTTCTCAACAATAAATATTTTCACAAGTAAAAAAAAATCCCAAATTTACAAAACTTAACAAAATTCTCTCATGGAAAGTAGGGGAGGGAGACCTCAATACATGTTGAGTTTTAAAAAAGAAGAGTTTTGAGGGTGTGGCAAATGGTAAGGGAGGGATTAGTTAACAGAAGGAATAACTATGGAAGGTATTTATTATGGACATATGGGCCACTGACTGAAATCCACTCCAAGCAAGAAAAGGCCTGCATATGTCACACAGAAATTCTCAAGCTTTTTGTGCTTATTTGACAGCCTGCAGAATATTTGTTGGTGTTGCTTTGGTGGACTGGAATATTTGTTTAATAAGGCAGGAGGTGGTAAAGGTCCTCTTCCAATTAAATAACTATAAAAAATGATATAGCAGTGATACTCTACTCAAATATATAGAACATACTTTCCTAAAGGCAAAATTTAAGAGCAAACATATTAATAATAAATATGTCTCAGATCCAGGGGATGACCCAGTAACAGTGGTAGAGAGAAGAGGGAAGGGAAGATGGAGAGAAGACAAGTTGGGGAGGAAAAGACCCATAGACACAGAGAAAAACAAAACAAAACCTTAGGAACAGAACAAGGCAGATTTAGGGAAGAGAGAGGGAACCCTGAGGAAAGAAGAGAAGACAGCAGCTAGCACTGTGGAGTCTAAATAGAATCTAAGGTGGAAGTGAAAGGCTAAAGCGTTCTTTCTCGCTTGAGCTTGGAGTATTTACCACTCTTGGAAATAAGAGCTGTTTAATAGTGTAGGACAAATGTATATATACATATATATTTATTATTAATTTATATATATTTATAGTGTGTGTATATATAATAGATATATACAATATATTTATCCTATAAATTAATATATATATGCTCTTAGGGTGTTGAAGTTCATGCATGCCTGTTGTCAGCTAGTCTCTTTTGGAGCTGGTACCTTAAAATTCCTCGCATGCTCTCATATCCCCAGTCAGAAGCCATCACCCCCTTATGTGGTCACTCAATATGTTGTCAGAATTTTTGTTCAGAGGGAAGTCAGTTGAAATATTCCAACATCTCGAATCCCTATAGTACTGACACTTATATCAGATAGTGAATAACCTGTCCTTTTAACTGCCATGTTTTTGTGGGCCTTTTTATTTTTTTATTAATTTTTTTTAAAAGTAGACTCCACACTCAGCCTGAAGCTCGGAACTCACAACCCTGAGATCGAGACCTAAGCTGAGATCAAGAATCAAGAGTCAGGCACTTAACTGACTGAGCCACCCAGGTGCCCCTGGTCTTTTTAAAATAGTAGCAAATAAATAGGCCAACAGGTGTTTAATGAATAGTGAGAAGGCTGAGTTCATAGGGGAGGCAGAGGAAACATTACAACGTAAGAGCTGCATTGGTCTACTGGTATGAGCCGCCATGAGCTGTTTTGGCACATTTATCTGAGAAACGAGGAAAAAGTTCTATTTGTAGGCTAAAAAAACTCTGTAGTTGACTGGTTTAGTTTTCAGATTTTAATTTACGTTCTCTTTCCAGCTGAAGCCTTTCAATATGTACAGTGCTGTTCAGGAGCATGTTCTGATGCATGTTCTCATTTATACGTGGCAAAGATGAAGTTGAAAGAAGTAATTGCATATCTTCTCCATTGAAAAGTTAAAGACCTATGTTTTTCTCTTCAAATGTTTGAATAGAGGAGCTGATCAGAAAGAGGACGCTTGACTTAGGGACAGTACAGAGGCAATTCACATGCTACACAGATGTCCTCTGATGATGCCACTAAGATCCTGCCCAATTTTGAGGGTCCGTTTGTACAAATCGTCCTTTTGATGGTGTCTTTTCTGTATTTGTGATTACTATAAAGCAGTGATTCTCAATTCTAGCAGAAAATGCCCTCTTTTTTATAACAAGTAATTTGTAGTGACTCATCTAATATGTTAAAATGTACACTTGCAAGAGATTAATATAGTCTATTATAAAGGAGAAATAAGAGAAAAGCCATTTGTAGTAAAAAATATATATAAATCTGAATACTTAATCGCAACTGTCCTGTTGCTTCCAAATGTACCCTAGGGGGCGATGCTACCTTCCTTAAATTTGGAAGCATTGTAATAAAGTAGCATTTCACACAACTCTGCTTTCCTTGTTGCTTTTGTCTTTGGCATTTTTCTTATTTCTGTAGTCATTTGTATCATTATGTTTCCTTGTAATTCCTAGAAAATGAGCATAAGAATAGGAACATCTAAATTTATGCAGTCTACTTCAGAATTATTTCAGCTGTGGGATTCTGGACGTAGATTAGACTAACCTGATAAACACCCTTTATATGCTATTTAGGCCAAATCCATGCACTTCTGTATCATGAAATTGTCAGTTTCTTCTGAGGCAGTATTAAATTATGTCAGTGCAAACATTTGTAATGACAGGATATTTATGGTGTATCTAGATTCTTTACCTCCTGGCATTTAATTACCAATACATTTTCAGGAGAAAAAAAAGTTAAATTTTTTTCTAACATGTCACTGATTAACAGAATACAAAACCTCTTCATAGATATGTTTAAGACAAGGCAACGTCATTGTGGTATTTATTCAAGTGAATTCTCCTTTAAAAAATTACTTATTTATTCATGAGAGACACAGAGAGAGAGGCAGAGACATAGGCAGAGGGAGAACCAGACTCCTCGCAGGGAGCCTGAGGTGGGACTCGATCCTGGAACCCCAGGATCACGCCCTGAGCCAAAGGCAGATGCCAAACCACTGAGCCACCTAGGGGTCCCTGAGGTGAAATCTGACCTAGAATGTCAGAAGTCTTGTCCGGCGTATATATGAAGTTATAGTGTTTCACTGGGAAATTAAATTTGGGTTGATGCTTTCAAGAATAAATGGAAAAAATCAAGTTAAGGTAGCTTGACTCCTCTAATCTAGTAGGAAATTAGGGAGCAGATATGTACTTGATAAACAAAAAATAAAAGTTGAGTTGAAAAATTAGAGCCAGGGGATCCCTGGGTGGCTCAGCGGTTTAGCCCCTGCCTTCAGCCCAGGGTGTGATCCTGGAGACCCGGGATCAAGTCTCACATTGGGCTCCCTGCATGGAGCCTGTTTCTCTCCCTCTGCCTGTCTCTCTCTCTCTCTCTCTCTCTCTCTGTGTGTGTCTCTCATGAATAAATAAATAAAATCTTAAAAAAGAAAAATTAGAGCCATACAATGAAAGAAAAAGGAAATTATACTCATGGGTGTATAATTAATTTTAGGATGTAAATTTATAAAGCTGTCATATTATTATTATTTTTTAATATTTTTTTTTAAATCTTTATTTATTTATGATAGTCACAGAGAGAGAGAGAGAGGCAGAGACACAGGCAGAGGGAGAAGCAGGCTCCATGCACCGGGAGCCCGACGTGGGATTCGATCCCGGGTCTCCAGGATCGCGCCCTGGGCCAAAGGCAGGCGCCAAACCGCTGCGCCACCCAGGGATCCCAAAGCTGTCATATTAAAACTATAGTTTAAATATTCCTGTTAAGAAGTTTTTCACTTTTGAAATACTATGGATCATGTGACAAACCATTAAATGTCTATTTTTCATCTTCTGGCCAACCCCAGTTAGTGTACTTAACCATCTATAGAGGCTCTATGGCAGGGAGGTTAAAAGTGTGCCCATGGCTTATTAGCAGGTTGAACTTGGACGAATTGCTTCTTTGGCTTACAAAACAGACACAATATCCACCTCTTATGAAGTTGTTACGGGGATTACATGGGTTAATGTGGATAAAGCATGGAGCATATGCAGGCGTAGGTCAGTTATGATTCTAATCACACGTGTATGAGGGAGGGCAGTGACCTCTCACTTACCTATCTATGGATTGTATCTGTCTCTGGAAAATTATCCGCATATCATTGAGTGCATAGGCACAGTCCTTGTTTCTATCCAGACTGGATGCCTATCTTAGGCTGTATTCCCTAGAAGCTGACCTTGACAAGATTTGTTTCTGTGAACATTATTTATTAGGAAGTTTGCTCAGAAAGGCTGGTAGGGTGTTAGGAAGGCAGGATCGGACAAGAAGAAGGCCCAGCAATATTGATCAGTCCCAGGAGGCAGAGCTGGCTCAGTGGTACAGGGGGCCCTGGAGACACAACAGGCCACACCCGAGGGGTTCCTATCAGAACAAAGGAGCTGGTGTGATTGTACTTTTCCATCCTTTGGGCATTGGTTAAGTGATGCTTCTGTGGAGACGTGACTTCCCAGGCACTTTTATCTGCCCTATGGGGCGTCAGCAGAAGAATTTTTTTTTTCTTTTTCAGTAGAAGAATTTTTTTTTTTTAATGATAGTCACACACAGAGAGAAAGAGAGGCAGAGACACAGGCAGAGGGAGAAGCAGGCTCCATGCACCAGGAGCCCGACATGGGATTCGATCCCAGGTCTCCAGGATCACGCCCTGGGCCAAAGGCAGGCGCCAAATCACTGCACCACCCAGAGATCCCCTAGCAGAAGAATTTTTATTTGGGTAGTGAAGATACTAGATTCTGTTGTTCGAGGCCATACCAGGTGTGTTAGGTTTCCATATTTATATTGAGTGAGTTGACATCTTTCATTTTGCTTCATTAAGTGCTGGTCACTTCCGAAATGCCTGCATGGTTTGCTTTTCAAATGGATCCTGAAGAATAAAGGGGAAAGGAGAAAAAATGAGTGGGAAATATCAGAAAGGGAGACAGAGCATTAGAGACTCCTAACTCTGGGAAATGAACAAGAGGTGGTGGAAAGGGAGGTGGGCAGGGGGTGGAGGTGACTGGATGACTGGCACTGAGGGGGGCACTTGATGGGATGAGCACTGGGTGTTATGCTATATGTTGGCAAATTGAACTCCAATTAAAAATATGTAAAAATAAATAAATAAAACAAAAAACAAATGGATCCTGAAAAAAGACATGAAAAGAACAGATGATAGCATGTTATTTTTTATTTTTTTAAAAGATTTTATTTATTTACTCATGAGAGACACACGGAGAGAGAGGCAGAGACACAGGCAGAGGGAGAAGCAGGCTCCATGCAGGGAGCCCGACATGGGACTCGATCCCAGGTCTCCAGGATCACGCTCTGGGCTGAAAGCAGCACTCAACTGCTGAGCCCGGGTGGATGTTATAGTTTGACTTAAACATTGTTTAATTTGACTGCTTACTCTCTCTGCACATGTGCAGGAAGTTTCACCCCAGAGTTTACAGTGATGCCGAAAATCTTGCTTCACAAGTGAAGAGTGGAAAGTTATCCCAATTCATGTGCAGGATACTGTGTGCTAGGCTCCAGAAAGTGTATTTCATTTAGTCCTTATCACATGCATGTGAATTGGGCATTACTCTAATTTTAAAAGAAAAGAAATGGAAGTTTGGAGAAGTTAAAGCTTGATACCCAACAGTCATTAGCATGATTGATAGTTGTTCATAAATATTATTCCTCTGAGCAGTGAAAACCACCATGATAAGTTGTAGAGCATCACTTGGAGATTGTCTGCCTTTTTGTTCATTGGGGTATTAGCATACAGAAACCACTTTTCAATTTAAAGGAGGCATATTTTTGGGACATGAGAAATACTAACTGGGTAAAGGATTAAGAAAAAATTCACTTATGTCCTTTTACTTTGTTGGAGGCAGCATAAAATTTGTGTGTGTGTGTGTGTGTGTGTGTGTGTGTGTGTGTGTATGTATGTATGTATGTATTTATTTATTTATTTATTTATTTATTTATTTATGCCTTCCTTTAGACCAATCCATGCACACCTGAAATTGTGCTGACTTAGGGTCCTCAACTTCCTTGGTTGGTTTAGACAGTTGTTTAACTGCAGAGAAAGTGGACTGTGGACCGATTCTTTGGATGCCTGAGTGCTGTGCATTATTTACTAATAGCCAAATCTAAATATCCCCTTAGGAGTTGATAAGGCAAGAGTGAGTCTTGAAAATTCTTTTGGTTTTATTAGGAAGATGTCTACAAAACTAATTCCCATCCCTGCAGGATTTGAAGGGATGCTGTGCACATAGAAACCTTATTCCAGGCAGCAAAGGCTCACTTGTGTTCAGGTCTACAGTAACTTGGTTCCACTGGAGAATAAAATTTCAGAACATGCTCTTTACAGTGGCTGACGCTTACTTCACCAGACACATTGCGTTTCTCGTGTTGCTAAAAATCAGAATTTCCTTTATTTGTGCTGTGTTTCCCAGAGTTTACACATGATTTCCTGCTATTTAGATACATTTCTTAGAAATGTTTTCAAATAGCCTCATTGTTTATTATGAAAAAGACCTAGAAAAACAGAAAAACATTTCTGTTCAAGCTGATCATAAACCATTTGGTATGATCTTTAAAAACACGTAGATGAACAGTTTTTAGGCAGAGTATGGGGAATGACTTAGAGACTTTAGAAATGAATTTTAGACTTAGACTCAAGCTAACTCGAAAGAGGAGCTGTTACATCCTTCTGATTCCCTAGTGAATATTTCTGAATTTAGACTATTACTGCAGTCATTTTTTTCAGTTTCGAGAAATATGCAAGGAAGGCTTGTAGAATCAATAACTATTAAATGATAACTAATACAATTTATTAATGCCCCTGATTAACGAGTCATAACCAACAATGAGCTACTGGTTAAGCAAAAGTGCTCGGTTTACTCCCCCTTAAAGGGGGCTTCAATGAATAATTGTTCATATAATGTGTTGTGCTATATATAAAAGCACAATGAATATATATTAATTGTATACTTATAAATGTAAGGAGATATACATAAAACTGTTATATAATTTAAAGATATAAAATGGACCTAAGTAAAATGATTATCTTAACTCGTCCTAAAATCCTACCTTTAAAAAAAGGTAAAAGCCAGGGCAGAAAAAGGGAAAACATCAAGTTTACCTTTTATCATTTAATAGACACTTTTCATTTCCCCTTGCATTTTGTGAGAATATAAATGAAGACATCACTGCAGTACAACAACTGTAAAACCATGCAGCAGAATTCTTTAACAGTTTTGGAAAAATAAGAAAGTTTGTTCCTTTACTAAACTCAAAGAAACAGTGTTGAATTAAGAGTTGAGAATCAACGCTTATTTTGTTAACCAAGGACTAATGTTAAGTGAATCTTTAGCATTAGCAAGCTTTGAATGTTAAAATATGATTCTTAATTCAAGCTAGTTATTGTCCAGAATCTGTTCTTTCTTACTCAGTAAGAGATGTACAAGGGCCCCCAATTTCTACATGGTACCTGGGTGCTAGGAATAAAGGCCTTATTTTACCATCAGCTCACAGCAAGCTGTGTCCACATGACAAAGTCCTGTTTGGACATGACAGGACACAAACAGCCTTGGACTGTGAAGGAGGAGTGCATGCTGAAGATGGCACAACAGCAAAGTAGCCAGAAACTGGGTGCCTGGCAACATGGAATGCCGTACCAGACCCTTCCTGATGGTCACACCTCTGGTCTTTTCTTCTTTCAGTAGAAATAAACTATTGTGTTGAACCAACTCATTTTCAGGTACTGGTGAGATCCCTTTTTAGAGTCCAAGCTTACTGAAGTTAACTTTGGAAGACACATCAAATTCTTCTTCTTTTGGTCACTTATGGGATGATTTTCTGTGCAAATAGATCTTACCTCAGATTAATAAAATTCGGTGTCACGTTCTCAGATCAACAACAGCTTTGAAGGCCTGGTTTACAAGACCTCCTGTGTCAGACCTCAATGATCAGAGAACTCAGATGGCTAAGACAGGTGAACCTACACCAAACTCATCAAGACTTTATATTCAGCAACTATTGTCTGTCACCTGAACAAATGAAACAACCAACACGTGTATGAATATATTTTGGTGTTAAAATATTTCCAGAGGATGCCTGGATGGCTCAGCGGTTTAGTGCCTGTGTTCAGCCCAGGACCTGGTCCTGGAGTCCCGGGATTGAGTCCCACATCAGGCTTCTGCATGTGGCCTCTTCGCCCTCTGCCTGTGTCTATGCCTCTCTCTCTCTCTGTGTCTCTCATGAATAAATAAATAAAATCTTTAAAAAATATATTTCCATCTTAAAAATGTATCTAAATTTTCTAAAAGGCACAGGTCAGAACATAGAAGACAGAAGTGTGCTGCTGCTGGTGGTGGTGTCAACACCTTTGATGTTTGCTTTAGTCCGTCACCACTATTACAGATGGCATCTCAGATGCATATCTCAGATGTACCCCATTGGTCACCATGGGGAGTAGAGGACAAACTCAAAGCCACCTGCACCCCTACACACAGCTCTCAAGAAGCATTATTTCTGTTTTGGTCCATATGCAAAATCTGTCCAGACAGATGGCTTTGTCTAAATGGGAGACAAATTTAGTCTTATAAAAATACTTTGGATAAAGATTTACTTCCTAAATGGAATCTTGTATTCTTTCAAAATTATAAACATATAAACCCAAACTTCTCATTGGCACTTTCTAATGAAATCATAGTCCCCCCCCCCCCCCCCCGTTTATTATAAGCTTTGTATTTATGTGACTGCCAGTCCCCTTTCAAAGCATATTGGCATGTTAGCTGATTTTGAAGAGTTGAAAATGCTTCTGACTGCTATGTTTTTACATGCTGGTTGTAGCACTATGCTGGACAATGTATTTTTGGGCTCTCTAAAAGAATGTTACTTTCTTTCCCCCATAAAGTTAAAAATGTTTTGCTTTTATTTAAAGCATGTTAGGGTTTTTTTTGCATAATTTTTCCTGCCTTTACTGATGTTTGCAACACTTCTCAATTTAGTACCATCTGTGAATCCATCAGCTTGCTATTTACTGCCTCTTTTAGATCATTAAGGGAGATGTTATGGCAATAATGCTTTATTTACATGTCACTTTCCCAGGAAACTCAGAGTATATTTATAAAGTTATTGTATTAAACAATGGCACCCATGTGAGGTAAAGAATTTTATAGTTACAGAGTATTTCAATACCAGTATGACTTATTTAAAATAGAAGGAAATATTTCAGGTATAGTAGAGTCTAAGTATGTTATTAGGTATTCTTGTTGCTTTGAGCCATAAGGAAGCTGTTGCAGTGCTTCTGGTAGGTTGTGTAATGACATGAGAGGTAGGAGTGATTATATTAAATTGATGAATGAGTTTTACTTTTTTTTTCCAGTCCCCCTTTGGGGAAATCCAAGTCTTAATTATTGTGAAGTGGCAAAAAGCCAATAATACTAGAGGAAGAGGGAGAAACAAAAGAATCAGGTAAAATTAATTATTAAGGATGATAAATAGTTTCATCATATTGTCTCTCTTCCTTTTAAATTATGACATCTTTAATGTTCAGACGTGCTTCGAGAGGCCTGCAGACCAAGGAATTCTTTGTGAAAATGAGAATCCAGTTGCATTATGAATATGTGTATTTTATTTTATTTGAAAGTAGTGTTGTATTGTGGCAGTCTGATTGTGCTTAGCACAGAAAGCAGTCTCTTCTGTAGCTCCTCAGTACTTCTACTGACTACCCAGTGGCGTAGGCCATTAGCAGGTGTATAAGGAACCTCAGTTCTGGGTTATCCCTTTTTTTATCCTGAGATTTGAATGTCAGAAATGAAATGTCATCTGTTAGCAACTCATACCACCTCTGCAAGTTAGTTCAGGAACTTTGGGCTCCTGATTTAGATGATGCAGGCTGTTGCTGAATTGAGCTTGAGATCTATCAGGTACTTATTATGGAATTAAAGTTAGGATCATCCAAAACAGTGTATGGTGTTTAACAAAATTCCGGGTGATATTTGACTTTGAAATTTATATTTTCTCTTGTTTCTTAAGTTCATTAATTATTTCAGTTAGGGTTTATTTATAAATGGGCTTTATAGTGGAGAATCAAAGGAATAAAAATGAGAGGGCAGAGATATAGCTACAGGCATCTCTTTCAATACAAATATAAAATTTATGGCAAATTTTGGAAAGTAGAGTTCCTATATTCTCATTTAAGTTGCTCCCCAGGAGACTTGAAGAATACATGTGGATTTGTTTGATGGACTTTTTTTCAATTTACTGTGTCTGCTGGGTGAGGCAGTGGCTTTTGGACCTATAGCTAGTCCAGTGCACTGAGAGAGGGTTTTATGAGGGCCATCTAAAGCTGATATTCAGTTTTTGTTTTTAGAACAGCAGTGAGACCTAAGGCCTACATGAGGCCCAAGGCAATTAGAATAGAGCCTCCCAAATTTAATTCATTTGAGTATTGTCATTTCATTTTTGCCATATGTGTTCACAACCTTCATTATTACCTACAGATTCTCCTGTAAATTCACACAATTTGGGTTTGAAAGGAAATTTTATATATTACTACCACAAGTCAGAAAAGTCTTCTTTGAAAATAGAATATCTATAAAAATAAAAAGACCAAAAACCAGAAAAAAGGTATATAGTTCTAGCTAGATGATGTTACTTGGAGGTTCAGTGCCTGAGAACATCTTTTTTCTGTTAAGACAAGAATGGAGAGATGTTAAAAGCCTGCTAGCACCAAAACTGAGGTTTTTCTCCTTGATCTTAAACTTTGTTAATCTTCAAGTCAGAGTTTTTAATATACTGTTACCACCTAAAATGATAGCCTAGACCATGGTTTAGGAAATAGAGGATTAAAAAAATCAAAGAACATGGATCTAAAAAAGCCCAATCAAGTCAGTAATTCATTTATTCATTGAACTTAATGTGCCTCCAAACTGAGTATGCTATTTTGACCATAGCACACAAATCCTTGCCTACATGGATTTCCATGGAGTATAGAACTTTCCTTTTAACCCCTTTTGTCATGCATAGTATTATCCACTCTACCCCCTGCCCACCACTAAGACAACCTTTTTTTCTGTCCCAGCTCTTCTTGCTTATTACCTGAGTCCCGTGTAATTTTACTGTAGGGACTAGATGTCAGTCTACTCCTTTTGTCCAAGGCTCAGCTTTGGAATGCACCTTGGTCTTGTCCACAGCCAGAGCTTCTCCAAACCTCTATTAAACTAAATATTTAATAATATTTCAAGTTTCTTATGCTATTCCTGGAATTCCTATAGGATCAGAAGAGTGCAAAAGCCAGGAGACATCTAATATTATGATGTGTCCAGGGTCCTGGTCATTCTTTCTGTTTGTGCTATCCTTTGGTAGTGAGTTGGTTTTAATCCCAAAATGTGCTCTGGGGCCTAGACTAAGCAATGTGGTCACATCAATTATCTAAATATTGCCTGGTAAAATTATTTCCCTGAAAGTGGCTAATATAAAAGACATATATTTTTATTAATATGGTTTAGTGTACTAGTAAGTACTTTTCTAGGTTTCCATGTAAAATCTTTCCTTCAGTGTTATTACTAAGCCTGAGAACATCTTCAGAGGCAATACCTGTGATCTCCCCAGTTAACTCTCCATTTTCTCCATAGAAATTAATCTCAACGTAGACTATCTTGTGTCATGAGAATTTAATAACAAAGATTATGGCTTAATTTTCCATTTGACAGAGGAAAGCAGTTATAGCCAAGACCAGCTGTGTTACTAGGCCTCCCTCATCTTTCTTGGAACAAATATTAAGTATTGTCTATAGTTAGAATGTGGAACCTCCAAATTCCACTTGTTGTCCTGACTAAGCTTCAGTGTAATTATATAAAGTGCTTTCAGAAAGGGGTACACCTATTCCATTATCCTTCTAAATTTAGAGATAATAAATTTTGACATCCTCCAGGGGAAGAAAAATCTTCAAAACTCTGATGAAAGCAAACCCATGAGCAAATTTAATAAGTAATGGCAATGGTAAATTCCAGGAAAGAAAAGCTATTTACAGTGTATGCTAGGAATATTTGGAAACAATACTAGGAAATATGAATGTGCTAGAATGCATGAGTAATACATATTTTTTAAAGTTTGGAGTGGTATCAGTGAGCGTACATCTGTGGTCTTACTGAAAGCGAATCTGTCTTGTTGCTCTTTGAGAGCTTTACCGTGTGTGCCTCCAATTGTGAACACCACCAGGGCTGTGCATAACCATATACATCTGCTAGAGTCATGTACCCCTTGGGGTAGTCAATAAAAATGCTAACTGAAAAGAGTTGATTTGTTTGTATTTTGGGTTTTTTCTTCCAGAGATAGCTTCAGGAGAAATAATTCTGGCTGCCCTCTTGTACTTTATTAATGATAGTAATTTGGAGATGACGTCTTTGAAAAGCTTGGCATGCAAGACAGCAGGGAACAGTTGCACAGCTTAGATTGGAGAGACAATAAGTATGTGTTTGTTTGCTGCCAGATTATCCATCCACTTAATGCAGCTCTGCAATTTCTCACTTTGCTCTAACAGTGTGTTGATAGCAAGAATTTATAATTCTCCATCTCACTCCTCAGCATGTGTGACCCACGTCTCTTGTAATGGCCGCTTCGGAGTGTTGTGGTAGATGGAGGGGCTTTGACATCTGGTGGAATTTCCTCTGAACACCTCGAGAGAAACTCATGTAGACATTTCTGTTGGGGCATCCCAGCAGGTACCTGTCAGCCTTGGGAGCCTCACGCTCTTTTGAGCTGGAAAAATGCCAGTAGAACACATAATGCCAAGAAAATAGTCTCGCTTTGGGTAGCTGTGGAAAAAGGACAGGCTGTAAGATGGAGTAGTTCTTACAATTCTCTGGAAAGGCAAGGGATGATTTTCCCAGCACTAGTTCTCTGGACTAAAGCCCAGGCTTCCTATGGACATGCCATAGCAAGAATTCCTGGCAGTGTAGCGGGATCTCCAATTATGCCAGCATACACTTACAGACATCTATGAATAGAAAGGACATTGACATAGGGCATTGACAAAGTCATGAATATTTTTAGATAACATTTAGTGTATACATTTTCTCACTGGAAAAGGAGTCTCTATTTACCATAGGCTTCCTTAGACTACTAGGAAAAACATGTTAACAACAAATGCCAAACAAAGATCAAAGAGCTAACCTATTGGTGACTTGTTTCCATTCAAATCAAAGAAGGTAGATTCTTGGTTTATCAAATTGAGAGGCATATTATTTTAATTATATTAATAAACTAGTATGTTAAATATATTAATCTGAAAGTTATTGGAAATATTTAATTTCAAAGACATCAAGAAAATATTGAATTGTTCCAATAATGTTATCCCTTCAGGTAGTGTAAAAGTTTTTGTGCTTTTTGTTTTTGCTTTTTAATTCTTTAGGTATTTCTTTTAAGATTTTATTTATTTATTCATGACAGACATAGAAAGAGAGGCAGAGACACAGGCAGAGGGAGAGGGAGAGAAGCAGGCTCCATGCAGGGAGCCCGATACGGGACTCGATCCCGGGTCTCCAGGATCACACCCCGGGCCAAAGGCAGTGCCAAACCGCTGGGCCACTGTGGCTGCCCCAATTCTTTAGGTATGCACAGGCTAATATTAGTTAAGGTATGGGAGAGTTCTCAGTGTATATACTCCTCTTTATTTAAAAATAAATATGAGCATGTAAGAATTTAAATTTGGGGTGTTGAAGGTGGTAGTTGTTGACTGAATGCATTTGGGGCTAATATGCCCAGAAAGTGAGGTTCAGGAGAGGCCTTGGCAGCAAATTAACAGTGTATTATCACTGCTGTTTGCCTTAAACATTTTTCAAAGAATCCTTCAGTTTTCCTTGAAAAATCACCACCAGTGAAAGGATTGGTTGAAGAATGGGAGAAATAAGTGCCGTCTTGGGTAATTTTAATTCTTATTGCCAAAGACTATTCCATTGTATTGGATTTGAAGCCTTACTTTCCAATTTTTCTTGATAATACCCGGTATTCCTGGAAAGGTAAATAAGACAACTAAGGTATGACTGAGCTTGACTTTGAATTCCAAGGTAGAAATCCTACTCTAGGACAAGTCTGAGGTGAAGATTGTGGAGAAGCTAATTAGCATCTGAGTTGCCCTTTCTCAACTCTCTAAATAATAGATAACTCTGAAAATAAATAAAGAATAGCTCCACTAAGTTGAGTGAATAGCTCCACAAAATACTTCACGATCCAGGTGTTTTGTGCTGACTTGGGTCTGCTCTTTTCCAGTAGGGATATATATAAGAGGAGCCATGAAGAAGTTAGGAATTGTGTTCTTATGAAAGACTCCTAACTCTGGGAAATGAACTAGGGGTGGTGGAAGGGGAGGAGGGTGGGGAGTGGGGGTGACTGGGTGACCGGCACTGAGGTGGGCACTTGACGGGATGAGCACTGGGTGTTATTCTATATGTTGGCAAATTGAACACCAATAAAAAATAAATTTATAAAAAAAAGGAATTGTGTTCTTCATATAACAGATTCCTCCACTATTTCTATAAATACTATAGTATTATAGAAATTTCATTTTTCTCACCAAACTAAAAGCTGGGAGGTAGGTAGTTACTGGCTCAAGGATTCTAGAGTCTAGGTTGTGCACATTTCTTGCCCTTTTCATTGTGGTCTCATGGTTAGGAGATAGCTGCTCCATCTCTAACATCACATCCATATTCCAGGCAGAAAGAATGGGAGGAAAAAAAGTAAAAAAAAAAAAAAAAAAAAAAAAAGTAAAAGAATTCATGAATTAGCATGAGTTTACTCCCTTTTTGAGAAACTCCTCAATCTACCTATATCTCATTGGCCAGAATTGTGTTGCAGGACATTTTCTGCCTGCCAGAGAAGCTGGTTGTTGTTTTCTGGATGAGAACATTACTATTCCTCACTCGCCAAATTGACATTCTCTTAGAAAGGAAAATGGAAATGGTAGGAAATTAGTCTGTCATAAAAATCCTATCATTAATGTTATGTCAAATAATTCTCAAATCTATTCATATTTCTTTATTCCCCTGTTACTATATTTAGTAAATTAGAGAAAAGAAGATATCAGTTAATTTGATTGATCAGGGAGTATATCATGAGGATGTGGGACTGGAAGATGAGTTTTGAAGGTTAGTTATCCTTTGGAGAAGAAAGTGGGGTAGGAGTTCTAAGCAAGAAGAAAAGAGGGAATTAAAGCCCCAGAATGGAAATGATCATCACACATACGAGTATGATTCTGGTTATGGGCAAAGAGACAATTAGGAGATCAGAGTCGCATGAGCTGAGATGTTTAGAAAAATCTTAGAGGTATTTCTTTAAAAAGTAGAATGGATGGAGAGAACTGTGTCAGATACTCAGATCTGACTTTTATATAGCATTATGGAGAAGCATGAAGGAATCCAAATTATACTCTAAGAGAAGCTCTAATTCTTAATATCTGAAAAAGAAAGAAGGGGGATCCCTGGGTGGCTCAGCGGTTTAGCGCCTGTCTTTGGCCCAGGATGCGATCCTTGAGTCCCAGGATCAAGTCCTGCATCGGGCTCCCGGCATGGAGCCTGCTTCTGCCTCCTCCTGTGTCTCTGCCTCTCTCTCTCTGTCTCTATGTCTATCATAAATAAATAAATAAATAAATAAATAAATAAATAAATAAATTAAATAAATCTTTAAAAAAAAAAAAAGGAAACTCATCACTCAATGAAGCCTCCATCGACAGCTACTTAATAGGCATTTCCCATTTCTATACTCATTATCTTTCAGGCTGTTTTGAATTTTCTAAGTTTTTAGGGTAATGTATATTTCATTTCCTAGAACATAGGAAGAAAAAAGACATGTGTCTTTTTCATGTGTCTGTCTATGTCTCATAGACCACCTGAGTCAGAGGAAGCTCATTCACAGTAGACGATGTGAACCAAATAAATTTTCTCTTGAGTACATGAGGGTTTCTGAGAGTCTTCATAGTTTTACTCTCAGTAACAGAACTACCTACCTGGAAATAAGGTCACTGACCAGGAGATCCAAGAGAGAGAGGAGGATATAAATCCAAGCAGAGGAAGCCGTTGAGCATGGAGAAAAAGTGCAAAGAGAAGCAAATAGGAAGGTTTATGCTGAAGACATCAAAGTTTCCATTTCTTAGAGGTTTGGCTTGACTTTACTTTTCCTGCAGTGAAAATCTAGTGTCCCTTCATTAAGTTTTCTTAGTTTCTTAGAGCATGGGTTTCTCTTTCTTGCTATCAGTTATACTTGACAATGACAGAAATATATTTAAATGATATTTCTCTATATGCCTATTAGAGGGATGAGATTACATTAAAAAGAAGAGGTACTATTGATTTATTATATCTTTTTAAGTGGCAGTTTAAAATCAGTGCAACCACATTCCTCCAATCATCTTATTCTTGCATGGTAAGCAAGATTCCTGTTTAAAAATTGCAGGATTATTCCTGTTTAAAAATTGCAGGATTGGTAGTGAAGTCTTTTTATTTTATTTATTTTTTTAAAAAAGATTTTATTTATTCATGAGAGACACACAGAGAGAGAGAGAGAGAGAGAGGGGCAGAGACACAGGCAGAGGGAGAAGCAGGCTCCATGCAGGGAGCCCGACGTGGGACTCGATCCTGGGACTCCAGGATCACACACTGGGCCGAAGGCAGGTGCTAAACCGCTGAGCCACCCAGGCTGGCCCAGTGAAGTCTTTTTAAAAAAGAAGTCTGTGTCATCTCTGAAGTTCATGCAGATTGTCTTAATGTACTATTATTTACATATTAGTCCAATTAATTATCACAATTCATCCAATCTTGGAAGCTCTAATAACATAGGATAGGGAGGGTATAAGTGGATTTTCCACATTTTTGGGGGGAAAGTTAGAATGTTCTATAGGGACCAATCAGAAGTACATTTAGTAAAAGAACACAAAACCATGGTTATGGGCTACCTTCTCTATTGTTCTGAGACTTTTGGTCTTACTGCAGTAATCACAATCATCTCCTTGGGCTGTTGGATGAGAATTGTGTCATGCGCCAAACTTGACCTTGAGTAGTTCATCAGCATGAATCCAGGGATGCTGCAAAGCAAGCACTAATTACAAGAGAAGGTGTTGCTCTCACTGCTCAGTTTAAGCAGCTGAGAGGAAGAATGAAGGTCAAAAGAACTGCCATCATCAGGGTCATATAACTTGGTTTGATGTGATGTAGCTTTGCTTTAGGGAGGTCCTCTCTGTAATAGCAATACAAACATTTGGATGAAAAGAGGCTTTTTCAATTCTTATTAATTTGTGGAGTCCTCCACTGGACGATTTGAATATTGTCTGTGGTAACCTATAGGTTACCTATAGGTTATAGGTCTGAGTCATAGCTCCTTGGAAGGGTGAGGTTTTAAGAAGGAGGGTGAGTGGATGGAAGCCTCCAGTTTTCTGCCCCTGAACACATTAGTGGAGATTATTTTGGGGGGAGAAAAAATGAGAGAAAAGAAATGAGGCAGGATAATGAAAAGACCCAGTACTGCCCTTGCATTGGACAAAGAGCATCTGGAGGCCACAACTCAAGGGGATGGGAAATATGTGAGGGTTGAGATGTATTGAGGAGATGAGAATTTAAGGGACAAGATGAAATTCTTCTTTCTCACAAAATCCTTTTATCCTCAATCCCTCCCCTGACCCCCACCCCCGCCACTGTGTTCTGTTTGTTTTCCTAAAGAGAGATGAAGAATCGTTGTGTATTGAGCACTTGCTACAGCCCAGGCTTTGCTTTAGGCTCTTCCGTGTCCAACTTCTAGCCAGTCCATCAACAATCTTGGGAAAACTTAGATGACTCCACACAGCAAGGTTGTCTGTGGTGATCTAACTAGTATAAACTATCGATCATTGGTAAAAAGTAGCCCCTGTGATTGTTGAATCAGAAAATTAATATTCCCCTAGAAGGACTTAGAAATAACAAGTAGAAAAGTTGTTAGGGGCATCCGGGTGACTCAGTCGGTTAAGCATCTGCCTTTGGCTCAGGTCATGGTCTCCAGCCCTACATTGTCAAGCTCCCTGCTCTGTGGGGAGTCTGCCTCCCTCTCTTCCTCTGCCCTTCCCCCAGCTCCTCTCTCTCTCTCTCTCTCTCTCTCTCATGTGTGTGTGTGTCTCTTCTCTCTCTCATGCTCAAATAAATAAAATCTTAAAAATAAGTTATTTTCTGTGGCTGGGCATATTTATTTTTGATAGTTCATACTGAATTTATTTTTTGGTTTTTCCAAATAATTTTTTCAAAAGAGAGAGAATGAATTTCTGAAAACCTGATTCCTTGAAATTTTTTTTCACTAGTGAACACTAACAAGCATCAAATTTGGTGGCTTTATAAGAATCATCAATTGTATATTATAAGTGCTTCTCGGGTTGTAACTCTAGCATTTTATACATGAATCTGATCTATCTTCTGCCTCCTAGGGGGCTGAGGTGCTGATAGTTAGTTTTATGCTATAGGAGTTCTAACTTTGCATCAAACTATACGTGCGGTGTTCCTCTGCATGCAGTACAAGTGGGTTATTTGTAGGAGTTAGCAATTCTTCCCTTTGCTGGAAGAAGAGGGGATGGTCATCTTCTCTTGGGAGGGGTCAGCTTTCACCTGTAGTCTATATTATTATAATCTTTTCTTTAAAGATAACTGATATATTGAGTACCCATTTGTATTACAGTGTGCTTGTAGAACTTGAAAGAACTTTACTAGAGAGTTTTAGGATTTTTATTAAAATTAAAATTTATTATGCATAGATTATTGTGTGATGATTATCTCTCTTAGAAGTAATACATGAAAGAGAGTATTACCTAAGTTAGCTCTTTACTTAGTTTCATTTGTGGTTTTTATTTTATTTTGTTGAGTGTTCTGAAAGAGACCTTAAAAAATTAATGTGATTGTTGAAAGAATTAATTAAGCACCCAAGAAAATCTATTTTTATATTAGAGAACAGATACTCTAGTTATGTATTTTACATTCAGAGAAATTTATGAATGATAAGGTTAGGCATGTTTAAATTTCTTTTTAATAGGAAAATAGGTTTGATTTTCCTTGCGAAGACTTAAAATTTTTTATGCATAAAATTATGTAACAATATGGTTTGATACTTTAAGAAATCATATGTTATTTGGAAAGTGGACAAATAGGTAAATAACATTATCTCTCTAACAAAAACACTTAACATAATCTCAAACCAATTAATTTGTAATTCAAAGAAAAATCTGCTATGGTATTAATTTACGATAGATAAAATTTAACATGAGTTACTTTACTTCATTGGAGTGTTAATTTTTCTCTAGTGGTGAGTTATTAGTAGAGATAATCCAAATGGTGAATGATTAATAGGAAATTTATGGAATTTATGCCAATAATATCTTAGAAATTCATAAATGTATATTTCTTGATGAGAAAATTAACACACTTTGGTGAGACTTTATTCACGTTTTGTGTAGTAGTACCTTATAATATCATTTGTTATAGCAGAGGTTTTCAGTTCTCCAAATGAACACAAACCAATGGCAGTTAGGGCTTGCAATTAGTCTTTCTCCCCTTCAAACTGGTACCAACTAAATTTATTTACATTTGAGAATCAGACATGTACAGGACAGAATGTTCCTGTTTGATATTTTATGCTTTCTCATTTTCATGCACTGCTAAGATATTTTCTTGTGCTCTTTGGCAAAGGGAGAAGTTAGCATAGCACAACTATTTTTTTTTTCCTGACCTCATTTTGTTCTTTTAAAAACTCAGTCTTATGCAGCACCAAAGTGGCAAAAATAGAAGGATCTTAATTCACATTTATAGGGTGTGTAGCAGGTCTAAAAAACATCCCTGAGCACCCAAGTCAGAAGGTGCAGGTCATTGAGGGAAATTGAGCAGGGGAGTCAAGCTTCTAGGATGTACTATTGATTGTAGCTGAGCATTATGGCTAGAAACTTTTAATAGAAACAGCATCATAACTGGTCTTCTTTTATCCCCTCAATCTCGTGTACTCCTTACAGAGCTCATTCTGATTATACAAAGGATCCACAAGTAGAACAAAGATGGCTACTTTTTTTTTTTGGTACTATAATTAAAAAAAAGATATGGAACAATTTTATTGTCTTATTAACTATAATTTAACTCTAAGAATTTCTCTGAAAGGGGATCCCTGGGTAGCGCAGCAGTTTGGCGCCTGCCTTTGGCCCAGGGCGCGATCCTGGAGACCCGGGATCGAATCCCACGTTGGGCTCCCAGTGCATGGAGCCTGCTTCTCCCTCTGCCTATGTCTCTGCCTCTCTCTCTCTCTCTCTCTCTCTCTCTCTCTCTCTCTGTGACTATCATAAATAAATAAAAAATTAAAAAAAAAGAATTTCTCTGAAAATGTTTATTTCCTTATAATTTCTACTGCAATAGGCATTTTATCTAGCAATAAATTTTATTTTTGCCGGGAGTCAATTCAGTGTTGTATAATATCATAAGCTGTCAGTTTATTGTTTATTTTTAATGTAAGTGCTTTTCACTTGCTGGTGCCACAATTCAGTGAACATTTGTGCAGCATTTATATGCTAAGAGCTATGTAGAATTTTTTTAAAAAGGGGGAGATTGTAAATTAGGGGAAATGCCTATATTTGGTGACTGTATTATGGAAAAGTATGGGTAAAATGGGTAAGAGAGGTAAACAAAATAGACTAGTTAAAGAAATACAGTATTAATTTTGACTGAGGTTTTGGAGTAGGAGTGACATTAAAAGGAGCTTCCCAAGGGAATGGTTGTTTAAACAGGACCTTGAAAGATAAATAGGATAGGGTGGGAATGTTCCAGGTATGGGTTGGTGTGAAGTTGCCTAACATGAATTAAGGTGTAGCTATTGGTGAATCTCAGGTATATTCAGAAACATCAAATAATCCATATTTTGGTAAATTGATGCCAGACTATGCAAAGGGTTGAAGGCTGTGCTGAGGAATCTGGACTTTATTTTGTGAATATTGGGGATTCTCTGAAGGCTTTTGAATAGAGAAATAACCTATAAAGACAGTAACTGATGACAATAGGAAAGATATAGGTGAGAACGAGAGAGGAGGAAGGAAGAGGGGCCCAGTCACGCAGAGATATTTCTTGGAAGGCTACAGGTAGTTCAGAGAGAAACAGTGGATTAAAATGAGAAGTTCATGATAATAATGGGTATCTGAGTAACATAGCTGGGGTTTGATGGCTGATTGGACATCAAAGAGAAGGAGTAAAGAGGAAAAGAGAGGAGTTGAACATTTTCTTCTTAGCATTTTGACTTTGTCCCTGGAATGGTGATGCTCTTAGCTAAAGGTAGGAATTTTGGAAGACAGCAGGTGAATAAAAAATTCCAGCTCGATCCTATTGTACATGGGAATTAGTGGTATGTCCTGTGGAGCAGTCATGCATTGTGATAAAAGTTACATTGATAAAGGTCTAGATATGTTAAATGTCTTCCTAACATTGGAGAAAACATATATAAAGGGAACAATTATAGCAAAATGAAGACAAAAAGATGACGGAGAACAGGGTCATGAAAACAAAGAAGGAACAGTTCACAATGACACATGCTATTAATTGGAAAAGTGGATTGAAACTTGAGAACTCATTGACTTTTCTGAATAATATATCATCAGTGCCTTATAAAAAAGTAATTTTAAGATAAGCCAAAACAGACAATAAGTGCTTTTTAGATTTATTTACTTACTTAGGAAAGTTTCAAGATGGAAAGATTTAGTACCTACTCCACGTATCTTTCTGTGGTTCTTTTCACCCCGACATCCGTTATAGATGCATGGGTTTAGGCTGAAGTTCCAGTTCCTCTACTTGTATACTCCTGTTCATATTGTTTAAATTCTCAAAGCCTAAGTTTCTTTATCTGCTTAGTGGAAATAACGTAATGTCTACCTCAGAGAATATTGGGAATGACTAATGCATGTGAAAGCATTTTATGAATTGTTAAGTGAGTCCTATACAAATGTTGCTGTTACAGTGTCTGTATTGACTTTTACTGAAGTGGTGGATACAGAATGAACAACTATTAATCTTTTTCTTGTTACTGTTTCAAGGAGTGATTCTTCTTTTTCCTACTTTTGGATGTGTTAGAAAGCGATTCCATGTCTTACATGAGGTTGTGTTTCTGGTCTCAGCCATCTCCCCAGGTTTTCTAATCATTAAATTCTGTTCTTTCTCTTCCTTTACTTTCATTCTTATTTTTCTCTTTCACCTTCTCTTTTCCTCTTCAATCAGATTTTTATTAATCGGTAAATTTTTAGAGATTTTATTTATTCATGAGAGAACAGAGAGAGAGAGAGGCAGAGACATAGGCAGGGGGAGAAGTAGACTCCATGTGGGGAGCCCCATGTGGGACTCCATCCCCGGACCAGGGAGCACTCCCTGAGCCGAAAGCAGGTGCTCAACTGCTAAGCCACTATAGGTGTCCCTATATTTGTTGAGCATCTGCTAAATGCTAGGAATTCTTTTGGGAATCTGAGCATATAGCTAGTCTGCAGTCTTTGTATTTATGTTTGTTTACCAGGTAGTCTTAGGAGACTCTGCATTTACCCCTCTCAATTACTCTCTCTCACTCTAACGAAGCTTGTTATTCATATTGTAGACCTCAGTATACTTCACGTTGACTATTCCTGATCCACTTCATTTTGTCTAAACTCTGGTTAATTAGAATTAGCAGAGATATTTAGCATTCTGAAGAATGTGCAGAAACTTTTTAATGTCACCTCTACAGTGATGTTCATAGGTAAGGATACACACAACTCCCTATTTGTGTTTGTCAGAGATTGAGGGGAGGAGAAAACTTTCAAAATACGTATTTCAGCCTGGAAGTTGTCAAACTTTTATCTCTCGCCCTTACTCCAGAAGCAGTCTCCTCTACCCACCCTCATTGCCCTGTATTGAGGAATGTTTCTGATGGAAATTGGCCAAATTCTTCAGTGTTTTAGAATTAGTCAAAGAAAAAAGGCTGAGACTGATTCGTCTATTGGATAGAGATAAAATGATGTGTATATGTAATTTGATGTATGTAATGAACAGATTCCTGAAATCACAATGAATTGACATTTAATATATTAAATAAATTGTAAATGTAGATACAATTCAAGCTCTCTGACCTCATGCAAAACCCTTCAAGTGTCTTTTTAAAAATAATCTGTAAAATGAAGGATATAAATGTCCTTTTATCTCTGTAATTCTATGATACCTGGTACTTAGGGATTCTTCTGATGTTTTTTTCATATAATAGCTTTATTGAGATATAATTCACATATCATACAATTCATTTTAAGTGTAGAATTCAGTGGTTTTAATATACTGATAGCAGTGGTTTTAATATACTGACAGAATTGTCAAACAATCATAATTTGGGAACATTTTTATCATCCCCCAAAGAAATCCCATACCCATTATCGCTCATTCTCCATTTCATTCCAACCTCCTGACCCCTAGGCAACCACTAATCTACATTCTGTTAGTATAGATTTTCCTATTCTGAACTTTCCTATAAATGGAATTATACAATATGTTGTCTTTTGTGTCTTGCATCTCTCATTTAGCATAATGTTTTCAAGATTTATCCATGTTGTAGCATATATCAGTATTAATTTTTATTGCCAAATAACACTCCATTGTACAGGTATATCACATTTTATTTATCCATTCACTAATTGATGAGCATTTGGATTGCTTCACTATTTGGCTATTATGAATAATGTTGCTCTGAACATTTGTGTTCACTTGTACACATGTTTTCATTCTCTAGGGTGTATAACTAGGGGTAGAATTTCTGAGTCATATGGTATCTCCATATGTAAACTTAAAATTCCCAGTTTCCCAAAATGATGCATCACTTGACATTCCTACCAGGAGTATATGAAGATTCTACTTTCTCCATATCATCACCAATATTTGTTATTATCTGTCTTCTTGATTATAACTATCTTGGTTTGAAATAGCATCTCGTGGTTTTGATTCGCATTTCTCTCATGGATAACGGTACTGTGCATCTTTTCCTGTGCTGACTGACCACTTGTATTTCTTTCTTTTTATTTCTTTTTAAAATATTTTATTTCTAAGTAATCTTTCCACCCAGGCTTACACTTACAACCCTGAGGTAGAGCTGCATGCTCTGCTGACTGAGCCAGCCAGATGCCCCTTGTATATCTTCTTAGAGAAATGTCTATTCAGATCCTTTGCCTATTTTTACTTGGCTCATTATCTTTCTATTATTTGGTTTTTATTATTGAGTTATAAAGTTTTTTTTAATATATCTTAGGAACAAGTTCCTTACCGAACAAGATCTATAAATATCTTGTCTTGTTCTGTGGGTTATCTTTTCACTTTCTTGATGGGATCTTTTGAAAGTCAACAAAAGATTTTAAGTTTGATGAAGTACCTTATTTTTCTTCTGTTGCTTGTACTTTTGATGTCCTATCTAAGAAACCTAAGAAATCTAAGGTCATGATGATCTATACCTGGGCTTTCTTCAAAGAGTTTTATAGTTCTAGCTCTTACCTTTAGGTATGTGATCCATTTTGAATTAATTTTGTTATATAATGTGAGGTAGAGGTACAATTGTATCCTTTTGTCTATAGGTATCTGGTTGCTCCTGCATCATTTGTTAAGCAGACTATTTTTCCCTCTGTTGAAAATTAAATGTGAGGGTTTATCTCTAGACTCTCAGTTCTGTTGCATTTCATCATATTGCTAAGAGTACTCTTTTTCTCTCTTCTATGGACTGAATTTTCTCAAATTCTCTAAGACCAGCTTTAATGTCTCCATTCCATAAAGCTAATCTCCTTTTTTTTCTTCTGGCCTGTAGGGTTATAAGTCATAAAGAAATGGAAGGAATTGACTTAAGAGTCCCTTTTTAAAAGACAGTCTTCAATTTGGAAAATATCCAATTTTGAATTCAAGGCTTGAAGATCACAGAGCCCTCACAGATAATTCCATTTAACCTGTCATGTGATTTTCAGGTGCAAAACTCAGTGAATTTGCATAAGCAGAAACTCATTGGCATAGGACAAATTGATGTACATCTGATGCATATCTGTACTTAGTAATCAATGCATTTGCAAAAATCTAATAAAAATGTGTCCTGAACATACAAGATCTAAAATGATAAATATATTAAATATCCTTCAGTAGAAAAGAGATTGAGTTATCTGATCCAGTGAAATTAATTTTTAGTAAGATGGCGTATTAATTGAAAGCTTAAGATTAATGATTTTTACTTGCCTGTATATTAAGTCACAATTCACTTCTGCCACTTTTCTTCTCAAATAATCAAAGTATTGAATTTTTCCTTCACTTGGGCAAGTTAGCTTTTAACATTGTTTACTGGTGTTCTTTAACTCACTCATTCGCTTATGCAGCAATTCATTTATTAAATTAATTTTTAAAGTGTGCCTTTATACTAATTTCTACAGGAGATGTAAATAAAAACAAATCCTTATTCTGCAGAAATTTATAATTTATTAGAGAAATTAAAATAACATAATATGGACTTCCAGTTCAATAGTACATGTGTCAGCTTCCCTTTGCCCCAACATACACACATAACACAGACACACAAATATGCACAAGTCAGCACAAAGAAGAGACAAGCTGGGAAAACAGATACAAGATAGAATAAATTTAAGTTTGTTTCCTTATGCCAACTGGTAGATTCTGTGATTCATATGGACACAAAATATTAGTGTATGCTTGAAAAACCATCAAAATGAAAGATGAATTAGTAGAAATGATTCCAGACCAAAAAAGATAAGTTACAGAATAGAAAATAAGAAAATTCGATTAATATCTTCTAATGTTTTTTGTATCCATTAAGTAAAGCAAATGTGATATTATAAAATTAAGAAAATAACCTGGAAATTTAAATATATAGAAATAAATTACAATAAAATTTGAATTGAGTAAATCACAAGTTGCTTATAGTTAAAAATGAAGTAAGATCTGAAAGATAAAGCCAAGGAAACTATATAAATTTCCTAAGAATAAATTACTACAAAGTCAATGCTAAAACTACAGCATTTTGTTCCTTCACAGTTTTGGAAACCAGGAGTGAAGTCTAGGTACCAGCAGGATTGGTTCTTTCTGGAGGCTTCCATGTGTCTCTGCTAGCTTCTGGTGGATGCTGGCAATTCTTGGTGTGCCATGGCTTGTAGATCCATCATACCAACCTCTGCCTCTGTATTAACATGTCCTCCCCCTATGTGCCTGTATATGTGTTTCTCTTTTCTAAGGATTTGCCGTTGAATTCAGGGTCCGTACTAATCCAGATTAGCCTCATATTTCCCTTAATTACATCTTGAAAGACCTTTTTCAAAATAAGGTTATATTCTGAGGTTCCAGGTGAACTTATCTTCTCATCTACTACAGAAACATATGACAGAAATGGAAAATATGAGATCAGAAGTCTTTAAGGAACAAAAGAATAAATCCAGTCGAAATTACCATCCAAAATATTTAACCCATGGTGTGGCATAGCCATAAATTGATCAAAATGGAAGCTCTCCAGTCAGAATTTTTTAAGATTTTATTTATTCATGAGAGACACACAGAGAGAAGCAGAGACAAGAGGAAATAATTAAAGAACTAGCAGAAGAAAATATCTTGAGACTTAAGAAAGGTTAATTCTAAATTTTGAAGGAGTTCAGTAAAGGTCAACCAAGATAAATGGAAAAGAAAAACAAAACACCTAGGAAAAATTAATTTGGAATTAATTTTGAATTTTCTAAGAGAAATTCCCCAACTCTGAGAATAAGGGAAAATCTGAAAATCTTCCAGTGAAAATAAGTGGTTTACCTACCAAGGAATATTAGAAATATGAATCAGATTTTTCATCCTAATATAGGATGATAGAACTCAAAATAGCAGTATTTTCCATTAACGATCAGAAAAGTTAGGGAACAACAAAGTAATAACAATAAGAAAGAAACTTCCTATTCACAATTTCTGGAAAAGGAAACTAGTAGCTGGTGGAGAGGAAGACTTTTCATTTTATGCTGTTTCATATTTTGTTGTTGTTGTTATTGTCATTAAGAGCAGTTTTAGGTTTACAGCAAAATTGAGAGGAAAGTACAGAGATTTCCAGTATACTTCCTACCCCATCTATATAGAGCTTCTCACTCTCCACTTCTCAAAATCTAAAACTCAGGACACCTGAGTGGCTCAGTAGTTGAGTGTCTGCCTTTGGTCCCTGGATCGAAGCCTACTTTGGGCTCCCCACAAGGAGCCTGCTTCTCCCTCTGCCTATGTCTTTGCCTCTCTCTCTGTCTCAGGAATAAATAAATAAAATATTTTAAAAAAAAACTAAAAATAAAAAAATTGCAGGCTAGTTAACTTTAATACGTTGGTTAAAAATGAAATGGAATACATTAATTTATGACAAGTTGAAGCTACATTTTATTTTTTTGTGTAAAATTGTTAAAACATCCTGTTTTCTTTTTAACTATACAAGTAATGTATAAATTCATTATTTTTGTAGAAATAAGTAAATGGGACAGCTAAAGGTTCCTTTGAATTCTTCCCTAGTCCCAATCTCTGTGCGTGACAGCTAAAGGTTCCTTTGAATTCTTCCCTAGTCCCAATCTCTGTGCGTGACATATGCATATATATGTATTATGTATATGTAATATACATAGTGACAGAGAGATCTCTACATAAGTGCATTTGTGGCTGCATGTGAGTGTGTGATATTTCTACATAATTGATGTCTTACTACACATATTGCACAACTTGGTTCTTTTCATTAATATGTGTTAGAGATCTTGGTATATTAGTCCTTAAAGATTTACCTCATTGTTTTTAACTGCTGCACCAGATCCCTATTTAACTACTGTCTGATGGACAATCATTTATTTTGCTTCCAGCTTTTGCTCTTACACCTGTAGTCTGCGTTGAACCTTTTGAGGCATGTTTCATTGTGCTCACTGATGTGGAGATTTCTGTAGGGTGTAGAGTATAACAGAGATTGCTCTATTATAGGTTCTACACCTTTTATGTTTTAGTAGACTTTTCTAAATTGCTAAATTAATTTGCTTGTGCAGATCTAATCATTGATATTACAAAGTATTAAATCTTAAAAGTGGACCTTGTGAAAAACAACTCCTTCCTGCTCAGTAGCAAACTATAACCCTGTAGATAAGGGGGAAGAAAGAAAAGCAATACATTGGAAATGAAGCTTTGGATTGGAATTACATAGTTTTATCACGTAGTGAACATGGTGAAACTGTTCTGAAATATACATTGATCAGCTATTCAATTAGCTGTGGTGCCAAAACCCAAAACCGGTAATCAATAAATTAATCAACCAGAGGGGTGTTTTGGGAAGTTCCTCTGGTTTGATACTCTAAGGTTTTTAAAAAAGTGAATTGAATAAAAAGAAGACTTAATAAAACTGAGCATAATTTGAGAATAATGGGGGGGGGGGGTCTTGGGCTGTTTTTAAAAAGTTCCCACTCAAAAAAAAAAAAAAGTTCCCACTCAAACTAGGATCTTCCTCATTGGTGGTACTATCCAATGATGCATTCCAGGGATGAATGAATTTAGTCAGCTGATAATTGACTCTCCTGGCTGCATACTTCCACCCCTAGGTCTCCATAGCCCTTTTTGTTCAAGACACCTATGCTCCAGTTTCCTTATCTGTAAATTGGGGCTATCTATCTTAAAGGCTCCTTGAAGAGGAATTATTTTAATATTTTTATTCTTAGCACAGTATAAATGGTGAAATGATAACTGCTATTATTATGATTATTGTTGTTGAAATATGGTTAGAAGAAACATGTGAGAAAAACTCTTATGACTAAATAAAAGAAGGGTAATTTACATTTACCCAAACATTTAGCCCAAATTTCCCAGTGTTTTTTATTTTCTGATATAGGGACTAGATGTGAGTTACTTCTGTTTTCGTCTCATATAAGCTGTATCTCTCTACCTCTATTCAGCACAGACTCGGAGAGCACAATATAAAATATGGTCAAGGGGTGCCTGGGCGGCTCAGTTGGTTACATGTCTGCCTTCATCTCAGTTCCTGATCTCAGGGTCCTGAGATCGAGCCCCAAGTCAGGCTCCCTGCTTAGTGGAGAGACTGCTTCTCTCTCTCCCTCTGCCCCTCTCTCTGCTTGTGTTCTTTCTCTCTCAAAGAAATAAATACAAATCTTTAAAATATGGTCAGGTTACCAAGATATCTTGGTTTAATGTTTATCAGTTTAATGTTTATGTTTAATCAGTCCCTATTAAAATTTGATAGAGGGCACAGCACTTACTCTTAAGAGTGATGAAAATACCTGAGGAGTGAGCCAGCACACTGAGCTCAACCTCTCTGGCCCAATGCAGATTTCAAAAAGATGAGGGATCACATATAAAGGAAAGAACTGAACGTTTTCAGAATATGGTCTCATGGCTGGCATTCTCATCTTCCCACATCCTTTAATCTCCCTTTGGGTACTCACTCATATATCCCTCTAACTTTTATATGCATAAAATAACTTTTATATGTATGAGCCATACTGCTACCATTGAAATCTGGGTCTAGGAATTATTATTTACTTCTGAGTGTCATCGTTTTATGCCCACTCTTCCCTGTGTCAGTTATTTCAGAAAGCCCCAGTGCTCTAGTAACTGCACATTTGGATTCAAACCTGTACTCTGTATAGTGTCTGCCTGTCAAATTGGTACTTACTATATTGTCTGCTCCTGAACCCCTTTTTCCTCTTCTTTTCTGATTGTATGTGCATCCTTTAATTCTCTCTTTCCTTTTGGAAAAATACAGGTCACTAGTAGGGAGGGTCTTTCTATGATCATGCTGACCTGGGAGCTCCATTTCCTTTGCTCCCCACCATTGCTGAACATCTACTTTTTATTTTCTTTTGTCTTCAGTCACAGTAGTTTCTCTTTCTCTCTCTTCTATTAGAAATAGATATGAAATATTATTTCATTCTTTTTTTAAGAGGGAATTTTTATTGGGCACCTGAGTGGCTCAGTCAGTTAAATGTCTGACTCTTGACCTCAGGTTAGGTCTTGATGTCAGGGTCATGAGTTCAAGTCTTGTGTCAGCTCCACGGTGGAGGGGGGAGGTGTGGAGGGCATGGAGCTTACTTAAAAAAAATAATAATAATGGTTTTTATTTCCGAATCTCCCCTGAGCTTCCATGGGTGGTGGTAAATGGAAGGTAGATAGTGTATATTGAAATTGTCTCCTCCAGCCAGCTGCCAAAACTCAAGACTGTGAGGCTACAGTGTCCCAGATCTTTCCTGGAAACATCATAAGCAAGAGCTTCTCTGTCATCTGTCCTTCTGAATCCCTGGAGTGTGTTCTAGAATGTGCTATCAATAAGGATGTTCCTCCTGCACTTTGGTTGTCTGCCATCTTTTTAGTCTCCGGATTCAAGGTCTTTTAGGCTTGGCTAGACTCCACTTTGTACTTCTGCTCTTGCCAAATTAACCAATCTGCCTTTCTATTTTGAACCTTCTCTGAAAGATATCCAGCAGTTTCTTATTGCCAAGGTCTCTGTCCCCAGTTTTAAAACCTTACAACCTGTGTTTTCCCTTGTATGCCTCTGGCCTCATTTGATCAATGGCCATCCCTGTGTCCAGGATCCCATTTCTGTGGGTGCTAGTCTCCATGTTTTGAAGGTTCCTCTCCATGCCATCCACTTTCTGCCCTGGTTCCCAGCCCAAATGTAGAATGGGCTATTTTGGTTACTTTTTCTCCCTTGATGGGTTCAGGTCTAGATGTGACCATGGACATGGGTTGTTTTTTGTTTTCATGTGGGTGTCATAGAGTCATTATTGTCTCCATGATATTAGTTGAAAGTTAACATGTTGGATCAAGTAGAGGATTTTTGAAAACAGATCCTAAGAAGGAAACTTCTAATGATTGAAAGTAAATGAGGTGAATATTTTCAGGAGGTGTCTTTCTTTTCTTTTTCTTAAATCATGCCTCTGGATACCATTTGATCATAAGATAAGCTCTGCCCTTCATTTTCCTTCACAGTTTCAAGTTCCTCTTCATAGTAACAGACAAATTCTCATGGCAGAAGAGTGAGGTTAGGGGCAAATTTAGGGAGCCAGACTACCTGGATTTGAGTCTCATCCTGGCCACCTTTTAAGTGTGTGATCTTGACCAATGTTTCTTAATCTCCATTCCATAGTTTCCATTACATGGACATAATAATAGTGCTTCCCTCATTGGGCTCTAAAAGGATTACATTAAGTTAAAGTCTATCTTATTATCATCCTGAACCAAGAAACTAGGTGATAAATTCTGCTTACCATATTCATATGAGCTTGAACTGATGAAAGACTAAATTTTTTTTCCCTGAAGTTATGCACATTTATCATGTCTTTATTCTCTGTCTGTATTCTCCTAGATGTTTGTCCATGTTAATGTCTTTAAGTTTATCTTAGAGCACAGCGCTCCATGCAAATATTACTTAATAAAAGGTTTTCAGTGAACTTGATAAAGTGTTGGGTTTGCAAAGCTTTCAAAATATTTAAATTCTAGAGTCTTAATCAGCCTGATATAACTGCGTAACTGCGTATGTATTTGATCTCTTTGTGAACTTCATCCTCTGCTTTTTATGTAAATGTAATCTGTTCTCTCAGAATGGTGAGGCTTGAGTGAGGTCATCTATGAATGAAAATTCTTTGTAAACAGAAAAATGATATGCAAATGTAAAATATATTAATAGTAAGTAGTTTTATGGATTCAAAAAATAATGAGTCATCTTCAGGTGAAATAAGGCACTAGCGGTTAGATTCATATAGTCAAAAAAGCCTTGAAGATGATAAAATGTGTATGAGATGCTTGCCTCTAAATTGGCGATCAAGGACCACAATTACTTATTTCCTTGTTAACTGTCTTTAGCTATTTATTTATTTATTTTTCTTTAGCTATTTATTAAACTTTAATCATGCTTAACATGATCTTTTAATATATTGAAATTACTAGAGCATAATTTTGTTGCCCACTTACCTTGATTAGGGTATAACTTTGTATAGTTTTGAGGAAAAACAATGACCTTCTTCTCAGACTCAAGGTAAATCCACTTACATGACAGGTGAAATATTACATGCTTTATATTTGATAATTCTTTATTTTCTGTTTGTAGTTTCTCACCTAGCCTACCTTCACTGTCAGAAGATCTCACCAGCAAATAGCAGTTCACTCACTCAAAATATTCCTGCTGATGTGGAAAAAATAGGAAAGAAATGTCATTGGAACCATAATAGACTTTTGTAAGTCTTGGTTTCAATATTGATATAGATAGCCTTTGTGCTCTTATGTCCTCTGATATTCTTTAGTTAAAGCCTTCAGCCTTCCAGAAGGCCTGAAAATGGCAAATATGTAAGTTAAAATAATGTACTATTTTATGGAATGTGGTTTCAAATGCTTTTTCAAAACATAGAAGAATGTTTGTCAACTTTTATTAATAATTACTAAAATTAGAACTTCCTTGATTTTTTTAGCTTCCTTGATTTTAACATGTGTGTACATATATATGTACTTGCTCTGTATCCTACCAGCTCCCTAAAAGAGATTTGCAAAAGAATATGATCTATAACATAGACAAAGTAAAGCAAATGAATCTTAATAGAATTTATTCTAGAACTTGGGAAAGAAAAGGAAGTAGATTTGTTCAAGAGGCTAATACAATTATGTAATGAGTAGCTGATTTATGTGCCTTTAATCTTCATGGAAGCCAGGGGAGAACATGGAAATAGGTTGAAATATATAGTCTCAGTATCATAAAGGAAAAAAAACATGTTAAATTCTTAGTACTGTATTATGCATGTGGCTTTACATGCACGATTCACCACATGTGGAAAAGGCTTGCCAACACAAAATATGTCTCTTTTACTATTTATATGTTTAATTACTTAGGTTGACATAAAAACTTTTTTCATTCCTTGCATACACAGTTTTGGGTAACAGAGTATGGGTGATTGGGAAGATGTTGCTGTAGAGAAAAAGTGAAAATTTTGAGTATATCCAAGTTTTAGAATACTGACTGTATAATTAGGATTCTGACTTGTTGGACAGTAACTATTTCAATAATTGGGAAGTAAAGTTAAATTAAATTTCATTTCAAAGTTTGGAACTTGCCTAGGAAATGAACGTTTTATTTTTACTATAGCTACTTGGAGTTTGATTCCCAAAGCACAAATCCCTTTAAAAATCTTAGCCTAGGAAGATTTTTTTAAGCAATAGGAGGGAAAGACAATGGTTGCTCAACTGTAGTAATGTAACTTGTAACAGGGGTTGGGGTTGGTTCTGGAAGCATATATTCATTCTTCTTGGTTGTTAGTGACATACTAGTGACCATTTGAAAGAGGATAGTAGAGAAAATATTTTCAAGCAAACCAATATACTTATTTTTAACTTTCTTGAAAAAAATAAAGCAAAGGAAAGCAACTCAAAGGGACTCATAACTGAGAGCCATGGGTTGGCTGAGAAGGTGTAGGCATAGAAAATAAAAACAAATTTCTCCTCTGGGTAAAAGGATAAAGACTCCGGCAGATGGCTTCTTAGATTAATGGCCTCCTTTGCACATTCATAAGTAGAATAGAAAGTAGTGTATAGATTGGTATATATTGTTGTATTTTTGTCATCATTATTGAAACTTCTTTTTGAAACTTAGGGGCATTTAGAAGTTTTAGAAAAGTTTTATTCTGCTTACATTAAGTTTTAGTCTGAACACAGATGTTTTTAATGTGAGCCCTTTGGTACTGATATTTAAATAACATTCCCTGGTATATTTTAATGATGAGTAGATTTTATGTTTTCATTATAAAAAATAAAATGGAAAGAATAGAGAATATTTACTTAACAATTTACATTTATTTCAGTCTATTATGTACTTTGATCTTCAGAATCAAATAACTTGTAATAAAGTTTTGGAGATTAGTGAACTAGCTATGTGCTATTTAACTATTTAGTTAAAACTATTTTTTAAAAAAAGATTTTATTTATTCATTCAGAGAGAGAGAGAGAGGCAGAGACACAGGCAGAGGGAGAAGCAGGCTCCATGCAGGGAGCCCAACGTGAGACTCGATCCCAAGTCTCCAGGGCCAAACCCTGGGCTGAAGGCAGGCACCAAACTGCTGAGCCATCCAGGGATCCCCTAGTTAAAGCTATTTAAGTACAAGACTTTGTGTTTCATGCTGGTCTCATACCATAAAACCAAATATATAAGTTTATTTTCAACACTGGAATTTTTAAGATTTCCGAATTTTAGTCCCTGGAAGTTTTATTTCTTTTTGGTTTCATGTTGTCAAAACAAAAGTTAATTCTCAAACTTTATCAAGTATCCATATAGTAAATCTGTCTTTCTATCAAGTCTTTCCCCAAATATGCATCAAATAGCATGCATACAATACTTAATACATAGAATATATTTTGCATTTTAGATATGTTCATTCATTTGTTTGATCCTCCAGTCTTGTCTGCAAAATAGGGAGGTCATTATTTTTAGCTCTGTTTTTCAGTAAGGGAACTAGGAAGCAGAGAGCTGGTGTCATGTATTTCAGATTTCTTTTTTTTTTTTTAAAGATTTTATTTATTCATGGGGGGGGGGGTGGCGGTAAAGATACAGGCAGAAGGAGAAGCAGGATCCATGCAGGGAGCCCGACATGGGACTCGATCCTGGGAATCCAGGATCATGCCTTGGGCTGAAGGCAGGCGTTAAACTGCTGAGCCACCCAGGGATCCCAATATTTCAGGTTTCAATAGCTCCAGTCTTTCCTGGGTTCCATATGGAATGCCCTTAGTAGATTTCCTCCCAATTTTGAATGGGAAGAGATTAGAAAATCAGTATCTGTAGAATATAAATGTCTAAAATAAGAGGTTTAGCAGGAAAAAAAAATACAAAAAGAGCTTGGTGTATTGCTTTTTTTTTTTTTTAAGCTTCATTCATTCAGTCATTCATTCAAGAGACAAAGACATAGGCAGAGGGAGAAGCAGGCTCCCTGCAGGAACCTGATGCGGGACTGATCCCAGGACCCCAGGATCACAACCTTAGCTGAAGGCAGATGCTCAACAGTGAACCACCCAGGCGTCCCATGGTGTATTGCTTTTATGGTGAATAACTGATCATCTAAATAACCAACTCCAGAATAGCTGAATGCTGCCTTTATACTCAACATCTCAGACATCTTTTTCCCATGTCTAAATTTTTTTAAAAAATTAGCATGATGTTGCTATTTCGTAGAATTGACTTCCTTGCAGGCTCATTGGAGATGCCAAATATCTGGGAATTCAGAATTCAGTGCCAGTTCCAGAAGACGTAAATAGTAGAGAGCTGTTTGTATCCTTACCAGGTCTCTCTTCCAGGCTGTGGTGTGCTGCTGGAGTATGTGTGTTGGAAACACATTCTATTGCTTTAAAAACACAGCAGAAATTGAGGCAGTTGAAGGCCACTAATAAAAGGCTAATAGCATCATCTTTCAACTTACTTTTCTCTAGTGTCTACTTCAGTATGTTTGCATATGTGCCACTCCTGCCGAGTGTGGTATCAGAGCCACCAATCATTATTTTCCATGCCATTTAATCTCCCAGTCTATTTGCTGATTCTCTGAAAGTCCTTGGTAATCAAAAGTGCATAGTCAAGGGAGGGTGTATTAGTTTGATGAGTTCCTGAACTGACAAATTCATTTGTTTATTTAAACCTTAAACATAACACTGATTAAGCAAAGGTGGAAAAATGCAAATTATAGCCTGTGCAAATTATGTCGTCATCCACAGTGTCTCACTGAAGTGTAGGCTTTAGGATTTCCATTTCCCCACACACTCTATGTTGTAGAAAGGTAACAGAGATTTTCTCACTCCTTTTTTGGCTTGTTTTTTTCCTCCAGCTTGATTGAGATATAATTGAGATACAACATTGTGTAAAATCAAGATGTGCAATGTGATGCCCAATATTTATTACAAAATGTTTACCACAATAAGATTAGTTAATGCGTCCTTTAAAACCTTACAAGATTAGCATTTTGTTGCTATGGCAGTGAAAACGTTAAAGCTCTATTCTCATAGCAGCTTTCAGGTATTGTTAACTATGGTCACTATGCTGCACATTAGATCCCTGGAACTTACGCATTTTATAACTAAAAGTTTGTACCCTTTGATCAACATCTCCCCATTTCTCCAAGCCCTCAGCCCCTGGCAACCAGCTACCATTCTACTTTATGTTTCTATGAGTTTGATATTTTTAGATTACACATTTAAGTGAAGTCATCTGGTATTATCCTTTCCCAGTCTCATATATTTCATTTAGCATAATGCCCTCAACATCTATCCATGTCATAAATGGCAAGATTGCTTTCTTTTTTATGGCTGAATAATGTGTGTGTGTGTCTGTGTGTGTGTAACTTTTCTTTATCCGTTCATCCATTGATGGACATTGAGCTTATTCCAAATCTTGGCAATTATAAGCAATGCATGTTCTCTCTTTTGCTGACTGGTGTAGCTTCCCTTTAAGGCCATCTAACCAGCATATAAGATGCCTGCACCACAACCTCCCCAAATACTTGGTTGCTTCTATTCTCAAGTTCCTAACCTTTTTTTCTGTCTGTCCTACAAAAATGTGGATAGTTTTTAAAGTAACTTGTTGAGGTATAACTTGCATACAGTACAAAGCTGAGACCTTAAGAGACCAGTTTTGTGGTTTTGACAGATGTGTATACCATGTAACCCGCACACTGATCAAGATGCAAAGTATATCCATCATCCCAGAACACTCCCTCCTGTCCCTTTGCAATGATGTTTATCCCTCTCTTTCATTCGGGCATCCACCAATGTGATTTTGAGCGTAAGAGATTAGTTCTGTTTGTTCTAGAACTTTATATAAATGAAATATTGACTTCTTTCATTCAAAATAATGTTTGTGAGATTACCTATGGTGTTGCATGTATAAACAATTTCTTCATTTCTATTTCTGAGTGAGATTTCATCATATCACTGTACCATAAGTTGTTCTTCCATTCACCCGTTGATGGACACTTATTCCCAGTTTGGGACTCCTATAAACAATGTTATATGAAATCATATGTACAACTCTTTTTGTTTTAATGAAACCTTTTATTTTGAGATAATTTTAGATTTACATGTAATTTTAAGAAGTAATATGGAGAGAGTTCACTTACTGTATATTTAGTTTTCTCCAGTGGTAACATCCTGTGAAATTATGGTATGTTATTACAACTAGGAAATTGGCATTGATATAATTCACGGATCCTCATTCAGATTTCCCAGTTCTACTTTTTGTGTGTGTGTGCACATATGTGTGTGCCTTTATTTCTAGGCCATTTTATCCCACGTGTGGTTTTGTATATTTACTGCTGCAGTCAGATACAGAACTGTTCTATTACCATGGAGATCTCTCATACTGCCTTTTTATAACCACAGGCATCTCCCGAATCCCTAACTCCCAGAAACCACTAATCTGCTCTCCATCTTCATAATTTAGTGACTTCAAGAACATCATATAAATGAAATCACACAGCATATAACTTTTGAGATTGGAGTTTTTTACTCAACATAATTCGCTTGAGATTTATCTAACTTCTACCTCTACCACTGGTTGTTGCTTCCTGTTGGAGGTTGTTTTTGAATTGGGGCTATTATAAGTAAAGCTGTCATGAACATTAGTGGAGCAGCTTTTGTGTGAACATAAGTTTTCATTTCTCTGGCATAAATGCTGGGTCATGTGGTAGTAGTAAGTTTCATTTAAAGAAACTGCTAACCTGTTTTCTAGAGTGTATGTACCATTTTGCATTTCCAGCAGCTGAGTATGAATGATGCAAATCTTTGGCATCCTCAATAGCATTTGATGTTATCACTTTTTATTTCTAGCCATCCTTTATTTAGTGTGATACCTCATAGGGATTTAATTTGTGTCTTTAATGGCTAATGATATATATTTTTTCATGTGCTTGTTGGCCATTTGTTTATCTCTTTTGGTGAGTGATCTCTTCATGTCTCTACATATTACCCTTCTTCTGTGTGGACTTTTTTGTTTCTTTCCTGTTTACTTTCGAGAATTCTTCATAGATCTAGAGACGAGTCTTTTATTGAATACTTTCTCCCATGTATAGTTTGTCTTTTTATCCTCTTATGAGGCTCTTTCACAGAGCAAACATTTTTAATTTTAAACAAGTTCATTTTATCAGTCTTTCCTTTTGTGGATCATGTGTTTGGTGTCAGGAGACTATTTGCTTGCTCTAGATCTCCAAGACTTTCTCCAATGTTTCTTTCTAAAATGTGGGGGTTTTTTTCTAAAGGCTTTATATTTTACATTTCATATTTAAGTCTGTGATCCATCCTGAGTCAATTTTTATATAAAGAGGTATGTGAACCTTAGTCACAGCTCATTTTTCTTTTTCAACTAAAGATGTTCAATTGTTCCAGCATTGGTTTTTTGTGTTGTTTGAAATGACTCTCCCTCTTCTGCTGAATTTCATTTGCCTCTTTATCAGAAGTTGGTTAGCATATTTTGTGTGTTTGTTTTTGGGTTCTCTATTTTCTGCCATGATATCTTGTCTATACCTCCACCAATATCACACTGACTTGATTATTATACGTATACAGTAAGCCTTATTATCAGAGTGATTTTTATCCTCACTTTTTATTCTTCTTTATCAAGACTATTTTATTTTATTTATTTATTTTTTGGTTTGTTTTTTTAATAAATTTATTATTTATTGGTGTTCAATTTACCGACATACAGAATAACACCCAGTGCTCATCCCGTCAAGTGCCCCCCTCAGTGCCCGTCACCCATTCACCCCCACCCCCCACCCTCCTCCCCTTCCACCACCCCTAGTTCGTTTCCCCGAGTTAGGAGTATCAAGACTATTTTAGTTATTCTAGGGGCTATCGTTTCTCATATAAATTTTAGAGTAAGATTGTCAATGTCTCCAAAGATGAAATTTTGATAGGAATTATATTAACAATGTATACCAATTTGGAGACAATTAAAACCTTTAGTCTGTTCAGTTTTCCAATCAATAAGCAAAGTATATCTCTCTATTTATTTATGTTGTTTATTTCATCAGGATTTGCAATTAATTTTTTTTTTTTTTCGTGAGAGAGAAAGCCTGTGTGGGGAGGAGGAGAGGGAGAGGGAGAGAAAGACTCTTAAGCAAGCTGCATGCCCAGTATGGAACACGATGAAGGGTTTGATCTCATGACCCTGAGATTATGACTTGAACTGAAACCAGGAGTTGGACCCTTAACTGACCGAACCACTAGGCATCCTGTATTTTGCAACTGTTAGAATGAGATCCCATACACGTTTGTTAATTTTATACATAAGTATTTAATTTTATTGAAAGTGATCCTAAATACTGTTATGTTTTAATTTCAGTTTCTACAGATTCATTTTTAAGAATGTGACGGTTATTTGTGAGTTGGTCTTGTATCTTACAACCATGCAAGCATTAGAAACATACAGACCGATGTATTATATTCTGAAAAAAATATATCAGAAGTCTTTGGTACAGTGCTTGTCTTCTTCTCATTGTATAACTTATGACACAGAGTGAGCAACTTATATATTGACAAATTGTCATACTCCTTTCTAAGTTTGGATCAGCTTCCAATATTTTTTCCTGTGTGCCTTTAATGTCATAAAACATCTCTGAGAGTAATTTTAAGAGGGAGTTTTTGGCAAGGGTGGACGTCTGGGACCTTTTCCATCAGAACCACTTTTCTCATTTATGTCCAAAGTTCCTCTACACACTTATCTAGTTTGTTGAATGGTGACAGTGTCAACATTCCCACCATTACATATTTCTCCTATAACCTTATTTACGGTTAATTCAGTTTCACTTCCATTGTTGTCATTTTTTTATCTTTAATACATTTTCGTTTTTCTTGGCCAATTTTCTCTTTCAGTTATCCACTTTTGTAAAATATCTCATGTGTTTATTAGTGAGAGACAAGGAAACTTCAAAAGTATAGGTTTTGCTTCTGTGAATGAGCTGGATACCAGATATACCATGATCAGTCACTGACAGATTTAAAAAGAAGTGATGTGATCAGTTACTAATTATCATCTATATCTGTTTTTATTTAAATATCTTGTTATTTATTTATTTATTTGAGAGAATGAGAGGGAGAGAGAGAGAGAGAGAGAGAAAGAGCATGAGTGGGTTGAGAAGCAGAGGGAGAAGCAGGCTCTATGCTGAACAGGAGCCCAACATGGGGCTCAATCCCAGCACTCTGGGATCATGACCTGAGCTAAAGGCAGATGCTTAATGGACTGAACCACCCAGGCACCCCTGCATCTGTTTTTTATATGGTGATTTGTGGACTGAAGGGCCAACAGCAAACTTTTACTTTATGCAATTACTTACAGTTAATCTATTATGGTAACTAAAATTTGAACTATGTTGTGGAGGGACTGGTGTTTGTAACTAAATCAATCGTGGTGACTGAACCACATGCGTTTTGGAAGTGTGCGAAGTGAGGACTGTGTGTGTGTGTGTGTGTGTGTGTGTAATACAATGCCCAGATGTGTGATAATTGCTATAAAGTAAAATGAAGAAGGAATTGGGATACTGGGTGTGTGTGTGTAAGTGCTATTTTATATGATTATGGAAGTCCTCTTGATAAGCTAACATTTGATTAAAGACATCCAAATGAAGTGAAGATAATAGAGCATTGCTAAGATCAGAGTGATGAAAATGGTATGTGGAAGCAATAGCAAAAGCCAAGCCCAGAGGCAGGAATGAACTTGGAGTGTTCAGCGAATAGAAAGTCAGCCAGTGCAGCTAGCGTGAGAGAGAGGAGAGGAATCAGATTGCCTTGGAGAGGTACTCAGAGGACAGATCATGCAAGGCCGCATAGGCCATAGTAAGAAGTTTGGATTTTATACTTTCTGTGATGGGAATCCACCAGAGGGTTTTAAGCAGAGGAGTGATAAAATTTTATGTGCATTCTTAGATCATTCTGACAGCCACACTATAAGGATTGGCTATGGGGCAGCTATAGTGGATGCAAGAAAACCAGTTGGGAGCCATTTGGAACGGTTCAGGTGAGGGAAAATGATGGTTTTGGTCAGAGTTTTATCAAAAGAGAGGAGAGAAGAGGCCAATTCCAGGCTATGCATATCCACAAGGCAGAACTGAGCAGACGTGTTACCAGTTTGGGTGTGAGCTATGAGGAAAAGACAGAGATTAAAGATCATTCCTAGTTTTTGGCTAGGGCCCCTGAAAGTATGATAGCATCATGTATGGAAATGGGGAAAAAAACAGATGGAAATGGAAGATACATTTCCTCTTAGACATGGTAAGTTGAAATGCCTGTCATCACCTATTTATAGGGCAGGGAAGGGATGTGAGCTAGAGGTACAATCATGGAGGCTCTTTGGCATAGAGATGTTACTTCGAACTCAGAGCTGGATGAGAACCATATAGGGAGTGACTAGGAATAAGAGATGGTTAAGGACTGTACTCTGTGGCAACCAACTGCATAGGTAAGATAGAAAGGAAAAATCCGGCAAAGGAGATCCCAAAAAAAGAGTCAGTGAGGCTGTGGGAAAACCAAGGCACAGTGCTCAGAAACCAAATGTTGATAGTGTTTCCAGAAGGGAGAAGTTAACAGTTTTGTCAAAATGCTCTGAAAAGGTTAGGTAATGTGGGCTAATTAACTTGGTAGTATTTACAGGAGATGTTGTGGAAGAGTAATAGAGTTCTGGAATGTCTGAAGACAGTCCAGGTTGTGAGAAAATGGAGAGAGCACATATTGGCCACCTCTTTAAAGAGGTTTGTTATCATGGGGAAGAAAGAAAAAGATACTATCTGGAGCAAGGTATTAGGTGTAAGGAGGGAAAAAATATATGTAAATGTATAAATATATATATATATATAGGTATTTATAATAAACATATTTTTTCTCTTTCAGAATGTTTGTATGCATAAATTTAGTGACCACAGGTTAATTAAGTAACACCAAATCCTCACCAACACTATTCAAATATCAGTATATTAACTGTGACTGAAGTATTAACTTTGCTGCTGCCCCTTCAGTACACAAATTGTGATGTAATTAACCTATGAGCAGTGACAGTCCTATCACTTAAAGTGTAGTAGTGACTGTGAATCTGTTATACAGCTCACACACAGTCTTCAAAGCATAGAGGTGTTGCTTATTTCTCAGTGATATACCCGGATACTTGGGTTTTAAAAGCACTATTCTGATGAATAATGCTCCAGATGACCTTGATCCTCTTGTGGGACTTGAATAAAATGTGAAAATCTGCTTCTTACCGTCAAGCACTTCATTAATTTGGCCAGTGGACCACAGTATTATTTCAGTCTTCAAAACATCTTATCTTAAATGGACTTTCAGACAGGGTATTGAATTAAGATCACACTTTTTTTTTAACCGAGTTTTAGAAAAAATAAGACAATGCATACAATTGAAAATATTCAAGCATCACAGGAGAAAGTAGCAGTGAATAATATGCAGGCAGTTTGGCAAAATCTTTTAACTTACTTTACAAATAACTTTACAGTATTTGAGTTAAATGTAAATGGAGTTACAGAAGAAAGCACTGACTTGGAAATGTTAGCACTGCTTGTAAGCGTCAGCACTATTTAGATTTTAGGGACTCCAGATGTGTAACCATTTAGTGAATGCAAACTTATCCACACAGATGAGAAAAGTGGCTGTCATGAATGAAGATATCCCATAGAAAGTGATGCTGGCAAAAAAACTACATTGAAGGAACTCTGGGGCAGGGTGGGGGGTAGGATGTGCATTTCATGACTGTTGAAAATGCAATGGATAAGATGTTGGTGAAGTGGGAGAGTAAGTTCTTGTCTCATGGAGTCGAAGAATGACTCGAGGACAAAGGAAAGTGAGTAAAGCAATAGAAATTTATTAACTGAGGATACAGAAAAAGTTCTCAGGAGTAAGAGAGATCCCTACTGGGTTGCCAATGTGGGCCTCCACTGAAAGTCTTTTATTTAGAACTGACAGGGAGTTTGCGACCTTATCATTCTTGTGATGTTTTGGTTTGAGTAAGGACTGGTGATAACATCTTTAATTGCTTCTTTTTTGGGTCTGGTTATTTGTTGTTGGTCACAGATGACTGTCATAAAACAGACACCCTCCCTGCCCACACCTAGGGCAGAGTGGTCTGTTTTTTTCCCCTTATCTCTGGTATCATTACACCTCAGCATTTTGGGGATCTCTGTGAGCCTGATCCTTTAGCCCCTGACCTCTCTCTCCCTCCCTAGCCTCACCTGTCCCTTACTCAGTGGAGGCTAAAAGAATTTTTAGAGACTGATTCAAACTTAGAAACAAGTATGGCAATTCGCCAAAGCACAGAAAAGCTGTATTCTAAGTTGTACAATAAGAAGGAGGCAAGTTTAAAATATAGTTCTAATTACTCTTGCTAATTTTTTTTACAGAGAAATAAAGCATTTGAAATTCTCAATATTTTTAATGTTTTAAACTAGAGTATACTGGGCAGCCTGGGTGGCTCAGTGGTTTAGTGCTGCCTTCGGCCCAGGGTGTGATCCTGGAGACCCAGGATCAAGTCCCACGTTGGGCTCCATGCATGGGGCCTGCTTCTCCCTCTGCCTGTGTCTCTGCTTCTCTCTCTCTCTCTGTCTCTCAAGAATAAATAAATAAAATCTTAAAAAAAAACTAGAGTATACTAAATAAAAATTAATTTTACTATTTTTTTCATTTCCCTATACATTTATAACTGATAATAGGAGAGGTTTTTTTTAACGTTTTGATTAAAAAAATTTTTAAGGGATCCCTGGGTGGCGCAGCGGTTTGGCGCCTGCCTTTGGCCCGGGGCGCGATCCTGGAGACCCGGGATCGAATCCCATATCGGGCTCCCGGTGCATGGAGCCTGCTTCTCCCTCTGCCTGTGTCTCTGCCCCTCTCTCTCTCTCTCTGTGACTATCATAAATAAATTAAAAAAAAAAAAATTTTTTTTAAGTCGTGGAGAATTGTAATTTTTCCTGTTGGTTATTAAGATAGTTTGGTATGGTTGCAACTTGCTTAGTCCTTTTCATCGCCCAACAGTACCTATGCCAAGCAAAGACTGCATATATTTATATAATCCGATGGTTAATTTTATGTGTCAATATGACTGGGCCATAGTGCCCAGATATTTGGTCAGTGTTCTGGATGTTTCTTTCTAGACTGACACCTAAACCACTGAAACTTGAGTGAAGCAGATTACCTTTCAAACTGTGGTAGACCTCATCTAATCAGTTGAAAGCCTTAGTGGAACAGACTGACCTCCCCCTAGCCAGAAGGAATTCCACCTGCAGACTGCTTTTGGGTTTGTACTGCAGTCTGCCTTGAGTCTTCAGCCTGGTAGTCTACTTTGTTAGATTTTGGACTTGCCAAGCCTCCATAACCACATGAGCTAATTCATTAGAATAAATCTTTCTCTCTGTCCACAGACACAGACACACAGACACACATACATCTAGTTGGTTGTGTTTCTCTGGAAAACAGATATATATATATCTGTATATATACATATATATTATGTATAAGTACATATAATATATAAGTATGTATTTGTATATATGTGTATATATATGATTTATATGTCTGTGTCTGTGTGTGTATATATTATATATATATTTTTTTGTTTGTTTTGTTTTGTTTTTAGTAAGTTCTTTGGAGACAATTGAGAACAATTCTATGCTCATTGTTATGTGCCCCAGACCTAGAACAGAAGTGGGCACACCAAGAAATATTTGTTTAAAAGCAAAAATTCTATCAGTTGCAATAAGAAAGGCAGTTTCTGAGTCCTTTCACGTCAATTAACTTGTTTGTTTTTGTCCAAGATGCAGTAAGGTGTGTAAATAGTAACTACCACTACTTTACAGAGAATAAACATGGTCCTGGAAAGTTTAAATCAGATTTTTGGTGTTGGAACTAGGTTTCTTGCCTCTTAATCTGTGTTATGTGCATTATGTCCTGATAACATTCTTGGAAGACAAGGGCAATATAAACGTCAGTTTTTCCTGTTACAGTTTTACGTTTGAAAAGAACTTCTTTTAATTTTTGTTTCTCTTGGGCCAAACTGAATTTGCCAGGTATATTGTGTGTTGGATAGGGTTGTTACTGGTCCACACCAGCACCATCCCTCAGGTAGGAGTCACTGTCCTGAGGGCACCCCGATTATGTAGAGGAAATGAGGCTGCAGAAAGGCATTTTCCCTTACACTTAAAATGCAGTAATGCTGCAAATCTGGATTTCCCCAGAAGCAATTTCAAGCAATATTTACCAAAAGTTATCCTTTAAAATGCTTTATTTTTTAAAAAAGATTTTATTTATTTATTCGTGAGAGACACAGAGAGAGGCTGAGACCCAGGTGCAGGGAGCCTGATGCAGGATGTGATCTCATGACCCCCGAGTCATGACCTGAGCTGAAGGCAGATGCTCAACCACCAAGCCACCCAGGTGCCCCCTTTAAAATGCTTTTGAATTTTATTTAAAAGTGGAATTTTTCATAGTACAGGAGTTGAGAGTTTTTGTTTGGGATTTTTTTTGGCATGGTGGTGATGTAGTTTTGGAATATAGGTGAGGTTTGGTGGGGTGAGGTCTGGAGCTAATGAAAGAATTCTTGAGACAACTTTGGTGCAAAATACTTAAAGCACACAGATGGGACCCAAGGGCAGAAAGAGCTGCTGCCCCAGGGTTGTGAGGGTTGGCTGATTATATACTTGAAAGTTGGGAGAGGTCAGGAAAAGGGAGGTTTCAAAAAGATTTTCATATGCTAAACAAGACTTGGGATACTGGAGGCCTTGTCCTAGTCAAGTTAAGGCTGTTTTTCCTTCTAGCAAGGCATTAACATTAAACTAGTTGGCAGTTTCCTGAAGGAACATTACATTCTGCTTGTCTCAAGTATCTGTCAGTGGGTTAATTGTATCTACATTTTCTTCTAGAAGCTAGGTTATTGATTAAAATGCTGGGGGCAGCCAGGAGTGCCTGAGGAATGTCACACATACCCCACCTTCTGCTTTGTCCTCAGCTAGCCTTCTGTTCCCTCATCAGTAGGAGGAGGATTTTGCTTGGGAAATTCTAGTTTCTTCCATGTGCCCCCAGTCCAAAATGTTCTATTTTCTCCCCAACTGAATATATAGCTTTGTGAAAAAGAGAGGGGAAGGTACCAATATCTGTTGAATAGGTACTGTCAGCCACCCCAAAAGAAAACCAGAGTCTAATATCAAGAGCTTGGTTTAAAGCTTAGTGTGCCATTTCCTGCATGTTTGCTGTGCTAAAGAGCAGCAAATATTTAAAACTATTCCCCTTAGTTTAAAACTCGCCTGACCATAATGAAGCACGTCAGTTCAGGATGCTGTGAAGAGCTGGAGAGGTGTCAAGGGCTGATATTTCAACATTGATGAATGAATTGCAATCTCACAAGGATGATGTTCACTTGTAATTTTTAACTTAAAAAAATTGGTCTAAAAGCACAACATGAGCTTAATTCTATTTTGTTCCCATTGTATATGAAAAAAACCCCAAGTGTTTAGTGTATTCTTTTCTTCAATGGTACTAAAGTTGTTTATCACTCGCTTAAGTAATATTTGCTTATTATGCTTATTTATTTAAGCATGGATCTTGACTTAAGTATAGCCATTTTCTCCTCACCCAAAACTTAACATTTGTCCCAATAATATAATAAGTGCTAGAGGTAAGAAAGACAGGGGGACAGAATAGGAAAAAAAGAAAGAATCCAATGTATAGCTAACGCAATAGAGGTAGAAAAATACAAATGGCTTTCTAATAACTAAGTAAAATGTGTACATGAACTTAGTAAATAATACTGTTGGTTTGTAGACATTTTTTTTTGTATTTTAGATTAATTAAAAATGGTAACTGACAGTTTATTGAATGCTTACTTTACATCTGGTTCTGTTCTCCATGAAAAAAACCTCTCAGAATCCACACAACAACCTTGAGGTCCACTGGAACTGTCCCCATTTTGCATAGGAATTGAAGGTGACTGGAGAGATGAAGCACTTACCTAAGGCCACCATGTTTGTAAATAAGTGGTGGAAGGCTGCCCAGCTCCCTTGCATTGTGCCAGACAGACATGGTGTTGTGCCCAAGACTGCAAATCCGAGAAACCACCAAGGAGCCAACACTGATGCAACCACACGAGGGGTTATTTGCAAGCTTGAGCTTGGGTCCAAGTGTACCCGACACAGCAGAGCAGGGACTTGGATCCCGAGGTGGGTTACAGCTGGGTTTTTTATGGGCTGGTCTAGGGGATTTTCAGAAGGGGTGGAGGAATTTTTTTCCATTCCAATATGGGAGAAAGGGGTGGGGGAGTTTCTTAAGATCTGATATGGGATTCCCTGCTGAGGACATTCTGCAGTTTTTCCTGTAAAGTTCAGCTCTTATTCACAGGGGCCTAAAATGGCTGTACTTGTGCTAATGCTAAACTTGAGGTGGAATGGCCTTAATTTTCTCGGCCTCCACAATGGCTTGTGTTGTTGTTGCTTATCACATTGGTACTTTTTCAGATGGCTGTATGTGGAAACAAACAACTATTTCAAAATTGCTCAACTAAGCCATTTCTGACTAAATTTAATGAGCCTTCTAATTTCTAAGCCCAACGTATACCAAATTCAGTGATTAAATAGGTTTTTAAAATATTAGTGTGTAGATTGCCAGTGTTTTAATTACCTTATACCAATTTTTTTTTAAAAAGTGTTTACTTAGCTTTAAACATTATGATCAGAATAATCCATTATAGTTTAAAAGGTCACGTAATGATCCTCGGCTTAAAATGAAAAGCTGTCGCTCTCTCCCTAATTTTCTTGACATACCCTGCAGCTCTCCCTCCCCGCACTTTAGTCCTAAAACAAGGATTTTAGTTCTCTCATTTCCTCTACACATTCTCCTAGTAGACTTTGGTTGAATTTTCATGAAATGTGATATCAATGTTTTTAGTATTATGGCTATGAATATGTATTCTACAGTTAAGTCATAATTAATTTCCTTCACGCGTAATTTACTTTCCTAATTTTTTTGTTTAGTTTTCTTTGAATTAATATTATGTCTTTCCACATTCTCCAGTAACTGTAATTTTCCATGTAGTCAAACTTGTCAAATCTACTGCTTTTTTTTTTTTTTCTTGGAGATATTCTTTATTTTTATTTATTTTTTTTTTTATGATAGTCACAGAGAGAGAGAGAGAGAGGCAGAGACACAGGCGGAGGGAGAAGCAGGCTCCATGCGCCGGGAGCCTGATGTGGGATTCGATCCCGGGTCTCCAGGATTGCGCCCTGGGCCAAAGGCAGGTGCCAAACCACTGCGCCACCCAGGGATCCCTCTTGGAGATATTCTTGCTAGAATTCTCCAACCCTGGTTCCCACCTGGACCAGTTGCTCTCTAGGCTAACTGAACCTCTGTCATCCGGGGACTCCTTTGTCAGTCTGGACTTCTTGTTATATCTCATTTAGGTTGGATCCCACCTCAGCATCCTTGTAAATCTTTTCCTGGTTTTACCTCTTTGATTTGGTGGAACATATCCTCTAGGAGTTTTCTGAGAAAAGATATTTGAGACCATTTTTCTCTTACTTTTCACATACAAAAATGTCTCAGCTATTGCATGGTTAATAGTTCTGGTCCAAGGAATAGTTTTCTCTTAAAATTTGAAGACGTGATTCTTTTGACTTCTAGCTCCTAGTATTTCTTTGAGAAATTCAAGCCATTTTGGTTTCTGATTCTCTGTACTTGACCTGATTTTGCTCTTGGTTTAGGATTTTTACTTTATCTCTGATTCTGAAATTTCATGATAATGGGCATCGGTGTGAAGATTTTTCATAGTTGGGCTCATTGGTTTGTGGGCCATTTCACATGATGGATGCTCTTCATCTTTGGAAATGTTCCGCTCTTCTTTTGCTTCTATTGCTAGCTCTCTGTTCCCTTTGGAACATTCACTTATTTGTTCAACAAATATAGTTAAGCACCTTCTCTGTGCCAGGCATTGGGATGCTGTGCTGGAGGTGGCAACAGTGAAAGCATTGTTCTCACTGAGCAAGTTAGTCAGACATTGGGCCTTCTCAACTGAGCCTTTAATTTTCTTTTTATTGTATTCCTCCTTCAGTTCATCTACTTTGCTCTGTTTTCTGAAAGATGTCCATTGCTTTGTCTTCCAGATCTCCTAACTGATTAATTTTTCATTTCAATTCTTTTATTTTTTTCCAGTTGTTCCTTCTTACTCTCTGATTGCTTCTTTTTTATAGTATCCTGTGGTTTTTGTTTTTCTTCTCTGTCTCTGAGGAAATTAACTAAAACAAAAATTATTTTTTAGAAGTAGTCTTCTGTTATCTATCTGCATGGTTTCTATTTACTCTAAATTGCTTTTGTGGTTTATTTATTTGAGTCTCTTTCGTGTTAGTGGCTTTCCCTGAAGGTGTGATGATCCTTGTCTATATGTGTTAGTATTTAAGAGTTAAGCACTAAAAGGCTAATTAGATACTCTGCCTATCTGTGTGAGTTTATAGTCTGTTAAACAATCGTGTCCCAGGAGGCAAAAGAGGAGAGAAAGTGGAACTGAGGCAGGACAGGAGTGCTGGGATCAGTGTAGCGTGTCTGTGTACCTAGATAAGCAATTTAAGCTTTATTCTATAAATGCTGATAATCTCAATGATGTTCATATGTCAGGTGAGTCTTTTGCAGTTGCTCCTTTTAAAGATTGTATTTCTTTATTTATGAGAGAGAGATAAAGAGAGAGTGTGTCTGCACAAGTGGGGAGAGGGGCAGAGGAAGAAAGAGAGAGAGAGAGAGAGTCCCAAGCAGACTCTGCTGTGAGTGTGGAACCTATTGCAAAGCTTGAGCTCAAAACCCTAAGATGGTGACCTGAGCTGAAATCAAGAGTCCCACGCTTAAACTTAACCCAGACGCCCTTGCAGTTACTCTCTTTAGATGCAAATTTCCTGCCTTAGTTCCATTGTCTCATAAACATTTCTCCCTAGCTAGGATAATCGTTTAATATTAGCGACTAAATATGAATCATTGCTTTAAATTGCTTTATATATTGTAATTAGTTCTTGCTTTTGAGTACAATACCAAATTACTACTCTACCCAGTTATACTGTTGCTGTCTAGGGAAGATCTGAGTTCTAATTCACTGAAATCAATTACAGCCTCATTGACTCCAGTGTTAGTCACTTAATGGTGAGTATTTTCTGGGTACATGTTTCAGTAACTAATTTAAAAAAAGTAGCATTGTCAGTCTTTGTTCCATGGTACATAATAACTTTTATTTGTTCAAAGTACAATTGAGTCTTGTACAACATGGGGGTTAGAAGTGCCAACCCCCTGCACAGTCAAAAGTCCACATATAATTTCTGACTCCCAAAAAGTTAACTACGGATAGTCTACTATTGGGTGGAAGGCTTACCGATAAGAAATAGTTGATTAATACTTATATTTTGTATGATAGATGTATTATGTGCTGTATTCTAATAAAATAAACGAGAGGAAAGAAAATGTTATTAAGAAAATCATAAGAAAGAAAAATATATTTATAATACTGTACATATAGAAAAATAATCCATGTGTAAAGAGACTGTGCAGTTTAACCCTGTATTGTTCAAGGGTCAATTATAATTCCAGGCAAAAAAACCCAATAGTATTCAGCTCAATAGACCAAACACCACAAGACAGTTTCTTTTCCTTAAGAAAAATAGCTGAAAAATGGTTTAGTATGTGGTATACACCTTGTGTAAATCACTTGGTGTAAACAAAGTAGAAACAAAGTTCCTGTTCAGTGAATATGTATACTTTTTTATTGTTAGGCTCTGAGGCTGATTATTGTGTTCTCTCGGAGCCCTTTGTACTCATGAACTTTTGGAGCTTTGCCCTCTGGTAATACTGCCCCAACCAATGGGGCAATAAGTTAAACAGTGAGGTCCTAGGCCTCAATGCAAGGAGAGAGCACACAGCAGCCCAGAAGGTCCCATACTTCTCTTCATTCACTTCATTATTCATTCAGCATATAGGTGTTTTGTGTAGATTATGGATCAGATATCACCAACAAAAGGCAAATTTTCCATATTGGTAAATCTCTGCTGTGCCTCCTGTAGTGCCAGACATCATACAGGCACCAGAAAACTGTTGGCTGATGGAGAATGGTAATTCACCTATGCCTTTGAAGAAGGTCAGGGAGGGCTTTCTAGCACGCTGGCAGTTCAATAGAAGAAAATCCTCAGTGAAGCTACTAACACAGCAAAGAATTTTAAAAGTAATGAGAATTATGAGCTGCTTTTGACAAGAGAGGTAGGAATCTAGCCAAGGGACAGTGGAATGTTGCAGGAATCTAATTTTTAAGTGTTTTCATGAAAAACACACTTACTTGCATTTTGATTATATTACTATTGGGAGGAATGTTTTGATCTAAAGAGATGAATGCTTATAGAGCGGCCTCACCTCTTTGGAGCACTTAAGGCTCTTATGAAAGAGGAAAAATGAACAAGGAATTCCTCCGAGTGGCATAGAGAAAAGTAAACACACTGATGCCATTTTCTCCTTGGGGGAAAAAGTGTAGAAAGCCAGATCTCGAGCAGTCTGAGCAATTTTCACTTCCACATAAGACTGGAGCTCATTGTTAGTGGTGTGGAGAGCAAGAGGTGACCCTCTGTCATTTCACATATGTCGGGAGAATGCTTTTATGAAGACTTAATTCAGGGAATACAGTTTATCAACAGTGGCTATAGATTTAATATCAGCGAGGACTGAAGCTTTCAAGAGAAATGGTAAGAGTGGGGTTATGGAAACTTTGACCAGGAACCAGGTTACAAGGAAAGGGGTGTTATTGTGGTCCTTACATGTCCTGAAGATGAGGCAGGTCAAATGCAAAATTCAGGACCAAATGGGGAGGTTAGAGGCAGTGGGTAGAAATCTAACATGGGTAAAGACATAGGGACATAGGAAGTATCCAGACACAATCAGCAAGTGCAAAACTATGTCTTCATTTCAGTTCAGACCAGGCATGAACAAGCAGGTAAGTAACTGAGTCCTCAGAGGTGGAATCACAGAGACTCACAGGTTAGGATGCAAAGGCCATGGTTAATCCTATGGCTGAGTTTCTAGACGCCTTCAAGGGCTAACAGGTGTGTCACAAGCCAGTGAGGGAGAATTTGGTGGCTGGTGGTCTTTGCGACAGACAGCTAGATCCTCTGAGAAGTCTGCAGTTTTAAGTTGTGTTTTGATTTTATGTGTGAATGGCATTTGAATTTCTCAAAGCAATTCACACCTATTATCTTGCTGATTCTCATGATCTTTGACACACACTGGTGTATATACCTAATCGTGATTTTTTTTTTTTTTTAGTTTCAGTAGAAACAATTGCACACAAAACCATCAACTTGACCAGCTTCATTTCTACTCTATATTAAATAGTACAGATTCTGTGCCACTTATGCAAAGAGGGAAGCCTCCAAATATGCTGGGGATGCTCTAAGGTGGGATGGTCTAGGATGATTATTGTGTTTATTTCCTTTGGTTTCAAACTGAGGCACAAATGACTAACTTTTCACCAAAATGCCACCCCTATTTCATTCTGTGGAACTGTCTCTGGGAAGTCACTACTCAGCAAGGAATTGTATTTCTCAGTTTTTGTTTAGTCTAGGTGGGGCCATATGACTGCCTCCCACCAATGACTCACGAGTAGGAACTATGTCACTTCTGGGTCAAGACAGGTCAGGAGTGGGGGTGTCTTACCCATCCTTCTCCCATCTTTCTGTCAGCTGGATACAAGGGATTCCCTCTAAGCCTTTGGGATGGCAGGGCCACTACATGGGAGGAGGAGCTTGGGTCCTTGAATGACCACCTAGAGAAAGCCACCTATCAATAAAGAACATTCACATTAGAAAGTGCGAAATGAGTGTGTGGGTGGCTCAGTCTTTAAACCGTTAAACACCTGCCTTTGGCTCGGGTCATGATTTCAGGGTCCTGGGATCAGAGCCCCATGTCAGGCTCTCTACTCAGTGGGAGTCTGTCTCTCTCTCTCTCCCTCTGCCTGCTACTTCCTCTGCTTGTGCTCTCACTATCTCTCTGTCAAATAAATAAATAAAACCTTAAAAAAAAAAAAAAAACCAGAGCGAGAAACAGATTTATATTGAGTTAGGCCACTTGGGGTTTATGTTCAGCATTTCTCATGACCCTGACTACGTACATCCTTTTACAAATGGGAATTATGGGTTGCCAGATTCAGTACATAAAAGTATAGGACATTAAGTGACGAAAGCCATAGGCGTGAACAAGTGAAGACAATTAGCATTCTCATTCTCTCTCTCTCTCTCTCTATATATATATATGGGTTTTTTTTTAACATATATATTTAGAAACTGTAAAACCATTCTTATTTAGGTAAAATATCCTCAATTTTAAAACAATATCTAGCTGTTATCAATGTAAATTTAAAGTTAAGAATGCAGGTCTTTATATCTTAATGCATAACAGTATTTTTAAAAAAGGAAATCCAAAATTATTAGATTATGTCAAAAAAGGTATATTTATAATTGTGTGCCATTTTTTAAAAGGTGAAAAATTTTAAAAAACAAATACTTGATTAATTATTTTAAACATGGTTTATGGAACATGAATTCCTAATCCCTTAGAAGAATAGAAAAATATTGCTATAATTTTTGTATTTTTTTAAAATTCAAATTCAATAGTCTAGCTGGAAAACAAGAAAGAGTATTAAGAGTAGAAAAAAAATAATGATTAATTTGCAAAACGTATTGAAGCAGGTTGGGTTCACATCTAATTCTGACTCTCAGGAAAGGGTGAATCAACATGAGCCACTTACTGGTTTCCCCTCCTGGAATTAGCTCTATAGAAACTATAAAAGGAAACAAGGAACCAGGATAGGGCAATATTTGTATTTCAAAAGCATTTTTTTTAAATTCTAGAGGATATCTTTCAAGGTCATTTGATTCTAATTCTATGAAGCCCAGTTAGAACTCTGTACATTACAGATAACTGATAGCAGTGCAAAATAACCACAGACAAGCAAATTTTTTCTATCCAATAGCGATTCAATTGGCTTTTCTTCTCCCCAGTGGAATAGTTTTTTTGCCTATTGTGTATTCATTTAAATACTCCTGATCCTTAAATATGTTTCTCAACAGATTCTTTTTTTTCCAATTTTAACTGAAAACTTTATTTATTTTATTTTAGGCTCAAAGCAAAATTGAGGTGAAAGTACAGAGTTCTATATACTCCCTGCCTTTCCCCGCAACCGCCTTCCCAGAAACTCTACTATAAACATCCCATATCACAGTGACACGTTTGTTACAAATAATGAACATACATGCACATACCATATTAAGTCCATGGTTTTAATTAGGGTTCACTCTTGGTGTTGTACATTCTATTCATTATAATTATATAATGATATTTGCCTACCACTATGGTAGTATCATAAATGCCCTAAAAAAACACAAATAAAAAAATCATCTGACAGTTAAATTTAGATTTTAGATAAATAGCAATATCTTTAATATAGTAATCATTTATAAGAATATATTTTCATATAAGTATATGGTCAAAGTTGCATGCATATTATACTAAACCTTATTCACTGTTCATTTGAAATCCAAATTTAGCTAGACATCTTGTATTTTATCTGATAACCATAGAATTATGAGTAAGCAGATTGAAGAGTTGGTGACATAATTGTGTTTAGGACATTAACTATGACTTTGTTGTATGGAACATTTTATTTTGGGAGAGATTTGTTTATTAGCAAATGTTTTCTTTAATCCTACCCTCTATAGTGGATTTCAGAGTTTAAAACCCTACGACATTTACTTTGTAGATAAAGTGTATAAAGTGAGAATTTGCTAAGGGGCTGCTTGTAAACCTGTCCGGAAGATGAATAATAAAGGAAAGTGTTAAAAATAAAGCAGAAACTAAACATGAGTTAAATGTTTTACACAAGTAGATTATTTTTTTTTTGGTGGAGACCAATAATTCTACCCTTTAATTTCATACTCTTATGAAGGGGATAAAGGAAAAAAGTTCACTGTATTTTCAAAGAAAATTACGGAGAGCTCAGGAATACTGTCACTGCATGGTGGGCTGGTTCCTTTTCTGTCTCACTATGAGGTCCTGGAAAGTAGAATATATGAACTTACATGCAGAAGTAATAAATCATAGATACAAAGAATTTCAAAGAATTACCAATTAAAGAAAATAAAAATTGATTGACTTTATAGTATCTTAAAACTTCCTAACATAAATTAAAAAAGCTGTTAAGAAAAGTGCCTTTTCAAAATAAAAGCAGGAGATAATGTGACAGATTAAATTAGGGGGAAATGAGTGATTCTCTACTATCATTTAATTAAATCCCCCCCCCCCCATTTTTTTTTTTACAGAGAGAGAGCTGCGGCCCAAAAAATTATGAATATGTCTCAAGACACACAGCTAATTAGTGCTACAAAACCCAGCCATGTGCTTTTTTTCTTACATTCATCTCTTTTTCACACAGAGAAATTGCTGCAATGGAAGCAAACTGAGAAAAAAGACCAAATTCTGTTTCATCAAAATTTAATTTCATCATTAAGAGGACAATATCTACATTTAATTGCAATATAACACAAAAGTACATCTCTGTCATATGACACATTTCTCCTGGAAGGGTAGCAAATCATACAAATTCTGAATATTTAAATGTCAAGACAAGGTTTGTACACTACTGAATACACAATATTGCTCAACACCTGTTAAGCAGTACTCCTACTCTATATTGTGGTAACATTTTATATGTCACTTTTTTTCCATTCATTTCAAAGAGTGAAGGGATTTTCTCTGCAAGAGTGAGCCAAAAGAACATTTAGGATACTTCCATAATAAAGGATGGATTTTTACTGTTAAGCTAATGCCAACTAAGAAACACTAATACATGGCGTATATATTGGAACTACAGCACAGTTAACCCATTATCTATCTAACCTAAAAGGTCATGATGTATCTGTCACATTGGCAACGGAGGCCATGTTCGTTCAATAGTTATTGATCATCAACTGGGTGATAGATGCCGTGCCAGGCTGGCACAAATATGGGCTTTTCTGATTCTTTCCATTTTGCTATCCTAAATCTTTAACTCCTTAAAAATAAACACAGAATTAAGATATTTTGGGTAAAATTGTGATTAGAAAAGTGTACTTCGGGTAGATTTATATTCAGAGAAAACAAATTTTGATGTCTACATTTTTTAAAACTCAAGTATTTTTTATTAGTCAATAAAATTAAAATTCTGAAAGTCTGGAGAACATAGACTTGTTCAAGTAAGAATGGTATTTCTGATGTTGCTTTCTAGTTTCGGCCATTTTTAAGATGTAACTTAAAATTTAGCTCTCCTTTCTGCTCGTACTGTGCTTTTACTGAGTGGAGCCAGAAAATGGTCCCAGCTGTTGCTGTTAGGTCTATATGTAAATCCATAGGGAAAAGCATGAAGTTGAGTAATGTTCATACTTGACAGATAAGTAGTAATAGTGACAATCTCATTGTTACAGGAAGAAGTAAATTATTATTGAATTTGAGAGAAATGAAAGTAATCTAAAATTTTTCTTGCCACCAAAACGATGTATGTGCAGCTTTCACAGTTTCTGATTGGATTGTGGCATTCCTTTAATATTTTGGCTGAAGTGTCTCATAGCTATATAATAAGCTTTTTAAAAACAATCCTTTAAAAATAGTTTGATAAAATCTTGCTGACATAGTAGTCTGTCAATTTAGCACCATGTGTGGTAATCTGTTTCCCTCGTAGCCCATAATTGATCTGAAGGAAGTTGTCATATAGCTTTGTTTTCACTTACCCATCTCTTTCCCCTCATGGCTTCTCTCCCCTGTAATAATTCTAAGCCAACACTTAAGTGTTGAAAAACACTATCCAGTAATTGTTTCATTTCTTTTCCAAAAACAGAATTTTTATTATCTTAATAAATGAAGAGCAACCTTTTCCAAGAAATGAAATTCTGTTTATGATAAAATATGTAGAGAAGCAGATCTATATCTAAATATCCTGTATTAGAAACATCATGGGTTTATCTTCCCCAGCAATATTATTGATGCTATTCCTAGGCTACTTCTCTTCTTGTGTCACATGTTCTTCTTTGGCACCTTCTTTACACCAGTAGTGTCAAACTGCCTACATACTAAATGATTTCTAATTCTAAATGCCTGGAACCCACTGTTCTACTGACATCCAGGTGTACATTCTCAACTGCCCCATTTGGGACATCTCAACAGGTGTCCCAAATGGACTACAGCACCTTTCCTACAAAACTAATTCCTAAATTCTCCTGTGCTTCTCTAGATTATCTTTATATGGGAGTACAGCAGAATAATTAAGAGCATAGGCCATGAAATCAGATTGTCTGGCTTCAAATCTTGACTTTGTCACTTTCTAGTTGGAGACCTTGGGCAAGTTATTCAGCTTTTCTGTCTTCACTTTTCTGATCTTCAAAACAGGTAAAATACCTATCTCTTGGGGTTGAATGAGCCTTGAAAGAACAGTCTCTCAGCAGCCCTAGAACTCAGCTTATGTTCTCTAAATGTTAGCTTTTATTACTGTTTCCACTACATGCATATCTAGTCAATCTCTCAAATTAGAAACTAGCAATTTTCTTCTTTCTCTCTTCACAATTTATTTTATCATCTGGATACATCATTACTGCTCCCTGAAAGTCTATTTTATCTATCCTTTCTTTCCCTCCTAACACCACTTTTAGTTAAGGTACTCACTCAATTCTCACCTAGAATAACCTAACTCCCTGCTTCCGTAGAATTTTCCATTACTACTTGCAATTTGTCTAATAATGTCACTTCTTTAATTACAAAGCTTCAGTAACTCCATTACAGCCCACAAGACTAAATAAAAATTTTAGCAGTGCTTACAAGGTCCTTCATAGTCTGGCTTCTTCTGCTTGCTTTCCTAATTTCTTCTCCTGGGCTTTTCCCATGCATGCCCTCCATCCAGACTTAGCTATTTCCAATTCCTGAAACATACCATGTTGTTGTCATGCCTTCATTTATTTCCACATGGATTGTCTCCTTTGCACATGAGCTATGTCTGCCTGCTTATCTGCTTGGTGCATTTCTCATTTATTAAAACTTAGCTTCAAAGCTACTTTACAGAAGAGCTCTCTGATCTCTTCAGGGAGACTCTGTTGCTTTCCTTGATTTTCCATTTCATTCTTGGTACTTTCCTTATTTCTTTACTCTAGGGTGCATCTTCCAGACAAATGACTCTCAAAAAATTCTTTATTGTACCTAAGAATCACAACTAGAACTTGCAAAAATTCCAAGTCATGGGTCCTATGGTCAGAGATTCTGATCCAGTGGATCAAGTTGGAGACAAGCCTCTCTTTGTTTATGAAATTTCCAGATGTATCTGTGCACACCAGTGCTTTAGACCATCCTTCTGTTTTACTCATTACTTTTATCTTTAGAATCTTGCATATCACATAAAGAAGTATTATGGTACTTAAATGCTTATTGGAAATAAAATATGATGTTCTGTTCTGTTGTGCTAGCGTACATAGTGATAGAGTAGCTCACATATCTGACACAAACTAGGTCATCAGCAAGTGTGTGATGTTTGGCCACATGAATGATTGAATGAATGAGTGAATGAATCAAAAAAGTTCAGAGAAGCTAGAGAAACTGTTATCATAGCCCATTGAATCTCTCAAATATTGCAAATGTTAGATATGTTATCTGAACTTTTGAATAGTTGAGATTTGAAGTAATGGTTGATATCTCTGAAGGCATATTTGGAGACATGGTACTGTGGTTTGAAATTTTTTACACTTGATGAACAGTTTCTTTTATAAAATTGACAACCTGTCATAAAAATCAGGTACTCTGACTTGAATTCTTCTCTAGACATGGTGTCATTCTACTTTCACATGGTTGTAGATTGGGATGGTTGCCTACAGGTAACATCAAATACTTTTTCAAAAAATAATCATCTTAAGGATATGGATAAATACTTATGAGAAACTCAAAAATTCTACATTATGAAGAAAAAAGATTTATTTGAATTTTAATTATTTGCTTTTGAGTTTAACTATTTGTCTAAAATTAAAATGTGCTTTTTAAATTATATGCCTTTTGGAAAATGCTGGGAATAGGTTTGCCATAATTTTTTTTCTGGATCCTTGACAGTAGTGTCCTTAGAACATACTAGGTTTAATACTTATTGCAAAAACATATCCTATAATGTCAAAAGCTATCATGGCCTTTTTAAATTTCCATTTTCATTCTGTTTTTTCTTCTCAGCCAGATTCTAGAATTAATTTGTACACAGGGGGTTATAAAATTTTTATACAGAGTTCTATTACACAGAGGTGTGTGGAAAACTGAAATCCATTAAAATAAATGTCTCGTGACTAAAATCTCAAGATGAGATTTGCAATAAATAAATGATATGTAATGACCAAAAATCCCAATGGGATGTGTTTAGTGCTTTAGAAATGCTTACAGAAAAAAGAGCAAGATGTCACAGTTCAGATGTCTGGGTCTTTGTGGAATCAACGGCTAGGCTCAATATATATTTTAATTTTCTGCACTTACTGTCAGTTCCACTTATTTACTTAACCAATGGTTGGATAGTAAATATTTTAGTGTCTGTAGACCATGCAGTCTCTGCCATGACTTCTCAATTTTATCATTGTTGCAGGAAAGCAGCCACAAGCAATCCATAAAGGAAAGGGCATGGCCAAGTTTCAATACGTTTTTATTCTCAAAAACACGCAGCTGGCTGAATTGGCCATGAGCCATAGTTTACTGATTCCTGTTCTACATAATCCTATTTTTGATTCCAAAAATGAAAAGCTAGGATAGACTGTGGTTGCAGTGGCTTTGCTTATGCATTGCTTACTTACCATAACTAGAAATCTTAAACTTTTTTTCATGCTATTTTTCCTAAGCATTTAGTCACTCCTCAAATCAAACCTCCCAGAGAACTAGGCTGCTCTGGTAAGGTAGGATACATGAGAAAATATGAGCTAATAAAGGACCAGTGATGAATGCATGAGAATATATAGATTATTTATGTTTCATCTGTATATCAGATATTGGTGACATTGTATTTTATTGCCAAATCAGTATGCTGAAATATTTGATTTTGTGGCTTTAGCTAACCAGTGACATGGATATAAAAAGCTTCATATTTTTTGCACAAACCGTAACAGTTAATTACAGGAGGAGGCAAAGACGTTTACAGATTGTGACAAAAGTTTTTTGTTTTTCAAACTGGAATCTCATTAGGAATGTCTTTGTTAGTGAGTCATTTATTCTATCTCTTTTTGTTCTTTATCTTCAGAATCCGCATGAGCATGGCTGTGAAGAAAGCAGATGAGAATTTTAAGGAAATACTGTAAGATATACAATGCCAGGAAAGTAGTGTCTGTGTTTGTGAGTAAGTCTGGTTTGAGCTGAGGTAGGTAGAGAACAGGAATCATTGGATAAACTGAAGCTTCCTTATCCATCCTACTATAAAATACATATGCAGTATATTTAAAACCCACAAAAGAGGTTTCCAACATGGTTTGGGTATTTAATTCAGAAAATTCTAATTCACTTCACATTTCAGATCTTTACTCTTGGGAGTTGTGTTTGTTGGCCTTGAAATGTCTCTTGGACAAAGTGTTGGTCATTAGTTTTCTTTTGCTCTGTAATAAATTATCATCAACTTAACACAAATTTATTATCTCACAGTTTCCATGGGTCTGGAGTCAAGTGAGCTCTTCTATGTCCCTCTCCTCAGAATCTCAGTAGGCCATATTAAGGCGTCAGCTACACTGTGGTTCTCACCTGGAGCTTGGGGTACTTCTTCAGAGCCAGTGAGGTTATCGGCAAAATTTGGTTCCTTGTGACTGGAGAACTGAGGTCTGTGCTGTTTTGATGGCCGGCACTCAGTGGTTGCTGTCAGCTTCCAAGACCACTTGAGGGCCTAGCACGTGGCAGTCTCCCAGTATGGCAGCTTATGTCTTCAGAGCTAGCCAGGGAAAACTTTCTCCAGTCTGCTACTACCGGTCTTGTGTAGGGAGTGTAAACAAGGGAGTGACTATCTCCAACTTCTTGGTCAGATAGTGGAACCAAGTAAGAGCAACCCTATTCTTTTCTTTCTTTCTTTTTTTTTTTTTTAAAGATTTTATTTATTTATTCATGAGAGACATGGGGGTGGGGTGGGGAGGGAGAAGCAGGCTCCATGCAGGGAGCCTGATGTGGGACTCGATCCTGGAATTTCAGGATCACGCCCTAGGCCTAAGGCAGGCACTAAACTGCTGAGCCACCCAGGGATCTGAGCAACCCTATTCTATTATAGCCACAAATCTCCCACTCTCAAGAGAAAGGCATTATGTAGGGCATGAGCACCAGGGGGCAAGTATTTGGGGGGCCATCTTACAATTCTGCCTACTATAGTTAATGGGCAATTTTTGTTTCCATCCATGGCTTTGGGGTCTGTGTAGTTTAATGGGTTCTACCCATCTTGTCTGTGTGTTGCAGTGTTGGAATATGATTAAAATCCTAAACTTGATTGCTAGTCTTTACTTTCTGTCTTTGTTACAGGCTCCATTAGGGGGCTCAAAGTTAAATATTTTAAGGATTAAGGGGTCAGTTTGCAAAAAAAAAAAAAAAAAAAAAAACGTAATTTATTTATACCCTAGCTTTCCCTCTTAGCCATTAACAAGCAAAACAATCATAATCATACACATTCAGATAGTTTCAAAAGTTAAATTTATACTTTAGCAAATTTTATGTGCAAGGTGATTAGGCGAATAAGAGTTCAACAATCTTGCCAAAACTCTTCCTTAGAACATAGGAATATACTAAGCCTGATTTTCCATAAGTTATATGCTTTTTCCTGGAATATTTCCAAATATTCTTTCGCTCCTTATAACATTGACCTCTGCAGAAGGCCTTTAATTTTAGCTGAGCATCTCCTCACCTGTGTCTTTAGGTTCAAATCAGCAATCCTTGGGTATCCTTCTAATAATTCTTCAATATATACTACATTTGAGTAGAACTCTAAGTAGCAAAGGCTTAAAAGGAATATTTGATTTCATTAATAATTAACGGAGTGTTTATATTCCTAATGCCATCTATTTGTTTCCATTCGTATTCATTGGGTATATTAACTATAAAATTATGCAAGCCTATACTTTCTATTTACCAAACACAGCTCCCCAATATAGTGCCTAAACTGTGATGACCTCTATCTTCTCTCTAAATCCCATGCAACTAATCATATTTACAGTTTAACCAACTTTCCTTTATGTATTGAAAAGGAAAACTTCTCTGAGTAGGATATCCCCATCAAGGTTCCCCGTGATAAATTATGGAAAAGACAGAATTATCATAAAATTTATTCATCAGGGTCACAATTTTCATTTAAAAAAATCTGGTATTTAATATTATTATATAAGGTATATCATGGTGAATTTTTCTAATATACTAGGTGTTCTGATTTTCATGATCTTTTTTTGTTGTTTCACTTATTTTAAAAATTGCTCCATCTAGGAATTTTGGACATCCTCAGACTTTTAGTTACATGATTGAATAAGTTATTTGGCATAATTACACACAGCCCAGTCTTTGGTTTTCAGTTTGGATCCGGTATAATTTCATTTTGAGGAAGTTAATTTTTTATAAGCCAAAATATACTTAATTAGTATGTAAATGTGGTGGCAGCTGTCTTATTCTTCGTGTTGAATGTTAGAATCAGAGCTGAAAAAAGACTTAGAGTTCATCTAATTCTATTCCTTTATTTCACAGATGAAGAAATGACTATGGAGGGAGTTAACATCTAGAAGAAATGCATTCAAAGCTTGGGAATGGTTCCCTGGCCTCAGGTTTTTGTTGGCGTAAAAATTTCATTTCGCTGCTTCAGTGTGCTGCACTTCTAATTGTATCATGTCAAACCCTGCGAGCTTGTTTCTATTCTGAAAGATACCTCATCGTTAAAGTTAATTCTTCCAATATTCTAGGTACTCTAATTTTCATGAGGTGTTCTAATTTTTTTCACTTCATAAAAAAAGAAGCTTGTGGAATAGCTTTTCGCAAGAAACAACTGAGTCCTGGACATGTTCCTAGCTCACCTTTGAGGGGGGCACAGTGTGTAAAATATGTGTTGGTGACTGAGCAACACAGTGTGACAAGATGTGCACAAATACATCATCAGTACAGCAAAAACAATAGCACTATAGCCATCAACAACTCAAAGGTTTCTGTTGACAGCATCATTGTTATGATATCAGTTCTTATTTTTTTTTTAGTGATATCAGTTCTAAATGAATAAAATGTTAAATGTTATTTTATCACAAAGGGATATTTCTTGCATCATTAAAAATTATTTAGTATTTCTTTCAGGCATGATTTTCAGAGAAGAGAGATAAAAATATAGTGTCTTAATTTTTTTAGAAATACAATAAAAATCTTTGCTTTTTAGAAAGACAAGCATGGATAATTCAAAGGCCTTTAATTACTCATTCTTTTTGGAGAGGAAAAAAAAAATCCTTAAACACAAAGACTGCTCCTAATGAGGCTTCAGAATCCTGAAGACCGTTCTGGCAACTGAGAGCTCCATTTCCTCTTTATGGGAAAGCATTTTGGCTCAGTACCTCTTGATCACTCCTCAGAGAGAGAACCACAGAGCAGATTTAGAGACACATTTTTTACTGCTTCAGAAGTTTATCTGTTGACATTACAGTGAGCTTGTCAAACTTCTGCGCAAACTTGGATGTTTGGGAGGATTTTCTCTCATTTCGGTCTCTCTCTTTGTGCCCACTCGCAGGTCCCTGGGGGGCCGGTGGAGAACTGTCAGTACCAGGGTGTCTGAGCCTAGTCTCTTGGGCACAGTTCACTGTGTGTTTGGCCTGCTGTGCTGGTTTAAGTTGCACTGGCCAGGATTCAGTTTGAGTTCTTGGGTTCATTGATCTTGTGTGTTTACAGTGATTACTAGAATGACATATTGTTATGTTAATGGATGTGGCTATGTTTCCTTTTCTTCCCCCTCATTGGAAAGTCATCTTTCCCCTGCTACCCAGCTCTGCAGGAATATTTGCCAAAGGAACAAAACAAAGAAATAGAATTGAACTGCAGTCGTCATTAACAAAGCTGAATAGGTCTAGATTCACTTTCTGGGTCCAAACTTATCTGCTTTCTAAAGTTAGTATTTTCCCCCATATCTGGCAACATTTCTCAGCTTCCAAATGGAGAATTATCCTAAATATTATCTATATATCTTGTGGTGAACCTCGAAAAAGAATAGCCAAGAGTTAAGGCCCAAGATATGCGAGAAATCTGGTACCTTTCGTATAGAAGGCATTTCTCTGGTTTTTGGCTTTCAGTCTGATGTGCCTGAGGCTTGCTGCCCAAACTCATGCTTCCCTTGAATGCCTAATTTGAAGATGCAAAAATTGTGGGATAGAATTTGGAATGATCTTGGTGTTTTGATCAGATTTAAATGGGGGAATAAATCCAAATCATCTCTCATGTTTGAATTTCCATTGAATCTCACTAGGGTGGTAGAGGGCAAGTGACGTTACTTGTAGGCTTGATTTCATTTTTTTTTCTTTTTTTTTCTTTTTTTTTTCTTTTTTTTTCTTTAGTTACTGTTTTGACTATATTAAATGATTTTAGATTTTAAAAACTGATGTAAATTGCACTCATATTCCAAAGCTTTTTTTCCCCCAGACTGTTTAAAGGAAAGATAAATGGCAAAGTATTATCTTTGGCTATAACCTAGAATATTCATCTGTAAAAATCTTAACAGGTTGCTGGTATTTGAAATTGCTGGTTGTCTAGGGAGGGTGACATAGGGATGTTGCTAGGGTTTGTGTGTGTGTGTGTGTGTGTGAGAGAGAGAGAGAGAGAGAAAGAGAGAGAGAGAGAGAGAGAGAAAGTGATTAGGGACTGTTGTTCTGGGAGTGCTGGCCTTTCTGGTTGGAGGCATTGAGTCAAAGGATAGAGCAGAGAGGAAATGCCAGGTAAACACAACCACTGCTGGGTGAGCAGAAAGAATTTTGCCTAAATATTAAAACAGGTAGCTTTGGTAGGATCTCCTAATCCAAATAGAAAAGAGAGAAGGGAAGGCAGGTAAGCGGGGAAGTGGGTTGACAGCATTATGGAAATACAGCACTAGAGAGAGTCCAAGGTGGTGTCAGTAATGGGCTATATTTAACTATTAGATCCTTCTCTAGTGGAGCTGTAAAATAATGATCCTTTCAGATGCTATCCCATGATAATAAGCTTAATGCAATAATATTACATTTAAATATCTATCTATATCTATATATTTTTCTCTATGGCATCAGTTTTAGATCCTATCGCCTTTAGACATATGAAACAGAAATTCAGGTAATTTGAGTGTTTTTTTTTAATTCTCTTAGAAGAAATGCTAGATCTAATATTTCTGTGGTAATCGAAAATGATATAATCTTATTTCTTAGGAGAATAATATTCAGTTTATATATTGGATTTTGTTGTTGTTAAGTCTGTGTTTTAATCCAAAAATAATTGGATAAGATTAGAAAAAACTGTTCAGGTAAAATCAAGGTTTCTACTCTGAGGGCTCACATATGATTCATGAATTCTTACTTAGGGACCCAAAGCATAAAATTTAATGACCTCTTTTTCCATAGCTGTTTGGATCCAGCAGCGTAGAGGGAGATCTTCTTGCTAGAGGCTGGCTCCTTGGCAGAAGGTGTAGCCTAAGGAGGGCAGGCCAGGGGGTGGGGGTGGGGTAGCAGAAATTAGAGACATGTTGTTGCATTAGTTATGAAAATAAAGATATTTATAACATTCCAGCCATCAACAGAAGTTTGAATTATCCTCATTAGGTTATATACTGAAAACAAATATTGAGAAAGGATATATATTCCTTTTTAGGAAGCTTTCATTAAAAGTGGTTAAAATATAGGGGCACCTGAGTAGCTCAGTTGGTTAAGTGTCCAACTCTTGATCTCAGCTCAGGTCTTGATCTCAGGGTTGTGAATTCAGGCCCCGTGTTGGGCTCCATGCCGGGTGTGGAGCTTACTTAAAGTTAGTTGTTAAAATATGAAAATACTCCTTTTGTGACCCGAGAAGTTGAGATCCTAGAACTAGTTGTTTTCTGGAACTTTTCTTACTTATATAGACCAGTTCATTCTAGAAATTTATAGTAAAATGTGTTATTTGCAGAGAATTGGGCCAATTTGGGGCCTGTCAAGCAGAAATCTTTTTGTTAAAACATATGAGCCTGTGGGTAAGGATGGAGTCTGTCAGCTACCTCTGTTTTCTCCGTGTGGCCTTCTGCCAAGGGTGAGACAGAGTGTCCAGTGGGCAGGTATCCTGAACAAGAAGGGACTGCCTCTGATACATGGGAGTCACAGTGGGCAGGGGAAAGATTCTCAGCAACCTATGGTTTTGTTGCTTTTTGGGATTGATCCTTGTCTTTCCTTTTAGAATTTTAATTTTCTTGTCATTAGGAAATAGGCTACCTTTCATTTGCACAGTGATGTTTGTAGTTTAAAATTTATTATTATTATTATTTATTTATGATAGTCATACAGAGAGAGAGAGAGAGGCAGAGACACAGGCAGAGGGAGAAGCAGGCTCCATGCACCGGGAGCCCGACGTGGGATTCGATCCCGGGTCTCCAGGATCGCGCCCTGGGCCAAAGGCAGGCGCCAAACCGCTGCGCCACCCAGGGATCCCCATGTTTGTAGTTTATATTCCAAATCTTTTGTCACATTTAAAGCACTAGATTTTTCTTCATGATCTTGGGTCATTCCATGACTTGAAGCAGCATAGTTACTATCACTTACTTTACCATTGCTCTTCTTGCTTTTTAAAATGTTATTTCCTGTTGATGGATTTTCAGGTTTTCATGTTATACACACTGAGCCCAAGGCCAGCAGTCCAGAGCAATCCTGGACCAGGACCCAAAGAATTCTTTTCATTCTCATTGGTTCCATGCAACTAGACTGAAGTTTGACTCGAAATGGTCATTTGGAAAAATAAAATAAGATAAAAACAGAAAGGGAGGCAAACCATAGGAGACTCTTAACTCTAGGAAGCAAACTGAAGGTTGCTAGAGGGAAGGGGATGGGAAATAGGGTAATTGAGTGATGGGCTTTAAGAAGGACCCTTGATGTGATGAGCACTGGGTGTTACATGCAACTGATGAATCACTAAACTCTACCCTGAACCTAATAATACACTCTATGCTATCTCACTTGAATTTAAATAATATATATTTAAAAAGGAAACAGTCCTTTGTTAAGTTTTTCCTTAAATAGAAGTTAAATTTACAACTTTTAGTGACTGTGTCCTTGCCCACAGTCCCTGCTTGTATCTATTTTGTCTCTTTACCCATAGTGACTGTAATAATGGAAAAAACAATGGTAATTTTCAGTATTCCAGGAACTGAAGACTTTGATTTCATATGTCTGCAAGGAAATGTGACATAGAGTCTGATCTGGAATAAAATTTCCAAGCATTCCGAGGAGTTGTTCCTTGTGCAGAAATCTCATGTTTGATTCCTAATTAGAAGCGCAAGTTCTATTTTAAAAAGTTATTATTTTTCCTGTTCACGTTAGTACTAACAATAGGAACACATGATAAGCCACGATTCTTGTTAACTGAAGACTTGGCAATTAGGAGCATCACGTGGTGTCTTTCTGGAGACAGTGACCAAGCTAAAGTCTGTGTTATGAAAATCCCTAATAACCAGAGTTAACAGCCTTCATGAGACCTGCCTTAGAGCTTTTAGACAGTCATTTAATAGTAAAAAAAAAGGATGTGGATGATTCTCCTGACAAATCCTTCTCAATCAATGATGAAGAAAGAAATTTTGAATATATTTGAAAGAAATGAAGTTTTAGTTCCTTTAGTTCATAGTAGCTCTTATACAAAAACATTAGTGTTGAAAATGGAGACTACCAATATACATGAAGTCTTACTATGTTTATTCAGGTAGTTTTTCTAACAGTCTTCACCAGTAATTTTTCTTTTTCCTTTTTAAAAAATATTTTTATTTATTTATTCATGAGCGACACAGAAAAGAGAGAGGCAGAGACACAGGCAGAGGGAGAAGCAGGCTCCCTGTGGGGAGCCTGATGTGGGACTCGATCCCAGGACCCCAGGACCACACCATAAGCCTAAAACAGATGCTCAAACACTGAGCCATTTAGGTGTCCCACCAATAATTTCTCTAAAGAAAAACCTTTTAAGGGCACCTAGGTGGCTCAGTCAGTTCAGCTCTCGTCATGACCCCAGGGTCTTGGGATTGAGCACTGCATCAGGCTCCCCATGGGCAGGTAGCCTGATTCTCCCTCTATAGCTCCCCCTACTTGTGCACTTGTGTGCGTGTGTGTGTGTGTGTGTGTGTGTGTGTGTGTGTGTGTCTCAAATAAATAAAATCTTTTAAAAAAGAAAAAGAAAAACCTTTTAGCTGGCATCTTACTGCCTCACATAAGTGTATATGATCTGATTTAATCAAAACACTGATTTAAATGAAGGTAAAAGTTAAATTCTAATATGTAAAACCAGTACTGGTACCTGCCTCATCCCCACCCACTGCACCCCCCCCTCCGCAAAAAAATAAAGGAAGGAAAGAAGGGAGGGGAGGGGGAATCAAGAAGACTGAGGATGAGCAGAAGCAAGATTGCCAGATCCTGGGGGGTGAAGAAACTCTTGACAATTTGGTATCAGATGGCAAAAGGAGCAAAACACAAGTCAGATGTATGGGCCTTTGCTTTTAAAAAAAAAAGAAGCCAAATCTCAGTCCTTGCACAGTACCAGCTGTGATCTAAATTGAGCCAGGATCCAAGAGTCCCCCAGTCATGTGTATAAGTGCTAGACTGTGGGGGGAGGGTGTTTTCAAGGAAAACAGGTATCCTTGATTCATTCCACAAAGTAGGCTCCATAATTAGTGTGTTTCAGAAGTATTGGGGAAAAAAAGGGCTGTTCTCTTGAGTAACCAGCATATATATCCATTACAGTCTTCTCACACTTTTTATTTGCTTGGTCAAATCCTTTTAAATATCCATAATTAAAGCCAAGGTTAACTTTCTAATAACACGTTCCAAATTTATAGGAATCAAACTAATGAGATTTTATTAAATGTCAAAATGCCTGCTTTTAGTTATTAGGCCTGATTCTGTTTCCTGTGAAAAAAGTTTCAACTTGGTACAATGCCATCTTTAAGGTTCTTCGGAAAGAGAAATAGCCTGGGTAAACCGCTCAGCCTCGGTGTGAAAGGGCAGTGAGTGACTTTCTTAATGAGCTGAGATGACCCAGGTCTCTCGGGGTTTGTCTTATGCTTCCTCTGTGGGAAAATACCTCCATTCTGAAATCTTCAGTCTTGGGAGATATCCGTAGTCTTTTCTAGCACATTCTCATTAAATTGTTCTTAAAGTAAAATCCTAGTTCAAAGGTATATTGTGGCAACTGTTTTTCAGATTCTAACCCCGCCCCCCAAAAAATGTTTACTTTGTGAAGTTTTCGAATCTTCACAACTAGTTTGTTTCAAAAGTTTGTACATAGAATAATTTCCCATTTGATGAAAGATTCCTTTTGTCCTCTCAAGGTTTCTTTTGGAGTATAGAGAAATAATAAATGAGCCAATTGTGTTCACTTCTCTTTTCCTGTTACTAATTGGCCTAAAATCCCTTCCGTATACATGGCCAGTTCCAGATTGCAGATAAGGATATAAATGATAGCTGGGGCTTTCAAAAACAGGACTAGAAAAAAAAAAAAAAAGAAAAAAGAAAGAAAAAAAAGGACTAGAGTCAATGGAACAGGTTGCCCAAAATACAGTTTTTTTTTTAAAGGAATGTCCGATTATTCTCCTGAAGGCAAAAGCCTGTTTGTCCTTTGGAGACATGAAACAGTTTCTTGCCATCCCAAATCATAGGTACGTCTGGGAGCAGGAGGGTTGGAAGATAGCAGAAAGCCAGGCTGAAGTAAAAGGTGATTTAGCTCTTGATGAGGGGACCATAGAAGAGAAACCTGGACCAGTTTACAGTGAAGGTCCCTTTACACTTTCAATTTTGTCATTTTATTTTATTTAAAGATTTTATTTATTCATGAGCGACAGAGAGAGAGACAGAGACACAGGGAGAGGGAGAGGCAGGCTCCTTGTGAGCTCACAAGGAGCCAGAGGTGAGACTTGATTCCAGGACCCTGGGATCACAACCTGAGCCAAAGGCAGACTCTCAACCACTGAGCCACCTAAATTTTGTCATTTTAGAATATGTGCCCATTCTTCTCTGGATTATCTGTTTTTTAAGCAAGGTTTATAGATATGGACATTGATTAATATTCTTATACATTTATCATTCAGCTATTTTTTTACATTACATTACTTTCAGGTATATAACATAATGATTTGTTAAGTCCTACTATGTGTCAGCTTATGCACTAGATAATAATACAGAAGTTAGTGACAATTTCACTTTTGAGGAGATCACAGTTAGTAGGGAGTGGGGCTGATGGGCACTTAGCGTTGTCCAGAAGGAGACAGCTTCTGTGGATCTGTAGCTGTTTAGTTTTGGGCCTAGGCTCCTGGGTAAGTAGCTACAGATAGGAATGTTTTATCTGGAACCAATCAATAAGTAGTAAGAATTCCTCTTATCTACTATCAGGCTCAAAATATCTTTTAACTTTTTTGTATTTTAATAAGGTTCATTTTGAGAGTCCTTTCAGAATTCCTTTGAGTTAAAATCATTTGGGAGAAAAGAGAAAAATGTAAAAAGAAGCTCTCTTGTCCCCAGAAGGAGAGGCACAGGTATGGCGACAGGCAAATCCTGCTCTCACCTGCACTCATTTTCATTTGACATGCTGCGATTTCTAGATCTTTTTATTTCCTTAAAGAAATTTGCATTTGCTAGAAAGAACACCATGCAAATATTTGTAAATGTCTAACCCTGTTTCTTCATGTTGGGTATATTCTCAAAGGTTCCTAGGTTTTCAAGACGTTAAGAATAATATAATATAATTTAGTTCTGTTTTGAGCAGTGTATTTTTCTGGCTATTAGCATGCACACATTTCATTCTTCTATTCTTGGCATTTATATTTTGGGCTTTGACATGAAGATCTACCTTTTTTGGTGAATGTATTATATCATAATTATACTTCTTAATTGATACTAAAATAGTATGAACACTGAAAGAAAATTCTAGAGGTTTTTGAGCAAGTACTAAATTTTTAAAACTATAATTTTAAGATCACACTGCGAACCGTTCTTAAATATATATACACCTAGAAGAGGTAAATGAAAACTCTGACAAATTCAACACTCCAGAAAAGGATCTAGCTGAAAATAACTGACAGTGGGATTGTCATTACAAGATACTAGAGAAAATATACTCTATTATTTTGTATATGTAGCATGATGCATTCTATGTTACTTTGTCCAGATATATTACAGATACTAGTCAAAAATTATCATCCAGATAATAGGCAAGCTCTAAATGTCACACTCTAGGGGCAATGCCAGCTAAAAAATCAAGTGAGAAATAGAGAAGGTAATTATGTGTTGTGATGAGGACTCTGAAGAGTGACATGGGGATTGTCAGAGGCGGTCTCCATGAAGAGGTGATAGTTACCTTGTGAACTGAGAGGTGGGAAGGCTGACTATTCCTTCTATTATGAGGCCTTTTCCTTAATTTTTCAGAGGCCCCTCCAGACCAACGTACTAGTCCCATGACATTTCTATTTAAATGGTTTGTATAATAAGGTATTTTAGAAAGGAAACTTGAACTGAAAGAACCGATGATTCTTTCTTTGTTTATGTAACTAATCTAGTGTTCTTATAATATTCTTACCCTTCTAGAAAGTTACAGGTGAGTCTAATGAGAAGATAGTGGATGGGGACTGAGGAACCCACGTTCTTGTTCAGCTCTGCTGCTACTATCCTCATATCATAGAAACTCCCTGGTCCTTGTCTAAAAAATAGCACAGCTGGCTACAATGCTTTACATTCCTCTGCAGCCCCCAAAACATCACCCACTGTCACGAGCATCTAACAGAAAAGTCTGTGCCCTCATCACTCAGTTGTGGTGAGCTCACTAGCAGACACAGCACAGATCTCCTGGGAGAATGAGGAAGGGATACTATTAGAAATTGTTGTGAAAGGTGTTTCAAAAATGGGGAAAATGCTTCTCATTTAAAAATGAATTTGAGGGATCCCTGGGTGGCTCAGCAGTTTGGTGCCTGCCTTTGGCCCAGGGCGCGATCCTGGAGTCCCGGGATCGAGTCCCACATCGGGCTCCCGGCATGGAGCCTGCTTCTCCCTCTGCCTGTGTCTCTGCCTCTCTCTCTCTCTGTCTCTGTGTCTATCATAAATAAATAAATCTTTTAAAAAAAGTAAATAAAAATGAATTTGAAGGGCAGCCTGGGTGGCTCAGGGGTTTAGCGCCGCTTTCAGCCCAGGGCCTGGTCCTAGAGACCTGGGATCGAGTTCCGCGTCAGGCTCCCTGCATGGAGCCTGCTTCTCCCTCTGCCTGTGTCTCTGCCTCTCTGTCTCTTGGTTTCTCATGAATAAATGGAATCTTTAAAAATAAATAAATAAATAAATTTGAAGCAATTCGACAATATTTAAACCAGCATGAGTGTTCTCTAGAACTGGAGTTCTAATGTTTTTGATAGGACTTTCATTATCATATTTCCTATAATTCAATATTTATGTATTGAGCATTTTCTAAGATTTTGTTGCATATAAATCATGTTCAGTTTTTTGGTGAGGGGACTGACATGTTACCCACTTTAGGGGAACAGTCTTTTTTGGCGGTTGACCACACATACAAACAAGCAAAATTATTTATTTATGGTTTGTTTTACCCCATGAACATTTGAAGCGGCTTCTAGTAATGTACATATCAATAGAAACAAACAGTTTGGATGAAGTAAAACATAGATGGAGAGGAAAGCCATGTTCGATGAGGGATCAGTAAGCAACAGGATTCCACAGAGCTGCTGAAGTTAAGGTGAAATTTCAGCTCCTGTCTTAGTAGTGACCAAAGTTAAAAGAGAAGCTCCATGTCCATGGAAAGAAAAGTGTGTCGACTCTTTAGAAGAGGGAAAGCCTTCCCTAGAATCCACATCTTAAAGAAATTGCACGCTCCTTTTGAATTGGGGGATACTATTTGGTGATGACATTTATTGAGCACTTTCTTTGTGCTAGGCATCCTACGTGTTTTACAAGCATTTTCTCCCATCATCTTCACAATGACTGTATGAGCTAAGGACTACCATGTTATCGATGACAATGCCAAGGCTTTGGGAATCCAATCAACTTTTTATGCCATGTGGTTCCTAACAGTCGAGGTAAGGCCTGGACGACCGCGGGGCCTGTCTTTGTCATCACTATGTTATACCTCCCCTGTGCAGTGCTCCCTATCTTCTCTAGCCGGGAGCAAGGTCGTAACCAGCAAGCCAGCCACAAGTACGGCACTAGACCTCATAAAGCCATTGCTTACAACATCTCTGAAGGTAAGCTGGGGGGGGGGGGGGTGCATCATGCTGAAGGAATTCAGAAAAGATTTCTGCTGCAAACTGAGAATGTCAAACCCCTGGCTCAGAAAGGTTTTGTTAACTGAGGTTTAAAATCTAGGCTGTTTTGAGGAACAGATGGAATGTACTTCACGAGCAATCTTTGCAAAATGTAATCTCTTTCCACGTGGGCTTGATGCAGTTGAACAGGAGACATGTCCAGGCACCAGGCACGAGTCTGGAGTTACTCTTTGTTGATTCTAGGGCAGTTCAAAGTGAGGCAGGAAGACTTAGTGGTGATTGGTCTGGCTTGAGGGTAGACCTAGGCCTTTATGAATTCTGTTGCCCTGCCTCTTCTGGTCAGATTCTGGTACTCAATATCTCAACTTCTTTACCCCTAATATAGGGATAATAAGAGATTATTGTAAACACTGAAAAACTAATGTGTGTAAAAATCTACAGCTTAGTACATTGTAAGCCTTCTGTGAGCTAATGGCTGCTTCTGTTTCTCGCTTCTCCTTCTCCCTAACTTCCTTGTCTTAGATTTTCTTCCTTCCCCTCTACCCCCCCGCCCCCTTCGTGATCTTCCTCCCGAACTTCCTTCCTCTCCACCCTTTCCCTCTCATTAACTTCCCATTTCCATCTTCACTCTCCTCTTTCATTTCAGTTCAGCCTCCCATCTTCAACTGAGCAAATAGCTGACACCTTTCATGAACCTGAGGTGTATAAGCTGGACTCTTCCTGAGTGGACAGAGCTACTCACCCAGGAGGGCAGCCCAATTGGTAACAAGATCCATCTGGGAAAACAAAGAAGCTGTAGGCCTGTGGGAGCACACAGAAATGGAGGGGGCAGTTCTCTCTGATGGGGAGCATTCACACCCAGGAGGTGATGTTTCTGTAGGTCATAAGAAAGAAAAGAATGGATGAGATTGAAAAGGGAGGGAAGAGATGTCAAGGCATAGAAATCACAATGATCAATACCTATACACGTGAAAGAATGAAGTGTTTTAGTGTACTGGGAGGGTGGCTTTGTGTGATGTAGCACATAAAGACAGTAAAGTGGTTTAGGGACAGATTTTTAAAGCAAACTCCAACCACCCCGAAATCCATTATGATTGCAGAGTTCCAAGTGGATATGCTAAAGCCTGACTTTTAATGTGCTTATTTTCTGAAATAGAAAACGTTTGATAAACTGATTGAAACAGTAAACCAGGCTATAATTTTTTCCCAGCTTATTGAACCAGAATACTATAATGTTCACTGAACCCGATGATATTTCATTTGGCTTCAGAACTTGTTGATTTCACAGGATTTTTTTGAACCAAAATTATAAACAGTAAGTCATAAGTGTCATTAATATTCTTGGCTTATGAATGTAATATATATATTTTTTCTTTGCAACCTTTTGGTATTTATGACCCCTGACTGAGAAGTTGAGAATATGTATTATTATTGACTATATTTTTTCATAGTAAGAGAAATTGTTCATATTTGATGTGCAAACATAATTTTTTCTTTGTTTTATTTCTCCACACTGGTATTGGAACTATGCTTGACTAATGAAATATTGATTTTCACATCCCTCAGTGTCTGACTCTAACCTTTTTTCTAACTTGAGGGAGAAAAAGGATATTTCCTTTGCTATTAGGCAAAAGTGAATTAAGATCCCAGAAAAATAATGTAACAAAGAAGTTATAATAAATGACAATGGCTGTCTTGGAGATTGCTTGCTATTTAGTCAAAGACAGTAGCTGCAATAGTATTTGAACACTGAGAAAACAGATTATTTTAATTAATTATATTCTGGAGTAAATTGATACATCAATAGCTTCTAATTAATCACACCTCCCTTGATCAATGCCCCACTCTGACTTTGAGTTTGACCATGTGATTTTTCTTTGATGACTATGATATTAGCAAAATGTTGCTAGTGGAGCCTTGAAACACTTGGGGTTGTGTTTTTCTTGCTGTTGTTGGAATACATCTGCTATGAGAAGAAGCCCTGGTTAGTCTGCTGGAGACCTGTGTGGCCCAGCCAACAGCCAGCACCAATGTACATGCGTGAGACCACCTTGGACTATCTAGTCCCAGCTGCAATGCGTATAAGTGCAGCTGCTTGAATGAGTCCAGCAAAAGAACTGCCTGGCTGAACCCAGTCTAAATTGCCAACTCACTGAGTTCTGAGCTAGAAACACAGTTGTTTTAAATTACAGAGTTGGAGAGACTTGTTTCCCAAAATTTAGATTCCGCATGCGACTCGCTTATACCATGAGAGTAGAGATAGATCTCAGAAATGAACCTGGGTGGCTCAGTGGTTGAACGTCTGACTTTAGCTCAGGGCATGGTCCTGGAGTTCCGGGATCAAGTCCCACACTGGGCTCCCCTCGAGGAGCCTGCTTCTCTCTCTGCCTGTATCTCTGCCTCTCTCTGTGTCTCTTATGAATAAATAAATAAAATCTTTATTAAAAAAGAGAAATGAATCTAAACTAAGTCTTTAAGTGCTTTTAGTGGAATAATATTTAATAGCTCAAGATATCAAAAACATAGTTTCAAAAAGCATATGCTAAAATAATTAAAACACTTGAAGTGGACAAACTAATTATCTTAAGAGATATTTACTTGTTACTCATAATCCCACCTATTTACAGAATGGATTGGAAGCATTTTACAGTATTAAAACATGCAGACACAAGTAATTAAAAAAAAGAATAGAATGAAAATCAATTAGGTAGATAAGAGAAACAGATGAAAAATAAATACCAAGAATGCGCAAATTATTATTATCAGGAGCTCAACTTCAGTCTGACCTTGAGTGGCCAAGAAAATGTAAAACATTTTCGGTTTTTACAGTTCTTTTTATTCAAGTAGGAAGCACAGAGATTCATCTGAAGAACAGACCTGTTTTTCCTTTCTTAGGAGAAATTTAGTACATGGACCTTAGTTGCAGGCAGAAGATTTTTGACTACTGTTTTATGGAAGTTACAAAAGGAATATTCTAATGGACATTTATTGTATTGTCTCTTCTAAGAAGCTTAGTACAAATGATCAACTCTTAAATCAACTGATGACCTCCTTAGGGTCATTAAGTGTGATGATTTTCATATACGTCAGATCCTTGGTCAGAATCAAGAAATATTTAAGTCCACTTTTCCCAGCAGCTCATGTGGTTTATGGCAGGCATTCACCACTTAAGGAGTTTTGCAGAATGCATGAGTGTATTTACGGAGCACCTGCTTGTGCTGGGCCCAGCAGGGAGCACTAGAGTGACTACAGTGAGCGGGTGAGCGGAATAGCCCTGCCCCTGCCCCCCATGTTACTTAGGTAACTGTGGAGACAGGTGTAAATCCAAGTCACCCAGTATATAACCACCCACTGAGATCAGTGCTTCAAAGCCAAAAATACAAGGGACCTAACGTACCTGGGAGTGACAGAAGGCTCCATTGTAAAAGCAATATTAGAACTGGGATCTACTTGGTCAGGCATTCCCACCAGATGAAGGAAGGGACAATGGGAGAGAGCATGCCTGGGACAAGAGGGAGCCTTTTGCAAAGGTGCCAAGACAGCCAGAACACAGAGCAGTCAGGAAGGAAGGCAATGTGCCTGGTGAGCAGAGTGCAGGAGTGTGGTCTGAGATGAGGCCTGAGTCTGTGGTCATCAGGCCTTCCTCATACTTATTTCCTGGGCACAGAGAAATTCCATCAAAAAATTTTTTTTTATTTTTTTATTAATTTTTTTTAATGTGTCTTTCGAGTTTTCTCCAATGAGCACATACTTTTGTATTAGGGGAAAAATTGCTTACAAAAGGGAGTCCCATGAAACATCTTGTAAAGAAGTATCACTTTGCTAATTTTTCATGGCTTGGCTTCTTGTTGTACTTAATGTCCTACCCAGCTCATTGTAGTTAATTTAAAGATTTAATTAAATCAGCAAGAGATGGCAAAACACATAGGTATAAAAGAACAAATGTGCTGTTAGATGTGATTATCCAAATGCCCCTTAAGAGCAAGAGTTATGTATCCTGCCCAAAATGTTATATGTAGTATCTACTGACATTAATAGCTTGGTAGGATGTTCCTGGGGTTCTCTTTCTTCAATTTTGCTGATTGTACAGTAAGAGATTTTGTTGTTGTTGTTAATTCTCTATGGATTTTTCACAAATCTTCATCTTTTCAGGTAAAATTTCACTTAGTGAAAAAAAACTAAGTGATTTAGAACAGGGTTTAATTAAAAAAAAGGTGATTGCACTGAAAGTATAATTATATTGAAAAATAATATGTAATGTTAAGGTAATAAGACTAACTTTTTGTGTGGCTCATAAAGGACAGATTAAGAAATTCTAAATGTTTTTTGACTAATGGCATAACTGGAATGAGGATAGAGCCCCAATAGGGTAACTATTTCAAGAGACTGTATGCTTATGTGTAAAATTATGAATTCTGGAATGCATGTTTACACAATTTATTTAATGAATTCGTTTATATTCATTCATTTTTTTTAAAGATTTAATGTATTTATGTGAGAGAGAACATGAGTAGTGAGAGGGGCAGAAGTAAAGGGAAAGGAAGAATCTTCAAGCAGACTCCACACTGAGCATGAAAGCCAACATGGGACTTTGATCTCACAACCCTGAAACCATAACCTGAGCCCAAACCAAGAGGTGGACTTTCATGCAGCTGAGCCACCCAGACACCTCAACCATTCTTTATTGGATGTGTAGTATGGGGCCAGTTTTATTCCAGGTCCTTATGATATGTCAGTGAATAAAAAGTCAGAGATCTCTGCATTCTGGCAGAGGAATTTACATTTTAGGGTAGTATAGATAATCAAAAGTAAAATAAATTAAGTAAATTGTATGATATGTTAGAAGTGATAATTACTAAAAAAAAAAAAATAGAGCAGAATAAGGGGGTTGGGAATGTACCTAGACCAATGTACCTACCATTATAAAACTGAAAAAGAGACCTAAATCAAGGTAAATAATGAAATTACTTTTAAAATTTCTCTTTATCATTAAAAAGCCTGACTCTGCTTGAGATCCTTGCCTTAAACTCCATTTCATGATCACAACCTTGGCCACAAATTCTGGGGTTATACTAGCATCTATCACTGTTTTATGATCCAGTGAGTGAGGGCTTTTCAGCCCTCGGCATCAAAATCGAGCTTCAAGAGGGTGCCCGGGTGGCTCAGTCTGTTAAGTATCTGCCTTCTGCTCAGGTCATGATCTCAAAGTCCTGAAATGAAACCCTGTGTCAGGAGGCTCCCTGCTCAGCATGCAGTCTGCTTCTTCCTCTGCCCCTTCCCCCTTTGTGTGCACTCTCTTATATCCTCTCTCTCAAAGAAATAAAATCATAAGAAAACAAAAAAATGAGCCATAACAATAAAAACAGATCTATTGAATCAAACGCATTCCCTAAATCATGTTTTCTGGAGCTCACTCTGCTTTATTTATAACCCTGTCTCTCATATGCTGGGCCTTGGCCTTTCTCTCTTCTCCTGATTACAGTGTCCTAGAACCGAGGGTTATGCAGAAGTGGTATGAGAAGGGCAGGGTTTCCTTCCTTATTTTCAGAGGCAACTCTGACAACATCAAGGGCTGGAAAAGCAACAGTATTTGTTCCTCTGTTATCCCCAGAGAGCATGAGAGCATTTCAGCAGGCGAAAGGGAAATAATTGACACCAATTTTGACCACCAGTAGTTTACCAGGATGAGTTGAATATAGAGTGAACAATGGAATTAATTACAGTTAAAACAGTAACAACAAGAGTGACAAACCCAGAATTTTCCTCAAACAGATTTAAAGATAATATAATAATTTATTTTTTTAAATTTTTAAAAAGATTTTATTTGAGACAGTGTGGGGGGAGGGGCAAAAGAAGCGAGAGAGGGAGAATCTCAAGCAGACTCCCCACTGTGAAGCTCAATCCCAGAACCCTGAGATAATAAGGTGAGCTGAAATCAAGAGTCGAATTATTAACCTTAATAGTTTACTGAATGAATAATTTGTACCCTTAAATTCTATTTCCTGGTACCTAGCCAAAAAGTCTCTTCCTGGTGGAAACAAAGCACCTATACTTTGTTTAGGGTCCATCCCACATCAGTTACCTCAAAGTGTCTGGGGGGAAAACACACTTTTCCCCAGAAAAAGATTGGCGACTCCAGTATATTTTGTGCCTTTTATTTTGAAGATTAGGTAACTGTTCCTGTTGGAGACTAGGTGGAGGCCAATTGTGATGAGCCATTCAGGGCAACACATTGCAGTTAGGGAGTTTATTGAATTAGATGCATGTAATGCACTGGATGAGAACCATGAAACTTGGAAGTTGTGAGCTGAAAAATACAAGGCCTTTCTGTCCCATGCTCTCTCTTCTAAGATGTTCCTAAACTAGTATTAGCCTAGTAAAGAGGTTTAGTAAAGAGAATTTCTTTGATTTTTGGAAGAAATTGGATGCTTTATTTTCTGTATAGTGTTTCATAAGTGTGGATATAATTTTGTAATCCCGGTGGAATAAACATGAAGCATCATTTTTTTTAGACCTCTTTCACTCTTGACTTCTGATAATGTTTTCCAGGTGGCTATTGTAAGGCCATGTAGCTATGTTTTTGTTGTTGTAGAAGCTCTTACTCTGTTTCTTTTTAAACAGCTGCATTGAGGTATAAGTCCTATACCTTACAATTCATCCATTTAAAGGATACAATGCAATAGCTTTAAATGTAACCACAGAATATTCATTACATAATCAATTTTAGAACATTTTAATTAACTCAAAAAGAAATCCTGTGCCCCTTAGTCATCACTTCTAGTCTCTCCATCTTTCCTACTTCTCCCTTTCCCAAGCCCCCCACAATGGCATCCACAACTGCTAATCCACTTTCTGCCTCTGCAGATTTGCCTACTCTGGATATTTCATATAAATGTAATTATGCAATATGTAGTCCTTCATGACTGGCTTATTTCACTTAGCATAATGCTTTCAAGATTCATCCATGGTGTAACATGTGTTAGTATTTCACTTCCTTTCTTTGCTAAAGCATATTCCATTCTTTGGCTATACCACAGTTCATCCATTTGCTAGTTGATGGACATTTGAGTTTCCACTACTTGGCTATTATGAATAATGCTGCTGTAAACATTCATGTACCAGTTTTTGTATGGATACATGTTTTCCCTTCCTCTTGGGTGAAATCCCTGGGAGCGGAATTGCTGAGTCATACAGTAAGTCTACATGTAATACATTTCAGTAATGGTTTGAAGAACTGTCAAAACATTTTCCACAGCACTCATCCATTCTTGTGCTTTGAACCACCATGACTAGCTGTGGGTGATCTTCCTGGAGCTTTAGGTAAGTGCAGGGTACTCACTGCTAACCACAATTTTTCCTAGTTGGCCAGCCTTTTCCTCCTCAAACTCTTCCATAGTCTCCAGAGTGAACTAAGCATATCTAATTGTGTTTTCTCTGTTTAAAGCCTCCACTGCCTTCTTGGTATCACCTGAATAAGCCCAAGCCCTCCATAAAAAGTCATTAGGAGCGCCGACCATCTGCCCACTGTCCACCTCTCCAGCTTTGTCTTGCTCTACTCTCTGCTTCCCATTTTAGGTTCCAGCAGCACTTGGTGGCTCCGGTTCCCCTTAAATATCATTCTTCATTCTTTGGACTTAAATCATACATGTCTACTGCCTCTAGGCCCAATCTGGGTTATTTCTATCCTGGGGTTTTGGATGTTCAATTTGACTTTAAAATAAAGAATTGAAGGATACATACAGTTTTCAAGTAACAGGGAGAGTAGTTGAAGGGGATTTGTTGGCATAGAAGATAAAGATTTTTGGATAATTAGACATTTCGTATGCATGATTAGATGAATGCAGGATGAATGAACTGAAGAGATTTTCCAGACCTGATATTCTGTGAACACTAATTTCAAGGCAAGTTTAGTATATGTATATCATTTTAGTCATTCATTCATTCATTCATTCATTCACTGAGCATTGATTGAACATTACTATGTGCAAGTACTATCATAAACCCTGGGGATACACCAGTCAATAACATAATATACCTGTCCTCATGGGGTTTACTTTTCAGTAAGGAAAATAATAAATAAATGGAAAACATTCAGGTGGTAATGAGTATGAGAAATAAAGGAGAATAATCTGATTTCATTGTGTCATTGCATGGTGGGAAAGAAAACTTAGATGAACAGAAAAAGCCTTGTTGAATTGGTAAACTTTGAGTTGATATCTAAAAGACAAAGTGACAGCCAGACAAAAAAAACGCAGTTATCAAATTCCAGGCTGTCAGGGCAAAGGCACGCTCAGGTGCCAGCTGGGGTTAATTTTAGCTAATAGCAGAGAGTTAGATTTTGATCATTTTATTATTCTGTCTTCAATATAGCAATTTATATGTTTAAATTTGTTTCATAAGAACTCAAACTGAAAAAAAAAAAAAAAAGAACTTAAACTGGACGGTCGATCTACCTGGAAGTAAACACGTATATACCTGTATTAGTCTGCTTGGGCTGCCATAACACAATACCACAGACTGGGTAGCTTTAGTGACAGAAATTTATTTTGTTATAGTTCTGCAGACCTGAAGTCTAAGATGAAGGTGCCAACACATTTGGTTTCTGGTGAGACCTGTCTTTCAGACTTGAGAAAGAGTTTCCTTGCTGTGTCTTCACACAGTCTTTCCTCTGTGTATGCAAAGTGAGACAGAGCTCCCTGGTGTCTCTTCTTCCTCTAATAAGGACACCAATTCCTTTGAATTAGGTCCCTCTTCTTACCTCATTTAACCCTAATTACCTACCTAAAGGCTTCATTTCTAAATGCCATCATATTGGAGGTATGGCTTAAACACAGGAATTTTTGGAGAACACAATTCAGCTATAACAATTCCTGAGTCATTTGAACACCCAAAAAAGGTAACTACATCAATTAAGTAAGTTGTTAGATTGGGAGGGACAAAATCAAAAATTGTACAATAGAATAGTTTCTAAATAGTTGATGGACACTACTCCCCTCCCTTCCACACAAAACATACGTATTTTAATGTTTAATGTGTATGCCATTCCATGTTAAAAATTTCTTAACCTTTTAAAACGTTTTGCTTTTCAAGGATTAAAGAAAGTCCAGTGCATTCAGATTCTTGATGGCTGGTCACTGAAAGATATTTCAAGAAAGATCTTAGGAGTTAACTATAACCTGTTCTAGGTGAAGTGATATCTTTAATATAAATATGGAAGCACTTTTAAGTTTTAACAAAACAAAAAGACATGCAAAAGGTGAGAGAAGATATGGAAAAAATTGAGATAAATACCTTTACGGTCTTAACTCTTTAGATTTTACCAAAAAATTTGACTAAGTGGTTTAGTCATCACAAAATCCAGGATAGCAGAATCATAAACTTGTAAGGAAATAATGCAGCGTGTAAGTTCTACAAATAGATTATGCTTTTGCTTTCTTATAAAAACTAAGAAAATGCCTTCAGCATATGTACTGTAAATGATAGTGATGGAATGAGCAAAGATTGCAGATATTGTAGGGTCATTTTAAAGGGAGAGCACATCAGAATGTAGTTCTGGGCTCTCTTGAATTTAAACAAGGGGAGAGTACTGCTTTTCAGAAGCTAATGCCTAACAGACATCCAGTCACTGCTGGTTTGACATACATTCTCAGTATGCATATACCTCTAGTGTTAATTTATTTTAAAACATCATCATTATCTTTGGAAATCTCATGTTCCAGGATAAATAAATGTTCTAACTGAATAACAAAACATTTATTTTCAGTAAAGAAATAATCAGATTTTTAAGTCAAAATATAAGTGAAATAGTCAATTTTTAACAAATTATGTAAAACTGTAACTGTCTAATGCACAAAGAATACAGGAGGAATATATATTTTCTTTTAATGAAGCACTGGATGTACTTTTGAAAGGATAATTTGGAATAACGCAGACTGGACTCACTACAGATTTGAAATAGATGCTCAGTCTTTCCAGGTGATCTTCTTTCCCTCTCAGATAAAGTTATCTCATCTGAGATAGCATTTTTGCTCTTTCTTCTTAAATCTCCAGCAACTTCTCTTAGTTGATTATTTCTCCAAATACAGAGAAAATAAACAGAGTCGGGCAAACTGTACTTTGTCACACTGCCAAAATCTATTGACCTTGGCCAGAAGCCATGTAGAATGGCTGTCATTTGCCTGCTCCACCTAAGGCCACATCTGCCATCAGGGCCTGGCTCCCATCCACAGCTCAGAGACTCAGCTCTGAGTCTTGATTTCTTTTCTCTCCCATTTCTGTATTTCTCTGTATTTCTCTCTCTTTCCCTCTCTCTCTCTCTTTTTTTTTTTTACTGGATAGTTCTCATTTGGCATGTGAACATGCATTAATGCCACACATTTATAATTAAAGAAGCAAAAATCTCTTTCTTCAGCTCTTGTCATCCTCCAAGTACTTCCCCATTCCCTTCACACCTTAAAGTGTATTTTTCTTGTCTTATGCTTTTCTTCACCTCATGTCTTTTCAATCCAGTTTAAGTTGGTTTCATTATTGCTACTCCACAAAATGGCTTCTATCAAAGTCAACATCATCTCAATGCCAGAGGTAATGCTGCTGATGGTGATAATAATAAAATATCTCTATAAAGTTTACTATGTGTCAGGCCCTATTCCAAGTGCTAAATAGATACTCGTTTAATTCTTATAACCACTTGTGTAAGGTAGATACCATTAGAACGCACATTTTACAAATAAGGACACTTGAAGGCTAAATAACTTGACAAAAGTGTCACTTTTGATAAGTGATCAAACCAGGATTTGAACCTGAGCAGCCTGGTTCAGGATTTCTTCCCTGCACCCTTACACTATTCTTTATCTATATCTTCCTTCTCACCTCAGCAGCACTTAACATGATTAACAGTACCCTGCATGAACCACTTCATCTCTAGGCCTCTGTGAGCTCTGCAGAGTTTTAAGTTTTATTTTAATTAATGAATTTTAATTTCCTGCTTTCTTGGCTATTCTCCCTGAGTCTCATTTGCTGGCTCCCCATCCTCCATCAGCCCATTATAGCTTTAGAGGTTATAGTTCCCTAGGGCTCTGGCCTCAGTCCTCTCCTTGACTCACACCTTAGCCTCATAGCATAAAATACCATCTCTATACTACTGACTTTCAAATAAACATTTCTAGGCTGGCTTTTTTTTTTTCCCATGAGCTCCAAACTTCCAGAGTCAATAGCCTACTCAGCCTCTGTATTTTGATTTCTGTAAGGGATCTGAAATTCAACAACATTGGCCAAGACAGAACTATTGAGTCCTGCCACTACCCATTCCTGTGTAAACCCCCATCCCACAAGTATTTCAAGTCTCAATTAATGACAGAAAGGCCATGGGAAGTACACAACTATATTTAGTGAAAATGGAACCATATTCTCTTTGGAGTGCTATTTTGGATTCCCATGGTCAATCTTTGGATAGATTCTGAAAGCCTATAGAAGTGTTCTGGTAAGAGAGCTAGTGCATGTAACCTGGGAACTAGCTTTCGGTTGTACACATTCCAGCCAGTTACACATCATAAATACTTGATCACAACATCACAGCAAACTGTCAGGAGGAGACTGGGAATCAAAAGCTGAGAATAGTTTTGAAGGTAAAAGGAAAGTTTTAAAGCCTCATTTTGAATCCTTTGTTTAATCCATACGTTTTTGAATCAGATTTTTCCATTTTATAAAGGGCCTTTTTCCATCTTATAAAACAGTCTGACAGATAGTGTGTGCTTTCCCACACAAATCTGTCAGTGCACTCATCTTTATCTACCACACCCACCTATGGTTCAAATTCGAAAACTTTCTGAAGCAGAGAATGCCAGTCAGCTAGAGGTAGTTGGGTGAAAACTCAAAAGTAAAAATTCATCATAAACCTTCATTTATCTGGGATCCTAAGCTGCGCCTTATGGGAAACTGCTAGATGGATAAAGGCCAGGGCCTTTGTGGCATCTCTCAGGCCCCAGTTTGGGTACACAAATAGGATAGACACACACAAACTCTTAAATTTGTATATATGACCATTAAAAAATTTTCTCCTCTATGCATTTAGACATCCAAGAATGTCTCAGAATGCCTTAATTTGTACATTGCTTCATGTCTTTACCCAAATAGATGAGCTCTTGTTACAATCCAAATGCTTTCTTGAAAAGTAAAAGTATGATCTTGTCCTGAATGGAAAATTCTGTCTCTCTTAAAAAAAAACTCGATGATGTCCATAGTGAAAGAGGGGTGACAAACATTTCACATGCAAAGAGGTGGGTGTTTCCTTGCAAATCCCAAGAGATGTCATCTCTTAAAAGTATTTTCTCTTCTGACATACACATTATGGATCCTCAGTGATATCAAAACTTTGGCTAAAGCCTATGGTTAGTCTAAGCTCATAAATCTTGTTTAGGCTTTTTTCTAAACCTATAAATTAGAAAAAAATCAACCTCTTTATATGTTGTATACTATTCCTCCGGTATTAAAAGAGGAAAGCCTATTTTAATGATTTTACTAATTTTTAAAATTAAAATTGCAGTATAGTTAGCGTACAATGTTATATTAGTTTCAAGCGTATGATATACTGATTCAACAATTCTGTACATTACTAAGTGTTCATTATAAGTGTACTCTTAATCTCCTTCACCTATTTCACGCATTGCCCCACCTACCTCCCCTCTGGTAACCATCAGTTCTGTTTGTATAGTTAGTATTTAAGTTTGTTTTTTGCTTTGTCTCTTTTTCTTTGTTTTGTTTCTTAAATTCCACATATAAGTAAAATTACTGGTATTTGTCTTTAACTTATTTCACATACCATTATACTCTCTAGATCTATTCATGTTGTTGCAGATGGCAAGATTTCATTATTTTTTTGTGGCTAGTAATGTTCTATTATATATATATATTTGTGTGTGTGTGATATCTTCTTTATCCATTCATCTATTGATGGATGCTTGGGCTGCTTCCATAATTCGGCTATTGTAAATAATGCTACAATAAATATAAGGGTGTGTATATCTTTTTGAATTGCTGTTTTCCTATTCTTTGGGTAAATACTGGATCATGTGGTAATTCTTTTTTTTAAGATTTTTTTTAAGATTTTTTTTTTTAAGATTTTACTTATGTGCGTGAGAGCGTGCACGCACGTGTGTGCATGCACATGCATGAGGGTCAGAAGGTGAGGAAGAGAAAGAATCCCAAGCAGACTCCATGCTGAGTGTGGAACCCAGTGCAGGGCCTCAAGCTCACGACCTTGAGCTCATGACCTGAGCTGAAATCAAGAGTAGGATACTTAACCAACTGAGCCACCCAGGCACCCCTGGATCATGTGGTAATTCTACTTCTAATTTTTTGAGGAACCTCTATACTGTCTTCCACATTGGCTATACCAGTTTGCATTCCCACCAACAGAGCACGAGGCTTACTTTTTCTCCACATCTTTGTTAGCACTTGTTATTTCTTGTGTTTTGATTTTAGTCATTCCAGCAGTGTGAGGTGATATCTCTTGTGGTTTTGACTCACATTTCCCTTATAATGACTGGTATTGAGTATCTTTTCCTATGCCTGTTGGCCATTGGTATGTTGGTATGTCTTCTTTGGAGAAATGTCTATTCATGTCTTCTGTCATTTTTATTTTTTTTTAAAATTTTTTATTATTATTAACTTACGAGAGTCACAGAGAGAGAGAGAGAGAGAGAGAGAGAGGCAGAGACACAGGCAGAGGGAGAAGCAGGCTCCATGCACCGGGAGCCCGATGTGGGATTCGATCCCAGGTCTCCAGGATCGCGCCCTGAGCCAAAGGCAGGCGCCAAACCGCTGCGCCACCCAGGGATCCCCCCCTTTTTTTTTAAAATTTTTTATTATTATTAACTTACGAGAGTCACAGAGAGAGAGAGAGAGAGAGAGAGAGAGAGGCAGAGACACAGGCAGAGGGAGAAGCAGGCTCCATGCACCGGGAGCCCGATGTGGGATTCGATCCCAGGTCTCCAGGATCGCGCCCTGAGCCAAAGGCAGGCGCCAAACCGCTGCGCCACCCAGGGATCCCCCCTTTTTTTTTTAATTTTTTATTATTATTAACTTACGAGAGTCACAGAGAGAGAGAGAGAGAGAGAATGTCTTCTGTCATTTTTAAATTGGATTATGTGATTTTTGGGGCGTTGAGTTGTATAATATTTTTTAGAGGATGTCGTCAAGTGCTTTAATAGAACTATGTATTCTTGGCAAAGGGTTTCTCCAAATGCCTGCCTGAGTTAATAAATGCTCAGTCCCTTCTAGATAGTCTCCCAAGAGCTTAATCCCTGAACTCCATGGCAGTAAGGAGAGGACAGCACATTATCCCTGAAGGAACCCAACCCTGTCTATCAAAGGTGAGTGCTCCCTGACCTCACAGGAAGATCTGGGGGTGCTGGCGACATTGTAGGGAGACACCCATACTGGATCCTTGCCTGGCAGAAACCTGGATAGATCTAGAGGAAAGTAGTACAGCCAGGTGGCATGGCACCTACCTGTGGCCATCCTTGTGGTGTGCCTGGATCTGGATGGTGGGCACCAAGGTGACCAAGCAAAAGAAGCCTGACTGGGGTCCTTGCTGAACCACCGGGGAGAAGCAGGATGGTGTACCCATGTAGGTGGACACTTGATCTGAGGGAGGGCTCAGATTGGTGCTGATCTCTGCTAGGGTAGGATCAGAATGAGGTGGGCTGGTGAAAAGAGTTACAGTGGAGCCTCAGGTAAATCCATAGGCGTTGCCAAAGACTGACTCAGCTCTGGCTGCACCAACTCGAGTTGTGTAAATTTTTTATGTATTTTGAATACTAACCCTTCATAGGGCATGTCCGTTGCAAATATCTTCTCCCATTCCTTAGGTTGCCTTTTAGTTTTGTTGATTATTTCCTTCATTGTGCAGAAGCTTTTTGTTTTCATGTAATCCCAATAGATTATTTTTCCTTTTCATCATATCTAGGAAAATGTTGCTATGACTGATGTCAGAGAGATTACTGCCTGTGGTCTTTTCTAGGATTTTTATGGTTCCAAGGCCTCAAATTTAGATCCTTAATCCATTTTGAGTTTATTTTTATGTATGCAATAAGAAACTGGTCCAGTCTCATTCTTTTGGATATTGCTGTCTCATTTTCTCAACGTCATTTATTGAAGAGGCTTTTTTCCATTGTGTATTTTTCCTCCTTTGTTGAAGATTAATTGACCACATAATTGTGGGTTTATTTGTGGACTCTCTATTCTGTTTATTGATCTATGTGTCTATTTTTGTACCAGTACCATACTCTTTTGATAGGTTTATAGTATATTTTGAAATTTGGGGTTGTGATACTTCCAGTTTAGGGTTTTGTTTCCCCCTTCCCCCAAGATTGCTTTGGCTGTTCAGAGTCTTTTGTGGTTCCATAGAAATTTTGGAATTGTTAGTTTTGTGAAAAATGCTGTTGGTATTTTGATAGGGATTTTATTAAATCTGTAGACAGCTTTAGGTAGTATGGACATTTTAACAATATTTATTCTTCCAATCCATTAGCATAGAACATCTTTCCATTTGTTTGTTCATCTTCAATTTCTTTCATCGGTGTGTTGCAGTTTATAGATATAGAATGTTCACTTCCTTGATTAAGTTCATTTCTAGGTATTTCATTCTTTTTGGTACAATTGTAAATGAGATTATTTTCTTAATTTCTCTTTCCACAGCTTCATTATTACTATATAGAAATGCAATGGATTTTTACATATTGGTTTTATATCTTGTGAGCTTACTGAATTCATTTGTCAATGTAAGTAGTTCTTTTTTTGGCAGAGTCCTTAGGGTTTTCTATCTAAAGTACATTATCTGCAAATAGTGAACGTTTTACTTCTTCCTTACCATTTTGGATGCCACTTATTTCTTCTTCTTGTCAAATTATTATGGCTAGGACTTCTAGTACTGTGTTGAATAAAAGTGGTGAGAGTGGGTGTCCTTGTCTTGTTTCTGACCTTAGGGAAAAAGCTTTCCGTTTTTCACCATTAAATATAATGTTAGCAGTGGGCTTTTCATATATGGCCTTTATTCCATTGAGGTATGTTCTCTCTAACCCTACTTTGTTGAGAGTTTTCCTCATGAATGGATGTTAAACTTTGTCATGCTTTTTCTGTATGTATTGAAATGATCATCTGGTTTTCATCCTCTCTCTGGTTGATGTAATGCATCCACATTGATTGTTTTGTGAATATTGAACTATCTTTGCATACCAGGAATAAACCCCACTTGTGGTGAATGACATTGTGGTGAATGACATTTTTAATGTATTCTTGAATTTGATTTGCTAGTATTTTGTTGAGGATTTTTGCATCTATGTTCTTCAGAATTATTAGCCTATAGGTCTCTTTTTTGTGGTTTCTTTATATGGTTTTGCAGTTAGAGTTATGCTGGCCTCATAGAACGAGTTTGGCAGTTTTCCTTCCTCTTCTATTTTTTTGAATAGTTTAAGAAGGATAGACCCTTCTTTTTTTTTTTTTTTTTAAGATTTTATTTATCTGTTCATGAGAGACACACACAGAGAGAGAAGCAGAGACTTAGGCAGAGGGAGAAGCAGGCTCCCTGCGGGAATTCTGATGCAGCACTCAATCTCAGGACCTCGGGATCACAACCTGAGCCAAAGGCAGATAGATGCTCAACCACTGAGCCATCCAGGTGCCCCTTAACCCTTCTTTAAAAGTTTGGTAGAATTCACTTCTGAAGACGTTTGGTCCTGGATGTTTGTTTTTTGGGAGTTTTTTGATTACTGATTCAATTTCATTGCTGGTAATTGATCTGTTCAAATTTTCTATTTCTTCCTGATTCAGTTTTGGGAGATTATATATTTCCAGGAATTTATCTATTTCTTCTATGTTTTCCAATTTACTGGCATATAGTTTTTCATAGTATTATAATTGTATTTCTGTAGTTTTGGTTATTATTTTTCTTCTTTCATTTCTAATTTTGTTCATTTGAATTCTCTTTCTCTCTCTCTCTCTCTCTCTCTCTCTCTCTTTCAAGGAGTCTGGCTTGAGGTTTATCAATTTTGTTGATCTGTTTGAAGAACTAGCTCCTGGTTTCATTGATCTGTTCTTTTTTTAAAAAAGTTTCTATTTTATTTCTGCTCTAATCTTTGTTGTTTCCTTTTTTCTACTGGTTTTTAGCTTCTTTAGGTATAAGATTAGGTTGTTTGAATTTTTTCTTACTTCTTTAGGTAGTCTGTATTAGTATAAACTTCCCTTAGAAAGCTTTATGCTGCATCCCAAAAAGTTTGGACTGTGTGTTTTCATTTTCATTTGTCTCTGTGTATTTTCTCTTTGATTTCTTGGTTGATCCATTCATTGTTTAGTAGCATGCTATTTTCCCTCCATGTATTCATGTTCTTTCTGGATTTTTTCTTGTGGGCAATTTTCAGTTTCATACTGTTATGAATAGAAAAGATGCTGGTATGACTTCATTCTTTTTGAATTTGTTGAGATTTGTTTTGTTTCCTAATATGTGATCTATTCTGTAGAATATTCCATATGCACTTGAAAAGAATGTATATTCTGCTATTTTAGGATGAAATATTCTGATTATGTCTGTTAGATTCATCGTGTCCAGTGTGTCATTCAAAGCCACTGTTTCCTTGTTGATTTTCTGTTTGGATGATCTGTTGCTTAAGTAAAATGTTGAAGTCTCCTACTGTTATTGTATTACTATCAATTACTTTAGTTAATAAGTGCTTTATGTATTTGGGTGCTCCCATGTTGGGTGCATAAATAATTACAATTGTTATATCTTTTTGTTCAGTTGTTCTCTATAGTGTCCTTCTTTGTGTCTTGTTACAATCTTTGTTTTAGAGTCTATTTTGTCCAATAGAAGTATTGCTGCCTTGGCTTTCTTTTCACTTCCATTTGCATGATAAATGATTTTCCATTTTTCTGCTCTCAGTCTGCGTGTGTCTTTAGGTCTGAGATAAGTCTCCTGTGGGCAACATATAGCTGTGTCTTGCCTTTTTATCTCTTCTGTCACCTTATATCTTTTGATGGAGCATTTAGCCCACTTACATTCAAAGTCATTATTGATAGATGTGTATTTATTGCCATTTTGTTACTCATCTTGTGGTTGTTTTTGTAGTTCTCTGTTGTTCCTTTCTTCTCTTGCTCTTTTCTCTCACAGTTTGCTGGTTTTCTTTAGTGATACACTTAGATTCCTCACTATTTTTCACATATCTTTTACTGGTTTTTGATTTGTGGTTACTGTTAGGTTTGTATATAACATCTAATGCATATAATAATCTCTACTAAGTTGATGGTCATTTAAGTTAGAACCCATTCTTTATGCCTTTCCCCTCCCTACCTTTAAGGTGTATGATATCCTAACTTAATCCTTTTATTTTATAACTCCCTTGACTGATTTTTATAGATATGCTTAATTTTACTGCATTTGTGCTTCCTACTTTTCTTACTCTTATTTATGGTCTTCCTTTCCAATCAAAGAGTTCCTTTTAACATTTCTTATAGGGCTGGTTTAGTGGTCATGGATTTCTTTGACTTTTATTTGAGAAACTCTATCTTTCCTTCTCTTCTGACTAGTGTCCCTGGTGTTTGGAGTGTTATTGCCTGCGGTTTACTTCTTTCAGCACTTTAAATAGGTCATGCGTCTCTCTTCTGGCCTGCAAAGTTTCTGCTGAAAAATTAGCTGATAGCCTTCAGGGCTCTCCATTGAATGTGACTATTTTCTTTTCTCTTGCTGCCTTTAATATTCTCTTTTTATCACAACTTTTTGCCATTTTAATTACTATGCATCTTCTATTTGTTCCATCTAACATATTTTTAATTTCAGTTATTGAGCTTTTCATCTTTTAAATATTTTTCTTACTGTTTGTAAGAGGTCCTTCACTCTTTTCTTCTAAATATATATTTATATATATATAATATTATATATATCTAAATACATATATTATGATTATAAGAACTCATATATATTTATATATATTTTATTTATTTTTGTTGTTGTTCTGGTTTTTTATTTGGAACATATTCCTCTATCTCCTCACTTTGTCTAATTCTCTGTATCTATTTCCATGGGTTAGGAAAGTGAGGTACATCTGCTCTAAAAGTAGTGGCCTTTTGAAGGAGAGATCCTATAGTGCTCTGCAGTGCCCTGTTCACAAGAACCCAGAGCTTCAGGATATCTCCTGTTCGTGTTGTGTGCACCCTACTATTGTGGCTGAGCCGCTTTTGCCTTCAGTCCAGTCATCTGCAGTGTCTCTCTGCCTGTTGTGGACAGGGCTTAATCCCAATGTTGTTAGTGGGCTAGTCTTCGACCATCTTGAGCTTGAGTTGAGTCAGACTAGGCATTTGCCAGAGATGCAGCAACTCCAAACTGCAGGTTGCTTTCCTTGTATTTATTATTCCTTGTATAATAGTATCTGAGAAACTATTGTTGGTGGGCTGTACCTGCAATCAGACCAGATGTCTGACCCGAGGCCACTGCTTGGGCTGTAGTTGGATTGGTATGCATGGTTATCTTCCCCTCTTTCCAGAGTAGCAGTCACTTTGGAGTGCTTGGCCCCTATTGGGCCTGCTTCACACTGGCAGTCTCCTGACACCACTTTGGATGGGCTCCAGCCGAGGTTATATAGGAGGGGCCAGGTCTACAGGAAGATGCTGAATCAGGGTGCATGGTGTTAGCAAGCTAGGTAATGAGCATTTGTGCTATGCTGGTTTCCACAGGTGTCTGTGTGTCTAGGCTGGAGTGTTGGGGAGGAAAATGACTCCTGCCAGCTCCTTTGTTCCAGGAGAAATCTACTGATGATCTCTGCCCTCCGGCACATGCTCTGATATTAGTAAACAAATCTCCCTCCCATATACTTCAGACATTTTTCAAACTGCTACTTTTTTTTTTTTAAGATTTTATTTATTTATTTGAGACAGAGCAAGAGGGAGAGAGCATGAGCAGGAGGGTGGGGGCAGAGGGAGAGGGAGAAGCAGACTCCCCACTGAGAAGTGAGCCCAACAGTGAAGCTCAAACCCAGGGCCCTCAGATCATGACCATAACCAAAAGCAGATGCCTAACCACTGAACTACCCAGGTGCCTCCAAACTGCTGCTTCAGTGCTATATCCCCACAGCGCTGTTTGTTGTGTTATCTCTTTAAGGACAGGACAGGACTCAGTTTCTCCTTGCCCTTCTGGATTTCCTAGAGTCAAGCCTGCTGAGTTTTGAAGTTTCAGGTGTTAAGCTGCACTGATTATAAGAACTCATGAAATTATGCTCCTCTGGTTTTCATGCAGATTCCTTGTGCCTGGAGCGCTTGATGTGAGGATCTTGTCCTCTCCCTTTTCCTTGCTTGCTATGTCCCTCACTGCTGCAAGCAGTCCCAAAGATCCATTTAGTTCCTGACTAAGATTCTGTCCTTCCTAACTTCTTGGATATATTCTCTTCTCTATATGTAGAATCTGTTTGCTAGTCTTCAGGTCATTTTCTGGGTTATTTATGTTGATGTGGGTGCTATATCATGATATAATACTCTAATAAATACTTCTTTCACTCTTCTTAGGTGAAAGAAGTTCTTATTCCATAATATGTTTATTACATCTTACATGTTCTGTGCTAATTATCTCTTTCTTTGATTTTAAGATGAACTTTTTATTTCATATTTTAACATTCCAGAAATTAAAATGTTTCTTGTAATTGTCATTTTAAAATTAGTTGGTAATGTTTTTATTCCTTAATGGAACAATAAATAATAGTATGACACAAAATAATTATGTTTCTCAGATTGGATGGAATATGCTTTTTTTTGTCATCTGCTTTTTTTAAAAATAAATGACAAATTGGAATAATGGTGGGTAAAATAGTGAAATAACGGTTGTTAGGCTTTTATTTAGACCTCCAAATGAAAATTTAAAACATTTTAAAGTTTATTCCCAATTATTTATTGTATTTAGACGTTAGGCTGTGGTGTGATGGATGGAACTAGCATTTTAAAATTACTACATTCTAACTTTTCAAATGTCATTGCATGATGCAGATGAGGAACTGCTGTGGTGTAGTTTAAGCACAGTGTTTAATGAGGTGATTAAATCTATATATTTTTAAAATGCTAGTGTTTGGGCATTTATTCTAGGTACAGTTCCACTGAGGTTAACTTGAGGACTGGCTTTGACATTTTCAGAGAAGAGTTTAAGTATTAGAAAAATGTCCAGCAGCACCTCCACTGTAACTGCTTTGTTATATAAGGTACAGAAATGATATCCCCACCTGTATTGGCATGTGGACATGGGCTTAGTTTCCTTAAGATATTATAGCCAGGAGTCCATGGATAGTGTTCTGTAGTGTGTGTGCCTCTTTTGAAACATTTGTTGTATTCTTTCTACAAGCCTGGCATTCTAGAAGATACCGAAGTACAGGAAAGATTAAGTTAAATCAGATGTGGATGCTTCCTAGAGTATGAGTCTATTAGTATAAGTAAATAGTATGTAAAGTGCATAAATAGCAAGAACAATAACTTAGAGAGTAATCAGTGTCATAAAAGGAACATAGATATGGAAAAAGATATTATATCCATCAGAGAAAGATAAGGAAAACTTCATGAAGAAGGTATTCCTTATAAAACTGATTAAAAATTAACACAGGAAATCAGTTGTTTGGTCTCAATCATTGGAAAAATCTATTTCATTGATTTTTCATTTTTCATGTTCAACTCCATTTAAAAAGGCCCCTTACCACAATAATAATTTTTTTTAATGTATAGTTTTAAGTAAAAAGTTTTGTCCAAATCAAAACACTTTTTGGGTATTCTCATTATTTGACAAATATAACACAAGTTAAAATGTATGAAATTGCTAAAAGGTGTGGTAGTGTGAGCTATGTGAGCAACGTCTGAGATTAACCAACCATGAACTACACTGAAAACACAATTTTGGCTTCATATGAAATAAAAGATCTCAAATTTCATCATGTCTGCCACAAGATATGATAACAACTTTGTGGGACTCTGTACTTCCCATTTGTTCAAGCCTTTGTTTTTCAGCTTGCCACTGAAGAGAACACACCTTCATGGTCACATTTCCCTAATTTAGCTCATAATCAACATGTAGCTCTAATGTTCTTGTTTTCTTTTAAGAAGGCACCACCATCACTAGTTGCTATGAAAACAGGTACAAAATAGACAGTAAACATTTCCATTGGAATTTAAGTCATCATTTGCACAGAGATTTATTGGCCACAGGAGATCGATATCTCATATATATTTTTTCTTATTAAGAAAGAGGCATATCTTTTTTGTCAGAACTTTGGACATCTGAACAGGTTTAGGACCTTTTGTTATTGCAGACCATCAAGTGTCTCTAAAAGTGTCCTGTATCTTAGCACCAGGAATTGATGCTTCCTCCTCCTTTAAAATAATATGTCCTCTCAAATGAAGCCTACAAATGAGGAGTTGTTTTGCTGAGATCTTAGAGTCCCACGTCCCCTTAGGTTTCAGAAACTTACAGAGACATAAGTGACAGCAGAAATCTGTAGCCAGGGGCTATCACAGTAAATCTTATCACCGCCCCCCCAGTATTGGTAGAATAAAAAATTCTTTTAAATGCTCAGCTTGACCATAAGAACTTTCACATTTGGATTGAACTTAGCCTACCAGTGACTGATCTTGGGAGCAATTTTATGACTCTTTAATCATAAAATTTATATATTCTATGCCACATTTATTGGCAGCTACTATCACCTGGATGTCTGTCTTGCCTATGGATCTATCTAGTAAGGTCAGTGTGTTACTTAGGTTATTGTTAGTGGCTAAAAAAAATAAGCTCCAAAATTACAGGGGCTTAACACATTAGAAGTTATAACATCCACTATATGTGTTTTTGAGCTCTCCTAGCACCCAGGTTTCTTCCCTACTGAGACTGTGCTATTTCCTAGGAGCCTTGGAATCCTTTGTGTTCAGAAGAATGACAGAGGATGGGGAAGAAAAGACACAGCCTTCTTCCACCTTGGCTACTAAGTGACACAGATCTCTTGCATCTACATTCCACTCTTGAGAACCAATCATATGGCCTCATTTAGATGCAAGGGTTGCTGGGAAATGTCACTGCCTGGGCAACTGGTTTCCAGAAAAACAAATGATAAAAGAGTGGTTTAATTTGCTGGGTTTACAGGATCTGCATAATGGCAGGAGCCCATCAGTTTTGTTAGAGAGTAAGTCTGTCTGCCCAAAGTTGATCATACTGGATTAAAGAAGATACTGTGAAAAGTCCTGTTGTAATTTGTTTTGAAAGCTGTGCTTCTTTGGGAAACGTATTTTACACCCATCAGCCGAATGTTTGTCAAAATACCTTGAAAGCAATATCTAGGTTATTGTGGTAATCAACACCAGTCCACCACACCCATATTAGTGATTTACTTGTTATAGGCATAGTCTGTGAATGGTTCTGTTGGGTGATTTTGTGAATTCAGTAAACCTACCTACTCTTTTCTTTTGAAATTTTGCATATCCCTTCTAAAAGGATATGGGAGTTTATGCAAAAGTACTTTTGACTTGTTTTGCTTCTCTTCCAATATTTGAGCTGATGAAGTATTGATACAAGGAAATTGTCTCTTGCCAAAGGTATTAACCTACAGCAGAATGTAAAGAGTAAGAGCTGTTGCATCGGAGGCATAGAGTGTGTTAAAAAATAGTTCCCTCGTTAAGGTCAGTAGATTTGTCTTCTACTCTCGTTTTCTGCCTCGGTATGACCATGTGACCATAGGCCAGTCCTCACCATCCTCAACTGTTAAATTAGACTTGAATCTGATGACTCAGCTCTGACTCTTTCTGCACTAAAACCTCTTTTTGATCCATAGTTTGAAGACTCTGGAATCTAAGGAGGACAGATGTCATATTCTAGAGTTCATTTTATAGGTAAAAGGCCTCAAGAGTTAAGACTAAAGAGAATATTGCTAGCATGTCAAGTTCTTCACTTGGTGAGCAAAAAAGTCCCTATCTTCTGAGAATTTATATTCAGATTAAAAAGATAGTTAAAATCTAAATGAATCTGATTTTGTAATTATCTCTGAGTTTGGGGGACTTTTGAGAATTTTATTGGATCTCTCAGCCTTGTATCATGCTTATCTTTCCAATGATATCCTGCTTCACTTTTGCTTAAAGAGTGTGTCCTCTATATTGGGAAATACAGGGGCCCGCTTCAGGTAAACCTAAGTGGTCAGGATTGAATTTGTTGAACACGAATATCCCTGAATTCTGAATGGTCCATGTCACTGGTCCAGTCCCCTGGAGGAAACATGTTGATCTCAGGCTGTGTGTTGATTAGTTCAGATTCCTGAAAAACTTATAAATAATGCTGAACTTACCCTAATCAGGTAACTCTCATGGGCCAGGTTTTGACTCATTTTACAATGAAAATAATTTTACTTCTATTTAATGTCACTTTTTTTCTGTGATTTCTTTGAATGACATGGTAAGTATTATTTTAAATTTCTTTTAAAAAATGTAGCATATGCTATATAGTAGGTATTGAACAATAGGTAATTACCTATTTTTTCTACCTATTAATATTTTTTCCTGGATTTTCATCCTTTCAAAGCTGTCTTGATTCTGGATTTTTTTCACCCCATGCTATGACCCCTTCACAAATATTTATTAGCATCCACTAGGTAAAGAGGGCCTTATTATATGTATTGGTGGACACATAGGGAAGGGATTAGGTGGTACAATAGGGAAAGACATCTGGATATGGGTGGAATTTTACCAGTTGTTGGCAAAGCCATCTTTCATTTATGACAGATGGAATCAATGTTAGGAAACTCAATTGATTTGAGGATCTTAATGGTCTAAGAATTTTATAAGCTGTCTAGGTATTTGAGATTTATTTTTTTTTATTTTTATTTTTTGTATATTTTTTATTGGAGTTCAATTTGCCAACGTATAGTATAACACTCAGTGCTCATCCCATCAAGTGCCCCCCTCAGTGCCTGTCACCCAGGCACTCCGTCCCCCACCCCCCTCCCCTTCTACTACCCCTTTTTCATTTCCCAGAATTAGGAATCTCTCATGTTTTGTCACCCTTTTTGATATTTCCTACTCATTTTCTCTCCTTTTCCCTTTAATCTTTCACTATTTTTTATATTGCCCATATGAATGAAACCATATAATGTTTGTCCTTCTGATTGACTTACATCACTCAGCATAATACCCTCCAGTTCCATCCACGTTAATGCAAATGGTGTATATTTGTCCTTTCTGATGGCTAATATTCCTTTGTATATATAGACCACATTTTTATCCACTCATCTTTCAATGGACACCAAGGCACCTTCCACAGTTTGGGTATTTGAGATTTAATTGTACTATTCCATCCCTTGTTTTGCTCTTTTAAAATGTATTACTGGCCATAACACATTAAACTTGTTATTAATCATTAACACCTCACTGTGAATTATTTTTTGAGGTTGCTGTGTGCTGGTTAATAAGGTGTGTCAAGGCCTGGGGCCTGGCAGGAGGGACCTGTCCTGACTTTTAGCAAAGGTTCACCGTTTCCATCTGGTCCTCCACATGGGGTCCGGAGTTTGGCTGGCTGTTCTCACAACTGTACCTGGAACAGAGTACTTGAAGGGAGTGTGAAAAAAGTCTCTTTCATGTAGGGCAGCTCAGGTAAGGCTTGGTATTTTAAAGAAAATGTTTCCTGGAGACTGTGGAGAAAGGAAAGCAAAGAACAATGCAGAACACAGATTTCCTAACCTTAATGACAGTGCATGCTCAGATTGACTTGGCTGATTCCTAGACCCTGATTTCACTGTGTCATTGGGAGGTTACCCCCAAAATTCCTGTTCAGTACAACTCTGTCACGTTGCCTCTGAATGGAGAGACTAAATGGGCTACAAATTGGCTGAAGTGTTCCTGCCTTGTCCCACCTCAAGAAAATTGCTTTTCAGGGGCACCTAGGGTGGGGGTGGGGCTCCATCAATGAAGCATCTGCCTTCAGCTCAGATCATGATCCCAGGGTCCTGGGATCGAGCCCCCAGTTGGGCTCCCTGCTCAGCAGGGAGTCTGGTTCACCCTCTCTCTGCTGCTCCCCCACCCCCTGCTTGTGCTTTCTCTTTCTGTCATTTAAATAAAATCTTAAAAATAAAGAAAAAGAAAGGCAAATTGCTTTTCAAGCTCTGAGTATGTTATTCTTCCCTGTTGGTACTTGGACAAAAGGAGAGAAATACCTTTAGAATTTGCAGAACTTCCAGATTCATGGAGGTGAGGGGAATACAACACTTGAAGGAAGGTGTAACACAACTGAGAGCTCAGGAAGCCGAGGGCTGAAGCCCAAACTTTACTAACTTCTTAGCTCTACTTAGGGTTTGCTCTACACAACAGCTTTGAGATTCCTCCCAGATTTATTTCTGTAAAAGCTATATGCAAATTCTATTTTATCTTTTTGTTATGACCTACTTAAAACACAACAAGGTGTTACTTTTATTTATAAACGGTGAGTGAGACTAATATGAGATCTTTGGAAAAGGTCACTTTTTTGACTCCTCTTAAAGTTCTCATCTAGTTTTATGAAAGGTGTTGCTGTATTCTCATGAGGAAATGGAAATGAGACTCCTCACTTGTTAAAAGTGAATGCCCTGCAGCAGTACAGTACCTTGTCCTCTATTATACCTATGCTATCATACCATGCTCTAAATAAAATTAAATATATTAGAGAAAGTAATCTCTTTCCTCTTGTATTTTCGGGTTGAAAATGAATATTGATTAATGGTAGCAAAGGTAAAGTATTTTAAATGCAAAGCTATTAAAATGAATTCCTGACTTATTGTGTAGCCATGTTTCATGCTCTCTGGGTTCATTTGTTTTATCTCCATCATAGTTAACACTCAACTAAATTTAGTAGGAGTTTATTTTCCTACATTGTTATTTTTGACACAGTAAGCTGAGAATCTATTATTTACTCTTATGTTCTAGAACACTGTTTTTAGATGATAGATATTCTGATTCTCATGAATAGCTTCTCAAGGATAATTTTTTCTTTATTAGTTTATAAAAATATACTGCCAGTTTTATGGGGGTTTTTTGTTATTGTTTTTATTGTTAATTTTTTTTTTTTTTAAAAAAGCTTACCAGTTGAGTGTATTCCCTTTCCCTGTCCTTCAAAATGACTCTTCTGGTGCAGTGAGGCTATTCTGGTCAGGACAGAGATCCATGGACCTGTGGTTTTAAAACAGCATGTGGCCTGCTAACCTGTAGAGAATCACTAAAAGTTAGGTTTACTGCCCAACAGTAGAACTCTCATGAGATCGGCAGCTATGTGTCATTCATATTTGTAGCCTAAGCACATAGCATGGTGCCTGGCCCTCACTAGGTCCTCAAACAATGTTTGTTGAATCCAACTAAATGTAAATACAGACAAGTAAGTCAAGATTCTCAGGTTTTCAAGTGAAGAAAAGCCAGCTCAGGGACACCTAGGTGGCTCAGTTGATTGCACATCTGCCTTCGGCTCAGGTCATGATCCCAGGGTCCTGGGATTGAGCCCCCATGTAAGATCCCTGCTCAGTGGGGAATCTGCTTCTCCCTCTCCCCCTCCTCCTGGTCATGTTCATTCTCTCTCTCTCTCTCTCTCTCTCTCTCATAAATAAATAAATAAATAAATAAATAAATAAATAAATACCTTAAAAAAAGAGAAGAAAAACCAGCTCAAACCAGCCTATATAAGACAGAAAGTTATTGGTTCAAATATCTGTGATATCCAAGGATACCATAGCTTCATACTTGCAGGATCCAAAGGTCTCCCAAATGTCATCAAACACACTGTGCTTTTCCCTTTCTTTTTCTGCTCTAGACTCTACTGTCCTCTCTATAGGCAGGATCCCTGCATGTGCCAGCAAAGGAGATTACCAGCAGCGTCAGAATTATGTTGCCCTGACAGCTCACCTTCTCAGGAAGAGAAGTGTTCCTGCAGATATCTTCTACTTAAGTTGTGGTTCTGACCCCTGAGTCTCAGTGGCCTGACCCAGGTGGCCTCATCATCCCTGAATCCACCACTCTGTGCAGGGAAAAGGGTGTGTTTTGGCCAGATCTGGGTCAGGGACAGCCCACCAGTGGTCAGCTCCACCTAAATCATCTGTTCTAAGAATGGGGAGTGGTGGCTCCCCACAAAGATGCCAGGAGATGAGCACCACCCCAGGGAAATGAGGAATGGTAGCACTTGGCACCAGATCACAAATTCAAAACATACTAGACGTCTGAAACAAGATTAACCTCCTTCCATTAGGCTATGTACTCCTAGTAGAGTTGGTATTTTAGGGACTCAGTAGTAGATTTAAGCCTTCTGGAGTTTCTGGATCTCTAAACCTATGACATGTGGTTGTAGGAAAAATGTATTTGCTCTCCTTGATATGGTATATATTAAAAGTGTAATTATATTTGTCCTGGACATTATGGCCATTGGTGACTGAGTTGTTTTTCTCTTAAAAATGAATCATGCTGGGTAGCCTGGGTGGCTCAGCAGTTTAGTGCCGCCTTCAGCCCAGGGCGTGATCCTGGAGACCCGGGATCGAGTCCCGCGTCGGGCTCCCTGCATGGAGCCTGCTTCTCCCTCTGCCTGTCTCTCTCTCTCTCTCTCTCTCTCTCTCTCTCTCCTCTGTGTTTCTCATGAATAAATAAAAACCTTTTTAAAAAATGAATCATCCTGGAATAGATACCTGCAAGCACAAATTTTGTTCACTGTAATATTTGTTCCTGCTACTTCTAATGGTAAGTAGCTCTTGTAGGGGACAATTCCTGGACTTCCCTCTTAGCAGTGCTCCCAGGATCCGTCATGGTGGCAGAAGCTCCCTGCATGTCCCTTCTTCCCTAAAGGACTTTCCTGGAGTGCAAAGTAGAGATGCCTTCCTTACATCCCAGCCCAAGTTTCCACGCACTTAGAGAAAGTTCCTAGTATTCTTTTCAAATGTCCTTTTTTGGGTTACTAATAGTCCCATTCAAATTGGCTCCCATGAACATTTGGGAGTCCCAAAGTTCCCCAAGACAAGAGACAAATGAGGCCCTGTAACAACCCCAAGTTTCACGAGAAAGGCCATTTCTGAGTTAACACTCTACTAAAATCTCCTCCCAGGTATTGCTGTAGGTTCATGAGGTGAGGCCAAGTAGAGACTGAAGCTTGCTGGTCATATCAAACCTCTTGTAATCCTACAGTGTACCTTCTTCCTCCCCTTGGTTCACAAATACAAGATGGACTTGCAAGCTTGTCTGAGGCTCTGTTATTCCTGAGGTATTACTTCCTGGTGACTTTGACCCATATTGTGTTTTTATGAATGTCTAGAGAAATAATTCTAATTAAGAATATTGGAAAGTGAGATTCTACTCTATCAGAATATAATAAAAATTTCAGTGAATATTAAAAAAAATATTTTCATTATACTGAGATGTTGAGTAAATTATCAGTTTGCTACTCCTGTTTCAGGTTATGAATATTTTTATTTATTGGAGAAGATTAATTAACCTTTATGGATTTCATATCAATTATTACTTGACTATAAATAAGCTCTTACCAGCTGTGATGGAATATACAGTTATAACGAAATAATATTTTTATTTATATTTTTATTTAAAAATTAACTTTCTAAATATTCATATCCAAATTGAAACAGTAATACATTAGGAAAGTTTGCTTTTAGCAAATGAATTCACATGCTAGTCAAGCACCTTCTTTTTTAAAAATATTTTATTTATTTATTCATGACAGACACAGAGAGAGGCAGAGACACAGAGGAAGAAGCAGGCTCCATGCCGGGAGCCCGACATAGGACTCAATCCTGGTTCTCCAGGATCATACCCCAGGCAGAAGGCGGCGCTAAACCGCTGGGCCACTGGGGCTGCCCCAACACCTTCTATGTTACACAGAGCTTTTCCCATAAAATTGATACAGTGAGTCTTCATATAGCACTTGAATTCATACATGGGTGTATCAAGACCCATATGAGGATGTGGTTGTTAAATGTGTAGTGCTGGGTATGCCTTCTAAGAAATAAGGGATTCTTGCTGTTACTTGATTATCAGTATTATTATTATTATTTTGTTTCCTAGATTTTTTTAGGTTACTTGAACCTCCAGAGTATTTCATCTTAACATTCAGCATGATATTCTTTTATTTTTTTGTAGAAGATCTGATTGAATACTCTCACTTTGGTACTATTTCATCAAGGGTCAAAACTGCTCACTTAAACGAGATAAATGGCCATAGTAGATCAAAGAAAACATACACCAGAAATACAGCTTTTATCTTTTACTTACTTAATTTACTTATAGTCTTTTGTCTCTTTTTTATTATTGTTTTCATTTATTAATTTTTTTAAATTACCAAAGATGTTTATAAATATCACAGATACATGTACATATATGTACCTACATATATATGTATATGTATATGTATATACATACACATATATCTATAGATTACATATGTATATCTCAAGTCCAACAAAAATAATAATAGCTAACACATACAGCTTCCCATGTGTTGAGGATATCAGCCTCAATTTCAATGGTAGTGAGGCATGTAATGTGGACAGACTCTGGAGCTGGACTGGCTGGGTTCAGATCCTGGTTCTGTAACTTACTCATGGGCCAAGAGCTGCCAAAGTGGCTCTCATTCACTAAGAGTCTTCAAGTCTGAAAATCACACAGAATATATACAGCATACTGGAATAGATTGTTCCAAGTCTATTTTTAGGAACCGTTTTTAGTACCACTTGAAGTAGCTTTCAGTGGGGCACATGAATATGTAGAAATAAATGTTTTCATGATAGATCATAGTATAGGAGCTTAGAGGATTTCAGCCCTCCAAAAGAACATTATTTTATATTAATCTCATCTATAGTCCTACCTATCTAAATGTGCAACTTGTTGCAAGAGGCTATACAAAAGCAAGAAAGGATCAATAGATGTGGAAGGTGATGGTTTAAGTTTCCCAACCTAATCATAAATTTGGTAACTGCTGAGAAAGTTTTCTTGCATTATGAGAAAACCCACAGTATCTCTTCTTTAATGTATAGCTGTTCTTGCAGTAGATTTTGGCTAAGCAGCTAAATTTAAGACAATCAACATAATAAAAATGCATTGTGGTATAGATGAACACAAACTGAACACAGATATAAAGCTTGACAATATGGATCCGTAGGTGAGGGTCCCACATAAGGGAAGGTCATTGTGTGCCACCATCTTTGGTGGTGGCTTAAGCCTGGGGATTGGTTGCTCTTGCTAAACTGACTAAAGAACCCATTTAGTAGTAAAACCTAATCAAAGTTTTTCATGTTGGATTTTGCTTCTTAAAAATTTTCACTGTGGATTTCTGTTTTACCAAACATTCAAATTTTATGGTATAAATCATAACATGGCTTTTAATGTGTGATCTAACATTGAACAAAATTTCAAATTTATGAAATTGAGAGCCATGGTGTTCAAAGTTATTGACTTGGATTTTTGCTGAATTGTGTGGTTGGTTAATATAAGTTTTAAGAGTTAAAAGTTTGGGTCCCCTTAGCAAAAGGGAAAAATTGCTAACTTTCCCTTCTGGGACTTGGGAATGGGGTAAATCTAAATGTACAGTGTTTGTGATTTAGTTCTTTCGGGCCCAATTTACATCATACTGATATGGGAGAGCTTGGTTCTTGTCTCAGAGTCGAAGAAAATCTCTCAGACAACAGAGTGAGCCAAGCAATAGAAGTTTATTAAGCAGAGATACAGAGAAAGCTCTCAAAAGTGAGAGGGCTAGGGACAGAGTTACCACTGAGGGTTTTTATGGCCTTTTATAGGAAACTGACCAGGGCACTTGGTAAATTTCCTATTAATATGAGGGTGGATTTGTAAATACCATGTCTATATTTAGAACAAACATGGTATCTATCCTAATAACGAACAAGATGTTCTTGTAAATATCATGAGCCCAAACAAGGTGCTCCCTTCTCTCTGGGTAATATCTCCTCCATAATATTTCCCTACCTCTGGGATTTCTGTGAACCTAGTCAGGTAGCCCATGGCCTTGAGATTCTTGTGCCATCTTGGTTTGAGCAGGGACTATTGATAACACCTTAATGGCATATTTCTTTGTAGTCAGGTGACTTTCTGTGATTACTTAGGAGCCACTAAAGGGGGATACTCCCTAACATTTTGCAGCTAGGGAGCCAAGTTTATTTTTTCTGTTTTTACTGTCTTATCTGTTTTCTTGGGAGGCATTGGAGCCTACTCTAGGGCCTTTCCCTTACCTTTCCCTGCCTAGTCCTGTTTGACCCTAACTTGTTCCTATGTCAATATTATAAATGATTGTGTGGGACCCAGGAAATTTAACAAAAATCCCCTACCCCTGGACAAGCAGAGCAGGACTAACTCCATTTTGTGCTGCACCCGCCACCTCCTGTATGACCCCCACATGACCTGCTTATTGCTTAAGGCATTGCCCCACCCTAGTCAAGCCGCTGAGCACACCCTTACCGGAAATCAGGTCATAAAAATGTAACCCCGCCTTGTGCCCACCAAAACTGCACGCCAATTCCAACCAGAGTGATAGGCCATTTCAAATGGTCACTATAGGGTAAATTGTGATTCAATTGGCCACCTGTGTGTGGACCGACATGACTGTGCAACTTTCTGCGTATGTTACAATCCCATTGGCCACTGGCCCCTATAAAGCTGCTATGCCTCTTAGCCTCGGGGTCCAAGTCCCTGCTCTGCTGTGTTGGGTATACTTGGACCCAAGCTCGAACTTGCTGATAAACCCTAGTGTGCTTGCAGCAGTGTTGGCTCCTTGGTGGTTTCTCGGATTCGCAATCTTGGGCACAACAATTGCATTTATTTTTTGGTAATTGGTGCCCAAATATTAGTACTGGTAATCACAGGCAGCTGACATAGAATTGGAAATGGAACTCTGATATGATGGAGAGGGTCATAGAAAGGGGTGGCCTGTAGAGAAACTGGAGAGTCCAGGAATGGACAGAGACTGGGGTCATTTTTCATTCAGTACACCACAGAACTCTTACTTCCAAAAACTTTGCCCTTAACATTCCTGCCCCTCCTCATCTCCCAGAATTAGTTGTTCTGACCCATTATTCCATAGAACATGATCCATTTTCCATTTACAACACAGCGTATGGATTTGTAGCCTTTGCTTCCGAGGCTATCTTATCTACCAGGCTGGAAACCCTCTGAAGATCCAGGATCTGGATCTTATTATGGGGATTTGCCTATACTAGAGAAGTAGTGATCTCTAGAGGGCATCCAAAAACTGTTAGGTAAAGCTGAATAAGTGAAATGGTGTCATCCTACTTAAATAACAAGTGTATACCTTGAGTGTTTCTATGAAGACTGCTGCTTACGTCCATTCCAAATAAGAGGCAGCATGGCTCCCCATTGCCTGTGGCAGGAACTCCAAACTCAGCTTTACACATGAGGTCCTTCCTTCACGACCTGGCACCTGCTATTTGCTTCACCTCATCTCTCCACCTATGTCCCTGGCACATCGTACTTTGGTCCAATTTGGCATTTGCCTTCCCCTGTATGTGCCAAACAGTTTCACAACCTCCTCAATTTATAGTTGCTGTCCCTTCTGCCTGGAAAACCTTTTCTCTCCTTTTTTATTTTATTGATTTATTACAGAAACACAGAACATAAAGATTCAGCTCAAGATTTTGTTACCTTTTAAGGTTAACATATATATTTGTAGTATTTAGTGATCACCTCATTTTTCAAAGATTTATTTTCTACTTTCTTGAAATATATGTAAGCCCAAAGAAATACGTGCCTACAATAACAAGACCTTGAACACAGTAAGAATAGGCAGGCTTGATCAGGTTTCTAGTACATGCTGGCACTGGGCAAGTGCTTTACATAGGTTTTCTCATTTATTGCTCAGAACACCTCCATGTGTCAAGCACAGGTCAGGTCCTACTTTGCTACTCTGGGCTGGAGTGAGAGCTGAGGTCCATGCAGCTGGCAGCAAAGCCACACTAAGTTCATCACTTACCTCTCCCCTGATGCAGTCCCATTTTCTTGATCAGTTTAGTTTGTAGTCTTCTACACATTTCTCTCTTTTTGTACAGCATGTACGCACAATGCCACTACTTAATCCTGTCACTTTGCCTTTTTTTTTTTTTAAATACTCAGCTAATGTATCCTCCTCAAGGAGTTCCCTCTCCCCTGGGGCCTGGCCATCTCCTGTGTTATCCTGAACATACCACTAGCATGGGTTGCTGTAGTATCTTGTATAAATACCACCTACTTGTTCATCTCTTCTGCTGCCTGATGACGGAGACCAACGTCTATTCTTACTATACCTCACACTTGGCGCAATATTGGGCATTACAGTAGATGGGTTTATTCAACAACATATTCATCCAACTTTTGATATGTGCTTTCTAAATGCTTGATACTGTGGTAAACACTAGGGATGGTAGCATATCACTTGGCTTTTGCTACCTGGTAAACTACCCTTAAACTTTGTGGCTTAAAACAATAGCCTTTTAAACTTAGATCATCATTCTGCAAGTGGTGATCTTGACTGGGCTGAGCTGGACTTATCTTGTGATTGTTGCCTTGGCCCATTCATGCATCTGTAGTTAGCTGTTAGGTCAGCGGAGGCTAGCTCCACCAGAATGGCGTTAGCTGCTTGCCTCTGGTCCAAGTGGTTGGATGCTCCAGGCAGCTAGCCTGAGCTTATTCACATTGCCAGGTTTGCAAGAGCATGAAAGGTCTCTCGAGACCTGTGCTTGGAACTGGCACAGCATTGCTTTTGATGCATTTTATCATTGGAAGCAAGTTGCAAGGCCAGCTTCCATTCCACCTCTTAGCAGGGTGAGCTGCAAAGTCACATTGTTTCAAATGTGAATATAAGGAGGAGTAAAAGATTATGGCCATGTTAGCAAGTGACCACTTGTGGTGAGAAAAACACCACAGTTTCTGTCCGAGAGAGCCTACAATCTGATGGATAAAATACTGGTATTTATTGTTTTTTGTACACATAGCAGCTCTGTTTGCCATCAATCACCTGAAATTAGAAACCATTGAGGCCATTTATTTAGTTTTCAATGGGGTTCCTCAGATTATGTCTTTAATCTGCTCAGGCATAATTCAGTTTTTCTCTTTCTCCATTAAAACTTGTGGCCATAAAGTCTATTTTTCTCCCTTAAAAAAAAAAAAAAAAAAAAAAAAAACTTGTGGCCAGGAGAAGGCATTACCCGTGGGAAACCCAGAAACTGTTGGAAGAATGGTTATCACCTCCTGGTGGACTTTTGATCCGACTCTCTAGGTTCTCTCTGCCAAGTGGACTTCTGCTCCACCACACCCTGCACTGGGCACACTCACTACCTGCCATACACATAGTCAGGACCAATCTGGTGAATGGATGACATCTTGGTGGGGAGGGCAGTGAATCAATCATACCCCTGGTTCTGGCTCAGAACCCATATTAGATTTGTTATACTGACCACAAAACACAAATTCAAGAAAATTGTTACTTTAGTTAAGGGAGGAGGCTCTGCATCTGCGATGTGCCTTGATTTTCACTGGATTGAACCAAAAAGAAATAAGATGTTCCTCTCTCTCTCTTTCTCTTTATACACACACACACACACACACACACACACATAATATGCACACACACATACTGTTTTATATCTTGACGGGAAAAGCTGTTTTGAAAAAAAATAATTTTGTTTCAAATTATAGAATCTTTTTTTCAAAATATAGGATTATCAAGTGTAGACTTTTTAATTTTAATTTAAAAAAATTCTAGTTTGAGCGCCTGGGTGATACAGTTGGTTAAGTGACCAAATCTTGATTTTGGCTCAGGTCATGATCTCAGGGTCCTGGATTGAGCCCTGCATTGAGTTCCTAGCTCAGGGGGAAAGTCTGCTTCTCTCTCTTCCTCTGCCCCTCTCCTCCATTCACACTTGCATTCTCTCTCTTTAAAATAAATAAATGAATCTTTACCAAAAACTCTTTTTTTAAAAAAGATTTTATTCATGAGAGAAAGAGAGAGGCAGAAACACGAGCAGAGGGAGTTGCAGGCTCCATGAAGGGAGCCCGACGTGGGACTTGATCCCAGGACTCCAGGATCACACCCTGAGTGGAAGGCAGATGCCCAACCACTGAGCCACCCAGGTGTCCTTTACAAAAAATTCTAATTCTACTATTCTTTCTGTGTTTTTTGGCATTTATCCTGTTTGGTATTCTTTGAGCTTCCTGGATCAGTGTTTTAGTGTCTGACATTAACTTGGAGAAATTGTCATTATTGCTCCAAAAATTTCTTCTTTTTTCTCTTCTCATTTTGATATTCCATTTACACCACATATAGGTTATAATTTTTTGTAGTTGCTCCACAGTTTTTGGATATTGTTTCTTTTCTTTTTTTTTTTCTCTTCAGTCTTTCTCTCTTTGCTTTTCAGTTTTAGAGGTTTCTACTGACATAGCCTCAAGCTCAGAAATTCTTTCCTCAGCTGTGTCCAGTCTACTAGTGAGCCTGTTACAGGCAGTCTTCATGTTTTCCAGTTTTTTGATCTCTAGCAATTCTTTTTATTTTCAGAATTTCTATCTCATTGCACACATTGCCCATCTGTTCTTGCATGCTGTTTACCTTTTCCATTAGACCTCTTAGCATAGGAATCATAGTTTAAATTCCCAGTCTGATAATTCCAACAACCCTGACATATCTTAGTCTGGTTCTGATCCTCTGTGTCTTCAAGCTTTGTTTTTCACCTTTTAGTATGCTTTGTAATTTTTCTGTTAAAATGTAGACATGAAGTATTGGATAAAAGGAACGTCAATAAATAAGACTTCAGTGATGTGGTAGTGAGGTGTGAGGGACTGGGAAGTATTCTATATAGTGTTATGGTTCAGTTTCAATATCCTTTTTTAAAAGATTTTATTTATTTGAGATAGAGAGGCACAAGCAGGGGGTAGGGAGGGGCAGAGGGAGAGGAAGTGTAGTCCTGCTGAGCAGGGAGTGAAACATCACCCAGGGCTCAATCCCAGGAGATCATGACCTGAGCCAAAGTCAGACACTTAACTGACTCAGCCACTCAAGGACCCCTCATTTTCAATCTTCTACTGAATATGTGCCCCTAGACTGTGAACTTCACAAGTGCTTTTCAGTCTTCCCCTAGTTCCTGAAATGGACAGGATGGGTAGAGTGGTCTGGAGCAGGGTATTTTCCTTTCCACACGTTACTTAGGCTCTGACTGACTAGCTGCCTCATTAAGAACAGAGTGCTCTGACCTCTTCAAAAATGGTGCCTTTTTTCCTCCTCCTGCTGGAAGCACATGGGGATTTTTCTTTAATATTCACAATAAGAAATATTGAAGGTAAAATTCACAAAACTGTGGAGCCCCTCTATGACTAGCCACCTCTGAAACTTTTAACTCTAAAACTAGTTCACACTGAGCCTCTACTAATTCATCAGTTTTAGTTTAGGTGTTCCTGTCCTGACACAGGTTCCCACAGAGATTTCTGCTCATGGGGTTTGCTCCAATAGGTTGTGATGTTCTTTCTTTGTCCATCTCTCCAGTTTTTGAGTCAGTGTTTTGCCATATGACCTCACTTCTCTGCCAGATTAGAAAAGCTGTTGATTTTTCAGTTTGTTCAGTTTTTAACTTGGAAGGGCATCACTTCCAAGCTCCTCAGATGCTAGATCAGAAACCAGAAGTCCCCCTGTGTGTTAATTAGCTGAAATTCTTTGGCAAAGAAAAGCTTTCTCTTACCTCTTTTCTCTTTCTTAAACACCACTATGGACTCATATTTTAGGGGGAATTCTTTCCAGTAAGAGCTTGTTCAAGCTGGATGTTTTAGTCTTATGGTGCGACCTTTCATCACCATGAACATGGTTGTTTTCTGGCATAAAAGGTCCCAAATTGTCTTGTCCTTTCCCTGCTTCAGACCTGGAGTCAGTCATTTATTAGGAATCCCTGGTTCCTTTTGGTGGAAATATTTGGAATAAATGTTTGCCCTATGCATTTATTCCAAATATTTCCACCAAAAGGAACCAGGGATTCCTAATAAATGTGTATTATTATGTGTATGTGTATTAATTTTAATTATTGCTATGTGTATTAATTTTAATTATTGCTCTTTTTCATTCTTGGTTAGTTTTGTTTTGCTTTTACCCCTAATGAATTGATTTGATGTTTTACATTTATTTATTTATTTATTTCAAAGAGAGAGTCTGAGCAATAGGGAGGGACAGAGGGAGAGAGAGAAGCAGACCTCCCCCCACCTTGTGCCAGCAGGGAGCCCCAATGCTGGGGCTGATCCCAGAAGCCTGGGATCATGACCTGAGCCAAAGGGATGCTTACTCTACTAAACCACCCAGGCACCCTGATGTTTTAAATTTATTTGATGATTTTATTTCTGGGATATGTAGTGATGATGTGACAGCAGCACTTGTGCTAGGTGCCATGACCTATTGAGGAAGTTGGCAGTGAACCTCCTGTGAGACAGAGCACTCAAAAGTGGAAGTGCTAGGAATGATGCAGTTATTTAATGAAAACAGACAATCACGTCCCTAAGAACCAAGCCCATGAAAACACATTTCATAAATGATTGACTTAGTCTCAAATAGGTTGAAAAGATAAATACAAAAAGTAAATATTGAACTGGTATAGTATTACAGTCACAAAAAATCATGAAAGAAAATAGTAATAAATTTGTGTAAAAACAAAATACGTCTTGTAAAAGAAAACACCAAAAACAAAATGGAAAGGGAAATGACAAATCAAAATTGCATGCAGAATGAGGATTATTATTCTTAATATAAGAAGAAGTATGTTCAGGATCCCTGGGTGGCGCAGCGGTTTGGCGCCTGCCTTTGGCCCAGGGCGCGATCCTGGAGACCCGGGATCGAATCCCACGTCGGGCTCCCGGTGCATGGAGCCTGCTTCTCCCTCTGCCTATGTCTTTGCCTCTCTTTCTCTCTCTGTGTGACTATCATAAATAAATTTTAAAAATTTTTAAAAAAAGCCTGTTCTTATTTTTAAAAAAACATTATTTAAATTCCAATCAGTTAACATACAGTGTGATGGTGGCATCAGGAGTAGAATTCAGTGATTTATCACTTGCATACAACACCCAGTGCTCATCAGAAGTGCCCTCCTTAATCCCATCACCCATCTAGCTCATCCCCCACCCACCTCCCTCGATCACCCCTCAGTTTATTCTCTATCTTTAAAACTCTCTCTCAGAACACCAGGGTGGCTTAGCAGGTTAAGCACCTGCCTTCGGCCCAGGGTGTTATCCTGGAGTCCTGGGATCGCATCCCGTGTCCGGCTTCTTGCATGGAGCTTGCTTCTTCCTCTGCCTGTGTCTCTGCTTCTCTTCTGTCTATATCTCTCATGAATAAATAAGTAAAATCTTAATAAAATAATAAAATAGTAAAAGGCTCTAAGATTTTATTTATTTTATTTTAGAGAGAGAGAGCAAGGGGAAGGGCAGGGGGAGAGAGAGAATCTCCAGCTGATTACATACTGAGCATGGAGCCCATCACAGGACTCAATCTAATGACCCTGAAATCATAACCTAGGTGGAAACCATGAGTCAGATGCTTAACTGACAGCCACCCAGGCCTCCCCTTTTAAGAGTCTCTCATGGTTTGTTTCCCTCTCTTTTTTCTCTTTTTTTCCCATATGTTCATTTCTTTTGGTTCTTAAATTCCACATGTGAATGAAATAATATGGTGTTTGTCTTTCTCTGACTTACTTCACTTGCATAATACACAGTTCCATCCACATTGTTCTAAATGGGAAGACTTCATTCTTTTGATGGCTGAGTAATATTCCATGTGTTTATATACCATATCTAAAAGAAGTATGATCTTATATTAGTGGGGGAAAACATAGATACATTTTTAAAAAGGCTCAGGAGCCAAGTCAGCTATAACAAAAAAAGAAATAAAGGTGGCCAATGGGTATAAATATTGTTCAGTGTTAGGATCTGGATTATATTTTTTAGTTAGAAACCTACTAACTTGTATTTATAATAACATTACACTATTAAAAAAAAACCCTATTTTGACCTCAAAAATAGGACCCTAAATAAACAATGAAATCAGAAATGTAGTTGGATAAAAAAAAATATGTCAGAAATCTCAAATACCCATTACTGTAATTTTAATTACAGTAAAGTTAATTGTATTCCTGAGCTTTTTAGTAGCTAATAAAAAATGGGAACAATTTTGACAATGTCTTCTGACTGTGTGATAAAAAATCTTTACCTATGAAATTTCGCTACTCAGTTAATAGAACCACTATACGAATTGCTTAGACCAGAAGCCTAGGAATTTTCTTTGATCCCTTTGTGTTTACCACTTTCTTCTTTTTAGACCTTATCTATTCTATGAGCAATTTATATCCCCTTTGCCCAAAACACATCCTCAGTCTTAGCATACCTTCATCCAAGGAGGTTTTGCAACAACCTCCTGACAGGTACCTCCATGTTTACTTTTTTGTTTCCTGGGATCTAACCTGCACATAACAGTTGAAGTGATCTTTCTTAAAGAAATCATGTGACTCCCATGATGGAAATCACACCAAAATCAAGTCCAGATTCCTTTCCATTGCTTCCAAGACTCTACAGGATTAGGCCCCCACCCAACTCTCCAACACTCTCTCCCTCAACTCTGCCCATCTTTCGCTACACTCTGGTCTTCTGTCTCTCCCATACCAGAAAATAATTTCTCTCCCGAGGACTTTGATTGTGCCAGTCCACATTCCCAAAACAATCTTCCCCTGGATCTTGCCACACTTCCGGATCATCACACAAGTGTTACCTTGTCAAAGTGACCAACCTTTTCCTGTTAGCTAAAGCTCTTCTCTCTTCCTACCTGTCATTTACTCACTACTACTTTAGCCCAATTTATTTTCCTCACATTATATTTTAGTGTTTAATATTATTTCTTTATAGGATTATTTTCTGTCTCTTTTCATTTAGAAGGATGGAAATTCTGTGTCTTTATTCTAAGACAAGGGCCTGGCACAGAGTAGGTCTCAAAAAATAACTTATTAAGGACATAAATATGTTAACATCAGTTATTTGTTAAGAGTTGGTATTAGAGACAGTTTTTATCTATACTTTTTAGAATTTTCCTAATATGTAAAAATAAACATTGATTATCACTATAATCAGAGAAAAACTTATTATAAATAATGATTCTCCATCATGATAGAAGACCCTACATCCTACCACATATGTGTGTTTGAACAATTATAATGCATAATGCATTTGAACACCATGATAAAAACAAAACCATAATGGAATTACACAAAATTACATAGCAGGAGCTCCCATTAGAGCTATTTAGAACAATATTGTGTGTAAAATTTCAGTATGAAATTAATATTCATTGATGGGCTGGGGAGTTATTTTGAAGATTCAAGTTGATTCTTTATTTGTCCCATTCAGAATTCATGAAAAGACTGTACAATTAAAATTTTGCCTTTAAGAAAAGAGATTTCAGGACTTTTATGGTATTTCAGTTTTGTTCTTGAAGTTTTGCTTCCATTTATCTCCTGTAACTCTGTAAGACACTAAAAGCTTTTGTGCTTTAGCATACTGCAGGAATTAAAGCTTCTTCCATTTATGGAAACTCTTTTAAGCAGACCCATTTTCTCAAGCAGATTTTGAGACAACTCTCTGCTTTTCCCTTTTTTGCCTTTTTTTTTTTTCTTGCTTCACATGTATTCTCTGTCTTCCTTTTTCTTCACTACTCTTAAGACTCTCAGGAAAGCAGAAGCTGAGTAGCCTATAATCACCCCCCTTGGAAGTTTCCACCTGAAGCTGTATTGGTTTTAAGAGGTTTCTTTCTTTCTTTCTCTCTCTCTCTCTCTCTTTTTTTTTTTTGTAAATGTATAACTGTATCAAACTGAACATGCAGTTAAGAATTTCATTTTCTATATCCCAGAGAATGATAACACTCTTTGGTCTTTTGCCCACAAATTCTCAGGTGATCATTAATACCCTCTTAAAGAAGCTATTGAGATACTTTGCATCCTCTTCATCATCATTGTCATTCCCTATCGAAAATTTCTCCTCTTAAAAATCACACTCTCATTGAGGAAGACACAAAGAGATGGAAAAATATTCCATGCTCATGGATTGGCAGAATTAATATTGTGAAAATGTCAATGTTACCCAGGGCAATTTACACGTTTAATGCAATCCCTATCAAAATACCATGGACTTTCTTCAGAGAGTTAGAACAAATTATTTTAAGATTTGTGTGGAATCAGAAAAGACCCCGAATAGCCAGGGGAATTTTAAAAAAGAAAACCATAGCTGGGGGCATCACAATGCCAGATTTCAGGTTGTACTACAAAGCTGTGGTCATCAAGACAGTGTGGTACTGGCACAAAAACAGACACATAGATCAGTGGAACAGAATAGAGAACCCAGAAGTGGACCCTGACCTTTATGGTCAACTAATATTCGATAAAGGAGGAAAGACTATCCGTTGGAAGAAAGACAGTCTCTTCAATAAATGGTGTTGGGAAAATTGGACATCCACATGCAGAAGAATGAAACTGGACCACTCTCTTTCACCATACGCAAAGATAAACTCAAAATGGATGAGAGATCTAAATGTGAGACAAGATTCCATCAAAATCCTAGAGGAGAACACAGGCAACACCCTTTTTGAACTTGGCCACAGTAACTTCTTGCAAGATACATCCACAAAGGCAAAAGAAACAAAAGCAAAAATGAACTATTGGGACTTCATCAAGATAAGAAGCTTTTGCACAGCAAAGGATACCGTCAACAAAACTAAAAGACAACCTACAGAATGGGAGAAGGTATTTGCAAATGACGTATCAGGTAAAGGGCTAGTTTCCAAAATCTATAAAGAACTTATTAAACTCAACACCAAAGAAACAAACAATCCAATCATGAAATGGGCAAAAGACATGAAGAGAAATCTCACAGAGGAAGACATAGACATGGCCAACACGCACATGAGAAAATGCTCCGCATCACTTGCCATCAGGGAAATACAAATCAAAACCACAATGAGATCCCACCTCACACCAGTGAGAATGGGGAAAATTAACAAGGCAGGAAACAACAAATGTTGGAGAGGATGCGGAGAAAAGGGAACCCTCTTACACTGTTGGTGGGAATGTGAACTGGTGCAGCCACTCTGGAAAACTGTGTGGAGGTTCCTCAAAGAGTTAAAAATAGACCTGCCCTATGACCCAGCAATTGCACTGTTGGGGATTTACCCCAAAGATTCAGATGCAATGAAACGCTGGGACACCTGCACCCCGATGTTTCTAGCAGCAATGTCCACAATAGCCAAACTATGGAAGGAGCCTCGGTGTCCATCGAAAGATGAATGGATAAAGAAGATGTGGTTTATGTATACAATGGAATATTACTCAGCCATTAGAAACGACAAATACCCACCATTTGCTTCAGCGTGGATGGAACTGGAGGGTATTATGCTGAGTGAAGTAAGTCAATTGGAGAAGGACAAACAGTGTATGTTCTCACTCATTTGGGGAATATAGATAATAGTGAAAGGGAATATAAGGGAAGGGAGAAGAAATGTGTGGGAAATATCAGAAAGGGAGACAGAACATGAGAGACTCCTAACTCTGGGAAATGAACTAGGGGTGGTGGAAGGGGAGGAGGGCAGGGGGTGGGGGTGAGTGGGTGATGGGCACTGAGGGGGACACTTGATGGGATGAGCACTGGGTGTTATTCTGTATGTTGGTAAATTGAACACCAATAAAAATTAATTTATTAAAAAAGTAAATAAAATAAAAGTCTTGAATAATGTTAAAAAAAATCACACTCTCCACAATGGAAATATTGAACAGTCTTGTGTGGCACAGATGGAACACTGAGTGTTCTAATTTTGTTTTGCCGAAGGTGTGGCACTTTTGAAGGAGTCTTTGCCCACTGTATCCATGTGTGATAAATACCACTTTTCTTCACTATCCTTAAATCAGCTTAGTTCTAACTCTCAGTCCCCATTCAAAAGTGTCTGAGGTCCCACTTTCACAGATGTGACATGCCAGCCTTCCTCTTGGACATCTTGTTACAAGAAACTCAGAAGTCTCTTCACTGTCTCCTGTGCCTCTTTTTATTTTAAATTCACTGTCACCTTTTCAAGTCATTCATCAATTAATTTCTTCAATAAATTTAAATATAGAGAAAGCCATTGCCTTCAGGCTACTTCTATCTTTACTTTTGTCCAAATGCAGCATAATATACAAAGAACAAGGACTACTACTCAATTTCTAATCAGTTGTCTTGACACAAATATAAGAGACTGGCAAAAGTAGGGTAGCCTGGAACTAGGAATCTTGCAGTCAACTTAAAAATAAGAGATCAGGACACCTTCTTTTCCTAAGGGTAGCAGTATAAAGTTGACCATGGTTTGAACCTAATTATTTTTGCAATCCCTTAGATCTCACTATTCTACGAATAAACCATTTCCTATTCACTTCTGATATTGCTGCTCTGTCCCCTGCTCTGTGGTCTTTCCCCTTAGCTTTGCTGTTGTTTTTCTTTGCTGTTTCAAGGCTTGGAAGGTGTTCAAAAAAATTAAAAATAAAAATAAAAATAAAATCCTCTGTATGTCAAGCACCTTAAACTCCTTGGAGAAAGTGGATTTTACAATTTAACATAAATAATTAAAAAACAGTCTGCTTTGGGAAGAAGTAATCTCTAAGAAGCAAAAAGGAAAAGAAAAAGAAAAAAGGGGATCCCTGGGTGGCGCAGCGGTTTGGCGCCTGCGTTTGGCCCAGGGCGCGATCCTGGAGACCCGGGATCGAATCCCACGTTGGGCTCCCAGTGCATGGAGCCTGCTTCTCCCTCTGCCTATGTCTCTGCCTCTCTCTCTCTCTCTCTCTGTGTGACTATCATAAATAAAGAAAAATTAAAAAAAAAAAAAAAAGAAAAAAGTACAAATACCAAGAATTCGTTACAGAGGGAATTTGGAAGTGGTTGTATAGACCAAAGGAATAAAGGAATCAGAAGAAAATATATAGTATTTTATGTTAACAGAAAATTTGGAAATTCTCAGAAATGGTAATAATAAATATACCTGGGATATTAAGAATTGCTTTTTCTTTTGTACTTTTATGTGCTAAACAGAACTATTTTTGGATTTATCAAAATCAGATTATTAAGGATTAGGCAAAGCAGTATATCTTCTGCTTATAAAGAAATATGTATGGATTTTTCACACTGTGTCTTCTTAGTCATAAGATGTTTTCATCGCGATGTCTCGTGATTTATAAGCACATACTATTTTAACATTCAAAAGTGAATTCTTTAAATTTTTCCCCCTTACACTCATTAAAGGGAAATCAGCAGTATTGTTAATTTGGTAATTCAGTTTTACAAAATTTACATGTTATGAGTCAAGACTCCATTTTAGATCCTATTTAACTTGCAGGAACAAAAAATTTTGATAACTGATTTATTCAGTAAATGTTTAGTGCTACTAGAAGGTTAAGCAATCACTCATGACCTCAGAGTGATGAGTTTAGTGGCAGGAATCTTAATGTGGAAAAAAAAAAGAAAGGCCTGGAACATAACTTGATCAGCTTTATCTCCTAGAAAATTCATGGGGAAGGAGGATAAATAGAAGACAGCATGCAAGGAAGGGGTATGAAGGTGCTCCAGCTATACACTGCTGCAAAACAGACTGTCCTAAGCTTAGTGGCTTAAGACAGCATCAGTCATTTATACTGTTCATCAATATGCAATTTGGGCAGGGCTTGGCTAGAACAGATTTTTTTTCCTGCTCCCTGCACCATCACTCAGTTGGGGCCTAGAAGATCCAGTTTCAAAATGGTTTATTCAGACGCCTATAAAGTTGGTGCTGCCCTTTGGCAAGGAGCCCACCTGGAGCAGTAGACCTAGTTTTTCTCTATGTGCATCTCTCCATGGGCTGCTTGGTCTTCCTTATGGTGTGGTGGCTGGATTCTAAGAGCAAGCCCTCAAGAGAACAGACAGATTGTGAACCGGTTTTGATGGCCTGTCTTCAGAAGTCACATAACATTATTTCTGCTATAATCATAATTCTGTTCAAGGAGAAATAACCCCCCATCATCTCTAGATGGGAGGAATATCAGTCGCATTGCAAGAGTAGCGTGTGGAATAGGAAAGACTTTTTTCCCAGTTTTATCGAGGTATAATTGACAGAAATTATATTCATGGTGTACAGTATGGTACTTTGATGTAGGTATACATTGTGAAGTGATTACCACAACCAACTTAATTAACCTCAGCGTTATCACTTTTTGTGTGCGGTGAGAACATTTAGGATATACTCTCTCAGCAGATTTCAACTATATTAACATAGTATGAACTAAAGTCCCCATGCTACACATTAGATCCCCCAGAACTTACTCACTCTGCGTAACTCTGACTCTATTCTTTAACCACCATCTCCCCACCTTCTCCACTCCCTACAACACCCAACCTTCAGTGATGGGACACACAAGTAAACTGCTATAGACTTACCTGTTTAAAGTGGTGGTGGTCTGGAGGAAGCAGGAGGCAAAACACAACAGTGGTCCACAGCAATCAAGGAATCCATCCGGGCTCATGCTGGCAGTTTCTTCATTAGGGTGTAGTCCTGCTCCTTGGAATTATCCTTTCTTGCTTGCTTTCACCAGATAGGCTCTTGGCTCTGCCTTCTGAGCCAGCCTTTATACTCCATTAAGGAAGATAAAGCTTTATTTGCGACTAAATAGCTTCCTCTCTCTGCCTGTTTATTGTCTATAGTACTAGGGGTCCAAAGTCTACTTTTCATTAATCCAAGTTGATGGTTACTATTCCAGAACAATTCTCAAAACTTTGTGGGTCACCTATGAGTCCACAAATGCGAGTATACTTTTTCTCTACTTTTGGATCCCTTTTAGATACCTCAACATAACATCCTTACGATACATAGGAGCCCAGTTGTTTAATGGAGAGGATTTGTAAAGCATACTCTTAAGATTCTTAGATGGCCTTTATGCATCTAAAATGTTCTGAGAGACACTGCCTTAGATTCTTCTGAACTCTTAACAAAGAATTTTATAATTCAGCTCTGGATTGTTCTTTGCCTTAAAGCCATTTCTCAAGTTGAGAGTTGTTTACTCTTTGGAGAGGCTGGGAATAAGAAACAAGTGTTTTTATTTTTGTTTTATTTTTAACCCAGTCTTCCAAGGACATAAGGAAGGAGACACTAAAGAAAGTAGGTTTGTGGTGGGGAAGGAGCAAAGGAACAAGAGTATGGAGTTAGGGTGGCAATGATATTTTTATCATAAATATAATTTCAAACAAGCCCAGTTTGAGTATGGGCTATGTTGAGAATTTTGTAAGGTATAAGACTAGGAGGGAGTATTGGTAGGGGAGTAAACGATGTTGCTTACCAGATTATATAAATTGTGTTAAGCAAAGAAGGTTGGATTGTTTGGGAGAAGAGAGAACTGAAAGAAAGAAAAGATTGTAGGTATTTTTCTTTTTCGTTCAGTTCCAGTTTATGAGCTGGTTAAGTAGTATGCTCTATCCTCCAGGATGGTGGTCCCTGAAAGAGTTTATGAACTAAATCAAACCGAACAGACTTGTAGGGGAGTAAAACAGATCCAGGACTTAAAGAGACCATTTAAATTCAGAATGGAGCTAACTTTTTAGACCCTGGCTTGGAAGGCCTAAATTGGATTGTTTAATTAGTATAGAACCAATGAAGGCCTTTTCTCATTTAAATAGAAAAGTTCTCCTTGCATTTACAATATGAGTCAGAAGGTGTTATTTTTACCAAATCAATTCCAAAGTATTACTCTTAATAAAAGTCTATAATTTATGGATCTGAAAGTTCCATTTTAAATTGAATGGAAAGCTTGGTTTAAAGTAGGAGGTATCTAGAAATAACAAGTGTTGGCAAGGATGTGGAGAAAAGGGAGCCCTCATCCATTGTTGGTGGGAATGTCAGTTGGTGCAACTATTATAAAAAATAGTATGGATGTTCCTCAAAAAATTAAATATGAAAATACCCTATGATCTAGTAATTTGACTTTTGAGTATTTACCTGAAGAAAACAGAAACATCAATTCAAAAAGATTTATACATTCCTATGTTTACTGTAGCATTATTTGAACAGCCAAGATATGGAATCAACCTAAGTACCCATTGATGGATGAATGGATAAGGAGATATGGGGTGTGTGTGTGTGTGTGTGTGTGTGTGTTATATATATTATATATATATATATATATATATATATATATATATATATATAATGAAGTATTATTCAGCCTTAAAAAAAGACTGAAATCTTGTCATTTGTGACAACATAGACAGACTTAGAGGATATTGTGCTAAGTGAAGTAAATCAGAGAAAGACAATACTATATAATTTCACTTACATGTGGAATCTAAAAACAAATAATAGTAACATAACAAAAAATGTGGAAACAGACTCATATATATAGAGAATAAACTGGTGATTACCAGAGGGGAGGGGGTGGGGGGATGGACAAAATAGGTGAAGGGATTAAAGGGTACAGCTTTCTAGTTATAAAATAAATAAATCATGAGGATATGAAAAGTGCAGGGTGAGAAATATAGTCAATAGTGTTAAAGTGACATTGTATGTCATTAGCCTTATGGTGAGCACTAAGTGATATATAGAATTATCGAATCACTGTCTCTTACACACCTGAAACCAATATTGAAACTGATCTATTATATGTCAACTATGCCTTATATTAAAAATGGATCAATAAAATTGTTAAATTGGCAAAAATAGTAAATAGACAAACATATATGTAAACGTGTGTATCTTGCCATGAAAAAGAAGTTTTGGTCAGAGAGAAGAGTGTTGTAGAATAATATGGGATATATTCCTTTTTGTGGTGTAAAAAGCATGCACCTATATCATATATATGATCATATATTCTTGGAAAATGAAGAAATCACAAAATTTAGAGTGGTCAGCTTTGGGTAACAGGGAAGCAAGGTTGAAGGCTTTGAAACTGTGCTTAATACTGTTCTATATTGTATTGAGTTTTTGGTTTTACAGAGTATGTATTTTTTAACAAAAATAAACATTAGGGGACACCTGGGTGACTCAGTGGTTGAGCATCTGATGTTGGCTCAGGGCGTGATCCCAGGTCTAGGAATCAAGTCCCACATTTGGCTTCCTGAGAGGACCCTGCTTCTCCCTCTGCCTATGTCTCTGCCTTTCTCTCTGTGTCTCTCATGAACAAATAAATTAAAAAAAATTTTTTTATTAGTTAAAAAAAAAAAGTAAAGTAGGGGTTCCCTGGGTGGCTCAGCAGTTTAGCGCCTGCCTTTGGCCCAGGGTATGAGCCTGGAATCCCAGGATGGAGTCCCGCATCGGGCTCCGGACATGGAGCCTGCTTCTCCCTCTGCCTGCGTCTCTGCCCTTCTCTCTCTCTCTATCATGAATGAATGAATAAAATCTTAAAAAGAAAAAATAAAGTAGGAGATGTCCACATCGATTTCTTTATGCTCAAAGAACTTTTATTCTGATATTAAACTTGGTCTGTTTCTAAGACAAAATGTCTTTTAAATTAAATTCTGGAATATTTGCTTCATCTTAGATTTCTCAACCTTTATCTCCCACAATTTATAAATTCATAAATAAGTATCCTTTTATTCCCTCTATAGTAGTGAGGGAAAAAAAAGATGTAGAATTAAATTTGCTGCCCTTTTTGGCTGTATTTCCCAAGAATAATCAGACCTGGGCCTGTAAGTATGCTGTGCTGTTTACTTGGTCTGCAATTTTTAAATACAGAAGAATTGCAGTTTTTCTCTTCGGTATATAATAAAGAGAAATGATAAGACATAAGAGATGTCTTTCCCCTGTATTTCTGTCCATCCTCCCAGAAAACTGCACTTACAATAGCACTAAAATGAATATTTAAAATTGGAATCTTCTTCAGTTTTCTCTGGGGCAATCTGGTGGGAGTAGCATAGAGACAGAGCAAGGACACCTGAGCCCGACCTGCCAGCTGGATAATCTTGAGCAAGTTACTTAACTTCTCTCTGTTTAAGTTTCCTTTACAGAATTCGGATGTTTTAGTGCCCAGTTCATAAGTTTGTTATGAGGAAGTAATTAGCCAAAATCGGTCAAGTAGTTAGAACAGTGCCTGGTGTGTAATAAGTGCAAAATGCATATTTGGTATTTAAAAACAAGTATAATAAAGTGTATAAACAAGTGTTTGAGGCTACAGGTTTTCACCTCCACTCCACTACTTGTCAGCTGTGTAGGTGTGCTCAAGTGACTTACCTCATTAAGCCTCAGTTTCCTTTTTGTGAAATAGAAGGATTGACAAAAGTAGTGCTGCCTGCCTCACAGTTTCTTAGGATTTTATGGGATGGTGTATGGCAAGCTCAGAGCACAGTGTCTGCTTCCTAGCACCAGTGAATGCAAACACATCTTTAAATTTCCATAAACTTTCTATTTAAAATTTTTTCCCTCCCCCCATTCCTCCCCCTTTTTCTCCTATGAACTTTCTGTTCCTTTGTGTACATTGGGTTTTATCTTTAATTCTTCACACTTCTGGGTCAGTTTTAGATCTTCTTTTTTTTTAGATTTTATTTATTGATTCATGAGAGACACAGAGGCAGAGACATAGGCAAGAGGGAAAAGCGGTTCCCTACGGGGATCCTGATGCAGTCTCGATCCCAGGACCCCGGGATCACGACCTGAGCCAAAGGAAGACACTCAACCACTGAGCCATTCAGGTGCCCCTACTTCTAGATCTTCTGAGAACCAGATAGGGATCCTTTAAAAGGCATGGCCACAAGGACAGAATATAGGGGAAGGGAGGCTGAAAGATAAATTATGTAATGTCCCCAGAGGCTCTGCAAGTGGACTAGTGCTAGGGATCTTGTGTTAGGGACTATCCGTGGTCGGGCCTGAAGTCTTGTGGGCCTAGAAACCACACTTGTCAGCAGTTCCAGAGCTCATCTGTCCCCCAGAGCTTTGCTCATATTAACGAAGCTCATACGACTAATGTACAGGATCAGAACGCCAGTGTTTCCATTTATAAGAAGTGAACTCCTCATCCTGACAGTTCATGCCCCCGCCCAGCCTGTTTGTGCTTGCAGACAGGCCAGGCCACCTCTCTAACCAGGCTATCAGTTTATTAATTTGTAATGAGGACATAGCTACTGAGTTGCCCCTCAAGTCCCTCGGGTTTCCAGCAAGTTCTCCTGGAAGGCATGCCAACAGGATACCACATTCTATTCAGAAAGCAGCTTGAGGAACATGGAATCATAAGGGCAGTTAATTCCTAGACTCAGATTTCATGGAATTAGAGGGGGAGATCCACAGGAGGAATGGATATGCACCCCCCCCCCATCCAGAGCACCCTTTCCCAGTGTTTGAACAGCCATTACTTGTGCTTGCTTCTGAGACCGCTTTGTACGTATATATATATATATATATATATATATATATATATATATATATTTTGGTCTGGACTCTGTCAATAGGCTCTGTTAATAGAGCTAGTATGCTCAGATTATTGCCATGCCTGAGGGTCTGAGATTGACTGTCCATGAGGCACAGCTGGTCTTCCCAAGCTTTTGTTTTTCTCTTCTATAGTATGGAGAGTAAGATTTAGAAATCAGGAGTATTCACATAACCATCCAGAGCTCTAGCCTCTCTGGAAGAAGGCCTGGCCCTCCTGGACATCACATCAGTCCTCTGAGACTGAGCGGAAACTGTTCCCTTTGGACGAGGCTTGAGGTCTGCCCTTTATTCAGTCACTGTGCGCAACCCCCCCCCCCCCCCCCCCCAGATCCCTGGCCTTGATCTGCATTACCTGCTGGTTCCACGCATGCCTCTAGGCATGCATTTGCTTCATTTTGACTATTAACGTTGCCTTCATTTAGCTATGCTCTGAATTACTGTATTTCCTTTTCTCATTTAATTCTCAGACAGCAGTCTTATTTTCTCATTTCCAGATTCATTTCACTGTCACTCCCAAGTACTGAAACCACATTTTAGTTTGTAAGCCCTGTTGGGTTACAGTGATGTAAAACTCATAGCTTCAAGGAAGTGGGATACCCTTAATCATTCCTTAGGAAATACGGGATGCTGCAGGCCACCCTTTTGTCTTTCTAGCTTAACGGTCTTTTCTTCCTCCTAGGTGAAGAATATTAAGTACTCTCATATTCTGTACTTTTTGTAAAGGCCATAGATATTACCTCCAAAGAGGGAAAGAGAATGTGAACATTCGTATTTGCAAACAAAGTACATTTGGATGCCTAAACAAAATTTGTTCACCAGTGGATTTCTTCAAGGAACAAGAGCTTATTTCTAACTTTAGTGTTATAAATTATTAATAATCTGATACAAATAGATGTGCTACTTCCTAGGATTCCTAAGAACTATTGGGCTTTGTTTTTTTTTTAACTTTGTCTCTAATGAATGGAGGCGGTATCATTATGTGATCAAATCACTAACTGTAAAAATGAAATTTTCCAAGGAAGCATCTTTTTCAAACAAATAGCCCAGCTTTTAATTGCTATTTGTCTTCTAAGTGTATTAGAATTAATTTACATGTGATCTGATTGGGAAAATAGAAATATCAGGTCTAGTTCTTGCTATATCTCTCAGGTCCATACTACCTCAAATATGACCACTTTATGTATTGATTGATCTTTGGGGTACAATGTGATAGCATATTCTCTTCTCTCTGCTTTGGAAAGACCTTATATATATATCTCTTACAGTAACATTTACTCCATGTTATTTAAACTACTATTAAATAATGAATTAGCACAGTTTCCAGAACACCGTTACTTCTTCATTTCATCATCATCATCATCATCATCATCATCATCATTTGCTTACAAGTTTTTTTCTCACTTAGACTGTATATCTCTTGGTTATGTGGGACTTCTTGTGTATGCTTTCTAACACAACACAGGCACCCAGCAGATGCTTCATAAATGCTGAACTGAAGTGCCCATTAGAATTAGGAGTTCTTCTAAGTTCCCCTTTAGATATGCAATCTGATACTATTGCTGGGAATGCTTCAGGAGTAATGACTAAGGAACACTTACTAGTCTCCATTTTTCTGACCCAAGAAATAGAGATAAATAACTGAAAAAAGTAGACTTTTAAATTTAAAAAATCATATATTTAAAAGTAATAAATATCAAAAGATGGAAGGAGAGAAGAGCACTTTCCTATTTGCTACAGTGTTTTAAAAATAATAATAGGGTAGTCCACTTAGAATGAGAATAATATAGTAAAATATAGGCTTATAAAATATCAAATTGTGATTCTGTTTTAAAAATAACATGTTCTTTTCAAATTTTCTACAGAATATGTGAATTTATTTTTGTAAGATTTATGAAATGGATAACACACTGAGTGAAAAGATTGGATCACTTCCTTATTTCAAACCTCCTTCCCAGATATAATGACTTGTCCAAAATTGGTGCATAATCCATCCAGATTCCTTTCTGTGAATTTGCATGTAAAAATCTATATTCCCATAACTGAGATAATGTACATTTCTGCGATGTGTCATTTCTATTTAATATTTTTTAGGGAGTCTTACAGGGTGGTGGATCTAGATAGCCTGGTTCTTTTTAATAACTTCATAATATTCCTTAGTATGGTGAACCCATTGTTTATTTAACCCTTCTGCTGTTCATGGCCCATTGCAAAGTTTCCATCTTTTCACTATGAAAAACAATTCTGCAGTGAATGTTCTAGTGCATCCATCACTATAACAGAGAGCAAATGTGACTTAATGGAGTGGCCAGATCTAGGAACCACAATAGCATCGGGAATCTGCCCTTCACATCTTTGACTTTGTTTTTCTCTTGATTGGCTTCATTTTTAGACAACTCACCTCATGTGGTAGCACATATGTCAACCAGCAGTTCTAGGTTTATGATCTGTAAACTGAACAACCTCTTTCATATTATCTGCAAAAGTAGAGTGTTGACTGTCACTGTAGCAGCTTGGCTTATGTGCCCATCCTTGACCCTATCACTGTAACTCTGTAGATAGTATACACTAGTTGGTCATGCCTGGGTCACATGCCCACTTCTGGGGCCTGGTCAGCATTACCCAAACAGTACCAATTGGGATGGAGGGATGGATGGGTGACTTGTCAAATGAAAATCAGAATGATGACATCAGAAGGAGGAGGCACATATGCCAGTCAGGCAAATATATCAATGTCTCCTACAAATGTCTTATAATGTTTTATGTTTTCATGAGTAGGAGATGAATAGGCATCCTAATGGTGTACAGGTTTATCTTATAAGGACCCAAAGTATTCATATAAGTATGTTTCCAAATATTTACTAGAATAATGAAACAAATACTATTGTATATGAAAATAAAGCATGTAATAGACTGAAGATCATTAACATTACGAGAAAGACGTAATTTTTCCAGTTCAGGAAAAGTCTTAATATATTTGCTGTGAAAGTTCAGTGATATGATAGGTTATATCTTTTCTATGATAAATACCTTGTCTTAGAACACCTTTTTAAATATTGTATTATTTGCCAAATATTAGCCTAAATTCTATATTTTGTTTATTTACTAAATAGTGTTTATTAAATTCTACTATATACTCAGCACCATGCCAGAGACTGGGGATAAAATAATGACTACAAGATCTCTGCCCTCAGATTTCTTACATTATTGTTAGGGACCACAGACCATAAATAAGTAAATGAACAAATAATAGAGAAAATTCCAGGCTGTGATGCACTATGAAGGAAATGAAAAGGATCATGAGATGGAAAATAATTGGGGAAAGTTATCTCAGCTAAGGTGGTAAGGGAAGACCTTTCTAAAGAGAAAATGTTTGAATTGCAAATTGAGGATGAAAAGTGAATCCCAAACTCCAGACCTATACTGCAGATACAGTAGCCACTAGCCGCATATGGCAATTGAGCACTCGATGATAGCTACTTTGAATTAAAATGTGCTATAAATGTAAAACATACATCGGATCCCCAAGAGTAGCGTACATCAGATCCCTAAGAGTACAAAAATTATAAGATAATTAATAATTTTTATGTCAGTTATGCAATGAAATTGTAATATTTTAGATACATTGGGGTAAGCATTATTAAAACTAATTTTGCGTATTTCTCTTTTTTAATGTGACCACATTAAAGAGTTTAAAATTACCCATGTGGCTTACCTTATATGTCTATTGAACAGTCCTAGTCTATGTGGTTTCAATTTGCTATGAATGACATACGCTTTCTCATCTTTTTGTCCTTGATCATGCCGATGGCAATTGAATTTATGTAGTAGATTTTCTCCGAGGATCAAGTCTGTAATATTCATTGACTGAGGTGTATAAATATAATAATTCAATGTGTGATCAAGCTTAACAGAGCTCAGAGTTAAGAGGCAGTGGGTGGCGGAGAAAGCAAAGAAAATTGCCACATTTACTAAAGGAGTTGTGTCATTAGTCATGTTCCTTTAGAAATGTTCACGAAACAGATAAAGGAGGGCTCTGAGTTGGAGAGGTAGGCAGAACAAGCATCGCCAGGTAATGACAGCGTGGGACAGGATTTCTGTGGGAATCAGCAACAGCAAACCACAAAGATCTATTTCCATTCCCTACTTCGTGAAGGAGATTCTGTTGTGTTGTGTAGAACTGCCATTTCTTGCACATTGAGATAAGAGTTTGGGTCTACGCAGTGTTGATGAACCACAGGGAATGCTAGTGACTTTAGCGTGCCTGTTTCAGGGCGATGCCAACAAGTTGACACACATTTAATAACTTGATGTTGATTCACTGCAGAGAGAAAGCAGAAGAGTTTTCTCTGTGCCACCTTGTTCTCCTTTCCATCTGTGGCTTGTGCCACAGGGAAGAGGTGATTATTTTAAAAACACACGTTTGATTTTAATGGGTGCAGTGTTTACATTTGAGTTTGCAAACTGGTTCGAACCCCAAATGTGATGTTTGTTATGTAATCTAACAGTTTTGGGAGGGGGAACACCCTGACTGGTGTGAGGGAGAGTTGAGTCATATCCTGTGAATGTGAAGCTACGGTATTTAAGCATCACGGGTTCCTCTTACTTTCATTCTAAGTGGCTGCAGTTCAGAGCAGCAAGTGCTCTGTGAAGAGGCTGTTACTAGCCCTTGGAGGTGAACAGCCTCTCTTGAAAGGATTCAGGGAAGAAAGCCAAGTCTGAATATGCAGTTTGCTCACTGGGATGAAAGATGTTTTGTTTATTTCTAATCAACGATGCTAGACACCTGCAAGCTCAAAAGTGCCTGCAATTTGCCATTTGTTTATAATAAGGTAAGTTCCATATTTTGGTTTGCTCATTGCATTGGCACAGCCTAGAATGAACGTGGCAGTTTTCATATGATTATGCTTCAGAAAATGCCTCCTCACAGGTATTTGAAGGTGGCATTTGAGATTCTAACGCAAGTCATTTTAAACTTACAGTACAATCCGTTTGTGAGATACTTAATTGAATAGATTGATAGTTCCTTTATAATAGTTTTTTAATAAAAAAAAAATGCAATACCTGAGAAGCGGACACATTCTAGTAATTTTATAACATTTTAGTTTTTCTTTTCTTTTCTTTTTAAGAATTAAATAGTACCAGCTTCTTTTTTTCCCCCTTTCTGCTGCTCTTTGATCTTGATTAAAGGTGAAACGTCCATAAAATTCATATGATTATGCTTGGATCTTACTCTAAATAACCATAGCTTGACAACTGTATTTCTCCACTGAAATAAAAAGTGGTATTAATAATTATTAGGAAGTTGCAAGTTGCAACGTAAGTCTCTTTCATATTTGGTTTTCTATATAAGTGAAAGGCTACCATATTCATAAACTTCTAATTGCTGTAATCTTTAAAATGTGCATGAGTTTATCACAAACCCACTTCCTCAGTTGTTCTTAGAGACACTCATAAACTGTATGGATAGGAAAATCTGTGGATAGAAAAGTGAATGAGAGATCTGTTTTTCCATGCTTTAAGCTTACTGCTGACAGGTTGGGGTGAATAACAGGAATGCTGTCTTGGTTTTTTTTATTGATTAGAGAAATGACATCAAATGAGATCTAATGTTGGTGTCTGGTGTCACATAATTTTGGACACTCATATTTAAGGACTATGAATTCTTTTGAGGTAGAAAAAGTTAATTTGATTTTGAGAGCTGTAGCTGTGAATTGGTAAAATTAATGAATTGAGGGGTTTTTGTATGTTTTGTGACACTTGGCATTAGAATACTTTCTTCTTGATTGACCCACTGTCATGCTTATAGATTGTTTCATTTCTATTCAAAATTATACTCATTACAAAATCACTTGATTCTAACTACAACATGGAAATTACTTTTCATTAGGTATATATTGAATAATTCATGTTTTCACAAAGGTCAGGGGGTCAGTCAACTGTTGGAAGGCATGTAGTTTTCCACTTGTTTGAAGGGGAAATGAAAATTAGTTCAACTTCCAGGGGCGCCTGGGTGGCTCAGTTGGTTAAGTGTCTGCCTTCAGCTCAGGTCATGATCCTGGGGTCCTGGGGTAGAGCCCTGTGTCCTGGGGCTCACTGCTTGCAGGGAGCCTGCTTCTCCCTCTCCCTCTGTCAATCTCCCCACCCTCACTCATGCTCTCTCTCTTTCAAATAAATAAATATAATCTTAAATAAATAAATAAAATTAGCCCAACTTCCTAACATATATGAAGGCAGTATTCCAAATTGAGAAAATAAAGAACTTTCGGGAAAATGACTTAACGGTGTGAGAGCCTTTGGGAACTTGCATAGTGAAAAGGCACATATCCCAAAAGATTAAAATCCAAGATATTATAAATAGAATATTCTGATGCCAAATGTGTATCAGACTCTGCTTTTTTGCCTGGGCAGAAAGGGAGCTCTATTCTGGTTCGTTAAGAGTTCGTTGAGAATTTTTCCTTAGATCGTATGTGAATTACTAAATGTCAATAGAAAGGATAGAACATATCTACATCAAGACAAAAACATATGTTCTTATACTTTGTTTCAGATTCTTAAATATGGATTACAATAACCATATGAGCTGTTGTTATGAATTAAAACTCAAACTGACAAAATTTTGTGAAATCAAGTCTTTACAGTCTGCTCTGTTTCGAATATGGACTTTATTATTTATGACATTGGATAGCTAGCTGGTAATTATGTGGTGAGATAATTGAGGCACCTTGTTTCCCCTCCTTCCTTGCTGCAGTCCCCATTCTTTGGTTATATTCTGTACACTTCCAGAAAGGGTATAGGTAAGCATGGGGAGAGAGAAGGAAAGAGAGCAGAAACATGTAGTATACTATTTCTATCTTTCACCTCTGAATCAAAATGGTTTTGACAAGGAAAGAGGTCAAATAGAATAGCTAAAATGAGTCTATCAATAACCTGTGGATCTTAGTTATTCAGGAAATCCCTTGACCTCTGAGATGAAGAATAATTGGGAGCTTGGTTGAGAAAACCCTTTTGGCCTTACAGGATTGCTTGCAAGGATCAAATTTTATCTGTATTTTATTAACTGTGAAGTGTGAGACATATTTTTGAGAACTTCTTTCTTTGTCTTCCTATATAGTAAAGGAGCTGACAAGGCATCAGAGCTACTCAGGATTCCACTCTGGATTCAGAATATTTCTTTTCAGTAATAAAAGGCTCCCTTTTCTCCTCTTTGTAAACTATTTTACTGGTTAATTTCCAGTTTATATAAAAATGTTTTACAGGAATGAGCTCCAAAAATAAAACCCCCAAACCCAATTTTACCTAAGTCCTGGTACTCCTTTAAAATTTCCTCAAGGAAACTCATCCTCACTCAAAAGATATTTATCAAGTGGCAACTAAATTTAATTTTCAACCTAAAAGCAGCGTGATGTCCTCAGCTGGGGACTGCAGCAGCAGAAGCACATAGTATGACATTTTTTCTTTGTCTTTAAAGATTTTTTGTTTAGGTAAGGCTTTGACAGGTTTGAAAAAAAAATTTATGGAGTATTCATTCTGACTACTGAAAATGAAATCTTTCTGGAAGATGCTTTAGGTTCTACTATCTCTAGTAAATTCTATTGGATATCAAAAGTAGCCCACTTGCTGGTAAAAAGAAGAGCAATGTTAACTCCTCCGCCTACTTCTGAAAATCAGTTTTGAGGATCAAATGAGACTGTGCGCATGCAATTCCTTGTAAACTCCATAGAGCTTAAAAGTAACACTATCACAACATAAGATATACAAAATTGTGTATTTGGAAGAGAACTTGATGTCATCTCACAAATTCTCAATTCACCAAGAAGGGAATTAAGATCCACAAGAGTTAAAAAGGTGGCTTGCTTCACTCAAGCTAGTATCTGAGCCAGGACCAAAACCTGGGTCTTTCTATCTGCTTAGTTAACTAGAAATTGATCAGAAGACTAGCTGTTTCTTGACTTGCACTAATAGGGTTTTTTAAAAAATATGTATTTTTTAATATTGATAAACATCTTTATTGAAAACTATATCCTTGGAGAATATCTTGCAGAAGACATATGACCTTGGGTATAGGTTTTGTGGGCTGAGGATTCTCTGTTGGATCTAGTTTAATGGAGCATGAATTTTTGGAATGATTATCAGACCATAACATCTGACTCTTGCAATCTCTTAGCTTTTGCCACAAAGTGTCCAAACCTTGTACTTGTAAAGGTACATATGCATAATGGATATGGGTAGATTTTGCAGCTTTTAAAATTGTAGGTAGTATGGGAGATTATTTTGACATGTTTGTTGAGAGTAGGGACAAAAAGATATTCTCCAGATGCTTACCCTTAAAAAGAGATTAGGGAAATTTAAATAGCCAATAAACTTGCAACCATTTTTGTTAGAACTGATCTATTTTATATTTATGAAACTCTTGTCTTTATCAGGGACATGACATGAGAGAAAGATGACTTTTCAAGTTACTAATGTTAATGACCTATATCTTACTATACCCATGAAGACAATGAGCTTATAAAGAAAATTTTTCTTAACCTCTTAATATTAAGATTAAAAGACAGGTTAATTAAAAAATGCATTGGTAGTATTAATAAAAGTAATTTTTTACTTCAGAGAATCAAAGATGATCATCATTTCTTTTTAAAAAATGTAACGCTTATGAAAGTTATATGCTACCTGTATATCCTATACTCCAATTTCTAGCTTCAGTAGTAAGTGGTATTTTTCATCATGCTATCTTATGAACAGATCCTAGCCTTGCTTGGAATAAAGCTCACTGCTTACTTTTGATTACTTTGATTCCTAGAACTGTATGAATATGCTATATAACCATTGGGAGGTAAAGAAAAACAGATGAGATAATGAAGTAAGGGTCTTTAAAAATTAAAAATGCAAGGTGATAATGTGCTGTTTAAGGAACAGAGCCTCAGCACTAGGCTTGTAGTAGCAGGAATCAATACTTCTTTGTTAATATTGACCCTTCCTGTGGTTTTGGAGGTAACAGTCTTGTTTTGATTTTGTTTCTCTGTCTACAAAGTTCAGGAAATTTCACATTAGAGCCAGACAATCATTCCACATATCCTATAGGTGCTTGGCAAATATTGATTAATGGTCCTGTGAACATCAAGGTGGGTGAAGCACTTTGAACTCATTTGAAAAGCCTATCAGTGTGCCATTTAGTATAACTGTCAAGATTTGTAAAAACATTCCCTTGAGAGAAGGCCAAGAAAGCTTTGGAGATTCTTTGTTGAGTTTTAATTCCATATTAATTTTGTAGAGATACTCAAACTAGTCACTTGATCTTCCTTTACTTGAGTCATTTCAGTAGTAGAATGGGATTAGTGATATTTATTCATGGCAATTTATAGCATCCCCAAAAGTAACAAATCAAGTTCCAGATCCCTCACTGTACAAATGTTTTTGTCCAAGATGAAAATAACAGTAATGTCTAACATTTAACTCTATTTAATAAACTAACATTTAACATTTAACATCTAACATTTAACATTTAACTATATAATAGCCTTTTATGAACTAAATTAATTTCTTAAAACCGTCTTATGAAATTTGGGCACTATTATTATTCTCATTTGATAGATGGAGAAACTGAAGTATTTAGAAATTAAGTGACTCATCCCTGACATGATACAAATGGTTATAGAATGACTAGCATTGAACCAAGGCAGTCAGATTTCAGAGCTGCATTACATGATTACATTTTTTTTTTTTTAAGATTTTTATTTATTTGTTCGTGAGAGACAGAGAGAGAGAGAGAGGCAGAGACACAGGCTCCCTGCGTGGAGCCCGACGTGGGACTCAATCCTGGGTCTCCAGGATCACACCCTGGGCTGAAGGCAACGCTAAGCCGCTGAGCCACCCGGGCTGCCCACATGATTACATTTTATGCTACCTCCAGTTAGAATCCCTTAATCCCAGTGATAGGAAGTTTTAAAGTGCCACAGAGAGGCAAAGAAATCTTTTTAATGTTAATGCATTTAATTATTTCAAGGACTCCAACATTCTCATTCTTAATGAAATCCAGGCCTTTATGAACTAGAAATATATTAAATTAACTCAGGAATTCATATAAGATGAGACTAATAACAATGCAAAATGTGTCTGGAATGAGCAAACATAATGGTGAGTTCTCCTACATTGTCTTTGGCAATATGAAAAGATTTCCTTCTTTTGAGACAGTTTTCAATGTACACGCAATCAACTTATACAGTCCCAGAAAAGCTTGTGGAAATTTTTGTGTTTTGAGGGAAGATTAATATCCTATCTCCTTTTCTCTGTACATTCCCTAAACATTTCCTTATGAAAGGTATTATTTGGGGAAAGAACACATTAAATGAATAGTAGAAGTTTAGGTCTATTGTACAACTGGGTACATTTTGATCTGCTTTCTCCAGACTCCACAAGTTATGCTTGGAATTCTTGGGTAATTTTCAAACCTTCATGTGTCTTCAGGTTTTCTATACAAGGACTTTCTTCACAAATTGTGTACCCTTAGTGTTAGCATGATGACTAATACATGGTAGACTCTCAGTAAGGCTTTCTGGCAAGTTGAATGGATGGATGGATAGATGGATGGATGGATGGATGGATGGATAGATGGTAGGGATGTACTGGGACTTCTCCAGATCTGCTCTGAGTCATGACTCATGTAGCTGAGACTGGATTGGGACCAGACTCTCCCTGAGCATGTGGGTACAAAGGAATAAAGTATAAGGTGTGAAAGAGTTTAGCTCAATTAATCTCCTATTTCATCATCTGATAATTTTCAGTGTGAAACTAATAGAGCCGGAAGTCATTTCTTGCCACAAGTCTTTCCCACTGTTTTGTATTGGAGTTTCTTTAATAACACATAGGAAGCATCATTGCTTTACTCTCTTGATTCAAAACCTACATGTATGCAGATATACATATATAATTCATATGCATTATACATATGCAGAGAGAGATTAGGTAAAAATCAAAAGATCAAAATAATTTGAATACCTAAATGAACGGGAATTATCAAAGTTTGACTATTTTAGGATTTATTATGAAAAATAAAATGCAAAACAAACAGTTGAGACAGAATTAAAGAGAAAGGGATTTTTAAAAATCATTTTAAATGCTTTTTTATAAAAATATCTATTTCTTTCAATCTTAGAAGAGAAGCCTTGTTTTTTTCCACAAAATTTCATTGGAGAGCTCAAACTAAAAAGTCTGGGAACCAAAATTTATTTGGTATCAACCAGTCATTGTGAGGGATGGTTTCCAAAATGAGGATAGTGACTAAAGGGTTAGGTTAGGGAATGCTGCAGATTTCAAAAGAGGGTATTAAGGTGGTTATTGTTTGAAGTTTTCCAAGGGGGAAAAACACAGCAAAAACTATCCTGTAAAAACATTTGATCAAACACAAAATATAAAGTTTTAGACAATGGGAGCAACTCTATTGGGAAAATTGCACATTTGGCCTTGGCCCAGAGGAATGATTAAAAATGAAACATGCACACACACACAAAGAAAAAATCCCAATTAGTACACACACACACACACACAAATAATTGGCTGGCCTTTCTTTTTCCTGGTCCTAAACACAACAGCATATGTTCACTATTTGAGGAAATTCTATTCCTTGGTGAACAGGTGCCTTGTGTTATTTGAAGTGCAATTGTTTCCTATGGGTTGCTGTTTCTCGTGGTGATTTTCCTACCTTGGAAATAGCATGCTTCAAGTCAAAAATCAGTGGAAAGCATTACCCTGGCCACAGCAGACCTGAATTCTATACTGTACAGTCTGGGCTTTAGTTTTAACATGCCTCAAATAAAGGATTCATCCTCTATGCCTCGCTTGTTTCCCAAAGAGTGGGAATTATTTTTGGGTAGGATTCTTTTCTTTCTTTTTCATTTTCAAATCAGTGGTTGCTTTTTATTTTCAACTCAGTTCTGAAACAATTACTTTCACGTTTATCTAGCCAAAGTGGCTGAAAATTTTCTGCTAAATTCAAGCCTAGAGTTTGAGAAATATTCATGCTATAAATAGATATGTGGGGGGAGAGATGAATGAATTAATGCCTCATGGCAAATGTATACTAAAAGTGTGTATATTGCTACAAAAATCATGAATACAGCAGACTTAAGAACTGTAGCTTTATTACCTCTTTTAAATATTTGATAAACTACACGAAATATTAATGTTCAGAAGTTTTTGAAAAGTACATTGCAACCCAAAAGTATGCAGATTATTATCAGGAAGCCACTGATGTCGACAGGAATATGACTTACAGTTATTTTTAGGAGAAGGTATTAAAGTGATCATTGTTTCAAACTTTCCCAAGGAGAAAAGAACAGAAAATTTTCCTGTACAAACACTTGATCATACACAACTTTTAGGGTCAGAATATGTAAGTTTTAGACAATGGAAACAAATTTATTGGAAAAGCAGTCCTGTTCTTTGGCTCTTATGTGACAGGTGCTTTACAACAAAGGGCAGAGTCCCCATTTGGATTTTTTTTTTAACATATCAGACACGAAGTTATTTTTTTTTTTCAGGAATCAACTAAGGTCTGCTGCATAACAATACTTTCCTCACCATATCTTGAACTCTTTCTCACTGTGTCTATTATTTTTGTATATTTTCATAAAAAATTACTATTATATTTTACTATTCTAATTATATATTTTTAAACAGCACATAAGGAGAAAATTAAAACTAAGCATCAGTTTTATTCAAAAAGTATAGGTCAGTGAGCCAAAGTGTACCACCTATAAAATTCCCACGATTTCTCTCTCTATCTGAGCAAAAACATCATTTATGTTCATAAAATTTTGTAATTGAAAGTGCCTTAGAGATCATCTAGCTCAACTGTCTCTTTTTGCAAATGAAAAATATTATGGCACAGGCAAAGTAAATGACTTTTCCAAGGTTATATCTACATCCAGCTCCCGACAGAGCCCAGCTGGGCATGGGGTTCCTAACATGCAACTCTGCGATCTTTTTACTGCATGAGTCAATTTGAGCATCACGACCCGAATTTAGTCTTCAAATAGTACATTGGGTTTGCACTTCAAATTAAAATGCTAGTTGTGCACAGCATAAATCAATTTAAATTTGGCCTAATTTCTTTTTGACTATTAAGCAATTTTTTTTGCCATATTTTTTGGAAGGGTGTATTTTAACCACAGAGTCTATAATAGAAGCTTTTCCTGACACCTGAGAGTTTATCTTGACTCTCTTGACACTGCAGATGCACTTGAAATGACGGAGATAGGTTCACATGAAACCACTTTTGCACATCTAAGTTGTACTTTTACACACCTCCAGTGTTCCAGATCTTCAAAATGAATGCCTACATCAAACTGGCAACTTCATAAATGCAAATTGTTTTCATAAACAACATATTTATTTTAATCATTTTACCAAATAAGTGGCCACAATTACTAAGAACTGTTCTAGTAACTACACTTTTGTCCTTAAAGTGAGTAATGCACTGGAAGTGCCAGCCTCACTGCCTCTCTCTTGGTGGCGGCTGGGGAGCTGAGCGCCACACCCAGGCACCAGCACTCAGGTGGCAGGCACATCTCCAGGTGTGAGGCCCCTTTAGGAAATGGCCCAGATGCAGGCCATGCCAGGTAATGTGCTCTGCCCTCTTCTTTTTGGATAAGAACCAGAACAATCATGTCTCATTTGGCTTCTCATTTGCAACTGCAGTGAGGAATGAGGAAGGCAGATTTTTTTCCAGAGTATTCTTTGGAATGCTAGTTCTATGAAAATGACAGTCTGTAATCAAATAACTTTGGGAAATGTGAAATATTGTGCACTCCTTTTGCATATTCACACTGGAGGCAAAAGACAGGCACTTTAAAAGTTTTTTTTTTTGTTTTTTTTTTTTTCACTTTAAAAGTTTTAAAAGGGGGATTTGTTCAATATGCTCTCACCTGATATTTCTCAAATAAGCCTATTCTCAAAAATATTACCTACTCCTATCATGGAACACTCTTGAGAAACACAGATGAAATATTCCCCTTGGTGACTGAAAGTCCTAAAGGGAAGGTAGATTGGGACAATGAATTTACTGTTCCCTTGGGGTCTCTGTCCCTACAAATCCATGTGAGCTCCCTATTGAGTATAACTAGTGTTTAAACAGCAGTACTGCATAATTAATAGTCTCTGCATGTGTGTATACATCTATACACATATTACTGTTTTTTAAAGCAAACTGTTTACTTTATGAGTTATTTAAGGAATTTTTAAGAGTAATTTGACTTTTACTTCATTGAATAATGTCAGAACCATCTAAACTACTGTATTTCTGAACTAGTTTTTTCAAGAAACAATGGAAGCTCAAGGTGGGAGTGATGAAACTCTGAAGCAGGAGGTGGGTTAGATTTCACAGAACAATTCCTTAAGCTGGATCTAGAAGGATGTGTTGTCATTTTCCAGGTGGTAAGAGCACAGGCACAGAGGCATGGCTCAACATACCAATTTAGGAAGCTGGTTTAAAAAGACAAAAAACAGTATTTTTGGAGTCTAAGGTGGATAGAGGGGAATGGCTGATGAGGCAAGTCAAAGCAAGTCAGCTCATAAAGGTCTTTCAATGCCACACTGCAGAGCTTGGCCTTCAGCTTATAGGGCAGTTCTTTTTCAACTGGATGGTGCACCAGATTCGCCAAGAATCTGAAAAAAAACTGTATGTACCCAGGTCCTATGCCCAAGTGATTCTTATTGATGAAATGATGGGTAGAGTTTAAGAATGTAAATCTGGAAAAAACACTCAAGTGATTGCAGTGTTCACCCCAAGGTGAGAAAACTCGAGGCACCAAAAAAGTATCTTGAGGGAATTGGAATTGGAATCCTGAAGTTTTGAGAGGGATGACTTAAAAGTCAGGGAAACCCATTTGGAGGCTTTTACATCAGTCTGGGCAAAATACAGCTAGAGAAACAAAGGCAGTAATATGGGAGTGGAATAGAGAGTATGGGTGCCCCAGATTGGGTGTAGATCTGTTCTGTCTGGTGTTTGGTGGCTGGCCATAGGGGTGAGTGAGAAGAAGTGTCCAGGTTTCTGACTTGATGAGACCAAAAGTCATGGCAGGGAACACTGAAGGGGTGCACATGAGCCCTGGTTCATTTATTACTCCTCCTCTTCAGCCTCTCACTTTGCTACCTTGTATCATGTCTAGAGTGCTCCCAATTCACTGCCCTGGCTGCTTCTTCCATAACTTTGCAATCAGACGTTCTGTGCCACTTAGCACCTCCCTGTTGAGAAAACAGCAGAGAGAGACCCTGATCTACTGGCAGAGCTGTCCTAGGACCAAGAGGCCACTTGGAGAAACCTTCTGAGTAGAATAATCATTTGGGGAGACAGAGGTGAATGAAGGATATTTGTTGGAGAACTCACGGAATATGTGCACTGTGAATCTAGCCAGGGCTGCCTTTAGCCACTTCCCCCCTTTCTACTTGGTGAGGTTGAGGAGGTGGGGCATTTGGGAGGTATTAGAGCATAATAATGGCAAAGTACACCCATGAATGGCCCTTAGTCCTGAGTCAAAGGCTCTCAACCACGCCTGAGCAGCAGAGGAAAGTCAAGCCATGAGTCTGGATAAAGAGAAAACGGATGAGGTGAGGAAGCTGAGATTCTGCTGAATGACCAAAACTCCTAAAAATAACTTTGGCAAGCTCTACGGTGTGGGTTGGTCCTTCTCTGCCAAGGCTAGGAGAGAATTAAGAGGCCCCCTGGTGTGTGGTCTGGGGAACTCCTTGAAGAGGATGTTGGCCCAGCTGTACAGCAGGATTGGATGTGATCAGAGAAGGCCTTTGTGAGCTGTGGTGTGACCCGGTTGGCGGGGAGTAGTGTGACAAGCTATTCCGAGGGGGCAGAAAGGGCATGGGGAACAAGCCTTGAGAAAGAGTCTCTCAGTACAACCCATGAAAACAGGTGGAGCTAGAAGACCTGGATTCAAATCCAGACCCCACCACATATGATGTGACCTTGAGAACATTATTTGACATCTCTGGGCTTCAGTCTCATGCTCCTAAAAAGACAAATAACTAGCTCCTTCCCTGGAGCTAGTTAACATAGGTCAGGTGTGGAGTCAAATGTGGACCCCCTGGTGCTGCCAGTATTTCCACCTCATCAGTGCCCAGACCCTTTCAAGTTCTTATACTGCAAGCATATTCTCATCTAGTGGTCTGTGGAGCAATCAGTTCATATGAGACAGTCTTGGGAAAAAAATTGAAAAAACCTATACCCTGAAGGGTAAATTCAACAGTAGAGTGATTGATGGGACTCTTGTTCACAAGCTCTTGTTTATATATTCTCAGCCTTTGGATAATTTGTTTTGTTCAGGATTTATCCAACTAGGGTTAGGAAGGTAGGAATTAATGTACTGCAGAACTGACCAAATGCTTCTTGATACTGATTTTACCCAAACACAAGAGCAACTTGACAAACTGTTCTATGTGTGGAGAGGGGAATGGAGTCCTTTGGTGCCTCGAGAACCATATGCTATATTAATATGCCAGCCCTCCCCAAGGGTCCCCCGTACCCGCACACACAGAAGAGAACTGTGATGAATAGTCTCACATTAGTGTCTCTGAGAAAATCCAATAATAAAGAAGCCTGAATGTCAGTTAAACACATTTACTCTAAAGGAAGGCTTATTTTTCTCATGGACCTATCGAAATCTCTCTTAACAGTTTTCCTAACAGAAATGGGGTAAACAAGTGCAAGTAGACGGACTTTCACACGTGCATATTTCTATTCTTTTTTCTTGGAAATAGAGTGGAGAACTAAAATACTAAAATTCATCTCTCATATCATTGCCAGATTTTTAGTAAAAACCTAGTCATTGCTTAAATTTTAAATTTTATTTAGGACAATCTCATTTACATGATGATGAATTTTAGATTTTTCGATCTGATTATTCTTTTAGATACATCAGTCTGTGCAGTGGCCACAAGTCCATAGAGTGAGACTTGGGACCCACAAGGGCCTCTGGAGCGCACACGCAATTCGTGAATGCTTTAGTGCATTCCTTTCCATGTGTTCAGAGGTGCAAAAATATTTTCTGAGAGCCCGTATGCCAGAAACTGTGGGGACACAGTTAGCAGATAAAATGAAACAATGTATGCTAACAAGGAGCTTTAATCACTCTCATGAATATCAAATTATAAGCTGTACTGAGTGACATTAGATGAAGGAGAAGATAATAGAGAGTATAATAGGGAAAGTTAATTTAGATAATGGGCTCAGGGAAGTCTACTCTGAGAAAGTGACTTTTAAGCTGAGACTAGTGATATGTAGAATTAATTTTGGTTTCCCTGTCATGTGAAAGTTTGCGAGGATTAGGGAAAACCTCTGTAAAGTACCCAGCATGGTATTTGGTTCCAGCATGATTCAGAAGATTCAGCATTCTGTTTCCTGACCTATGAATGCAGAGCAGACAGTGCCGTGGAGCCCTGGGCTGGGCTGCCTCTGCTGCCTTCAGCTTTGGGTTTGGTGAATGGTTGGTAAACCTTAGGTTTTCTGTGGAGCCACAAGACCCCACAGCCTTTCTGGCCTGTACTTTCACTGGGCATGCTCTGTGTGTGTGAAGTTCCTCACAAACCTGCTTTGTTCAACATTTCTATGCAGAGTCGAGTACCCTTCCCTCCCTTACTCTGTGTTCCAGTCCATTCGACTTGTTTCTGATTCCTTGCCTCCTGTCCTTGGAAGTGGGCCTATCTCCTGCAACCCCAACCCTATGGAACTTCCCTGAACCAAGACAGTACCGTCTTCCCAGTGAGAGATGTATGTTCCCCTCCATCCCCTCAAAGCACCTGAACCAGGCCGCACCCCTCCAATGCAGTCCATCGTTCAGATCAGAATGAGCTTTATTTGCCCCTTAGACTTTGTGGTACGTACTTGTGCATCACTCCTGCATGGGGGTGGGGGTGGGAGGGACCTAATGTTACATGAATCCACATGCTGAGTGAAGCCACATGCTCTTGATGGCCCTGCCTTAAACATAGCCGGAGTCTTGTGCCAGAGTCACTGTGGATGCTGTGGGGTTTGGAGCTCCCTGTAGGTATTCCCTGGTCTGTGCTGTAGGATTGGAGTACACCCGCCACAGAGCGTGACCTCCTGACCACAGCAGGCTTTGTGGTCAGGAGGCATCAGCGAGCAGGAGTGCCTCCATCGGGTTGTTCCAGCACCATCCCCTCCTCAGGGAAGAAGCAGAGCTTGGATTCGGGGTGTCATGAGCACAGAGCTGGCTCATGACTGCAGCCTAGTAGACCTTTCACGGATCTGGTGTTGGCAGATGTGCAAGAAGAGAATTTAGGTGCCAATCAGACAGTGTCTTGACATGGGTGTGAAAATGACAAACGCCACCACAAAGAACTGGAAGACAGTTCTCTTCTGTCTTTGTGGTTTCTGGGGTTCTATCATGGAAGATAGAACGCAAAGCCAGTGAAAACTATGATCTGCAACGTTGGTGCATAAAAATGCTCAGACTCGGTGGACTTTAAATGATTTTATGGTCAATTTCTGTTATAGCTATTGCCGTCCACTGACCTATCAAGGATATAGCAGAGCTCTTGCTGTTGCCTGAATACCTTCCATCACATCACCCCTCTCTTTCTGAGCAATCCCAGTGGGCGATGAAATAGGACACATTTGAGAGAAAATAGGTGACTATACAAAAGACAAGTGCATTTCTTTGGCTGTCAAAATTAGCTATGAAAATTAAGATTGAGAACATCTGTTTTAATTATGTATGTAGCACAGATTGTTCTGTTGTTTCACAGTTTCTCTCGGGGGAAAAAAAAAGAAAAAAGAAAAGTTCTCTGCTAGTCTCTCACGGCCTCCTAAGTCTCATTTGCTTTAGTAGCTGGAAAATGCTACTATTGAGATTAAATCATGTTCTGACATGCAAATATTATGTAAAATTTTTATACGTCTTGTTGCAGAGCCCGCGTGGTAAGATCGGACAGGACACACAAAAAACAGTCAACATAAATTTCTGCATAGGAATGACTGCCAAAGGACGGTAGCTCGGTGTTTAATTAGGCATGGACGCTGTATTTTTTGACCCAGTTGTGAAAACCATAGTAATGCAAACTACACCCAGAAAGCTGCTGGAAACAGCCAAGGAAATGGAAGTGTACTAAGTAAAAAACAGCTTCCAGCTGATCTACCAGTTGAAGGTTTGAAATATTTACTACTCACCTGCCACTCATCCCGTGTCCCCAGAGTGCTGGACACTATAGAAGATTAACCCCCTAAATCTGCAAGGGCCTGTGGAATTGCCACCACCTACCACCGGGGCTATTGACATGTTAGACTAGCCCCCCTGGTTTTTTGTTTTGTTTTCTCTTCTTATTACCTCCTTTTAAAAAATAATCATGACCTAATTCCTATATTTACTGTCCCTGAGAATGAAGTATTTTCCTTCTTCTATCAACATATTCTCTGTCTCTCTTTCTCTTTGCTGTACATTAAATCCATTTTCTCTGATTGGATTTTTCTTACAGTGAACCTGCCCAAGACCTTCTCTCTGTCTTTGAGAAACTTACATTCAAACGTGACTCAGTTCATTTTCTGCTCATGCTGACCATATAATTCATTTTAATTTGAGTTCAATAGAATGGTAATAAAATTAATAGAACAGAGTAATTACCTTCTTCTCTGTCATAAAAGAACTTATTGAAAGAGTAAATTAAAGATGATTTTTTTAAAATCGAGGCTAAGAAATTGTTTAAACTTTATTCTAATAAAGCACAGATGTAAAATGTTTGAAAATACATGTAAGTATATTTTGAAGCTTAATAGTAAATATATCTTATTTTTGTGTAACTATTTTTCAACAAATCATTAATATTTATTTGCACATGCTTTTGAATTTGCTGTAGAAACAATAGACTATAGAGACAATCAAGGAGTTTATTTCTTCCTTCTAAATCATATATTTTATATTTTGTTTTCACCTTTACTGCTCTGGTTAGTCCCTCTAGTAAAGTGTTGAGTAATGATAGTGAGCATCCTGTCTTTTTCTTGATCTCAAAGGGGAAGATTTCATGTTTTACCATGAAGTACAATGATATTTGTTAATTATGAGATTTATGAGATTAAGAGAGTTTTCTTCTATTTATGAGATTGAGAGTTTTCTTCTATTGCTGACTTGCTATGATTGTCTTAAAAATTAATAGGTATTGGGGCACCTGGGTGGCTCAGTTAGTTAAGCATCAGACTCTTGATTTTGAATCAAGTAGTGATCTCAGGATTGTGAGATCAAGCCCTATATCAGGCTCAGTACTGGGCATGGAGCCTGCTTAAGATTCTCTCTCTTCCTCTCCCTTTGCCCCTCCCCACCAAAAATAAATAAAAGATATAAAATTTTATCAAATGCTTTTCTTATATCTTTTGAGGTGATTGGGTGAGTTTTGCCTTTAATATACTAATCAGTGAATTATATTGTAATTTTCTTATGGCAATATACACCTTCAAGTTCATGAGCTAAACCCATATTGATCATAATATTTTATCCTTTATACATACTGCTGTATTTAGTTTGCTAATATTTTGTTTGGAATTTTTTTAAGGATTTTATTTATTTATATGAGAGAGAGAGAGAGCACAAGCAGGGGAGAAGGAGACGAAGAAGCAGTTTCCCCACTGTGCAGGGAGCCTGATGTGGGACTCAATCCCAGGTCCTGGGTTCATGACAGGAGGTGAAGGAAAATGCTTAACCAACTGAGCTACCCGGGCACCCCTTGTTTGAAATTTTTGCATAGATGTTTATGAGTGAAATTGACCAGTATTTTTTCCTTTCTTATAATCCTCTTGTTAGATTCTGTTATTAACGTATTGACCTCCAATAAATAACTGATTATTTTCTTATAATCTGGATTAATGTATAACCCTGAAATGATTTCTTAGATATAGGAAGATTTTAATTATTGATAACATTTCTTAAATAGTTTTAGTAATGTCCACATTTTCTAGTTCTTTTTCAATTCATTTTAATAGATAATATTTCCAGATCTAAGTCCATTTTATATAAATTCCAAATGAATTGGCAATACTTTGTAGACAATGCAGAAGTATTAAAGATTTTTGAGTAGAAAAATGGTACTGTGTTTAGAGACATTATGCAAGATGAGTTGGATTAGGATTGGAAAATATAACTCTTCATTGATCAGCTATTCAAATGGCTACTGTCAAAATCTTTTCTAAAATGGTCATACTCTGCTTCATCATCTCTACCCATTAATAAAATTATTGAATTTTTCACTCAACTTTATTAACTCTATAAAATTTCATCTTCTTATAAGGTGGTTGCCTGTTGGTTTAAAATGTCTTGTTGTATTTTAAAGGGAAGTTCCCTGGGTGGTTCCATTCTTCATTGTTTTTTTTTTTTTTTTTTTTTTTTTTTTTTTATGATAGTCACAGAGAGAGAAAGAGAGGCAGAGACACAGGCGGAGGGAGAAGCAGGCTCCATGCACCGGGAGCCTGATGTGGGATTCGATCCCGGGTCTCCAGGATCGCGCCCTGGGCCAAAGGCAGGCGCCAAACCGCTGCGCCACCCAGGGATCCCCCCATTCTTCATTGTTATATGTCATATTGGTACACCTATGGGCCTTTGTATATGATCCTACCTCAGAGTTTCTCCAAGTAGAGTCTAAAGAACCCCTGATACCCCCTGAACATTCTCCTCATGGACAAAGAACTTATCCAAAATATCAGACCATTGTTTTTATTCTTAGAGTCAAGTAACATTCATATTTTTGGATATATATAGGGTATTTACTAGTAACCCACTACATGAGTTATTAAGGGAAACCAAAGTTTGGTATTTGTTAATAAAATTAACGTGTTATTATGTTACCAGATTCTGAAGATACAAAACTAGCATAATCCCAAGTAGTCCAGCTATTAACATCACAACTGGGAGCATTGTGTAGCTCCTTCTGTGTACATACATAGAGTCTTCACAGATTTCTGGAATGAGTATTAGTATTCTTGTTTGTTTTTTTTTTTTTAAAGGATCTTATTTATTTACTTGATCTGGGGAGAGAGAGTGCACAAGCAAGGGGAGCAGTAGAGGAAGAGGGAGAAGCAGGCTCCTCACTGAGCAGGGAGCCCTACCTAGGGCTCGGTCCAAGACCTGAGGCAATGGCAGATGCTTCACCCATAAAACCACTCTAAGTCCCAAGTATTAATATTAGTGTATCATTAATGTCATTTTTAGTTATGTTGGGCTGTTGCAGCTAGCTATTCTTATAAAAACTGGAATCAATTTTGCTTCACTGTCAATCCCATTTGTAGAGTGGTATTTTATTGACCCTGGAGTGTGTAGGATGCATGTATGTGTAAATAGCTGTTAGAAAAAAAAAAAAAAAAAAAAGGAGTCTCTCACTTCCCAAAAGTTAGACCTTAAGACATGTGTTGTGGTTTGAATATGAAGCATTTATGAAAGTAGATGTTCACACAGTTTGATCTACTGTGATGTTTCGTGGTTAGCAGTCTTCTTTGCACCTCCAACTCCTTGTCTCCCCTGGAAAATGGGAATGTCTGGGGTAGGTTGACTTTGGAGCCATTTACCTTTTTATAATTGGGCCAAGATAACAACCTTTTGTGGATTACAATTTAGAAGGCTATAGGGGTAACATCCTATGATAAAAAAATGAAGTGGTTATGAGTGAGCGCTTTTCAAAGAAAATTCTTTTTTATCTTCTCTTGAAAATACAGATTAAATGAATGTTTCCTTGTGTCCTGTCTCCAAAAGTGAGGTTTCTTCTGGAATTAACTTCTGTGCTAATGTATATAATCTTTTGATTTGGGCAGAGGAGTTGGGAATCCTGCAGCTTAGATTTTCTTTAAAAGAATTAATGGCCATTACGGCACTACTGATGAATTTGCTATAATAAAAACAGATTTCACAGGCAGAGCAAGTTCAAAGAAGTAGGAATAGAGACAGAAATTTAAATTTCTGCCCCTATTTAAAGGGATTGTAAAGATCCCTGATGTCTGGCGTTGAGGGTGAGAGGATTGGCTTTCCCGGTGCAGTTGTATTCCACAAGATAACACATCTTGACACACATCTTTCTTCATCTGCAGGAGAGCTCGTTTCTTATAAATGTTGGGAAGACTTGTTTTAAAATTATGCAAGGGAAGTTCTTTTTTAAAAGATCAATTCCTGGACCCAGAAATAATAAGATAACATTGTCTTGACAGTCATCATCATTTACGGTGCATACTGGAATTATTTGCATGTGGGTGGATTTTTCTGGCTTTGAGGGAATTTGTAATTTCTGAAATTAAATAATGCAGATGCCAGAGAATCTGTGGGGGCTGTTCAGTTCTTTTGGCCCATCTTCTGCTGAGGGGACTCTTGGATGAGATCAAAATACCAGACTCTTAATCTCGGACTGCTTGTAGGTTTTCTCACCTTCTGTAAAGGAAGCTGAGTCTGAGCATGGGAAGGGGGGAGGGAAACTGAAGCTCTTTTTCTTGTGATTTCAGCTGGACTGGATGCTGCTCTGAGGTTAAAGATAAATGTACTACCAACCAGGAGATGGCTACCAACCAAGAGTTGAAAGTCAGAACAACAATGGTGTCATTTTTAGTTGATTATGTCTGTCACTTGTAGCTCTTCCTATACAAACTGCCATCAGTTTTGCTTTACTATCATTTCTACTTATGGTGAGCTATCTGGTTAGAAAACATCGAGACATTAACTATGATGGGTTTTCTAGTACCTAGATTTTTTCATCAAAATATATTCTCTTCAATAAAAATCATAAAGGCATGGATTCTCTAAAATCTTGCTGGATGAGGTTTTAGTCTATAATTATGAAGTCAATTAGTTAATTATTAGTCAATTATTATGAAGAATTAAATAATATTGAATCAATGCTGTGACCAAATCCCATTCAGTGATCAAACTAAGGGAAATAGTTATTCTTAAATCCAAGTCTCATGTCCACTGATTGCTTTACTTGCCATTTTTAGTCTGAAGTGGCTACCCACTAGCTGCAGGAAGTAACATAACCTTGTAAATCTCATGTTCTTCCTCAGGAAACAGTGTTAGTGCATTGAGGAACCACATAGGCTCTGGAGTCTGTCTGCCGTTGAAGCTCTACTCGCGGCCCCTCATTTGCAGTTGTTCAACCTGAGACATGTTCACCTCTGTGTGACTCAGTGTCCTTATGTGCCAAATGATAATTGCCATAAAACTGCCTCCTGGTGCTGTCATGTGTTTCAGATGAAACAGTGGGTGCCAAGCACCAAATCATGTCTTCCACAAAGAAGAGCACTAAAGGGATCCCTGGGTGGCGCAGCGGTTTGGCGCCTGCCTTTGGCCCAGGGCGCGATCCTGGAGACCCGGGATCGAGTCCCACATCGGGCTCCCGGTGCATGGAGCCTGCTTCTTCCTCCACCTGTGTCTCTGCCTCTCTCTCTCTGTGACTATCATAAATAAATAAATAAAAAGAGCGCTAAATAATTTTTTTTTTTAGATTTTATTTATTTATTCATGAGAGACACAGAGAGAGACAGAGACATAGGCAGAGGGAGAAGCAGACTCCCTGCAGGGGACCTGATACGAAACTTGATCCCAGGACCTCAGAATCAAGACCTGAGCCAAAGGCAGACACTCAACCCCTGAGCCATCCAGGTGCCCCTCAATAAATGTTATTAAAAACAACCTTGAAGAGGGTTTGTGAAAATGGCTATGGAGGTACTTTGGACATGCATTGGAAGGAGAAAGGGAGCCCGAGGAATCACTTATCAATATCATTTTTTAAACCCACCTCGATTTTAAAAACTTCTCTTTTCAATTACTGTCTTTTTTCTTGATTTATGTCTTCCCTCAATAGTTATTCCCTGTTTATATGCATTCAGCCCCTGATTTTCTGGTCTTTTCTTTTTCTGACTTTGGCACAAAGGGAAAGACAAAGATGGCACAGAGTTAATGTGGCTATGTCCATGTCAACCATCTTACATGACCAGCGTGTACCTGCCATTTGCCTAATGAGTTGCCAGACAATGAGAAGGGTTAACAGAAGCCTGATGACCTTTTGCTGGGAATTAAGAGTGTGGAAACAAATATAGATTTAAGAGTAGATTCTTCTTTAAAATCTGTTTTAATATGTCATCTGGAATTCTACATAGAACAAAATCAATTTAGATAGGGTCATCAACTACCAACAGGGAGCAATGATTTTTAATTATTACAAAGAAAGAAAAAGATTCATATTGGTCCTTTCTTTATTCATAAGCTTTGGTAGACTTGCAGATATGGCCATTTTTTTTTAATTTTTATTTTTTTAATTTTTTAATTTTTTTACTTTTTTAGCCTTCTTGAGTTTAGGAGTAAATTATGCTCTGTAAGGTTGTTTATTAGAAGTTAGGGTTCATATTCCAACAGAAATAATCTTATGAATAATGACTAACTTCCACAAGTCTGTTTAACCCACCAATAATTAACTGGTGAGGTTTTAACCGTTCTTTAGGAACTAATCATCCAGGATGCCAGAGATGCCCTGCTAACACAGGGATGGCATTTTCACTTCACTTCCCTTGAGTTGCAGGCAGATTAGATGCCCCTCCACCTTCAGGAGCCTGGAAGTAGATATTCCAAAGAGACAGGGATGAGACAGGGGAGAGGAGTGTGACTGATGCTCTAGAGGCTGGAGTGCTAAAGAGAACATGGAGCTGGAGGGTGGGGTGAGAATAAGCAGAGAATAGCTAGGGGCTTAGCACCTGCGACCTGCAAAACATGCTCCTTATTTCTAAACTAACCCCTTTTTTTCTGTCCCACCTGCGATCCCACGGTTAGGCCACCTATTTCCTTTTCCACTGCCCTTAATTTGTCTTATCTGACCAGGGTTTCCCTCTGTCTTGGCCTCACAGAATAAGACAGTCTCTCAAGTTCCCTCTCCCTGCCTTTTGAAAAAATGTGAGAAATTTTATTCCAAGTGATAATAGAAAGCTGACTGGAAATGAGAAAGTGTCCTTATTATGTTTACCCTCCCCCTCTCCCTCCCCCATAACTGCTCTAGCCACACTGTAGATCTCCTCTTCTTTAGTCTCCTCTCCTCTGTCTTCACTATGATCTTCTGGGGATAAGGCTCCAGTAATAAAACTCTATGTACAAATTGGATTCAGTTGAGATTTCTGCAAGATTTCAGAGAACAATCTTAGTGGTCAAATGTGTATGCCTATTACCACAATCGAAGGGCAGTTTCTGAGCCCCTGGGTCCTAATGAGGAGGGTGGACTGAGACACAAGGGTCTAGGATGGGAGCTGTAGACACTGTCCAGTGGACCAGCACCAGGGTCAAGGAACTATGGGCCTTTTCAGAAGAGAGTGTCAAAGAAAGTCAAGTGTCTCCTGATCACCCTGTTTGGACTTATCTCTGAGGTAAGACACACAGGAACAAATTGTCCCAAGTAGCAGGACACCCTGCAACAATAAGCAGCATAAGGAAGGAAGAGAAAAGCCCTACAATTTTCCCTACATGGAAATATTTTATCCCTTTCATTTATTTTTATTTAAATTCATGTTGGAGTAGCTTATTTTAAGTCTGCATAAGGCTTAATAAAGTACTTGCCCATATAGTATTTCTTTTGAACCTCATAACAGTTGTAAGGTAGGCAAAGGAGGTCTTAAAAGCCTTATTTTATTAGAGACAAAAGGGACCAGAAAGATTGAGTTGCCTCAGGTCATACACAGAGTATATGGTACAGATCCAGGCCAAGAATTCAATTATTTGCTCACTGTTTTTCCTTCGCATTCGATTCTTTCTCTTAGTATTGGCCTTGACTCATGAGATTAGCAAAACTACAGGAATGTGAAAATACAGTAAGTTTAGTGTTTTATGCTTCATAAAAATCCTTAAAAGTAAAATCTGAACTATGCATAGTTAAGAATAAAGCAGGAATGTATTTCTCCTTCATTATTTCTTCTTTAACACTGTGACATTACATTAAATTCTACTGTTTTCTTAGAATCAGCTATACATAATTTATGTGTTTGAATTATTTGGAAGGGCTTTAATAGAATAAAAGAAAAGAGCTGAAGCCTCAGCTAATTTATTCTATTAGAATATGAATAGCAAACCAAAGGCTGTAAAAATTGCTGGGTTGAAAATGATTTCTATCTGAACACTGATTTATCTTGAGAAGCCTGTTTTTTTTTTTCCTGTGATTTAATTAAAACAAACCCAGTTAACAGAAATAAAGTTATTCGTTTATTGTAAACAAGCTTCAACTCATCGAACTAAGTCCTGTGAAATAGAGATGTACGATAAATGTTATTCAGAGGAGATGATCTAGGTTTGATGATCTCTACCTTTGCTTCCCATTCTTCATTTTGATATTCTGCTGCTCATTGGTGCTCCAGTAGTTGAAAGGGAAACCAAAACCAAGCCCAGTGTGAACTAGAGAGAGCTCCAGAGAGCGCCACTCATCACTGCATTGACTGTTCTCAAGAAAAATTTGGGGATGGGGTCAGCAAGGGTCACCTAAAGGTATATATGAAGATGAAATTTGGAAATGTTTGCAATTTGAGCCTGTGTCCCAAATTTTCAAAAAGTTTGGGAGTTATCTGCTAAACAAAATAGTTATTATCTTCTAAGAGACTGTCTCAAGTTTCTAAGTGTATATATTTATTAGTTGTATACATTTCTGTTCAATGCCTCTCTTACTTCTAAGTGACTTGTATAGCCTGCAATCTGATAAGTTTTTTTGGTAAATTATATCTAATACATTAGGTACTAATTCTAACTCACAACAGCTAAGTTATTCCTGCTGGCCTCTATGTTGCCAAATGATTCATTTCCCCCCTCACATCACATCACAGAATCAGTTTTCGAAAAGAAAAGAACTTTTCTTAAATGGTTTTTACTGCCCAGTCGAGTATCTTTTAACTTCAACAACACCTGTTGAAGTTATTTTATTCTTTTTTTTAAAAGACATTTTCAAAAGTACAGAAAATACAGAGAATAACAAGCATCTATGTTTCCAGTCTTTGTAATTAACAGATGTTAACAATATTTTGTGATATTCATTTCCAGTTTTGTTTTTCCCCAAGAAGTAAAATATTATAGATAAAATTAGAAGCCCCTTGTGGCCATGAATCTATTCTTTCAATTCTCTTTTCATCTTTCTACATAAGTAGGTATGTGTGTCCATAAGTAAAATCTAGTGTATTAATGAGATCATCATACTACAGATTTTCCTGTAACTTGTTTTTCAGGCTCACTGTTATGTCTTTGAGGTCAGTCTTTGGAAGGAGGCAAGGAAGGATGAGGGAGTTGACTCCTTTTAATGGAAGCTGTAGAGCAGAGAAGCAGTATTCGGGGTACTTCCTCAGAGAACTGACAAGAGCAAGGCTACCAAGATAGGAATTATTATCATCAAAGCGAGATGCAAGCATACAGACCCCAGTGCTGGAATTGGAAGCCATGTGAAGCAATGTGTCATGAACAATGCAGACGTAGACTTACTAGAGAGACTCAGAGACTCACATTTGTCAAATGGGTGATACCTAGTACTCAGAGCTGCAAAGAAGAACTGGAAGGATTTTTGTTTTGTCCCTTATATCTTCTGCAGGATCTGGCACTGTCTGCTGCACAAAGGAGATAAATGATTACTAAATTGAATCATGATTTGTTCTTTAAAAAAAAAAAAAAATCCCAGGAAGATAATCTTCCTCATGGCAATCTCATGGCAATTCTCTGTTTTAGAATGATTTTACTTAATTTTATAGTTATGATGTATTGAGTTTGGCTTCTGGAAACCTGCAAACAAGTCCTCCCTCTACTAAAACTAATGGTGATCTTGGACGGGCCCCTGGAGCATTAGGAGACTTATGGTTCTCATCTATTATGTCTTATGCCTTGTGCATGTTGGAGCAGAATAAGATTACTTTAAGCTTTAAATATTCCAACTTCCTAAGAGCAAAACAAAATAAAATCCACATATTTTCTGGACTTTGAGATTAGCAGAATGACCAGAATCAACTGTGGATGATTCAGCAGGTCAGCATGGAGCCTGAAAGCTTTACCAAAGGGTCCAGATGATTCTCACAGTAGGGCAGATTTGGAGCATATAATCATGGCCATAGAAGGCAGTTGATTTTTACCCATTGTCTAATGTCTTTTTCAGTCTTAAATTCAATCTTATTATTACTGTGGAGTAGTTTCCCTCAATCTTCATTTCAAGGTCCTGCTTTGCAGCTTCAAACACTTTGTGAGTGGTTGACTATCTCCTTGAGTGCTCCCCTGTCTGTTGAGTTGTGGGGGCCACCCTTAGGCATGCCACCAGCCAGAAAGGATTGTGTTGTGATTTGTGTTGAATCAAAGTCCACCACCCTCTGTTCAGTAACTAGTAGGTACTCATCTCAAACTCGCTTTCCTTCTTTTTGAGTTTCCTTTAGTTCGTTGGCTCCTCCTTTTCTTTCTGAAACAAAGAATACAGGTTAGAGCTTTGATTTTCAAAGTGTAAATGTCATGAGAACTCCAACCATGGAATCCCCAACTGCATTTTGAGGAGGCGCCAGCGATTCCAGTGCACAGTAGGATCAGAGAAGCAGGAGAGGAGAGACTAGGTGATGACATTCATAATCCTCACTCCTACTCCAAAATGCCCTGAGGCTCTGGATTTATGTGTAGTCATAGGTTTATATTCACACATGAACAGCCCACCATGAGCTCAACAGCATCTTGAATTAATGTCTACTTTGGAGTGTGTGATTTTATAAGGACTGAGAAGCTTGTCATTTCTGATGTAAAGGGGGGTGAAGATAGGCTTCTTTAAACCCATGAAAAGAGCTCATGCTTTATATGCTGTTGCTAATATCTGGAAATAATTTCATCATTTTGAACATTGGTCTGCAGTTCTCCCAAGTATTATTTTATTTCCCTGATTTACATGTAAAAATATAGAGCATTTATAAACACTGTTTTGTGCCTAAAAATAAATCTATTGCTTTTTGAATAATAAGTAGAATTATTTTAGGATTGCAGGTATTTCTTTGTGACATTTTACTTTCTGTAGTAACTTTCTGTGGTGAAGAAAGCTGTAAAGTACTTTTCCCTGTTGAGACATTAGTTTCTTTTTATTTAAATGTTGCATGGCCAGAATTGAATTTTAAATACTCAGGATGTTCTCCTAATAGTGGAGTTGGTTCGACTGTACTGCCACCCAGTCTTTCATAAAACAAGCTTAGTGAAATATTTTGTGCTTAGAAATCACACATTAAAACTTTTATAGCTCTGTATCATAAATTTAACCTGGGGCCTCTAAGCAAACACATGGAATAGCACTTTCTTTGTTTATTACTCACTTGATCCCTGAAAGCCACAGTCCTTGGGTCTGGAGCCCCCCATGCCCTGCTGCAACTGGAAGCAGAGGACATTTAGAGGAGCTTTAGGATGACAGCTTTAGATTGTAAGATTATAACTCTTTCATTGAATACTGGAAAACAAGAATCCAATTTGTAAAAATGTAGAAAAGAAGGGATAGCAGAATGTTTGGAGTTTAAGCCAACCACCAAAATACTTTTAACTATTTCAAATCTCACAGTTAATATGCATAGAAATTTCTCTGGATAAATCCTTGGGTCCCATCCTTTAAGAGTCTGAATGACTCATTAGCTCTAAGGTAGAACCCAGGACATTGCCAAGGTAACAAGCCAATGGAGGCTTAGTGGACCACATTTTGAGAAATACCTATTTAAAATATTTGAAAGTAATCTAACTTGATATTAAGACTGACCCAGAAAGTGCTGAATTATATTTCAAAACATCATAATATTGACTTTGCCAAATTTTCAGACAAAACTTAATCAGTATTACACATAAATGCATTGCTTCTAGGTTATTCTTTGGGAGTTTCCTCTTTATCTTTCAATTTGTGCTCTTTTGATATGTGTATAAACATGTTTCTCAAATGTATATTGTATTATATATCTACTTAAAGTGTAACAGGCCACTTGGTCAAGGATAGGAGATAGGTGAGACTAGCTCATAGATGAACTTTCAAAGAACAGAGAGCTGGAGAGATCACATGTCTGATAACCTAAGTAAGGAGGAAGTTCTGGTGATTAAGGAAGTGCTTCCAGAGACGTCCTGAGTTAGGCAGTAAGTGGTCATCTCAGCAAGTGGAGAGATTTACTGTTAACAGGATTGACATAATATAAATATATAAATATAGGGTATTTAAATTTATGAGCTGGTCTGTACTTTCTAAGTGATTGGAGATTCTATAGGACCCCAGTTTTTGAGAATCTCAAGTACTGAATATATGCAATGCTTCAGGCCTGGGATGAGTTTGGATAGGACTGGGGTATAAGGCATGCTTTGACCAAACCAGTTAGCCCAGAATACAGTTCCTGTAGCCAAAGAGAAAGAAAAGGAAAAGAAAAGAAAAGAAAAGAAAAGAAAAGGGAAAGGAGAGGAAAGGAAAGGAAAGGAAAGGAAAGGAAAGGAAAGGAAAGGAAAGGAAAGGAAAGGAAAGGAAAGGAGAGGAAAGGAAAGGAAAAAGAGGAAAGGCAAGGAAAAAGAAAAGGAAGAAAGAAAAAGAACAATAGAATGCTGATTTTGTGTACATATTAGTTTCCAAGGGCTGCCCTAACAGCTTACCACAAAATGAGCGGTTTAAATCATAGAAATGTATTGTCTCACAGCGTAAAGGCTGGAAATTGAAGATCACGGTGTTAAGCAGAGCCATGCTCCTTCTGTAGGCACAAGGGAAGGATCTATTTAGGCTTTTCTCATAGCTTCTGATAGTTCCTTGGCTTGTGACTGAGTATCTCCAATCTGCACATGGTGTTCCCCCGGTGTGTATGTGTCTGTATTCAAATTCTCCTTTTTAATAAGGACACTGGTCATACTGGATTAGAGGTCCACCCTACCACAGGAAGTAGGGTTGTCAGATAAAACACAAGAATCCCAATAAAATTAGAATTTCAGATGAACAACAAATTATATATATATTTATATTTCAGTATAAGTGTTTTCCAAATGTTACACAGAATTTGCTTATACTGGAGAATTATTTATTTATCTGAAAATCCAATTTCGTTGGGCACCCTGTTGTTCTAAATCTGGCACTTGCCTTCATGTCGTATGACTTATGTCTTCTTCAGCTATAAAAGGAGAATTTAATCCTAGTGCTATGGAACAGTTGTTACTTCGGTGGCATAAGGGCTGCCACAACCTCTCGATGGCTGCCTGACGTCTTTGTGGGGATGGAGATAAGAGTCCTCTAGGCCCCTGTCTGTCCTCCATCCCTCTGAAAGTCTTAAGAAGAAACAGTGAAGATGTTTTTCAAATGTTTATTTTGAGCTCAAATATTCTCTTTTTCTACTATATTTAATTGGGTTTTGATCTGTGTGACCTAAGAGAGAAGATTGGGTGCTAAGGGAGTTTTGTTTTTGTTTTTTTGTTTGTTTGTTTTTTTTTTAACCTGGCAGTCATGGCTAAGCTATCTTATCCATTTTCATGTGGGATAAAGTGAAGGGAGGTTTATTCTTCTGGGTTCTTTTGCTCTACCAAGTCCTAGCACTAGTGCCTATTTGATTAATTTGAAAATAGCATCTTTGTGCATTTTGGTAAAGGACAGCATGATTAGGTAATGACGAATGAATTGTTGAAAATAATATACAGGGATGATAAGTGAGGTGAGAAATTTCTTTTCACCAAGGGAACTATTTAAATACAGTAAAGGGAAGGAAAAATTCTTTTCTAACCTTCAAGGTCTTCAGCTGGACTAAGTATTAGATTTACCTGAGACACATTAGCAGGTAGAAAAAAAACCCCAAAGTTTTATTATGGGCACACAGGGGCCCAATAATTAAATTGAGACCTACGGAAATGACCAAGGCAGGCAGTTTTTATACATACTTTTTAGACAACAAGACAATAAATCTTTGAGGGATTGACCAAAGAACATTTAACTTTGGGAGGTTTAATTAATAAGGAATTCTAGACAGAGTTTGGGCTGGGGTAGTAAATTATTAAAAAAGAACAAGGCTTGTTTATATAGCCTCCTCAGCTCTACATTCTGTGGTGATAAGGATGTTTCTTTACCTTGAGCTCGAGGGTACCTTTTATAGGGGAGGCTTCTTTCCTGCTTTCAGGAAGTTGGGGGTGGGGGGGTTCTCAGGCTGTCTGCATGGGCTATCTCATAAGTAACTTTTTTTTTTAAGTAATTTTTATTTAAAATAGTCAGTATGACAAAGTGGCCTGTCTTGGGGTAGCCCCTACGCAGAAGAGCTTGCCACTTTCCTGCGAGGCCAGTACTTTCCTGACTGCTCTTCTGCATGTCAGCCTTTTTAGTTTTTGTGTCTCTGGCTGCAATTTTATGCCTTCTTTCTCTTTCTCACTTGGTATCATTTCACTGATTTCAAGTACTTTAGAATAATTTTGTAGCCTTTATGCTATCCCAGATTTTGATTCGTTCATCTGAGGTTTCTGCTTCAACAAACTTTGTTCTTATCAGTGGGCAGTAATTCAGACTTCCTCAAAAGAGTTTTGGCATCCAACTGTGAAGTTGTTTTTCCTTGAGCATTGCTCCATAGGAGGCAAGTATTAAGAAACTTAATGAGAAGTGCTAACTCAGAAGTGCCTTGCTGGCATTTTGTTGTTGTTTTGCAGAGAAATGAACTAATGTTCAGCTTCAGCATTGTGAACTCCTCACACTTGAGTTTGATGAGGAAAATAGGACTGGGGATTCAGATGCATCACTGTTTAATTAAAGATGATGCCATTAAAGAATTTAGATTTGTGAGAACAAAATGGCTGATGCCAACACAAGGAAGCTTTGCCACTGATGCCTTTTAGAATTCACTGTTCCAAGACACGGAAGGATTTTCCATTAGTGCAACTTCCTAGCTATACACATCTCTTTTCTGAAGACGAGACTGAGGTTCTTTGGAAGTAGACTCAAGCAGCCACCATCAAGAGCTCTTTGCTATAAAATTTGATTTTCTCTTTCTTTTCTGAAAGGAAGATGGTAACGTTGATTCTTTGTCACTCTTCCTCTCTCCACATCTCCTGCCCTTTGCTAATGGTGGATCCAATTGCAGAATTCTATTAGTTATTATATCCTGTTACAATGAATAATCTTTTCAACTGTGGAAACTGAATTCGACCCGCTAGTCATTTAGTGAGCAGCCACGGAGCACTCATGTGCTTCAGGTCTTCAGACCAGGGAATCTAGTATTTGGATCATTCCTAAGGATTCCTTTGGTGTTACCATAGTTGCTTAGTAAGTGAGACCTTAATATGTGTTTTGGGCAGTGGTGAACTCTTATCTCTGACAAGGTTTTATCTATTTTAGTAGCTTCTCATCTTCCCTCAGGGGAGATAAGTGACATTCTGACTAGAATCTCTAACAGTATTTGTCATCATTACTTGGGGTTCTCAGCATGACAACAGTGAACTTAAATTCTTTATGAAATTAATCCCAGGGACAAAGGATTTGTCATTATAATGATTTGTGTCTTTTCTTCGATAGGGTGCAAATTCTAGTAAATATTAAGTCATTCAAAATAGTACTTTTCATGTAAAAAGTTTTATGTAAACTATACATTATACTTCTTTGCCATCTTTATGGTAGCAATCACAACTAATAGCAGACAAAGATTAAAAGTACATCAGTAAATTACTCATACTCTGGCTCCTAAATAATCTAATTTTAAAAACCCAGTAAATTGTATTCTGTTGGAAAGAGATGAAAAGCAATTATGCTACAGTTTTGTTCGTCCATTTGTGTTATTCAAGGACACGTATGATGAGCTCCCTGTACTTAACATATTTTATATGCAGACATTATCAGAAAGCTTCTTTTGAATATATTATGTAATTTAATAACCTTCTGGTTAATATCTCATTACATTAAATGTAACACTAAATTTGTGTTTCCTAATGGATGGGAGCCATGTCTTAATCTATTTTTGTGTATTCACTCCCTGATGGATGGATGCAAGGCTATGAGAGAGAGGTAGGAGATGGGAGAAAAAGGAAGAGAGGGTGGGCAGGCTGTTTGGTATTCCGAAGTCCTATTCCTCAAAAATAATTATATGAATTCCCTGATTCAATGTCAGTCTACTAAAACACCACAACTGTTAATTTTATGGAGGTATAGTGTTTTCATAGGAAGAGAGAACACAACAGTGTAGCCTTTTCTTTATTCTTTGAAACTTACACTAAATTATTGAATCAAAAACAACTAGTTTTTATTAAAATGGGAACATTTCTAAATTTCCTAATTTTTACTAATAGAGTGACATAATATTTTGAGAGCAGCCAACCAGTTATGACATATCATATGCTACCAGTTTGGTGCTTAGGGAACCAAATGGCCTCCCAGGACTTGACTTTCAAAGGACAAATTTTCCATGCCAAGGAGAAACATTCATTGTTTGTAGAGAACAAACCACATAATACCATGGTCCCCACATAATAATGCCTCGTGGCACATTTAACCAGAGGTATATGAGGCACTAGGAAGGAGAGATGTCACAGAGGCCATAGTGGTACTGGTCAAGTGTTACTTTGCAGTCACATGAGGCATCTTTCCAAAGAATTAAAATATCTCTCTAGTTGGTGCCAATTGATACTGATTTTTAAAGTTCTCTTCACACAATCAATAGGAAAGTAAAAATTTTGAAGAGTCCCCAACAAATGGAACATGGTGCACAAGTTAATCTCTGCTTTCAATAAGCACATCCTGAGTTTTCAGTCTAGACAACTTCAGACAACCTGTGCCAATTACATACCTGCAAAGACAGCATCATGGTGGCCTCATGCCAAGCTGGTACTTATTTATTTTTAAGACCTTGGAAATCCAAACTAGTCTTGGGAATAAACCAAGCACTGTATAAATTAACCCATGAAAAGAGTATTAAATGAGACACTTCGTAAATTTGAATTCTTATATAACCTATGCATATCTCAGTGCTGGACTGTATTCACGTTCACAGATGATCTACAAATTGACATGGAGACTAGTGCACGAGAAAAACAAATGGTCTCATCACCTACTTCCATATAGTTGTTGTGGCCTCTGGTTAATTCTTAGGCCTATTCTGATACAGAAACTGTATGCCGTGAACCATAAACCTAGTACTTTAGGTTATAGGTATTTCCTCTCTTCCCTCCCTTAAGATATATTGAATGCCCATCATGTCATATACTGTTCTAGATACATAGTAGAGTGAACCAAATAGATAGAAATTATTGGCCTCAAAGAGCTTATCTCTCAGCAGGAATGCCATTTGAAATATTGCATTAGTGTCAAATATTAAACATGATTATAGTCTTTTATGAAATTCAAATCAATCTGATTAAGCTTCATCAAGGTACCTGCAAAGAGAAGTCAGTCCTGGTCCTTGTATCTAGAAATTGATAGTCTAGTGGGGTAAATAGATATGTGTGATCAAGAGTTAAAATGTAGTGAGAGAGTACTAAAGGGAGATATTGACATTGCACATAGTGGAGGGAAACAAACTCCTTTCCTCAGGGAGAGGAGGAATCAAGGAGAGAGGCCGTTAGGATAGGGATGGTCAGGAGGACTTCTGCAATGTGACCCTGTCTGCTGAACACCTAATCATTCCTTTAAAATCCTCCTCTCCCTTGAATACTGCCACTTGATGGGGGAAATCAACAGAGCCTGTAGGATTTTATTTGGAATTGACATTGTCTATTGTAATTTTGCTCCTGCTTATTCTTAAAATTTGTTGTTGTTTCACTGGAAAGATTTTGCTTGGTTTTAAATGTTAAAAGTGCAGAAAGGAGCAATTTTGGGCCCGGGGCCATTTCAGGAGTAAGACTTTTCTTTTTGTCAACCTTGACTTCTCTTTGGATATGGAGAAAGCAAAAGGCAGAAAAAACTCCACGAAGTCGAGGGAAGACTATCTGGTTGGCCAATCCCAACCTGTATCAGAAGAAACCTAAGAAAACAAGGCTTCTGGTGAACCAAAGTTACCGGGAACCTCAGCAAGTAGGACCAAATGGAAAAGATCTGTGAAAGAAGATGAAGCTTCCTGTTCAGAAAAGATGGCACAAGGCAAGAGTACAAGAGTAAGAATTCAGAAGAAAATCCCAGTTCCTCCATTACCTTCTAAACAGCCACCAGCCAACTTGCTTCACCAAGACATCCTGCGGGCCTGGTGCCAAGAACTCAAGCTGAACACCAAAGGCCAGAAATTAGATGTATATAAGCGAATCTGCAAATATGCTTACCCAGATCAAAAGATGAACATTCCTGTCACCACAGAGGAGGCCAAGATTCTCACACAGACACAAAGAAGATTGATGATGGACAAGAGGGAAATGTCTCTGGAAAGTCCTGGAACAAAGATACCTTCTGATGGAACCTACCCTCCTGAAGTGGCTGCCCCCCCCCCCAGGGGATCTGATGCTCTCCTGGAGGGGGTCAATACTATTGTTGTGACAACTTGGGCCCCAGATGCCATGTTTGCCTCCTGGTCCAGAATTTCAGCCAGGGCTGGGAAGATGGAGACAGTGGCATCGCCACAGGAGGCCCATGGTGTCAAGTGGTGTGTGGTCCATGGGAGAAGTATGCCTGCAGACACAGAAGGTTGGGCTCACCTGCAATTTCATGCAGGACAAGCCTGGGTGCCTGAAAAGTCAGAGAGAATATGTGCCCTCTTCTTGCTCCCCACTTGTGACTTTCCACCCCCACAGCTGGAGGACAATATGCTGTGCCCCAAATGTGTTCACAGGAATAAGGTGTTAATGAAAAGCCTCCAATGAGCTTTCAATAGCAAAAGGGACACAGTTGTGATTATAATCAATGGAACAAAGAGAACTACAATCAACTCCGTGGTGACACTGATGGCCGGAAAGCAGACTGCTCACACCCTCCATGCTTCCTGCTTACAGGGACACAGGCTAGTGCATTGCACATGTTACCGTCCAATCTCCCCCGGGACTTGTAGCTTCATGGGTTGAGATGCAGGGCCTGTTAGGTTTTAAACTGGAAGAGCATTTCAGAAATGACCATTCATTCTACTTAATAAGAAGAAAAAGTCATTCATACTACCAAACGTTTACCTTTCTGAGATAGAAGTGACCTTAACTTCTTTTATATGGTCTCATTCATTTGGGGAATATAAAAAATAGTGAAAGGGAATAAAGGGGAAAGGAGAAAAAATAAGTGGGAAATATCAGGAAGGGAGACAGAACATGAAAGACTCCTAACTCTGGGAAACGAACTAGGGGTGGTGGAAGGAGAGGTGGACGGGGGCGGAGGTGACTGGGTGGCAGGCACTGAGGTGGGCACTTGACGGGATGAGCACTGGGTGTTATTCTGTATGTTGACAAATTGAACACCATTATAAAGTAAATTTAAATAAATAAATAAATAAATAAACTGCTAAATAAATAAATAAATAAAGTGGGAACCTGAGCCTCACCTGGCAGAGCGTTTGGAGAAGCGGGGGAATGAATGGAAAGCACAGGTGTGCTTCCACGCTGGATTTCTCTGCAATTCTAACTCCTCCAGAGACTGCTACCTTTTCAGGCCTATGACTATACTTGTTGAGTATTTTAAACCAAAGGGAAAGCTGTTATTCTTTCCCACTCCCAAAAACATACTTTTAATATACAAAACATTTTTTGATGTTTTGTTAATAATCTGAGACCTCTATGGTATGTCTCTGGGATAATAATATAGAACACTTTGAGGGTATTATTTCCACCTGTAACTATCATGTGTGTTTCTACTGCTTAAAAATATTTAAGTGTACTTCTGAATCATAAATTCATAATGTATTGGATTTTAAATTGTATATAAAATCATCTATTGTATATAGGAAACCATATGCATTGTGGGAAAATTCTTAATATTCTTAACTCAGGATTAAGCCAAAAACCCTGATTTTCTTTGCCATGATTATTTTTTAAAACCATTCAAATGAAGTAAGAGTAACATTTAAAAAAAAAAATAAAAAAAATAAAAAAAAAAGCTATACATTTAATGTATATAAATTGAGGAGTTTGATTCATTTAAAATTTTTTGTCCTTCCTGAATTTATAGTCCTGTGGTTCTTAGAAAAGATTTTTTTCACTTGTGTTTTTATGGCAGTTTCCAACATTGTTTTATTGTTGGGGATTTGGAGATTATGAGATTTTTTTTCCCCCTCTAATGTACTGGAGGGAGTAGTAGAGTTAGAAAGTTTGTAACCATTAGGATATGGGCAGTTTTGGGCAAGAATCCTCAAAAAATGTTAAAAAAATTAAAAGTGCACAAGTTGCCTTGTTCCAGTAAAACTAAACATGTACACACACACAAATAAAATAAAATAAAATAAAATAAAATAAAATAAAATAAAATAAAATAAAATAAATAAAATAAAATAAAATAAAACATAATTTGATGTGGTAAAGTAAAAGTGATATAGTATTGATGCTGGTACTCTTAGTTATTCATTTCTTCATCCTTGAATATTTAAACATTTATTCCCAAGGCTTGAGAAAAAGAACAGAGTTGATCAATAGGGATACTATTAGCATAATGAAATAACATCCAAGATAAAAATTAATAAAATAGGCACAGTTATTTTTAAGAGTTCTCTCTCTCTGGAGGTATTGAGGGGGAGTCAAATTGTGAAATTAGCTGTTAGAGCTGATAGAGATTTCACATTCATTTAGTTGACCATAGCTTCGTACAAGGTTTCTGTGCATCTTCTAAAGAATTGCATTTGTGGCTAATTAGCCTTTCAAATGAATTCTTTTCAAGGTAATAATAGCAATGAAATTATAGCATCTCTATCTGTGCAAATTTTCATGAATCGCTGCATGTGGTTGGATCCACAGAATACTGTATTGCTGGGAGACATGTTCTCAGAGTTCACCCACTCCAAATACAACCTTTAATGCTGTTTCTGGAAATATAACACTAATAGCTAACATTCCTATAGTATTTACTGTGTACCCTGACACTGTCATAAGCACAGTGCAATTATTAACTCCCTACACCCTCACCACCTGATGAGGCATGACCTGTTATGTTACATTTCACAGAAAGGAAAACGATGATATAAAGGGATTAAGCCACTTGCCCAAGGTCCCACAGCTAGAAAATATCAGAGCCAGGGTGCAAAGGCAAGCAGGTCACAGGGTTGTCTTCTTAACCATTATATCATGCTATTTCTAAATTAGAGAATCAGCATTCTTATCATGATATTATTTTGAGAACTTTAAATATCAAAAATTACCATGAACCGTATATCAGATGTTAGGTGTGTGTTTGCATGTTAAATACAAATTCCATATCTGATGATGAGGCCATCATAGCCTTTAAATCCCTTTTGGCTCATATACAAGCACTGACTACAAGCCTCTTTGATGCTCCTGGTTGACTGTGACTCAAGCCTCACTTCACTAAATCCTGAAACACTTCATCAAATGCTGAGACTTGTTGCCTTCTAAACTATGCTAGCCCAGTGACTTTCACCACCTCTAGGAACCGTTCTTCATTCATTCATCCATTCATCAAAAGTATATTGAGGGAACCCTGGGTGGCGCAGTGGTTTGGCGCCTGCCTTTGGCCCAGGGCGCGATCCTGGAGACCCAGGATCGAATCCCACGTCAGGCTCCCGGTGCATGGAGCCTGCTTCTCCCTCTGCCTATGTCTCTGCCTCTCTCTCTCTCTCTGTGTGACTATCATAAAAAAAAAAAAAAAGATCTCAAAAGTATATTGAGCATCTCTGTGCCAAGTACTCTGCTAAAAGCAAGACTTCTGAGGGTACACTTCACGGAGATATAAATTCCACTAAAACCAGATCTATTCACAAATATTTCTAAATTATGATGAGTTTCATAAAAGACACAGCAGGTTACTGTGGTAAAGAATAGCAGATGGAGGGGTGCCTGGGTGGTGCAGTGCATTAGGCAGGTTAAGCATCCAACTCTTGGTTTTGGTTCAGGTCATGATCTCTGGGTCCTGAGATCAAGTTCTCTGTCAGACTTCACACTCAGTGTGGAGTCTGCTTGAGATTTTTTCTCTCTGCCCTTCCCACTCATGTGCTCTCTTGCTCAAATAAATAAATCTTAAAAACAACAACAATAAAAAGAATAGCAGAGAGAGAATTTTTTCATTGGGTGGGTCAGGGTAGGTTTCTCTGAGATGACACGAGCTGACACCTCCAGGATGAGAAAGAGGAAGTTATGCAATTAGCCTGGAGAAGAGGTTTCCAGTGGAAAAATAGCAGCCTGTGTAAATCTCCTAGTGGGCAAGAGCTTAGCCCTGGCAAGCAACTCACACAGGGTTGTGCGGCTAGCACATAGTGAAGGGAGAGAGGGGCCAGAGATGACACTGGAGAAACTAGTGATGGAGATTGTACAAGATTTTGTAAGCCACGATAAGGAGTTTTCAGTGTTTGGAAATCCCCTGAAAAGTTTTAGGCAGGAGAGTAACATGATCATTTTTTATGTTTAGTGATCACTTCAGCTGCTTTGGGAGACATGAGTGCAACATTCTAGAAGGCTACGGGGTAAATTCAGGTTAGGGATGATGGGGCATGTACTGGAGCATGGTGGTGATGGATTTGGGAAAGAAGACAGAGTTAAGACACATCTTGAAAGTGTACTTCATGACACTTGCTGATGGGTCTGATGGAAGGTTGAAGAGAAAAGAGAGGAAAGGATGCTGTGAGCAACAGGATGGATGGTTACTGCTTTCCCTGAGTTGAAGGATGGGGACAGGTCGAATGGGATAATCAAGAGATAATTTTGGATGAGTTAAGTGTGAGTTGCCCAGGAGGCATTCAAGTAGAGATGTCACATAAGTGATTGGCTATGTGGACTTAAAACCCAGAAGAGTCTGAGCCCCATGGAAGGGGTGTCACTTAAAGCAACAGAAATTCATGTACTGGCTCAGGTACAGAATGCCAAGATCGATGTGAAGCATGTCGACAATCGCAACCTGTGGCACCTACACCACCATTTGCAGAGAGAAGACAATGCTTTCTGTTTTCCTGAACACAATTGCTCTTTCTCTGTCACCTGCTGGAAAGGCAGAAATAGCCAGGCTATCTATCCTGCTCTTTTTCCTGTGGCTGCACATAGCAGAACACTAGCTGAATTCTACAGGTGGAATGAAATTAATACCACTGCTTGCATTCTTCTCTCCCCAGAGTCCCTTCTTCCTCACTTGGACTTCACCCCCTGAGCAGGCCCTCCCAGAACCTCACTCCATGATTTGCCCTCATACCACTGATACAAAGCACTTGGATGGATCCTGCCCTCTCTCTGGGACACAGAATCATCCCACCTATATGCAGAGAAGGACTGAAAATCCAGGTTCCTCCACCATATTTTTCCCCTTCAGAACACTAAATTCTGTTGTACTGCACAAGAAAAATCTAACAAATGGCTTCTGGCAGAAAGACATTCTGCTGGAAGTCCGTGGGCATACAGAGTTTTTAGCAGACAGGACCAGAGCTGGTGAGAATACTCTGTCAATTATTCCAAAGGTGTACTTACTCCTTGGTTCCTGGCTCCATGCGCACAGGCCATGTTCTTTAGAATGCGGCCCTTGCTAATTTGCTTCACTTACAAAGAGTTCATTCCAGCCAATTTAAAAGAGCTCGACATAAAAATAAAAATGTGTCCAGGATATGCACAGACAGCTCACCCAAAATAAGTATAAATGGCTCACAGATGTGAAAGACAGTCTCACTAGCAATTAAATGCATGCAACACAAAAGGAGGTGCCTCTTTTAACCTGTCAGAGCAGCAGACATTTTACGATTTGTACAACAGACGATCTTGAAGGTGTGAGTTTATGAGTTCCCACCCAGCATTCACAGCATTTTCACACAGTTTCTTCCTCTTCACAACTGCAGAGCAGAGTAGGAAAAGAGTTGAGTAGAATGGTGTATGATCAGGGGTTGGGAGTCAGGGTTAGGGATGGGAAACAGACATAAGTCTCATGTGGGGTGGGGTGGAGAGTTTTGGAGGGGGAGGAAGGCAATTTTGAGAAGGGCTAAAATAGATTATAAGTTAGGTTAAATTTTTAAATTTTTGAGAAATGCAAGCAAATAATGAAATTTCTCGTTTAGCTTCTGCACCGTATGTTTTAAAATGTGATCTTCTGTAGGAGATTGACTTACTAGAATTATCTGATAGTATCTCTTTTGGAGTCGATGTTTGGGAAACTCAGTTGCTACTGGTGGAAATGTAAGTTTTGGCGGGTTATTTTTGGAGGGTTGGTGATTTGACAACATCTCTCAAAATTAAAAACACAACACTTTTATCTAGCAATTCCATTGGTAGAAATTTACTCATTAAATACTCATAAATGTGCACACACACCCCCAATGTGCATAAGATGAACTTCATTGCAGCATTGTTTGTAATAGTATAGAAAAGAGGAAAAAAATGAGAAACCTAAAGATCCATCAATAAAAACCTGATTAAATAAATTTTAGTGCATACAGTATAGAATTCTGTTGGTTTCTTATGAAGGACGAGGTTGATCTGAATGTTCTGATATCAAAAGACTGTCAAGATGTTAGTATATGAAAAAAGTGCATAATCATACAATACATTAATTCTTATATCTGTATTTTTTAAAGATATGTGCCAATGTTTCTTTTTGGAGAATACTCAAGAAAATATTAATGGTGGTTACCATTGTGGAGAAGCAAGAGTTTGGATGGGAGGTGCAAGATTTTACTTTTTACTTTTACTTTTATGTTCCATTTGGAGTACACAGTCAGTGGATATGTTTTAAAGAAATGACAGCTGACAGAGATGTTCCTGGGAATTCCACATGCAGTGCTTCCAACTACACATGTAAGCCCTGGGTTGTCTTTACCAAGAGGATGGTGTGTGATGCTGTTTTTTTTTTTTTTTTAATTTTTATTTATTTATGATAGTCACACAGAGAGAGAGAGAGAGAAAGAGAGAGAGAGGGAGGCAGAGGGAGAAGCAGGCTCCATGCACCGGGAGCCCGATGTGGGATTCGATCCCGGGTCTCCAGGATCGCGCCCTGGGCCAGAGGCAGGCACTAAACCGCTGCGCCACCCAGGGATCCCGTGTGTGATGCTGTTATTTTTTAACTCTGATTTTTGCTTACCTCTCTCTCACTGTCCATAACCCATGACACCAAGTGGAGAGCAAATTTCTGGATTTTTCCACTGTTTTCTAACTATGTGATATCATTTCTATTTGTTTATTTTCAGAACTGAAAGTTTCATATGAAGCAGCTTAAGGTGCCAAATGCCTTTCTTTGCATCCCTTTGTATAGTGCATGTCTGATACACTTAGTGATGCATTTATTGGCTCTGTAAATAGACCTTATAACTATTTGATTCGATTGTATAAACAAAGTCATTCTGAGTAGTAGCATTGGAAAACAGGCACCTGGCTGTGAAAATAAGCATAGGTATGTCAATTATCCATAACTGGAAACCTCTCAAAGTCTTGCAGTGAACCAAGAAAAGTAGCTGGTCTAATAACTCAGTTGATGAAGCAGTGAGATTCAGAACCCTTGCTAATACTTCAGGTCTTCAGGCTTTTGCAATTTGAACTAACACTTTTGTGGAAAGCGAGCATTAAGAAGGGCTTGTGTTGTGATGAGCTCTGGGTGCTATATGCAGCTGATGAATTATTGAAAACTACATCTGAAACTAATGATGTAGTATATATTGGCTAGTTGAATTTAAATTTTAAAAAGTGAGATGCTGTGCTCACAGGTAGCCTTTTCAATTATGACAAATGGGTCTGATTTAGCTGAAGGCATGGAGACGTAAGAGCTTAAACGAACAACATATTTCTGCAAAATGAAGGGGTGCATTTTCATCTCTGGAATCTAAAAATAATTTTATAATTATATATTCTACTTTCTTGGGTAAGTTTTTTTCTGCACCTTCTATTTTTTTTTTCAATTGGCCATTTAAATTTAATGGTAAAAGACTGGTTAATGATAACAAAGCATCGTAAAACCTTCAGAAGGAAAGGAGAATGTTTTGTGGATCATTTGTTTTTTGTGTGTGCGTGTGTGGCAGTTTTAAGTTATTAGTTTTTAAAATCAGTACTTTTTAAATAAATTTATTTTTTATTGGTGTTCAATTTGCCAACATATAGCATAACACCCAGTGCTCATCCCGTCAAGTGCCCACCTCACTACCTGTCACCCGGTCACCCCACCCCCGCTCTCCTCCCCTTCCACCACCCCTAGTTCGTTTCCCAGAGTTAGGAGTCTTTCATGTTCTGTCTCCCTTCCTGATATTTCCCACTTATTTTTTCTCCTTTCCCCTTTATTCCCTTTCACTATTTTTTATATTCCCCAAATGAATGAGACCATATAAAAGAAGTTAAGGTCACTTCTATTTCAGAAGGGTAAACGTTTGGTAGTATGAATGACTTTTTCTTCTTATTAAGTAGAATGAATGGTCATTTCTGAAATGCTCTTCCAGTTTAAAACCTAACAGGCCCTGCATCTCAACCCATGAAGCCACATGTCTTCATGTGACCAAATGAATTTTGACCATGAATGACACCATATAGTTTTTCTGCACCTTCTAGATGGAGAAAGTTATATATGATTTCTACACTCCGTGAACTGATATGAAGATAATGTGTGTGGTTGTTGTCTTTTTATGAATTATAAACACCTGAGTTGTATATACATTGACTAAAGCCTCTGTCCTAAAATAGCAACCAGCTATTTAGTCTAGCTAATGACACCAAAGGGATTTGATTAGAAACTAGCAAACAAATGCCCTATAAATTACTTAGAGTAGTAGAAGGCAGAGAAAAATATCTCTTCCAGGAGAAAGATTCTAAGTCTAATTTAGAAACCTTTGATATTAGAAATTTAAAATACTTTTTCTTTAACCACAACCCACCCTTTTCTTTTGACATGAACTTTTAGCTAAGGAAACTTACATAATTAGGGTCTGAGCCGTTAAAATTTCCATGTAGTTTCAGATGTCTAGTTCATTTTTTATTTTATTTTATTTTTAATCTGGGAGGAAGTATTCATGTGCTGGCTGAGAGCATTGGCTTTTGGTATTGGAAATGTTTGAATCCTATTTCTAGCATTTTCTAGCTGAAGCAAGTAATTCAACTTCTCTAATCTTTAGTTTCCATGTCCATATTACTAGGCTAATAAGAGTAATTATTGCTTAGGTTTTTGTGCACAGTAAATGAGACAATGATTGTGCTTCATTGATGTTAACTATGTCACCAGTTGAAATACACTGGATTGCAAGTAACAAAAAGCACAACTCACACAGACTATAATTATAAAGGGAATTTTATTGGCTCATATAACTGGAAGACCTAGAGATTAATGCACTGGTTTAATCAAGTTGTGAGATTTAGTGTATTTCTGTCTATCCACCTAGCCGGTCACCCGGTCCGCTTTATCAGCTTTATCCCAGTTTAATTCCTCTCGTGAACCCAACATGATTGCCAACACTCCCAGGCCAGCTACATGTTTCCTCATTTTCATCCAGGAGGAATGACTAAGCCTATTCCAGCATTCTCAACCAAGACCAAAGACCAAAGATTTACCCTGACTGGAAGATGGAAGAGCTTTGGTCGCATTCCTAACTCTGAACCAGTCACTGTCGTCAGGACATTGGATTGGCCTAATCTTTGTGACATTCTCCACTCTTGAGATGAAGAGCAAGTTAGTTTCCCACAACCACAGTGATTACCAAGAGCAAAGTGAGGGATATTGGGAGGAGAAAAGTGGAAATGCCCACTTGAAGGTAATCAGTACATGTAGTATTATACTGTTGTCCAGCCCCCACCACCACCCACTGTTGGGCAGGTTGTCTACTGCCCAGGCAGGAAGTTAATCTGTGTACCTTAGTGAGCTCAGGGAACATTTACACCAAAAAAAAGTTCTTAAAATTTCTATTAGAGGCAGAGTGATTTCAGGAAACACACACATACACACACACACAACTGTTTGCCAAGATGAATAGTATATGTTTCTGTAATAAATCAAAACCTCCCTGCACTGAATACCTATTACTGAGAAACATTTGACCATTTTTGATTTTCAATTTAATGCTACGCTCTGAGGAAGTTTTTAAAAATTCAAAGTGACACCCAGCATCATTATCTACTTATATGACATCACTCAAGTTTTGGCAGTTTAGAAGAAGTCTTTTTTGCAATTAGGACTGAGAACACTTAAGCTGTTATTCACTTTGTTCTAACAACGTCTTTGGAACACTTAGAGAATATCAGTTAATTGAATAATTTAAGCATCTCTTTTCATTGTATTTACTTCACTGCTACAGTCCACTATTGAAAATTTCTAGGTCTACTATTTATCTATGGCAGATCCTGCTTTAACATTTATTAATCCAATAGATTTTATTTACATATGGAAAACCCTCATAAAATACCTTTCTCTATGACAGACTATGTGCTAAGTAAATAAAATTAAGAGTCCTGTGGTGACATTTCAGAATTTGAAATCTCACAAACAAGTATAAAAGCATGTTGCAAAAGGAAATAGAACTGTATTTTTGATTTCTTGTCTTTCTTATTATTCATACCTCTCCTCATAGCTCTCTCACCCACTGTAAGAATAATTGCAAATGATGCACTTTCCTCACAAAATCGTGCTCAGATGAGAGCATTTCTATTCATGGATGAAGGATTCTGAAGATCTGTGAAAATTGAGAAATGTCCATATTTATCCCTGACAAGTGACTTTCTACAACTGCTCAGACTTCTCCTTTAAAGTGCTTCCTTTGTGAATGCCTTAAAGTCTCAACTAGATACTAATCTAGCTTTCATACCATTTAGTTTATATTCTTATCTGTAATCAGACTATCTTCTTAAGAGTACAAAGGCAGGGTCTAAATACTATATTTTTCACACAGGATACTGTTTCATACATGTTACTTCATTTAATTTTCACAACAATTCTAGCAGGTAGGTACTATTTTTACCCTAATTTTGTAAGATGAGAACCTAAGCAATTGGATGATGGAGGAAAAATTTAAAGAAAAAAAATCTGACTATAATCTGTTCTCTTTCCTTTGAAAATGAGCAGGAAATTTGGAAGTAAAGTAGATCAACCTCCTTTTTTTACAGGTTAGAAATTGAAGGTCAGAGAGGGTAGTTATATGCCTAAGATAGTAAAGCTAGTTTTACAGAGGAGTTGGAAGTAAAACCCAAATCTTGTGACTTCTAGCCTAGTGTATGGTCACTGTTAGCATTCTTTTCAGTTACCTGCAGTTGAAATGGTAATAGCAGTCATACTACAAAATTATTTTGATTAAACATAATTAATATATATCCTTTATGCATCATTCTGTTTTCTTGTTTATGAAATAGGTTAGGTTAATTTATCACTAACATGCTTACTATGAAGTGTATCATTATACTTACTAAGCAAAAACCAAATTAGAATAGTTGCCCCCGGGATCCCCAGGTGGCTCAGCGGTTTGGAGCCCGCCCTCAGCCCAGGGTGTGATCCTGGAGTTCTGGGATCAAGTCCCACGTCGGGCTCCCTGCATGGAGCCTGCTTCTCCCTCTGCCTGTGTCTCTGCCTCTCTCTGTGTCTCTCATGAATAAATAAATAAAATCTTAAAAAAAAAAAAAAGAATCGTTGCCCCCTACCAGAGACTAGGTTATTTACATGGAAGAGCTAGCTGTATAGAAACTTTCAAAAACTTTATACTTTAGAGTATTTTAGATTTACAGAATAGTTATAAAGATAGAACAGATTATTTCCATGTATCGCATATCCAATTTTCCCTGTTGCTTACATATTACATTGAGTGGTATGATACATCTGTCTAAAAAGATGAACTAATTTTGATATATTAATATAAGCTAAAATCCATACTTTATTCAGACCCTCAGTTTTCACTGAAGGTCCATATTCTGTTCCAGGATCTCATCCAAGTTACCACATTTCATTTATGTTTTCATGTTTCCTAAGGCTGCTTATGGCTGTGACCATTTTTTAGACATTCCTTGTTTTTGATGACCTTGATAGTTTTGAGTCATACTGGTCAGACGTTTTATAGAATATTTTATAGGATATAGAATATCCTTCCATTTAGGTTTGCCTGGTGTCTTCCTCATGGTTAGGCAGAGGTTGTGTGTTTAGGGAAAAAGACCACAGAGATAAAGTGCCATTCTCACCATGAAAATATGCTATCAGCATGACTTCTCTGTATTTAACTTTGATCACCTGGTTGAGGTAGTGTTTGTTAGGTTTCTCCCCATTCTCTTTTGGAAGCCACTATATGCAGCCTACATTGAAGAGCTGGAGTGTTATGCTCAAACTACTTGAGGAGCCATAAATAATTTTGAATTTTTCTGCACCATAGATTTGTCTATTCTCCCCATTTCTTTATTTTTTTAATTTTTATTTTTTAAGATTTATTTATGTATTTATTCAGAGAGAGAGAGAGAGAGAGAGAGGCAGAGACACAGGCAGAGGGAGAAGAGGGAGAAGCAGGCTCCATGCAGGGAGCCTGACGCGGGACTCGATCCTGGGTCTCCAGGATCACACCCCGGGCTGCAGGCAGCGCTAAACCGCTGCACCCCGGGGCTGCCCTCTTTCTTTTTTTAAATGATTTTATTTAATTATTTGAGAGAGTGCACATAGGGGGACGGGCAGAGGAAGAGGGAGAAGCAGGGTCCCCACTGAGCAGAGAGCTGGATGCAGAGCTTGATCTCTGGACGCTGGGATCATGACCTGAGCCAAAGGCAAAGACTGAGCCACCTAAGTAGCCCTTCCCATTTATTTCTTTATTCAATTATTTATTCAAATTATTTGTTTATATCAATATGGCCTCACGGATATTTATTTTACACTTGGTGTTATAATCCAGTACTGTGTTATGTATTTTGTTGCTTGAAAACTCTTAACTTCTTCTGCCAGTGTTTGCAAAGGTAGAAAATAATGAAATTGTCGCAGTATTCACTGAGGCACACTTTGTGCTGGACTCCATGACACTTCCACCTTTGTACCTTGGTTATATCTGTGGGGAATACCTTGCTGTTTGCACAGTTGAGTGTGTGAGATCCTGCTTCAAGCATGCTGGTGCACCTAGCGCCATGAGATTGTTTAAAAGTAATAAAATATACATGAGTTTCATCTGCAATGTAAATGGCAATGGCACATTGGTGTCTTTTACCTCATGTAGAGGCATTTATTGAATCAAAGCAAGTTTATAAAACTCTATTCCATAGTATCCTTAATACTTTGGTAAAAGGGTAGAAACAGCAGAAATTAGTTTTATTTTTAAGTCTTTGTATTTTTACAGTAATACTATACATTTGTAGAAAAGTCGAGAACTTTTGAAAAACGGGAAGATAGCAAAATTACCCTTAGTCTCATTATCCACAGGAATAACCCCTATTAACATGTCATATTTTCTTCCCGTATCTTTTTCAATGCATAGATATATTTAACCTAATTATTATCATTCTGTATGCAGGGGTGTTTTTTTTTTTTTGTCATACTTTCTACCGCTTTTTCCTAAGCATTTGCCCATATGATTAAAAATACTCTGTAAGAATGATTTTTAATGACTCCATGAACAGAAGAAATCAGAGTCTGAGAGCAGGCAGGAGGCTATGACAATTGGCCTGTGCAGTAGATAAGACATAGACTGGAGTAGTGGAAAAGGTGACCAAAGAAGCGTTTTTAAGATGTAATTCATAGGATTTCATGGTTGTACCCTGGGAATCTAGGACTAATAGGTGCAGGTCTTCTAGCTTAGATGGCTTGGCATTCCATAATGATGCCTCAAACCCACATCCAGAACAAAAAGGAAAAGAAGTAGGTTGGAGGAGGAAATAGTGTCTTGATTTTTTATTGTCATGCAATACTTTGTCTTGTTTTTCCACGGTGGCATTTAAATTTCACATGCAAAACTGTTTCAGTGGTAGTCTTTGAAGGCAAAGATTGTAATTAAATATCTATGTTCTCCATAACATTAATTCTGTGCTGAGCATCCAGGAGGGGATTAAAAAATAGTTAAGGAAGGAAGGAAGGGAGAGAGGGAGGGAAGGGATGGGTGAGGGAGGAAGGGAAATGCTGAATGAGGATGAAATCAACTTTGGGTGTTTGGGGAAGTGTGCAGTTGGAGATTAATTACTAAAATTTGTTAATTTCCCATTCAGAAAAACTACCATCTCCATGCTTTTCTCCCAAGAAAACCGAGTGTTGAAATAAAAAAAAGTTGAGTTTATGCTGCCTAGAGTTATTTTTTATTACTTTTTGGAAAGATTCCTATATAATCTTACTATAAGGATCCATATGCTATTCCCAGAAAATTGATACTGATAGAAATAGTACAATATTACTCTGGTTCTTTGTTTTTTTCTGGAGTTAACTTTGAGAGAAATAGTTGAGTTCTCAAAAAGAAGCCCAAATAAAAAACACCTGTGAAAACTATTAGAATTGTTCCAAAAGAAGTAGGGATATTCTTTTAAGTCTATAAGAAGTTTTGTTCATCATAAAAGCTTCTGTTGGAATCTCAGAATTTCAAGTCCTCTGAAACAAAATGTTTTCCTGTGGGTATTGCTCAAGTTTTAGAAATCATAGAACTGTTCTAATTTATTAAAACATTTATTGGCAAAAGTATCATGGCAAGGAAGAAAAAAATCAATAATTTATTTATTGTACATGATGCCTTTTTCTGACAAATCTTTTCTTCTTGGAGTTGGTTTCTATGCTGGTGACTCTGTGCTTTAATGCAGCTTGATTTTCTTTGGGGAAGGAAAAGTGTGCTTGGGAACTCCCCAGGAGACAAAAGTTCAGAAGAGTTAAAATAAAATCTACCATGCTCTCATATCTGACAAGTATTTGGGTGAAATAGTAGAAGTAGTAGTTATCCAGTAATACAGTAGCACTGAGAGCAGAAGAGTCACCTTAACAATGATGTACTTTCTTCTTTTTAAAGATTTTATTTATTTATTTGAGAAAGAGAGCAAAAGAGTTCTTTGTAAGATATGTGTTACTGCCTGTTAAAGAGAAAATGAAGGTGCAGAGGGGATGAGTATCTGGGGCTCAAGTTAAATAGCTGACCTCAACACTGCACCTCATCATCAGAGTCTGCATCTGGTTACCACAAAGGTTGGGTACAGGGTCTGATTCCAAAAAGGAGTGGTCCAAGTACATAAAGATTAAGAAAAGAGAATTTTATTTGCTTTCCTTTGGCTTAAGTTATTTTACATACTGTATGTGTGGGTGGAAAAAGTTATCTGCAATAATGAAGTGAGGCTCCACAAAAGTCAATTTAGCAGACAAGTCAAGGGTGAGTAATCAGTGCTGTGGGAGTCCCAGAAAAGACATTCTGTGAGTACTGAATTTTGTACTTTTTCAGCAGTGGTTAAATATTGCCCTTTAGTGGGCCTGAGTATTTATAGGCCCATTTTGTTGGGTTTGGACTACTGCAAAATCAAATTCCCAGAATTCGACCCAGAGTTATAGTTCAGTCCTAAAAGCAACTTCGTAGTAAAGCTTTGATGTGACCAGGTGATGACTTTTCTGCTTAGTGTAGTATATCTTTCTGGTTAGCCCACAGCTAACTTGTTAAATAGTATAACACGCATTCTATTTTCTCTGAGACCATTTTTTTTTAATGCCTGGTTGTGCCTCTAGCTATTAAGAGCACCCTCTTTGACTCTCAGTTTGAATGATTAATTATATGGTACCCTGACCGTAAGACTTCTCTCCCAATTCTTGCTGCCAATATTAATAAAAACATGAAGTTTTCTTCACTTTGTTCCTGCAGAGCACTGACCTTATTTGACCTGTGGGAGGAGGGCTAGCATCTCAGGGGCATCTGTACGTGGACCTCAGTGAACCCTGCGTGGAAAGAGGGAAGGAGAGGTCAAGGCATGGGGCAATTTCGCCTGCAGCCTCTCTGTGTGGCTCACTTTCTCCTGTAGTACTGCGCTCTGAGTGCTCATGGATTTCCCATGTTACCTGCCTGCTTTCTTGTTTCTATGCTTCTCTTGCTCATTCTTGTTGCTCCTTTCTTTTCTTGACCTGTTCCATTGTAAGAGCCAAGGACTTCCTTCACCTGTTTCAAACAAAGTCAAAGGAGGTAAGAAGGGGATCAGAGACCGTAGCCCTCCAAGAGCACAGAGCCTGGAGCAGCCAGCCCTCAAGTCGCAGAGCACCTTCAGTGCCTCAACACTAGTGACTCGCAGATAATCACTTTCCTCCCACTCATCGTCATACTTGACTTTGCTTAGTTGGTCTGTTGCTACATCCTGCTACACGGTGGCATCCTGCTTTCTACTTCTGCTTAGTTATAGCATGGGTTTCTTGGTTTGGGTTATACGTCGGCCATCGTGGCCTCTCCAGTCTCTATCATGACCCTTTGGCATTAGCAGCCACTTGTAATTTTTTTCTTCTCTTTGAACTTAATACAAACAACCTTTGCCCAATAACACGTTTTTTAATAACAACCTATCACTAACTAGTCTGGCATTGTCTGCCCTTAGTTCAGATAGCCAGCTGCAGTTCAGATAGCCAGCTGCAGGTCTAATCAGTTAGGAACAAGGGGTAGGGAAGTTAAGTTCACATCAAGCATAAGCTATTCTTTCAGGGCAGGCTGTGGATGAGTCACTTGCTATGACTGACATACCTAGTGGAGCATGCCCATTGGCTACCATGGATTTTCCCCATTCTGTGTGGTTTCAGTTTCTAAAGTTATTTAGTCAGTTGACTTCCAACTAATCATAATGTTGCCATGGTAAGTGAATCATGGAGTGTCATTGAACTTAGGATGCCTCAGCAGCTTTTGAGTTCTGGTTTTGAGACTTCAGTTTTAAAGATCTTTGATTTCCATATGACGGAGATTTGCACCATGCAGATATTTTCAATGTCATAAGAACTAGGAGAGATGACTAAGTAGAAATTGGTAATGACTAAGTAGAAATCCTCAACGATGCCTCTTGATTTCCTTGACAAGCTTATTAAATTTGAAAAGTTGAAAATGTAAGAGTTTTCATGAGTTTTCAACTTTAAGTGGATTTTGTTGATAGCTGCACTGAGCATGGCCTAAGTGTATGAAACATGTATGGAATGAGCCAATCTACAATCCACTGCCCATGGCAGTACTAGGAACATTCAAGAAAATCTCCTACAATATAGACACTCTTTTCCCTCCCTGTACACTACAACAATACCTCCACTTCCTATTGATGATAATGATCAACCACCCCAGCTAATAGAATAACCCTATTTTTGCCTATAATGAGAATCTCAAAAAGGCAAGGTGTCACTCTCAACTTTTAATCCATCTCAGCACCATTATATCTCCTGGTGGAAGCTTTCTTCCTGGGTAAAAAGGTCTCCTAAGCAGCAGAGCTAAAAGTAACAGGGACTCTCAGATTGATTCCTCCACATATTTTGCAGACAGATGTTTCATGATATACATTTTAAAAGTCTGGAAATTCTTAGTATGTGAGCCTTCTCAAAGACGTGTTTTTATAATTAGCACAATGGGCCTGGCTAGGCTGCATACTGAAATCATCCGAGGACCTGTAAGAGGAAATACTGCTGCCTGGATTCCACCCGCAGAGCTCCTATGTGCCTAGTCAAAGGCCTCAAGGTTGAGAACCACTGATCTGTTTAAATGAGGGAAAGAAGGGTTGGCTATGAGGAAATTTGACATCATCATTGATGGTAACAGCCCTGCTTCAAGCCAGCCAGGAATGTGGAGGAAAAGATTTCTGCAAAAGTAGTGGCAGGTAGAGTAGATGTATGTGCTCTGACATAATCCTTATAAATGCTTCCTTTCAAATTCTCAGAGTCCCTTTCTTCCACATTCTTTTTCTGACTTTCTCAGAAGTGACCTGATAAAGTTCTGACTTTTACTCAAATTATACAACTTCAAACATTGCATCAGCCTTTCGACTTCAGTCCCAAAACTTTGAGTGTTGTCACAGAAACCTCCTTTATCCTCTGTGTCTAGAACTCTGAGTTTCAGACTTTGAGTGAGGCATTTATTTTACATTCCCACCTGAGGATTCCCACTTCATATTCTCACCAGCATTCGTTATCTTTTTTTTTTTTTTTTTTAAGAGTAGCCATCCTAGGGATCCCTGGGTGGCGCAGCGGTTTAGCGCCTGCCTTTGGCCCAGGGAGCGATCCTGGAGACCTGGGATCGAATCCCACGTCAGGCTCCCAGTGCATAGCCCTCTGCCTATGTCTCTGCCTCTCTCTCTCTCTCTGTGACTATCATAAATAAATAAAAAATTTTTAAAAAAGAGTAGCCATCCTAAAAGCTATGATATGATATCTCACTGTGGTTTTAATTAGCTTTTCCCTGATAGGGATGTTGAGCACTTTTTCATCTATTTGTTGGACATTTGTATGTCTTCTTTGGAGGAATGTCTATTCAGGACTTTTCCCAATTTTTAATCAGTTTGTGTGTCTTTTGCCATTGAGATGTATGAGTTCCTCATAAAATCTGGATAGTAACCCCTTATCGGGTATATGGTTTATAAATTTTTTCCCAATCTGTAGATTATCTTCATTTTGTCGATTGCTTCTTTTGCTCCACATAAGCTTTTTAATTTGATGTCCTTCCACTGGTCAATTTCTGCTTTTATTACTTGTGCTTTTGGTGTAATATCCAAAAATTCATTGCCAAGATCCATATTGAAGAGTATTTTTTTTTCTGAGAATTTTATGACTTCTGGTCTTATAATTAAGTCTTTAATCCATTTTGAGTTGATTTTCACATATGTTGTAAGATAAAGGTCTAATTCCATTCTTTTGCATGTGGATATCCAGTTTTAACAACACCGTATACTACAGAGGCCATCCTTTCCCCACTTTGTGTTCTTGGTGCCTTTACAGAAGGTTAGTTGACTGTGTATTTCTTCTCTGATGTATGGATTTCTTTCTGAGACTTTTATTTTGTTCCATTGGTTTATGTGTCTCTTTTTATGCTAGTACTATACTCTTTGGATCGTTGTAGCTTTGTAGAATAGTTTGAAATCAGAAAGTGTGATACCTCCAGATTTGTTCTTTCTCAAGATTGTGTTGGTTATTTGAGGGTTTTGTGGTTCCATATGACCCAGAAATCCCACTTCTGAAATTTATGCAAAGGAATATAATCCAAGATCTCAAAGAGATAGCTTGCGTTCCCATGCTTATTGTCATATTCATAATAGTCAAGATTTAGAAACAAGCTAAATGCCTATTGATGGATGACTAGATAAAGGAAATTTATTTTTTTGCATACCAATAGAATAACATTCTACCTCAAATAAAAAAGAAGGAAAACTTTCCATTTGCAAAAATATGAATAGACTTGGAGAACATTATGCTATGTGAAATAAGCCAAACATAGAAAGACAAATACTGTGTGATCTCATTTACACGTAGAATCTAAAATAGTCAAACTTATAGAAGCAGAAAATGGTGATTGCCCAGGGCAAGGGAGAAGGGAAAAGGGGAGGTAATGGTAAAAGAGTACAAAGTTTCAGTTATGCAGGTTGAATAAATTCTGGAGATCTGCTATATGCTAAATGCCTTTGGCTAACAATACTGTAATGTATACTTAAAATTCTCTAAGAGGGTAGATGTCTCATTAACTATTCTTACCACAAATGAAAAAATGATAATAATAAAAGAGATGGGAGGGAGATTTGGGAGATGCTGGATGTGTTGGTGGTCTTGATGGTGGTGGTGGCTTCACAGATGTATGTTTATCCTCAAACTCATCAAATGGTATATTAAGTATGTATAGCCTTTTACACATCAATCATACCTCAATAAAGTAGTTTAAACATAGCAACTAAGTGTGTGGAACATGACAGTTTAGGAAGGGTAAGGATATATTTGAAGTTTCTGTAATGGTCACTAAATAAATGTTAAATTTGAAGAAAAAAAAAGTTTAAAATGACAAAGTTTGTTTTAAAGCTGTTTATATACCTAGCACTTCAAATATATCTTTCCTAATACATCTTAACATTTGGGGACTTACTAAACATTCTTAGAAAGATACTTTACAGTAAAAAATTATATTTCTAGTATCTCTGTAATCAGCCTACCAATTTCCTTCTTGGAACCACTTTAGTGAGCCTGAGAAGAGAAAACTCTTGAGATCTTCTTAACTTTTTGACATACTTCTTTTAGAGATTTGGAGGTATCCTTGGAAGTTTCCACTGTGATGGCTTGGAGCTTACTTCTCTCGCACTGCTGGCACCACCATTCTCTCAGGGGCTCAGCTCAGACTTCCGTGTGACTCATCCATCCATTTCCCTCATCTCTCACATCTTGTCAGTTGACAAATTTAGTTGATTGAATCTTCTCAATATCTCTAAATTCACTTTTTATTTCCATTACCACTAATCAGATCAGACCCTTGTGACTTAAACTTGAGCATTATAAAGCCCTTTAAATAACTTCTATATGCACAGGATTTCTTTTCTCTTTTCTATCCGATGGAGAGAAAAGGCCTGGTTTTGATTATTTTTGAAATCTAAGCACTTAGCCCAAAGCAGATAGGCACTAAATGTTTGTTGAAAGAGGCCTGGTTATATTGCTTCTCTCTTCAAAAGCTGAAATGATTTCGTGTTGCCCATAGGTGAAACTCTCCTCAGCCTGGTGTTACTGCATATGAGTCTTCCTTTCTACCTCATTTCTCACACTATCCAGTGAAGGACCACTCATACTCACCATTGGGCTCTCACTGATTTTCCCATCCTCTGTTTTCTGAATCTTCACTTGTCACAGTCCTATCAATATTTTCACATGCTATTCCATTGACATCTCTCTGAGGCCACCCCAGATTCTTCTCACATAATTGGTCTTTCTTTCCTGCTCTCCCAATGACTTAATAACTCTATTGTGGCACAGTCTGTCTTTAATTACAGCTCTTGAGTGGACAAGGTTTCATTATAAGTGCCAATTTTGATTAATTGGTAATGGCAGCCTACAGCACTGTATATTAGAAAAGATAATAAGGGTATACTTAGATGCTCATGACAGAAGATGCCAAAACAGATCAGATGCCATCCATGGGCACAGAAAAAGAGAGGGAGAAAACCACCTATGAATACCCAACTTTGTTATTTACCCCCATGTTTGTGTCTACTCAGCTAGATCATGTGTCCTTAAAGACATCTTCCTCTTTTCATTGCCTCTGTCACAATTTGTGTTCAGTTGATTTTTTAACACTCTATTCCCTGATTTTAAAAGTTTACGATCTAAAATGTCAAATATGACATTTTAGATAGAATTTGATAATGGACAAGAAAGATATAAGTGCTAATGAAATGACCCTTGAAGACTGGGTAGGAAGACATAGAGAACAAGACGGGGGAGGGCAGGTATTTATTCAAAGGAAATGAAACCAGTATCTTGGAGAGAGATCTACGTTCTCAAGTTCATTACAGCATTATTCACAACAGCCAAAATATAGAAACAACCTAAATGTTTGTCATTGGATGAATGGATAAAGAAAATATGATACATACACACAGAGGAATATTATTCAGGCCTTTAAAAGCCAGTAAATATATAAGTCCAGCGAAGTTATCTCTTAACTGAGTGTTAAATTCCTAAACAGCAAAAGTGAAAAACCTAATATAGTTAAAATTACCTATGAAAATACCTCAACTCGACCATATAGTATAATACATCTTAAAATGTACCAGGTACCTTATAAATTATTAACTTTAAACTTTAAGAGGTACTGTGTAGAACAATGAAAACTATCAAATATGCAGCCATCTGAACTTTCAAACTTTTCTTTAAAATTCCTATCAAAGTACTAGAGGAGAATGCGGGGGGAAGAGGGTAGGAAATGTCTCCTTTCGTATAGATTTTATTCCATTTTTAGAAAGTGGTAAATTTATCTACAGTTAGGATTTATGACTTGGGCTTATTTTGAAATAAGGTATATACAAGAACATAATGGAAGGCTTGGAACATACTTGGTGCTTCACAGATGCTTGCTAGATTTGAATTTAAATTTTACTTATTAACTAGACCCACATACAAACTGTTTTTTGAAAAGTTGTTTCGAAGACCACTATTGGCTTCCTGTCTTTCCTAGTGGGCATCTTCTGTGTGGTGCAGTGAACAACTGTCACTCTTGCCATTTACACTAGTTACAAGACACCCTACCATAGTTCCAGAAATATATATTAGAGGGAGAGAACATTTTTTGCCCTCCAAACTTGAAAATTGGTAACATCCTATCCTAACTAGCAAAATATGGGAAATACATTAATATGGGAAATACTTCCAAAAGTATTGTGAACTATTTAAACTTTTTTGGAAAAATTCATCTTATATGTGAAATAAAAGCCCAAGTCCTTGTAGTGGCAAGTACAAAACCAGCTCATATGTTCATCAGTAGAGAAATAATTGAAGAAATTATAGTACTCCTACACTGTGGAAAATGATGTACCTTGAAAAAAAATAACTAGATTAGATCTGTATGTATTGATTAGCAAAGTGCCCATGACACTTTTAAAGAAATTATGAAACAATAGGCAACATATAATACTTTTTTAAAAAACTGAAAACTCAACCAAAGAAAAATAAGCCTATATGTATGTATTTATATAAGGCCTTCAAACATGTGGAAGGATATATGCTAAGTTGTTATAATTGGTAACCCCAAGGAAGTGGGGCAATCTGATATTTGAGGGAAGGGCAAGACAATCGTTTCACCTTTGTTTTTCTATTGTTTGAAAGCCTGATCCAAATTAGTGGTAATAGGAATTAAAAGAGAAAGACCATCAGGAGTTGGGATGGCAGTGGAAATGGAGTGGATGGGATTTGGCAACTTTTTGAATGTGGTGGAGAGGGAAGCGAAAAGGTCATTGATTTTAGCCTGAGCCACTGGGGGAACAGTGCTGTCATGTAGGAACAGGGGTGCCAGGAAAAGAATTGGAATTTTTTTTTATTGTTACCAGAGGAGAAATGAGGAGTGTGGGTTATCTGTCAAAGTTGTGCTGCTTCTTATTTTAAATGATAATTGCTCCTATAGGAAAGCTTCTTTCTTGGTCTTGAAACATGGAAAAATAACTGCTTTATAATTGTATTTCATATGAACTGTAGAACTAGAAGAGTCAGACCAGCATCTAAATTTTTACCTTATCCATGCTTATTATTCCAAAACAAAAGAATATTTCTTTTTGAATTGGAAGAGAAATTATAGGTATTTAAAATCATTTCAAATATGCAAAGAAAGGTAAGTTTTCCTGTTGTATTCAATGTGGCATAAAGTATAAAATATCACCTATACAATTTTTACTCTGTTTCTTTTGTTTTAATTATAGCTATTCCTCTTGCAAGTGTTTATTTAACTTAATGCCTATAAATTAATAGTGTATTATTACAAAGGATATTCTACAGGGGTAGCTTTAGTTCTAGAAATAGCTTGTGCACTTTTATTCTACAGAAAGCAGCATTAGAAATTTAGCCCCACTGAGTATTTATTTCTTGCAAATACTGTCAAAATGCTGGGTAAATTTATTTCTGTATAATTACATCATATTTTATGTTGGGATTGAAATAGAAGAGTATAATCCATCAGTATGACCCTTTTGTACAGATAAATGAACCAACACAGTTACCTGAATAAATCACTTTAATTTTCAGCTCGGTTCTATGGAAATCAACTGTTCTTGCATACCTTTATTCTCCATTCATCACTGATTTTGTTTTTACCTGAGACACTATTCTTATGTTAGTCTTCCTTAGTTGAGTTATGTGGGGCTCTCCATGGGGAATGTTTTTCATATTATATTTGTTATCTCGAATCTGAGTTAAAATAAGGATTCCCATAAATACCATGTTTTTATTTTGAGTCTAAAGAATTTCATGAATTTAAAAACCTTCAGAGAACTGGGTGGTTATGGCATGTGAATGTACAGGATGATTCACTTTATTGACTAATTCTTCCAGTTGAATGAAGCTATATATGGTCCCCCACTGGAAGAAATAGGAAAGAAACAATAAATTTAATATTTTGTATATTTCTTATTTTTCAGAAAATAAATACCGCTGGAACCAGTAATGCAGATGTCCCCTTGGCTGATCCCGGAATGTACCAATTGGACATCACATTAAGAAGGGGTCAAAGTTTAGCTGCCCGAGATCGAGGAGGTAAGAACATAAGAGCAACATCACCTGAAACTCATTCTCTGTTTTTTTAAAAGATTTTATTCATTCATTCATTCATTCAAAACAGAGAGAGAGAGAGGCAGAGACAGAGGCAGAGGGAGAAGCAGGTTTCCTGCAAGGAGCCCGATGAGGGACTTGATTCAGGATCCAGGCCCTAGCTGAAGGCAGACACTCAACAGCTGAGCCACTCAGGCGTCCCAATTCTATGTGTTTTTGACAAATTTTGTTTTCCTTATAGTTGCTTAAGTAAATTTTTAAAAAAGACTTTAATATTATAATTTTCAACGTATGATTTGAAGCTTTATTTGACTCCTGTGACCATGGAGGAAGAGGTTATGATGCAAATTCAAAAAACTCTGAGCTGGTCCTGACCCAAACAGTATAGTTCCTACCAAATTGCAGACAAATTAGACTCTGCCATATATATTATTAGAGACATAATTGGCTAGTAGATGAGGCACATATTTGCAGCCATATCAGAATACCATTTGGCAGACCTGAAATTCTTGTTGCTGCATAGATTTGCAAAGTTGAATCTGCAAAACTTGCAGAATCCAGGACAAACATTTCACCAAAACTTTGGAGATTCCCACCAGTGATTTTCTGAGGCTTGGTTGGACCTGGCAGTGGTTTCATGGTAGGTAGGCCATGATGAAACAACAGACAAGGCAAATACTCTCTGGTTTCTGGATTCCAAATATCGAGGTAGTCTCCTGGTGAATTAGCCTGGGCAGCATTAGGGATTCCTTGAACCCACATTCGAGGCAGCACTGGGGGTGGACCCTATGTAGACTATCCTTTTCACAGTTCAAAATTTCAGCTATTTAGGATATGGAGACCTGAGGGCCCTGAGGACCCACAGTTCCAAAGGAAGCTAACCTTGAGTGTAACTGCTCCAACAAGGAAGGAGAGGAGTCCCTAAGCCTCTAATAGGTGTCAGATAACCTGAAGGGTACTCCTGACATCATGTAGTCTTGTTTTTCTCCTCCCACCTTTTTTGATATCCATACTTAGGGTGTGGAAGGAACCAAATTAGGACTACAGTTTATAATTCTATCTCCTGTCTCTACAAGAATAAAATAGAGAAAGTATTAGTATAATAGTGGGTTTTTAAAGACTAAAAACTATAAAACTAATAGATTTAATTTTTGATTAAAAATCATTAAATATCAGAACATTCTTATTGAATGAAGGTGTGATTGGGAATGTAGAATTTTAACATTTAATTTTCAGAATTAGCCATCTGGTTAAGTAGCTGAGGACAACTTTTTATTGAATTGAACTGCTTGTCTGAAAAGCAGTTACAATGAGATTGGAGAAAGAAAATAACCCTATTAATATAGTATTATTTTGTTGGATATATTTATATGACTTTTTTCAGTTTTCAGAGTACTCTTAACTATATTCTGTTGCATCACTTGATTTAAAACAGATTTGAATCAGCCATTAGAAGATCAAAATTTTAGTCCTAGATATGCTTTTACAACAATATTAAATCATATGTATGTAATTATCTAATACAAATTGTTTGTAATGATGAAATGCCCATAAATAGGAGAGGTGGTTAAGTAAAGCATGATATATCTACATGATGAAATATTATGCAGCTATAAAATAAAGAATAAAGAAAATCTTTAGGAATTGATATGAAAAGAGTTACAGAGGGATGCCTGAATGGCTCAGTTGGTTAAGCATCTGCCTCTTGATTTCAGCTCAGGTCCTGATCTCAGGGTCGTGGGATCCAGCCCTGTGTCAAGATCTTGCTCGGCAGAGAGTCTGCTTGAGATTCTCTCTCTCCCTCTCCCTCTGCCCCCTTACCCCTGCATGCAGTCTCTCTCAAGTAAATAAATAAATCTTAAAAAAAAAAATAAAAGAGTTACAGAATATATTATTAAGTGACAGGCAAAGTACAAAAGATTATTGACCATATAGAATGTAAGAAAGAAGGGAGTATAAGAAATTACACATTTTCTACTCATTTATTCAAAAACTATATCAGAAGTAAAATCCAGAAACTAATGAGATTGGTAACATACATAATATAGGTAAGAACAGGTGTCAAGAATGAGTAATGGGAAAGGGTAAAAAGAGTGGAGGAATTGATTTTTCTGATTAAAACTCGTATAGTTCTAACCCTTAATTATGGCAATATATCAGAACCAACTAACTAAGTAAACAAGTAAATATCAATCAGGATGTGGGAGGAACCCAAAATTAATTGTAACTACAACCATACCTTAGGGGGATGAGGGCTAAAACAACTACTCTAAAGTGATCATGTAAAACAGTATTTGGATTATACACCATAAAACCCAAGACAAAAAAAAAAAAAACATTGTACAGGATGTATTCTAGAGCACAACTATCAATTCTGGAACTCTGTAATGTGTATACTGGGACCAAACAAATAAGTAAATATATTGTAGATAGATAATGAGAGCCAGTTTTTTTTCCACTGTTGGAGAAAGAAGTTACAAAAATAGAACAAGGGAGAGATGCAATGAACCTTCTGGCTTTAGAGAGGCATCAGTATGAACTCATGCTTATTAATATAGATACAGATAGAAATTAAAATGGATAGAGACGTGTGTATGTGTGTGTGTGTATGTTTCTTTCATTTCTCCACTGACAAGGCCTAGAAACAGTTGTAACTGTGTAATGACAGAGTAGCAATCCACACATATTGGGCCCAGATTTTGGTTTCTAAGTACAGTTTTCCCAAGAAAAGTAAGCAGTGCTCCTGGAGAAATGGTTGATTGCAGATCTGGGGCAGGGGAAGTACAAGATGAACCTGGAGTATTTTATAGTCCCAGACAGCAAGGAAGTAATAAAAAGTTGATGGCAGGATGTCAAAACAACATAGAAGCCAACTTACAAGAGCTCCTAATAATCAAAACTTGGACAATTTTAGCAACAAAATAAATGATGGCAATAATGAATTCTAACCCATAGAATAATATAAATATGAATTCATGATGGTAAGTAAATAATTGAATAAATAACAAATGGGAGAGAAGGTACAGCTTTCCTTCTGGTAGAATTCCAATAAACTAATGTGGAAGAGAAATAAAAATAGAAAACCACCTTCTAACAAACAATATAGTAACATGTTGCAGGCAAAAATCAATAGATGCTAAAATTATATGTGCAAAATTATGATGAGAAATAAAATATTTGCATCATTTCAAAGTGTTTCCTAACAATATACATATGAATTATAAAGGAGGAAATAATAACTTTCCAGTGGAGAAAGTTGGACGACACCACCTTAACCAAGTAATGAGAGAGACAGATATCACGGATCTCCTGATATGAGGCACATCATTTCTCTGACAGTCTTGCCTAAAAATGCGTAAAGTCAATGGGATCATGAGAAAACATCAGACATACTCTGCCAATAGAGGATACTAGTTACCTGAACTGAGTAGCAGCTGCCCTGGGGGCGGGGGGCAGGTGGGGAGAGGGCACACAGTCTTGTCCCACCATTCCATATCTCCACAGTTGTCCTTCTGGATGGCTCTGGACACACACACCGTCTTTCCTATGGTTGCAAATTACTCTCTATGGCTGTCTCTACCAAAAACAGGAATTTCTTGAAGGTAGAACAAGAGGGCCATATTCTTTAAAAAAAATAGGGAAAAAAATACTTTGTGGAATTGAAGAATATCCCGGTGTGTTTAAAATACGAACTCCAATCCATCTTTACTATTTTACTTATTACTTAGCCTGGCATTTAGGAGGTTTTTATTGAGTAGATCTGAGAAGAGATATTTCAACAAAGGTAACAACCTGAGTTAAACATCGGATTGATGAAAATTTATCTTAGACCCACCTGTGAATGACAGGTGTGTTAAGCATATGACTGGATAGGTTGTCTTGGCTGACTTTACACTTGTGAATTTATATACATACAGGACAGTTAAATGGAGATGAATAGTTCAAAGTGAGAAAACAAGCGAGGAAACACTGCAGGCATGGGGGAGTATAGTTCTGAGGGCCTGAACTGAGATTGTGGATGGGGAAATGGAGAGGGAAAAGCACTTCAGGGGAACATATGGTACCATGGTGGTGAGGGAGCTCAAAAGAACTATTGAGATTGAAGGGTCATGGTACCTGGTGACCATGTGGAGTTTGGAGAAAGGTAAATGTCATCAAAAATATTTTTATAATTACTAGAACTAGCAGAAAATGTACTTTTATCACTTATTACATTGATGCCCTCACCTATTGCCCAGCAAACCCAAAATTTCTATGCCCCCTCTGTCCCATATCACCCTTGCCCGAAATAGGGGAATGGGAAAACACTTGTCCATCACCACCATCATTAGAATGTTATTTGAACTTTTCATCTCCAGAATCTTCCTTCATACATAGTTGGCATGGAGTTGGGCTCAGCAGGCAAAACTGACAGTCATCCTTCCATTTTTTTTAATCCTTTTTTATGCAAGCAGATAACTTCTTGCAATACCTCTTGCTAAGTTTCATTGTGTCTGCTTTTAGTAGCCTGATAAACTAGAAACACATGATCTTGAAGAGTCTAACACACATAATTTCAAAGCCAAGCTCAACATTTTATTAGCTATGTGATTTGGAGTGGTATGTACAGTCTCTCTGCTGCAATTGTAGAGTTCCAGAGTTAGCAAATAAAAATATAGGATGCCTCATTAAATTTGAATTTCAAATAAACAACACATTATTTTTTAGTATTAATACAACTCATCTAATCCACAGTATAATGAATACAGATAATAATATTATATTTATATAATGTGGTAAGTATTGCTACTATGGCAACATATGACAATTTATAAATTTGTCAGAGTAACATGCTGAACTCCTCAAACTTACACAATATTACATGTCAGTTATTTAATAAAAAATAATAGAAATTTGTCAAATAAATATATTTCATATAATAATTAAGACCTATTTTACTAAAATATTATGTATTATTTATTGGAAATTTCCATTTAACTGAGTTCCTTTTTTTTATCTGGAAGCCCTGTGAAAATCATGTCTAGTTACTATTAGAAAAACAACATTTATATCTTAATTGGATTGGGTTTTTCGGGACCATATTATAATCTATCACATTTGAATGTAGTGTCTTGACATGATTATTTACATAGTTAGAAAAGTAAAAGCAATCTGTAAACTTCTGTCTAGTGATAGCAATTATCTACAGTATGATTTCTTGTAATTTGTACCATGGAAGATATATTAATTTTCTGGGACTACTTTAACAAATTAGTGCAAACTTGTGGCTTTAAACAACAGAAATTTATTATCTCACAGCTCCAGAGTCCAAGAGTCAAACAATCAAGGGCAACACTCCCTCCAAAGGCTCTTAGGAAGAATTCTTTCCTGCCTCTACTTGATTCCAGACATTCCTTGGCTTGTGGCAGCATGACTCTGACCTCTGCATCCATCCTCACATGGCATTTCCCACCATATCTCCAAGTCTCAAATCTCTCCCCACTTTCTCTCATAAGGACAGTTGTTGGATACATTTAAGGCCCACCCTAAATCCAGTATAATCTCATCTCGGGATTCATACCTGAAGTACATCTACAAATGACCCTATTTCCAAATAAGGTCTAATTCACAGGCACAGTGTTAGGACTCAGACCTATCTTTGGGAAAACCCACGTCATTCCACTACAGAAAACAACTGCCTCTCTTCAACTAGGAACAAATTTAAATAATCAAAAAAGTGATCCGTGTTTTATGTCATCTAAAGAAGGTCTTAGAACAAAAGTAAACTGTGGCATATAACATTTGAATGAAGCATTAGATCATCTGCAGAAAAAAAATGATCCATTGAATTTATATACTGAGACTCTATCTATAACAAAGTTAGAAGCCCCTACACTGAGTAGAGTTAGAGAATTCTAGTCACTACTCTGAGAGTCTGATGTGTCACCCCAAAGGAAAGTTTCCAAGTGCTCTGAGAACAGTGTTTTCAGGTTGGAGTAAGAATTACAGAAACCTGGAGATGGGAAAGGATCTAGGTTTCCCCTGCAAGCTTCACTTTTCTCACAATTTAGCAAAAATTCACTGACTGAGACCTTTTATCAGTTAATCAGACAGCCAGATCTGAGAAAATGATTGGAAAGCACTTATCTTCCAAAACAAATAAAACTGAAACATATTTTGTATTCTAAGTATAAACAAGCCCTTTTCAAGTTGGAGGGCCTGCCAGCAATTTTGTCGTTAGATGTAATTTATGAGAATTTTTAGAGTTATTCTCTGAGTGTGAATTATGCATCAGGGACATGTTTGGTGTTTACATATATTTCCTCTAATCTTCACAGGGTTGGCTGTAAGGACAGCTGCCACCCCAAAGCATTCACTTACCTTTTGGTGTTCAGGGTCCTCTTTGGTTGTGACCCTTAGGAAATTCCTCTATGGTAGATTGGCCATACAGCCTCATTTGCCTGGAAGCCGTTGTTTTTTTTTTTTTAACTGTTAACTGGCATAATTGTCAATAGTGGTTCATTTCACTTTGAAAAGGGTCCCCATTTCAGAAACATAGTAAATATACTGATGCTTCCTAGAAAAAGTTCTAGTCCCATTAAAGCTGATCAGAAAATTAAGTGCTGTGAGTGTTCCTTTTCTCCCAGAAGGAGAATGCAGTTTGTATCATCAGAGGAAGATTCATCTCTGAACAGGTTTGAGGTACTTTTCTTGGCAGTTCCTTCTTTAGGTTTGCAGTCTTTAATGAGCTATTTTGATCAAGAAAAGGTCTGTCATGTTAAATTTTTGTACTAAGATTGTGAATTGGACATGTTTTTAGTCAATTGTGTGTGTGTGTGTGTTTTAAGATTGATTGATTGATTATTTATTTATTTATTTATTTATTCATGAGAGACACAAAGAGAGAGAGAGAGGCAGAGACACAGGCAGAGGGAGAAGCAGGCTCCATGCAGGGAGCCTGACGTGGGACTTTATCCCGGGAGTCTAGGATCATGCCCTAGGCTGAAGGCAGGTGCTAAACCGCTGAGCCACCAGGGCTTCCCGTCAATTGTGGGTTTTTTTGCATTTCTTACAAGTGGTAGAATCAGGTATAGCTTGTTTTACCCAATACAGACACAGTCATATATGTACATGTTAAATGTCATTCTTTTCACTGGTTTCCTACCATTGGGAAATTTTTAAAAATCACAGTGATTCAGAGTTTTAATAATAGCTACTTCATATAGTCTATGATCTGAAGTCAAACTTCATATATATATATATATGTATACACACATACATACACACATAAATGCACATATATAAATATATATTATACTATATAGCTATAAGCTTCTGCAAAATACATATATTCTATTCCGTTTTTCCTATCAGGTGCAAAAACCATCACTCATTGACATACAAAGATGTTCCCTTGCTGCATGTTAACAAAGATGTTCCCTTGCTGAATGTTAACATAACTAAAGCCAATCACTAAACGCTGAAAATGAACTTCTAGTTGAGATTTTGTAAGTGACTGCAAGACTGCACCATTGTCCTAGAAAGCTTTTTCTACTGGTCTTAACCGTCATTTATTCTGAACCAGAGCAAAGGGTTCAGTTCTTCTCCAGGCTGTCTGTAGCACTACATACATTAGGGTATTCCTTTCTTCAAAATTCCCAAGGTTGGCCAAGAGGTGACATTCTTTACCAAATGAAAATCTGAAACTCTTTAAGCCACACAGCAACTACTACACCAATCTCCTGAAGAGACTCTGAAGATGTTTCCATATATAAAATGCAGTCATATCACACCTTACTAAATAATATACTTTAAAAAGTGCTATATCTTATATTCTTATGGCTACCAATTTACTTTGCTTAATTATATTTAGATAGGAAGAAGGACCAACCTTTATTGAACCTTTGCAAATAACTGCATGCCACGAAAAGTAAAAGGACCCAGGAAAGGCAGTGTGTACAATACCTGATGTTCTCTGTAGTCTATCGACAAGGTCAATCAATATGCATCATGTTTCCTTCAGAATCTGCACATACTTTGCCAATGGTGGGTTTTTTGGAAATGTGATTTGATTATCTATAGATGAATTTGATTTAGAATAAGCATAACTTAATTCAGCATCTGTTAACAATAGATAGATGATTTTAAGCTTAAGTCATTTTAAAAATGAATCTCTGAGTTCCATTTATTAGACATTGTCCTCAATTCACCAGAGGTTAATTACCTTATATTCATGGTTTTCCATATTTAGACTTCTTACCAATTATGTTCCTTCTTGATACAAGCATAAAGGAAATTTTATGTGTCCCTGCATTTTTATGCCTTGTGCCCATAGAAATATTGTCAGGAATTTAGTTATATATTCCCTGAAATTGGATCATATGAAATATACAAAATTATCCTTTCCACAAATTTTGAAATGTCAAATTGACAGAGCACCCCACTTAAGAATGAGTTTATGTTTTTTGGTACAACCGTTTGGTATAGCCAAACCTTAACAAGGTTATAGGCCCATTGATTAGGATTATTTTAAAAGAGAGCATTTATTCTAATTAGCATTAATTTAATCTGCTAAACTTCCGGTTGAGAGGAGCAGACTAAAGGAGCTTTGTCATATGCTTATTATAAAAATAACCCAATAAAAAGAATACCAATATTTAAAGCACTCTACCAAGGTCCTATTTCTTCTGCTGTTGATCTTGGCAACCTGCCTAGTAATCTACTTTCACTAAATCATCTGTCTTTGGAGCAAAAGAGTTCTGGAAATCCCAGCTTTTAAGTCCCCTGGCACAGTTGATGAGATATTTATTTACTCGTGGTGGCAGTCTCAGCTTACGTTTAGAAACCTGCACCCATGAGCTTATTCTTAGCAGCCTCAACAGTCATTTCTACGAAGGTCTGGGACTTACTGTAGAATTTCTTCAGAAGACACAATGTCTAGTTTTTAGCTTACAGTATGGAGCTTGAGGCAAGCATGAGGGGAGAGCAGATGCCACCTGTTGATGGCATACTGAATGCTTCTGGTAAGTTTATTATAGAAACCAATCATAAGTATGGAGGACAGTAGAATCCCCTACTGGAAGTGATTACGTAAACAATTGGGAATAGCTAATTTAGATGATGATACCCTGAGAGGGAAAATGTATTCGGGACATTGAAGCCATTGACAAATCTCCAAAGCCTTATAATCAGTGCAGTACTGTGTATGCTAAAATCATCTCCAATTGATAAAAGTATTTTAAAGCTACAAATAAAATCTTACTAGAAGTAGATTTACTGGCATCCATTGTGTCATGTGCATGACTATGAACATGTTTTCCCTTACCCCAACAGGGCATATAAGAGCATAGTGTAAAATAATACTTTATCTATACAAGATTGGCCTTGGGTAAGTTAAGTTTTCTTTTCCTTTTGATTTGGAAACTTTTCCCTACTCCCCAAAAAACAATATCCCATGCCCAATACGACTGTGAGGTTCAAGTAAACGTCAGCCTCACAAGACTATCCAAGGCCCTGCTTGATACCTCTTCAGGAAGATACAGGGCAGGGATCACAACTCAACAGCAGGATAGCATCAGCTAGGTCTTGTTGCAGTCCACACAGCAACCCCCACAACCATCTGGGAGTTGTCTTCCTTGGCTCTGCAGGTAACACAGTGCAGAAGGAAGAAGACGGGGTCACACTGAGGGAGTGCGAGAACCTCTCTGGTATAAAGGCCTCATTTCTCACAGGACCCAGTATCTTTTATAACTACTTTATAGACATAACTTTTTACGTACAAGCCCAGTTAGAAGAATCATTACACTCAGGGAAGCCAAAAGATCTAGCTTCCTTTCACGTGTTTCTATTTCTCCCACACCAGATGAAATTTACCAACTAGGGGATCATTTTAACCATTTGCTGCTTAGCAACGGAGTTGACATATGATCTATTCAGTTTAACAGAGAAACAGAGAATAACTAAAGGTCACATTCTCAAGAAGAGGGATAAGATTTCCCCACAATGGGACAAGCACTGAGAAAATTAAGAAAATACAGGGTATTCCAGTTATGCCTAATTGTATCAGGCCACAGGAAGAGTTTCGAGGTGAGGTGATTCCAAGCCCTTTCGTGTTACCTAGGAGCTGTTTAGGAAGCGCCAGTCAATATAAAAACACTTTGTCAGTGGGCAGAGGGTTGGGGTGACTGGGTGACAGGCCCTGAGGGGGGCATTTGATGGGATGAGCACTGGGTGTTATGCCATATGTTGGCAAATCGAACTTCAATAAAAAAATATACAAAAAAAAAAAAAAAACCCCTGCTTTGTCAGTTTTATTAATCTGAATTTAGGACCTGACCCTGAAGAAGAACAAAATCAAAAGAAATTTTGGACAGGCACACAAGTACTCAGAAAAGTTGAGAAGTGGCTACAGTCTTGCCTTTGTTACTAACCAAAGTAACAGCATTTTATAGCAGCCATGACAAAGGTAAAACAACAAATTGTTTAGCTATTTTAAGTTGTCTAAACATGACAGCCCCTTACTATTCTTTCAGTTTGCTCATTTTTTTTTAAGAAATTGACCATGGTCATAAAATACTCAAAAACAAGGTAAAAGCCAACCCTTTCTGAGAGGATGTGTTCAGTTTGGGTGAGGCAAAACCTTTCATCTATGCAGAAAGCCAATAATTTTTTACTACCTTGTGTTGAGAACAGATTATAATCTGCGACCAATTTTCCATCTGAATTACCAGTCCTCTATTACACAAATTTATTTTTAAAATGATTGTATTTAAAACATTTTTTTCAAATGCTTTATTGAGGTATAATTAACATAGAGTAAAACTTAGAGTTTGAGAAGCTTGGACAAAAAAATAGAGTCATAACTAGCACCAAAACAGTAAATGTGTTGGAATATTTCTAAGGTCATGGAAATAGAGTATTTCCATCACCTCAGAGAGTTCCCTTATGATCTTTTGTGGTTCATTTTCTCCCTACACTTCTAGCAACAACTGATCTGGTATCTGTAAGAAACAATTTTAAATTTCCTTAATATGTATGGATCTTAAATATATACACAAATATGAATATAGATGATACATTTTAGAGATTAAATATAATTAATTTTGTAAAGCATAAGGCACTGTTTTTACTGCATTGATTCTATCCTTGTAATTTGAATGTTATTTACATTCCAAATATATTTACATGTTGACAAAGTATGTAAGTAAAGACTACTCAGTGACTCTGATGTAAACTCTGGACTTTAAGTGACAATGATGTGTCAGTGGAGATTTATTGATACGAATGTACCACTGTTAAAGAGGATGTTGATAGGGAAGGAGGCTATGCATGTGGGGGTACAAAGAGTACAAAGAACTCTCTGTACTTCCTAGTCAATTTTGCTGTGAAACTAAAACTTCTCTAAAACTCAAAATCTATTTGAAACAAACACTACTCTGTGGAGATCAAGTATCTTTGCTCTGTCTCCATTTTAGTTTTAAGTATATAAAACTATACAACTATGATTGATACTGAAAAGTTAACAGAACCCTAAAGTTGTATTCAAGGAAGAATCCAAGTGAAGTAGCATGCAGCTACTTCATGTCTGAAGTTGAAAACAACTATAGTTTAATCACTATTAATTTAATCTTCACAATGCAAATCAAAATCACAATGAGATGTCACCTTACACCTGTTGGAATGACTACTATCAAAAAGAAAAGAGGGGTGACTCGGTGGCTCAGTCCGTTAAGTGTCTGCCTTCAGCTCAGGTCATGATCCCAGCGTCCTGGGATTGAGCCTCACATCGGGATCCCTACTCCGTGGAGAGCCTGCTTCTCCCTCCCCCTGTGCTTGCTGCTCCCCCTACTTGTGTGCTTTTTCTCCTTCTCTGTCAAATAAATTTTAAAAATCTTTTTTTAAAAAGATACAAAATAAATGGTGACAAGGATGTAGAGAAAAAGGAACCCTTGCACACTGTTGGTGGGAATGTAAATGGGTGCAGTCACTGTAGAAAATCGTATGAAGGTTCCTCAAAAAACGAAAAACAGAAATACCATATGATCCAGTAATTCCACTACTGGATATTTACTTGAAGAAAAAAACCCACTAATTCAAAAAGATACATGCATCCCTCCCTTTGTTTATTGCAACATTATTTACAATAACCAAGATATGGAAGTAATGCAGAAGTTCATAGATAAATGAATAAAAATGCGATGAATAGATAGAGTAGATCATGGAATATACTTAGCCATTAAAAAAATGAGATCTTGTCATATGTGACAATATGAATGGACCTAGAAGATATTATGCTAAATCAGACAAAGACAAATACCATTTGATTTCACTTATATATGGAATCTAAAAAACAAAACAAAGAAACAGACGCTTAAATAGAGAGAACAAACTGGTGGTTGCCAGACGGGAGGTGTGTGGGAGAATGGGTGCTATAAATAAAGGAGATTAAAAGTACCAACTTCAGTTATGAAATAAACAAGCCATAGAGATGAAAAGTACAGCATAGGGTATTTAGTCGATAATATTGTAATAACGTTGTTTGGTGACAGATGGTGACTACACTTATGGTTGATGAGCACTGAGCAACAGAATCGTTGAATCAATATGATTGTACACTTGAAACCAATATAACACAGTATGTTCATTATACTTCGATAAATATATAAATAAATGTGATACAAGGAAACAAGGAGATGGAAATTCTGCAAATGGGATTGAGAGACATGGGAAAAGAATAATAAACCTAATTTATAAATTACCATGAGAACTGCGGAGAAGAAATAGTTGCTGAGTTAATGGAGGAGAATTTCTCAATTCTAATAAAGGGCATAAATCCATAGGCACCCAAAACATGACTTGTAGCAAGCTTGATAAATATCAGAAATCTAGATCCAGATACATTATAGTAAAACTCCAGAACACAAAGAAGAAAATATTTTAAGAGCAGATTAAGAGAAAAAATATCTATACATGAATGACAGTTTGCGGGTTTCACAACAACGACTCGGGTTAGAAAACATATTTATCAGTAATCTCCTTGAAGTGATAGAATAATCTATCAATCTGGGATTAGAAAATAATTGTCCACTTCAAGTCATCTACCTAGCAAATTAATCTTTCAAGACTGAAGGCAGAATAAGAGCTATTTTGAGATTAGTATCTGAGAGAATTTGCCACACAGAGCTTCACCAAAAGAACTTCTGAAAAATGACTTCAGAAAGAAGAATCTCAGAATGAAGATGTGAAATGTGGTAACAGTGAGCAAAGGAATTGGTAAACCTACAGTTAACATTAAATAAGCATTATTTGTATGAAGTAAAATCGTTATAATGTCAAATCTGTGTGATTTTTTAAAAGATGTATTTATTTATGTGAGAGAGAGAGCACACAGAGGGAGAGGGAGAATCAGGCTCCCTGCTGAGGAGCCCTACATGGGGCTCGATCCCAGGACCCCGGGATCATGACCTGAGCTGAAGGCAGATGCTTAACTGACAGAGCCACCCAGGCACCCCTAATTTGTGTGATTTTAAAATACTGGATAACAACTTATGAGTCAGGAGTGGAGGGTTTGGAAATATTCTACAACGGGATGTAATGAGCATTGGCTGTTATATAAGACTGATGAATCACTGAACTCTACCTCTGAAACTAATAATACACTCTATGTTAATTTAATTTAAATTTAAAAATGAAAAAAATATTCTACAGACTGTATTACTTAGCAGGGGATCAAGTATGAGCTTCAGAATTATTGATGTAAGGAGGCATGTTAACCTTGTCAAGAATAACTATTAAATGAATGGAAATAGAATGTAGATCTGGGGTGCCTGAGTGGCTCAGTTGGTTAGGTGTCTGCCTTTGACTCAGGTCATGATCAAGCCCCACATGGAGCCCATATAGGGCTCCCTGCTCAAGGGGAGTCTGCTTCTTTCTTTCCCTCTGTCCTTCTCCCCAGTTTGTGTCCTCTCTCTCTCAAAAAAAAAAAATAAAATATTAAAAAAAAAAAAAAAACAGAATGTAGACCTTAAAATTTTGCAGAGAGGTTAAATGAAAATTTTAAAATGCCAGGGCAGCCCCAGTGGCTCAGCCGTTTAGTGCCGCTTCAGCCCAGGGCATGATCCTGGAGACCCAGGATCAAGTCCCATGTTGGGCCCCCTGCATGGAGCCTGCTTCTCCCTCTGCCTGTGTCTCTGCCTCTCTCTGTGTGTCTCTCATGAATAAATAAATAAAATCTTAAAAAAAATGCCAAGAACAAAAAAAACCCATATTTTAAAAAATGAAGATAGTACTTGTTCTAATTCAGTTTAATTGCATACATATTTATATTCACAGTCTTAAATTTTAGTGATAATTTACCTGTTCTGTAAGACAAGTATACAAATTTTCTAGTTAGACATCCTATTATAAAAATAATTCTGATTTACATGAACTGTTATGTTAATATCTTGCTCTGATACAGGCAAAGAGAATACATTTAGCTGTCTTTTTAGCCAAATTTAACAAACAATTTAAGTCATTCAGGTATTTTTGGTGATCAAGAAAATTAAGAGTTCTCAGTTAAGTCCATGTAAAGAACTTTTTTATAACTGCTTAATATTTATTTACCAATTAATACTATCTTTAACTCTTGTTTAAAATCTTAAGAGATGAAAAGTTTTCTTAAGGCTGTGCCATTAGCATATTTTTTTGTTCTTTACCTTGTCTTGTAACCAAGACACCCATGTACTAAAACTCTACTGTTCCCTTTGAGCACTTTTTTTTCTTCCATTTATGTGCAGGGGAGGTTTTGAGAGTCCTTATTCTAAATTTATGTGCATCTGTTAATCTCAAAACCAATCAAAATATGAGCTCTATTAAATTTGAGATACTAACAATACAATCTTGTTGATTTCCTTCTGGAGGCAGGCAAAAGTACCTTGTCAAAAAAAATATATGTATTTAACATTGTTTAGGGCATAGCTCTTTTGCCCTTGGGATACAGTTATCTTGCTCAATTGTTTGTTCTTTTTTTTAAAAAAAAATTAGAACTATTTCTGGGGAGCCTGAGTGTCTCAGTTGGTTGAGTTGCTGACTCTTGGTTTCAACTCAGGTCAATCCTGGGATTGAGTCCTGCTTCAGGCTCCATGCTCAGTGGGAAGACTGCTTCAGATTCTCGTTACCTCCCCTTCTGCTCATTCATGCTCTCTTTCTCTCTAAAATAAATAAAACCTTTAAACTAAAAATAATAAAAAATAAAGTAAAATTAAAACTATTTCCTTAGTTCACTCTCTGCAAGGAAAGTACTTGTGAAATTAGCAATCAGATTCTCTCTTCTCCTTTCATTTTTTAAGTAGATTTATTCATTTAACTACATGTCCTTTTTTTTTTTTTTTAAATATTATTTTTTTTAATATATTTTTTTATTTATTTATGATAAATAAGAGAGAGAGAGAGAGAGAGAGAGGCAGAGACACAGGCAGAGGGAGAAGCAGGCTCCATGCACTGGGAGCCCGACATGGGATTCGATCCCGGGTCTCCGGGATTGCGCCCCGGGCCAAAGGCAGGCGCCAAACCGCTGCGCCACCCAGGGATCCCACTACATGTCCTTTTAATGTGCACTATCAACCTTAATTTTTAGAGATAGTCTTAAAAAATGAGTGTGGAGCAGTGATTCTCAAAGTTTGGTCCCCTGAAGAGCAGCATCAGTATCACTTTGGAGCTTGCAGATCCTTGGGCCCCTGCCTCAGACACCTACTGAATCATGAACTCTGGGTATGCAGCCCATTACTGTGTGCTTTAAGAAAACTTGGTGATTCTGATGCATGCTAAAGTTTTAGAACCATTCATATAACTGGCCTAAGAATCTTACTGGCCACACACACACAATCACTTATAATCACACATGGAAAATCACCCCACCAATTGCAAATGTTAAAAAGCAACATCAACCAAGTAAATTTGAAGATCTAACTGGCTTTATTCAACAATTCATGAATCAGGCACCATCCTATCTAGCAAGTAGAGAGCTGTTCTGAGGAGTTGTACAAAATAGAAGATTTGTATAGGAAGGAGGGTGGGGCAAGAAGGCATTAGTAAAGGAAAAGATTATTTCAGCCAGGACCTCTTTTTTGGGGGAAAGGGAACAGCTGGGTTTCTCTCATACAGAGGGCTACACAAGTGATGAGCAGGGATTATAAGGGAAAGGTGGAGAACTGAGTGGGAAAAATTAGAGAGGGAGACAAACCATGAGAGACTCCTAACTCTGGGGAACAAAGGGTTGTGGAAGGGGAGGTGGGTGGGACAATGAGGTAGCTGGGTACCAGGCACTGAGGAGGGCAGTTGACGGGCTGAGCATTGGGTGTTAAACTATATGTTGGCAAATTGAATTAAATTTAAAAAAAAAAGAATAGTCTACATAAAAAAAAAAATCAAGTGCTAAGCAGGAAATTTCAGAGAAGAGGAAGAAAGAGAAGAAAAAAATTCCATATGTTCCCATACCTCTTCACCTTCCCCCTGAATGACAGCCCTCCACCACGGCCTCCTTATAGTCTCTCCTCTGCTGTCCTGCCTGCTGCTCCCTTGTGGTGTATTCAATAAATTTCTATCTCCTTTGTTCTGCCAAAGGTGAATTCTCTCACCATCCTCACTGCTGGCCCCACCAGATCTGGTCTCCCCACGTGGGTCCTCCAAGAACTGTGGAAAGAAAATATTTCAATTTCGTTATATCAGAAATACCTCATAATTTTTTTTGTAATTAAAAAGTCTCCCTCTAGGCCATATCAAAGATTCACTCCTAAGAACATTTTATTGACAAGTTTTTAGCATCTATGTTTATTTTATTTTTTTAAGATTTTATTTATTCATGAGAGACACAGAGAGGGGCAGAGACATAGGCAGAGGGAGAAGCAGGCTCCCTGCAGAGCCTGATGTGGGACTCGATCCCAGGACCCCAGGAACACAACCTGAGGGGAAGGCAGATGCTAAACCACTGAGCCACCCAGACATTCCTATCTTTATTTTTTTCTAAGAGTAAACCCAAGGTTTCTAGACCAAAGATCAGACATCATTCCTTATAGCATCAGTTTCCCATGCTTCCCTCTCCACCTTCAGGGAGATGCCATGAATCCAAATGTCAGCTGCGTATCCAAGGACTCTGTACTGTGGAGAAGACCCAAAATTATGCAATTGGGGAATTTTATAAGCACAAGTGCACAGCAGCCCCTCCTCTCTGCTTAAGAGAGGAAAAGAGCATATCTTTCTGAAGTGAACAAATCCTCTCTTGAGAAAAGGGAAGACTCCCAGATCTTTACAACTGTTTGAAATGTAAACTCATGGCTCTAAGCCTATCAAGCAAGTCCTACTGAGTGAAAGGAAAGTGGCTCTGGAGAAAAGGGGAAATATTATCTTTATAGTTTCTACTGTATTTCATCATTTATCATTATTATGCTCCTTTTATTCATCTCATCTTTCTGTTAAGTGTGGATATTGCCCATTGTGAGTATGTGTAGACACTTTGCTATCATGCTATCATGGTCTAAAGTGAAATGAATGAATGACCAATTTGTCACTCACAACCATCTTTCAAATGTAGGCTGACGAGTGGTCTTAAATTTTAAAGGATTACGGTTTTGTAACAAATACACCGAGAGACATTGAAGACAAAATTGTGTATTTAAGCATTTCCAAATTTTCTAGTGTTTTGAGAACATATTACCTATTGAAAGAAGTTATCAGAGAATAATTCCTAGTTAAATTTAGAAAATAATGAAGAAAGCTTTCTTCTTTATTAAAGAAAATTTGAGTATATATTGTAAGAATAAGTTACTTTTCCAAAAAGTACATTGAAGTTTAAAAGTTCTCAAACTTTAGTCAGTTGTGTTAAATAATGTCTTATTAGCAGTCTGTCATAGAAAAAAAGACCATGTTTTTTAGGTTAGGTTATGCAGAAACAGACCCTGAGACATGGATTTGAGCTTCTTTAAGGGATAATCCCATTAGGCAGTGGTGGGGGATGAGAATAACACAGGAAGCCAAGGAGGTCAGTTCAGGGTTAGTAACAAATCAGTACCTCTGGGACCTCTGAGACCTGGTGTAGAATGTCCCTAGCAAGTCCTGATGAGGAACCAAGAAGATGGACTCTTTATTTAACAGTTCCCATTTGCCATCGGCTGAGACCTATTCCCGAAGGTGTATCGTCATGGCCTGGGCCATGTGTGCTCTAACGCACACTCCTATGACTGTAGAAAGTCACAGGTGCTTGAGGAAGAAATGGAGCTAGAAAGTCCTTGGTGTTTAGGAAAGTTGAGAACGCAGACCAGATGTGGCTGGACAATGGCAGCCCCTGCCCCAGCATACACTGGGCATCAGAAGGACCAGAAGTGGATTGCTGAAAAGCTAAGCCTCATATGTAAAATGGGGTAACAAGAGCATCTGCTCCTAGTTTTGATCTAAAGGTTAAATAGGATTCTACACAAAATGTTTTAGAGGAAGACACAAGGTAAGCCCTCTGATCATCTACAAGGTATAACTCCGAAATTTTGGGGGTTTGGGTTCCACTGCAGTAAAGTGAAAATTGCAATAGAGTCAAAGGGATTTTTTGGTTTCTCAGTGCATATAAAAGTTGTGTTTCTTGTCACACTGCAGTCTACTAATTGTGCAATAGCTTTATGTCTAAACAGACAATGTACACACCTTAATTTGAAAATAGTTTATTGCTAAATAATGCTGACCATCATCTGAGCTTTCAACTAGTTGTAATCTTTTTGCTAGTGGGGGCTCTTGGCTCCGTGTTGATGGCTGCTGACTGATCAGGGTGGTGGTTGCTAAGGATTGGGATAGTTGTGGTAATTTTTTTTTTTATTTTAAATTTATTTATTCATGAGAGACACAGAGAGAGAGAGAGAGAGGCAGAGACACAGCCAGAGGGAGAAGCAGGGTCCCTGAAGAAGCAGGGAGCTTGATGCAGGACCTGATCCCGGGTCTCCAGGATCACACTCTGGGCCGAAGGTGGAGCTAAACCACTGAGCCACCCGGGCTGCCTACTTGTGGTAATTTCTTGTGGAAGTTTGCCATGTCGATCGACATTTCCTTTCACAAACAATTCCTCTGCACCACATGATGCTATTTGGTAGCATTTTATTCACAATGGAGCTTCTTTCAAAATTGTGGAGTCAGTTCTCTCAAACTCTGAAGCTGCTTCATCAACCAATAACTTATGTCGTATTCTAAATCTCTTGTTGTTATTTCAATAGCCTTCACAGCATTTTCATCAGGAGCAGATTCCATCTCAAGAAACCACTGTCATTGTTTATCCATAAGAAACAACTCGCCGTCTATTAGTTTTATCATGAGGTTGCAACGGTTTGGTCACATCTTCAGGCTCTGCTTTTTTTTTTTTTTTTTTAAGATTTTTAGCTTCTTTTTTTTTTTTTTTTAAGATTTTATTATTAATTCATGAGAGACACAGGCAGAGGGAGAAGCTCCCTGTGAGGAGCCTGATACAGGATTTGATCCAGGATCCCAGGATCACGCCCTGAGCCAAAAGGCAGACACTCAACTACTGAGCCACCCAGGCATTCCCCCAGGCTTCACTTCTAAATCTTCTTCTCTTGCTGTTTACCACATCTACAGTTACTTCCTCCATTGAAGTCTTGAACACTTGAAAGTCATCCAGGAGTATTGAAGTCAATTTCTCTCAACTCCTATTCATGTTGAGCTTTTAGCTCCTTCCCATGAATCACAGATGATTTTAATAGCATTTAGAATGATGAATCCTTTCCAGAAGGTTTTCAATTTACTTTGCCCAGATCCATGAAAGGATTCACTATATATGGCACCTATAGCCTTACGAAACATATTTCTTAAATAATAAGGCCTGAAAGTCGAAATGACAGCTTGATCCACAGGTTACAAAATGGACATTGTGTTGGCAGTCATGAAAAAAAATTAATCTTGTATCTCTCTCTCCATCAGAGTTTTTAAGTGACAAGGCACTTGTCAGTGACAAGGTGCCTTGTCAATGAGCATTAATAGTTTGAAAGGAATATTATTTTCTGAGCAGTAGGTCTGAATAGTAAAAATATTCATTTATGTTATATAAACATATATGCTATCATCCAGGTTTTATTGTTATACTTATAGAGCACAAGCAGAGTAGATTTAGCTTAATTCTTTTTTTTTGTTTTTTTATTTTATTTTTTTATTTTTTATTTTTATTTTTTTATTTATGATAGTCACACAGAGAGAGAGAAGGAGAGAGAGAGACAGAGACATAGGCAGAGGGAGAAGCAGGCTCCATGCACGGGGAGCCTGACGTGGGATTCGATCCCAGGTCTCCAGGATCGCACCCTAGGCCAAAGGCAGGCGCTAAACCACTGCGCCACCCAGGGATCCCCAGATTTACCTTAATTCTTAAGAGAATTAAGAACTGGCCCCTAATAAGAGCCAGCCTGTCCTTTGACACTTTTTTAAAAAGTTTATTTAAGTAATCTCTTTACCCAACATGGGGTACAAACTCCTAACTTTGAGATCAAAAGTCACATGCTCTTCTGACTGAGCCAACCAGGCTATTCCTTTTTTTTTTTTTTTTTTTTAATCATTCGTGTGTTTGCTGGAGCAGCACTTTTAACTTCCAAGAACTTTTCCTTTGCAGTATAACTTGGCTGACTGGGACAAGAGCCTAGCTTTGGGCCTGTGTCGCCTTTAAACTTAGCTTCTTCACTAAGCTTAATCATTTCTAGCTTTTGATGTAAAATAAAAGACGTGTGGCTTTCCTTCCATTTGAACACTTAGAGCTCATTGTAGAGTTATTAATTGGCCTAATTTCAATATTGTTGTCTAAGATAAAGAAGAGGGAGGGAAATAAGGGAATGGCCAGTCAGTGGAATAATCAGCACACACAATATTTATCACTTAAAATCACTATGTTAGGGACGGCTGGGTGGCTCAGTGGTTGAGCGTCTGCCTTCAGCTCAGGGTATGATCCTAGAGTCCTGAGATCGAGTCCCACACTGGGATCCTGGCAGGGAGCCTGCTTCTCCCTCTGCCTGTGTCTCTGCCTCTCTCTCTCTCTCTTTCTCTCTCTCTCTCTCTCTGTCTCTCATGAATATATAAATAAATAAATCTTTAAAAAAAATCACTATGCTTTTTAGGCATTAGTTCATGGTGCCCCAAATCAAATACAATAATAAATTCAAAGATCACTGGTCACAGATCACCATAACTGTAAATATAATAATAATGAAAACTTTTGAAACATTGTGAAAACTACCAGGTGTGACATAGAAACACGAAATGAGCCTGTGTTGTTAGAAAAATGGCCCCAATAAACTTGCTGAAGACAAGGTTGCCAGACCTTCAATTTGTAAAAAATACACTATCTACAAAGTGCAATAAAATATGTCTGTATTTCCATCATCAACATTATTATTAGCAAGATATTAACTGAAGTGTTATTGGTTAAGTTAGTGAATATTTCTGAATGAGAGCTACAAGGACTTTCCTCCCCCATTATTTTACGTAGTATTATATATTCTAATTGGTCTGGAATTCAGCTTTAGAGTTTTGTTTTTTAAGGATTTCTCTTTTATTCAACTTAGGTTGTTGACAGTCTGCTCACCGTATGTCTTTGTACTATTTATTTCAGTGCCAACAGCCACTCTGCCTCACTGGGAAAAAAGAACAGGGTTCTTGCTAAGCTATGCATTGGAAAAGGCAATTGCTTTTATGATGCTGAGGATATTTCTCATACTTTTTTTCTAACTTTTAAAAGCACAGAGTTTGTATTTTCTTCTTAAATCCTCATATTTCCTTAATCATGTTGGAATTGAACTTGGAGATGATCATTAAAATGTAATTCTGGAAAAGAATCATTATCAGTTTTCAAGATGGCAAGAAAAATGAAGCTAGCGAAAGCAATTCATACTACAGAGTATTTAAAATTATTTGAAATTTATTTTTGCTGATTTCAGTTTCACTATCCTGATTCAATAACCTTGAGAAACAAAAATGTTCCTTACTGTTATGAATAATAGATGTCACAGAGGAAGTTGATAGGTTTGTCTTTTAACTCCATCACATGTGCCAAAAAAATCAGTAAAAGGACAACACGTCTCAAATGGATAATTATTACTCTTGAAATATATTGATGTAGAGTATCATTAATGGAAAAAGCTGAACAGGTTAACATGTTAGTTTTTCACAAGAAAATTGGAATTGTTCTTAAAATTTTGTTAGCAAAATAAAATTTAGGTTTACCGTTTAATAGCCTATGTAATATCACTGCATAGATTTCAAGCTTTAGGTTGAAATCATTGATATTTTTATGAGGCTTATTTCTTCCTATGCTTTGATGTATAATTAGGTATCATGCTTTTGGGTGGATGGCAGGATCTGATTTATGCCTTGTGAAGACAAAGCATTGCACACAGTGCTTTAAAAAAGTCCAGCATAATTGGCATGAAGAGTAATAGGGGAAGTCTCTGAGGAAAGCAACTTCATGTCAAAGAGGGCCTCAGGTTGGTAAAATTCTGTAATTTATTTGTGCCTTGGGCCTCTACCTGAAGAGCCTGTAATGAGGTCTGGAAAATAGGATGTAAGAAACTGATCCAGTCCAAAATTTGATTTAAGACATGTGGTGGGGATCCCTGGGTGGCTCAGTGGTTTAGCCCCTGCCTTTGGCCCAGGTCATGGTCCTGGAGTCCCAGGATCCAGTCTTGCCTCAGGCTCCCTGCATGGAGCCTGCTTTTGCCTCTGCCTGTTCCTCTGCCCCACCCCCCTTTCTCTGTCTCTCATGAATAAATAAATAAAATCTTTAAAAAAAAATGTGGGGGATCCCTGGGTGGTGCAGTGGTTTGGCGCCTGCCTTTGGCCCAGGGCGCGATCCTGGAGACCCAGGATGGAATCCCACGTCGGGCTCCCGGTGCATGGAGCCTGCTTCTCCCTCTGCCTATGTCTCTGCCCCTCTCTCTCTCTCTGTGACTATCATAAAAAAAAAAAAAATGTGGTTAAGCAGAATTAAACTGTCCCCTAATGATCCATATCCTTGTCTTAATTCTCTCCCCTGTTAGTATGGGTGGAATCTGTGAGTATGATGGGAATTACTCCTGTGATTATGGTCTATTATGTTATAGGGCAAAAGTGAAGGGATTTTTGCAAATTTAGTAAATGTTTCCAAGCAATTGACTAAGTTAATCAAAGGAATATATGATCTTGGGGATCCCTGGGTGGCTCAGTGGTTTAGCGCCTGCCTTTGGCCCAGGGCATGATCCTGGAGTACCAGGATCGAGTCCCACGTCGGGCTCCCGGCATGGAGCCTGCTTCTTCCCCTGCCTGTGTCTCTGCCTCTCTCTCTCTCTCTCTCTCTCTATCTATCTCTCTCTGTCTATTATGAATAAATAAATATAATATTTTTAAAAATTTTTTAAAAAGGAATATATGATCTTTGGTGAGCCTGACCTAATCAGGTGAGCTGGAGCCCCCCCCCCTCCGCCCCCCTGAGATAATGAGGTCCTTTGGCTGACCTTGAAGAAACACACAGCCATCCTGTAAACTAACAATGGAGAGAAATGACCTCTAAGAGCCAAGGGTTTTGGTTTTATAGATGCAAGGAAGTGAATTCTACCAACAATCTAAGATTCCAAGGTCCAGATGAGAGCTCAGCCCAGCTGACACTTTGATTGCAGCCTTCTCAGACCCTGAGCAGAGTTTCCAGTTAAGCCAAGCCTGACCTACAAAAACCTTGAGACAACAAATGTGTGTTATTTAAGTCACCGTGTTCCTGGTAATTTGTTACACTGTAATAGAAAACTAATACCTGGTTATGTTAGAAAGAGACAAAAGGGATCTTTCTTTCCATCCAAATTGTCCAGCCTGTTTCAGCTCTCCTGGAAAATACTACTAAAAAAAAACAAACAAACAAACAAAAAAAAACAAAAAAAAAAACCACTCTTTGAGCCATGGACTTGATCAAATCTTAAATGGTTTCCCTTAATGAGGTTAGAAGGTAGAGAACTAAATTAAATGAGCATTTGAAATTACTAGATGCCCAGTTGTTTACAAAAACCTACTTCCAAAAATCATTTTTACAATACTCAATGCACAAAATTGCTAAAGAAGCACCTTCACTTTACTAAAACATTAGCATTTGGAAAATATATTCGTTAATTCTTGAGATAGCAGTCATTTGAATACAATAGAAATCAAGTGTCACATTTCTAAGAGGAAATGAAGAGGTTAGAGAAGATTGAAATGACTCAGAAGATTTTTGCTATTCTGTGAAGGCTTCTAAATCAGCCCCCAAAGAAGCAGAAGACCTCAATATCTGTTAAAATTAAGGTATTTTTATCAGCTATATCTTGGGGCATCTGGGTGCCTCAGTTGTTGAGCATCTGCCTTCAGCTCAGGATGTGATCCCAGGGTCCTGGGATGGAGTCCTGGATCAGGCTCCCTGCAAGGAGCCTGACTCTCCCTCTGCCTATGTCTCTGTCTCTCTCCATGTCTCTCATGCATAAATAATAAATAAAATCTTTTAAAAATAAAATAAGTAAAAGCTATATCTCTACCTCAAGAATAAACATTAATACAAACCTTCCATGCTTTTAGTATCCATGAAAAGCACATCTGCCTTAGCTTGGAAGAATCTACTTTAATAAATTTATAGTGAAACCACTTTAAAGAAAATAAATAAATAGAAATATAAAAATAAACCCATAGTACTAGCCTAGGAGGACAATACTGCTGGAATTCAAATGAATCCTTTGGCTTCTGCAGAGCCTTAGTCACAATGTCATACAGTGTCTGTATCAAATAGGATCAATGTCTCTGACAGTAGCAAAGAGAAAATCAAGTTATTTGGATTTTATAGTTTTTACTTACTTTAATAATGAGAATGTAATTAAATGGGAAAGGCTTAAGCAAAGGGAGTAAGCCCATAAAACTCCCTGTTTAAAACCACACTCAGCATTGCCAGGCGATCTTACATTTAACAGTGAAAGCTTTTAGGCTTTTATGGAGTCATGCATTTGACTTCTCAAAAATACTGCACTATATCCTAAACACAAATAAGGGAGTATAGCTATTATTTTCTGTGTATTCACATTCAGTTATTTGTGCAAGTTAAGCAGATGGCCCTGGTAACTGACCCAAGAAAGTCCCAAAGTATACCCTGAATTACTCCATCATTAAAAGCCTTTTGTGCTTTTTTTTTCCCCCTGAAATATTATTCCCCCTTCCAACCTAAGGCCAGTTCTATTTTCAATTTTTACTCCTTTTTGAAACCCTATAAATAAGGCCTTTTGCCTAATTGATCTTCAACAAAAGTCAGAAGAACTCCTTAGAATACCAGAGGTATGAAAAGGAGCACAGAAAAGCACAAAGTGCGCAGGAGTTACGAATTCACATCCATGAGCATTTACTGAGCAGCTAACCAGAGCAACACCTAGACATTGCCAATTCTAGGAATCCACTGAGCTCCACAACGTGGCAGGCCAGCAAGATACAGATGATGGTGGTGCTAATGATAAGTACAACTATCAATTAGAGAATATATAGTATAAAATAATAAAAAAATATAGTATAAAATTATTTTGAGGATTTGGTGAGTTGGAGACATATAAAGTGACAAGGACAATGCCTGGAACATAGAAAGCATACAACATGTGTTAGCTTTTTAAATAAAAATAACAATCACAAATGGGCCTAAGCACAGTGCTTTGAGGTGTGAACTACTAGTTCCTTAGGGAAGAAAAAACAAAAACTCTGTATTATATTCTTAGTAAAGCAGATCATGATCAAAGGACTGAAGTTTAGCCAAGGTGCCCATAAGTCAAACCGAAGTGGATACTTTGATACAAAACATGGAAAACAGAGAAATATTGTACACCATGTTATACATCTTGAAACTTACACAATTGGGGCGCCTGGGTGGCTCAGTCCATTAAGCATCTGCCTTCAGCTCAGGTCGTGATCCCAGGGTCCTGGGATCTAGCCCCACGTCAGGCTCCCTGCTTAGTGGAGAGCCAGCGTCTCCTTCTCCCTCTCCCTCTGTGTGCGCTCTCTCTCTCTCTCTCAAATCAAGTAATCAATCTTAAAAAAAAAAACTAAAAAACTAAAAACAAAAACCCTTATACAATTATATCTCAGTAAAACTGGGGGGAAAAAAAAGAATAGCTGTCTTGGACCAAAGGTCAGAAACCACACATTGAGAATGGCAAAATTGTTATACTGGCTTAGAGTTACTTCTTGCTGTATGGTTGTGCAAGAGGAGAGTGAATTTCTCTCTAATTTAATCCACTATATTTTTCTGATTGCTTTGTTATGGCATCTTAGACAGCCTAGGAGCGAATGCACTGATACTCTTTTTAATATAAAGAAATCTTGGGCAGCCCTGGTGGCTCTGTGGTTTGGTGCCACCTTCAGCCCAGGGCCTGATCCTGGAGACCTGGGATCGAGTCCCGCTTCGGGCTCCCTGCATGGAGCCTGCTTCTCTCTGCCTGTGTCTCTGCCTCTCTCTCTCTCTCTCTCTCTCTCTCATGAATAAATAAATAAATAAAATCTTATATATATAAAGAAATCTTTAAAAAAAGGAATTTTTATTATGTTCAAATAAGTTTCCTTCTGGCCTTTTAATAAATTTCTCTGGCTCTACCATTAATATATTTTTCAAGGTAGACTCATTAGTTTTCCATTATTTTTTAACTAACGTCCAAAATTTTAGCAGCTTAAAATAATACCCACTTATTTATTATTATTATTTAAAGATTTTATTTATTTATTCACAAGAGACACAGAGAGAGAGAGGTAGAGACACAGGCAAAGGGAGAAGCAGGTTCCATGCAGGGAGCCCGATGTGGGACTCAATCCCGGGTCTCCAGGATCATACCCTGGGCCAAAGGCAGGCGCTAAACCGCTGTGCCACCCAGGGATTCCCCCAAGTAATACCCATTTAATAGTTTACAGGGGGAGCCTCGGTGGTTCAGTGGTTCACCCAGTGGTCTGCTTTGGCTCAGGGCATGATCCCAGGATCCTGGGATCGAGCCCCCCATCGGGCTCCCCACAGGGAGCCTGCTTCTCCCTCTGCCTGTGTCTCTGCCTCTCTCTATGTCTCTCATGAAAAAAAATACAGGTTCTGTAGGTCAGCAATCTGGTCTTGGCATGGCTGAGTTCTCTGCTCAGAGTCACAAGGTCAAAATCAAGGTGTCAGCTAGGCTGAACTCTTATCTGGAGCTCAGGGTCCACTTCCAAGTTTATTCTTGGTATTGGCAGGATTCATTTCTTTGTGGATATAGGACCAAAGCCCCTGCTTTCTTGCTGTCTTTCAGCAAGGGGTTTCTTTCACCTCCTAGAAGGCTAGTTTCAGGATGTTTTCTTGTGGCCCCCTCTATCTTCAATCCAGCAATAGCATGTCAAATACACCTCATGCTTTGAATGTGATTTTCTTCTACCAAGTAGAGAAAATCTTATGCTTTTAAAGGAAATTAGATTAGATTAGGCCCACCCTGAAACCTCCCTTTTGATGAACTTAAAGTCAACTGATTAGTAACCTTAATTACATCTGCAAATCCCTTTTGTCTTATAAGCAGCATAATCACAGATATGACATCTCATCAACTTCACAGTCCAGGGATTGAAATGAGAAATCTTGGGGGTATATTTCAGAATGTTACCTACTCCAGCAGGGAGGAGATTTATCACCTGCTTCCAGTAATGATTCTCTCATTATGTGCTGAGCAGACCATTAATATTGAATGAATTCTCACGGTCTTAAATATGATAGTCTAGTGATGGATGTTGGTTGTCAAATCTATTTTTTTATTATACTAATATCAAGATAATATTGACATCAACAGGAGTCATAAAAGGTTCTGAATATACTTTATATTCAGTTATATTATATATAGTTTAGAAATCTAAAGTTTGAAGAACATAGTGTAGACATAAAGTTGAAAAGTATAAAAATTCACATTTTTTGTCCATGCATTAGTAACCTTTAGGTTGTCTTTGTCAAAATATTTCAGACCAGCTAGTTTTAAATTTAAAAATTACTTTGAGTAATTTAAGAAGACAATGTACTTGCCCTTTTATAAGTGGCCCTTTGAGTACATCCTATTTTTCAGGTGTTGGTGTATTCTCTAATCGAAGACTGATCTTTTGACATCAGACAAGCAATCTTAAACGATTTTAGTCTATTCATTAAATAGTCATTTATTCATTATTCAATTATTCTATTTATTGCTCTTCTATTTTAACTCACCTAAAGAGAAACCCCAAGTCCTTACCAAGGGTCTATAGGGTCCTACACAATCTTTTGTTTCAACAAGCTCTGATTTTATCTCCTCCCACTCACTTTGTAGGTCACTCACTCCATCGACACTAGAATTCTTCAGAACCTCTCTGCACCTGCTGCTTCCTTTGCCCGAAATGCTGCCTCATTGCTTCGGGCCCCTTTTCAGATATTTCTCTATGGGACAGGTTTTCTGTCTGCACCCTATCTAAAATGGTAGACCCCTCTGATCACCATCCCTTTACCCGTGGCTTTATATTGTTTTTCAGGCCCTATCACCACATGACATATTAACCACCACCTTATTAGTTTACCTCCACTAGAATGAAAGCTCCTTGGGAGTAGGGACTTGGTTTTATGCTCTGCTGAATCCCCAATGTCTAGCACACAATAGACACCCAGGAAATATTGTTGAATGCATGAATGTATTTCAGAAAAGGCAAAGCATACCAGCTAGAGAATTCATTCATGCAAACTAGCACAAATCTTTTATTAAGAAAACACCCTGCCTTCCTTTAAAAAGTAACAGAATATTAATGGAAATGGAAAAAATGGCAAGTTTGGCAGAAAGACTGAAGGTAAAGAAGAGTGGTTCATGGGGTAATGTAGTGCTTAGGTCGGTTCTATAGTTTTTGTGAAACTTGCCAATGGAGGCCATGGGCTTTTCCACATCCTGACAGAGAGTTGAAGGGAAGATAGTGTTGAAGAGAGGAACAAGGATTTTTTTTTTTTTAGGATTTTATTTATTTATTCATGAGAGACACAGAGATACAGAGAGAGGCAGAGACACAGAGACACAGGCAGAGGAAGCAGGCTTCATGCAGGGAGCCCGACATGGGACTCAATCCTGGGTCTCCAGGATCAGGCCCTGGGCTGAAGGCGGCGCTAAACCACTGAGCCACCCGGGCTGCCCAGGAGCAAGGATTCAAACACCTACTACTGTCGTATATCTGCCATCTTTGCTTCTGTTGGTGACCACATGCTTTAGCAGGATAATTGCAAGTTTTGAGGTAACTTGCCACACTGAACACTTACTGTTTTTAGCAAAAGGGGCGAAGGTTTTTTTCATTGTTCCTCAAGTATTTTAGTTATGTTGTAGGTGTTAACATTTTGCTTTGCTTATCTTTTTTACTTGCTTATAAAACTTATATAATCATTGACCATATCAAGTGATACGATAATTGAAGAAAAGCCTTTAACTGATAATCCAAGGATATTGTGGTAATTATAACCATTCCTCTTAAACTTGTACTTTGAAAAGAAAAAAAGTCTTTCGTTTTTATTATTTGTGGAAGCTTATCCTTTAAAAATTGTCTCATTGTAAAGTAATTGAGAAGATTACCTTATTGTGTCTTTAATTATCTTAGAGATATAACTGTGCCAATAACAAACAATATTAGGGACCACATATGCTTAGAAGAGGTATCTCTGAAACAGGGACTGGCTCTTTTCTTATAGCTCTAAAGATTCAGAGGAAGCAGGTTAGCTCTGTAACATACATCTTATAATATTTTATATTTTGACCAAAATGAAATACTCTATCATGCAGTATTTGTGTTCAGCAAATACTGAATTTAATTTTGAAGCACTGAGCTGAAAGTATTCTAACTACCTCTATATTCCATGACCATCTGTCACCTGTCAGTTTTGTAGCTGGGATCCTCGCATTCAGGCACAGACTGAACAATGTTTCCTTCCAATTCTAAGACTTTGTGTTTCTCCAAGACTATGATCATCACTCAGTTTTGAAGGGAAAACACTGCTGAATGGCAGTGATGTAACGTAATAGAATCTTATATCTTGCTCTCATCATAGTCTAATAGGAGTCAGCATTGGAGAGTGAGCTCCCAACCCTGCTCCATGCAGTCATTAAAGGACTTAACTTCTTTTCCCATTTGTATCACTAATTCCCTTGTAACCAAACCCAAGTTCATCTGCCTGATACATAGCAAAGCCAATAACTGAGACTCCAGGTACATAGCAAGGAAACGGTTTATTCTAGAGGTAGCCAAAGGAAGAGACAGGAGGACAAGACTCAAATCTACCTCCCTGAGGTGGGAGGGAACAATATTTTTATAACCATAGGGGTTGAGATTACATACATAGTGACAAATCGGACGGAGAAACTTATGACTTTTCATGAGGACAGATAGAGCATGCTCATTGAGCAAACGTATAGGAAATATATATTCCACGGTCACTTTAGGGTAGAGACTTAACATCAGAATGAGTAAAAATTCAGCTCCTGATGTCAGGCAGATATCTTAGGACAAGGGAAGGGACTATGGGCATGCTCCAAGAGCTGCAATAAACTGGATGGAGTCTTAGGCTCATTATCTCAGGTAAGGAATCCAGGGTTGTCTTGTTCACAGGCTGGAATCATATTAACTCAAGTTGACCTTAAGTCCAGGCTTCTGCAGAGATGGCTAGTGGGTTTGCTAATGGGATCTGAAAAGACACAATAGCAGACTAGGGAGAAACAGTTCTCTGAAATACAAGCTTCATCTTTTCTGCTAGTTTCAATGTCATTAACCTGTGGGACAAAGTTTCAATCCCTCCTGAGTCATGATCATTCCTCAGTCTTAAAGGAATTGAGATAATGACTATTCTGGCTGCTTCCTTATCTCCATAGGTGAGATAGGCTTTGGGTAAAGAATGGTTTTTGCAAATCTCAGCTATCAGCAAAATTCCCTCGGTGGTTAACATGCCTACATGCAGGGCTGAGCAGAAATTCCTAAGTTATAGGTCACAGCATAAAGGGGAATAGAAGTAATATGGAGTCAGGTGTACTAACTTTCTCCCTATTACACCTTTTGATCCTCGAGTCTTTTCAGCCTATGGATGAAAAAATAGAATAAGAGTTACACATGAGAGTTTTTTACATATGCCAGAGTTGGAAGTGACACATCATCTTCTGGGCTTATATTCAATTGACCAAAATGCAGATACTTGTCCATTCCCAATTTTACAGGAGGCTGGGAGGTATAAGCCAGCTATGCTCCAGAAGAAGAATAGGTATATAGCCAAGCAGTAGCAGTCCTGGCTGCATTCCACCTTTCTGGTCACTAGATATCTGGGTCACTCTTCCTTCTGCACATAGAAGACATTCACCCTTCCTCAAGAGAGACAGCCCAGAGTCTCATATGGTCACCGTATCCAGCTCCAAGTCCAGGATCTCCAAATGAAAGGAAATCCTTTATTGGGTCCAAATGTGGTTCCTTGTATCCCTTTGAGGTATAAATCTGCCTACCACTTCACCATACACATCCAACAGATAACAACCAAAATGAAGACAGTGAGGAACACAGAGCAGTTCCTTGTCCATAGCAATTCTGAAATCTCCATCGATAGACTTTACAAAGGCCCCTTAGCTGGAGGGTAGAGAAATTCCCTGAGTCAAATTCTACTAGCTGGGGAGAATCCTATTATTTATTTTTCTCTGTAACAACTGTCTCCAGAATCTGAGAAGTTCTTTATAGCCATATCTGAAATGGTGAAATGGGGATGAGGTAGATTGATATCCTGCTTCCTGCTGGGACGAGATCATATATCTCAACCAGCTGCATTCTTTCTCTCAGAAACCTAGGAGTTGGGCAAGCCCGGGTGGCTCAGTGGTTTAGTGCTGCCTTTGGCCCAGGACCTGATCCTGGGGTCCCAGGATTGAGTCCCACATCAGCTCCCTGCATGGGGCCCGCTTTTTCCTCTGCCTGTATCTCTGCCTCTCTCTCTCTGTGTCTCTCATGAATAAATAAATAAAATCTTAAAAAAAGAAAGAAAGAAAGAAACCTAGGAGTCTTCCAGGTGCCAACAACCATACCCAGTGTTCATTCTTAGACTCCTCGAGCATGATTTATTTTTGCTTCTCCCTTTTAGCATAATGACTTTAACAGCTGTGGTGCTTACATGGGGAGACCAATCTGACATTTGCCTTTAGGCTGTCTTAATGAGCTTTTGTTGTTCAAAGGTTTTTTGTTTTTTTCAATATTATTTTCTATTATTTAGGGGCCGAAAAACAGCTTTTTCAATTATTCTCTATACTTCCTTTCACTTCTACTTAGAAATCAGCCTATTTTCATCTGAATTCATCTCTTATGATTACTTACTAAAGGCAATCAATTATAGGAAATAGACACCTTCATTCTGGCTCTTTCTAAGGATGTCTCCTCAAGCTTAGGTTTGATAGCAGGTAGTTTGCCTTGCAGGTTATCACAGGAGCAGTTTTAACAAATGTTGACAGTGGTCTAACAAGACTCTCCAGCTCTTCAGTGTTACCTTGTGGCCCACTCCCTAACCACTAAGTTAATGTCACATATCTTAGGAATTGTTTTTAAATGGCAGCATCCACTCTTGGAATCAATTTTTATAGTAGTTAAGGTAAGTAGTATTAGGACCTGTAAAAGATGAACACCCAAATATCAGTGGTTTAACAAAATAAAAATGTATTTATCACTTCAAAGTCCATTATAGCTGGTGTTAGTGCTTCTGTTTCATTCAGGAACTCCAGACTCCTTCTATCCTGTGGTCCTGCCCCCATCTCTCCTGTGGTCCTGTTCTCTCAGTGCTGGGAAAAAAGAGAGAAGATTGCATATGGGAAGATGTCATAGGCTAGGCTACAACTTCAGTTCATATTTCCTTGTCTAGAGCCAAGTCCTTAGTCACATGGCCCCACCTAAATAAAAAAAGTAGAAAATGTAGTTTAGCTGCATACCTGTAAAGAAGAGGAAAACACAGATGTCAGTGAAAGGTAGCAATGTCAGCCATAATTTCTCTGTATACAGAAAAATAAGCTTTCTTCTAAGCATTTCACATGAAAATGTGGCACTGTTTACTGTATGGTTAGTATATCTATTTTTTGGACTTTTGACATAATAACAGAAGACGTGTCACAAGAATATTCGTTCACCTTTATTCTGGTATGATTTCTAGTTGATTTTTCTGAATAAATCCAAATCAGTCAATCTATCAAATCAATAAACTCTCTAAGCAGATTGCTGCTAAAACAATATTGTCTAAAAGCCTTGTGTAAAAACTAGGACAGCCTGACCATTTTTAGGAATTGGAGTGAATGTCAATTGCCATAGTTTGGGAAAAGTGGCAATGGCAAAATGCTTGCTCTTGTAGAAGAGGTGTACGATGCTATTTTGATATTAAACTTCTCATAGTTCTGATTTATTACTTGAGAATAAAATCCGAGTGAGATTTTTAGGATCCTAGTGAACAAGGAGGGAGGGGGAGACCTGGAAATACAGGTTATACAACTTACATACTGGTTCCCTTACTAGTTTTTGTGTTATTTTGACATGGGACAGACGTTCCTTTATTGAGGTAAACATGAGTGTTGTCAGTCAACCAACATTTCTTGATCGCATATAATAACCCAGGAGTTGTGCCAGACACCAGTGATAAAAGTAAACAAGTCCTCACTGTGACAAGTGCTGTGGCAGAGGATATTGGGGAGCATAAAAGAAGAGCCAAATAGTGTCTGTAGGATGGCAGGCAAGATTTCTGCACAGGAAGGAGACTCACATTTGGTACCAGAAGAGGACTGAGGATGGTGGAGACTGTCAAGTTCAAAGCAAAGGGAAAGGGATGAGGAGGGGCATGGGCATGGGAAAGAAGCTGTGAATTTGAGGTGCTGCAAGTTGTTCTGCAGACTAGAGATCAGGCAAAACAGGAGAAATTTGCAGAGGAACATTTGTGTGACCTGCCAAGGAGTTTTAACTGTATTCTGAAATCAATGAGAAGCAGGGAGACAAATAGGAGACCACTGACTTTTCTTTTTTCTCAAATTGAATTTGTGAATATGCCAAGGAACATATAACTCCATGACTATGCATCTGTGATGCATTTTAATCATATTGCAATATAGTCGTCTTGAAATTGGTTCAGTTAATGATGGTAATCAATCAACAAGAGTCATAAAACTATTTTCATTGTTATTACTTATAGTTTTGATTGATGAAGAAGATTTTGTTTTATTCTTAGCATTGTAATAACTCTTTTTAGTGGATATGTACTATGGGATCCAGTTATTTTATTTTAATTTTAAAGATTTTATTTATTTATTCATGAGAGACACAGAGAGAGGCAGAGACATAGGCAGAGGGAGAACAGGCTGCATGCAGGGAACTTGATGTGGGACTCGATCCTGAGACTCTGGAATCATGCCCGGAGCCTAAGACAGACGCTCAACCGCTGAGCCACCCAGGTGTTCCAGCTCCAATTATTTTAATGTCATATTTTATGATACTTCCTTATACTTATGTTTATTCATGCAATGTTTATAATTATTTCTAGGCTATTTTTTATTTTTAATGAATCCAATAGAGTTGCTATCTCTAACTTAACTCGGAAAAAGAAATCCCTGGAAAATATTCATTACTTTTCTGCTGTGTGTTTATATATTCTTAAATGATTGAGGAAAGTAGCTAAATTGTAACTGTTATGTCAACTGAAAGGAATTATTCAACATGGAAAATCAGAGATTTGATACCCATTTTGATATGTTTGTAATTCTTTATTTCAATTTTGTTATATTCAAGTTTTCAAATTGTGATGTAATTATATTACTTTGTCTCCATGTTGAATAAGATTAATTGCTAATTGTTATTGGATATTTAGTTTGTGCCAGTACCTGTGCTAAGTACTTTACATGAATTAAGTAATTAAACTCTCACAATGACCTTCATGAGGTTCTATACCACCTTCATTTTCATCTAAGTGACTTTTTGCAATTCACACAGCTAGGAAGTGCTAGAGCTGACATTAGAACCCAGGCTTTCTATCTTAGAGATCAAACTGTTCACCATCACCCTACATGGCACCAAACCACCTCTGTTGTGCATGGAGTAAAAATAAACTTTCATCTCCTTCAAAATACATTAAATAATTTTATACTTTTAAATTATATTTTTCTGTGGATCACCATTGAACAATTTCCTTCTTTGCAACCCCACTTGTAGGCATCCAAATTAGTTTTTCCAGCTTAGCAAAGCCAGTATGTTAATGGTAATGTATGTTATTCATGCAAATCAACAAATATTTATTGATCAAATGAGCACATGCTTCACACAGTAGGTTCTGGGATGCAGAAGAATCCTGGTCCTCATGAGATTTTCTGCCAGACAGAGGCAAAGGACACTAAGTGAATCAGTTCCCCAGTCCTATTCACCCATGCTTGTCTAACACTACTCTGCCATGATTATGGTTCAGAATTAAAGATTGCCAAGTTCCATGAGATCTATGGCTTCCTAGTATAGAATCCGGTCTCTGATGGGGGTCCATATGGGAGGGCTGAGCTTGCAATTGGTGGGACATGTCAGTTGATTGGAAAAGCTTACAGTAGGTAGGTATCATGCAGTAGTGGAGTGCATTTGGAATCTAGAATCAAATAGATCCCATAACCAGGTCAAGCAGCCTAATGTCTCTGGACCAGCTTACTCATCTATCAAATACTAAGAGTATCATTCATTAATTTATTCAGCAAACATCTTTTGGATGCCTCCTATGTGCTGGTTTAACTCACCTCACAGGGCTATAGTTCTAACTAAATGAAATATTATATAGTTAAAACTACATGTTATATAGTTACATAGTTATAACTAAATGAAATAATGTGTGAAAAGCCCCAGGGACGTAGTAGGTATTCAGGAAAGTTAGTTCCTTCCCACTTCTACCATTTTTCTTTTCTTGACTGGATTTTATCTTCTAGTTTGTAAGTGAGAAGTCCCAATGCTCAGGAATGCCCCAGCTCTGGGAAATGCTAGTTCATATCACCTGATCATATGAAATGGATTGAATGGAACTCAAACAAGATCGATGAGCTGTGTAAAGTCAAATACATCATTCTAATAAGAAACATAGTCTAGAGGCAAAATCTATTTGGAAGGTTGTCTTAGAGTGCAAGCCAAGCTTCTGGTAAAAAGAGAACTGTAGGTACAGTGGCTTCAAAAAGATGTGTTGTCTTACACTGTGCCCAAAAAGGAGAGATGACAGGCTGATGAAGACGCTATGCCTGCGTCACCTCGTGCTTCCTCCTCTGATTCAAAGCAACTGCTCCACTTTTTTTTTTTTAAGATTTTTAATTTATTTATTCATGAGAGACACAGAGAGAAAGAGAGGCAGAGACACAGACAGAGGGAGAAGCAGTCTCCATGCAAGGAGCCCGACGCGGGACTCGATCCTGGGACTCCAGGATCGTGCCCTGGGCCAAAGGCAGACGCCAAACCGCTGAGCCACCCAGGGATCCCCAGCTGCTCCACTTTTTACCAGAAGATCTAGAAGCTGTGTATGTCACTTCTGCTCACATTTACCAACAAGGGCTGACCATGTGGCCACACCTATTGATTGGAGGATAAGAAATTTTCTAATGAGGTGATCACCTGTACTCCATTACTAAAACAAAAATGAAAGAAATGGAAGCCAAATTAGGATCAGAAGGCCCCACAGTAAGAATATAAAATAATAAAAATATACCCAGTTTATGCACAATGTAGTCTCAGATGAATCAAGTGGTCTGATGTGTGTATGACAGAGAGAACTCTGGGGGCAGCATTTGGGAAAGAGGTTTGAAGGGAAGCAGGGAGACGCAGAACGGTCTTGGAATAATCTAGATAGGGAATAGCTGGCAGAAATGATTTCAAGAGATATTTTAGGAATTAGAATTGGAGGGCTTAGGAGCATTAGTGGGACAGGCTACACTGTGGTTGTTAAGTGGAATTGTAATCATTGGAATTCACGAGATGCAGGAATCTGTATTGGTTAAGATAGGCTGAACTGCTGTTAAAAACATGCCCTTCAAATATTTAGTGGCTCAAATGTAATAGAAGCTTATTCCTTGCCCAAATAGTCCATGGCACGTGCTTCTGGTTGGCAGATGGCTCCCCTCCACACAGTGATCTGGGACCTCACAGAGAGATAGGCAGAGACGTGGCAGAGGGAGAAGCAGGCTCCCTGGGGGGAGCCCCACTGTGGGACTCCATCCCAGGAACTTGGGATCATGACCTGAGCCAAAGGCAGATGCTCAACCACTGAGCCAGCCAGGTGCCCTGGAAATAAGTTTAATATATAAATAACATCTCTATTTTGAAGATTTTTAAATCATTAGTAAAAAGTAAATATATATAAAGCCATAACCTATTGCTCTGATTATGCTTTGAACATTGCTTTTACAGGTGTCTTTCAAGTGTGAAGGACATTATTATACAAACATACTTTCTTTGTTGTATTTGGCAGCAGATAGCTAACTTTAAGTATTTGTGGAAAAACCAGTACCTTCAGGAAAGTCCAGCTGAAATTTGAATTGCTTTTAATGACCCACACTCAATATTTATATTTACCTTGCTCTATTGTCTTCTTTCACTGGTCTTTCTCTTTTTCCCCCTCCTCCTTCTCTTTCCCTACTTCCAGTAAGAGACTGAGTTTCCATTTGGCATCAGTTATGATTAGGGGTTAGCATTATTGAATGACTATAGGTCTCCAGAACAGGAGCAGCTGTTTCTGTTTCTTTAGGTAGTAGGTTTGGGGTAAAATTGATTTAAACTCATTAACCAGGAGGCTCATTTATTCTGAGGAGGAAAATCAGTATTTCCATTGAAATATCTTTAATACTATTTTAAGGGAAGAGAGGCTGCCATCTTGCATATGTTGTGTTTATTTGGCATAAAAGTAGACCCCTTCAAAATTTTCTGTTAGACTTAAATTACATTAAAAGGCTAAACAATCACAGAAAATGGTGAAGCGTTCATCAGGTACCTGACTCCATACAGAAAGAGAAAGAAAGAAAGAAAGAAAGAAAGAAAGAAAGAAAGAAAGAAAGAAAGAAAGAAAGAGAGAGAGAGAGAGGGAGGGAGGGAGGGAGGGAGGGAGGGAGGGAGGGAGAGAGAAAGAAAGAAAGAAAGAAAGAAAGAAAGAAAGAAAGAAAGAAAGAAAGAAAGAAAATAGCAAGAAAATAGCACTGGGGAAAAGTATTCCTTTATCATGTGAGAAAACATTTTTACATACCATCTAATTCTTCCTTTTGAATCCGTTTGATCCTAAGGTTCGGAAATAATAATCCCTAGGTCTGGAATACTCTAGAATTTTTAAAGCATTGAATTTGCAATTATAAAATAAAAGGATTAATGTTAAAAAATAAATTCTGAAGTTAATGCTGTCTAATAAAAGGCATGTGTCAGGAAGGTTGCTTTTGAATATGACTTTAGTAACACTAAAACCTGAGTTTTATTTTAGGGCTAACACATCCTAGTTTCTTCTCCCATACTTATTTGCCCTGTTTTCCTTTCATTAGCTCCATAGAAAGTGTTTTAATGAGAGTCATGGCTCAACTAATAATAGCAAAGCACAAGTTGCTGGAAAATGCTTGAAAACCACAAAGTGCGCAGTAGAAAGGCCTTAATTTTGAGTCAACCACAGGCCTCAGAACAATTTGATAAGTGTTAGTGCCATCTTGTGGCTGAATGTAATATTGCAGCAAAGCAACACTAAACGAATTGAGGTGGGTTTTTTTTTGAACCAATAAACTAAGTTTATATATATATGTATAGATATATATGTATTTCTAAATATTAACCACATGTTAGGGTCTTGGGGGTATTACTATAATAAAATTATTTTAGTTCACTGAAAATATTACAATAAAAGAAATTCCAAGACATGTGAGAAAATCCCTTATCTATGAAATATAATAAGGTAGCATTTCCCAAAGAGAGATGAGGGAGGCTGAGTCTGAAAGATGCACTCGGGGCAGCCTGGGTGGCTCAGTGGTTTAGCCCTGCCTTCTGCCCGGGGTGTGATCCTGGAGACCTGGGATCGAGTCCCATGTTGGGCTCCCTGCATGGAGCCTGCTTTTCCCTCTGCCTGTGTCTCTGCCCCTGTGTGTGTGTGTGTGTGTGTGTCATAAATAAATAAATAAAATCTTTTTTAAAAAATGCACTCAAGAGGGGTGCCTCGGTGTCTCAGTCAGTTAAGCATCTCACTCTTGATTGCGGCTCAGGTCATGGTCTCTGGATCCTGAGATCTAGCCCACCTTGGGGTCCACGGGTCTACTTGAAAATTCTCTTTCCCTCTGCCCTTCTCTGCCAGGTTCCCTCATGGGCATGTGCACACATGCAGGCACTCTCTCTCTCTTTAGGAAAAAAGAAAAGGATAGAAAAATGCACTCAAGAAAAATAAGCCCCATGCTCAAAGAAGCCTGGAAAATGCTGCATGTCATACCCCTTCTTGGAGAGTCATAGTGCACATTCGCTTATTTAAAGGTGATAGAGAATGAATCTAATTTTGTTCTAAACCAGCTTTTTCTATATATGCTTGGCCACAGGATTCCTCTTTAAAAAATTCTTTATTTAAACTCAACTTATTTAACATACAGTGTACTATTAGTTTAAGGGGTAAAATTCAGTGACTCCTCAGTTGCATATAACATCCAGTGCTCATTATATCCAATGCCCTCTTTAATGCCCATCAGCCAGTTACCCCTTCCTCCCACCAATCTCCCCTCCAGCAACCCTCAGTTTGTTCCTAGAGTTCAGCATCTCTTATGATTTGCTTCCCTATTTTCATCTTATTTTATTTTTCCTTCCCTTCCCCCATGTTCATCTGTTTCGTTTCTTAAACTCCACAAATGAATGTAATCATATAGTATTTGTATTTTTTTTGACTTGTTTCTCTTCATGAGCTCCATTCACATCATTGCAAATGTCAAGTTTCATCCTTTTTTGATAGTTGAGAAATATTCTGGGGTGTGTGTGTGTGTGTGTGTGTGTGTGTACGTACTACATCCACTTCACCCATTCACCTGTGGATGGACATCTAGGCTCTTTCCATAATTTGGCTACTGTGGACATCACTGCTATAAACATTGGGGTGCATGTGCCCCTTTGAATCACTATATTTGTGGTCTTTGATTAAATACTAGTGCAATTGCTGGGTCACAGGTAGCTCTATTTTTAACTTTTTGAGGAACCTACCATTTTCCAGAATGGCTTCACTGGTTTACATTCACCTCACCCAGTGTAAGAGGGTTCCCTTTTGCCCACAACCTCACCAACATCCGTTGCTTCCTGAGTTGTTCATTTTAGCCATTCTGGCAGGTGTGAGGTTTTTTGTTTTTTTTTTTTTTAGATTTTTAAGATTTTATTTATTTATTCATGACACAGAGAGAGAGAGGCAGAGACACAGGCAGAGGGAGAAGCAGGCTCCATGCAGGGAGCCGGATGTGGGACTTGATCTTGCATGGAGTCTCATTGTGGTTTTGATTTGTATTTCCCTGATGTGGAGTAATGTTGAACATTTTTTCCTGTGCCTGTTAGCCATTTGTATGTCTTCTTTGGAGATATGTCTGTTCATGTCTTCTGCCCATTTCTTGACTAGATTTTTTGGGGTTTTGGGGGTTGTGTTTGATAGGTTCTTTATAGACTTGGGATACTAGTCCTTTTTCTAATAAGACATTTGCAAATATCTGCTCCCATTCCATAGGTTGCCTTTTAGTTTGGTTGATTGTTCCCTTTGCTGTTCAAAAGCTTTTTAGCTTGATGAAGTCCTAGTAGTTCATTTTTGCTTTTGTTTCTCTTGCCTTTGGAGTTGTGTCTAACAAGAAATTGCTGTGGCTGAGGTCACAGAAATTGCTATCTGTGTTCTTCTCTAGGATTTGATGGATTCCTGTATCACATTTAGGTCTTTCATCCATTTTGAGTTTATTTTTGTGTACGGTGTAAGAAAGTGGTCCAATTTCATTTATCTTCATGTGGCTGTCCAATTTTCCCAACACCATTTGTTGAAGAGAATGTGTTTTTTCCAGTGGATATTCTTTCCTTCTTTTTCAAAGATTAGTTGACCATAGAGTTGAGGGTCCATTTCTTGGTTCTCTATTCTGTTCCATTGATCTATGTATCTGTTTTTGTGCCAGTACCATACTGTTCTCAGCCATAGAATTCCATTTTAGTTTTTTTTAAAATTTATTTATGATAGTCACAGAGAGAGAGAGAGAGAGAGAGAGAGAGGCAGAGACACAGGCAGAGGGAGAAACAGGCTCCATGCACCTGGAGCCCGACGTGGGATTCGATCCCGGGTCTCCAGGATCGTGCCCTGGGCCAAAGGCAGGCGCCAAACTGCTGCACCACCCAGGGATCCCCCACAGAATTCCATTTTAAAAAGCATGTAATACATATCATTGAACAATAAGTCATTACTTGCTAAAATAAAGTTAGAAAAACACTTTGAGACATAGAAGATAAGAGTGTTAGATATGAGAACAAACTTGGAAAATTCAGTGAAATTGGATTAAAAATCGTACCCATTGACTGTGTAAATGGGTAGCCTTGGAAAAATAATCTCCTTTTCTGAGATGTTGAAACAATTAAAACTGATCAAATGAAGTCAAAATAGACTGGAGTGTGTTATCATCTTTCCAGGAGAGAGTGGAAAATATGTATCAGATGGAAAGTAGCACTTTTTGACTAACAGTTTTATTTTCAGAAATTTACCAGGAAGGTGTAATAGGAAGTCTTCAAAGATGGGTGTAGACTCAAGGGTACTCATTACAGCCTTAATTGTGCTTGTAAAATGTAAGTGACCTGTTTAATTAAGTCATAATTCTAGGTAAATTAGTGTTGATATATTTATCCAATTGGATCATATTCTGTTATTTATGGTAATGTATGTTTAAATCAACTGATATGAAAATCCAGGCTTTTCAGAAGTTAATTAATGTACCAATTATTGAGTACAAAGTGTGTTTGAGTCAATAATATTGTATTCCATTCATGTAAAATTATATATATATATATATATATATATATATATATATGTGTGTGTGTGTGTGTGTGTGTGTGTGTGTGTGTGTGCTGTTACAGGTATGGTCAATACATTTTTAAAATTTTATTATTTAATATTTTTTGAAAGAGTGTTAGATACAAATCTTTTACTGAACCTAAATTAACAAAACAATATCTCCAGTCCCCTGTGTTGGTATCACAAGGTAAAGATCTTGAACTATTAAGGACTCTATCTAAGTCACAAAGGTCCTCTAAATTAAGAACTTGAAAACAATTAGAAATTCCTTAAAGAGGGCAGCCCCAGTGGCTCAGCGGTTTAGCACCGCCTTCAGTCCAGGGCATGATCCTGGAGACTTGGAATCGAGTCCCACGTCAGGCTCCCTGCATGGAGCCTACTTCTCCCTCTGCCTGTGTCTCTGCCACTCTCTCTCTCTCTCTCTCTGTGTCTCTCATAAATGAATAAATAAAATACTTAAAAATAAAAAATAAAAAAAAGGAATTCCTTAAAGAAACTTGACTCTTAAAAAATATTAAATTTTAATTGTAGCATCAGAGGCCTTTAGGTGATGGTTAGAAAGTGAGAAATGCAACAAATCTCACCCTGTAGAGTCAAAAAAAAAAAGAAAGAAAGAAAGTCAGATGACTGGTTCATCATGAGTATGCATTTTATGTACTTTCAACAGTGAAATTTGCTAACATATTTACTCTCTCCAGTCCAGGTCACCCTGGTCAAAGCCACATGTTTATGAAATATTTCACCATCATAACATATTTCCAGTATCCCTAAAAATGGCTTCACTCTCCTATACCAACCCTTGTGGATATTTGTGCCTAATCCCTAACTTAACCTCTAGACTAACTCTTCCTAGCTGGATTGTTAACATCCTCAGGCCATTGGAAATTTACTGCCTCAAGTGACATAGATATGACACTATACATGAAAAATGTTGTGTTTGGAGGTGGCCTAGTGTAGCAATTAATTCAAGCCCCAGCATCCTCACTGTGTGACCTTGGAAAATTTAGCCACCTGTTGCATGCTGTAGATTCTTCAGCTGTAACCTCAAGATAGTACCAGAAGTCATCTCTCCGGCTTGTTAGGTGGTATGTAATATCCGATATAGTAAATGTTCAGCACATGTTAGCTTGAGCAATCTAGATTTCCTTTTGTAATTTAAGTTCTACTATTGAGCCCCTAGGGGCACCCAGCAGGATTCTAGGAACTGTCTAATTCTGAGGGGATTTTGACAGTTCGCTTATACATCAGGTGAAGAAAATGTTTCTGGGAAGGAGCAAGAAACAGATTGCTTCTCAAGAGGATTTACTTTTGTGTGTATGGGCTTCTATGCTGAATTACTAGAAGTTTTTGTCCTTTAACAGAATAATTAAACTAAATGGATGAGTGAAATAAGTCAATCGGAGAAGGACAAACATTATATGGTCTCATTCATTTGGGGAATATAAATAATAGTGAAAGGGAATAAAGGGGAAAGGAGAAAAAATAAGTGGGAAATATCAGAAAGGGAGACAGAACATAAAGACCCCTAACTCTGGGAAATGAACTAGGGGTGGTGGAAGGGGAGGAGGGCGGGGGATGGGGGTGACTGGGTGGCGGGCACTGAGGTGGGCACTTGATGGGATGAGCACTGGGTGTTATTCTGTATGTTGGCAAATTGAACACCAATAAAAATAAATTTATTATTAAAAAATAAATAAAATAAATGGAATGAGATGCTTTTTTTAAGATTTTATTTTTTTAAGAGAGAGAGAGAGAGCGAGAGAGCATGTGCACACGCTGGGCTGGGAGGGAAAGGCAGAGGGAGGAACAAACATCCTACTGAGCAGGGAGCCTGATGCAGGGCTCGATCCCAGGACCCTGGGATCATGATCTGAGTCAAAGTCAGACACTTAACTGACTGAACCACCCAGACAGGCATTCCTGAGCAAGATACGATTTAGAAACACAAGACCAAGTTTCTTGAAATCACTTTTCTTGTAAGAGTTTTTCTTTTTAAACAAAAGAAATAGAGCATTGTTACATCCTTAAATGAGTGTTTTGTGATGATAAGCCAGAAAAAGTACTAACCAGACTGGTCTCCAGATGGGAATTCTCATCTGACTTGGAATAAGGCACTTAACCTTCCTGGTTTTCTCACCTGTAAAATGGAGACAGTAGTAGACTCACAGAGACATAGGGAGGTTAAACAAATAATAAATGTGAGCGTTCTATAGACCAGAGGAGGCTACTTGTCATTATTAATATTATTTATAGTATCTACTGATTATTCAACATCTTTACAGTGACTTCTCTGATGGTATCTTAGAGTAAAAGCAGGAAAATATGGATGTTCGAGTTTACTAACAGCTAAGTAAAAGGAACATTGTGTCTGGAGTCTGAAAGTCTGAGTTTCCTTTTGTCCTGTTACTTCCTGGCTTACCTGTCCTGTGATTTGGGGCAAATTACACTGAATCTGAGATTTTTTTCTCATCTTCAATACAGGTTGATCATGTATGCTTTTAACATCTGAAAGGATGCATTTACTAGTACTCTGTACACTGTAAACTCTGTAGTCATTCATTTACTCATCTATTTAATAAATAGATGAGTGCCTCCTCCACTCCAGACACTGTGCCACCTGTTGGGGAAGGGCCTTGGCCTTAATAGAGGTCACAGCCAGTGGGAAAATTTACACAATAAACAAGTGGACATACAAATTAACCTATAAGAAGCATAATGATCAGTGCTACTAAGCAAAGAGCAAATGCCAAGAGAAAATAATAATGAGACCTCATTTAAATTGAGAGGTTGAGAAAGGCATCCCTGAGCAAATTATATTTAAACTAAGACCAGGAGGATAATAAGATGTCAGCCAGGCAAACGTGGATGAGAATAGGTGGGAGGGACTTTTCAAGCAGAGAAGCCAGCTAGAATATGCAACGATTGGAAGCAGGAAATAACTTCCCGTAACAGGATAGCTGGAACACACTAAGGGGCCAAAAAATGGAGTTGAGAAATGGAGAGTCCTATAGACCATGTTACAGATTTTGGATTTTATTGTAAATGTAGTTGAAAGCTGTTGAGATGTTTTAAGCCAAGGGGGAAGGTTAAATTTGCATTTTTCAAAGGTCAATCTGCCTGCCTGGAGGGGCCACGGAAGATGTGGAGAGCCCAACTGGGAGGCTATTATTATAGTGGTACAACAAAGAAATTACGGTAACTTAACTAGACTGAAGGCAGAGAAGATAAAGAGAGGGTGTATTTTGGAATTTATTGGACTTGGTGGTGTCCTAGATGCAAAGCATGGAGAAGAAGGAGGTACTGAGAACAATTTCCAGGTGTCTTGTGTGAGCAGCTGTCAGATGATGACTGACCTGACAAAGCCTGAGGGAGGAGCAGGTGTAGTGGGAGAGAGGATCAAGACTTAAGTTTTGGACATTTTGGACATTGGAAGATCTAGTAGATATCCAAATGGAGGTTGCAAAAGTCACCAGGAACAGAAGTCTACCAACCATGACATTAATTCATTCAGTTATTCACCACATGTTTATTGAGGACCAACAATATTTCTGATTCTATACTAAGTGCTGGAGATTTTGAAAAAAAAAGAAGTGATCCAAACGGCTCTGATATTATGGAGCTTATTCTATTTTAGCAGGTGGTAATAGTTACATAGATGAATTTCAAAATCAAAGACAATAACTTGATCTAGGGCATGACTGAGAAATTTCAAATGGGTATGTGGATTTTAATAACTTCCCAGTATGTACTGTAAAACTCCCAAATCCCCAGGGTCCTCAGCCCATAGTTGGGAACCACTGTGTTAAAAATAGCAATTTTAAACAGTTGGGTTGCATTGACTCCCCAAAAGAATGCATTATAATGGGCAACCATATAATAGTCTGTATTTATATTTATAAATATTTTTAAAATTTGTACCATTATGATAGAAGCAAATGGTCAAAATGGGAGTTTCACAATAAAAAATTGGGATCATTATTTTACTATACCCAGGTCTAGATGTACAAAAAGCAAGGTATTATATTTATTTCAGAAGTGTGGAGGGTTTTAAGAAAGCCCCCAAATGATTAAATAAGGAAAACCAAACCCTATAAGGCAGTCCTTATATTTAGTATTGATATTTATGTGTCATTGCAGTGAGTGGAGTTGAGTTGTGATACAGATAGCACGCTTCAGGATATCAGCATCATGATTGTAATATCTAACATTTATATCATGCTTTACAGTTTACAGACCCCCACTCACATTCTTCTTTAAATCATAGAGACCGTAGTTATGAACTACAGTCTAAACTGGAGTTATTCAATTTATAGAAAGAATTAAACACAATCTTTTTTTAAGATTTTATTTATTATTTTACAGAGAGAGAGAGAGTATGAGCAGGGCCTAGAGGACAAGCAGACTCCCCACTGAGCCAGAAGCCCAATATGGGGCTCGATCTTAGGACCCTGGGACCATGACCTCAGCCAAAGGCAGATGCTTAACTGACTGAGCCACTCATGCGCCCCAACAAAATCTTATAAGATTCCGGCCTCGTATAAAAAATTGTTTCCTGGGAATGAAGATTGTCACACTGGGATGATTTACTTGGGAATGTCTCTGATTCACCTTCTCTAGGAATCCTTAATAATAGCATAGACTCATTAGATCGATTTGCCTTATTCATCGCTCACAATGAGAAATGGCACGATATATATGGAAATAAGTCAAAGCCCTTCCCCTCACAGGTGTAGAAGAAAAAGCACAGGTGTTAGAGTCAAACAAGCTTGGTTAGAGTTTTAACTGCATCTCCTGCTAGATGTGTATCCATGAGCAACTTACTTGACAGCTCTAAGTTTCTTTATCATCATAGGGACCTTGGGAGATATGAAGGGATAACATGCAGTTTGCAGATTACTTAGTAAACAGTTGTCCCCTTCCCCCCACGCCTTCCTCTGAGACCTCCATATCCTTTCCTCAAGTTCTAAAATTGCAACTTCTGAGAATATGCGACCACAGATGAAATTTAAGCTGAATTTAAGACTCCTCTTTCCTTAGGCCCATCACACATAGTCTAAAATTACAGCATATGTAAGTCTAAAACAAGTTAAGCCAGTTGAGAATCATGGATCATCTTTTTTATAGTTGACCAGATGACACCAAGAGAAATGTTAGATTAATCTCTATCATTTATAATATGAATTAAATTTACATATGCCGCATGCAATAGAGGTTTTTAAATACCAGAACAGGGGTATAATACTAAGATGAGAAGATAAAATTATTATCTTATATATAATAAAAAACATATAACTTTATATAATAATTATTATTTACTGTCACTTTAAAGGTTAAGGAAAAATTTAGGAAAAAATATTTAATTTTTATTTTCCCCTGTGATAAGGTTTATTTAACTTTGATTCCTTTAAATACTTCCTGATGTTTCAATGAGCTATTTTCTTGCTTCCCAGCGAATGGTGTGATTAACATGAATCAATCTATATCTCTTTAACAGGGACAAGTGATCCATACGTGAAGTTTAAAATTGGAGGAAAAGAAGTTTTTAGAAGTAAAATAATACACAAGAACCTCAATCCTGTGTGGGAGGAGAAAGCTTGCATTCTTGTTGAACATCTTAGGGAACCCTTGTATATAAAGGTGAGCCAGTTATGTTTTCCCCTAATGCAATGACATAAAACTCCCTGTTTAATGGTTTTCTATCATGTCTCCCTGTCTGATGAGATTTTTCACCAGAGATCAATTATACTATGCACAACTCTAATCTGTTGATGGTGTGACGGATAGGAGACCGAGGGGAGGGGAAGCTCCGGAGCATTTTTCTTTAGGACAGTTCTATTGCCAGACATTTAGGAGGATTATGAAGTCCATCTTCTGTTTGGTGCAGTTAACTGATTTAGTGCATTCTGGGAATATATAAAACAAGTCTCCATGAAATCCAGCAAGAAAGAAAGCTTACACAGAACCCAGCCTTTCTGTTCAAGACTTGTATCAGGGGATCTACTGTTAGTGGCTGCAAAAAAATATATTTTTCTTGGAAGGTAAGAAGGGTAAAGATAAAAAGGGAAGGGTGGATTTCCTGTCTCTATTATATTACCAAAAATGGGAAAAAAAAGTGTCTTCTCACTTGATGTAGTTTAAAAAAAAAAAGAACCTAAGATCATCGAAACCCTAATTCTTTGGGTTTTTTTCTTTGTTTTATTTTCCTAACTTCCCTTTAATCCATATCTCTCGATACTTTTTTTCTGTATTTAATTCATATCTCTGCAGATACTGTTTGTGGCTCCTATGTTCTATCCATTTAGTTACCAAACCTTTTTCTATTTTTACCATAATAACCACATGTCCTCTCCTTTTCCCTGTATTGTCAGAACTGGTACATGAACCAAAAATCTCATATAAGGACTCATTAAGCAGCCTCTAGGTATCCTCCCTCCTGTCACCTTTTCATTTATATTGCCTCCAGTTTCTCTTTTCCACAGAAAGAAAAACAAATAATCAAGATTGTATTCAAATCATAGCAGAACTGGCTGGTCCATAGATAGGGAGTTATCTCAGTGGATCATTCACAGTCAGTTACAGATCAAACTTGTTATTCTACTCTTTCTTTCTCCCTACTGCACTTGACTAGTGTTAAAATGAATCATAGCAGAACAGTTTGTAAGATTGATGAAAGAGAATTTCCTAAGTACATAGTTGATAAATTTCTAGAAGTCATTGTGAATAGATCGGTATTTGCATAAGAAATAGTCTCAAGTGGACATTGGCTAAAGAAAATCAATTAGAAAAAAAAAAGAAAATCAATTAGATTAAATTCATAAACTATCTTTTATTTTAAGATTTTATTTATTTATTTATGAGAGAGAGAGAGAAGCAGAGACATAGGCAGAGAGAGAAGCAGGCTCCATGCAGGGAGCCCGATGTGGGACTCCATCCAGGACCCAGGATCATGACCTGAGCCAAAGGCAGATGCTCAACCACTGAGCCACCCAGGCGTCCCCATGAACTATTTCTTTCCCATGAACTATCTTTTAATATGTAATTTGTGATGGCTGAAGAATTATTAATGTGGGAATATTCTTTTTTTTTTTAATGTGGGGCTATTCATAGCCAAACCTCCTCCCACCAAATGGAAGATCTTTGGGGTCGGAGACGTTTTTTCTTCCCTGCTCACCACTTGCAGAGAGAAAGAAATATCTGCATGAGAAAAGAGGAAATACCTTCATAATAAAGAACTGAGATAGAAGATGAAAAAAGAATTTTAAAAAAGTGGGACGCAAAAGAAATTTTATTTCTAGGGCGATTTGATATAGAGCAATGGCAGTCATGAGGACAATGGACAGGAGAGGAAAGCAGGTGTTAGTAAGGATCGCACTGGACCATTTGGATCTTGTTTGAAGTCCTATAAGAGAAAAATCATGGAAGGAAAAGAATTTCTTTGTAATTACTTTTTTTTGTTTCACGGCAGATCCCCCAAAAGTTCTTTTTATTTTTTTTATTTTTTTAAATAATAAATTTATTTTTTATTGGTGTTCAATTTGCCAACATACAGAATAACACCCAGTGCTCACCCTCTCAGTGCCTGCCACCCAGTCACCCACCCGCCGCCCTCCTCCCCTTCCACCACCCCTAGTTCGTTTCCCAGAGTTAGGAGTCTCTCATGTTCTGTTACTGTGGATCTGTTATTTTAATGGAATACTACTCTACAACAGAACCATGTGGCTCTCCAGTCTTTCTTTTTATTTAATTTTTTAAAGATTTTATTTATTTACAGAGAGAGAGAGAGAGAAAGAGAGAGAGAGGCAGAAACACAGGCAGAGGGAGAAGCAGGCTCCACACAGGGAGCCCAATGTGGGACTCGATCCGGGGTCTCCAGGATCAGGCCCCGGACTGAAGGGGGTGCTAAACCGCTGAGGCCCACCCCCCCCCCCTTCCCGGGTTGCCCTCCAGTCTTTAAAAGTGTTACAAAAGGGACACCTGGGTGGCTCAGCAGTTGGGTGCCTGCCATCAGCTCAAGTCATGATCCTGGGATCCGGGATGGAGTCCCATGTCAGGCTCCCTACATGGAGCCTGCTTCTCCCTCTGCCTGTGTCTCTGCCTCTCTAACTGCGTCTCTCATGAATAAATAAATAAACCTTTGAAAAAAATAAATAAACAAATAGATAAAAGGGTTACAAAATGAATTTCCCAAAATTACATTAGATGTTGGTTAGGTCCTTTTGCTATTCTCTTGTGCTTCAGAATGAGTATTCATCTGTGTAGACCCTTACATATCAAAATGCATATTTGAAAAGGAATATCACAGCAGGTTCAAAACAAACAAAACAGAAAAAAATGGTGGCAAAAATGTTTATTGTGGTTTGAGAGAGCAAGAATATGTACGCACATCTACTTTTACTGTCATGGAGACCGTGATCCTGCATGCAGGCCAAAGGCCTGGGCTAATGCCACACTAGAGGCTAAGGAGCTAGGATAGAGACCCCAAAGGTTGTTTTTCTTTTTTTGTTTGTTTACCACCTTGAGTTTTCAAAATATGACATCATATAGCCACAACTTAGCTTCTATCATACAGAAAAAAATACATAGTGGATTGTAAAATATTTGTCACTTGTATACATTTCTGCATAAGAAAAATAATTAGGAATCACACTGGCCTCTCAAATACTACATGTACACACATAAAATGGCAATATTTTATGTACTACTTTATGCTTTTAAATATGCTTTCATATTTTTCATTTGATTTGCATTTTCTGAGAAATGCATAGGGCTTCTTTTGAGAAAAATCTCTTTTTTTTTTTTGGCTTCATTTTTTCCATTCTTTTATGTTATCTACTTTTTGCCTAGCCTTGCACACAGAGAGGCCTAAACAAAATACATTGGTGGAAATATTTTAAGTTACTAGAATTTCATGAACATTGCATTACTTTCATTGTCTCTATACCGCCTTGTGTGATTGACTGACTTGATTTTGATACGATGCCCATGTCCCCTGTGCTGGGAGATTAATCTTGGCTGAAAGATCTCTTAGGACTAACTGATTCTGTAGTGACAGGTGATATGAAAAGGCATCCATGTACTAGGTGGTTAGAAAATATTGTCTACAACCCTCCCATCTACAGTTAAAGGAAAAAGAAGTCCATGAATACCTTGTAATCTGATTTCTATCAATGTAAGGATTACCAAGGGAAACAAAATTCAGTTCTGAGCCAAGGTTATAAAATTGCATGAAAGTTGCAGTGCTTATACCAATTCTTGCAAAAACAGATTTTTTTTTTTTGAAAAAAATCTTGGAACTATCATCTTAAAAACCTAGATGCAAAATAAATAATAACTTACTTTTCAATTGGCTGGAATTAAAATAGATTTTAATTTTAATGAGAATATTCCTTCAGCTCCAAATGCCTTTGCAGTAAGGGCAGGTGAAAGCAAGTCTATAGGAATGGACTTGAAATATATTTATAAGGTAGAATTGGAGGCTGGAGATTTAAATACAGTGGGTTTTTAAAAATTTTTATTTATTTATTTGACAGAGACAAGCGTGTACAAACAGGGGGGAGTGGCAGGCAGAGGAGAGGGAGAAGCAGGCTCCCCGCTGAGCAGGAGCTCAAAGTGGGGCTCGGTCCCAGGACCCTGGGACCATGACCCGAGCTGAAGGCAGACACTCAACCAACTGAGCCACCCAAGTGCCCTTAAATGCAATGCTATTAACTGAGACAAGAGCTACCGAAGCTGCCACAGGAGGTTCCTGCACACAACTTAGAGCATAGGGTAATTCAGCATCCATTTCAGTTGAATTTAATTAAATTCTTGATTTTCATTTCACTAACACTATTATCCAACATAAATACTGAACACCCAGAGTTACAGTGGAAGAGAGAGAAGTAATAGAAAGGGGAAATGTTCTTGTCAATCACTACTTATTTGGCCTAATCTCGTAGGCTAGAAATCTGGGTATTAGATGGAATGGTTTTCTAAATAGTAGAAAGTTTTGATAATTAGGAAGGTGATTCTGTTTGGAGTCAGATTATAACTTCTAAGACTGTTATTTTACCCAAACTGACAATTCCTTAAGGAACTCATATCTATCCAATCTTAAGATTTGAAATTGAAAAGTCCTTGGAGTACCTGGATGGCTTAGTTGGTTAAGCATCCAACTCTTGATTTCAATTCAGGCCAAGATCTCCGGGTGGTGTGAACAAGCCTTGCGTGGCTCCTTGCTCAATGAGGAGTCTGCTCGAAGATTCTCTCTCTCCCTCTCCCGCTACCCCTGTGCTCACACATGCTCTCTCTCTCTCTCTCTGTCTCTCTGTTTCTCCCTCTCTCTTTCAAAAAAATGTCCTTAAACATGGTTCAAAACCATATTGCTGTGTTACGCAGAATTATTTCTCAGTAGGTTTTAAAGACCCTGAAAGAGTGTCATATACCAATGATCATCAACCCTGGCTGTACATCAGAATTATCTGTAAAGGCTTTTTTGGGGGGTTTTGCTTTGTGTTTATGTTTTGTTTTGTCTTGTCTTAAGGATCTAGATGTTCAAATGTCTCTTCCCTAAAGGCTTTGAGTCAGGACCTCTGAGTTAGAGTCCAATCTGTATTTTCAAAACACAGTTAAGTTATTCTGATGCACTGCTTGAGTAGGGAGCCACTTTCCAAGCCTTTTAAATGCAAACAGCTGAGTAATTGGATTGAAAATGTTTCTAGCCCTAAACCTACAAATTATTCCAAAGTTAGATATTTATATTATCTTAGACATTATGTCTTGTATGGTTCAGTGATATTTCCTAATTGCATAAATTAAGAACCTCAACTATTTTAGACAACAACAAAAATCAATAAAAACAAAACAAGGAGATAAAAAAAGTGTGACCATACTTGCTTTTGCTTTAGAGGCAAAGAACAGATGAAGTTATTGAGTCTTGGAGATGGAATCTGTGGTCACATCCTTATCATAATAACAACCATTCCTTGAGCACCATGTTAGGTGCCAGGCCTACTTTATCTCATGTAATCCACATAATACCTGACAAATAATTATCCTCATCCCCATTTTATAGGTGAGTGAGACTTGGAGAGACTCAGGGTTTCCTGTGTCCACCCAGCAATTATGCAACATGACTTCTTTTTTTCCACTAAATATGACCAATTGCAGTGGCCACAGTTAGGTTTTCTTTGTCTTACAATGTCAATCCTATAATTTGGAGTTTGATTATTCTTGTACGAAGCTGCCTGGGACTGAAAACGAGTCATGGACATATTTGAGTAGAATCTTTTATCTTGGGTCACATTATGTGATCTGAATCCCTTTTCATATCCTATTCCCATTAAGCCTCTTTATTCAAATGCCACTCTCTCTGATTGCTCTCCTAAACATCTTATATAGATAAATATCAGTTCCTGTCACTCCCATACCCTGAGATATTTTTCTCCATGGTACTTATTACTACCTAACATGCATCTGTTTATTGTCTGTATTCACCCCACCCCACGTGTAACCCCCAAGAAATCAGAGACTTTGTCCTGTTCACTACCATATTTCCAGAAATTATTATTTCCAGAATAATATTTGGCACATGGTAGTTGCTCACCACATATTTCTCAAGTAACTGAATGAATAGATATATGAATCTTTTGAATAGGCAATTGAAAACTCCCCTGAAGTCATAGCCACCTATAGGCATTTCAGTCATTTGAGCTAACAAATTCCCATTCCTGGGAGTTGAGTTTTCTGTTACTTATATCCAAAAGCACTTTAGCTGGTGTACTCCCTGATGCAATTTTTCTTGGGAGACAATTGAATCAAGATGTTAAATAAATTCGTTGATTAGAATAAAACATTTGTTGTTCTAAACTCACATGAGAATGAATAAAGGTTTTACAGAGCTGGAGCAAGTTTTATCTAATGCTACCTAAGATTTCCACTTCTCCCAGGAAGGCTCCGTGAAAGCAAGGATCCCATCTAAATGGTTCATAATCATTTCGCAGGACTTCACTCCCGGTGGGTGCCCAAGCTGTCTTTGTTAAACTGAAATACATTCTGTTCTGAACAGAGCATCCTGCACAATAGAATCTGAATCTGACCTCTTCCAAGCCCTGAGTTTTGGGGGGCAAGTAACAAACATTTTAAGCATTGGATTCCTCATCTGAAAAATGGACACCACAACATCCTGTTCTCGGAGTCATGTGAGACATGAATTTAAAAGTCTCCTCAATGTGTTTAACAGATAACAGTGCCCAACGGATAGTAAATACTGAATAAACATTAATCAGCGTTAACTGTGCTTGTTCTTACTGCAGTGGGTGTACCTTACCCTGTTTTATCTTTTCTCTATGCTCTGTATCTCTAAAACTGCCCCCTGCAGCAATGCTCCTTCTGAAAAGTAGTTTATAGAGCTTGGAACCAAGTAGCATAGCTAATAATCTCATTAATGAATGGATTCTGGTGGTTCCATGCTTCCCCATGTTTATGCCCTTTCTAGGTAATAGGAGAGAACTAAAATAAGCACCTAGCATTAGGACCGTAGGAAAGACTTTTACCAGGAGAATAAAGAAAGTTCGAATACTTCATCACCCGGTTGGGTGGTCTCTTATTGACATTTCACTGGATTCACAGCTCTCTACTTCACATCTCTCTATGTACCCCACATGTCCTCATTGATTATCACTAGAATCCCAAGATTTTAAGCCTTAGGGTGATACAGTGAGAAGAGGTTGTGTAAGAGATATTTGTTTAATAGTTAGTGTAAATTTTATGTTGTAAATTGCCCCACTGCAGCCACTTGCAAATACTGACATGTCCTCTGCCTGAGGTGTTGCAGTGTACTCCTCTGATACACCCCTGAACAGGTGAGTAGAACCCAGAAGTGTGATTGATCAAGGAGATTATTTATTGCAGGAGCTCGGTGCTTTCTATAACAAATGTACTCCTGAAGGGTTGTAGATAAATCAAATGATTATAAACTGAATAATTTAGAAGGTATGAGGGGAACTTATCACTAAAATAAATCCCCTTGTGGCTCTTCAAATTTAAGAATACTTTGGTAATGCAAAGTATTTATCTTTACCTTTAAGTATCAATTTATTTAGATAAGAAGTTTGTTTAAATCAAAGTATACTTATTCCAGGGGAAAACCAGTAATTCAGGCTGCTGTATATACTGTTCCCTCTTCTTCATGCTTTCCAACCATTGAGCACAGGTGTGCTTACCTGGGCACAGGAGTGCTAGACTATGGATTCTCTCAGCCTAATGGATTCTCATGTCCTGGAGAATTCAATGGCCTGGTTCATCCACTCAAGAGCTGGCTTGCTTGCTCAGGCTCATTTACTGCAGAGTGCAGTACAAAGATTTCCTAGTTGAAAAGGTCAGAAAGCATAACTCCAAACTGTATCTAGTAGCATCTTCATTCTTATGACTTAAAAGTTTTCCCAGAAACGAACAAGGTGTGGTGAAAAGGGAAGTGGGCGGGGGATGGGGGTGACTGGGTGACGGGCACTGAGGGGGGCACTTGATGGGATGAGCACTAGGTGTTATGCTCTATGTTGGCAAATTGAACTCCAATAAAAAAAAGAAAGTTTTCCCAGATCTCTATTGTTATTTTTATTCTTTTCATATTCTGTTCTTTACAGCTTATCAACATTTGTAATTACATATCACCTGTGCACTTCCTTGTTTAATATCTGTCTCCCTCGCTAAACTGTAGGCATTGATAGTGTCAGCTTTGCCCATCACTGCTTACACAACACCTAGTATATAGTCTGGTATATAATTAATACTTAATATTAGTAGAGGGGATGAATAAGTAAGAAAATTAGTAAATGATCGGAAGTTAGCCAACTCCCATTCACCTCGAGTTTTTTGGCCGTGACCCTAACTGATCTAGCTCCAGGTGTGTCTTCAGCCTTCTCCCACTTCCATCTTTCTCAGTCTGCTTGCACCACACTGACTTCTGGGTGTCCCTTGCATATGCTAATCATTTGCCGTTTCTTCTGCGTGGGAGCTTCCCAAATTGGCTTAATCCTTGTTATTCTGGTCTCTATGTGCATACTTCTTCCAAGAGGACTTCCTGGACTCCCTACCTAAAACAGCAGCGCCCAGCACACCCCCTTTAGACTTTGTGCCCACAGCGCTCACCACTGAATTGCATATATTTGTTTGGGTTCTTATGGACCCTCTCAGTTCCTAAATGCAGGTTCCAAGAGATCAGGGTCATTGCTTTTTTATTCATCATAGTATGAATAAGACCCATGAAAGGCACAGAGAAGATACTGGATAAATAATTTTGACAGAAGGAAGACATATTCTCTCTTTTCCTTTCTGTTTGTTGCTGGTAGTTAAATTAATATTATTTCCTAGTCTTGCTTATGATAATAAAAACTTAATTTTACTTACAACCTAATATGGTTTTACAAAATGCTTTAATAACAACACCTTAATTTTTACTTATTTGTATATTTAAAGCAGTGTTTTCCCATAATATCAAAGAACTTATCTTCAATGACCTGAAAAATGCAAAAAGATTAGAATCATATTCTCATCACCAGTAACCCACTATGGAAGACATATTTGTTGAATTTCATACCAACTTACTTTTCCTTCTAGTAATGCTAATAATATGGGGCAAGTACTCTAAGCTTATGTTCCTCAGATTTTTGAATATTTACTCTTACTTTATTTGATTTTGTTATTCATCTTCCTGAAAGTCCTACTTGATATAAAACAGCAATTTTTAAGTACAAAATTAAAGTTCATTTCCTTTGCATGTTTTGTGAGACCCTAACATTTCAAAAGAAGTAACTTTTAAAAATATGAAGAAGTTTCATTGTTTTTGGTGACATAGACAACCAATATTTTATAATCAAGATATCTTCATTGAAAGCTAATATTGGAATTATTTCTAATAATGCCTTGGATCTTTGGCTTTTTAGGTATTTGACTATGATTTTGGACTACAGGATGACTTTATGGGCTCGGCCTTTCTGGATCTCACACAATTGGAGTTAAACAGGTAACTTTTGAACCATTATGATTTTCTTACATCTTGTCATGAAGCTGGGCCTGTGTAACAAAGTGTCAGCAGATCTGGGTTCTAGTTACTGTTCTCTCATCTATTATTGTGAACCTTCATGCTACCCAGCCTTTTTCAAGTACATCCTTCTATCCCCCTAGTGGAAGTAATAGCATCTTCCTTGATTATCTCATTCAACAACAACTATTCAGCAGAAAAATTCTTGGACACCGGCTTTGTCTCCCAGCACTGTGTTAAGCACCAGGAGTCTAGAGATAAAAGACACATTCCTCACTTTTCACTTGGCTGGTATGGTTGGTGTGGGACATAAAGTGAATTATCCATGTTAATCAAAATTATAAATTTAAGAATCAGGCCACTGTATAGGAAATAAAATGTGTACTTTGCTTCAAAAACAGCTACTCTCTCATCACCTGAGCCCAAGTACAATCTAATTTTGAAATCCACTGGTAATGCTAGGTTATCAAGGAGTGCCTCAAACATGGAGGAAGATTAGTTGTATTTTCTCAGATTAGTTTATAATTGCTTGACTGTAAAGTTATATAATTACTACTACTATTAGTCATTCCTGGTACCTAATTATGGGCTTATATTTTTTTAAATGCATTTCAACTGGGAGCTAAGAATTAATTAATACTACAGAAGGGAAAATATTTTTTAAGAGGGCTAGGTAGGCAATGCTGGGATAGGTTGCAAAGGACTGTGAGATCTTTGATGGTTTTAAGATGCTTTAGTTGATTATATACTAATGTATATAATAGTGGGAAGTAAGAAAGCAGAGTAATGGGCCAGATCACTACTTTCTATTTTATTTTTTTTCTACTTTCCATTTTAAATGCAAATGAAATAGAAATAGTAGAACCTTCTTATGTATTATAGTCAGCTACATTTGAGCGCAATGACTGCTTGTTGGTCTTCCAATAGTCATCTTTGTGATAGACAGGACAAAAGATTGGTCTCCATTTCAACCTAGAGCTTGGCATGGGCTGACCTAATGCTAGAGTGTAGGTGATTGCTGGCTCCCCTACCTCACCACAGAAAAGGATGTGTCCTAGATGGTGTTTTATGTAGTCCATTATCATGAAAACTGAGCTCCAAGTACAATGGATTGTGGTGTTCTTTTAAAAAGGCCACAGTTATTTTCTCTGTAGACCTCTGCTAAAGGATATGCAAATTGCTGGATTTAATCACAGAGCATAAATTTCTCTTGTTCTCTATTAAAAATAAATCATTGATGAAAAATAACTTTAAATGGGAAAAATATTATATGATTACGAAAATAAAAAAGATTATATACAAGCATTTGGTATTTACTTTGCCACGTTACTTATTTTATGTATTTAACTATTTTCTCCTCTCGAAACCACATAAACATCAAATTATTACTTTTAAAATCACATGCTAGTAGAAACCATTACATTCTGTGTATAAATCAATAGTCTCTGGTTGCAGATAAATGGATAACAGTAGTAGCCATATAAATACTTAGGCTACTATATAATGCACTAAAGTTTTACTTTGAAAGAAAATAATAGATAATCGTCATAAAGCAATTGCAAATGTTCTTAAATATCATGTAATCACTATAAAAATATAATGAAGTTTTTTCTTTTAATTTTATATGAAATCATTACAGGAAAATGAACCAAATCAAACTGTAACCCCACGTAAAAACATGTATGTATGTATAGTATATACATATATTTTATAAAGCTTAACATGAATTTCTTAAAATAAAAGGAACAAATTGTTACTGCCAAACCACCATGATTAATTGTAACTAAATTGATAGTGAAGCAATTTGTATCACAACTATTACAACATGTGTGTAATCCGTCTAATTTTCCATGTTTTAGTTAAAACGTCTGAGGTCGGAAAACTGTTCATTTTTCATAACATTATTCCTTGAGAAAAAAAACATTATTCCTTGACTTGGTAAATTAAGTATCATGTGAAAGAGTCTTCTAGTATTATAACATCTTAGTAATAAAAAGTATCTGTGGTTCTTAATCCTGGTTGTATGGGAAAATCACTCACGAGCTTTACAAACAACATAAATTTCCACACCCCACCCTTGATCTATAGAACCAAGGTCATATGGGTAGAATTGGGGAATATGCACTTTTTTTAAAGCTCCCCAATGGATTCTGACATGCAGACAGGATTGAAAATTCTTATTCGAACAAGCTTTCCCCACCAAGGTCTCTCCCCAATACTAGATTCCTACTATATCATTTACTAATTGTTAAGCTCCTGGAAGATAATGATACTGTCTTTGAAACTGATGTCTGTTTTTTACCCGGAACTTAGCACAGTACGTGGTATTTTATGTGTTTAATACATGTTTTCTGAATGAAAAGAATAAATGCCTGAACAAGTAAGGGAACATTCCTAATTTGCCAAATTTAGAGATTCAAATTTGGTATTGAATATTGCCCAGTCCCTTAAGTTTATGGAAGTCATGAACCCCTGTTTGTTCAACAAAATGAACCAAATCAAATTATATATAAAAATATATCTGTGTATATCGTACATGCATATATACTACAAAACTTAACATGCATTTGTTGATGTTGAAATGTTTGTTTAGTTGAAATATGGGAATAAGATATTACCCATGCATTGTCAGTTGAATGTGTGTTTTGTATTATTTGTACAAGTGTGTTTGGGTAATACTGAGTAACTCATAGTCTCTTCCTCAAACTTAATTCTAAAGATTTCTAAGTATTCACCAACTCTTTTTTAAGTATTGATTTCCTTTGTGTTTCTGGACCTTAAAATTGTTTGTTTAGGCATAGGTTTACACAGCCAAAACATATAGAAGCATTACTTTAAACCATGGAATCTGTAAAAATAGTAACATATTTTTTAAAAAATTATGTCTATGAAAAAAATTATGTCTATGATGTATGTTAGGCAAATTATATTTTATCTTTTCCTCTTTTCCCACTCATCTGTTTACTCTAAATCATGTAGTGGTCTGTAAATGACCCTCATTTACTTGTTAGTCTCAAATTTGTAGAAAATAGCTGGCTTTGCTCTCTGCGTGTTTTGAGATCATAAAGAAAGGACTTGTAGATTTCCCAATACTGTTATAGTTTCTTGGCCTCCTGGTTCCCTAGGAAGGGTTGAGACATATGTGGTGAATCCAAGTACACCCAGTTGGTCCATAATTGATTGGATAACCTAGTACATTAATGATATTTCAATAACAACAGAAATTGTACCAGGAAAATAAAAGAAGACAAAATTGATTTTTTTTCTTAAAAATGATAAATTGTCAGCATAAAATATATGTTTAGCTTATCCATTTAACAACTGTTGACAATCTTAATATTTTATATCGCAGGCCCACAGATGTGACCCTAACACTGAAAGATCCCCATTATCCTGACCATTACCTTGGAATCATTTTGCTCTCTGTCATCCTTACCCCTAAAGAAGGAGAACACAGGGATGTGGTAAGTTCCCCCACAGCCTAGTAGGAGTGCTTTCTTGCTCTCACTTGGTGGAATGTCTTGAGCCTTCTTTGAACCCAGAGGTGATAATAAAGTGAAGCAGCGTATGAAAATCTGGCCTGTTCTTTGTTTCTGTAAGTATCCTGGTATCACTAGTCCCTGCGTTTTATATTTTTTTCAATTCAAATTTCCTGTTCTATGCTCCCGATCAGAACCTCTTGTTGTAAATAAGGGACACATTTGCATCTTTTATTATAATTTCATTTCCCACTTTCAGACATGTTATGTTGTAGGCAAATGGTAGTATTCATTCAGGGAATACATTTGCTATTGAATGGAATATTTGGAATTCCACATTGAGGTATCCAGACTCTACTATTTTGATGGTATTGTCAGGTGTACCATAACAAAGAAAATGAGGTGAAATTATAATTGAGTTCCTGCTTTCTGGTATTTGTTTGCTGAATGATAAGTGAGTACTTTTCATCTTCTTGATGGGCTTCCATATCGGTGTTACCCATTTTCCAGCACTGGCTGTCTGTGCTTCCTTGCACACCATGCTGCTGTGAGAAACTGACAAGGGATACAGAGGAGCCAATTACTCCAGCATGTTGAAGTGACATTAAAAAATATCAGGTTTGACCTGCATCGGTATGCTTGCCAGCGCACTTTCTGCCACAATTGACCAGAGATTATTTATTAGATTCAGGGTGCTTTCATGTACTAGGAGCTGCTCTCACTAGTTTTGATTATAACACATTTTAAGAGTAAACATAATTTTTTAGGCAAGCCTCAATACCCGATTTCAGCAATATGTGTATTGCTGTCTTAAAATAATGCATGATTAAAGTTGGTACATGTTGTCTGCTGGAAAGGTATTATTGACATTTTTCCCTAGATTGTAGATTAAAATAGTGAATCCCAACTTCAAATTTGGAACTGTTTTAAACTCACTGAAAAAATCAACCTTTCAACAAATATTTTTCTCTGTCCTTTTTAAAAATTAAGCAACAAGCACAGATATTCATGTGCTGTATTTGCTAAGTACGATACAATTGTCCATACTTAATTCAGTGAGGAATAAATTTATCTTTTCTAACAAGTACTACCAAACACCTACTGGGAGAACTTACTTAGCACCATAAAAAAAAAAAAAAAAAACACGTAAGTGTGTATATGCATAGACCCATGTGTACAAAAGGAAGGGTAGGTGAGGAAATTTTTTTTACAGAGAATATTTAGAAATAGAAGCCCATCATTTTAGAAGTCACCAATTCCGAATACATACAGTACAAGTATACAGTACAGTACAATACATCACCCCGTATAAGCCAAGGAGTATAGACTAGCTGGCTAATCCATACATAGGAATAAATTATGTGTTTGCTTATTGCTTTATCCAAATAATCCTAGTATTGAGTGAAGCCTACTGTAAGCCAGCTTCTATGTAAGACCCTTAGAATACTATAGAACTTCTATTCAGTGGAGAACTCAGGGATCGAGTAATTACTGAAGGAAATTTAAAATGACGACTGTTTTGAGTGCTGTGAAAGAGAGGTACATGTTGCCGTTAAAAGCAAATACAAGTGCAGTAGAATTTGTTCCACTTAGGGGGACAGGAATTCTCAAAGGAAACCAAAAGGGACTTGAGGTGTGACTTGTGAATAGGAGTTAATAAGACAAAAAAAAACAGGAGGAGAGAAGGTATTTCAAGCAGAGGAAAGAGCGTGTGCAAAAGCCCCATGGCCAAAGGAATCTGGCACACTCCAGGAATTGAAAAAAGTCCTGGAGTTTAAACAAGCTGGGAATAAAGAAGAATGTGGGAGATCGTGATACATGGTGGCAGTGGAAAGGAGATACCCAGACTGTGTAGGGACTGTTGGCCATGTTAAGGTTTGTCGTCATTCTCCAAAGAGCAAGGGGAAGTCTTGAGAAAGAGAAATAGGAAGTGGCATAATCATTTTTGCCTTTTGAAAATAGCTGTGTAGCTACATTGTGGAAAATAGATGGAAGGATGAGAATGGATACTTGGGGACCAATTAGGACCAATTATCTCAAAAGTCCTAGTAGAAGATGATGGAAGTTTGAATTACGATTGCCTGAGGTAGAAATGGAAAGAAATCAGCAGGTTTACCGATAAGAGGTAAAATCAACAAAACTTAATGATAGAATCTTGTTTTCAGATTCTTTGTTATTTTAATGAAGAACAGCACTTTGTAAATGAAAATACCTAAGTGCCCTCAGTCTTATGTACCCCAAACCATCCAAACTGCCAATGCAACTTGAAATTAGAAGGATATGGCGGCTGGTATAGTTATTTGGATGATGGGAGGTTCTGCTGAATTTTTGCATAAGAGGGATATTTACTAAATGCTCTAACATCAAACTGGGGTTTGAGAGATCAAATTAGGACCAAGGTGAAGCTGCTGAGTTGTTCTAAATTGCACAGAAATGAGTGTCAGCACAGGCAAAATGGTTCCCAACATTATTTAACAATTCTTGTAAAAATCTTTCAATCTCCATAGTTGCTCAAATTTATTATTTCAGTACAATGTCTTTCTCATTAGAAAAACACCCTTTAATAAAAGTATTACAGTGCCTGATTGCTGATCATCAGGGATTTATCAAACATGAATAGGAGGAAAACAGGTGGATTACACGAAAAAAAACAGTTGCTCATTAAAAATCTGGTATTGTTCATCTTTTCTTCCTTTTCTATTTTCCTCACTGTATCTCTCCAGCCCCATTCACCCTTAAGACAAAGAGTTCTTCCTGAAATCTTCATGCTATTTTCTTGATTCAAATCCCTTTGGCTACTTTAGCTTTCTGGAAGAAATCCTTTACTGCCAAGTATTTTTCATTCACTGCCTTACTTCATGTCCCCCACCATCAGAGTCCCAAATAGCACTGAATTCACTCTTCTGTGGCAATTGAAAAAGGATGTCTTCTCCCTTTCCATGCTAGCATTGACTTTCACCTAGCTTCTCTCTTCTTCACCAGAGAAGCAGTAGCTTAGCAAGGACTCAGGGCCTCAGAAAAGGACAACAGTTTCAGCCTATACCAGAGCCAGCTTCTGGCTGGTGACCATCCTGACCTCAGTCACACCTGGGGAGTGGAAAGAAAGGTGTCCCTTGTGGTTTCACTTGCTTGTCCTTGTGGATGTGATCAATAGCTGGGAGCATGGGGTTGGTTGTAGAGAAGTGAACTGACTCAAGGGCAGAGAAGGAATTATGAAAGATACCCTACAGGAAATTCTGGTGGCATTTACAGTATCCTTGGTAATCTGATGTCCTAGATTTGAATTGGGGTTTCTAAGCACATGCTCACAAGATGATAATTTCTAACAAAGACATAAATTTACTTTTTGTTTGTTTGTTTGCTTTGGTCTCGATGGCCGTTTTATAGCTGATTTATTAAGGTCTCTAAAACTGTCTCTAAGGCAACACTAATTATGAGATTTTTGAGACTCTTAACGAGGACCATTTTTTGGCCAGTCAAGGATCAAAATCTCTTTATTGATCATCTATAAGCATTGTGCCACGTTCTATAATGTCCTCTTTATTCTTCTTCTAAGTGTTCAGTGACCTGTGTTTACTTCTCTAATTAAAAGGAAACCTCTGATGAGAGACCTTAAAGCTCTCCAATAGGCACCATATGTTCCCTCACCTTAACCTCTGCCCCAGCCATACAAACTCCAGCAGAGCTCACCTTCTCTCAAGTCCAGGCTTTCTTCGCAGTCACTTGTCCTAGCTAACATACTTCACCCCTCATCTCCATCCTCTATCCTATCACTTCTGGTAAAAAAAAAATATATATATATATATAAATTATTGCTTCCAATTACCTTTCTTTTCATGACTGCCCTCAAAGCTAGTCTAGCTTTCTGTACCAATGCATTGTTCAATGAGTTGCAGATGAATGTCTCTGAGGATTTGAAGGGATACCTCAAAGATCCAGAGAAAGGTATTCTAAGGTTTTTTTTTCTTTCTTCAGTATTCAAATTCCTGAGGTTGTCACAAACAATATTAAATGATCATTTAATTTCATTTTGAGTTCTTAAAATTAGTACATTAATGATAATCTTCTTAAAATTGATCTGTATTTTTTCTATGATGACATTTAATGATGACAAGGCATTAGAAGCATGTCACTGTATTTCCTCCATTTTGTAATATGTCTAATATTAGCTCCATATGTTTCCCTGGAATATATTTGAAGTTTTTTAGTTAAAAACAATTAGGAATCCAATGTATCTTTAAATTAAATTTTTATATTCCTGAAATATGTAACATATTGCTGCTGTGAAAATGATATGCCAAACTTTCACAAATTATCCAGGAACAAATCTTATTTAGAAAAATTCAGACTCAAAATGCAGCAGGCCAGATATCAGTTACTAAATGCTTCATAATTCCATTTAATATTTAGCACAATGTATAGGAAAGGAATAGAGGATGATTTTTACATTGATAGTCACCGAGCAAAATTATAAGGGTTCTATTCTCTTTGATTATTAGGACAGAAATAATCTATTTTAAGCTTTTGGGATTTAAGACTTTAGTCCAAGAACCATGTGTTTAGACTTGTGCTTGTATTTACAGAACTTTGCTAAATATTTTATATGTGTTAAAATAGGGAATGGAAGTCATGAGTTTCAAGAGCTAGTAACAAATTCTAACAATCAAATAGGAAATAGAACATTAATGTTAAGAAAATGCTATCAAAAGTAGGAATAAATTAACTGGAAATACAGAGTACTTAGCATCACAAAGTGCTAAAGTTTCTAAAACAGTTATCTTGTGAGGTTTTTTTTTATACACTCTTAATACTGACAGTATATTCCATGAATAATGCAGTTGGGATGATTTCTCCTTGTGTGGATTGCCAGTTCTGGAAATCAGTAAAACTGAAGAATGAGTTGAAAATCCTATCAGCCTACTGAATCTACTAAAGCCTCTAAAACATGAAATGTCTAATTACAGCAATTTAAGCAGTATAGTATGAGTAATAGCAAAAGTATTTCAAAATTGTTTATACTAAAATCTTCTCCATTGAGTTCATCAATGAGTCTTTAAAAAAAAATCTCAGATGTGAACAGCTATATAGAGATATGTATTTTTTTAAGTTTCCAGCATTGTGTGTATGAGAAACCACAATCTTCATGGGGGGTAGGGGCATGCTAATGAGTTGCATGACACAGCTGTCATTTCTGTTTTGAATGCATGTCTTGTTTTTGAACCTACAAAAGTGTGTAGTGCATACATGTGTGTCCTGTATATAGTATTTTGGTCTGATAGTGTGTTTGAGTTCTTTCTGGCTCTTTTTCTAGCAGAGTTCAATCCACAGCTTTCTTCATTGGAGAATTTGTGAAATAAAAGTGAGTTAATTTGTGTTACACACTCTCTTAGATACAACCTAGACCTACAAATTGCTTGGCTAAAGCTAAAAAAATAGAAGATTGAAAGAAACATATGAATTGACCCTAATTGACCTTTAGCAAATTTTACAAAATACCTTTTTTCATGTTGATTTATTTTGCAAATTTTTCTCAATTATTTTATAGCTAACATTAAAAAAATTCATCTATAAAAATTTAATGTTTTATAATATGTCTATACTATAATATCTAGCTATTCTGTGATTATTTTTATATCTTTAGTAGCCATATAATCGCCTTTAAAAATACTACAACAAAAAATAAAGCTAAAAAATTGAATGAGATTGTGAAATGTCATAAAAATATAATCAATTCTATAGCTTTATCACAGACCATATTTTTCTGCTACTTCTTTCACTGGCTTCAAAGAAAGTTGAGCTGCAAATGAAGAAGTTTGACTGTCCTGTAATAATATTAGATAATGATGGTTTCAAAAACAAATTCATATGTTTCTCAGCTGAAGTTAAGATCTTAGAGCAAAATGTAAATCTTATTTTTCTATAATTTGCTTAATCACCTATCTTTAACATTTCCCAAACAATCTTTCTTTTGTAATATCTCACAGATAGCAAGGGTAACAGTAGTAATACTATGTTTATTAAATTCACTTTTTTTTTTTTTTTTTTTTACTTTTCTACCGTTTTCAGTTTTATTGAATCTAGCTTAACCCAACCATCTAAAAAGAAAAGAAAACTTGGGAGTGGGATCTGAAACCCAGTATTTAGCTAGTTGGCTTGGCTCATGAAGCAGAAATCTTGTTATAAAATCTAGGGACTACTTTCTTTCACATACACTAAAATAAACTCAAGATGGACTTAAGACCTAACTGTGAGACCTGAAACCATAAAAATCCTTGAAGAGAACACAGGCAGTGATGTCTCTGACATCAGCTGTAGCAACATTTTTCTAGATATGTCTCCTAAGGCAAGGGAAATAAAAGCAAAATTAAACTACTGGGACTACATCAAAATAAAAAATTTCTGTACAGAGAAGGAAACAATCAACAAAACTAAAAGGCAACCTATGAAATGGGAAAATATATTTGAAAGTGACATATCCTTTGAAGGGCTAGTATCCAAAATATATAAAGAATCCAACACCCAAAAACCAAATAATCTAATTTAAAAAATGGACAGAGACATGAACAGACATTTTTTTCAAAGAACACATCCAGGTGGCCAACGGACACATGAAAATATGGTCAACATCACTCATCATCAAGGAAATGCAAATCAGAACTACAATGAGTTATCACTTCACACCTGTTAGAATGGCTAAAATCAAAAACACAAGAAAAAGCGAAGTGTTCGCAAGGCTGTAGAGAAAAAGAAACCCTCTTGCACAGATGGTGGAAATGCAAACTGGTGCAACCACTCTGGAAAACAGTGTGGAGGTTCCTCAAGAAGTTAAAAATAGAACCACTGTATAATACAGTAATCCAACTACTGGATGTTTACCCCCAAATACAAAACACTAATTCAAAGGGATACATGCACCCCTTGTTTATAGCAGCATTATTTACAGTAGCTGAACTATGGAAGCAGTTCAAATGTCTTTTGTTTGATGAATGGTAAAGAAGATGTGATACACACACACACACACACACACACAGTGGAATATTAGCCATATAAATAAATGAAATCTTGCCATTTGCAACAACACAGAGCTATAGAGAGTACAATGCTAAACAAAAATAAGTCAGAGAAAGACAAATACTATATAATCTCACTCATATGTGGAATTTAAGAAACAATACAAATGAGCAAAGAAAAAATAGAGAGAGAGAGAGACAAATAAAGAAACAGACTCTTAACTCTAGCGAACAAACTAATGGTTGCCAGAGGGGAGCTGGGTAGGGGGATGAGTGAAATAGGGGATGGAGATTACAGAGTACACTTATCATGATGAAAAAAAATAAAATAATCATTTTAAAAATCTAGGGACATTTTGAGAGTCACTGGATCCAATAATAGAATTCTAGGAACCAAATCAGGAAAATAATCAATTTGTCCCCATAACTGCCAAATTTCTCACATTTATACTCAGGGAAATGATTGACTTTTTGTTTATGTCAATGTCTCAGTTCTGAGAAATGATACCATGCAGTTGATTTGTAAAACCAATTTTGAGAGAGAGGAAAAATACCAACCCTATAGTTAGCTTTATGTCTTGAAGGTTTATTGTATGCAGTGGCTCTGAGTCAGGGGATATGGTTTTGAGCGGCAGTAGTGAATCTGTGTAATACTGAGAAGTGTTGCCCTGAGATTCAACTCTTCTTCATGTTCTGAGCCCCTTTATCATAGTATAATATATTTTACAGAATGGAATTTAGGAAGATTCTTAGAAAGTAGATGATGATAATAAGTGGCCATGAATTACAAGAGTTTACTTTTAGGTTTATTTATCTTAATTGTTCTCACTTGATTTGACTCGAAACATTATCATTCTTTGTTCATTGAAACTCTGCTTTCTGAGAAAGTTGAACATTTATTGTCTGACTCCTACTGGCAGTTTTTCTGAATATGGCATTCCATGACACAGTTTGGCTTCCAAATGCCTTTCAGAGATAATAGAGAAGGTGGTGGTGGAGGTGGTGGTAGTGATGCTGATGCTGATGACAATAACTCATTTAAGATCAACAACATTTATTATAAGGCCACTACATGGCCATCTCCTCAACCCAGTAGTGGGTTTTGTTGCACATCAGTACTTAGAAAACATATAAAATATTTCTATAAATAGTATTTGATAACAATGCTTTGCTGTTTCCTGGCTCCATTAAAAAAATAAGGAATAACTGTAACCTTAGGAAAACTATCACTCTTCCATATTTTGGTCAATATTTAACACAGGAAAAATATAACCTATAAAACCACTATCTACAAAGAAAAGGAATGAATCCTTATCATTGATAATTTTATGATTTTTCTCATTTCCTACTGTAGAACCTCTACATAATTCCATTGTCTTGGTTTAGGCCAAACGTTGTCTTCTATATGACTTAATCTTATAGTAAAATCTTTTCTGTGTTGTTTTTTTGTAATTTATGAGTAGTTTCTGAAATGGTCCTGTTTTATAGTGAGTTTTGATGAAGGAGATACAGTTCTTAAAAGCACCAGTATGCTTCCTTGAGGTACAAATATGACAAGCATTTCTACAAGCTATATTCTTTGCTCCAAATATTCCCTATTCTCCACTTGATTGGCCTTAAAGATAAGAGAAGGTAAAGATGTTAATCAAGAAGTTAATACCTCAGTGTTCACTGAAGAAAATTTAAAACTGGAGAGTAAATAAAAGATCTTTATGCAAGAGAGCACTGATCTTGGGCGCTCATTACATATCTCCATTAACCTTAAGTAAAACTTGTAGCCATAATTACTTACTATGAAACACACAGACCAAAAGCAAAACAAAACAAAACAAAAAACCAACATCAAACCCAAAAAAACGATGCAAAAGGTATGTTATGGCTAAACATTTAGCAGGAAAATCTACTAATGTAGCATTTTTCAGAACTAAAAGTATTTGTAGACACCAATATAATTAAAGATTAACTGGAAACAAAAATCTAAGATGCCACCAAAGGGACAAACTTAGGAACATGTTTGAAGAGAAAAGTTAGCTGGTAAAGTCACTGTACATACTCAACTTCCATCACCAAAAGGAACAATTGCCAATCATGAGACTCAATTAGGTTTTTTCCCCCCACCAATAATTAAGATATCTCAAATTTCCATTCGTTTTAAAAATACTGTCTCATTTCTTTCTACAAAAGAATAAAGCAAATGAACTCTCACCAGAAAGACTGCTTGAATGTTAAAGGTGCTTCTTCTAGCTGTGTGTATGTGATAAACAATTTTTGTCTTGTAAACTCATTGTTGGAAACTGCTGTTTAAATGTTAAGTTACCTCTAGAAAACCACTGGCCGCCCTGTCCTGTACTTGAGTGATAAGATAATGAAAATGCTTTATTTTGTTTACAGACAATGCTAATGAGGAAGAGCTGGAAAAGATCAAGTAAGGTAATGGCTTAGCATGTGATCTTTCAGCTTTTCTTGTTGAGAAGAACTATCAGCTGCATTCCAAATCTCTCTCACACCTCTTCACACTGTACTCCAGGATTTCATCCACTCTTGTTATTTTTTTCCCATCAACTTTAAGCAAATCATGGAATGCTTCTTAAGTAGCTAGAAATCACACTGATCACTCACATCCACATCACCCTCTTGCTAATGCCTGGTCCCTTCTCAGCATCATTCGCAGCATCCAGTTTCTGTTCTGTGTGCCACAGGGTCTAGAAAATGTCTTTGCTCCAGATCAGGAATAAAATGGTTGGGTAGAGACCACTCCAGAGAGAAGGAAAATTCATGTAACTCTCTGTCTTTGTTCATGAAAATTGGGTCCGAGATTTTCTAAACTCAAAATCCCTCTAGTGCTACATCTTTGGAGTCTATAATGAGAAGAGTTTTCCATCATGGCGTCTTCTCACTTCAAGAAATAGATGGCTCTTGGGAGTGAGAGGAGTTTATGGTTCCTGTAACTAAAAAGACCTGACTCTTCTTATAACTTGTAAAATATATAAGATATAAACTAAGCTTCTCATTTGTTCAGTGGTAGTATCATTCTTGGACGCAAATAAATATCAAGATGAAACGGACTTTTATATGCATACTCCTCGAGATAAAGGGATGCTATTTATAAAGATCTTCTTTCTTCAAATTTCTATTTAAAAAGTCAGTATTCATTTTTAGTAGTAATTTTTTTAGACCCTGGAACATGACAATTTTTTTCCATTCTGATTGAATCATGCTATTACTTAAATTTTGTTTTAATTTTGTCATTTTTATTACTGTGAATTAAGAAAGTACATCAAATTGTTTTTGTATTTATGATATTGTCATAATTTGCTTTAACAAGTATTTCTTACCGTACAGTTTCTTCTCAATTCTTTAAGTATTAATGACTGAAAGATAATTCTCACAAAAAGGTCAGGGTCACATTAAAAATCACCATTATATTTTAATAAAGTGAAAGGCATTTATTAAAGAAAGTTGCTCAAAAAAAAAAAATAAAGTTGCTGAGTACTTCTGACTTAGTATTCACTGTGTTTTATATTGACCAAAATAAAGTTTCAAAGGTTCTTAAAGAAATGTTTGTACTCTTCATGTTTGTATTACACATTTTTCTTTGTAATTTTACTTCAAAATTAGTGTTATGTGAAAAGTATATATATATTTAAAGTCATGTAATTTGGCTTTCCTCATTCTGTGTCTATACTATGACATACCTGTGTAAAAATGATATAATTCATTAATATACATCAATATTTTCTCTTCCAGATGTAGTTAAGACATAAGGCTAGAGCAGAATATTATACAGTATTAGTACTGTTCAGTAAGAATGATCCATTTTTTTAAGATTGTATTTATTTATTCATGAAAGACAGAGAGAGAGAGAGAGGGAGGGAGAGACACAGGTAGAGGGAGAAACAGGCTCCATGCAGGGAGCCCGACGTAAGAGTCAATCCTGGGATTCCAGGATCACACCCTGGGCCGAAGGTGGCACTAAACTGCTGAGCCACCCAGGCTGCCCACGAGAATGATCCATTTTATTGTAGTATGAAAGAAAGACTAAATATATAGATTCTTCCTTAAATAACTTATTTAATTCATATTTAAATGTAATTTTAATGCTAAATTAAGTAAATATAAATCCACTTCTTTTGGTTGACAGAAAAAATTAAAATGAATAATAAACATCTATTCAATACTATTTTTACATCTAAAATTCTTGAAGTTTTAATTTATTATTGATCCATTTGTACATTCAGACTGGTACATTTTTCTGGCTCGCCGTTGAAGATATAGAATTCTTCGAGTCTAGCTCTGCGCTTACTGGGGTACTTGGCAGATTATTTTTAGTTCGTGTGGTAAAATGTCTTTTGGGTTTTTAGCCTAAAGGATTTTCAGTTTTATAAAATTTAGTGGGGTTATTGAATGCCGAGTAAAGGAAAATCAGTTCACTCATTTGGTTTTTTTCTATGGGAACATACTGAACACCTGATAATTCATTCAAATCCTCACTGTCCCCTAAAAACTTTGCTGTGTTCATCTGTATTAACGTTACAAGGTGAGAGTGTTAAATTCAAAATCAAGGGAAAGTGTGTGACTTCCATGACCACATAGTCCGCCGTCCTTCACACACACTGAAATTGCTTCCCCAGTTCCCTCCTCCAGGGTTTGAAGGAGGAAGGATGATGTTCACGCAAATTGTGCTTCAGAAGAAACTAAGGGATGAGTGACTATACTATGTAATATTCCCTCTTCCATTTTTGGAAAAAGGTTATAATTTATTTGCATTATATTTACATATAGGCATTTTATATTTGATACAACTGTCCTCAAAAGTCAAAGGGGAGTTTTTCATATAAACAGGTCATTTTCATCTTTGGAATCTTGATTTATGAGAATGAGGTCTCCTGCTTTTCTGTAGCGGGGCTTTGATATGCAGCCTGTCTGTGGTACCAATGGTGATTACAAAATTTGAGAATTATGAACTTTGTGGCGAAGAGTTAACTATAGCCAGATAACATTGCTAGATATTTGCTGTAGTACAGAGTTTTTCTTCTTGTTGTTTCCTTTTGTTTATCACGGCGACTTAACCATGGAGAGAGAAAACTAATTTGACATAGGTATTCTTAAAATACGCACATCTCCCCTGTATACAAGGGAGTCAGCTCATGGGATTTCTCATTATTTAAATATCTGCTCATCATTTTCATCATCTTGCCAATAATTGACTCTTTCAATGGAAATTACACGATTTGTGGCACTCTTATAATGTGGGGTTGTATATACTACTGAAAACAAGTTGAGTAGCCAACTTGAGGGCAGGGAATTATTTTTGCTGTTCAGACTGACTTACATATTATTTAGTGTAATTGTGTTACCATCCAACAACAAGTAGGAAAAGAAATGCACCTAAACTTGCATCTGAGAAGCAAGAATGTATAAAATGCATGTTATATTTGAACGGTATGTTAACCAGTAAATAATTATGAATTCCATCATATTTCCTCTTCTGGGGATAGCATCCTTTAAAATTCTCATTCTGGTTTTCCACAAGCATACTTTCCATCCTGCATATTTGTAATCCTGCCCCACACTCAGCTGTTAAAGAAAAATGTTATTTTAAGAAGAAAGGGATCAATGTCTACCTAAACTTAGGCAACTGAATAATTATCCTGGTCAAAGAGTTATACTTACATGACAAAATGCATTTTGGCAGAGAAATGGTAATGCTTTGAATTATTGCAATATTTTATTCTTTAGAAGAAGCTTATCATTGATAATTTATTCTAAGGTTAAATTATTCAACAAGAAAGTTTCATGAGCTCAGAAGAGAAGATGTATATGTGTTTTGTGAATAAATTTTGTGGGGTCAGACAAAAAATAGAAAAAATAATGAAACAATTACCTCTATCAGACAGCCAGTAAGCAGAAATGATTTTACACTACATTGTGTGTGTATGTGTTTTAAGGTAGAGGATTAGTTTATTGGTGAGTGTGGTAATAAACTTATGTGCTTTCAATAAATCACTTTAATTACATGAGATGTAACCATTGTGATGGTATAAAGATATACACACTGCAATTCATATTCTCAACAATAACAGTTTAGAGATGTTTTAAGAAGAGTTCATCCTTTGAATAATATAATATGGACTATGTGATCATGTCTCATTAGCATATCTTCTGTTACTTGATGGCTTATTTTTTTAGTAATATATCTTTTTTATAAAGATTTTATTATAATCACTTAGCATATTTTTAATGAACTATAAAACACTTTATTCACTGGTGAATGAAGCAATTTTTAATAAGACTTTTGGCAAGGATATTGTTAATTTAAACTAGAGAACACTTTCAACTCTAAGTCTGCAGGGCGTAGTTAAACCTGACACCTTGGATGACACATTAAAAATGCATCAGTGAAAACCTCTAAGTGCTTTAATTTAAGAAACGCTAGAGAAACAGATTAACGCATTTTTAAGTATCTCACAGTCAGTCTGACATAGGGAAAAAAAGTCATTACTTAACAATTATCAGGTTCTTTCTCCAAAGACCTCATACCCTGATAATAAATAGCTGTTTTTTTTTAAAACCTGCAAAACATGCAAACTTTTTTGGTCATTGACTCTCCCAACTGTGAGTCACCTCAATGGCTTTTCTTTGATGGCTCATTTCAAATTATTATGTATATATCTTTGAAAAAAATAGATGTTTACATATTTTCAAAGGAAATATATAATTCTTTTAAAAATCCTTACCACTGTTTATACTCCCAAATCTGTGTTATTTGGGAATGCTCCCAAGTCAACCTCATAATTAAGGCTTCTGAGATTCCACAATGCAGCAATGAACAAAAGGCAAATAACATGAGTGTTTCTACCATAAAAGACTCTATTTTTACCTCACTCAACTAAACTCCTAAAATTTGTAGTAAGTTTATTTAAGATAGAGATATCATAATGCCAGTACATATTTGATTATGCCACAAAATACAGGGAGCCATAGTTAAGTTTTATGTTGAGATGATTTTTTTCTTGCTATTTTGACAATATTTTCCCATAGGTATGAAATATACATTTTTATACATCGTAACTCATAACTACAGGGATTTGCTGTAGCACCAGCTTTACATTTATGTGACCACTTTTGTTGAATTTTTAAAATGTGGGTCCTTGAGTGTGCAAATCTGGATGAGTTGGCACAAAGTGAAAGGACAAAGTGTGATCTCAAGCAGAGCATGACATGTGCGTGCTAGCTCTAAGATGTTGAATTGTGGGTCATTGATTGGCCTTCACGTTGCTGATATATATTACCCAGTGAGCTGACAATTTCCCAAGGTCCTTTCTGGACTGATCAAAGGGGGGGAACTAATAGAACTAATAGAACTCCAGGATAATGAAGCAAAGGATTGGTTGGCAAAATTATATGGCCTTCTATTTCAAAGACGGGCATTTGTTTATATAACATACATCAGATATATCTAACATATATATCTATGTATAAATATGCTATATATATGTGTGTGTTCAGTTGAATGGGACCAGGAGGAGGTTTATTGGTTTTCCAGTCACCTAAATATCCACAGTGAAAATAAATGATAATTTTGTGAAGATTCTGTTTTCAAAGCCCTAGTTGACAAGAGTATACACGTGTATGTGCCTGTGTTTAGACATATACACAAACACACAAATAAAAGACTTAACATTTCTAAGAAAATGAAAGACAAAGCAAAGCCAGCCTTCGGTTATAGGGCATGTCCTCTGGGGAGCTGGGATTGTCTAGCTCTTGCAGAAATATTTAAATGGACAGGTGAAGTTGCAAGAGGGAATCATATTTGTGTTTGAGTATAAATGATATGAACACCAGTTTGAGTAACCAAGAAAACAGGAAAGTAGCATTTCAGTGTACATTCTGCTTACTTCATGTCCCTGTTTTCAGCTACATAACAATCCATAGGCATTTTAAACTTGATGGGAGCATCTAAGAGCCATAGCTTAAAGGATAAGCAGTGATAGCGGTCAGACCAGGAAAGCCTATGAAAATTATTTACTTATGGATTTATTTATTTTTAACCTCGTAAATGCCTGAAGAGTTATTGATAAAAGGAAATTGTGCAACCTATTAAAATATGCTATGCATTATGAGTGCTACCTGGCTTGACCTTCACATTTATATCTCAGGCTTCAAATCGGTGGTGAGTGTTGGACTATTTAAGAATTGCTGGATTATAGTAATGTGCAAAATGTTTAAAGCCTGCACACATTATGGCTAATAAAAAATATCACTATTAATTGATGTTTAGTAGCTAATCCTTGTTCATCTGATGACAAAGTCCTTAAAGGATTTTATGATTTATTGAAATAGGAGGCTAAAAAATTTCATTGTATTCATTTTGTTAGGAAAGAAATGAACTGTCCTTTAGTTTTCTTACACTGGGAAAAAAAAGTATATCTTTTTTATTTTTAGATTTACAATCTTGTTACTTTTTAGATTCATAGTAGGATTTTTGATCTTTGAGGATCGGTGTTCTTTGTGTATGTAGGTGTTTTAGAGGAAAAACTAGGTTTAAATAAGATATGTCGGTGGATCTTGCTACTTTAATAAATTTAGAGCCTCAGCAGAAATAGTCAGCAATTCATTATTCAGGACAACTTCAGTAATTTTCCTTTGTTAATTTGATGTCTTTGTTTTTTATGTTCTGCTTCTTTTTGATCTTACTTTATCATCTTAGAATTTTTTAAATGGTACTTTTCCTCACTTACCAACCTTGTGTCTCGATGGAGACTGAGGTATCATGAAATATCTACAATCATGATTGAAGACTGGTCTTCTCTGAAATTCATGAATAGTTCATTTGGTTTTTCTTGCCCTCATAATAAAATCACTTTTTTTTTAGAACTCTTTATCACAATGCCAGGTGCCTTATTATTGCTGTTGTTATTAGTAGGAACTCTCATGAAAGGGAAGCCTTGGCTCATCTGCTGTGGATTATGTATTCAGCAAGGCAATAAATGGCATAAGGGTCCACAGGAAAATTAAGTTGTTCCATTTGAAATAAAGGCCTAAATTTACATGAGAATGTAGGTTGTAAAATGAAATATAAATTTTAGTTGATGAGTAATGACAGAAGTAATTAAACATGGCTTGAAAAGCACAGCCCGGGGACTTCAGTGGATCCAAATGTGGCTAATATTTTTGTTTCTCAAATTTTAACAGAGAAACCTAAGTTCTACGTCTTGATCATTAAAATTCCCCCCACACACAAAAAATTCATCAGTCTCATCTTGCTCTTTGCACACTAGTCACATAATTAGGTCATTAACCTCTGTATTCACCTGAGGAAGAATGGGAAGTATGGAGCTGGTACAGTTTCAATATTAGTCACTTTAGACCACCTAAACTTTAAATGAATTGACAAGACTTTTAAATATTTAATGGTCATATTATTTGTTATAATTGTAATGAGTCCAAAGCCAATATTTTCACATCCATTTAAGTTGCCTTAATACATTTTACATTAAGATAAAACTTCATGTTAGTTCCATAATTTGTGTTATTGGCTCTGGGGAAATATTTTGTGTAAAGAGACTTTAAGACTTCAGTTTCTTTAATATGATATTTTAAAATTTCTCCACGTGTTTGAGACATGTGCTTGATCAAGGTAAGGAGAGAATTGGCAATCCTAGAGAAAAACACACATCTTTTGTAAAAGCTAGAAGAAGATTTTTTCAAATTAAACAATGTACAGCATCAAAAAAGACTGCAGTCATTCCATCTTAGGTTCATGCCCCAGTGTCCAAATGTAAATGTGCTTTTTTTTTAAGAGGCTTGGGTTTTTTTTGAGATACTGATGTGACAGTGAGTTAAGTGTGACAGATGAGAACCCGAGCTGTAAAGGTAAATGAATTATAACTCTGTAGTGCCAGTAAAATGATGTCTTAAACTCCAGGCTTTTCCCCAGTCACCACTAACATTAAGCATGCTACCTGACCAAACTCTATGTAGGTAGCTTGGGAAAATGAAAATAATTTTGTTGAGAAATAGATTTCCTGTAAAAACAAAACAAAACAGGTAGATGATATAGATGATCCCTGATGTAATTCTGTTGCTAAATTTATTTTTTTTCTGTTGCTAAATTTAAATTATCCAACTTGCTGCACACCCTAAATATTTTAGTTGACTATTATTTTCTGATATGATTTTTGGCATCATGTTTGGAAGGAATGTCTACACCTAACCAAATGAAACTCCAAGTGACTAACAATCAATGAATTATTTATTGAGTACCTACTGTGCAATGGGCATCATGTGAGGTGCTGGACCACTATCTTAGCTGCTAACACAAAATCATGGAATATTCAAATAAGTTACAAAACTTCATCCTCTTCATCACGGTGTCAACAATCAATACTGCTCCAAAAATGTCCTCAGTTTCCCATAATTTTACCATAACTGACACCCAGAGACAGGATGCAAAACATTCAAGTGTGAAGGATGCATGTAATGCAAATGTTCTCTTTAAAAGTGAGCAGCTATGGTTTTGATTTCCTAAAGTCGAATTGGTTTCACTTTATGAAAGTCTGAGGATTAAGTAATAAAATATCCAACATGAATTTGTGACTTTGTTTTCGGCCCAATAGCCACCCTGCTATTATTCATTTCTTGTCAAAATTATTTTTGCGGAGCTCAAGTTAACGAAGTAATTTATATCATCTACATTCTGTATTATATCTTAAAACTAGGAAGTTTTTAATTAGGGATTAAACCAAATTTTACTAAGTGTGTGTTTATAAATAAGATTGCCAATGTCATTCTTTAAAAATGTTCTGAAGGCTATGGCATTGTTTTGTTAAAAGGAACAGATATCTGACTTCCTTCAGAATCTTCAAGTATGTTTGAACAGTCCTACTTTCTAAAATAGTTAGACTCTGAGATGTAATAATCAATAATTCAAGAATGAAGAGGTAAGTAGATTCTTTTAAAATAACAGAATCTTTTCTAAACTTACTACCATTGATAATTGGATATGAATAAGACAAAATCTTTAATTTACTCAGGGAAGAAAACTAACAGTTTACAAACACTGAAAGTGTCATTAGGATATCTAACTTTGGGGTTTTGTTCATTTTTATTTTGTTGGGCTAAATATTCTCAAAAACACTTCAAAATGTAGCTAAATATTTGTTTGTTTTTAGGATCTCTCAGAAAATGAAGTGGTTGGATCTTATTTCTCTGTGAAGTCTTTCTTTTGGAGGGTAATGTCTAAATCCTTTATATTAATATTTTGATTTTGGTTTTGGATAGTAATTTTGAAAATTAAATATGAAATAGGAAATTCACTTTTTAAATAGGCTCTCAGAAAAATGTATTCAATTGACTTCTTTATTATTTTTTTATTCCAAGCCATTTGAGGGACTCTTTCATTTCTTCATTTGTAAAACCTAAGAGCTTCATATACTTCATATATATTGAAGTCATTTCCTTGTGGGACCAAGTTTATCACAAATTCTCACCAGCTAGAGGCTCCCAGCCCTTCCAGGAAGATGATGGTGCTATCTAAAGGGTCCATTCAGTTTCTTTTTTTCCCTTCTTGTAAAATCTGCTCCATCTGTTTGAGAAAAATTTACTTCCATTACAGTGATCTTATACTATGTACATACTAGATAATCAGTGTTCTTTCTTTGAAAAAAAAAACTTATGAATTAGAAAACAGCAACTCTGCTCTTGATTTAAATAAAGAAAAAAGTGAAAATTCTACAGAGAATTTTGTTTTAAATGCCATTGCAATTTAATGTTATTTACTCTTTCATGACTTCCCCATAATGAGCTCTGTCATCTTTTTTGCTCTGCTCTAATTCTGCATTATGCACAGCACGATTTATTACAAATGCACTTAGTAGTTTGCCAATGCACAAGTAGTTCCCTTCTTTCTTTGAAAATTCACACTTGGTACATGATTACCTAGCAATAGGTATTGCAGTGAAAGTGCTACACCCGTGGGGCCTTGCCATTTGCTTTTCTTGGCTCTGAAACTGCTCATGACTGAAAACTACCTTTCCCCTTTAGAATTTTAAGACGTGTTGAATGTAGTGTCTTTTAAGCAGACTGGTCGGCACTAGATTAAGTTGTGCATTGAGCCAGTATAAACCACATCTCTTCATCTTTTGCTTCCTTCACACAGACTTTTTTTTTTTTTTTTGCAGCCTTTTATTGGTGAGAGCTTATTTTAATTATTAGAACATCTTCATTTCCTTTCAGTCTACTGATGGCTGCCTTCACTGATGTTAGTCTGTCTTTGCTAAAATAATAATTTATTTGATATGTTCATACATTATTCGTGAGAACACAGAGTGACTGCTTTTGAATTGTCACATTACCTTAAGTGGAATTTGGTTTTTGGCAAAAATTTAGACTCTGTTTTCTTAAGATCCACAAATATGGTGAATTCATATACTATACCTCTTTGCCAAGAGAGCAGAATTCAGGAGTGTTCTGTATTGAATTTGTTCTATATGCAGCCAATGTACAAACTGATCATTAGGAATGAAGCCTTGCTACCAAGATCAATTACATAAGTAATCATTTTTAAGGGTTTCCCTCCCAATGATTCTTCCAACATCTTTCCACTTTGCTACTTCCAAATTAGTATCCCATGTACCAGTACTTTCCATTTGGTTGTGTTCATCCTTAAATATTCTTTTTTTAACCCTTAAATATTCTTTATTAACCCCTCTCAATGTCTTGAACTGTCTCATTTTAGAATAAGAAATACACCAAGTTAAAATATAACCTTTTTTTATTTGAGGTACAGTGGTCTTTTCTTCTGAGCATATGTTGAGTAACTAACAAAGTGAATAAAAAAGAGAACCTATAGAGGTCATTTATTTTATCACTGAGGAAACTAAGGCCCAGAGAAGTAACACCATTGACTTGATGTGTCTGAAAATGGGATGAACGATCAGGACCAGTATTTTTCTTTCTATGAATATCGTGGATATAATCGTTTAAAGCAACTGAGCTGCTTTTTGGGTCAGTGATGAATACAGATGTGATGTAAAAGTAAAGCCCTTCCCTTAGTTTATCTTCATTGAGCCCCATTCAGATTCTTCTTGCATTATGTAACCCTTCTGCCCCACAGCTCCTTAACCCACTGACAGATTAAGGGCTGTGATGTTTGAGGTCCCATCTTACAGAATCAGAAAATCAGTGATCCAGTCTACTTTGCATGAATATGATCTTTCATATTCACATTCAAAGGTCACTCCAATAACCAACCTTATTGTTCTTTCCCCGGGTAATATTTATACTGTGATTAACTTTTAGGTGAGATATAGATGAAGGGAGGTTTTCCGGAGACATTTTCAGATATGCAGAAAACCTAAATGGTTCAGATAAAATCTTACATGAGGAGCATATGCGTGCTTTGTGAGTTTTTATCAGCTTATAAGAATCAATAAATGTGTCTTGGAGACACTAAGTAAAACTGAATCCTGGTGAGATCTTGCTTAAATGTCAGGGCTACTTGGTAGGTCTTAATTTTCTTGAGAGCAAAATAATAAAAAGAAAAGACTGAAGAATACAGACATATTCTATTTTTCCAAAGGCATAACATTTAAAATTCATCAAAACATGGTATCTTAGGACACAAAACATGAAGCACTGGGTATGGCAATTACCATGTTTCTCATGAAAGCAACAAACATTATGTGAAGTCACTTGGATTGCTCTAAGTCAGAATTTCATAGACAATTTTTAACTTCCATTAAAGAATGATAACTTAGTAGAATTGCTTCAAGTTCTTGGTATGTTTAAGCTTTTCTCAGTTAACTCCATTGACCAGACATTTAGATCTTGATGACTCAGAGTTAACTGAACAACCCTGTTATGAGAAACACTATAGTAAATTTAAGAGAAATGTTAAAATTGTGTAAATGGAGAAGGCTAGGCTATACCAAGATACCTCATATAGAAAAATGGAGAAATGGATCATCATATGGAATAGGACAAAAAGAGTGCACAGAATACAAAACAATTAGGACTTATGTCAGAGCACCATCTCATGGTAGGGTTAAATCAGAGTTTTAGGAAGGTTGAAGGAAGAAAGACCCTGCAGACTAGGGAGAAGTATTCATTCTATCAAACAAGCATATTATCCTGTGCTGATTACAGTGATTACATTCTGAACAACTCAACCGTATATGACATACACCCAAGAAAAGTGAAGGTGTTATTTATATCTTTAGGTATGAAAGTAAGACCCTCAAAAAACAATGTATTTGTAACATTTAGATAAAAATCTCAAAAAAAAATATGAGTCAAACCCAGGACTCATTCTTTCTTTACATCATTGGTGGAAACCAGTATATTACTTGAGCAAACCAATAGGATTACAATATATATGATAATTTTCTAATATTTTATATTTTGAGCAAACATCGTAAAAGCTTAAGAACTTTTGTTTGGCGACAGTTAAGTTTAGAGATGGTAGTTAAAGCATCTGAAGTAAACATAAATACCTTCCTGACACCATAGGTTGTTTCAAGAAGCAACAGAAATAAGAAAGAAACTTTAAGGATAAAAACCAGGAGAATTTCTCTAAGGATTATAGTGCCGTGAGTCATTTTCTAAGAAAAAGGGGATTGAAGCTTTATTATTATGTGAGGCACTTGAAACTAGGCTGGACAAAGGCCTGGGAGGGTTTTCTGTAAAGGCAATCCTTCTTTGAGAGGACTGTAGAACAAATCTACTTGTTGGACTTCATCACCTAGGTGCAATTCACTAGAATAAACTCAGCAGGCAAAGGAAAAGATAGAACATGCCTGTGCCTGGGATTGAGCTAATAATTGCTCCACACTCCAGGCTTTGCAGCACAAAACAGCCCTTCTAGGCTGTCATTATCTCTTCTTTGTAGTGTCTCGTGGATCATTTGATTAAATAAAAGCATGTGCGCCTCTGTGCTGAAAATAGAGGTGAGCTGACTCCACACACAGCTATTGTAAAGACACAGTGATGTCTTTCACTCCAGTTGCACAGGGTCTGGGTCTCATTTGGAAGGATTAGGTTGTATACAGGTTATAAGTTCCAAGGTAACAAAAGCCAAGGATTATTTGCACATATCAGGGAGAAGATTAATAGGACCAAGTGGTTTTTAGCCACATGTTAAATCTAGATAGATTTTTTTTGTTTTGTTTTGCTCCATTTTTTAAACCAGGATCTGGAATAATAGGATCTGCCTTCTATTAGTGATCCAGTTTTTCAAGGAACTGAATAAACTTTAATAACCAGAATTGAAATCTAGATGTGTTCTCAATTTACTTATGAGATTCTACAACTTCACCAACCTTATTAATGTTACACCATAATTCATTATGGAGCACAGTCAACTCTCATATGCTTTACTGAACAAAATAGGCTAGAGTTATTACCACCTACCAACTTTTGCTTCCTCTGAGTCCCTGAATAGATTTTCTCAATAATTTATACCCGTGGACATATTTTATTTAAATAGGAGCCAAAGTATTTCAACAAATCCTGTATGCTATTTCCCTTTTTTGTTTTTGTATTATGAACTTTTTAGGCTTTGTCCAAAAGCCTAAGAAGAGATATACCAGGGAAAATCATCAGTTAGGTATCAGCAACCACGGATTCAAATCTCAACCTTGCCAATCACTAATCATTTGGCTTTGAGTAGGGTATTTATCATCTCTGTGCCTCAGTTTCCTTACCTTAAAAATGCCTATTATGAAAAACACTGGAGTATGAAAACCCTAGCACCTAGTAGTTGCTCAATACATGCTTATTTCTTAGTGTATGATCTAAACTATCTTTCAGATTGGCCGCATCTAACCCTCCCCATTGGTGTTCTCATCTCATGATAATACTACATTGTATGGAAACTGTCTAGATGCTCTAGTCATTTAATACAAACTTGTAGCTTATCATGATAATTTCTTCTGGTATTTCTGAATCCATCTCTTGCTGTTCATGGTCTTAGTAACAAAGGAACATTTTTTGTTGTTTTCTTGGGCACAAGGGTAACAGGGAAAATGGGGCAAATTTCATGGGACAAAATTTCTGTTATTTTAGAGATATCGCTTGAAACATTATAAAAGATTAGCCCATGGGATGCAGTTAACATGATCATACTTGTTGCCTATCCATGGAACACGTATTCTTCTGGGGCCTTATCACTTCTTTGACATTGGAAACAGTCTCCAAAATATCCTGAAGCAGCAGTGTTGGGGAAATAATTCTTTCCATGATTTCTCTTGCTCTGTTTCTTCTCGCTGCCACACTCATTAACAAAAATCTGAAACCACTCTGGCAAGGTCCATCATCATTCAATCTCTGTCCTTTATTTTTTTGACCACTTAGCAATATGCCACTAAAGAAAATGGTGGCTGGAGATTATATTATTGCACTGGCATTTATCTTCATTGTGCTAGAAGACATTTTCTGATGGTGACTTAGGGAGCCAATACCTGTGTGTGTGTGGGCGTTTTTTTTTTTTTTCAAACAATGTGTTTTTGAAAAGTAATGCTAAACGCTGATTGAAATGAGATGTTGCTAGTGGCACAAAGCTTTCCTGTACAGCTCTGATCGTTCATCCCCATCCAGACGTGCAGCAGGCCTGCTCTTCCTGTCCTGGGTTTCTGCAAAGCAGAGTTTCAGAGTACTTGTTACCAAAATGCACAAGTAAGTTCGATCATTTGGTTTGTTTATTCCTTCTGAGCTTGCATGAGCTGTGAACTCTCATGGCTGATTTACTGTCCTGAAATCCCATTCTTTATCCTAAACGCATTTATACACATGAAGAGGAATTGAATCTTGAATTCCTTTTCAAGGAATAATATACATAAACTAATACTTTCTTTAAAATGCCAACTCACCCATTCTAAAATCTTACTAAGGATATATGTCATTAACTAATTGCCTCGGAATTTGAAGTTGGTATTGATACCTAATATCTTGGTATTCTTTATTAAGTCTGAACTTAGATGATTATTCCTTATGAGAATGATCTCAAACTTCAGCTCATGTGAGAATCATGTGGGGCACATGTTGGAGATATATATGGGAGTAGCTCTGCTCCACAAGAACTGAATCACATCCAGGAGGTCAGGCCCACTGATTTCAACAAATTGCCGCTAAAATTTGGGAATTCCTCCTTTTAAAGTTCAAAGATTATTTCTTCCTTTTGCAGTATTGGGTCTTTGCTTTGAAGCTAGGCTGTTTTTCCTTTTACTTCTTCCTTCCTTCTTTCTTTCCCTCCTCAAACAGAATTGTTTCAACAAGGGCATAAATGAAAACAATTATGTTACCTCAAATAACTCAAATACCTTTAGTTACCTCAAATAACTAAATCCACTTCTGATATGTTAATTTATTGAGGGATATCTTGGATTTAATACTCCTTGCCATTTAGGTGCTCAATAAGTAATTTTTGATTGACTAATTATCAATACTTCAATTGATATGTATTATTGAAGTATATCTGATGTGGACAAAAACCATTAAAGGAAGAAAATAATAAACAAACCTCACATAATTGTGCAGTAGGCTCCTGCTTATCTCTTTAAATTCTCCAATATCCAGACCAACCTGCTTTCCTAATCAGTACATTTAGAAACAGGACTAGAAGGCTCTAATTAGCATATATAGTATCCATGCAAGAGGGTGGATAATGTTCACATTTATAGTAACTAATAACAGTAATTAGAACATAGGAGAGCCTTGGGTGGCTCAGTCGGTTAAGTGCCTGTCTTCAGCTCAGGTCATGATCCCAGGGTCCTAGGATCAGATCCCAGGATCCTGGGATCAGGCCCCAAGTGGGGCTCCCTGCCCAGCAGGGCATCTGCTTCTCCCTCTCCTTTTCCCTCCCCTCTCTCCCCTGCCCCTGTGTTCTCTCTCTCAAATAAATAAAATCTTGAGAACATAGGTCAGTGCCCATGACCCTTAGAACTTTTAAAGCAGGGCTTCCCACACTTGAGCATGCATCAGAACTCTGAGTGAGGGCTGAGTAAACCAGAGCTTCTGATTCTGTTGGTTGGGGGTGGGGCTGAGGAATTTGAATTTCTAGTCAATTCGTGAGTGATGGACGCTGATGCCAATGGTCTGTGGCCCACGCCATGAGAACTCTGCTATACAGAGGAAGGAAACTGAAAACAGAGCAGCAAGTGACTCAGCAAGTGCCTTGGAGAGCATTAACGCTAGTGGGTTTCAAAGTTTCTTTTTTCTTTCTTCCTTTCTTTTTTTTTTTTAGTTGTGGAAGTTCATTTGTCAGCATCCCTTCAATGAGCTCCCTGAAACTTTTATTTAAAAAATTAATAAAAGTGCTAAAGGGCTATCTTAAGAAGGTTAAATCTTTTTTTGTTTATGAAATATACGATTTTCTATTTAGGCCCCCTGAACATAGACACCCCCGGTCCCTCCTTAACTTCCCTCCCCTCCACACACACTTACTACTCTTAATAGTGCTCTTACTACATTTGGAGCTCTGGAGCACAGTCTGGGGAACCATAGGTAAGAAATGAGGCCCAGAGAGGGAGCAACATGCCTAAGTCACATAGCAATTGCTAGAAAGATGCAAGTGGGTCCTTATGTTAAGTCACTGTCTCTCCTAGGGCTGGTGGTGTCAGATTATATCTTCCTCCTCTATACCTTATAATTTTATTTCAAATTCCTACTCTTCACACTTAGACTAAATATTTATTTCATGACTATGCAGTTAATCAAGTCTCGAATGATGGAGCACTTATTTTTAAAGAAGTATCATTTTTACCAAAAAAAATATTGAAGACAGAAAAATTCCTTTTAAAATGATATTTGGTTAGTATGCCTTTGGGAACCCCCTTTTCCTTTTAACCTTTTATGCAGATTACCTTAGTTCCCACATTCATTGACCCCATATGTGTACAGAAATATTCTCTCTCTCCCTCTCCCTTGGCTTTCCAACCCATTTTAGGAATGTTCTTTTAGGCTATAGGAAAGCATTTTGTGACTAATGGCAGTAAGTAAAGCCTCCATTAAGTTCATTGTATTTCTGTGGAAGCATGGAGGATCCCATGGAAAGCATCCTTTCTCCTTCCCACCCTGTAAGTAAAGTTCTTGTCCTCATGTGAGAAATGAAAGGAGGGGGCATGGTACCATCCAAGAAGCTAACTTAGCATTGCTACTTGGAAGTGCCCCATAGCCTAGATTGTACCCACATCTAATTTGACCGAGTGCGCCAGGTATGACTTCTACATCTAGAGTACCTAGAAAATGTTATTAAGTCTACCCAGCAGCAAGCTGAAATATTGTAAGTATGAATACATGTGCTTGTATAATAGAAAAGTAGAAGGTGATTTCATGTATTAACCATGCGGGAAAATCTAAACTAGTTTCAAATATAACAACTCACTTACCTGGAATATTATAGGAACCTTAGGAACATTATACTTAAATCATGATTACTTTTAAACCTAGGAGAGAGTCTCTACCCCAAAGAGCAATATTGGGAGAAGTTCAAGGATAAAGATCAGAAATACAGGGTTCTAGGCACAAATCCAACACCTATTAGCCCCAACCACACTGAGTCTCAAATTCCTCATCATTAAAATGGAAATAGCAGGCCTTGTCTTCCTACTTCAGAGAGTTTTAGTGGAAATCAAGTGATATAATGCACACATACACACTTTGAATTCTACAGCTCTATGTAAATGGGTGGTTATTAAGTCCTTGGCCTTTGCTAAGATAATTATTTCTTCTTACTTACCAAAAATTCACTTTTTTCTTTCCTCCTTTACCACTCATATTCCTTAACAAAACCCTCAGACCCAAAGTTTAGAATCTGTTTCTCTGGAGTCTGTAGTTGGAGGCAATCTCCAGAGCAGCAGAAGTGGTCAGATAGAAAGATAGAGAAATAGATAAATAGAGTAAGAGATAGAGAGATAGATGATAGATAGATAGATAGATAGATAGATTAGATAGATAGATAGATAGATAGATAGATAGATAGATAGATAAAAAATACAGTTATCTATTGCATTGTATATTAATAAGTAGCTTGAAATCTTAGAACCCCTTCAAGGTCACTTAGTGCAATAAACTTTTTTAATCTGAGAAGTCCTTGATTCAAATAAAATCCAATGTAGAAACTCAATGTGTAAAACAGATGATAGCAGAGGGACTCCAGCTGACGGGGGCCTTGGAACCTGTGGAAGTTGCAGATGCTCTGTGAAAGTCCATTGCACCCAGGACACACTTGAATACTGTTCTTGTTGCTCACAGAGATGAGGGGTGTATAGGCACAGTCCTGTGTTGATGATGATAACGCAGAGCCACCAGGCAATGTTGTTCCAAATTTGCTGATCTTTAAGGCAAGGGAATAGGCAGTGTGATTTAGAAAGATTTCCATTAAAATGTTCAAATATAAAAAGTATTGTCTTTTGAAAAATGTAGTTCTCATTCTTCTAATAAAAGCAACCTGAAATGCATTACTTTTGATAATGATAGATAAAAATGGCTATAGCATTGGTGTGAAATGAAAAAAAAACCCAGGAATTGAAAGTGAGAAAGGGAGGTCTACAAAATAGGCTATAACTTTATAATGCTAATGTAGAAGGAATTGGGCTGAAAGTGGAGTTAATCTATAATTTAGAAATGGAGTACTCTGAGGTGGAAAGACATGTTGAATTCCTTCATGAAATGATTGTAAGTGAAGAAAACATGCTTGACAATATGAAAGAAACAGCGGTCTTTATAGGACTGCTTGGTTCTGAATCCAAATTGAAAAAAATTTAACATTTTAGCTACTTTGATTTGTTGTGTGTGCTGTTTAGCTCAAAGAGATCATGTAACCATTTCTGGGAGGCTTCCTAATTTTCAAAAATTGTGACTTCATTCCCTGGCTTGAACGTTGCGATTTAGAATTGAGCATAATAAAAATTATTAAGGAGAATGTTCAAGTACTAGAATGAGAAGTAATTTCAGAAACATACCTGCCAATATAAATCACATGTGTAATTTTAAAAATTTGTGATGCAAGTTTCAGCATAAGCGAGACACCTCATATGGGCGTATTGATTTCATTTTCTGTTCTACAGTACCTTGTCTAGTGGGCTGAAACTCCATTGTCTCCTAAGATAGCAATAAAGAAGTTTTTTAATTGTCTGAACAGAACTCGTTACTAATCTCACAACTAAAACCCACTAGTAAAACCAACTTATAACATGAAAAGGATTTTTTTAAAAACCATTACTAATTAAAAACTAAATATAACAGTGCAGATGATATAAATGCCTTTGGTGTTTATAATAATTATTTTTCATATATTTGACACTGGCATATTTGACCATAGGCAAATATTCTTTGATATTCTTGAAGTATCTACATATTATGATTTTAAGAGTCGGAAAACTAGACTTTGCTTTGACTCTTCACCTCTTCTACACCTTAAATTTATGAGATGATAATTTCACATTTATAAATGGTTTTATAATTTAAATAATGATCTGTAAATTATTTTTATCTTTTTAAAATTGTAACTACCTGCTTTTTTATTTTTAAAATTTTTTCACAGAAGAAAGGGTACTGCCAAATGAGGCATTTGGTTTAAAATTCAATAGGCTAACTCTGTTTTCCTTTACCAAAAGTTTCAGACCCAAAGTTTACGTCTATCAGATGTACACAGAAAATCGCAGCTTTGGAGAGGAATAGTCAGCATCACATTGATTGAGGGACGAGACCTCAAGGCAATGGATTCAAATGGGTTGAGTGACCCCTACGTGAAGTTCCGGCTTGGGCACCAGAAGTACAAGAGCAAGGTAACCACATCTCTTTTGTGTTCCTCTCAGTATTTGGAAGGCAGTGGTTGGTTAATAGACATGCTTTGGAGAGGAAAACACTAGATGCTTTTTTAAATGCTTAACAGAACTTCTTTTGAACATCATGTCAGCAAAGCAGACCAATAACTGAACTATTGCATTTCTTACTTAATGTGCTCTGTGACCTTGCATAAACTACTTCCTGTCTCAATTTCTTTATCTATAGCACAATAGTTGAAAGTATCTCTTAAAAAAAAAAAAAGCTGGAACAAACCTATGTTGATGCCTGCACATAAAGTGCTCAAGAGTGTTGGTTACTATTATTATTACAATTAGTATTGGTATCAGTTCTGCAAATAGCATTATTTAACCTCCCGTAAAAATCTTTATACATTACTCTAAAACTTTTTCTTCCAACAGACTTGCACCAATGCAGATTGCAAGATTTTTCTCTCTTATTTATTTAGAAAACAAAGGGCCAAATTCCTGCTGACCATACTAGCAGTGTGCCATGGGGCAGGTTACTCCATGCCCTAATTTCCCCATCTGTAAATACGAGAATTAAAATAATAACTACTGGGGGGATCCCTGGGTGGCTCAGCAGTTTCGCGCCTGCCTTTGGCCCAGGGCACGATCCTGGAGTCCCAAGATCGGGTCCCGCGTTGGGCTCCCAGCATGGAGCCTGCTTCTCCCTCTCCTCTGTCTGTGTCTCTGCCTCTCTCTCTCTCTCTGTGTCTATCATAAATAAATAAAAATAATAAATTAAAAAAATAATAACTACTGAAAATAATAAAGTTATTGAGAAGATTGAATAAATACATGTCATCCACATCGAGGGCTTGTTTTGCACTGCCTTGTCCATAATAAATACTCAATAAATGGTAGTAGCCGAAAGAGTGGCAGCAGTAATAATAAGTATATTGTGTAATAACAATTATATTAGAAATAATATATTAAATAATCCTATTATCATTATTGATAGAAGTAATGATAGTAAAGGTCATAGTGATCATAGCTATATTGGGGGCACAATATATTGGGTTATCTAAATATAACCTTTTTGGGGCACGTGTCTGGCTCAGTCAGAAGAGCACACAACTCTCAATCTGCGGTGGTGAGTTTGAGCCCCACATTGGGTGTAGAGGTTACTTAAATAAATAAATAAAAACTTTAAAAAAAAAAAAAACAAGTACAACCTCTTTAATGGCCAGCTTTGCTGTATGGTAGTCATCACTTGGAACAAGTCATCATATCTGTCTTGTATTAAAAATCACATTCTACTTTGATGGGGATATCTCACTTTGACATTATCATTTTCAAGAACTTTTGATAAATAGCCTACCTGTGTTCCTTCTTGCACTGGAAGTTTTCATCAGTAACCAGGTAGTTAGAAACATCACAGAGCTGATTCGTTAGTAGGCAGTGAGAACTGCTTGCAGGCTGATTGGCTACCTTATTGAGTGCCCACATGGAGAGGGAAGGCATCACTTCTGACCTGAAGGAAATCATGTAGGGAAGATAATCCTAAAAAAGGAAACTGAAAAATTAGACTCTTAATGGCCAAATAAGTAAGACAGACCATTCCCCCAAAATACCATAGAAGTGTATCTGAGCCCAATAATGAGAGATTTGAATTATCATAGGATCCATCTAGTGCCATCTTTTTTTTCTTCTATGCACTTAATAATATATTTTAAAGAAACTACTGATTCCAAAAATAGGTACCTATGACCACTTCTACCTTGTCCTTTATCAATTAACATCATTTCCCTGTTCTGGTAGGCTTAAAACATTACTTATTTTTATAGTTCTGCTCTTTAGGTATGAAATATGAAACCCAGCTATGGACATGTGTCTCTCTTTGCTCTTTCTTTCCATGATATATTGCTGATTAATTTCAGATTATGAACTTTAAAAATTGTGATTCATTTGTATTACCTTTGCACATAACATACTTCATTGCTTTCAAAGTCTTTACATCTGAAGATCTCGGTCTCTTATACATTCAAAAGAGAAAAGGCCACTGTCTGACCTCTTGCTAAAAAGAAAGACTAGGGAAACAAATATGAATGTTGTTTAACCCACTGGTGAACGAAATTTCAAAGCACATCAGTATGAGTCACTTTATTCATTGATATCTTATCTGGATTATGTGCGGTTACAAAATTGCACTTCTGATATCTATCTTGTATTTGCAACGTAGAGATTATACACACACATTCATATTAATTCACAAACATTTTGACATACTGTTTTGGGGAAAGAGACCCGAAACTCTAATCAAAGACGTGAGTCACAATCTAGATACTGTAACATCAGTGACATAAATTCTAGGTCTCATTTTCTCCAGATATAAAATGGGGATGAAACATCAATGCTATAATTCTAATATAAATGTTTGCCTGACCAACCCAAAGTTACTTGCTGTTTCCTCCTACTCCCATAGATCTTCATTGTGTGGTTTTTATTCATGTATTCGGCTCAGAATTCTCATGTGTGTGGGGAATAAAGGGGGAAAATACCCTGGAAATCCACATCTTCCATTATTATGAAATGACAGACTGCAAGTTATGTCTTTGTGCATTAACTGGTTATGTAAAATAAATGCTAGTATCTAAGTGAGCTATTTCACTTATAGACTATTTGCCTTTTCTGTATAATTCATATGTCTCATCTCTTATTCAAGATGATGAAGGGGTGCCCTTTGGTTTTCAGGACATATCCTTGAGGGTTCCTTCAGATGATAGGCATTAAAGATGCTAGAGATTTAATGACTCATTTCCATCATTTCTGGAAGCTTTTGTTCAAATCTCACACATGCTTTTCTAGGTAGTACCTTACTTTTTATTTAAGGCCCCAATTTAAAATTTTTTAAATAGCTGATATTAATGAGACAATAATTACTTTTTGGTTTTCCAGATTATGCCAAAAACTTTGAATCCTCAGTGGAGGGAACAATTTGATTTTCATCTCTATGAAGAAAGAGGCGGAATCATTGATATCACTGCTTGGGACAAAGACGCTGGGAAAAGGGATGATTTTATCGGCAGGTTTGTATGATATGGTATTTTTGGTTCACTCTAGAGAGGGTGAATGTTGTTAAAAGGATCTGGTTATTGTCATTGATCTTTACCCTTTTGAAGGAAGGGATCTGACCATGGTAAAGCAACGCTTGGGTAAAGTGAAAAAGATTTGAAGACTGACCAGTAGGTGGCAGTTTTGACCAGTTGATGGACAGGCTATATGATTTGATATCTCAAAATTTTCTCTCCAGATGTCAGAACATTGTGTGTGCAAGTTATGGGAATTGAGAAAGAGGAATCTCATTTGATGCAAGATACTTAAACAAGTAAACAAAGGGCATAGACCTTGTCTGTAAAGGGAGCTGAGATAGTATTAGTTTTCACGAAGTATATTGTGAAACCATAAAATGCAGTTTCCTATAACTCCCTACAAGGTAGAGAATCTTTATAATCTCTTAGGAGTTCATAAATCTGTAGAGTTCTCAAGTTTTAGTGATGGAAACATGTAAGTGAGGCAGATCCATGTCAGTCTAAGAACACAGGGAAGAAAGGAGTATTTTGAGGCTTAATGACATCTCTCCACAAAGACAAGGTTATTTTGAGTGGCTGCTTGAATTATATGAATTATTTTCTTGCTTTGAAACCTATTTCTATGTTTTGATATGTATATGCCTTTGTAATAAAACACAATGAACCCCTCCAATACTAAAGTAAAGCATGGTGTACAAAATAATTTGTTAGTTTAGAATAGTCTTAACTTCACTGTAGTTCACATGAATTCCAGGTCCCTAAACAACCAACCTGAAGAAATGCATACATACTAATAATAATCAAGGGGATTTCATGCTAGAAAAGCAAGAACAGGAATCCATCCCAACATGTTTATCTCCTTGTTTTTTTGTTGTTGTTGTTATTCTGATATATATATATATATATATATATATATATATATATATATATATATATATATATAACAATAGTTTTCTTTATAGGATCATAAAGGGAGATGTTAAAGATTAGCTTCTTTTAACCCATGATGTTTTACTTATAAGACAAAATGGAAAAAAAAAACTATTGTAACCTAAAACTGTGTTACATTTCAGCCCATTTAAAAGGACAGGCCTTCTTTGGATATTTTTTCCCTCTAGAAAAACGCTATTTTCAGAGTTTCCTTCAAGTTCCATCTTGTTCTCCTGGGGATACATCATCAGTTTAAGTAGCTTAAGTATACATCTGTTAATACACTGAATACATTTCGTTATGCTTGTATGTCTATGTTTCTGTCTCCCTCAACATGCTATGAGCTCATTCAAGTAGGTGCTGTCGAGATGTTCCTTGAATAATTAATTAGTTTTCATAATTTATAGCAACATTAGCCATATTTGGTAACCATAAGAGAATCAGAAGGACTGTCAGGTGTAACTTGCTACCTCAGTCTCCTTACTTTACATTCATTTTTCTTATATTAGTAAGATAAGGAAATAATTGCTACAATGTGCTGCCTTCCTGTACTTCTGGGTCCATATCGCATGAAGTACATCTTCTCCCTTTTCCTATTGTTTTCCCATAATAACAGATGTCCTTTTATGTATTTTTTTCTTTGAAAATAATTTCCAAATTTGGAAATTATGACAGTTTCTCAGACCATCTGGTACTGATCTTTCCCTTTTCCTCACCTGATAATATTATGAATTTTTCAAGGGCATGGCTAATTATGTTATGGAAATGGTTGACAGAGAGGTGGACCTGTTTATCCCATCTCACCTTATTTCTCTGGGTTTATCCATAGTTCAGCAAGTTTTGAGAGAGCAGTAACAGCTGGCTGATCTGAAGAAAATAGGGGCTGTTCTAGACAACTGAGGGAGCTAAGGAAGTCTTACAAAATTTGAGAGAGAAGAAAACCATTTTTGGAACTTTGGAGTTGGTGAGCATGTGGAGGTGCTAGGCAAGTGGCGTGCCTGAGTGGGAATGGAAGCTTTGTGCCCTTTCCCCATACCTTGCCTGGGTATCTCTTCCATCTGGCTGTTCCCGAATTATCTCCCTTTATAATAAACTAGTAATGTGGTTGGATGTGTATTCTCCCTTTTTATTTTTTCTAGATGTTGGAGGTGTTACTCCTACATATAGTTTCTGGGCTTTGCCTGGATTGTTAGACAAGTTGTTTATATTCATGGTTATTACACAGGAGAACCCAGCAAGCAGAATCAAGGAGCCCTGGGCCCTATCACCTGCATTATGCTGATGGGTACAACTTTATGCTCTGCTTTCCAGTATCTTGGTTGTATTAAAACTGACTTGGGTGATGAGTTCAAATGCTACCACTAAAGAGTTAATAGGGGTTTTTTAAACTCCTTCATTTTGAATGACTGACTTTTATTTCAAGTTACATTTTTCTCTAAATATAATAAAAACTTACCTGGCATCAACCTCACTTTTTGAAAAGTCCTTTTTTGGTCATATGACCAAACATAATGGCTTATAAAAGCAATTTGAGCCAAAAAAACCCTTAAGATACACAAGAGTACAGGTGTAGATAAGATGACTCCTAGGACAGCTTTGGACTATCAGTTAAAGCCCCTTTATATAATAAAGGGAGTTACTATAAAATTTTGAAGTAATAACAAATGTTCAGTAAAACCTTTTTGTACACTAACTGCTAATTTAACCAAGATGCCTGTTGCAGAACAAGGAAATGACTATGGTAAATAATTTCAAATCTATTCAGTGTCCAGATATCACTAGAAATGCTAGATTCCTAACTTTGTGCCTATTAAATTGTACTTTAAACACATCCTACCACTGAAAAGCAAGGTATTATTGCATCTAAGGGGGTAGGCAGAGTAAAGTGTTTCTGTGAAGGTTGGGTGGTAATGGTGGAAATAATGTAGATTGTAATAGAATTCCTTGGGTTCCTAGAGCAGCGTAGATGAGAATTGACTTCAATTCCATTAAGTGAGAGTTCTAGGAGTAAAGTAGCAAGAGTAAGCTCATTGTGGTCCTCTGCCTTGTTTTGCAAGCTATCATTGCACCATTACATGTCCTATTAACTTTTTATTTGTTTAGAGATATTTTTTACATGTAACTAATGTAAATTTAAGGTGTACAGTAGTTGATTCGATACATTTATATATGCTGATATGATTGTCATTGAAGCTCTAGTAAGCACCTCTATCACATCCCATAATTCTTTTTTGTGATGAGAATAATTAAGATCTGTCTTTGTTAACTTAAAAATTAGAAACTATTCTGGGAGTTGGCCTGTAGTTGGTGAGTAAATTTAAAGTTGGCCATGAAGGATAATGCTGTCCCTTCAATAGCTAATTACTTTTTTTAAGGATACTATCTAAATTCAATCCTAAATATGAGAATGCTTGTATGGATTGGATTATCTACATAGACTAGCCTGTTGTGTTAGAGTTTTGTTATTGTCCCACTTTATTTTCCAGTTTGGGTTCCATATAATGATTTTTGAAAATGTATTTTGTAAAAGTATGCTCAATAACAGGGTTTTATGTTTTTGTTTTTGTTTTGTTTTGTTTTTTTTCATTATAAAGACAAGGCTAAAAAAAAAAAAGACAAGGCTGTGAAGGAAAGGCCACTTGCAAATTTGAAGTGTTGATATCAAGTGAAAAATATTTTATACTGAACACTACCCGCTGCCATTCTCATTTGAACCCACGCAGTCAGGCTTATGCCCCCAACAATCCACCTGAACTGTTCTTGTCAAGGTCACCTGTGACCACCAAGTTGTTAAATACAACAGCTAATTTTCAATCTTCATCTTACCTGACTCAGCAGCAGTACTGGGCTTGGCTGATTGCTTCCTTACCTTAAAACACGTTTGTCACTTGGCTTCAAGAACACCAGATTCTTTGTTTTTCTTTTACCTCATCACCTCTTTCTTCATGGTCTCATTCACAGACTTTTCCTCATCTCCCTCCTGTTTTAGCTCTGGAGAGCCTCAGGGCCCACTCCTTGGGCATCTTCTCCATCTACACCTGCTCCTGTACTGTTTCCATCTACTTTTCTACTTTCCATACTGTCTGAGATTGATAATGACAAACAGCTCCACTTCCTAACCCTTCTCTGAGCTCCAGATTCCAGGCCATCTGCCTGCTAGATATCTCCACTAGAATGTCTGATAGACTTCTCCAGTTTAGCAGGTCCAAAGCCAAATTTCTGACCCTCTATATCCCCAAATCTGCTCTTCCTTTCAAATTCTCCCTTATTTGTTGATAATGCCAAAAAACCATGGAGTCTCATTTGCTTCCTTTCTTTCTCGGACTCTTATCAAATCCATCAGCAACCTACCAATTTTTTCCTTCAAAATATACTCAGAATCCACTCCAGTCAGTATCTTGATCTTTATAATTCTGATTGAAGCCAGCCTTAGCTCTCATGTGGACAATAGCCATAGCCTCCTGTTCTTCCTTGCACATAACAAAATAATTTAACTCCTCTGCTCAAAACCCTTCAGTTTCTTCCCATCTTACTCTGGGCAAAACCTGGGTAAGTCCTTAGAGTGGCCTATAGTGCCTCTCGTGATCTAGCCCTGTTACCACTCTGCCTTGACCTTCTGCTGCTTTGTCCCTCCCTCCCTCTGCCTCTGTTCCAGCCTCTTTGCTCTTCCTCAGGCACACCAGACACCCCCCTACCTCATGACCTTCCCCTCCATCTGTAGCGCTCTCTCTTAGGTAGCCGCCTGGCCTGCTTCTTTACTTTCTTTAGGTCTGTGTTCAAATGTCACATCAGGGTGGGGGGCATCCATACCGACCCTATTTTAAATCCAAATCCCCTTTCTTTGACATTCCCTTTCCCCTATCCTGCTCTGCTTTTCTCCATAGAAGTAATCACCATTTGGCATGTACGCATTTCACTTACTTATCATTTGTTTCCCACCACTGGAATGTAATCTTCATGAGGGCAGAGATTTTTGAGTGTTTTGTTTTTGTTTACTGTCCCACCCCAATGCTTAGAAAACTATATGGCATATGAGAGGTGTTTAGTAAATATTTGCCAGATTTTAACTTAAAGACCTGAAGTTTGATTTAATCCTGGAAATTGTGGCTCTTCCTTCTCTTAGTTGACCCTTGATTGATGTGGGCTTGAACTGCACACATCCTTTATACACAGGTTTTTTTCAGTAAATACAGTACTGGAAATGTATTTTCTCTTATGATTTCCTTAATGACATTTTCCTTTCTCTAGCCTTCTTTACTGTAAGAATGTAACATATAATATATATTACATACAAAATATGTGTTAATCATCTATTCATGTGATCAGTACGGCTTCTGGTCAACAGTAGGCTAACAGTAGTTAAATTTGGGGGGAGTCAAAAACTATACACAGAAGTTCAATTGTGCAGAGGGTTGGTTCCCCCCGCCACTATATTGTTCAAGGGTGCACTGTAAATATATAATTTGACAATAGGTGTTAATGCAAAGGCAATTAGAACAACACGACTTAGTGGCAGGTACAAAATGTCAGCGTATTTCTATATAACTCATAAAGGGAGAATTAATGAGTTAGAGTGTGAAAGTATCTGAGTAATACTTTAAAAAATACTCAATTATTGCATTTTCTTTAAAAAGCCTATACATTTACCAAGATACTTATAACTTCACCATTATAATAGCCATGGAGTTAATGCCCTCTGGTAAATTTTACACAAAAATAATTTTCCAATGAGTAGAAAGAAATAATGATATGGGGATACCTGAGTGGCTCAGTGGTTGAGTGTCTGCCTTTCAGTTATGACCCTGGGGTCCTGGGATCAAGTCCCACATCAGGCTCCCAGTAGGGAGGCTGCTACTCCCTCTGCCTATGTATCTGCCTCTGTCTCTCATGAATAAGTAAAAAAAAAGGAAAAGAAACAATAATATCAATGTCCTATGATGAATAAGGCACTATTATATTAGCTCAATATGAGGGGATAACAAGAGTGGGTCATATTATGTCAACTTTGCAGATGCAAAAAGTGAGGAGGAAGGAGAAATAGAGGTTGCTCAGCTAGAATGAATCTGAGGGTGATTGAGTGAGATTCAAATCCAGAACTCCAGACTCTAAAGTCCACATGCCTTTTACTTTGGTCTTGTATTCAAAATGCTCTGAAGTCATTAAGTGCCCAATAAAATGCCAAAGAATCAGTAAACCGACTTAGGTGGTACACACAATAGTGCAAGTTTGAGCAACAAATTTTACCTGCCGCTGAACTATAAACTATCAAGTGAAGGTGAAATAATGTTAATCTGCATGTAATTATTTAACTTTCTGATCACCTGCATTTTGGCAGGCAAGACGGACTGCCACCTTTACGATAATCAGCTAATAAATCCTCATGATTGTTACACTTTTATGCAGAGCAGTAATCTGAACAAATTGGCTGCTGACAGCTGCGGTAAATTGCCAAGAATGAGTGCTGTCAGAGAACAAGTTGTTTTTATGAACGTGCAGAATGAGTAAATCCTGTGTCAAGCAATTTTATTCAGTTGGAGTTATTTGCAATCCAATATAGCAAGATTTATAACATTATTTATTAGTGTGCAAAATGCTTGTTTATCTTTAAAGTGGCATTGATTTGGGGTACATATATTTTAGGTTGGTGAATTGCTACCGACTTTATTTGTTGTCTTGTTATGAGGGCTGAGGCATTGGTTCTGCCCATGACAACAAAGTGCTACAGATGTAAGCATCGCTGGAGAGCTCTATTTCAACAAAATTTTTGTTAGTGATGTTTGATTAGAAAAACTTATTCCAAATGGGCAAGTTCTGGATAAAGAACAAATGCTTCCAAATTCTACAACCATAAAAATAAATCTGTGACTCTGTGTAATGCCGCTGGAAAGAGAATGTGGGATGTGTACATGTAGTTTGGCAAATGGGGAAAACAACCTTTGACTTTGGATAGTAACCAAATTAATGTTCTCTGAAGGTTGAAGGTCATTGCATTGAACACTCTGCAGTCCTGATTTGCAACATTTCTTATTTGTGATACCAATTCTCCAATGACTCTTACTTCCTGCATAGAATGGAAACAATCCTCCTGCATTAGGAATTTGAAAGCACGAAGACAGCTAGTCAGAAAATTCTAAACTGAAGAGAGTTTTTTCATGAAATCATTATATTTCACCATTTTTCTTACTAAGGATTGAGTGAAATATTTCATTAGGGAGATCGACAATATTTAAGGAGAGAATGGAATGTGTCATTGATTCTCATCTTGGTTTTTCATAAAAATCAACCCAAGCCAAATATATTAAGATTTCAATCTATTTTCTTTCATGGGTTGCTATTCTTTTTTTCTGAAGATTTCTTGCGACAATTTATACTCAATGCAGTGTTGCTTATACAGTGGGCAGAGTTTCCAAAGAGTTTTCATGCACCACCATGTGCATATTAAATCATTTACCACTGACCTTTGAGTCAGTGAATATGGAATCATACAAGTTTTACCAATGTAAAATATATTACGAAATCTCAAAAAGCTTCAGAATTTTATTGTTAACTTTGGTCAAAAATATGTAAAATATATGTTTTTTAAAATTTCCCCCCCACACCCAAGAAATTTTGTAGAGGCTTGTCTTCCTTTTCCAAAGGCTTTGTTTTTAAATGTCTTGCTAATCACGGTGGCTTCATAGTATCATTAGCTAATGCTTGAAATCACAGCACACACTTGTAAGTTTATTGTTAAAGTAGATGTAAATTTCTATTGCAAATATTACTCCTTATAATTTGGGGTTGTTTTGGCTACATTCTTGCTAAATCTGATACTACTGTCATTGGTTCATAAATCAGAATGTAGCTGACGTGGAGCTCTGCATATTCTTGTTTATCATTCTGCTCACTTGTGCTTGTTCAATTAGCATTATCTTCAATCCACAGTTTCTTTACTGGGATCTTTTAAAGCCAATTGTCCATTTTGTGAGGATTAGTTCAGTTAAAACTAGATTATATAATCCGTAAATCCACTTAACAAGGCATATATGAAGTGCAATTCAGTGAAAGCAAGTCAGCAAGTAAGGGGGCCCCTGTCACCCCCTCCGTGTTATGCAGCTCCAACTGTTTTCTTAAATACTTGCAGGCCATGAGTGACATATCTGATGCATGGGCCACCTGTGTAAATGCACACCTTCGATATTTATAAAGCTTGATTCCTGTCCTTTTTATAAATTACAAAAAAATCGAAATAGTCCTAACATTTGCCTCCTGCACCCCAGCCAGGGTGCTAAGCACAAGACTATTTCATTAGGGAGAAATACCATTGGTCACTGGTTCAGAAATGGCAGATGGAGAGCTAAGGGAGAATAATTGTGGTAAGAACACTGAAATTCTATTCTTTGAACTCCAGTGTCACCAAGTAAATGTGAAATGTTTCTTTCAATGTGGCTAAATGAATGCATACAGTTTTTAGAAAGCACAAAGAAGTTAAAGCCTTTGTATGGAAGTCAGGAATGTTCCAGTTCTTGCCATCATTAATTTCTCTGAGTCTCAGTTTCCCCATTTATGGATTGAGAGAAAGTAGCTCTGAAATCTTCAGTTTTGAATCTGTTTTGATTCTTCTATTGATTGATTGATTGATGAGTTGTGTTCGGCAGGGTAGTAAGCTTTTAAATTTTCCAGTATCAAACCAAGGCATATGTGACAATAAAATCACACATTATATTTAGATAGTACTTCCAGGCGGGATGGAGTGGCCAATGGCCTGCAGAGCAACATGCCTAAGTTTTTTGTTTTTTTTTTTTTCATGCCTAAGTTTTATTGTGACTACTGCGACACATACCTCACCCATGACTCCATCTATGAGAAAGACACACTGCAGTGGTAGGAAACACAGAGAGAATGTGAAAGACTACTATCAGAAATGGATGGAAGAGCAGGCTCAGAGCCTGACCGACAAAACAATCACTTCATTTCAACAAGGAAAGATACCTCATACTCCTCATACTCCATACTCCTTTGCAGGGGCAATGATCCCACCTCCCCCCAGTATCTTGGGTCCTCCTCACCCTGGTATGATGCTAGTCCCCCATATGGGGGGCCCTTCCATGATGCCAATGATGGGCCCTCCTCCTCCTGGGATGATGCCAATGGGATCTGCTCCTGGAATGAGGCCACCTATGGGAGGCCAGATGCCAATGATGCTTGGGCCCCCAATGGTGAGACCTCCTACCCATCCCGTGATGGTGCCCACTCGGCCAGGAATGACTTGACCAGACAGATAAGGAGGGACAGGAACCTCTTTATATTCATTTTATATTACTTGTTCTACTTCACCAGGAGATCATGGTGCTATGACTCTGGGTGTTTTCTAACAGCATGACAGGGAAGACCTGCTTCCACTTCCTATCAAAGAGAGAATAGTTTTTTCAGGGGAGTAGTGGGACAAAAAAAAAAAAAAAAGGCAATTTTCATTTGTATTGTGGAATGTGAAAATAAAATTGTCAACTGTTTCAGTTAAAAAAAAAAAAAGATAGTACTTCCAACTTTTCATAGTACTTCCTCATCCACCCGTATGTTCTTACAACTCTATGTGAAGAAAAAATATTTTTTAAAATATTTTATTTTTATTTATTTATTTTTTTTAATGTATGTGTGTATGAGAGAGAGCCAGCAGTGGTGGTGTGTTGGAGCAGATAAGGGAGGGAGGGAGAAGGAGAGGGAATCTCAAGCAGAGACTATGCTGTGCGCAGAGCCTGATGTGGGGCGAGATCTCAGGACTCTGAGCCGAAACCAAAAGTCAGATGTTTAACTGACTGAGACACCCAGGCACCCCAAGAGAAGGCATTTTAAAAAAAATCCCATTTGATAAGTGAGAAAAGCTAATGCACAAAAACTTTAAGTGACTTGTATAATATCAGAATGCTAATGAATAAGCTTTATTAAAACTTCAGCATTCTGAACCCCTGGCCATGGACTCTGAAGCCATTTGAACTTTGTTCAAAGCAACATGCTGAATCTGTGGTAGTTCTGGGAAAAAGGAAATGAGAAACTAGAAGGCTTAGCAGTGACTGAATCCCTAAAACCTAACAGAGGTCTGCCACATAAGGCACTTAAAAAATAGTTAATGAGTAAATGAGTTAATGAGTGAGTAAAACAAGTGCTAAAAGAGATCAAATCACTTTCTAGGAAGACAATGTAAGGTGATGGAATGAGCACATTACACACTATTCCTGGCTCTGCCACGGTCACCATGGGTAAATTTTTAGTCTCTCTTAATTTCCATACTGTTCCTAAGTACTTCAGTACTTGCAGAGCACCAACTATAGTTCCAGGTGCTATGCTAGGTGCCTGCCTTTCAGATGTCTTAAGATACTGGCAGAGAAAGACAACTGCAGGTTATTTCACTGAGAATTAGTAAAAATTTGGCAAACAAAGATAGATAGACACATCATCTCAGGCAGAGAGGTTGTCCAAACACAAACAGGTAAACCCTAGCATGGATAGAGGGAGAATCACAAGCTGTCTGGAATGGCTTCAGTAGTAAGTGTGAGTCAGCAAGTGACATACAGCTGGTGGTAGGTCATGAAGGGCACCATTGCCTTGCTTAGGGGATTTCATAGGTAGTGGGAACCTAGGAGAGGAACATGGTCAGGTTTGTATCTTAGACATCTGAAACTGAGGGGATTGAATTGTATCAGTCGTTTTTGCCTCAGCCAGATTCCCTAAGAATAGAGCTTGAGGCAATGATTAAGTGCTCATACTTCATTGGGAGGTACAATAGCCAGCACTGACAGTGAGAGAGAAAGAGCATAAAGCAGGGAAGAGTAGGAGGCAATGCAAAGCTGTTTCTGGGTGGTGGTGAGGGGGGATGGTTTCCTGTATCTTAGAGGTATAGCTGGTTGCTGTGCACCCATTTGGCCGCTTGTGGAGAGGCAATATGGAGAATCATAATTTGAAGCACTTTGGGAGTGGGAGGAAGGTATGGGGAGTTATATTCCCATTTCCTATTCCACCCATTTAAGTTTACCCCAAAGAAGACAATTGCTGCATTGTTTCATCTGGTTTCTTTGACAGGTGATCAAGGAGCCAGATCCCACAACTTACAGTGTGGCTTTTCATCCAAGCATAGATGGTCTTAGAAGCCAGAAACTTGGAACGTGTTGCAGTCAGACCTAGATGCACAGTGGCAGCCAAGGAGAGCCCTCAGTTTATTTTGGCAAGTGAAAGTTGAGCCAGTCCTAGGTGAAAGCCCAATGAAGACCCAAGAACAGTTAACCGGTCATGGTGGTAGGATGAAAAGCAATCCCTTAGGAAGGCACAGCCAAAGTCACAGCTGTGGCAAAGCAGGCAGCAGTGGATCCAAGAGGCTATGGCTCCAGGAGAATCTAAGGGGTTGGGACGCCTGGGCAGCTCAGTTGTTGAGTGTCTGCCTTTGGATCAGGGCATGGTCCTGGGATCAAGTCCTGCATCGGGCTCCCCACAGGGAGCCTGCTTCTCCCTCTGCCTATGTCTCTGCCTCTGTGTGTGTCTCTCATGAATAAATAAATGAAAATCTTAAAAAGAAAAAGACTCTGGATAGATGTATCCAATAGATTTTCAAACCAACATGTGGAACACCAATGTGAAACAGATGTAAGAGGAGCTGTTCTTTGAACCAGAGATGAGAGCACACCCTATTTTTTACCCTTCTCCTCTCCATGGTGATTTTTGAGGTACCCCTTAATGTTCCTTGGAAGACAATTTATTTTTTAAAATATTTTATTATTTATTTGAGAGAGAGGGAAAAGCAGACTCCCTGCTGAGCAGAGAGCCCAATGGGGGCTCAATCCCAGGACCCTAAGATCATGACCTGAGCTGAAGGCAGATGCTTAACCGGCAGAGCCACTCAGACACCCCATTCCTTTGAAGACAATTTAAAAATAGATTACATTATCTGCCTTCTAGAATCAACTTTAAGACTTTTTAGGGGGGGTAGTACATTTGAGGAATAATATTTCGTATAAGATGAATTTGTTCTCTTAGTTGTTTGGTTTGTGGAATTGCAAAGACAGGAAGATGTAAACAAGTATGAACATAAGTAGCGTTGTAACAAATTGTGAAATTTGGGGTTTCCAGAAATCTGTAAGTTCCTCTAGTTCATATCACAGATGAAGAAACTGGAATTCAAGAGGATAAGTTGGAAAAGGTCATACAGGTAATTAGTGACAGATGCGGGGCTGGACCCAAGGGAATCTGACTCCCAATCCTGAGCTCTTTTCCCTGTATACATATCTGTGTATATACTTTGGGAGTTCATGAATTTGCTTCAGGGCTTTTTAAATTTTGCATTTTAATTTTGATAATCATATGAAACTATTAATTGCTGCCTGTTCTGACCATCCAGATGACCACCAAGGACTTCTATATCCAAACTATAGTGAACCCTTTCTTTCTTTGTTTAGTACGTACAGGTGAGCTAAATACAGGTGAATCTGCCTGTTGGGCTGCTATACCAGACCACCACAGACTGGGTGGTTGTAAGCCACAGAATTTTTTTCTCACAATTCTAGAGGCTGGTAAGTCCAAGATCAAAGTACCAGCAGATTCTGTGTCTGGTTTCCTGGTCACCGACTATTGTGTTTTCTTTCTCTGTGTCCTTACGTGGCGAAGGGGTGAGGGATTGCTCTGGGGCCTCTTTTATGAGGGCACTAATCTCATTCATGAAGGTTCCACCCTCATGACCTGATTCCCTTTCAAAGACCCCACCTTCTAATGCCATCACATTGGCCAGTAGGTTTCAACATAGGAATTTTGGAGACAAACATTCAAACCATGACGCTGACCTATAACGATAAGTACTGGATTCACTTTGCAATAGACTGTTCTGCAGGAGTTCCATCTTTGTACATATTTATTCAACAGCAACAAAGGAGTAGCAAAGGCTTTTTTTCCCACCAAATTCCAACAATAATTTGATTTAATACCCATTTAATGCAGATATCACTCATGCTATAATGCTAACTTTATTCTCAAGTTAACAAGACAATTTTACTCAATTATCAGGTGACATTTCATTTAAAATGGCATCTGAGGATTACTCCTGAGCAGAGTTTTTGGAGGAATAGAAGAGCTGAATAAGCCAAACTACAAGAACTTTGGAGTCATTAACACTCTGTTCTAATAACATTTATATAAATAGGCATTTTCTACATTGGAATTATTTAGTCAAAATTCTGAAACATTAAATATAGGACAAAATTGGAAACTATTTCTACAAGAATATCCAACATTGAAACTTTAGTTGTAGCCGAAGAGCATAATCCTCGCTATAAATTTACAATGTTAAGTTTTATTATTTTCATAGTTTTTAAAATCCAATTTTTCTGAGTTTATCTTCTTTCTTTTTTTTAGTTTATCTTCTTCTAAGAGCAATAACCTACATTCTTCTTCCATAGTTTATATATATTTTAAAAGTATAATATAACATATTTCCATGCTTGAAAACTGAGATACTTTTTTTCTGTCAGAAATAAGTCCAGATTTCATCCAGTTTAAGAACCACTGCAAACAGACACACTTTCTCCTGGTATACACAGTTAGTGTAGACACTAGTGAAGACAACCCAGGAAAAAGCCTAGATCTTGGATTCCATCATTCAAGTTCTCAGTCCTAGCTCTGTAACAACAAACTATATCTCCATTGGTCATGTAACTTCTCTGGGCTTCAGTTTTCTTATTGCTAAATTAAGGAGATTGTGAGGATCACAAATACCTATGCCTATTTGAATCAGATACAGAATTAACTGAAATAGGCCAGCTGTAAATAATAGACAGTTTTAGGGACAGTAATTAAGTCAGAGATCATTTACTCTGTTTTAAAATGTTTTTAATTGAAAATATATTTTTAGCACTTCAAGCAAAAACAGCACATCCATGGACCAGATGTGATCTGAAAGTTGCCAATTTGCAATTCTTGGGCTAGATCATCTTTAGAGCACCTTCCCCAACACTAGAGCATCAAACACAGTGCCTCTAACGTAAATAAGTAGTAGGCCAGCATCCATATGACCCATGTAAAATGGCAATAGCCATAGAAAGAAACCTTCCAGAACACTTCAGTGTATTTTAAGAGTGATGCAGTGTCATATGGAAGAGTAAGGCAAGGACAGAACTGGGAAATACAGGATCCAAATGAGTGAAAGACCCTTTTTGTTCGCAGCTTTATCCAGCCAAAAGTACTGTGTGAATTGTAACCCATGTTTGATTCCCTTGTATCGTACTCCCAGTCCAATCCAAAGATTCATTCGCATTCAACAAACTATAGGCAAGACACTCTGCGAGTTGCTGAAAAGATCTACAGAAAATCACATTGACCTTTTTTCTTTTTATTAGAGAATGCATTTGATGGTTTGTTTATCACCATCGCATCTTTCTACTCAATTTGTTCCAAGTACTATTGACAAGAACTTAATTCCAATTAAAATTAGAATATTAGGCAAGGATTAGGTATGTTTTTTCAGCCTTGGGAGTTTAAAGAGACAGCGTGAAAGTATTTTGAAATGCATGTTGTATTCATAGCAACAATGAAATTATTTGATATATGTTTTCACTTTAGGAAGGTGTTTTCCAGACTTGGTGCTGATGCTGATTTCCTGCTCTCTCTCGGATAGTTAGCATTTACGTACATGGACTTTCTGTCCCTGACCAGGGCACTTCTTTTTCTTTTCCTTTCTTGCCACTGTACTCCTCTTCCTCTCAGTTGTTTCTCGTCCCAGCTATCTCCCTTGTCATTTTGATTGGCACAAATAAAAACAAAATGTCAGGCTTTGGTTCAATTTCTAAATTTACTCATACTAAAGAGATGTTTGAACCTGACTATAAGCATTGAGGCCCTATTCATAGATATTTCATTTAAAAGCAAAACAATAGACAATGAAGTAAAGAACAAGAAAGAGTGAAAATTTAATCGGTCCCTGATATCTGACTCCCCTGTTTACGATAGGTTATCATATTTATTCTTATAATTGGCTTTTATTCTTATAATTGGCTATTTTCTGTCTTAAATGCCTTTCGTTCATGTCTGTCCCCTTTCTCTCAGTTTATTGGCTTTGTGATCACCTCAGTATCTTTTTCTTCCAAGTCAATTGACATTTTTGTGAAAAGACATTTCAAGGTGTTTAGCTCTGAGAGAATAGGTTATCAAGCATGGGCTGCCATGTAATGAAACCTCTGTTAGAAAAACGCTGCTACATAACCCTTGAGCTATAATGTTTTGGGGGGATTTATTTTTATTTAGATTTATGCATGGTGTTCTGTGAATAAATTGGCATGATTTTAAACATGTGAAACTTATGACATCATCAAAGTACATGTTTTTTTCGTTGCTAAATAATATTTATGAATGAAGGTAGAACACCCATCGGTTTAAAACCTACACAAGAATTCAGATTCTTGGTGGTTTGCCTCTCCAGACAGCTCATGTTAATCTTTTGGTAGGCAAAGCCCCACTAAACTAGGCCATCCAGGGTTTGAAAGTCCCTATCAATTTATGAATATGGTAACAACGGGTAGGAATAGAATCAAATAAGCATGTTTTTTGTATCTTACAGAAATAAAAAGTTAGACACTAAAAATAATCAGCATCTGAATTTTGTGAAGAAAGTGTGCTGAAAGAAAGATGTATTATTCCAGTGGTTCAAATAGTATTTCTACTGATTTGATTTTATTTTTCACATAGCTCTGAGCAGCCTGCACTTTCACTGTTTGATGTAACAAAAAAAAAAAAAAAAAAAGAAAGAAAGAAAAAAAAAAGGAAGGAAGAAAGAAAAGAGAAAAGGAAAAGAAAAAGAAAAAAGAAAAGCCATTTGCTAATTCAAAACATTTGTTTCTAGATGCCAGGTGGACCTGTCGGCCCTCAGTAGGGAACAGACACACAAATTGGAGTTGCAGCTGGAAGAGGGTGAGGGACACCTGGTGCTGCTGGTCACCCTGACAGCTTCGGCCACAGTCAGCATCTCTGACCTCTCCGTCAACTCCCTGGAGGACCAGAAAGAACGGGAGGAAATCTTAAGGAGATATGTACGTATGTAACCCTCCTCCTTCAGGGTCATGTGTGACTAGTTGAGGTGATAAATAATTGACCTGGAGTGACAGAAGTACATCTGGAAGGCTGTGTAACAGACAAATCAGTAGAAACAGACAGCTGGCCAAATGCATGTGCCATGCCTATCTTTGCACAAGCCCTTGTGTTACCTGAGGTCTGCACACCTGCTCTTCTCTAGAATCTCTTCCAAACCAAATTCTGGATTCTGAGCCTCTCCACAGTGATTTTGTCATGCACAACTCTCCTGCAAGGCAACTTCTCATAAAGGAAAGTCAAGTATACAGAACATTACCTCAAAATTAATTCATTGACCCTTTGTAATTGCAAATTAAGAGTTCTTTGTCTTTCCAAGTTTGAAATGGAATTAATGACACCTACATTAATTAGTAGCTTGGTAACGAGGGGATATTCACAGAAAGAATTTTTATTTCAACTGCTTAGAAGAGCCTCACTTCATTCCTTTATCTTATTTTAATTGAATGTGAAATATAATTAAAAGGAAGCCTCCTTACCTTTTGATCATTTGTGGAGTGATAGAGTGGAATAGGGAGTCACTATAGTAAGTACCTTTCTCAAATTTCACCAAAGCAAAATACAACCAAATCTACCTATTTCCCAGCATCCTCACATCGTACATTTTCCACCATGCAGTTTTCGTGAATCAACAGAGAGGGGAGCTCTTACTCCACCATTCTGTCTCAATGGAGCCTCGAAAAAGTGAATGCTTCGGTACCCAAGAAGCTGGGAAAAAAGCTTTTCCACTTAAAATTACAAAGCTTGTATTGTACAATGCTGCCAGGTGTTTAGAAGGCTCCTCTAGACACTCAGCCATGAAACCAAGCTCTGACTAACAAAGAGGCGCTTAATTTTTTTTTTTTTTAGATTCTAAAATATTCCTATTTGCTGACTGACATCCTTCCAATAACTGAATTTAATAAAGATGTACCTTATCAGGCTGTGCAGATAACATGAAGTGCTGGTACTAATGCTCTACAATATTCTTCAAACAGATTAGCAGGATGTGCGCTTCAGCAAATTTATTCTGGCTATCTCCACTGAATCAGCTGTCTGCTAATGCTTGTACAACTCATCCACCAATGGTGTTATCATAAACAGTTTAATAGAGGTGACTTAGCAAGGCTAAATAGTATATATTTTTAAACCACTAAGAGCCCAACATATTGTTGGGCATCTTCTAATATGTAATTGCAATTATGAGAATGATTTCACATTTTGGTACCTACAAAAACATGTTCTCCTGTTGCCAGAAGTGAGCCTTGTGAATTGAAACCATTTTAAAGGAATTAATTGGTATATTAATATAAAAAGTCTAGGTATTATGATACTGTATTTTATGGATTAATATTTGATATTATCCCATATATTAGAATGATACTGCAGGCTAGGTAATTAGAAATAATCCAACTTTTATTGATTCTTTTTTTTTTCTTTTTGCTGGATGAGCTTCCTTAAATCAGCCATTTCCATTCAGAATTTGAATATTTGTTTTCGCACCTTCTTTCAAATGTTAGTTATTGTTTGAATAAAATGTAAAATACTATGTGGATGCCTGGGCTAATTCTCCAATATATGCTGCTCAACATATTAAAAAGTGAACCATCTCTAAATATGTCTCTTTTTTTAGCCCTGCATTTCAAGCATAGGCCTGTATGTCCCTCTAGAGACATAGTTGCTACAAATCTACTGTATATGCGGTATAGCACATGTGTTATAATTGCAATAGCAATACAAGTATGGTTTCAGTGCATTTCCTTTTTATTATACAGATTATGAGATGAATGAATGCCGTATCATGTCTGAAACAACACTTGTTTCAGAGAAACATATAGAGGAGGTTATTTGGAGAATTATTTATATGTTTTCCTGGGAGAACATGTGTATTTTTTTAAATTTTAGGTGAAACTTAAGAATTTAATTTGGCACTGGCCAGAGTGAGAAAAGTAAATGAATTGCCCCTGGAAAAGCTGTCTATTTCTGTCATTCGGTTGTTCATTGTGAAGCATTGAAGCCCCACAAATTAAACAGACATTACCGTGTGAGCCATTATTTGATCACCTCATTCTGAAAAGATGGCTAATTCCATTTTTCTTTCTTTTTTTTTTCTTTTGGGGGGGAGGAAAGCAGCGAAGGTCAATAGGGGGCGGGTAGTAATGGGTAGTAGACCAAGAGCGATTGTATGACCTTTTCAGAACGGGTATGCTGAACCCTTGCTCCCCCTTGTCACAGTTTAAAAACCAGAGGAGCTAGTTTAGAGAAGAAGTTGTTAGCATTCCATTTTTATTATGACATTTCACAGTCATCTGATTTAATGTCCCTTGACCGGATTGTCCACCGTGAGACGATGGGCTTGAAATGTTATTTAGAGCATTGATAAAAGGTGAGCGGTTCTAAGATGACAGCGAGTCATAAGGCTGGTGGTGTGACATTAATTTTCTCCATAACAGAGATGGAATAAGACGTCACGGTGACAAGCTGTCAATCAGCTCTGGCCCCTCAGAGCATCTCGATGCCATAGGATGGGGTATTGCCTCTCCCGTAATAGAGCTGAACTGAGATGCTCTCCCTGACAGCTGCTGCAGCCATAGAGAAAATATATTATACAGCCTTTCATTAAAAAAATAAAGAGGACTCCTCTCCAGAGCATTTCAATCTTTTCCCATCTATTGAGGGCTGAAAGGATTCACAGCAAATCATAGATTCCTCTGCTATGGAAATTTCTGGCTTCAGAAGCCATGCAGGTTTTGAGGCCTTCTAAAATAACCATAAATAACAAGGCAGGAATACCTCTTGATGAAGCATTACTGAGAGGTATATTTTTAAACTGAAATATTTAAGGTTTTTTGCCTTTTTTTTTTTTTTTTTGAATTCTTATTATAAGCGATCTGTCACTGGCCTAAATAGTTGAAGTTTGCAATAAATCCTGAGTGTCAGCTGACTGGAGGAAAGAAACCCTTCAAACAATAATTACCCCTCCAAATGAGAAGCAGAACATCGGAGCTGAAGCGTCAGAAGCTGTATGTCTGTGCAGTGAGGTTACTACTGTGAAACAATTCTCAGCCCGAGGACTGATGAGATTTGTTTTAAACATGGTGAAACTTGGTTTAAATTGCTCCCCAAAATTAAAGGACAGAAGCCTTTTGATAAAACTCTCCTCTATCATTAGGATAGGAGGCTTACCTGGTTTATAACACTCAGGAAGCTCTGAGATAAGGAGAAACTTCTCAAACCTGATGTTACTCCATCAGGAAGACAACACGCCTACAAACCTCTGAATTAGAATCCTGCTGTCCAACGTTCCCACTGCTAAACCTTTAACTTACAGGACTTTAAATGGAGAGAGAGGTGCATTTGTCCTGAACCCTGCCATCTGGGTAGGTTCAATAGATTTGAGGTGATAAACAGCTGTTTAAAAAACCATAAAAAATTAAGAGCTAAGCCTGTGCTCAACACTCTTAAAAGTGAGGCTCTGAGATTACCCATAGATCTGCATTTCCTCCTCTCAATATCCCAAGTAATAGTTCCAGTTTACACAACAGCTAGTCCTACAGGACTGATAAAGTTAATATCTCAGTAAGCTTCTGCTCGTCAGTATTTTCACATCCTTAATACAAAGATGGGAATATTCTTTAGTAACAGTTTGATAACTTTGTTATGTTATGCTCCCTGGACTTAAAGCATTTTAAAGATTATAATCCAGAAGTACCTTTGGTTTACTGGGTAGAAATGCCAGAAATGCCTGTCTTGTCATATGAAAAATACCAGGAAGTGTAAATAAGCAAATACATATCAGTGTTCTCTATCAGGACTTAACTCTTTAAGTATTTATGTCCATTAATTAGAGTTCTGAATTATTACATTGGTATCCCTCTTTTAATGCCTTCAGGTACTATACTTCCCCAAACACCACCATTATTAATTTATAAAATTAAATAGGTTTTTATCCTTTGGATCTGATTCTTCTATTGAAATATCCCTGCTTCTATACATACTACAGTGGCAAATAAAATTGCAAACTTAAGGAAAATTGTTCATCATTTTTGCATTTACTTTTAGTGATCAATTTAACTTATTTTAAAAGTCATATAAGACTTTTTTCTAAAAGGTTCATACTATGTAAATCTTTTGAATCAAATATTAGAAAACAGTATTTCAGTAATTTAACCCTCATCTAGCACATATAATTTCCAAAACTCACCAAGAAGAAAAGAGTAAAAAAAAAATTAATATTGACTTTCTTAATCCTAAAGGCTGAAGTGTGTCACATGGCTAACAAGCTAAGACTCAGTATCTACAATCATTAGTTTCCAAACCATCGTGCCCATAGATGACAGATTTCTTGGATTGCTTCGGTAAAGGAGATTGAAGGAAAAAAGTAGGCATAGCCTACTCCATAATTTATAGTTCACCATCTACTGATAATTATTCATGGGGAAGAAATGTGGTAATTTTTATTCTTTCAAAAAGTCCTGTATAGCAACAATTATCTACATCAATACGTATGTATGTGCCTACGTGTATGCAGACGTTAATGATGGCGGAGGGGTACTCTATTGAAGAAACACAAATATCCCTTTGAATCACTTAAGCAGCATCCTGAGACCTACCATAAAGCTTGGTGTTTTCTTACACACTCTTTGAGACCCTCTAGGACCTTTCTTTTCTAACACTGATATTGGGGTCTTTCAGAGCCCATTGCGGATATTTCACAACCTGAAAGATGTGGGATTTCTCCAGGTGAAAGTAATCAGAGCAGAAGGGCTGATGGTCGCTGATGTCACAGGTAAGGAATAAGGCAATTCTGTCATCCATATTTATTTATACATATTATTTATAATATATATTTATAATATTTATTATGTATGATACATACATATTGAACAGCATGCAGGGTCCATACCATTTAATGACTAAACTCTTCATTTCACCTAACTGGATCATCAAAGTTAATAATATAAATATAAAGATTCAGGTTTGATCTTACAAGAGTTGCCAACCACCCAATTTTTGTACTGTTTCTGCTTTTTAAAAGAAGGGTGATGTATTAAAAATAAACAATAAAAAAGTTAAATAACATTTGAACTGTTGCCTTTTCCAAAGTTTGGCTAACATAGTGGGAATATTTCTTCTAGGTTTCATCACTTTGGCATTTTGAAGTAATATGTCTTCTCTCAGACAGTATCAGCTTCCCTCAGATGATATCATAACATCATCACTTACAAGTCCAACACACATAAAATCTGTTCCTTAGTCCACTGAAAAATTTAGATGCAAAATACTCAATTATGTGGTATGAACTCCAGTATCTGGGTTGCTGACTCATTTTTTTGTTGTTGTTGTTAAAATTCTTTAGCACATCCCAGAGATAATTCTGGATCTAAACTAAGCATCCACATTGTTCGAAATTTTTTTTAACCAAGAAATGAGCCTGTAAAAACACTGGAATCAGTCTTATCTCTTAAAGCTTCCTGATTTGGATATTGCTGTTTCTATGATGTATTAATTGACTAATGATAATTATCTCATAAATTTCCAGAATGAAATCATTGTTTTGAATTTGCAATCATGGGACCACTCATTTACTCCTTAATTCCATAGGTTTGGGAGGGTACTTATACCATGCCTTAAGTTGACTTTCTCAACATGGATAACAAATTGGCTGACTTGGACAATTTTTGAATGAATTTTGCTTATCCTGAAAGAAAGCATGCACTTATTATTTGTAGAAATATGCTTATCACTGTGAATGTTCAGTAGGTTGATCCCAATAAGGTAGTGGGCTTATCTGAAGGGATGAAATGCATCTTTCTTACCATCTAAGAGCTTGTAAACCCATTGCATGACGGTTGGTGCCCTTCTTTAACTTATCAAATCTAAACAGAACAGAATCAAAACCAAATGCATTAGAACTAAAATAGCAGATGTCTGCTCCAGAATGATAATATTTTTAAAATTTTTAATATTTGTCTAGTATCAAGTGACTGTTGATTGTGTGATAAAAATGTTGAGAGTTAACAGTTTCTTTGAACAGGTGATTATCAGCCCATTTGTAACCATGAAGATAGTAACAACTGTCAAATATTCTTTCAAAATAGGCATACTTCAAAATAATGGGAGAGAAGGTAGTTTGTAATCTTTTTGCACATTTGCTGACTTGGTTTCTTGTACTTAACAAATTTAAGTTTATTCATTTTCTTTTTTACCTCTGATGTGGTTATACTCAAATTAATCTGGACATAATGATTTCCTTTTTTTTCTTTTATTATGTTGTATTTAATATGAGAACCAACAGTCAACAATGAATAACTGCTCTTTTTTTTAAGATTTATTTATTTATTTTAGAGAGAGAGAGATTGGGGGAGGGAGGAGCAGAGGAAGAGGGAAATTCAAGCAGACTCCACACTGAGCGAGGAGACCCATTTGGGGGTCAATCTTGTGACCCTGAGATCACAACCTGAGACAAAACCAAGTCAGATGTTTAACCAACTGTGCCACTTAGCGGCCCGTAACTGCTCTTTTTTTGTTCGCTGTGGTCATTTTTTTTAAAGATTCTATTTATTTATTCATGAGAGACACACAGAGAGAGGCAGAAACACAGGCAGAGGGAGAAGCAGGCTCCCCATAGGGAGCCTGATGGGGGACTTGATCCCAGGACCCCGGGATCGAGACCTGAGCCAAAGGCAGATGCTCAACCACTGAGCCACCTAGGTGTCCCTGTTCACTGTGAACATTAACTTAAAGCCTGGAATAGGAACTCAGTATTGCTTTCACATACAAAGGTTCTACCTAGCCTCTGATTCCCCACAGCAGGTAAATTCAGATGTGACATTCACCATCATTGGAGGCACCTTCAGTTGTCTTCAGGATTTTCTATAGGGGAGGGGAGCCCCCAGTGTTGAGCTGAAGACCTCTGAAGATAGGGAGAAGGGCCTAAAAATAATCAGTATCTCAGGGGGCACCTCAGTGCTAAGAATTATTACTGAACATTTATAGGGGCACAATAATTTCTTATGAAAATATTCAAGTCCCATTTACTTCAAAAGCTTAGATGCCTGCCCATTACACAAGTTGAATGCAATTATATAAGTTTGTTTCTCTTGGAGAGAAACTGTCATTGCTTTTAAAACTTCATGAATATGCAAACTATGTTAACCTACTTGGCCTATATGCCACTATGGAAGTTAAAGTACATGTTCTTTCAAAGCTGTAAAAAATAGATATATTTCTTTCCTGATGGTTCTATGTAAATTAATGTGAATAACAATAGTCTTTTCCCTAGGGATTCACTGAGACATAATTTTGATCTGATCCAATGAACTTTAATTTGGGGAATACTAAATAACAGATTCTCCATTTTTTTCCCCTCCAGTTTTAGGGATATAAATCTAATGATTCCTCATTCCACACTGACCTTATAATCTAATGTGCTCTGAATTGAACAAGAGAGATGTTGAACTATTCAGGGGCAAGAGGATAATTCAGTCTTTGACCTTGCTCCCTCTTGGACCTTTTGTGGTCTTTATGACATTTGTGATGGTGGCAGAAGCTGAGGACCATATATTTAAGTGAGAAATGTCCGAATATGCCATCAGTTTTTTTAAATAATCTGTACTTCTGAAAAGGATAAATATTTATGTGTAAACCGATCCCTCTTGGTCTCAACCATTAAATGTGGAGCACAAATAAGCCCTTTATATACTTTCTTCTTTACTTGTTCAAAGAAGAACTTAAATAATATGCTGTCCATCTCAGAGGGTGATCATAGTCGGGCTCTACAAGATACTCAGCAGCAGTTCGAAAAACGGAAATTGAGTCGATGGTGCTGTCTTCAAATCCTCAAATTAGCATCCATTTAGAAGTGTTGTGGATGGAGAGGGGGGATTTTAAATCACTGATAGCTCTTGGAGCTAAGCAGAGTATTTTCTGACCTGGTATAGATGAGACTATAAGATACTTAGTTGACATCAGAACACTTTTTTCTAGACAAAGTCTAATGAGACAAACTTATATCTGACCAACTTTGCTCCATTTTTACAATATTTTTAATGATCAGAACACAAAGTCCAACTTCCGTAGTTTAAGCAAAAAATTTTTAAATTACGATATTCCATCATTTAACATGAGCACAGGAAAAAAAAGAGAGATTCTATAATCTTTTAAGTAGCCATCAATCTTACTGCAGCTACAAAGAATTTTTTTCCTTTCAAAATGTAAAATTTTTCTTTTGTTACAACACATTCATTGAGAAACATTGTGATACTGTATTAACTCTGTGTGAATAAAGAGCAATTGAGACTCTCTTTGAATGAGTGAGTACAAAGCACAAATTACTTTTTAATGAAACCCTCAATTCTTTCCCTTTCCACAAAAAGCCTATAGCCTTGTTCAGCTGAACACTACTACAGTAGGTCACTTCAGCTAAGCCCCTAATAAACTGTTGATAGTTGAGGGCAGTTTTTTCTTCGGTCTCAATAGCCCAGTGTTGGACAGTGCACTTCAAATCATTAAGGTTAATACAGATTTAAAAAAGAGATTAACTCTGGTGGTTAAGGCCTCAATTTACAACTCCCACACATACACATGCATTGAGCAAGGCACAAGAGTGGATTGAAATTTCAGTCAAATTGGGGGCAGCCTTTCACAGCCTGAGAAAGTGGCACTCTGGTTTGCAAAGATGATCAGCTAAAATCTTGGTGAGGAAGAAAGTTTGATGAAGTGAAAAATATTTTGCAGTACAACTGACTTACCTTTCAGCTAGGCAATGAAAAGGTGAATGTCTCTCTGTACCATCAAAGCAAAACCCAGAGACCGCCTGGCCCTGCGATCACTGGGGAAAATTCTCTCTACCACTAAATCAAGTCATTCCTTACAACTGGACAGTGTGTGAGGAGAAAAAGACCCTTGGGGGAGGGAGGGTGTCTTTAAATTTTTTTTTTAAGGTGGTGGGAAACAGTTCATGTTGGAATTTGTCTTTTCTAGCTTCTAATTATCCTCTTCCTTGGATGGGGCCTAATTTCTGCTTTCAACAGAACATTTCAAGTCTTCTATATCGAGGGAGGCTTTCTTGGCAGAGTATTTAGACCTGGCCTATTGGTTCTTTCAAGTTCTAAGAGAAGAAAGAGAAAAGGGTTCTTCTCTTCAGCCCCTCCCCTGTGTTTTCCCCTGGGTTGGTTTTTTTTTTTTTTTTTTTTTTTTTTTTTTGAGTTCCCGAGGAAGAGGTCACAGCCTCCCCAGGGATTCCAGCCACTCAGGTTCAGAAACGGTGATATAGGAGAACTGTGAAACCCTTTCAAAAGATGCCCTACCTTTTCACTGCATTAAAGGGAACACTAATATAAAACTTCTCCGCGCCAGGTGAATTGATCTCTCAAATTAATGCACCATCTCTTTCAGGAAACAATAGAGGGAGAAGGAGAGCAAAAGGACGAGGGAGAGAATTTTACAATTAACACAGTCTGTCACCGAAACAGTCCCACAAAGTGAGCATATCTTTTTCTAACACAAGGCTACGCATAGAGACCCATGACTCACCAGCCCCCTAGTCTGGAAACCTACTAGTTATTAAGGGAGATGTTTACTACCCCTTTATTTGCATAGACTTCTCCCATGTTTTTCTTTAGGAAAACTGTCTTCATTGTTGGAAAATATTTAAGTAACAAAACAGCAGAAAAAGACATGCTACAGTTTTGGTGTGTGTGTGTGTGTGTGTGTGTGTGTGTTTATCAGCTTCCGTGAGAGTCTTATTATCTTAAGAAATAACAGTTAGCAGCTCAGATTCATTAGCAGAGCTAAATTTAAGCCCCATTTGACAGGCTGCCTAGAAAACATTTTGTTTTGCTGTCTGTGGGCTTTAATTAAGATGTGTTCAATTTCAGTCCTCTCCAGTCTAGCACCGCGCCCCCTCCCAACCTTGCTGTGTCACAGACCGGCGATCAGACACTTTTAGACGGTCCGGCCCATGACTTTGACCTTCTGCGCAGTCCGGCGTTCCCTGGGGAACCGTTCAACTCATGAGGTCTGATTTCACACTTCCAGGATGCCTCAGCTCTCTTAACAATGACAGGGAGACAAAGCCCTTTAGAGCAGGCCGCATGGGGACTTGTTTAAATTGGAAACCAGAGAGGAGTCAAGGAACAAGGTTATGGGCTACAGAATAGTGCTTTTAATAAAGAGCTCACAGCTCCGGCTCAGCTCAAAGAGGTCTACCTCTGTACAATTAATTGAGCCATTTATCTGGAGCATCTTAGGCCTCTACTTTCTCACAGAATTGCGTGGTAAATATCAGCTAAGAAGCAAATGAGATATGCATGAAATGAATTTTAACACTTTGATTACTGCGCTTCCAGTCTTCATTAAAAGTAAATTTATTTGTATTTCTGACCTCATTATCAGTAGGCTGCCTGCATTTTTATTGGTTCCTGTGATTTCCAGCTTGAGTATGTCATGAAGGTGTATTTTATACAGAGATGTGGATTTATTATTCTTGGTATTTTCCCTGAACATTATGGGTCTATTCAGAGAAAGAAAATGAAAAGGTGGCTGCACAGAAAAAAGGCGAGTCTGTTCTTTGAAAGTTTTATATACAGTTGGAGAAATGCCAAGCACATATATATGGCATAGATAAGATATTGTCCTTTAAAAAAATTAACTTTTCGTGGGTTACCCAAGCAAACTGCATAAGATACATGCGATTGTTGCTTGAGTGGCCCTCAGAATAGAAGAGCTCTACTGGAAAAAGTGGGCACGTTGCTTCTTTTATAGAACTGTAGCAGTTTGGATTTTTGATAGCATGTGCCTTTAATTATATCATCATGTTTAATAGTATTGATGGTACCTGATAAGTACAGCCTTCAATCTTATGATCATTACTGAAAACCCACGGTGGAAGATGAGAAAATACATAGCCTTTAAACTCTACATTGTTCTTGATGGCGTTATATGTAAAATGTGGTGGAAATCCTTCATATTTGTGAATTATCAAGAGTAAAATAGTTTACCAAATAAAAGGGGGTTATGCATGGATGTCATTCTTAACTTTTTTTAACTTTTGCTATCCTTAAATCTTAAAATTACATTGCTTGAAAAAAATACCTAAGTTTTACACAATTGGAAATTTCCCAAGCAAAGTATGCTTCATTTCCATTATATAAACCAATGATGTCCATTTTTGCTTTTTAACAATTAAGCTAATAGATTATTAAGCAGATGGTATAGTTTGAGAAGAAATTTCATCCGGTTTTTAATGCATCAAAAATACCCAACACCTGACATATTCTTATCATTGTAACATGCCTAGTTTAGAAAACAACATTCCACCCATAACATGTTTAATATCTTAACACTATATAAATACCTTCCTTAAGAATGAGACTAAACAAATGAGAGAAAGCAAATCATGGCTCTCCGTTCCCCCTTTTTTTTTTGGTCTTCATTCTTTATGTAACATGGTTCACATAGAAATAAAAGTTGCTTCCTTTTCGTGCTTGCATCTTTGCAAAACTAAATCATATTCTAATTTGAGAAATGTGAAAGTGTTTTTTCTAAGATGCAACAATCGATATTAAATATTTGTGAAAATAGGAATGAAAATGATCATTTAACTCAAGGGCTCATGAGGCTGAGTCTGAACTAGTGTTTTATATGGAACGACAGAAGTCATGTGTGATTCATATGCAGGTCACGTGGCTAGAAGAGACTACTCTGGAAGAATAGGTGGGATGACAAAAGAGATTAATAATGGGGTTTGATGTGTGCTGGAGGTGAAGGACTATGGGTTGAGAAAATGGTGGTCCCACTGTCAATGGGAAATGGGGGGAAGAGAAATGCTATAAAGTAATTAATTGAGTTCTTTGGAAGTCAGATTATAAAATGATCCTTTGAGTAAAGAAATAGAGAATTGCTGATCTGGCTTGGAGGGCTAGGTCCACGATTCTACTCAGTGCTTAAAGAAATGCTTTCAGATGCTAGAATTGTTTAAAAGTAAACTCTTCCTTATTTTTTGTCAAGATATAGTTGTGTAAATTTCCTAGAATGGTGGAAGAGGGAACTGGTACAAACAGAGCATCTGGATTTAACCAGACTTTTTTTAAAAAAAATCATAGGACAGGAATATTTGGGTTATATGACAGTATAGTTAGGTGCATAAGTGACTGGATGGCCAAGCCCCAAGAGTGATGTAAAGGATTGACATCGATGGAAATGCCAAGTGGAGGAATACTGGGCTCTGTCCTTGGTCTAGCCTGTTCCATCTACTTACTAGTAACTTTGAGGAGATAACTGATGGCTTCCTTATCAAATTTGCTTTTATAGGGATAGTTAACTATCCATATGTGCATATATTACATCTATGTGTATACTACATGTATATATTATATATTTACATTTTAAAATATTTATATAGCATTACATTACTTATACATTATATATACATACACATACACACACATATATATCTCCATATCCACATATGTGTATAGTAGATGTAATTCAGATTGAAATAATAGGGTTAGTTTGACAAGGTGGACATTAAAGAGTATACATAAAAAGCCTTACCAAGATACAAAAGTGTAATGTCCTGCTTTAAGTATAGGAAATATAGAAAAAAGTTTAGGGTTTTAATTGAGTTTAAGCTTTGTGAGAGTGAATTATACACCTATCAGTTTTGTTACATTGTTTTGCAGCATACAAATTACAGATTGGTTACATTGAATAAAAGGGAAATATTGAGAATGTTACTCACCTCTGGACTCAGTACGGGAAGCTGTTCTTTAAACAAGGACATTGAGGGATCCCTGGGTGGCGCAGCGGTTTGGCGCCTGCCTTTGGCCCAGGGCGCGATCCTGGAGATCCGGGATCGAATCCCACGTCAGGCTCCCGGTGCATGGAGCCTGCTTCTCCCTCTGCCTGTGTCTCTGCCTCTCTCTCTCTCACTGTGTTCCTATCATAAATAAATAAAAAAAAATTAAAAAAAAAAAAAAAAAGAATTGAGAGATACTTTCTCTTTAAAAAAAAAAATAAAAAAATAAACAAGGACATTGAAAAACAAGCAAAAAAAAAAAAGAAAAAAAGAAAAACAAGCAAAATTCTCAATTGGAATATCTGATGTTATAAAATCAAGTCAATTGAGAACAGTTCAAGGAAAATGATAATAATAATAATAATAATAGTGGCAACTAACATTTACTGAGAGCTCATCAGATGTCAGACACTACCCTGAGCTTGGAACAAGGACTATCGCAATCTCACAACAACCTAGTTACCATGGTCATCCCCACTTTTTTCCTTTAAAGATTTTATTTATTTATGCATGAGAGACACAGAGAGAGAGAGGCAGAGACATAGACAGAGGGAGAAGCAGGCAGGCTCCCTGCGGGGAGCCTGATGAGGGACTCGATCCCAGGACCTCAGGATCACAACCTGAGCCAAAGGCATATGCTCAACCATTGAGCCACCTAGGTGCCCCTATCCCCACTTCACAAGTGAGAATACTGAGATGTGGAGAGGTTAATTAATCAACAGCCCACATTAGCATGTTGAAAAGACATTGTGAGAACTACCTACACTATTGTTGGCAGTCAGCAACAGCAAAATGGACTCCACAGGCTCTCAGGTAACTAAACACTGATATCAAATCATAAGTAAGTACACCTAGTGGGTGCGTCCAAATTCACATCTGCAACCCTAGCTGCAAGATAGTCTAAAAATGTCACTTTGGCCTTTGCAGCCTCTCATTCAGGAAGAGACACCAGGAGTTAGAGTACAGGCTCAGCAAGGCATTCACATTATCTAGGGCAGGAGGACAGGTAACGAACATTAATCAGATACACTAAGTGACAGATGCTGTGTCCTCACTTTGCACTCATTAATTCATTTAAAGGTAAAAATCACTACAGAGGGCAAATCATAAAATAGGTGAAAGTTACAGACACGTAATTTTGTGTGCAGTGTAAAGAAGCACTTCCCGGGGATCCCTGGGTGGCTCAGCGGTGTAGCGCCTGCCTTCGGCCCAAGGGTGATCCTGGAGTCCTGGGATCGAGTCCCATGTCGAGCTCCCTGCATGGAGCCTGCTTCTCTCTCTGCTTCTCTCTCTGCCTCTCTCTCTCTCTGTGTCTTTCATGAATAAATAAATAAAAGTCTTAAAAAAAAAAAAAGAAGCACTTCCCAAAAATTGTAATTGCCAAAAAATTATTATCAGAATAGACCTGTGGAGATGGTGACTTCCCCAACTCTCACACTGTTAAGCCAGAGCCTGCACAACCACCCAGTGGCAGAGAGGATTCCATCTCTAAATCGGCTTTTGAACTTGGCCTCTGAGGCTTTGCTCCCAGCCCTCAGAATCAGAGATCCCACGGTAGGTACCCAGGCAAATAACAGACTCTTGAATGAGTAGATACTTTGTAGAAGAGAAATAAAAAAGACAAAGATATCATTTTAAAGACAAAGGCTTGACAGATGACAATTTTCAATTTTATTACCTAAAATACATATTTTGAGGAAGTTGAATCACCTAATAGAGTACTCATTATTTTTCAGTCTAAAAAATTTTATTCTACTGCAGAGGATCCCTCCAGCTAATTAGTTCACTTATAAGGAAGTTTATCTGAAGCCTCCTGCTTTTCTGTGGGGGTCTAATTGAATATATATTTACTGTAGGTCCTAAGGTATCTTTAAGAACTTTCAGAAAACAAAGGAGTGTATAATAAATATTTATACTTTGATATATTATATCAAATATTAGTTGAAATAAAATCCTTAAATGTTTTTACCATAATTTATCTAAACTCTTAAAAGCTTGGACATAATTTTTCATAGCTTCTTCTCATTTTATAGATCCATAGTCTCCCTTTTCTTTCTATTCCAGTTTCTCATCTGTCTCATTTTATGTCTTGTTCTTCTGTCATAAATTTCAAGCTTTCGTATACGAAGATGGTTCAGTTTTAGGACTCAAGAATACATCTTGTTACACACAATACTATAAATATTCTTTTGCATCTAGTTCTAGATCCCAAGGGAAATAAGTTCATATTTCCGTTGTGCTTTATTCCCATTGCTCTTAATCATGGTTCTCAAAGTGTGGTCCAGAAGCTTCCAGGGATCCCCAAGACCCTTTCAAGGATCTTTTAAAGTCAAAACTATTTTCATAACAATACAAAGATGTTCTTTGCCGTTCTCACTCTCATTCTCTCTTCAATGTACAGTGAAATTTTTCAAGGGCTATATATTTGATTGTTCTGATGTTAACATATCATGGATTTATGATGTCATTTTCAAATGAATGATAGTTTTACATGTTCTCATTTTTAATTTCTAAAATGGTAAACTAATGCATTTCTAAAATGGTAAACTAATTCATATAACTTATATAGACAAAAGCTTTTTGGTGTCCTCAGAAATTTTTAAGAGTTCCTAAAGAGCAACATGGTTAAGAACTGTTGCTGTAGGACAATGATCCTCATTTGGAGGAGGCAGTATTGCCATCTTGAGCATTTTTAGAGCCTTGTGGGAGCATTCAGTTGCCACAGTGTTTGGGGAGCGCTATTGGAATTTGATGGGAGTGGGTTGAGGATGCTAAATATCCTACCAGACAACCTTAAATAGTGAAAATTGAACCGTGTCCTACAGGATTAAATATAGACATTGAAAAATATATATATATAGACATTGATATAGGTTTTAAATCTATTTAGTGATGATCTGAGCCTAGATTGCATTCTGAAATACATATTATTTACTCAAGTCTTGCAAATGGCTGTCATTTTACGCAGTAAACACCAAAGACCTTAGGATTGCCTCCACAGCACACTTCATGATCTGGTTCCCCACTACTTTTCTGACATGTTCCACTATTGTTCCCATTCCTCACTGTGCCCCACTATCAGGGTCCTCTGAGCACACCGGGCCTTTGCTCTAGCTCTTGCCTCTGCATGGGATACTTTTCTCTAGATATCTATTTGATTACTTCTTCAATTCCTTCAGGTCTTTGCTCACATTTTGTCTTCTCAGTGAGGTCTACTCCAACCATACTAATTAAATTTACAAACTATGCCCCTCCCCCACGTTCTTTAAACCCCTTATTCTGTGCTTTTACCCCCCTACTTTTTAACATGTATCACTCCCCAGCATACACTATAATGTACTTGTTAATTGTGTCCAATATCTAGTCTAATTTTCCTCCCTCCCCACTACAAATAGAATCCAAGAGAGCAGGGACTTTTCCTGTTTTGTTTTGTTTATGTGACCTGGCATACAGTGGGCACTCAATAAATATTTGTTGAATAAAGAAATATATGATTTTATTATAAATGACCTTCTATTTAGTCCCCCTTATTATGGCATTAAGGCATTATATGAAATTTTGAAATCATGATTCAGTTTTATTTCAAAATAGTAAGGAGGACATAACAAAATCTCCCATATGAAAAAAGATGTATTAGGTCTAATGGGCTGAGAACCACAATCTAGGGGGTCGATTTTCCTGCCACAAGGAAACCTAATGCATGACTTAGTGAAAAATGGGAAGCCCAGTTATTATTGCTCAGTCCCAGAATCAGACCCAGTGGGAACCTAGTGAGGAGTGTCAGTTAATGTATTTCTACCAATCAGATGTTTAAAATATGTTTAGGTCAGTTGATGAAAAAAGCAAAGGTCAAAACCCCATCTCCAGTGATAAGGGAAGGATTGGAAGATATATCCAACGTACATTGCTTTTTGTTTTGGTGGACCCTGTGGAATTCCCTCATCTACGTACAACATTGTTATATGTTATGATTGAAATTCCAGTTTGTGGAAAGGACAGATGGCAATCTTGATTATAATTTAAAAAAAAAAGATTAAAGTATAGTCATTTCAGACTCTGACACCTGAGGAAATTAAACCAAGGAGCTTAATTTGTGCAAGGTAGGCCCCAAATAAAAGGCCCCAATGGATATGAATTGCTTTCCATGCTATTGAAAGCCTTCTGTGTTTTCAGAGACAGGACAACAAAGAGGTGGTCACTGGGTACCCCCCCCACACACACACACATTTCTATAACACATCACATCCAGCAAACTGTGCTACTTGTCAGCAGCAAAATGACCCCGGACAAAGCCCACCACTGATGGATCAGGATTAACTTTCTATTCTGGGAGCAAGAATATCATTCAGTATCTTTTGAGTGACTTTAATGCTCAAACCAGTAGTTTCCACAAACTGAAGTCGTCCACTTGCTCACATAACAGGTAACAAGCAAGCAGGGTGGTGCAGACTTTCCCACAGTTCTTTATAAACACGTCAGCGTTGTGACCTCAAAGAGCAAGGGCTAAGAGTGAGAGAGAATTAGCCAGTCAGTGCATCCTATTCATTCCTCAGTGTTGTTTTGAAGACTGCCAGAAAAGATGCCCACTGGAGACAATCCTGACATCTGTTTTTACTGTTGTAGGAATGGCTTTTCGCCATAAGAATTTAAGTATTAGAGTATAGGCTTTAAATTTTGTTATAGAGTTACTTTTAAGTTAAGATAGAGGGATCTCTAATTTTAATTCCCTTGGGAGATTTTTTTCCCCTATAAAAATTCATAGGGGAAAAAATAGCCCCTAGTATTTAACTAGATTATGCATAAAGGCGTTAGTCCTAACCTGATATTTTTAAGTATCTATCTTACAGTCACTACATAACATATATCTAAGTTTCTATGTTATCGAGTCCCTGTCAAAGGGATAAAGAAATAAATTTAGCTAAATATTCCTTATCATAAATTGTTCAAGTCTTCTTTTTAGGTAATTGTCCTTCTCTTCTAAAATTGTTGGCAACAGAGATGTGTAATCACCATAGATCACCAGGGTCATCACATCCACTGAGGAGAACAGCCTTCGCCTCCTTTTCCCTTCCTGTTCTAGAGTTAGAGAATGATATGCTTCTTTCTCATTGCTCCCATTGCACCCTTCACTTACCTTTATTACAGCACTTACAGTCCTGCATTATAATTGTGTATTTACATGCCTATCATGCCCACTAAATTGTGCGTGCCTTGAGAGCTGGACTATGTCTTAATCATACTTATAATTCTGGGGTGAGAAGAGCAGGCATTCAATAAGTAATGAATGCTTCAAAAGGTATTCCTATTTCTCTCCAGAAAATTGTCAACATGGAAAATTGCAATGTTCTTAAGCAAGGCTGACTCTCTTTTAGCTGTCATGGTGGTTAATGCAATCAGCCTCACTCCTCCAATCCTCACCAGCACTGCTGCAATTTCTATCTTGTATCCAAACCCAAACCTTCATTTTTCTGCATTGCGAAAGAGAGATAGGCACTTTTTAGCCATAATGGTGAAAGTTAAGGAAAAGCCCGGTGGTACCCACAAGTTAGCTTTAGTCTTATGACAAGAATGGCTAAGAGGAAGATGAAAGGTTATATAATCTGTTTCCATACATTTAGGCTGTTTAAATAGCCAGAGATAATCAGAAACAAAATGCATTTCAACTCTGGATGCTGCCTTAATTCCTTGCACTGCTAGCCATACAGTATTGAGTAAAATCATCACAAGGAGCAGCTCTGCATCACTCTTTAGAGCTTTGCCGAATACAGTGTGCTTTATAGACGTCAACACTGATTCTGCAGTCAATCCCACTCCTGAGATACTCTCGGCAAGCACAGCAGCATATCACGAGGTCTAACTAGAACGATAAAAGGATGAAAGGCAGGAATAATTAAGGAGATAATTAATGGTTAGGTCCATCACTGGTATTTCTGTGATTGTTTTCAGTTGTTTAAGTGGCACATAATCAAGGCTGCAAAATTTAGGAACTGAAAAGCCAGTCATTTAAAGCATCATTTAGCAAGCCAGATAAGCACATTAACTATGTGTAGCCACTTCTTTAAAATAAAACTATGGTGAATGCTTTTTAGTGGTAAGTTTATAGAATTTGATATTGTACGTTTACTATTATTTTGGTTGAAATCACTGTTAATTTTTAATTACCCTTGAATCATGCAGTGGCAGAAGGATACTTTCTAAATTAGTTGAAAATAACATAGTGTATAAAGACCTGATGTTGGCATCCATTACTGATAACTGTAAAAACATAACTTTTTAGAAGGAAAAGATGAATAGAAATTAAATATAAAATTGGCCGCTTTCTCCTTGCGTAAATTTTCCTCTTTGCCAGATTCTAGAAAAGCTACCCTAAGTACTGTGTTGAATGCTTCTTGTCCTTGGGGGGAAAAAAAGACTGACTTGGCTAAGCTCAGTACTTGTTTTCAATCAGCAAATAACAGTATCAGGCATAAAAGGTTGTTCACTACTGGCATCTTTAGACCCTATTGGTTCTACCTTTAAAGTATATTCAGAATCCAAGCACTTTCCATCACCTGGATTGTTATAACATCCTCCTAACTCTTCTCATTACCTCCTCCACTGGCTTCTCTCCACCTGATTCTCCAAATAGCAGCTGTCGGATCATGTCACACCTCAGCTCAAATACATCCAAAAGTTTCTTCTAGCTCTTCCAGAGAAAGCCATATACTACAGACACCTGCCACCTTCCCCATACCTTACCCAGGACTCTTCCCCTACACCCAGTTCATTCGTTCAGTCACGCTGGTTTCTTGGAAATGCCATGCACAGCCATTTCTCTGATCTTCCCACAATCTGTTGTTCTAGGTAGCCCAGAGCATCCCCTGCTTTTTTTCATTTCCTTGTTTCCTTGCCCTTATAGTACTTTCTCAGGGAGATCTTCTCTGACAGTCTTTTTAAAAGCTACACATACGTATCAGCACTCCTCATTGCCCTTCCTATATTTTTCTGTAGTACTTATCACTAAAAATACCATAAAATGTATGTGTTTGTTGTCTTTTTCCTCAATGTAAACACCACAAGATCAGGCTTATTATTATTATTGTTTTATGCACTTCTAGCACCTCAACTCGTAGAACACTGTCTGGTACACAGTAAGTAATAATTACTTGTTGAGTGAATGAATCTGTAGTGAAAACAACAGCCAGCTCTTCCCATGTGTGTGGCCTACTAACGACTAAGATATGGCACAGTTATTGGGAGAGGGCTTGCTTGCCTGGTGCCTTGTATTTAAATATATATATCTATCTATATATATATATATTTTTTTTTTTACAGATTTTATTTATTTATTCAGACAGAGAGAGAGCACACAGGGAGGGGCAGAGTGGGGGTGAGACAGAGAGAATCTCAAGCAGATTCCAAGCTGAGTGCTGAGCCCAATGTGGGGCTCAATCTCATGACCCTGAAATCATGACCTGAGCCAAAATCAAGAGTAGGACACTTAACCGCCTGAGCCACCTAGGCACCCCACATGTAAATATACTTAATAAAAACTCTGTTAAATAGTAGCTTGATCTAAAGTACAAGTGTCTTTTTCTTTTTTTTTAATGTAAGCACCACTACATTTGGCACAGTGTCTAATATGCTCTCTTAAAAATTACCTTGCTTAGCAGGTAATTTCAAGTTATAAGCTGGTACATATAAGAGAATATTTTTGCCAATGGTGGAATGCCACTGGAATTTAGCAAAATGACTGAGAAGTGGCTTCAGGAGGTACCCACACTGTTTTTGGTGGGTGAGGCTTTAATATCTTCATTCTAATGGAAAAGAGAGAGACAATAAGTAACGTGGTGGTGGAAATCATGACCTGAGCCAAAATCAAGAGTAGGACACTTAACCGCCTGAGCCACCTAGGCACCCCACATGTAAATATACTTAATAAAAACTCTGTTAAATAGTAGCTTGATCTAAAGTACAAGTGTCTTTTTCTTTTTTTTTAATGTAAGCACCACTACATTTGGCACAGTGTCTAATATGCTCTCTTAAAAATTACCTTGCTTAGCAGGTAATTTCAAGTTATAAGCTGGTACATATAAGAGAATATTTTTGCCAATGGTGGAATGCCACTGGAATTTAGCAAAATGACTGAGAAGTGGCTTCAGGAGGTACCCACACTGTTTTTGGTGGGTGAGGCTTTAATATCTTCATTCTAATGGAAAAGAGAGAGACAATAAGTAACGTGGTGGCATCTACAGTGGTAGATGGCAGATACTGGTTTTCCCCCAGGAATGATCTTGAAATCTAATCAACTGCATGGTGAGAAAATATGGATAACCACTGCCTTGTGGGCATAGAGTTTGATAAATGGATTCGTTACTTAACAAGATATGGAAAGTGTTAATCATTAAAAACAGGTTTTGTGTCTTTAAGACTCCCTGTCTTTTGTCAGCAAATACAGATAAAGTAACAGAGAAGGTGATAATTTAAGAGACTTTCCACATGGTTGAAAGTCTTTAACACAATTGAATGTAAATCCTGTGGGAAAAAAAATCAAGTAAAGATTTTCATCCTCTGCTGGTAGAATTTTAAAGTAAATTTATTTTTTCAGGGCACCTGGGTGGCTCAGTCGGCTAAGTATCCAGCTCTTGATCTCAGCTCAGGTCTCGATCTCAGAGTCATGAGTTTGACTCCCGTATTGGGCTCCATCCTGGGAAATAATAACAAAATAAGATAGAATAAATTTTTTTCCCAAAGATACTGGTCTCTGGGGTCTGTTCTTGTGTCTTGCTATTGAAGAAGTGGTACAGTTTTGACTGAATCTGTTACACATGGTGATCACTTGAGGGCAAGTAAAACCAAGCCAACTGAAATATAATAGTCATTGAAGTCAAGCAAGTGAAAATGAGGAAACAAATGCCCAGTAGTGCTATTTTTGTATAGTCTTTTTTTTTTTTAACTAAATTGAGTTTTACAATCTCATATATGAGAAAAGTTAAAAGGAGGTCCCAGGAAGAGTATGAGCGCTCCACTTGTCTTTTAAGTGAAAGTTTCCAGCACTAATCACTTAATCTAAAGTTCTGTCCAAAGTGATGGTGGAATTGTAACTCTTTTGACACGGAATTCTATTAAATACGGCTTTAATTTTCTCCCTGATCATTACAGGTAGATATGTTTTATCTTTTCAGTTCTTTTGTAAACGATGTGAGGTGGTAGTTAGTGTCCTCTTTCTATGGTATGCATATGACTCAGCACAAAATAGGGTGAAAAGACTTAATATGAGCCTTAAGAATGAGTAAGGTGTTGGAAATTGTTTGAACCCACTTTTTATGCTTGTACCCGAATTCTATGGAAGTAAAGAAAATTGTTGATGTGGCAAATAAAACCTATTGCACTGTGTATTAATGAACAAACTGTTCTTTTTTTAATTCTGTCTTCCACGGTGTATATGTGTGTATGATAAAAAGAAAAACAAAAAAGGAAAAATACAGATCCTAAAGCAGAAATAAAATTTTCACCAGACATCTAAGACTTTTCATTCTCTATTCTTTATTCAAAATTGTTTCCAAGACCAAAAATTGAAAAGCCTACCATACTACTAAATTTTGCAAACATCCTGGGGTATATGAGGCCACTAAACTAACACACATATATTTACTCTTTTTTTATTATATAACTAAAAAATTAAACTAAAGGTGAGTCAAAGTTTGTACGGCTCGTTTTAAGAATTATAATATGGAAAGTAAATACACGGCTGTGTGGGAATACATGGCTTATCTGTCACTGATAGCTAATGAATTCCTTCCTATTAAAATTTAATTGAAAATCTTCAATGATATTTAAGCTTTCACAGAAGTGTAAACTACTGTGACTACAATTCACAATGCATTTAAAACAATTATTCTTTATCATTAAAGTTAATAATATGCACATTAACCTCTTATGTAGTCTAAATCAATATTGTAGTTTAAAAGATATGACCTCTGGACAGCTTTGTCTAAATATTGATTTCATTGTCATTTGTATAAGGTATCAAACAAATTACATGCTGCACTAATATCATTAATGCTGCCCCCATAGAGCCTCTGACTTTATGGGGTTCTTATAATACAGGACATGACATTACAAAATATTGAGGATATCACAAAATATAATTGCCAAATGGACAAGATTTGATTATGGCAGAACAGAGTCGCTGTAAACAGATGATAGCTTCCAAATTCTTTACTCTCAGTGGACAGAAAAAAATACTGCTCTTTAACATGCAGATTGGTTGTTGAGGTTAAGTTTCAAGTGGTGGAATTTTTTCCTGCCTCTGAGGGTCTAATTTACCTTCTTGTGATGCCAGAGATATTTCAGGAGGGAATCTAAAGTCACATTAAAATGGTGTAATTCTGTAATTAGCAGTTTTCCCAAAATAAACTTGTTTAGAAATTTCTGTTATAAGTTACTAATGAGTCAGAAGTGTTGGAAAATATAGGCGTAAAAGTGAAGATGTTGAGCCTTTCAAATGATCATTATAGGGGATGAACATGCATCACATTTTCTCTCATAATAATTATTGCTATTTCTGTAAAAAAAAAAGTGCAAATTGAAATACCAGCTATGTAATAGGTTAAAAAGTAAATTTTTTACTAATAATTTGTACTAAAAGTAAAAAATTCCAATTTGCTATGAATCACAAAAATGATTAACACTCTCCAGTTACATCTAATTCTATTCTGATGTTGTGTTTAAATTTTTTAAACCATATGTTACTTTCTGTTTTTCATAACATTTTTTAGACAGGCGATGGGGCCATGATCATGATGCTGCAAAATGTGGATGCTGTTTATACTAAAATTGTTCCCCCCCAATCTCTTGTAGGTAAAAGTGACCCATTTTGTGTAGTTGAACTGAACAATGATAGGCTGCTGACACACACTGTCTACAAAAATCTCAATCCCGAGTGGAACAAAATCTTCACGTTGTAAGTAATCATTACCTCGAGCTCATTTCAAATAATGGAGCTAATAATATTTATTTTTGAGATATTCGTGTGTGTGTGTTTATTCTTAACTGATGAGCGACTCTGCGTCTGGACTGTCTCTGCTATCAACAGTGAATATCATAATTGTATTACCTTTCTGACAGCAAAACCTGGGGAAAGAGTATGCCATTTTTCTTTGTTTTCACAGATATTTTTTAAGCTGTGATTTTTATGGTTCGACTAAGGATTTTGCTCCCATTAACTGAATTGTCATACTGCTTCTTCCTTTTATAATTTCTATTGAAATTCTCCCCAACTGCATTGACAACAGGGAGGACAAAGCTCTATTTGTTCCATTGCTCAAATCAGCAAACAATCCAGTCTCAAATTCAGAGATGCTTTAGTTTTGCTTTGTTGCATTTTAGTACAATATGAATATTAAGTATTGTCCTGGTTATCAGAACACCATTCAGGTTATTTTTCCTTTTGTTTTAAAAAAGTTCATAAATCTTTTGAGCACACACTATAAAAGCTGCCAATCTGCACCATAGTATCTCCTAAATTCCGTGTGTGTGTGTGTGTGTGTGTGTGTGTTTTAAACTGGGCTTTACAAATGAACTCTGAACAAAGGAAAACTCTCCAGAGTACTTCTTAAAAGTTTTCTAACATAGTTTTATTTTTTTTGTATATGAAAACTGCTAAATTCCCCATTAATTTCTTATAATGTCTCTGCTTAAGAGCCAGTAACTAATCAGATTTAATTATCTGACCAATTTATCTTTAAGGAATTCCACATTTTTATAAGAGATGAAAGCCTGGTCAGGAGACTTGCACTCCTAAGAAGGTTGTTGAGAGTGTTTTTCTCTCGAATGCATAATTGAATGAATAGGTTTGATTATTATCAAAGCCATTAATTGATTGTGCCCTGATAAAGCCTCTTCTTACATGTGGCTGCAGTCTTTCAGTAATGAATATATTCATTTTTTTTGTTTTCTCTTAATTCATGTTTTCTTGGTAAACAGTTTGATCAAAGAATAAATGCTGTCAGCAATTGGGGTTTATTTTTCCAGAAACAAAAATGAAGAGCTCGCACGGTTGTTTATTAACATACGTTGTCTTTGGAACAGAATGGAACACTGTTTAATTTCTAAATCCTGGGGTGGTACAGTAGCTATCAATGTTACATTTTCTCCATCCTGTTTTCTGTGCCGGTTAATTTTTAGTATAAACCTACCAGAAATAAATCAATGTTTTGCTAAGAACTGTAAACAAAGGAGAGGTAGGTCCTACTCTCACAAAAAAAGAAAAATTTTATGAAATATACTTTGACTCTCGCTGATGTCAAATTTAGTGGAGTTTTACACGGGGTTAATAGGAAGGTAGGAATTATTGTGATAATAGTAAGAGGAGAAAGTCTCGAAAACATCAGTACCACTTACTGATGTTTTTTTTATAATAACTTACTCTGCACCCATCCAGATGGAAAATTGTATTTCATTAAAAAATTATAACTTGAAATTACGATGGTGTTCAAAGTTTCAGATAATAGAACCATCACTGTAGTCGACTAAGGTGCATTATGGGAAATTCTGTCAGAAAACCAAGCTACCTTGTATATGTGGATATGCAAATAGCATCCAGAATAATACAGCCACCCCAAAATCAGCTGGAGCCATCTAAATTTTCAAAAGCATTTTTGTTCTTGTTCCCCACTGATGAAGTCTTTTCTTCTTACGTATATTTATTATGCAGCAACATTAAAGATATCCATTCAGTTCTTGAAGTGACAGTTTATGATGAAGATCGGGATCGAAGTGCTGACTTTCTGGGCAAAGTTGCTATACCATTGCTGTCTGTAAGTTTTATTCACCTGACACACTGCTCTGTGTTGCTTTTGCTCAAGGAAAAAAAAAAAAACCCTCAGCTCTGTATCTGTCATTTCTCAACCAAGGTCTGTAATAAGAACACTAAAAATTTTAACATACTCAATTCACGGCCATGTTGAATCCCATGATAGTTAATTTTTCCTGACAGACTTGATCCTGGTAATGAACAGGTACTTGTCAGAATTGCCACAGTTGTTTTGGGTTCTCTGTCAGTTTCAGCAGCTGGGGGTCAAAGGTCACCAAGGGAGTGTATTCAGTGGAGACCGCGAGACAGACGGCTGTCATGTCCTTTTCCCGCAGATTCAAAATGGTGAACAGAAAGCCTACGTCTTGAAAAACAAGCAGCTGACAGGGCCAACAAAGGGGGTCATCTATCTTGAAATAGATGTGATTTTTAATGCTGTAAGTCTTAACTTTGGCTTTTTTGTACTGCTAAAGAGTTCAGTTTCATGAAAGCTTTTGTTCCTGATTTGTAGAGAATTTCTGTCATTCCTCATTTTCTCTAAACCTTGATGTATCCTGGAGAATACGCTTCTGCCACTGCCTGGCACACCCACACTTTCTGTTCTAGTTGGCGGCTGCCACTGCCGCTGTGCTCTGGCCGCTGCCTGCCGGCGTAAGAAATGGAAGCACATGCATGTGCAACTGTATACATTTATATTTTATGAGCACAGCAGCCAGGACCTTGAAACTTTAGGAATTATGGCAAATTGAACTGCGTGAAAAACTTGTAAACGTTTGTTAATCTATTAATCCATAACAGACACATATGTTGATGTATAGGTGAAAGCCAGCTTACGAACATTAATACCCAAAGAACAGAAGTACATTGAAGAGGAAAACAGACTCTCTAAACAGGTAAAAAAAAAAAAAAAAAAAAGGCAAGGAAAGATTAATCCCTCTGGGAAGACCTGATTATATCTGTAAAACATCTAGGTAAATTCAAATAAACTTTGGAAGTACGGAGGGGGGGAAGACTATGGAATTTTTGGTCATCTACTTATGTGAAATGGCTCTTTCTTTTCTTCTTTCTTTCTCTCTCTTCCCTTCCTTTCCTTAAAAGATCAAACAAGGGCAATACCAAACTAATACATTGGATGGGGGTGGTCAGAATGGAAAGGGGATACTGTAGGGGCTGCGTAGGATGGATATGTATTCATGCATTAGCAAAAGAATGATCGTTTTGAACATAAAATACTGTCTGATTGCCATGGAATGTGTAAATGAGAACACCAAAGGCTGAGGTTCAAATATACGTCCAGACCACCCACAGGTATGATGCAGGTGTGTGTAAAGCGAGCCCTGCGTAAAGCTCTTCCCTGTAATCCATAAGAGGGGGGCTCCATCTTTTAAGGGAAACCTTCCTGTTAATTAGATTTTGACTATGGTCTTTTAGAAGTGAACTTTTATTGGCACTTTGAGCTAAGAAAATAGAAAGTCAGCACATCTGATTTTTCTGTCACAAAGAAATTTTAAATAAGGTTTGATACCTTGTAATTAGACATAGATTTAAATTAGGTTTGATATCAAGTGAAGAAAGGATGCTAAGCTACCTCTTTAAAAAAATGTTTACTTCCAATTAACACAGATAAAATAAAATGTTTTTGCTATGGCTATAGAGTTTACAGAACTTATTCGTGTGTGTTAAAATATTTAACAAATTTTCTGTGCTATTAGAAGACTAAAAGTACTTTTGTTTTTAATCCAATCAGTTCACCATAAACAGTGGGATCTTTGGTTGTTTAAAGACACTGTGCATGAATTACAAATGCAATACCTATCTAAACAGAGATACAGATTACATTTTTTTTCACAATTATAGATAAAAGTAATAAAAGGAGCTCTAAAGGGAAGGTGATCGGGGAGGAAGGAAAGAAGGAAACAAATAGGGTGACTCTTTTCCTGAAAGAATTTCAATTTTAACAACTTGTTAAACTGGTATGCATGTACATGCATCTCTATTTATACACACACACAATATACATATTTTTCCATATGACCTCAGGAAGGTTTACACAAGTACTTCTTTAAAATATCAGGTCAATATTAAAGTATATTTGGCATTAGAAAAATATTAACCTGCAGACATAGTATTCTAATTATTAACACAGCTATAGATCATTTTTTCTACCATCATCTAGTATATGGGCTCTTCTTTTCATAGCTGTGGTCATGCCTTGTTTTAAATGTTAGATTTAAATTATATCCATTCTCATGTACCTTTTAAATGAAAGATTTTGTAAAGCATTTGGTTTACCATGAATTTTTTCCTAACTCCAAAATTATGAAAAAGCAATGAGAAAATACAGGTTAAATTTATTGTGGAAAAGAGAGAAAATTAGAGAGAGAACGGGAGAGAGAGAGTCTGAGAGAGAGACTGAGAGAGACTGAAAAATTGGTAGTAAACAAGAGACAATCCTACAAAAATGATGAAAATTTTGTTCTCTGTAACAAAGCAACACTTGACAGGTTTTTCTCCAAGACGTGAAATCACAGCATTCCAAGTTATCCATTTCACTTGGAAATATCTTGAAATTAATGCATTTAAAGACTCTTAAAACCACAATGAGATTTAAGAGTCAAAAAGTATATTTAAATTCACAGTATGTAAATGTTTTTAATCTGAGATTTTTTTTTCCTTTGGAACAAAGGTAGCCCAACCCACATAATGATATTATTTAAGAAAATAAATTTAGCTAAGAAATTGCTCTTATAATTCAGTCCTCTCTACTCTCTCCAGAGATACTTCTCTTCCTTTAACTCGTGAGCCAAATTGCTTGGTATATTCTTACAACTTTATTAACTTTCTGAATCCTTTTTAAATCACACTAAGCTTGAAGAATTTTGTACCCTATCTGATGGTTTTTTAGTCTTGCAAATTCTGATAATATTTTCATCTTCCTTACAGCTGCTACTAAGAAACTTTATCAGAATGAAGCGTTGTGTCATGGTGCTCGTAAATGCTGCATACTACGTTAATAGTTGCTTTGATTGGGATTCACCCCCAAGGAGCCTCGCTGCTTTTGTGGTATGATAATTCTTTATTACTTACATTGTTATTCATTAAATTCAGTAATCATAGCTGCCTGTTTCTGTGGCTATAGTAACAGTTATGTTGATGTGACCATTTTAAAACTCCTATTTTAAGACTTGACTGGACAGATTTGCCGTGGGCAGGAACCTGATGGATCGTTCAAGGTCCGAGTCCAAGAATACTTCGCGCCCCCCCCCCAAGATTTCCGGAAAGCGAGATAGCTCAGCCAATATATAATTTTCTCCATGATAGTTAAAAAGTAAAATTTTACATATTGCATAATTCCAAATCCCAATAACAGAGCCAAGAAAAGTCTTAGTGTTAAAAACAAAACAACTAATAATCTTGACCATCCTCATCTTAATTTTATTGTTCCATAGATTTTTTTTTTCAAAACATGAAAATCATTGGCAGTAGGATGCCAGTTGGGAAGATTTGAATATGTGAATCCATTGGATGTGGATGTGACCTATTTAAGAGATGTTTTATTGTTTCTGAGATTTTCAGTTTTTAAAAAGGCACAAGTGTGAATTTGATAGATCCAAATAGTCCTCTAACAATGTTCATCTTGTGGCCTTTTACTTTGGTTATTTAAAAACTGCTGATGAGACCAACTTGCAGAGCTAGAAAATCTGAGAGAACACTTTCCTCTGAGCTTTAGCTGGGATTTTCTGCTCTCACATTAGTTTTGCTTATTCAGGATTTCAGTTTGAAGTTTAAGTGAAGTCCTTCTTTTGAAATCCTTTATTTTATTGTCGTATTTGTTAGAATATGAGTACCTTATGCTTCCTTATAGTTTCCAGGTTAGCAGAATATGACTTTATCATGGGGGCTTAAAAGAAAATCCTTAATTATAGTAACAAATCAACATTTTAGTATTACCATTCAAATGAGTGTATGCACATCTGTTTAGCAATTTGAGCTCTGTCCTCCTCTCAGGCCTTGTATGGGACTTTCATTAATGTCTGAGCACATGGAACAAAGAGTGTGTATGTCCCTTTGTGTTGTAAGTTACCAGAAAGTTAGGCAGCCTGCCTCCCATAGACATGTTGTTGTCTCTTTAAAGAAAGCGATTGCCATCATCATTAAGTTTCAGAAAGGAAAATATGCCTCTTTCAATATTCTTTTATTTAGCTCTTTCACCTGATAAATATGTCGGGGTACTGGTAAACAAACCTTGTTATGATTTTTCACTATCATAGAAGCACTTTGATGTTAATGAGGAAAAAATGATGCTGAGTTTCTGTGTATATTTTATGCCATTACTTCCAGGTTCCATGGGGCCTTATAGCAGACACAGAAATATTCTCCTGAAAATGCCATGATGCCATCTTTGATTGTCTCTTTCCAAAGTCATTCCCCATAACTATTTGCAAAATTTGAAAACAGAAATCTATATAGTTATATCATTTGTTCAGGAACATTCATTTTGAATGCTTTAACATTACAATGTATTGTGTAAGAAGTCTTCATAAACTCCCCCTGGCTTCTCGAGGTCACTCGTGTAAAATGCATTCAAGATGGCAGACTTTTTTCACAATATTCTTCTGATTAAAAACAAAAATCAGGCACTGAAAGTCCGACAAACTTTGGTACATTCATATGATACTACTTGAGTGTTTTCACTGTAAGGGAATCAAAGTTCACTGGGGAGGAAAGATAATAATATCTCTCTTAGCTTGTAGCCAGTTTCCAACAGCCTTGGTTGTACAAAAAAACAAATTGAATGCAAGATGCTTGCTAAAAAGAGGTAGGAAAAGAGACTGCAAACAGTGATGGTGAGAAAAGAGGCCTCCCAAGCTGCAATGTGACTGTGCAGTAAGAGTACTTTTGAGAAGAAATGATCATATTAACCATTTCACTGAATAGAAGCACTGAGTCACACTCTACTAAATGTAATTAAAATAATAACAAAACTGAACTTCATTTATCTAGACCTGAGCTGGGCATTCCATCAGAAGGGTGGGGGACCCCTGCCTTTTTCACCCTGGTATTCCAGCATCACCTGCAGAGTATCCAGCACGTGGGAGGTTCCCAATTAAAATGGCTATCTAAATCAATAGACCAGCCTATAAACCAATCAGTCTGAAAATTTTTCTAAAGTGGAGAAAGTCTTCTTGAATGATGCCAGATAAAAAAGGCTTTGCTCTAGTAAAGCTGGTTATTAAATGATGATAGACATAGCTTAATGCTCGGCAGCAATTTTCCCTAGACCCTTATCTAAGTTTTAAACTATTTCATAATCCTCTAAATAATAATATAATAATCCACTATCTGATAATAACAACAACTAAAACTTTCTGAACATTTATGTGCCAGGAAACTGTTCTACAGGCACTAAGGCATGAAAGTGCTTTTCATGCATAAATAAATTTAACATTTCCAACAACCTAATTATAAGGTAGCTACTATTATTTTCCCGATATACAGAGGAAAAAACTGAGGCACAGAAAAGAACCTTACCACAAGTGCACAACAGGTATTATTTTCTTTCTAAAAGAGCTTTTAAAATATGGACCTTGTAATCTAAGTATCATAACAATTCAGAAAAAAAAAAAACATTGTAGGATTTTTATTCATCTTACAGATATTAAATGATGTTTTTAAAAGTGAAATGTTTCAAAGATCTCATTGCATAACCAGAGCCTTTTTAGGCCAGTTTATTGAAAAGAACTGCTTTCCATTAGGAGAAGAGTATGAGCAGCACCCCATTGTTACAAACATATTGTTCCCATCATTCCCTGTTGATGGATCTCGGGTCTATTATTATAATATTGGTTCCACTTGGCCCACTTTTTCATAAATGCAGCTGCTTCACGGAGCACATGCATTTGTACCATTATGTGGCTTGGTTTTAGGCCCAGATCAGTAAACTTTATAACGTTTAAGTGCCTTTTTTTTCTATTTCGTTTTATTTTTCTTTTCTAATTTTCTATCCAAAAATAAATGCAGAATAATGAAATCAAAATGGAAAAACAATGATTTTTTTTTTTTTTTGGTCCCCATGTCAATTAAAGCGAAAGCTTAAGAAACGCAGGGTTAGGGCTGCTCCAGCCTCTTTGGCACTACCTATGTGTTCTGGGGAAGACGCAGAGCCGGCTGACGAGATCAGAAGCTGCAGTCGGCCTGGGAGGTGAGGGATAAAATACAGGCGAGCATGTTCCTGGGAATGTCCTTGTTTTTGTGTGCTGCGAATCAGGTTTTTAAATTTTACTATGAATATTGTATGCCTAAGAGGAAACACAGACGTATGTGGCACAGAAGGCGCTGCTTGTCTTTGGGAATCATCTTTCGTAGACGTGGAAATGTCTCATAAATTGGGCCTAATTTTCATCAGGCTCTTGACCAGACATTTGTGTTCTTGTGGATGTCAGTGGGTGCAACGTGGAAAAAAAAACCAGAGTGCACACTCTCTTTCTCTTCAGTACTGTCATTTCTCACTGTAATGAGCACAAAAATAATTGGACAACCGAGCTATCAGTGAAAGGACACACTTCAGTGTGCGTCAAAGAATTATTTTACAGGACAAACTTTAATCTTTAAATGTGATTGTAGATAATTTGTGGTACCATCTGTCCATTTGGAATTGTTTTAGCCCTTTCTGTCGTTATACAGTAAGTGCTGCTGTGTTTAACATTAACATTTGATATTTTACACATTTAATTTCTGTTCTGCTGTGTGGTCCTTAGGGAGTGGAGCGCGAGTGCTACATGAGAGAGACAAAGTATTGATCAGTTAACATTTCAGCTACATTTATGTATGTCGCAAAATTAATGAAAATGCCAGACAAAAATGTCAGAGTGCACAAAAAGGTAGAATTTAAATTTGGTAGCTTAATGAAAAGTTTAAGATGTGCATTATCAAAAATGTCCTCTTGCCTTTAAAGTACAATTCCTAACAGAATAACTACAGGGAGACACATATTTTACTTAGAGGAACAATGAACATGAATTATGAAGGGATGTCAACCCCTCAAAGTACCTTGTGTTCCAGAACGGGCATGTTTGAATGCCTAACTGTTACTCATAAAATACATTTGTTTCTGTTCATTTCTGGAAGGCTACTGGCTTCAACTCTCTGTACTGACCAGCCCAAGAGGCAGGCTTCCTACTGAGATTCTTGCCCCCACGCCAGCCAGGTTTTCCTTGGTACCCATGTGTTCCTTTTGTGTCAAGACTGAGAATTCCCTCTACAGCAATTCATCCAGGCCAGTCTGGTTCATTACTCGTTCCTTTCTGGGTCCTTTTCAAATGCCTGGTTTTCCTTTGCTTCCAGAGAATCTGTACTCCACCTTCATTCAATCCCCAGTTTAGTAAAGGATCACACTCGGGACAACAGCTACTCTCAGAGAAGCTGGGCCATTATGCAGGAAAAGAGAAAAAACAGGGATGATGTATGCAAAGAATGACATGAGGGAGCTCTGTGTAGCCAAATGGGTTAAAAAAAATGGAGGGAGCACAAGCAAGGGAGGAAGAAATGAACTTGCAGAGGTGATGGGAATATAATACAACGATCTGAAGACAATAGGCTTGCAAGGATGCCATATCGAGTGTTTTCTGTATAGAAAGCCTGCTGCTATTAAACAGCGTATGGATTTTTCTAAAAGTTATTACAAACAATAAGGACATTTTAAGTGGCCTTCATGTTTGAGGACTAAGAGAGGGGCGTTGCTTAAGAAGAAATATCAATGTGAAAACAAAGGGATATCTACATCACCTGTAGTTCAGGTCTTAGCATTCATGTTAGTGAGCGATGCAGGGGGATGGTACTGGACATAGGAAAGGTAACTTTAGAATCCAACAGAAATTTCTATTTTAAACATGTAAGAGATGTCAGTAATACCACACCAACAAGATTATGCTTCAAGTCTGTGGCAGTTTTCAAATGATTTTTATAGAAGCTTTTGTTGTTGTTGTTGTTGTTGTTGCTACAATTATTTTTTTAGTGCTAAGCAGAAAAATTGGAAATGTTCCAGATGTAATTGTTGTTATTTTCCCTGCGACGACAAAACAGAAGGACCCTCCAAAATCAAAGAAACAAGTACTAAAGCAAAATGATCTGTATAACTCATGGGCCTATCCTTAGATTCTCTCATTTTCCTAAAATTATATAAAATGAAATTTTGAAGCCCTTTTGTCCACTCTTCTTCATTTATGCTCTTCTTTGACATAAACACTTTTTAAGTTTACTAAACAATACTTCCAGTCTAATTGATACAAATTTTAAGGCACATTAAACATTTCCTTCACAAATGTGTGAGAACGGAAGAAATCCTATATAGAATTTTGTTTATTTAGAAGACTGTATACCTCCAAAATGAACTAAAATCCCTTGTACAAAGTCAAAGACTATTGACTATAGAAGATTCCAGTACTACAATTACCTTTTCAGTAAATAGACTGTGTGTCCAACTCATATGGACACACCGACACTTTAAGTTGATACTCAGACTCTACCTTTTTCTCCCAAATTTGTCTAAATTCCAAGGAATAAAAACATTTTCAAACATTGGCCTATAAAAAATTAGGTTCTCTTAAGAGGTGCCTTTCACAGAGCATTGCATATAAGTTCTCAAAGACCACAATTTAGAAGTGAGTTTTAGGATTGGTCACAACAAGCTAAAATTAAAGGTGGATCTTAGGAAATATAGCAAATCAGATACTAATGGAACAAAGCATTTTGGCTAGATTTCTCACATCCTTCTTGAGGAGTGATACTCTAGCTCAGTTTATAGATCTGTTTAAATGCACAGTCTTTTTGTTTTGTTTTTTACCTGTTATCTCTACAAGGCAGTACTTCTTCAATCAGTGCATAGTTCTCTTTAAACAGTGCCAACACCCTTTGTCATCTCTTTTAATAGGTGGCAGCAAAATGGCCTCCCACCCTTTGGAGGGAGATAATCACCTAAGACACAGAGTCTACTACTCTGAAAAGCTTATTCCTCTGAAATTTTATTGTGTATTTATAAGAAGAATTTAATTCTTATAGCACGTCACAGACACATTTCCCATGATCTCTACTCCCCTCTTTTGTCCTGTAAAGTAGGAAGCAGTAAAAGGCTATAATCTGGGTCACATTCTTCTATGGATGGATTTGGGGAAAATAAAACTTTTTCACTTTTTCTCAGGTATAGTGCTATTACACTATGTTATAATTAAACATAAATTGCAAATATCACGAACATAACTGTGATACCTTATTGAATTCAGGAATTAGCCTTCTCGTGAATCTTCATGGTTTGTGTAATGAAAGCTGGGGCAGTAGGGGACATTGTTGCTTCAGTGTGGTCTCCTTCTGGCTGTATGACTGCTGCCCCATTTCACTTCAAGCATTTATTTATCAGGTAGTTTCAGCCTCAAGATCTTTATGAGACCCTTTAAAAATATGTTGCTTCGTCCAGATTTTATAACTGAGTTGACTAAGGATAAAAAATTATAAAATAATGAAATCACTGTCTGTCCTCAGATTCCTAAACTAATGTTCTTGTCCTTTGAAGAATTTTCTACCTTCCGTCTTCAATTTAAATTGTTGGGACAAAAGAGAAAGCCACACTCTACTGTGAAATACTATTATGTAAAAGTGTTTTGCAAAGAAAAACATTTAAATTAATGAGATAATTATATAATTTATTTCATGAAAAGTTCATGAAAGACTAATACTCTTCTGAACGATTGTAAATTATAACAGAAATGCAGTCATTAAAATACTTCAATCGATAAGTTTACTCTGCACATATTTTCATGCCCCTTTGTATCAGGTAAATATAAGGAATAGGAGTACAATGCTTTCTTTCATCCCATTTTTCTATTTTGACCAGTCATGAAGATATACCTTAGAATTATAAGCGTATTAGAGTTAATTTACCAAGTGAGAAGCCGACCTGAAATGTTGTTTCTGGTTTTTGTTGCTCTTTCCCTTACCCTCATTTTACATTGACCATTACAGTCAGAATTGGCTATAGACCCTGTAGCCAGTCTTACCCTACAGCCAGTAGGTCTGGGAGTAATGACTCCACCTTGTGCCTTCTCCTTTTCTGTGATGGACAGAGGCCCAACACTCAGCAAGTAGTAACATTAGAGATCAGTAAGAGAAGAAAGATGAAGGAGTAACCATTTCTCACGTTCACACCAGTCATCAGCTATTGACTCAAAGGGATGTAATGAAGAGAAAAGCTAACAAGCAAGAAAAGATGGAAATTATATTAGAATGTCAGTAGATATTTGGGTGAAAATGAAAGGCATCCTTGATTTTAAGAATAGAAAAAGAGATCTTAGAGATAAAACTTGGTTTTCATTTTATCTTAAACCAGGGTTTCTCAGTGGAGTTGTTTTTTGTTTTGTTTTTTTTTCATATTCAGCCCCCTAAGAAGAAAATTTTCGTTAAATGAGAGAAAATAAATGCCAAGGAATAAGATTTTCTCAGGGAATGTTGGGTTTTGGAAGGTCACAAATCATTGTAATATCTAAGTTTTCTTTTAAACTTAAATTTTTGTCCCCTTGGGTACCATATTGCCCCCCCAAAGAGAATACATGCTATAAATGAGAGTAACTATGTTTATTTTCCTGCTTTTGGATTTCCTGTAGTTTGCATACAATAAAAATTATTCCTGGGGTGCCTGGGTGTCTTAATTGATTAAGCGTCTGCCTTCAGCTTGCGTTGTGATCTTGGGGTCCTGGGATCAAGTCCTGTGTCGGGGGTGGGGGTGGGTCCCTGCTCAGCAGGGAGCCTGCTTCTTCCTCTACCTCTGCCCGACTCATTCTCTCTCTCTCTTATGTTCTCTCTCAAATAAATAAATAAATAAATAAATAAATACTCTAAAAAAATAAATAAATAAAATAAAAATTATTCCCATAGGTAATCAGTCTGGGGAAAGATAATTTGTGATCTCTATACAAAATTATTGACTACATTAGAGAATTAAAGAAAGGATTTTGTTTGGCTTCATAGAGATTAACAAATTGAATCTTCCCCTTACAAAAACCCATATAAGAGTTTTCTTCTCCATACCAAGTGCATTGTTGCACTTCACTGAAATGGAGAAGTGGGGTGAACATTAATTCTGGCCTAAGTAATATAACTTCCATCATTATGAGGGTTTGATGGGTTTTGTCTATACATTGTGCTGTATTTATGACTAGTAGATAATCTTTATATTCTTAAATGAATATCATTATGTCAGAGATATAAAAGCATACTTCATTAGGCTTGATTACCTATTAGATCTTCATTGGAAGGGAAGGAAAAAGGTTGTGGAATAGGAGTCATTTAAAACAGTGAAAAATACATGTTTTCCTGACTATTCTGCATGTCAAGTTGTCTAATTCCCCATAGGAATCAAAAAATTTTTACTCTTGCAATTTATCAATAATACGTAGATATATGATATTTTATATCCCACTTAGCTCTACACAAATAATTCTAGGGTGTTTTCCATTGTTAGCATCCTATGCCTTTCTTGCCAAGCAGACTTCAGGCCAAAAGAATTTATCACTCAGTTTTGTCATAAAATGTTGGTGAAGTAAATATTATTTTCCTTAGTCAATTACAGAATCTTCTAATTTAAAATAATAGATTGAATAAGTAAATAAATAAATAAATAAATAAATAAATAAATAAATAAATAAAATAATAGATTGCCAACGTTAAAGGTAGTCCATTAATTATCCACAACTTAGTATCCTGGGGTTGTATAAAGAAGGTGTTACATTTTGAAGCAATATTAGTAAAGTGATGGCTGCTACTCAGAGAAAATTAACTTATAAATATAAAAGTTCAGATACTAGAGTTTACTTTTTTGACTAGGTGGCAATATTGAAAATCTTTCAGGTTTTTAAAAAAATTATTTAGAGTTTGGTTCTTCTATTGCAAGAGCCTCTTGCATGCCTCAGCAGGGAGGCTGGTATTTATTGTCTGTAAAAGAGACCTTTAACCTAGGTTTTACTAGCTACTCTGGCTGTGTACTATTTCTTTCTATCTTTGTTTTTTTTTTTTTTTTTTTTTATATTCTTAGAATATGAGACTCCTGTCACAATTTCTAAGTCCTAAACCTCGGTTGATGTGTAGTTCAAACTAAATATTCTTCAAATAAGGTCCCAACCTCCAAATAGGATGTAAAAGTCTGTTTTGTAAGACAGTTGCTTAGACTTTGGAACACATTTCCCCAAAGTAGCAATGTCCTAAACAATGACATAGAGCCTATCATATACAAAACCTATCAATTCCTTGATAGAGTACTAGCTGTAGAGTGGAAACATTGCATGTAGGAAGTAGATTCAGTACAATCATGGCTTGGTGCTCAGGATGCCAGCAACACACCTATCCCAATCCTACCTTCAGCGTGGAGCACCTGCCTCATGGCAAAGGCAAGGGTCCCACAAAGGTGGAGATTGTATGGACTTTGAAGGATCCAGATGAAGTCATAGAATGTTACAGTTGGAAGGGAGTTCAGAGACCATTATACAGTAGAGGAGATTAAAGGACTGTCATGTAAAGGGAGTTACTGAGATACTAACTCTCCTCCACCAATTGCTGGGAGTGGATGCTTCAAAGACAGCAGCACTGAAAGAATAAGAGAGGCAGAGAGAGAGAGGAAGATAGAAAGATCCACCTCTCTATCCTGAAGTTAATGTGTCACATTGTCCTTAATTAAAGAAAGCCAAGTGTCTGACATTGTCCTATAGAATTCTAAGAGTATAAAACTGGACTCCCATGTTTGGTATTTCCTGTTAAGCATTTTGTTGGCTGGCATTGTCTACCAGAAACAGTAAACTTGTGTTCACTTTACTTAGTGTTCTTCCTGAGGTTAATAAGTGTGTATCTCATGTTTTAATCAACTTTTTTATTAGTTGAGGTCACATCACACTATAGCTCCCCAACCGACTGCAGAGATGAGTGTACAGTAATACACTTAGAGTAATACTCTTAAAGGGTTCACTGTGTGTCAAAGTGAGGCACCTTTTAGACAAGTAATGTCATTAGGCCTCCAAGTAGTATAATTTACTTACTCCCAAAAGTACATGTAGACTCATTAAGAATATATTTTCCAGTTTTCAAACTTGTATTTTCACTGAGTTACTTAACAGCTTAAACCATCTATATTGATTCATATTGATTTAATGGTAGCTAAGATGAAGCTGCCCATGGCTTAAACATTCATTAGACTAAATAAATGCCAGGAAAAAAAGTGTATGTATTTTGAATTATTTGGGAAAATTGGTGATCCAGCTTCGTTGTATTGCTCTCATCCTAAATGTCCTTCAAAATTCTGTAGATTGAAATTTTTCTTGCTATAATTAAGCAATATTATAGAATAGTATGTCTCTTTACAAAGTAGTAGAAGTACTAAAATAATAATTTGGGCATATTTTGAAATACTATTAGATTTTGTAGGGTGTTGCCACCTTCATTATATAAATTATGTGCTGTAAGCTAGGTGCACGAATTTATTACTGTTAAAGTTACTGGAGTGAAGAAAGCCAAATTAAGTCACCTATATGAAATACTTTGAAGTCCTGAAGTACAGGGCCTGCGGATCATTTAGGCTTGAGTGATGCACACAGCCATAACACAGTTTCTTGTTTCTGGGAGCTATATCGTCTTTCAGAATTTGTATCCATCTTGAAAACTGATACAACTTAAAATTATTATTTGAAAATATCCTATATTGGATCTAAGAGAGAGAAATAAATCACAAGAAAAAAATGTCTCACCAGTGTTTGCTGAAAACGCATGACTCTCCTCCCCAAAATATTTAATAATATTTAGACATTTTTAGTAATGCCGCGGTTCTATTTCTAATTGAGTAGAATGTTTAACCTAAGTTTAAGGAACTAGGAAATAAAATAGATTATAAACTGAAAAATGCCATTTGTCAGTATTTTTAATCCATTACTAGAACCAGTGACAGGAAATAAATCCAGGCTGTTCTGCTTGAGATGCATTTCAGTTGCCATTAACAGATCTTCCCCGTTTTCATGCACACTCAATAAAGCTGTGTTGAATCACTGACTCAGATGACTTCAGCAGGCAAAACTTGAAGTTAAAGCTGTAATATTGTAACAGAAGCCCCCAACAGTAGTATCAGATGAAGCTGAGAATAAATGTAGTATATCAGGCATCATAAAAGAGTGAATGTGGGATACATTTATGCCCTCCTCTATCTACTAGGAGATTCATACATAAGATTCACACTCATTATTCTCGTCATCTTAATGAGATCAGTGTGGGAACATTTCTCTCCTTTCGCTCTTGACTGTCAGAGATGGGACACTCCATTATTTCTTCTTCCTCTCTCGACTTGAAGGGACTAGTTATATTTTCTTGGAAGGCCGGAAATGTTAACTGGTTACAGCAGGCAGCCCCAGAATATCGCCTGTAAAGGCTTAAGGACTCTAGGTAGAGACCACAGCAGTAGTCTCCCTCATGCTCCTGCTGGTGCTTTTTCACCTGCCTGTGCTTTTATTTTCTTTCAGGTTTTTATCATCTGCCCTATTTCCCAAGGCGTTTGCTCGGAAAAGGAAGGAAAAGATAATTTCTCTGTGTGGAGGAAGATAGGGTACCTGAGTACTACCTCTAATTGCTCTGTCCCTTCTCGTTGGATCTATGGCCTTAATTAATTTTGCACCCAGTCTTCTTAAACCGGTTCTGAATGCAGTTGGCTCCTATGTCCGAGCCAGACGATATGTCCGGCCTTGAACGGAGCGAGGTAAAATGGGCAGGGGACCAACTTCTAATGCATCTTATCCTCACATAAATTTTCAGATCTGTCAAGAAACAGTCACTATTTATAATTGAAGTTGCTAGGACAGATTTTTATCATGTTTTTAGCTCACAGATTCCCTTCATCCTTAAGGACAAGAGAGCAGGACCTGATGGAAATATTGTTTAAGCTATCCGGACTATTGATTATTAATTTATATTGTAATCCAATGTTTGGGGTGCCGCATTCCTTTAGAGAAGCTCATGTGTGAGAGGATTCCCTTTAACATGATTGAAGAATTTTAAATAGGCATTTTTAATATTTGCTGCCCTCTTAATATAACTTGTTTAATGCACCACTGTTAGCACAGGGATTATGAGTTAATAAAAATGTCAGAGTATTAGCGAATAAAACACTATATAATTTTCCCCAGGTAATGATTAACAGCATAAGGCTATATTAACAATACTCTTAGTGTACAGTCCCTAAATGTATTTGATCCTCGTCTTTTAGAAAGTAATTTTATACTGAAATTCAGTAATAAAATATTTGAGGGATTTAGCTAAGCTACTGAATGTAAACTTCTCAGGTGCATGAATCTTTCGAAAGATTTGTATCATACTGCTGTGTAAAATATCCCTCTATTTTAAAGTCAATCTGAAAGTTTTAAGTGTTAGCTTAACATTCACCTTATTTGAGATTCATATGGAGCTTATTTATCTCATCCCAGCATTTGTTTAAACAGTTGAAAAATAAAATTAATAAGCCATGAGGTCATTATTACGTAATGTTTTTGCTCCCATAGATAAATGGGTTTCTTTTTCTGTCTTTCCTTTTAAATAATGTCTCTCCGGCTTTGTTCTGTGGCTGCAGCAGGCTGTTAGTATGTATCTTTATACCATCAGAACGAATGAGATATATCTGTATAAATTATTGATTCACTTGAGCCTACCTCTGTAATTCAGAGCTGAAAACTCTGGCAGCTTATCTACTAGAATGATATAACTCGGAGACTGAAGTTACCTACCACAGCAACAATTGCCAGTTGGGGGGTCAAATGCCCTTTTACCTTTATACCCGAACACCTGCAAATTGAGCTGTACCCCATTCAGAATTTCAAGAACAGGCCCATTGTCGCAGGAAGTAGAGTTTGTTTCTTGGAGAAAATTATGCCAGTTCTAGTTCTGAATGAAAGACAAGGCTTTTATTACTCAAGGGATATTAGGGCTGACTGCTTTTTTGAGAAAACAAATTTGCTGTAACTTTATCTGTAATTTAGTCCTGAATGGGTACAAATAGACTGCACATTGTATGGTGCAGAAAGAAGAAAATAGGGGTTTGTTAAAGCCATACAAGGGCTATGTAACCATTATATTTCCGAGGGAAGTCTTATCAGAGTTGCAGGTTATAAGGGGGAATAATTTGGTTACAGCCTTAGCATCAAACACCTGTTTGGAATTTTAGTTTAGAATGACACTGGAAAAAAAAGTTCTTGTCTAAAGCTGTGGGTGATGAAATAACCCATCTCCTGCAGGTTGCTGTACTGGCTGTCTTTGACCCAGAGACTGGCCCTCTCCAGAAATTTCCAGAATTATTATAATCACTCCTCCTGAGGTTGAGTTTCAGACTCAAACCTAGTCGGAGGGTGTTGACTTGTTTCACCTTTATGAAAAGATTAGATTTACAGCTTTAAAGACCCTTGCCAATTAAAAAAAGAAATCCTATGCAATATTCTTCACGTAAGACTCTGATTTAAGCTTTGCCAGGGCTGAGAGCAAGATGAATGTTGTGAGAAGGGGACAAGAAAAAGCGTGCTTCAGCTGATGAGCCTCCAGGTTACATAGTGTGGGGAACTAATGGATCATATATTATTTGGAGAAACTCATCCCTCAAGTTGGTCACCCACTCCTTAGTCAGCAAGCTCAGTAGTTGTCATAGAAACACCCATTTTTACAGTGTTATAGTTGATCACTGACATGGAACCAGACTAGGTAATCAAACATCTTAGCCATATGCTTGTTCTGAGCTCCAACCTAGTCAATTAGCACATTTTCTATTAAAAACTTGGTTGTAATAGGTCTTCATTAGCTAGCAGTTGCCATAATTGAATAGTTACTTAATTATGTCCATCCCCCAACCTCATTTTCACTTCTTTACAGAGTCCAAGTAGGAATATATCCAAGAACGTTCAGGTGCCTCACTTCAAGCAAAATTCATGACCTTCACCTCAAACAAGCTGTTAGAGGTTGATCCAGAGTTTAAAACCTGATTTTTCTTACTGTGTGTTGGCACATAGAACCAGGCCCTTGGTCTCTTCCTTTTTCTGTTTACATCAGGACTTCTTTTTTTTTTTTTTTTTTAATTTATGATAGTCACACACAGAGAGAGAGAGAGAGAGAGAGAGAGAATGAGAGAGAGAGAGACACAGGCAGAGGGAGAAACAGGCTCCATGCACCGGGAGCCCGACGTGGGACTCGATCCCGGGTCCCCAGGATCGCGCCCCGGGCCAAAGGCAGACGCCAAACCGCTGCACCACCCAGGGATCCCTACATCAGGATTTCTAGTATTTCTTCTCAGAGTAAGGAATGGGAAGGTGTCTATGGTAAAAGCCCATTGTGCAGTAACGTCTCTAGAATGTGAACCCCTTTCTAACCTTAAACACATCCCTTCCTCTACCATTTTTCAGCCTTCCCACCAGATACCCATCTGAGCATGTCATTATCCTGGGATTACTCCCCATTATCTGCAGTATGCCCCCCTGCTACCCTCTGCCCGTGTCAGTTATTTTTTATGTCACGGAATCTCGCCTGTGCCCTGTATTATCTGATGATCAAATCTGTTATCTAGGGGTGGGAATGAGCCACCTTCCCATCTATGCACATTTTATTACTGCCCTTGTGGACAAAATATTCTGATTTTCTTAGACATCCAAGTCCTTATTTACAAGCATGTTATAAAGGTTGTAGCTGGGGTATCAGAGAGCAGGTTAGGGTATTGAAGTGGTCCTCCCATAACGCCATGTAGGAAATTTCTGACCTCAGCCGCTCACGTGAATGCTCTTCTTGGTTGGTGAGAATTGTACCTCCTTCTTCATTATGAAATCATAAATATGAAAAATCTGGAAGAGAATTGATCATAAAGGTTTTCTGAGCTTGGTGGCCTCATCAGGCTTTTCTCTGTGTATTACAAAAGAAGCAAAAGCACTTTACCTCAGAAGTATAACCACATTTAGCTTTAAAAACACAGGATTCCAACTTCCCTGCATTACGAAGCATCATAATTGCAAAGTTTTTGCCTTCAGAATGGCTCATGAAAAGTAAAAATACAATCAAAGTCGTGCCAACGTTCCTGCTACTGTCCATCCTCTGGAACATGGTAAGGTCCTTTCTAATACATATATCCTTGCTGACCAGGTCTTTGTGATTTAGATTTGCAGGCTGGATTCAATGTAAGAGTATAAATTGTTTCGAGGATGACAGATTGCACATCTGGTTTCTTCTCCCCCTCCCCCAACCCCTGTGTTCACCTTTATAACATTTTTTTTCCACAAAGTAATGTGGTTTAAAAATCATTTTAAGTTGCCTAACATAAACGATAAAATCAAATATTGGATTCACAAACAATAGCCTTTATTGGTTTGTGACAAGTGATCCATCTTTTTACATTAGTGCAGCTTTCTGAACCAGATTATTTTTCATAATTGATAATTTGTGAGTCATATATTTGTTATCTGTTCTTTTATGGCCTTGAAAATAGTGAACGATGCCAAAGATCACTGTGCTTTTATAAAGAAAATTATTTTAGTGTCGTTTATTGGCTGGCATTTCTGAAAGTATGTTACCAATAAGTTTTGCAGAGAATGTAACAAAGATAAAAGTAAGAACCCCTGCTAGAAAGAGACCTGATAGGTGCAAGATTCATGAATTTAGTTTTAGAATTCATTCATGTTAAGCATGAGAACAATGAAAATACACAAATATGAAAACAGTGTCGAATATTGTCCTTTAAACTGAGGAAAAATGGTTTTGCTGCATGTATGGACAATATTTCTGTACACAATCCACATTAAAACGACACAGACACAGTATGCTACCTTGTTATGAGCATTACAATTATACCAACAGAATAAGGACTCTAGTTCTTATGATCAATAATTTTGGTTGATTTTGATAAATAGCGTTAGGATAAGTATCTACCAACCATAATATAATTTTTATGATTTAGCTTTACATTTTGTTCCTAAAGGCTTCTAAAAGGCAACAGGGAAATTTTTACCCTTTATTATGGTTTGTAATTATGTTATGATAGAATTAGAGCTCTACATTATAAATTTGCCTCAGGTAAATAATAATAAGGACTCGAAAATCTATTTTGCCTAAGAGAGCAGAATTAAAAACTTTTTCTTACCGTTAGTTAATAATTTTCTCACATATCCTGAACACTTTCACTAATTCCGTTCACAGTTATACTGACTGACAAAGTATAAATCAGTTGGAAAAGTAACAACCCAATTTGTGGAGAACTATATGAGGAAAAATACCGTTAGGTAGATTAAATATTAATTTCACAGAAAATTCATTATGAATTTGATTTTAGAAATTATATGGTTTGTCCTCAATCTTTATTAAAATTTCTCCTGAATAATTTAATTATAGAAAACTCTAATAAAAATATTATCTACTTAATTAAAATAAAATTGAGATCATTTAATCATTGTATAATTATATTATGATTATATACAATTAAATACCATATATAAAACATTTGCTCTTCAAGAGACACTAATAGTAGAGGAAGAAAAAAAAAACACCTGCAGGTTAATGTGTTCAGCACTTCTACTTCTAAAGTTATAAATTCTATTACAGATATTTGTTACATCATCTAATAGCTTAAAATTCACACTTTAGTTGGGGGGAGATGCTGAACAATATACAGTTGGCTACAATCAGAATAAACTAGTATATTTATTACTAGTACAATGCTTTTTCCTTGATTATTCTATTTTCTCTCCTTAATTAATTGAATTTCACCTAAGATTATTCTAAATGTTTCAAAGATATATATATTGGTTAATATTTTATTATTCAAAACCAAAATCCAGTTATAAAGAATATCCTTTCCTCCCTCAAACTGAATGTGTTCTAAATTGTGTTTAAAATTAAAAGTGTGGGGAACATCTTCATCAGATGGGCAAGCCGAATGTTTGAACTATATAAATAGCCATATTATAGAATGATAACTTTCCTGTATGCGTATCTTGGAAAATGTTGACAATGTTATTTAGCGTCTATAACAGTATGAGAAAGAATTTGCTCTACCTTTTCAGATGTTTCATTGGCCTCATTTATGGCATTTGCAGTGATGGTGGGATATGTTTATTTGTACATATGGTGTGACAGATTGTTGATGTGTTTTAACCATAATATATTATTCCGTTTTGAAACCTACTCTCTCTAGAGTTGGAATTTCTTTATAGTTGAGGGAAAAATGCATTTCTAATAACTCGTCTTATAGCTTCAAAGATCTGTGTTTTAGAAATCACCTTCTGTATTTCAGAAAATGTGGCTGTTATATGAATTACTGAGAATTCAGTGTTAATCATATTTTTTGTCAGTGAAAATCAGATTCCTTTATTGTAAGATGAACTACCATCTGAGCTTCATAACCGAAGAATTTGATATTTTCTCTAAGAAGTACAGTTTAAAATACACATAATCTTTCAATTACTCTAAATATTGAAAATAGATAGTTTTAAACAAATGAATTTTAAAAGCTATATAGAGTCCAGGAGAAAGTCACATAAACTCTTCGCTGCTCCAACCACTGCTGTCTTACGAGATTCGCTTGAACGATAGAAACTTACTCCAAATTTTGTAATTGATTGCTCTACCAAAAACAATGAAAATTATCAATATAGATTTTACATAGAATCTATCTATCATCTATCTTCGATATACATGCAGATGTATCAGAATACATTATTGAGACAGACCTTTATGCTCTTTAGAAAAACAATTTACATTTTCAGAAGATAATGAACCCTCCAAAAGAAAAAAAAAGGGGGAAATAACAGAAAACGCTAAAAGTAGATTGTAGTTTTAGAACAGAAACTGTCAATATACATCTCAGTGTGTATTATGCAATCTTTACATGCTCCTGGATTTGTCTACTGATCAGTATATAACTTACATCGCTGTGTTAAAAAACTATTTGCCTCTTTTTTTCCCCCTCCACCCTAATTGTCTTGTATGTCATTCTTCAGTTTGGCCTGTAGGTAGCAATCTTGCACTGTAAAAGCTCTCCACTTTCTCATTTATTTAGGCTGGAAAAGCTTACACCGTTACAGATCTGTTAAATGTAAGCAGTGTTATTTGCATAAATTCCAGACTTTGATGATGGTCTGTGGCCTACAGATTATTTATGCAGTTGTTTGGCCTTGAAGTTCACGATTTTGCTCAGAGGTGACCTTTCTTTGCATTGTGACCCCATGTAGGTGGGAGACAGCTGAATGGTTAAGTGCATAACCTGGAATCTTGAAAATCATGAGGCCTCTTGTCTGAAACATAATGCTTTGTTTCTCATACAGCCCTTCAGATAAAAAAGAAATACACAGGTCTTCTAAAATATAGAATAATATTTTAGGACTATGTAACAAATATTACAAAGAAGTGCTTCTGGAAGTCAGGCACTCTCACAAGCAAGGAGGCAATTACTATTAGCATCTCAGAACCTTTACCAATTTAGACCTGTTTAATCTTATTTCTGTTAAGAATAGTTCAAAGAATGCCAGGAGGATCATTCTTATTGTGATTTTTTATTTTTAAACTAATACTACAGAGTGCCATTGCGTATATATTTCTTAAGTGAAAATGAAGATCACCGCCTTCCTTCTCAGCTGTTTTTTTGGAATAATTGACAGCAGTGTTTTAATTCAAACAGTTGCAGAGCATGTGTTTCATACCAAAATGCACCTTTATTTCTAATTCATGGGTTGAAAATAGTACATGATATTTTTAGAAGTAGAACTTTTGATTTATTTCAGAAAGATAATTCTCTTCTCCCAGCAGGGGTATTTTATTTGTCCAATTTTGATGTGCTTTTTTCATTCCTTCCTTCCTCATACTGGCTGAGTGCCGAGTGAGTGTCCAGGTTCTGTTCTAGTTCGGGAGGTCCAAGTGGTTAGGAGCCAATGGGAAACATTTACATTTTATTAAAATCTTACTTCACTGAGGAGCGAAGTGGATTTTTTAATTACACTAAGATCTTATTAATATATTTTACTTTTAGGTAATCTGTCACACCAGCGAATGTCTAATTCCATGATGTTTTAGTGGTATTCAAAAAAAAGTATACACCCTCATTTCTGTGTCCCTCTACCAAGAAACTTACTGGATTTTAGAGAATGGAGCTTGGTTTATTTATTTCAAGGATCCTTTGAACATGTGGTTTCTGAATTATTGTATTTTTCCTTTTTTTAAGATTTTATTTATTTATTCATGAGAGACACAGAGAAAGAGAGGCGGAGACACAGGCAGAGGGAGAGGCAGGCTCCCTGGGGGGAGCCTGATTTGGGGCTCGATCCCAGGACCCCCGGATCATGACCGGAGCCAAAGGCAGATGCTCAATCACTGAGCCACCCAGGCATCCCTATTGTATTTCTTAATATAGAAAATTATACTTAGGTGGGAGAGAAATGAACCTTTGATTGTCACTGTTATGTCAACGTATCTCAAACTGTAAGCATTTTCAGTTTCAGCTGTTGACCAAACTGGCATCTTATTTTGCAAAAAAATTCCCATCATCTTAGCAGTTGTGTCATCAGTTCCCACCTTTGTTGATAAAACTTCAAGTACTTTTCTGAAGTTTGAAATTAATCCAATCATAAGAAACTCATGGCTGTAATTGCACTGGGATCCATCACTCCTACTTTTTATAATACTTGCAAAGGTTACAGAGTGCAGTTTCAAGAACAAGAAGAGCTTATTGTTTGTGAGGAGTAGCCTTTGATTCCATGGATCAGTGGTTATTAGAGCTGCAGCTGGTTCACGACAAATATTCACATCTTAAGTGGTTAGATAGAGAAGTCATTTTCTCACAGGGTGACCTCCAGGGCTGGGGGGCGAGGGAAGCTCAGAATGAAGTAACTTGACTAAGAAGTTCTGAACCGACTGGTCAAACTGGAGACAACTAATGTTAATGGCGTAGGGAAGCTTCTTCATTTCTTAATGTTGCACATTTGATTTTGAATCTTTCTTAGTTGTTTTTCAAGACTTTCTGATTAGAAGATCCAATGACATACTCCTTTATTGGTTGTAGGTGATTTACATGTTGGCTTTAAACAGATTTGGGCATAGTTTAAAATTGTTATTTTTTAGTATGCTCTCTTCAACTCTGAAAATGTTCTTTATACTAGCTACAAATATCTGACAGCCCTTTTCTCCACCCGCTCACCACCCCTTCCAAATCAAGGCTTAGGCTAGGATACCAAACAGGGAAGGACCTGCAGTTTCAAGGGATCAGTTCTTATCTGAGCTAAATGAGGCTGAAGTTGCACATGAAAGAAGAGTGGAAAAACAGGTGCTTGAGCAGGTGGGTTTGTGACCTTTTGCCATTACTTCGGTTCTCACAAAGTAATGTTTTAGAATAATCACAAGAAGCAACAGAGCTCCCTCTGTTATAGAGAAATCTGGGGCATCCTCACACCAGGGCTTGACCCTTAGGGGTGATGAACTTGACTTGCTGGAGATGACATTTCCATCTCCCTCTAATTTGCCCAGTCCAATAAATATGTATACAAACACACACATTGCTGCCTCTTAATACGGTCAATAAAGTTGGGTTTTTTTTCTTTTTTTTTACCCCCAGAGATCCCTTCCTGTGTAATCTATCTTTGTTCTCTGTCAAAGCTCAGATCCCATTTCCAGAGGAATAAAATGGATACATCTCAGAACTAAGGAAAACATCAGGAATTTTGACCTTTTATTTCTTCATTTTCTCAGATGTGAAAATACCCCTAGAACAGAAACAGAAGTATAGAAAGGAACTTAGACCTGGCACCACCTAGGAAAAACAACTTTGTGTTTTAATAGCTGAAGAATAAATGGGTTACATTCTTTGAGAAATGAATAATTATTACATGTATTACTAAGATCATAACAACCAGCTATTTGGGAGAGTCCACGAAATTGTGAGTAAGTTCTCAGAACAGTGCTTCTCAGCCTTTGATCTACATACATGTCACCTGGGGATCTTATTAAAAACTTCAGTAAGCCAAGGGTAGAGCTCTCAACATCAGTGATCCTGATGCAGCTGGTCAGAGACCACACTTGAAATAAGATTTTGCTGACGGTCTTAACTGAGGCCATTAAAATGTCAGTAATCTAGCACGTAGGTTTCTAAATTTTAGGATGTTTCAAAATCACTTGGAAGGTTCTTAGAAATGCAGTAATCTGAGCCCAGATCCCAAGGTTTCTGACATATTAGAGTAAGATCAGGTCCAGATTATTTGCATTTTAACAAGTTCATGGGTGATGCCAGTCATGCTGGTCCAGGGTCCACACTTGGTGAACCAATCATCTGCAATCCATTCTACTGGATGCTTGTTAAAATCACCAGGGATGCCATGGAATGTGCATGCACACACCAGTTTCTTCCTTTCAATGATTATGATTTAACTGGTCCCGGGTAAGGGCCAGGTATGATGAGTAAAATGCAACACCCCTCAGGTTATTTTAATGTGAAGTCAGGATATAAAATCCAACTGTGTTCGTTCCATGAATGGATACATAATACTTTGGGAAAGGAAGGACTGGGTCAGGGGGTCAGGGGGTCAGGGGGGTAGGGGGGAAGGAAAGGGTGTTTCGGAAGACTTGAAGAAAGAAACCAGAACTTGCCAGAGGAGGAGAGACAAATGGTAAAGATTAAAGATTCTTCTTCTTTTTTTTTTAATCAATATAAAGTAAAACTTGTGAGTGAAGGAGATTCATAAAAATGCTCCTACAACTGGCAGTTGGGGAGCTGCCAGGATTGCATTGAGACTGACATCCTGACACTTTTCAATCCATCTTTCTCTTTCCATGCATGCCTCCTGCGTGCTTCTCTGTCCTCCTAAATCCAGAAGGAAAAGCAGGCTCTTGAAGTAGCATCTGTAGGTGTCTGGTCCTCTTGGAGTAGATCAGTGTAGCTGTAGGAGTAAATTAATGAAATGCATAAACACGAAATGTCCACACATTTGCCCAAAATACTTTCAAAAGTTTCTTATTTTTCCAACTCTTTTAAAGAACGATGAACAAAAACCTTGTCTGTTGGCAAGATAATTTGGTGTTAGTGTTAATGGGGGACCATCCAGGAAGGATGAGGGGGAAATCTAGAAGGGTGATCTCTCATGGTCCTTTCTGGTACTTAAGATCTGTTCTATTTAGAGTAGATGGAACAGCTGCCTTCAGCTAATATTTTTTGTCTAACATTTGGAGACATAACAAAAAAACCTCTTTCCTTTTGCAAGGACACAACCTTTTTACGTAATAATCAGTCTGTTTGCTTCATTCAGATGGATTGGTCCCATACTGCAAATTCCCAGAAATCATGAATTTTCCTCTAGTATTTTGTCCAGTTCAAAGCAGTCTCTTACTTGCATTTACAGAGCACTTGTTTTTAAGATTTTATTTTTAGGTAATCTCTACACCTAAGGTGAGGTTTAAAGCCACAACCTAAAAATCAAGAGTCCCCTATTTCTCCAACTGAGCCAGCCAGGCACCCCCATTTACAGGACACTTGGAAACTTGTGTATCTTCAGCTTTAGTATTGAATATTTTGTTAATGATTTTATTTTCTACATAAACCTCTCCAAAATTCATATGAGGTACAATCAATGATCTCAAAACCATTGTTAATAATTGGTTGGTTTTGGAACACCTGAGTGGCTCAGTGGTTGAGAATATGCCTTTGGCTCAGGTCGTGATCTCAGGGTCCTGGGATCAAGTCCCACATTGGGCTCCTTGCATGGACCCTGCTTCTCTCTGTGCCTAGGTCTCTGCCTCTCTCTCGATCTGTCTCATGAATAAATAAATACATTTTTTTTAAAAAAAAATAATTGGTTGGTTTTGGAGCACCTGGCTAGCTCAGTCTGTAAAGCATCTGCCTTGAGCTCAGATCATGATCTCGGGGTCCTGGGATCGAGCCCCATATTGGGCTCCCCGCTCAGTGGGGAGCCCGCTTTTCCCTCTCCCTCTCCCTCCACCCACCCCCCCACCCCCCACTTTTTTCTCTCTAACAAATGAATTAAATCTTTAAAAAAAATTGGTTGGGTTTTTTGAAAGATAGTGAAAATAAAACCTCACTAACCATTCTAACCTCATTTCTTCTGTAAAGTCCCATCCCACCCTCCCATATCACCTTTAGGCCAAAGCTGGCAGTGCCATTGTGTACATTCTATGACCTCTGTTGCCATTTCCCTTGGCAGGCATTGCCAACTGATCACAGCACGGGTGCAAGCACCCATACTATCTCAACGAAACACTCCACTTGGCCATCGCCAGTTATTTCCCATTGCTAAGTCTGATTGTGTCTGCCTTCCCTCTTGGCACTAAGCTTCTAAAGGATGGAGGAGAGATTGCATTTCTTCCTCTGTTCTACTCCAGATGTGGTAAAGGGCTTTGTACATAGTAGATAGTCGGTGTCTGAACATTGTTGATTTTTCACTTTGTAGGCTAGTCTAACCTAATGAAAAGACATATTTACAGAATTTTTGGTCAAAGTTCTTATTATCATAATAAACTGTATCTCAACTAAAGGAAAGCAAACTATAGCCAAAAAGAATTAGTCTGAGTCAAGAATAATCGTTCTAGGTATTTTGGATACAAATGATACAACTAAATGAAAAGTAGATTTTCTTCAACCCCAGGGTAAACACACTCCCTGCTGAAATCCTTTTTATGTTGTTGTAATTTTCTTTTGTAAACCTGATAAGTCAGGGCAAAAAATCAAGTTGCAACTCTCTAAATTTTCATAAAGCCTGACCTGGGATTTACACTAATGGCCTTTTTCTAGATTCTATTATGTTTCAGTAATACAAAGCAGATTAGTAAAACCTCATTATTTACTCAGTTGTGATAGTTCACTCTTATGATTATTAGAGATGTTTTGGATTCATAAGCTAGCCTTCATAAACTGGACTTTGAGGAAGAACATTTTAGTTAGATTTGTTCTTTTTCCTGTGGTAAAGAAAAAGTTGTTTGTGGCCCTTTATTCCTTGATGACTTTTCCCAAGACCTATTACTAATTAATAAAGTGGACAAATCTCCATAAATCAGAAAGATAAAGTGAGAAGTAGACATGGAGAGAAATAGAAATGCCTGTTTTTTTAGATGACACAATCCATATGTTCGCATTTAATGAAGAACTTGTTTGCTTATAAAGTAAAACATGCCCTTTTTCATAGCCACAATCTACAGACTGTACTTAGAGAGAGAGAGAGAGAGAGAGAGAGAGAGAGTGTGTGTGTGTGTAATTTTGAGGTGGAAGGAAACCTACAATCAAGTACCAAGATTTACTGGAATACTAATAGTTTCTCAATAAGTTTCCTTAATGTCTTCAGGGGGGAAAAGCAAGACCCTAGCACCTTTTAATTTTGCAGCTGTTTTTGCACTTTTATTTCCTCTCCTTTCCTCCCACATTTACACAAAAACCTTCTCAAGTCTCTTTTAAGCATTGCAGCAACTAAATCAATCCTAAGTGGCAACCACTTCTAACAGCGTCGTGTATGACTGTGTGTTAATTAGCTCCAGTAGATTATCCCCCGGTGTGCAGCAGGGTGTTGGTGGGAACTTCTCAATGTGCAGAGAGTGCTGAGGATTTCATGTTTATTTTCATGTATTGAGGCAAATTCTCAGTATGTCTTCAAATTATCTCCTTGGGGGTGTTTTTCCTGAGCTAATCCTGACAATCTTTCTGTCAGATATGCCCATCATCAAGAACAGGAGAACGGTACACATACAGGAACCTCTGTGCTCGGGGCTGTATGCAAATTTAATGCCCAGCTCATTTCTGTTTCTCTTACATGGATGACAGACATTTTAACAATGTGTTCCACATTTCCCTCTGGGAATCCAGTTGGATTCCTATATGTATATGAGTTGCATATATACATCCATTCGGAATGTGTCTTTGAATACAGCGTTGGGAACATATATGCATACAAATGTGTTTATATATGTACATATAAGCACATTTATTATACGTAATGTGGATATTGGGATGCATGCGTGAGGCTGGGAAAGAGTCAAGCAGCTCTTGATCAGAGATGTGTCTACATCCCAGGGAGACTAATCAGCTGCTGAAAAATGGATAGCATAGAAGAACTGATAAACAAATCTATACTGAATGTAATTCCACAACATTTGGAGTGGGAGTTGTGCCACTGTGAAATGGTGAGTAGCAACAGCATAGAAAATCAGCCTTGTTTTCCAGCTATTTTGAATGGGAAAAGTTACATCCTAAGAGTGTTTCTAATCTTAAGAGGGCCAGTCTTTGTGATTGACCGTAGATTTATGACTTCGGTTACCTTTTGCCACTGTTTTATCTGTGCTGGCCAACCTATTAAGTATGTTTTTGGGAAGCCCATTGTTTCCTTTTCAGTGGTACTTTCTAGCCCAGGGATGGGTCCTTGAGCGCCTGTCTTTGTTTCCTGGTGAGCTGGGCTGGCAACCCAGGGATGAGGGAAAGGACCCATCTGCTTCTCTCCTTGAAGTGTAGGATACATGCCCAATAGCCAGCTCCATGCTTTTCTGTCCACTGTGGTACTCACATACCAGGGATGCTTCCCATATTCAGCACCTACTGTGTGCCAAGTACTTAGATGTCTTATCTGAAATGGCCACACCTAAGGGTAGTACTCTCCATAACACTCCCCCCCCCACCTCCACACACCACACACATACATAGAAATCCACCTCAGATTGACATAGGTGTTCTGTAAGGCAGTTTATTTAATATTCAAATTCAATTACAAAGCCAGTCTAGTCACCTTTCACATAGCAATACTGCCTTTCTAGAAATCAGGAGGCATAGCTATCTAGATTATTTTTACAAATATTAGACTTCTGTTTTTACAAGAATGCTTAACTCTTGTAATACATCCTTTATTTCAAAAATGGAAACTGAGCCCAGGGAGGTGATATCATTTGCTCAGTAGCACATGGCTAGTAAGCCCAGCCCACCCCAGGTGTTGACCTCCCCCAGCCCAAAATAAGAAATACAGAGGAAACAAAGAGGTTAAAGAGAAAGGATGAGAGCCATAAGAGATCCAGAGCATCCCAGGAAACCAAAAGCCTCATTCACCTGTTTCTAGTAGGGTTAAAACCTCTTCTCACACTGTGAAAGTTCTTCTCTAAGAAGATCCAAGCAAAATTCCTCTCACACTCATCTTTCCAGGCCCTTCCTGTTCCAACTAAGAGGTGAGAAAGGAGAGAGGAGAATGTTCTTTCTCATCTCTGTTCCTCTCCATAGACCCCAGGCTTTGCAGTTTTATCCTGTTTTCCTATTAATTTGTAATCTTGAAGGAAGTTCTCGCTTAATTGTTTTTTCTACTGTGAGTAATTTAGAGAGCTTCAAGTATCCCCCTGAGGGTTGGGGAATGGGTTTTTTCCCCCCTAGCTATATTATTTGATTTTAAGATGGGTGTTGCTTTAAACCAAACCCAATTTTAGCATATGGGATTCATTCATGGTGATAAGGGTTGATTCAAAGGACTTGGCTTTGTATCCCCTGTGGTGGTCAGATGCAGCCATATTTCTAGTGCTTAGCCTGAGGTCATTACTCTAGATCTCTAATTATTACCAGAGGACATAATTAAATACTAAACTGAGGGTGTATAAAGTCCTAGAATTTGATGTGTGAATTAGTTTCTTTCAATTAAGGAGAATGAATATTTATTGAGCATATATTATATGCCTGGCAATGTGCAAATGTCATCATGTGATCTTTATAATCATCTTTTAAGGAAGGTGCTATTATTTTAGCATTTCATGGAAGAGGGAATCAAAGCTCTGAAAGAGAAATTTGTCTGAGATCATAGAGTTAGAAAGTGCTAGAGCCAGGATTGAAACCCATGGTTAGGGTTTGTGCCTCAGTACTTCCTGGCTGCGTCATCAGCAGTTAACAGTAGAGTGAAAATCGATCCCAATGAGTCCTGGGTCTCCTAGCCTGAGAGAGACTGTGGTAGGCAAGAAAGTTTTTGAAGTTCTATTTTTTTTTTTTTTTTACTTGTTCATTTATTTACTTGAGAGTGAAAGAGAGCCCAGAGCTGGAGGGAGAAGCAGACTCCCCATTGAACAGGGAACCCAACATGGGGCTCAGTCCCAGGACCTTGAGATCATGACCAGGCTTCAAGGCAGATGCTTAACCGACTGAGCCACCCAGCACCCCCTCTTCTATTTTTAAATGCATATGACTTAGCCTTTCTATTCTGAAACCTACCCGTGCTTATTTTATACTTCTTACAGTGAATACCAAACCAAAACATTTCCTATCTTGAGTCTTCTTTACCTGCCCTCAGGAAACTGCTGAATAAACCTTAGGATTTCTTAGTATGGCGAGAGGTAAAAATTCAATCACGAGGAAGATCCTACATGTTGGCTTAATGCCTATTCTTGATTAGCAATGAAAAGCAGATTCTGGTGGTAGTGAGATATTTGTCCAGAGGCACGGTTATAGTTGATGATAAAACTTTCTGAATATTTAGGTGTGATATTTGCTTCAACGTGGATGGAACTGGAGGGTATTATGCTGAGTGAAATAAGTCAATCGGAGAAGGACAAGCAGTGTATGTTCTCATTCATTTGGGGAATATAAATAATAGTGAAAGGGAATATAAAGGAAGGGAGAAGAAATGTTGGGAAATATCAGGAAGGGAGACAGAACATAAAGACTCCTAACTCGGGGAAACGAACTAGGGGTGGTGGAAGGGGGGAGGAGGGCGGGTGTTGGAGGGGAATGGGTGACGGGCACTGAGGTGGACACTTGACGGGATGAGCACTGGGTGTTTTTCTGTATGTTGGTAAATTGAACACCAATAAAAATTAATTAAAAAAAAATATTTAGGTGTGATGACTTCAGTGTGAAGGTGATATCCAGATACTAGAACTAGGTGAGAGCTGGATATATCTTAAAGACTGAATTTTTGACCTCTTGAATTTCACTGTAAGGTTTCTGACTACAGAGATGGCCTCTCTGAGAAGTATTCGTGTCTGTGTCCCAGAACCTAGCACATGGCTTGGCTGGTCAGTTTGTTAGAAGATTTATTTGGTTAATGATGAGGCAAGCAGAGCTCTCCATGGTCTTCCAACCTAGGTAATTCCAGAGGTGTTCAATACCATAGGACTAATTCTAGACAGAATGATGATGGAGTTTTGTCCTGAGCCACATTACATTACTTAGAGAAGTGAATGTGAACAACTCTGAGGATCCTTTCAGTTCAACCAGTTGATGTGTCCCCCAGCCAACCCTGACATCTTCTTTCTTGTTCAGGATCCTCTTACTGTCTTTTCTCTGTCTGTATCCATCACATCGACTGCAGGTACATACTATGAAACTCTATCATTGTTGTGGTTGCAGTAAGCTAATTATGCATTTAATACATTTATTTACTCAATGTTAATTTATCGACCTCCTACCATATATATGCATGATGGTGGATGCTAAGGAGTAGGTCTTCTAATCTGACCAAGAATTTCAAGTTCAGGTGAGTAAAGACTTAAGGTGATGCACTGAGTACTCTTCACTGCCCAGACTTTTCCAGTGTATTTTACAGGAGTTTCTGGTTGGGACATTCTAGCCATTGTCCTCTGACTGTAAGGCAGTGAGTCTAATAACTTGGAGCCAGGAAAAAGGTCTTTGTCCTACATGCCTCCCATCTGTCTTCCATATCCTAGGAGTTCACAGTGGAGACATTATCAGTTATAAGAATGCCATCATGAAACCATTACAGACTTGAAGAAACTCCTATGTAGCAATTCACCAGGAAATGGAGCCAAAACAAAACACAGCAGTTAAGTGACTGTCCTTTTGGAATTAGGGTTAACACCTCTGTCTTAATGAAACTTTTATAACTTACATAATATTCTGGCAGGAAAGATGCTGGGTAAGTGCAAAGTATGATGATGGCTGCTGCTGTTGCTTCTGTGACATTTGGACAACTTAAACCATATGGCCTAAATGTAACTCTAGATAAGTGTGTAATTTTAGGTTGATTTTGTTTCAGAGCCTTGGAGGTCTGTTTGAATTAGGAGCCAAATCAAATCCCAGAAACAGGTGTATTTCCAAAAAAAGGAAAGGATCTGTGTTACAGATGACCCAGTTAACAAATCACTGCCTTAAATCAAATAGTGGTATGTAAAGGAATGTTTAAATACCATTGCCAAAAGTCCCGTCCAAAAGCTGTGCCTCAGGATATCTGCCTTTCTGACTCCTTGTGAGCGTAAAATGATGTTAAGTACATAGATTACTCTTCATGCTCCAGTAAGAGTAAAGTATTAATCTGATTTGGGGCCCTTATTAAGAGTCATTGTACATGAGGATGACCAATTAACCAGTGCCCCATCTGCACCCTCGAACCCCTGGGCTTCCTATCTCAGATACTTTCTCATCCCTCTAACCTGAGAGAATCTTATAATGTGCAAGCAAGCTCAACTCTCTTGTCCCATTTAACCTGCACTCTCATTGTGATTACCATGTGCCAGGCTTTAGTCTAAGGGCTTTATAAATAGTAACTCATCTAACCCTCCTAACAATCTCATAAGTTGGTTACTCCTATTATTCTTACTCTAAATAGAAGAAGAGAGTGAGAGCCAGGCAGAGAAGTCAAGTAATTTGCTCAGGGACCCGTAGCTGCTAAATGGTGGATCTCCTACCCAAACAGACTAGCTCCCGGCCCTGTTCCTAACCACTGTGCTCTGATACCTCTCCAGGGATCATGCAACTCATTTCTGTGTCAAAACCATAGAATCTTCCTGGAAAGAGATGAAAAGTCAGATTTTCAACAAGCTTTGCTTTTAGGGAAGAGGCACTCCTACACATTGTTAATGGCTTTAGAGAGAATATTCTTAATCCAAACCTCTCTGCTTCCTGGCATGGAAATGGCCCCATAATTTTTTAAGTCCATAATCTTTTAAACGACAGAGCAGGATCCAATAATTACCTTGCTTATCTTGTCCTTTTGTCTCAAAGAAGCAAAGATGTTCTAAATAGGAAATGGCAAACTTGATCAGCTTCAGTTTACAGAAGAAACTAGGGCTGCTGCTTAGGACAAAATCATGAGCAATCAGGTGGGTCTTTGAAGTCTATTCCAAAGACACAGGCTCAGGCTGTGAAATTCTAAAACCATTGGGGAAAGGGAATTTCAGAGTATAAAACTTCCAGCAATAAGTCCCAACCCTGAGTGTCTTTATAAAGAATCTCAGTTGATTCTAGCCACCATGGTAACCAGAAAAGCACAGGAGACTGGGGAGGTGAAGAGACTCAGTAATGAAAACCCCTCAACTCCTAAAGTGCTTTCTGTCTTGACAGTCATTCTGTTGCTTAACAACACAATATCATGTTTTATGTATTAAATTGGTCCTCTGTGTGCTTTTCCTCTTCCCTGCTGGATAGTAAGCCCTCGAGGGCTGGCATTTATATACCTTTGGCACCTCTCAGTGACACCATGCAAACAATACAGATGGGTGTGATATTTCATTCATTTCTTCCCAGAATCCAGTTTGAAGAGCTATACTGAGGAAAGGGTAAGAGCTTTGAAGTAAGACAGTAAGACCTGCCTTTGGAGGCAGGTTATGACTCTGCCATAGTTATGAGAAGTCCGCGGGATCACAGCATGGGCTGAAGCAAGGTTTTCAGTGGCTGCTAATGGTGGGTTGGGCAGCCATTGAGTTGCCATGTGTAGATAGCATCTCTGCTTTTGACAACCACTCTATAGATGAGGACATAAAGCCCAGAGACAGGAAGTCTTCTTGCCCATTGCTGTAGAGCTAGTAGAGCACACCCAGGGTTCCTACCCAGGCCCTTGTAACTCCCTTTTCTCTGTTACATTTCTTGCCTTGGACAACTTATCTAACCTCTTTGACCTTGAGTTAGCACCTTCATCGGAAGAGGGAAACTCCTATCTAGCTGGTTGGGTTCTGTGAGAATAAAGTAAAATAAAAGAAAGGGTGTATTCACTGAGCCACTCTCATAAGAGAGGCTAGATAACAGTCCATTTACCTTCCCTTTCAAAACGCCAGCACCCAAACCCTCAAATCTCTACATTTGTAAACTACCAATTAAACTAAGAGAGATCATGTACAGTAATAGCACACAATCATCTAATCCAGTTGGGAGGTGTCCCAATGAAGTTTTGTTTGCACGAAGTTATTTTGGGTTAGATTGTTTCTGGAAAAACTGAAACCTCACCAAAAGAGTTAGAGGGACAAGTTTCCTGACCTAAGGAACTGTCGGGTAGGTGAGAAATAGAGTATCGAGTAAAATCATGTTCCTGCTATGGGAAGAGGCCCCTTTTATAGGTTCCACCCTCTGGCCTCTGTAGCTTGTCTCCTGTGCAACCCGAGACCTCTGCACTCAGCTGCCTCTGGACTGCTGTATGAGGTCTCTTTGTTCTTGGTTATTGCCTCCTGCTCTGAAAATTAATTCATCACAGCTTTGAGGTTTCATAAATGCAAATACTTAAAAGCCTTCGTATCTCAAAGCCTTTATAAATTTCAGAGATGAGGTTTACAGCAATAAAAAGCAGTACTGGTCTCTGCCTTGAGAGATGGATGCCCAATGGTTGGTATCTTTCTGCATGTTGTAAAATCAGTAGCCTTGAAATAATTCTAGAATATGCTTGAAAACTCGAAAAGGACAGCTCTTTCTGGAGAGTGCTATGTGGATAATACTAAATGTCTTTTTTCTTTTCCCAGAATGGTTAGCTACCTATTTCTCTAGAATTGCTCTGTGTGGTTTCTTCAATACCATCTGGACAGGCAAAAGTGTACACAGGCGAGCTTCCTCTCTTCTGCAGTGGTGAAATTTCACTGCCATAAAGCCCACATTTCTTACTTTTACAAACTTGTCACAAACTTTCACCATAATGTCCAAGTCTCTCCTGAAGATTGTGCAAAGCGAAAATCAAAATTCTTGCACAGCTTTAATGATGACATCAGTGGTGAGAAAAAGATTATGCACGCACATACACAAATCCAGCTGGCACATGAGCATAAATAACAGTTTGGTGACAGCAGAAAAGTATTGATGCCTTTCAAATTTGATGTCTTTCCCTGAAGAAATTTGCTGATTTGCTGTGTTGAATTTAGGATAGTTCTCTCTTTTCTTGATAAATCTATTTTTTTTCTCACTTTCTTAGGTTATTATGCATTCGTAAACTGCATCTTGAAAGATCATAGTTGTCATCACCCTCCCCAATTTTTCTTCTGTAGATAATCTAGGGAACTTTTTTAACCTTTATTTTGGCACTTGATGAACAGCAAGATATTAATACATTTAACAGAAATGGGAAAAATAACTTGAATAGCCAACATCAGAGCTCCAGAGAAAAAAGTTTTGATAGCACAAACAAAGTAATAATACTGGTAATAATTTAGGAACATGCATATATTAGTATGCCTCTAATTTAAAAGCCAATTATCTTTGTTTTCATTCTTTAAAACAAATTTGTTTTTTCCATTAAATATAAAAATGGTTCCACCTTCTAGCAACCCCTTCATTAAAACTATACAAATAATTAAAACAAAGAAATTACCACATAATTGGGCCATATTACGCATAATTTATTACGCCTTTTCAGTCTTTAGATAATAGTTTATTTGTATAAATAATTTTTATAGTACTTAGGTGTTGTGTAGGGAGGATACAGTCTCTGGGATAAAAGAAGCAGTGTGATTAGTTGATGAGGTGTTGACATTGCCTTTATTTTATTATAGCTACAAAGGTTGATTAGCATCATAACATTAGAATAAATCTGCATACAATTAAAATAAAACACTGCTAAAAGAAAAAAGCGCAGAGGACTAATTGGCCTGATTCAGTAAGTTCTCACATAGCTACAATTTTGCTTTAAAAAATTGTTCACCACTCTTCTTTTGCTTGTATTTTTCGGGTGTGTTTTCTTTGACAGTTTTTCTTTACCTTCTGAAAGATATTTATAACTCCCCGGGGTGCACCAGCCTACTGAGATAACTGTGTTCTTAGATGCTTGAAGACAAAGATGAACAACTCACTTGTGGTGTGTGGTTATCTCATTATCTCTACCCACCCTGTTGTAGGGTATTGCTTGAGCTGCACTGAACTGTTGGCCCTGCTGGCAAACAAGCCCCTTGCAGCTCGTGACACGTGTTTTAACCGTTATTTAGGCTAGCTCTTCGCAGTGAGCCTGAATATGCCCTTAGGCTCCCAATGAAAAGGGAGCTTAATGATGTGTCAAAAATAGCACTACAAGGGCCCACAGTAAATTCAGACTTTGTAAGTACAGGAGCCAACAGGGCAGCTGAAATTTAAGGTAGTGTTCAGAATCAGACCACTTGTCAAAAAGTCATTCTGAAGGGGTGTGCGTGCACACGTGAGTGTGTGTGTGCATATGTGTGCATGTGTGTGCATGCGCCCACGCATGTGCTGATAGCCCAAAGCAAGAGAGGAGAACCTGTTGTCAAAATAACTGAGGGAAGAAGTCAAGGGATAAATCGTGGACTGTGAGTCAAAGAAGACAAATGCACTTTTTCAAGGCATTTTATAGAGGGAGATCTAAATGTTTTAGCTGTCGATCAAAGAAATCACTGGTATATTTCCCCAGTGAAGAATCACCTTAGGTAGAAATTAAGCTTTGAAAGCTGGGGAAGAAATGGCTCTGAGAGTGTGGTGATTACTTGCACACTTTGTTCTCTTACACTGAAGAAAGCAGAGGTAGAACTGGACAACTTTTCTCACTCCTTTAGCCATGTAAGTAGCTTTTCGTTGTATCTCCTCTTAGTCTAGTTTAGAACAAATAGCTTATGCCAGGGGGGACCATATTATAAAATAACTCCCAAACATTTGTGTAAAGAGACGGAGACTTTGTTTCCCTAAAGTACTTGTTGAATCATGAACTCAAAGTGGAAACTGCTGAAAGCTTGGGATTGCCCTAGCTTTTAGAGATCTTTTAATACGCTAATCAGTTTTTAGTAGGTTCATTAAAGAAACTGTCCTAGGTTGCTACTGAAACAGTAAAAAAATTCCAAGGAAGTAGGAGTTCTTTGAAACTTTTTCCCTTCTCTCTAGCCTAAATACTGACATTAACAAAGCTCTTCTCATCTTTTTTATTTGAAATAATATATATTTGCCACCAGAAAACATATCCTTCCCATGATATCCTTGTGGACATTTATACTCTTAAATATTTTCAGGATAATTTGAAAAGAGCATGTAAAAGAAAACTTATTAAAGCTTAGGCTAATTACGTTATACAAAGGATTCTTATTTTAAGCACCTTTGATTCCTAAAAAAGCCAAATCCTATAGACAAGATGGAACACCATGCTCAGTGGCTAAAATGTCCAGTGTCTATTAGCTGTGAAGAAAATTTTAAATGTATCGATAAAGGACGTTTAAAGAAAGATTACTGCTGGCATTAAATTTGGGAGCTTAGAAACTAAACAAGGATCTCAGAAAAATTCTTTGCAAGCATATTTTTTGCGTATGGTTATAAAAGACAAATGTTTTAAGATCTTTTGGAAGCACAGAGCAGTGGTTTGGAGGCTCTGACTGGATACCTAGTGATAGAAAATTGAATGAGCTGGAAAATAATACATAGGCCCATTTTGCCCTGTTGAGGAATATCCTTGACTTAATGTCATCAACTCTGAGCTACGTTATCCTATAATCATCCAGTAGCATAGAATTTTTCTTGGCATTCCCATTTGTCAGCCTAATTCTGTCTCTAGTCTGGGGGCAATGCTGTTGTACTAGTACTGGTGTTGAACTCTTAATGTGACACTGCACCTCAGTAGCCTCCTCTTGAAAGGATAAATCCACAGCACTGTGTGTTGTGGCTTAATCTAACAACGCTCAATAAGTGTTAGCTAATTGGCAGCAGCAGAATGGAAATCTAGAGTCTTTATTTATAGCTAGATGCGGATCTGGATCTAATTATCCTTAATTTGTTAATGTTTTACCATTTACAAAGCGCATTCACATACATTAGCTTCAAAACAATCTTGCCTGCTGAGTTGTGCCATAGTGTACCTACAGTGGCCCCTGTCGTAGGTGTTGGATTTAGGGCTAAACCTGGGAGCAAAAGCAGTATTTGCCTCGCCAGTTTATAGCTCCTCTGAGTTTAAGAAGAGTCAAGGCAACTTTAAAAAAGACTCAACTGCTCTGTATTTAGAAATCTTCTGCCACGAAAGGAGGAAACACTAGGGAAAGATGCCCATAGTGTTACCCTGAAGTAGTGTTTCCATGTGGAAACACAAAGAATGTTCATGCCCCCAAACATCTATTTCCTCCATGAGGAACGATCTTTATTAAACACTAGCTTTGATCTAGACAATAAAATCAAATTCTCCTATTTGGAATGTTGACTTCCAAAGTGGACCTACAGAAACCAACAGGTATGTAGCCTAAGTCTCTCCGAGATGATTGTTATAACAAATAATAAATTTAAAAGATCTTTCCAGCTGGTAAATCAGACATCTAACCTGTTCCAATAGAAACTTTAAAAACTCCTATCATTTCTTAATCTATAGCAGATCCTTTAAAATTTCATGGGAAAAATAATCCCTTCATTTTACAAATAAATTTTTTTAAGGATTTTATTTATTCATGAGAGAGATGGGGGAGGCTGGTGGGCAGAGATACAGGCAGGGGGAGAAGCAGGCTCCATGCAGGGAGCCTGATATGGGATTGAATCCCGGGTCTCCGGGGTCACGCCCTGGGCAGAAGGCAGGTGCTAAACTGCTGAGCCACCCAGGGATCCCTAAAAAATAAATGTTAAGGGGCATATAGGTAGCTCAGTCAGTTGAGCTTCTGACTCGATTTCAGCTCAGGTCATGATCTCAGGATCCTGAGATCAAGCCCCATATCAGGCTTAGCACAGAGTCTGCTTGTCCTTCTGGTCCCCTGCTTGTGTTCTCACTCTTTCTCTCTCTCCCTTTCTCATAGAAAAATCTCAGGTGGCTCAGTCAGTTAAGCATCTGCCTTCAGCGTAGGTCATGATCCTGTGGGATCCTGTGCCCCATATTGTTCTCCTCACTCTATGGGGAGTCTGCTTCACCCTCTACCTCTCCCCCATCTTGTGCGAGCTCTCTCTTTCGCTCTAACACGTGCTCACTCTCTCTCAAAAAAAATTTAAAAATGTAAATACAATTTAAATATCCTTAAGATTGATTTTTTTAATTTCAAAGTAAAAGCAGGGAAGTAAACTCTTTTCTAATATAGCAAGGGCTACTTCTAAAGTGTTTTTTGGATACTTAACTATAAATACAAATTCTGGGGATAACTTACTGTGATATATAGAAGTCCATGTAAATTGGGGCACCTGGGTGGCTCAGGGGTTGAGCATCTGCCTTTGGCTCAGGTTGTGATCCCGGGATCCTGGAATCCAGTCCCGCAGCAGGCTCTCTGCATGGAGCCTGCTTCTCAGGAGTGTTGTTGTTTTCACATTCACCTTTCATGTCCTCTGCTGTGGGAGGAAACCAAAACATAATGATTTCTTGGCCTAGGGTCAGAAAAACAAAGGAATTTGATTCCATTTGTGTGCTTAAGTCTTCTTTTTGTTTACGTCTATGGATGATAATAGAGAGGAGTTGATTTGGAGTGAAAAAAACACCAGGCTCTTTCCTGGAAAGGAACCCCGTGAAACCTCAGGAGCACCACATCCCATGCTATAAAGAGGGTGACCCCACTCCCCATCCCCAGGTATAGTCTATTTGGTTGAGAGCAGAGACCAAAGACCAAAGAGATAGAATAGCAGATCCTGTGTGGAAAGGAGTGGCTCAAACAAGAAGAGGTACAGAAGCTTCTAGTGAAGAGTTGGTGTTTGTGTTTTGGCTAATACTCAGGGCTCAATGAAAAAATCCTTCTGAGAGTTGAGACAGTTACACACTTCTCAGGCAGAGTTGTGAACATACTCCATCTCTATCCTGTGCTTTCTTTCCTTTACCTTTTCTCTCCTCTATCTTAACTTGTTCCTCTTCTTCCTTTTAGGGAATCTTTTTCCTACCTTTCTATTTTTCCTTTTGCCTATGTCTCCTTTTATTGCTATCCTCTTACATCCATCTGTTTCCATTAACTCACCATGATGTGGAGCTGTAGAGACACATGCATAGTGGTCAGGAGTTCAAGTCCTGGAGTCGGCCAGAAATCTGGCTCTCGTGTATGACCTTGGGCATTTTATTCACCCTGAGTCTCACTTTTCTCATCTGTAAAATGGGGCTAATAATATTACTGTAGCATTACAAAATAAAATGGTATGTAATGACATCTAGCCCAGGCCCTGAAACTAAATGCTTAATAAGTACAGACCTTTTGTTTGGGTTTTAATATATCCTATCTCCTTCCAGAAAAATAATGGAAGTAGATGACAATACATGCAGTGTAACAAGTGACTATGTAAGTAAAGGAATCATACTAGTGGCCAGAGAGGAGGAGGGTAAATCAGGTACTAGTGGTGAATGTGCTACATAAAGCACAGAGCTTAAGAATGAAACAGAGGAAGATCAAAACTTGGGATCTGGGCTTCCCAGCAAGTAGATGAAGGGAAATGCTATCATTATTCATAATCTTCTTAATATTTTTCTATTAAGCCTATTGTTGCTCAGTGAAAGCCCAATTAACAGCCAGTATTAAGATCACAGAAATTCTTACTCGAGAGCCTCCGTGAAGTTGAACAAAATCTCTAGAGTTAAATACTATTCTGTGCTTCACAGAATTCTCTCTTCTAATTTCCCTCAATAGAGGCTGCTATAACACCAAAATGCAATTCAGTAAAAGCGACTCTGGCTCTACAGGGTATGAAATTTGGAGCCAGACAGACTTGGATTGTGACTCTGCCATTGACTTGGTGGGTGGTCCCGAGCAAGCAATTGGATGGTGCTTAGGTTGTTTCCTCCCCCTGGAAAACAGCTATTAACCCCAACTTTGCATAATTATCCTGAAGATTATTGTATAAAAAGTACCTAACTCGGGACTAGGCACATGACCACAGACAATAACTATTATTTTGAGGTAGCATAGCCATGGGGTTTAAGTATGTTACTCTCAAATGGTTTGGCTAAATCCAAAAATAAAATTGAGAAGATCTAAACGGGAATGCTTGTCCTTCAGGCAACCTTCCATAAATACAATTTCTCATGACTGATTTTTGATAGGCACTGGGCAGCGAGCATTCAGCGTTATCCTCTTTTGACAAGTACTTGGAGTGCAAATATTCTGTTGCCAATTAGGGACAGACCATGCTTTAAGCCTCAGCTGAGATGGGAATATAGTTGACAACTCTTTTAAAAGTTGAGAAGCCTAACCAAAACATACGTCTGTAAAATGCCACCTCGCCTCCACATGGACATGGGCTGAGAATGGGACAAGATTTTTCTCACAAACCTCAAAATTCTATGCCAAAGAGCATGACTGTGATTATTTTAGCCTGCAAAAATGTTAGAGTGCTGTGAAACGCCCACTGCCTGAGGCATAAGGAAGGTCCCACTGGAGCACTTACAGCATGGCTAACCTTCTAACTTCGTGCAAGTCCTCCAACAAAACCTGCTGCCCTTACGTGACAAAATCCTACTCAGGGGTTAGCTTCATAAGCAAGTAAATTGTAACAGAGCATCTGCCAAAAACAATGATTTGGGTTTTAAGGTGCTCGAAACTAACACTATTTTTTTAATACTAATAGTAGGTTGTGTCTTTCTTAAACTCACATCTATCTTGTCACGATAAAGCTATGACATCAGTACATTAGGGAATCCTTTTTCTCTTTTCTGTTGCTCTGTGTACAGCTCAGTCGAAAACGATAACAGGTCATTAATATACAATTTTAAAAGGAGATGCATGTTGGTACAAAGGTGGAAAGAATTCCCATGATCTCAGAAGAATTCCTATCCATCAAGACAACTTGCCCACAAGACCCAACTCAAGATGACAGAAAGGAACGAGGTTTTGTAGGATCATTAGTGGCTGGAGACCCAGAGAACCCCATGCAGCTTATTCATAGTGAATTCTTGTCCATTGTGAGAGGTCTCAGAATGAACTATCTGAAAACATACAGTTTGAGGCCAATTCCCTGAAAGGATCAGTGGTACAATGCCATGCATAGAACATACCTGTTCCTTAGGTAAAATTTTGGTCTGAGAAGTTTGAATTGCAAATTATTAAGGGGAAAACTAGCCCACAATATCTCATAATATAAGGGTTGGCCACACTAGACCTGTCACCTACTGCTAGAATTGACATAGGTGAACAAACATACAAGGCTGGAAACCACCTTTAAGCAGATCTGAGGGCAAAAAATCCTCTGTATCTCTACTTTTCTAAACAACTACACTGTGTGAAGGGTGTTGTTGGAAGCCAATTGGAAACACAGTAAATTTGGAAGAATTTCCCAGGCTAGGCTTCTTTTCCCCTGTTTTATAAAGCATAGCAACTGAGATCTCCCTCCATTTACAGGTCAGGAAATTATGTCCCAAAATGATTCCTTGTCCTGAATTTTGAGACCTAATAGAAAAACTTAGTTCCTTCAGTGTGGGTTACCTTGATTTACTAAGACAATGAGAAAAATTGAATTTGGGTGTTGAATTTCAAATTACATTTTGTCTGCTTATCCTGCTTTCCTAATGAAACAATTACCAAGAAAGTAAGCCCCACATCTTCCAGAACACAGAGGGATTAGAGACTGTTTTAATTTACCAGGGGGCTATTGGGAAGGAAGAAAGGAGACCTGTTTCTATTTAAGTCTCTCCTGCATGGGGCACCTGGGTGGCTCAATAGGTTAAGCATCTGACTCTTGGTTTCGGCTCAGGTCTTGATCTCAAGGTTGTGAGCAGGAACCCCTGTTGGGCTCTGTGATCAGGTGAGGAGTGTTTGAGATTCTCTCCCTCTCCTTCTCCTCCTCCACTGGTGCGTGTGCATGCACTTCTCTCTCTCTCTCTCTCTCTCTCTCTCTCTCTCTAAACATTTTATAGCCTGTTTTCTGGGAAGCCTCTGGGGCATTATGTGAATTTCACCTGGTGGGTTGATGGTGTTAGAAAGACTGAGAACCTCTGATGGATGCCCATAATGGTTCCCTAAATTAGCTGATCAATAGAAATGCTGAGGATAATAATTAATAATTATTTAATTATTAATAATTAAAATTATGGATTTCAGGGCCCCACTGCCCCACTGAGTTAGTCTGGTAGGTGCCAGCAGTGGTGGACAAATTCTAAATTTTTTAGAAGTTGTAAGAATTACAGTGAAGGGTTTGAATTGTCCTTCTTACCTTCTTTTATATGTGTATGTATAGAAAGCCAAATTATAGTTTCAGACCTGTCTGGATCTGGGGACTCAGGTGATTGAATCAGAACTCAGTTTCTTGCCGTTTGTTACCTTGGTTTTCATTTGTGCCAACATTGATCCCCAAGCAAGATATCCCCTAGGTGGCAGTCAACACCCCCCAGGCTTACAGTCTTTTAGCTTTTGGTCAGGAGAAAAGAGATTCTCTTTTTCAGGAGGTCCAAAGACCCAGAGTTGAATCTCATTTGTTCTAATTGACCTATCCTTGAGCTTGCTGCTATCACCAGGAGCTGGTAATGCTCTCATTGACCCAGCCCAGATCAAATGTCCATCCATCTGCAGCCAGTGGCCGAATCTACTCCATCAGAAACCATCAACTGGTGGTGGTGGTGAACTTCCACAAGGAAGTTCAGAGTGCTAAATAAAGAGACAAGGGATGTCAATTGTGCATTGATGGTGAATGGGCCAACAGTTATTAATAAAGCCAGTAATCATCATATAATTGAATCACTAATGAGAAGAAGAATTACCACACATAAAAAAAATAAACTGGTTAGCTGATCTTTGTGGGGGGAGTGGAGCCTTCTCACCCTTCCTCTCCCTACTCACTGGCGGGTGTTGCGGATCAAGTCAGACTCCTCCCACTAGAACTTGCCTAAGATTGCGGAAGCAGTATAAGAATCAACAATGAAAGCAAGTCCCTCTACCCCCCCAGAAAAGGGATCATCACTATACTTTTTTAGATAACCAGTGCATCAGGACACTAATACCCTTGTAATGGTCAAAAAGATGGTGGAATTGAAAGGTTATGATAGTAGCAGATTTCAACTACTTCTGTATAGTAGGCGAGATACATTTTAGCTGTGCCAAGGTACTGGGTGAGTCTTGAAGGTGTGAGAAGATAAGAGGTTTTCAGCAAGGTATAAGATTTCTCTGTTACAGGTTTTCAGTACCAGTTATCAACTACATTTCTTATCTTTGACACCTTTTATCTTTAACACAGTCTTTAAGATGGATCTTAAAATGGGGAAGGAGAACTTCTTAAGGCAGATTAATAAAATGATGCATTTAAGTCACATAATACTGGAATACTCTTTTACATTTAACAAGCTTTAAAAATACATCTTTTCAAATGATCTGGAAGAGAGGCTACAAAAATTGTCTTAAAACCCTGTCAAACTTTACCATCTTGTTTCTGGAAATAAGATCATGAAGTAGAGTTTTAAAATTATGTCAGAAAATGCTTGCTTTACCCTCAACTTAATTTTCCTATCTGCAGTATGGGAATAAAAAATAATTAAAAATTATGAAGGTGAAAAAAGTTAAATGGTCTCTTGGGACATAGAAGTAGATATAATTACTCTTCTGTGGTGATAATTTTATTTAATTAACATTATTTAAAGCTGCCTTCCTTTTCAGTTCCTATTGAGGTTTCAGAATAATAAAATTTCTTAAATATATTAATAGCATGATATTAATCCCATGTTAAATTATTTCCTAAGAAGTGAGATAAACTATATCATTAAGAGCATTTAATGAACTTTCATATTATAATTGATATTTCCATTCTACAGTTGAGGGGGAAGGGTCCATAAATAATCACTTTATAGTTAATGGATACACACTTCCCATGGGATGAATAAAGAAAAGTATGGATAGCTATAGATACAATATAAATTTATATACACATGTCTTCTGTTATATCCAGACACACACTTGGTAAATTTATTTATACATAAACTATTTTATTCTGAGTACTAAAATGTTGCAGCTGTTTTGGGGCTCTCATTATCCATAAAGTTTCTCAATAGAAAAAAAAGACTAAATTGTTGTATAAGAGAAATCTTAGAACACATTTTCGGCCCTTTTCAATCTTTCACTGTGTTCCTTTTTTTAGGCTCTGCCTCTCTATCTGTATGCCAGTTAGCCTTTATTTTGCATAGACTAGGGATAAAGAAGAGAGACACATAGTTATAAACAATCCAGAGGATCCATGATAGTTGGTGTGATATGTATTTTGTTTTCAGTGAGTATATTGCCCTCTCTTTGACACCAGCCCCATCCCTTTTACTTTTGCTCTGACTTGCAACGAGGTGCCCTTTTCTGGTTGATAGTTAGAAGCCATACACCTCCACCTGCCTCCTCCAGATCAAGCTATCGCTAGGAAAGAGACACATGTCGTCCATCTTTATGACACCAGTAAACACTGAGTCCAGAGTTGCGTCTGAGTCAATTACTTTATTAGAGCAAGAAATGTGACAAACACTTCTGGACAGAAGTGTGGTCAAACATGTCTGAAAGGCAACCACATGAATGAAAGAAAGGCAATGTTGCCACAACAGTGAACCTCTGAAAGGTGAGCTGGATTCAACCCAGTGTCGTTCACTTAGAGGACAAAGCCATACCTGTCGTCCTGGGAGATAGAGTCGCTCTGCGGCAATGACAGCGGAACAGGGAGCCAGTTTAGATTGCAGCAATTGATAGATGGAGAACATGGCTGTAAAAACAATGGGAAATCTGCCAGGGCTCACCTGCTTTGCCATGCTTGATAGAAGTTATTTAACTTGCAAACATGTGGATTAAGCTTTACTCTGGAAAAAAAATTTTTTTAAGAAAAGTGTGCAGTAGTTTAGGAAGATAGAGGATTTTCTTAGAGTTTTAGAAGTGCTCAAGTAAAAACAGTTGGAAGCAGTTTTCAGATTTATTTCACTTTTCCTGCTGTGTTCAGCAGTTTTCATTTCTATTTTCTTGATGTAATATACTGAGAAAAACAAACCCAACCAACCAAAGGGAGCTGCTGACTATTGCTGACCAAAAGAATAAAACAAATGCCTCTTAACATTTTCCTGCCATATTGGTGGATGTGGGAGCAGTGGGGGCAGTGAGAAGTTTCATTTCCTAATAGGTGGTACTGTAGGTAACTTGGCAGTAGCCATCACTAAGGAATCCACATGAAAACCAAAGACTCTGAGCCCAAAGTAAAAGGGCTCCCCAGCACAATTACCAAGTAGAAAACATTGTTGGACTTATCCAGTAGTGCTTTCTTCTGACCAGGGAGGTTGCCCTTGCCTGCCCTGTCCTCATCGTCCTGCACTAAGTTTTGCTTCTGTTTTGCCCTATTTAACTTTTTTCAGCCTGTTGCTCTCTGCTATCCTTCCTTCCTTTTCTATTTTTTTTCATATCTTCAAGTTTTCGTTAGACTTTCTTGGAGAAGACTCCTTGGAATCTTTTTCTCATCCTGTCAGCTACCTCCTAGTCATAGGATAAGGAACTGAACATTTTCTTTTCCTAAATTGATTGTATTACTCATGGGAATTTACAATTGCTGCATAATAGTCTCACCTTAGGGTGGTGGTATTTTATTACTATCTTCATTGCCTGCCTCTGGGACCTTGCTTTGCCCATTATAATTAACAATGAGATTGATGTTTTCTTTAACCATTTTTTAAGTCTTTGCAAAATTTCTCTGAACTCAAAGGAGCAACAGTTGTCCAAAGAATCGTCATATAGATAGTCTCATTCACTAGCATTTTAAACATTTCAAGAGTATGAGCAAGGTACATCTAAGATCTATGATCATTCATTGCCTAAGCCTACTAGTTCTCAGTTCTGTGTTTTGGAATTTACCTCCACAGAAATTAAACTATTTTTATTTTATATATATTTATATATTTTTTATTTATATTTATATATATATTTATTTTATATATATTTTTATATATTTTTTAATTTATATACCATAAATTCACCAATTTAAATGTATAATTTACAGATTTTTAGTAAATTTACAGTGTTGTACAACCATCATCCCAAAAAGATCACTCATGCCAATTACATTCACTCCCACCTCCAGCCTTTAGCAACCACTAGTCCGTTTTCTACCTCTAGTGATTTGCTTTTTCTGGACACTTCATAATGTCCAGAATTCATAAATAGAATGGTGTAAAAGTAGTCCTTGTACATCTGACTTGTTTCATTTAGTGTAATGATTCTGAGACCATGACACAGAATGTGTCAGAAGTGTCGTCTTTTTATTATTGTAGCATTCCAGTGTGTGGATACGGCACATTTTCGTTTTCCACTCACCGGGTTATAAGCTGGGTTGTTTTCATTTGGGAGGTATCGTGAATAATGCTGCTATAAATAAACATTCATGTACAAGGCTTTATGTGGGCGTATGTTTTCTTTTCGGTGATAACTAGAAGTGTTGATTCCTATGTTAAGTTTAGATTTGTTTACCTTTTTAAGAAACCACCAAACTGTTTTTCCAAAGTGACTACACCGTTTTATACCCCCATCAGCATTTTATGAGAGTTCCAGTTTCTGTAATTCTTGACCATTCAGTATTTTCTGCTTTGATTATATCCATGTAATCAAGCAGTGTGGCCTTGCAGTTTAATTTATGTTTCTCTAGTGACTAATGATGTTGAGCATCTTTTTATATGCTTATTAGCCATTAATATGTTTTCTTTGGTAAAATGTCTGTTCAAATCTTTTGCCCATTTTTTAATTTGGGTTTTATCTTTGTATTATTTTTAAGTGTTCTTTATATACACTGGATACAAGTCCTACCTACATCGGATATATGATTTGCAATTATTTTTCCCCCAGCATGTGGCTTGTCTTTCCATTTTCTTAATAGCATCTTTTGAATCACAGAAGTTTTTAACTCTAATGAAGTCTAATTTTTAAATGCATATTTAAATCGTGTTTTGGTGCTGTTTCTGTGAATTCTTTGCCTAGCCCAAGGCCAAACTATTTTCTCCTTGTTTTCTTCTAGAAGGAGTTTTATAGTTTTAGCTCCATGATCAATTTTGTATTAAGTTTTGTATATGGTAATTTTATTACTTTTAAAGATAGATTCATTTATAGCACCCTGCTAATTTCCACGTGTATACTTAAAGATATTTCTGGGAAGATTCTGAAGGCAAGTAGAAAGGGGCAGTTTTTTGGTCTATCTGACCTAAATCCAAACTGATTTATCTTTTGGTTAGTATTTAAATTTACTTTTTAAAGTAGTCACCTATATTTTTCTTTGAGAGGACATTAAATTCCAGAGAGCTCAAGAACCCTCCTGAAGCTTGTGTATAAATACTGAGCAAAGTAGTCTTTGAGTCACTATCCCAATAATGAATATCCAAATAGATTGTCCGGAAGAAACTGATGATCATCACACAAGAGCTTAACCTCAGAGTTATCCCATCTGAACCTATGATTATGCCTCCTTAGCATCCTCTTAAGAGAATACAATATTTAGTTATTCAGCAAAACTGGTAGTAATAATACACTGATAGAAAAAGCCAGAAAGTTTTGATTCAAAAAATACTTGAAGTATAAATGTTTGTTGAGAATCATACATCAGTACCATGTGGCTCAACAAAACGTGTCCACTCCCAACAGGTTATTTTTAGAAATGAGGTTTTACAGGCAATCAAATACAGCAACAAAAAATGCCTGAAAGATAATACATGTCAGCATCTCTGTGTCAATGAAGTGAAAGCTTTTCTGAAAATGAAATGGCCTTCTTTTAGAACTCTGGAATCCTAAACTACCAGACATTTCAGGAACTATTTTGGCTGAAAATGATAGGAGAGATTTTTCTTTTTCATAAATTTTATTACAGTGGAAATGGTTTTTGTATCTCTAACAGTTTGACAAGAGCTAATTACAATGCGCTCATCTGCTTGGCGGACTAATTTGAGCCATCGGGCATCAACACCATAGACATGCAGCAGCATTGCAAATGATACGCATGCTTCCCTTGCTCCAAGAATTTGTACTTGCTATAAAAGAAAACAGATTTGGACAGCCCTGAAAAAGTTGGGTTTGGTTTGAAGAAAACATTTCAGAATTACATTAGAGCTGGCCTACAAGTGAACTAAAAATACCTGCTCATCTCAGTGGTCTTGGCCCAGGGCCTTTCCTTTTACTGTAAAAGTCAGGCTGTTGGAACAGTTGGAGTTCAGCTTGCTTGCTGTCTAAACTAGTGTTCTCTGATAACTTCTGTTACCACTGAAACACAAGCCCTGTTGCATTTAAGAGAATGTTTGGAGGTGTGGAAAATAGCCAAGAGAAATGTCTACTTAGCGCTCAAACCTCTAGGCTTCCCGTGCGGTAACTACACCACTTAGATCTGTTAAGAAATGGGAGAAAGGCATTCATCAGTAAACATTACACAGCAAGGGTAAAAGATGGAATGGAGTAAAGAGGCTGTTAAAATCAGCCTAAGATGATTATTTGAATTGCAAAGAGAAATGTTCAGACATAGCTAGAGCTGCTAAACATAACTCTTGAAGTTTTTCCAGAACAGAGGGATTGGGGGGAATGAGACCAGTGAAGGAGAAAATTAGAAAATTAGAAGACAGAATGGGAGATGAAGTTTCAGAAGCTGCTAAAAAAGCTAAAATATATGATATTATTAGGTCTTAAATATATTTATAAAGGTGAATATTTTAAAATGCGCCTTCTGATTTTGGCTCTGTGATTTTAAGATTCAAGTGAAGATATTAAATCTGGACAAAGAAATCACCAACGGTAACCGCTAGGTTATATTGTGAAGGATAAAAAAGAAAGATCAGAAATCAGTAGCCCAGGGAAGATATTCATGATAAGTTGAATAAGTCTGAGTGAGATAATTTGAGCGGAAATGAATCATAATGGTCCCAGACATCCCCAAATTTGGCAGAGAACAACCCTCTGCACATCAGCTGCTGTATAAAAAAGCAGTCACCGTAATTGATCATCTGCTTTTTTAAAGGCATTCCTGTTCAGTGACATAGAATGGGGAGTATAAAGACTACAGTACTAATTTTTAAAGTAACTTGTATCACAGACTTTACTAACATGTGTTTGGCTGGGTATCCTATTTTCTGGCACAGTATGTAGAACAGAGGGAGTTTCCCCCCATGAGCAACTGAAGTGCCAGCTGTTGCCCTAAATATTGTACCTGTTCATGACGGAGATAGCTTTAAAGCCAGATTTCGAGCTTAAGGAAAATTTTACATTTTGTACATCAGCAAACATTGGTATCAGATTCGTAAGTCTAGTTATAGCATTTACACACACAAAGAAGGGAGTTGATCAAGAATGTACTTCAAAAATAGTAATGGTAACAGATTCATTTATCTAAAAATGTAAGAGATGGGGCACCTGGGTGGCTCAGTCAGTCACGCGTTGGTCTCTTGATTTTGGCTCAGGTCATGATCTCAGGATTGTGAGATAAAGGCCTACATCAGGCTCCTCACCTAGCAGGGAGTCTGCTTGTCCCCCCCACTCATGCATGCATGCTCTCTCTCTCAAAATCTTTAAAAATAAATATATATTTTTATATATTTATATATACACATAAATATATATAAATATATAAGGTGACTGTCTTTAATAAGCATTTAAAAATCTTTAAAAAGAAATATATTTTTATATAAAAAATATATAAAAATAAAGTGACTGTCTTTAATAAGCCTTAATTAACCTTTACAGCACTTCAAAAGCCTAGAAAACATATAGAAATGGCATATGTGTATGACAGTGTCTCCAAATAATATTTATAAAATACATAGAAATATATAAAAATTGCACATTTGTATGACCTTATCCCCAAATGATATTATTTACCTACTTAGTCCTTTAATTTGTTAAATAATTACTTAAGAAGTGAGAGAGCTATTGGAATATTATATAATGACTTGAACATCACAAAAATAAAAGATACCTTTTCATTGGCACTGGGGGCATTAGCACTTCTTTTTAAGCTAAAGCACGGAACGTTCTTTACCTCTACGAATGGGACAGTCACAAGTCCTTTTAGATCCAGCTGCAGCCTAGAGAAATGGGACACTAGAGAAAGACAAGCTTCAACGAGCCTAACACCCTTAACATATTCTTCTATGTTTCTTTGGAATGGTCCTTCAGTATTTTTTTTTTAAAGTATTCTTAACTTGATTTCAACAACCTCTTCGTGGACCAGATAGTATAAATTCCTCTTTATTATTCATATTTGGTCATTTTAAACAATACAGTAAATATGTGTTGATATGTAATCTGCAAGAATGACTTTGCATGCCACCTGATTTCGAATGAGCAGAACTTCTGTGATTAATAAGGCTATTAAACTAAAAACATAAGTATATTTGGTACTATGGCAGGCATTACAAATTCCTGGGGAATGTACTAATTTCTAATGAAAGAGACCCCAGAGAATCAACATTCTCCAGGCATCTATAAGCATTTGTCACTTTCATTCTACATCCCAACTTTTACTAACATTAGACTCAACAACATTGCAGGGATTTCTTATCAGTTATTCATCTGCGGTTGATGTGATGCTCCAGTTGGACATACTCTGGGCTTTACATTTTGGAGTTGTCAGTGTTCTCAAAGCAAAGCCAGAGCCTTTCATCTCTGACTTTGATAAAAATGACATGAAATATCAGTACAAGTTGTAAGCTGAAAGAGAAAAAAAAATCTAAATAAATAACTTCCCAAGCCTCCTGGCTGGCAGGTTCTATTGATATAATATCTCCATCAGGGGAAGTAGTGTGCATTATGCTATGATTGGTTGATGGCACCGTCTTTGAGCTTGTTTGGGTCCATTTTGTTGTGGAGATTCTTCAGTAGGTGTTTCTGTGAATCGTATGTAAGACATCTTCGAATGAGTTCGATCTAGTTGTCACATGTGCTTTAATAGATGGAGTCAAGCTGTGCTTTTCAAAAAGGCATCATAGGTTGTACTGAGATTGTGGACTTTAAGTTTCAGGAAGCAACTTCAAAAGCCTATTGTACAATTTCACAAAATAATTATAAGTTACTGATTTGTATTTCTGATTTGTATTTATAAGTAGTCTATAGAAATCTGGAGAAACAATACCTTTTCAACACTATTAGCAAATAACAACCTAAGTTACATTATATATACATTCAACTCAAAATTCTACCAACACACCAACCAATCTTTTTTTTTTTTCCTACTCCTAACCATATATTCCTCCTGTCATCAGAAAAGAGATAGATGTTTTTCTTGATCTATTTTGCCTAATCAATATAAGGGATCATTTTGTAGAAAGTGAGTTTTGATTTTTTTTGCTCTAAACACACAAACCACTCACACACACACACACAGCACAACAAAACACAGCAAATCAACAGTCTTGTCAGTTTGGTGTCTGGTTGAAACTACTCAAAAAGAAAGTGGTAGAAGGAGTCTTCTCGATTCTAATTCTATTTTATATATATATATGTATTTTTTATTGGAGTTCGATTTGCCAACATAGAGTATAACACCCAGGTCTCATCCCATCAAGTGCCTCCCTCAGTGCCCATCACCCAGTCACCCCATCACCTGCCTGCTCCCCTTCCACTCCCCCTTGTTCATTTCCCAGGGTTAGGAGTCTCTCATGTTTTGTCACCCTCTCTAATTTCTCCCACTCATTTTCTCTCCTTTCACCTATAATCCCTTTTACTATTTCTTATATTCCCCATATGAGTGAAACCATATAATGATTGTTGTTCTTCGATTGACTTACTTCACTCAACCTAATACCCTCCAGTTCCATCCACATTGAAGCAAATGGTGGGTATTCGTCGTTTCTAACGGCTGAGTAACATTCCGTTGTATACATAAACCACATCTTCTTTACCCATTCATCTGTCTATGGACACCGAGGCTCCTTCCACAGTTTGGCTATTGTGGATATTGCTGCTATAAGCACTGGGGTGCCAGTGTCTCAGCTTTTCATTCTAGTTGAGAGAAGGAAAGAGAAGCCCCTGTATATGAGTATCTGTATGAGGCTCTTTTGAACATGGTAAGGCTCCTTTATTGTTGTGTAGTGATCCCAGAAAACAGCAAAAGAAGTTAGAGCAATCCAGTGGGTCTAAGGTTGTCACCATTTCCCTGCTGTTTATTTTAGAAAACAGTCCGAATGAAGCAAAAACTCTCTTCAAAAGAGCAACATCTCTTTAAAACCACCTTGAAAAGCTGTCAATATGCTGGGGATTAATCAGGTTCATTTTGTGTATCTTCTCTTTTCATTGGAGGCGGTACAAAAGGCTTCAGTGGAACCAACCAGATATAAAGACCTTAGAGCAGGTGGTGATGCCATCTGGCTATTTAAATCAAGGCAAAACCACCCCCTTCCCAGAAGATGAAGTTCTGAAGAATGATGATGTGTAGAGTCTGACTTAATCCAAGTCAGAATAAATGAGCAGAGTGGGTTAACAGCCAGGTCTTCTTCATGTTTTTAAGAAAAGTTAAATGTTAATAGATGGTGAGAAAAAGTCTAGAGCAAACAGTAATGATTGAGTGAAGTTTTTTTCTAATACTACTGTCTCACCCTACATCCTTAAGTCAGAATTCATGCCATGGGAAATAGATCTACCCTTCTTCTGTACACTTTTTTTTAAAGACTTTATTTGATTATTTATTCATTTACTTAGAGCTGAGGGAAGGACAGAGGGAGAAAGAATCCCAAGCAGACCCCTTGCCAAGTGCAGAGCCTGACATGGTTCTCAGTCCCACAGCCCTGAGATCATGACCTGAGCCAAAACCAAGAGTAGGGTGCTAAACCAACTGAGCTACCCAGGTGCCCCATTCTGTAAATATTTGTTTATGTGCATACCATTTCTTCTTTGCTAAGTTGAGGATGGTCTATTGGCTATGCGAGAGAATTGGCAATGTTTCTCAAAGAGGAGTGCTGGTAGCATTGGGGTCAGGAAAATTTTTCACGGGGCAAGATTCTTCTACATAGTTGGGGGGCGGTTCACACCCTGGCTCTACCCACTAAATGCCAATATTCCCCCCTCTCCCACTCCACTGGGCAGTGAAAAATATCCCCAAGTATTTCCAAATGAACCAGGGGGGAGGAATGACCCTCTTCCCTTCCTTGCCTCCTTTCTCTCCCTGTACCTACAAGGATTTAACAAAGTGTTTGATGTGATTATTTGCCAAGGACACTTTCTATGCTCTTGAATCATATTTTTAATTCAAAATTTTTATAACCTTGCTGATGGCTTTTCAAAAAGAAAAGCTGTATTTGTAGGTCCCACTTTACCTTCCCTAGCTTTCTTTTAAGGCCAGTCTTATTTGTAGAATTGAAATAGTTTCCTTTGAAGGATTAATTACCATAAGCAGTTTTTAATATACTTCTAAGCACCTTAAAGTTGTTTTTTATTATTGTTGTTTTGGTTTATATTAAAGTACTGCCTAGTCCAACAGACAAATGTTATGTATTTATTATCCTTCTAATTTGAGGCCTCTCTCATGTCAGAGAATATTCCCATATCAGATATTCTCAGTTAGGTTAAGCATATATGTACTTTGGATACATTTCCTCATTCTCTCTTACCTAAAATAGATATTATTGGACGATGAAACAAATAAGAAAACATCTGAGAGGGAATGCTGGGTGAAAAATGGGTTAATACTGTGAAGGCCTGAATGTGAATGTGTTAAGTTTAAGAAAAAAAATGAATTGAAATTAGGGAGGAAAAGGATTTTCTAAAAAGGCCGTGAAATAATTAATTGTTTTGTAGGAGAGGGCCTTTCCATGTAGGCAGAGAATTTTTTCTTCACTTCTTTCTGAAGAGACAGTCAAATAGAGAATCTCATCTCTTAATTAGAAAGAAAAATACTCATCAAACACATCTCATCACTGGAGAGCTAATGATCCACAGCTGTTAGTCTGAAAGGGCAGGCTTTTTTCCTGAACAGTAGGAAGTGTTAATCATTTTGGATGAGATTTCTTTTTAAAATATACTGTAGTTTGCAAAAGAATAGGATATTCAATATTCCAACTTAAATGATTTTTTTGAAGTGTGCTCCCCCAGGGACACTGTCATGTGTTGCACTGAATGATCATTGAATGCAGGCATCTTCCACTGCACTTCAATGAGAGCATCAATTGATGGGATGATGTGAATGGCCCTGTCCTGCCTGGGACTCTTAAGACCCCAGGCTCAAAGAAAGAAAAATATGCATGTCTTACACCTCCTAAGAAATAATGTTACTCTGGGGATCCCTGGGTGGCGCAGCGGTTTGGCGCCTGCCTTTGGCCCAGGGCGCGATCCTGGAGACTCGGGATCGAATCCCACATCAGGCTCCCGGTGCATGGAGCCTGCTTCTCCCTCTGCCTATGTCTCTGCCTCTCTCTCTCTCTCACTGTGTGCCTATCATAAATAAATAAAAATAAAAAAATTAAAAAAAAAAAAAAAGAAATAATGTTACTCTAATATCTTAATATTTTGAATCATTCACTCTACTTTATATAATTTGCCTTGCTTAAATACAAGTGAGAAGCCTTAGTTAGCCCACCTTCACTTAACTTCTAAGGGAAATGGGGTTTTTGTTTGTTTGTTTAACCTTTGGGTGAAAAAGTAAGGTGTTTTTTTTTTCTGTAAAAATGTAATTGGCTCATTCATTTTCTAATCTCTGGCTTTACAGGCACCTTGCTAACCTTTTCTAAACAGTTTGGACAGAAGAAAACCCCATTTGATAGAAACCCTGTGAATAGCCAACTTTTGATTATTCAGAACCATGCGAGATAGTGAGAAAGGAGAAGAATGAAATTGGGCTCTGCAAACCTCATTTTGACCATTAGTTGTTGACCTCTGTGCCATGTGAAACCTTTACCAGACACCTAAGAAGTGGTATTCCATTTCTTTGCACTGATGTAAAAGTAGTAATCCCAGAGCAAGAGGAAGGAAAGAAATAGACATACAGAAAATCTAAAAATTGAATGAGCAGTCTGTAAATAACTGATAACTTTAGAGCATCAATATTCACCATAAAATCCTTCACCTTAGAGGCAGTGAAGTACTGGTGGAAAAATATCCTGGATTAGGGATCAGAAGACTTGACTCTGCTACTCAGTAGCAGGTGCCTGTAGGCAAGTCTCAAACTTGAGCCTCAGTTTACCCATTTGCAAAATAAACACAGTAGTCTCTGCCTTCTCAGCCTGCCTCTCAGGACTTTTCCTCTAAAGTTCATTTTATATAATGTGATATATGGCATTTGTTAGGATGAATTACATTATTTACCTTTCGGTAAATTATAGATTGTCAAAAAAGCCACTCTGAATAGTCATGATTAAAATTTAGATTGCTTTTCAAGTCTAGCCCAAATAGACACCAAATAATTGCATTCTGCAATATTGATGCTAATATCCTAGGCGAGGTAACATTGATTTAGATAAAAGGTATTTGGATTTAAAATTTTAAAAATATATACAGGAATTGATAATCCAAAACTTGCTAGTTCAGAACGAGATTCTTTTATATCTGGGGTATGAGGTCATTAAAAATGGTTAACATTCAAAAACCTAATTTAAGTCTGGAGTTGCCAAAATCTGCAATGTGTGTTAATGCTACTTACTAGAAATAATGAGTTTATGTAAGGACCTGGATTTTTCTTGTTTCAACTATTAGCAAAAATTATAACAGCAATCCTTCTATTTAACACTTATGATTTCTTTCCAACAAACCCCTTTCACATACAAATCCCTCAAAGAAACACCATCCGTCTTCTATAACTGCTTAAAGGGGAATTATGGTATTGACCATTCCTGGAGTATTAGTTTATATGTTTTTTAATTTTTCAGAAACAATTTTAAATATGAAAAGCATTAAATTGATAATACTTAGACTTACTGAGCACTTTGTGATAAAGTGCTTTCATATACATTACAGGAGTTGTTCCCCATAGCCAAACTTGTGATAAAGGCAGGTGTTACCATTTCCATTTGAAAAATAATAGACTCAAATAAAAAAGGATGACTGAGGTGCTCATGGTCCTGTGATGATCGAATAGAAATTGAACTAAAACCACTTTTCAGTCTTCTGGTCCAGACCATATTTATTCTACACTATTGTCTTCTTGGAAAAAGATTATGTGTCAGTTAACTTTTGCTGTATAACAAACCACTCCATAATTAGTTAGCTTAAGGCAACTACCATTTATTGAGTGATGACTCTGTGGGTCAGAAACTTGGACCAGGTTCAGTTTGGGTTCTGGCAGTATGGGTCAGGATAAATACTAAGACTTTTATGGTTTGTATTTATATTCTGTGAATGTGTCAGGGGTTCTTTTTTAAATTATTCCTTGATTTCTTTTCCCACCCCATTTTAGCCTGTTATATCTGAGTTTTTTCTCTCAAATTTAGGAATAAGTGGAGTCAGGACCAAGGATAGATCCTATATTGTTTTGGCTAAAAGCTAGAAGACCCTCTTCCTCCTCTGAGGGCACTCTTTATTAGAGGATCCTCTCCTGCTAACAAGTATAATCATCACTATAATACTATAGTGAATCGTTGCTTTTTTTCCTTAGTGATTCCTAGCAATCCGAAGAGACCATGTCATATCCTAATTTTGAACATCAACTATTATGTAGCATATAGTACATAGTAAATGTTCAGTAAGTATATTTTATTGTTAATCGGTGTTTGTTCTTTTTTAATTTGATCTTTTAAAATCTCCAGTTAGATATTGAGGAAGAAAAAAATGAGTGCTTTTGTATTTAGAATTTATTCAAAGCTCTCTTCCTTTAAAAAAAAAATGATATTCTCAACAGCAGAGGTTCCATACTTAGTTACCCAAATACTAGATTGTTAACACAAAATAGGGAAGATTATTTTTCCACTGCCAGGATCCATGAAACTAATATAATTCTACCCTTTTTTCCCCTCTTTTCTATATTTCTCCTCATCCTGTATTCTGGTGCCCATGTTGTTAAGCCATATAAATACACAGGTATCAATTAGATGTGTTGTGTCAGTTCTGAGTGCTGTATTTTAAGAAAGCTATTACTGTATGGATTTGGATATGGTGAGAGGATGATGTCCGCAATAGAGATGTGCCCAGAAACCATACCTTGTGGACTGGTTCTTTAAGCGACTAGTGATGTTGTATCTAGAGAAGAAAAAAGCATGATAGGTGTCTTGATTACTTAGTTATCATCTAGAAAGTTTATTCTATGCCATACCTATCCTCCAACTAACTCCAACACATAGACATTCCAAGTAACTTTATTTTGGGTGACATCAGAACTCTGACACCAGTGGGTGGACATTACAGAATGGAATATAGATTTAAAATAAATACAGTTGGTGATACTTAGCTTTAGAATCATCTGAGTCCATCCATGAGTCCAGAACACACCAAGTCAAGTGAACATCCTCAGAAGAGGCAAACATATAGCAAAGTCCAAAAGGAAAGATGGTGGTCAAAACACAATACACAAGACAGATTATGAGTGTGTGGCCAGAATGGAAAGAGAAACTTTATGTGCCTCAGGGAGAAATTGGTCAGTGGCATCCCAGGTTGTAATTCTGAATATATTTTCACAAAGTTACCTGATGTTATATAGTGAATATATAGTACTTTTACTAAGACAATTAGGTAGATTTATGTTAAAAGACTTGGGGGACACCTGGGTGGCTTAAGAGCCTCCCTTCAGCCCAGGGCATGATTTTGGAGTCCCAGGATCGAGTCCCACATCGGGCTCCCTAAATGGAGCCTGCTTCTCCCTCTGCCTGTGTCTCTCATGAATAAATAAATAAAATCTTTAAAAAAAAAAAAAAAAAAGACTTGGGAACCTAGTACCTATTCATTAATGTGGCAAGTATTTATTGAACACCTTTTATTTCCAAGCACTGTTCTGGACTCTGGGATAGAATCGTGATCAAAAAGAAAAAGTCCTTATCCTTAAAGAGCTTATATTCTAGTAACTGCCTAAATTTTACAAATAAATGTGTAAAGAATTAATATGGACTCTAACCAAAAATAATTTTCCCTTTTACATGTGTTCATGTCTGTCAAATTTGCCTTAATTCATTTCCTGAATAAAGAATTATCTTTTTAAAACTATATTTTAATAGAATAATCATAACCATCCATTATAATTGTATCCTCTTTATACATATCGCATAAATTTCAAAAAATTAAATAGAAATATTTTATTTTTCTGGAAATCCTTCTACTTGTGAAAGGAAAGATGAGGTTCATGTCTCATTCATTGATATATTTGAAATTTTTCTTATTCAGGAACTTGAATCTGTAGTTACCGTGTAATTCTGTCCAAAAGTCATTTCTTGGGCGACTAAATCATTATTTGTTGGTATGTATCTGGGTTATGAATATCCCAAGAATCAGGATTTAATGTCACATTTTTTTTAAAAAAAGATGGCACAGTAATGCCATAAATCTGTTTTAAATATTAGGGAAGGGATGATAAAGGTTATTGGGTCTACAGACCTGTGTTTAGAAGTGAAAACACTGAGGAAGAATGACTTTCTGAGGCCTGGAATCTGTCTGCTGGCCTTTGGGCCGTGGGTTTCTCTACCACTTGATAAAGGTTCCTTTTCTCTGCCATCCTATTAGGCTGTAGACTTGGCTGAAGTGTATTAAGAAGGCTGCAAATGGTCCATGCTGCCGTGCCTGACGTGAATGTTCTCAGGGCATTGCTCTTAACCCTCCTGGCCTGTCAAATGCATGATATCTATGTTACCCCAACCAGCTGGATCAAATTCCCACTTATACTATGGCTCGCCTAAATCTTGGCAGGCAGATGACTTTCCACTTTTCAGTAATAGAATAAGTATTACCTGAGGACCTTAGTTGATATTAGTTAACAATCTGAGTTTTGTAAGGTATTGATAAGCATTTGCACAATAATACAAATATTTGTGGGGCACTTACTGGGTACCAAGCAGTGTGTTGACATCTTAACACATTTCAGCTATTTAATTTTCATAACCTGTCAGGTGGATACACATCACTCCGTTTTTCAGAGGCAGAAACTTAGGGGAGGATGGTGCCAGAAGTTATAGGACTAGTCAGCATTAGGAGTAGAATCCTGCTCTTCACTACCCTCACGAAATCACTTGACTTAACGTTGCTTCATTTGGCAGCTGGAGCCACAGATCCAGAGAATTTAGATGATCTCTTCAGGATTGTAAGAGAATAGTGGTGGTGGGGTGGGTGGTGGTGAGGGCAAGTCACACTTTGTACACTATGCTGCTTACTTTACAATGCAGATGCTCTTAGAATGGCTCCTCCTGCCAGGCTAGGTGAGCTCTTAATGTAATATTTGTCTTACATTTAAAAAATAATGTATATACTTCAGTAGTTTTCAAGGATAATAGACATAGACATTTAAAAATTTCCTTTGACAAAGTTATTCTATTTTTTAAATAGCTATTTGATTTCTCTGGTAATGCTAAACATTAAGCCAATCTATTTTTACACTTATTGGTAGCAGTGCTTTTATTCATCGTGTGAGATGTTTGACTCTCTGGTACAAACTTGGTATTTTCATCTGCCTATTATGCATGTTACATTGTGAGATTAAAAAAAAAAAGTCCATGATATTAAACAGTGATTCATTCTTTATCATTAAGGCAGATAGATCAGCTATGTCTGACAATGTAGTGAAGCTTATTTGGCAGCCGTTTTTTTTTCCCTTAACTTTATTTTGTCCAATCTCACAATAATTTCACTAGATGAGAAAAATTAAAAGTGCCTCATTGGCAGTGTAATGATGTCAGTTTTCCTTCACAGAAATTAAGGTAAAAATCTTAACAGTAACTTGCCAGGGGTCAGTTGTGCTTTTAGAAAAATGCCTCACAGGTTCTCAAGGCTTTGTTTTCAAGATAAATCTTTCCATTCTGAGCATTTAGTTTTGTGTATTTCAAGTGGAGTATGAATAAGAGCGTCCATTTAATGAAAGTCAGAGTTGACTCATCTTTTTTTCTCTTCTCCTCCTCCAGCTCTTTCTCTTTGTTGTCTGGAACTTTGAGCTCTACATGATACCACTGGTTTTGTTGTTACTATTGACATGGAACTACTTCTTGATAATATCAGGGAAAGATAACAGGCAACGTGATACAGTAAGTTTCTACTTATTTGATTGCGTGTTTGTTCTTATTCCTAGCCCCTTTGACAAGATCAACATTGATTTATTTTTACAAACTAGAACTTCTGTTTATAAATACTCGAGTTTGGAGGAAAGTTTTAATCAGTTCAAAACTAATAACTCTGGTCCTAACGTAATAGAAAGTACTAACCTCTTTCTAACATGTCTCATCTTGGTAGGAACTAAAATCAAGAGCATGCCATAGAATGAGCTCTGACTTTTAATTATAAATGGGTTATTTCAAATGAGTATTTTTTACTCTCCTTGTTTGTTTTTATGTCTTAATCTTGAGTTAAGACATAATGTCATAAAATTATTTATGATAAGATCAAATGAATGTATTTTATTTAAGACATTTCTCTGTAGTCTGCCATTGGAAGGAAGGAAAGAGGAATGGTTTGTTGACCTAGAAAAGTGCATAAAGTACCTTAATTCAATAAATATTCACTGAACAACAGCGAATATCTGTCTTGTGTCAGGGGTGTATTAGGATTACCAGCTCGAGGATAAAGAGCTTTCATTTAACCTAGGGAAAGTTATACTGAACCCACCTGCCCTCTCTGGCATTTTTGAAAGTTTTTAGAATCTGTGAAACAACTTCTTTCTCAAAAAGAGTTTTAGAGTGGGAAGCGGAAGCTAGCCACATTATAATCATATCTGTTCTCCTGCAAGTTTTCATTCCCCTTAGATTATCTCAGTCACCACACCCTTAGTGAACATACAACTTCAAAAAGCTTTCCAATATATATAAATAAATGGGAGGGAGGTGTCTTCTCTAGACAGGACATTTGCAATTTGATAACTTCATAGATAGCTACTGAGAAGAATTTAAAGGTTTGTCAAATGTGAGAATCTATTTGGTAGCTGTTCATCTTCTTCAGATTACATAGATTTTTGGAGGGGAGACATTAAGGGTCTACATTTGACTTATAATCAGGAGTTTCTCCTGTGTCCCATGCCTGTAATGGTATAGAAACCAAAGTTATCTGATCATCAGCTTAATAGTATTATATAATACTTCATTATAATAGCATCTTAATAGCTGCACAGGCATACCTGTGCCATAAAACATTTTCCCTTTCAAATAACTCAAGTAGAGGTGCCTGGGTGGTTCAGTCAGTTAGGCATCCAGCTCTTGATTTTGGCTCACGTCATGGTCTCAGGGTCGTGAGATCAAGCCCAGCATTGGGCTCCAGGCACAGCTCTCAGCCTGCTGGAGATTCTTTCCCTACCTCACCCCCTCTGCCCCTATCCCCACCCACATGCACACGCATGGTCTCTAAAGAAAGAAACAAATAAATAAAATCTTTAATTAAAAATACATAATTCAAGCCAAATACACTTCAAAATGGTAACACAATCTGAATATACTTCTTCAGAATAGTTTTATCATCAAAATAAAGGAAAAATCCTGATGCATAGTCACCAAGTACATGCAAAGTTGCCAACAAAACAACCATGTTTATTTTCCTATTTTATTGGTATATATTTGTTTCTGTCATGTGATTGTATGATTGTAAGTTTAAGGGTGGGGACTCTATTCATTGTTGTCCTTGCCACTTTACCTAGCAAGTATCTTGTAAGTCTGAAGTGTTGAAAACATATTCTGTAAGGTTTATCAAACCCAACTTGAGATTGTTAATAGAGATTTTAATAGCTAAGCAGTATCAATAAACAAGAAGTTATTATTGGCAAGGATTTTATGGATACATATTTAAATTGCACACTGAGAGACAAACCCCAGATGCCATAAGCATTGGTGTCATGGGGACTAATCGGTACTTTTGTCAATTAATCCAGGATGTTTTCTTTAAGAAAATGGAACTCTCTCAGACAATTGCTTTTTTGTCCCATTTATTTCAGGGAGATTGTCGAGAGAGAAGAATATCTACTTTTCATTCAGTTGCCTTGAGACAAATTTGCAAATAAGATTATTTGCAAATAGGAAAAAGTGGTAATTTAGTTTCAGCTTCTTAATCCTATGAGGGGGCTTATCGTCAATATTTAGTCATTGGTTTGAGTATTCTTAGTGAAAAATTCTGTAAACTATAGACTTTGCTTGTTATCTTCTCCAGAATATACCTGCCTTGACTGGAAAGGTCCACTTGTAGAGGGAAAATAGTAATATATAATGTATCCTCTTGTGTTTATAATTCTTTGAGAATTTTTATGACTATTGAAAAGTTACAGACTATATGAATTTCTCTACTGCGCTTCTTTTCCTCAAAATATAATTCCAAAATAGTATTTACCAAATCGTTTCTTTTGGGCGCATCTCTAACAGAGCTCCATCCACTCTAGCCACTGACATTTTATTCCTCAGCACAGCCCACTGTGAAACAGTCCATAGTCCAAGTCTCACGGAATGCCAGCTATACTCCATAACTGTCAACAACTACCTTTTATTTGCCCAGAACACACTATCCACATATTCTGTTCTTCCTAGACACCAGAGCAGCAATCACAATACTTCATTTAGTTTTTTACACAGTGGCTCAGTTGAGACTTTATGTAACTCCTAAATCCATTTTGCCTAATTATATGTCTTTTGCCACACCTAGCTATATATTTGGACTTGTTGCTCCCTTTGAAAACAAGCCTGAATTATACCTTGCTGGTTACAGATTATTATACACACACACACACACACACACACACACACACACACATCTATACATATACCTATACATTTATACACACATACATACATATATATGTAACTCAAGGGAAAGTGTTTACAGAGACTGCCATGCTGTGTCTAATTGACTCTACTCCATAGTGCACAGCCCTGGAGAAGTGGTATTTTGCCCTAAGTCCTTATTGCTATCCCCCAAAGCATGCAGAATCTTTCAGCATGTGTGGAAACTTTAGGTTATCTCTGAAGTGCATTAATCACACCACTGTGTGATTCCAGAAAGTTTCCTGTTTTAAAAGAGAGAGAAGGAGGGAGGGTGGGCGGGCAGGCAAATTTTCTCATGAAAAAAAAATCAAATCATTGGTACATTTGGCTGAGAACATTCAATTAGGATAAAAATTATAAAAGAAAAACAAATTGACCTTGAGTTTTGAATAGCAAGAGAAAAAAGGAAATAACATGTCCATGACATAAGAAGTTGAAATAAAAGAGAAAGTACTATGAAAGATAAAAAATGCATAGATGGGTAAAAATTCTGTCTTCACCATATGGGTTGATGGTTGACATTAACATTAAAATAGGAAAGGATTTCTTTGTATTTGTTTATTTTGGAGACCATTTCTTTTCTTGGAGATGAGGAATGGAGACCCTTCCTACTTATGATCATAGGAGCTAAGACCCCTATCTTTTCCTAACCATGGTGCCTGTTCTGGTTTAATGAGAAAAATGAGGTGTAGTCCTTGCCGAGTAAGTTTTGCTGCATTTAATGAGCTGAACCTTTTGAGATTGGGGTGAGGAAACAGCTAGTCCTGAGGCTAATGCTATAGACTGAGAGGTGTGCATGAGAAAGAGGCGTGGTTAGAAATGGTATCTCACCTCTGCTGTTTCCCAATTGGACTTGTTAAAAATAAGCACTCCTACATCTGAATCTACTACCTACACTCACATCATGACATTAAAATTTCTGGCATGGGAATTGTTAGGCTTTTGTGGGGGAAAGAAAACATTAATAAATGCATGCTTCATTCAGAAATGTCTCTGTCATGAAGGGGTTATAAAGACAAGAATATCATGCTTGTCTTGGTTTGAGCTGTCACTCCAAAACCTAAGGAAAATTTCCCCTTCCCCCGTAATGCCCATTAGGCTTGTACCAAGTATCTACATTATAGCTGCTGTGGACTGAAATTTTGTAAGTTAAAGTATAGATACCACAAAGTTGCCTCTGCTCTGGATTTAAAACCTACTGAATCCTCATTACATTCTGGGCACCATGTTAGGCACTTACTTTTTGTCATGACCTTCATCTTGCCCCAAGGAGAGAAAAGCTAGTTCTATCAGCCCAGCCAGTGGGTTGGGTCTTCCTAAATCAAGTGCTGCCCAGTCTCAAGGGAACATGCTTGGGTGGAATAAGCATGGCCACAAGACCACTTCCTTGAGAAGAGGGAATCAAGTCTCAGGAGGAAAGAGCTGGGTTGGCCAAGAAAACCAGGGGTCTCTTGCACCCCCTAGGAGACAGAGACAGGTATCATTATTACTACTTTACAAATAGGGAAACCAGCCAGAGGAGTTTAATAGCTTATCCAAAGGCACACAGTTAGAAAGTAGCAGAATGGGTATTAGAGTCTGTCAATCTGTCTGAAGTGTGTACTCCTAACCACGGGTCAAGTACATTATACTTGAGACTATATTTTGATATATCCCATGTCTCCCTGGTCACCTTTAAAATTTTATTTATTCATGAGAGACACAGACAGAGAGGCAGAGACATAGGCAGAGGAAGAAGCAGGCTCCATGCAAGGAGCCTGACCTGAGACTCCATCCCAAGAACCCCAGATCAGGACCCAAGAAAAAGGCAGATGCTCAACCACTGAGCTGAGCCACCCTGGTCACCTTTAGAGCAAGCTTCTCCTTGAGTTTTAGAAGAGCCAATAGCCTTACCTTCTTCACCTTCAAGCACACAGATTGATGGAAAACCCTCAGTGTCTCCATTCTACCATTCTCCACATCCTCCTTGCCTTCAGGGAAATGGGACAGATATTAAGCAACTTTCGTGTATCCGGTATCCTGCTAAGCCTTTTTTAAATACACTATCTATTTTAATTCTTTACAATCACTTTACCAAGTAGATTATTCTAAATGGTTTTATCCTTTTCCCAATAAGGAAATTTCAAAACCAAAGAAAACAAATAATGAGCTCCACAGAGGAAGTGGGATATGAACTCAGCTTTTCCTTGTTCTGCAGGCTGTTTTCATGGTCTGTTCTGGGGCATGCCTTTCCCAAGGGCTTACTTTCTAAATGTCGAGAGCCTCCTATGGAATCCCAGGTAACCCCAATATCCTTATGAGGTTCCCAGTGACCTGTCAAGAATTGGCATTGGTCACCTGTTTAATCCCAGGTGACCCCATTAATTTCAAAATTGTTCATGACCTGTAGAACTACCTTCAGTCAACCCAGGTGAGCATGGATGGGAAGAGTAAACCAAAGCTGAAAAGCCTTCATATTAGTGAAGAAAGTCCTTGAATATTTTTGACATACAAAAATTCTTCAAGAGGTGTTTTCTAATTACACTTTAAAAGAACATTCAATTTTACTGTCATGATATTCCTCCCACATAGCAATCTCAGTTGCCTAATCAATGGAGACATTAAAAGGCTGAAGAGTAGGGTAAATCAATGAAATCATTCTCTGATTCATGATCTGACTGTGACACAAATTGAGCCAAAGTCTGCCTTGCTAAAATACTTCAGTAAATAGCAAAATATTTCCTTAGCTTCCTCAAATGGCAAAGCCCTCAATTCTGCTTTTCCTGTTTAGAATAGTACTGAATATTATTTCTTGTTGTATCTGTTCCAGTTGGGTCCAGGGCACTTATTTCTAGGAATAAAGCTCACGAGGAGGGAATTTTATTTGCTGCTAGAAATGCTGGTGATGGGACAATTTGGGATGGCCCACCAAGTACAAGCCAGCAAAGAAACATCTGCTTGTTTGACCAGAGTTCCTGTGAATCAAATAGATTTATTTTTTTCTCAGCTGGCTTCAAAGAAGCCCATGGTGCAATATTTGGATAAGTAGAATACTGAACAAGTGAAATATTCCTAATAGAACCTAGTGGCTGGCCAAAGTGGAGTGGAGAAGAGAGACTCCATAAGCAAAGCACTTTGAATGTACAGTTAGATCTTCTCTACTTCAATACTTGATCATTCACGGAAAGTAGCATAGACCACAAGCCTCCTCTGTTTGCATCTCAGTACCAAAAAAGACCACATACTTGCTCTTAACAGAAGCAGCACTGAGTCATACAGCCTGTAAACACATCTAAAAATGGATGATCACTTTTTTCTTCTTCCTGCTTATTTCAACAGCAATTTTCTCAATTTTTTCAGAAGGTCACCAGCTTGCAAAAATTTGAGGAAGACCATGAAAAAAAAAAAAAAGACCTTTCATTTTCCAACAGTCACTAGCATTAAAAAAAAAAAAAAAAACAGCCAATCAGATGTCAATAGAAAAGTTTATCCCCTATGACTCCTCTCAAAGCTGTTCACCAACTGCTTAGCTGTGCCAGATAATCACTCACTGTACAGATTGGTGTCCCCAGACATCAATGATCATCACCTCGTCAGGCTCTGGACATTGACCAACAGATTTCCACAATTTTTCCACACCGCTCAAATGTCCCGTCTGACCACCCTGCTATTTACTATCCTCTCAGTCTCGGTAGATGACAATGCTTTCTACCCTGCAGATTTCTCTCCATCTCTAGCCCCTGAAGCTCTCTGAATTCACCCCCAATTTATTTAGGGTTGCCAGATTTAGCAAGTAAATATACAGATGCCCAGTTAAATTGGAATTTCAGGTAAAAAAGATGTTTACCTAAAACAATAATCATTATTTATCTGAAATTCCAATGTAACTAGATGGTCTGTATTTATTTGGTGACTGTATCCCAACTGCACCTTGGATTTTTACCTCAAGAACTTTAGGAAGGGGCACCCCGGGTGGCGCAACAGTTTAGCGCCGCCTGCAGCCCAGGGTGTGATCCTGGAGATCCGGGATCGAGTTCCACATGGGGCTCCCTGCATGGAGTCCCACACAGGGCTCCCTCTGCCTGTGTCTCTGCCTCTCTCTCTCCTGCTCTGTATCTCTCATGATTAAATAAAATAACATCTTTAAAAAAAAAAAAAGAACTTTAGGAAGGTGATCTGTTCTGAAATAAAATTCTGGTTGGCTATTTTGGTCTTTTTCCAGCATCTCCAAGCATGTATGGAAGACTGCCTTGTGAGCAGGCCCCACCCAAACCATAGCTTCAGCTTTACCTCCCCTGTATTCTAGCAGAATTGTTTTCAAGTGCAGAATGTTTATTGAACAATAAATGAGAGTCCTGGGTGGAAGGGGGGAGTCACAAAAATGTACCAGATGGTGCCTCTGCTAGTTTTGTCATCTCTTTACCTGCAAAACAACTCTTCACCTCTTGGGAGAACAGGAACCCAAGGTTATGCCACTTGCAAAGGCTCGTCCAGCAATGCTGGACCAGAACCCAGTTCTAAGTGGTTCCCAGGCTGGCTTTCTCTCCTCCAATTCCACAGGCTCCCATTCAGCAGGGCCCAAGAGACCAAAGACTTGGTCCATAGAACACAGAAGCAGGAAGGAAGGAATGATGCTTTTATCATAAAGATGTGGAAACTGAGGCCCAGGATAAGTTGGTAACCTCTGCAGAGCCAGTAAATTTGTGAGAGACAGACGTGGTGGCCCAGGGAGGGGCAGCACAGGCCAGGTCTCCAGCCTCATGGAAGCACCTGTGCCATGCCAGCCCCGAGTTGTCCTGAAAAGCACATGCACTTCTGGGGGATGGGGAGGGGACGTGCAGGTTTTCACAGTGTGTGATGCAATTATGTGACAGGTGGCTGGAGCTCCTGAGGTACCTGCTCAAGGAGCTGCCCATAGAGGCCTGGAGGTCCAGGTGTGATATATGGTGGCTCTGCAGCCACCAAGACCGGCTCGCTCAGGTGCCTCATTCTGGGGTGGCCTCCAAGGCTCCTCCTTAAGCTGCACCATGACTTGTTGGGAACCTTGTTGGCATTGATGAGTAGGCGGTGGCCTGGCCATGGAGGTCAAGGCGTCACCACCACCCTCCCCATCCCCCAATTCCCCTTCCACCTTGGAGAAAAGGGAAGTTTTGAGGGGTGATGGATGTAGGAGAGAGGGGATGGGGGATGGCCAGGATAGTAGCTGCACTGGGAACAGCACTATCTGGTGCAGACTGGGTTCCCAAAGAATGATAACAATCTCTCTCTGCTTTATCTTTCCTTAAAAAAAATAAGTTTACTGAAGTAAATGTGTATTTTTTTATCAGGCATATTTTTTTTTTTTACAAAAATTGGATCACATTAAATGTACTGTTAGTACATCTACTTTTTATATCAGCAGCCTATTTAGAAATATTCCTTAAATCACTGGAAAACCACATGATTTTTAGTGGCTGCATTGTTTTCACCATGTAGATGATTAGTTTTTTTCTTGAACACTCATATTATAAATGTTTCAAAGAGGGGCATCTGGGTGGCTCAGTTAGTTAAGCATCTGTCTTCTGCTCAGGTCATGATCCCAGGGTTCTGGGATCAAGCCTCTCCATCTGCCTGCTGTTCCCCCTGCTTGTTCTTTCCATATATCAAATAAATAAATAAGTAAATAAATAAATAAATAAATAAATAAATAAAATCTTTAAAAAGAAATATTTCAAAGATTTTTGCCATCCCAAATAACACTATAGATAAAATACTAACCAAATCTTCAGTCAGGTCTCTGGTAACAGCCTTTGGGGCAATCACTGTAAGAGAATTTCTGGGTCAAATTTGTGTGCGTTTTGAATATTTTTGGTAATTAATACTAATTTGCCACCCGGTATGATTTTAATCATTTATGTATATGTTCCTGGGTAACCACCTAGCATTTTTATCATTTTCTCTGGAGAGCCATCCCCAACTTCCCTCCCACTCTTGACTCCTCCTACCTGCCTCCCACCTGCCTCCCCCTGCTGACACACCCTCAGAGGGTAAATAAACTCACTCCTCTAAGACCCCATGTCCTTCTCCCTGTATTGTAATAGTCACCTCACTGTGGGTCTTCCTTACTAGCCTAAAATTGTTCTCGTTGTATCTTACATTTGTGTACTTAATCTCAGCCAGATGTCTCAGACATAGCAGTGTAGTAGTTGCTCAAAAAATGTGTGATGAGTGAATAAATATTTTATTTATTTTTTAAAGATTTTATTTATTCACGAGAGGCAGAGGGAGCAGCAGGCTCCTCTCAGGGAGCCGGATGTGGGACTCCATCCCAGGACCCCGGGATCATGCCCTGAGCTGAAGGCAGATGCTCAACCGCTGAGCCACCCAGACACCCAGTGAATAAATATTTTAGTCTAATCCTTCTGGGTTAAAAAATTGTCCAATGTTTGTGCATAAATATTTCCATTCAACAAAAGTTTTTTGAATGTCTACAGGCACAGCACTGTTGTTCAAAGGTGATTAATACAGGGTCCTTGCCCAGGACAGTTTATGGCCTAATGAGGGAAACAAACAACTAACTCAAGGGCATGAATATAATTGGTGTGGTTATGGAGGTGTGTATATGAAAGCTGGGTGAGCAACCAAGAGATATTAGATCACCCCAGATGTATATGCATGTGCTGTATATGTAAAGAAAAGGGGTCTGTTTCTCTGTGACCACAACTCTTACCGCAGCCACTCTTCAGTCTGTGCCTTTCATTCAGTAACTCCATGTTTGCCTTTAATACTTCTTCAGTTTATTGGCTATCCTTTTACTCTATTCTCAGACTGCAGCTAAACTTCAAATTGGCAAGGTAAAAGTATAGAACAGTAAAAGATGAGTGTTACCTGTACGTGACATGTCAGCTCATGCAGAGAAAGATGTAAAGGAAAACATTTCTATTTTTAAAAGTCAATTTACTGAAGATCCTCCTCACTGGAAGGCATCCTTCTTGCTTTGGATCTATGAAGACTCCAAAGGAAGACAGAATTTAAAGTTAGCAGTAGCCAGCATAGGGGATGCTTACCAGTTATTCTTGTTTTTTTGTTTGTTTGTTTGTTTGTTTGTTTGTTTTTGGCCTGAATCCTTCCCAACTTGCTCAGATTCTCCAAAGCATCTGAGAATGTAACAAGGTAAAGAGGTGAGCTTCATTTTTCTAGAGGATTTCTACCCTGAAATCTAGCTCCTTTTCTACTAAATGAATTGTTTTGGCAACCTTGAAAGAAACCTGAAGATCATGCCCACCCCCCAAATTACTTACTTTCTCTTATTTGGGCCCCAGATGATCCCTGGAGCCCCAGAAACTCCTTGAAACCTCTAAATTCCCTTCAAAGCCTCCCTTGGATCCAAAGAATTCATTGCCTAGATGATTCTCCAAAGTGTCCAACCCAAGCATTTACCTGTATGTCAGTCAACCAAGTGATTTTATTATCTCTGTTCTTCTGAAAGATCTGCCCCCACACATACACACAATTTTGTCATTTCTGTAATTGAAGAGGGAGATGGAGAAGAGGAGAAAAAAGGATGCTCATAGTTTTGGTCTCAGTTCTCAGGGTGGATGTGTTGTTCTTACTCTTTTTAGTAATAGCCTGTTTGTTCTTTCTGAATGATTTTGCATTCTCCTTGTAGCTAGCCAAAACTTGTTCGAACTTGATGGTGAGGGTAGGGTAGGATATAGGGCCAACAGTAGCACTTTGTGGCTGACTCATGACCCCATGACTAGTGTGCATTATTAGTCCTGAGCATTATGCCTCTTGTAGTGAGTGGTGTTGGCACTGGGTTTCCTATAATATTTGTGGAGATTTATTGACCCTGGTTCAGAAAGGTGATAAGAAAGTGCAAGACCTCCATTAACAAACTAAAAGTGGAAACCAAATGGTATGTCTTTATCAGCTTGTGGAAAATGTTTGTAAATTAGAACTCTGGGGATCCCTGGGTGGCGCAGCGGTTTGGCGCCTGCCTTTGGCCCAGGGCACGATCTTGGAGACCCGGGATCGAATCCCACGTCGGGCTCCCGGTGCATGGAGCCTGCTTCCCCCTCTGCCTGTGTCTCTGCCTCTCTCTCTCTCTCCCTCTGTGACTATCATAAATAAATAAAAATTAATAAAAAAAAATTTTTTTAAAAAAATTAGAACTCTGATAGGGGTCCAATAACTCTGAGAGGTTTTTTTGTTTTTTGTTTTTTTTTTTTTAGTGTTAAATGACATGCATTTATCAAGAGCATGCAACTGTAAAGTCTTTCCACCATCTTGTATGTGGAACTCTAATGGTACATGTAGGCAACCAAACTAAAACAGGCCTTCAAGGGCATTTCCTGCCATTTGAATTTATTCCATCATGCAAGAAAAAAATAACTATCATACCATATCATTTATTTTTTTAAATAACCCAATATTTTGGTAGCATGCTTAAATGAGAGAAAGTCCGTTCATCTAAACGAAGTTTCCAAGTGAGTGACACCCCCCCCCCACCACCGGCAGCCTCAAAAACTCTTATCATTACTCATTTCTAGCTGGTAGAGGTTAAAAGCCCAAACTTTGAAATTAGGAAGACCTGGGATTTAATTCCAAACATTCTCCTTGTTAGCCATGCAAATTTATTCATTCTTCTGAACCTCAGTTTCCTCACCAATAAGTCAGGGATAATAGCCACCTTGTTGAGGTTTGGTGACGATTAAAGAGATATTAAAGAGATAACATACTGTGCTAAGCACATATTGAGGGCTCAGTAAATGACAGCGAGGCACCTGCCCATGTAGAAAATAGGATAAACCAGTGTGGGTATAATGAGGGCTTAGACATTGTATGTCACTTCCTTTCTTGAAAAGTTCCCTTGGAAGTGCTCTTGAATAGGATGGTTTTCCATGACCATCAGTCTTGGTTTTAGGCTTGTAGATAAAGACAGTAGCATTGCGGCAGAAAGATTTCCTGTGTCTATAATGCCCCCCTGCTATGTGTATGGAAGTCCCACAAAAATAAAAACCATATTTTTATCAGCAAAAAAAAAAAAAAAAAAACAGATGAAGAAATTTGACCAGTCCTCTACAGATGAAAGCTGCTTGGTAACTGAATTTTACAGAAATAGCATAAATAAATGCCGTTTTCCAGATCATATCAATAGATATTTGAAAGAAACATTTTTCTTGTTTATAGTAATACAAACCTCCACCATGCACAGTGCATAAAGACAAAGGCCGACAGCACTCTGAGCAAAGAATAGGGCATTTTCCTGAAACTGTCTTTGAGTCCAAAACACAACACTCCTTCCTGACAGCTTCTCTCTGGATGTCGACTAAGAGAAGGGGAAAGGTAAACCTACACTAGCATACCAAGCCTGGGCACAGGGACTAATTTTAATAAATCAGAATAGAACATGAAAATGTCAACTTAATCAAGCATTTAAATTTTATTAATCAAGCCTAATTTTTATGAGTGCAAATAATCACTGAAGCTGGACAAATTTGTTCTCGATTGCATCAGAAACATAATTTTAATATTTAATGGACTGATGAATTTAAATGGAGAATTATCTTTATGAAACATGCTCTTCATAATTTGCCATTAAATGAGAAATAAAAAAAATCAACATAAATCTTACATAAAGGTTATTTAACTAAATGTTGGTACTATAAATATTATAAATGCATTATGCACTAATTTAGCAATCATACAGTACACTACATAAAGCAGAAATGATAAGTGGACCGGGCAAGCTTTTCCTAGAATATAGAGCTGTGTTATATTATGGGAAGCTTGTGATAAAACGGTTACGGAGGTTTTGTGTGAGGTTTCGTGAACATTCTTTTCATTCAGGCTTTTATGCTACAATTCACCATTCACCATAGACATTCTTTCCAGTTCAAATGTAGGTCTAACCCACATGGGCTTTCTTTTGTGAGGTGATTATTCTTTACAAAAAAAGAGATAAAATATATTTTATCATTATTATTTATAGCAAAGGGCTATAAAGAAAAAAACTAAAGTTTTCTGACTATATGATTTTTTGACATTCAAAATTCAGTCTATTTTTAAATTTTTCTCACGTAATACTCTCAGGCCTCAAAATATTCTAGGCACAAGAAGAACAAAAGAAAGAGAAAATCAAATTAGTGTCAGAATATTTTTCTCTACAAGCGTCCACCTATTCCCCTCACCCTTCCATTATCCCCAGCATACTGCTTAACATAGGGAGTAGCTGTGAATTTCTGTAAAAAGTCAATTGAACCTATCAGAACAGTATAGTCCAGAGTTTGCTAATGTTAATCTCCAATATAAATGATTTTTTGTTTTGTTTTCAGATACTATTCTTCCAAAAGTATAGCATTTTCCCCTCTTTCGTGTGCTAAACTATACATTTGCCTGAAAGGAACTTCCTGACTATTGCAGCTTTATTGCTCCCAAGCATATCTGCAGGGGTTAGAGCAATGCACGATTCTAAGAAGATTGGAGGAATGGTACTTGCACAGAGGTCACACCTCTTCCTCCTCTTGCTTTGCGGAACATGTTTTAAATAGATAACATGGACTCTTCATGAGATACTTAAAGAATAAAAATTCCTAAGGTTGTTTTAGAACTTTAAACATTTAAAACTCTACCTTTTTTTTTTTTTAATAACAAATTTATGGTTCTGGAATGGAAATCTGATTTTATGTAGAGAGGCCTGAGTACATAACTTTTTCTTTTTTTTTTTTTTCAAAATCAGTTTACTGTTAATGGACAAAAATATTTTCCTTTGAAAATACTAAATTTTACATAATACATTAGTGGTAAGTCTAGTTATCTTTTCACTTTGCAAAGCACATTAAACAACTCCGTTTGGGTTTTTGGTTTTTTTTGTTTTTTTTTTAGGCTTTTGTATACTTTTTTTTCCTCTAACCTGACAATAAAATAGTTTCAGAAAAGCATTATTATTTAAAAAGCACATTGTAGGTTAATAGTTGACCTTTTTTTCCCTGCTCAGTCAAATTAATATGCAATATCCTAAAAGACACCAAGCTAGGATTTTCCCTGCCAGCCAAAATACAATACATTGTGAAGCCTTTAGATGGAGACATAGTTCAAATAAACACTAGAATTCTGTTCACACTGCTTTGTGTAAGTGTAAGAATGAACATTTAAGAATACTGAGAAGGAAATAGGAAAAGAAATTCATTTAAGATGCTTATACTGATTATAGAATTTATATTATATTTAGTCTTTCATAATGGAAGAGGTTTTCTGCATATTAAGCTGACACTTAAAAAATTAAAAGGTTACATATTCTTGGCCAGTAAAGAAATTTACTGCCCTTGCACCTTACAGCAAAGCATATTATACTGCAAATAAGAATGTTGTTGTTGATGATGCAGCATACAGGCTATATGTAATCAGTGGCATGCATCAAAAGTCATCTGATAGCCACATTAAAGCCACATTTCCTATTAAGAATCAGACTAAATTACAACATGGCACTTCCCAGAATGAGCCAAGGAAATGCATTCTGCAAGAAGAAATAATTGTATTTGAGTGTCTCTGTAAAAATCAGGAAGTCTTTTAGCAGTAAGTAATAATGCTTTTCTTTTTAGTCTGCCTTCTTTTGTATTGCAATATATTCAACCTCACTGGCAAGCCTATCACACTAATTATTATTACATCTAGTGGTTCAGTTATCTTGATGACTACTGTAGCTGAAATACTCCAAGGTCAAATCTTTAATAGCGTGAATCAAACTAAGCAGCCATCATACATCCAGTTGCTTTTGAGATCTACTAGATGAAACAGTATATCCTAGACCTGTTTATGAGTCTTATTATTCTTCCAAACGTGGAGTAAATTATATGTACGGCTTAATTGTGCCATTCATTTTGCAAAAGTTCCTTCTCAAAAATTTCTTGAGAAGCAGATGTGCTGTTGCAAAAATGACAGCACGAGTGTACCTATAATGATCTTACTGACCACAAAAGTCTTTAGCTAACTTTGGTTGACCAGAGGTCAACTCTCATACTTTTCAGTATTTGAGATAATCTGAGGGTTTATATGCATCTTCTCAATCCGTAGACATCCAATAATTTCATATGATATTTACACATGTAATAAATTCATTGGCACACAGATGCATGCTCTGCTTGGTTTATGCACACACAAAATGGTATAAATGAACTCCAGACCATGTTGAAGAATACTGCTCTCTCCAAATTCCTCTGTATCTCTAGGGTGGAAATAGGCATTTAGTTTGTAATGTGTCCAAATATAAGCATCTGTACACATTTGGATGTTCTATGAATATGAAATTAAATATGAAACTTCTTTCTTTTGTGACAATTTTCTTTCTTTAATTTTTTAACATGCAGTTGCACATCTGGACAGCAGTGATTTCTTCTTTAATTTAAATGTGTTGCTTTTTTATAGACCGTGTTTGAGTAAAGCAATTTGAATTGTGCAACTATTCATTCTGAACATAGCAAAACATCTATTTAATTCAAAGATTATTTCCAAGGAAAAAAGTAAACATATGAAAGAAACTGGTTTGTGTCAGCTTTGGCTTTGAGGGTTTTAGGCTTTGTGGTACTCAATACTTATCTTACAAGGGTGACATAACCAAGATTCTTTTGGTTCCTTTTTCTTTGAAGAGCTATAAAGAAGTGGAGGACTTTATTCCTGGACAAATCACAATAGAAAGTATTTTAAGAATTATTGGTGAGCCTTTTAACACCTTTTGGTCACTTTTGTTTTAAAATACACACCTAATATTGGCATTAAAAAGCAATAATTAGTATTTGCTGCCCTGTGATGACTTTAACAATAAAGTTACCTGAATCTACTTCATCTCATCCCTTCACTGTCTTGGTCTTCCTATTCTGCATCCTCTGGTCCCCTCCCTTATACATCATTGTCTGGGGCAGTAATATTAAACATGTCATACTTTTATTCAGATTACCAACACCATTATTAATATTTTCAGCCAAATAAAATTTTATTTCCTTGCAAGTCATAAAGCATTTAAGTTGTGTTGAATTATAATTAAAAGTCATAATATGAAAAGAGCTCCTGTGTAACTGTATAATATACATATTCTACAGATGCAATTTTGCTCCATTTGGAAATGGATTTTTAAGAAGTACAGCTACATATTATATTTTATATGTTAATGACAAATGCTCAGCAAATATAGAATATGAAAGAAGAAATATTATGCTTTTAAAGATAATGTTATCTGCTTATTCTTTGGCTGTAATGTAGCTGGCATGCTGCATTTGGGGAGGTCTACGTGTGTTTTTAAAAATGTCATCTTTATTAGTATTACATTCAAGGAATAGTACCAAGAATCAGTTTCTTTCAAGACCTTCCTCCAGTGTGTGGCATATAAGTCTGTGACGAGCGACATTACAGAAGGTCATGTCACTTTTAACTGCTTGCATTACATCTTTCTGATTTCCCTCGTGCCCTTCCTTTGTTTGATTAATAGTACTTGCTTTCAAGCAAGGTATCAGAAAGCGTAATTTGGAAAGAGAATTCTAGAGCCTAACTGAGATAGCCTCCTTCAAGAATAGGGAAAGAAAAAAAAAAAAAACTTTGGAAAAATGTATCTTTTCTAACACGCATTTTTTTTAACACTTTTTTTTTTTCTCAAGGAATTCCTACATATATGTGTTATTAAATTATTGTTGACAAATGTTTGGGCAACTGGACTTCATATACTTGAAAACAAAACTATGTAGTCCTTATGTGGTTTTATTTGAAGAGGGAAGAGCTGGAATTTGAGATGAGGACTCGTTTATTTTATTTGTTTTCTTTTGTTAAGTGTTAAACTCCACCACTCTCTGAATGGTAGGTGTTACTTGAGTTCTCGGGCAAAATGTTGCAGTTCTGTGCAGTCATTAAATGCACTTCAGTGATACATGCAGTTCGTTTGTAAAAACCCCAGTTTGCAGTTTCTATATTCATTGCATTTGACCAGGGCTCATGTCTTCAAGCACAGCCCTACTTCTGAGACATTCTTGCATTCATAACCATCCATTTTATTGGTCTGTTAAAGCCTGAAAATTAGTAAACACATTATCATTTTAAGTGGGAGTCTTTTTTTTTTAAGATTTTATTTATTCATTCATGAGACACAGAGAGAGTGGCAAAGACACAGGCAGAGGGAGAAGCAGGCTCCATGCAGGGAGCCCGACGTGGGACTCGATCCTGGGTCTCCAGGATCACGCCCTGGGCTGCAAGCGCCACTAAACCGCTGAGCCACCTGGGCTGCCCATAAGTGGGAGTCTTTATCAACGCCTCTACCTGTGTCCCTTTATGTGTTTCTTAGTGTCTGCAAAACATGAATCGGAATTTTGTATGTCATAAAGAATACCGAATATTTTGCCCAGAACAAAAAAAAGACATAATCGAATTTTTAAAAATTGTTTAAAATATCACTAAGCTCATGTTATTTTTCTTTTCACTAATAGCTAACCTTTTTGAACACTTCTTTTGATTCAGGAACTGTGCTAAGTACTTTACGTGCATTATTTCATTGGATCCTTAATCAACACTGTGGGATAGGTGCCATTATCTCCAGTTTCCAAGGCACCTTAGACTTCACCTGAGCAAAAAGCAATAGTGGGATACATTCTGAAGCAGCTTAAAGGCATCCGTAGAAAGCATCTGTATTATAAATCCTCACTTGTAGATGTTTATGATATAACATTAAAAAGGCACTGGAGGAGGGGAAAAGCCCTCGCTAGAGCGCTAAAACACAACACAAAGGCCTCTCTCTAACACAACACTTTTCTGCCAAATGTAAAAGCAAATGGTTGTATTGGGTGGTTCTGGCTGCACATTTGTAGAGCAATTGTGCGTAGCCAATTACCCACTTGTGCAGGGTAAGAACAGTTTGGGTTTTGCAAATGAAGAGCCTGATTCCGTAGACCTCTTTGAGTCGTTCTTGAACATAAGATTCGCAGCCGACTTGGAAAATGTGTAAATTAAGCTATTGGCTTGTTTTATGTTACGATGATATTTTGAATTTTTGAAGATTAACTTGAAGGTAGTGGAATCTACATATCTTAAAGGTTAAATATTTATGGTTCTTGTTTCCATGCAAATATTTGAAGACATTTTGAATAGTTGCTTTCATTAATCAGCATTACTGATTAGGTATACGTCTTTCCAGATAAGCTAGCCCAGTTCTTTTACGTAAAAGTGGTTGAAAGCTATGAAGAATGGGTGACACTTTCATCTGTTCATTCTATCAACAAATATTTCTTGAACATCTATTATGCACCTTGCAATCTGCAAAATCCACCACCATTCTTACTTCCTAGCACCTGCAGTATGATCATAAGTACTGAAGAGGAGGGGCATGTATTACATTTTTAATAATAACTAGCAAAAATATAGAGTTTATGCATAGGAGTAAAAGTATGCTGTAGTGTTCATTTCTTTTCCCTTGACATATTTGATAAATGACTGTGTGGGTAATTTTAGTAAAATATTGCTTAACTAAATCATCCTGTTTTATACCTCAAATACATACAACTTTTACTGAAAAATAAAATGGATCATAATGACCAATGTGAAAAATTACTTAATCTAAATCAATCATTTTATTAGAGATACAAAATTATAGTCATTTAAACAAAACTTAGGAGAGTTGATAGGTGAATTCCTTCTCTCCCCGCCCCCTCAAGAACTGGGCAATGGGTGGAACTGGCTCTGTGTTGTCCCACTGTCTGGGTTTGAGTTCTGTTTCAGCTGTTTGCTGTGTTAGGTAAGTTCTTTTGAAGAAATACAATGTGCTGAAATAGCGTGGCTATTTCTCCCGCTTAAACCCTCATCAAAAATAGACCAATTTGGAATTGCCTGGCATATAGCACCTTGATTGTACATTGTTACTATTATTGTCTACATACTTCTGAATACTTAAAATCTCAGGAAATAAAAGCCAATGTGAAAGATTAGCTTATAGTCTCCATTTAAATTCTACTGAATTATAAACCTCTTGAGGGCTGACATGAGTATAGATGAAAAATCTGAGTTAGTCATCTTTGCATCCTCATAGTACCTAGCAGTGTGTTTCTTGGCCAAGGGGCTTTGCAATAAATGCCTATGGAGTTGCTGAATACAGTTAGAGTGAATGTTAAGAGTTCTCCTTTCTAGTTGAGGCTGAATTGCTTTATATGTCTCCAAAACAAGTGTAAACTCTCACCAGGTATTGGAACCAGCACATTGTGCTGCTATGTTTCTTCTGAAATGCTGAAAGTCCAAAGGAAAGACCACAAAATTCCTCCATATAATAGAAGATTTGAAGTATGACATTAAATTAGGAACAACCTCACAGGTTGTCAGATGCTTTGGTAATATACTGGTTTGTAAGAAATGGAGGCTTGCATTTGGGCTATTCTTTTAAATCAGCTAATGCTTTTAGAATACTTGAGAACAATTATTAGATCACTGAGAGTCCCAACATGTTATCTCAGTTTGTGTAGCTCTTTGCATAATACAGTCTTAGCTATTGAAGTTTTCACTCATAACATATTCCTGCCTGTATCATAAGCCACATGAAAGAAGCACGAGCTGTCTCTATCTTTTAAAGTTATGAGCTTTGAAAGAAAGATTTAAAAATATTTAATAACCGTGATTCTATCAAGTTTATTCAGAAATAGAGATACAGACTGGATAAAAAAACACCATAAGAATTAGAAATTATATGAAATGGCATGAATGTAATTAGAGGTTGGCACTTAACTGAATAGCAACCCTCCCCAAAGTTTTTTTAAGTTTTTGGTTTCCCTGGAGAGAGAGAGAGAGAGAAACCGTAGGCATATAAAACCATAATAAAATACCTGAAACAGTGAAGTCCCATTTGTAATGCCACAGTTACACATTAATCAAGAAAAGGGTAAATATTGAGCAAATCCAAAATGACCAGCCCATTGTGCTAAGTAAACTAGGAGTCATTAAAAAGTACATTCATACCCACCTACATGGGTTATATATATGTATTATATACATTTGACTATTGGATACATTTCTAATTTTATTTCAATGTCCATTCTCCTAATGTAACCCTTGTATAAAATCAGAGAATTAGAGTTTCTGATAATCCACAAAATCAAAAAGTAACACAGAGATAGTCAAAAGTTGACATTTATACACAAGAATTAAACTTTGAGCCTTGGTGACACCAAAACTGCAAACGACAAATGACAAAAGAAAAAATTAACAAATGGGACTACGTCAAACTTAAAAGCTTCTGCCCAGCAAAACAACCAACAAAATAAAAAGATAACCTACAGAATGGGAAAAAATTTCTGCAAACCATATATCAGATATGGGGTTAATATCCAAAATACCTAAAGAATTCGGTCAACTCCATAACAAAAAAAGCAATCCAATTCGAAAATAGACAGAAGAACTAAACAGACAGTTTTCTAAAGAGGACATCGAAATGGCCACCAGGTAGATGAAATGATGCTTAGCATCACTAATATCAAGGAAATGCAAGTCAAAACCGCAATATGACCTCTGTGTCAATGTACCACTGAGTTAGCTAACATCTGTTAGAATGGCTATCATCAGGAAGAGACAATAGATGCTGTTGAGTTTGTGGTGAGGAGAGAACCCATGTAGATTGTTAGTGGGGCCGTAAATTGGTCCAAATGCTGTGGAAACAACATGGAGTTTCCTCAAAAAAAATAAAAACAGGCCTACCATATGATCCAACAATTATACTTCTGGGCATATACCCAAAGGAAATGAAAACAGGATATCGAAAAGTTATGTGCACTGCCATGTTTGCCACAGCATTATTCACAAAAGCCAATATACAGAAACCACCCAAATGCCCATTGGTGGGGGAATGGGTAAACGTGGTACATATACACAGGGGAATGTTAGTTACAAGAAAGGAAGGATAGCATCCCTTTTGTGACAACATGGGTGCACCTTGGGAACATTAAAGCAAGATAAGTAAAAGAAAGGGTAATATGATATGATAAGATAACACTTATGTGTGGAATCTAAAAAAGCTAAACCTATGAAAAGAAGCTAGCAAAATGATGGTTACCGGGGGATGGGGGCAGGGAAAGCAGTGACAGTGTTTAGGGGTACAAACACATGACAAGTAGCAGATAAGCCATAGAGATCTAACACACAGTACAATGAACAAAGACATTAAAAATGTGCTCTAATTACGCAAGATGGTAAATATTGCCACATTACAATATATAAATGGATCCAATTAGCACGTGGCATACTTTAAACTTACGCAATGTTACAAATCAAATTTGTTCAATAAAATTAAAAATAAGTAAAATTTGAGTCATGAAAGCTGTCAGCTTTATGCCATAGATCACCAGCATAAATCAATGAACAGATAGGATCCTTTACCTTAGAGTTTGGTGAAAAGTAAATTAGAAATAGCAGAGCTGCTTTCTGCTTGGTTATCTGGTTCCAGACTTAGAGTGTCTGATTAATACAGACAGTGGAGCAGGTAAAAGGAAATCTCCTTTTGGAAGCACCTCTCAAATTAATATTAGCTCACCTTACGCAGATTTCAGATTTTTTAAGTTGTCACAGAACATTTCCCACAAATAGGGTTCCCCTGACTGGGATTCAGTTCCCTGGTTCCAATCAATTAAAGGCATAGCATTTTCCTAATCCCTGTTTCTAGATCAAATGTTCCCTCTCTGTGCATCTGTTTCAAATGTTCATAAAGTTTTCATTTCCAAAAGGTTCAAAATGACAGAACAAAATTCTCTCCTTTAAGAGCATGAAAATGACTTCTGTTTCTGTCTGCAGGTAGTGGAGGACATGCTGGAGGACGAGGAAGAAGAAGATGACAAAGATGACAAGGTAATTATCTTTCCCAGCACTTGGGTACCAGGGGATGGGGAAATGTAGACATGACACTGTTTTCACAGACAGTTAAAAAAGGAGTTGAAGTGTTCAAGTCCAGAAAATTGGACAGTGCTGTTTATCATCCTAACAATGCCACTGCATGTTGCAAAGAAGGAGAGAGGGCTATAAATCCTCTTCGCTTTTGTCCAGAGCTGGGTCAAATATTTTTCCGCCAGGAACAAAAAAAAAAAATAATTCAGCTTGTCTGGAACTTGATAGCTCTCGTGAAGATAACGGCAGTGACAACTGTTTTTGAAGGGCAAAAATTTGTCCTATCTTGAGTATTACAAATCGGGCTACACTTCAGAGGAAGAAAGAAGGGAAAAAATAGCAGCCTGCTTAAGTCGAACATGGATATTGTCATCTGTAATTTTCGAGGAATTGCTCAGCAAAAGAACACATGTGCATGGAGGGCTCCGGAGGGTATTTAAATAATCCCAGTGCTCACGGCCCTTGCCTAGGCTTGACTTGGAATGGCTCTGTGGCTCCTTGGTCAGGAAAGCCTGTTGAGAGGTTATTTTCTGATTGCTGGTTGGCATGAGAATGGTGATCACAGTAAAAAAAAAAAAAAATTGTTTCTGGGATTGCTTGGATTGGTTGTCCCCTGGGGAGAAGGGACAACTGGAGAGATGAATCAGAAATGACCTTTCACCACTGTAACCGTGTCTGGGGTCAGAAGAAAGGCTTTTGATGGCAAGGAGGATAGCAATGCTGGTTTATCAAAATCCTTGGGCATCTCTAGATCAAAAATCTAAAAAGTCCTAGAGTGAGATTGGGAGGGAAGAGAGAATATCATTCATTATTTCCAAATTGTTTGGCACCTAAAACCAGATTTTGACCTTCACTGGAATGATTGCTATTATAGTAAAGCAGTGAATTTTTTTTTAATTAAAGAGAACAACACCGTATCTTAATTTATGCCCTTGACCTTTGATTCTAGTAAAGATGTACAGTTATATCCTGGTATAAGAATTTGCATGCTGGAAGCAAGCATTAGGAATGTAAAAAAAAAAAAAAAAAAACCCGTACACAGTGATTAGTCAAACTCCCAAATGATTTTCTCTTGACTAATATTCAGTGCTAGAAAGAAAATGAAAACATGGACACACACACACACACACACACACACACACACACACACACTCTTTATCCCTTCTCATGCTCTTCCAAACATTTTGAAATTGGTAGAGCTCTTAGGTGAAATTTTTCTTCTGCACATCATTCAGTCATTAGCGACATCACCAAAGAGACACTAACAAAATCTCCTTTCTACACAAACACGTATGTGCTTGTTTTTAATGTTAAATAACATGAACATACACTTCTGGCAATAAATGATATGATTTATTGTTAAGGTCAGTTGTAGAGCTGTAGAGAGCTTGTATTTTAACTCAACATGCCAGCTCTGAATCATCATTTCTCTGCTGATAAACACGGAGCTGCCATCCATTTATGGCCATTTTCCCTTGCTTGTTGCTGCTTTATTATTAAAGCCACCATAAAGATTCATTCCAGCAGCAGGCGTTCCCTCTGAAACGTTAATAAATGGAAACCCTTAGTGAAGTCTAGTACTTCAGTGTCCCTGCTTGAAGTCAACCTGTATTTTTTCTTTTTTTTTTTTTTTAGCCAGTTTGTTGATACTCCAAGCCACTCTTCTCCCCTCGATGGTCATTTTTTTAATAGAGAGGATGTTAGGAGTGGGAAACAAATAACACACCTGGTTAGCCAGCTCACCAAAAGCTAGATGTCAAGTGGAACACGCCAGGTGGAAACAGCACCAAGCCGCTGGAGTGGCATCTATCGTAATCTAGGGTTTAGGTGGCTGAAACTGACACCCTGGTTCTAACACATTTTGAGATCTAGTTACCAAAGTTGATTGAAAGTGAGTGCTTAAATTACTGTGTGAATTCAACTGTATTCTTGTGCGCAGGATGCTGACAAACAGTGTATTTTCCATATGAAAAGATTGTGAGCTGATTTTCATAAATCCAACCCTTTATTCAGGTGATATGTAAGGAGGCTTTTCTTCTCTACACATAATGCAATTGATAGCCTAAAAATCATATCTGAACAAAAAGAAAATCTCAAGTCTAATAATTTACAAAATACTTTTAGGGGCTTGCATAATGGGAGAATCCTAGAGTGGATGCGTTAAAATATGAAGTTTTTACTATAAGCAATGGAAATAGGAAGGGATCCTTCGAGTTTCCATTTACCGGCTTCCGTCTCTTGACTGGCTGTCAGAGTGATAAAGGTTGTAAGTCTGGGCTATCAGTGTGTCTGAGTGAGAGAAGGGTAATTTCCTACTTTAAAAAATTCATTGGTTCCTCTGTTTAAAGTTTGTGTATAGAGTCATGCGTAATGGAATTTCAGGAGAAAACAAATGTGTTTTTTGCCATATGAGCAGGTACTGACCTCTAGCTCTCATTATTTCTCTGTTTTCTCATCTGGTATAATAGTGGGGTCAGGTCAGTGAGTCCTCTTATAGGATAAAAGTAAAAAAGATTAATAAATGTGCCAAAGCCTCACTTTAATTGAACCTGAAGCATATGTTGCAAGTATGTAAAATATGTCCCAGATGTTTCACCAGGGCTGGTTTCTTGGCTTTCCCTGATTACCACAAGGCAGCTATTAGTCCTCTAACCTTTGGACTTGGGGGTAAATGGGGTATTACGTGGCACAGAATGAGAGCACCTGTTTTCCATTCAGCAAAGACCCCTGGCAGGCTTTGCCTAAGCCCATCCATATGTTTTCATTTAGCAGATTGTTGGGCGATTATGAAAAGTGTCTTTCTTTAGAGCCAGCATTGATATTAGTCACTCACAATGAAAGGGCAAGTCATTGGCTACTTGACAAGGTCCGTGTGGGCATAAACCGAAGTCGTTTATTTCATTTTGGCTCGAAGTGTTTTCCCTCAACATAATTATATGGATGGCAAAGACACGGGTACAAAAAGGTGAAGCAGACAAAGATTATAATTACTTCACGTAAGAGTTTTGTGAGAGTTTTCCTTTAGTGCTAACTTCAGCACCTGGGAAGACTTTGGTTAAAGTTGGTAAAAGCTAAGTCATGATTCACCTGAATCCCCAGATCTTGAAGCCTTTCCACACCATGGCCTTTTGAGTATGTTTTTTTCTTTTTTCCTTGTGTTCTCCCTTTTTATTAAAACAGCTGATCGTTATTCAGGTGAGGGGTTGTGATCGTCAAACTTCGCCTTCGTTCTAGAATCCGTTGTCCACATTTGCTTGAATCTAAAATTAGGTGGTTTCTCTCTCTTAATCCAATTCCAGGGTTTTCACAGAGGCAGGGAATATGAGTTTTAAATGGTGGGTCTTAATTATGAATCATTGACTTGTTAATATTCTCACTTATCTGCCTAATGTAGTAGGTGAAGCTATGCTGGGGATGAAATTTCTCCCGAATTGCATGTTAGGAAGACATCACACTGTGTTCTCGATTCCCTTTGTTGTAGAGCATTCTCTCCGCTATCAACCACAAAGTCACAGTTTGATCTGATTTTTGACCTGACATCAAATCCTGCTTTTGTGGTTAATAGAATGTCTTAGTAAATAAGGCTTAGTGAAATTACCTGGGTGGAGTTATCAATAAACCATATAATAGTGTTTTTGACCATGTTATTTATGATAATACAGTTGTCAATCTGCATAATCTAGACATCTAATTAATGAAGATCAGCTTTCGTTTTGTAGCTTAAAAAGTTTAGGCATGCTTCCCATGGTGTCCTACCCTTGTAATGGGATCCAGATGCAATTTCAGGAAGCGGAAGATAGAATGCAGGTTTTCCTCAGGATAAGCATGGATTCAAATTCATGGCACACTACTAATGTTTATTGATAAAAGATATTAAAATGTTCAGGCATTTATACTTACATTGCTTTGCCCTTTTCTTCAGCCATTATGTCAAGGTTACTGTGTTTCAAGATAACTAGATGCAATGGGTGAAACATGTCTGAGTTACTTCAAAATACACAGGTTGTTTGCTTTAATTCTCAAAATCTGTGTTATCTGGTTTGATTCTCTAGCCTTAAAATGTATATAATATACCCAAGCTGCATAATTCTCTGCGTCACAAATTAAGGATGGTGGGGGAGTGGGGGAGGAAGGAGATAACTCTGATTTGTGATAGGAGAGAAAATTTTAATTTGACAAAATGGCATTTTCTAGTTATATTCAATGAAATAACTACATGGTGGGGAAGCAGATCAGTGCTTTGGAGAAAGGCAGGGAGAGAAGAGTCAAGAAAAAAAATGCTTGCAAAGAAATCTTAACTCACATTTAACTGAAATGTCATTGTATTAGTTTACTAGTTTCCTACCACTACACAACAAATGACTACAGACTCAGAGGCTTAAAACAAGCCACATGTATTAGCTCTGGATTCAGTAGGTCAGAAGTGTAGGCATGGCTCAACTGGGTTCTCTGCTCAGAGTCTAATACTCAAGGTATCAGTCCAGCTGAGTTCTCATATGAGGCTCTGCAGAAGAATCCAGTTGCAAGCTCATTCGGGTTGTTAGTAGAATTCAGTTCCTTGTATTTGGAGGACTGAAGCCCTTGCTTCCTTGTTGGCTTTTCACTCCTAGTGGTCACTTTCCATGGTCCCTTCCATCTTTATATCCACCCAGGGAGAATCTCCCTTCTGGAAAATCTAACTTTTCAACTCTCTTTCTTCAGGAAGAGCCCAATCCCTTTTAAAGGTTTGCCTGATTGGATCAGGCCTACCAAAGAACATCTTTTCTTCAAGTCCACTGGGCCATGTAATATAACCTAAATTTGGGATGAGCACTTCATTGTATTCCTAATTCCTTTTTTTTTTTAAAGATTTTATTCAACCACTGAGCCACCCAGGTGCCCCATGTATTCCTAATTCCCTTCACATACAAGGGGAGGGGATTATACAGGACATAGGCACCAGGAAGTGGGAGTCTTGGCAGTCATCTTAGAATTTTGCCCACCACAATCATCTAGACCCACTAGTTTAAATTCATTTTAAAATGAGGAAATTATACTTCAGCCAAACATAGGTGTGCTGCCAAAGGTGATATAGACAATAAGTGGCAGATCCATGGCTGACCCTCAGGTTCTCCAAGTTTGGCATCTTTACTGCTCCTTAAAACTAAGTTTTCCAGGAGAATAAAAATCAAAGAACAGGTGCAAATGACCTTAGACGTGATTTTCAGGTATTCTAGTGGCATAATCAGGGAGTACACCATCTATCCAAGCTAGGAGCTCTTTAGTTCTAAGTTCCAGTTCTTTACACTTTTTTTCTGTGTTTTCACCCTTTCTCACTACTCCTGCTAAGCAGTTGGTATAGTGGGCAAAATAATAACCCCCCAAAGATGTTCTCGTCCTAATCCCTGGAACCTGTGTCACAAAGAGGTCCTGAGGTGGCACATTAGGGAAAGGTTGTTAATGAGCTGACCTTACAATGGGAGGATTATGCTTGATTATCTGAGTGGGCCCAAAATAATAATAAGTGTCCTTAAAAGTCTAAGAGGCTGGGGCATCTGGGTGGCTCAGTGGTCGAGTGTCTGCCTTGGGCTCAGGTCATGATTCTCGGGGTCCTGGGATCGAGTGCCACATCAGGCTCACTTCAGGGAGCCTGCTTCTCCCTCTCCCTATGTCTCTGCTTCCCTCTATGTCTCTCATGAATAAATAAATAAAATCTGAAAAAAAAAAGTCAAAGAGGCCATCATCGTGGCCACTCCTTGCACAGCTATGGCCCAAACCAGCGCTCGGAACCTGCCTGGCAAGAAGGGAGAACTGCTGACACATCTGAAGGACCCGAAGGTAGAGTCCTCCAGCTGCAAGTCACCAGCATGATGGACAGTGCAGGGTCCAAGGTCTCCAAGATCTGAGCTGTCTGCAAGCCCATCACTCTGTTCTCACCATCATTTACCAGATTCAGAAAGAGAACATCAGGGAGTTCTGCAGTCCAAGAAAGGATGCACCCTGTACTGTAGGCTCAACAAGCACAAAGAGAAGCTGCAGAAGAAGGAGCCGGTGTACAGCACCCATTGTGGGGGAGGATAGAGTCAAGGCCAGAGCACTGGCATTAATAAGCCAAACTGATGGGGAGCAGGGTGGGATTAGAGGACTGAGCTGCTATACAGGCTTTGAAGATGGAAGAAGTTGGCCACCAACCCAGAAATGGGGGCAGCCTTTAGAAGCCAGAGAGGGCAAGGAGATGGATTCTCCCCTAGAGTCTCCAGAAAGAAATACAGTCCTTCCCACATCTTGATTTTAGCCCAGTGAGACTCATTTCTGACTTCTGGACTACAGAACTGTAAGATAATACATTTGTGTTGTTTAAGCCACTGGGTTTATCCGTTATGGCAGCAGTGGAACTAATACAGGTGTGTTCCCACTGTATTTTCCACACTTCTAAAATAATATTACATGTTAAAGCACTAGATCTGTGCTCCTAATTTTTCCTTATAACTTAATCCTACTTTTCTATGTAAATATGGCTACACAGTTCTTCATTCAATATGGAAATGAGGAACAGTATAACAAAGCCAATGTTTTTATCCAGATTGCCTTAGTTTTTATTCAGAAAAGCTTGTCCAAAAATGAGAGTGGTTTTGCACCCCATGTCTATGCACTTGGTTATTTCCTGTTTAGGAGCCTGTATTATTCATTGGTGAGTGCAGGATCAAGTCATCATTAACTTGATGTTGTATCCACAGAAGAATTTCACTTCTGGAATAATCCTCAATATTCATTCTATTCCTCAAAACATTTCACTTTATAAAAAAAAAAAAATTTCACTTTATAAAGCATGAGGGCAAAGAGTATTAGCCCCACTCAGGTCACAAACCCTTTCAAAATCTGAAGAAAGCTTTAGATTTTTTTCCCTAGATAAAAAAGCAAACAAACATAAACACGTACACAAAAAAAAACTTTTTCATGTCTCTTTCTTTTATTGCAATGGAAATTGAATTATTTTACAGAAACTATAAAATATTTTTTATAAAGTCGTATCTCTGTGGCTTTTACTACCTTCCTCTTCACATTAATGCCTAGTTTCCTCAAATACCTGAGATAAATGCAAATTTTCCAAGTAAAAATAAAGTTTAGTTCAGCTCAAAAGTAAGCTTCTACAAGAAGGCTGATGTTCGGCTTTGATATTGAAATTATGGAGTGGTTTTTGACACAGCAAGAGGCTTGTTATTTTTGACATCTGTTTGACTATGACTTTTCAGTTGCATGGCAATACGTGCTTAAAACACTGACTTGGCAAGAGAAAACAGTAGCAAACAGAATGGGAACTGCCATGGCTTTATTAGATGAGGGTTAAGCACAGAGGAATTCCTCGAGCTCTCCAAAGTCCTTGTTGAATTCCTATTCTCTTGTGCTGAGAAGCTAATCTTTTAACATATTTGCATCATTAATGCCTCATCATTTAAAAAAAAAAAGATTAGATGTTCACAATTCTGTGAGGTTATTGGAGACAGAATTAGCCTTTAAAGAGTTATCTAACGATTCCAAATGTCTGTGGATTTCTACCTATAAACAAATTGGAAAGCTTTGTCACTCCTTGTTCCAGTTTTCAGAAGCACTTCTTCAGCCTTGGAATGTGTAGGTAAATGCCCCAAGATGCCCTCCCAGCGTGGCAGTGGAGCAAAAAAGAATTGAAATAGGAAGATTTACTTGGATCATTTAGTAAGAATAACCATCAAGTAAAGCAAACTATGAATGGACTATTTCCTGTTGGTTTATTCCAATCATTGGATTTTCTTTGCCTCAAAAAAGCAGAACTTGTATTTGAAAGTCAATCATGTTTCAAGACAGATCCTCTGGAAAGCTAGTTAACGTCTATATTGCAGCAATGAACTTACCCTTATACTCCCATTTCTTGACAAAACCTCTTGAAATAGTGTGTCGGGCCTGGCTCTCAAGGGGGTTGACAGCATTCGTAGAAATAGACACAATTTTTTTCGGGAACCCTGGCAGGATCGTTGACACTGGCTGACACCACTGCATGTTGAGATGAGGAGAATGTTTCTTCACCAAAGCAGCAGAACCAGATGTGTTGCCAAGCATCACAGATGCTCTATCTGAGCCCAGAGTGCCAAGATTTTTATTCTGCCTGAAAATTCGTTTGGCAAAGAAATTCTTCACCATGTTAAAGACATTGACTCTGCAGATTCTAAAAGAAGTTCACAAAGTAGGAATTCTTCTTTGATGGTAAGAACTTGCGGACAGGAGTTGGCTATGCAAATTGAGGTACTGATTTGTATTGTTACACGCAAAGGGGAGATCTTTAAAAAAATGTCAGAAGCTCTGTAGTGTTGACATCATTTGATGAGAATACAACCTGAAGAAATGTGTAGCTTCACCAAAATATTTCCAGTGACGTGGGTTATTTTGCTTGGTGGTATGATGAACACAAAAAATACTTTAGTGCAAGTCTTTTTTTCCTTAGGGCAAATCTAAAGCAGGTAAAGTCCCATCTTTATATATTTAAAAAAAAAAAAAATCTGGGACACCTGGGTGACTCAGCAGTTGAGTGTCTGCCTTCAGCTCAGGGTGTGATCCTGGAGACCTGGGATCGAGTCCCACATTGGGCTCCCTGCATGGTGCCTGCTTCTCTCTCTGCCTGTGTCTCTGCCTCTCTCTGTGTGTGTTTCTCGTGAATAAATAAATAATTTCTTTTAAAAAAATCCGTAATGTCTAATAGATTTTCATAGTAGGTAGCCTGAGCTATTCTCTTTAATTTTATTGGTTACATGCTTCCATTAGCCAGAATTCTGCACTTTCTGTGTTCCATCACACTCCAGAATTAATAGAAAATCAATAGATATAAAAACCTCATGGTACTATTTTTTCCTCTGAAATTTTCCAACTTAAGCTTGACTCAAACAAAGCTGTATGGCTGCAGTCATGTTAGCAGGGTGTGTTTTCTCAGATTCTTATCAAAAGCAAACTATTCCAGAAGTCTTAACTTGTTAGTGACAATATGACCTGTTTGTCCTCAATAGCAGAGGTTGTTCACAATATTCATCGCTGCCTACTGATCTCAGGCTTGGCCATGTAACTAACAAGCTGACCCATGTCACTTCCCAGCTAAAGGCTCAAGAGCTTTCGTCGCTCTTGCATCTCTCGTTTCCTTCTGAAGCATAGCTGGAACTGTCCACATAGGAGATCCTTCTTTAGCTTGAGTTCTAGAACAAAGATGATGTGGAGCCAACCCGTATTACATCGAGTATGAACAAAAAAATAAACCTAACCCTGTTTTTATAAGCCTTTATGAACTTGAGGTCTTTGTTGCTGTAACATAATTTAGTCTAGGCTTATGGGTACAGCATTCATCCCGTGTTATTCTGTGTGAATCAATGTGTTAATATTATAATTTGAAGTAAAACATGAATTTTTCAATAAAACTAATCAGGATCTCAGAAAGGAAAATTTAAAATACTTTTTTCTTCCTAAATTCACAGATTCAATTGTAATCCTTGAGGCCCAATCTCAGATACAGGTTGAACCTTTTTGCTGTTATGTCTCTCTACTTGAAAAATGACTTCTTTTTCCCATAAGCTGATAGCAAGGACAAGACACTGGGTAGACAAAGATAAATATGGCAGGATATGGGCGTTTCAGAAGTCACTGTCTGATGGCACCCTTGATTATGTAAACTAATAATTAGAATATGTTGAGAAAAAATGTTATAATAAAGTTATAAAGGGATCCCTGGGTGGCGCAGCGGTTTGGCGCCTGTCTTTGGCCCAGGGCGCGACCCTGGAGACCCGGGATCGAATCCCACATCGGGCTCCCGGTGCATGGAGCCTGCTTCTCCCTCTGCCTGTGTCTCTGCCTCTCTCTCTCTCTCTCTCTCTGTGACTATCATAAATAAATAAAAATTAAAAAATAAAAAAAATAAAAATAAAATAAAGTTATAAAGAGTTTCAGGAAAACAGGAAGGTGACTGTCTTCATAGAATTGGCAACAAATTTTGCACAGAGGAGGTGGCATTTCATTGAAATGTTGATGAATGAAGGATGAATGAAAATGTACAAGAAAATGTGGTATGTAAAGTCAGGGAGAATGTGGTGCAGTAGGTGTATAAGTGGAGGAAAATGACACTGGGAAATGTAAAATTAAGATTGTGAAGGCTTTAGCCACCATCTAAGGAATTTGAATTATCTTCAAGCAATGAGGAATCAGAGGCAGTTCTAAAATAGGGAATTGTCATGATGATATTTGTGCTTTTAGAAGAAAACTCTGGCAATGGGCAGGTGATGGAATAAGGAGGAAATAAGACTTAAAGTAGAGAAATATGCTAGGAGGTGCCAGGGGGCCCCAGCAAGAAATGATGGCAGCCTGTACTAAAATAGCAATCATAATAATAAGAAACAAACAAATTTGAAGATATTTTTAATAATAAATGTAATAAGATTATTGAAACAATTTATGTTGTATAGAATAAAGGAAATTATGATACCTGACAGAGGTATCCTTACATTTGTGTAGCACTTCATATGTCTCAAAGTACCTCCCCTTCCTTACCTTAATTTAATGTCCACAATAATTCTGCGTATTGGCTTATCACATATCGTTCCCATGCTTCAGTATCAGGAATATTAACTTGGCTAGTGGGGAAGTAGTTAGGGTTAGCAACCAGGTAATGTGACTAAAATAGAAAAGTAATTGAGCCTAAAAGCCAGTCAGCTTATCTAAGAAGAAGCTAAGTCTAGGAATTAGGGGACTTGCCTGATGATGGAGAAACTGAGATCAGAAGTCAAACCCTCTAATTAACTTTCCTTCCTGGTCATGTCGCAGCAAAGTTCATTGACCCACCTAGAGATGACACTTAACGTCATTTGAGATGCAATTTTGCATAGCATTGCGTGTTCTAGTCGGTATGGACTGAGAGTGTCTTCTGTGCCTGCCCAGCCCTCTTTTCCCTGGGTATTAGGTCTCAAGAGAGAGTGTTTGGAAAAATGATGGCAACAGGTCCAGATTCAGTACCTTTTCCCCAATCAGTGTGCTTTCACTAAGTAAGCACAGATCCAAAGTGGAAGCAAGAAGTATCCATGTAAAAGGAGTCAAAATATTTTTGATGCCTCAAAAGTTGGTTCAGAGGGAAAGGCATATAGTAATATATGCATATAGCATATATTTATTTTGGCTTTGATCTAAGAGTCTTAAGGAAAATAAGAGGCAGGAGGATGATGGGTCAGTGGAGAAACCCCTTCTATTGTTACCATTTTTAAAAGGAAAAGACCAGAACCTCTGAGACATAAAGTAAAATTATGTAATTCATTCACAGTCACAAAAGAAGCAAAACAACTAAACTCCAAACTTTAGTCAGCCTCCAAAGCCCATCATTTGGGGTATAACAGTCTCCCTGTGCACCTCCTCCCCCCAAGAAAACCCCATTTTGTGACCTAAGCACTAAGTTACCATTCTTTATTATTCCATTTACTCGGGTTTATCTGGGCAGTTCTCACTCAGATCTCTCTTGTGGGTAGGGCGAGATGTCCGGGGCTTTGGTCTTCTAAGGGTGAACCTAACTGGACATTCAAAATGGCTCAGTCAGATGACTGGAAGTTGTTGCTTTAATGTGGCATCTCAGTTCTAAGAGGGAGAAGCAATCCTAAAGTGTTTTAAGAGACCAAGCAGAAGCTGCAAGGCTTCTTATGATATAGACTCAGAAGTCCCAGAATGTCCCTTCTGTCCTGTTCTATTGGTCAAGCAAGTCACTAAGGCCAGCCCAGATTCAAGGAGAGGATGAATTCAGTTCTCCCTCTTAGTCAGGAGTGTCAAGGTCCTATTGCATAGGGATAAGAGATATAATGTGGCCATCTTTGGAAAGTAAAATCAGCCACCCTTTCTAAAGAGATAAAGCTTGTAAAAGATGTCCTTTTGCATTAAGGAATGTGAACCCTGTTGCCTAAGAGGAGACTTCATCTAAAGTTTGTCAGCACATAATACTCAATTAGGTTATCCCAAAAATTGAACAAGTATAATGCCTCCAAATTGCCAGGTAGATCTAAATCTTAACACCCATATAATTTTATTTCCCTTCTTTTTTTTTTTTTTATTTACCAGTTGAGAAACAACAAAGGACTGATTGAAGTATCATTCTCTACTTCACTAAAATCTCCAAGTGTTACCTAAACCTCTTTTCTGCTTTGTCCATTGATCAGGATTCAGTCCAGAAATTTCACCATCTGGCTGTGAACTCGCCATTGAAGCTAGTTAGTGGGTAGGGAAGAGTTGTAAAAAAAAAAATCCTTTTAAAATTCCTATTCAAATTGTAATGGACATCCATTGTCCTCCACCAATGAAGGAGGACAAGACACCAGTGTCCTGTGTCCTGGAAGTCAGGCTTTATTTGCTCTCACTGGCTGCCAATAATCAAAAGTCAAGTGAGGAAAAGAGATTGAAGAATACTTCCTTCTTAAAACATAGGGGGGGTTCTCCTTTTCAGAAAATATATTTTGAAATTGCCCACAGTTCAGATCTGGTATTTTACTAATTTGTTCAAGGTCATTTCTCAGAGGATTTAAGAGATCACTAATATCTCTAAAAAATTTTGTTGTACAAACACTAAGTAGCTCAGTCAACACTCCTTTCCAGGATGACTGGAGCTAATGCTTTTCTGCTGGGGTGAGGTAGCATTATGTGGATATTAAAATCGATATGCAGCACATTATACGTACATATGCTATTTCTTGGTTCCGGTATCTTGACGGTGAATTCTGATCAGCAATGATTTGGGAATGGGGACAGCATCTGTATTCTCTGTGATTCCACACTAGAATATTTTGGATACATACAAGGCAATATAATAAACGAATATACAGCTGTTGCAGTCTGATAATGTAAGATTTTATTGATTATCTAACAGAGTAACTACCCTGGATATTAGACTTGCTTGTCACAACCCTCAGTGCCTGGGGTAGTTGAACAAGTTCTTTTTTTCCACTGAGCTGACCTCAAAGTCACATAGTTTCTGAATCAAGGTCCTCAGATTTCATACTTTGGCAATTTCTTTCCTTTCTAATGGGTTATATTAGAGAAAATGTGTCACCTTTTGCACCATGTAATACCAAATCAGATCAGAATTCATGCACAATTATGTCAGTGGAAATCTAATAGTACAGGCTAGCTTATCTCTAGATAACACATGGAAAAATAAACTTCCACAACTGACAGATTTACTTGATTTTTTTTCAGATAAGTTATTTGTAAGTAATCGAGCTAAAGAATGTAACTGGATTATTTTTCATACTATAAAAAAAAAAGACTCTCAACAGTAAAACGGTTGCTAAGTATTCCAGCTCTGTCACTCTGCCTCCCCAACCCGTTTTTCTTTGAAAAAGTTCCTGGATAATGAATGCCAAGAAAGAACAAAAAAAAAAAACTTTTTTTTTTTTTTGCATTAGCTATACTTATTAAGAGAACTAACAACGTTAGGAAAACAAAATTTACATAAAACACTTATGTAAAAATAACGCTCGTCGATAGTTAATGGCATTTAAGTAACACAGGTTAGGTGGTAGTCTACTTGGGAATGATGTTAGGCTGCCTAAAAAGCATTCATCTGTGTTTCTCTTTTATAATCAGAAGTCAAAGCCCATCACTAATCTGAAGTCATCTTGAAACCAATTAAAATAATTTAAGATAAGTTGTACTGCAAATGTGCTTTTTAAGTGTTTTAGACTTAAGATGTCTTAGGGATGTTGTAACCCCTTTTTAATGTTACTATTTATATATAACTACCATGTGTATAGTATTACACCTTTAATGCACTGTATTAGCTGTCACTTGAAATTAAGTGCAAGCGTGTTCTTTTTTGGCCTTCAGTTAAATGCTTAAATAATGGTACCAGTAGTAAAAGGGTGGGTAGCTTTCCCAGTGGAAACTGACTTCTGCATCTGGTTGGGTTGTGTTCGGGTTTCTACACGAAAGATACTGTAATATCAGGATCTCTTAGTGTTTACACACCTGGTATCCAGAACTTTACCTGATGTCTTTTCTCAGGAAATTGATGGAATCAAAGCTTATGGTAGGCATGTTTGATAGATAGACCTTGTCTGTAGAGATCTGGTGATAATTCCATCAAAATGTGTCCCTCGTTGATCATATATCTATGCATTTTTATATCTTTGTGGTTTTCTTCACCAACTCTGTGCTTGCTTCAGTGCCTTCCTTAGAAGGTCAGGTTCTGAGGATTTAGTAATTCACCTTGAAAATGTACTATAAGTTGAATGTATCAAGCATGAGTTTTCTCCACTCAGCATGAATTTTGTAGCGTTAAAAAAAAGGCAGACCCATAGCTAAAATATTTTCTTGATATCTGTTTTTTCATTTATATGAAGTAAATAGATGCTTACTGTTTTCAGGTGTGTTTTTTTCTTTGTTTCCATCAGTCATGTTTGTTTTTATTATACAGACTTTTCTCCATGGTGATAAAATTGTGCATTTTCCAAACATACAAAACAATTAGTTTTATTTTTTTTAAGATTTTGTTTATTCATGAGAGACAGAGAGAGAGAAGAGAGAGAGAGAAAGAGAGGCAGAGACATAGGCAGAGGGAGAAGCAGGCTCCACACAGGGAGCCCGATGTTGGACTCGGTCCTGAGACTCCAGGATCACGCCCTGAGCCGAAGGCAGATGCTCAACCACTGAGCCATCCAGGGATCCCCCAAAACAATTAGTTTTAATGCAAGAGACTAACCAGATGGGAGCTACTAGAAAGGGTTATAGCTTCTACTATAACAATTGAAATGAAAATTAAAATTCCTCGTATTTATTTCTAAATATTTCCCTTCCCACAGTGTAAATCCTAACAATAGGACTTCCTGTGTGAATCTTTCCCATAACAACAAGTAAAAGTAATATGCTAGAAAGAGATCAGTTTTACTTTTACAAGGGCTGACCAGCCTTGTCACCTGTAAGTATGTTTGCATCTATTTACATATTCGTGGCACAGAAGTGAAGGGAGAAATAGTCTGATTAAGAAAAGAGGAAACAAGATATGGTACTTTTCTCATATTTAGTATGAATGATTTATTCAATTCATTCATTCACATAGTCATGCAAGTATGCATGTAATAGATATTTGTGTACCTATGACAAATGTCTGTTCTTGTGTCCTATGCGGACACATTTTAAGAAAATGGTGATATTTCTTTTCCTTCATTCACCATCAGTCTCAGACATTCTCTACATCTGTTGTGTCCATTTATTCCCCTCTCTTGTTCATTCTTAATTCTTTCCTTTGCATCTCCATTTATAACACTGAACTAAACTTTTTCCCTGAAGACATTAATAACTTCACTGGGTCTCCCACCTTTTCAGTGCATTTACCTCAATGCTATCTTAACCACCATTTAATATCCTCTTCCTTCTCTCCGTGCGCTTGGGTTTTTTCACTCTAACACTTGACTTTTCATCTTTTGTCGCCAGTGTTTGGGTATCTCCCAATTTTGTTCTTTCTTAAAGAACTAATCTATGTCCACAATTTTAACTAGCCTTTCAGTGAGCGTAACTCCAAAATCTATATTTTCACTCATTCATCCATGCAATAAGTATTAGGTGCTTGTAATGCTCAAAGCACCATGCTATGTGCTCTGAAGGATACAAAGAGAAATGAGACCTAGTTCCTGTGCTCCAGGAGCTAAACGTTTCTGGTGATGCCTCTTGTCCCAACTGTGTTGTGTCTTTCCACCCTTTTGGACACTGAAAGTTGTCTCAGCGCAAGCCCAAACTCTGTATATTTCAATCTGAACTTGTATTCTTCCTCTCAAAATAACTTCCTTTTGTAGCTAATGGATTTCTACAAGTAGCACAGTATTTTACTCAGGAAGGTGCAAAAACCCAAACCATTTTTTGGTGGTTCTCTCTAATGTGTAATAAAAATTCCATAGGTTTGACAGTTATACTCTTCCTTACTTTGTACTTTCCTCCTAGATTCTTGATATGCTCCACCTTGCTATCCACGTGAAATGCCCTTTCTGTTTATTTAAGACCCATTCATCCTTTAAAATGCAGCTGGAATCCATTCCCCTCCCCGCCTCGTGCCAATTAACTCTTCAGCCAATAGTGAACTATACTTCAAGACATCATAACGTATTTCTTCTCCTCGGTTGATAGTCACCTATTTTTCCCCTCCCAATTCTTTTGGAGGGGAATTACATACCTTGTGCTGGGCACCTCAAATGCATCGTCTCATTTCTTGTTCATGACAACACTATCAAATAGGTTCTATCATCTACTATGCCAGGCTAAATGACTTGTCCAAAGTCACAGGTAAGGACTGAAACTAGAACTCACTTCTATCTAAACTCCAAAGCCCATGATGTAAACCGTTATACCACATCCTTATGACATTTACATATTAATGATCAACCCATGACCTTACTTAATTTTAATATGACTTGTCTCCACCATAACATTACAAATTCTAGTGATGAAAATTGAGAAGTATGACATGTATTATGCACAATGGTATACAAATAGTAAGTATTTGGTCAGATACTCAGTGAAGAGAAAGCTATATGTGTATGAATGGAAAACAGCAGTTCAGGTATCAGAGTCCCATAACCAGTCCAACTAGCCATGTTGTATACTGGATAGTACTTAGCAAAAGAAAAGTGATTGTCATCTCATCTTCGCTTTACCAGTATCTTTCTGATGCCTTGTCTAACAGTGACACCTTCCACATGGAAACAGAATTGGGTTTACCTTGCCAACATGATAGAAAAAGGAACTTTCTGCTCCCTATGTATAGAATTCATTCCTATCCCCATTCACCGGTCCCTGAGACCCAGTCATTGGCTGTGGTACCATAGATGATGCAGAGTTGAGTGCAGTTGCTGCCATGACAGCAGCATCACAGAGCCCCAGTGAGTTCCTATTGGTTGCTCTCCTTTCCACTCCTAAAACCACCACTTGATATCAAGTCCCCCGCACCTCAGATGAAGCACCTTCCAGCCACTCTCAGCTGTCACACATTCTTATGAATGCCTCCAAAATTCCCTTTAGATTTCCTGGGGGAGGATAGCATCATGTTTAAGAGTATTGGTTCTAAAAAAAAGTATTGGTTCTGGAACCAGGCCTTTGTGTGATGTTAGGCAAAATACTTCACCTCTATCCCCTGTTTCCTCATCTGTAAAACGAGGTGTTGATAGTTCTTGCCTTTTATGGAGTAAATGAATAATATGAATAAATATGTATAAAACTTAGAATGATGGTCTGTATCATAGAACAAATTTCATAAATATTATTAGAATGGTATTATCGTTACTGTTAGCAGCAACAGCAGCATCTCTCAGTCATGGGCGCCCAGGAAGATTGTCATGTTATGAAATGGAGCAGAGTGTCTGAGTAGGGTTATATCTTAGAGGGGAAGAAACCGCTTCTGTTCTAACATGTTGAGTTTGAAGTGTTACCAGGCCATCAAATTAGGTATTCCAGTAGATACAAGAAATATAAATCTGGAATTCAAAGAAGAGGTTATGGCCAGAGAGTTAAATTTGAGCAGTACTAATTAGAGATAAAACTGATTACTGAAGCAGAGGCTGTTGAAAGTGCGGGGAAGAGGGCCAAGGACACTTCTGTGGAGAATGCCTCTATTTAAGGGGCAAGACAGGATGAAGAACAGAGCATATGGCTGAGAAGGAATCATAAGAGTGGTAGGAGGGGAATCAGAAGGGTTGCTGTTATGGGAACCAAGAGTTTTGAGAAACGTATCACTAGAATAAATATGGCAAATGCTCTTGGAAGATTAGAACTGAGGGAAAAAAGTCATGAACATTGATGATTCGATCAGTCATGACCCTGGTCCTTGTCGTTCCCCTACAGTGGTGACAGCAGAAAGCATAGGGTACATCGGAGGCAGCTTGCAAGGACTGCCCTTCAGAAGGGTCTGCCTCTGGAAGGAAGGGGAGGAAGGGTGTTGGCATGATTTGGGGGTTTGTTTTTGTCATGGGGAGCTCATACTATTTTAGAAGGAACAAGTGGGGGAAGGTGGGTTTACAGAGCTGAAAGAGTGCTCGAAGGTCTTGAAAGAGTTAGGGTGAGTGAAAGAAAGAGCACAAGAGAAGGGATGGAATTCCACGGTGAGATGCAGAGTGGAAGAGTGGGTGTTGAGGAAGCACATGTGGCTTCTTTCTTTCAGCAGAGTGGAAGAAATGGTCACTTGTTATGAGGTGAGAGTTACGGCGGGAGGCTCTGGAGAAAAGGGGAAGTTGGGGAAGAGTACTTGAAAGAAATGTGATAGCCAGTCAAGGCCAGAGTGACTAGATGGTCAAGTAATGGTTGAAAGCTCAACTGGGGCTAAGTGACCTAACATGAATGTGTAATGACCAGAGCACAACAGTTCACAGCTCAGCAACTGTGATTTGTACACAAACAGGATACCACAGAAAGGACACAGGACAAGGTGCGAAGAAAAGTGACAAGTGAAGCTAGAATTGAGTTGATGGACTGGGAGAAAGGTGAGATGTTAGAGGGAGGAGGCCTCTTAATCAGCAGGATAGGAAAGGCTTGCCCACCAAATGAAGATGTAAGTGACAGAACTAGACTGTTGCATTACTGTAGACACTCTACATTCCCTCCCTTCGTCTCTTTTTCTTTCTTTCTTTCTTTCTTTCTTTCTTTCTTTCTTTCTTTCTTTCTATTTTGTTTATAATAGAAAACTCTTCCAAGATAATACAAGAGGACATATTTTTAATGTAAATGTACTGGGACACTTCTGGAGGCATCAATCAAATTGTTTGGTAAGGAGAGTGGAATTTTATTCTCCACCTTCTGTAACTTTTCACCTTTGGCTTTAGACGAAGTCAGCTTGAAAAGAAGAAGAAGGGGGGAAAAAGATGTCAAAAAGAGTTGTAAATTATAGAATGACATCTACCATGCAGTTCTTCTGTCACTCTCACTAATATTGCTTAGCATTCCGAGTTTTAAAAATAACGCAGTTATTGAGATTTAAAACTCTGTGGATGCAGAATACATTTTTGAAAATAAGACTTTTTACTATGCATAGCCAATTATAGTCCACTGAGAAAATGATGTATTTTTCCAATACATTTTTATTATGTACTTAACTGACGGACCTTCCCAGCTTCTTCATAGACATTCCACTCCATCAGCCACTGTACATAATATACTTCTTAGGAATCTACTTAAATTTGTATTTACCTGTGAGGCTAGATTGGCTCCAGAGGACACAGTCCTTTTTTCCTTGAGTAAATTATACATATTTTAGAAAACTATCTAAAAACATATTTACCTCATATGGAATTCTGGTCTCAAGGGTAATTAAGACCAGTTTTTAAAAAGCATAGCCAATGCACTTTAACTCTCTCAGGTAAATAAGATATATTTTATAATCATCTAAGAACGATTTCTCTCCTCCTTTCCTTCTCTTTCCCTTCTCCTGTAACTATCACCATGCCTCTTTTATACACATATTTAGTAATTATTTCAATGTTTCCTAAGATACTGCTTTTCTCTCAGGGGCCAGCACACCAATTATGCTTTCCTTCCATTGCATGCACTGGCAACTCTACACGGAAGGGGCATAGCCTACCCTACATGTAATTTCTAGAAGAGAAGTTACTTTTAAGATCCAGATTCTTCGTGTACAGTTTCTTTGGTTTTCAAAAGATCTTAAAGAAGGAGTTCCAATAGTGGGGCATTTACCCATAGAGCAAAAGTAGAATTTAGAATTTCTTTTGCTGAGAGATGCCTAATTGAATAAACACTGTATCTTGAGCTTGTATTAAAAATGGAAGGAATATCTGGAAGGAAATATGCAATAACATCCTGGTGGTTATTTGCAAAACCACTGTATACCACAATCATTATTAAAACCAAAGAAATAAATGAGATTTCCTAGAAAAAAAATGCTTTCTCATTTAGCTATTCTGAACTTCTGGAACATCCTTTACACACTGATGTCTTTGCACAGATTGAATAATGAAACTGCACAATGCATTCTTCCTTTGTCCTCCAAGAATATTGCAATAGATCCCCCAGGAAGAAAGCAGTAGGAAATCCATGTGACAGTAATTGTTAGGTGGTTTGTGCTGACCACGTGAGAGTAAAACTAAAAACTTGGGGGAAAGGTATTTCCTAGAAACTGGAAGATGAATGTAGCAAATAGAATAATGCCTGGTTTGTTTCTCCTCCTCTTTGCCTCTGAGGAATAATCCTTTACGTTTCATGAGACTGGCTTCTGAAGTTGTTGTGGATAAATGTTCCCGCTGTATGCACTCTTCCACTGGGAGGTCAAGATTCCTACTGGTCCCTTCCTGGTCGGCGTAATTGGGGCCTGCAGGTTCATCCAGCCTGTCCAAGCTCATACAAGCCTCTGAACCAGATCTTCTAGGTTTAGGGCTCATAAAACTCTCCCTATTAAAATATTTGCTGTGACTGTTAAGCTTCAAGGCTTGGATGAGGGCTGTCTGTTGGGCTGGTGGCCTAAATCCTAATCAGCTTTCCTGTCGGATTAGTCTTAGAACTCAGGTGACCATGAGTCCCCGTTGGCCTAGTGGAGTCCCAGTGTACACCTGTTACCCTGCTGTGATTATTGGTATTGCCAGTTTGGCTTTCAGAAATGTCTTGGTTTGGATGATAAAGGATATGATCTATTTACATGAGTTTTTTAGATGTGTTTGTGTTTGTACTTTTTATGTTCATGAGGGGTTACTTTTTTTCTTCTACTCAGGTAAATTTGAGGAGATGAAAAAAAAAGACCCTAGCTTTCATCCAAAAACTCCAGGAGCCATATTAAAATACAGATTCCTCAGTTCCACCTCAAGGAATTCCTGCTCAGTAAGGATAGGGTGTTCACAGGATGTTTTTTTTAAGATTTTATTTATTTATTCATAGAGATAGAGAGAGAGGCAGAGACACAGGCAGAGGGAGAAGCAGGCCCCAGGAAAGGAGCCTGACACGGGACTCGATCCCTGGTCTCCAGATTCACACCCTGGGCTGAAGGTGGCACTAAACCTCTGAGCCACCTGGGCTGCCCAGGATTTTTTTTTTTTTTTTTAAACATAGGTGATTCTTAGGCATTCTGGAGTTCGAGAACGTTAGTGTCAAGCACGAGCAAACTCAGCCTGGCCATTTGACCCCCTACACTCTGAACTTGGGTGCACACAAGGGGGTGTAACTACTCTGAGGCTCTCTGGTGAGCGTAAGATCAACTGGCCAGCTGCAGCCCAGCTGGATGACGCTGACAGGCTGGAACAGCCACTCTCTCCCGAGCTAGTGTGGAAGGCTTGTCCCCACTACCTTGTCATGCCTGGAACTCAGGTGATGGTTGGGGAGGAAACTTTCATCAGGAGACCCCTTTCCTGAGTCTCTGGCCCAGCGCACAGGCAACAGCTTCAGCTAGGTGAGCTAATACACATCCCTGAGGAAGTTATTTTGAATATTTTGCAAGGTGAGTGGTGAGTATGGATTGAATCATGGTTTGTTTCTGGAAGGTGGTTCCTAGAACAAAAGAGAAATCATGAAGTGAGCAGCCCCCCGCCTCCGTTCCTTCACCAGGCATTGTGCTGTGCGCAGTCAAGGACACATGCCATTCAGCAGTGGCTCTGCTTTGCTGACACTCTCAAAGTCATTCTTTCCTTCCGCAGCTGTCAGGGCTCTGCACACGTTATGCATTCCTTCTGGGCACTTGATGCTCACATTCCACCAGGCAGGACAAGCAGGCAAACAAAAGGAAGCAGGGACTCTTGGCCTCCCCAAGATCAGGGCTGGGGGCCTCACACTTACTAACCAACTGCCACTTACATTCTCCGGGTCACTTTTATTAGTCTCTCAAGGGCACTTGCATTCGAGGAGTCTCAAAAATTATTTTCGTCACTCTCATCTTTGCCCCCTCCCTCCACCCCACCTTGCACCTTCTCCCATACACTATCTTGCATGCCTGGGCTCCGTAGAAGGAAATTAAACTGTGATTTGGTATGCTAAATTACCTGAACTAAAAACTATAATTTGCAATATTATTAAGTCATCACTGTCATGGATTTCAATTTCTTTCTGTTTAAACCTCTAACTCACAGCATCGCTCTTTTCGATTATTACTGAAAAGGAGAAAAGGAGAGAGAAAAGCCCTTCGTTGCACTACTGACTGATCATATCTGTCAGGAAAGTTAAAATAGCATGCTTCCAAGTGGTTACCTCAGCCCAGCCAGTTTTTAGTTAAAAACTCCACCTTGCTTTCACGGTATGCTTGTTCATGCATAAGGGCCCATGGGGAAGATGTGGGGCTCCTTGGGTGCTCCTGACAGTTTGGGTCAGTTGCAGGAATTGGAGACTCCCATATTTCTACATCCCAAGAAACCCTGGCCAGGTTTCAGTCCTGGATGATGAGGACCTTTTCTTTCTGTACTGCTATCTCTAGTCCTTGTGGAAATGCCTGGATATTGCCTGTTAGTGGCAACATCAGGGGTTTTTGTGGCAGCCCGAAGCCTGATCCTCTTCTTCCACTATATTTTCTATGTTGCTGTTTTAAAATAGGCATTAATATTTTCTGTAAAAATGGACCAATCAGGATAGCCTAAGTTTTGCTGCAGCAAGGAATGCAAATCTCGGTAGCTTAAAACCACAGTGCTTTATTTCTTGTTTATAATCATTATCCACTATGGCCCACGAGGAGCTTTGCTGCACAGCTCTGCTGTCATCCTCACCTTGGGGCCTAGGCTGACAGAACAACTGCTATGTGGAATATTGCCAGTTACCAGTTCTCTGAAGAAGAAAGATGGCAAAGCACGCATTGACTCTCAAAGTTTCCTCCTGGAAGCAACACAGACCACTTGTGTTGGCCTTTCATTGGCCAAAGCAAATCACTTCGAGTAGCTGGAAAAGTGCAGGTCCAAAAGAGAGAGCCAGAATACTTGTGCATGGCCTTAATGATTGCTACAAGCATCTAGTAGGTTCATGAGCCTAAAATAACAAAGAAAGAGAATGACCATAGAGAAGTTTGTCTACCACAACATACATAAGTTGAGCCATAAAGAACTTGCTGCTTCCCCTTGCACCTCAATAACATTACAAAAGCAAGGTGCAGACCTTGGTAACTACTGGGAAATAGATCAATACCTCAGCAATGATCTGGGGAACAAGGTGACTGGAATAGGTGGTCCTCTCTTTCTACTCTTCTGCTCTTCTCTCATTCAGCAAGTCTCCACAGAAGGATCTAGATTTTACCAGGTGACGGTGCCATTAGAGTAACGGTTTATTCAGGCCCTGGAGTCAGACTTCCTCAGTCTGGATCCCAGCCCCATCATTTACCAGCTGAACTTGCCTGGCTAGTTCAGTTGGTAGAGCATGCAAACCTTGATCTTGAGATTGTGAGTTTGAGCCCCACATTGGGTGTAGAGATTACTTAAAAAGGAAAGATTATAAAAATACATTAAAAAAAAAAAGACCTTGGATAAACTGTTTAACCTCTCCATGATGGCCTCAGTTTCTTCACTGGCATAATGGATATAATAATAGTGTTTACTTCATAGCATGGATGAAATACATTTATAGCTCTTGGCCCAGGGTTCCATAAATATTATCCTGAACAGGAGATCACTTACAATTTTTATGTTTATCTTAATACAATACTTAAAGATTCTGAAATTTGATGAAACTAACTCTTTTTCCACTGCTTTGATAAAATATTTTCCATATTCCTCATTCTTTAAAAGCAGGTTTCAAGGTACAGGGCTGCATGTATCTGAAGAGCTAGGAGGTGCCAACAAATAAGACACCCCTGTGGGTATCTTTTGATGAGTGAGCCACAGTAAATACTTCTGTCTACTCAAAGAATTTTTTCCTTTAGTCACCTTGGTGATAATTTGTACTAGCAAAAAAAAATTATAGAGGCTGGTGAGGATACTGAAGAAGGATACCTTCTTTCAAGGTTGATCTAAGTATTTAAATATGATGCGCATAACCTAATAAGACACAGATGTTCAGAATCAAAACATAACCCTAGGTCATGACATAAGTCAAGGACAAGAACGCTGTGAGGCCACAATTATAGCAGAAGCATGAAGGATAAACTTCATGTACTTCTTGACCTCGTGGAGTCAGCTCATCTTGAAGCCTTCAGATCATGTTGACTGCTACTGAATAGGCTGGCCAGTCTGCTAATGGTTAGTCTACTGTGAACAGTCAAGGTAACAGCATCCCATCTTAAATTTACTTTGCTGATATCAGGGCTCAAGAAGTGGATGTGCAAGGGGATGTTAACTATATTTTCCGTGGTATTACAAGGCTATTAATAGAGGGAATAAAAGTCACAGAATAACAGCTTGCCCCACATAAATTTTATTTCCCATCAAAGATTTGAATCAACAATGCAGAACTAAATTTCTTAGGGCACGGGGCTAAGGAGGTCAGACAGTCATGGGTTTTGTCCTGTAGCCACAAAGGATATTCCTACGCCTTCTAACCATGTCAGAATGTCCCCTGGCAAAAATAGGAAACCAAATTAAAAAGTTGGCAGGGAGCCATATAAATTCAAAACCACTCTGAGGAATCTTGTCAAAAGACTTCTGTCTTGACAATGTTTCAGTAGTTTCAAACCCACCAAACCCTGCTCTTCAATAAGCACTAAGCCCTAACTATACAAGCAATTATGTCATGGGTTTAGCTGGTCTGGAAAATGCTTTCTTCTGCAAGATAAACAAGGAAACTGGGTTTAACAGTTCATATACCTTTAGGAGAACCAGAAAATAGAATAAATTCCACATCAGCTATATGAATCTAATCACCTGGGTTAAAATTATCTCGTTTTTCAATAGTATCAGATCTGCTTTATAACTTCAAAAGCTTGATTTATTATGAAATAATCCAATTCACTGAATATCAAAGACTACTAAACAATCAATCAGAAGACTTGGGTTCTGGATCTGTCTCTAATGCTATCTTGAGCAAGTGGATTTACCTCTCTTGGCCTAATATATAAAACGGATTATTTGAATTAGAGCAGAGGTTAGCAAATAACAGTCCATGGGCCAAATCTAGCCTACTGCCTGTTTTTGTAAATAAAGTTTTATTGGAACACAGCTAAATCAATTCATTTATTTAGTATCTATGACTATTTTCATGCTACAGCAGCAGAGTTAAGTAGTTAACAGCAGAGACCATATGGCCTGTAAAGCTGAAAATATTTACTATACAGCCCTTTACAGAAAAATTTACTAGCTCCTAGGTTGGAAGCTATCTATATCCTCTCTTTCCTCGTCTGCAAAGTAGAAATAAAAATAGTACCTCATAAGATTATAAGACTCAAATGATAGTTTTTAATACAGTTTCTTTTTAGTAAATGTTCATTAACATAATTGTATCATTGCTAATTAAGTGGTGGGTATAATCACTATCAGAGTTCTAGCAGTTTCCCATTACAGAAGAAATAGTTGCTGCTGCAGTGCTTTGCTGAGACAGATACTTCAAGGAAATGAAAGAATGGCAGTTGACACATGTGACACTTGGACAGCTGGAGTAACAAAACCCAACATAGTCAAAAGATAGGCCATAGACAAGCTTATATTTCTATCCTGAAGAGTACTAGAAACACAAATTATGTAAATGTCTACTTGGTACTTAAGCCAACCTTGGAAGGCTATGATTAAGAGGGAGGAGTTGAAGGTATTCAAGGTCAAGGGAAGTGGAATGCCCAAGAGGCATGGGGAGCAGCAAGTAGAAAAATTTGGTTGGAACAAAATACTCTGATACAAGAATTTTGAGTGACAGAGCTAGGAAAGTTGGTTGGGGCCAGGTTGTAGAGTTTTGAGCACTAGAGCAAGGAATGTGGAAAGTTCTTTTTAGGTGTATTGAGATCCACTGAAGGTCTCTGAACCTGATATTTCTAGAATAATGTATCTTTATGGTATAGAATGCATCAGAGGACAAAGAAATAGGAAATTAACTTCATCTTATAACAATAAATTTCAGTTTTGTCTGCATTGTTGTTATAATTATAAGAACGTTTTATGTTTGTTTCTGTTCTCATATTCCTTTTCTGAAACTTCACTTAAGCCCACTTTACGTAGTGTGTTTAAAATGGAGTTGTAGCTTAATGCACAAATGTAAAAATGAATTCATATTTTTTCTTTAAAAATGCTACTTAAAAAGCATTATCTTGCAAGTACTTCAAAAAAACATGTATAATGTTTTCAATTTATTCAACAATACATACTAAGGGCCTACTGTTTAAAAGATAGGGGGAGGGATCCCTGGGTGGCGCAGCGGTTTGGTGCCTGCCTTTGGCCCAGGGCGTGATCCTGGAGACCCAGGATCGAATCCCACGTCGGGCTCCCGGTGCATGGAGCCTGCTTCTCCTCCCTCTGCCTGTGTCTCTGCCTCTCTCTCTCTCTCTGTGACTATCATAAATAAAATAAAATTCTTTAAAAAAAATAAATAAATAAAAAAATAAAAGATAGGGGGAAATGAGTAAAACACAGGTTCTGTCTTCAATCTAGGAGGGAAATAAGTGACATAAAGAAAATAATACAATGCCATAAGAAATTTGAGTATTCAGAAGGAGCAAGGGAGCAGGAAGGGTTCTAAAAGTGTTGTAGACAGTATTGTGTACCCAATATCCATTTCCCCTCTTTCCCCTAATAGATTATTGATTTTTTTATATATCACAACAAAGAATATGGCTGAATATTCATTTTCTAAGGTTTCATTGCAGCTAGGAATGGCTTTCTATAATACCGTTCTGGCCAAAGATCTGGAAGAGAACTTTTCTGGAGATTTCTAGGAAGACTTTCTACTGTCTTGATAAAAGAGGACAGATATTGCTGGCTCCATTCTTCCTCTTTACATCTAGTCTTGAATGTGGATGCAATGCTAGGGCTAGGACAGCCATCCTACCACCATGAGACAATAAGAGGATGATGGAATGAAAAGATAGAAAGTTCTTGGGGCCTCAGTGATATCATTGAACATCTGGAACAACATTTGTGACTGCTGACTGACATCTACAGTTCCTGTTATAGGAGGAAAATTAGTTCTATGACCTTAAACTACTGTTCGTTGAATGTTCTGTTGCAGACAACTGAACCCTAGGAAATTCATTGAGGAAAGTTGATTATGTGTTTATTCACTTCTACAAATATTTATTTATTTAACCAACTTTTATATTTCTTCAACAAGTATTTTTAAGCACCTTCTATGTGTCAAGGCACTGTGATAGAGACTGCGATTACAAATATAGTGAATCTACCCTTAATTCTCCCATGGAAGAGTACCTGGTCATAAAAAATAAAATAAATAAAATAAAATAAAATAAAATAAAATAAAATAAAATAAAATAAATAAAATAAGAATACCTGGTCATTCTATTGAAGATACTCAGAGAACAATAGAAGGCCTCTTTGCTCTACATCTCTGTCTTTCGTATCTCTTGAACCACTGTCTTTACCTTGCAAAAGAAACAAAAAGGTACAAAGTGAAAATGAGGTCAGAGGAATATATTTATGTGTATATTACACATGACTTGTCCCCATTCCCTCAGAAGAAATGGAAAGAAATGACTACTCTGTAAGAAGAGGTCAAAAAGCCATGACAACTCCTTTATTCTCCATCATATCTTGGCCGAAAGAGCACTCTCTGAGCTCTAGCATGGCTATGGGTTCTTCATCTAGAACATTGTAACAGACCCATTTGGGAAAAGCTCGGTCACATGTGGGTGTACTGCTCCCAGAAAGAAAGATTTTCATTAAGTGAGTCCTCAAATCCAAGTCCCTAAACTCCTTCTTGAGCCTTGCCTTGCTCGGGCATGTGCAAAAAGAAATGAGACGTGGCTGGAGAACATTTTTATTCTACAAAGGTGGGAGTAAATCACAGGAATGCTCTGGAGTCTTCCTTCTTGTCTCGTTTTTCACCATCTTAAAAGCAAAGGTTATCTGATGGGAAATGCTTTGGGTTCAGTCTCTCCTTTTGAAACCGTATTTAGGGAAATGAGCTGAACATAGTATCAAATGGTATCAAATCTCTGAATATAATCCAATCAAGAATCAGCTTTTGGTAAGAAAACCCAACTGCTTCAGAAAGGATCATGTGGCTAAGATGCTGTAGGGATAAGGCCAGTCACAGACCAGTGTGCGATTTACCAAAACTCTGCTAGGATTAACTCAACTCATTGTTCTTGCCAACAAACCTGTGTCTCCTCTCGCCTTCCTCATTTCTGCTAATGCCACTATAAATGCCCCGTCACCGAGCTCAAGCACCTGAGTCCCACCAACAACATCTGTTCCTTCCTTCTCCCTGCTGTCTCTCGACTCCACTCCTCCTGGCTCACTTCACTGCCACTGCCTTAAATCAGGCCATCATTACCTCTTGCTGGAACTAGCAAGAGTGGCCTACCAACTAGACTCCTCAACCCCAGTCTCTTGAATCCAACCCACATCAGCTTCCAGTGGTCTCTCGTGTGTACGTTCCATGGAGCAGGGACCTTGTTTGTTTTTCTTGCTCACCACTTCATTCCTTGGACAGAATACAGTGCTTAGCATATAGTTAACTCTCAGCAAATATTGGTTGGATGAATGCATCATACAGAAAAACCCTGATCTGATTTTTTTCAATATTTTATTTATTTGACCCAGGGAGAGAACAAGCAGAGGGAGCAGCAGGCAGAGGGTGAGGCAGAGTTGGGCTCCTTGCTGGGCTCTGGGGCTTGATACCAGGAATCTGGGATCATGACCTACGGTAAAAGCAGATGCTTAACCCACTTAGCCACCCAAGCGCCCCACCCTGATCTGATTTTGATCCCCTGCTGAAACCTTAATGTCTCCTCATTTCCCATGATATCAGGTTGGGCCCCCCAGAGGGTGGCGTTCAGGAGCTCCAGAACTACTTGGGCCGCAGTCAGACAACCTTGTATTTATTCCTCTACATTCTATCATCTACTCTCTGTTGAATCCAAACCAGGTGACGTGACTTTTCCAAGATAGGATCTTTTTGCCTCCTTTTAATTTCTGAGTCTTTCCTCCCTCTCCCTGGAATACCTGAAAAGCCCTGTGGGCCATCCCTGCCAATCCAAGTCCTAAATCCCACCTCTCCCTTGAGAACTTTCCCGTGAAGGCTTTTCTAAAAATAATAATAAACATGTCAGTTTTTTGGAGAGCTTACTATGTGCTAGCTCACATTTCCTTCTCACAAAAACCCTATGAGGCAGATGTATTTATCCCCAGTTTAAAGATAGCGACACTGAAACTCAGAGCCATTTTAAGGATTTGCCTGAGTTTGCACAGCACAGGCAAGGTAGGATTTGAATCCAGTGTTAAAGCCTCTGCCTTCACCCCGCCTGCAATCGTTCCATTATCCACCGTAATTGTTCCTTGTGCATTTTGGAAGTACAGGAGCTACAAACTGGCAGCCAAAGAGTTGAAGCCAGTTATGGACAGGATCTTAAAACCATCTTCAAAAATTAGGAGATCAGAAAAGTTTGATTTTGAGCTTCTCTTGAAAAAATAAGAAATTCTGGTAACACTGGGTATGGGTTCCCACATGGCCATGATCCTGGGGAGCTGGGTCATACATGCCCCTCCACATGGGACTTGTACTCTCCCCCAGTCTGGCCAAGGCAGGCATTTGAGTTTGTGTCCCTGACAGCACCTTGCTGGCACCTGTCATACAGCATTTTTCAAACGCTCCTTTATCTCATTCCACTTTTCCGAGGCTGCAAGCTTTCCCCTCTATTCCTGTCTTCTTTACTCTGTGTTTTCTTTTCCTAGCATGAATTTAGTGCTTGGCATGTTGGGGACCCCCAATTGTCTTTTTGTTAAATTGAATATGCATAAGTTTGCGGGTTTGCTAATAAGCCCAACAGTGAATACTTCCCTAAATACAGCCTTTGGGTTAATTTCTGTATACCCGACTCTCACTTAGTCCCATTCGTAGAAAACATAGTAGGAGTTGAAAAACCACTGAATAATCTCTGAAGTTTGTTCATTTGTTTATTACATTGGATTACTTTGAGTTTTTTTTTTTAGATTCTCATTGGATCTTTGCTTCTGATTGTGCTCATTGGTAGATGATGAAATCTTTTTGCTTTCCCTATGAAGTCATCCATGCCTCCACCAGTTAGCCATGTCCTCACCTTACTATGCCTCTTGTGTAGAATTTCTCAGAATCCTAAGCATTTGTTTACTAGCCTGTTGTCTTACTGGCAGGGACTGAGTATTATTCATCTTCGTACCTCTCGTACTCAGCATACTGCCTGGCATGTAATAGGTGTTCAATACGGTTTCATTGACTGAATTATTGCCTGAAGTACATGCACAATGGGTAGATGATCTCAATTGAAGTTTTCTAAGTCTAACATGAAGAGACATTGACACTACCTCCTCGAGTTAATCAATGGTATTGATAATTTAATATAGTATTTTCCTTTATACTTCCTTCCAGTTAAAAATCTTAACACGAAATTCCTAAACACCAAAGGGATATTTTGTTGTGGAGTTCTTGGTAAAATCAAAAGGCTTCAGAAATTGCTCATTCTTTCTTCTTTTGAAGCAGTTTTAACAGGCAGTAATTGGGTTCATCAGTCTGCGCTTCTCTTTACCATGGCCTTCCGGGGCCCGCCCTGAGACCCCATGGAGGGCCTGTGTGTTTGATCTGTCAGCAGCTACGGTTCCAGGCCCAGCTCTGACTTCATTGACCAAAGCAAATGACAGCCATGGTACTCTATTTTCTTAATATCACCAGGCCCAAGAAATTAAAAACCAGTAGAAATATTTGACGCTTACTAATAAAAAAAAAAGACATACTTTCTCTTCACTTTTCTGCTCTGGGCTGTAGTAGAAGTGTTTCAGAGTCATAGTTTTCCACTTCCAGGGGTTTCACTCTAATATTTTATTGCCTTAATGACACTCAAGATTTTGCCTTAAGCTCCGCAGCTTACATGACGTCATTTAAACATTCTGGCAATAAAATAAGGGTTAACATTTATGGAATATTGCTGTGGGCCACGCCTTGGGACCAGCATCCCAACTGGATCATTATATCTGATCCTTATAAGAACCCAAAGGATTAGGTAATCCTATTACCCTGGGTCTTAAATTTGAGGAAACTGACGTTGAGACGGGTAAAGAACTCAGACATAGTCTCACCTGGTAAAACCACAGAGTGGAATTCCACTTCAAGCCATGGAAGCATTTGCCCCTCTGCTCTCCCAGCATTCTTTCCTCACAGGCAGCTTTGCAGAAATTCCCCATCCAGAAAATGCTTCCTCACTAGAGGAAGTTCCTAATTGGGTGGCATGGGCTGCTATTACTCAACTCTTAGTGTAGCAACTGAGAGGAAGCTAGACCCAAGTTCATTTTTAAATAAGGCACAGAGTAGTAGCATTAGCAAAGTCTTCAAACTTGCATTATTTCCTTTGTATCATCTAGGTTTGCTTTTGTATTGGACTCCATCTTGAATTTATAACTATTAATACGAGAAGAGAGTAAAGTGATTTTATTTACCAAAAACAGATGCAAATATTTGAATGTTGGAAACCAGATTGTCTCATAATGTTTTCTTCTGTACTTTGGCTTAAGAAGGAAAGTACAATTAGAAATGCATAACCCAGGGTCCAATTTTTATACTCCTATTCTGAGACTCATTATTTCCTATTTTTAATTTAATAATTTTATTTACAAGGGTGTTATGTGAGAGTGTCTCCAGAAGCCAAGTATTTTCTTTGAAACTTGAAGTTAGGGCAATAGAGTTACAAATAAGACAATAATTATTTTTTAAGACTATAATTAATATATTTATCAGGATTCTCTCACTTTATGCACAGATCAGAGATTAATAGCGAACATCTCTCACTTCAGGGAGGAAGGAGATGGTACCAAGATGGCTGAACAGGTGCCCTCGGCAGCTTCCCCACCACCTTCTTCGAACTTCAGTTCTCCTTGATGGAGATGCTTAGCTTTAATTCAGACCATTGTCCTCTCCTTGTCATCATACAGTTACTTGTATGTTTGCACATCCTGTGTTCTCACCTCCTCCTAGAAGTCTCCTTTGATTAATCCTATGTGATGATGAATCACTGTCCCTAGAGTTAATGGAGTCGATCTTCTCAAGCATTTTTTTTAAGATTTAATTTATTTATTCATTCATGAGAGGCACAGAGAGAGAGAGAGAGAGAGAAACAGAGAGACAAAGAGAGAGAGAGGCAGAGAACACAGGCAGAGGGAGAAGCAGGCTCCATGCAGGGAGCCCAATGTGGGACTTGATCCCGGGACTCCAGGATCACGTCCTGAGCCAAAGGCAGATGCTTAACCGCTGAGCTACCCAGGGATCCCCTTCTCAAGTATTTGAAGGCATTTTCATGCACAGGCTGTTCAGCTCCTCCAAAGGCAAAAAAGCCCAGTATCTATTTTAATGCTGGGTTTGTGACACTGTACACACGATGGATACTCAGGAAATATGGGTTGACTGATAAACAGAGGCAAGGCCTCTCTCAGACTGAAGCCCTATGGACTTTGCATAAAATTTGCCAACATATCAGGGATAACCTCTTCATTTATATTAAAACTATGGAATCCAACAGAATTTCTACCGCATACAGGCACGCCAGATATGCTCCCAAAGGGCAGCTTGTTCACTGGGAAAACCTGACTCAGCAGGTTTAAATTATTCCTTTTGAACCACTTAACTTTTGAATTTCCTCATTCAGTGGCTTAAACTTGACTTTAAAACTGCCTGCACTCAAAACATTTGCATTTAATTGCGGCAGTAGTATGTTTTCCTGTTGCCATCTGAAATATATTCATTATCAGTGTCAGGCTTACATTGAGAGAGTTTGGTTATTTATATCTAAAAAATCAAATTCAACAAAGATAACTGAAGGCATGGAAGTAGATTTTCCTACTTTTTCATTATAAGAATATGCAGCCTGTAGATACACAAATTCAAATCCTTGGCAAATCATATTTTCAATGACTGTTTGTCTAGAGATAAATGGATATGAGTAGAGAGAGTTATTTTAGGAATGATAAGTCAACATGAATTTTATTTTTTGTAATGTATATATACATATATTTTCAATATGTGTGTGATTCAAGAAAATATTGTGTCTGGCAAGTAATTGCTGTAGCATTTTATGCTATGAAGAGATTTGAGCCTTATAAAAATATTTAAAACCGTCTTAAACCTTACTCTAAATTAAAGGATATTAAGGTCCTGTTGTACGCTTATGACTACAGGGTTAAGTTGAAGGTTAGAGGTGCCGGCGGGCTGGCTGTGCACTCCCTGGATTATCCGTTTGATTAAGACCAACAAGCCTTCCGATTAGAATGCCATGTCATTGGGGGCACATGTGGCAAAGTGCAATACCTTTTGTTATTCCAGGATATATTTAAATTCATTTAAGAACAAAGTGTTCTCCTAGATCCAGTTGTTTTTGCAGTGGGTTTAATCAGAACCAGAAGTCCTGGCTGCCTCAGGTGATGTCATGTGAATAAATGTTGATTTCATGAATCCTGTGCCCTGTTGATCAGACCACATTCTTGTCTAACGTGTTGGTAAAACAGTAAGTTTCTTTCTTCAAAGTGGAAAGTTGCTATTTAAGATTGATGTATCTTAAAGATGGATAGTGACCTTTGAAAGGTATTCATAAATCACTTACAACTGACCTGCGAATACAAAGTGAAATGAATAAATGAGACAAATCCTTGCCGATATGAGCCCTAACTTTACCTTAAATACCCACATAATCAAAGAAGAGTTGTTCTCTTGGCCTAAATTACTAGGAAACATCACGCCAGTTCTCCTCGTCCCTGAATATGCAGATATGCTGACATGAAGGTACCTCGGCTGTTGAAAAGATCACATGTGTTGTAACTAGCGAAAGATGACAGGGTGATCAGCAGCCACACCTGGGAGTCATCTGTAGGCTAACAGATCAGAATAATGCAATGCTAGTAAGGATTGGTGGATGCAACTGTATTTATTGAGCTTTGTGTTCTTCCCTGAGGTGGGTGCAGTGGAGACAGGGGCATTTAAAATCACAAAAGACCAATCTCTGCTCGCAAGATGTTTCCCAGATCAGTAGAGAAACTGTCTACTAGTCCACAGATACAATGGACACTAGTAAGAGGGCAGCAAAAACCAATCAAAGGTAAATCTCAAGCCACAGTCATTTTTAAAATTCATCATGGGGAGAGATGAACGGACTGCAGTCATCATGAAAGCTTTTTTGCAGGCGTTGGTCTTTGAGCTAAACCTTGAAAGAATGGGGAGGGATTCTCCAGGTAGAGGGAAGGGTGGAAGGAGGCCTCAGGTCGTTGAGTTCAGGAAGGGGACAGGCGGCGAAGCAAGGGAGCTCACAGAGCAGTCACACTCGAGTCGCTTGCTGGAATTCCCCTTGCTGAGCAAGTTCACTGTGTTTGTATCAGGCCTGGGTGCTTCTAATGGATGTGTTACAGAGGAATTTGTTCATATTTTTTAAGCAGAGGAATGCTGTAAAGGGCAGTATTTTAAGGGAGTTGGAGCATTTAGTCAGGTGGCTACTAGAACAATGCCAAGATAAGGTGTTGGCCAGTCTAGACCGTGCAGTGGAGATTGAGAGTCAGAAGAGAAGATACCCTGCCCGGTTGCTGGAGGCTGAAACATCATAAATGATCTGGAAAATGGAAGTTATCTGGAAAGTTCCTGCTGTTATTCCTGAGTTACATTAGCAGAATAGACTCTTTTAAGCGTAAGGTGCCTGCAGTTTGCTAACGGCGCCGCTAGGTGGTGAACGTGCATTATTCGTGACTTTGGATTAGCCATTGGCTTCCCTTCTGCTGGAAGGGGCTTAGCTAATTTTGAGAATTCAAGTTCTAATTGAATCCAATTAGATTTCTCTTAGTGAAATATAACTTCTCTAACTAGTTATTAGCCAATAGAGGAAACTGAAATATTACTCAGTGGTAGTTATTTCAAACATGTAAGGACCTGTGTACAAAATCAGAGCTATCTGAATAAAACTCCTACAGGATTCCCCATCTTGTTTTAATTTTTCTTATTAGTTGCCCACTCGGGAAACTTCTTCATTTAGTATTCAAATAGCAGCAAGTTATCTTTGGTAATGAAAGACATCAAACTATTTGGGTGTTTAGAGATTTGGAAATCATTCTACATTCTAATATCTGAGCTGACTGCCCTGGGTTATCACCTATTCCTTCTACTTAGGGTTACATGTGCCCTTATCTGGCGGTGCTTCTGCTACACCAGGAAGCTCGGTGAGGATGTAGCTCACTTCTCCTGTGTCCCTCAGGATATCTTGCTGACTATAAGCATCAGGACAAGGGAGGGGGGGAAAGGTGTCCATGTTTTTTGGCCTTACCACCCATCCCAGTGCCCACATGGTGTGCCACACAGTATAGATCCTCAGTGAGTTAATGAACCTTTTTCTGCTAGTGGAGAAAACAATGCAGTGGCCTTTCCCCTTGATCTCAGTAAGTCAAATACCACTGCATAGTGTATTTTTGCCAATGAGGCAATCAGAGCTTACCTCCCATATTTTCCAAGAAGGATTCAGAAGAAGTTCACAGAAAGATTGTCCGATATTCTTTGTTTCTTGGAGTATTTCATTTCAAATACTTTTTTTTCCCAAAGATATTTATTTATTTATTTATTTATTTATTTATTTATTTAAGACAGAGAGAGAGAGAGAGAGAGAGAGGGGCAGAGACACAGGCAGAGGGAGAAGCAGGCTCCATGCAGGGAGCCCGACGCGGGACTCGATCCCAGGTCTCCAGGATCACGCCCTGGGCCAAAAGGCGGCGCTAAACTGCTGAACCACTGGGACTGCCCTCATTTCAAATACTTATGTGGATACACATACTTGTAGTGTGTTTAAGAGTCCTGGCACTTTGGCATTAATCTTTCTAGATTAACAGATTAGCCCAACAAGATTAGGCTTTTGGTATGCTTAATTCTCAGGGTAACCTGTACTTCTATCGCTTATATTTATCTTTGTAAATGCAGGAACACATTCACAATGGGATAGAATCTTTGGATTTGGGACTGTGCTTCCACAGCAGTATATCAAGTAGTAGTAGTAGCTCTTTATTAAGTATTTAGCATATGTCATTTAACATTTGCAATAACCAAGTATTATGTGCCATATTTTATAGCTAAAGTAGCTGAAGCTCAGATGGTATAAATCAGATACACAGGATGCATAGATAGCAGGGCAGAGTCCAGCCCTGGAGCTATTTGGCAGCATAGCCTATATCCTTCACCAGGATGCTGTCTGCTTCCTGTCTCTACTACTATGTTGAATTTTCCTGGTTGAAAACCCATCCAAAGCAGTTAAAAAGAAACATATTTATTCAAACATACTTATGGGGTTAAATACATTGGATACAATATGTGAATAATATTAAAATCTCAGGTCATCAATTTGGTGGAAATTGCCATTAACAAGAAAAATTGTATTGACTAGTAGTTTGAAAATTACTCCTGACCCTCTTCTACTGTAAAATATTCAACTGGTCTGGCCATTTGTGTAGCCACAGGAAATATATGCAATACTCCTGTAAATCAACATGATTATCACTTAATTAAAAACATAATTTAGGCAAATACTTGGTTAAAAATGTAAAAAGCTGACACTCTGAGGCCCCCACAGCAACTAGTCTGGGTCTCCAGATAGTCTTGGAAACACATGGAGGAAGGAAGCACATCTTTGACACAGCCTGGCAAGGAATCGGGCATGTCTATGTCTTCCTGGTGGGAGTGGAAACCGTACAATCTCTTTTGGAAGGCAGTTTGGCAGTAGGTATCAAAATGACAAAAACACAAATCCTGTGCCCAAACAATTCCACTTTTAGAAGTTTTTCCTACGGATACACTTACACATGTGTATAATTATCATATACACAAGGTATTCTTTGCTTTTACTTCTTCGTAATAGCAAAATATTGATAAAAGACCTAAGCATCGTGTATGGAATCACTGAATCATTATATTGTACACCTGGAACTAGTATAACATTATATGTTAATTATAATTCAATTTGAAGAAAAAGAACCTAAACGTTCATTAAAGAAAAACTGATCAAGAGACTCCTGGGTGGCTCAGCGGTTAAGCGACTGCCCTTGGCCCAGGGCGTGATCCTGGAGTCCCAGAATCAAGTCCCACATTGGGGTCCCTGCACAGAGCCTGCTTCTCCCTCTGCTTGTGTCTCTGCCTCTTTCTGTGTCTCTCATGAATAAATAAATAATTTTTTTTTTTTTAAGAAAAACTTGGGCAGCCCTGGTGGCGCAGCAGTTTAGAGCCGCCTGCAGCCCAGGGTGTGATCCTGGAGACCTGGGATCGGGTCCCACGTCGGGCTCCCTGTATGGAGCCTGCTTTTCCCTCTGCCTGTGTCTCTGCCTCTCTCTCTCTTTCTCTGTTTCTCATGAATAAATAAATAAAATCTTTAAAAAAAACTATAAAAACCTGATCAAATAGGTTATATAGTACATCGATATGTTGGACTATTGTGCAGCTGTAAGAATGAGGAAGGTTTTTTAGCACTGATATGAAACAATTATGTGTATATATACATATGTATATATGTATGTAAGTATATATACATATATACTTATATATTTATATATATTATTTATATACTTATATATATTTATATATATATTTGTATATATTTATGTATATACATATATATATTTCCCTTAAGTAGAAAGAAAGGGCATGGCAATGTTATAAGATGGTACTGTTTGTGTCTTAAGAAAAAAGGGAAGTTGAGGTGCCTGGCTGGCTCAGTCAGTAGAGTGGATGACTCTTGATCTCAAAGTTAAAAGTTCAAGCCCCATATTGGGTGTAGATTACTTAGAAATAGAATCTTTAAAAAAAGAGGAAGAAATAATGCATACACCTATTCATGACTATATTTTCTTGACTATGGATATAATCTCTAGAGGAATATACAAGAAATTAGTGACATTGGTAAATGTCCAGGGAAGGGAGCAAACTAGCTGGGAGCCAGGGGGTAAAAGAGGGCTTTCCATATGTTTGAACATGTATTTTCTATCTTTAAAGAACCTTATATTTAGGGACACCTGGGTGGCTCAGCGGTTAAGTGTCTGCCTTTGGCTCAGGGCATGATCCTGGGGTCTGGGATGAAGTCCTACATCTGGTTCCTTGAGGGGAGCCTGCTTCTCCCTCTGCCTGTGTCTCTTTCTCTCTGTGTGTGTCTCTGATGAATAAATAAATAAAATCTTCTTTAAAAAAGAACCTTATAAAAAATTAAAAAATAAAAAAGAACCTTATATTTTAATTCTAAAACCTTTAAAATAACATGTCTATCTTTATTTTTTTTAATTTTTATTTATTTATGATAGTCACAGAGAGAGAGAGAGAGAGAGAGAGAGAGAGAGGCAGAGACTTAGGCAGAGGGAGAAGCAGGCTCCATGCACCGGGAGCCCAACGTGGGATTCCATCCCCGGGTCTCCAGGATCGCGCCCTGGGCCAAAGGCAGGCGCTAAACCACTGCGCCACCCAGGGATCCCACACGTCTATCTTTAAATACTGCATTTCAAGTTCTAGGACTTTAGCATGAGGATACTGTAAAAGAGATACCAAAGATTTATGTCCAAAGATGTTCTTTGCATCATTATTTATAATGGTAAAATATAGAGAGAGGATTAAATAAAATAGTTATTAGCACTTGGAAATTTAAAACAAGAAATAGGACAGCCCTGGTGGTGCAGCATTTTACCACTGCCTTCACCCCAGGGTGTGATCCTGGAGACATGGGATCCAGTCCCACGTCGGGCTCCCTGCATGGAGCCTGCTTCCCCCTCTGCCTGTGTCTCTGCCTCTTTCTCTCTCTCTGTGTCTCTATGAATAAATAAATGAAATCTTTAAACATAAAATAAAAAATAAAACAAATAAATGCATAAGTGTGCACACTATACACCTCCTATGTAAAATGCAACAAACTGTATGCTCATTATCATGGATTAAGAGCAATCTGTCTTGTTCATCAGATCCACAACATCTGACACAATGCTTGACACATAATCATGTGATGAATAATTATAGAAAAAGTAATAGAAAAAAATGGCAGGATATATACTTTAAAAACATTTTTTTTAATAAAAAATAATAAAAAATAAAAAGTAATTATTGATTGATTGATTGATTGATTGACCTGGGCTGAAGGTGGCGCTAAAACCGCTGAGCCACCCAGGATACTCCTGGCAGGATATATTCTTAGATGTTAACAATGTTTACAGGAGATTTTCATTTTCTTCTATGATTTTTCTTTTCCAAATTTTCTGCTACGAACATGTACCATTTTTATGATTGGAAAGAAGTACAATGAGTGTCATAAGACTGCATGCCACAAAGAAATTCATATTTTTGGTGTCATGTCTATCAATGGAGGAACGAACAGCTATTTAAATGAGTACTAGTGAGTGTTTGCATTTGCTCAGCAGTGCTTACAGAAATTCTGGAAAGGATGGTAGTGGTGTGTAAGTGGCAGCTGGTACATTTAGTGAGTATTGGAGGTACATGAGGGGATAATTTGAATGCTAATTACAATATCACTCTGCATTTAGGAGGGATCACGGAACTGGGGCTGGAGTTATTTGAACAGAGTTATATACGCATTAAGATCTCTTCTGAAAAAAAAAAAAAGATCTCTTCTTAACGTTAGACCTGATTTTTGTTTTTTCCCTGTTTTTTTGACTACAGGCAAATCGAGGTTCTGGTTCCCACTCAGCCACTTACACATTCTGTGATCTTTCTATGATTATCTATCTCCATCTGCAAGCTGAGGCTAAGAGCATGGTCTTTGCAGGGTTGCTCATGAAGTGCGTTCTTAATGCAATTGAGGAGGTTAGCTCAGTTAGGCTCTCTGGCTGCCTCCCTCCACTTTTTGCTTCTCCCACATTGTCAGTGTGTGTGTGCCTGAGTGGAGAACAAAAAGTTGGCTTAGAGGGCAGCCCGGGTGGGTCAGTGGTTTAGCGCCTGCCTTAGGCCTGGTGTGTAATCCTGGGGACCCGGGATCCAGTCCCGTGTTGGGCTCCCTGCATGGAGCCTGCTTCTCCCTCTGCCTGTGTCTCTGCATCTCTCTCTGTGTGTCTCTCATGAATAAATAAATAAAATCTTTAAAAAATTTTTTAAAAAGTTGGCTTAGAAATGAGGAAGGTACTAAATTTTTAAGCAAACATTTTACATAATCCTACCATTGCTCCTTTAAGATAAGAATCATCCAGGATCCCTGGGTGGCGCAGTGGTTTGGTGCCTGCCTTTGGCCCAGGGTGTGATCCTAGAGACCCGGGATCGAATCCCATGTCGGGCTCCCGGTGCATGGAGCCTGCTTCTCCCTCTACCTATGTCTCTGCCTCTCTCTCTCTCTCTCTCTCTCTCTCTCTCTCTCTCTCTGACTATCATAAATAAATAAAAATTTTTTAAAAAAAGATAAGAATCATCCCATTTCCCTCATGAGGGAGTATTGCCAGGGAAGCTGTGACCATCCTAAGATCCTAATGATTAGCACCTATGATATGCTGATACACAATATACACAGAGTTTTTCTATGACCTCTAGAATTTGTTCTAAGGAAAGAAGATGGAAATCCTCTATTGATCGTATTGCTGTGCCTGAGGACACTGGAGAACTTATTACATTAGTATGGGTTTTGGATGTTTGCCTAAAGCCACAAACCTTTTGATGTCCACCTTCTAGCCCTGAGAAATTCCTCATCACCCATATGATTCCTGCAAATAAGATAAAGCAGGATTTTTAATGGAAAATTCTCTGCTCCTTCTTGCTCTCCGACTTCAGTTGCCTTAGAAAATTTTTTTTGAAATACTAATTTCACAAAACAGTTTTTCATTGTGTGTTTCACACAAATAATTTTAACACCCTCTAACAGTGCACTTGCTTAAATAACAAAGTAGATGGGAATGATTAAAATTTCATAGACAGACTAGAAAAAAATTATAAGTAATTATGCAAAAGTCAACTTTAAATGTCAATGTTTTAGGTATAAAACGTTAATGTATAAAAACCATTATGTAAACTATACCTGGATGATCTAATTTTTAACGTTGATTCACTTTCTTAATCCAGCTAGTGGTGTACCAAGGAGAAATATACAAACTTGCAGATGGATGAACATTTTATACTGGGAGGAAAAAAAATCATAGCCATTGGCAATGTAAAACAATATTCTGTCAACAAATCCTTGCTGTAATATGATAATGGTACCTTTTACTATTTCTTAAAACCTTGTTTCTCGAATGTGGTCCCTGAGTACTCACTCCTCCCCGGCCCTGGGGCAGCTCGGGATGGTTGCCACTAGGGGGCTCTTCCAAGAAAGGACTTTCCATTGCTGCCGGGCATCACTAACCTTATATTTTTAACTGGTATTGTTGGTTATCTCTGCTAAGTTAAAAGAAATAAATGCCCACTTACTTTTAAAAAGGTGTTTTAAAGATTCTCCCAAATAGAAAAACAAGAATGCAGAAATTAGGAGGAAAACTTCAGCGTTTGGACCAACCAGGTGAATAATAATTCTTTTAAAAATCAATTAATTACTCATGTTTACTGTCTCCTCCCCCTCCACCACCACCAACCCCCCACCCCCAGCTCTCTCTCTGGCTGGAGAATGCTCCTTCTATTTGTATTTCTGCATAGCAGCAGTTTGGCTCCGATGAAATTTCTAATTCATAATACTGGTAGATGTGCCAAAAAGTCACACAAACCAGAAGGTTAAAAATAATTTCTATCAACTCTGCATAGTGTGTTGGAGGAAGAGCAGATTGTTGTAACTCTCGTGCTTACAATTAGAACACATTCATAAACAGAGGCATTTAAATGTTTGTGTATATCTGTTATCCTAAAAACATGAAAAATCAGGTAGGAACACTCAACATATATCATCTATCTTCTACCACTCAGTGAGAGGAACAAAAATAGAAGTAATAATATTAAAATGATAAATAAGGGGACGCCTGGGTGGCTCAGGGGTCGAGCGCCTACCTTCGGCCCAGGTCATGATCCCAGGGTCCTGGGATCGAGTCCCACATCAGGCTCCTTGCATGGAGCCTGCTTCTCCCTCTGCCTGTGTCTCCGCCTCTTTCTCTGTGTCTTTCATAAATAAGTAATAAAATTTAAAAAAAAATAAATAAGGGACGCCTGGGTGGCTCAGCGCTTGGGCGCCTGCCTTCAGCCCAGGGCCTGATCCTGGAGACAAGGGATCGAGTCCTGCATCGGGCTCCCTGCATGGAGCCTGCTTCTCCCTCTGTCTGTGTCTCTGCCTCTCTCTGTGTGTGTCTCTCATGAACAAATAAATAAAATCTTAATAAATAAACAAACAAATAAAGTGATAAATAAGTCACATTTTGAGGTTTTGAGAACTCACCATATACCAAGCAGTGGGCAAAATGCTTTGCAAATTCAGGATTAATTTTCTGTATTAGAGTCAGAATAATTTTAAATCCATCTAAGTATGTAGACATTTATTAAGCTTTCCAAGAAAACATACCAAAAATAATGTTCTTTGTCCTCCTGGAATGTGTACTCGGTGAACAGGCCTGGAGTCAGATCACTACCTGGTGCCGGGTCCCTATTTCCCGACCTTCCTGTTGGAGGTCTTCTTACAGGTGGGACACAGGTCCCTGACGTTATGTTGGCCAAGTTCTCCTACACTTAGCTGTGTAGGTTTGGCTGGAATCGCTACCTGTAGCCGTAGTCCAGGACTCAGCCTTTTTTTTTTTTTTTTAAGATTTTATCTATTCATGAGACATAGAGGCAGAGACACAGGCAGAGGGAGAAGCAGGCTCCCTGCAGGGAGCCCAGTGTGGGACTCGATCCCGGGTCCCCAGGATCATGCCCTGGGCCAAAGGCAGGCACTCACCCGCCGAGCCACCCAGGCGCCCCAGGACTCAGCATCGCTGACTGTGTTGCACAGATTCCCAGGGTAGGATGAGCATCTATCTCTACTTCTCTTCTGGATCTTTTGGGAATGGGGGGTTCGCTGGGAAGAACAGGTGTCACTACATGACAGGAGCAGTGCTTAAGGGCAGCTGGCAGGAGCACGATTGTGACAGGCCCAGGGAGCTCCTCCTCCCACAGGGTATGGCTTGGAAACTTGCCTCTGGGTCACCACCAAGTGCAAGCCCTTCTCGGCCACCAGCTCTTTCCAGCTTCCAGCCAAAGGAATTCCTCCTTGCTTGATGCTGGAAACTCTGGCCCAGACGAGACTGGGATGAAAGGTTCACTCAGAATTTTGACTCGAGGGATGTTTGGTTAAAGGGCCAGGATGAGGAGGGACACCTGGGTGGCTCAGTGGCTGAGTACCTGCCTTCAGCTCAGGGCGTGATCCTCGGAGTCCCGGGATCGAGTTCCACATGGGGCTGCTTGTGGGGAGCCTGCTTCTCCCTCTGCCTATGTCTCTGCCTCTCTCTGTGTGTGTCTCATGAATAAATAAATTTTTAAAATCTTTAAAAAAAAAAAAAAAAAGCCAGGACAGGGATAGCAAGCACACTTTCCGAAAACTCCAGCATCTTGTGGTGGGATGATAGTAATTGTTTTTGTTGTTTTTGTTGTTGTTGGTTTGTTTTTCTTTACTATGAACAATTGGATGCAAATAGATCCTAGAGGTCAACAAAGAGCCCTCAGGTAACAGCAAACACTTCTCCCCGACAGACCGACAGACCATATAACAGACAGTATAAGAAACTAATTTCCAGGGCAACCCCAGTAGCTCAATTTAGTGCTTCCTTCAGCCCAGGGCCTGATCCTAAAGACCTGGGATCGAGTCCTGCGTCGGGCTCCCTGCATGGAGCCTGCTTCTCCCTCTGCCTGGGTCTCTACCTCTCTCTCTCCCTCTCTATGAATAAATAAATTTTTAAAATCTTAAAAAAAAATTTTGTTTCCTGCACCATTCCTGCATAATGAAACAAACCTCAATTACCTGTGACCTGGCTACGCTCTATTTTGTTTCTAGATTGCTTATCCAGTTACTTAGCCAAGAACCATCTTTGGTCTCCCTTAGAAATCAAAGGAGCCTGGAATAAGAAGCAGGAACGGGTGAGAAAGAAACCACAATATGCTCTTGCTCTCAGGTGCCAGCTTTTGGCTCAGGTGCAGGCTGGGTCCCTGGGTCTGCTGGAGCAGGGCCAGGAGAGGTGGTCTTTGTCCAAAAGAAGGGTGTCTCTCTCTCTCTCTCTCTCTCTCTCTCTCTTTTTCCTGAGGAGCACCTCATGCCTGTTAAACACAATTCTGGCTAAGACATGTTAGCAGTAAGTTATGTGACATCCTTTTAAGCTTTATAAAAAGGGGCTAAATAAAAGACTGGCTAGGCAAGCTGGGAAAATTCTTAATTTTATTAAGGAGAAAGAGAATGAAATGCAAAATCAATAGCAAGTAGGACAGTGCAGAGCTCCTATAAATCACCGTCGCAGGCCTGTGAACAGCCCCAGGAACTTGGACGGCATGTTTCCAGGGCTAAGACAGTTTCACACCTGCTTTGCCTCCATCAGCCCCAGCCCCTGCTCGCTCGCAGTGAACAATCGAGAAGACAGGCCGTCAGGCCCTTGCCCACCCTCTGCCTTCCTGCTGCCCCAGCTAAGGCCTCCTTCCTCTGCTCTGCTCTGCTGCCTTCCCTGAGGTCCCTGAGGGGGGGTGGGGAAGGGGGGATGGAGGAGGTGCCCTGCTTTTCCCTCCACTTCCCAGACTCCAGCTCATGCCCCCCCCCCCCAACACATGGTCCCTGTGGGTCAGTGCCCCTGCCGGCCCCATCCCTTTCTCCTCCGCCCTAGATCATTCCAAGAGCAAGTGGACACACTGGATGTGGCCCTTCTCCAGCTTCATCACGCATACGCCTGGGGATCTGGCTAAACTGCAGATCGTTCTGGAGGAGTCAGGCTGCATTTTCCACGGTTGACTCAACAGTCCCCTCTCCTGATCTCCACCCTTCCCATTTTCCGCATCCTTTACAGCTATGCTCTGTGAGGGGGGCTGCAGGCAGCGCATCCAGTGGGCCCTGAAGTTGTCTGCTCGCACGTCCACAGTTTCTGTCCCCACCAGGGCCCTGCAATGCCCTTGTCCGTGAGCAGCACTCCGCAAGCCCACTGGCACGACTTGACCTCACAGCAGAATTTCAGAGAGGCTACCCTCCCTCCTCCTTAAGACACTTTTCTTTTGACGTCTGCGGTGCCTCTTCCTCATTTTTCTTTCACCTCTGTCTTCTCCAGCATCCTTAGCTGGCTCCCCCTCATCCACTCCACTGCTAAGTTTTGTGCTCTGCTCTGGCCTCCTCTCGCCCATGGTCCTACCCCAGGTGATCCCTTCCAATCGCGTGCCTTGGAGGACCTTCTAAGTGCTGGGGGCTTTCACATCTGTATCTCCAGCCCTGACTCATCAATCCACCCACCGACTGATGTTACCTCCTGGATGTCCAGTAGGCAGCTCATACTTTTTCATGACCCTAATGCAGCTCTTCATCTACTCTTTGCCCACACTTGTTCGTCCTCTGCTCTTCTGTAGCTCAGTGAAACCAGCAATCGTTTACCCAGTCATTCAAGCCAAAAATGGAGGCAGTTCTTTGTGTCTGGGAGGTAAGGACAAGGTCACTTGTCTATGGTGAATTTCCTCAGAAAACATTCTGCCTATGTCTGGTGTGGGCTAAGCTATCATCTCTTGTCGGTTACTACAATAATCTTCTCTTTTCTTCTACAATATCTTTTGCTTCAGTGGTCTTTTAAAAATGTCAGTTAGAGCATGTTATTCCCCTATCACACTTAAAATAAAATTCCCACTCAAAAAATTTAAAAAAAAAATTCCCACTCTTTATTCTGGTAACTGGGTGCTAGCTCCCCTCAGTGGTTCAGTGCCCCACTGGACAGAGGCAGCCTCTGCTCCATAGTCACAAATACTGCCAAGAAGCCCTGTCTATGGCTCCAGCTCCTGCCACCAGCAGTCTGTGTGGTCTAGCATCTGGGCCCCAGTAACATCCCCTCCTCTGGTGGTGGCTTCCTGCATTGTTAATGTCTGTCACTGTTTGATTCTTACTTCTTCCAATACATTCGTTTGTGTGAAAGGTCTCCGGTAGTTTCTGTTTTCAGTTCTCAGCCCCTAGGTTCAACCTCAGAGAGCCCCTCCCTGACCATCAGGTCACTCTCTGGCCCACACACCTCTTCTGAGACTCTTCATCGCACTTCTCATTTTCTGCTACTTTTTTGTTTACTTATTTGTGTCGTGTTGTCCCCCAAGACTGGAGTAGTGTCTGATATGTAGGTGGCCTTCTGTGAGCATTTATTGTAAAAATTAATAAAAAGAATGGACTGAGATTTGGCTAAGCTGAGCCTTGCTCAAATGGCGAGGTGATGCGAATGAATGATAATCAGACTTCTAAATACAAAATCCACGAAAAAGAAAGGAATATAAGTAAAAGAGAAAAAATATTAGGCAAAAAAAGGAAAGCGTTACCCTTTGGCAAGAGAGACAATTACAATTACTATACAATTATTAGGGAAAAGAAAACATACATTTTTTTTTAATGCCTACTAATTTGCCAGTTGCGACATTTTGTTCCGACATCACCGTACTGGGGAGAGACAGTATCTCCATTTCACTGTTGGGAAAACTAAGTGTCTGAGAGGTTAATTTATACAAAATCATAAGGCTGTAAAAGGTACAATAGGATCAAGCCTCCAATCTGTCTGATTAGGCCCAGCCCAGGAAAGTACATCATAGCTTCAATCCCTGCCCAGAGCTTCAGCCATGCCCATAAATGCACAAGATGTAAATGCAGATATGTAAACTATTTCTGAAGCGCTTATTTTATTCAATTAAACCCATGGCCGTCCCGGTGAAAGAATTTGGAAGATTTTTTTCAAATTGATTTCCAAGTTTTTCTTGCCTTTCCTACTCCCTTCCCCTCCTCCCTAAATGAATCGAAAGGCACACCATGATCTACACAAGTAAGTAAATAAAAATATTGCTATCAGCCCAATAAAGTGGCCGTTTGGTATTTTCTTCCAAGTTGACCTCAGAATAAGCCTGTTTTATTGATTTAGTCTGTAGGAAAGAAGGGGCTTAGGGGATAGGCCCACCCCATATATCAGCAGCATCCCATAGAGCATGAAGTTGTTATTCAGGTATGTGCTACATATGGCATCAATAGAGAAAGATGGCCCAGTTCCCTTCAAATCCACCAGGCCTTTATTTGTACCAGCACCTCTGTTTCATCGAATTTCATTGAAGAGTCCCGTTATCTTCCTAGTTGGGACGAGTGAATTGCTTCTCAGTCTTGTCCTTGATGTCCTATATTATCCCAAGGTCTGAAAATGGTGGGCGATGTTATACTATGCACTTTATAGGGAAACTGAGGGAGATAAGCCCCAAGTGGTAGAGAAAATTGTTTTTTCCTAATTTGAATTTCCCTTGTTTGGTTGAACCAAGTATTTGAACAGGACTCTGACAATTACTTTTTCCCTGAGCCGTTCTTAAGACTTCTCCTTATCCCCAAACATCGTGCTCTCAGAACACTGATAACTTACAGCAAACAAACAAATCATGGAAATTAAATAGCAATAAAACTGTTGTCGGGTTCATATAAAAAATATTATCTAGTATTTAAATGGCTATTATTTACAGAAACTTGGCAATTATACCATACAAATAATGAAATTGATTCCAGTTACAGTCTATCTTTGTTTGGAAAGGAAATACCAGTAGTGTTTGAAAAATGGATTATTAAAGACCTTGGTTTGCTGAAGGTGGCTCATATGTTCTATTTGCTAACACAGCATCTTGTTGGGGGAAAAAAAATAATAAGTGCAGCTTTTCCCTACCCCAGATTATTTTCACTACAGATCTTTAGAGCAGGAAATAAAAAACAGCTAATGGTTCATGGGGCATGTGGAATTAGTTTAAGCAAAGCCGAGCCCTGGTCCTGCTGACCGCCTCCTCTTTCCTGTGCTGTTTTGTCTATGCTGGCCTTCGAGTATGTCAACAAATCTCTTTTAAGCTCAGATGGGAAAGAAAGGATGGCGATTCTCTCTCTTTCTGTAAGGGTGTAATTTACAACAGATGTGCTTTTTTAGAAAGGTACAAGTTTGTCTTGTAAAATATTTGTAAAGAAAAATAGCCTCCGGATTTCACAAAGTAATCCTTACTTGGTTTTGGAGATGTCACAAAGAGCATTGTTTTTATAATACTAATATAATTCTTTTCTCACACAATTTGATTATAAGTCAAGATTAGTTTTTGGGAAGAGCCAAGTTTAAATATCTAAAACAGTGTAGTGAAGAAATACCATATGTGACTTGATGGCTGCTTGACAGTGACCTGAAAAGAGCCCAATTTCAGTCAGGAGGCATGGGTTAAAGTCCTAGGAACTCTTTTTAACTAGTTATGAGATCTTGACTTCTCCAAGCCTCAGTTTGCTTATCTGTAAAATGGGGGATTCACTTGCCCCTGCCATCCAAGTGAGAAGATTAATTTAAAATGCGTAGTAAACCATAAAGTCCTACATAAAGGTAAAGGAGTATTTTCATAACACATCTATTCAAGAGACGTGCCTGGGTGGCTCAGTCCGTTAAGCATCTGCCTTTGGCTTGGGTCATGATCCCAGAGTCCTGGGATCAAGCCCCTTGTTGGGCTCCCTGCTTATCACTCTTCCTCTGCAGCAGCTGCCCCCTGCTTGTATCTCTTGCTCTCTCGCTCTCAAATAAATAAATAAAAATCTTTTAAAAAAATACTTTAAGGGGATCCCTGGGTGGCTCAGTGGTTTAGCGCCTGCCTTTGGCCCAGGGTGCGATCCTGGAGTCCCGGGATTGAGTCCCACATTGGGCTCCCGGCATGGAGCCTGCTTTTCCCTCTGCCTGTGACACACTCTGCCTCTCTCTCTCTCACTCTATGTCTATCATAAATAAATAAATAATTCTTTAAAAAAAATACTTTAAGGAAAAATCTATTCCAGAAAAAAAATCTTTGTGATTTCCACACTTTGATGTATATGCCTTTTTGTATATATAATAAAAGGAATTTTTAAATTATTATTAAGAACTGTAGTAGTAGGTAGATGAGCAACGAATGCTTGTGCTATTGAAGATGAAGTAATAAATTCTGACCCTGATTGAGCCATGAGGTTTGTTGAAGAACCAGTCACTGGTTCTAAGGAAAGTCTTACCTGCATAAACATGGACAGATAAGAATCACGCGTGCCCTGCCTGACTATGACTAGCTTTGGCCTTCAGAGAATACACAGCTTTCAGTGGGTGAGAAATACAGGAAACTGCTTAACTTTCTGCTAATTTTTCAAATCCAGTATCTTTGGGCAGCCTGGGTGGCTCAGCAGTTTAGGGCTGCCTTCAGCCAGGGGTGAGATCCTGGGGGCTCAGGATCGAGTCCCACATCGGGCTCCCTGAATGGAGCCTGCTTCTCCCTCTGCCTGTGTCTCTGCCTCTCTCTGCCTCTCTCTGTCTCTGTCTCTGTCTCTGTCTCTCTCTCTCTCTCTGTGTGTGTGTCTCTCATGAATAAATAAGAAAAAAAATCCAGTATCTTTGATGAGAACAGATATGGCTTGGGGGTCCCAGAGGAAAGTGAGCACAGATTCAGATAGAGGTTTGAGCTGGGATGTTAGGCAACTGGCTTTAGATTTCCTGACAGAGGGAATGAGAACAGTAGTACCCATCATCCTCTGGTGACTGTCATGAGGACACTGCAGGGTGAGACATTTAAGATAATCTATGGTTATATTAGGTGATTTGTACAAACACAGGAAATATAAATAAGAAGGGAGAAGATTCATCTTTATTAAGATTTTTTTTTAAAGATTTTCTTTATTTATTCATGAGAGACACAGAGAGAGAAAGAGGCAGAGACACAGGCAGAGGGAGAAGCAGGCTCCATGCAGGGAGCCCAATGCAGGACTCGATCCCGGAGCCCCGGGATCATGCCCTGGGCCGAAGGTAGATGCTCAACCACTGAGCCACCCAGGCGTCCCCATCCTTATTAAGATTTAATACAATTTAACATTTGAAAGTCTTACAGTATTTTTTTTTTTTTAGTCTTACAGTATTTTGTCAGAATCTTCACACTTTTTTTTTTTTTTTTAAGATTTCTATTTATTTGAGAGAGAGAGCGAGAGAGCACGCACAAGTGGGGAGGAGGGAAAGGGGGCAGAAGCAGACTCCCCGCTGAACAAGGAATCAGATGTAGGGCTCTCTCCCAGGACCCTGAGATCAGGACCTGAGCTGAAGGCAGATGCTTTAACCAACTGAGCCACCCACATGCCCCTCAAATTGTTAACAAGTTAATGACTAATATGTATTGGGCACTTCCTATGTTCCAGATATTAGTAGTGCTTTAAATGGATTAAATTCATTTAATTCTACAACGATCACGACAGTAGGTTCCATCATTACCCCCATTTTACAGATGAAGGTAAGGAAATTGCTCAGAACCACAGAGCTAAGGAAATACTGGAGGCAGATTTGAACCAGGCTTAGCAGTGGAGCCAGTCAGTCAGAAGTCTGATCTTCTAAATCAGATTAGGGGCACGTAGAACGAAAGAGAGCTCACAGCCTTCTCTAAATTCTCAGCAGCCCTCTCATCTCTGCATTTGAATTCCAACCGTATTTAAGCGCACATTTGAAAATAAGCGATTTGAAAAGAGATTTTTTTTAAAACACACACACATATACCCAACTTTTTCAAAACAAGTGAGGGTCAAGACAAACTAGCCTAGCATTTGCTGTTTGGATTCAGAAGCAAGCAGGGTGCTTCTGTTCCCTGTTGCCACTTAAGCTCCAACCATGAACCAGTGAAAGAGCAGCAGTGCCATCCACCAGCCAGGCCTTCGCATCAGCTTTCAAATGGCTCCGAGGGGCAGAAGCTATTTCACATTCCTTATCCTCTCTATAAAAATGGCTAGTTCTGAACTAGAGGTGATTTTAGGACACATTTTATTTGACCATCTTTTCTGGGGGTTTTTTGTTTGATGTTTTTGTTTCTCATGAGGTCTAAGGACAGAGCTTGGTCCGCTGTAATCCTGAGCATGTGGTCACAGTTTCAAGACCTTTCCACAATCTGTTGGTTTTGACTTTACAGAAAACCCTGTGAGGCCTACAAATTTTTATCTCGAAACTTGTGTTGTACTGTCCCGGGTGAAAGTATCCTTTGTCACCTGTTTTCCCCGTTGAACAGCAACCTCGCTGCCTCTGATGTGGCTTCTATCGAGGTTAGCCTGGAGCCAGGCCTTCTGGCCCTTTTCGCTTGGGAAGCCATCTGAAAGCAGAACTTCCCACGGGACCAAAGCCTGAGATGGGATAATCTATAAAGCCACTCTCTGGAAAGTGCACTTCCTGCCTGCTGGCAAGGAGATTAAGCCAAAGGTTTTGATACTGATATATAGTCCTAATCTTTTAAGAGCTTTCAAGCACTAGCAGGACAGTTATAAGGAATTTTCTTAAATCATTAGGAAGAGGGAGATTTGCAGGGCCCTTAGGGCCTACTGATGTGGGGTTGGCTCCAGGCAGCTGCCCCTCCTGACCACAGGTACCCTAGTACACCTGCCCACACCTGCCCTGGGGCTTTCTGTAAGGTTTATTTACATTCGCATTGAATGGAATTGAAACATTTCTGCACAGGCGTCTACAAATGATTATTTTTGAATAATTGGGAGTTAAGACGGCCAACAGTTGTGTATGTGCTTGGGTTTTGTGTCATTTGTGTTTGCGATCAGAGACCTTTCCCTTCCTTTCTTCATATCCCCCCAATCCCCCCACCCCCACCCCCAGGAGCTATTGTTCCCCTTGCTCCAGCTGCCTTCTGGTTTCAGAGTATCTCTGAGTCGCTCCTCTTCGTTCTCTTGCCCTCAATCTCCTCCTGTCTCTCTCTCCTTTTTCTTCCATTATTTTTCCCCCCTATCTTGTCTCTTTCTTCCCTCTTTTTCCTTTCCTTCCTGGCTTTCATCAGAATTCCTAGGAGTGCCAGTAGCCATTTTTAAAATGCCTGTTGTTGACATTGCCTAGCCTGGAGGCCATTTCTCTCCAAATGTCTGTTACTTTGCAGTCACTTTTACAGTTTCATGCAAAATGCATAACATTAAGCTACCACGGCAAGGCACAACTAAATGCGATTAAAAATTGCACTGTAGAAAACGAATCCTGAAAAGCACAGGACTACCTTGCAAGAGAGGAAGCAAAAAAAATCAAGACCAGGTAAATGCTCATTCTGCAGAAAAACATGTGCCGAGTCAGCAGAAGGAGGGGGTGGGGGAGAAAGATCGTCTCAGTATAACATTATAAAGAATCTCCGATCGTTTTCAAAAATGAAATTTGACAAGTTAACACTAAGTCGTCTGGGGCAAAACTAAACATGCATAAAAGGGCTGCATATTGGGGAGAATTCTAATATTTCAAAGTTTTGTTTTTAATAGAAGCAAAAATAGATAAAAATAACGTGAATCCTCTTAAATAAGAAACTGTGCCCATAATTTTATTATTACCATTATCACCACTAATAATTATAGACAGTTTCTTTGTACCAGGCATTGTACTAAGAGCTCTATGGGTCTTATTTAATTTAGACCTCTTTATAACTCTGAAACGTAAATGTTTTAGAGAACTGTTTTACTTTTTAAGAGAAAAATACTCTGTCTTAACTGGTATACATCTGTCCCCTTAACCTTAAGTATTATCTCAGAATCCTTTATTTTTTATTTTTATTTATTTTATTTATTTATTTATTTATTTTTCTCTCTCAGAATCCTTTAATGTCTCAATGGAGGGTTCTTATTATTAAGGGTAATATGAGAAGAACCAAGGCCTTAAGTAACCTGGGTAAAATCTGATAGAACAAGAACCGAGTAAGACCCGGAAATACGATTCAGTGGTCAAGGGTCTCTGTGATTGCCAAGGTGCTGTGAGAATTTCAGTATTCTAGATTTGGGGCTGAAATGTAGTTTTTCTCTGTCTGAAAAAAATAAAGGAATCCTGACACAGGAAAATATTTTGCCACTTTGTGTGCCTTTATTCAATCTCTAGCTCATATTGAATATATTTTCCCTAGGTTAGAAGTATAGCTCTGAGAGGAGTTCATTTTGCAGGGCATTTTAGTGAATGAACCAAGCAAGTTGTGCACCAAAGCCATCTTTAGCATAAAAAATAAATCACAGGCAACCTAGACATATTCCAAACACAATTGTACACTGTGCTATGTGAGACTATATTTGCTCACAGAAGAGCTATAGTCAATAGTAAACTATAACAATTATGTCTCATAGCAAGTATCAATCTTAGTGCTTACACTTTGCCAGAGGTTACATATCAAGACCTTAAAGGAAAAGCAAAATTGTAATCAAGATTAGCTCTTTGGGGTGGAAAACCTGAATGCTTCCTCTAGGAAATAATAGGTAAGGTGATCATATGCCCTGGTTTGCTTGGTCACTTCCATTTTATGCTTCTCCTGGCATAAGAGTCAACAGCTGCTTCCTTGCAATTCTTTTCTTTCTTCCATTCTTTTCTTTCTTTCTTTCTTTCTTTCTTTCTTTCTTTCTTTCTTTCTTTCTTTCTTTCTTTCTTTTTGCTTCCTTGCACTCTTAAGACATTCTCTCACTGTAGAAAGTAACTGAAATAATATTAATTTTAGAACAAATATTTGGAAGGAACATATATTACATATTTGTTGTGATCAAAACAATATAGGTATCCAACAGATCCGTTTTCTATCATGTGAATGGGGCCGACAGTGACTACTTTGGCAGGGCCCCTAATACCATTCACAGACCAGGGCGGGATGCAGCTGGATGCATGAGGAACCCAGCCACACAATACGCACCCCCTGACACCTATCACTTTGGGTTTTTGTTCCCATTCAGAACAGGTCCAATGAATAGGGCACTTGTCATTTTGGTTTGACAGTCAATGGACAGGATGCTCTAAATATGTAAGGTACTCCTATTGATTCTTTAGATCTTTAGATTTTCCTAAATATATCAAAGCTAGGAAGTAGATACTTCTTTGGAAAAATCTAGTTAATTTTCTGTTGTGATATGTGATCGTAAAATAGGTGAATAGGAAAGAATCACTGTATTTCAAGTTTGCAGTTATTGATGTTTTGTGGACTATTTAAAATATAATAAGATTTTTAAAAATTATGTTAGAGCCATTAGAAAAAGTTGTAAGATATAAATCTCACATGTTCTTAGATTTACAGTTATAGCTCTTTTTTATGGGTAAATTTTTTTTTTTTACATCTTCAAAAGAAACCTTAATAATGCATTAAAAAAAAAAAAAAAACAACCAACCAGTGTCACTACCAAGCCTTTGGATGATTAACTACCCTATGATATTTCTTTCATCCAAGCTGGTTTATAAAGGAAAGCAAAAACGACAATAAAAGAAATGTACCAATTTATTCTCTACTAATAAAGTATTGAACATTAGTGAAAAAAGTGTGAAATATTGGAATGCAACACAGAGCAATTCCATTACCCATTGCAGTTTTGGGTCGTATACTGTATATAAAGAGTAATTACTTCATTGGTTGGGGACCACAGTGGAGGAATATAGGATTTGATGAAAGAGATTTTAAAATAAAAATTTTATCCCCACGCATTTGCTTTTCAAAACTTTGTCAACATTACAGACCATCTTATTTTGGTTTTTGGTGTTTGGGGGTGAGGGGCTGGGTAATGGAGTGGGAATACAAAAGAAATAGAAAATTAGGAGTTAGCAAATTTTAAAAACTCCTCAGCTGGTAATCCTACATCAGCACATTGTAAAGTCTCTACTAAAAATAGTTTTTGTAGATGCCATCAGTGACACATCTTAAGATCCTGTATTTAATATTTGCACACTGTATTATTGACATTACATCTGGTGGTTTCTAACACATCTTTCACTTCCTCCTGTTGAATCAAGTTTTCAAATTTTATTATCTTGCTGATTGTGGTGGCTACAATGTAAGTTTCTGAATGTTTTCAAGTCTTTTATTTTTGTTGATCACACAGGGATTCTGGGTGGGAATGAAAAGCTTCCTGGGTAGGATGATAAGGCAACATGGTATATTATGGAGAGAATAGGGTCTGGAGTTGGCCTGTCATAGTCCTAATCTAAACTGTCACTTTTCTCGGATCCTCCGTTTCTTCTTCTGTAGAGTGCAAAAAAATAACTATGTTGTAGGATGATTGTGAAGACCAAAAGAGCATGTGAAACACATGTTATAATGCTCAATGTGTATCTGTTTATATTCTGCTACTTCCTGAAAAAAAATTTAGATAGGTATAAAAATACAAAAAATACATTAAGAAAAAAACCGACAAACCACCTAATATGATCAACGAGTGCCAATTCCTTAATTTCTTCTACTCATGTTCCTTCAGTTGATGATATTGGAGAAATTCAGGAAAATAGTCTGGTTACAAAAGTAAAACATGTTAACTGCAAAGAATTATTAATATTATAGGAAGGTATGAAGAAGAAAATAAACTTTCATTACCTTTAATATTTTGACACCTTCACTTCATCTTTTCTCTAGCCTACCCAGTTCAAAAAAACGTTTGGATTATATTCTATCTCACATTTACGTTTTCCCCCTGCCTCCTGTCCCCATCCCAGTTTTTTGTTAGATCATAAGTATTTTTGTTGTTATTACTCTCTTTAAATAATATTTTGCAATTTCATAATAGTCTATCATTGTATGTACCATAATTCCACACAACATGTCAGTGATTTTTTTTTTTTGTTATTATAAACAAAACTGCAGAGATGTTCTTTCGGATATTCATTGAATATGTCAGAAATCCCATCCCTTGATTTGTCGTATTTGTTACAGATTTTTTCCCCACTCACCCTTTTAAATTTAAATTTAAATGAGGAAAAAAATAAATTTAAATGAGGATTTTTGACATCATGAGTTTTTTATTTTATGTAACTCCTGCTATCCGTTTTTTTTCCTTCGTGACTTCCTTCACTGCTTGTATGTTTAAAAGTTATTTCCTATTCCAAGATCACTAAATAACCTACCTAAATTTTCTTCTATTTTTATAATTCACCTTTAGCTTTTTGCTCTTTAATAAGTCTAGAATGTTTTGGGGCTATCTATGTGAGGTAGATCTGAGGTAGAATTGGGTTATGTCAAGTAGATTTGAGAACCTATTAAGGTAGGATTTAACATAATTTTCTGCAAATAGTTAATACAAGTACCCAGTATCATACTATTTTCATCTCTATGGTGGATTTGTGATGGTGCTTTATCATAAACAATCTCTTTTTCAATGTTCCTCTTTTGTATTTTAATTACTTAAATATCTGGTACAATAAATGCCTTCTCATTATTTCTCTTTTGCAAAAATTTCTTGGCTATGGCACTCAATTTATTCTTCCAAACAAATTTATCAAATTCTCCCCATTTCACTTCACTCCAAACAAATTAGGATTTGCTTGAAAATGCACTAAGCCTGTATGTTCACCAGAAGAAAAGAATACATCCTTTTAATAATCAGCATTCTGGTGCAGAAACACCATATCTCTATTTTCTTAATGTTGATTATGTACATTTCTTACTATGGTTATGCCTAAGTGATTATAGGTGTTATTGCTATTATGAAAATATTTTTTCACGTCATCCTTTCAAACTGATAAGGCATTATTTTCAATGAATTTTGATTGTGTAACCAGCCGTTTTCGACTCCAGCTTGATTTATTCTGTATGTAGAAAAAAATATTTGTTAAGAGTACTTTCCTTCATAGACGTAAATGAATTTAACCTGTGCTTGAGAGAGAAAACACTGAAGGCCATGAGATTATTAGAACAGACCAGCTTTGTAATTAGGAAAGAACAGAAGCAGCCACTGGATATCCCTTTTTTTTTTCCCCTAAAGTGTACGATTGCATAGGTGAAATTAATGCACTTTGTTTTATTGCTGGGGAGGGGAAAAAAGACAAGAAATTGATGCATCCATGTCTATAATGACAAGTGAAGGGTGACTTTTGGAGCTAATGGGGACCCTGAGAGTACGGAACTGTTCTGTATACTTTGAGCTTTATGCTCTCATCTACCTCATTGTCTGACGGTCCAACTTGGCATGAGCAAGATGAATAATGTAGACAAGTATCTCCCATGGGACTTCTATTTAAAATGAAGACTCTGAGTGACTTCTACCTAAAGATTGTGTTTAAAACTGGCCTCCATGTCTTCAGTCCCACTGGTGTTCTTGGAGGCTGCATATACACCTGTCATTCACTCGGCCTCAGTTTCTCAAGTGGCAGGATGCCAGGCCCAGCCATGTTCACAGTGCAAAGTGCTTTAGACTTTTCTGAAGTGGAAGTCAGTATGTAAATGTGCAACATGACGACATTATTATTCTAGCTTTCTGGCTGCTTTCAGCAAGCACTGACTGCCACATGAGGTCTCAAGTGTTCTGGCACAGTGCGGAAGTGTTCAAAAGAAGTTAAAGTAATGAAATTGGATCTACATTTCCATAGATATTCAAGCTGGCATGGAGGAATGGAGTCATGGAATCAGGGTTGGATGGTCTCCACCAAACAGCCTAGGCAAGTGCCTGTGGTGCCAGGCTACTAAGCAGAAATTTCAATCGTGAAAGGCCACCACTATTTCTTCCTCTAGGTCTAAAATTACAAAATGTGCACATTTCCCCCAGGCTCACACCATTCTCTGGGTGCTTTATACTCCATCCCACCCACCCATTCCCTGGAGCACACCAGCTTTGCTTAAAATCCAGGACAAGTTTTAAAATGAAGAACTAACTACCAAGAGAGAAAAATGTTTAGTTAGAACCTGAAAATAGTGTATGCTATTGTGTCAAGTATGTGACTATTACACTTAGGAGGTGGGCGAGGCTTACCTTGGATCTGGTCTTCCTAAGCCACTATTTAGGAAGTGTCTACTTAATGAGTGTCAGTTGACCTTGTTTTCCTACCGGCCCCCTCGCCCCATTTTAATTGCTCACAGGTCTTCCAGATTAGGTCATTCAGAGATTTGCCCTCTTCCTAACACCTTTACATCCTTCCCCGTGCCCCAACGCTGGCTAAAACGTTTCTGTTCATCAGGGCAAGGTCAACAGAATCTGAGTCTCCTGCTTTGCAACCACCTTTATTTTGACGTAGGTCCACGATGCTGGGGGCCTTTCCTCCTCCATCTCCCTTTATATTCTGAAATTTTCATGGGTTCTAATCATCCATTTGTATGTAACTATAGAGGTGAAGTTTATTTAAGTTTAAAAATGTGACAGGGACAATTCAAAGAATTCAAGCACTGAAGAATATCTTTACTCACACAGAATCTCTCTTTTTTTCTTAATTGTATTTTAGGACAGTGAAAAAAAAGGATTTATAAATAAAATCTATGCCATCCAGGAGGTCTGTATCAGTGTCCAGAACATCCTAGATGAAGTGGCTTCCTTTGGCGAAAGGATAAAGAAGTGAGTGAGTGATGCTGACATGTGAGCCCTGGCCTTCTGTGGGACAGAGTGTCCGTTTGTTTTTCAGAGGGTGAAATGCCACATTCTTTTTGGCAGGGGATACTCCTTCTGGGTGATCTGTTGCTCAGTTTCTTCATTATTTACTTTGTTTCTGCCAGTCTTTGGTTTTATGAAAGTTCTGTCAATTTCCTTCCTGAAATTTAGAACATATTGGTTGGAAAGAAGTCCTACTTGTAGCTTTGAAGAAATAACACCGTCCTAAATTTTAGCACATTTTCAAGTGAAAGACTTTGTTCTTAAATGGAGTATGAAATCGTGATAGGAAAAAAATAAACCAAGCTAGATGAGAATTTCAGGTAACCAAGACACATCTTCATTTTATTATTGGTTGACTTATACTGTCAAGGAACTCTGAAAATTTTTTTAAATAGTATTTTATATAGCTCCCTGCAAAAATATTTTCAAATTTATGTATTTAAATAGTTGAGATCATAGTTACAGATGAAATAAACTAATGCACTTTTAAAAATTAAAAAAATCATTCCCTTTCCTAATCTAAAATAGTTTTGTTGAAAGCCAATGTAAAATTAAGACTGTAAGAATGTTCCTAATATAAGAATATAGTCTTAATTTTAGGTTATTTGCATTTTACTTGAATTTTATTTACTAGTGAACTTTTAAAAACAACTCTCTATAAATTCAATAAAGTGGTTTTATAAGGATTGATGATCAGTTAAGATATATGATGGCAAAAAAAAAAAGATATATGATGGCCCCATACTACTAAAGTGTGAACATTGGCCTGCATAATGATTCCTACAGTCCATTCAAGAAGGGGTGTTGTAGATCCAGTTAAGCCTACATTCCTTGCTTCACGTATCAACTCATTGTTGTTTATTTATATTATTATTCACAAAAGTGTTCTGCAGATTTGAATCCTTGAATATACACATTTGAAAGGAGTAAATTATTAAAACGAAAGGTGTGAGACATTCACCTAGTGCTTTTCATGTTTCAGGGAATAATGCATTTTACTTTGTATACTTTTTTAATACATTTCCACATATGCATTGGTGCTGAGTTTCCACTTTTTTATATCATGTTAGAACAGCCTCCCTCTCACTCCAAGTGTATAGCAGGCTTCAGTGTCTGACTTCGGAAGACTGATTTCTACATCTCTTTTATTCTTCCTTTCCATGTTATTTCCATTTCTAAGAATGTTCCTTTGTTCCACACACCCTGCCCACTAGAGCATAGTGTACGTCCTAAATAGGGCATTTCCCTTTTGAGTATTGTCCTGTCTCTGAGGTACGCTGTGTGTTGATACCTGATGGAAGTATCCCATTTATACCATAAGTGCTGGGTCAGCTCTGAGGTCAGGCAAATTGATGCCTGCCGGGAAGAGGCTTCTTTTTAACTCCGGGTGGTAGGGGGCTTCAGGTGCTTGCCTGGAGAACATCATAGCCAGTTGAAGGATCTGATCAGATCCTGGCTGTGGACCAGCCTTGGGAAGAACTGAGTTTTGTAGAACAGGTACAGACAAAGGTATAGGTATAGGGTGATGTATAGAACTTGCATAGGATCCAGTGAGTCTTAAATGAGCCATCTTTTCTGCACAATTTTTTTGAATATTAAAAAGGAGAAAGTCCCCTGGGGTCACATGAGATAAAATGCATCTACCCAGAAAGCAGATTCAGAAGCAATCATTAAGTACCAAGTGAAAAGCCTCTATAATTACCACATCTTGTTACTAAATAATCATTCCAGAACTTTCTTGAATTGCATCTTTTTTGGGGGAAGATCATAGTCTAGATTTAGTTTTCATGATGCACTGTGGAAATAGAAAAGGGCAGTCTTTTTTTTTTTTTTTCTGACATTAGCTACACTGGTAAGGATTCCTTGCCATTTATCCTTCCAAGACGAGAAAGAAGAACACAGGGAGCCCTTCAGGGAAGCTGCCCAGAAAAAGGGTTTTCTGACTGAAGAGCCAGTGCCCTTGCACACTGAGGAGTGTTGATGGATGGCTCTGAGCTGAGCCCCAGGAAAGCAAGCAGACCCTCAGCCTTCTGTTCTCTCCACAAATGGGCAGAAGCAAGGGAAGCACAGGTGTCAGTGAGGGAAGGAAGGCATGATCCTTTACAGGTGACAGTTAAACAGGGCGCTCACTCTGGCCATGGGAGGAAAAAGACAAAGAGGAAAGCCAGACCCCAAGAGTTACTGAAAACAAGACGAGACTGATCTAATTTTGACTCTTTTACTAGAAAACACATGTTAAGAAAACACTGGACCTTAAATGGACACAAAAGGCAAGCTATTGGCCCACAGAGCTAAAGATTCACTCCTAAGTGTTATGCTGAAGTAAAATATAGGAAGAAGACCCCTTAATCATCCTTTAGTGGATCAAAATCTGCCCTGGATAACTCCCCCCCCCCCCCCCGCCCCCCGCCCAGGTGTAAATAACATGTTACCAGGAAATGAAAGAACATTAAAAATAGTCATATATCCATATCACATGGAATTTCATATTTTCTTGAAGTGTCTTTGTGGCCCTTGTCACTGCAATAGACTCCTAGAGTTGATTAGCTCTGAAAACATCATTTTGGTCCAATAAACATCACTACCAGTCCCCCTTGTTACAATAGAAGTTGTCCTCACTTTTCAAGTGGGAAGTTGAGGCATAGAAAAGTTGACTCATCTTAAGTCACAGAGGAGAATCTAGGCTTTGAATGCAGATCACATACTTCCTCTGCTCTTTTTTCATTAAACGATGAAGGGTCCCCCAGTGGTATGTGTTAGATGCTCCTGAGAGGCTGGTTGTTGAGCCAACTGTACGCCCGCACATGGTGACATGGTTATATACCTGACACTGATGACTCCATGCAGTGGTTCTGTTTTATTATTTTGCTACTCTCTCTCTCTCTCTCTTAAAAACTATAAGATTCACTACAGATTATCTACACAAAAGCTGCTAAATCATTACAGTCTTTCCATGTCCCATTTCCCTGATTTTTGGCACCTATTTTTACATTTTCTGTCTTTTTTTGTTGTTGTTCCACTACATTCCTTCCCATCTTCTTAGTACTGTCTTTTTGGTAACCCCGTCCCCCATTTTTGTTCATTGATCCCTTTTTTTGGCTCTTTGTTCTGATGTTTTCTCACTGTCAACACGTAGTCTTGCAGCCTTCCCCAACCCTCTACATTATCCATCATCAGCAGTATGGGAACACTGCAGACCCATCAGCCAGGCCCTGCTATGACCCGTTGTGCCAGCTTACACTCCATTTTCACAGTCTTTCCAACATATGTACTGCGCGTGCTCTCCTTTGCCAGAAATAACCCAGGGAGAATAGTAGTCAATACTGACTCTATTTCTTAATTATCTCTGTATTTCTGGGAAAGGCAATGATGGCAGGTGAATTTTTACAAGGCTAACTACCCTGTTCCCCTTCCTGACTTCTAGATCCATTGAAACATAACTGAAGTGAAAAGTGAGTATTCCTCAAAGGAATTCTAAACCTGAGAGGATTTACACAACAGTGTGAGCGTTAACTCTACAGACAATTGCTGACATTTTATTTCCAGTGTCTGCAATCCAGTGTGAGTTGAAAAAAGAATGAATGGTAGGCCCAGGGGCATTCTCCTCTATGAAAATCTGGAGAAAACAAGATTGGCTACTAGTTTTAGAAGTAGAAAAACACACATACACACAAAGAGGTAGAAAAACACATTTAAAAAAAAAAAAATTTTTTTTTTGAGCCACATAAGGAGTCACCCAACCAGTGCAACTTCAGACCGTAAAGTCCCCTGGGACAATCTGGAAGGGTTGGCAGTCAGACCTGTTCTCATGGGCCCTGCTTTCATGAAATGGCACACTGTGACTAACCTGTGTCCTCTGACAGGCTACTACAATTGCCTTCTATTCCAGAGAGAAATGCAGTCTTACTAGATCCCTCGTCTAGAGTCTGAGTCAGAATCACTTTATTTTAATCTTTGTTTGAAAAGAGTATATGAAGTGCTCAGATTGCTGACGTGTTACTTTCTCATTCAGTACTTTCAACTGGACAGTCCCATTCTTAAGCTGGCTGGCCATTGTAGCCCTCTGTGTGTTCACAGTCATCCTGTACTTCATTCCACTGAGATACATTGTCCTTGTCTGGGGTAAGTAAAGCCTTTTTTTTTTTTTTTTTTTAACTGTCTTAGATACTAGGAACGAACTATTTTTAAGGGATGAGTTATACTGTCAGTAGTTCCCTATATTTATGATCATGAAGCTACTCCATGATGAAAAGAGACAGGTCAGTTAAAAATCACAACAGTATAAAGATTTAGGTCTACCTACAAAATGCATTTTTCTTATCTGGCACCATAGGCTCCATCATACTGTAAACATGTAGTTGTGCAGATTCTTCATATATCAAAGTGTAGCTTTGTCTAGATATCATTCTGATTTATTTTTACCACTTATACGTAAACAGAGGCATTTCGATCCGTATGGTGCATTTAGGACAATATGCTTTTGTGCTGTGGTACTTTATCTTGTAGAAGCGTCCATAAACATGGGACTATATATGGCCGCCTATTTAAGAGGTCACCTTTAGGATGCAGGAAGAGGGTCCTTGGCACTGACAGGTTGCTTAGGAATAAGAAATCTGCTTTATGTGTACTAAACAAAAGTGCTTCTGCAAAAACCCACTTTAAAGGTGATATTTTTCCAGTCCTAATTTTTAATGCAGTAATGCTGCAATGCCAACAGTTCCCGTGGCCCTAGATTCCACTTAGGTGATAGTTTCAGCATTCTGCATTGTTTTCAGGTTCCTCTTCCTTATCTGAGAAAATTTGTGCTTGGAAGAAAATGGTCAGTGTCTACGATGGACTAACTTATAAAACTACATTAATGATATACATATATATACAAGACCAGCTAGAAGTAGGATTCTTTACTTAACCACTGGCCTGCACACACATAAGATTGCTAAACATACACAAAATGCAAAGAACCAAACTGGGTGTTAATTCCAGAAAATACATGTTTACACTAAAAGCAAAAAGGTCAAAAGGAATGTTTTATTATTTTAAGACTTTAAGAGAGATGTGTGAATAAAGTGACGGAGGGGTCTGAGGTCCCCACACCCTCCAGTTTTAAGATTCCTATTTCTCTGTTCTTTTTGGCCTATCTTGTCATGTCCTTAGTAAGCCCTCTTACCCTTTATCATCACTCCCCTTACCTTTATAGCTTGGGGAGGGAGGAATAATGATTATTTTTTCCCTTCTTATAATTTGAACAGTTTCAAATAAGATAGTACTTTCACTTGTTTAGTTAAACAAGGACGGAGGCATTTCTTCCCTCGGTGTATTCAAACCCTCAACTTTCATTCCTTCTTTTGATGTATAAAACAGATGCTGTTTTATTGAAGGAATTCGGGGTAAGGCAATAGGTGTGCCACTTTATTATCTCTAACCTTCCTAGGGTCAGATCTGCTGTCTCCATTGTGATAGTTGATGAATTTCTGGGGTTTTTTCCCCCAGCGTTCTCAGAAACTGGAACCCATGGCAGACATCTGGCTCTGTAACCTGGGGTGGCCTCACTGGCTCTGTCTTAAACGTAATTCTTAGAGAATGTGCTCGGGCCTCTTGTTTCACCAAAAGAAATAAAACAAGAACAGTATTTCTTCAGTGCTATGTGATTGCTGAAATATTAACTAGAAATTTAAGACATGGGTCTCACATGGGGAGACGGACCAAAATCAAGAATGCAAAAGACATACAATAAACATAAAAATGTTTATTCTGCTGAGCTTCCTGAAGAAGAGCCAAGATGTTCTAACTTATGGTCCAGTCTTTACAAGCCTGTTGACTTCATATAAAGCTGTTAATTTATTTTTTCATATGTGAATATGCTTGGTCATATATTAAGTGCAATATAAATTTCAAAGAGTAGACTTATCCCATTGAAATCCTACCTTATATCCTACAATGTGTAGAATAGATACTTCTGGTTTTATATATTGTTTCAACACCTCTATCTCATTAAAGTTTTTGTTTCTATAATAGCTCCAATTTCATCTATATGTACCCCTCAGTCACATTTGCTCTTCAGGTAGTGCAGAGGATTAACTGTTGAATAATTTAGTATGAGTAGATATGGCTCATCTGTAATGGTTCTTGGCTGTTCTATTCCAAAAGTGATCCAAGTAAGTCAATCACAGCATCTTTTGCAAGCATTAAATTTAAATTTTGTGTAATTTAAAAGGAAAATTGCTTCCTGAAAATCTCAGTGCCAGAGATGTAGAAACGGAAACATTTTCTTCCCCCATGGTGAGAACTTTTAAGATCTACTCTCTTAGCAACTTTCAGATATGCAATACAGTATTGTTAACTGTAGTCCTCATGCTATAAATTACATCCCTGTCACTTATTTAGTAACTGAAAATTTGTACCCCTTCACCCATTTCACCCATCCTCCCACTTGCTGCCTCGGGTAACTAAACATACACAAAATGTGCGAAGTCTGGATCTATGAGCTTGGCTTATTTATTTATTTGACTCATTTCACTTAGCATAATGCTTTCAAGGCCCACCTCCATTGTTGCAAATGGCAAAATTTCCTTGATTTTTATGGTTAATAGTCCACTGTATATACATAGACAATATTTCCTTTATCCATTCATCTGTCAGTGGACACTTAGGTTGTTTCCGTGTCTTGGCTATTATATAAACAGGGCTGCAGTGAACATGTGCCAGGAGGGTGTATTTATCTTCTTGAGTTAGTGTTTTTGTTTTCTTTGGATAAATGTCCAGAAGTGGAATTGCAGGAATGTAGGGCAGTACCACTTTTCTTTCTTTCAGGACTATACATACTGTATTCCGTGGCGCAGCAGTTTACACTTCCACCAACAGTGAATGAGGGTTTCTGTTTCTCCACACTTGTGGAGAAATGCCTGCCAACACTTGTTATTCCTTGTCTTTTTGGTAATAGCCATTCTAACAGTTGTGAGGTGATATCTCAAGGTGTTTTTGAATTGCATTTCCCTGATAGTGATATTGAGCATCTTTTCACATACTAGTTGGCTATCTGTAGGTCTTACTTGGAAAAATGTCAATTTAGATCCTCTCCTTTGCCTATTTTTTTAATTGGATTGTGTTTTTGTTTTTGCTACTGAGTTGTATTAGTTCTTGATATATTTTAGCTATTAGCTCCATAGCAGAGTTAAGATTTACAAATGTCTTCTCCCATGCGATAGGTTGCCTTTTCGTTTTATTGGTAGTTTCCTTTGCTGTGCAGAAGCTTTTTAGTAGGATATAGTCTGATTTATTTTTACTTTTGTTGATTTTGCTTCTTGGGGTCAAATCTGAAGTGTTTCCAAGACTGATGTCAAGGAGTTTACTGCTTTTATTTTCTTCTCGGAGTTTCATGGCTTCCAGTCTTAAATACAAATCTCTAACCCATTTTGAGTTAATTTTTGCACATAAGATAGTAGTCTGGTTTCATTCTTTTGCATGTGGTTGTCCAGTTTTCTAACACCATTTATGAGACTGTCCTTCCTCCACTGTGTATTCTTGCCTACTCTGTCATAAATTTCTTGATCACGTATGTGTGGTTTTATTTCTGCACTTTCTATTCTGTTCCATTGATCCATTTGTTTTTATGCCAATATCATACTGTTTTGACTACTATGGCTTTGTAATCAGAGAGCATGATGCCTCCAGCTTTGTTGTTGTTTCTCAAGATTGCTTTGGCTATTTGGGGTCTTTTGTGGTTCCATACCAATTTTAGGTTTGTTCTACTTCTGTGAAAAATGCCATTGAAATTTTGATAAGGATTGCATTGAATCTGTACATTACTTTTGGGTAGTCTCAACATTTTAACACTGTTCTTCCAATCCATGAACATGGACTATCTTTCCATTTATGTATGTTGTCTTCAATTTCTTTCATTAATGTCTTATAGTTTTCAGTATACAAGTCTTTCAGTTCATTAAATTTATTCATGGGTATTTTATTCTTTCTGATACAACTGTGAATGGGATTATTCTTAATTTCTCTTTCTGGTAGTTCTTTGTTAGTGTATAGAAACACAACAGATTTTTAACTGATTTTTGTATCCTGGGTTTGCAAGTTGGTTCCCATACACAGAATGCATAGACTGAAGAAAGAGGCAGACCATCTCGGAGTGGTAGGTGGTATATTTTATATACAAGGGAACTGACTTATGAGGCTTCTCTGGATTGGCCACAGGCAAGTAAATCTCCACCTTGCTCACTAGAATCTTAAAATTTTACATACAGGAATTAGCTGGGCTCAGTCTCATATACAGTCCACATGGTCTCAGTAACACCTTACTTTATCAAGGCTACGTCTTTGGAGCAGTTCCCACTGTGAGTACATTTCATTGAAATGTAGAATGTACATTTCAAAAACCAAAGTGGGTGAGGAACCTCTAATTGTGAGTTCAGCAACCAAGTCAACCGTAAGTCATATCCTCTCCATTATATCTTCCCCATAATCCTGCAGCTTCATTGAATTCACTTATTAGGTTTTGTTTTTGTTTTGTTTTTTGGTGGAATCTTTAGTCTTCTATATATATCATGATGTCATTTGCACATACTGAGTTTTTCTTTGCAATTCGGGTATTTTTATTTCTTTTTCTTGGCTGATTACTCTGGCTAGGACTCCCACTAGTCTGTTGAATAAAAGTGATGAAAGTGGGCTTTATCTTGTTTCTGAACTTAGGGGAAAAAGCTTTTAGTTTTTCATCACTATGTTAGCTATGGATTGTCATATATGGCCCTTTGTTATATTGATGTACGTTTCCTCTGTATCCACTTTGTGGAAAGTTTTTATCATCAATGGATGTTGAATTTTGTCAAATGCTGTTCTGTATCTATTGAGATGATCATCTGGTTTTTATCCTTCATTTTCTTAACATAGTGTATGACACTGATTGGTTTTCAGATGTTGTACTATCCTTGTATCCCTGGAATAAATCCAAATTAATTGTGGTAAATAAGACTTTTAATTGTTCAATGCAGATTGCTAATATTTTGTTGATTTTTTTCCATCTCTGTTCATCAGGAATATTGGGCTGTATTTTCTTTTTGTGTGTGTGTGGGGGGGTTCTCTTCTAGTTTTTGGAAGATTAAGTAAGAAATATTCTATTCTTTGAATGTTTGGTAGAATTCAACAGTGAAACTGGTCCTGTTTGTGGGAAGGTTTTTGATTACTGATTCAGCTGCCTTCCCAGTAATCAGTCTGAATAGAAATTTTGTTTCTTCATGATTCAGTCTTAGAAGATTATATGTATCTAGTGTGTAGTCTTATGATCTTTTATACTTCTGTGGTTTCAGGTTTAACATAGCCTCTTTCAGTTCTGATTTTATATGGTTCTTCTTTTTTTTTCTTGGCAAGTCTAGCTAAAGGCTTGCCATTTTACTCATTTTTTCAGAGAACCAGCTTCCTTCTTTAACTTTGGGTTTTGTTTGTTGGTCCGTGAGATATAAAGTTAGGTTGAGATTTTTCTTTTTTTATTGAGGTAGGCATTTATTGCTATGAACTTCCCTCATAGAATTGCTTTGGTTGTATCCCCATACATTTTGGTATGTTGTATTTCTGTTTTCATTTTCCTCAAGGCATTCTTTTATTTCTTCATTGATTCATTGGTTCAGTAGCATGTTATTTGATCTCCCCATACTAGTGAATTTTCCAATTTTCTTCTTGTAATTGATTTTTGTATACTTTTTTATTGGAGTTTGATTTGCCAACATATAGTATAACATCCAATGCTCATCCCGTCAAGTACCCCTTTCAGTGCCTGGCACCCAGTCACCCGATCCCCCTGCCCACCTCCCCATGTAATTGATTTCTGTATTCATACCATGGTGGTTGAAAAAGATGCATGATATGATTTCAGTCTTCTTTATTAAGACCTGTTTTGTGGCTTAACACATGAGCTGTCCTAGAGAATGTTCCATGTGCACTTGGGAAGAATGTGTATTCTTCTGCTTTTGTACGGGATGTTTTATTGATGTCCGTTAGGTTCATGTGGTCAAACATGTAATTTAAGGCTGATGTTTCCTTATTGGTTTTCTGCCTGGATGATCTAGGTGTTGATGTGAGGTAGTAAAGTACTCTAGTGGGGATTCCTGGGTGGCTCAGCAGTTTAGCACCTGCCTTCGGCCCAGGGTGTGATCCTGGAGACCTGGGATCGAGTTCCCCAGCGGGCTCCCTGCATGGAGCCTACTTCTCCCTCTGCCTGTGTCTCTGCCTCTCTCTCTTTTTCTCTGTGTCTCTCATGAATAAATAAAATCTTAAAAAAAAAGATTAAAAAAAAAGTACTCTAATACTATATTGCTATTTCTTCTTTTATATCTGTCAATATTTGCTTTATAAGTTCAGGAGCTCCTATATTGACTGTATAAATATTTTAAAATGTTATATCCTCTTGTTGGGTTAACCCCTTTTTCATTATGTAATATCCTTCGTAATCTCTTATTATTGTTTTAAAATGTTTTGTCTGATGTAAGCATAGCTACCCCAGCTTTCTTTTGGTTTTCATTTGCATGGAATATGTTTTTTCCATTCCTTCACTTTCACAGTCTGTGTCTTTATATCTGAAGTGCATCTCTTCTAGGCAGCATACATATAAATGGGTCTTGCTTTTTATCCATTCAGCCATTTGATATGTTTTGACTGGAGAATTTATCTCATTTGCAGTTAATTACTGCATAGGTATGTACCTATTGGCATTGTGTTGTTTTCTGTCTTGTAGTCCCTCTGTTCTTTTTTTTCTTTTGCTGTCTTCCTTTGTGATTTGATGGCTTTCCTTGGTAGTATGCTTTGATTGCTTTATTATCTTTTGTGTATCTAGTTTTAGGTTTTTGCCTTATAGTTATCATGAGGCTTACATATTACAACTTACAACAGTCTATTTTGTTGGCAACAGTGGAAGGTTGGATGCATTTTTAAGCTCTATATTTTAACTCTCCACCCACATGTTCTGTTTCTGATGTTACATTTAACATCTTTTAATCTTGTATATTCCTTAACTAATTATTATAGTTACATTTTTGTAACGTTTGTCTTTTAACCTTCATGCTAACTTTATAGGTGATTAATCTACTACCTTTGCTATATATTTACCATTACCAATGAGATCTATAATGTTTTCTTAACTAATTATAATTAGCATCCTCCCTTTTTCAGCTTAATGTAGTCCCTTCTTTAACATTTCTTGTAAGGCCAGTTTCATGGTGATGAACTCCTTTAACTTTTGTGCCACTCTTTCTGGCTTGCAGTTTTTGTTGAAAAATGTGCTTATGGCATTATGGGGGTTCCCTTGTACTTACCTAGTTGTTTTGCTATTTTTAAGATTTTTTGGGGGGGGGTCATCTTTCCCCTTTTGATTTTTTAACTATAATGTGTCTTGGTGTGGGTCTTTTTACCTCCTTTTTTGGAACTTTCTGGTCTTCCTGGCTTTGCATGTATTTCCTTCCACAGGTTAGGAAGGTTTTCAGTCCCCTTTTTCACCTCTTTCTGGGACCCCTATAATGTGAATGTTAGTATGGTTAGTTTTGCCCCATGTCCCTTAAGTAGTCTTTAGTTTCATTTTTTTTTTTCCTTTCTGCTGTTCTGCTTGGTTGAATTCCACTGCCAGATCTTTGAGTTCAATAGTCCTGTTTCATCTAGTCTGTTGTTGAACCCTTCTAACATATTTTTCAGTTCAATGACTGGATTCTTCAGCTCTGTGACTTTTATTTGGTACTTCCTTAGATTTTCCATCTCTCTGTTGAAGCTCTCACTGTGGTCTGTTCTTCTGAGTTTGGTAAGCATCAATATGACCACACTTTGAACTCTTTACCAGGTAAATTAGTTACCTATTTCATTAAGGTTTTTTCCAGAGATTTTCTTTTTCTTCCTTCTGGAACATATTCCTCTGTTTCTTCATTTGCCTCAAGTCTGTGTTGGTTTCTATGCATTAGATGAAATAACCCTTCTCCCATTTTTGAAGACCTGGCTTTGCTTAGGAGGTGAACATTATTGTTCAACCCTGCCTTAGCTCTTGGTTGTCTAACCTGTGTGATTGTCTGAATAACCTATTTTAATAGCTCCCAATAGTTGATGGTGTGCCAAGACCAGTCAGTACCTAGGTTTAGGCTGGATAAAACCAAACCCATAGACAGCAGCTCCTAAAGAATGCAAATATATATAGTCCTATAGGACTACAAGTGTAAGCCCCACTGGTCACTAGACTCTGGGAGACAGTAGCTAAAATTGGGGCTCCAGATGAGAGTATGTAAGTAAATTCCTTTCAAGGAGATGCCAGTGTACTGTAGCAATAACACAAAGATGGCTTCCTGCAGCGTACATGTCCTCAGAGCACTTTTCTAAGCCTCTAGATATATTTCCAACTTGAAGTATGCTGTGCAGGCCTGAAGCTCTAGGACAATCAAATAGGTCTCTTTCACTGATAGACTATGGATGTATTTTAGCTGGATGTCTGTGCACTGCCTTGGGGGGTGGTAGACTGCCTCTCTAATGGTTACAGTCCTGTGGGATCCAGAAATACAAGCCTCGTGCCTACCAGTGCTGGGAGATCAAAGGGTATTCCCTCAGTGGCAGCTGTAAAAACCAGGGCACCAGATATACATAAAACCTCCCCTCTGAGAGATACTGCTGCTCTGAAGCATGGCACAGTGTCTACTCTCCAAGGTTTCTGGAGTTTACAGTCATCCCTTATATGTTTAATTAGAAGCCCACCCCTCAGGCAGCAACTATGATGATAAGCTTTGTCTGTGACCAAGACTGAACATCTGAGTCTGTTGCCTCTAGCTATGTCCTCAGGGTGGTAGCTGTTTGAGAACTCTGTTTTCTTTGCTTATAGTCCTGTGAGCATGAGCCCCATGGGCCATCACAGTCAGGTGATACAGTGTCCTGCTACAAAAGTCAAGGGTGTCAAACAAGAATAGAAGCTCCTTCCTGGGAGATGCAATATATAAGCTATAGTGAGGCAGAGAGTGTAGAGTGCATCCATTGGACTCTGTTCCACGAGAACTCCATAAACTCTCAGAAGTGGGCCAGCAGAGGGTTGCACAGCAGCCCAAAGCTCCTCTATAAATAAATAGGTTTCTTCTCAGAAAGACTGGGGGTCTCTTTCAGTCTGCTGTCTGATACAGTGTACTGGGGACGGTGGTCTGCCAAGAATGGTCTTTCTGATTGTTAGCATCCCATATAATTCAGTAATGGAAGCAACACTGGCCTACTGAGCCCAACAATCAAGAGGTGTTCCCCTTACTGGCAGCCACATAAACCAAGGCACCAGATGTATGTAAAAACTCCTCTCCAGGAAATGTTGGTGCTCTGAAGCATGGCAGAGAGAGAATGTGAGGATGATGACTCCCAGTCAGGGGTGGGTGGGTAAAAATGGCACCCATCAGCTCTACAAGGCAAACAGGATACAAATATGTCACCCACCAGTAAGAAAGTATCCCAGCAGGCCCCTGACCCTCCAGCTGAAGTTTTAAAGTTATGTGAAAGAGATTTATTTGCTTAAAGTCTGGGTGCTTTTCTAAAGGCTGCCTCTATGCTGCACCCTGGGGCAAGTGAATCTGCACAGGAGCCTTTTGAGCCATTTCTCAGTTCACTACAGTTCCTTATATCTCATGGTTTTCAAAGCCAGATGTGTTGGGGGCTCATCTCTCAGGTACAGGACTTAAAAACTGGGGTGCCTGATATAGGGTACAACCCGTTGCTCCTCAGAGAGAAGCTCCATGTTTGTGAGTTATGTCATGATTGTTGGTTGCCTTGCTGGGCTAGGGTTTACAATGAGATTTTGTCTCAGCTTCTCCTCCCCACTTCCATTTGGCGTTTTTCTCCTTTACCCAATGTGAAGAAGTTGCTCAGCTAGTTTTCATGTCTTTCTCAGAGGGAACTGTTCCATATGTAGCTGTAGATTTGGTATGTTCATAGGAGGAGGGGAGTTCAAGATCTTCCTACATTGCCATATTGAGCCACCTCCTAGATGTAAAACCAGACGTAAAACTGGGCACCATACATGTGTAAAAGCTTCCGTAGCGGAGATACTGACACTCTGTGGAGTGAGGCAAAGGGAGTGTGTGGATATAGCATCCAAAAGCTGGAGCAAGGCAGAGGGAAAGTGCAAAGATGGGACCTCCAGTCTCTGGCTCCAGAGAGCACCACAGCCGTCCTTTGAATGTGTGTCTCCTCAGATGCCTACCCCTTGGACTGATGCTCCAACACAAGTAAACCAGCCTCTCCCAAAGTCCAGGCACCCCTCAATTACCTGCTTCCACGTGGGGCCCTGAGGTGACTCCAAGCATGCCAGCCCTTTAAGGGCTATTTCCTCAGATCACTATAGCCTTGTTGGTCTCGTAGTAGAAGTGAGCCCCATTGGTTTTCAAAGGTAGAGGTTTTGGAGGGTCATCATCTCATAGGTGCGTGTGTTAAAAGCTGGGGGGTGCCTGATGTGGGGTTCAAACCTTTCACTCCTCAAGAAGAAACTACTACAGCTTTTAAGTTACTTCCTGACAGCAGGTTGCCACACTGAGGGTAAGGTTCATCATGAAATTATGTCCAGGCCTCTCCTACCTGCTTCAAAGTGAGTCTTCTCTCAGCACCAGAAATGTAGGAAGAGAGTTTAGGGTCCTCTTGCTTCATCATCTTTAAAGCTAGCTAGCTATCTATCTATCTATCTATCTATCTATCTATCTATCTATCTTTTTAAAGCCAGTGGTAAACTCTCTCATTTCAGATCATTCTGAGAAAAAGCAAAAAGGACAACTGTCTTCGAAACATTTAGTTCGTATAACATTAACACCTCTTCCCATTAAAACAAAACAAAACCCAGTCAAGGTTTATCTTTTGAAAAAAGGGAAAACCAGTAAATCAGACTTCTTTTGCCTTGCAAAGTTTCACCATAGATGGAACACTAAAGCAAGGCTTCTAAGTAATGTGACCCTGAGTGGCAAAGCAAGATACAGCACTGCTCATTCTTGCCAGATGCCTTTTGTTTCCCAAATAAAAAGCCTTTCCTGCTGGGAAGAAGCCACAAAATAAAAGAGAAAACCGGAGCAGCCATTGAGTTGGGATGGAGCTAGGAAGGGGACAAAGGAAAGGAGAGAAAGAAAGAAAACTGGAAGAAGGGAGGGAGGAAGGGAAGACCGGAGGAGAAAACAGGGTGTATTGGTTCAGTCAAGACTGAAGAGCAGCTTAATCTAGATCTTCAAATCACTGCAGCATATGGAAAAGTATGTGATTTCTCTGATTCCTACATTTGGAGATTTCACTCATGTTTAACCTGTCACTTTTTCAGGCATCAATAAATTCACAAAAAAGCTTCGGAGTCCATATGCAATTGATAACAATGAACTACTTGACTTCCTTTCCAGAGTCCCTTCAGATGTACAAGTGGTATGTATGTTTCACTATGCCTGCTATTTAATGTAGGATGGCACTGGGTTTTTGCTTTTCATCCATTTAATTTCAAAGGTTTTAGAAGAACCACTTAAAGTTAAAAAGGCCCTTGGCAGTTTAGCCCACTCGGGGTGTTATGCAAGAAGAACTTTATAGAGAATGGGTAATGTTGAATGAGAGAGGGTTGCATCAAGAACCTACCAGGGCTTGTAGGAGCAATTTTCCTCCAAAGAAGGTTCACTTAGAGTTTGTGAAGGGAAGTCCCCATTACCTGAAGGGAGGAAACAGGAATATAGATGATGAAAGCAAAATCTGCCAGAGAACATTGGAAAAACACTTCTTTGCATAATTTGGAGGAATTAAGTGTTAAAAATGTACATTTTGGAGACCTTGGTGGGTGAGGTGGGGTGGGGAGTAACTGCTTTTTCAAGACTGGGGCACACCTCCATCCTTTAAAATCCTTGGAGGCTAATGCCCATTAATTATCAATTATTTTCAGAATAAATGAAAAACGTTTTTATCAAAATCTGGAAGCTATGTTCCGGCAATACCTTTCTTCCTTTGTTTCAGTTGAGTTTTTGATTTAGTATCTGACAGGAGAGTGGCCTGGAGAGAGATTAAGCCTAAATTAAACAAACAGTAAATTGCAAGGAACCATTATCCAGCCTTTCAAAATTAAGAGAAAGATGGTTTTTGCTTTAAAGTCCTCTGTTATTGACAGTGAAGAGGCGCCTATTACCAAAGTTCACATCACCGCTCTCACGTAATTTCTGGCAGGATTTCCCTCCTGATTCTTGCTCTATCATTCTATTGTTTTCTGCATCCCAGCTGCAGCTCTCCTAGAGCTTCCAGGGTGAGCACTCTTCCCACCCCTGCCTCCAAGCAGTCTCTCATTCCTCTGCTTTGCCTGCCTTTGCCAGAAAGTGACCACCTGACCAGTCTTTCTCTGAACTCTGTTTAAACAGGTGCAATACCAAGAACTGAAACCAGATCCTTCCCATAGCCCGTGTAAAAGGAAGAAAAACAATCTTGGCTAGCCAGCTCCCAGCACTGAGGAGACCAGCATCTGTTTGGGAAGATAAAAGAAAAAGCCTTCAGCCTCAGCAGCATTTCCTTTCTTCCTGCTTTTTATTTATTTTGCCTTTTTATCATGATCGAGAGAATTTGTAAATAGTGTACAAAGGCATATGTCTTTGAAAATATACTTCCATTGTACAGACTCCATTTGATAAAGGGTTAGCTGTTGCTGTGTGAAAGCCTTGTTGGCTGTGGATAATAATATAACACACTGAAACAACAAATACAAGAATGGTAACGTTGGGAGATATACACTTCTCTAATTACAAGTGGAAGAACCAGAGTATTACATTAAATGCTCAGCTGTGCTCTGATTAAATCTACATAAAATGTAAATGTCAATTTGATTTTTAAGGTTTTTTTTTTTAATGTGACTATTTTTTATCTGAAAAGTAATCCATTACAGTTTTCTATGTTTTATACATTTCAAAAGGGAAGGGGGGAAATCCCAAAATCTGACTTATGGAACAGATGCATTTCAATTTAACATAGATTCTGACTTCAGATCCTGACTTTCATTCCTGTGCAAATTATTGAGCTATGACTCGGCTTATTTTACACTAATGAGCAAAGGTACAGTCACTCCGTCAAGATAATTCTTCCACACTCTACAAAGAAAACTTCCAAACCTTTTATCATTCCATCTGAAACCTCAAAATCTCTACAGGACTACACATAAATACTGCCAGGTTTATACATGATTGCCTATTTGAATTTTTATACCTACCACTACTTTAATTTGTACCGAGTTAGCAAGCTAGTCACCCAGTTCAGTTATCAAAAATAGTAGCAAACTAAATCCGTATTGCTTTTGGTGTCTCTGTGCATCTAAAAATATTTAATACTCAAAAGTATTCTCACACACACAGAAAGTATCTGCTTTCTCATTAAATTACTGAAATGCTTTAATGCAGAGTATGATTTTTGTTATTAGTGTGAATTTTAATGTAAAGAATGCTAGTGTGCTAAGTGATATGCCAGTTGTTTCATTACATTCATTTCTAAAAAAACTAATCATTCTTGATAATACGAATGCATGAAACCTATTTTGTAAAAAACATAAAACAAAAAACAAACCACAACTGCTTATGGGGAAGGGGGAGTTTGCCTTTAAAAAACTGTTTCACTACTTACCATAGAATCTATACTTAAAAATTGCATTCCCAAGACTTATGATAGTTTTTGTACCTAACTCCCTGATAAATCACGGGAGTATACCTCTGGAGAGAGAAATAATTTGGTGAGAATGTTTTACTTCCCTGACTGGGTAGGGGATTAAGCTTGGCTGAAAATGCTGTAGACAATGTTTTGCACTACTTTATTAATAGAGTGGGATAGGGTGAAGGGGGGGAGGGTTATGATGGAAAAACACAGAAAAACCAGAAGCCAGAAATATATATTTCACTCTAAGATTCTTTAAAGATAAATTTAATCTCATCGAAGCTAATTTTTAAAGTATTTTTATTTTAAAGCGACGTTGTTAAATACTATTTCTTATTATAGAACTATTTTGATCTGTTTATACACTATGCTTGAAAGAGAATGTCAATTAAATTCCCTTTCTACAGAAAGGCTTTGACCTCAATATGCTCTATTTAGCTCACCATGTTTATAATGACATGCTTATATCCGCATACCATCACTGTTTGTTGCTTGGACATAATACTCCATAAAGCTGATGTTGCCACAGAAAGTTTATTGATGGGATAATTTGTTTGAAATACCTTTTGATTATACCTTGTGTGAGATTTATGTTTCGTGCTGACAGTGTCTACTCAAATGTCTACAAGCCTGATATTGTACAATTTCAGATGTACCTAGTGCATAGTAACCATTAACAGATGCCTAATTTTTGTTTCATTCTACCAACTTTCAGATGTTAAGTTCAGTGGTAATGTTGACTATACATTCACTGCATTAAATAAAAAAAAATCTTTTCTAAGTATACTCAGTACTCCTTTTTCTTTGCTTCTCTCTCTCTTTTTGGTGGTTGGTTGTGAGTGCTGGAGGATTGTTTGCATATTCTTATAAATGAAACTTAGTTTGGTTTGGGCAAATAAGGCCTTCCCTAAAACCTTGACCATTGTATGAAACTCACTACCCACCTTCGAAGGAGTGAGCATGCAATGAAGTTGACATAAGAGTAAGAACTATCTTGAGGCATGAAATGATATTCAGAGGCATCTTCATTGCTTTCAAGACCACCACATTCACAGACTGAAAAACTGTGTCTAATAAAATTTTAACTATTTCTTTCCCCCTCTCACATAGGTACAGTTTTGCCTTTTGAAAGCTGTTTAACTTGATTTAGTTTTGAGGTTTCCATGTATCTCGAATGTCACTCCCAATAGGGGTGAGACTGCTAAATCCAGGAATCTTGTCAACTATTAAATATATTCCTCAGTGTTTTTTGGTGAGTAAATTCACTAAAGGTCATTCACATGGCAAAGTACTATTATTGCTATTAATTGTGGTAATTCCTAAGAAATGTATGTTAAACTTTTTTTTTTCATTTAGAGCAAGAATACTTGCTCATTTTGGTACTGTTCCACAGATTCAAACTGACAGATGCTATAGGGATTCCAGATTATATTTGAACCATACTATATACTAGGATAATCTGAATATTTTTTTTCCAGGATTTTAAGTAATCTCCACACCCAAAGTGGGGCTTGAACTCACAACCCTGAGATCACGAGTCTCATGCTCCATCAAATGAACCAGCCAGGACCCCAAATTGAACAATTAAAAAAAAAATGACTTTCCTTTGTGATACATTTATTGAATACCTATTACTATTTTGACTTGCTCTGTCAGAGGCAATGATCCAACAACCAGTGACAGTATATGCAAATCAAATCTGGAGCTAAAGGAGACCAAAAACAAAATTAATTGATAGGTTTCTGAAAGTATCTTTTATAGAATTTTATTCTATATTTAAAAGTGAAGAAAATTCTGTAATCTGTCTCTTATCCAAGGAATAGGCAACTTATTTTTCCATTTTGATCTTAATATCCAAATGTCTATAATGCTGTCAATGATCTAATTTTGTATTAACTAGTCATACTCAGGGCAGCTTGGGGGACTCAGCGGTCTAGTGCCGCCTTCAGCCCAGGGTATAATCCTGGAGACCCAGGATCGAGTCCCATGTTGGGCTCCCTGCATGGAGCCTGCTTCTCCCTCTGCTTGTGTCTCTGCCTTTCTCTGGGTCTCTCATGAACAAATACAATCTTTTTTAAAAAAAAAAAATTTAACTAGTCATAATCAGAGGCCTTGGTTTATACACTTGTTAAATGTACCCCAACATTTATTTCTGAGTTTGGGTCTCAGCATTAAAAACAAATAAAAAAATGCATATTAGGCAGTTGATGTTCCAGAAATACAAGTAAAGAGATCCACCATTACACTACTTACAGAAGTTTCAGGTATTATTAAAGTAATGATTTAAATTCTGGGGCTTTAAATGTCAAGTGTGAGTATCTGTATGTGTATAGATGCCAATTCATTTGTTTGATTACAGTATCTAGAATCAGGCTTTTCTAATTGTTCAGTCAAGTATGAATTAAAACCACATAAAAAAATGTAATGAATACGGGCAGCTGGGGTGGCTCAGTGGTTTAGTGCCACCTTCGGCCCAGGGCCTGATCCTGGAGACCCGGGATTGAGTCCCATATTGGGTTCCCTGCATGGAGCCTGCTTGTGTCTCTGTGCACCCACCATGATAAATAAATAAAATCTTAAAAAAAAAATGTAATGAATACTTAGAATAGTGTCATTCCTTTCAATTATACTTCTCTTTCCTGGGATGACTGGTGTAACTCATTGAGAGAAAAAACATAAGACCTTCTTTTGTGTAGTGAAGATATTAGCTCTAATGCCTCAGTTTCTACATTTGTACAGTGGCAGTCACATTGTGAAAGCTGTATCAGCTGAGTCTTTGAGATTTTAAGAAACACCAAAGAAAATGTCTAATTATGTAAGAATACTGTGCAACCCCCCCCCCCCCCCCTCAAAACATTAAATGTCCAAAGTGGTCACATGCTGCAGGAACTAACACCAGTGTTTGCTGGAAGTTAATGATTATATACGAACTTTCCCAAGGGCATTTGTGCCGAGAACCAAAAAAATTGCAACAATTAAACACATAAATGGTCTCAAATGAGTTTCAATTTTATGAGATAGTCCTTTCTTCACATTTTAAATTAATAACAAAGTGGTCCCTCAAATGCACAAGCTGTATTTTTGCAGACACGTTTTTTATTTGTATGATGGCTGTATCTCCACGTGACTGAACAATTATACAACTTCATTTAAAAAAAAAAGTAACAGCACTGCTGTTCTGCTCTTTGCAATTAATAGCATTACTATATTAAGCTGAAAGCTTTATTTGTATTAAGAATAGAAATAGGTGAGTAGCTATGCCAAAGTTTTCTCAGTTTGTAGCAAAAGTAAAAATGCAGCCTAATTCTCCCCTGCTGCAGATTTTTCAGTGTTCCTTCGAGAAAAGGAGTGACCAACCTGAGTCAAAGAAGTAATCTGCAAATCACCTCTTATTTTCTCAGGAAGAATGTATCAGAGATCCTGGGATCTGGCTTGTTGCTGCCATGGCAAGATGGTACTATAGGCTCAGTTCCACTTCCTGTCAAAGAGAATCTTAGCAATGGCATAAGGCAACTTGAGGCAACATTTTATTTTGCTAGAATTCAAATAGTAACAAGTTTAGGGGAAACACTGCACACAGAAAGATGCAGACCCAGTCCCAACCACTCTTCAGTGCCTCTTGATTACAGGAGACCCACCTGAGACAACAGTCAAGAGTAATTACAGAGACAGCTGGACTACGTAAGGGAGCTGAGAGGAAGGAAATAACCATCATTTGTCCCAAGTTCAGAAATCTTTTAATAAAGCCATCCAGGGAACTGGAAACCATACAACTATACTCTAAATCATTCCCTCAAAACATTCTTCCCTTTGTACAGCAGTGATTATGACAATTACAAGCCAAAATCTGTGTGTAACCTATAATACTGAAGTCATGGAAAACAGTTTATTGCTGTCGAGAATTAATAAACTCTTAAAAATTTTCATCAAGACTTAAGTGTCTATTTTCTATTATACAGAGAGGGATAAACGTTTGTGTTTTTGTTGACTTTGTTGTATAACATGGGAGGTAACTACCCCAAAATCTGACCCAATCTTACACAATGGTATTCTGACCCCTTACCTTAGATCTGGAACTCTTACACAGCAAATTCTGTTAATACAGAGAACCAGCAAACTACAACAGGGTCTTTGAAGCACAAGGGAACCCACTGGGAAAAGTCAAATACTTTGTATGTATGAAGAAGTGGCTTTAAAATAGATCAATGTGGCGGTCCATTTTATTAGTTTGAAGTTGAACATTAAAAAAATGTTAAAAAATGCATTTTTAGGTAAAACAGAAAAACTTTTTTTGGGGGGCTGTTATCACAAAACATCTAGCATTTGATAACCAAAGTCAGGCACACTAACTCTTGTGGGGTGGGACAGTAGGTACATACCATTCTTGTCGCTTGCTCTATGATGTTAATACACAGAACCCATGATCCCCCGTGACTGTGACAACTCTGACAAGTAGGTCCCCACCCAAAACACATTAATGTGGTATTCCCCAGTGCACGGTAGGTTACGTTACAGGTATCCAATGAGTTGATATAAAATAATAAAATAATTAAAATAGTCTATTTTGAATTTTACTACTTAAAACAGTACCTTACAAGAAACCATTTTCCTCGCTTTCACACAAGAGGTGCAAAATAATATGCCATGGAGAACAGTGACAAGACACTTTCAATCAGAATTCTCTCAGTGGCTGGCTGCCAGTATCTGCATTATTATTGTAAATAATAAAACTGATAGTAAAAAGTGAATTTTTTCAAGGTCTGTGATGATACAAGAAAAAATTCTCAGTAACACAGTATAACCTCCCTTCAAATAATAGATAAATGTTGCTTTCATTCAATTTGAGCATTCTCTCTGCTTTTTTGGTGTTAAATCTGGAAAAAAAAACAAAACAAAAAACACAACAACAAAAAACCCCAAACAACTCACCAGATTCTTCAAGGTTTTTTTTTTTTTTTTTTCTTAAAGAATACTTCTAAAATCAGAAAAGGCCAATAGTAACGCTATGCTCTCATGACTCCACATGGTAATTACATGAGAAAGTTTAATTTAAGAATTAAGAATTTAAGAATCTTCCTAGATTAGATTAATGATGCCAACAAACAGGGTGACACACTACCTGGAAGCCACTTAAAAAAAAGACTGATGAAGCCTGCCAGTAAAATGATGAGCCAGATGCACTCTCAAAGGATGGGCATATAGTGCGGGTATATATATTTTTGAGATCCACGTTAGATGGTGCTATGTTTAATTATATTGTTCCTTGAAGAGAAATGGCATTTTTTAAAAAATGTACTTTACATTTAAAAAATAAGAGCTTTAGAAAAATTTCAAGACTTCATTCTTATTTACATTAGGGTCATTACTTTCAAAAATCTTCAAAAATAAATGAGTTATTGGCATTTTAAATATAAATCATGTTACAGAGAAACTTGAAGTACAGAAAATATTCGAAATTCTATCATAAATATAACCACTATTAGCAACATATTTGCTTATAATCTTTCCCCTTATGTAATCTTACCTAAATTTTTAAGGACATCTTATTTTTTAAAAAGAACTAGAATTAGTCAAGAAAAATGGCTTTGAGAAAACCAGTCTGACAACTTTTCTAAATGGCTCTCAAACTCTCCCTGAGCCCATTTCCTTCAATAACATGACTTTGAACTTAAATGTAGTTTGAGAGGAGAAGGGAATTAAGTCACAGGGAAAGAAAGTAGATTTGCCTAACCTTGAGGAAAGGGCTGAATATTACTTGTCCCATAGTCTATATTTCTGCTAATACCAGTAAAACTGGCATATTTCTCCTTTATTTTTGACTGAGTTTCAACTAAAACAACCTTCCCTAAAACAATTATCTCAACCCTTTGGTTTACTGAACATTATTTAAAATTTTTCTTCATTTAAGAAAATTAAAATATAATTAAGATAAAATAAAATTAAGATTTCATTTATTTACTCATGAGAGACGCCGAGAAAAAGAGAGAGACAAAGAGAGAACGAGGGAGAGAGGCAGAGACACAGGCAGAGGGTGAAGCAGGCTCCATGTGGGGAGTCTGATGCCAGACTTGATCCCAGGACCCCATGATCATGTCCTGGGCCAAATGTAGATGCTCAACCGCTGAGCCACCCAGGCGTCCCTAAAATTTTCAAAGACAGATTAGTTTATTCCTAAGATTAGGAAATCTGCCTATATCCCTATTGTCTGATTTTATACCTTTATTAATTTTTCAATCTATTAATTACCCTCTTGATTCTTTAAACCAGAATGACTCCTAACCATTTCCCCTCTCAATCATTTGCCCAGTTTTAATCTTTACAATTCTGCTTGTATGCTTTCACGAAGAGCTCTTTAAATTCCTTATTTTAATTTTACCGAGTATTACTGCTCTGTAATTTCATCTCTATGTAGTAAAAAAGGAAACAATGCAAAACAGAAATGCATCTTTAGGATGAGGTCAGATACCAAGGATACATATTTGTTAAAACAAAAACAAAAAAACTATTATAAATCAAACCATTCTGGTCATTAGAAAAATTTATCAGTGTCATGACATAAACCATTGCTGACCTAACCTTTAAGTTGAGAAGTCCTGACAACAAACTAAGTTCTTTTTATCTGTCACCACTTTAAGATTAATGATTTTTTCAACATGACTATTTATTTCGAGGACAGAAAAATGGAAAATCCTTGGAAATTTTAGTTCATCTACTAGTAAGATAAATGATAGTGTAATAGGTGTAAATTCAAAGCTGGATTCCAGATTTTATGTTCAGTGCAATTTACTTGCTGGAATTGCTAAGCAAATTTTTAAAAAACTACCTTTCTTCTCTAGAACTAAATCCTATGTTCCAAAGAGCAGTTAGCCATTCTCTATTAATGTTTAACACCCATTATGCATAAATGTTCATTTACTCCAATTCAGATGCTTTTGAGAGGAAGGAGATTAGATTTACCAAATCTGGATTTACCATTCAAAAAAGATTTGGGGGCCATAATAAAAAGAAATTGAAGGAAATGTTTGTTTCAATTCTATTAGAGACAGCTAATTATATTTGAATAAGGAACTTTTATATTTTTGGTCTGTGTTAAGGGTAATGTTACATATTACAAATTACATATATAAATAATAATATATACTTATGAGAAGTATTGTTTTTGTAACTACTAATTACTGGTTACTTTGCTGATTTAATACTGTTGGATCTTAATTTAGCAAGTAGTTAAAAAACCCAGAAAAGTTTATTATATTTGTTTTAAAAAAGAAAAAAGTAGATGTATATTCAACAGTACAAAAACATTATAAAAAAATCATTTGCACTTAGTACTAAGAGTTATAGTTTAGTTTTTTTAACATAGTTTAAGTGTATTCGTAACAAAACTACATCTACACTTACAAAAAAGGCCTATAATAATTATGTATATCTTACAAACATGTAATATCTTACAAATATATAAGATATTGGAAAATATTCGTACCTCAAATTATAATTTTGCTTTTAACATGAAAAGTACTCCCAAATAGCAGACTCCCCTGTGATAAAAAGCTAATCATTTGGATTTGTGATTGGAAAATGTTAAGAAGCCTCTTTTTCAAGTAATTTAACATATTTTTACCCCCTAACAATTCACATAGATTCATGTTTATAAGTCTTTGTTGCCTGAGGCTTTCATAAACTGGAAAGCACAATTTGAAGACTAGCATTTACTAGAGGAAAAAAAAAATCTAGCGATCAATAATGTTAAAATTATCTTTTGCTGGTTTCATCTGAAAAGTTCTTCTTTTAGTAAAATTTGCAATACTTTGAAAGATGGATGCTTGGTTTTGGAACCAAGCAAAAACAATACCACACCCTTTTCTCTCTATATTTGGTCTAATAGTTTCTAATTCTGTACCAGAGCAAACAATTGTCAGAGTATATCCTCCCACCACAATTCATTTCAACCCACAAAGTGAATTTTTTGATAACATAATTTGATTTACAAGAAAGAGTTAACTATTCTGTGTTTCCATGGAACTGATGTCTGCAGTTTTGACAACACCAGGCACAGCCTAATTCCAATAATGCCATAACTGACCTTTCTAATTCAATCCACATTTGTTATAAAAACAATTATCATTCAGAACTTTGCAAGCTCCACGTCAGCAGGAGGTGCGATTGGCGTGGAAGCTACGTGAAAAATGCCTGAGGGAAAGAGTGCCTCATGTCACTCAAAGATGACCCTTTCCTACTGCTTCAGGAGCAACAGTGACAGGTTCTCATCAAGTTCATAACTTAACTGGAAAGGTGTGTAAAAGGCATATGGATTGCACATTCCAGCAATGGTGTTTCATGTGAAGGTATTCATTTAACTTTCTGTAACAGCATAGACAAAAATGGCAAATGTTTCCTGGCATTTATATAAAGTATCCTAGCATTAATGCATTTGTATTTACCTGGGAATGTGTATTAGTTCGCTAAGATTGCAAAAGCACCCCCCCCCCCACATTCTACTCACTCTAAGAGAATTGCTAAAATCATAATGATCAAAGGACTTAACTATCAGATCTGTGTAATTCACATTTAAAAACTAAAACAGAAAACCAATTATTACTATTAACTTTAGAAACACACAAAACTGAAAATTTTTTCAACAGCCTATATAGAACGCAATAAAAGTAACAATATTTCAACCTAATTTACCTCCTAGACTGTAAGCTTTTTCTTTTTTTTTTTTTTTAGCTTTTTCTTTTATTGTAGTCAGCCCCTGTTAAGCAGATTGTGTGGAATATAGTAGGTGTTCAAGAAGCAACAAAGACTGGAAAAAAACAAAAAACAAAACAAAACAAAAACAAAAACACTGGTTTCACATTTGATTTATACGAGGATAAATGTTTTCCTAGTCATCCTAGAGTTAAGGAAATGACAGAAAAATGTATATAAGTGGACCACTTTATTCTGCATAGGGCAACTAATAACAAGGTAGAAAATTCTAACTTCATAAAGACCCTTTCTAAGGAGCTGCCAGTAAACATTCTAAACTCTTTCATATTCCAAATATTTTGTAGGGATTACATATAGGGAAAGCTGCATCATAACAGCTCAGAAATCTTATTCCAGGGTTTATTTACATTTGAAATAAGGGCCTTGATATATATTTTTTAAACAAATTTATTGGACTATGTGAAATCTAGCAAAGTACAAGAATAGCATACCTCACAGCCTTGCCTTAGGTTGCTGGACCTCTGAGCCATTTACAACTAAAAGCCAGGACTCGAAAAGCCTATGGATTTTATTTATTAATATTTCTCTTTCCTCTAGCTGAAGCAATTATATTTTCTAAAATAAAAGTTAAGCAATAATATTAGAAGTTTCTCATGGAAGGCTTAAATTCATATACGTTTGTTTAAATTCACATAAATATATTGGTATTGTTAACTAGGACATAGAACATAGTAATCTGTTTGCCAAGTGGTCCTTTTGCATAAGTTTTAGTGTTTAAAACATCATATTATCATGAGTTGTAGAAGTTGGCTGATAGAAGATATGAAACATTAATTCTACTTGCAACTAAATAAATATTTCTTAAGAACATTTAATTTAGAAAATCACTTTTTCTTAGCACTACAAAACCCTAATTCATGATGTTGGTTACCTTATTAACTTAGAACTGTTACCAACTTGAGCAATTATTAACTTGCTTAGGTAATTTGTAGTAACTATAAAGAGGAGGTAAGAATTAGAAAAGCAGCAGCAATTATTAAGTAGCATATAAGGTGATAGGCTAACAATTCTATCATGACACAGATAATACCTGGTGTTATTTGCACTTGACAGGTGAGAAAGCAAAAGCTCGAAAAAAGGAACCTGCCTTATAATGTAGATAATAAATTAGACAGGCATTTGTAACTATGCCTGCTAAATGTCAAAACTATGTTAAGTTTGTGTTAGTTTACCAAGTAAACATTATTCCAGATGCTTTCACAAGTGAAGTAATAAAGTGGCTATTTGGAATAAAAATGTTCTTATCATGTTAGGAAACACTTTACTAAATCTGAGCATTTTAATGTTCCTTAGTCTCTGCTATGTCACGGCTTCTCTTATAGTCTGGCAGATTGAGTAAATATATATATATATTTTTTTAGATTGAGTAAATATTAATGAGACTTTATAGGATTTCACATTTGAAGGCTAACTAGAAACAACTAATATTTCTTATAGTATGTGTAAAAAATTACTGACTTAAAAATATAGGAAAAAAACCCTTGATTTTTATTCAGAACTAATATACTAATGTAACAGTTTTCAGTTTAGATTATAAACCCAGTAATAAAACACTCAGAATTTGTATCTTGTTAAAAGATCTATTTCCAAGATAAAACTAAAGTGTGCTTCTTTAGCAGATTAATTGCTGTGAGATCATCACTTTAGTTACATAAAAGCTAAATGGAAGTTTTAATGTTTCTTTTCCAGCTGTACCACAATGTAACTTATTCCCACTAGGAAAGCAACTCCAATTTCAAAAGTGGTTATTATCCACACCCTTTCTTTTAGTTTTACGATAAATTGATGTTAGGAAAAAAACTGCAAATTGAAACGTAAATTCATACTACACATTAAGATTTTAGATAATCTCAAATCTATTACTTAGTTACCGCTTATAATCTTAATATTTGGCAAGACTTACTATGCACCAGTATGTTTTCACTTACAGAACAGTGGTTACATGGAGTAGAAATAAACTTTGTACACAAACTGTGAAAGTAGATCAAGGGATCAAACTGTCAAACTTGGCACATTCACTTCATTTAAAAACCAAGAGAGTATTATTGTAAATTTTAGAAATGTTTATTTTACAAACACACAAAACTAAAATTGAGTATTTTAGTCCAAGAGCCTACAGAGAATAAACAGGGAGCTACATGCTTATAGGTGCACATTTGCATGAATATCCTTGCCATGATTCTAAGACCTAAAATCCCTGGAATAGAGGAGAGAACATTTTGATTTGAAAAAAAAAACAAACAAAAAAAAACATTTAAATTAAAATGTTTTACATGTACAATATAAATAAATACCACTTTCAGATCAAGAAATAATAAAGATTAATGAAAGTAGTGTATACCAAATGAAACTCTTTTTGAATCAAATTCTACAACAAGGAAAAAGATAATGCCTATACATTATGGGTTTTCAGAAGTTCTTTAAGTGCTTTTGAAATTTAGCAAAGCTGCAAATTCTGTCAATAAATAAATCAAATATTTATCAATAAACTATGAAGTCCATAAGAAATGACAAAGCAAGCCAGAAGTATGTTTAGAAAGTTGACTCTTATTTTTTGGAATCATCATGAAAACTCTGTGACTGAACGACACATCATTTCCAATGTCACCAATAAGGCCTCAGTGTGCACTCCAGGGCACACTTTTAAATTCTCAGGCAGTTCCTTAAGAATATTTGGAAGCGTCTGCAATGTCTTTATATTTCTAGCATAGAGATCCAATAACCAGTCAGCATGAGCACTGGTAGTTTCCTTATAATTCTTACAAGCCACAAGCAGCTCATTTAGGTGAGTTAACCCTTTGAAAGCTAAGAGGAACTCTGAAGATAAATCAAAAATTGAACAAAAATTTAGCAACATCCTACTAAGTAAAAATGAGCCGAATTCAAGTTGCTGGTGGTAAAAATGTTTCTCTGCTTGGGCATGAAAGTTCTCCACTGTATCTTCTATTTTTGTAATAGCAAATAGTTCTTCCTTGATTTGAGATGATACCACATAATCCAAGGGCAATTCTCCCTTAGAGTTCCTCTGCTGTAAAAGCACTGGGCCTGTGAAAAAGAAAATGCACAATGTTAAAAACATTTTTATTTTGGTAGCTTACAGTTGTTTTCTCTGCATTTTCCCAAAGCATCCAGGATTCTGTTTACAATCACGTTTTGTACTAATTCACGTTGACAAAATTAACTGGTCATACATATTGACTGTCTAATAAAAACATTAAAAACCCCCCAAATTCTAGTCAATGTCTAGTTAGGTTTGCCTAAAGCACATGCCTTAGTTCAATAAAGAATACATATAATTACAAATTTAATTAATATTAAAGATTTTATTATTCATGAGAGACACAGAGAGAGAGAGAGAGGCAGAGACACAGGCAGAAGGAGAAGCAGGCTCCATGCAGGGAGCCCGATGCGGGACTCAATCCCAGGACTTCGGGAGCACGCCCTGAGCTGAAGGCAGATGCTCAACCACTGAGCCACCCAGGCACCCCTAATTACGGATTTTTAAAAAGAATATAAAACTTCAAAAGTTGTCATCTTGAAATGAGAATTTCAGTGTTCACAGAAGATATTAACAAAATATGTTCTTCTTCAATCTGTGTAAGATTCTAAAGTTATTTTGTTATTTCACCAAGAGGAAAAAAGTACTACTTCCTTCCACTGCTAATAGGTGACTGCACAGAGCAAAGACCGTAAAAACCTTGCACAGACACAGATCACACTATTCAATTATCCTTGCTTATGTTCAATTTTTAGTATAGGTAACTGATTCACAAAAAATTAAGTGTTAACTACTTTGAGTCAAAAGTCAGATTTCATCTTTCTGTCCTACCTAGACCTATAAATCTACTTAGCAAACACTGAAGAGTTTATCCCCCTAGGCAATCAAGGATAATATGGGAGGTGGAGAGGGGAACAACAATGACTCAGTATTTGGTCACACAGCACTGAGTACTTTGTGTCCCTCTGTCTGCCAAGTACTGTTATTATTTATGCACTCTGCCATAAAAACATCAGAGATGTAAGATTTTACAACTCAAAGAAGTAATAAGAACCTACATACAACATAAGAGCATACTGTCAGAGAACACATCATAGTTAAAAATTCCTAATGATATATCTGATGAAATATACATAATGGCCTAGTTTATAATTTGTATTTAATATAAATGATCAACCACTAATAATATGTTATTTAATTTTATGGAAAAAAGAAAATTCTAAACAAAAATTAATGCTCTCTTTTCATTGTATTTTTTTTAAAAGATTTTATTTATTTATTTATTCATGAGAGACAGAGAGAGAGAGAGGCAGAAACACAGGCAGAAGGAGAAGCAGGCTCCATGCAGGGAGCCCAACATGGGACTTGATCCTGGGTCTCCAGGATCATGCCCTGGGCCAAAGGCGGCGCTCAACCGCTGAGCCACTGGGCTGCCCTCTTTTCATTACATTTCAAAAAATTGCGCCAAGTGACCCTTCTTAAAAACCAAGAACAAAATTATGGACAAGATACCAAAAGTAAGCAAAGGTTCTAGAGACATAAATAAACTTCTGAAATTACTTGTTTCAAGACTAATTCACAAAGAAGGGATGATATAGTTACTATAATGATGGTATTAAACCATTTGACAGGTCCAAACTCAGAATATGAGTAAGTCAAAGGTAAGTCTGCACAACTGCCAAGGGACCTCAATAAAATCAACTACAGGTAGATGTTTCTTCTCTAATGCAATGAACTCATACATATACTATTCTTCACCAAGAGCCATAGAAAAGTTCACTTTGATCAATATAATCCCATTCTCTTTCTAAAGAGTTGGACTTAATACAATAATGGCTCTTATATCGCTTAGATCATTTGAAGTAAGGCCAAATATGGGCTTCGAACGTCACATACATGATTGAGCAGAAAAATAAAACACTTAGGAGACAGAACATCATGGTTTAGTAAACATATAATATTCAAAAAGTGGAAGAACTGAAAAATATACTGATTATGAAATGATGTCAGTAAAACAGACACACTAAGGCCTTTAGGGGGCAGGAGAAGACTATAAATAACCAAATTGCTTAAACTTCCAAGCTATACAACCACATACACAGACACACACACACACACACACACATATGTATATATGTATATGTATGTATATATACATACACACAGGAGAGGGAGGGGGAACATCTAAAGAAAATATGCATTTTATTTTTATGCAGAATGAAACAGCTTTAATTATAGAAAAAAATAATTTTAAATTTCAAGTTAAAATCAGCACAAATAAAAGTAACAGGAAATTTCCACAAATTTTTATTTCTGCATTATAAGCTACTCATCACTTTTCCTTTGTTTCTCTTTTAAAAACACAAATCAGTTTACCAGAAAAATTTAACATAACATTTATATTGTTCAGTTTACATATAAGAAAAATGTCACTGAAGAGGGGGGCGGGGGTGCTTTCTGAAATGCAGAGATCAAAAATCAAAAAAACATCAGATGAATATTAAGCTAAAGTTATCTCCATCTCAAAATCTCTGCATAATAGTTATCACCATTTGAAAAAATTCTTCCCACTGTAACTTAATTGACTATAAAATGTGAATGAAGAAAAGGTATTCCAGGATATCTTTTTTTTTTCATAGTCTGTAAAGAAATAATTTATTAAAAAAAAGATTAATTGAGTTATACACAATATAGCTGTTATACACAAGAAATGAAACAAGAATGGAAAACCCAAATAACCACAATGGAACACTTACATTCATTTATTAATAAGCTTTCAGAAATGGCTGGTTCACAAAGACATTACACATTTTAAGTAAAAGGACTAATATTTAAAACCGTAACACACTCAATCCAAAATACACTCTCATACACAAACCTAAATAGGCTTTATAATTAATAAAAATAAATATTTACATATTATGAAAAGGTATCCCTATTAAATAAAAGGTGCTTTCATTCTAGGAGACTTTTTATCTTTTTCACTAATATGAAATAAAGGCATTTTTCCTCACAGATCTTAAACAAAAAATGCTATCTACCTTTGAGGGAATTCATCAAAAAGCTGGATAATTTATCAAATCCCGTTTAGCATAAATGCACTCACCCCCATGCTGTAGTAGCAGCTTGCCAATTTCTACATGTCCGTTTGACAGTGCATCATGCAAAGGAGTCACCCCGTCCACTTGAGTGAGCAGATCTACCTCTGGACAACGTTGCAAAATTTCCTGGACACACACTGTGTTGCCATAGTTACAGGCTTCATGCAAAGGCGTCCAGCCAGCATTGTCTAAATTAGAAATCAAGGCAAGTTTTAAAACAGCAAAAGTAGGACTTTTGGTAGTAAAGTATCAATATTCTGCTTCCTTTAACAGTGTGACTTTCTAGGTGCTTCATATAGAAATAGCGTATCTTGATAAAAATGCCTAAGGCACAGTCTTATTTCTAATTGTAAGAAAAATAAATTAAAACAGCTGAAAAATATTGATTTTGAGATCTATCAAAATATGGACAAAAGTGTTTCTGCACTATTAGTTATAAATCAATATATGATGAATTTCTTGGTTTTGCGACTGGTAATATTTGAAAGCTATGCTAGATAAATATACTTAAATGATTTTTCTTAATGTTGACACAAAACTATTTAATGCCACAAATATTAAGACACTGGATCAGACTACAAAAATGTAGAACTTACCTTTAACATTGATGTCTATTCCTGGCAAAGAGAGAAGAAGAATCAATTTCTCCACTTGGTTATTTATGCAAGCTCTATGGAGGGCTGTTTCTCCTGCCATAAAAAATTAATAGATTATTCCAGAGAAGACAAGATATCAACTAAAGAAAATAATCAAAGGGCATGAACTAGGAGATCTGGCCACATGCCAGAAAATTATTTATTGAGTTTTCCTTTTGACTGGTTTAAACACCTCTTGCATTTAAAAAAAAGGGCGGGGGGGGGGGGGGAGGGATACCCACCAATCCATAGAGCTTCTGTTCTATCAGCAATTCAGCAATGAAAATTCTACTGCAAAAGGTTTAATACAGGCATTGTCTCCCCCTAGTTCAAGGTTTAAAGCTTCAACCCTGCTATAAAAGCCCCAAATGATCAGAGAACACCAAAAATACTGGGTTTTGCAGCAATAAAAGTTTAGAGTGCAATTGCCCTCTCTTAAATTTATTCATGAACCTACGTTAAATGTATGGCTCTTTTTTATACAGCATTTATAGCTTAATTCAAATGAATGTTTCTGGCTAAGCACGAGTGCCTCTACACACTCAAGTATAATTCAGAACTTCAAATCCATTAACAGATGGTTTGCTGCTTCTCAATAGGCTGTCTGGCTTGGCTACAGCAGCACAGAGAAGGAGAAATGGGGGAATCTTAATATAAACACACACACACACACACACACACACACACGCAGGGAAAAAAAAAAACCCTAGTACCATTTAAAGCTGAATAAGAGTGACAAATGAAATGGTAAAGTTTTTCTAGGAGGGATGCAATTAGTGCCTGCTGGCTAAAAGGGTTTATATCTATCTCTGTTGTAACCAAGATTAATAAGATGTAAGTGATAATTTGATGTAAAGGGAATTTAAAAAAAAACTTATAATAAGCAATTGCTTAGAAAACAAATGAAATACTGAATCAAACTTTCTTGCTATAAAATACTAAGTAGCACATTTTTACAGCGTTCAATTTTATAGATTATCTCTGTAACTTCTACCAAAACATTTCTTTTACATGCAAGGAAAAGCTTTTGAAGTTTTTTCCTCTACTATTTCTCAGTTCTCTTCCTCCCTCCCAGTTCCCTCTGCTGTTCAGACTAAAGTCATTCATATTCATTTTACTTTCTGACACAATAAACAAAGAAAAAGGACATTGTGTGGTTAATATCAGAGTTCTACTTTAATACATTTTTCACATTTTGAGCAAAATGGGCAGCTATTTTGAATTTATCAAATGCAATTATGAAGTTTTATCATGTTGAAAGATTTTAAGAGCTTCACTCTTACTACTTACATTAGTGTCCTAATGATAATTTTTGTATTAAAAGCACAATACAGCTCATTAACAAGAGACTCAGCAATTTTCTTATAGCCAGGTATAGACTCTTGGAAGGTTAACTTATATTTGTGAGTTAAGAGGTCACTAAGTAAAAGAGGTGCAGAAGTGAATTATTACAGCACTATTCTTGCTACTCCATCCTTTAGGTACTTAGGTTCCAGTATAGTTAGAACCAAAAGCCAAACACATTTCATAGTCTGGGCTCAATGCCTGGGAGAAAAGAGTCCATATGCTTAACACAGCTATGTAACATAGCCTACTCCTCATTCTTTGTTCACAAAATGTCTAGGACTGAAAGAGATGAAGACTGAATTATACTTTCAAATCAAAAGACTCTAATCCCAAGCTGCACAGGTTGAGGTGGAATAGAAAAGTAAGGCGGGCAAGTCTGGAATGAGCTCAATATGAACTAATATCTGAAGAGGAGGGGGAGAAAAGAAGGGGAGGAATATTCTATTATACTGGGTATTAAACAATCACTTTCTTTGCACACATGACCATTCAAAAAATAATATGCTATCCAAGAAGGTATTTTCTGGACGTAGTCAAGTTCAAGGATTCATCGGGGCCAGTGTATACAATTTGCAAATACGGACAACAATCATGAGAAGTTCCTAGCATGAATTAATTTAGATACTTGGAATACCTTTTAGATTAGTCTTGTGAAAATTCATCTTTGTAACTAAAGAGGGGCAATTCTCCTTGGAACATGATAATTCTCCTTCTGACTTCTTTTTCAATCTTTTTAACGATGAGGAACATTTAGCAAGGTTCAGCTCTCTGAAAATAAAGTAAAAAAAAAAATGAAAGCTTGTTTTTCACCAAGGCATGGCAGTGTACATTACATAGTGAGTACTTTTAAAAATCTAGCCTCCTGTTCATTTAAACCCCCTTATTCATTCAAATCTTTACTGCTTGTTTTTATATTTATTTTGAATGTGCAGTAACAAATTTTTATGCATTCATTTTTATTAACCTCATACCCCCAACTGCCCACTGAAAAGTTTATGAATATGGAATGTCATGTAGAGGAAGAGACCAAGTAAACTACATTTGGCAAAGAGAAAACAGCAAAATGCTAAGATCCAAATGCAGGCTCCTGCTCCCCATTCTTATTTTCATATTCTGATCCAATTCTTCCTAAAAACATTTTAAGGTTTTATGAATTTTTTAGAGCATACTTTTAGAAAAGGTTTCGCATGTGGGGGAAGCTACTGTAACAATTCAGAGTATCTTACGTGCCTATGGATTTTGAAATCCAATCTTTAGTATATACAAATAATAATTTTAAAAACAGGCAAAAATAGTATTAAAGATTTTGAAAAAAGTTGCATTTTCTTTTGAAAAGCACTTGATCTTAATCCAAAGAAATATGTACCTTGAATTAAAGAAAGCAATGGTGTTGATCATATGTATGTATCTATACATCTCAAACTCACTTTTCAGTTTGAATTATATATTCAGACAACATTATAGGTAAGGATAAAGTTTAAGGAATTTGTCCGAAAAAGGGCTATATTAAAAAAAAAAAAAAGTTGCTATATAAGCATCACTTACGGTAACTCTGGCAGCCCTTCAACTTGTTTCTGTTTTGTACCATTTAGCATTAATAAGGCTCTCTGAGATTCAAGGCAAGGCCGCTGTCCTGTTTTCTTTGGTATCTGCATCTTTCCAGTCCCATGCACACCAGTCTTCCCCAGAGCTGGCAAATAGGAATATACCTGTTGCAAAATAATATTATATTGCTTTCTCAACTATAAAGACCTGGAAAGCAGTCAAAAGAAATTACCAAATTCATTTACCATTACGTTTAGTTATATGATCTTGGTTTTATCACTATGGCTGCTATCCTTTCTCATTTGAACATGCTAAAGAAAGCTTCTAGTTCTACGTCATTAACATGACAGACGCAAAACGAAAAATATCTTCTTGAAATAATTATTTTTTCAAATTCACTGTTGATACTCTTTTAACAAAGTTCTCATTTGGATTAGTCTAATGCCCAAGTTGTTATGGTTCATTTGCATATTTTAAATATTTATGGTTTATGTACAAACGGTATTTTGTCATTTCCATTTTGGTAATGCCTTCCTTTGACAGACAACAAGTCTGGAATAAGTGGAATAAGAAGAGCAAAAGTCGTTAAGGATAAGGATTACTGCAAAACAGTATTTGTCCAATCTGACCAATAAACTAGCATATTTCTTATTTGTTGAAGAAATACTGACGACAGTAGATATTAACTAAAGATAGCCAAGATAGGGTCGACTGGGTGACTGAGGTTCTGCCTTTGGCTCTGGGAGTGACCCCAGTAGGACTCCCCCGCAGGGAGCCTGCTCCTCCCTCTGCTTATGTCTGCCTCTCCCTGTGTCATACGTGAATAAATAAATAAAATCTTAAAAAAAAAGAAAGAAAAAACCAAGACAAAACTGGAAAACCTTGAATCAAATGCAGCTTATATAGGTGTATATATAAAATAAAAAGGAACAACCTTTGGCATCATTGACAAATTTTGCTTTTTTAAATACTACACAAAATTCTTTTGGATCGAGGTTTTTCCAAAATAATTATCTTATGCGCTGGAACAAATGATAAAGAAACAAAGGTTTTTGTATTATTTTTCTGTCATCAACCTTTAATTACTCTCAAGTAATTAAAATTTCTATCACTCATCACACTTCATTTTTGAGGCTGAAAAATACCCACTCTTAAATAGATTTGAAAGTTTACATAGATTTAAGTAAATTTGAAAGATTTAAGATTAACAAGTTCCGTCCAACTATTAGAAATAACAAAAGACAATTTAAAATGGAACTTATAAAAAAAATAAAATGGAATTTATGAACTTACTTCTTGGCAGTTAGAAGAACTAGGACAGGGGATCCCTGGGTGGCGCAGCAGTTTGGTGCCTGCCTTTGGCCCAGGGCGCGATCCTGGAGACCTGGGATCAAATCCCAAGTCGGGCTCCCAGTGCATGGAGCCTGCCTCTCTCTCTCTCTCCCTCTATCTATCATAAATAAATAAAAATTAAAAAAAAAAAAAAAAAGGAAGAACTAGGACAGAGTGGTCTTACCATTTTCTGAAGAGAGAGTGGCTCAGAAGAAATACTGATGGAACTCTGTAAACACAACTTTTTAAAGACGGCCTCTGCAACAAACATTTGAAGCCAGGAGGAGGAAAAGGAACAAATGAAAATCTCTAATTCCTGTGAAGTAAAGTCTGTACAAAACAAGAGAAGTAAGTCTAGTTATTGCTATACCCTATAAAAGTTCTGTCTATAGAACATTTTCTGCATGGGTTTTTATTCATTCTAATGATGATTCCTATACCAGAGTAAGAGTTATCCATATAATTTTAAACCACAAAAACCAAATACTACTCCTTGCCTTTCAAGAAATTTTTTTTATGGCATATATTCTCATATTTGAAACTATCATTACTTTTTATTATTTTAAATAAAGATCTTGAAATTAGGTATATACACAGATGAATAGTGAGATGATATATAAATAGATAGGTATGGGGTTTTATCACTATCTTTTCTGATTAATGTTAAGGATCTTTTCCTATATGAGGGTTGTGCCTTTGGCAAACCAGTACCTGTTTTTTTTTTTTAATGGACATGAATGTTATTTAATTTGAGCTGACAGGAAGAAAGACATTAGACCCCTTCCCTTGACAACATCCATGAATCCTATCACTCCAGAGAAATAAATGTAAAGAAAAGGAAAATGTAAGACAAGAGAACATACAAGGACTTCCTTAGAAGTTTGCACCCACTCCATTATAGGATATGGGGGGAGGGAACTATAATTTTAAATGAGGAACCAAAAAAAACACCAACAGCCTCCAATCTCTACTTCCAAAAACCTCATTTTCCAACAATATGGAATTGCAAAAATATACAAAAGAACTGAAAGTAATGAAAACAACTATTTCCCATGTAAAATAATCTATTTGATGTTATGAATTCTCCATTGATACTCTGCATAAGTAACAGGATGGATGATAATGTGGAATATAAAGAATAAGAACAATTTAGGAGCTAAAATTAAAACAGGAGAAAAAAGTTGTATTATACAATACAGCAGATTTACTACTGTAGGGGAGAAAAAATTTTTCACTTAGCCTTCTAAGTTCTTTTGGCTGGTCTGCTAATTAAATTAAGACAGATTAATGGGAGAAAAATTTGATTATTTTCATATGGGAGCTTCATAGAGGTGAGAGGTTCAAGATAGGTAATTGAGGCTTATAAGCCATACTGAGTTAAGGAGAATGGGGGTGGGGTCTGGGGCTTCAAAGGAAAGAAAGACATTTATTTATTTATTTATTTATTTATTTATTTATTTTAAATATTTTACTTATTTATTCATGACAGAGAGAGAGAGAGAGAGAGGCAGGCAGAGACACAGGCAGAGGTAGAAGCAGACTCCATGCAGGGAACCTGACGTGGGACTCAATCCCAGAACTCCAGGACCATGCCCTGGGCTGAAGGCAGACGCTAAACTGCTGAGACACCCAGGGATTCCCAGGAAGACAATTTTTAGAAAGATGGGAAAAGCAAATGTTTGGTAAACAAATATGACATGCAGTGAAGAGACAATGGAACACAGAGAGGAACCTAAACAAACAAGCTTTGCCAAACTTGCCCTAGTTTATATCTTATATGCTTTGTAGTTATCCCTGGTGATAGCTCTTTCTGGACCAGTCCCTATATCTAAATTCTTTTAGGCAGTTAAGGGAGTAATGAAAAGTTCTTCCTGAGTCTCTTGATTCTTGATTGGCTTCAGCTCAAACTAACCCACATACCAAAGTGGCAGATTCTAGGGTAGCATATTCTGTTCCCCTTTAGTTCTACCTCACATTCTAAAAGTTGAGTTGGTAGACTGCACCATCCCACTGACCCAGTATCTTAGCCCTGAGAAGTGATCAGTTTAATTAGAAAAGTTGTGACTCATTTCAGGAGGGAGGGATGATGGTGGGCTCCCAAATAAGGTCTACACTGTACAAAATATCAGGAATTTACTGTTATTTGTATGGAAGCAAAAGAATAGCAAATATTAAGAGCTGCGGTAGAGTATAATCTAAATCACTAAGTTGTGAAGGCAGTCAGTCAAGATTTCTAGATGCCTGACTCAAAACATCTTCAGATGTAATGAGGGCAGGCAGTAGCAAACTGAAAGATTTTCATGGTTTGCAGTTTCAGGGTCTTTGGTGAGTTTTCTGAGTGGCCACACAGCAATAAGCATGAAAACTGTCCATGCATGAGCTGCTGTGATCGTTTCTCTAAAGTTTATATCAAGTTGTCTAGCTTTTGCCTCCACAGCTTCAAGAAAAGTGCAGTTTCAGTTCTCAAAGTTTCCAAGTCAGAGAGGTGGGAGAAAATTTAGAAAGGTCAGTTTGGACAGTTACAGCCAAATACTGGAGGGACCTAGATGAATTTAGGATCTAGTCCAGTTTACGGGCAAAAAACAAGACCTCAAAGACAACAGCTGCAACAGAATTTGATATCCATAAACATGTATTACTAAAACAATTTTTCTCTCTACAGTCACCTCCATTTAATCAACTATAACCACAATAAGACTATGTCATTCGAAAATCAAGTCTTGTTTTAGTAAATGTGGCCTGATTATTTACGTAAGTGCAGCCAGAATAGTTAATGACCATACAGGCTCTTCGAGATTTGCTTTTTTGGAACTTTTCATAAGGAATCTCTGATTGAACTTTCATTATTATTATTATTTTTTGCATTTTGTTTATCTTTCTTTATAATCTCTACACCCAACGTGGGGCCTGAACTCATGACCTGAGATCAAGAGTTGCATAATCTTCCAAGTGAGCCAGACAGGCACATCTCAGATTGAACTTTTAGAAGATTTTAAGACTAGGAAGCCAAGCCAAGGTCCTGCCATCAGGCTTTATACCTATACATGTTATTGATGTGGGTAAATTCTTCTTTCCTCGAGGTCTCTAAAACATCCAGGTTTCTGAGCCTGCCAGGAAGTGACCTTGTTTACCTGGTAAGGCTGCTGGGAACCCTGAAAGCAAGGTACCAGGCTGTTTTTCCAAGGGGATTTAATGGCTCCATGAAATCAGGCTTAGTTCCTTAAAGCTGTCTGGTCATATCTGATTCTATGCACATTCTCAAATATGACATTCCAGCCAAAGTTTTGGCAACACAACCAATGATTCCAATTGTGTCCTGTTAAAGGAGAACAGTTTCTTATTCAACTTATGCAAATAACTACACTGTCATGAAAATAAGAATAATAAGAAGCTTCTCACTTCCAGAGAGATCAGGTAGGGAGAAAAAGTATGAGTCTCATCTTTGTTTACAAAGGTGTACTTCACCCACTTGTAAAGTTTCCTTGAAAGTGAAAAATGTAACATTAAAGACCCAGCAATGTTTCAAACAAAAACTCATAAAAATCATAATCGGTCTCATTAGTTTATTCAGTCCCATAAAATTCATTCTTGATCTTAAGTTTGCAGTTTTATGAAGCCATGTTTCTCCATCAGAGCTCTGCAAATCCATATCCAGGTAAATGTTAAAATCTTAAAATGATCAGAAACATATTCTAGAGTATTTGTCACAGTCCTTTCCATGAATTTGAAGTATGAAATGTATTCATAAAGGCAACAGAGTAGAATAAATCTCTATAAATAACAGACTTAAAAATGGCTGTGCTTAAGGGTCTGCTAAGAGTTCATTACAATGTAATTAACAAGAAAATTCAGTCATTTCTATGGCACACATCTTAAGACAATAGCTAGAATTACAAGTGATAACATTATACCAGGACATATCAGATTTCTGGGAATTTTCTATTATTTTTGGAACACTTCATTCATTACACCTATACAAATACAACATAAAGAAGCCTTAAGTATTACTTCTTATTTGACAGTGTTTCCCATATGATTTAAACCTAATTAGTTTAGAATCACTCATATGACAAGGAGAGAGAACATTCTTTTACAATATTCCAGACATCTGCAAAATCCCAAATTTAATTAAAAGTCAAAAAAGAGTTCATTTAGAATTTAATTTTGGGAAGTTTGTCAAGAATATCAAAAGATTTTACAACCCTTGGTCAAACAGGATCATAAGCCACTGTGAAACAATTTAACAAAAGTGACAAAGACTGCACTCAAATATAGAAATTTAGTTGGGAAAAAAACAAAACAAAATCTTCGCTCTTTTAATAGAGAAGCCTGTTTTCTTAGGTAATCAAAGACTTGACAAAGACAACAAAGGAAATTATTTTGATAACACAGAGAATCTTTGTTTTCTAGGCTGATTATTTAAAAGGTGAAGAAATACCTTTTTTTACATTATCAAAAGCAAACACATCTTCTAAGAAAACTTTAGCAGATGAAAAAATACTTTTTGTTTTACTTAAACATGAGTACATTACTGATATCAAAGGTTATTCTTTAAAAAAATATAATAAACTCATTTAATTCTAGCCAACTTGACCACACAAGGTAAAATTCTCTTTCACATTATCAAACAATCAAGACTAAATTATTTATTTCTCCCTTATCAAAAACACATCTCCATACCTTGTACCTTTTCTTAGCCAAAAACTCAAATTTTGGCTTGCATGTGCAGTTATTTTTCCTATTATTTCCAGTAGTCTTAATTACATACATTAATTAAAATTCTTAACCCTTAGAAAATTTAATTTCCAGTGAAAATTAAAAAGTAGACAATTGTGCTATTACCAGTAAATTTTGAATATATTCTACAATCTCCAAAGTGTATTGTTCCTCATACTAAACTTACAAAAGTGACAAAAGACAAGTTTACCAACACACCAAGTATCTTTAGTTCCTCTGTAAAAGGAAACCAGAAGTAGATAAACCTTTATATAGTAATGTACTTTATCAATTTAGAAATGATCTAGGTATTTAATGAATTTCCATCATTTAACTTGATTGAGGAAAAACTCTGTAGGGTTTAAGAAGTTAAGAAAGAGATTTGGAAAGCTATTTAAGTACATATGCCATAAAACATAATTATGTAGAAAAAAACTCACCTAAAAACTCTATCCTACTTACATCTACCTAAAGCACTTAATCTCAACAATTATATTTAGATTACCTATGAAAACCGTCATAAGACATTAGACAAAGTCCATTTATATGGACTGTGCTTTTAAGCCAATTAAGTAGACTTCTTTTAAAATTTTAGCAATACTATCCGGAGATAGAACAATGTTATACATCTGCCACATACACACACACACACACACACACACACACACACACACACACACACCTGCAAACACCCTTAACAGTTTATGTTTTAAAATTTTAGCCAGGAGATGGGTATAATGTAAAACTCGCTAGTTTATAAAAGAGCAGTTAGATCCAAATTTTGTTTTGACAAGTGGAATAAGTTCACCTGCTCAGATGGCTAAAGCTCTTCAGTATTTATGGAAATGACATTTAAGATTTTTTTATTAGCTTTATTTCCAAACAGTTCCTTTGTGGACTACTTCTGATAAAAACAAAAACACAAAAAAACAAAAAACTTCTCCCAAAAGTTTGCATTTCAAAGAATGGCTCTTGGGTCTTAGAATATATGGGTGTAGAAAATTTACATCAGAGAAGCAAGTATCCAAGTTTTCTCCAAAGATGGAGCTTTTGGGGCATATTTGCCTATTAGCAGAGATGTAGGGTGGTTGCTATTTAAATTTTTCTTTTTCTATTTTCAATGTCCCAATCTCTTATAATACCTACAAGTATTTTAAGACTTATATAGAAGATCTGGGGATGGTAATTGTTTCTAGGGCTTCATTTCTGGTTTGGCAAAGACCTGTAAGATAAGGACTTATATGATGGAAAAGATTTCCAACTAAGATAGAAACCTAAAGATTTCTAGATCTACAAATTCAGGGTTTAGTGCAATACACGTCTGTAAAGCTTCTGTAACGCATTTTAAAACGTAAAGGGCTTCTTTCTGATTGCACAATTCAACCTTCCACCAATTCATCTTAGGAGAAAAAGTCTCTATTATTGCTTCTATGAGACCCTGAACATCAGCCTTCAGGCCATCTGCTGATCTTTTGTAGGAGGGTCTAAGAGATACTCTGGTCATCTGTCTCCTCAGAGAGGTATATTTTTCATCAAAGATCCACCTGGCTTGTCAGTTAACTACAGTACAACTATGGAAGGAGAAAACACCCTTTTGCAGCTAATCAAGGTCCTCTGTAGTGGGGTTGTAAATGGCCACTCATCTTTCTGCTCTCTAAATTTGTAAGTCTTCTGAAAGTAGACATAAGAGGGCTTTATCACGTAAAAGATTTGCTGGTGTTCATGGGTTACGAATTCTTTGCAGTAGGGGTCCAGTACATATCTTCAAGGGACACTGTATAGGAAGGCTAGAAGCTGGCAGGGCCTGATTACAGAGCCCTGTGAAGTAGGAGGAACTTTAAGAAATAGCCAAGGGAATCCCACTGCCCATCACAGGCACTTCTATTTAAATTTACTTCCTTGCCTTCAGCATTTACACTAGTAACCAAAACACTCTAGGCTTACAGATCAGGCTGGAAAGCTCTAGGTCAATCTTTAGGAAAAGATTTTTAGGAAAAGGAAAGTTAATACAGGTAGCTGGGTGTTTAAGGAATTTGGGGGGAACCCAGGAATTTGGGGAGTTAAGGGAATTTGCTGAGGAAATGGGGCTGAAATTTAAGATGGGAAATTTATATGGGATGTGCACTATTTACATGGGATGTGCACTGTACGATCTATTGTCCTGCCATTGACAAGAGGGATCTTATACTCAAACCAGTAAGTCTTTTTGTGGAAAGACCCAGAGGAAACTTTCTATACTTAGAATCCATCTTCACCATGGACACAAGAGACATCCCTGTTACAAGTGGGTACAGAAGATGCAGCTGCTGTGATCCAAGATCACTCAGAGAGTCTACAAAGGTTGTTACAGTAAAAATGGTATAGTGAAAATAGTGTCTCTGGTCACAGACATGCTAATCTGTCACAATGGGCAGACACTACTGGAATGGGACTTTTCTAGCAGTAACAAAACAACAAAGGTTGAGATGACTAAAGCCCCTTATGGACTGGACCTCTCATGACAAACTCCCCTCACAGCTTGCACAGTCAGACAAAGAGAGTGCTGCTTATGACCTCATGTCTCAGAACCCCAGTCTATTCAACTGGCCACCAAGATGCATGCTGGTATGCACACCTACCAGCTGGCAGAAACGATGGGAGAATATTCTCACTGGTCACAAAGCCAAGCTCTCAAGACACAGAATAAGACAAAAGGAAAACTTCATCTAGTTTTTCTCAGTTATACACTAACTGAGCCTTGGGTCTCTCAGAGCCAGAGATTACTTAATAGGGATGTGCGGCTCAGTTGGGGATTGCAAGGTTTTGTTTTGTTTTTACAAAGTATCTCATTGCATAGAAATTGTCTTGAGATTGGTGCATGACTTAGTGTCAATCCAACCTGTTCTGGGACCAACTTATCCTAACATAGGAGTCACTGAATTAGGTAGTGAGCAGTAGCCTAATAGTCTAATTGTAGTCTAATAGTCTTTAAATGCTTGACCCATCCCCACCAAATCTGCAGGTTTGGCTTCCAAAAGCCTTTACCTTATGTGCATGTTAACCCACAACAAAGTTTGTCTAAAACAGACACCTATTTGATGAGAACCATGAACTCACCAGTCTGTGAAGCCAGCGGCTCAAAACAGCAGGTTTAGAGGGCTTATGCCTGTGTTATACCCTATGGTTTTCCTACTTACAGCAACACAACAGAGAGACAAAGAAAAAGTGACCATCTCTGGGAGGAAAATGATCAGTAAAAACCAAGACTACTCATAACAGACCGTTAACAGAGTCACTATATGCGAAGAACTAGTTTCACAAATATTTTCTCCTGCTAATATAAATTTAGAAAAAGAAAAAGAGAACTCCAACATTCTTGCTTCCACTGGATCCTGTAGGCAGAGATCTGGGACACTGACATGGTAAGAATGATCTTCTGCTGGCTTTCTGTCAATGGTCCCAGGATCTCTCAGACAGAGGAGCCACAGAGAGAGCAGTAAAATTACTCTCTGTGATCAACTGTAGGGGAGGAAAAATTTTCCGTTAACCCTTCTAGATTCTGTTGGCTGGTCTATTAATTAAATTGACATGAGAAAGATTAACAGGAGAAAAACAAGTTAAATTCCTTGCATATAGGAGCCTCAGAAAAGGTTCAAAGACACTGAAGCGGTTGAGGCTCAACTGAGGCTTTTATGGTATCCTGAGCTAAGGAAACTGAGTAGTGAGTGGAGATTCAAAGATAAAGAAGCCATGTCACAGGAAGATGGGAAAAGCAAATGTTTGGTAAACAAATGTTTGTCATGCTATGCAAAAACAATGAGACACATAGAGAAATCTCAACAAATAGGCACTGCCAAGCTAGTCCCGGTTTACTACTCCTAGCCTATACTCTTTGTATAGAAGGCCTGGTCCAGGAAGGAGTTACTTAAATTCTATAGGAAGTTAAGGTAAAAAGCTCTTCCCTAAAGCCTGTTGGTCCTCAACTGTCTTTAGCTCAAAATAATCCACACGGATTCAATCCACATGCACCAATAATCTAAGGTGGCACATTTTGTTTCCCTTCACTACTAACACTGGAAAAATAACTAGAAAAAATCAGCAAAATTAGCAAAACAAACATAACGTGTTAAATGCATTTTAAAAATTGAACAGAATGATAAACTAAGTATTAATATAAAGTATAAAACTTGACCTCTGTACTCAGGGGCTGAATTTCTTTAGGGTGAAAAGATTCCAGGCAACCAATTAAAGTCCTTTCTTGCTCAGATGTCTTACCAAAAAGCTAAGCGATGGTATTCCTGCAGTTCTTAACTGATTTGTTCAGTTAGGGGAGGGTGGTAAAGGGGGGATGGGGAGTGATAAAGAATGACTAAGTGGTTAGAGAATTTTCCCCCAGGGAACATTTGGCAATATTTGGTTGTCACAACTACAGTGGGAAGCATTATTGGCATCCAGTGGTCAAAAGCCACAGATACTAACTACTTAACGCCCTACAATTCACAGTTCACAGTTCACGGAGACAGTCCCCAACAACAAAGAATTATTCAGCCCAAAATATAAAAAGTGCCCAGGCTAAGCTAGAAACTCTGCCTTGCTAAAAGACCTGAAGTTCTTGCCCTGAGGCACATTTTGCTATATAGGCAAATGGCTACACAAAGATGTTAAGTAGATCCACCTAGCCCCATACATACAGGAGGCTGATGAATTAAAAACCTTTCCAAAATGGCCTCAACTGCGATGCAATTTATAACAACTAGAATATAGGAGTTATTTACAACCTTTTGTTACAACTGACTACTCACAACCTATAGACTGTAAGTATTATTGAAACTGTGCAAGCAGTAAACTGAAGAATGATCATAAGATTTTAATCAACATTATATTTTATAAATTTAAGGTGTACAGCCTGTCACTTTGATACATTTATATATTGTAACGTGATTACCACTGAAGTAATACTATATAGCATCATTATACTACTGTAACAATGATCCTCTAAACATATGGCCCACAGATAAACATCTGATGGGTCTCCTAAGGTTTTACTAGACTGTAGTAAATCACCTTTATTTAAAACCAGCTAGTCCCTCAATATCCTACCAACCTTGCTTCCAAATTCCTTAGAGACTTACACCTCGCCCCCCCAACTTAAAAGTATATGATCAGTTACTTCTCACAATCCCAGGGCAGCTTTTTCTGCCCACAGGTACTGACCCTGTGCTTTAATAAAACTACCTTTTTTTGCACCAAAGAGGTCTCAAGAATTCTTTCTTGATTGTTTGGTCCAGGACCCCAATGTTAGATCACATCAATTTTACTGGGTTTTATGGTTTTTACAGATTTGATTTTTTAAGATTCCACAAGTAATACCATATAGTACTTGTCTTTCTCTGTGTGACTTCTCGCTTAATGTAATGCACTCAAGGTCCAGCCATGTTGCTTTGAATGGCAGGGTATCCTTTATCATGGCTAAATAATACTCCACAGTATATATATGTACACCACATCTTTTTCATCCATTCATCTAATCATGGGTATTTGCGTTCTTCCCTATCTTGGCTGTTGTGAATAACGCTATGACAAACATGGGCATGCGTAACCTCATCGAAATCCTGTTTTCATTTTCTTTAGGTATGAACCCAAAGACGCTGCTGAATTGTGTAGTAGATCAGTTTTAATTTGAAGAACCTCCATATTATTGTCCATGATATTGGGATTACTCTACACTCCCACTAACAGTATATAAAGGTTTCCTTTTTTTTTTTTTTTTTTAAACACGTTCTTGGCAGCACTTGTCTTCTTGATGATGATGATATCCATTCTAACTGGCGTAAGGTGCTATCTCAATTTTGATTTGATTTGCATCTCTTGATTAGTGATACCGAGCATCTTTTCACACATCTGTTGGCCATTTTTAGGTCTTTTCTGGAAAAATGTCTCTTTAGTTCTTCTGCCCAAATTTTAATAGATTGCTTGTCTGCCATTAAAGGTTTTGTTAGTTCCTTATATATTTTGAATATTAACCCCTCATCTGATAACATGGTTTGCAAAACATTTTTCTATTCTGAAAGAATTCTTTCGAATATTAAATCTCTAGTTACAGATTTTAAAAAAAAGCTTATCATCACAGGATTTACTACAACCAATTGATCTCTTAACGTATCACTTCTAAGCAGAGGCAAAAACAAAGCAGAAATAACTGCACTGTACAGTTCAAAAGAGATGATCCAAATTTTATTCATCCAGAAAGTGCACTGGATAGCTTTGAAAAAGATAAAAAACACTAACTAGAAGAGATCTTCACATGATTAGTAACACATTTAAAGGGAATGATAAATAAAGACATGAACAACAGAACACAAGAAACTAAGCCACTGGACCGTAAGACTTTTAAGGGCAAGATCATTTTTGTGTCCCTCACAGGTTATAGGTCACACTGACTTACAGAGAACAAACAGTATTTGAAAGATAAATGAGTGTGAATGAATGACTGGTAGATAGCAGTAACTCTAGAGCACTAAGCCTAGATCATCTTTTTCAAAAAGTTTATCACGTCATGCCACTCTCTTATTAAATAAAATAGCTTCAGACTCTTCAACATGGCTTTGATCTCCACTTTCTTTGCCTTTATTCACTCTTCTTGCATCTTGTCAGCAGCCAGCTACCATGCTTCTCCCTCTGCCTGTGTCTCTGCCTCTCTGTGTGTCATAAATAAATAAATAAATAAATAAATAAATAAATAAATAAAATCTTTAAAAAAAATTTCAAACAGGCTTCACTTCTTCCTATCTCGGTTTTAGTATAAATGTTGTATTTATTTTCTAATGGGAGACAATTCCCTGATTCCGTAAAACCCCTACTTATCCTTTAGGTACTGCTTTCCATGAATATCTGATGTGAGGGGTAAGTTCACTTCTCTCAACAGCTAGTTTTTCTTATTTGAAGCACTTAGCATTTTTAAATGATGTATTTATATTAATCTAATTGTAGTCTGTTTCTTTCACCAAAAGCTCCAAAAAATTAAGGACCATGTTTTGTTTCCACCCTCCACTATACATGGCATTTAGATCAATGCATGGTAGAGTGGCAATAAAAAACTGATGAATATGTGAAGAGAATGGAAACATTTTGATGAGATACTTAGTAAAATTATGAAAATATATTGATGGAAGAGGTCTAAAGCATGCAGAGGGATTAAAGATTTAAAAAACAAAAGTGAATAAAGGTTTGGAAAAACTATCAGGAAAAAATAAAGATGTAGCCTGAGAAGGGCAAAGGAAGTTTTATTAAGGTTCTCTGAAGATATCAAAAAAACAATAGATTGTGATGAGATATTTTCTTCCCACTAAAAACAGGAGAAATTTAAGTTAGAAATTAGGAAACATTGTCTTGCTGTCTATCTTTATAAATAAAGTTTCACTGGAACACAGCCATGTCCATTTATGTATTGTGTATGGCTGCTCTTCCTACAAATGCAGAGCTGAGTTGCTGGGACAGACTGTGAGCCTGTAGAGCCAACAATACTTACTATGTGGTACCACAAACACACAAAAATTTGCCAACCCCTACTTCAAGCCAATTTACCAGGAATTTCAATTAGGCATAAAAAAAAAAAGAACCTCAAACCCTTTTAGATTGCTTGATCTTAAAATATAGGAAGAGAGGTAAGAAAACTTTCTGTTCAAAGTGTTCAGAAATAAGAGGATGACATTTCTGTTGGTTGATGGACAGGAGATCTGACAGAAAGGAGAAAGGATTTTACTTACCTACTGAAATATCTTCTTTAATTTTCTACAAAACAAAAACTAACAACAGTTTTACTAAACTAAAATTAATAGATCTGAGTAGTATCACAATATGAATTTTGTATTTTTGCACTAAGAAAAAACAAAAATGTACTGTTGGCCAAAAACGAGAAAGATGGACCTTCAACTGGATGTCATATAACAGCCAAGCTACAACATCTTTACTAGTTACTTAGGAAAAGCAAAAGATACTAAGTGAGCTAAAGAATAGTGCAAAGAAGGGTGCCTGGATGGCTCAGTGCGTTAAGTTACCAACTCTTGATTTCAGCTCAGGTCCTCATCTCATGGTTGTAGGATTGAGCCCCATGTTGGGCCACCCACCTAGGGGCAGAGTCTGTTTGAGACTCTCTTTCCCTCTCTGTCTGCCTCTCCCCTTCTTCTCGCTGTCTCTCTTAAATAAATAATAAATCTAAAAGAAAAAAACAACTGAAAGAAAAAAAGGGGAGAGATGGAATGGGGGGGGGAGGTTATCTACAGAGAAAAAGAAATGGTTCTTCATCAAAGTATCAACATACTGACAAAAAGGACAATATTAGAACACCTTGTCCATTTGACAAATAAAAGTATTATTCTACAAAGTCCATAATAAACACTTTAATCCTGCATAATAGCTGTAGAAAAGCTACTGATCCCTTAAATATAAACTTCACCTAATTTGTTTCTTGACAAAGGTAAAAAAAATCAAGACATACTAACAAAAAAACTATGAAGATAGGAACTCGAACCACTTTAGAAATAAATTTTTTTTAAAATTGAAGTTCAATTTGCCAACATACAGTGTAACACCCAGTGCTCATCCCATCAAGTGCCCTCAAGTGCCCATCACCCAGTTACTCCAAACCCTTGTCCACCTCCCCCTTCCACTACCCTTTGTTCATTACCCAGGGTTAGGAGTCTCTCATGTTTTGTCACCCTCTCTAATTTTTCCCACTCATTTCCCCTCCTTTCCCTTATAATCCTTTTCACTATTTTTTACATTCCACATATGAGTGAAACCATAAGGTGACTGTCCTTCTCCGACTGACTCACTTCACTCAGCATAATACCCCCCAGTTCTATCCATGTCAAAGCAAATGGTGGGTAATTGTCCTTTGTTATGGTTGAGTAATATTCCATTGTATATATAGACTACATCTTCTTTATCCATTCATCTGTTGCAGGACATCGTGGCTCCTTCCAGAGTTTGGCTGTTGTGGACACTGCTGCTATAAACATTGGGGCACAGATGTCCTGGAATTTTACTACATCAGTATCTTTGGGGCAAGTAATTCAATTGCTTGGTCATAGGATAGCTCTTTTTTTTTTTTAAGATTTTATTTGTATATTCATGAGAGACACAGAGAGAGAGAGAGAGGCAGAGATACATGCAGAGGGAGTAGCAGCCTCCATACAGGGAGCCTGATGCAGGACTCGATCCTGGGACTACAGGATCATGCCCTGGGCCAAAGGCAGGCGCTAAACGACTGAGCCACCCAGCGATCCCAGGGTAGCTCTATTTTTAACTTCTTGAGGAACCTCCACACTGTTTTCCAGAGTGGCTGTACCAGTTTGCATTCCCACCAATAGTGCAAGAGGGTTCCCTCTTCTCCACATTCTCTCCAACATTTGTTGTTTCCTATCTTGTTAATTTTCACCCTTCTCACTGGTGAGAGGTGGTATCTCATTGTGGTTTTGATTTGTATTTCCCTGATGGCAAGTGATGAAGAATATTTTCTCATTTGCTTGTTGGTCATGTGTATGTCTTCTTTGGTGAAATTTCTGTTCATGTCTTTTGCCCATTTCATGATTGGATTGTTTGTTTTTTGGGTGTTGAGTTTAATAAGTTCTTTATAGATCTTGGATACTAACCCTTTATCTTATATGTCATTTGCAAGGTGGATAACAGTACCTTTCTTTAATAATGGGAAATTCAGAATACAAGAGAAGCAACCATTGAAGCTGATGTTTCATATACAGTGAAAACCTATTAGTACAGGCTCTTATTTTCTACGTTTGGCTAAACAATAAGATAAATTGTATTTCCCAAAGGCAACCAACACATACCAGAAACAACACATATAACTATACTGACTCTAAAGTCATTAAAGTCTCTAAAGCCACTGCTAATCCTGTCTTGGGTCCCCTAACTCAAAGAAGTTTCATTATGGGATAAAAACAGGGGGATCCTTTCAGCTGAATGTTTAATTCTGATGCTAGCAAATGATGACAGAAATTTGCTTTTTCTAAAACAACAAAAGAACTACCTAGTATGAATGGTGTGAAAGAAATAATGAAAGATTCTAAAGGAAAATTGAATTTGAGCTAAGAAATGTTAAAGAGTCATCCAACAAAGGACAGCTACTCCACAAAAGGAACAGTAATCACCCCTCAGCTCAATGAGAAAAAAAAAAAAAAGTTAAAATGCTTTAGATAAAAATCTTCTAACTTCAGTAGTATAAAAAGAGATCTCTTTGCCGAGGGCATCATCGAATAAATCCTGAACCCAGTTTTAATCCTGGATTCCTATTCTAGAATCTCTCTTTAAAGTATTAAAGTGATTGACAGTATATTCAAGAACTTTTTCTTTTACATAAAACCTAATGCACTGAAACACATGTGTAACAAAAAGGAGTATTTGGCAGTCTAAAATTTTTAAAGAATATAAAAATGAACTTTTTTATTGGAGGGCCACAAAAAACTCACTTGTTTTAAACAATATGTTCACTTTAGGAAGTTAGGGTACAAAAGAGAAAGAGAAAAAGATTCAAAATTCTCTAAACTGACTTTAAAGTTCAGGAATGTACCTCAGTTCTTTTGGAAGCCTCCTTCACTCTGGAAACCAAGAGTTCAGTAGAACCTTTTATATAAGGTGAGCATGTGAAAATGAGTTCTGTTATCACATCGCTTAAGTGATATTCCTCATCCCACTTATTTTAGAGAAAAATTTAAAATCAGAATAGATGATGGGGGAAAAAGAAAGAGTGAGAAAATTTTATGTAAGTTATTTCTTTTTGCTTCATTCATGTTCATTTGCTAGATCACCAGACTCAGTGGGAAAGAATCAGTAGCAGCTTTTTATAAGAAGAAAAATTATACAGCAACAGGTATACAGGGCAAGTGTTTTAAGTAGCGATATAACCCAAAGTAATGCAAGTGGCTTTATAACATAGTATTCTGAGTCAATGAATTTCATTTTAAGTATTTATGCAGGAAGAGACCTGAGAACTGTTCATATAGCACATATAATAAGATAATGCTTTCTACTTAACTTGAACCATTAGAAATATTAAAGGGACTAAAAATAGTTACCATGTAAAATCCCAAAACACCATACATAAAAATCCCTATTTCTTCAATGAAAAGAGAATAAAATTAAAATGATTTAAATTTGTCTAGTTAATGGAAAAAAAAACAAAACAAAATAGACATATGTTTACTTGCACAGGGTAGTTTACTTATAATTTTTAGTTATATGATTAAGGAAAACAATAATATTATATGTATATATACAATAATTTATTTCCAGGTACAATTTTCTATACTTTAACATTCAAATTTTATGAAATCATCAAAATAATATTTTGAATAATAAATGATGTGTATGGGGGGGTGAAGGCTCATGTAACAGAGGAAAACAAGAATACAAATGACATGAGTTCGACTATGTAAAAATACTTAGAAATTACTAAAAGAAAAAGATGAAAAAGTTAAGTGTGTCTGTGTGTATATATATACCTACACATTTGAGTGTATATGGAATTTTTTTTCAAACGTTTCATACGGATATATGTTAAATATTACAGACTGCTTAAAGGAAAATCACACAATAGGTCTAAGAGAAACATAATACAGATACACTTACCATCACACGAAAGGGAAACATAACTTCCCAAGTCATCAGACATATGTCGCATCACATTTTTACCCTTCTTAAGACCAAGGAAGATCCAATAATCTATTGCTGCTCCAAGAATTCCAGTGAGTAAATAAGCTAATTCATGTTTGAAGACCTAATATTATGATGGGAAAAATATTAGTGAAACATATTAAAATATGTATTTCTTTATCAGTGTTTATTTTGAATACTTGTGAGGCAAAACTTAGCTATTTAAAAATACAGGGTATGTTCATACTAAAAAGTATTCCTGAAACCCTGGCAAGCTCTCTTCATTCTCTGCTTCTCTTTCTTCTCCTTCCTCCTCCTATCCATATCTACATCCTTATAGACACAAGACATAAACAGTTTATAAAACAAAATCTCCAGGACTTATATACAGATAGCTTACAATAAACTTCTAAATAACATTCAATAGTGTCAAGTGCTTTAGTATGGCAATAATTCCAACAGAACGATGAAGAAGTATCTGGCGTCTGTTGGTGTCTGTGGATTTCTGTTAACAGGAATATAGGATTATAAAAAAAGATAGACTTAGCCACTCCTGGTGGTTATATATATATATAAAATAGATTAATAAATATATATATATATATATAATTGACTTTATGTTTATCCGAATGGCATTTTCCAGAAAAAGACTTAAAAAACACAATGAATAAAAACTTTCACAAATATGATTGTCCTTTCTGTTATAAAGGCAGAAACAGATTGGATCAAATTCCAATTAAATTGTATCAAATGTCATTACCTTAGAAATGTATAAAGATGTATTTTAAAGAATGAATACTGTTCTCTATCATCACTCTATAATAAGCATTATTAAATTCCTATAAAAAATATGGGAAGCATACAAATTTTTAATTACAGTAAGTGTGCCTTACCCTAATATGGAAAAATATCTTTCTAATCCATAAACTATGAAGGTGAAGAGGTACAAAAATAATTTTTAGACACCTTTGATTTAAATATTAACACTTTTTCACAAAGACATTAAAAGTAGTTGAAATTCCTTTATTTTTGGTTATTTGTTCTGTGTGAAAAAAATCATCAAATTAACAGTTAGAAAACATGCGAAAAGGTTTTAATAAATATTGCATCTGAATAGATTCTGAGTGCTAAGTCTGCAACTATATTATGCCTAATGTAGGATTAGGGACAGAGAAATCTCTACCCATTAGTTACTACTGGATTTATTTCTCCTGCCCTCAGCAGACAAGGTTCTTATGTTATACAATATTTCATAAGGGCATCATGGATTCATTATAAGAAGTTATTAGTTAAGTGATTTCTTTTTTTTTTTTTTTAAGATTTTATTTATTTATTCATGAGAGACAGAGAGAGAGAGAGAGAGACAGAGAGACAGAGACACAGGGAAAGGCAGAAGCAGGCTCCATGCAGGGAGCCCGACGTGGGACTTGATCCCAGGATTCCAAGATCACGGCCCTGGGCCAAAGGTAGGTGCCAAACCACTGAGCCACCCAGGGATCCCCTAGTTAAGTGATTTCAAAACTTAAGTTCTAGTCCTGGCTTGCTGTCCAAACAAGGGTAAATGGTTAAGCAGCCCATGGATTAGGCTTGCTGAAGTAGTTTTTACCAAGGAAAAACCCAGAGGCAAGATGCTTAGGTAGGTGTGCAAGTTCCCTGCTGCTCTATCACACTGTGTGGAATTCACTGCATTAAGCCAGGCTGGATACTAGATTTTGAAAGAGGGACTATGAAGAATGGGGCTGAGGAGATTTTAAGCTGCATGATTAGGGAAGCACTGCCTTTCCTCTAATATCACCAGGAGCCAAGATACAGAACCTTGACCACAGCCTGAATCTTCCAGGTCAGGATTCATAAATGGGTGTCAGCACCACCCTCTCTCCCACCTTGATTAAATAGGTGGGCTTAAGTCTTACAGATGCAGCTGTATGACTTGGGAAGCACCAGCAGCCAGAAGGACTGGCTCTATCAGCTGGCTGGGAAGGTACCAACTCCTCCCCCTAGTACCCAGATAGGGTCTAAGCCATAAACTGACCAGAACTCACTCCCTTATGCATGGAATCTTAGCCAGTTATCAAAGTGGTTTGCAGGGAGCCAAGTTCTTACTTTGTAAAGCCAACACGGAGATAGTCACTCGACCAAGTTTTATTTCTCATGGTTCAAAATTCATCAAGAGAATTAAAACAGGAGAGTGAAAATCTACATTTAAACTAAAAATAAATCCTATCAAGATCCATGTCACAGAATGCTCTTTGCAACAACATGTATATCTGAATATCAGCAATGATCCTACCCAGGAAGGAAGCAAGAGACTGGTAAATTTTGATTTCTTGAAATATTCCCCATTCCAAGAGTAGAGTAAATCAGGATCACTTCAGATCCGTGGTCCTAAGACTCTGGATAGGGAAAAAGGAGCTTAGCCCATAGAGCTAAGCCTCATATAAACCATAGTCCAACACTCATCAACTAAAAAAGCAAAACCAAACTACAAAACAACCAGTTGGCATCTTTCTCTTTCCTTACACACAAATATATGTATACATACCTGCGATACTACAAATTAGTATCAATATTGCCTATTACTCAATTTACCTTATTACTGCTATTAAACAGGATAGGTGGTCCTTGCAGTATTTGCAAGGAGGGACTATAGTTTCTTTAACATGAAAAGGAACTGTCAAAATTATTCTTATCTGTGTGACATTAGCTAAATATCCATACTACCACATATTCAGAAAAGTAAATTGTTATATAAAAAGACACTTTTCAAGGGCAACTCGGTGACTCAGTTAGTTAAAAATCTGCCATCAGCTCAGGTCATGATCCCAGGGTCCTGGGATCAAGACTCACATCGGGCTCCCTGCTCGGCAGAGAGCCTGTTTCTCCCTCTCCCTCTGCCACTGGCCCTGCTTGTGCTGTCAAATTAATAAATAAAATCTTAAAAAAAAAAAGATACTTTCAAATCAGGTTCTTAGATCCTTTTATAATATATTCTTCTCTATGACACTCACTATAACCACAGGGCCAAGACATCGCGCTATGGACTGTACTTACTGCAACTTTAACAGTGTATAAATAATGCTACTATTTCTAGCATAGTGGAGATATACAATTTAGAATTAGATTAGTGAGAATATGGCAGAAAAACCATAAAGAGAGGAAAGCTTTCTGGAATACTGAGAAGTTTGCTCAAGTGGAAAGAACAGAAAACCTTGAGAATTAACAAAGAAATGAAAGACATGAGTTGCACATGACACATATTTACGTAAGAACACCTTCCTACTGTGTTAAATTCTATTATCAGACATTCTGTTCATAGAGTTCTCTATTATCTGCCAATACAAATAACCTCCATTTAATAAATGTGGCGATCTTCCAAAAAATTGACTAGTATATAATCAAGAACAAACTACCATCTTGGCCTTCTGATTCTCAGGTTAGGGCTTTATGCAATGTCAGAAAGATGCAAACATAATACACATAATGTGCTCTAGCAGTTTAAAACACTGGCGTTTGAAACAAGAAAAAGTAAACTGCAGTTGAGATGGCCTCTAGGCAGTGCTTTACCCTAACAGGCTGTGACACCTTGAACAAGTTAGTTACACTCTTTAGCCTCAATTTCCCTGTCTTTAAATACAAAGTAGCTTCCATTTCTACCTACAATTGTAGGGTTATCATTAAATAGCACTAACCACCAAGCTTTGCAAAATTTGTACCTCCTTCGTAACCTTGACACAGCTCACCTCTGCTCTTTGCCAAGGAAAGCCCAAAGCTCTCTCAGATTAATGACAATGAAATTCACTGCCTTTGTGTCACTCTGCAACGCTTGCTGATTGACATTATGACAAAACAATATTAGCATAAACTGAGGACTTCTGTTTAGCTAATGACTTAAATTGAATGCTTCAACTCAGCAAATCAAGAAACAAATGCTTTACAGTACAGAAAATGATGTCTGTGAACATGCATGGAATTCTTGAAATTGGAAACTGCCAAAAAGATTTAATTAGGTACAAGAATAATTCTAGCAGATAAGGTAACACACACAAAACAATTTTTATGAATTTACACAATTCAAATGTTAAATAAAACATGATTTGATAAGTTTAAAGCTGGTTCTAATATTTCGACTGATGCTATAATTTATTGCAGACTGATTCACCAAATATATTTATAAATTTGAACAAAAGTCTTCGAGTTAAACATGGATAAATCTGTTTTTATAAACATCAGTATATCCTGAGTAAATTCTTATTTTTGATAGTCCTTTGGTGATTTAGTACAACGGTGAAGATACCAGTTTTGTGAATGTTTTCAGCTACAAATAAGCAATTTAATTTATATAATCAAATGGATAAAAAACAAATGCCCCATAATGAGAACATATTTTCTATCCCCAATGATTCTATGGTCTATAAAGTATATACAGGGACGCCTGGGTGGCTCAGCAGTTGAGCGCCTGCCTTCGGCCCAGGGCGTGATCCTGGAGACCCAGGATCAAGTCCCACATCGGGCTCCCTGCATGAAGCCTGCTTCTTCCTCTGCCTATGTATCTGCCTGCCTCTGTCTCTCATGAATAAATAAATAAAATATTTTTTAAAAAGTATATACAAAGACAGATGTTAATTAATGAGAATGTTATCAGTTTTATCTTAGAAGTATTACACAAGTATTAAACTCAACTGGCAAGGAAGTATAGATAGTTCTATTTATGTTGAATATTTTCGATTTCTATGTGTATAACCTTATTTCTTTTTCAACAAGACACATGTATGAGAAAATGGCTACTCACTTGGTTCCTGCCACTAATTCAACTACTTGATCACAAAGAGTAGCTATACACAGAAATAATTCTCCTTTTTTAATGCCCAATTAAAGAAAACTTAGGGCCCTAAAAAGAAGTTTCTTTTTATAAGACTCAGACATCCCTCTAACAGAATTTTTAAAAACCATTAAGGACTTCTGTTTCTGGTAATGGAGGCCTAAGTAATTCAAATCAACGACCTTATAGAAGAAAACTGAAAATGTTGAATAAAATATGTAAAACATCTTCCCAAAGATAACTTGTTATGTAAAACACAACTTCTGGAAAGTTATAAAGAATTGCTAAATCAAGATCTAGGAAGAAGGTAAAAAGCCAAACAGGCACTCAAAACTAGTGGACTTTGCCCTATGGACATCTGCTGACCCCAAAGAAAGAGTTGAGATACAGAAGCATGGTTTTTGGAGCCTAGAGGAAAATGAGTATAAATGTTATAGCCCAAGGCCTAGTAAGCGATATAAAAATACATGCATTTATAGCCTTGTATTTCCATAAGATATTTTTAAAAACAAGTAGAACTTTGTACACAAAAAATCCTGCATATATTCAGTTTTAAAAATCAGTTTTAAAAACCTTTTAAAATAGGTTCCTTAAGAATTGAAACACACAAAATTAAAATAAAAATCTAGAATAAGTGAATACAGATTTCTTAGCCCTAATGATCAAATAACTGTCCCCAGCTACTATACTGAAATGTGTGATGATGAAGAAACCAGCCTCTAAGCATTTTTTACAATAAAACTAAATAAACTAAATAGAAAACAACGATACATTTGGTTAGATTTTAGTTTTATTCAAATTGTTCAAAGAATAAAGACAAAAGAGGCAGAACAGGCCATTATTCGTTTACAAATCAATTCTACTTACATCATTAGACTTGCATTTTTCCTTGTGAGAATATATAGTCCACTCCAAAAGCATATTTACTGGTTTGGTCAAAAGCCCAGAGGCCTCATTTCCTGACCAAAAGATTTCAAGAAGAATTGCCTTTCCTGTTATTTTCAGACTCTGAGAATCTGACCAGTCATACAACCTAATGAAAATATGAATCAAAGTATATCTTTAATGCCAACTTGGTCACTATTGTTGTTAGGCATAATATCTCTTGCCATAATACAAAAAGATCCAGTGGTTTCTAGATATAGAAAAGGCATCATATATAAAGATTAAAAGTTACAGTTAAAAAAAGAAAATATAAACAATGGCCACAATTCAATATAATGACCAATAAATACAAACAGTAATCTAACTATGTTTTAGAGCATACACAAAACTTATGGATATTACAGATTCAATGTTTAAAAACCTAGTAGAAAAAAACAACAAACCTGATGGAACTTTTAATTGAGGATTCAATTACTTAAGAATGAAGAAAAAACATAAACCCAGAAAAATAGAACAAAATCCTACTTATCTAAATGTCTAAGTTAGTGAAAAACAAATATGTGAACTAAAGAGAAAGAACATAAAAAACTTTACTGCTAAAAAACAAAAAAACCATTACTGCTACCGAAGAACTATGCATGCAACTGTGTTTTAAAAACAATCTAAACTAGAAAACAAAGTGACTCTTTAAAAGTATGTACATGAATTAGAAAAATGGTATATAAAACAATATAAACATAAAAAAATTTTTCTTTGTGATTAAACTTACTTTTGGCTCAGATGTCGCACTTCACTTTCCACCAAATTAAAGAAAAATTTGAGCAGGGTCAGGTAGAGCACCTTCGTACCAATAATATTTTTTGAAATTTGATGGCAAAAACTTTCATTGTAAAGACAAGACCTGAAAAACATACACCCAGTAATTTGTGACATACAAGCAATTCAACGAATACTCTGTGGACAAAGTAGTTCTTTTTTTGTATAGAATCCAAATGAAATTTCCTTCAACAAAATATAAAGTTAATCAAAATTTTATCAATATCAATATGTTTCTCTTCCTTTAAAAAGTAACCCATGTCAAATATCTCAGGACATTTAGTCTTTAGTAATACAGATCTAATTGGGATCCCTGGGTGGCGCAGCAGTTTAGCGCCTGCCTTTGGCCCAGGGCACGATCCTGGAGACCCGGGATCGAATCCCACGTCGGGCTCCCAGTGCATGGAGCCTGCTTCTCCCTCTGCCTATGTCTCTGCCTCTCTCTCTTTCTCTCTCTGTGTGACTATCATAAATAAATAAAAATTAAAAAAAAAAAACAGATCTAATTTCTCTATTCTTCACTGATTGTAAAGATTAATAACCTAATGTTACTCTCTTCATTCTTTATTTTACTGACAAAGAACAAAAAATTATGTATTACATTAAATGCTTTCAATTCAGATGACCACCTACACTCTCATTTTATAAATACTTTTTACAGTCCTCTTCTTATGCAAGAGGTTTTGTTATTATTATTTAGTAAAATGAAAGTCATTTAGGGCTGTGTGTGTGTGTCTGTGTGTGTGTGTGTGTGTGTGAGAGAGAGGGGGGGGGAGGGAGAGCAAGCACTGTGGGGTGGGGACAGAGGGAAAGGGAGAGAGAATTCCAAACAGGCTCCACACCCAGCAGAGAGCCCGATGTGGGGCTCTATCTCATGACAGAGACCTTGACCGGAGCCTAAATCAAGAGTTGGATGCTTAACTGAATGAGCCACCCAGGCCCCCCCAATTAGGGCTGTTTTCTAATAGTTTAAAAATATTTATTTTCTATCTATTATAGCAGTCCTCCAAAAGAACTTTTGGTGATAATGGATATGTTCTACTGAACATGTGAAATGTGGACTGTGCAACTGAGGATTTGAATTTTTAATTTTTTAATCTTAAATTTAAACGTAGTCACATGTGGCTACTGGCTACTGGGCTGGAGAGCAAAACTGTGTTTTGTTTTGTTTTTTAAAAGAGAACATACAGGGCAGCCCAGGTGGCTCATGGTTTAGCGCCACCTTCAGCCCAGGGTGTGATCCTGGAGACCCGGGATTGAGTCCCACATCAGGCTTCCTGCATGGAGCCTGTTTCTCCCTCTGCCTGTGTCTCTGCCTCTCTCTCTGTGTCTCTCATGAATAAATAAAATCTTAAAAAAATAAATAAATAAAGAGAACATACAATTACTCAGAAATCGGACTAAAAAAGAAATTCTAGGTAACGATACTTACTATAGTAATCTTCCAACTTTATTATCAATTATATAAACAATGTACTTGTAACTTTCTACCTCTGTCTCCACCTTTCCCACCTTCTTTTTGAATACCATATTGTTTGGTGAGGAAGGTTCTTAATGACTATTATATTTAACAATATTTATTTATTTATTTACTTATTTATTTACTTGTTTATTTATTTTTAAATTTTTAAAATTTTTTTTATTTATGATAGTCACACACACACACACACACACACACACACACACAGAGAGAGAGAGAGAGAGAGAGAGAGAGAGAGAGAGGCAGAGACACAGGCAGAGGGAGAAGCAGGCTCCATGCACCGGGAGCCCGATGTGGGATTCGATCCCGCGTCTCCAGGATCGCACCCTGGGCCAAAGGCAGGCGCCAAACCGCTGCGCCACCCAGGGATCCCATTTAACAATATTTAATACTCAAATCTCTCCTAGAAGATTCTCCACATCTATATAGTTAGTCTATCTGAAAACTGCCAGAGACAGATACCATATTATCTTTCATTTTTTCTTTTTAAACACTTTTGTAACAGTTCACCTGGGTAGCTCAGTTGGTTAAGCAACTGCCTTCAGTTTGGGTCATGACCTCAGGGTACTGAGACTGGCCCCATGTGGGGCTCCCTGCTCAGCTGAGAGTCTGCTTTTCCTTCTCCCTCTACTCTTCTCCCTGCTTGTGCAGACTCTCTGTCTCCCAAATAGAAAAAATCTTAAAAATATATGTATATGTTTAATAGTAGACTAATATTATCCATCTCATCTATATGCCCACCACTTCCCTTAACACCTGACTCCCAGTGAAACCAATTTTTTTGAAATGAAATCTGCGTATTTCTGTTTATTAAAAAGTCTACTTTTAATTCTACCTCCTGTTGCATCAATGAATTCATCCAAACATTTATTAAGCATTTATTACATTCCAGATATTATATTAAGCATTAAGGACAGAGATATTTAAAACTGAGCATCTAAGTGAAGAGATGGAAAAACATTTATCATACAAAAGAAGTGAAAAGAAAGCTGGGGTAGTAAAACTTAGACAAAACAGACTTTAAAACAAAGACTATATAACAAGAGACAAAAGATATAATCACAAAGGAGATAATCCAAGAAAAATATTTAACAATTAGAATTATTTATGCACCCAAAATGGGAGCCCCCAAATACATTAAGCAACTATTAAACAGACATAAAGCAAGAAATTCAGAGTAATACAGTAATCATAGGGGACTTTAACATCTCACTTAGAGCACTGGATAGATGAGACAGAAAATCAGCAAGGAAATAGTGTCATTGAATGTCACTGAATGACACATTGGCTCAGATGGATCTAACAGATACATTCAGAACACTCCATCCAAAACCAGTGAAATATCCCTTCTTCTCAAATGTACATAGAAATTCTGCAGAACAGATCACATATAAGGCTAGAGAACAAGTCTCAACAAATTCAAAAAGACTGAAGTGTTATCACATATCTTTTCCAACCACACAGTAGGAATCTAGAAATTAACCACAAAAAGAAATCTGGAAACAACACAAATACATGTAGGTTAAATAACATGCCACTGAACAACGAATAGGTCAACCAAAAAACTAAAGGGGAAACAAAAAAATACATGGAGACAAATGAAAATGAAAATACAATGGTCCAAAATCTTTGGGAGATAGCAAAAGCTGTTCTGAGATTATAGCAATAAAGTCTCAAAGAGAGATCTCAAGTAAACAGCTTAACCTTACACCTAAGGAGCTAGAAAAAGAACAAACAAAGCCTAAAACCAGCAGAAGGAAGGAAATAATAAAGATTAGAGCAGAAATAAATGAAATAGAGACTAAAAATCCAATAGAACAGTTAAATGAAACCAGGAGATGGTTCTTTGAAAAGATGAACAAAACTGGAAAAACCTTTAGCTAGATTCAGTTAAAATTGAGAGAAAATAAATAAATAAATAAATAAATAAACAAACAAGTAAATAAAATTGAGAGGACTTAATTTCAGAAATGAAAGAGAGAAGAAATAATAATTGACAGTACAGAAACAGATTATAAGGAAATATGAAAAATTATATGCCAACAAATTGGACAACCTAAAAGAAATGGATAAATTCCTAAAACACACAACCTTGTAAAAACTGAATCAGAAAGAACTAGAAAATCTGAACAGAATGATTTCTAGCAGTGAAGTTGAAGCAGTATTAAAAAATCTCCCAACAAACAAGTCCAGGACCAGATGATTTCCCAAGTGAATTCTACCAAACTTTTAAAGAGGATTCAAAACTTCCTCTTCTCAAACTATTCCAAAAATTAGAAGAGGAAGGAAGGCTACCAAATTCATTGTGAGGCCAGCATCACCTTGATACCAAAACTGGATTAAGACGTCATACACAAAAAAGAAAACTACAGGTCAATAAGTGATGAATATAGATGCAAAAATTCTCCAAATATGAGCAAACCAAATCTAACAATATTAAAAAAACAATTCGCCATGATCAAGTGGGATTTATTTCCAGGATGCAAGAGTGGTTCAATTTTCACAAATCAATCAACATGATACATCACATCAATAAGAGAAAGGATAAAAATCAGATTATTTCAATAGATGCAGAAAAAGCATTTCACAGATTACAATATCTATTCATGAAAAAACCTCTCAACAAAATAGATTTAGAGGGAGCATACCTTAACATAATAAAGGCCATTTATGAAAAACCCAGAGCTAACATCGTCCTTAATCGTAAAAAACGGACAGCTTTACCTCTATGATCAAGAACAAGGATGTCCTCTCTCACCACTTTTATACAACATAGTACTGTAAGTCCCAGTCACTGTACTCAAGATAAAAAGAACTAAAAGGCATCCAAATTTGAAAGGCAAAAGTAAAACTTTCACTGTTTATAGATAACATGATATTGTATATATATAGAAAAGCTACACCAAAAAACTACTAGAACTGATGAATGAATTCAGTCAAATCCCAGGATACAAAATCAATATACAAAGATGTTTTATTTCTATACATTAAGAAAACAATTCCATTTAAAAATGCACCAAAAAGAATAAAATTACAGGAATACATTTAACTAAGGAAGTGAAAGACCTGTACTTCAAAAACTTTAAGACATTGATGAAAGATACTGAAGAAGACACAAAGAAATGGAAAGATATTCCATGCTCATGCATTGGGAGAACCAGTATTGTTAAAATATCCATACTATTCAAAGCAATCTACAGATTTAACACAATCCCTAGGAGAATATAAAGTTTTCCTAAAACTAGAAAAAAAATAATGCTGAAATTTATACAGAAACAGAAGACCTCAAATAGACATAGCATAAGAAGAATAAAACTGGAGGTTTCACGGGACGCCTTAGTGGCCCAATCAGTCAAGTGTCCAGCTCTTGGTTTTGATCAGGTCATGATCTCCAGGTTACGAGATTAACCCCTGCACTGGGCTCCATGCTCACTCAGCACAGAGCTGCTTGAGATTCTCCCCCTTCCCTAACCACCCCCCCGCCCCCACTTGCATGCTCTTTCTCTAAATAAGTAAAATCTTTAAAAAAAAAAAAAAAAACAACAACAACCCTGGAGGTATCTCAGTACTAGATTTCAAGGTTTATTATAAAGTTGTAGTAATCAAAATAGTATGGATACAAAGACACATAGGTCAATGGAACAGAGTAGAAAGCTCAGAAATAAACCCATAATTACAAAGTCACTTAATCCACTGCAAAGAAGGCAAGAATATATGAGAAGACAATCTCTTCAACAAACCGTGCTGGGAAAAGTGGACAGCTATATGCAAAAGAATGAAACAGGACCACTTTCTTACACCATACACACACAAAAAAACCAAAATGGGCTAAATGTAAGACCTGAAACCGTAAAATTCCTAGAAGAAAACACAGGCAGTAATCTCTAACATCAGCTGCAGAAACATTTTTCTAGGTATGTCTCCTAAGGTAAGCAAAACAAAAAACAAAATTAAACTATGGGAACTGCATCAAAATAAATGAAAAGACAAACAATGGGAGAAGATACATGAAAATGATGTATATAATAAGAGGTAAATATCCAAAGTATATTAAGATTTTTTTTTAAGACTTTATTTATTTATTCATGAGAGACAGAGAGAGAGGCAGAGACACAGGCAGAGGAAGAAACAGGCTCCATGCAGGGAGCCTGACATGGGACTCGATCCCAGGTCTCCAGGATCACGCCCTGGGCTGAAGATGGCGCTAAACCGCTGAGCCACCAGGGCTGCCCAAGTAGATCAAGAATTTATGGAACACCACCCAAAAACCAAATAATCCAATTAAAAATGGGCAGAAAATGGAGTGCCTGGGTGGCTCAAGCCATGATCTCCGGGTTCTGGGATTGAGCCTCACATTGGGCTCCCTGCTCAGCTCCCCCCCCACCCCCTCGTTACCCACTCATGCTTGCTTTCTCTAATGTGCTCTCTCTCAAATGAACAAGAAAAAAAAAAAAAAAGGGCAGATGATATGAAAAGACATTTCTCCAAAGAGGACATGCAGATGGCCAGAGATGTATGAAAAGATGCTCAACATCACTAATCATCAGAGAAATGCAAATCAAAACTACAATGAGATTATCATTTCACATCTAACAGAATGGTCAAAATCAGAAACACATGAATCAAGTTTGGCACGAACACAGAGAAAAAGGAACCCTCGTGCAACTGGTGGTAATGCAAGCTGGTACAGCCACTGTGGAAAATAGTAGGGAGGCTCTTCAAAAAATTTTAAAAATTAAAAATTATGATCCAGTAGTCTGCTACTGGGCATTTGCCCAAGGGAAATGAAAACACTAACTGGAAAAGATATATGCACTGTGTTTGCTGCAGCATTATTTATAATAGCCATGGTATGGAAGCAACCCAAGTACGCATTTAGACATGAATGAATAAAGATGTGGTAGATATAAAGGAATATTACTCAGCCATAAAAAAACATAAAATCTTGCCATTTGCAACAATATGGATGAACCTAGAGGGTATAATGCTAAGTGAAATAAATCAGTCAGAGAAAGCCAAATAGCACATATAAACTAACAAAGAAAAAAAGATACAAATAAAAGAAACCAAACTCCTAAATATAGAGAACAAACTGGTCATTGCCAGAGGGGAGGAAGATGGGTGGATGGCAATAATTGATAATGGGAATTAATGCGTACACTCATCATGATGAACAATGAGTACTATGAAGAACTGCTGAATCTTTATATTGTTATATCTGAAACTAGCAGAACCTTGTATGTTAATCAAAATTTTAAAAACTTTAAAAAATTGAGCACTTTTGAGAAAGTAAGAAGTTGATGTGAGTGACAAACTTAACTGAAAGGAAAGGGCAAAATTTTTGTACTGGCATAAGTTACAAGTTAATTAGGAGTTGGCCAAATATTCGTGGGGTGCAGAATGGAGGTATATTTAGGCAGAGAAAACATAAGAGCAAAGAAATAGGAAATGAAAAAGAGTTCAGTCACCGGGGCCTTTTGGGAAAATAATGAAGATGGGAAGGAGACACAGCATGTAAATCACGAAAGGTCTTACATGTTTTGCTAAAAGGAGTTTCAAGGGTCACTTATACATGATATGTAAGTTAACTGAAAACGGTCATCTGGAAAATGACACATCACTTTGGAAAGAGTATCCTGAGGTACTTTGGAAGATAAAGGGAAAAAAAGTAGAATCAAGATCAATAAAGCAGGTATTGCAATAGTTTAATAAGAAGCAATGAGGGCTTTTAAATAATGGTGATGATAGTAAAGAAAAGAAACAGATTTGGAAATTAGGAAGCACATCAGCCCCATACCCCATATATCCTCACATTTGATACCAGTGCTGGGCTAGTACTGTTGTTTTAGAAATTGTGTTTATATCTCAGTCACCTTCAAAAGTGAAGGAAATGTTTTTTATTTATCTTTTTATCCCCAGAGTGTAGCATAGTGCCTGGCTCCCAATAAGTACTCAATAAACATTTGTTGAAAGAATGAATAAATGCACGCTACCCAGATGATTATCTCACTTCAAATATATCACAACCAAGACAGAAAATGAATCTTTATCATCTCAAAGAGATAAGCAGAGTTCAAGCCTTTTCCTAGTCAAATATCCTTTCTCTCACTACTATGGAGCCCTAAAACTGAACACTTGGATAAAAACAAAGTACTTTCTAGACAAAGGCAGGCTGAATCAGATACATGCAGCTATCGGAGAAGAAAAACAATTTGTGATTTTGGTAGAAGAGAAATAAAAGGATTTCCAGAGAAACATTTTCAAGACAAAGGAAAAATCTAGGAAGATGACATGCAGAGACATGAAAGGGATGACTAGGAAATAGCTTCAAAATTCAGATTTCTAGCTGAAAAAAATGTAACAAAAAACACCAGAAGAGATAATGTATACAAGTGTTTATACTTTGATTATCAAAATTTGATAATCATATTCAATAAATTTTAATTAGATTTTACAATAATATGTACACATATTGTTAAATAAAAACAATAAGAAATGAAAACAATGATTTGGCTTTCCTGTTTCATGTATTCATTAATTAAAAAAAAATTTTTTTTTTTGCAAAATAAACTAAATGACAAACATGACCAATCTAGACTTAGTCCTTTCATTTTTTATTTTTTTATTTTCATATTCTATTTTTTTGGGGGGGGGGAGAGATAATGCACAAGTAGAGAGAGGGAGAGTGTGAATCCCAAGCTGGCTCCATGCCCAGCATGGCACCCAACATGGGGTTCAATCTCATGACCCTGAGATCATGATCCAAGGTGAAATTGAAAGTCAGATGCTTAACTGACTGAGCCACCCAGGTGACCCTAGATTTGGCCCTTTTGTAAGAGGTTTACAATAAATATAATACACAAACATAAACACTTTTTTCAAAAGTAAAATTTACTTATTTCATTTGTATCTAAAACATAACACAGCACAATTATGAGATAAAATTTAGTATCCTCACATGTCAAATTCCTTACCTGATAAGCACTTCTATTAGAGACCATGCTCCTTTCATACAAGTTGGACACTGAAACAGCTCTAGGTAATATCGCGACATGGCTGGAGACTTCCAAGGAGGATGTAGGTGAAGGAGAGCTGACAATATATGAAAGTATCGGCCAGAAAATGTATCTATGTTATCCTATTATTTAAAAATAAATAAATAATTATAACTAAAAGTACACTTTCACCAGTTAATTCAGACTAAAACTATAATAACTCTGACCTACCTTTCTTGCCAACTATATGTGTTTGGACAAAAGAAATCAATTGGAAGTTATAATATTTGGCTAGTGAAATACTACAACTGAGAAAGGCACATTCTAAAGACATTGGGTAATCCTAGCTATTGAGACTACTAAGAAATGTTCATTTTACTTTCCATGATTATAGTGAGATTAAGAGTTCCCAGATGTGATCTGAAAGGAATTAAAGGTATGAAGCTCTTCATGTTATCACCAACATTAGTCTGACACAGCTTACACCTGTTATTTCTTCAAATTGGCACTGTGATGAAGAACATAATTAGAAAGCTACCTTTGAAAAGCTGTTCTCAGTTTTCACAGTTTAAGGAATATGTTTATTATCTTTGTGTACTGTGAACAAAAATGATTATTATCACTGTATAAATGGCTTTCTAGATCACTGTTACCAGATTTTTATGTTAGATACTTCACTGCCACAGAAAAAATTCAGATAAATTTTTCCCCAAGATAAAATTATCTTGGAGATTCTAAGAAAATAAATTAAATCACTCAGAGTAGTACCTAGAAAATAGTTTAAAAATAGGAATGGGCCTCTCAGGTGCCCTCACTGGGACCCACCAAAGAGAGTTGATGTCCAGTCCTATAATCCTTATGGGGGGAGATCCACAGTCCTACCTGGATACACACAGGAAAACAGGCCTTCACAAAAGTGCAATCTCTTAGGTCCATGATGGGGTTATTCAGAATGAACACCCAATGGAGATAGACTCTTCTGCCCTCTGCACCTTCTTCTGCATCAACTGCCCTGAAGCTGTACCTTCCTCCTCCAGAATAGTAGAATATACTTCTCGACTCTAATCCAGGGTCTGAGGGATTGCAGAATGACTCAATTTCTTTGGTGCATTTATAAAATAGTTCACTTGGTGATGATAAGGAAGATCACCGACAGTACTGCCCTGCTTTTTCTGACATCCTGTCCCAGATAATTGTGTTTTTTTAAGTCTTATAATATATAATCGGCATAATTTCACCTCCTCAATTTGGATGAATTCTGGGACATAACCAAGATCAGACTAGATCTCTATGAACTCACCCAAGGCAAATAACCCTTGTGAGATGACCCTACAGCACTCAACGCTTTCTTTTGTGACAACCAGTCCTTGCTGTTTAACTTAAAATTTCTGTAACTCCATTAAGATTCCGTTTTGACTCTCATTATGAGGTCAGTTCTATATGACCGGTATCTAATAAAGTGTGATTTTTTAGTAAATGTTTTATAGTAACTCCAAATACAAAATATACCATAAATAAATAAATAAAAGAAATAAACTGTAATAAATGGATACTGTGTTTCTATTAAAATGACGGAAAAATACTGAAAAGAGAAAATAAGCTGTAAATACACAAAAAATGAGAATGTTCACATTTTAACATTCTCTCAAGAATTATAAACCCTTAAGTCTGTTCTCACCTGTAGAATGTTCTCTAGTAGAGCATGAAGAAGGCATACAGGAGGTATATAATGTGCTTGTAAAGAGGAAAGTTCTTCAATTGCTTCTTTAAAAAACTGTCCTTCTATGAGACTTTCAATTAAATTTAATACACCCCTGGGAAATTCAGCATTTTTAACCTAAAAAAAAATAAATAAATAAAAGATTCTATGGCTCAAAGAAGAAAAAATTCTGGGAGCAAATCTTGAATTAATAAGGACTCTTAAAATTTTCTTATCTGTAAAATGAAGATAATTCCTGTCTTCACAACTTCACAATTGTTACGTGGTTAACAAAAAGATTATCTTACATTACTGTTCTGTAACTATAAGGTGCTACAAAATATACATTATTAGTTGATTTATTATTCTCTGTTGCCTTAAATAGTAAGGGGAAATATCACTAAAAGAAAACTTTAAAAGACATTTGCAAAGTATAGCTGATCATGAGGAAACTTCAGGGAGATCTATACCTACACATAGTTCTTTAGGGGCAAAATTATGTTTTAGTCTTTTTTTTTTTCTTTTAAACTTAAAAGCAAACTATATCCATTAAGATATACTATACTAAATATATTAAGATATTATCAAGCACAGTATTTGCAAAAGGTTACAACTGCTATAGTGTCACAGAATCACTCTGAGGATGCACATTAATATAACTCATGAAATACATTCCCCTTGGTCAAAATGTTTTGAACAGTAAAAATAACTAAACTGAATTAGTTTAGAATCAAAAATACTCTGAAGACTACATGAAATAAATTCTAAAGAAATGAATAATGATATAAAGGAAATAATATACTCTTAAAATATTATATTGAAAATTTAATCCAGAAGTAATTGTGAAAGCCATGGAATGTGATAACAGTGGTACGTAACTCCTCCACGATGAGCACAAGTTTTTAATTCTTATCAGTTTGCACTACCATATATAATTTTTCTGGAGCTTTGACAGAATAGTTTTCTTTTTCATTTCTGATTAGAGAAAGTGCATTTCAAATTTGATAGGAAGACTTTGTTATACAAAGCTATATATTCCTTTATATCAAAGTAACTAAAAACATCAAAACACAAAGCTTATTTTTTGTTATACAGACAAAGCTATATATTCCTTTATATCAAAGTAACTAAAAACGTCAAAACACAAAGCTTATTTTTTGACTCCATCACCACCCTACTCCAAGCCTCTTACCTCGATGTTGTACACAGGTTGTTTATCTATTCTAATGCAGCTGTATCTGATAGCCTACAAAACAGCAACCATATTACCAAAATTAAGCATCTTTTTAGATAGAAAAACACATTTTAGTATATAAAAAATAAAACCGTGGGCAAACTTACACAATAGATTCAGGAGCACTTTAATAGCTGTAATTGATCTGATACTGATACACATTTACTCAGACTAGTATCTTCCATCATTTTTTAAAAAATATTTTATTCATTTATTCATGAGATAGAGAGAAAGAGAGGTAGAGACATAGGCAGAGGGAGAAGCAGGCTCCATTATAAGGAGCCCGACGTGGGACTCGATCTCGGGACTCCAGGATCATGCCCTGGGCTGAAGGCAGGAGACATACCCCTGAGCCACCCAGGGATCCCCCTCTTCCATCATTTAAAATAGCAGTCTCATGAGTGAACATTCTCTATTCTTTCTAAAAAATGCAGTCATATTCACTTTGAAGACCTGAAGAGGTCCACTGTCCTTAGTATTTTAATAATTAGAAATATAAATGAGAATATTTTGTATAAAAGTCCACAGAAGAAAAAAAATGTAGTCATGTTTCCTATATAGTAATATGCATATGTAGTCTTCCTGTATCATTTTTTAAAAAAAGATTTTATTTATTTATTCATGAGAGACACACACACACACACAGAGAGAGAGAGAGAGAGGCAGAGACACAGGCAGAGGAAGAAGCAGGCTCCATGCAGGGAGCCTGATGTGGGATTCAATCCGGGGTCTCCAGGATCACGCCCTGGGCTGAAGGCGGTGCTAAACCGCTGAGGCACCAGGGCTGCCCATTCCTGTATCATCTTAATACACCTGGAATTATATATTTGTTTAGAGGATTATACTGGAGAAATACTTGTAACCAACATAAAAAGAGATATTGTTCTCATTATATATGGAGTTCTAGATACAATGATATAAAATAACCTAACGAAAACTGAAAAAGAATATAAGTAAGCAGGTGACAAAGACAGATATACACAAATGGCAAGTAAAGGTATAAAATATGCTCAAACTTGCTACTGCCAAAGAAACACAAATTAGAACAATGATAAAGCTTTGGCGTCCACCTAGAATGTAGAAGTGAACACCCATAACCCCCTGAGTAAGGGAACAGGAAAACAAAATCTTTATCACTGGAGAAAGAAAAGATCATGGTCCCAGATCATTAGCAATTCTCTACCACTGGGGGCAGGAAAGATCACCGAGAAGATCCTCCAACTCTGAAGGGTTGCTTAATACTAAGGCTGAGCCAGGAAAACAGAAAAGGGCCTCATTCTCTTATCAGGCTAGCAAGCATTTTACTTTTTAATTTTTTATTCATTTTTTAGAGAGGAAGACAGAGAAAGAGAGAAAAGGGGGCAAGGTAAACAGAAAAATCTTAAGCAGGCTCCATTGAACATGGGGCTGGACATTGGGCTAGATCTCAGAACCCAAAGATCATCACGGTCTATAAACATCTAATTTATCCATAGCTTCGCTGAGCTATAAATGGCAGAGAATTCAGCATATTTATTAAATGGTACAAATACATTACTGTTCATAACAAATTAATAAACTGAGAAAATGTTAAGACACATTAAAGATAATGAGTCATAACTATTATTATTGTATTTTGGTTCTATTAGAGAAGGATAGGAAACTATAGAAAATTTTAGTATGCCACGCTCTACCTGAGCTCTGTATATGTGCTTCCTTAAGTCATTTTTTATTTCAGCAATATCCACATCTGTCTCGACATCCTTGGTTTTTGATTCTTTGGCACGATCAGCAAAAACAGAATTCTTCATTTCTTTCTGCATACATGTGAAAGTACTTTAGACAGTGCATTAAAGACATCATCACAAAGGTTAAGTACCATAAAAAACAAGAGAATACAAGAAGAACACATTCATGCAGCATTGTCAACAACAAAGATCCTTACAATCATATTTTATAAAAATTACACAATGTATTAAACTCAACAGCAAAGAAACAAACAATCCAATCATGAAATGGGCAAAAGATATGAACAGAAATTTTCACTAAAGAAGACATACACATGGCCAACAAGCACATGAGAAAATGCTCTGCATCGCCTGCCATCAGGGAAATACAAATCAAAACCACCTCACACTAGTGAGAATGGGAAAATTAACAAGACAGAAAACAACAACTGTTGGAGAGGATGTGGAGAAGGGGGAACCCTCTTGCACTGCTGGTGGGAATGTGAACTGGTACAGCCACTCTGGAAAACTGTGTGGAGGTTCCTCAAAGAGTTAAAAACAGACCTGTCCTACGACTCTGCAATTGCCCTGCTGGGGATTTACCCCAAAGATACAGATGCAGTGAAATGCCGGGACACCCGCACCTTGATGTTTATAGCAGCTATGTCCACAATAGCCAAACTGTGGAAGGAGCCTCGGTGTCCAACGGAAGATGAATGGATAAAGAAGATGTGGTTTATGTATACAATGGAATATTACTCAGCCATTAGAAACGAGAAATACCATTTGCTTTGACGTGGATGGAACTGGAGGGTATGACGCTGAGTGAAATAAATCAATCGGAGAAGGACAAACATTATATGGTCTCATTCATTTGGGGTATATAAAAATTAGTGAAAGGGGGAAAAAAGGGGAAAGGAGAGAAAATGAGTGAAAATATCAGTGAGGGTGACAAAACATGAGAGACACCTAACTCTGGGAAATGAACAAGAGGTGGTTGAAGGGGAGGTGAGCGGGGGGTTGGAGTGACTGGGTGATGGGCACTGAGGGGGCACTTGGCAGGATGAGCACTGGGTGTTATGCTAAATGTTGGCAAATTGAACTCCAATAAAAAAAAATTAAAAAAAATTACACAATGAAATAAAAAGTTTTAAAAAAAGGTAAACATTTTAATTTGCAGTTTTACCTGGGTAGTTTTCCTTTTAACCTGTTCCCAATCTTTGGTGGGAAGGAAGTATTCCCCAACCCCTTTGTTGCCATAGTCACATATAACACAATTCATTATTTATCTTTATCTTTTTCTCCTGAAGATCCTTCTGAATATATGTATATGAACATGCTGTAGTTTAGATAAAATGAAGTTATACTCTAGAATAATTAACTCAAGAAGGACCTCTTGATTCAAAAGACAAGCTATTAAAAATGATCTGTATTATACCAGGAAAGAGCAAGATAAAAACTAAAATTTAGATTAGAATACATTACCCAAATCATATACACATGTAGTCCTAAGGTATTTTTTATTTTAGAAATTTTAGCTTCTCTGTTTCTTCTTTTTTGTGACATTCAGGCAAAACATAAGATATTTGAATATCCTGATTATTAATTCAAATTTCCTCATGTATGCATGTTAAAAATACTGTCCTTATAAGCCAAAGTTAGTTATAACATTAGTCATGAATATAACAGATCAATTGAAAATAGGTTATATTTGACACATTAAGCATAAATTATGAAAATAAGATTATGTCTATAATATGGAAGCCAAAGAAAATGACCTGTTTAGCTTAGGTTATAAAATTTTACCTGATCTCTGTATATGTGCTTTCTTGAGGTACTTCTAATTTTGTTATGTTCGATGTCTTTCCTGGAATCTCTTTCATTTTCTTTTTTGCGTTTTTTCCTCAAAGTATAGCTCCTTTGTATATCTTCATCCTTTTTCTTAATTTCCTTCTACAAGTATTTAGACAATTAAATCTCAACATGAATGACAGGTTACAAAATCCAAATAAAACACAAGAGTCTGACTTACAACGTAAGTATACCACATTAAAAAAATAATAGTTTCACGTAAGAGGAAATTTCATTCATTGTTAAAGCAAGTATACATTAATAAAACATTCTGGAAAACAGCTGGGCAATCACCTATTTCAGTTAAACGTGCACAATCCTTATTATGACCCAGCAAATCCACCCCAAGGAATAGACACTAGAGCAACTTTTGAACATGTGCACCAAGAGTGAAGGAAGAAAATGTTCATGGCACAATGTTCGTACTGCAAAAACCGAGCAATCAAACACAAACCAAGAAAATGAATCCCAAATTTACTTATATCAGTTAAGTAAAATGGTTAAGATATAGCTGTAACTCAATGGATCAATTAAACATTATATACATACTGGTAAAAAAAAAAAAAAAAGAAAGCAAGTCACAGAACACTATCAACACCACAAACTAGAAAAAGTTCGTTAACAAATTTAAACAATATATTGCTAGAGATAAGTCCATAGCTGGCAAAACTATAACGAAAAGCAAGAAAACAACACAAATGCCAAGATAGAGGGCACCCACGGGTAAGAGCGAGGAAAAGAGGATAGTTTGGAAATGACACAGTGGGATCTTAAACTGGTCATGCTGTTTCTTAACCTAGCTGGTGCATACATAGCACTCTTTTGTATTCTCTTTCACACTGTGCACGAACACCTTATAAACATTTTTGAACATGTAATTCAGAAGGAACAATTTTATGAATATCATTCCAATTGATAAATTTAGAAAAGTTTTAAAATATAAATTATTTTTCACTTAGGTCTTACCTGAGTTCCACATGTGTGTCTTCTTAAGGCATCTCTCATTTTAACAAATTTTAAACCTCTCCTGGAATCTCTGAGTTTTTCTTTTTTGTGATGTTCAGTCAAAAGAGAACTAACATTAACATCTTCATTGTGATTTTGGATTTCTTTCTACACACATGTAAGAATACTTACGTTAGACTGTGGATGAAACACAGCCTTAACACAACCAGTGCAAGTCACAATAGAAAAACCCACTCAGGAAGGTAGGTTTTCTAAAACATATATACAAAATTAACCATATAGCAAAGAGCCCTTTAAGTTGTATTACATCTTAGTTACACTAAAATGAAGCTGAGAAATGTACATTTTTAGTTCAGAAAGGTTTATATTACGTTCACATACACATTTCATGTAGGTACTTTCATTAACAGAATTTGGTTATCTTCATTTTATTTTTCCAAATATTTCTAAAAATAATTTTAGATTGTAGATCAAATAGAGTCTTGCCGTGTTAGGTACATCAAATAAAAACACCTCAAAATATCATTTTACAGAACATATAGGTATAATAAAAAACGGAGTAACGAGTATTAAAACCATATTGTTTATTCATTATATACTTATATATGCATTGTTATATATATTCATTTTTATTAGTTACAGGCATACAGTATAGTGATTCAATAATTCTATGCATTACTCAGTCTCATCATAGTAAGTGTGCTCTTAATCCCCTTTACCTATCTCATCTACCTCCTCCCACCTCCCCTCTGGTGACCATCAGTTCTCTAGGTTCTGGAGCCTTTTTTGGTACAATGAAACTTGTTTTAAAAAACAGAAATTTCTACCTCAATTTCATTGTTCTACAATATAAATCGATGTATTTTCATAATTTCCACATCTTTAATGTAATCTCTATTTGATTCTTTTTTTTTTCCATGTTAAAAAACCCTAAGTTTATTTTAGCAACTCCATCATTTAACATTCCTTTCTGAATTCTTATATGTGGCTTACGATTCATTTTTCTCAAATTAGCTCAAAAAGCCTCATATAAAGACCACATACACATACATGTAGTTCATCATAGAAAGCAGTCTTATAAGTCACATAAATATCAACTGTACTTTGGAAAGGCCAGAAAAAATTCCATTAATATTTTAATCTATTATAAAGTGTTACCTAATTTCTCCATATATAATTTAAAGCACTGTTGAGTTTATGAAGTTCCAAACAGTTCTTCAAATTCTCTTTGTAAAATTTTTGACAGGTACACTATAAGCAGAATTTTTAATTTCTTTCTATTCACATTTGAAAATATTTTAGTTTAGGGGCACCTAGGTGGTGCAGTCAGTTGAGCAACCACTCTCAGTTTTGGTTCTGGTCGTGATCTTAGGGTCGGGAGACTGAGCTCCTCGTGGGGCTCCACTCAAGTGGGGAATCTGCTAGTTTCCCTTTCCCTCTGTCCCTGCCCACCTAGTGCGCCCTCTCTCACACATAAATAAATAAATTTTTAAAAATTTAGTTTAGCGTAATAATAATAGGTAATAGTTGATTTACTAAAGAGTCTGATTTGTTAAGATTTATTTATTTATTTGACAGAGAGAGAGAGTGCACAAGCAGGGGAAGCAGCAGAGGGAGGAGAAGCAGGCTCTCTGCTGAGCAGGGAGCCCAATGAGGGGCTCGATACCAGGGCCCCGGGATCATGACCTCAGCAGAAGGCAGATGCTTAACCAACTGAGCCACTCACGCACTCGAAGAGTCTATTGTATAAAACACAGTAGGAAATTCAGTATAATTAAACATTAGCTATTCTAGCCTTTTTTTGGTTGCTATTTGGTAAATTTTACATGAAAGCCACATATATGCTTTCTTATTCTACTTTCCATTGCTCCAAGTTCAGTCTTTCTTGTTTGTTTTTCTTATTAAATCAAAAAATCAAAATAGAATTCATTTGTGTCATTCAAAAAAATTTTGTTTTATATGCAGCAAAATACTAAACTTTAGATCAGGAATCATGAACATACATATTGCTGACAGAGAAGAATTCTTTATAAGAAACAGATTTATATTAAACATTCAGAGGAATTTTAAGTAATCCTCGTGTTGAAAACACACTACATATTAGGAACTGTGTGTTTCTATATGCATTATTTCAGTAAGAGTCTCAAAAATAGAGACATAGGGCAGTATCTTGAATAAGCTCAAATCATAGATGATAAAACAGAGAACTGGGTTCAAATACTAGCTCTAATTTCAAAATTCGTCTCATTTCTTCCATATATTTCCTCTCAATTATGTAAGAACCAGAAATGTACATTTTTTGGCCCATAAAAAGTTTTACCTGGGTTCTACACATGGTCTCTTTTAAGGCACCTTTCATTTCAAGAAATCCCGTATCTTTCCAGAAATCTTTGTTTTTTTCCTGATTGCCATGTTTATGCCAAACAGAATTGCTCTGGGAATCTTCATCATTCTGAATTTCTTTCTGTACATATATATAAATGGTTCAGACAATCAATTAAGCATGATTTCAACATGTACTTTTTGTTATGCAACTTCACCTAACTGCAAAAGTAAAAATCCCCTCTTCTAAATCAAAAGCTATTTAGACAGAAGTAAATTCTTTCAGAAAAATAATTCAAAACAAAGGTCCTAAATAATAAAGTGATTTCTGTGTATCCTCAAAAAAAAAATGCTTTACTGGTCTAGTAACAATCAGTTCTTTTCGTGAATAATCATGAATGGAATTATTTTATCCAGTTCCTGTCAGAGTTAAAGGTACAATACAGACTAAAAAAAAGGTTTCAGATTATAGATTACTTCTGGTTATTTTTCAGCTTTTTACTGATAAAACTTCTTGTCTGCAAGTCTTCTACACACATAGAGGAAAAGAGGCTTGAGAGATGAATTCACAGCTCTTATTTTACTTGAATAGCAATGAACAATTATTTTCACCTATCTCTATCTCAAATATTTAAATTTCTCTTGCCAAGAAATCCAAACTGAATTCATAAACCACCTACTAATGATGTTAAAGACACTTGCGTATGTACCTATACAAAGAATTCTATAAGTTCAGTAAGATAAAGAGATGGAAGTAAAGAGGAGTTCATGATGTATCCCACAATGTACTTAAAGAAGGGTATTCAGAGACTCACTACCTTTATACAGACAGCAGAGAACCACTGTTCTTTTAAGGGAACAATGATGATATAAGCTGAAATACATAAGGCCTATGGTATCATCTTTGGTTCCCTATGTAGATATGAGGATCTTGGAGCAGGCTGCAATCTTCCAATCAAAGAATAATTCCTGCGAGTACCTGACTTTCTTCAGCTACTCAAGAAAGTAAAACTGAAAACTAAGAAAAATGAAGACTTTTCTTCCTTCCTATTCCAGGGATCAAAGAAATACTATGAATGTACAAACAATTTTTGTTAAGGACAACTTGAAGTGGGATATAATTGAATATCTGGCTTTAAATTTAAACCTGGTTGACAATGAGAGGATAAAATCCTTAAAAACCCAGATCATCAAGGTCTAAAATACAGAATGAGTTAATCCCATATAGATTCCAGTAACACAGAATACACAAAAGGGCATGCTATTATCAGTAACAACTGGGTAAGAACATATTGTTTTCTTTTTCTTTTTTTAAATTTTTATTTATTTATGATAGTCACACAGAGAGAGAGAGAGAGAGAGAGAGAGAGAGAGAGAGAGGCAGAGACATAGGCAGAAGGAGAAGCAGGCTCCATGCATCGGGAGCCCGACGTGGGATTCGATCCCGGGTCTCCAGGATTGTGCCCTGGGCCAAAGGCAGGCGCCAAACCGCTGCGCCACCCAGGGATCCCAGAACATATTGTTTTCTAATCCTGAATATATTAACTTACGTATACATTGCAGATGTAGATATTGACCTGTGACTTAGAGATGTATTATGCAAACACCCTACATAAATTAACTAATTAAAAACTATAACCTATGACATTTATTTATTTTTTTAAAGATTTTATTTTTTCATGAGAGCCACAGAGACAGAGGCAGAGACACAGGCAGAGGGAGAAGCAGGCTCCATGCAAGGAGTCTGACGTGGGATTCAATCCCAGGTCTCCAGGATCACGCCCTGGGCTGAAGGCGGCGCTAAACTGCTGAGCCACCTGGACTGCCCAAACTATGACACTTAGAAGCTTTATAAAATAACCTACTTTTTATAGTTAAATGATCATTGTCTATTTTTTCCAAATCACCCAAGTAATTGACTAATTATAATGAAATATATAGAAATTATTTTATTTATCTGTAAATATTCATTTCTTATTCCTTATTTTATAAATACTTCTTTAGTGACAACTGTGTATAGGCATTGGGTTGTTTGTCTCCTACACGACCTATGAAAAAAGGGCCTTGTCTGCCTCCTAATAATACATTATATAGTGTAATGCTGTGTTCCAAATATATGATCAAACGCCTACTTATACAGTAAATTATTCTACTGTTTAGGAGTAGAGCAGCAGAGTGTGGCAATGATAGTTGGTGTGGCCTCTGATTCAGCTATGTGATAGAGTTTACTATTTTGTACTAGGTATAGATAGACTCTAGTCTCTAGATCTTATTCCTTGAATCAGCCAAGGCATTTTCCATACAACTTGAATTAATTCATGACACAGGATGCATAATCAGAGAGGTCAAGAGTGTTTTACATGGTTTCTAACTAGTATCTATACCCTAATTCTTAAATGGTATCTCAAGGTCTTATGACTGAGTACTAGTTACAGTACTGCTTACAGCACTAGGTATTTTTAACTACCCAGAAATAGACCAGGTGAATATAAAAGATACCTAATAATGACAAAAGAGAGTACAGGAAAGGGGGTTCGATTAGTGAAGTCGTCAATGTTACTGAGTGCTTGACCTTAAATTTTTGGTCTGACACATGGCAGTTGTAGGAGCATGGGCAAATTATTTAACCTGACTGTACCCCATTTTGTCAACTATAAAATGAGGCTATAATACACAGACATAAGAACATGATGTTTAAAATAAGGTTAAGGGTACTTTTTTTCCCCTTGTGCTAGAGAGTTCCTTTTAATTTTTTAAAAGCTAAATACAAAGATATGATTCCTGGTTGAACCATCAGAGGTTAAGGGTATTTAGGAGTGCCTGGCTGGCTCTGTCAGGACAGTATGCAACTCTTGATCTTGGGTTTATGAGTTCAAGCCCCGTGTTGGGTGGAGAAAGAAAGGAAGGATGGAGGGATGGAAAGGAAAGGAAAGGAAAAAGGAAAAGAAAGATAAATAGATTGATTAAGGGTATATAATGCTTAGCGGAGGGCTTGACACACAGTAATTTCTCAATAAATATTAGTCCATAATAACAGTTGTAGTAGTTCTCAAAACAGCCACAGTAAGATAGTATTAGCATCTATGTTACAAAAGAAGAAATTCAGTCTCATTAAAGGACTCTTAAAACTTACTAGTCATAAATTATTTATTATAATCTTATTATAATCTTATTTATTATAAATCTGGGTCATAGATCAGTTGATCTGCCACAAAAAAAATTTATGTTTTTTTCCTATTATTCCTACTGTATTTCTGTAAGACTTTTCTGTGGTTTACTTTTACTTTCTTATGGATGAGTCAAAAGAAGTTTTAAGCATTCCTAAGTATCATCTTTTTTATTTATTTATTTATTTATTTATTTATTTATTTATTTATTTATTTATTTATGATAGTCACAGAGAGAGAGAGAGAGAGAGGCAGAGACACAGGCAGAGGGAGAAGCAGGCTCCATGCACCGGGAGCCTGACGTGGGATTCAATCCTGGGTCTCCAGGATCGCGCCCTGGGCCAAAGGCAGGCGCCAAACCACTGCGCCTCCCAGGGTTCCCAGTATCATCTTTTTGTGAGGCCTTCTGTGGACCAACAATTGAGATACATTAGTCATTTGTTCCTCTTAATTCTTTTACCTTGCTTGATTTTGCCAATGTACAATACACACTAAAGGGTAATAGTTTCTGTGTTCTGTTTTCACCACTAAATACTAAGCACCTTGAAGTCTGACATGTGGTCTATTTATTTTGCCTAGTGCACAGCATAGTACCTAGTACATCAAAAGTTTTCAATAAAGATCTATAAACCTGAACTAAAATAGATTACCAAATCTTTTACTTAGTAGCTTTCCAAAAAAGTAAAAGCAGGTTAAAGAAAACTTTTTTTAAACAATTGCTTCTTATTTTAACTCTGTCATTTTACATGGCAACTGTCGGGATACTACAGAATCCATCTAATGAGGACTGATATACTGTATGCCAAAGTGGTAGAAGAAAAGAAAGACATTATACGATGAAGCTATTTTCTTCTCAGAAGTGATCACAAAATGCCTTCTTTATATGGAATAAATAGTCACGAACTCCCAGCTGTCTAATCCAGATCTTTTAAAACAATGTATTCTAAAAACAAATGTTAAGTTACGGAGTACCTGCTACTTTTACTTGATATACTATTGCTCCCTTCCAATATTTTAGTAAATGAATCTGAATGCTGTCCAATTATTGCAGTAAAATAAGACTATGGATAAAGCATTTCATATTTTACACTTTATTCATTTCCTTCCATAGAAAAAAGAAAATTCAGGTACTTTTACTAATCTAGTTAAGAATGGCTTTTACTCTATTAACAATTAAACTGTTCAGATAGGTAGATCAGAGAGGATGCTTTTTGGTTGCAAGTAATAGAAAACCAACTCAAAGTAATGTAAATACTATGGATGTGTATTATCTCACAACATGGTGATGTGGTCCAGCGCTGAGACAGGTTTCAGGATTGGCTAATCCACCAACTTCAGTATCTCTGCAAGGATCCACATTCTGTCTCTACACTTTGCTATCTACAGGGTTGGTTTCATCTTAAGGCTACTTCTCTTCATGGTCAAAATCTGGCTGCTACTAATAATTTAGATTATATTCTTCCATGTTCACATCTAGCAGGAGCCAAGCTGCCAGTGGCTTTCTTCAGAAGGAAAAAGAAACTTCCCAGAAGCTCTCACATATTACTCTTCATGTCTAACAGATCAGAACCATTTCATATGCCCATTCCAAGACCAAACATTGTCAAGGGCAATGAGATCTGTGGTCCAAGCAGATCCATCTCTTGAAATAAGGTCAAATTTCCAATCTACATTGCTGCTACTCAGTAGGGAAAGGTAATTACAGAATGATATATTATGTCTACTCTTGGAAGACTAAGATATACTTCATAATTTCTCCATTTAACAAAAAATGAGAACTCATGTATGTGCCAGGCTTTATGCAAGATGATTCAGATATAACTATAGAAAAGACAGATATCAAAAAAAAAAAAAAAAGACAGATATCATCTTGATGACATGGTCCTTAGGTTTAGATGGGGAAAATAGACATTAACTAAGTAATCAGCCAGTTGATTCCTTGAAGACATCATTATAACTGGAATTTGAATAATGAACAGAAGGCTGGCAGGCACAGAGAGTGAGAGGACCGAGGAGAATCTTTTAAGACAGAAAATGTAGCTTTTAAGAAGACTGAGGCAGGAAGTAGCTTAGCCTATTTAAGAAAATGGGAGAAGGCAATTTTGTTATAGTATAGTCAAGCACTGAAAAAAACTGAGCAGGACACATCTGAAAAGCAGGACTGACAAGAATTCTGTGGGTAGCTTTTATGCCACGTTAGAAGTTTAGGATTTTATCCTAAAGGCAATGGGAAGCCACTGGAGGGTTTAAGTAGGACAGTGACAAGATTAGAACTGTTTTACACAGAGCATTTTCTGCTCCTTCTGAATGAAGCAGTATGGACTAGAGAAGAAAAAGGTAACAGTAATCAGTATATTACCAAGAGTTAAAAGGTAGAGAATAATTAAGAGTGTATTCCAGGAAGGCAGGGGAAAGAGGAAAACTTAGTATGATGTTAATATAGGAAGACAGAAGCACTGTGATTCAAGTGTTATTTAAGGTAATAAAATCAATAGGATTTGTTGATTGACAAGATGCGGGGGGCGGGGGGACGGGAAAGGAAGGTTTCAAGGGTGATATCCAGGTCTCTAACATAAATTATTAGATAAAAGATTAGAGCATCTATTGAGATGGAAACATTTAAGGAGGCTGTATTTCCTTGAAGAATAAGTTTTTAGACATACTGAGGTTTTTCTACCTTCTTAAAAATTCTTACATCCAGAGAAGTTCTTCTAGGGCTGTTCTCATTCAAACAACTTAAGAAGTGGTATTTGGGCTAAGTAGGAAGAAGGAGGTAGAGGAATAGAACAGAAAAATATTTCTAAATCCTTAAAAAGAGCTGCTTATTTTTTTTTATGGGAAAATTACCCACAAATTATTAAACAATACTATATACTATGATCCATTGCTATTTTATTTATACTGACATTAAAACGTTAAAATTAGTTTGTAGTAAATATCACTAAAGGACAGACAACTAGAGACTCAAAGACAAATTTTAAATTCAACAAGCAAACTTTTTTCACGTTTATCAAAAATATTCTCAAATATTTATATAATTGAGAGCAACTGCCTTTAAAAATACGTCACTTTAATTATAGCTGACCTTGAACAATGTGGGGATTAGGGGCACCAACACCCTCCACAGCTGATTAACATATATTCTATATACTACATGTATTATGTTTTCTATTTTTATAATAAGGTAAGCTAGGAAAAAAATATTATTAAGAAAACCCTGAAGAGAAAACACATATATAGTACTATACTGAATTACAAAAAAAAAAATCTGTTTTTAAGTGGATCTATGGAACTGTACTTCTAATCATTGCATTTTTAAAATTCAGAACATATTTTACTTTTTTTCAGAACGTATTTTAATTTTTAACATATTTCACAATATCAGTATTTTTATAAAATAAACACTCAAAAATGTTTATTGTTTATTTTACTTACCTCTAAAAGAAAATCCCCTAGATACTGAATTGGATAAAATGGAGCCTTAAAATGGTCTTTTTCTTGCTCAGCCTTGATTCTTGCATTACTGGCAATCACATGAGTTATTCCACTCTGTGAGCTTTTTGGTAAAATAACATTTGCTTTTCCAGCCTCCAGAACTCTAAAAATGTAAATAGTATAGAAAGCATTTTTTTTTTTTTTAGTATAGTCAGTTAAATTATCTAAATCAATTACTTTCTAGGAGTAGGAGTAGAACTTTCTGAAAGAATTATTTGAGTGCCATGGAGAATAACTACTGTAGTGATTTCTTAAATTATAAGAAGATGTTAAAGAAATCATGCTCTTCTTTCTACTTGTCCACTTCCTGATACAGGGAAGACTTTTAAGAATCAAGAATACTGAATTTATTTCCTAAGGAAAAGTGACCTCCATAAACCAAAAGAATAATGAGAGAAGTTTAGGTAAGCAGCTACCTCAGAAGGCAACATACCTCCAAGGAAATCATTCTAAACCACAAAAAAGTACTACAGTTGCCAGCATTCTTTAAAAAAAATTAGTCTTCGATTAATTAACTTTATTTATTTATTTAAGATTTTATTTATTTATTCATGAGAAACTCAGAGAGAGAGAGACATAGACAGAGACATAGGCAGAGGGAGAAGCAGGCTCCATGCAGTGAGCCCAGTGTGGGACTCGATCCCAGGACTCCAAGATCACGACCTGAGCTGAAGGCAGGTGCTAAACCGCTGAGCCATCCAGGTGTCCCTCAATTAATTAACTTTAAACATCCCAAGAGTTTCATGCAAGTTCTAGTTGTGCTTAGGATTTTTAAAGTCACAAGAGAACAATGTTATCACCTAACAGTAAGAAAAAACAAATAATCTCTAAAAACTTAACTTTCCAGAAGTCCATCAGAGGACTGAGGTAACAACCCATCAAGAAACTTAATTTCCCTAAGAGTGATAAAGATAAGCCCCTTTGTGAAGAGACTGGAGACTCAAAACTCTATCATTTTGCCAGGATGCAGGAGAGAAGTAGTGGTCATAAAAATAGGTTAAAATAAGGTAAAACTCTAACAAATTTAAGAGCCAAGTGCAAGTACTATGACAATTTACAGTATCTGAGAGTCAATGACTCCAGGAAAGTCTACCCTCACTTGCAAGCTCTTAGCCACAAAGATTAATAGCAGATAACAGATTCCCTACCAGGTAGCACAAGTGGGCCATCAAGAGATAGACCTAAAACCAAGTCCACTTCCCTGGATCCTTCTGTCATATGAAGCAAATGTCCAAGTCATTCGGGTAAGGTAAGAAAGTCTTATACTTTCAGAATCCAGGAAAAGATGCACTGCTTCTATTGGGAGAATATAAGTAAAATCCACGTGCCTCGAGAAAAGGGCAGGAAAACGTCCTGCTGTGTAGCCTCAAAATGGATCCATTGTTTCTGGACAAGGGATAGAAGCAAAAGCCATCTGTCCCTGGACAAAGGGCAGAAGAAATGCCACTCATACACAGGTTCCTTCATTAATACAAAACAGAAATCTAATAGTGGGGCAGAGGCTAGAAATTCTCTCTTGTCAAAACCCTACTCATACATACAAAGCAGAATTTGGCTGCAATGGGGGACTGAGACACAAATACTGAGAAAGTCCTAACCCCAGAGAACAAGAACACAAAGAATGCTTAGGACCGAAGTCTATCTATCTAGCAGAACCAAAAACACATCTTATTCTTACCCCCAACCTAGAGAGGAATAACAAGCAAGAGAGGAAAAGAATGACCAGAGTCCTTCTGTGACCTAGCAGTGCAAGGACTACTGAAAGCTGAGAGCGAAGCAAAAACATCAATCAGAAACCCTCCAGCACCCCAGAACCCAGGTCAACTGTAAAGAAACTGTACTCCACTGCAGAAGTAACCAGAAAGGATGCAGTGAAGGTAACTACAGGATTAACAAAACCTCAAACCTGCTCAAAAATTTACAAGATTAATTCAACTACCCAAAAGCCCATTTTTGGTTATAAATACTTATTACAGCCTCTACTGCTGTATATGCAATATCTATACATGCAATAAAGAATATAAAAGACATACACAAAAAGAAAATCAAACCACTGTCAAGAGAAAAAGGAATATAAAGCACAGAGAGATGATCCATTTGTTGAAATTATCAGAAAGGGACTTTAACAATTACTGAAATGTTTGAGGATACAAAGGAAAAATTGAACAAACTGCACTAAGAGATCAGGAACTGAGCACTGAGTACATTAAAATGGTAGAAATAAAAGTTACTATATTAAAGAATAATGTCTTTTACAGGCTTATGAACAGACTGCATGCAACTGTGGATGGAATCAATGAACTTGATCGGTCAAAAGAAATTATCCAATTGAAACACAAAAATGGGAAAGTTAAAAACAAAACAACATAAAAAAAGGTGGAAAAGAATTAAATGGTCTAAAATACAAGTAATAGAGCACAAGGGAAAGAACACAACAGAATTTAAAACTTAATGGCTGATAATTTTCCATAATTAATAAAAATTAAAAACCCACAAGTCCAAGCAGTTCAAAGAACTCCATGCAAATAACATGAACAAATAAATAATAGACAAAATCAACACACATACACATCTGGACACATTATCAAATTGCTAAAAACCACAGGTAATATGTTGCTTTTAAAATTTTAATTTCCAATTGTTCATTTCTAGTATATAAAAACACCATTAATTTTTATTAATGACTTATTATCCTGTCATCTTGAATTCAAGAATTACTTCTAATAGCTTTTCTGGATAAATTACTTAGTATATGTCCATATCTTTTAGAAATAAAGACAATTATTTTTATTTCTTTCTATCTAACTCTCTTGTCTTTGCCTTATTGTACTGTCCAGATCTCTAATAAAATACTGAATAGAAAAGGTCAGAGTCTGGGCACTTGGGTGGCTTAGTTGGTTAAGTGTCCAACTCTTGATTTTGGCTCAGGTCATGATCTCATCAGCGTCTTGAGATTGAGCCTCCTGTCAGGCTCTGAACTGGGCGTGAAGCCTCTCCCTCTTTCACCCCCCATCCTTTCCCCCTATTTCCCTCCCCCATCTCAGGAGCTCTTGGTCTTTCTTTAAAAAAAAAAAAAAAAAAAAAAAAAAAAAAGGGAGCCTGGGTCACTTATCTGCTATTGGCTCAGGTCATGATCTCAGGGACCTGGGATCAAGCCTTGCATCAGGCTCTCTGCTCAGCATGGAGTTGGCCTCTCTCTCTCCCTTTGTGCTCTCTCTCTCTTTCAGATAAATAAATATTTTTTTAAAGAAGAAATGATCAGAGTGAACAACCATTTAATTCCTAATTACAGAAGAAAAAATCCATGATATTAAATTTGTATATTTTTACATTTTTCAGTTGCTCAGGTTGAAAATAAAAACATTCTTAACAAAATACCTGACAGAAACTGCAATTATTAAAAAGTGGATAATACTTTATGATAAAATACAGTTTACCCCAGGAATACAAGTTTGGTTTAACATTTAAAATTCATCAGAAAAATTTACCATATTAATAGAATAAAGGAGAGAGCCAATTATCTCAAGAGATGTACATAAAAACTTTCAGAGCAATCAATCCATTTATAATAGGTTCCCAAAACATGAAGTACCTAGGATTAAACTTAGCAAAATATGTGCAAGATCTATACAGTGAAAACTATAATACACTAAAAGCAGAAACCAAAGACCTGGAGAGAGATGCAGTTTATAAATAGGACAACTCAATATTGTTAAGATCTCAATTCTTCCCAATTGGACCCATAGATTCAGTAGAATCCAAATTGAAATCCCAGCTTGCTTTTTTGTAGAAATTAACATGGTGGTTCGAAAATGTATATGGAAATATAAAAACTCCAGAATCATCAAAATTTCTAATAGGACGAAGTTGGGAGGCTCACCAGCCTGATTTCAAGACTCATTATAAAGCTACAGTAACCAAAAGTGTGCTTTTAGTATAAGGTAGACACAGATACCAATGGAGTAAGAAGCCCAGAAATAGATCACACAAATATAGTCAAGTGGTTTTTGGACAATAGTGCCAAAGTAAGTGCAGAGCAATTGAAACCTTGCAAATTGCTAGGAGAAAATGTAGAATAGAACAACTACTTCAGAAAACAGTTTGGCATTTTCTTATAATGTTAAGTACACAACTACCATCTGAGCCAGAAATTTCATTCTTGGTATTTACCCAAGAGAAAAAAAAAATGTACATGAAGGCTTTTACTCAAATGTTCATAACAGCTTTATTTATATTAGTACAAGTGAAAAAAAAAAAAAAAACCCAAACCCAAACCAAAAAACAAATGTCTATCAATGGGTGAATAAACAGACAGTGATACATCCACAAAGTGGAATACTACTCAGCAACAAAAAGGAATGAATGCCTAGTACACACAATAACCTGGATGTATCTCAAAAACAATGAATTAAGTAAATGAAACTACATCAACGGAGTATATACAAAATAATTCCATTTACATGAACTTAAAAAAAAAGACAAATCTAATGTATGGTGACACAAAGGAAATCAATGGTTGTCCTCTATTTGTAAGCAGAATTAAATGTGTAATGACAGAAACATTGTTAAGACTATGTAAATATTGCAGATCTTGACTATAGTTGGGGGGATAATAAGGGTGTATAAATTTGTCCAAATTTATCGAAATGTATACTTAAAATGTGTGCATTTTATTTGCCTATAAATTATACTTCTGTAAAGGGGAAAAAGGACTTTTGCATCTCCCTACAAGTCATTGTAGTCTCAGAATATCCAGTAACTATTTAAAAAATAGAATGGAAAAGTTAGAAAGAAATGAAATAATGAAGGAAACAGCATTAACCATGAAGACTGTACTATATAAACCCAGAAAAAAGCTTTTGTAAAAATTGAAAATTATTTCAAAAATCTTCCAAGTTTTTTTTTTTTCTAATTTTGCTTGAGTTAGTCAAAAGAAATAACATGGGAAGTTAAACAGAAACCCAAGAAAAATTTAAAGCAATACTATAGATTTTATTCTGTTGGACACATATACTTAATTAAGTACAGAACGGCTTAACTTGGAGATTACAGGGCAAATCACCATAGCCCATTTAGATGAAATCAATAATTTCAAAGAAATACAAAAAAGGTATTCAAGCAAACCAAAACTGTTTTTTCATCCACTGCTTTAGCTTTTGAGATCTCATCTTACCTTACAAGAGAATCACTTCGTTTATCAGCTCTAACAAGGAGGACAACTTTCCATCTGTGGAAGGCTCCTGGAGCACCACTGCGTTTCAGTTCTTCACGCCATCTTTTAGGTGCAGATTGCATTTGAGGTGAATAATGGGAGTCTTTTTCAATTTTGTAGCCCCATTCATAAGTTGTTTCATCAAGCCATCTGCCACTTTTGGCACTATGAATTATGTAGTCCTTAGTTAGTACCCACTTTCCTAGAAAACAAATAAACTCTCAGTCACACAAGAATTTTGTTTCTAATGAATGGTCAAGAATAAAGACCAAATATCAAATAAAATTTGACCTTGTTCATCATGAGACTAAGGCCACACTACAATGCCAAAATTATCTTTGAATTATGTTTGTTGTCCCAAATTTTTGGTAGAGTCCTACATCACTGAACATTGTATGTAGCCTTTCCCATAATTCTAAGTCTAAATGTTACTAAATACAACCCTAAGACTTAATAATAAGATAAACATGGTATTAAACTATGTTAGTATTATTCACCGTTTTGGCTGAAATTTACATCACTCTTCCTATGCTAAAAACTTCTTTAATCATGTTTACAGCAATATTACACTTTAAAAAACAAATTTATTGACAGAATTTTTCAAAGTAATAATATTCTGTAGTTCTTTTATCTTGGTATTGGTAATTTTTCTCAATAGCAGGGAAAATATGTTTTTTTTTTCTTGTGGAGATAATAAATCCAAATATCTTTCTGGTAAATTACTCTAAAAAATAGTAAATTCAGTGAGTTAAATATACTTTTTTTTTTTTCTTGGATGATCAGTGGACTAACAATATGCTAGCTCAATCACAGTATAGGAAACTATAAAGGAACATCAAGGGTGACAGAGAGAGGATGACACTAACTCCTAAGCTGAGTTTATGGAATTTAAAATCTCAGTAAAAAATAGATCATTGCTTGATAGCATGGATGGGAGGGGAGGCAGAAGGAGAACAAAAATTCTTTCCAATGACATATAAAGAAGACAAACTTGACTGAAAACAGCTGAGACTGACAAAAGCAGATTTTATGGGGGGGGGGGGAAGAGGGTTATTGTTGTGCCCAATGTTTTTGTTAAAATTTTTTTTTCTGACATAAAACACAATAAATCTTTGGTAAAATAAGTATTCTTGCCTCTGTTACATTTTCATGTTTTACAAAGTTCTACTTAGAAAAATAAGAAAAAATATTTTAATAAATATTTCAGAAAAATATTCAGATAAAACCAGATTTATGTTTGATATAACCATACTATCTTACAGAGAATAAGGTCCATTTTTTTAACATGAAGATTTTTTCAAGGGACAATAGTAGTTAATTTACCTGCTGCACAAGCTGCTAAAAACTTTTCACTTTTACACAGGCGTTCAGCTATAAGATGTGTACAATTTTTGTATTTCTGGAAGGAAAAATGCAAATGAAAAAATGTTAGTAAGAGGTCTTTTATAGCACATTCACTTTATTCTTATAATATCAATAGGGCACTTTATCATTCTTAGGCCAGTATTATTTTTCAAGTCTCTCTTAAATATTTTATAAGTTTCTGTACTCACCTCACTCTTAATAAAAGTGCAATCTAGTTTTAAAAGCAATTTGCCTAGAGCTTCCTTTTCTTCCATCTTAAATCCTGTCATTTGGATGATATGCTTTGGGGCACCAACTTCCATCTAACATATATACACAGAAAGAAGATAACATATGTTAAAGATAATTATTCACAGGATTAACATAATTATTTTTTCTTAACAATGAGTGATAAAAAAAACATATAATGAATGAAACATATAAGGCTTTATTGTAAATACAAACGTTAAGACTGCTTATGTGCAAGAGAAATTGGTTTATGAACTTATCTTACCAGGGTGCCTGGGTAGTTCTGTCAGTTAAATGGCCGACTCTTGATTTTAGCTCAGGTCATGATCTCAGGGTCCTGGGATTGAGCCCCATGTCCAGCTCCGTGTTAAGCACAAAGTCCACTTGAGGATTCTCTCTCTCCCTCTCCTTCTGCCCCTTGCCCCACTCACATACTCTCTTTTTCTAACATAAATAAATAGTTATTCAAGAGACACACAGAGGCAGAGACATAGGAAGAGGGAGAAGCAGGCTCCTTGAGGGAAGCCTGATGTGGGACTCCATCTGGGGACTCCGGGACCATGCCCTGGGCCAAAGGCAACCACCAAGACACTAAGGCATCCAAATAAATGTGACGGTAAATAAATATGTTTTGCTGTCTGAACGTCAGAAGTTTGCATTCCAAAAAAAAAAAAAAAAGTCTGCATTCCTACATTGACACTAAAACACAGTGAAGAATGAATAAAATTCTTCAGAAAGAGTTACCTACATAAATGTTAGTATAGTGATACTAGCTTCATTTTAAAAGCACTGTTTTTGCTAAGAACTTCTGAAACAAGTACCCTGTGCACAATGAAATCTGATCAAATTTTATAACAATTTTTAAAATATTTCTGGACAAATAGTGCAAAGTACATAAACTTCTGTTACAGAAGTTGATAGAACTCATGCATTTACACCAACTATGTTAGGATAATAAGTACATACAATGACCCTGGATTCTATTCCCAATCTACATTTTGTAACTCTGCTATATGTTAATTTCATTACCTGGAAAGTAGACTGAAAAAAAATCATAGTTTTCAAATTTATGTAGACCTTAATACCCATATAACTGTAGTTCATGAAGCACTTGTATTTGAAGTGGCACATTTTTTTTTAAAGTTTTTATTTATTTATTCATGAGAGACACAGAAAGAGAGAGAGAGAAGCAGAGACACAGGCAGATGGAGAAGCAGGCTCCATGCAGGGAGCCCGACGTGGGACTCGATCCTGGGTCTCCAGGATCAGGCCCTGGGCAGAAGGTGGTGCTAAACTGCTGAGACACCGGGGCTGCCCCTGAAATGGCACATTTCTTAAGCAAGAAAGACAATACCTCACAGTATTTTTAATGAGAATATAGGATTTTGTTTTAATGACATTAGAACTTCAGAACTGATAGCATCTTAGACAAAATTTAGTTTCTTTTTATAGATGAGGAAAACAGGGACTATAGAAATTGGTAATTTTCCACTTCTCTAACAATTTTGTCACTATAGCTGTAGATTAGTGTTTAATTAATGCCATAGAGCAAAAACAGTTGAACTCTTTACAGACAATTAAAAGGAAACTAAAAAATTATACTTGTTTGAGCCCATGAATAGTAAGAAACAACTGGTAACAAGTGTTACATAGAAAAGACAAGTGTATAAAGAACAGAGTTCTTTATAGAAATTCTATTGTCAAAGACTAAATATAGGGGCATCCTGGGTGGCTCAGCGGTTTAGCGCTGCCTTTGGCCCAAGGCCTGATCCTGGAGTCCCAGGATCGAGTCCCACGTCGGGCTCCCTACATGGAGCCTGCTTCTCCCTCTGCCTGTGTCTCTGCCTGCCTCTCTCTCTCTCTCTCTCATGGGTAAATAAAATCTTAAAAAAAAAAAAAAAAAAAAAAAAGACTAAATATATATAGATACTAAAAACATAGGAAGTACATACATATATGTGTTTATGTAAAAGGTGAAATTCATTTTTGAGTAAAATGTCAAAAAAAGTCTCACTATGAACAATTTAAGGCATTACTCAGGGTTAAGAGTGAACCTTCCTTTCCTTTGAGTGATGTCAGCTAATAGTAAGTACACCTCTACTCATCATCACTCCTTGTTTTGGGAAAAGTTGCTTGAGAGAACTAAATGGATATGCTTTGCTAGACATACCTGCATACTTGCAAAGATAGTTCCTATTAATGCTTTTTGACCTGTCCTAAGAAGCTGCCAGTAGTAGTCTTAAAGCCTCATGAGTAAATGAATCTCAGAGATTATGTATTAAGTAGCACACTAGGGGAAATGGAAAAAAAAAAAAAAAGGCAGCACACTAGAGTTGTACAAAGCTACCTCCTCCAGGGTACCTGAGCCACTCAGTTGGTTACGCATCTGCCTTTGGCCTGGGTCATGATCCTGGGATCTGGAATTGAGTCCTGTGTAGGGCTCCCTGCTCAGCAGGAGGTCTGCTTCTCCCTCTCCCCTCCCTCTGTGCTAGGGCACTCTAAATAAATTAAAATCTTCAAAAACAAAACATGAAAAAACTACCTCCTCCAGACCAACTTTTATTCAGTAAAAAAAAAAGCTGTTATTTTGACCCCAAAATATCACTTTCTTATTTCTCTATTGGCTCCAAAGGAGACAAAGGGATAAAATGCACTGATCCTCAAAAATCCTAAAATTAAAGATAGAGAACATAAAGTATCTTAAGGATAAGGCCCTTCAATGACACATTTTTTAAAGTTAAAAGGTTCTGGGGTGCTTAGGTGGCTCAATTGGCTTATCAGCCAACTCTTGATTTCAGCTCAGGTCATGATCTCAGGGTCTTGGGATTGAGCCCTGTGTTGGGCTCCACGACTCATCGGGGAGCTGCTTGAGTATTTTCTCTCTCCCTCTCCTTCTGCTCTTACCTCTGCTCCCAAAGCACTCTTTCTCTAAAATAAATGATCAAATAAATATTAGAATAAAAATATAGGTGTGTAGGTGGCTCAGTTAATTGTGTAACTCCAGCTCAGGTCATGATCCCAGGGTCCTGGGATCAAGCCCCATGTCAGACTCCCAGGGATTGTGCTTCTACCTCTCCCTCTCAAATAAAATCTTAAAAAAAATAAAAATAAAATAAAAAATAAAAGTTTAAAGGCTCTGATACAAAACTATACATACGATGTACATAATAGAACTTGGTGTCTTATGAAAAACCATTCATGTGTCATATCATCATCAGTAAATAAAATGTAAATGGCGTCTTGCAGAAGGAAATCTTCCTGTATTAATCACCAATTTTTAAACCAATTTTATGGGAAATAGGACGTAGCTCCTGAATGATACTATCCATTAGTACAGACTGGTAACATATAAAATCTTTACAAAGAATACGCTCTGTTGCTCAAAATAATGATTTAGTCTGATGCAGAACATATATTAACACATATACAATAAAGCCGCAAGTGGATTATAAGGCAGATGACCATACGAGGGAGAAATTCTATTAATTCTAGGGAAGTAAATAAACCCTTTAAGCAAGTTTCCTTTAGAAAATGATAGGTCCTGGGACACCTGGGTGGCTCAGTGGTTGAGCACTTGTTTGCCTTTGGCTCAGGGCATGATCCCTACGGTCCTGAGATATAGTCCCCCATCAGGCTTCCTGAGGGAAGCCTGCTTCTACCTCTGCCTATGTCTCTGACTCTCTGTCTCTCTCATGAACAAATAATTAAAAAAAGAAAGAAAGAAAGAAAATGGTAGGTCCTCCTTGAAAAAGCAAAGCAAAGCTTGAGGCATCACAATTTCAGAATTCAAGTTCTATTATAAAAGTTTAGTGACCAAAACAGTATGGTACTGGCACAAGGAGAGACACGTAGATCAGTGGAACAGAATAGAAAACCCAGAAATGAACCCACAACTATACAGTCACATCATTTTTGACAAAGCAGGAAAGAATATCCAATGAGAAAAAGAAGGTATCTTTGACAAATAATGTTGGAAAACTGGATACCAACATGTGAAAGAATGATACTGGATCACTTTTTGATATAATACACAAAAATAAATTCAAAATGGATTAAAGACCGTAATGTGAGACCTGAAGCCATAAAAGTCCTAGAGGAGGACACAGGCAATAACTTCTTTCTAGATGGGTCACGTCAGGCAAGGGAAACAAAACCAAAAAGAAACTACTGGTATTTCATCAAAATAAAAAGCTTCTGCACAGCTAGAAAAAAAAAAAATCAGTAAAACTAAAAGGCAATCTAGGAAGGGGAGAAGACATTTGCAAATGATATTTATCTGATAAAGGGTATCCAAAGATTTGGATATTAGCATCTAAAATATATAAATACCTTACCAAATTCTATACCCAAAACCCAAATAATCCATTTAAAAATGGGCAGAAGACACAAATAGCTATTTTTCCAAAAAAGACATCCAGATGGCCAATTGACACATGAAAAGATGCTCAACATCATTGGTCACCAGGAAAATACAAATCAAAACTATAAGGAGGTATCATGTCATCCCCATCAGAATGACTAAAATCAACATAAGAAACAACAGGTGTTGGTGAGGAAGCAAAGAAAGGGGAACCCTTCTGCACTGTTGATGGGAATGCAAGTGGGAGAAACCACTCTGGAAAACCGTAGAGATTCCTCATGAAGTAAAAACAGAACTACCCTATGATCCAGGATTTGCATTATTAGGCATTTACCTAAAGAATAAAAAAAAAATACTAATTCAAAGGGATATATACACCCTGATGTTTTTAGCAGCACTGTCTACAACAGGAAAATCATGGAAACAGCTTAAGTGTCCACTGACTGATGAATGGATAAAGATGTGAGATATCTTTACCTATAGACCTAGATACAATGGACTCAACCATCAAAAAGAAGGAAATCTTGCTGTTGGCAACGACTTGAATGGAGCTAGACAGTATTATCTGAAAGAAGGTCAGTCAGATAAAGACAAATACTCTATGATTTCACTCATGCGGAATTTAAGAAACAAACCAAACCAATGGGGGAGGAAAAACAGAGGCAAACCAAGAAAAAGACTCTTAGAGAACTGCTGGTTACTAGAGGGAGAGGAGTTAGATAGATACTGGGGATTAAGAAGTGCACTTGTGAAGAGCACCAGATGAGGTATGAAGTACTGAATCACTATACTGTACACCTGAAGCCAATATTACACTGTAAGTTAACTGGAATTTAAATAAAAGCATTAAAAAATAATTTAAAAATAAAAAAGAAAATGACAGGTTAAATACTAGGTAAGTGAAATTCAACATATCTTAATATCATTTTGGTATTCTAATGGAAAGGCAATCTAATTGGTTTTATATTTCTTGAAAGCCACTTTTATCAGAGGAACACAAGTGTTTTTACCATATTTGTATTACCTACTACACTTACGTATACATTTTAAAGTTTCAAAAAGCTATTTCATAAGCTATATCAAGAAATGTTGCCAAAAAATGAAAGTTTGATTAGCTTTAAAAACCTAAAATCTTGCGGCACCTGAGTCCATCAGTTAAGTGTCCAACTCTTGATCTCAGTGCCCTGAGATCAAGCCCGGAGTCTGGCTTTGTGCTGAGCTTGGAGCCTGCTTGGGATTCTCCTTCTCTCCCTCTGCCTTTCTTCCAAATGTGCTCTCTCTCAAATAAATAAATAAAATCTTAAAAAAAAAAAAAAAAAAGGTAAAATCTGCCTGTCTGGCTATCCCAAAATACTAACATACAGAAACTACTGTTAAATAATTGGAATATACATACCGAAAGCAATTAAAAAAAGATCACCGTAATACTATCATCCAGAAAGTTTTAAAGATTGGCCTTTAAATTTTATTCTTCTGCTTCCTGAGAACTAAATGTATGTTATATAGAACTATAAGGGAAAAAATTATCATATTCTTCTTTTAGATTAAGTTAATTAACTGCTATTTCACAATTTGAATGTTTATTATAATTGACACTTTAACACACTTTGATACATAAATTACTAAATGATTTGGATGTGTATCATGCAAACTTTTATCTTAATTATATTCTTTTCATTTTTAAATTTTTTTCTTAAAGATTTTATTTACTTATTCATGAGAGACACAGAGAGGCAGAGACATAGGCAGAGACAGAAGTAGACTCCACGCAGGGAGCCCGATGTGGGACCTGATCCCGGATCCTGGAATTAGGACCTCAGCCGAAGGCTGACGGAAGGCTGACGCTCGACCGCTGAGCCATCCAGGCGTCCCTCATACTGTCTTTTTAATGGAACAAATACACCCACTTTGTATATTTAACAGCATTTTCTGTTAAAGCAAGAGTCCACAGTAAAATTAAAGCGAACCAACTGTGCTTAAGGGTAGAATTCAGGAAAGTTTTTTTAATGCAATTTATTTCCTCTGAGAAACAATTAAAATATGAAACTGAAACTAAACAAGCAAAAGGAAAAGGAAGAAATACAGGTGAAATAAGAGGATGTCCTGATTCAAACATTCTGCAAATACAAATATTAAAAAAGAAATCGTGCAAAATAAATAGAAAGAAAGAAAGAAAGAAAGAAAGAAAGAAAGAAAGAAAGAAAGAAAGAAAGAAAAAGAAAGAAATCAATCACGGGGCAGCCCAGGTGGCTCAACAGTTTAGCACCACCTTCAGCCCCAGGCATGATCTTGGAGCACCCGGATCTGGTCCCACGTCCAGCTCCCTGCATGGAGCCTGCTTCTCCCACTGCCTGTGTGTGTCTCTGCCCCTCTCTCTCTCCTTGTATTCTCAGGAATAAATAAATAAAATCTTAAAAAAAAACAAAAACAAAAACAAAAAAACAATTCGGGGTACCTGGGTGGCTCACTTGGTTAAGTGGCTGACCCTTGTTTTGGCTCAGGACACCATGTCGGGTCTTGGGATTGAGCCCCATGTTGGAGCTCTTCTGGGAGGAGTCTGCTTGGGATTCTCTCCCACTCCTTCTGCTCCTCTCCCTGCTGTACTCTTTCTCACTCTCAAATCAACCAAGCAATCTTTTTTAAAAATCAGAACACATGGCATTTACTCACAAGTTTATCAGAAAACCTGGGCTATTGGCTAATCTTTCATAGAACTGTGAATCCTAGTGATAGCACAGTAACTAGCACAATTTCTTAAAAACAAATTCTAAGAACATAATTGAAGAGCATCCTATAATCAAATGATCTACTGGAGAGAACAGTTTACAATACATTTAGCAAAGCTTTTTAATACCATATCCTATGACAAATTTACAGGCAGGATCAGAGATAGAACCCCCACAGATACACAAAAAATTGATAGCTGTATATACAGAAATAGCCGCATAGAGATATATGGGTAGAATTGGCAGTGTAATAGTTGTTCCTATAACCCTGCAGAATTAAGAAAATAAGAAACAATAGCCTGATATGTCAATGAATCCAAGGAAAGCCTATATAATATCAGCTTAACACCTACCAATGACTCAAATCATTCAAAGTCCTTATAAATAGGGCCAAGTTTTGTGTGGGTGATATGTTCTGGGGTACAGGGATCAAGGGTTAATTGCTAGACGTCTTCTAGCACAAGAAAGTAAATCAACGCACTACAATATAATTCTATCATTGGTATTTCTAGGGAAATTATATCTTTTTCTAGAACTTGTAGGGGGTGGTCCTTCAGGCATTTATCAGAACATACTATCCTAACCCAACAACAACAACAAAAAAGCATTTATTTAAAGGTTTTATCTTTACTGTCAAAAAGTGAAAAATTATATACTAAATTCTCAGTTATAAAAAAATGCTTTTGCAGTAATTTTTTAAATGTTGTAGTAATTAAAAAAATATCCAGTTACTTACCTTGAACCATATAATACACACAACTAAGGAGATAATGACTGTGAACAGAGCTGGCATTTATGCAGAGAAAGCAACTGTCTCTGTGGTGTGGACTTTCCCAAAATATCTCCCACATGGGCCTATCCCTGATGCCTGAAATTCCTCTGCAGTTGGTGCTAGTTAGAAATGCAAATAAACCTATAGCACTCATCATAATTAAGAACGTTTTATTATGTACCAGTTTTTTAGGTCCTATGAATTCTTTACAATATAATATGCAGCTAGAACATATTTGAATAGGACACACACAGTATGTTGAAAAGAGAAGTCCGGGAAAAGTAGAGGCAGGAATATAGATGAATGCAAAGGTCTGGTTCGGGACAGAGAATAAAAAAACAGGGTCTAACAGTTCACTAAAAGAAGAGAGTGACCCCAAAAAACAGAGGCAAGGATACTTAACAAGGTTTGTGACAGGAAATGCTACTCCGCATTACAAATGATTTTATGATCAGCCATAGGATATCAGAATTTGGAAAATATAATGCACTCTATTAGTATGCTAATAACTAAGACAAAGGATTAAACTAAACAGTTTATTTGCATTTAAGAATTAAAGATTACCCGAAAAAATTTCTAGTTAACTTTAATTAATCCATGATTATAGAAAATTTAAAAAATACTACAAAGCATATAGGAAGATTAAAGTCACCTCTAATCCCTGCTCCCAGTAATCCACTGTTAACATCTGGGGGCAGGGAAAGAGGTATGACTTCAATGTTTTATGTATGTGTGAAAAAAATACATATATAAAACAAAATTGAGATTACTATGTAGTTCTGTATCTAAATTTTTATTTAAAATTATATTGTGATCATTCTTCCATTCCGGTGAATACGCATTTCAAGGCCACCAGGTTGAAAACTAATGGCTTCTAATGTTGTTCTAGTGAGACATTTTGGTTTTAAATCTACTTCTATTCTGATTTTAAATCTAAAGAAAATCTTTGAAAATTCCCTATTCTCAAAAGGATATATCAACACTTGAATATAATCAATATTGCTGCTTTAATAATTTTAAGATTTTCACGGTTTCTCTTATCTAAAAGCATTTAACTGGTAAGTAAATAAGTGAAAAAGGTCAAAGCACTGGATCTCTGTTTTAACCAATATTGCAAAATACATACATACAGTGATACAAATCACTGTATTCATATTGAGTAAACTATCGTTTGGCTCTGAACGCTAGAACATCAAGTGGAGTTTAGGAATTCTGTACCCTCTCGGCCTAGGAGCCAAATTAGGCCTTTGGCTTAATTTCATTCAGCTGGCCTTTGGAATTTTTCTTAAAGATGTAGTGTCCATTTCCTGATTCCTCCTTTACAGATACGGAGTAGGTGTGTTTATGTGTGTGTGCATATGTGTATAGTTATGTGACTGAGATCCCCAGTAGTGAGACCTGAGGGACACTTTTACTTTATTGGCATGATTTGGGAAAGAAGCAGTTATGCTCAGGGTGACTGAAGAGAGGGAGGAAATGAAGTTGCAGCCAAGTGACTGCGGTGAAGAAGAAATGACAGATTAAGAGGGCTTCTGGAGATGTTCAATCCATCCAGTACCATACAAGGAACAGGCTGAACTGGAGATACTACTTTTATGGATAAAGGGGCCCTTAAGGGAACAAAATGGACAAGAGAGACAATGCTCAGGGAACAAAGAATGGTCTATGCTGGTTAGTCATAGGGGATGAAAGTCAAACCCGCTTTAATTACTTAGTAGGAGCATGGTATGTAAGGTGAACAAGCAGTTCACTTTTATTGAGGGCCTATTATGGCCCACCCACTGCATGTTAGTTCATTTCCTCATGGACAGTGTAAGTGTTGTTTACCCTTCCTACACAGACGAGGATACTGGGGAATCTTAGCATTTAAGAAACTAGCTCGTGGATACACAGCTGGCAAAATGGCCAAATCAAGGTTCAGTGCAAAGATCTGCCTGTTTCTGCAAAAGTTATATGCCTTTTCTACGATACCACTTTGACTTAAATTTCAGAATTTAGTCTAATACTTTTAACCACATTATAATTTTACAAAGTAATCTCCTTTGAGCAAGAAAAAAATACACTGCTATAAAGGAAATCTACTAGGAGGCTGAGGAGATATTTAGACGATGAGTATTACTGAAAATATTTAAGCACAATTATAAAAATAAGACCAAGTTCTAAAGTTTCAAAACATTTTTAAGAACTAAAGAGTGCCATTTTGTTTTCCTTATGGAAAAGGAAATTTTCATCATTTTCCTCTCCAAACGGATCGTGTATGAATTAATCACCAGACTAATTCAAATGAGCTTCACCAAGAATAAACAAAACAGCCTACATAAACATAATTTTAATATAAAGAAAGTAAAAACTAAGTCAACTTAAAAGTTTCAGGAATATTTTACTTTTAGGCAGTAAGACGTCCTTAGAAAGTTAGAAATTGGGCAGCATACCACTTCCATTAGCATATTTATGGAGAGTCGATTACAAGGGTTACATAATATTCCATTATAGTTGTATTACTGAGAAACAGGTTCCTCACCTTCTTCAGGTTTTATTATTCAGTCTACATGCAACAGTTCATTTTGAAAATTGTTTAAGCAGTGAAAAGCCTATCTTAGAATAATGAATCAGAAAAACACTGTCTGATTAATAATGTCACACGATTGGTTTTCCAAAGAACCCAACTGCTTTTGGACATTAGTGAAAACTGAGGATACTCATCTCAAATCACAAAACGTTTGAATTTCGATTATGAAAGGTAACCACATTTCACCACTGTTTCAAAGGCTTTCACCTGACTTATGCTTTCTGCTTTAAGGAAGCAGGAAAACAGTCAATCCTCCAATTGAACCTAAGTCAGTAAGGTGGGGGGGTGCTGGGGGAGAGATCTGGATTTAGAAAACAGATATAAAAAGGGGCGGATTTGTATTTATCGAAGGCTAATTGTCTTCACAATAACTTCCACATTCAAGTATTTAAAACATCCTAGTCCATTTAAATCAAGAATAACCCTTTTAAGTTGGACATAATCAGATTAACCCCCGTATATAAAAACCCACCGCTGGCATTCAATGTACGTGCTGAACACCTGCGATACAAGCAAAACGTCCCTGAAACGGGAACGTCTTGCACATCGTCACATACTTCTAGGAACTGAGGCATAACTTAACCACAGAAACCGAAAAGTTCACAAGGCACTCCGTCATCCGTACACCGTCAATTTAAATCCATTCCTAAGGTCTCAACGGGGAAGGAAAAAAAAAAAAAGAAAAAAGAAAAAAAAAAGGAGTGGGGGGATAGAATCATAAAAAAAGGGGAGGGGGGGGCTTGTCGCTTCCAAAAACAAGCTCCATCTAATTGCGAGGTCAAATCCTGATAGGGAGCATCCGTGACAAATCAATTCTGTTTTTCAGTATTAACCAGAGACTTTGGAAGTGGGAGAGATCTCAGGATAATCCTCTAGGCTCGTTCCCAGCCTTCAGGCAGCTGAGACAGTACAACCCCCAGGCGCGTCCATCCTTCTTTTAGGGGAAGAGTGTGTGTGTGTAGGTTTAAAGGCATGCAGCCGCCGCAGAGCAGGGATCCGGACCGCTCGGGTCTGTTAACAGATGCTGCCGGGGAGACGAGACTGACCCCATTTCCCCCCGTCACTGGTAGGTGGGCCTGCGGCGGGTGTGGGGGGGGATCCCGGCCACCTGCACCGACGCTCCATCATGTCAAGCAGCCAAGAGACTCCCGCGAGAGGCGTCCCAGCGGGTTCTATGGAAACGGGAGACGCGGGCGGCCTAGCGCCTTCCTGGCGGGGGACCGAGCCGCCGAGCTGCGCCAACGGGAGGCGGGGGCAGCCGCCGCAGCCCGCGCTGCAGCCGCGCTCGGCGGCGGTGCCGGCGGCGGCCAGGGCGCAGCGGTGCGGGGGCTGCGGCCGCACGGCTCGGCGGGGCCCGGCCGGTGGCCGCGGAAGGACGCAGGAGAAGCGGGCACCGCGGGCGCTCAACCCCGGCCCCCTCCCAACCTCACAGCAGGGAGCCGCAGAAACTTTGGGGGCACGGGGTGGAGGGGGCGGGGAGAGACCTCCCCAGGGCGCCAGGGGACACTGCGTCTTCCGAGCTGCGGCCCTTTACCTTCCCTGCCGGCGAGCCTGGGGTGCTTCCCTCGGGTGGCCGTGGGGACCGGGGAGACGACTGCCGCCGCAGCGCTCGCCGCCTCACTAATCCGGGCTCTGGGAAATAATTTCCCGCCGCGCGCTTGGCTGCCCCGGAAGCGGAGGTAGCACTTCCGGGTGGTTGTCAGTGACGCTCCCGAGCCGTCGTCAGGGTGGTCTGAGCGGGTGCCTGGCAGCGCTGTGGCGGGAGGGCCCGGGTTCCTGCTACTTCGGCGCCAGACGTGGGACACCGGTAAGCGATTTTTTATTTATTTTTTATTTTTTTATTTCAACGTTGCCTCCTGGGCTTGATGTTTCTGGCCGGTCGGGGCGCCGTGTAGCATCTTGGCGGGACCCAGAAGTGAGCGGGAGGAGTCTGCATCGAGCCCTGGGGCGCTTGGCCCCTGCTGCTGCTGCTGCTGCTGCTGCTGCTGCTGCTGCTGCTGCAAAAGGCCCTGGGATCCTGGCTTATCTCCTCCTCCTACCCCCGCAGGATCGCTCCCCAACTCGGAGCTCGACCTCGGGTCTGCAAGCGAGGCCGAAGACGATGTATATATACCGCGGCTTGTAGCACCGAACCCCCCCGCCCCCCCCCCCCAACATTCAAGAAGTGTCGTTACCGTCCTATTGGCAGGACTGAGTCCCCCTTGATTCCCGAGAGCTACTTTCCCATCCTTGTCCTGGGTACCGTTTCCATTGCCCGAGGTTGCACTTCTTAACGTTTTAGACGTGGGGGTGAGGGCGTCGTTCAGGTTTAGAAATTAAACGTTCCCGCCGCTGTTTGAATTGGGTAAGAAGGGGGCTTTGTTTCCCTGACCACCACGGGCTGAGGGGCGCTTGCCATCCACGTAGTAGCTTTTGGAAACCTGTGCTCCCAGAAGTAGATGTGCTTTCAGGACGGGTGCTCATCCTCTGCTCTAGGTTTCCTACATAATGAAGGATTCAGGAGAATTTGGGAGGTCAGAGGTAACCACAATAGTTTTAAAGAGATAAATTACTTCCTCCGGACGGATGACGTGAGAAAAAAGAAGGTGTTCCTTCCACTGAAGATTTGAACACTGATGTAGGGAACCATGGCTACTTCTCTCTTGTGTAATGCAGTTTCCTCGGTTAAGTAGTAAGGTGCAGTTTCCCTCACCACCTTGTATTTAAATCACTCCTCCCCCTAAAAGGCAGCTAATTTTGATCCCCGAAACATCCAGTTCCCCCCAAAAGAGTTCTCAGAATTACTCTACCATAAAGGGAAATGGAATGTGTTCAGTTGAAAGCCCCTGATGCACCAGCCAAATTTCCTTGTTCCCCTTTGATCAATGCAACCATATTTAGGACAGCACATTGATATTCTAATCTTGCTGGTTAATAGTTCATCCAACTTTATGATCTTCTCATTCAGTCCCAGTTTTGCCAGATTTATTTGATCTTTTGTTATTTCTCCAGTTGAAAGGACTCGTAAGTAACTTAAGGGAAGTTGCCTGTTTCAGTATTGCAGCTAGCTTTTTAGAGAGGCAGGGTTTTGTGGGTTTTTTTGTTTTTTGTTTTTTTTGTATTCTTGCTCTCGATTTGTGCTCATGTTAATACAGCCAACCACTCATACCACAAATAGCAAATAGATACAGTTTGCCAGGCACTTTTATATTAAAGTTACTACTGTCCTACAAGAAAAATCCTATTACTCCTAGTTTGTAAACATTTTATGCTGAGACTCAAAGACATTGTGACTGAGACTGAAAGACCTCTTCACAAATCATTTAATTAAATGACACAATTGAGATTTGAACACAGTTGACTGGACTCCAAACTTTCGCCCTTTTTACTGTGCTTTATACTCCTAACTAACCCTAACATGAATTATTCTTTTTACTCAAGTAAACTCGGCTAGGTAATAGGTCATATTCAAAGTCAAATGATAGCAAACCTGACTTTAAAGAGATTTTTAGGGATGTGTTAATGGATTAGGGGATTCCTTAGGTCAATGTATCGAGCATTAAGGAATCTATTAAGTATTCAAGGCATCGCCATAGAGTAACTTTGACATACGAATAATTCAGTTTCTTTTCTAGATTGATTCTTGGCCAATTTTATCATCCTCACTCAAATATAAATAATCTCAAGACCATCAGTATATAGGTGACTCTTAAGTCTAGAATACCGACGTCTCTTTAGTCAGCTTTGCACGCATGCGAGCACACATACACATGCGTATGATGTGTATGGAGGAAAAAGAAATGAGTGAATGAGCACAAACTTACTAAAGCTGAACTTCATGATGCCCTCTAAGGAATTGTTATTTACTGGTTATTAGCAAAACAGTAATATTTCATTCATGTAACCCTCTGACAGATGGTGCTTATCACACATTTTAAGGGAGTATCCTTAATTAAACATATCTATTCCAGTGTTCTACTTTATGTAGAGAAATAGAAATAGCCTAATTTCCCTAATTGTCAGAGAATTAAGAATCTCATTGAAGTGACCATTATAAATAACATAGAACTTAATTATAAAAAATATCTTGTATAGAAACAAATATAGATGTACAGCTAGTCTCATACTAATGTGCATTTTTTTACATTTGTCACCATCATGTCAAATATAATTTGCTTTGCATATCCCACAGGTAGATCTCACAGGGATATTTTGTTTTCAATCAAATTTCAATGCTTATGAAGATTGAGATTGTATCTCTTTTGTTCATTATCTCATACCCTGCATTTAGCACTGTGTCTGTATCTGGCATACAGTAGAGGCTCAATAAACATTTATTGAAAGACTGATTCCTTCTTAAAACGTTATTTATCCGTAGAGAAGTATTTGTACATGCGTTTTTATAAAGCATCTTACCATATAAATGTATACTTTTACTCACTTTAATGGCAAAATTTAATGTCCATTCCACATTCATCCATAAAGTCTGTGTGGTCACCTGCAAAGAAGACTGGACAATGAGATAGGAGATAAGAGAATACCTAGTATTTATCTTAGTCTTTGCCATGGCTTACTCTTTGCCATGCAGTGTTACATTTACTCTCACAGAATTATAGGATAAGTATTATTATCCTTGTTTTACAGATGAGAAAACTGAAGCCAAGATGAGCTTTGTAAATTGTCCTATGTTACCATAGTCCTTAAGTGCCAGAGTTGTGATGGCTCACTTCAGACCCATTATCATAGCCACTTTGCTATACTGCCTCCAATTGGATTTTAATCCTGGTTCATCTACTAACTAGGTGTATACTCAGGGAAATTGATTTCTCAGAGGATCATTTCTCAAATATTCAGATTAATACTTAGAAGTTAGCTAAAGTTCGGATTTTATAGCCGGAAAGGACCTTATAGATCAGTTAATCCAACTCCCAGGTGTTATAGGTTAAAAATGAGACTATACAAAGCTAAGAGGAAAAAGAAATGAAAAATTGCCCATGATTCTACTCCAGCCACAGCCCAGCACCTGCCAGTTAGTCCCTACACCTCGCTGGCATGGCATTGGAGGCTCTGGCTTGGGGGGTGGGGATTCTCTCAGGCTGTGGAGTCTTCTACCTCTTGTTGTCTCCATGGCCCTTGCCCCTCCCTGTGACTCTAATCAAGCACCTGGCCCTCTGTGGGCCTCAGTTTTCCCATCTAAAGTCACCCCGTGGATCAGGTAGGGGCCCCTTAGCTCTCTCCTCCCACAACTGGCTCCAGGACCTCCACGATGGTGGTGTTATTCTTGGGTCTTCTCTTCCTGACCTGCTTGCGCCCAGATCCCTAGTATTGCCCTTTCTGAAAAATCTACCACATGCTCCACCTGCAGAAAAACAACAAACAGCAAAAACAACACCAAAATACTCCCATATCACCCGCCTTCCAATATTTGAATACACTACTGAGTTACTTTGACATCGGGCTCTGACTGACCTACTGTGCATAACTGCTAGGCTGTGCCCTTTTAGAGGCTGGAAAACAACCAGGGGTTAATCATTAGAAGTGATTCAGCAGACTTCTGACTCCCTTCATCAGGTGACTCTGGTTCAGGAAAATGCTGCACTCAAAAGATTGCAGTTGAGTCAGCTGTGAAGAGAACACTGCCTCCCAGCCTCAACCACTGGTATGTTATTGGAGATAGGTTTTTGAAATGAGCTTCAACTAGTTTCCTGTAAACTTTGGTTAAAGTACAAGTAGCTGAGATAAGTGGTCAGGAAATAATTTGCTAGTGGAGTATCTATACTGTATATGTATATGAAACATATATAGCTCTTTAAATCATTTGGAAAAAAATAAATCATTTGGTGGATTCTTTGCTCAGTATTCTCAAGAAAATTAGCTAAAACTAAACAGACAAAAGACATTGTCATTTTGATTAATTAGGCAAAGCAGTATAATGTAAAACAGCTGAATTCAAAGAAAACCTGGTATTGAGCTCAAAGTCATGAGCTTACATATGATCTGGAAGGAGTTAATTACATTCTTTGAGCCCCAATTTGTTCATCTGTCAAGTGGCATATCAGCTTTATAAATTTGTTAGGATGAAGTGTAATAGTGTGTGAAAGCACATAGGCATCAGGAAAAATGTTACTAGGGATTTGTCTAGTTTTGCTGAGGCTTAATGTAATCTAATTGCTTTCCAATAACTGGGATGGGGGGCACCTGGATGGCTCTGTGAATTAAGCATCTGACTCTTGATCTCAGCTCAGGACTTGATCTTGGGGTCGTTGAGTGTAAGCCCTGAATTGGGCTCCACACCCAGTGTGGAGCCTATTTAAGAAAATATGGTCCGGGGCTCTTGTGAAGTCAAACAGTTCAAATCGCATGTCTGTCTCTAGTTGTGTGACTCTGGGAAAGTGACTTTTCTGCTCTTAATGTTTGTTTCCTTATTTGTAAAATGGAAATAGTAATGTGTTCGTAAGCCTTGTGTAAAGATTAAATAGTGATGCATAGATGGTGGCTGGACTTATAAGCAAGCACTCGGTTTCTTTGTTCAAATTCCCAGAGAAGCAGATGCTAAGAGGAGAGTAGATGTGCTAGAGGTTTATTGGAGAAAAGGCCTGCGAAGGATAAAGGAGAGGGAGCAAGAGTAAGAGGGAAGTGCCTTCAGGCCTCACTCACTGCAAGTCAGGCAACCTGGGAAGGAGAGAAGGAAAGGAGAAAGGGAGAGGGGAAGAAAGAGTGGAGAAGAATGTCAAACTGCTGCACTTTCTAAGAAGGCTTTAAAAGCCCATTGGGGGGGATATGTGTTCCAAAGTCATCTGTTAGAGGAATCTTACGTTGCCACAGTGTTAAATATGTTAGCTATTGGTAAAAATAATTGATAGTTGTCACATGCTTTAATTTACAAGTGTGTTTAAATTTCAACTCTTGACTGACAGCCTGCCCCAACCTCTAAGAAAAGTACAATCCTTGCCAGATAGTGACATTATTTTTTTTTTTTAATTTTATTTATTTATGATAGGCACACAGTGAGAGAGAGAGAAGCAGAGACATAGGCAGAGGGAGAAGCAGGCTCCATGCACCAGGAGCCCAACGTGGGATTCGATCCCGGGTCTCCAGGATCGCGCCCCGGGCCAAAGGCAGGCGCCAAACCGCTGCGCCACCCAGGGATCCCAAGATAGTGACATTATTAACATTTAAGGTATATGTTCTTAGATGAACAACTTCTTTTATTTTATTTTATTTATTTTAAATTTTTTTTTTATTTTTTATGATAGTCACACAGAGAGAGAGAGAGAGAGAGAGAGAGAGAGGCAGAGACACAGGCAGAGGGAGAACAGGCTCCATACACCAAGAGCCCGATGTGGGATTCGATCCTGGGTCTCCAGGATCGCTCCCTGGGCCAAAGGCAGGCGCCAAACTGCTGCGCCACCCAGGGATCCCAACTTCTTATATTTTATAGTACAGTTTTGTTAGCCAGAGAACAGTTAAGGAATCAAAAGTTCCAAATAACAGTTGGAAATATAAACATTAGCTAAGCAACTGATTTTTTGACATTGGGTAAGCAATATGCTGTTTAAATTTCTAAATTCAGGTAGCCAATAAATACGACAATTCCAAAGACCTGAGTAATGTTAATATCCATAGTTTGAATATTAGCCCAAACATGAATATCCATTTTTCTTCCTCCCTAAGAGACCTCTGTGGTTAAAAAAATCATAGTATACTTTTGAAGGTCACCCCTCCCACTTTTGTTGTTTTCAGTAAGCAATTGTAAACACCAATCAGTTCAATGCTTTTCAAATGGCAGATTATAATCCATCAATTTGGTGAGTACTAACCTGCCTTTTTAATTTAGATGTATGTGATGTTAAGATTTGGATATAAAACGTGTTACTGTGAATTACAGTCGAATTTTAAAGCAAGATATTTAGAGTAATTTTCTTATCTTACATAAGGAAATGAAGACTAAAGAGGTAGTTTAACTTGCCTAGATAGCTCAGGAAACATGTGACTTGAGCCAAAAGTTAGGTCTTAAGGATCTAAATTTAGGGTTCTTTTTTTTTTTTTTTATCATCCTTCCAAGAAAAGACTTTTTGTTTGCTCTGTTTAGGGGACATAATTACTCTATTTTCTAGTTGGTTACCATGGCCGCCCTTTTCTGTCACTTTCATTATGTGTTTGCTTAGATTGACTGGAAAGGTCTTTCCTGACCATTCAGTGTCAGAGAGGTGGTACAGCTGAAGAAGTTGTTTCTAGCAGTTAGCAGCCATGCCACGTCACCTGAATTCACTTTCCATTTTCCCTTTGAGGAACACATCTAATCCAACAGTGTAAATCTGGAGTTTACCTAATGTAAACTGAGGAGTGATAGGACCTCTTTTTGAGGAGCATTCTACTGATGAAGTCTTAATTTTTACTAATACCAGCCAGTATTATTCTGCACTTTGTTGTCATGACGTACTTTATCCATATTCCTTGCTTTTTTAGACTTCAGCTCACTAAATGTTTTTAAAATGCAAGTTTGGTATATAATCCACATAATAATTTATTCCTTTACAACTTCAAAAAACATCAATTCTTTCCTTTTTCAGCATATATTCATAACTGCCCTCAAAAATGCCTGTGGGATATTTACCTCCTAAAGGAGGAGCTCTGTCTGCTAATCACAGATTTGACTGGCAAAAGAATTTGGGACTGGGGCTCTTTATAAATGGACCCCTTCTTCCATTCTTTATATTTTAATTTAAAACTAAATGTTTAAAAAGTAGTTAATTCAATAATAAAGGCTTACATGTTAACATATAGAGTTTTTTGTTGTTTTTTTGTTTTTTGTTTTTTTAATGGTTATGTTTTCCCAAAGAAAGTTTTACTGGAAGAGTGACATCATTTCTAGTTTTTGCAATGTCTTTAATGTCTGGCTTAATGAAGAAAACTGAATTCTCAGATCTGCTTCTCTATTCAGACTGTTGTGATATGTTTTGGTTGAAATAAGTGAGCAAAATCCAACCTCATACAGACAGACATATAGTTGGAAAAGAGAGGAGTATTTTAGTGGTCTTTTCAGATAATTGTGAATGTTTTTCTTTGATCCTATACCCAAACTTACTAAGTGGTGTTTAAGTTTAATTGCGATGTGATATCTGAAACCCTGTCAGTGAACTTTTTGTAATCTGTAACTTTAAAATGTCCTTGGTCCATCTTGCACTTTGAATGACTCTTACAATCATGATTTTGTTGCATAATGTGTTGGCTATGTGGAAAATACTGATTCATTGAGGTAAGCTGATCTTCCAAATATTAACACATTTTATTATATGTATCAAAAAGTATTATTTGTTAACATTACCAGCAGTCTCATCAGGAAAATTTTAAAAATATTGGGAAACTATCCATTTGACAATATGTGAATTTTCCTAAATTCTTATTTTTGCTTTGAAAACTCTAATTTTATCATTGGCAACAAATGCTGTCTAAAGTTTTCCTTGAAGTGAGAGCTCAGTTTGGTTAATTTTGAAAAAATGTGTGGTGCACTCAAAGGTTGAGTTAATAACATTACTAATTTTTACTGCCTCATCGAAGACACTGTTAAGTAAACCTGGTTTTTCTTCTTATTCCATTCTATATTACAAAAATATGACTACAGTGGTAAACAGGATAATGTCCCCCCTCCCCCAGAAGCCTGCATCCTGTTTTCTGGGACCTGTGAATATGTTAGGTTATAGGGCAAAGAGGAATTAAAGTTGCTAATCAGTTTACCTTAAAATAGTGAGATTATCCTGGATTATCCAAATTGGTCCAGTGTAATCACAGTGTTTCTCAAAAGTGGAAGAAGGAGGCTGAAGAGGAATTCAGAGTAATCCAATATGAAAAGGACTCAACCCACAGAGCTAAATAGAAAATGAAGGAAGTGGGCCATGAGCCAAGGAATGAGAGCAGCTACAAAATGCAAGGAAACAATGCATCCTCTTCAGAGCTTCCAGAAAGGAATGCAACTCTCCTGACCATTTCCTTTTAGCCTGGTGAGACCCATTTTAAGACTGCTAACTTAGAGAACTGTAAGATAATATATTTCTGTGATCTTATGGCACATAAGGGGAATTAGAGCATCGATAGAAAACTGATATAACTAACACAGTTCGGAGACTTTAGGCTGGGCTTGGGCATCGTTGCTTTTGCACTATTAGTACAAATGTCAACCTAGTGAATGGCATATGACTTATTATCATGAAAATAGTTTTGAACTTTTGAACCCTACGAAAGTATACTAGGATTCCGTCAAAAATCTGTGCATCACACTTTGTGCTCTCTTTTAACTTTTGTGCTTCCTCTGTGTCAACCACTTAATTAGGTACTAAGATGTAAAAATTCAGAAGGCACAGCCTGATCTTAGGAAGATTCAGTTTCAGGGGTCCTAGGTGGCTCAGTTGTTGAAGCATCTGACTCTTGGGCTTCTGGTCAGGTCATGGGATCATCCAGCTGCTCATCCCTGCTCCTTGGGGAGTCTCCTTAAAGATTTTCTGTCTCCCTCCCCCCACTCACCCACATGCTCAGGTGCACACTCATTCTCTGTCTCTCTCAAACAAATAAAACCTTAAAAAAAAAGATTCAGTTTAGTGGGTTGAGAGTTGTAAGCAAATCAGTAATTACAGATAGCACAGAATGACTGGTGCCCTAACTCGTATCTTAGGTGAAATAAAGAGACCACTGCCCTACCTAAGATCAAGAGGATTTTTTTTATCTTCTTAAAAAATTTTATATGCTTTAGTGCTTATATTTAGGTGTTTGATCCATTTTGAGTTAATTTTTGTATATCTTGTGATAGAGTAGTCTGACAGTTCTTTGCATGTTGGCATCCCATTGTCTGACCAACATTTCTTAAAAAGACTTATCTTTCCCTATTGAATTTTCTTGAAATTCTCATAAAAAATCAGTTGGACATGTATGGGTTTATTACTGGACTATAAATTCTATTCCATTGATTATATGTCTATCGTTAAGCCAATCCTATCACACAGTCTTGATTACTGAAGCTCTGTAGTAAGCTTGAAAAAATGGGAAATGTGAGTTTTCTTTTTCAAAATTGTTTTTTTTTTTTTTTTACTAATTTCTGGATCCCTGCATTTCCATATAAATTTTAAGATCAGTTTGTTAATTTCTGCAAAATAAGTAGCTAAGATTTTGATAGGGATTGCATCCAACCTGTGCATTAATTTGGGAGGTATTGCCACTTTTAACATTAATATATCATTCAGCCCATAAGACATGGACTTTTCATTTATTTAGGTCTAAGTCAGTTTTCTGGAAGGAGGTTTTGCAATTTGCAGTGAATGCCTTTACACCTCTTTTAAGTTTTTCCTAAGTATTTTATTCTTTTATGCTATTGTAAATGGAATTTTTCCTAACTTCTTTTTCAAATTCATTTCACTTCAGTGCTAACATATAGAAATAAAATTGTTTTTTATATTTTGGTCTGATATCTTACAAACTTTGTTGAAGGTATTTATTAACTCCTTAGTTTGGATTTTTCGTTGTAGAATTCCTTTAGAGTTTTCAACATAGGAGATCATGTCATCTATAAGTGAAGATAGTTTTAGTCCTTTCCTTCAAATCTAGATGTCTTTTATTTATTTTTCTTACCTAATTGCCTTGACTAGAACTTCAGTACAGTGTTGAATAGAAGAGTTAAAAATGGACCTTCTTGTCTTGTTCCTGAGGTTAAGGGCAAAGCTTTCAGCCTTTTACCATTAAGTACGAGGTCATCTGTGGGTTCTATTCCTAGTTTGTTGAGGGTTTTTCATCATGAAATGGTGTCGGATTTCAACACATTCTTCTCTGCATCTATTCAGAGCATGATGTAGTTTTTGTTCTTTAATCTATTAATAAAGTGTATTACATTGATTCATTTTCTTGCATTGATTCAACTTTACATTCCTGTGATAAATCCTACTTAGTCATGGTGTATAATTCTTTTCACATGTTGCTGGATTCAGTTCTATTTGTTGAGTATTTTTGCCTTTCTATTCATAAGGGCTATTGGTTTATACTTTTATTTTCTTGTAATATTTTTATCTGGTTTTGGTATTAGGGAAATAATGGCCGGGGAGAATGAGTTGGGAAGTGTCCTCTCTTCTATTTTTTAGGAGGATTTGTGAAGGATTTGTATAAATTCTTCTTTAAATACGTGGTAGGATTCACCAATGAAGCCACCTGGCCCTGGATTTCTTTTTGTGGTTTCTGATGATTAATTTCAGTCTGTTCATTATAGGTCTATAACATATATATAATTTTTAATATATTTTCAGTCATTTCATTACTTGGTATCTTTCTAGGAGTTTGTTAGTTCTGGATTATATAATTTAATAATATACAGTTATTTATAGTATCCTCTTATAATCTATTTCTCTAAGGTCAGTAATGTTCCCACTTTCATCCATAATTTTAATAATTTGAGTCTTCTCTCTTTTTGGAATGGGGTATCAGTTAGCTATAGGTTTGTCAACTTTGTTCACCTTTTCAAAGACTCAGCTTCGTTTCATTGATTTTTCTCTGTTGTTTTTCTCTTCTCTTTTTGTTTACTTCGATTTTAATCTGTATTGTTTCCTTCTGCTACTTTGGATTTAGTTTACTTTTTCTATTTTCCAAAGGTTGAGGGTTAGGGTATCGATTTTAGATCTTTTTTTGTTTTATTTTGTTTTTGTTTTTTACATTTTTTAGATTTAATTTCATTTTTAAAAAAATATTTATTTATTCATGAGAATACACAGAGAGGAGAGAGAGAGAGAGAGAGAGGCAGAGACACAGGCAGAGGGAGAAGCAGGCTCCACGCAGGGAGCCAGACGTAGGACTCGATCCCGGGGCTCCAGGATCATGCCCTGAGCTGTAGGCGGTGCTAAACCGCTGAGCCGCTGGGGCTGCCCTAAATTTAAATTCAATTTGCCAACATATAACACCCAGTGCTCATCCCATCAAGCACCCTCCTCAGTGCCCATCACCCAGTTACCCCAATCCCCCTGCCTGCCTCCCCTTCACTACCCTTTGTTTGTTTCTCAGAATTAGGAGTCTCTCATGGTTTATCACCCTTTCTGATTTTTCCCACTCAGTTCCCTTCCTTTCCCGTATAATCCCTTTCACTATTTTTTATATTCCCCGTATGAGTGAAACCATGTGATGATTGTCCTTCTCCAATTGATTTATTTCACTCAGCATAATACCTTCCAGTTCCATCTACGTTGAAGCAAATGGTGGCTATTCGTCCTTTCTGATGGCTGAGTAATATTCCATTGTGTGTATAGACCACATCTTCTTTATCTATTCATCTTTCGATGGGCACAGAGGCTCCTTCCACAGTTTGGCTATTGTGAACATTGCTGCTACAGTGGGGTGCAGGTGTCCCGGCGTTTCACTACATCAGTATCTTTGGGGCGAACACCCAGTAGTGCCATTGCTGGCTCATAGAGTAGCTCTATTTTTAACTCTTTGAGGACCCTCCACACAGTTTTCCAGGGCGGCTTCACCAGCTTGCATTTCCACCAATAGTGCAAGAGGGTTCCCCTTTCTCCACATCCTCACCAACGTTTGTTGTTTCCTTTCTTGTTAATTTTAGCCATTCTTACTGGTGTGAGCTGGTATCTCATTGTGGTTTGGATTTGTATTTCCCTGATGGCAAGTGATGTGGAGTATTTTCTCATGTGCTTTTTGGCCATGTGTAGATCTTCTTTGGAGAAATTTCTGTTTATGTCTTTTGCCTATTTCAGTGATTGGGTTCTTTGTTTCTTGGGTGTTGAGCCTGACAAGTTTTTCATAGACCTTGGATACTAGCCCTTTATCTGATAGGTCATTTGCAAATATCTTCTCCCATTCTGTAGGTTGTCTTTTAGTTTTGTTGACTGTTTCCCTTGCTGTACAGAAGCTTTTTATCTTGACCAAGTCCCAATAGTTCATTTTTGCATTTGTTTCCCTTTCCTTCATAAATGTATCTTGCAAGAAGTTGCTGTGGCCAAGTTCAAAAAGGTTGTTGTCTGTGTTCTCCTCTAGGATTTTAATGGATTCTTGTCTTACATTTAGATCTTTCAACCATTTTGAGTTTATCTTTGTGTCTGGTGTAAGAGAATGGTCCAGTTTCATTCTTATGCATGTGGCTCTCCAATTTTCCCAACACCATTAATTGAAGAGACTGTCATTTTTCCAGTGGGTATTCTTTCCTGCTTTGTTGAATATTAGTTGACTATAGAGTTGAGGGCCCATTTCTAGGTTCTCTATTCTGTTCCATTGATCTATCTCTTTGTGCCAGTACTGCACTGTCTGGATGATAACAACTTTGTAATACAGCTTGAAATCCAGTATTGTGATGCCCCTGGCATTGGTTTTCTTTTTCAATATTTCTCTGGCTATTCGGGGTAGATCTTTTTTTTAAATAGAGGTTTTTAGTCTGCAGTTTTATTTTCTCGTTATGTATCTGTTTGTCTCTGTTAGGATAATATTACCATTATAGAATGAGAAAGATTTCTTTCCTTTGTTTTCTGAATTTGTGAAATGTTGGTATTATTTCATTTTTTTATTTTATAGAATTTATCATTGAAGCCTTTGGGACTTTGCTTTTCCTTGTGGGGGGATTTTAGGTGATTAACTGAATGTCTTTACTTGTTTTAGGTCTATTCAGTTTTCATATTATTTTTTTTAAGACTTTATTTATTTATTCATGTCAGAGAGAGAGAGAGAGAGAGGCAGAGACACAGGCAGAGGGAGAAGCAGGCTCCATGCAGGGACCCCGATGTGGGACTCGATCCCAGGTTTCCAGGATCAGGCCCTGGGCTGAAGGCGGCACTAAACCACCAAACCACCCTGGCTACCCTGTGCCAGTCTAAGTTTTTATAAATGTCTTACTCAGGGGGCACTTGGGTGGCTCAGTTGGGTAAGCATCTGCCCTTGGCTCGGGTCATGATCCTGGGGGTCCTGGGATCAAGCCCCATGTCCCCCTCACTCTCAAACAACAACAAAAGACTGTCTTACTCAAGTTCAAACCTCCAAAAAAAGCAAAACAAAAATAAAGCAGTAAAAAGGCAGCAAAGATAACAATACAAATAAATGAAATAGAAGAGAGAAAAGCAATAGAGAAAATAAAGTCAAAAGTTTGTTCTTTGAAAAGATCAACAAAACTGCCAACTGTTGTCACACAAGACTGATCAAGAATTAAGAAACAAAAAACGGGGATGCCTGTATGGCTCAGTTGGCTAAGTATCCAACTGTTAATATGGGCTCAGGTCATGATCTCAGAGTTGTGAGATCAAGCCCAGTGCAAGCTCCACACTTGGTGATGGAGAGTCTGCTTGAAGATTCTCTCCCTCTTCCTCTGCCCCTGCCCCCACTCATGTAGGCTCTCTCTCTCTAAAATAAATAAATCTTTTTTTTAAAAAAAGAGACACAAATTACCAAATAATGAATGAAAATGATGTCACTACTGACCACACAGAAATCAAAAGAAATATAAGACAACACAGTGAATAACTTTATGCTAACAAACTAGACACACAGATGAAATAGACACATTTTTAGAAAGACATAAATGACCAAAACTGACTTAAGAAGTAATATAAAGGGCAGCCCCGGTGGCCCAGCAGTTTAGCGCTGCCTTCAGCCCAGGTGTGATCCTGGAAACTCCAAAAGGAGCCCCACGTCTGTGTCTCTCATGAATAAATAAATTAAAAAAAAGAAAAAGAAAAACCTAGACAGGGGCAAGGTCCTCCCCAGCCCAGGTGGTACTCGGCACAGCACAAAAGATTAAAAATTCAATGAGGGGGGAAGGCTGAACACTCAGGGTTTGGGAGTATAGACATCCCACATCTGGCTCGGATTTGGGGACTAGAGTAAACAAAACCTACTTGGAAAAGAATTGGGGAAGAAAACAAGTAATTGCCTTCTGCAGTGGTAGGAACAGGAGAGGTAGGGCCACAGACAGGAGCATTTCACGTCACTAATCTAACCTGGGGAACTACAAGGGACCATCTTCAACTATCCTGAAGAGGAAGGCTAGTTGGATGATAGGAGAATCCACAGGAGAAAAAAAGGAGAGGGAATGTGACTGTGAGGGGGCAACAGCACCTTCCTTTCTGGGCACAGGAAGGCAGCCAGGGTACCAGGTCCAGGCAGCAACCTCACAAGGAGAGCACAGTTTTTAGCTTTTGCAGCTTAGTGATCACCCACCTCCCCCCACCCAGGTACTCATTCTGCTTGCTGGCAGATGTAGGACCACTCTCCTGATGGAGTAGAGGTCTCTGTAGCCTAGGGCCCTGCCTCTTGAGGGCCCTGCCTCTTCTATGTCTCCTCCCTTGGTGGCAGCACTAGACCTCCTTGGTCTGGGGCTCCTGGCCAACAAGGGGTGGCAACAGCCTTTCCTTCCTGGGCTGTGCTTTCGCCCCAGGCTCTGATCTCCCCCTGCTCCTGCTTTGTGGACAAGAAGGCTGAAGAACCATTCCTACCCTCCTTCTGATTTCTCTTGAAGGACAGACTACTCAATTTGAAAGCCCTCTTTTTTTTTAATAAGATTTTTATTTATTTATTTGACAGAAAGAGCAAGTGAGGGAAGGAGCAGAGGGAGAAGCAGACTCCCTGCTGAGCAGGGCTCAGTATCAGGACCCTGGGATCATGACCTGAGTCGAATGCAGATGCTTAACCAACTGAACCATCCAGGCACCCTGAAAGACTTCTTGAAAGATAATTTCTTCTTCTTGAGGGTCTCCCTGCCTGGGCCATCCCCCTCAACTTCAGTACCCTCACTGGCTTGATGGTATCGCTGGGGTGGTTGCCTCCTCTGTTCTGTTCACTGGGGGTGACTCCCCTTCACCCTTGGGAGATAAGTCTCCATTGCTTTTCATGTGCTCATTCTCCTGTCTTTGGCCTTAGTGGAGGAAATGCTTGCTGCCTCCTCAGTGGTCATGTCACCCTGGGAGCCTTGGAGCTCTGGCTGCCCATGATGGGGGTAGTCAGCTGCGGGGGTGTCCTGGGGCCACCTTGGGTTTGTACCACAGGAGAGTTTGGCCAGGTTGGCCTGGCTGGGAAACGAGTTTTGGTCGGGACGGAGGGGTGAACTGAGCTGCAGGCCCCCAGGCCCAACTGCTCTTTTCTGCGCCTGAATGCCCTCTACGCTGCTTTCCATGTATCCCATAAAATGCGACATGTTGTGTTTTCACTATCATTCAGCAAAAATTTTTTTCAAATCCCTTGTGATTTCTTCTTTTGAATTACTTAAAAGTACATTCTTTAACTTCCAAACATTGAGGATTTTCCAAGATATATTTTATCAATTTCTAATTCTGTTCTACATAGAAGATACTTTTTATGATCTTATTTAAAATTTATTGAGACTTGTTTTATAACCTGGTATATGGGCTACTTTAGAAAATATTTTTTGGCATTTGAAAAAAAAATCTGTACTATGCCATCGAGTGTTTATACTAGTTTATAGTATAGTTTATACGCTAGTTTATACGAGAGTTACTTTGGTAGGTGAACAATATTTTCTAATACTCTTCTGATTTTATGTTCTATTAGTTTTTGATAGGAGAGTATTCAAGTATCCAACTATACTTGTTAAATGGTCTGTTTCTTTTTTCAGTTCTGTCATTTTTTGCTCTGCTGATTTTGGTGCTTTGTTTTATGTGCATATACATTTATAAGCATTATTTTTTTCTGATGTACTGACCTTTTGATCATGTTGAAATATCCCCTTTTTCTCAAATACTATTTTTTTAAAATTTATATATTCTTCTTAAGTAGGCTCCAGGCCCAATGTGGGGCTCAAATTCATGTCCCTGAGATCAAGAGTTGCATGTTCTACTGACTGAGCCAGCCAGGTGCTCCCAAATACTATTTCTTAAAGCATATTTTGTTTAATATTAGTGTAGTAACTCCAGCTATATTATGGTTACTATTTGATGGCATATTTTTTTTGATTCTTCTACTTTTAATTTATTTTTTATCTTTGAATGTAAGATACATCTTTTAGATGACACATGATAGGATCTTTTTTATCTACTTAAGGGAATTTCTTTTTCATTTTAAATTTTTAAAAGATTTTTATTCGTAAGTAATGTCTTCATCCAATGTGGGGCTTAAACTCACAACCCTGAGATCAAGAGTCGAATGCTCTGCTGACTGAACCAGCCAGGTATCCCTTACTTTGAAAATTTCTGCCTTTTGATTGAAGTATTTAAATCATTCATTTTTCATGTACTTATTAATATGGTTGGGCTTACATTTTCCATTTTGCCATATCTTTAATATGATTCGTACCTTTTTTTCTTTGATGCTTATTTTATTGTTTATTTATTTATTTTAGAGAGAGAGCATGAGAGCAAATGTGCTAGTGCTGGAGAAAGGGGCAGGGAGAAAAGGAGAGAGAATCCTAAGAAGACTGTGCTGAGAGCAGAACTGGATCCAGGGCTCAATCTCAGGATCTTGAGATCATGACCTGAGCTGAAACCAAGAGTCGAGTGCTCAATTGACTGTGCCACACAGGCACCTTGTAGCTTGTTTTATTTTATTTTGAATTTGAGTATAATTGACACACAGTGCTAGTGGTAGGTGTACAACATAGTGATGCAACAAGTCTATACATTATGTTATGCTCACTGTAAGTGTAGCTACCATCTGTCACTCTACAGTGCTGTTGTAATACCATTAACTATATTGCTATGCTGTACCTTTTATTCCCTTGACTTATCCCATAACTGGAAGCCTTATGTCCCACTCCCCTGGACCTATTTTGCCCATCCTTCCAGGCCCCTCACTTCTGGCAGACATCATTCTGTTCTCTGTATTTATAGGTCTGATTGTGTATTCACTTTTTTTGTTTGGTTGTTTACTCATTCGTTTGGTTTTATAGATTGCATGTATAACTGAAATCGTATGGTATTTGTTTTTCTCTGACTTATTTCACTTAGTATAATAGGTCTATTGATGTCACAAAAAGCAAGGTCTCATCCTTTTTATGACTAAGTGATATTCCAGTATGTGTGTGTGTGCACATGTGTGTACGTGTGTGTGTATGTGTATTTATATATACACATTTATATATACACTCATACCACCTCTATCCATTCATCTATCAGTGGATACTTGGGCTGCTTCCATATCTTGGCTATTAGAAATAATGATGCAGTAAACAGGGGGCACATATCTTTTCAAATTAGTGTTTTCATTTTCTTTGGGTAAATATCCAGGAGTAGAACTATTGGATCAAATGGTATTTCTGTTTTAAGTTTTTTGTGGAACCTCCATACTGTTTTCCACAGTGGTTGTATTAATTCACATTCCTACTGACAATGTGCAAGATTCCTTTTTCTCCACATCTTTACCAATCTTTGTTATTTCTTGCCTTTTTGATTTTCACCATTCTGACAGGTGTACAGTGATATCTCATTGTGATTTTGTGGTTTTTGATTTGCATGTCCTTGATGATGAGTAACATTGAGTATCTTTGAATGTGTCTGTTGGCCATCTTCATGTCTTCTTTGGAAAAATATCTTTTCAGAACTTCTGCCTAGTTTTAATTGGATTATTTGGGTTTTTTTGGTGCTGAGTTGTATGAATTCTTTACATATTTTGGATATTAACCCTTCATCAGATATATCATTTGCAAATATCTTCTCTCATCCAGTAGGTTGCCTTTTTGTTTTCTTGATGTTTTCCTTCACTGTGTAAAGCTTCTTATTTTGATATAGTCCCAAGAGTTTAATTTTGCTTTTGTTTCTCTTGCTTTAGGAGATATATCCAGAAAAATGTTGCTATGGCCAGTGTCAAATTACTGCCTTTGTTTTCTTTAAGAAGCTTTATGGTTCATTTCAGATTTCACACTTAGATCTTTAATCCATTTGGAGTTTATTTTTGTCTATGGTGTCAGAGAGTGGTCCACTTTCATTCTTTTGCATGTAGCTGTCCAGTTTTCCAGCACCATTTGTTGAAGAGACTGTCTTTTCTCCATTGTATATTCTTGCTTCCTTTGCCATAGATTAATTGACCATATAATTGTGGATATATTTCTGGGCTCTCTATTCTGTTCTATTGATCTATGTGTCTGTTTCTGTGCTAGTACCGTACTGTTTTGATTATGCCTTTGTAGTATATCTTGAAATCTGAAATTGTGAGATAATTCAGTTTTGTTCTTCCAATCCATGAGCATGGTATATCTTTTTATTTGTTTTATTTATTTGTGTCATTCTTCAATTTCTTTTTTCATCAGTGTTTTACAATTTTTAGAGTACAGGTCTTTCACCTCCTTGGTTAAGTTTATTCCTAGATTTTGGTTTATTTGGATTTTTGTTTTGTTTTTGAATTTTTGGTGCAATTGTAAATGGAATTGTCATCTTAATTTTTCTTTCTGGCTACTTCATTGTTAGTGTATAGAAATGCAGCTGATTTCTGGGTATTAATTTTGTAACCTGCAACTTTACCAAATTCATTTATTACTTCTAGTAGGTTTTTGGTAGTGACTTCTTTCTTCCACCTTGACTGCCTTCTTTTGTATTAAATAAATATTTTTAATGTATGCACATTTTTATTTTTAGTGTCACTTTACATTTTAAACAGTTAATTTCTTCGTGTTTACTCTAGACAATATAATCTACATCTTAATTTACCAGAACCAACTTAATACCAGCCAGTTCATACAACTTAATTTTGGTAAAATATAAAAACTTTGTTCTGATATAATGTCTTACTCTTTTCTGCTGTTACTGTCCTATGTATTAACATATTACATGTTATAAACTAAACAATATGTTATAATTATTTCTTTATGCCATCAATGAAAACAAATATAATATTTTTAATTTAGGGTCTTTTTTTTTTTTTTTTGGAAGTACTATGCCCAGCATGGGGCTCAAATTATAACCCTGAGATCAAGAGTCACGTGCTCTACCAACTGAGCCTTCTAGGTAGTCTTTTATATTAACCATATATTTGCGGGGATCCCTGGGTGGCACAGCGGTTTGGCACCTGCCTTTGGCCCAGGGTGCGATCCTGGAGACCCGGGATCGAATCCCACGTTGGGCTCCCAGTGCATGGGGCCTACTTCTCCCTCTGCCTGTGTCTCTGCCTCTCTCTCTCTCTGTGACTATCATAAATAAATAAAAAAATTAAAAAAAAATTAACCATATATTTGCCATTTCTGGACCACTCTATTTCCAACTCTGGACTTAAATTAACACATGGTGTCATTTTCTTTCAGCTGAAAGATTTCCTTTAGTATTTCCTTTAAGACAGGTCTGCTAGCCACAAGGTCTCAGTTTCTATTTTATCTTCAGTTTTAAAAGTAATAGCTGTATTTTGCCTTTAATTGAAAAGATACTTATTCTTTCTTTCTTTTTCTTTTTAAAGATATTTATGCTTGATATAGAATCTATACTGGGCAAATTTTTTTGGCCCTTTGAATTTTTCAGTGACTGACTTCTGGCCTCCATTGTTTTCATCAATGCTTGTATGTGATGAGTTAGTTTTGTCTTGTTGCTTCTAAGATTTTCTGTTTGTCTTTGTAATTCAGTTTGTTTATGCTTTGTCTAGATATTGATTCTTTATATATGTCCTACTTTGGGTCTGTTGAAAATCTTTGATAAGTAGATTAATGTTTTTCATCAAATTGGTATGCTTTTGTCTGTTATTTTTTCATGTAGTTTTTCTATCCCTTCATCTGTCTTCACTCCTGGGATACTCATTACATGTTTCTTGATATAGTTTTGATTGTCCCAAATATCTCTGTTAAAAAAAATTTAAGTTTTTCTTTGTATCAGGTAATCTCTCTTCATCTATCTTAAATTCACTGATTCTTTCATCAGGTTATGTTGAATCTGCTGCGAATTCCCCCTAATAAATTTTCTTGTTTTAAAAGATTTATTTATTTGAGAGAGAGCAGGTGAGCTGGGGCAGGGACAGTGGGAGAAGGAAAGAATTTCAAGCAGACTCCCCACTGAGCTTGGAGCCTGATGAACATGGGGTTTAATCCCACCGCCCTGAGACCACGATCTGAGCTGAAATCAAGAGTTGGATGCTTAATTGTTGGAATCATTAAAGGTCCTCCATCTCTAGTGAATTTTCTTATTATACTTTCTATCTTAAAAAAATTCCATTTTTAAAAAATTTGTTTCATTGTTGAAAATCTCTATTTTTTATTCATTGTTGTCTTATTTTCCTTCATTCTTTAAATTAAGGTCTCCTTTGGTTCTTTGAACATATTGGTAATAGCTGCTTTGAAGTCTTTCTTTAGATCTAATATTTATGGACATTCAGATGGTTTCTCCTATTTCTTTGCATGTTTCATAATTTCCTGTTGAAAACTGGATATTTTAGATTAGCTATTGTAGCAACTCTAGATTATGATTTTCTTTCTGATAGTTGCTGTTGCTTTGTTCATTTGCTTGTTTCTTGGTTTAGTAATTTGCCTAAACTAAGTACAGTGACTCCCTTGTAATATGTGGCACTGATAAATCTGTTGGGTTTTTCTTTTGTTTTTGTTTCTTAATATTTTTGTTTTGGGTCTGCATTTGGCTTTCTAGGACTTGCTCCTGTGTCTTTGTGTCTTAAATTATAAGCTAATTGTTGGACACTGCTTGTGTTTAAACACATGAAGTCAGTAAGTCTTCTGTCATCTACTGATGGATTTCTGTAGTGATGGAGGAATTCATTTACAATTTACACTGTTTTCAGGTGTGTTATAGCTTTCACTTACTGTGGAGATCTTTCACATTTGCTCTATATATGTGATTGGCCTCAGGAATGTGTGACTCCCTATGTTCCTCTCTGGTCTCCATTGCACATTCTGCCAACCTTAGCCAAGAATATGTCTGCCCCAGTTATGACCATGACCTTGGACTAATGGAATTGTTTACTCTTCCTGCTTGCTTATTTCTAAGATCATCACTTCCACTGAAACACTGCTGGATGTGGGCATAACCTGCCACAAAGTTCAAGTTACCCCGGTTTGACTAAAATAGAGATATTTCTAGTCCTAATGATCTTCCCCACCCTGGAAGAACCCCTTTATTGACTGAGTTGTTATTGATCATGATAAGAGGCCAGACCAGAATGTCATAGGGTCCTAGTGTTTTTATTTAAAGATTAGCAGTCTTTCAAATAAACATGCTTCTTAAGTTGTTACATCCTTTTGGTGAATTTCTAGAGCACTGAAATTATCGTATTTGTCAATTTTGTATGGCTCTTTAGTTTCTTTTTTTTTAAATTTTTTTTAAATATATATTTTTTTAATTTTTATTTATTTATGATAGAGAGAGAGAGAGAGAGAGAGAGAGGCAGAGACACAGGCAGAGGGAGAAGCAGGCTCCATGCACCGGGAGCCCGATGTGGGATTCGATCCCGGGTCTCCAGAATCGCGCCCTGGGCCAAAGGCAGGCGCCAAACCGCTGCGCCACCCAGGGATCCCGGCTCTTTAGTTTCCTTTTGGAAGAATATTTGCTGATTGCGCTCAGCCATAGCTGAGAGTCTGACTTCTGGTTTTGTATTATGTATACATCTTTTTTTTCTTTACTCTCTTACAGTGATGGAAAATTTACATGTTCTATTAATTATTTTGTCTCTGTTTTTCTTGGAGTAAATTTATGTTTTATATTGGATCTCAAATATGAAATTTTTTTTTTCTTCAAATGCCCAGTGGTTCTTGGCTGTGCATTCATACTAGAAAACAGAAATTTAAGTATGCTTAAAGTCAGCTAAGGGCCTCAATGATGCTGACTTTTCTTTGGGGCCATCCATACCCATACTGTCTTTCCCAGATTCATTTCTTCAAACACAACACTTCTTCCATCTACTTGTTTTTTTATTACAGTCAGATATTTAATGAACAAGTAAAAGACAAAATACATAGTTGCTTGTACAAAAAGGTAGGGGAGGGAGATTTGGTATATTTTAGCTTCAATTCTTACTCTATACTTCTGTCAGGGATATCAGGTTGTTGTTTTAATTGCAGCACTCTCTGCACTGATTCTAGAGTTTGACTTCTTACTGTTTCTACCATGAATGCTCTTCCCTCTGTATAAATTTGTAGTGATAACTTTCTCATTCTCTTCATTGTTATGGTTTAAATTCTCTCCCCCAACCAGCTACACATACCTTTATTATCTTTTAAGGGGGCCTCTGAGGGAAGGGCAGGGGAAATGCATGTGGATTGATCTTCCTAACCAAAAATATTGTCCACATATTTTAAAAAAATTTTTAAGTTAACTCTACCCCAACATGGAGCTCAAACTCAGGACCCCAAGATCAAGAGTCACATGCTTCACCAGTGGAGCCAGCTGGGCACCCCTTGTCCACATATTTTTTTTTAAAGATTTATTTATTTATGATAGACACAGATAGAGAGGCAGAGACACAGGCAGAGGGAGAAACAGGCCCCATGCCGGGAGCCCGATGTGAGACTCGATCCGGGGACTACAGGATCGCGCCCCAGGCCAAAGGCAGGCGACGAACCACTGAGCCACCCAGGGATCCCCTTGTCCACATATTTTTAAACAGTTGCAATAGAATGTGTACATGCTCTCTTGGATACTGTTTTCACTTCACCATTTAAGCATTTTCTACATTGCTATAGGTCTTTTAAATTATTGTTTGTAGTGGTATATGAACATATTTTTATTTATCTGTTTTTATTTTTAAACACATTTTAAAAGAAGCAGTTTGTTGTATTTTAATTATTACAGTGGTTATTATATATTAGTTACTACCACCTCTTTCTTTGCCCTTTTCTCCCTCCCACCATCATGCACATTTACCTTTCCTCAAGTAACCAATGGTAACAACATTGACAGTTTGTAAAGCAGTAAATCTTAATTTTTTTTCCCTTTGGTCAAGCTGATTGGCTGAAAGCTATAAAGAAGGGCGATTTGCTCTGGAGCTGGGTGATATTGTCATCAAGAAGGCGATTTCAGTTACTTATGGGTTTTCTAAGAAGTCTTGTGATTTCAGCTATTGAGTGTAGATGATGTGTTGTTTCTCTGTAATGGTATTCTAGCTTTGGCATCTTCATCTTAGTTCTTAGATGGAACTGAACCATTTCTCTTTATAATTCTTTTTTTCCCTTTTGTTCAAATTCAGTTACCAGAGTGGCCAAGTTGACTATTGGGATGTTTGTTTCTGATGAAATAACAACCAGAAGTCAGTTTGGTATAGTGGATGTTAGTATTAGCCGCTTGCATATAGCCACCAGAGAAAGGAAAGAAGTATGAGGACAATCAATAAATGTCAAAGGAAGCATTTGGAAGCTCCTTCATAGCAGTTTTCTAGTCGACGAAGGCGTAACCAAGAAGTTGGTTTTGCTGATTAACAATAATGAAATAGTCTTTTCTATTAAATAATACATTTATTGTTCAACTTTTTTCTTTTACTTAAGCAACATAAAGAGTAAAAAGCATAGGTTTTGGAACAAAGGTAAAACCCTATTTGTGCATGATGAAAAACTGAAGAAAGAATATAAGAGTTTGGCAAATATACTGGATAAGAACATCAGTATACAAAAATTATACATATACATACTTAAACAGAAGATGAAGTTTTCGCAAAGAGATAGTATTTACACTGATATTGAAAATACGAAGTCCCTAGGAATACATACAACCATAGCTATACAAAATTCCCAAGGGGAACATAGTAAAGCATTACTGTTTAACAATAAAAGCTTAGTAAGTAAAATGGTATACTATACATATAGCTTGGGAAACTCAATGTTTTACAGGTGCTCAGCTTCGTCAAAACAGTCTCCAATTCTTGTCTTGTTTTGGTGGGGAAGGAGGAGTATGTGGCAATAGATTCTAAAATTATATGGCAAGACAAAGAGCCATTCAAAAATAGCAACAATGTACTTTGATGGAGGGAAAGACAAATGAACTGGTGAAGTGTGGTCCATGGCTCCACAGCATTGGTGGCATTACCTAAAAGCTTCTTAGAAATACAGAATGCCAGGCTCCAAACACTGATCAACTGAATCAGAATCTATTTTAAGAAGATAATCCACAAGAGTGAGAAAAAAAATGGTTTTAAAACTGTTCTGGAAACTAAACTGGTAACTAAACAGGAAAAAAGGAATTTATTGAAAGACTGCTTGTTTTATGTGGTGCATCCATCCTTTACTCTGTATAATCTACATTTATTTAGGAACATTTGAAAAAGGAATGAAAATGAAAAGAATGTTCTAAATGTACATTTTCCTACCTCTAATCTATGGCACCCAGAATCTAGTCTATGGTTATTCATGTGCCTATAATCTATGGATCATCTTACTAATAAGCTTTTCTTAGGTACCCCAACTTTAGTGTGTCTTTATATATTTCCAGCAACTCCTAGCTCATGCCTGTATGTCAGAACTTAATGACAGTACTGTCACTACCAATGTAGAACAGACATTGTGACTATACCCCCTCCTCTGTGAGTGGTAAAGTTTTATCTAATTATTTTATAGGTATATTTTGTATACATTGGGAAAAATCTCCGCCGAAAGTAATAAAGGAACGGCAGCTCTTCTACTGACGACTTGGAAGGAAATAATTTCCCCCTTCCTTGGGATTGGAAGACCAGCTCATTCTTAGAATCTTCTGAAATAAAATTAGGTAAGAAGTGTTTTTCTTCATATTTTGAATAATTTGTTCTCTCCCTGCTGCGCCTCCTTGGAGGCTTCTATAATTCTCTTCCTTTGGCCTCTAAGAGAAATACAGTTAGCATTTTCCTTGAGGAGGTTAGTGTGCCCGCCAGCTGTCAGCCGAATGATGGACCTGATCCTGTGTGTCAGGGGAAGCACAATTCAATTTTAAACTAAGTCTTCTGCACAACAGTGCAGCAGGGCTGCCAGCATCTCTTTTTTATGCACCTTGCTTTGAAATTCAGCTTTCTCCCCAAACAGCATAGTTTCATTGTTAAATCCTTTGTGTGAGATAAAACCACCACTAACTGACTTTATCTTGTCTTTAGTTAAAAATCAATGAATCGAACGAAATCATCTGTAAGTATTTCTGCTACTCTTTCTCATTTCTGGAAAATAAAGTACCACTGCTTGTTTAACTTATGACTTGTCTAAACATGTTGAAAGCATTGACTATAAGGCATAATGTTCAGACTCTGAAAGGGAACTGTGACAAGTTCAGTCAAAAGGGAGAAGAGGAATAATTTATAAAAGGTGCTGCGGATAATGATGCCAGCCAGTTATTTTAAAATGCATCCATCTCACCTTTTAATGAATTAGATTTGTCAACAGCAAATGTTTTATGCACCACTTCTAATAAAAGTGGCATGCTAGGAATGCAGTGCTTTGAGGTTGGCTTCTTCAAAGCTTTAGGAGTATCTTCAATTCAAAGATATTTTTTAAATAATAGATATTAAAAAGTATATTTAAATAATATTAAGGTTGTGACACAAACACCATATGACAAAATTCAGGAGTTTCAAAGCAGACACTGACATGCCGTCACTATATTCATATAGAAACTGTTTTTTAAATTAGGAGTGCAAACAGACTCATTTGGGGATTGTGTGTCAATTTAACTTTAAATTCTCTTGTTGTTTTGGTTGGTGTCACAACCTTAATGTCAGCTTTTCAAATAGGTTTCTACATTTCCTTTGGTTTGGGGTCATTAAAAAATGCATATGATAAATCTAAGAGGCAGAAATAGGTCACACTGTTGTGAAATTCCTTGCTTCTCTGCTGTCGAAAGACAGGTGGAAAAGTTAGCTCAGGCATTTTAGTAAATTTCTGTTTTTCCAGGAATTTGATTCAGACCAGTAGAGACCTAAGTAACAAGACATGAGATGTTGATATAATTCTGTTCATAATCTAGTCTTCTTGTACCTCTCATCCTAACCATTGGATCTTGTTATTTATCACCTCTCTAGATGTTGAAAATCACAATTCCCATGCTTGGTATCTTTTTCACTACAAGTGCAAGATAAGCCTGATGGTTATTTCATTTGAACAATACTTATTCAGTATACTTGAGTGTATGTAAAATCTGCCTTAAACCTTCATGTGGCAGGTTTTATATAAAACACTTCTGTGCAGATTTTCAGGGAGGGAAAAATCTTGTTTTTTTAAAGTAAACTTGTTACAGAAAGTAAAATATAAAGTAAAATCTGATGTATTGTGCATTAAAAAATTTTCTAGTACCCCACTGGACATTAAAGTAGCAACCAGGAGCATTCTGCAGTGAAGGAGCAAAAGGAGAAAGAGGAGGGAAAGAGTAATCTATTCAACCACATTCCTCTTTTTTCCTGGATTCTTTTTTTTTTAAGTTTTATTTATTTTTCAGAGAGCAAGCACTAGCACGGGGAGAGGCAGAGGGAGAAAGAAAGGGAGAAGCAGACTCCCCCCACTAAGCAGGGAGCCTGATGTGGGGCTTCATCCCAGGCCCCTGGGATCATGACCTGAGCTGAGGGCAGATGCTTATCTGACTGAGCCACCCAGGACACTCCTCTTTTCTTGGATTCTTAACTGTCATGATTTCAGAGCTCAGGTCTGCAATGTCTATGCTGAATCTAGTTTTAACTTAGGAAAATAAACATATTAGAATCTGTCCCATAGTTGTCTTTTTCATCACCTATGTTAGAGATACAAAAGATTGAAAGAGAAACAAGTCACCTATTGATCTTTTCTTGCTGACGGAAAGATACTGACCAACCTAAAATACCATGTAATTCTCATCTTCTCCTTGATTAAACCACCAGGTTTTACCCTTCCTGGTTTTTATTAATGACTAAGCAAACATTAATGTTTCTTTTCTGGTGTATTCTACTTCATTCCCTCTATCGGTTGTTTTTCATGCAGTGTTGAATTTTAGAAATTTTTAATAGTTTTCATTTGGGATGATGCTATGAAATTTTATCTTCACTTCTAGTCCTAACTTTACTTTTTCTACCCATTGGACCCTCCCATATCACATCATATTAAATCATCATAATTTTGACAAGTAATATTCTTTTTAAGCCCATCTTCAACAGTAAGTGGGAATTAAGCAGCATTGTGTAGTGGTTTGAAAATGTGTACATTTGTCAGTGAAGTTTTGGGCTAAATCCTTTTAAACTAATTTAAACTATACCAGTGCCTTAGGACACCCTTTTTTTTTTTTTCTCCAGAATAACAAATGGCCTTTTTAAAAATTTTAAAGATTATATATAAATATTTTTTATTGGAGTTCAATTTGCCAACATATAGCATAACACCCTGTGCTCATCCCGTCAAGTGCCCCCCTTAGTGCCCGTCACCCAGTCACCCCGTCACCCCGCCCACCTGCCCACCTCCCCTTCCACTACCCCTTATTCATTTCCTACAGTTAGGAGACTCTCATGTTCTGTCTCCCTCTCTGATAATTCCCACTCATTTTCTCTCCTTTCCCCTTTAATCCCTTTCACTGTTTTTTATATTCCCCATGAGTGAAACCATATAACGTTTGTCTTTCTCCGATTGACTTACTTCACTCAGCATAATACCCTCCAGTTCCATCCACGTCGAAGCAAATGGTGGATATTCGTCATTTCTAATGGCTGAGGAATATTCCTTTGTATACATAGACCACATCTTCTTTATCCATTCATCTTTCGATGGACACCGAGGCTCCTTCCACAGTTTGGCTATTGTGGACATTGCTGCTATAAACATCGGGGTGCAGGTGTCCCGGCATTTCACTGCATCTGTATCTTTGGGGTAAATCCCCAGCAGGGCAATTGCAGAGTCATAGGGCAGGTCTATTTTTAACTCTTTGAGGAACCTCCACACAGTTTTCCAGAGTGGCTGCACCAGTTCACATTCCCACCAACAGTGTAAGAGGGTTCCCCTTTATCCACATCCTCTCCAACATTTGTTGTTTCCTGTCTTGTTAATTTTCCCCATTCTCACTGGTGTGAGGTGGTATCTCATTGTGGTTTGGATTTGTATTTCCCTGATGGCACATGATGCGGAGCATTTTCTCATGTGCTTGTTGGCCATGTCTATGTCTTCTTTGGTGAAATTTCTGTTCATGTCTTTTGCCCATTTCATGATTGGATTGTTTGTTTCTTGGGTGTTGAGTTTAATAAGTTCTTTATAGATCTTGGATACTAGCCCTTTATCTGATAGGTCATTTGCAAATATCTTCTCCCATTCTGTAGGTTGTCTTTTAGTTTTGATTGTTTCTTTTGCTGTGCAGAAGCTTTTTATCTTGATGAACTCCCAATAGTTTATTTTTGCTTTTGTTTCCCTTGCCTTCATAAATGTATTAAGATTATATTTTTAAATAATCTCTACACCCAGTCTAGATCTCAGTCTCACAACCCCAAGATCAAGAGTTGTGTGTTCCACCAACTGAGCCAGCCATCCGTCCCTGAACAAAATTTTAAAATGATTATTATTCATATGAATATTAGTTCTGATTTCTATTTGATAAAAATGAAAAGTTCTAAACAAAAATGGCTGTTTCTAACTACAGAGGAAGCTATTCAAATAAATGAGTCGGAACTCACTGTATACCTGCAACATAAAGTTTTCTGGCAGAGAAACAAGCTATTTAAATATTATGGGCCAGGCCAGCTTCATGCAAATTCATTTAGAGCAATTTCAGATTTATGTATTTAATAAACCTGGGTAGTGGATCTAACTTATGTATTTAATGTCCTTCAATGTACAGTGATGTTCTAGTGACTGCCAGGGAAAGAATGATGAAATTTTATTTAGTGTTTCTGCTGTATCAGTCAATCCTATAAATGACTTTCTAATGGGTTACAATATATGCTTTTAATAGTTTTCTGTAATATTAAGTGTTAATATTTATTGGGTGGTTTCTACGTGCCAGCAACTATTCTACATAGTATCTGTAGATTATTTCATGTAATCCTCATAACAACACTTTCATGATCTCACTATTTTACAGCTGTGGTAGAGGCTCACAAGAAGGTTGCAAAACCAGTAAGCAATGGAGCTGGAGATTACATACCAGGAGATCACACACCAGCAGTGGAACTCCAAAGACTGCATTCCAAACCCTCACTACTCAGAATGTGGTCCCTGAGCCAGCAGTAGTTAGCACAGTTCTAAACCACTAGGACCTCCTGCCTTTATATACAGAATAACTTTTTTTAAACTGATTTTTTTTTTAAATTTGCAGTATAATACCGAATTCTCATCTTTATTCTATTTTGGGTATTCTTATCATATATAAAGTGTATTACAATGAAATCCAAAAAGCAAACATGAGCAGGGATCCAATGTAGACCCAGGTTATCTTGGAATCAATTGTGTAAAGAACAGGGGGAGGAGTGCCTAGGTGGCTCAGTCGGTTAAGCATCTGACTTGATTTTGATTCATGTCATGAACTCATGGTTATGACATCTAGACCCACGTCGGGGCTCTGTTGGATGTGGAACCTGCTTAAGAGTCCCTCTCTCTGTGCCCCTCCCTCACCTTCTTCTCTACAGCCCCTCCCCCACATTTCCCTCTCTCTCTCTCTCTGAAAAAAAAAAAAAAAAAAGGAAGAAAGAAAGAACAAAGAACAGGGTAGGCAACATCCCAGAGTGTAACCAGAAAGAAGTCTTTCTCTCTACAAAGTAGCTAACTTCTTCAAGGCTTTTCAAGACTTTCTTGTAATCACAGTGTAGCACACTGAGGACAAACTCTAGAGACTGGCTGCCAATTTCAGCTTCTGTTTCTAGTTTTGTGGAATCTCAGGAAAGTTAAACAGCTCTCTGTACCTCAGCTTTGTCATTGGTGAAATGAGGTCTACTATGGTACTTGCTTTACAGGATTATGTAAAGATGAAATGAGTAAGCCCTGCAAAAGATTAGAACAGAGCCTGATATGAGGCAAGGGAATAAATGTTAGCTTCTATAGTTTATTAGTTTATTATAGTTGTTAACTATGATTTCCATCTTAGAATAGAGTAGATTCATATCTCATACTTGTTGTTTATCAATTGGTAGTAAATTGACAAATATTTTTGTTAACAGAGCTCACCACCTAAAGGGATATCTTTGCTATTAGAGTCCAAGCCATAAACTTCAGTATTTGTATTTTTCTGAAAAATGTCTCACTGAGGCATTTCCTACCTGTGAGTTCTGCTAAATGCACTTGATTGTGGTACTTAACCAGTTAAAAATCAAATCAGTTCAAAATCAAAATGAGGGACACCTGGGTGGCTCTGCCTTCTGCCCAGGGTGTGATCCTGGAGTCACAGGATCGAGTCCCACTTTGGGCTCCCTGCATGGAGCCTGCTTCTCTCTCTGCCTATGTCTCTGCCTTTTTCTGTGTCTCTCATGAATAAATAAATAAAATCTTTTAAAAAAAATCAAAATGAAATGTGTTAATATATTGAATTTTTAAATATATGTGCTTTTATTTATTTTTTTAATATATGTGCTTTTAAATTGAAAAAAGATAAAGAGGATTATAAGCCCATTTGGCTATAAGTAATACAGAAAAAGTAATACAGAAAAATACATAAGTAATACAGAAAAATCAAGTGGATAAAGAACGTTTGTTAAAAGACTAAATGCTCCAGAAGCTTCTTTTGTTTCCTTCTGGGTGAACATAACTCTTTGAGTTCATCATTACAATCTTTAGGGGAATAATGCTATGGTGTACAAGTATTCACTTAACAACTTTTCAAGAATATATCTAATATGTGAAGTGAGATTGCATGTTCCTGGAAAGTACCATTTTGAAAGCTGATTTGTGAAAGACACTGCGATAAAATTAGTTGGTGAAAAGAATGCCCTGGGAAACTTTTTAAATTGCCAATTCCAAGACCCACACATAGAGAGTTCACTTCAGTAGGTCTGGGATGAGGCCCAGGTATTTGAATTTTAACAGTGGGTGGGGTAATTCTGTTCCAATGAGTCTTGGACTAGACTTTGAGAAACACTGCAGTAGAGGCAAAGATGAATTTGATGCTATTTTTTTTTCCTTTTTCTTTATCTTTGGTCTTTTTCCCTACCCCCTATTAGTGGTCTCATGCTGGTTCTTAATTTTCTTTTTTTACACTTTTGCAAACACCGTCTCTTCCAGATTAATTAGTCATGTCTTTACAGATAGTTCTACGTAATGATCACAGGGATCTCTTTTTAATCTAAAAATCTTTAAGCCAAAATGCAGATGCTTATATCAATTTAGAGGCTGTGAGTACATTAAAGTTAAAAAAAAAAAGGAATAGAGTAGAATAGGAAATATCAAAGAAAGTATTAAGGGTAAATAATATTTCATGAAACTTTTGTTTAGGATAAATGTGCGCACACATACACATGAGATTACAAGGCAGTTTTTAACCTGTGGATCATAATCCAAAAATTTTGAAAGACACTCTCTGAGTCTTGGTCTTTCAAACTTCAGTCTAACATTATGAGCAATATATTTTTTCATGCATTTCCCTTATATATTGCCTCCATCTCTATTCTGACATTTCCATTTGTTTAATACACTCAAAATCATCCGTGTAAAACTGCATTTGCTGTGCCTTTTTATCACCATTTACTTCCTATATCTTAAAAAAATCTATTCATAACCATCATCCGAATTAAAGTTCAGAATTTCCTTTCTAATAATTTAGCTCTTTCTACATAAACTGGTTAAGCTTCATCTCACTACCCTGATCTGTCCTTAGGCCTTAACCAGCAAAAAACTTTATGGGTGACCATACTAGTGACCCACTCCTCAACTAGCCTCTCTCTCTCTCTCTCTCTCTCTCTTTTAAGATTTTATTTATTTATTCATGAGAGTCACAGAGAGAGGCAGTGACACAGGCAGAGAGAGAGGCAGGCTCCATGTAGGAAGCCCGATGTAGGACTCGATCCCGGGACTCCAGGATTGCTCCCTGGGCCGAAGGGAAGCACTCAACCACTGAGGCACCCAGGTATTCCACTCAGCTAGCTTCTCAAAGGCTACCATGGACATGCACTAGATGATGTCTATAACAGCCTTCATTCAGCAAGACTCTTGGAGCCTCTGACAGCAAGCATACATAGCTTTATATGATGCCCATCTCTTTTCTTACCCACTGTGATAATTGGTCTTTTCCTATACTGAGTTATATTGCCCAGGAAGGCCTACATTTTGGCTTTTATTCTTTGTACCTTCTTTTTTTTTTTTTTAAATTTAATTTAATTTTATTTATTTATGATAGGCACACAGTGAGAGAGAGAGAGAGAGGCAGAGACACAGGCAGAGGGAGAAGCAGGCTCCATGCACCGGGAGCCTGACGTGGGATTCGATCCCGAGTCTCCAGGATCGCGCCCTGGGCCAAAGGCAGGCGCTAAACCGCTGCGCCACCCAGGGATCCCTATTCTTTGTACCTTCTAATGACACATCCACAAGTTGCCTATCTCTTATGGTGACTATAATTTTCCTGTTGTCTTGTTTGCTTTCTCTGATGACTTGAGTCTAAAATCTAAGCTTGTTTATGCCTGGTGTGTGACACCTGCCTGGTTTTCTCAGCTATAATTGCTTGCTTCATTCAGTAATCCCAAGCTGTGCATACTCTGGAAAAGTCATCTTTCCTTTTCTTGTGGCTCATCGTCTTCCCAGTCTTCATTACCTTCATGTGGATTAATTCACTGTCCTGATTGATCTTCCTACCTCTGTTATCTCATCCCACACCAAACCTTCTTAACACTCTGTTTGAAAAACAATTATACAACATTAGTTAGATATTGCCTTAGTAAAACAAAAACAGAAAGCCCTGACTCACTGTTTTGTAGAAGATAAAATCCAAATATTTTGTTTCTAGGGGAAGAGAGGCCTTAGTATACCTATCTGGCCATAACATACCTCTTCAGTTTGTTTGAAGTAAGCCCCAGGCCCAACATTGCGCTTAAACTCACAACCTTGAGATCAAGAGTTGCATGCTCTACTGACTGAGCTAGCCAATTGCCTCATACCTCATCAGTTTTATCTTTCACTATTTTATCAATGAGTTTTCTGTTCTGGCTCCCTTAGCAGGCCCATTTATGTTCTCCGGATGTTCTCATCATTTTAATTACCATGGTGGTTCATGAACCTGAAGCATGTAGCTGTGGCTGGGATTTAGGAGTGGGATCCCAGGATGTACAAAGAAATCTCAAGATGGGGACCTAATTATTATACTCTGGTGATAAGCAAGTTAGTAAGAACCCGGGTAGGTTGTGGAAGAAGATCGAAATAAGCAGGAGTTGAACTCATTATTTCTTCTCAAGTTACTGTCTGGCTGAGGCTTCTCATGTCTTTTCTTCACAAATTTTTGGATTATTCCCAGAATAGGAGAGGGCTTGAACCTACATATAGTGAGAGATGAAGTGTCTTCACTTCATGTGGGGCCTGTGAGGCTATGGATTTTGGAAGATCACTGGGCTCCTACCTTTAGGAATGCCTTTATCTTCCTTTTTCTGGGTGACTTGACTTCTGTGTCTCCATCTGCCTTGAAGGAACCTCCCACTGCAGGATTCCAGTTCATTTGTTACTTGTACCACTCAGCTGACACTAAATTACCTAATGTCTTGTAACATTTTTTGTATTTTTTAAATTTGTTTTTGCTTTTTGTGTAAAAATTAAGACATGCTTATAATAGTAAGTTCAAATAAATATAGGAGCTTATTAAGAGTAAAAATTTCCTTTTTTCCTGTCCCATTTTAGTTCCACTGCCCATAAATTAGCACTAATAATTTGTTGAGTTTCCTTCCTGATATTTTGGGATGGTTTGTTTTGAAAGTATTTTACTGTATCATGATGTATATATAGTTCTAAAACTTATTTTTTTTTAATGAAATAATACAGCTTTCTGGAAATCTTTTCATGTCATGCCATACAGAGCTAAATTATCATTTTTGTTTATACCTAACTTCCATTTTATTGATATTACATTTTTCATTTAAAATATCACATATATTGGGCAGCCCCCGTGGCGCAGCGGTTTAGCGCCGCCTGCAGCCCAGGGCGTGATCCTGGAGACCCTGGATCGAATCCCCTGTCGGGTTCTCTGCATGGAGCCTGCTTCTCCCTCTGCCTGTGTCTCTGCCTCTCTCTCTCTCTCTCTCTCTCTCTCTGCATTTCTATGAATAAATAAATAAAATCTTTTAAAAAAATAAAATATCACATATATTGATATTATGTCATATATCCAGTTTGCCCAAGATCATCATCTCCTTTTGTGTCTTTTGTCCCAGTATTTCATCTGACTTAGCATTTGTCTCAGGTTTTTCATTTTGGAATGAACATACTACTTAATAGTTGCATGTCATTAAACCAGCTTAGGTTTAGGAAGACCTACATTTTGTACTTCTACATTCTGACATAATGTCATATGTGAGATGCCAGTGTAGTAAACAGAATTCTCACTGTAGCATATGGTTAAGTTGGCAGTAGCCCATTTCCCTTTTCCAGATCCTTTCCGGAAGTAATAATAGCTAACATCTTTTTCAAGGGCAATGTGCGGGTACTTGCTGATAAAGTAAAGGCGCTCTGGCATGAGCAGTTAGGTACAGCTAACTTTTTCAGATCTTGGGTGATTGTGGTTGCAGAAGTATTTGATGCTGCTACCTCTGCTCACCACTTGATGTGTCAGCCACTTGTGCTGTGCCCATTTCCCGGATGCCCCTGCCTGTGGACTGCATATTTCCTAGCCTTTTGTTCAGTCTTGCCACAGAGTGAATGCAGTCTGAACTCTATTACTACAAGATTTTCATCATGTATAGTAAATCCACAGCTATTTGCTTATTGTTGGGAAACACACACATACACACACACACACACAGAGCACTGACTCTCCTTAGACTTGCTGAAGTGAATCAATGTGTAACTCACACGATGGGGACTATAATGACCTCACTGATCACATGAAAATAAGAAGACATCTACCTGCTGAAGAATCATCAGCATCTCTTGCACAGTCATTTTAAAATTGTACCTGAAAATGCTACATTTATTTATTTATTTATTTATTTATTTATTTATTTATTTATTTATTTATTTATTTATAGATTTTATTTATTTATTCATGAGAGACACATAGAAGCAGAGACACAGGCAGAGGTAGAAGCAGGCTCCCTGCAAGGAGCCCAACGCGGGACTCGGTCTCCGGACTCCGGGTTCACGCCCTAAGCTGAAGGCAGACGCTAAACTGCTGAGCCACCCAGGTGTCCCAAAATGCTACACTTAATACTTAAGTGCAGAAGGTACATTTGTGTACCTGTGAAACTTTCCTTTTCACTTAGATCAGGCAGCTGTTGTAAATTAATTTCTCTCATTGCAGTTACGAGTTTTCATATATGAAGGTGAATCAATAGCTGTTAATGTATTGGCTCCTTAATAGAACTTTATCAACAGCTACATAATGCTAGTTTTACATGAGTATCATTGTATACTTCTAATAAAAAAATGAATTAAGTTCAATAATGGTTCAAGTTTCATGTTTAATTCATGGAACCAAAGTAAAGCATTTGGAAGTTCATTCTGTAAAAGGTGAAATACTTGCCATTATTGTGAGTACTATTATAAATTGAATTTCAAACTGCAACATGATAGAAGTTTTTTTTGTCTTGGTGATAGTAAAAATATGTTGTGATGGAATATAATAACATCATAAAATTTTTAAATAGAACCTATGAAGAGAATTATACTTGAAATATATTGTGATGACTTGATAATTCTGTTATACACAAAAATTGACAAAATCTACCAATCTAAAAGGAGATATACTTATCAGAAAGTATAAATATGAATATATATATGTATATATATATATTTGAAAACTGTTCTTGAATATAATTACTATGTAGGTCCACAGATAAAACCATTTAATTGATTAATAAAATTTGAAAATGATATAATTTTAGTTACTTTCACTATCTTTTTAATTTTAATTGTTTAAAAAAGATTTTATTTAATCATGAGAGCCACAGAAAGGGAGAGAGAGAGAGGCAGAGACATAGGAAGAGGGAGAAGCAGGCTCCAGGAAGCCCGACGTGGGACTCGATCCTGGGTTTTCAGGATCACACTCTGGGCTGAAGGCGGCCCTAAACCACTGAGCCACCCAGGCTGCCCTCTCTACCTTTTTTATTCTAAAAAATGCCCTGGTTTGGGTGATCCCCTCCCTGCCAAATTTCCATCTACAAATCATCTGATTTTTCTTTCTCTTAAGAGTATGACTTTTCTCCCAGTCATGTAGATGTAATATCTTGCTATAAACACTGATTCCTGTCTCCATTTTAACAAAGATCATTCTGGTGTTAGGATAGGGAATGAATTAGTAGATGATGGAATTTTAACCTTCCACAAGAGCAATAGGAAATGGATGGATATGAGAGATACCAGAAAAGGACTGATCATTTGGCTATGAGATTAGTAAAGAGTGTTAAAATGTGGAAGGTGATTCCCATTGAGTGACATGAGTACCTGAGGTGGTAGCCGTGCTATTATTAACTATAATAGAGACCTCAAGAGAAGAATGAAGTTATGGAGAGAAGCTGATAAGATTACCTGGGGACATGTTGAGTTTGAGGTGCCTATGGGACATCCTTGGGAGTTATTCAGTATGGAGTTGGATAGTTAGAACAGGTGCTCCAATACACAGGTTGTAGCAGAATACTGAATATGGGTTAATCTGTTCAGTGCAAAGACCTAGAGGAAGAGAAAGAGAAGGAGCTGGTAAAGGAAACAGCTGTGGTGTCCAAGATAGAGTTGGGGGAGAAACAGTGCTCTAATAGACAATGGACTGACCTTTGGAGAAGGGAGAGCCCAGGATTAGTGTCAAGTGTAACAATTAAGAAGGAAGATATAACATTTGGCAATTATGAGGTTCTAATAACTATCAGAGAAATTTAGGCCTTGCTAAGATAGGATGTGTTCCCAGAAATAGTTTAGATTGAAACTTTTATATTTAAATTTAATAAACTTCTAAGATATTATAGTCTTTAGTTTTATACTGTAGCTCTTATTCTAATACTTTTTCTACAGACTTAAGATCATCATTTCTTTTTACTATGGCTTTTTTTGAAGTTTTACTTTATACAAGGGTATGTTGATTAATATAGAGTGGCACTTTTTAATGTCTTGTCAAGAATGTCAGTTTTATTACATAATTTGTTACATAGACCCTATTCTAGAAATTTGACTATACATTGAGTCAGCCCAAAACAATTTAAAAATTCCTTTTTTTTTCATTCTTAGAATCTGTTTCTCATTGGTATCCACAGATAAAATTTTAACTTTCTTACATTTTATTTTTATGTTCTAGCTTTTCCTTTTCAAAATTATATCAAGAACTTATTCTGGGAGCACCTGACTGGCTCAGTCAGTGGAGCACATGATGCTTGATTTCACAGTTGTGAGTTCAAGCCTCCTCACACTGGGTATGAAGCTTACTTAAAAAAAAAAAAGAAAAAAAGAATGCATTCTGTATGTTTAGACTTTATTTAGTAATTAAACCACCTAATTTAAGTGATTTTCCTCCTATAATGTATGCCTTCACATTATGTCTTACATGTTCGTTTTGATCCCTCGGCTTTGGTATATGATTTATCCTTTAGTAGAAAAATGCTGGGTTCTTTCATCACAATTACAGTCATTGGTCTGATAATCCTGTGAGTCAATCTACACAAAACAAGAAACTCATATCAAACTCCTGGCAGGTTTAGTTAAAATTAAAATGCGTGCTCAACTGTAGAGATTGTCAAGTGTGGAAATAATATTTGTCCAGCTGGACAGCTTTCTTTTGTAGTTGCTAAATGAAAGTTGAGACTCTGTCTTCTCTTTGAAAGCTTCTGTGTCATGAAGGTAATTTGGACTGTTTGTGGTTTGACAGGGATTATTAAAATCAGATGAAGTGAAGGGAAGCAAGTGTGAGGAAGCAAAATTGACACTGACACTCTCTATTATTTGCAGCTTGGATCATGATGACTATGTTGATATGATAGATTCACTGTTGAGATACGTTAAGCAGCAAATAAAGTAAAAAGCAAGTATAGGGATAGATTTTCAGATTTAACATGAGGAAATCCTAGATTTATTTTTGCTGATTGCTTTTTAAGTAGATTTTCAGGTCATTTCACATGAATTCGGTTTAACCAGCAAAAAATTATCCTTCTATTAAACTGTGGAATTAAAAGGTATATTGCAAAAGCAGTAAAACAGAAGATTAAATATTAGAGAAATGGATCGCGTGATTAAAATAATAGAATTTTAAAGTTAGACGGGTCCTTAAAGATAATTTTTATCTAATTTCCTTTTTTTGCAAATGGAAACTGGAAAGAGTTTTAAAGTATCACATTTAAATTTATTTGATAGCTTAAATATTAATTTTTGATTTTTCTCAAGTAGATTTTCTTCAGTCTTTTAAAAAAATGGTTTGAGTTGTTAAAAAGCATTAAAAATTATTTAAGTCACAATTGTAGATAACTTTTTTGTTTCAAGATAATAAACAGATTATAATTGTATGTGGCCTATAAAGAGTACTGTGTACACTGATGAAGTAAATGCCTTCTATAAATATGATTTTCTACTGAAAACATCCTTAATAGAGGGAATTACAGCTAGGATGCTATTTCAAATTATTCATCAAGGATGGTTATAGTAGAAAAATATAATTAAATATAAAGAACTATATATAGAACAAAGTAAAAAGCCTGGAGTTGTTTTATGCATTGTGGAAAATCTTCAGTGGTATTTAAGCAGGGTAGCAAATGATCTGATTTGGTTTATAAAACGAGAAGTTTAATACCAGTATACAAGTTTGGTACAAACTTGGTGTCCTACATTTCCATTTAGTTCAATTCTGACAGTACTGTAGTTAACACAGACCCCCACAAATTCATGGCTCAGTCCCACAAGATATTCCTCCACATTAGATAACAGCCTCAAGTGGCATCTCCAGGGGATGTCTACTTCTGCCTAGCTGACTACAGATTTGAGGATTTCCATAGCCCCAGGCTGGGTTGAATAAGTTATTAGAAAGACTCAAAGAAACTTTGGCAAATGCTGTAGTTCTGGTTACAGTATTTTTGGAAAGGATACCTCTCAGGAATGGCCAAATGGAAGAGGCGCAAAGGACAAAGTAAGGAGGGAGGTAGGGGGAGACAAGGAGCAATAACCAAATATGTATTTCTTATTAAGCCAAAAGTTTGAGTCTTGGAGACCAAATAGGAGGTTTTTCCCTTTTTTTCAGCAAGAAATAATGTCAGATTTAGGACACTGGAAGCACAGAGAGGGAGAGATCAAATTTGAGAGCATTTGATTACTACTTACTATATTAGGGAAGGGAATTTGGTGATAATTTAAGACAGAGGTCAGCAAACTTTTTCTATTAAGGGCCAAATAGTAAATCTTTTAGGATTTATGGACTACATATGGCCATAGCATATTCTTTTTGTTTCTTTTTATTTTTACAACTCTTTAGAAATGTAAAGACCATTCTTGGTTTGCTGGCCATAGGAAAAGTAGACTTTGCTATGGTGACTGACAACTGATTTAAGTTAGTAGAATAGGGAAGAGGAGAGAGAGTACCCAGGTGGTGACCCTGTAATGTAGGAATCTACTTTAAGGAAAAATTGAGTTAAATTTTGGACATGTTGAGTTCAAGGGACTTTTGAACCAGCAATGTTGAAATGCATAGTAAATGTTTGGAATTATGTGTTAAGGTTTTGGAGGAAGAACTAGGTTTAAGATACAGACTTTGAATTTTGCAGCTTAGAAATAATACATGGATGAAGTTACTCAGTGAAAAGCCTGTAGAATAAGAAGAAGACCAAGAAAAAAAAATAAGACCAAGAATTCCAGCATGAAATAGACTGCAAGAAAAAGGAAAATTTTCTGTATTTCCTTTCCCAAGTCAGGCAAGGGGAATAAGGATATTTAGGAAGATACAACCTGAGAACTAATAGGAATAGATTTTTTGAGATCTGAGGAGGATGAAATCCAAATGAAAAAAAGTAAAACAGAATTTCTAAAAATTGAAATGCTTTTAGAAAAAAATCTACTCTGGTAAAATTACATAAAAATAAGCTGTAGCTTTGAATGAAGAATGTTTAGGGAAAGTAATAAAAATGAGAAGCAGGTCTAGTGAGAACTCTGTGTGAATATCAGTGTTTAATGACAGAGATGAGAGAGGATGTTTATTAATTTAATAAAAACTAGTTCGATTAAGCAAAGACTAAAACAATGGCTCTTGCTCAGTGGAACAGAGAGAAGATTTATTGTGTATTTCTGATAGAACCAGACCAAAACAAACCCCCAAAACAACTATATGAACTTTGAGTCTCAGAAGGAAAGGAACTGGGCAATTACAGGGCCTCAGCAAAAAATCCATGCACCTTCTCTTGGGAGGCTGAATTTAACTTGATATACCATCAACTGGTTCCCTGTTCTATCCTTTATTCCAAATTTAGGATAGTTTGGTTTGGGTCAGATGTCTGTATCTTGGGTAATTAGTTATGACAGGAAAGCTGGTTCCTTTGCCATAGAACTTGACCACCATTGTATATCCCTACATTGTTTATCAGATTAAAAAAGAAATTTGAGCCAGACAGCTACCTAAATTGGGAACTCCTACCACAAACCTGTAAATAGATGTCTAAGGGACAAGAAAGGAACTAGGAAGCCATCATACTTAGGAAGCTTGGCAAGAGAGGAAACGTCAAGGAAGGAGTATCTGTCAGTATCAAATAGTGCAGAGATTAAGTATAGTAGGAATTGAAAAATATTTTGTCACTTTCAATGCAAGGATAGAAGCAGAAACCAGACTGCTCTGAGTTGAGATGTGAATGAGAGAGGAGATAAAAGATGAGGAAATAAGGACTACTGTTTGAAGATGTTGGGCTGTGAATAGAAGGAGGTTCTAGGAAGAGTTTTTTGGTTTCTAAAAAGCAAGAAGTGAACATGTTTACAGTCAGCTGAAAAGGGATCTTGATGACCTAGGACTAGTTAGTGATAATATGCTATTAACAGCATTTTAGGAGAAAGTCTTAAATCCTTGGAACATACTTTAGGACCTACACTTTTTAGAAGCACCAATTTAGATACAAAGTACATACTAAGTTTAAATCATTCTTACCTAGTTATTAGAAGAAAATTCCTTAAAAATATAATCGACACATCTTATAAGCTGTGTTTGTTATTATTCCTGGTTGATATACACAATACAATTGCCTTTTTGAAAGTACTTGGTAACTTAAACTTTCTACTAATGCAGATGTACTATTTTCCAGATTAATAAGGCTTTTTTTTACTGTGCTTGAAAAGTCATTAGTTAATCCTTAACCCCATGATTTGTGACTATCTTTAGGTCTAATCTAAAAATATATAATGATTTTATGACTTTTAAATCATGTGAGATGTGTGAATGCTAAGTTATAAAAGAATGTGGAAATTAAAATTTGTGTTCACATTATCTTGGTTTCACTGTTGTATCAAAGCAAGAGATGGCGAGGATTGCATATTGAAGATTAGGGCGTCATTAAAATAAAAATATTTTCTAGAAAGAGCAGTGCATTGAAAAATAAAGAAAGCAGTGTCAAGTTTGGTGGGTAAAACATATGACAATTAATTCTGTTTGCTTGTCAAGCTACCATAGTGCAGTCTGACTGATCCTGTCAATTTCTCCCTCACACATGCACATATTTAAATTCCTAATAGAGGAGTTACAAAGGGGATTTTAATAGCCATAACATGGTAATGTGCATTCTTACGGGATGTATATTAATATTCCCACTCATATAACTATAATGATCAGAGTTTTCACAATTATTAATAGAAAGCATACCATTCTTTGGTAGAAGTCCTAATACCTAGATGAGAGTTGAGAAGATAAAGAATAGAATATCAGGTTCTTTATTTCCTAACATAGGACTTTAGTGAAAAAGGCATTTTAAATGATTATCAAGAAATTGAGATCCATTTGAGTTGTTTCTCAGTCTTTGGAGAGGCCAAAACATTAAAATTTTAACTTCTAGTACTTGATGAAAAGAAATAAATTTTTGGTGACTTTGAAATATCACAGGGGGAAGATCTAGCCTTAATAAAATGTATTTTTGTAAATTGGTTTCATAATGAAGGAAATTTATAATGGTTCTAGGGAAAGCTATCAAATACTTATGGCAGTAAATAAGTCAATACATATAAGATGTAAAATAATGATTTTTTTTTTTTTTTTAAGTACAAGTCCATACAGGGAGGCAGTTTATAGCATTGGGATTAAGGACAGCCTTTGAAGCAATCTGAATCCCAGCTTTCCCACTTCTATATAAGTGATCTTGGTCAACTCAAAGAAACCTCTCTGTGTCTCAGTTTCTACATCTTTAATATGGAGACTATAATAGTACCTATCCCATAGGATTATGGTAAGAATTAAATGAGTTCATACATATAAAATCGTTAGAACAATCCATAGCCCATAAAAATGCTATATAAAAGTTAGTTGTAATTATCATTAAAATTACTGTTTAGCCACCATACCTTGAATCTATGTCTTAATAAAGGAATACAGTGAACTACATAAAATTTTCAAAATTTCAGGAAAGTTATGATATTGATATTTAGTAAAGTTATGGTATTTATGATATTGATAGGACTTTGTGAATGATCCAGGAGAACTACTTTGTGACTAGATATGATTAGAAAAGTAGAAATGTGCCAGACTGGAAAGAAATGCTGGAAAAAAATTTTCACTCTGCTCCCCGCCGCCCCCCACCCCAATCCAGCTACTCACACCAAACCAGCAATATAACAAATAATGCAAAGAATATAAAGGATACAAAGAATGATAGGTCAGGGATACATGATGTCTGTGAAGGTATGGTTCTCCAATGTCACCTGCTGTTCCTTGTGGAGGCATAATGCCCCCAATCAGTTGTTCTCATACATCTTTTGTTGAGTGCTGAGTATGCCAAGCCTGAGGAGCCAAGGAATGTACACTAGCTGCTTCTTAGAATATTTTAGGAAGCTGAGGGGTTGGGGGTGAAAAATCAGTACTAGGCATCTACCTATTACCATAAAAGAATGTCTTGCAGCCTCACATTTCCTCTTGTCACGTATTATTTCTTGCTAAGCTATGGATTACATATAACTTTTCATGTAACAGTCCTGGGGGAGGGAAAAGGAAATAATTTAAAATGGCTCTGAGTGCATGATACAGGAAAAATGATGGTATTAATGAGTGAAATAGTCCATTGAAAGAGTTAATTTGGAGGGAGAGTTTCCGAGATATGCCCTCCTCCAACCATTCCTTATAGAACACAGCAAATTTATAGCTAGAAGAAACCTCAGAGCCTAATAAATCCATCTATCTCATTTTATAAATGAGGAATATGAGCTCTGTCCCTCTTGAAAGATCAAATGACATACTCAAAGTCACATTAACAGAACTAGGATCAGAACTCAGATTTGTTGATTCTTCATTCAACGATATTTAGAGTTAAATGCGATTTAGTATAGTATAACATTTTGAAACCTGTTTAGTTAAATGTGGAACATGAATTTTTTGATTAATCAGAACATTTCATTACCATGCTCATTAGAAGTATTTATTTTAGGCTAGACAATAGGACTACAGGTAAACTAGAGCTGGGGGACGCATTAAGTCCACAGTTTGTAAGTCTGAAAAGGCATTTGACCTTCCTCACTGGGCTTTTCCACAGGGGAGAAGTCACATGGTCCTAATGTTTCCCCTTTACTAACTCATTTGCAGTGTAGATTTCTTCCCATTGGTTGGTCTTTCTGTCTTTTTTTCACTTTTTAAAAATGTATAGTTGATTATGAGAAAGCATGTCTTTGGTTGGTTTAAAGAAAAATGGCACTTTGGATTTTTATTATTGAAAAAACATGGAAAAAAAGATTAAATGAGGTTTCTAATCATTATATGTGTTTATTTTATTTTATTTATTTATTTATTTTTATTATATGTGTTTAAATAATGAAAAGGAGGCCTTAAGTTAGAAAGGCATCATTTTAAAATATGTTAAAAAAAATAAAAAAATAAAATAAAATAAAAATAAAAAAATAAAATATGTTAAAAGACAAGTGAAATTCCAAAATTACTTTTATGGGCTTTCTTTTGATCACATGAGATTTAGACTTTTTTTTTTATCGCTTCATTTTAATGTTTTCTGGCCATGCTTATAATATGTACATATTTTATTATAGTCACTGTTCTTAGGAATTTATAACTCAACTGTTAAAATTTGCCTGTGGCTGAAACTTGATCTACAGATGTTTGGCTTAGATATAACTCTTCAAACATGACTCATTTTTAAAAGGCAATAATTAATATTAGATTGGCTGTTAATACTTGTTTGAAATATTAAGCACTGTTTTTTTTAATCTTATACCAAAAATGATCAGAAACATTACAGGAGAATGAATATTTTTTAAAAAGTCCTGTGGAATGACAATTTCAAAAACAAAGTTACTATCCTTTAAAAATTTTCAACTCTCAATTTTGGCTGATCATGGAATAGGATAAGAGACTTCATTCATTATGTCAAATGATGATTACCTCCCTGGTAACAACAGTTTACTAGTTGGAAGTACAGAAACATAAACAGAATGTGAAGCTCTGTCGTGACCCACAGCTTCACTGCCACTTCCTTTTTTCCCCTAAATTTTTTAAAGATTGTTCTAGGTTTCTGAAATGCCACTGAGGTGTTTGGCAAGTTACATTAGTACCTTAATAATTCACTTTTTTGTTCTTAAGGTCATAGCTATTTTTACTTAGAGAATTACAGTGCTCTTCGCTTATCGTCTTATTTTTTTACTGTCTCCTTTAGTGTCTCCTCCTTTAGAGGAGAGACTGTCCAATCACCTTCTTCGTCTCCTCCCCCTCTCCCACAGTGTCCAGGTACAGGGTCAGCTGTAGGCCCATGGAGTGCATGGAAGGAAGTTAGAGGATTAGTGCCTGTACTCATACCCATTTGGTGTGTGCTGCTTTGTCACCACAGTCCTGCAGGATCACTGCCATCCTATTGAGAAAAGTTTATATTCAGACTTGAGCATCACTTACCACAATCTACTCTCTCCTTTTAATTTATTTCTCATGTTGGTCCTATGAATCTCTGAAGAGAGATTAATTTATAATTTCCTCATTTTATTAATTCTATTGTGCCCATGAAGTTTTCTTTTATCCTATCACACAGCATCTTAAACTTGCTGCCTGTTTACCCCTTCGCTTACATCTGACTTTTGCTTCTATTGTCCTTCATCACCTTGGAACCATGTCTTACAGAAGCATCACAGATCTATGCTGGTCACATGAAAGCTCTGAATGATCACCATTTTCGTACCCTGTTGTTATCAAATGGCATTGCCTTAATGTATTCTTTGTATTTATTGATTAACTTCTCTACTGAGGTTAGATAGAGAAAATCATGCAACTATACGTATTGAGTACCCTTCAAATCATGTACCGAACCCCATCTGAATGCTCAACGTGTTTCAGTCCATTATTTTATTCCAGAACTCATTTCAGTGAAAGATATGACGCACATCTTATACCAAAATAACACAGAACAACAGATTTTCTTTTAACAGCATTTGCAAGCACAAATACCACAAAATAATACAAAAACTTTGGTGAAGTGTTCACAGTCAAGAGATCTCTAAGAATTAACATAAGTTTTGAGTTAGATTTTGAGAGGAGTGATAAACATGAATTGACAAGAGAAGTGTTAGGATTGGAAAATGTTTCAAATGAAGACAGATAGTGTAAAATAAAAGATTAAAAACCCCTTGAGAAAAAAAAAAAAAAACCCTTGAGAGCAGGCATAATTTTTTTAAAGTATTTTTCCTAAATACATAGTTAAAACAAAACAAAGCACCACAGGCCCAAAAAGGTGTCACTCAGACCAAGTTTCCAAACTGGGTTTAACACCCAATCTAATTGCAATTTCAAATTCCACCAGAAATGTGGCCTTAACTGGTCAGGAAATTTTTCTTTTCCTCAATGCCAAGAAGCCCTATCACCTGGGTCCTCTCCATCCCCTAACGAAAGATGAGGTAATTTTCATAAGACCCCTAGCTATTTCTCCTAGGAAACAACCTCCTCTGGAATATTCCTTTTCTCTTACTAATAACTCTTGTGCCCCCACGCTGTTCAGTAATATCCTTCCATTTTGTAGAGCTCCTGACAGTGCTTCTCTATTTGCTAGATGAAGTGCTGCTGATTCATAAATAGTTTGGCAAAGCCAGTTAGATCTTCAAATTCATTTGGTTGAATTTTGCTTTTTTAACATGTATAAAATAAGTACTAACTGCCAAAATATAGGAAAACACTAAGTATTAGGAAGAAAATATTAACTGTAGTCTAAATATCTAGGGATACCCATTTTAACATTTTGGTTAATATTTCCACAAAACTATGTTTTGTATGCAGTGATTCATTTCTCAAGAGACCAGATACCCTTAAATTTTAGAACCAAATAGATCCAGTTCAAATTCTACTCCTAACACTAGATGACTGCTCTGTAACATGTGGATGTTAGTTAATCTCTCTGGGCCCACATTCCTTTCCCTATAAATGAGGATAATAACTATTTCATAGAGTTATGAGGATTAAGGAAGATTATATTAAAGTAGTTTGTACATAGTAGATACATAACAAATCATATTGTTGTTTAAGCTGAGTTCTGTACCTATTATGTTTTGAATATGTAGTATCTGAACCATTGAGGCTTTATAGTATTGACAAATTAAGAGAAGTCTGAACAAGAGTATTGATATATAACTGCTTTTATTAGAGAAGCTAACTACAAAGTATTTACCAAGTAATTTGAGAGTAATTAGAGAGGCTAACTACAGAGTATTTACCAATAAATCCTTATGTAATTCAGAGGTTAGGATTTCTAAGAGTGCCTGGGTGGCTCAGTTGGTTAAGCATCTACCTTCAGCTCAGGTCATGATCCCAGGGCTTGGGATAGAGCCCTGCAACAGTTTCCCTGCTCAGTGGAGAGCCTGCTTCTCCCTCTGCTCCCCACTCCTGCTCTCTCACACTATCTCTGTCGCTGTCTCTGTCTCTCTCTCAAATAAATAAATAAATAAGTCTTTTTTAAAAAAAGTTTGAGCTTTCTATAAAATCCTCAACTAATCAGTTTTTTCATTACAAAAATGAAATTTTATCTTCTTGCAACAATTTCTGAGTGGCTTATGATCTGAAGAGTTGAACTACGCAAAATTATTTAAAAACATGGAAATACAGAAGCTGAATTCATTATTAGTATTATTGGCCTTTGGGTTTAGAAATGACTGTTCTGATAATAGCTGTAACTAGTTGAGCTCCTAGGGAGATAAGAGGATCTCAGACTCACTGGTTATATGGAAATCTTAAAGTTTTGGTGCCCTAAGGATGTATAACTTTCAAATTAGTATTTATTATGATATAAGTCACTATTTGTTCACAAATGAGAAATTATACCTTTTACTGCAAAATATTTTGAAGGACGATCTACGAGTATGAAGATTGTGATATTTTAAAATGATGTTTGTGATTATTCTGTATTGGGAACTAATTACTTTATAAATGACAAACCTTGTGATGCCATAGACTTTTATGTTAAAGTGTTTAGTTGGGTGTTCCTTTTTAAAATAAAATCTCTGAGAGAAAAATAAAAGCTTTCTCCCAAGACTACTTCATTGAAGTTCCAGACAATGCCTACAAGAAATGTTCAGCTCTTTCATTATAGCACAATAAGCTGAATTTCTTATAATTAAATAATTGAAGATGAGGAAATCCATTAGTGTTCAGCCTCTACAGAACTTTTTTTTTTTTTTAAGATTTTATTTATTTATTCATGGGAGACACAAAGAGAGTGGCAGAGACACAGGCAGAGGGAGAAGCAGGCTCCATGCAGGGAGCTTGATGTGGGACTCAATCCCCAGACCCAGGATATGCCCTGAGCCAAAGGCAGATGGTCAACCGCTCAGCCACCTAGGCGTTCCTACTCTACAAAACTTTTTAGACAGTTTTTTAAATACTTTGTATTTATCCAGACTAAAACCACATTCCCCACAAGCCTTTTTCTTATTAATATTTATTCCATGTATATTTTTTATAATATATTTAAAGTTCTCATTCATTTATACTGTTAGTCATTATATATTTTATAAGCACTATTTTATGTCCAAAAATAACATACCTTTAATTAAAACAGTTCACATTCTGCCCATCTCCATCATTTTTAGTCTATCCTGTTGCCCTGCTTTACTTTTTTTGCTCATGGCACTTCTCACCATGTGATCTTTTATAAAGTATACCTGCTCATGTGTTCTTAAAACAGATAAGAACTCCATGAAGGCAGGGACTTTGGCTTGTTGCAACTACATCCCCAGCTTCTGCAGCAGTGCCACTTATGTATCAGACATTCAAGAATATATACGGACTGACTGAATGAATGATGTGATAGTGGGAAAATGTGTATCTTTCTAGGAAGAGTAGCATATCTAATATTTAGTCTGTTATGGGTACTTAGGTTGACGGGTGATAGAGGAACTCAAGGAAAATTTTGCCTTTTTCACATATAAATAGGGCTAGGGGATGACATTTAAAATTAAGAGGTTAGGATTTCCAGGTGAGTATGTTGACAGGAATGAAAGGAAGGTGTTGAATTGTTGCTGCCACCACCCTTGTTCACAGTGGTCTAGGAGGCTTTGTGATTTCCTTTTCAGCTCTTGGTTACAGTGAGAAGCAGCAGGATGTTTAAGTACTCTCTGAGGGGTGCTGTTTTGTTCAGGTTTCAAACCATAGAGAAGTGTGAAAATTAGGCCACACCTCATGAAAATTAAATCACAAAACACTCTGTCTAGTTTAATAATACCCTAGTTTTCCTACTGCTGTATTTCTTTTTACCTATAAGTGAGAATTACTATTTTTGGTTTAGTATCACAACTTGAGGGGTTTTTTTTTTCTTTATTTTTGAGGAACTGACATGTTTTTTATTCTTATTCCTCAGAATGGATTGTGGAGATGAATATTCCCATAATTCTTTTGACCTACATTGTCTGTTAAATTCATTTCCTGGAGAATTGGAATTTAAGCAGATCTTCAGTGACATTGATGAACAGATAGAACAAAATGCTGCAAGGTAAATATTGGTAATTATTTAAAACAAGTTGGTTTCATATTTCATTTACACATACTTTACCTGGTCTAGTTTTAGTATTTCCTACTCCTAGATCATTTTAGGCTTAGTATCATTTTTTTTTTTTTACTTTTTTTTTTTTTTAGGTTTAGTATCATTAATTCTCCTGAAAAAAATTGATCAGATCCTCCCTCTTAGAATTTAACATGTTTTTCTTTATCTGATTAGTACTTTAAATGACACTTGAAAATAGAGGCTCTGTCTTCAAATAGATAAAATAAAGCTTATTGAATTACTATTAATTTCTTAGAGTTGCCAACATTGATGGCTTGGATTTTCATATGTTTAGCATTACATATCCTCTTGACAGATAAGCATAGAAATTAAAAATTTGAAATTAAGGTATTAAAATAAAGTGGTATAGTATAAGGCCACGGATTGCTTGAGTTGCCGAAAAGAGATCATGAAAAATATATTTTTTTATGTAATGTTTGTCATTATAAGTCTCCTTACTTGTAAGGCTAGAGACTCCATAGAGAGTTGCTATGCAAAGTTGGTCTTCATTACCTACTCCAAAAGCTATGCTACCAAACATGAAGAGTGGCAAGAACAGCTAAGTAGCTTGCCATTTATTAATACATGTTTTTTGATAGAAAGGACTTTGTCTTTATATGTGTTTGCCAGTCCTAGGGTCCATCATTTCACTTATTTTTATCCATTTAATCAAAGGTTCCAATATTTTACCTCAGGTCGATTTTAAATATGCAAACTACAGTAAAGACTTCTAATGTAGTATATGTAGTATTTCCTTTTTAAAATTTAGGGTATAGTTATATTGAATTGTTAAAGAAACCAAACCAAGCAAGTGAAGTGTTCCTATGGGTTTTTTTTTCCCCCTCACGTTTTATATAAGAATGCAGTCATTTTTTTTAATAAATAAATAACTTAAATTCAAATGAAAGCATGATGTTGGGGAATTAAAATTAAAACAAAATTTCTCACCCCATTCTCTCCACGAAGGCAGAAGAGAACAAAACCAATTCTATTATTCAACAGACATTAAACCAGAATGCAATGCATATCACAGGCATTCTGCTAAGAGATTGTAAAGATGGAGCTAGGAATCTCATCCTTTTATATAACGGAGTAGAAACAACCTGCTACAAGCTTTTTTCAAGATAAGTGATAGCTAGTCCTCAAGTAGAGGATTTAGTAGCACATTTTTCACATATAGTTCATCATAACTTTACCTGTATTAAAGGATACCTGTGTTATCTTGAGGAGAAACACATTTCTCATATCTTTATGACAAGATGTGATTTTGGAGATTGGAACAAAGCATGCACTGAAGTTAGCCTCCTACTCTTGGGCAGAACTTCAAGCCAGGGAACCATCTCCCTTGGTTGTTTGCATTTCGAAAAGATGGCTTTCAGGTTCTTGAGAAAGATAGTCCTGGGTGAAAATGCTGACAAAAGGTCTATCTTGTCTTTTAAGGGATACATTTCATAGAAATGAAAAAATTCTTAAAATTATTAATTTCTACGATACGTTAAGAAAAAGGAAGAGAGGGAAATCTGTTCCCTTCTTTTTTTTTTTTTTTTGTCCCCTTATTTTCAACAGGGAGAATTAAGGCTCTTATTTTTAATTTTCATTATATATATATATATATATATATATATATATATATATATAGTATGCACATACACACACATGCACCTACATATACGTTATGTATGTTTATGTATTTTTAAAGATAATATATATATGATTTAACCGTACTGAAGACTATGAGTTATAATTTATATATAATATAAAATAACCATATTAAACTTTAGTATAACTGCATATTTACATAATTTATATATTATATATTAATATATTTTATGGCACAATCTTTAACCCAAAGAAACTTATAAATGAAAATAATATCAGCTTAAATATATTTATAAGTCATTTATCTAAATTCCAGAGATGGTTATATTAAAACAAATTTTAAATAATTTTTGAGAGGTAACCTGTCTTCATAATCACATTTAGGCTTTTTCAAAACAAAACAAATCATTGAACCCTGATGCTTTTGTTATAGACTACTTCGTTTTTATTTGCTAAACCATCTGTAGTTAATATCCTACCCTACCTGGTCAATAAGAAATCATGCTTAGAAGTAAAACAATGATTAAAATATTGTACTTTGCATTCATAAGTTGTTATTTAGGTCAAAACTCAGATGTTATTAAAAAGAAAATATGACATGGAATATAAGAATATAATTTTTAAATTAAAAATATTTTATTGCCCATATATTAAAACAAAGCTAGAACAGAACCACCTCAAGTGACCATTGATCTTCACGAGGGATAAAATAAGGGAGTAGCAGTATGTGCTGTACGCTACATTTAGAATAAAGTCTATTTTTCATCAAATTCAATTATGTTTTTATTATACTCTAGAGAATAAACATAATAGTAGAGGGTGTATATATTTTTAAGAATAAAATACTGAATAATAACCATGGTTCAGAAGAATGTAAATCATTTATGTACTCATTTATTGCCTTCTAACAGAATAGCTTTTAGAAAATTGTATGTCATGACGAATCAGTTATGCCACACTTACACTGCAGTAGCTGAATTACCCTTGGCATTTTTGTATTCTAACAGTTCTATTTATCTCTCAATGGTGTACATTGAATAAGTAATGAACATCTGTATGATATGGGTTTACCAGATACTTTTTAAAGGAAAAAACATTACTGATTCATTTTTAAATATGGTATTTTTCCTTACCCTTGAATTTTTAAAGTTGTGTTTCTAGCAGTGACCCTGGATTCTAAGTGTATATTCCTTCCCTCTTCTTAATATCATCAAGTTTTATGAGCCACAGGGTCTTTTGCTTCCCCAAAGCAGCAGTGATTCACCAGAATGGAGTAGAGTGCCCAGAGGTCAGTGAACCTTCTCCTGCCCTTCAAGAGAGGCTGTCCTTCTCTCAGACCATTTTCCCTTTTACATCGTCATTTCCATTCAAGTCAGAGCTAGGTGACTCTTAGGTCTGACCGTGGAACTCAGTGATGGCAAATCATTTACTTTTAATACATACCAGAATTGGTAACCAGAAGGTAAATAACCTGCCAAAGAGGAATACTGTGTATGTTGTAGCCACAAACTCAACTTAGTTCAGTAACTGAAAACTGCATAGGGCATTGAAATATTTTTTGAGCTAAATGGAACTTAATAGTTGAACTAGATACTGAGGTGTACAAGTTTTATTGGGATCAAAATATGACATAGAATGATTTTCTTAATGTTCAGTTGGATGGATACAACTGTATAATTAAAAGTTTATTTTACCTTTCTGTTCTCTAAATACAGACAGTCTTTGGGTGTCTCTCAGGACCTAAGTTTTGCTGGTACTGGTACAGGATTACTACTTTTTTTTTAACCTAAAGAAAGAACAAGAAGTGTTACCATGGATTACATGTGTCTCAATCCAGGAGATGGGAGCAAGGGTGGGAGGCATTAATTTTAAATTGTCATAGAATGTTGGATACATGGTTTCTATAAATTCAACCATGCTTATCTACAGAGGATATTCCATAGATTACATTTACTTTTCACATAATGCTTATTTTTTGTGTGTGTTTATATATGAAATTTGGGGGAGGAATATTCCACATGATGGCCTAAAGCTATTGAAAGAAGTAACCAAAAGAAATCTTCAAATAAGCTATCAATTTAGGGCTTGTCATGGTAGAACCACATATCTGCCAGTGGGCACACACCTTCACATTAATGTATTATACGGCCATAACAAATTATATAAAATGAAAATTAGTGATTTCAGAGACTGTACTGAGTGTTATTATTTCTGGCAATGTGTTGGCACTTATTTAGTAATAACAAGAGGATGCAAGTTAATAACTTCTTTTTTAACTTCAGTGTTTGTACTTTTGTGTTTCTTTATGCTTGTGTATTTCCTCTCACCAAATTCCTACCTGTTCTAAATTACTGAATAAGACAAGGCTACCTGGAAAGAAACCTGAAAGGTTTCCTCATCTGTCCTTGAACCCAGATTAAGACTTAAGTATGTGCTTTCCAGTTTCCCCTCTCCAAACCCTCCTGGTATTGAGTATTTCCTTCCATACCCCACTCCTTTTGTCTTCCTCAGAATTGATAATGCTTCTGGGCAGATAGCTTCCTGGGCCTCAATAGCTCAGCAGCCTAAACTTTGCCTGACCCCATTTACATTTTCCACTTTTTAAACTTATGCAATCCTCCCAGTGAAACTTTCAACCTGAAGTCCACGGATGCATGCAGGTGGGAATGGAGGTGTAAGGGAGAAGGTGACAAGCCACTCCATTTCATGGTGGCCTATGGAGTCACTTTCTTGTCACCATTTTCTGTTGCTATCAGCTCCACTGTTTGAATGTCTGTGGTGTTCCTATGTTGTCTGTCCTCAATGTTGCCCTTAGATATCCGCTTTAGGAGCCTGAGGAGTAGTAGTGTAAATTGTGGGACCAGTATCTCCATTAGATGATTATTAAATGATTCTTTCAAGCAATATTTGCATTGTAAGTGTCTGACATTTTTTCAAAGTACAATTTTTATTTTTATATGTGTTAGCTTCACCTGTTCTTGCTCAAATTATCTATAAGGCAAAAACAAATTTTTATTTGAGGATATTTTTAAAGAATATAAATTATATTTATAATTATCTGTTCATGGGAAATAAAGGGAAGCAAGTCTCTGCCTATTTATAAGTTGTTATGATAATAAAAATGTAAATAATAGTATACTAGAATTCCACACCCAATAAGATTGATCCAACAATAGTTAGGCCACTATTTCCCAAGGAGGATAGTAGTTACTTGGCCCCTGGAAAGTAAGCCCTCACTTCTGAGGTAAAAAACCAAGGATACTTGGTGAAGACCTGGCCCAACTCTGAGGGCAAGAAGGGAAGGAGATACTAAAGGAGAACTGACTGATAGCAATGAGATGTGCATTCAGTGGCTGGCTCATCTTTCCTGTCAGATAGTTGATACCTTTGCTAATCACAGTCCTAGTACCAGAATGTCATGACTAAGAATATCTTTCTATGAGATGGTGTGGGAGCTGAGGGGCAGGTAGAGGGGATTCTAAAGTGGGGATTATTACTTCCTTCATGTCTACTTTAAAGCCTTCAATTGTCCAACACTGCCTAAACAGTCCTGGCACAAAGTAGGTTAGAAGATAGTCAATAAATGTACATTAGGCATGGTTGTTAGGCTTCTGTTGTGTTTGCCTTATCTTTAGCTAGTGAGAAGTTAGATGAGTAGAATGTGATAGATGAGGCTGTAATTAAATGCCAAATTTCTTTTCCATTGAGTATTTTTACATTATAAAAGTAATGCAGGGATCCCTGGGTGGCGCAGCGGTTTGGCGCCTGCCTTTGGCCCAGGGCGCGATCCTGGAGACCCGGGATCGAATCCCACGTCAGGCTCCCGGTGCATGGAGCCTGCTTCTCCCTCTGCCTGTGTCTCTGCCTCTCTCTCTCTCTCTCTGTGACTATCATAAATAAATAAAAATTAAAAAAAAAATTCTTTATAAAAGTAATGCATACTAATGGAAAATTTCTGACAGTAGAGAAATGCATATATGAGGAAAAGTTCAGTACAGAAGAGCAGAGATGAGGAACAAGTTCTCCTCTGACCCTTCTAGTTTTATTTTCAGAAGTAACCTATATTCATAAAGTATTGCGTAACTATCCAGAAATAGTCTCTCGATATGTATGCATGCACCCAAAAATATATTACCTTTTTTATACAAATGAGAACATGTGCTGCATGTTGCAGCTAAATGATGTGCTGCAATTAGATTTTTTTACTTAATATATCTTTAAAATCTCTCTAAAATTAAATCTCATCTTTTAGATTTCACTTGTTTGGGGTGCAACAATTATTACATTATTTGCAGCCTTCCTGGCATTATTTGACACATACAGGCATATGTGTATCTTTCCTTCCTTATGAGAATTTTTTTTTCCTTATGAGAATTTATCTATGAGATACTTTCTTAGAAGCTATAAACTTAGCTGTTGCAAAATTGTTCTCTAGCAATGCTAAACCTGTCTTCTGTCCCGTAGGCAGGATATGAGAAGGCATTCTATCTGGCCTGCCTCTTCACAATATGACCATTGATGTTATTAAAACCCTCAATTTGTAACGTTTAGTTAAACCTATTGTCTGGCTTGGAAGTTGGGGGAGTATTTCACAACTGAAATTTTTCTAAAGCACTGTAGACTTGTAGGTTGGCATACCCTCTACACTGGATCTGAACTTTCTTGAAGCAGTCTGCACCACTCAAGATCCTGTCAAAACTGTTGTTCTCAGGATTGGTAATATAAAGCAACAAATAAGAGGGTCCTAACTCAAAAGTTTCTTTCTTACTATCATCCTTGTAGAAAAACTGAACAAAAAGTAGATTAACAATAGATAGGAGTCTTGGGGGGCTATTAATATATTTCATATGAAAGATAAGAAGAACCTGAACCCAGTCTTCCACAATAGGAATGGAAAGATTTAAAGAGATAGTGTTAACAGGTTTGGGTGTTGAGGATGTTTTTCCTTGAAAGTATACTTAAGGACTAAAAACTCTTGAAATAAAAGGCAATTTGGCATAAATGTTTAATTTCTTGCTATACTTTTTAGCCATCAAAGTAGTTTGTTTTATGAATCTTTTTCCCAATCTTTTAAAAAACACTATCCAAAAATATGTTTGTCTCAGGAAAATAAGTTTTTCTTTCTTGGCTGACTTATACTTTAATTACACACTAATTTTTATACAGTAGCCCTCTCATCTCTGTTTATTACCTGTTAATTCCAAGGAATTTTAGTAATCTGGTTAGATAATCTGGACTTAGGTAAAAACTGGTAAACTATATATCTCACAACTATTTCTTTGTGCTTTTAAACATGTGATAGTAGGGCAGCCCTGGTGGCTCAACGGTTTAGCACTGCCTTCAGCCCAGGGCCTGATCCTGGAGACTTGGGATCGAGTCCCACGCCAGGCTTTCTGCATGGAGCCTGCTTCTCCCTCTGCCTGTGTCTCTGCCTCTCTCTCTGTCTTTCTGTGTCTCTCATGAATAAATAAATAAAATCTTTAAAAAAAAATGTGATAGTAGATTGCAAAAGCCTTTTCCTTACACTGAATTTATGTTGTGGGTAAACAGTATAAACAGGAGGATCAAAAAATAGAAAATTAAATTTTTTCTTAATATTTCAATTTCCCATACTATAAAAATAGTCTCTACCTTGACACCTCTATCCTGATTTTAAAAATAAAAATAGAAATTCTGACTTTTCATGAGAACATACATAAGTGTTTTCTACAGTCTTCACATCAAAAAGTTCTTGTGATTTCCCGTGGTGAACATACTTTTTTTCCTTTGAACTATTTTGCGGTTGAATAATAAAGATTGTATATTTTAAATCTTGAAGGACTTTACTTTTTACAATAAAGTTTTTAGATTTTTATGTCTTCTCTTGTCTTTAGATTTTATTTTCTTCTCTTTTTTCTTAGTTCCTCTCTCTATGCTCAGCTACACCAGCCTGATTCTAATAGGCCTACATACATGCTTAAATATACTTATGACTGTAAAGATAAACTATTCTTTATTATCCAAATAAATACTATTTTAAAGTGATGTGGCAGTAAGATTAGGTAATCACTAAATTCTCACAGATCAGGTGTCAGGGAATTTTAAGGACGTGATCCCATTAATTTTCTTAGCATCAATATCCTTGCCTATAATCTCCTATTCTACAAGTTTTCTGTACCTTCCATAGGCACATTTAGCAGATCCCTCCTATGTACTCCCTTAGCACTGTATACATCTCTTACCAAGTCTTAATGTAACATAGTTGTTTATTTACAAGTCTATCTCTCATTAGAATTCCTTTAGGGATAGGACCATGTCTTCTTCACATTTGGATCCTTAGTATATATCACAGTACCTGCCACATATTCAGCATTCAGTTAATGCTTATCGAACATGTCTTCATTCAGTAAGTCGTTTTTACACTGAAGTACCCAGGAGTGAATGTTGAATGAGAAAATTGCCACAGATATCCTTTAAAAAAGCATACTGCATATTGCATTTTAAAAATGGTTTTTATAAATTGATTTACACACAGCCTGTCAGTAATGCATCGACTTGCACACATCATTAACTTGGATAATTCAGAGTCATTATAATTAAGCACATTGGGTTCAAATTTATTAAGAAATGTTGAGACATATGAAAAGGTATAAAGAGTATTATGATAAACATTCATGCACCCACCATTTAGTTGAAGGAATAAAAGAATACCAGTACTGCTAAGGCTAACTATGTGCCTATTTCCAATCTCAACTCTTTCATCTCCACCCTTGGTCTGATGATATCATTCCAGTGCATTTCCTTACACTTTTATTACCTATGTATGTACTCCTGAACAAATATATACTGTTGTCCTTTTTTTTTTCTTTTAAGATTTTGTGTATTTATTCATGAGAGGCACAGAAAGAGAGAGAGGCAGAGACATAGGCAGAGGGAGAAGCAGGCTCCATGCAGGGAACCTGATGTGGGATTCTGTCCAGGCATTCCAGGATCACGCCCTGAGCCAAAGGCAGATGCTCAACCGCTGAGCCACTCAGGCATCCCAATATGTACCGTTGTATTGCATATTTTCAAAGTATTACAGAGATAGTATCATACTGTGTGTATCATTTGTACCTTTTCCCCTCAACAGTTAGATTCTTCCATGTTGATAACTCAATTTCTCCTTCATTTTCATGGCTCTGTTCCACTAAATGAATTAACTATTTAATAATTTTCATGTTGATGGACATGTTAGATATATTCAGTGGATAAAGCTAACAAGATGCTTTGAAAAGTTTTTGCAAAGCCAACTAATGGTGTGGATTAGGGAATTCAGACTATTGAAGGAAGAGATTCTACATCTATTTTTAGGCTGTTTACATTTTTGGTCTAATGTTTGGGATCTAACAATAAATGTATTACTTGGATTTCTATTTGTTGAATTATCTTGGTTATTTTCCATGACTGACCTTGCTAAAGAAAATTTGAAGCATCATACAGTTAATCAGAAGACACTTAAACCAGAATAAGGACAAGTACCATGTTATTTCAGAAAACCTTGCCTAGGATCTTGTAACATCTACATCTAAAGTTACATAGACCTTCTTCCACCCAAGATTACTATTGCCCATCAGCAATATTACCACTACACATACATGAAAATAATGTTACCTTTTGGAAGTTGAAAACTAATTTTGACCTCAATTAAGAAAGATAAATTGTCAGATTACATAGCAAACTGACTTTCATCTTAAATTTTGAAAATACTACCTTTGTGTAGTAATAGGGCAATAAATCTTTAAACTTCAAAATATTGATCTTTTAAAACAAGATGTATAGACAGTGTTGAATGGCAGAATGATATTCAGCCAACTAAAAGCAAAATCAGAAGTTCTGACGTTTAAAATTTTTTGACAAAAATCAGTGATTTTAAAAGCCAGCTCAACTTGTTTGTGTCAATGAGGGAGGTCGTCTGAAATGCAACTGCTCAGTCTCTTTATCAGTGTTTGGACAAATTACTAAAAATATCTAGCCTTCTGAAGGCTTTACCGTATTTATAAGTTGTAGTTATTGGCCTCCACCCAGATTCAGATGTTAGAGATTAGCCTAAAAGCTGAGTCCTGATTGAAACAGATTTAGGTAGATTCAGCACTGAGCCTTTCCAATTCACATTGCTGTAATCTATTAGGTTTCATTGAATGAGCCACATGAGGATGCTGTAATAAAAACCTTTGATAAGGGGTCCCTAGAGTCTAGGTGTATGCTTCAGCTATCGTGTTTCTCAGTCCATAGATGTACTCACAAAAGTTAAAAAAAATATATGCCGACCTCAAGTCAGGATTAGAACTGGTATTCCTGAATAAGACTGTCTCATCAGGAAATTGCGTGGCCTGTGGCCTAAGGAGGTATTATTTTTCTTATAAGTTCTTTGTTTTCATGAAAAGACTCTTTGATTCTCAGAATGTATTTGTTTCAAGGTAATTCAGTTTAAATTCACTCATGCTCAGAAATCTCCTGACAAGCTTTCCTTAAAGTTTGCAGTGTATGTTTTATAGGCAACTTACACCTGATAAATTTTAAAGAGTCATTCATTCATTTGACATCAGTTTTAATAATCAGAGCTTGGTTTCCAAAGCTTAAATAATTCTGTCATATGGAATATAATATTAATAGCATTAATATTTTCAAAAACAGTAGTAACCTTTTTAGCAACAGATCTTTCTTAATACTATTAAGGGACAAATACATAGCTGTCAATTTTGGGTGAAGGCATTCAGCTTCAAAAGAATTTTCCTGTTTATAAGCTTTCTTGCAGTTTAGATATGCTGCCATCAGGTGGTAGTAATATGTCATATCCATGTGGCTCCATAGATGACAGGTTGCTTAAGGTCACCAGTTTATCCCACAAAGATTTACAATCATGAATCCATAGAGTTTTATATGAAAATAAAAATAACACTATATCCATTTATTATCAGAACTAAGGATACTTTGGGTATAATTTTTGAAACAAATATGTATCAGAAGATTCAATTGGGCAGTTTTTTCCTGTCTACTTATTTATTTATTTATTTATTTATTTGTAAATGAAGATTATTATATGCCCTCTAAAAACCTGGAAAATTATAGAAAAGTAAAATTTGAAACATCATATTTCATTTACTTCCCAAAGATAATTTCTATTAACCTTTTGTTTCTTTCTTTGCAGTCTTTTTTTTTTTTTTTTTTTAATGCAGTGTTTAGTATGGTTTTGTTTTTTAAAGTGGAGTTCTATAGCAAGAAAAGATACTTGGCTATAATAACAGTGTGTATACAGCATCTATCTTTTACAATTTTTGAAATTACGATGTTTTTGTAACTGTGACATTTTATACTCCACTGATTGAAGTTTTCCATAATTTATATAGCCATTTACCTATTAGTAGGCTGTGTTTATGATCATCAGTCATCAAGAGTATTTTTTAAGAGTATTTTTTATCTGCCTTCCTTCTACTGCCTATCAAAAAGACCGTTATTTCGTTGTATCCATGCTCGATTTTTGTTTTAATACAAAATGATCTCAGAGTAGCTAGATACCTTATATTTTCTCCTTTGTATTTGAAAGGAAACTGCTGGGAAATCTGAGCATTCCATTTCCAATTATGAATGAAAGTATGTAGTCTGTTACTGTTGTCATATCATAAGAATGTTTTATAATATTGTAAATTGTGTGCACCTAGCACATATAAACTTCTCAGGGCATGTAATATTATGAGATGGAACCATTACCTATTTCCTACCAAAATAATTTTTTCTTTTCTTTTTTTAGTATAGAACATTGCATTAAAGAAATACAGTCTGAAGTTAACAAACAGTGTCCAGATGTGCAGCTGAGAACAACAACTGACTGTTTTGAACTGCTAGATAATTATAATCCAACCAAGTCACCATCCATTCCCCATGGAGATTTGATAAAATTCCTCAAAACACTGGTAAAAAAAAATAATAATAATAATTTTTTGTTTTATACTGAAGTGGCGTGGTGAACAGGAATACAGTTCATTCAGTTTCTATATGTAAATATATATTTTAGTGAGCATGTTAACCTGCCATATCTAGGGGTTGTTCTTTTGCTTTGTTTCTATATCCCCAGTGGAATCCAGTAAGCTATTGTTTTTACCTTTTACAAAGAGTTGTATCAATAAAATGTAGCTTTATAGAAATGGAGATTAAAATTTATAATTCCAGAATGTGTTGATTGGTGTGTAGCACACACACTGTCTACCAGAAAAGTTCATATTTATTATATTTTCTGTCCCTCACAACTACTCTTTTTCTCTGCGCTTATTGTTAGGCATAATAAGATCACCATTGATTGTATCTTTTAAGTATCCTTGTCTATCATTCCCTGCAGGCATACCCAGTTTTCTTTCAATCAAGGCAGTAATTTCTACAAGACTACTCTTAATTGATGGAGAATTATTACATAGGTCATTCTTTGATACTGCCCACCCTCTATGTGAGGAATGTATTTGTAGCCTTCAGTGAAAACACTTCCTTTATTACACCTGCAGGTACTAGGGGTAGCTAGCTTGCAACAACAGTTTCCCAGAAAAATGGCACAATTGTTAGAAAGCAGTAGGTCTGTAGCTATGGTTTTAATTTAATTTAGGGGGAAAAAAGGCACTATTTTTGTCTAAACATCAAACATTGACTAAGGCAGATGTGGAAAATATCTTGAGTTGTAGATGGCTGAGGATGACAGAATCAGATGGAAAGTTCTTGGCTATTGTTATTATTGCAGATGTCTCTTTAATGTTTGCAGAGTTAATAAAAGGAAGAGAAAGGAAGACTGTGTGCCCTGAAGCCTTATTCTTTTAAGAAAATCCTCTCACCCATTATCTCTTGAAGGTGCAGCCCTGAAGAATAAATATGGATATAGTTATTCCTTTAATTTCTATTAAGAGCCATGTGTATTGAATTTCATTAATATTGATGTAATAATGCTTTCTCACTTAATTAAAAGCAAAGGCTTTTAATTATCTTTTAATCTGTCACACATAAGTCATTCTCTATTCACTGCAGGGCAAAGGCCGTTTTAGTTTTGCTCAAATTCATTAGACTGATAGGGTTGTTCCAGACCTAGGTTTTCTTACATAATTGATCGTGTTATTTTGAGGAAAGAACCACATTATTAAAACAGATTCAGATTAAAACAACCTTATTATCAAGTTTTTACATGCTAAAAGTGTCAATCTTGACAGCCATTTTTTATAGCTCTTTTTTTAATAGAAAAATTTTTATTTATTAATTATCTAAGTACTTAAATAAGAAACAGAGGTCCTCATTGCAGTTATACCAAAATTATTCTTAAATTTAAGTAGTCATACAAAACATGTGTCTTAAACCTCGCATAAACTATTATTCTCTAAATGTTGCTTGATCAAATATTTATAGTTTTAGACTGATTAAAAGAAACTTAAGATAGAGACACTAATATGACTTGGTTGTTTCTTAGATTTTACCATAATGCTGTTGTTCTGAACTCTATCCAAGGACATTTCTTTTCTAGAAGTATCAACAGAGCTAAATAGAGGGTAAAGTGGGATGAGAGAGGGAAAGAGAAACTTCAGAAAGATCAGTGCACTTTGCGGCTCTCTGGAGTCTAGTAGAAAGAACGTGGATGAGAAGAATGAAGCCAGGGATTCATTCTGTTTTGTGCTTTATTGTACGTGACATTTGGAAGGTAACTTAAACATATTGCACGTTAGTGTCCTTATCTGTAAATTGGGTTTTTAAATATCTATGTCACAGAGTTTTTATTATGAATAAGCCAGAGGCTTGATAGGAAAGTGCTTTTTGTATAATAAAATACTATAGAGATATTGGATACTCATTATAGATAGAACATTAAATTGGACACAACAATGCTTAGAATTGCTTTAGAGTAAATTTCTGAAATTTGCCTAGGAGTTCATAATTCTGAAACACAGATAATACCTCTGCTATCTTTGTCAATAAGAAATTTCAAAGCCATCATGATTTTATGCCACTTGAATTTTGCTTCCAGTTTTCTTACAATCAGCTTGTTGCTACTCAGAGAATATGAACTAATTTCAGTATTAGCTGAAAGAGATAATTAGGAAAGTCAGCATATATGGAGAATGTGTGCATGTAATACAAACTCCAAAAAGAAAGTAACTTTTTGTACCTTTACTATTTGTAATTATACCTACCATTGTTTTCTGTCAGCACGGAAAGAATAAAGGAATAATTTTATATCATCTTTTGGGGAATGATTCTTAGAGTATTTTTTTCCCATATTGAGTTAGTGATCTTTTTGGAGAGAGCTGAAATATTCTCAGATTAATTTCCAAAGTAAAATCTTTCTTAACATGACTCTCAAAAAGGAACTTAAATGAAAGTTCAACTCTTTTAATATATTAAATTTTAGTTCTTAGGATGGCAGCTATTAGTAACCTCCAGGCACATACTATATTTAAAGGTCTCTATTTTGTATGTTTATTTGGGATTTTATAAGAATAGATGTACTCATTCGGGCATGAAAATTTTCTGCCAGGAATTACTTAAGGGCATGATCTTGAATTTATTTTGTCTGAGGAATACATTTCAATCGATGTTTGGTACACGTTTTTATTTAGAAATTTTTAAGCTGCAGCTCAGGTTATATTGGAGATGGATAACAATGAGGCCTGAAAACTGTATTATGTTTGGAAAGCTAACTGAAAATATAGATCATCACCTGGGTTTACAAAATTTAACAGATCATAAAACTAACCTTCTAAAATAACTGAATCGATTATATTCCAAATGCAAAAAAAAAACAAACCAAAACAAAACTTGAAGAGCATTGGAGTATTGATTCTAAATTGAAATGAATTATTTTGAAGTTGTATGACTGTAGAAGTCATTTTTCCTTACTCTTACAGTGAATCTCATTTCTAATGTTATAATTTACTTTTATTAGCAAGATTTGTTGAAGAATGAACTAAATCAAGAAGAAATGATACTGGATTTACTTTGGGACCTCTCCAGCCACAGCAGCAGTTTGTTCCCATCAATGCTAAGTGGAGCATCTTTCCATTTCCTCTCTAGGACTTCTCTTCATTCGGTTGAAGATTATTCTTCTATGGATGTAAAGTCCATATGGGATAATATAAGACTGCATCTTCGACGCTTCTTAGTGAGCAAATTACAAAGCCATAATGAAATAAGCAATTCACAGCACAAGATTTGGTTGAAAAATCAGTGCATACAACAACTCTTGTTTCTTTATCCAGAATCAGAAGTTATAGTCAAATACCAAAGCATACAGAATAAACTGTTGGCTAAACTTCTGCAGAACTGTTTTCCTTCTTACAGCAGAGATTCAAATTTAGACATAATGGTTCGTGGATATGAAAGTACAATGCATAAGTTATACTCAATGATAAAAGAGGATTTTAACATACTACGTGAAATTTTAGCTCCATCCTCAACAGTGAAATTCATTAAAGAAACTTACCTGGATACTGTTACAGAAGAAACGGCAAAATTTCTTGAAAATTTTTGTGAGCTGCAGTTCCAAGAAAGTGCTGTCCGTGTGATTAAAACAAGCAAGAGCTCCAGCAGGCATAGAGGAGCAGTGCATGCTTTGGGTTAGTGAGTTTTTAAATTCATTTGGTTTAATATGAGCCTTTTGATATCTTTAATTCTCTAACTTTTTTTATTTGGTTAAACTTAATTGCAAATTTGAAACTAAATCAGAAAATAAACGTTATGAAATTTTGTAGTGCACATTTCTCTTATGCATTTCTTTTTCTGTAAGTACAGTAATAGAAGTGCCTTTTTCCTGTTATTTGAATTATTAAAGATATTGAAAAATGTAAGCCAAAAACGTTGCCAATAAGAGTTTTGGTTTTTTGATTGCATAAATTACTGAATGAAATTGTGTGTATATATAAATACATATATAAAATATACATACACACAATATTAACATATACGTAACAGAAAAATATAATTTTTAATTAGTTGTAACTTCCAAAGCTGAAACATTAGAAAATAATTGTTAAAAATGTGTTGAAATTTTCATGAACTAAAATTGGAGGTTGAGAATTGTATTCTTTTAGTCAGCCAGTTCTAATAAAGAGCTATTATGAACTAGAAAATTCTATATTAAAATTGGTCACAGAGGCATAGCATTTTAACTATAGCTGATTTTAGAGGAACTTTTCCTCTAGTATTATTTCTGTAAGAATATACACAAAGAAAAGGTGATTTGAAAATTCCTAATTTTATTTAAAAGATAAAGGAGAAAAGAAAGAAACTATTGTGATATAATAAACTTTTCCCTGTCACCATTTTAATTTCCTACTCGTGGAGAAAAAAATCACGATAAAAAATATTATTTTTGAAAATTATTAGTCATGCTTTTATGTAGAAACTGTGAGGTATATTTCTAAATAGACGCATAAACTATATTTTTTAAGTGTGAAAGTTGTCATTTGGTGAACTCCTGTCATTGAATTTATGATCACTTTATAAACACTTCCATAGCTCACCATAGTTTTATATACCTTCCTTAATAAAATGCCAGAATACCAAAATACTGTGATATATGAATTTTCAAATAGTATAATATTTTCTCTTATATTTTTTGTTTTCCTCTGGAAGCTGTATCACATCACGGAACAGACATGCATCAGCCAAGTTTAAGTAATGGTAAATAATTTAGAAACATTACAGTTTTACTCAAAGCAAATGGATTTTCATTTTAATTGTTACATAACTTTTAAATGAATTTTGTGAGTGTACTTATTTTTCTAAAAAATTTTATAGTCTCTAAAAGAATTCCTGCTTACTTGTAAAGTGTTTCAACATGAAAGTTTTATATATGCTAAATATAGTTTATAACAGAAGAAAAGATCCATATGGTTGAAAATATGTGTAAGTTGCTATGGAGTCTTTAGGGCTGATATTGAGGTGTTTTCTCATTTGTGAGAGAAAACTATGTGTGTAGGCTTTAACACCAGAATTTGAAACATTTTCTACAAGTCTAGGTGCACTGATCTTTCTCAAGCTCATTTATCTAAATGTTGGTATGAATCACTTGTTAAATGAATGCTTTCCATATGCCAGGCACTGTGCCATATACATTCTTTTCCTTATTGCCCTAATTTCATAAACAAAGAAAGAAGCTTTATGTCTCTAAGACCAATGAATTTTACCATCATGCTTTTGGACCTTTTGTCACTTGCAAAAGAAATTTCAAACAGCACTTTTCAGGTGAGCTACCAGAAAATCAATTCACTTTGGCTCCATTGAGCACCTACCGTAGGCAAGGCATGTAACAGCTACTGCATTGAAGGTTCGAAGCTAGACACAGTAAGGGAAAGAAAACTAAATGAGTAGCTGCTGCTAATGTTTTTAAGAACTGCTAAACTAACTTTTAATGGATCAACTGTATTTTCCACTAATATTTGACTCAGTGACCAAATTTTATTTATTAAGGAAATGCAATTTGAGATTAGCGAAATAATAAAATAGTATTAATAGAGTTTTAATTTATATTCCTATTAGAATAAAATCTACATTGACTTGAATGGTGTGTGTGTGTGTGTGTGTGTGTGTGTGTGTGTATTTTTTTAATGCTCATCAAGTTTTCAATATTTTGCCTGAAACTATAGAAAAGATTTTCATTAGGTAACAATAGCTCACATTTATTGCACTAAACGTTAATGTGCATTATCTCACTTAATCCTTCTAACCATCCAACAAGGTAGGTGCCATTATATGTTATCTCTATTATACAGTGAGGAAACTAAGGCATAGAGATAGTAATTTGGTCAAGGTTACGGAGTGAAGCCAGGATTCAAACTTAATTTTGTCTAACTGCAGATCCTCTACTCTATCGCTGTGCTCTATTGCCTGACGGAATAGGATATAAATAGCTCGTTCTATTAAAAACACTGCTCTGAATCCTCTATATTGTTAACTCTAGTGTAGTCATTGTTTTACTTTTCTTTTTTTAAGGTTTTATTATTTATTTGAGAGAGAAAGAGCACAAACAGGAGGAGGGGCAGAGGAAGAGAGAGGAAATAGATTCCCTGCTGAGCAGGGAGCTCAACGTGGGGCCTAATCCCAGGACCCTGAGATCTTGACCTAAGCCAAGGCAGCCACGTAACCATAACCGACTTAGCCATTCAAGCACCCCCATTGTTTTACTTTTTTTCAAAACTACCCCATCCTCTTCCCATCTGATGACCATATAACACCAACTTGAGAGTTCTGCTTATAATTCTTGTTTTGTAACCTGCTGATGTATCTTTGGCAGTGTATGTGTACTAGTCTTTTTTCTTCCAGGTTTATTGAGCTATAACTGATATATAACAATGTAAATTTAAAATACAACATGGGAGATCCCTGGGTGGCTCAGCGGTTTAGCCTGCCTTCAGCCCAGGGCCTGATCCTGGAGTCCCGGGATCGAGTCCCATGTTGGCCTCCCTGCATGGAGTCTGCTTCTCCCTCTGCCTATGTCTCTGCCTCTCTCTCTGTGTCTCTCATGAGTAAATAAATAAAATCTTTAAAAATAAATAGAAAAATAAAATATACAACGTGTTGATTGGATATACATATATTTTTATAAAATTACCACCACAGCATTAGCTAATAATATCTTCATCATGTCACATAATTATCATTACTTTCCTGTGATGAACATTTAAGATTTACTCTTAACAACTTTCAAGTATATAATACATTATTGTTAAGTATATTCACAATACCGTACACTGGATCCTTAGAAATGATTAATTTAACTAGAAATTAGTACCATTTGATCAATATCTTTTCATTTCCCCCTTTCCCTGTCCCTGGTAACCATAATACTTTGTTTCTTTGAATTTTTATTTTTTCTTTTTTTAGATTTCTCACGTAAGTGTCATTGTATAGTATTTGTCTTTTCTCTCTCTGACTTATTTCACTTAGCATTATGCCTTCAAGGTCCATCCATGTTGTTGCAAATTGCAGGATTTCCTTCTTTCTTGTGGCTGAATAATATTCCATCACATCCTCTTTATCTATTATCCATAGATGGACACTTGGGTTGTTTCCATATCTTGATTATTGTGATTATGCAGTAAACATGGGAGCATAGATATCTATTCAATATCCTGTTTTCATTTCCTTTGGATATATTCCCAGAAGTGAGATTGCTGATGGTAGTTATATTTTTATATTGCTTTTTAAGAACCTCCATACTATTTTTCACTTTGGTGGTACCAATTTACATTCCTATCAGCAGTGCACATGGGTCCCCTTTTCTTCCTTTTCTCATCAATAATTGTTATGTCTTTTTTTTTTTTTTATGATAACCAGGACCTTAGTTGGGAGGTGGTATCTCATTGCACTTTTGATCTGAATTTTCTGTTGATTAGCAATGTTTGCCATCTTTTCAATTAGGTATTGGCCATTTGTATATCTTCTTTGGAAAAATGGCTATTTAAGTCTGCTAGACATTTAAAAAAATTTTTTTTTTATTGGAGAGCATGCATGCATGGGTGGGAAGAGAGACAGGGGGACAGAGGGAGTGAGAATCACAAGTGGACTCTGCCCTGAGCTTGGGCTCAATTCCACAAGCCTGAGATCACAACCTGAGCCAAAACAAAGAGTCCGATGCCTAACCAATTATGCCACCCACTTGCCCCATGCTGGTCATTTTTAGATTTTGTTGTTGTTAGTGAGTTGTATGAGTTCTTTATATATTTTGGATACTAATTCACTATTAGATACATGGTTTGCAAATATTTTCTCTCTGCTGTAGATTGCCTTTCACTTTGTTGATTATTTCTTGTGCTCTGGAGAAGCTTTATAGTTGACTGTAGTCCCATGTAATTTTTGCTTTAGTTGCTTGTGCTTCTGTTATCACATCCAGAAAATCATTGCCAAGACCAATGTCAATGCTTTCTTCTAGGAGAAAGTTTACAGTTTCAGAGCTTAAATTTAAGTCTTTAATCCACACTGAATTAATTTTTATGAGTGTAGTAAGATAGGTCCAGTTTCATTCTCCTGCATGTGACTATCTAGTTTACCCAGCAGCATTTATTTAATCCTTTCCCCATTGAGTATTTTTGGTTCCCTTGTCAAATAGTAGTTGACCATATACATGAGGGTTTATTTCTGAGTTCTGTATTCTGTTCTTTGGTCTAATGTCTGTTTTTGTGCCAGTACCACACTGTTTTGATTTATAGGCTCATGGTATAGCTTGAAATCAGGAAGTATGATATGTCCAGCTTTGTTGTTCTTTCTCAGCATTGCTTTGGCTATTTGAAGTTTTTGTAGTTCCATACAAATTTTAGGATTATTTTTTCTATTTCTATGAATAATCACATTGAAATTTATTTTTTTAAATAATATCTACACCCATTATGGGGCTGAAACTCATAACCCCAAGATCAAGGTTTGCACACTCCATTGGTTGAGCAGCTAGATATCCCTGCATTGAAATTCTCACAGAGATTACATTGAATCTACAGATGGCTTTGGGTAGTTTGGATTTTTAAGTTTTAATTCTTTCAATCCATGAACATCCAGTATTTTTCCATTTATTTATATCTTCTTCAATTTCTTTCTTCAAAGTCTTATAGTTTTCAGTATACAGATCTTTAACTCTCTTGGTTTATATATTGCTCAATATTTTATTGTTTTTGGTGCTGCTGTGAATGGGTTTTTCTTTTTTCCTATATATATATATTTTTTAATTTTATTTATTCATGAGAGACAGAGAGAGAGAGAGAGGCAGACATAGGCAGAGGGAGAAGCAGGTTCCCTGTGGGGACCCCGATATGGGACTCGATCCCAGGACCCAGGATCATGACCTGAGCCGAAGGCAAACACTTAACCACTGAGCCACCAGGTGCCCCTTCCTATATTTCATTGTTAGTGTATAGAAATGTAGGTGCTTTCTATGTTGATTTTATATCCTGAAGCTACTGAGTTCATTGATGAAGTCTAACAATTTTTAGTGGAGTCTTTATAATTTTCTGTATAAGATTGTATCATCTTCAAAGACAATTTCATTCTCTCTCTTTTTTTTTTCCTGATTTGAATGCCTTTTATTTCTTTTCCTTTGCCTGATTGTCCTGACTAGGACTTCTAGTATTATATTGATAAGATTGGTGAGAATGGGCATCCTTGTCTTATTGCTGATCTTAGAAGAAAATCTTTCAACCTTTTACCTTTAAGTATGATGAGAGCTGTGGGCTTGTCACATAGGATCTTTTCTATGTTGAACCATGACCCCTCTATACCAAATTCACTGAGAGTTTTTATCATGAAAGGATGTCATATTTTGCCAAATTCTTTTTCTATAAAGATGATCATATGATTTTAATCTTTTATTAATATGGTGTATCACATTGATTGCATATGTTAAACCACCCTTGCATCCTACAGATAAATCCCACTTGATCATTCTCTAGGATCCTTTTAATGTGGTGTTAAATTCGGTTTGCTAATATTTTGTTTAGAATTTTTGCATTTATATTTACCAGGAATACTGGCCTGTACTTTTATTTTTATGTAGTGTCCTTATCTGGCTTTCCTATCTGTGTAATGCCTAGCTTGGTTAGTTGTGCTTGGGAGTACTCCTCCTCTTTAGTTTTTAATAAACTAATTAATCAACTGATGTCCCATCTTGATAAACTAAGACAGTTTGGACCTATTGAATCCTTAATTGCCTTTGATTTTTCTAGGTAGATTGATTTTTTTTTTAATCTATAAATAAACCTGTGTATATTTATATCTATATTTGTAATATAGAAAAATATAGAGAGATAACATTACTTGAGTATCAAAAATAATTACAACTTTTTATTATGTATAAGGTTTTACATATGTGAATCTTTGAACAACCCTTATTATTCATATTGTAAATGTGAGAAAACGGAGACTTGTAAAGGTGCATATTTTCCAAGGCGCACATAATTATTTTCTAATAATCCACAGAAAGGGAATTTCATTGTTTGCAGTTATTTGGTATATTATTTTGATATGCTGCTAAATTCCATGGTAAAAACTGCAAGGCACTGTGATAATTAGCATAAAAATAATTTACCAGGCACTTTCATATTTTCTTTTTGATTTTAACATTCCTGTGTTCTATGCTCAAAAGTTTTGCTTTTCTTTTTTAATTAATAGTGATTCATAACTGACTCATGATTTGCTTGTGCTTATTAACTCAGAAAGTGACTAGAGGCAATTTTTATGCTATTTTATTTGATTTTGCCAGCTGGTCTTTCTGGTGGTATGGTGGTCACCTGAGCACTCCATAGTGAGTTCCACCTGCAACCATGCAGCTGGGTATTTATTGATTGATTCAAGCTCTCCAGTGCATGTATTTAAACTGTGGTGACAATCTAACCACTTCCCAAGGAGAAAGTAACAGGCAGATACTAAATTTATTTTATGTAAATTAATCTGTTGATTTGAATTCCACATCTTGGCATTGTATGGTAACCTTTTTTTCTCTTTGATATTCATATGATTTTGTAATTTTAATTTCTTTGAACCTTGTGTTATTTTAGTATTATAATACATTTAGAAGTACATAGCTTGTTTGTAGTTTGTTTTGCAATTTGTAGAAAATGATGAAATAATATTAATATAAATAGTATAGAATCTTTGTGATTGGTGATCTGTCCTAGAAAAGAACCATATTATTTATGCAGATACTTTTACAAAGTTTCAAGAGTGATTTAGAAACCAGGATTTCCTCAATAATTCTGGTTTTGTTCTTCTGTGTTCTCATAGTTCCTCTCATAATTTTTGGAGAAATTATAAATTATTTTATAACAGTTTATGCTACAATACAGTGTTTTTTCATTTTATTTATAAGGCTTTAATTTTTTATTTGAAGTCAAAATAAACAACTTTCATAAAGCTAGAAATTTACCTTTAGTATTTTGATTATAACCTAACAGCTCATTATCTGGGAAGTCAGGTCCATATTTACACATGCACAGGTGTCATCCACATTTCAAAATAGTGCCCTCCTTATATTGAAACATTTTTTATATCTACATTTGGAGTGGTTAATTGATCAAATTTGTTTTGTTTTTTAAAATTGTATTTTTTTGGATTTAAGGAAAGTTATTGCCATTTTTCTCAATGTCTGAAAAAGAGAGGATTTGTTTATATGTAGTAAATTTCAGGTATATCAGTCCTCTATTAGGAAATGATGCAATTAGGAGATTTTATTCATAGGATAAACTTCCTGGTTCCTGTACGTCTTACTCCGAATTTTGGGGGGGATTATGGTTAGCTTGAAAAAGAAAGACTTCAGAGAATAATACATGCCTTTGAATGTTTGGATGGTTTCTAAAGATCTACAGTGGGTATGAAGTTGAAACTAAACCGGCATCTAAAGCCCCTTCGCATTCACAGTCCCTTTCTATTTTGTTTAAGGAAGATAGAGAGTGGGGAAAACAGAATCCTTCAAGGGCTGAAAAGATCCTTCAGAGTAAAGACCTTGAAACAAAAATAAGGGTAGAATTCTTGACTAGGGAGGCTCAGATAACAATTGGAAAGTAGGCCAGTCTTAAAGTCACCCCAGGTTCTCTCCTGCTCCTCTAGTAGCTCTATTTGAGTGATGAAGATCACTCAGGAAAGATTAAGCATCTTGAAGTTAACATGCAAAATATGTACAAAAAGCATTTGTATGAGTATTGTTACAGATTCCAAGCCTCTTTAAAGGACACCACATCTTTTCACCCTGTCATGTGCTCCAGGGACAGAAGTGAAGAGCTTTGTTAAATCTCTGATGACAATTATGCTTTATAATCCCACACTAGTAGAAGCTGAAATTTCAAATAATACTAAATAGTAATGGGGGAAAAGAATTCATAAAAGAAAGTAATGCCTTTATTCAGTTATTACAAATTCCTTTAATAATGTAGCTTCAGGTTCTGTAGCATTGTTAAATTCTAAAAAATGATAGTGTTGCTCAGTTTTTTTTCTCCTCTGCTTTATCATAATTGCCATTTTTTAATGAAATACTGGTGCATTCCTTATTAACAATGAACTTGGCTCTCAGAAGGTGAAAAGCGCAGTTACTGGGAGTCAAGGGTGCTGGTTCTGCATCTCCCACCACCTTGTTTTGTGACCTTAGGTAAGTCATTTAACCCCCTCAGATTGTTGTAATAGATAAAATTTGAGGGTTATATTAGATGATATCTAAGCTCTACACTTTCTCTGACTGTCGTGGAAATCATTCCAGATTTTATACCTACAATTTGGAATCTGCCACATTTATATTCTCTGCTGACAATACAGATGTGATAACTGGCTAAGGATATGGTTTTGTTCTCCACAGAATCAGATGCAGAAACCTCTTTTAGATCTTTATCTGCATGATTTTTCTTCCCCAAGTGAAACTTGAAAATAATAGAAAAACTGCCCACCTGTGGTTGCTTTTTTTTTGGTCTGGCTGGAATGATGAAGAAGGGAGTAGGTGAATAAGCAAAAACTCGAAGTAGAGTCTCTTCTTTCAGCTAACATCTGAAGCTATTTATTTATTATTTTTTGGGTTTCCCCTTTGATCCCACAACCAAGTGTTTTTTTTGTTGTATTTTTAGTTTCTATATTTATTTATTGCAGGAGCAATTATAATCAGATAATTGAAAATTAAGATCACAGGCAAGAACTAGAAATGCAATTATTATTCTGTACTGTCGATTAAAAAGAAATCAATATGCCTTTTCTCTGGCATGTTTTTAAAGCAGACAAGGCAGGGATTTAATAATGACTTGTGTTTTATCCTGGGAAGAACCACCTCATTTCTGCAAGGCTATAGACAGTAGGCATGGACAATACTTTTCCTATAAAAACCTCTCTGTTTCCATGCAAATTCCTGTATAAGTAAAACAAAAGCTTCAGAATTAAGCTGAGAAATCCTAGGAGAATGATCTTGTCCTAAAAGTCTGTGGGTAAAAATTTCACGAACCATATTAAAATGAAACAATTACCCATGTTAAACTTTTGAAGTAATGTTAGTATTTTTTTTTCACATGTAAAGAATGTCAGAAGTGATTATTTGGGTTTTGGCATCATTGATCCTAAAGCCTTTCCTGTAGGCAATTCTGTTATGTGGCATATTCAGTGCCTTCTTGAGGCTTCTAGAATATGCTAGAGCAGCCATGCCATCAGCAGAGAAAAGGGGGCTTGTCTTCTCTTTTTCTGAGCCAGGGCACCATTGCTCTCCATTGAATCGAATTTCTTTCTGTACTTTGATCTTTACCTAGTAGAATTATACAAGATGATCCATGAGGGTGAGGGTGAAAACTAGAACTATTCATTTTTATTTCGTCCTTTGTGTATGAGGCAGAACAGGACAAATGCTTCAAGCCATTTAAGATTGTGTTTTGTGTATTTAAGTCATTCCCAGCTGTTCTAATTCTTGAGTTTTGATAAGGCACATATCACTTAGGATCTATTTTGTGGGAAATACTTCAGTAAAGTATATACTTTACAAAGGATGCTGCTCAGAACATGAATTCAGCATTAATTTTCATTAGTATTTCCCCATTGATCATTTTAATTTTTCCTTGTTACCTGTTTGCAAATACATAAAGTCAGTTATAAGTACTTTTAGTTTATCATGTACTGTGCTAAGTCCATTATATACTGGTATACCATTATACAACATCTCTGAAAAATTGATTATCTCTATTTTATAGATAGAGAAACAGAGTTTGGACAAGTTAAGTAGCTTGTCCAAAGTCCTGCTCTAGGAAGTATTTCATCTGGTATTCAAGTCCATTTCCGAATCATGACTAAACTAATTCTCTTTTAACTACTTTAATTTCTGTCTTTTGCTAAATGAATTTTCTTGTAAGATAAATAACCCTTTTACATGTAATTTGAAGAGTAATTCCTTCTCATTTTAACAACAATTCTGATTTCTGTTCTAAACTTTCTGAAATTGCAATACATGTTTTTTTTTCTCTACGTGTAAAATTAGACAAACTTGAATTTTGGAAGGAACAAAGTAGTAGAGTACAAAGCTACAGAACTGGATTTTCTCTTTGGGAAAGATTTGGAAAGAAAAAGAAAATACCCAAGACTTTACATAATAACACATGAAAAGGAAAATAGTGATTTTTTTACTTCATATTTTTAAACATGTATCTAGATAAAAGGAGACTCATTTGTAGAGATCCAATTAAGCTGCTCACATTTAAGCTTTTTGCCAAAGTTAAGCTAAAAGTAACTAAGTTATAGAAATAGTCGAAACAATCATTACCAGGTTTGAGATTCTTTTTTGATTAATTAATAATAATACTGTTAGTATTATGTTTGCAAGATACTTCCACAGTTTTGTTTTGTTTTCTATGAGTTATCTTTGCCATTTCTCACCACCCTGAAATTAGTGCAGTATTTTCAGTTCTTGTGTTTTGGGTGAAAATGTAAATCATTTTGGCTGGTTAGCAAATCAATTCTGAGACACAAGTAAGATTAGAAGAATCTTCCCATTGTATCTCAATGCCTCATTAAGAAGATAAATGAAAAGCCTGACACTAGGAGCACCTGGGTGGCTCAGTGGTTGAACATCTGTCTGCCTTTGGCTCAGGTGTGATCCCAGGGTCCTGAGATTGAGTCCTGCATTGGGCTCCTCATGGGGAGCCTGCTTCTCCCTCTGCCTATGTCTCTGCCTCTCTCTGTGTCTCTCATGAATAAGTAAATAAAGTCTTTAAAAAGGAGAGAAAGGAAGGGAGGGAGGAAGGAAAGAAGGGAGGAAGGAAGGCAGGCCCTCCTGACACTAGAATGTATCTTCTCTGAGGAATTGATGGTATTTTATTTCAAGTTCTTCCTACTAAAGGATTTTTATTAAAAGCTATGAGAAAAATGACCGAATGTGTAGATGTATGAGAGAAGGGTATGTGTTATGTGGTTGGGTTAGATGTGTGGGATTATGCATGGGCATGCTTATCTTAATTTTCCTTAAACCATGTTTTCTACTGCATAGACTCTATTTTCCCCATTATTCACTATTAAATGTTTTAAGACTTCTGAGTGTTTGTTCTAAAGAGAGTAGGGTAACAGAGATGGAAAGTATATTCCATAAGAGAGAAATGGGTGTGATTTAGTTTTGGTAATTTTGCTTTCATACAGCAATAATTAGCAACTGCTAAGTTGTGCTCAATGATTGACTCCCTACTCCTTAGAACACTGGTGTGTTTTTTCAAAGGATGGAAAGAATATTTCTCTTGCTACACCCTCTAATTATGACATTCAAATACTAAGGATGAAAGATGAAATGATTTACTCAGTTCTTATGAAGGGTTATAGGTTAGTTTGAGATTTATATGCCTTATGAACCATTCAATAACATTTTTAAAAACTGAAAAAGAAACAAAGATTAAAATACTGAGATTTTTAACACATTTTTTTAACTTGGAAAAAGGAATTACCTAATTAAAAATATAAGAAGTTGAGGGCAGCCCCGGTGGCACAGCGGTTTAGCGCCACCTGCAGCCCGGGCGTGATCCTGGAGACCCAGGATCCAGTCCTACATCTGGCTCCCTGCATGGAGCCTGCTTCTCCCTCTGTCTTTGTCTCTGCCTCTCTCTCTCTCTCTGTGTCTCTATGAATAAATAAATAAAATCTTAAAAAAAAAAAAGAATTTGAAAATAATTGAAAAAAATCACTGCTAAGTTTAGAACAAAATTATTGTAAAAATGAACAAACTTATTTTGCAACTATTTTGTATTGAGCAAAGAAATTGGAGTAATATAAAAGTAATATACATGAAGTTGTGGCAAGGCAGGAATTCATATTCTATAGAAAGTGAGTTGCTAAATGACTTCGCAACCTTTCGAAAACTTTTGTAACTTCTACTTTCCCCTGCTAAAATTGTTATTCTCTATTTTGTTTTATGAACATAGTAAATGTGAGTGCTTAGTTGTGTTGTTTTATATAAAAGCATTTATGGGATTTTACATTTTATAGGTGTTATGACTAAACTGAAATCTCTAAATTTTAAACAGATAATCATTTTCCAGTGGACTATTATAATGTTGAATATTGCTTAATTAACATTTTTCCTTCTCAGGTTCTCTTAAAATGTAATAGGTGACTTCCGGTTATTATACTATTAATAGTCATTAGTACCCAACACATTTTTTTCATAAATGTTCAAGAAGTAGTGTTTAATAAGCAAACAAACATTGATAGGATTCCTTTAAGATGTAATCATTTTAACAACTGAAAATTTCAATGGTGATTATTTTAGCATAACATTCTTTATTATGTAAATCAACTTGGAAAATGTGCATTATGATATAACATTTTCATTGTCATTATTTATACATGTATGTATGAAAATCTTTGACCAACAGTGTCACATCTGTGAAGTCAGGTGTTTGACATAAACTATCTTCTGCCTCAGGCAGTTGTTATTTAACATCTCCACCTTTTTTTTTTTTTTAATTTAAACTCAGGAGAAATCTTTTACACCTGGGACTGTTAAAATTCTTTGTCTGAAGTAGCATTTTCTGAGTGTGGGCTGGTCTCTGCTGAGGGATTTATACAGAAGAAACTTCTAGTAGCTTTGAGAGTTAGACCAATTAATCCCCCATTGTGGAAATGAAAAAACAATCCTTAGCTTTCGGTAAAATGTTTAAGGTCCTAATGAATTTCCAGTCAGAAATTCATTTGCCTCCGTCATTCTTAAAATTGAATTTCTATTCCTTTGTTTATACATATATTTTTAAATTGCTTCTACTGTTACCAAAGCATTCATAAGAACTTTGATGGTTGGGTATCTAAATGGAGATCTGAAATTGTTCGTGTAAGGAAATGAAAAGTTATTTAAAATGAAGTACAATATTTTGCCTCAAAAGCAAAATCTTTCAGTGTTTGTTTTTGTAACTTCTTTTGAACCTTGAGTAAAAACCCTTGTCTATTTAGAAAATTTGTTTCCTATTTTATCATATTGCTAGTTTAATCTTGTCCATAATAGAGCAGTAGAAAGTACCAAGTTAACAGATAAATGCTAGTGAGAGATGATTCTCTTGGCTTTTCTGTATATGGGTTTTTTTTTTTTAAAGGTAATAAGATGTGGGATCCCTGGGTGGCGCAGCGGTTTGGCGCCTGCCTTTGGCCCAGGGCGCGATCCTGGAGATCCGGGATCGAGTCCCACGTCGGGCTCCCGGTGCATGGAGCCTGCTTCTCCCTCTGCCTGTGTCTCTGCCTCTCTCTCTCTCACTGTGTGCCTATCATAAATAAATAAAAATTAAAAAAAAAAATAAATAAATAAAGGTAATAAGATGTTTGTTTGTTTTAAAGATTTTATTTTTGGGGTGCCTGGTTGGCTCAGTGGGTGAGCATCTGCCTTCAGTCCAGAGGCTCAGGTCATGATCCTCGGGTCCCAGGATTGAATCCTGCATCAGGCTCCCTATAGGGAGCCTGCCTCTCCCTATGTCTGTGCTTCTCTGTGTGTCTCTCATGAATAAATAAATAAAATCTTCCCCCAAAAAAGATTTCATTTTTTGGAGTAATCTCTATACCCAATATGGTGCTTGAACTTAACAACCCATCAAGTGTTGCATGCCCTACTGACTGAGCCAGCCAGATGCCCCAATGCTCTTGGCCTTTAAAATTATGATGCCAGTGAAATATAAAAGGCTAAATATTATGAAGTGGGTTTTTTTTTTCAATTTTATTTATTCATGAGAGACACAGAGAGAGAGGCAGAGACACAGGCAGAGGGAGAAGCAGGCTCCATGCAGGGAGCCTGACGGTGGGACTCGATCCCGGGTCTCCAGGATCATACCCTGGGCTGAAGGCAGCACTAAACCGCTGAGCCACCTGGGCTGCCCTATCTTGAAGTTTAAATATTTTAGATCTCTATAACAAGATCATACTGAATTGATTTTAGAGTAACTGGCATTATATTGTTTGTCCTCCAAGGTGGAAAGTAAGTTTAAAATTCAGTATTAGCATTTCCATTGGCAAAAGGGGCACAATACTAATTCTTGTAGTAATTATTGGATTGGATACCCAGGTTTGTGAAATAGTCTATCCTGAAAAGAGAGATTGCTTCTATATTTTGTAATGATCATTGTCAGAGAAAGTTATATTGTAAAATTGTTTTGTAGTGCCTTTCTATATCTTTTTTCTGAACTGTACTGAAATCTCTTATAATCATCTTTGTTAATATTCTTTTTGTAGCAAATAAAACAGTGATCCTTCAGCTATTTGAAGAAGGTATACTTTTTCCCAAAAGATTATATTTATTTGAGAGAGAAAGAAAGCATGAGTTGAGGGGAAAGAAAGGATGGAGAGGGGAGGGAGGAGCAGAGAGAGAAGCAGACTCCCCCACTGAGCAGGGAGCCTGATGGAGGGGCTGGATCCCAGGACTCTGGCATCATGACCTAAGCCAAAGGCAGATGCTTAACTGACTGAGCCACCCAGGTGCTCCTGAAGAAGGTATACTTTTAATGGACATTTTTCTTATAATTTTTCTTGGTCAGGATTACAAAAGCCATAAATTTCACAGTTGTTGGTATGTGAATCTACTTAGTAGAGCCCGGACCCTGAAGAGAAATAGAAAGATGCAGCAATGACAATCCCTTTAAGACTTAATGACCAAAATCTAATGTGGAACCAGTATGTAAAAATGAGAAAAATCCTTGCCCGACTGTGTAGACAAGCTATTACTGCACAGATTTGGTTTGAAGCTTTATGTTCAATGAGTCCCTCTATAAAGAGACTTGTGTTGTCTTTATTAAGATTGAGCAGTTGGTCTTAATATCTCATTATTCAGATTAAACCTTCGTTAATTTATACAAGCTTTCTATGTTTATTGATAAGTAATCTCATGTTTGGCCTTGTTTCTGTGACATACAACAAAATATAAAGCATACATCCTTTATATTTTTATGAAAGGCACTTGTAGGGATTTGAGTTACAGAAAAATACATACTTTTTTGACATTATGGCTCTATCTAAAAAAAGAATCAGTACTGGATTTGGTTAAGATCACTCAGTCATGAACCAAAGCGAGTTTTTGGTTTTGTTTTTTGAAATTTTGATCATGTGCCAAGGTTTCTGGGACACAAAAAGGAAACCAGAAATCAGCTGTTTAAAAGCATTAAATACCCTGATAAGGTTTGCATCCTTGTGGTTTTCTCTGCTATCCTGATAGTTCTTTAAGGTTCTGTCATTTTCAATCAACAGATAGTACATGTGATCAGTATATCTGATAAACTTGTCAATGCCTCTTTAAAGCAGGATTCCCCAACCTATTCAGTTCAGACCCCCCTGCTTCATTTCAAGTATCATCTTGATAAGACAGCCATGTCACAGGCATCTGTGTATAGCCAGCTCAGTCTACAACTAATTTGTGCAGGAAAAAATTAAATCAGGAGGTAAATTATTTCATGATTGCTCATTCCCAACAGAGTTAGGCATCATTCTGAAGAAAATATCAAATAATTGGTTTCAGGCCGTGTCAGACACATGCAATTCCCTTCTCTAATGGCTGTGTGTGGTAGCACCAGGCCTCAGGGGTCAGCAAAGAACTGGAAATAGCTTAGTGCCAGGCACGGCCAGAGAGAGATGGAGCACAAAGGAAATGAAGTGGCAATAAGTGCAACCCATAGGGGAAATGTGCTTCACTTGGAGTTTAATATATCGGTTCACAATCTGGCAGGAAGCCATGCAACAATTGTTTACCTTTTTGTCAGCATCTGCATCTGTTCTGTTTTGTAAACAGCACTTAACTCTCAGTCGGTAAATGCTGGAATCAATAACAACTGTTAAGGGATTTCCTAGGCGCCCCCCCTTCTTTTTTTTATATTCTATAACAAATGCACACTACAAACAATGTTTGCCTTAGATTAACAAGGAACAGACATTAACAGGGTCAAAGGGATTTGGTTGGGAACATTTTATAGCTTCTTGGGTTTACAGTAATTATATCTGTGTGATTTGAATGTATTTTGTAACCTATCCAAATTAAACTGTTAAAAAAATGCTAGCAAGCAGTAATGAAGATGATTTTTTATAATTATCTTAAGTCCTGTGTATAGAAAACTGCTGGCACTGTTTGTAATAATTTAGTTCTGTGCAATATTGTGTATTACAGCTGCTATGCAGAAATATTAAGTTGCCTTTTGCAGTTTTAGGAAATTAGTGATTATATCCAGCAGTACTAATTATTTTAAACATACAGTTATTAAAAAATTACATACCACAGTGAGACATAAAGAAGGGCCGATCTGTGACTAGTGCCTATAAAATTAAATATATTGTTAGTAAATGCAAAAGAAAGAATAAGTATCTTTAAGTTCACTGCCTTCAGGGACTGAGTAGATGAATGTTGTCATAAATGCAGGATTGTTACAATAGTTATGGCATCACTTAAAAGTGAATATCACCAAGATCAGAGGAACACATTATTACTAATGGGATTTATGCATGGATCTCCCCATGCACTACTTCAAAAATTTACTCCTTAAAATTGCCGCCTACACAATTGCTAAGTTGCCTTGTTTTTACTTTATTAAATTACTTCATATCTGACTTAACCCAAACCTAATTTTGTTTTCTTCTATTTTTATTTATATACTAAGTATTAAATCTTGGGCTTCTCCATTAATTTTTGTCAAATGTGTGACTTCTTTGACTCTTTCACTGGTTTACTATATACCACAAATAAAATCTGGGAAATATTTGATCAGGTCACTTAATCAAGATTTACATTGTCTTGTCTTTTTTTTATTTCATATGTTTTAAGACTTTGGTGTGAATTTTTCCATTTTTTTTGGCAATCGTGTTGCTATTTCACTTGCCTAAATTACTTTGGCCAACATTTTTTTAAATGTCATATTTTTTATTAAATAGATACAGTTAGAATTAAGAATTTGGAAATTTGGATTATAATATCTTTCGTAGTTCTATTGATACAAAAAGTGTCTTGAACTCATTTTCTTGATTGCATATTCATTTATTTTGCTTTCTGTCCCTGTGTGTGATATTAATTAAATATATAGTAATACCGATAAAACCACAAGTTATGTGTACATTGTAAATTCATTGTTATCACTTGGAATATCTAGATTTTGATAGTTTCATACATCACAATTACAATTTGGATTTCATAAATTTGCACTTCGAAGTCACTTATTTGATTGATAGTACAGCATGTTTTGGGGCTTCGAAACTAGAGAGGTGTTTTTGAAGTGTATATGGCTTTTTTAAGTATATATTCTGTCCAGAGGTAGAGAACTTCTTAACTTTATTCATCTGTTTCATTATGACATTTATATGAATCATTTATATGATTCAGTAAATCATATAAATCATGACATTTATACTGAATCATTTATATGATTCAGTAAAAATAAAATAACATTGAACACTATTACATGGTTTGATCTATAAAGAAAAAATGTCTTTCAGTAGAAAATTTTGTCTCCATATTAGAATCTGCCATTAAGAACCATAGACATCTTTTAGAAGTCAGTTTTCACCTTTCATAATTACTTCCTTTATCAAAGTCACATTCCCAAATATCCCTACAAATTTATATAGCGTAAGAGTGAAAGACTTCCACTTCATTTGTGCTTTGCCTTTTTAACCTCTATTTGACAGGCATTAATGTCTCTTGCCGTCTCATGTTAAATATTTTAAATCACACCCTACTCATTTAGTATGCAAGTTTAAAACTTATGATTGAAATTTTCATACCAAAAGTCAAGATGTTCAAAGGTTTATTGCTCCTAAAGTAATCAAAGCAACTATTCTGCATCTATATTAGCATTAAAGTTAGCTATCTCTTTGCAGAGCTTGAAAAATTATAGTGGTTCTCTCCTGATGTAATGTATAAGGCACTCATTGGGGGATGGGTATTGTCTATGGATCATTAGCTAATTTTAAAAAATGGATTGTTAAAGGTAACCCTTGTTGTATTAGGTGAAAGCAATAATCATTATTCCCTAAGCAAAGGGAAAATGAAGTGCTAATTAGTAGGTTATGAAGTGTGCAATGGTCCTTAGAGCATAAGCAGTATTTTCCCACTGGTAACAAATGCTATCTGGGGACAATCAAGTCAACAAATTGATTGCTGATAACTAATTGTATTTCTCAAATCCCACAAAGTAATATTAAATGTCAGGAGGTTACTCAACTCCATAACAAAGTTTCTGTATTGAAATCTTGTAACAAAATTTGAATTTTCTACTAAATTATTGTTACTTTAGGGTTTTTCCTCTGCATGATTATTTATCTACATGTAGTATGTTTATCATTAATTAGGCCTCTTCCTGCAAGATCTTGAAGTCTCTATTCAGTTATAGTTTTATTTCCTCTTATTTATTTAAAGAAAGTCTTTGAAAAAAGATACATGTCATCCTCTTTATATTAGTTTTCATACAATTTGAAGGATATTAGCTTTCATAGTCATCAAATGAGAATTGCTAAGTTATTTATGTTTTCACAATTTGAAGCATCTAATCTATTGGCGATGTAATGGAACTGACATATTTTATGCTCTTAGTTATTATGCTGTAATTTAGATTTGATCTTGAAAATTAGCATTTAAGATATTTTAAGTTGATGTCTACACAAAATAATGATCTGAATACTGAGATTAAGTTTTAAATATCAGGTAGACATAATTCTAAATGCTAATTTGATTTGTAATAAATATAAGTGAATTATAAAGAGGCAGCTTCTGCTAATATAGATTTTGATTTCTCAGAAAGAACAGATTTGTATTTTTTTCAATAGTTAGAGTTTACACACACTAAGATAAAATCTGATCTCCATGTTGAATCACTCACAAAAATAAGATTGTTCATCTAATATCACTTTGGAATCACTCATGCCACTTTGTGATAAAAACAAAGGGGCACAGCTGCTTCCCCAATTTATCACAAGCCTTTTGGAGTCTTGTAGCCTCCAAGTGAATTCCAAGCATATAAGTCTCACTTTGGCAAACTGGAAATCTTGGCTCTCCCCACAACTGTAAATGGCTGCCATCCGATCCTCTTGCTTGGCATGAGTGAAAGCAAACTCAGCTGAAGATTAAGAGAGGGACTTTACAACTTTCCCTCCAGCTGATTGTCCATTATCTCTCTATCCATCTGAGACAAAGACCACAGGACAGCCCTGAGCTTACAAGGAATTCTCATTTCTTGTTCAAACTTACTTTTCTGTTACTTGTAACCAAAAACATTGGAGAAATGCAATCTTATCAACAGATGCCTTGTGTAAGATATCTAAAGGACTCTGATAATATTCTCTTTGTTATTTGTTAAAAGCAGGTTCATAAACTGATCTGATTAAAGGTCTTTATTCCTTAGTCCCTTTGAATTTCAGGTATACATGCTCATATCATAATCCCTAGTACACAGGAATCCTAGGCGGCTTCCACATCATGCCCTTGCAGTACCCTGCCACTTTGTTCTAAAAGTGATGAAGTCTGGCTCCGAGATATCTGCCTCCCTGGAAGATATCAAAGGTTGGAAAAAGCAGAGTAGATGATTCCTCATTAGGAAGATACACATTTTTGCTTCTCAGGTGGCAGGACTTTCTTTCTGAACCTTTAAGAGAAATTAGCAGAAGCTGCCTCTTTATTAGTTTCTTGAATTGGTCTTCTCTAAAGGCAACCAAGAAGAAGAATGCTTGAGGCATAAGCAAGAGCTTGGAATCAGGAATGAGACTGTCAGATAATGGAGTAGTGTGATTGCTACGGGAAAAGGTAGAACAGAGGTGAGAAAAGGACATGCATCCTGACTTATGGGCAGTGGGGTCTCAGTAAGGGTCTTCCCAGTTGGTTCTATGTTTTCAGAAAGAGGATGGGACCAGAGGGAAGGTAGCTCAACATCCAGAATGTACACCAGGAACATTACTGGCCTAGATTTATATTGAGAATGGGCATGAAAAGAGAAACTGAGATTTTGAAAATACATTAAAGTATTCTTACATTTTGTTCAGTCTTTAGTGCACTCTTAAACATGAAAAGCTACACTAAATTACATATTTCATAAACATAGATCCAAAATTTTTTCTAGGGTACAGTTGTGCATGTTGTGATATCAAATATTTAAGATCTGAAATAAAGTGTAAATAAAGCGATCCACTGATCCATGCTAAAGCTGCATTTTGTTAGGAATATTCTTAGTACTTAAAAAAATTATCAGTAATGAATTTTCATTATAAAAATTAAAACATAAAATTAAGAAAGTCAATATCCTTGCATTTTCTTCCCTCCAGCCCTAATCTCCAGATTACCACTCTTATTCCCACATTGTTGAATACTGTAGAATTTTTCTTATGCACTACTAAAAATTAATATACAAATTTGTATTTTTCAAAATGAAATCAAACTAGACATATTGTTCTGCAATGTGCTTTTTTCAATTAATATTTCATGACCTCCCACGTCAGTGCAATCTGGTCTGACATTCTTTTCAGCAGCTCTATGATACTCCATAATAGAGATGTAGTGTAATTCATTTGCATGTGGCTAAATTTAAATTGATCTTATCAGGTTGTTGACTCACTGGGTTTAGAAAATCTTAATTTTTTTCTTCCCAGAAGCAACATGCCTACTTCTATATAAATATGTGTTACATATTTACACATGGGCTGCAACCTACTATGTGGTAGGATTAGGTCATTATTTAATTATTTAATTAACTAGCTCCTGTTGATAGATACTAGGATTTTCCAAGTTCTGTTTCTTTGTATGCTCATGTAGTACCTTTTAAAAATTTCTATTCCTAGAAGAGATAGATCCCTGGGCCAAAGAATAAGCTAATAAAATTTTGATATGTGAACTCAAAAAGCCCTCCAAAATCAATATACTTACTGGGTTTTAACTGAATCTGTTTAGAAGCATGAATATCTAGTTTGATGCATGAATTCATTTAAACATCAATTCATTATCAATTTTTTTTTCAAGTGTTAAAATTCCTGTGCTTGCCTGCCTCCTTCTGGATTATCAAGGCTATTGCTGTTTTATCCCTCTGCTGCCAAAAAAGATCCTCCACAAAGGGATGAGGGTTAGGGAGGGACACTTACTGCTCAAGGTCCTTTTTTTTTTTTTCTTTTTAAGATTTTACTTATTTATTTGGGGGAGAGAACCCATGCAGGCACAAGCAGGGGAGGGGTGGAGGGAGAAAGAGAAGCAGACTCCCACTGAGCAAGGAGCCCAATGTGGGGCTCCATCCCAGGACCCTGGGATCATGACTTGAAGCTTAACTGACTGAGCTACCCAGGTATCACAATGCTTGAGGTCTTGTAGGAGCTTTGCATCTGGATAGACTTGGCTTTGCATTCCAGCTTTGCCACCTGGCAGCTATGTGGCTTATCTTCTATGAGTGTCGGTCATTTAATCTTTAAGATGAAGATGATAATAAGACCTCTCGGGTGCCTTGGTGGTTCAGTCAGTTGAGCATTTATCTTCAGCTCAGGTCATGATCCCACGGTCATGGGATGGAGCCCCACCCCCACCCCCACAGGCTCCTTGCTCAGTGGGGAGCCTGCTCCTCCCTCTCCCTCTATCCTTCCCCCTGCTTGTGCTGTCTCTCAAATAAATAAAATCTTATTTAAAAAACTTATAGTATCTAAGTATTAATATAGATATCATGCATAGTGTTTGGCAAAACTAAGCACTTTGTTACCATTATTTAAAACATATACATATGTGCATACATTGCATTAAACTGAAGAGAAGACTTGTCCTACATTAATATGGTGTTTCTAAATACCTGTGTATGACAAAGAACTGCTTATTTGTTGTTTTTGTCAATTTCTCATTGAATATTTTATCTTTAGAATCTTTCATATGATATTCTCTGGAAGTGCTATATTAACTTTTTTCAATTTCATAATAAACAATAATGAAATAAGACAAAATAATAGGTGCATGTTGCTTCTCTCTTGTTTATTATTTTTTTTTTAAATTTTTTATTGGAGTTCAATTTGCCAACATTTAGTGTAACACCCAGTGCTCATCCCGCCAAGTGCCCCCCTCAGTGCCCATCACCCAGTCACCGCAACCCCCCGCCCACCTCCCTTTCCACTACCCCTTGTTCATTTCTCAGAGTTAGGTGTCTCTCATGTTTTGTTACCCTCACTGATATTTTCACTCATTTTCTCTCTTTTCCCTTTATTCCCTTTCACTAATTTTTATATTCCCCAAATGAATAAGACCATATAATGTTTGTCCTTTTTCAATTGACTTATTTCACTCAGCATAATACCCTCCAGTTCCATCCACATTGAAGCAAATGGTGGGTATTTGTCGTTTCTAATGGCTGAGGAATATTCCATTGGATACATAGACCACATCTTCTTTATCCATTCATCTTTCGATGGACACCGAGGCTCCTCCCACAGTTTGGCTATAGTGGACATTGCTGCTATAAACATCGGGGTGCAGGTGTCCCGGCGTTTCACTGCACTGTTTATCCTTTTGACTCCAGCTGTCACTGTTTGAATGACTACCTGATGTGGGTCTACACTGATCCCACCCTGGAGCTTGTGCATTTCTGGAGCTAAATGCCTGCTCATCTGGTCCCTGGGACATTCCACAGACACTCCAAACACAGCATGGATAAAACAGAACTCCTCTTCATTGCCCTGATCCCTGAACCTCTCCCCTCAACCCAAGTTAATGTCACTAATAATTGCTCAATCAGAAACTGTTACTCATTTTCCCCTTCTGCTTACCTCCCTTTCATCCAAAGAATCACCAAGATTGTTTATTTTGCCACACCACCTAAATGTTTTCAAGTCTATTTCCTCTCCCTTCTTGCCATCAAGGCCTAAGATAGGTCTTTATCATCTTTCATTTGGATTTGTATAATAGTTTATTATTTATTATTATTATTATTATTATTGAATTCCTTACCCTTACTTATGTATTCTTCTAGAACACCTAACAAGCACATGCCACTCTCCTGTTTAAGGCTATTCAGGGGCTTCTCATTACTGCATAAAGCCCCAGCTACACTCAGTATTAGAAAAGCCTTCCCTGACCTAGGACCTGCCTAAGAAGAGCCTCGTCTCATGCCTCTGCACACATATTTTTCACTCTCTAGTAATGTGGAACTGACTGAAGCCCTTGCTCGTGCTGTGATGGCTCTCACCTCCTTACTCTCTTCCTCCCTTCTTTGCCTAATTCCCATCGATCCTTTATGACAGCTCATGTGTCATTTCTTCTGGGATGCTTTCTGTGAGCTAGATCCCCTAATCCATGCTCCCACAGCATCTCCGTATGCTTTTCTCAAAGCTCTTAGCATATTCTATTAAAATATCTAATTAGGGGTCTGTCTCCCCATATGGACTCTGAGCACCTCAAGGGCAAGTATTATTTATTTTCCCTAACACCCAGTCTATTGCCTAATACACAATAGGAGTTCAATGAATATTTTTTTACTGCATCGTTTTCTTGAAATAAATCAGCATTTGGAGGTATAATGTAGTAGCCAACTTATCAACTTATTAATTGAGCCCCTACAATATTTTTTAAATATTGTGCTAGGATTAATGGGGATTCCAAAAAGCATAAGACCCGTACTTCCTATCTAGATTGAGAAATAAAATATGAATATGTGAGAAGCTGCTGTGAGAAGTATGCAGACAAACAGTTGCCGAGTTCTGAGGAAGCGATTCCAGCAGGAAGGGGTCCCTTCTGCTGTCCAGGGTGATGAAGATGAAATGGAACTGTGTTGGTTGCAAGGTTGACAGGATCTGGAGAAGCAGGAAGAGTTAACAGAGTTCATTTTCTGGTGCTTTCCTATAATGCACATTAGGGTTTATATATAGAGTAGAGGGGCTTTTTGGAATGCACAACAGTAGGGAAATCTGGACCTGGTTTCTCGGGTCTTATGGCTTCTCCCATCTTATCACTCAATCCCAAGAGTTCCGATAAGATGCCTTATTCTCTACCACCCACTCACACCCCCAGCTCAACTCTCAAGCAACTAATAATATTTCTCTGGAGAATAACTACTTTCCTTGAGGCAAATTTTTCTGATGTTTGAAATCAATTTAAAGTCTAATTTTATTTGGTGTCTTCAAGTACTTTCAAATCTAGGGCTGAAAAAGACTAACCCACAAAGCCATATGAGAGAAAAAAAGCATGTAATACCAAATTAAATTAATTACCAACTAATTTGTCGAAGTCTTTAAGTACATTAGGAATTCATGAAAGGGACGTTTTACTGTAAGGGAGAGCAAGCTAGAAAAACTTCATGAAGAATATGGAATTGAATTTGGCCTTGAAGAATGAGTAGACCTTGTATAGGGCAGACAAAGAGAAAAAGACAGTACAGTACAGGTTACTGTTGGAGACAGTGAAGAGAACTGAAACTGGCACATAGGAGATATTCTATATATAATTGATGAAGGCATTAGCCAGGACTCTGAACTTGCAGGTGACAGCTTTGTGCTTCCAGTCCTCATCTCTGCTGCTTTTTTATTTTTAAGATTTAATTATTTATTTGAGAGATGGGGAATGGTAGGGCAGAGGGAGGAGAGTCTTAAGTAGACTCCCCACTGAGCAGGGAGCCCAATGAGGGGATCCATCTCTCAATCCTGAGATGGTGACCCGAGCCAAAACCAAGAGTCAGACAGCCAACTGTGCTGCCCAGGCACCCCCTCATCTCTGTTTCTTATGCAAAAAAAAAAAAAAAAAAAGAAGAAGAAGAAGAATTTATTTGAAAAGAATGTGATAGTTCACACAAGAGAAGAGAGAGGTAAAACTTTGGAAAGATAGGAATTGGAGGATTTCTGGAAACTGGGGCAGCTGGAATTTAGCTTTCTAGCATATTTCATCATCTATTGTCTTGGTTTCTCCCCCACATGGTGACTTTGTTTTCAGCCCAGTGTCTCCAGTCATTAAAGTGCACCCTAGGAACTTCTTGCTTACATCCTAAAAGTTTCCATGGTGCTTCAGTTCAAAAAGTCTCAGGGAAAACCTCTGATTGGCCAAGGAATCATCAGCTTGTTAAAAAGGGGGGAAAGAATGCTGAGCAGATGAAAATTAAGATGCCAAATAAATGGTGGACTGAATGAATGAATGGATGATGAGATATGTAGCATGATAACAGGCTACAGAGTCTTGAAAAACAGTCATTGGTATTTAAATTATATATGGTTTTTGTTAAAGGCTTTAGAGCAGAGGGATCCCTGGGTTTCTCAGTGGTTAGCGCCTGCCTTCCGCCCAAGGCGTGATCCTGGAGACTTGGGATCAAGTCCCGCATTGGGCTTCTGGCATGGAGCCTGCTTCTCTCTCTGTGTCTCTGCCTCTCCCTCCCCCCCCCCCCTGTCTCTCATGAATGAATAAATAAAATCTTTTTTTAAAAAAAGGTTTTAGAGCAGAAAAGTAACTTGAGGAAAGCGCTGAAGAAATAGACCTTGTTGAGTATTAGGTTAAGATTACCTGAATAGGGAGAAGGGTATAAAGAAACCACCTAGAAGACCATTTTCATCTTGCCTGTTCCTTTCTAACCATGGTTTCTACCTTTGTGTGCCAGCTTGTCTGTGACCATAACTCTTTCACATTCTTTCTACTTCTTTAGAGCTGAGGTCATCCCTTTCTGTGAGGGATAAAGAATTAATATTTTAGGCTTTGCAAGCCGTACAGTCTGTGTCTTCACTACTCAGCTCGGTGTTATAGCACAGGAAGACATAGACAATAAATGAATCAGCATGGCCTTGTTCCAACAAAACTTTGTGTATACTGAAAGTTGAATTTCATATAATTTTCACATATCATTAAATACTCTCCTTTTGACTTTTCCCTCATCCATTTTAAAAGAAAAAGCCAGCTAAGCTCACAGACCATACCAAGATAGGCTAAGGGCCAAATTAGTTTACAGACTGTAATGCACCAGCCACTGTTGGAGGGCACTGCACCTGCCAGTATCTTACTGCCTTTCTTTCTTTCCAAATACTCTTGTCTGCCTTCCTTCATCACAACTCAGCCGCCAGTAAACCTGGACCCAAAATTTAATTCTACAATATTGTGTTTATTGAACAATTTTATGTTTTAAATGTCAAAATCAAATACATTTAAGATCTGTTTGTATATTCAAGAAAACAATCTAGTTGTGTAATTTTCATGTTTTTTTTTTCAATTAAAAAATATTCCCATGAAACAAATCCTAACAGAACAACTGAGCCCAGTATTAACCATCTAGATCAAAACAGGATGATCATCAACTCCTGATCATTTCTTCAATGAGTTTTTTATCCATGGATTTTTCTTAGCTCTTTTTCTTATATATTAAACCTAATGCTTTTCTTCATGCCTGAATTTAAATAAAGGGAAATGAGTTCACTCTGGAGAGACAGGGGTGGGGGGCACAGGAGCTGATGGTGACAGTGTGAGGCATGACCCATGTTAGTCACCCCCATCTTGCTTTTGGACCTCCCTCTGTTCCTGTGGTATTAGTCACCACAAGTCGTGAGTTACATAGTGCCTTTTTTTTTTTTAAGATTTTTATTTATTTATTCATGAGAATATACAGGAGAGAGAGAGAGATAGAGAGAGAGAGAGAGAGAGGGAGAGGCAGAGACAGGCAGAGGGAGAAGCAGGCTCCATGCAAAGGGCCCGATGTGGACTCCATCCTGGGTCTCCAGGACGCCTGGGCCAAAGGCAGCGTTAAATCACTGCACCACCCGGGCTGCCCTACATAGTGCCTTGAGCATTGTAGGCACAAGGCAAATATTTGGTCAAATTAGCAAGTGAAACCCACTTAAACATGGCTTTTGTAGTTCATAGGTCTTGAGGGAAGACTAAAAAGTGGTATCTGCCACCAAGATTCTCCAAAGTCCAATTGGAAGTTTGAAAGAAATAGGACTTTGCCTTTATGTCTGAATAACTATTTCTTCAGTGAGGAAGGCAGCTAAAAAGGTAAAATTAACCATAAAATTTGCTGTATGAGGTGCTGTCATGCCTGGGAAATGGCTTCCCAAAGTCTAAGGCCTGCCCTACTCTGTGAGAATAATGAGCTCATGACTACAACTTCCTGGGGTTGGTATGAGAGATTGCTCTTATCACCATGGCTATCTCTTTTCATATTAATTTTAACATACATTCATAGGCATTATAATTTGCCTACCTGACAGAAAGTGTGAAGAAAATCTTACTCTTTATTTTTTAGTATAAAAGAGGGAAAACGTTCAATCTCTTTTGAAAGGTTAGGATTTAATTAGAAAATATATTAGGAAGCACACATGCTCAGCAGGTGTCTTAACTTAAATCCATCTTTTTGATGATGGCATTATTTTTATTCCAGTGTTAAATTTTTAAAATTAATTTCTAACATGTTATATTAAGAGCCAATAATGTAACATCTCTGTCATGGTATATTCCTTTAAAAATGAAATATCAATTCTCAGATACAACCTTAGACTATAGTAAAAATGAATTATTAATTTAGTTTAAGTTTTTTCTATTGGTTAATTTTTGGCCATGATAATAGAAAGTAACACATATGATAAGAGATATAATTAACTGAACTTCAGCAAAATTTCAGGCTAAGAAAGGGATATTAGGAAGATACTTCATTAATAATGTGCCGTTGAGCATACAGTCCTTAGAATTTAAACCTCATTTCATTACACTAGAAATGTCTTTTTATTAAGATGTTCCCTGAAAGAGTCAGCATTATCTAAGTATAACTGGGAGTTTAACCAGCATAAAACAGAAGTCAGCTGAGAAAATATTCAGAAATTTGCACTGGGTACAGTTCTCAATTTTGGCTGGATTCAAATGTAAGCCATTCTTTGATTAGCATCTTTAACTAATAGTGGCCACATCAAGAGTTGGATATTCTCTCTCATGTTCTCAGTCAAAAAAACAAAATAAGAAAGGTAGAAAATCGGAGAGGGCTACAAGCATTATACCCTTGGCAAATGAGCAAGAAGTCCGATCCCTCGTTAATGTAATACTGCCAGCTTTTGCCAGAGAAGATGGAATGGAGTGTGGGAGAATTTGTTATCATTTAGCAGTACGTTTCGGTAACATCCAGTGGAGCCAGTGTTGGCCTGGGAATTGTAAAGGGTAATCATAGAAGCAGTTTCTTTTCAGTTTTTCTCATTGACCCAGAAGAATAGGTTTAATGTGACTCCATCCTCTTGTGTCAGTTAGGTTTTTCTTTCTACATGAAGCAAGGAGATATTTGTTGTGTGGGCCCCTCCAAAGGGAACAGCAAGCCTCCCTGTCATGTGGAGGCTCTTGCTGGGTCATAAGATTTATTTCAGATGCAGCAAATCTCTCTGTCCATATGTCTATCTGCCTTTATTATTTATTTATTTATTTATTTATTTATTTATTTATTTATTTATTTATTTATTTATTTAAGAGAGAGCATGAGAGAGCAGAAGGAGCAGATGGAGAGGGAGAGAATCTCAAGCAGACTCCACACTGAACTCAGAGCCCAATACAGCACTCAATCTCATGACCCTAAGATCATTAACCTGAGCTGAAACCAAGAGTCAGATGCTTAACCCACTATACCGCCCGGGCGCCCCTGTCTACTTACCTTTAGATCAGGAATACTGATCCTGTCAATGGAGGCAAAATTAAGTATGACAACTATCTTGGCCTAAAACAATCAAAGAAAGATTTTTAAAATGCAGAAGGGGGCACCTCTGTGGCTCGTTCGATTAAGTGGAGGTCATAATCCCAGAGTCCTGGGATTGAGCCCTGGGTTGGGCTCCCTGCTCAGCCAGGAGTCTGCTACTCCCTCTCCCTCTGCCCCTTGAGTCCCCTGCTTGTGCTCTCTCTCTCTGTCTCTCTCTGTGTCTCTCTGTCTCAAAAAAGTAAATAAATAAAAATCTTTTAAAAAATGCTGATGAAGTATATGAGACTCAGTCTTTTATAACAGAATGTTTTGGTTGTCATATATGACTGTCAACACAGTGCTCCGTTAGTACTGATCTGTGTGTTTTTTTTAAGTTCCTGAGAGGATGGGGTGGTAGTTATTCTTCAGCTTATCTCCCCAACTTACCCAGAGCCTGTGTTGTAGCAGGCGAGAGAGTTAGTCATCTGTGTTAATGTGGAGACCTTTTATTTTATCATATAGCCAGTTTGAAGAGGAGATTATAAGGTAGAAGCTGGACTAGACTTGTCCTGCTTGCAAAGGGAAGTAGAATTACTAGGGGTTGTGGGTCTCTATAGTGGAAAGGAGACCTATGGACCTACTTCTCATGAAGTCAAACAGACCAAGGCAGAGGGCCTCAATCTGATCAGTAGAACCCTAAGGCCTCAAAGGATCTGGAAATCTCCCAGAGCTATATTCAAAACATTGTTTCTGTGAACATGGAGCAAAGGAGCAGTGGCAGGTCTTGGAGTGGTCTATCACACAACTTTGTGAGTGTTTAAGCTTAGAGATGGTTGAGTCCATTAAACAATATTTAAAATAGTAATATTTAAAATAAAATATTTAAAAATATTTAAAGTGGTTTATAGTAAAACAAGATCTCTTGATATGCTTATTGTTCTTTCTCCCCAAAATATTTCCTGTTCCCATTGGCATATAGTAATTAATGTTAAACTCTTTTAACATTAGTAATTTACTAAAGAAACATGTTTAGGAAAGGGAGATAAAGCCAAATAAAATGAGTTAAAAGCAGTTGGTTTTGTCTCTGACATTCAACATTATGTATCTTTTTGAAATCATTCATTCATATAGACACTCTGATGAGTAGTGGGAATGCAGTAATGGGGAGAAAGATTCTCAACCTTTAGGAGATTCACAGACACATCTCCCAGTTTAAACTTATAATTACACAGTAAGTGCTAAAATGAAGCTATATGTGAGGTGAAATAGGAAGGAGCATGTCGAAGAGGAAGCTAAGTTGGCCTAGGATCCAAGGGCAGGCTTCTCAGAGGAGATGGTAATAATATCCAACATTTTTACAGCACTTATTCCCTCTCAGTTACTGCTCTACTATGTTAACTCAGTAAAACCTCATGCACTATTGAGTCATAGACTAAGTAACTGTCCAAAGTCACATTGCTGGTAGGAAGTAGTGTCAAGATTTGAAGCCAGGTCACATGGCGTATAATTCCACATGTTAGCTACTCCATGCTTTCACTTCTTGTGCTTCTGTGGTACCAGAAACAGTATTCCATAAAATATAACATGGGGCTGGGGGGATATGGAAGTAGGGAAAGACAAAGAGACACAGAGTAGTCCAACTTCTAGTTTCTAAGAGTTAAATGTTTTCTGATTTCAAATTCAGATTCATTAACCCCTACAAGAATTTTTTAAAGATTCTAAGTAATTTTGCGGTATCTCGGTGGCTCAACCCATTAACCATCTGCCTTTGGCTCACTCAGGTCATGATCCCAAGGTCCTGGGATTGAGCCCCACATTGGGCTCCCTGCTCAACAGGGAGCCTATTTCTCCCTCTCCCTCTGCCCCTCTGCTTGTGTGAGGGGTGTGCTCTCTCAAATAAATAAATAAATCTTTAAAAAAATATATTTAATTTCTAAACCCAACATGAGGCTCGAACTTACACCCCCAAGATCAAGAATCGCATGCTCTACCAACCGAAGCAGTCAGGTACCCCAGATTCATGAACCTTTATGAGGTTCAGCTTTCCCTCAAGTTCCTTCTCTATTGTCTCACCATATAGAAGAGGGTCCTGACACTTATCTGCGGGGTGTCTAAATTTTCACACACTCAGCTTGTGTTGGGCTGCATTTCACTCCAAAGTTAAACACTTCATCCTTCCAGTAATTTATTCCGTCACTCATTATTTTCAGTTTCATTATTTCTCAGTTTATAGTTTTAACCCTGTCTGTTTTGGGTCCCACATATGGAAGCTTCCTGACAAGAGATAAGAAATAATAAATTCAGTTTTGAAAACTAAGGTAGGAATCCTGTTTTCATAGTTTTATGAAACTCTGAAGAGAAAGGGGAAAACAGCTTTAATTTCTTCTTTAATATGACAAAAAGAAGTGCCTGTAATGTTGCCTCCGATTTTCCATGTACTTATTAGGCTAATGTGACAAGATTTTTTATACACTTGGGGACATAGTGTTTGCATTCTGTTCCTTCCTCTTCAATGTGGCTTCGTGGAAGCTGGCACTCAAGGAGGCACCTCACTCATTCTGGCCTCTGGAATAACAGTTTGCTCCAAAGTCCCATCAGCTTTGGGGAAGTAACTTGGGTACTGGAAAAAGTACTGCTTATTATTTGTTCCTCTGTGGTCCCTGCTGACTTCTTATTGTAATATTGTTAACAAGTTTTCTTTACTGGAAGAAATATATTCCATTTGGATTGTGTCATGAACTTCATCTGGAATAATGAGACTTCCAGTAGCTTTTGTGCATTACCTCTTTTTTACATCATTTTTCTGGTGGCACCAAGAAAACTTCCTCACTGAAAATGGATCCATTTACAGACAATAATAGAGTGGCTAGTGTTCATTTTTCTTGGGAAAACTGAAATGTGTTTCTTTTATCCTATTATACTGATCCACCAGCTTCAGATTATCTGATTTTCGAGCTTCTCATTTTCTCCTGTATCTTAATGCTATTATTAACAAGAATTCTGTTGCTAATGGTTCTGAAAACTAATACGTGTGCTTTCAGCAACTACCTGTACTTTTATGGTTTGTCTGATTTAGCTGGACTTTGATAATTACTCCAAATACTGCTTTGTTGTGGATCAAATGTGAGGAGCCCTAATGTCCCTCAAGATTTATTTTCAATGTCCCTAATTTTGCTACAAGAGAATGGAATTAATATTATGACTATTAGTCATGAGATGCAAAACACCTTTCAGTGTAGAGCCTATAGTCTATATTCTTTATGAGTGATACATCCATATGGATGTATATTATGAGATATATCTATATATACATATATATTTGGAGAGAGAAGAGAAAGGGTTTCATTTAATTTTAGAACAATAGTTCTATGAATATCTGTGACTATTATTTCATCATATAATATTTTTCTAAAGTATACTCTTTTTTAAAAAACTTGAATGTAGTTGACACATAATGTTACCTGAAGTATGCTGTAAATTTTTTTAAAACACACACAAAAAATCTATTTTAGAGTCATTTGTATCAATATGCTCTATCAAGTTCCTAGCTTAAAATTGATTTTATATTTTTTTGCACACATTTTCTATTTTAGAAATAATCTCCAAATTTCTTTTGTCTAACTAAATACTGAAAAGAGTGTTATATAATACTGTATTTATTTAAATATATATTTGTTTCTTTATTCCCAGGCTTAGATCTATATTTATTGTTTTGAAAATGCATTTCAGGAATAGGTATAAAATCTTTCATTGTTCTAAGTCAAACCTAGATATTCCTAGGACCTGTGGTATTTTATACATTTATTTCTTTAACCAGTTTTTTTTTTTTTTATATAGTGTCCACTCCGTGTAAGAAATTATACTGTATTCTTGACAAACTATGATGAATACACTGGAAATAATCTCTGGCCTCATGGAAATCTTTTCACATTTGTGATGAAAGAACCTATAAAACTACAACTTTTCTTTGAGTGTTTTCCTAGGAGCAGTTCTTTTGCCTGAGCAAATGTGTAAGATATGCTCTTAGAAATTTCCTACAATTGTTCCATATTCCCTCCAGAATTTTTTAAAAATCAGGAATCAGAAAAAAAGGGAACATTTGTTTTTTAAGTTACTGATGTTTTACATAATAGCACCTCTTTGGTTGACTTGCTAAGACCAAAATCCCCAGATTTTCTGATGACTAGAGAGTAATTTTCTGCCATAAAAATTTTTAGCTAGAATTCATGGCCCCCTCAAGCAGTGGTCTCAAACTCCAATGGGCAGAAAACTGAGTTGGGGCAAGGAAAAAAAGCAAGGAATTTTATATTATGTTTTAGAAAAAATTTTATTAAAATAACATAGGGGAGTAAAAAAATACCCTCAATACGGACTTATTCTTTGTTAGTTGATGGTAAATTAAAATCTTACCCTAAAATGCCAATTTAACTTTTATTTATAATATTATTAGGATTTAGGAGAATTTCGTATTTTCTAAGCTCTGTCACTTGCTTAAAAGGCACTTGGTGATGGCCAAGGGTTAAGCATTTTTAACAAATCAGGAGTTCCTGGACCACAGAGCCCTATGAGAGCCACAATGGACTTCGGATAGTTCTGTTTATCCCTGAAACTGTGTTTTTGTAGGTGCTTTTTGTTGTTTTTCAATAAGAGGGTTAATTATAGGGATTTAGGAGGCTTTGATTAGTTTCTCAAAGAGGTCTGCAGAATACTATGATGCTGTCAGGAGCATAGTTTACAAGTGAAAGCATACACTGGTAAAATCAGTCAAATAGCAACAAGAACTCTCCACTAGAGATCTAAAATGGGAGGAAAGACTACAGGGTAGACAGTTCTCAAGGAGTGCTGTGGTCTAGAGCAGTGTGCCCTCAACGGCATTGCTGTTTGAGAAAAATCCCAAAAAGTTAATAGATTTGTTGGTAAACTGGTGTTCATTGGTCAAAAAAGTTTGAGAAACATTTTTTTTAATTTACATTGTTATAAAATTAAAGTGTTTAACATTCTAATTTACATTGTGAGCCACTTTAGCATTTAGTATGTAGTGATTCCTAAACCTATTTGATCATAGAATCCTTTTCTTTTTTTCTTTTTTTTTTTTATGATTATTTTTATTTTTATTTTTTTTTAAATTAATTTTTATTGGTGTTCAATTTACCAACATACAGAAAAACACCCAGTGCTCATCCCATCAAGGGTCCACCTCAGTGCCCGTCACCCATTCCCCTCCAACACCCGCCCTCCTCCCCTTCCACCACCCCTAGTTCGTTTCCCCGAGTTAGGAGTCTTTATGTTCTGTCTCCCTTCCTGATATTTCCCAACATTTCTTTTCCCTTCCTTTATATTCCCTTTCACTATTATTCATATTCCCCAAATGAATGAGAACATACACTGTTTGTCCTTCTCCGATTGACTTATTTCACTCAGCATAATACCCTCCAGTTCCATCCACGTTGAAGCAAATGGTGGGTATTTGTCGTTTCTAATTGCTGAGTAATATTCCATTGTATACATAAACCACATCTTCTTTATCCATTCATCTTTCGATGGACACCGAGGCTCCTTCCACAGTTTGGCTATTGTGGCCATTGCTGATAGAAACATCGGGGTGCAGGTGTCCCGACGTTTCATTGCATCTGAATCTTTGGGGTAAATCCCCAACAGTGCAATTGCTGGGTCGTAGGGCAGGTCTATTTTTAACTCTTTGAGGAACCTCCACACAGTTTTCCAGAGTGGCTGCACCAGTTCACATTCCCACCAACAGTGTAAGAGGGTTCCCTTTTCTCCGCATCCTCTCCAACATTTGTTGTTTCCTGCCTTGTTAATTTTCCCCATTCTCACTGGTGTGAGGTGGTATCTCATTGTGGTTTTGATTTGTATTTCCCTGATGGCAAGTGATGCAGAGCATTTTCTCATGTGCATGTTGGCCATGTCCATGTCTTCCTCTGTGAGATTTCTCTTCATGTCTTTTGCCCATTTCATGATTGGATTGTTTGTTTCTTTGGTGTTGAGTTTAATAAGTTCTTTATAGATTTTGGAAACTAGCCCTTTATCTGATATGTCATTTGCAAATATCTTCTCCCATTCTGTAGGTTGTCTTTTAGTTTTGTTGACTGTATCCTTTGCTGTGCAAAAGCTTCTTATCTTGATGAAGTCCCAATAGTTCATTTTTGCTTTTGTTTCTTTTGCCTTTGTGGATGTATCTTGCAAGAAGTTACTGTGGCCAAGTTCAAAAAGGGTGTTGCCTGTGTTCTCCTCTAGGATTTTGATGGAATCTTGTCTCACATTTAGGTCTCTCATCCATTTTGAGTTTATCTTTGTGTATGGTGAAAGAGAGTGGTCCAGTTTCATTCTTCTGCATGTGGATGTCCAATTTTCCCAGCACCATTTATTGAAGAGACTGTCTTTCTTCCAATGGATAGTCTTTCCTCCTTTATCGAATATTAGATGACCGTACATTTCAGGGTCCACTTCTGGGTTCTCTATTCTGTTCCATTGATCTATGTGTCTGTTTTTGTGCCAGTACCACACTGTCTTGATGACCACAGCTTTGTAGTACAACCTGAAATCTGGCATTGTGATGCCCCCAGCTATGGTTTTCTTTTTTAAAATTCCCCTGGCTATTCGGGGTCTTTTCTGATTCCACACAAATCTTAAAATAATTTGTTCTAACTCTCTGAAGAAAGTCCATGGTTTTTTGATAGGGATTGCATTAAACGTGTAAATTGCCCTGGGTAACATTGACATTTTTACAATATTAATTCTGCCAATCCATGAGCATGGAATCTTTTTCCATCTCTTTGTGTCTTCCTCAATTTCTTTCAGAAGTGTTCTATAGTTTTTAGGGTATAGATCTTTTACCTCTTTGGTTAGGTTTATTCCTAGGTATCTTATGCTTTTGGGTGCAATTGTAAATGGGATGGACTCCTTAATTTCTCTTTCTTCAGTCTCATTGTTAGTGTATAGAAATGCCATTGATTTCTGGGCATTGATTTTGTATCCTGCCACGCTACCAAATTGCTGTATGAGTTCTAGCAATCTTGGGGTGGAGGCTTTTGGGTTTTCTATGTAGAGTATCATGTCATCGGCGAAGAGGGAGAGTTTGACTTCTTCTTTGCCAATTTGAATGCCTTTAATGTCTTTTTGTTGTCTGATTGCTGAGGCGAGGACTTCCAGAACTATGTTGAACAGCAGTGGTGAGAGTGGACATCCCTGTCTTGTTCCTGATCTTAGGGGAAAGGCTCCCAGTGCTTCCCCACTGAGAATGATATTTGCTGTGGGCTTTTCGTAGATGGCTTTTAAGATGTCGAGGAAAGTTCCCTCTATCCCAACACTCTGAAGGGTTTTGATCAGGAATGGATGCTGTATTTTGTCAAATGCTTTCTCTGCATCTAATGAGAGTATCATATGGTTCTTGGTTTTTCTCTTGCTGATATGATGAATCACATTGATGGTTTTACGAGTGTTGAACCAGCCTTGTGTCCCAGGGATAAATCCTACTTGGTCATGGTGAATATTTTCTTAATGTGTTGTTGGATCCTATTGGCTAGTATCTTGTTGAGAATTTTTGCATCCATGTTCATCAGGGATATTGGTCTGTAATTCTCCTTTTTGGTGGGGTCTTTGTCTGGTTTCGGAATTAAGGTGATGCTGGCCTCATAGAACGAATTTGGAAGTACTCCATCTCTTTCTATCTTTCCAAACAGCTTTAGTAGAATAGGTATGATTTCTTCTTTAAACGTTTGATAGAATTCCCCTGGGAAGCCATCTGGCCCTGGACTCTTGTGTCTTGGGAGGTTTTTGATGACTGCTTCAATTTCTTCCCTGGTTATTGGCCTGTTCAGGTTTTCTATTTCTTCCTGCTCCAGTTTTGGTAGTTTGTGGCTTTCCAGGAATGCATCAATTTCTTCTAGATTTCCTAATTTATTGGCGTACAGCTGTTCATAATATGTTTTTAAAATCGTTTGTATTTCTTGGTGTTGGTAGTGATATCTCCTTTCTCATTCATTGTTTTATTAAGTTGAGTCTTCTCTCTCTTCTTTTTAATAAGGTTGGCTAATGGTTTATCTATCTTATTAATTCTTTCAAAGAACCAACTCCTGGTTCTGTTGATCTGTTCCACAGTTCTTTTGGTCTGGATATCATTTAGTTCTGCTCGAATTTTAATTAACTGTCTTCTCCTGCGGGGGTGGGGTCTATTTGTTGCTTTTTCTCTAGTTCCTTTATGTGTAAGGTGAGCTTTTGAATTTGAGATCTTTCCAGTTTTTGAATGGATGCTTGTATTGCGATGTATTTCCCCCTCAGGACTGCTTTTGCTGCATCCCAAAGATTTTGAACGGTTGTATCTTCATTCTCATTAGTTTCCATGAATCTTTTTAATTCTTCCTTAATTTCCTGGTTGACCTTTTCATCTTTTAGCAGGATGGTCCTTAACCTCCACGTGTTTGTGGTCCTTCCATACTTCTTGTTGTGATTAAGTTCTAATTTCAAGGCATTATGGTCTGAGAATATACAGGGGACTATCCCGATCTTTTGGTATCGGTTCAGACCCGATTTGTGACCCAGTATGTGGTCTATCCTGGAGAAAGTTCCATGTGCACTTGAGAAGAATGTGTATTCAGTTGAGTTTGGATGTAAAGTTCTGTAGATATCTGTGAAATCCATCTGGTCCAGTGTATCATTTAAAGCTCTCGTTTCTTTGGAGATGTTGTGCTTAGAAGACCTATCCAGGGTAGAAAGAGCTAGATTGAAGTCACCAAGTATAAGTGTATTATTATCAAGGTATTTCTTGAGTTTGGTTATTAATTGGTTTAAATATTTGGCAGCTCCCACATTCGGGGCATATATATTGAGGATTGTTAAGTCCTCTTGTTGGATAGATCCTTTGAGTATGAGATAGTGTCCCTCTTCATCTCTCACTATAGTCTTTGGGGTAAATTTTAACTTATCTGATATAAGGATGGCAACCCCTGCTTTCTTTTGAGGACCATTTGAATGGTAAATGGTTCTCCAACCTTTTATTTTCAGGTTGTAGGTGTCCTTCTGTCTAAAATGAGTCTCTTGTAGACAGCAAATAGATGGGTCCTGCTTTTTTATCCAGTCTGAAACCCTGCGCCTTTTGATGGGGTCATTAAGCCCATTCACGTTCAGAGTTACTATTGATAGATATGAGTTTAGTGTCATCATATCTATTCAGTCCTTGTTTTTGTGGATTGTTCCACTGAACTTCTTCTTAAAGGGGAATTTTAAGAGTCCCCCTTAAAATTTCTTGCAGAGCTGGTTTGGAGGTTACATACTCTTTCAGTTCTTGCCTGTCTTGGAAGCTCTTTATCTCTCCTTCCATTTTGAATGAAAGCCTTGCTGGGTAAAGTATTCTTGGTTGCATGTTCTTCTCATTTAGGAACCTGAATATATCCTGCCAGCCCTTTCTGGCCTGCCAGGTCTCTGTGGAGAGGTCTGCTGTTACCCTAATATTCCTCCCCATAAAAGTCAGGGACTTTTTTTCTCTTGCTGCTTTAAGGATCTTCTCCTTATCTTTGGAATTTGCAAGCTTCACTATTAAATGTCAGGTGTTGAACGGTTTTTGTTGATTTTAGGGGGGGATCTCTCTATTTCCTTGATCTGAATGCCTGTTTCCCTTCCCAGGTTAGGAAAGTTTTCAGCTAGGATTTGTTCAAATACATATTCTGGCCCTCTGTCCCTTTCGGCGCCCTCAGGAACCCCAATTAAACGTAGGTTTTTCTTCCTCAGGCTGTCATTTATTTCCCTTAATCTATCCTCATGATCTTTTAATTGCTTGTCTCTTTTTTCCTCAGTTTCCCTCTTTGCCATCAACTTGTCTTCTATGTCACTCACTCGTTCTTCCACCTCGTTAAGCCTCGTCGTTAGGACTTCTAGCTTGGATTGCATCTCATTTAATTGATTTTTAATTTCTGCCTGATTGGATCTAAATTCTGCAGTCATGAAGTCTCTTGAGTCCTTTATGGTTTTTTCTAGAGCCACCAGTAGCTGTAAAATAGTGCTTCTGAATTGGCTTTCTGACATTGAATTGTAATCCATATTTTGTAACTCTGTGGGAGAGTGGGCTGTTTCTGATTCTGTTTTTTGAGGTGAGGTTTTCCTTCTACTCATTTTGCTCAGTGCAGAGTGGCCAAAAACAAGTTGTCTTGGGAAACGGAGAAAAAGAGAGAGAAGGAAAGAAAAGAGAAAAAGAAAAAAGAGAAAGAAGAAAAAAAAGGGGAAAAAGAAAGAAAGGAGAAAAAAGAAAAAAAAAGGGGGGGGTGGGGGAAGCAATCAGAAATCAAGAAGAAAGAGAGAGAAAAAAAAGCACAAAACAAAACAAAACAAAAACAAAAACAAAAAAAAAAAACACGGGGGAGTATCTTCCGATTCTGTATACTTTAAGTCCCTTGACTTCCCTTGGAACTGGTCCGTGTCGCTGGTCTTCTGGAGGAGGGGCCTGCTGTGCTGATTCTCAGGTGTTAGCACTTGGGGGAGCTGCTCTGCCCCTGCCTGGTGCAGGGCTCAGTGGGGGGTGTTTACCCCGTGAGACCCCGGGAGGAGGCCACAGTGGCGGGGGCAGCTCTGGGACCCTGGAGTCAGCTCCCGCAGTAGCTCCGGGGCTCTCCGTCTGCAGGGCCTGGGGGCTCCCGGGCGGGGCCGCTGATCTGCTCAGTTCCAGGCAGGAGCGTCCTTGCTGTCCTGGGCCCTCCCGGCCTCTGCCTGTCCCGGGGGGAGGCCGGATCCTGGGCTGTGTCCCGGCGCCCTGTGCTACGGGGCCTGCGCTGTTGGATTCGCGCCGCCGCCCGAGCCCCTCCGAGCTGTTCCCGGAGCCGCGCCGCCCCCTCTGCGGAGCTTCTTCCTCCGCCCGACCTGCAGCCTGAGCTGCTCCCGGAGCCCCGCAGCCCCCTCCGCGGAGCCGCCGCCCGAGCCCCTCCGAGCTGTTCCCGGAGCCGCGCCGCCCCCTCCGCGGAGCTTCTTCCTCTGCCCGAGCCGCCGCCGCTGAGCTGTTCCTGGAGCCCCGCAGCCCCCTCCGCGGAGCCGCCGCCCGAGCCCCTCCGAGCTGCTCCGGGTCCCGCAGAGCGCTGCAGCCCTTAGGGAGCTCGGCGCATCTCCCGGGGCGCAGTTCCTCTGTTACTGTCCCAGGGAGCCCGAGGGCATCCCCGCCTTTCTGGGGATCCTGCTCCAATTCCCCGGGAGGCCTTTCCACGGGGAAGGTCGGTGCAGCTCCTGCTCCTCCGGGACGGGGCTCTCCTGTCCTGGGGACACTCGCCCCGGCCTCAGCCCGGCTCCTCGCGGGGCCCCTCCCCCTTGGAGGCCTTTTGTGTCTTTATTTCTTTTTCCCCGTCTTCCTACCTTGATAGAAGCGCGAACTCTTCTCACTGTAGCGTTCCAGCTGGTCTCTCTTTAAATCTCAGGCCGAATTCGTAGATTTTCAGGATGACTGGATGGTTTTCTAGGTAATTTGTTGAGGACAGGTGACTTGGAGACCCTGCTCTTCCGCCATCTTGCCCCCCCCCCCCCCCATAGAATCCTTTTCAAATGAAGTTTGGGATATGCCTTTTGATGAGGGACAGACATTCATTTTTCAGTGTAGCACATAAAAAGTAACTTTTATCATAACTCTGTCATGAAGAAAACTTTAAGTTATGTTCTAAACACTAAGAAAGCAAGGAATTTTATATTATGTTTTAGAAAAAATTTTATTAAAATAACATAGGGGAGTAAAAAAATACCCTCAACATGGACTTATTCTTTGTTAGTTGATGGTAAATTAAAATCTTACCCTAAAATGCCAATTTAACTTTTATTTATAATATTATTAGGATTTAGGAGAATTTCGTATTTTCTAAGAACCATAGAGCTCATCCCGTAATAGAGTGAAAATCATTATTTCACATATTTTATGCCAATGATTGATGGCCAGCTAAACATAGTTGCCTGTGTATAAGCCTGTATGTCCAAAACACTTGCATAGTGTTTAAGAAAGAACAGAGAAAGGCCAGATTAGTTTAAGGGGAAAGTGAATAGACTGTATCCAGATAAGGTCTTCTAGGAAGGTGAGTTGGAGGGGAGGAACAAACAGAATGGTGAAAGAAGAAGGAAAGAAAGATTAATTGAGTGAAAATAAATGTACAGGGGAAATCCTTTCCTAATTTGGTTGACAGTGAAGAGTCTAAGGAACAGAAAAATAGGTATGTATAGGCAAATAGAAATTATGACCTAAGATGTGATGATTAGAACTCTAGTCCTATGAGATACTGTGGGGAAAATAAGACAAGTTTGAGCTATGCTATTTCATCCTTTGTGTTTAATTTTGCTTTAATTGGGCCTTCACAAAATGAATTTATCACAGAATTATTTTTCCATAAATTAAGAACCTTCACAGTAGCCCTTGGGAGAACACTGAGCTAATAGTAATAGGAAATAAGGACTGCTAATTAATGGACCACTACCATAATCATTGCTTCTTTGGAACAAAAATGATTAGATTTAGGTCATACATATTATTCTGTCCTCTTTCATTATTAAGTTATAAAGATGCATTGGATGCAAATAGATTTACCATTCACTAAAGTTTAACTTCTGGAATACAAGATTTTTCTAAATCCAGGTCATGAAGGTAAGACCTCTTCATATAGAATCCTCAGACCCTATATAATTTTTAAACAAGTAGCACTCGGGTTATAGTGTTTTGACTCTTAAAGATTTTTTTGGGACTAGGGGTACTTCTTTGTTTACTTTATAAATACAGTACTTCTAATTAAAATAGAGCTGCAGGAAACCTTCTTAATTTCTAGCTAACTATTAAAGAATGAGGAAGAATTCTTAAAGTCTTGAAAGTGTTGCTTATAAATAATTTAGTTCCAAAGGGACATGGTTAAGATTTAGAAAGCTAAATCAGTCCCTCCAACCACATGAACAAAGCTTAAAAGAAATCCAACAGGCAAACTGATAATCGAGCAACAGCTAAATGATTCACAATATATTTATTCTCTTTTCTTTCATTTTTGGATCATGATTTTCATGGCAAAATCTTAGTTAGATGCTGATTGTACATGTTTGTGTTCTCTAGCATGCCTGTGGAAGAATGATGGGTGTGAGCAGGGCTGTTTAGAGATAGAGTTTAATGTATGTGGGTCTAACATCAATTTAGAGATGAAATAGTTTTTGTAGGTACTCATGGGTGTGTGTGTGTGTGTGTGTGTGTGTGTGTGTGTGTGTGCCTTGCTTTGCTCTTTAAGAACAGGACTAAATTCCAGTTTAAATTGGCTGACAGGTCTCTCTCAAATCATCTGCAAAGGTACCATGACATTTTTTGCCCTCAGTAAAAACCTCTATCCTATGGTTAAAAGTCTGATGCCAGCTTTTTAAAGTTTGACTGAGTGAAGTGAATCACCCATTAAATTGGTTTGTTTTTGGAACCTACGTTTTAAATCCATGTGATGAAGGCAATGTTTTTTCACTTGGAATCACCAGACCTTATGTTATTTTTAATTGGCATTCTCAGTATTTTCTTACCAAATGCACTTTACACTTTCTTTAGAAGAGTTTACAAATTTTCCCATTTGTCTTTAAGCCTCAGGATAGTTCTTTAAATACATGTTTTAAGAAGTGACAATAATAAAGGAAGAATTCTTTAAATCCTTGAAAACTTGGTCCCAAGTGCCATTTGGGGAGGGCAGTTTAATTTTTATATGCTTAGAGTATTTTTAGAGATATTTTAGATATATTAGAGGTATTTTTCTATATTCAAGTGGTAGTGTGATTTAATTATAAGAGAAAACAGCATTAATTATAAAAGGGAAAAAAATCAACCTTTATTTATTTTAATTTGGTTTGTTCTCATGAAAGAAATTGATATGACAATTATTTAGACCAAAGTTATTTTTAACCATGATTTCATGAGTTATGTAGTCTAGATTGAACAACTAAGTTACTTCTTTTTAATGCTATCAGAGGAATGCTTCTAAGGTCTTAAAAAGTCATATCCTTTGTCTCTTCATTTTTTCTTTTAAAATTTTATTTTAATTTCAGACTTAAAAAATACTCAGATTCCTCAAATGTTAATATTTTAGCATGCTTCCACATTTGCATCCACTTTCTCTGAAAACCATGTTTTCCCTTGAGAATAGATTACATATATTTGTCCTTATATACTTCAGTGTGTATTTCTTAAAAACAAGACCATTCTGTTTCATAACCACAGTATAGTTATCCATATCAGAAAATTAATAATCAGGGACACCTGGGTGGCTCAGTGGTTGAGCTTCTGCCTTTGGCTCAGGATGTGATCCCAGGATCTGGGATTGAGTCTCACATCCGACTCCCTGCATGGAGCCTGCTTCTCCCTCTGCCCATGTCTCTGCTTCTCTCTCTGTGTGTCTCTCATGAATAAATAAATAAAATCTTAAAAAAAAAAAAGAAATTTTTTTAAAAAAGAAAGAAAATTAATCATCATGAAATAAGAGATTAGATTAGATTGTAGACCTTACTCAAATTTCACCAAATTAACCCAATATTGTTCTTTATAATCAAATAAAGTAAAATACCAATCATGTTAACTTTAGTTATCATGTCTTTTAGACTCCTTTTGGCTAAAACATTTCCTGGTCTTTGTGTTTTGTGTACTTTTAGAGTACAGACCAGCTATTGTGTAGAATTTCTGTCAATTTGGGTTTACCTGATGTTTCTTCATGACTAGATTCAAGTCATGCCAGGCTTTTTAAAGAACAGAACTATATAAGATATGATTTTACAAACAAATCACATTCCTATTTATAACTCTGAGAATCAATATAATTATTTAATTGGCATATTTGCATCAAACAGAATGTTTCTCTCCAGCTTCCCAAAAGAAAAGACACATAAGAGATTTATATGCATTTCTTAAAAAACAACTTTGGTTTAATTGTTGATTTTGATTTTATTAGTTTTGATGGCTTATGGAATCACATAGATTGTTTCAATATTTACTGAGAAAACAAGTAAAATGTACAAATATGATAGTATTGATCTCTTTCCACAGTTACTCCCGAATGCCCACAGAAAAGAAGAAACTTTTTCCTCTCCTTAGATAAACTCAAATTCTTATCGCAACTCATAAAGTCTTTCTTGGAGCTGGAAAAAAATGTTGAAGAATTATTGGAAGAAATATTTGTATCACTGAGGACACCCAGAAATATTTCAGGTAACATGCTTTTTTTGTTTAAATTTATAAATCTATTCTCTCTGTTTTCACTTCTTGCTGCTGAATCTGTACCATTACTTGAAAAAAAAAAATGCATGATAGAATTCTTTAAATGAATTATTTAAATAAATGTTAAATGTAATACACACCATAAAATTACATTTCTATCCTATATATGTGGCAAATTCTATAATTGTAATTGACAAAGCATTGTAATACAATTCTGGATAATGATCTTTAGATGAAATCAAATTAATTTTTTTTTTATATTCAGAGAAACGCAGCCTGCTTATGGAAAAAATAAGCATACTGGATGATCTAGTAGCTCCTCTTCTGCTAGTAGCAGCCAAGTGACCTTGGGCGAAATATTTAAGCTTTCTTAGACTCCATTTTCTCAACTTCAAAATAATGGTGTAGGACTAAACTAACTTTCTCTTTGTTTTCTTTTACTGTTATATGCTTCAAATTTCAATATGTTATGTATGTGAGAATTAAATAATTTAGTGTATGTATTTAAAAGAAAGTCTGGGGATCCCTGGGTGGCGCAGCAGTTTAGCGCCTGCCTTTGGCCCAGGGCGCGATCCTGGAGACCTGGGATTGAGTCCCACGTTGGGCTCCCAGTGCATGGAGCCTGCTTCTCCCTCTGCCTGTGTCTCTGCCTCTCTCTCTCTTTCTGTGTGACTATCATAAATAAATAAAATAAAAAAATAAAAGAATGTCTAGTAGGTCACAATAAAGGTGAGCTGTTATAAAAGTAATTCTAATTTTATACAGTTTTTAGTCTTTTTTTTTTAGTAAAGATTTTATTTATTTATTCATGAGAGACACAGAGAGAAGACAGAGTCATAGGCAGAGGCAGAAGCAGGCTCCTTGCAGAGAGACCGATGTGAGACTGGATCCCAGAATTCCAAAGAATTCTTTGTACCCTCTAAGCCACCTAGGCATCCCTATTTTTTTTAGTCTTAGCAAAATCCTTTTGAAGAAAGCTATGCCATGTATGTTAAAATAATATTTCTAACATTAGAGGTGAAATTCAAAGGCATAATAGTTAAAATATGTTCATATCTCTACTTACAAATATTTTCATCTACATCAGAAAGTTCTCTTTTACATGATACCATGTATCATTTTAAGGACAATAAATATAGTTGGTGGCTGCATTTGCAAAACAAAGTGAGGGAACCAAATGATTAACAAACAATCAGAAAATTTCAAACCCCAGTTTCATAGTAAGGATTTACATTTATTTTAATATGTTTCCTTTTGTGTTTATTTTGCCTGGGTAAATAATGTTGGAAAAGTTATAGGGTTGAAGTTTCTTTTATATTAGGCATGGTTTACCGCCCTTCTCGGTGTCAGATTAAGTTTTAGTAGCACTGTAAAATTATAAAGTAGATCATTTTTTCAATTTTGGAGAAAATTTGAAGAAAAATTGAGGTGGATTTCAGATTTCTAAAGCTGACAAAAGTCCAATAGGAAAATAATATAAATATAAGACAGAAAATATGAAAATTAGAGGACAGAATGGAAAAATAGATTTAATTAGGAGATAATATGAACCCTAGAGGGTCCTATATACTAAACTGACTGGGTCGAAGAAAGATCTAGTAGATCAATATGACATCCTAATTTTTGATTGACATCTTGGTGCCTCAAGCAGTTGACACTTGGTGTTGCTACTCATCCATCATGCCTGGCTAGGATTTTGCATCTCACATCCACATCTCTAGCAGATCTTTTCTGAAGTGTAGATCAAGAAACAGAGCAGACTCCCAACACATCTAGACTCTTACCTCTTGGGACTCATACTGTGTTGGTCCTAGACCAGGATCTAGAGAAATTAGGTAAATTTTAATAACTTTATTCCTTTAAAGGGAAGCATTAATTCAAAATTATAATTGTATTAGAGAAGTATTATAAAGATACAAAACTCAAATGGTCAACAATTGAAGCAAAGGTTTGATATTATCAATTTCGGAAAAAGAAGACTTATTTAGATTAAAATTGAGCAATCTCGTGATTTGCAAATGCTATATATTTGAGGGAAATGGTTACCATTATTGAATAAAATCAACAGAGAAAATATATAATTATGCTACAACATTCTACCTTACCCAAATTTGTTATTATATAAGCAGCATGGCAGATAAAAGTAACTTCAAATCCATTAATAAGAATGTATTATAGAAGCATGGTTGTGGGTTTTTGAACAAAGTATGTGAAAGGAATTTTAAAAGACAGGTGTAAGAATGTCTTAAGTACTAGACCATCCCCATATGATATATGTTACCTCATTGTTGAAATTCATATTTTTTTATAACAAAGCTAAGATTGACTTAATGTGACATAACTTTATATAAATGGCTCCTTGAAAAGAATGATTATGAGGGAAATCATCAAGAAAAAATCAATTCTTATCAAAAGCATCGGTTTCTTAAATCAGGAAGGAAAAGATTCCTTGAAACAGATGATTAAAGAAACCAAATGCATCTTAAGTTACCTGATAGTTAATGTTTTGCTTGGAAATCTTGTGTGGGAGGGAATAAGGGGGGAAAAAAGATCAAGTCATTTGGTTTCCTGTGTGTTTCTTTTAATTGGAGCATATTTTGCTAATAAAGATCTTGGAAAGAGTTGCCTACTATGTCCATGTAACCAAAACAATGTGATGAAAATGAGGGCTTTTTTTTTTTCTTATTGTCCAGATGTTTTAAAAATATCCAGGGGCTTAACATCACATAGAGAAAATATAAAGATAATTAAATATTTTACTTTTTACTTTGATGTTTACCACTATATTGTCAATTTAGCTAAATTGGCAGTGCTCTTAGTAATTTGAATATGATGCAATAGATTTTGTAGAGACATAGAAGTATTTTTAGAGAGAAATATTTATTATTATATATATTTCCTTTTTTTTTTTTTTTTTTGGTCATGACTTGATGGTTTTCTATTTTGGTCATTTCAGCAAATGATAGGACATTATTTGACTATAATGGTACCTTACGGTATTTCTTTTAGGTGATCATATCTTCTGGAGTGGGCTCAGATTTGATTTATGGGGCACTTCTAATGCTCCTTTGGAATAAAGTTGTTCTTTGGGCAATTCCTCAAATTTTCCAAAGGTGGCATCTGAGATTTATCTAAACCAGGAGGTTTCTTGGCCCTCATTTTTCTTTAGCCCCAGCAATGACAAAGAGCAATGGCTGCTTCAATTGGATGTAAGAAGAACACTTAGGGTTTGTCTCAGAAGAATCAAAGATTTCAGATCTTCTGAAAGATTGTTTGTACTCTTAGGGGGTCTTAAGAGGGGTCAAATGGCTTCTAAGAGTTCCTTAGCTAGATGGTTAAGGGATTGTATTAGGGAGGCGTATGTAGTTAAGGTAAAGAGGCTCCTAGGGTTTGTAAAGCTCATTACACTAGGACTTTAGCTGTTTCTTGGGCAGAGAGGTCGAAGGCTTCCACATTGGAAATTTGCAAGGTGGCCACCTGGGCTTCTCTTCATACTTTTTCATAGTATTATCTCTTGGATGTAGTCTCTTCCACAGATTCAGCTTTTGGTGGGAGGTTGCTTGTGAGCCAGAAAAGAACAGTGAAGAAAAGAAAGACTTGTAGTTCCCACTTAGAGCTGCCAACAAGGCAAGTTGCTTTGTAGTGCACACAATGGGAGCCTATGAAGACCAATTTGGGTGTGAAAGTGGATGTCACAGGGAAGTACTGCCAACCTCTACTCTCTATGAAAGAAAGCGACAGTGTGGAAACTAACCAGAAATGTAAAATGAACCACAGTGAACTCTTTAGGGGGAGACTATTTAGCAGCTGGCATTCCTGTGACCCTCTGCACTCTACTGAGGTCCTTAATCTGGGCATACTCTTAAGGAAACCAGTGTTGACTGCATACAAATAAGTATGTTTTATAGTGATGAGCCAAAAATGAGCTACTTCTCTAGGGAATGCTAATAAGTATATAGAGTTTTCAACATATATTTAAATAGATAAAATAATTTATCACACGCTCACAGAGCTCGTAAAGTTTGACAATGCCAAATTTTGATATTGACCATTTTGAGTTCTAAACAAACACAAAAATGCCTTTATTCATTAAAACCACAAGATATTTATTAGTCTAGAATCAATCTTACTACCTTAAAATGATCCCTTTTGCTCTTTACATAGGATTAGGTTTTCAATTTTTTTTTAACTTTCTGGGGAAAGATTGTATTCTAAAAGTTATCATAACTGCTTGATAATTCATTTTCAATATTACTATGGAATTGCTTACCGGCAAAAGAAGTCTTGAGAAGCTTATCTTTTTTTCTTATCCATCTTGAAAATAGACAAATGGTTCGCATAACATCAAAGCATGCTACTTTGAGTGAATAAGCATAATGTATTTGGAAGTGAAATGATAAATATAAGATAATTAACTTTTTTTATAAGTCTCAGACTATAGCTGCATAATGGCAGATAGTTATTTCCAGAAATAAATCTGCAGAGCTTGTACCTTGAACTAGTGTTATTTTTCTAGACCTAAATATCTTTTTTTTTAAAGATTTTATTTATTTATTTGAGACACCCTGAGAGAGAGAGAGAGAGAGAGAGCACAAGCAGGGAGAAGGGTCAGAGAGAGAGAAGCAGACTCCTCACTGAGCAGGGAGCTTGATGTGGGGCTCGATCCCAGGACCCTGAGATCATGACCTGAGCTGAAGGCAGACACTTAACTGACTGAGCCACCCAGGTACCCCAAATATCTTTTTACATTAGCTGGTTTTATGAGCTCTCTGTAGAAAAGTAAAGTGACATTAAGAATCTAAACGTGGTCCCGTCATGTCATTAGCTATTTGATCTTTATTACTTTCTTCTTTAAAATTTGTTTTGAATAGTAGTTGATACATTAAAGACTTTTAATAAGACAAAAGAATATATTGTGAAAATTAAGTCCTTTTCCACTCTAGTTTTCCAGTTTTCCTTTCCAGAGACAACTATTTTGTATATATCCCCAAGTTAAAGTAACATGAAATCTTGTCATACTATGCAGAGCTTCTTTTTTATTAACAGTTATATAGAAAGACGTCATTCTTTCAAATAGGTGAGTAATTCTCCAATGATATGTGTACTGTAATTAACCAGTTACTCATTGATGAGCATTTAGGGTTCTGTTTTTCTCTATATTTGCTACCACAAATTATGATATAGCAAATTTCCTTGAACTTTGTCTTAAATGTGCACATGCATATCTGGACAGTAAATTTCTAAAGTGAAATTGCCAAGTGAAAACGTATAGTAGTTAAGAGAATGAAAAGACAAGCCATAGACAGAAAAATATTTGCAAAACACATATCTGATAAAGGGCTTATATCCAAAATATACAAAGAACACTTAAAATTCAACAAGAAAACAACAACAAAAACTCAATTAAAAATGAACAAAAGATCTAAACAGAGTCCTTACCAAAGAAGATATACAGATGGCAAATAAGCATATGAAAAGATGCTCAATGTCATGTGTCATCAGAGGAATGCAAAGCAAAACAAAGAGATATCACTACACAGTTGTTATAATGGCTAAAATCTGAAACACTAACAACACTAAATTCTTACAAGGATGTGAAGCAACAGGAACTCTCACTGATTACTGATAGGAATGTAAAATAGTATAGCCTCTTTAGAAAATGATTTCATTGTATCCTACAAGCTAAACACTGTCGTATATGATCTAGTAATCACACTCCCAGATATTTACACAAATGAGTTGAAAACTTATGTTCATATAAAAACCAACACATTAATGTTTATAGGGTCTTTATTCATAATTGCTGAAAAAACTTGGAAGCAACCAAGATGTCCTTCAGCGGTGAACAGTTAAATTATGGTGCATCCAGACAATGAAATATTATTCAGTGATAAAAATAAATCAGGTATCAAGCCACAAAACTACATGGAGGAATATTACATTCACACTGCTAGATGAAAGAGGCCAATCTAAAAAGACTATTTATATTGTATAATTCCAATTAAATGACATTCTGGAAAAAGCAAAAGTATACAGACAATAAAAATGACCAATATTTGCCAAGGGAAGGGAAAAGGGGGAAAGAGGTGAATAGATGGAGCACAGGAGATTTCTAGAGCAGTGAAATCATTCCATATATTACAGTAATGGTAGATACATGGCATTATGCAGTAGGTGAAACCCATAGAATGAATAACACAAAGAATGAATCCTTAATTTCAAAATGAATTAAAGACCTAAATGTGAGACCTGAAACCATAAAAATTCTAGAAGCGAGGATAGGCAATAATTTCTCTGATGTCAGCTCTAGCAATATCTTTCTAGATCTGTCTTCCTCAGGCAAGGGAAATAAAAGCAAAAATAAACTATTGGGACTACATCAAAATTAAAACTTCTGCACAGTGAAGGAAACAATCAACAAAACTAAAAGGCAACCTAAAGAATAGGAGAAGATATTTGCAAATGGCATATCAAATAAAGAGTTAGTATCCAAAATATAAAGAACTCAAACTCAACACCCCAAAACCAAATAATCCAATTAAAAAATGGACAGAAGACATTAACAGACATTTCTCCACAGAAGACATCCAGATGGCCAACAAACACATGGAAAGATGCTCAACATCACTCATCATCAGAGAAATGCAAATCAAAGCTGTAATGAGATATCATCTCACACCTGTCAGAACAGCTAAAATCAACAACACAAGAAACAGCAAGCATTGGTGAGGATGTGGAGAAAAAGGAAGCCTCTTGCACCATTGTTGGGAATGCAAACTGGTGCAGCCACTGTGGAAAATAGTATGGAGGCTTCTCAAAAAATTAAAAATAGAATTAACATATGATCCAGTAATCACACTATTGAGGATTTACCCAAAAAATACAAAAAAAACCCCCATTAATTCAAAGGGATATATGCAGCCCTATGTTTATAGCAGCCTTATCTACAATAGCCAAATTATGGAAACAGCCCAAGTGTCCACTGATTAATGAATGGATAATGAAGGTGTGAGATATATGATGGAATATTATTCAGCCATAAAAAGAATGAAGTCTTTCCACTTGCAATGACATGGTTGGAGCTAGAGTATAAGGCCAACTGAAGTAAGTCAGTGAGAGAAAGACAAATACCATATGATTTTATTGATAATTTTATTGATGTGGAATTTAAACAAGCAAAAGAAAAAGAAAGAGACAAACCAAGAAACAGACTCTTAACTATTAGAGAACAAATTGATGGTTACCAGGGGGAGGTGTGCAAGGGAGAATGGGTGAAAGAGGTGATGGGGATCAAGGAGGGCATTTGGGGCAGCCCGGGTGGCTCAGCGGTTTAGCACCTCCTTCAGCCCAGGGTGTGATCCTGGAGACTCAGGATCGAATCCCACACATCAGGCTCCCTTCATGGGCCCTGCTTCTTCCTCTGCCTGTGTCTGTCTCTCTCTCTCTCTCTCTCTCTCTCTCTCTGTGTCTTAATGAATAAATAAATAAAATCTTAAAAAAAAAAAAAAGGAGGGCATTTGTTCTGATGAGTGCTGAATGATGTATGGAATTGTTGGGTTGCTATATTATACACCTGAAACTAATATAACACTGTATATTAACTATACTGGAATTAAAATAGAAACTTAATAAAAAAAAAAGAATGAATCCTAATGTAAACTATGAGCTTTTGTTAAATATAATCAATATTAGTTTCTCATATGTAAAAAACACGTCACCCTAGGGCACCTGGGTGGCTCTGTCGTTAAGTGTCTGACTCTTGATATCAGCTTAGTCTTGATCTCAGTCAGAGTCGTGAGTTCAAGCCCCACAGTGGGCTTCATGCCGGACATAGAACCTACTTTAAATACACACACGCACACACACACACGCACACCCCATTCCAATGTAAGATGTTAACAATAGGGGAACTGATTCAGCAGAGAGAGAGGGAGTATATGGAAACTCTATACTTTTCTGCTAATTTTTTTCTGTAAGCCTAAGATTGCTCTAAAAACTAAAGTCTACTAATTAGAAAAAAAAAGTATGAACATTTTGAAAAAGAATGCCAAGCCAGTTTGTCACATCTATTTTGACTGTTAATGGTATTTTTGTTATGCAGAATTTCTTTTATGCAAAATTATGTTATGGTTTCTGCATTTTATGTCCTTCTGAAAAATCACGACACACATGTTTTAAAATATTCCATATTTTCTTTTCATAGCCTTATAGTTTCATTTTTCTTTATTTAAAAACCTTTATTTTTTTTTAAGATTTTATTTATTCATGAGACACAGAGAGAGAGGCAGAGACATGGGTAAAGGGAGAAGCAGGCTCCATGCAGGGAACCCCAATGTGGGACTTGATTCCGGGTCTTCAGGATCACACCCTGAGCCAAAGGCATTCAACTGCCGAGCCACCCAGGTGTCCCTATTTAAAAGTCTTTCATTAATCTGGATTTTATTTCAGTATTAGAATTAATTATTTAGAAGGATCCCCTGGGTGACTCAGCAGTTTGGTGCCTGCCTTCAGCCCAGGGCATGATCCTGGAGTTCTGGGATCGAGTCCCACATCAGGCTCCCTGCATGGAGCCTGCTTCTCCCTCTGCCTGTGTCTCTGCCTCTCTCTCTCTCTCTCTCTCTCTCTGTCTCTCATGAATGAATAAATAAAATCTTAAAAAAGAATTATTTATAGTATCATTTTTTTAAAAAAGACATAGTGAAGTGCAAGCCATAGAGAAGCCATTTTAGGTTAATGGTATAACACTGATCTAAAGCCCGCTCTATGTTGTGGTGAATGTTGAGAAATGAAGCGGGATCCCTAAACTACAGTCCATAGGCCCTTGGGGCTCATGAATGCTCGGTACAAGAAGGCCTAGGAATCCCCAGTAGCGTGTGAGGGTGTATGTATGTGTGCACACCTATCATGCAATCATCTTGTGCATTTGGGATGGAGTAGTCTAACACTTTAATCAAGTTCTCAGGAGTGTTAACAAATCCAAAATGATTAAGTAACACTGGAGTTGAGAAAAACTTTTCCTCACAATATATAAACTCTACTAAAATTTCCATACTTACCTGTCTAGAGAATATTTTTTTAAATTGTACTACTGAGGAATCACTCATGATTATGCTCATAGAACCATATTTAGAAAAAACAAAAAACAAAAACCCACACATCTTCCAGATGATTATATCAGTCACAAGTTCTACTGATAAGAAACAGTAAGATTTTGAAATTTATTTGCTCAGGACACAAACAGAAGCCGATTCTTAATACTTTTAAATTTTTTAAAAATGCATCAGGGACACCTGGGTGGCTCAGCGGTTGAATGTCTGTCTTTGGCTCAGGGCATGATCCCGGAGGCCCAGGATCAAGTCCCACATCAGGCTCCCTGTGTGGAGCCTGCTTCTCCCTCTGCCTATGTCTCTGCCTCTCTCTCTCTCTGTTTCTCATGCATAAATAAATAAAATCTTTAAAAATAAATAAATAAAAATTTAAAAATGCATCAGAGTTTATAATTCATCATATATCAAGTCTAAGCAAAAACAAAAGAAATGCTAACTTATTCATTTCAAATTAAACTATAATTAATAGAACCTTACTGGAAAAGTGGAAAGATCTCTTCTTTTTAAATAAGATTTTATTTATTTATTCATGAGAGACACAGAGAGAGAGGCAGAGACATAGGCAGAGGGAGAAGCAGGCTCCACGAGAGGAGCCCGATGTGGGACTCGATCCCGGATCCTGGGATCACACCCTGAACTGAAGGCAGACGCTCATTGGCTGAGCCACCCAGGCGTCCCTGGAAAGACTTCTTTTTGGCGTATTTTTTATTAGGTTTTTGTAGCTGTGGGTTTTTTTTCCCCTGGAAAAGACTTCCTTATTCTAAAAGATGAAAGGTGAGAAAATATTTCCATTTTAAGAGCTAAAGATTATTTCTTATCCCAATGTTTGTGTTTTGCCAATGGATTATTGATATACTTATTAATAGTGTAATTTTTCCTGATGTGCTGATGTTTACCCATGTAATTTTGTTCTTCATTTTAAGAAAAGAAATATTTATGTGTTAATGAATACCACCATTTCTTAAATGAACCATCCTTAAATTCAGAATTTAAATTTTTTTAAAGGTTTTATTTATTCATGAGAGACACAGAGAGAGAGAGGTAGAGACACAGGCAGAGGGAGAAGCCTACTCCATGCAGGGAGCCTGACGTGGGACTCGATCCCGGGTCTCCAGGATCAAGCCCTGGACTGAAGGCAGCGCTAAACCGCTGAGCCACCCGGGCTGCCCCAGAATTTAAATTTTTAAATGAACAAGGAAATTAATTTACTTTGTACTTTTACCCTATGTTATCAACATGAAAATGAATTAATGACAGAGGGATCTACATTTTACAGATTGTATATGCATGTATATCAAATATGTTTATAAATTTCACTTAGTTGTATGTATGGAAGGGGGCTCTATATAGGTTGATCCTGTAGGTATTGTAATAGTGATGGTGACATCATCCTACATCTTGTTGACAATATTCTCTGCATCTCGATTGTGTGTGTGTGTGTGTGTGTGTGTGTGTGTGTGTGTATACTAGGGATAGAGCTTTTCTTCATAATTTCAACATGACTATTAATTCCATTTGGTATGATTTGTTTTTCTTAATGTATGTTTATGTGTTTTCTTTTCTCTTGCCTAGAAATTTCAGATCCATCCAATCAAGAAGTTATTATAGAGAAACCTAGAACAAATGAAACCAGAGTCCTTTCAGAGCAATTGCTACCAGTAAAAGAGGTGAATGAAGAAAAAAAAAAACGAGTGTTTTTTTTTTTAACTCGTATATAATAGCATCATATGTCTGTGAATCCATTATGAGTCAAAATGTCTTGGGGTTTGTCCTTTGCTACTAAAAAAAAAAAAAAAGAAAAAAGAAAAAAAAATCCTGAGATTTCCCGGTTGAGAATTAGCTTATAAGTCTTGACGAAAATTGAAGTTAGTTGTTCTCTAGCACTGTCTGTTCCATGGAAGAAGTAGGGAGCTGGAAGTGAAGAAACCTTCATCTTATCCAAGTTCATGGTCTACACTTTGAGAATTTGGGCTATGAAAACTGTCGAAAGTGAGAAGCTGGAAATTAGAAAGGAAAGAGGAAAGAATAGTTTGACTGGTCTCACTTTAGTGTGCCCAGTCTGGGCCTTTTTGTTCTAGATCCATTGCTACTCCTCCCTTGCTCTGTTTTGTATTCTAGAGAACTACGCCTTCCAGGCTTCCTTGTTTTCTGGATTCTGGCAAGGTTTGGCCAGTAGAAGGTATTAATGGAGGACTGGAGGGTGGATAGAGAGAAACCAGAGTATTTCTTCCCCTCTCTCTGGTCTCTTTAGGAACCATCTCTAGTAGTTGCTGTGACTCATCTACTGTACAGACCTTGCTCTCAGCGCATGGTCCCTTCCTTTCCTGGTTCCAGTTTCACCTGTTGGCTCTGCCTTCCCTTTAACTTAGACTGATGGCCCCAGGAACTATACTCCCATATACAGTCCCTTTTCTTTGTTCCTCCAGCCCTTAGAAGTAGCTCCCTGCTGTGTTAATACCTGTCTTGCTTCTGTCTATCTCACATTTGTCTATTCTTCTATTTGTCTATCTTCTGTCTATCTTCTATTTGTCTATTCTTCTGTCTATTCTGTCTATCTCACATTTGGCTCCTCAAAACTCCATCACTTTAGTAACAAACACCCTACATTAAAATTCCTCTTTTTGAAATGCCTAGTGTGGTTTCTGTTTTCTGATTGGATCTTGACTGAGATAACAGGTAAATATTTAAAAGGGGGGGGGGGGAAATCCCAGAGCTTCAATTTAGAAGGGAGGGGAAATTATAAGGAAAGTGGAAAGTTATATATTATGCTTTAACCAAAAATCAAAGTAGGTATTAAGAAATTAGCTTTCGGTAATGGGAGAAGGGTAATCAACAGGTATTCACAGATATGCTCTGGTGGGGAGAACAAGAAGCAGAGTTTTATTGTTGTTTTTAATTTTGGAGGTAAGTTCCTTTTTATATTTCTTTTTTCCCCCTTTTTATATTTCTATCATAAGTGGGTCCCAAGGAAATACTATTAGAGCAGGGAACTATACCCATGACCCTTCTGAAGTTTCACTTATAGTAAAGGAGACTCTACGAGCTGAGTAGATTCAATTATCGACTAATTTTATGTAAAAATAAGATGAGAAATGTGTTTTCAGGCCCTATGATGTTAAAGGTCCTAACATACTTTAGAAATAAAAGTTGAATTACAACATAATTATATATGTAATGAAATGAGAGCCACTTTTTTGATTATAGATTTTGATTATAGATTTGATTATTGATTATCGTTGTGGAATTATATAGAGTTTTAGCCCTGGAAGATGTATCATCTTTATTACTTTGTATAGTATATACAGAAAGCACTATGCTGAATGGGATGTATAAGTAAGAAAATTAAGCTAATGGTCATAATATCAGTAATTTTAGACCAAGGAAATCATAGAAATAATCCAAATCAGCTCTTTTATTTTTCTAACCAAAAAACTGGGATCCAGAAAAATACATAATTCAGCCAGGCATATTGAGCCTAGAGTCTTCTGAAGCTGGAGTAGGTGAATTATTACAGTAAATAAGATTACATTGAAGCAGGGAAAATTTAATGCTAAGCTTGGGTTCACCTACTGCCTGCAATTTTTTAGTACTTAAGAGAATATTAGAGGACTTAGGGATAGTATACATTCATAATTATATTGAGCCCAGACCCCAAGAAAAAAGACAAAAAACACCACCAGCCTCCATTCACTGCAACCTCTCCCATTCCCCCAACACAGAGCAATGCAGATAATTTAAATTCCTTTTTTGGAATGAGAGTTGTGTTGCTTACCACTTTATGGGTGAAGAAACTGAATAAAATTCTAAAGAAGTAAAATTCTAGAAAGGTACTGTGATATAATTTCCCTGAGAAATTTCTTGTTGCTATTTTTTGGCTTGTCTGGATTTCTGAGAGTGAAAAAGAAATAAAAGGTTGAATATTAAACTCTGTCTTGCGTTGCAATACTTGTTAACAATAAACTATAAGAAAGACTATAAAAATCTAATTTAGGCTTTATTAAATATATTGAATTTAAAGGTTGCTTTATGTGATAAATAGTAACTGTAACTTTTAACTCCCATAAAGATAGTTTTATTGAACTATATTTAAGAGATTAAATTTTTGAAAAAAGTTTTTGATTAAATCCACTGATGAATTAAAATGAAATGCCAGTATATTACTCTGTGTAAAGAATACACATGTTTTTGTATATTGCTTTATTCACTGGGTAATATTTTTTCAGGTTGCAAGAATGGCTTTTGCCATTTATCAAAGAATACCTATATTCAGATGCTGAAACAAAGTAATAATTTTATATCTATAACAATAGGAATACTTGTTGCTGGGTTAAAATTAATATAACTTCATATAAATTTATATTTCAGGCTACTTTACTAGATTTTGCTTGGCGAAGTGTATTTAAAGAAGTGTCTCTTCCCATGGCACATTGTATAACAACAGCAATTGAAGATTTTTCCACAAAAATTCTCCAACAGGAACAGAATGAAAGGTCTTTGGCTGTAACCTATGCTATGAACCTTGTGAATGTCCAGCAAGTTTGGCAAGACAGTCATGTTCCTGAGGAGGATCAACCAAAGAAAATTGCAAAGGCAAGTATCAAATGAAATCCTTTCAAACTGCAGACTGGCATAATGAGATTTTTTTTTTTTCAGTATAAAACATTGCGGGGTACCTGAGTGGCTCAGTTGGTTGAGCATCTGACCCTTGGTTTGGGCTCAGGGCATGATCCCACAGGTGGTGGGATTGACTCCTGCTGCATCAGGCTCTGTGCTCAGCAGGGAGTCTGCTTGAAAATTCTCTCCTTCTCCCTCTGCCCCCCATTTGCATTCACACACATTCTCTCTCTGTCTCAAATAAATAAAATAAATCTTTTTTAAAAACCAGTATAAGACATTGCAAAGGTAACCTATAGAAAAATGGTAGTCTCTTGGCAAATACTTGATATTTAACCCAATACCAGGTTTATTCTCTGGTGTCCCTGGGACACTGCCAACAAAAAAGGCTGAAACCTGTTGCCAACTTGTTGCTTCATGAGTTTGGGGCCCCTAATGCAGAAACTTCTGTGACTTAATGGGGAGCTGAGGAAACTGCTTATTTGGGCTGTACTTTGAATGATTTGGGGAAAATTTTAGTAGGAGTTTGAAGGAGTTACTGTCTTTTATGTGTCTAGGCAACTTTTAAATCTTTGTTTACACACTAACGCACATTCCATTTCGTTAACATCCGTCTTGCATCTTTATGTGTGCCTTGAGAGTCACAGAGCATATTGAGGAAATAGGAAGTAATTATGCAAATAAATAAATACAGTTATTCAGTGTTAAGCCCACAATGAGTTCAGTAACCTGTGATTAGAATTTTTTAAAAAGAGCATTCATCAAGATGGCCTCCTTATTTGGCTACTGCCACCTGAGGTTCCAGAACATTCCCCTGGGAACACTGTTGGCAAATTGGGAATGCAGGCAAGTTTTGCCTCCCCATCCACCATACTTCCTTTGCCATTAAGAAAGAGTAGATTCATGATAACTACTGGAAAGCTAGGCACATCACTTCTGAAAGCTCTGACTCCTTACCAATAAGAAGATGCCATATGATACTGTTTCTTATGTTTCTAAATTATTTAAATTAAATCGACATACCTTATGTATGTGTGGTGATTAATAAAAAGATACTTTATGAAAATACAGCAAAAATATTAGAATAAGTAAAAAATAATGCAATCATATTAATATCAAGGATACACGTTTTCCAAGTTGTATTAACTACAAATAAAGTATTGTCATATAAAGCTATTTCATGAGTTTTTCATAATGTCTGTCTGGTAAACATAAGGTTTGAAGGTTTATATAGAGAGAAGCATCCTTTTCGCATTTCCTCATTTTACATAAAACGTTTAGCTTTCTATAACATAGAAATTGATTATTTTAAAGTCGTGTCATTATATTTATGTTTGATGCCAAATTCATTGTTTAGGAATTTGGCTCCCCTGTACATAAATTACACGGTGCTGTCAGAGTACAAATAACTCAGTGCTACATTTATTTCTCCCTAGTTTTGTTCTGACATCATGGAAAAACTTGACACAATGCTTCCACTGGCTCTGGCATGCAGAGATGATTCTTTCCAGGAAATTAGAGCAAACTTTGAGGAGGCCTGTTGTAAAGTGGCAACAGCTGTCCTGGCGAGACTGCAAGAGAGAGTCAAGGAGTTTCCTTCCAAAGCACCCCTGACAAACTTACACACATTGCTCTCCACAGCGGTATATGTCTTCCAGCATTTTACGCAGTATGATAATTTGATGAAAGAAAATACTAAGAAGTGAGTGTCATTTAAATTAAACTGATGGCCATGCTTAAAGTAACATGTAATCTTTGGATATCACAAGAGTGAAATTTTGATGATAATATTCGAGAAGGAGAAAATAATAATGAACATGGTGAATTATTGTCATTTGTCTTGACTTGAAAATGTCAAAAAGGTGGAGCAAGGGGTCTCTTAAACCAGATACATAGATTAGTAAGAAAGACCGGGTATTCTTTCTAAAGGCCTATACTCCAGAGACCCATACATTTTCCATATTCTGATCTGGAGCAACTATTTTCTGCATGCTATTATGATCTGACCAAACAAACCCTCACCATTTTGTAAGGCACACTGCACTGACTACCCAAGAAAGAAAAACTAGACTTGTTTTTGTTCATTGTATACACAGTTGTAAAATACACACTTCTCTCTTTTGTTTCTAAGCAAACAGGATGTTAGGACTTACATAGAGAATAAATGCATTTTCCATCTAAACAAGATGTTAAAGTCCACTTGGCTGGCTCAGTGGTTGAGCATCTGCCTTTGGCTCAGGGTATGGTTCCAGGGTCCTGGGATCGAGTTCTGCATCGGGCTCTCTGCATGGAGCCTGCTTCTCCCTCTGCCTATGTCTCTGCCTCTTTCTGTGTGTCTCTCATGAATAAATAAATAAAATCTTAAAAAAAGAAATAAAACAAGATGTTGGGACTTATATAAAGAATAAATGCATTTTCTTTCTATTCTTTTGACCAATATAAATGTATTTCAAAACATCCATTTAGTAATAGGCTGTCCTTAATATTTGAGCAGAGAGCATCTGGCAATCTTAATTCTCATGTATTAGTAGTCTAAAAAGACTGTATATTTTCTAGAAACAGAATAAAAATGACCACATGGTCTTTCTGGCTTCCCTCATGCCCTAGGAGATAACACAGCCCCTTGCAAAAGGAACACATGGAGTTGGCTGTCCAGCAAGAGTCCAACAACCTCTTTGGTATTCCTTACTCAGCATTTGTAGTTCTTCAGTTATGAGAGAAAGCATAAGAAAGTGTAATGTAAATAACTAAAGATAAAAGTAAAATAAATTTGGCTTGATGCAAACTATAGCTATGATATTTCTTTAATTCCTGTAAGTAGTCAGATAGGGTGAATCATACTTGAATTTATAAACGAGATGTGCCAGAAATCACTTTATTTCTGTAGAATATTTTAAAACAGTTTATGAGATAATTGACATCTACAAAATTACAATTTTTAAAACAAAAGGAGGGTGTTTATGGGACGTGTGATAGCTTTATAAAAGTTGGTTCTGACAAATGCATGTTGTTCTCTATAATAACGATACCCTAATGCCTAAATAATGCACTGATCTCTAATAATAGGCTTACAAAGAATACTTTTATTTTTGAATGATGTATTGACAATGCAGTTTGTCTCAAGTTGAAGTGCATATTTGTGGAACAGCAGATGTACGTTTTCAAAGGACTTGCAAAACAAAGACCGGCTTTTTTTTTTTTTTTTTTTTTTCCTTTCGGAAAGTGAATGTGGATGCAGACTTTAGCATTAGGAGGAAATGAATGATTGATATCTAATAATCAAAACCATTTGTAGTACTGGAGATTGTTACCGCCTACTGCACAGGCCTTAAATCTCTGTCTCTTTGATCATTCCCTCTAAACAGACCCGTATTCCTGGTGCCTGTCCAACGATATCAGGAATTCATCAACACTCTACAGTTTCAGGTTACGGACTACTGCGTCAGAGTTTGTGCTACAAGTATTTTACAGGATGCTGAGAGCCACCACTGGGATGGCTACAAAGCTTTTTATGAGGTGTGAAGTTAAGTTTACTATCTCTCCTTTTTACACAAATATGTTTTACTGCCTACCTGCTTTCTGGCTAATTAGAAACATGAGCTTGGCATTACTAACACGCGAAGGCTGTTAGGATAATATTTTTTAAATATTGAATTTGTACTCAGGAAAAACACTTTTTAAAAACCTGAAATAACTACACGTCAGAACTCTCCTTCTGCTTACAAGTAAAAATAACTTAATTTGAGCTGCAGCATGTGCTATATAAGTTGGAATATAACAGGATACAATGAAAAGTCAAAGAGATAATGCCAAAATATTACACTTTATATTTTTTTCTAAAGGGACCAGTTATAGGTAGTCCTGCACTTTTTTCTTATATATTTCTGTTTTTGATAAATGCCTTTTATTAAGCCACTTTATTCTTTGTATGTATTTTTTCCCTTCTCGTTGTATGTTCTTCTGAGGGTGTTTTAAGACCCATCTGATCATTTATAGCTTACCTATTTTCATTTAGCCCATGTTTTGAAATCCCAGATTTCTACTGAATTAAAGCCTGATGATTCCCAATGCAACCAAATCCAGGATCAATTAAAATTATTCATCATCAGGCTTCATTAGTTTCCCTTCCCCTAAATCCCATTGATTATACATAAGCCACAATATTTGAAATTCCTTGAAGTTGATTTCAGGGCAGGGTGAAACATTTATAATATCTTAATAAAAGATAATCAGAGTCTTTAAAAAATTCATCAGTCAAGCCCGACTTCATTAGCTCTCCCAATTTATCCTTTCCTCTGGATGGAAGCTTATGATTTTTTATTTTTCCTTACTGTCTGAATTGCTATGGAGTACTAGGAAAAACAGAGTGGAGTGTTTATTCAGTGGAGTCACTCTTGTCAACTCCCTGACACCGAAGGTTCCTGTGGCTCTATTTATGCCTGAGTTATTATCATAATAAATGTTGCCATAATGGAGAGAAGTAGCTAAGAAGCTCTTTTAAAGGACTTTTCACTTTCCCTAAGGCCATTTCATCTCTCCTTTAGAGGCCCTTCCCAGATAGTTTTTCTTTCTGCAAGAGCATTCATATAGGGTTTTCCAAACCTGACATACTTCAAACAGCAGTGAGCAGAATGAGAACGAGAAAGTGGCATGGTGCAGCTGGTAGCCTGAGATAAGAATGCAAGTATTGGTCTTCCCCTCTCTTGGCAGCATCACAGCTTCCTTATTTGCCTTGAGGTAAACAGAGAGATTGAAAATGAATCCATCTCCTGTTTCAAACTATTTCAATATGTCAGCGTACTAATGAGCAATTTTATAGGATGTTTTCATTGAGGAACAGGTATCATTTCACTCTATGTCCAACATAGGGGTATTATATTTTCTCTTATGCAAATTGGGAGCCAGAAGAGCTGTACAGTACAAATAAGTAGATGCATTGAGAATCTGTTATTGAAGTTTCCAAGTATTAAAAAAAAAAAAACACAACAACAACAAATTACCATGTAACATGCAGCTCTTAGATCTTATGACAAGGCTTTAGCTTCAAAGACAGAAATAACGAGACAGTTACCCTATGATTACATGGTACTGTAGCTTCCATATACTTACATGGTCAGTAGTTACAATTTAATTGCAGAGTGAGTGGTTGTTATTTATGCTCAGAAAAATAAAGTGATACTGCTATTCTATTTACCAAAAATAAGAAACTTCTAAAAATAGCACAGATTTGAAACTGTTTTGACAACTGGAGTGCTTGACAATAGTTTTATCCCGTTTACTGCACCCTTTTCTTCTCCTCTCTCCATTTATTTCAACTGATTGTGAGACAGGACTAGTATGTTTTTGGCAGGGCCGTTTTGAGTGGAAAGGAGATGAAATCTGCCTGCCCAGAGGCGAAGGGTGGGATAGAGATCTCAGGGGAACCTATCGCCATGTGCAGAGTGTAGTAAGGAAATAGTGAAAGAATTTACAAGATAGGAAGGAATATTTGCCCGTGTTTTGTGATATCATTTGAGCCCTAGATACATTATTTCCATTTTCTAAGCTGTCAGTTTGAGAGAGTCAAAGAGTTCAGTATCTCTCTGATGAGGTGCTGGTCAGATGGCACAGTGGGTGTTCAGATTACATGTTTAAAATTAAGCTTTTAGTATAGTTGACATCTGCTCAATTTTAGCAACTTGTGTTTTCCAATAGTCAAAGAATAAAGAATTGTCTGTTCAAAGATAATATTGAATGGCTTATACAATAAAGCCCAGCTGCTTGTTTCCTGATACATAATCTAAATAAAAGCTCACATCTGTTTACATTAGAGTGGGTCTACAAAAATAACAGATGTTTACTAGCAGAATACTTTTGAAATGACAACAAATAGGGAAACAGGTCAGAAAAATAAATGAATCACATTTAGTTTAATGAAAACCCTCACATACATTACAGTTCTACACACTTTGAAGAGAATTGTGAGAACGATGACCAATTTGGAGTGTTTCTAAGTAAATAGAAAGTTTATATTTTAAAAAGTATCGAAATAACTATTTTTCACTTCCAGGGAAAGAAATCTGCATGCCAAGTTACTTTTATTTTCTCATTTATTGGTAACTATTAAGGAAATTGGTTTTCATTTTGAAAAATGAGAAATAATGTTGGCTGTGTCATTAAAAGCACCCATCCATTGCCATGGAGAGAGTTAGTGTAAATCATTTGTACTCATCATTACATCAGCGGGGGCAATTTTGCTTTAATTAGCATACAACACACACAAAAATAAATAAATAAGTAAATAAAATTAACATACAACACAACAAGTATGACAAAATCAAGCTTTCAAACTCCTTTCTTACTTTAGGAAATTTCAAAAAGCATTCCTTATCATACAGCACACAGCAAAGAAAGTATAAGAAACTCTAATTTTGCTACTTCTACATATATTGCTACAAATAAACATATTCTCATGATTACTACAAATAATTTAGATAATCAGAGACATTATAAGAAGAATAGAATGTAAGGGAAATACTGATAGGCATATCTGCATGAGAAACTATCAACCTTTGGTATAAAGGAACAGCAGATTTTTTTGGGGGGGGGTGATATTTGAGAAATATAAGTAGCAGGCAAAGCAGGAATTTTAAGTCTAGCAGGCTTGCTTAGAGATAAAATGTGAAGTTTTACTCATTTAATTTTTGATATAGTAACAATCAGGGTAATGTTTGAAAAACACATTCTACTCTTCCTATTTAAAGTAGGTTTTTTTTTTTCTTTTTTAATCTGGTTAGAGGAAAATGAGGTCAAGCTACTAGCATACCTCCCTGAGAGCCTGTAACTCATGAATGCTTGTAAATCACTTGAGGCTACCTTCTCATTTCTGCCTGTCCCACTGGCCTAGGCCAATGCTGGGTCTTCCTCTCTGGTCAGGGAAAATTTGGTACCCACAGAAGAGGTCTATAAGGGGTGGAAAGGAAGGAGGATCTGACTCCTTGGAAGTATGAAGTACCGTACAAATGCTAAGAAATTATAACATCTGCCTAAGCTTTACAGACTCTTGTAAAATCTGACCACTGTAGTATCTGTTTCTAGCATGGTTATTAAAACTCCGTGAATGAAATAGCCTAGTGTAATGTAATAGTCTTTAATAGTTCCCCATCCCCTTGGTTTCATGCATGTTGATAAGTATGTGGTATGTAAATTAATGTTTACTCCTGTCATTTCATTATAACGTGAAATCTCAGACATTTATAAGAATGACCTCAAGGATGGTAACAGTCTCAGAAAAATATACCTACTTAAACAATTTACATTATTAAAATTTAATTTTAGAGGAACCAGCCCACTATCTTAAACTAGCATGACTCGTTTGGCAACTGTAAAGCTGATTGCGTAAAATAAATTTTAAACTCAAGGCTAGGAGTAGGTAAATCAAGATATGCTAGGTTAAAAGCTTGTGGTCTGGGTTTGCACTAGAATATCTGGTCTAGTAATTGAAATAAAACATATGTTCCTTTGTCAATAAGGATGTTTTACATCTTGTCAAAAATCTTTCTTGGTCATCTAGTGTGTCAGACTTTCCAGCTATTTCCTTTCAGCCTGAACTAATTATGTTCATAGGAAGCAAACTGACATTTTGGAAGATGTGATTCTATTGTTTAATGTGTGGTGGTTTTGCCAGGGGGAAAGATGCTCCTTCTCCCTCCAGATGTGGCATTATTTCTTCTGTGCTCTTCATCACGATCTCTGGACCATTCTGCCCCCTAACTTAGCCCAGGAGATTTTCACAGAAGTGCTGGAGAAATCTTTGGGTCTTCTGGCCTCCAGATATGCTAGAGCCCATCCCAGTTATAAGAGAACTCCACAGATCAGGTAATTGAAGTTGTGAAACCCATTGCTTTTCAAGAAAACTTTTTCATCAACTGGTATAAAGCAGAATGTAATTCTGAATCTCAAGACATAACATAACTCTGTGTATTTAACATGTTTCTAACATCTGAAAGGAAATCGTATTCAACTCTCCTGAGATACTTAAGTGGCAATGTGGAACTTGAATCAAGATAACTTTGCTCTTTTTTCTTCTTAAAATTGTATATAGAACCCACTTGTTTCTCAAAAAATGATTCAAGATGTATCACAATCTAAGTCATTTATATACAAAGGTTATTAAATAAGATAAAACAGGGAGATTGAGAATGAATTGGATGAAATGGAGAAAAAAGCAGCAGTGCTGTGATGGGGCAGTTAATCTGACTGAAATTCTAGGCAACCAGGGGATTTTAGTTTTTCTTTTTATTATTAAGCCTTGAAACAATATAGTTAATCTTCATAAGAAAACTCCTTTGTCTAATAATTTTTCTCCTTGATATATTCTAATTCTTTTTCTCCTTTATTTTTTCTTTTCTTTCCATTATATATTACTAAAAATCAGTTCAATAAAATATGAAATCACACTAAAAAATATATATATAAATCACAGAAAATGAGGAGCAGCAGTCACTGGGTATTAAGGACTAAACTATAGCCCAGGTCTATGAGGCATGTAGGTGATGACCGTTACAAAAATGTGCTTATGAGACAATGACGGTCCATACAAAGAAAGGTTTTTTGTTTTATAAATATTCTCACTGATGTGATTAAGATCTCTCTTTTAGGTTTGAAAAGTTTTTTTCAGATATATAATAGGAGGAACCTAAAGACACCAGAGGCTTTTTTCTTTTTTTTCTGGCAGTAGGAATCATTTCCTGATCATGTTCTTATAAAGCATGCTGCATTTGAAGGGTATTTAGGTCCTGCTACAGTGTTTCATAAATACGGTCTTTTGCAAAGACTGTTTTGAATTACTGACCAAGCATTTTTTTTCAATCATTGAACTCAGAAGAATAGATGGAAAGTTTTTTTCTGAGAGCAAAGGGTACCTTCATTCTTTTCCTATGTAGCTTAAATCATTTTTGACTATGAGGTGGCAAGTCATTATGAGATATTTGTGAAATCAGATTTGCTGGGTAGTATATTTAATTAACTGTACTATGGACACTTTTGGTTTTGTTTTCTGGGTGGTTACATAAAAATGCCATGAAAAGCTAGAGTTATTCTAGCTTTTTAAAAAGTAAAATAAAAATATAATAAATAAAATTTAAAAATAAAAAGTAAAGTAAATAATTTTATTTGAATGCTTAATACTAAACCACTGTTACTGTGAAAGTCACACTGTGCATGTATGTGTGTGTGTGTACATATATCTTGGATTTGTAATTGTTGAACTATTAGAGCAAATGGATGCAAATACTGCAGTTAAACCTTCTTAAAGGTAATTATTGATGTTTTTGGTATTCTAGTGCCCTCCAACTGCCTGATGACCAAAACCATATATATTATGTAATATATGTAATATGTGTTACATGTCACTAGTATATGTCTAAACTTATTTTATATAGATATAATAAATTTGAAGCCAAAGTGTCATTTTAAAAGATCTTCAAACTTTGTTTTCTTATCACTTCATGATTTCCATCATCTATCTCTTCAACACTGAATTAAAAAGAAAAAAAAAAGAGGAAATTCACTGAGGTTTGTACAATTCAGTCACATACCAAAATAATCTTTAAACAGATCTTTGGGTCTCTGATAAAACACAGGAGAGATAGAAATCAAATGAGTTTATTAATAAGAAGATCACAAAATACAACAAAGTTTCCACAAATTTATTCAATGCTGAAAATTTTGGAAACTATAAGCTTCTCCATTTGTGCTTTTGGTCTCATTTTTTTTCTTCCTCTCCCGTTTGCTGGGGAAACATGTTACCCAAACTTGTAACTTTCTTTTGACAGCCTGTGCTTGGATAAGGAGAATTGTTCTCCTATCAAAATTTTACCTATCATATACATGTGGGTAATGGCAAATTTTCTTTTAATCTGGCTCCTCTTTTGCTGGACATAATTTCAAGGAAATTCTCTTGAGCTTCTTGAACAGTATCCTGATAATGTGATATAAACCTTTAAAAAAAAAGTAAGAAAAGCACTCCTAAAATACTTTAGTATTATAGAGAGACCTCATTATTCCTAAATATAATGGTATATGAGCCACCTAACACCTGGAAACTCAAACACTAAGCTTTGATGCTTTCTATCTGCCTTTGATCTCTAAAGCTCTGGTATCTAACCAAATACTTTTCTATTCTTACATATGTTTAATATAAGAGACATGAATGATAGTATATATACCAAGCAGAAAAACAGTTTTGCTTAACATACTTCTCTTTTTCTTTCCAATAGACTTGATGTCACGACAATTTTAATATGCACTGAGACTATGTTATGGTCAGTTTGCACATCTGTACAGAAGCTTTTGAATCCTCATGAGTATATAGATGATAAAATTTTTAAGATTCATACCCATTGTAATAATCTGTTCACAACATTAGTCATTTTGACTTCACCTTTAACTGAATTATATCAGTAAGTATCAAACATATTTTCTTTTTAGTTATTATGATATGTAAATAATGTGACTTAAAGTTATTTTCATACTACTTAATGAATTGTGTGAAGTAGCAAGTAGAAATATTTTGAAGTGCATTTTTTATATTGTGAATTGGGCCGTTTTACAAAACAAACTAATACTGTGTTAAATCTCTATTGGTCAATCTTATTCAGATGCTAAGACCCCAGAAGGATCAGGATTATCTTGAACTTCACTATTTGAGTTGTTTAAATGTTATATTAATGAGTTGGTTATTTTAATCATAGTTTGATACTTTATGAAGAAGAAAATCATATCTAATGGCTTTTTGCTCTTTTAAAAATATTTCTTTAGTTTTAAAGTTATATGAAGTAATTTTTTGTAATAGAAAAAATTTAAAAGTTGATACTAAAATATCCCCAAATCTAGAAGAAACCTAATGTTTCCACACCGTCAGTTAATCTGCCATGCATTTCCATTTTTAGTATTAGGCTGAGCTAGTAATGACAACTGGCAGGAAGAATAAGTAATTGCACTTTTGTTTTCTATTTACTTATTTATTTTTTAAGGAAGCTCTATGCCCAACATGAGGTTTGAACTCATGACCTCATGATCAAGAGTCATGTGCTCTACTGACTGAGTCAGCCCAGTGCCCCAGTGATTGCATTTTTTGTAAAAAGTAGATTGAATTTTATGGACTACAATGTAAGAGAGCAGCAGGCATAAGAGGAAAGGACAGACTGTCTGCCAGGAGGCAGTGCGGGGAAGATGAGGGCTATAGTTATGAAGAGGAGTGAGGAGATAATGGAATATATGAAATTTTCCTTTTTTAGCACCTGTGCTGGATTGTAAGTAGCCCATTGGTCAGCTAGGGCCTATAGACTTTTTTTGGGGGGGGGGGTCATTTATTGAGCGTGTTTGCATTCAGCCCAGCGTCACTGTGGGCTCTTTTACCTTACCACAGTTTCCTTCGCTCAAGCCTGTTGCCTAACATTGTCCTCCACATTCCCCAATGGCAGATCTTTGGTATTGGGGTGGAAGTCTCATCCTGAGTAGCTGCTTCATGCTGGATGAGGGCACACTGTTCCTACCTAAAGGTGTTGGTCTGTCAAAGGTTCTTTGTAGGTATAGACCACAGCATGGTATTATATTCACTTGGCAACAGGTGATTTGAGTGAAAATCCCTGGTAGCGAGGTCCATGGGATTTAGGGGGAGGGGATCCTCGTCAAACCATCATCTGTACAGAATTGTTGGACTCACTCTAACACATGGGGACATTTTTTGCCTGTAGATCAAGATGGCATCTTGATCCAGAGAAACAAAGGGAAAAAGGGGAGCCCAAAACAAACAAGGTGGCTGAGAGTCAGTCAGTGTCAGGAGAGGGTCCCAACTGAGTTATAACATGTGTGGATCCTCCCTGCTTGAGCTGTCCCTGCCAATTGTGCTACAGGTTGGGGAGGAAGTAGGAGAGGAATTGCGGGGGCTGGGGGGACAGTCACAGGCATGGAAACCCAACCTGTACACCTTGGACTTTTAGACCACACTAAGGAGCCACCCTGGCCAGAGATCTGTGGTGTGAGGACTACAAGGGTTACACAGCAGAAGGGCCAAAATAGAAAGGAGAAGGATGAAAGAGTCCTCTCAAAGGGCAAGAAGAACTAGTTCCTCCTGGAGCTTCAGATCCTCACAGAGGAATAACCTCTGCTGGAGGTCGTCAGTTCCTCAAGGAGCACTGAAGTTGGTCCACAGAGGGAAGAGTCCTGAGAAATTCCCAGAGAATCCAGGGAAAGTCCCAGGCCAGCAGAGGTTCTGGACGAGGGCTACCAAACATGGTGACCCCATCAGGTGAAGGCTGGTGATATGGTGGGGTAGGGTGTTGGTGGAGGGGGTGAAGGAATTCGTCCCAACATAGAACAAAACGATAGAAGTTTATTAAAACACTGCAAGGGAGCAGCGGGTGGGACAGCAAAAGAGAAGACTCAGCAACTACATTTTTAAAACGTTGGAAGATTATACACACTAAATAAGATTTAGGGAGATTAAAATTTTTAAACTACTTTTCTGGTTTATTTCATTTGAATTGTAATCTTATAGAAGAGATTAAAGTAGATCTTATCATAAAACAATAATACAATTTTGTTTAAGGTCTCCTCCAAAATAGTGACTTTATCTTGAAAGACTAGATAATTACATATTCTTAGTTTCTTGGATAGGAAAAATTATGCGTATTTCTATTTTTTAGGATAAATTAGGAAAGTATTCCTTTCTGGAAGAATCTGGTAAGAGAAAAGTCTTGATTTTCAGTAAATTTTGAGACTTTTGTGTTAGAAATTCTACGAGTAATTAACAAGTTTGATTTCAATTTCCCTATAATTTTCACCCACTCTTTGACTTTCAACAAACCCATTGTTTATAGATTGTTTTTTCTGGCAACCCTACCGTTTAGAACTAATTTTAGAAATGGAGAATTCTTTCAGGAAGGGGAAGAAATAGTGAGATAAACTGCCATAAGTTTGGGATTATATGCCTAATAGTTCATAATCATAAAAAGCTCAAGGTCTGAAGCACATAATAAATCCTAGTAAACTCAACTGATTTACCATAGATGAAAAAAATTGCTATGCTCTTAGTTCAATGGGTCGTTTCATCTGAGAGGAAGGCCCTGTGAAAATCAGGAACAAAGTTGACAAATTTCATGGATTGGTCATGGTGAGCAATATTGAATTTCATGGTTTGTCACAGATGAATAGAAAAATTTTAACCCCCCAATGCATTTGTAAAACAAATAAATTATTATCAAAGATTGCATATTTTAATAATAATAATGTAACATACATTCATTATTGTTAACCCATGGCCTTTTGATACATTTTTTAACAACTATGCAAGTACTCAAATCTCTGTGATTTGTGCATTAGATATTGCACTGTAACCTCATTCAACAAATTTAAATTGCTAATTTCAACCAGGATTACAGAACATTTTACACCAAGCACTGTCTCTGGTTTTTCTTAATATAAAACATAGATAGCTACATTGCTTTGAAACATGAACAAAAAGTCTAGATACTTCCTTCTTAATATTTTTCAATGTATATAAATTTTCACAAATTGTATCCATTCGTGTTGACTTAAATTTTATGATTGCTTTTCTAGAATATCAGTACAATCTTTAAAATATATTTTGCTTTTATTGACAAAGGAAATCTACAGGGCAGCATGTTCTTCACCAAGTAGGAAAAAATTGTATATGTGTTTCAAGGAACTTGTTAACTTATTTAGCTTCTTTTCACAGCCAGGGTATGAAATTGTCACATTATTAGTATTTAGGGGGAAAAATGTATCTATATTTCACATTTAAAAAATTAAACTCTATGCTTTGAGGAATTGATGAAAAAGTAACAATCAGATGTTGCTAGTATTGAATTTTTTATAAACTGTACCTGACATTTGTCACTACATGCGATATGCCTTTTTAGAAGGTAGACTGCCTTTCTCCCAAGTAGTTCTGACAGATAAACTGAATGTATTTTCCTTTCTGAGTTTAGCGTAGGACCACTAAATCCCAGGGCAGGAATACCTGATTTTAAAATCTTTTCAGGAAGAATAAAACCTGTTTGCAAAAATGTGTGTTCTCTTTCAACTCTCCTTTGTAGATTTCTGTTAGAATGTTTTAAAAGGAGTACTTTAAGTTTGTCCTCCAGGGAAAGAGACCTGCTGAAACATGAAATATTCACCATGTATTTTCCAAAATGCCTATTGCTTGTAGATCTTCCATAAAGGCAGTTAAACTGCATATTGAGAAGTGTGCTTGGTGCATGTTCATATACATACCCAAACATGGTTTCATATGGTGCATTTTGCTTGTGTAGAATGTTAATTTTAGTTTCTATAGAGCAAATTAAAATATAATTCTTAGATTTTTAGGTAAATGCAATTTAGTTTCAATTTAGCCTATGTCATTGTGTCTCCAGCCCCTGTGATTGATCATAAGGATTAAGCACAAGGGTTACAGCAGCAAGCAAGATAAATATCTGCCATTGAGTAAAGTCTGGCACAATTTCTAATGTTAAGCTTAAATTTATTTACATACACATAGCCACTATCCTCAGTGTCACAGCATTTAATAACGTAGAAGAATGAATTTCAGTACAAGTGTCCACACACCAGGCAAAGGCCAAAGTCATCAGATATGGGCCAGAATATTGACCATTAGGCCAGGGAACAGCAGATCTATCTTGGGATCCACTTGGTATCACTAATATGGCTTCGAATAACTAAATTCCAAAGTGTTTCAAAATATGTTGTGTCTATAGTTTGGTTTCAAACCAACACTGGGTATTTTGAGGTTATGGTCTTAGCCTATTTATTTACTTATTTATTTTATACTATTTCTGTCCCTCACAAAGCAGAGTATGGACTGAAATTTTATTTTTCGTACCTCAAGAATGTCTGGCATTCTTTGAAAATAGGCAGTTCCTCAAAACATTGAGCACAGAGTATGCTTCTGTAAAATATTGATCATATGGTCATATGACCCAGTGGTTTCACTCTTAGGTATGTACCTAAAAGAAGTAAAAATGTATGTCAGTACAAAGATTTATATACAAGCAGCATGTTTAATAATAGCACAGAGTGAAAAGAGCCCAAATGCTCATCAACTGGTGAGTGGATAAACAAAATGTAACATATCCATAGACTGGAATATTATTTAGCCATAAAAAAAACTATGGTGTGCTGACAGATGCCCCTACCTCAGGACTGAACCTCAAAAGCATTATGTGAAGTAAAAAAAAAAAAAAATGCCAGGCAAAAGAGAATATATATTGTACGGTTCACTTTACTAGAAATTTCCAAAATAAGCAATAAGAGACAGAAAGTAGATTAGTGGTGGCCAGAGGCCGAGAGGAGGGGAGAATGGATAGTACTTGCTAATGAGTACAAGATCTCTTTTGAGAGTACTGAAAATGTTATAAAATGAGATAGTGGTGAAGGTTACGCAATTCTGAATATAGTAGAAACCACTTAGTTGTAAACTTAAAATGAGTAAATTTTGTGGCATATGAATTAGGTATCTTAATAAAGCTGTTAAGAAATGAACATACTGACTAAAAATACAAATTTAAATAATTAACATGTAGAAATAAGTGGCCGAATGCCAAATAATTCAGAAAGTGAAGTTGGTTTATGGTTGGTTAACCATCTCGTTTAGAGTAAATGACCTCCCTTTGTCCACTTCCTCTACACGTTGCTTTTGAGGAAAATATCTATTTGTTTTTAAACCTAAAATCAAACAACCTTATGTATGATTCTAATAATGTAAAGCACAGGTGAAAGGCTAGTCGGTACCTTTGGAGAAGGCCTGTCCCCTGAATCTTTGACTCGCTGCTTCCCACTCTATCCTCTGTGATGAAGTCTTGTTCCACCTCACCACCATATGTCCTGCTCTCTGTCTGCCCTTTGGCTGTATCCCACCCATGACTGCTCTTCACAGATGGTCCCTGAAATTCAACCTCCTTTCCACTAAGCAAGGTCTGACAATACCATCTATTCATTCTTTTTTTTAAACCAGTGTCTGCTATGTACCTACAGTTAGTCCAAGCATTGTGGCCATCATTTTCTGACCTCAGAGTTATTTTCATCATGCTCTCAAGCCAGGGGAGCAGGAGAAATGTGGAAAGCCATATTTTCTTCTGAGTGTCTTACTTTAATTTCTCTCATTTAATGACATTCGGGCAACTGTTTATAGTCCCAGGGGTAATGCCAGTTTATGGAAGAAAAACAATGACTTAGAATTGTGTTTAAAATAGTGAAGTAGATTGAGTTTGGTTATTCCTACATATTGGTGGCTGTGATTTTAGGGGTATCAGAAAGACTGGCATGTCCCCATGGTCTCAGGTATTCCAGCACTGTCTCAGGAGTTCAATTCCAAACCACTTCTACTTTTTCTCAAGTTGGGGTCTTCTCTTGGTATTTTAATTTCTTGAGCACCCTCTGTGGCTTAGGCTCCGTGTAGACACAGAAGTGAGGCGTCTGGCCTGGCCCCTCTGTCCCCTGGAACTCACAACCTTCAGCTGTCTCAATTCCATCCTGAAGGTTTGTTCCATTAGCATCATATTATGAGACACAGTTCTCCTGGGAGGGCAGCCAACAGCAGGATGAGGCACAAGAGAAGCATAAAACCCAGCTAACTCTTTTTAGCTTATCAGTTATTCTCACTTGTGACGTGCGTTGGATTTCTTTCTAGCAACAGCTGGCTACATAAGCCCAAAAAGTCAATCAGTTTTGTTAATGAAGAAAGGAAGGCAGGCAGCATACTTGTACATCAGAGAACCACAAGAGACTGAATCTGGGGCAGAGGGCCCAAGTGGCATGCTGTGATGAGCGCAGAGCCTGTAGGATGTTAGTGAGCGGGAAGGGGCAAGGGTCAGCTGATGTTGGAGGAAGGGCAAAGGCAAGGAATTTATTTTTTTCCCTTAAGCGAAACCATCTTTACAGTTTGCTAATTTGGAAATGTGAAGAAATGTGTTCTGCTTCAACCTGTGGACAATTACTTATTTTTAAAAGAGTATTTAAATTTGCTACATCAAAATTCTTTTATGTCTTGTGGAAAATATAATTCTGTGGCTCTTCCAATTGTATTTTATTCTCCACTATGAATTATTTAGAGCATCCTCTCTTTTAAGTGTATACCAAAACATCATTAGAGGTTATCTAATAGCCAGCTCATCATTTCATTCCCCCAATGAGGCTTGTGGGCCAATTTTCACCCTGTTATACTCTCCAGAATAATGACACTAATTTGGGATCTTGCTGTGGAATTAAATGCTTATACAGATCCCACCCCCTCTGAGACCATAAACATCTGCCATAACATTTCTTATAGCCAAATAACCCCACTATTACCGGGATGATTGAGAAACCATGAGTGGAATAAAAGAGTTTAGGTACTGGCAGAAAGGTTCTGGGAAATACTGTATCGCCAGTAGTCTGTAGTCTAAGAAATTTTGGCACCGTTCCAAATAGCCATTCCATTATTATTAGATTCTCTATTATTTTTTCTAATCTCAAGGATGAAACTGTGACTAGGTGACCATTTAGACTGTGAGATAGTTGTAGACTTAAGAAATATTTGCCAACTGTTGTTATCATACTGATAATATCTTACATATGTTGGCCCCTTATTATGTACATGCACTTTGCTGGTCCTTTATGTGTATTATCTCAATCAGCATCACACTGACCATGTGAGGTGATTATTATTATTATTCCCATTTTACAAATGAGAAAACTGAAGCTGAATAAATTGTCAAGTAACATTACACATCCCATAAAAGGCCACCCAAGATACAAACTCATTCTGTCTGGCTCCAGAGCTCTTGCATGTGCCTATGCACTGCCTCTGAAGAATCTTCAGGGACCCTACCCTTGTGTATGAAGCAGGCAGCAAAAAGTAAATGTAAAAGGATCAGAGGCAGAGTTAAGTCCTAAGAAGAAACAAAGCAAAATAAGGACACAGAGATGGATGAGGTGGTCAGACAAGAAATATCTTAGGGTGGTCAGGAAAGACTTATTACGACGTTTTGAGGTAGAGCAGTCTAGAGAACCAGGTGAACATGACAGAGGGTACATCCTAGCTAAGGTATTCATTCTTGGAGAAATGAAGTGCCCCTGCCCCTCAGTTAACTAGAGAAATGGTACTTCATGCAAAGGGCTCAACAAAGTATGTGGCAAATTAGGCAGAGGCTAGGATACCACAGCCTCCAGTGGTATCCTCCAAATTGTTCCCTCCCTACTGGCCTCCCATCAAGCCCTTCATCTCTTATCTCATTCTGTTCCTGCAGCCTGATTTCCTTTGAGATCTCCCTTCCTACCTCCCTAGCTAGTGCATGTCCCTTGTCTCTACCCTCACTCACTTGGCCTCTCTGTCTGGAATTTGGAACACTGCTGGCAAAAGTCACTTAGTTGGCCTTTGGTACAATGTGACAACTCTGTTCTTTGTCCTGCCTCTGGGTGGCTTTCTCTTTCATCCTCCTCCACTTTAGCCAAAATTTCCACTTTGCCCCATCCCACTGTTGGTTAGCAGATGGCCTTGCCCTGTACTTTTCTGAGAAAACCTAGACCACCATGAATGTTAACTTCTCATTTCCATTTTTAATTATTATCTCAATCCTTACTCACCTGTAAATTCTTTGACAGTCAATGTGTCTCTCCAGCCAAAGCAGATCTTTTCTTCTGAGCTCTTGATCACATCTACCTCCTACTCAACTGGCCATACTCTTCTAAATATTCTTTCTCACTTCTGGTTCTTTCCCCAAAGTCTCCTTTATATTAAAAGGACATTCTTTCTCTATTATTGTATGTCCCTTCTAAAACATAGTTTGCACTCACTGTCTCCACTTTGACACCCGTCCTTCATTCAATGCACTGCAACTGCCCTCATCATGCCAAACCAACACAGGCCAGGTCATCCATGCCTATCCAGTCACTAACTCCAATTTTTGTCCCTCCATTCAATTACCTTCTCTGCAACTTTAATCACTATTGGTCCCATTTCTCTTCCCTTGGTTTCCCTAATATCACCTTGTCCCGGATCTTTGCCTACATCTTCTTGGTTTCATTTGAGTGCTTCTCTTTCTCACCTCACCCATTAAATGTTGGTGTGTTCCAGAGCTCTGTTCTTAACCATCTTTTCCTCTTACACCCTTTCTTTGGGTGAATTCATCCATTCCCATAGGTTTGCCAATATGGTAATGACTTCCACAGCAGTATCTTCCACTCAAATATCTCCTGTATATGCTACATTGGCAAATCCAAATTTCTTTTGGATGTCTCTCTTTGGATGTACTTCAATGCCTGCACCTCCTTCAACATATCTGAAACTATGCTGCAAGTCCTCCCAGGTTTCTCTTACCCTTAACTCTTCTCCTTTCTACCTTCTCCTTTGTGCCATCTCCAACCCCATGTTTTAGAGAATGAATATTGTTAATTCTGTTAATTTTATGTTTATATTCTTTATACTTGCCTCATACTTACTCTCTCCTCTGCTTCTTGGTTTAGGCTGTTGTCTTCCTCTGTTTGTTCTACTGAAGTATCATCTTATTATCCCCCTTCCTCCAACCTTGATCCCTCCAAATTCCTCCACACTATTACACAAGTGATTTTTCTAAAATATAAAATAGCTGATATAACTCCCATGCTATAAACTCTCCAGTGATTCCTCATTGCTGACACAAAGTTCAGATTCCTTATGAAAGCTTATTGTGGTATCCTGACCTAAGCTTCTGCTTAGTTCACACAGTGTAATGTAGGGATTGAAAACATGACAGCCTCATTTTGAAGCCTATTTAGGAAATTTTGTTCTTTCTGAAATTCAGGAAGAAAAAAATGACTTTGAAGGAAGAGATACATTAAAAGTCTAAAAAATATCAAAGTGTATTTAATTAGTAGGTGTTCTATGTTGCAAGACAAACTGGGGAGAGACAGGTCATATTTGGGAAATGTGAGAATACAAGAAACAAGATATGGAATGAAAGGGTCAGAATGTGTTTTCAAAGTGGAATTCTGTTCTTCATATTATTTAAAATATGCTGTTGCTCCTGTATTATATATAAAAAGAGATAGTACCACAAACAATTCCATTTCTAAAATGTTCCCAGTTGTTACTCTTAACTCCATGTAGGCAAATATAGTCTCCTGTTGTGATAAAAATTGTATTAGCCAAGCTACCTACTAAAGATTTTATGTAGCAAATTCTTTCTTATTACCTCAAGATTTATTGTTGAATTTGGGCCAACCTAGAAAAATGTTATAGTCACTTCTCCAAAGATAATTGTAGACCAGATATTCTGGCCAAATTGTTTAAATTTTGAAATCATAGTCATATATTTTATAATTAAATTCTTCTTTATAAGCCCTCTGTAGGCTCCTAGGAGCATGCAAAATTAATTATAAATTCTCATTAGTTGTTTAGTATTTACAAGTCACTTTAAAGAATAAAGAGAGGTAACTTTGTGCTAAACATTTTTACATCAATGAAGCAAATGTGACAAAATATTGATATTTATTGGATCCAGGTTGAAGAGGGTAATATAAATGATATTCACTGTCCTATTCTTTATTCATATATTTTTTACATATTTTATAACAGGAGATTTTACATAATAGTGATATTGTCTTACTTTTCTGAGTGTAAGGATTGCTGTATAGGGGCCCTGAATTACCTATTAACATAGATCCCAAGTGAATGGTTGCATTATCCATTCTAGCACAATACCATTTTGTGTAAAATCATTAACTTCAAGGAGTGCCTGGGTAGGTAAGTCAATTAAGCAATCAACTCTTAATTTCAAGTCAGGTCATAATCTTAGAGTCATGAGATTAAGCTTGGGGCTCCCTGCTGAACATGGAGTCTACTTAAGATTCTCTCTCTGCTCCTCCCCAATCACACATGCTCTCTCTGTTTAAAACAAACAAACAAACAAACAAACAACAACAAAAAGCCATTTACTTGGAATACTCAGTGAAAATAAAAGGTTTTGATGGTTTTCATGGCTAATGTTTCCTGTGTATTCTGAAATAGTTATTTTATTTCCCCCAGGACTTTCCAGCATGGGTTGGATGATTCTGCTTCGGATTCCATAAAACCGTTTTTCAAGCAACCATTACATTGGTTTTCTTGCATATCACATTTCTATCCTTCTTTACTCAGGTGAGACCTCTAAATACTACACTATGTATAATTCTATGATCCCTCTAAAGTTTACTAGAACCTTTTATCCATGGAGATAAATGCATCTCACAAAAAGAACTTACAAATTTTTGTAATACACAGGTAAGTCAAAAGTATTACTTCTCTTTTTATTAGCACAAGAATCCAATATACAAGCTTTATAATCATTCCGCTAACTTATAGCTTTCCTGATGTAATGGAAAAATGTGAATTTTTGGAATTTAGTTCTATTTTAGCTAATTGCATAGCCATTTTAAAATTCATCTTTCTTGATCTATGACTGGGGATTTGACAGTCCTCCAACTAATTATCAAAAAACGACAGCAAAACTGGATAATTCATGTAACTAACTAGGGCCTTAGGTAAAAGTTGAGAGAGAAGAAACTTTAAAAATTATGAATAGGGTCTTTCACTTTTATTATTTAATTAACAGCATTTAAACATAAGAAAAATCATTTAAAGCATGAAATATACTTGCAGAATAATCTGATGACATTTTGTGGCATTATATAGAATGTCAGTTTGATTCTTTGCTGAATATATCATTGGAAAGTACCTTTCCTTGGTATCTGTGAATAAATATATCATGTATAGCTGAAGGAGATACTGTTAATCTCCATATATTCTTGATTCATCTTGGAAATACACTAGCAGTGATTTCCCTCTCTAAATTGACTGTCTCTCACTCTTGAGGAATGAGTCCTACCCATAAATACAGTGTGTAAACCTCATCTACAAAATCTCCATAAACACAGCAAATAAATCCTGTTTACCTATTAAGTCGCTGTCTCTATATAGGAAATGGGGAATCTGAGATCAGTGACACATAGACCCTACCTTTGAGAACCTTAGTATATTGTTACTTTATCTACAAATAACACATCTTCACCATCTCTGATGAATTCCTTATGATTGATTTCTAGAAACGGAATACCTTCAGTACCCTGTCATCTCAGTACCCAGCAGCTTGCATGTAAATAGACTCATGTCCCCGAGAATTAAATAGCTGACTTTCTAATACTCATTATTGAAAAAATAAATTAAACAATTGAATCTTTTATAGTGTGAATTAAACAAATAAAAAATCTGTGTCATTTTGATGAGTTCCCAAGCTTCTCAACCTATTTTTTCTCCATGTTATCAGAGTGTTTTTAATCTATTAGTGTTAGTACTTTCATCTTAATCTAAAACCATTGAGATTATCCCCATTTAGGCATTGCTTTTGTAAGACTTCCACCTTCAGGTTTGTTCAGCCTTACCTAAAAGCTTGGAAAGTCAGCATGGGAATGGGTTTATCTTTCACATAGCTGCTTCTTGTGTTTAACTCCTTTCTCTCTTCCATGCCTATAGCAAGCCTAAATGTAATAAGACTTTTCTTTCTTTCTGCTTCTGTGTAGTAATCAATCTCCACTATTATCCTAACACAAATATTAGAACATGGCAGTCACTACTCAACTTCAATAGAAATGAAGTTTGGTACAAGCTTTCTGGAGGACAGTTTAGGAACCTGTGTCAAAAACCTTGCAGATATTTATTCCTCTTTATCCAGAAACTTCATTTCTAGGAATCAATCATAAAGGAATTTATCAGAGCAGCTGGTGAAACTTTATATGTGAGGCTATCCATTGAAACATTATTTGTGAAAGAAAAAAAATGGAAATAAATGTCTCACAGTATAGAATTAGGCAAGTCAATTATGGGATGGTCATATGACACATTGTAGAGTCATTAAAAGGGTTGATTTTGAAAAATATTAAATGACAAATAATTAATGATTTATAGTTAAAGGGAAGCTACAGTTAGTCATTATCACATCCTCAAAACCAGCCCAGTTTTTCTCATAAAAACTGCATACCAGACATTCTAGATGCTTCATGTATATTATCTCTTTTAAATATCACACCAATCTGTAGGCTACCTATTTCTGGGCTTCTTTCATGGAGAGTAAAGTGACGTGTAGGTGGCAAGTTTCTGAAGAGAACCATGCTGGGAGGCAGACTCAGAACCTAGGCTTGTCTGCTTCCAAAGCTCTAGCCCCTGACAACTACAACTTCACCTGTCAGTGGGAGAACTGATGTTCAGAATGATATTAATAAATGTGCATTAAAAATCTAGAATTATCAGTTATTTGTTATGTAAAGTCTCTTCTTATGTACTAATGTATTGGTACATATGGACTAATCTCTGGTGTTTATCTCCAACAGAGGGATTTAGTATGTGGATTCCTCAAGCTTGCTGGATATGAGATCCATGTTTCTTAGGGGAAGAACAGTTATTGGAAAGTGGAACACAAATGAAAGTGTTGAACTATGCCGTACTAGTTTACATATAGCATTTAAAAATATGTATAGAAAAACAAAATTGAAAGGGTATATGCTGGGGAGCTTATTTTTATCTTTGTATGGTAGGATTACAAACAACTTTAATATTTTTCATGTATCATTTGCTATGTTTTCTGAATTTCATATAATGAAAACTATGTAATTTTACAGATCATTTTGACTTGAGATGGGATTATAGCCTGATAAACTCATCACAAGTTGAAAATATTTTTCAGTAAAAAATGCATTTAATGCACCTACCCTACCAAAGCAGCTTAGCCTCACCTACCTTAAATGTACTCCAGCTACTCGCATTAGCCTATAATTGGACAAAATCATCTAATACAAAACCTATTTTATAATAAAGTGCTGCATATATCAGGTAATATCTTGACTCCTGTACTGAAAGTGAGTAACAGAATGGCTGTATGGGTACAGAGTAGTTGTAATAGTATGAGTGTTTACCCTCACAATCACATGGCTCCTGGAGCTGCGCCTTGCTGCCACCACCCAGCATCATGAGAGTATCATGCAGTATATCACTAGCCTGGAAAAAGGTAAAAAATCTCAAAATTTGAGGTGTGGTTTCTACTGAATGCATCTCTCTCTCTCTCTCTCTCTCTTTTAAGATTTTAATTCATTTATTCATGAGAGACAAAGAGAGAGGTAGAGACATAGGCAGAGAAAGAGAGGCAGACTTCATAGAGAGGCAAGGAGCCTGATGTGGGACTCGATTCCGGGACTCCAGGATCACGCCCTGGGCTGAAGACAGGTGCTTAACAGCTGAGCCACCCAGGCGTCCCTGCATATCACTTTCACAGCATCATAAAACTGAAAAATCTCAGTAGAACCATCGTAAGTCAGGACCATCTGTATTAAGATAAAAGTTTTTCAAAAGCAAAAAGAAACCCCATTTTTTATTGCTCTTTTGTCCACATGACTTACCCTATAACCTCTAGACAGATGGTTTCTAGCTTTGCATCTCCAACTCTGAGCACTTACCTTTACCACAACATTGTATGTCCAGCTGCCCATATTTTCAAATGACTCACTGTCATTACTGGAAATCCACTATGATGTCCTCAACTGACCTTTCCTTCCACTCTGCCCTTGTCTCCATGCATAGTGTCTTTTGTATTCCTAATACATCAAGAATGTCATCATTCTTAAACACTTCCAGGGTAGAATCTTGATTATAGTTTTCATATTGCGCTCTGCTTTGCCTATTTCTAGTGTATTATCGTGTTCAGTTGATTCTTACTCAACAGTACTCTTAGAACTATCCTTTTTGGGCAGCCCCAGTGGCTCAGTGGTTTAGCGCTGCCTTCAGCCCAGGGCATGATCCTGGAGACCCAGGATCGAGTCCCACGTCAGGCTCCCTGCATGGAGCCTGCTTCTCCCTCTCCCTGTGTCTCTGCCTCTCTATCTGTTTCTCGAATAAATAAATAAAATCTTTAAAAAAAAAAAAAAGAACTATCCTTTCTATCCAATCCATTATAATAGCCTTAGTCCATTTAGCTATTATTTAACATGTTTCAAATACTGTTTTCATTATATTGCTCTTCTGCTCAAGAATCTGTTGTAGCTTCTTTTTGGTCCACACTGGCTGGCTTATTGCCTGGATTACCCAATTGCTTTCTCTGTTGTTAGTCTCCCTTCTCATCTATTAAGAGACATTTACTCCGTACCTTTCACTTTTATTATTGTTTATTCTCAGCTTCAGACCTTTATTTATGTAGTTTTCTCTTCTAGAAAACCTTTAGTTCTCTTCTTTGCTTTTCTGAATTCTCCATGGAAGGCATAGGATGAGCTCCCCTATACTGAGGGCAATACTTTCTGATAATTCCTCTCTAACAGATCCTAGATTAGAAAGACATGATCCATCTGACTTAAGACCTAACACTTTCAGAACAGTGGTATAGTCAAAGGAACCCAGGATAGCAATAAAAGTAATTTCAAAATAACTCAAGGTATTGATTTGCATTTGTGAAACATTGCAATGTGAATACCTGGACCATCATCATGTGACTTAAAAAATCTCCACCTTTTCATCCATTTCCCTCACATACCTCTGCTGTTTCTGTGTGTTTATCACCCCCCAAATTATCCTTCAAAACTCCATTCCTCACTTTAGCACCTAAACGAACTGCTCATAGAAATACATGAGTTGGATAACGACAAACTAAAAGTATAGAAAGCTTTTCTTTTTGGGAAAAGGTGAGGCTGAGAGGACATGTGGCTGAAATATTAATATTATGAAGGATCTTAGTAATTTATTCACCTACTTGCTTACTTATTTGCACCTATGCATTGATTTAGAAATGATTTAATTTGGCCTTTAACAAGTACTATGTATATTAAGATAATTAATTAAAAGTAAGTGAGAAGGAAGGAACAGAGCTAGGAAGAGGGCATGAAATTAAGACTTAAATTAAGAGTTACAAATGTATACACAGTTGTATGACCCATAAATTTGTCTGAGGATTACTAACAAAAGCCTATGAAGGATACAAATTGGTAAAAATAGAATTCTTCATGTTCTCCTAGAACCCCTGGAACAGAATTTACAAGAGTTTGCTTTAGGGGGAAAAATGTATTTTCAAAGCAGTAAGTAAAATGTACTGTATTCATTATCCCTAGCACTGGTATAGGCTAACAATGTGCGTTGATTTAGAAGAGGTAATCAGTTTCATACTAGATTAAACTAAGGCATGTGGAGAATATATTAATCTCAAGGTTAATACTATGACACCATACTGTGCTTTCATATAAATGTTCAAGGAAGAACACTATCTTAGTCAATTATACCGTGGCATTATAATGTTTTTTTATTATTTTCCAAACTTTCATCTTCTTGTGGTTCTTTTAATATTTCCTAATATTTTTCCGGTCTTCCTTAGCTAAGTAGGTCATAACTGCACACTGAAACCAAGTAGCATAATCAGTGTGAGTAAACAGCCCATTCATTTTACACTGCTCATTTTCTTTTATGATGACAACATGATGTTTTGATTCGTGGCCAGTTCATTCTGAGCTGTAGGTTATTTCTTTCTACTCTGCTTTTGCTTCTATTTACTTTTACTCAGTGTAATCCTGTTTTAGATTTATATACATTTTTCTCTAAATATATTAAGCTACCCTTGGCTACATTATATTATAGTCTATGTGGGTCTTTCCTTTTATCCAGTTCACCAAGAGGTATTCATTCATTTTCTCTATAAATGCATTTAAAATTTTTTTCTCCAAGTAAGGCACCGTGCTAGGTGTTAATGGTGGAGAAAGAGGTAGGCAATGAAGTTGGAGACAAAGCACCTTTCCTCAATAGTTATATGTTGGCAGTACAACCTCAGTGACCTACTTGACAACACATAAAATACCACTGCCCCATTTCCTCCAAGTTGAGCCACACCCCTGATTTCCTCCCCATATTCCCCCAATCTTCTTCTTCCTTTTCTGTTGCTGTTTCTCTATCTCCTTTGCCAGTTCACCTCCTTAAATCTGGCCATTAAATACTGAACATCTTTGGTGTTCTATCACAGAACTCTTAACAGGTGAAGTGAAATAAAATCTCCACTAAACTCTATAAAACAGTGACATGTACTCCCTATGTGTTCCCAAATTAGAATCTCTGATTTTTACCTCTCCTGGGACTACAGACCCGTATACCCCAAGTGCCAACCATATGTGAATGCTTTCCTGAGGTTTACACCTGGAGGTCATCAAGACACCTCAAACTCAACATGACCAGAAGTGGACTTAGGATATTCCCTTCCAAATTGATCCCCTTCTGTTATTCCCTTTTTGGGCTAATGGGACCTCCATGCATTGTAGGAGCCAGAGATACAGAAGGCGATCTGAACCTGAGCACCTCCCTCTTCCTCTCCTACCACACCCAATCCATTGCTAAGTTTCATTAATTTTTAACTCCTACAGTTTGCTATCCGTTACACCACCTTTGCTTTAGTCCAAATAATCATCTTTTTCCTCAGTGCTGTAATGGCCTCTTGGTTTCTTTCCCATGTGTATGTTGACTTCCATTTTCAGTGTTTTCTGAATTGCAGCCAGAGATTTAACTAACCCAAATCTATTTTCAAAACTATATGTTATCATTTCACATTTATGGCTTAAAAACCCTCCATGAATTCTCCTTTGTCCTTAAATATAAACAAAAATGTTCAGCATCCTATAAGACCTCCAGAGATGTGGTTTACCCACCTCTGCAACCTCTTGTGATACCCCACTATCCTGTGATTCCACTCTGCATGCACATTAGCCTTTTTATATTTCTTTGCTGTGCCGTGCTCCTTTCTCCCACAGAACTTTTGCATTTGCTTTTCCTTTTCCCTGAAATGTTTTTATTCTCTTCCACCTATTTAATGCTAACTTCTCTATATCTCAGCTCCAATGTGACTTCTGTAGAGAAGTCTTTCATCAACCACAAAAACTGATTCACTTCTTACTGCATCTTCTAATAGCATCTTTTGCTTTTCTTCCAGTGAGTTTTTATAGTTGTGATTTTATTTTTATTTGTATGGTCATTTAAACTGTATATTCTCCACTAAACTCTATAAAACAGTGACTGTTGGGCAACCCTCTTGGGTACCCTCCCTCTTTGGGAGCTTTGTACTATTGCTCAATAAACTTTGCTACCCACAAAAAACAAAAACAAAAACAACAGTGACTGTTTTTGCTTGCTGTTGTGTGTTCATGGCCTAGCACATAGAAATCAGCCAAAAATAGTAGTTGAGTAAATGACTGGTTGAAGGAACACATGAATTACTGTAGTATTGTTTCAGATATTGACATATTAAATGATACCTTTAGCTTTTTTCGAACATTTGACCTGAATAGTAAAGTTCAGGCATGGAAAGCCTGGTCTTGTTGAAGAGGTGGCTTCTAGTATCCTTCAGATAAAGCATCTTGGGGGAAGGATGAAAAAGAGTTGGTTTCTCAAACCAAAACCAGCTGCTGCTAACACAATACGGAGGAAAAGAGCTTAGAGATCGTTATGCTCTGATGAGGTGCCCAGCTTTGACATGGAGCCAACAGTCAGGGGAGAAGAAATGATAGCCCTTTAACACCAAAGCTCTTAAGTGGTTGTTTCAGAGTGTGGATGTACAAGCAGCTGAATCACTGAAAAGATTTTTAGAGGGGCGCCTGGGTGACTCAGGTGGTTAAGTGTCCAACTCTTGGTTTAAGTTTAGTTTATGATCTCAGGGTGGTGAGACTGATGCCAAATTCTGGCTCCACGCTCAGCATGGAGTCTGCTAAAGATTCTCTCCCTCTTCTAGCCTCTCCACCCCTCCCCTTGCTGTCTCTTTCTAAAATAAATAAAATCTTTAAAAAAAAATTTAGAAAGTCACATGTCTGTGAATCGGTTATTAAAAGAAGTTAAAATGGCAAATGAGCTAGGTACTTGATATAACTAGATATCTATTCATATTTTCCCTTTTTTAAAAAAATTTTTTTATTTATTTATTCATGAGAGACACAGAGAGAGGCAGAGACAAAGCCAGAGGGAGAAGCAGGTTCCTCACAGGGAGCCTGCTGTGGGACTCCATCCCCGAACTGGGATCTTGCCCTGAGCCAAAGGCAGACGCTCAACTGCTGAGCCACCCAGGCATCCCCATATTTTCCCTTTTCTATTATAGTTTAAAGGTATTATATAAAAAAGAATACCATACTGGAGCCAGCAAAGAGATAATAGAATACTATGGGTTTCCACATTAGATAAACATGATTTGTAGGCTTGTGTACTAGTCTTGTGATCTTGGTAAGTTTGTTAACATAACCTACAGGACCTTCAATCTCCCTGTATATGAAATAGTTTATATTTTGGTGAAAAAGTTAAAACATATATACAATACAATCTTACCAATCTACTTGCACACAGCTTGCAATACCATTCAGTCTTCTTCTTTCTTGAAGCATCTTCCTTCCTTAACTTTTGAGATCCTCTCCTATCAGAGTCATGAGGATTAGTTAAATGAGCTAAAGTGCCTCAACACATAAGTACTTACTAAACAGTCATTCAGTACTGCTGTATTAGTAAAAAGCTATATGTCTCAGAAAGTTGCAGAATTTATCAGTTACTCAAACATATTTAAAGGACTCCTCATAAGTGTGATAAAGTGGATAGAATATTGAACCACTTTCTCACTGAATCTCACTTATCTGAAACATGATGCCAGGGGAGACTTTTCTTGAACTCTGTATAACAGGCCTTTATTATCTGGTAGGCAAGAACCAGTTGGTAATAGTTAAGGGCTCCAGAAAACTAACTTTTGCTCCTCAAAAAGGATGTCTGTGTGATCACTGAGTCCAGTGTCTCAATGACTCAGGGGCTAGAGGAGCACTTCAGGGGGAGTCCAAAAGTGATGGTTGATATGTAATATTATTTTAAAAATCAAAATTAGATTTTATTTATTTTTAGAAATAGGATATATTAACCTGTGTAACATCAAAGTGTAGAGCTAGGGCTATGAGTTTGGGTACTAATATCTTTGGTGACTTGGGGGAAATGGGGTCTTCCCACATAAAAAGTTTAATTTTGCTAAAATCAGGAGATAACACAGCTCCTCATAGTTTGAACACCTACCCTCTAAGTTGTACACCAGAGAGTGTAGATACAACCAACTCTAAAAAAATGAGACCCTTGAAAAGTGTCAATCTACCTTTGTGGACAGTTATTAAAAACAATGCAAGTATACAGGTGAACTTTGTCTGACTTCTGTTTATTGACTCAACTTTATTGATAAAGATTATAGAGACTTGACTACACCCATTATCAAGGTAAGTTATATACAGACATTTTCAGTCCTATAACTACGTGTCATTTGCACATTCTTGGTTAATGTGATGAAGAAAAATATTTGGGGTTGTTTTTTCCTCCTCAAAGGTATTAAAGTTATTTTTCCCAGAGAAATGTGGCAAAATTGCTTTAAATATTTGCATTTACTTATTTTCTTAGGAAGATCATGAAGGATCAGCTTTGGAAAGCCCAGAATAGTTCAGCAATGCAGGGCTTCTCCTCTGCTTTTGTGTTCTCACTTTAAGGCTTTTACTCTCAGTTTCTCTTTAGTTGTGCCCTTGCCTTTGTTCTCTGAATAATGTAACTTATGGTCTCTGGTATAAATTTGGCCCAGTAATCCATGACAGGAACCATCTGGTTGAAATCAGTCCCTAGATCCCTTGAATAACATGGCTCCAATTTGAGAATCAGCCTTGAGACCACAAACTTGATTTTGGGTCAAAAAGATGGTATCCTTAATCAGAAGGTTGAATAGAGCCAAACATACTCAGTACTGGAAAAAACAACTTACCTACCAATTATCAACCAGGTTGAATGGAAAGCAGCCTGGAATAGAGGAATAAGTATGGGTTTTAAAGTCAGGAAGACCTGGATTCAAAGTCCAGCAGCCATATTTATTATCTAAATGACCGTTGACTAGTTTCTCAGTATTCCTGAAACAAAAATTAAGTGAGATGAATATAAAGTATCTCTATGCATGTCTTATTTTAGATTTCCCCAAGAAGCAGACCCTGAGACCAAGATTTAAGTGAAAGTAGGTTATTTTCTAAGTGGAGGGAATAGTGGAATGGGAGCAAGTCAGACAAAGAAAGAAAAACAGCAAATAAAAATTCATGTAATCAAGCCAATTGCTGAAGAAATAACCAGACCTTAAACCTTCTGGGGAAATTCTTGGGATCTATGTGGAAGGCATATATCTGAGAGTTATCCCACCAAGGGAGCAAGGATGCTGAGGTATTTACAAGGCAACTTCCATCAGTCATTGGTTGAAGGCTGCTCCCCAGGGCTGTGAATTCACTAGCACTTTCAGCTTGTCTTGCCGAGAGGCAGAGAAATGCAGGCCATGTCAACTGAGTGGTAAGGGCAAGATGATGTGGGGACAGTGACAACATCTGCTTTGGTGTACCCCTCACACTACTGAAATCCACTCATTACCCACATTAAGTTCTCTGAGTCTTTTCATTGATTCTTCAAGGTGATGCCTGGTCAAAACATCTTATAAAAAATGTGTTATTGTAGTAGAGTTCACGGGACAAGCTAGAGTGTCCCCTATTGCAGTTATTCCTGAGTCTGCAAGTGATAATCATCATTACTTCCCTCTGCCACTTATTCCAACTTTCCCTCACCCTCGACTGTCACACCCGCTGATATATGTTGCTTGCCCAGTGGAGTCACTGAGACATTCATCCTTGAGGAGTTGAACCCTTGGCTACCATTCACTTATCAGAATGTTGTTACTTCTATAACCTCTTTATGTTTATTTTTTTTAAGATTTTATTTATTATTCATGAGAATACACAGAGAGGAGAGAGAGAGAGGCAGAGACACAGGCAGAGGGAGAAGCAGGCTCCATGCAGGGAGCCTGATGTGGGACTTGATCCCAGGTCTCCAGGATCACGCCTTGGGCTGAAGGCGGCGCTAAACCACTGAGCACCCCCCCAACCCCAGGCTGCCCCCTGTTTATGGTTATTAACATGCATGTGGGCATCAAGAGATGCCCTGGTGAATCCCTTGAGCCACAGACATACTCCTCCCTCCTCTCCTTATGCAGTAGCAACTCCAACTCCTCAATAGTAATTAGGCTTCATTACTCTTCCCAGTATAATAACTCCGTTCTTTGCCTGCGTAGGCTGCTGGCATTGGAAGCCACAAATGACTGTAGCAGGTATAACATTAAGTTTCATGGAATTCTGGATGGTGCTCCTGTAGAGGTGTGCATACTCCAACTCACCCCACCATGGAAACCAGGACCTCCACTCCTACATGGCATATGGGGAGTTATGGGAATAGAAAACACAGATTCCCCAAGGGGATCATCAGGAGCACCAGTGAGAGGGGCCCCTGGTACTTTTACTATTAACACCCAGACTCATGTAGCTTATCTGTTAGGGACATAGTACCATATAACTGCTATTGGCTCAAGGTAAATATCAAATCCTGAAGAATAATTCCCAAATACTGTTGGGTATTATCCCCAACCTGTGCATTTTAGCGTCCATTTGAGTGATTTTCTGCTTTGACAGCATCTCTATGAAACATATATGGTAGGATCAGTAAATCCCATGGTCATGCAGTCCGACCTACTACAGAGCCTTCTCTTGCCCTGTGCCTCATGCACAGCCATGGTTGGAAGTCAGGCTGGTATATACTGATTGAGCTAAGATTTTTTTTTTTTAACTTTCTCCTACAGTATGATTTCATACTAAAAAATTGCAGTAATTACAAGTGTACTACCTGATGAGTTTCCATAAAGTAAACACACCCAAATACAGCTCAGATTTTGCATGATGATTCTATAAAAATAATTTGTTAGTTTCATAACCAGTAATGATTGAGCTCTATTATTATATCACTCCTTACTACCAGGACTTGAAAAATTCTTTAGGCTAATTCATGCCCCAGAAATGTACTACTTATTAGAGCATAAGCCTAATAAAACCCAGCCATAAATTCATTCTGTCTCCTAATACAAGCTTTATGAGTTCCAGGGGATTTATAAATTTTTGTTCTCTTTTTTGTATTATCGTGGAATTCAACATGTACATATTTGAAACATATATATAAAATATATATATGTATAAAATTTCCCTTTCTGTCATTTTTTGTGAGGCTAATCTCACTTTCACAACTCCACCAGCTCAAAGGCTGAGGGAACATATGCTTCTCCATATGCCTAACACAGACTCCTCAATGCATTTATTACTCGGAGCTTAGTGATTGAGGAATGTTTGTAATATTTTATTTTTCCTCATAGTGTGTCATTCTACTGTACATTTCAAAATCTGTGATAAGCTGAAAGATCCAAGAATTGAGGTACATTTCAACAAACAGCTTCCCATCTGGTAATTGAGAAGTTTTATTTATAACCAGGTATTCAGAGGCAGTGGTATGAAATGACCTTCCTATTATTTTGTTTTATTACATGTCTAAAGGGCTAAGCAAATACAGTCACCCCCTCCAGTCCATTCCCCACACTGTACCCAGATACGGAAACTCATCTACCTTAAACTCTTCAATCCCCACTTTGGCTAATGAGGCCCTCCATGATCTGGTCCTGTCTCCTTCCTCAGATTGTCTTTCAACAACCCCCTCCCGTCTTTTCTACACTCCACAAACTGGATCTTTCAGCTTATTAAATGTATCCTTAAATCAATGCTCAACTCAAGCAAAATATAGAGGTAGGAAATGTTTAAAAATTAAGTTGCTGGGGATCCCTGGGTGGCTCAGCGGTTTAGCGCCTGCCTTTAGCCCAGGGCACAATCCTGGAGTCCTGGGATCAAGTCCCACGTCAGGCTCCAAGCATGGAGCCTGCTTCTCCCTCCTCCTGTGTCTTTGCCTCTCTCTCTCTATGTCTATCATAAATAAATAAATAAATCTTTAAAAAAAATTAAGTTGCAAAAAAAAATTAAGTTGCTTTTAATATATAACTTACTACCAACTAGCTGCTTTTTATCTATTGGACCTGAAGTAAGTTTCTAGAAGTCAGCACTTGGGATTTAGGAAGCGATCAGGGACAGCCATTGTGAGGATCTGCTTTGGTGTTTCAGTCCAAAGGGCTCACCTAGTGGACTATTCCTTGGGTAATATATTTGGGACTTTGGCCAGAGCCAGACCAATCTGAAAGTACCCAAAGTATGGAGTTGATTCCTCTGGCATGAGAATTAAGTTTAAGCCTGTCACCTTTCTCTTCACCACCCACCACTGGCAGGAGTTTGCCTAGCACACCTTGACCCACTAATTACCTAGGAGTTTCTCTGTTTATTGTTTGTTTGTTTTTGTTTTTTTTAAGTTTCTCTGTTTTAAGTTATGTTGTCAGAGAGTCTCACTTGGGAAGTTTGAGTTGGTCTAAAGTTCATGCAAGGCTGAAGGATTTTGAGCATCATGATGTTGTGAGATGTACCAAATACCAAGCCAAGCCAAACCAAGGGGAGGTGCCTTGAAATTTCATCTTATATCTTCAGATCCTCTGACTTTTGCTTAAATCAGCCTTTTGACAAAGTATCCTTTTTTTTTTTTTTTTTTAAGAGTTTGCCTACCCATCTGTGAGCATGAGTCAATCAGCTCACATTTACAGAGCCCTTAAAAGTGCTGGTCTACTGGTAGGAGCTTTGGGGTGTAAAGCAAGTGTCCTGACAAGGCTTGACTCTGAGTGGACAGATAAAGCTTTAATTGGTGGAATAATAAAGTGCTAAGATGTGAATAATTGCCATAGGTGCTTTAATTCCAAGTGAGAAAGACTCCTATGCAGAGAAATTTTTAGTGAAGACTACACGGGGAAAGGTACGTTTTTCCCCCTGCAAATTGAAGGATGCATAGGATTCAGATAAGCAAAAGGTTGTGGGGAGTTCGTTGCATGGGTGCCAGCCACTGTGCACCCGTCTTGGCACAAAGGTACAGAGGGAGGAGGAGAAATTATACTAATTAGTTCTGGCCCTTCTGCCCCTGCTCCCGAAAGCACTGCTTACCACGGTGGTTCTCACACTTGAGTGTGCATCAGATTCTCTTAGAGGGGGGCTTGTTAAAACACAGAATTCTGAAACACACACACACACACACACACACACGCACACCACAGATTTCTGGGACCCACCTCAGAATTTCTGATAGGATGAGAAAGCCTGGGACTTTGGATTTTTAACAAATTCTCAAGTGATGCTGCTGCTGCTGGTCCATGGCCCAAGCTTTGAAAACCACTGGCTAGGCTATGCTGATAACTGGATGGTTCACCACTCAGTAAATGTCATCTGGAAATCATGCTGCAAATCATCTCTCTCAGCAATATCCTTTGTTCTGCTTCTTTCTGCTCCCTAAGCATATGGTGTTCTCATTCACACCTTTCCATTTGAGTCACATCGTTCCTTCCCAATGCCACCCTATTCCCACAACCCTTATGGTCGCAACCAGATTGAGTTCCATCATTTCCTGCCTTTTCATTCGTAGTGGTTGTAAGCCGATTTCGGATGTTGTGATTGTTAGCCAATCTAAACTTCGAGATCTTAGAAGGAAAAAGTGAATAATGTTATCAGTTTTCAGTTTCTACTTTTACTTCCTTATCTCTTGCCAGTTCGTTGGTAAATTAAGGTAGTAATGTGGAGGCCTGATTTTGATTTTCTGTTCAACACTGATGATCATTTCCCAAGTAGAAGCTTATTTGCCTTGGAATTATTTCTCTTTGATGAAATTATTACCCAAGTAGGTAGCAGTATGACTATTAGAGTGGTTCTGATAATTTCATGTTGATTTAAGGCTTTATGTATTAAATAATTAGATTACGGTGACCCTTGGTGGAAGCTTTGAATTCTTTGAGTTTTATCAGCAATCACAGTACATGGCAAATTACAAAGTAGTCAAAAGCCACTGTAACTTTCTTTTCATGAATAATGAAAGGAGTTAATAGCACATAGTAGGCTCTCATGTACTTCATGAATGAACAAATAAATGTATTCAAAATAAATGCATAAATAATTTTAATTTGCTCCATGAAACAAAACCAGACATAGTCTTGTAAAATATAGGCATGGTTATTTTGTATCAGTCTTAAATTTGGCAGGCTACCAAATGTTAATTTGCTTTTAGCTAGTTGAGATTAAATGTAATTCCTTCCCAGAGCAACCCTAAAGTAAGCAAGCATGAAAGCATTTTCAGAGTAATCTGGGAGGAATTGACATTTAAGGGAGTTAGCATTACATCTGTACTTTAAGGCTATTAATTTCATAGATAAATTAACTTCATTACTCTATCTTTATCTTGCATTTTGAAAGGGCTCCATCATCTGGACAACTAACAGCCGAGGGTCAGTTGAAACTGCTCTTATCCCAGCCAGGTTGTAATTGGAACCTGCTTCTGGAAACCCTACTGCATCATGATGGTCTTTTACTAAGAATCTTGCTGAAGAGCTCAAGTGAGTATTTGTAGTTATGAGACTGTCCTCAAAAAACCCAGTCATTGCTCAAGTTGAATGAATTTTTTTTCCTACTTGAACATTGGCAGAAGGATGGCAAGCAACTGTATCCTATCAACCGTCTGTAGGGTTAGCAGCAAACAAAATATTGAATCACTTTATGTACCTATGGAAAAGATTCTTTTTCAGGACCTCTGAATGAGGGAAAATAATATTTTTATGTGGTGCTAGTCTATCATAAATATCATTGCCTAGAAATAGAGTAATATCTGGGGTTTGAAACGCCTAAGAAAATTATACAAACATATGCCCAAAACAGGAGTCTCAACCAGATCTATGAGAGATTGGGAGAGAGAGAGAGAGAGAGAGAGAGAGAGAGAGAGAGAGAGAGAGAGAGAGGGAGGGAGGGAGATTCCATTAGAACTACACTAGAATTTTCAGTGGATCATGAAGAGGGCTGATGTAATTTATAAACAAGCAAGCTGAGGCTTACAGCCATATCCATTGGGGCATGGAGAAGTAATCATGGGAAAAGTATGAATGGAATCTGTAGAGTAATAGAAGACCATACTTCTCTTAATTAGACTTTTCTTTTTATCACTGGAAGTTCTATTTTAGAAAATGGTAAGTAAAGTTATGCCAACCTAATTATATTCCACTACTCTCCTGATATATTTATGAAGAGTTTTCCAACTGTTTTCACATTCCCCTACACATTGCTCCTATTCTATACCATCCACGAGGCCAGATTAACTTTATCAATCACTAGCTTCACTGTAAGCTTCCCGAATCATAATCTTTTTTGGTTCTAGCTCACTATCCTCTGTAGGGCTAAATTCCCATCCTTCTACCATTCAAATGTGACCCTCGACTAGTTTTCTTACCCCTTTTTCCCGCTATTCGCTTGCATGTGTGTACATAGACACACGTACACACACTCATTTCAGCCTTTGTCCCTGATGTCCCATGCACATGTTCCCTCAGCCACTTGTGGGAGCTGAGCCACTTTTGGCTCAGCCACTTTTCCTGCTTGAAAGACCCTCCACAGACAACTCAGTCTCCACCAGTATCCAAGGACCACTTGGTGTTCCAGATCTTTGAACACCGTAGTTCACACTGATCTCTTCCTCACCTGAACTTCACAGTGTTCATTACCTTGGCTGCCTGTGTGTCCTTGGTATATGCTGCCTTATGTTGTTATTTTGTTTGCATGAAATTAGGCAAATGTCTCCAGACCCTATCAGCCTGTTGCTATACAAATGAGGCTCGTGGTATTCTTCTGTTCAAATGGCTCCAGTCATTTCTGGAAATTTTTGGTTTCTTAGATCTGCTCACAACTGGTTCCCCATTATTCTCCTCTCCTGTCCACCTTGATGGTTGGTTCCCAAAAGCCTCAGGGGAGGTGCTTCAGTTTGATCTACTCATGAGAATATTGCTTCTCTTCACATGCTCTCAAATTCATAAAATCTTGGGTGCCAAAGGTCACTACAACTCCTCGTCTTGCTGTGTTCCAGGCAGAAATTCAGAGATTCCTCCTCTCTGGATCCCTGAATCTGACCCTATTCCCTTAGCCCCCAATAAGTATTGTTTGTGCCTCAAATCTCATGAAGTTGACCTGAAAGCAATTTCTTTGATTTCAGGCTGTAAGGCCACTCTCCTAAAGAGAAAATGGGCACTAAAGAAGCTACATCCTCACGTAGTCAACTTTCATTGTTTGCTCTTCACGTGTCAGGCACTGTGCTAATAAGCACTTCACACTTGATTCTTCTTTTTTCCTTTTCTTTTTAAAAATTTATCACGAGAGAGAGAGAGCATGCATGTGTGCACTTGTGTGAGGGGCAGAGGGAAAGGGAGAGAGAATCCCATGCAGGCTCCACACCCAGTGCAGAGCCCTGTGGGGGGCTAATCTCGCAATTCTGAGACCATGACCTGAGCTGAAATCAAGAGTCAGATGCTCAACTGATGGAGCCACCCAGGTGCCCCCACATTTGATTCTTATAACTTAATGAAGTATTTACTATTGTTTTCCTCATATTAAAAATAATGACATTGAAAAAAATAATGACATTGAAGTTTAAGATAATGTTACTTGCCTAGAGACACACAAAGCTGATAAATGGTAGGTAAACCTGGATTCTGAACCCAGCCAGAACTTTCTGTCCCCTGCCTTTCCTGTACAAATACTCATACGAATTGAATCACGGAGGGGGCTAGGGGTATCTGGAAGAACTGTAATCTGCTCACTCTCGGTTTGCATCAACCATGACATCCCCATGAACATGGACTAAACAGGTCTTTCAGTTAGGTAATTAGGCTGATCACAGGTTTTTTTTTTTTTTTATAAATTTTTTTTAATTTTTTATTTATTTATGATAGTTACAGAGAGAGAGAGAGAGGCAGAGACACAGGCGGAGGGAGAAGCAGGCTCCATGCACCAGGAGCCCGATGTGGGATTCGATCCCGGGTCTCCAGGATCGCGCCCTGGGCCAAAGGCAGGCGCCAAACCGCTGCGCCACCCCGGGATCCCTGATCACAGGTTTTTATATTCCTCCTCAAGCTAGTACAGAGCTAGTAGATTGGACAATCAATGATCAGTTAAAATATAAAACACAAAGCTTCCCTTAAACTTTATCATCTGTTCTCAGAACAACTTTATCATCTGTTCTTTATGGCTGACGTGGATAGTATCTGTCTGACATGGCTGCAGAGTTACTCTAATAGAATCTTTAAAACTCACAGGCATGGTCCCAGAAGAGAAATGGTGTCCTCTTGAGAGAGTTATGTAGAGCAGCCTGGAAAATCAATTGTGACCAAATATTTCAAACTATACTGACATAACCACTAAATATAGCAATTGTAGTTATGAATATCTAACCACGTCTTCTTACAAATGTATCCCACATTTGCTTACCAAAAATATTGCATCCATCTTCTGGTGTATATATAACTTAATGTTGTTTCTGAGAAACCTGTCGTAATCAAAGGCTATGTACACTGTATTACCTTCAGTTGTGGTTCTTAGGGAGTGCGGAAGGGTATTTGCCCAACCTGCTCAAATATCTGTCATTTTTGCAAAGGCCATTAGGTGTTTGATCAGGGTTACATAGCTATTCTGGTATTGTCTTGCAGTGAATTTTTTTTTTAGTTTTATCTATCTATCTATCTATCTATCTATCTATCTATCTATCTATCATCTATCTATTTATTCATTCATTCATGAGAGACACAGAGAGAAAGGCAGAGACTTACGCAGAGGGAGAAGCAGGTTCCATGCTGAGAGCCCGATGTGGGACTCAATCCCGGGACTCCGGGATCACGCCCTGAGCCAAAGGCAGATGCTCAACTGCTGAGTCACCCAGGTGTCTCTCTTGTAGTGAATTTTATTAGTTACTGCAAATATCATAAGAATGACATGATAGAACTTCCTAATCAATTGACTGACTTATTAAACTCCGATGGAAGTTTTGTCACTTTAAGTTACAAACAATATACTTAAAGAATCTTATTAGCTGGACTAAGATGGAAATTATTATGTATATAATAAAACATTTGTAGGGTGGCTCAGTGTTTGAGCATCTGCTTTTGGCTCAGGGCATGATCCCAGGGTCCCGGGATCGAGTGCCGCATTGGGCTCCCTGCGAGGAGCCTGCTTCTCCCTCTGCCTGTGTCTCTGCCTTTCTTTCTGTGTCTCTCATGAATAAATAAATAAAATCTTTAAAAAAAAAAACACTTGTAATATTTTTTGTAGAGATTTTAATTTCATTTCATTAAACGTCTCAGTATTTCAGAACAGTTTGGTAATTAGAAAAGCAAAATTTTGAAATAAGATATGCTGAATTAGATGTTTCAAGCAACATAACTGTCAACCTCTTATGGGAGAGTTTTCCTTTATAAGTAGGGTCTTTTTGGTCTAATTAATAAAACTTAACTCTGTTAAATTGACTCAAGAAAAAGAATAAAAAGATTTTTAGTACATATTTTCATTATACTTATTTTAAAAAACAGTTCTCCTTGTCTAATGAGCAATTATTAATGTTTGCTACAAAATTGTTTTGATAGACAACCACATATTATAAAGGTTAAAACGCATGCAGTTTCTTTTATGTCTAATTTTTGGTTTTGCTTTATAAGAATGATTTATCAGAATTTCTGTTTTTAAAATCAGCAGATCATATATGGAAATGATTATCTTGTATAAGATGCAACTTTGCTGAGGGTAGAAAATAGCAAAATTTAATAAAGGAATGGTAAAATTTTAATTTATACTGTATGTTCCATAGGCTGCAGACTTCTAGAAAGTGAAATCATGTTTTTGCCATTGATCATAATTCTTCCTGTATAAAAATATGTCGCATTTTGAGAGAGTGGTTACATTACTAAAACTTGATAAATATAAACTGATTTCACGCAGAGGTGGTTTATGACATTCTTTGGGTAGAGATCAGTTGGCAGTAGAAGATAATATTTGTTGGTTTTATTTTTAAGGTAGTCCATCTTAAATTTGAGGGAATCGACTCTCAATTACAAATGTTTACAGAAGATTTTAAAGTTGTAAGATACTATTTTGGATTACTGACTTTAAAAACCTGGGGTGACTATTTTGGTAATTACTTCACTAAGACCACATGGCCAAACCAGTTTCTTGCTTGTGACATCAAAGGAACAAATATTTGGCAATTTCCCATTTGTTAGCAGGTGGCCTTTTCCTGTTAGTGACACTTGAATGAAGTGTGACTAACATTCTTTCCTTTGGCCATTGCCCCAAGAATGATTCCCAGTGAAACTTCTTGGCTTCTGGTGATTTTCACGTGTAATATAACAACAAGAAGCAAGCAAATACATAATATTTAATGTGTTCCAGACATCGTTTCTAAGTACTTTAAATGTGTTTACTCACTGAATCCTCATAACAACTCTGTGTAGTAGCTACAATTTTCATCTCCATTTTAGAGGTGAAGAAACTCAGACACAGAGAAATTAAGTCACATGTGCAAGTGACATATGATTGGCAAAGCAGGATGTGATCCAGACAGCTGGCTTCCAGAGGCTGTACTTTCACCCACCACACCACCCAGCATCTAGGAGGAACCAGAGAAAGTTTCCCAAATTGCAGAGTTGCACAATTCATGGGAGCTGTTGGGAACCTGTATGGTGGATAATTTTGATAGTATTGTTTTTACTTTTCAACCTTGTAACAAAGTGCTTGCCAGTAATCAATAAATAGATCTACAAAAGGTTCTAGTTAAAGGGCTGCTACCACTAAAAAGGGATGGTTGACTTAAAATGAATGAATCAATTCAAATTCTCTTATCTTACGGTTAATATTTTCCTGATTTTTTTTTATAATGAGAGGATTATTATGGCAGAAACTGGTGTTTGGTTATATAGTGTGTGTGTGTTTTGTTTCATTTTGTAAGTATGACCAAGTGTTGTTTTATAACTGTCTTGAAGGAGATGACTTAAAGTAAAAATATGCTCCCTCTTGGTACCTTTAGTGTACCTAACATTGATTTCCTAAGGTGCTTTTGCCAGTGATGACATCTATGCTCTGACTTGTTCAATCTTTTTTTTCCTTCACTGAATTTGTACCCCATTTGTATTAGGAAGAGTAGAACCATATTTGTGTGTGTTTTGCCCCAGTCTTTTCAACCTACGAATCCTGTCCTAGAATGATGATGAACTGACTAGCTTAGAATACCAATGGGCTCCATGGAACTCTTACATTCCCTGAAATAGTTACCACCTAGGGTCTGCTGAGTCTCCTTGTGGGTGGGGTGCTTGTAGGGTACTATGTAAAACAAAACTTCTTGACTTTAAGATGCAAACATGTCACCTGGGGAGCTTGTTAATACTGCAGATTCTGATTCAATAGCTCTTGGGATGGGGCCTGAGACTCTGCATTTCTTACAAGCTCCCTTGTGATGCTGCACCTGCTGCTGCTGATCCCTAGACCACATTTTGAGTAGCAAGGCCATCCAAAAAGTTATGTGTGGCTACTGAAGGCAAAAGAATATGACTATGTCTCTTGTCTTTCCCATGTATTACTGACTTTTAAAGAAAGAATTTACTTAAGGATATTTATAAATCACTTTGTCGGGAAGTTCACAGCAATCAGAAAGCATGATCTTACTCAAATACAGATGTCACTCCCCTGCTGAATCCCTTCAGTGGCTTCCCACCACTTATCGGGTAAGGACCCTATCCTTGAGACATGAACAGTGCCCATAGTGCTCTGGCTATGGCTGACCCGCCCAACATATCATGTCCTGCTTTCCTCCAGCTTAACATGCATATTCTGATCTAGGTTGTGCATCCTAGATTTGTATATTTTTAACAGCAAAGTCCCTGCAGAAGTGTCTTGAGGAAGGAGGCAGCTACTCTTAAGACCAGTGACATTTCACTTGGCCCATATGCCAAGTTCTTTTCTGCTGCAGAACCTTTGAAATGTTGTGGGGTTTTGCACCTAGAATCTCTTTCCTCTTCATTCTCCTGTCAGCTCCTAATCATCTTTTAGCTTAAATATTACTTCCGAGGAAGTCATCTTTGATCGTTCCATAAGGTCCCACCATAATTCCTTTTGTAACACTTGTCACCATTTTAAGTGAATGGTTAATTGACTTAATTGTGTGTTTAATGTCTATCTCAGCTTCTACAAGTTCTAGGAGGGCAGGGCCCAGTCATCATTATATACCCAGTGCTTGGCCTACTCCTCCACACTTCAGGCTGATACTAAGCCCACAGAATGTACTTCAAAAGCATTGATTGAATGAACAAATGGCAGCCAGTTAAATTTCCATGAAACAATACTGTTTCATTCATTTTTAAATGGACTACTAATATTGACCTTAGGTGTTCATTTTGAGGCTTAAGAAATAATTTCTTAAATAAAAATAAATTTACTTCATAAATAAATATGAAGTACCATTGTTTGGCACTTAGTAAGTACTTAATCTGTATGAGATTCTTTTCTTCTTTTATGCTGAATTCCTGGAAGGATACCCCTGATGTTTTTTTTTTTTTTTTCACTCCGATCACTCCTCCTGTGGCCCCTATGTAGTGCTCTCTCCCTCTGCTTGTCAGGAACTCTCCCCTCTGTTTCAGCCTAAATTTAAGTGCCTCCTAGGACGTGGGGCTTCTGCTTTGACACCGTGTGTCTGAAAAGGTATTGCCCGAGCAGCAGGCAAGATGCTAGGGTGTGAAGGTGAGAACTGGGCCAAATAAATATTCTCTGGTTCTAAATATTATAACACTCCTTGAGAACCTTCTCACACAGTTTAGGAGACTGGTAGTATGAGTTTTGCTATAGTGCTTCTACATGGATTCAAATCTAATCTGGCTTGGCAGTGGCTGAAATATTTTATATTCTATCTTTTCATGGCCCCTAGAAAATGTCTAATAATACAACCAGAACATGTGTCTTCTTTAGTAGTTAATGTGCTTCTAGTGTTAGCATGCAAAATGATTGGGCATTATATTACAAGTGATACTATTATCATGAATTTATGTAGCATTTTTCCCCCAACAACTCAAAGCAGTTTAACGTATTATTTCGTTTATGACCCTTGGATTATTAGGACCATTTTGTGAATGATGAAACTGAGATACAGAGAAATTGAATAAATTGCCCACTTGATGTTTAAGTGGTCCTTGTTAGAAGAAAGAAGAGCCGTTATTTTGTGACAGTCTATCTATTGTTTTTACATAAATTCCAAAATAAAAACATGAGACATTGTGGAAATATTCATTTTTAGAAATAAGAAACAATATTCTTGTGAATGATTTTCTGGAAAATGGTTACTTGGTTTTATAAATATATTCTCTGTTTGACTAATATTTAATGGACCTCAACTGGGTACTAGGCACTGACCTCAGCTGGAGAATACAATAGTAAACGTGACATGCCATATTGCCTTTATATTTGGGGAAATTAATTGCTGGGGAAAATTGGAGAGGACGGACTTTATAAAGTAAAGAAGTACAAAAATTAGATAAATTCAGCTACTACTAAATGCCGTGGAGTGCTTTACTACAACAGAGTGACTGAGGAAAGATTCACAGATTGGGTTATAGGCAGAGGCTGCTCTGAAAAGTGGGCACTGACTTTACTTACAAGTTATTTAGGAGTAGATGGACAATGTTTTTCAGTGTTAGATATTTGGAATATATGTACATTTTCTTCCAATATTCTAGAATAGGAGCCAGCAAACTTTTTACAGAGGGCCAGATAGTAAATAGTTTAGGCTTTGTAGACTGTGGCATATCTGTCACAACTATCAAACTCCACCACTGTGACATGCAAAAGGCCACAAACCATCATAAGCAAGCATATGAATGTGCCTGTGTAGGTGAGGAAAAAGTTTTCCTCGACAATCTTAGGGTTCCTGGTTGTGTTTGAAAATTTAACTGACAAAGGCATATTAACAGGAGAAAAAGTATACAGATTTATTTAATACAAGTTTTAGGGATGCCTGGGTGGCTCAGTGGTTGAGCTTCTGCCTTCAGCTCAGAGCATGGTCCTGGGGTCTGGGATCAAGTCCCTCATCAGGCTCCTTGCAGGGAGCCTGCTTCTCCCTCTATGTCTCTGCCTCTCTCTGTGTGTCTCTCATGAATAAATAAATGAAATCTTTAAAAAAAAAAAAAAAAACAAGTTTTATATGACAAGAAGCCTTCATAAGGAAATGGAGATCCAAAACAACAGTTAAACTGGAGTATTTTTATATGAAGAATGGACAGTCATGGAGAAACATGATAGGTAAAAGAGTTTAAAGTAAGTGTAGTAAATCGGGGGAAGCTTAGTAAGGCCTATTGGTTAGGATCCTTCTTAGTGTCCTTGACACGGGAGATAAGAATGTTCATAACCTCCTGGACATCTCTCACATGAGGATTTTATGACTGTCTCAGGAGCAAGGGGAAGGTCAGAGTGACCTTCCTGCTTCTGCTATTTTCTTAAACTCCTTCAGTTTAAAATATTCAGTATGCCAAGGTACCATATTTGGAGGTAGCATGTCTGAACCTCATCAGCTGCATTCCAATGGAGTTTTATTTATGCACACTGAAATTTGAATCTCACATAATTTTATGTGTCACAAAGGATATTCTACTTATGATTTTTTTCAACTGAAAAAATGTAAAAACCATTCTTAGCTTGTGGGCTGTACAAAAACAGGCATCAGTCTGGATTTGTTCCCTGAGCTTGCCACCCCTTGTTCTAGAATATTGTGCAGCACCCAAGCTGCCCTCGTGGCTTTATCACTTCTCCGAAATGTAGTCATTTGGAGAGGAGATTCTCACATAGTGTTAGCATGGCGCTTTTGACTTCTCTCCCAAGGTCTGGGTAGACATTTCCACTGGGTAGATAGTCTTGGTATCTGCCTGCAGAAAGAATTAGCTTTAACTCAGTTTTACAATATGTTGACATCTAGGGACCTTATGTATTGAGGAGCACAGTTGGAGCTCCAAACTCATCTCTTACTACCTAGGGCTACCAGCTGCAGAATTTGGACCAATTCATCCACCTATACTTAGTGGTTATAAGATCCTGCCTGAAGTATCATGGTTTTTTCTTGGTGCAACTTGTTTATTTAAAAGGAGATTGCCTGTTAATAGCGAGAAAAGTGAGGGACGCCTGGGTGGCTCAGCAGTTGAGTGTCTGCCTTGGGCTCAGGGTGTGTCCCAGGGTCCAGAATCCAGTCCCACATTGGGCTCTTTGCAGGGAGCCTGCTTCTTCCTCTGTCTATGCCTGCACCTCTCTCTCTCTCTGTCTCTCATGAATAAATAATTTTTTTTAAAAAAAAGAGTGAAAAGTGGTAAGATGTTAATCATCCATACCATACTTAAATAAACTGGATATATATATAATTTGGAGAAGAAAAGACTAAAGGAGGGAGGTGAGCTATTTTCAAATATATTAAGTTTTCATGTACAAAAGGGGAAAAAAAGGCTGTCCAAGTCAGCAACTAGAAATACTTGGGAATAAGTCTGTCAGTCAGAAAACCTGAATTCTCATCCCTATGATACTAGAAGAAATTGTTTACAACTCTGTGCTTCTTTCCTTTATCTTCTAAAGAGACAGTAGATTTCTCTAGACTTTTCTGGTAACGGCATTCAATGTTTCTTAAATATGCAAAACAACTTGGTAACTTGAGCTGTGCAGCAGATGGACGGCTGCTTGGATTGTAGTGGAAATCCTACCACTGGAGTTATTCAAAAAGAAACTAGGTCACCATTGTCACAGATACTAGAAGACTTTTTATTCGTTTACTCAACAAATATTTACTCATTTGTCCACCAAATGTTTACTGACTTCCCTGTAAGGTGCTTGCCAGCCATATAATTTCATTGTTTCTTAATCAGCTAGTTAGAAGTTGGTATAAATCTGTGGGTTAAACACCAGTCTTTGAAGACCTCTTTTGGCTGTGTTTTGCTATCCTTGCCAGTGTCCGCTGGTATAGAAGAATCTTTCTTTGCTCCAAAATGATTCCGTTGAATTAAAATTAAATCCAACTTTGGTGACCAGATTTCTTTTCAAATTGGCAGTTTCCTTATGCAAGATAACCCTTTGTACTTCTACCTTGCTTCCTTTTTCATTGGAACTGCTCGCTTTCATTTGCAAACCTAAAGGGCTTGAAGTTAATTTAAGAGTCTGTTTGTAAACATTAGTGCCAGGATTTCTAGGTCCAGTTTTATAGAATAGTAGTCCTGCTAGATGGAATACTAAAAAGGGTTTTATGGTCAAAAATGCTTAAAAAACACTATATACTAAAATCTCTTCTTGGAGAGGCACAGGGCTCCTGAATAATTAAAGGTTCTGAGAAATCCTGCAGAAAACAAGTGTTTAATATTGTTGAACCCAGCACTTGCACTACTACCCATTAACATCCCATGAAATGCACTTAAGAGAAAATCTTACCTTATTAACATCATAGAGAAGAACCCTGGTAGATTAAGGTAGATACAACCAAAATCATTTCAAAAAGGTTTGCCTATCCATATTTACAAATTTGTAGATGTTGCAAAATAATTTTTAAACACATGGAATTGCCTGTGCTTCCCTACATAAGAATTATAAATTTTCAAGGAGTTGGAATCAGTTGTCCAATTATAAATTCCTATTGAATGTAGCTGTTTTCTTGATGACTTGTACTTTTCCATTTTATTCATTAAGTATCAGCCTCATTAAGATTTAGTTTCTTCATTTGTTTAAAAAAAAATGGAGATAATATCCAGTTAGTAGAGTTTTTAAGAGGAGTAAGCTAAATGGGTGAAGGTATGCAGAACCCTGAGCATAGAGCCAGCACCATGGTGGATATTCAATAAAGGCCTATCTTCCATCTCACCTTAATCATAACCCTGAATTTGGGACTGTGGGTATTCAAAAGAGGTAGAAATCTGATGTTTAGGTTATTTGGATACTGAGAAAAACAGCATAGAATAAGTCCAAAAAAGCTTTAATTTGCATAGGAGCATTTTAGAATATAAAGCAAGAAGATAATTTCCAGCAAAAACTTGGGAAAAATCTCTGAAAAATAATGATTTTTTTGTTGTTGTTCTTGTAGTGCAAGACCCATTTCATGAGACTTCTTTAAAATTTTAAAATTCTCCAAAATAAGAGCAGTTTGAGGAGGAAAAAAGTAATAATCAAGACATGTTTAATCAAAACCTTGTAAATAAATGACAGGTTTTTATAGCTATTGTTACTTTTTATACAGAAGACTCCAAGCTAATTTTTAAGTCAGGTTTCTATTTTATTTTTGTTAATTTTTTAAAAAGATTTTATTATTTATTCATGAGAAATGCAGAGAGAAAGAGAGAGAGAGTCAGAGACACAGGCAGAGGGAGAAGCAGGCTCCATGCAGGGAGCCTGAGGTGGGACTCAATCCCAGGACTCCAGGATCACATCCTCAGCCAAAGGCAGATGTTTAACCACTGAGCCACCCAGGCATCCCTATTTTTGTTAATTTTCATGGTGAACTAGCAGTGACATTCAGATTTAGTGCTCTATGAAGCAATTTTCATGTGACACCACCCCCTTTCTTTCAGGTATTAATTTATCAGTCTGGTGTTTTAGGTTGTGAGTCTTGGGTTAAATGCCACATTTTCTATTCCTGCACTTTCTAAAATACCTATATCTAAAGTGAGTCTTTCAGCCTCTTCCCTTTGGTTAGGGATGCTCGTTAGAGCCTGGTTAATTCAGCATCCCTCAGCTCATGGCACTCTCTTCAACAACATTGCTGCCAAATCCATTTTAGTGACTCAGCAGGAGCTTGTCATTAACAGCATTTTTGTAGAAAGTAAAAATTAAGCAGTCTTGGAAAGCAGAATGCTAGTGTACCATGTATGTGTAAATCTTCGGTAGCAATAAACACAGTCTCCTGGTGGGTTGGTGGTGGAGTTGCTCGCCTGATACCACCCTTCCTTTGAAGCCCTAACAAGTTCAGTTCTCAATAATGTCTGCAGTGAAAAGGGCCCTTCAGTGTTACTGAAAAGGCAATCTGTTTCAAATCTTATATTTGTTTCTAGGATGTATAAAACATTTGATAGATAAGGAGAGGCAGATGGAATTCAAAATAGCAGCTTTATTATTGGTAAAGCCTGGGTCAGAAAATATGGCTTTAAATATGGCTTGCTTACACTGTTCTCCAGAGTTAAGTTGATCCTTCTGTCCCTCCAACTGCCCTAGCTGCCCCCTTACCACCTCCCAAACCACCAACAGAGCTGAACACAATGGCAGAACCAATCCTAATAGACTCAACAGAGAAGGAGAGCAGGCGAGAATGAAACTCCCTGTGGTCAGGGGGGCCCCAAGCTCACCACTGAAGGAGTCCCCTCTCCTTCCTTACCTTGAGGCATAGAGAAAGACAGGAATGTGGCTCATATTAAAGGGGAGAACAATAAAGGTGCACAACAATAAGGTTAGTTGTAGACCTGATGGGAAAATACCTCTTGGGTAAAATTACACATCGAGGGAGAGGAGGCCAAGAGGGTGACATTTATTTGAACAATGGATGCATTAGGTATATCTACAACTCCTTGATGACTGAAAATTCTATAAAGACACACCTAGAGGATTTGACATCAAATAAACAAGTGTCTGGTCTAGAAGGCAGAGGGAAAGAAAAGGGATAGGGCTAGACCTGCATGCAGAGGAGCAGGGAAGGGACTAATTGAAAAAGAAGGCAAAAATAATAGAACTGTAGCTGAGTCTTTTTGAAAGGAATGAGAGATAGGAGAATGAAAGAACTCAGAGGAAAATCCCAGCGGTATAGGAAATTCATATGCTAAGGAAAGCCAAGGTTTGTGCCTGAATGCCTCACTAAAGTATTGGTTTTCACCAGGCTTTTAGGAAACAGGTCTTAGAAACATCTAGAATCTGCTGAGGCTCACTCTCCATCCAGAGCTTCTCAGACAGTGGGTGAAGTTTGACTTAGAAATTACCTTGGAATATTGGAGGTAATAGGAAAGTGTGGATTTGTGAGGCATGGCTTATGGAGGAGTTTAAAAGGGATCCAGAGGAGTTAGATTTAATGTATATTCTGGGAAGTGTGTTGATTAAAACAAGAGGTAAAGAAAGCCTAAGCTGTATTAATAGTGTTAGGAGAAGAGAAGGCACACAAAGGGGAGTCCAACTGTGCACCTGACCGGCTCAGTTGGAAGCGCATGAAACTCTTAATCTCAGGGTTGTGAGTTTGAGGCCCATGTAGGGTGTAGAGATTACTTAAATAAATAAATAAATAATTTAAAAGGTCAACATTTGATTCATTATGGAAAGGGAGATGAGGGGAGAAACATATTTAGTTTATAACATCTAACAATTCAGAGAAGGAGTAAAATTTGGTAAGGCATTGAACTTGGAGATGAGTAGACAATGGTGGGGTGTTAGGCAGAAATAGAGAATACAGCAAGGAACATGAAAGGGGCAGCTTAGAGCTAGAGGTGATGGATTTGGAAACTTCTTCACAAAAGGAGTCTCTGAAATCAAAAGATACCGGAATTGCTAAGCTAGACTGTATAAAGCAGTGAGGTCCGAAGAAGACTAAGGCCATGGTTCTGGGGGAGCCTCTATGGGCCAATGCCACTTCTCCCTCTCACTACTATTCCTGTAAATCGTTTTATTTACAGGCTTGACCCTGCATTCACATATTGTCTATGACTGGTTTTATGTTATGACAGCAGGGTTGAGCAACTGAGACGGAGAACAAATGGCTTGCAAAACCTCAAATATTTACCATCTGGCCCTTTATAGAAAAAGTTTGCCAACCTGGCTCAAGATGATAAAAGAGAAAGAGCTATAGAAAAGATGAGGCACTGTGAAACCAGGAGAGCATGGCTATTGATGTCGTTTTAGAATATGGGTGAGGTTTGGTGGGGTGAGGTCCAGAGCCAATGACCAGGAAAGAATTCTTGAAACATCTTTGGTGCAAAATGGCAGTTTTTATTACAGCACAGGGACAGGCCCCCAGGGGCTGGAAGAGCCACTGCCCCGGGCTTGTGAGAGGTGGCTGATTATATACCTGTTGACTTGGGAGAGGTCAGGAAAAGGGAGGTTTCAAAAGGATTTTCATATGCTAAAGAGGACCTACTAGATACTGGAGGCCTTCTTCGGGTTAAAGGTTGTTTTCCCTCTAGCAAGACATTAACATTAAGATGTTGGGAACTTTCCGAGGAATGTCACACATATCCCACCCTGGGGGAGAGGTGTGTCATTTGTGGAGTGTCAGCTTGTGCTGACAAGCACAAGCCCTCTGTTCCCCATCAGCCAGGAGGAAGTCTAGAGAGAAGTGGGTTTCTGGGGAAGGTAACTTGGAAAGGTACAAGCTTGGGGGGAAAAATCTTTGAATATTGTGACCAAGAGATAAATGTCATTCCAAAAAAATCCAATTTCTAGATGGACCAAAACCCAGCAAAAAATACTCAAAAGATCTCTTTCTCCCCTCTCCTTTTTTTTTTCTTCCTTCATTAGTATTAAAACCTTCATTAAAGCAGAGCACTGCTCCCCGTGCTGTTGGAAGATGCCTACAGACAAGGTGCACGGTCTTACAAAGTCTGATAATAAAATGTACTGAGATAATGTGTGTGAAATTGTAGAATGTTATAAGAAATTAAAGTATTTTGCATTAAAGGCAGTAAATTACCCCATGCCAAATATCTGCATTCGGAGGTGACTGTCAAAAACTTGGCAAAGCAGGCTTTGAGACATTTGCGATTCTAATTTAATGTAAACAGCACAGGCAAATTCTTACTCCCTTTGTGATCCCGGGGCAAGTTACTTAACTTTACTGTGTTCATCCATAAAACTGGGATCATCAGCATTAAGTATGATGAAGATGAAATGAGATATAAAGCAGTTTGAGGGATGTTTAGCATACAGTAAGTACTTCACGAATAGTAACTTTACTTTTAGAGAGCTGTGGAAACCTCAATTCATAAAGTCAGATATATAAGACAGATCCAAAAACAAAAAAACAAAAAAAAAAATAAGACATACCAAAATCACTTATTGTCTGCAGATCAGTGTTATGAAAATTCTGAGACCCATCCTACCAAGTTGGTACTATATAGCACTACTTTTAGGGCTCCTCCCCCTGTCCCAGGGTGGTCCCTCATGAGGGACTTTTATTGATCATCGGTGGCCAGGGCACCTAGCTACTGCAGAGACAGCTTTTATTCCCTGTCCATCTGGTCCTTCGGTGCAGCAGGCAAGTGGGGCTTGAAAACTCAGATGAGGCCAACAGCCTGTGGCAGGGAGCCGGCTTCCCTCGGTGCCCCACCGTGACCACCTCCCTGGGCACTATCAGCGAAAAGTTTTTGCACTATCAGCAAAGTGCAGGTGCTCCTCCTTGCACACCCAGTGGCTTTTCTTTCCAGTCCCAGAGCATCTCCACTTTCAGAGCCACCTACCAGGACACACACGATTCTACTTTGATATCATATGGTAGTGCCAATATTTTAACTTTCTGGCCTATAAAAAAATGACTTTCATGTAGTTCAAATAACAATTCAAAAGATTTAGTTTTCTTTCCTTCTTTCCTTCCTTCCTTCCTTTTTTTTTTTTTTTTTTTTTAATCTAGAAGGGCAACCGACTTCAGTGTATTTGTGCTTTTCCAGTAACAAAACCCTCTGTGGCAAGTAAACAGAAACAGATTACTTTATTTCAGGGCAAAGGAAAACAGAAAAATAAAAAATCATATTTCATTGAGGCATCTTGACAGGTTTATATGGTAATAACAATAATAATTATTTTTTATTGTAATTATTCCTCATATCCCACCCCCTTTCTCCAACTGTACTGTCACTGCACGGTTCATGGAGCCTTAGATTATTCATGCTGTGTTGATTGACTAGCTTCGTCTCCCACCTCCCTCACACCTGGCACACTTCAGCTGTACCAGTAGCTACCTGCCTTCTCATCATTACAATAACCCTTCTTTGTTGCTGGAAAGTACTAATACCTCAGTCTTGTCATGCTGATAAACTTCTACTCCTTAAAGATTTAGCTGATACATGGTCTCCTCTGTGTTCTCTGAAAAAAGTTTAAAACATCATCTTCTGTGTTTTCACAGTGACCTGATACTCAAACCACTTAGACTTAAGGTGATTGAATAATTTGTCATCTAAACTCGGACACTTTTAAAAGAGGATGCTAGTAATAATTATGCTGGAAAAACAGACATAAACCAGAGTGCCCGGAGAAGAGCAGGGTGTATGGCCACCCTGCTTATCCTTATATTGCTGTAATGATTGGTCACATACCTCTCATTCCCTCCTTTCACAAACATATATACATATACACAGTCAGTAAATCCCTGGAAGGCATAAGCCTTAGCATCTAGTGTAAGATGACTGCTGACACATCAACTGATTAATTAAACCGTGAGGATTTTATTGCAGGAGAATGTTCTAGATTAGTGAAAAAACATAAACAAACAAAGGTAGATGGAGGGAACATTTATAAGAGCAAGTAAACCAGTCTGTGTGGAACAGATATTTAAGGATTGGAATATAATTTGGGAAAAGATTTTACAAACTCTTGGTTGTCAAGCTAAGGAATGTCTAACAAAGTGGAGGAACAAGGGAAGGTTTGCACGTGGGGGAGTGACATGAAGGATTACTGATAATTGTATGTCAGAGTAATTGGAGGGTGGGAAGGACAGAGAACTACTGAAACTATCTGAATAAACAAGATGGAAATATGGATGCCTAGATTAGGACTCTTTGTCATTTAACCTTTTATGTTTTAGGCTGCAAGCCATAGAAACCCAAATTATCCTGGTTTAAACATAAAGAGGAATGTATTGGTTCAGCTAACATAAATATATAGACATTGCTGGATCCAGGTGTTCAGTGTCATATCATCAGGAATATTCTTTCTGTCTCTTGGTTCTGCTTCTTACTGTTTTGGATTCATTCTCAGTCAGGTCCTCCCCAGAATACCCATTAGGAACTTCCAGCCTACTTTTATCAGCTTAGCAACCCCAGTAGAGAAGGAATGCCACTTTATCAATAGTCCTAGCAAAAATTCCAAGGAAGGTTCTCTAGGTCATGAAAATCAAATCACAGAGATAAAATTATCTAGAGGAAACATAAAAGTAATAAGCTTCCAAATGAGCATGGAGAAGAAATGTACTCATTCCAAAATGATCTAGACTCTATTTATTCAAGAAATTTAAAATACAAGACACAAGATGTTTATTTCACTTTATTTTATTTTAACTCCAGTGTAATTAATAGTTAAAATACAGTGTTATATGTTATCTTTAATCCAATAAATATTTTCACATATTATGATACTGGGCATATCATGCTAATAGTCCAAATAAAATAGAAATTATTATTTCACCTTTCCAGTCCAACCTATAAATACAGTAGTATAAGAGCTTATGATTACTTATCTTTGAAGGAGTCATAATGGAGCCAGAAGAGGGCTTAAAAGGGCAATTAAAGTGGCTTTGTCTTTGTGAGAATTCCTTAAATAGTTTTACTGAGAAACCAATTAATAAACCTCTTCATTCTCAAATGACAAGATCTATGGATTTGAGAAATATTTGTAAATTTACTTCTTTGTAAATTTACAGCATAATTCTCAGAAGTTTATAACTGAATTTTCCATGAAATTTATGTTCTGAATAAAGGATACAATAACGTTCAGGACACAAATCAAAAAGAGAAATAAACGATTCAATTGGTTTTAAAAACAAGTTTTAGATAACAAAAGAATATGTATAGAATAATTCTATTTGGTGTTCAAGTTATGCATACACATATTCATTTATGTATATGTGATATATAACAAATGAAACACTAAACCAAATATAGGCTATCCTGGTTGGGGGTATTTGGTACAGTTTTAATTTTCTTATTTATCTATGGCTTTTTGTTTTACAGTTTCTAGCATGAATCTATAAATTAATTTTAAATAACAAAAAGAATAAAAAATCTGTTTCTTTGAGAGAAAGAGAATTCTGTTATAAAGGTAAACTAGCTTTGCCTTTTGAAGTGATGTTGTTGTGGCTCTTTGCACAGTTTTCTCCCCAGATATCATAAGTATCTCAATAACAACATTGGGTTAGGTAGGCTATTACCTCTGAAAGAATGTGGCATTTCTCTTATTATGTAAATATTAATCAAATGCAGTTTTAATGCATTATGCTTGGGTGACAAGAATTAATTAATTTATTTATTTATTATTTTGTGAGAGAGGGAGAGGGAGAGAATCTCAAGCAGGCTCCACAGCCTGATGTGGGGCCTGATCTCATAACCCTGAAATCATGATCTGAACCAAAATCAAGAGTTGGACACAGATGCCCCAAGTGATAAGACTTTAATCACATTTACTGATACTTATCTTAATAAATCAGTTTTATTCTTTCCAAGATCGTACCATTCAAGAACAAGCTTCTAATACAGACAACAATCTGAACCAAGGATCCAGCTTAATAGAATCCATCTTTAAAGTATTGTACCATTGCAATTTTTCTCCACAAATATTTGGAAATGTTTTTGTGAGCTACATGGAAGAAGAACAATTATGGGACTTTCTATATAACATTCCAGGTATGAGAATTTACTATTTGGAAAAGAAGTGTAGAGATAATTAAATATATCTTTAAAGATGCTTTGAAAGTTTTATTGATGTCACTTTTGCTGAATCTGTTATTTATAAAAGTTTATCTTACAATTTTTTTTTCAGGATAAATGTTTCTTCTGGGAATCATTAACCATTAGGTCCTATCAAACTAAAGTATACTTGGGACAATGTGAAGGAAGGTTGTGAGATGGATTATGTGATGCAGACTTTCTTTTTCAATTATTATTAGGAAGCGTCCTCTTATAAAAATTTAATTTAATATTTACCATAGATTATGTTTTGCTATTGAGAATATAAGACATTAGTAGCACATGAATAAGTATTTTATGAATCTTAGATGCATTTATTCAACAAACTCATGGAGGAAATTTTCTTTTCTTCAAATGTATTTTTCTTTAAATGTAAAAGTGTTTGTTATTATGACCATAGTGCCTCTGTTTCTACAAGGCAAGAATGTTCTATGGTTCCTTTGGGGATAATAGGCTTTTCCATTTGTACTGGTCTTTTGCCTAAGCTTGAATGGATATTAAAGCCAGAATAGGTTGCATATTTGAATAGAAAGTGTTCATGGGTTGCCCCACCTTCAAGGCCAGGTAAAAAGGCTCTTGCTTTATTTTATACTTAATATCCTGGCTTTAAATCTTAATACCTTGGGAAAACAAAGAATAAGAATTTAGTAGCTATCCTCTTAGTCTATTAACTATTTACATCATATACATTTTGGCTGTTGACCTATAAACTGTTTTATACGTTGTTTTTGGAACTACAATTCCATAAAAGATTTCCTTGGAAATTTTTTTCTATTAAGATATCCTCAAGCCCAGAGTTTCTTTTCTCAGCTATGTCCAGTCTACTAATAAGCCCTAGAAAGGCATTCTTCATTTTTGTTACAGTATTTTTGATGTCTGGTATTTCTTTTTGGTTCTTTCTCAAGATTTCCATCTCTCTACAAATACTGCTCATTTGTTCTTGCATGCTGTCTATTTTGTTCATTAGAACTCTTAGCATATTCATCATAGTTATTTTAATTCCTGGTCTGATAATTCTAATCGCCATGTCTGTTTCTGATGCTTGCTCTGTCTTTTCAAATTGCATTCTATGCCTTTTAGTATGTCTTGTAATTTTTTCTTTAAAGCCAAACATGATGTTTTGGGTAAAATAACTGCTATAAAGAGGCATTTAGTGATATGGTGGAGAGATGTTGGGGAGGAGAAGCATTCTATAGTCCTATGATTAGGCCTCAGTCTTTTAGTGGGCCTATGCCTCTGGATGACATAGTTCACAAACATTTCTCAGTTTTTTCTCCCATTTTGCGTAGGAGAATATGGCTAGAGTGGAATGGAGTTGGGTACTTTTCTCTTCTTCTAAGTCAGTTTGGCTCTGATAATATCCCAGTGAGTTATGGTCTATTTTCGTTGATTCTCCCAAGCGCAGCCCTTAAGAAGAACAGAGTGCTCTGGCTTATTTCAAAATGTTCCTTTTCCTCTTGTCTTGCTGGAAGCTCTTGGGGATTTTTCTCTGACATTTACTACGGGCACCTAGTTGAACTCATAGAGGTAAAACTCACAGAAGTGTGGCAGCCTCCACATGACAGGGTCCCCCTGGAGTTTTAACTCTCAGACTTGTCCACACTGAGAACCCCAGCAGTTCATCAATTACAATTCAGACTTCCTTCCTTGGCACTAGATCCCATGGTAGGTTCTGCTTGTGAGTCTCCACTCCAGTAAGCTGTGACTCCCTGCATTTGTCATCTCTATCGCTCCTATCTTGGAGGCAGTAGTTTGCCTTGTGTCCTCACCTCTCTACATATCCAAGAAGAGAAGTTGATTTTTCCAACTGTTCAGCTTTTTACTTGTTGTTAGGACAAAGTGGTAACTTCCAAGCTCTTTATATGTGGAGCCAGAAACCAGAAGGGCTTGTCACTTACTTTCTTTTCTTTATTCTCTCTTCTTCTTATCTTTCCTTTTCTTTTTGCTAGATCTGTACCTTATCCCTACCATAGGTATCTGTGGATGTTACTTGAATCCTCCCTTATAGTATCCCATGCTCAACTTGTTTCAGAACCCTTCATCAAAAGAATACTAGGCACCCTATACCAAAATATTGTAAACTTTATGGAAACTCATCTTAGGTAATAATAATAATAATAATAATAATAATAATAATAGCATATACTTACATAATGTGTCAAGTGCCCACAAATTAATTCATGTAGGTTTTAAATAATTCTTTGAGATAGGACTGTTATTTTGTGTATTATTTGTAATACCTTGATTTTGTTTTAAAAGCAATAAACATACCCTTTTAATAAAAGGAAATAGGGGAATTTCTGGCTTTCTAGAATTTTTAGATACCTGAGATGTATTTAATCCATGACTCCAAAGAGTTCAACCAAAGTAAACATTAATTACAGATACAGGAAGAAGGCTTCTTTATGCCTTTCAATGAATTAAAATCTTGAAGCATCATTTAAAAAGATAGATTGCTATATCCTCCACCATTTCCATAAAGAATAACAGCTCACTTGATGATTGCACCATGTTAAAAGTTAAACTCTCAATATTGGATATTACCAGGATCCTCTTTGACATTATTGTTCTTTTTTTTTTTTTTTTTTTTTTTTTTTTAGAGAGAGGAAGAGAGACTGTGGAGGAAGAGGCAGAGGGAGAGAGTGGATGCTAGAGTAGACTCCCTGAACACAGAGCCCAATACAGGGCTTCACATGAGACTCCAGGTAGAGCTCCATCCTAGGACTCTGAGGTCACTACCTAAGCTGAAATAAAGAGTTGGTTGCTCAAGAGACTGAGCCAGCCAGGTGTCCCAGCAGCATGGTGCTTTTAACAATGTATTGAGTTATTTAAGAGATAACACCTTAAGGTGCCTGGCTGGCTCAGTCAGAAGAGCATGCAATTCTTGACCTCTGGATTGTGAGTTCAAGCTTCATGTTGGATGTAGAGGTTACCTAAATTAAACTTTAAAACAAAAGAAATATCACCTAAAATTTTGAGGGGAAAAACATATATGTTGTTTTCCGTTTTAATTCAAGTGGTTATCCCAAGACTTCCCTGTCATATTAAGAAACAAGTAAAATTTTATTGTATTAATCACACAAGTAGTACATAGTCATTGTGGGTAATCTATGCAATCAGAAATAAGGCAGGATAGCAGAAAGAAGGAAAGAAGTTAAGGAGAGGGAGGGTACAAAAGAAGGAAAAGTAAAAGAAGAAAAAAAGAGGAAAATATCTGAAATCCCATTAGTTATTGATAATCACCATTAATGCTGAAGAGTACATCTTTTAACTCTTTTATGTGTGGTTGTGTGCACATGTGTGTATTTAATATAAATAGCATGTAGTACTTTTCCTTTACTTATTTTTTTACTGAACAATATATGGCTTTATTGTATAGATGTGTAACTATTTAAACAAATAATCAATTGTTGGATATTTAGAGTATTTTTCAATTTTCCTTTATACACTTTACATAATTATAATTAATTTCTTAGGATGAAGTCCTAGAGACAGAATAAGTGGGTTAGCAGGTAAGTAAAATGTTAAAGTGTTGATATTATTGCCAAGCTGTCATCTAAGAAGGTCATACCATTATATTTCTACCATTAGAGTTCTAAACCACAAGCAAATACTGCTATTCACTGTTAATTGAATTGCCATTTTATTATTAAAAAGAAACTCTTTTTTTCAAATGTTTATGGACTGTTTATTAATTATATGATTTCAAGGTTAAAAGCAGCTCTCCTTTTCTATAGCTTTAAACTAGATTACTGAGAAACTGAATTCTCAGCTGAATAAGGCACAAAATATTGCCAGATTCTGCTAACTATAACATACTGTCTAATTCTAAAGTCTCAACGTTTTTGGAGTCTGAGCTAGAGGTCATCCGATGCTTGAGATTGGCACTGACCGACGCTGTCAAGGACATTGTACAGCAGATAATATTTATGATGAGCCCTGGGAGAAACTGTGAGACCAACCTCAACAAGCATAGTGTTCCTGAATGTTTGCGTGAGAGCATTCCAAAGGAATGGAATTATATTCCAAAAGAAACTAAAAGGAAAGAATCAAGCAAAGGTATCTCTTGCTCTCTCTCTCTTTTTTGTAAGAACACATTCCCCAAGAAGCAATTTTCCAGGATATAAAATCAAGTAAAATTCTAAAAATTATAAGATTTGTAAACTATTTGAGTCCTTTTCCCACCATTTGGGACCTGTAATTTTTTTTTTTACTGTGAGCCTTATGACCAAGGAACCTAGAAATGAAAATGACTCAAATGGTTATCGTCTTTATTTAATTACCAATTCAGAATTTTCTGTGATATGTTGTGTTCATGTTAGTATTCACAGAGTAGTCGATGATTATGACTAACCTTAACTCTACTGAGTAAAATTCGTATTCTTGAGAAGATTGTTGTGATGTTCAATTTTATATTTTTCCTTGAAGTTTTTTCCACTGCAACCACCAACTATTACTTTCTTTTCTCTTGTTAACAGATCTACTTGCTTAGTGTTTAGGTAAAAAATAGCACACCATTTAGCAACTATATATTTTTTGACCAAGTATTTCCCCCCAAGGACCTATGGTTCTGAATTCAGTGCATTGTTTCTATTAGGGGCAGTGTATCTTAGAACCATGAGTTACACTATTCTTTATTTTATTTTATTTTTTAAAGACTTGTTTATTTTAGAGAGGGGGTAGAAGCGGAGGGAGAGAATCCTCAGGCAGTCTCCCTGCTGAACAAGGAGCCCAACGTGGGGCTCCATCTTATAACCCTGAGATCTTGACCTGAGCCAAAACCAAGAGTCAGAGGCTCAATGGACTCAGCAACCGAGGCACTCCTCATTTATTTTATTAATTAAGTCCTCTCTTCTTAAATGATTTCATCTTACTTACATGATTTTGCATTAAGATTCCTTTGAATGTGTATTATGTAGCCATATTAATGAATCTTCTTTAGGATTTTTAAAATAAAACTTTTCCCTTTATATTCATCTTTAAAGAAGAATATTTTTTCATTAACTTAAGGAAACCTTCAATGGTAAAATATGCTAACTGAACATACTAAAGTCAATCGAAGGGACTAGTCTTTCTTTCATTCTTCTCCATGGAGATCCTAAATAATGTGGCTCTTATACAGCAACCTTGTATTACAAACTCGAATCAATTATCTATCTGTGACCTTTCATAGTCATGCTTTAATTCTGTCCAAGCCCTATTAAACTGCCTTTGAATCTAGTAAAGCCATTTAATTGAAGTTGGAAAATGTCAGCTTTTCATTACTTAAGTTCTTGTCTGAGTTGTTGCCATCTCTCCTTCATTATAGCTTTTGGATATTTCATAGATTTTGAGTAATTCGGGAGGCATAATCTATAGTTAACATACCATGTTTTATGAGTAGCACTATTTTGTTTGTGGCTTTCAAGTCATTCTATTGATGAACAATTCTGCTTTCTAAAGGTGTTCTGCATTCTTCCATAATCTTTCAAAGAAACTCAGGTTCCAAAAAAAGCTTACTTTGTGAAATCAGTTCTTGTGATTTTCCTTACTAAATAATATTCTCCATAAAACTGTCACTATCACTATAAAAAAATGTGGAGGAAAGTGACTGTATAAACCACTTTGTGCATTCCAGGTAGATATGACGGTAGGAGAATACCATGATTCTCCATCTCTACCCTATTTTAGGTTGGCATTGATCAACCTTCATTATTGCTACATTATGTAAGACAGACAATATTTACAGACTAGACATTAAGTCCCTTATTCATTCAATTGATATTTACTAAGTAAGTTACTACTATATGCCAAGCACTTCAGTTGAGGCTAAAGATAAACTATAAAGTAGGTACCTCCTCTTGGTGCTCAGAAACTGCTATAATTGGTTCCAAATGGGTACAAACACCCCTGGGGATGTACAAGATAATTCTCTGGTGTATGAGAAGAAAAGAAGTGAAACTTTATTAAAATTTCATATGAAGATTGTCACTGTAACTCTTCTTGGTCTGACTGAGGCAGTTTTGGGGGGTGATGGAAAGAATGGCCTACTTTTTCATTGGTTTTCAGGGTATAATACTGAATTAAGTTCGTCCTTTGTATTTCCGAATCTAGTCTTAACAAAATTAATCCTTACAAAACATACAGGTGGCTTTACCATATTCCCATAGATCAACACATCAGCTGCAGATGAAAACTAATACTGACAATGCAAGAAAGAACAAACAATAACCTCACACTGATTTCTATTTCTGACATGACCTCTTTCTCAGCCATATTTGTAAGGTAAAATGATGATGACCTAATCAGATTTGGTCAAAAAAAGATTTTAAAAAAGGAAATATATGGGAAAACAATTTGAAATATTACCTCCCATACATTATTATTAAACATGAATCCCTCCTAAGAAGGTATCGTGCCTTGAGATACCAACTAAAGATGGTTGGAAAGTAAAAGATTGATGAGTAAAAGATTTCAATACTAAGCATCCAAAACATGAAGACAAACCTCTGTAATTGTTTTCAAGAATGTTTTAAGTGATATTTAACCATTAAAAGACAAATAGTCATTAGCTTAAGGGGACATTTGTCCTTCCTAAAACAGTGAAAATGAGAGAACATGGAAAACACTATGGTGACAAACCGAAATGCATTTCTTTATTTCTTTGTCAGTAAATACCGTTACATAGAAAATAGTGAATATTTAAAGAAACATATTATAAATTCTACAATGTATGAGATTTACCAAAGAGTTGAATGAAAGCTCAGATGCTTCTGATATAGTTCATCTTGGGTATTTGGTCCCTTATGTTTCAAAGAATAGATACACAAAGTAGTTGTTTTATTTCATTGACAACAATTAAATGAAAGATGTACCAGAAAAGTACTTTTTTAAAATTTTATTTTTTGAGATTTTATTTTTAAGTCATCTCTATACCCAATGTGGGGCTTGAACTTACAATGCCAAGATCAAGAGTCACACTGAGCCAGCCAGCTACCTCAGTATATTACTTTTTTAAATAAAAAGAATGCTTTATTGGAAAACTGTTGGGATAATTGTTTTAAATGAATGGATTTTGGAGAGAAAACAGAGGTAGCATTGCAAGAAAAAATATATTCATGATATCATGCACATACAGATTGTTGGGAAAGAAAACTGATGGCAGAAATATATAAAATGCTACCAGAAGTTATTAAGATAGTTTATTTTCTAAAAGCCAGAAATATTAGTTTTATAAAAACCAGTATCACAAATAAAAATATCATATCTACACACTTAAGAACTTAGACATAGGATTTTCTAACATAATTTAAAATGTTCCAAATAAGAGTTTCAGTGATTACTAAATATTTTTCTTGAAAATAAAAAAATGAAAAATTTTTCAGTTTGTTTTCAAGAACAACTAATTGACATCATGATTAATGAATATTTATCAGTAAATTGTCAACAACAGCCTTTGCCTATTTGATAGCTGAGATTGAAAAACAAATGCCTTGGGATCCCTGGGTGGCGCAGCGGTTTGGCGCCTGCCTTTGGCCCAGGGCGCAATCCTGGAGACCCGGGATCGAGTCCCACATCGGGCTCCTGGTGCATGGAGCCTGCTTCTCCCTCTGCCTGTGTCTCTGCCTCTCTCTCTCTCTGTGACTATCATAAATAAATAAAAATTTAAAAAAAATTAAAAAAAAAAAAAAAACAAGTGCCTTAATTTCACAAGCACAATTACTGACAGACTTGTTCCAATGTAGATCTATCACATAGTAGCTTTTTCACCTATGACAGACACTAAAATCAAGTATTGAAACAAACTGAACTTAGCACTTACCCTTTGAATCACTGTATCGAAGTTTTAAACCCAGATTTTGAAAATAACACAGCATATTACATTATCCTCAATCCAGAAATTATTATTGACATTTTATACCATAAATAAAATTTAAAAAATAACATTTAGATATTATTTTGTCTTCATTCATTGTAAATTTCCTTTCTGCAGGTTTTCTAATCATAAAATATATTATTACAGCCAGTGGTACATGTCTAGGAAGAAAGAAAGAAATACACAAATATTCATATCACATTACATCCACTCTAAGACATACATTTTTTTCACACTTTGTCAACTCTGAAATTGGCCCTTCCAACGTGTAACATATACATGGCTTAGATAGAAGCCAAGGTATTTAAATAAGGGCAGAAAAATGAGTGTGTGACATTCTTAGAAGATCCTTTCCTGATGTGTTATTAACCTCATCACACTCAGAGTCCCTGTGATTAGTAGAATGGGTTTATTAATTTGTCATTAGTCTAAAGGTTCTGATTGGAATTTGCCATAAGCTTTAATAACATAGGGGGGATTTGAGTACCTGGGGTCCTCAGATTTTCTAAAATATCAGGGTAAGTGCAGGTGCGAAGAAAATTGATAATCTTTACCTAATATCTACTTAGATTGTCAAATGTTTCCTTGGTGTCTGCAGTTAAACTCTCTTTTGTATAAACACAGCACAAGATACAATCTCCAAGTCAAACACCTGAGAGTAGATTAGGGAGTATATGACACAAACACATAAAGAACAACAAAACTTTAAAATAAGTTAAGAATACAAGGAAGAGTGGTCACAAAGGAGTTTCTTAATTTGCTTCATTTATATTTTAAGCTTCATCTAAGCATATTCATTTGAATAAAAAGAAAGCATTTATCAAGGAACTGCTTTTTACCAGGGACTGAGCTAGGTGTTTTTACATTTCTTATTTTTGTTGAACACAATAGTCTTATGAGATCTTTCAAATATATATTAGGCCCAATTTTGCAAACTTGCAAAGACTGTTCCAGTTCATTTTTAACATGATTCTTAAGTTGTCATGAATTTCTGTGGAGTCACTAGACTAAGACATATGTTTTCCAAGAGCTTTGCACGTTTTTAGAGCAGAGTGACTTCTTTAAATGTCACAAATATCTTGAAAAATCTTTCACTTTTTTTTTTTATTATTTTTGTTTAGTAAAAGCAGTGAAGATTACCGAAGTACTCAGAGCTACCTTCTTTTGACTTGTCACTCAGTTTCAATTTTCAAATTCTATTATGTATGTAGTGGATTAAAACACTGTGCCTGGCTTTGTGGGATAGTCAAAGACCAATGAGGTTTCTTTCCATGCTCTTGAGGAGCTTTTAGTCTACTTATAAAGATAATACATGAAGACATAAATAACATAAACAATAATAGATGTTAATATAAAAGATGACAGCATGGCACATTATGGACCTAATTACCAAAGTGGTCATATAGAAAATATGTTCATAGGAGGAGAGGACTTTGAACCAAGGGTTGAAAAAGATGGGCGACCTATGGAGAGAGAGGGCATTCCATGTGAGAGTAATGAGATATTCAGAAGCCTAGAAGCTATGAGGATAAAATAAAGTTTTACAGAAACTGGCTAAGGCTGGACTGTGGAGTATTTTGACAGCAACACTCTAGAGACTGATCTTGTAACAGTGGAAAATAGCTAAAACAACTGTGGTAGAGAAATTAGATAACAAATATTACAGTATGTAAATTTGGCTTCATAACACAGGAAAGAGGCTGGGCATAGTCTGGAGCAGGGAGATGAGTTAGAGGAGTTAGGAGAGTACTGCAGTAGTCCAGGTACTGTTCATAAGGAGGGGCTTCAATAGACCAGTAGTCATGTTTCATAGTTAAGGGAAACTGGATGTCAGAGATGAGGGGATAGGAGGATTTATCAACGTGGTTTCTAGAATGAAGGGTCAACAGGACTACTTAAAAGATTTAAAAAGAAGGAACTAAGGAAGGAAGGAAGGCATAGAGGGAGAGTGGAGGGAGTCAGCAAGGCCAAGCTAGTTTAGGAGGAAAACAATTAATTTAGTTTTAATTATAATGAGTTAATTATTGCTAGGACAGAGAAGTGGAATGTCCAATAGGGATCTAAAGTTGTAGGTTGCTACCCTGGAGAAAGGCCAAGACTGAAGAATCTAGAACCATCTAGAAGAGTGGTTCTCAACCAGGAAATATTTTGCACCCAGGGGACATTTGGCAATGCTTGGAGACATTCTTGGTTGTCAAAACTGAGGTGAATGTTACTTGACATCTAGTGGGTGCAGGCCAGAGATGCTGTTAAAGCATCTTATAGCCCATAAGACAGCTCCTCACAACAAAGAATTATCCAGCCCAAATGTCATTAGTGCCAAAGTTGAGACACCCTGATCTACAGAGGGAGGATCAGTTCATTCTTCAGAGAAATGACACCAAGCAAAGGAGGGCGTGTAGAATCATCAGTCAACAGGCAAGGACTTCTTAGCAATACTTACATTTAAGAGGTGTTAGTATAAATCAGAACTAGCATGGGACACAAAGAAGAGTAATAATGGTAACCATGCACCAGTTTGTTGGCCTATTCATTCACCAAATCTTTATTGAACAACTGATACATGAGGTACTGCGTGTTGGGGAAAACTGCCGTGTCTTCATGGAGCTTATGTACTAGTGGAGGGGGACAGGTAATGAACAATGAAGGAAATAATTATTAGGTGACAAAATAGCCTCTAATGATAGGGAGGTTGGGGAGCTGGGATGGGAAGAGCATGAAGGGATGCTTTGGATGGGGTGGTGAGTGAAGGGTCTCTGAAGAGGTGACATTTGGGCTAAGAAGGAGAAGAGGAGGAGCCAGGCCTGACAAGACCTAGAATGATTCTGTTATGGATTCCAAGGGAAGAGGAGGTTTAAGAAAGTATCAAAGGCCACAAAGAGGTCCAACAGGAGTACCTTTACATTTGTTACTTAAGAGGACATCTGAGCCCTTAAAACTGCCACCTTAATAGATAAAAGTTTAATTAATAATCTTAAATTTGCTGATCTTCATTTGTGAGGGAAAAAAAACTGAGGTTTGAGTTTTAGGCAGCGACCCCAGTAGAGTTCTGTCGGAGTATGTCAAGCACTTGCTCTTCTCAACAATTTTCTCCACAAAAATTAGACATCCCCACGCAACACTCAAAACAACCCAGTGACGGAATGCATATGCTAATATTAATCATACCTTTTCTTTCCTTTCTTCTCCAGGCTTCACAAGGCTTGCTGTTCAGGCAGTATCTATTGTAATCAGCAAGTTACCTACGGTGATTGCATGTTTGCCTCCCCCAATTAAATACTTCTTTTCTCTGTCTGAGAGAAAAATGTCAAAAAACTTTGTTGAATTGAAGAAAGCTAGCCTCCTTGTCTGGAACTTGATTGTAATTATATGTCGGATAGTTGAGGATGGAAACACTGTGGAACTTTTAACAGGTGCCTCCCTTGACAGATGGAGTAAAGAGAAACTTGGTTTAATCTGTGTGTGTTTGGAAAGCATCATGGGAAAGCAGACAAGTGGCCTTAATCAAATGGCCCAGAGGGTCATACAGAGCATTGAGCAGGAAAAACCCAACTGGATTGAGAGCCAATTGTTGAAAGCAAGGAAGTTGAGCACCAAATGGTAAAGTGATGTTTTTCTTGACCTGAATTTCATCAAATAACAAAACCACCAATAAACAACAACAAAATACTGATAGGCAACAGTGGTTATTTTAACTTCATGGGAACTTTGATGAATGCATAAAAAGATAAATATTCCATTAAAAACTGGATTATTAGACGTTCCTTGTTCTATTAAAATTTGAACCCCAGTGACACACTGAAACATTATACCTATTTTTTTTTAACATTATACCTATTTAGTCACCATCTTAAGGTTTCTGTTAAAAAGAGTGGGAGCTAAACCCAAGAGAATTTGGTTTCATTCTTTTTTAGTGCACAAACAGGTATCTAGTGGATAGCCAGGAGCATTTTATAAATGGATTGGGCATGGAGATTAAATTAAGAAGGAATTAATGGATATAAAAGGCTTTTTATTGCTTTCTGTGTACCTGATTGTCAAAAAAGTACACATTTTTCATCTGGTAATGTAAGAATCCCATAGGGCAGCTGGGGCATATCACACTCGAGCTATAAACACACCCAGCTGTTTCGGTATGAAAATGTCAGCCTTCTCATAGGTTTGTCACCAGGAGCTAAGTGATTTGTAGTATTGCTAAGATCTTTAAGGGTCCCTGATGAATTTAAATATGTACATAGAGTACTCCTGTCTTAAAATTAGTCTTCAGTTTAGAACTGCATGATATTGATAAAGGTATTACAGCTCATATGGTCTACAGATCACTAAGCCAGCCCTTTTTTATACCACTCACACACACTGTTCCCCATACTTTTACAATCTGTTCATGTTGCTGGCAAATACTATTTTAACTTTCTTGCCTGAAAATGACCAAAAGTTGCTACTTTCCTTAGTACGTGGTAGTGACAAGGAATTCAGGCTTTGGAATCAGATGGACAAATGTAAATCCCTTGTAAGTGGGCCATCTTGGGCAAACTATAGAATCTCTCAAAGCCTCATTTTCAGTGGTGATACCAAGCTGATGGAGTAGTTTTGAAAAATTAAATAAGATTCATAAGGTTCTTAGCACCAAGCTTAGTAACAAATGCATCAAGCGAGCATTTGTTGCTTATAAACTCTATTGAAATACATTGCACTCATTGGCATTATGATGACAAATACTCTTTACTGGTTTGTGTTAATCTCTGTAAGACTTTATTTAAAAAAAAATTTTTTTTTTAGAGATTTTACTTATTTGTATGACTTCATACTATTCCAAATGGGAAAATGTAGCTAATCATGATTTTCCCGGTCTTGTCATACCGACTTCCAGAAATTTACTTTTGGGGTGTCCTGTGGGTAGGAATAACAGTAGCAATCGGGCAAATGCTTAGTAACTCTGAAAGCAGCCTCTTTAATCTTTATATTTGCATTCAATACCAATTTACAGGCTTTAATCCGATGACTAAAAGATTAAGGCCAGATATCATCATCTCGAAGGCAGTGGTTATAAAGAGAGAAAAAAAGAATACAAATAGCGGATCTGATTATAAAATTAAATCTATGATATTTCTGATTTAGGGGTCCCCTTATCAATAAGATCAGTGTAAAGTAGTGTCTCAGTTATATACCTGAGGCCTCATACAAGAATCCATTAATAATTTTTTTTCCTTAAAAGTTGGTTTACATTCCTTATAAACAACACCAACACATCGAACACCTCCTATATAGAGAATTGTCTAGCTGATATTTGGCTGATTAGCTATGTGTTGCAACATGCATCCAAAATGAAGAACTGCTGATTTTTAAAATGTTTTTACAGGGGGCACCTGGGTGGCTAGGTGGTTTAGTGTCGGCCTTTGGCTCAGGTCATGATCCCGGGTTCGAGTCCTGAATCTGGCTCCCCATGCGGAGCCTGCCTCTTCCTCTGCCTATGTAAAGATTTTACTTATTTATTCACGAGAGACAGAGAGAGAGAGAGAGGCAGAGACATAGGCAGAGGGAGAAGCAGGCTCCATGCGGGGAGCCTGATGTGGGACTCAATCTCAGGACCCCGGGATCACACCCTGAGCCAAAGTCAGAGCTTAACCGCTGAGCCACCCAGCCTCCCAAATAAAATCTTAAAAAAAAAAAAAAAATGTTTTTACAGTCCCCAAAGTTCCTGAATGTGTATTATATAAGTATGTAATTAGCACAATGCTATGTCTTTCTCAGTTTCTTGAATATCAATATATAGATTTCAGATTTGCAGTTATTATATTTATTTGAAACAGTTAAATTTGACTTCTTAACTCACAGTAGGTTATCTCTTACAAGATTTGGGTGCTATAGGAATGTACTTCTTGACTCTGATTTCAGATTGATTATTTCTTCTACAAGTGAACTTCTACATATTTCTCACAAACTGATGATCATTTAGTTTCTAGATCTATACCATAACAAAAATGTATTTTAAATCCTGATGTCTGTGTCTAGGTGAAGAGCTGCCTTGGGTTTATCATAATTGTTTTTAAATTTGAGAATGTAACCACATAAACTAAAATAGTGCTTCTGTTCAGATAATTGAAATTTTAATTCCCCGCAAAGATGATCTCAGAACTACACAATATCATTTCGGTCGATTTCTTTCACTTGCATTCAGATTTAACTTTGATTTTACAGAAGTTGTGAAAAGATCTGCAGCGGAAAGGTGGCAGCTGTAAGCATTGCTTGTCTTGCGCACTGCCTGAAAGCATTACTATTCATTAAAATAACCTTCACTTTGTAGTAACACTCAAGCTGTAAACAGTCAACTTAGATTCTGGAGAACACACAGCCCAAAAAGTAAAGAAATGCCTGTCTTTGCAAAGTAATTTGTCGAGTTGAAGATTATTGTTTTTCATCATGGTGACCCTGACTTGGCTGGCTGGGTGCATATACAGATTAAGATTAATGCAGTTATTCCTTGGCTAAGGTCTGCCTCTTTCAGGGCACATTCTCCCTAATGACATGATTGATAGGCAGTCCCAAATCCAGAGAGGAACTCATTAATCATAGCATTGACTGAATCCAATCATTTGCTTCACCTGCACAGTGATGGACAGGAAAGGATACAATTCAGGGGCTGACACTGAGACACTCTTTTGTCAGAGGGCCTCAACTTTTTCAATGTCAGCCTCTACAGAACCTGACAAGAAATCTTGCTTGCAACCTGTATGCAGCCTCAAAAAGCTATTTACAAACTTCCTTTATTGCAACGTCTTTTTTGTTTGTTTAAAGATTTACTCTAATTAATGAATATGTCACAGAGTAGGAGTTGTTTTATTTTTAGCAAGCCTTATACAATTGTAAAGTTCGTTGTTTTTTTTTTTTTAAGATGTTTTAAAGCTACATGTGGAAGCAATATAAAAGTTAATGTCCAGCAGCTGGGTATCATTTGGTTCAGTCTTCAGGTCAGCGGCACTGACTCTTAGCAGAACTAATTTTATAATCATGGCAAAATCTCAGTAATGAACTGCAGTATATAGCTGATTACACCACAGTAAATTTCATTTAGTCCGAGGAACAGTGGAAAACCATGCCTTTTCTTAAAAATACTCCGATTGCAAAGCCTAACATGATCCTAGTAGCAACTGTAATAAGAAAAGTAGTGTGGGATATATATGAGGTCCCCTGGATATCATGATTTCTTTTGCTCTGACATAGCTGGAGAATTCTAAAAAATATATATGTCATTCATCAGCACTATGTAAATAATGTTTAAAATCAATAACAAGGGAATCTGTTCTTAGAAATGTCTCACAAATGGAAGTTGCACATTCCTGGTGTGATAAGAGACCCTTTTCCTGACTCATCAGGGTAGTGACTTCTGCTAGGTATCCTCACCAAGAAGAAACAGGAGAGGGACCATATATTTTTAACAGGCAACAAGTGTCAAAAGGCCAATTTAAAACACCCAGTGGTAAGCACACTGCCAGGAAGCACCCAGCCTATAGTTAGCATAATAGGCTCCCCCTTTTGACACTTTAATTAGTCTTTAATGTGTTCTAAGACAGGTGTAAAGAGGCATCTACAAAAGACAGACTACCAAAGCTATTTCTGGCATCAAAGATACTTTTTATCCTCAAAGAGAAAATACAAATTATTTCTTACATGTTCTTAAAAAGAAATGTTTTGTTTTCATCCCATGATTATAGCAATTTCCACAATTGCAGTAATGGGAAAATGTTTTATAGATCGGAGTATAAATGCAATAAAGAACTGTTTTAAAAGAAACGATTCAATTTTTTAAAATGCTTTCAGGTGCTTGGTTCTGAGGCGCTGTTTCTCTGCACAGGGGCGGTTTGGGAAAGCTTACCTATTTGAGCGGTCTTTATGGTGCTTTGAATATGAGATTTACATCGACTCTGCACACTCAATCTCTTTGATTATTTTCCATCTTTACAATTCTTTACCACTGATACTTATGTGCTTTCTTTGTACTTAGTGCGTTTATGACAATAGAGCAAAGCACAGCCTTAGAAGAAGGAGATGGTGCTCTTGAACTGACTGAGCAGAAAATAAACATGATGGTCCTGGATATCTGCCACAAACCAGGTGGCAGCGAGTACCTGCGGCAAATTTATCACATCATGCGGCTCAATGAGGTAGGGAAACGGCCTTTTTACCGAGCAATTAGGTGTGTACTGGCCTGAGGCAGCGTCTGCTGGCAGCTAAGGGTTAGTCAAGGAGGTGATAATACTTCTTAAAGTCAATACCAAACTCAATATTGCATTATTAATAGAATCTATTCAGCCCCGGCTGTTCTGCATTTGTACAGGCGAAGCTTCACCGAAACAATGTAGGTTTTATTTATATGGTTGAAACAATAACACGGCTCATAAACTCAGTTCAGTTCTGAATTGTAGAGACTAGACGTGTAGTTTGGGAATTGTGTGTTTGTGACTGTTAGGCTGGTGTTCAAATCTGCTGTTTGTGAAATGATGAATTTTCTGGAGAGAGATGGACGTCTTCTGCTGTAGACGTCACACCTGTCTGGTGAAATCGTGGATTTCTTACAGAGTGAGAAAACTTCGGAAGAATATTGAACCGTATTCGGGGGCAGCTAGATTAAGCCAAGAAAACACATTAATGCGTGGACGCTGGTTAGAGCCAATGTCATGCTTGTCTACGTGTCTGATGGGTTAAGCCTCTGACCTTGCAGGTCTCTGGCATTTTTTTGTTTGAGCAGAAAAATGTAAAGAGCAGGTTGTCAGCTATGGACTTGAAACAATACGAGTTTGCTAACTTCATCAGGTTTTTAATTTGAGCGTTTGTACCTGCATTAGAATTCTGTTTTTATTTGCAAATGCATGAATCTATTTTTTGGAATACTAAAAATTCTATAATATGAATAATGTGAAGCTATCGTGTTTTAGCTCAATGAGGTAGGCCTTAAAAACCATCAATTTCCAAGGAGTGAATTAAATTCTAGCACAGCTTTTTACAACTCAGTTATATAAATGTTCTTTCCGTTACCATCTATCTGAAAGTTACTTCAAGGAAATTTTTGTTTCCTGGCTTTCCTAGAGCTAATCAGCCAGTCAATAAACAGGTGATCGAATAGTGCATTCAATGATCGCCCGAGAAGGATGTGAGGGATTTGTTGCTATGAGAAATGGTCCAGTCCCTGAGGCACTGGATCTCAGTATATAATTGTTAGCTGGTAACACAACCTATTCACATTTGCTAATGATCCCTCATAATTTGTTTAGGGTTTCTATGTGGGGAACTCAGGAGCTCCTGACCTTGGCTAACTGAAAGACCACCATTGCGAAGTCATGGTCTTCACTGGCAGGTCCACATGGCCACCCAGATGGCCTTAAGTAACCATGGTGATTACTGAGGAACAGATGTTGCAAGAGGATTACCCTCAGATTTTTAGGAAACTGGTGGTACAGGAGTTCTGAGAACAGTAATGGCTGGGAGAGATTGCCAAACTGATAGACTCGTTCACTTTTTAAAAAGCCCTTAACATGAACAAGCTCAGCAATCACCCAAAAGGAAAATTAAGTTGGATATTTACTGGTTGTCAGCCACCTGTTCTATTCAGGAAATCGAAAGGCTGTTCTCCCCTCGTAGAGCTTTTGGACCTCTGAGGCAGTGGCTCTGAACAGGTCTGTTGTGAGGCCTGATGTGTGTAAGACTCTTCACTGGGGCACCGCCTACATTTTGATCAATTAAGGTCCAAGTTACGATTTTTCTTTCATAACAGGTGAATACACTTACTGTTGTGGTGGTTATCACGTGGGATGTCAAGCTAAGTACTTGCTGATTGTGCTGAGTGACAAACATCATGACAAGGGAGGAAGGAGGCCTACTGGGAAGTGAGTCTAAACCAGAGAAATTAGTGAGCCCTTTGCCTTGTGACTACTAACAACTACTACTACCACAGACTCAGTAAAGACACAAGGCTAAGTGCTCAGAGTAGGGCTTACTGCTGCTTTTATACCAAGGCATTGTTACACTGTAGGTGAAATGCTCCATGAAGCTTGTTCCTGCTGAGTAGCGCTAGGAGTCTTGAGCGTTTTCAGGTGTGCTGCTAAATATGCTTCAAGAAGGCAGCATAAGGGATCCCTGGGTGGCGCAGCGGTTTGGCGCCTGCCTTTGGCCCAGGGCGTGATCCTGGAGACCCGGGATCGAATCCCATGTCGGGCTACCGGTGCATGGAGCCTGCTTCTCCCTCTGCCTGTGTCTCTGCCTCTCTCTCTCTCTGTGACTATCATAAATAAATAAAAAAATTAAAAAAAAAAAGAAGGCCTCACAAGGATGAAAGAATGTGCCATGGAGTAATAACAAAGTTATGAGAGGAGATGAGTTTAAGAATGTTTGTCTTTGAGATAAAGGGAGGACGTCTGAGGATAAGTCTAGTGGGTAGTTGAAGAACCTGGCCACAAGCAAAGATGAGGGAGGTTGTGACTAGAGACTTCGGTGGGCTTACTGAGTGTGGGAGTTGAGGTCAAAGGACTGGTGGAGCTTTTCAAAGAAAAACACAGGAACGTGGGTAGAGAAATAAGCTTCAATGTTACTGTGCAGGGAGGGTGTTCAAGAAAGGATGGACAAAGAAGAACATATCTTTTCTAAAGAGAATATCACAGTACGTACGGTTAAAGGGACACCACAAAAAATCCAGTTTTTTTAGAAGGGGTAGTGACAAGTGCCTGGACAGTAGAGAGGTCAAAGAAATTAACAAAGGAGAAAACACCATTGTGTTCCCAGCTTGCAGCACAGCACTTGATCTTTTTCGAATTGTACACCACCAACAAGAAAAAGGCTAAATGTAGCAATGTAAGGGGAATCAGTTGACACAGGTTGTGATTAGCCAAAATAAAGCAGGTGTTCTCATTAGAATCTTTTATTCCTTTTAAAAATTTTACTTGCAGAAATCATGACAGAGAAATTTTATTTCTGTATAAGAACGTAAATCTAGGCATAACGTTCTTTTTCTGGTAATTTTATTATCATCCAAGGATACTTAGGAGTCTCTGTGTGTGAATGATGCTATAGAATTAATCTAAGGAGATGTGGTCCACAGTGAGCAAATTTAAGAAATGAATATCAGAGAAAAGTAGTGGTTTCTTTTTCTTTTCTTTTCTTTCTTTTCTTCTTTTCTCTTTCTTTTTTTTCTTTTCCTTTCTTTTTTTTTCTTTTCTTTTTCATTCCTTTTTTTTTTTTTTTTTTTTTTTTTTTTAGGATTTGAGGCTCTAAAATGTCCCTGCCTGGGGAGTACAGTGGTACAGGGGGCATTCCCTACTCAGGAAGTTACATTATAGAGGCACAGGAAAAAAGCATGATGAAGCGAGACCAAACACATGGCTTCTCACTCAGACTCTACTACTCACCCCTGTGATCTAAGGCTCATCTGTGGCCTTTTAGAGCTACATGCCCAATGTGCTGTGGGCTAGAATTATTTAAACTTTTGGGTGCCTGCTGTTCTCCTGTCAGATTCTCTCTGGGGTGGGGCCTGAGATTCTGTTTTTCTAACAGGTTTCCAGGTAAAGCTGACTCGGCTGGTCTGGGTGCCAGACTTTGAGTACCAAGGGTTTTCCAGATGACCTCTGAAGTCCTTTTCAGCTCTAATGTTCTCAACCTAGTCCTACTCTTGAGGAAAAAATTAGATTTTGACATACTGAAAATCAGGAGAACATTTATATTATTTTATTTCTAGCATGACTTATTAAAAGTAAATATTTGATAGCTTACATGGGAAACTTGAAGTCCTTTCAAATTGTCGTGGTCCAAAAAGAGTCCAATAAAATAGACTAGGATCAGTCACCTTATTTATTTATGAATGGAAAATAAAATATGAAGCAGTCGATAGACTTTTTTGCCCAGGCTGCCCCTGGCAGTTGGAGGCTTGGAATTACATATGTTGAGCTTCATTTGAACCTTGATATTTTTCAGTCCACAGCATGGAAACAGAGTTGAGGAGTTTGAATTATAATTAATTCTACATAGAGGAAAGATTGCTTGCAGTGGAATATCAGAGTACTCCGCACTCTGCTGAGTGTACAGTAGATAACCACTGCACTTAGTGAATGAATGAGCCACCTTGTTCTGTGAGGAATCGTGCATCTAAGTGAAGTTTTGGTAACGGGACATGTTGACACACGAACCAATGACAAGACAATGCCTATTAGAAAGATTCTGATGTATCGAGCATACATTCGTTATGTGAGAATTCGTTAGATGCTTTCATAATCTACCCCATATATTAGGTGAACCTGTTTTTGATGGGTTTATTGCAGTGCTGATTGGTATTCTGCTGTGTTTCTTCTGAAAATGTATTCTGTCCTGAGGCAAGTAATATGCTGTAATCTAGCAAATGTGCTGAAAGAGTAGATTTGGATATTGATCAGTGTATTTTTAAAGAGAATATATGCTTCCCACCATCACGACTTGTAATTTTTTCCCCCCTTGAAGGAATATTTAAAAGAACAGCTGTTTTCTATGAATGGTTCGAAGGAAAAGCCATTACCCATCAGACCTTTAAAGATGACCTTGAGGAGTGTAGAAGATCAGCCTTCTGCCTTTAACCCTTTCCAGGTGTACAAGGCATTTAGTGAAAACATGCTAGTTCAGGTATGTGGAAAATAGGAAATGTGTGATCTTTTTTTTTTTTACACCAATAAAGGAAAAAGATGCTTTGTGTTTGAATACTTATAAGCTTTTTTTTTTTTTTTTTTTTTGGCTAAGAAGCAAAAGGCCTTGTTCTTATTTATGTGGTCTGCGTGAATTGACTTTGAAAAAGTTATTTTACCTTCTATTTGTCAAACTGATGCATATGTTTGGTCTGTATAGTTTAACTTTTGACCAGGTCAGTTTGCCATGGGCAGAGGGAACATCTGTTCGACTGTGTCTACAGAAGGCCTGAAAAACCAGGTGTTTCGTAAGGGTCTCCTCTCTTGTTGCCCATCCCCATCGCCTACCCACCCACTCAAAGAACACCTTGCCATTTTTATGAACTTATCTAATTTTTAAGGTAAATAAAAATAAGAGTAGACAACTAATTATAAACAAAGCCTTGAGTTCCTATTTTAAGTCACATGAGGTAAATTTCCCTTTTTATAACCCTAAACATATTCCTGCATTTCAAATGAATTTGCAAATGATCTCAACGTCAGGATATTTGGAATACGGGTAATATGATAAATACCACACGTTTTTAATGCCAGATGATGCCATTGTTTAAGCTACCTGTTTCAATCACATTGAAAAGATCATATCTAAGCCAAAGTATTTGAAATCTAAACTTGCTTTTGCTTTATTTATTCTTTTGGTGAATAAAAAAGGGAAGAGCTTCCTGACAGGCTATTTGAACTAACAGGGGAGAAGAGAAGGATTGCTTGACCTAGAGCTCTGAGGAAAATAAGAATTAAAACAATAGCCTAATTTGGGATGCAGATAATATTTTTGCCATGCCTGCTACAACCCTAGTCTACAGTCATCAATACTGTAGTAGAATAAGACCTTCAAATGCTGACAACCTGGGACAGAATCCTCCTGCTCTACGACAGGATTGTGGTGCTCCATTAATCAGCAGGTGACAGGGCATAGTTCTTATAGGATTTTAAACATTGGCCTGGACTCTTATTATCAAAACTGTGTAGTTTTAAGAGATACAAGCATCTATAATACTTGGAAACGAAAAATATTATGTAAGTTTTGAGTGTATTGGCTGCTTTTCTATGTTGCACATTAGATTGCTCCAAACCATAAATAATCATTGTAGCTGTTAAATTATCCTCACTTCGTTTAAGTAAATGGCATGTTTTATTCCATTCTGAATTATGAGATTATCTTTCACAGTAATTTTTCTCCTTACTCTGTTGTGAAATTACCTACTAAATGAGAATAAAAGAACATTATTTACATTTACAGGTTGTTCTAATTTCCCTTTTATTTTTTAATTTTTTTAAAGATTTTATTTATTTATTCATGAGAGACACAGAGAGAGAGAGAGAGGCAGAGACACAGGCAGAGGGAGAAGCAGGCTCCAGGCAGGGAGCCTGACTTGGGACTTGATCCCAGGTTTTCAGGATGACGCCCTGGGCCAAAGGCAAGCGTTAAACCACTGAGCCACCCAGGGATCCCCCTAATTTCCCCTTTAAAGCATTTTCTTAACCAAAAGTAACATTACTATTATACTCTTACTAAGCTGTGTCTTGTAATTTGAGTCATAGCCCCTCTAAATCTGGTTTTTTTTTTTTCCCCATAGCATTTCTGGATACTAAAAAATAAAAACTACAAATTGATATATGAAAAAGTTGCCAGTTATTTCACTTTTCTTTTCAGAGTCACCCTCTCAGGGAAACTTGTTGGGCAAATGCCATTAGCACTTGGAAGAATAACGACTCAAGAAATTGATTTATATTTTTATAAATAATGACTACATCCCCAAATGGATTTATAAATTAATTGCTGTCTTATTGGAATAAAAACCTTCTTCTGTGGACATGATTGATGTTATCTGTCTAAGTCCTTGTTCTGGACCCCCCTCCTTCTTAGTTAGTCTATCACAGCTGGAGCTTTAATTTACTGATCATATTAACTCTGATTAATAACTAACAATAGCGTATTCTCATTTATCAACAGTCAGCCATCACAAAATGGAACTGGAATTGGTCAAAGTTGCTGCCAAATTATCTGGGACTGGATAAGATGACCTTCAGTGTACTGCTCAAAAACAGGTAATGAGATTTGCAATTTGGGGGATCTGGTTGGGGGGAGAAGGAGATATATATAGAGATAGATATACAGAGAGAGTCATATATGTAAGTATACTTAGAATACTGTTTTTACATAGTAAGTATTTATAGGAGGCATTAAAAAAATTTTATGACATGAAATTAGTTGGTTTTGTCTGAATTTTAAATGTTTGACTTTGTGTATGTAATAGTTCAGCATTGTACACACCAAAAGTTATCAGGTTGGATGTCATTATAATACTTTGTATTTGTTTGTGATAATTTAATGAATGCATACAAAATGCCAAGCCAAATCAACCAGTCTAATCAGGGAAACATATAAGTAAAACTGTCATGATTGAATTTTTTGCTTTGAAGCCAGTTCCGTTGGCACTTAGTTGCTATAGCTTCAGTTACATATTATTTCACACACAGACACACGCACACACACACACACACTCCAGAACAATCTAATAAAATCGTAATGTACTTTTAGCCTGGGAACCTGCACATGTAATTTATTTTGCACAAAACTATAAATATTTTCTTTATATTCTGGATCTATTAACATGGATTTTAAAATACTTTCAAGTCTTCATTGAAAACAATAAGGTGTAATCTTTAAAAATTGGATTTCTCTTATCTAGTACGACATTTTCACCTAAGATATATATGTGTGCCACTTTTTTATACTCAAGTATCATTTGTTTGCTTATAGTTCAGTATGACGATTATTTTTTATATAATCTGTATGATGTAGAAAGTATTTCTATATCTTTTTGATACAAATATTAAATACCATTTTTTCCTGAAAGATCATAATGACATACTAGAATTGTCAAGTCATCCTTGACAAATCCAGGTGCATGTCAGAAAATATCAAGAGGGAAAAATATCCTGTAATTTCCCAAATGGAGGTTAAAAAAGGGCAGCTTAACTGCCAGTAAAACTTTTCATTTAAATGTGTGGTGACAATGGTGTTCTTAATATTTCACCCTTGAATGGAGCTCTCCTATCATGGACAAAGCTGAGCAGTCCAGCTTTCCCATCAGGCATGGCCTTCTCCCAGCAAGCTTACCACCTGACAGGTAGTAGTTGAGAATACGCTCTGTTCATGCACTAGTCCCCCAGAGCTGGGGCGGGGTGGTGGTGGTGGTGGTGGTAGGGTAAAAGGAGAAGTTATGTGATGTTAAACGTCTATCTGGAAACAAACTAGGAAAGATGAGTCAGTTTTTTCCCTGCTATCTGTAAAATATTGAGTTCATGTGGATTAGCTGTATTTTATTTTACTAAGTTTTCAGCTGTGAATTGCTGCTTCCAATCCACTAAATGGTACTCTGGGGGCAACACATCCTTCAAAGCTTTCTGCATTTGCTATGTGTAATATTCACTTTGAGGTGAATTTGTGTTTTTAACAAAATCGCATGTTGTTGTTATTGTGTAAAAACTTTAGATATACTTCAATTAGGACAATGGCTATTAAGTCTCTTTCCCTGAGAGAGCACATTCAAGAGTGCGTGGGAGAAAAGAACTCCCACAAATTTAGCCAGAAGTAACAGTTCAAAACTGTTCTCTTGGAAAAAGGTCATGAATATTTAATAGAAACAGCTAGACTATCACCTTAATAAGAACCTCAGAACTTTAAAGAAGAGTATGAAAAGCAGCCTACTCCAAACTACTATATACTACAAGCTGGAATGAACATAACTGATCTACCTTAGAAGGATGAGGACACTTCAGAGTTTTAACTATTTTTTAGTACTTTCCCAGTTATTTTAAGAACGTTATTTATGGGACTTGATTAATTGAACAGGTAAGGAAATCATTTCTGTTTTTTCTAAGAGACCTTTTTGTTCAGACTTATTTGAAAATGCTGATTTTTTTTTTAAGTAGTGCATTGAATTTCTGACAACATGGCTATTTAAAACTATACATTTGAGAGTGAAATCACAGGAGCTGAACTTTAAGAGTTACAGATGCTAAAAAGTTACAGATGTTCCCTTACCTCAACAAAGTGATATTTCTTGCGTACTATTGTCATTTCAGGAGGTAGGCAGAGCCAAAGAAGAAAACCTAGAGCAGTTCAGCTGAATATGCTCAGTTCTTTCTCTCAAACTCAGCAATTAAACTTGTTCTCTTTTTCTGTCTGTAATTGGCAATATGTTTGTACTAATCTGTCTCTGCACCATGGTCAAGCCTATATACGGGCTGCAAGTGTTGTCTGAGGACATGGTGTTATAAACAACATTGAACTCAAATACATATACATGAAAATTGTTGAGAAAGGGAATCCTTTCTGTTCACCCTCTAAATGCTTTTGTGCCTGGTCTTCAAATTTAATATCATAAGCAGACCATCTGTGGACTTACTCTCTTAAGACCCTAAGCCTGAAGTGAGCCAGACCTCTCTCACGCCCAGAACCAGATGGAGATGGGAAAGTAGTATGCTTGAGTTCTCAGTCCCTATTGTAAGCTTAACTTATAGAAGTTACCTATTTGTGTTTGGATTTCCTCTTTTTTTTTTTTTAAGATTTTATTTATTTTTTTGAGAGAGCAAGCATGCAGATTGAGAGTGAGAGAGCACAAGCGGGGGGGGGGGGGGGGGGGACAGAGGGAGAAGCAGACTCCCTGCTGAGCAGGGAGCCTGATGTGAGACTGGATCCCAGGACCCCAGGATCATGACCCGAGCAGAAGGAAGATGCTTAACTGACTGAGCCACCCACCCAGGTGCCCCAAGATTTCTTCATCTTTAAAGTGAAGTTGGGGTACCTGGATGGCTTGGCTCAGGTCACGCTCTCAAGATCCTGGGATGGAGCTCCGTGTTGGGCTTCCTGCTCAGTGGGGAGTCTGCTTCTCTCTCTGCCCCTTCCACCCTGTTCATGCTTTCCCTCTCTCTCTCTTTCAAATAAAGTCTTTAAAAGAAACAGATGGGGATCCCTGGGTGGCTCCGCAGTTTAGCACCTGCCTTTGGCCCAGGACATGATCCTGGAGTCCAGGGATCGAGTCCCATGTCGAGCTCTTGCATGGAGTCTGCTTCTCCCTCTGACTATATCTCTGCCTCTCTCTCTCTCTCTCTCTCTCTGGGTCTCTCATGAATAAATAAATAAAATCTTTAAAAAAGAAGATAAAATGAACTAATACTTATACATCTACTTCATGGAAACTGTTGACATAATCAAGAGTGTTAAAGGTTATGGCAATGTTTTTGAAAGTTGAAAATATTACACATAATTAGAAAAGTAGTAGCTCTAGCACATTGTTTCCTCTGGTAGGGAGACAATAAAGGTCATTAAGGATTATCAGGGAGCTGGTGGTGGTAGATGGAAGTCAGATGATACTTGACACTGAGGTTATGTAGCCTCCAGGCTTAAACAAGACTCAGAGAAAATGTCAGGTCAGAAATCAGGCAATGGGCCAATGGCTCATTGAGGGCGGACAGGTGTCCAAGAGCTGTATGAGCCGCTCAGGAGATACTTAAGAGATGACCACGTAAAGGACAGTGCAGACATATGAAAAACTATCACCTGGTGATATCAACAGTATCTGTATCTGAGACTATACTGGTATTTGTTACTCAAGCTGGTTCTGTGATGATTCCAAAGGCAGAACAAATCCTTTTTTTTTTTTATTTTTCACTCCCAAGTAAAGGTTTATTTACTTGAGAGTGAGAGCAAGAGACAGAGAGAGAGCATGAATGCAAGGGGCACAGAGAGAAGGAAAGAGAATCCCCAAGCAGACTACACACCAAGCCGGGAGCCCAACTCGTGGCTCACTCCCACCACCCTGAGATCTTGACCTGAGTAGAAACCAAGAGACTGATGCTTAATCAGCTGAGCCACCCAGGCACCCCCAGAACAGATCTTAAAGTGGCGACCTGAGTACTTGATGTGCCTTCTGCTCCCTGTCAGGCCTCATCTCAAAACACTTCTCCCCATTTCATGATAGTCTAAATTCATGGTCTTCTTCCTGTTGGGATTCTCCAAGCTCTTTCTCATTTTAAGGCCTTTGTATTTACAGTTCCCTCAGCTCTTCCCATGGTTGCTGCCATCTTGTCTACCTGGAGTACCTGTTAGCTCCTTAAAGAAGCCTTTCCTTATCACTCATCTAAAGTTACCTTCCAGGTCACCCGGGCATTCTACTCTCCTGTACTGTCTTAAATGAGTTACCAGTCTCTGAGATCTTACTTTCTGTTTGGTTGTTGTCTCCTAATCCTGCTTCCCAGGGTGGAAAATAAATTCCATGAGAATTGCACCTTACCTGTCTTACTCCAACCGTGTCTTCAGTACCTAGAACATCCATTGGGCATGCAAGAGATTTTGAGTAATATTTGTTGAATTAATTAAAAGGCAAATGAGAAATAAGAGTACAGAGAAAAAGTCAGCCCCTGACAGATAAGCGCAGAGTTGGCATTCTCTAAATGTGAGGTTGGATCAATGGTCATGTAGAAATGAAAATCATACTCTGGAAAATCTTAAGTAAAAAAAAAAAAATATGTGCATGTTCATTCTCTTCATTTTCCAAATTTAAATGAAAATCTAATTAAGCTCTCTGTATGTTTAAAAATTCCTGATTTTATTATTATGTGATAGTTGGGTCAGATTAAAAGCATGGAACCCTGGTCTTTATTTTTAGTTAATTGATCCAGTTCAAGTCCTAACCTGTTTAGCAACAAGGTCTATTCTTAACTTCATGATTCAGAAATATTTTGACATTTGGATGATGGGGTTAGTATTCATTAAGTGATACTAAAAATACAAGTTGAAAAATTTGAGGTAGAGTTAGCTGACAAAAGTATCCAACCAAGCCTTTGTAAAGTTGTGATTTTCAACGCATTTGGGGGAAAAAAAATGTAGTAGCTGAGACCTCAGAGAGAGATCCTGAATATGTATTAATGATAGATGTTTTTCAATTTAGAAAGTTTGCCATTGTGGGGAAAAAAGGCTCCTTAGAGGTTCAGAAAATCAACATATATATCAGTTCTACGCCTTTACCTTTAATGCTATGTAAGAGTAAGTACAGTGATCATACATTGATCTTTTGAATCAGTTTCTTACTATTAGTTTCTTGATTTCTTTCTCACTCACTTTAAAATAAATCCAGACTAGCAAATGAGACAGTGATTGCATTTGCAGGAGAGTTCACCAGAAGGGACACTGTATATTCCTTCATTCATGGCGAATCTCCAGATTGCCATTTTGATATTGTTTTCTTTGTCACTGGAACAAATTTATGTTGCTTTACCTTATTTATTCCAGACTAATTCCCAAGAATTGTGGTGTTGAAAATAATCTGTGAATACAGAGGAATGCTATGCTATTTTAACCATCTAAATATACTGCATATGAGTTTGGCTTCGAGTTGAGCAAACACAATTAAATACGATGGCAGGAACAGCAGAAGGGGTGGTGGTGGCAGATTTCTGGCTATCACTTTGGGGCCTTTCCAGGTGGACAATAACCATACATCTGAGAGGAAACAAAGATTAGAACCCATGTTTGAAAAGAGCTCTTGATTTGTGGAGTTGATTGTTTGCTTTTAATAATAATAATTATTAAAGGACCTTTACGCTAAATCAGATGATAATGTGTGTGCCCTGTGGTGTGCAGAGAGTAGAAAATACCGTCTGTGGCCTTTAACTGCACACACTGCACTCTGCAATGTCCATCCTCAGGCAGCGCTGCCATTAGCGCAATGTTTATGGTTGCTCACAGCAGTAAATTCCTGATGCAGCAGCAGGCTGCCTGGTTATGGAAAGGTGGGTTTAAGAAAAAAGGGAAGCTGATTTTAGAAACACACATCGCTGAGCCATTACATATATTACATATGCCGTGGCATTCAAATCTGGGAATTTTTCATGCTCTAGCTCTGTTAAAAAAACAAAAAACCACTTTTTTCCCACCTCGCCCCAAAGGCAGGGCCTCAGACAATCAGTGGCTCTCTACCCATCATCAGTGTGTTCTCAAACAGGAGCAGGCTTCCCTCTCATCCTCAAATCCCAAAGCAGCATGTCTAAAGTGTATTTAGGATATGAAAATTTAACCCTGTGATCCTCAGGATTTCCAGGAATTCAGGCTTCCCTACATCAACCTAACTAACTGATACCTGTGTATCGTTTTCTATTTGGTAACTTCTCCATGTTGTCCTTTCTGGTGGGTAAAGTACTTTCCCACAGATCTTTTCCTCTGACCCTCACAAGAACTATGTAATAAGAGACAGGTACCAGTGAGGTTGCAAAACATTAAAGGACATATCCAAGGTCACAGATTCAAGGTCACAAGTTCGAGATGCCACTTAAAATGAAGTCTTCTGACTCTGTATCTCGTGCTTTATCTGTTACACCATATTCCCAGTCAGGATTTTTTTTCCAGCTTCATTGAGCTACACTTGACACCTAACATTGTGAAAGTTTGAGTTGTGCAGTGTGTTGGTGTTGCTTCGATACACCTATGTATTATAAAATCGATCACCACGGTAGCACTAGCTAACACTTTCATATCAGCACATCGTTGCCATAGCATTTTTGTGGGAGGAATATTTAAGATCTACTGTCTTAGCAACTTGCAAGTATATAATACAGTAGTAATTATAATCCCCATGCCATACATTAGATCTTCATCATTTAACTGGGAATGTGTATTCTTTGGTCAATTTTTTAAATTAGCTGTATATTCACTGTAACACTACAGATGATAATGAAGACAGCAAATGTGGAGAGGACTTGCCACCTGGCTGGCATAATTTAAGTGAATTGCATACACATATTTGACTATAAGTCCTTAAAATAACATTATAAATGAGGCACCCTATTACCATAGTTTTCCTGATAAGAGCCCTCAGGCACCCAGCACAGAGTGCTAAGTGACAGTGCTCAGATTTGGTTCACCACTCCTCTCTCAGGTGGTGGGACAGGATGATTACAAAAAGAGAAGGCCAGGTTGGAGACTGTGACTAAAGGCTGAGAGAGAGATTATGCATCACAAACAGAAAAGCCATTCCCATAGAAGCCTGGGGTCTTGTTTAAATCTGTTCCTAATTTGCATAAAGGTTAGGTATGATGGGTTCTCTTTAAAGACCGTGGGGCCCAGATTTTCTTGAGGTTGTGAGGAATGAAGCTTACCATTTCTTCAGAGCGAGTGTGTCCTTTCAAATCCTCTAAGGGGATAGATGCCAGATAGATTAAAGGTGCAAGAAGTTTTTTGGGAGAGCTGCACATGAAGGATAAAGTGGAGGGGGGAAGGGTCGGCCAGCAGACCTTCAGACCATGTTGTTGATCTGACAGCTGGGAAAGGAGAGGGGGAAGGAGGATTGGGTAGAAAGAGTCTGGGGTAGCAAGGTAGTTCTAATAAGGTTTGGACAAGGCCTGTGAGAACTCCATGACCTAAGGTCACATACCAGAAGAGTCTCATACCCTGCAGGAATGGCCCTAGTACCTCCATTGTTCTCAGACACTTGAGACAAGCATGACCTGAGCATGTGGGAGATGCAGGGGATGAGAGCTGGGGTCATTCGTCCCCATGCTAACTGTAGCAGGAGATGTGGTGGCACATTTCTACCTGGCTACAATGGTGGGGATGCAAACCGTGGTTCTATTGTATGTGAGAGGTTATATGTGTATGTGTTGTGTGTGTTAATAGGAATGTGCTTTAAATGAAGGTCTCCGTTACTTTAGTGAAGTAGAAGACAGACTACCTAAAGAAATAGGTTAAATGCTATTGACAGAAACGCAGAATTGGCAACATTCTGATGAAAGGGAGGTATAATAATTTTCTCAAAAGCAGCCATGGGAAAGTTTTTCACTTGTCAAGTTGAACCGAAATTCACTTTGTAATGAATTTTCACCTACCTAATTATGCATTCACATACCGGCACTTTGGAGTTCTTACAATATATAAGAAGCTATTAAAAACCTTCTTGTATGGAGTACATTCTTTTTTCAATGACTGTTCTTTAAGTCTTCCCCCTGTCAAATTCTGTTCAAACCCCAAAGCCTCCCTGATTGTTTTCTATGAAAAGTATAGGTCCAGCCAGGAGTCACTGTTGTAGACTCATTGATTTATTTTAGCTGAAGATGAAAATACCATTGACGACTTCGTAGGCTCATTGGTCACCATAGAATATTTCTGTTTATGTCACTATATCAATATAAAGACAGGAAATTATTTCTTTGAAAATATTTCATTAAGACATTATCGTGAAAGAAATTTAAATGTTAACTAAATATAATGAAATATAATGAATCTGAACAGCTAATGTTCACTTTATATATTAACATTTATGATATTTCAGTACTTTTGTGATGTATTATATATGAAACTAGGTAGGATACCTATGGTGCTTTCTTATATTGTAAATGAAATTCTCACCTTTATGTAGCCTGAGGACGCAGTTCTAAATTTTATTTTTTCTCCCAAAATATGAGATCTGGTAAAAAAAAAAAAATCAAGATATTTTTATATTGAGAAAATTTATATTAATTTAACTTGGAAATTTATTTTATAATGAACTATAAGCAATATGCACACGTGTAGTATTTCAAATGGTAGAGGAAGATATGAAATAGAAAAGCTCCCAACCCCAGCTCCTTAGTCACAGAAATTGCACTCGCTTGTAACTATTTCAACCGTTTCTCTTTTTATTTCTTTCCATTGACAAATCTAAAGGATATGCTCCACCACTAATTTGTAAAGAATAATCTACTTAATATTACTCATTCCTTGCAATGAAAAATACAGAATTTAAGTTATACTACCTCCCCCTATCCCCTCCTCCTCAAACTCTGCTAGTAAAATTTAATTTTAGCTCTTCCATTGGTCACTTATCTGTCATGTTATAATCTCTATTTTTAAACTGATGGATTATTTATATATATATATATATGTATGTGTGTGTGTGTATGTATTTTTATTTGAAATAAAGTAAAATTCACTCCTGATGTGTAAGTTCTGAGTTGAAACATGTGTTAAAACTATTTAACAATCATCACTATCAAACTTGGTCCAAAAGATTCCCTTGTGCTGACCCTTGGTAGTCATTTTCTCCTCATCTCAATCCCTGGCAAGCATTGATCTGTTCTCTTCTTTCAGGAATGTCCTAGTAATAGAATTACATACTACGTCACTTTTTCAATCTGTACTCTTTTACTCAACATGATATATTTCAAATTCCTCCCAATTGTTTGTTCTCCTTACTGTAGAATAGTAGTTCATTGTAGGATGTTCCATTGTTCGTTGGTTCATTTACCTGTTGCAGGACATTTGGGTTATTTGCAGTATTTGGTGATTGAGAGTAAAGCCTCTGTAACCATTTGTGTGTAGATTTTGCATGAACATAGGTTTTTAGTTCTCTTGGATAATACCTAGAAGTGGGAATGCTGGATTGTGTAGTAGTACATTCATGTTGAACTTTGTAAAGAAATTCTATCTTTCTGTGTTTTATGCTGCCTAGGAAAAATTTGATGCCAAAAGGATTCTTTTTCCCTTTTTTGGTCTCCCTGGATGCTCTTTTTTTTTTTTTTTTTTTTTTTTTAAGTCCTCACCTATCCCACCCCTCCCACCCCCTCTCATCTGAAATGAGATTGTGTCTATGCATGTCTTTAGTATCTCTTGGCATTGAATAGGTCCCCTCAATATTGTTATTTTCTTGAGGGTTTTTTTTTCCCTTATTACTGATTATTCCCTCTGTCCCATCCCCAATTATATCTAGATCGCTTTCTAGAATTCCTTTAAGACAAGTGTTCTGACTTATTCTTTCTTTGGATATTGCTACAGGCTTCCTGGCCTTGGTCCTCTTGTTCACACACTATCTATATCCTTTCCACCTCTTTTTCTGCAGCTAACTCATTCACTTGTGTGGCTTTAAGGGATTATCCTAGGTCGTAAAATCGCATGCCTTCAGGCCGGGGCAAATACTATAAATTTGTGAAGCCAAGGTATCATTCAGTGGGGGGAGGTGAGAGTATACCAAATAAAAACATCCAAATTTAATTTTTAAAAAATGTTCCGTTAGCTATAAAGAGCAAGTCCTCAGAATGGGTTAGGGCCACCAACGTGAATCTCTAAATCTATGGCACGGAGTCATCTGATGCTCCAGTTGTAATTGTTCAGTAAGACTCCAAGGTCACATACTCTTAGATTTTCACTGTAATGATGTTTTAATGTAATAACCCTCTCCTCGTATAGAAAGCTTAACATCATAATTATCTTCATCTGAAATCTGCCTTCTCTTTAGAGTAGTGTGACTTCTACTCATGACACTAACATTTTTCCAGCCTTGGCCTAGAAATCTTGCACGACTTTGCAAAATTTCTATCTCCCTTCATCTGTATTCTCGTAGATGCTAGATGCCCCCTCGTCTGCATGTCCCACTATCTATCACCAGCACTGCCCCTCCTGAAATCCAGTGCCCCACTCACTGCTGGCAAGATCGCCTGCTTACTCTCACCTTGACTTCTAGTCCATTGATCTCTGCTGGATTAATGTGTTTTTCTCCTTCACATTTTCCATCATTATCAAAACCAACTGAGAATAGCATTAACATTTTAAAACACGGAAATGTGTGTTTATAATGGAATGCCACTACGTTGGTTCAGCTCTTTTCTCCTAGTTCCCTTTATATGTACGCAACAAACACCTCCTTTAGCACCTCACCATAAGGGGGGAAATCTGCATTTACCATCATGAGTTCTACATTTTCACCAAGCTATTGTTTGTCATTCATCGATGCAAGGACATAATTTTTGTCTTGAATAACTTAGCATCGTGCCAAATTGTCACAGCACAATTTAGCTAGCCATTCCGGAATCTTAGTTTGTTTTGTTTTTCCATGCTACACTGACATGTAGGTGTAGATTTCTTCCTGATGTTAATAGAATAGAGGTGGTAAATAAAAGGATAGAGGCAAACTTGTATTACAATCTACCAAATACTCAGAGATAAAAGCTAGAGTGAAATATATAGAAATATATTCTGCTTTGAACTTTACATGGCTCCACAGTGCCTACTGCATCAAACCCAAACTCCTTAGCCCCAGTTTTAGAGCCTCCTTCATCTGGTCTTTCCACTCACAGATGCCTTTTTATAATCCCACCATCCCTTGGCCCATTTTGGAGTATGGCAACTTCTTATCTGTGTGATAAAGATTATAGCAGCACCTTTCTTATTGAATGGGTAGATCAAAAAAGTTACCCCCAGCAAGTTATTAGCACAAAGCCTAGAGCACAGGATATACTCTATAAATATTAGTTTCCAGCTACTTTAAAAAGATTTTTATTTATTCATGAGAGACACACAGAGAGAGGCAGAGACATAGGCAGAGGGAGGAGTGGGCTTCTCAATGGGAGCCCAATGTGGGACTCAATCCCAGGACCCAAGATGACCTGAGCCAACGACAGACGCTCAACCACTGAGCCACCCAGGTATCATGTCCCTGGTTTCCAGCTATTATTCTGTCTTCTTTGCACAGGCCAGAGTAAGATATAAGGATAAACTGGGGCCAGGGATAAGATAGTAAGGCACAGCCCAAGCATCTAGGTAATTGTAAACTGAGGGAAGGGAGGACCAAGGAGAAAAAGCTGTGTGATGCATGGTCTGGGTTTAAGACAGTAAAATAAGTTCAGGGAGCTGAAGCCTGACTATCCATGAGTCTGAGGCAGGGCAGGTGAACACACAAAATCTGTGTACCAGTTCCTGTTTTCAGCTGTGGATTTTGAGTTATTCAGAAATCAGGATTGAGACCTGGGGTCTGAGTCGAGTGCTCATGTGTGACAAGACTTTTTTTTTTTAAGATTTTATTTATTTATTCATGAGAGAGGCAGAGACACAGGCAGAGGGAGAATCAGGCTCGGTGCAGGAAGCCCTACGTGGGACTCAATCCCAGGACCCCAGGATCAGGCCCTGAGCCAAAGGCAGACGCTCAACTGCTGAGCCACTCAGGTGTCCCATCTGTGACGAAACTTGATCTGGACATTTGTTCTCAGGGACAGGGTCCCATCATCATTGCCTGATCAGGACTAATGTTCACCACAGATTATTGACAGACAGGAGGCTCCAGATGAGAAGACTGAAATAGAATGACTTTTGGTAACTTAACCACTTCCTGATACCTGTAAAACTAATGCCTACACCTTTTACTGGGTTTGTCACCTGTGCTCCCCAGGACTGTCATCCCCCAAGTCTGCGTTTCATGGGCTTTGACCTACTATCAAGCCCCTCTTGAGGCTCAGAGACCTCAAAAATCTCCCATTTTCCAAATTCTCAGGGCATTTATAGACCATCACATATATTATCACGTATATAGCACATGTTCAGCATGTGCTACCCTAAATGTTCTCTAATGTCTTTTGGTTACCTGTCTCCAGGATAGGCAGTCAGCACCAGGAGAGCAGGCCACTTAGGCTCTTCCCGCTTGACACTTGGTGCTGTGAAGTGCACTGTTCAAAGTATGGGGCTGTGTGGAGCATGCTTTTTGGTTCCTACTGTCAATTTACTGTTTAGGAATGATTTTCATTGGCTTTTAGGCCTTTCTGAGGTAAGGAAAGGATCACCACCAGAAAGAGGCTTTGTTAATTTATTAAAAACTTTATTAAACTACCTGAAATTACATATATGCTCGGGGAAGTGAATAACACAGGCATTGTGGAAAGTAAAAGTCACTAATCCCTTGCTCTGCCTCACCTTGTACCTTGTAATTCCACACACCTGAGGTAACAAATCTATCCTTTTCATCTCATTCTCATTTAAATCTTAAAATAACCTTCAAGCATTAAGTCATCATTCAGAATAGAATCTTAAAATAAGGGACGCCTAGGTGGCTCAGTGGTTGAGCATTTGCTTGAGGCTCGGGGTGTGATCCCTGCTCAAATAGAGCCTAGTCCTGGATCAAGTTCCTCATTGGGTTCTCCCCGGGGAGCCTGCTTCTCCCTCTGCTTTTGTCTTCCTCTCTCTGTGTGTCTCTCATGAATGAATAAGTAAAATTAAAAAAAAAAAATCTTACAAGAAGAAATATCAGGATGAATGTTGTGATTTAGAAAAAATAAAAGGTAAAAAGTGAATATTCTAGCTTTCTATAAAATGACCTTTTTCCAAAGTCATAAAGATATACAGGATTGACTGGAAGCTGGTGATTCCATTATTGTCAAAGAGTTGATAACTCCAAGTTAATCAATGAAAACCTATACATAGAGCCCTAGGATGAGAGAATTGGTCTGTCTCTGGAAAGGAGTCAGCAACCTGATTAAGGTTTTGTTATTTACCTGTCTCGCTTGCCCATTTGGCTCTTTTCATCAGGATTATGTCTTTGCTGCATTTGTGCATCTGATTATAAGAATACTTCCATCCCATTATTCAGTCCAGCACGACTTTGAGTAAATAGATGGATCTGTGACTGTTTGTTCATTCATCCATCCATCAAACATTCTAAGCACAGCAGATAAAGAAATGAGCCAGACACAGCCCCTGCTGTCAAGGAACTCAGGATCTAGTGGAAAAGACAAACTAAAAAAATCAGGGGCTTATAACTATACTAGAGGTACGTGCAAGGTACCACTGAAGTACAGTGGAAGATCACAGAGCTAACTGGAATGCTGGAGCCGTCAGGAAATATACCCAGGACAGGAGGATACTTAAGGCTGTATATTGACGGTTGAACCCAGGACAGGAGGATACATAAGGCTGTATATTGACAGTTGAACGTGAGTCAGCCAGGTAGCCAAAGTAAGAGACAGTCGAGAGAGACGGTTTGAGGTAGATAGTAGCACAACATGAGAGAGAGTATGTTGCATCCGGGTTATTTTGGCTAGAATTATGGTCTCTTCACTGCATTTTTCATTTTTAAATCAATTCTGTTCACGGCATTTAGGCACAACGAATGGTAGGCTGCTTAGGACAAAGTCGGATGCTGAATTGAGTGAGGGATGGTATGGGTGGTACGGGCAGAGAGGGGCAACTATCCTATTTAGGCTTATAACTGGAGAATATTAAGAGTTACAGATTCTTTCTTTTGAATCCTTGGCCTCCTCTGACCCTGAAGGTTTTCAGGCATGTGTAAGCAATTGCAGGGCCTGTGTAATTCATAGATCAAATGGCCTTGTAGTCTGTCACTACAATTCTCTTTGCCTTATATTTATACGGCTTGGATGGGATGTACCTTCATGAGGGCACCCTTGGTACATGATTGATGGCTCTTCAGACAAGCTTTGCTAGTTTAATACTGGCCCTGGTCAGGTACGAGAGGTACACCTGATTTGTCTTGCTCTTAATCTCTCGGCGTACTTGCAACTTGTGCTGGGGCTGCACGCTGTTCTTCGGTGCTTGTTTTTCCATGCATAGTAGAATTGCCTAGTGGTGGGAATGCCCAGGAGACACAGTGATGCTTCCAAGTCCACACGTTCAGGTTTGTGACTGTGAACTGCCTGGTCTGAGATGGCCTCAGCCACATTTCTAAACCCCAGCGGGTTTGGAGGGCAGAAATGAAGTGGAATTGTTTGCCAGTTAATGGTTCGTTTTTTCTCATCTAGCAAATAATCTAACATTTTAGGATTGAAATTTGTTTGTAGCACAAGTACATGCATGTCAGCTATAGATGTTTGTTCAGAACAACTCTGAGAATGTGGATGATATGTGTGATGTTAATGCATTCCTTGGAAATAATGTTATTTTTCACAAAGTAAAAACATTCGTAATTTTGCTACAAGGGAGAATATTTGCTTCCTCTCACACATTTTATTTAATAATTTTACTTCTTTAAAAGCAAAACAGCACACAATTTGAAAATGAAATTTCCCCAAAGTGTTCAGTTTGCTAATATGTTTTTCATTTTCTTCATTATGCTATAGTGGAATGTTGCCATACTTTGAAATGTGCAACTTATCTCCCTGGAGGCAGCAGATGGTGTGACTAGTGTGTCTTTTGGTACAGGATTTATCATGAGAGATGGCATCTAGCACTCGTTGAGACGGGGGCCCTGTCCTCAAAGAGCATTGACTCCCACCCTAATTACCTCATTACAACATTTACATTAATTATTGTTAATTAATAGAGGAAACCTGCAAAAAAAATGGAAAGGTTTTGGCACTTTTTAAAACTTCCTTTTTCTTAGTTTGTATGAGAAGATACTTTATTTAAAAACTATTTGAGTTGTTTCAATGATATTTGCAAGTGTTTTCTCATTGCCTCACTGCTAGAGTCATGAAGAGTCTCATGACCTCTTGGGCAGAACTTGATTTTATTGCTATTTCCACCCTAATCTGTGGTCTGGTCTTGAGCTTTCAAAGTCTGACAATTTCATTTCATATAGGAATGTTGGCTCACACTAACCAAACTCAACAGAGACTTTTGTAAAATCCAGAGCTCCATTTTACTAATTTACAGTGAAAAATAAAACTTCAAGCAGATGGGGTAATTCTCTCTCTCTAGGTGAATTGAGATCAGAAACCAGGTCATGACAGGAAGGTTTATTTAAGGAGTAGAAGTAGGCCATCCCTCCATGAAGCTATGCCTGCCATTAGGATCTATTCACATGTTGTGAGTCATGGTGTCCTCACTTCTGAACTGTGCTAACGATGTTTTATTCTTTTTGGACACTTTTTGTGTCCTGTTGAACTACTTTGTTACATCATCTCTTTAAAAAGAACAGTGTAGAGGAGGAAAGATTTCCACACTCTCCTAGGTGTGATAGTTGGGTCTATGAAATAAACTGACAACAGGCAGGTTAACAGAAGAAAAAGTATACAAATGTATTAATTTTTAACATGTGCATGGGGCATTATGGGAAAAAATGTGAATACCTCAAAAATGGTGAGATTTGAGACCTTATATACCATCTTAATATAGGGGAAGGGGAGAGGGGACTTTAGGCCCCTTAGGAAAGATGAATGGACCCTTAGAAGAATAGATGGGAGGTATGATCGTTGGGGACATGGTTCATCTGGGGATGGTGTCAACTTCTAGTCTCTTTTAAGACAAGAATCCATCTTCTCTGGTTGATGAAACTCCCCTGATGGGATTTATGACAACTGAGTTTCTTTTGGAGGACCTGTCTTTAGGCAGATAAGGGTTGTTCAGGGAAAGCCCCTACCTGCATCTGCTGTTTGTCAAGTGTTTTGAGCTCAAAATAATCAATGTACCAAAGTGGCATATTTTCCAGTGGTATGTCCTAAAGTCTTGAAAGAGCTAATAAGCACTAACTCCCCAAGAAAAAACAGTTTTACCTTGAGGGCAAACTCCAAGAGAGTAGTTTTTTGTTTGTTTATTGGTTGGTTTGTTTTTTCCCCTCTAGTGCTGTAATCATTAAGCATTGTGTGCCACAGATAGGAGAGGAAAATGATAACTTCAATGATGGAAATTTGCTCACCTTGATTTAAATCCTACCTTTGATATACAGAATCAAATAAGTATTCTGATTGGTGTTTGAGAACAGCATTCTGCACTCTTGGAAATTATTTGAGAACATCCTTTTCAAGCTGGATGAAATCTTGATTTTCTCATTTTGTAGATCGGAATGCGTTTGTCTTGAGGGACTTGCTGAAGTTCCAGAGTGGGCTGGGCGATGACTCAAGGCCAGGGTTTCTGACTAATCGTCCAGCATGTTTTCTTATAAACCATAATAGATCTAAGAATCCCAAAGACTGATGATTCCTTTCTCCAAATTTGAGAAAGCTCTTTTCTCTGGTAGGATTAAATTTTTTATCCTTTTAAATTAAAAAAAAAAAAAAAAAGAACACGAGGACTATTATATAGAGCAGTAGTAGAATTATTTGGGAAGTATTTAAAAAAAACAACAAAAAAAAAGACATAATGCCAGGCCTCCATCTGACCAATTAAATAAGAATCTCTGGGGATCCCTGGGTGGCGCAGCGGTTTGGCGCCTGCCTTTGGCTCGGGGCGCGATCCTGGAGACCTGGGATCGAGTCCCAAGTCGGGCTCCCTGCATGGAGCCTGCTTCTCCCTCTGCCTGTGTCTCTGCCTCTCTCTCTCTGTGTGACTATCATAAATAAATAAAAATTAAAAAAAAAATAAATAAGAATCTCTGGGATGGGGCACAGTTACTGACACTTTCAAACTGTGTATTCCATGTGATATAACTTTGTAGCCAGGATTGAAATAATTTATCTAACTATTCCAAAATTTGTTGAAATGGTGAAACATTTTGTAAATGGTTAAAAAGTCATTGTTGACATTAAGTTGTTGAAGGAATCAATATTTTTACCAGCTAGTTATTTCCAAGCAGTTAGTAATTAAGATTAGTAGAGTAGAAAATATTTTCCATTCCATAATTCTAAATACAGGCATCAAATAGGAAATTGAAAAAATAGCAATAACTGTGATGATAATGATAAATCCTTCTCAGATTATTCCCTGGTGAAATAAAGGCAAGTATTTCTTTTTATGTTTTGGGTAAAGTGCATAGAAATAGTTCTCTTTCTTCAATCAGTTTGAATTTCAGTTGGAAAGAAACATAATGGTAGAGATCTTAGTAAGTGCAATAGAAAATATTCAAGTGTGCCCTGCCGGTTCAGAGGGACTGTTCCCTGATATTGTGTGCAGTGATGTAAATGTTTAGTTAATATCATGAATCAGAAAATGGTAATCACTAGAATGGAAACTTCTGGTCTTTCACTGCTCGTTTATCAATAGTACTGAGAGTGTTGTGATTCCATCTGCCACTTGAATATAGCTAAACCTTGTACTGTGTATCTAACTACTAGAAGGGAATGCTGGTCCAAAATCCAAAATAAAGAACAGCAGGTATTTAGCATTAAAATGAATTTTATTTTTATTTTTTAAAGAGATTTCATTTATTAGAGAGAGAGAGAGAGAGAGACAGCAAGAGAGAGGGGTGGGGGAGCACATGAGCGGAGAGAGAGAAGCAGACCTCCAGCTGAGCAGGGAGCCCAATATAGGACTCCATCCCAGGACCCTGAGATCATGACCTGAGCTGAAGGCAGATGCTTAACCAACTGAGCCAGCCAGGCGCCCCTAAAATGAATTTTAGTATTTATTTCAGTATTACTGATGTTTGGAATATCCATAGTGTTTAAAAAAAAATGAAGCTATGGTATGAAACCCTGAAGGGAGAAAGTTTCCCATCTTACATGTTGCCTTAATTTCCCACTGCTTTGCCCTATACCAGCCTGTTTATGCAGTGGATCTCAGGTTATCTGCTCTTTGAATTCTGTCCTTCTCTCTCTCCCTCCCTTCCTCCCTCTTTTCTCTTCCTCCTTTCTTCTCTAGTTCACACTTTAAGATAGCAAGAGGTTTTAAATGGCTTTTCAACCTCCAGAGCAAGACTAGGGAGAAAGCGATTGCAGTGCTGCTTGCCCTCAAGAAAAAGTTGCAAGAATATTTATTACACACACTTAAAGTGGACCAACCAAAGTTGAAGAACTTGAGACAAGACTTAACCTTTGCCAACTAGATTAACCACTTATAGATAATAGAGTTAAATGGCTGTCTGGTCACATATATATTGTGTGTAGCATAAGAGCTGGCATTGTAGAAAGCCCTCTCCCGGCACAGAGAATTCAGAGTTATCACTCTAAAAGTTGACGCTGAAATATGTCATTGAGGACAGCTTTTCCTGTGTTACTCTTTGGAGTGGCAGGTTATGACAAAACTACATTCATGTTACTTGAATACATCTTTTGTCTAGTTTTACATGCTTTTTGACTTGTCTAGAAAATGACATATTGCAGTTTTCATTAGCTTTAACCAGGTGTGATTTTCTTACGGAAGATACCTCAGCAGGACTGCAGTTTAAGGCGAATAAACCAGTGAAGCTCAGAAAGGCCATAGCCCTCCTTCAGATGGTAGCAATGAGCTGAAAGACTCATTAATCAACCACAGAGTCACAGGTGTGATGGCTTGCCTACAAACTGCCAACAGACTGTGAAAGTCACATCAGACAGGCTAAATTGTCAAACTAGACCCATCCATAAACATTTTAACAGCAAAATTCCAACTCTTGTCTTAAAGATGTAATTTTGAAATGGTAAATTTCCTCCAAACCTTCTATAAAATGTTTATTTCATAAAATTCCAATTTCTTGAAAAAGAATCAGACTTGGCTTTTTTTTCTTTCATAAAAATTTGTACGAGTGACTTTATTTCTTATTTTCTTTGTGCTTCTTTAACTCTCTGTCTTAACAATCTATTCTTCTAGTATGTGAAAGAATGGAGAATAGAATTTGTGTGTGTCAAAGCTTTATCAGTAGTGAAAATCCACTTTTAAGCATGTGCTTATCTATGCCACTCCAAACTGTTTCATTAATAAGGAAATGTTTATAGGTATTTTTTAATGGAAGAACTATGGAAAGTACTTTTTTTTAAAGAAATTATTCCAAGTTAACAGCTTGAATTTTTTTGTTTCTCTTTCTTGTGATCTCCAAGGAATCATAGTTTTTTACTTTGTTTTAGGTTATTTCTTAAAAATTGCTACATCACAAAAAAAGTTAAGTTAAACCTTATGTTTGATTTGGAAAAATAACAATGTCAGGAGTTTTGCAACAAAATGACAGTAATTTTACAAATGAATATATAGTTTACATTTTGGGAGGACATTTCAATGAACTCCAGTAAAACATGGGATGGCCTTAAGTAAGTCTGATGTTTGTAGATCTATTCTGTAACTATTTAGTAACTTGTACTTTTGCTTTTTGTACAAATGAGAGTTAATATATAACACCAAAGGATTCATATTTGTTTTTTCCTCACTGCAGTTTCACTCCATCAACTTTAAAGCTTTGGATATTATGTTGGTGTTCCTTAAGCAAAGGAAATAGAGTTAATGTGGAGCAGTTAGAACTTGTGTAGGTTCCCTAGAAACTTGACCCTCAGAATTTGTCCCATGAGCAGCAACATTAGAAATACAGAAACTTCGGTCTCACCCATGACCCACTGAATGAAAATCTGCTTTCTTATACGATACTAAAGTGCTTCATATGCACAATTAAAGCTGGAGAAGCATTAGGCTAAGGTGAATTGGACAGTTCTTTTCTCTTACTAGTTTTTACCTGTCAGCCTGGGTGGCTCAGTGGTTTAGCGCCGCCTCAGTCCAGCGCGTGATCCTGGAGTCCCGGGGTCGAGTCCTACGTCAGGCTTCCTGCATGGAGCCTGCTTCTCCCCCTCCCTGTGTCTCTGTGTGTCTCTCATGAATAAATAAAAATCTTTTAAATAAATAAATAAATAAATAAACAGATACATTCATCCTAGTATAGTATTCATCCCATTATAAATCAGAGTTCTCATATAAAAAAAAAATCAGACTCTAATTTTTTGGATGTTAAAAACAACATCAAATACAATGATTGTTAAGTCAAAAATAGAATTAAAACACCCCAATAACATTGTCTGATGTGACCTTTGACCTTTTAAATATAGCTAAGTGGTCATTAAATAAACAAACACCAATGATATTATACCCAAGCATCTATGTAGTAAGTCTGGATATCTTAACTCTAGTGTAGGAAAAAGCAGAGTGTACAGAAAAAGTGTAAGATATTTCTTTGTTCATAAAAAATTTATAAACCATATTTTCATTCACTGTAAGGCAGTTCAGTTATGAAGTTCTAAAGTTCTTTCATGGCCTTGTTTTATCTTTTTAAAATGTTTTAATATTGGAAAAGGCAGAAATGTTCTTTAAAATAGCAGGATTTTTACAATGTCCCTTATAAAGTTCTTCTACCCGAGTTAAATGCTTTTGTCCATCGCTAATTCTGATTAAACCTAAACTGAATGAAGTATGTTATTTTTCACTTCTTTGAATTGTTTCTTTGTCCCTTGGAAACAATATGAATATTTACACTAAGTAGACTGGAATGTCAAAAAGAAGATAGAAGTCACAATTTATACTCAGGGAATCATACTCTAATTCACATTCCTTGTCAATCTCTGTTCCGCCAAAATAGTGGTAGATTATATATAATAAATTCTCATCAAATACTGTGATTACTACTCTATGTTGACCTTAAGTTGATATTGAAGAATTACTTTAAAAGAGTTAGGCAAGGGGACAAGGGGTAGATTTTTACAGCTAGAAACTAACAAGTTACTTTGTGGCTCATTTCATGGTTGCTACAATAAAATTGAACAAACTTAGATATTTCCACAGTTTCTATGCAGCCAAGTTTCTTCTGGGAATTCTTGGTTAGAGAGACATCAAGCTGATTTATTCTAGGTGTAAATACTTGCTCAGAGGAAGCCCTCAATAGCTACTTACTTTGATTTGAAAATAGTTGGAGGATCTATAGCAATATAAGAATGTAATGGGGAATGAAAGAATGAGAATTAGGCACTGAAAATTAAGTGAAGTACTAAAAATCCTATCTCATCCGCTATCCTTATTTGAGCAAGTATGATGGGGAGTAAGAGAATATTATCTGATACATTGGCAAGTACAATATATAATAATGACAAAGGTTAAATTTCCAATTAAGAGATATATGTGCTTGAAATTCCCATTTATCTACAGTATTCTTTGCTCCTAATAGCCTCAAAACATTTGTTCTGAATCCTCATGAATTTTTCTCCCTTCGCTCACCCTCTATGTCAATTTTTTACTCTCTGTCAATTCATAACTTTTAGCAACTGTTCTCTTGTTGGCAACGACTAGAAGAGTTGTCACATCATGGTATCATCATAGGTGGAATATATAACTGACTGAGCTTCATTTTAATGGAAATGTGTATATAAAGATATTGTCATTGGGATCATTAAAAAGTATGCCTTGAAGTAAGCCTAATGACTATTTATTTTTTTACCACATTGTTAGTGGCTAATAATTTTCTGTTATTATTTTAACAGTAATTATACACCCCCCCTTAAATAATATGGAAATGTTCCCTTGTCATAATAAAAACTCTGAACTGCATTTAAAGATACATCCACACTTCTACCAGCAAAGTGTTAATGAAATTAATAATAAAAAAAGTATAATGATTTCTACTGGGATAATTACATGGGTAATTTAACAGTAGATTTGGATGAAACTGGAAGCATTTGTACAATGTACAGTTAAACCTCCACAAATGGTACAGAAAAAATCAAAGCCTGTCCCATTGTCTTTTAAATACAAAAGGATTCTTTAAAAATGTTAAGTGGTAGCAATTCTTAAATGGTAGATTTTTCTTTTATTATTCTAATAAATAGCTCTTCAAAAATATTTGACTAATTGTTATTTTATGACTTTACTGTGTGTTCGCTTTTTTAAAAATAACTATACCCTCACAGCAAAGTTATAAATCAAGTCTGCTTGTTTTTTTTATTATTATTATTTTATCAATTAAAATGAAAGAGTGAACTACATCTCCTCTGAACTTAATTTGGGACAGTTTTCAACTTTATCTGTACTCTTTGGAGCTGGTTTCTACACAAAAGTATTCTTGACTCTCCAATTATAACAGATTTAAAATGTGAAGAAATTCTTCTAAAGGAAAGAAAACAGAGCCTGATATGTTTAAAGCACTTGTTCCTTGACTGGCAACAGGCTGTGTATTTTTATATATACACTTCTAATCCTCAAAAAACTTCCTATAAAACACTTGTCAGGTTCTTAATTATAAATATATGAGAGTAGATTCAAAGAAGGTAAGCATTCGCCAAATGTCACACAGTTTGTACGTGGGCAAGCTGGGATTTTAGTCCAAGGCTGGTGGCTAGCTCCAAAGCCCATGTCCTTTTCACCATAGACTGCTGGCAAAATGCAAGTTGTAATGACATATGATGTGAGTATCTTTGTTTTTTGTGAACATGCATGTCATGTATATGTTATTTTTAAAGATTTTATTGTAAAAGTATAACAGACAAAAAAAGACAGAAAACTTAAATGTGAAGCTCTATACATTCATAAAGCACACATTTATTTAACCACCACTGATAACCAACGTCTATGTGTAGCATTGCCAGCACCCCCAAAGTTTCGCCCGTGCTCCCTTACAAACACTATCCTTTCCCTTCTCCCCTAAGATTAACTACTGTCTTCACTTCTGGTACTATAGTTTGGTTTTTTTTGTAATTGTGATAAAATATATATATATGTACATAAAATTTCCCTTTTTAGTCACTTTTAAATGTACAGTGAAGCAATATTAAATAGATTCACACTCTCGTACAGTCCTCACCAACATCCATTTCCAGAACCATCCATTTTTACCTTCTCAAACTAAAACTATTCCAGTTAAGCAATAACTCTCCATGTCTCTTTCCTCCTAGCCCTTGGCAACCACCATTCTATGTTCTATCTCTGTGAATTTAACCATTCTGTGTACCTCGTAAATGAAATTAGACTGTTTGCCCTTCAGTGACTAGGTTATTTTATTTAGCATAGTTTCTTCTAGGCTCATCAAAGTTATAATGTGTGTCATGATTTCTATGTTCTTCTTTTTTAAGGCTGCATAATATTTCTTTTGTGTGTAGATCAGGTTTTGTTTCTGCATTCTTTTTTTTAAGTTTTTATTTTAAAAACAATTAGTCAATGTAAAGTGTTACTTTGGTTTCAGATGCACGATATAGTGACTAAGCAATTACAACACCCAGTGCTCATTAGGACAAGTATACTCCTTAATCTCCATCACCTGTTTTACCCATCCCCCTACCCACCTCTCCTCTGGCAACCATCAGTTTATTTCTATAATTAAGATTCTGTTTCTTGATTTGTCTCTTGCTTTTTTTTTTCCTTTGCGCATTTGTTTATTAAATTCTGCATGAGAGTGAAATCATACAGTATCGTCTTTCTCTGCCTTGTTTCACTTAGCATTATACTCTCTGGCTCCAAGTTGTTGCAAATGGCAAGATTCCATTCATTTTATGGCTGAATAATATTTCATTAAATATGTTCACATCTTCTTTATCCATTCATCAATTGATGGATACTTGAGTTGCTTCCATATCTTGGCTATTGTAAATAATGATGCTGTAAACATAAGGATGCATGTTTCCCTTTAAACTAGAGTTTTTGTATTCTTTGGGTAAATACCCATTAGTATGATTGCTGGACCATGGAGTAGTTCTATTTTTAACTTTTTGAGGAATCTCCATACTGTTTTCCACAGTGGCTGCACCAGTTTGTGTTCCTACCAACAGTGCACAAGAATGTTTTTTCTCCACAACCTCACTGCCTGTTGTTTCTTGAGGGGTTGATTTTAGCCATTCTGACAGGTGTGAGGTGATACCTGATTGTAGTTTTGGTTTGCATTTCTCTGATGGTAAGTCATGATAAACATCTTTTCACATGTCTGTTAGCTACTGTTAGGTGTCCAGTTTGTTGGCATATAGTTTTTCATAACATTTTCTTATAAATATTTGTATTTCTGTGGTGTTGTTTGTCGTTTCTCCTCTCTCATTTGTGATTTTGATTTTTTGAGCTCTTTCTCTTTTTTTCTTGATTAGTCTGGCTAGAGACTTATCAATTTTACTTATTTTTTTTTTTTTTTTCAAGAATCAGCTCCTGGTTTCACTGATTGGCTCTGTTGACTTTTTTACTTTTGCTATCATTTATTTCTGCTCTAATCTTCTTTGTTTTCTTCCTCCTGCTGGTTTCAGGTTTTATTTGTTGTTCTTTTTCTGGCTCCTTTAGGTGTAATTTTAGGTTGTTTATTTGAGATTTTTCTTGCTTCTTAAGGCAAGCCGGTATTGCTATAAGCTCCCTTGGCCTGTATTGCTGCATCCCAAAGGTTTTGGATCTTTGTATTTTCATTTGTTTCCATGAATTATTTTATTTCTTCTTTTACCCCCAGGTTGACGCATTCATTGTTTAGTAGCATGTTATTTAACCTCCGTGGATTTGTAGTCTTTCTAGATTTTTCTTGTAGTTGACTTTTTTTTTTTTAATTTTATTTATTTATTCATGGGGGGTCGGCAGAGACACAGGCAGAGGGAAAAGCAGGCCCCATGCAGGCGCCAAACTGCTGAGCCACCCAGGGATCCCATAGTTGACTTCTAATTTCATTGTGTTTTACTCAGAAAAGAAACATGGTATATAACTTTGATCTTGAATTTGTTGAGGATGGTTTTTGTGAGCTTATATGTGATTTATCGTGGAAAATGTTCCATGTGTGTTTGAAATGAATGTGTATTTTGCTGTTTTAGGATGGAGTGTTCTGGGGGCACCTGAGTAACTCTGTGGGTTAAGCATTTTCCTTCAGCTCAGGTCATGATTCTGGGGTCCTGGGATCAAGTCCCACATTGAGCTCCTTGTTCCATGGAGAGTAGGCTTCTCCCTCTCCCTCTGCCTGCTTCTCTCCCTGCTTGTGCTCTCTGTCTCTCTGTCAAATAAATAAAATCTTTTAAAGAAAAAAGGATGGAATGTTCTAAATATATCTGTAAAATCCCTCAGTTCCAGTTTGTCTTTCAAAGCCATTGCTTCCTTGTTGATTTTCTGTTCATTGCTGTCAGTGGAGTGGTAAAATCCCCTACTATTATGTTATTATCAATTAGTTCCCTTTTTTCTAATTAGTTCTTTTATGTTATTAACTGTTTTATGTATTTGGGTGCACCTAAGTTTGGTGCATAAATAGTTAAAATTTGTATATTTTCTTGCTGGATTGTCCCCTTTATTATGATATAGTGTACTTCTTTGTCTCTTGTTACAGTCTTTGTTTTGAAGTCTATTATGTACAGTATAAGCGTTGCTACTCCAGCTTTCTTTTGACATCCATTTGTGTGATAAGTGTTCCTCTAGCTCCTCACTTTTATTCTGTAGGTGTCGTTAGATCTAAGATGAGTCTCTTGTAGGCAGCATATAGATGGGCCTTGGTTTTTGTTTTGTTTTGTTTTGTTTTAATCCATTCTGCCACCCTTTATCTTTTTTTTTTCCACCCTTTATCTTTTGATGAAAGTGTTGTTTCTAAAGATTTTCTTTGATCCATTCTTGTCTTTCTCCCATGTTTTCTCTTCATTCTTTGCATATTTATTAGTTTATTGTGTTTGTTTTTGAGAGAGAGAGAGAGAGAGAGGGAGGAGGGGAGGAGCAGAGAGAGAGAGAGAGAATCCCAAACAGTCTCCACGACAGTGTGGAGTCCGACACAGGGCTCTTTTCTCACAACCTGAGATTATGACCTGAGCTGAAATCAAGAGTTGGACATTCAGGGGCAGCCCTGGGGGCTCAGTAGTTTAGCGCCACCTTCAGCCCAGGGCCTGATCCTGGAGACCCAGGATTGAGTCCCACATCGGGCTCCTTACATGGAGCCTGCTTCTCCCTCTGCCTGTGTCTCTGCCTCTGTGTGTGTGTGTGTCTCTTGTGAATAAATAAATAAAATCTTTAAAAAAAAAAAAAAAAAGAGTTGGACATTCAACCAACTGAGCCTTCCAGATGCCCCTAGTGGTTTTTGGTATATGGTTACCATTGGGTTTATATATCAATTTTTCTGCATTCATAATAGTCTCTATTAGGTTGATGGTCATTTAGATTTGACCAATTCTTTGCTTCTTTCCTCTCCACGTTTTAGATAGATGTTTTTATATTTAATACCCTTTTATTTTGTGAGTTCCTTGACTATTTTTCTATAGAAATACTAATTTTTACTGCTTTTGTGTTTCTTACCTTTATACTGTCACTTTTGGTCTCTTTCACTCAAACCATCCCTTTTAATATTTGCAGGGTCAGTTTAGTGTTCATGAATTACTTTAGTTTTTGTTTGTCTGAAGAACTCTTTATCTTTCCTTCTATTCTGAACGATAGCCTTGCTGAATAGAGTATTTTTTACTATAGATTTTTCCCATTCAACACATTGAATATCTCATGCCAATTTCTTTTGGTTTTCAAAGTTTCTGTTGAAAAATCTCCTGCTAGCCTTATTGGCTTTCCCTTGTAAGTTACTATCTTCTTTGTCTTGCTGCTCTAATTTTTTTTCCTTTATCACTATATTTTGCCAATGTCATTACAATATGTCTGGTGTGGGTCTGCTTTTTTTTTTTGGTCTGCTTTTTTTGTTGATTTTGATGGGAGTTCTCTGTGTCTCCTGGATCTGAACATCTCTTCCCCAGTTTAGGGAAATTTTCAGCCATTATTTCTGCAAATATTTTTCTGCCCCCTTTCTCTCTTCTTGTTTGAGATTCCTGTAATATCAGTGTTATTATGTCTGATGGAATCACTGATTTCCCCAAGTCTATTTTTGTGTTGCATAATTCTTTTTCCTCTTTGTTCAGCTTGATCACTTTCCATTACTCTGTCCACTAGGTCATTAGTTTGTTCCTCTGCTTCTTCTAGCATGTTTCTTATTTCATTTATTGATTGCTTTATCTCTGCTTTGTTATTCACTTAAAAAAAAAGATTTATTTATTTGAAAGTGAGTGAGAGAGAGCATGAGAAGAGGGAAGTGGCAGAGGGATAGAGAGAAGCAGACTCCCCGCTGACATGGGGCTCAATCCCAGGACCCTGGGATCACAACCTAAGCCAAAGACAGAGAGTTAACTGACTGAACACCCAGGCCCCTTTCTGCTATGTTATTTCTTATCCCTGTGTTGAGGTTCTCACTTGTGTCTTCTACTCTCAAGTCCAGTGAGTATCCTTATGATCATGCTTTAAATTTTCTATCAGGCAAGTTACTTATATTTTCAGATATAAGTTATCCTATTATTTCATTTGGGATAAATTTCTGTCTGTCATTTTGTTGGCCTCTCTGTATCTGTTTTTGTGTGTTAAGAAAGTCAACTATGGGGACATCTGGATGGCTCAACGGTTGAATGTCTGCCTTTGGCTCAGGGCGTGATCCCACTCCCGGGATTTAGTCCCACAGCAGGCTCCCTGTGAGGAGACTGCTTCTCTCTCTGTCTGTGTGTCTGCCTCTCTCTCTGTGTGTCTCTCATGAATAAATAAATCTTAAAAAAAAAAAAAAAGGGAAAGAAAAAAAGTCAGCTATGCCTTCTGTTGTCCAAAGTAGAGACTTGATGGAGGCACCTGGGTGGCTCAGTCAGTTAAGCAGACAACTCTTGGTTTTGGCTCAGGTAATGATCTCAAGGCCCAAGAAGCAAACCCTGCATCAGGCTTTCCACTCAGCAGTGAATAGCTTGAGAATTCTCTCTGTTCCCCTCTCATAGCCCCTCCCCCTACTCATATTTGTTTGCTTTCTGTCTCTAAGATAAATATTTTTTAAAAAGAAAGAAAATAGTGACTTTATGAAGAAAAGGTCCTGCAGTGCGCTGCAGTGCAGTGTCCCTTGTTCGCCAGAACCTGGCACTCGGGAGTATCCTATGTGTGTTGCTAATACCCTGCTGTTGTGTCTGAGTCACTTTTCCTTTCAGTGCAGTTGTCTGCACTGCTTCTTTTCCTGTTGTGGCCTGTAGTTATTCTCTGTGATGTGGGACTCAATCAGGCTTGCTCTGAGGGGTGTGCCCACCAGGAAATTTGGGAGTAGGGTGGTGGTGTTAGCAAGATATTTGCTGAGCCCCTAGACCTATGCCAGATCCCTAAATCACTGTGATTTCAGGGGGCTGTGCACTGGGCCATTGTGGGGCATGACACTGGGCACAGCATGTGACAATGGCTAGGCATGGCTGGGCTCGATGCCTCACCGTGGCTGGGGTCATGTGGCTGCTGGATACTAGGTAGTGACTGGGTGCTGCATGGTACAGCAGCTGTGTACTTGTGCAGAAATGGCTGGGCTGGGTGCACGTGGTTTTAACAAAATTTGCCCTGAGGTTGGGGCCAAGGCTAGCAGGCTTAATGCGGGCAAGTCCACAGGAGAACTTGTGGGCCTGGTGCACATAGCAGGTTAGGTTGCAAGTGTCTTTGTGCTCACCTCCTACAAATGGCCTTGCGTTTACATGGGGTGGGGGCTGGAGAGGAATGTGGCACCTGCTGGCTCCCTCCTTTTGGGAGAACTTCCCCAACACAAGCTAAAATCAGAATGAACAGCTCTGTCTCCCATTTATCCCTGTTACCTGTGAACTGCTGCATTCATTTCGCCTGTCCCTGTAGGCTCTTGTCTCTTTAAGGCCAATGGCCTAGCTATCACTAACTCTCCAGCTCACCCAGTGCAGAGTCAGCTGACTTCTAAAGCTCCAACCTTCAAGTCATCCTGATTATACAAACTCACGGGCTTCAGCCCCTCTGGTTTTTAAAGCCAAAGATTGCAGCGATTAGTCTCCCCCATGTGAGCTCCCTGGTGTGAGGCCCATTTCTTGTCCCCCTCCCTGTGCACCCCTGCCTTTCTCCTGTAGGGAGCTCTCCTCTGCTGTTCTGACCTTCCTAACCTTTCAGATGCAAGCTGCTTCTCTATATTTAGTTGTTCAGTTTGTTCTGCCCGTCTTTGGATTGCTGTCTGGTTTATTTACTTGGATACGGACGATATCTGGTTGTAAATGTCGGACTGGGTGAGCTCACAGTCCTCCTACTCTTTCATCTTCCCAAGCTCCTCTCCTGTGTATTCTTCTTTTGATGAACACTTGGGTTTCTTCCACTTGATAGCAATTGTGAAAAATGTTGCCATAAACATGGGTGTACAATTCTCCTTTCTAGTCCCTGCTTTCTGTCCTTTTGGATAGTTCCCCAGAAGAAGAATTGCTGTGTCATAGGGTAATTTTATGTTTAATTTTTTAAGGAACTGGTGCCATGTTGTTTTCCACAGTGACTGCAGCGTTGTACATTCCCACCAGTACTGCACAAAGGTCCCCGTTCCTCTGATTCTTTCCAATACTTATTTTGTTTTATCTGATTACCTTTCTTTTTAAACAGTTACATGCACAAAATCATACACATTTTCTTTTCATTCTTTTTTTATGTAGTAAGATTTATAAAATTTCCCAGAGTAGTCATTATTTTACCCTTTTAAAGAAATCTTTCCCTACCCCAAATTCATGAAAATATTTTAAGATTAGCTGTCAATATTTTCTTAAATGGGAATGTTAAGAGTTTGATTGAATTTGAATTATATCTATAGATTAATTTGGAAGTAATTATTATTTTTGTAATATCAAGTCTTCTAGGCTATGAACATGGCATATCTCTTCCTGGGTCTTTGCTTTTTCTTAATGTATTTTTCATGTAAGGTATCTTTTATAGATGTCTTGTTCGTCTTGCTTTAGAATTTATTTCTAAGTTATTGTGACATCTAATGCTGTTATGAACATTATATGTAAGTTTTAATTTTCTGGTTGTTGGTAAATGTAAAGTTTGTTGATAGTAAATCCAATAATTTTGTTAAACTCACCCATTTGGGGCAGCCCCAGTGGCACAGCGGTTTAGTGCCGCCTGAAGCCTGGGGTGTGATCCTGGAGATCCCGGATCGAGTCCCACGTCAGGCTCCCTGCATGGAGCCTGCTTCTCCCTCTGCCTGTGTCTCTGCCTCTCTCTCGCTCTCTCTGAATAAATAAATAAATAAATCTTTAAAAAAAAAAAAACCTCATGCATTCTAATAATTTTATCAGAAAAATTTAATCTTTTGAAATAATTATATTGAGAATAACAATATCTTGATTTATTCTTTTTTTCAATCATTAGAGCTTTTCTTAGGTTTTTTTTCTACCTTCTTATCTTCCTTATAATCTCCAATAAGGTACTGAATTAAAATGGTCATTGTTTGCATCATTTTCTCATTCCTTTATCTCAAAGAAGAAAACCTACCTGAGACTCTTTCTAAATTTCTACAAATAATGAAACATGAAGATAAATTTTTGAATAGTTTTTTACTTTAGCTTGTTACTATTTATATATGCAGAGATTATATTTTTTTTACAACTGCTCTGTTTCCATTCTTTTTTTTTTATTTTTCAAAATTCTGACTTGAGCCTCTCCATCACTGACTTCCAAACACCAAAATTCATTAAATTTGACCTTCTGAATTTCAGCCTTCATACCTGATATTTTGATACTGCCCCCCTAAATCTATATATATTATGTTATTCTTTCCATTCTGTAACATCTGGTTTAAAATGTGTATTTCTGTTGGAATCTTACAAATTCTTCTCATTGACTAATTTAACAGAATGTTAATAGAAAAAGCATGCCTGACTGTTTAAATATATTAAATTGCTTGTGGGTTGCCTGGGTGGCTCAGGGTTTAGAGCCTGCCTTCCGCCCAGGGCATGATCCTGCAGTCCCAGGATCGAGGTCCACATCAGGCTCCCTGCATGGAGCCTGCTTCTTTCTCTGCCTATGTCTCTGCTTCTCTCTCTGTATCTCTCATGAATGAATGAATGAATGAATGAATGAATAAATAAATAAATCTTTTTAAAAAATTGCTTGCCAACTTTATCTTTATTAATTACTTGCTAGTTATATCTCTATCTCTATATCTCAAGTTAATTCATCTTGATGCACATCCCTCAGGTCATTCTTAATCTGAGCTGATGGGAGTCTTTAGTTCCCTCAGCACAACATATTTTTGCTGATCACTTAAATATCTCGTTACTTCAGATTATTAAAATAAATAAATTAAACTATTGGAATGATTTTATGCAGAAGTAGAAATAAGTATGAGAGATCAATCTGTTTTATTTTAGTAGATAGAAAAAGCAATACATTGTGGGCCACCTGGCTGAGTCAGTAGAGCGTGGGACTTTTGATCTCAGGGTTGTGAGTTCAAGACCCACAGTAGTCATAGAGCTCATTTATAAAAAATAAGAGAGAAGGTAGTACATGTGCTTTTCTTGACTTCTCTCCACGTCTCTCCACCTCTCATGATCAGCGTCTTTCTGCCTGATAGTATTTGAAAAAAGGTAAGAAGATAGCTGCATGAAAGTGCTAACACATCCTATATTTCCATTTTTCCATTAATGGTCATGTTTTTTCTGTACTTAATTTCTGCAGACTCAGCCCTCCACTGTACCTAGAACTTTCATATCTGTGACAAATCATCACTGCCATGATTCAGATTTGTTGAGTTCAGCTACATGTACTCAATAATAATGATATAATGGTGGTGATGATGATGGTGGAGATGGTGGTTAAAATGATGCTAGTATAGCCAGTTTACAGGAGCCTTGAATAGATGTGCTATATCTACATAAAGCATAGTATTTGTTGGTTTCATTGGTCGTCTACTTTATAAGATGGATAATTTTAGCAAACTCTTACATAAGAATTTTAAGCAGAACTTGACATTTGATGTCAAGCATGACAGTCTCTTCACACATTTCCAAACTATGTTTACATAGTATATGAACAAGAACATTTTTCCAGAAAACTTCTGTGTACTAATTATTTCTTTTTAATGATTAGTATTTTCTCTTTATTATGAGATGTTGGTTTTTGTTAGAAACTTTTACTTTTTCAAGCTATCATTATCAGATTTTCCCTCCCCAACACACAGAAACATCTTTGAAAGATCACTTTAAAATGATCAGGATCTATCAGTAAATTTATGCTTAGAAAGATTTGAAAAGAATAGAAAATAAAAATGTAATTCTTTGCAAACTGTGTTCCTTCCTATACATAAATAGTACATCTTAAGCCTCTCCTAATATTAGGCTATCTAGTGCAGTGATGAATAACTGTACAATTTGAATTTTGCAAACTACAAATTTTAGCTACATTTTACTTTTTCCCTGCTACAACCTGACTCCATTAAGGAGCTTACCTAATGTTTATAATCGATACTCCAACTTAGGCTAGTATAGCTCCATGTACACTTTAGAGTAGCTAAAGGTCACTAACATGCATCCTTCATGAACTTTTTCACAGACTGTTGGAGTAATTAACATATTTATTTTATTGCAACAGAATTATATTAGTTGCAGAAACTTAATCATTCAGACTGGTTTATTGTCTTCTGTTGCCATGAACTTAAATTGACATAAGGATAGTATACTCAGGTATCCTGAGTTGTGAAAATATGAAATATATATGAACGTTTGGATTAACTAATAATTCATGCTCATATTAATTTTTATGTGGACCACAATTTATCTTTAATCATTTTGAATACATAACTCAGCTAAAATTACCATTAAAATGTAGACTAAGAGTGTATCATAAGTTGATTCAACCAAACTTTTTTTTTATAATATCAAGAAAAACCTGGGTAATATTTTTCAGTATCAGACACCAGACACATCGGCACAGACTCCCATGTGTGAAGGAGATTATAGAGCATTTTCAAAACAAAGGAAAAACTATACACAGGAAGCCTGAGTACTAAATCTAATTGAGAAATCAAAGAGAAATCAGAAACTATATTGATTTCTGTAATAATTTTTTTTAAAGATTTTATTTATTCATGATAGAGGCAGAGACACAGGCAGAGGGAGAAGCAGGCTCCTTGCCGGGAGCCTGACATGGGACTCGATCCCAGGACTCCAGAATCATATCCTGGACCAAAGGCAGGCACCAAACCGCTGAGCCACCCAGGGATCCCCTGATTTTGTAATAATTTTGAATGTTTCAATGCACTGGACACTTTACTGAAGAGGAAAAAATCAAATCAAGATTTACCAATAATATGTATGAACTTGAATATCATCTAAACAATTGAAAATATTAGATGTTAACTTTCATCATAAAACTGGACCTAAACTGTCAAGAAATATCTGAGCTTTACTGAGAAAAAGCAACCTACCCACTTAGTTTATTAAACTTGTATAACGTTTTTGTTTTTGTTTTTGTTTTTCTTGAAGTGGTAGGAGAGAGAGAATCTTAAGCAGGCTTAGCATGGAACCTGACTCAGGGCTCAGTTTCATGACCATAAGATCATGACCTGATCTGAAACCAAGAATCAGATGCTTAACCGACTGAACTACCCATGTACCCTTAATCTTGTATAATGTTTAAAATAAGCACTAATGAAGATAGTCTTGCAGAAAACGATGGGCACCTATCAATGATAACTGTAAGTGAAAATATACTAAGTAAAATACGAGCAAATCAAATTCAATGGAACATAAGGGTATGATGCAATGTAACTAAGTTGGATTTATTCCAAGAGGATAATGATTATTTAAAATATTGTGACAACATGACAGGGTTAAATAAAAAAGCCATGTGATAATTTTGGTAAGTGATAATACAGCAGTCAGCAATACATAACATGATTCCTGATGAAAATTCTTGGTTAATGAAAACTGAGTGGGACATTCCTTTAATTTAATCTCAACCCAATAATCATCATTGTCAGAATTAAAAGTATGCGAGACAATCTTATTAAAATAAGAATAGGATGGATGCTTTTTTAATGTAATATTTTTCATATAAAATTACCAAAGAAAGTGTTAGAATTAGTGAGAGATCAGTTATAAAGCCAGTTGTAAACTAAATGTACAAAATCAATGGTCTTCCCATATAGTGGCAATAAACTTAAATATGAAAACAAAGGGGTAGCAGTAGCAATAAAAACCTTAAAATATTCCACCTAACAGTAAGTTCCAGGAGAAAAATGCAGAATGTATGTTAAGAAAATATAAAACTTCCCCAAAATACTTAAAGGAGGATGTATAAATGAAGAAATATAACATGCTTATAAATAGAAAAATAGAGTATCATAAAGATGTTATTTTTCCAAACTTATTTTATAGTTTGAATATGATTTCTACTTAAATGCCTGCAGAATTTTGAGAGACAATGAAGTTGGGAACTTGACAATTCTAAATTTAGGAAGGAATGAAGGACTAAGGGCAGCGATATTGAATAACCATGTATCTATGCATGTCAAAAATCTATAGTAGTTATAAATATCATATGAGAGTGGACAAATAAATGGAACAGAAGAAATTCGGGTTTTCTTCAGGGCAATAATGGTAAAAATCCCTTAGGTTTGGATGTTGTTTGTTATAGCATCATCACATGGTATAGCAGGATATACCTTCTGTTTTCCTTGAGTTAGGATTTTATATTTTAAGCAGAAGTGCATGCCAAAATTTCACGATTCCTCTTCTGAGATTGAATACTGCACCAAATGGGGAGAGAGTTTCCAATATCATGATTGGAGAAGCTGGAGTTTAAAAAAGTAGGTTATGAAATTTTTGTTTTACTTTTTATTTTCTCATTCTGGTAACAGCAATAGGAAATTTGTTTTCTAGAAGGTGACCAGTTTTTGTAACTGTTTTGGACTTCTCTTGGTAAACTATGTGATGTATTTTACATGGACAGTCACATCATCTACAAAACAGATACCATTTAAATTCTTCCATTACAACATTTGTCTTTTATTTCTTTTACTTGCAATATTGCATTGGCTGAGACTCCCAATAACATGCCAAATAGCATGTAGTAGTAAGAGCATATACCCTTCATTATTCCTCTGTTACAGAGAAAGCATTCTTTTACCATTAAGTGTATTGTTAACAATCATTTTTTGTAGAAACTTTTTACGAGGTTAATAAAGTTCCCTCTATTTCTGCTTTGCTGTGATTTTTATTTTTATTTTTTTAAAATATTTTATTTATTTATTCATGATAGAGAGAGAGAGAGAGAGAGAGAGGCAGAGACAGAGGCAGAGGGAGAAGCAGGCTCCATGCAGGGAGCCTGACGTGGGACTTGATCCTGGGTCTCCAGGATCACGCCCTGGGCTGCAGGCGGCGCTAAACCGCTGCAGCACCGGGGCTGCCCCGATTTTTATTTTTTTAAATGAATGTTTAACTTTGTCAAACATTTGCCTCCATCCATTGATAGGTCATGTGGTTTTTCTTTTTTAGTTTGTTAATTTAGGGAGTTATATTAACTCACTATAATATATGTATACTATATTTTCCTGGGACCTTCTTCACTTGTTATTGATTTACTATTCTTTATACAAATCATTTGATTCAATTTGTTAAAATTTTTGGAGGGAATTTTATCTGTGTTCATGAGAGATACTGGTATGTTATTTTCTTATAATGTTTGGCAGGTTATAATAGCCAGTGAAGCAGGACTGAATTGAGAAATATTTACCCCTTTTAAAATTTCTGGAAGAGATTGTGTAGAATTGGTACACAAATGTGTACCAAATGTTTAGTTCGGTTTACTAGTGAAAATATCCAGGCCTAGAGTTTTCTTTTTGGAAAAATTATAACCCTGAATGTATTTTTCTCTAAGAGATATGTCTATTCCTGTTGTCTGTTTCTTTATAAATGGGTTACTGTGGTTGAATTTCAAGGAATTAGTCCAGTTCATATAGATGGTCAAATTGATGTGTATAAAATTGTTTGTAATAGTCCTTTATTATTATCTCTTTCATGCTTGTAGGGTCTGTAATGATATTTTCATTTCTGATAGTGGTAAATTGTGTTTTTCCCATTAGATTTGCATATCTCTCTGTTTCACTTTTTCTCTGCCTCTCAGGGCAGAATAAGAAAGGTTGATCAATTTTGATTTTTTTTTTTTTAAGGAACCAACTTTTTGGTTTCACTTATTTTCCCTATTTTTTGTTGTTGTTGTTTTCAATGTTATGATTTCTACTCTTAACTTTATAATTTCTTTCCTTCTATTGATCTTTTTCTCAAATTGCTCATGGTGGAAGGTTAAATTGTTGGTTAGAGACCTTCCAAATACAAATATTAAATTTTAAATACCCCTCCAATCACTTCAGCTGTGTCCCACAAATTTAAATGTATTGGATTTTCATTTTCATTGAGCTAAAAATATGTTTTAATTGCCCTTGAGAATTCCTCTTTGAGCCATCAGTTATTTGTATTTTACATTTTTGAATGTTTAGAGAGTTTCTAGATATCCTTCCATTACTTACTTCTACAGTGTCAAGGAATTATTTTTGCTGTGATTCTGATTTTTTAAAAAATCTTAAATTTTGTTTTATGGCCTAGAATGTAGCCTATCTTAATCAATGTTTGCCATGCATTAGAAAAAAGTGTGTGTTTGGCAACTGGTGCATGGCTAGCTTTATAAATGTGAGTCAGGTTATGTTCAGATTTTTCTGGTCTTCTGTATTTTTGCTTATTTCCTATATAAGGAAATATGAATTCTCTTTCTCCTTAGAGTTCTATCAGACTCACTTCAAGTATCTTAGAATTCAGTTGTCAGGAGCGTTCCCATTTAGGATTATTGTTTCTTCTTGATGCATTGGCCCTTTTATCCTTTAGCAATGTCTCTCTTGAGCCACTTCCTCCATTGTCAAGTGCATCACCACATTGTCTGCATCTGTATCACACTGCATGTTCTCTCATCTGCATCCTCCTGAGGAGGGCCTCTGGGATTCCATCAGGCCCACCCACATAATCCATAATGATCTCCTCCTCTCAGAAGGACTGCTTTACTCTTATCTGCAGCCTCTTTTGCCATGTAAGGTAACATTCACAGCTTCGGGAGGTAAGGCTGTGGACATGAGGGAGATCATTACTGAGCCTGCCACAACTACCTTCAGGTTCACTCTTTCTTCTGTCCTCCTTATTCTTCTGTCAAGCAATTCCTGTGAAATTTTTATTTCAGATAATGGATTTCTCTGCTGGGAATTTCAATTACTCCAGTCATTTTAAGAGTGTTTATACTTCATAAAGCATTGTTTTAATAGCTGCTTTTATTAAAGTCTTTAATTCTAACATTTCGGTCATTTAAGATTTGTTACGTGTTGATTGTCTTTTTTTGTGATTGTGAATTAATCGGATTTTTGTTGGTACGGTGAGTAATTTTGGATTGTATCCTAGACATTAGTATTATGGTGAGGCCGGGAGTCCTGTTATAATCCTCTGGAGATAGCCAGTTTGTTTTGTTTTGTTTTTTAACAAGCAATTAAACCGGTTAGGATGAGACTCTATGGTTTTACTTTCTGTGGGTGGTATTTGCAGTGTCATTCAGTTTTTAGTTTCTGCCCTCCACATGAGCCTTCTGGGAATCAGTCTTGTACTTGGGTAGTGTTGACATAGTCCCCCCTCCACACTTCATGGCTTCCAGGGGCCTCCCCTTCCCTGGTCCTATGGCCAGAAAAGTTGGGTTCTCTCAGAGCTTAAGCAAGCCTCTCTCACTGTCACACAGCTCTCCATTCTTGGCACTGCCATTAGGGTGAAATGGCAAGAAATAAAGGAGGATGTGGAAATTCAGCCAACACTCTTGCATATGATAGGGATCTCTTTCCCGGTTCCTTTATCCAGAAGACAGATTTTTCTCCGTCTGAGGTGCTCCTGCTGCTGCTACCATGGCAATGTATGTGGGCGACTAAGCTGACCACAAAACAGACCAGATACCTGTCAGGCTCACGGGGACTTTTTTTCTCTCCTGTTCCTGTCAGAAGAATGGGCTCATCTCTGCGTTTTTGCTCTTTATACCTGCTAACAAAGTGCCTGATTCAGCCACCCTTAGGGTCAAAAAGGAAGGGAAAAGAACCTAGAAATTTACTGCTGCCATCCTGGTCTTTATTCAAGTTTAGACTTTTCTCCCTAATCTGTGTGCTATTGTTTGCTATTCAGTCTTTGAGTAGTGTTTTGTTTGTTTCTTATTTTGTCTTGTGTCCTCAGTTATATCAGTGTGAGAGGTCAGCTTCAATAAACTTAATATACTGTTTTAAAATAACGTGGACAGTGGCAAGAAGGCACGACATCAGTTGCTAATATAAAGATAGTGTTGACTGGGCTTCATTTTGTTAACTCCACTTTTTGAAATAATCTGATCACGTTGTGACGATTTGTTCCTGCTATTCAACAACTATTCATTGTGTGCCTCATATATATCAGAAATGGTTCAAAGCCTTAGATATATAACAGTACTTACTATATTTTGTTATGTGATTCGTAGCATAGAAAATCATCATTTAGAATCCTATTCTAAGTCATTACTATATTACCAGGATGAAACTTAGTTGTAATGTATTACCCCTTAGTATTTAACTGAATTTGATTCAATCCCATTTCAGTCCATTTATCAAATTCCCTTAGAGGCTTTATCCCTTATAATACCTTTTGCTTGCTGCCCTCTTATTTTACAGCACTTTCATTGGCTCCTTCCACTAGCTAAATTCCATTCACTCTCCTGGTCTCAGCTATAGTATCACTTCCTATGGGAAACACTGATTTACTCTACGTTAATTAACTCTGCAATGTAGCTTACTTACCCACACTGAAAAGTAATCTGGGGCTTACGGGACTGTCCACATAGCACAGGTATAAGTTGGTGGCAAGAGAAGGATAGAATTTTCAAGGAATTGTGAAGGGCACAGCGGGGAATAATAAAGCAGGCATGGTGGAGGAGGAGGAGGAGGAGTAGTAGTAGTAGTAGTAGTAGTAGTAGTAGTAGTAGTCTTCCACGATGTCATAGAGAGAAACTGCCATAGGTTGTGAAGTTCTTAAATGTTTTGAAAACTTCAATGAAGAATGCTTTAGTGGGTTAGCATGGGTGAGAAGAACAATGTGGTCAGATTTGTATTTTGTTATTAAGAATCATCTCGAAGATGTGTGGGATATCTTCAGACTTTAAGAAGTATTTATCTTGGGACTCCTGGGTGGCTCAGCAGCTGAGCATCTGTCTTTGGCTCTGGGTGTGATCCTGGGATCAAGTCCTGCTTTGGGCTCACTGCAGGGAGCCTTTTTTTCCCCCTGCCTGTGTCTCTGCCTCTCTCTGTGTCTCTTCACGAGAGACACACACAGAGAGAGAATGAGAGGCAGAGACACAGGCAGAGGGAGAAGCAGGCTCCATGCAGAGAGCCTGATGTGGGACTCAATCCAGGGTCTCCAGGCTCACGCCCTGGGCTGCAGGCGGCACTAAACCGCTGTGCCACCGGGGCTGCCCAAATAAATAAAATCTTAAAAAAAAGTATCTTGCATAATTAAAGCCATAGATGTAGTGTAAAAATCAAAAGTCACAAATAGATGAACAATGAAAGGTAAGGCTTCCTTCCATGTCATGCAGCTACTCCACTTCCCCTGCAAGTAGTTGTTTTCTGATGTTAGTTCTTCTAATGACAACCCCATGTAACTATAACTTTGCTTAATATACTTAATCATATTTCTTTGGTCTTCTCTATTGGCTCCTCACAATGAATAATGGTAAAATTAGTATCTTCAACTGCCTCTTTCTTTTCCCCTCTAACCTCCTCCTCTTCACCACCTAATTTTAACTGAATATTTTGTCATGGTTCTTTTATTATTTATAATCATGACTGTAAATATGCTTGTAACAAATTAAAGGGTATCTTTGGTACTCCTACACAGAAGATAAATTAAAGTACCCACCATAAGTTTAACCTTTTTGCTAGGATCTTGTTGGAAAACTTTTGTCTATATTACTCTTAAATTGTGTTGGTTTTAGCATTTACATTCTGTTTCTTAATTACAATTCTCATAGTCATTTTAAGCTTACTTGTATATTTAAATGGATTCAAGTCTCATTATTATCCTTTTGCCATGGTTTCTTCATTTATTTCTCAGCTTAAGTTCAGTCTTTAGTAGTTTATTCAAATGGGATACCAGTTGTCTTTCTTAAAAACTGCATATTTAAATATTTTGTGTTTGTTGCCTTTATTCTTTCCTTCCTCTTTTTTTTTAAGTTTTTATTTTAACTCTGGTTAGTTAGCATACAGTGTATTTTAGTGTGAGGTGTCCAATATAGTGAATCCACTCTTCCATACATCACCTGCTGCTTATCACTACAAGTGTTGCCTCTATTCTTGAAAGACAGTTTGATTGGCTATGTACTTTATGGGGTAATGCTTTGTTTCTCAGAAGACGTGGTAGCTGGAATGGTACTGTTTCTGTAGATAGCTTTAGAGCCAGCCCATCTTTTCCTCCTTTAGTAACTTGATATTTTTACCTGAAAGGCAAAATAATTATTTTCTCATCTTTGAAGCTATGCTCTCCCATAGCACATGCCTTGGTATTTATCATCCTGTATTAGTTTTCCCAAGACAATGTGTTCTTTCAATCTGTATATGCAAGTCTTTATTTCTAGTAAGTTTTCTTAAATTATATCTTTGGATATTTTCTTCATTCCATGTGTTTGATTCTTTTCTTTGGGGATACCAATTATGCTTATGTTGGACCTCCCTCAATGGCTTCCATAGTTAACCTCTTTTATCTTTAGTTGTCTGCTTTTTTCCCATTTTATTTTCTCACTTTTCCTAATTATTGCATGTCTATTCTCCTTTTTGCTGATTCCACAATGGCCCTCACAAAACAAGATAACTTTAATAAATACTTAGCAATGTGGCAAAATTCCCATTTCTTTGTATGATAGTTGAGGGCAGGATGTATTTTGACAATTCTTGGTGTAGCTCATGGAAGTTACATGGTAAAATTTCTCCATAACATCCTATAAATCTATTTCTAAAAGACAGATTCAACAAAACAATAAAATGTACCTTAGTATTATGACTTTAATTCTTTTTGTCTCTATGTGCCATCATATTTGAAACATATTTGCTAGTTTACTATCTGATTTTACATAGAAGGATTGAACATTTGATATTATCCTTGGTCAAAATTATTGTTTAACACTTGAAAAGATTGGTCATTATTGTAAAATTATGTCTGTTGTCATTTTTTCTAGCTTCCATTGTAATGTTTATTAAAATGCATTTGGGGCAAAGAAAGGTAATTGATTATTTTACTCAATACATCTCATTATAGTTTTTACTTTGTTATTTATCAAGCCATCTGTTGTCTACAGTATTAGCAAATAATATAATAATAGGCCATTTTAATTTTTTCCTCTTATTTTTAATAATGTACACTGGGATTTTTCATATCTCATTACTTTCTCAAAAAAGATCCTTTAAGCACTGACAAGAGAATACAATATCAATGTCTATTAACATTACTATTCTATATGATTCTGCATTGTTAAAATGGGGAACATGGAATAACTTGAGAGGATAAATATCTATATCCATTTCAAATTTCAGTCTATAAATGAGATCAAGGGAACTTATTGCCACCCTAACAGCAGTATGTAATGGAAGACATGCACCTGAGAACTTTTTAATATGCATGAAACGTTTTATAATTGTATGTAAATTCAAAGTCATCTCCACAAGGAAAGTTTTTATATGTTCTATAAGTGAAAAGATATTTAATTTTGAAATAAAAATATATTTAGATGCAACTCAGTGATGCATACATAAATAAAATAAATGTTAGTACCATGTCCAGAGAAGTGAACTCACTGTCCTTTCCAATGACTATTAACATTTGAAAAAATAAAAAAATGAGTTACATATTAAATATTGATTATAAAACAAAATCTGGAAAACATGAGGTTTTTTTTCCCTTGAAAGTATTAATTTATAGCCAAAGCAATTTAGATTTTTCAAACACATATGTGGAAAGGAAGTTGAAAATGTAGAATCAACACAGTATATTTGAATTTGGTTTCACTGCTGTCATGTGTGCTACTTTACCAAGACTAGAATAAAAAAATCATTTCCACAGCATATGCAGTTTTCACCTACTGAGCAAGGAATTAACAAAGTCATGATTTCTCAATATGGACAAAAAATATACCTGTAGCAAGTATGATGAAGAGATAGCAATGAGTTTTTATTTCCCTTTCCTTATACTGAATTTCCTACAGAACAAGAAAAAAAAACCCCACAGGACATTTTTTTCTTCTGTATCAAGTAATATTTAAGTTCTGTGCTTTGCTGAAAATATAAATAAAGGTAGAACCATGTTAAATAAGCCTCAGTATGGCTGGATTAATAATTTTTAAAGGAACCAAAGATTGCCTGGAAACATGCATCCTGTGATTCAGCCACTTCTCCCCGGCTTATTAACATTTACTGAGTAACAACTTATAAAAAGCCAGGACTCTTAGATAATTTAAAGCAATCTTGCTGGAAATCTCTGGATAGTATTCCTTAAGTGTGAGAACTATAGGTACCCTCAAACACCAGTGTTCAGCTTCTGCATAGAGCACTTAGCATATTTCTTTTTTCTCTATAGTTTTAAATGTGTGGGAACATGTGATCGGGGTCCTTTTTATATTCAAAATGGGTCAGCTTCTGTCTAGAAAGTGTCTTATTGTCATGATGTCACCACATCTCAAGATTTGTGACCTTTTGCACCATATGGATTCATGGTAGTCCACGTCCTAGCTTACAGGCCAGAGTGCTTTTGTGCCCCCGCTAGGGGGTATCAAAGGCTTTTGGACTGGAATTTCAAGTACCGATAGATTTGGAAAAACAAAAAGTAATTTTTATATATCCTAAGGGCCGCCAGATGTCGCAAAGGCATCATTGATGAAACGGTTTTTATCCAAAATGTGGCACTTATATAAGGAATACTAGTATTGTGTTTGAGAGTCGTAGAGGCCATAACAGGTCAGTGAAATGTCCTTCAAACATCTGATTTTTACATTCAAGAATGGGCCCAGATGAAAAGATAACCACATATCTGACATTGACGTTACTACCATTTAGACAACCGATTCAATTGCCTTAGTCAGTGGGATCAATCAGGCCTTTATTACTTTGAAAAACCACAGAAAGATAGAGTTTCTCTTTTTATTTAAAAATGATGGTTTGAAACTATATCCCACCACTATATTTTAACCATAAACCTCAAATGCTACGTAGAAGCACATGGAAACTTTCGTAACTTCCACTGACACCCAAGTTTAAGACTTTATATGAGATGTACAAAATTATAATAATGAAAGAAATGGTGCTGAGTGAAATTCTGCTGAGCCAAACTGTATGCATAAATTGGCAGTTTAACAAGTAAAACTTGGAAGCAAGCATTTGATGATTGATTTTTTATTGAGACAGAACAAGCATGATAGTGGGTAAAGTGATTTTCCTTATTGAGAGAAAATATAGTGTTTTTCAACATGTCTCTAGTATGAATGGAAGCCTTGTCAAAAAAACGGAGCAACACATAATATCTTTAAAAAGGTGAATTAACATAAGTATATCACTTATTTTATGGATCAAATTTTAGACTTGTCAGTTTTATTCAGAATGTCATAAAGTTTATATCATAAAGATGGTATTATTACCTTTGTTATGTCCTGAAAAAAAAAAATCTGATATTAACTGCTTTGTAAGTAGGTTATAAAATATATTCAGTTGTAGAAATGCGGTGATGAAAATTAAGGCCAAGATATGTATTCACATGTAGATCTTAGGCAACACCCCAGTAATTTTAAGTACTTGAAATACATTATTCAGCAAGTAACCTGCTGTATATTTGTGTGTAATGGGCTCTGCTTGAGAATACAAGAACTGTCAAGATAAAAATAAGAAACATGCATCATTCTAATTTAATTACAATTCATCAAAAAATTCTTCCATTGTGTGTTTTACAGGGAGACGTATAAACTTTCTTATAAAAACAGTCACATACTAACATTCATTGAGATTTGCTGTTTTTGCATATAGTTTTCTATTGCTTAAAGAATATATGCATCCACACATACATCAAACATGTATGTACATATGCTGAGTATTTGGTTTCTGTGTACTCTAACTGCACCTATTTTATAATTATATCTATGGGAAAATTTAAATGATGAGTATGAATTTGTTTATAGAGGGTTCTTTCCAAGTTTGTAAATGTACATTTATTTCCAATTGTGTTTCCTAGCTATATTTTGTAATTCTACTTAGCTGTGGATATATTATTCCCATTTGGAATAAAACGTATAATAACATAAGGAGGACATACTCATGCTGTTTTTCTGGATTTAATTAGTAAGCAACCTGCGAATCCATGGTTCCTATTACGTTTGAGTAGGTATATCATGGGTCTGTGTTCTATGTGAAAGATTATCTGTATTTTATTCTAAGACTTTATGTATATTTAACCTTTAATTTGACTAGCAGGTTGTATGATTTACATAAAAAATAGATCAGCTTTGAATTCACTGAATGTTATTGGTATAACATAATCAATCATCTCTAAATGTTAATGGTGTTAAAGAGCAATGAGAGCATATGTCTTATATTTGTAATCCTGTGAATTTATGAAATTATTTAGAATGTCTAAGAGCATTAGATCATGTGGCATTTCTCTGTGGTTAGATATTGTATTTTTTGAATGGTGGGTATCATTCTAATAAAGTTGGAGGATCAACCAAATATAAGCACTTTTTTTTCTTTTTTTTCTTTTTTTACCATGAGTTACCTAATAGGTGCCTTGATGACTAGAATATTCTTATGAAGGTGTGTGTGTGTGTGTGTGTGTGTAGTCTACAGTACAGTGCTTAAAATGATGTGACTTTGTCTCATTCTCTTTTCACTATCTTTTAATAAAATATGACTTTCATTGGTGTTATCCTAATTACATCATGCATGTAATTCCTCAATGAAATAAAAAGTCAATATGTGAATGACAGTAGTAAAGGAAAAAATAGGATTTCAAATGGTAAAAAGCCTGCTCTGGTAACAAAGACTGAATCAATCCCTGTGTTGTATAGCAGCTTGATCATATCTTTAAAACTGATAGTAACAAAGAATATTTATTTGTTGCCATGCTATTGTAGGATTTATTTTTAAACTCCAATCCCAATTATCAAGAAAATTGCATCCTCTTTATCTCACAGAAGGGCATACTGAATCATAGCATATTTGGTTATTGGGACTATAATATTGTTACCTTGCTTGAAACACATGGTCTCTCTTGATATACAAGAAAAAACTGAATCCATTTCAATAAATTAATAGGGATGAGAATCCCAATCCATCCTTCTTTTCAGAGGTTCGCATACATTGTAATGAAATGCATTAGGAGTTTTCTTCACTTGAAATCCAAATGAGACCCATTTTGGCTCACACCCTTGACAGTCTCTTTTATAAGCATTGCTGTCTCCTGTTCTTGTGTGGGCCTAGTAAAATGCTTCCTTTGTAAGATGCACAGAGACAATATAATGCCACGAAAGACGAAGGTGTCAAAACACAAAGTTAGAGGCAATCTAATCAATGCCTCCTGATTTAGCCTTTGAAGGCTCTCTTCATTAAAACTCTTTAATGGTGAGGCTTATCTTGAGGTAGAGCTGTTACTTAATATTTTTCAGTGTCATTCTTTGGACAGTCATTTGTACCTTTTAAATGTATTTTCAGTATTCATTGTTTAGTAAATTGGATGTCTTGTTAGCATGGTGGTGGTATGAATGACTTGCATCAAAATGATTGAAGGTAATAGTGTATAAATTCTTGGTACATTTTTCCCCCCATCCCCTAATCCTCATCTTTCCTCCATCAAAAAAAATCTTGGTTTATTTTCTTTCTAAATATCAGGTGTAGCATGTCTTTTGATGCTTTCAAAATCAGACAGACCTTTTTTTTCATATCCAAGAATCTGATTGGAAATCTAAGAATAACTGAGGATAATTAAAATTTATCTTTCAAAGGAGTTTATTGCCATTGCCATCCTTTTACTAAATACACTTTTCAAATTTTCTTAGAGCTTTTGGTAAAGCAATGTGCATCTCACTGAAATGGTAGTAAAAAATCCTAAGATGTCCCATGCTCTCCTGAGTTTTTGTTTCAGTTAAGTACATTGGGAATGCTGAAGCCTGGAAGAGGAGAGATATGCCACCATACCCAACTCCAGATAGAGTTGTGGACTTAGGAATTTTGTGTCAATATTAGACACTCCTTAAAACGGTTTTATTTTCCTAGGTGTGAATGAAACCATATAAAATATAAAATGTTTTTGAATCTTCAATTCATTCTTCCCCTCGACCTGTAATTTGTTCAAATTTTAAAAATGAAAACCTTGAATTTTTTTCTCTTATATATGGACCAGATGGCATCATGATCTGAAAAATTATAGAGAATACTTTGAAGAATATCTCATTAATGACATGTGTGTCTATATTTAGATTTTTACACACACATGTGTATGGAAGGCTGCATGTATACATCACTAAATATGCTTTAGGGTTTTTTGTTGTTGTTGTTTATTCCCAGAATATATTATATTCCTTTTTATAAGCAAATTTAACAAATACATATGTTTTTGGATCAGCACATAAACCATTTAAGGAATTGGAGATATCAGGAGGATAATTTCTTTTAATATGCCCAACTTAAAAAAAAAGATCATAAGATGTCCTTGCTACCCTTTCCACCCCAATCTACATTATCAGTAAAAATAAATAATTTACAAAATGCGGGAAATAGAAAAAGATAAACACCGCAGAATTTATGCACCCGGTATCTTGAAAATGGAAAAGAATTCAAGCAACTTTGACCTGATTTTTAAATAACTACTGTGGTGACTACAGCTGCTCTAGCTTAGTAATTATTTGTGATAGGTTGTTTTTGAGTCCCATATGTATAGGAGCTCCAGGCCCAGCTACCTCATTTGCTGGCACACAAACAGATTTTTCCAGGTGCTGAAAATTAAATTTTAATATATTATTTAAATATTAAGAGAATTACAGTTTCAGTAATTTTACTGCTACAGCTGGAGTGCAAAGCATGCCTGTAGAATGCAGAGTATTGGACAATTTAACATATAGGAAGTTTATAGTGATTTTTTAAAAATTACTAGCTTATAGGTTTAAAATAGGGTGGCTTTCTCTGGCAGTCAGTTTATATATGGGTAAGTTTGATTTATTTCTGGTAGTTTTGGCTTGCTTGAAGTTACTACAAACTATCATTTTTGGGGGTCTTTTTAGTTTTCTACCTAAAAATGAAAAAATACATTGATGATAAAGAAATTTAAGATAGAAAAAGGTAAATAAATGATTAAGAAATTGTTGCCTCTGTGGCTTACTATATACATATTACTCTGTTTTGAAAGGAGTTTTAAAGCTTAGGATATTTTTTAAATCTCTGTACTTTCTCCTTTCTAATGAGAATGATCTCAAAATTATTACAAATCATAGAAAAAGTGAACAAAGTTGCTAGTCCCTAAGATCCTAAAAGAAAGATTCAATTACCATGGCTCTTGAAATTTTGGTGTGGTTTGACCTATCCAATTTAAGTAAAACCCAGTTTAACATAATATTTTTGTGTCAAAAAAAAATATTTTTGTGTTGATATGATGTCCATAGTTTGTTTGGATTTTGGAGCTATAAATCAATTTAATCATGAAATTTTATAAGTTGTCATCATTTGTAACTTAATTTATGAGAAAATCTTGCTTTTCTTACAATTTTTTAGTTTGATAATTAAAAATTCTTTTCTATTAAACATTGTTTTAACAAATGTACCTTGAAAGAATTAAAGACAACAAGATGATGTGCAATGTGTTAAGTTGTTTACCGTAACCAGCATTTTCAGAGCAAAGGATTCTTGGCTACCTTCAAAGTATAGTGTCAGGAACTAATTTCCTATTAGTGATAATCTCTTTTACATACAAACTTTTGTCTTTTGCTAACTGAATTACACTTCGAGGGCAGAAATCATGGAGCAAAGCGCATGTGGTATGACTCCGTAGTAGTTGAGTTCATGTGCTCTCGATCCATATTGCTTGCATTTGAATCTCACCTCTACCACCTTCTGGCTTTGTGACTTTAGGCAGTGAAACTTTCAATGCCTCAGTGTCTTCATCTGTAAAATGAAGCTACTTTTTAAGGTTGTTACTAGTATTAGATGAATTCATTAAATAAGACTTCAGGTAGTATGTGGTATATAGTAAGCACTATAAATATCAGAGTTTTCATTAGTAATATTCATTCTGCTAACTTTGAGTACAAGGTATAAAAAATGTAATTTTCTCTTTTATAACTCTTGAAGAGCTTTATGCTTATTTAAGATATTTTGAGATAACCAATGACTGTATGGTATCTAACCCATTAATATACATAAACTCTTTACCCTTGGGCTTTCTTTTTACCCTACCCTCGGAATTTCTACCTTAGATTATAGTAGTAGGCCATTTATAGTTCCGTTCATAACTCCAGATATAGTGTGAAAAACTGTGACATAGACTGTCAAATAGTAAATTATTTAACAAAATCTCAGTAGGAAGAGTTACATAATTACTGCCTAAATTTCAGAACACATTTTAAAAATATAAGAGTAAAGAATTTGTCAGTCTTCTCATTTTTCCCTCTCCTGCCACGTAATTGTAGAAAGTTCTTACGTTTAAAGGTCTTAATTGATTTTGAAAAATCTAACTGGTTTTGAAAATCACTATGAGAAAAATAGTCATGCAAACTATATCCTGAAAGGTGGATTAAAGGCCATGTAACATGTTTTCCATTGGTAAAACATAATCTTTATGTGTCAATAGGAGTAACTAATATTTCTTCCATTGTAAAACAATTGACTTGTAGTGTCAAAATGAGCAGTTAACATAAATAAACTGAGTACCTACTAGGTCAGGACAATTTTAGGTGGAGGAGATGGGCAATCAAGAATTTGGACAAAATTTTTATCTTCATAAAGTTTATGTTCCAGTGATAGAATAGGCATAGCTGATGAAAAATATGTAACATAATGTTGGGTAGTATAAAGGTTGTGAAATAAAATAAACCACATAGGGTATGGTGGATAGGGGACTCCTTGGGTGAGATAACCAGGGAAGGCATCTGTGGGAAAGTGACACTTGTACCACCCCAGGAACCAATCCTTGAAAATGTCTGGGGAAGAACGCATTAGGCATGGGGAGGGAATAGCACATTTGCCATTCTGCTCAGAGACAGAAACAAACTCCTCATGGTCCAAGGAGAGCAAGAAGACCATTGTGACTGGATCCAAAGGAGCGGGGAGGGAGGAAGAAGAGGAGGCAAAGAGGTGACTAAAGACCACACCTCATAGGAAAGCTTTGATTTTGTGAGATAACAAGTCTTTGGATGATATTGAGCTTGAAGAGAGGTAATCTTATACCCTTGAACCATTGTTCTTATTGCTGTGAAAATAGACTGTAAGGGTAAGAGTAGAAGAGAAAAAGTGGACTGCAGCAACCACAGCCCCAGGTGAAATTAAGTTAATGGAGGTAGCGAGAAGTGATTGGACTTAGGCAGCCATTTTGAAGATGTGGGACCAAACCATGTGAAAAATAGAACTTGAAGCATTGCTGATGGATTGAGTGTGAGATGTGAGAGGAACGAATCAAGGATCTCTCCCGGCCTGTTGGCAGGAACAACTGTGTGAATGAGAGAGTGATTTACTGAGATGAGGAAACCTGGGGAGGATGGAATTTGAGGGAGAAATCAAGATTTCTCTTTGGTCCGTATCACGTTGGAGATACATTTAAGACACCTAGGAAGGTGGAGTACAAGATGGATGTGGTTATATGGATGTCAAAGAGAGACCAGGATCTGAATTATTGTGGCAGTGGCCTTAGTTTGGAGGATATTTATAAGCTGTGATGGAGCCAGTGAGGGTTATCCAGACTGAGGCCTGAGGCCCTGGGCACTCCCATGTGGAGAAGTCAGGAGGAGGGGGATGCTGTTAGGGGACTGAGAGAAGATGGGGAGTGGAATAGGGAGAGAGATAGGAGAATGTGGCATCCCAAGAGACTCACTTGGCTTGAAGGTAGGGAGCGATTACGTACACCATCCATCTCCCTGTTTGCCAACCACAGCACACCAACTTGTTTGGCCTCCCTCCCTCCTGGTCCTGGCTCTGGCTCCACCATCTGCACAGAAGTACCTTCCCTACTCCCAGGCTTCTCCAGGTGCTTCCCACTTCCCTTTGGGTTGGTAGACGACTGACCCAGGACAACTTCCAGGAGGACCAGAATGGGGTGGTATTAGGAGCAAAACATCCCCCCTAAGCCCTTTTCTCTTTTCCCTGCCTACCACTGCTGCTGCAGTGCTCCTGCTTCGTCCTAATTCCTCCACCTCCTCTCAGCCCACAATACCAGCTAGCTTAGTTCTTCTATTTCATTTTATTTTGGCTGATAATTATTAACCTTTTATTATGTATCAGCACATAGCATAGGTAGTCTCTGCCACCATTCTTCTTTTTATTATTAAATGTTTTATTTATTTATTCATGAATATACAGAGAGAGAAGCAGGCTCCATGCAGGGAGCCTGACATGGGACTCAATCCCGGGACTCCAGGATCATGCCCTGCACCGAGGGAAGGCACTAAACCGCTGAGCCACCCAGGTGTCCCTCTGCCACCACTTGTTATTCCTGTTCCTGATCTTTTGAGTTTGGGTTTTTTTCCCCCAAAAGTAGATAAATTGGCCTCTGCTCTCTGTGCTCTCAGAGCTCACAACTCTGTTGTGCCTGTCACCCTTCTAGCTCTCCAATAATCAATGAAAGAATCTGGTGTTGGCCAGCAAGAGCTGGATGTGTATTTTCTACAAGAAATTCTTGTGTGGTTATTAATCTCTGGGGTAAGTTATGGGTCAGTTGGATTTTTTTCTGAGGTGGCCTGGGCCCACCACATCATATTAATGTTGTCTCTGTGAAAAAATATTTCCCAAGTTGTTTATAAGCAATTTATAATGAGCTTTCAGATATAATCCATTTATAATTGAGGGGCTGCTTTGCGTATTTATAGCCATCTTACCTAATTTGGTATTATTATATATACATAGGTATAGTATACATGTTTACCTATTATCTGTAATAGACATAATTAATGATTGATCTAAATTAAATTTCCTGAAATATGCGAGGTAGAAATTTTATATCAAAATAAATTCTTGTATATTGCTCTTAAGCAGTTTCATTTCATTATAATTTACTGAATCATGAAACATTTAGTTTTTTGCCTTTGACTAATTTCTCCTACTTTATAAATTAATGAATTCAAAAGCGTATTCCACTGCAGAAAACAAATGGTACATAGGAATGAGATAATTTTAAGTTGATTATGATATAAAAAACAAGCTATTTTTCATAATAATTAATAGTTTTTAAAGTTAAGGTATTTTCTATTGTAAGGGTGATATATTATAAAATTACATTAGTTATCTATGATTGTTAGGTATAAATTTGAAGGTTTTATGGGGAAACATAGCTTCCATGGCAAAACTAGTATGCTTGATTTTAATTTTTAAAAGACAGAGAACGTAGGGTTTAAGTGCAAGCTATATATATTTGAAAGCACACTTTAAAACATTCGTATTTGTTGTCTCACTTTCCCTGCACAATAACCCTAGGAGGAGGGCTGATATCATGATCCCTATTTATAGATGAAGATGTTATAACTCAGGAAGATCACTGGGTGCTAGTGAGAAATGTCTGACCCTGTCATTCTGATTCCAAATCTAGGTCTTTTTCCATTGCCTTGTGCTGCCTTATATTTTCTGAGGGTTGTGGAATGCAGCAGAGGTTTCAGCAACAACGTGGTTAGCTTTTACTTTGGCCTGCTGGACGCCTATAGAGCGGATTTAAGCCTTGAGTGCCAAAGTCAATGAGCCACTCTGCGTGCCGAGCAAAAGGAAGGAACTGGCATCATCTTGCTTTGTATTTTGAAAATATTTAAACACATAAAGGCAGGACTTTCCTCCTACAACCGGACATGGCAATATGGTACTCTGGTGAGGAGTTTGTATTCTCACTTCTTGGTCATTAGTCTCATGAGGAAGTGCTTCTTCAACCGTGGAAGACTGGGAGGACATCGAGGCTTATAACTCCCAGGCTCTTGGAGAGTGTGATAGTGGTGGGGAAGGTACCACCAGAGTTCCCTTCCTCCCAGCTCCAGAGTTGGAGCCATTGATTGTGGCTGAGTAGTGAAACAACACTATTCCTCAAATCTTTACTCCCTAGCGTAGGCGTAGAAAAAAAATGAAAAGTTTCCCTGTGCTCTTTTCCCTTTCTCAGACCCTTGCTTTCATGGGTCAGAAGGTGGAAGGTAAATGAAATGTGGTGCTTTCAAAATGGCTCTTATTATGAAGATTTCTGAAAGCATGGATAATGAATTATTGATTTTAAAGGGGTGGTTCTTTTCAGGTGGGGTGCTGAGCTTCAGGGCTGAAGGGACACTTCAGAGATATTTTTTGAATTTTGGGTGGTGGGTATGAATTACCTTTGTGATTTTCAAAAACAATAAAAGATATGCTTTAAGATTGTTTTTAATCATCCTGAAATAGTACAAAGAAGACATATTTCCCCAACACCTAAAGCTCTCTTTGGGAAGAAATGCTATATTCTCTTTGTCAGAGTGAACTATTTCTGTATGACCATCAGGATGGCCCTGGGGTGAGGCGCATGCCTGGACCTCCCCCGCTGTGTGCCCACCCTCCAGGAGAGCTCAGGAGGCCACAGCTGTCTTTGTGAACTCCTGTCAGTGTGGATTTGCTGTCTTCACTGTGGGTTTTTTGATGAAATAGACCAGAATATAGTCAAGGGGAGAAATGGTCACTTATCAATGAAGTTGAGATGTTCTTTGCTAGTCCCCTGTACTTTTTCACATAACAGGGTATTGGAAGAGGGAGGTATTTGGGAAATATTGCACTTCAATTTTTAATGAAAAAGTAATATTTCAGGTGATTCGGTGGCATAACCTAGAATAAAACTTGTAATAGTCATATCCTGTTGTGACCATAGTAATAAAATTATAATTTAGAAAATAATAATGAAAGAATAGAAATTAGTAACTGCTGATATCTTAAGTTTAGCTTTTTTCTATCTTTAGCTGTAAGCAAAAACTATATGTACAGACATAAAGTCATATTTAACATGGGAACACTCAGGTATTAGAGACACTCATTACCTTTTGGATTTAATTTAACCTCAGTGTTGGTTATTTTGTGTGCTAACATTCTGAAGTTTCAGTAAGATCTGCTTCCTTCAGGCAAACCCAAAATATACATAGATTTGCTTCGATTTTTAAAAAAAAATATTTATTTATTCATGAGACACACAGAGAGAGAGGCAGAGACACAGGCAGGGCGAGAAGCAGGCTCCTCTCAGGGAGCCCCATGTGGGACTCGATCCCTGAACTCCCAGGATCATGCCCTGAGCGGAAAGCAGAGGTCAATCACGAGCCACCCAGGTGTCCCGATTTGTTTCGATTTTTAACGTATGGACCGTTTTAACTCAAAGAATGTAGCACCGTTGCCAATTAGTTAATATCAAAAAGCTAAGTTCTGCATTTTGATATACAACACAGTTTTGAAAAAGAGATTCCAAAGAACTGAGCTATGCTAAAATTGGGGAGTTTAAGGAACAGAAAATTTTGGTTTGTTTTTAATCACGCTCTTTATAACATGATTACATATTTCGTCAGATTCTTCAAACTGTCCACCTATAGTGTGATTTTCATTGTTCTCCAAGCGCCACATTGGGGGGAAATGATAATTAATATAACTGGATTGTCTAACCATGAATAAATGATTTTATTTTTAAAACTAGAATTAATACCATATATTGAAGTATTTTTTTGTTTTTTCTTATTTCAAATAAAATAGTAGAATTTGAAAACTTCACCATTGTAAGATGATAGTGATCTATAAAACTTATGTTTACCATCTATCCCTTTTTTTCGAGCTCAGTAATTAAAAATGGCCATGAGCATTTTTTATCCACTGAGATTTACCAACTGCTATAGCTTTCAACCTTTATAGAAGGATTTCTACACCTGCTTTTTTTTTTTTATGAAATAACCAAATATCAGAGCAGCTTGAAGTGTTTTCTTTTTAAAAAAATAATAAGTTTACCTCTAGGCCTCTGGTTTTCAGCAGATAGAAAGCGCTATCATTAGCCTACCATCCGTTTTAATTTGAAATCCTAAGAACAAAAGTCATTAATAAGTCCTTTGTCATGGATTTTAAAAAAGAAGACGCCTTTTTAGTATTTGTATGTCATCATGCCAGGCCTAGAAAATTAGGCTAATTTATTATTTAAAACACTGGTGGGATTCCTAATTGCATTCATCATTAGATATGACACGTTTAGAACTGAGAACCATATCCAGTGAGAATTTTCCAGTTTGAATTTTGAAATAAAAATATTTTTCAAGAGATCCCTAGCTATTGCCTGTTACCATGGCAACAGTCCTATTTGTCTGAGAGCTCTGTCCGCTGCCAATGAGAGAGAGAGCAACGTCAACTAAACATACGAATACATCAAAGACAAATTCATATGCTCAATCTGATCAGCTCAATTAATGTAAGAACAGAAGCTGAAGGGGGTTAAAAGAGGGCACCCATTCAGGATAGATGAAGCCCCTTTTAGCAGAATATACACGCCGGCCTTTTGGGGGAGGAATTTAGCACACTGTCAAAAACATTATCAGAAAAAGAAAGTACTAGGCCTCCTACACCTAACAGATATGAAGCTGTCAGACAAAGAATAGCACTATTCATTAAATGACACTTATTTTCTCCCACTTTACAAGAATACAGCGAACAAAACAAGCAGGGGAGCAGCTGAGAAAGACACTTTTTTCTTTTGCTAGTGATGACAGACATGCAGCAATTATGGTGATAACTAAGGAATACTAAACAAGAAGCCAGCCTCCATTCTGTTTATCACCTTAAATTTTATGTTACTAAATTTGCATGCAACTCCTGTTTTGTTTTATTATTTATGTCTGGGAAAAATTAGATGCCTTTGTTTTTAACATGGTGCCTTGAGTTTGGTGTAGCATACCTCTAAACTCTATGAATTCGCTTACTTTTCTTGTTAAATGGCCGTATCACGTTGAAATGCTTTTGAAATAAGACATTTCCAAAGCACAACAAAACTGCTGTTGTCAATGTGAGGTGTATATGGGGCTTGGTTGGGGGGGTGGGGTTGGGTTCATTATTGTAGAGGGCGATACCATACATCTGCACATTTTTTTAGAGACAGTGGAAGTTGTATTAATTGCCACCTTTGCTTCATGCTTCATTTTACATGGTGAAACGTGTTATGGTGTATGTGTATTTAATGGATCCTGTTTTGTTTTGCTTTTCCTTTGAGGAAGTTGTAGGTGGTAGGTGGTAGAGACTGGCTTGTTGGGCTCGTAACAGGTGCAGGCAAGTAGGAGTTCCCGTGAGATTGCTGCCTTTTAAGAATCTTATGCTTAAACCATGATGATCTGATTTAAGGCCCATTATCAATAGTCTGCTACTTATATCTGCATGATCGTGGACTGATTGATACTGACTTTGTAGCCATGTGCTCCATAATGTGCTGTCAGGAAATGCTGACAGATGCAATGAAAGAACAATAAATGTGGGGCAGCCGTAATGTAAAGGTCCAGCTAGGCTGTATGAAAACTGATAGCTAGGATATTGGCTCCTATGTTACCATATACACCAGTCCCTTTGAGAATTTAGCGGGTGAGTGAATTAAAATGGTCTCCTGATACCCAGAAGGGGGAAAAAAAGATCTTCATTTAGGGAACTTGCCGACTTTGCCAAAACATTGCTTTATAAGAACAGAGCCAAGATTAAAAAAAAAAAAATTCTCTTTTACTCAAAAATCTAGGCATGTCTGACACATCTGAGAAACAATTTCTTAAAAATCAATACACACAAAAAAGCACTGTATCTACTTTATGATATTTAACCTATTTGTATAAAATTACAAAATGAGATGTTTTATTAGAATTCCTATTTTAAATGTAGGGCATTTGATACTGGTTTTTAAAATTCTTGATCTTCAACTCAGTACTTGAATATAGCTGGCATTTTGCCAGTGCAGAATTTTTAACAACTAGGATAATATTAATATGAAGCCATGAAAGGTACCCTCTTCTCCCTAGTATTAAAATGTTCCTTTGCAAGAAGTTATATTGGACTGCAATTTATGCTTTTTCTTGTTTACATATTTTACAGATACCCTCTGTGTTCTTAAACATCACTTAATAATTCTTAGTATTTAAAGATATAATCAACATTCCAGGATTGATGTTGGAAATAAAGTAGAATTCTAATATATTTTAACAAATTCCTTGTTCCAAAAATAAAATAATTTATAGTGATGTCTTCAAAAATCAACACAGACTCTGATATTTGGCCTTAATTCTTCCTCCTTTGATCAGAAAATGTAGACTGTGTTGAGTACTTATGTAATTTCAACATTGAGCCTCTTGTGGTACCTTCATGAAATGGTGGGGGCTGAGGTCAAAGCTGCATTGATAATTTGGTTCATTTCCTTATGGGAGAAAAGGAAAAGTCATCTTCTTTATTTACAAAGTTATCTAAAATGTTTTAAGAGCCTGGAGAATCTAATGCTTTAAGAGGAGTTTGTGAAGATAATTTGCTCAGGTGAATTTAATTTTTGCTCCAAACCTTTTTATGATATTTCCCACATTTAAAATGACATTCAAAAGCAAATTTTTAGGATGAGAAAAAACCTACTCTAGCAAGATTTTTAAAATGCAGTCTTCTGAGAGTACTCAAAGAATATTCTAAGCAGATCATTGACAAAACACGCCTACGACTGTAATTGTGTACATTCAGGGGAATGACTTTTTTATTCCATATTATTGACATAATAGATTGAGTCATCATTACTGTCTGATATGCAAAGGCCTGGTTTAAAACTCTTCTGTGGATCCTCTTTAACACGCAAAATATTGACACAATAGATGATAATGGCTCCTTTGGAGCCATTAGGGTCCATCATGTCAGGGCCTGCTCAGACATTTCTTAGCAGGTAGCACGCAGACTCTTGACATGATAGATCATAACAAGTCCAAAGGAATAATTATCATTTCTTAGATTACATCATACTTGGGAATTTTATAGTTTATTAAAATTAGAGCATATTATCACCAGTGTGAATTTTACTTCATTAATTATATTTTACTAGTAATACATGTTTCCTACACACACGGTGCATATTATAAAATATGTAAACAAACCAGATTACATGCAGTTATGTACACTTCTCCCTGTCTAGTAACTTAAAGAAGTCCACCCTGATTGTTATGAATATTCATAAAAAAAGCAATTCATCCTCTACCTTATACCTTTTATGCCAAGAGTCAGCCTGAAGCAAATTTTTAATGTCCACGGCCTAGACCTTTGAAAGTAGAGATGCCTAATGGAAAGAGTGACAGAGCTTGAGTGACACTGACTGTGACAGGCAGGAGCTCTGGTGGGCACCCATATAATTAGATCTTTGTGTGGTCTGGTTAGCGAAGACAGAACTTGATGTTTTACTAACAAAATCGTTTGAAAAGAAAACCTCATTCCCCCAAAGTTTAGGCTGTTTACCAGGTACAGAAGGGAAAATAAAATTTGCAAAGAAATATTTCCTGGTGGTTTTGGATAATATATATTATTGCAGTGTAAAAGCTGAAGTGAGTGATGTTGGATTGGCTTGTAAGGAAAGCATCATGCTTTTTTTTTCTTTTCATGTGAATAGTTTTTATTGTGTTGAGATTAGAGACAAATATAAATTATATTATACAATGTGGCAAGCCATTAGCTTTCCATAAAAAGAAATTTTTTTCTACAGTGAAAAGCTTTTGATCTTGAAGACTTTATGAGAGAAGCTTTTTAAGTTTGATTTTGGTGGTGTTATTTGGTATAAGTGTCAGTATCAGTGTGTAGAAATTATGTCAGGTAGTTAGCCTATTTGCATGGCAGTATGGTACATTCAAAGGGTGTTCTTTTTGAATTTTCATTTAAAAAAATGTAAACTCAACTTATATCCAGCCTAATGAATAAACCCTAATTAGATCATGTCTAAAAAATAGTTTTCTAATAACTTTCATTAGTCAAAGGTTATTGTTTCCCCATAGTTTAATGCTTGTTGTGTTTTCAGGTTCCAGGAAACATCACAAGCGTCAAAAAGAAAAAAAAAAAAAAGAAAAAGAAACCTAAAACAAAGCAATTACTTTGAACTTACCAGCCTCATTTTGACACAGAAAATTCACTTTCCCCTTATGTTCAGCACTCTCAGAGAATTGGTGTAGACCAATGCACAGTTTCTGTTACTGAAAAGATGCAGTGGCATAAACCTATTGCACACTGGAGGTCACCCTTGCTATTTACAAATTTTCTACACTTTAACAAAACAAAAGTAGATCCTGCATACTTTTAATATGCACCACAGTTTGCATGATATTTTTATATAAATACATGGATACTATGTGTCTTCCATGTATAGTCAGTCATATTAAGTGCAATTAAGGAACCCATTATGAAAATCTTATGGTTGTCTGATTTTTCTGATGAAATAAGCAAATGACAAGAAGCTTTTCAAAACGAAACTAGAAGCTTTCATTACATATTATATGTAATGGATTTTGAAAATCTTTCCAAATTGTTATAACAGAATTCTAGGGTAGAGTTCATATGCATTTCTTATTCAATAATTTGTCAGATTTTTTTTTTTCTTTACTACATTATTTCTGGAGATAACTTTACTGTAGTTGATACTTATGGCTTATACTTATGGCTTGTTGATAAGAAAAATTACTTCTGAGTAATTTTACTTTGACATAATTTATTGTGGTATGCTAAACAGTTGAGCCTGTTCTGTTTTTTTCACCATGTTACTTTCACATTTTTACATCCATTCAACAAAAAAATAACATTTTAGTATGAAAAGAAATTCTTTTCTTTAAAAATCTACATAAAAGCAATGATGTACGTATAAACAAAATCATTAAACTCCATAAGAACTCTGGTTTTCACAAATATCTCAATGACAAAACATAAAAGTGAAGAAAAAACATTTAGCCTACATCTTGAAGCCATTCAGAATAGGAACCAGAGATAGACCGAGGAGTGTCTGATTCCTTTTCAGTGAGAATGTTCTGCAAATGTAAGGGTTCATCATCTGGGAGCTGTAACAAGCAAAGTGTGAAGTTTTACAGAGGGGAAAAAAATGCATTTTACCTATTTTCCCTTAAGATGTAATATGAATACCATGAATTTTTCCTGATGCATTCTATCTCAGTATACATAGTCCATTTTCTTTCTCACAATTATTTTACAACACTTTTTAATCTTTCATTAAAAGGATCCTTTATAGTTTCATAAAAGTTTCACCTAATATGTCAATTTTCCGGCACAAGGGTCAGGGGTCCAAAGTGAGTTAAAATAAGGGATAATGGCTTTCACGGATTCATCTGAGGTAGCGAGATCAAGGGAGCAGAGGGCACACCAGCACATTCCCTGGTTAAACACTAAAGGCGTCCAGGGATGCACGTCCACTCCCAGAGCCACTCCAACACCCTGTGGTGTTTATCCCAGGTGAGGCTTCACCCACTCTCCTCGACTCCCCCTGCTTAGAGTTCACTGGAGAGAACTGATGAGCCATACCTCAGGCTCCAGATGCTTGATTTGTACAAAGAGAAGCAACGCGTAGCATCTCCTCCTTTAAAACTTCCTCTTTGAGGCCTCGCCAGTGTTCCTTCCTATGTCTTGATTCTCTCCTCTTGAATCTTGTCACTCTGTCCACTGTTGAAAGCTTAACCGTGAGCATCTCCATGAAGCCTTTCCAAATGCTTCAGGACCACAGATAGCTTTCGCAAACGGTAGAGCACTGACTGTATCCCTCGTTGCGCGTCTAATAGGTACGTCTTCAGGTCTGTGCGTTGGTCTGTTCCATCCCACTGGTGACTTTGTATATCTGGTTGCAGCGAGTACAGTCTTTGTTATCCTGTAATCCTCGCTGCCCCGAGCAGACACTGGCCACTGAACAGCTGGAAGTAATCTCTCCCTCCTCTGAGCTCTCATAGCACCTCCTTTGTACCGCTTCTGTGACCCTTATCACTTCATACTTTGTATTAGTTATTTGAGAATGTGTTTTCTATCTCCTCAGCTAAAATGTAAATTCTGTGGGAGCAGAAACAGGCCTTAGACATCCTTATATCCCACGCTGTCATCCCCACAACACCACGGTTAGCACCGTGTTTTCGATTAAAATTTCCAGCAACTTAACTAGCGTTTCTTGAATACCTTGGTGCAAGGCCCTATGCTAATTGCTCAGGATGATATAACCTACACTGTTATTGTTTATACTGAAAAGGAGTCTATAATACAGTGGGTGAGAGGGTAATGAATGTGAATAATAGAAGAACATGACCAGAGCAGAGTGAATGGAGAGAGCGCTGAATTGTGGCTGAGAATGGAAGCAGCCAGTTGCAAGCTTTCAAGGAGATATTTGGTAATGTCTATGTTGCCTTTATTTTTATTTTTGTTTTAGAGAGAGCGTGCACATGTGCACCAGCGGGGGAGGAGGGACAGAGGGGGAGGGAGAGAGAGCATCTTAAGCAGGCCCGAGGCCCAGTGCACAGGGACCCACGCAGGACCCACTCTCAGGGCCCTGAGATCATGACCTGAGCTGAAATCAAGAGTTGGATGCTTAACTGACTGAGCCGCTTATGTGCCCGTATGTTGCCTTTAAATCCCAAGTTCAGTGGTCTGATCTATGGCAAAAACTTCTCCCTCTGGGGATAGGAGTAGAGCCTGAAAGGAAAGGATTTTCATTGCATCCCATCGCACCAAAAGGCCGCTTAAGTCTGAGCTCATGAATCTATCCCAGGACAAACGGAAGGAAGCATTTTGCAGGAAGCCAGTCCTTACACGTTTATCGAATCAAAGAGTGAATGCACTTACTCACTCTGATCTTTAATGATTAAGCAAATTAAAAAACGAATAATCCCATCTTAAAATACAACAGTTCTTTGTTTTTGGCAAGGAACTTGGTGCTTCATACGTAGAAAAATCTGGACACCCATAAATTTATGTTTACATTTCTCTGCACAAATATGTATACCATATACTTTATTTTTTTTTAAGATTTATTTATTTATTCATGACGGACATAGAGAGAGAGAGACAGAGAGGCAGAGGCAGAGGGAGAAGCAGGCTCCATTCCGGGAGCCCGACGGCAGGACTCGATCCCGGGTCTCCAGGATCACGCCCTGGGCCAAAGGCAGGTGCCAAACCACTGAGCCATTCAGGAATCCCCTACCATATACTTTAAATAATATAATAAATTTCTTTTCCTTCTGGAATTTTACTAACCTCCCTTTATTTTCAGCCCAATAACTGAGTATCAGGCTGCTTGAGCTTTTAAACCATTACTAGATTCAAAGCTCCTTGAGGAAGAGGCTACCTCTTATCATTCTTTCTCCCATACATGCTTATGTTCTAATTTAAATTAGTTTACGGATAGAAAAGAAATTCGGGGTGCCATAGAGAGAAAGCACTGTGTCAGTTTCTGAGAGATCACAGAATGGCTGCCAGAGTGTCTTGCCCTTGGCAAAAACACCTAATAAATATTGGTTGAATTTAATTTAATTTTGCCATGAATAACACCTGAATTTGTCTGTGTGGCAGTGATGCTGGAAGATTTAATGTAGAATAACCCTTTAAAAATCTCCTTTCAATCTGCCCTGTATGGTTAAATCTTTGCTTATCTGCAGTAAAAATGACCCACACTCTTTGCTCCTCCTGTAGCTCTTTCAGTCTACCAACAGCAACTTGATTCTTAGTGTCTTACTAAAGAAGTTACTCTATAACACCAGTCAACACATATTTTCCTGAAAGTAGGATTTCCAAAAAAGCACAAAAGGAAATTAAGAAGATGAAAGGAATGGTTCTCCTTTCAATATTACCATATTTGGCAGGAAATAAAATAAGGTAATGAAAATACAGTATATTGTGTAGCTAGTGTCAAATGGAAGGAAATTCTGTGAAGACTCAGGGGAGACAGTCTCTCTTTGGTTTGGAGTCCTTATATAATTTTGGAAGAAGTGAAACTTGAGTGGAGTTTAGAAGATGAAATCAGGTTCACATGGATGAAAATTTACAGGGATGGTTTTTTAGCATAAAGCAAATGATGTGAGCAAAGATCCAAAGGCTGAAAAGTTTATAGCCTTTTGAGGGGACCATAAGCAAACCATTTGGCTGGATCAGAAGAGAAGTAGGCAGGAAAAATAGATTGGAACCAGATCACACTGGGCCTTTTAGGTTTGGTTGTTGTTATTGTTGTTGTTTTAAATATGTTATTTATTTATTCATGAGAGATAGAGGCAGAGGGAGAAACAGGTTCCTCCATGCAGGGACCCTGATGCAGGGACTTAATCCCAGGACCCTGGGATCACAACCTGAGCTGAAGACTGATGCTCAACCACTGAACTACCAAGGTATCCCCACAGTGGGCCTTTTGTTCCACAGAAAGGAATAATCCTTAGATTCCTTGGGCTTCGGGGCACAGTGGCAGGGTAAGCAATATATCTGATATTTAGGTTATAAAACCATAGCAGTTAAAGGAACACCTTGGATCAGACTGACGGGGCGCATTAGTGGTGGTGGTGGCGGGGAGGGTTTGTGATCAGGCGCCGAGACTAAAGTGAGAAAAGGCACACTGGGAGGAACGAAGGAGTACTTTTTCATGCTTAATTTTTTTTAATCCAGAGCCCCATACACTTATCTTTTTTCCTATGAAAAGGAGGAGTTGGCTTAAAGATTAAAGTGATAAATATGTGAATGTCAATTATCTGGAGGTTTTTAGAAATCCACCTGAGAAGACGTAACAGGAGGTCTTGTGAAATATTTTAGCAGTATTTTGAAAGAATTGTAGCAAGTGTCGATGTTTGTCAGAATCATCTGCAGAGATGGGTCTGGATATATAAACCCAAGCCCCATTCATGAGGTACCTCAGAATGCCCAGGAATGACACCTGGGCCTCTGTGTTTGTAACCAGCTCTGTAGATGGTTTAGATGCATACTAAAGTTTGAAAACCATGACTGTGATGGTTCTTTCCTCTGTACTTTCTTAATTTACCATTGTTAAGGCGATTAACTACCTGAACAAATTATAGAAGTGAATGGTTGCTACGACATCCATACTTAAATATTGATATCAGTATTATTAATGCTCTCTTGATAATTTCCCTTTGAAGCCTGTATTTTCTCAAAATGATCCATTAAAGATCACGGAGAAGAGTTTATTAAAGAAATTTTATTATCAAATTTAACTGAGGGTTTAGTGAGTACAATGATAGAAACTACCTGGTCAGGATTCCTAGCAACCTGTGAAAATAAAATGTTTCATCAAAAGTTCTGATGGGGGCAGCCTGGCCGGCTCAGCGATTTAGCGCCACCCTTTTAATGTGGTTCTGGAACTGCCCAGATGGTCTGTTACACTAAATCATTTTGTTGAATCTTAAATGATGAGGGCATATCAAAACAAACTCTTTTTCCAGTGTATTTATCATCTTCTGAATTCAGGATTTTACAGTTATAATGGTATACTTATTCCTCTGGATGACTCTCAAAGGCAATAAAATCGAAATATATTCTTGATTTGGGGAATTAGTGATATAATGAATTTTATAGGAAATAAACTCTCAGATCTCATATGTCTCCTTTTTCTCTCTCAGTAAAACCAGTTATGTGGTGTTATATATTCAAATTTTTATCATTGTTTTGCCTTGTTAATTATTTTAAGTTTTCCCCTTTAGGGATTTTTTTAAAGCTTTAGGATCCTTGGCCATTGGAGAGGTGGGTGCTGTTTGTGGTGAGATAATCACATATATATTCTTCCAGTAGGTAGGAGGTCTCTAAAACAGATTTTACATTTCTATTATGACAAGTTTTCTATCATTATTAAGATTAAAAGTGATAGCAAGAGTTAGATGTTACTTCTGCTGCTGGCACTATCTGAATCTATTACTATCTTTGACTCCTTCTATTGGTACTTGCATAATCACCTTTTACATTCACAAATAAGTTACTGAATTTCTCTGTTGATAGTCATGAAAACAAATTTTAATTGAGTTTGGCATGTCAAAACCCTTTCTTGGGTTTTATGTTTGATGTACCATGCCACATTTTCAATGAATAAAAAACTGCCTCCTTGCATATTTATTACACATTCTCAGTTAGTGGGATTTTGTTACACAAGCAGTTGCCTTATTATTTTTTACACCTGCACTTTGATATCACAGTGGTTCATTGTCAATCTACGTAATGTATCAGAAGTGGCACGGCTAATGAGCACAGTGTTGCCTTTAGTTCGTTTTACATCGGGAAACCCTACTGGGGAATGGGCTATAAAAATTGGGGGAAGGGTTCTGACATTTTATAAATGTCATATGTCAATCCTACACTGTGGTGGCTGTGAAACACTGCCTTCTGATGATATCATAGTCACATGATAGGCTGTGTTCACCAGCGGGCAATGAGATTGTTTTTTTATTATAGCCCTCAGGAAGGGTAGGGGTACGTGTGTGACAGAGAGAGATGGCCAGGGGGTGGGGGAGAAAGGGAGAGAAAGTTTTGTTTTTCAAGTTCACTTTAAGCCTTAGACTCATGTACATGAATCAGGAAAGTTTGGCCATTTTACTCATATAAGTGAGTAGAAGCAGTATTTCAATAACTGAAAAAAAAAAAGTGATGTGAAAACTTAAATTGTACTTTTCTATGCTTAAACACAATATTTTGACTTTAGAACAACAGTAATTGTTGTGGACTTTTTGGTTCCATAAATTTAAATTGGAATTTTAAAAAAAGTTTTATTTATTCATGAGAGACACAGATAAATTGGAATTTATATTGGAGCAATGTAAACAGTCAGGGCATACTATTTAAACTTAACCTTTGCCTTAAGGTATGTCTTAAAAATGTGTTGATGGTACACAAGGTGTTAACAGGTAGTTTAGTCAGTTCTTCATCAGTGCAGGAGAGTTTGGATTTTGTGAATGAAGAGAATTATGTTACTAACTGCAAAATAATGAATGTGTTTTTATTTTTTTGAACTTTTAAGATCTTATGGACCATCCTTTGTCTTGCGATAACTGTGGGGCTATGAACTCAGAATATGATAACAAAGGGCAGGCAGTGTCCTCAGTTCTGAAATGTTTTTATTTTTAAACTGGTTAATATTCAAATATTTTTATTCACATGTTTTTATTTTAATAAAATAATAATAAATTTTATTAATAATATCAAATAAATAATAATATTAAATAAATATTATTTAATAAAATAAATAATAAATAAATTTTAATAAATAAAATTCATGAGAGACACACACAGAGAGAGAGGCAGACACACAGGCAGAGGGAGAAGCAGGCTCCATGCAGGGAGTCCGATGCAGGACTTGATCCCAGGACCCCAGGATCACGCCCTGAGCCAAAGGCAGACGCTCAACTACTGAGCGTCACTTTAAATGCGAAAATTTCTTTCCTTCAAGGCGTGTGTGTGTGTGTGTGTGTGTGTGTGTGTTGAGCATTGTCAGAGAGGTTCTTGAATGGCTCGCTTGGATCACTGACCAACCAAAAAGCAAAGAGGGAGAAGAAAGGACCAGTGGGAACTGTGGTGTGAGGGGAGCTTGTAATACCATAGTTACAGGAGCAAGGCTGGTCACCCCTCATACCAGGCTCAAAACAGGAGCACCACTCCCTGCACTTATGCCGTGGCGTACCATCGGCAGGTATCATCACTTAACAACAGTCTCAGCCTCACACTTGAGCTGGAGAGAGTCAGACACTTTTCCTTAGGCTCCAAGAAGTGACTTGTCTGACTTTCAGGTAACTCGTAAGTAGCAGAGCCAGGCTTGTATCATGACTTTAATAACTTCTATCCTAGTACTCTTTCCACCATACCAAGTATTTGCTCTGTAAATATATTAATTTCTTCCCACGTGATGAATTTTTACATAAACTTAATAGTTTGCAACTTGAAGCAATGGTGAAGTTTATTAAATGTCGTCTAGGCCAAACATATTTGCATCATCTGGGCCCTGTTTTCTGGGCATGATCTGACGTTGATTGCGGTATTCACTGATTACCATTCAAAAGAATACAGTGAGAAACCAGTTGCTTCCTAAGATCAAGGTGATGTTAGGATACAACCTGTCTGATTTAATCTCTTTGTGGCCAAGCCTCAGTCTGGTGACTTGAGTATGTCACACACCCTGGGAACTCCTGTCCCGTTTTACCAGGGACGAATTAGGTAGGTGTGCAGGAAGCCTTGCCATGGACAAATCACCACAGCTTTTCTTCCTTCCTGCTAGGACCCACTTAATGCTTTTAATGATAACATTAGAATAATGACATCCTAGTAGAAAGACCTCTGGAAATGAGTTGTTTTAGTTGTGACACCTCCTTTACCTTGCCAAGTTGAATTCGAAAATTCTATTCTCTAGGACCCCAGCTCTTCTTTATAATGAAATATATATTGCATTCTTCTTTATAATGAAATATTTTTAAAATTCCCTACTGCAAAACATAAACTTTGAGCTTTTGTGAAATTTTTACTTATAAAGGCCATTTGGGGGGAAATTTTAGAATCCTATTTACTAAGAAATGCTGGTGTGGAAAGTAGAGACATTTCAGACTGTTGAAGCGGGTGAGGTGGTGTATTTTGCATTGTGACTCTAAATTGTTTCTAATATATGGACTGATGGCATGGATCAAACAAAGCATATGTTTTAGTAAACATGTCTTTTTGTTTTATTTTTTAGTGCAATTTGGGTTTAAGATTCCTAATTTCTTATTTTAAATTTAGGCTTGTACTATAGTTTTCAGATACTGTTAGAAAAAGTCTTAAGATAGATGATAACTAAAAAAGAAAAAAAAAAGGTGATAAGAAGATTGAAGAGAATTCTTCTTTAAGCCCAACGTAGAACTAAGTGGAAGGTGTAAGTGCCTAGAGCATTGTGTAGTAAAAGTTAGACCTTGGTCATTTGGTTCTTTGTTATTGAAGTATCTCCTTAGCAAATAAATATATATAGGCACCTGTGTGTTTGTTGAACTTACCAATAATTAGGACTTTGTCTATCATTGAAACTCTTCATGTGAAATCTTTTTTTCCAGAAAGTAAGAGTAATATTAAATATCACTCTTAAATGTGGTTGTTCACTGACTGAGCTCCGTGATCTCCTGGCATCCAAAAATAACTGTAAATTACAACTTTCGTTTCCTTTAAATGAAGGAGGCAACAATTTGCAAATATCTCTTTCTCATAGCTAGTTTCTCAAGTTAGGTAGGGCATGCTGAAACTAAGAACTTTTTTGGCAGTTATTGTTGTAAATAATATGCCTAAATTATTAACTGTGAATACATTGTTAGAGACGTGCCCAGAGTAGACAACCCATTAAATTTTCTTTGTTTAAAACTCTCCAGTTCTGTTGTTGGGTAAGACAATTTATTCATACAATCATATAAAAATCATATTTAATAAAGAACAATCCAAGGCAAAGAGGAAAAAAATGTCTTTATCCATAAGCAACCAGATGAGAAATGGATTTTTATTCAGTCAGATCCCTTTAGTCAATGAAACCGCATTTTCATGCATATTGCTCTCAAGTGATAATTAATATAGTCTAATTCAGGACATGATGCCTGAATTGATGTACTGTCATCAATACTCCGCGTTAAAATCAAACCTTGACAGGGGTTTAACACCCTGGAACAGGTCATCATACGATAATACTCTTTGCCTCTCAGTATTTGTCTTCAGCCAAGCAAAGTATTGCAAGATGGGGTAAGAAAAAAAAAAAAAGGAAATAATTACAAATGAAGAGTGACGCGGGCTGTGAATAGAACATATGTTAGGCTAGGCAGAGGCATCAGTGAATTATATCATTTCATGATGAAGCGGCACTGGGGCTGAACGGGCCTATTTTAAACCTTGATGTATTTTATCTCTACTGTATTTGGACTGTCATCTTTGGAGAAAGACTTGGTGTAATTGAGAGTCAACTCCAATCTGCATGACTCGAGCATGAAGTGGGGGCCAGATGAGCACTGCTATGAGGCCAGGGAAGCTTCTAATAAGATAAAATGAACAATCACCTTTTATGCTTTATAGTTACAAATGCCTTCTGTGAAATACAGCGTTCAGAATTAGGGCTTACCTACCAATGTCATTCACGTGACAAAGTTTGGGAAGTGTTCTAATGATTTGTGTCTGAAAGGAGACCTGTTTATTTTCATGCTCACTTTAGGGGAGGTAGAATCAGAACCTGTTTTACGTTAGGCCTTCCTTGTGAAAACATAGTTGATGTAATCAGCATAATTGGGTCATAATGTGTTTTCATTATGTTTGATTTTATTTGGCTATTTCACCAAAACCCTTGTCATCTTTGCATATATGAAGCAAAACACTCTTTCACACGCACTCGCTTGCCCTCTTCTTGCTTGAAATTTACCTTGATGACTTCTGTGGGAAGAAATCATTCCCTTCTCTGAACACTTGACGCTCTTAGTCTCCCCACTGTGTTCCCTGTTCCATAATGTTTCCTGTTTTACCTGTGCCTGTCTCCTCACCTGGACTGTAAGCTTCTCAAGGGCACAGCCCTCAGTTCACGTGCCATATCAACCTTGTGTAGCAGGTAGTCCACGGTCTTTCCTGCTTAAGGGAAACTCAGCAGGTGGGAGCACTAACTTCATCTCAACTTCAGGGAGTGGTTCCAAAGTGGGATAGTTGGTGCAAAATTGTTAGTGATAAAGAAGGTCAGAAAAACTCTATACAGTAGTAGGTCTAGCCAAGTCATTTCCTAAGAACTTTCTATCATCCGTTTACTAATCCTCAATGCAAAGTAGAGCCTGTCTCTATAGAAGACCAGTAAACTTCCGCTCACTCCATGGCAGTTGAGTTGTATGGACAATCCAGCAGAGTGGGGAACATGGGTGGCTCTCTCCTTTCTTTCTCCCTCCCCCTAGCATGGACTACTTGTCAATTGTTTTCTTGCCCAACTCTAACAGAAAAGTTGCTCCTTTTCTTGCCCACCTATAAAAGAAGAGTCTTAGAAGGACACTGAATAAGTTCCTCTGAAATACATAGTCATCATTTTATTGAGCCAAGGCCTTTGAGCCTCATCCTTTATAAAAGTAAATGCAAGTGGGTCTCACTATTTATTTCAGATTTTGGAAAGTTGTATATAAACTTTATTTTTGATAAATTATTATGATTTCCTGTTGTAGAACAGTATATGTCTAGCAAGATTATATGTTTTCATTGCCTTCGAAATATAACTGAGATGTATCTGGTTGCCATCTCATTTGGACAACTCTCCAAACACCAAATACTTAGTTTTCTTAAAACCTTGGTATCATTGAATTTAATTCAGTATATTTTAATGTGTATCAGTAATGGGACAATTGACTACAATCAAGTTATAACTTAAAAATATACATAATTTGGGAGCTATTTCTTATATCTTAGGAAGGGCCTTTTAATATAAATACGAATAACTAAAGGTATCATTTTTTTTAAAGATTTTATTTATTTAATCATGAGAGACAGAGAGAGAGAGAGAGGGGCAGAGACACAGGCAAAGGGAGAAGCAGGCTCCATGTGGGAAGCCCAATGTGGGATTCCATCCCAGGTCCCCAGGATCACGACCTGGGCTGAAGGTGGCGCTAAACCGCCGAGCCACCCGGGCTGCCCTAAAGGTATCATTTTAAGCCATGGTATGATTTAAACCAAGGTTAAATATATACATCTTTACAAAGAAATTAAATTTTAATCTTTAGAGAGGAAGACAAGGGTTATACTACCTTACTGTATGGCATCTTTTATCCTAATACTTAAATTATTTTGAAATATGTTACACATAATGAATAATCTCATCTCTTTTATTTGGTGCGATACTATTTGTGCCATACTGTGATACCAGTTTTACCACTTCGACTTCTAAAAATATGTTCTTCATTTACAAGCTATAATAAGAAGTCTCAGAGAAATTTTACATGTATACACATATAAATTTGCTCTTATTTTTAAAATAATTTCATAGTTTTGTCTAGGTCAGTTGTTTGTAAACAATCAGTTGGTTTTGTTTTAGGTATGTGCCCTCATTTTCTAGATGAGAAACCGATACAAATATTTAGTAATTTTTACCAAGACAAGCTGAAGTAGTTAATGGCTCTAGTTAAGGAACTCATGAATGCTGACACTCTGTTCCTTGTTCTAATACGTTTCAAAAATAAATTATCTCCTTTTACTTAAGCTCCCAAAAGCCATTTAAACTTTCATAATTATTATTAGCAGCGTATCTCTGCCTTCAGTATTAAACTTTTAAGTGTTCAAATAAAAATCACATTAGAAATTGCAAATTATGAGGGAGAGTAGAATTCCCCTTAACAACTGAATCAGTGTGAATCTGAGTAACGCTATACATAAACCTGCAACAAGAAGGATTTACATGTATACACACTAGATATAAGAATGAGTCCAAAGTTATCCAGCCTGTGCCCAATCCTTAGGAAATTTGATAGGTTAGCTTGATGGACTTTGATCAATTAAGTAGAAAAAAGATGAAAATGTTCTTAAAACGGAGTGGAAGCAAACCTTTTGCTTTGTAAGTGACGTGCAAGATGCTGACGAGAATGTGGTGAGTTTACACATCTGGGTCACCTGCTTATGACTCAGATCCACACAGTGTGCTTTGGGGGTTACCTTACCCTGTTGGATACCCTCACAGCTGACAAAAAAGGAAAGCTTGGGTCATACCAAATATTTCTCTGTGTTGAGGCATTTTTGTATCTTCATAACTAACTTGCCAGCTGATTTTCCAGCTGCTCAGATACAAGATGAGCATATTCAAAGGAATCTCACTGCTGATACTTTCTGGAAGGAGGCACATCATCAATTCAAAAACTAAAATACTCAAAGGGATCTGATCTTGGCATCTCTGCAAATTCAGAACCCTCGTATCCTCCTCCCAATGCATACGCAACAGAAATCTACATGAATGTGATGTGAGGAAGGAGGGGGAAAAGAAAAGCAGTAATAAAGTGAACAAAGAACCTGGAACCTCAAAAACAAAATACAGAAATTCCCTGTGGTAGTTCAAATGAGTTCTTTCAGTTCCAAAAGTGAAGGGGGCTTAAATCCCACACAGATAAACATTGCCTTCAAAATTCTAGACATTTTTAATCTTGGCTTCTTCTGAGCTGATGAGAACTTGAAGAGATCAGCAGTTTCTCCCAGTCTCCTAAATTGTGCATTTTTATCATAACTACACTATGGAAGAGAGGAGAAACTAATGACTTCAGTAAATTGCATAAAGCTCCTACTTAAGCCAATGACATACTGAGCGCATTTGACACCTGGAGAAGATCATTCTTCACACCCCCATTCTATATCACAAAATTATTTGCAGCAACAATCATAAAGCAAAACGAATAATAACTGATGATGATGATGTCTGGGGAGAGGCACATATCCAGTGAAAATTTTCTTTTATTGAACCTGGGGCATAGTCATGTCAATAAAAATGATAAATAATAAAATAAATATTTCAGCACCAAAAAAGGAGAAAAGTAATTGTTTTATATCTTTTTTTATTTATGTCTTTTCATTACACTGATTTTTTTAAGAAAAATATTTTTAATCTTTAAATTTTAAAGATTTCAACACAGATAGGGATGCCTGGGTGGCTCAGTAGTTGAGCATCTGCCTTTGGCTCAGGACATGATCTGGGTTGCTAGGATCAAGTCCCATATTGGGCTTCCTGCATGGAGCCTACTTCTCCCTCTGCCTATGTCTCTGCCTCTCTCTCTGTGTGTCTCTCAGGAATAAATCAATAAAATCTTTTTAAAAAATATTTATTTTTTATTTTTTTATTTTTAAAAAATTTAAACACAGATAAAATTTAGGGTTTTTAAGTGGTCACATAGAAGAGGTTTATTACAGTGATTTGAGTTCTGTTTCTTTGTCTTTATCCCACTGTGTTGTCATCAGTTATTTCAGACCCATTATTTAAACACAGGTATATGTGTTTGAAAGCCAGATAGAACACATTGGAGTGCTTGTATTCTTACTTTTTTTTTCCTTAGATTTATTTATTTGAGAGAGAAGGGGAGAGTGTAGGGAGGGGCAGAGGGAGATAATCTTCAAGTTGACTCCCTGCTGAGCATGGAGCTCCACTTGGGGCTCAATCCCATGACCCCTGAAATCATGACCTGAGCCGAAACCAAGAGTTGGACACTTAACCGACTGAGCCACTCAGGTGCCCTGTTGTAATTTTACTTATGAACTGAGTCTTGCAAAGGCAATGCAGCTGAGTTTCCATGTGTCTGATCTGACCATTTAACTTTTTAAGTTTTCTGGACTTATTTTCTATATAGAATAAAATGTTTATTAAAGGATAAGTAATAAAAGTGTGCTAATTTGAAGCTTGCATAAATAGTATTAAAATTCAGGGCGCCTGCCTGGCTGGCTCAGTCAGAAGAGCAAGCCACTCTTGAACTTGGGGTGGTGAGTCCAAACCCCATGCTGGGTGTAGAGATTACTTAAATGAACAAAGAAGCTTTTAAAAATCAGCATTAAAATGCAGCTGTAACCACTGCAGCAGTTATTTAGAATTTAGACCCATAACAGAATTTTTTTAGGTAGATGTATTATTGATATTATTTGGAATTGCTAGAACATGGCAATAGTTAAAAAGTAGGGAACTTTTTGTTAGGTTTTGTTTTAATATTTAAATTTTTATTTATTATTTAAGCGATCTCTACACTCAGGGAGGGGCTCGAACTCACATCCCCAAAATCAAGAGTCACATGCTCACCGCCTAAACCAGCCAGATGCTCCAAGGGCCTTTGTTTATTACCATTATTATTTTTAAGATTTTTATTTATTTATTTTAGACAGTGAGATAGCAGGGGGAGGGGCAGAGGGAGAGGGACAAGCATACTGTGCCAAGCGTAGTGCCCAACTCAGGCCTCGGTCCCACAATCCTGAGAACTTGACCTGAGCCAAAATCAAGAGTTGGATTCTCAACCGACTGAGCCTCAAGGGTTTGTAAATACTCTACCAAAGATGTAGCCTGATCTTCAGGCCAACTTCTACTTCCCTCCCTTGGTATGCCATTGATTTGTTATTATCATTTTTATCAGTAAAATGATGAAGTCAAGTAAAACAGTGACTTTGTCTCACTGTGTTATGTTCCAAGACTCTTTAGATAAATAGTGAATGTAAAATACCTGTCATTTTGAATATTTTTCAACAAGTATTTATATTGCTTCATTTGTTATTTTATTCATTTATATATGTCAGGGTCACCACCAAAGTTGAAAAGAGAGTCATTCTTCCTTTCTTTAGTGCAATGGTCTTTCTTCTTATCTTTTCATACAGCATGTTTATATGATTAGAATTGCCTAAGAAATAGTGAAAATTCTTTGTCTTCTATAGGATTGTTTTTAGCAAACAACTGAAAACATCTGAAAGGATGGTTATAGAAAAGAATTCTGCTATGTGTAATCCTGCTCTCAGCCAATGACCTTTTCAAACATGATATTACACAACAGGGTACAGAACAAGGTAGAAGGGTGAGGGCATAGGCCTTAAATTCCTTCTGCAACAACAGAAATTCCCTAATAACAGTAGGTCAAGAGAGGGGGATGAGGGTTGATCAGTGTAACACACCCACACACTGGGCACTGTCACAATAAGTGTGATTTGCTGCCAGATGCACCTCACGTCTGGGATAGGCCTTTAATTCAGAAGCCTTAATACAGTCTTAAGAAGTGGCTGATAAAATTGTAATTATTCTTATATTTAAATAGTCTCTGGTGACTGTCAGACAGGCCAGGTTCCACAACTCTTGACAAGCATAAAACCTGTAGCAGCTTTCACAGAATTGGCACATTGTTTGACTTGGCAAACAGGGTGTTTAAAGCTGTTTTTACAAAAGTTTCCATTATTTTTACAAAAGCTGCTACAGAATTTAAGCTTTTTTCACATTTCAAACGTATGTGTGTTTGTTTATGGGCAGATAAAACCAAAGGGAAAATGGGAAAGCATCCCAGGTTTCGTGCTAAATTTCTACCCAAATAGGTGTGCATTAAGAAGACCTGTAGGTAAACATGTCTATTCAGATTAGCTAAATAGACCCCTGATTTTTCTAACTCAGAAGTTTCTTCCAGTGTCTATATTCTTTAGCCTTGATGCCTTTGTTGTAGACATCTTGTGAATACATCTGAATCTCTACTTGAAACTGAACTTGGTAAGAGCTGATTTTTATGACTTTCCTTAAAAACAGCCCCAATCCCACTTTTTTTTTTTTTTTTTTTTTTTTTTTTTTACATTTTTGCCTCTTACTAGAAAATTAAGGCAAATCAAAGATGAGAAAGGAACCATCTGAGTGGATGTTTCATGTCTGGGGTGTGTTTGACAAAAAAAAAAAAGAGCTTAGTAGAGTGCTGGAGACAGCTGGGAGGTAAGCTGCTGCCTGTGGACTCGCTGCTTCGGGCCCTGCTAGCAGCTAGGGCTCTCACTTACCCTCGTATTAGATACCTGCTTCTAGAAACTTTGGGTGGAAGCAGACTTGGGCTAACCCAAAGGCAATAGCTTTTTTCCCCAGAGGACAACCTTTACAAGGGAGCGGGAGGAGTAGGTTTGGCCATGTCCTTTATTTATTTTTTAAGATCGTATTTATTGATTCATGAAACACAGAGAGAGAGGCAGAGACACAGGCAGAGGGAGAAGCAGGCTCCCTGCAAGGATCCCAGTGCAGGACTTGATCCCAGGACCCCAGGATCACGCCCTGAGCCAAAGGCAGATGCTCAACCACTGAGCCACCCAGGTGTCCCTGGCCACGTCCTTTAAACCTTCCTCTCTGTGATCCTGGTTAAAGAGGACGAGAAGGTGAACTTGTCAGTCAGTAGGACCCTGCTCGGGAGGCTCCATGCTGAGTGCCCCTCAAGGACAGGAACATGTCACAGATGTCTGAGACCCCTGCAGGAGTAACCCTAGGAGCAGGATGACAGGCTGAGTTACCATTTGGCCTCGTGACGTAGCCTCACACCAGCAGTAAGATGACTTTTTAAAACTCATCATCTAGTGATATCTACTAGATGTTTAAATTTAGTACACATTTCTAGAAATTCAGTGAGTGGGAAACTTATATTTCACAAATTCTTTTATTAAAATACTGAGAGCGAAGTTGTCCTTACCATGATAATTTTCTTTGACTTCTAAATATACTTTTGAGAGGGAAAGAATCTTGTTTTAGTTCATCATTTGTCAGGCACTTGAAATTTTAACGTGAACAATATAAAGATTCTTGTGTGAACATATAGTAAATTTTTTTGAAGTCCTGATTTGACAATTAAGCTGTTGAGTGTATATCTCCATGCCTCAGAATAATTATATTTGTTTTCCAAACAGAAGGAAGATAGAACAGCTGAATTAGTTGCCCATTTTTATTCATAAAAATGATAATTTGCGAAGGTATAAAATCTGGCACGTCAGGGTTCATGAAAAAAAATGCTTGCTTGCCTTTAAGCTTCTGTTAAAGTGCTGAGTGTCTTTAAATTTGAAGATAACGTTGCCAACCTTTGTTTGGATATGTCTGCAGACGCTGGTATGTATTATAATTCCATCCTAAGAATCATCTATGACCTATCTCCGTATAATTGGTAGCTAGAGGAAATGTTAGTAGAAGTGGTTTTTTTCAGTTCCTGCTATGTGCCAGACACTGATGGCAGAGGCTTCATACACACGGTCTCATTTCATCTTCATGACGGCCATTTGAAGTACAGGTGTTATTATTCTCACTTACTGTACGAGGAAACTGAGGCTCAGAAAAAATGAATTGTTTTATAGAGCATACAAAGCTAGTAAAATTGGGGCCTGTGCCACCTCCTCCTCTGGACAAATGAAAGTCCAGAACTTGGGATGTAAGGTATGAGGTAAGCACATGGATGTATAGGATCGGCTTTGGGGCCCTCAAAGCCCAGGATGACCCCAGAGGAGAAGCAGAACAGACCATCATGGGGGCAGTTCCCCCAAATATTGGCCATCACCCCAGGCCACAGGTCTCCAAAGTTTGAGCTAGCATTTCACCAAGCACTGTCTAGATCAAAAGCTTCTGTTATTCTGTTTGTGATTTGTGAAGCATCCAATAGGTGGCTGGTACCATGGGATGCAGAAGTGAGTAGGACACGTCCCTGCCCTCAAAGAGCCTGCAGTCCAAAGGAGGAGACTGACACATAAACAGATCTTAATCATTTATGGAATTTGGTCTCTGTTAGCATGTATTGTCAAGGAACAAGGATCTACAAAGGGTGGAGGTGGCAATCAGTGAAGGCTTATTGAAGAGCTTATCGGAGATGAATTTGGAATAATATTTACATACACATACATAAGCATATACATATGCACACATACAGCTACATTTACTCTGTAAATGGAATGGTGCTTTGTCCAAGTCCATTAATCAGAAAGAAAGATCAGAAACAAAAGCACGTTGTCAGCACTCACCGTTTCGCTTGGTTTGACTCTGTGGCCATATAGACACCACACTTCTTCCACCTTTGTCCTAAACATCACGCTGACTTCTTGATTAGGGGTTTCTATTTTGTCATCGGTGCATTAGGCAATGTGCCGCTCAGGTAGCAGAATTTGATTATAGTTTTCATCTTTGCTTTCTGAATTGCTGTGGGTTTTCTCCACTGTTGACTGTTGACCTTTACATTTTTTGATTTGGAAAAGTTTCCTTGAGAACCAGCAGGATGGACTTACTCCCACTTGGCCCCAGCCCCCAGTTTTCTTTACTCTTGCTGGCTATGGCTGTGTGCACTGTGTTTCGGAAGGCTAAGCCTATATGATCTCAGGGTGGCTTTATCTGAGTACTGTGAGGAATGGATCACAAGTGCTAGTATCAGTTCGGTCATAACTAGTCATTACCTAATGGACACTTCAGTCTTCATAACTTTCTCAGCCCAGTTAAGCTCGGGCAAGAGCTAGGGAAGTCTAAATCTACTGATGGACTTGAGCTAGATCCTTTCACAAATTCAACAGAAAGACCATAGTTCTTTCCATCATCATGACCTTAGAACCATGTTAACTGTTCAAGCAAGTCAAGTTGCCTTTCTCTTTGTAATGAAGTATTCGAATATGCAAAACTCACGTTCAGTATTGGCAGCTTTATATGTTTTTTTAAGATCTCTGTTTAGAGACATTACCAGTTATATTTATGAGAATGGGATTGGACTAGATTTCTTTAACCAGAAAATTAAGAAATTGTGGGTCGGTAAAATCTAAGTAATACATGAAAAGTTGGAGCACATTTGTATTTTGTTTTGTTTTGTTTTAGAGAGGGAAGGTGGGAGGGGTAGAGGCAGAGGGAGAAAATGAATCTGAAGCAGGCTCCACACCCAACACGGGGCTTGATTTCACGACGCTGAGATCATGACCTGAGCTGAAATCTCTTAGTGACTGAGCCACCCAGGTGCCCCTGGAGCATGTTTTAAAGTAACTATTTTTTGGTGCTTATTTGTTCATTCAGTGAGTATTTATTAAATGCCTTCTGTATGCTTGACATTATTTTAAGCACTTGGAATACATGAGTGAACAAAATAGATGAAACTTCCTGCCTTACATACATTTATATTCTAGAATTACCTTCTTCTCTTTGGAGAAGTCAATAATTATTTGAATACTCAGACTGAGCTATAAGTTCATATAAATTACATGTGCATCTTTTGATTTGATTTCTTTAATCATTTAAATGTAATTCCTCTCATTTTTTTCTTCTGCATTCATTCACGCAACAAATAGGCATTGAGCACCTACTGAGTGTGAAATGCCAGCTTATGTGCAGAATAGAGACCTGCCTTCCAGAAACCAGCCCAATAACAGAAACTGAGACTTACACACAAATAGCCATGCAGAAATTAATACAGGATACATTTAGTAAAAATCATGCAATATTTCTACCGAACTAAGGGAGAGCAGGGGCAGGTAGAAGGGGACAATGAATGGGTTGATTACAAGATGCTGCATGGAGGTGGTAAGATTTAAGGTGGACCATTTCTGGTCAGGAGCCATTTCTGGCAGATAGTGCAAGCAAAAGGTAAAGAAATAAGGGCAAGATGTATTTAAGGGATAGCAGAGCTTCACTGGTGCATATTAGTACTGGAAAGTTGTGTTAAGTCCAGATTGTACAGAGAATTGAATGACAAGCTCTGAGTTTGTTACTTAGTCAGAATAAGTGAGCAGGGGAGGGCACTAATGGTTTTGCTAGACAAATGGCACTAAATATATCGTGCCTTAAAGAGCTAAGCTAATACGTTGTCTGCAGGATGATTGGTTTAGCTAAGACAGTGTACCTTGTTGGTTAGGATGGAAAGGATTCTGTTTATGGCAGCTTGCTTGCACAGTATAAGGTATAATTAAGTATTATTTGGACCACAGTGCAATGACATAGGCAAGGGCGTTCGTGGACTTTCTCAAGAAGGCCAGCCTCTTCCTATACTTTCAGAACATAATTTTGTCAAGATGACACCCTTAATAAAGGAAGAGTGGTTATAATTAGATATTGGAGAACTATAGAAAATTTGAGAACATGAAAGATCTGAGAAGAGAAAAACCTTAAATGGGAAAGTGACTGGTGATTCATGTGGAATTCATTTGTCATAGTTAGGGAATTCAGCCCAAATATATAATTTTTACATAAATTCTGTGATGTGACTTTATTTGGGAGAGTAGTTTTGAATGTCACTGTTTTGTTTATGTCAGATGCAGATGAATAACTGCATCAGCAGGCTATGCAATCAATAAATGATCACTTATTTGTAGTCAGTATGTAATTAAATAACTGGTTGGATTTCTCACTTAAAAATATATCAACACTACATTCCATCAATAAAACACTTAGAAAATCAGTAGATTAGTCCTGTTGTGCCAACTTAGGCGTTCAGTAATCATGTTTGTGTTTAACTAGTAATCACTCTCTTCCTAGGAATGCTTAGTACACCAAAAAGATGTATTGAGCTTGAAAAGTCATAAGCTATACAGGAGGTTATTTTTTAGTTTGGAAGTAATTGTTGTAAAAATACTAGTTGGACTTGCTTAGAACTCTAAGAAAACAAATTATTAGGGATTCACAAATAGATTTAAAAATTTGGAAGTTAAAATTTAACCTCCTAATTTGCTGATTCGTGCTGAAATTTCAGATCTCTGCAATGATCTTATTTAAATGACAAGTTAGGTTTCTCTAAAAATATTTAAGGATTTGGGGTGGATTTTTTTTGCTTTTATTAATGATATACAGGAGCATGAATCCTAACCAAGGCATGACTTTGATAATTATTCTTTAAGAATCTGCTTTATTCCTATAGTAAATTAATTAAGGACCATTTAGCATGAGACAGAAAACTATCCTCCACTGGATAGTAGAGAACTTTAAATTACATTTTCAGCATTACCATTGATTAATTGTGACAATGAGCAAGTCACTTAAGCTCCACATAACCTCAATTTCTCCATCTGTTAAACGGAAATAATATTTGTCACAAGATATATTCAGAGCACTTTGGAATCACTGGCATAAAGATGTTCGATAAATCAGGAGTAGTGTTGTTATTACTCACCCAAAATGTAATAAAAGATTTTTTTTAATGTAGTAACCATTCAGCTCAGATTTAAAATCTCTGAATTTAGAATTCCTTCCTACTCCTGCCTTTTAGTCTCGAATGTTTATATTATTCCCTTCAAGCTTCAATCTCTGAAGGTAATTATTGCATTCTTCTGCTTTGTTGAGAATCATTTTATTTTATGGCTTCCCTTAGCTTCTATTTTAGGTGCTTTCTTCTTCACTTTACACGCCCTCTTCTCCACCCCCAGAATTTTTACACCTTGTGTCTCTTTTCTACTCCCTACTTTTTCTATTTTCATTTGAAAGTATTCCCTGTGATGATTTTTCTTTCCTTTAAAAAGACAATTGTTTACCTTGAAATTGGCTCTCCACATGTTTGAAAGTTAAAGTCATTCGCCTGCCACTGGTCATCCTGACAAGCATCTCTTAAATAAAGAGATATTAGCACTGGAAAGTTGTGTTAAGTCCAGATTGTACAGAGAATTGAATGACAAGCTCTGAGTTGTCTTAATACCTAGTGGGGCAAGTCCTTTTAAAGGTATCCTTAACTCTATGAGCCTATATTCCTATCAATTTTAAAGTAAGTTTGAATCCCTCAAAAAAAAAAAAATCCAACTAGAATTTTAAACGGTAGAACTGATATTTTATTAAGTTTGATCTGACACTGTCTTTTTTTAAAGTTGTATTTGTTTATTTTGAGGGGAGTGCAGAGGGAGAGAATCTCAAGCACACTCCCCGCTAAGCAACGCTGAGCAAATATCTTGAGTCAGATGCCTAACCAACTTAGCTACCCAGGCGCCCCTGGCACTGTCTTATATATTATTGCCTGGTGAGGTGAAGAAGTGCAATAAATGATATTTAAAAGCCTTATGTTTTAAAAAAAACTTTATAACTCTAACATAAGCAGAAGTCAATTCCTTCATCCCTTCAGTGGGATTAGAGTCGAACTGAGAACATCTTCTACCAGGAGAAGCAAGAATATTTGTGAAGCAGCCTGCCAACATTCTGGTGACAGGTGTGCTGAGATGACAGAAGGAAGAGGAAGTCACAATGGATAGGATTATTGGGGGAGACTTCTTGGTGCAAGATTTCATTATGTCAGATTTGCCAGATAGGGAGAACATAGAACAAGGCAAGAGGTGGGCAGTTTTAAGGAGAGCAAAATAGCAAAACACGGAGATCACAGATAGGCATCCATAAAGCAGCTGTTGAGTCATTTAGTGGAGAGGAATGGGGGATTATACCCCCTAAAACAGTGGTTCTCAGTTGGGCTAATTCTTCTCCCTGTCCCTGCCACTCCCTGGCCAGGGACAATTGATGTTTGGAGGATTTGGGGTTGTCATAACTGGGGAAGAGGGAGGTTTTGTTACTAGGATGTAATGGGGGAAGACCAGAAGTGCTGGTGAGCATCCTGCAGTGTGCAGGGCAGCAGCCACAACAAAGATGCCACTTGTGCTGAGGACAAATCCTACCACAGAAGCAAGTTTCAACCCCGGTTGCATGTTAGGGTCAACTGGGAACCTTGTAAAATTACCAATACCTACTGTCCACTTCCCTAAGGACTCTGACTTCACTGGTCCTGGGTGGGGCCTTGAGCATTGGTTGTTTTAAAAGTCTCCCAGGTGATTCTAATGAGCAGCCCAAATTGAGACTCTGCTCTGGATCCATGTAGTTGTAAGGCAGAGACTATTAGATTGAAGAATTTTCCTTTTTTTTAAAATTTCTTTTATTTTTATTTTTTTTGCACTCTTCATTCATGCCCCTTTTAAAAAATTCCTATTTTTAATATTTGGTAATCATATTCATGTCTATATTTAAATGATACAAAGTACAAGAAAATGCTTTTCAGTATGGTGTGAGCATGTGTGTGTCTAAAATCACTTGACTTTCTATTGGAATTCAGGAAGACTGTATGTAGTTATCACCTTCTCTCCTGGCTCCCACCAAAAAGACCTCAGGATCATAAAACTGCCATTTTGCAAATAAATCCCATAGGTGCATATTTTAAGTCTATTTATGAATCTACTAATGCAAACACAGGGTTGTCATTTATGATCTTCTGAACGTACTTAGAGGTTTAGAAGTTTAGTGTAAGCACAAACTGATTTGTCAATACGTCTGTCAAATTAACCAGCTATTTAGTATGATTTGGACAATATCTTTGTGCTCAAAACACACTGATACCGTTTGGTTCCTCGTGTCCTGGAGTTATGTTACTGATTTTGAAATGGGCTTCCTTTTCCAAACTCCAAATCTATGGAGCAGCTGGTGGTGGTTAGTGACCGTCTGCACCAGCAGTCTCATCTTTTTAGCATTGAAAATCAATTTTTCTCCTTTTGGCACATAAAGAACCTGTGTGCCCCTTACCTCATTACCTGGAATGTTCCTGTGGAACCAGCGTTTGAGAGTATGATGGGGCAGCTATCTGGACATCAGAAGTAGCAGCACTGAGAGGTTTCTCACAAAAAGACTCTACCAGGAGAAGGCCCGTACTCTCTGCTGTGGCAACAAGAGACTTGTATTCAATGGATTCCAGTATCTGGTAACAGTGAATATAACAACCAGGGCTCCAGTTGAGTTTACGTCCCCCTAATGTGGCCCAACTCTGCGTGCACAAGACAAGTGTGCTGTGCCAAATACCCATGATAAATGAGTATTGAGTAGCTCCATGTGAAACACTTGGAACTAAAATCCTAGAGCTCAGTAACCTGAGTCACCCCAAAAGGTTTATCCTTCATGGATTCACGTGTAGTTAACATAGCCTACAAACAAAGCATCTCTGTTCTACCACAGGATAAGAAACTATTTCTTTTTTTTTTTTTAAGATTTTATTTATTTATTCATGAGAGATGCAGAGAGAGGCATAGACACAGGCAGAGGGAGAAGCAGGCTTCCCGTGGGGAGCCTGATACAGGACTCCATCCCAGGACCCTGGGTCATGACCTGAGTCAAAGGCAGACTCAACCCCTGAGCCACCCAGATGCCCCCAAGAAACTGTATTTCTAATATGACAGAGAGAGTTCTGGACTGGCAGTAGAGAAGCCAGGAGTTAGATTCTGGAGCTGCTAGGCCCATTGTTTACTGCTCTTCACTGATTAAAGAGCCTTTATAGGCATTAATCATCGCTCATCTGGAACCCAGTAGAAAAATACTCCCAAATGGTTTTTTGAAATCCAGTTTCATTCTTTTTAAACCCACTTTCCACTCTGGTGCCAGTGTGAACCTCCTAAAATATAAAATTAATCCTCTCCCTCCCCAGGCTACCAAATGTGGCTGTGCAGACTGAGTTTCTTGTGCACACACTGCTATTTCCTGTTCCCTGCATCTTCATTCATATTATCTTTTCTGCCTGAAACCGTTTTCTCCATTTTTTTTCCTAGTTAATCATACTTGTGCTATAAGATGCACCTCAGGAATCAGGTCATCCGGTGAGCTGGCTGATTTTAGGTGCCCTTCCTTAGGCTCCCCTCCACTTTAGTCATGATTACCACATTGAATGACAATTACCTGTTGAGGTGTCTGGCCCTCCTGGAAAGATAGTGACATACCCTTTGAAGACAGATACCTGTTTGTAATTATCTTCCCTTGGCACGTAGCATGATGTGTGGCAAAGAGTGGGCATTCAGTAGAGAACAGGATGGAAAGAAGAAAGGGGATGAGGGGAAAGGGAGAGGAGGGATGTGCTGGAGTAAGGAGATAAGAATAGAAAAGGTGAGAAGAGTAGAAAGGAAAGAGGATGATGGATGACGTAGTTGGCATATGGTGATTTCTAAGATCGATCCCATTTTAACTGTTAGTGACTCTATATTATAACAGTATTCCATGTAGAGCCTATTGTTGCCATAATGTTTTATACACTAGGACACGATCATTCTTAAACTATCCTTTGGATTTAATGAATTATCTAGCCTTGGATCTCTAGTAGGAGGGCAAAATCAAGACCAAGAAGTAGACTTTAAAAACTCTCTAAATGTTGCTTTTATTCCTGAAACTTTGCTGATCTTGAGATTTTTGTAGTGAATATTAGTCTCTTGAGGTCTCCTAAAAAGCTTACGTAACTAATATACCATGTTATGTGTAAATATGATTTATTTAGAGATAAATAAGTATCTAGAAAATTGGGTAAATTTTTCTTAGAGCCTATTACTAATTATACTTAATATAATATACTTAATTACTTCTTAATGGTTATTCATTACTTATTATATTAGTGCATATTGACGCTTTAATTTGCTTTTAGGCTCATACCTAAAATTCTGACATGGCAGAATTTTATATTTTATTTTGATAAAAATAAAGGAATGTTATTGAAATAGCTAATTTGTATTATGTGACCATTCTTTTTCCATCTCAGAGAAAAACTAGGAAAATCACTACTTGTGTAATGACTTTCCGTTGTCATCTAGGTAGGGACAATATTAAAAATTGAGAAAATTATTCAGATAATTTAAGGGAAAAAAGAATTGTCATTTAACTATGTGTATCTAAACTTCAGTATCTAAAAAGATAGATTTTATGTTCATTTATAGCAAAAAATATCTCACTTAAGGTAGTGATCATTCAGGATAGAAGTTCTTTCCACCAATGACTAACTATCAGAAATACAAGTTGCCTAAATTCCTGGACCCTTCAGCGCTGCAGGAAACATTGATGGAGCCCTAATCTCAGATCCCTGACTTGAAGAAAAATCTCAACAACCTAAGTTAGTGTCAATCAATTTTATTTTTTAAAAAAACATCCTCGATAGAATCATACAACTTCATAATTAGGTATCTTTTGTGCTTCCTTGAAAATGTAGTGAACATTCAGTAGTCTAAGTAGGTGTTTCTAAATTCCAATTTTCCTACCTAATTTTATATATGGAATTTTTATAATTCAATGCAAACAAATCATGAAATGATGCAACCAGAAATGCCTTAGTGTTCTTATTCTCATTATACTGTAAGATCGATTATTAGAGGCAATTTAACTCATAAATTCATTTAGAGTTTTGCTTTTTCTTTCCTTTTTTTTTTTCTTTACAACTTCAATTCTTCACTATTACATATTTGGACCATTATTACATCAATATGTTATCAATATGTTTCATTGTCTTTCTGGCAAGAATAAAGCCAAATTTAACCCTGATTAAATTAGTGGTGCATTATTGATTCCTGTTTCAAATTCATTAATATGCTAGGAACTGCATGTTAATTCAGCGTCTCACTAGATGGGATCATGAGATAGTTGGAAGCTAATTGTTACTTCCTGTTGTACATTTTTATTAGGTGCAATTTAAGTGCCACATTCTCACATGTTGATTTAAAAATTCTGTAGTGTAGTGTAGCAGAATTAGAAAATTTTTCTTGATGAATTTGCCAGAATCAAGCTTCGTAATTCTGTTATCTGTAAGTTTTGAATAATTAATAGATTGAAGTTGAGTCTTCCAGTTCAGTCTACCTCTTATTTTGTTAGACAATCTTGATCTTTCCTAAAGCATTACATTGATTTGTGTCAGCACATAATTTAAACCCAAATATAAAATTAAAAGAGAGTGAAAATTTTACTTTATTTTTTATTTTTTTATTTTTTTTGAGAGAGAAAATTATAGATAGGTGTATGAAAAAGAGAGGAGAATAAAGACCAAGTTATGAGAAACAGAAAAGAAAATATGAGAGAAATACAAAGTACAGCAAAATAGAGGCTTTATTCTTCCCCCAAAATATTTACATGTAGTAAAAAAAAAAAAAAAAACACAATCCTGTCTTCATAGATGATTCATTTATGTAGGATGCCCCAATCTTTAGCACTGGATTGTTAAATAAGAATGTTGTCTACTCGGTCTTTTAGCATTGTCTTTCCTCTTAAATTGAAATCAATTTCTGCTGATAGATGTTTTGAATCATTCCAGTGAATCTCCAGTTTACAAACAAGTTGAGAATTCTGCTTTGTGAATTAGTCGTTGGAAGTTCAAATTCTTGGGCAGCCCTGGTGGCTCAGCGGTTTAGTGCCGCCTTCAGTCCAGGACATGATCCTGGAGACCCAGGATCAAATCCCATATCAGGCTCCTTGCATGGAGCCTGCTTCTCCCTCTGCCTGTGTCTTTGCCTCTCTCTCTCTCTCTCTCTCTCTCTCTCTCTCTCTCTGTGTCTCTCATGAATAAATAAAATCTTTTAAAAAAAAAAAAGGAAGTTCAAATTCTTAAGGCAGCAAAACATTATAATAATGTTAGATTAAATCAAAGGTTCTCAAATCAACCCACAAGACCCTCCCTGGCCCATATTTAGTTAAACCGCCATACTACTCTTCTAAGGTAACAGATCCACAATTCTGATATCCTGCATTTCAAAGTCAGCAAAGTTCTACCTCTGATGGAAACATAACCAACCATCATGGAGGTGAGGAAACCCTGCTTTCCCGAAAGCACAGAAAACCTGGACAACTCCTTTGCTCAGCCCCTCCTTCAGTCCGGTGTGTGCCTCCTTTGGCTACATTCCCCGGGTTCTGTCTATCTGCCTTATTGAGGGCTTTCATAAATTATGTGGCTGATCCTCGCAGGTGTTCCTGTTAGGTGTAGGGTGGTCCCAACCACCAGAATAAAGGCCAGAAATTATTTCCTCACCATTGGGGTCTCTGAGGGGGCCCCAGAGGGCACTCCTCTTTTCCACTTGAGTTGTCGACAATTTGAGAAACAAAACTGTCAAACGAGACTAAAAATGTTGCTGTTGCTCTGAAACCAGGACAGGGGTTATGGGTTCCTAAGTCCCACAATTAGACTTACCTAGTGTGTAAGGCAGATCACAAGAGGAACAGGGTCCAGTGGGGATGATATGCTTAGTTACTCCCAAATTTATCAGTAGGTTAAGCAGTTCTACCTCTGGCTTAAACAGAGAGAGACCAACAGGATGCTTAGGAAAATAATCCCCCTTAACAGAAAGTAGGAGTAGGGAAAAGGCAGGGTTTTTGTGACTTCTGAGCAAAGGATGACAATGCCTAACTTCAGGGCCCGCTGACATCAGGGTGCCCTTTTCTCTTTCCTTCCATGTCTCATGACAGCAACAACCCACCTAACTGGTGTGCTAATGATCTGCAAGGCCTTTCTCATGTCTGTATGAGCCATCATCGGTCTTCATCTTACCCTATTTAGCTCTTTCTCGGACCCAGAGAGAGGAACAAAATTTCTACTCTCCTCGTTTGCACAGGCGTCCACATTAGTGTAGATTTAATAGAAGCCAGGGATCCCTTCCTGCTGGTCTCCATGTCCCGAGAGTTTGTCCTTGTGGGAAAGACTAAACTTTCTCTCTACTCTTTCAGTCCCTGCCTGAGCCTGGGAATTAATTTGCTGTAAGACAGACCAACAGGAGAAAATCCTATAGATTTTTCCACACGTGTGGGAACCCCAGTAAGGAGATGGACACCCAAAGAGGTGATTAGACCCGAGTGTTCGTGTCCTAGGTTGAACAGAGTAGCAACTGTGGAAAAGTAAAATGGATGCAGAGAGTGAAGGTAAGAGTTATTTAAAGAAAGTCTCAGCCTCCACTCCTCGCTCTGCTGACAAGAGTGTTTCTTTCCTCCTGGTATAGGGAGAACATTTTGCACTTGAGAGTTTTTATCTCCTACTTTCAGGGGGGAAAAAAAGGGCGGCGGGGGGGTAGGAATCAGAGGGACCTTCCTGCACCTGACAGTCTTTCCATTGTCTTTAAGCTCAGAATAATCCTTATGTTGAAGTGGCATATTTTGGGTGGCATATTTAGCCACACGTCACTCTCTGCTCCACACTCCACACCGCATTTCCAAACACAGACGTGACACTGTGTTCCCTTGCCCAAAGCCCTCAGAGATTCCTCATTACCTCCAGGATCAAATTCTGAGCTCTTCTGGTACATTGAGTATCAGTCATTCAGACCCCAGAGGACCATTCTCTCTTTATACTCTATCTTACTTTCTCTGTAGTCTTTTCCCAACTCTTTTTCCCCAACGTAGGCAACAAACTGCTTTCCCCACCCTTGCTTTTTGCTCATGCTTTTCCCTCTGCTTTCCCCCCCCCTGCTATTTATCTGCTGAAACCCCATTTATCCTTCAGAGCCATCACACAGGAGGCAAGCGCCCACCCCCAGACTTTCGGCACTTCTCCAGGGCTCGTGTAATTATTTGGGCATCTTTCTTCGATGGAAATGTTGTCACATTTAATTGTGATTTTTTTTTTTACTTGTTCCTCTCTCTTTGCCAGAGAAGGAGCCCTATCTTTTTCATCATTGTGTTTCTAGCTCCACCACAGTGTCTGGCACAAAATGCTAAACAAACGTATTTTCTTAAGATTCAACTATTTCTTATCATCTAACAATAGGGGTGACATCGACATTTTCTAAAAACACTACACGGACATTTCCCAAAACCACTCATTGTCAAGCTGAGAACAGTCTCACTAATTAGTAATGTTTGGGTGTTTTGTGTTTTGTGTTTTTTTTCAACCTTCTAATCTGATGTTTTAAGCAGCAGAACAAAAATTTTAATCTGGGCTTGTCAGACCTCACACACTTCCTGCTATACCTCTGACTTCCTAGAACAAATGGCCATGCATAGCAAATTGGTCTTTTCCATATTCTGTGTCAAAAGATCAGCCCTACTCCACCAGTTCCCTTTTCTCAGGAAAGAAACGTGTGTCAGTTAAACACAGACACACACACACACACACACACACACACCCATGCACACACAAACAAACCAACCTGAGCAATTGGGAAGCCCACTAAGTAAATATTGAAGGAAACAGCTATAAAGCCAAATGCAACTCTAAAACAATAAATAACACTAGGCAGGATATTGAGCAATATTTGCCATACCCGTAACCCCTCACGTTCTTACTCTAATTTTCTTTTTCTAGTTTATGTTCTTTCATTAGACTCTGAGTTAGACTTCTATACATTACTACACACTTAATAAAGATATTTCATTTTTCCTGGTGTGCTTCCAGAGACCTAGCATGCAGTGAAGGTTTTATAGTCCTGTGCGGTGCAGCAGATGTCATTCCATTTGCCTAAGTCCTGCTGACATTTGGAGATGTGGATTAATTGAGCTACAGAATGAAATTTAATTAAAATTAAATACAGACTTGGCCATTGTATCTGTTCATTTCCTGCACTCTAGTGTGTGTACTTGCAGGCAGCGCCATAGTTAATTTGTTTAATCACGATGCTCTGTGGGGGAAGCTGCACTTTGTTTTATGCTGAGAGACTGAAGGTGTGCCTGATGCCAGGTTGGATTTCATTACACACAATGCGAGCTGTGTAAATGATGCTACTGATGAGCCTCGGAGGGCCACCTGAGGGAGCAAGGTGGCTCCATATGAACCTGTAGAGAAACAACTTGTTGTAGGCAAGGTTTAGTGATGTCTTTTAAATTGACATTACATGACCACAGGAATCTCATCTATTACCTATTAACATGTTGCCATAGTACCCGTTCATTCAAATATTCATTTATCCATTCACTCAACCCAGATTGTTTGAGTACCAATTCAGTGCTGGGCCTTGAGGTTAAGGCAGGCGCCGTTATTAATGGTAATCTACTCTTTGCACCTCAGACCCCAATTGGAAAAGTTTGTCATCTCTTGAAGAGTTTTTAGAACCAGATAATAAAGGATACTCAAAGGCCATTCCAGAGGAAGGAGAAACCATAGAACTTGAGGTTATGGTGAGGTTGTTATTGGTCAAAACACAGCCTACTCTCATGCCATTTCAAAGGCTACTTCCCTCGGTGGTGGGAGGGGGGGCACTTTCCTGATTTCTAAAATGGTAAGTTAACTCTATTCCAACAAGTCTCCAAGGTACAGAGGGGTTCCTTTTTGTGCTTTATCAGTATGTCTTCCTGTTCCCCTTTCTAGATTATAAACTTTTTGTCCACATCATTTTAATACTGAAAAAATGCTTAGTTCCATGCATTATCTCCACAATGTTCTCAAAGACTATTTCTTGAATATGCTGACAAGCCTGTGTTTTCCCAGGTAGGGGACATTTGTTGTTTTGGCAGTCTAGTGTCCCTTCATCCTTTGTGAGGCAACAGCGCCCTGTCTCTGCTTTGGGGAATCACTCCTTCCACACCTGTGTGTCCCAGGGAAGGCTGAGTGAGCTAGAGACTGAGCCAATCAGTGCATTTGGTCCCTGGCTTCTGGGATTGGCTCAGGAACGGACGCATGATCACACCAGCCTATTCAGTGCCAATAATACTATATTCTAAGGCTTTGATTTTTCTTCAGTTGTACAACATGTGTGACGCATGAACTCCTTTCTTTCCGCAAGGGAGGAATTGTCTAAAAATGAAGAAACCCAAAGGAAGCTAAACTGAAATCAAGAGAATGTGCTCCCCTTAGTCCTTGGGGACCTATTGCTGCTCTTACCTTAGTCATCCTTCAGATGATTTGAGTTGAGCTTAAGATTGTATTCATTAGAGAGAGAGAGAGCAAGAGCGCATGAGCAGGGGAGTATTGGAGGGAGAGGGAGAAGCAGACTGCCCACTGAGCAGGGATCCTAACACAGGGCTCCATCCCAGGACCCTGAGATCATGACCTGAGCCTAAGGCAGCCGCTTAACTGACTGAGCCACCCAGGCGCCCTAACCCTTCATATCTGTAAGCCCCTTAGAGACCTTGCCTCTTCATCTAGTGATGTATTAACTAGATCATTGCCTGGAACATTGTGCACTCACAAATTATTTTGTTGAAATGAATTAATTCAGGTGATGATATGATAGTGTCAATAATTATTCTTTTGGCTTTGTGGTAAAACTCATTAAACTGACATACTGCTCGTAAACCCTGTTACATTCTTTTTCACTGATCGTCATATGACTGAAAGAGTCCTCAAGGGTCATCCAGTAGTTGCTAAGAGCGAGAAAGAGTTCAATTGTCTAATGATTATAATTAATTATATTTGGAAGAGAAAAACTAAAACCCTGAAAAGGAAACTCCACAAGCTTATTCTGTTATATATGCCAATGTGAACTAATCTTACCACTTAAAAATTGTTCTTTATATTCCCTATATAGTACATGAAGATGGTAAGTTCTTATAAATTCCAAAGTAGGCTTTTTCTCCATTGAACTACGTTGTTTCTAGCTATGGACTCCAATTGGCTCATTAAATGAGCACACCATGTTTCTTGGGCACATCTTTTTTGTTCTAAACCAACTCTATTTTATACAGAGAGCATCCTCTTCATCTTTGGAATTAAAGTAAGCCTAACTTTTCTTTTTTTTCCTTGCATGTATCTTTTGTGCATTTGATTCTGCTTTTTACCTGTCTTCATTTTCCATAGACATAGTGATGTTGATGGTCAAGAACAACAAACAAAGCCTGCATTATATCTTCAGTTCTCAGTAAAGAGACTAATTTGGATTACTGAACTATAGAGACTTTGAGAGAAATACCCATGTCTATTTCATGTTCACATGGCCAATATCATCTGGCATATTACCTTGCATGTGGTGGGGGCTCAATAAATATTTGGTGGAAGAAAAAAATAGAAGGAATAAATGGGAGGTTTCTGACAGTTTTGCAGTATTAATGAAGCCACTCAGCTAATTTTAGACTTCATTTATTCAACCTATGTTTATTGAGCACCTACCATGTATCTATTGATGTGCTAGGGATTTTAAAGGGTAAGTGAGTGTCCTTCCATAAGTTTCCCCTAGTTATGGAAGAATCAACTTTGTGCAAGTATAACTGGAATGCCAGGCTGGAAACAGTTTATGCCATGAGAGGGAAATATAAATAAAATGTGAAGGGAGGTCTCAGGGAAAAAAAAAAAGACTCCTGAGAAATTGTGTGCCATTTATTCCTCAGAGTGCTTCATTTTTCAAGACTGGGCTCCTGACGTCTATCTGTGCAGGTGTGGCTGAATAGATAGGCAGAGCATGACCAACAATCCTTTTCTCATAGAATATATTATAAAGATTCTCCTTTGATATGGGGCTGCAGCTGCTATTTGCCTCTTAGTCTCATTTGGCCCAATGCCTCTGCTCAAAAAGAGCCACCCTGTTTCTATTTGCGGCATAGCCGACCAGTCTGTCGGCTGCTGTGGGTTCTTGGCAGTCAACAACTTTGCCACATGTTTTTGACATTGTAATTCAGTGCTCCTTTGAAGTGTTGCTCCTGCCCCCTCCCCGTGTGGTTGCCCCACTTCACTTCACCAAGCAGCAGCTGCTTGAGTATTCCACTTTGCCATCCATTCCCCACACCCATCCCGCCCAGAGGAGTTATGTTGTGACAGCACAGCTTCAATGCCAGTAGGCTGGCTACTTGCCAATATTGTGTGGTTGGTGATCAAGCCTCCTAGAAAACCTACCATGTGTAGTAGTATTCCTAACTCACATTTTAAAAAGCAATTTAAGAGAAGTCCATTTGTTTTTAAAAACCTCGCCTGACATTGGGAACCATTGCAAGGTGCAGGAGGCATTTACTCTGTGAATCCTCTTTTATTTTGAGTTTTTAAACAATAATTAATCTTGCCTCATGTAAAACTGAGCTTCAGTTGACTTGTCTCTGACAGAACACCTCATTGTTTTCTGAAACTGAGTAGGATTTAATCCTCATTTATTTCTCATTGTGGTGATTGGGTATGTTAATAGCCAACTATTTGAGGCAGCCCGCAAGAGTAAACCCCTCATCAAAAACTAGGCTTAGATAATCACAATCTTCCTTGTTTCCTTTGTATTGCTTCACTGATTCTCTAAGTCAGCAGACGTTTATTGAGCATCTACTGCAATGGTTCTCAAATTTTTCATCTCAGGACCCTTTTATAGTCCTAAAACTGAGGACCCAAGAAGCTTTTGCTTGTGTAGATTATTTCTGACAATACTTACTTTGTTAGAAATTAAAACTGAGAAGTTTTCAAAGTATTTGTTAGTTTACTTGAAAATAACAGTAAGTCAGTTCTATATTAACATAAATAACATTTTTTGAGAAATAACTATATTTTCAAAACAAGAACAAACTAGTGGTAGGAGTGGAATGGCTTTACATTTTGCAAATCTCCCTCATGTGTGGCTTAATAGAGCTGGATTCTTGTATCTGTGTCTGCATAGAATCTGTTTTGATATACTGCTTTGGTTGAAGTATATATGGAAGGGAATCTGTCCTTACACAGATGTGTAGGAATATATATATATATATTACTACTTCATTTAATACTACACCAAAACTCAACAAGCGGTGAGCTTAAAGGTTAGTTGCAACATGGAATCTGAAACCATATCTTGCACTGCAGATAGATCTTATACCATCTAACATTTGGTAACCTCATGTATTGTTCATGTGGAAAATATTGATCCACTTAGTGATCTAGATCTTCAGATGTTGATACATACTATATTCAATATCGAAAAATTATAATTGTTACTACCACCACTGATCTCATTAGAAAAATCTTTAAATATTAAGAAGCTATCAAGTGTATGGTAGCAAATAGAAATTTTTCAAAATTCTGATCTTGCTTTAACGTTTGAATTTTATCATTGGCAATAATTCTCAGTTGCTTTCCTTGAAATGGCTGTGTCACTTTGTTCATTCTTAAGAAAATATGTGCCAGATACCTGTCACTTGTTCTTTCAGGTGAAAATGGTATTCTAAGAAGACAAAAGTGGCGAGTTCAACCTACAACTCAGCCAATGAACTTTGCCTCTAAACTACTATTGTACAGTGATACGTAGTGAAAGTGCTTTATCTGCATTTCTCATTTATTTCATCATGCAAACTATTAAAAAGATGAACACACAAGGGTCAAATTTCAATAAAAGTAATTATTTTTAATGCCTCATCAAGGACAGTCCCTATGTTAGACTAGCTTGCTTTTTATTATTATTATTATTATTATTATTATTATTAATACAGTTGCATGGCAGTGGAGAAAGCAATGAGCTCTAGTAGAGTTTGGTAGAGTTTGATGCCACTGTATTGATTGATAAAAAGGCACCATTGGTTTTACTCACCATTGCTTCTGCATTGTCAATGCAAATTTCAACACAGTGAGAAAGGCAAGGAATATCTTAGTATTATTATGAACATTGTTTTTATTTCATGGACCCCTAAAAAGATCTTAGAAGTTCAGAGGGGTCCAGAGACATCAGTTTGAGAACCTCTTATCTACTATCTGCATGGAATTGCACCCAAAGAGGGAAAAAAAACAGAAAAAACTTTGACATGGTAACCTACCTTCAGAAAGTTTTTAATGAGGTCAAACCATATGCAACGTTATTTTTGTAGGTCAAAAAAACTACATATCGGAATTTGCAAATGGTTCATCTTCTAAAATAAAATATACATGATGTGTATAAAAAATCATGTCACACAAATGGTGTATATGTCCATGGCAATGTGAAACTAGTACACAACCAGCATGAAATACAGAGAGCTCTAGAGAGTTTCTTCACTGAAGAGAGACATGTACTTAGAAATGTGCTACAGGTAGAACCTTTCCCAAGCAGAGGAAATAGTATAAGCAAAAGTTTAGAAATGGATAGAAATGAAAATAAAGGATATTTATGACCTAGATGAGGCACAGAGCCCAGTTTCTGAGACTTGAAAAATAAAGAAATGATACCGGGGAAAGAATGAACAATTTCAAAGTTCTTTGATTGCCAACCTGACAAAGTTAGCTTTGACATAGAAAAACAAAGACACAGCATATTCTCCACTTGCTCATTCGGTAGAGTCCTCATGTATTACATGATCACCATGTGCCAAACACTGTGCAAGGTACCAGAGGAGTCAAAGATCTCCTTGTGTACACATTGAACCAGCTTTGTGCTTTGCCCCTAAACAGCTGGTCATAGCACATTGTTTTATGTGTATTTAATGTATTACCAGAATGCAGATGAGCAGTCAATTCATTTATCTTGGGGGCAAGGAGAAAAAAATTGCATATAAGAGATGACTTGCGAGACTGAATGGAAACAGTTACAGGGTTTGGCCAGCCAGAAACAGGGGAAAGCCCATGCTGGGTTGAGGAAATTGAATTGGCAAAGGGCATAGAGATGTGAAAAAACTTGGCAGTGTTTAAAAATGGAGAGCTGTTGGTCATGGTGAAGAAGATAGGCAACAGGGAAAGTGTGGTTGAAAATAAGAATGGAACTGTCAACTGGCTTAAGGTAGCAACACCACCTATGCTCTCTACTCTGGTCAGCCTTTGGAGCTTCTCCTTGATGAGGCTGTCCTGGCAGATCAAGAATGGCCTAGAGGTGGAGCACCTGCAGCCCAGAAAACAATTAAAAACTAAAGCAGAGATGCTGAGGACCAGAAGCCCTGCAGTGCAGCAGGCGTGAAAAAATAAGCAGTTTGGGAAATCCTTGGAATAAGAATTAGCAAAATATGGTAAGTGGTTGTGGAAGAAGCAAAAGATTGTTCAGGGCTTTGTAACTTGGTCCACTCGGAGCCGGGTCATGGCATCAACAAGATGAGACACACTGGAGGAAGAGGTCTTTGGGAAAGAAAACAAGTTGGTTTGGGGACATACTGAGTTTCCTATGGGACACTCAGGAAGAAGGTCAGGAGTAAAACATAAATTGGGAAGTTCTTAGTATACAACTAACTGATGGTTGATGAAATGGAAGCAAAGAATCACTGAGGGAGAAAACATATGGAGTGGGACGGGAGCACCAAGAACAGGAATCTTCATCTGGCAGTTATAAGAAGAAAATGGACCTTAAAAAAATGGATCCTACATGGGGAGGAATGAAGCAAGAAGTGAGGTTCTCTGGAGAAGTGATGGAGGCTTAGATCAAGGTGAAGTAGTGAAGGTGGAGTAAAGAGGGCAGACATGATCATTTGGTAGAAAAAAATCTTTGAGGGCTTGAGTACTGCAATTGAAGGGAAGCAAGGAGCCAGCTGTCATTAGTGTTGCTGCAGCTGAAAGAGAAAGAGAAGCATTTTTTTATTTTCTCTGATGGGTTATCTCACTTTTTATGTGTCTTAAGTTTTCTGAAGCACCTATTGTGGCCTAGAACTCAGAAAAATTGTTCTGGAGGTTGCACAGGTTTGGGCACAGTGGGCCCAAACAACACAGTTTGGCTCAGCAACAATATTTCTATACCCATGGGCTGCTGGAAAGCTCCTCTACTATGTCTTACAGTGCTCATTTCTGGAGAGCAAAGAAATTCTAGCCTGGGTCTGAGATGGAGTCATCATAAAGCTGCAGGAAAGGAAGATGCTGATTCTCCCTCTGGTCAGAAACAAAGCAACTCTGTTGGGAAACTGCAACTCCATCTGATCATCTGGTGGCTCACATTCTTGGCCTCACTTAGGGAGTCCATCATCCCTATTTCCACCATTGTCATGTCAAGTTAAAGCTTCACATTCACCGAGAAAGCTACTCTTACTCCATCCTTTCTCACTCTTCATTCCCATATTTTCCACCTTTTTATTTTTTACCCCTTGATCAGTTGTTATTCTTTTAATGTTATTTGTATGCTTGTAATTATTTTGAGTTGTGTTTTTGCATCCTTAAATACCCACTTAAGCACAGTCCTTATTTTCTATTTTATTCCCAAAACCACTACTAAAGATTGGTCAAACATAAAAATCAATCAGTCAAACCAGTCAAACAAATCTCTGATTTTTTTCTGTCCATATATATCCATTTATCCAGACACCAGGCATTATATTAATCATTGGGGTTATAGTTGAGAACAGGGGAACCTGCCCTCATGGAGCTGGAGTCTAGGAGTAGGAAAAACATACAGTTAAGCATTAAGTGTGATGAGTGTTCTAAATAGGGATATGAAGATCAGAGAAGCCTTCCTGGTAGAAGAGACGTTGAAGCTGAGTTTTGAAGCACAAAGAGTTGGCCAGAGAAAAGGTGAATCATGCAGAAAAGTTGTTCCAGGTGCATTTGAGGAACTGAAGATGTTTACTGTAGCCAGAAGTAGAGTTTGCCAAAGGGAAGTGGAGAGAGAAAGAGTCACTATGAGGCTGAAGCTGGATCTTGGATATTAATTACATAAGCTTTGTTAAAGAACTTGAACATTATTCTATGGGTAGTTAGAAGCCATAAAAACTTTTAAAGGTGAGAATGGCCTGATGGTATTTGTAATTTTTAAAACTAGCTGTTTTTTAATTATTGAAAAAGCAGCACATGTCTCAGTACTAAAGGACTACACAAAGGCAATCGCTGTGAACATGTCTTAAGCAGTTTTTCAGAGGATTTCTATCTATGCATATACATGTGTACATATGTATATCAATTTTTTATACAAATAAGAGCATGTTGTACAATTGTTCTTTATCCTTTTCCACCTAATAACAAAACATGGAGATTTTTTTATGACCTCATGAAAATCTCCCTTAGTCTTTTTTACTATAACCTAATATTCCAGAACATGAGTTTCCATAAATTATTTAACCAAAACCCAATTAATATTTATATTATACTCAATTTTTCTTATTGTAAAAATTTCTGCAAAAAGCATCCTTGTTTATCTAATTTACATTCCCATCGATAATATGAGATAGGACACATCTTCCCCATGTGCTCTAATTTTTTTAAATTTTCATAGTCTAGTAGGTAGAAAATGATAACTAGTGTTGGTGTATTCCTTTTTCAGTGAATGAGGTTAAGCATCTCCTTAGATTCTTTTTTTTTTTTTAAGATTTTATTTATTCATGAGAGACAGAGAGGGGGTGGGGGCAGAGACACAGGCAGAGGGAGAAGCAGGGAGCCAAATGTGGGACTCCATCCCGGGTCTCCAGGATCAGGCCCTGGACTGAAGGTGGCGCTAAACTGCTGAGCCACCTGGACTGCCCATCTCTTCAGATTCTTAAAACTTATTTTACTTTTATGTAAGCTAGCTGTTTCTCTCCCTTGCCCCTATTTCTTCTAGCTACTGATTTATAAGAGTTCTTAATTGATTAGCAACATTAACTCTTTGCTATATGTGTTGCAAATATTTTTCTGAGTTATGATTTATCTTTGATTTATTTGGATTTTTTCCTGAGGTGATGTTAAAAATGTTTTATCTATTTTTATCAATCATTTCCCCTATCATTTTTAATTTTGCAATGATCTTCCTTCTGTAACATAGAGAATGGAAGGGGAATAGAAGGAAATAGACAAGTTTGTGAAATAAGTAAAAGCATGTGAATATATTGGTTGGACATGAGAAATTGACAGGATATTTTTCTGGGATGATACTCAGGGAGCTGGTTGTCTGGGGAGATGGTTCCCTGAGGTGAAAAATACCTGGGACAGAATGTGTGTGATTGCAGGGAGAGAGCAGATGCAAACTTAGTTTGGGGCACATGGAGTTTGAGATGCCTATGTGGAATGTGTGAGAATAGACGGATACTCTTTAGGTGGATGGTTAAATGGGTCTAGAGGTCAGTAAAGAGATAGGTTGGAGTCATCAGCATATACATGCTGCCTGCAGCAATGGGAATGGATGACGTTACCCAGTGTATGGAGGGAGAGACAAGGCACAATGTTGAGCTCCAAAAACATACTGGAGACCGAGAGGTGGGGGGAAAACAGGAGAGGGTGATGTCTACAAAGTGAAGGAAAGAGAGTATACATTTTAGAAAGTAATCGAATGTTGGCCTATGTATAAACTACTAACTGGAGTCCAGCAGGATAAAAGTATATTCCAATTACTCAGCAAAGCCAGCTATCACCAGTTACAGAAGCAAAATGAAATCTTTATTTTAAAAAAACCATTAAGTGTTAATACGGGCACTTATGAATGTGGATAGTTTATATAAGAAAAGACTTCTTTAACATGCTCCCTTTGCATTATTGTATTTTATTTATATCTGCCCTATTTAGGCTGTATAGAGCTTCACTTTACAGGTGGCCATTCTCTTTTTGTCCTCACTTTCTTATCAATCTAATGACATTAAATTCTTTTTTTTTTTTTTTTTAATGACATTAAATTCTATGTGTGGCCAACCTTTCCCAATTCAGCCAGGTGATTCCCCTCCTTTTCACAAATAAATACCTCAGTGAAACATCTAAGAATTTTGTTTAATATTTCTTAAGGATTATAGCTGCATTCCTATGTATCCAGTCAATAACTATGGATATGTTATTTGTTTAAAACTAAATTAAGCTATTATCAAATATTCCACTCAGTCTTGTTTTAAGATGAAGTAGGAAAAATGGATCATAATTAAGACAAAAATAAAACATTTTACTCAACTTGAAAATGTAAGCTTAGATTTTTAGTGTTTTGGTTTTATACTAAAAATACCTACTGAATTCTTACTGTTGGCTTCTTTTGCAAAATTGACAATTGAAACTCCTTTTACACAGATGAGTGCCAAATCATAGCAGCTTAATGCTGTTGCGTTCTCCTACTGTAATCAAAATCATGTTAAAAGTAGGTAGAGTACCAGTGTGAACTACAAACACCTCTTCATTCAGGGAGAGAGAGCGCAGTAAGCAGCAGAGACCAAATTAACTCCATCTCTCTTGTCCTATACTGAATTTCTGTAAATAAGAAATGTACTGTTGTTGAATGTGTCTTGACTTCAGAAACTTGTAATTTGAAATTAGAGACCTCCAGAACTCTTTTGGAAAGACTTTTAAACCTGGACAACTCCCTGCTGTTATAAAGACTGACAGTGCTTCTGAACTGTAACGAGGAGATTTTATATAAGACTGTTCTTACTAGAACCTGTTTTATATAAGAACATACTTAAAAAGCTAATTTCTTTTCTCCTTTTGCACTGCAATCCACAAAGTGTGACTAATAATAGATTTAAATTTGCTAAGTGCATTCACTCCTTTGTGCCATCATAAAGAGAATCTATTACTGTAAAATTGAGGCTTAGTTCCAAATTGCGCCATTATGAAGTTTTCTTCCAGCAATGTTTTGTCTCTAATACACTTCCCTCATTGTAATTCTATTGCAAACCTGATGTCTAGCATCAAGTCTCACAATAATTATTTTAAATTGCTACTAGGAACAGTAGTCCTGGTGGGATATATTACTACCATTCTAACAAGATGAATTTCAATGCACTTGTAACTGTATTATAGTATATTATGAAGAAAAAAATCTTTGAGTTTTATATCTATGGACATGCATGTAACACAAAAAATAATTTTTATGAACTTCAAAATACTTTATGATGAACTTCTGTTTAAATTAATTATAAGTCACAAGAACAAATTAGGATATCTAACTGTATGGCCCATTAGCATGCCAAGTGACTTGAAATGAATAAATAATTATAAATATGAAAATAATAATGCTAGTGCTTAGAAAAATTACACATGGTAGTATATAATTATCTGATAGATTTTAAAGACAACATAAACAAGACTATCCTAGAAGGTGCCAGAAAACTGTTAAAAGTGAAGCTTGCCAATAAAAAAAAAAAAATGAAGCTTACATAAAACTTTATCCTTAATCATCCCCAAGGCTTAGGGGTCATTTAAATAAATGAACTACCCAAAAGGTATGTTTAAAATAATTTATTGTGTAATGGAAGCTTCAAATTAGTCATGTTCAGCAGTCTCAAACACTGGGTCATTAGTGTGCTGATATACTATCAGTGGGAATACTGGTAGAGATCAACATAGAAAGCACTGGAAAACATTTTAAGTCACCCTGAAACTTAGGTGATTGTTTAACAGTAATGTTTCAAAACACATTGTGTGTTTCATGAGTGATTTCACATCTTCCTGAGGGCATTCTAACTTCACCTTACTAATCAGTTGCCTACAAACTTAAATAATTGAGAAGATGATCACTTTGAATATATTAAATTAAAAGTATGAATCTTGAATTGGGGGCATAACAAAATTATTGTGAAGATACAGTAGAGCCAAGCTTCTTTTATAGATAAAATGATTATAAGATGATGGTCTGAAATCAAAAGCTAGCCCAACTGTAAAAATTAAAATAGGTTGGCAACATAAAATTTAGAAGAAACTCCAAGTATCAATTCTTTATCTGTAGGAATTTACTTTTAAACATGTCCACATACACCCCAAATGAAAATCACTTACCTACGTAATGGAATTTAGAGTTACTCCCTGGAGTTGACCAAATGGGAAAAGTAAACCTGCATACTTTACAAAAAGGGGCAGCTGAATTTACATGGAGAATTTAGCATTTTTACCTTAAGTAATAATGGAATGAACAATATTACACCAGCCAGCAAGGACCTACCGACTGAGTATTGAGTGATAATCCCGAAATGGCCACCTGGCCTCATATTTATAATAAAGTAGTACATTGTTATACAGTAATGACCATTCTGTAGCATTTCTAACATGAAGAAAAATCTGGAAATCTATCAGTATTTTCTGAGGATTACCTCTAGAAACTCAAGAAAGCTATCTTCTCTCTATTAGGTCACCTCTCATGCTTTTGATACTGTTCTGTAGCTTAGCTGCAATACTGGTCACTGATCTAAACCTGAAATCACATACTGTTGGTTGGGAAACACTGGTATTTGCCAGTAGACGTGTAATTACCTTGCATTTGTTCCTGTATTTGTATTATATATAAACTTACACCATTTTAAATATGCTGGGGATATTACTGGGGAAAAAACATAACCCCAGGCAAAAATGTCCATTGTTAACAATGATTTTGGTCATAGATCTATTCTCCAAGTGGCCAGATGTAATTGTATTATGATATTGGCAAGTGCCTTCATAGAACTAAGTATAAGATTTCACCCCACACTTTCAGGTTGGAACAAAAAAAAGTCCAAGTTAATAGAAACATGATTAGAAACAGAAGGTGACTTGGCTCTCAAGTTTGTTAATCAAGGGGAAAAAAACCCCTCATAAACCTTTTACAATTTTCCACCAATACCCTGCCCTTCCCCTTTTGAATTAAAAGCTTTTTTTTGTGAGATCCAAAAAGAACCAGTTGTCCAGAAGAGCATATTAATGTTTCCCCAAGAGCATGACTGAAAAAATATGCTGACCCTGTGCTTATCATTGCCTTTTGAAATCAGTACTGATTTTTAAAGGAGGATAAAGAAAGCTGTTATTTTTAATATCATACACATGTTCTCATTCCCTTACATTCCTTGACAATAGAATTTTGAATTAACTCCTAGAATGCTGTGTGGCATATTCACCAACAATTCGTTTCATGATTGGAAATGTATTCTCGCAGCCTCCAGGTGAAATTGATTTGAGGGAGTTACATAATACATGGAAGTTCTTCAGAAAAAAGGAACCACAAACCAGCTAACCCAAATTCAAAAACCTTAAATGACTAAGAATATGACATCCAGATTTCTCAAACTTGTATGATCATGAGTCACCTGGATTACCTGTTACACTATAGATTCCCACGGCCCTTCCTGAGCAATTCCATTTGCATAAACCTGGTATGGAGACTAAGAATCTGTCAGTTTTTTCAGTCATCTGAGATGCACTGAGAAACTTTTGATTTATGTCAAATCCAACTGATTGTATTTAAAGCAACTAGGAGTAAATAAACAAAAACAGAAACAAAACATTTTAAGGGTTTTTGGCAAGATTAGCTTGCTTGTGAGAACTCAGTGGGTTGATGGCGCCAATGTACATAGAGCCCAGTTCTCGATCATCTCATCCTCTGTGTCTCTGTTTGTATGTGTTTGGAGTATTTGGGCTTAAAATAGATTTCCTATTTTAAAAAGACAGGTTAGCTAAGCATAACACATGTGTAAAGTGATGTGTTTGATTGACAATGAATAAAAATAGTTATTTCACATCTTCTAGAGGCATCTAGTAGAGAGATCACAAACCTGGAAAGGAACCCAGGATTTCTTGTCTCACACTCTACTTCATTAGAAGAACTACACCTAATGTATCTTAAGATTTACTTTCATCTCAAATATCGCAAGGAAAGGTATTTCTCTAACTGCCCCTATTAATCTCCCCTACTGCTCAGTATGGAAATAATTAGTGTAAATTTTTGTAGCTTCCATTTGTGTCTTTTTCTTTTCCCTTATTAGAAACAAAATACAGCATTTTTCTTTGAGTATTCCACTGATTCATAAAGCAATTAAATTGAACAATATATATGTAAATATATAGATAGCTTTAATTATTACAGAGAGATGAATATTAACTTCTTAAAAGCAAACACAAGCTGAAGATCTAGAGTAGTGCTGTTCATACCTTTTTTTTTTTTTTTTTTGATTCAGAAGCTCCTTTGAAGTTCTAAGAGGAGCTCTTTGCTAGAAACAGGCAACATCTGCATATACCTCCAAAATCTGCATATACTTTCAGGAGGTTCATGACCCTTGGAAGCCTCATAGGTTAATAAACATTAATCTGGTGGGAAGAAACCATCCCTGAAATACTAGTGCTCAGTACATTTTCTCATACATTAAAGTGGGTAAATTATCATCAAAGCTCTGATGGTGTAAAGCACTAATTCATTAATACTATTTTAAAAGTCAGAAGATGAAAATTGAACTATATTGACCATGTAATTATTCTGTAAATCTCTGTAGCATGAAAGTGAGTGCCATATTTCACCTGAGAATAAGCACTTAATGATTTTAATTTTTTCTAGTTTTAACAAAATTGAGCAATGAATTTATATTTTCTAATAATTTGTATAGGATATTCATATATTTTTTAAAAAAGAGAGAGATTGATTATTCCTAACCACTTTAGGAGTTAGTGATAAGACCCTAGGCTATAAAAGACTGTTTGAAGAATTCCAGTACCCAGAGATTTAATGATAGACATGAATAGGAAGGGTGATTCTATTGAAATGAAAAACTTGGATTGGTATAAGTATAATAACATACTTATTATATCTCAGTTTGGTGCTGTTGGCCATTTCCTTCTTGGATCACATGAGTGTTAAGACCTGTTTCTAAAATGACTCCTCCTGGGGATCCCTGGGTGGCTCAGCGGTTTAACGCCTGCCTTTGGCCCAGGGCCTGATCCTGGAGACCTGGGATTGAGTCCCATGTCGGGCTCCCGGCATGGAGCCTGATTCTCCCTCCTCCTGTGTCTCTGCCTTGCTCTCTCTATGTCTATCCTGAATGAATAAATAAATAAATCTTAAAAAAAATTAAATGGCTCCTCCTTTGACAAAGCAACCCCAAGAGAAGTTCTTGACTTCAGCTTTTACTAAAAGAATCAAATCTATGTCAGTTATAGGAGGGGGGAATATCTTTATACAACTACTTTAATTGCTGTACTTCTGAAACTTTCTAAAAAATAACTTAAATAAGATCATTTCATGAGGCACCTGGATAGCTTAGTCAGTTAAGCCTCAGACTTTGGATTTTGGCTTAAGTCAGGATTTCAGGGTAGGGAGATAGAGCCAGCCCCACACCAGGTTCTCCCCTGGGTATGGAGCCTGCTTGAGATTCTCTTTCTCCCTCTCCCTCCACCCACCCTCTTCTCTCTCAAAAAAAAAATCACTTCAGGCATGAGAAAAATACACAACTTTAAAACATCTTAGGAATAATCATTTTATAAAATGAAAACTATGTTTATTGTCCTCCACTCCACCATCATGTGGATTTTTTTTTCTTTTCTATAATATTAAGCAACTAATTTTCTCACAACATCATTTTTCCATTGACAGGTTCCTATTGTGCTACTACATCCCATAGCTGCATCAAGCTGCCTCTTCTACCCTGCTGTTGAAGCATTCTACTCTTTGCAAAATTTTCCTTAAGTGCATTATTCTATAGGTCCTTTCTGTGCTTGGTGTCCAGGATATGTGTTAGATTTGGATATACCACATCAAACGAGAATTGTTATAATTATAGAAGCTCAGTAGGAAAATTTCTGCCCACCATCATGAAGGTTTTCTCACTTCCTATTTTGCCTTTCCCATAGGGTATAAAGTCATACTCTCCTGTTCTCGTCCAATCAAATGCCACTGTCATGAATAAATATTTCTTAATACCTACTATGGATTCAAGAAACATATTAGACATGGTCTGTTCCCTGTGCATTCTGTCTAGCTGGGAATCTAGAGCATGCAAAAAAAAGTGATTAATAACAATATGAGGTAGCATAGACTAAGTGATACATGACACCTTCTAATTTATCTGTTCAACAAATCCAAATTTCCATACATTTATATTGCTTAAAGGGATATACATCTGTAATCTTTGACTCCCCATGCCTTTTCACTAAGTTTGTGTCTTCTAGCATAATGAAAAATAATGTGATAATATAGTGACATATTACTGTGACTTCAGGCTGTTTCCATAGAGGCAGAGCAGTCTCCTGGGTACCACGATGGAATGAGATACAGAAGACAGAAATTCCAATCTGAGAAATGCCCCCTGACATTTTATGTGACCTCCGACAAGTGACTTAACCTTTCACTTTAGGCTTTGTCATCTGTAAAGTAAGCTTAATTAAACTTGCCAACGTCATAGAGATGTGAAGTCTAACTAATTATAGCTAATTAAATGATTTGGGGGATCTAAAGTGTTTGCTTTCCAGTGATAAACAATAAGAAAAAAAGAGGTTTTATACTAAAATACTAATTTTTGTACAGTGGTCACAAAAGATGGTACTGATGCCCTCTAGAGCCTCGTTGTAGGGATGGATTTGCGCTGATCCATTCATACTTTCTTATTTGGTTATTTTGGTGACCAGTAGCACTTAAGACAGCTGGATAAGATGAGGTATCCATCTGTGACCATAGAACAAAGTAAAGCTAACTGGACCCCCTGGAATTGAACCAATGACCTAGGTCTCATTAGCACTATCAGCTAACCGACTGAGCTAATTGGATACCACACTGATAATAATGTATCACAACATGGTTTGGTTTATTATTTTCCAAAGCTTTCCCTAGACTTAATTTCAATAGCCATAAAAAACTAGTTTGAGTAATTAGAGCCAAAGACAACAAGCTAGACATTATTAGATGCCACTAACATCCAAAGGACTGACTCTTGATGTCCCCGACAGGCCTGGAGTCCTCAGCAGGCTCTTGACTGCCCTACGAAAGTGAAGTTTCAGAATGACAAGGCTAATAAACCCAAGGCCCTCCTGATGAGATTAGGAAGGGCTCTTGTGCATCTCTTGCTCACTAAGAGTCTATTGGTGGGGATTAGAAATTGTCTTGGTCTCTGAGTCCTTTAGAGGCTAATAAAGTGACAGTGAAGATGCATTGTGCTACCGAAAACAGTCCTAAGTACTAAATAAAAAATGCCTCAACACTGAGCTCATCACTTTACCTCCTGGGATTGATTATATCTTTCAGTTTGAGAACACGAAGCAAGCCTTAATGAGGACCTGATATTAGGTGGGACCATGTTAGTAATTCTTAGTTCTTTGAACTTTCAGGCAAGGTTAATGTATGTGCTATTTCATAGAATAAAACAAAAATATATGATGTTGAAATATTCCCTTTCCAGAAATATGAGAGTAATAGAATCCTGCAGTGCTAACAAAGTAGCATGTAAATCTTAGGGCGTCTACTTCACATTTCAAGTGGAATGAATGGCCTATTTGGCCCAAACTAGGTAAACTTGAATTCTGCAAAGCTAAAATACTGGGAAATTAGCTCCATGATGTATTAACTCAAATAATAATGTTCCTGATGTAAAAAAAAAGATGGAAATTAAACATCTAGTTATGAATACTGCGTCTGCACAATGTGCCGCATGCACCGCATGTGTTAGAATTTCTTCTCAGTTCTTTTTTTAATCTTTTATTCATAGCATTGCAGGTGATGAAAAATTTATGCCTTGAGTCTGGCATTGAAATTAAATGCAAAATGAAAACAGAAGCAGTTTATACTGACAGCTTAAATATCTTTATCTAGCATACGGTTGCACTATAAAAAATCACTGGGTGACTTTTTAAATCTCCCACATGTAAAAAACCAAGAGTTGTACAATAATGAATAAAGTTATATATCTAAGACATCAACAGAAAAGTTGTGTTTTATTAGCATTCTTTGTTAATTTCATATTGCTCTATTTTGCTGTTTTTAATTGGCACAGACAGATGGATATAAGCTTTTAAAAATACTACACAACTTAATTGTTGATATTAATTCCTCAGAGTGGCAGGAAACAATTGATTTTTGCAGTATATTTAATGAGCATGATTTCTCTGGTAGGTTTATGTCGTAAGCTGAATAGAAAACATTAATCTGTACCTAAGGTAGTTATGCTGTAGTAAAGGTTAATTATTCAGGTAAATCAATTTGTGCATCACAATATTAATATGAATGATATTTGGGAGGATGGCAGGAATCACAATAATATCCACAGTTGCTGGCTTATGTGAGTTTTCAAGTGTATTTCCTTCCTCAGAATAGTAGCAGGTAATTCTTTATACATTATTTTGTTAGTCACAACTCTATTCACAAAATGAGGTTCCTCGTAAATGGCTCCTCTTTTCTAGAGATGTCGAGTCTTTTGTCCTAGGCATATCTGTATATGCTGTACTGCATTAAAATGCTCTCTGTGGCTTTTGTTGATGAACTAATGTTGAATCTCTAATAGTTGCCTCATAATGCAAATTAATTGGAGAAAGTAAATGCTTCTTAGATTGAAGAATAATGCACTCAGGTTTAGAATACATTCAGTCTAGATATATTTCATATATTTATTTATGAGAATTAAAAAAAATAAGTATAGAGTTATTTAGCATTTAAATAAGTAAAGCATGAAATTTAGAACTGTCTTCAGTTACGTAAAGCACCAATACTGAAACAGCCACTTAGATTTCCATATTTAGAAGACTTTAGCATACAGCTTAAAATATTTTACACTCAGCCTCTGATTTGTAGCTTTTTCCTAGATGTTTTATGTAAACACACTGTGTATAATTATGCAGATAATTTTATGCAATATTAATTGTGCTAAGAGTGCAGGGTAAGTTGCTTAATTCAGTAATTCGTTTACATTTTAATGATTCTAATAGCATAAGATTACCAAATCAAATGGAAATATCTCTGACCATTATACTATATTGTGTGAAGAGTTCAATTAGATTGTCTTATGTTTTTCAGAATATACTTATCACATCTTTTTATTGACAACCAAAAAAAAGAACCTCAAAATACCCATATTGAAAAAATTGAAAACCGTTTTCAAGGCATTTTTTAATCCAATATTACATACACTTAAAGAATGGTGCCCCAAAGCCTTGACACCTCAGGTATCAGATTGTAAAGTATGTTTAATATCTGTTTTCAGCGTGTGAATTGAGCTGGCCTGCATCTTGAAATGAAGTTGATGAGATATAGTACCATTTTTTGCAGGCAACCTGTACCAAAAAAAAATGCATTTAATTTATTCCTCTTTAATGTAGGAAGAATAATTCAAGGTGTTTATTATAGGGAGCAAGTGAATATACTAACTTTTACATGTAAAGATAGCATCTGAAGCCACCCTCCAAATCAACAAATTTGAGGTTAGCATTTCTTTCTTATTTCTTTCATCATGTACAGATTTAATATCATCGGGAATAAATCTAAATTGTTTGCTTCTTTCCTCCTAATTCCTGAAGCAATGTAAAAGCCTAGAGAGGTTTGAAGTGACAGGATTACAAGCAGTCTTTTGCATACATGGCCTTTAGGGATAAGCGGCTACCTTGCATCTAATAAACAAGAAAGTGAATTCGTTGAATAATGAATTAAGTGGCATAAGTTGTGATAACAAGGAGCAAATGTAACTTCAGACGGATGGTATTTGCTTTGTGTGGGGTTATCTGAGAGGGCTGATGCTCCGCCAAGGGAGACTGAAAAAAGGCTCATTATATTAAGATGTTCTTTTACAGAACACAGTCTAAAATGATCTTGCAGTTTCTTCCCCCCGTTCGCTGAACTCCTTTGTGTGCTTCTATCAAATCAACCACCTCCACCAGGGGGATAACTAGGATTCTTTTAGACTGTTGAGTGTTGTTTAAAATAAAAATTCCTAGTGAGTTTTATTTTTATTTATTTATTTTTTTTCCTAGTGAGTTTTAGATGGGTCACCCAACAATTAAATAGAGATGTCTAATTGGTTAATTCATATTAGGGTCAGCAGCTGGTTAGAATAAAAGGTTGTGGTGCCCCATTGCATAGTTCTGAACCAAATTAAATTATTAATCTACTCTTTGCTTCAATGTAGCTTCACGGGGATTCCTAACCTGCCATACTGAATAAAACAGAACGACTGCTTTACATTTTCATTATGGAAAATTATATTTTAAATTGCAAATGCTCTCCTATTTAGCTTGCATTGTGTATCTCATTGGATATGTAGGAATGTCTTCAACAGTCAGCGCTTATAAATTGTTTTGTTAATTTCTAGTTATAGCTGGAAACTATGAAATCACGAAAAGGATGATTTGCAAGCAATCACCAACTCTAGGCAGAACCAAATGGCCCTGGAAAGTCAAGTCAAGACTTAGGGGGCCACCATCTCTGACCCTTAAATTCAGAAGATAGAATTAAATAACTAGGTTATAAGAGGGTTTACAATCTAACACAAGCTCCCAGTTAATTCAACCAGGGTTATTTTCAGGATTGCAATTCCTGCAAGGGGCCAAGGTCCTAGTTTTTGTGACCTTTCTTAATTATTTCAATTTTTTTGTTGTTATTTAGCTACTCTAGATTGAATATTAGCTTTGTGAAAAAATTATAGCTGCATTCAGCTTTCTAATAAAGTGTTTAATAATGACTTAATTATATCCTATTACCAACAAGCACAGTTGCAATAAAAAATTACCATATTTTCTTAGAAATTATTCTAGGAGATGTTTTCTGTCAACATTTTAAAAAAGACTTATGTATTTATTTTAGAGAGAAAGAAAGAGTGAGCACACACATGAGTGGCGGGGTGGAGGGACAGAAGAAGAGGGAGAGCAAGGAGGCTCCAGGCCAAACCCAGAGCCCAATCAGATACGGGGTTCAATCCCACGACCCCAAAATCATGATCTGAGCTGAAACCAAGAGTTGAACACTTACCTGACTGAGCCATCCAGGCGCCCCTTTGTCAACATTTTAATGTATGTCTACTATGCACTTTTACCTAAAAAAATTGTAAGATATGAGATGCATAGCAGATACAACTAATAGCGGGTTGACCTTTAGAATGTAGTATGATTTATAAAGAGAAATCACTTAGCAATCATAACTGAATGAGTGTTCCACTTTTGATGCATTGCATCAGCTGGAGTATTAAATTTCATTCACTGGTTCATTCTTATGTTTGGATTCATGCATGTGAATTAGCTAAGTTGGTTGGAACACATAAATACTCGAAGACCAGTAAGGCTTTTTTATAAATTAAAAGTATTTTGTAAATAATTACCTGTTCATCTATTCATCGAAAACATATTTAGTGGATACCTACAATGTACCAAGTACTGTTTGAAGAGTCGTATAAACAGGAGGAAGTGAACAAGGTAAAGTCACTTCTCTTGTGGAGTCTATATGCCAGTGGAGGGAAATAAGACAATAAGTAAATTAGCAAGAAAATAACAGGAAAATAATGAAAAGAGAGCACAACAATATTCAGAAAATGACATGAAAAGAGCTTCTTTAGACAGAGTTGTCAAGGAAAACTTCTTAGAGGAGGAAGCATTTTTGCTGATACCTTAGCCACGGGAAGAGCATTTCAAGCAGAGAGAATAGCAATGCCAAAGCCTTGGGGTAGAATGAGCCAGGCATAGGCATACTTAAGAAACAGAAAGCAGCAAGATTACTTCATAGGCACACAACCTGGGCAACACAGGATTCCATGCTTAGACGAGCCCAGTTTAATGCTTTCCTATCAACATCTTGAAATTCTTAATAAGTTTTAAATGAGGGTCTTGTGTTTTTCCTGCAAATTATCAAGCCAGTCCCAGAAAGAAAACTAATAGTGTGTAAGGGGGATGAGTTGGGGGTGGGAGTATATTCATTTGGAGAGGGGGACAGGTGTGCATAAAAAATAAGACCAGTAATTGATACTTCTGGGTATGTGTGTACTGGAATCAGTATAGTTTATGAAAGATTAGTTGTACTTTACAGTATAGCCATTTTTGTCTGCCATGGAGAAAATGGAAATGCTGTTTTTGTTCTATATTTAGCCAAATCCTCACATACAGATGATAAATTTCTCAAGGGTAATGTTGGTCTCTTCTGTGTATTGTGTATACTTCACAGCACCATATGATTAGATATTCCACAAATACTAATTGCAGCTAAAAGGAATTTGCCTTCTCTTTTAACCCAAAAGGGTTTCCTTGAAAAAAACAAAAACAAAAACAAAAAAACACAAGGCATTTAGTGTTCACATTTGAATTCTTGTTTTCTTTCCACAGTTAAACTGTAGTACCAAATTTGCACGACCAATTAACAATTAGGTCAAGTCATATGAAATCACTGATGATCAACCCTTTTTCAACCTAAACAATGGCAATTTTAATGGTTTATATCATACTGCAATTGCCTGTTTATTTAAGAAGGAAATACAGAAATCTTCCAAGCATCTTTGTGAGTCCTGCAGTATTTATTTAACAGAGGGAGAAACACCTAGCACAAGGCTGTTCATTAGTGCAACACGCTGAGCAGTGCTGTCAGGCTGTACCCGTGGGTCTCCTTAGAGGTGAATCCACATTGCAGCAAAGCCAGTCAGGAGCTACCCCCACCCCAGTAATAGAGTCTACAGCTTCCACACCCACTTTCTACTACATTCTACATTATAGCAAGCGGTGAGTTGCCAGGAATTATTGTGTGAGTGGCCCAAGTCCATGCCATTGTTCGGAGCTGTAACAGGTGGTAGAGCTTTGGCCTGGGCTGTTGCTCACGGCTCCCCCTTCCTCTAGACAAATCTACTCATATTTGTTGATGGCCAGGATGATTTACCCAATGATTACTAGGGACAGTGTCATTCTAGGGTCATGTGATAGAATCTGGCCAGCAGGGGTTTATTTCATTTCAGGATGTTTCTGATTAGGACAAAGATGTGATTTGATAATTACAGCTGACAAATTCTCAGAATATATTCTATATGAGAGTCTTTTGTTGTTTGCTTCTTAACTTCTCTTCTGGGAAGGTTATTGATTTTAAATAATCATTATCAAGTTGCTTCTTACCTGGTACCCTTTTGCCTTTTAGCAAAACACTAAATCCATTAGTTTATGGTTCTTCCACTTGCACGTTCAGATTGGCATTGTATTGCTTTCTTTGGTTTTCCAAAATCTTCTACACATTGATCCACACTGAACATTTTGAACCTATCTGTACATTTTTTGAGTCACTAGTGGGATGATAAAGTATGTTCTTAGTAACTTACCAAAAATGCTTTCCTAAAAAGCTTGTTCTGTTATCTGTTACAAAGACTTTGTTTGAACCTTTCATGCTGCTTTATTACTAGCCAAAAGTTGTGTGTTCTATGATTGATTACAATGGGTGCATAAATATTGGGAAAATTTGTAAATGGCATGCTAAACTTACTTGTCCCAAGACAACTTTTATTTTTTTTTACATAAATTCGGCTTGCCAACATATCATTAGTTTCAGATGAAGTTTTCAATAATTCATCAGCTGAATATAAAACCAGTGCTCATCAGATCACATGCCCTCCTTAATGCCCATCACCCAGTTATCCAATCCCCGCCCCCTCGCCCAGCCTCCCCTTCAGCAATCCTCAGTTTGTTTCCCACAGTTAAGAGTCTCTCATGGTTCCACGACAACTTTTGGTGACAAAGTGCACCTAATCCAAAGAAGTGACTCTCTAATGATGAGAATTTCAGCAGCTATGGCAAATGAATGGAAAGTATTTTTTTTTCTAAGTCAAGGTCCATATTCTACGAAGTAGGAAATTGAACACATTTGCCACCATTCTCTACCTCAAGAAAAAATCTTTTTTTTTTTAAAGAACAAATCTTCTTATTTAATTATGAAAATGGGGAAAATAAAGATAGGAAAAATGAAGAGATGAGGAAGATCTGTCTCTGTATCCTGCCCATATAGGAGAGAAGGGAAAAATGAATTAGAGGAAATGATCAAATTCCTTCTAACCTGTATTTCTGACACTTTTTAGAATCAATGACATCTTTATCCTATAACCAGCCTTCCCCAATTGAGGCAATATGACAGACACTGTATGGAAGGAGCATGGACTATGCTGCCTTAAAGTTTTGGGTTTGAACCTTGGCTTTGCTACTTGCTAACCATGTGACCTTGGGCAAGTCACTCAACCTCTCTGAGCCTCAGCTTTGCTCAGATATAAAAACATTAATACCTCATTCGCAGAATACTATTGGGATTATATATACGATAACTAACATTGGTTGTATGTACCTGTTATGGTGAAATGATCATAGAAATGGCAAAGTTCTACTGGGATAGTTATGAATAAAGGGGACAGTTATTGTAAAAATAAAGCAATACGTACAGAACAATTTTTATATTCACGGGAATTCCTATGGAGTTTCATTTACTTATTTACTATTTGCATCCCACCTTCCTTACCCTCTTCCCTGTAACCCATTTCAGGTGTGGTGAATTAGAGAGCCAGAGGGAAGAAGTAGAAGGGGCTTGGTTTGCTATAATCTTGTCAGTGCTAATACTCTGACAAAAGATACATTTTTAACCTCTTGCAAAACATGATAGAAATTATTGCTCTGGGAATCTCACTTCTGAGACTAGACACTTTGTACACAGGACAGAGAGAAGCTCTTGTCCACTTTGCCACTCAGGAAACTACTTTGCTGTAAATTTTCGTTCCAGAAGGAGAAGAGGTAGCTCACTGTTATTATGATAACCTTATATTTTGTTGTCCCATCACAGCAATAAAATGCTCCTGAAAATTCTTCCCACAGTCTGTTTTTATATATATGGGAGAAAATATCATTGTTGAACTGAAATACCATTATTTTGGCATGATTCACTCAGTTTTTCTAAAGCTTTGGCTTTCCAAACAGAAGACTGATTATAAATCTATGTTGTGTGGTGTTGAGGTCACATGGAAACCTTTTTAAAGGACTGAGTGACCTGGGAAGTTGCTGAGTCAGAACTTCTCAGCAGCCATCTAATAATGAGTTTAAAGAGGGAGCGGTAAAATCCCCCCAGCCCACCCGTTCTCCCAAAAGTTAGTGGTAAGAGTTGTGGTTTCTCAAGACATCTTTGATACTCAAGGATGAAACCATGAGGCTAGAACTTGTCTTTCTCACCGTATGTGATAGACTATCATTTCAGTCATACATGAGTCACATAAAGCTTTAGGTTAGTCTCTGTATCCTGCCCATAGAGGTAGTTTAACCCCCGTATGCCAGCTCTGATGCGGAGGTTCGGTTGTCCCCTGGGAAAAGGAAGATATTCATAGCTGGAAACAGACATGTCAATAAATGGACTAGGTTGAGCCATTTAGACTGTTGTCACAAAGGAGAAAGAAAAAAAGAAAATAAGTTCAAGTGGGCTTTCTCTTCAAACCTAGGGATTAGACATTTGATTGTGATTGCTCTACTCAGAAATTCTACTTAGAGCACGTTTTAGCTTTAAACCACTCATTTCTCAACCAAAGTCTGGATACACCCGACCAGAACAAGTGTTTGCTGAGGGAATTATTAAAAATTTGGAGGTAATTTCACTTATGAGACTCATTTCGGTGTGATAATTGTGACTGCTCTAAAGGAGATTTTCATTAGATACCTTGCAAAACACTGCCTCATTATCTCGGAATACATTTCTAGAATGCAAATATGGGAAGGCAAGCCATGTGGATGGTAGTTCCACTCTGCATTTTATCCTTTTTAAAGGGACTTCAATTTCCTTAAATGTGAGGAAGAAGAGAGACCAGTGTTTCATTTGAAAGGTAATCTCCAGTGTTAATCAGCTTTGAACAACTAGTAAGTTATGGCTTCTACAGGTTTCATGACAAAGCACTCAGTTCTAAGTTTATGTAAAATTACTCTGTATACTACTCTTAAAGATACTGTTAGAGGATGTTAAATACATGGGTAAGCACACAATAAAAACATAAATCTGTAGATAATCATGATTGTGTCAATGTGTACATAAAGAAATGATGCATTGTAGATAGCATTAATATGATTCCAGATTAATCGGAAGGGTGAAGTATCTAAAACCTCTTCCCTATTATTTGTTAGGCACTTGATGTTATTTATCTCCTTTATTACTCGTAGCTTTTTTTTTTTTTTTGTGAGCTGGGTAGTAGTATTTTTATATTGAATGAAACTGAGGCTCAGAAACATGAGTTGCCCAAGTTCACATGATTAGTCAGTGGCAAAACCAAGATTCAGACCTCAGACTCACCGTCTTGAAGTGCATACTTCTTCCGCACAACATGGTGCTGCCTTAATCAGGTAAGGCCAGCTGTAGAATTAAGATGTCATTTAATTTAAGAAGTGGCAGAAATACAGTTTCAAAGGAGGGAGAATTTTTACTGGCACCCATAAACAGATTTGGCCAATAGCAGGGACAGTTGGAAGACAAATGGCATGGTCTCCATGACAGGCCAGGAAGATTATCCAGAGAGCTTTGTGGATTAGCCAAGGACACAGAGAGTGAGCGAGCGAGGAAGCAAAAAAAGATAGTGAACTATCTCTGGAGAGGCAAACACACAGCAAATGCTGCAAGACCATTTGTAATTAATAGCTAAATTGTGTGGTAAAATCTCTAAATGCTCCAGGCATTTAGATGACAGATCTTTCTTCAAGGACTAGGGTAGTCAAAAAGTCTGGGGCAGAGGCAAGCTTCTTCTTAAACTTACAAGGATGGGAGATGGATAGTGATAGGGTGGATGTTTCTAGATGTGTGTGACGGGGAAGGGGCTGGTCAACTTGAGGGAAGATACAAGGCCAGGAAGACTGGCCTCTTGGAGGGTTTATGGACAGGAGGCTAATAACTGAATGTTAGAAGATACATGATACATTTTAGGGAGAAAATGAGGTACAACATTTCAGAGGAGAAGAGATGATTGGGAAGCACTCTGAAAGCTGGAAAAGAGGGGTCGATGTCCTAGTAGGGGAGGAATGTGAATCACCCTCTGTTTGGGGAGTGATAGAATTTGGTAGTTGTTAGGCAGTCTGGGAGATACATGATATATGAGGCTCAAGAGAAGTGTTACTCAGGAAGCCTTTTGAAAGGATGTGACAGTAATTCAGGGAATTTATGCATTTATTTTGATGGTCCTTTCTCACCACCTAGATTTAGACCAAGTAGCATATTGAAACGCCACTAGTGTAAGAACAAGTTACACTTATGGAGGTCTTGCTATGGATCAGACACTGCTAAACCTTTTATTTTCAGCTAAACTTAACAGCCATCTATGAGGTTATAAAGACTTTTAACTGCCTGACTTTGCATTTAAAAAAAAAAAAAAAAAAAAAAGAAAAGATGAGCTAGTAAGTGGAAAGGGCTAGGATATGAAGACAGGCAGCATGACCCAGAGTGATCAGCCCAGAATTGGATGGCCCGGCCCATGACAGTAGGGGTATGGAGTTTTAAGGCTCTCAGAAACACTAAGGGCAATTACAACACTTCTCTGTCAACATACAGATGTTACAACAAATATTTTTTAACTCATTGCTGCATACAATGATATAACAAGAACTTGAGGGATCCCTGGGTGGCGCAGCGGTTTGGCGCCTGCCTTTGGCCCAGGGCGCGATCCTGGAGACCCAGGATCGAGTCCCACGTCAGGCTCCCGGTGCATGGAGCCTGCTTCTCCCTCTGCCTGTGTCTCTGCCTCTCTCTCTCTCTCTGTGACTCTCTTAAATAAACAAAAATTTAAAAAAATGTTTAAAAAAAAAAACAAGAACTTGAATGTTCACAGGTATTGTTCTAAGTATGTTACATGCATTATTTCATTTAACTTCACACCCTATGGAGTAATAGTATCTCTGATTTTAGAGGAGAAACTGAGCCCTCAGTTGGTTATATAATTTCCCATGATCATACAGGTAGTAAGTGGCAGAGGTAGGAATTCTACTGTATTGTGATTAGGGAGAGAAAAGTGCTTAAGAGACTTGAAGTAAAAAATAACATGTGCATGAAATAAAAAAAAAAATTACAAGGAGATTGCATTTGAATTGAGATATAGAGGCTAGGTAGGCAGAGGGTATTTCAGGCTGAGGGCAGGTGACCAGAGTGGAAGGTATGTTGGAAAGACTTGAGGCAGCAAGACCACTCATTTTTGGCCCTCGAAGAGCTGTTGAATAAATGAACTGGTGCATGCCTGAATGTATGTATGAATCACAAAAGCACTGTGACAGTCATAATTGCAGGGAAAATAACAGACATAGTAAAGGTGGACTGTATAGGGCTTAGCAACCGATGGGGAACAATGGGAGAGAATGTCTACGCTTGGACAACTTGGATCTGAAATGCAGACACATATTTTGAAAAGTTCCTCAAAGAATAGGAAATGTCATCTAGAATTTGGAAGTAAGTTCATCACATCCACCTGTCAATTAACTAAGTTGCTAGTATTGCAAAGAATTAATCCTAAGGGAAAAAAAGTAAAATTTTGGAAACACTTTTAGGCCACGCGAAATTTTGTACATTGCCACTTTTGCATATAAGGGAGTTATGTAAAAGAGAAGAAGGTCAGTAGTGACAAAATAAAATGATAAACTGGCAACAAAAATACTGTCTCATTTCAGGAGAGGGTTCAGTGTTTGCACATATTAAATAGCTGCCTTCCATGAAGTAGTTTTGGGATTATATACCAAGCGAATGAGATTTAGCAAAGATGAGTTGTGGCCACGCCAATTTGTGCATTTCCCCTAAATGCTGAGGTTCTGGGAAGCTGATTTACATTGAGGAGAAATTTGAGGTAATGTTCTGGGAATGTGAGACCAAAATTTCCAGCCTGTCAAAGTCTTTAAGAGAATCGAGAAAGTCATACTTAGAATGTAATTATTAGTGTGACCTCTTTTGAACTCCCCAAATACAGGAGGGTTTTTGGTTTTTAAATGCTTGAAATTCTTTACACTATCTATTCGAAAAGCAAAAACACGCAAAAATATGATGATTTCATCCAAAAATAATCTGTTCATTCATCAAGGGGATGGAACTATTTCTAGCAGGTAGCTCTCCTTAAATACCTCATCATCCCCAGACTCAGGAAGAACCATGTCCACACTAGTTAGGATACTAATGTCTGGGAAGATAAGAACAAGAGGGAACTTGTGGAAAGGTAAGCTCTCAGGTGACACAGATTGGGGGGTTTTGATCCTGTCACGATCTGAAGGCTTCAGATGTTAATGATGACTATGTAAAACAGTCCAGTATGGAAGCATCTAAGATAAAATTCTTGTAAATTTTTGGCCGGGAACCTAAAACTTGCTTCAGTCTGTGGCTGCATTTTTTGTGCCAAATAAGAAGGCACTTTGCTGGCTCTTTTTTTATAGAAGGGCCAAATGAGATAGATTGGAAATATGTACTTTGAGCAGCTAGGCAGAGTCTCAGGAAGTTTGCCAAACAAGATTTCCAAATAAAATGTTTGGGAAAGAAAACAGGGATGGACTTTGCAGATGCTGGATGGGTTCCACCAGCCATCTGTGCAAAGAGTTACTTGGTATCACATGAGCCGAGAGCTATGAAGTGGCACAAAACTATCTGTAATAACTCCATTGTTAAGCGGGCTCATTTATTTACCAGGCATCCCTCTCCTCACCAAGATAAAGCATCTGCATTTCCTTGAGAAACAACAATGATGACCAAAATTATTTAAACGTAAAGGAATTTCAGCAACTGAACTGTTACCTCGGTGCTAATGCATTAGCAGTCAAAGAAGGCAGATTAATTTACTTACGGTGAGCTAAGTGCATTCTTGGCGCGCAAAGGGGAATCATTTGCTCACTTAAGCCAGAGATCCCATTTTTGACGGCAAATGTCACTGCCTGGATTTCCCTTTGACAGTCTGGCAACCCCGCACCCCTGTTATAGTATCCATTTATTTGTCTTATTTTCAGCCAGATTAATCCATTCTGTTTTGACAAGAAGACTGATGGGTAATTGATAACTGTGATAGACACAAACAGAAGAGTTGGATGCTGAATAATTCAGCACTTTTCAGTATCAATAAGAGAACAGGTTGAAGAATTTGTGTCTCTATTTACACTTAAACTAAACTAAGTCAGCCCAGACATTTATGCTGCCAGTCTATCAGAAAACCAAACAGTGTACATTCGGTTTCCACCCGACAAAATGTTTTATAAGCTTGTAACAATATGTGTGAAGCTGCCAGAATAATAAATAGGTACAGCAGCCCATGCATGCTAATGTTATGTTGTAAGCAGTTTTGTTGACAAGTGCTAATACTTCTTTCATACTATCATCAAAAGCAGCTAATACAACAGCCATTATTTGCTGGCTTTCCAAGCAAGACATGATGGATTGTGACCTTAATATGGGTTAGCCGAGTTTTGAAAGTTAAACAACTTGCAATAAATCATAGAATTATTACAATGCAGTTTAATTGGTTAAGGACTGTTTATTTCCTAAACAGGGTGAAAAATTTCTGTTTCGGCACTTTTAATTTGCAAAGTGCATTTTCATTATGAATGGCAGTTTAATATTCTGCTCTTTTGTCATGCAAAATATGCAACACGCAGGCAATCTATTAATTGGACAAAAATGCATTGCAAGCGTAAATTATCCTTTATATCATCACTTGTGAGCTTTTACATCTATTAAATGTGTTAAATGGAACATAGTTAAAGACTGTACAACTTGCAGGCTACTTCTGAAATTTAAGTGAAGCTTCAAGATGATTTTAATGACCTTTATTTTTTGCAAAATAAAGTAATTAGGTAATTGTAAATATAAAGGGCAATTTAAAGAGTTACTGTTTCCTTAAGGCCTAGGTGCATATGTTTTATCGATTCAGCAGGAAGCAGACAGCAACACTGGCTTATATTGATATGTCTTGAGAAGTAGAATCCACCCTCCTGTATTTACTTCTTTCTTTGCTACAGTATAATTTCTGAGCAGAAATTTCCATTGGCAAATGTGTAGAAAAAGGTGAGTAAGGCAGTCGCAAACTGATATTGTAGCATAGCTCAGCATAACTGAGTAGCCGCCTCCATATGCTTTGGTTCAATGATGTGCCTTTGCATGGGGCTATTTAGAGCTCAGAAACAGTAACAAAATACTTTGTACTAGGAATGTTGATATGACATATGCTCGATTTTAAGAATGCCAGATCTCTCAATGTGTTCCTGTAAGACTGCCTTAAAATGCATGCAACCTATTCGTTCACACACAGCTCTGAGCCCCTTTCTCATATTTATTGACACCTGGGCAGACCTTTCAAAAATGTAAAGCTTCCACTGACTTGAAACATTCTCCATAGGTTGGCCCAGCCGAAGCAGGGATACTTTTGTGCTGTCACTTCAAGTCTCCTTCAAAGATTATCGATTGTCTGCTATATAAACTGAAAGTTGAAAGTATACTTTGGATAGGCATTCTATTCATTTTTCCTAGAGTAAAAAAGTGTGAATGTGAGAATGTGCATTCTGTTGTTTTACAAGGAAAACTAAAGAACAATTTTTTTCCATTTAAATCATTCACAAAAGCAGCACATTAAAATAAGCTGTCTAGAAAAATGATAAATAAGGTGGAAACCAGAAGTTGCGCTTTTATGTTTCGTTATATGGTAGGCACAGTGGTGCTTCTGATTGTTAGAAACTTCATTCTAAAGAGAAAGACAAAACTACCCATAGAACTTTAATCTTGAACTGATGTTGATCATTTCCCCTCCCATTTAAATGTCATGCTTACCTAAGTTGTGCAGTGTCTTTGCATCAGAAAAAAGCGATGGGGCAAAGGGCCCCGGGGAGGTGGAGGGTGGGAGAAAGAGCTTAAGGTAAGGAGAGAGGGTGGGGAGAGTGTCAGGGAGACACTGTTGCTATATTCTGCTGAGTGTACTTTTGCTATCACTCCTGATAAAATGCTAAATCAAAACTGTACTGCCCAACAAGTCATATATGTAATTATTTGTATTAAGTATCACAAAACACTCATTTTAACAATGGTCTAATGTTTTAACTGTATTTGCTGATTTTTATTGATCACAAAATCTTTTCAGAGATCCTTTAGAAAATGTAGGTGAATATAACCCAAAGTGTTAAGTTAGAAAGACATAGGAAGACTTCACCATATCTTATTATGAAAAATTTGAAATGCATAGAACAGTTGAAATAATTTTACAATAAATATCCATATCCCGATACACAGATCGCTTTGGTCCTGCCGTTCTAATATATTCAGCTTTTCGCATATCTACCAACCTATCCATCTTTCTACCCATCCATCCATCCATCCATCCATCCATCCATCTTATATTTTGGTGCTTTTTTTTTTTAATGCCCAAAACATTTGTTGGTTGTTTATTTATAAAGTATTCCATGACCCAACATTCATGTTTCATAATTCAGGAACACAGGTCAGTGACAAACTTCAATGGAACTCAACCCAAAGAAATTCTTCATATTCCAAAATCACTTTGCACTCTGAAAGATATAAGCCTTCTTCATCTCTTCAGAATCCTTCATGGAATCATAATTTCTGTAGAAATCTGCATATGCCTTCTTTTTGGTTCAGCCACAGCAAATTTCCAGAAAGCTGCAACCCCCAGGGATACAGTAAATGCTCCAACAATATGAAATCGCAGACACTTGGCCAGAAGGCCTCATATCTGAGGTTTCATGAAAGCACAGGAAGTCATGGTAGTTGTTCTCCTTAACACCAACCTCAAACCCAATGTCCTTCCTAACAGAAATGGACCTTTTTAGTGCTATTCAAAGTCAGTTGCAACCATTAGTATTCTCCCTAATACTCTAATGTGCTTATCGTTAACTAGAGTGCAAATTTTGTTTGCTCCTTTTTTTTCCTTTTGAGAGCACATCTGTACACACTGACATGCATATATCTTAAGTGTAGCATTGGATGATTTTCAACAAACTTTTAGTGAGTTAGATTAATGTTGATGAACTCTATTAGATGTCAACACAGAATGAGGTGCAGTGAACATAGAAGACTTAGAAGCCCTGTCTTCAGACTGCTCACCATTGCTAGGATGAGCTAACCTATAGGGCCACCTTCTCCTTGAGACAATGACCTCTCATCAAGTCTTAAGTTTGTTCTTTTTTACTAGAATGGATAGTTGATGGACCAGGGCTCCATGAATAGTTACTATACTATATATTGTGTACCTACCAGATGTAAAGCATCTAAGTGCTATTGAGAACACAAATGAATCTTGAGATACAGAGGCCAAGATAGGGAGTCCATCAAAAAGCATTTGGTAAAATTGTGTCCTACATACCTAAAGTGAAATAATAGAAGATTACATATATGTAAAAGCACTTAGAGAAGTTAGAGAGGAAGTTTTAGGAAGGTCAGAGGAAGGTTCCCTTGACTCTGTCTACATAGTATCCATCTATCAGCAACCAGAGTGACCACTTAAAAAGTAAATCAGATGGAGGGGGGTGATGAGATAGGGGTAATAGGGTGACAGGAATTAAGGAGGGCACATGATGTAATGAGCCCAGGGTGCTATATACAACTGATGAATTACAGAACTCTACCTCTGAAACTAACAACACACTATCTGTTAATTAATTGAATTTAAATTTTAAAAAAAGTAAATAAGATCCTGTCATTCACTTTGATTAAAATCCCTCCATCATTTTCCAGAACACTTTAAAAAAATGTCAGACTCCATGAAGCCCTGTGTGACCTGGCTACCCTCCCGACTCTGGGCCTCTCTTCCCACTGCCCGTGTCCTGTTGCTAACCTTCTCCTCACTCAAATCAAACTTACACTTCCATCACAACCTCTCACAGCTGACCCCTTCTCATGATGATTCAGGTCTCAGGCCAGATATTCCTTGCAAGATCTTCTCTGCCCAACTTTGTGTTAGATGGTTTTGCCCAACAGTAGGTTGATGTTGAGTGTTCTGAGCACATTTAAGGTAGGCTAAGCTATGATGTTCAGAAGGTTAGGTGCATTAAATGCATTTTCAACTTACGAAAATGATCAGTATTGGAATGTCCTGAAAGTTTGCAGTGTATGAGACCTTCAGAGTCTTCGATGACAGATGACATCTATATTACAGTGTTTCTTTCAACCCTGATTCCTTTCTTAATGGTATAGCATTTTTTTTTCTTTAGCATGTTCACTACATCAGGAGCACATCTACAGGTTAAAACTCCTGCAGGATTTTTCAGTATTTTTTAGTTAAAGTATACATGTGGATTTTAAACCTTGAAATCTTTGTATAGTTATAGCTTGGACTGGTTTTTGTATATATTGTGTAATGTTTTCCTTGCCATAGCCTGAGAACTAGACATTGTCCTTATATACAGATGAAGAAACTAAGGCTCAGTGATTTTCTTTCCTCAAGTCCTTAGCAAAGCCTAATAAGTAGTAGCTATTACTTTTGTTTCTTGAGGTGAAACAGAGTATTATCACAGCAGCAAATTATTGAAATCCTCATATCCCTCCACTTGCTTTTCACCACCCTGCCCTAACTACAACCTCTCCTCCCCCAACCCATTCAGTATGTCATCAGCCCTGTAACCATCATGAAAAATTATATTCAGTCTTGGGGCAAGATACAGACTTTTTTTTTTTAAATAGATCTTTCAAACAATGTTACCAGCATGCTGACATCTTCATAAAAATTAGGGATCCTTGAGGTGTCAAATTGACTAACGCACCAACACTTGAAGAAGCTCAATATCCAGGAATGAGAGACAAACTTAAATACCTATCTTGTGTTTTCGTAGGTGTGACCTACTCCCTTGAAAAGGCCATTTCAATCTCAAATTTCCATTACTGTTTATCATCCAAAAAATATTGTTCAGTAATGCCTCATCGCTATACAAGACTTGTGCCAATATTTCTCAGGCAACCTTGTCAATTTGAGTTATAGTATGTGCTAGTTAGATACAGTAGAAATGAGTTTAAACTGCTGAAGACACTGGATCTTTTCAAAGCTGTTCTTCAATGTTATGAAAGAGAATAATCATAGCAGGCTAATTTGTAGATTCCCTATTCTTCTGTTCCTTGTTCTTGTCTTTACTGAGGCCTTAGGCAGAATTCTATCATTCATCAAAATCACTTCTGTGTTCAAAACCCCATTTTTCAGTATTGAAAATACACAATTTTGAAAATTAAAATAATATAATTTCCTATGCAGGCTTTTAGCCCATACTAGCCTTACCTACTACCTATTAATATCTTTGTAAAAATATTTTATTACACCTTGATCCCTAACTACTTTAAACAGAAAGGTAAATGAACTTAAAATATGAGGAAATTCCCTCTTTTGACTTATGCAAGGATCGTGTCTAAAGTAAGAAACAGATCCGTGTGACTTTTTTTCACTGCCACTAAGGAATCTCCCACAACTTTTTCATAAGTTGCAATTCTGTTACTCTTTATTCCCCAAGGATAGAAAGAATTCCCTTGATTGATTGATTGATTGATTGAAAAAATAAACACCCTGAGTTGGTAAAAAACCAATTACAAGAGTGTCTACCCTAAAAGTCAAATTCATTTTGTTTATTATTGCAAGTTATTAGGGCTTCCAGGAATGCATATAAAACACCTGAAAAACAGTGGTTGAATCTATCATACTGACCTTAATTTCCTTAAAGTAACAAAGAAAGAAAAGCAAATTCCATGACCAACAACTGGAATTACACAAAGAAAGATAATACAGCCTCACAAAGGTGTATGTGAAACATAACTGCATTTAAGTTAGTTATGAAGTTATGAAGTTAGTTATGAAGTCTCTGCTTTAATAAGAGAAAGTCATACTCCAATATCTGTCCCAATGAGTTCTTTTGACCATTTGTCTAACACTTAGTGTACCTTCTGAAATCAATCCCTGCAATTCTATGTAACTGCCATGAGTTGGCAATGCAGATCATTTTCTTTTGTCTTTAGTTAGTCTTCATTACTTGACATATCATGGATTCTTTTCAGGATAGTTCTCTATTTTTCCCTGAAGCAACTCACATGTTCACTTATATACAATTCGAAAGATGTGCTCAAATTTTGAAAATCAGACTGTAGTCTAGATAAAATAATTTTGCAGATACATATAGTTGCATCATGTTAGCTGTAACTCTTCTCATTTTTAAAAATATTTATTTATTCACGAGAGACAGAGAAAGAGAGAGAGAGAGAGAGGCAGAGACACAGGCAGAAGGAGAAGCAGGCTCCATGCAGGAACCCCAATGCGGGACTCAATCCCTGGTCTCCAGGATCACGCCCTGGGCCTAAGGTGGTGCTAAACCGCTGAGCCACCCGGGCTGCCCTCTTCTCATTTTTAATCAGATAAATGAATGTTACCATATCCGATCTGAAAGCTGATGTTCTCCATTATCATGCTAAATGCCTATAAAATATATTGTGACATGGATGTTCCAAATATATGAATAATCTATAATTGAACATTTATCTGGTCTCTAATATTTTATTTAAATAATGTCATGATAAGAATTATTTAAACTTTGAACATTCACCCAGGTAGGAATGATTATATTACTGTTTTTTATATATAAACCAAAAATACCAAAATTTAGCAACAGTTTTAAAGAGTTGAATAGCAAAGCAATTTTCCATATGGATTAAAAAAAATTCATTATTACCTTCATTCTGCTTTCCTGTGTAGTTCAATGAACTATAGAAAGCAAGTAATATAAATGTTTTTTTTTTTTTAACTGTTTGATTAGGAAAAAAGAAAAGGCCCTCCTAATAAACACCATGCAGTCTTTCATACTGTCTTCCAAATATGGAAGATAGGGAATTATTTCTGCAAACGCAAAAAGGGGGTATTGCCTTTATGGGGATGGGCATTTGAAGACACACTGCTGTGCTGCCTGTATAAACTTACTTTGGCATTTAGATGAGAAATGTACCTATATGGAACGTTTTCATTCAGTGCAAAGATGTACCTTGAAAACCTCCTGAGCCACATACAGCACAGATTAATGTCATGACTTTTGTATGTTGAAGACAGCAAAGTAACTGTGAGCTCAGGCGACTCTCCAGAGCATTATCTTCCATGTGGTGATTGAGCAACCAAGGCCACTTACATCTTTGAATATGCCATCTCAAAACATAGCCTCTTCTGTTGCCATGGCGATGAAAAGGTCCACTAGAGGGTCTCCTCCATTGGCAGTTAAATGCTTTGACGAGTTAAATCTGCTCATAGTCCGTAGGCCAGAATGAGTCACATGGCTCCATCTAAACTGAAAAGGGACTCATGGCCTATTTAGCAAGCGTGACTGTCTTTGTCACAGACATTACAAGGTCACTTACTATCTAATTGTGTTGTTTTCCTAGTTTCTGTCATGGCTGTTATGAAAATCTAGATGCTCAAGAAAAAACTTTGGAAGTTATTTTTTTATTAAAGAAGTTGAGCTATAGTCCTGTTGATGGGTGGGGGAAGCAAATAAGTTGGAGAGTTTTAGTGAAGATTCAGGACAAGGTGGTAAAATCAGTCCTTGTCAAAGTGCAAGTAGTTCAGCTTTCCTCTAGCAATGATGTCAGCATTTCCCAGGTAGATAATTTTCTTTTATTCTCTTCTGAATCCCAGAAGTAGCTGCCATTTCTAAAGATCTTTTTTTCCTTATGCTTACATCTATGCATCTATAAGTTTATTCTCTTTGTTTGAATCTAATAGAACTGTTTATATCATACACAGTTGGCATGTTCAACTTGCTTCATTTATGTTATACAACTTAAGGATTTTGCACACTGAAGGTACTCAATAAATGTATGCAGGAAACTTAAGTATAGCACATGTATATGATGGCTATTTCCTAAGAAAAATGTTGAAAGAAAGAAAAGAAAAGAAAAGAAAAGAAGAGAAAAAGAAGAAAAGAAAAATATAGGTAGAGGAGAACCTTACCCTCTCAGGAAAGACAGTTGAAATTCATACAATAATTGGAATAAAGCTAAATGTAGAGTGAGATCAGAGTGGGGTATTGGTCCCAATCCAGGCAAAGCATGATCCTCGACTAAAAAGAGAGCTCCTAGGCTTCCATAGGAAATACTAGGGGAAGGGAGCTGCCTCTTGAGGAAGCAGGACCAGGACAATACCAGCTAAACAAGAATCCAAAAAGAGCCATACATCTGCAATGTACATCTTTAGAAATCCAGGGTCGCAAGCTAACATATTCACTGGTTGCCCTTACCCCATTTAGGTCTTACTGCTTTGCAACTCTTCTTTAAGGATATAGTAAATTACTTACTCCAATATGGTCAATATAACTAATCTTTAGTAATTATCAAAAACATTGACAGTCACCACTTCATGGTTCAGTTGCCCTACTCTAGTTCACATTAATTGAAGTAGGCAATCATGGAGCCTTTGCTGGTAGAAAAAGATTTTAATGCTATTTAAAGAAAATTTTAAAAAAAGTATTCCCTTCTGACAGAAATTTGCATTCTGATATTTTATTTGTATCTTTTTTTAATGTCATGACAAGAAATGGATTTGATTTTGAAGAGGAATCATTTTGAATAATTAACCATGAATTACTCTAATTAGCAGAAAATAATTATAGGTTGGACATAAGCTCTTTAGAAAGCAAAGGATAGCGTAAAAGACTATTGGAAAAATAATACCACCTGATAGATGTTGAGATGAATCCAAAAGAGAGCTTTTCTTTGAATCAATCTTCAACAAGGCATTTAAATGCCTCCCATTAGAAAACATTCATATTCCTGCAAGACAAAAATTATTAGCAAGCATATGTTGTTGGTTAGAGAATCTTTAGTGTTATAATTAAAGAAGACATCTTTAATGCTTCCAAAAGTAGAAAATACAGTTTCACTTGTTCTTTTCATAGCACTTTCTGGATCTGAGACCTTGGATAGACTTAGCATATTTGTACACTGTATGTGGAGTTTAACTTATTCATTTCCCTTGGAAAATGTTTGTCAAATGATTGACATGACAGAGTTGCACTTGTGGTTCTCATCTCCTGAGAAGAGCTTGTGGAACAGGACATGTGGCAAACTGATAAGAAAAGGTAACAGATTTCATCTGCGATGGCAATCAGTTTCTGTAAAGACCATCAGCAGGACCTACATAAGAGCTCACATTCAAAGGCAGTCCACTCAAAGTACATTTTTGAGCTAAACACAGCCCAGAAATGGAACCCAGAAGACACACCCCAGATATGGCACCATAGATAACTAGCTAACTAAAAACAGATAACTAATTGTCTGACTTGAACAAGTCTCACATTGTCTGTTTACCTCTTTATTGCTAATGCCATCCATTTCACAGGATTGTAACATGGAGAAAATGCAATGTGAAATTAACTTTTCAAAGTTAAAGCAACAACAACAGATATAGTGTTATTTGGTCAAAATGTCGTGTTCATATATTTGATTTTTACCAATAAAAACATACCGACGCTGATAGAAATGAGAAGTATCTGGTATATAGTCGCAGAAAGCATAACTTAATTTTCTATGAACATCATATAGAAAAATAAATAAAATAATGCCTTATTCATTAAGGCATGCTTTTACAATTATTGAGAGCTAATTATGTAAGAGTGCATCTTTACAAAGTAAGTATGTAGTGGCATTCTAATCAGTGGTCACAAATGGTTTCTTGGCACGTTTCATTATGATTTTGAGTTAGGTTCCAATTTAAAGAATAACATCCTTGGAACTTAACCTTGCTTTTTTCTATATTGCTCTCCTGCCACCATCTAGGTTTTCTTCACTAATCAAAATAGTGGGATCAAGGCTTTTACATAGAATAAATAGCTCTTCCTACCTGTTCGAAAAAAAATTACAGCACCCCTCCATCCTTCCATCATATCATCTTCTCTCCTTTTCCCTTCTTACCAGAAATACTGAATGAAATATTATCTTTAGTGAATCATCATTATAACACATATTGGTTGCCTGGGGGAAGAAAAAAGCCCAAGAATCTCCTTCGGTCTTCTCCCATTTACTACTGGCATGGATTCTTTTGTTCAATTAGCTAAACTAGTTTTGCAGTGTAAGCCAGTTGTCCTTTTGACTAGGATTTCAAGAGAATCTCTCCAGTGGTTGTAATAGGTGAATTTAACGTTCCTTTCAACCCTAAAATGTTTTATTATAAGTAGTTCTGTGTTGCCCAAAAGGAAGGGAGATACAAAATGAAAGTGAGGAAGTGAGATCATCAAGGATAATTGCACACTTCAGTTTTACCCAGAACTGGTAGGCAAAATCATGAGTGAGAAAAAATGGACTCTGATACAATATCTAACATGCTACATACATCCTAACTTCCCAATCCTTATATCTATTCTTTCTGAGCAGAGGAAGTAGGATTCACCCAAAAAAGGGTGAACCTCTCCAAGGTTCTTTGGAGAGGAGGGGAATGAAAAAACTATGTATATGTTCCTCTGGTGATAGAAAAAATTTACCAGAGAATAACGAGGTGGATATCTCATTCTTTAAGGGCTATTTAGATTTTCCTTGAAATCTTAAAAGCTCCAGCAACCAAGGAACTGAGCTCTGGCTTCTTGGTGACAGAATGGACTGGTGGCCAGAGAATGGGCAGAAGCTATAATATCTCCCTCTTCCCTTGCCCACTGGGCCTTACCCTTTGATCTTCAGGAACCTCCTTCTCTTAAAATGTTCCTTCATCTGGCCTCTTACCTTATACATAGCTGAGAGTTCTGATGCATATATTGGCTGAATCTTATTTCACAGAAGTATCCTTACAGGTATGTTGGTGGGACTATTACAATCTGTATTTGTAAGGATATAGAAATACATACCATTGGGATCCCTGGGTGGCGCAGCGGTTTAGCGCCTGCCTTTGGCCCAGGGCGCGATCCTGGAGACTCGGGATCGAATCCCACATCGGGCTGCCGGTGCATGGAGCCTGCTTCTCCCTCTGCCTGTGTCTCTGCCTCTCTCTCTCTCTCTCTCTCTCTGTGACTATCATAAATAAATAAATATTGAAAAAAAAATTAAAAAAAAAAAGAAATACATACCATTTACTTTTAGTCAGTAAATATCTTGTGATTAGAGGAGAATGTCTTGTCATGTGGCAATTCCTAGGGGAGGCCAAGGATGAGGGCTGATTCCTAGTCCTGGTCAACGAGGTGGAGAAGTAACTCTCAACTCAAGCCTCTTGTGTCATCTTAATAGGTTCTACCCCTTGAGCTACAAGAGTGGGACCCTCAGGGTACTCCGTGGGAGGATAAGCATGATCAACACCGTATCTTGATGGGATGAAAACTCAACATAGGATTCTCTTGGAAGAGAGAAAATGAATACGAATTCTAATAACCCAGCTTTAATTTTTTTGATTACAAAATTAGTGAAATAATTAAAATGAAGAGGCATGTATAACTTGACACAAATGAATCAATGGTTAGCAAGGGGTCTGAATTATAGATGATTCTAACAAATCTCTGTAGCCAGGTAGAGGAATCTGCTTTAATATTCAAAACAGATTAGTACTAACAGTTCTCATTTTCATATTAGAATAGTTCTAAGACTTATGCAGTTTATCATTCTCTTAAATTAACTCACCATGTACAGAAAATATACAAAAGAACAAGATAAAATTATTTATCACAAATTCTTTTTAAGGAATTTTAAAGACAGCTTTATTGATATATAATTGATGATTATATATGTAAAGTATACAAATTAGTAAGTTTTGACATAATATGTATACCTTTTAACCATCACCAGAATCAAGACAGTGAATATTTCCATCATCCCCAAAAGTTTCACATGCCCTCCCCCATTCCCAAGCAACCAGAGATCAGCTTTTGGTCACTATAGATTACTTTGCATTTTCTAGAGTTTTATACGAATGGAATCATACAGTAAGAATCTTGTTGTCTGTTTTACTCAGCATAATTATTTTCAGATTCATCCCTGTTGTTGCCTGTTCATTTTTACTGTCAATTCATTTATTTCTTGATGGACATTGGGGTTATTTCCAATTGTTGACTATTACCAATAAAGCCACTATTAACATTCATGTGAAAATACAAATTCATATAGCTTATGATTTTTTTAAGGAAAACATTTTTTCTTTATAGCTCATTATCTTAGCAAGGTAATATTTATAATCTATTAGCAATATATCATTACTACAAATTGTTTTTGCCTTAGGTTAACTGCATCCAGTTAAAGAACTATTTATAGAGTATTAAGTATGTATAAAGCTTTTAATGATAGCCTATATAAGAGCACAAAGATGGATAGGAGGTACATAAATAAATAATGGGAACCCAAAGCTGAACAAAGTAAATGTCATAAGAAGAACAACAACAAAAACAACAAATCTATGGGTTAGGGTCGCAGAAATAATTTCCACTTGAAAAATAAGAAATTCCCTGAAAATAGGTAGTTAGCTGGAGACTTTGAAGCATGGGTAGGATTTTAGCATACAATGTTGAAAAGAAGTATGCAGTTGCAGGCAAGGAACATAATTAGAGCTTAGAGGCAAGAAACATGGGGTGAATGCTTGGATGAAGCACTCCAATTTAATCAACTCTATGGTATGTTGGCAATCTCCCCTTTCCTCAGACCTCTTTTGGAATGTTTGATTCTGCACTTTGGGTTAGTTCAACAGCCATTCCTTCAGTGCTCATAGTAATAAGCACTGTGCCAAAGCAAAAGAATTAAAGATGAAAAGGTACACATGCTCTCTGCTCTCAGATCACTTACAATGGGGCAAAATCGTTTCAAGTATTATGGTTACTAGAGATATGCTTGGAATGCCGTTAGATGGAGAGGAGCACCTAACCCAGCTCGTGGAGTGAGACAAGGCTTTCCAAAAGCAGGATGAGGATGGTTGGAACTCTGTCTAAGTTGACCAGTCGGTTGTAGGTAAAAACCAGAAGCAAAGGTGTTCAAAGCACAGGGGAGAAAAGCATGAACAAAAATAAAAGGTTTGTGACATAACATTTGATTTTTGAGAAACTATAGTTTAGGATTGCAGAAACATTCATTGGAGTGGTTTCTAATGGGTACCATTACTGCTACAATTGTGGTGTTTCGTGGGGATTTTTGTATGTCTGGTTTTTGATGTGATACTGAGATGGAATATAGTTTTTGGCTCCCATTGTAGGCCCACACCTTTCATTCGAAGACTCTGGAGTTACTAATGGTGTTACATTCTCAGAAAACCTACTTACTTATATGAGGTGTTAAGTGTTGTTATACACAGAAAGTGTTCCTCCTACACTTAGCTCTGTTTTCTCTACCCTGGTCTCATAAATCTCTATGTTTGAAATAAGTTTGAAGACAGTAAATTTCAGGCAGTATTGTTATTTTAAAATATAGGCTTTGGGGATCCTGGATGGCTCAGCGGTTTGGCACCTGCCTTTAGCCCAGGGCATGATCCTGGAGTCCTGGGATCGAATCCCACATCGGGCTTCCTGCATGGAGCCTGCTTCTCCCTCTGCCTGTGTCTCTGCCCCTCTCTCCCATGAATAAATAAATAAAATCTTAAAAAATATATGTATAGGCTTATCTATGGTATGGGTATATATAACTAAATATGCTTTTCAATGGGCTACTAGTTCAGCCTGTGATGATCCTGAGTATGTAAATAGCAGAAGCAGCATCAGCGTTTCATTCACCACTTGGTTTTGTGGCAATTGTGCATCACTACAGAAAGCTGAGTCTTCATGACTTCTCATTTGTGGAGCTCTGCTCAACTACAAAAGAGGCTACTAAGTGCAAAGATATGAAATCAGACACTACTGCAAAATGTACATTTGTAAAAGTGAAGCACTTTATTCTCTTGCTACGTTCTCTGATTATGCTATTTATTTCAATTTTTTAACAATACAAAATGACATATGCCATTTGAAACTGCCTATACTCACCAAATAAAATGGCAAATTAAAAGATGTAAATACTTAAGTTTGAAATGTTTCCTTCAGTTATCTAGATATTTGAACTCTGGAAGCCTTGGATAATTGCCTCATTCAACTCTTACATGTATGTACAGTAAAAGAGAGAAAAAAATCCTCTGAAATGTTCATATTTTCCCCTTATGTCAACATTAATATGTCATAATATTTTTTGTTTTATGGGACTCATTTCTAGTTGATGCAGAATTTTAAAGTGAAGATAATCACAATAATTAAGGAGTAAATATGTAAATGAGGGCCTGATTCGAGTTATTTCATTAACATAAATTCATGGAAATTTGGCAACTGGAGGATTAAAATATAGATTTTAATCTAATCTGTTTCTGTACTTTTCAGTTCTCCTAAAATATCACCAAAGAAAGGGCAATAGTAGAGGATTAGAAATGTGTAAAACAAAAATCCCGCAAGCTATTTCCTGTTCTTTTGTGGCTGTCTCTGGCATAGGGAAGTTCTTAGAAAAAATTCCTGTGAATCTGTTCTATGAAGAGGAAGGGAGGTGGTGGAGAAAAAAAGCTCACCTCTCCAAATGCAGCTCTAGTGGTGTTTATGCTAATCGGCTCAGGGCAGACTGAGCCCTCTAGTGTGAATGGGAGCCTGGCAGGGTTGGCCCAGGGTCCTACAGCACCAGGCAGTCACTGCCTTTCACTTCATGTTATCACAAATGAATTGCTTTATTCCTTCTGACCAGTGTGAAAAGCCAAGTAAAAAAGCCTAAATGACAGCAACTACACATATCTTCTACTGCAGCTGAATGGAACTGGCTCCCAGCAACATTTCTCTCAGCACGTCTTACACAACTGTTCCTCTCTCTATATTCCCACTGCTATTCCTACTTTATCATCCTGTCTCAAGACTGAGGTTCCAGATTCAGGTCTAAATCCCTTCAATTTACTGCCAGGGTGATCTTCCTTAAACACTGATTTTACTGCATTCTTGCTTTTTCTGTTTCCTACAGTTACACAGAACCAATACCTACTTAGAGTCAGATGAACCAGCCAAGGTGTAATTCCGAACTGACGGAATAATGTTAGGGTGATAAGCTGGCAGTGCTGGACCAGCCTGAACCAAGCATGTTGGGAGAGCATCTTTCAACAGGATTAACCGTGTTTTCCCTGAATACACCAAAATCACAACAGAGGAGTCTAGTGTGGGGTCAGGAGGAGACAGTGAGATAATGAATGCTAGTACTGAATCTGAAGTGCCAGGGGTTCATCTTCATGGAAGTATACAGTTGCAAATAAAGATATGGAGCTGATCAGGGAGGTCTGTTGTGAGAATCTTCAGAGATGCCTGGGGGTTTACTTGACAGAAGATGATGAGATGGCCAAAGATGGTTTACAGAGTATAGGGATAGGAGGACTGATTGATCAGACAGGGAGAAGGACAACCAGAAGAGAAGAAGAAGGAAGAGAGCAATGAGGAGAAAGTTTCTAGAAAGAACAAGCATTCATCAGTTCAAATGCCAGAAGTTAAGACCCAAAGTGTTTACTGATTAGGCCAGGGAGATTACTGTGACGACAGGAAAATGCATTTAGCAATGAGACCCAACCTTTTCAAGAAACTTACTAGAGAATGAAAGGAGTCAAGGTATTAAGTAATGGGTGATAAGGAAGGGACTCATAAATTGGCGTTAACAAAGCAATCACTAGATTAACATCATCAAGTGTGTTTAGAAAGATTAACCAAGGAAAATGTTATGGGAGAAATATAGAAAGCAAGTACTTAGGCAAATGAGATTAGCAACAATAAAAATAGAAGGAACTTGAATTCACAAATCTCTCTTTCCATCTTCACCTCATATTTAGATCCAAACAAAAACACACCTCTGCGTTCTCCATCAATATTTCAGCTCATCAATTTTTTAAAATATCTGACTCTTCACAACCCCCACACTAAGTCTAAGGTCAAATCTTTGTTCTGTGCTGCCTTTAGAACACCTTTTTTCCATTTCCCAATCAATGGTGTTTCCTTCACGCTGAAACACTGCTTCATTGATCTCTCCTCTGGCCTGTGTAAAATGTACCTACTGGACGAACACTGGTCTTCATGTACACAAGATCTGTTTTCTTATTACTTTCATTAGCTTCTGCTCTCCATTGGTAATAAATTCAAATTTTCACTCAGCCCTTATCTCTTCTTTTGCCATTCTGATCCTTCTTTTCCATTTCCTTCACCGTCAGTCCATCTTGCTTCTCTAGACCCTGAATATTTGTCACCTAATGCTTTTTTGTGACTTAGAAAGTCACCTTTCTGAAGCTCTCACTTGTATTCTTGTTCATTGAAATTGTTTGCCCGTCGTATTTCCTAAGTGAATTCCTCAATAGAAAAAGAGAAGCAAGTTAATGTCACCTGAACATTTTGATTTAGACTATCCTACTTTTAACCAAATACTGCATTTCATACATATAATTAACAATGCTTTAATGATTTTTCTTTATCAAAACTCAGGCTAGGCCCTCACATAAACATAGGAGAAAAGTTTGATTGGAGATTATTATTTGAAGAGTGTTCTAAACCTCAATAATTTGTCACCATTGATACATTATGTATTTGTTATCTTTCCATTGAATTGAGGCATTTTGGCTCTTAGAATGCAAAAATAATTCCTTAAGCCTCTAGGAGCCATTAGGATATCAGCCAGTATTATGTTTGCAAAGGGGTATAGGAACAAATTAAGTTTGATTAAGGCAAAATAAAGATAACCCAGGACTAGAGGAATTTCTCAAGAGTACAAGCACTAGAGCCACTAGAGTGGATGGCTTTGAGCAGATAAGCTCAGCAGGAACACTCAACTACCTATTGAGGGGAAGAGCTTGGAGGAGAGGAGAGTGATGCTAATCAAGAAAAGATGTTGAGGTGAGTTAGACAAGGTCAAAATGAAAATTAACTTCTCAGGATCCCTGGGTGGCACAGCGGTTTGGTGCCTGCCTTTGGCCCAGGGCACGATCCTGGAGACCCGGGATCGAGTTCCACGTCAGGCTCCCTGTATGGAGCCTGCTTCTCCCTCTGCCTGTGTCTCTGCCTCTCTCTCTCTCTCTCTCTCTCTCTCTCTCTCTGTGTCTCTCATGAATAAATTAAAAAATTAAAAAAAAATTGAACAAAAAAAATGAACTTCTCATATTAGAGGTTTACCTCAGTGAATAAAGTCTATTTTGAATAAAGATCTATTTTGTATTATCTTTTTTTAAATTTGAGGGTTTAATTTCCATTTCTTTTCAAATATGTCCTAGTTACTTAATAAGAGAGGGAGGAGTCTAACCTTTATAGAGCCCCTCTTTTCCATGCATCACAATGGTTGTAGGGAAATTTATAGGAATCATGGTTCACTTGTTCACTCATTTATGGACCAAAAAATGGTGAGACTGTGATGTGTGCTAGGTACTTCAGCACTTTGTACAGAATGGTAAACAAGACAAACATAGTTCCTCTTCCTCCTGGGGTTTAAAGTAATACATACAGACAAAGAGAAAGGCACATACAGTCCAGCATGATGTATGCTATGATCAGAGAAGTACGGGTGCTGTCCTGAGATACTGAGGAAGTTCAGTCCAGAATTAGGAACAACAGCAAGAACCTCACAACAAGAACAACACTTTAGAATTAAAAGGATAGGAGCGGTAGAGAAGTGAAGGCAAAGAAGCAAAGTAATATTCCATTCTAGAAAATAACACCTGTATCACTCAAGATGAGAAAGAACATTGAACTTTCACATATGGGAATAAAGTTATCTGCAGCTGGAAATCAGAGTTAAAGAGTTAAGGTAAAAGATGGATCCAGGTCCCCATCATAAAGGACTTTGGTGTGTTCTGCAAAGAATTTATCCTGAGGACTATGGGAGAATCAAAAGTTTTAAATAAGGAAATGACTTAACCAGATCTCCTTTGTAGAGAGTTGGTTCTCACTGAAAAGTAGAGATGGGTTCAGAAGGGGCGGGCAAGATAGGAGATAATAAAACCAACTTGCAAGTCACTGTCATAGTGCTTATAGCCAGAGATAATGGTGTTCTAAATTAAGTTAGTGGCAGAGGGGATTAATTCAAAAGATATTTAGTAGATAAAATAGGACTTGGTGGTTTATCAGACAAAAGACAAAATAAAATCATGATGCTCAAATGTCTCATTTGGCCACTGGATAAATGGTTCTGTCATTCACTGAGATAGAGAACACCAGAGACAAAGCCTTTTGTGGGAAGAAACACCCAAGATGCCTAGCAAAACTTTCAGATATAAAAAAAATATGAAGCTCACAGACAGATGGAAGCCAGAGTTATAGATCTGGGGCATCATCAGCATACAAATGGCAACCGAATCTGGGGAAATAAATTAGCTCAACCAGGCCAAGTGTGAATAAGTAATTATATATTATTTGTTTGATAGTCTCCATGATTAGACTTTAAGCTCAGTGAAGGCAATAACATTATTTTTGCTCACTAGAACCAAACTTAGTACTTTGCCTATAATAGACAACCAGTCAAAATTTTTTTAATTAAAAAATACTACCTGTGAAACCCCATGGCCAATTACAAAAGAATATACAGATGTATGGGATTAACATTGATTATAATCAAAATCAAATACACACTTGCTCCAATAACCTATCAAGAACTACATTTTGTACCTCCTTTCTGAAATGCATGCATCAGAATTGGGTTTGACTAGTTATTTTTTACATGAGATTAATATCTATACAGCATACTGAGTAGCAGGCTGGAGAAAAATGTCTTCTTTGTTCAAGAACCTTAGAGTGCCTCAATTTCCTTATCTATAAAATGAGGATCAAAGAGATCATGTTAGAATGAAATGACATAATATACACAGCAACCTAGACCACAGAAGTACTCTAACATTATTAATAGTATTTAAAACATTATCAAGGGAGCAGCTAGGTGGTTCAGTCAGTTAAGCATCTGACTCTTGATATCAGCTTGGGTCTTCATCTCAGGGTTGTGAGTTCTAAGCCCCGTGTCAGAGCCTACTTAAAAAACAAACCCCACAAAAAACAAAACCAAAAAAATGTTATCCAGGTGGCACTTCTCCATGGAATTTGCACATGTCTAAGATAGCTTTTGTTCTGAACTCTCTCTTCAAGGAGGTTTGCACTTCAGGGATGTTGGCATAGGAAAAAGCCTTGGAAGAAAGAGGCAGTGACTCCTTCAGGGCAGAGAACAGATTTGTTTCTTCACTACGATAATAAAGACAATGGCTCCCTCAGGGGCAAAAGGTTGGCAGGTTCTCAAGCAGCCCTCTTACAGGAGTAGGTTTCCTAAGTTTGAGGTTCCTCAGCTGAGACACAAATCCGCTATGTATGCAGCAATTACCTGGGCCAACCCACATTGTCCTGTGGGACTTGAGGAGCACTAGTAGCCATTGGAAACCTGAAGCTCATGTTGCCCCCAGTTCCCTGAGTCATTAAGGTCTTTGCCTCTTTCCTAAGGGCCTTTGTCTTTGTCAGCATTTATGAAACTGTGGCAGCCTATTTTGTTAGTTTGCACAGACGGTAAAATCTCAGACCCTTCACATTTCTTGAGAAATCAGTCTCTTCAGCATAGACATATATAAAAAATATATATTTTATTTATTTATGAGAGACATGGTGTACCTTAATAGAGGAAGCTGGAATTGCAGTACAGGAGGGTAAAGTAGTAATGCCTTGAGCAGGCAAGACTTCATCCTACCATAAGGACCACTAACTTGTGAAAGGAGTGCTCCTTGAAGACACGTGACCATACTCCAGAAGACAAAGAGATTGACCTGGGAGCTCAGGAGCCTTATGTCTCCAAAGACCCAAAGACAACACATGCTAGTAAAAGAGGGTGAAAGAGGAAGAAAAGACTAGGAGTTAGGTAAATAGGAAGGCTTGTGAGACGAGGGGGGGAAAGTTCCATGCATCTGAATCGCTGGCACCAAGCAGAGGCACTTTAGTGTAAGAACACTAAATCACAGGTGAAACCTACATGACATTAAATAAACCTGAAACTACACCAATAGTATTTCTCAACTATGTCTCCTCTGCAGATTCAGTTGCAGTCCTGGGGCATCCATCTCTGGGCTAAAGAACAAAACAGTGAGAGGGAAAAAGATCCCCTGAGAAGGGCAGAGAGAATGGAAGTGAGGAACTCAGAATTTGATCTTTATTGACAGTTTGTTTCCTTCTCTTATTCCTGGGTGGTAGCAGACAAGATAGGGCAGTAATAAAAAAAATAGCTTAGTTTTGTAATGTGGCCAAAATCTAAAACACTATCTTATTTAAAATAAAGTGTCAGGCATTCTTTTACTTGTACTCCTTGTAGTTGTTTATTGTTCTGTTAGCTAAAGCCTCTTGGCATTCTATTGCAGGCAAAGCTGTTAACAGGGAAACTCAAATCCACACCCTAGACCTAATTTTTTTAATACAGTTTCCTCTTTGATCTACAGTATCTCTGAATTTAATTATGAGGTCTAACTGGATGCCCTGCCATTGTATCTTTTGCTCTCCTTGCTCTTTCTGTAGTTTGTGTAAAAAAAAAAAAAAAGTTTTCAGTTTCTTTTAACGCAAGCTCATTTTTACTTAGTTCATTGAAAGGAACATTGTCCTGAAAGTTCATTGTCACCTTCTACTTCATGTTGCTCCTTGGGTCCTTTTATTCTTTGTCTCATGAACTGACACAATTACCATCTCTACATTCTGCAAATAGAGCTCGCAGAGCGGGTTTCCTAGGAATATAATTTTCAAAAGTGCCAGACCTAAGAATGACTCTAAAGCCATTTGATGAGTTCTCTGTTACATCTCCTCATTTGCTTCCTTCCCAAAGAGATTTTTGATTTCTGCCTGGAACATGCTTATCAGCTTAAAGGTATGCAGCATCATTATGTTATGAAGATTTTCTTCTGCAGCAGCAAGTATACTAACCTTGAATGAAGCAGTTGCTAATCATGTTGCACTAAGCAAATAAAAGTCAGAACCAACCTAATCTTGCTTGCCTAATATCAGTTTCTGCAGACTTCAAGTGTAATGTTCTAATCACTGGCGCAAAACAGCCAATTAATTTGCTTTCCCTACGTGTTTTTACTGGCCAAGATGCATAGGGGAGCAGTGCATTCGGTCATAATCATGCTCCACAAAGATGGGAAATGTTCCCTTTGAGCTTCCAATCATTAGGCCAGCTGAAGTGAAGACAAGCCCATTGACAAGTGAGAATGGCAATAATTTATTTTCTATTGATGGGTTGTGACAAATCATGTCGAAGCGGTGGCTGCATACTGTGGGGCTCAGCTAAGGAAGACTGTGATGGGCAAAGATGAAACCCTTCACAGCTCATTTAGTCCAAATGTAGCCACCTGGGTGGTGAATCGGTTCAACATACCAGCCCAGGCATTCCAGCACAAAATTAGATCGCTAACAGGCAGGCCATATAGGGGTTCCTACAAGGCATTAATCAACAGGGTTGAGCTGTCAAAATGCAGAGTCTGAAATTAAGAAACACCAAAAGGATGAAAATGTGGCAATGCTGTCAAAAAATCAAGAATGTGATTCCTCCTGCAGGATTCTAGCCACCATTAAAAAAAGCTTAGAAGGAAAATGAATTATAAAGGGGTAAGGAGAGGCATCACTCCTGTGGAAAATTTTCCTATGATTTTTACACATGTTAATTAGTAAAAGCAGCATGAAGATTTATGTAAGCATAAACACACCCCTTTTCAACTTAACACTGACAGGTCAGATTACATATAAGTCCTCCTTACCGCCCCACAGCATAGTTCATCCCTTATTTAAATTTCTTTTCTACCCAAACCTACTGATGTGCAGAGCATTTGATGTTTCACGCTGCTTCTGAGTACAGGCACTTCAAACTCTGCAGAATCTTGGGCTTTGCACAGCTTATTTTCTGAACACTCTTTTTGGTAGGAGAGGTAGGAGAGGAATTTCTTGCATCTGGAGGTGTAGGCTGTTCACGTGTGTGTGTGTGGGTGTGTGTGTGTGTGTGTGTGTGAGAGAGAGAGAGAGAGAGAGAAAGAGATTACATTTTATCAATATTCTTTTAAGAGCTCATTATCTGTTTTCATATTAGAAAAAAATGTTTAGTGCTATAAACAAATCCAAACTAGAATTTCTGTAACCAAATTTTCACTGCTCAAAAAATGTGCAAAGTGTCTATTACCTAAAAATATATTCTAACTCCAGAAGAACTGCTTTCCAAATCCCACACAAGTGTTTCTCAAAGTGTGGTCCATGGACCACACACCAAAGTGATCTAGAGTGCTCAGTGAAAATGCACATGCACAGACAACTTTCTGGGATGAGCCTGAGAAATGGATTTTTAACTGGATTCCCCAGGATGATTTTGAATGTACAGGGAAACTGGAAAACTACTTTTTCTTATGTGAATAACGCCCAGTTCATTTTCAGGTGTAAACACTTTCTTTTTTCTATGTCTTACATATCTCCCCATGGACGAACTATGTTCAATTTGCTCATAGACACTCTGGTGCTTTCATGTCCCCATGACTTTGATCATGCTGTGCTCTTCACAGGCCCCAGTCCTCTCTTTCTTCCCTTCTGAAATCCAAGTCAAATGCTTCCTCCTACATGAAGCCTTCTCCACTACCTTCCAGCTAGATGGGAATCTTCTGCCGTCCTAGCCTTTTGTTGGCATCTTTCACAGCATCACCACCTTCTGCCTCCTACTGCAGTAACCTGGACATATGCTTGATCTCTGTAGTTACTAGCTCGTCCCCTCCTTGAGGTCTGTTATTCCTCTGTTATATCTGTTTATTCCTCATACCACCTCACTCATTGCCTTGTGCTGTATGTACAGTAAGTGTCTGTTGAATTGAGTTGCTGAATAATACATGTTAGTTAATTCAGACCCAAGCTTTGTACTTTTAAGTCATTCACAAAGTTAAGGGTTCTCTCTTACTGTGTGCTCAGAATTCTCATTAGAATCTTGGAGTGGGTCTCCCTGTAAGCAAAAGTACATGAGGCCTGTTTTTTGTTTATTTGTTTGTTTTGCTTAATTGAAGTTTGCCTGTATAATGTTAATCTGCTTTAGATTTTCTAAATTAGCTTTAATGATATTTTCCCTGAAAGAATAATTAATATTTTAAGTCTTCAGCTGAAAGAGATCTTTAAAGTATATTAATTACGCTGGAAAATAAACTACATTACAGTACTACAAACCCGTACAACTACTACAAACCATTTGTTTTGTAAATATTTCAGATATTCTTAGTTTAAAAAAATAACATGAATTATATGGCCTTAAATAATTTGATAACTTTGTATGACAATTAGCTGTCAGTGGCTATAATTGTTTAAGTATGTCTGACTTAAGACTATAATATAGCCCAAAACATGGGATCCATGGTTTGGATTTTCATGACTTCAAGTTCAGCCTGATTGTGAAGCAAAGAAGTGTTTTACTTGGAACCTCCCTATATCCTGGAGATATATGAAAGATTAGAAACAGAAATGGATGAATGCTATCAGTTTTATCATTCTCGAAAGCAGTATCTTTCTTCAACCTGTTGTAATTGTTTACTATTGAGGTACAAGTGACATATATGTAACCTTGTTAGTTTAAGGTGCACATGATTATTCAATATTTGTATATATTGCCAAATGATCATCATACACAGTAAATCTAGTTAATATCTGCCACCATATATGGTTATAAATGTTTTTCATGTGATGGAAGAATTTTAAATCTATTCTCTTATCAACTCTCAAATATGTATTACATTATTATTTACTCACCATGCTGTATATTACATGGTAATTGTTTTTAAAATCCCATTTAACCTGTGATGTTCCTATGTGTTTAGGTACCACAGAAACACAGGGAAAGGATACTTGAGAATATTATACTTAACAAAGTAAACTAGTTCAAGCCAAACTTGTTCTAGTCAGAAGAATAGTCCTTTATCTGCTTTATTTATTTATTTTTGAACACTTTATTTAGTGTTCAATTACAACACTAGATGAGGAGTAGAAGCTGAGAAGATGCCTCCTAGTTTCCTTCAGTGCCAAAGATAATTAGGGCAGACTAGAGTCAGGGCAGATTGGCTTAGAAAAGTTCTAAGGAAAAAAAAAAAAGAAAAGAAAGAAAAGTTCTAAAGTCTGGGAAAAGGGGCTCAACGGTTTAGCGCCACCTTCAGCCCAGGGCCTGATCCTGGAGACCCGGGATCAAGTCCCACATCCAGCTCCCTGCACGGAGCCTGCTTCTCCCTCTGTCTGTGTCTCTACTTCTCTCTCTGTGTGTCTCTCATGAATAAATAAATAAAATCTTTAAAAAAAAATAAAGTCTGGGAAAGTATGCTTTTAAAAAGATGGTGATACACAAGCTAACTCTTTCTGACACCTTGGATTGTTTTAGAACTGATGTAAAAAGTGCTTTCAGGAACCACACATTTCATAAAGTTTGTATCGTAGTTTAGTAGTCATCTCAGTGGGTTTTGTTCAACTCAGTTGATAATTATAATAGAACAGAAAATGATATTGCATTTTTATTTATATTAGAGTTCTTGGCCACAGGGCACCTAGGGAGCCCCTAGATATAACTAAAACCTAATTAGGAGGAAAGAACATTGCTGACTCAATATCTGAATTGGAGAGTAAAAGAAACACAATAATCCCTGATATAAATACATAAAATCATGTCAAAATAAATAACTAAAAAGGATACTACCTTTAAAATATGCCCTCCACTTCTCTAACCAAAAAAGAACAGTAATGTGGTATTTAATAAAATAGAGCCACTTTGATCCTCTGCTTATCTCCATTCTAGAGGTGTCTTAATCCCCTAAAACTGTTTTCACAAACATCACATGTCACTGGCAGACAGAAATGGAGTGAAAGGTTAGCCCACAAATGGTTGATGAACAGTGATTAGACTTTATAGAGGAGGCTAAGGAGTGTGATAGCTAAGTACTGAGAAAAGGAGAGAGATGAGAATCAGCTATCCCATGGTATGAGTTTTTGGGAAACCTTGGATGTGTGAGAACTGAGGCATTGGGTGAGAGGTTTTTTAACACTGACTTCAAAACATTCATGATACAAGTATTAGAAGAACTCTTGATGAAGAGAATAAGAGTACATATATTTTAGAGAGGCTTGAACAAGCCACAGAGCACAAATAAACCAAAAAATAGCCCATCCTTAATAAAGGACCTACCTTATCAGCATTAAAAACCCAACTATGACCTATGCATAAAACTTGGGTATAAAAGAGAAGATGAAAGACAAATTAAGAATATACATCTGAAGAGGCATGGCACAGGGAAACATAGAAAGTGTTTAAAAAAAGTATTCCCCAGAGTCTCAAAGACAACATGGCCTCTTGAAAACAATCAAAGGACAATAAAAAAAGTGATACAGTGAAATAAAAGAAGATGAAAACTGAGCTGGAAAACTCAGGGGAAAAATGATAGAAAAACTAGAGGTCATTATAGATATGAAAGCCCCATGAAAGGCAATAAAAATTAGAATATACAGTTTGCCTTTGAACAACATGGGTTTGAAATGTTAAGTCTGCTTTTTTTTTAACAGTATGATAAATGTATTTTCCTTATGATTTTCTTCATGTTTTATTTTATCTAGCTTAACTTATTGTAATAATATAAATATGTAATACATATAATGTACAAAATATGCCTTGACTGACCATTGATGTCACTCGTAAGGCTTCCACCAGTGATCGGCTATCAGTAAAGTTTTTGAGGAGTCAGGTTATATATGAATTTTCATCTGTGCATAGGGTTTGTTTCCCTAACCTCTATGTTGTTCAAGGGTCAACTGTTTACTCTGAAAACAAAGTCATGGGGATCAGAATTGAGAAATTAAATTGTAGAAGATAAATCTCAGGAATCAAATTAGGAAAAAATATGTAAAAATTATTATAAAGAAAATAACATATAGTAGACAAAGGAGTTTCAACAATCAAAAAATTTCTAAAGAAAACAGAATAGAAAAAATGATCTAAATATATATAAATCTTTTCCAAAAGAAAGATTTAATCTGTATAATCCAAGAGCCCTGTAAATGTGAGAAAACTTAATATAATCAACACCAAAACATATGCAAATACAATTTCTGGTATTTAAAGATAAAATTATCTGGGCATCCTAGCTTATAAAAGGGGTAAAACCAGGTGTGTCTTAAACTCCTTCAAAGCAGCACTTAATGACACTAAAAAGTGGGGCTGTGTTTATCAGTTCACGGGGCAAAAAATATGATCTAAGAATTTCATTCATGAGCAAGTTATCTTTCAAAAACAAAGACCACATTCCTAAGCAGGTAAGAATTTAGGGATTATGGCCCCCATGATAATTATTATTAGAAAAAAATGAATCCAAATAAAATATTTGGTAAAAAATATGTAACATTAAACTATTATGGAAATTTTGTTATATGGTTGAATATTCTAAATCTTGAAAGTGAAAAAATATGTATAAATGTGCACACATAGATGTATGAACTATTGAAGGGTAGAGACAAAAGGAAGTGGTAGGCAGGACCATTGATGTGTTGGCATGTCTTTTACCATCAGCTTTCAAGAAATGCTTGAAAGTACCAACTTTAGCCACTTAGAGTTCTTTCATAGTATTTTTTTTCCCACAAATTTAAAGGAATTCTAACAACTCAGTGAAGAAATGTTTCTCAAAGTCCAGTTTTTCTCTTTTACTTCATTTTTTCATTATTTGTTATTAAGGCCAGCATTTATAGAATATCCCGTTTTAAAAAATTTTCCATGCCTGCAAGTGCCATGCTAACTAACATTCTTTATAACAGAACGAGGATTTGCAAACAACAGACTGTGATATTTTTACGTGGCTCTCTTATTCCCTGTTCACACATAATCCAGGGCTCTCATAGCCAAGGAAACTGGTAATTTTTTATTTAGGAATTATTCAAGGTGTAAGGCAACATCTTTGGAAGATACTTTATGCGGGCTTGAAAGAGAAAAATGTAGATCCAAACTATTATTTTTGAGAATCTACTTTAGTAGATTTTGAGAATCTACTTTAGTGTTTATCTCAAGACACTATTTTGGTTGAAAGGGAATCCTTGACTGAACTGGCAATTTTCAAAGAAGTACAAATTGATCAGATTTTCATAACCCACATTGCCCCAATAATGAAAGTGAATGATCTGACTCACATACTGTGTTGTATTTTGTAATATAATTTGTTGCTGCTCTAAAGATCCTTTTAGGATGAATTAGTTGTTTACAGATTTAGATAGCTATCCCAATATTTTGTCCTCAGCTACTTTGATTTTGTTTTTCTAAATATATGGTCATGTTTTTGGGATTCTGATTGCATAATATAATGCATTAACTACTTTTTATTGTCATTTTCGTGATAGAAGTTAAAATTTGGAAGATTAAAATAACATTTCATGACTATAAAAGATCCCAGCTTGACATATTTCTTTCTAAAGCTTATCTAAAAAGATAGGATGATGGGAGCCATTGGCAGTTATCTAGGTTTATTGGCAAAATAACTATGGGAAAGAGATGAGGAGTTAATATGATAGGTCACTTAAATACTTGGGCAAATCAGATACTCAAATATCTGCTAAATGGGCAGGCTTCCATTTGATTATGAGTACATGCTTTGTGAGTTCATTTACTTCCTTTTTTTTTTTTACAGTAAATTTAAACATCTGATCACCCTCTAGATGTCTTTACCCAATACATGTCTTCAGGTTTTTGTTTTAAGAGATTTTATTTATTTATTCATGAGAGACACGGGGATCAGGAGAAGCAGGCTCCATGCGGGGAGCCCAATGTGGGACTCGATCTCAGATCTTGGGATCACGCCCTGAGCCAAAGGCAGACACTCAACTGCTGAGCCACCCAGGCATCTCTGTGTCTTCAGTTTAACTGCAAAATTTGAAATGCTTTCTTAAAACCATGAATTTTTATTTATTAAAATTAACCATGATATCACATGATTAATCACAAAGATCTTTCATAGTGAGGGCTATTAACATTTTTTAAGTGGATAATAACAAATTACTCACTGTAGTTGCTTTTGTAACTTTTAGTTCTGTATATTATTTTGTCCTCCAAGGTAAAATGACAGAGTGAGCATATTGCATATAAACCAAGATCATCACTCTTTCACTGCCTATCACTCTGTTTATGCTTAACCAAGCATTTATTTATTAGTTCTTAATGGTAAGGGCTACAAGGTTACTACACGTGAGAGAAAAATCTGTAAGACAAGCTTTCTAATTAATCACTGGGAGGGTTCAGGAAGGTCTAACTATTTCTGTAAACTGAAGCATTTATGCACTCTATTGCAAGTGTTGATCAGGAAAATGGCAGGTAATGCTTTATTTCTCTAAGTTACTGTACTTCTATCAGAAATAATGAACCCTTTACATGTCTCTCTGTGTGTACACATGGATACCATTATTAAAACTAGGGCCTTTGTTCAGCTGATGATGGATGGGGACACTTGTAAGAAAATAGCAGTGGTACCAGTATCTTAGGAATGATACTAAAATGCCACCCATGATTCTCTGAATTTAAGACTACCATCTTGGACAAAAGGCTCTAAGATGGAGCAATGAAGAGCAACAATCGCTCAGTCCGTAGGGCATGCAACTATTGATCATGTGGTTACGAATTACGCATTGGGTGTAAAGTTTTTTTTTTTTTTTTAGAGACACTATTTTGGGGCCCCTGGATGGCTCAGTCAGTAGAGCAGATGACTCAGCATAGAATTTAAATAAAAAGAGAAAAAAATAGAACAACAACCCGTTAGGCAGGAGTTAGCTAATGCAGGACCATTTGTGGCTGGTTAAGTCAGCTGGAGCTTTGTTCTGTATTAGTTAATTGTACTAAATTCACAAAAACTACAATGAAACTTGGAGTGGCACTTCATGTGCAATGACAATATAAACTATAGTGTCGAGGTTCTTTCCCAGATTGACCTGAGTTATTGGGTCTATTGCACCAACTTTTAGATAAAAAGGCACCAACTTTCTCCATACTTACTTATAAGTCTGTTGGGAACCCATACTCCTCTCCCCAGTCCTTGGAATCTGCTTTGGTGTGTCTCCAGACGCAGAAGCCTCTACAACCAGAAACAAAAAGCACTGACGTTGCAGATGTTAATAGCCTGTTCCTCTGTATTTCTAGTGAGGCCCCTGACATTGGCAGAAATAACCACCTAAGCCACACTATTGCATAGTTTACCCTTTAAGCATAGTAATATTCATTTTTAAGCCCAATGTATGCAAACAGTAGAGAGATGTGTCCTCCCCCTTCCTGTGTTCATTGTACTTCAAATGTAGCATAGCAGGCCAAGACATCTAATTTTCCACATACGCTACCTTGTGATGTTTCTCTTTTTCCTCTCCTCCATCTCTCATTTCTATAATCCTTACATTCATATTTTAGTTGCGAGAGATGGAACAAACAGTAGCCTTTCAGTGTTCAGCAGCTATGTAGATGCTACCTGACTTCTGAATATGCCAAGAAAAAGCCTGGGGGCACTGAGGCCCTACTGCATTTTATTAAAGAAGGCACCTTACCCAATGACTGCTGCTTCCTGTCCTTGTATTGACCAAGGACTCTATGGGTCACCCTCATAGGCTCAAGCACCTGTTCTCTTTATTTTTTAGGTTTTATAGATCATGCTTTGACACATTACTTTTTATATAGAGAGTGCTACAGTTTCATAAGAAGAGCAATGTCTAAAAATTCAAAGAAATTGATTGTTTAAGGTCCCGGGATAATAGTGCTGGAAATATGTTATCTGAGGAGTGCTGGAAATATGTTCTGTAAGTAGGGAATATAGCAGGGGAAAACAAATCAAGAAGAGGAGTTTCTATAAAAGGAAGCAGAATGACAAGGAATAGGGGCTTCAAGAAGAGAGCTATATATTGATGATTGGTCAAATTAAATTTGTCTGAGGTGCTATAAATAATCAGACTTTTAAACATTAATTTTATACATATTTGTATTATAATGACTATAGCATATGTGCTTTTATTCTCAAATATTTCAAATTGCATAAAATTTTAAAAATTTTAGTAATATATTTTTTGTTCTACGTTGATAATATGCTATCGATTCAAAATCTCTTATTAGAATCTATGGATTTTTAAATAGAAATCACTGATGCTACATTTATGTAGTTATTTGTCTCATGTTGTCTAGATCAAGACTGGAGGTGAGAGTTATACATAAGCTCCAGATCATAACCCATATTTCTTTCATAGGGAAAGGAAATCAAACTCAGGGCTTTAGAAAGTTAAAGAAATTGGACTCACACAACACAAATGGGAAAGATCTGATTTGTCCTCAGACAGAAATGGGTATGAATTTTACCTGTGCTGTTTTGCCTCATGACTTTGAGGAAGTCACTTTATCTCTCTTAATCTCAGCATTTTTATCTCTGATTTAAAAAATGAGACCCCACAAAGCTATAATGAAGATTTGGTAGAATGATGTTCAGACAGTACCCCAGTCCTGATGTACATACACTCAGCTAAGATTAGTTCAGGACCCAGGTGAATGCATGGCAAAAAAATACAAGATGGAATTAAATAGAGGTTGCATTTTGTGATATAGACATTAAATGTGAAGGAGTTGAGAGTCACTGAGAGCTGAAGTAATCAGAAGATTGTGTAGAAATTTAACAAGGCTATAAATATGGTGAGGATTAAAAGAGTGTCTTACTTTTAGTCTGTTTGGGGGTGTTAAAACCAAATACCATAGGCTGGGTGGCTAATAAACAACAAACATTCATTTCTCAAAGTTTTGCAGACTGAGAACTACAAGATCATGGCACCAGCAGATTTGGTGTCTGCTGAGAACCCACTCTCTGGTTCAGACAGCTGTCTTCTTACTGTTTCCTTACATAGTGGAAGGAACAAGGGAGTTCTCTGACATGTCTTTTATAAGGACACTAATACCATTCATGACCAGTCCATCTTTATGACTGTTCACCTTCCAAAGTTCACCTCCTACCACCAAATACGATCACATGAGGGATGAGGTTTCAATATATGAATTTTGGGAGATGCAAACATGCAGTCTATAGCAGGGAGTAAGAAGATGAAACCTTGCCAGGTGAAGGACATGAGTAGAAACAGAGATGTGAGTGAATAGAGTTCAAGATGTTTTTCGCATAGAGATAGGGGGTTGGCATTCTGAAGAGGCTAGAGAGTTGGTGATCATCAGCCTCATAGTAATAGTTAAACCCAGTAAGTTCTCAATGAAAAAGAGGAGAGAGCACAGACTGAAAACTGAGTTTGTGGAGGATACTATATAGTTATAGGGTGGAAAGCAGAAGCAGCCCAATCAAAAATAAACCCACCAACAGGGGTGGTCAGAATATTAGGAGAAAAGCTAGGATAGTGATATGGAGGCCAATGAATGAACGGCCTTCAGCAAGAGTGGGTGGCTGGAAGCCTGGAACAGTCAAACAAAGGAGATAGTCTATGAGTAGCTGCTCCTCCCTTAGAAGAATGAAACCAGTATATCCAAAGTGAGGAGCCCTGGAAGGTGAACCACTCTTTGTAGAAGAACAGTGGCCATCTGTTCTCCTTTTGATTTTGCTTTTCCTTTTCTTTCTGCTCCTCCTTATCTCCTGCCTCCACATCCCCATCCCTAGACTCAACACCTTTTTTTGGGTAAAACACAAAAACTTCTTCTATTCACCCTTAGAACAAATGGGACAGACTAAGTCATTAAGAAGAGACTTTACAAAGTACTAAGAGTCAACAGAAGAAATAAACAGGAGGCAGTACATAGTATGGACTCTCTAGGACTAGCCCATCTTTCAAATCAAGCCTCTCCCATTTACTAGTTTCATAACTTTTGCAAGTTAATCTGTGCCTTGGTTTTCTAGTCTGAAAAAACGGGAATAATAATAGTATGTATTTCATAGTGTTGTGAGAACTAAGTAGATTTAATGTATGTAAAACTCTTAGATGAGTGCCTGGCACATTTAAAGTACAACGTAAGTATTTGCTATTACATAAATATGGAATATAAAGACTCGAAAGAGCAGTGTACATGTTTAAAAGTATAAATACTAGAGCCAGACTGCCTGGGCTCAAGTCCCTGCTCTGTCATTTACTGGTATGTAACCTTGGACAAATTACTTAACCTCTCTGAGCCTGTTTCTTTAGTTATAAAATGTGGATATAATATTGACTACTTCATAATTGTGAGGACTGAATGAGATAGTTCATGTAAAGTGCTTAGTAAGTACTGAATAATTAACAGGCTAAGTTATTAGCTGTGTGGCTCACCAATGCAGCATTCTGATCGCTAGGGATCATGGGTACAGTCCCATTTTACACTTGATACAGACAGGCAGACAGGCTTCCTGTGGGTCCTGGCAGTCTACCATGGTAGCTAAAACTTCTTTTGTGTCTTTATCTCTTTACCAGAAGCAGGATAAGTCGACCACCCTTTCTTTCACCACCTAAGCCTACTCAGATTTCCTTTCTGTGGTGACTGTGTGCTAACCTCACTCTTCAGATAATCTCTCAAATCAATTGGGCCAGGGTGCTTTCTCTTAGAAGAGAAAAATTTTTTATTTTTTAAAAAAGACTGTATTTATTTATTTGAGAAAGAGAGAGTGCACAAGCAGAAGGGGGGCAGAGGGAGAAGGAGATGCAGACTCCCCACTGAGTGGGGAGCCCAATGTGGGCTTCATCCCAGGACTCTGAGGTCATGAACTGAGCTGAAGTGAGACTCTTAACTTATTAAGCCACTCAGGCACCCCTAGAAAACATGTTTAATATAATCATCTGCACTTAGCAGAACAAAATGTAAGCACAATTATAAAATGAAGACAACATAGTCATAAGCAAAGGAGGAAGGAACTTTGTTACAGACATTTAAGGGTCATGGCTCTAAAAGGTCTTTTCTCTAAAGGCAGAAATATGCAGGAAAGCCAATTCCACATCTAAAAAGTCAGGAAACATTTTTATGGCAGACTTGGGGGCGTTTCAAGTCAGGGACAGTGTACCTGATGGGAAGGAAATCTTGCTGTAGCTGGATCCTGAACCTAGCTGCATCTGCCCAGAACTACCATTTCTTGCACCAATGTTTGTGGGGTAGATGGCCAGTAGCTCCAGCCTAATTTAACAACTGTGCCACTCACACAGATAAGGGTGGTTCAGAAAAAGTTCTTGTCAACTGGATAAAGAACTGCCTTTATACACCAAACATTTGGATGTTTCAGCTTGCAGATGCTGTGCAATCAGCAAGTGTCCATATGAAGATAACTTTAAATAGTCATTTTCTCAAAATAACAATCTATAAAACATAAATAGTAAATTTCTTTTTACCATAAAAGAAAATTAGATTATCAGAAACAGAGGCTATAAGTCATATGTTGTGCCTCTGAACTTTTTATGTATCATAATAACTAATCACTTGGCTATCCGGGCACTGGGGAAATTACAATAAATTATATTTTGTGGGGTATGCACCACATGAATGAAGCCAAGAATATTATAGAAGTGACCTTCACCTTGTGTGATGTCATAGAAAAAAATGATGCTGCCCTAATAACTTCATAGGGTTAATTAGTTTCAGAGAACACACAAGAGGCGGCGATGTCACAGAGCTTTTTTATTTTCTTTCCCGTGGGAAGTTGGGCTAATAAAAATGAAAAACATTTCAAGTAGCGAAGTAAGAAAGAAGAGTTGCCTAGTTAGAAGGAAATGCTTTAGTGCTGTCCCCTTAGAAGGCATAGTTCTCTTTCTCCATAAGCTGCAAATCTTATTGTTTTCTTGTGCATCTTTTACCACAGGCTTGGGAATTTCTGAAATGACCATTGTTTCCAAAACTTGCTCTGAGGATGGGCTTTTAAAATTTGCTAATGAACATGAATCCATTTAATCAGATAAGGACCTCTGCAGATAGGGAGACATTTATCTGTATAAAATATGCAGCTTTGTTTGGTCTTGTCACTTGGTTCCCCAGTGGGGGTGGAGGTAAAGTTTCCACCAGTCATGCTGATTTCAGATGAATAGGTTTGCTGGTGTCAAAGATGGGCTGCAGCACTCCACTGGCATCTGGGGTACAGAAGGCTAATTCTTCTGAATAGAGCCATTGATGATTACATTTTGGAGAAACTTAATCATAGAGTAATTAGGCTTTAATTCTTACAAAAACTTAGAATTAATTGGATCTTTTATATAACTTTTCTTGTTTGATTTAAAGTACCATGTAGGTTACAGAAACTTAAATATGGATTTAATTAGAATTGTTTTATGATTTTAATGAGTCTTAAAAGTCTTTTGATGAGCAGCCTGTATAATTATGGTATTTAAAATGATTGGGTAAATGCATACTTTTATAATTTACCTTTCAGGAAACTGTATTTTTTGGAGGCTATTTTTTGCATGATGAATTGTTTCATTTTACGTTCAGTTTTTGTGGGGATGGGTGCTTAGTCCTGCCCCTAATCACTGAAATGTTTTTTCTCTAGAATGAAATTAAACTTTCATAGAATCAAAAGTATCAGAGATACTACAGTTAATACTACAGTTAAATTTAATCACAGATTTATTTTTGTTTTTATCATAAAGAAGACTGAATCACTAGTAAAACTTTTGGCTGGAGATTAAATTTTCCTACATAATCAGGTACAAACAAGTTACCTGAAGATCAGCTCTTTTTCTATAGATAAAAGGTAATTTTGAAATTACCCTGAAATTTAAAGAAAAAAATGAAATGCAGCATTGAGTTGTCAATTTGTTAATGCACTGTCAAAACAACTAAAAATGACTATTTCCAATAAACCTGAAAAAAAATTAAATTAGAAAAGGAAAACATTGCTTTCTCCTCTTTGAGTAGGTCCCATTCCAACCTATACTCAAATCATATAGCTAGCATTTAGTATTTTTTTCCTGATGATCAAAAAAAAAAGTGTAAGAAATAAGTGATATTAGGACACATGTTTTCACTTTCCATTTTTAATGACATTATTATGTTATGTCCTTATGTTCTATCCTTTACTTTCCAGGGCCGGGCAAATTACTTACATGTGCTTAAAAATCCATCAGTGCAGTTCACCATATCACAGTATAGGAGAGAAACCATAGAGTCATTGCAATAGATGCAGAAAGGCCCTTGACAAAATCTTTTCATGATAAAAATTCTCAACAAACTTGGAATAAAAGCAAACTTTTTCAACTTAAGTAATGGCCCCTGTGAAAAACCTACAGCTAACATCACACTCAAACATCAGGAACAAAGCAGATATCTTTTAGTTAATGTTTTCTTAAGGTCCTTGCCAGTATAATAAGACAAATAAAGGAAATAAAAGTCATGCAAGTAGGAAAGGGAGAAATAAACTATCCTTATTTGTAGATGACATAATGATATAGGTATTAAATCATAAGGAATCCACAAAATAGCTACTAAATCTAATAAGTTTAGGAAGATTGCAGGACACAAGGTCAAAATGAAAACGAGCATTTCTATATACGAGTAATAAACAAGTAGCCATGAAAACATTTTGAATTCTCCACTTAAAATAGTATAAAAGACATTCAAGAATACATTTTTTAAAAGATGTGCAAGACTGGAACACTAAATTCTCTAAATTCTCTGATCTCTAATATGCAATCCCAATCAAAATCCAAAAAACATTCTTTGAAGAAACTGACAGGATTTAAAATTTATATTAAAAAGTAAAGAGCTCAGAATACCCAAAAGAATTTTGAAAAAGGACAGAGTTGAAGGCATTTTATCATCTGGTTTGAATACTTAGTATAAAGCTACAGATCAAGACCATGTAAAACTCGCAGAAGAATAGGCATAGGCATAGGCATATATAGAAATGGATAATAACAGAGAGTCCAGAAATTAATCCATACCTACACGATCCATTCATTTTTGAGAAAGATACCAAGGTAATTCAATGGAGAAAAAAATAATCTTTTCAACAAATGGTGCTAGAACAACTGGGTATTGTATGGGATAAAATATTAGTCTTGGGATCCCTGGGTGGCTCAGTGGTTTGGCACCTGCCTTCGGCCCAGGGCATGATTCTGGAGTCCTGGGATGAGTCCCACGTCGAGCTCCCTGCATGGAGCCTGCTTCTCCCTCTGCCTGTGTCTCTGCCTCTCTCTTTGTGTGTGTCTCTCCTGAATAAATAAATAAAATCTTTAAAAAAAAAATAAAAATGAAATACTAGCCTGATCCTTACCTCCCATAAAGATTAATTCAAAAGGAATCTTAGGCTTAAATATGAGAATGCAAACTACTAAAGAAAAGGAAAAGCATAGAAAATTTTTGTGACATCAGGTTAGGCAAACTTTCTTAAACAACATATAAGAAGCACAAACTATAAATGAAGAAATAAACCTAAAACTGACTCCAATTAATATTAAAAACTTTTGTTCTTCCTAAAGACAGTTAACAAAACAAAAAGCACACCAAGGTTAGAAAGAAATTTTCACAGAACATTTCTGACAAGAAACCTGAATCCAGAATATACAAAGAGTTCTTACAACTCAATAAGAATCAAACAACTACATTTTTAAAATGGGAGAAAGAATTAAACACTTTGCAAAAGATGACACGCAAATGGCAAATAAGCACAGATAGAGATATTCAACATCATTGGTTATCAGGGGAATGTAAATTACCACCACAGTGAGATACTAATACATACCTACTAGAATGGCTAAAATTAAAAGGACTGACAATAGTAAGTGCCGATATGGATGTGGAGCTTCCATACATTGCTGGTAAGAGTGAAAAATGATACAGCCATTTTGGAAAAAGACTGAACATACTTCATAAAGTTAAACATATATATTTACCATAGAACCCAGCTATTCCAATTCTAGGCATTTTGCCCAAGTGAAGTAAAAACAAATGTCCATACAAAGATGTTACTGCAAATGTTCATAGCAGCATTATTCATAACAGCCAGAAGAGAAGAAACTCTAAAATCTATCGAGTGTTGGATGGATAATTAAACTGTGGTGTATCCCCTACTATGAAAATACTACCCAGCAATAAAAAGGAACAAAATATTAATAACTCAAAAACATGAACAGATCTCAAAAATGTAGAAGAAGATTTTAAAAACAAAAGACTAGGTACTATATGATTCCAGTAATACGAAATTCTAGAAAAAGCAAAACTATGACATGAAGTAGATCAAGTGACAGCCTACAGCCAGAATTGGGAAATATTATTGAGTACAAGGAAGCATGAGAAAACATTTTTAGCACGAAGAAACTTCTGTATCTCGATTATGGAGGTTCAGTCAATTTAACTGTTTGAAATTACCAAAATTCATTAAACTATTCACTTCAAATTCATGAATTTTACTGCTTGTAAATGATACTTTAATAAAAGACATTCCTGATTTTTTTGGGGGGTGTGTGTACAGAATTTCCCGAGAATCCAATGGTATAATGTAGATGAAGTCTCTTATCTGTACTAGATCTTTTCACTTTTAAAGATTTGTACTTAAAATTTTTCCTCAACTACAGGATTAAAAAGAATGCTTAGTCAAAAGGTCTATAAATGTAAACTTATTAGTCATTTAACTATATAGATATTTTCTTTTTATGGAAGAGACCCAAAGGAGGCTCAAAACTGTCTAAAAGTTTTAGAAGTGATTCAGCCTCTTTTATTTTATTATTTTTTAAGATTTTATTTATTTATTAATGAGAGACACAGGCAGAGGGAGAAGCAGGCTCCATGCAGGGAGCCTGATGCAGGACTTCATCCCGGGTCTCCAAGATCATGCCCTGGGCGGAAGGGAGGCGCTCAACCACTGAGCCACCCAGGCGTCCGATTCAGCCTCTTTTATAATAAAAACATTGCTCTCTTAAGAATGTATTCAGGGGCAGTCTGGGTTGCTCAGCGGTTGAGTCCCACCTTCAGCCCAGGGCCTGATCCTGGAGACAGGGAATCAAGTCCCACATCAGGCTCCCTGCACGGAGCCTGCTTCTCCCTCTGCCTGTGTCTGTGCCTCTCTCTCTCTCTCTCTGTCTCTCATAAATAAATAAAATCTTTGGGAAAAAAAAATGTATTCAGAGGATCCTGGGTTTTGGTACCAAAGGATATAATCATATAGAAGTTAGTCATGATTTTTGTTTTATTCTTTGTTTTTTGGATTGTAATAATTCCAGCTAAGAACCCTGATAATGTAGAGGATAGTGACTTGTGGGAAACATGCAATTAAGTGAGCTTACAAATCATGCTGCATTGGAAAGGGCAATGTGATTTTGCTGTTGTAATTATCTGGGAAACTAAGAAGTATGTTCTTATTTGTCTGCCTTTCTATGTACCTCCTGAAAATGCCTTTTTCCCAACCTTACCCACCTTAGTAGTCCATTTAGTCAACTTGATAAAAAATACTACTATTACTAATAGAAAGTCAAATGTTGTAAAGACAGAAACATCTACTGAATACCCATCAATATATTAACCAAATGGTGTCTTTCCAATATGGTTATGCTGCTACCCAATCTATTGCTTCTTTTGGCCTTCATTTACCCTTTCATAGTTTCTTCTCAACACTTTGAGATTCAACACTATTTTCTGAGCTAATATTAAATAACTACATAAAAAATTGGGCATTTCTAGGCTTTAGAACTAAGCAGAGGCAATCTATTGAAGGTAATATTTTTAAAAGAATGACTATAACCTAAGAGATGTTATCTAAGTAATTGTCACTTTATTTACTTATATTTTGATTCCTATTTAAGTTGTTGTATAATTATTTTCTTTAAAAAGAAAGCAAATCCTCCTAGTTATTCTATGTTGAGCAAGTTTACTAGCACATTCCAGATCAGTTATTTCCATCTTAAATATACAAATATATAAATAGGATTAATTAAAAAAAAAGGATACGGTTTTTTGTTTTAAAATATTTGAAGGACTCTTACCTACCATGGAAGATGGTCTTGGTTTTGAAATTGTAAATGGACAGTTTAATTGAACTTTGGTAATTTCATACAAGTAAACTGGATTAAATGAGTTGTATGACTGTAACTCTACAATCAGGATACAGCTGAGTTCCCTCATTTTACAAAGTTTTTCTCTGGCCTCTTTAGTCTCTGTAACATCTTCCACCTCTGGCTCTATGTAGCAATTTGCCTACCATGGGAGATGGCCTTCTTTTGAGCTATTTTAGAGGATAATTTTTACTAATGGATAGGAGTGAAAGGAGATACCAGTATGGCTTAAGGAAGAACTTTCTGACAATTAAATGTTAACTATTCATCAATGAGAAAGGCCTGAATACTTGCAAACTTAAATCAATGCCTCAGAATCTCTTCCCATTCCAGTGTTCTTGGACTCTCTTGCATGCTTGGGAAGGGCATGTTCTAGCTAATTGCATTTTCTGAATTACCCTAAGTTAACTCTGGGTAATTCTTCAGGTTTTTGTTTCAGACACTTGATGAAAAGTCTTAATGAAATGTTGTTACCATAGTGTTCCATCATGTTTTCCTGGTATACATTGTGTTAGATTTGTTTTCTTTAATGATTGAGAATGTTGTGATGACTTGGGAGTGACCATCATTTCTGAACATTAATCATCACTGATAAAATTATCAGTGTAGAATATGAGGGAGCTTAGGTCCTGTAATTTGCTTTTTAAAAAATTACTTCTTTTTCTTTGCATTTTTTTTATTGGAGTTCGATTTGTCAACATATAGTTTAACACCCAGTGCTCATCCCGTCAAGTGCCCGCCTCAATGCCCATCACCCAATCACCCCATCACACCGCCCACCTCCCCTTCCACTACCCCTTGTTCGTTTCCCAGAGTTAGGAGTCTCTCATGTTCTGTCTCCCTCTCTGATATTTCCCACTCGTTTTCTCTCCTTTCCCCTATTATCCCTTTTGTTATTTTAAAAAAATTACTTCTTGCTCCCAGCTTTCTGTCTTTCATCTGCCCTCCAATGCCGCCATGCCCAGCCCTCCCTTCCTTTCCACTGTCTGTCCCAAGTTCCATCAACTGATTTGCCAATCTGAATCTGAACTGGTTAACACTGCCAGTGTTCTTTCCTGCTTGTCTTCATGCCTTCTAACCATTTATTAAATTTACCTTTTTCTTCTTCCTACTTAACAACTACTTACCCTCCTCCCTAAGTCTTACCCTTATTACATGCCTGCACATCCTTGTTTCCAGTCTCTCCCAATTCTGATTTACTTTTGTATTTCACTGTCAAACTACGCTTATACTAATTCAGGATTTCATTTCCCAGCTTGAGAACTTGCCGTGATTTCCTATTACATGATCCATCAAGTCCAACTATTCCCTCTAGGTTTTTAAATCCCTCCACAAGTGGCTCTACTACATGACTTCAGATTCATTTGTTGTTCTATACACATTGCCTTTCTGTGCCTCTGGAACACGTTACTACTCTCATATCTTTGCTTGACGTGACATTGTTGCTGGGTCATCTTTTTGCTATCCAAACTGAAGGCATCCTTCAAGTACCACTTAATTTGCAAAACCTTCTCTGGCAGCTCCTATCCACACTAACCTTTTTTTTCATATCCATACCTTTAAATTTCTAATGAATGAAGAATGCTTTGCTCTCAATGACTCCTTCATTTTTACATGTTAGCTCTATCTCTGTGCTGGACTATGAGGTCTCCGAGGGCAGAGACCAGATCTTATATTGAATTAGTTTCCTCATAAATGTTAAGTGAATGCAGGGCACACAGTGCATAGCTTTCCTAACTTTACAGTGTAGTTTTCATGTATATTTTCCCACTAACTATATATTCCATACATAAGCCAATCTGTAGGTGTTCAATTAGTTTGTTCATCACACAGTCCTAGCATCACTGTCATTCATTGTCCTTAAAATATCCTCTTACCTCTTTTTTTTCCAAATGTAAATATTATTATTATTTAAATATTTTATTCATTTATCCATGAGAGACAGAGAGAGAGAGGCAGAGACACAGGCAGAAGGAGAAGCAGGCTCTATGCAGGGAGCCGGACACAGGACTCGATCCCAAGTCTCAAGGATCAGGCCCTGGGCTGAAGGTGGCACTAAGCCACTGAGCCACCCGGGCTGCCCTAAATATTATATTTTATGAATATCCTACACCAGTAAGGAAAGAAAACCATAAAAAGTATGAGTCATCTATACTATATCTATTCATATAAAGCCAATCTTAACTATTAAAGGTTTTGTACAGTTTTAAAAAAATTAAAAATGCCCTAAATAAATTAAACAAATAAAACAGAGACCCTCATTCCCTTATATGCAATTCTGAGATACAAAAAGCTCTTAAGCTGTTAAGTCTTAATACATTTATAGTCTTAATTTACTCCACTTACAACGAATGGTTTGTGGCACATATATTAATGTTTGGTATAGGACACTACCCTAGACTCTAGAATGTTACTTAATACACAGGATATATATTGTACTCCCTTTCTAAAATTTAAATAAGTCTAAATTCTGAAAATGACCTCAGTGGTTTCAGGTAAGTCATTGTGGGCCTGTAATACATTTGTACAGTGCTGCATGGCCCTTGATACAATCATATCATTAATCCTCCAAATAAAGTAGCTACTATTACTATTATCTCCATTTCCTAGCTGAGAAAACTAAGACGCAGAGAGTTTAAGTGACTTGATGATCAGTAGTAAGACTGAAGCTCCTGATTTTTTTTTTAAGATTTTATTTATTTATTCACGAGAGATAGAGAGAGAGAGGCAGAGACACAGGCAGAGGGAGAAGCAGGCTCCATGCTGGGAGCCTGATGTGGGACTTGATCCGGGGTCTCCAGGACCACGCCCTGGGCTGAAGGCGGCGCTAAACTGCTGAGCCACCCGAGCTTCCCCAAGTTCCTGTTTTCTAATTTTAAGTCCTATGCCCTCTTCTTTGCCAATACCTTGAACAGATGCTTTCGAGTCTCTACTTGTTAAGAATTATAATAATCTGTCCTAGGAATTATATGGATTCTGATCTATACTTGTCCAGAACATGCAGTTCAGGTATTATGAATTGGCAAGCGTATAGTGGTGAATGGGGAACTATTGAATATTAATTGCTGAAATAAGACCAGGATATAGGAGTAGTCCTTCCAGGCACTTAAAATGTGAGAAAAACTAAAATAAAGGAAGTACTCTGGCATTTGATCCAGTAGCTACAGGTAGAATATGTGGTGGGCATCTAAAGGCATATGAAGTCAATTGAGGAGAAATATTTAATATGTTGCTTCTCTGCAAATTTAGAGAAGCGCTTAAATGTATGCATATAGCTCTAAATCAAACTTTATATTCTTTTGATGTATACCCATCAATAGGTTGTCAGAATCCTCAAGGCTTTCTGTAGCTAACTGAGCAATATCCTCAGCCTTCGAAGTATATACGATACAATTTTTTTTTTAGATTTTATTTATCTATTCACAAGAGACGTAGACAGAGAGAAGCAGAGGGAGAAGCAGGCTCCATGCAGGGAACCTGATGTGGGACTCGATCCTGGGTCTCCAGGATCACACCCTGGGGCAAAGGCAGGTGCTAAACCACTGAGCTACCGGGGCTGCCCTATACGATACAATTTTAAGTATGCTATAAAGATACTCAGTGTGCTATATGTTAGAGTAATGGCCTCTCAGTGAATGACAACCCTCAGGATCCCATACTTTGAGCTTAGCCAAATGACTTGATTTGGTCAGTGGACATCAGTAAAGATAAGAGAAGAATCTTGATAAATACTTGTGTTGGGGCTGCGCTCTTGGAATCTTGAAACCACCATATTGTGAAAAAGACTGGTACGAGAAACCAGACAGAAACCCAGCCCATCCAACTGAGCTGCCAGTGAATGAGTCTAGGCAAGACAAACAGAATAACCTAGAGCACCGTGAGAAATAATAAACTGTGTTGTTCTAAGTGTGGAGTGGTGTATTACACAGAAAACATATATACCTAGCTGCTAGTTTTTTTATTTGGGGAAGTCACCTCATTCTGAATTGTGGTTTCTTCATGCGCAAAGTACAGATGGTACACACTTCAGATGAAATGATTTAAATAGATAACCAGAGATTGTTTCCTCTTACCTGTGCATTTAAAGTCTAATATGTTCTAAAGCCTATATGTATATGAGCATTTTATAAAATTAATTTCACTCCTCTGTAATATAATTTACATGATAATAGCATAAAAATCTATATATAAACTTCTTAAATATTTGCCTATAGAAATAATAGGAGATTTTGTTGACTATGGAGAAGATGCAGTGGGTATTCCCTTTAGAATAAGAACAGAAAGCAGATAAAACATTAATACAGAGTATGAGGTATGTTTGTGTGAGTGGTTAATTTGTTTAAAGGTAGAAAAAAATAGATAAACCAGAAATGGGATGCAATTGGCTTTCCACAATGAGAATGCTTCTAAGAAAATGGCAAAAGAACTCATTGAGTAGAAGGACTGTGTATCTCTTAGGCATGCTTACATTCCAGCTGCATAGCTTGTTGCCTGGCCCGTAGTAATAAATGCCCAATAGATGAATAACTACCAAATGAAGCTAAGTGTAAGAGAAATGATAGGTAAACATTTCTGAATCCTCTTGTTTAAAGTTGGAAAACAAACTGCATCAAGTTCAGAATACTCACAGAATGAGTCATCACAGTTTCGTAGAACCAGAAGTTCTTTAATTACCACATTTTAAGAAAAGCATGGGGTTTTGAGTGAGCCAACTGAAATTTAAATTCTAGCTTGGTCATGGGTCAGATGTGTGGCCTGTACAAATTATATACAAATCCACTCCTTAACTGTAAAAATGGGAATGACCATATTTACTCTGAATAGTTGTTTTAGGATAAAATGAGATAATATTCATGTAAGGGATATTAGCACCCAAAGTATGGCAATCCTTCCTTGCTCTCTGCTTCCTCACTTCCTTCCATCCTTAACGTCTATAAAAGCTCTCCAAAGAAGCAAACTCTGGCTGTGCTTTTGATGTAGTCTGAACCTGGGTCAGAAGAAACAAAATAAAGAAAAAAAATCCTCCTGTTTTTCTATGCTTAGGAGCATTAGAATAGTTGGGGCAGAACAGGAGGGATATCAGCTATAAGAAAGACTGTAACTACTAAGAACCTGCTCTGTATCTTTCTAGAAATACTGTGTTACCTGCCTATTTATTCATTCATTCTCTGAACATTTGCTGAGCAGTATTGTCAGGTATTTTACTAAGTTCTGAAATTTTTGAGATAATCAATTTAGTCCTGCCCTTGAAAAGACAGAGGGAAACATAATAGGAGAGAAAGACACGTACAAGATAATTGCAAATAATCTCTCAAGGTATGTAACATTAGAAGTAAGTAATCACATACTTCTGTATTACCGTAAAAGGAAAAAATGGGACAACTTGCCTGGGGGAAGCAGAGGAGGAGACTGGAGACAGAAGTGGACAGAGAAAACTTAACTGAAGAGGGAATATTTCCATTTATATCCTGAAATATCAGCAATTCACAGGGAAAATCACCTATTCCCCAAAATGTACAAAGAAGGCAGAGTCTGCAGTAAGAGCTGCAGGTCCTTCTAAGGGGTAGGATGGAAGAAGCATGGGGATAAATGAGGCTGGATATGTGAGTAGGATTCAAGTCATCAAGAGATTTGTATGCTCCGATAAGGAGTTTAACCATCCCTCTGTCAGCAGTGGTGAATTACTAATGAAAAGCCGTAAAAGAGATGCAACTAGGCTTTAGTCTGTAGAGGGGATGGCAGTTCCGTGAAGCTGGTGTCCGGAAAGCAGAGAGATGAGAAAAGTTAATCCTAACCTGTAGACATAAATTGTTCCACACTAAGTATCATCTAAATCAAATGAAAACCTTTAAACCACCTTAGGACCTTTCCATCTTTAGCCAGGGTTAAAGTACAAAGTCTGAAATGGCTGGATCAAGATTTCAACTCTTCCCACTGCATCAGGTTTTTAAAATATGCTAGTATCCATTCTCTTTACATTGATGTAGGTTTGTTCTCTCCTAGCCTTCTTCCTGGCTGGATGTGCCATGGCATGTCTTACAGCAGTAATACATTAGGTTAATAAAGCAATTATTTAATTGACTCTAATTTCATTGGCATTCCTATTAGCTAAAGAAAAGGGGTTCAATCACTGTTTACATTTGTAAAGCCAATATTATGGTTTAAATTATGGCCTTCAGATGAATCTGAAAATTGAAGCCTGATAATCCTTAAAGCAATATTTACAGAGGACTCTTTGTCTTTGTAAAGAATAAAGGGGAATGGAAACAAGAGCATATTAAATCAGAGGGGCTTTTAAATATTCATTTTGCAATCAGTTTTACCAGTTTCCAGGCCAATATCTAACTTCTCTTTAAGGAGAAATACCAAATTTCTTGTTTTAATTATCCTGCAAAATATATTATTGGTTCAACATTCTTTTTTTCTGAATCTGGTATACAGGTATTCCAGATATAATGCTTACAATGCAAATATTCTTCCTCAAAAGAAGCATTTTGGGAGATAATGCTAAAATTAGTAATTCAAAAATACAGACATTTTGAAGAGGTAGCTTCTGATTTAAAATGGGCTCCACCTAATAGTCCCTAATAAAATTTGCTTCCAACTACCCAGCAAAACTCCAACCCCAAAAGCATTCAGTGTGTCTGTTGTCAGTGGTTTTCCATGAGTCATAAGATGATGAAAATAGTCTAGATATAGTGAGCTCTTCCAAATGGTGCTTGTGAAAAGAGGTTCCAGCTTAAGGAAGAGTAAAAAACACTCTGGAAACACACAGGTAAAAAGAAACATGTAATATGCTTAACATGGGGATCAGACAAAAATGTTACAACACTCTGCTGGCATATCCTCCCTAGATATAAGGCATATAGCCTGTGTGAACAAACCGTAGAAAGCCTTAGGTTACAATCTGTAAGGCAGAAAAAGAAACAATGGGATGTAACGACAGGAGGCCAAAGTGAAAATGGAAAATGGATAATAATATTTGGTGGCAGGAGGAATGATTTAAATTGGCACTAAAGAAAATCAAATTAATGATATATGAGACTTAGTTTCAAGAAAGAAAAAAACTGATTTAAAATATCCATGCAGGAAAAAAAGTAATGCAGGTTACCTAAAAAGGGGCAAAGATTAGGTTGACCTCAAACTTGTTTGAAATAGTGGAGCCATGAGATGATGGCACATACACAGCATTTTTTAGCACCATCTTTATTTTGATGTACAGAAAAGCAGCAAAAATAGTATACAGATTTCCCATATACCTTCACTCAGATTCCCCTTATGTTCAATGTCTTAACATAACCAAAGAACATTTATCAATACTAAAACATTAACCTTGGGACACTACTATTAAGCTAAAGTAGAGACATTTTTCATTTTTTATAAGTTTTTTCTACTTATGTCCTTTTGTTGTTTCTGGATCTTATACTGCATGTAGTTGTAACGTCTCCTCAGTCTCCTCCAATCTGGCAGTTCCTGAATCTTTGTCTCTCATGACCTTCCGAAGGTACATGGTCAGTTATTCTGGAGACTGTGCCTCGATTTGGGTTTGTCTGATGCTTTCTTGTGATTAGGTGATGACTATGCATTATTGGAAGAAAGATCATAGAGGCTGTTGGCCCCTCTCAGTGTATCATATCAGGGATTAAATAGTATTAATACTTCTTATTACTGATGTTATTCTTGGTCACTTGATTAAGTGAGGGTTATGGGAATTCTCTACCATTATTACTATTTTTCCTTTATATTTTAAAAAATATTTGGGGGAGATACTTTGATCTAATGCAAATATCCTATTTTTGCATATACTTTCACCCACTAATTTTGGCATCCATTGAGTGGCAATTATTACTGTGGTATTTTAAGGATAACTTCTATTTCCCTAAATCTCTCATATTTATTAATTGTAACTGTTATTTAAGGGAGAGTTGTCATTTCTCCATTTAGTCAGTTATTTATATTACTATGGATTCATTAATATTTATTTTATTATTTGATTATAATCCAATGCTATCATTAATTATTTTGTTGCTCAAGCTGTTCCATCTTTGGCAACTGGCAACTTTTTCAGGATGGCTCACATGCCCTTTGATATATTCCTATTGTTTTCCCTGCCCCAGCCCTAGAATCAGGTATTATCCCAAGGAGTCCTGTTTCTTTTATTGGTGAATGGAGTTTAGAAACCAAGATTTAAGTGATGGCTTTGCTCATTGCTACTGGGGCATATTCTAGACTTTCAGTGGATGAACCTAGGAAATGCATGTACACAACAGAGTTCATTTCTGTTATCATTTTCATGTATATTAAAAAGATTAAGTTCAAACTGATACTTCCAATTTTTAATGCAACACCATCCAGCTTATTCTAGTCTTCCTCTTTTTTTTTTTTTTACAACTTTCTTCTCTGACAGTAAGAAACGCAACTCCCATTTTCCGTAATTTGTTAACTCAACCCCAGTATATAAGCATAAGTGAAGATATCTTTCAAAGCATCTAAAAATACCTTTCAAATCTAAAAAAAAAAGAATTTAAAGTAAAAAGGTAGCGCTAAACCACTGAGCCACCTGGTCTGCCCTTAAGAGTACTTTTAAAGATACATTTTAAGAATATCATGTAAAACAAAATCACGTATCACATAGCTACTGTCTTCTTTAGAACATATAAAGTCTTCCTTCTTTCACTTAGAGAAACGCATTTAAAATTCACCCAACCTGTTGTATGAACCAATAGTTTTTTCCTTCCTATGGCTAAGTGATTTTCCATTATATGGAATGGTTTAAGGACACCTGGGTAGTTTACAGTTTGGGGCTATTGTGAATAAAGCTGCCATAAACATGTGTTTACAGGGTTTTGGGTAAATATAAATTTTCCTTGATCTTAAGTAGGCATCTAGGAGTGGGATGCCTGGATTATATGGTAGATGTATGTTTAACTTTTTAATAAACTGCTAAAACAATTCCCAAAGTGACTATACACTTCTGCATTCCCACCTGTCCATGGCCTTTTAAGGAGAAAACTTGTAAACTAAGAATTGTATGCCCTTCTAGATGTTGTTTATGTGTGATGGTAGCAGAACTCTCAATTACTCAAGAATTTAAAAACTGTAGCACCAAATGCTCCTCTTGAAAAAAAAATTACTTGAAGTCATACTTAGCCACCTGAGAGAGAGAGAGAGAGAGAGAGAGATCATAATTAAGAACTTGGGAAAAAAGCATTCCTAACAACAACAACAGAAGGATCCTTTCTTCTCATAAAAAAAGGTTATCTAAAAAGACAGATTACATCATGTAATACTAATTATAAAAACTGAACTCATTAAAACCAAGGAGGAATGGAATTCCCAATCTTGTTATTCAGCACTATTCTAGAATTTCTGGCTAGTACAATATCACACAAATCATAAATAATGGACTAACTGCTGGAGAGGAAAAGGGAAAAGTCATTTGTAATTGCAGAGAATATTTCTTAGAAAATCCAGAAATGCCATGTAAAATTCTTCTAAACAGAAATCTGGAAGGCTGTGAAATACAAGAAAAATATTGGGAAAAAAAGTCAATATACCAATAAGAAACAGAAGAGATAGTAGAAAAAAATTTTCTGAATAATACCAACATATATACCATAAAATCTCTAGGAATAATCCTAACCAAAATATGCAGGCTCTGTAAGAAAAACTATGAAATCATTGAAATATAAATAACCTGAATATTCATTTTGCAGTATTGCCTTACATGCATTTGATTACTTGTCCAAAAATTGTCTTTGCCACAGATATAAATCCCACAAAAGGAGGGCCAATACCTGTCTTATTCACTGTTATTCTTTGTGCCTAATATATTGCTTGGCTCATGTAGACACTCCAAAACTATTTTTATATAATAATATTTTGTTTAGTCATCTATTTTATGAAGTTTGTATAGCTTCTAAGATACATTCACTAAGTAGCTTAGTCATTTTTGAAAGGAGTCTAGACTAGTTATTTACTATTGCCTAACCAGTTATAATACCCACTCATGTGACCATAGACAGCATCATGGCTCCTGGCTTAAAGCATAGGTACCCATAGTCTTGCATTACTATCTTTCTTCACTTTTTCTCTGTGATATTACTGGATTCCACAACACAGCACCAAAAATTTCAAAGCTTAGTGGAGGTTGGGGCTCTTTTCTATAAAAAAGGTTGGCTATAAAGTTGATCAAATCAATTTTCAGGTCCCACAGGCAATGCTAGGCTAGTAGCAAATGAATGGGGATGGAATTCAAGTCATTGAAAATTTCAGTTATTAAAAAAGAAAAATCCAGAAAAGCAGCCCAGAAGAAAAATCAAGGAACAGGTTAAAGTGAACTATTTCACAGAATGCAATCTGAGCCTTTTATTTGGAATCTTTTCTGCTTCCATACAATATAGAATTTAAGATTAATGATTCACAGTATTCTACTGCTTGACAGCTTAATTTCACTTCATAATTAGGTTGACATTTTTCTCATAATATTTGATTGCTCATATTTTCCTATATTTTAAAAATAATGAAATGATATCACAAAATTGGTTAAAATTGGATGAATAGCTGAACCACAGCTGAAGATGTAGCATTTTCTTGATTATTCTTACCATTTCCCAATGTTTTATTATCTATGGGCATGTGTATATTTGTATTTTTATGTGTTTGCTGGGGTTGGGGATAGGGTATAGTAATTTCCCTGTTGTGCTTTTAAATAGGAACTTCTTATGAACACTAATAATGGTAATGTCATAGTTATTTACTGAGAAAACTAATCTGGATTCTATGGAGGTGTGTTGAAGTTTTGTGAAAATGAAATTAGAGATGCAGCATATCTCAGCAGTAATGAATCTGTTTATGTTGTATAAAGTAGGGTCAGGTTAAGAAAAAGGAATTTTTCAAATGCAGTGCTTTTTGATGGTCAAACGTTTATTCCACTGGGTCATTAATGTATTACATTCCCAAAGTATTCTGCCAAGAGTTCATCTTCTAGCTAATGGTAAGAACTGGCCCATAACAGGCATTTAAAATTTTTTAAATGATAGTTCTGAATTGTTAGGTCAGATCTTCCTGAGTAGACTCTATAATCTTTAGATGAAACCACTGGCAAAGATATTGTTTTTAATAATTTAATTTACAACAAAATTAAGCATATTAAACATCAATAGACATTATTGATTCTACTGCATATTGCTGGACCAATGATGGATTTTAACAGAAAAGAAAATGTAATAAATTTGATGGGGAAATCAGAATTGTACTAGGAACTCAACACAAAAATTTAGACATCAAGGAAGGTGGCCTCTGAATGTCAGCTCCTATAACTAAATTAGACTTGCTGCATTTGGGCCAAATTTATAGGTTATGGCAAATAGAATAGCTGGGCAAGATAGAAAAACTAGAATGATTGTTTATTAAATATCTCAATATCCTAGCTTATTTTATTTTTTAATGCTTCCCAGTTATTTTACTGAAAAAAATCAAAGAAAAAGAAAATCATTCAACCTTAAATTTATATGGTTAAAATGAGAAGAAAGTTATTTAACTTGGTCAACAAATGGACTCCTTTTGGAAGTTAATTTGAATATTAGTCAACTGATAAACTTGAAATTAGAATTTAAATTAGGGAGATAAAAATCAGAAGAGAGGGAAAAAGGGCAGAGCTGTGGGGCTATGAAGGTGAGGAAGAAGGCTCTCCAAAGAAATAAGGCCTTCTTTCAAGAAACCAGGTGGTTCACAACGAGATACAACCTCACACCAGAGAGAATGGTGAAAATTAACAAACAGGAAACAACAAATGTTGGAGAAGATGTGGAGAAAGGGGAACCCTCTTGCACTGTTGGTGGGAATGTGAACTGGTACAGCCACTCTGGAAAACTGTGTGGAGGTTCCTCAAAGAGTTAAAAATAGAACTGCCCTATGACCCAGCAATTGCACTGCTGGGGATTTACCCCAAAGACACAGATGCAGTGAAACAGCAGGACACCTGCACCCCAATGTTTATAGCAGCAATGTCCACAATAGCCAAACTGTGGAAGGAGCGTTGGTGTCCACTGACAGATGAATGGATAAAGAAGATGTGGTCTATGTATACAATGGAATATTACTCAGCCATCAGAAATGACAAATACCCACCATTTGCTTTGATGTGGATGGAACTGGAGGGTATTATGCTGAGTGAAGTAAATCAATCAGAGAAGGAGAAACATTATATGGTCTCATTCATTCGGGGAATATAAAAAATAGTGAAAGGGAATAAAGGGGAAAGGAGAGAAAATGAGTGGGAAATATCCGAGAGGGAGACAGAACATGAGAGACACCTAACTCTGGGAAACGAACAAGGGGTGGTGGAAAGGGAGGCAGGCAGAGGGATGGGGTGACTGGGTGACGGGCACTGAGGGGGGGGCACTTGACGGGATAAGCATTGGATGTTATGCTACATGTTGACAAATCGAACTCCAATAAAAAAAGAAATTAAAAAAAAAAAAAGAAGCCAGGTGGTTTGGTGGCTTATTCACCAGGCAGTCATAGAAGGAGGTAACACAGTACTTGACTTACTCTAATACCATAAAGCTCTGGAAATGTCAGTCAGAATTTTCTGTATGCAATAATAACTGTGGTGCACCTACTGCAAACATCAAGTATTATTAGATATAATCACACCTGAAGCAGAGATGACAGATGTTCAAATGACGATAAGCAGTTGAAAGGGAAAAAGAGTCACAGAGAGTTATCCGGAAGCAATGAGATGAGAATGTTTGGAGAAATAACCTATTCTCTGGAAAATGATATGATTTTCAGGGTGTGAGAAATAATGGGCGAGATGATTGGGAAGATAGAACAAAGGTCCGGTTTCTAATTAAACTGACAGCATATATAGGATTTTACTCAGGGAAAATAGCAATGATCTCATTTGGACCACCATTTAGTGCAGGCAACCCTTCTGAAAAAATACCTCATAAACAAGGGCTGGAAACATGGCATTGCTTTTTAGGGTAAGACTTTATTCATTATCTACCAACGTAAATACCATACCAATGATACGTTCATCCACAAAGTGGTAATGAAATAGGAAGAGGGCATCCAGAGTGATAGCTGTGGGAGTTAGTCAGTGCATAAATTCTGCTTAGCAAGGAAGATGTTTAAATTTGAAAAAAAAAAATCCATAAGTATTAGAGGGTGTTCATGCCTTCTTTTTGTTATCACATTCATTGGACTAAAGGGTAAATCAAAGGAAATGGACTGATAGGGTTGGTAATTGGATATTATAAGAAGAAGGATGAGTAAGTGAGCAAAGGACAGATTTTTTTGAAATTTATTTATAAGGATTATAGTTTTTGAATGTTGTTTGACCTCTTAAGGCAGGGTGAGACTTTTTTTTTTGTTTTTAAAGCAATATTCACATCTGAAATAGCATCACGTACATTTTTTAGCTAGTACTCAAACAAGTTCCATATTCTATACAAATGGGAGAAATGCAATTCATAATTGACAAGGTATGAATTTTTCATACTTTAAGCCATGAGGCTGCCACATCAACAAATGTAATTCCTTAGCAAATATGTCTTATGTTTATATTTATGAAATGTACACAATTGACATAGAACCCAAAAGGGAATAAGTAAGCATTTTAAATATATATATATATATATATATATATATTTTCAAACTTCATTCTGGGAAACATTTATTAAATTAGAAACAAGGAAGGAATCCAAGCAAAATGTGCTTAGAGTTTCAATTTATCTTGGACTTAGTGTTAGTTTTATGCATTTTACCAAAGCTTGCACTCACGTTGAAGTATTGGCCTTGTTTTGTCTTTTGGTTGTGGGTTTTTTTTTTATGTATAGAGAGCTTCTCTCAAAAGTTCAAGTGATAAAATTATTAAAATTCTTCTATGGGAGTCCCACCTTGCATAGTGATTTCATGTTAAATATCCTAAGGTGAAACAGCAAGAAGAGATCAAGCCAAGAGTCTTGGAAAGAGTGACCAAGTCTGGACATGAGTTGTACTCCATATTTTGTGTAACTGTTAAAGAGGGCACGAGGAGAGCTTACTGAAGGGCCATATGATGAAAACTTTGATAGCCATTTGAATAGAAGTTCTATAAGGGTAAAGATCTTGTCTATTATGCCTCTCAACCTCCTTGATGCCACCAGCATCAAGTTAGAGGAAGCAGTATTTCTTACTAGTTCCCCAGGGATGAGGAAAGGAAGTAAGGAAGCGGTCCCATCATCCCCGGGGAGCTGAGGCAACTGGAGTTATTCTGGGAGGCTCGTACTCTACCACAACTACAAAAATGATGGCACCTCAACTCAAGATGGTTTACAGTTTTACTCAATTCATTTCTTCCATCTTGACCTGGTATGTGGAGACAAAGAGACTGCTATTTTCCCCCCATCAATTAATTTTCTGACAGATGCAAACGTTTTGAAACTGGGAGCTCCATGAGAGCAGCTAACATTTATTGTTACAGGAGACAAAGACACAGAGACATAGGTTACAACAGGTGTACTATGATGGGCATTAACTATGGAACCAGCTGTTTTGAGAATAGTGGCTCCATCACTCAGCAGTTGTGTGACCTTAGGTAACTCTTGGTCTGTAGCAATAATAATAGTTAACCGATCTCATAAAGTTGCTGCGAGGGCTAAATGAATTTAATATATACAAAGTACTCAGAACACTACCTAGGACATTGAAATGGTTAAGTATTAACTATTATTATTATAGACTCCATACTCCCACAGTGCCAGCATATAGAAGGCATTTGTTAAATACTTTGGTTATTGAATGAAAGGAAAAGGACTTTGAAAGCTATATAAATAAGTACAGGCAGTGACTCGATGAAGAGTAATGGCATTAACCATATAGAACTCTCATTTTCTCCTAGATTCTAGAAAGAACAGTTCTAGTTCTATTCCTTCTAAATTCTTAGCCAATTTTGAGTAAAGTGTGAACTACTAAAAATGATGTTACTATTAATTTAAATAACAGAGGTTGCAAACAGGATCTTTAGCTGATGGACCATGTGTTTCTAAAATTTTTCATTTAGGGGCACCGGGGTGGCTCAGTGGTTGAATGTATGCCTTTGGCTCAGGTCATGATCCCCAAGTCCTGGGATCGAGTCTCACATCAGGCTCCCCGCAGGGAGCCTGATTCTCCCTCTGCCTATGTCTCTGCCTTTCTCTGTGTGTCTGTCATGAGTAAATACATAAAATCCTTTAAAAAAATAAAAATAAAAGTTTTCATTCAGATTGCTATCTCTTTTAGTGGTTAGCCTAGTGTTACCATCAGCTTTACACAAGCTATAAAAATGCACTCAAGTTTTGGAAGTTTGGGGGTCATAAGTATGTAATTCTTTACTTCTTAATGAAAAGATGACTTTTTACAGTACCAGTTTTAGACCAAGAATTTGGCTGCTTGACACAGCTTAAGTACCTTTTTAAGATATCAGCTTTATAAATGGAATAGACATTAAATGGCTATAGAATAAATTTAACTTAAAAAAAGACTTTTTTCTTTTGATTCATTAAATTATACATTACTCTGAGAAAAATCAGCACTCTGCTCTGGCAATACATAGTATTCCTGACACTTATCTTAGCAGAGGGCATTTCTTCTACACCAGCACTAAATGCTGGGCAAATAACATGACCTTGGCCTTTTATCTAAACTCTTATAATAAAAAAAAATCCACTGGTGGAAATGAAGTCTCTATGGAGATACAGATGATTTACTAGTTACGGAAAAGTTCAGCTTCCATAACTACTGATAGCTATGCTTCCGTTTATGTTTTCCCTAAGCCATAACTATTTAAAATGTTACTGTTAGCATTCTTAGTTGTCCCATTTGTTGGTATATAACTCTCCTACTTAAATATATAGAACAAATCATATTAATTAAAATAAATTGCTTGGACAGTTAAGTTGTGTTGCAGATTGTCTCTGAAGGCTATAAATTCAAATTAAGGGTTTTGCTGCTTGTTCCTGAGCTTGGAAAGATTCCTTTTACTGCATTAGTCGTAGTAAAAGAAGTCAACCACCTTACAAAAAGAACATGCATTTGAATTCTTGGAGAAATAGCTAAATAAACTGGATCTATAGCTAGTTATCTTAATCATATAACAAATTCTTGGCTGAAGCAAGCAACTAAACTGCTAATTCATGATGGCAAGCATTGATATTTAATGGTATGGAGTATGGATTTTCATAAATACAACTATTTTTACATATTTAAAATGCATATTTCTAACAGATAATTATATTTATTGTATTTTTATATACTATAAGTCATACACGTAACACTGGGTTTCAGAGGTTCTGAGTGGTTTTTCGTATGTAAACAAACTGATGTAAGTTTGGTAAAAATAAACATATTCTGGATATTAAAGTACTAGGCCAGAATAATCTATGGGGAATTGAAATACCTCCATTTGCTTATTTTAAGAAAGGCCTACGCTGTATAATTTCCAAATGCAAAGATGTAACTGCCGTTTATAGTATTACATAGAAACTGAATGTTCTTCATAGTTCATGGAAACCGCTATAATATTCAAAATAAAACTTCAATCTATCTTTAAATTTGAATTAAATAGTACAAATAAATCATATTCTTAACTGTTTTTTGACCTTTTTTTTGTGGATGAGTTTCCTTAATGATTTCCCTTTTCTTAATGAATTCTCCCTGAACTAACAAACCTTGATTAGCTCAAGGGAATGACTAAATTAAGTTAGAAATGAGTTTGTAAAGCTCTCTCTGCTCCCTTATCAGAGTAAGATTTTTGCCATCCACATGTTCTCAAATGCTCCTACTGAAAATGGTAGGAGGTCTTCTAAGTCTCATGTAGGTCCCCCATTTGACTATTTACAGTTGAGAGAAAAGCAAAACTTTTAAGGCATTAAAAATTACAACCTACAAGGAAATTTTAAATGATTCTATTTCAGAGAAGATAAAGCCAACCAATAAATCATTTCTAGATTTGCATGAAAAGAATAACATTGATTTGTCTATCTTCACTAAACGTATGCAAAAGGAGGTGACTAAAACTATATACATGTCTTAAAAGTTAGGTTGTAAAATATTAGACCAAAGTAGTTGTAGATTTGCATCACCTGGAAAACCTATCAGAAACAGTATAGGTCTCACCTATTCTAAATACAGTATTATAAGGACCTGTCTTCAAAGAAAAAGACCAACTCTCTAATCTTGTGGTTTATGTGGATAAAGAGAGCTACTTTAAAAAAAAAAAAAAAAGGTGCCATTTATATTTAAAGTGATAACATTCAAAGCTAATTTTCTGATTTATAATATATATCCCCCTAACCATTCATGAATCACAGCACTCATGAAGTTATTTTCAAATGTACGATAGGCTTATATCTGTCCCCTCCCTGACATTTGTCCTTTGGGACTAAGTGCTATTCAGAATCACCTTCCTACAGAAATATCTTTAAAGAAGAACATCAAATTTGACAGCTTCCAATTTTACCATAGAATTTGATAATGGCTTTATGCAAAAAAAAAAAAAAAATCAGGACACCTTCTGATGTTGCTATCTTTCCAATGAGTAAGAAAGGACAGGAATTATTCCTTAAGGCTACCTCAGATTGCTTCATAAGTCAAGGAAGAAATGCCTGAATTATGCCTTTCCCATAAACAATTGCTAAAATAAAGCCTAAGGAAATGGTCTCAGTGCCTTATATTTCCACTAACATTTCATACCTAAAGTGAAATATTCTACAAAACCTTTACAGGATTTTGAATGTGGATTTAGAATAGTTATTTACTCTAGCCCATATCATGAACTCTTGGTCTGAATAAGCTCTGAGGACAAAACCATATACAGCTCCTCTTCTACATTACCTAGCACAATGATTTGAAGTTAGCAGGCTCTCTATAAATGTCTGCTGGATGAATGGCAAATTAATTATATACATTAAAACGGTTCTTTCAAAACAACAACAAAAACCAGTTCTTTCTAGAATGTAGCTCATTATGACAGTTATCAAATAAATAAACCAAGGCAGATCTCTTAAAATAAGCTACATGTACTAAAGAAAGGCCCATAAGATAACTTAAAAAGTCCTTTAATTTCAGTCTTATAAGTAGTCTTATGTAGGGGCCCACTACAATTAGTTTCATATCACTACCCTTTATTAAGGCAGAATTTCACAGAGTTTTTGCTAATTTGGGCTGGTCTTCTATTTCTTCTCTCTCTATAGCACCATATCGTAAGAAATGGGATAGTCTGAGTTATAATAAATAAGATTGTATAGTCTTAAAAGAGTCCTTGGTCAAAACAGATTTAAGTTTGTTTAGTTCCTGTTATGTAGTCTCCTCATTTAAGAATTAAGAATAGTTATTCCTAATTATGTTAAGCAGAATGAAAAAGTGAGTGATTTATACTGGTGACTATCAGAGCTTTAATGGCCTGTATAATTTCTAAGAATTAACTATAATAACTTCATGGGAGCTAAAATGACAGAACTGCTTTAGTACAATTCTATGATAAGCTTTTGAGGAGCTTCTAAACTAATGAGAGAAGCAAAACAACCAGAGACGCAAATGAGACCAAGGAAATGATGTTTATATACTTCATTATACACAAAGTCAAAGTAAGGCTTATTGGGATCACACATGATGTAACATCACCAAAAATTAAGTGTTTAAATAGCTGATGGCCACATGGAATAAGAGAATTTATTCCATGTAGAACATGATGTAAATGAAGTAGTTTGCTAACCAAAGCTTGTTTTAAAACTTTTTACATTTTACATTAGTCAAAAACACTAGATACCAAATAGCATGAAGTTACCAAATGTTACCAAATAACCTGAATGTCTTGTTCATACTGCCATCACATTCTTTGAAAAGGATATGAAATGGGTAAATGAACGAACTTATAGGACTTTGTTGTCTTTCGGCATGATCATTTCAATGTAACACCTCAAGAATCAACTAGTGATGTAGAACGAAGAATTGAGGAGCCTAATTTTAAGGCTCAACGAGTCCTTATTTTTATCATTCATACAAATAACAATTTAACAACATTTACTTGAAATACCAACTACTATCCATTGTGATACTGTGGTGGTTAAAGGTAATTTTTTATTCAGTCTACCTAAGAGTAATAGAATATTTAAGCTTCTAATACATTTAAGTTAACAGATATTTTGTGAGTGCTTATATAAAGTATACAGAGCACTATGTTGTTATTTGAAATATATTGTTTAAAATAAAGTATTTGGAATAAACGATACAGATAATTAAAAGTCTTCCTCAAAGGACATCTGTCTTTGGCTCAGGTCATGATCCCAGGGTCCTGGGACCAAGTCCCACATTGGGCTCCCTGTTCAATGGGGAGTCTGCTTCTCTCCCTGCTCTTCCCCCCTGCTTGTGATCTCTCTCTCTCTCTCTCCCACCCTCTCTCTCAAAATAAAATGTTAAAAAAAAGTCTTCTTCAAAAGAATAGATAAAAAGATACATGTGAAAACCTTAAAAAACACAGTGTAATAAAATAACAGCTTAAAAAAGTAACAGAAGAGAGGTAAGAAAGCAATATGTAGTTAAGTGACCAAAATAGTACTCACATTAGACACTACAGGACTCAGAAGAACAATCATGTTGGTTTGGGTAGTAGGGAAGGATATCATGAAAAAGATAGGATGTGGACTGGGTCTGAAGAATGAGCAGGTTTGGGGTATATGGAAAGGCATTTTAGGTGAGTAGAACAGCAAAAGTAGACCCACGCACATGGGACACCATAAAGCAGAGGGAATAAAAAAAATCTTTTTCACCCTGAGGAGAGATAATGATAGGCAAACAGTACTACCACCAAGCTACAGCACTAAGACTTAAAACTCTCTTGGCAGGGCAGTCATTGTAGGTTTGGTGTTGCAGTGGTATGAGGCTTGAGTGATGAATATCTGGAGAATATTGTGCTGTTCAAGAAATAAAATCATAAGCACCTATGACTCTGCACACAACCCCAAGGTGTGGAGGGCATTTTTCCCATATCACTAAGCAATTCTCTGAAACCAAGAAAGGTGTCCTATAATTAATCAATTCTGAGACTCTACCTGGAGATGGCAGTAGATCTTACAGTTTAAGGACTCATTCCTTAAAACTGCCTTCTACGGCTCCATTTCAGATGTCAGTCAGTATGCAGGTTGTCACCCGTACTTAATCTTTCTGTTTTTTAAGATTTTTTATTTAAGAGAAAAGGAGATGTTGGCGAAGCAGAGGGAGACTGACAAGTAGACTCCAGTGCTGAGTGCAGAGCCAGACACAGGGCTCAGCCTCATGACTCTGAGATCATGTTCTGAGCCAAAATCAGGAGTTGGATGCTTCACCGACTGAGCCACCTAAGCACTCCTGTCACCTGTACTTCTGACTGAAAGTACTATAGTACGGAGGTTCCGCTGAACCCCTCTTTGGATTTCAGAATTTGCTAAAGCACCCCACAAAACTCAGAGAAATAGTTTACTTACTAGAGGAACATTTTATTATAAAAGGATATAACTCAGGAACAACCACATGTAAGAGATGCATGGGGGAAGGCATGAGGAAGAGCACAGAGCTGCCATACTCTCTCCCAGCATGTTACTCGCCCCAAATTTCCATATGTTCACCATTCCAAATTCTCTGAACCCTGTCCTTTTGGGTTTTTATGGAGGTTTCATTACATAGGCATGACTGACTAACCACTGGCCATTGGAACTAACCCCTCTTACCTCTCTGGAGGTTAAGAGGAGTAATGGATATTCCAACTGTCTAATCACATGGTTGGCTCCACTAGTAACCATTCCTCAAACAAGTGTTTTCCAAAAATCACTTCATTAACATAAAAAAAGGCACTTTAATAGTTCTCATCACAGCAAATTCCAAAAGTTTTAGGAGCTCTATATGAGAAACTGGGATGGAGACCAAATACATATTTCTTATTATAAATTACATTATCACAGCACCTGAACTGTGGACTGATGGCAAAGAGATGAATGTGAAAGTGACTGCAGAATAAATTATCCTTTAATGGTGACTATGTGGACAGGATGGGAGTGCAAGTACACAGTACTTTTTGAAGTCAGACCCTGCTTTGGAGTGTGACAGTAATGGTCAGTTTTAATAATTTTTTAAAGTATATTTAAAAAAATCTGAATTTTGAATATAATTGGAGTAGGAGTGAAAATGACCATCAAAAGATTGAATTTAGAGAGCTTGAAACAAAAACAAAGTTTAAAGGTACTGAAATACAGATGTGGAAAAAACAGCTGAATATGTGGGAGCAGATGTGGGGCTTTCCAAGGGAGAGGAGAAGACTTCTCTTCAGTGTAGAAGGTCTAGTATAAATGGCAGGGGGTGGAGGCGGGGGGAACATATTTATAGGACAATTGGAAGAAAAGAACAGAGACATCCTTTTCCTTCTGATTTCAAATATCTCCCTTTGAAGACATTTGCACTATGTTGTGCAGAAGAGAGAAGGACAAAACAGTTTGTTCAATGAGGAAAAAATTCAATATGACTTCATTTTTCACTCCTGAGCTACCAACTGGTAGGACAATTTGAAGTCATTAATTTGTCCAGATGGTTAGTGTTGTTTAACAGTACGATTAACTAATAAATAATTGTAAAGCACTTTGTAAATATAAAGTACTATATAAATGTTTAATAATAATATTAAGTTAGGAGGCTTTTTCAGATTTCATTTTTATTTCCAAGTATTTTGTTGGCGTTTCAGGAGAAATGCCAATAATATGATCGAATGCCATTATTATAGACTGTATTTGAAAAACACAACAAAGGGTTTACAGGAAAACAAAAACAGCGATGATCAGGCTAGGCTGAGCAGAGAGAACTAGCATGAAACATCTCCCTCATGAAAGATAGGAACAATATGATCACAGAAATGTGTAACTGAACACTGGGTAAAAACCATCGTAACACTAACTTCATTTTACCTATTTATCTGATAAAACAATGTAAAGGCACAGGGCTGAAGAGGAACATTGAGGCAAGAGCTCTGGGGAAGCCACTTGAAAGAAGTAGTCTCATAACATAAAACCAACATTTTATGAATCCATAGCTCACTATTTATAATAATACACTAATATATAAACCATTAGCATCCTCTTGTTTTGCATATGAGAAAACTGAGGCATGGAGAGATTCAGAAATTTGCCTAATGCCACACAGTTAGGAAAAGGCAGAGTCAGGATTCAGACCTACACAGTATGGATCCAGTACTACTGAGAGGAATTTAGGAAAGGTTTTAGTTCCCTGCTAAAATGGGACAGGAAATGCTGGCATGTCCTTTCCTCCTTTCTCCCCCGGACTCAAAACAAGGACAAGATATTGAAGCTGCAACAATTTTGGAACCATAAGGTAAAGGACAAAGGAACCACAGAGACATAAGCCCTGGTGTTATCAAGCTATGTAACCCATAATGGTAGTCACCTACCTCTGGATTTCTTGTGATGTGAGGAAAATACCCTCTATTTGTTTAAGACACCCTAATTAGGACTTTGGCTATATGCAACTTTAATCCATATGCCAAAATAAAAATAGTTATCACTCATTGAGTGTTTGCTATGAAGCATATAACTATTTAGGTATATTTAGTCCCATCATCCTGACTGCAACTCTTTGAAGCATGCACTGTTATCATTCTCATTTTATTGATAAGGAAACTGAGGCACAGTTTATCTGGCTTGCCCAAAGCCACACAGTTTGTAAGTGATTCAAATCCATCACCTGGCTTCTAAACTTCCACTCTCTAGCAACCAGTATTATAAACTGAAACACTAAAACCATTTCAATTAAAACCACAAATTAGATAGGGATGTTCCAACAGTATTTTGGAGATTCTAGAGCATGTTTTGGAGCAACAATGTTATTGACATTTTGGGAAGACAAACTCTTTAATGTTTGGGATTGCCATACATTAAAGATGTTTACCATCTCTCTTCCTTGGATCATGGAAGCACTCTCTAGACAATGTCAACCAAAAATGCTTTCCACATTTCCCCATAGGGAGACAGTGCCACCCCAGCAGAATCACTGCTCTAGAACAGTGTTTGACAAACATTCTCTGTTAAAGCCCAAATAGTAAGTATAAACTGTAAGAAAAAGAAGAAATCAATCCCATTTACAACTGCATCAAGAAGAGTAAAATGCCTAGGAATAAATTTAAACAAAGAAGTGAAAATACTGTATTCTGACATTGATGAAAGAAACTGAAGAGAACATAAATAAGTAGATATACCATGTTCACAGATTAGAATGAGTGATATTGTTAAAATGTCCATACTACCTAAAGCAATCTACAGATTCAGTGCAATCCCTATTAAAATACCAATGGCACTTTTCAAATAAGAATAAATAATCCCTAATATTTATATGTAACCGTAAAAGACCCCAGGTAGCCATAGCAATCTTGAGAATATCTGGAGGTACCATGCTCTTTAATTCAAACTAGACTACAAAGGTTTAGTAATCAAAACAATATGATACTGGGAAGAGAAAGACAGAGACAGAGACAAATCAATGCAAAAGAACAGACATCCCAGAAATTAACCCATGCTTATATGGTCAATCTATGACAAAGAAACAAGAATACACAGTGGGGAAAAGAAGATCTCTTCAATAATGGTGTTGGAAACCAGGAACAGCTACACGCAAAACAATGAAATTGGACCACTTTCTAACACCATATACAAAAATAAATCTAAAATGGATAAAAGACTTAAGTGTAAGATATAAAACCATAAAACTCCCAGAAGAATATGTAGGCAGTAAGCTTCCTGATATGTGTCTTAGCAGTATTTTTTTGATCAGTCTCCTCAGACAAGGATAGCAAAAGCAAAAATTTCAAAATGGCACTACTTGGGGCACCTAGCTGGCTCAGATGGAAGAGCATGTGACTTGATCTTGGGGTTATAGAGATTACCCTAATTTTAAAAAGAAAGCCTTAAAGAAAAAATGGCACTACATCAAACTAAAACCAAGAGAACAAGGAGGCAACCTACTGAATGGGAGAAGATACTTGAAAGCAATGTCTCCAATAGGAATTGATATTCAATATATTAAAGTACCCTCAAAACCCAGTAACAGAAAAGCAAACTCTGATTAAGAAATGAGTAGAGGATTGAATACACATTTTCCCAAACATATACAGATGACCAACAGGCACATGGAAATATACTCAACATCACTAATCATCAGGGAAATGCAATCAAAAGCACAATGAGATGTCATCTCACACCTGTCAAAATGGCAATTATCAAAAAGACCAGCAATAACAAATGTTGACAAGAATGTGGAAGAGAGAATCCTCTTGCAGTGTTGGTGGAAATGTAAACTGGTGAAGTCACTGTGATAAGCAGTATGGTGGAGGGTTCTTAAAAAGTTTGAAATAGAACTATATGATCCATAAATTCCACTTCTGGGTATTATCTGGGAAAAAACAAAAACACTAGCATTATTTACAGTAGCCAAGATATGGAAGGGAAGCAACCTAAGTGTCCAGAGATAGATCAAATGGATAAAGATGTGGTATACATACATACAGTGAAACATTACTCAGCCGTTAAAAAAAATGAATTCTTGCCATTTGCCACAACATAGATGTTACCTAGATGGTTTTATGGTAAATGAAATAAGTCAGAGAAAGACAAATATCATATGGTTTCACTTACATGTGGAACTTAAAAAGAAAAACAAATGAACAAAACTGAAACAGACTCATAGATACAGAAAACAAACATGGTTGCCAGAAGGGAGGCGGATGCAGGGACTGATGAAATAACTGAAAGAGATTAAGATATGATCTTCCAGTTATAAAATAAGCCATGGAAAAATTCAAGATGAATTTACAGTACAAGGTATATAGTTGACAATATTATAATAACAGTCTTGTATGGTGGTAGGTGGTAACTATAGACATCCTGGTGGTCATTTCGTAATGTATATAAATATGAAACCAATATGCTGTACTCCTGAAATTAATATGATGTCAATCTTCAAAAAAATCATAGATTTGAAATAAAACGTGCTTGAGGTAAATAAACATACATTTCAAATCCCTAATGTTTTATTCAATAATGTAAAATTATTAGAGAAAATGTAGTTTTAATATTATTTTTATACCTTTGTCAAAATTTCTTATATGAGTTGATTTCTTCTTATTAAGCACAAAGCAAATATAAGAAGGCTGTGGTAAATAAATTAGGTTGCCTAATATCATTAATTACTAACAGCTCAATTATACTGTGTGAGGTTCTACAATTCTCATGAAGCTTCAAAATCCTTATCTTGAATTCTATTATGTATACAATACATTTAAATTACATTAATTATACAGATATTTAAATGAGGCAGAGATCGTGCTTTCAATTTTCACAAGGAGACAATGATCAAAATATTTATATGCATATTACATATTTTGTTCTGTTGACATTCATAAAATAATTCATTTACTTAGTACAATATTAGCAGCTTTCCATGGAATAAAAAAGGTAAACTTAATTTTTCATGTTTGTATTTCATGTATCTATATTAATTTTGGAGAGTTTTTTAAAATATATAGTTCAATTTAGGCAACATTTTTCTGGAAATAAAGTATTCAACCTACTTTTAACATTAATTAATGATATGTGTAAATGGTTTTAAACATATTGGTTGTTGCATTTTAAGTACATACTATAGAGCCTGACTCCCTGATGTCACTCTAATGATACCTGGACTAGTGACATTTTAACATTGTGTACCTCAATTTACTTCTCTGTAGAATGGGAATAACAACATTTTCTAGTACAGGTTTAAAGAGTGATACGTCAACTTTTTAAAACAATGCCTAAGACATATTACTATATAAGTATTTTCTGTTATTAATATTTTCCTGCTTGGAAGGAATTCAATCAAGATGCAAATGAATGATGCCCAAGTTCACCTATATAAATAGGTAATGACAGTTTTTAATCTTTAAAATTCCATGAAAACAGTAGAAGGTAACCTTATGGACTAAATTTTAAATTTAAAAATACTTTCCAAAGGAGAAGGGCTCATCACCTGATTGAGCAGTGTAGTGATCAAAAATCTCTTTATCCTTAAAGTTGTTATTAAAACCTATATGACTAATGACCTAACTCTGACCATATGAGAACATATAGAGAAATTAAGACAACCATAAATAACGGTTTTTAGATTCAGCCAGGGTTGGGGCTAGGAAATGAGAATCCTAGGCAGACAATGATGAAGAAATGTAAATTAAACCGAAGTCTAATCTCTCAGATAATACCCTCTTATTCTCCACTCTTCCTTCCTCTTTCTTTATATAAACCACCTGCCATGGCAGGTGCATAGCAGCTCAATACTCCCAAGAAAACCTGTGTGTGGGAACAAGGATCCTAATAGTAGTTTCCTACGTAAAATGCGATGCTTCTCTCTGCTTTCTTTTCAGTGAAGAAAACCAGAAAGATCCTACTACAAACTCCATATACTTTCTTCATGTATGATAGACTCTTATCCAGGAGTTCTGACTGTAATAAAATAGTGGGCTTCTGGAAACATTCAGTGAACAGCTCCTTGCTAGTTGTTAGAAATCCTAACCCCTTATAACTGAGGGTCTTTTAGGATATATATTTTTAGTATTGAAACATTGCATTTAATATCCTTTAGTAACAGTATATGATGGTGAATGTCTTTGAGGTTGTAGAATTAGGAGTGAAGAAGAGAAAAAATATATGTAGATGATTCAGTGTTTGATTGCTTGGTCAAGTGTGCCTTGGCCAGGCCTGAGGAAGTGGCAGATATGAGAGAGGACAGAGAAGGAAGAGTTAACCATACTTGGGTTACTGTGCTCTTTAAAGATTATATTCATAAACACTTCCATATTCTAACACTTTGTTGAATATCTCCCTATCACCCAAAATTAGGGTATTTAATCTCTCTTTTTTAGCCAATTCCCTATGGAATTTTGCTAGCAATTTGCTACTTTTCTTGGGTCATTTTAACTTGATTACTTCAAATGTGATTTTATTTCTAGGAATAGACTGACCTGCATTTAAGGTATATTCAGTTTAGTTTGATACTCTTCTTGCTGCTCTAGTCTTCCTGGCAAATCTCTCTGCAACTTAAAGTCACTGATAAGCTAATCAGTGAGGAAGAATACTATGCAAAATATACACTTACTAATTGTTAATTCTAGGTTTTATTTATATGCATGTATATCCATCCTAGTAAGGCATATACGTTTTTAAAATTAGCACATTTAAAACAATACTTTAAAACTTTAATCTGGAGTGGAACTGGTTTGACTCCACTTTCCCATTTTTCTGGCTCATTCTGCAGGAGCAGTGCCAGTGCAATTTGGTGCCCGAGAGGGAGTCAGTAAAAGAATAAACAAGGAGAAACAGATGCCTCAGTAAACCAATGACTACAAATATTCAAGCCTTGAATAACTAAGTGTTGACTATAGTTTGGAAGTTGCAAAAATACTAAGATGTGATTTTTTTCTTTTAGATGGGAAATGAGAAAGGATGAAACACTAGAAGAGGAAGAAAAAGCAATGCTGGAACATTTAAAGCAATTTTGCACCATCCAGAACTCTTCTGCCTCAGATAACACAGAGGAACCATAATCTGCAGAAAACAGCAACAGCTTTATTTTAGGAAATAATCACATGTAATAGAGTAGGATTTTTACTACAGTCGGAATGAACCTCAGATGTGCTGTGAAGCATGAAACCAATAACTGAGTAACTCTGAAATGAAAAGGAATACACCACATAAGGAATAAAGTGCTACATATTTTTTACTTTAAAAATAATTTCAAATGTTTTTCTTTCCTCAGTTGTTCTCTTTATATGATATAACTGCTGCCATCTCGTGTTCCCTTTGAATTATTTTTTTTTCTTCTTAGTCTTGAAGTATCTATGACAACAGACAAAATGTTTGGAAATCTTTTCCCTAAGGATTTTTAAATACAGCATTTGGATGTTAAGTTGAATGGAGTAACATAGCCCCTTGAGGGTCATCTTGAAAATTTCAATTTAATTTTATAGCTGTAGCCCAAGTTCAGGTGTTAGTCACTTTTAAAACCCACAAATGTACCAACCTCCTTTCCCAAAGCCTCTTCCTCATGCAGTTTATCTTAATCATAACCACAAAAACATTTTCCTGAAGAGTAAATTTAGTTCTCTCTCTCCCTATAGTGATTTTTCAAGCATCACATTCAAACCTTCAGTCATATGCTTTCACATCCTACACCCAATGTCTCCTTATTCAGGCAACTGCTTGTCATCCTCTTGGTTCAAGCCAAATGCTTACCATTTTTCCCAGTCAGAAAGCATCTTTCTTCCAAAATAACATTCAAAACTCATTCCAACAATCCTGTAGTTTCTGTTACTTCTCTTATTTCTATTACATTCACACACACAACACACACACGCACAGAAAATGGAATGTGTTCTAGTGCCCTCTATGTCAAGTATTATTTACTATATCCTTACTATTAGTGCATGGTATTAGATTATAAAGACCTCAAAGGGCTTATAATATGAAGTCTCCCTTTTTAAAGGATTCCATACTCTCCCCAAACACCTGCTACAGAGTTATTCATGTAGTGGGCAATTAATAAACACAATTGTTTGAATGACTGTCATTAAAAGAAGACAAAAAAGACAATTCAACTGTTTAGCAACCTTATGCGATATCTGGGAGAAGCCTTATCTATTTTAGACCATATGATATTGAACATCATGTTTCTGATATACTCAGATTGTCCATGTTCCCACATTCTGTGATTTTTATAAAATATGTGTAGGCTACATAATTTCCAAAGGAAAGTACTTATGCATTTTTCAAAAAGTAAAAGCTTAGAGTGCAGAGGAGGCCACCTTAGAAAATCTCTTGCATTATTTCCTACATAAAAACATATAAATGGCCATGTAGCTAGCTGCCTACCGAGTAACACATTTTATTTCTAAAAAATGTATTTTTGTTGGTTAGTATAATCATGAACCAAGCGTTTTGAGACATGTTTGAAATAATTTCTAAAAATTCTATACAGACTGGGGTGCCTGAGTGGCACAGTGGGTTAAAGTGTCTGATTCTTGGTTTCAGCTCAGGTCTTGATCTCAGGGTTGTGAGATCAAGCTCTGCCTCTGGCTCCACACTCAATGCAGAGTCTGCTTGAGATTTTCTTCCTCTCCTTGCCCTCTGCCCCTCACCCCACTCATACTTGCTCTCTCCCTAAAATAAATTATATAAAAATTCTATACAGGCCATTTTAAAATGGTAAGTTTTTATGAGAAATGAACTTACCTATAAACAGTTACTATGATAATCAATTTAAGACAACATGACTTTCTTACTTCAGCTTTGTGATGGTCTGCATAAAACTGTATACTATATTTTATTAGAATGGACACTAAAATAGAAAGTCAAAATAAGAATAAACTGAGCCAATAAACTAAATGATCTTATAAAGAGATTTCATATTTGGGTTCTTTGTCTTCCAATAGATCTAAAGATCATCTTTTTAACACTTTTAATTGAATCTAAACATTTTTATAGTAATCCTGAAAAGTGGCTGACTTATTTCCTCTAGAAAAAAATACCTCTATGGCTCCATTTGAAAGGAAATTAGAATACTAAGGGGAGAATGAGATAGCTGGAAGAAAAGTGAAAAACAGAAAAGCTTGTGGATGAATTTTCTTCTTCTTTTTTTTTGAGAGAGATAGACAGTGAGTGAGTGGTAGGGTGGTGCAGAGGAATCTCAAGCAGGCTCTATGCCCAGCACAAGCTCCTGGAGCTTGAAATGGGGCTCACACATGACCCTGAGATCATGACCTGAGCTAAAATCAAGAATCAGTCACTTAACCAACTGAGCCACCCAGGTGCTCCCAGATGAATTCTCTTCTATATTTCCTTAGTGAAATTATTGCAGCTGTAAGTGGAATAAAATTTATAACTGGATATATTAAATGATAAGACAGTGATTTATCAGATCATTTTGACTTTATACTTAACAAGTTTCTTAAAGTATAATAAGAATGGTATTTCAAAATGATTATTCTTCCTCATGTTTATTTTGCATTTGTGTAAGTTAACAATGGGAATAAAGCCTAATACTTTATAAGTCCCAATATGCTTATTACAAAAATATTATCTTCCTTCTGTGCTCTGTTTAACTCTATTTTTATGTAATTATAAAGATGTATCTCTTTTATTATTGGTTTATCAGTTACTATGTGAAACAGTATGAACTAATTTTTAATAAAATTTAGATGATAATGTAGATTTCAGATATTTTACATTTTTGTTATCTCTACCAAATACTCTTTATAGAATTATCTAGCAAGAAATATGAAAAATAAATAACTTATTTTATTTACTAATATGTGCTTACTCAAAGTATTCTATTATTCCATTTCATATATTTCTGAGTCACAGAGCTTCAGGTTGTTTGTAGTTAGCATTTCTCATTATAAAAAATCTTTAAGAATTTTTTTTTTACTTTTCATTATGCTTGAAATATTTCATAATTAAAAATATTTTAAAAGTAGAGGCACTTGGGTGGCTCAGTAGTTGGACATCTGCCTGTGGCTCAGGTCATGATCCTGGGGTCCTGGGATCGAGTCCCACATGAGTCTCCCTGTAGGGAGCATGCTTCTCCCTCTACCTATGTCTCTACTTCTCTGTATCTCTCACGAATAAATAAATAAAACCTTTAAAAAGCTATATTCAGACTTCAACAGGAAAAAAATCTTGTTACATGCTACAACATGGATGAACTTTGAAGACATTATGCTAAATGAATAAGACAATCAGAAAACGACAAGCCATATATGGTTCCCCTTACATGGGGTAGCTAAACTAGTCAAATTCATAGAGACAGAAAGTAGAATGGCAGTTACTTGGGGCCAGGGAAAAGAGTTGTATAATAAGTACAGAGTTTCAGTTTTACAAGATAGAAAAGTTCTGGATCTCTGTTTTACAACATGGTGAATATACTTAACACTACTGAACTATACACTTAAAAAAGGTTAAGATGTAGATTTTATGTTACATGCTTTTTACCACACACACACACACACACACACAAACTTCTGTATGTAGAAATTCCACTGCAAAATATTCTTAACAAGATGCCTAAAAGCTCTTAAATTTTAATAGGGAACTATGAGACCAGTATACTCAGCAGCAGCTATTATTCCACACAATGACAAAGACTATCTGCTGTACCTTTGAGAAATGTTTTCAACAGTACCATCAATAAGGCCGTAAACTCAGTTTCTCTAGAATTTAAATAATTCAGAACTTTATAGAACACTTTTCCTTTCAAAATATAATTATTTGCACAATTAAAGATCTGTACTAGTTACCTATGCACAAAATTACTGACAGAATTTAGCAGCTTAAAAAAATACACATTATTTCAGTCTCTGTATGTCAAGTATTTGGGCATGGTTTAGGACATTACACAGCTACATTGAAAATATCAGCCAGAGCTGTAGTCTCATCAGAGGCTCAACTGGGGAAGGATTCACTTCAAAGTGCACATGGTTGTAGACAACATTCATTACCCTGCAGGCTATCAGACTCATGACCTCAGTTACTTGCCATGTGCATCTTCCCAAAATGGCCTCTTGCTTCCTCAAAGTCAGCAAGGGACAAAGAATTTACTTGCAAGGTCAATGTTACAACTGTATGTAAGGTAATCACACACACCATACACATTACATCACCCTTTAAGAAATTCTAATGGTCAAAAGCAAATCACTCATCTAGCCCGTGCTCAGGAGAAGGGATCACGGAATGGTATGAACACAAGGAGGTGAGGCTGATGGGAACCACTCTGGAGTCTATCCACCAACATTGGGATTTAGGCGCTGAAATATCCTTTATGAGGATAACTATATTGAGAAGTGGAAGGAGCACTGGACTCAGTATAAAGAGCCAGCACTTAATTTTTATTGCCATTTTATCAAGCAGCTACAGTAAACCAGGCTGTATGCCAGAGACTCTATAAAAAATAGCCAATTAAATCCTTCTAAGCCCCTACTGAGATTTGTATTGAGAGCCCTGTTTTAGATAATAAGAAAAGGAATTATGGAAATGTGAAGAAACTGACCCAGATCTTAAATAAAGATGCACAGTGAGGTTCTAGTTCAAGATGGCAATATGGAAAGATCTTGACTTCCTCTCATGGACACACTGAAACTAAAGCTCTACACGTGGAACAATTCCCTCTGTAAAAAAAAAAACCCTAAATACTAGCGAAGCAACAGCTATACATAAGACAACTGAAAAAAAAAAAAACACCACATCAAAGCAGGTAGGAAAGATTGAAACACATGCTCACCATAAAAACCTACCCCTCGCTTGACAATCCACAATCAGGAGGGAATAAAAACCCACAGCCTTTCTCTAAAGAGTGAATGGTTTCAATGCCAAGTGGAGCATTTCAACTTTAAGACCTTCTAACTAAGAAGTGTGCCCCCAAAACATGTAGCTTTGAAACCCAACGCATCGTGTGTGTAAAAAGCATGTAACATAAGATCTATCTACATATATACACACACACAAGACATACCTGTCTACAGTGATCTGAGAAATGAGTCTTAAAGGACTCATACACTCAAGACTTACCTGCCTCACATCCAGGCTCAGAAGCAGCTAATCATGCCCAAACTTTATGTGAATGAATCTCATTTGCTAATTTAAAAGCACCATAATGAATTTCATTCCTGAGTTTTTTCAAAAGCTAGGCTTTTCCCCATCACCGAAGTGGGCAGCATCATTACACCCTAGTTTGCTGCTCTCTAACCTGTAGGCTTTATCTTTTTTTTTTCTTTCCAGTGGGCACCACCTTTAGAAGCCCTTAACCTTACTCTCACCAGTGGGTACCATCTGCACATTCTCCCTTTGCTGGATTCAAGAGTGCCATTATCTCCCAGAGGGGAACTGTTACACCTGTTTTGTACCCCACTTTTTATGAATGCCAACCAGGGGATGCTCTTTCTTTGCGTGATGGTGGAGTCAGGGGCCAGGCTGTGTTCCTGGATCTTATGGGACTGACAATCGAAGAGACCATTCTTGGCAGATTACCACCTCCAGAGCACTACACAGAGAGCAGATAACCATCTCCCCACCTCCACCAACAACACATACCAACCTTTCTGAAGAGGCGGCCTAACTGCTTGTTTGGAGCTTGGGGCTAAGAGGCTGGCTTTTGCTTTGGCACACATCTAAGGTTCATGGAGAAGCTCTCAGGGAATGGAGGACAGTAAATGAAATCTTTGTGCTCTCTGCTTCACTCCAGCTAATTGTTATTTCCCAGAAAGAAGCTTATGTCCCTGTCTGGCACCACAGTTTTTGTGGCTGCCATCAGGATTCACCTCTGTATCACCTGACTCTGGTAGTCAGTGGGGCTTGGGCTGTGGTCATGGTTCCCATAGGAAAACAGCAATGGAGAAGGAGTTCTTAAACAGCTTCCACTCCCAAAACATAGAAAAGGGAAAAGGGGCCAGGAGCTCATTCTTTTATGAAAAAGGCTTATTAGTTTATCACCTGAGGGGCAGGCTTCTAATTCAAAATATATCTCAGGGCTATCTGTAATCTTTTCCAGAGACCTTGAAAGGTGGACACTATCTTCTTACCGTCCATCTACTATGCACCAGAGCACCAGTATCTCCTGGAATACTGATCTAATGAAGTGATTTTACTTCCAGTGCTCTGGTCTTTTCTGCCCCATGACTGCCTGGCTCTGGTGGCCAGAGGAAGCTTATGTCCTTGGGTCTCATAGGACTGTAACAATCAGAGAGACAATTCTTGGCAAGCTAGCAGCCTAAGGGCACAGCAGAGACAGAAGCCTAAAACATATTTCCAGAATTTCTGTGAAAGAGGCCTTTTGTTTGTCCTAGAGTTTCAGTCTGAAGGGCAGGCTTCTGGTCTGGCACATCTAAACTATGGAGATGCTCACAGGTAGCACAGGCCAGGAGACACTCTCCTCAGCCTTGCTATAGCTTGCCAGTATCTCCCAGAAAGGAGCTTATACACTCATCTGGAGCCCTAATTTTTGAAGCTTCTACCCAGAGAAACTGTTCTAGATACCCTGGCTCTGGTAGCAACTCAAGCTTATATTTGCTAACTTTAAAACTTGCTGCTTGAGGGACTAGCTTCCCATCAGCCAGAGACGAATCAACAAAGAAACATCAACCTTGAATATCACATTAGGCCAGATGGACTTAATGGATATATACGCATTCCATCCAACAACAGGGTACACAATCTTCTCAAATGCACATGGAACACTCTCCAGGAAAGATGAAAGATTAAGTCATAAGAAAAGTCTTAATAAATTAAATAATACTGAAGTCACAACAAGCATCTTTTCTGATCACATGGTATAAGACTAGAAACCAATTACAAGAAGAAACTAGAAAATTTACGAATATGTGGTAAACAACATGCTACTGAACAACCAATGAATCAAAGAAATCAAGAGAAATAAAAAACCACATTGAGACAAATGAAAATGAAGATTCAAGATACCAAAACTTATGGGATTTAGCAAAAGAAGTTCTAAGAGGGAAGTTCATAGTGATAAATGCCTATTTCAAGGTCAAGAAAAATCTCATATAAGCACGCTAACTTTACACATCAAGGAACTAGAAAAAGAAACACAAACAAAATCTAAAATTAGTAGAAAGAAGGAAATAATAAAAACCAGAAAAAAAATAAAACAGAAACTAAAGAGTCAATGGAAAAGATGAATGAAACTAAGATCTGATTCTTTGAAAGGATAAAGAAAATTAATAAAACTTTAGCCTAAGAAAAAGAGAGGTCTCAATAAATATACTACAAATTAAAGAGACTTTATAACAGATAAAACAGAAATACAAATGACCTTAAGAGATTACCAAGAAAAATTACACATCAACAGATTTGGCAGTCTAGGAAAAATATGTATAAATTCCTTAAAAACAAAAAACAAAACAAGAACAACAAAAACTACTAAGACTGACTCATGAAGAAATAGACCAATTATGAAAAGACCAATTATTGGTAAGGTGATGAATGCAGTAATCAAAAACTTTCTGATAACCAAAAGTCCAGGACCAGACAGACTCACTGCTAAATAACATCAAACATCCAAAGAAGAATTCATACCAATCCTTCTCAAACTCTTCCAAAAAAAGAAGAGGGAACGCTTTCAAACTCATTTTACAAGGCCATCATTACCCTGATACCATAACCTGAGAAGGATTCCACAAAAATATTATAGTCTAAATTCTCTTATGAGTATAATAGCAAAAATCTTCAATAAGATATTAGCAAATTAAGTTCAACAAGGGTTGAGTTATTCCAGGGATACAAGGAAGGTTGGACATCTGCAAATTAATCAACATAATATACCACATTAACAAAATGAAAGATAAAAATTAAGATCATCTCAATAGTTACAGAAAAAGCATTTGACTGAATTCATCATCCATTTGTGATAAAAACTGGGTACAGTGGGAATGTACCTCAACATAACAAAGACCAGATATGACAAGTCTACCACTTACATACTCGAGATCAGGAACAAGACAATGATGCATACTCCCACCACTTTTATTCAACATAGTATTGGAAGTCCTAACCACAACTATTAGGCAAGGAAAGAAAAAAAGCCATCCAAATTAGAAAGGAAGTAAAATTATCACTATTTGCAGATGATGTAATGTTATATAAAGAAAATCCTAAAGACTATACCAAGAAAGTTTCTGAACTAATCAACAAATTAATAAAGCTGCAGGATATAAAATCAATAAGCAAAAATGTGTTGCATTTCTATACATTAATAATGAACTATAAGAGAAATAAAGAAATCCCTTTACAATGCCCTCAAAAAGAATAAAATACCTAGAAATAAATTAATCCCCAAAAGTACAAGATCTGTGCATTCAGAACTATAAGCCATCAATAAAATAAATTGAAAAAGACACAAATGGAGAGATATTTTATGCAAATGGATTAAAATAGTTAACACTGTTAAAATGTCCATAATTCCCCAATCTATAGAATCAATGTAATTCCTATAAAAGTACTAATGATATTTTTCGCAAAAATAGCATGAACAATCCTACAATTTGAACAAAACCATAAAAGACTCTTTGAATATCAAAAGCAATCTTGAAAAAGAACACAAAGCTGGAGTTTTATTTCCTGATTTCAACTTCTATTACAAACTATAGTTATCAAAACAGTATGGCACTGGTATTAGAAGAGGCACAAAGAACAATGGAACGGACTAGAGGCCAGAAATAAACCCATACTTATATGGTTAATTAGTTCATAACAAAGAAGCCAACAACATACAATGGAAAATGAACAGTCTCTTCAATAGTGTTGGTAAAAGTGAGCAGTCACATGCAAGAGTAAAACTGGAGCCTTATCTTATACCATAAACAAAAATCAACCCAAACGATAAAACTTCTTTCTTTTCTTCTCCTCTCCTCTCCTTTCTTCCTTCCTTATTGGCAGGAGGGGCAGAGGAATAGGGAGAGAGAGAATTTTAAGCAGGTTCCATGCCCAGTGCAGAGTCCAACAGAGGGCTCAATCTCACAACCCTGAGATCATGACTTGAGCCAAAATCAAAAGTTGGACGTCAACCAATGAGTTACCCAGGTACCCTCCAAATCATAAAACTTCTAATAGAAAAATAAAACTGGTCAGTTCCTTGATATGTCTTTGCAATAATTTTTTGAATTTGGCACCAAAAGCAAAGGCAAAAAAAGTAAAAATAAATAAGACTACATGAAACTAAAAATCTACACAGCAAAGGAAACCATCAAAAGGAAAAGGCAAACTATTGAATGGGAGATAATATTTGCATCTTATATATCTGATGAGAAGTTAATATCCAAAATACTTTAAAATTCATACAACTCAATAACAAAAAAATTCTGATTGAGATGAACAGAAAATCTGAATAGTTTTCCAAAGAAATACAGATCACCAAGAGGTACATGAAAAGATGCTCAACATCAGTAATCAGGAAAATGCAAATTGAAATCACAATGAGATATTACATCATACCTGCTAGAATGCTTACTATCAAGAAAAAAAGGACAAAACATAACTAGTGTTGGTAAGGATGTGGAGCATGCTTATCTACTGTTGATGGGAATGCAGCTACTATGGAAAACAGTATGGAAGTTTGTCAAGTGATTAAAAATAGAAATAGCATAAGATCTAGCAAGCCACTTTAGGACATTTGTCTGAAGAAAATGAAAGCACTAACAACAACAACAACATAGAAGCCCCCTTTCACTCCAGCATTATTTATAATAGTCAAGACATCAAAACAATCTTAAGTGTCTAGTGATAGATTAATGGATTGAAAGATTAATAGATTAATGGATAAAGAAAATGTACACACACACACACAAACATGAATAGTATTCAGCCATAAAAACGAGTGAAATCTTGTCGTTTGTGACAAAACTGATGATCTTTTCTCAGAGAAAAAGAAATACTGTATGATCTCATTTTTTGTGTGTGTGTGGACTCTAAAACAAACAAACAAACAAAACACAAGCTCCTAGATAGAGAAGACAGATTAGTGACTGCAGACATGGGACTGGACAAGGGTAAAATTAGACAAAAGGCATACAATTTAAGTTATAAAATAAGACAGAGTTGTAATACGCAGCACGACTATATTTAAATATATTGTATTTCATATTTGAAAGATGCTGAGAGTGAATCTTAAAAATTCTTATCACAAGAAAAAAGTCTTTTTAATTGTGCATAGTGAAGGATGTTAACTAGACTTTTTGTGGTAATAATCTCACAGTATATACAAATATCAAATAATTATGTTGTGTACCTGAAACTGATATGCTGTTGTATTTGAATTATATGTCAATTTAAAAAAAGAGATGCACAGCAAAGTCCAGGCTATAATGCTTCACCTCTAACCCAACCACATAGTATTAATAAGTGGAATATAACAAATAAAAACTCAGAATATTGAAGCTGGGATCAAAAGTAAAATTCACACACCAGAAATAAAAAGAGACTACAGCTGTCCCAAACTGCACACTTCGGATTGACTTCCAGCATAATAGCTTGAGAAACTTCACTGACCCAATCCCCTAAAGAAGAGTTTAAAAACAAAAATTAAAAAATATATTCAAGGGCTCTGGAAATGGCCCTTATGCAAACAGCAAGTAAAAAAGTATCTACCCCAGAAAAAAATCTACAAAAATTTGGTCAGAAAGGCTAGAGTATGTGGTATCTGAACCAAGACCACTCCCTCTCTAATTGCTTCCAATGAGGCAAAGACTCCATTTCAAAAGGTTGCAGCAAAGAACACAGAGTTCCCTCTCCCCAACCCCTCCAATCTGAGGGCAGCCCTCAACTATCTGGTCCTGAGGCTAAGTCCCTGGCAATTACAGTCAAGAAGTGAGGGCTCTCTTCTGTTCAGGGAAAGTCTGTCTTAGGTGTGGCACCCAGATCATCTTTTATCTGCTCATGAAACAGTGGTTCCACTATGAAAAGAAAATTTTTGTGATGTCAAATTTACTAATCTTTTATTTTATGGTTCATATTTTTTGTAACTTAAGAAATATTTTCCCATCCCAAAGACATGAAGTTACTATATTCCCCAAATGCTTTACTGTTTTTACCATTTGTATTTAGGTGTATGAACCATTTTGAACTTTTTATATAGGTAAGAGGTCAAGGTCTTCTTTTTGTGTCTTTAAGGATATAAGTACTTTATTTCAACAAATTTTCCCATGCTTAAAATTTGCAATCTTTTGTTGATACTGTTTGCTATGAATAGGACTGGGCTGATGTTATTTAATATCTTAAAGAGTTACTTTTTAAGAACTGTAATGAACCTTGAAATGTATTGTTGAAAACATTCCATCAATAGTTTTTCAGTCCCGGGATTGGTGTTGTAAGAACACAGACTGAAGGGACCTCATAAGTAGAGGCAAATGGCAGTGTTGCTGGACCATAGTAAGGAATATTAGGACAATGACAAAAAGAGGGTGGGCGGAATACAGACCACACAGACCAACCTATACCTATGTGTACTCTATTGCAGGATTCTCAGGAACCAGACAAATAGAAGGTCACTTTAATGGATTACAATAAGAACCCAAAGGATGGTTGAGGACAGAGGCTCCGTCGTACCTACATTACTTAAATTTCTCCTACATTAAATACTATCTTGAGAAGGGAGAGTAGAAAGGGGGCAAATGTCAGATGATGGACAGTTTAGTCATTAGATCGAGTAAACATCCACAAAAAAATAATTTTAAACTAGAAAAGAAGACTAGCTTTAACTGGCAAAATTAAGGGTTAACAACAACAACAAAAAAACCGAAAACTACCCTAACAGAAACAAGAGCTACAAAACAAGATGAGATCAGCTACAGAAAATAATGTTACTGCACATATGAATTGTGTTGTGCTGTATGTTGTATTTGGCTCTAAGGTGGTTAAGTATGATTATAGCTAAGAGTTACACAAGTTCAAGATGTTTCACCTTAGGCAACAAAATCTACAAGCTGAATTGGCTACCTTTAAACCAAACAGAAAAAATAAAAATAAAAAAAAGTAAACCAAATAGAAAAGAAAAGGAAGAAGGAAGAAGGTTTTTTTGTGTGTAGGTATTTCATGTTGTGCCAAGAAAGTCTTAAAAATAACAGGAATGGAATTGGTGGGTCACTGCAGTTGCATTGCTCCCTGGTGGACACTACGGTCCTAGGACTAGAGAAGGGAGAGGCAAAATTTGCTTGGCATTCCCCAACTAGAGAGCTTTTGTAGAGGACATTGACAATAGCCTTCAAACTTCCACAGAGTACTGCTTTCTTCAACAAACTCTTACTCTAGAAAGTACAATTTTTAAAGCAGATGTAAAGGTTAAGAAAGGTATTTAGATAGTATATATCCATTTTATTAGAAAATTCCTAAAGCAATAGCATGCAACTTTCAATCACTGAAGGAAGCTTTGGTTTCAAGATGGCTGCCTGAGCAGAAACAAGTACCTTGGGCTTGGATATATTTGGATTCTTTTGTCCAGGCTAACATGCTCAGAATGGTTCCTCATAGAAACTGAGCAATATGTTTGGGAAATGTCTTCCTGGAAATAACGTGGATGTTAAAGCCTAAAGCAGAGACTGCTAATTGTACTTACAACATCCATTCTCCTTTTGTTTTATAAAGCACACACTCACCTCAAATCAAGATCATAGTTTCCAAGGAAGAATTAAGATGGTGGAGTAGTGTGGGAACCTTGGGCTTGCTCCTCCCTTGAAGACAGCTACATCAGCATCAGAAATTCATCTGAGGATTAAGATAGCAATCTATACAATTAGAGGGACAGAACAAGGTAGCTGCAAGGTTTGGAGACCTGAACTAGAGGAGAGAAAAGCCGCAGTTGCATGCAGCGGGTAGGAGCCCTTTTTGCAGAGAAGACGGGTTGGGAGGACATGGAGAGAGATCAATGTGTTGGGATCATGCAAGAAAAACAGGACCAGACTGAGGAATCGAGAGGAATTGACTATGGTAAGCTTTTTTGTAAATTGTGGAGCCCAAATTCTGAGGTTTTAGAAGTCCACACCATTCACTGGAATCAAGCTGGGTGGGCAGTGGTGGCCCTGGGGGGAGGGAGGTAGGAGGCTTGGGAGTGGATGGTGGACAGCCTGGTGTGGTGATCCCTGGGGTTGTACTGTGAGAAAACATCCTCCTTTCTGGATACATTTGGAAAAGCGTAGATTCACTCTCAAGGGCAAGGACCCCATGATGCCATTGAGCAGCCATTCAACCGCAGGGGACAGAGGACAGAGGCATGGGCAGAGGGCAGATAACATGATTGCAGCTTTTTGCTGTGCTGCACCATAGACTCCAGGCACCTTCAAGGCCATGCGACTGCTTTTCTGGGACAGAGTGGTGCTGGGGGCAGTGTTGCAAGGTTCTCCTGGGTGGGGTGGAGGAGGGAGTGGGCATGCCTTGGTAGGTCATTTAAGATTTGGAGTTTTGAATCCTAGCCCTCCACTAGAGATAAACTGTGAGAGAACTGTGGTGCCCAGTGCAGAGGGCAGATAACCCATTTACAGCTTTTCACATGGTGCACCATAAACTCAAGAAATCATCCCAGCTTTTCTGGGATAGAACAGCACAAAGCTCTTCTCCCCTGGGGTCCAATCCTTGCCAGAACATTTCAGATTTGGAGTTTTGAGTTCCAGTTGCACACCAGAAATAAAGCACAGGAGTACTGTGGTGCCAGACTTGCCAAAGGCCCAGGCACGGACATGTTGAGGGCAGGGAACTGACAGATGTTTGGGCCACAAAAGGGAGGATTGTTCGCTTTTCTGTGAGGGCCTCCTGAAGAGTAGAAGCTGCCAGTTTCCCTCCCCAGGGATAAGAGGGCAAGGGTGATGCCATCTTCTACCACCACTGCCCCTCCTTGCCAACCAGCATCATTGGATCAGGGAGAAACACAGCACCCCCAGGGGATGCTGGAGCTACTTACACCAAACCCCACCCACCATGGCCACAGGAGCATCTTTCCTAGGGCAGGTCAGAACTGTGAGCCAGGGCAGTGGGCCTCTCTACCATGGGAACAGCACACAGGTCCCATGCATGTACTTTTTAATTTTTTTCCTTTTTTCCTTGGAATCAGGCTTATAGATCTTTGTTTGCTTGTTTAAATTTCCCCTTTTGTAATTTTTTTTTGGATTAGGCTTTTCTTCTTTTTTTTCTGTCCTTTTTTTTGGAATCAAACTTATAGTTGTTTCTTCTTTTTCCTTTTTATTTTTTGAACCATGTTTTGTTTTTGTTTGGGTTTTTTTTTTTTTTTTGCTTTTTTTTCTTCTTTTACCAAGCTTATCCTTACAAACAAATCAAAGCTCTCCTAGTTAAAGGCCCAAACATTCCCCACTGCAAGCAAGGAGGAACTCCATAGATGGACTGACCTGTGGGAAAGAGCAGCCAAGACACAACAAGAGTGCAGGCAGCATACATCAGAAACACTTTCTGAAATGCCAGGCCCTGGAAAGTGTATGTTCAATTTTTAACACAGCATTACTCTCAGGAGCAGGAAACATAACAAGTCTTCATAATATGTGAAAGACAGAAAATTATTCAAAATTCCAAGATGAAGGAATTTTCCCCAAAAGAACAATCAAGAAGAAGTAACCACCAAGGACATGCTCAAAACTGACTGGATATAATCACAACAAGGATAGAAGTAGCAGAAGAATGAATAGGTGATATAAAAGATGAAATTACAGAAACTAACAAAGCTGAAAAAAGAAGGAAAGAAAACTATTAGATCACAAACACAGGCTTAGGGAATTCAGTGATTCTATAAAGTGCAAAAATATCCAATTCATAGGAGTCCCAGAAGAGGAATGGGAAAAAGTGTGTGTGTGGGGGGGGGGGTGCAGAAGGTTAATTTGAACAATTATAGCTGAGAATTTCCCTAATCTGGGAAAGGAAACAGGCATTCAAGTCCAAGAGGCATAGTGAAACTTGCAAAATACAAAGATAAAGAGAGAATTCTGAGAGCAGCTAGAGACAAAGGGTCCTCAGCCTACAAGGATAGACATATAAGGTTAGCAGATCTGTCCACAGAAACTTGACAGGCCAGAAGAGAGTGACATGAAATATTCAATGTCTTAAAAGGGAAAATTACGCAGCCAAGAATATTTACCCAGCAAGGCTGTCATTTAGAATAGAAGAGATAAAGAGTTTCCATTAGAATAAAAAACTAAAGAAGTTCATGAACATTAAACCAGCTCTGCAAGAAATATTAAAGGGGACCCTTTGAGCAGGAAAGAAAGACCAAAAGGAACAAAGACTAGAAAGCAATAGAGACAATCTACAGGAACAGCAACCTTACAGGTAATACAATGGCACTAAATTCATATCCATCAATAATTACTCTGTATGTAAATGGACTAAATGCACCAGTCAAAAGGCATAAGGTATCAGAATGGATCAAAAAACAAGGCCCATTGATATGCTGCTTACAAAACACTTATTTTAGACCAAAAGATACCTCCAGATTGAAAGCAAGGGAATTATCATGCTAATGGACATCAAAACTAAGCAGGAATAGCCATACTTATATCAGACAAATTAGGTTTTAAACCAAAGACTATAATAAGGGGTAAAAAAGGGCACTATATCTTAATAAAGAGGTCTGTCCAACAAGACCTAACAATTGTAAATATGTATGCCCTCAACTTGGGAGCAAATATATAAATCAATTAATAACAAACTTAAAGAAACTCATTGATAATAATACAATAATAGTAGGGAATTTTAACACTCCTCTCACAGCAACGGACAGAAGATCACAGCAGGACATCAACAGGGAAACAATGGCTTTGAATGATACACTGGACCAGATGGACTTCACAGATATAGTCAGAGCATTTTATCTTGAAGCAGCAAAATACACATTCTTTTTTGAGTGCATATGGAACATTTTCCAGAATATATCATATACAGGGTCACAAAACAGGCCTCAACCAGTACAAAAAGACTGAGATCATACCATGCATATTTTCAGACCACAACACTATGAAACTTAAAGTCAACCACAAGAAAAAAATTTGGAAAGACCACAAATACATGGAGGTTAAAGAACATCCTACTAAAAAATGAATGGGCTAACCAGGAAATTAAAGAAGAAATTTTAAAAAATACATGGAAGCAAATGAAAATGAAAACATGACAGTCTAAAACCTTTGGGATATGGCAAAAGAAGTCCAAAGAGGGAAGTATATAGAAATACAGGCCTTCCTGAAGAAACAAAAAAAAGTCTCAAATACACAACCTAAACTTACACCTTCAAGAGCCGGAAAAAGAATGATAAATAAATGGCAAATACCCACCATTTGTTTCGACATGGATGGAACTGGAGGGTTTTATGCTGAGTGAAATAAGTCAATTGGAGAAAGAGAAACATTATATGGTCTCATTCATCTGGGGAATGTAAAAAATAGTGAAAGGGAATAAAGGGGAAAGGAGAAAAAATGAGTGGGAAATATCAGAAAGGGAGACAGAACATGAAAGACTCCTAACTCTGGGAAACAAACTAGGGGTGGTGGAAGGGGAGGTGGGGGTGACTGGGTGATGGGCACTGAGGGGGGCACTTGATGGGATGAGCGCTGGGTGTTATTCTATATGTTGGCAAATTGAACACAATAAAAAAATAAATTTTATATAAAAAAAACTAAATCCAGCAGGAGAAGAGAAATAAGATTAGAAGAGAAATCAATGATATAGGAAAAAAAAAAAGCCCACTGGAACAGATCAACAAAACTAAAAAAAAAAAACAAAAAAAAACCCTAAGAGTTGGTTCTCTGAAAGAATTAATAATATCCCTGAGCCAGACTTATCAGAAAGAAAAGGGAAAGGACCCAAATAAATAAAATCATGAATGAAAGAGGAGAGATCACAACCAACACCAAATACAATTGTAAGAGAATATTATGAGCAATTATATGCAAACAAATTAGGCAATCTGGAAGAAATGGATAAATTCCTAGAAATATATAAACTACCAAAACTGAAACAGGAGGAAATATAAAATGTGAACAGACCCATAACAGGCAAAAAAAATTGAAACAGTAATCAAAAGCTTCTCAACAAACAAGAGTCCAGGGCTGTATTGCTTCCCAGGGGAATTCTACCACTCAAAGAAGAATTAATACTTATTCTTCTGAAATTATTCCAAAAAATAAAAATGGAAGGAAAATTTCCAAACTCATTCTATGAGACCAGCATTACTTTAACGTCAACACAAAAAAAGACCCCACTAAAAAGGAGAGTTACAAACAAATATCCCTGATGAATGTGGATGTAAATATCCCCAACAAGATACCAGCAAATCAAATCCAAAAGTACATTAAAGGAATTATTCACCACAACCAGGTGGGATTTATTCCTGGGCTGCAGGCATGGTTTAATATCTGCAAATCAATCAACAAGATACACCACATTAATAAAAGAAAGGATAAGAACCATATGATCCTTTCAATAGATGCAGAAAAAGCATCTGACAAATTCCAGCATCCTTTCTTGACAGGATCCTCTCCCAAGAAAGTAGGGAGAGAAGGAACATACCTCAACATCATGAAGGCCATATGTAAAAGACCCACAGCTAAAAACTGAGAGCTTTCCCCCTAAGGTCAGGATGATTGGATGGGGATGTCCAATCTCACCACTGTTGTTCAACATATTACTGGAAGTACTAGCTTCAGCAATTGGACAACAAAAAGAAATAAAAGGAATCCAAATTAGTAAGGAAGAAGTCAAACTTTCACTCTTCACAGACAACATGAAACTATGTGAAAACCCGAAAAACTCCACCAAAAAAATTGCTAGAACTGATACACGAATTCAGCAAACTCACAGGATATAAAATCAATGAACAGAAGTCTGTTGCATTTCTATATACCAATAACGAATCAGCAGAAAGAGAAATCAAGGAATCAACCCATTTACAATTGTACCCCAAACCATAAGACACCTAGGGATAAACCTAACCAAAGAGGTAAAAGATCTGTATTCTGAAAACTATAAAATGTTTATGAAAGAAATTGAAGAAGACACAAAGAAATGGAAAAACATTTGAATGCTCATGGACTGGAAGAACAAATATTAATATGTGTGTACTACTGAAGGAATCTACACATTCAATGCAATTCCTATCAAAATAACACCAGCATTTTTTTAAACAGAGCTTAACAGAGCTACTAGAAACAATCCTAAAATCTGTATGGAACCAGAAAAGACCCTGAATAGCCAAAGTAATGTTGAAAGAGAAAACCAAAGCTGGAAGCATCACAGTTCTGAACTTCAAGATGTAGTACAAAGCTGTAATCATTAAGACAGCATGATACTGGCACAAAACAAACACATCAATCAATGGAACAGAACAGAGAACTCAGAAATGGACCTACAAGTATATGGTCAACTAATCTTCAACATAGCAGGAAAGAATGTCCAATGGCAAAAGACAGTCTTTTCAAATGGTGTTGGAAAAATTGGACAGCAACATGCAGAAGAATGAAACTGGGCCACTTTTTTACATCTTACACAAAAATAAACTCAAAATGGCTGGAATACCTAAATGTGAGACAGGGATCCATCAAAATCCTGGAGGAAAACACAGCCAGTAACTAACGTCTTTGACATCATCTATGACAAATTCTTCTCCTGAGGCAAGGGAAACAAAAGCAAAAATTAACTATTGAGACTTCATCAAGATAAAAAGCTTCTGCACAGTGCAGGAAACAATCAACAAAACTAAAAGGCAACCCAGAAGATATTTGCCAATGATGTATTAGATAAAGGGCAGTGCCCAAAATCTATAAAACATTTTTCAATATCAACACTCAAAAAATAAATAATCCAGTTAAGAAATGAGCAGAAGGCATGAACAGACATTTCTCCAAAGAAGACATACAAATTGGCTAACAGGCACATGAAAAAATGCTTAACATCACTCGTCACCAGTGAAAATCAAAATCAAAACCACGATAGGATACCCATGCTTGTTAAAATGACTAAAATGAACAATTTAGGAAACAATAGATATTAGGGAGGATATACAGAGAAAGAGAACCCTCTTGCAATGTTGATTGGAAAGCAAACTGATGCAGACATCTGGAAAATAGTATGGACTTTTCTCAAAAAATTAAAAATAGAACTACTCATGACTCAGCAATTGCACTACTGGGTATTTATCCAAAGGATTAAAAAAGTGATTAAAAGGGGCAATGCACTCCAATGTTCATAGCAGCACTATTAACAATAGCCAAGGTATGGAAAGAGCCCAAATGTCCAATCGACCGATGAATGTATAATACACACATACACACACACACACACACACACACACACACTAGAATATTACTCAACCATCAAAAAAGAATGAACTCTTGCCATTTGCAATGATGTGGAAGGAACTAGAGTGTATTATGCTAAGTGAAATAAGTCAGATACTATGATTTCACTCATATGTGGAATTTAAGAAACAAAACAGATAAACATAGGGAAGGGAACAAAAAATAAAACAAAAAGAGAACCAAACCATAAGAGACTCTTAACCATAGAAAACAAACTGAAGGTTGCTGAAGGGGAGGTAGGTAGCAAGATGGGCATTAAGTAGGGCACTTGAGATGAGCACTGGGTGTTATATATAAGTGATGATCACTAGATTCTACTTTTGAAACTAAAACTAACTACACTGTATGTTAACTAATTGAATTTATATAAAATCCTGGAGGAAAAAATAAAATGAAAAAATCTATCAAAACCTCTAATAAAAATCATATTTCTCAGTACAGCAGCATAGTAGTTATGTGTGATTCCATGTCTAAGTACTGATCAATAAGATGTAAACAAAAATGATGAAGCAACTTCCACAAATTCTCAAGGAATATTTTTTCCCTTCCTTCTGGTTGGAATGTGAGCATAACAGAAACTGGAGTAGCCATTTTGGCCAGATGAAGATGGCACATGATAAGCTTGACAGAACCATAAAAATATAGAAACCTAGGTTACTGACTATAAAGCCATAAAAGTCCTAGAGTGCCTACACTTATGTGAATAAGAAATTAACTTCCATCTTGTGTAAATTGTTTATTTGGGTTTTTAAAATCACAGCAAATTCTTAATATCTTAATAAATATATGATATGGGAGAAAAATATCAGAAATGAAGCTTAGGGTTACACTGTGCCTCTGAGAAAGATTAAAATTTGCTAGGAGTGAGGGGTGGTTCAGAAAAATGGATGAGGAAAGAAATTCTCCTACATAACAAAACTCTTCTTAGAAGAGTTAGATAACTGTGGTAGACTTCAGCTTACCTGTTTTTCAGCCCTATACCCTTAAGGGCACTGTGACTACTAAAAGCCTTATATATTAACACAGAGCCACATTTTACCACTCTTGTTAAGAAAACATACCTCTACTTATATAACTACTATATAACAAGACCAACACTGTGATGTACTATGAAATACACTTAAAAAAAAAGACAAATCAAGGGCTTGAGAGAAGATGGATAGTTATGCGATAAAGTGAGTAAAGGAAAATGTTAACAAAATAATCTAGGAGGTGGGATACATGTGTCCACTGTACTATTCTTTTAACCTTCTGTAAATTTCCTTACACGCTAGTAAATTTTCATGATAACATATTGGAAAGAAAAACATTCTAGTTACCGCTAAACTAGTCAACATAACCCATTGTACAAGGACATAAACAGAAAACCAGGAACCACCAAACCAATAAAATTTTAAAAATCATGATAAATAGAATATCCAACCTTAGAGTAAAAAGAGATGGTTCAGGAAACAGAAAAGAATTTTCTGATGATATTACAGAACATAAAATAGTACTCTTCTATGAAAAATAAGCAATCAGAAAATAAATATTTCTGGAAAATTAAAAAAAAGTATCTCAACTTTCAAAAAATTCATTGACTAAAAACTGACTTGGTCATTTGGAATTTAAATAATTGAGATAACTTACTGAATAGAAGGCACCAGTCTAAGCTCCTCACACATCCTGCCACCATCATCATTCATTTGGATGAATACAATAGCCTCCCAAATTTTCTATGTATTCTACACTGTCCCCTTTCATTTAATTCATAGAGGAGCCATAGCAATCTTTTTACAATCAGATCATGTCTCTCCTTGATTCAAAGTCCTCAAGGATTCCTCTTTTAATTCATAGTTAAAAGTCTTTTTTTTTTTTTTAAGATTATTGATTTATTTATTCATGAGAGACAGAGAGAGGCAGAGACATAGGCACAGGGAGAAGCAGGCTCCTCGCAGGAAGCCTGATGTGGGACTTGATCCTGGGACTCCAGGATCATGCCCTGGCCCAAAGGCAAGCAAGGCAGTCAACTGCTGAGCCACCCAGGCATCCGAGAGTAAAAGGTCTTTTAAAGTGGCCTACAAGATCTGGTCTTCTGCCTTCATCCATCCCTCTTTCCTCTATGATTACCTGTTTTACCATTCCTTCCTTTCTCCTCTCCAGCCACACTGGCCTCCTTAGAACTGCTTAAATATGCCAGGCATACTCCAATCTTTGAGCTTTGTTCTAGTTTCCGCACCACAGATAGGTTCCACCTTTCCTAGACCTTCATACAAATGACTTCAGATAGTATGTACTAGTTTCATGTGAGGCTTTTTTCATTGGGCATGTTGAGATTTATTTATACTGTTGTATATATCAGTGGCTTGTTCCTTTCTATTGCTGAGTATAACCATATACCTCAGAGGTATTGCAGGTTTGGTTCTAGACCGCCACAATAAAGTGAATGCCACAATAAAGTCAAATGAATTTTTTGTTTTCCTAATACATATATTAAAGTTATCTTTGTACTACACTGTAGTCTATTAAATGTACAATAGTAAGTCTAAAAAGTGTACATACCTTAATACATTATTGCTAAAAAATGGTAACTGTTATCTAAGCTTTCAGTGAGTCATAATCTCTGTTAGAGAAAGCTCCTGCCTCCATGTTGATGGCTGCTGATTGATCCAGGGGGAGTAACTGAAGGTTGGGATCTTATTTCTCAAAATAGGACAGTGAAGTGTGTATCATTGACCTCTCCTTTCACAAATTCTCTGTAGCATGTGATGTTGTTTGATAGCATTATATACACAGAACTTCTTTTTTTAAATTTTTTATTTATTTATGACAGTCACACAGAGAGAGAGAGAGGCAGAGACACAGGCAGAGGGAGAAGCAGGCTCCATGCACTGGGAGCCCGACGTGGGACTCGATCCCGGGTCTCCAGGATCGCGCCCTGGGCCAAAGGCAGGTGCCAAACCACTGCGCCACCCAGGGTTCCCCACAGAACTTCTTTTAACTGGAGTCAATCCTCTCCAATCCTACTGCAGCTTTATCAACTAAGTTGATGGAATAATCCAAATCCTTTGTTGTCATTTCAAAACTCTTCATACATCTTCGCCAAGAGCATATTCCATCTAAAGAAATTACTTTGCTCATGCTTAAGAAACAACTACTTGTCCACTATCATGAGATTGCAACAATTCAGCCAAATCTCTAGGCTTCACTTCTAGTTCTTGTGCTATTTCCACCACATCTGCAGTTACTTCCTCTACTAAATTTTGAGCTACGCAAAGTCAACCATGAAATCAACTTCTTCCAAACTCCTGTTCTTGTTGATATTTTTAGCTCTTCCTCACAAATTATGATTGTTCTTCATGGCATCCAGAATGGTATATCCTTTCCAGGTTTTCAGATGACTTTGCCCAGATCCTTCAGAAGACTCCCTATCTATGGTACCTATAGCCTTAAGAAATGCATTTCCCATGTAATACTTGAAAGTTGAAACTGCTCCTTGATCCATGGGCTAAAGAATGGATGTTGTGTTTGTAGGCTTGAAAACATTAATTTTGTTGGACATCTCTATAAAAATCCTTGGATGACCCAGTACATCGTCATTAAATAGTACTATTTTGAAATAAATAATTTTTTTCTGAGCAGTAGGTGTGAAGAGTAGACTTAAAATATTCAGTAAACTTTGTTGTAAATAGATGTCCCATCATCCAGGCTTGTTCCATTTACAGAACACAGGCAGATTAGATTTAGGATAACTCCTAAAGGGCCCAAGGATTTTCAGAATGGTACATAAGCATGGACTTTAACTTAAAGTCACTAGCTGCAGGGCCCCTAATAAAGGAGTCAGATTGCCTGCCCTTTGAAGCTTTGAAGTCAGGCATTGAATTCTCTCTAGCTATAAAAGTCCCACATGGCATCTTCTTTCAATATAAGGTTGTCTACATAGAAAATTTGTCATTTGGTATAAATACCTTCATGAGTTCTCTTAGCTAGATCCTTTGGGTAACTTGCTGCTTCACCTTGCACTTTTATGTCTAGAGATGGCTTCTTTCCTCAAACCTCAAGAAACCTCTACTAGCTTCTAACTTGACTTCTGCAGCATCCTCACCTCTTTCAACCTTCATAGAATTGGGGACAGTTAGGGCTTTGTTCTGGTGTAGGTTTTGGCTTGAGGGAATGTTGTGGCTGATGTGACCTATCCAGATCACTAAAATTTCCTCCATATTAGCAAGAAGACAGTTTCATTTTCTTATCATTTGTATGTTCCCTGAAGTGGCACTTTCAATTTCCTTCAAGACATTTTCCTTTATATTTACAACTTGGCTAATTGTTTGACCCCCAAGGACTAGTTTTCAGCCTATCTTGGCTTTCAACATGCCTTCTTTACTAAGCTTAATCACTGCTAGCTTCTTATTTAAAGTGAGAGATGTACAGTTTTTCAATTGAACACTTAAAGGCCATTGTAGGGTTATTAACTGGTCTAATTTCACCATTTTTGAGTCTCAGGGAATACAGAGGTCTGAGGAGAGAGACAGACAGGAATGGCTGGTTGGTGGGGCAGTCAGAAAAGACACAACATTTATCATATAATCTCACCATCATATACGGGCATAGTTTGTGGCACCCCAAACTAATGAACAATGGTAACCAAATGGACAATAGTAACATCAAAGATTACTGATCATAGATCGCCATAACGAATAATGAAGAAGTTTAAAGTAATTGCTAGAATTACCAAAATGTGACAGAAATATGGAATAAAAGCTGTTGGAAAAAATGGTGCTGAGACTTGCTCCATGCCAGATTGAAATGACTTTCAATTTGTAAAAAATGCCTTATCTTTAAAGCACAATAAAGTGAGGTATGCCTGTAGTATTTTATTACATGAATACACCAAAATTTGTTTATTTACACCCCAATTTGATGAACACCTGGGCTGTTTATAGTTTGCCTACTATGAATAAAACTTCTATGAACATTCTTACACATCTTATTTTAATTATTGGCTTTTTAGCTATGCCTCTATATTTTTTAAAGTGGTTCCTAAAGTATTAAAACATACAGCCTTAACTTTTTATAGAGTGTTTAGGTCCATTTACTACTTACTTCATCCTGCCCTATGTAATAGAGCCTTCATATGTATTACATCAACAGATGTAATAAACCTCACCAGACAATGTTAAAATTTTTGTTTTAAAGTTCTATGTATTTTAATGAAATTAAGAGGAAAAATAATGTATTTACTGAGGTATTTTCTATTTCTGATGCTTCTCTATCAAGATCCTAATTTCTGTATGGTTTTATTTCCCCTCCATTAGCATTTCTTGAAGATCTGCTTGTGGTAAAGTCTGTTATTTTTGCTTCACCTGAAAAATGTTTATTTCACCACTCTTGAAGGTATTGCACTAGATACAGAATTCCGGACCCAGTACTTTTTTATTTGGGCACTTGAAAGATGATCCAATCTCTCCTGGCCTCCACTGTTTCTGATGAGAAGACAGTAATCATATAGATCATTGTTCTATATAAATATATTTTATTGTGTTTTCAAAATCTCTGTATTATTGTTTTTGAGAAATCTGTGTTGTGCATAGGTAGGATACACTTATATTTATCCATCTCCAAGTTCATTGACTCTCTCCTCACAATCTCCATTCTGTTGTTAATTAAGCCCAACCAGTGGATTTTTAAAAATTCATATTATATTTTTCCATAACAGAATTTACATTTAGTTCTTTATTATACTTTTTATGTCTCTGCTGAGATTCTGTATTTTCATTCTGTATGAGTACATTTTCCTCTGTGTCATTAAGCATAGTTATTATAACAGCTTTTTAGGGTCTTGTTTAGTGATTCCAACAAGTCATCTTGATATTAGTCCATTGTTTGTCTTTCTCTTCAGGATGGGTAACTGTGTTGGGGGAATCTTCAAGACCATGTGTACCTTCGGAGATTAGCTAGAACTCACAGGACTCACTAAATACTTATGCTCATAGCTAAGATCTATTACAGTATGTAGTGTGCATGTAAGAAAGAAGGTTCATTATAAGGATGTGGCAACGTACCTTAAAAGCCTACTGACCACATTTAATGTCCAATATGTCAAGTTTCAGTGAATACTGAGAGGGTAAATTGTTTCTGAGGATATTTGGGAATAACCAGGTTGCCCACAACAGCAACATCAGTATATAAGAGAATTAGAATGAAGAAGAGTGAGAGTGGATTTTGTGTTTATAGAAGAGAACCTCAGGGATCCCTGGGTGGTGCAGCGGTTTGGCGCCTGCCTTTGGCCCAGGGCGCGATCCTGGAGATCCGGGATTGAGTCCCAAATGGGGCTCCCGGTGCATGGAGCCTGCTTCTCCCTCTGCCTGTGTCTCTGCCTCTCTCTCTCTCTCTCTCTGTGTGACTATCATAAATAAATAAATAAAAATTAAAAAAAAATTTAAAAAAAAAAAAAAGAAGAGAACCTCAGACTTTAGATATAAGCTGGAAGGGAAAAGTTAATAAAAGAGGAAAAGTATCATGAAGAGATTGAAAATCACTCAGTTCTAATAACCCAATGAGGATGTACCATTCCAACCTAGAAAATATGAGTTTTATAGATATGACATAACATTTTATAGTTTCTGTGACATAAATATTTGGATGTAAGTGATACACCAAATGTGCAGCCACCTGAGGGATGGCAGGTAACAAGCCATAAAACTTAAGATTTTCTCCTCCTACTACAATCCAAACTTACTTTGTTAGATCTTTTTCCCTATTCCTGGATTTCATGTTATGCCTGCCTTATGGCTTTTCTGGTCACATTAAGATATTTTCAAATGTCTCATTTTTAGTTATTTAAAAGTCCAATATAATCTCAAAGTCACTTTAAATGTTTTATATTCATTTCCCCATTGGTTCTTTAAAGTTTTGTCTTCCATTCTTTTTTGCATTCTGATTTTAACTGGACATTTTATATGATTTCAGTTTCTCTCCTCTTCCCCTCTCTTAGCATATCAGACTTTTTAAACCTTTTCAAACAGTTGACCTGGAGTTCTCCATTCACATTTAAAACTTATCTAAGCCCACTTTCAAATAATACTACATGCCTTCATGGGTAGTGAAAGTACAGAGTATTTTCAATCGCTCCCTCCGGTCCTTTATAACATTGCTGTCACTCATTTCACCTATCCACGAGCTCTAATTACAGAATAAATGTTGACATTATTATTTTGAACAGTATTCTCTGTCAGATCAATTGAGAATAAGAAAAATTAAAAAAAGAAAAATAACAGAGTTTACCTTTATATATTCCTCTCTGAAACTATTTTTTTTTTAAATGTAGAACCATTTTAAAACTAAACCAAGTTTCCAACCTATAACATTTCCATCTCTTTAAAGAGCTTTTCAAAACATTTCTTGCAGATCAGGTTCACTGGTGATAGTTTCCCTCAGTTTTTGTCTAAAAAGTCTTTATTTTTCTTCTACTTTTTAAAGAATAATTTCCCTGGATATCAAATTCTACATTTTTCTTTCAACACTTTTATTCTCTTCTTTCCTAGTTTCTGAAGATAAGTCCAATGTAATTTTTATCCCTTTTTCTCTGTAGGCAGGTTGCTTTTCCCCATCTGGCTTCAAGATTTTCTTGTTCTTGATTTTCTGCTGTTTTGAATATATATGTCCAGGTATTGATTTTTTAGTATTCATCCAGTTTGCGATTCTCTGAACTTCCTGGATCTGTGGGTTTGTGTCTGCATTAATTTTATTTTATTTTATTTTTAAAGATTTTATTTATTTATTGTTGAGAGACACAGAGAGAGGGAGAGACAGAGACACAGGCAGAGGGAGAAGCAGGCTCCATGCAGGAGGCCCGACGTGGGACTCGACCCCGCGTCTCCAGGATCAGGCCCTGGGCTGACGGTGGCGCTAAACCGCTGAGCCACTCGGGCTGCCCTCTGCATTAATTTTAGAAAATACTCAGTCATTATTATTTCCACTAGTTCTTTTCTTCCTTTCTTTACTTCTCCTTCCAGGTTTCTCATTATGCCTATGTTACACATTTTGTCATTTCCCTGGAGTATGTACATATTGTGATGTTTTCATTCTTTTTTCTCTTTGCATTTCAGTTTTATGATTTTCTACTGACATCTACATTCTCTTTTTTGCTGTGTCCAGTATACTTATGAGCCAAAGATATTTTTCATTTCTGTTCATGTGCTAGAAAGCCTTAGCTTTCTAGCAGTTCCTCTCAATTCTTCCTTAGTGTTTTCATTTCTCTGCTTACAGTCTCCTTCTGCTCCTACATGTCCATTTTCCTTCTACTTCAAAGACTAGAATGAGACGGGGTTGAGTATTTTCATTCCTCTAGATTCATAAACCTTTAGTTGGTTAGGTAAAATAGTTTCCTTTAATGGCAGGGTTGATAAGGAAAACAGGTCTGGGCATGTTTTCAAATGGTCACTTTTCCTCTTCCCCTGACAGGATTTTTCTCCTATTTTCACATTAAGAACCTGACAGAGCTTCTAAAGGTAAAACTCAGGAAAACGTGGGTCGTCTCCCTTCACCCGTAACAGGTGGGAGCAATTTAAGTTTAAAAAAAAAAAAAAAGATTTTATTTATGAGAGAGAGAGAGAGAGAGGCAGAGACACAGGCAGAGAGAGAAGCAGGACATGGGACGCGATCCCAGGTCTCCAGGATCACACGCTGGGCTGAAGGCGGCACTAAACCTCTGAGCCACCTGGGCTGCCCAACACTTTAAGTTTTTAACTCTCAAGCTAGTCCATGAGTTTAAATTCTCATGATCCTCCATGATGAGCCTTCAGCAATTTAGCAATTGCCGTTTAGGGTGTCCCTACCCATGCTGACTCCAGCTGCCAATCTCTGCTCCCTCTAAGCTGTGCTTTTTAAATGTCTGTCTCTCCAATTTAGGAGTCAGTAGTTTTCCTGCTGACCTCAGTTTTTCATGGATCTAGAAAGAGTTGCTGATTTTTAGTTTGTTTCACTTTTTCTTATTGTGAGGATGGAAGTAACTGACCTTCAAGCTCCAAACTCTTTATACATTGGACTGGAAACCTCTAAATTACTTATTCTCTTTCCTAAAATTGGCCTGATCTACAAATATGACTGGAAGGAAGAGGATAAATCTGTTTTGTCTTGGTTTCTTCACCTTTTATTTCTCTATGTCCTCATGTCCACTCATTCTATTACCTCAAAATCCATTAGCATCAGCTTAGGGGTGGGAAGAAGAGGCTCTTATAAAGGGAAACCATGGTGCCCTCTGTAACAACTGCCTAAGAGCTGATGCTTCTGGAAGAAGATAGTTTTGTACACTTTGGAGATTCACTCAAATTCAGGAACTCCAACACCATCATTCTGAGATACACAGAATGAATGCTCCAGCCAGCATGTTAAAATTTCCATGCGGATCCTTTCCTGGTGGCTTATTTCATACTTCATTCTGCTCCCTGGTTTGCTTTTCCTTTCTTTCATTCTACTGGAAATGCTTCTCTTCTTTTTTTAAAAACCATTCTAGTAGCACTACGAGTTGAAATGTGTCTCCTTGAAAAGATACAATAAAGTCCTAAGCCCAGTATCTCACAATGTGACATTATTTGGAAATAAGGCCATTAGATAATCAAGTAAAAAAAAAAAAAGATAAGTAAAAATGAGGTCATTGGGGTGTAGTCTAATGCAATATGACTATAGTCCCTACATGGAGGCAAAAATTTGGATGCAGAGACAATACATAGGAAGAATGCCATAAGAAGATAGAGGTAGAGATTGGGATAAAGCATCTATAAGTCAAGGGACATCAAAGATTCCAGCAAACCACCACACCCTAGAAGAGGGACATGGAAGAAAATTTCCCTCCAGTGCTCAGAACCAACATTGCCTACACTTTCATCTTGAATTTCTAACTTCTAGTAATGTGAGAAAGTAAAAATTTTTTTTTTTTTTGCTGTTGTCATGAAGCCACCTACTTTATTATTTTTTTTTAATTTTTTTTTAATTTATTTATGATAGTCACACACAGAGAGAGAGAGAGGGAGAGAGAGGCAGAGACACAGGCAGAGGGAGAAGCAGGCTCCATGCACCGGGAGCCTGATGTGGGATTCGATCCCGGGTCTCCAGGATCGCGCCCTGGGCCAAAGGCAGGCGCCAAACCGCTGCGCCACCCAGGGATCCCAAGCCACCTACTTTAAAGTACTTCGTTATTGAAAGCCCTAGAAAATGAATACAGCAGAGACGTACCAATATGCCTACGAGCTGTTGAGAAAACTCAACAATTATCTTTTTGTCATCACAGGCTCCCTCAATTGGTCTTCCATTTAAGTATTTCCAGGCAAGAGAGATGGGTAATCACTTTTGGGACTGCCATTTCCCAAACTCCAAGGTTACTGGTCAAGCCTCACCCCACCACATCTCCAAATCTCTTACAACTCTCTTCCTCAGTGGCAGCAAGGAGTGGCCAGGAACTAGATCATGCAGGATCTTGGAGTTTCATGAAAACATGGATTTTCCTCTACTTGAGTAGAGAAGCTCTTAAAAGTTTTGACCAGGAAAATTAAATTCTGACATACATTTTAGAAGGATTTCTACAGCTGTCAAATGGAGGCTAAACTATAGGAAGGCAAAAATAGAAGTGCGTAGAACAATTAAGACAAGTACAGCATCCAGTGAGGAACCAAATAACGCTGTATAGGTAGGTGATGAGGACTGATTAGATTTAACATACCCTTTTAAAAGAGAGCCAACAGATTTTGCTGAGGATTGGATGTGGAATGTTAGAGGAATCAGAGGATAACCCAAACAATGTTACGAATCCAATGCCATTTGCTGAAATGGTGAGATATGCAACAGGAGGCAGGTTTTGGAAGTAGAAAAAACAGTTTGGCACACACGTTAAATATCCTAGTAATGTGCTAGATGAGAAGTTGGAGATGTATGTATAGTAATCAGAGAAGTCAGGGCTCGATATGGATATTTGGAAGCCTTTAGCATAGTCAAGTTGTGTAAAAAAAACAATGAAGGAAATAAATGAGATCACCTGGGGAATGATGAGACCAGATAAAGAGGGGACTAGGTCTGGAGTATAGTAACATTCAGAAGTCAGGAAGAATCAAGCAAAGGAGAATCAAAAGAGCACTGCGATTTCACACAGGTGAAATGAAGAATGTCTATCAAGTTTCAAGAAAAAGATGTATTTATTGTGTCAAACGCTGCTGAAATGTTAAGATGAAGATTAATAGTCGCCCCTTGGATGTCTCAGGATTGTTTAAATGCCCGGATATCCACACACACAGTCTCCTTTCATTCTAACATTTAAACTACATAAGAGGTCTCACGTTATTTTTTTTTTTTTTTAAGATTTTATTTATTTATTCATGAGAGACACAGAGAGAGGCAGAGACACAGGCAGAGGGAGAAGCAGGCTCCATGCAGGGAGCCGATCACGCCCTGGGCCAAAGGCAGATGCTCAATCACTGAGCCACCCAGGTGTGCCCAGGTCTCACATTCAAGTGTGCATCAGAATTAAAGATCTAGACTTTATTCTTCATATCTTGTAGTCTGTACTTTGTGGGCCAGTTAAAGGATTTTCGTGGGCAATTTTCACTATCAGGAATTTTCCCATCAAGGCTGCGTTCAGAGCTAAAGTCCTCTGAGGCACGTGACTTCAGGTTTCCACACCTGTTTCCCGTTCATCCCGCTAGCATTCAGGGGGTAGGAAAAAGAGCAGGGTCAGAGAGCCTAACCCTAATTTCCTACTTTAGAAGTGATAAATTTTGAAGTAAATTTAATCTTCCAAATTTAAACTTTCCGACCTTCGTGTTTCCCCCCCCCCACCCCGAGGCTGAATGGACTGTGTAAAGCTGAATAAAACACGAGTGGAGGGGATCCCTGGGTGGCTCAGCGGTTCAGCGCCTGCCCTTGACCCAGGGCGTGACCCTGGAGACTGGGGGTCGAGTCCCGCGTCGGGGTCCCTGCATGGAGCCTGCTTCTCCCCCTGCCTGTGACTCCGCCCCTCTCTCTCTCTGTGTCTCTCATGAATAAATAAATAAAATCTTTAAAATATATGTATTAAAAAAAAAACACGAGTGGAAAAGTGAGCAACTGGCTGCACGGCCGGTCCCGCAACTGCTTTGTAATTTTCTCGTGGGAGAATGACAATTCACGGTGGTCCGGTCCTCTAAGGCTACTCAGGAAACGGGCTCGCTCGTTTTAGGGAGGAAAAAAAAAAGGGGGGTGCGGGAAGGGCGAGCGGGGCCCGCGGGGACAGCACAGGACGACTCTTACCTCCCACAGGCCTGGACCTCCCAGCCCACCTAGCTCCGCAGGAACCACCCCAGCGCGCACGCTCCGCCCACTTCCGGATCGTCGCCGCCGCCGTCGCATGCGCAATGACGTTTCAGTCGCCCGCGGACCCCGGAAGTGCGGCTGGAACTTGGTCGGGGCGCGGATCCCGCGAGGGAAAGTCATAACAACCGCACGAGGGAGTTCGTCTGGCGAGCTGGAAGGCCACGCCTCCTCCCGCCTCCCCCCGCAGCCCAGTAGCTGGGGGCAGAGCTCAGGTAGGACGTGCGTTTGCGGGGATGTGAGCTCCCGGGCCAGGCCTGGGCGGAAGTGCGAGGAACCGACCGGCCTGGTCGGTGTCGGGCGGGGGCCGCGGGCCCCGGCGCCGCGGGCCGCCCGCCGCTCGCGCTGCTGCCCTGCGCGCAGGTGTCCCCACTCCTGGGACCCCGCCCAAGGCCGGGTTCCACCTGCCACCTCCACTGAGGAGGCGCGGCGGGGCACGCGTGTGCCCTGGGTGACTGTCCGTAACGAGCGAACCTGTGGGGTTCGGTGAGCCCTGGAGACCGTACAGTAACGGGCCCTGGTATGCTCTCTCAGGAGGGACGGTGTTTATTGTCTGATTAAACTTTTTTTTTTTCCTCCTGCAAAACTTATGATCAGCCGCTCAAGCTTTACCAGATGTCATTCACTACAGACGGGAAATTAAAGTGCTGTTACAAAATTCTCTCAAAACTTGTTACATGTATGTATGGGCGCTGATGGGACATTTGACTGGGACGGATTTTTAAACTTTTGACTTTGAACTTAGGCGTCTATGGAAAGCGCTCTTCTCTTTCCCTCAGCCAGAGATCTAACGTGTTCTCTAATGCTCCAGAGTGTGGAACCTGTTGGGCCACGGGATTGGTAACTTAATTTTTTGTCTATATTTATTAGCAGCTAGTGTTCCTGCGTTTGTGTATTTCCCCCAAATCCTCGGAGAGGTTGTAGAGGGGAAAATCCTGTGGTCTTTCGGACTAGCAGCTGCCTTGTCATGTTTATTAAAATAGATGCAACGTGGTGTTTGTTAAGCAATGCATGGTACCTTTTGGTCTTAAAGCAGTGTTAGAGGTAGCTTCGTTATCCTTTTTTTTTTTTTTTTTAAAGATTATTTATTTACTTATTCATGAAAGACACAGAGAGAGGCAGAGACGCAGGCAGAGGGAGAAGCAGGCTCCATGCAGGGAGCCCGACGTGGGACTTGATCCTGGGACTCCAGGGTCACGCCCTGAGCCACCCAGGCATCCCTAAATTCTTTATCCTTACTCTTTATTCCATATTGTGAGAGACGAATACACTGTCTCTCACAGTAAGAGTATTTAGAAACTGAGAGAGCAAGCACTGTTTGAAGTGCCTAATTAAGGTATTACTGTCAGTGCTGGTTCCAGGCTCCCACCTGACTTTTATTTTATTTTTTTGAGTAATGTAATGTGTTTTGTTTTACAATGAAGATTTCAAAAACAAAACACCAGAAGCAAAGTTACAAGAGAAACTGGGAAAAAATATTTACATTTCATATTATGAACAAAGAAGTAATTGTCCCCAAACATAAAGGTTATCTCCTACAAACTGCTAAAAATACCAACAACCCAGTAAGAAAATGAAGACACGGTTCCCATCACAGGAAATACATCTAGCCCTTCAAAACTTAAAAGCAGTTTGGTCTTGCTCCTATAAAGATAATGGAAGAGTACTTCCAGTTCCCTTGAAAATCCAAGATCTTTTTTGCTTTCTGGCCTAAAACCTGTCCAGGACTGCCTTATCTACTTGGGTGTTCATGTTTTTTATTGATATGGAATCATACTGTCTTGATTTATTAGCCATATTTTTTCCTACATCAAATCAGTTTTGAGAATCTAGTGAAACTGAAGCACCTATTTCTTGTCCTTCCCTACCGCTAACTATGCAGTATTTCCATTCTGTAAAGAAACCACAGCTGATACGTCCTTGAGGCTGTTCTGGTTGTTTATGAACTAACCTAACAGCTTTGCTCCTGCCCCACATGAATGTGTCCTGGGAGAATACAAACTTAGAAGTGGTTTCACAGTAGTGACTTTCAAGATTATTCAGTTGGCCTCTTCAAAGTTTCATACCTAACAAAGCTAGAAACATGCAAACCAGATTTTAGGGAGTAGGGATTTGCAAACATATAAACCAAATTTTAAGGAGTAAGAATTTGTTGAGGTGGGAATAGGAGCAGAGGCAATCTGTTAAATTAGATGTTCCTTCCACTTTAATCATTCCTGTTCTGGATGGCTTTGAGGCTGTGGCTGGTGGCTGTTGCAAGGCCAGTAGAATGGTGGATAGAATAGCAGAATAGTACCAAGACCAAGAAGGAAATACGATGTTACCCGGTGAGCCTCCATCTATTCATTCATTTAACAAATATTTATTGGCCACCTTCAGTGTGCCAGGTGGTGTTCTAAGTGATGGGGGTACAGTAGGGAACAAAATAGACAAAGTCCTTGTGCTCCTGGAATTTTACACTGTAGAGGTTGGAGAAAAAAATGAGCAAGTAAACCTGTACATTAGGTAGTGATAAAAGCTGTGAAAAAAAAAAATAAAGGTCTTTGGGGGTGGGGGCGGTGTGGGAGAATTACAGAGGATACTATCTTACACAGGATTGTTAAGCTTAGCTGCTCTGATAAGGGAGCATATGCATAGACATCTGAATGAAATGAGAGAGAGAACTCTGCAGGTGTGTGGGGATGAATGTTTTAGGATAGCATAAGGTGGTGAGGCAAGAGAATGTTTGGTGTATCTGAGAATAGCGGTGATGTAGGCATGGAGGCATTAGGGTTTAAAAATCTTGAAAGTGAGTATTCAGTGGTTTGGTGTGTGCATGAGAGATCTTATTTATTGAAGACTTTTTATTTTTATTTTTATTTATTTATTTGAGGTGGAGAGCAGAGGGAGAGGGAGAAGCAGACTCCCCACTGAGCAGGGAGCTCAGTGTGGGGCTCGATCCCAAGGCCCTGGGATCATGACCTGAGATGATGGCAGACACTTAACTGACTGAGCCACCCAGGTGCCCAAGACTATCTTTTTCAACTTAGGGATGTTTCCATGCGCTTCATTGGCACTAAAGAAGTTAAACACCGTTTACTTAGTTGATACATTACTTGTACTGTTTTAGTCAGATAAGGTTTCCACAGTAACCATGGATGACTAAGTAGCAAGTACTTCTCTGCCCTGTTGTAAACTTTACTTTTCATTCATCTTTTATATTGTGGTAAAATATACATAACATAAAATTTACCATTATAACCATCTTAAAAAATATATATCAGTGGTACTAAGTATATACACACTGTTCTGCATTTATCACTGTCATCCATCTCTAGTAGAACTCTTCAGCTAACTCAACTGAAAACCCATATCCTTTAAACATTAACTCTGTTCCCCCCTCCCCTCAGCCCCTCACAACCACTGCTTTACTTTTTGTCTCTGAATTTTCTTTCTCAAGGTAACTCATATGAATGAAATCATACAATACTCATCCTTTTGTGACTGGCTTATTTCACTCAGCACTGTATTTACAGGTTTAACCCATGTTGTGTCTTGTTTCCTTTTTAACGTTGACTAATATTCCATTGTATGTGTATACTACATTTTTAAAAGTTATTTTGATTATGAGTGCTTGTGTTGCTTTCACCTTTTGCTTATTGTGAACAAGGTTGCTCTGGACCGGAGTGTGCAAATATCTGTTTGAGTTTCTGCTTTCATGTCTTTTTGGCTATATACTCCAAACTGAATCAAATGTCAATTCTGTGTTTAATTTTTTAGGAATCACCTCACTCTTATTGACAGTGGTTGTACTAATTTACATTCCTACCGGCAATGAACAGAGGTTGCAGTTTCTCTACACCTTCAGTACTTTTTCATGTCTTTGCCAAATTCATTTTCTCTTTTTTCTTTCTTTTTGTAGATAATAGTCATCCAAATGGGTGTGAAGTAGTGTCTCCTGTGATTTTGATTTGCATTTTCCTAATGATTAGAGGTGTTAATCTTTTCATATTCTTTGGGGCCGTATGTATATTTTCTTTGGAGTACTGTTCATTCATTTACTCTTTGGACTATTTGTTTATTTTAAGATCTGCTTTTAATAGAAATTTTTGGATTTGTGTGTGTGTGTGTGTGTGTGTGTGTGTGAATCTTTTAAGGGTTAAGAAGGAAGCCATCATGTCTTCGGTTGATTTTTTTTTTTTTAAACCCTAAAATACTAGAGTTGTAAGAACTTAAGTTACATATAGACTAAGTATCTCAAGTAACTCTAAAGGTAGGAATAAAAGAGACCATAAAGCATCTTTTGTAACAATGAATGAACTTTTAAGTATCAGATTGTGATAAAAACAGTTCAGAAAAGCCAGGGATCTTTCTAACTTGCTTTGACTTTTATTTTTACCCCCTTTTTAATTAGAAGGAAAGGAGTGTATTGATTGGTTGACTGTGCCTGTGAAGTCAGTCTCTTTTTTCTGGGAGCTGGAGGCTGAAAACAAATAGAAGAGACAAAAATGGTGGAACAGGGGCACCTGGTTGGCTCAGTCAGTTAAGTGTCTTACTCAGGTCATGATCTCAAGGGTTGTGAAATAGAGCCCCGCATTGGGATCTGTGGGCTCCTGCTTAAGATTCTTTCTCTTCCTCTGTTCTCTCCCCCCACCTTCCACCTATTGGATAGCAATATAGCAATGGGATGTGAGTAGGTGGGAGGTGGCAAAGGATTCAGTAACAGTAATGGACAATAAGCAGCAAAACTGCAGCAGAGGAGGTAAGATTCAGCAACAAGGTGACAGAAAGTCATAGAGCTTTTCAGATGGGAATGGGATGGGGGATCGAGAGAGCAAATCACCAGCTGTATCTCAGCATATAGTTCTGGAGTCAGCCTTTTGGCCTTGAGTATAGTTCAGTAAGACTATTGTGTATCAGTACAATGTGTCAGTTCAGCTGGCTCAGTAGTCAATGTTTGGAAGGTGTGCAGTGTATACAGTCCTATAGGAATAAACTAAGTTTTGCAGACAATATATCACATTACTTCCATGCATAGAATAATGAGGTTTGAGTAATTTGGGCGACTAGGTGGCTCAGTGGCTGAACATCTGCCTTCAGTTTAGGGCGTGATCCTGGGGTCCTGAGATCGAGTCCTGCATCAGGCTCCCCGTAGGGAACCTATTTCTCCCTCTGCTTAGGTCTCTGCTTCTCTCTGTGTCTCTCATGAATGAATAAATAAAATCTTAAAAAAAGTAATTGAGTAATGAGTAAGTGTGTAATTTAAAAATGTTCAGTATTGTTAAAAAAGTTTTTTTTTTTGGATTATTTGTATGAGAAGGAAAGGAATTTTTTTGTCCAGAATAGCTAATGGCTTAGTAGTTCAAGGTAACACTTTTTTTTCTTTTTTTTAAAATATTAAATGGTTTTGTACACTATCATTGTCTAGAAAATATTCTTGGCATACTACATTTAGCTAATTCAGTTATAAAGCTCATTTAAGCCGATTATATTAAGGTAATGAATGTAAAATTGTACTGCAATTTTGCCTATCACTCTTTGGCAAATTAAAATTGATTAATTTGGTACAGATGAGATGGCAGATGACTGACTCAAGTTTTCACAGCTAAGTTAAAGACAAGGCAGAGACAACAGTACTGTGCTGCTTTCTCTGATAACTGTATTGTCTTCTTTTGGGGAGGAATAGTTCTTTTTTGCAATACAGATAATGTAGATAATTTTTGCTATAAAGAAAGATATCACTGTGAAGACACATCATTAAAGCAAAGCATTTACAGTATGTTTCCATTTTTATATAGCAGATAGGATATTTATTTTAAGTATACTCTAGATTGATAACATACATAGGGTTGATTTAGAGAGATGCTAATAAGACTAGGATTTTGGATTTGAGCCCTTGTAAGGCCCTTTATGAGCTCAGTACAGAAATGATCACAACTAATACCCAATAGTATAACTATTAACTGTTGTAGGATGTGACTAATATTTTTATCCCCTCTGATTAGCATTGCCCTCATATGTGTTTTGGCATCAGAAAGCAGCGAGAGTGATACTCTACGTGGCTAAACACACTACTCTTATTTAAAAAACAATTGAGAGTTCGTATCTGAGGTAATGAGGGAGTGTTAAGTGATGCCCTTTTCAGGCATAAAGCGTAGCTTGGTTTTGCGTGCCTCATTTAGAGTACTGACGGGCAAAATTACAACTCAAGGCATTTTTAAGAAGTAATAAAGTTTGATTAATTGAGATAGTGACATACTCTCTTGATTTGAGTTACCCATTCTTCATGGTATCATCATTTTTGTGTATATTATGGAAATGATTATAGTACTAGCTCAAGTAGTTTGGAAGTTAATCTTTTTGATCCATTTAGTTTAATACCCTCTCATGTAGTTGGAGTATTTATCTTAGGCTTTGGTTTTGGAATATATATATATATATATATATATATATATATATGAAAATACTTTTGACCTGATTCCACTTTCTGGGAAATTATTATTCTGTGGGATCACTGGAGTCTTATTTTTATTACTGATATATCTGTTTTCGCCCTGGATGTTATTGAGCTATATGGGAGAGTAGTAGGTAGTTATATCCTCTATAATACTGCATCGAGCAGAATTTACAAATTGGAGATCTCCAGGCTAACTGGACCTGCACAATCTTTAATGTTGTAGAATGAGTTTTCAGCTAATTTAAGTAAAAATCCAAGTTTTTTATTTCTCCTGAGAAATAGAAACTTCCAGTTCACACTGGGTCTTCATTTTGTATAGCAACAGTGAGGCAAATAGCAACTCCCTTGAAATGAGCTGTGTGTTTTCCACTTTGTTGCAGGCTTTACATTCATACAGTGTAAGCTTATGACTTTTAGGCCTCACTGCCTATATTGACTGACTGTTAACTTTCTGATGCCTTTAGTCATTTGAATTTTTGATTCCTGCATTATACAAACTTTAAATGGTTAATTGTTTGTCTTTGCTTTTCTATGGCTATATTGCTCCCTTTCCTTTTTGTTTTCTTGATACCTGCAGTGATTGAGGTGTGGCATACAATATAGACCCCCTCTCAGAGCGGCAGCTTATGCCTTAAAAATAGATTTTTAAAAATTCCAGTGTGCCAAAGTAACCTCCCTTAAGCTGCTGTCAAGGCAGTAGTATAGTCCTTCCTGTAGGTTGGATTATAGCCTGAATTTTAAACTAGATGACTCTAGGTTCGGATCCAACAAAAATTGGATTTACGGGAGACCATTTTGCACTTTTTTGTGCCAGCATGAAAGCATTTTTTATTCGTACACTGTTCTTTTAGAATTTTTCCTACTTTTTTCTAGGTCACTAATATGATAAATCAGTTTGTGCTAATGTATTTGACAGGTAATTGTGATTAGAGTATTATTGTTTATAGTAGTATTTTGTTATTTTGGAACAGTGTAAGTGATTATAATCGTGGAAATTTTATCTGCATTAAGAATAATACAAGTACATTAAAAAAAATTAGACATTTCAGCTTTATCATTGAAAACAAACTATTGAAAACAAGCTTATTTATTCTGAATATTTTCTTCAGTAAGAACCATGCATAATTAGTTTTATCCAAACAAGCATATGTGTTTGTGTTTTTAACTGTTCTAATTAAAAATGTAAGGTTTCTTTCTCTCAATGAAGAAAGACTTTCAGCCAGACCAACCATTAATTCTGAAAATCTTGAGCTTTGTAAGCTAATTTCCTACTATTTTTTTTTTTTAAGTCCAAAGACAGTAAAAGAAAGTATTCTTGTTTTGGGAAATCTAAAGAATGCTCCTTCCTTAAATAAGAAATATATTATTGCTGAATTGGAAAGTCAATAGGTAATCAAGTGATGATGAGAACGAATGAATCTGGGAGCTTTAGCGGTGTTCAGTAATTCACTTGGGATTTAACTACATGTTGTCTATTGTGATGTATCAAATCCTAAAATTTAGCAACTTAAAATGAAAAAAAAAAGTATTCTCTCACATAGTCTCTTAGAGTCAGAAATTTAAGGTCAGTTTAGGGGTGATTCTAGCTTAGGATCTCTTGTGAAGTTGTAGTTACAGTGTCACCGAGGGTTGTAGTCATCTGTACTTGGACTAGGTCTTGTAAGATCCACTCCAAGCTCACTTATGTGGCTGTTGGCAGGCAGCTTCACTTACGTACCACTTGGGGCTCTCCGTAGGGCTGCTCACAACTTGGCTTCCCAAGAACGAGTTATCTGATGAGTGAGAAAGCACTGAAAATGGAAGCCACAGTGTTAAAATTTCTGAGGTGTGATATTATCTATCACATTTCTTGTTTAGCATTGGTCATACAGGTCTGACCGCGAGCCCCCAGGGGTTCATGTCCTTCCCACATGCAGATTACATCCACTGCTTCCCAAGGCCTCACATGTCTCATTCTGATACTACATGATTTCAAAGCACAGAATGTCATTATCTAAATCAGATCCAGGCGTAGATTGGTTCCTTGGGTGTTTTTTCTCAAGCATAGCTCTTTGAGTATCATTCTGCTCTATCTGCCTCTCCTCATCTGCAGTACTGAACATACAATGAGGGACAGGCATAGGATAACTGCTATAGATAGTCTCATTCTAAAAGGGGAAAAAATGGAAGATGCAAAGGTGTCACTGATTCATAGCAATTCTGAGGTCCAGATGGACAAATAATAGAAGTTTCTTGGTTAGATATCAAACCTGAGAATAATTCTTCAAGATTCTTAGCCTTGCCTTCTGTACTTTTCCTTGTACCTCTGTCTGTCTTTTTTCATGAAAGATTACAGATGTTTCCAAGGTGAGTAGTTTTCTTTGCCTGCTTTCTGTCACTAGATTTTGGGGTCCAAAAGTCTTTCTTCATTTAAGATATATTAAATCTTTTATATATTAAATTAAAAGATATATTAATCTTTTATGAATCTTGTGGACGTTATGTGAATTCTATTGATACACATTCCTTTGAGCAAAAGTCACACTTAACACTTTTTTTTTTTTTTTTTAGATAAATCTTTGTATACCTTGGGCTCTTTGTAACAAGGCTTACGGATAATGCCCTTAATTTTGTAGAAGCTTTATTGTTTGAGAAGATCAATAAGGCACATTCTAATGTCTTTAGAGAGCCTTTTGGCTAACTAATAGTCTGAGGCATTATCTTTAATATTTTTGAAGTTTTAATGAAAGATTTTTCAGTCACTCCCCTAGCCTCATCTCTGAACGATGTTTCTCTGGTAGTGCCCTGCATATTTTCTTTGCTTATAAAACATTTCTTAATTTTAGCATCATTTGCTTAGGTTTTTTTTTTAAATAGATTTTATTTTTTTAGAACAGTTCTAGGTTCACAGCAAAATTGAGTAGAAAGGTAAGAGATGTCCTGTATACCTCCTGCCCCTGCACTTGCACAGCCTCTCCCATTGTCAACATTCCACATCAGAGTGGTGCATTTGTTACAACTGATTAACCTATGTTGACATATCATTATCATCCCAAATCCGTAGTTTACATTAGGGTTCAGTCATGGTGTTATACATTCTATGATTCAGGCAAATGTGTAATGATGTGTGTATCTACTGTCATAGTATTGTAGAGAGTAATTTTACTGCACTTAAATAGTTTCACTGCCTTGTTTATCCCTCCTTCCCCCCAGCCCCTGCCAACCACTAAACTTTGGACTTCTCTATAGTTTCGCCTTTTCCAAAATGTCTTATCGTTGTAATCATATAGCATGTAGCCTTTTGGATTGGCTTCTTTCACTTAGCAATAGGTATTTAAAGTTCCTTTTCTATTTTTTCATGTCTTGTGAGGGTTTGTTTGTTCATTTGTTTTTTTACTGCTTAGTAACCCATTGTATGGATGTACCACAGTTGATTTATTCATTTAGGTACCGAAGGACATACTGCTTAGTAACCCATTGTATGGATGTACCACAGTTGATTTATTCATTTAGGTACCGAAGGATATTTTGTTTATAAATTTGGCAATAATGAATAAAGCTATTATAAACATCTGTGTGTAGATGTTTGTGTGGACAGAAGTTTTCAACTCATTTGGGTAAATACCAAGAAGCAGGATTCCTGGATTGTATGGTAAGAGTAGGTTTAATTTTGTAACAAACTGCTAAATTAGTTTCCAACATGGCTGTACCATTTGAATTCTTATCAACTATGAGTGAGAGTTTCTATTGCTCTATATCCTTGCCAGCATTTCCTATTGTTACCCTATAGGCATTTGTTCTTTTTAATAGATACGTAGTAGTACCTCATTGTTGTTTTAATTTGCAATTCGTAATGACATATGATGTTTACGATCTTTTCATAAGCTTATTTGCCATCTGTATATTTTCAGTGAAGCATCTATTCAGGCCTTTGGCCCAGTTTTTTTGTTGTTGTTTTTAAGAGTTCTTTGTGTATTTTAGATAAGATACCTTTACTAGATACGTCTTTTGTAAATATTTTCTCTCAGTTTGTGGCTTGGCTTTTCACTTACTTGATAGTATCTTTTGTAGAGGAAATCTTGTCTCCTTTTTGTTTAACAGCCCTTTCATTATTTTCTTTCTCACTTATCAAGTTTTACTCTAAGCAGTAAAACGAACCAGGTGGCATATTCAACACTCTGGTTGGAAATTTCTTTAGCTAGATCAGCCACTTTGTTAGTCATATTTTCTGCTTTTTGTATGACTCCATGGGACAGTGTTGCTAAAGTTTCTGCCACTACTTAACAAGGATTCCCCCTTCCTCAGATTTCCAATAACATTTGCATTTTTGCAAGTCCTCACCCATAGACTTATCAGAGATCATGGGACATCTATAAACAGGTTCCTCGGGGTGCTTTGGGCTTTCTCTAACACTCTCAGAGCTCCCTGCCTGGTTCCAAAGCCCCTCTCACATCTTAAGTTTTCAAAATGGCTGTGACTCCGCTTCCAGGTACCAAAATTTGTATCTGTTGCTGCCCAAAAAGAGACCCTTATGTTGTACAGTCTCATTTCTAAGGTTGCTTTAAAATAAATCATGTAGAGGATCGTATTATAGCGCAATCTGAATTTGCAACCTTGAAGAAAGGGTTGCGTCTTTATATGGGTACCTTTGGGCAGATTGTGATGGAGCTAGGAACCTTGGATCTTTAAATTATGTTGAACTTCCTTTGCCAGTGGAAGCAGCCCTTCTACTCCTTCCTAGGAGGTCTGTCTCCCATGGCCTAAAGACCCTATGATGTCCCCTAAAGTTGTTGCCTGCAATGGACTGCTGATCTTCTTGTCATATTCTTGCCATCTTTCATTGCTTCTAGACCTATAATCAGTCCACCTAGGCCCTGGAGGGTGAGGTATAAAATTTAAACTAGGAAGAAATGTGATACACACCAAAATAATTTGAAAGTTCTGTCATTTTGAGAAATATGTATGGAAATGGATTCTAAGAATGTGAAGTCAAGTGAAAGGAATATTGGATCAGGCAATAGTGGTGTGCCTGTGTGTGGTGGGGCTGCTGCTGGTAGATAGGATGTCAGGAAATCCTGTAAGGATTATGCTATTAAGAGGATACTCCTAACAGTTCACTTAGGAAATGAGAAATGTTGGGTACTTAAATGAAGACAGCAGAGTTGGGGATCAGAAAGAAGGAACTGATGCTCTCTGCTCTTCCCACATACTTTTTTAGCACTTGCTGATTAATTATTTAATGTCTTCTTTCACTAGACGAAGATCTTCAATTATTAGGACCACTTATTTTTGTAACAGCATGAGCAACAGCAAACATTATATGCTGGGCATTATTGTAAGCACCTAACATACTTTAATTACTTTGATCACCACACCTACTCTTTAAGTAAGAACTAATATTAAATACATTTTTTAGATGTGGAAACAATGTTACTCTGTTGAGGATCCTTAAGAATCCTCAGGTTTGATGATTTGCTGGAAGAACTCCCAGAACTCAGAAAAGCTGTTACATTCATGGTTTCAGTTTATTACAGTGAAAGGATACAGATTAAAATCAGCAAAGAGAAAAAGCATGTAGGGCAGGAGTCCAGGAAATACAAAGCACTAGCTTCCACTTGTCTTTCAATACAGTCATATGGAAAGTGCTCAATTTCCCAAACTGTGTAACAGGTGCAAAGTCTTACCAACTAGGAAGGCTCTCCTGAGCCATGGAGTCCAGGTTTTGTTGTTGTTGTTGTTTTTCTTTTAGGGGTTGTCATGTTAGTCACCTAGGCATGGAGTGCCCCCATAATTGGCAATTACTCAGTTTCTAGCCCCCACAGAGATAAAACTAATACAGCTTGCTGCGGGACTCAGGTAGGTAAAAGCATGCACTCACCGTAAGTCACATGGCTAGAATAAACTATATGACATGGCCCATGACTTCAGGTATACAAAGACACTCTTACTTTTATCAGGCATGAAATTCCAAGGCCTTATTGGTTATTTCCTAGAAGCCAGTCAAGGGACAGCCCTCTTTAGAAGATACAGGGTTTGAACACCTTAAGCCTGTGCAGTTAACCTTTTACTGCACAGCTGAAGGTTAAGTAACTTGCCTTCTGAAATACATAGAATAGATGACTGAGTTAAAATTTAAACAGAGGCATTCCGGCTCTACTATCAGTTGTTTTAACCATATACTCTATTGCCTTTTGGCATCTCTTCTGTCAAACATAAAATCTGGTATATTTGAGGCAGTTAATAAATTTTCATTAAGTGAATGAATGAAAAGATAGTAGGAAACTGTAGGCTGGTTCAGCTGATTTAATAAAGGTCATTGATGTTTTTTTTAATCTTTGTGAAATATCACATGCCTATGTCTACTCCCAAGCTCTCTAAGTCTATAACAGTTATTAGACGCTTGCTGAAGATCAGTGTAAGTTTCTTTTGGCCTCTTCATGTGTGTAAATATTGCTCAATTGCCTGGAGAGTAAGATTGGAAATCTAATTATTTCCAATGTATTAATAAAGTATATGACTGCTTGAAATTTCTATATTTAGAGCTATTTTTTTGGTTTACGGTCTTATGAATTCCTTAATAGCAGTTATAATTACGCTCAGAGCTAAATACTTGTGATGTTTAAGTTTTTTTTTTTTTTTGTATTCATGTGTATTAGCTGATCGCTCTTGGAATAAATAATAAGGTTTGTAATGTAAAGAAATAATTCCTTCTCTAGTAGTTTATATATTTCTCATATTTTTCTACCCATGTGAAACATGGGTACTATTTCCATACTACTATATATAGTAGTATTTTCCATACTACTATAACATGTAAACATTTTAGAAAAAGAGAATAAATCATACCAGTTACTATTTTGGTTTTTTTTTTTTTAGAGACTATTTATTCATGAGAGACACAGAGAGAGGCACAGACATAGGCAAAGGGAGGAGAAGCAGGCTCCATGCAGGGAGCCCGATGCGGGACTAGATCCCAGAACATGATCTCAGGATCATGTCTTGAGCTGAGGGCAGATGCTCAACCGCTGAGCCACCCAGGCATCCCCCAGTTATCATTTTTAACATTTAAAAACTCCTTCCTTTTATCTGTTATAACCTTATTAACATATAATTGAAGTACAATAAACTTTACATGTTTAAAATAATTTGGTCTGTTTTGGCACACATCCATGAAGCTATCATCACAATCAAAATAATGAATGTGTCTATCACCTCCAAGTGTTTTTTCATGTCATTTTTCAGTGGTCATTTGTATATTTCTTTTAAAAATTTTGCCTGCTTTTCTTTTGAAATCTATTACATTTAATTTATTTTTAAATTTCAGTATAGTTAACATACAGTGCTATGTGGTTTGGTTTCAAGTGTACAGTGTGGTGATTCAACAATTCTATACATTACTCAGTGCTCCTTAAGATGGGTGAACTCTTAATCCCCTTCACTTATTTCATATAACCACCTCCCCCCCGCCTACCTCCCCTCTGGTAACCATCTGTTTGTTCTCTAGTTAAGAGTATGTTTTTTGGTCTGTCTCTATCTTTCCTTTGTTTGGTTTCCTAAATTCCATATATGAAATCATACGGTATTTTTCTTTCTCTGACTGGCTTATTTCACTTAGTGTTATGCTCTCTAGCTCCATCTACTTTGTTGCAAATTGCAAGATTTCATTTTTTTAAAAAGATTTTATTTATTTATTTGCGAGAGAGACAGAGATTGCAACAGAATAGCAAGAGAGAGCACAAGCAGGGAGGAGAGGGAGAAGCAGGCTCCCCACTGAGCAGGGAACCTGACCTGAGGCTGGATCCCAGGACCTTGGGACCACAGCCTGAGCTGAAGGCAGATGCTTAACGGACTGAACCATCCAGGTGCCCTGATTTCATTCTTTTTTATGGCCAAATAATATTCTTTGTGTGTGTGTATATAACATATATACAAATTTTATATACATAACATATATATACAAATTTTTTATATATATATACTTATATATATATACAAATCTTCTTTATCCATTCATATATGCGTGGACAGTTGGGCTATTTGTCTCTTATAAATAATGCTGCCATAAACATAAAGGTGCATATATCCTTTTGAATTATTGTCTTTGTATTTTTTTGGTAAATACCCATTAGTGTAATTACTGGATCATAGGGTAGTTCTGGTTCGTGTTCCTTTTCTTTTTATTAAGAGGAAGAGGCAGGGGAGGGGGAGAAGGAAAGGGAGAGAGAGAATGTAAAGGAGACTCCTTGCCCAGCCCAGAGCCAGATATGGGACTCAGTCTCATGACCCTGAGCTCATGACCTGAGCCAAACCCAAGAGTCAAACGCTTAACTGACTGAGCCACCTAGGCACCCAGGTAGTTCTGTTTTTAATTTGTTGGGGAACCTCCATACCGTTTTTCCACAGTTGCTGTGCCCGTTTGCATTCCCACCAGCAGTGAATGAAGGTTCCTATCTCTCCACATCCTCGACAACACTTGTTTCTTAGGTTTCTGATTTTAGCCATTCTGACAGGTGTGAGGTGATCTCATTATAGTTTTGTTTTTTTAAAAGATTTTATTTATTTATTCATGAGAGACACAGAGCGAGGCACAGAGAGAAGCAGGCTCCATGCAGGGAGCCCAATGTAGAACTTGATCCCAGGGCTGCATGATCATGCCCTGAGCCAAAGGCAGATGTTCAACTGCTGAGCCACCTGGATGTCCCAATCTCATTATAGTATTGATCTACATTTCCCTGATGATGAGTGATGTTGAGAATCTTTTCATGCATCTGTTGGCCATGTGGATGTCTTCTGGAGAAATGTCTGTTCATGTCTTCTGTCCATTTTTTAATTGGATTATTTATTTTGGGGGTATTGTATAAATTCTTTATATATTTTGGATACTAACCCTTTATAGGATATTTCATTTGCAATACCTTCTCCCATTCTGTAGGTTTTATTTTAATTTTGCTGATCATTTCCCTTGCTGTGCAGAAGCTTTTTATTGAGATGTATTCCCAGTAGTTTGTTTTTGCTTTTCTTTCCCCTGCTTCAGGAGACCTATCTAGAAAGATGTTGCTACATCCAGTGTCAGATATATTACTGCCTGTTCTCTTCTAGATTTTTATGGTTTCAGGTCTCAGATGGAGGTGCTTAATTCATTTTGAGTTTATGTTTGTGTATGGTGTAAGAAAATGGTCCAGTTTCATTCTTTTGCATGTAGATGTCCAGTTTTCCCAACACCCTTTGTTGAAGAGACTCTTTTTTTCCATCGCTTATTCTTGCCTTTTTTGTTGAAAATTAATTGACATAGAGTTGTGGTTTTATTTCTAGATTTTCTATTCTATTCCATTGATCTATGTGTCTATTTTTATGCCAGGACCATGCTATTTTAATTGCTGTAGTTTTGTAGTATAACTAGAAATCTGGAGTTGTGATACCACCAGCTTTGTTTTTCTTTTTCAAGATTCTGTTGGCTATTTGAGGTCTTTTGTGGTTCCATACAAATTTTAGGATTTTTTTGTCCTAGTTCTGTGAAAAATGCTATCAATATTTTATTAGGGATTGTATTAAATCATCAGGTTGCTTTGGGTAGTTCCACTCCATGAGCATGGGATATATTCCCTTATCTTTGTGTTGTCTGCAGTTTCTTTCATCAGTGCTTTATAGTTTTCAGAGTACAGGTTTTTCACCTCCTAGGTTAAGATTATTCCCAGATATTTTATTCTTTTGGATACAATTATAAATGGAATTGTTTTCTTATATCTCTTTCCATTTTGTCATTATTAGTGTATAGAAATGCAGTGGATTTCTGTACATTGATTTTGTATGCTGTGACTGTAGTGAATTCATTTATCAATTCTAGTAGTTTTTCGGTGGAATCTTTAGGGTTTTCTAGATGTAGTATCATGTCATCTGCGAATAGTGGAAGTTTTACTTATTCCTTGCCAATGTGGATTCCTTTTATTCCCTTTGTTATCTAATTCCTGTGGCTAGACTTCCAGTACTGTGTTGAATAAAAGTGGTCAGAATGGACCACTTGTCTTGTTCCTGACCTTAGGGAAAAACTCAGTATTTTCCCATTGGGTATGATGTTTGCTATGGGTTTTTCATAAAGGCCTTTACTATGTTGAGGTATGTCTTCTCTAAACCTACTTTGTTGAGGGATTTTATCACAAATGGATGTTGTACTTTGTCACATGCTTTTTCTGCATCTGTTGAGATTATAGGGTTTTTATATTTTCTTTTATTGATAAGATGTATCATGTGGACTGATTTATGAATTTTTTTTAAAATTTTTATTTATTTATGATAGTCACAGAGAGTGAGAGGCAGAGACACAGGCAGAGGGAGAAGGCAGGCTCCATGCACCGGGAACCTGATGTGGGATTCGATCCGGGGTCTCCAGGATCGCGCCCTGGGCCAAAGGCCGGCGCCAAACCGCTGCGCCACCCAGGGATCCCATGATTTATGAATATTGAATCGCCTTTCTATCCTGGGAATAAATCCCACTTCATTGTGGTGAATTATTGTTCTAACATATTGTTGGATTTGGTTTGCTCATATTTTGTTTAGGATTTTTGCATCTATGTTCATCAGAGATATTGGCCTGGGGTTTTTTGTTTGTTTTGTAGTGTCTTCATCTAGTTTTGGTATCACAGAAATATTGGGCCCCATAGAATGAATTTGGAAGTTTTTCTTCCTCTTCTATTTTTTAGAATGGTTTGAGAAGAAGAGATATGAAATGTTTGGTAGAATTTACCTGTGTAGCTCTCTTGTTCTGACTTTTGTTTATTTTGCCTACTTCTAGTCGGGTTATTCTTATTATGCAATTTTAAGAGTTCTTTCCTTAATTTGATACAAGCCTTTTTTTCTAATATATCTTTTTCAAATATTTTCTTCAAGTTTGTGGCTTCTTTTTCACTTTTTAATGTTATTTTATGAATGTTTTTAAATTTTAATGAGACACAACTTACTAATTTTTTTTTCTTTTCTGTTTCATGTTTTTTTGTTTTGTTTTATACCTAAGAAACCTTTATCTACTCCAAGGTTACAAAGATTTTCTCCTGTGTTTTGTTCTGAATTTTTATAATTTTAGGTATTATATCCACATCTGTGATCTATTTTGAGTTACTCTTTATGTATAATGTGAAGTAAGAGTTGTTTTTTTAAAAGATTTTATTTATTTATCCATGAGACACACAGAGAGAGAGAGAGAGAGAGAGAGAGAGAGAGAGACAGACACAGGCAGAGGGAGAAGCAGGCTCCATGCAGGGAGCCTGACGTGGGACTTGATCCCGGGGCTCCAGGATCACACCCTGGGCTGAAGGCTGCGCGAAACCGCTGAGCCCCCCCCCCCCACCCACCCCCGGGCTGCCCAAGAGTTGGTTTTTATCGTTTTCCATACAGATACTCAATTGAGTCAACACTGTTTATTGAAGACTTTCCTTCTGTTGACTACTTTATATCTTTGTTGGAAATCAATTGACTTTGTATTTGCCTATTTATAGACTCTGTTTGGCTTTTTTTAAAAAATATGTATTATCTTTTTTTTTTCAATCAATACCAAACTGTCTTCATTACTATAGCTTTATGATAATTTTTAAAATTAGATAAGGTACTTCGTCCACTTTGTTCTGCTGTGAACTTTTTCTATGTCTTCTGCATTTCTATATGAATTTTAGAAATAACTTTTCCAATATCCATAAAATAGCCTCCTGCAATCTGATTGGGATTGTGTTGAATTTATAAATCAGTTTGGGGAGGAACAGCATCTTAAAAATAGTGAGTTTTCTAATCCCTGAAAGTGATATTTCTTTCCGTTTATTCAGGATTTTTTTCCCAATAAAGTGATTTTTAATGTAGCATTCTTGGATACCTTTTCTTTTTCTTGTATACCTTCTATTAGCTTTATTTTTAGGAATTATGTTTTTGCCACCACTGAAATGATTTTTTCCATATTTCTGATTGTTCTGGATTTTTATGTACCTGTATTTTATATGAATACAATTGAATTTTATACATTTGCTTTGTATTCTCTCACCTTTTAAAATTTGTTGAAGGGGATCCCTGGGTGGCGCAGCGGTTTGGCGCCTGCCTTTGGCCCAGGGCGCGATCCTGGAGACCCCGGATCGAATCCCACATCGGGCTCCCGGTGCATGGAGCCTGCTTCTCCCTCTGCCTGTGTCTCGGCCTCTCTCTCTCTCTGTGACTATCATAAATAAATAAAAAATTTAAAAAAAAATAAAAATAAAAAAAATAATAAAATTTGTTGAAGTAGTCGTTTTTTTTTTAGTTTCTATAGGATTCTCCATGTAAATGGTCACATAAATGCAATTAAAGATAGTTTTACTTCTTTCTTCCAATCTCTGAGCTAGTCCCCGCTCCCTCATAGCAGCAATGTGTACTGACTTAAGCATTATGTATAGGGCACGCAGATTATCAATGTGTCCAGAGCTCACTTTATAATAAATTTGTGAACAAAGCCAGTCAAATACTACATTTTATTTACCATATCCACATTTATGTCTTTCAATTCACTTAATGATAAAAGTAGGTATTCATAAATTAATTGGCAAAGGCAATCAAATGCTGCATTTTATATACCCTATCCACATGTATTTCTCTTAGTACAGTTAATGGTGAAAATGGGCATTCCTGCCTTGTTCCTGATCTCAAGAAGAAAGAATTTAGTTTTTCAACATTTTTGATTCTGTACTCATTACTCAGTGCTTTTGCAATCATACTGTTCTCTACCCTGATAATTTGTCTTCTCTCAGGGAAGACACTCCTCTGATTTAGGGAGCTTTAAGTTGTGTGTGTTACCTTCTTTTAACACCAAGTATAATTTGAAAAGTAACTGCCTATGTGGTATTTATAGTTTGCTATACATCATTAAAATTAAAATGGAGAATTTAGATGTGGATAGGGCACATGTGTTATTTTATTGATTTTGTTCAGTACTTTATTATATAGTGAACTTTGGAAAACATTGATAATCTATGTCTGCCCTACATATAATGCCTAAAACGTCATAGATTGCTGAAATGAACCGAAGGGTTACACATTCTAACTTGTAGTTATTTGCTATTAGTTCTCCACTCCTGCAGCTAATTTACCATATTGCTTTGACTATTAGGTAGAGACAGTTAGGGTATAGATGGAATGCAATCCTGGATTGATTTTTTTTTTTAATTTGATTTTTCTACTCTCTTCCATATATCTGGCATTGCAAAATCAAGTGCCTGGAGTAGAAAATCAGAGTTGAAATGTCAGAATTTGTTACATTCAAATGTTTACAAATGGTTTGAAATCTTGCGGTTCTTTCCCATTTATGAGTCAGTTTGCCATTATCTGTCATATATCCTATATACATAAAACAGCTAAGATTGATTATGTGTTAACCTAATGGGAGAAGTTGCAGTAGTGTTATTTGAGAGGGATGTCTTTTTGCTCTTCTACTATTTTCCTCTTTCTTGAAAAGTTTCTCATTGGATCAGTCTTGTATTTTCATTGAGCCATATGATTATTAAAAGATAGTATATTCATTTTCCATGCAGCTCTGTTTATGTATCCTTAAAGTTTTCTGGTCTACTATACATTTCAGAAGACTCTGAAATCCTAAAATTAGTCTTAAACTTAGAAAAAGATGGAAGATTTTGCCTATGTCTCAACCCAGTAATGAAGTGATACTGTGTTTCCTTACAGCTATTATTTTTTAGATTGTATTCCTTCCTTCTGAATGCGGCCCTGATTACAAATATTACGTAAACCATCCGTTTCTATGTGACTGTTGTCTCCACTGTGTATTACTGCTTCCTGAATGAGACCTTGACTATACACATCATCTAAATCCTGTGATATCCTCTAATAGTCTCTATCTTTATTATTTAAGTGATTAATCTAAATTAACTACTAGGCCTCATTTGAAAGAGTATCATTTAGTATTACTTGTTTACTAAATTGTATAAATGCAGTTTCAAAAATGAAGTAAGGACTCATTTTTTTTTTTAAAGATTTTATTTATCTATTCATGAGAGACACAGAGACGGAGAGAGAAGCAGAGGGAGAAGCAGGCTCCACACAAGGTACTGGATGCGGGACTTGATCTCAGGACTCCAGGACCACGACCTGGGCCGAAGGCAGATGCCAAACCGCTGAGCCACCCAGGGATTCCCCAAGGACTCATTTTTGCATTAGTTATCCTTACTTCCTCCATTTTGGGGTGATGTTATCTTCTTTTATAGGCTTTGATTATGTTGCAAAGCCCTACTGATGACAACATTTATGAACTCATATTATGTAAGAAATGCCAAGATGTAAAAGGCACAATGCTTATCCTCTGAGAGATGATATGACTTGTACATAGATGACTGTAATGTAAAATACAAAGAGCTAAAATTCATGAAGTACTTATGAGAGTACAGTATTTGAGGAAAACGTTTCAGGAAAGGTAATTAGTGAAAAGTGTCAGAGTAGAAATACTTCATATCCTAAAATTTAAACTTTTTTTTTTTAATTTTTTTTTATTTATTCATGAGAGACAGAGACAGAGACACAGGCAGAAGGAGAAGCAGGCTCCATGCAGGGAGCCTGACGCGCGACTCAATCCTGGGTCCCCAAGATCACGCCCTGGGCTGAAGGCAGTGCTAAACCGCTGGGCCACTGAGGCTGCCCTAAACTTTATTTTTAATTAAGCATGAATTTTATTATGAAAGATATAGAAGAAACAAAATCTGAGTAAAATGAAATAACACATTGTAGTAAAGATTACTCTAAAAATAAAAGGTTTCTTCGTTAGAGAGTCTTAGACATAAACATTAAAATGTATTTCTCTCAGAGCCCAACCACCTTTTGTTTTCTCTAAGGGTTGGCCTAATAGCAACAGCAGCATAATTTTTAAAGCAATAATCATTTATGTTTGTTGTCATTAATTTCAACCTTTCAGCACATATTTACCTACACAGTTACGGAGCTATTGGTAATCTTATTTATTAAGATGTCTTATTGCCTAACACATGTTTTGAATTTTTGCCAAACATTTGGGTGAGGTTTTCTTTATGCTTTACATTCTGTACTAACAAAACTTTGGTTTATTGTTGGTAAGTGAATACTTCAGGCATTTTTCCATATACATTTCCATATATATTTTCCCATATATTTTCTCTCCAGGTTTAAAGGCCTGTTAATATTAGGGAGATCTAAAAATTAAAACATAAAAAATTAAGGGCCAATTATTTACTTCATAAAATTAAGTTTTTTCCCCATTTTAACCAAAGTCCTAAAATAGTTTCCCTATACTTTTAAAATATTAATAATATTAAAGTATTTTAGAAACACATCTTTGATATAGTATGTATCATTTTAATTGATAGCTTTGTTAAATTTTTCTTTTTGCACAAGTGTCTGAGTCATATTATTTCTGTATTTGTTGTTGCCAATTTTTCTTAAGACCCATTTTCTTAGTTTAGGTGTACCCTACTCACTTGAATATCTTGTCAGATGAATTTTTGTGCCCCTCTAGTGAAAGTATTTCAGACTTTACTCTGCACTTCATTTCTTTTCCTTCTGAATGGTTACTCAGAACTGGCAGTTTGTTGGCTCATTGATTAAACCGCAGTAGGATTCTTGAGTTGAAGAAGTTAATTCTAAAATATTGATTGTGTAAGGGATCATTTTAAATGGGAAGGGATGTAGTTATGTTTAGAATTGTTTCAGGACTTTATACAAGCCTGGTGTCTATTGTATAGTATATAACCACTGTTAAAATAGAAACTGGGATTGTGAAAGAGCTAGCTTCCCTGCCCTTCCAGTTCTGTGATTTATGTTTTGAATCTTTATTTAAACTTGCTTTAAATAATAAATCTATTAGTGATCTGTAAATGGCCAGCACTGAAGGTTTGAAGTGTGAGTGTGTATATGGATATGTGTGTGAGTGTGTGTGTATGTGGAACACCAGGTTTACATCAAGTATTAAAATATATGAATATTTTCATTAGAAACTAAACCAAACCCTTCAACCACATGAAGAGTAATGCTACAGTCAGATTTCAGGTAGGGTCTAAGTAATACCTGAGGGGTTACTTTTCGAGAAAAATTTGTGGATGGTATTTCAAATGAACAAAATATAAGCTTATTTAAAATCAAATATAGGCCTTTATATAGTTTGGCTAAGTATTGATGCTAATTCTTTGTTAGTCTAAGCAGCTTTATAATTTTCTTACTGCTAATTTGTGCACCAATAAAAGATGGTGGAATCAACATCTGTTTTTCAGTGAAAGGAAGTTTAACTCTCTTGCAGAAAAAGCAGTGTTTTCAGCATTTGTCATTTAAACAAATAGAAATGAATTTAACAAAATGTTATGTTCAGACAAAGCACCAGATAAAATATTTTATGCTTGTTTTATTCTTATTCTAACATCAAGTCCTCCCTCCAGTGGCTGCTGTTACAGCATTTTCCTTTTTCACCTTATTTTGGAAAGCATGCAATGTTATTACTGTTTTTTTCCTCAGAATTAAAGCCCATTTTTGTGTCATGTTGAAAAATTGGCAGATGATACTCTGTGGGAAATAGTCTTTTGTGACTAGAGCCCATCGGTTAGTAGTAAAGGGGATAGATTCTCCTGAATTGAGTTCTTAGTCTTCATCTTTCTTTCTTTCCTTTCTTTCCTTTATTTTTTTTAAGATTTATTTATTTATCTATGTGCAACACAGAGACAGAGAGAGGCAGAGACACAGGCAGAGGGAGAAGCAGGCTCCAGGCAGGGAGCCCGACGTGGGACTGGATCTCCAGGATCAGGCCCCGGGCTGCAGGCGGTGCTAAACTGCCGCGCCACCGGGGCTGTCCAGTCTTTATCTTTCTTTTTCCAGTTGCTTATAACTACCCCTATGCCTGCATAAAAAATGTTATTCACTTATATATTCTCAAAGGCCAATTTTACTAATTATACTTTTAGAGGCAATATACAAAACAATGAACAAAAACATAAATGACATTTGACATTTTCAGAAATGCATCCTTATATTTACATATTTTATTGTAAAGTTGTTGAATGTTATTTTTAATAGATGTTTTAAAAACATTTACAGTTTATCTATTTATTTATTTATTTAAAAGATTTTATTTATTTATTCCTGAGAGACAGAGAGAGACACACAGACACAGGCAGAGGGAGAAGCAGGCTCCACGCAGGGAGCCCGACATGGGACTTGATCCCGGGGCCCAGGATCACACCCTGGGCTGAAGGCGGCGCCAAACCACTGAGCCATTGGGGCTGCCCAGTTTATCTTCTTAAATAACTGGTGCCAAAGCTTTTGAGTAAATCAGTTTTTATTCAGAAAATTAGTTTCACTTCAAAATATACAATGAATCAATTGGATTTTAGATTGGATACAATATTTTATTGATATCTGCAGTTTACTCAATAACCTGTTTATTCTGGGACGCCTGGGTGGCTCAGTGGTTGAGCTTTGCCTTTGGCTCAGATCGTGATCCTGGGGTCCTGGGATCGAGTCCTCCATCGGGCTTCCTGCAGGGAGCCTGCCTTTCTGTCTGCATCTCTCATGAATAAATAAAATCTTTAAAAAAAAAACCCTGTTTATTCTTTTGCCTTATAACTACTACTTCTATGATTTATTCACCAGCAGGACACCCAAATTTCTGATTAGATGAGATTGGACTCATTATATTTAGGGGAAAATGCACTGAAGCACAAATTATAGAAGGCAGCACTATTAAAATTAGTCATAATACTCTTTTTCTGTTAATGCTTTTATCATTTATTTAAAAATATATTGTTGATAAATAAAAAAAGCTATATGCAGCCAGGGCCTGTGTGTGATTATGTGCATGTTATGTACTGATTCGCAAGCGGCCACCTAGTATGTAATGCTTATGAAAGTTATAAACCATGATGATATAATGAACAGCTGTAAATTCACCACTCAATCTCAGACTCAATGCGCTGTCAATAACTAAAATTGACCTAATGTCTCTCCCCATCTCAGAAGTAATCATTATTCTGAATTTTGTGTTTTTCTCTTGATTTTTCTTACAGTTTTATTACCTAAATTGTGATACCTATAAATTGTTTTAGTTTAGTTTGTTTTTGAGCTCTAGATAAATGATATTATATTGTCTGTAGTTTCTTAAGTTGTTAACTCAATATTATTTGAAAATTTAGAAAATTTATCCATATTTTTGAGTGTTATTGTGATTTATTCACTTTCACTACTATATAATATCCACCTCTATTAATACATTGCAATAGATTTGCCCTCCTATAATTGGAGAACAACCCTTTCCAGTTTTGGTTGAGATAGTCCCAGTGATTTTTGCTTCTTGATATCCATGCCTTTGTATAGACCCCTCCTGCATTGAACAGGATTGCTTCCTGTGCTGGTTGAGTGTCAAGGAAGTGATGCTGAGGGCAGTCCCGGTGGCGCAGTGGTTTGGCGCCGCCTGCAGCCCAGGGTGTGATCCTGGAGACTGGGATCGAGTCCCACCTCAGGCTCCTTGCATGGACCCTGCTTCTCCCTCTGCCTGTGTCTCTGCCTCTCTCTCTCTCTCTCTCTCTCTCTCTCTCTCTCTCATGAATAAATAAATAAAATCTTTTTTTTTTTTTTAATAAAAAGGAAGTGATGCTGAGACTTTGGCAGCTTTCCCCTTGCTCTCCTGACTCTTTCTCAGAGGCCACATCTTGGTAATCCTCAAGCCGACTTGTGAAGAAGCCCATGTGGGAGGGAATGAGGCTTCCAACAGCATATAGGTATCAATAACTTATCTGTGTGAGTTACCTGTATCGTTAGCCAGGCCTTAAGATGATTGCAGACCTGGCCGATGTATCTTACCTGTAGCCTCATGAGCCAGATTCAGAACCTCCCACATGGGCTGCTCTCAGATTTGTGATCTACAGAAATTGTGAGAGATTATGATAAGTGTTTATTATTTTTGGCAACTACATTTTGAAGTAATTTATTATGTAGTTATAGATAATGAATAAACTGGCTTTTTGATGACATGAATATTCTATGAACATTTACATACCTATCTTATGGTGTGCATGAACTGGACCAAGTACTGAATCAAGATATGAGATTGTTGGATTAAGATTATAAGAATTTTAATTTAGAGATATCATGCCAGTTTTTCTAAAATTTTTCACTAAGGTATATTTTGCTGTTTTTTAAATGGTGGTTGGAATTTTTTTCAGTATGTTTGTTTATGTAATCTCTATACCCAGTATGGAGCTTGAACTCACAACCCCTGATCAAGAGTCACATGGTCTTCTAACTGAGCCATCCAGGTCTCCCTACTAATTTATATTTTGCTTAGCAGTATGAATAAGAATTTCCCTTTGACTCCATTCTCTTTCACTTCTGATATTGTCAGACTTCTTAATTATTTCTAGTCTAGCAAGTGTAAAATAATACACATTTTTTTCCTTGCTCAAGTTTCATAATAGTAGTTTCCTATATTTTCCCTAAAAGTTTAAAGTTTTACATTATGCCCTTAATCCATTCAAAATTGATCTTTATGTAAGGAGTGAGGTAAGTATCATTTATTTATTTATTTCTATATAGTAGTTAACCAGTTGTCCCAATTGAAAAGTCCATTCTTTCTCCAGTGATCTATTAGTGTCATCTGTGTCACATGAATCTATTATATAGATCTGTTTTGTAGTTCTGTTGATCAATTTATTTATTCCATTAGTAATGACTTACTGTGTTACTTCTGATGATACCTAGTAAGGCAAGTCTTCCTATAATATTCTTCTTCTTTAGAAGTGTTTTAAATATTCTTGGCTATTCTTCTTAGAACTTTTTGAATTAGTTTTTCCAAATCTTGTTGGGTTTGAGTGGAATTATATTGAATCCATTTATCAGTTAGAGAAAAATTGATATCTTTAGAGTCTTGGGTTTTCCTGTCCGTGAATATGATACATCTCGTCATATATTTCAGTCTTCATTAATGTCTTTCAATAACATTTTATCAATTTGTGCATATAGTTTTAACACATATTTTGTTGGACTTATTCTTTGTAGGTTTTTATTTTTTGCATTTAAAAATGATGTCTTTTTTTAAAAAAAATTATGCTTTATAACTATTGTTGGTGTTTATAAATATACTTTGTTTTTATATATAAATCACTTTAGCCATCATGCTATATTCTCTTTTTGTTTCTAATAATAGACTTAAATATTCTTTGTTTTTGATCTAGAAATTTTTGTTTCTTGGCTCTTCTTATTTTGTTTTCTTGTTTTGTGTAGTCATATTACCTGCAAATAAAAACTTTCTCTTTTCAATCCTGATACATTTTTATTTACTTTTTCATATTTTATACTAGTAGAACCCCCAGAAAACTTCGATTAGAAGTAAAAAATAGTAAAGTGGTAATGATGGGCATTCTTTTCTGGTACCTGATTTTATTTTATTTTTATTTTTTTAAAGATTATTTATTCATGAGAGACAAAGGGGGGGTGGAGAGAGAGAGAGAGAGAGAGAGAGGCAGGCAGAGGGAGAAGAAGGCTCCATGCAGGGAGCCTGACATGGGACTTGATCCCAGGTCTCCAGGATCACGCTCTGGGCCGAAGGTGGCGCTAAACCGCTGAGCTACCCAGGCTGCCCTGGTGCCTGATTTTAAAAGGAATGTTTTTAATATATTACCATGAAGAGCAATTTTACTGTATTTTTGTTTTGTTGAACCTCTTTATTATGTTAAAGGTATTCCTTTTTTCCTACTTTGCTTTGACTTCTCTTCCAAAAATAAGTATCAAATTTTATTAAATACTTTTCCTGCAGATATTGAAATTGTTATTTCTTCCTTTATGATAATTTAGTGAGCAACATTTGTAGATATTCTAAGTTTTGTAATGGACCTTCTTTGTTATTCTCAACAGGAGGGTCACTCAGCAGAACTATCTATAATGTTGAAATCTAGTTGTAAAATTCTTGACTCGCATGATCATGGGAAGGGATTCCACCCCTTTGTGCTCATGTAGACAATAGTAATGAGAGCCATCTGGCATACTGTGTTTAAGCATAGGTCTAATAACATAAATGGCTTAGCATTCCACACAGTGCCCTTGTGCTGACGACTTCAGTGCCACAGAGTTAATTTCCTGTAATTGATATTGTGGCTAAGTAAGAGTTGTCTTTGTTAGGGCAAAATATTTTATAGACGCCAACAAGGTTCAAAGCCCTTTGCTTTTGGAATAAGAGAATTTTGTTGCCTCAAACCCTTTGTTAATTTAGGAAAGGTATGAATTGTGTGTATTGTTTTCCGAATGAAGTAAATAACCACTGTAACTAATATGGTAGTTTAAAATGATGACTTGAGATTCCAAATTCCTAATTCTCTGTTTTTTAAGATCAGATTTTGTAGTATCACAGCAATATAGAGCCTCCCCAAATCTTTCTGAATTCATTGCCTGTTGGTTCCATGATTGGGCGTTGTTGAAATATGGTACAAACGTGAAATTCTAGAAAGTACTATCACTTTATAAAGAATTGGGAAATTCTAGAAGTGAAAAAAATCCATTCTGAAGGCACTTAAATGATAACATTCCTCATTGTTAACACATTTCGGTAAAATCAGACTTCACAGAGATTTTCTCCCTAAGTAAACAACAAAGAATGCACTGTCAGTAGACACGGAATATGAGTGGTACTTAAATGCCTTATTTGCAGTACAAATGTGGTCTCCACAAAGCTTAACTTTACCATTAAATTTTATTGCTGATGTTATTAGTATGGTTTACTGGCATTAAGAGTAAATTGCTTGATTATATGCTTAAGTTTTTCTTTATTTTTGTTTGTATAGCAAATGGTATATTTCTAACTTTGAAGTAAGTTAATACAATATGTGGGATCAATTCTGATAATAATAAAGCAATTATTATTAAATTTCATCCTTTGTTAGAAATTAGGTAAAATTGGGGTGTTATTAAGTGGTATAGAGTCAAGGAATTAACTAAATCATAACCAAAGTAAATCAGTAAATCATTAGAAGAGGTATGTAAAGAATAGTGACAGGCCAGGGAGGCACATTGTCATTGACAGACAACATGCAATGCACAGACTTGGAAGTAGCTAGACTAGAGCACTGTGATTTACAAAAACTTTATATATAATGTTTACCTTTTATACCTAGGAAATACTGTATTTGCCCCTAATGTCTAGATGGAGCAGATTGCCAGCCTAGCTCTGGTAGGAAGGATGGCAGGGACATTTGAAGAGAGAAGTTCTTTAAATGAGTCTGCCTACAGTCCACTTATCACTTCTTTTTCATAAAAGGAATAGAGAAGAATGAGTGGAAGGGGCAAGCCTCTTCCCCCTCTTCCTTTTCTTGACATTTTGAAATTATAGCTGGAGAGAAGACCTGGAGAGAGAGAGAGCCATTTAATATTTGGTGAGGTACACTACTCCAGTGTATACCTCTTTTGGACTATGGGAATCCTTACCTCAAAAAGAAACCTTGTACCTATTAGCAGTCACTCTTTACTCCCCACCTCTAACACCCAAAACCCATTAATCTACTTTTTCTTTGTGTGGATTTGCCTATTCTTGTCATTTCATATTATAATGGTCTTTTGTAACTGGTTTCTTTCACTTAGCATAATGTTTTCAAGGCTATTCATGTTGTAGCATGTATCGGTACTTCATTTTTTATTAATGAATAACATTCTGTTGTATGGATATGCCATAATTTGTTTAATCATCACTCGATAGACATTTACTTTTAGGCAGTTATGAATAATGCTTTTAGGAATATTTATGTAAAAGTTTTGCTATGTATATGTGTTTTCATTTCTCTTGGATATATACCTAAAGTGGAATTGCTAGGTCATATGGTAAATCTGTTTAACATTTTAAGGAACTGCCAAACTTCTCTAAAATGTATACCAGTTTACATCCCACCTAACAATGTATGAGGGTTTCAGTTTCTCTGCATTCTTACCAGTACGTGTTATCATTTTTCCTGTTGATTATAGCCGTGCCTTAGGATGTGAAGTGGTATGTTTTTGTCGTTTTGATGTTCATTTTCCTCATGACTAATAATGTTGAGCATATATTTTTTTGTGCTTTTTGGTCATTTGTATATCTTCTTTGGAGAAATGTGTATTCATATCCTTTGTCCATTTTTGAAATTTAGTTATTCATCTTCATTGTTGATTGCCAGAATTCTTTATATATTCTGGACACATCTTGTCTCTTAACACGTAAATTTTTTTTCACTTTCAGAAAAAATATTTAGAAAAGTACATTATCACAGCTTGGATTTTTCAGAAGCAGATGCTGAGATAAAATTTGGAGTGCAAGATGTTTATTAAAGATCAACACTTAAGAAAAGGAGGAGGACAACTGGATTGATTGGAGGGAGAATTTGGATTAATGCAGGTCTGATGAAACCTCCACCACCCTGATAGTGAGCTCTGGAGCAATATTGCCTGTCAGAGTTGTCCTGCATTAGTCTGAAATGGTGGTGCCTTCATATTCCAACCTGGCTCAATCAGCAACTAAGCCAGGCAGCCTGGGAAAGACATGACCTTGAATAAGGCAACTCTTAGCATCTGAGACAGACTCTGAAGTGGGCAACAGTTGGAGGCTCTTTGCTAACTGTACTCCTTGCCACTGAGGAGCAAGTTCCCCTTGAAGGGGGCATGTAGGCTGGGGGTTTACCTTCGTGTCTACCACATGCATATTATATTTTAAAATCTAAGTTGAACCTTGAGTTTACATAGTTTAGTGAGTTACTGGTAAGCATATATCTGGAATGAGATTTTTTTTTTTTTTTTTTTGGAATGAGAAAATTTGATGTAGACTTTTGAAAGTAAGGTATTAGTACTATTTCATAGTATTGGCTACTTCAAAAACCTTACGGATATAGTTAGTTTCTACTTGTCTAATTTGGCCTGGAGTTATGTATATTTATAATATTGTTTATGTTTTATTGTTTATATTTACCATAGAATTCAAAGTCTCTAAAGTAGCTTATGTGACATTTATACTTGACCCATGTAAATAAAAGAGGCTATTTGTTTGAGATACTGTTTTTCCAATGTTTTGAGCTTATATTTTTGAGAATTATTTTGTCCTCAGCCATAGTTCTGCTATTTCTGCTCCATATTATGAAAACTTCATAAAAGATTGCTTAAATTACTTTTTTCTTTTGAGAGTCTTCAAATGTGAGTATTTTCTTAGTCTTTAATTTATTAGTTTCAGTTTTAGCATTGTTTTGCAGATATTCTAAGGATTTCATTCTAGCCTTGTTGAGTTTGTCTTTTTGCTAGACACAAAACAATGTGGCACCTACCCAGATGGCTTCCAGTTTTGGAACCTGTTAAAAAGGCACAGTAATGCATTATTAGTTTCTTCTGAAATCTTTGTATTTTATATGCCTTAACTTTTGATTCTTTGTTTTAGATATTTGACGTACCAAAGGAGTGTGAGGAATGATGAGGAATAATTTTTTATCAATCTTAATTCTGAACAGCAACCAAGTAGACTGAGACAGTTTTGGTTGACAGCTTTCATCTCTATATAATTAACTACATCCAACTTGGTCAGTCTCTAAATTGTAATACTTCCTGATAATATAAATTAGTACATGAAAGTGAAAACTTTCTGTAGGATAAACTGGAAATTGAAACTGGAATAGTTTAAATGGTTTGACTCCACCATGCAGGTAGAGGACTCATAAGTAGGTGCTTCTTCTAACTAGGAGTCAGAAGACCAGAGTTAGAATCCCCTTACCATCTGGGATGCTTGAGCCAGGTTATTTAACTTTACAAAGCTCAGGATGACTCATCTCTATAAAATACAGATATATCAACTACTCCTACCCTTGCCATTGGTAGTGATGACCTAGTAAGGTAATGAGTATGAAAGGACTTGATAACTTTGTGGCCAACATATGCTGTTTGGGAGATAGTTAGAACAGTATTCTTTGGACACATTTTTATCTAAATTAGGGCAGAACTTACATACTTGAACATTTTCCAGACATACATTTTTAATAAGATTAGAAAAAATATGAATAAATTATATTTTAAAAAATAATTTAAATTTCATTATTTCTATCTTCAATATAGTCTTGGAAACCCAAGTCAACTCCACAGGTATTTATAATGGGGCTTTATTAATTCTTCTTAGAACTCATCCAAATGGCACACATCAGAAGTTTCTCATTCCTCTAAGTTGTACAGAGTTGGGTGTCCTTGCGTTTGAGTACAAATTAATTGGAACCCAAATATGTTTGAAACTATGTGGATTACTGATATTTATAGAGAAATTTTAGTTTTCAAAATGTTTTTTGTATACATTCTTCAATATAATCTTCATAATTGCCTGTACAAGGAAGTGTTCTTATTTTCTTTGTCATTTCCATAACTTAGAGAAGTTAAAGAGTTTCTCAAAGTCACCCAGTTCCTAGGAGGTGGAATTGAGATTAAAAAGCTCACTTTCTCATTACAAACCTCTTATATTATATTGCCTGGTAAACTAAAGGAATTATTTTAGAAAGGATTAGATTGGAGTCATCTATTTGTACTCCTTGCTAAGCCTTGATCCAAGCATAGATGTCATTCTCTATAGAAGCTGTCATTTTCTATGCACCAAGAGCCCATATTACTCTGGGCTTTATCTTCCATGTCTGCTCCAGCCTGATGGCCTTGTTCTTCAGCCTTTTCCCTATTGCTCCTGTGTATATGTATACACGCACACACACACACACACACACACACACACACACACTCTCACACACTCTCCAAAACACATTTTTTGTGTGCTGCAGCCTCAAAACTATAAGCTATCCAGGATTATTTTATTTTATACTTCCCTCATTGCATTCAGAATATGAGGTGGCGGGGTGCCTTGGTGGCTCAGTCACTTAAGTGTCTGCCTTTGGCTCATGTCATGATCTTGAGGTCTTGGGATTGAGCCCTGAGTCAGGCTCCTTGCTCATCAGAAACTTCTCCCTCTCCTTCCTCTTCTTCTTCTGCCCCTCCCCACCATTTTTACTCTCTAACTCTGTCTCTTAAATAAATAAATAAAATTGTTAAAAAAAAAAAAAAAGAATGTGAGTTTGGAAAGGCCTTCTATTGTGAAGTCATCTATATCTAGTTCCTATTTAATACCTACCTAAAAACAAACAGATGGAGAAAACTTAGACATCAGTGTATTTTCCTATACATAAATACTCATGCCACATTTTGAGCAAACAGGGCAACTAAGAAATATTCTACTGTTTCATGTTTTGAAATGCTGACTGGATAAAGATTACAGATGACAAGTTATTTATAGCTTTATTTAGACATAGTGGATTCTCTGTTGGAATCATAGAAGGAAAGAAGATATGATAATTGCTTTGTGTAGTTCACAGAATGAAATTGCAAACTGAGATGTTTTGAATCTAGTTTATACTATAACCATTTCTAGGAAACCATATTTAAACAGCACTGGTTATCATGAAGTATACAACATGTCAACTGTGTCCCAATTCACATCAGTAAAAACCTTCTACCACTTTATTCCCTATAACCTAACCTCCATCAGATAATACTAAATAAACTATGTTGAGTGTACATATTAATATATATCAAATGTATCAAACGGCTTGCTGGCTGCATTTTCAGTAGTGTTTATCTGTGGTCATGCAGGTTATAACTCTGAATTTTTATTAGGAAAACTAAATTGAGAATTTATAATGTTCCTGATTTAGCTTCACCAGCTGTGCCACAGCCATGGAAAATAACTCGAGAGGGTAAAAATCTAACAGTGAATAAGAGAGCAACAGACAAATTGCTTTTGCTTCATGCTTACCTGCTTTGCATCTGCTCCTAGAAGGTTTAGGATTACAGATGATAATTAGTAGTCTCCCAACATGTATCATCACTTTAGTAAATTGTGACGTATTTTTGTTATCTCATATAAAATATGATTATTAATTGCCGTATAACTTTGAGAATCTTAAAAATGATTCTTAAAAATGTGAATCTTCTTTTTCCCCCCCCCGTCTTTTACTCATTCATTTGTAAATTCAAAAAACAAATGCCCAGTGAGTTGTAGACATGCCAGACATGTGCTAGGGACAGACATGATACTTCCTCAGGGAGATCAAAATCTAAAAGGGGAATGTATTATTAAACATTGCACAGTATTTAGAGCTTTTTTTCCCCCAAGGGTTTTTTTTTTTGAGATATAATTGACATATAACACTATGTAAGTCTAAGGTGTACAATTTTGCAAATGATTCCACAATAAGATTGGTGAACATATCCATCACTTCACGTAGTTAACTGTCTTTGTGTGTTGTGATGAGAACTTTTTTTTTTTAATTTTTATTTATTTATGATAGTCACAGAGAGAGAGAGAGAGAGGCAGAGACACAGGCAGAGGGAGAAGCAGGCTCCATGCACCAGGAGCCCGATGTGGGATTCAATCCCGGGTCTCCAGGATCGCGCCCTGGGCCAAAGGCAGGCGCCAAACCGCTGCGCCACCTAGGGATCCCGTGATGAGAACTTTTAAGATCTACTCTCTTAACAGCTTTCAAGTATGCAGTACAGGATTGTTAACTACAGTCACCATACTGTACATTAGATCTCTAGAGCTTTAAAATTTGAATCTGGAAAATGACTCTAGCACCAAAAATATCTTATAACTTATTAAAACAGTCACAATGAAATAATAGTATAAATTACTCTGTTTAGAAATTAGGCAATTTGGGGCCAATGAAAAATAACTGCTTATATTTAAAAGAAATACTGGGTTGGTGGAGGGATAAACAATGCAAGAAGTCCATATAGATATTAGTTGTGGAATTGTTAACAGAGAGCAGTGCATGGGATCTCTCATTATGAACATTTCTCTTGAATTTCTGCTATAAGATGGTGTATAATAGGGAATTACTGGTAAAACTTGTGCTCAAACTTGTAAGATTTGACAGATAAGACTAATTCTTGCATACAAATACTGCTTTTTTATGACATTGTGATAATTATTCTAGGTCTTACATATTTTAAAAATGGCTATTTGGCAGTTTGTTTTGGTAGCTAGAGAGTTAAGCCCCCACCTGGCCATGACCATATCTCTTTTAACTCACCACTGCACCCTGGTGTCTTACACATCACTCACCATACAAACTACATTCCTTCAAAGGAAAGGAATAAAATCCAGATTTTATTCATGTAGATTTATAAAGTTTTCAGTTACCTATTCACAGAACTTCTTCCCTGCTAAGTGAAAATGAGTTCCCAATCAAAAATATTCTCATATTGTAGTTTCCCCTATTAGGAAGCCTCCATTGACCAACAGCGTTACTGCTAGTAATAGCACTGGTCAGGTGTGCATACCTTCTAAAATACTAATTCTCAACCACTATATTTGAGCTACATTTTAGAAATGAGGAAACTGAAATTTTATGTTCCTGGCCATAGAGCTATTATTAAATGGTGAAGCCAGGATACATTTATAACAATTAAAAAATATATATCAGCTTGTGTTGAGCACTTAATTACACATCAGGTACTATGCTAAATATTTTACATTTAGCCTCCCTGAAACAGTATGAGGGAAACATGATTATCATTGCCATTTTTCATATTTGGAAATAAGACACAGAGAAGTTAAATGATTTATCAAGGGTACGTGTAGTTAATGGTAAAGCCAAAAGGTATTTCCTCTTGTAATAGCCCCCATACCTCCAGTTAGAATTGAGATAAGAGCAATATGATTTATGACTATTTGGAACATTCATAGTTTAAAAATACTATTTTCAGTATTAGTTTTTTTAAAGTATTTTCTTCTATATTCTGTTGATTATGAAAATGACCAGTTTTTAAAGATAATTATAAAATATCCGTCTGAACGGAAAATGAAGTTTACTTTGTGGATAGCAAATAAATCGAGTTCTTTTATCAGGAATATTCAGCCTTTTTTTATTGTTGTCATGAACGTAGTTTTTATATAATTTCATTAACAATCATGGATTGACTGAATTAGTTTAATTTTTTCCATTGTATGTTTTGTGTTTTTGTCTTTTAAACTTTAGGAATAGTGAATTTCTTTTAGTCTTCATGGACACCCTGGGAAAAGACCATCTATTTATAGTGTGGATACCTTCTCTTTGGCCAAAATAGAGCAAAATTATATTTTTAATAAATCATAATTTTATATTATGATTATTTACTGAAGTGCCATTTATAGAGTATGGCTTCCAGACATTGAATTTGACATAGTTTCATTTTTTAAAAGGGCTAACTTTTTCCCTTAAAGTTGTGTTTTGAATTATACCAAAGTAGCTTACAGTTATTCTGTGTATTTATGTATTTTTCTCCTGACTGTTTCAGAAGGAAGACATTCTGACTTTGTAATTGGCACATGCTTATGGTTTATTTTGAAAGAAATTTCAGGCTTTTGAAACTACTGGAAGATATTAAAAAAAATTAGATTATAGAGAACTAAACTTACATAGTAAGTTTAGCTAAATTAAATTCACCAACCTCAGGTATCTGTTTTTCTAAAGTATTGTGTTTGGTGACATGAGATAGAAAAAGATGACAAAAACTCGATACCTTTATCCTGGTGCTTGTAATCTGTTAGCTGACCCAGATAAATACATAAATAACTATAATGCAAGGCAGGCTATGATAAGTATTGTGGTATATAGGCATCAACAAATGCAGTGGGAAATCAGAATAGAGAGATTAATCCCAAGTGAGAGGATCTACGAAGTTCTCATGGAGTAGGTAGGATTGAGTAGAGCTTAATTTATTGCTTTCATTCATTCTAGACTGTCTTCTGAAGATTGATGTCTATTTCCTTGAGCTCTTTAATTTTGTTGCCAATTTGGATAAGCATGGCACAAATCCAGCAGGGAGGTCCAGATGAAAAAGAAAAGACAACAGCACTGAAAGGTACATACTTAATTTGCTTTTTCAGGGTATTTTCATTGTGCCTAATGAAGGTATAGGAATATTTAGGTGGTCTCCCATTCATTTCAATTCTAAAATAAGAATGTCACTATTGAATCCATTTGTAATACTTTGTATCCCTCACATCAACTGTCTCAGTGTCTCAGATGTAGTATGTACTCAGTAAATAAATCATAAAATCATGTAATTTTATAACAGTAAGAATTCATAAGTCTTCTCTTATCCAAAGTCTTTACCATTCAATGGTAAAACTAATACTATAATAATAACTAATACTGTAGGTCTCTTGAGTTAATAAGATTATTGCCATTATCATATTTTTGTTGATCAGAATTTCATACTAGGCTAAGATCATGATCCGCCTAATAATCCAGTATTCTATCTTTGTGGCATTAATTAGGGATATTTTTTGAAAGACTCTCCACTCTCCGTTAACACCTTGGAGGGAATCTATCCTAGACATTCTTTGGGAATTTTGAGTTCTAGACCTTTTAAAAGTCTGCAGTCTAAAAGAATTTTATTCCTACAATAAGCGTGCTTTGTTGAGTGGAAAGATCTGTTCCTTACCATATATTTCAATCTGTCTAGTGACTTACCCAAGGTCAGCTTACCTAAGTAACTCGTACATAGTCTGCCAGTTACTTTCTTTTGATGATGCAAAAAATCTTACGGATTTCCTAATGTTGAGATGCCAACTATGCCGGATAATGAGTCTCTTGTTCAATGTAGAATCTTTGTGGTCTTCAAGATGCTTTGTAGGTAATGCCCCAGGTAAATATGTACCAGACCATCTTGGCTGCAGCCATTTTTCTGAATCCCTCACTGCTATCCTACTCTGCTTTACAAGGCTGAATGCTAAAGATAACTCAGGAATCTCTCCTACTACCTCTTATCTCTTTTCATGAAAGCCTAAAGCATATATATGATAAAGCAGCCAGTTTTTTAGCTCACAATTTACCTCATCTTGTCCCTGCTTTTAGAGTTAATGTTCTGTCAAGGGGATGGTGTAACTAGCCCTTAAATTCAAAAATGGAAAATGGCTAAGAGCATTGCTTTCTCCTCACAAATGTGAGAGATGCTGATGTTTTGGATTAGGGTGGTAGCAGAGAGGATGATAACATGTTCTGGTTATGTTTTGAAGGAAGAGATGACATGATTTTCTGTTGGATTAGAGACATGGGATGTTAGAAGAGAAATCAAGATAAATTTGAAGGTTCTTGGCCTAAAAAGTTTCAAGATAGATGCAATGTGTTAAATTAAGAAAACTGGGAGTCGCTGGTTGACTGAGTTAAGTGTCTACCTTCAGCTTAGGTTATGATCTCAGGGTCCTGGATTGAGCTTGCATTGGGTTCCCTGCTCAATAGGGGAGTCTCCTGCTTCTGCCCTTCCTCACCTCCACTCGTGCTCTCTCTCAAATAAGTAAAAATCTTTATTAAAAAAAATGCTGGTTAAGAATTAAAAAAATAGATTAAGAAAGGGAAAAGCAGGTTGTGGTGATGGTAGTGGAAAGCAAGAATTAAATTTCGGACATTGAATATAAAATTGACTATGCCACTTAAACAGGAAGGTAGAAAAGTAGGGTAAGGGGTTTGGGAGAGCATTTGGGTTAGATATAAAAGTTTTGGGAAAGTCTTAAAAAGGAAAAGAGAGGGGCCTTGGTAGTTCAGTGGTTGAGCATCTGCTTTTGGTCAGGTTGTGATCCTGGGGTTCTGGGACTGAGCCTGCATTGGGCTCCCAGCAGGGAGCCTGCTTCTTCATCTGCCTATGTCTCTGCCTCTCTCTCTCTGCATCTCTCATGAATAAATAAATAAAATCTTTTTTTTTTTTTAAAGGTTTTAGGAATCATTAGCACAGGGGTAATATTTAAAGGACCGTAAGTCCTAATTGAGATCACCAGGGACATCAGTGTAGACAGGAAAGAAGAGATCTGAAGATTGAGCCCTGCAGCATCTCAACTCTAGAGTCAGAAAGATGAAGAGGAACCATCAAAAGAAGCTGAAAAAAAAAACAAAGAAAAAAAAAAAACAAAGAAGCTGAAAATTAACTTCTAGTAAAATAGGCTAAGAACCATGAACAAGAGATCCTAAAATGAAGAAAATAGGAATAATTCATGGTGTCATGATGATTCAGGTTAGACAAGGACTGAGAAATTACTTTTGGGTTTGGCAGTACCTAGATCATTAGTGATCATCACAAAGAGCTGTTTTCATGAATTGATGGAAATGAAAGCTGTGCTGGAGAGCTTCCATAGAAAATGTGAAGAGAGGAATTGGAAATAGTATGGACAACCCTATAGAAAGTTTTATTACATGCTTGTATGCTGTTGGAAATGATTATTAGCATTGTCAGAATAATGGTTGGTTTAGGAGAGATGACAAAGAATGTGTGTGAGTTCCTTCCAAATAAACTCACTGGGTTTCCACCTAGATAGATTTTGTGCATCTTCAGCCTTACTTGATAATGTGAAAATTTGATCTTCCAAGTAGTCTTTCCAATTTATATCCTCAAGCAATATGTAAGAGTTTACATAGGTTTTCTGGATTTTAGAGGTATTACAATTATGTAAAAAGAGTATGAATAGGGTCTAGAGATGGAATTGTCTGGATTCAAACCCAGGTTTTCCTACTTTTCATGAACTAGCTGCTTAGCTTCTCTGAATCTTTTAATTCATTGGTACTATAGAAATAAGAATGCTTAGTACACATGAGCTTGTAAAAATTAATGAAGGAGTTAAATTGGAAATATTAGAAAAGAAAATGGCAGTGCATAGCAAAGCATAGTTAGAACAAATTGTCATATTGGATAAAACTGTATCTTTAAAACAGTCTACTTATCAGTTTTATTGATTATACTTTTGGTGTCCTTTCTCTGTATTCTTTGCCTAATCCTACTTCGTGAAGGTTTTCTCCTGTGTTTTCTTCTAAAAGTTTTATAATTTTAGATTTTACATTTAAATTAATGATGCATTTTGAGTTAATTTTTACATAAGGTATGAGACCTAAGTCAAGATGTGTGTTTGGTTGGTCTTTTTTGGCCTTGGTAATGTCTTTTTGCACCAGAACCATTTGTGAAAAAGACTACCTTTCCACCATGGAATTACTTCTTTCATCTTTGTCAAAAATGAATTTGGTATATTTGGGTATTTGCATGGCCTTGTTTTGGGCTCTCTGTTTTGTTCCATGGATCTGTGTCTATCTCTGTGTCTATCTCTTATTTAATATCCGCTCTGTTGATTACCTAGTATATCTTAAGACTGAGTAGAGTGATTCTTCCCATTTTGTTCTTTTTCAAAATTGTTTAGCTATTACCTATTCTAGGTTACTCACTTTTCTGTATAAGTTTTAGAGTACAAATATCTATATCTGCAAAAAAAAAAATACTGAGGTTTTGATAAGAATTATATTTAAACCTATAGATGGATATGGGGAAAATTGACATCTTTGTCAATCCATGACATGGTATGTCTCTCATTTATTTAGATCTTTGATTTCCTTCATCAGCATTTTGTAATCTTCAGCATGTAAGTTTCAAACATTTATTATTAAATTTATGCCTAAGTTTTAATTATTTAGGGTGATTTTTTAAAAAATATTTTATTTATTTATTCATGAGAGACACAGAGAGAGAGGCAGAGACACAGGCAGCGGAAGAAGCAGGCTCCATGCAGGGAGCCTGATGCGGGACTCAATCTTGGGACTGCAGGATCACGCCCTGAGCTAAAGGCAGATGCTTAACTGCTGAGCCACCCAGGCGTCTGTATTTAGGGTGATTATAAGTGGAGTTGTGTTCTTAATTTCAGTTGCCATGTGTTTACTGATAGTTTATGGAAATATAATCAAGTTTTGCATATTGATATTATATCTTAGGACTTTCCTGAAATCATTTAATAGTTCTAGGAATTTTGGGGACAGATTCCTTGTGATTTTCTATCTCATTTGCAGATTGGATGACTTTATTTCTCTTCCCAATCAATTGGCCTCCTTTCTTGCTTTTTTGTACTTGCCCAGGATTCCTAATTCTATGTTGAATAAGAACAGTGAGAAAATGGACATTATTTCCTTCTTTACTGGGAGTAATAATGAGTGGTGACACTCTCATTTTACCCCTTTATTTTTAGACCTGTGAATTAGGGCTATGAGAGAAACACCACCATATAGTGGACACTGATTCTGAGTCTGTACAGCCTTCTGAAGAATCCTGCCTCAGGATTGACAGACAGTGGTCTGTCACTTAGCTGGCACTGTAATGAATCTTCAGTAGGCCATTTCACCATTCTCTCAAACAGCTGTTTCAGGATAGTGGGGAAACCGGTAAGACCAATGAATTTTATGAGCATGGGACCATTGTCGTGTTTTTTTGTAGTGAACTCCTTGATCAGAAGCAATACTATGTGAAATACCATGATGGTGGATAAGGCATTCTTTAAGTCCACAAATAGTAGATAATGGCAGAAATACTACATATAGGGAAGACAAATCTGTATTCAGACAAAGTATCTATTCCAGTCAGAACCAAATGCTGTTGCTTTCATGATGGAAGTAATCTGATGTAATCTATTTTGACCATGTAACTGGCTGATCACTTTGTGGAATGATGCCATTCTCCAAAGTTTTGGTCTTTGGTCAAAGTGTTGGTCTTTTCTGCTGGCACATTGGACAATCAATAATGGCAGTAGCCAGGTTAGATTTGGTGAGTTCCTATCGATGAGCCCATGCATAACGTCCATTTCTTTGGAGAGACGGACCACTTTGTTCATGAGCCACAGGAGTGGTTGGGGAAAGAGGCTGACTGGTATCTACAGAAGGAGTCATCTTATCCAGATGATTATTAATATCTTCCTCTTTTGAGGTCACTTTTTAAGTGAGTATTAACTTGGGATTCAGATATCTTTCACTTCTTTTGTCCATTCAAGAAGACTATTCACATAACTCTTTTTCAAATTTCCTTGTCACCAGTTTTCCAATCCTTCCAGGTCCCTGACCATTCAGCCAAACTAGTGGTCACAACCAATGAATCGTTATATATTCACTTGTGTGGCCATTTCTTTTTCCAAGCAAACAGAACAGTCAAGTACACTGTTGTCAGTTCTCCCCACTGGGAGAGATTTTCCTTCAGTGGTATCCTAGAAAGCATCTTTAGTGTGTTAGCTTCTCTTTTGGGTGATGCCTGAGTATCATGCAGAACCATTTATAAACACACCTAAGTCTTCTATCAACTGATGGTAGAAACCCTCCATGAGGCCTTGGGTGCATGCCAATAGATAGAAGGTATAGCAGGAATGGAGGCTATAAGCCCTTGATGTACTTCATGTAACTTATTGTTGTCTTTAGAGCCTACTCAGTCCTGATTACAGATATGCCACTCCTATTTGTTGATGGAATGCTGTTGTACACACCCAAATTTATGACTTGGTGGGTCAGAAAACATCCAGTTTATGGTGGGTAATTCAGGTCACCTGGTAACTTGGTAGCCCATGGTTAAGCATTTAGTCTCTACTAAGGCCCAGTGTTGGGCCAAGGAGAGTAGTTACCTGTGGTAGATGGCAGGGCTTTATACCAAAATGCTAAGGGCCTTGCCAAAGATTCCAAATAGCATCCCAGGTTTCCCAGTTTAGTGACTTAGTTCTCACTGTAAGGTTTGGCATAAGATAAGAGCCATTAAAGAACTCTTCAGGGATGCCAGGGTTGTCCTCACAAATTTGTTTCTCATTTTTGTGGGGAAAGGTATGTCTTCTGGATTCTCCCTCGGTGGGCAAGTAGAATGACAAGTGGAATAAATGTATTTTCCAATACCTAAACTCAATGCTCTTTCAAAACCACCTTACTTACTCTATGTGCCATTTTAACCCTAAAATATTCTGCTCCCCTCTTCCTTACCTTATGAAGAATAAAATTATGAATATAGTTTCATTTTCATTATGTTTGTTAGTTTTCCAAAAGTGTTTGAAAGTATTACATACATATTCACCCCGATTCAAATACCCTCTAGAAACACCTTCACAGAGGCACTCGGGTAGTGTTTAACCAAATATCTGGGCATGGCATAGCTCAGTCAAGTTGATATATAAAGTTAACGATCACACCATTCCTGTCTTTGGACACTTGCATTGTTTTCTTGACTATTGTGAATAATGCTGCTATGAACATGAGTGTACAAATACCTGTTTAAGTCTCCGTTTCAAATCCCACTGTACAATTAAGGTGTAATTTTGGACAAGCCCTTTTACTTCTCTGAGCTCATTTCCTCGTCTGAAAGATAGTGAAGGTGATAATACATGCTACTACTTTATAGGGTTGTGATGATCAAGTGAGGTACAGTATCTGAAAACTTTAAATTGGTATAAAGATGTTAGTTAGCGTGTTATGATCTGAGCTGATAGACAAAATGCCTGTTAGACATAAGATACCTGCTTATATGTTAGGTAGTTGCTGTGTGTCTGACGAAAAGGTTTCTAAGTTTTTAACTGTAGATGACTTAAAGTGAAGGAGCGAGCCTCAATTCATTGGAAAGAGAGAACATTTTCTAGCCATTCCAAGCCATTTATGCTATTAAGAAATCTTCCATTTTACTCTGTTTTGCAAAGAATTACATGGTGTTCAGAAACTTACTAATGAATCAGACATTTGTCAGCCTATATCTCTTTTTTAGCCCAGTATGCATATTATGTGACATTTGCGTTTTACTAAAGAATTTGCTGACATTTTTTATTTTTGAATTTTGAAGATGCCATACTTTCATGGGAGTTAGGGTTTATTTGATATAGCAGTTTTGAAAAGTACTAAAAAAATGATTTTTTTTTTTTGAGGGCTTATCTTTATGTCCTACAGAAAGAGAGACATAGAGATGGAGGTAGGCAAACTACTTTTTTTTTTTTTTTTGGCATATTTTGAAGTTCCATACAGATGGATTTGTTATATCTCTATAAGTAAGAGACAGAAATAAAGTGCTTCTTCTGAGATAATTCTTTTGTAGGAAAAGGGACTTTATTACATATCCTAGGAACTGATTTCAGGAACTTGAATTAGAATGAAAAAACTCAAAAACTAAATTTTTTTTCTTTTTTTAAAAAAACATCTTTTTGTAACTGAATAAATATTTGAAGTTTATCTTTTTGGTTTTCTGAGTTTTGATATGACTGTCTGATGACATAGAGTGAGAATTTTTGCCTCATTCTATGATAAGAACCTAAGAAATATCATTAAATTCTTGTTGACAGACTGATTCTAGGCTGGGGCAGGGAAAAGATAAGCCTATAGCAACCATCTTGTAGTAACACAAAATAAGGAAATATTTAAAAAACAAAAAGATAAGAGCATGTCAAAGAGTTATAGGAGCCAGCTGGAAGAGCTTACAGCCATGACCATTGCTGGAACAATTTGAGTAACAAAATAAATGTAGTATTGGTTGTAACCCAAAATTACAATAAATATCTATGACTCTCTACTGATACAAATAAGATTGAATAAATGTATAAATGGAGGAAGAGAGACAAAAATTTCATACAGAAGAATTCCAAATAATATATATTGATATTCTCTGCTCCACAAAGTAGAGCATAATTCCACCTCTTCCTCTCTGAATGTGAGCTAGACTTACGTCTCATAATCTGAGGAATAGGTTATAGAAAGGGAAAAATAGTAACTTCATAATTGAGAAGCCTGGCAGACACTGCATTAGCCAACTGATGTGGACTAACATCCATAGTGATGTTCCGCGGATATCATGTTCCCCCGGATGTGATGTAATAAGAAGGGCAGTTCACTACTGTGGCATTCTTTCCAAAAACCTGCAACCCTAATCTAATCACAAAAATTAAAAAAAAAAAAAAAATCAAACATGCCTAAATTGGGGGTCATTCTACAAAATACCTAACCAGTATTTCTCAAAACAGTCAAGATAATGGAAAAGAAGCAAAGATTGAAATCAGTCATAAACCAGAGGATATTGGCAGGCATGACAGCTGCATGCAGTGTGGTATCCTGGATGGAATCCTAGAATAAAAAAGGGCATTAGTGGAAAACCTGATGAGTAATTTTGGACTTCGTTGACTTCTTCACTTTCACAAATGTACCCTGGTAATGTAGATGTTAACAATAGGGGAAATGGGGTAAAGGATATACAGACAGTATCTGTACTTTCTTTTAACTTTTCTGTAATCCAAAATGATTTCAAAATAGAATGTTTATTTAAAAACCTTTGTTGACAATTTTTTTATTGTATGGAAATCAAACTTTGTGAAGAATAAAAACTGCTTTGGTTTGAATGTTAACCACATTTTTTCCAGTTAGCTTTTTCTATTTTAATATTGTGATTTTTCCTATAAAAATGGAATAATGTGCTGTATTACCCCTACTTAAATTTGTAAGTTTCTTTATTCATAAGTAGTAGTTTCACCTTTATATAAGATTTAGTGACCATTTAAAAGACCTGAAACTTTTAAAACTATGGATAGAGGTTAATAAGATACAAATTAATACCTGAAAAGGTATTTTTTTTCTCAATATTAAAAATAATATTTATTTAGCATTTACTTAGAGGAGAAGCTGTGAGCCACATGGCTTAAAGTCAGTGATGGGGCATGGCCTAGTTCTACACCTTTTTTTTTTTTTTTTTTTCACGGGGAAAGCCTGTTTTTTGTTTTTACTGGAGGCTCAGGTGGCACATGACAGTTCATAAAATGGCTTCAGAGGTAGGGGCTGGGGTTGGGGGTGGGGAGGAGACAAAAAATAAACTGGGATGGGAAAGAAAACAACCAGGAGGAGGTAAGAGCTGGCTGGTTCCTTCTCAGCCTGATTTAGGGGAGGGAGCTGGTGCCTTTCCTTTTGAAGGAAAGAAGTTAATAATTTACTGTAGTGGTACATAGGATCTAAAATTATGATTGTTTTGGGAATTATGATTTGGAAAATGCTTTTGATATTGCCATGATGCAGCACTTGGGGAACTTAAGATTTTAAAAACATTATCAATAAGGCAACACATAAAAAGTAACCTAATAAAACAAAAGAATACTTAATTTAAAATATAATCTTTGTTATTAGCTATGTTATTAAAATATAACTTTGTTATTAAGAAAATGAACATAAGTATGTTTCATATTCTTTTCTAGATTTATTATCTAGGATTGATTTGGATGAACTAATGAAAAAAGATGAACCACCACTTGATTTTCCTGATACCCTGGAAGGATTTGAATATGCTTTTAATGAAAGTAAGTGGTTGTATACTATATACAAGACTTATTTATTATGGTAGTAGAATCATAGGACAGATATTATTCTCTATTTTTATTAGCCAGTTAGAATGTTTTATGTATTTTAAGAAATAATGACTTAACCCTTCATGGTGGAATTCTTCACTCAAACAAAAGAATTGTAATTTCCCATAATTGTCAAATCGCTTAAAACAACGGACATGAATTTGATTTGACTTAACATATTTCAGTCTTGAGCATTCAGCTCTCTGGCATCCAGTTGCGACTCCAATTAAATTATGTAGAAAGATGCTACTTTTTCACATATTTGAAATGAAATGACTAGCAATTATCATCTGTGATGATATTTTAATTGAGCACGATACTCAATTTTCCGAGATTTTTTTTCAGGCAACATCCTTATTTTAACATTTATTTTATTATTTTTTTAAAGTTTGTTTGTTTGTTTGTTTATTTATTTGAGAGAGAGAGATATAGAGAGAAGGTGAGAGGCTGAGCAGGGAGCCTGATGCAGGGCTGGATCCCAGGACCCTGAGATCATGATCTGAGCCAAAAGCGATGCTTAACTGACTAAGCCACACAGGTGCCCTGCTTATTTTAAAATTTATTAATTAAATTCTGAATTAGAAAGACTTTTCATTGGGATTTGGAAGAACATATCATAGGTTACAAGGATGTTTCTGGGACAAAGAATTATGATTCACTGAATTAATAACATGATATTATACTTGAAGAGTACTATTGTTACAGGCTTGGTGGTATTTGAGTTGTAGCTTTGTATATTTTGGTCTACATCAACTAAATTGGTGATTTGTTATCACTGTGGTAGTGAATATTACTGTGGTAGTTATAATATCAGTTATAGGTGTCAGGATTTATAGTGACAGTCTCTGTGTACTAGAAAATTAATTGAGTTTAAACAGGTGATATTAGAAACTTTGATCTCTTTTCTCATATTTTCATGCTTTTTAATTAAGGATATCTTATGCCAAAATATGTAATATTTTGTTTTTTTCAGATTTCTTTGTTATTTTAAATAACAGAACCAAATGAGCATTGAGACTAAAATTGCCTTTATTCCTTTGAAAAATTATTCCTAGACTCCTTCAGAACAGGAATGGGGGTGATCCCTGGGTGGCTCAGCAGTTTAGCGCCTGCCTTCGGCCCAGGGCGCGATCCTGGGATCCCAGGATCAAGTCCCGTGTTGGGCTCCTGACAGGGAGCCTGCTTCTCCCTCTGCCTGTGTCTCTGCCTCTGTCTCTCTCTCTCTCTCTGTCTATCATGAATAAATAAATAAAATCTTAAAAAAAAAAAAAAAAAGAACAGGAATGGGATGTAATGTTGGTATTATGGGTAAATCATAGAACTGTGGATATAGGGACATCAGTTTTCATTGAAGTCTATGTTTAATCTTCCTTGAGTATTTCTAAAAGTGAATAAAAGAACAAGCTATACACCTTTCTTTTCTAAGTAGGCTCCATACCCAATGTGGTGCTTGAGCTCATGAGTCTGAACTCTGAGGTCAAGAGTTGCATACTCTAGCAACTGAATCAGCCAGGTACCCCAGAAGCAATACACTTTTATCTTCCCCTTTTTTACCAGATACATACACACACCTTTTCACACTTTATACACCCTTGCATGTCCATACCTATATCTTTGCATCCACATGTGCCCTTTTGTGTATGTATACCTCAAATGTGAATGCATCCTTGCACACGTATACCATTTGTAAGTATTTTGGATACTTGCATAAACATAGACTAACAGTATGAGGCAGAAATGCTTGGATTCTAAGGAGAGAATGTCACTTTTAAGGATCTTATTTTTAGCTTGAAACAGTTCAGCTTTGAATTTGGATAAATGGTGAATATTTTTCAAAGAGGTGAGCATTTGGAAATAGGAAACTGGGTCTTAATACTAAACCCCCATGAGGGCAATTCTAACTTTGTATCTTTAGATATTTCTTTTTTAGCTTAGATATTTCTTAGCTTAGATATTTAGCTTAGATACTTCTTTTTTATGATGACAAAAACTTTTTTTTTTTTGAGATTTTAATTATTTATTTGACAGGGTGGGGTGGAGAGAGAGAGAGAAAGATAGAGCCAGCCAAAGAGCACAAGCAGGAGAAACAGCAGAGGGAGAGTGGAAGCAGGCTCCCTGCTGAGCAGGAGCCCAATGTGGGCAATCCCAGGATGTTGGGATCTTGACCCCAAGCTGAAGGCAGACACTTAACCAACTGAGCCATCCAGGCACCCTGATGACAGAAACTCTTATGAAAACTTTGAAATTGAACTTCCATTACCTGATTGAAGAAGTTTCTAATTTTTTCTAAAGGATTTTAAAGTAGTTAGTTGGATAAAAGAAGAATTTGGGTACAAGTTTTACTCTAAGCCAAAGGGGAAGAGATTTTTTCTTAGTGATACAAAAGTGTGCTGCCTCATAATATTGCACCAGAGCATAGGGAGTATAGGTGAGGGCAAAAGCAGAAAAGTCTTCAAGTTCTTTATCAGCAAGAAGCCCTAAGCCAAAGGGGAAGAGATTGTTCCCCCTAAGCCAAAGGGGAAGAGATTGTTTTTACCTGCATCAAATTGATACCTTATTCTTTCAAATCACTGTGCCTTTTCATATACATCTTTTGTTTAAAATGCCCATTTAGCCAATTCTCCTGTTGTTGTAATTGTATAAGGTCCAGCTCAAATGTTCTTGCTGATAAAGAACTTGAAGACTTTTCTGCTTTTGCCCTCACCTATACACCCTATGCTCTGGTGTATGCTCAGCACACTTTTGTATCACTAAGAAAAAATAATTGGTCTTGTGGCAGACCATTTGAACCTGATATTTATTGAACTCTTAATACATGTCAGAAGGTATCCTAATACTTTCAGATTATTAATTAATTTAGGAAAGTGATAGCATGTTTGAGGTCCTAGACTCCATAACAAATCTGATAAAAAAATATATGGACACAGTTCCCAGAAGAGCACACATTTTAGGTATACATGTGAAACTTTACAACTCATTTTGAGGACCGTAGCTAAAATGTCCTAAAACAGATCTTTGACAGTCTCTGGAGAGATTGTCCAAACCTTTGAGAAATGCCATATTTGCAAATAAATATATAAGTTATCTAGCTACTTTTTCTGGATAAAAAATGCTCACTTTCTTTGCCTTATAACCTTATTTTCACTTTTAACAGTAGTGCTAATTAATAGGTGGCTTATTTTGACAGGTCCCATTTTTCCTAAAGAATTCAAAAAAGAGTATTCTGGTGATTCAACACAGTATCTCATGTTGAGAGTATTTAAAACTTTACAAATAAGGATTAGCCCTTATTTTGCATATTTAAAAGCAATTTTGTATGTAGTGAAATTGATTCATAAAAATAGTGAAGTAATTTTACTTGGAGTAGTATTTCCAGAGTTCAGTTTCAGTGTCATTATTTCCTTTTAAGTTTTTGTCCACTCCTGCATGTCCTGATTGAGTAAAAATGAAATACTGGGTTCCACTCTGCTTGATCATACCCTTCTTTGGGCTCTAACCCCTTTCTTGTGCCTCACTGCTCTTTGCATCAGGTCCAGATATAGTAGTTTGAGACCTCTACTGTTTGATCCCAACATATTCTCCAGTTTGGTTCAGTACTTCTTTTTGTTTCTGTTAAAATGGACTGTTCACTGTTATTTGAATTTTCTATCCATTTTTTACATTTTTGTTTTAAGTTGCTAGGTAGAGGCAGAGGAGAATAGGTTAAAGTACTTGGGCTGTGGTCTATTTCTCTCCTGATCACCAGGAGAATACTTGTGGGACAGAGAGAAGACAGGTGGCCTGGTCTTTTCTCCTTAGAAAATGATGATAATGTAATCTTTTAGTGATTACAGACTAACGTTTACTATGAGCAGAGGCTTTATCCATGGAATACTTTGAGCAGGATGACTGAATGTGGCATTGCTTATGGTAAATAAACATATAATCTGTGGCTGTATGAAGTATATTTCTTTGGAAAATATCATATAAATAGTACCACTCTCTGGCACATAAAATTGAAGTATTTTATAACCAAATGCTCACTAATGTATGAGGTAACCTTTTTGCCTCACTTAGAGACCTCACCTGCTCTGGACCAGAGAGTGCTGGCAATGAGAGGAAAAAACCTGGAAGAAGTGCCCAGGCTGTCCCAGACTTCTCTGGCTTTTCTTTGCCTGTACCTCTTGATTGCTTATTCCCTTGATATTACCTTGAGTTACTGTCAGCATAATCTCTGAACTGAGTGTGTCTGATTTGACAGTCCAAACCTGTTGGTTGGCTCACTACTTTTCTCCAGTGTTTGTTTGAAATCTTAACCATACTTCAAGGCCTAGTTGAGAAATCTCACTGGACCCTCTGAATCTATTCTAACCTATAGGGATCTTCCAGTTTCCCAAACTCATTTTAAACTTTATTGTCTACGTGGGTTGCCTGTGGCAGTTTTTAGATTGTTGACTTACTTCATTCCTGTTTAACTTCCTGAAAAGTTGCTTAACTTTTTAATATTTATCCTTTTGTTCCTCAGGTAATCTCTAAGCTGAGGAACTAGAACCATGTTCACAGCTGTAACTAGCAAAGATCTTTATATACATTAAAGGCCCTCAAATGTTGTTAATTTGCTTTAGAGAAATGGAGGTCAAAAACCAGTGTTTGAATAGTTGGGGCCATTTTTAAAGAGTATTTAGGTGTTTGCTTCATTCTGATGTCTGAAGGAAAATCTAATGAAAAAAATGAAACTTCTGAGAAAGTTATTTTAGACTTTTATCAGACATTTGTTAGATTTTTCATAGTATTGTAAATATACTCTGAATCAGCAATACTATTTGTTTATCTTCTAGAGGGGCAGTTAAGACACATAAAAACAGGAGAACCATTTGTTTTTAACTACCGAGAAGACTTGCACAGGTGGAACCAGAAAAGATACGAAGCTCTAGGCGAGGTACGGTCATATATTCAACTTTAAATTTGTTGTTGTTGTTGTTTTTCCAATTTGAATAGTCAGAATAAAGTTTTCGAAGTTAAAGTAATTCACGAAGTCTTTCTAAAAAAATAGTGATTTTAAAAAAGGTTTTGCTTTTTTTTTTATTTCAGTGGTTATGTTTGAAATGTATTCTCAGTTTAAAAGTTTTTATGTAATCATACACTTCCCATGACCTTAATATTTTGTAGTTGTAGTGAGTCATTACATCAGAAAACAAATTCATGCCAAATTTTATCTTTTAAATATTTTTAAAAAGTTGAATCCTCTGTTATTGCCAGGAGTAATACATGTTCTTTGAAGTGTTTATCTTTAAGAGTTACCTATGTTAATTATGTGAGGTGATGGATGTATTAATTGTATTAGTCTTGCTTATCGTTCTACAAATATATATGTATATCAAATCATCACAGTCAGTTATTCCTCCATATAAAGGTAAAAAAAGTGCTCATCTGTGTGAAGCTTGATATTTATTTGGCTATTAATTAGGCCTCACTTATCTGTGACTTGGTGAAGGATTAGGTCTTGTGACCATTTAGGTTTCTCATATGCTGCCACTGGGAGGAACCCTTGAAAATGTCATTTGTTATTCATGTGAATGTTTTGTTAAAGCCAAAAGTTTTATTCATTCAGTATCATGTTAAGTAATTTTAATAAACTGCATAGGGACGCATTGGTTTAGTGTAATAACTACATACTACATTAGTTCTCTGACGAAAAGCTGTAGTTACTATATCCCTGTTTTGATTCTTTAAAATACTAGTCAGAATGAATTACTTGGTTAAGCAGTAGCATAAAGAATATATGAAACTTTGTTTATGTTTGCTGGGAGACAATTCTCCATAGACTGCATTTCCACATGTGTCTGAACAGAGCACTGACAGCATTTGTTGTGAACTATCTTTTCGGGGTGTTTGTATAGGAAACAACTTGGAAGAAAGAGATTGTGTCTCCCTCCAAGGCAGAGAAAAGATTTGTTTGCTATCCAAGAAAATGCTCTTAGTGGCAGAAAATGGGCAGGTTTGCTAGCAGCCCCTTTATAAGATTGATCTCCATAAATTTTGAGGTTCTTCAGCTATGGTACAGTCCCACATCATGCCTAGCCTCTATCCTTAGCCCATTCGCATCACCTCTTTGGGATTTGAAGGACAAAAGAAAGAGATGAAAATAAGCTTGTGCTGCTTGCTATATATACCCTAAATAATAAACTCTTTTGTCTCTGACACAGGTCTAGTGTCTTTTGGTAGTATCCATGAAATAGCAGGCTAACTTGTTAGCTCACAAACAGGATAAAATCTCAGGTCCTTCACAGTTCTTGATATTGTTCTCTAACATTTGTAACTTAAGGATATTTAATGCCCTGAATAATTTCTGCTGCACATGAGATGTTTGTCTGCTTCCACTTGAATTAATTATGTGCAGCAAACTGGTTATTATGTTGATTCGAATATAATATCCATAGTATCTGACTTTACAGAACTGGGGATGTTTCTTCTGTTTCATTTTGTTTTTAAATGTGGCTTACAATTTACTCTTTTCCATAAGCCATGCACATTTGTTCACTTGGGCAGGTGCTGTTCTCTAAACAGACTTTGCGCTTTTTGGTGTCTGCATCTTTTTTACCCTTAACCTGTATCCTCTAGCATCATCTCTGGCCAAATTTAACAACTGTGTTTTATTAGGTTATTTCATGTGTAAGTGATTCCTTTCTCCTCGGATGTCCTATCTTATGTTCATTGAACATAGGGAGGGTCACAGTTTTAATTTTTGGTGGATCTAACTCCATTATAATCAAAGCATCTTGAAATTTCACTTTAATAATTATATATAGATAGAAAATATTCTGCATTATCTAGATTTCCCACCTCATATGCCTACATTCACATTTGTGTTCATGAGCAAGTTGGCCCCAAAGGATCACCCAAAATCACAGGATTTATTCTATAATGCAATGTATCTCAAATATAGATCAGTGGACCCCCTGGGCTTCAAGTACCAATCCCATTTACTTCCCAATATATTTATCAAAAGTAAACATAACTTTCTAGTGTAAAACTTCCACAACAAAAGATCCAAGGATGAGAGAAGGGAAGTTTAGTTGTTAGCATTTTGTTCTCTACCATCTTGCTTCTCATATCCTGTTTGAAATACTTGTTTTCATTACTGATGTCACTGTTGAAGGTTGATTATTCATTGAATTTCATTTCCTACATTTTAGGATTATGTATGAGTTCTAGTTACATATGAATAATTGAATAATGATACAATTTTCACTATGGTGAATTTGGTGTTCATTATGGTGGAATTTAATAATGCATAGGTGGACCTATCTTTTTGTCCATATTCCTTCATTTCTATTTCTAAGCTATGCCTTTCAGTCAGATATACTTTCCGGTTCATACCTTGTACTTTTATCTTATACTGTTTTCTCTCTTTGAAATGCCCTTGTTCCCTTTCACAATACCCCTACCTCTCCCTGCCTTCAGATTTTGGCTCACATGTCTCCTAGGAAGCCTTCTCTCATCTCCTTTGCCACTTTCTCTATCTCTTTTCTCAGTTTCCTTTCTTCTCATTCTCTTTTTCTGCCTATCTTGCCTTCTTCCAAGAACGATTTACGGTGACTTTAAATGTAAATATGCCACTTAGCAAGATTAAAAATTAAATTAAAAATAATAAAATAGAGTTAAAAAATATTGTTAGTAAATTAATGGCATGAGTTTGCTTTATTTCTCTTAGGATACTTCTGTATTACAGTATTTTTTTTAGTGCATGTTTTTTAGCAATTTGGGGAATTTTTTTTTTGTTTTTTCGTGATATTTGTTGAATAGTAAATGATAAAATGTATAAACTGCTATAAATTCGAGAACTGTGCCTTTTAGGAAATTTCTTGATTTTAGGAATTTGGCCATAAAGATGTTTTCTTATCAGAAGAAAGGAAAATGAGATGCTAATGATAGTTTTCCTATTTGTAAAATGAAGCAATTTTCAATTATTTCACTCTAATTCCCTTTTAATTTCTAAGATTTGCAGATGATTACAGCTTTGCTGATTAAAATTATTTGATTAAAAGTAGTCTGTATTTTGACATGTTGTGTTGGAAAATTTTTATTCTTCATAGACAAACACTAGACTTATTAATTCACCATAATTCAGAAAATAGAAGTTCTTATATAACTGTCTTAAAGTTCCTAGAAAGAAATTAACCTTTGCATTTAAATTCTGGAAATAATTTAGTACTTCATGTTACCAGTGAGATTGCTAGATGCATTGAGAGCCTATAGAAAGCATCTCACCATGTTCTGGACATGGAAGCATTGAAAAATCTCCTTTCTCATTGATGGATAGGGTGGAATTCAGCAGATAGTGCAAATTTGAGTTTATCGCTTAGGAGCTTGCCTTACTAAGATTGAAGTTTTAAGGTAGCAGATTCTAACATTGGCCAGTACTCTAAACCAAAACCCCTTCTGTTTTTTTTTTAGTAAGTTCCTACTAAATATTGAGTTTTGTCTTTACTGGAAAATTACTATGTATGTTTCATAACTGCCATTTTAGTTTATGTTTATTTCTCTCTTAAGGAGATTATTATAGCAGTCATTCAGCAGAAATTGTTTTTAAGACTTGCTCCTGAAATGCTCTGTCATTTCTATGTAAATTAAACTTATTGTGTAAATAAAATAAACTGAGATGTCAGTTTGTTTTTCGAATGCGGTTCTATAACTATACAAAAGAATACTCTTTGCATTCACATAGTTACCTTTTTATAGTCAAACAAATGCTTTTCCTAATACATATTTTTTTTTTACCATCTACATATAGCTTGATAAAAATATATAACCTATAATTTTGGATAATTTATCTAAATTTAGAAAAGTACTGTCAGGGTTTAAGGAAGTGGGAGAGTAATGTGAAAGGGTAACTTTCAAAATAGAATTCTTTGGTATATGTACAGGACTTGAATGCCAGAGAATAATGTTTTTGTAGGCTCAATTAGGAAGACTCCAAAGGCTATCATGTTAAGTAGTAAGTAGAGTTTAGACTTTAGACTTCATTTGTAAAAACTAGCATGTAATTTGTGAAATTCTTCTAGCTATCTCTTTCATGTCAATACTGAATTACTATTAAATGGAGAATTTGTAATCGAGCAGAAACTCTAATGAGAGGTTTGATTTTCTTGCCTAATTCGGGTCTTTGTATTTCCTTTAATATTTATCTTAATTACCTCTTTAAAAAATAATAAATGGTCAATGTGTTTAATAAGAGAATAGCAGTGATTAGTAGTTTATAAGCTTGGCTCTTTACTCTTGGATAGAATCACACAAAACAACGAAGGGCATTTTTTTTTTTTTTCCCACCTATGAAGCCATCTGGTCCTGCACTTTTGTTTTTTGGGAGTTTTTTGGTTACTGATTCAGTTTCTTTGCAGGTTGTCAGTCTGTTCAAATTTTCTATATCTTCCTGTTTCAGTTTTGGTAATTTATATGTTTTTAGGAATTTACCCATTTCTTCTAGGTTGTCCAGTTTGTTGGTGTATAGTTTTTCATAATATTCTCGTATAATTGTTTGTATTTCTATGGTGTTGGTTTTTATTTTTCCTCTTTCATTTGTGATTTTGAGTCCTTTTTCTTTTCTTTTTGCTAAGTCTGGCTAGAGGTTTATCAGTTTTGTAGATTTTTTTTTTTTCTAAGAACTAGCTCCTAGTTTCATTGATCTGTTCTTTTTTTTTTTTTTTTTTAAGTTTCTATATTAGGTATTTCTGCTCTAATCTTTATTCTTTCCTTCTATACTGGCTGCTTTAGGCTTAGTTTGTTATTCTTTTTCTGGTTTCTTTTTTACAGGTTGTTTATTATTTATTTATTCATGAAAGACACAGAAAGAGAGAGGCAGAGTCAGAGGGAGAAGCAGACTCCTCGCAGGGAGCCCAAAGCGGGACTTGATCCCTGATCCTGGGATCACACCCTGAGCTGAAGGCAGATGCTCAGCCGCTGAGCCACTCAGGACTCCCTCTTTTTCTAGTTCCTTTAGATGTAATGTTAGGTTGTTTATTTAAGATTTTTCTTGCTTCTTGAGGTAGGCCTGTGTTTTTGTAAGGTTGATTTAATGGTCACGAACTCTTTATCTCTCCTCCTATTCTGAATGATAGCCTTGCTGGATATAGTGTTCTTGGCTGCAGATTTTTTCCTGTTCAGTGCTTTGAATATATCATGCCACTCCCTTTTGGCTTGCCACATTCTCTTGAAAAATCTCCTGCTAGCCTTGTGGGGTTTTTTCTTGTAAGTCCTTTTTTTTTTTTTCCTTTTAGGATTTTATTTATTAGAGAGAGAGAGAGTGAGAGAGAGAGAGCATATGAGAGAGCACAAGTGGTGAAGGGGGAGAAGCAGGCTGCCCATTGAGCAGGGAGCCCTATGTGGGGCTCGATCCCTGGGATTGTGACCTGAGCTGAAGGCAGAGACTTAACTGACTAGCCACCCAGGCACCCCAGTTAATGACTTCTTCTGTCTTGCTTCTTGTAAGATTTTTTCTTTATCACTATATTTTGCCAATTTAATATAATATGTCTTGGTATTGGCCTGCTTTTGTTGATTTTGATGGGAGTTCTCTGTGTCTCTTGGATCTGGATGTCTGTTTCCTTCCATAGATTAGGGAAGTTTCAGCTATTATTTCTTCAAATAAATTTTCTACTCTCTTTTCTCTCTCTGCTCCTGGGACTCCGGTAAGATGAATATCATTACATTTGATGAAGTCACTAAGTTCCCTAAGACTGTTCTCATCTTGCATAATTCTTTCTTCTCTCTTTTGTTCAGCTTCATTGCTTTCCATTACTTTGTCTTCTGTGTCGTTACCTCATTCCTCTGCTTCTTCCATCTCATCAAGGGTGTTTTTTTTTTAATTTTTTAATTTATTTATGATAGTCACACACACACACACACACACAGAGAGAGAGAGAGAGAGAGAGAGAGAGAGGGGCAGAGACACAGGCAGAGGGAGAAGCAGGCTCCATGCACCGGGAGCCCGACGTGGGATTCGATCCTGGGTCTCCAGGATTGTGCCCTGGGCCAAAGGCAGGCGCCAACCGCTGCGCCACCCAGGGATCCCATCAAGGGTGTTTTTACTCTCATTTATTGCACTTTTCATCTCTGGTTCTTTTTTTTAAGTCTTTTATATCTGTGGTAAGGGTCTCACTGATGCCCTCTATTCTTTTCTCAAGTCCAGTCACATCCTTATAATTAGTGCTTTAAGTTCTCTAAATGTCACGTTATTTTTTTTTTTTAAGTCACATTACTTATAACTATTTCTCTTAGATCTCTAACCATGACCAGGTCTTGTTCTTTCATTTGGGATAAATTCCTCTATCTTCTCATTTTGTCTGAGTCTCTGCCTGCTTTTCTGTATTAGTAAAGCCAGTTATGTCTCCTGTTAGTGAAAGTAATGACCTTATAAGGAAGAGGCCATGTAATGCCTAGGCCTGGCACTTTTGAGAGTGTCTCCAGTGTCCACTGTACTGTTTTTGGCTGCTCTCTCCTATAGGCCAGTTGACTTTTTTGTGCCTGCTGTTGGTAGTGTTTGAGCCCTGGCCTGAAAGTGGTGAATTTTAACTAGATGTGCTCTGGTTTGCTTGTGAAATGAGACCTGTCACCACCTCCACCAGAACTGAGGCCCTGTAGAACTCTCTGGTTGGGAGATGTGGTGTAAGCAGAGGTTTGTGCTGGTCTCCTGTGGAAGGGCCCATGGCTAAGACTGAGGCAGGCCTGACTGAGAAAGGCAATTCCATGGACTGCAGGGGGTGGGGACGCTTAGTGTAAGTAAGTTAGGTAGCCAGTGTCCACACTGTGCTGCTTCCTGCAGGTGGCTCTGTGTTTACTGTGAGGGATGGTCGAGAGAATTGATGCTGGCTGACTCCTTTGTTCTAGGAACCCTATATCTGTGAATGCTGTCTCTCAAGGAGATGCTCTGAGAAGAGCAAATAATCTCCCACTGTGTGCCCAGGTGCTCTTCAGATCACTGTTTCCATGCTGTATGCCCCTGGGGTTTGCCTGCCTTCTTCCTAATGCCCTCCAGGCTCTATCCCAGCAAGTCCAATGACCTTTAAAACTCCAGGCTTTAAGGTCCACTTGTTGTAAGAACTCATGGAATTCAACCTCTCTCATTTTCCAGGCCAATGACTATGGGGAAATAACCTCCTGTGCATTCACCTTTGTGCTCCTGCCAACCTTACTCTGTGACCACAGCTCCCTCCCCTCCACAACATCCATGATCTTTTTCTTCCCTAAACCATAGCTCTGCACTTCCCACTTTCTTCTGTGACTTTTTATCTCCCTTTATCTGTGGAGTTCTGTCAGTGTTCAGGTTGATCTCTGGGGTATTTAGAATGATTTGATAGTTATTAAGTTGTATTCTTGGGATAGGGTGAACCTAGGGTCCTATTCCACTGCCGTCTTCCTCTCCGAGGGTTTTTTTCAATTGCCAAATTTAGGTATTTGGAATAGGAACAACTTAAAGAATAAGAGTATAAATTATCATTTAATATCAAAATTTTCAAATATAATGTGATTTTCTGTGTATAATTAATACCTTCATGTAATATGAAATTTACAGATCTTATGTTGTGGCAGAAAGGAATGGCTAGCCATACAGAAATATGGGTCCTAGTTTTGGCTTACTACTGTGTGTATAACTTTAGAAAAATAGCACTCTAATGTTTAGGATTTATAATTTACCTTTATTATTAATATTATGAAGGTTTAATTTCTAGTTTTTCTTTTCCCCTTTTTCTCTTAGTCTAGTTATTTATACTGAAATTGAATTTAACTTTCTCTGATAGAGATGAAAAACTGACCATCAGCCCAGAGTTGGTCAGCAGTTTTCTTTGACGTCCATCTCTCTTCAGCATCTATACCTATAAGTGGAATACTATATCTAGGATGGTATTAGTAATTGGACATCTTAGAATTGAAGAAGTAGTCACTGAAATAATGAGAAAACCCAACTGAAAAAACACTGTAAGCCTCTTAAAAACAAAGTGGCATTGACACTGTGTGGCAAACACACAGACCCAATTGAACAGAATACAAAGTCCACAAATACATTGAAAGTTTAAATACACATGGAAATATAATTTAGATTATAGTGCAGTTATAAATCACTGGGGAAAAATGAACTTTAAGTAATTGATAATCATTTGTAAGAATATAAAATTTGACCTTTAATCACAATATATACCAGAATGAACTCCGAATAGATTAGAGGTCTCAATGTAAAAAATTAAATAAAACTATGAACCCAGTAGCATTGATCATGTTTTTGAAATACCAACCCAGTATCAATGATTGTGGTTTTGAAATACTACTTCCTATTAAAGTAACATAGAGTCTTTGGAGAAATGTTGGATTCCATTGTGCAGCTAGAAACAAGTGACATGAGCCTGTAAAATCTTTTCATATCGGAAAGCAAGGAAATTGCCAAAGAATACTAGCTCTTCTAAAATTTGAATAGGAAAAGCCCCCAGGGGTCCTTGGGTGGCTCAGCAGATTAGTGCCTGCCTTCTGACCAGGGCATGATTCCACATCAGGCTCCTTACATGGAGCCTGCTTCTCCCTCTGCCTGTGTCTCTGCGCCTCTCTCTCTCTCTCTCTCTCTCTCTGTATCTCTCATGAATAAATAAAATCTTAAAAAAAAAAAAAAAAGGAAAAGCCCCCCCAACAAACAAAGAAAACCCACAGAAATCCCAACCAATGGGCAACATGGATAAACAAGGAGTTTAGGAAAAAGAATGCAAATAGCCTTTAAATATATGAAAAGATGTTAAACTTCACTCATAACAAGAGACATGTTAATGAAGACTATGCTAAAATAACAGTTCTCACCTGTCAGGTTGACAAAGATCTTATAAGCTTGATGACACACTCAGTAAATGAGACTGTAGTGAGAAAGGACTTTTCATATGTTTCTGGTGGGAATGTAAAATAAAGTGGTATAATCTCTTTAGTTGAGAAATTGCCAATATACAAAATTACAGATGCATTTTCCCTTTTGTGTGAGAAAGGAGAGGAAATGCATATATTTGTTGTATGTTTATTTTTGTGAAAAAAAAGACTGGAAAAATCACCTTCAAATTAATATTTATCTTTAGAGGAATTTGGAGGAATGAGATGAAAGGATGGCATTGAGAAACAAACCTCTAATACCTTTCTGTGCAGTTTTGATTTTTGAACCATTATACATTTTAATATGTTAGAAAAAAAATACCACAAAATTTAGAAGAAGATGAAGTGTATATCTAGTTAGTAACATAATAAAAGAGAAAAAATAATTATTCTGATGGACTTTGGATATAGTACTTGATACTTCTTTTGTTGGATTTGTTGAGAATGGCCAATGAAATGTTAAAATTAACTCAGTGCTTTATTAATAGTGATGTTGGTATAATAATGTTGATGCTATTTCATTAATATAGTATATTAAAGCAAATAAATATGTAAATGTAATTGTGAACTATAATTTACAGGATGAGATAAAAGAGTAACAAAGCAGTTAGGAAAACCCAGTAGAGAAAACTTAAACTTAATTTTGGAATATCACTATAAACTCATTATATTTTTAAAATATATTTCCTAGTTCTACTCATCAAAAAGGCTTGGAGGTAGTAGTTCTCTCTTAACATGTGGTACCCTTAGTGCTAACACTTTGCTGTCTAAATGCCTTGCTTAGTAAAAAGAGTCAAGGGTAATTAGAGAAAAGGTAAATAGGGAAAATAGAAGATGAGCCTAGCACAACGTGTTTTACCAGTAAGGAAACACATAGTCTAATGGAAGTATGTGAAAGGACAGAGGAGCCAGTCTGAAAGGGCTTCTTTTGGCCAAAATTGAGACAATTTGAATATAAAACATAATGAGTTTAGGTTCTAGTAATTATACAACATTTAATAAAAAGTCATCATTTCTTAATGTTTCTTTAAAAAATATTAATTTTAAAATATATATAATTTGCCATCATTCATTGAAAATTAAATAAAAATTGGTAATCAAAGGGAGAGAATTAAGCAGTTAGTCTTTTTATAAGGAACTGTAGTTCATTTGCTGCTGAGGAAGGAATGCTCTCCTTTACCAAAGAATACTGGCTGGTAAGAGTAGTAAATATGATAGAATTAGAAAATCACCATTTTGACACTTATGGTAGCATAATTCTTAAAATGCTTTTTGAAGATTCACATTTTCTGCTTATTTTTTTTTTTTTAATTTTTATTTATTTATGATAGTCACAGAGAGAGAGAGAGAGGCAGAGACACAGGCAGAGGGAGAAGCAGGCTCCATGCACCGGGAACCCGACGTGGGATTTGATCCCGGGTCTCCAGGATCGCGCCCTGAGCCAAAGGCAGGCGCCAAACCGCTGCGCCACCCAGGGATCCCACATTTTCTGCTTATTCAATCAAACACTAATCTAGGTACTCCTGTGAAGGGACTTTGCAGATGTAATTAAGATTACTATTCAGCTGACCTTAAAATAGATTATTCTGCATTATCTGGGTGAACCCATTGCAATTATGTGAGTTACTTAAAACTGACAAGAAAGGCAGAAGAGTGAGTGACAAAGATTTAGCAGAAGAGGAATTTATAAGAGAGATGCACTGGAAGGGAAGCCAGGAGATCTAAACATGAGGAGGACACATCCTTGCTGGCCCAAGATACAGGGCCCACGTTCAAGAACCAGACAAGCCTGTGGGAGCTAAGGGTGTCCCTGTACTCATAGCCTTTAAGGAAGCAGAGATCACTGGCCTACACATCCCAGCGAGCTGCTTTTGCCGACAGTCCAAAAGAGCTTGGAAGCTGACTCCTTTCAGAATCTCTTGATAAGAACCTGTAGGCTGTCACCTTAATTTTGGCCATGTGAAACCCAGAGCAGAGAAACCAGTGCAGACTTGTGATCTACAGATGTGAGATGCTAAATTGTCTTGTTTAAAGCTGTTAAGTTTGTTGTGATTTTGTTCCATTAATAATAGAAAACTAATGTACAACTCTTCCATGAAATAGTGGATTCAGAGAACGATCATCAGTGGATGCTAATTTCATTAGGTGAAACGATGCGAGGTTCTCTTTGCACAGTATATTTGCATAGTACCAAAGTATCACCTCAGAGATTTCTTGCAGTTGTAAAGGGAAAAATATGTATCTTAAAATAGAGATCTAACTGTGGGCACTTCACTTAAGTGAACAGTTAGTATTACTAGTAATAGAATAACTTGACATTTATGTTTTTTCTCATGTGATACAATTTGAAGTACAATGCCTTAACTGAATATTCTGGTTTTATATATTGAATCTGACTCTAATGAGACCTTTAGATGTGTCTTCCCATTCTCACAAAATAGGGGGAATAGAGAAAAAAGTAAATGACAGCATGAGGACATGATCAGACAATGCATGTTATTTTTTATTTTTTAAATTGATCTTTTTTTAAAAAGATTTTTATTCACTTATTTGAGAAAGAGAGAGCACAAGCTGAGAGGAGGGGGCAAAAGGGAGAAGGAGAAGCAGACTCTCTACTGAGCAGGGAGCCTGATGCAGGGATCGATCCTAGGACCCCAGGATCATGACTTGAGCCAAAGGCAGACACTTAACCGACTGAGCCAACCTGGTGCCCCCAAAGCTTGTTATTTTTAAATGCTTCTTCTTCTTCTTTTTTTTAAAAAGATTTATTTATTTATGATAGACGTATATATAGAGAGAGGCAGAGACACAGAGGAGGGAGAAGCAGGCCCACACCGGGAGCCTAACGTGGGACTCAATCCCAGGACTCCAGGATCTCGCCCTGGGCCAAAGGCAGACGCTAAACCACTGAGCCACCCAGGGATCCCCTTTTTAAATGCTTCTTAATAAAGAGAAGAAAAAAGCCTATAGAAATAAAGAGAAAGCATATATTGGCAAAATGTTGCTAACAGTTGTTCAATCAAAGGGGGAAATGTAAAGGTGTTTATTGTATTATTTAACAACTTTTCTATACGTTTGAATAGTTTCACAATTAAATATTGGGGGAAAAATAGAAGATGATAGGAAACTTGAAGGAGCTTCTTTTACATGAGTGTGACTTGCTCTTGGCAGGCTTTACTTTAGTGTTCTTGAACAGTACTATTTTGTTTGGGACTCCTCAAAGAGTAGAATCTGGAATACTTTCCTGGGGATAACAGCATCCATTTTAGCACTTGAATTGTCTTCAGATAGTTCATTCCATTGTTTTAGAAATACTTTATTTAGTATTTTGTCTGAGGCATAAATGCATTTCGAGTCTTGGAGGGAATGAACTAGGTCTGTGAGTGTTGTGACAAGATTTTCTCATGCTCTTACATGTTTTACATATGTCAAGAATGCAAGGCCCTATGTGCTTTTTACATGGGCCACTTCTCAGAGTTGTATTTGTGTAAGGGATTTGTGATGAGGTATAAGATGAAGCAAAACACAGAATTGCCTACAGCTTGCTCTAAAATGGTAGGTTCACCAGGCTTCATATTCCTTACCTTTAAGTCAAACCATTGTGAACACAGAATCCATCTATGCTCATATCATACTCCCTCACAGGAATACGGGATCCAGGGAACCAATGCAAACATGTTTATGCTATGTCATGATTAATATAGGCCTTTGTCTTGGACCCAGAAGTTCTGTGTCTGCTGTCAGCATCCACATAACAGGCTAACAGGTTAACTTGTAACCACGGCACAGTCAAATTCAGACTTTGTTGTTAAGTCTTCAGTAAATAGATCTTCAATAATCCCTCTGCTAGGAGTCGGACATCTGACTTCTGTTCTTCTGTTCTGTTCTTCACCTGCATTTTCTAAATCTGAAGCCCCTGGGGTTCTGCTAGGCCAGTAACCTATTTTCTCAGTTTTAATGAATGGTGTTACCATCCATCCAGTTATGTAAGTTAGAAAGTTCATAAGTCCTTTCACTTGTATTTAACTTGTGACCAGGTTTTGTTCTTTTTACCTTCTTACCATTACATCTTTCTCCACCCTCACTGCTATTGGTTCCACTTAGGTATCCATTATCCCTTACCTGGATTGCTACAGTGCGGCTATGGAACTGAATTGTGTCCCCCTCCCAGAATTCACATGTTGAAGCCCTAAACCCTAAATGTGATTCTATTTGGAGATAGGACTTTTAGGAGGTAATTAAGGTTAAATGAAGTTATAAGGGCGCGGTCTTCATCTGATAGGGTTGGTAGCTTTACATGGAAAAGGAGAGAGATTCTCCTCTGCCTGTCTCTCTCTGCACACACTGAGGAAAGGCCATCTGAGGAAATAGCAAGAAGGTGACTGTCTGCAAGCCAGCAAGAGAGCTAGGAGTCTAATCAGCTAGTACCTTGATCTCATCTAAAAGTCTGAGAAATAAATTTCTGTTGTTTAAGCAACCTAGGCTATGGTATTTTGTTAGGGCAGTTAATCAGACCAAGGCAGTGACCTCCAGTGTAATCCATCCATGCTTGTTTCCTTCCCATCATTTCCATCTCTTTGAACTTGTTTTAACACAGCTACCAGAGGTATCTTTTTAAAATGCAGCTGTGATCAAGTTTGCCTGTTTTTAGATTCTTTTTGTGTTTCTCTTCAAAATAAGATTCAAACCGCTTGCCTTCTCAAAGTAGATCTTTCATGAGTTGGCCCTATTATATTTTTCTGGTTTTGTCACTTGCCTCCTCTCTGCCCTATTCCCCACTCACCCTATGCTTGAGCTATATAAACCTACTTGTGGTTTTCTAATATGCCATGCTGTTTCATATCTCTGGGCTTCTTCTCATGCAGGGACCATTTGGTGCCAGGGATGTTGCTTCACCGCCCCCCTCCCATCTGCTTGCAGAGTATTTATTCATCTTTCAGGCTTAGATCAACCTCTGAGAAAGCTTCCCTGATCCATATAGGCTAGAAAGGACATCTCTCTCCTTTGTGTCTCATATATGCTTTTATAAAATAATTCTATTATAACAGATATTACATTTCATTTCCCTTAATGTTTAATATATCTCTCTTTTCATAGGTGTATTGGGGCTAAACTAAGGCTAAATGGATACTGTGTTGTTTAAGGTTCTCCAGAGAAATAGAACCAAAAGACTGTTTATATATAGAGAAATACCTTTATTTCAGGAAATGGTCTCATGAGGTTTGAACGAATTGTCGAAAATCTGATGGGGTGGCCAGCAGGTTGGAGAACAAGGGAAGAATTTGTTGCAGTTTGAGTCCAAAAACAGTCTATAAATGGAAATCCCTCTTGTTTGGGGAAGGTCAGTTTTCATTTGTTAAGTAAGCCCTTCAACTGAATGGATGAAGCCCACTCATATTACTGAGGACAATCTACATTGCTTAAAGTCCACCAATTTAATTGTAAATCTCATTCAACACCCTCACAGAAGTAGCCAGAATAATGTTTGATCATGTGTCAACAGGTATGTATTTTAACTCAAACCTGAAATGAGTTTGTCCCTTTGGAAGGGGCATCACATTTATCTACAGTGCAAAGGAGACTAAAAAGAACATCCGTTGAGGCAGAAGGAAAATCATGAGACATGTGATGTCCTTAAAGCTATGTGAAGAATATATTCCAAGGAGGAATAATGATGATTTCTATAGCCTGAAGTCACATGGAGATCAGTGGAGGTGTTTCACAGAGTTCTCCTGACTCATCTCCCTGGCTAAAAGTAATTCTTGACAGCTCCACTCTGAAGCCAAAATGTTATTCCAACATTAAAACATTATTACCTTCTATTTCTCGGTGATTTTAGGATAAGGGTCAGACTACTTCCTATGGACCACAAAGTCTGAGCAGACCTGTGTAGCTTCATTTTCCTCTGTTGTACTATAAACACAAGCCATTATGAACTTCAGGAGTTATTTGAAGTTATTTTTCTCACAGCCTTAGTATGGCCTCCCTTCTTTTCATGAAAGACTTCTTTCTTCTTTTGTCTATTTAACAGATATTCATCCTTCAGGTAATAACTTAAGTCTCCCTTTTTTGTGAGACCTTGCTCTGATCGAGGATTAGGTTAGATTTCACAGATGTAGATATTTACTTCCATAACTCATAATACATTTGTTTTTTCTTGCATTTAATATCTTTCTTAAATACTTCTTTTTCTCTAAAATGTGAGCTTGATGAGATCAGAGGCTCTATTAATTTGCTTTACAGCATTGTTCCTGGTACCCAGCATAGAGACTGGCATAGGACCAGTATTCAATAGTATATTTGACAGAATATTAAATATGATAACAATTTGATTTTTCTGTTGAATATTGTTATATGGAATTTGAAGCATTTTTCCTGTTGTGTCTTTACATGTGTTTATGTAAAATGGGAAGATATGGCATTCTGGTAGTAATAAACCCATTCTTTAAAAGCCTGTATTTGGTATAAAAAATCTAACAGGGAAAAATATCCACAACCCCCCCCCCAAAAAATTGTGAGATTGAAAGGTAAGGTATAACATTTTCCTATGTTTATAAAGATGGGAAATAACTGATTTATTGGTACAAATTCTTATGCAGACTTGCTCTCTATGGTGTGTATATTAGGCTGTTGCCATACTGTTAGCATCACTTACTGATATCTGAGATGTTGTCTGCACCATCCCTTTCATGTGATCTGTTTATCTTCCTTTCATACAAACTTCACTTTTGTCTTCTTCAAAATCTGTCAGAACCTGTATTTAATATTTTCATAGTATTACCTTTATTAGGAAAGGTAGTGGGATTTCCTAGCACAATCTCCTTTTTGGGTTATAGTCTTTTCTAAGTAATTGCCATTTTATATGAGACTTACTTTCTTTGGTCAACAGATTGTTCTCTGAAATATTTAATAAAAGCCTATAGTCCTTAGATACTAAATTATTGGCTACAACTTGATTATATTTAGGGGAAGCTTTATTAACAAACTTCTGACTGTTGGCTTACTTATTAAATGACTGGTTCATCCTGAATGTTGTGGCTAGTATAGGGTTTTCTCTAGTAGACTGCCTCTTTTCTTCCAGCTGAGTTTATTTCCAAACTTGTGTATTCAAATTATGCTTTTCATTATAATTCTGTAAAGCCATGAAAACTGAAAGAAGAAGAATTGTTATTTTTATGAAAACAAATTTGAGTAAATTAGGAAAGATTGAATAAAAGCAGGTACTGAAAGAAACTCTGTAGTTAGTATAAGAAATTGTGGGAGGGGTGTAGAGAATTATAAATTCAAGACTCTTTCACTCATTGCAAGTATTAAATGTTTTAAATGTGCTCTGTACTTTAAAGAAAGTAAACTAGAAATCATAGATGTAGCATAATGAGTATGGCATATGTAATTCTAGGCAGTAGAATAATACTCAATGAAAAGGAGTTGGTTTTATGTCAGAATATTAGTAAATGAATTGTTTATACTCCTAAAAGCATATAGGACTTCTATTCCCAGCCAAGATAGGGTAACGAGGAAAGAATCTTTCCCCCACCTGAAATTTTTAAAAGCCAGAAAAAATGTATAAACGATAGTTTTCAGAATTGTGCAACAGATCACTGCCTGTGGAGAGGCTCCAGGCTACAGCATGGGGAGAAGAAACCCAAACATAGACTGGAGGTGTCCCTGAGTTGGGCATTCAGAGTTTGGGGAGGCCAAGCTGGTTAGGATTTCCTCAAATTTGTGGGATAGTATACTAAAAAGGAGAGAACTGCACAGAATCAAAAAGAGAAAATGCTCTGGAGCTCGTTAGTGGATTTATTTTGAGTTTTTGGCTGAGTATTAATGTGTGCATGTGAATAATCTATTAAAATGCATGCTTTAGTAATCTGCTAAAGACAGGGGATAAACTGCTGGAAAGGGGCACACATAAAACTTTCCTTGGGCCAGGAATAGTTTGTGTATCTACCAGCAAGAGTGAAACAATCTAACACATGGGACATTTGGTATTACTCAGAAGAGCATTGCTTTAGTATGGGAATCAGATTAACTGCAGGCTAAAAGCTATTCAGGAATTGCTCTAATAAAGCTCAAAAACATCCTCACAAGAACTAAACATCGAAGTAACTTAACTGCATCCCACAATCCCAGAATAAAGCCTCAAGATATTTTAAGGAATACAATAAAATCCAGCATTCAACATAAAATTCAATGTCTAGCATCCAATCAGAATTACCAAGCATTTGCAAAAGTAGGAAGATACATCCTGTAACCAGGAGAAATTTGGATCAATAAAAATAAGTCCAAAATGATATATAGGATAGAATTAGTGGATAAGAACATTAAAATGTGGGATGCCTGGGTGGCTCAGCAGTTGAGCCTACGGTGTGGTCCCAGAGTCCTGGAATCGAGTCCCACAATGGGCTCCCTTCGAGGAGCCTGCTTCTCCCTCTGCCTGTGTCTCTGCTTCTCTCTCTCTGTGTCTCTCATGAATAAATAAATAAAATCTTTTTAAAAATAACATTAAAATGTCTATTACAGATATTCTCCTTAGTTCAAGAATATAGAGAAATGCATGAGCATGATAAGGAGGGAAATAAAGATGCAATAAAGATCCAAATTGAACCTTTACAGATGAAAAGAATAATATGTTATTTGAAAAAATACACTGGATGAGGTTAAAAGCAGATTTGACACTGCAAAAATAAAGATAAGTGAAATTAAGGCATAACAATGGGAGCCATCCAAAATGAAACAGAAAAGAAGAGGCTGAAAATAACAGAGCTGGGAACAATATCAAGGGGCCTTAGATATTTAGATATTTATTACTGGAGTCCTAGAAGGAGAGATGTCTGACAAAAAAAAAAAAAAAAAGAAAAAGAAAAAAGAAATAATGATTGAGAATTTTCCAAATTTGATGGAAATTTTAAATCCACAGATCTAAGAAGTACAGTGAACCCCAGACAGAGTAAATATTAAGAAAATCAGTCAGTGTAATAAAATTGCTAAGAACTAGTGATAAAGAGAAAGTCTAAAAGCAGGTGGAGGAATAAAGAACAATGATCACAGATTTCTCGTTAGAAATAGTACAAGCCAGAAGATACTAGAGTTTCAACTTCAAAGTTCCAATAGCAAGAAATCAGTCCTACATTGTAGGTGGGATTGTAAAATGATGAAGCCACTTTGGAAAGTAGTCTGGCAGTTCCTCAGTTGTTAAACCATATGATCATAATGTTACTATATGACCCAGAAATTCCAATCATAAGTGTGTATCTAAATACACACATAAATCTTGTATGCCAACATTCATAGCAGTCTTGTTGAAAACAGTCTTGTTGAAAACAGCAGGACAGTGGAAAGAACCCAAAGGCTGTCATCTGATGAATGGATAAACAAATGTGGTACATCCATACAGTGAAATAATTGGCAGTAAAAAGTAATGAAGTACTGATACATGCTAGAATATGGGTGAACTTTGGGAACCTTATGAAAATGAAAGAAGGCAGTCACACACACACACACAAAAACATGTGTTGAAGAATTCTGAAGTATGAAATGTCCTGAAGAGGCAAATATAATAGAAGCATAAAGTAAATTAGTTATTGACAAGACACTAGGTGCAGGGAATGGTAGGTGTTTCTTTTAGGGGATGATGGAAATGCTCTAAATTTTAGATAGTGTTGATGTTTTCACAATTCCATGAATATATTAAGAACCACTTAATTGTGCAGTTGAAAAGGATGAATTTTATGATGTGAAATTGTAAGTCAGTAAAGCTGACAACAAAAGATAATTGACTTTTTAAACAAAAAATAATTATAATGCATTATAGAATTTAAAGCATATGTACAAATTAGATGTATAATAATAGCACAAAGACTGGGAAGAAAGAAATGAAGGAATTGTAAGTTATTCTATAGGTGAAGTGTTACAATATGAAGATAGGCTCCAAGACTTTAAAAGTATACAGTAATTTTTGGACCAATCTTATAAAAAAAAGATTTAATAAATAAACTAATAATGGAGATAAAGTGATATAACTAAAAAAACTGAGTGTAAAAGAAGCCAAGAAATGAGCATAAAGGGAACAAGGAAGACCTGAGATAAACAGCAAGAAGTCAGATTTAAATTCAACAATATCACAATTATTATAAACATAAATGGTCTAAAAAATCCAATTAAAGAACAGGGATTGTATTAGATTTAAAAAGTAGGCTTAGCCATATGCTGTCTGTAAGAACCTGCTTTAAATATAAAGACATGAAGTATAAAAATAAAAACATGACAGAAATATATACCATGTTAACACTAATCAAATGGAAGCTGCAATGATTAACTTCTAGATAAATGAGATTCCAGAGCAAATATTATTACTAGGGTTTGGCAAGGTTATTTAATCATGACAAATGGATTAATTCATCAAGAGGGCATGATAATCCTAAAAGTTTATCTGCCTAATAGCAGACCTTCAAAATGCACAGAGCAAAAACTGATAGAACTGAAAGAGGTAGATAAATCCAGTTATGATAAAAAAAATTTAATTTCGATAGGGATTGCATTAAACGTGTAAATTGCCCTGGGTAACATTGACATTTTCACAAAATTAATTCTGCCAATCTATGAGCATGGAATATTTTTCAATCTCTTTGTGTCTTCCTCAATTTCTTTCAGAAGTATTCTATAGTTTTTAGGGTATAGATCCTTTACCTCTTTGGTTAGGTTTATTCCTAGGTATCTTATGCTTTTGGGTGCAATTGTAAATGGGATTGACTCCTTAATATCTCTTTCTTCAGTCTCATTGTTAGTGTATAGAAATGCCACTGATTTCTGGGCATTGATTTTGTATCGTGCCACGCTACCAAATTGCTGTATGAGTTCTAGCAATCTTGGGGGTAGAGGCTTTTGGGTTTTCTATGTAGAGTATCATGTCATCAGCGAAGAGGGAGAGACAGGATTCCATCAAAATCCTAGAGGAGAACACAGGCAACACCCTTTTTGAACTCAGCCACAGTAACTTCTTGCAAGATACATCCACAAAGGCAAAAGAAACAAAAGCAAAAATGAACTATTGGGACTTCAGCAAGATAAGAAGCTTTTGCACAGCAAAGGATACAGTCAACAAAACTAAAAGACAACCTACAGAATGGGAGAAGATATTTGCAAATTACATATCAGATAAAGGGCTAGTTTCCAAGATCTATAAAGAACTTTTTAAACTCAACACCAAAGAAACAAACAATCCAATCATGAAATGGGCAAAAGACATGAAGAGAAATCTCACAGAGGAAGACATAGACATGACCAACACGCACATGAGAAAATGCTCCTCATCACTTGCCATCAGGGAAATACAAATCAAAACCACAATGAGATACCACCTCACACCAGTGAGAATGGGGAAAATTAACAAGGCAGGAAACCACAAATGTTGGAGAGGATGCAGAGAAAAGGGAACCCTCTTACACTGTTGGTGGGAACGTGAACTGGTGCAGCCACTCTGGAAAACTGTGTGGAGGTTCCTCAAAGAGTTAAAAATAGACCTGCCCTACGACCCAGCAATTGCACTGTTGGGGATTTACCCCAAAGATACAGATGCAATGAAACGCTGGGACACCTGCACCCAATGTTGATAGCAGTAATGTCCACAATAGCCAAACGTGGAAGGAGCCTCGGTGTCCATGGAAAGATGAATGGATAAAGAAGATGTGGTTTATGTATACAATGGAATATTACTCAGCCATTAGAAACGACAAATAGCCACCATTTGCTTCGATGTGGATGGAACTGGAGGGTATTATGCTGAGTGAAGTAAGTCAATCGGAGAAGGACAAACATTATATGTTCTCATTCATTTGGGGAATATAAATAATAGTGAAAGGGAATATAAGGGAAGGGAGAAGAAATGTGTGGGAAATATCAGAAAGGGAGACAGAGCATAAAAACTCCTAACTCTGGGAAACGAACTAGGGGTGGTGGAAGGGGAGGGGTTGGGGGGTGGGGGTGAATGGGTGACGGGCACTGAGGGGGGCACTTGACGGGATGAGCACTGGGTGTTTTTCTGTATGTTGGTAAATTGGACACCAATAAAAAATAAATTTATTTAAAAAATAATAAAAAAATTAGTTTCCTACTTAATAATTCATAGAACATGTAGATGAAAATCAGGGAGGATATAGAAAATTTGAACACTATTATCTAAAGTCATCAAATTACTCTTCTTAGAATATTCTAACAATGTAAGAATACATTTAAAACAAAATAGACTACATTTTTGGCCATAATGTAAGTCACAACAAACTTAAAAGGATTTGAGTCATAAAAAAGTATATTCTCTGAACAAATATATAGTATATTGTTTCTGATAGAGAGTTATATGGAAAAACCTAATTTTATTGTTTGAAACTAAACATTGCAATTCTGAATAACCCATCAGTCAAAGAAAAAAAATTCCAAGGAGAATGAGAAAATATATTTAATTTACTGAAAATGAAAATACAGCATATTAAAACTAGTGGGGTGCAGCTAAAGCAGTGCTTAAGGAGCATTTATAGCATTGATTGTTTATATTAGAAACAGAAAAGTTTAAGATTGATGACCTAAGCTTCCACTTAAGAAACTAAAGAGCAAATTAAAATCAAATTATGTAGAAGAAATAAAGAGCAGAAATGGATTAAATAAAAAACAGGCACAAAGTAAACAAATCAGTAAAACCAAAAGTTGGTTCTTTGATATTATCAGAAAATTTGATAAAGCCTAGCCAGAAGATACAAATTGGTAATTTTGAGTTTAAGAGAGGGTATATTGCTACATATTGTACAGACATTAAAAGTATAGTAAGGGAATATTATGAACAACTTTATGACAATTAAACAATTTAAATAAAATGAACAAAGTCCTTGAAAAACACAAACTATAGAATCTCACTAAAGAAGAAATAGATAGGGGATCCCTGGGTGGCGCAGCGGTTTGGCGCCTGCCTTTGGCCCAGGGCGCGATCCTGGAGACCCGGGATCGAATCCCACGTCGGGCTCCCGGTGCATGGAGCCTGCTTCTCCCTCTGCCTGTGTCTCTGCCTCTCTCTTTGACTATCATAGATAAATAAAAAAAAGGGGGAAAAAAAAAAAGAAGAAATAGATAATGTGAATAGGTTATTTTAATTCTTTTAAAGAAACAGTTAAAAATCCTTTCTCAAAACCATAGACCACAGATTGCATCAGTGGTAAATTACCAAATGTTTGTAAAGGTCACACTGGAGAAATTATAGTATGTTAATGTGGATTTTAACTCTTGACGATGGCTATGGTTCAGTATGAAAAAAAGTAATATATTAAATTTTTTTAATATAAAAAAATAAGCTGTGGAATGTTGCTTGCTTGTCTTGGTTATCTTAAAATCTTTCCTTTTCAATATTTGGATGTTGTATTTTAGCCAGATCTAGAGAGATAATTTGTAGAGTCATTTTGTATTTATCAGTTTATTATTCTTCAAGGTTATTGGAATATATAATGATTAGCTTCTTTAAAAAAAATTTTTAGAGGGATCAGGTCACAGTGAGTTATTTTTGTTTGATGAGATCTCAGTTCTTGTTATCTAGACTTCTGTTTTTATACCAAGGACTTTTGAGTAGTAAAAATCACAAAAAGAAATCATGACAATGATAGTGTATTATTGATTTATTGATCCATTTATTGAAAGCAGGTGGAAGTTCTTTTTCTTAAATAAATCCTTTTCTTTTTTGCACTATACTTGTAACTCTTAGGTTGTTTTGTATGTAAATGCTAGATTCTGAATAGTATCCTTTATTAGTAGTCTGAATAATTTGAGGACAGACCAACTTTTTGAATGTGAACAAATGCATTTGCCATTATTCTTTGAAAGAGTCATATTTCTTGGGATTAAGGATTTATAAAGACAAATCTAATTTTGAGAGTCACAATACTTAATACATGATCCTGACATTTCTTTCTAGAAATCAAAGTATTTTATTCTCAAAATGCAAGTTTTCACAACCCTGTTAAAATGAGTTTATTCTCTGAACTTGTATGGAAACCTACATATTGCTCAAATGTTATCAAAAGACCTTTTACAAAGTGCCAAGAAATGAATTATATATTTAGGTTTATTCTTAATACTAGCAGCAGGAAGAGCACATTGTGAGCTAAATTGGTTAATTGAAGTTGGAATCAGTACTACCTTTATACATAGATCTTATACCAGAAGATAATTAAGAATTACATTAAGATAATCTTGAGGGCCAGTATGCTCCAAATATTTTTGATGTGGAGAAAAGCACAAGATGTACTATATACAATATATAATCATAGGAATCGACTTAACACTACTTGAAAGTAAAATTTTTTATTATTGTTAGGTACAATTTAAAGGCAGTAAACATGAGTAACATGATATTTTTTTCCAGTGACAAAAAAATTTCAAAATCTTATTGTTGAACACATTTAGAGTGTAATGCATCACCAAGTTTGCCGAGGCAATGAATGGCCTGGCAGTCAGTGAAAGTTTTCTAATTCTTGCTACTCAAAGTTTGCCTAGTCTAAGCACTATAGGCAACATCTGGTAGCTTACTAGAAGTGTCCATTCCCAGGCTTCACCCTAGACTATTGAATAAGTCCACATTTTAATATTAGACCCAAGTGATTAATATGCACATTAAAATTTGAGAAGCACCAAACAGCTTCTTCTGGTGAGGTGTGAGATTTTCTGGGGCTATACTGCTGGTCTTTCTGAAAACATTTAAAATTTTTTGACCTTCTTTTATTCCCAGCTATTTATCATACACCTCTCCTACCACTTCCTCAACTTATGTTTCAAACTTCTAAAGTTTGGTAGCTTTATAGCAATTTACAACCTCACTGGTGAATAAAAGATGGCAGAGGAATGCTTCTTCTTTTGTAGATTCTGGCCACAGACTAGCTTATAGGAAACATGTATGTTGGATCTTTAGTGTGGTGTTCCTGTAGGCTAATATTTAATTTCATTGTGCATTTCCCTTAATAATTAAGTACAAAACTGTTTTGTTTTATAGTAATGCACTTGTTTACTTAATACTTATATCTTAAGTTTTTCTGAATTCTTCTTTCCGGTGTAAACATTGTTATTGAAGAAAAAATAAATGCTGATGTGGGGAGGAGCTGGATCTTTCATGCACATCCTTGCTGAGTATGTGAGTTTGGAAGACTTCCATGTGCTGATTTGAGCCAGTTCCCTGGGAGAGTGGGCCTGGCTTGTTTGTGCTAATGTTATTAGCTGCCTGCTCAAAAAGTGCTGGGCCCTTGGCTGAAGGCCCCCCTCATAATGCAGCTCTGTGTGTGCAGGTGTCATTTGGGCCTCTTGCACTGCCCCTGTGGGACTTGGGGCAGGACGGACTGACACAAAATTTGCTCATGTTGCTTGCTATGCCATGAGTAGCAAAGGCCTTTGTTTCAGACCCTACAATCTTGTGTTTTCTGTCAACATCCTTGAAACAATAATACGCCAAGTTCTTAGCTTGTAAGAAGAGTAAAGTCTTAGATTCTTCATAGTTCTTGAGTGTTGGTTTTTGTTAAACTCAGTCAACCTAAGCTATTGTGTAAATGTCTTGTATTCTGTTATAGACATGTTAAAATTTTTATTGCAGCTGTTGCTTTTTTAAAAAAACATTATGCAGGGCACCTGGATGGCTCAGTTGGCTAAGTGTCTGCCTTAGGTTCAGCTCTGGTCCTGAACCCAGAGTCCTGGGATGGAGCCCCAAAGTTGGACTCCCTTCCCAGCAGGGAGTTTGCTGCTCCCTCCCCCTGCTTATATGCACTTTCTCATCCTCTCAAATAAATAAGTAAAATCTTAAAAAATAAAAACGTATGCTTTTTAATTACCATATGTCATTGCCATGTCATTTAGAAATAGGTAATGGATTATTTTTTTCTTGGTGAATTGTATGGCTCTTTGCATTATGTTGCAAATAAGGATAGTATCACCAACCTAAAATCTATAGATTGTTTTTGCTTTTTTGTCCTTGGTCCTTTTTCTGGAAGGAAAAATGATTTGGAAATCATGTATCTCTTTCTTACGGGGTATGCAGTTGTCAAATTATTTGTTAGAGATGCATCCAGTGGCCAGGAAACAGAACAATAACTGTTTCTATAACTGGATCAAATTTGTGACATGAGATTGTGCAGAGCTAAATTAGTACTATACTTGCACTCTAAACGTTGATTTTAGTTGTAATTTTGAAATAGCTAAATCATTTTTCTGTTGATGAAGAATCAATAATGAAGTACTTTACTTTGTTACTATTGTTGCTCTGAACAACAGTAAGTTTTTATTGTGTAAGCACTTTTATATTTCATTATTTTCCTGTAAGGTAATTTATCCTTTCACTCACCGTTTAAAATGCATAACCATCTTTTAACTTATATTAGACTTATTTGAAGTAAATAATGTGAATTTTAAAACTTAGAAATTTCTACCTCAAAATAAGAGTATGACATACTAAATAATATGATTGAAAGCATATCTGCATTTCACTGTTTTCATTAGCTTTTAAATTTGCAATAACTGTAGATTCATAGGCGGTTATAAGAAATAATACAGAGAGGTTGAACCTTACCCCATTTCCTCTAGTGCTAACATCTTGCAAATGATGCTACGATATTGACGCCAGGATACTGAAATTGATGCAGTCAAGGTAGAGAACATCTCCATTACCACAAGGGTCTCTTATATTGTCTTCTTAGCTACACCCATCTTTTGTCCATCTCAGGCCCCTCCATTCTTAACCTTTGGTAATCATTAATCATTTTTCTAATTCTATAATATTATTATTTCAATCTTAAATAACTGGGATTAGAGTAAGTATGTAAAATATTACATGCCTGAGATTGTCTGTTTTCACTCAGCATAGTTCTTTGGAGATTCATCCAGGTTGTTGCATATATTTATATGTATATATATAAATATATATATATTTTTTGTTGAACATAACTCCATGGTATAGATATACCATAGTTTGTTTAACCACTCACCTGTTAATGCATATTTCTTGTGTTTTTTTCCTCTGTGGTTTGAGACAATAGAATAAATAATCTCTGCTATAAACATCTGTATACAGGTGTTTGTATCAGGATAATTGCTTATTTCTCTGGCATAATGCCCAGGAGTGCAGTTTGCTGGCTTATGTGGTAGTTACATGTTTACTTTTTTTTATTTTTTAAAAGATTTTATTTATTTATTCATGAGTGATAGAGAGGCAGAGAGAGAGAAGCAGGCTCCATGCAGGGAGCCCGACACGGGACTCGATCCCAGGTCTCCAGGATCATGCCCCGGGCCAAAGGCAGACACCAAACCACTGAGCCACCCAGGCATCCCTACTTTCCTTTTTCAATTGCCAAACCGTTTTCCATAGTGACTTATCATTTTATGTTCCCACCAGCAATATATGTATGATCCGTTTTCTTTGTATTCTCACCAAGCATTTGATATTGTCACTTATTTTTTATTTTAGCAATTCACATAGATGTAATGGTATTTCTTTTTTTTTTTTTTTTAAGATTTTATTTATTTATTCATGAGAGACACAGAGAGAGAGAGGCAGAGACATAGGCAGAAGGAGAAGCAGGTTCCCTTCAGGGAGCCCAATGAGGGACTTGAGCCCAGGACCCCAGGATCACGCCCTGAGCCACCCAGGTGTCCTGTGATGATATTTCATTGTGGGTTTAATTTGAATTTCCCTAATGGTTAGTTATGTTGAACACCTTTTCATATGCTTATTTGACATTTGTGTATTCCTTTCAGTGAAATGTGTCATTGTCTTTTGGTCATTTTCTTTTTTTTTTCTTTTCTTTTTTTTTTTTGGTCATTTTCTGAGAGAATTATTTGGGTTATTTTACTCTTAAATTTGCAATGTTCTTTATATATTCTAGATACTAATTCTTTTTCAGATAATTTGGTTTGCAAATAAAATCAGTGCTCATTATTTATGGAATTTGTGTTTGCAAATTCACCTACTTGCTAAAATTCATTTATAACAAAATCAATACTGTGGTGCTTTTGTAGTCATTTATAGACATGCACGAAGTGGAGGAAATTTTGAGTCACCCTACACACATCTTTTCAGCTGAAATCAAATATGATGCTCTGCCTTCTGTTTTAACTCTTCTATTGTAAACTAAGGTACATTTTGCAGAGTATTTAGTGCCTTTTTTTGCTTTGCATTTTTGTGTCTTTTATTGGTGACTTTTCTCTTTTAAACAACTTTCAAGATAGTCCTGAAGTGCTATCTAATGTTCTTGAATGTGTGGAGACTGTGAAATGCCTTAAATACATATAAGCTTTGTTCAGGCATGACCTACCTATTGGCTTTGACTTCAATGCTAATGAATCAATATATGTTAGGTAACATACCTTTAAACTGAAACACATATAAAACAGTCTTGTGTATTAATTGGTTGATGAAAATATTGCAGAGTCTTGAGGAACCTGTATCTCAGTATTAACTAATTCAGTGTTCATGGAGAATTCATAGAACACCTATACTGTGAATAATGAGAATCAGTTCTCCCAGGATATAGGTTGTCTTTTCATCCTTTTAACAGGTCTTTCATAGAGCAAAGTTTTTAATTCTAATGAAGTCTAGTTTATCAGGTTTTATCTTTTATGGATCATGCTTTTGGTGTTAAATCTAAGGACTTTGCCTAATCCTATATCTTGCATATTTTCTTCTATATATTTTCCTAAAAGTTTGAGAGTTTTACATTTCATAATTAAATCTAGTATTCATTTTGAGTTAATTTTTTAAAAAGATTTTATTTATTTATTCATGAGAGAGACAGAGAGAGACAGAGACATAGGCAGAGGGAGATGCTGGCTCCCCAGGGGGAACCTGATGTAGGGCTTGATCCTAGGACTCTGGGATCACTCCCTGAGCTGAAGGCAGACACTCAACCACTGAACCACCCAGGTGTCCCTTGAGTTAAGTTTTGTATAAGGTGTGAGGTTTAGGCCACGGTTCGTTTTTTTGCCTATAAGTATTCAATTACTCTAGTACCTTTTCGTAAAAAGACCATCTTTTCTTCATTGAATTGCTTTTATGTCTTTCTCAACATTAATTTGAGATTATGTGTGTGTGTCTACTTATGAGTTTTCTTTTGTGTTTCGTTAATATATATACCATCTTGACAATACCACATATTTTGGATTGCTGTAGCTAGGGTTACACTGATTCCTTACACTTTTGTCTTTTTCAAAATTGTTTTATCCATTGTAATTTCTTTACCTTTTCATAAATGTTTTAAAATAATCTTGTCTGTGTCTTAAAATAATCTTGCTTGGATTTTATTATAACATTTAAGGGTTAACTTGCTTATCAATTTGTGGAAAACTGACTTCTTTTTATGTTGACTCTTACCTGAACACAGTATGTCTCTGCATTTCTTTATATATTTGCTTTCTTTCATCACCATTTTGTAGTTTTCAGTATATAAGTCCTCGATTCAGTTTATTATTGTATGCCAGAGTATTTCATCTGTTTGATGATTGTAAATGGTATTATATTTTTTAACTTAAGCATTCGTATTTTCATTGCTGTATAGAGATACGATTGATTTCTATAAGTTTATCTTGTACCCTGTGTTCCTTGATGCATTTGAATATTCTAGGATTTTTTTTTTTTTTTTTTTTTTTGCTTGGTAGAATCTTTGGGATTTTCTGTGTAGAAATGTCATCCACAAATAGGGACAGTTTCATTTCTACTTTTCTGATTTTATGTCTCTTTTTTCCTTTTCTTATCATATTGCACTGGCTAAAACTTCTACCACAGTGTTGAATACAATTGTTAAAAGTAAAAATCTTTGTTTTCTTCCTAGTCTTAGGAAGAAAGCTTTCAGACTTACACCATTAAGTATGTAGATTTTTTTTTTGTGGATGCTCTTTATGAAATTGATTTATATAATTAGATACATGACTGTATTTCAATTTCAAAAAGGCAGTATTTGCTTTTGAAGTTCATCTATTTTTGGCTTATTTGTCATGTTACTAACAGCTGGAATTTGTATACATTTATTAACACTGAATAATTTGATTGTTTTAACATTATTCAGACTCTATATTTGTAGTAAAAATTTATCATAGTCGATACTGAAGGCACAATAGAGAATATTGTTTTATGTGTCCAGGCTTTTCCGTCCCATTTTTCAGCCTGATTCCTCAGAAGTCTTTCCTTGATCTTCTTTCTGTAACTGGAGATGCATTATGTCTCATCTACCCACTTTATGAATATATATTTAAGAATATCGACATGCTGAACCAGATTCTGCTGCTTGCTTCTTTGAAAATATATTAACTTTCTGATTCCCTATTAATTGGGATTTCACAAATTATTTCATTCTCTAAATAGGATTTCATGGTTTTAAAGGACTTGGCATAGGTTAATGAAAAACAAGACTATTTGCTGGGTGGCACAAAGGGTTCTTACTGTGGAGTGGTTTGAGTATTTTAGATACAAAGGGCTTTGGTATTTAATAAAGTTAAAATGCATTGATAAATATACTAATACTAATACATTGCTCATTAGAGTACTAAACCACTAATGCCCTTTGAATGTATTCACTCAATTCAAACATTAGATCTGCCCTTTCTAACCCTTCATAGTTCTCCAAGGTTTTGCCACTACGTGTGAGAACCCAAGATAAGCCTCAAACTTGGATTCTCTCTGTAGGTATAATGAGCTACCACCCCAGCCATTTGGCACATCATCCATGTTATTTTAGAAAAAAAAAAAAAAAAAAAAGCCTTTTAGTGGAATGGGATTATTTTACTTTAGCAGTTTTCTATGTTATAAAGTTTAATTGCAAGTTTAAATGAACAGAAGTAAATTTGTGCCCATATGGCATTAAAGTATGTTAACTTTAGGGGAGAGAAATAATATGAATAATGCTTAGAGAGGTTTTTCTGTGCCAGAAACAAAAGCATAACATTCTTAAAATTGTAATTTCACCGAAATGTACCTGTCTAAGAAAAGAATAATATGTTTTATGCTGTTTTTTTTTCTTTTCTTGGATCATGGGCAGTTCTAAAAGTAGAATAAGATTTGTAGTCTAGTAATGGTTTTACAAGCTGCATAGTAACTGGGCAAATAATCTATTGCAAATTTCCTACATGTCTACTGATGTCATTAAACACAAGCATATTGTATTTCAGAATCATTTAGTCATCTTCACTGTTACTGACAGTTGGTGCATTAGTTCATGTTAAATGGAATATCTCTTTAAACTATTCTTGGCATTTCCTAGATTAGATGAATTATGAATTTGATTATTAAAATTAACCTTTTATGTTCATCTGGTATGTTGTTCTGAGCCAATGTCCTTTTATGCTAAATTTTTATCTTTCTGCACTCTGGGAAAAAAAAAGAAAAACCTTTATTCAGGTAGATATTTAATGCAAAGTATATTTTGCATGAAATATAGTTTGCAATATATATATATAGGGTTTTTATACATACAAATATTTTACAAATATATCTTTCATGAGCCAGAAGAAGGATGGATATATTTTAAGTCTGTACATCTTTTTTTCTTCTTTTCCTCAAGATTGATTAGGATTTTAGAAATAATAGAAATGAAAATTAGGCTAAATTCTATTACCGATAAAGATAAACTATATTTGACTTCCAAAATATATGCTAATTGATACCCCCAACCCCCATCGCAATACTCTCTAGGTTTTAAGAACATTTTGTTAAATTAGTTAAAGGAAAAGATTCTAAAAAATCATGCTTGGCTATTATGTCATAGGCAGATGGGACTTCTCATTACACTCTTTATTTTATTCTTCATGAATTTGTCAGGTTTTTCTTTTTTCCAATTTTTAAAGAAAAGACTGCACAAATTGTTCCTTGAACCTCTTTTCCTTTGGGGATGCACTCCTGCATCTACACATACCCATATTCATATATGTGAGTTTATGTGTGTGTATAAATAACATACACTATTGAGAATCTCTTTTTGGGCATTTGTGAACCCTTTGATCAGAACAGAGGGGTTCTGATTATTTTGCAGTATGATGTAGAATTTAGATAGAATTCTGGAACTTAAATTATTCAAAATGAGTATTTGGGGTCAGTATAACAATATTCCAAGTTGTATGGCATACCTTAACAAAAACTAGCATAAGTCATTGACTGTAAGTTGACTTAAAAATATTTTCCATTGCAGGGGCACCTGGGTGGCTAAATCTGTTGTGCATCCAACTCTTGATTTTGGCTCAGGTCACGATCTCAGGGTTGTGTGAGAACAAGTCCCACATTGATTGTCTTCATCAACTCTGCTTTTGTTCTCTCTCTCTCACTCTCAAAATTTTTTTTTTCTCATGCAGAAAGTTATGTTTACTTATTTTTACAGGTGAAATAGTTTGAGACAGGTTAATTTGATTACATGAGGTTATCAGATCTTGATTAGAAAGTGATATATTTCAAGGGCATTTGCACTTCTTTTTCTAGAAGGTAGAGCAGATGTAACTTTAAAAAGGGAAGGCCAATTCATCAAAATGTTTATAGGTATTAGGTTTTGCAAACTTAGGATTAAATGTGGGTTTTGATTGCTAAGAAGAATGTGGAGTATACAATATGGAATATTTTATGTGTTTTTTAGGTTTGTTTAGGGTCCTGAAATATCTCTTTGAGTATAGAGTAACTAGTTGAAGCTATACTGGAGTACTTAGAAAACATATTTAGTGTTCATCTGTACTGATTTCCCATCTAGATCCTAGAACAACTGTGCTGTGCTGTGCTAATGTTAAAACTAACTCGGGCACAACTAGTGTGTCAGATAAAATATTTGTTTGCTAAAACCTAGTATGACTGAACTAGATACCTTCTGGAACCTGACAACAAGTTACTCAAACAATGTTTGTTTGGTAATGACTGATTTGGTAGGAATATTAAAGAAAAATATAGTGTGAATACTGACAACCTGGAAGTAAAAACAGCTGGCAGATGTACCTGGCAAAAACGAGAGGTAAAAGGTTTAGTCAGGAATTATGTAGTCAATAAAACAATAAAGAAATAACCTATTTATTTCTTTCCTTTTAATAGCTCTTAGAATTGTTACTGGGAATTTTCTAAGAACCTTTTGTACAGTTCACATCTGAGCTTTACTATCCACACTACTCTGCAGAATTGTAAGCCATCTATATTGTAATACAATTGGGAAGTTCTCATTTTATTAAAATATCTCTTTGATTCATAATTTTTGAAGAAATACTTCCACTACCATTTTTTTAATGTCAGTGCATTTATAGGATTGGGCAAAATATTTTATAGTAGATGCTGTGAATATTTTGAGTCGACAGTGCAAAAGAACAACAAAAAATGTGTGGGGAATTCTGTTATGAGCTAGCAAGTCTGTGGGTTTAATTTAAATTCACTGAAGAGAGTGGACTTCGTAGATTCACAGTTAATGAGCCATTTCTCTTAAACTATTCTGTCACTGTGGGATTGCATACAGTTAGAACTGACAGTTGGAAACGTGCTGAGATAGGGAAACTAAAAAAACAGCTGTCTCTCTGGGCAAATGGTACCAGCTGGTAAAGCTCTCCAAAGCAAAATATTTTATATAATAAAATAGGTTGCAGATATCACTGAAATTACGTATTATGTATTGAAGATAGTCTCTTTTAGTTCATTTGCTTTCGACAAGGCAAAATACAAGATACTTTTTTAGTTTAAGAAGTTTTGTATTTTATTGATGACTAACTTCTTTAGAATGTCTTCATTAAATTAATACATAAGCATTTGAGGTTTACTTTTTGAAATTACGTAGGGATCCCTGGAAAGGTGTTTTTGTTTCTTACATGAATTTTAGGAAAAAACTCTCCTTTTGGGTCTTCTGCAGAATGAAATCCACTTTTAAAATGTCTTGAATTGCATTTGAAATGAATGGTTATGTTCTCATACTCTGAGAAAAGATTTACCTCTGAACTTCAATTTAAATTTTGATGATTCCTATTTTTTATATCCTTATATATGACTGATAAAAATTAATATTTGGGCTTGTAAAAAATTATATTTAATTTTTTTTGGTAGAATGGTCTTTATTGAATTTCTAGAATGCCTGTATTCTGAGTCACTAGTTTTCATCTGTGGAGAAATTGTATAACTAATATCTGTGCAAAAAGAGAGAAATGACTAACATATATTACAGATTTCACTAGAAGTTCATCCTTTCACACATTAGAAAAACCTTAGCTGAGAGTAATAAATCTAATTAAATGTAATGTATTTTTGGTAGTAATCCGCTTTACATCCTCTTTTGGCTATTGACTCTGCCACTTTGTTTTACTTTACTATTGATTGCTCTGGGGTTTACAAAATGCATCACTAACTTTCCACAGTTTATTTTCAAATAAAATTATACCACTTCACATATAATGTGAGAGGCCCATAACATTGTGCTTCCATTTCTCCCTATATGTACGTTTCCATCTGGAATCATTTCCTTTAGCATAAAGATTATTTTATATTTCTAGTACCAATCTGCTGCCAGTTAATTTTCTTGACTTCTGTTTGTCCAGAAAGGTCTTTATTTTTTCCTTCATTAATGAATAATTTTACTGTATGTAGATTTCTGATGATGAGATTTTTTTTCTTCTTGGATTACTTTAAAAGTGTTTCCTCATTTTCTTCTGGCTCGTGTTATTTCTTTTGAGAAGTGGTTTTTCTTTGATCCCCTCAATATAATGTATTGTTTTTTTCTGGATGCTTTTGAGATTTTCTCTTTATCACTGGTTTTCAGCAATTTGATTATTAATGTGCCTTGGAGTTTTTTCTTTCTGTTATATTCTTTGTTGAACTTTGTGGATATGTGGGTTTGTAGTTTTTATCAAATCCAGAAAATGATGTTCCATTATTTTTTCAAATATTTCTTCTTTTCTCTTTCTTACTTGTACTCCAATTGCATGTATGTTAAAATGCTTGTCATTATCCTACAAGTTACTGAAGCAGTGTTCTTTTTTTCTCTTTTCTCTCATTTTGGATAGTTTTTATGGCTATGTCTTCATATTTGCTCATCTCTTCTTCTCTAGTGTTTATTTATTTATTTTTTAAATTTTTTTAATTATTTATTTATGATAGTGAGAGAGAGACAGAGAGAGAGAGAGAGAGAGAGAGAGAGGCAGAGACACAGGCAGAGGGAGAAGCAGGCTCCATGCACCGGGAGCCCGATGTGGGATTCGATCCCAGGTCTCCAGGAACACGCCCTGGGCCAAAGGCAGGCACCAAACCGCTGCGCCACCCAGGGATCCCTCTAGTGTTTAATTTCCTGTTAAACTTACCCACTGAATTTCTTATTTCAGATATTGTATTTTTCATTTCTTTGTAGCTCTTTTTTCGGTTTTTAATCCATTTCTTTTCTTATTTATGCTTTCCTTTAGATCCTTGAATCTTTTTGCAGTAACTTATTTAACTTGCCTCTTAATTTTGTAATTTCTAGATCTATTTTTATTGACTGATTTCATTTTTGCCGTTTATGGATCACATTTTCCCTTTTCTGTGAATGTCTATAGTAATTTGTATTGCATGGTGGATGTATGGTGGATGTTATAAATGTTAAATTGGTGAGTGGATACTGTTGTCTCCCTTTAAAGAACGTTTTTTTTTTTAAAGATTTTTTTTTTAATTTATTTATTAATGACAGAAAGAGAGAGAGAGAGAGAGAGAGGGAGGCAGAGACACAGGGGGAGGGAGAAGCAGGCTCCATGCAGGGAGCCTGACGTGGGACTCGACCCTGGGTCTCCGGGATCAGGCCGTGGGCTGAAGGAGGCGCTAAACCGCTGAGCCACCGGGGCTGCCCTGAATTTGATTTTATGAGCTTTGAAATGTTTGTCTTTAAACTTTCCAGTGTGGGTTTTTTTCCCCCCAATAGTTTTCTTTGTCTTGGAAGTTTCTCCCTGTGCATACACAGCTTAGCCAAAGACTTAAAGAAACTCATGTATTGATTTCTAGAGCTCCTTTTCTGCATAACTCCCTTTTATCTGATATTTTGCCAGCAAATTCCAGTTGTCTCATTTTCCCTGAACTTGAATCTCTCCTGAAGTCAGCAAGGCCACTGAGTTCTGCTTGAGTTTTATTGTCCATGGGCCACCACTCAAAAATTGCCTTCAGACAGAAGGTCAAGCTATTTATGAAGCTCATCTCCTTTATTTTCTTTCTCTCAGGGATCACAGATCTCTACCACCTATTTCCCCACTGTTTGAAAAAATTTAATATGTTTCAAACAGTTGTCTGTTTATACCAAGAAGTCAAATCCAAATACCAGTAATTCCACTGTGACTGGAGGTTGAAATCTAACCTTTTTTTTTTTCTTTTAGTGGTAGAAATAGGATAGGAGGAAATTTGTTTTCTTCCTCTCCCTCAATGAGAGTGAATATGAAAGAGAGTATCTCTTGACTTGAGATAAGATAGCCCATCTTTCTTAGAATAGTGTTTCCTAGTAAAATCTACATGATATGCTCAATAGAATTGTCTTCTTTTCTAGACTTTCTTGTGAAATTGTTAAAACTCTCTGTGTGGGAAAGTAAAGGGAGATTGGTGAAACTAGTATCGTTTTTATTCCTACTATCGCTGTAGGGAGTAGTTACCTTTTTTTGAACAAAGATACAGCGGCATAGTGTTAATCCGTAATGTAGTTGCTGATATTATCTTAGTTTTACAAATTACTTGAAGCTTTCAAATGGCATAGGAAAGGCTACTCTGAGTTTATTAACGTACCTGTTTTTGTGTTTTTTGTGTGTGTTTTTTGTTGTGTTTTGCTAGCTACAGTGTAGTCTTATTTTTTGTGAGTGCTTTTTGTTCAGTCTAGTAAATAATTTATACCAAATTTATTTGCTTATGTGGTATCTGGTGTGTAGTTTGTTTTTCTGGGTTTCTCATACCTGTTATTAAACTATATTATTCTATGTATGAACTGTAATGTGTTTACTTAAGATTGCTGATAAAAAATTGGCACAAATTCATTCAAATATGTCTATTTTTATAAATATCTACTTAACAGACTGACAAGGACTTAGGAAAAGATCATGCAAAGTTAGTGGGCCTCTTTACCCAAATGACACAGTGATCGTTTTGTCCTCAGTACCTGAGTGTAAGAATCATGGAATCTTTATTCTTGTTCTTGAAACATAGACAGTTGATACTATTAAGAGAAGCAGGGAAAATTGGGTTCTACTGTTTTATCTCAAATCATCTGAGTATGCCTAATATTAAAACTAAAATCATATAATTTGTATAGCCAGGAAATGAATCTAGAGCTCTGCCTTTTATAATGTACATCTCAGAAAAGATGTGGATCAGAACAATTTTTTCCCTTTTGCACCCAGGGCATTACTTATTGTGGAAACTTCTATAGGCTCCAGATAATAATGCTTAGGCCAAGGATTCTTCATGCAAAGGGATAGGACTGACTGGGCAGGGTCTGTGAACCTCATGGTCATAAACATTATACCTTTCTTCTACTAACCTCTAAACTAAATGTCTATATATTATAAATGTAGGCATAAAAATAGGAATAGCAGTCTTTGGACTTTATTGGCTTTGTGACTAGAAAATGCAGTATATCATGTAAGTTCAGAAAAAAGATCCTAGGGCAGGCTGGGTGGTTCAGCAGTTTAGCGCCACCTTTGGCCCAGGGCATAATCCTGGAGATCAGGGATCAAGTCCCATGTGGAGCTCCCTGCATGGAGCCTGCTTCTCCTTCTGCCTGTGTCTCTCATGAATAAATAAATAAAATCTTAAAAAAAAAAAAAAAAAAAAGAAGAAGAAAATAGATTCTAGATTTCAGGGCAGGTGGATTGCCTACCCTGAATCCAGTTTGAATCCAGAATCTAAGACTTATTTAGCTATGTGACCATGGGCAGGTTACATAACCATTTAAATGCTTTGGTTTCCTACTTTATTGTATAGAGTTGTGAAGGTTAAAGAGTAAAGACTTATTAACGGAATTTATTTTAGTGTGAGTGTTATGCATATGTTTGCTATTGTTATTACTATTATTTAAAAAATATTTTATGTCCTTTACATGGATTAAGCCCTAGACGTTCAGCCTGAGACAAATATGTATAGTTTGAAAGCTCAAAATCTAATGGCAAAGACAGATTCTGGAAAGGATGTCATTAACGATCTAAGTGTTAGGAAGGAGTATTGCAAGGTTTTTAGCTATGTCTTGTAGGTAGATTGAAGACTAGGCAAGGAAGATGTTAAAACTGAATAAGCTAAGAATGGGAAGAGGATTCCAGGCAAACCAACAGTGTTTCCAAAGGCTGTAAGCTGGAAAAGATCCTGATAGATCTGAGAATTCAAAAGAAAGTCATTGTGGCTACACAAGACAAAAAAAAAAAAATGAAGAAATAGAATGGTATAAATGAAACTTGAAAAGTAGGCAGGGGCCAGATCTAGCAGGTCATTGCACAATTTAGGGATTGGGGTCTTAAACTAATAGTACTGGGAATTTATCATATTTGTATTTTTAAATGAGTAGTAGGCCTGCTAACAGGAGGTAGGATTTGAAGGAAGTAGGTATTAAGTATAGCAGGAGGAGGCTACAGAGAAGCAATCCAAGGAAGAGATAATTACCTGTTGATAGAGTACAGTGGACTAGAATGGTGATAGTAGACATGAGAAAATGTGGTGAAATTCCACTATTTGTTTGAAGGACTTGAGTGATTTTAAGTAGACAATAAAGGAGAGAGTCAAGACATTTAGGCTTCTGGCTTGAGAAGTTAGGTGGATGGGGGTGCCATTTGCGGTGTTGATGAACTTGCCAGAGGAAAATAGGTATCTAATACATGTATAGATAGATATATTTACTTTGAACAGTCAGTTTGAGGTGCCCTTTAAATCTCTAGGAGGAGATATCAGTAGTTAGTTGGATACATTTACAAATCCCTTGCTTTGGTAAGCTGTTTAAGAATCTGGTTATTGGAGAAAAGATGGCATAAAATAAGGAGGACTCTTCTTTAGAAGAGGTAAAAGGAAAATGTTAGAGCATCTGAGCTGAAGCTCATCTAAATGAAGGACAGCTGGGTATACAGACTAGAACTCCAGGGAATGCTAATGGAAGGTTGGAGGAATGGATTTTATTTCAATGATATGCTAAAAAAGCAGTTACTTCAAAAGACTAAAGATTAAAATGTACCCACTGACAGTGAAGTATAAAAGCTTTTAAGAGGAAAAATAAGGATGAGATGGAGACAATTTTAGTGAAATTTAAGAAGTAGTTCTGACTTAAGAGGATGCGCACCTGGGGTAAATGTGCTTTAGTTCTAATTAAACAACTCACTGCCATTCCATAGTCCCTTTAATGTAAAGGTGCAAGAGGAACCCTTTTAGGTTTAGACAAACTAACATTATTGAATAATATTAAACTTTAATTATTAAGAAATTGTGGGGTTTTCTTTTTTTCCTCCTTTTTTTTCCCTTGGCGCTTCTTCCTCCATCTCCCTCCTCTCCAATCTTCCCTCCCTCCTTCCCTCCCTCCTTTCCTAGGAGGGAGCTAGGATGGAATGTATTGGATAAATGGGACATTAAGAGGGGGGAAAAGTGTTGCTTTTTAAGTAGTTAGGTGACTTACTGGGTAGATCTTTATTTTAAATGATTCTGAGTCCCAATATAATACAGTTGGCCCTTGAATAACACAGGTTTGAACTGTGCAGGTTTACCACAGATTTTTTTTCAGTAAATACCTTACACTAAATGTATTTTCCCTTCGTTATGATTTTCTTAGTAACATTTTCTTTTCTCTAGCATAACTTATTGTAAGAATATATATATATATGTATATGTTTATATACAAAACATATGTAACATACAAAATGTGTGTTATTTAACTGACTGTTTATGTTATTTATTGGTAAAGCTTCTAGTCAGTACTAGGCTATTATTAGTTTTGAGGGAGTTAGAAATGATATGCAGAGTTTTAAGTGTGCTGTATTACTTACAGTTCTTGAAAGTGAAAACACATGTTTGCAAGCACTATCAATTGTTTTTCATTCACTTATTAGTCATATATTGGCCATCTACAATGTGGTTGATGCTACAATCAGGTAGGATATATTTCTTGCTTTTTAAAGTGCTCACTTCAGTGGGCAAATGAGAATGTGAGATAATCAGTATGGAACACTAAATGTCATAAGAAAGTTAGAATTCATTGGCAGGATAAGTGAATAAGTAGGAGATAGCATTTCAACTGAGTTTTGGGGAATTAGAGAATAATGGGGGAACTTAAGAGAATTTTAGAATTTTAGGTGGGAGATAAACACAGACTCAAACTTAGCAAACTCTAAGACTTATTCCAGTGACTCCTTGATTTTGACAAGCAATAATGGATGAAAATTATACCTATAGAGTATACTTGTGGCCTTGTCATAACATTTCAAGAAATTAAAATATTTTATTGAAAGCAAAATTGTTGTTAGCCTATTTGTCATCTGCCACATTTCAGTTGAAATTCTTCTGAAAATAGATGCAGTGTCAGTAACACCTGAAGTAGGAATATGAACAATTTGGGAAATTTTAAAATAGGGTTTTGTTTGCATATAATTTTACATTTGCAGAAAAGTTGTGTGATTATAAAGAATCATGGATATTATATAATTTTTTTCTGAACCATTTGAGAGTATGTTGAAAGCATTATACCCTTTTACCACCAGTACATTTGTGTGTATTTTCTAAGAAGAGGAACATTCTCTTGATAGGTACAGTAAAATCATCAGAATCAGAAAATTTTATATTGATTTAATATAATACAGTCTACAAGCCTCATTTAAATTTTGCTAATGGTCACACAAAGTACTTAATAGCTAATATTCTTCAAGCCCAAGATCATATCCAGGTTCACACACTGCATTTAATTGTCTTGTACCTTTATTCTCTTTTAATCTGGAATCATTCTTTAGCTTTCCTTTATATTTCTTAATAGTGACATTTTTTGAGGAGTTCAGGACATATGTAGAATGACCCTCAATTTGAGTTTGTCATATGTGTTCTTATGATTACATTCAGGTTATAGATTTTTAACTGAAGTACCCCAGAAGTAACTTCTTGTCCTTAATGCATGATATCAAGAGTATATGATTTTGAATGAATGAATGAATGGTCAATAGTATTGTAGTAGCTTTTTATATGGTGACAGACTATAAGTCTGGTGCACATTTCATGATATATATACATGTTGAATCACTATGTTGTATACCTAACACTAGTATTATATATCAACTGTATTTAAGTTTAAAAAAAAAAGAGTACATTTTTGGTTTGCTCTGATATTGGAGATGGCTGTTAAATCCTACCATATATTATTATTATTTTTCTCTTTGTAATTAGTGAATATTTGGGGGGCAGATACTTGAGATTGTGTTCTTTACAGAACTTTGACCTATTAATTTTAGCATCCATTGATGTTTCTTTAATTCCATCATGTCTTCTATATATCTTGGTTGGTATTCTACCTAAGAAACAGGGGTCTTTCTCTTTTTGTTTTTTAACTTTCTTCATTCAGTTGTTTATATCATTATGGACCCATAGATTCTTATTCTATTCAGTGAGCTGTATACTATTTTTCTGCCATCATTTTAATGCCTAAATTATCCTAGATTTGACCAGAAGAATTCTTGTCAAGCATTTTTTTGTGTTCTTTTAGCATTTATTCATCACCGTTTCAGAATTTTCTTATTTTTTGGTACACCCCCACACACACACCTTTTTTCAAATTTGTAGTTTCTATGCTCCAAGCCCTGAATCAATCTTTTCTCTTAGAATCTTTTGTTCCTCCTAATAGAGAATGGGCATGTAAAACCTAAGTCCCTGAATCAACCGTCTCTCCAATGAGCTCTGGTTACTTTTACTGGGAATGTATTTACAAATGTCAGTATACATGTAAACACTATATACACACCACGATCTGTGCATTGGTGGCATTGTCATTGCTTCTAGGCCCCCAGCAAAAAGGTGTTCATGTCTGTGCATGTACATATGTATTCATAGTTTTTATTCTCTGTAGATAGGCAAATATGGAAATTAATAAAATATAGATGTATATAGAGATATATATGTGTGTATTGCATGAGTGCGTATACACTCATGTAGATATATATCTATCCATCTTACCTATATAGATGGATATGTGTATTTTGAAATATATATTGAAATATATGAGGAATATATGCACACATCGACACACAACACAAGTATATATGCATGTACCATTACTAAAAAGAAATTTTTAACTAATCAAAGCTCAGATGAGGCCCTGAGGCAAAATAAGAGCTACAGGTGATTTCTTTCTACTAAGTTCTTATTGCATTCTCCAAATCACAGCCTGAAAAACTGAAGGGAGATGACTTTTCCTTAAGGTGGCCAAGACTCTCCTATCTACTTGCTTGGTCAGTTACATAAAACTGTTGATTTATGCTCCTACCACTGTAAAGTGACTTGGTGTTTGGATGCATGTCTGAGGATGTAGAAATAGCAATTAAGTTAGAGTTAAGGCTAGAAGGGCTGTAGGAGTGGCATGCTCTGGGAACTATAGTATTTTTTTTTAAAGAATTTATTTATTTATTAATGAGAGACACAGAGAGAGGCAGAGACATAGACAGAGGCATAGAGAGAAACAGGCTCCATGCAGGGAGCTCAATGCAGGATTCAGTCCCAGGTCAACAGGATCACGTCTTGGGCTGAAGGCAGACGCTCAACCGCTGAGCCACCCAGGTGTTCCAGAACTATGGTATTTCATTCAGTGTTTCTGACAAAATTTCTGACAGTGGGAGTACTTCAGATGTGCAGGTTATCCGGTAGTAAAGTTCACTCTCATAATAACATGAGCTAGCTTTGGAATCAGCCATGCTGAATTTTAGCTGCTACTTAGTTTTGCAAATAAACAGCAAAATAAAATATTATAAAATTCTCCAAATTAAACAGTATCTTATTCATTATTGGCCACTCTTTTTCACCTTAAAATGTAAGGAGACCGTGTATATTGTATTAAATATTTTAGTCTGAAATTTATGAGATTGAGAAATCCTCAGAATTGTAGGATAAATTAATAATCAGTTGAGTTACAGGATTCTCTTTTAGGTTTGTTTCTATTATTTCAGTAATGAATATTTAGAAAAAGTTAAAAATCAACAAAACTCTATTGAGCACCTATTCCATTTGCTTTGGTTTGAAGTACAGTTAAGTTCAAACAATATTCTCAAGGAATGTCATCAAGTAGAGGAAATAAGACTAAGAGAGACATTATTCTGAACTGGTAAAATATTCGGGCAGTACATTGAGTCCTCAAGAAGATTAATAAAACAAAATCTACAACTAAACCAGATAGTGAAATCTGCAGTCAATAAAAGACATAGGGAATTCTGTAAAAGATACGAGAGAATGAAACTTGATTACCTCCAAGCTCAATTAGACTGATTGCAGAAGTATTAATTACAACCATGGAAACCAAAAAACACCAGAGAAAATAACTATTGATCCAGAATTAATGCCCAAATAAAACTTCATTGTTCAGCCCTGAAAGTAAAAGTTACACTGTGTGAATGTTCCTAACATTCTCTTTTGGGGATAACATGTCATTGCTCAGACCTAAACTCACCTCCCAAAAATTGCACTTTGTTTATTTGAAGACAAAATGAGTAAGATTGGTTTCTTAAGGATTTTAAAATTTTTAAAAAAATTTTTTCCTATTTTTATTCTTTTTAGTTGATGAACACACATCTTCACTGTGGCCTCTTCTCTCCCTTTAATTGTGGTATTTGTTTTATCAGTCTTCAGGTTGATTGATTTCTGGGATATTTAGGATGATCTGATAGTTATCTAATTGTGTTCATGGGACTATACAGCCTAGGGTTCTCCTATCATGCTGCCGTCATTCTCAAAACACCCCTGCCATGGAGTTTTTTAAATGCTATTTTTATTAATAAGTAAGTGGAGCTGAGTAACACAAAATAGATATAATTTAGTATGGATTGTATTAAAAGCAACAGTCTATCTCCAAAATATCAATTTCCACTATGGTAAAAACCTCATAATATCAAACTTTGTTTACATTTGTGATACATTTATGAATCAGACTTCGTTTTTTTTTTTAAGATATTTATTTATTTATTTATTTATTTATTTATTTATTTATTTATTTATTTATGATAGTCATAGAATGAGAGAGAGAGAGAGGCAGAGTTGCAGGCAGAGGGAGAACAGGCTCCATGCCGGGAGCCCGACGCGGGACTTGATCCCGGGACTCCAGGATCACACCGTGGGCCAAAGGCAGATGAGAAACCGCTGAGTCACCCAGGGATCCCCATGATTCAAACTTCTATACTGACTCCTCTTGGTTTATTTGTGAAATCAGAGCTTACTAAGCAAATGAATATTAAATAATATTAAAAGGAGATCCTTAGGTAGAATTGTTTTCAACTCTTCTATGAATATCTCTTTAATAAAGAAATACCATGTGCATAATTTAAGCAGAGAACTATTAGTAAACTGTTGCTTTACTACACCAATTACAAATCATCTAATTTCATTCTGTCAGTTAGAACTAGATTTCTACCAGGTGGATTAGCCTAAGGTTCTTTAAAAGGTGTTCCTTTTAAAACATTTTAATATTCCTATTTTACCAATTCAGGTAGGTAATTTATTTAGTTTAATTTCTGAGATCTTTTTTCTTTGATTGCAGGAGGCATAGAATTTCATAGATATAGTTAAATCTTTCAGAATTTTTCTTTCAGTTTAGTTTGTTTACCTTTACACCCCAAATTAGGATAGTCTTAACATTTATTCTCTTTAGGCATAGAAATGACTAACAATTTATGAATTTTGTTGGTTTGTGTTTTGAGCTAAAGTTCTCACTCTCCTAATAGGTCCAATAGAGAAGTTTGTATCTTACATTGTTGATAAAGTTGTGAAATAAAAATTATTGATGTATGTCAATTGGGCCAAATGTAGTTTGTTGCTGATGAGAGGATTTTCTTCAGAGTAAGAAAGCATGGAAGGTTTACAAAGTAGTAGTAAAATGAGCTTTATTTTTCATTTAATTAAAATCTTTATATTAACTCTCTTTTATCTATCCAGTCATGTCTCTTGTCATATATGTCTTGTCATTTCATTCATTTCTCAAATCCAGTTCCAAAAAGGTCTGAAGTACTTTCTGAGAGCCTTCTTAGTGTCACCTTCTCCCCTGCAATCACCTTAAATTTTAATCTGCCAGAATAATTTCAGTGTTTTTGTAGGAGTAAAGGGCATTAGTGTTCACTTCTTATTTAATTAAGGAACATAAATAATGCGGAAATATATGAAATACATGATAAGCACACAGCAGTTGCTCAGTAAATGTCTAAAGCAAATTTATTGCAGAGTGAACATACCCCTTCTGTTGGAAGTACTCCACTGAGAACTGATTTTTTTAGCAGACTCATTTTCCTTCATTCTGTAGTCTATTTCTTTGATCATCCCTCCTCAATATATTAAGTTTTTTTTTTTTTTTTTTTAATTCCCGGATGCCTGAGTGGCTTAGTGGTTGAGTGTCTGCCTTCGGCTCAGGGTGTGATCCTGGTCCAGGGATTGACTCCTGCATGGAGCTCCCTGCGTGGAGCCTGCTTTGCCTATGTCTCTGCCTCTCTGTGTGTCTCTCATGAATAAATAAAAACAATCTTTAAAAAATTTTTTTTCTTTAATTCCTAGATTGAGAAACCGAGTTAGAAAAAAGCTTAGTTAGACTCTAATTCCTTAGAGGGCATTATTCTATTGGTAGCCAAGGGCTCTATTTCTTAAATATATAATCTCAAAATTACTTTCCTATCTCTTCCGTTGTGGTTTCATTAAAAGAAATCCAGGAAAATCATCAGCAGTTATTTACTTTCCAGCGTTTCGTTCAAAAAAAAAAAAAAAAAAGATACTGTTTCACAGGTAGTACAAATACTTTATAACAGAGTATTCTCAGTTTCTACCTCCCATAACTTATAACCTTGCTTTCATTCATTTTATTTTTCTATAAGCTATAATCACAAAATACATTGTTGTTATTGGAGTTCGATTTGCCAACATATAGTGTAATACTTAGTGCTCATCCTGTCAACCAAATCTCTGACCTATATAATCTTCCTTCTCTCTGAATAATTTCTTAAATAATTTCTACAATTTTTTGCAAAAAATTTCCCCAACTTTTCTTTTCTTTTTTCTTTTCTTTTCTTTTTCTTTTTTTCTTTTTCTTTTTCTTCTTTTCTTTTCTTTTCTTTTCTTTTCTTTCTTTTTTTGTCTGACACTGTCTTTATTTCTCTCACTTTTGAAGGATGATTTTCCTGGGTACATAATATTAGATTGGCGGTTTTTTTCTTTGAGCACTGAATATTTCAGTCCACTATTTTCTTGATTGCGTTTTTTCTAAGAGTGTGATGTAATTCTTATTTTCCTCTGTAATTAAATTCCAACACAACCCCAACTTCTCCAAATCCCCCTTATCCCTCTTCTGACTTCTTTTCAGATTTTCTCTTTGTATTTGTTTTTATGCAGTTTTAATATGATAAAGTTAGGTATTGATTTTGGTATTTATCCTACTTTGAATTCTCTGTCCTGCTTGGGTGTGTGGTTTTGTATGTGATTAACTTTGGGAAATTTTCAGTCATTATTACTTGATATATAGTTCCTGTGTTCCTTTTTCTTCGTATGGTATTGACATTCTATGCATGTTAAACCTGTTAAAATTGTTCCAGAATTCTAAGTTATTCTGTTCCATTTTTGCATTCTTTTTTTCTCTTTACATTTCTGTTTTGGATGTGTCTATTGTCATATCTTGAAACTCTAATTTTTCCCCCGTTGGCCATGTCCATTCTCCTGATGCATGTATCAAAGGCCTTCTTTATTTTTGTTACATGTTTTTTTGATTTAGCATTTCCTTTTGATTCATTCTCAAATTTTCATCTCCTCTCTGCTTACATACTTACCTGTTCTTGTGTATTGTCTAATAAATTCCAATAAATTCTTTGACATGTTAATCGTAGTTGTTTTAAATTCCAAGTCTGATATTTATTTCCAAGTTCTTTGCCATACATGAGTCTGGTTTTCATGCTTGATTTATGTTTTCAGACTGTTTCTTTTTTGTCTTTTTAGTATAGCCTGGTAATTTTTGTTGAAAGCTGGACACAATATTTTGGAAGAAAAGGAACTTCAATAGATGGGTCATTAGTTTCAGGTTTTATGTTTATATGGCTAGAAGTTAGGCTGTGTTTACTATTTGCTATACCTCTGGTGTCCAAGGCTAACATTTTTTCTGTGTTTAGTTTTGTCTCTCTCATTGTCTTTGAGTTTTCCTAGAGACCTTAAATAGGGTGTGAGTCTATAGTTCTTTGCTGTAATTCCCTTTTATTTTACAGGAACCCTAAAGGTGTGGTGGTAATGTGGGGAGGTGTGGGAAGAAATGTTCTATGCACGTATCTCTAGATCTCATTCTTTTAGTGAACCCAAATTGGGCATTTCCCTTCCCTCATGTCAGATAAGCTCTGGTAAAATAACTTCTCTTATGGGGAGGCCTTATTAAGAAGGACAGAAAGATCTAGAATATTTCAAAATGATTACTTTTCCCCTTCCACTGCTGGAAGCAGTAAAGGATTTTTCTCTTGTCTTCACACTGAAAACCTAGTGGGACTCATGAAAAATAAAATCAGCAGACGTTTGGGAGATCTCTTGAAGGCTGTACCTCCTATTAATTTTTAATTCTTAAGCTAGTCCATACTGAGCCTGAGCAATTAATCAATTACAGTATAAGGTGTTCCTTCCACAGTACTGGCTTCAACCTACAACTTCCACACACGGCTTTTACGCTAAGCCCTGATTCTCTGTATCTGCATGTTTCTCCAGTTTTCAGGATACTAGTTTGCTCTGTGACCTCTGATAGATTCTCTGATAGATTTGAGAAGAGTTGTTGATTTTTAATTTGTTCAGTGTTTTCCTTTTTGTGAGGATGAGAGTGACTGCTTCCAAGCTCATTTTATATGTTGGACAAGATACTGGAAGTGTATGTATTTATTAAAATGAAGATTTCACTTTAGAGCATGTTTAGTCTCTGAAGCTTTGTATGAACTTCCCCAGAAACAATGTTTCCAGTGAATATTTGAACACCGATGACATTTGGACAAAGATTTTTTTCATCTCCTTTTGAAATTATCATTTATTGATTTTTTTTTCTGAATGCAAAGTACAGTCTCATGCAAGCAGGAAGGCAGTGAATGAATCCTTGATGCTTTCTTTCTAAACCTTGATTCACCAATTCAAAAAGATCTTTTGAAAATCTGAAATACTTATCTCCCTCAAAACATGTAGACAGGATGAATAGTGAGGAGAATTTGTGTACGAGTCTTAACTCCCTTCAGTGTGCCAGGTATTATTCATTGTGGCTACAACGAAGAGCAAAGGTGGGATACCCAAATTATAATGTTGTAAGGCTAGCCAGGTAACAGAAAGATAAATGAAATGAAACCCATAAATTACATGATGCTTATTCAGTCATGTCCAGAGAAGTATGAAGTGGGACATTTCATCTTATCTTGGTAGGATTGAGATGAGGCATGAAAAGTTGCCTGAAACAGTTGACATGTGACAGGGGCTAAAGAGAACATTCAAGGCAGACAAAATTGCCTAAGAGATAGAGGATTTAGTGTATGGTTGCTTTTATTCTGCAGGCATGAATTAGCATGACAAACTGGGCACGTTACATAGTGTTTCTCCAACGCTCTACTGATGTATGGTTTTATTATTTGTTTTGATATTTTGTGAAGACACTTGCCCTATAATGTATTTTGAAACCAAATGTAAGCAGGTTTTGAATTGTTTTCTATTATCCTGTAGTGTGAAAGCTGAAAATTAACTGTAATATTGTATTTCAGATGACTTAAGGTATGAACTGCCAAAATAGTTTAATTTTTTAATTCCCAAATTATGTCTCTGGAGTATTTGCTTAGTGGTAGAATTCACTTGGGTTTGAATTAAGTTTGATTGGTTTTATTATTGCTTTAAACATAGGGATATTTTATGATTTCATAGGTAATAGGAAATTTTCAGAAATGATAAGCCACTCATTTTAGCTAATCTCAGGTCATTTTTCTTGAAGTGGCAGGCCATTATATAACTTCATACATATTTTGTCTGATCCTACATATTTTTAGTTTATTTTTTCAGGTTTATAGTACCACTACCTTCAGGTGAGGGTATAATGAACATAATTTTAATTACTACGTTAAGATATAAGAATACTATTTGATTAATAACTATTAGATTATTACCTTGTTCTAATGTAGTGTTGTAGCATTTGAAATTACCATTGCTAGCCAAGGTAAAACTATTCTAGCATGCATCATACTCTTTCTAAAATGAATGAATACATATACATAGAAGAAAGAATTTGGGCGTCCTTAAAGTAGAATAGAGAATCTCTTTTAGATTACAGAATACAGCACCAAAACAGTTGACATCCTAATATTCTTTTAAAAAATCACCTTATGATTTTGTTTCATAAAATTTGACTTTCAATTATGTTGCTGCTAAAATTATTCTTTGAAATATTTGCATAGATGATTAAAGACATTTTTGGAGGGAGCAACACTCCTTAAATTGACAATTAAAATCTACTAAATCTTTGCTTTTACTTGGTATCATTTTCCTCACTCTCTTTGCTTTCCTTCATAGAAGGAGTGCATTATCTTTCTAGTTTTGTTGTAACAAATTACCATAAGCTCAATGGCTTAAAGCTGCATCAATATATTATCTCACAATTCAGTAGGTCAGAAGTCCAGTATGACTGTTACCTGACTGAAATCAAGAAATGCACAGGCTATGTTCCTTTTTGGAGACCCTAGGAGAGAACCTTTTGCTGCTTATTGGAGTTGTTTGCAGAATTCAGTTCCTTGTAAATACAGGACTGAGGACTTGTTTTCTTACTGGTTATTAAAGGGTGATTCCACCTTTTAGAGGCTTTTAGAGAAACCACATTTCTTGGTTTACATCTCTTTCCTCCATCTTTAAAACCAGCAATGACCATTCAAGGTCATTTTACTTTGCATCCCTTTGTTCTTCTGTGATCTCCCAGTTTTAAAGTTAAAGGATTAGGTTGGGCCAATTTGGATAATCCAGGATAATCTCCCCATGTCTGGTCCTTAACCTTAATCATACCTACATAATTCCTTTTACCTTATAACATATGAGTAGGTTCCAGGAATCAGAATGTGGACATCTTTGGAGAACTGTATTTTGCCTGCTACAAACAATAATACTAATTGGTGCCTGGCTTTACTGGATTAATTTTCCTTTTTAATGTGGAATACTTCTGACTTTTTCCTCCTTGATTCAGTAAATACAAAAGAGGTGTTAGGATTCAGTCAAGATAGTACTTTATGAGGTACAGTTCCTTTCTGGACATCATAGGGGAAAACAGATTCTCGAAACACTGAAAAAAGAAAATATGGTTCCAGAATACTGCTTTGAAAAAACAGGAAGTCCTTGTATATTTTTGCAAATTTATATTGCCCTAATTTTTAGTATTAAAGTTTGTAGTTATTCACATAGCAGCAGGAAGTAAGCCACAGTCTCCTAATTTAGTATTAAAACATTTCAGTTATAAAATAAATAAATATAAGGAATATAGTGTACAACATGATGACTAAAATTAACACTGCTGTAGGATACATAGAAAAGTTTTGAAGAGAATAAATCCTGACATTTCCCATCACAAGGAGAAATTTCTTTCCTTTTTTTACTTTTTTCTTGCTTTTCTTTTTGTTTTATCTACATAAGAAGATGGATGTTAGCTGAATCTGTTGTAATCATCTCACAGTATATGTAATTGAAATTATCATGCTGTAATGCCTGAAAATTATACAGTGACGTATGTCAATTATTTCTCAATAAAACTGGAGGAGGGGGAAACACACAAAGATAGAGAAATACTCATTCAGAGCAATAACATAATAATTTATGTGAATTTTGATAATGGATGACATTATATCTTAATGTGTTATTTTTTTCCCCCACCTAGATTATTACGAAGTATGTATATGAGCTCTTGGAAAAGGACTGTAATTTGAAAAAAATCTCTATCCCAGTAAGTCCAGTTTTTAAAATGATTAAATTTCCAAATGAAATCGTTTTCAATTCAGAAGAAAATGTTTATATTACTTTAACTGTGATAAGTACATTAAGGTCCTAATGGATTGATACTGATAATGATAATATTAAATGCCTGTCAGTATACCTCATTTCATTGTGCGCAATAATTCTTTAAAAGTAGTGCTCTTCAATGTAGAGAAAAAAATATTGATATCCAGCCTTTTTTGAAAATGATGATGCCTTTAAAAAGACTATGTCCTCTGCCTCTTCTCATTTAATTGGTTGGTATAATTTATTTTTACTATCTCTTTAATTATTTCCTGATTTTTAAAATAATTACGTATTTTATTTCTATGTTATTTCCTATATACATTTTCAATTCATTCCTCATGCTTCCTGTTTTATAACACTGCTCCTTCTATTTCTTGTAGAACATTTTTTTCAAATTTTGTATATTTTGCCACTTCAGAGTGAAAAGTTTGAGATTTGTTCTCAGTCTCAAATTCACACACAAAAAAAATTTAATGTAAAAATATAATAAAAAAATGAAGAAAAAGTAACCTTGTACATGAAACGATGGTGACCCTAGATTAGATGATCCTTACTGTTAATGATAACTCTTTGATTTTATGATAAATAAAAATCTCAAGGCTTAATGAAAGTGATTAACTTAAGTTACAAAACTTTGCATATAAATATTATTTACATGAAATCTTGCATGAGATTTTTAAATTCCTTGGGTAAGCTATTCAACTATGAATTGGAGGGTTTGAAGATTTAATATTTATCCTCACAAATTAATTCAGTAGCTCAATATTTAAAAGGAAAATCTATTTTATTTTTAATTTTATATAAATAAGCTCAAATGCTAGGTCACATTGTTAATCACTTATTCAATAGATATTTGTTTAAGAGTCTTTGAGGTGCCAGGCACTGTTCCAAGTGCTTGTGATGTACTAGTGAATAAACTATTACTCTATGTAGTAGCTAGGCTAACCCTCATTTATTTGGACACTTTTCTTCCTTTTGTTCAATCTTCCTTTCTTGCTAATTTTATTTCTTTCGAAGTTCCTGAAGAAGATATTAAGGAGACTTGGCTTGATTTATTGTTACAATACAATTAATACTGAGCCATTTAAATCTGTAATACTAGTAGTTACATGGGATTTTTTTTTTTTTTAGTTACATGGAATTTTTAAACTCACTTTAATCCCTTAGGTTTCCAGAAGAAATCAGAAGTTAATTGGCCATATAGATTATGTTATATGGTTAAGTTTCACTAATTTTCTTTATAGAGAGCTTGAGATTAGGGTTAGGAGGACTTCGTTTTATAGATCTGATTACTTTCCTCTCATTTAAATTTAAACTATAAAGCTAATAAGCATAGAGAAAGCTTTGCATTATAGGAGACCCATATTAACTGTCCTGTTCATTTTTGGTTAGTAAACATTTCCTAATTTTGTAAACAGAAAAGAACCCAAAATTTTTTTTATTTATCTGAGGAAATTAATGTCTCTCCTTAAAATATAATCATATATTTTATATTGTTGTGAAACTTTTCTTTTATAACTATTAATTTTCTCTGGAGTCCCCTTAAATCTCAAAGCAAGCAGCGAAGGTGGTTTTTGTTTTGTTTTGTATCAGTGTTTTTCTTTTTATTGTGGGAATACACCAAAGTGTTTTTTGTTTTTGTTTTTGTTTTTCCTGATGATGAACTGTTTTAGTTTTATAGTTGACCTATTTAATAAGGAAAGAAAGACTTCTTTTCTTTTCCTTCCTTTTCTTTTTATAAATAACAGCACCGTGTGGAAACCCATGATTTGATGGTAAAGGTCATGATCATGTCCCATGTTCACTCCCTACCTTACATATGTTCTCATGTATACATTATTCTCAATTGTAAAGTCTCGTACTTGTGGAGAATTTTAGATTATATAAATTAACTTAATAACTTGATTATAAATTTTCATTCCTTTTATTGTCAGGTTTAAATGATCATCACAATTACTGGGGCTCATGAGTATCCTAAAGTGAATTGTTAACTGCTAAAAATTGTTTGTTCTCACTGATTTGAACTTGATTGGTTAATAAAGTGAGGTGGTGCACTAGAATGACTTTTATATGCATTCCTTAATGAAAGCTCAGTTTAATGAATTAGCACTGTTTGAAGACAATGGCCTTGGAATAGCGGTTTTCAAACTTAATTAAGCTAATGCAGAAAGTTATGTTTATTCATATACTATTCATGCTATTTAAACTTACCACTAACTTTTTACAAAGTTATACCAACTTTAGAGTTCTGTGTTAAATTGAGGTGAATATAAGCCAATGACTCAGATACCACTTTTTTTCCCCTTAATCATTAATACCACTATATTTTTCATTTTCATTGTCTCTATTCCCCTGAATACTCTGATATTCTCAGGTTTTCGAAGTTAATTCTTCCACATGTTCAAGTGAAACTTTTATTCATTTATTCATGGCTACTTTAATTTGCAGCCCTTAAAAATTCTTGAACAGAATTTTAATATAAAAAACACATTTTTATCTTCTGAAAATAAGCACTCTTCCAGTTTTAAAGTGATTACTGTGGAATTTAAAGTGCCAACATTCCATTGCTTAAAAAATTGACTCAGTTCCTTGGTAACAGGGGACTTAGTCAAATAGAGAAAAGAAATAGTGAACAGCACCTACTGGAAAGTCCGTAGCTACAGGGTTTTTTTATTAAGATAAACAGATGTCCATTTCCATAACCATTTCAGGATCCATTAAGGCCTCAATGATTTTAAGAGGTATTTTTATTTGTGCACATTTAGACGTACTCTTTGGTAAATGAATGACTGGACACCTCTGTGACCTCCTTTTTATTATGTATGACAGCTTTGCTTTTTTAATTTTTTCTTTTGTTCTTAGCACTTTTTTTAAAAAGCCATTTTAACTGAGTGATTCCTCTGTTTTCATACAACATTCGTAGGTAAAAGGGAATTTTTCTTCTCAGATTTGATTTTCCCCATCTACTTTCCTTACTCTGACTTCAGTCATAACTGCTGCCATCCTAATTTGCTTACTCTGGACATCACATGCAAGAGAGGCTAATGTGACTGTTTGACACTTCATACTTCTCTTATTGCATACTTAAGTACTACTAATACACAATTAGGTCATTTGTAATTTTTAGCATTGTGTAGCTCTTTTAAAATACTTTGTAGTCATATATTAGTTTAGTCTTCAATATATGCTTTCTGAACCAGGCAAGTATTATAACAAATTAAGAGGACACATTATTTACTTAAATGCCTTTTATTTAAAGGAAGTAAAAAAATAAAAATAATGGTAACTGGTGATGCTTGATAACATTCCTTATTCCAAAAGTTATTCATTCCTTTATTTACTAAGTGCCTACAATGTGCCAGCCTCTCTTTTAGGCACTGCAAACAGAAAAGTCCATGCCTTCCTGGACTTGCATTCTGGCGGTGGGAGGAGATGATTCATTAATAAACTGTTATATAAACAAATATAGAAAGCATACATTAGATTGTGGTATGTGCTTTGAAGGAAAATAAAACAGAGAAAGGGGCCAGGGAATTCTTGTGCAGATGCTTAAATGGGGTAGTCAGGGAAGGCTTCATTGAGGAGGGGATATTTTTTTAAGACCTATGGCTATGCTCTTCTTGCTGAAATAATTACCCTTTACACAAATGGCTACCAATCTGTTTGTTTTAAAATTAAAGAACTTTTAATTTTTTTCTCTTCCCAGGAATAGTGAGTGACTGGGAACATTCAGAATCCAGGACTATTTTATTTTATTTTATTTTGTTGGTATTGAGAGCTTTTGTCTGTTTTTTGGTTTTGTAATTTTATGAATATATACTGCTGATAAAGTGAAGAGCTGTTTCATTACACAGTATGTGGACTGAACTCCTCTATTTGAGGATGTGTATTACCAGCTTTCAAGGCTTTAGCTTCTGGCTCTGACATGGCTGCACAAAAGCTTCCATTCCCAGTTACTAACTGCTGCTGATGTGGAATACCACTCAGTGCAGGCCATCAGTCATGTATAAAAGGTTGGGAAATTATCCCTTCATAAGTCTTGAGTCTTTCAAATCTAAAACATAGATCATTTGGTTTAAACCTAAACATTAAGTGCAATCAAAATGTATAAAATATTCATTCCATAAATAAGTACTATAGAAGACGTAGAAAGATATTCATCTTTTAAATATCTAGTACATAAAGTAAGGTTATAGGAATACATACATAATATTCCTTTATCAAATAATTGTTATTTGAGCCTGTGTTAATATTCTGAATGAAATTTCAAAGACCAGGGCAGTCCGGGTGACTCAGCGGTTTGGTGCTGCCTGCAGCCCAGGGTGTGATCCTGGACACCGGGGATCGAGTCCCACGTCAGGCTCTCTGCATGGAGCTGTTCCCTCTGCCTGTCTCTCTGCCTCTCTCTCTCTCTGTGTCTCTCAAGAATAAATAAATAAAATCTTAAAAAAAAAATAAAGAAATTTCAAAGACCATTTATAGTAGCTGATTGAATTTTTAAATAGTTCCTCTCCTACCTTTTAAAAGCTGAGCAGTATCCCTGGCTAATATATGATTTTCCAATAGATATATGCTCCAGTTGGGTTTTTCTGTTTTCTATTATAGATGCAATATACTTCTGTTATAAAATTATAGACTCATTAGCTCTGTGATCTTAGGCAAGTTATTTAAATTCCATAGGCTTCGATTTCTTCATCTATAAATAACTGTAATAAGAGTACCACTTTAATGAGATTGTGATTGAAATAATGTTTTTAAAACATTTAGCATAGTATCTACATTATAGGAAGCACTCAAAAATCAGTTATTCTTATTTATTTTATAATACTAAATATACACCAATAAAATAGGGAGATGTATTTTCAATATTCTTTTGTCATATTACTCTCATGTCTTTTATACTCATCCATCTCATATGTAATTGTTAATCTCTAATGAATCTTTTAATTTTTTAAAGCTTTTTTACTTCTATAATTCTGTAATAGCCATTCTATAATTTATGGTAACCATTAGTTGATTTCTCATTTATGTCTATGCCTGATCGAAAAACATTTATTTATTATTTAATTTTTTTTAATTACAGGTAGATGCCACTGAGAGTGAACCAAAGAGTTTTATCTTTATGAGTGAGGATGCTTTGACAAATCCACAGAAACTGATGGTTTTAATTCATGGTAGTGGTGTTGTCAGGGCAGGTCAGTGGGCTAGAAGGCTTATTATAAATGAAGATCTGGACAGTGGCACACAGATACCTTTTATTAAGAGAGCTATGGATGTAAGTGCAATTTCTTTTATACTTTTTGGCGTTTTTTAGCTCTGGTTTATTATTTGTTGTAAATTATTTTATCCTATCTCTTCAAAAGTACATTCTAAACATAATTTTATCTTTAAATTGTTTTCTTATATGTAATGAAAGATTATTCTACATTATTTGACAGTTAACAGTGAAAAACAAAATGATATCTTAATTGTACAAAGATTTAGATAATGTCTTTGAAATGAATATTTTTGATTCTAAATTTGTTATTTGAAATATCACTTAAATTACCACTTATCAATATTATTTTAAATACTTATAAAAATATCAAGAATGCTTTTGTAAATCTTTGCCAATCTAATTTAGTTAAAAACTAAGAGAAATCTACTTGAAATTAACCTCTTACTCTTTAAAAGAAGAGTTTAAAAAAAAGTTGGAGTAACTCATTGTCATTTCTTAAAAAACTCTAAAACTCACAAATAAAATGTTTTAAGCATTAGACAAAAACCTATAAAATGGTAAATTTAATTACTGAATTACTTTATTCTTACTTGAATTCTACCTCTTTAGATATTTTAAAATTGTATTCAAGATTTTCTGTCCTCTAATAATGAAATTGTTTTTTCTGACCTAGCATTGTTACATTTTAATGTTTGCTATTTTAAAAAATTTTTTTACTATCTCATTCTTACGTTCTGCAGTGAACAACCAAATTTTACAAAGTATGGTTTCTCCCAAATATGTATAGAGATTTTCCTCAGACAAAAGTAAAGTAGCTTGAAAAAAAGATTTCATATAAGAATATAAAGTTGTTTAGGAATATATATGTGCATGTATGCTTTATAGGAGCTACGTTATTACATTTTTGTAATTATGGGAGAGGAATTGTTTGATACATTGATGATTTAAAGGGTCAAAGATAAGTTCCCTGCTCTTTTACTTCTGAAACGATAAAATTAAGTCCTGACCCAGCTCTTAGATGATATTTTTGTTAATAGATTTTGAGGCCTTTAAAATGTTTCAAGTAGAATTTCTTAGGTTAATTGTGTATTTTTTTTCACAGTGTTCATGGATATGCAAAGAACACAAGACATTACTTTTGATTGGTTGCAAACTTCACCAGTACAGTTTTAGTCGAATTAGAGTAAAATTTAGTAGAATTGAAGTAAAATAAATTGAAATTTAGATTGAAGTAACTCACATAAAATATTGTATTATTTAAACATTTATATTTCTGGGTATGAATAGTGAAACGAACTTTCTCTCTGACATATTAGTTTGTGATTATAAAAGATCCTGTCAGTGATTAAGAACATTATATGTGAAATGTGATCACAATTCAGTGTATATTTGAAAATACAATTTAGTAAAGAAAATCAGATATGTTTGTACATATGAGTTCTTGGTGAAATATTTTATGTAATTATATTGTTCCTGCTGCTAGATCAACTAAGTCTTTCCTATTATAGAATATTGTATTGTTACATAAGATTTTTCAAGCTGAAAGAATATGGTAAGTCTTACAAACATCTATGAACAAACTCTCTGTTGATGTCCCAAACAGGAGGGAGGAAGTTTGTCAGTAACATTAGACTAGTTGGTCATTTTGTTTTTGTAAGTACTGTTTGGAGGCTAAGAGCGTGTCATTGCCTCGACTGTTTTCTGCTTTTAATAATAGCAACTCATGATTCCTTTAAAAGAAAAGCACTGATTTCTAAGTACTTCAGTATTTAGTGTATTTAGTATTTACGTGCTGTGAACTTTGAAAATTTTAATTGATGTATTTTTTTCTCTGTATTTTATAAAATGAACATGAACTTTATTGTGGTAAATTTCTACATGGTGAATATTTAAAAATGGATATCTCTTCTTAATCTGGATAAAGTGATTTGCTAGTTTGGCTTTACCTTTTCATGGTGTTTCTCTGGTGGTTCTTCGAGGGCTACTGTGGATTTTTGTGTGGTGGGAGGACACTGGTGGGGGGTATCCTAGGAAATAGAGGAAGATTGAGAGAATAAAAGATGTTTGATCCTTACTTTTTAATCAGGTTAGCTCTATTCGTTTTTATTTTGTGGACTTTTTTTCTAAAATTGAATTTAAAGCAATGTTTCCAATGTTTATAAGACCAGGAACACTTGCTCTACATTTTATGTGATCTGTCAGTTTTTCATATCACAACTGAAGTAAAATTCTAATATTTCTCAGGATAGACAATTTGTCTACTCAATGTTGTTAATGGTATTTCTGCTATGGCTGCTCTCCCTCGAGCTCACTCACTCTCACTAATAAAGTGCAAGCACTTTCCTGCTTGCATGGCTCAAAAATTTTTTTTCTGCTATATCCCTTGAAGACTTTTACGATAAGATTAAAGGTCCTAAAAAAAAAAAAAAAGATTAAAGGTCCTAATATTGGACTCATAGCATTATAAGGTTAAAACTTCTTCGCATCAATGGGACCCTGCCTCTAAGCAGACTATTCTGTAAAAAGTAGATTTAAGTCTATGGAGCCACTATGGTTGAAGGTGGGGTGAGGATCGGAACAACTTCTGCAATGACTCCTGAGATTTCTTCCCCTAGCCCTGGGGCTCCTTAGATCACAGTTTGAAAATTCAAGATATTCCAGTCCTTGCATTTTAGATACTTCAGACCTTTATTATAAAAAATTTACTAAGATTTCATCATGGAGAAATAGTACATATCAGATACAACCCCACAGTGCTTTTGAGGTTGCCATAGCTCATATTTTTAGTGTTTAACAGTCTTCATTGCATAATATATTACTTGGAGTAGGAAACAGTATATCATATAGCCAAGTACTGATTATTCAGTGTTTGTACAGTTTGAGAGTTACTCATACGTGTTTCTTCTTTGATCTTTTCTCAAGTGTATCTTTTTAGGTATTTCAGATGGTCTCTGTAAAATGGGCTAGGAAGGAAAAGTCATTATACTGCTTAAAGTCATTTAATTACTAATTGCAAGTGTAGAACAAGGGTGCAGAATTTAAGGAGTCAGTCACTCTCAGGGTTGTGCAGCATTTGTAGGACCCTGAGAGTGAGTACCTCCTGAAATTTTTCATCCTAGGCACCTCTCTAATCTCTCTCTGCTCAGGCATTGAGTAATTGAGATGTATTGTCAGCAAGTTTTATGGAGAGTAGTTTGGGAGCCACTGGTGTGTACAAATTTTTCCATGGCATCAGATTCAGTTGGAGGGCTTGTTGCAACATAGATTGCCTTGTCCCAAAACCAGATTTTTTTTTAAATGAGAGAGAGAGAGAGAGAGAGAGAGAGAGAAAGGCAGAGACAGAAGCAGGCTCCATGCCGGGAGCCCAACGCGGGACTCGATCCCGGGACTTCAGGATCGTGCTCTGGGCCAAAGGCAGGTGCCAAACCGCTGAGCTACCCAAGGATCTCCGCAAAACCAGATTTTGATGGAGGAGTATGGTTGGGGTCTGAGAATTTAAATTTCTGAAACTCTCCCAGGTGATGTGGGTATTACATTGGAAGCACTGGTGTAGGTAACACTCTTTGGAGTTTATTTATACGTCTCAGGCTCTAGGTTTAGTGGATAAGTTAGAACTAGATGGAAATTGTATAAAGTATGACAGAGGGTTAGAGGTTCTAGGAAATGTTTTATACTAAAATAAGTAGAGAGGGGCAGCCTGGGTGGCTTAGCGGTTTAGCACCGCCTTCAGCCCAGAGTGTGATCCTGGAGACCTGGGATCGAGTCCCGCATTGGGCTCCCTGCATGGAGCCTGCTTCTCCCTCTCCCTCTCCCTCTGCCTGTGTCTGTGCCTCTCTGTGTGTCTCTCATATTTAAAAAACATAAAATAAGAGAGATAAAGTTTAAGTTATGAAGAATACTTTCAAAATACTATGTAATTCATACTCAGCATGATAAAATGTGTTGATTTTAATAATTTTGTAAGAAGTATGATTATTTCAGTAAGCTTACATTTTTCCTAATTTCTCATAGCTGGATTATTTAGAAGAATCTGATATTTCCATAATTACTTACTTTGAGTATAATTTTTATATTGTTATATCTAAGTTTAAAAATTATTTTTATCAGTGTAATTGATATATTTTGGGTATTATAACATGGTGGACTAATATGTATTTCTCCCTTCCGTTAAACACACATGTAAGAGTAATGGTTAAAACATAGCAACAACAAAAATATTAAGTATCTAGTTATGCTCAAAAGATAGAAGAGGAATCTTTAAATGCCTAACTACAACAGAAAACTTAAAACCACAGTGGTAAGACCCTCAAGGGTATAGTAACCCAGAGGGGATTGCTGATGAGATAAAAGCCCTACATCACATAGTAAGTATATCTACATTACAGCTTTGAGCTTGAGAGGCAGGTGCTTATACTAAGACCCTTGTATATAGCTAAGGCCTTAGAGGTTTCTGCTCTTTTAGTTTTCAGGGTAGAAAAAACTTACGGCACAGTGGTGAAAAGAAGAAGTTTATTTGCCAGTGAAGCCAGGTAGGTGAAATGAACATCCTTCCTTGGGAAATAGAAGCCACAGACTACACCCCAAAGTTGGATTTGGATTTGCAGCTTGAATTTAGACAACCTGCTTACGTGTGGGAATCTCAGTGTATATTAATATAAAAATGGATTCTGGACTGATAAAACTCCTGAGGTACTAGATGGAAGCAAACACAAAACTGCCAGTGGCGATGCTTTACAACCCAGAGTAAATGCCAAATGAAGATGAATTTCTAGTCAGAAAGAAAATTATTTAAGGAAATGACTCATCACAAAGAAGAGTCAGGTCAGGCAACTATCAGATATAGTTGAAGAGAGAATTGGTAAATTAAAACCTAGAGTTGAGGAGTATAGCATATAGAATATAGTAGAGAAACAGAAAAAAAAATGTGACAGATAAAAAGTCATGAAGAATAGAATAAAATCTAATATTCTAGTAGATGTTTCAGAAAAACAATAAAAAAGGAGAGAAGAAGTAATGTATTATTTTCTGACAGTAAAGACATAAATCATTGTTGAAGCATGGCATAGCTTGAACAAGATGAATGGAAAGAACTTTACACGTAAAACATATTAAAATAAAATTGCAGAACATCAGAGGATACTTTCGTGTAATCTAAAAGTCAAGTAAAATCAAAAGGCATATATCAAAATAGTGATTATCTATTCCTAATCCTCCCTTACTTATTCTGTTCCCTAGATATAATCACTCAATACTTTTTGGTGTTCCTTGTATGCCATCCATATTTTTAAATTATAATACTGTCTTTGGATTTATCAGTCACTTTCTGTTATGGTAGACAAGAATCTATTTCCCATCATCATAGTTTTTGGATTAAATCAGCAATCAAACTTTACAATATTACTACCACTTTAATATTGTTTATTGCTGAGCCAGGTAGGTACTATGATTACTTTTCATTTTTGTTAAAGTTTGTTTCATGGAGTTTTTTTCTTTGCAATAATTGCTAATTCAAAATTTGATTGATCTCCCATTAGCGTTTTTACAGGGTCAAACTAATCAGATAATTTCAAAGTTTCTTGTTCTTCTAGAGAACTTTCTTTTTGAACCCTGTGGACTTTTGTTCCAGTCTTGACTGGTCACTTTCTAAGCCTGCCTATCTACGTCTTCCTGGGACTCCTCTTAGATTGTCTCTTATGTTTGACGACCTATTTTCCTGGATCTAATGACCCCAGCTTTTGTATATATGCCTTCATTTTGTTGGAGCCATCAAAAATTGAATATAAGTTTTCAAAATCTTGTATTTCTGAAAAAATGCCTTTATTTTACTTGTTCCCTTTATTTTGATGATTCTAGGCATAGAATTCCAAGTTGAAAATCATTTTCATTATGAAACTTGAAAGCTTGTTTCATTGTCTTGTGGCTTCCAGTGTTTTAATTGAAAAATCTAGTACCACTCCTATCTTGAATCCTTTGTTTCCTCTGTGGAAGTTTCTTTTCCTTCTGCCTGGTGTCAAGAAATTAGTCATACTGCTTTTAAGGAATTTTCTGTGCCTTGGTGTTTTTGTTTTTGTTTTTTTCATGTTGGGTACTTGATTCCTTTCTATCTGTACTATAAAATCATGATCCTCAATTCTTAGAAATTTTTTTTGTGTTGTTTCTTGATCTTCCCTTTTCTAGACTTAGTATCTTGGTTTTAGAGTTGTGGATTGAGCCTGTAAATTTTTTGTTTAATTGCCTATAAATTTCCTTTTTCCATCTGTTTTGCTCTAGTTTTGTTCTAGTAGGTTACCAACTTTATCTTTTAACCTTTCTATAGAATTTTTAAAGTTCTTTCATAATATTTTGGAATGGAGTTCTCCTTTGAATCATTTTGCAGACTTCTGCACAGAATACCTGATTTGAGCTCTGTGTTTTTCTCCTCCCCTTCTGTGATCTATTCTCCTTCCACTCCTTCTCTAGATATGTTTCATAAAAGGAAACATCTTTGATCTCTTACAGGGTTAGCTGCATAATGTGAGATTATGACTTCGGTTTTGGGTTTGTTTCTTTTTTTACGGAACAGGGCAATTGCACCTTATATGAACTAAAAAGTAATGCCTGTTTTTAGTCTCAGGGTCCACCCTGCTATCTAAGATAATTGGAACCCCAATTTCTGAGTTTTTCTGAAATTCCGTGGATGAATTGGCTTTCGTCTAGTCATTATTTCCCTCTGGAGACACTTTTTTTCACCCCTCTGTAGTACCAATCCAGTTCTATCAGCTTACAGTCTTCCAAAAATTTATCAGCATCTGTGTCCTCTGTTCTCTCCACTCTAATTTGTTTTGTTCTGATGGGTTGATACTACCCTTCTTTACTCAGTAATTTGCATAACAGGTTTCTAGATTAAAATTTTAGTGTGCTTTGTGGGAGGAATGGAGATAATCAAAAGAATACAGTATAGTGTTTAATTACCTGGTTTTTTTATCTGATTGTTCCAATGACAGGAGTCACTTTACACCTTATACCTTTTTAAAACAAATAACAGTAAAGCCATTTTCTGTATAATAAAATTGTTTGTTAATCTTAGGAGATGACATTCTTATGTAGCAATATTTATCACAATAGAATATTATAGGATTTTCTTTTAAAATTCAATTATGAGGTAACTAAATACGTAAACTGTTGCTTGACTGATATAAATTGCAGACCTCAAAAGTTGATTTAGAGGTTTTTGGTTTTTAAATTGTTTGCTTCCCTTTTGATAACATTACTAACTTTACTATTCTGATGGTTCAATTCCTCTTTCCTTAATGCATTTGGGATTCCCCCTTTTTGACAGGCACATTTTGTAAAGCTGATTGATTACAGTATTAGGATATTTTTCCACGAATCTGCATGGAGCCATTATAGATGATTATCTAAAATAGGGTGGAGTTTTTTTTTTCCCAGTAATTTGAATAATAAAATTTTGGTAATACTTTCTTAACTCTTGCCTTCATTTCTAGTCTTCCAAGTAAGTATTGCAAAGTCTTACTATTTCAGGATAAGTATTTACAAAGTTGGTGACATGGAAATTTTAAGAGGATTCTAGTGGGTGTTGTTGGTTAGTAGATAGTAGTAAGAAGTACAGTATCAGTATAGGGCATAGTTTTATTTATAACTGGAGCAATGCCATCTAGCTGCTTTTGCGATACTACTTGGTACTTATTATAGTAAAGGCAAAATATAGTTTAGCAGAAGTTTTATATGCTTAAATGGGCAGCCTGGGTGGCACAGCGTTTTCACGCCGCCTTCAGCCCAGGGTGTGATCCTGGAGACCCAGGATCAAGTCCCACATCCGGCTCCCTGCGAGGAGCCTGCTTCTCCCTCTGCCTGTGTCTCTGCCTCTCTCTCTCTGTGCATCTCTCATGAATAAATAAATAAAATCTTTTTTTTTTTTTTTTTAAGGTATATGCTTAAGGTCTCAGGAAATTCCAAAACGTGAAAATTTTCAGAGCTTTTAAATATATCTTTGTTTAAATGACTTAAAGCTTTGATTTTTTATAGTAATTCGAAGATTTGTGAATTAAAGAAATGCTCATTAAAATAAGGTGCCCTCGGGGATCCCTGGGTGGCTCAGCGGTTTGGCGCCTGCCTTCGGCCCAGGGCGTGATTCTGGAGTCCTTGGATTGAGTCCCGTGTCGGGCTCCCGGCATGGAGCCTGCTTCTCCCTCTGCCTGTGTCTCTGCCTCTCTCTCTGGCTCTCATAAATAAATCAATAAAAATAAAATCTAAAAAAAAAATAAATAAAATAAGGTGCTCTTTTTTTAACATATAAGATTGGCAGATAAATTGGTAATAAATTGTATGATAATACCAAGTTTGGATATTGTTAGGAATGTAATTTGAAGCAATCTTTTTAGTGGCAGTTTAGTTATATCTCTCCAAATTAAATGTGCTTATTATTAACCTTATAACCTAACAAATCATTTGTAGAAATTTACACTAGAGCAGTACACAAAGTATACATACAAGGATGCCCATCAAAGCAGTTTATAATGACACAAAAACTTCTAATCATCTAAATACCCACCAGTTAGGGGACTCTTTGATTAAATAATCTTATATTCATATCATTAAAAATTATGTAGTTATTAAGAATGAATTTTATGTGTGTGTTTTATGTTCATTTATATAGGATGATGTCTAAAAATTATTAGATGAAAACATAAGAATGAGATTATTTATTCAAAAGTACAGTTATACATGTATGCGCATACACCTCCATACATATATGAGTATATATTGATGTTCCTAAAAATTTATGCGAGAAACCATAAATTTTCTTCTTTCACTTTTATTTCTTCAGTTTTTCTATTTAATTCTCTCTCCCTCTCTCTCTTTTTAATTTCAGTGGTATTTCTTTAATAACTAAAACAATAATTTAATTAAAAATTATAAAAATAATATTCATGAAATATAAATTGTAGTTATTCACTTAACTACTTCTAAAAGAGCTTAAATGTTAGATTATAAAACTGCAAGCAACTTATTTAAATAATTATTGATTTTTTTCCCCCTTGAAGACTGACTAAATATAGACCACTAAAATTTACATTTCAAACTTAAAAAGAAACCTGCTAGTTCTTTTTTTCCTATTTGAAATATGGACTGTTAAATTACAGGTTGAAACCAAGAGCACTAATTCCAAATTTTAAAAGTAAACTTTGAAAGAAACTATATATTAATCAAAGAAAGTATAAGCTGTTTCACTGTAGACTTCACAAAAGATTGTTCAAGAAATCCAGAAAAGGTTAAAAAAGCTTAGCACATTACTGAACTGACAAGGTATATGAGGCCATACTAGCCCCCATGCCAGCAAAGGAAAACAATGGAATGACAGCTCTAGTGTTTGGAGAGAGGTTGTTAACGACAGCTTATTCCTTTATGATTTCAACTCTTGACAGAAGACAGGTCTGCTTGTTGCATCATGGCAGATATATCATTACCTTCTGGCCCTGTCATGACTGAATTGGGAAAGAAAAACCACATCCAGTTTTGAAAATCCAATTACCTTTTGAAATTTTGGTCACTATTTCTGAGATAGATGTGAATAAGCCATTCTCTAATAGCTCTTTGCATCTGTATTGTTCTCTAGTACCGAACTAATTAAGTAATTAAGCATATACTGAAGCTCTTTCTGTAGTCAAGTAGAGAGCAAAGCATAACAGCATAGAGTGTCTTGATAATCTGACATCATCCCAAGAAAAATATTACAAGGCCTCTTATCCTTAGTATCTATTTTTTACCTATATTTATAACTGACATCAAGTAACTTAAAGTAGATCTTTTCATGAAGTTCAAGAGAAAAAATACTGCATTATAAAACAATTAAGTACCACTTTCACGTGAGAAAATATTGGTCACAATTGTAATTTGGTTATGACTTGATCTTTATGTTTCTCAATTATATGTATCTTTGAATTCTTTTTTTTTGTTTTGTTTTGTTTTGTTTTGTTTTTAATCTTGCTTGTCTACCTAAGAAATGACTCTGGAGACAGAGAGGGTATGGGTTTTGAAATTATATCAAAAGCCTTGGGGTTTGTATATGATCAGAATTTTAATGGAGGTTAAGGTGAGTTTAAATGCATAGAAGGAAAATATAAAAAAAAACTTGTTTAATTTCTGTCATGTTGTTCTTTTTTGAGTCACTCTGATGTCTTTTTCAAATCTGCTTTACTCTTGAGCTTTGTGATACTATATCCATGATCTGTGTTTTCCCCCTCTTTTTATTCTGTTATAACTGCTGATCCCTTTTCTGTGGTTCTTCCTTTAATATCAGCTGAAGCAGTTTGAATTGCTGAATCAAAGCTGTTTGGGGAGTGAGAGAGTGTGTAAGATTGTGCAGGGTGAGATTCTCTGGGTAGAAGGTAACACCTCCTGCAGTTATAATCAATGCTCTGGACACTTTCAAAGATAGGAGAAGCCATGACTTGCTCCAGGGTTAAACTTTTAAAAGAACTTCCCTAGGGAAAAATGTCATCAATAAAATGAAATAATTAGTTGACAATTCTTGAGTAGCCTAGTCTAACAAGAAAAGATTAAAGATAGGTCAGCTTTGCATTTTTCACTGTACTTTTGGTTTCTTTCAGGTTTCAGCTTTATACTTTTATTTATCTTCAACATGAATTTAAAAAAACTTAATTATTTCCATATAGCAGTTGAGCCCCTGAGTTACTTTAATTTGAGAAGAACTAAATAAAAAGAAAAGAGTATCAGCCTGTAGTAATAGGAAACAGTCTGAACTTTTACTTGAAATAATTGAGACAGTAAATTATGGAAGTTAGGGCTGTTTATGAAAGTGTAGTTTGTACTGTTAGTTTAAGTTACCAAGCTTTAGATTAAATGCATTATATTTACATAATTGTGAAATATGATTTTTAAAGAAAATAATGTTAATCAAGTAAATTTTAGGATAAATATTAGTTTCCAGGAGGGTTGTTCGTAGCACTTCATGCTTTTGATATTCTTTGGTGATGACTTTATTTAGCTGTTCACATAATATAAATAAAAGGCAATTTAAAATATTAATTCCTGGGCAAATTTTCTATTTCTCTGTATGATATTAAAAATTCTAACTAAGGACTAATTATGACTTAAATATTTAATATGAAAAAATATATCTATTAATTATTTTTTATTTACAATATAACTTTAAAATTAAGATTGGATTTCACCAGTAATTCTGGATAGTAATAAGCCAGTATTTTAACTCTTTTTTACATGGAATATATAGTCTTGTCTTCCTGGACATAAAACAAATCACCAGTTAAAATTTATAGTGAGGTGTTAGAAGAATTAGATGGAATACTTCAGCATATTTTGTATTCTTAGATTCATGTACTTTTCTATTTTAAAATAAATAAACTCATAGCAATTTACTCCAAATATAAATAACTGATTAGTTATCCATACTGTCAAGTATGCATTCAGATATCTAAGACTCAAAGATAGAATCTTAGAATCTGTGTTACTGCTTTGTGTTTATTATCCTTACTGTAAAGGAGATGGTACCTTGTTTATGAAACATATATACAAGGATGAATATGCCTCTTGAAGCTTGAAGACTGTGGAAGAAGGCTTCCAGTAGTATTAATTTTAAAAAGCACAAGTAGTATTGTGTTAATAAAAAGAAAAAAAAACCACAAGTAGTATTATGTTAGCAAAAAGTACAAAAGTAATATTGTTAGGTATACATTCTGCAGTTTAAAAAAGTTGATATAGTTTCAAGGTCATCCATATTTAATTTTATAAGACCATTAGATTTAAGCCAATTTAGATTAGGAATGCCATCTAGAATTTGCACAGCAAAGGAAACTATTATTATTTGTTACTTAGAGCTTAAATTATAATGAATATACATGCTATAATTCTGAATGAAGATAACTTATTTCACAATTTATTTTATAAATCAAAACTATAATCTTGATATCATAAGAAAATCAGTATTTGTAAGAAGTCTTCCTTTGGCCTTTTATTTCTGTATTAAAACAATGATAAGGGATCCCTGGGTGGCGCAGCGTTTGGCGCCTGCCTTTGGCCCAGGGCGCGATCCTGGAGACCCGGGATCGAATCCCACATCGGGCTCCCGGTTCGTGGAGCCAGCTTCTCCCTCTGCCTGTATCTCTGCCTCTCTCTCTCTCTCTCTCTGTGACTATAATACATAAATAAAAATTTTAAAAAAAAATTAAAAAATAAATAAATAAAACAATGATAATGATAAATAGTATGTCTTCAAAAGAAACTTATTCATAAAATTAGGAAAAGTACTGTTAAGCAGTTCAACGTTGCTTTTCCTTTAGATAATGAAGACTGTTGCTTTTATTATAATTTTACAGTTTTAGCACATTTAATAGTGTGACCAAAGCTTTTAAAACAATTCTATTAAATTGCTGTCTTTATGATTACTTATAGAGATTGAAAACTTCTTTAAAAATGAAGGGCATGGGGTACCTTTGGCTCAGGTCATGATACTGAGGTCCTGGGATCAAGCCCCACATAGCGCTCCCTGCTCTGCAGGGAGTCTGCTTCTGCCTCTGCCTCCCTGCCCCCTGCTCATGCTTATATTCTCTCTCTCTCTCAAATTAATAAATCTTTTTAAAAAAATGAAGGACACTTGGTGGCTCAGTCAGTTGAGCAGCCAACTCTTGATTTTGGTTCAGGTGATCTCAGGGTCCTGGGATCGAATTCCATATAGGGCTCTGCTCTCAGTGAGGAGTCGGCTTGAGGATTTTCTCTCTTTCTGCCCCCCTCCCACTCATACTCACTCTCTCTGTCTTTCTCTAAAATAAATGGATGAATCCTAAAAAAAAAAAAAAGTGAAGGACACTAAGATATGAAGTTGTATGTGTAAGCATTTATGTTTTTCTCTTCTGGTGCAGCTTGAACAAAGGATGTTTAGTAAGGATCAATTTATTATATTTTTAAAAGATTTTATTTATTCATGAGAATGCACAGAGAGAGAGAGAGAGAGAGAGAGGCAGAGACACAGGCAGAGGGAGAAGAAGGCTTCATGCAGGGAGCCCAACATGGGACTTGAGCCTGGGTCTCCAGGATCATGCCCTGAGCTGAAGGCAGCGCTAAACCGCTGAGCTGCCCGGATCAATTTATTATTAAAGATAGATATGTTTTGAAACATATCCATAATTATACCATATGCACAAACACACATGCTTACATACCTACAAGTATCTGTGTGTGTTAAGATTACAGATTGTTAACCCAGATTTTTTAAAAAATAAACTATTATTTCAAAGACTTGTCAGTTTTGTTGGGAAATGAGTACTTGCTTATTTATACCATGAGCTGCATATTTGAATAAAATTATCTTTTCTAACAAGAACTGGTGTTTAAAATATTTAAGAGAACATTTATCCAGAGAAATACGTACCAGGAATATTTTTAAACTTTTTAAAGGAATGTTTAAGGTGTTTCTCAGTTTGTGTTTTCTGAGAAACGCAAGAAAATTTTTAGAAATTTTTATTTTAAAAAATTTAGAAATATTTTTAGAAAAATATTTTCTAAGAAAATATCTCTCCATTGAGCTTTTCATGTACATTTACATAGTGTTATAATGATTTGAAAACTTATTGCCCTTTTGAACAATGTTTGTCATTTGTGATAAAAAACTTGAAGAAGTTAAAGTTCTATCAGAACAAACTTAAACTATGGGTAATTGTCTTTTTTTTCCCCAAAATTAACAAATTATAGCATCAAAGCCTATATGGAAAGGTATGTATGTAGTAGGTCATTTGCTGCTGCAGGCATTTTATCTTCCTCCAGGATGCAATTGTTTGGGTTTCTCTCTTTCTGCCTATGGCACTATATAGTAAAATTCAGATATCCTCTTACCTCCAAGGAATCTCAGGGGTGGAGGATAACTTATACAAAATTAATAAATGCTGTTGCTTTTTTATTGTTGCCCATCCAAGGCAATTTGCAGTGTTCACTTTAGAGGGAAAAAAAAATGTGTCGGAAGCACTTACAACAATAAGTTAAGTTTAAAGTCATGAATCCATTGTAGAAGATAAGTATTTTGAGGTAGTCAGTACTATGTAAACAATTAAAAATATTGACCTAGTAATTTCCTAAAACTCCTCCTTTTATTTTTGGTCTAATAAAATGATAACATTTAATCTTGAAAATGAAAAACAAATCTGTGTTTGTATTTTATGATAACTACTTTAGTTCATTTAGCCAGAGGAGTTTGCTGTTAGAGCTTGCATATTAGAAGTTTTATTTATACATTTCAGGTGAATTATTTTATTTTATTTTATTTTATTTTATTTTATTTTATTTTATTATTTTATTTTTTAAAGATTTTTTTAAAGAAATTATATAACATAATAGCATGTATAGTCTTAATTCCTTTTTTAAATTTTAATCCTAGGAGAACTTTTTTGTTAGCTCTAATATTATTGCTTATATAAAGTCATTTTTCCCTTACATTTAAATACATTTGAATTGTTTTAAGACAAATTATTTTAATATTAGGAATTGTCTAAACATTCAGAAGAAAGCCACATCATTGCCTCATCTTCAGTTTCTGCAACTCAACTTGTTGCTTTCTTAATGTACCAAGGTGAGATAGTTAAGAATTCTAAATACCATAGCTTTGGGAAATATCCTGTTACATTGTTTAGGATATATTGCACCATGCTGTAACTGTAACCACTTGTCTAATAATAGCAGTCCTCTTTTGTGATATTTATGGGTGTGCTTATTATCCAGTAAACTATAAGCTCATTGAGGGCAAGACATATACTTTCACCAGTGTCTGGAGGTATGGTTTAATAAATAGATAAGAACACAGACTTTGGTATTAAACGTTCCTAGTTACCAGTTTTAGCATTGTGACTTAATAGTGTGTGATTTGGTCAAGTGTTTTTTAATTGATCAGTCTTAGTTTTCTTTTCTTTTCTTTTTTTTTTTTTTTTTAATTTATGATAGTTACAGAGAGAGGGAGAGGCAGAGACACAGGCAGAGGGAGAAGCAGGCTCCATGCACCGGGAGCTCGACGTGGGATTCGATCCCGGGTCTCCAGGATCGCGCCCTGGGCCAAAGACAGGCGCTAAACCGCTGCGCCACCCAGGGATCCCCAGTCTTAGTTTTCTAATCCACAAAGTAATCATAATAGTAATACCAAACTCATAGAATTATCCTGAAGATTAAATGACAAAATGGATGAAAAGCACTTACCACTATGTGTGTGAAGCTATTTTTAAAACTTTCATAGATGGAAGGATAAATGAATCTTACTAGCAAAAGAGAAAAATGGGATGGCTTATTGGCAAGCACCTTTCTTTGTGTTAAATTTATTAGAAGACAATAGGATGTGATTTCAGCTTTCCTGTAATTAAATAGGAACACGATGTGTACAAGTTCTTAATGTAACAGCTGCCACATGATGAGTACTTAATAAACATTAATAGTAATGAAGGTGGAGATGGTAGTTACTCAGTGTTCAGTTTTGTTTTTGGTTTGTTTTCACCATTTTTCTCTATAAATCCTGCCTCTCTCTATCCTATTCCCATAGCAGTATGACTGGGTTTCTTCTGGCATCTAATCGTGTTGGCAGTTATTTTTCTGGATGCATATTATCCAACTATTCTAAGGACCCAGAGGACATGAGATAAATTGTTTTTGGCAGTGCCTTGGAGGTGTAGATAGACGTGTAACATCATTCCCTAGGGGTAACTATACCTCACAAGTAGAAACATAAGCGTGCTGAAAATTATTTTTTTTGAAAACTCAAAGTTGTTAATGGCAAAAATTTTGTTCTGAACTTCCTGTGAAACCCATCCTTCTATCCACCTTCAATCCTCCAGTTCTTCTATAGACCCATCAAGTATTTAGTGAAGGCCAGCCAAGAACCGTTCTATGTTTAGGAAGATGAAATAGTATATAAAATATGGCACTTGCCTTCAAGAAACTGTGGTTTAATGGGAGGTACAGGTAAATTCAGTACAGTACCAAATGTGACCCAAAGCTATAAGCATAGGGTACTATGTGTTAGCATATTGAAGGCATCTCTTAAGGCCATTTCTGTAGAAATGCTTCCCAGAAGAAGGGTTATTTACATGAAATCCTTAAGTATGAGGTAGGAAGTAGGGAGAGGTATTCTAGATAGAAGTTTTAGTTGAATAAAGCTTGAATGTTGAGTTTGATTTTTAGAGAGAGAGTATAAAATGAAGGCTGCAGAAATTATCAGGGCCTAATGTGTCCACTTAAGGTTTCTTCTGTAAATTGTCTTGAGGATTATGAAACAGCATTGAAAAGTTTCTAAAAGAGGAAATAACATGGTCAGATTTGTGTTTTGGAAAATTAATTCTGGCATAAATCAAAAGAGGAGATTCAGTGACTGGTAAGATACTATTGAAGTAACATATGTGAGCAAAAATTGTAGACTGAACTGAGGATCCAGTGAGCTTGTATAGAACTGGAGAGATACAGAAGCCTATTATAATGATTAAACTGTATGTGGGAAGTGAAAGAAAGAAATGAATCAAATATAATAGCTGGATTTCTGACTCATGTAATAGAGGAGATGGTAGTACCATTAACTGAGTGGAGGAGTACTGAAGAGGAGTCATCTTTTAACACTGAGGAAGTTGAGAATCTTATTTTAGACATGAAGTGCATATGCCACCATACTCTTCCCAAGCAATTTGTTTGACAGTCCTGTAATCCCACTTTCTGACTCCCTCTATCATATCCCTCTGTTTCAGCAATAGACATGCTGGGTCAGGCAGACACTTTGAAAAATTAATTTTGTGATAAGCCTAAGTCCCTTGTTATAAAACTGCAAGAAAAAGCATAACTAATCCTAACATTAATGCATCTCTCAGTGTCATGCAGATTAACCTATACTGTGATTTCACTTGCTTTTACTTTTGTATTTCCTTTTCTCTTAGCATGTTTGTTGGAAGGCTGCTAAGCAAGGAGCTCATTAGATAATGGAGAAAAATGTGAATGGCAGTTGGAAAGGTCTTAGAAAACCTGCATTGAGACTGAAAAAAACATTCATTAGTTGGATGAAATCTGTTGACTGCTATTACGTAATGTTGTAGAAAAGGGATCAAAGTTATGGATATTTAATATGATCACATTCCACATTTAAAACATTTCACAATATTATTCCTGCTCTTCTCTCCCAAAGCAATGACTGCTTCATTTAACTTTTGCAATTTGCATCATGGGGAATTGGTGTGTGCATATGTGTAGGGTTTTTTTTTTAAATAAAAATAGTTCTCTCTTTAATGAAAGTGGTATATTAGAGGTCCCTAGGTCTTAAATTGATTCCATAGATTCTATTTTTATAATAATTTTTTTTAATGACAGAAACATGCCCACTTTAAGAAACCAAACTGTAGGAAGATTTTGGGTTTATTTCTCAAAATTTAATCTCATTCTTTATTTTCCTTCTAATATTGAAATTTTCTCCTCTTTACCAAAATGTAACTGTTTTATAAAAGACCTATCACAGAGATGTTGTCAATATAGAATTTTTTTGTATTAATGTATTCATTAAGAGATCATTAACTGCTTGGGGAATGGAGAGAGAAGGTTGCTATACTCAAGTGTTGCTATTAATCAGAAAAGCAGAACTACTGAAGTACCTGGCACATAAACACATTCAACAGCTTTTCATTTACCATATAAGTCTCAATTCAAAAATTTCAGGGAGTGTACAGGCTCACCCATGTCCAGATAGGTATAAGTAAATGAGAAGAGCTGGAATGGAGTAAACAGTACATATCTAGTTAAATAGATACCTTCTCTTAATAAAGGCATAAGCTAGATGTTAGGATGGTCAGCCATGTGGATTGGAAAGGAAAGGAAGACTGAGAAGAATGGTAGTTGGTGAGCTGTTCAGTGGCAGTGAGGAAGCAGGCTTCAGGAAGTAACCTCTTTGTTAGAAGGAATACATACATTTCTGCTAGGGTAAGGAGTTTCTTATTTACTTTTTCTCATTCCATTTGCACTTTTTAAAACATCATTTGTTTTCTAGGAGAGCAGCTCTTAGACTCTTAGCTCACTCTGCTATCTCTTCTGATACCTCCCGATTGCTTCTTCTAAATTTTATTTGGAAATACATTGCAATACAGCCTTGGATATAGTCCTACTTTTCTTACTAACTTGCTCTGAACCTTATAAAAGTTATTTAGCCTAGGTAGCTATTCTTTCTCTTTTACTGAAATAAGACATACTTAGACACCTTTGTTTGCACGGATAGTTTTAAAATATGTACAAGACAGATTTCATATTTATAAGCCTTCAATTGAATAATGAATATGAAAATCTTTCTTATATATTGTTATAAACAATCAGGGAAAACTTAACTGAAACTCTTTATTCATTGAGTGACATGTATTATCAAAGATGCATTGATAACAGACTTGGTAGGAAAGTTACCCAATTTTTAGTATTAGTATTTTAGCTTGATATCTTATTGTGAATGTTAATTTTAGCATTAGGTAAAGTAATTTCTTAGCTTTGTATCTTATTGTGTATGATTCTTTGGGAGGTGTAGTTGTTTTGTCTGTTGGCAACGTAGGTTCACTCAGATGAAATAAAAAGTGCTTTTCTTTCCTGAGAATATTTTCTTCTTTGGTGCAACCAACACATTCATTCAGATGCTAGCAGTATGAGGAGAAAACACAAATTGAAAAATGGAGCAATTTGTTGATAATTTTCATAAGGCTACATATTCATGAAATCATTCAAGATTTGCTGTCATAAGTTATATAGAGAATGGGACATGATTTTTGAAAATGAATTGAATTTATTTTTAGCCTAGTCTTTATAAAAATTCCCAACCTTGATTTTAGTTTCCAAGTTTTTGCTTATCCAGAAAATTATATATAACCATATTCATACTAGTATCTGATGCTTCAAGTCTTACATGGAAAAAGATAGTACCAGTAGGTAAAAACTACTCTTACTTAAATCATAAATTCTAGTACTACTTACATATGAAAGAATTTAAAGAAATTTTAATAGGGGGAGAATAGGATGAAGGGCCCATTACTAATTTACCTTTTACATCAATTTAAACTCAATATGCCTTACATTAAAACTTTTTTTTAGTTTGTGAGTTGAATTCTAAGGCAATTCCTGAATTACATTTTGGGATTAAAAGCAAGCAAGCAAAACAAATGGTGATTACTTGCTCTATGTAGATTTGAACAAAACATAGTCCATATTCTGTGTATTAAATTTTTTCCTCTTCCCATAATGACATTCCTCTTCTGAATTTATTGAAAATGGAAATATGGTTATGAATGGAATAAAAGAAAGAATATGATATGGTCCAAAGTATTCACCTTTCTTTTATACCATTCAACACGTAATGATCATATTTTACTCCTGGGCAATGATCATATTCAACAAGTATACTTTTTTGATTACTTCCATGTAAGATTAATTTATTATCACTTACATAAATCAGCTCTCATCATTGAAAAATAACCAACTCTATAAAATTTATTTGTTGGTGATACAACAAAATTTTGCTTGAGTTGTCATTATGTTTCAACAGATTTATTCCTCCCTCTGGATTTCAAGAGGCAGAGAGTAAAACTAATTTCATAAAAAAATTTATGAAACTTTTCAAGTTCTACTTGGCTTCCATGATCGCTCACTGTGTCTTCTGCCAATCACACATTTTAAACGAGAACACTTTTTCTTAAGAGGGGAAAGGTACATTTAGAAATGTTAATAAAGAGATTTCAATTGGAAGGATTTAAAATATTTTTTGGTTTTAATAAAGAACAAAATGAGTTTTCAACTTGCTTTCCTATTTGATAGAGTAATAATTTTATTTTGCCTTCAATTTGACTATTATTTATTTCTAGACGTGCTTTCAGTATTTCATGTTCAAGCACAGAAAACATACTGAAATAAAATCAACTCTTTTATTACTAAACAAAAGTACCAATTTAATTCAAGAAATTGCAAGTAAATATTACTTAAGTAGCATTGTATTTGAAATGAAAATTTAATGGAATAGCCTTTGATTTTTCCAGTACGTATTTGCCAACATTTCCATTTCCATTCTCTTTTTTTCTTTTTCTTTTTCTTTCTTTTTTTTTTTTTTTTTTGCCTTATTAACCTAAAGACAGGCATTTAGGAAAGAAAAATACTAAAAATTTAAAAAATAATCTTGAATTCGGATTCTGTTACCTTTCAGGGTCTTTTACATAAGAGCAAATGAACTTCTGTCTCTTGTGAGATGTAAAATATTATAATCTTTGATTGTTTAGATAATATATTGGTGCTTTTTATGCATTATGCAGATTCCTTGGATGTAATTAACAATAGAACATATGCACTGAGTTGTTTAGCGCAGTCTTGTTTACCTAGAACAATCCATTCTCATGTCCTTCTTTTTCTTTTTTCCCCAGTCAAGAATATGTGTTTAATAAGGGATTGGCTCATTTGAGCAGGATTTCTCAACTTCAGAACTATTGGCATTTCGCGTCAGATGATTCTTTGCATTAGGGACTGTTCTGTACATTGTAGGTTTAGCAGCATCCCTAGCCTCTACCTTCTAGATTCTAGTAGCACCCGCTGATTTGTAACAACCAAAAATTCCAGACATTGCCAAAAGTTCCCTAGAGGACAAAAATACTCCAGTTGAGAACCATTGGGCTAAAAGTTAATGCAAAGTAACTCTTTACTCTTTACTGTCGTGTGTGTCGTCTGAGATTTCAGGTGACCAATTTTTTTGTAATTTCACTTCAGTGGTGGGATTGAAATTGGCCTACAACTCTAAACAGTGTTAGACAATAACGTTATTTATGCTAATATTTTAAGAAGACAAAAACTGACTATATACAGAAGATGTGGAACATTTGGAATATTCACACATTGCCTGTAGAAGTATAAATTAACACCACTTTGAAAATTGGAAGTATCCATTAAAGTTGAATATACAACAGTTCCAAACAATAAAATACACAACACTCTTTAAAGTAAATTTCATATAACCTATGGACCCTCATGGAATACTTTTGTTGGTTTTTTGCTTAACTCCTGAATCTATAGTTTTCCTGTGGTTACAATTGACATTGTCATTTGTGACGTGAATAATGGTTGTTGTTTTCATTATGTTAGCAAGAAGATAAAAGTGAAACAACAAAAATATATTTCCAAACTTCACTAATATGTGAGTGCCTTGAATTATAGTTTTCAAATACTTGAAAAATATTTCGTTAATATTATATGGGTTTTTTTTTTCACAGTATAAACAGCTACAGACAAGGCACATTTTTTTTTTTAAGATTTATTAATTAGAGCAAGGGGAGGGGTAGAGAGACAGAGGAAAAAGTAGATTCTCAGGTAGATTCCACACTGAGCTTGGAGCTGGATATGGGGCTTGAAAGCATGACCTGAGCAGATATCAAAAGTCCAATGCTTTATGACCAAACCACTCAGGTGCCCTTAGGCACAGTTTTAAATTTAATCTGTAAAACAGTTTTGTATCACTTTAAGACTAGACACTATCAACAAAAACAATAGATGAAGCCCTAATTTGTAGGTTTTGTCAATTTCTGCAGTGTAGATACTTATGTAAAAAAGTCATGGTTCATTTCAAGCTGCCAATGTGATATCCCTGAACACAGAATTGGGAACAGATATAGTTACCCATCATATAATATTTCTACCATTCAGGTACAATAGACATAATAACCCTATGAGCACAGATAATAGTAAAATGTAGTAAAATAACTTGGAAATGATGAGTATATATTACATTTGTTATATGTATCTTGAATTTTTTTTTGTATCTTGAATTTTTTAAAGACTATATGATTTAATATTTAATAGTGTTTTTATTTCACAGTTGACTCAGAATTCCTAAAAATTAAAAAAAGAAAAAAAGAATTCCTAAAAATTTGACAGTGGGCTTTCATGAACCAGTGTAAGCTAGCTCCAACACACCATGGTTTTTAACAAGTATATTCATAATGGCACTATTTATGTAGCTAAAAACGGAGTTATTTCAATGCTCATCAGTAAGAAGATGGTAATTCTGTTTATTGTCTAATTGTAATTATTATCTGAATATTATATAAATTCAGTTAATTCTAATCATACATTCTAAATGTGCTATGTTTATATAACAGAGGATTATAATACAATAAGAATGAACAAACTTACAACTGCATGTAACAAATGGATGAACCTCTTAAACTCACTGTCAAATTAAAGAAGCCAATCTCAGAGTATATAGATTGTATGATTCCATTTATACAAAGTTCAAAATGAACCAAACATTTGGTGTTGGAAATCAAGGTAGAGTTTATGCCTACAGTAGTAGCTTTATGGTAGGGCTTTCTGGTTACTGATATTGTTCCTCTTTTTAAAAATCTTACTGTATAGGAGTGTGTTAACTTTGTGAAAATTCATCAAGCCATACACTTAAGATTTATGCACTTTTCTATATGTATGTAATATTTTAAAGGTTCACTAGAAAAAAGTACTGGTGAATTGGAAAATATATCTGGAAACTTGGCAGTTAGTACATTTGAGGGATAACTTACATTGAGATACAGCCAAAGCCCACTCTAACTTATCACAAGAGTTGGGTTTTTTCTTCTTTCATGTATATTCTGTGCTTGAATTAAAATACGTGCCATTCCTTGAACTCAGCCTGTGCACATACTACATCACCTATGCTCTTGCTTTTCCTTGTATTTGAAAACATTCTCCCTAACTTCTGCCTGTTGGAATTTATTATTCTTCTCACATATAAGTCATTCTTGAATTGTTCAGGTATGAGTTCAGTAGTTTCAGTAAAAGCAGTTTTTAACCTACTGCTGCATATTTTACCATAGGAGTTCAAGATTAGTGTGAACATCTTTAGATAAACTTTTCTGGGTTCAGGAGTCCTGGATGATTGTGGGGTCTATAATGTGACTGCTGAATAAATGGGACATTGTCATCTAAGACTTCCACTGTTGCCTCAAATGTAACCTCCAACTTCATATCTTAAAGTTATTTCCATGGTCCTTAATGTAACCATCCAATACAAGCTCTCATAAAAATGCCTTGTCATCACCTACATATTATCAAGCGTATCTACAATCACCTTAGGAATAATTTTGAATGGCATGAAATAGGGTAGACAGTGGGAAACTTCAAATCCTTTTTCCACAAGGAGATTTTTAAAGTTACATATACCTTATTAGTAACTGATGATCAGCCATGTTCTAATAAAGAGTTAGATCTCATAAAAACTAATAGGTTTCTAGACCTCTGAATCTGAGAATAGTTACAAGTCCCAAGATCAACTTGAATTTAGATTGGACTGAACTGTGACTTCTTTTCTGGTCACCTAAGTGTCATAACCCTGTTGATTAGCGAAGATCAGGTTGAGAGTATCAGTGTCTGTAACAGTGTGATGTTGTTTGCTTGTGGTACTCACCAGCCCACTTAGGGACATATTTCAACTTGAATGCTTCTGAGTATATGTCAAATGACTTATAACAGCTGTCTGCCAAATTGAAGAGAATTAGTTTGTACTTATGTATTTGATAAACTCGTTTCTTTTCTTTCTGATTATAACCTACAATGCTTCTGACAGTTTGTGTCTTGAACATCATTTCTGGGAGGGTCCAATTTAAGCTTTAATTTTATTTTTTTCTAGTTTTAGAACAGGTTTAACTTTTCCAGTTGTTTTGTTCTGTTTTTCTGAGTTGTAAAAAAAAAAAAATCAAGTTATTATGTTGCTTCAAATTTTTTTAACAAGTTCTCTTAATAGTTTCTAATTCCTTTGGCATGAAGAAGCAATTGAAGAACAACTCTACTTTCCTAAGGCAACTTGTTTTTCTTTTACGCTTCATGCCTCTGGTGTTGGCACTCTTATTTTTACTGGTCTCTCTTGCATACAGTATTTTACATTTTTACATTATAAAGGTTATAGGCAAATAGCCAGCTGTCACATTCTTGAGGTCAGATACAACTACTATATATGAGATGCTCTGTTTTGGCTTCATACTACTTGCCAGATTGCTAAGCAGATGTTCTAGGCTATAATTCAGGAAACTGGGACCTCTTGAAACATTCCCTGAGAGTCGCTTTTGACATCTCTGAATCATTTATTTAAAGGTAATTAGTTCTAGTGAAAATGAAAATGCCTTGATATGAAAAGAACAAAATTATTTTACAGTGTTTGGGACTCACAGCAAGATTAGGAACTTGATTCTGGATATGTATCTAGTGGTAGAAAAGTATTAATTTTAGCATAGGCATGCATTACAATTAAGCACTTTTCCACTTAATTTTTTTTTTAATTTGGAGATTTTACAAAAAGGACTATTGCCAAAAAAAGTCTTTGTTTTTGTAGACTTTAAGAACTAACAATAAATTTGTGCTACAATGAAGAATTTATAAGTTTCCCCTTTTTATACAGAAAACATGTACAAGGAGGCTATTCAAATATTATTTCTCTAATCTATCCCAGTACATGCCTTCGTATTTTTCTCATATATCTCATTGATATTTTTTGTTGATACTGTGTTTTTATGATACAAAACTCATCTATATTTGGAACTTTATGAAATACTACTGTTAATCCATAGTTTTCTTGTCCTTTAGGTCCATTATTAACATATCAGTTGCACAAAAGGCAAAAATTTAAACTCTTATGATATAAAAGTTGGAAAAGCACATTTAAAAAAATTGTTATAATGGGTTCATTTAGATATCTTTGGTCATGTTTAGATGATAAAGCCACATAACTTGTGTTCATATGAGTATATTTCACTTGCAGTATGCATTGTACTTTACAAAAAATTGCTTTACACAGAAATGTCTAAGATCCAATATCTGGTTATTGGAAAAAGTCTCAGGCCACCATATTTTAAGGAAGGTGAGAATAAATAGTAGGAATAAACATCTAACTCTCATTTATATTTGCCAATGGATGATTTTGAATTTAAAGTTAATATAGTTCCTTCAGACATTTCAGGGTACTCATAACAAACACTTCAGTCAAACTAATGAAGTCTCTGTGTGAAAACTGAACTCTAAAATTACCCCTTTTCTTCCTCCTTCAATAGTTCTTCCGTTTTCTCCATTTCATATTTTGGATGAGTAGCTTTACCAATGAGATTGATGCAGCAGACCTACCTCAGCAGTTCTTCAGAGTCATAGCAAAGTAATTAAGAGTATTAGTTTACAAAACTTACCCTGGTTTCTAAGCCTAAGTGGATATATCAACTTAGCTTTCCAAAACTTCAAGTTCCTAAGGGTTTAAAAGTTGTATTGCAGTAGGAAAAAACAGAGAGATTGGTAATGTCTATTTTATTTTATTTTTATTTTATTTTATTTTATTTTATTATTTTATTTTATTTTAAGATTTTATTATTTATTCATGAGAATACACAGAGAGGAGACAGAGAGAGAGGCAGAGGCACAGGTGGAGGGAGAAGCAGGCTCCATGCAGGGAGCCCGACGCAGCACTCGATCCATGGTCCCAGGGTCACGCCCTGGGACGAATGCAGGCGCTAAACTGCTGAGCCACCCGGGCTGCCCCGTAATGTCTATTTTAGAATTGAAACCCAAGCAGAGCCTTTTCTCCAAAAAAATTAAGCATTTATGTAGATAAGCTTTCACTTGGGTAATTGATAACTGAATATTAGTAATCTCTCTCTCTCTCTCTCTCTCTCTCTCTCTCCCCCCCCCTTGTTCTTCTTTCCCTTTTCCCTAGCCTATCTATCATATACACATACAAAATTATCCCATCACAATCCTAAGATATCAAGTTACTGTTTGTCAATTCTAAAATGCACACTTTCATCATTTTTAACACCTTTGAAATTGGGGTGCACCTTTCTTTTTTCCACCCAGGTTTAGAATCAGTTGAGAGAAAATGAGTCTGATGATAGAGATCAATGTATCACTTTTGTAGCTGATAAGATAATAGATTGGGGAGTAGGTTAGGTCTACTAGGCAAATAGGTTTGTCTCCCCAGTACTCAGCAGACTTACCCCCCAGACCTCACCATGTGAAGCTATGGCACTGAGCAGCAGAGAAGAATGTGTACTTTCTATGCGGGAGCTGGCTGCTCAGGTGGAAGAGGCTGTCACAAACAACAGTTCACAGATCACATAGGATTTCTGCCGCTATTCCAGGGAGGAAGAAGAAAGCAGGAAAAGCAAGGTAAGCATTATTCGTCCACATAGACACTAGTGAGTTTCCCTCCAGCAAAGTAAAGCTAGGGTCTGTAATCCTGATATCACTCCAAAGCCAAGACTCTTGCTATACTTTTCCAAGTTCTTCTCATTCACTAGGCATGCTTTAAAAATGCAGCTTTAAAAATATGCCCTAGGACCATACTCATTTTTTGTGCTCTCCTTTCTATCCCTGGGTTCCTCTTTGTCTCATCTTTCTACTTCCATATACGTCTTGCTGCCAACATCTGCAGATTTCTCTTAGTTTCTCTCTTTTTGGGGGGAAGTAGATCCTTTCCTGGCTGACTCAAGGCCATTTCTTCATTGTGGGTTGAGCCTTTTCCTCTTAGTGACTTACATTCCAACATAGTTGAATCTCCTGTATTGTTTTTGTTGTCCTGCTTTGCTTCTGTTGTCCTGCTTAGATCCCTTGAGATGAATTTGTCCTCACCTTGACCTCCCTGTTATCTTCACACCTCACCTTTTACATTTATTCTGTTGGATGATTTCTCCCCTAGTTTGTCACATGTCTACCTGGGCTAATAGACTTTGCCTGCACCAGAAGCTTGTTAGTAGTTTAAAAAAAATCGTCATTCATGCCACATGTTGTTAAAATCCTCATTTGGTTCCTGCATTCTGCCTTAGGATTGGCTTCTTTCTTGAAGAATTAGCATTGAAGAAATTCACATTTGCATTTTATCACATCCACTACAGCCCATCTGGAGTGAACCATCAATCCACAGTGAATTTTTGTAGAAGAGGGATTTGCTGCATGAAGCACCTAGATAAATGCACAAGAATGAGAGCAAAAGAAAACATTCCTTTTTTTATTTCCTTCAGAATGAAAGTTTAAAGTTGCCATATTTTGCCAGTGTCTAAGGCATATTAAAATTATACTTAAGCATTGGAAACTGACTGTCTAAGGCAGGAAAAAAATCTTTCATGGAGTCATGCCTTGGCAAATGGACAGTATCTTCAATGTATTGCATTCTATATTTTTGTGCTGTGATCTAAAACTTAGTATCATAGGCTATTTGGCGTCTCTGCTCATAATCATGAAACCGATTCTTTAACAGAAAAGAGGAAAGTAATGATCCTTGGGAAATCAGAAAAGCTGGTCTTCAAAAGTGAATAGGTCTTTAGCCCTTCATTACTGAAATGGGATTAGGGCTCTTCAAATTTTGCTTCCTCTTGACTTGAGATTATCTTTCTACCAGCGCATAGGAGATATGTTTCCCCCCCCCTTAGGTAATAAGAGATAGATTGAGCTTTTTTTCTAATACTTAGTTGTAGAATACTTATTCATTCATTCAACATATTTATTGAGCATATGACTTATGTACAAGGTAGTGTTCTAGATAGTGGAGAGACATCAATGAATAACCCCAAATTCTAGCTGTCAGGGTGCTTTTCATTCTTGTGGGGTATCATGAAAGTTAGAATTGCATTAAATGTGATACAGTTTAATAGTTAGAAAATTGGTACTTTATGTAGTCACATTGATATTTTAATATTTCATGGCATGGCAGTGTCTAGCTACTCAGACTTCACACAAGATGGCTCATGCAGATGGGGAAGGATACAGAAACTGCCAGTACTCTTAAAACCTAGGTCTGGAACTAGCCTAGTGTCACTTTCATCATGCTCTGTTGGTCAAAGCAGTCATAGGCCAGCCAGATTCAAGAAGAGTGGACTCAGACCCCACATCTCAATGAGAGGAGTATCAAAGATTTTGTAGCTATCATTAATATGCCACAGGCACCACTTATCTAGCTATGTGACTTAGCAAAGTCACTTGAGCTGCCTGAACCTATCTTAGCATATCATGAAGAGTATGAACACCATAATATTCATGTACTGATCATTGTCCACCCCATCTAATGATTCATTTTGATATGCTCCACTGATTACAGTTCAACTCAGACACTTTAAGTAAAATTGAAATTTTCTTAGTTTTCCAGAGTCTTTAAGACAGTTATTATCACAGTACAGTACTATGGCCATGTTAAGGAAGAAATGCAATTAGGTCACATAGGGTTTTCTTCTTAATATCAGATATTTTCTGTGATCTAATTATCTCTTAGTCATCATTCTTATAACTAATAGATGCAAAAAGAATAAGACATTACAATTTATAGCAATCTAAAGTTTACCATTTCAAGGAGGAATGCCTTCTAAGCATTCTTTCTTTAAAGGATTATTTATACCTTTTGACAAACTTGGAAATTCTTTTAGTTATTGCTAATGTAAGTTGATCACCTTAATCTAGTGATAGGTATACATTCAGGAGAAAATGAGTCATTTTACATTTAACAACACTCAAGGTCTGCATTCACCTTGCACTCCTGGAAAGCACAGAATAAACTCTGTGCGTGTGTAATGAATAAGTAAATTCCCTCAGTAAGCTAAAGTGGACCGAGGAAAAACAGAGAGAGGTCTTCTCACAGCCTATATGATTTAATCTTTTCACAGTGTTGCATACCCAACCTGTTTTTAAGTTACATGCTCTCACCTGCATTTCCCCCAAGCAAAGAGCCATGAAACAAGGCTTTCAACACTAGTGTTTTATGGATCTACTCACTTTTATCAGTTTGTTTCTCCTATCTCTTGTTTTTCTTCATCAGTATCTTCCACCATCCTCAAAATAACTGTTGGGAATATAAATGTTAGCAAATCAACCAGTTGCTGGCTTATGTGATTCCTCAACTCTCTTGGTGATATTAGTAGCTTTTTCGGTGGATTACAAATTGCCACTTTCTCTACAACTCTAAGTGGTGGTCCAGATAACCCATATACCAATCTGTAAGAAGATTCACATTCGTTTCTCTGGTTTTCCTTACTGTATACATTTTCTGAGGGAGTACAAGAAGGCGATGGCACACAATAGTTTGAAAACTTAGGTTTTGGGATCCCTGGGTGGCGCAGTGGTTTAGTGCCTGCCTTTGGCCCAGGGCGCGATCCTGGAGACCCAGGATCGAGTCCCACATCAGGCTCCCGGTGCATGGAGCCTGCTTCTCCCTCTGCCTGTGTCTCTGCCTCTCTCTCTCTCTCTCTCTCTCTCTCTCTCTCTCTATCTCTCTGTGACTATCATAAATAAAAAAAAATAAAAATAAAAAAATAAAAATAAAAACTTAGGCATTAAATCTTGGATTTACCAGTAAGTTTCTGCTTGAAATGGAACCAGTTATGCAATGTTTCTTGTACTCCCTCTCTCCCTTCCTCATACCCCTCTGTTTTTCATTTCCCCCTAAGGATTTGTTAGTAGTTTTTGATCTGTGATCTATAAACACATGTTAAAATTTCATTGTGTACCTACAAGTAGAATAATCAAGATTCTGTGAAGACCTCACCTCATACCCAGTCCATCTAACTAGTGCACTGTTTACATTCTATGTCTTCAAATAATCATACCTATTCCTACATGATTAAACTTACTAAGAAAATATAAATTGGATCATATCCTTTCATTGCTCAAAACTTTACATCTTTTTTTTTTCCTTTCTTTTCCTCTTATTTTCTCTCCCTTTTACTCACATTGGTACCTAAGCTTCCATTCAGATGTGGTAACTATAGTCTTTATTTTTTTTTCTTTTTCAAAAAGTTCCTTGGAAAAATGCTGAAAAACACTAAAAGGAAAAATATATATGTACAATCTCAGCAATTAAAAAAATATGAAATGAAAGCTACTGCCCCCATTCAGTCTCATGCCAGAGGTAATCTTGCTTTAACAGCCTGATGGATTTCTTTCCATTTTCCCCCCTGAAGCTATATAGATATTAATACAAGTATATATGTCTTTGTATCTGTGTTTTTTCCACCAAACAGAATTATGATCTACATATGTCTTCACCTTTAATTACTCAGTATTGCTAAACTTCAGTTTCCTCCTCTGAAAGGAGGGGATGGCAGTAGTACCAGCTCTCAGACTCATATGAAGTTAAGTAAAATAATCCATGTAAATCATTTAAGATACACCAGCAGCAAGGCAGCACTCAGTCTTTATTACTGCTCTAACAATGCAAACAGTGTGCCAGACCTGGGATCCAAAGTGATCTGGGCACAACCCATCAAGGAGACTATGGTAGAGCAGTTTATTTATTCTTCAAGAAAACAAAGAATCTTGTGAATTTTTTATTTTAATTGATTTAATATATTGAGGGTCATACACATTAATTTTTTTCCTTACAGGTAATCTCAGTAAGAAAAAGAAAATAAAATAAATGTATATTTGGAGGTTTAGATATATGAGAAATAAGCTTATCAACAATTTGTGAATATATTCTATTCAGGTGTTGTTACTTTTGCCTAGACAAAGAGCTTTTAGTAAAGAAGTTTAAATTAAGCTTTCTAAAGTTGAATTAAAGAAGTTTAAATTTGACTTTCTGAAAAAAAATATATATACTTGAAGTGGCAGGATTCTTGCCTCCACTTGCTTACAAGTAAAAAGGAAAAGGACAGAGATGCATTTATTTATCTCATTGTTTATTATTTACCAGTTTAGGGTACCTAATAGTATTTGGGGTACTCTGGGCAGGATGAACATAAAAAGATGGGCAAAGACCAGAAATTATACTAGTTTTTAAATCAATAATTTGAGCTTAAAATGCTTTACCATCACTTGGGCTACAAGTGATTGATTGCCATTCACAATTGCCTAAGATATATTACCATACTGTCCAATTTTCACCTAAAAATACATTTCTCCCCATGGTTTTGTTAGGTATACTTCCTTCCTCTTCTTCTATAATGAGCTAAAAAGTAGATTACCACTTTATAAGATTAAGAAAAAGGTTTATTAATCCATCTTAATAAAATATCGTAAAATAAGAAATTTAAAGGGCCACCTGGGTGGCTCAGTGATTGCCACCTGCCTTTGACTCAGATCGTGATCCCGGGGTCCTGGGATCAAGTCCCACATCAGGCTCCCCACAGAGAGCTTGTTTTACCCTCTGCCTGTGACTTCAATTACCATTGATTCGTTTAAAGCTCCCAAATGTGAATCCCTACACTAAACCTGTCTTCTGAACTCTAGACTGCTATATTCTGGTGCTTATGTCTCTCCTTGGATCTCTTGCTGGCTTCGTTATACTGATAGGACCCAAAGTGAACGCATGCTCTCTTTGTTCCCTTCCTTACAAACTTGTTCTCCTCTGTCCTCTGTCTTTGTAAATGGCACCAATATCACCATCCTAGCCCATGTCAAAAACCTAGGCATCTTCTGTTCCTTATTTCCCACATCTAATCAGTCACCAAATTCTGTCACTTCTACTTCCTCATTGTCTCTTGAATTTATCTTCTGTCCATTTCCACTGTCACATTATAATCAAAGCCACTATCATCTCTCCCGTGGGCTGCTCCATTTGTCTTATAATATGACTCTGCAGTCACTCTCCTATCCTTTCAGTCCAGTTCCATTTAGGAGCCAGAGTGATCTTTGAATACACATATTTGGTCATGTCACTTTCCATCTTAAACTCTCTGTTGCTTTTAGGTGTACTGATTACCTGATTCTCAGCATCTTCCAAGCTATAGTCTTAGTGTGTCCAACCTTAAGGTCTCAACTTAAATGTCAGTTTTGTAGGGAAACCTTTCTGTGCTCCTCCCAGTATCTCCTAATTAAGTTAACCCCTGTTGTATGTTCTTATGGCACCTTTATTTGTCCTTTGAAGTTATTTCACAGCTGTAATTATCTTTTTATCTTTCCCTCTACTTTGAGGGCAAGGGCTAGGTCTATCTTATCAGTTATCACTGGCCATTAATTCTGTTCCTCGCCTATAAGCTGTATTCAGAAAATATTTCAAGTGAAAGAATACACAAGATGAGTTTCCTGCATGGTGATCTCCAGAGGGAAAGAATACATTTGTAAGTCCTAATTCCATTTCCATCTGGATTCTAATGGAATAGTCCAAATGCATATGGTTTTGCCGTTCTTTTACTCTAATAGTCCCATACTTTTTTCCCTGTGGTTTTCTCTGTAAAATTTAATTTGCTTTATTTGCTGCTACTACTTGCCCTTGTTATTTCCTATCTTTGTCTTGCAAAATTTTGGCCATGAATATTTCAGATAGCAAAGACATTCCTTCAATTTATATTTCTTCAGGATCTCTGCTGAGATTAGAGAGTTTTGAGTTCATATGAGACCCACACTGTATGTAGTGCTTCCTCTAGCTGTTACTAAGTGAGGTCAGGAAAGGATAGCAGTTAATCTGTGTATAAAACTAATAATTTTTATTAGCCAACTGATACTCAGACCTGGAAAAAGCCAAGACAGAGACTCTTGGAATTATAAACCAATAGAAGAAAATGTGACTTTTAAGACTAACATAATGTGTCCTAATTTTGCTTCACACTATATTTAAAATAGGTCATATTTGTAAGTCATAAATGCCGTCAGTTAAAAATACTATTTAAATTGCCTTTATTAAACTTAGTAGAGCATAGATCATAATATTAGTGACTTTTAATACATTATAAATAGATGTTTCATACTTTCTTTACATTTCAATGTACTCGATAGCAGCATTGCTTTTTGATATATAACTAAATGCCAAAGTGCATTTAAATATGATTCTTAATTTCTATTTCTCACTTAGTTATTGCCCTAATAAAATTTTTTTGGTTGATGATTTGCTTCTGCCTTTTTCATGGTTATGTACTATCAGTTTTTTTCTCATAATTCACAATGATAGTAGGAAAGTGTACCCATATAATAACATTTAATGCTGTTACTTGGAACAATGAATTAAATTATTTTTAACAGTATGTGGCACTACCCACACTAAAGACTGAGGAGTTTCTTATCTGCAAAACAGAGATAATACCTATACTTTAACTTTCATAGGTTATATAAAGTACCCAGCATAGCTTCCTCTTCTTGGTATATTGCATATATTGAGAGTAATGATGGTAAAGAGACATGTGTATTACATACAAATATTAAATAAAAAATATAATCCAGCCTGTGATAGAACTCTTTCTCATCATACTGTCTTCTTAAATCTCCCTTTGGGAAAGCTTCTACTTGAGAATCATGTCATGATCCCCTTTTGAGCCCAATATGAAGTGTCTTTCTTCAATATTATCTTTATTCTCTTTTAAATTTTATACCTGGCACACCTAATATGCACAGATTAATTGAGGATTTTAGATATAGTATAGAAAGTTAATTATCAAGATAGCCCCCCTTTTTAAGACTATGTTTATTGCCTATATTTGTGATTCTCAGATGTTCGGATTTCATAGGCTTGTGTGAAAATCATTACCTTTTGTTTTAAATGTCTTCATGACCTTCATATATCCAAGAAAACTTTTTTGAAGCTTTGTGACTATACCTTTTGAAGCCACAGGACTATACCTTTGTGATTACCTGGTTCAACCAAGAATTTTATCATGAATAGATTAATTATATGAGGAGGTAAAAGTCTCTCTTCAGTATAGAGTAGAATCTTGATTATCTGTTGCACTTAAGTGTCACACACTACGTTAAACTCAGAAGTAATACCTATTTATGCCTGTAGTTAGAAAAATGCAACTTGCCTTTGATATTCTTTACTAGAAATATTTTTAAGTCCACAAGATGGCAGTGTTACCTCAAAAAGTTAATAAAGTTAGTGATGAACATGATTGCTGGGTTTCCAGTACAAATAAAGGAGGCTTCTGATGCATCTGAAAAACTCATAGTCACTGATAAAGTATGGAAGGCAGTGTTATTGTAGGCAAGAGAACATCTAAGGAGAAATTTGCTAATTCAGTAAATGATTAAGTAAAAATAGTATCCTTCCATGTTACAAGGAATCTTTCTACTTTTTTTCCTTACTTTCTACTTTAGTGAGAAAGAGGTAAACATTGAGAAAGGAATTCCTAGCTATCTTTGCCCAGTATCCTCTACCATTCATTTTATGGCATAGAAATAATGAGTTAATTACATAATGTTTAGTAATGATGACCCCAGTTACTGAGGCAGAATTAGATTATCTCATTTACTGAGAATGGTAACACATTTGAAAGATTGTCACAGGTTGAAATTCATTTCATTCATGATCTGGGGTATAAATTGATTTAGCATTCCAGAGATAAAAGAAACTGTGATTCATTAATATTCTTTACCTTATTTCTGATAATACATTGTATCTTACTCTAATTGTGTAATAATAAAAAAGTAATTTCAAATTCAATCCATGTTCACTTTCTCACTATTTAATCCAAGCACTCAAAAACAGTTCATTTTGAATGAAGTAGTTACTATTTTGAATGCTATATTTCAAGGTATAACTAACTGTACACAACTTAATAAGAAATATGGATTCTTTTTTATTGAAGTATAGTTGACATATAATGTTAGTTTCAGATGCACAGCCCAGTGATTCAACAATTCTATAAATTACGTGGTGCTCACCACAATAAGTGAGGTCACCATACATTATCACAGTGTTATTAACTATATTCTTTATGCTTTACTTTTCCTCTTCATGACTTATTTATTTCACAACTGTAAGTTTGTGCCTCTTAATCTCTTTGAACTGTTTCCCCCATCCTACTCACTCACCCATGTCCTCTCTGGCATCAGTCCTCTGTATTTGAGAGTTCATTTTTTTTCTTTGTTTATTCATTTGTTTTGTTTTTAGATTCCACGTATAAATGGAATTGTTTGTATGTGTCTTTCTCTGTCTGACTTATTTCATTTAGCATAATACCCTCTACGTCCATCCATGTTGTCATGAGTGACAAGATTTCATTCTTTTTCATAACCAAGTAATATTCCATTGTATGTATACCATATCTTCTAAGAAATACGAATTCTTACTGATGCTTTCAACATTATTGAAACATAAAACCATATTCATTGCATCGTAGATTACTATGATTTAAGAGCAAATTCGGTGTCTTATTTTCTGGTCCTTCTCTTTACTTCCACATTGTTTTTTTTAGAGAGATCTCATAGCTCTATAGTAGCTGTGGTAACAGAAGTTAAAGTGGTACTAACAAGTAAAATCCACAGAGCCCCACATCCTACTTGACCATTAGTTATACCTTTAATGATAGCTGGTAAGAACTAACATATTTATCAGATTTTAGGGTATCTGTTCTGACTTTTTTGAGTAGAAAGAGTGCTCTAAATCAATGGGATTGTCAGCCTTGTAATGGGAATCTTATGTGGAGGGATATTATTGCTTAGAGAGAGGGGGCTTTTTCCACAGCTGATACTGAGAATGTGGTTTGGTATTTGTCCACACTCTGAAACTAAGCTCTTTCTCATATATTACTAGTTAAACTTGTTTTGCCCTATGTTGGTGGGATTAATTTATTCAATGTTATAATAGTTTACTCACTATAATAATTTTAAGGAATATTGTGCTCCTTCACATTAGGCTTTAGCATAATATATATTGAAGTTAATATCGAACAGACAACCATAAATTTTAATTTGCTATGCAGACTAACAAGTGAATATTAAGAAGCTTGTATGAAATACCCAAAAAAAAAGTTACTTGGAGTAAATAGAAAAGTTGTATTGTCTGAGAATTTTTTCATGCCTTCATATGAGTCTGATTTTTAAGAGACAATTCTGAACCTGGGACAGGTTAGTGCTCAATGATCCAGGTTCTCTTGTATTCATTTCTAAGGAGGTAGGCAATAGGCCAGTAAAACTGACTTGGAATCAGTTTCATTCGTATCATGCTCCAAGCTATTCTCTTGTGCAGATGCTGTCGTTATTGGCTATAGTATCTGAGGAGGACAAAGTAATGAAGGAAAGTGACAAGGTCATAGAGGTAGAAAAGGAGAAGCTTGTAAGAATAGAGAAGTAGGAGGTTATATTAGTCTTAGTTGATCATGACCCCTTGCTCCTTATCCTTGATGCCGATAGTTCTGTGAAGACAATTCACAGCACTGGGAGACTAAGAACATCATAACTGACTTTTCTCCTGGCTGACTAAAAATCCAGTTGATTAGTTTAAATTCAGAAGGAGGCTGTTCCAGCCCTTTTAACTGCAGATACTCTACATGTATGTCTTTTTTTTTTTTTTTTTTAAGGAAGATTAAGTATGGGGAATCAGAGCAGTCCACCACATTTGCTTTCACCGGCCTCAGAATTAGGGCAAGGACTTAGCACCAGGGAAAAAAAAATGCAGGTAAAAAGGAAAATGTGAGGAAAATAGTAAAGGTGAAAAGACATTACTGGAAAAGATAACCCAAATGCAAACTCCAGAGGAAGAAGAAAGTTATCTTTAAAAGAACTTTGATATGGTTAGTTATGACAGTTTGGATACATATTCAAAGATAATATGTTTACTCAGTTTCTCTTTTTCAAATTAGCTGGCTTTACATAAAAAATTAATATATAAAAGATCTTAGTGGGGTGGCAGATTACCTTTGGAAAACATGGCTACATTCTAGAATATTACATTGTGTTAAATAACAAATATGAAGAATTTTTTTCTTTATTTCTTCTGAAGTGCTTGAAAGTATATGATGAAATTCTAAATTAATATTTTTGGAAAACAATGATTAATAAAATGCATTTAGTTTTTCTTAGTAAACATTTTAGGTAGTACTTTAGCATTTTTGCTTATGATGGGACAATGGCTTTTTCACAGCCACTGTAAGATTACCATAATTTTTATGTCTAGTTTGACACTTTTAGGTTGTAAGTAAGGTATATTTGGAGTGTTATTGTATTTGCTTTGCAGAACTTTTTAAGGTAAGTAGGCAGAAATTAGTGGGGATTTAGATCATGGCAAAATAGAAAGTCAAAGTGGATAGATTGAATTAGATAACGGCTTAATATCTTTCAGAAAGTATTAATACATTCTAAAAATCCAGATTACATTAATCATATAATGTATAAGCATAAAGATATTCACAGTGCTAAGTACCTTTTATTTTGCTTTGGAGCCTTATTCTGAACATTTGGGAACAAGTAAATTATGATAACATATCAAAATTGATGAGTTGACTGCAGAGTGTGAACCAGAGTAAATTAAAATTCTGCTCACTGAGTGCCTCAGAGCTTATTCCACCTGACTCATCAAATGAAAAATTCATCAATTAATCCTCTGACAATAACGATATATACACAAAAATCAATCTGGAATTGATTTTTTTTTAGTCTGAACATGAAAACGAAGCTCTGACTTATACATAATGTGAAATTTCTCTTCATTTTGACTTTATTATCGAGTATAACAGCTGAAGTGTTCATATAATTATTTGTTCTAAGTCAACTACAAAAGTGTGATTGTTTGAGAAAGGGTGTATGTGCTGTGGAGATGGTCTGAAGCACAATCTGAGTGAGCTAATAAAGTCATCACATGCATGTAAGAATACAGCTGATAGGAATCCCTAGAAGGCAGCCAATAGAGAGGGATACCAACCACTAAGCTCTGATGGGAGACCACCCAGGACAGTTAACAGTGAGCTGAGTACTGAGGAAGATCAAAGAAAGAGAAGAGTAACATACAATAACTCAGAACTCAGATACCAGTTAAAAAGAACATTGTTAGGCATGTGATTGTGTGTGTGTGTGTGTGTGTGTGTGTGTGTGTGTGTGTGTGTGTGTGTTTGGCGACTAACTCAGTAAACAACATAAACTGTAAAAAGGTAAATCTTTTCCTTGTGCTAACCTGTTTTGTCTCATCTACTTTATAGATATAAATGTTTCAGAATGCATTGAACGTTTAAATGATCTTTTTGCTTTAATTTTGTATAGTTCCTCAAGATTTCCAAAGAAGTCTTTGAAGCTCTTTTCTAGTTAAGTTTTTTTCATGAGGTCAGTAGCCCAGTAACATATATACAGATATCTCAGGAGAGTAATCCAATCCAAATGATAGTGTTTTTTTTTTAAATTTAAGAAATCCTGGCAAAAATGTCTTCAGATATATTATAACAAAGGAAAAGAGTTGGAAGGGTCAGATTTAAATTTACAGTATTTGGAGTCTTTTTACCTTCAAATTAGTCCTGAAAGCTATTATTATTGCTGCTAGATTCTTAATTTCCATAATGCAAATTCTATTTTGAATCTTACCAGACTGCATAGGAAAGTTTTCTGTATTTCTACAGAGAACTTAATATTACTCTAAATGCTGTAAATCAGCACACTAACAAAAGGAAATGCATCCTTCCAATATACAATAATGTTAAACAAAAACGAGAAGATGCAAGGGAAATGTTAGAGAACTCTGTCAGTATTACTTATCTCACATGTAGTAAATTTTGATGACTCTTCTGAATATGGATTCTTGTAGGAAATTAACATTAAACTGTTTTTATGTTTTATAGATGTTAAAAAAAAAAGCTGAATACATAGGATTCTGAAGCTATTAGAATTTTCTCCCCTGTCACAATACCAGTAAGAAAATTGCAATAGAAATGTCTTCTTGAGAGCTTAGCATATGAAATAATGTGTTTTTTCCCTGTAGTTTAAAAGGTTAACTTGTATTTTAGGTCTCAGTCTTTGCATATGCCTTGACAATTATGATTGCTTGATTAAAAGAAAGAGCTTTTGTGCTAGTTATATGTCACAATACCAAATGCAAATACCAATATTTGAGCAGTATTTATTATGTTCTATTTCTGATCAGGTCAGATACATCCAGTGAAAAACTAAAGTAGGATAACATATATTGTTAAGGTCTTTTGTCATTAAAACATTTGTGGCTTTTTTTGTCTTTCTTTCTTAAAAACAATCTGGAGAAATGCTTTTTTTTAACTGAGTAAATATAACCAATAAAATGCTCCTTACATATCAGCTTAAAATATCTTAATTACTTTAGAAGTAATTTTCCTGAACATTTTTACAATCATACTGTAAAGAATATATCTTATTGAATATTTAAAAAGCATTCATTTATACTTTTGGCCTTTATGGTCTTTTGTATCAGATTTATTTTTCAAAGCCTTTAAAGGATTACATATTTATATAATTGCCACTCCTGGGAAATATGCTTTAACTCAAAATATAATACTGAATAACTTTTAAGTAATAAACATGTCTATGTCAGTTCATTTTCTGCTCTGTATGTCTTCTACAAAGTTGCGTTTTTCATTGGAGATAAATATTTAATAAATGAGTGAAATCAATGAGGTATATTTCTAGTTAGAGAATAAATGTAACTATTTGATGATAGCTCTGTTAGTGTAGTTAACAAATATTTGAACGTATTTAATAGTGAAGAAGTCAGATGTTCTGATAATTCATTCAGTTAGTACTTCTCTTTACAGCAATTTTTAAACATAGATTTGAGTACCTTAGAAATAGTAACTTTTTAAACATAGAAATTTATCTTCTCCTCCAAAAAATTTAAATACCTTTTTTTAAAACTAAAAAGCATTCCATATATATTATATACTATCCAGTATAAAAAGAATTACATTGGTTTTGTTCTTGGTTCTATAATTTAATTTGAGTAGAGTGGCCCTGTTATATTTTTAACTGTTTATTCTACAGGGAAAAATGTATAGGAAAATGAAACCTAAATGATCTTCAGCTAGGGTCATTTTAGACTTCTGTAAAAAACAAATTTCTGTGTGTGTGCGTGCATTTGTGTGTTCTAGCTCCTATAGTTTTTACTTAAGCAATCTTTTAAAATATTAGACTAGGCTATAACTAATTTATGGGCAGCAGGGGGCAGAGGTGGTCATGGGGAAGTAAAAAGATTTGTTTTGTGATTGAGCTCAAGAAGAACTTGATCTTAGGAGACATTATTTTTATATTCTCTAGATAAACTTTTGCTTACGGGGCTTCAAGAATTTATAATGTTTTTCATTTTTCAAGGTTATCCATTTTTACCTTTGTTAAATAATTGACAAGTTTATCATGCATCTTAATCCAATTTCATTTATTTAATACAGCTATTATTTAAAACTTAACTTTTCTATACGCTGTTTCTTTCACCTTATTTATCTTTTAAAATCACAACCTGGTTTCCTGCATTGAAGTGGCACTTAGAAAGGAGAAACATACTGGGATGCCCAATCAATATTTTACATGGCAGTTAATTTCCTGTGGTACATCATTAAATATGGTTTCTCACAATATTCACTCGTTTTGTTATATAATTAGAATATATTTGAAAATTTGCAGGTACAGTTGTGTGCTATTTCTCTATTAGAGTAGCTATCTCTTATTGAGATCTTTCAGAAAGCTTTTGTTTTGTCACTTTCTCAGAAAAAAAAATTCTCAAATTCTTAAGTTTGAAATTTAGGACCTGTTTTCCTCATTTTAGTAGTATTCTTAGAAGACAAATTCTGAATTTTTCACTCATATTTTGATAGAGAAAATCAGACATTTCAAAAAATTGGAATGAAGTTGGCCTTTTAGAAAGATAGCCATAGTAACTTAAAAGATGATTCTATTAAGTGGTATGACACCTCACGAATCCATTTGAAGTATCTGCTTTTTCTTTAATAATCTCCCTGCCTTAATTTGGGATTTATTAGGCAATATGCTCTTACTTTATTAATGTTCAGTAGGAAATAGAATATTTCTGTTTAGAAATATCTAAAATCTACCTTAAAAACTTTATCATTAAATTCTAGCAGTGTAAAAGGTAGTAAGGTTGATACATGATAGTGTATTGAATACCTTTTAGCCAAATATCTCAAGGCAGTAGTATACTTAGAAAGATGGTTTAATTTACTTCAGGTGTCAGTAAAGTATAAGATATGTTTTGTATTATAACTTTATTGTATCAAATGACATTAAGTTACCAAATGTGTTTAATTTTCTTGAAATGAGATTTATCTTATACCTTTAATATACAATATACCTTATGTGTATCATCTAAAATATAATTTGAAGTAATTTTCTAATTTTTTTTTTATAGCTTACCATACCTCATTTGGAGCATGACTATGAAAATAAAATAATTGGGCTAAGTTCCCCATCTAGATATGATCCTTAGTCTTCTAATTTCTTACGCAATTTAAATTTTCTTTTTCATTGATTTATATTCATTATATCATCTCCTGAATGCTTGCCGTATGGATAGAGTTCTTCTAGAATCCACATAAGTTGTTTTAAATTTTGATTCATGTAAATAGGAATAATGGATTTTAACTCTTCTGTTGAATATATGGTGATGGCCAAACTTAGTCTCTCAAGAATATTGATAGGATATACTGTACCAATAAGGTAAATTAATAACTGTCCAATGTTTTCGCCTTTTTAAAATTTCTCAATTTTGCTCTTTCAAAAGTTTACGCTATTAAAGAAGAAACTTTTAAATGAATATTTTAGTTAGACTGTAAATAAAATGTTAAAACAATGAAATTACCACATGCATTTAAAATTAACCTAGATGTATGCTTCTTCTTAAGCATTCTATTTGGAAGAAATCTTATATCATTAAAAGAAAATATAAACTGCATCTTTTTTCCCCAATACAATCAGCAGGTTTTAGTGTTACTTGTAAGAATGTGAAAAGGGAATTTTTTTCTTAAAAACAATTTAACACAATCTTAACTTTCACAGTGACCAGACATGTTCAAACCACAAATAATATTCTGCTGTAAATAGCAGTCTGTTTTATCTAGAGAATATTAAGTAATTCATTTACTAGTTTTGAAATTGCGGGAGGCTTAACTTCATCTTTGTGAACCAAAAATCCTAAATGCCATTGTTGTCCTATTAGATGCCATAATATCAGAAAAAATACTGAAGTCTTTTTAAGGCCTTATACTACTAGAATTGAAATCAAGTATGAGAATTATATTTAGAGATGTTGCTCTGAAAATAAACATTAGTGTCTGAGAATAATTTTTGAACATACATGATTGAAATGATATATTTTTTTCCTTTATCCTAAAGGCTTTTTTTAAGGGTGTAGATTTTTTGGATCTTATTTCTGTACTCATAATATGTTATATATGTTTTGAGTTACAGAATCAAAATTAATCATTCACTGGAGTATCTCTTATTAGGAGTGCTTTCACAGCAGGGAAGTTTACAGAGGACCACTCCTTTATTACTCTGACTCTCTGGCTGACTCCCAGAATTGTTGGCACTGTCAAAGTTAAGCAGCAGATTCTGTGCATTTGCTATACACAGTAACATTGCAAACCATACTTTGACTTTGGATTTACACTTAGATTGTGTGTGTGTGTGCATTTGTGTGCATGTGCCTTCATATGTGTCTATATATAATAAAGATAGAGAACAAATGCCCCAAATCTATTAAAATAAAATATTTGTATTTGCTTATAGTTAACAAGAACAACAAGGAAGAAAATATCTAGTGTAAGTATTTGCAGGGATAGGTGGAGCACTTTGTAGGTCTCCTCTTAAATCCTAAAGATCCATTTTTCCCTAAAAATACCTGGTCTATGCTTAAGATTCCTGGTTTACTAAAAATGCTTTGTTAAATCAGTTAGCAGATTTACCAGGGTCTTATGGGGTTAACATGTTATCTATTCTGTTATTGCATATCTAATATATTTAAATACTAATACAGGGAACATGTAAATAATTTAAGGTGTTCATATTTTAGCTTAATTTTAGCATATACTAAAAGTTTCTTGTGTGATTTTGATAATTTGACCTTTTGTTAGGATAAAAACTAGCACTTTGTGTCATTTAACGCTTCTCATGAAATGTTTTCCCTCATTTTTTGTTTTTTATTTGAGACAAAGAAGTGAGTAATTGTCATTATTCCCATTATGCAGTTGTGGAAATTAAGGTTAGAGCATTTTGAGGAATTTGCCCAAGATATCACACCTAGTACAGGTTCAAAACAAAAGTAGAAAGCAAATATTCTGAATCCAAATTCAATCCACGCCCTTTCAACCATCTCATAGCTTCTCCTCTTTATGTTGGTAATTTAAAAAAAGAAAAAGAAAAATCATTGGTGGTTTGGTGGTTCAGACCTGGAAAGAGAAGAAACAAATGCAAAAATTTTGTAGAAACAAGTGGGATACTTCATTTTAGATACAATTTTATAATCTATGCTTTGTTGTTTCCAGTAGCAAACATGTATCTAACCATCCATTAAGGGATGAAATAATAATATAATAATATAATATAATATGTAATATATAATAATATAATATATAATATATAATAAATATATAATAATATAATAATAATAGAGAAAATATGAAATGTAAAACAGAAAAGACTTGCCATGTCAGCTCATTCCTGTGTTGGCTACATTTTACTACTTTCTTTTCCTTTAAATAATATAATAATGAAACATAGTGTTTATAAAAGGCGTTTTTGATGCAGGTGACTCAGTCTCCAGGACTAGTGCATTTGGCAAAATTTTAGCATTTAAAAAATTACTATTTTCTTTTATTCGGAAGTCTGTCAGTAAAACAGTATCAGTATATGTATATCAGTATATATACCTGCAAAAAATTTTACTTACATTTTGCAGAAGGTAACCAGTAATTCTTTTGAAATCCACAATGAATCCAAATTTGTTTCACAGGGGTAACTTAAAGAAGTAGTGATGCTGATTTTTAGGTACTGCTGTACCAAGAGTATGAAATTTACAATGCAATTTACTACCAGAGTTTGAGACAGAATAGAAGAGAACCTTTTGTATGTAAATAAGGGCAATCACCTACTTAATCTTTGACCCAGGATCCTTGGTCTAATCTGAAGTGGTACATTTAGTCCTTGAGGCCTGTTATTACCACGCCTCACTCATTCAAGATTTTGACTCCTTCACTGAAAAGTCTTGTCAGGTGTATAGTAACTTACTTCCATAAATGAGTTTCTTCTTGACATTCAGAGATTTTTTTTTTTTTTGTAATTTCAAGTTTTTATTTAAATTCCAGGTAGTTAACATACAGTGTTATATTAGTTTCAGGTGTAGAATTTAATGACTCATCACTTACAACATTCAGAGATTTTGCACTTTACTTTTAGAGTATGCCTAAAACAGATCGTGTTGTTTTACAACTTTGGGTCTCCCCAAATGGTATTGAGATAAAAGCTAATTTGGAGATAGAATAGATTTCACTCTTCACCAGTTAAATATTTTTGTAAATCTCTGCAATGCACAATGCTTTTGTAAATGTCTACACTGTACATATCATCCATGTATTTTTAAGACTTAAGAGTAAAAAGTAAGGTCTTTAGTTATATACAAAGAGATGGGATTTTAAATGTAACCAGTCTCATTGAAAATGTCTCATTTTCAATTGTCAAAAATTAATAAATTTTAGGCTGTTTCTTACCTCTAGTTGTGTTTGCCACATGGCTTGAAGGGAAGAACTCAAACATTACACAGAACTTGAAAATGTTCCACAATAATGATCACCTGAGGGAGATAAACCTTTCCTTAACCTTTCAGTAACACTAAAGAAGTGTCTCCCTAATCAAGTCTTCTTAAGAGATAGTGTGATCAGCTCATGTTAGTTGAAGGATGCCATTTGTTCCCCAACCAAACAATAATTTTGGAGTAAGTTATCACTTACATAGTGCCTGATACAAAGATGTAATCTATGCTGTAGAAGTTACCGTTAGCCATTAGTCTTGACATGAACCAACGTGATACTTAGCAAATGCTGTTCCCCTTAGTCTACACTGAAGTGCCATAGGCTGACTTTCACCTCCAGATTTTTCCTTTCCTTCCTTAAAAACACTTTTTACTCTGCCATGAGTTAGAACTTTAAAAAAAAAATCTGTTTCAATTTGTAACTCCCATTTTTCAACTATCTGACATATAAAGAGTCAATAAACCTCCAGCTAGGACAAAACAACAGCTGATAAAACTAGGCATGAATTGTCTTTGAGAAAGGAAATGGCTAAGTGTTCTTCACTATTTTTTGTGTTTGCTTTATTAATCTGAAATCACTGAGCTGACCATATCAAAAGTTGTACTGAGTTTTGTTCCAGCTGATACCAAATCATTGCTTTTAAAAATCTGCTATGGATTTTATAGTGCATAGGACTAATATACACACTGATGAACAGAATTTTCAGTTTAATGGTTGATAGTTGATTTGTTTGTACTTTATGCTTCTTTGAATCATTTATACCGTGTGCCATAATTATTCTCCTTCTTTCTGTATAACTTTCAGCAGAACACCAATAAGTGCAATGTTCTTGCTACCATATTTATTGAAAAATACATCACAGAGAAATTAGCTAATTTTAGCAGGTTCTCTTTTGTAAGTACATATTATCTGGTTTTCTGTCCTGTGTGAGTATGTATTTTTATGTATATATAACTTCAATTCTTATAAGATGTTAAAGCATTTTAAATATCTTAAAATACTATGTAAAAGAGAATCTTGGGTAGTTTAGCAGTTTTAGTAGAAAAGTTTTCTTCTTCTAATAATCACACCCCTAATTATATTCCACTCCTAATTGTACATAGTAAGACTACAGGAGAGACATAAGTACAATGTCTAATTCTTTGTGGATTAGTTCAAAGAGTAGGAAATTATTCACATTTCCAGGTACCTGTGCTGGTGTTTAAAGAACAATTTAAGCATGTGAGAACACCCTTCTTTAGCACAATTACTGGACATTGCTTTAATAACCATACATCTGACAATCTTATAATTTATAAGATACTTTAGAGCAACTGGAATTCTCAACATGTACTCAAAACAGAATTCACTCCTACTAAATGGCCCATAAGAATAATAGGGGCAGGTGTACAACAAAGGTCTTGCTTGGCCAGCACTTGTGTGGGAACAGCCCTTTAACTGTCCTTTTGAAGGCCCTGCGTTTGAGACTGAATATGGTGGAGTGACATCTGCAAGATTGGGCAGGTGGTAAAGCTGATGCTTCTAGCTGCATGCCAAATAATGGCTCTTCTTAATAGCTTGGGTGGACACCAGATTGAGGTGTCTTTGTGGAAATGAAGAAAAGAGTAGCTAATCATACATGTGAAGAGACTTTTACGAGCCTCATCTAAAAGAAAAATGATCTTTTTACGAAATGGCATCTGATACTCTTAACTAATCTGCTACTCTCCTGATGCTGCTTTCTTCACCCAACTTTTTCTCAACAGACTTTGCAGAATATATTTAGATTTCAAACTCCTAGCCTCTATTCTTTTTATGGCCTATGTAGGCTGTCAACAAACCTCTTGTACACAAATTCTGCTCTAATTTGATATGGGAAAGCATGTAACCATGGAAACGTTCTTTGTACCCTATCTCAAGCCCTGGATGCTTTATTTACCCTTTATAGAGTAGAACAAATAATCTACATACTTACTATTCACTTTTTTTTTTTTACTAATTCCCAGCTAAATAGCAAATATATGACTGAAATATTTCTTCACAAAGGTAATATTTTTAATCAGAGAGGTGTTACTAGTATGACTTTATGTGGATTAAAAAGATGGATTAGATTTAGAATGGCCTTTCTTTTACCATAGTAATTATGTCTGTGGTTTATAGGAATATTTTGATGATGATTTATTTAGAATATTTTTTACTTGAATAAAATAGGAATGTCCATAAACAAAAAATTTTAGAATTATATTGAACCCCTAATATATGGTATGATAATATATGTGTAGCTCTTATATATAATATCTACTATCTGCTACATTTAAAGTTCCACATACTGCCATTCTCCCTTTCTTATGAAATAATTCCAGATTAACTGCTTTTATAAATATGTTTCAGATGACATTAAAGTCAAAACCTTCTTAACTGATCTTGTTAATTTTCTATATATTTTGTTATTCCAAGTATCATTTACCTTTCATGAATTGTCATTCTGTTGTATGTTCATCCCTATCTTGTTCTTATCATCAGAATTCCTGCTCCGTGAGAACTATTCAGCAAGTACAGCTCTTTATAGAAATGTACCTGGTTGTATGTTAGAATAACATACTTCTCTGCCAACTACCAGTGCAGTGACTGTCTCTTAATTTTTTATATTTTACACTTTCATGCTTGAACATGTAACAAACTTGGAACCCCCTAGATATGGACAATGCCTTTGAACTTCCTAAAGACTATTGAAATTCAAAAATTTTTATAAGCATCCTTTAAAATTTTTGAGATAGTTTATAATTTTTTTATAAGTATTTGTAAATATATAGTAGATCCTTATAGCAATAGATGGCATCTTAACAACCAAGCAAAGAATGAGTGTTAGTAGAGTTTATTAGCTTTATTAGGTCATATACTAATTTTCATGGGGTATCCTTCTGTTCAGCCATATGCTGATTTTGCTGTCTCAGTGCACACCCCTCCACTCTATATAAACATTCTCAGTTTTCCCTGAGGATGTATATTTTGCCATATTTCATCCCTAACTTACAGACTCATTCTTGCAATCACTTCAGGTTTACAAAATCTCACTTTTTCTTTTTGACTGTACACTATTTTTAAAAAAATCATTCTTGATTACTACATATTCAGAACTAAACAGAAGGAAATAATTTTGTGCCTTCAAATGTGGTTGCAGATTTCTAAAAAGTCAGCTAGCAGTCATTTTGCCTTAATATCTCACTGAGCAGGTCCTATTTCCCTTGCATCAGGTTAGAGGAGGAATGGGATAAGATAAGAACCAGAGCTGTTAAAGCTATAGATGAAAGTTAGAAGCTAACCCAGAGAAAATGCCAGAAATTTTGGAATATCGGATAAGCCAGGAGTAGTTCTCAGACCATTTGAGTGCTGATCAGTTTCAGGTCATGTGACTTATCCTTCCATTGCTATGTGACATTTTATCCTATAGTAAGACACCAAGCCCCAGAATTTCACAATTAAAACCAACCGTTAAAGTCATAATTTCATTTTATATATTTCTCAATGTTTCTTCTCAACTTTAATGGATTTACTTTAGTCTTAGGGTTCATAAACTTAGATCAATATTGTTTATACTACATTGTAAAAAATGCTTAGAGTTACTTCACTCCTAATTTTACCATGAGTTGTGATCTAACCTTCAAAACCACTAGGTAGGGAATCCCTGGGTGGCGCGGTGGTTTGGCACCTGCCTTTGGCCCAGGGCGCGATTCTGGAGACCCGGGATCGAGTTCCACGTCGGGCTCCCGGTGCATGGAGCCTGCTTCTCCCTCTGCCTGTGTCTCTGCCTCTCTCTCTCAATGTGTGACTATCATTAAAAAAAAATAAAATAAAAATAACAAAACCACTAGGTACTATTTAATTTATATTACACAGTAGGAGGAGCCTATTATTATATTCTAATCTTGAAATTTAAAGTTTACTTTATTATTTACTTTTTAGTTGCACCTTATGACTATTAGATAATATCTGAGCAGAGGGCTTTCCTCAAAAGAGAGTAGCATTTTTTCAAAAGAATACTCTTTGGCGTATTCTCATGATTTTACTTTAAAGCATAGTACCATGTTCCACATGTAATAGCTATTCAGAAACTACTTGAGTAATTGATTTATGGATCCCTGGAAAAAATGTTCGTATTGGTTTGGTTTTTTTTTTTAAATCACTAAATATATATCATCAACTGTCTAGCGTTCATTAAAGTAATGACATTATGCTTTTGTCAATACTTCTATTCTCGCTTAAATGGTTTCTTCCCATTAGCACCAATTAGTATATCTAAACCGTATTTGTTGAATATAGAAAAAATGTATATGCTAATATTTGCTTTTTTCCCCCAAAAGTACTTGTTTTCAAGTACTCCATGAGGCAACAGTAGGGACAAATTAAGAATTATACCCATGTCACTAAAACTAACTTTATTAGTACTGGCAGAAATCTGTGTGATATTTAACTGACCTTTTCTATTAAAAAAATAATAAAAAATTAAAGTATCCTAATCACCCGTTGACATGGACACACTTCGGTCCCTATAGTCATGGTTCAAATGTAAAAGAAGCTATTATCCATGATCTCTCAAGTAACATTACAGGGATTTCTTAGGTTGATCATGGCCCTCTTACTTCTGTCTCCCAACTCCTATTTTTCACCTTGTCTCTAGTCCTTCAAATACAAACTAAAAGCAAAGGAACTTGTCTGCCTGTAACAGTAGGCTGCTTTCAAATTCAACCCAGGAGAGCAAGGACTAAATAACAAAAATATCTTTGTAGAGGCCTAAAGCCTTGCTGCTTTGTTCTTCCATGAATATAAGAGGGAGGCTTTATCACCATAAGTAAAAAGAACTTTTTCAGAGTTTTTTTTTTTTTTTTTTTTTTTTTTTTAGGGATCTTCTTAAAAGGCTTAGCAAAGAACACCTGCAACACCTCATGCATGTATACTTGCTCTAAGTGGACATTTTAGCAATGTGAAAGAGTTTGTAGGTAAATAATTGTTCTTTCTATGCAAGCTACTTCTGAGCTGATGAATGCTGAAGTGTTTCTGATTTCCCCTGTAAAAGTATATCTGACCCCTAGGGGTGACATATGGTCATTACAAAACTAATGCCAGAAGTGCCATAAATCTATGTATGCTGTAATAGATAAACCATATTTATCACTTGAGAATTTAAAAGCAGCAAAAGATTTTCTAATTAAAATCAAGAATCACTTATCACAAGCTAAAAGTAATAAACATTATGTAGTATAGCATATTGGTTAATGATGTGAGCTCTAGAGTCAGAATGGACTCTGAACCCAGTTCTACTGCTTATTCGCTGTCTTAATAGCTATAAAATAAGGATACCAACAGTATCTCTACCTTGCAGTGTTTTAGGAGCGATTAAATGAGATGATGCATGTAAAGTGCTTAATGTAGTTGTCCATAGCGAGCACTCAATAAATGTTAGCTGTTATTTATAATTTTTCATTCTTGAGCCATGTATTAGACTAATAGCTGTACTGTTGCTTTCAGCATTTTTTTTTTGTGCGTGCATGTGGTTGAAATTACTTGAGATACATTCCCATATTGACTCAGAAGGAATACAACCAAATGGCTATCTTTTTCTTAGCTGTTTAGTTGATTTAGAGCTTTACTTACTATACATATGTGGAATTGTGGTCATTTTCATTTTGCATAATACTGAGGAGGTGTATCACTACTAAGAGCTGCCATTAAATGAGAATAAGGTAAGTACCTAAAAGGAGAAAATGAAAGATGAGAATGAAAGGAAATAGGATAAGAAATACATAAAACAAAAGAAGATACAGAAAGAAGGTATATGTGAGGAGCAGACAAATAGCATAAATATATGTCCCCTGTGCTATGGGTAAAGAAAACATTCCTGCTTAATGTCTGCCTCTGGGAAGTTTTTAATAAATATCTCAGTCAAAAAAAGATAGAAAAGAAAATCAACGAAGATCATAAGATGCATAAAACTAAATGATAAAAGCAACAAGTACAAATATCTGTACAAATATCCTCAAATAATAAGATATCCTAATAGATCTCACTTTGGACAAACTAGTGCTCATCTTGTGTTGAGAATTAAAAAATTATCAGAAGGCAGAGAAGATGGCTGTTCATCATTGAGAAACATGGATTCCACAGCATTATACCCAAATCACTGAAGCTTCCTAACTGGTAGAATGACCCTGGACTTGCATATTAGCGTCAATCTGTGAATATGGTGCAGCAAAGGAGTAGAGAATGGAGAAGAGACCATTTTCTCCAATCTGAAGTTACAAAGAAGGAGATTCTGAATATCCCTGGTATGCACTAAACCTTCCTTAGGTGAAAAATATGCCTTCTTCATTTTGGCTGTGTTGTCTTTTCTTGATGCTATAATTAAGACTTTTGGGTTTCCAGTGGTAGCAAGCAAGTCTAAAATGTGGTGGAATGTGCCGGAAAGCAAGTACCTTTGCTTCAAATATTTTTAGCATGAGGATCTGGCAGTAACTCAACAAAGGTACTCTATAGAATTAGTGATCTCTTTGAATAAAATAAGAAGGCAATATTCTATTTTAATGTATATTTACCCTTATTTTCCTCTATCCTAGTTTGCCATCCTTTGCATGGATTTTCATAATTTTAAACTATGTCATTTTAAGTTTAAAGTTGTTTAGAATAAAAGCACTTTAGCAAATGACTATTTATAGTCTCTTCGGACTTTTTGCTAGTTATTGAGAACATCACTTATTTTTCCTTTATAGAGAAAAAGATGGAGGTAGGAAAATCAAAAGTATGATTGTATTTTCTTCTATAGCCGTCCTATAAATTCCTTTTGTTTTAGCCCTTTTCTCTCATATAAACTCTACTCTATAAATTACATCATGTTGAACTCCAACTCAGAAAGACCAGAATCTTACCTAAAAATAGTTGAGGAAATACATTTTAATACAGAGTAACTTTTATCAATAAGTTTTTTGATGTGGGAGACAAGTAGCTGCTTCTTTTGGGGAAGCCCTGGATCACAAAAAGCATAGAAGAACAGTTTGCTTTTATTAAAGACAAGACCTTTTTTTTGTTTGGTTTTGATCCAGAATATTAGGTATTTCTAGAATATTTGGAAAGAAATGAAACTATTTCACATGAATTATATGGCTTGATTTTTCACACTAAATGATCTTACCATTTATGTGCCAACGTTGTGTACTTAATATAAGATGGAAAGGGCTGTGAATTATGCACGTTCTAGAAGACTGAAGATCTGATGCTCTGATCACTTCTTGAAATTTTATTTAATTAGTATTGTGTAGAATATGAAAGTTTATACTTTCTAAGGAAGATGTTAACCTAGCTTTTTCATCACTTACTATAGTGATCAATTTAGGGGAAAGGAAAGTGAGCATATGTCATAGTACTCGCAGAAACCTGCCATAGGTATTACCTGTTGAGCTCACTCCTCATTTTGCATTGGAAACCCTGAATAGTTGAGATTTTTACATTTGAAGAAAATGTTACAATTTAAACTCAAATAATAGTTAACATAATTTTTGTTTCCCTTTCTCTTAAAATGATTCATTTTAGTCTGAAATTATCATGAGTTATTAGACTATTGGCATACATCTAACATGGTAATAATCTCTTCTGTTTCCATCTTGAAAGTTATGACAGTGGATTTTTCACTTAAAGACAGGGTCAATATTTTAGGGTAGCTGTAATCATGTCTTCTTCGGTCATCCACTTAAGTAAATTTCTTAGTCACAGATTTCTTATTGAATAGCATCAGTATTATGGAATATTCTTAAAATATTTTAAATATTTTTCCTTCACTAAAAGATGTTGAGAAAAATATTGATGAATCCCATTTTGTGTTTGCTTATTATATTTTATGATCTACTATAGGTTTCTTTTCTATTTGCTAACAATAATAGATTTAAAACTCTACTCTTTATTCATTACTTATTCAAATTTTAAAATAAACTATCCTAGTAAAAATAAGATTGATTTACATATTTTAATTGTCATTGTTATAATTTAGTGATAACAAAATGGTTTAATCTTTGCATCAAATTTTATGGGAACTGGTGTGTTCTCCATATTTTATAGGGAAAGAAATGTAATCTCTCTACATCTCGGAGATTTATCATAATGCTTTGTTCAATGATTTCTTCGACTACTAATTAGATATTTTAGGGAATGATGTATGCTCCTGATTGCAGTTTTGCATAAAAGCACATTATGATAGGATATACAAATTCAACTTAAAAAGTTATTATTTTTAGTTTATGGATTTTATGCTCTCATGTCTTTGTTGAAATTTGCAGAGTATGAAGTTTAGTGCAAATATTTAAACAAATGTTACAGAGTACTTGTGGTAGTAAATAATTCTACCTTAAAATTTGAGCCAATTAAAATACTTCCAAATAGCTATCAGGTTAACTGAGGTATCTACAAAAATTGATAGAGCCATTCACATTTCTGTAATGCAGAATGTTCAAGTTCTTTCAAATGCGTACTGCTTTTCCTTATTTTACCCTTCTATTGATATCCACTTGGAAGACTTAGAAAGCAGAAAACATCTCTTACATATCCATGATCAAAAATGAACGCCTGATGGCCTGAAGGTTGAAATAATTATCTCTGGTGGCCGTGCAGATCTCAATGTCAAAGCTAAGAACCACAGGGCAGCTGAATTAAAGCATGAAAACTGGCATGAGCACAGACAACTGCTTGAGGCTCTTTATTGCTGTTTGATACAGCAGCCCTTTGTTGAGAATCTTGTTTTTTTGGTTCGAAAGCAACTGTGTGTGTCTAATCTTGCATTTGCCTTTATCATCAATTCCATTCCTGTGATATTTACAAAACTCAGCAACATCACATGTATTTATCCCGATTTTTGAATTAGTGTTTCTGAAGCTTTCTGCTAATCTGCAGATAGGTGGCACCGTTCATACAGATTGAAAAAGCAGTGCTTTCCCTGTTCACACTATTCCATGCTGTAAATTAACCTGTCACTTTATTATTTGACAAGATCTTCATTTTTATTCATCAGGACTTGGGCCAGGATGGGTGCATTTATGGCCATTTGCTTTGCACGGCTCTCAGCTGAGTTTGTAGGTATTGTAAGTGAGATCCATTATCCCTGTTACAAGTGCACACAATGCAGATGCTGATCTGCGATGATGATGAGAAACCAAAGTCAGTAAAGACCACATAAGCCACCCTTGATGAAAAGATAAATGAATGCATAAATAACATTGTGCTCTGCTGTGTTTGCTGAGATCAAGGATAGATTTTGAAGGTTTTGAGAGATCAGACGTACAGAACCTGGAGAAATTCATCCTCCTTCACTTTGCATTCAGCAAGCATTTCACTGTGTACAGAGAAGCTGAGAGACATTTTAATACATTACACTGGAAGCTCAAAAATGTTTGGGTACTCTTTATTTATATTAATGTTAAAAAAAAACCCACAAAGAAATGGCAGAGGCTTGAGAGTTAATAAGAATTTAACATGGTGTGAAGAAAGCCATGCTTGCTTTAGACAATTCCTAACTTAGTTCTTTATGTAAATACACTTGTGTCTATTGTGTTCTAATTATAAATGTAATTATAGAGATAAATTAGTAAATTATGTTTGTAATTGTATTCGTGGAGATTAATGACATTTAAACAGACATATGCATGATAACATAAGATATGTATTTAGTGGATGTACTTCAACTTTATACAACAGATGTATTTTAAAATAGTCTATAAAAATAATGTAGCTGATTGAGTGCATTTTTAAAAAATTGGCAGCACAGCAGCATGCATGTGAATCTGCACACAAGAATAGCATGTTTGTGTATGCATTGTCCTGAAACACATATTTTGAAAAAAGTTTAGCTGTGTAGTACCTATAAGAAGAATCTTGGAGAATAACCTCTGATGATATTTTTGTTGTGCTGTGATTAAAAGAGCATAGTTGCCTGAAAACAACCCAAACTATATGATTCAATTTTTGTATTTTACTGGTTTAGAAGGGTTTTTTCTCTCTTTCTGGTGTCAAAAGATACTT